>NC_091503.1:2365693-8362759 GCF_947461875.1 Haliaeetus albicilla
ACAGAAAACTTTGTTGCTTGAAGTCCAGTCATATGAAATAAATAGTAAGAAAGGAAAGTTTATCTGTGTGATGAAAACAGTATTCAAGCCAACATCAAAAGAGAAATGTACTCTGAAGGCAATATTTCCTGAAAAAATGAAGCTTTCCTTTCTTCCCTCCTTTCCCTCTCATGGCCTGACCTCAACAACTGTGAGCACTCTCTCACTCTCTCAAAAACAAACACTAAAATACAGTTTCTCCATATCTACAGGATAAATGCTGCTAGAAGAGATGAAGTGCTTTGAAAAACTACAGGAGACATGCAATGCCAAAAATTTGCCATGCAAAAAATAAATTTAAATATTTGTACCTCAACCTCTTTTTTATTTCAGAGGCTCTTTGAACCTCTGGTGTGCAATCTATACACACAAAACTGTTTGAGAAGGTGAGCTCCAGGTACCAGGGCTTTGGCACATGGCCATTCAACATCTTAGATGCTTTGCACAATGTTTTCTGTTCAAGTTATGAATGAAAGTAAAGGCTGAGGTCATAGTAAAGGACTAAGGAAACTGCAAAAATCTAAGAAGTTCTGTGAATTATTGTCACAACCGCATACTTCTAAATTCTCCATATAGTAAAAATAATTTACATAAGAATGAGTGAAGCAGTGATAATTCCTATGCTGAATCGGGGCCTCTGGCCCTTAACAGCTCATATCACAACAAAAACATTATTAGCAACCAATCCCTCTGGGGAAAAAAAAAAAAACAGAGGGACATACTTTCATTATTATGTACCTCTTGCATCATTCACTTAGCACGGTGCTACACATGGGTTAGCAATACCAACAATTGCAAAGGAAAAACAGCTCCCTTCACACCTTTTAAAAGAAAGTTAGTGGAAAGATTACTTTAAGAATATACTTGTAACTTCAGATCAAGCAGATCTTTTCATTTTTATGAAGGCTTCCAACAGCACTGTGCAAAATTTTTCAGTCTTTTAACAGTTTTTCATCCATTCATTTTTTACTGTCATACTGTGCTTATTATTTCACAACTCAATATTTAAATATAAATTTAAAAATTAAAGTAGTCACCAGTTACCTTGCAGGATTTTAGTTCTTATTATTTCACACATTATATTGCCTTAATACTGTTGTTCTCCACCTTACCTGAGACATAACAGGAAAACTTGTAATGTGGGCTTTCCATCTCTGTACTCATCTCCAGAGTCCTGCTCTAGTCTCAGCCTGACTTCTCTTTACATTCAATGTGATGTCATGTTACTTTGACTTATGAAGGTGAATAATGCTGGGACAGACTCCTCTGTGCAGTTTCTACTGACTGTTTTTTCTTGGTTATTATATTTGGAGTTGAAGATGGAAAGTAACATAACATTATTAATGACGCTGGTGTTTCCAATTGGCACTGCAAGCTTTATGACTGGGGACGTTGAGTCAATTTGGACAAAAACACTGACAGCAAAAATACAGTGATGCATGTACTAATCACAGACACCAAGGGCCACGCTGCCTCAAAGGCTGACGCTGCTTCCCAGCACGTCTCAGAGCATTTCATTGCACAGAACAGGGGTAAGAAAGCCGTAAGGAAACATTACAGTGCCAGGACCGCCCCTGACGTAACTCAGCACCCTTTGTTTTCCCCCAGAAAGGTTTTGCTAGCATACCAGAACCAGGGTGCAGCTGGGGCAAGGAAGAACATCGAGGACAAAGTTATAGCCCTGCATCCTCTGCAGCCATATATATAGAATTTGAGAGCTTTGAGATGTTGTTTCTCACTGCTGGGAGAAGGTACGCTCTCCAGAACTGTCAAAAGACCAGGCTAGAAAGCCTGGCTAGAAAGCAGGCTAGAAAGACAAAAATTAAGCCAAAGGCCATTTAGGTCAAATATCTCCTGAATGCAGTCCCCAATTGCTATATTCAGCTGAGGTCAGAGGAAAGATTTCAATTACTTCCATTAAGAACTAATAAAAACACTGTAACACCGTAAAAATATTCAGAAAGTCATTGAGTGCTGCTTCTGTACAATCACAAATAAGCTGGATACTAAAGCTATGACTTTTCCTGTGCAGCCCCTGTAATATTTACTCTTGGTGCCATCTATAGGTAGTCCTTACTGTAAAATGTTAGTTCAGTAAGACAGGGAAAGGTGTTATGATCACTGATACATTTTTTTCCTACTACAGATGCTGATGGGCTCTTATTAAGCAGAATTAAAATTGCAGTTGTTTTTAAATTATGTCTAAGTATGACTTAGCTAAACTCAAGACTCCAATACATTTTCATTTCTTCCCATTTTTATAATTCACTCAAATAGCCATTGAAAGGGTTAAAATTTAAATTGTAATGAAAGCAGAAAGTGAAGACACAAGACCTAATCTAAAATAGCTATAAAAGTTGAAAAACAATTTCTTCAGTCAGCATACTGTAAAGATGCAGTATTTTGTGCAGGCTCTGTTAGGCTGATATGAAGAAATACATACTTTGAAGTTGTACCTAGAAGAACAGCAAACCAAAACCCTCTAATTCCCTCTTCCAAAACTCCTATACAGAAAAAAATCATCCTCCTCTGCCCCAGCAAAATGAAAAGGAAAGGGAAAAGACATGCTGTATTAACAGGCCATGCAGAAAGAAGCACAGTAAAAGAACTTTAATATATGCGTCTTGCACACTTGTACCATCGTGATAACTTAGCTGTTATACGATGGAGAAGAAATCTATTCTTGAAGTCGAAATGCAAAACCTGTGTTTGCCATAACCTAAACAGAAAAAAAAAATAGATTCATGTGCATGTGGAGTGTACCAGATTTCAATTTGGTTTATGAAACCTAAAAGCCTTAAAGGTAAAAGTAATAACCAAATCCGTGACACTTCCCCATATTCAGTTCAGGATCATGCTTGGCTTTGGTCTCTCAGCTGAACTAGAATACTTCTTACAAACCACTAGCATTTCCCGAACAATTTTTCTGAGTTGTAAACTTTAGGAATTACCTACTTTAAATTATTACTTGGAAGAAACAGTATGAAGTGCTTTAGCTATGGTATATAAATAGTCTGCATGAGAAGGAAAAACTCTTTAGTTGATGGTTCATCTAGGCTCAGCTGAAGGAAAGCAAAACAAATTGACAAATAAGATGTAAGCCTTTACCTAAAGGAAATAAAATATTACAATAACTTCCCAGCATTGTACTGGATTACGCATCACTTCCTATTTTCAGATTGACTGTCCTTCTAAAATGATTCAATAGATCAGCCACAACTTTTGAGACAAATACTAGGATCATTGGCTGAAATCTTATGGCCTACAAAACGCACCACGGATTATCAGAATGGCCCGCTCTATCCTTTCAATCTATTAACTCAAAATCTGAATGGATGGCAGCAGAGACATCATATGAAGACAGTTGTTTATAATCATAAATGCAAGTGGGTAGGAGGACTAAGCAGATAGAAATGCCTTTTTTTACCTCACTTTACACCTTTAGAAGGTGTATCACCCTCAGGATGTGAGTGTACTCAATTATTGCATGTGTTCTGAAAGGTACTGATGTAAACAGTCGGTTTTTCATGGAAACGTGTAATCAATTTCATTCAACCAGAAATCATTTAAGATGTGATAGAACTAGAAAGAGAAAACAAACCAGAGGGGAAAAAAAAAAAGGAAAAAAAAGTATTTTAATATTACCACAAAAAGAAAATCTTAACTGATGCGTTCTTTTACATCATAGCCAACAATAAATACTTCTAATGTCTCATTATGGGAGTTGTAATGTATTTGCCAAAGATAGGCAAAGGTATAAGACATTCTGTTTCCACCTGTGGTATGGTGTACCCAGTGAATTCTTACAGTTTACACAGTGAATTGTATGATGAGCCTCTACCAACATTTTCATGGCTTCATCAAGCCCTGTCAAGTACCCTCCTCTGGTATCCTTCCTACCTAGCATCTATTCCCTGTTTTATATCTACCCCAGAGTCCAGATTATTTAATTAGCCAATAAACTCTAGCAGGGAAAGGTTTGCCTATTGCTCCTTTTGACTGTTCAACTGCATGTTATAAACTGATTTACTTGTTGCCCAGTGATGCAAACTGATTACCTGATTTAAAGCCCTTAATTAAGTAGCCATTCATTAAACCCACAGTTAAATAGAACACGTGGTATTTTGTAATTAAAACAAATTGTTGTACACAATATCTTTTAATTCAATAGATTTATATGACCCGTTAACAGTACATTAAGCCTGAATACAAAAGAAGCATTGTGATCGAAGTGAAAAAAGGATATACCATACGCTTCGAATGGGAAATAACTACATAGCAACCAATAGCAAGTTATTATTTATAATAGCTATTATCATTTATATCACTTTTAAACTAGCTCACAATTATCCCACTCACTGGGCCCAGTTTCTAATACCTGTATGTATACCATGTGTTTTCCAGGAGGTGACTGCTGCTCTCTAAACAGAGTATTTGAGTGGGGCTGCCACCTACTATTATTAGAGTAAAACAATTCAGGTTCTCCTCGTCAGAATATAAGTAAGCACAGAATCATTCCAATTCAACGTGAAAGTACTTGACGTTGTTTCCCTTCCCTGGTAAATCCGTTTCCTTCCTAGTCCTTTCCCAACGTCACCGTTTGCTTTTCAGCCCCAGCGCTGGTTCCTTCCTCTCTCCTCCCGCCGAGGAGCCGGAGCTCTCTGGTCTCAGCCCTGTCCCTCGGCCACTGCAGTCCTCCTTCCCGAACCACCCCGCGCCCGTATCCTCAGCCCTCTGAGGCTGCTCAGGTCACACTGCTTTGTCAGAAAGGAAGCTATTTCTTTTTCATCCTCCCAGGACAGTACACGGACCACTGGGACTAGACATAAGATGAGAGCTGGGAGGGAAGTGATTTTTATCAAAGCAGGGTAAAAGGTAAGGTAAGAGCTGCTTATGCAACTCAGTGCAACAGAAAGAACACCACTATGAAATACCTGATTGCCTTTGCCCAAGATACATATGAAAAACAACAGCCTTTTTTCAAGGGGAAAAAAAAAAAGTTATCTTTAAATCACGAGGCTTTTGCTGGTTTATTCTTCAATAGCCCCTTCACTGCCCTATTGCACATAGGTAGATTTTCACCGTCTTATGGGATAAATCTGGATCAGCAGTGTGAATTCTGCCAGTTTCCACAGATGAAGCAGGAAAGAAAAAGAAGGAAGAAAGTATAACACCTTTCCTCTTCACACTCAAAATCCTCGTATTATTGAGAATAATGACCCAAGAAATTCAAGTGAAGTATGTTTCAGGTGATTTTTTTATTAGAGGGCCCAGGAAAAAAAAAAAAAAAAAATTTGAATACAGTTTGCCTAGCATACTCTCTGTATAATACAAAGTACTTGGGGGTTTTATATTCAAAGTAGACAAATAATTTCCTGGTTGGAAGCTTCAGAATAATGGCACTTTCCTCTATTTTGAGTTCCTCTAATTTTTTTTCTTCTGTCAATTAAAAATAACTTGATAAAAATAACTTTATAAAGAATAACTTCATAAAATCTTATAGTTTAATCCTCTAATGAGAATTAGCACAGAGAACCAATTTTATTCAAGTGCATTTAAAAACCTTACCTACTTGCTGCTAAAAATTGAGTAATCTGCAAGTCAAGTCAATGACAACAAGAAGGCAACAGAAGGCTCATGAAGATCCAAAGAGCTGCAAGATTAAGGCAGCATAACTAATAACTGATATAAAAGAAAAATCACATTGGATTTTACTTTCGGGGTACAGCACTTTATGAACACCATGGAACTGGACTTGCACCTTTACCAAAATTTTCAAGCTCCATGAGCACAGCTGCCTATGCTAGGGCTAGAGCCATGATCATGAAATACAGATCTTAGTAAAGCTGCAAATCATATTTGTTACATGACAGCACAGATGAAATTTTTTTACTCACTTCTGTAAAAATGAAGGCAATTCTCAGACAAATAGTCGTAAAGAAAGAGTTACGGTCAAGAATACGGTCTTTTAAAATAATATTAATAGAATATACTATTCACAATCCATCCTGACTACTGATAACTGCTATTAAGTTGCAGGCACAGTACAACTCCAAACTTAATCAGTCATCATGAAACCTACCCTTTTCTCACCTTTAACTACAAACATCAGCTGAAAGGTCTTGCTACTTGCCTTTTATTTACAATATTCCCAAGCAACCTTTCAACCCTACTGGATTACTAATCAAGGAGATATGAATCTGCAGCGACAAGAAATTTGTCTGCGTAGGCATCAGACTCTATGAGAAGTGAGAAGATTTGCACTGATTTCAGGGGTCTGTGTATCTGTTTCTAAGCTACAATATTTATTTCCACACAAGTAGTTCTGAGAATATCCCAATTCTGCTGGTAATGGCATATATTATTTAATACTCCTGAAATTGTGGCCTGTGCTAAAAAAAAAAAAAGACACCATTTTTCAAATGAATTTATTCCTGTGTAAGTGCTGTGTTAAAAAATGATTATTTTCCATTAGATAAAAATATAGTCCGGTAACAATCACTAGAGTACTTGTAACTCCCTCCCCTCATTTTCCCCAGTGAAAACTGCACAAAAACCCAAGCCAAATGGTAAGTGGAGTACCCAGACCAGACCTGCCCTGACTCCCTCTTCCTTCACTGTACCCTACACTTCTATCACCCTCTGTTTTTCCCTTCTACCACCATCCCTCTCCCTCTCAGCGTTTGTCTCCATTGAACTACTTCCCCAGTCAAATACAATAGGATTATGGAAATTCCACCATTTTTCTTCTATTACTCTTGTTTGGTGCACCCCCTCATGCTACATATGCTTTAACTGTGGGGCCAGTAAACTGCTCAGGAAAGGACGGGAACTCTTTCCTGCTTTCTCTCTGCCCAGTACCTAGCATGACAGTGTTCATCCTTGACTGCCTAATCAATGTAACAAGGAAGTTTTGGATTATGATTTATGTGGGGTTAAATGATCTCTGTTACAGTAATATGTGAGTATCTAGCAACTTTTTATGTATTTCTCCTGACATACCCCATTAAGTAGGGAAGTGTGGGGAACTGGGGAACAGAGAAATTGTCCTAACAGCAATAACACACCAAAAAAAAAAGAAAAAAAAAAAAAAATCACATAAGCATCCAGTACCTACTGCCTTGTCAATTGTGTCTCAGCACCAACATCCATGAGAATCATCACCTCTTCTCCCAGGATGAAATTCAACCTCTGTATCACCAATATCCTTTTAAGTGCTCCCATTGGTCTTGCTTTTGATGCCATAGCATCTAAAACTCTAAATACAGTACAGTGTATCAGTAACCACTCCACGCCTCCAGCCATTTCAGTAACTGTCACAATGAATATGGAGAGCAGCTGAACTGACCTACATCACTACTCGCTAATACAGTTATTTTTACAGCATTGGCATAATGGGTTTGTTTGCTATATTTTAGACCTTTAATTTGTTGAAATAATGACAAACTTTGCATTGTATTTTCACTTATACGCATGCAAAAAAAAAAATCAAAGGCCTTTGTTATCAACAAACGTTTTTAAAAATCTGCAGTGCATTCAGTTTCCATTCTTCTCAGAGTCTGAAATATGAGTTGCTATTCACATCTGAAATCTCTCTCTCATTGGGTGCAAGTGAAAAACTGCAAATATTTCAATGTATTAATACAGTGGATTAAATTATTCATTAGGAAAATATAGTAACCACCTAAAACTAACTTAAGTTGACATAAATTTGGCAGCATAAAGGAATGAATGGAGTATTTTCATAATATATTAAGAAAAAATTGCTTAAAGCATAAAAAAAATCATAAAATCTTTAATGAGAACATTGATCCACTTTCTTCTGGGCACCTGATTTTGAGAGACATAGAAGGCCTGAAGTCCAAGACTACAAGCTAGAGCAGGGTTTCTTGGTAAGGTAAAAAAATGAAATAGTATTATTTCAGTATCATAGTTATTCATTAAAAAAATGTCCAATGTATTTTTAGAAAACAGCTTATACTAAAGCCATGGATTTTGCTTTCCAGAATCTGACCTTTCAGAATCCAGTATGGACCAGAAACATGACAGCAATACCGATTATGAGATACTACTTTCAGAGATGATAAACCGCATTTGTGATTAGGTTTCAGTTACATTCTACCTCATTTACAATTAAGTATATTGACATGACTAGCACATTAACACTGGCAGAATTTTTTCATGGTCCAGAAAATGTGAGTTCCTGTAATGGGAATTGATAATGTATTTTGCTACTTGAGAAGGCGTGCCACTGTCTCCCCCACTAGATGAACTTGCAATGGAAAGCAGCCGAGAGACACAACAGAAGTAAAGAATGACTTAAAAACTACCCTCCCCATCTGCACATATAGGTCCTCAGAAAATGCCTTCTTTGCACATCAAAAACCAAAGTTGTTCAAAGCTCTTAAATAAAATTACTCAATGAGAGATTGTTTGAGTCCTTTTCTTTGCCTCCATTCACAGAAACAGAGGAAACAAATTGTCATAGATGTACTGCTGAACCCTACCAACCCATCCTTTGCAAAAAAGATTGGCTTTTGTGTGGTAAGCAAAGTGTGTAAATTTGTGTCCTTGAATAGCTGAGCCTCTTGGCCCACATGACGACAGTGGGTTATGATGGGGTGAAAGACTTGACCAAGCGGACCTGCATTTTGACAATCTGCTGACCATCACCTAAGCTTGTTATATCGTTCAGGGATTTCCTACGTAACACAGTCTAACAGATGAGCAATAGGCAAGAACTGACTGGAGTCGATTTAGCAAACAATGAAAATAACAGAATTTTTAAAATGCTCCCAATGAAATTCATTTATCAACCCTGCGTGAGTCTCACCTATAGCAAAAGCTACAGAACTCTAACGGAGATGTTGATATTAAAAGTACGAGGACACCCTAGGAATGGGTAACTGCCCAAGCCAGCACATTCTAGCATGGCTGCAAAGGATGACAACACCAATTAAAGGGATCACTCTGTGCACTCTATTAGATAATTATCTAGATAAGGTCAAGGCTCACATTCTCCTCAAGTGCTTTGATAATGGTTTATTACAGCAGCCCATTTCAAGTTACATTAGGCTGACAGCTGGTGTATGGAATACATTTCGGCACAGCTGCAACGAAACAATCTGGAGGTTAATGGGGGGGCCCGGCAGTCAGGAAGGCAGGCTTCTCCTCTCCCCTCTTCCCCCACACGGGCTGCGACAGTGGCACACAAGGCTGAATTTTCTGTGCGATCCCAACAGGACACGCACCCCAGTGTGCATCGCTTCTGTAGTCACAGGAGACCCGGGCATCGAACAGACAGCTTCTGCATCCACGGGGTTTCTGCTGATGGACTTCGAAGAGAAAAAGTCTCCTGCGGCATTAGAGTCCACCCCTGGGACTCTTGTTATCTGCACAAGCCTTGCATAGATACCACAGTCAAGCCCTACATACGAAAGCTATTTAATCGTTCTAATGAAGTCCTCTTTTCATCAATACTTTATTTATAAACCTGACTTTTCAGAAGCACATTGTAATGATTAAAAAGTACTTTAACGTTGTTATTTAATTTTAAAATTAATCAATGCATATATGCACTTGTAAAGCTCTAGCTAAAATATAGAACTTAATAAAAAGATATACTTTTTTCTTCCACTGATTTCAATGATCTTTGAATTATGCCTATTGGTGCCACTCTTTGCCTTTCAAACACTTTGCTGTAGCTGCAGACTCTATTCATTTGATATTAAGTCCTGCTTACAAGAGTTTATTTATGGATGAAGTCTTCAGAGAAGGCACATTATGACTTCCCTATATAATGAAAGCCCTTCTTAAATTTTTTAATATTCTACAAAGCCAAGATAACCAAAGTTAGCTTCTCAAATCCATACTTGAAGCAGCTGCTTAAGTGACCTCATTTAAAACAAAACAAAAAAAAAAAAACTAAAAAACTTTGCACATTTCCTCTTGACTTTAGCGAGAGCTGCTGAGTACTCAGAACAGAAAATCAAGTCACATATTCAGCTGCCTTACTTTGATTTAATTCATCATGCCACAGTTCAGAAATCATGGTCAGATAGATTTTAAATCAAATTTTCAAATGCAAGCTGTAGAGGTTTTTCACCTCCCAGTATTTCACTTCCTAGATTAGAAAAGGAATTTGGCTCTCTGACGTCAGTGAGATTGCTCAGATAAAAACCAAATAGATTGTGCTCTCTCATGTCTTAGATTTTACACTGTCCTATTAACTCTCCTCTCTGAAACTCTTTCTAAATGTCAAGTAATTAATCCTTACAACACGGTGGGAAGAAAATACTCCATTTTACAACCGGGAGAAGAGAAGCAACAGCCACACCTGCAAAAAGAAGCGTGTAACAGCAGGCATGAAAGCTCAGAAGTTCTGTCCTCGATCCCCATCGCTAGGTCTGGGCGTCCTGCCGCCCTGTGCACGCCGCCCTGGCAGGCTGTCCTGCTCAACGGTTTATCAAGAGCATAAAGTAAGTGGTGGCAGTGCACATGCATCAACAGTCTTGCTGTTACTGCATAATCTTTTGATTACAGCACTCTGTCAAGTGACTAAAATAGCTATCTTGAGACAGCATGCTATCTGGCAGAACACCTTCTGAGGTCGCGTAGTAATTCCCTTTGTAACAAGAAAATTACTCTCCACGTCCAGCGACAGGACACTTCCAGAACCGGTGGGCCAGGGAAAGGGCTGGCTTCAAATACTTTCATCAGTCAGCCTTTTTCTTCTTGTTGGGAATTCGTGACAGATCATAACTGTTTGTTAGTTCACAGGATGCTTTATGATTTTGCTCGTGTGCCTAGAATGTCAGCTGCCCAAATTGTGCTCATCGTAAAAAAGGAGGAAATATTTAGCCCAGTGCAAGAAGCTAAGATGCCTGGACACAGCAGACGCAGGCCCCAACCATGCCCCGCAGGCGTCTTCACAGGATCGCAGAAGGGTTGAGGTGGGCAAGGACCAACTCTGGGGATCATCTGGTCCAACGTCCTGCTCAAGCTGGGTCACCTAGACCGGCTGCTGAGAACCATGTCCAGGCAGCTTCTGGATTTCTCCAAGGATGGAGACGGCACAACCAGATGTGGCCTCACCAGTGCTAAGCAGAGGGGAATGATCGCCTCGCTCGACCTGCTGGCAACACTTTGCCTGATGCAGCCCAGTCTACCGTTTGCTTTTTTTGCCAAAAGGGCACATTGCTGGCTCCTGGTCAACTTGGTGTCCACCAGGACCCCCAGGTCCTTTATTTGGCATCATACCAGCGCATTTGAGAAATAACAGTGATACACCACAGCAAAATTCTGTCCAGCCTGTAATGATGATGGATATTCAGAAAAATATGTGAAAAGCTCTCATCAGACAAGCTAAACTGCAGAAAGCACTTGTTGAGGCTTATCTATATTGAGACATTTCAATGGCTTAATTTTTTCTTAACAACTTGTTTCCCCAAAACTGCATAACTGTCTGTAGAAGGTATTTTCCAGTATTTTCAGTCAAGTGAAATATGAGTTAATTTGTGAGTGTAGAAAGCATTACGAAGACATTTAAGTCTAGCAAAGACATACTATGCGTTTCATCCTGTGTCATGCAATACTCCAGCCAGTATCAGTACACAAAAGTAGAGGTTTAATGTATATATATTTAGAGTGAATGCAGCATGAAGAGAGGTTGCCGCATGCATATATATCAAGCAGCAACATTTTTTCTTGAAGCTTAAGATGCCTCACCCATAGCAGGTTTTCACTTTTTTTTTTAAATTAGTTTCTCCCTTTATATTTGTGACTGTTAAGCAATAATTCACTATATAATTTAACAACAGTTTGATTTTGAATTTGAAAGCAAGAATACAAAGCTAAGTCCTTCAAGTGTTGAGTAATAAATCCAGCAGCTGTGCCCATGAGGCACCATTTTGAAGATTTGACTGTACCAAAAGTGCAAAGTACGCTATCCATGAATGCAACTTTTTGAAAATATTTAGATGACAACTGTCTGGGATCTTATATGTGAAATATTTTGTCCTCACAATGGTGAAAGAGCGCGAAAGCCAGTGTTAAGTATAATCCAACCCAAAAACTTTTGAAGTACCTTTTAGACCAAAGTACTTCTGCTCTGCAGGGTCTCCCTCCTCACTCTTCTCAGCATGTCAAGCCTGACACATTCACATTACAGACATTCTCCTTATAAATCATGCCTGCCCACCCACCAAATTTGCACAAGATGAAACGCCTGTAAGTGCAGCTGCTCCCTACTCCAGCCAAGACCCTTTCAAAAGAATGGTGTACAGCACGCCAGCTTGCCTTTTAGACTTCTTCGATCTTACTTTTTCTCTCACTCTTATATCTTATTCTATTTCTACAAAGATTTCTTACAAAGATACTGTTATTCAGCTTCCTTCCACTTCTTTGGGGGGAAAATAGTACAATTTATTTTTTTTTCTCACACTAAATTAGCTTAACACAACAGACCTTTATCCTGAGGAATTCAACATATTACAAAGTGTTGGAGATGATCCAAGTTTTGATCTGTAAAACGTTCACAGTAACGATCAACACTATACACATCAAAAATTTAGTGAGAAACAAAGCCTAAATTTATGTTGTACTGTAAAGATAGAGTTGAAAATCCTGTGAAAACTTCTGGTATTTCACTGTTAAAGTAAAAATTACAGAATAATATATTATCCAGTATACTTAAAACAGCATGATTATTTTTGACTCTCATAAATCTCACTCCAAATGTTTTGCAAGACTTAAGACTCATCAGGACACAGTCACATAATGGCATCTGCTGAAATTGTCAACAAATCAATTAAACAAACAAATGAAACAGAATTAGGCTAGGACAAGAGTGAAGCTTAGCTTCCTTTCTTTTGGATGGGCAAAATATAACTTGAAGACACTGTTGCTAGGAAATGGAAGGATGGAAGGGTAATGTAATTTCTCTTATCTTTCTTCTGGTAAGGACTAATTGTTTATTTGCTTGTCTTTTAGTAGACAGAATTTCAGGCATTCAGTGTTACGGGGACAGAAGATGAGAGAATAAGGAAGTTTTTTATAATTATTAACAGAACAAATCTATTTCACATTGAAATAAATTATCTAATATTACAGAAAACATTATGTTCAGTACCACTGCTGATTATGATATCCCTGTATTATGTGGTTATGTCGGCAAGATTAAGGTTTACATTTCTCTTCTTATTGATTATCCCTTGGCTGAAATAGTTGTTATTGTAGCACACAATAAACCTACCTTTGTCTTGGGAGGGTCTTACGTACAACAAATTCCCTATTTACATCACTAAAAAGGTCAATGCGTATCTTACTTCACAACAGTGGCATACTGCATGATAAATAAAATCTGGTTATAAAGCTAGACTGTAAGACTGATTTCTAGACAGGAGTCCTGCACGATTGCAGAGAGAAGGTCAACTTAACAACAAATTCCAGTCAGTATCTATAGTGACTAATCTGGCTGCTAAAAACAAGCAATCAAACGAACAAACAAAAATTACTAAATGCTAGGACTGACTTTTCTTCCATCTGACTCTTCCGCCAAAGTGGAGCCCTCACCAGCTTACATGGGAATTGGAGGAAGAAAGAAGTAGCAGAGACTACTCTTACAGGAGTTTTGATCCTACCTCAGAAAGGAGTAAAATCCACTGAAGTCAAGGAAATTTTTGACAATGAAGGCAGTTAAATGTACAGGAAATGAGTTACTTAAAAGAAAATTAGCTACAAAAATATTGTGAATTATTTTTGTCATACTAAAATATAAAAAGCATGTCCTATTTATCAGGTACATTTTAATTCAAGGAAAAATTTTGCATCCAAGTAGATGACTCTAGGTTAAAAAGTTCTAACAAATAATTTTTCATCTCTATAGCTGCTTACAGTTCAAACATGCTGTAAGGGTTAACACTATTATCAGTACCTATGGCATTTCCTCACTGTAAATGCACAAAATAGAGAATATCGGTTGAAGTGGTAATAATTATAAATTTGAATGAACTTTTAAAGTGGATCCATTGCATAGACTGTTGAAATGTTAAAGCAATTAGAACAGCTTTTTTCAGCAGATTAATTCAGGAAAAATTCCAAGCATCGGTGAAGTAGCTCTTGGGAAATAATTACTAAAATAGTCAATGGAGTTCATAATCAACAAAGATGCTAACTTAATGAAGCACAGTTTCCTCCTGAATAGATGACATATCATGTCACCCTAACCAACCTATGATACAGGTCACCTGAAATCGTATCTCGAGAAAAGAAAACAAACTACTACAGAACACTGGCATACAGATCGCATTCCCGCTGGAACTGCTTTAATTTAGAGAAGCTGCAGCTACTCGCCACTGCAATTTACCCTCAAGACAACAAAAGAAGTAGAGATAAAAGGAAGGAAGGGGAGGAAGAGTTCTAGTCATGATAGTATCATGATAGTATCATGATAGCTGTGAGAGAAATTACTTCAATAACTAGTTCCATCAATTTAAAACAACTCGAATGTTCTTCTAAATAAATGCTCAGGCAAACTTTAAACAGTAAAAATTTGGGCCTGTTGTGTAAGCTAAAGCTAGGAGAGATACATGGCAGATCACATTTGCTATCTATGAGAAAAACTAGAAATTTTGGATCAATTTCGTGGTATATTTAAAATCTATTTTGTTACAAAACAACAAATTGCCATATTGTCTAAAATCTGTAGTGGAATTTTTTGTTACCATCCAAATACAGCTTGGATGCTGCCACTCAGCATATTGCAGAGAGTTTTGAATCTCTCAACGTATCCAAAAAAGGGGAACCCAAAGCACCGAAACAAAAATACCACATCTGAAAGCTAGGCTGCAGTATTTGATTCGCTACAACTGGGAGGACTGGGGGGTACGGACCAGCCTGAAAGTTCATCCCTCTCTAGCTGAGAGGCGTTCTGGCAGACAAAACCAGGTTGCATTAGGAATGTGCTCCAGTGCCAGCCCTCCTCTATCTCAGCTGGATGCCACCAGCTACGGCCGGAGCTGCTGGAGCTGGACATGCAACAGTGGGGAGTTACACTCAAAATGTTATCAGTCCTTTTAATATTATAACAGTCTAACGAAAACCTACCGCTTTTCTCTGGGGCTGTGCTCACCCTTTCGATGTTCCTCTGCATCCTAAGATTGACAGTTTTGGTCGTCGTCTTCAAGAATGGGGGGAGAGACACACAAGTTACGGGCATCCCGAGGTACTTGCTGAGAGCAGTACAACGTTCACAGCGGGGTCTCCTCTTCCTCAGTCTTGGGGTCCCCTCTGGGCTATTTTCATAAGTTTTCCTATCACAGCCTGCCTCCTTCTCCCTGCTTCCCAGGCAAAGCCTGGGAGCCGCACGCTGCCCTCCCCAGCCCCGTTATCCCGGAGGGGCTGGGTTTTTTCCAGCAGGGACTAGGTAGGGATGCCAGCCCCCTGCCCCGGGCGTTCCCGGAGAAAAGCCAGCGCAGGGAGGGCACAGACACGTGGCCACCAGGCGATCGCTGCCGCGGCCAAAACCAGCTCCTGCCAAGGCTGGGCCAGACACGTCCTGAGACCCCGGTGCTGCCAGGTCAGCACCAAGCCTCTGGCCTTTACTGCTAATGCCAAAATCATATTTACTGGATTACAGGGTGGGAGCGATGATGGAGAATTCAGCTCCGGCTCCTGTGGAGTCTGCTTTTGGCCTGTTTAGCCAAAACAAGACTTTAAATCTTGTGCAATACAGGATCAGTCAAAGGCAGGAAAAACATCAGTCTGATTAGTGGTTTTAATTTGAGGAGAACGGCTGGCAGAAAGGGAAAGACTGCTCCCACAGCACCTTGGCTGTTGAGCCAAGTTCTCAACAGGGACAAGGTTTCAGCTGCTGATTACAACCTCTGACGGGGAATATTTTCTGAGGAGAAGCCTAGTGGACCGCCTAGGAAAACTGCCTATGGGACTTGCAGAATCCAGAGCTAAGTGCGGATAATGGGGCGGGCACTGGGTTGGGGTTTTTCCTGGCCAGAGGCATAGGACTACAAGGCACATATCTGCACGGGCAGCTCCTCAGCGGCAGCTCTGTCAACATCCCCGCTCGGTGGAGTCAACAACAGATGCTCGGATGGAGACTGCAGCTGCTGCAGGGAGGCTCCAGCACATAGAGGCCACCTAGGGCTTGGCAGATGACTCTCAAGACAAGGGTCACAAAGAACATGCTCTATCATACCAGACAGCACAAAGGTTGGCCAACAGTGACAGATCCCAGACACCCAATCGGGGGTTTTGGGGGGCTGCACCCACACCCTGCAGCGTAGTTGCTCAGGGGGCCAAAATCAGTTACTTACTGCTGGGGATGGAATTCAGAGTCTGGTTTGGTTGCTAGATACAATCAGCTTCGCTAGCCTTGATAGTGGTACAAAGGAAGATGCTTCAGGTCAATACGTTCTCCGTAAGTCCCTGGCACAGTAAAAACACAGTGATATTCAGTTTATGAGACCCATTTCAGGGGGTGTCAAGCCCAGCTTGGCTGACTGGTGACGTTACACAAACTACCCAACACACGCTCTTTCGAAAACAGTCCTGGTTTATGCTCTTTTAAGAACAGCTGAATTTAGTCCCCTCTAACCCAGGCAAGAAGTTCTTTGCTTAAGGCACTCTATCTCCCTCTTCTGAGCTGAAGCGTTAATTGCTTTTAAAGTATTTTTTTCTCCTGCTTCTAGCAGACATTACTGCCAACTCTGAACTCAAAGATGAGTAAGGGAAGCAATAGCAAAGGATAGTGAGTTGCCTTAAAAAAGCTCATTGGCTTCCAGATGTCAGTGCCCTGAGGGCACTAATAGGGGTTAATGGCCCTGAGCAGCCTCACCTGGGGTCTTCACCCACACCCTCTGTCCCGGGCTCCTGCCTGAACTACCAGTAAGACCTGTTGCTGTCACCACTCTGCTTGCTGGGCTCCAGCATCCGCAGGGTCCCATGCTGGGTGAGGGCACTGCTCCTGCAGTGTTGCAGTCACCTTGCCTTGCCAACCACAGCCCAGGGTAACAGACAGCCTTAGGGCAAGTAAGGAACTGCCATTCCGGCCTTGGTGCTATCTGAGAGAAAGTTTCAGGTCTGGGCCAGTCTTGTGATCCAAAATAGGCTACAGCTTTTGGAGGTCTCTGTGGCAAATGCATTGAAGCCCACCCCAGGCAAAGAACTGTGGTGAGAATTGTCCCTTCAGGGACTTTCTGGTGAAATACAATGGCTTAAAAAAAAAAAAAAGTAACAGCTGATGTTGGGAATAAATGGATGCATTTTCCCTTTCAGTTAGTACAAAAACAGTAAAAGAAAAGACGAAAGAGCAGTATGTGACAGTACAGCGCTGACAGAGACCAATATGGGTCTTTGTAACTGCGTCACTGCCTTCTGTATCTACTCATCTGTGTAACTCGTCAAGCTACCCAAGCCGGCCAGTTCATGTTTGGGGACCACGAGGATATTTTAAATTCTTTTGGACATACAGCTGGATTAAGATACGACGGAAAACAAGTAAGCTTGACCTACTGACCCAGGAGGCAGGAGATTTTCTACTCAAAACTAAATTTGGCTGTGATGTCTCCATTGTTTTGATTCTTTATTTACTGATGCTCACCCAAAGTCCTTGCAGACAGGAGTGTAGGGCAGCACATTCAAAGACAGAACAGGAGGGGAGAGAAGGGGCTCCTAAATGGGATCCAGGTGACAAGGGAGGTTGGGATGGGAAGCATACAGCTCCAGTACCTAGGAAGAAGACCTTTTCAAGTCTCACACAGAAGAAACGGATATTACTGAAAATTTCACATATACATATGCATATTTTTCCTGTGTTTAAACATTGGGTGTCAGGTTACCTACAAATTTGAAATCTGCCGAGGAAGTTAGGACATGAATTCATAAGGAAAATGAAGGGAGACTTCCACAGAGAAGGTTTTAGGTTCTTTTAAAATTTAGGTATTCATGACTCCATAAAGTTGTTACCCCTCATGGCAGTAAGCTCACCCATCCTGGCCTTGCTTGTGTGACAGGGACTGTTCCCCTGAGCTCACTCCAGGCCAGGCTGGTGACAACCGACTGACTGTTTATAATCCACGCAGTATCAACCCAAGGGGCTGCGGCCGGTTGCCCACTAGTTTGGGATGCTGTCGTCTTCTGGGCATGGCCAATTTTGCCGAGGTGCTCAGTGCAGACGGTATAGCCAAAGCGCAGTCAATGCCTAGCAGTAAATTTCAGATTTGTGCCCAGCAGATCTTAAGATTAAAGGGAAACAGGTTAAAGTCTTAAGGGAGTTGGCAAAACTCTTTCCCCTACATGGTTTCTGTGAGATTGGGGAACGATGTTTCCCAACCATGGCAGGACATCTGTACCTATGCAGTAATTATGACTGGATTTTTTATATTGCAAGCTGTACCTTAGACGTTGCTTTCTTGTTTTCATGACATCCTTTTGCAGAACCTTGGGAGCTGTATGAGTCAGCCACAGATTCAGTTAACAATCATTTAATAATTTTTTATTATTATTTATTTTTCTTTTTAGAAATTGTTCTGGTATGAATTTGGCCAACTGAATTCTGGCAAGACAATCCTGTTATCTAAAGACAATATATTATAATATGGAGGAGAGATACAGTAGTTTGTGAAACGCTGGGAAATTCGGCTTATTTATTCTTTGTCACAGTGCAGACCTACAAAAATATGAGGGGTTAAACCTTACCATTTAATATTTTTCTTTCTTTTAAGAGAAAACCAGAAATAAAAAAATACCATACAGTTGGAAAAATAAGTGCTTTGCTTTGGATCCTCCTCTCCATAATAGGAAGACCTTCATTAAAAGTTAAATCAAGAGATGAATCAATGAAAGACAATGAAAATATCTTGATTAATAGGATATGAAAGTCTGACAGATTTTGTCAAACCAGAAATGGGATACACATAAAGCACCACTTCACCTAGCATGTAACCTATTGTGGATTTACCTAGTTTCTTTCCCTGTTTCAAATATGGATATTATTTTTGGTTGGAACAAAATGTCTGCACTGAAAAGTATCCAAAAAAGTCCTGCTGATTTCATGAAACTTTAATTGCAACAGTAATTGCAAAGGCTTATCTTATTTGAAAAGACTATTTTACTGATCCGTTCATGCAAAAATTAGAAACTTCATCCTAAATTGTTGTAATACCTATTACTTACCTATGAATTAAATCCAGGAATAAAGAGCAAGAAATATGAAAATAACTGTAGCTTAATCCAGCCCTTTGAAATGGTGAATGAAAAGGGTTTTCTTTTTAACAAACTTATGCCAGGATAAGATGACACCTGTACGTTCAGCTTTCTGAACTACTGGAAGGATTATTCATGTTTATTTAAGAACACACTGTCATCTTCATTTATAAAGGTAATTGCTTTTCTAGGCAAGTAGTCCAAGTCTTTCTGCTAGAGCTTTAATGTGGAATAAAGTATAAGACACTGTGAATAAGATGGTAGGAATTGGCACAAAGTCAGCATTTTCATTTCCTTTTGTGAGGAGCCAGATCTCATTTACCACATAAATTATCAACCACCTTTTTAATATGGTTATAAATTCATCACAGTTATTTTTTTCTTTAAAAAGCAATTGCAACTGAATGTTAACAATTGCAATAAAACTAATTTTAATTTAAGCGGAAAGGAACTCTGTTGACACTTCTCAGTAAATCCTTTACAAAAACACAGTTCTACTGCAGAATACATGTTCTGTGAAACCTAATGACCTCCTCACATAATAAGAAATGAACACAATACGCATAAATCTGGGATCAAGTTTCAGCACAGAATTCTTTCTCATTGTTCTAACTAAAGTTTTTCAAAGATATAATCTAATGATCAAACACATTCCATGATCTAAATTCATTAGAAGTTTTCATTAATATTCATTCATTACATTTGAAGCACTCAGGTAGAGAACTGCAAGGACACTCAACTTGCAAGTGATCAGAAAGCAAAGAAGTTTTATTTGTGCCATATTTCAACCAGATCAGATGGTCTTAAATTGCATCAAATACATTACCTCAAATTAACCCCTGCTGCTGTGGGAAATCATATCAGCCCCTGAGGAGATGGCATCCCTACGCTTACCGAAGTGAGCTGCTACCAGACTGATGGCTTCTGACGGGAGGCCAAGATAGAGACTGCAACCAAGGGGACCAAAAAAAAAAAAAAAAAAGAAAAAAAGCATAATTGCAAATAATTACTGCTCTTTTAGCATTATCTTCAAAGCTGAGAGGGAAAAGTTGGAACCTTAGTTCAAGTTCAGCACTGGCAAAATATTTTTCACTCAAATGTCTTCTACTTCATTCTCCTTCAGAAAAGACGGTTGATATTCACTACTTCTGATGTACAATCAATCATATACAAGGGATCCTGTTTAAAAGGCTTATAATTCAGTGTGAGGTTGCAGTTTGGGATATTGAAACTCTTAAATCATGGAAATACTTCACCACATATTAGGTGAGAAAGATTAATTTTGCCATTTTCTTGTTAGGTAACAAGACCTAAATAACTCAGGAAATGCTGAATCCTAGCCTGGTGTATTGCCTTCCCAGTTTATATATTAGCTTGTGTATTATTTCACTCTTTCCACCAAAGAAAGAAAAAAGGCAATAGTACATGTTTACACATGTACAAAAATGAATTCACCGTGTCAGTTGCCACAGCTGAAGCACTGCAATTTCTAAAAACCTGAAACAAGACCCCCCTACGCAGATTTTATTCCCCCTAGCTATGGTCGGTTTACTTATTAGCTCCTGCATCTGCCCTGCCCCACAAAAATCCAGAAAGTCGACGGACTGTGCGGATGTGTTATCACTGAAGGGAAAACCTTGCTTGGACCAGCAATACTTTGACCATTTCTTGCACCAGAAAAGCGATCAGTTAATCAGTTTTCCTTGCTAGAAGATGCCAAGAAGTGCGGTATATATTTATTAGAACAAACCCACAAGCTGCTAGCCAGGAAACCAGCCTCCATGTTCTACAGTAACAGGGAAATAAAGGGAAATATATGCTGGTCACTTTTGAACTCGGGTTGGTATTGCGGGACCTCGCGGTGGAACTGAAGAGAAGGGAAGAATTCAAGTTGCTTTTGCAATGCTTTGTTCAGAGAAACTTGACAGCCCGGTTCTCTGCCTTTAGTCTTCCTTGCAGCAAAGCATTTAAACACAGTTAGTTTCAATTGGCTTTATTGGGATTTAAGGGTATGTTAAAGTGCTTCTAATTGTATTCTGAATGGGCGTCTCAATGATTAACAGCCCAAGAACATCCTCTGTTGCCATTACTGGGAACCCAAAGGGATTCCAGAGGACAGAGTGCCCTGTCAGGAGATGAGAAACGGCTTCACAACAGACTGGAAGACATTCCCAGCGTGACATCTTTAACTTCATCGCTTTAAAACTGGATCCTATGTACTAGCAAATCAACACACATGGCAGTATTTCCACAGGCTTCTGAAATACCTTTTATGATATAATTGGTTTTTAAATTCAAATTAGAAAAAGTGATATTGAAAATACTATTAACTAATTTTATCCCCCTCCAAGTTAATTACAGCCATGCTCCTGCAATTTACAAGATCCTGTGTAAGAGAAAAATCACTAGATTTGTGTTTGAAAAATATATATTTTATAATTACAAGTAATTCTAACTGAAAGAGATCTGTGAAAGATTTCTTACATGAAGATGTGAAGGGACTTTACATCTTGCAGCTTTCTCTTACCAGGAAGGAAACAGTCCTCCCACACCACACTGAAACCTTTTTAGGTAAAAAGAGAAAGAAAAATAGGAATTATATGATTATTTTTTTTTATTTAAAAAAATTAAAATATAACCATGAGGGAATACTATTTCAAGTAAGAACCAGCCAAGTCTATGGTTTGAGGACAGCTAACAGTATGAAACTTAAGATTGCTACTATGTAACACTGAAGGTGATTAAAAAGGCATTTAAGGAAGAAATTCCCTATTCCAGGTTTACAAGATACTCCAATTAAATAAATTCCCCAGGAAAAGAAATACTATTACATAATATTTTAAGTAAATTCTTACTGACCACGAAAATTCTTTGTGAATGACAGGTAACTGATGCATTACAAAAGTAGTCAGGCTGTTCATAATCTGAGAAGTGTCATAGAAATGTTACATTACAGTCCAAGACTCCTAAATTTTAAGACCCTCGCAGTGACTTTTCACGTGAGATTACCCAGTATTGCAGTGGATGGTCCAAAGCAGCCCTGTCTTTGCACCTTATTCCTGTAACAGATGTGGCTTATTTATAATAACATTAACTTATTTTTAGATATTATTGCAACCTCCACCTGCAACACTAGCTCCTGCAGGTGTAAAATTAGTATCCGTATTTCCAGGGTCAGCATGTAAGGCTCAGATTCAAGAAAGCACTTAAGTAAATGTTTTACTTCTAGTATGAGCTCAAAACCTTTCCTGCAATTGTTAATGGGCTCTGGAGCAGATTTTAAAAATATCCTCTTTACTAAATGAAAAAAAGCCTACCATGTGGACATTAGCTAGCAGAAAATGAAGTGCCCCTGTGGAGTGAGAACTGCTCTTATATTAAGCTCAGCAGGGAAACTCTCAAGTTCCCTGGCTTGCTGGTACATTTCTCACTTTTTGCCAATAAACTCCATACACTTGAAAAACCTGACAAAAATAGATCACCATTCTTAAAATAAAACATATTAAACTGATGCCCATCACACAAGCCCTATGACAAGGCAAGCAGTTAGGTAAATTTTGACAAACTTTTGGAATACCGGCCTTGGTCGCAAGAACAACCCTACGCATGGAAAATTACTGCAACAAACTATTTCTTCCTGACTACTGAAAAAAAATCACTGATTCCAGTCATCGCAGTATCTTACAGCTGACAAAGTTTTCCCATGTAAATAAAACTTAGTTATTTAAATGTCTACACAGGTTGGAGTAAAGAGAAAACTTTCCTTATTTAAATGTTGGCAGTGTTCTTGCATAACACATTTCCAATAAAAAGTGAAAGTTTTGAAAAGAAGGTTACATGGATATAATTTTTTTCAACGTACTTCTCTTCATTGCTCAAATAGCGATGGGTGACAATGACATGGAACTAAACATGGCTTGTCTGTAGGGGAAGCCGTCCGGGGCCTCTGCTAGGGCACTGGTGTGCGATTACAAGCCGGAGTCTTTAGTTCAGTTGAAGCAATAATACAAAAACGTGAAATACACACAATTCAGGGGCTTATCTTCATTCACACTTAAACTTTTATTCAGTTGACTGCCAGGGTCATGCAAGCTTGTAATACTGGTTTTGCTTCTTACTTCTGAATGACTTCTTGAATTGTGCGTCAGTGTCCACTAACTTTAACAACCACTCATGTCCAGGACGGTTCCGCTCTCTCGAGCCATAGTCACCCTACTGCCTCCTACTCAGCCCCGAGGTCCGCTTCCACTTCAATACATAGAAGAGGCTTATAAGAAAGACAGAGAGAAACTTTTTACTGAGGCCTGTACTGACAGGACAAGGCGCAAAGGTTTTAAATTGAACGAGGGTAGATTTAGATTAGATATAAGGAGGAATTTTTTTTACTATGAGTGTGGTGAAATACTGGCACAGGTTGCCCAGAGAAGCTGTGGATGCCCCGTCCCTGGAATCGTCCAAGGTCGGGCCGGACAGGACTTTGAGCAACCTGATCTAGTGAAAGACGTCTCTGCTCACAGCCGGGGGGTTGGACTAGATGATCTTTAAGGGTCCCTTCCAACCCAAACCAGTCTATGACTCTATGATTCCAATTCTGTCTCCAAGGTATAGAACTGTGGGTCCCACACAAATGAAGGTTTTGACAGCCAGTTCATCAGGTGAGGAAGTATAGTCATTTTGGCCTTGAAATGTTTTACTTTCTATTAATGGGACAAAAGAGAATATTATACTTTTGTCCATTGTTCCGTTTTTCTTTTAATTGACTTTTAGATCTGGTCAGTCTTTCCCATTTCTGTGTCTATCATGAAATGACACTGAAGGCAACTGAGTATTGTCTCATCATCGCCCTTTTTATTTCTTCAGGTTTTTTAAGCATGGGGTCAGTATCAGTTGTACCTGTTCATGCCAACCTCAGTTTTGGTTCTCCTTTTGCAGGGAAAGTAATAAAATTCAATCAAACTCTTTCCTAACAAACATATTTGGAACTAAATATTGTAATTGCACTTTTCTGGAATACAGCAAAATAATTTGGTTTCCTGCCTCAGGCAGTTATTGAGCTAATAATTTTCTAAAATCAAAATTGGGACTGCTGAAAAAGTCAGCTCCCTTTCTAATATTGCTAAAGACCTTCTCTATTAAAAAATAAAAAATCCTCTTATTTTCCAAAGGCTCCCTAGAGGCAAATTGTCTTCTAAACTTCAAGAAGAGTTTCTTTTATAATGCAAAGATGACATACTCAATAAAATCTTCCCTCTACACTCTCAGTTTTTATTTAAACAGACATATTCCATCAAGCAGCCTCCAAAAATTGACTGGAGAAGGCGGCCCTCTCACCTGACTGAAGTTTTCCAGCTCACCAATTTCATTGCTAAAACTCATCAAGTCTAACCATTTTCCTTATTTATAAAGAAAGAAAAAATCCCCTCACTTTTTACTGCTTCATCCTTGAAGAGAGCTTTACTGTTTAAGCTTTAGTGTCTCAGCCCCATGGGCTGCCATCATCAACCCATGTAGAAAACAACAATAAAAGGAAATCACCCATAGAGGTCATTCCTTTTGTCCTGTGATAATATGAAGAACCAGAGGACTAGCAATGAATTCCAGAACTTTAACAACCTGAATAAATTGTGAAGTACAAACCAGAATGAATATAGGATGTGACATTCATTTCACACAGAGGTGCAGTCTGAAATCTGCAAAGATATCTTTCTGTTTTTACTGATAAAAAATGACAAAGGAAGGGGATGATTGTATTTTATATACATCTTTTTCAGTAAAAAGGCAAAATCAGTTTTTTAAGATCTGAAAACAGTGTTTTGAAAGACTAAAATAAATACCATCTGAATGAGAGCGCTCCAAAATTGTAACTGAAGACCAGTGGCTGGCCCAAGGCTTCTGATTGTTCCATTTCTTCCCTCCTTCCCTCTCTCCCTTCCTACCTCTTTCTTTTAATTTCATTTCTTTTGCTCTCTCCCTCTGTGCTTCCCTTCTTTCCCTTTCCCTGCCTTGTCCATTTTGTGAAAACCAAAACCAGCAAGCCAAGCCAAATCCCCAAACCCGTACTCTAAAACTTGTTACACAGCTAATTCTTAAAATAGACTTGCAATGACTCAAGCTGGATGATTACAACACAAATACGTATTTAACAGCACTATCTTTTGATTGGAAAAAAGCTTCAGTCAAGCCCAACTCATCAAAATGGTGATGTGACTGACAATTTTCATTCGTATATTCATCACTATAACTTAAGATAAATACTAACATTATTGATGTGATAGCACAGAACTCAACATTAAAAAAACGTACAAATGGTCAACGTGTCCAAGCCCTCAGGATGATCTCTTAATGACTCAACTTCCAAGGACTGTCACTTTAAGCTTCTTAGATGAATATAAAGTAAACACAACAGATTTTGTGGATGCCATAACTACAGCATCTTCAAGGCTTTCAAGTTGCTAATGCTTCCTCACAACATGACCCCACATCTGTTTTTCTTTTTTTCAAACACCTACAATTGACACCTTTGATTCATGTCTATTGTAGAAATGCACATTGTCTCTCTGTTTATGCATTCTGTTGCCAATTTGTAATTTAAAGAATGTTACACCTGAGTTGCCCCAGGGAAAATTCCATAGCAAATATGCCTCGAAGCAAGGGAACACAGTACATAAACAGTCATAATACTAACATATTTCTGAGTAGCTGTTTGTTTAATACACAATCTTTTTTTTTTCCAGAAAATAATGTTTTATGGCTTTTGATTCATTTGTTTATTTATTAATTCAGTTCCTGCATTAAATAAACCAGGAGACATATATGCCACAGAAGTGTAAAAAATCATGCCCTGTTTAGCCTGTTACATATTGCAGTAAAATAATATTTTTCAGGTAATAATCTCTCTCATGACAGAACTCATTCAAAGACAGAAACACAATTTAAGTTGGACAGATAAAGATTTTACAACAAAAGATACGAATTAGATGATAGTCAAGGAATGGGTATCCATGAGCTAGTATCTTAAGCTTGAAGAAGTGATCTCTTTATACTGCTAAACCCAATGTTAACCACAACTGACAATTTGATGAAATCAAGGCTCTAAAAAACAAAAAAACCTCCCTTTGGTTTACATGTTTGTATCTCCTGCTTATCCTGTGCTGACATAACAACACCATTTTTATTATATAAGTTCCAAGGGGCTTTAATTAAAATCAGAGTTCGAGTTTGCCAGCTTCAATTTAAAGATATGAAAGAAAGTCTTTTTCTTTCAGATGCTGCACTCCAAGGAGACAAAGTCTACAGACTTACTGGGCGGGACAATGACAACATTTCAACAGAGTTAAGCAGAATGGTTATTAACCAGGATAATGCTAAAAATACTTTCTTCCAGCCAGACCTGGAATTCAGAGTGGAAGAAGATGATGATGCAATATCCAACAGTTTTTCTTCGTAAATAAGAAACAGTAGCATTTTCTTGCTGTAGAAACTGCAAGCAGTTACATCACATTACCACGGGGCCACTTATGCAAAGTATGCAGGAATAACAGGAGAAATAGTAATCAGAAACTGTGTCACTCTCTTTGTGGAAACGAAAGCTACCATTTCCTCTCTCCTCAACATGCAAAAAAGCAAGTTCTCAGCAGCGACTGTATGGCTCGCTCTAACTTCCGAGACTTTAATACCATGCACTTTTAAAAATGTTCCATATTATCTTCTGGAACAGAAGAAGTGTTACATTTCAGAAACCAGCAGTAGCTGAACTGATTTTCCTACCTTTCTACAGAATCACAGAAAGGTTGAGGTTGGCAGGGACCTCTGGAGGTCATCTGGTCCAGCCCCCTGATCAAGCTGGGCCACCTGGAACCAGTTGCCCAGGACCACAACTTTTTAATATCTCCAGGGTGGGAGACTCCACAACCTCTCTGAGCCAGTGCTCGGTCACCCTCACAACACAAAAGTGTTTTCCCCCTACAAAATAATAGTGTTAGATACAAATTAAGCATGATAGGTATCAGACTGAAGGAACATTTTCAAAAAAGTCTGATGAGAGAAAAGGTCTGGAAATACCCCTCCTTATCAGTTTCAGCATCTACTACTGTTACAGTTAACAATGCTACTTTAAAGGGGAATTTTCCAGAAAGAAAGAAAGAAATCCTGTGCTTTTCACCTAAATTTTTATGTCTCCACAAGATACCTGTATGAATAAATCAAGTTTTTTGAGAAAATTTTTACATATCTCTTCATCAGCTACGTTTGAGAATGAACCAAAATTATCACAGAAAACTCTGAAGCAGAGTAGTGTTCTTCCATCCTCCTCACTTGAAAGCCTTTCCTACTCAAGTGGACCACACTGACACCAAGGGCAATTTGCATGATTCTTCCACGCTAGTTATTCCCCTTCTGGCAGGGAAAAGAGAAGACTACTTGCTGCCTTTCCTAATTCTACCTTCCTGTCTTGTTTAAGCTTCCCTTGGGCCATTCTGATGAAGAAAACCTCTCATACTCCCTCATATATAAGATACATGTGTCTAGGAAAGTGAAGGAGAAGGAAACCAAAGCCCAGCTCCCCATGCCGAACAAGTAGGTAGCTTCATGGAAAGCTCAACTTCAGTTAAGTCCTATAAGGGAAAGACATCACACACCACAAAAAACCTTTCTGAAAGAAACAAAATGGTTCCTTTTATGTTTGTCAGATCTAAGTATGAGAATCCCTCTAAACAATCTGTACAGATTTTTTTTCTTCAAACTGCAGTTTAGGAAAACCAGGAAGCTTGAAAATTGTTTTAAAGGGAAGGCTACTACATAAGTGACATTAGTCAGAACTGCCGTAATAGAAGCTTTATTCCCAACACTTCAACTGGTAACCCAAATAAGCTCTATTATTGGGAATTTGTAATGAACAAAGATGGTGACTGATAGTAGGAAGGAGAAATACATCTGCAAGAGACATCGGCAAAGACCTAATACATCATCTTGTATTCTGTCCTGTATAAACTACTGATGGCAAGCCATAAGGCTGTGCAAAGAGAAAAGATGTGCTGCATCTCATTCAGCATCAGAAAGAGGCATCTTGTCCAGCTCATGAACTGGCCCTGCCCAATCCCAGAAGATAACAGTTCTCTGGCACAGCAAAACATCATGTTTATGTGGTTTGTGCCTGCGCACACTAATCACATAATCCCATGTAGGTCTTGGAAGACCCTATACACTCCTGAACATCATCAGTATTTCATCCATCTGCCAGGAAATACCCAAGAAATACCTATGTCCTCAGCGTTAATCTATGCGTCGAACTGCAGCTGCCGCCCGTTGCCTCCTGAGCTTCGGTAAGAGCAGCCTGTGCAGGGGACGGGACGGTTCCAGCTCTATAGGTGTCAGCAGGTTGTCCCATACTGAAAGGTACTTTCTCATTTACCTTTGGAAAAGTTTCCCGTCTATAAATAGAGGAAAGATACATCAAAATGCTATTATCAAGACTGCAAAGCAACTCGTTCAAAATTAGGGATTATCACCAAAAAATGCTCAATGAGTTATAATAGTTCTTTTTTTTAACAAGGGAAATCTGCCTATTTCACAGCATGGGTTGGGCATATCCTGGGGATATACCAGTTCTGCAGTCAGTGAGGCTATTTTCTTCCTTATTTGTTGAGGAAATTATAATTTGCAGTCCTTTCCTTTAGTTTTAACGCATGAATAGACGGGACAGCTAGATAGTTCAGGCAGTCAAATGCTGTACTAGACCAAATTAAATTTAAAGCTTTTCAGAGGGAGTCACCACAAGTTTTGTGTTCCTCACTGCTTCATCCTAAGTAAACAGAAGTTGTGCTTTGAATATATAAAATGGTGTATAAATTAAGTACAATAAAAGGTCATGTTCTAGGAACCTCAGACTGATAATACAAAATAAGTAGACACCTTTGACTGTAATTGCTCAGTGTCTCTGTTCCCCACCACCGAAAGACGGAACTTATATTCCTCCATTGTAGTACAGTGTGTGCTATTGGAAACCGTCATGGAAAAGCCGATGAGGAAATTAAAAAATCTATCTCAAACCACAAGTCAAGTGATAATAATTAATAGGACCTGAGGCTGAATGAAGGTAAAGCAAATTACTGAATAGCCAAGTGAATACTAAACACTTCATACATTAAAGAGGGCAAATGCTGTGGAAAACTGTGGTGTGATCACATAACAGGAGATTATCTGAGTGTGAATATAAATAGGTTCCTGACAAATCTTAATCCCAATGACTCAAGTTTTGAGCAACTGATTTAATAACCCTGAGTTACTTCCGCTCTCTTTCTTCAACCATTTTAAAAATTAATAATATCATATTTGGTCCTACTGTCCAAGTTTCATGAAACAGAATGACCAGGGGAATGCCATTCAATTTCTCTAAAATTCACAAAGTTCCAATTTCCTTGCTTTCAGATAATTTTCTACCAGCATCTTCATTTACCTCCTACTCCAGAGTTCCTTCCACAGGCATTTATCTCTGATGTGAAAGCCTGTCAAATTCTTTTTGAAATGTAAGGATGCTACATCCTCTAAATTCTCCTTATCTATCTTACCACTAATATCTTCAAAGAACTCAAACAGATTAGTTCAGCATGACCTCTTCTGCCTGAATTCACGCTGGATATCCTTTATCAAACTGTTTTACTAGGTGTTATTCTGCCACATCTTTAAAATAGATTTCCAAAAATTTTCCCCAAAATACGGGCTTTGGGATATTGTTTCTTCCTTCTTCTCTCCCTTCAGATAACTATTGTGCCATCTAAGAAACCTCAAGCATTGTATCAAATACTTAATTAATCTTCAAAACATCAAGTGAGAGTTGAGCAGGGTTTTTTTTCAACACTAGATACTTTGCAGATTACATGTATATTTAATTAAGGCTATATCTATTCTCACTGTACTGCATCTCAGGTTTCTGCACAGAATTTCTGTACTTATTTCTTGCATCTTTTGCTAGCACCATATAGTTTCAGGTAGTAAGTTGGCCCACATTCTCAACAGATACCCGAGCCCTCTCGCACATTTTCTCCACATGCAATTTTTAAGCAGCCGAGGGTATTTGAGTTAGTGTTGGAATGGAAAAGAAAATGAGAGGGACCCACACTCAGATCACCTCTCAGTGCCTGAGATTTTTGCAACTCTTCTCCTGAGTTGCGTCTCACTACAATTATACAGGACTGCCAGCAATTTTGAGCTCTTTCTAGCAATAATTTCAGGGCAAGAAACCTACCTTGACATACATTCCACCAGACGGAGGAGCACGCTAGCATTAAAACACACAGAAGCAGAAGGCAGGGTTAGTAGGAGCATGGACAGCTGACAGGACCAAGACTACTGATCTCACAGAGAAGAGAGAGCTCGTACGGAAAGTCAAACCACAGCAACAGATTTGGTCACTATTAAGAGAAGAATGAGAACAGTAGTTCATAAGTTGTGTGATTGTTTATGTGACTTTAGCCCCTCGCCTCTCAAAACCAATGTTTAACTTGCAAGAAATCTGTATTTATCCTCTAGAAATAAGAAACCACCTCACACCACATCTTCAGCCTTAATAATACACATTTAGGCCTCTTTAGGTAGTGACTAGCTTTTTTTCTTGGCCTCTCCTTCCAATTAGAAAATGTACCTCTCATGGTTGCTGTGATCAGTTTACTGGTTCTGTTTCATTCTTTATGCACATTCTACAACATTAATACTAAATAATAGTGTTCAGCCACTTTCCTTATTTCTTTGCATTTTAATGTCCTCAGTGTGTTCTTAATCCTACTAAGCCACAATTATTTCTGTTCCTTTCTCAAATATTTTAGGTTTTCAATATGACTTCCAAGTATGGATTACTTAACGCTTTCAAATATTTCTTCACCCTCCAATACAGATCTTTCAGATGTTACTGAGTTTTCCTCACCTCATTCCCTATTCTTTCAGAGTCTGTTTTTCCGAAGTCAAGTATTTTCCTACTACTGCTTACAGAACCCATTTTCGGTTTATTAAATTCTAGGTGCTCTCACAGATGAACTGTATTTATCATACTTGACTCCCAGCCAGTAATTTTTTAAGTCCAGTGTAGCTTTTGACTTTATTGATCGTTCAGCGTTCTGTGTCTGAGACTGAAATTGCATTTGTAGCTGAGGTTATACTGTCGTGAGGTCCGGCTCCCATTTCTGAGAGGGAATTTCCCTGCATAAGAGGAAGCCCCTTCCATCCTTTTTTGCTCCCCTGTATCTGCCTCTGCCAGAGAATTCTGCCAGCGTTGATTAGTACCCAGTCAGGACAGGACAGCCACTGGCATCACTGGAGGCGAGTCCCAGACCAAATGGCAAAGCTTGCTCGTCCTCCCCTCACACATTACTCGCCTCTCTCATTACTCTCACTTGCTCTTCATCCCACCGTTCCCTTCGCACGCTCCTGTTAACTTTCTCCTTCCTTCTTCTCTATTTAAAACCAAGCAAACACTCCTTCCAGCTGTCACTCTGCTCAAGAGGGTGCTACCCAGCAGAGTCCCATCCTGGGCTTCACTGGGGACACCTCGCAGGGAAGCCGAAGATGCTGGCCGTGCCCTCGCACGGCCCCCGAGCGGCACGTTCTCGGCACCAGCCAGACCCCGCTGCGCGTGCCCAGAAGCTCCTGCTAAGCTGTTGTGCTTGCGAGACCATTTGTGGGAACACGGTGAACAAGAGTTGCTTGTCTTTGTCCTTTTTCTGTGTTTAGCTCTCACAAACAGGTTTTTTGTGCCAACTGTTCAGTGTTGGGAGCCACTGTTCTTTTTTCTAATTTTGCTTCCTGCCAGATTTTCCTATTACTTTTATAATTAGCTATGTGAATGAATTTTTTACTACCAAGGTATAATGGACCAATTTAAATTACTAAGTCATCACACAATCCAAACATCGAACAGGGTAAAGGTTGATTTTATAATACCTATAGCTACATTTGTTGATGATTATACACATATTTTATAATACGAATAAAGAACTACAAGAACCTCATCACAGTACCTGATCCTTAAGCGTGTAAGTATTATATTATTTTCCAATCAACTTTAAAGACCTAAATCAAATGAATCTATCCTGGGCAACTAGCCTGAATATAATGAAGTGTGACACCTGCAGGAAGAATAGGCCTTTTGGTATTACTCTTTATCCCGCTGTTTGGAAAGCAACTATAACAGCAATGCATTCTCTCCATTGCTTGTGCTTTTTCAGGGACAAACTCATATATATGTAGATCTAGCGTCACCTTCCACACACACACACACACACGATATACCCTCTTTACCAATTTTATACGATGGCACAGGCTTAATATCATCAGCACAGGGTTTTCTTCAAACAGTTCTCTTACCGTTCTTTCTGGGTTGGTATGTTGCAAAGAAACAGCTGAGCTCACCAAATTTATGATCTACGGCAAAACCCCAGATCAGATCTCCACCGGGGACGGCCTGATTAAAGGAACAATCTTGCACTCTGATCTCAATGGCAAACATCAGTACCCACTTCAGGAGAAGTGTCAGAAGTGTTAAAACCCAACCTCCCTATCTGAAGTGTAGATTACATTCCATTCCTTGTTTTATTTTATCTTTTACTCAGTAATTTTCAACACCTGAATTCCCAAAGAAACAAAAAAACCCGAAATCCACAATTAAATATGTTAATAAAGATGAAAAAATCTTGTCCAGAATCTATTAAATTTTATTTTTTTGGTAATCATATGAGGGGTAAGATTACAAAAAGATAGCAAATCTTTTTAAAAAGGGGAAAAATACATCCTTGATTTGCTTTCTTTTTAAAGCTTCGCAATCTTTTTGTATGGACAGAAACACCCTGGCAATCAGACAAATTTTGTGTAAAAATCAGAGTTAAAATGTCATTCTTAATCAGATTTATTGTTCCTCTTGTAATTTATCACATTCAAAATGTAAACTTCCTAATGTACTCACTGGGTCAAAAATAAACAGTGTTTATTTATTTATTTGCCTTGTACAGGCATGTTTGGATCTGGTTGAATGCCCATAGCAGTTTGTGAAATATGCATGTAAAAAGCAAAAAAATCCCTGCACCAAGTATCGACACATACACACACACACCCCAAAAAAAAAAACCTAACCAAAAAATCCTACACATCAGGCTTATCACTTCTCTACCATTTGCTGTGGAATAAATAGATAAAATTTTCACTTCTGTCTCAGCCAAGATTGGCAATTCAGCTTGTAAAATCTAAAAACAAACTCGTGTCTATTTGAAGTTCTAAAAAATTATTTAAATTGCCCTTTTTTATGTTCCCTCTTAGGCATTCTACATCTTTCAAACACCTTTATGCATAAATATCGATTGTGGTATACAAAGGACTCTTGTTCTTCTTGTTCATGGTTCTTTGACTTAAATCGAAATTAAGTCACTAAGTTTTAAAACTCTTTTTCTATGGTTTTTTTATATCCTTCAAAAGCGTTCACTTCCTTTGGTCAGTAACCATTAAGACATATTTCATTTTCACTTTAAAATAGCTAAGTATGGATACAACTACTAAATACAAAAATGAAAAAGGAAGGTTTTACATAGTGAGGTTGGGGACAAAATTCAAGGCAATCAATATATGGCTTAAAAACTAAATGAGTAATTCACTCCATTTTTAGTAAGGACAACTGTTTAGGAAGGAATGAAAGGAGGATGTCAAGTGGAACAAGGATACGGAAACAAATAGTGATGTCCAAATTGGAAAAAAAATACATTAAAGAAAACATCATAGAGCTTACCAGGCTCAAACCTAGAGATGGTATAATCTCATGATTGAATACCAATACAGCTAATATAATGTTACTCAACGACACGTAGCAGCAAATGACTGTAAAACGTCATAACGAGGCTTCGGAAGAGGAAAAACATCTTACAGACAACTAGAGATACATTAAATACCTCTGTTTATGACAAAGACCAAGAGGTATTTTCACACAGCGCTTTTGGTGCCTCTCCTTTCGTACGGCTAAGAGCCCTTTAGCTGTGGCTCTGTACCCTTTATCCAAGCTGCCGGGGGAGTGTTTTCTAGAGCCTCTGTGGCAGCAATTTCCCTGCTGTTCTCGTGCAATTGCTCTCGTGCTGTTATTCCCGTGGCCTTGCACCTGCAAACCCCAAGGGTGTTGTTACGGTGGTTCTCGAGGGAAGCGACTGCCCCTGGTTGCTCCCTCCTTCCCCTCTTCTCCTGGCCCTTCACTGTAGCTCTTGGGTTTACGTTTGGGCAAGCAATATATGCACGCAGAGAGCTCAACAGCCAAACAGCTTAACAGCATCACATGCAGGAATAATCAGCTGGGAGTCTGAGTGGGTCCTGTAGAAAACGACATAGTTACTGTCGGAAAAATACTGTGGGGGAAAACACCTTCTGCACTAGAGGACACGCAGGGAAGGATGCTCGCCTGGGGTCCGCGGGCGCTTCTCCTCCCAGTTACCCACTGGGGGAGTTTGCCCTCTCTCTCTTGTTCTCTCTCCTCTCCTCTTCTTTCCATTTTTCCCCAAAAGTAACCTTCACCGTTAGAGTCAATATGTGCCACCAGTCACAGATCCCTGCTAGTAAATCTTCACACATGTGCACTTATCTCAACATTTTTTGTGTAACAGCCTGGTTATCTGCCCCAGCAGAAGACTGGTGCTTCGAACTCTGAGAGACTCTGCCGCTCTCGTGTCCCTGCTAATAAAGTTTCAAGGTGACCAAAACCCTTCTTTGCTAGTGTACTTCACTTCTCATTTTCTTAACCACCCACAGAAATAATTTTGTCAAGAAAAGTGTTTGAACCAAAAGCCAAGTAGACCCAAACATGATTTTGCTAAAATACAGATATGAGACTTTCAATACACTCTTTGGTGCATTCAGTGTATTTTGTACTTATACTGTAATTTCAACACATATTCCCTTATTTTTTATACCTAAAATTCACAAGACAATTTAGAAGCCCAGTTTGAACCATTACAAAACCATTGTGGTAGATGGTAAGTGCTCATTTCCTTTCTAATCTGAATGTGAGAAACCTTATGAGTTGTCCTAGTTAGGAAAAAATTAGTAACGGAGTGCTTCTCTCATACAACCACGTACACTGGCAAAGATGACAAATGACGGAAAACAGTATCCATGCTTTCAACATGCAACTTTTTTCCTCCTAACATCCAAATCAAAAGTCTTTCACTGATATTTGCTTTTATTAACATTCCTTTGGTCATCCATCATCAGTGATTTCAGCAACATCATTGCATTGGGTAAGACTTTAGCTTAGATTATTGAAATATGCAATGAAAATAAAATTCTATGAAATCTTCCTTATCATAATTGTCTGTTGTCATCATAGAGATCCTGGGCCTTCAGCTGTTTTGAGAAATTAGTGTGGCTGCAAAAGTCTATTTTCTCTGTAAGAGGAAGATCTGGCTCCCTAGGAGTATTTCTGCAGCTGTGATACAAGCCTGAGGTCATTACAACTTTTCAGAAAATATTTCAAAGAGGATGCTCAAGTTTTTTCTCACTGGCAAGCAGTCAGGAAACTCAACTGGTCATCTTGATTACTATTCAGACCTGGTCCCCTCTTCTTCCAAAAGATGAGAGACCATAACATCAGATAAGTAATAGGAAACTGAAAAATGTAGAACTACTATTTGAAGAGCAAGTAAGCAAGATAGAAAAACACAATGTCTAAAAAGGAAATATGACTGCAGAAGAGTAGTAAATAAGGATTTTCTCTACCAGTACAGGACCAAGAGATCATCAAATGAAGAGTTGTGGCTGATTCAAAATAAGGTGGTGGTTCTTCTGACAAGACATAGTGAAGCTGTGGAAGACTTTAGGATAAGGTAGCTGATAAAAATGTACATGAGTTTAAGGGGAGAAACGTTCGATATGCACCACTTTTGGTCAAGGAAGTAAAAACCATCCTGGGGAAGTATCAGTACATATTTACTCTCTTGTATTCCTTTTTCTAGATGCATGTTTATAACTGTTTTTGAAGACGAGATACTGAGGTAGGTGGATCTTTGTGCTAGCTTGGTGTAACACTGCTTATATTAAGTACAAACTGCACTGCTGTAAATCAGTGAACCTAATCCCTCTGTATTATGAAGGATTACTGTGTAATAAAAATTACTTTGAACAGTGACATTTGAGATTTTATTAATATTACTTCTCAAGTTTGTTGGACTGAAGAAAATATATTGTAACAAGTAACTATATCCACTTTGGCTTCCAAAATAAAAGAACATAACAATGTTCTCTGAACTTAAGCACTTTCATTTTTAAATACAGTACACATAGTAGAATAATCTATATATATGTGATAAATATGTGATAATTTTTACAACAGTTTACTAAACCTTATTTACCTTTACCATTAACAATTTGTTACCCGAGTCTGAACTTTCGTAGCTTCAATTTCCAGAGTTTGGGCAATTTACTTCTGGTGGACTGCAGATTAACCCTGTTACCAGATATCTTTTCCCATAGGCAGGTACCTTTAATAACCCCCTTGATAAGCTCATCAGATCAGGTTTCTTGAATCTTTCACCACACAGAAGGTTTTCTAGACCTTTGGTCATTCTCATTCTCTAAATACTCTTAAGTTTATCAGCGTCTTTCTTGAACTATTGACACATAAGAACTAGTTAGCATACTCTTATAGGAGTTGAATTAAAAACAAAGACCCTGTTAAAATAACCACTCCACTCCATCTAAATAATCTCTCTTGGCTTCAGAGTCACACTAGGAACTGTCCCATCATGACTTCCAATCATTTCCACAACAAAGCTGACTATTTTTAAGTATGGTCTGAAATCTTCGCATACACAATATACAAAGATGTATCTATATATCAACATATATATATATATATATATGACGTATGGCTTGTTCTTTGTCCCTTCTGAGATAATACTGATTAACCTGTCTGTAAATTTACTAGTCAAGACTGCTCCTTTACCAACAATAAGTCCTCTTCAATTGTAGTATTCATCCTTAAGGTACCTGCAAATATCTAAAGCAAGAAGTTTATTTTGTCACCTGGGACACTACCGAAAAAACCTTACAAAAAGAAGAGCCAAAGTTTTTTGGTATCCACTAGACATTAATGCATGATAGCTTTTCCCTCATCATTTTGAAATTCATCAGATATCTGGGTTTTAATTTATTTAAGGCATGCCATTTTGATTTCTCTGTACAGAGGTAATATCAAATTAAGTGTATCAGGAAAGCCTGTTCTACCATTGCTGTTATCTTTATCGATGCAATTTGAATTTCACACACACACAAAAAGAAAACTAACCAAAAAGTACAGTCATCTTGCTTCTCAAATTCTGGATTACATAGCAGTGATTCTATTTCCCCTTTGAACTGTGGTGTAGTAGTAGTAATAACAACAATAAAAAACCCCTGGTAATTGAAGTCACTTTTTGACTGTGAACATGCTGTGTAATACCAACTCCTATTATCCTTCAAAAACCACTTTTTTGTTGTCTTAACTTAGCTACACTTCTGTTTATAGTTCTTACCACCTATTAAGTTTCCTAAATTTCTCAGATTCCTTCTGATTGTACTTACATCCAATAGCTTGAACTTTTTATCTATTTGGATGTGTATACATAGACACACAAATATTTACATATTTTTGAACTGACTTCAGATTGCATTTTTCTTGCTGTTCTTTTCTATCCCATTTCATTTCTAACCAGCATTATTTCCTAGCTATCCTGAAAATTAATTGCTTCCCAATTATTATTTCCTTTTCTTGTTTAAATACTGATATTTCAAGTCTTTGCATTTCCTTTTTGTTTCTCACTCATCTTGATAGGCCTTTTTTATTTTTGCTCTTAGCCAGCTTCACAAGATGCTGTTCTTTTTTGTGCCATGGAAATCTCATGTATCCCATCATGCAGGTAAGCAGGTTTTTACTATTCCAAATTATTCACAAGAATAAGTATCAGAAAAAGAATGGCATAAGTGAGAATTTCCATTTTAATAAACATAGTTGATACAACACGCATCCCTATTCCAACGGGAATCTGCCATTAAAAGTAAAATTAATCCAGCTTCAAGTTAATTACTTTGACAAGTAATATGCGGGGTCACAAATAACAAATGTAGAACAGATCTTGGAAAATGAGTTGTCTAAAACATCAATATGGTATACGTATCGCAGAGAAGAGATTTTAGAAGTTTTGCAGTCAATGGCAAATCACCTGCACAACTCTATGAAAAACAACCCCATGAAACTGAGTTAAAATATTTTTAAAAAAGAAAATAAGCATTAAACAAGCTTAGTCTTGCTGAGGACACCATGATGCATATTATGAAGGTGACATTTTAAGGAGTACTCCAATAAGAAAAATAAGTAAATTATGACAGAAGAGATGAAAATATTCCTTAGAAATTTATTTCTGCTGTAGGGTGTTACAGCCAAAATATAGAACTGACTAGTTATTCCTGACGTAACAAATAAAAATTATTAAGACTATTTCACTTCACTTTTACCACTGAAGAAAACACCTGAGGTGGTTTTTGCGCTCTTCTCAAACATACTGATAAAATATCGCAATTCTGGTGTATTACACTTCAATTGATTAGGGTCTTCGTTCTGTAAGCTGTACAGCCCTGGAATAAGTGTGCTTATTCTGAATTTCTATAGCCAAAACACGGTAAAAATCTTCCAATTCTGTGCCTAGCTTGAGAAAAGGAGGGGGGAAGCTAAAATATCTTTGAGTGATTTTAGGTTTATTCCTGTCCTCTGAAGGCACTTGAGATGAAAACCAGTTAGAAAACACAGAGTGGGATGAAAGAAGATCAATGAAGGCTGAAAAAGGATTTAATTGATTGTCATTATGAGCTGCAGTAAAATAGAGGTCAATTAAACGTGTGAATTGCAAATAAATATACTTGTAATAATATTAAGCACTTATTTAACACTTATCTGAAAAGTGCTTTGCAAACAATTAATTAGTCTGTACAAAGAAAAAGTATCAAGCGAATTACATTGACTGGGGGAGAGCAAAGTTATGAAGGCCAGAAAGTTGATTTAATTCCATTTTTTCTTCAGTCTTTATTTTAGAGCAGCATTTGTTCTATTGTTATACAAAACGAGTTACCTCAGAATAGGAAGTCAAGAAGACAAGGAGTGAGAATTGGCCATGGCTCAACAATTTTGAACTACTGCCTCATTTTAAAGCACGCTTTTTGTCTCTTGATGACTAGCATATACACAGCTGACACTGTTTTCTTAAACAAATGGAGAAATTCAAATGTCAGAACAAAGATGTCAGATATAAATGAAGTAACCTTTTAAGCTTGCAAAGAAGTATTTCATGTTTGTACAGTAAACTGTAAAGAAAAAAAAGACAAATTTATGTAAATGTAGATTTTTAGTCATGCATATTATGATCTGAGCCTGTGATTCAAATGCAATTTAAAGCTGTGTAAACCCATTAAACAGCTTAGATTGCCAGAAACAATTCGGCGAATGCAAGAGTAAAGGAAATAAAAGCAAAGCAAGGGTGTTGGAAGTCAAACACTTGAACATGTATTTAAGAAAAATAATATCTGGAAAACTTAATTAAACAGAGATGTTTCACGTATGTTTGTTGGGGGTTTTTTTATTATTTACACCAAATGGTAACTTGTCCATTCTGTTGGTAGAATAAAAGCAGACAAGCAAAATATGCTTTTTTGCTCCTTTGTGTTTTGGGTTTGGTTTGTGTTTTTTTTTTTTAAAAGGCTGTGAATACATTAGCAATCCCATTTGGGCAAACAGTGCAGTCTCAAACCAAATTCTCTGATTCACTTCACTGCGTTTCCTATGTGCTTGCTCAGTTCTCAGAGCAGTTTTGTGAACAGTTTAGGTTTTAGAAAACTAAACTGGAAGTACTGCACCGAAGTGCTCTACGACTCCGACAGGGATCATTAGGTCCAGACTCAAACAGAACTGACACCACCATGTGCGACTTCAGCACCACTAAAAGTTCTTAAACCACAGCAACCATGAGGAGGCTCCTCCACCACACACTGACCGCCAGTGACTGAAAGTCCTCAACTAGTTCTTCAACCCCACCATTTCTTCTTCAGTCACACACATTTCTGGTCTGAAATCCTTTCTTTTCTTTACCTGCCCTTTCTTCTACTGCAATCACCCCTTGCTAAACTTCATTTTTGCTACTATAACTTATTATCCCTTTTTACTTTCAACTCTCTTCCGTCCTATCAGTCAATGGCTACCTCTTCCCACTCTTGGAAAAGCAGAGGTGTGACTTGGTGCCCCAACAATATGACACTATTTATGAATCTTAACCTCTCTGAGAGGGCTGCAAGTGTCTTGGGCAGTAGCTCAGCTTGGTGACAGCACCAGCAAGCTTCTAACTTATGACGGCAGTCTAGTACGAGAGGAATGCTTCATTGAACCAAAACGGATGATGCCAGGTTTCTTGAAAACCAGGAACAATAATCATACTTCGAGGTTGCCGAGGCAGGGTTTAATCTATATCAAAAGGGCTTCAGAAAGGAGCACATCACTGCAGCCTCCAGCTTATTTGGAGCACAGCCCTGAGCTCTGCAGGTTGTTCGAACTCCATCTGCCAGGCTTGCCATGTGGGAGAACGTGAAAAGGCCACACCATCCATCACCGAAGCACTGCTCCTACACGCCTTCCTTACATGTTTATCCCTGCGGGCGTGGGGACAATGTGGGGCAAGTGGCTGACACAGAAAGCACAGACCAAAATACGTCAATGGATCATGGTGAATGGGGAAGGGGATGGTCGCTCAGTAACTCCCTTTAGTCTCTGCGTCTCTGCACAGTGCTGGGTGCACCAGGGCACTTGGCCACTAACTGCTTTGTGTGCAGAAATACTTTCTAGAACAGAAGTTGTTCTTCTGTGAGGACTCTTCAGACCACAACTATGACCTGCTGTATGCTGATGATCCATCCCAAGGTGGGAGAAGCAGAGCCACTCCTAGGAGAGACAGGTGTATCCTGAGAGTTGGACACAGTGTGGAAAGTAGGATGGAAGCTCTTCTCCCACCGAGAAGAAGGGCAGAAAAGACTTCCTTGTGGAGAGGGCTCTTTTCCATAGGCCCGATTAGCTGGTTCTGCCCTTGGTTTTAACCCTTACTAAGAAGTTGCGCGCTCTCTCCCACGCCGTGGCCGCTACTTTCACGTCCTTTTTCAAGTCTCCTACTTTCCATTCTCTCTCACAGCACCTACTTGCAGATGTGCTAGCCAGCAAAGCCTCTCCCCTTGCTCCTGAACAGTGACTACTGCTCTCACCGTTCCTGAGGTCCCTTTCCACTCCCTTCTCCTCTCGCACGATAGCGACTGGCAGAGCTCCCAGTTAGCTAGACCTTCTACTGCTACATTAAAAGTCTAAACGAAGAAAATGTGGGACTGCCATTAACGAGGTGGGTAATTAAGTGCCAGTGCACACCGCTGAGGCTCCTGCGCCTCTGTGCTGAGAGGCAGGGTTCACGGAGGACAGGAATTACCAGCAGGGAATGATGCTCAGGTAAGGGATTACTTGTGAGAACTCTACTTATCAAGTCTGTAGGACCTGTTGCACACTGTCCAAGGCTGCTGAAGGAGCTAGCCAATGTCACGGCAAAGCTAGTCAGCCTCACTTCAGCCCAAGGGAAAATCATGGAGCAAGTCCTCTTCGATCAAGTTTCTGGGATGCCTGTTTGAGTAGGAGGTCTGAGTAAAGTCCTCCTGAGGTGCCCCCTAATCTGAGCATCATCTGGAAAACTTACAGACTTATGCCACCAACAGTGTTTTCTATATAGGAAAGAAAAAAAGGCATTGAAACAAGTGTGCAGATAATAGAAGCATGACAAAGAATAAACTAATATTACAGAAAAATCTAAGTACAGAAGACATACAGAGCGCACCAAGGACTACAATTTTTATAAGAAATGCCAAGTGTAACTTCATTTTCTGAAATCTTATTAGCAATCTGCACAAACTAAATCACAACTAGAAAGAGCATTGTATGAGGAGGGGCACTGCACATCTACATGTATAATCTTGGCAGGTAGTATGTACATATGGTGAAGTAATGTAAAGCTTAAGATTAAAAAAAAAACCACACCAAAACTTATAGGGCTTTTTTATTCTTATAAAAATTACCAACACTGAATATTGTTCCTCATAAACATAAAGGAGCCTTTTCAAGTTGAAATTTTCATTATTAGAAATGATAAGCACTGAAAATTCTACATAGATGAGAACAGACGACAGTAATATAGAAACACTGAGCACTTGCATAAAGCTGATATAAAGAAGCCTTAGACTTGTGGAGACAGTGATATGACAGTATGCCGCTACTAATGTGTGTACAGACAGCTGAAGTACAGTAACAGCAGTCTCTAGGATTAGATTTTGCACCACTGACACTGGATGTCTGAAACCAAATGTGATTAATGAAGACAGGCAAAACGTGGGGGCACAGAAATCCAGGAAACGCTAAACCCCTTTTTATGATATCCAAGAGAATAACATCCTACGTGTTAGTAGGCTTCCCACTAACACTTTCACATGACATTTGAAGTGTGATTACAGAAAGACACAACTGAAAACAAGACTGAGCAGCTCTTTATTGTCCTTTCACCAACAGTGCTACTAAATCTTCCTTCATCTTTTTGGGTTCTCCCTGATACTACGACCTAAGACGAGACAAAAACTGTTCTACTTTTCAGGGAGATTCCTTCTTGAATTGACTCACAAACTCACTGCCTAAGTGCATACACTATGTTCAGCAGCCCCACTCATGAGCTCCTTATACTGTTACCAATAACAACCTTTTTGAAAATATGAACACTTCAAGATGCCAAAACAAGCTTCCTTCTACATTTCTTCTCTCATTTGATCTGACATTCTCCTGGTCATATATTTTTCCATGTATAACAAACTTCCTATTTTCCCTCTTGTTTTTTTTTTTTCATTGGGCTATTTGGTTTTTTTGGGGGGGGTTGGGGTTTGGGGGGGAGGTAGTTTAATGGTACCTATTATCATGCCTCCCATTCTCTCTTTCTCAGAGCACTGTTTTTTAAAAAATCAATTATCTTAAAAATACTGCCTTTTTCTCCCTGGCAACAACCCCTCCTTTTTTTCCTTCCTTCAGTTGCTAAATTCAGAATTGTTTTGTTTGCCTTGACTAAGTCTGCAAAATCTGGGGGGCCACCAAGGTATGGGGGTTTTTTAGGATTTTATGAAGTGCTGGGAACAGAGTGCCAGTGAAACAATGGTTATTATAAGCAATTATGACTACATAATTATATTATTATTGCTATTATTATTGTTCTTGTTCTTATTATTATTATAGCAGAGCTAAAAGGCTTAGGCTTAGCTAAGTATTAAAAATATAATGCTCATATGAATTCTGTGTCCCCCTAATAATTTACTGGAAGATAGAAAGAGACAGGATGAATACATCTCTATCGCTCACTGTACTAGTTGGAAACACAGCTGAGGCAGAATAACTTAAAACTGCAGTACTGCTGATACTGTTACATATGAGAAAGAACATGCAAATTGGTTACGATCGAGCTAATTAAACATTTGTGGCAGGGGAAGTTTGAATTGAAAAGTGACATTTTACTTAATGGCAATAATAATTTAGTTGTGGAGTTACTTCTGCCTTTGGACTCTAGGGATGAATGAGATGACCTCATAGGTCTCCTCTAGCTCAATTTTTTAATGATTCTATGAAACAAACCAAATGAAACAATGTGAAATGACAGATTATATTAATCTTTAAATGAACAATAGAAACAGTATCCAATACTGTATGGAATTATGTTAATACAGAAAAAGACATACAAACTAAATACACCGTGAAAGCTTATAATATTAAATCTTTGCCAAGAGCAGCCTCCCTCTTACTGAAAGGAGCTACTGGCATTATTGATAATAGGTCTGGCTCTAGAATTCCTACATGAAGGGTTAAAGAAAAAAAAATGACCTTCTTTTGAGAGCAAGCTATCATACCTCATCATCTTACTTGGATATTGCAAATGAGTGTTGATGTTGGGTTCCCTAAAGCAATTCAACAGAAATAATCAAGCCTAATGCTGTGGAAATGCAAGACAAAAAAAGTCTGAAAAAAAGACTGTAACCATCTGCAGCAGCTTGGGGGGAGCATTTTGACTATGAGAAAAAAAGTGAGAAGAATATGCTAAATTTTACATCAGTCATTTTCCACCATTTTAAAAAGCTTCCATTTAAAGTCATTAGCCACAGCTAACATGCCATCCAATTGATCACCCTCTCCAAGTCTTCATGCCTTAAACTGTGATTTTTCAGACAATAAAGTAAAACAAAAGGCTTTAATCTACAGTAAAATATTAGTTACTGTGGTTCCAATGAAATAAAATACATAAGTACATACTATATGCATCTGTTTGGCTCAACATACTATGCACAAAGTGGAATTCGGGGCATGTGCTTAATATTAAATTCATACTTAAACTCTGAAATCAAACATGTGATTGAATGACATTTCTAAGCAAAGAATAGAAAGAACATGAGCAGTCTTGTACTGTCAGATGTTGTTTACAAAAAGAGTTTCAAAACACAATGAATTATTTAAAGAGAGAAAATTTGGGTGCACCTGTTAACATTGCACAGGACTGCATAATTCTGCCCCCTGAGCAAACTCGAGGGAATCTGAGACCAAATTCCTCCACCAAGAGAGACAGAACCGCACAAGCAGTCAGTCAATAAAAACTACTGAGTGATCAGGCTTTCTGCTGTTGTCTAACACAGAAGACATCCTGAAAAGCGCCTTGGGGAGTTTGTTCTCACACAAACATTTTTCAAACAGGTAGTCAGACTGCCAAAAGGAAAACGAGTTTGTGTAATTCATTTCTACTTAAATTTTGAGATAAAAAGGATTAAAACTATAAGACACAGTCATCAAAATACATTTAAAATGATGTGACAGACCATCTTCCTAGCTAATTGCTTAGATGTTACCTTTTATCAAAAATAGTTCCTACTCAATTGTAAATTGGGTACAAATAATTATACTTTCTGTTGTAATACCTATCATTGCTACATACTTGTTTCATCCTTCTTATGATGATTGTTTTGTGAAGTGCTTATCTCTACTGCAGTTAGATTAGAAATACAAAAGCATACTATGTGAGAATGTATCAAAAAATTATAAAAAGGACAAAAATGTATTTGGCCTGTTAGATACTGAGGTAGCAAAGCATGTGTTTCACTTTTTTTTCCGCATGAAACTGCTCACATCGTATGCTGAGATGCTACGTACATGGTTATGATCTTTTGTGCATGTTAGCTTTGACTGTAACTATTTACATACTGTCTGGAATCCTTGGTATATAAGTAGAAATTTGGAGCATGCCCTTAATGGGCTCTCAGTCTATGCTAACCCATCCTGAAAGGGGCTTCTTTTTCACAGTTGCCTCCCGACTAACAGTAAATGAACAAAAAAAAAGATGTTTAGTGTGCAAAACAGTAAGGCTGCCTCACACGGAACTAGCTCTGAACAGCTTGCTGGCCTCTGTGCAGGTAAATACCATAATTATTGTCCCTGCCTTCCCACTGATACTTTGTAATTCAATAATAGACCATCTGTAGCTCACTGCTGGTGAATCATCTTGCATCTTAATGCATCGTTTGAATTATCTTCAAACTATGTAGTAGACTGACGTAAACACTATAAGCAAAATATTTCAGCAAGCTAGCTGGGTATCCGAGTAGCTGCTCCTTACACTACTAAAGGAAGGTTTATAAAATAATCTAAACTAGCTGCTCCTTACACTACTAAAGGAAGGTTTATAAAATAATCTAAACTAGCTGCTCCTTACACTACTAAAGGAAGGTTTATAAAATAATCTAAACCAATCCTATTTAGCAGAAGTACAGCTTACCACAGAATGCTTCTACATAGCCATACATACTATTTGCTATTAACAAACTGATGGCAATGAGATGATATTGCACTTCCCCTATATCACCAAGAATTTCAGAGATGTCCTTGCAAGGGAAATACAAACCAGCAAACAGACGACTACCTAAGTTCTCAAAGCAGCCCGTTGCCCTGATACCTCTATCAGATGCCAAACTTAAACCACCCAGTTAAAAGTACCAGAACAGTGTACTATTTCTCTAGATACCATCTCTGGGGGAAGAAGCGGGGAGGAAACACCCCCCCCCCCCCCCCCAAAAAAAAGCCCCACATAAAAAGCACAGCAACAAATAAAGTACAGAATCCAAAATTTCCTTTCACACTGTCGTGGTTTAACCCCAGCCAGCAACTAAGCACCACGCAGCCGCTCACTCACTCCCCCCCCATCCAGTGGGATGGGGGAGAAAATCAGGAAAAGAAGTAAAACTCCTGGGTTGAGATAAGAACGATTTAATAGAACAGAAAAGAAGAGACTAATAATGATAATGATAACACTAATAAAATGACAACAGTAGTAATAAAAGGATTGAAATGTACAAATGATGCACAGGGCAATCGCTCACCACCCGCCAACCGACACCCAGCCAGTCCCCGAGCGGCGAATCCCTGCCCCCCCACTTCCCAGTTCCTAAACTAGATGGGACGTCCCATGGTATGGAATACACTGTTGGCCAGTTTGGGTCAGGTGCCCTGGCTGGGCATGAGAAGCTGAAAAATCCTTGACTGTAGTCTAAACACTACTGAGCAACAACTGAAAACATCAGTGTTATCAACATTCTTCACACACTGAACTCAAAACACAGCACTGTACCAGCTACTAGGAAGACAGCTAACTACATCCCAGCTGAAACCAGGACAGAGAGACCTAAGCTATTAGAAACACAATTTATAACAGCCATTTCCAAATCTTGGTAACATTCTCAAGAAAATGGAAATGCACTACAGAAAGCTGAATTTGTCTGGGCCTGCAGCTTGCTTTCCATAGCTGCTTGTGATTTTGATCTGGACTTTTAGTTCACCCTAGTTTTATATCCATATTTTCCACTCACCTCAGCTACCCTCCCCACCCCGATACGCATTAGTGTAAAATGGTAATCTTGCCCTCTGGTCTCTTCTTTCAGGCATTTCTTTCCTTCAGAGAACTGTTTAAGAAATTGAGGGGAACAGCCAACAGCTGTTGTTCATACGATAAAGAGCAACCATGAAAAAACAATAAATCAGAACCCTTCCAGTCAAAAAAAAAAAAAATATATTCTTCAGAAAATGCCGAGTGAAAATAAACCTTAACCTCAGAAGTGGCCAGCAACAAGAGGCTAATAAGGCTAGGGTTGGAGGATTTAATTTCCTCCCTATTTTAAATCTATCAAGACAGATTTCTGGCACACGCACTTCTTTACCCTGTTTTGTTGTCGGGCTTTAGGTTATTTGGGGGGTTTGTTTGTTTGTTCTTTTTTTCAACAGTCCACATAAATAGGTTGAAAGCTGCAGAACAATATAAGCAGAAAGAGCACTGGATCCTCTTCCCCTAATGATAATATATATTGTTATACCAAGGAAACACAGAAGTCCAGTGCACCTGCAGTACTTTGGAGAAACAACATCTGTGGAATATAACCTGGGAAGAGAGTAAGAGAAAGGATTATTTTGCTAGAGGCTCAAAACATTCAATGTGTCTCAACTCTACCTTGCCAAACTCGGAGAACAGCTTTATATTCATACAGGGCACCAGCCTCTTCTTTCCTTAACTTCTGCTTTATCACTCTGGCCCTTCCTGGATTCAGAAGGGTCCTATGTGATTCAGCAAATCCAAAAAAGTGTCCAGATGCTGTTAATTACTCTGAACACTCAGCCTTGTATTCCATGTATCATTTGCGCTCCCTCTCCTGTCCCACGTACTATAGCTGTCAGCACGGGAATGCACGTCTGCCTGCCTCAGTTGCTCTTCTTCTCTCCCCCAGAACAGAAACCCTCTGGCCATTCGCTGGTGACCTCAAACACGTCACCTAACTGCTTCCAGAAGCCGCTAGCCAGGGAACAGATCCAAGTGCAAATCCCCAGGGAACACATGTGGAGAAGGCAGTAGAGGCTAGTGCCGCTGCCTCCTCACGCATCTGGCAATGAACACCAGATTTTTGTAATCCACACAGGCGGTAACAGAAGGGCGAAGGGGACGAGGAAGGCTGCATACTTGCTTGGGATGAGGTAATGACGGTAATGGTAAGTCACGGTAACGACGCTGCAGAGCAACTCCTGAAACAAGTAGTAAACGAAAGGACACCAGGCTCTGGAGAAGTCCATGTGATATCAGGAAATAAAGTGGCTTCAAATCTTCTTGTAGAGGCCGTAGTAAACACTCACGGGGACACTGAAGCTTCCAAGAGCGGAAAGTCCCGTCACCAGCTGCCAGTTTCAAACAGCCCTCAGCTGGCAGAAGCCAAGGGACCACAGAAGTTCCCACAACCGCCTTCAGCTCAAGCAACCTTCCCACCCAAGCTGCGTGTGCTGTACGCTTCTGCAGAGCAGCTCGGCCGAAGAACGCGGGTGACGCTAACGCCCAGAGACAGGGCTCAGGCCCAGCAGAAAGGAAAAAAAAAAGATTCACCCTGAAGTAGTGGTCACCTCGTATACCGCCACGGCCAGATTTCGTGCTTGGGCGATGCAGCTCGGTGTCACACTTGGTACCAGGACTGAGCCTCCCTGCCTCTCTCAGAAACTGCTGCAAAATTAGATGAAAAACTAACACCTTTTGCGTTACAAGCTTTTGCAGCACAGTCTTTCCCTGAAATGATACTTAGGAGGAGTTCACATCATCCATTTGAAGTCACAAAACAGCAAACCGGGAAGCAAGGGCAGCTGTGGACATCCTTGAGTTAGCTTACCCAACAGTACTGATTTTTTATTTCTTTTTTATTATATAAATCAATTTCCATTTTTAAAATTGGTACTGAACCACAGTCTTTGAGACTGAAAAATCAAAGTTTGTACTTCAACAGATTAAAAGAAATTTGCATCATAACAAAAGTAAAGCAATTTTCTTTTGTGATTTGGCCACAGAATTAAAATATAGGGTCTTGAATTTACTGCTTATTCTCAGTATGAAATTGGGAAAAAACCCCACCATCCTTATCCCTATTGACTTATTATTGCATTGAGTCATGAAAGGGAAAGAAGCTTCCCATCAATTTTGCAAAGATCTTTTAACATAAAAAGACCCTTCAGCAGGAGATACCACTCAACAGTGTGTAGGACACAACCAGACATGTTTTGTTTTTAATTTGGCATAGTGAATATACAGACTAGCTACTCACGGCTTACACCAGCTCTTTTCTTAACTATAAGACTCGATTGGTAGCAGTTTCTAGAAGCCCAGCGAAGATGACACCAAAAATTGACAGGTATTTTAATGTAGAATTTCTGAAAGCTTTAATAAATTTTACCACATCTAAGCCTCTTCATGATTACACACATGGGGCCTGAAATCAGGCTTTGTTGGGGTTTTTTTTAAGTCATTTTATCAAGCCCTTCTCTTCTGAAGCTGAAATTTAGGCCACCTGTAAAGTCACCCACCAAATCTTTGTATTTGCATATTTAGAGAATTAAAATTTTCTAAATTACGTAATATAAGTAGATTTTAATAAATCTGTGATCCTGAGATATTTTGCCTCCTACTTTGATTTGACATCTTGCTTAGAGCTGATCTGAAAAGGTATGATTTTCTCTATTCTGAAGCATTCTTATTAACTTGTTCCATCAGTCTACTTTATCATTTGCCATTGTATTTAGGTCTCTCCTGAATGTGTTAACACTCTTAGATGACACATGTTCCTTGTATCTTTATTAAAATTAACACACCCCTTTTCTCACCTTGCTTCTGTGTCAGTTTTTGCAATATCTTTGCACATAAAAGGCTTTGGTAACTTCGCACAGTGTCCCTATTTATGATTTCCATTGTAGTTTATAGGCCAAATGTGAACAGGTTGACTTCAATGTATATAATCTGCATTTGATTTGCAGCACTTTTACTTGCAAGGAGCAACTACATATTAAATATTATCTAAGTGTTTAGGAAGATAATTAGTACCTAAGGCAATTACTTCAGGCAAATTATGTGAGCCTAACACAGGAACAGGAATCGCAACACCTTGAACAACTGTGTCAACTCGTACTCAGAAAAGTTAAGGGTAACATTTAACTATGAAGTTTGATCGAGTGAGACTCGGGAAGACATGCTGAGGTTGAGGCATGCAAAATGTGTAAGAAAAATGTGTAAAATACGAGGGACCTGTGCCAAGTTCAAAGAGTACTAACTCACCTGATCAGAAGTAATAGTGTTGAAAGACGGAGGAAAACAATGACCAGCAGCCCTGGATTTGACAATACATTCTATCAAACATCTCCAAGACCTAAACTGGTTGATGCTTATAAAAGACCAGAAGAGAACCAAACGCTATGAAAAACAGAACGAAAAAACAAGAGTGCTATAGCAAGCTACCTAAAGAAGAGCGAGATAAGAAACACTTCTGACAAAATAAAAGATTTTTTATTTTTAACAAATCTCAGCAAATTCTACCTACATGAGGCTTGGGGGCGGGGGGCAGGGAATAAATGTTACACCATGTAAAAACATAGTACATTGCATTTTTGACAACAGAATACTATAATCTCTCTAAGAAGAAAATGTTGGAAGGATAACATCAGATCATTTGAGTGTCAGAATTACAACACATCTTTCAAAAGAAAAGAGGCAAAAAACAATGGTCCCTAAAAAACTCACTCACTGTTTCTTCACACTAAATGTTTTATTTTAAACGGAACAGATGAAGCAGACTTCTCAAGGTTGTTGTTTTTTCCACACTTTTCAGGCTCCAGTCCTACAGTTATGTAAAATCTGTACCCATTATAGTATAAAATAAGCTTAAGGGAGATACAAATGTTGTATTTTTCTTTATAATTATTTGCTAAGTTATTAACTCCAAAGTCTATGGATGAGTGTTGCCACTTAGGTTTCCATTCTCCTTTAGCTCCATGTTACGAACAGAATCAATCTATGTTCCATAATACCTCAGTACAACGCCGTTTATACGGGTTACAAAATAGGAGGACTGCAGCAATCGACTCTAATGGGAAGACTTCAGGTACGTCCAACAGACCTCTCTTCTTTATTATAGGGGTTAAACGTAACTTTGACTTTCACAAAGTGTTTCACTAGACAACTACCGGGCAGTAATTGATAAATATATAGAGCCCTACACAATCAACAGTTCTATCCACATGCTGGGTAGCTACCGCAACTTCTTTTGTTCATTTGCTGGCTGGTCTTTTTTAAGACGCAGAATGGTCAAAAGCAATCCCTTCTTCTAACAGGAGAAATGCACTGTGGTTACGCTGAACATGGGCACCTGTAACTCAACCAAGTGTCCCACTCTCCAGAAGCTTCCTCCGAACTTCTGTTTGAAGCTTGTCAGCTGCCTTCCAGCACGGTCAGATAAAAGGGAAGTTTACCTGTGGGAAGCAGCTATGCAGGGAGAATGGGATGTTCTCTTTTAACTAGTTCTGGAACCAAAAATAGTACCATTAAAAATCTAAAGCTATTTGGATTGTTACTATAGAAGTCATGACAAAGAGAGAAATCGTGAGGAAATCTAGTTGAAATCAGTCCTAAGCAAGATGCAGAGAGCTGGCAACATGGGAAACATCACCAAGCATAAAAATAACAGAGAAAAATCTCAGTTTACTCTCTTGTTCTTCTTTAACTACTTAATTTGTTTTCCCTCTAAAACAGAACACCATTTTAATTCTAGCTAAGAAATCTTAGTCAGCGTTTGCATAGACAAGCAAAAAAATTTCAATTTCTATTCCTTCTTGTCTGTTGTGTGATCTTGGACATGCAACTTTAGAAGGCTGTTTCCCATCCCCTAAGAAATGCTGAGCAGTTGGATTTCCTTCATAGATAGTGTTCTTGCATACAGACAAAAAAAATCTACAACAAGGGCTAGCTAGACCTCAAAAAAATGCATGAGTAGCTTCAATTACGTGAGGAAGCGAGAAAATTTAAGGAACTAAAGTATGGGTTCAAGAAATTGATAATATTTTTAACTTGAAAAGGATCACCTATTCCAATGACCTTGACTTGTTCTTGTCATACAACTTGAAACGCTGTAACTAAACAAGGGGGGATTTCTTTTAGAATAAATGCACATTCTCCCATACAATCCTGGAAATGAGTAGACTTTCCTGAAGACTATACTACACATAATGAATCCCTGAAAGTCAATCAAAACCAGACACGAGTCCTACAGGTTGTGGGTGTTGGGTTGTTGGTTTTTTTTCCTGGATCCATCTTCCTTCATTAATTTAGTATCATTGAGTGAGAATAAAAGTGTGGGTTTATTAAGCATAATTTTGACACTGAGAATTAACATGTAGATTACTTTAGTTCATTAGTTTACAAGGTACACAAAGTATGGGGATGTACATCGCATGTCTTAGTTATTCAAGTAGAGAGAAAATTGTATTTCCTTCCTGAAACAGGTTTCAAAATTTATTTTATTTATTATGCTGTGCCTTAGGATATTAGCCTTTTTAATTCACAACTGATTTGACAAGGACAGAGTTCAAGTGATAATTAGATTCTCTTTTATTGATTTTTGGCTGGCAAGTAAGCAACCTAATCTTGTTACATTCTGCCCTAACTTTGAGCCCTTCCATGATTAACTACTCTGGACACATATTTGAATTGTGTAGCAGCACAAGTAAATGGGACTCGTATTCTGGCACGTAAATTAGTATAACAATTTAGTCAGTCTAACACATATGCTGAAACAGTTGTTTTTAGCGTGTACACCTTTTGCTGGTACACAGGAAAGGGGACCTGTATTGAAGAGCATTCAGGAAGCTTTTGGGACAAAACCATTTTTTCTTTCCATTGCCTTTTAGTATGATCTTTTTAAGAGAAGATTCAGGTTACACGCAAACTCTTAGGATACCCACATAGTCCAAAAGCAGAAAGAAAAACTTACCCAGATTATTTGTTGAAATATTTGGCAATACACACAGCTTACACAGTTAAGATTGGCCTCTTCCTACCTCAGATGTGTAACTGTACTCTGTAAATGCTGGGCAGAAGGAGAGGAGAGATAAGCCACTGACAGCTACTGAACTCAGTTGCATGGGATTGAAACTGATAGATTAAAGGAACAGAAACCCATACCTGTTTTCTGCATCCATCCCACATGGAAGGATGCAGCTTCAGTTTATATGAGGGGATGGTTGCGCACACGTGTGACTCTGCCACATGATGCAAGAGCATCTGCTGTACCAGCCAGTGCTAACAAAAGGCAAAATCACCTTATTCCATGTGGTAAACCTGTATCTGCCTCACACCTGCCATGCCATGCAACCTGAAACCCCCAGTCCTTACTTAGAAAAGGCTTACTATTTTTTTTTCTTGGGCTGATACCGCAATTTAAGTTCAGCACATTATGTTAGCTTATCATGAAATATGAATCTATCATAATCTTAAATCATCAAAAGTTATAAAAATAAAGGAAGAGGCAACAATTTTCTGAAATCACAGAGATATTTTCTGAATCTGCTCAAGAAGCCAAAAGCTGAAGTCTCTGGCATGCTTCCTTAAATTAAAAAGCCTCTCAGGAAAACAGAATTCACCATGATTACACCATTAGAGGCAAATAACAACAACAACAAAACCCCTCAATAGATAAAACCAGAAGAATTAAGAAAGACACTCCTATGCAAATTCTCAAAGTTAGAAAAGTTGTGTCTTTTCAAACCTAGGGCATTGAGAAACCATTTCTAATGTAAGCGAACAAAGCAATGGAAATTATTTTTTCCATCAAGCTTCAAAACTATTCGTACTACAGCTTACTGGCAGAAATTCTGAATCTTTAGAAAAAGAGTAAGGATATGACTTTACTAAGGAGAACTGATAAAAAAATTTCTGATCAATTTGAGATGTACAAATAATTTAAAAATCGTTCCTAGGCAGCAAAATAAACAGAAATGTTCAGCTACAATAAACCTTATACAGCTAGATACTTTGAGACCAGAACATGATATAATATCAACTGGAGAGTGGTCTTAAGTACAGCATTACTAACAGTAGCTGATAAAATGAAATCTAAAGAATATTGAGTGGGTATTCAGTGTAGCTTCTAAACAAATTCATTAACAAAGCAACAAGATTACAAGACTAACCAAAATAAAAATAAAAAGAAGACAATACAGATACATGATTGCAGTTCTGGTGTCAGTCAAACACACATCCTTTATAAATAAAAAACCCTAAATAACCCTGGTGTTTTCATTACAGCCAAGATGCACATAAAAACTTCCAGAAACCAGGTAACATGAAACTATTTTAAATCTTTAACATAAAGACAGATAAGACAACTCTCTTAAAAATATCCCCTACAAAAATATCTAGCATTATCACCACCACTGGACATACTATTATATCTACCCACGTATTGTATGTACCGTTTACCTCACATAACCTCCATTTTGAACCTTTTTATATGAAGGAAATTTATCACATGCAAACAAAGGAAGAGAATGACCATTCTACCTCTCAGCATCCTTAGGTATGATGTCTCAGCCGTTAAAGACAGTATGTTTTAGGAATAACACAGATGCAAGGGTCATTTAAACTTTCCAGCTGAGAATACGGGTCTCCCTTTTTGGCCACAAAAGTTCTCTTTGGTGGAAGGAGTTAACTAGCAAGTTAAATTAATCCATATTCAAATAAAAAATAAAAAATCTTGACCATTGAGGAAAAACACAATATAGGAGAATAACTCTTTCACTTCATTACCCCTTATCTTGTTTCCCCACACTATGATGCCTGTCAGTCAGTGCTGTAGAGGTAGGATTTACTCTCTAATCCCATTTTATTCCCAACAATGACTCAATGCCACTCTGTGACACATATTTTATATCCCTTCTTCCCACAGACTGTCGAAACATAGTTGCTAACATCCAAGATCTAGCTATCATCCACAGTAAGGCAGCAGGAGCATTTACTTAGTATATTCCATGAACAACTATATTACATCTTTTACAGAAGGGTAAAGATAGTGTTCTTTGCCAGATTTAAATGACTGGATCAAGACATGAAATTTAACACCTTCTACACAAAATTTTATGTTACGTCTTTTTAACAACAAATTAACTCCTCTATCAATACTTTCAAAAATACCTCCTGGTTTTAAGTAGTTTAATCCTGCTCTAATTTGCAATGTATTGCTATGGAGGTACTGTTGCTGGCTGGGATTGAACCACGACAAATACTTTGATAACTGGAATTTGTACATAATTACTGTCAAAATAACAAATTGCATGGGTGTTTTTATTGTAAATCAATCACGTTTTTGTTAGTTTTTACCACCCTTCAGTATGTAAACTAGAAAATCGATATATAAAGTATAGTTGTAGCCCCTTTCAGTAACAGCTGACTTCCTTTATCAGAAGACTCAACAACAGGACAGGGTATCACAAACCAGAAGAGGAGGTAGGAAATATCCTGCAAGAGATGCTCATTTTACTGGCGGATCCAAAAGGAGCAGACGTCAGTGTGGGATTTGGAGAATATGTTTTATCAGAACATGCCTGTAGCTACACAACAAGCACAACAAATGAAAAGAATCTATATTATCTTCACCCAGGATTTTCAGAGCTTGATACCTCAATTTAGGCTTATAGATCCTTACTCATTCCCCAAGTATATAGGTTGATTTTAAAATACGGAGCACTCAAAGCATCCACCGACATCAATATGATCAGAGGGTTCACTAACCAAAACCAATACCTTTTTCTGGATGCAAATATTTCAGTACCTACACAGAGGCTCAGGACTTAAGAAATCAAGTTTGAAAATTCCATGTTTTCCTTCAGTTTTTGCAAAACAGTATGTTCTCAGCTACATGAATATTTCATTTCGCTTTTATTCACGTAGTTACATTATTCTGTATATCCAAGCTATTTCTGACTCTTACGGATAACAGTTGTGTTTCCTCATTAACGAAGCATATGAAGAAAACTTGCAAAATAAAAGCAAATAACCCCTCATCCAAGCCTCGCCTGTATGTAGACTAAACAACAAGTTTTAGCAGAAATATGTAAAACCGAATCTAAATATGAATGTGGGTGTGTTAAGAGAGAAATGCCAAATTTACAAGCCAACATTATACACCATGTATTGGAAATTTAAAAAGAAATGTCGTGAGGCCAGACCTGCACTCTGCATTCTCACAATGTAATGATTACCAACAGCCATGAATAAACTTTAAAATCTATCAGGAAAAGAAATCTGGCGTCTTTTTTGACTTCCAAAATAGCAGTAGTTTCCTCAGCCTTTTTAATGGCATAGAGCTTGACAGCAGAGAACTGAAGTGGTCTCGTTTCTCCACAATATGACAGAGTTCAGATGAATCAATTATCAACTGAATTGAAGGCATTCTATGGCTGACATATAGCTGATACCTGCACTTCAAGAATATTGGCATATGCACTGCAGTTCTAATATTAATACGAGTAAATCCTAAGGGAATATCGATACCAAGGATCCATCTACACACTGCCTTGCTTTTAAGCCCACTCCCCCAAGACATCTCTGTACAAAACACTTACTGTGTGTGTTTATACCTGCTCACCTATACTGGTCTATGGAGGAGGTTACCAGGTTTTATTTATAAAAACAGACTGTGACATCCACTTGGCTGCTCAGCAGTGTAGCCGCTCAGGGGTATCAGCAGTGACACGCAGGATTTTGGAACCATTCGGTACCATGCTGCTGCTCTCCAGGTACTCCTGTTACTTGAATTAACACCCGTGTGACATGGAGAGGCACCCCCGGACAAGCTCTTGGCCCTTTGTTTGACAAGGTCTGTTCTACGGCTGCAGTGCTCTGGTCCTGCGTCCCAAGCGGTGCTGGAAGCGTCACCCCATCCCGCTGCTGTCCAGGCAGGACGCAGCACCAGAGCTTCCAGTCAACGTATAGGATGATTTCGGCATAAATGGGCCTGTAATGTTTTAAGCTAAGTTCTTAACTAACTTTCTGTGAGCTAAGCTTGATTTAGCACACTGAGTTGGTGCTTCGATATCCAATTACCAGTAACTGTAGTCTCAACTACCTACCCCTGCTATCTGCAGATTAAAAACTGCAGTCAGGTTTCAAAATCTGTCTTTAAAAGCCCAAAGCAGAATACCTTTTAAGATCTGTGGATGATGGTGACTTACCAAAATGTTTTCAGTTATATAACAACCAACTTGTAAGTCTGACATAAGCTTTGCTATACAAAAATAGAATTATTCCTACGTTCAAATATATTCTGCCTTGAAGATTTCAGTGAAATGGAAGCATGCATTCAGAGAGCAGCTGTGATAAAGCAGTTAGGGTTGTGTGGGTGCTGGTGATAGGGCTGTTAAGGTTACATGGGTGCCCTAAGTGTACATTTTCATCACAATATGGCTGACCTAATTTTAGAAAAGACAGGAATAGCTGAAACTTCATGTATCTAAATAAGGCACATATCTTGCCATATGTAATAGGCTTGATTTGATTCACTGAATAGCTCTTCTAAATTACTACATTACTACATAACTCCCCTACAACTATGAATTCTGGAATATTCAGTATCACTTATTGTCATCTGTATTTCACAAGAAATAAACAACATACTGGCTCTGTTGTGAGTGGGTAGTAACAAGACACTATTAAAAGAAAACATTTGATCGTGTGGATTATAATTGTGATCATACTGAATACCACAAGATAGTAATTGAACATCACTTAGATTATTAGAATAAATATTTGGAATAGAATAACTGGCGATTCTTTAAGACAAATGTGTTACTGCAACGGTAGGTAGAGACACAGTAGATAGGAGAAGTTACTATAGAAAACAACTACAAATGAACATAACTGATATTGTTCAATGCTTTTCCTTTTCAGTATAGTCTATATTTAAGGTTCAGTGATCATACAATATATAAAAGACTTGTGAGGTCGTTGCAAATGTTAAAAAAAAATGTCTTTCAACATTTTCTACATAGGTTTTCCAGTTTGCTAATGTAGCTCTCTTTCTGAAATATGTTTATTTTATGTAACATTTCCAAATCTATGTCAATACCTAAAACATTTTAGTCCATGAGATTTTTAACTGAAGAAATTATATTTTAAAAATTCATTCGCCCTCAAGAACTCAACTTCGCTCTCCATCAACACAAAACACATATATAGGACTTTTGAAAACAGAATCCAAAGAAAGCCATATTTTTCTCCAAGATAATTATCAGTAGTAAGTTGCAGAAAGAATGGAACTGATTCTGAATAATTTTATTACTGATTGGAATGCTAAAAGCACTAGTCAAATGCAGCTTTGTTGTACCCCGTCTATAAATAAACTGGCCTGAATTAGTCACTCCAGTGATGCTGAGGGCAAATGATAACAGAAAGCAAACATTTCACATTGCACATATCTCATCCTTCGTATAGAAGCATTTAATACTGGTTTTTCACACAGTAACTGTTACGTAGAAACTGATGTGGAAAGTCCATCTAAAAGTCTCCTTTGCACATGTGAAAGCACAAGCTGGAGCTGCTTCTAGTTTATATGCAGTTCTGCAGTTTTCACACACATGCAGCGAGCATTCACATAACTAAAGCTAAATATTTGTGGAATAAAACTCCCTCCTCTGTCAGGAGATGGAAGCAGAGACAAGCTACAAAGGAGGAGTTTGAAAACACTGCTGGGCATGCAGGGACGGCATAGGAAAGGCCACAGCTGAACTAGAGACAAGATTTCCAGCAGAAATTGAATACAACAAAAAGACCACTACATTACTAGCAAGAAGTGGAACAAGGAAAACGTGGGACCATAGTGGAATAGGGTGGGTGGTCTAAGGCCAGCAGATAAGATACACATTGAGGTCCCTGATGCCTTCTCTGCCTCAGCCTGAAGGCGAACCCACAAGGTGTCCCAGGGCTCTGTGCCTCAGCCGGGTTTGGAAAGGAGAAGAAATACGAGCAGCGAAGGAGGACCAGTGACTGCATCAGAGAGAGATCTCCACCCACGCGTGGGACATGATGGGCTTCACCCAAGCACGCTGAGAGCCGTCTGACGTCCAGATCCAGAAGGATAGCTGGGTAGTGGATCCCAAGTTAACGGGAAACATAAAGTGCAGGTACAATTCTTGGGTTTGTGCTCCTCAGAGGGTGGGGGGGTCTCAGCCCCAGCAGCGTGTCTGAGCCCTTCCCATTTCTGCTTCAGGGGACTTGGATCTGAATGACGACTGGGATGAAGCGTGGAAAACAGGCATGGCCGGTACCTGAGAGAGGTGTCCCCAGCACTGGGAAAGGAGATGCGCAGTCACGGAGCTGAATAAGCCTTTGCACCTTCCAGATCTCTAGGCAAAGCATTCTCATCCACCTAAGAACCCTTTGTGCCTCTGTCTTTAGTAGAACCAAGATTAAAACTAAGAAGAATTTATAAGTCTTCTGAAATTTGCATGCTTGCTAATATTCAGAAGGGTGTGTCAGTGATCCAAGTTTGGGAGGTGGGTGGTGAAGGGAGGGAAAGCGGGGGGGAGGAGGAAGGGAGGAAGAAAGACTGCTAAGAAATGATCGATTTTCTGTTGTTTGGGGTTTTTTTACTTGTTTATTCATTTGTTTATTGGGTTTGGAGGGTTGTGGTTTTTGTTTTGCTTGAAGGCTTAAGCAAAGGCTCCCACCATGTTCTAATTACTACATACATATTATGGACACTAACATGATTCAGGCACTATAAGGATTGAGCATTCAACAAAGAAATATGGCCTACAAATCAGTGGGATGTAACTGTACTCGGATTTGCTCTACTCCCTGATTTCCTATGTGACTAAGACTTCAATGTCTTCCTTTCCCTTTTTTCACTTCGTTGCCATATGACAATCATAATCCTCTGTGGACTTACTAAAGTGGAAGAAATGGTCAGAGAGATGAATAAATCCTAAATTTAGGCTGTGAGTGAACAGCTGACGACATGGTAAATGGGAGAGCATAATTTAACCTATAAACTGAGCTAAATGACGAATTAGTTTTTCCTGTCCGCATAACACACTGTTGTGATATATACACACACAGCAAAAAAGAGAAAGAGAAAAAGGACAATGTTTCAAGCATTATCAGCTTCTAAAATGACTTAAAAATGTTGTGGGTGAGGGAGAATTTAAAAGTGATGGCCTATATGTTGAAAGGAATGAGAGATTAGGGAGTAGAGCAGGGTAGTTAATCAGCTTAAACTTTAGAGTTATTTGCTTAAAATTACTTTTCCCCACAGATGCCTAAGCTGTTAAGGCTGAAACCAAAACTGTGATTTCATTCACGAGTCTCATTAAGTAGTTAGGCTGAAAAGTTCCAGCTTCAGCCACTCCCACAGCAGTGCAGAGAAGTGAAGAGCCCTTTGTAATTGCATATTATGCTTGATTAAACCATGGTGAGAGCACTGCCACAACCCCTGGCTGCAATCCTCATCTCTGCCCTATGTGCTTATGGCCTCCTGAAAGAAATACTTGCATTACCTCTTATATTAATGACAAGATACATGGTTAAAGCATACTTAAATTTGGTCAATGCTATCTATTGTCTTTGCAAACCATATTCAATTACTTACATACTCAGAAATCTGGCATTCAAGTTACCCGCCTGATAGCCAGCACTATTCCCCTTCTCCAAGACTGCTTCCAAACCTACACTTTTTTACTAGAAAGCTGCACTGAATTAATGACTGAAACACACAGCTTACTATATATAAAGAAAATAATCTGCTTATGCTTACACTGTTTTCAGCCCACACATTCCCTCCCATCATATACATGATGCCATCCACCACAGTATTTGTACTTATCCAGCATGACACTTAAGGACCGCATTTAACTTTCACTTTACTGCTAATGATCTCTAAGGAAAAGGCCACCTATGTCTGAATTGTAAAAAAAAGAATTTGAGAAAAAAATTCTGGGTACATTTCTTTGTTGTGTTTTTTGCTTTATTCTGACTTCAGAAAAAATAAAGGTACTATCCATATAGCATTCACCTAGGAAAAAAAAAAAAGTAATGAAATGTTGTTTAAAATGAAGTGAACTTGAGTAAGGGAAAGAGTCTAACTCTTCTAGATTTAACCCAAAATGTGAGAGTCTATGGGTTGTGGTTTAAATCCTTGAAAGAGGTAAGTGCTGAGATTACTTTATTCCATTCAGAAAACCTTCTCATACATAGGATACTATATAATTATGATGGGACGATTTTATATGGCAATCTTTCAACAGTCTAGAAGAGACAACTTTGTAAATATTCAGTGAATATAATTTTACTAATAATCGTAATTTTTGCCTTTCTACCATGCATTTCTAGAAAACAGAGTATCAACGAGTAAATTGAATTTGTATCCATTACAAGTCTAACTAGTTGAGCATAACTTCTTTTACAACAAAGTACTTGTGAATGAAACAGGTCAAACTTTATGGAACCACAACTCATAGTTCAATTTTGTACTGGTATTTTAGGTTCACCTGCTTTTCACAAAAACTATTTCAGTAATCTTTCCTTTACATACAAATCAATGTAATAGTTATAGAGTTAATATCTCATAAAATACAGTGTTTAACAAGGAAAAGCCCAGAGTTATTGCACCAGTTTTCTTTACGTGATGATTACTATTCAAAGGTCTAAACAGTTTATGAAATAAGGAAGGACAAAACAAAAGCTTTATCTTTTTAGTGCTGTAATTAAAAAAAAAAAAAAGCATCTCTTCTGTAATTTGAAATGAAGAGGTTTGGTGGTCTTTTGTTTTTTGTTTTTTCCTTTTAAAAAAAGCTTAAAAATTAATGACCTCAAGTTGAAACAGAGCCTGGAATAATTTCAGCCCCCTGAAAAGCACTTGAGGAAGTTACAAGCATTTAAAAATCTATGAGCTATGTAATGAAAACTGCATTTCAACATGACATTTCCTTATTAGCACTGTCTTCTACAGCCTTTCAAAAACTGTTTAAGCACCGTCTGAGGTTTGTATCTATAAGCTACAGACATGCAAATCTTCCTCTGCTTCCCAGTGATACATCGTGAACAACTAGACACACAGGTGAGATTTGCAGCTGTATTCTTTTTTCAGATACGAACATGCTTAGTTGTGAAAACTGCGAAGAGAGTAAGCATCGTGCCGACTAATCTGTTTTTCTAGGCAGGTTTAACTGTGTCCATCAGACACAGCACCGAGATAAACAGCTCATAACAGAGACGGCCGAGAACCGGGAACAAGGTGTCAACTTTCTTGCGGGCCCCTCCACAAAGGCCACCGCCGCTCCAGTATGGTCCACGCTGAAACGGAGCCGACGAGGTGGCTCACAGCCAACCTCAGCCTTAATTAACAAGGTAGGTATTTGAACCACGAACCCAAAGTTCGTGTCCATGGAGATTTATCGGAACAGTCTTGTTGCATGTACAGGTGACCGGTTAAGTTGAAAAGCCACGTGCAAGCGAATAAACTTTTCTGGTTCCCAGGGCACGGCAGAGCTTAACACACAGAAGTTATGTAGGAGTCACCTCAGAATTAGCCGCTTACGCTGTCTTATTCGACACAGACCCTGCTATACACGGGCTATTCTACTCCTGTGCAGTCACCAGGATGTGTGTGGATGCTTAAATTCCTGGTGTCTGTTTCTACAGGTGTTCCGGGGACAGCTGCATTTCCAAGGGTACCCTGACACAGGATAGTCCCATCGCGTCTCAGGTAACACGAAGCTGACTGTGTTACAGAAAACTGCGTGCTCCAAAATATGTTTACTAAAGAGGGGGTATAAAAGCAGAAAAAGCAGAGAATGCACCTAGGTTAAAATACATTGGTCTTTACTGCCAGAGGAAAGAACTACTTTTTTTTCATGAGTTAACAGCAACCGAGAACAACTACAAGTGTTGGAAGACACTGATTTGGCTTTTGCATTTGCAAGTGGCTATTTCCTTGAGTTAATACGGTCATTTGAAAAACTTTCTCGTGAATAAGAGCATCTGAAAAACGTGAAGCCTACCCATACAATAAGTAGGCTACACAATGAAGATCCAGCTTATATAAAGTACATTTTATCTGAAATATAATATGACAGGGATTTTCAGACAGGAACAAATTAAGTGGAAAACTGCATTAAACATCTGTCATGAACTTTCAGTGTTTCCTCTACAGGGGTTAGTACACACAGGATCAATGCATTAATTAAGAATGAGGTGATAGTGAGTATTTCACGTCTTCTGAGCCTCAGTTACCTGCAGAGATGGCTGCGGCTGAGGAAACCAAAATTGCAAATTGAATCATCCATCAAATCAAAATATCAACTTGCTTGTATGATGTGAGTTGTATTACAGGAAAACAACTCTCTATAACCAGTTCTAACTATGACATGACTATAGACTTCAGCTGGAAGTAGTTTTCACCTTACTCCCTATCACACCATCAGAAATGGCATGTGGCAAAACCATGGTATTAAACTGTTCATTCTTACACACACAGTGTCTCTACCAGACATGGTTTTGGTGCTTAAAGGAACTTAAGACAGAGTCCTATATAACTTGATGCATTTTCCTAACTCTCAGAAGGAGCTAACAGTAAGCCCTAGAATTTCAGAATTTTGGATGGGAAAGAAAAAAAAAAAAAACAAACAAAAAAACCCCACCCACACCACAAATACTTATGACATTTTTTACAATAAGAAAGACTACATTTTCCATCCCCATTTTCACAAATTCATTTCTCCTTTCTCTCTCAGAAATTTTGTATTCAGTTATTTTTGTAATGACTTCTTTAGGCAAAGGAAGTCTTTATGCCTCAATGTAAATTTTACTCTTACTGACTGTGATGACATGATGGATCAAATCCTGAACAACTTTACCACATCATCAAGGCTCCTTGATGTTTTCACACATTTAATAGGTATCAGTTCAGATCACAATGGGTAGCCACTCAGTTTTCAAAGTAACTTAATGCTGCACTAGGGTCTCTCAAAGTTATTTGTATACGCCCCTTTAGAGGACTATTTTAGTAGTTAAGGAGTACTGCACCACAGGGTGTATTTCTGCTGACAGCTCTTTTATTCATTTACTAGCACAAAGCTGGAATATGTTTAAAAACAACTGGAATAGTCCGTACCACTTGGACACCCCCTACCTCAGCAAGAAGCTCATACTACCTGCTACTACGACCAAGCACCACTTTTCCAGATGCTTGGATCACTGGGGTAGAACACCATCTAAGGCAACACAAATTGCTTTTAAGCTGAATCAAGCGGAATTTGATTTTTACAAGAATTCATTTCAGTGACACTCAAAAAGCCTCCCACTCTTTATTCTGCTTCTTGAAGTTGGACAGGTTGAGGTCTATCATTTCCCCATAAAACATTAGCAAAATGGTATTGGCAGAAACTATTGGTACCCATTTTCAGCTTGCTTAATTATTTTCTAGCCTAGCCTGAATAGGTGTCATGCTATTTTTATTTTTATTTTCTGCCAGGTAAAATTCTGCCATTTGTGCCACTGGATTCAGGTTTTGAGATTTCTGCACAAGCACAGCAGCATCCAGAAAAGTAGATTAAAAACTGTACCTGGGCTGGCCTGTCAGCATTTCTAATAAGACTGTTATTTAAATTTAGCTTTGACAGCAAGTTAAATATTAGTTTAATTGCAAATTACACTCTAAATCAAATTTTCTAGTAGGGGCAATGAATGTTTGCTATTGAGTGATGGTTTAATTTATTTCTAACAGGGGCTTAAAAGACTTCTCTTGCAATTGTAACTGGAAACAAAGTGGAACAGACTGAACGAAAAAAGAAATCCTTTGAAGATATAAGTTTAAAGGGTATTTTGGGCATTATAAAAATGCCAACTTAAAATCTTATAGAGACTCAATAGGTTGTGAAATGCAAAGACCAGAAGTACCTTTTGAACTTTCTAAACCACTAAAGGAAAGAAAACAAAGTGATTGAGCAGAAACAACATTCGAGAGATTGCCTTTATATTTTGTTTTAAATAACTCCCTGAATATTGTAAAAAATTTCTGTGAGTCACTTAAGAGGTTGAGGCCAATCCTCTCTGCTGCCACATGCTGTTACTACAACTATTAAAAAAGACAAGATTCCCCAAAACATTCAAATATGAATTGACTTTTAGTGATTACTAGATGCTTAATATGGCTAGTTTCAAGATGTCCCACCACTCTTGGATATTAGATCATTTATTTACACACTCAAACATGAATTTAGTAGGCCAATATTAAGTTTAAAAAAAAAAACAAACCAACACACACACACACAACTTGCCCCCCGCCCCCAAAGGAGTACTACTAAAATTAATGGACTCTACAATAAAGGGAGTTGGAAGCAATAATGCCTCATTCTTCTGCTTCCCGAAAGCCAAGTCCAACTTTCACATACACACCGTGGCTCACTGCTTCTGGGTGCAACACTGTTCAGCACAGATTCTGCACTCCAAGAATTTACAAGATGGGGATATCAATTTGACTACCTGGCATATGGAGTGTTATTTACTGCCTTTTTTAAGCAGTGGTGCCACTGCCACTCTTCTGATGATACAAAGATTTAGGTCAATGATAAAAGGGGGCAGGGGGGAAATATTCTTTCACCCACTACACTGAAGATCATATTTATTAAAAGCACTAGAAAGTAACAGAGTAGACTTGAAAACAACTTAAAAAAAACCCAGAGGTTCCAGTGGCTGTTTTACCTTTCTTTCCCTGAACATTCCAAGAAAACTTCCACAAGCAACCACAGTAATTTTGCCTTATTTTATTTTTCCATCAAAATAAGTGGAATTCAAAAAATATGTAGTATCCATAGAAATGCCTAATTCTTTAACTGAGATAAGGGTTTGGTTAGACATATTTGAAACTAAACTAGGAATTGTTTCTCATTCTGAACCTAATTATTTCATTGTGAAAGCACTTCACAAACAGGGGAAAGTAAGTGTTATTTCTGACAAAGATTTAATAATGTTTTGTCATTTACTACTCATACTGTTAACTGAAATAAATGCTAGTTTTATCCTTTGTGTTTAATCTAGAGAAATCAAACTTTTTACTGTATTTACATTTGTACAATCTATCTGTATTGTGGCTCTTAAATGAACCCAAAAGTGGTTTACTTATACTTCAACCATACTCAACCTCTATTTCAAAGAAATAATTTTAATAAAGTTAAACACACACATAAAATAAATTAAATATATAGTACCTGCTTGTTTGGTATACAAATCATCATAAATACAGATGGTTATTCTATGAATTCTAATATTTGAGAAAAATTAGCTAAGCTCAGACATTACAGGCTATTTCTTAGTTTAAGAATCTGTAATGAACCCCAAAGAGTTACTTCCCCTGTAAATCAGAATTCTTTTTGAAGAATTCTCAAGAATATTAAGAAATCCTACTGTTATTGTTCCTAAAGGGAGGCAGCAAACTTTTCCACATACTTTGTCCCTATCTACTACAAAAGGTAGGTAAAAATGGAAGCCTTCAGTCATTTTGTGTCACATTTCCTGAAAGCTCTACCTTCTTTGCCCTCTGGTAGTTACACGAAAATCCCATTATTCATCAAAAAAGACATGCCTATGTTTATGTGGAAGCATGAAAATGCAAATTCCTAAATTTAAAATCCAAAAGATTAAATAAAATCCATCCAAAATAAAATACCAAGGATTTTTGTTGGCCTGTCTAGGAATAGTCACGTGTTTGGTACTGAAAATCCTGTCTGGGGGAAGCTGACTGTCTCCCACATGATACAAAAAAAGAAATCCTTACGGTCTTGTTTCTGTAGGTACCGCTATGGTGACACAAGGCAAGAGGCTGTCTTGCTTCCCTTCCCTACACTGAACAGCTTGTAGGAGGCAGAAGCAGAAGTTTCTCTCCTTATGAGCTACTATATAACCTATCAATGCCATTGAAAACACTGTCATTTTTCCAATTAAGTGTAAAGAAATACTATAGAGTTCCAATTTTCACATTCTTTATATCACATTTTGCTGTATGTAATATAATAGTGATATAAAAGTGTTTCTTGCAACAACTTATTAAATTAGTTGTTTCCACACGTGAATCACGACAGAAAATACACTAGCTTCAGTGTATGCACAAAACTAGCATGGGTGAACTTTGAAACAAGCCACGCAGACCCTTTAGGGATCCAAAAGCGTATTTTAACTCTTACTAATACCAAGAAGTTCAAGTCAAAACATTCCAGTGCTCCTTATCCTCCAGAAAGCCAGCTGCATATTGATCTCCCCAGACATATTATGGTTGCTCCTTACAGGTTAGCCAAAGAAGAGACGGTGCTATACATTATACTGCAAAAAGAGAAAACGCAATGCTTAGTGTAACACCACGTCAGCAGCACGTGTGCGCTGTCGTGCTTCCTCTTCCCAGGTAGCTTGTAAGAGGCAGCCAAGTATGTGCTGCTCTCAGTGTTAAACCATTTACTGTCATACAGTGTATCAGCAACAGCCAGAGGTAATGGGTTTAGCTAGCAGAACTGAGGACTGTACCAGGTATTCACACAGGAATCGAAGCATCAACCTTATCTTACTCAAAGACTTGAAACAGAGAGTAAAATTCCAAATTAAAAAGAAAAAAGGACACAGTATTATTTTCTCCCCTCTTGAGACAAAAGCACATCATCTGTGTAAACTTCCATTTTTATTTATATATCCATGTAGGAATAAACTTACCCTACTCTCCAAGCAAGTGAATACAACCACCTTTTTCCTACAGTGGAATAATTTCTTATTCTAACAAAGCAAACAAACAAGGATTGATTTCAGCAACTGAAAGCTTTCACCCTACTAAAGGTGGGAGGAAAGCATTTTTAAAAACTGTTGACAGGTTTACTTGGAGGGTACACAGGCACGTCAGGCAAGAACATAAAAAAATGACAATCAAATCAGGAAAATATAATTTGAATTCTCATGTTTTACTAAGAGCAAAGTTAAAATATTTAGATGTTATTTCAAAATGCCTCATGTTTGTTTATCACTATATTTGATTGTTTCACTGAAATTGATACAAGGCAGATGAAATACAAATACATACGAAACCAAAATAATCCATAACAAACTATTGGAAAGATCTGGATGGGAGACATTGTTCCTTCAATCCTCCTCTTTAGTTTCAAAAACCGCCATTAACAGAAGCTAGAAAGGGATAGAATAAAGAGCCGCTCAAATTGTTGTTTTGGGTTTTTTAAAGTACTAAAGTAACAAAACATTAATTGCATTACCTTGGGAATTAAAGGCCAAAAAGTAACTAATAAATTGTTACAGATTCTTTTCTTTACAAATTGATTTGATCCTTAGTAGCATTCTGGGGAGTCTAAAACAAAAATGCAAAATACATGTTCAAAAACTGTATTATATTTCTGCTTTGTCCAAAATCTATAGAAATGCTGTTGACAGAAGGAAGCCACAGGGACTGAACTCAATTCTTTTGCTTGCTAATGCCTGTTCCTGGTGCTGTTACCATGGGTCACATAACTTCATGTGTACGCCCATAAAAATTGCTTTCCTGATTTTTAGTTTTATCAGATTAAAACAAGTACATTTGTTTTAATGAGTGTACGACTGGAAGAGAGGCCTATTAGGTAGAAGTACCACCAGTGCATTATTAATGTACTATTTTACTGTCCTTAAAGGTGTGTTATGCTGTCATATACTGTCACATACACTCAACAAGAGTGGTTTGAATAGTTATATTAAAAAATATATACATAGTGTGTGTATATATATATATAGTACAAGAAAACCCATAGCTAAGGAAGAAAATTCTCAAAATTCACAAATACAATTTAAATACTTTTAAGACTAAATATTGTTTAATACCCTACAGACGCAACACCCCAGGAAATGTTGAAAGTATGAATTTTATGTTTTAAAGACTTCACAATGTCTTTCTGACAGACAAAAAACTGTTTATAAAACTTTAAAACTTTTTGGAATGAAGGCAAAATATGATGTATGGTTCCGAACAGCACATGCCTTCAGCTGTTCTACTGCTAAACAATCTTTTGTTACCTTCAACCCAGGATGGCTCGGCACTAAAAGTACCTGATGCCCTTTTGTGCCTAACACAGACTATGCAGTCCTTCCTGGCTATATCAGCTGCAGGTAACCGTACTTCATGGCAGATCCCCAGCCCCAGGACTTCTTTTAATGTACTTGCCGTTTCATGTCTCTATCAGCTATTTGCAAAGCCAACCCACACTGTGATTTTGTGATGCCGTTGGAGTAACAAGACTGGTACACAACTCAGTACAGACGTGCTGGACATGTGAAAGCATACATTGTCTTTTGAGCTCTTACGAGTCGTTCCATTCTCAAAAGACATACCACTGCCACGTGTTTACAACACCACCTTGACCTGTGCTGCTTAAGTCAACCTGCACCCCTGCTAAAAACTCAGGGCAAATCAGCTTGAAATCTTCAGGCAGAGTGTGTGTGAACCTGTGAAGTAGGAACCCCAGAAAAATTCTTTATTAAACAAACACACAGAAGAGTCTCCGATGGATAGATTTCTTTTTCTAAAAGAAAAAGTTAGCAGTCGCCTGCACTAAATATGAATTGCAAGGTACAACCCCAGTGGAGAGATGTCTTTTCACTCCACTCTTTACGCCTGCTGTAATACTGTGGAATTACTTAACTGCAGAGTACAAAAGGGCTCACTCTGGACGTTTAAATTATATACTTCTATGTACACAAAACTAAATGGTTTTATTGTGATAGCCGGTATCAATTTTCAGCCACAGCTATTTCTGCCACAATTACACAAGCTCAACTAGAGTGCATTAAGATACACTTCTGGTACAGTAAGATAACTTAAATATCAACAAAGCTTTCTGCATACTGGTCCAATTTTTATAAGACAGTGGGAGCCTACACTTCTCATTGACTTCAGAGGACAAAGAATGCTCAGCATCTGTGAAAAAAGAGACTATCTTTTCTTTATTTTTTTTTCAGGTTTTCCTTTTAAGATTTCTAGTGCAAAACGGTTCAGTTTTGAGGAAACCAGTTGTACATTAGATCTGGCAAAGCTCCTGAGATCTATAATCAAGCCCATTTTTTTCTGTTTGCATATTACTGCAAGTAAGGATGATGATGCAGTTCAGCCTAGTATCACTGCAGCTGTGCAACTCCTTTTATGTCGTTTGGCTTGCAGTGACAACTAATAAAATTCAATGAGCTTGTAAAGGAGAAAGTGAAGACAGAACACAAATATTCAGAACCCAGAGAAAAGTCAGACAGCAGATTCATGAGAACAAAAGGGATTTTGCTCACTCTTCCACAACGCTACTACGCTACCAGGGCTAAAACAACCTTGCAGTTTTCACTAAACGCATCAAATTTTGAAATGCATTTAATGAGTAAGATCCTTGAAAACAATTTTATTTTCATGTTAATGGAACAACCGTAGCTTTTTTATATGAGTTGGTTAGTAATATTTATCATCCTCACTGTGTATATTACACTTGCTTATCATATTGGAATTGGATTGTGTAAGTGGTCTAGAATTGCTTTTGCAAAGTGATTAGATAACATTTAAATCTCAGCTCTATTCATCAGTAGCCTCACTTCAAAATATTCCACTGAAATACTTTCTTGTTGGGAAATGCTGATTAGTCAGGAGAAAGATGTTACCTTGAAAGACAAGGGTCACAGCTGGGGGGAAGGGGAAGAAGGGAGAAGTATTTCAATAATACCAAAACATTTGATCCTGAGCATTTTTGGAAAATAAAAGTACTACTTTGGTTTTGGAAAAAAAAAAACACAAAAAAAACCAAAAATACGCCAGGTTTTTGCACAATTCTATTTGAAGCCTTGCATTATAGAGCACAACATTACCCAGAGTTTAATTCTATTTTACTATATCATAAAACAGGAAAACTAACCTTGTAACTCAGTGACAAGAAATTCTCAAAACATTAGCTGAGCCTACACATCACACCACTTTCTCTTAAGTCATCAACCGAACACTGTCTAACTTTCTATTGATACACAGATGTTTTAATAATAACAGTCACCTAAAGTAGAATAAATTTATAACATATTTCCATTTTAAAATTATTAATTTGGATACTTAACTAATCATTTGCTTTCAGACAGTTCTCTGTAGTTTTCAGATATTTCTTTCTAGCCATTAGGAAAGAAAAAAAAAAAACCACCACACACTTAAAAAACACAAAACAAAAACCTCGAAAGACAAAAACAAAACTACTTTTTACCAAGAGCGAAATAACAAGTGCTCTCATTCTCAAAACTCTGCTGAGGCATTAATTAATTTCTTGGTTTAGGTTTTTTTTTTTCAGCAGCAGATCAGCCTTCTCACATTCTACTGGCTTTTTAGTCTTTTAAAATAGATAAAGAATAGTTCTAAATTCTCTGCAAGCCTATCAGATACAGGTGTCTTAACTATGAAACTCATCTTAAGTATGAAATATGTGAAAAACTACACAAAAACCCTCTGAAAGCCAAACAACATACTACATACTTAAAGGTATATAACATGAGTTATGAGTATAAATTATTTACAGACAAGTTATTTGCTGTATTTAAAATCATGTAAATACAATGGCTTCCTTCCTTTTCATACGGGAAAGTAAGTTCAGCAGTATTAAAAAAAGAAAGGTGGTGTAAAAACTCATAGGATTTGGATATTACACCATTTACATTTGGAAATTTGTATGTTAAAATTGCTTTTATACTTTCATATAAGGACTCATTTTTTATAATTAACTTTTAACATCATTTGAATCTCAGTCTTCAAGGCCAACTCTTCAGAATTAAAATCAGGATTCGACTCAAATCTGTAAGCCCTCTGACTTGCACATAACTCATATGAATAACTTAATTAGTTGTAATGTGATACTCAGGTGAGTATAGTTAGTCATGGTCAAGGATCTGCAGGATTAGACCCCTTTCACAACCTTATTTACACAGAAAGAGGTTGGAAATTTAATTTTTAGCTGTTCAAGTGAATACAACTGTTTATCCAACAGTGACATGCGTCTGTTCTCCACGTCCTCTGTGATTTGGAAGTACAAGAGAAAGGACTTCCCAGATACACAGGTATAGCAAGGGTATGACGGGGGCTCAGACAAAGAACCAAATAACTCTTTCCTGCCCAAAAGGTAAGATCATTTCGTAGTTGCCATAACCAGACTATGACCTCCTTTCACAGCACTTCTTTTTTGTCCCATTTCATTTTCTAACATCCCTGTAGCTGGAAACCTTTAGTACCCTGCACAGCTCAGAAGGCTGAACACAGCTGGGTCCAACAAAGGCACCGTAGCAACTTTGGAGCATGGAGAAAAGGTAGGCTTTAGGGAATTGAATCCCAGGAGACAGAAATATAACAAGACAAAGTCTTGCACCTGAGGTACTGTGAAAAGATGAGAGGTCAAGAAGAGACAGTTCAGACAGGCTGGATTTTATTCATTCAGGTACCGCACCAAGCTTCTGTGAGCCATTCAACGCCTGCTGGGTTCTAGAAGCAATTAATTTCATTTCTTTCATTTCTTTACTTTTGAAACTGCAAGCACTCAAAACCATGGTGAATTCATCTGATCACATGAAGCCAGCTCAGGTCTCACCTGGCATATTAGCACAAGCTCAGTATTAGCCTTCCCAGACACCGACTGGCTGCCAAGGCACCAAGAGAGAGCTACACCTGTATTATCTGTGTTGTTCCATTACACAGGTACACAGATAAAGAAGTCTTGTCTAGGACAGCTTACTTCTAGACTTTGTATTAACTTACTATGAAAGTGTCAAAGATATTGAAGATTACGTTATTCTAATTCGAAAATTGCATGACAGCATCCAGAGGTCCCAGTAGTAAGAAAGCATTTTACTGTGTTGGGCAAAAAAATGCTAATAAAGTGAGGTTTTTATCCAATACACGTTCCTTCTACAATAAAATAAATCTCATTTAAGAAACAAAATTAAGACACAGGCGTGGTAACTGGGTGGCAATTCTTGCGCTGCAGAACTATGGCTTCGTTAGGCCTAAAATTAACAAGTGCAGCAGTTACCAATACATCCTAAGTAACAAGCTTTAAAAAGCTAACCCTGATACAAAATCCTTCCTTTAACAAGCTCCAAGTCTTTATTCAACTATTTTAAAATGTGTTCAGAATAGCACAACCTACTGAAAAAGTAACATCAGATGACATCTGTAATCCAAACCTAGGCAGCATCTAGGACAGAAAGCATATTCATTTGTGTGGTAACCAAGAAAACTATTGCAGAACTGCTTTAAACAGCCAAAATTACATAAGCTCACTGAAGACAATACGGCTTTACAAGCATATGAAAGTGCAGAACATACTTCAGTTTTACTGATAGTGATGCAACAGAAGGAACTGGAGAAAGTAAACTTTAACTGTAAACAGACTGCTGGAGAAAATGCTGGTACGTAGTACATTAGACAATATAAGCTGCAGCAGGTTTTGTAGAAAACTTCATTATTATTACATCCCCCTTCTGGGAACTGCTTAAATACGTTGAAGTCAATAGGGTACAGCACAAAACTGGAAGAAAATCTCCATCAGAAGTAGCACAAAAGCTGAAACAGTGCCGCTCAATGTTGTCTCAGTAAACTACAAGATGCCCACCAAAAGCTGTTCAAGTACAGATTTTCTTTAAAGCACCACGCATTTCTTAGGATTTAACCTGGAAGGAAGGAGGGAGGGAACAGGTATTGGTAAATGGCTACTGTATAAATAGTCAGAGAACGTAGACAGAAACAGGCCACAATCCCACTTGTGTTGCACGAAATCCGCATCTGGCATTTGACACTGGTATTCCCTCTAAATAACCCTGAAAAGAACAAGAACTGTCTCTGACTTGAACAATCATTTATTTTCACGGCAACCACTTCAGTATTATCGAGATAACAATCAACGTACTATATCCTAAAATCCATTATTGCAACTAGTACATAGTATTTCTCCCTCAGCTCTAAGAGAGAGCTGAACAAACACCAGGAAATACCTTGCTGAATCTGAGGATTAACCCAAAGAAAAGTCTCCTCCAGACCTGATCACGCATTCAAAAAGAGTTGACTGTTCTCTGTGCCACTGAGATCAAGCAGTCAGAGCCAGCTTATTGCAGCAGCACGAAGTTACTCGGTTTCCTTTATAGGGAGTATCTTGCCCTGATTTCTGGTCTATTTACTTATACGCAATGCACAGACTATGAGGTGATTAATTTTCCTGCTGAAGGCATAATTAACTTGCCTGGCCTTATTTTCTGTGACCTGAGGTCCAAGTCACATGGGGAGATGCAGAGCATCTATGGATGAGCTCTGAATCCTCTGAAGGGAAGGTTCAGCCCTCATGAGATAGGAATCTTCCCCATATTCAAGCATGTAACAGTGTTTGTACCTATTTTACTCTTCTCCAGCTATTCAATCTGATACAAACAACTGTCAGGAGAAAAAGCACCCTACCTCCCTTAAGGGACCTATACTAGCTCTCTTCATGTACATATACGCGCAACCTGTCCAAAATTTAGGTAAATGTTACTATTCCAAATTCAATAAAATAGGAAGCTAAAGGATTCTGAAGAGAATGGATCAGTCATATCAAGTTTGACAAAAAGGATATCAAATCTAAATGTGAGGCTTTATATTATTAACATCAAGAAAACATTATTTATTTATTTATTTACTTACTTATTTATTTCCACATTTTGCTCTCTTGCAAATATTAAGGTCTGGTACAGTTTCAGAAGTAATAGCTTGGTCTCTAAAACCTGCTTAGAAATCTTTATGTAAAAATAAAGATAACCTCTATCTCCAGGGGGGAAATACTAAATCTTACCAAAATCTTCCAAAATCCTGTTCTGCGTTAGCTAGTTTTCCCCTTCATCCACCAATCCTGTTGGCTGATCCGTTCAGTCCTTACCACTTAACACAAGCATTGAAAAGTAATAAGATTATTCTTTAATAATCAGCTATCCTCAGTTTCTAATCTTATTTTTTTTAAAGCATTAAAAGCTAAGTAATCAAATTGTGGGAATTTTTAAGCCACACTATCCTCCCTCCAAATATATTTTCCACAGTCTACATACAAAGGTGTAAATTATAATTTGAGTGAAATTGTGCATTATCATTGAATTACTATAGAATCATTAGAGAACCATAGAAATTCTGGCTGGAAGTCACCTAGTGTCACCTCCCACTAAAAATACAACCATTTCCAACACGAGATTAGGATTTGTGTAGGTGACTGGGAAAGATCAAACTCACAGCCTTTCTGGTCACCTCTTCCATTACTGCAGTATCCTCTTCATGAAAAAGTTTTCCCGTGTCCAGTCTGAATTCCCCAAGCTGCGATTTATGGTTATTGCCCCTTGCTAAGCTGTATGCCACTACTGAGAAAAGTTTGGTGCCGTCACCTTTGTCACTCCCTTTTAAGTTATTGTGGGCTAACCTAAGATCTCCCCCTTAGCCTCCTCTTCACCAGACTCAGCTCCCTAAAAATCTGAGCTCCCTAACCTCTCCCATCACATCATGTGGTCTAGGCCTCTGACCAGTTCAGTAACCCCCCACTGGAGTATTTCCAGTTTCTCAACATCCCCTCTGTATTGGGGGTTACCAAAATGACACACAGTTGTCCAAGAAGCAGCTTTACCAGCTCCAAGTCGGGGTGGTAACAGCTTCCTTCAGCCTGCTACTCACGCCTCTCCTTTCTTCCAACGTACCCCAGTACACGGTTAGTTTTGTCTGCAGTGAAACCACACCACTGGCTCATATTCGCCTTGACGTTCTTAATGATCGCAGGTCCTTTTCAGCAGGGCTGTGACTCAGCTGGGTGCTTCCCGGTCTGGACTGACGCATGGTGTTATTCCACCTCAGATGTGGAATTTCAGTCCGCTCCTTTTTACACATGTGAGTTTCCTGTTGGCTCAGTCCTCAGTTTGTTCAAGGTCTCAAGATGCTTTAAGACTGAAGCTCTACTTTGGGTTTCCAAGCATCACCTTAATTTAGTATCATTCACAAATTTGCTGAGGGTGCATTCTGTTCAATTCTGTCTTCCAAATCACTGAAGAATTGAGTAGCATGAGTACCAGAATCAACCCTTGAGGTATTCCGCTTCTTACTGTCTGCTAACTGGTCAAGCTACTGATTACTACCCTTTCAGTACAGTAGTCCCGCCAATTTTCAGCCCACTCAATACCCAGCCCATGCTTCCTCAGCCTACTGTTGACAACAGTGTGGGAGAAGGTGTCAGAAGTCCTAATAAAGTTATGATTGTACCGTATCACATGTGCGTCGCTCATTCACATTGTCAGACATTTAATCCTAGAAGGCAATCAGATTAGCAAAACACTACCTGCACTTCAGAAATCTGTGTTGACTCTTCCAATTTACCCTCTCGCCCTTCACATATCTAGAAGCAAGTGCCAAGACAACGTGTTCCATGATCTTTCTGGGGACTGACACTGACCTGATAGAGCCATTGGACAGCCACTGGTCCAGGGATTGGACCATTCTCCTCATCCTGTAAAGACTGGTATAAGGTTAGCCTCCTCCTAGTTCTCAGGACTTTCCTCAATTACCATGTTTTTTCCTGGATGACAGCTGCCTCGCAATCCTACCACCTGAATGAGCTCTTGCCAGTCTCGGCATAGAGCCCCAAGAAGCTGAATACATCCACTTTCTCTAAACAGTCCTTAACTTGCGGCTCCTCCATGTTACTGTCCCTTGTCGGGGGACAGTTAAGAAAACATGGGAAATTTCTGCCTTTTCTCTGTTGTCCACCATTAGATTCTCTCCAGCATTCATCCATGGACCCGCATTTCCCCAAGTTCCCTTAGGGAAATACTTGCAGAATCCTTTCCTGTTATTTCATGCTCCCAATTTCAGCTCCAAACAGGCTTTAGCTTTCCTGATTTCAGTTTGCCTTCTCCAGAAATAATGAAGGAGAAATTAAAGTTACCATATGAAGCACTACAGCAGAATTACATTAAACTTCTAGATCAGAATATGCATAAGGTTAGAAATCAAATTCTATATTCTTTGAAGGAATGGTGTAGGTTTTTTCTTCACTGTTATAAGGCATTGCATGTTGAAACTTTCATCCAGCAGGGAATGCAGATGACAAATTTCTGAAAAGTCTCAGGAAGCTTTGCAGAAAAAGAAACAAAACCAGATGAGTTTTTCCCTACTAGAAAATAACTAATATGCCATAAAAAAAGAATGCAGCTGATGATGATCTTTTTAATTCACTTATTAAAGTGAAGGGAATTGAAGTAAGCTTTCTCATACTATGCTTTTCAGTAATGAATAGAAACACTTTGAAATTTGCACAGTATTGTATTATCTAAACCAATTAATCTTGAACTCCAGGGAAAAAAGGCAGTATTAGACCACAACTGCAAGGACACATTGGCTCCATAATTTGATGACTCTTTCAAGCACATACTGAGAAAACAAATGCTAAGAATAAACACACTCAACTAGGAAGGAATATGTCAAGAATATTCAAATTAAAATCAGAATTCTTTTAAGTAACTTGTGCATCTTTGTCAACGTTAATACAATCCTTTTCAACGTTAACCTGAAGATCCACACTTTTCTTAAGTCAGTCCATTCATCCCTCACTTACCACAACCACTGATGAGAGGAAGAACCCCTATGCCTATTTCTCCCTTTTCAAGTAATGCTGATTCTTAATGCGTATTAAGGATCAAAAAAGACAACTGACAAAAACATTTGCACTTAAGTTGGACTAAATAGAAATCTTCAAAAATATCTAAAATACTGAACAGAAGAGATACAAATTAATATGCTTCTATTGAAAGACTTTACACCTCTGTATGCATACATGTGCGCTGCTATACGAAAAGGAGCCATTGACTGTATTCATACAGACATGAACTATGCAAACAACACAGGTACAGCCCGTGTATATTAACAACACAAGATTCATGAAACAACAGTACTTTTTTTTTTTTTAAATATTCTACCACATGAACCAGAAAAACATTAACACCTATTATCATATGACATCTTCACATCAGGGAAGGCTTGTAATGAGAAGGAGTTTATGCTATTAGAACAATAACGGTGAAAAAATTAAAAGGGCAAAGATTCAGGTGAGTAAGATTCACAGAAAAGCTTGCATATTTCTTCCCTTTAACAGTTGGCCTCATAACAGATATTAACTATGCCTATAAATCTTGCATTATAACTACAGACTAACAGGCTACCTTGTTAAATCAAAGGCAACAAAAAAAAATCATCAAGGGACACTATATGCCATTAGTAAGAAACCATAAAGTAGCTCTTTGCATGACCACAGATAAACTGAGAGGGAGCAGGTACAGTTGTCAACACAAGAAAATCAGAAGCTAAACTGTATGTGGTGGGGAACATGGAGAAGAGTCACCTTCACACATATCTCATCACAGATGAAAAGGGGAGGGAACACACTGGTTTCTGTTCAGACCAAACTGGTGACAACCAGACAGATTTCTTCCAATCCTTTTATTCCCAATGCACAAGGAAACACAACTACGTAGGGTCTTCACAAACTGAAGTGTACTAAAACTACCTGACAGTGGCAATGCTCGCTCTCTCACACACTGAAACAATCTGGCAAGGTTTTAAGTATTGGACGATTTGTCAGGCCACATAAGGGCGTACAGCTGCATATCACCCACACACCACTCTTGCAGAAAGTACTTTCTCATTTATATTTATGCTTTTACGCATTCAGGGAATAAACTGTATTTCACTCTCTAAAATTAAATTAAAAGCGCTTAGTGGACTTATCATCAGCCTTTAAATATTCATCTATTACTAAAGAAACAACTGTATTTATTGGAGTCATTAACTTCGCTTAGCTCTTCCACATTTTAGTAGGCATCACTACGGCATACGCTATCCGTGAATTTATATTTCTGTGTCTGACAGTGAATCTGGCACGTAAAAGCACAGCACGAGTAGCAATGCTGATTCAATATCAGCAAACAGGCACTGCGTCAAACCTCAGTTTGACTGGCTATCAAATTTATTACGGACAACTGTCCATTTTCTACAGTCCGTCACCCAGCCTCAGCATGAAAAACCTCTAAAGGGGATGCTGGTGCTGCACATAAGCTGCGGGGTGCTCACAAATCTTTACGGACCGCAGTGGGGAGAAGTCACTGTTATGTACACCGTTTACAATGCTTTTCAATCCCAATATGCACCACAGTGGCACATACAGTCCTACTTTCGGAGACAGAGGCACTTACGTAGTGTTATACCTGGTTTTGTAATACATTTGTTGTGCACACAGAAAGGGCACAGGATGAAACTACGTTGTTAATCTAATCTCAAGAATTTATTCACTATTCAAACAAGGCTTTAAAGCCTACTAGAGAACGTGAAACAGGAACAAAATGTTGGTTATTGTAGAGGTGCAGCAGCATACATAGCGGTCAAAGGTTTCGGAAAGGTGCCCATGCACATGTGGCAGCCAGACCTGCACCTAACTCCCTTCCTGCGGTTCTGGCCGTACAGACAACACAATCTGTCACAGGTTTTTCCGTGCCTGAAAAGCTTTAACTGGTAGAACACCATCCTGGAGCTGTACCAGAAGGCTGCCTTACACTGTGGCAAGAACGCATTCCATTTGGTTGGTCCCTGCCACAGCTTGTGGTAAACAAACAAAAACTTAATCCAAAGAATCATCTATTTTCGCAGCACAGGTTACTGAAAACATACAGTAAGAGGAACAGCATCCTCTATCTTCTGTGACCTCAACAAACAGAGCAACATAAACTGTGTTGGAACAGGTTTTCATGTGCAAGCATTGCTTTGTGAAATAAAAATAGAAGTTGTTTTGGTGTTGTTTTGTTTTAAGAAAATAGGTAGTTTAAAGGGTCCATTGATCCCCTCCGAAGAAAATCAGTAATCCTGTGTTAATTCAAGATTATTCAATTCTGGAATGTCAAAGTTTTTATGCTACTGGTTGGCAGGAGAATGCAGTAAATCTTCCATTTCATCAAACCTAGTATAAAACTGAGAATTTTCAAATGAATCTGCTGACTTGCTATGAAGAATCAAGCCTATTTATAGTATCAGATGCACTTACCCTCAAGTGCTCTGTCAACAAAAGGTTCCAATAATGACCTAGATTGACAACAAAGTGAACAAAGACGGGTGTAACTACATACAGGAAAGATAGTATTAAGGGAAAAAGGAAAAAAGGAAAAAATCTTCAACTACTTTGAAAAAGGAAAGTAATATTTTCCAGGGGTACCAGTTGTAACACCTGAAGCACAGATGTACTTCAGTAAATAGCTATACACTAAAAATATAAACAGAATTTTACCAAGATGTGTTGCTATGCTGGAATCAGACAGGGGGATAAAAAAACATTTACCAGTTTCAAGGCAGCATACAGTACAATTCTTAAGTACACCTATCGACATCAAGACTCTGAAGACTATGAAATATACAGAAGTGAACAGATAAAGTCAGGAAATTTTTCCATTCTGTCTTTTTTTTTGTTTTTCACTGAAAAATTTTGTTGAAAAATGCTTAGCAATATGAACATAATCTAAAAGACCTCCTAGATGAAGAGGCTGGTAATGGCATACCAAAGGCTCGATTTAGAGCTTAATTACACAGCCAGGCACATAATTGCACTGTGTTACTGTTGGGGTAGATGGACAACCGTGACCATGGGATAACACTGCAACATGAATTGCAGGTTAGAGTGATAGAATACCACACTAACCAGCAAAATGCCATTCCAGACTAATCAGATCATTATATTGGACGGTGCTGGATACCCAAGGAAGGAAAGCTCAACACAGACAGGTACTAGTTATGCCTAAGAGATGGGACTGTCTGAAAAATATAAGAATAATGTTTTACGAGGACTCAAGGAAAAACAAATGTGGCAACTGAAGAAACAGAGATGAAATTTGAGAAGTACAGCTCACATTTTGAAACAACTAAGTAAACAGACTACAACAAGCTATTTGCTGTATGACATTCCAGACAGAAGAAATTGAGGGAATACTAATAGAAAAAGAAATATTACTTTGTATGCTTCCAAGTAGATAATCAGTGGCGGTTTTTCACTTACAAAAGCTGGTGTCACAAGTTATTATTACCCAACAAGGTAAATTTCTGCACATGAGAAAACAGGATTTCATACCACATTGTGTAAAATAAGGGGACAAAGGGCTGTGACTGATCAAAGCCACCCCCACCCCACGCAGACCCCCCACACCCACTCACCCACAATGAAGGAACGCTCTGAAGAGATAAGTAGAGGCTACATGACCTGAAGGCTCAGCAAAGAACAATGACATGATTGATCACAACCATTGAAAAGGAAGCCGAACTCAGCTCGATGCCAAAGGCAACCCAAGGGTGCCTTTGTTTTAGACAAACTGACTGTATCGGCAAAGCATTTCAAACGGCCTGTCCCTGAGTGAAAGGAATGCAGACCCAGAGCAAAACAAAGCTAGGTTTAGGGGTGCTTCTGGTTAAAATAACGTAACTTCTATACGTATTGGATCTGCTTATAAATTATGGTCCTATAATGCTAATCAAGAGTATCTTTTACTCGTACAACTGTAACGGGTATTTAGCTTACTATTTTATGCTTTTCTGCAGAGCCCAGTCACTCCCTCAGCAGGCGACTTTTTGCCTGCTGTGATTCCACCCAGGATTACTGGCTGAGGGACTCCCAAGGCGACAGCGCAGACCCCAGGCGGGTGGGCTGCGCTGGGATAAACCTCCTGGGAGAGCAGCCTCGCTCCCCAGTGGCTGCTGGCCCGGAGCTGCAGGCGCGTAGGACAGCTCTCTGCTGGACTCGGAGAGCGATGGAGGAAGGAGTACGTTCCCCATCGTGGAGCTTGCTGGATAGCTTTGCATGAATTATATGGAGCACTTAATGAACCAAGTAATGGCTCGGCTTTGTACCAAGTTTGCAAGACCTCAGAACCGAGCCTGGCCAGGCTTTCTCTGTCTGAAGTCCTCTCCATCTGCCTGTAGCTTTATTTTACTTGGTTTAGCTGTAACAGCAATTTTTATAATCAAGCAGGTGCCCACGGCTAATTTGTCATGACCACAGTTTATGCAGATAGAAGTACCAAGCAGTCATTCTGTGTACAGCGAGGTATTTAATGCCACTAACGTGATGAGATAGAGACCTCTCATAATCGCAGCGGCCCTCAGAAGTGAAGGCAGAGCAGCGTAGTACAGGCACGAAGGGAAGAGAGACGGGCCACCGACTTGGCACGGGAGACCCCAAGGCTACGAACGACTCAGCCAGACCAGCACGGGGACTGTCTATGTGGTAAAGCCCGATACAAAAACACAAACAGAAGAACTCTGAAGAGAGCTGTGGGCTTCAGCTGACTTCAACAAACACATTGGTTTCTGATCGCTGGGGAACGCTCAGCGTCGTGATGGTGAGCATATTCTAGATAATGAGATTCACGTTTATATTGTGTCACTCGTATAGTGCAACTGCTATACTCCACCAGCTGTAATTTCTAATTAAATTGTGATTTGAGTGCATTGTCTTGTCACTGTGCTAAATCAAAATCCTCTCTAACTGCAAGTACCATCAAATTAATTAAACTTTGTACTGTACATTAAGTCCCCTGCATGTGGAATATCTAAAAGAGCATAGTCAAAGAGTACTGCACTATGACAAGGTCTCAACAACAAAAAACATTACATCCTAGAAAAGATACTTCAAAATTTAAGCTGCTATCATCTCATCATATCTACCCCTTAACATTAAAAAAAAAAAAAAAAAAAAAAAAAAACCAAAAACCCAACCAACAAACAAAAACCAACCAAACAAAAAAAACTTCCAATGAAATCTTTTAAAAAATAATGAGAAAAAACTCTTTGGGCCTTAGGACTTGGATTTGCTGTTTGCATAGAAAAGGAAAATGTATGTATAAAGAGTAGCAGGGAACCCATACAAGAATTCTGGCTCCACCATTAAACATGTTACTGGTTATACATGTAAAGCTTCCTTCTAAAACAAAGTGACTGATGTTCTACCAAAAATGCAATGTTAGCCTTGAGGGAAAGAATTATGAATTAATCAATTAATTTGTCTAGAACTTTACTACAAATCTTCATATCTTTTTTAAAGATCAATGTCTTTTGCTAGCCTTTTATCCCTCCACACTAGAAAGGTTCTCATCAGAGGCAACTATAGGTTTCTGTCACCAAAAATTTCAGAGATAAATACTTCATTTTCACCACAGAGGAGGAAAAAAAGAGAAGTACATTCTGTACATTGCTAAAATCAATTTCTTGTGTGATTCTAAACTGGTTTAGTGTTATCATAACTACATAACTCACAGCCAAAGTTAAGCTTATGTGGGTAGTAATGTACTTTAACTCTCAGGTGTAGACTTCAGTTAAACTTAGCGCAGCATTTGCTGGGTTCTAGTTTTCTTGTTTGGGGATAAACAGAATTGTAACATACTTTATGAAAGTGTAACATGCATAGCATTCAGCTACCCGTTCAGTAGCTTTTTCTACAAATACAAAAGATTTAAATTGCCCACAGAAAGATACAGTCCCATTTAGCAGTAAATGCATCAGGAGTAGAAAATGCCATCATGTGAGAAAACACACAGAAACAGATGGGAAAACAGAATAGGAGTATTCAAGTTTTCAAAATGACATGAAAGGAATAAAAATTGCTAAAACAATGACAAAAATTAAATCTCCTTCAAAAATCCCTTTCAAAACTGAAGTTGTAAGAGCAAGCTGCATGAAAAGTACTGGCAAGGCAAGTTAAAGGAGAAGGGTCACTGTGGAATCTGGAGAGTGCTTTTAGCAGTTTTCCTTCGTTTCCAGAAAAGAGAAGAGAGAAGAAATAAATGAAAAAAAAAAAAAAAAAAATCACTAACTGAAGTGTTCACAGTTTGGTCTTTTAACAGCACTTTCCTTTCTCTGTAGAAGAGGTATGCTGGTTTTGAAAGCCATGGGCCTCACAGCTTCATATATTTTCTATGCAAATGAAAATTATTGTTGGAAGATATTGCTTAATTCAAGCACAGAAAGAGAAAAATATGGAAAATAGGTAGGATAGCTAAGTCTCAGGAACATAAAGTATACAGAAACATGCTTGTGACTTCCTTCTAGACCAGGCAGGGGGGCAAAGTTGGGGGAGACACACCCAAACCCTCCACTCCCCTGTATGTTTAAATAGGGATGTTATGTTGGACTGTCTGAATCATTCCAAATACTACAAAAGACTTGACAAAACCCATGGCTTGAAGCATATTTTCACAGCAGCTGTGCTAAAAAGCCCAATCCTTGAAAACAAGTTGGCAAATTGATCCAACCACCCTTCGCCAAAAAAGAAAACAACACACTCAACCTTCCATAACACAAAGCTGCCGCCTTATCTTTTCGGATGGTTATTTTCAACTCGCTCAGCTCCCCCGCAGCATTCCCCACGTGGCTGCGTAAGTCCACGTTTGTCAGTACAACGGAGGGAGCTGCATCAGTACAGGAAAAAGCACAACTTGACTAGCCACTTCTATTTTAAGTTCATTTACATCTCCCTCTCAAGTGACTTTAAGGTGAGATCGAGAATCTATTCCACTATGCTGATTAAAAGACTTGGGTTTAGGTGTGAAAATATCTTACAATTAAAAAAGCCCCAGTGAATGATACTGGCGAAAAAGAATTCAATGCTGTTAAAATGCCGCAACATGTTAAAATGTTAGAAATATAATACAGTAAAATTTAAATGCTATTGAAATTGAGATCAATTTTATTACTTTCTTAGGGTATCTTATTCCAAGTTTGAAATTCTTCCACTAACGGCAAAAAAAACAGGTTAAGGCAGAAGTGCCTGTGGATCAGCAAAAGTGTGTTCATATACTAGCTGCATGGTAAGAAAGGATATTTTGCCTTTCTTTGTGATGACCTTTAACAGCGCTTTAAATTAGCATTAGACTGAGCTGTCACTAAGTGGCATTCTACCCAGCTTCTCTGAAATTATTGGCTTTGAACTACTAATTTTTCAACATTACCTTAAGTCAAAATAGCATCATATTTAACTCTAATTTTATTCTGGTAATTGGCATTTTCTTCCCTCTTCTCAAAGATGGTTTTGCTGGGAGGATATATTCGCTCAATACTCTTTTATCAGACTAAATCTTCACAGAAGCCTTTCCACTCCAACTCATTTCAAACAATCCCAAAAATACATATTTTGGATTATCATCACATCCTTTTATCAGTGAAGTAATTCTTAGTTTCTTCATACTGCATCTACTATGGCTACTGCCTTTTTGGCATGACTTGCAGGATAAGTGGTTCTGAATAGGAATTACTTGTCTAGGTCTCCATTCTTGTAAACTGCCGTTTCCTCAGAAGCACAACATGAATACACTCACAGGTGCTCCAAAGAGCTATGTGAAAGCAGTCCCAGACTAAATCAAGAACTTGAGAATCCTATAGAGCAGGGTGTATAGTAGGCACAATAAATTACTTCCTTCTTTACCAGCCACTGTGATGACACTCTTCAAAACTTCTCCACTCAACTCCCCATTTCCAGTAGTGGAATCATACATCTCAAAAGCATTCCCCATCAACTTGAGGATGTACCTGGGAAGAATGAGCTGTACTCACAAAGCTTCTTATTTCAATAATATGTTGGTCCATCCAGCAACTTAGAAGTACGGTATCCATTGTATAGACTGGTGCTACTCAAAACATATCATATAGCCAAGTCTAGTTCTTATCTAAAAATCAATGTATTAATGAAAATAAAAGATGGCAAAAAGGAAGAGGAATATCCCTCTGGAATATTTTAAAACCTCATTTTATCTCATGTTCTCCAAGTGTTTTTATTTAAAAAATCTGCCAAAACAAGCTTCTGCTAGGTCATTGTCACTACATTCCTCCTCAGCTTCCAAGGGAGCAGTTTCTGCGTGCCAAGAACCAAAGTACTGTGAACATCTGGAGACTTCCAGGGAAAGCATCAGCTTTACTACGTATTTACTCAAACGGTTCTCCAGCAGCTCTTCCTACCTTCAAAGCAGCATTAGCAATAGCTCTCTTCCCAGGAATTTTTTAACACTGAGAAGTCACTTGCACAGGTGGAAATTCCCAATCAGAAACATATCATGCTTTTTGCAGAAGAAATAGTTGTATATGTCACATATGTTCTCACTAATCATTGAGTCCTGATATTTCACTCTCTTGAAGAATTCTGCCCATATTTACAGATACAAAAGCAGGTGACAAAGCAGAAACAGAAATGGCCTTATGTTTTCTAAAACCAATGAAGCATTGGGCCAAATGTGTTTGCCAGTATATCATAAGAAAGAAAAAAAATCCTTCTTCATACACAGATATTTAACCACATTTTATACAGCATGGAAAACTGAAACTCTTTGTCTAGTTGTTAACACTACTTGATGATTTCTCTTTAAGAACTTGATCCTGACTGTCTCAAAACAAACAAACAAACAAACAAAAAACCCACCAAAAAAACCCAACAGCTTTCACTTTCACAGAAGTTATTAACCTTTCCTCTTCATGAGGACAGCTTGAAAACACCTAAGCCAAAGCTCACTGCCTGGCATCTCACGATTTCTTAGACATATGCTGTATGATCCTGACCTTCCCTCCAGCAGTGCCTGCTGACCTTAAGAAAGTTAGCAGCAAGGGGAAAAAAATGGATTCATATTCCTTATCCACCACATCTTCTCAATTGCATCTCAGAAGTCTGAAACCCGAAAGCAATTCAGCACACTTGTCCAGAGGTAAAACACAAATAAAATGGCTTAAACGTTAAGGCAAAGAGTTCAGGATTTGAATTTCCTAAAATCAACCTAACACCTCAGCAACAAAATACAGGCTTTACTTTCTATTTTGACAGAAATCCCCACCGTGAAAAGCACATCGCTAAATCTTCTGATCCAGTCATGACCAGCATGAATGCCACTTTACATTTAACATATCAAGCACAATTTTTTAGACCCAATAAATCTGTTCCTCAAAACAGGACAGAATAGGGGTATGTGTTCTTCAAACTAAGCACAGCAAAGCTTCAGATTTTCTGAATAAATCATTTACATTTCACATAGGAAATGTAAGTAGAGCAAATAAAGATAACATCTATGACAACTTCTCTGTCCCTTCTTTCCCATAACCTGCCCTCTTCAAAGATTGCAAACACCCATTACAGTCATCAATACCATAAATCCCGCAGTTTACTCTGTTGCAGTCACTTAGAGACACTGTTCTAGTTATTTCATGAGAAGTAACATATGAAGTTGCCACAAGCGTTCCAAGAGAATTAAAAAAGTATGGAAACTTTTTAAAGTTAAGCATCACCACAGATAAAGAAAACATTAACATATTTGATTTATTTAAACATACCTTAGTTATGAACTCAATCATCTTTTTTCTTTACTAGCAGTAATTTTTAATAATTGTCCGTATTTCTAAAACACTAGGTATATTTTCAGGTATAGTCAAAGGGCACATAAAGCAAAATCACATACCAGGCAGTAAAGTAAGTCATTCCTTCTTCTAAAAAGCAGAGGGCTACCCATCTGAACAGTCAATTAGAAACATACTTCATATACTCCCCCTAACGCAGAATCAGCGTAACGCATTGCACCTGCCTGAAGCACAGGATGGTGGCCTTATCTAGAATTCTTCCAACAGAACACTAAATAATGGAAGTCTGTCAAAACACACAGTAATGTGGGGAATAGAAAAAGCCCAAAAGCAGGTTTGGTTTTTTTGGTTTGGTTTGGTTTTTGTCTTTCAAATCTTTACTACAAAATAAAAAAAAGAATATTGGAGTTACATGGCTTTCTCAGTAGTGAGTGTGGCTGAACATAAATGTGTGCCATTAAGCCACATTTACTGAAGTCACCATCTACTCTGAGGAATGCATTCAGATCCAAAAAAGAATCAGTCTCATTTTTGAGCTTAGTACAGTCTTCCAGCTACAAGACAGGTCTGACTAGACATCACCTGTCAAGAAAGAATTTACTTAGGAGAATACCTGTGAAATTTTGGTACCCTGTACCACAGTAATTCAATTCAAGAGATTATCTTGTTAGTCAACAGTACCTTAGGTTAGCTGGCTAGGCTGTTCTTGGTGATAAGGGAATGCAAAACTCCTTTATTACAGGCTCCTTTTTGCTGTGGTTCACAGGAATCAGAAATAGCTTTGCTAATATTTTACCACTTAAAATCATTTTCAGCTAGTGGATTCAGCACTGATTCCCTCTAGTACTCCATTCACTGATATATGGGGGTGGGAGGTTCAGTTGCAAAATACATGACCAGGTATAAACTAGCAGTCTCAACACAAAACCCAACAACAGAGAAGGACTTCTCACTATTCAATACTGTGTTTCACACCCTAACAGGCACGTGCAGCATATCTTCTACCTGTGTAACTTCCCTGTACATTTTTTTCAGCATCAGAGAGTCAAAAGCTAAGGCAGGTACTTTTCTTCAAAATAATACAGCAACACAGTCTGAAACACTGGTACATGCCCAAGTAATGCTATTGCCCTGGAAGGGAATAGGCATACAAACATCTAAACCATGGATAATTCCAATAGAACAACGTGCCATAAACCTTAAGACAAAACTCCACGTTACAACCTTTCTTTCTTGCACTCCTTTTTTCAGAACCAGAAAATATGACTAACCTTTAACACCCAAATGAGAGAACTTGTACATATCAAAGAGAAAAAATGAAGAGCAATGTCACAATTTTATAAAAGCCCAATGATTCAACAGCTATTACTCCAATGGTGTTAGATATCATAAGCTGAATTCATGCATTAATTTTAGTAAAGAAGCAGTGAATGTCTTGGGCAGGGAAAGATCACTGCTTTATAATCACAGAACCAATTTAGACACCTTTAGCAAGGAGAAAGCTGACTAAAAGCAGCTATCTTTTAATGTCTCTCTTTGGGATACCTGTTGCTGCTGTTGAGCCAAATGAGGTAGCAACAGAGACCAGGTGTTTTCATAAACTGGAATATTAACCAACTCCGGATGTACAAAGAGGCACTAAGCAAAATCTCAGACACTCTGCCCACAAAAATTTACGTTAAAATGTCCAAATCTGTCTTAGTAGAATCAAGCAGACAATCACACTAAAGACCTTTCCTTCAAAAATTTCTAATACTTTTGGTTTTAATCACCCAAGGCTGAAAGACTCTGTCCCTACCCAATGTTGCCCTAAAATAATCTCATATCAAGTTTGACACAAAAAAACCACCCAAAACAAAACACATGTATGTTAAATGTTAAAATCCTAGGATTCTTATAAACCTTTTCAACTAAAAAGTCTAGGATAACACATCTTCTCCATAACTACTCATTTCTCTATGGTTCATATATGCCATGCCTGTATGCTGTAACTCCACATGCAGATTGCCAACAAGAAAAGGAGAGGTCTCTGAAAACCACCATTCACAGTACAGCGTGGAAGTGGAGAATAAAATGAACAAATCCTTTAAAATTTATTAAACTCATTGTAAGACAGCAAATGGAAGTATACTAAGACATGAAGAAATATTTAACATTCTTTGCAATATGCATTTGTGAACAAAATTATTCAGATACCATCTATGAAACCTTTCTAAAAAAACAATAAACGATATTACTGTTTTCTAGCCTGCAGATGCAACACTTGCATACCTGTTCTTTAACTGAAGCTAGAATGGCAGAGGTTGTCTCAGTTTCAGAGCCATCGCCATTGGATGTGTTCAACACAGGACTAAGAGAACTTGTCTTGTCAGAAGACGAGGGCTGGTCTGGAACAGGCATAGTTTCTGCAGTTTATGGAAAAAAATAAAAAAAAGACTTTGTTATTAGAAACCTGATACATATCAGAAATCACAGGCATATAAGAATAATGCTACTAATGTAAGGAAAAAACTGTAGAACGTGCTTCTGTTCTGTAACCTAGAATTAATGTATCACTTATTTAAAACTACTTCTAAATTAATTATAAAGCAAAATATTAAATGATCTCCCAGTCTTACTCCAAAATACTCACCACATTACATTTGGACAAGATTCAAATCATTTACAGCTGTGAGTTTTGTATAGTATTCCAGTGGCAGCATCCAACATGAAATTACAATATCATGAAAGTAATGAATCATGAAACACTTTGCAAACAGAAAACCAACAAATGATACATGAGAGAAATATAAAACATCTAGTGCTGACTTTCTAATGTGCATGATTAGTTAATATATATTATATTTTAGAGCCTAGGTAATTAACTTTGCCTTTCTTCTAGTCTAGAAGGTGATTTTGACAACGTTTTATCGGACTATTTTTGAGAAAAACAGCACACTGCCAGTTGTGAAAGCCATTTTTGAGACCTGTTACAAAAAAAAGATTCTTAGCACTTGAAGGAATTTCTAGTATTCTTTTTTAGAGAGCAAAATGGTGGTGGTGACTGTGGAAAGATTTATCTTTCTGAAGGCTAAGCTACAGTGTAGCATCTATGCTTAAATGTCACTATCAGCACATCTCTGCAGGCAAGTTGTGCCACATTCCCGAAGTACAGGAGCAGAGAGGCAGCTTGCACGGTTATGCGCAGGCAAGTTAGGAGAAAATCACATTCATGTGGGAGCCGGCCAGAATTATTCTGTGGAAGAGAACTGGGCCACAGGCTGCCAGCTGGACAGGCCTCCTAAAACCAGTGGGGATATTCAGAGGGATGTCATCAGAGGGGTCAGATGGGAACAGCGCCTGCCATTCACAGCAATGGCAAACCTCCTGCCTTGGCTCCAGTCTGCTTTTCAAAGCCCATGTTTTTATAAAATAGAACTTTTTCTGGAAGAAATAAGAAGTCTGAAAAGAGTGGGAAAGGGCAGTTGGTAAACGCAAATATAAATTCAATACCCAGAGCAAGCATCCCCGCACCAGTTTGCCATGGAAATTAGGGCTCTAAAAGAAGGGGAGATGACATTCTACAAAGCTTTCGCTCTGAAGCCACAGCGCTGCCCAAGAGCACTAATTCAGCCCAGCTGGGTAGCCTTTTCCAAAAGCTTCCTGAAGGTCAGGACACTGGCATACATACGTAAGACAAAAACATGAAAATACAGATTATTCATAAAAAAAGCCAATTATTTCTCATACGAGAAATCTCCCTAAATCTCAGGCTAGATTAGCTTATGTATTGATAAATGAGATTATATATCATTTTAATTAAAGAAGCTACATATTTTCCTATGGCTCACTTTTTGTAAGCAAATCACTGAAAGTGGTAAATACTGAATCTTTGGCTCTGCTAATGTCCTTGCTCCGGATACATACACTACTTGAAGTTAATCTTTAAAAACTCAGGTGATATACCTGTCTCCTCCTATCACAAGTACACCGTACAAAACTTCTATATGATTCCAGTACATTAATCTAAAAGGACTTCTGAATTATATTTTCTCATTTCGTGCAACAAAGGAACCGGTTTCTATTATAACAAGTTACCTCGTTTGTGGCATACAATTAAAGTTGCTATTCTCTTGTAAAATACCACAGAAAAGACATGTACACACATACATGTACACACTTATTCTATTACCTTGCTTTCAAACCATCTAATTATTTTCTTTTTTTACTAAATTATTAATTGCATTATCATAACGGAAAGAAAAGTAATTTTCTTTTCGGTATCGCGATTTACCGGAAAAGAAAATACAAAAGGCTTAACAGTTCGTTTTGTAGCCTAACAGTTCATTTTGTAGAGCCGCATTTGCAGAAAACCCCGGAGCGCAACACTCCTTGCTATCAACTCCATAGCTTGTAAAGTCCAGCTGAAAATTGTGCACAGGAACCGCGGGAGACCCCAGGATTTGGGGAGACGAGTAGGGCCACGTGAAGCGCTCCGACCGCCCCTGCCGGCGCTCGCCCCGGGCAGTGGGGAGACACGGGGAACTACAACAGCACCAGGGGCAAAAACCTGCCTCCCCAACACCACGCTGGGGCGGGAAGAAACACCAGGGCTGTGAACGAGGAGCTGGATAAATAATTTCGGACACGTTGGCTGACAGTCGCTCCCCTGCTGCGGGATCGCTTTCTCTGCAGTTGCGAAGAAGGTTCCAGAAAAAGCCCCTTTTTCTGTTTAGCTGGTCCTCGTGCTCCTCCAGGGCTGCCTGACCCCCGGCAGGGAGACTCCGCTGAACCGGCTGTTTCATAAACACGAGCCCGAGGAGGTAAAACCCAGCACAACTAAACCAGACGAGGAGTCAAAAACTCCTTGGTCCTGCTCCCAGCTCCGCAAGTAATTGTCATTTGAGGTCCGTTTAAATTCTCCTCTTCACCTGCCAAATTGGGATGACTTACCTTCTCCCCCCAGTAATTTAAAACTTACGTTAATTGGCAATGTATCTAATTAGGTGAAATTCCCTCACTCAAAGACTGATTTGGGCCATGACGCTCCCTAAGAGCAAACCCAAACGAAGCCCACTGCGGGGTGGTGGTGTTCTGCCCGTGTTGGGTTCTCAGGAAGATGGGGGGGAATGAGCCTGCCCGAGGTGCTGGAAAAAAATTATCTGCTACACAAAACGCTTGCCCTGGCACAAACACTCCAAAATACTTCAAGTGCAGTTGAGAGGTAGAGCAAGGCCATACAGTCAAAAGGAAAGCCGCTTTGTGACTGAAAAGACGCTACTGATGAGACGACACCAGTTTCTGCGTGTTCAAAACGTTTACTGCGGTGTGATACAAGCAGCAGCTGCCTGCTCCTATTCTGGACTTGGTTTGGGACTGTATTCAAGTCCAGTAAATTTTCATTTTTAGGATGTAAGTTTTTGTAAACACTCTGTTTCCACCAAAGACCACTTCAAAAACTGCTCCAGTAATTTACAATTTTGCAAGTATTGGTTTACATGGGAGGGGGGGATTATACTACCAACTGCTGCAATAAACTGTCCTTGCTTCAAATAGGCTCAAATCTGGACAGAACAGTAGTTAATATTGTACAACCACTGCGTGTTTCCAGGATTTGTTTTGTTTAAAACACAGATCTTAAAAAAAGGGGGGGGGGGGGTGTTTAAAAAAGGCACACTGTATGTCCTTTTCATCTAGAAACAGAGAAATCACAAGAAATGTCTCTGGCATTAAACATAATGTTTTGTACGCCTATTAAAGTACTTCTTCTGGACAGAGAATATAATTTCTAACATCTATCTCATTAGTTCAGTTTATTACTACAGTTGTTCAAGGGGGAAAGATTGCAGCCAATTGCACTTTGTAAGCTAGTATCATTGAATCCACAGCACAATGTTATCCAGCTGAGCTGTTAACATTACATACTTTCACATTTTTTCATTACACAAATTGATACGAGAAATACCATATAGAAAGGAAGCACGGAATGAGTTCTCAAAAGCAAGAGAAGCTACTATACTGAAGGCAGTTATATTAAAAAAAAAAATCATACATGAATCAGCAATAGCGTTTCAACAGCAAACACCAACGTAGCAAAGGCCCGCATTTGCACTAGTCCATCTGCTCAGAGATGGACTTTCAGTTTAGCTCAGTCGTCAGTGTAAGAAATTGGATATTCCCAGGTTTCAACGGGACTTAAAACTGCCAGTACTGTAGAAGTACAGAAAATAAGGCTGAAATGGGCCTCCGAGCCCCTAGACCACTACCAAATCTCCAGACAAGGCAGATTTTTTTCCTAAATCATCCTGGATATTTAATACACATAACCAGTCCTTCACAGCTTCCCTCACTGTACCTTCCCGTGGCCGCCTCCCTTTGTTCAGGGCTCCTCTGGCCTCACCAGTAGAAAAATTGCTTTAGTGTTTAAATAATACATTTAAGCTTAGTGTTTCCTGCACTATCCAGCATGGACACAAACCCCTGATTATTCCATCAGTCCTCTTCAAAAAAGCATTATCCCACATGACGATGACCACAGTATCTTTCTTTCTGCTCTGGCTTCTCTTCTCTAGAAAAGCTACCCCAATTCTTTTCATTTTTCCTCATAAAATAAGCTGGCTGATAAGTGGCCTTTTAACCCACACTCCTGGGAGCTTAGCACTAAAAACAAAAGGAAAATTAGTGCAAGTATGAGAAGAAAAATAAAAATTAAGCAGCTTAACAGAGTACACCATAGCTGACTAACTACAACACAAAAGTAAATCGGCTGCATTTAATTTCCACAACAGCAACAGTATTTCCTATCAGTGTCGCAAAAATACAAATGAGATTCTGTAAGTCAGAGCATACACATGCTCCTGAGAGAATCAAATTAAAATCTTAGACGATCATAGATAGATGAACTGGAAAAATACTACCAGCCTTCTGGGAACATACTGGGAAGTCAGACATAAATAATTCATGGCTTCCCGTACTCCACAGCACAGGCAAAATTCTATCTGGAGTTTGACACACACACACCTTTTTTTTTTTTATCTTTCTAAGAGCATCTAAAAACTTTACTTTGCATCAACGAAGAAGAACCCCAACCCTATAAATCCCAACAAAACCACCCTCTCCCAAGCTACCGGGGCAGGTGCCCAGGCGCTGGCAGCAGCGGCGGCCGCTCCTGCGAGGAGAGACGAGGGGAAGAAAGGGGGCTTTTTTGGGGGAAAGTGGTTTAGGTTTGCCTTTGCTCCTCGTGGTCCAACTCTGCTTTTAAGCGGTGAAATTACGTGAATTTTCCCCAAGTTGCATCCGTTCTTCCCGTGACGGTAAGTGGTCAGTGATCTCTGCCTTTATCTCGACCCAGAAGTTTTTGCATCGTATTTTCTCCGCTGTGCTGTTGAGGAGGGGCAGTGGGAGAGCGGCTGGGGGGGTCTGGCAGCCAGAGCAGGGCAACCCATCACACCCCGCAAACTGGTTGTGATTTTAACAAGAAAGGTAGACAGAAATGGCTTGGGGGTTTGTCTTGTTTGTTTATCTTGGGACAACATGGATTCCTGAATAGATAGATACAATCTACAGTAGCGTACGCTATAGCACTCTAATCTACAGCTGACGACTACCATGGTCACCATCTCATGAGCCAAGGAAAGCCATATAAAACCTCATCAGATGACGATTCCTGTTAAATCGTTATTAAGTACAGTGGTGGAAGTATTTTAAAAAATTGATTGGACAGAATAAGAAACAGAAGAAGAAAACAACAACAATCTATATAGCTATGGAAAGTCAGTATGATAAACATCATAAAGCCAAACTATGTAATTGAATTTCAGTTTCTTGCCTGGAGTACAGATGGGCAAACACTGCTCAGTGAGGAACTGATTCAAAAGAAACTCAAGAGTTTACATGGGTACACTGGTTACTTTAACTCCCCATCAAATTAACTTCAGCAACACTTCTTCATTCTTTGCTATCGACCTACTCTAGTTCCATCATCCATAACCAACTGCCAGGCATCCATCTCATTCTGTATAGCAACTGATTTCAACAAAAATTCTTTTTCTTGTTTCGCTTTTTGTGTTGGTTTTGTTTTTAAACTTTTTTTCCTTTATCACTTTGTAAAATTTGAATAAAATCAGTCAACAGAATTAAAAATTACTTAACAACATTAAGAAAGCCACTACAGAAACCTTTCGAAAAGCAGGTAAAAAATGACTCCTGTCACGTAACTACTTATCAAAAACTTAAAATCTGACCTGAGTCCTACTAGAAGCATTATTCCTAAGGTAAACAGGACAGAGAGGGTCAGTGGATTGGTTCTTGAGTCAGAAGATAAGTAAAAAATAAGCTACTTCTGAGACAGTTAAGCCTCACTTGTCTCCGAACTCAAGCTATGGCTCTTGCAGTTCAAATACAGATATTTGTACCTCAGCCTGTTAAGGCACCTTCTTGACAGAAAGCCAGACATTTCCATTCCAGCACAAAAGGTACCCTGTATTAATACCTATAAAAGCCCCAAAACTATCACTATGAAAAATTCACAGAATTCCAATGAAAAAGTTGTTTCTAAACAAACATTTTTGCGATGCCTGGAACCTTACCATGATAAGGTCGTAACTCTCAAAGAGACTGACCATCAGTAAAAACGAGACTACACTATTTTCATTTTTCTAGCTAAGGAGTTAAAAAACAGCACAGAAAAAAAGAAAAAAAAAAACAATTAAAAGGATAGATTATTTCAAGATGGTCTTTTTCAAAGAGCTGAAATAGAAATACCACACATTCAAAGTAACTGCACTTTTTCAAATTACTTGCCGATTTTCACCATTAAATTACATCTATGGTACCTGCTCATAAAACTTAAGGGGGAAAGGAAGAAAAGGGAACAGGAGGAGGATCTCTTTTTTAAAGCTACCTTAGAATCCTAGAATCACAGAATATCTCAGGTTGGAAGGGACCCATAAGGATCATTGAGTCCAACTCCCCGCTCCTCGCAGGACCACCTAAAACTGAACCATATGACTAAGAGCATCATCCAGACGCTCCTTGAACTCCGACGGGCTTGCTGCCATGACCACTTCCCGGGGGAGCCTGTTCCAGTGACCGACCACCCTCTTGGTGAAGAACCTTCTCCTAACGTCCAGTCTGAACTTCCCCCGATGCAGCCTCGTGCCATTCCCTCGTGTCCTACCGCTGGTCACCAGAAAGAGGAGATCAGCACCTCCCCCTCCGCTGCCCGCCTTGAGGAAGGCGTAGACTGCGAGGAGGTCACCCCTCAGCCTTCTCTTCCCCAAGCTGAACAGACCAAGTCACCTCAGCCGCTCCTCCTAAGTCTTGCCCTCTACACACACTAAAAAAATAAGAGGTTTCACTAACTTTCAAATGCTTACTCAAACTAAGCACTCAATATAAATTTCAAAATGATTTTTTAATTTCTCTTGAATTTCTTTTGAACATCTGCAACTTTTTCCAGTGAGTTCTTGGGACTCTTCTGGGATATGGCGCTTGGGCTGGTAGCCCTTTCTTAGTCCCTGAAATTCTATTCAAATGTAAATGAATTATGAGGTGGTTTATATATCTAATTCCTTTCTTACAGATGCATCATGGACATTTTAGCAATATGTGAAAAAAAATGGATACAAATTTTTATGACTAGATCCCACAAATGTCTAGCGACAGCAGTAACATGACATTCAGAACTGGGAAATAAAAGATTGCAAGACCTCATTCCTTCTGCAACTCTTGGGATGGCAGTGGATGCTGGATGGCAGACACCCTTCCTCTTAACAGGACTTCATGCCTTCTCTGAGGTAATACAACCAACTCGGCTAGTTCCAAGGTCCAACTGCAAAAGTGTGTTCAGGTTGAACTCAGGCACAGAGTTACGTACACGGTAAACAGAGGTACATTCTACACCATACATAAATCCTTAGGTAAAACAAAATATTTATATGATTTACAAATGCACATGCAAATGGCAATGTCAGATGCTGCGGTTTCACTTGAAAATTTAATTTTGCCCACACACTTTTATATAGATTTTAATCGTACTGGGAAGGGATTTACTAAGTAGGGAACTAATGAGGTATAGCCATGAAGACATCACTGGTAAAAGCGTTTTGGTGGCATAGTTCACCAATGACATGTTGCCACTCTTTCTCAGGTGGGGTGGCTGCATCTGCCTTTCAATCGTCTTAATCTCCTCCTCCTCCTCCTCCACATCAGAAATACTATGCGTCATTCACTGCATCCATGTAGAACACTGAAAAAAACCTCTAGAACTGAAAAAGCAGCAGCGTCGACTGTAAACTGAGCATTTCATTCCTTTTCCAACTTAAGCTTTCCAACTTAAGTTCTTTTATAACCTGTGCTTAAAGAAAAAAGGAATATTGCTTAAAGAGGCAGACTTTCATTTTTAAATATTAGATTGATATTCCTTTAAATGTCACTTTGTTAATGTTTACATAGTCTAATGTTACATCACCCTTTCATGAGTAGGAAGTGTAGATAGGTTGCAAAAAAAACCACAACTAAACAAACAAGCAAAAAAGCTCCACAATGGCTGAAAATCTATGGTAAAGCCAAGTTATCTACTACACTGGCAACTGCATCACATCAGTGGAATCAGAAAATCCAAATATATTTCTTTAATAAAAAGATACTGCAGTAAGGAATACGTACTCCCCAGTGGGTTTTCCCTGTACAATGAACCATTAATCAGTGAGAGCATTCATTATAAAAGTGTAAGTCATGCTGTCTTACTGCATAGCAATCAGATTTAGCTTGTTACTGAGCTAAACTGGAGAACCATGAATGACACTGAAGTAGACTTGGATAAGAACCAATCACTTAAAACAATCCAATATGCAATTACGCATCTAGAAATATTTTTTTGCTTCCTCTCCTCTACCTTAGGTATTCTGTATAGAGATTACAGTATGACTACCATTTAATAATATGCATTTCTATTGTTCCCATTAAAGTTGCTCTTACTTTTTTTCCTATTGTTTCAAAATTATGGGGACTTACTGTAAAATGAAAATACTTGAATCCTTTTTTTTTTTTTTACCTAAAACTGCATGTTTATGGCTATACTTGAATTCACTGTTTATGATTTCAGTAACTCATGTCAAGATTGCAAAAGCAAGGGCTAATGCTGATCCTGTTTCTAGCTGTTTTTAATTAAAAAAGAAATAGATAAAATACTCCAGTGTTCTTCATTATAATAACTGCATGATTGCCATAGGGAACCTCTATTTCTCCTTGCATATATGAACAATGGTTGTTATTTGAAAGCCTAGAGTTGTGAACAGCTCCAACACACTGGCTTCTAACAACTGTGGTAAGCAAAAAAAAAAAAAAAAAAGAAATAGTTTTGCATGGTATCTATGAACATGAAAACCACCACCTTTCATACTGTTCACCAGGTCATTCTGATAAGCTAAGCTTCAGTGGGTGTAAGTTAGAAGCCACAACAATATAGAATACTATAGCCCTGACCATTCTTGAAAATTATTACCTATATCACAAGTCATATTTGGTGCAAATATGGAGGGAAAAAATACCCAAAATAATAATTCTCACTATTGCATATTGTAAAGCCAATTCAATCATTATCAGATACACATGACTATTAGACTAACCAAAGTGTTTACAGTAGGTTTTTGGAATAAAATGCCAACTGGAAGAAGTAGAAATTGGCACTGCCTGAGAATTTAGACAGGCAAGGAATCAGGTTCAGCAGAAAGACAACCTATTGTATTCCTTCAGGAATGTCAAACTATGGAGATGATTGAAGGCTGAGACAGCACTGGCTCTAGGCAGCAGGATACGTATCTACTAGTGTTGCATTGAACTTTTCTGCAACAAAGCTGAATCCTTCAGCTGTGTGACAGTGGAACAGGATGGGAACGAAGTCTGTAAAGACGGACCTTCCCTTCTGCACACATAACCATTGAAACTGTAGATTTCCTTTCTTGTCCCGCCTTTGCTGACAGTTTGGTACAATTTCTGGCTGGGTGAGTATTCTTAAAAATGGGTTGATGATCTCTTGAGTCAAGATAAAAAAACCTGCCAGACTCTGCCAGATACCTCAAAGAGGAAAATGTCTTCTGATTGCCTAAGTAGTTATCACAACATCCTAAAGCATGTATCTCCTATGTTGAAATTACTAGATGGGAAAACAGATTAATTAAAGGAGACATGATATCTTAAAGACCTTTGCAAAGGCTTAAGCTCAACTAGGGATCAGGGATACAGGGGATCAAGTCAGCACTCTTCTTATTCTAGCTAACCCATCATGGGGCTTTCCAAAGTGCAAGGGCTCTGTTTTCTTTGTCGGACTGTTCTTTGTTCATAGACCATCCGGTTCCCTGTTCACTAAGACAGGCGAGCTTGTCTCTTGCCTTCTTTTGTGACTTCAGCCGTTGCATTCTCAGTTATTTCAACCATACAATTTAGGTAATTAGGGCCTCTAAGTGGATGAAAAAGAATCCTCTGGTTTTAAATTTTAGGCAAAGTTGAGGGTCAGGTTCGGCAAACCATAAAATTTCCCTTTTTTTTTTCTCCTGCTCTTTGCAGGAGTGTGGTAGAAGATACAAAAGATCCCAACTGTCACAGTAAAGGATAAAGATAACCATTTTCTAAAACCTGACTGAGAAGCTGTATTGGCAAACTTCCCCCAACACTTCCTTGACTTATCCTACCCTAAAGTCCTACAGATAAATATGTAATACCTGAAGTGGAAACCACAATTGTTGGCATATACGCAGCCAGTATATATGAAACTTTCTATTCCCTTCTCTTCCATAGATGACTGACTCAAAAAGGCATTTCCTGAAACAATCCAAAGAGTACAGCTCAACAGGAAAAAAGTTTCTTCCTCAGGGACTTTCTACTCCTGCCCTGAGTCTGATTAAAACATCTCCATTTTCCTACTCTCCAAAAGTGAAGCAAAATGAAGGGTCTTATGCACGCAGTAGCCAGTACGAGGTCTCTGCAGGCTACGTCAAATATTTTCCTGCCGCTATCTACATTAACCAGTCTCAGAATGCTGGAAGCCATATGAAACCTGAAGTCTTGCCTAGAGCTTAAGCCACCTGCAACGCTTCCAAACTTTTTAGTTCAATGTGATCCTGCTAAGTACTATTTTGCTGATGCAACATGTTATAAAACAAGGCAATTTTGCTTTTTCCTAGATTTAAAATTTCAAGTACTTTGAATTACTATACTGCCTTCCTCCTTAAAATAAAATTCTGAAAACATTCCCATTGATTTTAGCAGGATAACTCAGAAGTGCTTATGAGAGAAAAGCTACAGCATTTGGCCCAAAGGGCTTTGAAAAAAAGGCAAGAGAAAGATGGCCCAATTGTAAATCCCTTGGGGGTTTTTTTGTCTCGAACTTGAGTCAGCACCACTGCTGGGTGCGCGAAGATTTAAAGATCAGACCCAAACCACAAAGACAGAGCTGTGTCAGTTAACTGCCCCCCAGCCCCCTTCTCTGTCAATATATTATAGCAACTGAATAAGTGATTAATCAGGACAGATAAACTACATGCTGGCTTGAAACATGTTACTACTTCATTGGTACTGAAACCACCTACCTAATCTGTAAGAATTTACCCTAACCAGCTCGCATGCACCATCTGAGAACTGAGCTACCTCCTAAAATGCTCATGAAAATATTTCACAGTTGGAGTCAGCAACACGATCACAAAGAGAAACCAGCATAAAAATTCATACTCCTGTCAATATTTTAGAGATCTCAGCATGAGCATTTACAATAATTGATTTCAGTTTTGCTGAAAAGTCTATTCATAAATCAAGCAAAATTGTTCCATTCATGGAATCCAATAAGAGAATATTGTTTGCCGGTGTTACCGAGGGAACGGGAGTTCTTATTTCAGCGACAATGCCAATATCCTCAAGCATACCGAGCAAAATGCACATCTACAAACAAAAGCCAGAAACACTCCTACAGTGAATTCTTAAAATCTTGTATGACCTAGATACCACAGCAGTAGGTGATACTAGCATAGTATGGGGTGTTCCTTTCTGAGGGGTTTTTTTTCATTCACTGGTCATTTATTGACTGGGAGTGACTTGAACATTTAAGTGACGTCATGTTCTGGGTCCGGTTGGGATGGAGTTATTTTTCTTTACAGAAGGCTCATACGGTGGTGCTGTGGTTTAGATTTGTGATCAAAACGGTGTTTCAGCTAGTGCTGAACAGCATCGAGGCCCTCCCTGTTTCTCTCTGCCCCTCAGTGAGGTTGGGAGAGAACATGGCTGGGACGGGATACTCCATACCACACAACGTCACGTTCAGCAATAAAACTGGGGGGCAGTTTCTGCAAAGTGGCTGCTGCGTGGGGACTGGCTGGGTACCAGTCTGCTGGTGGTGAGTGAGTGCTTTTACATCACTTGTTACTTTTTCTTGTACTTATTAAATTGTCTTTATCTTGATTCACTAGAGTTTGTTTCCTCACTTTCGCCGGTCCAATCCTCTCCCCCATCCTGCTGGGGGGGGTTAACAAGCAAGTGGGTGGGCGCCTTGCTGCTGGCCAGGGTCAACCCACCCCACGCCATGACTCAGTGGTTCCCCCTAACATCGCCAACAGCAATAAGAGAAAAAAAAGCTTGTAATGCAAGAGATGGGGTCAGTGGCAGCAACACCTGAGGACACTTGTTCATTACAAACAGAAATAACGAGGCAAAAGCACAGCCCTTTGAGTCCGAGACAAGTAATCCACTAAGGTTCTGTGCCAAAATAGACTGTTTATTACTACTACTTTAAATTTAAATTGCAGGCTGATTCATGCTGACTACTCTTAATGTTTCCCATGGCTCTGAACCTGAAGGAGGATAGACAGTTCTGGTATTGGTGTAATCTCAAGACTAATCTACTTCCTCACTAATTCCTACAGTTAAGGAGCTTACTTATATATATCATACTGAATTGCACAGATCCTCTTTGCCTCACATCTCACTCCTTCATTAGAGCCAGACAGCAGAATGCGTACTTCCAAGCCCCATACAACGCTGTGTGATGTACCTCCAGGCTAACCTTCGGAGACACAAACAACGTCTAGCAGTTAGGGCTGCACGAGGGAACCAAGTCACTCCGGGACTCCTTTCATGGCTGCATCCCTTAAACGGAGAGCTGGTAGAAGGGCACAAAGTCTCCTCACTTGTTCGCCACATGCTGAAGTAGGGACCTGCTGGGGTAAGGATGTCTTCTCTTTTAAATGGCTGGATCCACCTCCCCCAGCCCGAGATGAGCATGACAATCAAACATCTCTTTAGCATTTAGAAGAGCCGAGGTGTGTCTGCCGGCAGAGTGACTGCCATGCTCTTCTCTCTCTCCGCATACAGCGTCCTGCTGCTGTGATGCTGGCAGAGCCGTCTGGTGGATGGGCAGAGTACTGAGCAGTACTCCTACTGGGAACTGTGGCCACTTGTCTCCTCGCTCCTTTTGATATGGGCTCGTGAATACAGCCCAAGCCCTACAAAGAGTACCAAATCCTACATCAGATTCCTGTGTGGTAAAATGAGCTCAGAATCCATCCTTTTATAGGTGAAGTTGGGATGTTGTACTCTCCTCCGTAAGCGCATCATTTTACATTTATCCACGTGAATTTTTATCATCTGTTACTTTGGGGTTTTGGCTTCATAAACTCTTTACGGTATTTTGAGACCCTAAGGCAAGCCCACAAAGAATGTTGTGGTATGGGAAGCTCCCTGAACATCCTTCATGGCCAAGAAATATGAAAAAAAACCCATAGTTTTTTCTTCACTCTCTGTAGCAGTTATAGCGTGAGTTATGCCTAGACAGGATGGCCGTTAGCATGAGCCAGTAAACGTTAACCAACTATTTACTGTGGCAAAAGCAGAAGAAATATAGCCAACCACTTGTCCTAAAGAACAGAATAGTTTTTGTGTGCTAAAAACAGATAGCCAAGCTAAGCAAACAGCCTGTTGATCATCAGAAGTGCAAACATGTCCAGAAGTATCTGGAACAAGCAGACTGAGAGTGGCAACAGCAGCAACCGCGAATCCGAAAAGATCACCTTCTGAAAGGACTGATCACAACACGGTATTCCCTGCCCAATCCTGTAACTAAGGATACTTAATATTGTGGGAAACCAGAGTACAAAAGAGAGAGGTGAGAACCTCAGGACCCTGCACAAGGATTTGGGACCATCTCACCAACACTCAGACGACCCGAGAGCACCAGAGAGCACCCAGGAGACCCCAGGACCCCGCACCAGGACCCCGCACAGCCCAGCTGGAAACACTGGGCTGACCCACCCGACTTCTCTCCTGGACTTCGCTCGCTCTCCCCCCTGGAAAAGGAAAGGTGTGTGAGGAACCACTGCACTAACCTGCACAGTTTTTCTCCTGGACCAAGACATCTATCCCATGGAACAGCGAAATCAGGTAATTCTTAAAACCGCATATGTGTGTGATGAAGGTGTTTTGGTATCCAAATCCATTTAGCTTCCACATTGTCCTTTGGTCTTAAATGGCAACAATCTCTAACTGTCCCTATTCACTACTAGCCCTACAGACTCGCCACCAAGCTTCTTGCTCCAGATATGAAAAAGTTTTCATTAACTTTTTATGCCTTTTCTTGTTTCTTAAGCTTTTTCTCATCTGCTTATTATGTTTTTACATTTATCCTGCCAAAGTGCAGAATCCTTTCTGTTTCTTGCATGGGAACTCCACCTCAGCACTTGATTCTGCTGGATACCCATACCAGCTTTCTTCGGTTTTCTTGTGGTACTCAGTTGTTCACCACTTCAGAGTAATGTCCTCCAAGTAATTTCTGTGCCTCCTTCAAAGAATTAGTCTTGTTACTGACCACTTTTAGCTTCCTTGAGAAATGTTCTTTCCACATGACCTTATAGAGCTGAGCTCAGTATGGTAGATATTTTGGCTCTGCCAATTTCACGAGCCATGGAAAAATTAGATTACAACAAGCGGGCTAGTACCTGCTTTCCTGACAATGGGTTTTCATCATATATACTTTTAAAACTGAGGGGTTTACTGCTCCCAATATACTGCTTCTAAAGTCATATCTGTACAGCTCTTTGCATTTTCTGTGCTTGTTATAGTAAGTCCAGTTGACTTTCTCTCTCCTTCTCTCACCTAATCAGCAGGTTAATAAATAGTCACAGTTGAGCAGTGGTGAGTGAAGATAGTTTAGTTAATGTCTATAGGAAAAATAAATTTTCATTTTGTATAAATAAATATAAATGTATGCAAATTTTCTTTATAAATAAACTTTTTTTATAAGAAAGATATACAGCTTTTAGATCAGAAGACACATGAAATGTTCATAGGAAAGCAATGCTAAGTATAATGCTATGAAGTCTGAGAGAAGACAAAGTAACATGTTACCCACACAGTTCTGCTTTAGGATATACATGGATTTTCTACCAGTGCCATTGTTTTCTTTGTGTGCATGACTGCTCATAAAACTGTAACTCCTAAAATACTGACAAGAGAAGGGAAATGTACAGCTGAAATTACAAGTTTACAGAAGCACAAAGGATAAAATAAAAACTTCTCAGCTAAGTAAACATGAAAAATAAACTACTTCTGCTACCAAAACCAAAACAAACAAAAAGTTAAACCATTCGTATGAGGTAGCTCATTTGTAAGGATCTGCCCAGTTTTTCCACAAAATTCAACAGCATTCCTGACACTGTGTGCCCCTGAGATGCCAGAAAACTTTCTCTGTGTAATTTATTTGCCCTACCTCATTATCTTAAAGTGGGGGTATAAGGAGTGTTACTGTATCAGCCCAGCACTCTAGAGAAAAGAAAATGCTACTGTTCCCTTTTTACAGAGTGCAGAGGCACAAAGAGGCAAAGTATCTCACCTAAGACACAACAGAAATCTAAAGCAGATCACAGTTGAATCCAGCTCTCCCAAGAGTCAAACTTTTTTGATCTATATGACAGTATGTACAATTTAATGGAGAAAACAAAACAAGAAATTCCACCAGTATAATCCTACCTATTTTTCTAAACTGCATACAGAGGAATATTTTATGTGCTCCTGAGCATGGAATCTGGATTTTCATAGAAATAAATGCTGAAATAAATTTCTGCTGACACATCCAACTAAGAAAGTGCATTAGAAACACAATCATAAGAAAAGCCAGCAGAGTAAAGACCCGTCTCTGGATCTCTGCCTGCCAGAAAACAGAGGCAGTAGTCCTTGCATTAATGCATAATTTTTTACAAAGTATACTTTACATACACAAACCAAGTTTGAATGTTTGGATTTAACTGGTATACACTTAAATCGACAATGGCAATCATTATGAGAATGTGATGACAACTCTTCTAAATCTGTCTGGTTGAAAACCTATAGCCATATGTTGTGGAATTAACTGAGTAATTTACAGTACAGTACGTAAAATAAGAGATTATATGTCTACTTGTATGTTGTGTCATGTGACTTAGAAAGAACAGTCATTTGCATTTTCTTTTCAGTTAGTCTGAGAGTTTAGAAATTACTAATCCCCTCACTTAGTTGTTCAACTGAACCCAGTGTCCCTACATAGTACATATCTTCTTAGTTTACTTCTATCCAAAATAATATTATCTAGGAGATAGCTAATTGACAGAAAAGAATAAAAATATGTGTGTTTAAGATGTATAAGACTGTAATTAGTCTAATAGTTTCAGTCTTCACTCTGTCACACTAAAAGGGTATCAATTTACAGTGTTATCTTTATACCCATATGTTGAGCACATTCTTAAAATATATCGGACAGGAACACATCACTTGCAAGACTTACAATAGACTGGCTATATTAAATCTTTCTTCTTCTTCCTGTTTTCAGTACATCAAGGTGGATAACCTGCTAAATGATAGCAAAAATTGCTGGGGGAAAAATATAGACAAACCTTGCATAACTCCCTCAGAGCCAACTGTTTCAAGGGTCATTTAAGTATTCCCGCCCACCTTCACCACCAGCTTGGAACTTCTCACCCTTTGATCCTTCCAGATATGGGACTTTGAAATTTTGTTTCAGGAAACTAATTGATCTGGAATGTACAAAATAAAATCTAATGAATTTCCTAATACTTCGAAAGACTACAAAGTGTACATGAGACCAAAGAGCGCAACACAACATACAGCATCTTAAACATCAACAGGAACACTCAGATTAGCGTATAAAAATAGCAGAGAGAAGTTTGTAAGTGGTAGTCACAACGTGCAAGGTAGGAAGCACAGAAAATGTTCACTTAAATATTTTTGCTGCTAAGTAATAAAAGATGGGAAACAGTCTAACATAAGGATTCTGCTGTTGCTTAAGAAGAAAACATACAACATTTCTGCAAACACAAGCTGAATAGACTTAAGTGTGAGGGAGACTCAGACTGATGGCTTGAACTGTGTTTGTGAAGAACGTACATCATGTCTTGCTTACCCACAGCCATTTTGCCTACAAGACCACAAGTGAAAAGTAACCTCACCTGGCATCAACAGACTACTCAAGTGATTCTTATAGCAGTGAAGTACCATAGTAACTCACCTAAGGAAATGATCCCACAGCACTATCTGAAGCTCAATCAAATTTATTTCAATGTCAGGAATGTGTTGACTGAAGAGCCACAAACTTTCCTAGAAAGGAGATACTAGACCCTTTTTACAGTGAGGATAAATAGCTGAACCAACATAGCAACATTACATTGGCCTTTAATTATGATTACTTTTTTATTGCACCTACAAGTATTCCAGACAAGCGAAGTTGCAATTATTTTCTTTAAAAGCCTAAAACTAGGGCCTTCTTTTACAATACTAGAATATCACCATTTTTTCTTAGGGGCCTGTTTACTTTGACAGGACTTATCAAGAACATATGCCAGAACACAATTTGGTTACTAAACAACAGGCCCATTATTAAAGGCTATGCTAAGGTATCAGAAACAATAATGAAGTTGTAGTGGCCACTAGGCATAAGCAGCAAGTCAGCTCTCCCCTCAATAACTTGGCTTTCAACTAGCTAGCTGCATAGAACTGAAAATTACCTGTGACTTGCCTGTGCTAGAATTTTATTATACACTGTGTAACTCTATTTTCCTAAATCAAAGTTACTAGCGGTAACAGAAAAGAAATTAATATATTCGATTCAGTACATATCCTCCAGTATCTACTTCTTCCATTTACTGTAGCCCCAGAAAGATACACTACCTTTTTCTTTTTTTTTTTTTAAAAAAAAAAAAACCTCTGTCATGGATTGACTACTTCTGTAGCATTCTATCCCAGTCTCCATGCAGATGGACTCCTTTTAACCATTCCTTCTTTTCAGATTATTATTTTCAAACAAGAACTATTGTCCAAGTCTTCAACAGAATTAGTGCCAAACTACTGCAACGTGCAAATCCTTAAAATTGCCTCGCTGGGTAAACTGGAGCGGTGCAACAGCTGCCGTCCCCCATTTTCGTTGTGAGGTGGACTGAAGCCACCGCTGAATTTCTTTGCACTGTCAAGTGGCCGCAGCAGCAGCAACGTCCACTCAAAGCAGATGCATTTCACTGCATATGCAAAGATATGCACACTATTGCTTTAAGTTATACACGTTTTTCAATGTCTGTTTTGGCTGTCTACATGACCTAGTTTTAACTACCTACATACACACTATACAAATATATTTACAGGATGCTCTAATCTACTTGTATCTACAGAATCTAAATTGTATTTGTGATTTTATTTACAAGCTCATCCTGTCAATTTACGCTTCATAACAGAAAACCCACTTTCCTTCTCCTAAAAAAGTTTGCTCAAACTTGGCGTTCAGGGATGTGCCGCCAGAGAGACATCCAACGATACCGGGGAGGCGGCCAAGGACGAGGGCAGGGAGCCAGGAAGGCCGGTGCGGCTCCTCCCCGGACCTCCTCGCCCTCTCCCACCCTCGACCAAGGTGAAGAGGTGCCGCCAGCGCGGAGGGGGAAGGTGCGCGGCACGACCCGAGACACCGCAGCGTCTAGGAAAGCGGTCAGCAACAGCAGGGTGGCAAGTTTGCTGGAAGCAAAAAACTGCTCTGGTGGAATTCACTTATTTCACAACATAAAGCTGGTGAGAAAGTTTCACATTTTTCTTTCCAGCTTCCTCTTTTAGTTACAGGCAGAGCTAGCACTTCTCATTTTAAGATCCTATTTTGAGACACTTACACTTTTCCCAAGCTCACTGTTTGGGCTGAAATACTCCATCCAAGCAGCTGTCCCTTAATTAAGCACACACACTCCCCCCACCCCCCAGTCTTAAACAGTTTGGGCATTTCCAAGAACTGTATTTCTGGAAAGTATCTTTTTCTGTTTGCATTATAAAAAAAAGTCTCTCAAAAAAAGTGGAATCTCTGGAAGTGTTTATGTTCTACAGAGCAAAACTACTATTTGCATTTTAGGAGCATCTAGATCCTTCAACTGCAGCTGAGGATCCGCTGGCCTACGGACTGTACAAATTAAGGCAAAAATATCATAAAAACAAAACACACACATCTCTAGTGAATTCAATATACTCAATCAAACAAGCACAGAATTTAACATATGCAATTATTTTGTGACTACAAAGTAAATTATTCAAAAGCATTATTCAGAAGTTATTTGATACTGTTATTTGATAAGAGACTTGGGGCTTAGTCCAAACATGCACAGGAAAGAGAAATTCAGCTGGAAGTTTACTAGCCTGCAATAAAGCCAGCTAGGAGGAGCAGTGGATATTCACATTTCTGAAGCCCCCTCATACGCTCTACAGTGACTTACAAGCTGAAGCAGTTCGAACTTCATGATCTCTTTATGGCCACTTATTAAAAAAGATTGTTTTCCTCCTCGCCCATCACTTAAAAAATAAATAAATAAACAAACAAACAAAAAGAACCCTCCACAACTCTTTAAAATCATTAAAGAAGCACTGAAAATCATTTATGTGATTAAAAAATGTTAAAGTTCTATGATCTGCAAACATCTGCAAGATTTACCAAATGAAAATACTAGACACAAAGACTGTACAAGGCTAGAAACAGATAATCATTTGCTGTATTCGTGATTATCCATTTCCTTTATTAGTGATGTTAGAATTTGCTAGACATGTTTGAATATACAACCCCAAAAGAACATTTATTCTAATTAATCCTCTTGACTTAACACTTAGTACACTGTTGCCCACCAAAGAGAAATCTTAACAACACAGATGGCTGTTTCCTGTCCTATACCTTAAATCATCAGATACATTCAATACATTGAGCTGGTCCGGTATTGCTTTCATTGTCCAGCTACAGGCAGTCTTTGAACACTAAGCACTATTACTATCACCTTTAGCCCAGGAGTTCAAGTTGGGCTTTTAGAGTTACTCATGAATTACATGAGTTTTCTACAAAATACGCTCAATTCTGCTGCTAGAAGAAAGAACTTGCTTTCAATTACTTTCTGAAAGAAAAGAAAGAAGTAATACTTCAGATTTCATCTGATTTAATCTGAAGTGGATACAAAGTCATACAGATCTGACCTGTCCTGAAGAGGACGCGCATATTGCCAAGGGAAGAGGAAAGAGGCACGTATCCAACACCAATCTGTTGGGTCTAGACAGTAATCAAGAAAAAGAAGCAAAAGAAAAGGAAATTCCAGAACACGTTTGGAGACTTATCTCGCACACATCACTTCTACAGTTTCCACAGAGTCTCCCAATGATACCTACCCTGCTTAAATATATCTCTGGCCCATGAAGTAGAAATATTGCATGCGGATGAGCCTATGTTTCTTATCATTGATTAGAAAACAAAAGACAGAAGTAAGCTTAACAGAAGTATGAGCACTTCCTGCATTAATTTAGCTCTTAGTATATTGGAAGAATCCTGTGGCCCAAGACGAAACATTGCCTCACTGTCTTTTGTTGACAACTCTGAGGTTGCCACTAGACTCCAGCACTGAAATAAGAAGGGAAGTAATGTCTCCTGCGAGATATCCAGAGAGGGGGAAGAGCAAAAACACACACACACACACGCACAAAACCCCCAACCCCAAGACCAAGCACCCCCACTCCACCGCCCCTGCAAACAACCCACTCTGTGTATCCAGAAAAAGAGAGAGACCTATGTTACCGGCTTCACGTTTGCAATGAATCATCACGTCGAGCACGTATCTGCACTTCGGGCTCCAGCTGGGATACATTCCAAAATGCTATGCAGAAATGCAGATTTGCATCAGCTACCAACAGCCCTCAGATGGATTTAAGGAATTTAAGATAATTTTTTTTTTTTTTAATTTGGGCTCACTTCTATGCCTCCAAAGTGTTTAAGTGATGTTTGGGAAGGGAAACACAATACAGAATGAGTCTGGTTATAGAGATTTGCAAAATAAGCATATGAAACTAGTTGTCCAGTAAGAGCGAGCTGCCTATATTCTCCTCCTAGTTAGCAGGGTAAAACAGGTGCTTCTGCAGAGTGATTAATTCTATCACAAGACAAGCCTCAAAGGCAGACAGGATGACTCATGTTTGGGGAGAGGAGGAATCATCTCTATTACCTGTAGCGGGTGCCTAGGCAACTATTTTAAACTCAACGACTACCTTTTCAGGTAGCTAAAATTAGGTAAGATGAGTTGCATCTGAGATGTAGAATAAATATACCAACAAACAAGCTCATCAGGGAAATGCTATATAATCAAAAGGTTATTCAAAACTTCTTCTGGAAAGATGAGTATAAATATCCAGTAGTAGAAATTGTCCCTGACATAAAAACATCCAAGCTTTTCCTATGCCTTTTCTGTTTCATACACAGAATTAAGTATCATCGGAGATTTTTTCATACCTTATTTTCAGCAGAAATATATGTGCATGCAAATTCAGTACAAAAATAATTATGCAAAGTATGCAGCATATATGATAGAGTTGATTGGGTTTTTTTTCCTTTTGAAAAGGAGACGATATAATACTCCTCCAGTGCAGGGGAGGAAAATTTATTCCAAACTAGAATCCTTTACAAAAATGACATTATTTTTACCTGTTCTTTAGTTATGTCTGTGTATCAAAATCTAAGAATTCAATCAAGTGAGTGCTGAATGACAGTATGAACAAATCTATTCTCCATAATTTTTTTTTAAAAACATGATTTTTTTTTTTAGCTGAGAGTTGGATATTAATAAACATGCAAGTAAGAAGGTGGATATTAACAAATATGCAAGTATAAAATGAACAATGATCATACAGAATTAATTATTCAGGTCAGAAGGGACCTCTGCAGGTTTTCTAATCCAACATCCTGATCAGAGCAGATGATCAGGATGATCTGCTTCAGCTAGATGATCAACCTTCAAGACCAGGTTGTTCAGGGCTTTGTCCAGCCGGCTCTTGAAATACCCAAGAATGAAGATGCTACAGCAATCTCTTTTACTGCTTAATTACACTTATAATGAACTTTTTTTCCCTTTAAGTCAGGTCAAAACATCTCCTCTCAATTAATGAGTCAACCTCCAGCCATACACCTCAGCGAAAGAGCCTGCCTCAGTCTTCCTAGTAATTTCCTCACGGATACAAGAAGGTGGCTCCCGGGTGCCCCTAAGCCACCTCTTCTCCAGGCTGAACAAGCCCCATTTCTCATGTTCTTTGGTCCAGACAGACAGGACTGAAGGAGTGAATGAGAAAACTCTCTAAAATCCTGGGTAGCACAGGCAGGGTGAATTAGAACAAACTGGGGCAGCAGATGAAGTGAGCGAGCAGCAAGTTCCATGCAGACAAAAGGAAAGAGCTCTTCGTACATCACTGAGCTGTTGAAGTCCTCGTGAAATGATCCTGCAGTTGCTAAACATGTACTTGGTTTCAGGTGAGAAACACGCACCGAGATTACTAAATAAACACACCGAACCACACTGTGTCTGAAAAGTCCCTGAGGCTAAAAAGATAGGTAATGTGCACTTGCCTTGTTCAGATCTTCCTTTCTGATCACTCGTCTTTGGCAATTGTTAGGGGCAGGACAGTCAGATCCAATACAGCAGTTCTTCATTTTTTATGTTGACTTCTCACAACACTCAATTCAAAAATAACTACACTAAAGGTAACCACAGGTGTCTACTGCCATTTGAGAGGCCCTTGGGTAATCCTGCCTGGACTCCAGGTGGCACTCCAGGAGGAGTCTCTTGTAGGTCCTGTATCCAATCTGGAACTGCAAAAACTAGGGCTGTCTCAAATGGCATTAGGCACCTATGTCGAGGTAACTGAATTGAGCCCTCCATTCCTAGAACACAGTGAAACAAGAGAAAAATGCCATATAAAGAGCTTAATATCGGCAAAATTTACATATTTTTCATGGAAAACCATTGTTTTCACAGTGCGCACTGAAATCAGAGAAAATTTATTACAGCAGAGCTTGCTACGGAAACAAGACATTTATTTTTACTCCATGCTGTGGAGATACAGAATGGACTTGGTGCATAACCAAAGGAGCACTGCAACCCCTCAGTCGCTGCAAGTTTAAATGAGATTTAAGCAATGAACTATGGAAAGCTGCAAAGGCTCAAAACCAAATCTTATTAACCAAGTGGACAAAAGCCCCATGAGCTCATGAACAGAAGTGAAATTGAGCAATGTGAATACGAAAAAATAGAAAAAGTAACCTTGATACTGGCAAGCATGTTGACTTAACTTCAGGACTCTGCCAGTGACAAACTGATCTATTGTGAGCAAGGAGACAAAATGATTTCTATGAAAGTAAATTCAGACTTCTACCCCTCCTTTTTTCAAGGGTCTGACAGGGAATATGAATATAATTTTGGAATGATCCCACACAGTTATACACTTTGCTAGATTAATAATTTAGAATTACTTTTTATACAAACCATGTTGCTTACACAAAACAAGAATATCTGTAAATTCAAGTATACTTGGAAAAATACTATTTCAAAATTGTGCTTCATTTCCTAAGTTATTTTACAAACCTCTGTAATTTAAAAAGAACCATGTAGGACTTTCACCCTATCATTTTGTTAAAACAAATTTGTTTTTCCCTTTCCTATTTAGGCATGCAATTTAGCCAGCATATAGAAGCGGATCCTTGACCTACTAACAAATCCTAGGTATTGCAAGTACACAAAAAGGAAGCAAAAAAAGATTCCCAAACACTCCATGCCCCAAGAATGTCAGAAGTGGCCAGCAAAACACTCAGAATTACCGGCAGGAAGCAATGGAGTGTGGCCAGAACACACAGTGAGTGAATCAAAGTGGTCTTCTTCAGAAGGGCTGGTGTTCAGGAGTTACAAGGCAAAACGCCATTAGTCTGTCACATTAGACAAGCACACCAACTGGAACAATCGCACATTATTAAGCTCTATTTGAGCTGGTGGATGGGAACTGAACTCTTTCTGTACAACAAATCCTTGACATAACTTTCTGTTCAATATTTTATTTTTGTGTTCAGGTGGGATTGCTTTTGAGACACATATTGCAGGATGATGTATATAATTAAAAAAAACCCCAACAAATCAGGATAATTTCTGAAATTAGGATTGGATACCTTGAAACTAAGGTCCAAAACAAGAAATTTGCAGCAAAAAGAAATGTAAGTAATATTCATAATACTTAAAATTCTACTTTTACACCACACATTCAGGGTAAGTGAAGTTATACATACACAGAATACAACTAACAAACTGATTATACTATGTTATTGAGAATACAGATTTAAACTGATAGTTGTAATGCCAAAGGTTTCCTCAGAAGTGAGTTTTTGCTTGACCACTTACATGAAGAATTTTTAAACTGAAAATAATAATTCTCTGAGCACGAAGGTAATTGAGCATACATAACTTACACAACAGACTGTAGAAAACCAGACTCCTCGTCATTTCTTTTTAAAACTCTTAGCCGCCTTACAAAGCTCCTGCCTATCTGAGATAGCCCATACACCCGCTACGAAGGAAGGCGCCGTGTTCACTGAGCAAGAAAACAGTTCTGTCTACAGTCAGTGAACCTGTGGCCTCTTGAAAAAGATTATAAGAGAGGTGCATCAGGATCAACAGTGGTGCACAATCTGCTGCCTGCTCTGTACTGTCCTGCACATACATTCATCAACATCTGCCAACTGATAAACGATGGTCAGCTAGATCCAAAGTGCTGGACCGAAAATAAAAGAGCACTCCATTATCAGAGCTTTGAATCATTCCATTTAATATGAAATTCTCCTCCTGCACGTCAGACATCTCAGTATAAGGAAAAAAAAAAACATTATCAAAGAGAGGTGATACTGCAATGATTTACACAGCTATGGAATTGGTACCATATGAATTCTCTCTTCTGGAACTAAATTTCTCACTCGTGAACAGTTTGAAGTATGAAAACAGGTACACCAAAAGACGCACACCAAAGATGATGTGTAACAAAGATGACTAGATGCCATGAAGCCTTATTATAAACCTAAGCTTTACAAATGCCTATGTAAATGTTTTGTAATGCATTGAGACATGCAGTATTTTTTTTTTAATTGAATACAATTTGCAATCCGACACCACAATGTGTTGCTTCAAAACACCTTCCTTTTTTTTTGTTGTTTTTTTGCAACTTCGTTAAGAAAAGAGAAGACAAAACCCAGTCTTTTTACCATGCTTATTATTTGCTTATTGGCATTGACAGTGCTTCATTATCCCTTAGAGCTACAAGCCTTGAGATCAGCTGGTTGGGCAGACTACACTGAATAGAAAAGAGAATTTCAGCAAAGCAGACATAAAAATTGGTATACTTGAAAAAAGAGTGATTTTGGAATGTCTTCTCCAATACTGACCTCCAAAAGCAACAAGAAGCAGTTATCTTAGAAAAATATAAACACCACAAAGTACTGCAAATTGTGCAAAAGTCTTCTAAAGAAAGATTCTTCCCCAGATATCAGATTTTATTGTAAAACTTATTATACACTTTTATTTTATATAGTGAATTCTGTGTTTCTGTGAACTGACAAAGCACCACACAAGTTTAGAAACCCTGCATACACATTTAAAAAAACCCACCCTTTGTCAGTAAATGTGTACCTGTATGGAGCAGTTTTTCCAGTCCAGGCAGAGAAAGGTTCTGTTATGTGCAGAGTTAAGATTTGTACAAATATTATCTGAACTTCAAACCTCATATTTCTGCCCTGATTCTAAACTGTGCATTATATTTAATAGCACATAATGATCTGGAAAACATTGGTGTTCACAGCCATAAGAATAAAGCTTATCTCTAACATGAATAACAGCAACTAGATCTGAGGGAAACATGTCAGGAAATCAGTGTTATTAGAGATCAAGAAAAACAATACATAGCTCACTTGAAAAGAACTAACTAATATCCAATTAGCAAAGATCAGGAGAATAGCTAATGAAGTCTAGGGTGTCAACAGTTATAATCTAATTTCTTCATCAGATATTAAGACAAAAACATTACTGGACAGAAATCCATATCCTTCTGTATGCCAAAACTGTACTTCAGGAACCTAAAGGAAGTGCTTACAAAGTCAATTTTTGGTGAAAATCCATCAGTCCAGAGATTGTAGAACTGTAAAGGAGTCCACCTGGGAAGTTTGTCAAGTCTGCTTGGACACCATACACCAAATAAACCATTTACTGAAGTAATGCAGCGCTTATTACCGCCGTGAGGTGACTTGCACTTAGTGTGCTCAACAGATTGTCACAAGACAGAGAGAAATAATGAAATTACTGGTGACAGCAGCCAGTCATTTTGAATGTTGCTAACGAGACCAGGCAGAGAGCAGGACTGATCAGGCCAATAAAGAATGCACGATTTCCACCAGACCTGACACACAGAGGCCTGGAAAAGCGCCTTCCTACGGAAGAGATTGCTGAAGCAGGATGCTGCTGAGGAATACAGCATCTGAAAACCATTTCTAGACTGTTAACCAAGAGACTGAAAGACAAATCAGAGGAAGAAGAGGAAGCCACAGAAGATGACCGTGGCACATTGGCTCATAGCCTTTCTGGGCAAAGGATCCGCAGACATTAATGTTGGAGAAGAACACTGAAGAACAGGGATTTGTCTGCGTCCCTCCAACAGTGAATAAGATTCACTTTCACAAAAGCTTTGGGTTCTACTTTGATTCCCAAACATTCACTAGGCTGAGTGTTTTCTCAGGGAAACGCTGGGCTGTGGTATATTGGGTAGACATCCACCGTTATCATTCACTATGCAGCAAGAACCTCATTTACCTTTACTAAAAGGATGCTAGTTTTCATGCATTCATCTTCAAGGAATATTTAATCTCTAAGTATCTTCTCAATGAAAAGAATTAACAACAGCAATGTCTACTGCTTCGATTTAACGTTTTTGAAACATTTAGCACTTTCACACAGTTGCAAGGCAGATCTGCTGAAATACAGTATGTAACAACAATATTTCAGCTATCTACAGGAAATCACTTTCCTGGCTTGTTTAGTGCAATGCTAGTATTTCCCTTTATCACTAAGACTGAGATAAAGAAATAATTTTCTTTCTCCACCCTTTTTCACAGCCTGGGGATATAGATGAGTCATGTAATTCACACAAAAATCCATTTTCCAAGGTACCTTGTACAGACCTTACCAGTAAAGAAGCTTGTCTGGTAAAGAAATATTTTCTGCTTTTTTTGGTTTTAATTACCACAGAATTATACTTCTGTCCCACAGCTGGAATGAAATGAGATTCACTGATTATTTATTTTACACTTTACAAAAAGTAATTTCCTCTTTTTAGAAAGGCTTCTCTATTACTACTTCATGGTTTGTATTTATAGAGCTTGTCCGGCTTTTGTTTGGTTTTTTGATTTGTTTCTCCTTCCTCCTTTTCTTCACACAAATGCAATCCTTTCTGCTTTTGTTCATCAATTCCTTATTCCACGGTGATCCCATGTTCTGTCTGTTACAAACCTGTGTTTGTGAACCGCAGCCATATTTTTTACTTTCTCATGATTTAGCTGTACCTATGCCAACAAGTAATTTGCTTCAGGAAGAAGTCTGTTATCACCTTGTAGGCTAACAGTCCCTAATTAGTTGCATGATGCCCTTTTATGATCTCCCTTGCCTTGGCTGTCAGCTCCTGCACTGTGCCTTGCCCTCAAATCCGAGAAATTTTCCTCCTCAGCTAAGACTACACAAATACTTGAAGTACAGATTTGTCCTGTAAATAGGCATTTGTCAGATGCTTCACAACCGCCTCACACTCGACCCAGAGAACAAGGAAGATCCTCAAAAGCTTTCATCTAAGACTTCCTTTTAAGTTTTTCACCGCGGGGATGTCCCAGCCTGTTTAGCCCTCCACCACAGCAAGTTCAGGTACCCTGTGCCAAGCCCCTGCAAGCGCGGGGAGCTGGGGCTGCCTTTCAGATCTGCTCCACAGCATCACCATAACCTGGTGTTTGCTCTTCATTGCAACAAGAGAGCTTAAACATAGACCTGCCTGTCGCATCTTCCTTTTCCCAGATCTAATGTTTACCCTTCTCATCCTCCTATATTTATTTCAGAATAATTCTGAAGTATTGAGGACGTGCATCCCCTTTCTAAATGCCTTAAGCTACTTCATTATGCCTCTCTCAAATTCAGTTTTTCTTTGCCTTATTCAAAGGCCCCATGTACATCTGCCCTTCCTATATACCCTCCCACAGAATTCTCATCATATTTTCTTCAGCAGTTAATGCCTCTCCCTTCCCTTTGTACCTCCTTCTACATCCGCTATGCATAAGCTCATCTAACATCTGTAAGATCATCTAACATCCATAAGCAAAGTCACATCCAGGGACAGCAAGACATAAAAATTATTTCTAAAAAAAGAAAAGATTCACACATTCTGTACTTATCCCAAGAAATAAGTTTCAGCATGATTAAAATTAATTCAGAGAGCCTGTCTCATTTTTCTCCTATGAAACTCAAAGGCAAGTATCAAACTGCTCATCTGGTTAGGAATGGCACAAGCAAAGTTACACAATCATTTCTAGTTTGACTTGAAGAAATTTTTCTAAAACATTTCACTGATGTTACATGTAATACTATGACAGTTCTTTGCTTGTGGGTGGCTTTAAAGTTCCTTTGGCACTACTCTCTTATCCTTTGTCTATAAGTGGGTAAGAGAATATATGCTACCCATGTTTTATACAACTATAGACCCTTCTTACAGGCTAACAGCTTACTTCCCTTAGCATAAACTTTATCCATGAGCTGTGTTTCAAGAAAAATAGGGATGGAGTCTTACTTATCTTAAAATCCACTTGAGCACTGCTTATAGGCGCAAGCATAAACAAACATTTCAGGAAGGTAAAAATGCACTAAAAAACAAACTTCAAAAATCAATCAGTGATGTGGATCTCAAGATACCCAGTACTATCACTGATACTTAAAGGGCTGTGTCTCATACAATGGATAGCAATGATCTCTTTCAGAGGCATATACAAAAAGGGAGAGGGGAGGGAAAGAAAAAGAAAAAAATAATCTGTCTTTGGACATGATCTCAATAGAAGTAGAACAAGTCAGAGATTTTGCCTTCATTTTCTACTCTGTGTAACTCCAAGTCTCTTTACTGCCCTTGTCCAAACTCCAATGAACATTATGTTTTGACTTCTGCATAATTTCTTATTTCTATGCAAATTCTCAAATAATCAGATACATAATTTGGTTCTCTGATGTACAAGATGTTCTGTTTCCAGCAAAACCCCAAAATTTGCTTCACTAAGCTAGTTTGAATAAATTTGTAGTTCAGCTTTTACAAAACCGTCTATGGATTCATTCCATGAGATTAGAAGTCCTGTATTCAGTGCACAACAGCCTACACCAGTTCCGCTAGAGGATAAAAATCTTACAAAATTACAGGTAAAAGATAAAAATGTTAGCACATGATAATGCTACATATAGAATTGCTTTCTTAATAATGCTGAATTTAAGAACCTGCCCAAGTAATCCGAGCCGCGTGTTTTCAGCGCAAACACTTGCAATTTAACTTTTTTACAAATTAAAACAATAAATCCCTAACCTCTGCTGAAGGGTAGACAACCTACTCTTCTGTTCTCCTCCTGCATTTCTGCTTACTTCACATGCTTATGAGGAGGAGGTACTGACAGCATTCCCTCCTCTCTTTTTGAGGTTCCCCTGCTCCCCTCCTGCCCCCAGCCCCATCCCTGTCGCGACGGACCAGCCACCGCGCCAGCAGGAACGCGGCACCCGGCTGACGGTGCAGGGACGGGGCGATGCGCTGTGGGCACACGGTCTCGCTCACAGCAGAGCGGGTACCTATCGCATCAACCTCCATCTTTAAGGGTGGCTTAGACTGCTGATTTAACACGGTGACGACTACAATGCTGTAACTCCAAGCACGGCGAGGCAGGCATCTGACAAGCTGAAGGATGCTGGCGTCAAGAGAATTACTTGGGCGGTGGTTAAGCTTTGATGTCTGCAAGGCCATGGTGAGGATGACCTCCAAACAACAGCAGGTTATGACGCTTTGGGGAGATAAAAGTAATAATTTCCTTAAGCTGATGTGAAAACAGTGCTTACACTAGGCACTGATGTTTACCATTCGCTTGCAGAATAAACTTCACCACAGTTTTTCTGCAACAGCTCTGTGTAGACGGAATTGTACTTGTAGAAATCACATTAAAAAAGAATGTTGAAATCTACACTATGTAGCAAAAATGAAGAAAAATATTCTTGAATACTCCTGCCCTAACTTCGAAAGAAGCCACTGAAAATCCTGTATCCAAACAGAATACATCTCAAAACCGGGGCGATGGGGAAACAGAAAAAAAAAAAAAAGGCAAAAAAAATTTTGGAACTTCAAAAGATCAGTCCTATCTATTGCATCCAAGTGAGGCAAACAATGAACCCAAAACTTACACATGAATTATTAGCACAACGTCTCTTTTCTGCAAATCAAAAACACACCTTAAGGTCTTGCACAGAATTCTAACAAACAAAACGCAAACTTCATCATATTTTAGTATATCTTAAGAATAATTTGCTTTATATAAATTTCTGCAACAGTGCGAGGAGAGATATGGCAACAAACGCTGGACCAAAACCATTCTCACCACAAGAGTAGCCAAACTGGGTTCTTTAGGCTGTCACTTTGTACTGGGTCTGGCTGAGGTGGAGTTAATACTCCCCATAGCAGCCCTCATAGCACTGTGCTCTGCATCAGTAGCTAGAAAGGTGTTGATAGCACACCAGTGTTTTGGCTACTGCTGAGCAGTGCTGGCACAGCATCAAGGCTGGCTCTCCAACGTTTTTGCCCCCCCCCAATGGCAGGCTGGGGCAGGGCAAGATCTTGGGAGGGGACATAACCAGGACAGCTGACCTAAACCAACCAAACAGATATGCCATACCATATGACGTCAGCTCAGATATAAAAGCTAAGTAAAGGGAGATGGAAGGGGGGGGCATTTTGTCTTCCGGAGCAACCACTACGCGTACTGAAGCCCTGCTTCCCGAGAAGTGGCCAGACATCGCCTGCTGATGGGAAGTAGAGAATAACATCATTTGATTTTTCTTTGCTTTCGCGCGCGCAACCTTTGCTATCACTTTATTAAACTGTCCTTATCTTGACCCACGAGCCTTTTGTTATATTTTCTCCCCCTCGTCCAGCTGAGGAGGGGGAGTGATAGAGCGGCTTTGGTGGGCACCTGGCATCCAACCAGGGTCAACCCACCACACACTTGGATACTACACACACGTGCAAGACATAGCCACATTTTCTCCGGGGAAATTTGCAACAACAGAAACTAGCACCAGAGCAGCGTTTAAAAACAAAACAAAAAAATCCCCCAGAAATTAGATTCCCTTGAAAGCAATTTTTTGGCTCTGTACCACTGTGCCAGCTGGTAACATCTGCCATCAGAGCCCACAGAAGGTACACAGCCAATAGGTTGTTAAACTATAGTTAATGCAACGGACTCCATGGACAGCGTTACAAAGGCATCTCGTTCCAGTGGCATTAAAATGTCAGTGTACATACTGAAAGATTACCTCCAGTTTACCTTTGTCCAGTTTATCTTCTTTCAACAGACAGGCTCAACACAGATGAAGAAATTAATCTCCATGCTGACATAAAGTAGAAGGAAAGGTGATGTAGATGTTCCAGGAGGATGGCTATCACTAACTGGAGAGGGGGAAAACACACCTATAATCTAAATAAAGTGATTAATGGAAGGCATTGCTAGCAACATTTTTTCAACTAACTCTAGGTAGGTGAGTCCATAAGGACCCTAACTGATATGGCTACTTTGCACCAATTTCTGACTGGTAATACAACAAAAGCAGTACTCTGTGACAGGGGATGTTGAGTTAAAATTGTTGGTTCTAATCAAGAAGCTCCAGATTTACAACAGCACTACCAAAGGCAGAACAACAGAATTTAAAATCTAGATCTTGAATTCAAAAGCTCAGTCCTGAACAAGAAGTGTGTAGAGAAGAGCACATTCACATTCATCCCTTTCGAAAAGGGGAAAGAGAAAGAAAAAGAAAAAAAAAAGAGTATTGAGTAACATTCTTTAAATTTCATATATTCTATTGGTTTAAATACCATCATATCTTTTTCAAGCTTGCACAAAAAGAATAACTGCTGTTGGACATGCACTTCAGTGCAAAATAAATGGAGGCATCTTAGGAAACTGCCTCTCAAAGACAATTCTTTTGAAAAAGAGAACCATGATTTTGGCTTTTCACCTAGCATATATTTACAGAACATCAAAACATAAACAAACTACGCAGATGCAGTTTCCTTTGTCTCCCTTTAGCCAGGATACAGTGGCATAAAGCAGTGAACGAAAACATACTGTTCCCTGGCTTTGCCACCTAAGCTGACCTTTACAGTATGCATATGCAGTAGTAATAAAAGAATCACATGTGCATCATTAATTCAAAAAAGCATCACTGTAAAAAAAAAAAAAAAGTGGAAAAAGGAGGGAAATTGTTTCAGAGCAGTTTATGATCCCAGTCTGATTAGAATTTGGCAATGATCCCTGTCTCCCAATTCTACTTCAGTTACACAGTAAATCTACAGAATTTCAACCAACCCAGTCAGTGTGACAAGAAACAGATGTCCCTCTTTGTCCTTACTTCCACCGAGTTTGAGTAACTTTGGGGGAAAAAAATATTTTGAAAGTTGGGGCACCTACTGATAACAACTGTTTGGGAAGAAAAAGAAAACCTCAAACACACTTTTTTCTTCTGTGTTGACCAGAGGGAGAACTTCTCAGCTATATAAATGCTGGTACAGCAAGAGCCTAGTGCAAAGCCCAGCATGGCCACCATCCGCAGTGTGCGACGGGCTTTGCTTCATGTTCAGGCTTCACTTGGCTTTCTATTATTTTCTCACATCACTTTGTCTGCGAACATTCATTCTTCAACTACCAAACTCCATGGTTACATTCAGCAATACCACCAGGATGGCTTGCTAAGAGGAAGAGATTTTATTATGACTTAGAGCATAACGTTTTGACCCTATTTCACTTTTCCACCAGCAAAAATAGTTCACAACATCAGATTTCATTCTGATCATGGCCATAGCTACTATGCTTCATATCAGGAATAAATGAGAAGTCATTGGCTTATATACTCAAAAAAAAAAAAGTTTACAGTATACTATAAAGTATTTGTTTTCTCCTTCCAGGCTTTTCTTTTAACAATACAAATTAAAAAGTTAAATTAGCTCTGCAGTTCTTTACAAATATGTACTTACTTCAAATAATTAGTTTTTTAAAAAAAGATTTCCCACTGATATTATTCCAATTCATCATTTGGCAAATATATTTTTATTTTTAAAAATATAAAAATCTTTTAATTTAAACAAATGTATAATTAAATTATGTATGATTGTAGACTTTATAGCTACAATTATTTTTAAGAGGAACTTAAACTTGGTACAGTTGATCAGCCTATTTCATTCACTATTTGAGGAAAAAAAGCATTCTCCAGAATCGTTGTGCATGCCAAATTTGTCAAACATTGTTATAATGAACACCTCCCTAAGGAAGAAAGACTGAGGGAGTTGGAGTTGTTCAGCCTGGAGAAGAGAAGGCTCCAGGGAAACGTTATTGCGGCCTTTTATATATATAAGGAGGGCTTATAATAAAGAGGGAGAGAGACTTTTTACCAGAAAGAGGGTAGATTTAGAGTGGATGTAAGGAAGAAGTTCCTCCCTGTGAGGGTGGTGAGGCACTGGCCCAGGTTGCCCAGAGAGGCTGTGGCTGCCCCATCCCTGGCAGTGTTCAAGGCCAGGTTGGATGGGGCTTGGAGCAACCTGGTCTGGTGGAAGGTGTCCCTGCCCATGGCAGGGGGGTTGGAGCTAGATGATCTCTAAGGTCCCTTCCAACCCAAACCATTCCGTGGTTCTATGACAACATGACCCTGTTCATTCTCTGAGCTATGATCTTGGCAGTACAAGAAACCCAAATTGTGGACTTGCAGCTTTTCACAGGGGCTAGTATTTTCTCTAGTTTTGTATTTCATGTGTGTGTATATATATGTAAGTATGAATAAATGAATGAATGTATAAACACGCACACACACTCCCAAGTGCAGACTAATTCTGACAACCTAATTAGTTCTGACTTTAGCTCTCCAACCTTTGGCTCTGAGAGCCCTCTAAGAGAAGAAGATCCCCCTGAGCCCTGCCTTCTTTTTCCTACCATCCCTCAGGAGAAAAAGGAAAAAAAAAAGTGACAAAATCCTGAACATATACCTCTCAACCCACAACAATTTCTGGGTTGGATCAATAACTTTAGGTAGCAGACCAGCACTCCAACCTTTGTCCCCTCTAGTCATTTTTTCTTAAATTGGAAATGAAACAGTCCATGCTTTGGAAACAGTTTCTGAAACTGCCATTCTTGCTCCTGTGGCTTAGTTGAGACAAGGTATGGAAAGAAAGCAGCTGTTCCTGCTCTTCTTGGCATCCTTGTAGCAAATGAGTAAGATTTTCACCATCTTACAAAGCTAACGATAGCTGGTGATGGCTCTCTGCCACCTCCCATTATTTGGTCTTTCCAGGACTCCAATGGAAGAACTTTACATTCTGAATAAGCTGAATTTAGAATGCAGTCTTTTAGGACTAGCTACAACTATTCAAACCAAATGCAAAATGAATGCCATACTAAGCCATATGGTCACAGAACAGTACTAAGAAAGCATCAACAGAACATACTTTTCTAATTTGATGCATATACAAGCCCTTGAATTGCCAAGGAAAAAGAAAAAAAGAAATATATATATAAATAGGTAACAAAGAAAGGGAAACAGAAGAAGAACATTTATTGCTTTCCAAAACACGAAGGAGACAAGAGGATGCAGTATATCTATATGGACTACTCTGGGCCTGAGGGTTTCTTATGATGCTGGTACTAAGTCTGGGGGCATGTGAGGGAAGTCAGCTTCAGGCATTTCAGATTTAAAAAGAAAGATACTGGGGGTTTTCAGCCTTTTTTTTTGCTTTTTTAAACAGAACTGTGATTTCCAAACTGAATGGGATTTGTGAGTTTTATTTATTTGCCTTTCCAGGAAACAGATCCCTGACAAGGTCTAGTGTTTCTCCCATGGATGGTCTAAAACGCCGTCAGCTTAGTGACGTGGGATTCTACAGGACAGCTCACATTGCTACAGCCTGTGAAACATGTAAGGATGATGACGTCAACAGCACTTCAAACCTCATTCTCTCTGCATCACAGGGAATGCAATGGCAATGCAAAAATGTCAAGTATGACAGAACTACTAAAGATAGGAAGATAAACAAAAAACATTGACAATGGACTGAAAAAATAAATACTCTTCACCAGCCCAGCACATCGCTTCACATTCTGCCACCTAAAGAACGCTACCATCTGCAGCCCAAGAACTTTTGGAGACATCAGTGATGGAAAAGATAAGCAAATAAAATTTAAAGAAATTAATCAATCCATAACAACAAGCCACCTATTATGTAAGTTGCCTCAAGAACTGACTGGACAGACAGAAAAATTATAGAGAATAAGGACAGAAAAAGGAGTATTCAATATCACCCCTAAGAAATATCAGACAGCAAGAACAGTTTTCTTTCTGAGATGCCTTATATGAGGGGGAAGCAAATGAAGATGCAGAAGAGAAATAAATAGGAAGGAGTATTAGCAGTAGTTCAGCAGCTAGCATTTCACAACAGAATTATGCTTGAAAATATACTATAGTACACCTCTTCAGCCTATATGGGAGGAAAAGGAGGCATTCAGAGCTGAATCATATGTGGAAGAACACTGAATTTTGCCAGCCCTTTTCAAGACAGTCAATTAAGAGAACAGAAGGATTTTTTTCCCCTTAGGAAAACCATCATTCTTTTCCCAGTCTGGAAACAAGCAGTTCTCCATGTATGAGACTGCTGAATGCTTTAGATGCACTTTATATATATTCTTTTATTTATTTATTTATTTATATATAAAAACAGTAACTGAACAGCTCAAATACAGGATGCCAGTTGATCATGCTCAATAATATTTTAATATCTTAGCAAAGAAGAAAGTTCTGACAAGTAGTTTTGTCAGTGGTGCTCTTAAAAGTAAACTCAGTAATAAACTTATTGATCACCTTCATGCAAAGGTAGCAGGTGTAAAAAAAAGTCTTACAGAAGATGAGATTCTCTCTAAAAACACATTTTCCCAAAGAAAAAAGTGCAAACAGAAGTCCTTATAATACAAAAATTACAGAAATTTGTACCACAATTCCAAAAGTGGAGTGAGGAGTCTCACTTCTACTTTTGTCTAAAGGTCAGACTTTTGGCTCCAGCAAGACTTTCCCCGGGTTTAAGGCACACTGAAAATACTCACTATTCCTGATGCCTTTCTAAGCTTGTCACTCCTCTACTCAAAAGTCCTTTACTTTTCTCAGAGCATTACTACTACACAAGCCATTCTGATTGCTGATTTATATTACACTACTTCTTTCAAAAGAGGTAACAGTATTGGGGGGGGCAGGGCTGACCATGAGGCTGTGTGTGTTTTAATTCTAACATCTATGTCATTTAGACTTCTGCTATGATTCTAAAAACAACGTCCAGCACAAATGAACTGCATATTATATAGACCTTACTCAAGACCAGTTAATTTTTGTACTGTTTTGTCTTCATTTTCTCTATTAGTTCATAATTTCTTTTACATACTAGTAAGTTTAAGGCCATTTTAACACAGGCTCTAAAACTAATACTGAGTATGGATACATACTGAAGCACTTCATGGCAAATTATTCCAAGCACATATTAATCAAACACAAAAGCAAAGGTTTTTCAAATATATTCTTTGTTCAGTGACTACCCTTGTCCCAAAAGTGAAAGATCAATAAAAAGAAAGTCAAGACTTTGACCACAAAAAAATCCACATCCTAACACTAAATCAACAGTCATTCAACCCGCCTTGCATACATTCATTTATTCAAAATCATGCCTGCATAACTTTATGACTTTACGTTTTTGGTATCTTCCTTTACACTTGCTTGGGAGAACATCAGTCCATATTACAGCAGCCCTGCCAAACTAAACACTGAGGTTACGCCCTAGACTGGGACTTAGAGGAACGGGAACCCAGCGGATGATGACTTTGAAGGCATAAGCAAGGGGAGCAAGAGCAAGGCATGGGGTTTTGGAAAACAGAGTCTAAGCTTAAGTGGGCCAGGAGTTGCAAGGAGTGCCTTGATGAGGGCTGTTCTGCCAGGCAATCTTGAGGGGCAAAGAAAACAAGCAGACAAGGCAAAAGAAAGCAACTTACTCTGGCTTGTCTGAGACAAATCTCAAAGCAAGAAAATTCACATTGTACCTGCTTTTTCTCGCAAGGCCTGGGGTTCTTTTCTTTTTACCATCTAGGCAACATGCTGCAAGGCGGCATCCCAGTTTCCAAGGGACCAAATCTTGTAGGCTCTGCAGAAGGAAAAACTTTTCCTCTCTCAAGAGCACCAGCATCTTCCGTTGAGGATGTAACGCTTTTCTCTAAATAAGACCTACCCAGCTCCACACAGAAGCGCTAATCATCAACAGAGGGAAATTTACAAGTTTTCCCAAAAGAAGGGTAGGGCACTGTGTAACAACCACCAAAAAAATTCACAAGCCAATCTAAGCTGAACATAGGATAAAGTTCAGATACCTAATTCAAATGTGTCCTGTTTACTGGAAGAGCACAACAATGATAATGATCTTTGAATATTTTTATCTTAATGTCAAGGAATTTAAGTTCTGCTTATCATGTACTATCCACAGCCTCCTTAACTACAAGAGTGACGGATTTGTTGTTTTTTAATCTAAATTATATCTGCCACCTAATAAATAACTCAGGTGCTGTTCAGGAAGATAACATTTCTATGACAACTGAAAAAATAGCAATACTATTTAAAGTCAACATAGCAAAGCAGTTATCACTGCTGAATAGAATACCAGTTTTGTTACTAGAGTATTTAAGGAAAAGTAGTCCAAACTCATATCCACATATTATATTAAAGTCTAAAATTTTACCTTTAGAAATGTTCTATAAAGCATTTTGAATATTGATAAAATACAGCCAAATTTACAATAAAAAGCATTGCCCAAACATAATGAAAGTTTAGGAAATATCAAGATATTGGTTCACTGCTTTTGAAAGCTTCCATGTACTGCTTTTACACCTGACACTTTTTGCCCTGCTTGCTAAAGCCAAATCTGTCTCCTCTACTTTGGGAAGGAAGGCAGAAGACAAAAAAATCAAGCATCACTCCATCCATGGTGAGTACTCTTCGAGGGCCCTGAACTTCACAGCATTCATTATTGATAAGAACGTCTGACAGAGGTTTGTTGTTTGGAGTGATAAAATGTTGACAGGAAAATGAATTTGTTCAGCCTAGATCTATACATATTTTTTTTAAAATGACAAAATGTGAAAAGACTGCACGATTATCTCTAAGTCGGGGATGGGGTGGTTTTGTTTGGTTGGCTTTTTAGCACACACAAAAGTGACTGAAATGTGACTTCTGATGTTCTAGCCTAGGACTTTGCTGTAAAAACCATATCATGCTATCTATCGCACGCTATGTGTGGGATGCAAAAATACAACACGTGTTTTATGCTGTGCTGCTGCTCTGTGACAGCTGCAATACATGTTCTATGTGAAACACCCAGCACCAGGCAGTCAATACAATCTCAAATCACCTGGATGCAATGTTTTGTCGAAGACCAACTACCCTTCCCTAACCCGGCCACCCAAAGCGTTTGAAGGGTTCCAAGCATTGTATTTTCCGCAGCCAGGAGGAGGGAATTCTTGGCAGATGATACATATCTCTGGGACCTGCTGCTGGCAGAAACAAATTCAAGAGCAAACTTGGCTATAATCGGAACGAATTATAAGACTTCTCTTCACCGGGTTTCCCTCTGACTACAGGCTATGAGATCCTGCAGCTACATTCACTGGCCAGATGCTATTCTTGTCCCGATCCTTCAAGTTGTAGGCAATGTGGGCAGTATCTTGTTTTTTTCTTCTAACAGGAAGCATTAACACCTAAAATTTATACTACTGAGAGGTATGCACAAATAGTGTGGTGATTGTCATTTTCTAAACATATCCAATACACATCACCTTATGAAATACTAAGTCTTACGAAACATCTTCCAAAGATCCAATTATCTACTTACATTTTACATCATAAACTGAAAGGGGTTAGAAGCGTGGCCCCTTTCAGAAAACTAGTTTGCCTAAATTAAATATTGCTTCCAAGGAAAAACATAATGATTTTGTAAGACTACAATGCCACTATTAAAAAAAAAAAAAAAAAAAAAAAAAAAAAAAACCCACAAACCCAAAAACCAAAACCATACCAAAAACAAAACACCAAAAAACCCACAACCAAACCAAACAAAAACCCAAACACCTCCCCACCCCCCAAAATCGTACACCAATGACAAAAATAGCTAAATTGGATGCTAAACTAGTTTTATCTTCTCCTTGTTTTGAATAAGCCAAGATGATTAAAGCAGTTATTTGTGACTTTTGTTTAAAAGGAGACAAAGAGATTTAAAAAACGAGCTTGGGCTACCCTTCAAAACTTAATTTTATAGCAATATCATCCAACAAAACCTCATGGAAATCAAATATCTACTGCACCTTGTCAATCATAATTCTTTTGAAACAGAGATCAATGATGCTGCAAACAAGGATCCTGTAAAATAATTCGTACATACATCATTCTTACATAGTGGCCTGGAAAACTCTTGAAACTGTGTGAAGGAGATCTCTGAAAACACTTACATGAACTAATAGGAAACAAAGCTGTTCTGCTAGGAAGACAATCCTTGCCTAAAAATGTCATATATAGATAGATAGATATAAAAAACACAGACAGGGCCTTAAAAGTATTTAAGTCTCATTATGAAGAAAGCTTCCCCCAACCTTAACTCAAATTTATCAGATTATGAAATTACCAGAATTAATCCTTTTTTTCAACTAAGACTGTCAGTTCTGTACCACTATTATTTCAATCAGTACTTTGTAATGCATATTAAACATGAAATATTGTCATAGAGGGATATAAACCACAAGCAACCAGCTTTTAATCAGACCTCAGACCTTCATGAAAACTGCCAATCCTGCACCACCTCCCATTTTCTTCCCAGCTCAGCTGCCAGCTGTGGATGTAATTTCTTAAGGAAGACACATACTTTTACGATAGGTACGTCTTTTGCTACATTTACGCTGCATTTTGAGCATGACTCTGAGCCTACGTACATATCCAAATTCTCCCATCATGTATGTCTTGTCAACATAAGGTTGTGCTGCAAGGAGACACGAATGGGCACTGCTGGGTCTGGCAACCACACAACCTCAGTCCCTGCTCTTTAATCATGAAGACAAAACGAGAAATTAACTCTCCTAAGGAACCATCATCTTAAAGTGCTCACCCTTACTGCAAAAATAACCACCTTCCACACTCATGAAGAGATAATTTGTTGGATCAATATGCACATCAGCTGAGGCCTGACATTTGTTTTTGAAAAATGTCTCATACTCTAACGACATTTATCTGGCAGCATCATTATCTATAGTAGCATCTTTATCAAGCAGAAATCATTATGTTGCTACAACTTTCACTGGCCAGCATTTTAATGAAAAAAAAATTAGCAGGTTAGCAGTCACAAAGAGTACATCATACTCATTTTATATACTTGGAATTTAAGTGTTTATCAAGGGGTTGTTTTAATTTAGATGGAGATGGATATAAGACTGCAATAGCTAAAACGACATCAGAACTTAGCTGAGACGACCCTCAAAAGAATGGGAGAAGACATGTTATGGCAGCCAAAACCAGATTTTTCTTTTTTTTACAGGACTCTCTGTAATGTCATTACAAGGAGGATTCTGCCCAAAGATAACAGAGACATAACCCATAAGGTAAAGAATGTTACACCAATCTCCAAACTGCTATCGATTTTATTTATTTATTTTTATCCAGGGACTACCATGTGGATTATACCAATTGTACTTCACAAAACCAAAGTATGCATTTCTTTGCTACTCCTAAAGGAAGAAGAATGGGAAAAGGACAAGAAGAAGAAATCTGTGAGATATGAATAATTGTCCACTTATATGCTTTGTAAAAAACAAAATGAAAGCAAATTGAGCACATCAAGATAATCAAGATAACCAGTGTAAAATATCTAACCATTCCAATAATCAGAAGATACTTCATTTAGCAAAGGGCTTTAAGTGTCAGGAATGCTCTACCTGATTTTCTCAAAATCCAGCAAGTAAAAGCAGTGCAGCAACCAGCAAGCACAGCTTGGGGACTCATTACTAAACGCACCCCAAAGTTTAACTTTTGCAGAGCCTATTCCCTTAGACACGTGCTTATTATTATCACCAATGCCTCCCTCTCAGTTTCACACCCACTTACAAAATCTGAATCCAGTTTGAACAGCAACAGAGATTGAATTCATCTAAACCGGCTTCTTTTTCTATTCTTGGAAAACTGTTTCTTGCCTCTATTCCGGTATCAGCAGTCACTCAACCTCAAACATAACAGCTATTACAAACTCTGAGAGTAACACTTGTCTTACCTGGGCAAAGTATAAATGGGCGCGTTCACCACATCATCTAGCAAGACACACTATTCAGAAAGCATTTCCATTTGCTCTTGCAATGATTTGCAGGACTTTGCAAGATTTCACATTTAGTTAGCTATACACTTAATTGGAACTCCCGAGTATGGAAAGTGCTTTATCATAACACAGCTTTGAAGTAAAAAAATAGAAGACTGGGGGTTTTTTTCCTCCTCCATAAACACAAATCTCCCAAGAAGGTCTCCAAGAATTGCCTACTTGACATCCATGGTGATGTCAGGAGCTCAGAAAATTCCCAATTAAATATGAAGATAAAGAGTAGACTAAATGCAAAACCACAATAAACCTATGATTACTTCTATTAAGAAAAGCTTGCGTTATTTAATGCTCTGCCATGAAAACAACAAATATTTTCTGTTCTTTATGCTGGTCTCAGAGCAAACGCAGCTAATTAATGCATTAAAAGCACTATTGTTGAAGGTACCAACAGACTTCGTAATTTCATTTTCCTCATTTAATTACGTAACAATAAGGTGTCATATCCACAGATTTACAGATCACAAATTTGCTACAAGCTGCCATTACTGTTTTTCAACATTATGACACACACTTAGACTGCATCTGCAATAAGATGTCATTATAGTACATACAAAATGGTAGGGCTTTTAAAATTTACCTAAAGAAACCTAACAGGCTCATATATCAACAGAGAAAGACTCAGCAACTCAAGTAGATCTTAGAGATCACACTTTGAATCAAGTATCAAGTTATCATCAAGTGACTTTTTCTTTGGGGCCTGTTTCAAACCACATTAGTTTTTCGTTATTATATTTTTAAAATAGATCAAATTTATTACAGGAACAAAAGGAAAAAAATGAAGTGCTGAAAAAAAAAAAATAAATTTGGAAAAGCTACTGAAAGAAATCAAAGGTAACTGCTGCCAGATTTCAGATGAGCATTTTTAGGAAGTCTGGGCAGGGAAGAGGAAGAGCTTGGCAGGTAGACAAAGGCCATTTTTCTCCCCAGCTTTCAAATGAGCAATAAACTAAAAGCTATTCACTTCCATCTCTCACTTAACATAGCCACAGTCAAAGCAATGATTTCTTTGCTCAGATGAAGTGCCCCTTAAGCATGCCCTAGATTTGCAATGAATTCAGTGTGATTTTAGCTATACAGCTTCCACCAACTTAAATGGAAAATGCATGACAAAAAGACTGAGCAATTTTATACAGAACTTCTTGAAATGATCGCTATACTCGTAAGTCAGGCTTTGGAAACCTTAAGGCATCTTTTTTTCCAGTTCATACCACCAACAAATTATAACACATGGCATTTTAATTTAAGTACATGCACATAAAGAATTACAGTAACTGTACTTCGACTACAATAAAATACACCCATTTAGATGATTAAATAAGATGGGATACTTCCATTCAGTAGCCAATTACTTTGCTCAATTTATTACATAATATTAGACCTGGAACAAAATTATCATCCCCTTTTATATTTAATTATCTAGAAACATACAATAAAAATAAAGTATACATAACGCAGCAGTTGTTTCTTGCATAGATCCCAAGAGAGCAGCTTTCAAATCCAGCTTGAACAGCTAACATCATATTGATGAAATGCTTCTGTATTAGTTTCTTTATCTGTTTATGCTTTTTGGAAAAAGGGACTGTGATTACTTCAGCAAAACTATGGAAGTTTTAAATAAAGGTAAAGGGAAAAAAAAGTGGGGGTTTGTTGGTTTTTTTGTTAAATAACACATGTAGGCAAAAGATTCTAAATAAATAATACCATCAGTTTGGTGCTGTTCAGCTAAAATTGCAGAGGATTTAGTCAGATGAGAAGCACCAACGGAGTCAATCAAACTACATGCATGAATGAGGGCAGTATAATCAGTCAGCTAAAGCAGATCCTTTATTATAATTTTTAGACTTTTTGCATAAGGTCAAATACTAACTTAGAACATTTAGTAATTGAAGAAATAGTCACATTAAATACTAAATTTATTTTCGAAGTCATTGCATCAGTGGAAGACATTTGATAACAAGTCTTTGTTCACTGCTGAAGCATTAAGAAATCTTAAAACTTCTCCTAAGTCGCTTATTTTTTACAAAGTTTCCCATCAGAAATGGAAATACTTTAAGACAGAGAAAAAACTTAACCAGAGATGAAGAATAATTTTTCATAACTATTACATATACTTAGGCATCCAATATTATTTTGTCTACCTTCTATTAAGAGAGTTTGACTGAAAATAACTACAGGGGAAATCAATGGGAAATGAAACAATAGAAAACATCTGCAGGTCAGCAGCTCAGTCTTGCTGGCATGGCTATCACTCTTACCTTTGAATTTCTGATGGCAGAAAATCCTAAGGGAAATGTACACCTAATGTATAAGAAGGAAGCGATAGGAATGTTACTTTCATCTGGTAGAAAACGGAACAACGTAATGAGAAATATTCCTTCTTTTTCATTGCTTCAGTTTCATGGTTACAATATACAGCTTGTTCCTGGAAATAGTAGCAAGTGTAAAAATAAAATCTCTAAGACAGAAAATGGATGACTAAAGAAGGGGAAGCATATGTATTCACCATGCAAGAGGGTTTCAAGTTTAAAACACCTGCACATATATATGTAAACACACCCTACATATTACATACATGTTTATATGCACATATATAAGCATACGCGTGTGCATATTTACTTTAAAACCCTCATTACATAGCAATCCCTACCCTGTGACCCTCAGATGACACAGACTCTTGGGAGTCCTTTGTTGCAGGCTGCTTTTCTCTGTGGAGCGGACAAATTCAAACAGGTATATATTAATGAAGTGCAAAGATCTTTGAATTTCACCCTTCCCCAGCAAGGAGGCAGCTGCCAGAAAGGACTACCAGGAGCATCCCTCGCTTACGGGTCAGCGAGCCACCTCGTCTGAGCAACTACGGGTTAAGAAGATCGTGGTTTGGGAAACTGCAGTATTGGCATCCCAGATCTCGCAGGCACCTTGACGGGCGGCGGTTTGTTCTTGAGAAGCTGCAGGACCACACTTGAACTCCTCAGGAAGAAAAGCAGGTCCCCAGGAAAACAGCTGGGAGGGAATAGTTCTTGGAGGCTACATCCCTTCTTGAACCAACACGCTAGCAGCTTTACTTTCCTCTTGCATCTGCTTTCAGGATCAAAACATTATGAAAAGCTCAGAGATACTGGCCTTAAAAATAAGACCTGTGCAAGTTTTGAAAAGGCATCGGGGCACAGGGTCTCTGCTAGAACCAAAAAGGTGGGGAGAACACTGCAAGTGTGCTTTCCTCAGCACAGCAATAAAAAATAAATGGCTTTCAGTAGCAAAATACCAGTGAATTAGAGAGTTAAGATCCAAGCCTATTAAGTCTTTCTCTTGCAGTATACCTTTTCTCTGGATGCTAAACCCACCTGGATGAATAAACTGCATGTTCTTTGGAAGAAACCTTTTAGACAAAAGAGAGCTGGCATCCCAGGCTTTACAATGAATATCGTGTGGCAGACTGGGTCACTCTAAGTTTCCACCTCATTCTCTCACCATACCGTAGCCCGGTTTTCAGCCTACAACTAGGACTTAAGGTTTCTTCCTAGAGAGCAGTGAAGCTGATGAAATCTCTTCCTAAAGGGATCAGCTCAAGTGAAAGTAAATGGAAGCCTACAGAAGAGCTCACCCTTCACCTGCATTAGTAACTCCCGATAGTCGGTCTGTGTGAACCTGTTACTGTGAATCTGCTTCATGCAGAATACTGAGTCTGAATAAGCCTCAATTCTGAAAAACACGCAGAGAGTCTAAAGTAGCTTTTCCACTTTTGAAACTACACAGATTTCTAATTTTTGCACAGTTTCTGACCGGGACAAGAGAGCCCTGTGGCTCCATCCAGGAACCACAGTGCAGGTTGTACGTGAATCACAGCCGACCTCGGCTCGAAACACGGCTGATGCTCGCAACGCAAACAGAGCACAGTGTGTCATCGCTGGGAGGGTTAAATCGTTGCATCCAGCGTTTCGTATCACTTCATTAGGTTTTACTGTGTATGAAACAAATGCATATCCTATTTTTAGAGTGAATAATAAAATAAAGAGGAGTAAGATGCTGCTTAAATACAGCCAGCTTGCAAATTCAGAAAGCAGAGAGGGAAAATGCCAAGACAACAAAGAACAGTGAAAGGGAAGAAAAGAAGATGCAGCTCCTTAAGCCAGCTCTTCCTGAGGCACAGTGCTGAAGCAAACGTTAGAAAAAGTGGTTTGGCTTGGGGTTTTTTTGTTTGTTTTTCTTTTTTAAAATCAACATATGGTTTATCACAACCATGCTTGGATTTAAACTGCTAGCCCTTCCTTAGTCCCCAGCTCAATTTAGTGGTGCTGGAAACTAATACGGCCAAGACCCCAGATTGCCAAAGACATAAAAGAAATGCCTCAAAAGAAGAGCTCTGCAGATGGCGCAAGCGGTGAGCAGAAGCAGATGAAAGGTGGTTTATCCCCTCTAGGAAGAGGGAAGGAACTGGCCAGGGATAAGGCGTATTGGTGAGACTGCTTAACAGAGGTAACACTGGCCGTGCTCCATCCCCGGAGAAAAACAAACCCAACCACAGAAACAAACCAATGCACTTCCACGACACATCTGCTGTCCTCTACCTCTCAGATGATTAACATCAGCTGGAAAAGTAATTTCAAAAGAAATTAAGGAGACAGCTTTAACTTTAGTTCCTTCATAAATTTCGCAGGGACTGCAGGCAATCTGAAATACGTGAACTTTAGGGCAAAAGGCCTGCTTAGTGCCCACCTCGCCGTTACCTCCTAGCGCTTGGAGTTTTTCATTTCCACTACCTTAAAAGAAAAAAGTCACGGTGCTGGAGCGCAGCTCCTGCTCCTGCAAGTGTTGTGAAAACCTAGTGGACATCAATTAGTCATCCCAACACACAAACATATGCTACAAATTTTAAAACACTGTGTAATTAAAAAGACTACTTTAAAATGCTCACATATGGTGCTGCAGATTCACTTCTAAGAAAAAGTCAACAGTTTTCAACCGCTTGGTTCCAAACAGCCTCCCAACATTCCATTTTCTCCTCTTCTTCCTTTAAAAGACCCACCTCCCCAGAGTCATACAATTCTCTGAACTGCCTTTAGACCACTGCTTGTGGATGAAAGCCTGAAACTAGAAACTTTATTGTGTTTAAACAAAACAAACAAACAAAAAAAAAAAAGAACCCAAACCAAAGCACAATATCACATAAAGCCAAATCTGTTACTTGAGTATTTCAGGATGATAATAATATTTTAGTATCAAAAGAGAGCATCTGAAAAATTACTATTTTCTAATTGTCCCAAATGGTAGCTTCCATCTAGCTACACTTCAGTCACAACATGTATGATTTTTCCAAGCTATCAAGTACTGTATTTAAGCAATTTTTTCCCCACAATTAAAACTGTTTTGTTGTTTTCAGACCCCAAAAATGTTTAAGGGCAGACTAGTCATTCAACTGGGGACTTTTTTGTTTGTTTGTTTGTTTTAATTTGGAAATCTCCTTTAGAATACAACTAGCATTTTTATGTTTCAGAAGGGTTCAAGAGAAACCAGTGTCCTTAACAATTAAATAAACTGGAATATGAAATTACATTATAGTTTATAAACAGAATTTAAGGTCCTGCTGAAAGAACTCTTGACATCCTTTTCTCATCTCCCTAGCTTCTTAGTGATACCTTAATGAAGCTTAGAGATAGGACTAGTTCTATTTAATTAAAACTAACACTGTTTGAAATGGAATTTGATTAAGAATCAGGAAGGTCATATGACTGGGACTACAGAGACCTGGGTCCTATCACTGCCCTTCTTAATTCACCTTGGGTGAATACCTTTTCTCTTCTCCTCTTCATTCCCCTATCTGTAAACCTGGGAATTAAAGCGAAGGAAGAAAAAAAGATACAGACCTCTGTCACAAAGTCTCTAAATACTAAAAATGCCTTTTTTTTTTTAAAGGCACAGACATTTCAGAGAACAGGGGTCAGAATGGATTTTAGATACGTCAGTTTGCACATCCAACTACTTACATACACATTAACATATAAACATTTCAATCAATGTTAGCAACAAGCAAGGTTGAGTGCACTTCAGCATAAGTCCAAAGTCATTCCAACAATTTTAAAGGCGCTCCCCTCATTTCTAGCAGGGACCATTCTGTGCCGCAACCAGTGCTATGCATACCAGTCAAATGCAACTTCTTTCCTCTGCAAAGAATTTTTCTTCAGTAAAAATACTTTTTTTAATTGGAAGTGCACATGACATTTTCCAGAACTCAGGGGAATAAAAACAACTAGCTTTCTATTCTCTTTTTAATGAGTAGACTGAAGTCCCCTGAGAATAGTCCTTTGTTTACAGTGACAACAATAAACACTGCAAGAAAATACAGACAGATAAATGCAATACGATATATCAACTTTATTGTAATGTAAAAAATCCTCTAATTAGAAAGTAAGCTGCATTAAAATAGACAGTAAACTATTCTACTGAAGTCATTTAGGGAGGACTTCCAAATCCCGCTTTTTTTAATTAAAAAATGAAGATACAAGGGAGAATTTAAATGATAAATATCATAAACAATCTTAAATTTTTAAAATATGTGCATTCTTATATATATATATGTGTGTGTGTGTGTGTGTATATATGTATATTCTTAATGAAGAAGCCAAAACAGTCTGGAGTGTTAAACCTAAATCATTAAAACCACTACAGTGCTGAAAATTATCATCCTCCAGACAATGCATTCTGCTGTCCTTGCTGTATATACAACCACCACAAATCTTGAGTCAGCTGTGAAAATGGTGCTTTTGGCAGGAACGTAAGCTTTGCACCATATGAAATCTGACAATCAAAGTTTTTTAAGCTCTGGGAATCTTACCAGCTATTTAACCATAATAATTTGAATATCATACTTTAAAATAGCATTTCACTGTCCACTAAGATCTAGTAAGTCCACTAAAATCTTCATAGTACTGAATGATAGTATAGACAAAACACTTACATTAGCAAGTCCTGTAAATGATACTATGTAACTTTATTGTATTTATTCACTCATTCAAAACCCATGTCTGAGTGTATACAATGCATCTTTGCCACTAATTCAGATGAAAAAGCCTGTTTCATTTAAGGGAGACATTACACAGGCAATTCTAAGCTTCATGTCACAAGAATTACAGCAGGAGAGTATTGAAATCTTAAACTTAAAAGCCTTTACACTTACTCTTTAAGGTCACCTTCACAAAAATAGCACAGTGGACTCGGTTCAGTCTATATAATTTTTCTGTTAAGATTCTGAATTGGTTCCATAATCATATAAAAGCAAGCTCAATACACAATTAGAACTAACTGTTGCCCTTGCCACTGAAATGCACAAAGCAATTTGCGAAGAAAAAAATAATTTTTCTGTTCTGAGGTTCACTGCTTAAAAAGGTATTTTCCATAGTAAGTGACATTTCTCAGCATAATTCTGAGAACTAATCAGATCAGTTTCAAGAAAATGTCAAACCATTGCCCCAGGCAATGTTCTGAAAATTAAACTTACATTGCATTCAAATCAAAAGAAATTAATTACTTTTTTCTAATGATTGCTTTTCTGTATATTCAAAAAGAGCATATTTGCTCTTTAATATAAAGATGCTTTCAATTACAATCAGCTTTACTGTCTTGAATATCTTCAATGTGATAACCAGTAACTTTGATTCTAATGTTCTACATAACAGGCGAGCAACAAACGTATTTCTGATAATGTTGCATTTTAAGAAAACTGGTCTTTTACTTGACAGTTTGCCTGAACTAATTTTCATATGAATGTGTATCTTTTCTGCAAATTCTGCACTGCACTTCTGAAGGACGGGACAAAACCACGTATTTCAAGCTCACTTAAATGAGCTAGAGACCTCAAGCGGCAATATTTTGGAGCAGAGAAGATAACAGCAACCCAAAAAGATTTTTTGTTTTCCCCTTAGAAATCAACATGGCTGTAAGCACAGTGAAAGAGGCCCCTGCATTATCCGAACAGAATCAAAGCGATCCCTCTACCATCTCACATCATCATAAAATAAGTTAGAGAAAGATGGTCTAGATAAATTAAAAAAGGCAAATATAAAACTGTTCGGAAAACAATACTGAGAATAGTTGTCAAGGGTAACTATCACAAGGGAAGGGTAGTTTGAGCGCAATTCTCATCAATCTGATCTGCTATTACTCCCAACACCTAGAGGATCGACCGTGGTTATTAAACTTGCAGCTTGTGTTCTCCTGGACCCAACTCTGTCGGGTGCTCCGCACACACGTACCCAGCTCCCAACGCACTTCACCTTCTCACCGGCCAGAGCCGCCTCGAAACGCCCTTCCCTTGCAACCCAGAATGTGCTCCGTACCCCTGGGCAGTGAACCCCCAGCCACACTCCGAGGGGTGCTCCCGCGAGCCGGTCCCATCGACTCACAGGGACTGGAGTCAGCCCGAGGCCGTGGGGCTGCTGGGACAGCCCTGGGATGGGCTCGGGCAGGGTTCCTTCCCCGGAGATCCTGGGGTTCCCCCCCTGCCGTCGTGCCTCTCTGCTCCTTCGTGCATGAGAGATGTGTCTTCGTCATGGAACTTCATGTCTTGAAAGGCAGAGTCATCAGAGAAGAAAGTGCAAGCAACGCGTACGAAAAAGCGAGGCACGGAATAACAAGGAAATAACCTGAGAACATTGAAATAAGTAACATGTGAATAATTCAGTTAGAAACACAAGAGAGCGGAGAGTTTAGTGACAAAACCCACTAACTCATACTTTGAAAGATATTTAAAAGTCTTGTAATTCAGCAGCATGAATTATTCAACATTTAGAACCAAGCGGGTGGTAAAAAAAAAAAAGCAGTTGCACTTTATTCTGTGTTTAACAGTTTATAAATATCTAATCTATTGTTTCTTCCAGCAAGTCAGTCTACTGAGCTAGGATCAAAATGTTGTTTTCAAGGTTTCCAAGCTCAGATTTGCCAGGTACCAAAGATATTTCATCCCCCCCTCAGTTCCCACCCACCCCATTCCAGACTAAGGTATTGGTTGCTCCCCATGTACTTGCTTTCTGTCTAGGCTTTTTGGCTGATTTTTTATTTTCGTTTTTTAAAGAAAAAAAGAAAAAAGAGAGAGAGTGTGCATTGCCCAGAGGCATGTGTGTTACTCCAACAGCATCTTCACTTGCTCGCTTTTTCAGGGGCTCTAAAGCATGGGTCCATAATATTTACAAAGACAAATGAGAATGGAAAAAAGAAGGATGAGGTGGCTGCTAAGCTGTAGCTTCCCACCTTTGCATGTCGGGGCCACATTCACTACCCACAAGGAATTGTTGCAATGGAATGAAGAAGACTGCAAGTATTTTTATGCCACTACCCAGCACCTACCCGCAGAAGCAGCCAATTAATTTCTAAGCACAGACCTTACCCATTCACCCTCCCCAAGCACCTAGACTCAAGGATTCTGTCCCTTTGGTTTTAAACACCTGAAGTTTTTAAAAAGTTAAAATACTTCTCAACTCACCAAAGATAATCCTCGTTACACGACTCGGAATTCCACCAACTGAAAGTCAATCTCCCTCATTAATGTGCTTTAAAAAAACCAATATTTTAAAAATCATTCTCTTGTTTTGCAAGAAACTTGAAAGTCTTTTCCTACAACTGCTAGGGAAGTCCAGCCAAGGCTTCTGAGAAGCACAGTGCTATATCGAAAGATTCATTTTTTTGGAACAGATGTAGGCACCGTTCTTTTTTTTTTCAAACCAGTGACATGTTAACTCTTTTTAATATGCAGTAGAAAACTCTCAAACGTAAGTATTTTCTCAACTGATCAGTGAAAACACTTCATTCAAATTGCAGATTTTAAGACGTTATGTTTTCTCTTCTCTTGTAAAGGACAGCGTGTTAGAGATCATACCAGACATTTCTAACAAATTGACAAGACAGCTCATTACCTTGAGAAGCTAAGTGTAACACACAGTTGCTAACTTATCTTGGCCTACTTGATTGATCTTGCTGTTTCAGGTAGCAAAATATTCTGAAAAAGCCTCTGGCAGCTATATATTGTGCTAAAAATATGAAGGCCCTTAAGAAGTATAGACACAGACTAATACTAAGTGGCAAAAGTGAAGCCTGAGCGAAGACTCAGACTAGATGTCAAGATGTCTGTAGCACATTTTATTTATCCTCTAATAACTTCTATGGTATTTTCATCTACCCAGAAATACGAAGCAGCCTGTTGGCAACCACCGAAGTACCTCTACATTCACAAAGCGTACAAGCACCAGAGTTACAGGACGGAGCAAGTCAAGGGGCTGCGTACCACCCCGTGCACAGCAGGAGCTGGCATCTCCCAAACCATCAGGAGACAAAAAAATCAGACAGCTCTTTCGGGTTATGGGGATTCCTGCCGAGGCCACCCCTCCTGCTCACAAAATTCTCCCAGTGCCCCCAACAGTTGTCAGGGGGGAATCAATGTGTCTTTTTTCTTTCCTCTCACTCTTTGTATCCTATTAGACCAGGGCTACCACAGACACTCTAAAAAGAGTAGTAACAACTGCACTAAAAATAAGACAACAGTGAACAACAAAAACAAAAAGCAAAAACCCGCAACCAGACCCCTGGGAGCTCTTCATTGCCTGTGCAGATGGCCTTAGACATTTAAATAAAAGAATGTGAAAACTGTTTCTTTTAAAGAACTCTTTACGCATATTGCCATTCTTGCCAAGGGAAATTAAGTAAAGTTTTACACTATTCTAAATATTCTATAGCCTGGGCTCCAACTGCTCTCCTGTTTACAAGAAAAATACTTAGTGCTAGACTGGGTGGCTAATAAAAGTAAACTGTGAACACTGCACATGAGCAAAAGTAAACGAGAATTGCTAAAAATGGAATTTAAAGATCTCAGAAAGTAACTCCATGCATATCAAGTAAAGAGTGAGTTTATTGATTTTCCAGGCCCTTCCTCCTCTCTTGGTTTTCTGGACAGCATTCTGCAGCAAGCTCTTTGAGCTCAGTACATCTTAATATCTAGAAATCTACCACCTTCCTCCAGATATATCTCAATTCCTATTTGTTTCAAGTACAGCACACACTTTTTCATCAGAGGACTGCAAAGACACACCTTGACCTCTGACGGGTTAACCCATCCTTTCACAAACTGGGAATCAATAAACTCCCTTTATTTGCCTGACGAACAGCAACATTTTGGGGCCACCAAACTCTCCTGACATCAGAAGGCAAACTGGAAAAATCTGAACATTCAGGGCTGAAAGGTTTCCTGCACTAAGCACTACGTCTTGTTTCTTCCACTCTCCCACATTCCTCTTTCTTCTGTCCTACTCCCACTTCAGCGATCTTTGTAGAAGGTACAGCTGATTAAGAGAGAGCTGCATGTGCTACAACACAATTACTTCATTTTCAGTAGCAGCAGGTGACCTCATCTGAATTTCAGAGACTCAAAGGCTAAATGAGGTTGGAAGGGGCCTCAGAAAGTCATCCAAGGCAACCTCCTGCTCAAAGCAGGGTCTGCTATGAAATCAGACCAGGTTGCTCAGGGCTTTATCCATCTGGGTCTTGAAAACCCCCAGGGATGGAGGCTACCCAACCTCTCTGGGCAACCCGATCCACTGCCTGGCTGTTCTCATGGTAAATTTCTTTTTCACCAGAAAAAAAATTCTCCTAAACTGTGTAAATGATGCTGGATTCATTATCTGTGGTGACGGTTGTATGATGATGGTTGAATCTGTAAGTTAATCTGTATAAAAGTTCTTTGGAATGATTTATTTTAGTTGGTTTCAAACAGTATTCGCTTTAACCTTTGGTATTTAAGCTACTCATCTTTCGGTGACCAAAAATAATGCCATGTTTAGAGAGTCTTGTTGAAAAAACTAATCTGTCACTATCACAGGATGATTTTATAGAAAATTTTAAAAATGCCAAATGTAAGGGAAGTTGGAAGACAGAGATACATTTTAATAATGCTTAACCACATGGATTCCACTGTGCCAGCTACCATCGTACAAACGAGCTTGAAAAACAGCGTTTAGTGTACAGCTCACCAAGAACCTCCAACAGCAGCCTAAACCGACCAAAGGCTGGAAAGAAATCAGTTAAAGCTGAAATTACTACAGCTGCGGAGACAGGGGAAACACTTGGAAAACATCATTTTAAAAAGTTGCGTCTCACACTTGGAACCATCTGGACTGATAATACCCGATAGCAAAAATCTCCTACGGGAGAAAGGAAACACTGCAAAATTATGCATGCAGTTTGAGAAAGGGACAGCCCTTTAACACAGGCCTGAGTTATCTGAACGCTTCACTGCTGCCAGCCATATACAAAAACAAAATCACGTGTCTCAAACAGGATCTGAGTAATCCAAAATACGCTAGCTCATCTACTTTGCTAAAAATACTCACTTCAGTGGCCATCTACTAAATTGTGCACCTCAATGAAAAGTGACAAGCAAACAAAAAATTAAGACCACACCTGACGAGCTAAATCTTCCTTTTTAAAAAAAGGGTTTCATTAGGTTATCTATGGCAACTAGTAAAAAATAAAAATCTGAAAGTATTAGATCATCCACTTCGAGTACGCTATTCACAAGGACAAACAAAACACTTGTCTACAAAATGACTAGAATAAACATTTTAAAAAATCCCATCATTATGAAAACATTTGTTGCTGCATTTATTACTCTCTTCCCTCCTTTCTTTCTAGCAAGGTCAAATATCACTATCAGGCTGTGGTAGTGATCTGCTCACATTAACTAATTGCTGAGAATGCTTCTACTGCCATAACAAAACAAAACAAAACAAAATGAAATAATCAGGGAATTATCAATGCCTGAAAAAACTTACACATTCATTAGGAAAAAAAAAAAGTGAAGGATAAAAGGCACTCCTGGATTGTTTGGGAGATGCAGAGATTTCAGATTACACTACAAATTAGCAACAACATGATTAAAGTCACCTGATTTCAGACACAGCATTTAAGGGACTAAAGTTAGGGGAATACATACTGGCACCATTTTCTCTATAAAGTGTATAGGAAAATATATGCTCAAAATACATGCTTTAACCATAGCTTTGGCTAGCCATTAAAATGGAATATGCAGTAAAATTCCCTGAGACCTTAATACCATCTCTTTCTGCTGTGAACATTTGTCAAAATGAGGGTTCCATTGATTTAAAAAGGTTGTTCAGGAAAGCTAAGATACATCCAGAAATATGATTCAAAACTGATGAGTTGGAATGAGAACATACATATATGACAGTCTGCAAATGCTCTGAAGAAAAAAATTATTTGAAATTTCATTATTTGAAATTACATTATGCATCTAGTTATGAATAGGTATAGGCCCTGATCTGTGGAAACAGATTGTCCTTCAGAATTATATAATGATTATTTTATCTGTCTCATTTATAACTACATAAAATGGGAAATGTAAAATGTAGCTTTTTTTTTTTTTTTTTTTTTTTTTTACACAGCAGTTCAGGATATAGATTGGGACCTGGTTTTGGAACTCTGTCAGTTTAAATTACTGGATTAAGGTTTACAGCCACAATTTTATTTCAGTGATTTCAGTGTTGTCTAGTATTTGAACATCCTCCAGAGTACTGATACATGGACTTTTGAAAACAATTTTATTACACTTAGACCTAAACCCCTTACAAAGAGGGGATTACTTTTCAAACTTTCAAAATGTGAATAGTGATAACTTCTATTTGTGTAGCAGTCCCATTTTACAAATGAAACACAATACAAAATTTAGGTGTTACTACTTTTACTAAAAATTGTATTGACTTAAATCTTATAGATGTAAGCAGTCAACTTAAATATGTGCAGGACTAAGCTACATTAAAGGCAGGAGGGAGTGTGCCAGATTTACAGAAGCACTTATATACCTAAAATTACTAGTATAGGAAGAATGATGTATAAATTCAATCCCCCCAAAGACAGAACAGATAGTCCCACATATTCTTATAGTAAAGGCTGCCTGCCTTCACACCCTGAGGTAATCCTGAATGCAGATCTAAATCCCGACCTGCAATTGTAATGCAAAGCAATCTCAGTGCAGCGTAACTGTTCTATAGAACAGATCAATCAATAAAAACCAAAAATAGCTGTATAAATTGATATGCACAAGTTAAAATGCCACTTAGAATTTTTCCCTGAATAGCAGATTTGATTTTACTGTGCAAGTGAAATTACTGAGAACCGTTCTTAAGATACTAAGTAGGCTGAATAAAAAGAATACTCCTGTAAATGCTCTATTGATAAAATAATTAGAGTAATTATGTGTCTATCAAGATAACATTTTATATGAAATAAGGAACAGAATACAGAAGGACAATTTTCCTCAGCTGAAAGCAGCAGTAATGTTGTTGTTCTTCTCTAAGGACACATGCCTTCATGTCCATTGAAATGTTACGAAAATGGACCTAGAAGTCACCATGGTACACACGAAATGGACATAAAGCTACCAGGTATATATTTTCTGTTTAATGGGAAAGCACACAGATAACACCTATGAACTGAAATGACAGTGAAAAGACAGCTAATAAACCTAAACACATGGTGAATGTGTTAAGCTCTGATATCCATAGTACAAAGAAGGTGCACTGAAAGAGAGCCCCAGGAACACTTCCAGACTGAAAAAAAGCCTTAATTTTTAAATCATTTATCAATAACCTAGTAGGTTACAGAAATGTTGATCTCCACAAATATATGGGAACAGATAAACAAGACAGAAATACTATCTTTATCTGCTAGATTAAGAGGTGGACCTCAGGAATAGCTAGATTGATATTCTGAATCCATTTCAAGCTTTTAACGAAGATGCTATTCATCCACAGCAGCAGTTTATCAAGGATGTTTTTTCCCCAGTGGACATCTCGCTTTAAAAGATATAATAATGTCTAAATCAGAATTTTTCTGAATGTTTCAGGGAAAGACAACTACATGAACTGGGTTGATCTCCATTTCCTAAAAGTGTCTCCTGCAAAAGGTTTTTCCAGTTTTCTCATTCTATTGCTGTACTTCAAAAAAGAAAGGCAGTTAAAAAAAAATAAATAAGAAAAAAAGAAGGAAAAAAAAAATCTAGGCTACAGAATGTCCCAAACTTTCTGCTTCATTTACAGATTTTTAGAATAATTTACATTGTGGACCACATGGGACTATGCCCAAAGCTACAAGAATTTGGGTGTCTGCAGTGCCCTTGGAGTAATTAGAACGTAAGTATCCAACTCTTCTTGACCAGGACTCTCAATTCTTGGGTAAAATAAATGCATATTAAAGGATGACACTTACTCAGGCTTGAGTTATTTTTCCCCCAAGACATATCAAATAACTTTTGGTTTGATAAAAAACATAGTTAACAAAGTTCCCTCTTTTGTAGTGAGCATTAATATCAGAATTACAATATTTCAGATTATTTTGGTTATGGCTTAACAATAAAACTGAAAATAAAGTTTCATATAGCCTTAAAAAAATCAACAAGAGAAAATAAAGTTAAATGATTACATTTAATTCTATTTTATTCTATCTCTACATATGCAATATGCTGTGCAATCCCACGAAGGCACAGTCTTGGAGGAGATCCGAACTGCTGATTAGATGAGATTAAGGATAAATGAGAGGCTAAAACGTAGGCATTTTGGAGGTTTTTGGTTTAGGGGCTTTCTTGTTGCTGCTTTTGAGCTTGTTTGTTTTTTAAAGCAAACATACATCATATAGCAAAATCTGCACTAGTCTCATCCTTACCTCCCACTTGAATGAACAGAATGATCCATTACCCTAAGAACAAGTATTTGGGGATTATTTACCCATGCAAACATACATTAAAATAATTTCCGCACCACAGAAAGCAGATTATGGAAAAGCATTATATTCTTTCATCAAACAGAAGGGATTTGTGCAACCAGTATTGGGTCTTTTTTAAGCAGAGATCCCTGAATCAGTGCAGGTGTTTCAGACAGTTACTGATTTAGAACGCACTCTTCGAAGAATAATGCAATTCACATTTTCTTCTGCACAATTACACTGATCTACTGTGTTTAGCTGAATTCAAGTTCACCAAGTGCAACAACAAACAAGAAATGTCTGTCTCAAAGAGACTGAGGAAAATATCTGATTGGTTGGTTTAAGGAAAAAAGGGGTACCTAGTAACGTTTTTGTTTCTTTCAACCGTAAACTCCAAGTAAAACCATCTGCAAGGTGCCAGGCAACATCCCAAGGAATTCCCTAAAGTACAAATCATTGTATTGATCTTGTACCTGTTGAGTCATGGGCAATTCTGAACATTTAGAACAGATAACATCGAGACCAAGGTATCTGTGCTTGTGGTCTAGTCTGTTCCTTAATTTTAACCAATAAGTGGAAAAGTCTTAGGTCATCCCCATGAACATTTATCTTCTGAGATTCTGTCAGAGCATGGGCAGATGGCTGAAACCATCACACAAGTCAACTGGGATCTTCCATAAAATGTTCAACATGCAAAAAGACAAAAAAGAATCTCCAACATCCCACACACTTCTTCAAGTATCTCACTCCAGGAGGGCTGTGACAGCATCCAAAAATCACATCTGCTTGCTCCCTTTCCCCCACCCTTTACCTCAAGACAGACTTGCTGGGTGAACCCTGACATCATTTATTTTCTGTTGACAATCTTTATACTTCCCCCTCCCTCCCCCAATAAATGCCAGCTAATTACAACTGTGAGGTTTTCATATTATGTTAAGTCTCAGGTAAGGATAACAAAGTTCCAGACGCCTTGTTCTGATGCTTCTAGTACTCTGCATCATCCTTTCACTGCTAATGTTACACTTTGATTTTTCACGTTCAGTGCATCCGGTCTTAAAAAAGAAAACAAAAAAATGATACACCCACTATCTGGAATAAAGACTGTCTTGTTTTACAGATCATTATGCTGCTGACACAGTGAAAACACAGATACTCCCTAAAATACATATCCAACATCTATGTGTACATACTTATAACAATTAAGAATGAATAATTTTTCTAACTTAAAATTCTTCTGTGTTTTTAGAGTTGAAAACACAATTGGTTTCAGCTGGGGAGTGAAGTAGGGAGAAGGGGAAAAAAAAATCCACCTCCTTTCCTATTAATGTTTGAGTACATCATGCTAGAATTAAAACTAGACTAAGCGTGAATAGTATTCATCCCACTATTGCAAACAATTGATGGAAGCAGTGATTCAAGACATGGAATACAACATTTTGCCCTCAGAAACAGGTGTCTGATTCAACATTCATTTTATTGGAACTTATCAGCAATGGGGATGGGAAGTAAAGTTTTGAAACTAAGTCCACAGTGCAACAGGAGAAGAAATAAGAAGAGAAGAAAATTGTACAACATGATGTTTGCTATATCAGCAACCCACACTTTGAATTTGAATCTTCCTCACATAAAAGCAAAGTCTGGAGAGTTTTATCTTTAATACAGATTCATTCCTGTCATTTTGTAATTATCCTCCAAGCCGCCTTTATGCTTCCAAGTTCCTTGAATTGACATTAGATAGAAATAAAGAACGAAATTATCTCCATCATCCCCATCCCCGATTCTTTTAACAACCTTTGCTCCCTCTTTCAATGAGAGTTCTGAAAACATTGAAGCATTGTCCTCAAAACAGTCATAATGAAAGATTTGCAAAGTCATCCTTCTAAAAATGGGAGTCCCTATCCCTTTTTTCTAGAGCTAGAAAGCCTTCAACACTGCATTGTCTAACATCCTCTTCTTTCCCTTTTGTTTTTCCATTACTGATTTGACTGATATTGCAACATCTTGTCCCTTTTGGTCTTGATTTGTTTGGTCTGGACCCTCCTTTTCATAAAGGAAATTCTACTTTTGTTCCATCACAGCAATGCTGCAACAGAACACCATTTTCTTCTGGTACTGTGATGTGGTAATTTTATTATTTTTGTTACCATAGTAAAGTTCTGAAATGACAGATTTTAAGGAATTTAATGAAGAAGTAGTCGTGCCACTAATTCATTCAGTCAGCTCTTCTCAAAAAAAAAACCCCCGAATTAATGTTCAGGTGAACTTTTAGGTACTCAGAAGCATGAGTAGCAGGGACACAGAATCACAGAAGGATTGAGGTTGGCAGGGCCCTCGGGAGGTCATCTGGTCCAACCCCATTGCTCAAGCTGGGTCACCTAGAGCCGGCTGCTGAGAATCATGTCCAGGCAGCTTTTGAGTATCCCGAAGGCTGAAGACTGCACAACCTCTCTGGGCAACCTGTGCCAGGGCTCGGTCACCCTCACAGTGAAAAAGTGTTTCCTGATGTTCAGAGGAAACCTCCTCTGGTTCAGTTTGTGCCCGTTGCCTCTGGTCCTGTCAGTGGGCACCACTGAAAAGAGCCTGGCTCCCTCTTCTTTGCATCTTCCCTTCAGGTATTTATCTACATTGATGAGATCTCCCCTGAGCCTTCTCTTCTCCAGGCTGAACAGTCCCAGCTCTCTCAGCCTTTCTTTACAGGAGAGATGCTCCAGTCCCTTCATCACCTCCGTGGCCTTTCACTGGACTCTCTCCAGTATGTCTATGTACCTCTTGAACTGGGGAGCCCAGAACTGGACGCAGCACTCCAGATGTGGCCTCACCAGAGCTGAGCAGAGAAGGATCACCTCCCCTTGACCTGCTGGCAACACTCCTAAGGCTGCCCAGGATACCATTCGCTGTCATTGCATCACAGCCACATTGCTGGCTCACACCGAGCTTGGTGTCCACCAGCACCCCAGGTCCTTTTCTGCAAAGCTGCTTTCCAGCTGGGTGGCGCCCAGCACGTACCAGTGCCTGGGGTTGCCTTTCCCACTTGTGAGTTATGTAGCCAGGAGAAATCTGTAATCTCACAGGACAGCCTTTTCAAAACATGACAGGAGTTAACTGGAGTAGTTTTCAGGCAATAGCTGTGGAGTGGTGAAGCAGAGCTTAAGTTCATTGTACTTGCTTAACTCCTCAGCTTCTGTTATAGTTCAGGCAGTCCTGCTTCATTTTCACCTAATAAACAGGCAGCCAACTTGGTAGCCCTGCCTATGCATTCCTCATTGGTTTGTATCTCTGTTTCTCCTTGCCCTTGCTGCTTTCCTTCTAAGTACTTCCATCCTTCTAGATGCATTCATGCTGACATGTAAGGTAACGTAAAACTGGAAGAATTTTTCTAGACCAACAGTTGGAGAGGCAAATGTTACTACTATGAAGCAGGATGTAGGAAAATAGACATGCCACTAAACCCACACACGCAATCTGTGGAGAACGCATCAGTGTTCAAAGCAGAGCAGCTTTCCGCTTCCCCAAAAGAACTCACAGGATTTGTCATAGCAGATCTCATTGCTGCGCTGTGAATCTGGCATGCAGCCTCCAGCACCGGCCAATACCTGATGCTACACAGAAAAGTGAGTAGCAGCATATTGCACCTGGCTGATCTTGAGAGATTTGCTCTTTAATTGCTAAGCAGAGCAGAAAAGAAATGCACTGAAGTTCCTCTTGGGCTATGTAAGTCATTTTGCTTATGTTTAAATTTAGCAATATAGACACCTTCAGGTGACAGTGCATTAAATGCAGTCAATTAGAATTAGCTTCTTGCATTTAGTTGATAGAGCCAATTTAGATAAAAGTTCAAGTAGCTACAAATAATATAGCCACGTCTCCCATAAAAGCTAAGTTACTGATGTGACATCCTTTGTCACTACACGAACAGGCAGCGCTAAGGGGTTTGTTTCATTTTTTTTCCTGTAGGCAACAGGAGGGGTGCATTCCACAGGCACACAGGACTGCTAAAATTGTGGTCTGGGCTTGTATAAAATTACTGTCCTTAACAGTAAGGAGGTTAGTCTCTTTCCGAAACTCTGGAATATCCCTATGGAACAGAGTGCAGCAAACAACAACAAAAAATAATCATTAAGGTTATCACATCTGGTTCTGCAAAATTTTTCTCACCTGTTTATTGTTGCCCTCCCTCCCCTGCATCCCCAGCTTGCCCCTGGTCCTTCTTATCTCCTGTTTCTGGCTCTCCCAGAGAAAACTCACAACAGATAAATTTCCACAGAAAATATCACTCGTTGTAGCCTGAAATAATACTCAGGCAGTGATAAGAAACAATGAGGACAGAGGAGCCACATTTTTGTAGTGAATGGTTACAACAACTATCTTTGACAACACGATATGAAAGTCATTTATTCAACCCAACACCAACATAATGATTTCATGGAAAAAAATGAGAACCCTTCATAAATTACTTCTTATGACTAAATTATGCCACATTCGGCTCACATTTTTCTCAACTTATCTCATTTGCTTTACAGATTGATGATGGTCTTCATGCCCAAGCCTCCATATTCTACAGGATAAACATTTTCGACCTACTCATCAATCTGTCATATTCCTCACGTTTTATGACCCTCTTCAATTTAGTCAAACTACTTTTGTTGGCAGAGCAGGATACAGTGCAATTGGATTTCTCACCATTTGAGATAAACAAGATGGACTTCATCCCTCCTTTCTCAATTCTTTCAAGCAGCTTTGTACAGATATGATACTGTATATGGTCTTGGTAGGCTGCAGGTTTTTTATAGGACTAATTTTGGTAATTTTTAAATGGACAAAGATTGAATTTGAAACCAGAAGGAAACAACTAAGCTTTAACACATATTCAGGTCACTCCCACTAAGTATTTCCTGTCACAAGTAACCTCTCACTCTAAACAAATCCATCGTGGACAGCTTCAGTTTACCAACTAAGATCCTTGGACTCAGGAAAACAAAATTCAAAGGTCTTCTAATTCCAATAACTGACTTTAGTTTTCTGAAATTGGCATCAGAAAAGGCTACTAGCAAGGAAAAGACTGAGAATGCCTACAGGCTTACAGCAGTGTTATCTCACTATGATTTTCCCCAGCAAGGTAGTGGCAGTTAGTATGTGTCCAAATAAAGAGGGATTACTATTTAGCATCAGTGGTTTTATTCTCATTGCTGCTAACGTTTTCTTAGTTGTCAAACTACCGCCTACTTTTTCCATCATGTATTTTGGAAAAAGCCATTTATTATTTGGTGTATTAGTCATGTAGTAAACACACACTATCCAACTCTTTCAGATGTTTGTCATCAACAGAGAACTTCATATCCAGCCCATTACAGAAACAAGAGCTACTTCCAGTTCGGCACTTCTCCCTTCCCATCTCTGCTACCTATTTTGTTTACAAAAGCTCTCATTTTTAAATGCTTTTATCTACTAAATGTTGCACTAAGAGATAACAAGCTACTTGACTTGACAGAGAAAAACTGAATAAGTTGCCAGGAACCTCTCACTCATCCTCTCTGATATGTGGAATTTGAAAGGAAGATACGGTCCTCCAAATACGGAGGATATGGTCCACCAAATCAGAATATTTTCAATAATCTGGAACATCTTTAGCTGGACCATAAATATCGTTCTGGGGTTTCTTAACCTTTAAGTGAGGAAGTTTAAAAGTTTCATATTCACTACATCTAGTGAAATATGAATTACACGTAAAAATTAAGCCAAACTAAGTTGGAAATTACAATGTAATTAGTAAAAGCTAATCCTCACATCATCACAGATGTGAAGATTTCTTCACAGAAATACTACACTCTGTATTCTTCAGCCTGATACATTAGTGAGTAGCAGTGCCAGACATAGATACCAGATAACTAACTAGCCTTTCCAAGTTCATGTCCACCCAACTTAATCTGAGTATGTTTAAATGTACAGGACTAGAAACTCGGTAGAACAGCCTAATGTCTAAACGTCTACCTGTGTTTACATTACTTTTTTTGGCTGATGCAAATCACAGAATCACAGAACATCTCAGGTTGGAAGGGACCCATAAGGATCATTAAGTCCAACTCCCTGTTCCCCGCAGGACCACCTAAAACTGAACCATATGACCAAGAGCATCGTCCAGACGCTCCTTGAACTCCCACGGGCTTGCTGCCATGACCACTTCCCTGGGGAGCCTGTTCCAGTGACCGACCACCCTCTCGGTGAAGAACCTTTTCCTAATGTCCAGTCTGAACTTCCCCTGACAAAGCTCAGATATTACAAGCTGATAGGAGTAGACAAATTCTTACGCCTGTATAAAATCCACAAGCCTGGTCAGAAAGCTCAGCCCTACACAGTCTTGTGTCATCAGGTAGACATGTACAAACTTTATCTGTCAGAAGTCTATAAAACACCATAGTTGTTCTACTTACAATTAAAAACTCCAAAACACTAATGATTCAATACGGTGCTCAACACGGCTTGGTCTGCCTTCAACAGGATCAGGAAAATTACAGCTGTACACTGCTGAATTTCCCCTTCTCCTACACTCCTCCTGACCCCCCCAAAAAGAAAGACATCCCCATTTCAACACTTCCAGCAAACTTCAAGTCCCATCATCATTGTTTTGCTTCCCATTTTCCTTTACAGCCATGCCCATCTCCTTAAACTGCTGTTGTCACTCTGGCTGTCAGCGCCGATCACTTCAAATATCCTCCTAGAAACGGGTGCATTCAAAAAGGATGAAAAAAATAACATTACAAGGTGAGATACTGAGAGGAAAGGACTGTATTACGTTTATCTTCTAGGAAACAGAATCCTGAGGGTAAACATTCAAAAACTGCTTCTGGAGCTCTAGTGACCCAGACCTGAAGTAACCCTTGTTTGGAAGCAAGAGGGGATCTCATTTTGTGTGGCATCACTTGATCTGAAGTAGGATCAGCACTGATAACCAGATGGGAAGCAATAGCTATCTTGCCTCTGCAGTGGAAAGCCACCAAAGTACAGCACTTTTGAAGAGTTGTTCACTTCTCAGATTAAAAAGTTACTTGAGGCCTGAGGCTAATTTCTTTAGCACTTGGGGGGCATAGTGGAGAGAATCAAACACAGGCAGCAGTGTTTTTACAGGCTGGACTTCAGTAGCCAGGTTTCATTAAGCTGTTGGAGCCAGGTGACCGATCCAAGACTTACCCCTCTTTCAGAGAGCAAACCTGTACCAGTTTCAGGGGACTATGCTATTTATACATTAAGACTGCAGCACAGATAAGACAGCATTACATTTTGCAGCAAAGTGTAATTCATCATGACATATTCCAAGAAAAATTTAGAAACACAAAATTCAGTGAAAAATCCCAAGTTGCATTTCTTAACCAAACCTGGAGACAAAAGAAAAACCTGATCATAGTTATACAAAAGAAGATAAACTTTTTTTACAGATCAATTATTTTCCCCATTCTACTGAACTACATATATGAAATTGTATAGACTCCTACACAGCTATCAGGAAGTTTATTTACTTTCTAGTTACATACTTAGTCCTATTCATTTCTTCATGTATAAGGACAAAGAACAGTGACAGAGATCCAAAAAAAATAGTCTCCATCCTAACTGCTCCTGCCATCAGAAGAGATGAGTATGCCATACTCGAGCAGCTCTGCAATTGCACAGCTATCAAGGAACTGTCACCGCCGCAAGGCCGCTCTAAATTGAGCCAAGGACTGAAGAGGTCTGCCATACAGATGAGTAACAAAACGACGCTGTAGTTTCCATATTGCTCCTCATCACCCTTCTGGAGTTCTCAACCTTGGAGCCACTCATGTTCAGGGTAAGAGACAGCTAGCCTTCCTCTCCTCCCGTTGGGCTGCAAAAGTAACTATGGGGTACATTTTGAGTCAACAGGATTCACCACCGTGCACAGGCAGCTTCTCAGACAATTGCTTCTTAATTTTGCTACCTAGTTCAAACCATCAGTCTTGACCTTCGCCTTTCACTTTGAAGTTCCCACCCTGTTTCACTCCTCTTGCATCTGTTACCATTACAGAAGAATTTATAACTTTCCATATCAGTGTTATTCAGCAATTCAATAGCTCCTTAAAAAGCTAATTTAGGATTAAATACCCCTTCTGTCAAATGTTACATAACTTTTCCTATTTAAAGGCAGTATCAGTGCAAAGTAATTTATGATTTCAGATTATGAACACTTCAAAATAATGTTTTTATCATTAAATTCCACACTCATAAGCTTTCATGATCTCCTTAACAGACTTGCTGCAGATAACCTGGAGTCTCCTCTGGGTGGTAGTGGAAGAGAATCCATTTTCCTTATCTTATATGCACTGCCTTACGTAACCTTTTAGAGGTGGTCCCCACATCAGTACTGATGGCACCAAAACATTTGAAATTTGACTGTAGAGGGTCTGACGACAGTGCTGCTATTCATGAAACAGAGTCCAGTGGCCAAACTGTAACAGGGAAAATGTAACCATTTTTATTATTCTTTTTGGGTAAACAAAACTCAAATACCTTGAGTGAGGTCTCCGTGAAAGCATACTTGAATAGGTCAATGCTCTGCCATCAGCTTCCATGCTAATCTCAGACGACTATCTTGCTAGATAAACATCATAGTAGCAGACCATATGCATCAAGTTCTTTCCGCCAAACCAAATCCTATTTCACTACCATGACATATGTGGACAGCTCCTAAGTCAAATCAGAGCATGTTCATGCTAACGTCTCTTACCACCACAGTTATTTCCACTGGCTGACAGAACCAAAACAACAAACTCCCACCGCCGTAGCAGCAGTTACGCAGGCAGAGTTGCCGGTTTGCCAGCATAATTCATTCCACAAAGGAAAGCAAAATTGAATTTCCATCTACAGTAGATTCGCCAGCAATGTTTCACTGCTACAGTCACATCACAAAGAATCTTCAGATTAGGCATGTCCTTAGGAACCTTTTTAGCAGAAAAGTCACAATATATGCCTTAGAAATAGGTGTCGATAGTTATACTCAAGCCCCTTAGAAACTCTATACTAAAAAGAGCCATCATCTAATGGTAGCAGTACACACATCTTGTTCAATGTCTCTCTGTAAAAGCCATTTCAGTAGAGCTAGCATGCTGACCCTTGCGATATAAATATGCAAAGCGATCCATCTACCTGCTAAGAAGTCTTAAGGAAGGTTGATAAGAACTACTAATTTCAATAAGCTCCCCCTGAAAGGAAGGTCATGCCTACGGCTAAGTGCTATCTTCTGATACATATGCTCAAACTTAATAGTGTCTTCCACAAATGTTTGTGCTACAAGCCTACATTGAAATATTTTGAGTTTGTCTGATGCCAAAAAATAGATCACTGATTCTACTCTATGTAAAAATAAATTAATAAATAATTACATACAGAATATCTTTTGTGCCAGGAATATATTTGTTCCTGTCTTCTCTTTCTCTTTTCTTCTTTCTAGGATCAGGGCACTGACTTTTGAAACTCAGTTGGGGGCAGGGGGAAGGCATTTGGCTGGTTGGTTGGGGGCTTTGTTTGTTTTTAATAGTGTCTAATTTTGCAAATAGCAGAGACAATCCATTGTCACATAGCAGAAATGATTTACTTGATGATGGATAACTGGTTCCAGCCTCATGCTTGGGGTGTGGTGGGGAGCTGCAGGGGAAGAAGAAAGGAAAGGAAGAAGATTGGAAAGTTGACTGAAAAGTAGGCTGTACCAATAACACCAATAATTTAGGAATAAGCACTATCACATGTTTTGATAAAACTATGTTTACATTCAGTTATGGGTTTGGAATTCTGAGGAGTTTCTGATACTATAGGGAAACAAGCTGAAAAAAAAATTATTCACATAAGACTAACCTGTCAAGTGCAAGTTTTATGCATAATAAAGGCATATGCAAAGTAGGCAAAGACTCAAGAGTTTCTTAAAATACCATATTTTAAAGGCATTTAAAAGAGTCATTCTGATAACAAGTGTGAGGTTCTGACTGGGAAAGAATTTTCCAACTCATATACAGATGTTCATTAACTCTCACAATTAACACATCATTTAATTAAAAAGTTTTGGTTGTCTGTGTTTTGGGGTTTTTTTTTCTTTTAATTGAAGCATTTAAGCCCCAATCCCTATGTCCACCCCCAATACTATCCATTGCCTTAATCAGTTCTGGGTTTTAACCTCTGAAAAATAATTATCATTTCTAGCCTTCTCTTACTGACCCTTCATTTTTCTTCCCTTGACTAAGTGGCTGGTTGCAAATACATGTTCTATAGCTACACTTATATACACAGTGAAAAAACCCTCTAAGATACAGCAAGATTTTTTTTTTTTTTTTTTTTTTTTTTTTTTTTACTTGATGTTTACAAGCTTTACAAAGGTATGGTATTAGAATAAACTGACTGGGAGGATGCAGACCCCCTTGGAAGAGTTAGGGTAATCTCAATTTTTCAAGATTCTTGGCAAAGAGCAGGAAAATGGACTTGATTCTTCTGTCTGCGTGCTACATAATCACAAAATGATAGAATGGTTTGGGTTGGAAGGGACCTTAAAGTTCATCTGGTTCCAACCCCCCTGCCATGGGCAGGGACACCTTCCACCAGACCAGGTTGCTCCAAGCCCCATCCAACCTGGCCTTCAACACTGCCAGGGATGGGGCAGCCACAGCCGCTCTGGGCAACCTGGGCCAGTGCCTCACCACCCTCACAGGGAGGAACTTCGTCCTTACAGCTAATCTAAATCTACCCTCTTTCAGTTGAAAGCCATTACCCCTTGTCCTATCACTACATGCCCTTGTAAAAAGTCCCTCTCCAGCTTTCCTGCAGGCCCCCTTTAAGCACTGGCAGGCTGCTCTAAGGTGTCGCCGGAGCCTTCTCTTCTCCAGGCTGAACAACCCCAACTCTCTCAGCCTGGCCTCATAGGAGAGGTGCTCCAGGCCCCTGATCATCTTTGTGTCCCTCTTCTGGACCCGCTCCAACAGGTCCATGTCCTTATGCTGAGGACCCCAGAACTGCAGGTGGGTCTCACCAGAGCAGAGCAGAGGGGCAGAATCCCCTCCCTCGACCTGCTGCTCACGATACTTGGGATGCAGCCCAGGATACAGTTGGCTTTCTGGGCAGCGAGCGCACATTGCTGGGTCATCTTGAACTTCTCATCAACCAACACCCCCAAGTCCTCCTCCTCAGAGCTGCTCTCAATCCATTCTCCACTCAGCCTGTGTTTGTGCTTGGGATTGCCCCAACCCCTGTGCAGGACCTTGCACTTGGCCTTGTTGACCCTCATAAGGTTCACACAGGCCCACCTCTCAAGGCTGTCAAGATCCCTCTGGATGGCATCCCTTCCCTACAGCGTGTCGACCGCACCACACAGCTTGGTGTCGTCGGAAAACTTGCTGAGGGTGCACTCGATCCCACTGTCCATGTCACCAACAAAGATGTTAAACAGCACCGGTCCCAATACTGATCTCTGAAGAACACCACTCGTCACTGGTCTCCACCTGGACATCGAGCCGTTGACCACAGCTCTTTGAGTGTGACCGTCCAGCCAATTCCTTACCCACCAAGTGGTCCATCCATCAAATCCATGTATCTCCAATTTAGAGACAAGGATGTCATGCAGGACAGTGTCAAATGGTTTGCACAAGTCCAGGTAGCTGACATCAGTTGCTCTTCCCCTATTCACCAATGCTGTCACCCCATTGTAGAAGGCCACCAATTTTATTGGGCACGATCTGCCTTTAGTAAGGCCATTTTTACATACCTTGAGGGTGAGGAGTAGATATAAAGAATTTTGAAGATTTCAGTTAAGACCCTGAGATCTTAATTTTGAGATTTAAAGAATATTTAAGATTTTCTCACTCTGCCTTTTCTGCTTCTTTAAACAGATTTATCTAAACTGAAAATCTGTTGAGTGCTAGTTAACTAAAGCAATTATTCCACCTGCACAAAGTAATGCAAATACTCCTTAGGTAAGTCTAATTTGGAACATAAACTTGAAAGTTATTCATCTACAAATTTACTGTCTAATTTGTGGTTAAATGGTGAACCAATTATATAAAGATCCCTTGCCCTGTTTTCAAAGGACAGTATTTCCAAGTCAGAATGATAAAGCAATCTGGGATGGGAGCTAATTAGGTTCAGCATCTTAATAATGCTTGAGTTACTTTCAAAGGAGAAAGTCCAGCTGTTTTCTTGGTCAGAAAATAGGTCGGAAATCTATAGGCCATACGTACTATATGTCTGCTGTGATGTATTGGAGCTTTTTACACTTTAATAACTATAAAGCTGCATGGGAAAAGATACGCAGGTATTGGCTGTCAAACCTGTTGCCTAGTCCAAATAAACAGCTGAAGCAAGCCAAACTCCATGCAGGGTTTTCTGTATTTAAGCTTCAGCTACACCTAAATCTTTCCAACAGAAGAATGGCCCGAGCTTGCATTGGTCACTCACGACTAACAACTCCATAGCTGCTGCAACATGTGCCTGGAGCACCACTTAGATAAGCAAGCTTCAGGAGACCTTGCTGTTGGCTGGGACAGTTAACTGGTAGTCTAGCTATTATCGACATAGGCTTCAGTGATCTACTTTATGACTGTAAGTGTCAACATACACTGACTGTGATATCCTGAGATGTATCCCAGCTCACAGACAAAAAACTACCACCAAAAGCCACTTCACCGCTGTGCGCACTAAGTGACACATCAATAGATGTCTCATTATCAATAAAATCCTGTGTTTCCTTGAGAAACATCACATCAACTATACGTCCACCTCACAACTGAGCATATCGTCCAAAAGGATTTGTGAAGGCTGCTCAAATGGATTAAAAAGGGCAACACGACCTTATAGGTCTCAGGCCTGGAACCAGTAGTCCAGTCTGAACACTGTTTGTGCTCAAGAGTCCCCAAAATGGACCCTGGGCTTACAGCTGAGAAAGATAACCCTTGTCCCAAAAAGGTAGCACAGTCACTTACTTGAAAACTCTGAAATTAAGAAACAACATAGTTTTGCAGGGAAAACAGAGCCATAGGAGCAATAGCAGAACAACCACCTCATTATACAAGGATTACCGATTATACAACACTGAGTAGTGCTTACATTAATCAGCCAGAGATGTATCACTGTACCAGGCAGCTCTGCAGCAACATACCATGACAACTCTCAATCTCTCATTTTCACAGGCTTGTTGAAAGGGAGGGGGGAAATGTCTCCAACTGGGCCCTTTCCAAATAAAATCTGAAAATGAATGGAATATAGCTGATACAGAGACTTATGCAGGCTTTTTAAAGATGGCTTGTGTAAGAGTTATCAGGCAAAAACTGCTTCAAGTATTTCAAGGAGATATGGAGACTGAAAGAAAGATCACTATAGCATTGGCGGGGGGGGGGGAATCAATACAGTCTGCTTAGAGTAACCTTTATTTAAGACATGTTTGATTAAGGACACTGTCTCATTTTCATACTTCAACCAGGCAGACTTTTTTTCCCTGAACAGTGGAACTGATGGGGGGGCAGAAAGCTTTAACAGGGTTTTCACAAGGCTTGAAAATTTCTTAAAGTAGATTATTCTAACACTTTAGAGCTCTGAACTGCTGAATCAAGTTTGCTACACAAGGTTAAGTTGACAGATATTTGAAAAAAAAATCTGTTAATGACTGAACTACACTTGGTTAGGGAAATAAAGCTTAGATCCAGATTTTGTTTTACTTCCTTTAAAATATTAAGAATGAAGTTCTTCATATATTTCTCTCATAGAAGTATAGTCAATATTAAGTCATAGCACTAAGAAACCCGCAAGATTTTTCCTCTATCACATTTGTACAGAGCTGCAATTAAAGACTTATTTAAGCAAAAGATCTTATTAATGGGTTGTTACTCTCTATAAAATCTATTTCAGTTCAGTAGCCCTGATTAAGTCCCAATTTATAAGACTGGAAAGAGGCCAAAATAGGAAATCAGTATAACTCCTTAACAACATAGTTGGGTTTTTTTGGTTTGGTGGGGTTTTTTTTGTGGTTTTGGTTTTGTTTTTTTAAGAGAGCGGTTCTGAAACAGATTACAAAGCCTTCTGATGAAAATCAATGGCATTTTAAAGTTAAATGCTTAAAGCGCAATCAAAGATTTAAAATGCCAAAAATAGCAACGTCTGCCTCAAACTTTGATTTTCTCTTGTGTGCCCAAATTAGCCTGGTCGGTTCATAAGGTTAAGGCAAAAAAAGTGATTTTTTGAACTGCTACTTCCTAGCCCAGGCTAACAAACGGTCATCGTAAACCCCCATGCGGAGAGCTAGGTAATATCTTCTGATACGCTATCCATCATTGGTGCGAAGTCTCGTTTTCTTTGCGCTCGGCCTTGGCATCCTCTCCCCGAGCACCCCCTCTCCTCGGCTTGCACGGTGCTCGCACCATGCCCCCTGTGCGGACCCCTCCTCCTTGCAGCCGATGCCCACGGGCAGCTTCGCGGCTCCGGCCCCAGGCTTCACCAGGGACTGCTTTAAACGGCTGTGGGTCTGCTTTAGCTGTAACTGCAAATATTGATAAGGGTCAGGGGGGTATTTCCTGTAGCTGGACGCTGACTCTGCAATGACCCATTTTCTACAGCTTAACAGGAGCTTCCTTTGCCACAACTTAATGCAGACTCTGCCATGATGTGCTTTAACCGTCTTGGGATAAAGGTCTAAGGGAAATAAGCAGTCCTTGTGCAACTACCCTGTGAGGCATTTAGAAAAGAAAGAGTGGCCGAACAGACTGCAAATATGTAAAACCAGCCCCAAACGGACCCGAGACCAAGGGGGAAGCTTCCCCCTCACACAGACAGTATCACACCACCCCCAGAGAAGAGCCAAGGGTGCCAACGCTGCCCTGCCCCACCGTCCTCAAGGAAGGACCCAGGGGAATGTTTCGTGGTTGAGCATGACACAAAAGGGCTCGATGCAAGGATGTTTATGAACAACTTTAAGCGTATTGTTGATGCGGTTTTTTGAGTCCAAGATAACCTGGTATTATTAGTCCAATTAAAATGACACTTCTTGATTAGACTGCTACAACTTCAATTAGACTAACAATAAATTCTTGGCTTTTCATGTAAGGTGTGCTTCTCTGACCTACAACCTATATGAGGTTTAGTCCAACACTGTACACTTCTAACCATGATTGCTTAGCTTCTGCTTTCCGAATTCCTGAAGACCACACAGCCCTGTACTTTCCCAGCAGTGCTCCCCTTTCCTGCTCTCTCTTCAAAGTAGCATCAGTGTCCTCCCTCTGCCTCCTCTGTCTGTTGGCCAGAAAAACCAACCACCACCAAAAAACCAAAACCCACACACCACCTGCATGACCCCCCATTTTTCCATCCACAGCTAGCACAAGCACTGATCCCGAGGTGCTGCCCAGCACAACTTTGCCGGGGAAAGAAGGGAAGCACACTGCATCGATGCAGTCAAATGTAACATAGGGGTGCGGTGTGTGAAAACAGTATAGATGCTTTTTGCAGGCATTCACTGCACTGAAAATATATGTGCTTGCCTGCTCTGGATAGACATCCTAACTTCATAACATGAGTTCTCATAACTCTGAAGAACAAACACTGAAGTGAACACCAAACACTAAGAACATATAGAAAATTAACTTTCAGGAATCACCTTTCCCTCAATATCAGGAACTTTATGCAGAGTGCAGTATCTAGCACCCTTTGGAGTTTACAGAGTTACAAATTTAAGAGATCAAGTAAACTGTGTTAGCTTAGGAACACTATTCCTTCCTGTATTGTAGGAAATTGGTAACATTAGTGTATCAGCCTGACACATAAGTAGTTTTTAATCTCTATCAAATCTCCCACCTGCAGAAACAATTAACATTTTTGACCTTCGTATCACAGATTGAATTCATATGAATTCAAACTGACCCTTCTCTGCTTGAACTCATAATTTCCTTTACTCTTAACTATTTAATGTATAAAAATGTTATTTTAAACACAATGTATGTATCCGTTACCAAATAATACCATTGAAGTAAGTTAAATTTACTTTGCTTATTCAACCTGTTCATGTACACACACTTAAAACTACTCTGGCCTTAAGTACAAACAGAAAACAAGAGTGGCAAATATTAACATTCTAGGTCTTCCTTGATCTATTTTCCATCAAATACAACAATAGAGGTTTCAAAAATTTCCTAGTAAAAGTATTTTTTCTGATCAATTGTGAAGGTAGAGGGTTGTTCTGCAAAACATGCACAATCTCAGGTAATTTACACCACTGTGCCATCAAGGAGAAAGTTCAATTTTCAGCTGTGAAAGACAAGTGTGTTGGCTTCCCCCCCCCCCCCAATTCTACACACAGCAGCAACACCCAGACAAATTCAAGATTAGTATTTGTTTAGGGAAATATTTGCACGGCATCAAGTAGCACCCCAAAAAGTAATTTGTCACAGAGTTTTAGAAATAATCTAAATTTTAAGGTGTTTTAACCCATCAGAGAGCTGTCCCCCTACACACTTCCAGTTCTTATTTGTAACCGAAGATGTATCCATTGTTTTCACTCTCTGCAACAGAAGGCCCACTGTGAGAACAGAGAGTTCTTCCAAACCCACTAAAAAGACAGATGTTATCCTATAAATACTCTTCAGCCAAATCATACCAATGCTAGAGAATAAACTACATGAAATTTCACCCTCCCAAGATAATCATTTGTATGTCCATAAAATATTGTAAGTAGGCACTTATGAAAGAGGTGACAAATAAAATCCTGAAGCACTTTCAAAATAAAGACCACAAACACCCCTACGCCAAGTTCAAATCATCAAGGCAATTCCCAGGAGAGCTTGCAGTAGCACCAGCAGTACCCGAGCACCTTCTCACTAAAAGGGGTAGAACAGAAAGGAAATAAAAGGGACAAGACACAGTCAATGGACTCCTAGATATGGGTCAAATGTTTCACCCCTAGTTCTTCTCACTTTACCCCCCCACCCCACTTTTCATCCCCCGGTATCTTCCCAAGCACAGCAGAAGTACTATCAATTTTAAACAGTACAGGAAATAGTCATACAGAAGTTGAGGAAACTACAATACTGCTCTCCCCCCAATCTCTTAAATAGTATTGTCTAAAACCTGTAGTTTCTCCCCATTTAATTTACAAGCTTTATCTTTATCTGTTGCAACTGATTAAAAAGCCTGCATGCGAGAACAAGAAAACGATATGAAGATAATAGTATACTATTGCATATAATGAAACTAACTGAAGCCCAGGCTGCTTATATTTCTGTTTAAATACATTTTTGTCCTTAAGGAGCAATAAATAGCCTTTTCCTTAGACATAATTTGAGGCAGATTGGAACCTCCTTGTTTTATTTTCAGATGACACCCTAAATACAAATTATCATTCTTTAACATCAATCCATCACTACAGTGCGGACCTAGCAGCTGCCTTAATGCCACTGCTGCAAAAACAGCTACCAGAGACAAGTCTCTGCATCAGCTGTCCCTCAGGCTGCTCTCGCTCCCTGAACTGTCAGAGAGAGCAGTAGTGACAGCCCTCTCTGTTGATATCATTCCTGGAAGAAAGGGTTGAAGAGAATAACATAAATAGTGACAACAGTTGTCTCCTGGTCATGCTGCTGAATCTCCAAGGGGAAAGGACAAGCTTGAAAACTTAGGGACTATTTGCATTCCCAATGCTCCTTTGTATTTTTATTTCTGGCAATAGATGTGCACAACACATTCATATATTTAATGAAGGAATAGCATGAAAAGTGACAGGTATCGTGGTGACCTTAAAAACTTGTGAACTTCAGCAGAGTTTGTTTTTGTCTTCTCATCCCCAGCTCTGTCTCTTTCTTAAAACCAGCTGTGACAAGGTAAGAATTCTTACTCTCAAATTCACCCAGGCAATAATTACTGGGGATGCTACATTGAATAATTTAATTGAAGGGAGGAAGGGAGGGAGGGAGGGAGGCAGGAAGGAAGGAAGGAAGGCTTTTTAAAAAAAAAAAAAAAAAATATTGTCTATTTCACCAAACAGACTAATGAGGGGGAAAAAACCCTGATCCCACTGAAAATCATCCGCAGGATATTTATGTATTTAAAGCAAGCAGAAAACATAACGGGCCTGTAGTGTATTATAGCTTGATCCTGCTCAAACTACTTCAATAGATCTCTTCCCTTAGGGCAGTGAGGGACAGCCATACCCAGGCACTGGCATTCCGGCACCGTGCTCCAGAACCCCTTGACTGTTCTGAACCCTGAATCTCTCCATTAACAGGTTTTGCTTCAATTGTTTGGTTTTTTCCTTCCTTACAACAGGAAAAGAAGTGGATACTTAAACAAAATAGCAAAAGACAGACAGAAATTATGTATTTTAATCTCACTAATGAGAGTTGCAATAGTATCTCACTAAAAAAAAAAATAAATGGAACGTATCCATGCAAAACCAGCATATTCATGTAGAAGATAACCCTTCTTTTTTCCTACAGAGAAAGTAAATACATCTATCTAAAACTTTGGAGCTCACGCTCCATATAATATGGTCTTAACCACAAAGCTGAGCAATTTCAGTGTCGTATATCTGTTTTCAGAATAGATAAAGGTAGAGAAGTACCATCTGTTTACTTCTCATGACAGATCAACCTATTGTTTCTCAGTTTTGATGTGCCTCCATGCATAAAACTAACATTTACAAAAATTATTCTAAAACCAAATGTTTACCCCTTTTGCTCTCCATTTCATTCCCCTAGCACGTGCCGACTCCTACCCTCACCTCTAGCACATATTGCCAGCCAGAAGAAATGTGCCAAGCACCATTTGAATGGTCTGTCTCACAAAAAAAACACACAGGCAGCCTCTGCCTGCACATCCCTTCTGTGTTCCCTGGTTCTGGGAAGTACTCTTCTCCAGAAAAATGGGATGCTCCTAGGACATTTTTTCCCCCAAAATTACTCCACCAGTTAAAATGACACAGAGCCATCACGCATATTTGCATTTTCTCAGAAATGTAACCTACTTTAGGCTGAGGAAAAAGCAAAACATTCAGGAAGCTTAATTTTATTGGACTAAAATATTTTATAACTAATAGTTCAGGATTCTTTTTCTCCTGTGTCTCCTTATTAGCAATATCCCTTTTGCTCACCAAATAGGTTACTAAATTAAACAGAAATTTCTCATAAATGCTCAACCTGCCAGTTCTGCAGCACTGCTTCTTCTCCACAATTACATTTCACAGAGAAAACGCTTTGTTTTACCATCTAATTTCTATTAAGTGGCAACGAGGAAATATTAATTATATATTCACATTGCAACTATGAAATGTGAGCTCTTCTATTCTTTCACAGACAAATGCTCTCTCTTCTAGGTGGAGAAAACACTTTCGAACTGTTTTACAATCTGGTATTACTAGAATAAATGGCTCTGTAATGGCTTTATAAGAAGAAAAGCAACAGTTCCAGCCATCGTGCTGCTTTCCTTGGGCACTGGGAAGTTTGAGTCAGCCAAAAAAAAAAAAAAAAAAAAAAAATTACTGGCAGATTCCTGATGAGGTGTTTGCTTGGAAAGGTAGTAACTTTTTTGCTAACTATACAATCTCTTCCTATCTGTCAAAGGGACTAAAAAAAAATCTGCTAAACCACAGAACACTTTTTGTCACAGTTGTGCGGTAACTGGCAGCTCAGACTAGCAATTTGTGATTAAGGCACAAGTCCCACAGCAGTATATGTTACATATATAAAAATGCAAGACATAAGGAAATACCTCATGATCATTATTCAGGTACTAGAAACAACTGAAGATCAGAAGTAAGTGCTGACAAAAGAACAAGAATTTTGCCAAATGTTTAGCAAGGGAAAGCAGACAACAAGAAAAAGTGAATTAGGTTCTGCATATGAATTTCCAAGATATTTCTCTATAGTACTCTTTAAAGGACTGTTCCTGCAACCTGTTTCTCATGCCAGCAATCCCGCTGATTCTTTTTAATGTCCCAGTTAATAAAACCAATTCCTCAAACTTGGTTTAACAAAATAGGAACCAAAGAAACATCAGAAAGAAACACCAAGAGAAACAAACATAGGAAGAGGGAAAACGATTGTATACAAACTACAGGCAAATGAAGGAAACTAATAAATGTAACAATACATATATTGTTCTTCAATAAGAAATGAAAGATTCTTGTGCGGTATACCTAGAGAGCTATGCTGATGCCACTGCTTAGCAGTGGTTAGTCCTACGAGGATATAACACTATGACAGAAAAGCTGCCATCAGGATCAAGAGAAGAGTTACGGAGATTAATTTCCAGTTCCCCTGTTACAACAAGTTGAGGATTGCCCGGTCTTGAAGTATTCCTTTAACGATGTTTCTGCAATAGCCCCTATAAGTCACTGTTTTCACAGTCATATTTGACATCAAGGAGCAAGCCGAAAAATAAATTGAAGTCCTGATACGACAGCAGCTTCTGTCTGAGGTCAAGCATGAATATTCTCATGTGCACGGCTCTGAAGTGTCAGAAAGTTACAAAATGAGATGCGAAGATGTTTAGCACTGAATATTTTTTTTTTAATAATTTTTTTTTCAGCTCATGGTTGTACGTATCCTAAACTGCACTTGAAGGGGCAAAGGAAGTGAAAGAACCTGACCTAGGAAGAACGTTCAACCACCACCACCTTCATTTGCAAACCTTTTGGAGTTCCTTGTCCAAAACACCACTAAACACACCCAGCAACCGGTAGACGTTCTGATGGAGGCATGCAAGTAGCACACAGGGTCCTCCTCTCCTTGTGACTGACATAGCCACCATGTTACAAAAAAATCCAACCCACAACACCAAAGGACTTCAAAACATCTCATCTGTGCTTTGCCCTGCACAAAGCCTCAGAGAACCAGTTCTCAGCATCCTACAATTATAACTGCAGATCCCTGTAAAATGGACATAACCAGCCAGCTGCAAGCATTACTATAATCCTGCAAATTAGTAAATTAGTTTTGAACACAAGAAGATTTTCTCAGTCCTCTAGCAACTAATTTCTAAAAGCAAAACTAAAAGTATTTAATGAGTGCCACAGTACCTACTACATATCTTCTCTCATTGACACCTTTCCAGAAACCGGTGTTAAAAAAAAAAAGCGTCACATGCTTCCAAATGTGAACATTTTCTTCCAGCATAATTGTGACTTTGGCTATGTTATTGAAACTTGTCACATTTTTTACAATCAGCACATACAGAATTATTACACTAACTTACTAACATCTCCCATAAGCAATTGCTTCACTGTGCCTTACCCCGCATTCTAGAGCGGCACTTGCGGCATTTAGGGCTACTGTAACATAATTTAGTAGACACTGACAACACTACCACATTTACTTCAGTTACAAGTCATCTTCCTGTGAACAGTGATGTCATTTTCGATCCTCACTAATAAATTATAGTGAAGATATTTCAGTGGCAGATACATTCAGATGTCTCCTGTTGTCTAAATCAACCTGTTAACGTATCAGCAACGCTCAAGAGTTGGGTAGCTATTTTGCCATTTAGCACATGTACATAATATGAACTGGTTCATAAGAATTATGTCACTAAGCACATCCTCATCTGACATTAGCTGTCTGTCAAATTTCTCATCAACTCCATCACTGAGACTATTTCATTTTCCCCAGAAATATTTTAAAACAAGCATTTGATCATTCAACAGGAACAGATTTCGTACATGAAAGATAACGTTGCTCAGAATACTTCATTTTCTTTCTCCAAATGGTTTCAGAGTATTACCACAAATTCCCATTACACCATTTCAGGCTATTTATTAAATTCTTATTTTTGCTGTTTGGTGGCTTTGTGTGTGTGGTCTTTTGTTTTGTTTTTAATGAAAGCAATTCTAATTAATGCATACAAATAAAATAATGACCCTCTGAGTTGAATCAGATATCATTACATGTGGATGTTAGGGACCACCAAGAATCATTTAGTGCACAGAAATTGACACTGAAACAGAAAACTACATATGGTATGGAGACCTCCAATACAGAGACAGATAAAAGTCATCTAAAGTCTTTAACATATTTTCTATATAATACAATTGCATAAAGGATGCTAAAATTAGGAATGAGTGTTTGCCAGTTGATTATTCACAGCTGAACACAAACGTCTGAGCTTACAGCTTTGGGAGACAACATGTTGATAAGAATTTCTTTTTTTTTTTTTTTTTTGGTAAATAAAAGCTAGTACAATGTACCTTATACATTCCAGCCTTTCATTTCACTGCACACATTTTCAAGTAGAAAGCGTGAAGTGAACACAATGGAGTAACTGTATTTAGGTGCTCTTAAGTCGATATAAAAATCATATTTTATCAGTTATGAACCTCTGTGATCCAGTAATAGACATAATCCTTTGTCATTGACTAGATTTATGGGTTTTTTAATAGGTGATTAAGTATGTAAGACCAAAACCAGCTGAACAAGGGAGTGTATCTGCTTAACTGCATTGCATCTTTGGTTTTACAGTACACACACATAAGCACTTGTTTCTTCCAAGTATTACTTCTTTTGCTTAAAACACAATGTAACATTGCTTTTTGTCATGCCATGTAAAGACTGTACTAAAAAAAGCTTTGAGGATAGTTTAAAACTTCTATATTTGTCAGCCAATGCCAATGCTGAAATCTGGAAATCCTTTTGTCTGTTTTCTAGGGATAGCAACCTTGGTAAGACTTCCAAGCTTTCTAAAACATGGTCTCTGAGTGTTTAAGTGGATAAAGACCACCAACAGGTAAAGCCAAGCCATCAATTAAATAGTAGGCATATATGCATACGCTTTCTGGCTTCTCCCTACATAGATCAATGCAAAGGATGCAGCATGTGGGAGACAACCATCTTCCAGCCGCAGGCATAATATGCTGACTATTAACATTTGTTCCAGCACTGAAGGGAAGATGAGAACCGCGTGTCAAACACCAGCAAAGAGCATGCCAAAACACAGCCTAAATTCACTTGGAAAACTTCTCATGGAATATAGTCATATGGTATGGAATATGCCCTTGGCTAGTTCAGGTCAGCTGCCCTGGCTGTGCCCCCTCCCAGGTCCTTGTGAAAATTAAAAAATTAACTCTATCCCAGCCAAATCCAGGACAGACCTGTTTCAAGTTTTCATTTTATAAAAAATGTTCCTGGCAGATGCAGTCAAGCCCATACTTCCCTTTCACTGGCCTCTGCATCCCATCCGCACGCTTTCCAAAGGCAGCTGCTGGATGCTATACCCACAGAGCAGATTTAATATACATCGCACCAGAAGTGGAAAAAAGTGCATAAAGCTCTGGAAGTTCATTAGTATTTCTGGAGTTCTGCTCCTACATCTCAGGCAGTCATCACATATTTGCTATTAACATAAATTTATTCAAATACGAAGAAGCTGTTGTAGCAGTTCTCTATCCACAGTTCTTGAAACATGTTGTGATGATTAAAAATCCCACACACATTGAGAAAAGTTACAGTGAATAAATTTGTTACAATACCCTCATACCCTATGCTCATTTGCAGCGTTCAAAGCTCATCATGTTAAATTACATCCCCTTGATTCTGTACTGGATATTTTCCATCGACTATTACGTACTGCCACCAACCACATCGGACTAAAGTTTGCTAATTTAAAAAGCTCACTTTCTTAGCACTTGGACTTCAGTTGCCTACTCAGATTGTCCAGTAAGACGCTGGATCTTGAATATTATTGAATGTGATTAAACGCTGAGTACTTTGTATGCAGACATTCATTCGTGCTTGACGTGTTGTCCAAATGATAAAGTAGTCCAAGTGTAATTTTTTGCACTCCGAAATAAAGATTCCTTCTGACCTTATTACATCAAAATATCATAAAGTTACTGAGCTAAATACTGCTAAATATATGATAAGCCTATTGACATCTTCAAAGGACTTTTTTTTTTTCTTACCCAGAGAAAAATAAGCTTACAACAGGATGCAAATTCTGTGGAAAAGATCCAATGATAAAACATTTTTTTGCCACAAGGAATGCTGAATACTGTTGAAAGTCAACAAAACCAGCAGCAAGGTGGAAATTGCCTCTGTGCCCTCTTCCAGTAAAAAATGTCGTTTTGATTTCATGCCTTTATGATAATTCCAGGCTCTCAGATCATAGGTATATTTAGGTAATAGACCATTCCTTGAACCAGGACATGGCAGTTCTAGCAGTCAGGTAGAGTGTCCTCTCCTGTCTCCAGCACTAGGCAAAACCAGGTGTTTTCTCTTATATACTCTTCCAAGTCTATGGCAGAATCCTGTCTAACAGCATTCAACTGATTATTTTTTTTCTTCCATTATTTTTTCCAAATTTTTTTTTTAACAAGTGAGGAATATTTATTTATTTATTTTTAAATTGACAGCTGCAGCAAGCAGTTTCACCCAACTACCTTTATTAGGGGAGAACCATTTTCTTATGTTTTCAACCTGTTTCTTGGTTACTCCATTTGATGATGACATTTGGCTACTAGTGGAAGAGAGATTAAGAGCTCCCAGTTCATATCTTCCATGCTCCCTGGGATTTATTTCAGAGTTATTCAGCTATCCCTTCTCTAGGTTGTAGATCTGGACCAGCCACCACGCCTCACAGGGAAGCTGTCCCATATTCAAATAATTATTTCAATTTTCTGTACTTTCTTCATCACCGCCATACTTTTGGATCGCTGCATAATTCTGGTGGTCACGGGGATGAATCTCTCCGAAACCTGATATGTGGCCTCTTGAAAACTATTTGACATCTTGTTCTTGATCATCTACAAGTAAGTAGGCCTATCTTCTATAAACCCTGATCTTTGCCAGTAAACATTCTGCTTCCCAGGATCTTTCTTGGTTCATAGAATCATTGTATAAATCATGTTGGAAAGGACCTAGGTGGTCATCTACTCCAATCTGCAGAAAGCAGAGTCAACTCTGAATTCAGACCAGGTTGATTTCAGCACTTGAAAACCTGCAGCACAGAGATTCCACAACCTTGCTAGGCAACCCCTTCCAGTGCTTAATTATCCTCACAATGAATGGGTATTTCTCCTTATGTCTGAGCCTCTTATCTTGATTTACGTACATTGTTTCTCATCTTCTGGCCAGGCACTTCAGTGAAAAGCCTAGCTCCATTTTCTTGATTGCATCCCTGTCTGTATTGGAAGGCTGCCATTAGGTTCTCCCCTGTCCTTGAAGCATCTTCTCCAGGCTGAACAAGCTCCATTCCTTCTGCTTCTCCTCAAAGGACATACACTTCAGCATTCAACTGTTTTGGTGGCCCTCCACTGAATCTATTCCAGTCAATCAATGTCTGTCTTGGACTGGGCTGGGGGGAGTTGGGGAGGTGGTGTCCAAACCTGGCCAATATTCTAGGTGCGCTCTGATGAGTGCCGACAAAAAGGGGAATTAAACACTTCCATCAGCATGCTGTCTCACATAGCCCAGGATGCTGTTAGCTTTCTGGGGATGCTGCCAGAGAATGCTGCAAGACCCTGTTTTAGCCTACTGAACTTGAAACAAGTTTTCTCATCTCATGTCCACCTCTGATGAGAAGTTTGACACAGTTCCCTGGAGACAGGCTGCACTTCTTCTTACACATTTGTAACACTGTCCTTGAACAGACTTTCTAGGTGCTACCGCAAAACCAATTGCTATTGCAAAAAAATGAATTAAATTTCCTCCTTATCTTTATGGCTTAACAACATTTAAATACAGCAGGGAAACATGCAAGTCACTTTCTCAGCTCAGCGTCCATAACCATGCCTGAAGCAGTGGAGAACAGCTTAACTTGATGATTAGGGACAGAGGGAGAAATCACAGACATAAAAAAAGCCCTGCCTCACCACGGAGCCACCCTCCTTGTTTTTCCTACAGTGATGGAGGAGTAATTCTACTGTTCATGAGACTGAGGAAAATGAGATTGTAGAAATTTGATTTTGGCTCTGACAGGTATTTGATTGGGGAGATTATAGGCTCTAAAATGTTTGGAATAGAGATTGTACTTGAACATTGCCTATGTTTAGGGAATACATTTGCCAGACAGACAGTAAACAGTGCAGAAGAAGAAAATCTCAGCTAAATAGAATAATAATTTAAACAGCAGAGATGCTTGTCTTAAATTTTGTCAAAAATGCAATTGCTCGCTGTAGTCTGACACGTCAGAGGCTAGGTTCTTTTGCTTGAACCGTTCTTGACAGATTTTAATGTTAATTGGTCTGGGGAAGATGCCAGGCAACCTAAAACATTTGCCGCAAAACAAACGTGAAGGAAATATGGCTCGGGGTGCGGAGTCTCACAATTCACTTACAACTGCAGAGAACAAGCACCATTCTCTACAGAGAATGACAGAGTGAGCTGAAGAGAAAAAATCATTTTAAGAAGTAGCAAGTAACAAGCAACTCTGCCCCAGAATTTACTTCCTGTACATTAAGCAGCAATAAAACATTAATTTCACTATAGTAAAAACGCTGACTAGAAACTCCAGCAAGATCTCAGCAGAAATACAAAGCAGTTGCAGTCAGCAAGATCTTTTCTGTACACAAATTACCATTTATGGCTACCCGAAAAAAAATAGCCCACAAGGCAAAAGCAATGGAACCCGAGCTATGAAGGAGTCCCTCAGAGAAAAGGCGACAAAGGTCGGTCACCTCATCCCACGTTCTTAAAGCACTCATCTCAACTGCTCCTTCCCCACTGAGCTAGAACAACTGAACCACGCACCACCGGCTTTCGCGTTGGCATCTAGCAATGTCGTTGTACCCCGGCGCATTCAACAGACCTACAGTAAGTACAGAATTTTGGCCAAGTCAGGGCCACTGTTTCTGAAGGAAGAGACCTTTGAACGACATCGGCACGCAGCACAGCTTGCGTTGCTTGTGAAGCCAGCGGCACTTCAGACTCCTCCGGGCACGCTCAACCAACAGCTCTGCAACTCCAGCAAAACCCCTTCTCACGCGATACAAGCAAGTCTTACGCTTCGCGAAACGACTCAGCACCACAGTATGAAATGGAGGGGGGGGACTTCGAATCACCCAGTATGCTGAATGCCCAGTTCTCCATTCATTTTCATTAGAACCGTGTGCACTTGGCTATTTAACAGACTCACAAACTGATGAAAAGTTGAAAAAACGTATTTGAGTAAAGCTGCACAGACATGGAGGTTAGTTGGTCAAGGAAATCTTCTGTCTGGACAGGGACTTGCCTCCCAGACCTGTTAAGGACACATGAGCACACGCTGTCTGCTGCGCATTCTTTATGCAATGCAAAATTTTAGTTTCGCACGGTATTTCCATTTGCTCTTCTGTCTGCTCCTAAAGACCAGCAAGAATGCACCCTTCTCTTCCTTCAAAATGAAGGGGTAAAATATTTCTGTAGTCATAACAGGTGCCAAAAAAAAAAAAAAAAAAAAGGAAAGGAGTGGAGGAAAATGAGAGTCTTCATGTTGTACTTTTGAGTAACAGCTAAACTAAATCTGCTTCTCCAATGAGGAAGCAATACATCAACTTTAAGAGGACTCTGGCCAAAAGGAGAATCTCATTTGTGCCATGTGCAGGAGCATGGAGAAAAAGTTGGCCCAAGCGATCTAACCCTTCAGAAAGAAGCAGTGAAACACAGACACAACCAACTGCAAAATACCATCCTTCTCTTTAAGAACAGCAAATAAGCTGCACAGACTATCAGTCTCTCTGCCATTTACAAAATAAATCGGCTATTTATCCAAACACAAAGGCTCAAATGTTAACACAACCCACTGTTCAGCAGACAGAGGAAACAGAGAGGTGACAGAAAAGGAACAAGACTTTTGTAATAGCAGAGAATGAAAACAGAAGTGAAAGGCCTCATTTCTCTTACATACAACAACTTAGCACACACAGATAAACAAGGAAATTCTTCCATATACCCAAACGTTTAAAAAAACAAACAAACAAAAAATCTTTACATCTAAATCTTCCAGTATAAATAGCTTATAGTAATAAATTACTGAATTAATTATTTGTGTCTACAATTCTTACATTTCTTTGAAAGCTAAAATTCATCATTAAAAAGTTACCCATTTTGTATCCTCTGAAGTTATTCCCATCTTCAAAATCAGGGTAATTTTTAAACCATGAGATTAAATTTAAACATAAGTATTAAGTTTAAAAAAAATTAATAAGCAATTAAAGAGTTTTACATAGAACCTTTGACATCATGCCACCTGTATTTAAAAAAAAAAGTGTACTTAAGAAATTGTACTGATGACTTTCTAAAGTCTGTTACAGGACATTCTTCTGTAATTTATTCTTTATATAGGACCAATTAAGCATTAATACTTGCCATTATAATGAAATTGTGTCTAAGTGTTGTAAGAGGATCATCTTTATCACAGAAAAAAGTCTAAAATACAGCTTACTTCATGAGACTGCTACTAATGCACTATTATGAACTACTGTGAATTCATTAATGCTATTAATTCCCCCTGCCCCTCAATACAGTAGCACAGAGACACACCTGACCTTCTTTCCAGAACCATATCCTAAGAAAAGGCATCTTCCCTTTTACAGGGAACTACTCCAATGGCCAAATCAAGACAACACCTTCTCACTCAGCCAACACGCTCTTCCAAAACCAATCTCCACTCCCTTGCCACCCATTTCAGGCTGGCTTGCAGGAATCGCTTTGAAATGTTAAGCAAGCTTACCTGTGCGATCCAACAACTAAATATAGTGGTTATTTAGCTCCGCACTTTCTTTAAAAGAGTATTTCAAAGAAAACAATATTGAACCCAACAAATCATGTCCTCTGGTGGAGATGTAAACAGGATCCATTCTGCTCAAGATTTGTCAGTAGAGAGACTGGAAAATACAGACATCAGTTTCATCATTTTCTCCTTTCTGGATGCAGTTGTTACACAGCTGCTACAGAAGCTCGTAAAAGGGTTAACAAGTCTCATATACTTGAAGATATACACACCTATTGCATTACAACAACAGATACCTCTCTGCTCTACCTAACACAGCTGCAGCAGCTACTTCTCCATCTCCACTAGTGCTGACTGGTCCATGGATGTAAATCCTGTTATTTGGGATATGACCATGTCTACATTAATCTCTTGTGCCTTATCTCTCAGATTCCCCGTCTTGGATAGAGGCTCTTTAATTGATCAGTGGGGAATTCAAGAACAGAGTAAGTTTCAAACAATCACCTCACAAGAAATATTAACTGCAATGGGACTATTGTATAGGATAGATTTTTGATAGGGCTCTAAAGTTCATTATTTAATTAACCATGCTGATATACCATACGTCAGCATCTGAGTAACTGGGACACCCTGCCCAGTTAAGAACAAGTTCAAAGCCCCACTGAAGCCAGGGTCAATGACTCTAATTAGTGTGCATGAAATAAGTCAGCAATGCTGAATAGCATGAAAGCTATACTGCTTCAAGTAACATGTATCTTTCCTAGAGACAGCCATGCCTTTCCATTCAAAGGTATCACACCACTTTTAAATATAAAAATTTTGTAGACTTAAGACCTTGATAAATCACATTTCATCAATTTTTTCAAAACAGCCAAATACAGGAATTAGAAGATTCTTAGCATTTGTTGTTTATTTTGCACAGTAAAAGGAAAAAATAATTGCTCTTTTTTTTTTTGAATACCAACTGTGTTTCAAGCAATTTACAAACATTTGGATTGTTTTAAAATGAAATGACCTAAAATTTGCCAGATTTCCAGTGTCAGAAAAAAAGATTATGTGCAAAAAGGTTTGAGGGATTATTAAAGCTCATGACATTCATAGCATTAAAACAGCCCAAACAGAGCTCAGTGTCTTGCAACACGGCATTAAGAACAAATGGAAAACAATTGATACCATGTAGTAACAGAGACACTACTACAGCTTTCCACCTCTGCAAACACATCAGATACTCCAAGCTTCACAACACTGCTTAACAAAACAGGTAGTCTACAAGAAAGGTAAACCCCTAAGAAAGAAAAACTGACAAGTTTCGCATAAACTGTGAGAACAATTCAACTCCCAGAATCACCTGGTACACCCAAACTCAGCAGCCAAGAGCCCAGCAGATGAATAAAAGCTCTGGATCCAGAAAACACCATTAGCAAGGCACTATCTGTGCAACATACGGCTACTGCTCGGTCTTCAGCAGTAACCACCTAGAGCGTAGGAAATAAAGATAATGTATGGAAGAATCACAAGCAAGAGTTAAAGATATCAATGCATTTGTCCATAAACACGCAAGTGTCATGAACAGATAGGATTTATACATTCTAAACAGCAAAAAGACAGAATTCATTTTAAGTAGTATTTGACATACAAGTCTGCCCCAATTAAAATGGCCAAAGCTGTTCTTGTCTGGCCAAATCAAGGCCAAGAACTATATTCCTGTTTGTGGAGAAGTATTCTCTAAAATCCAAAATTATTTTATGATTGTCAACATTTTGATGTATCTGGGCTTACATGTTAACACCTCTAGCAAAAGTAATTACAATAAAGAAAACAAAAACGTTTAGTTAAACTAGATTAACTAAATTCAAAAGTTAACACGCTGTCAGCCATATCAAGTAGAAAGCTGAAGTCTGGCTGCACAGGATGTTTTCCACAAGATCTGGAACTCATGTTGCACATAATTTGTTAAGCATCACCACACAGTAAGCCATTTTTCTCATCTTCAGGTTCTCCTCAGTATCATTCAGTGCAGAGCGCCAGACATTTGCTTACAGAGAAGCTTCCCCATTCTGTACTGAATACAGCTCCACATTCTCCTCAGCACTTCCTTCACCATCTGAGGCCATTTGTTTCCACCATACCTCCTCTCCCCCAGATAAAATAACGTTGTGCCATCTATACAGACTGGGAGCTTAAAGTTAGTCAGGTTTAGTTGAATGAACCACAGTCTAAAGGCATACACTCGTCTTTTCAGGGGGAGCAAGCAGAATCGTGAAACTCTTGAGTCAGTAACTTTCTAAACTAAGTTTTATAATACATAGTCGTTTTCGAAAGGAAAATAAAGTACTTGTATAAGCACCTATTTGGACAATTTTTTTTCTACCTAGACTGTACAGTTTCTCAACTGCTGAAAATTAAAAAGCTTTTAATTTTGCTTTCGAAGTAAAAACTTGCCTTTTTTCTAAACCTGTGAGGAAGCAAGCCTTTGTCACTGCTAAAATGTGGGGAGAAGATAACATTTCATCAGTAGCTGTGGGTTATAAAGCATAAATCAATACTGTTTCAATACCATATGCATGTTAAATGGTTTTTCTATTGACAGTCATATTTTATGATTATTTGATGGCCATATTTTATTGTTATTTGTATATTATTTCAAGACCGGTTTGTGAATTTATAATTTCTGCTCTGTAAGCATTTCAGGAGAAAAACTGTGCTCACGAAGCAACACAGGACCCCTTATTCTTTGTACTAGCATCCAGGGCACTACTTTGGATCTTCACTATCAAATTCATTTATTAAACCTACTTATATAATGGAAAGATCAAGTTTTTCAGAGATAAAAATATAAAAAAAAGCTTAGCATCTTTATCCTGCAATAGAGTCTCCAAAGAAAAACAGAAACAGGATTCAGAAGCAGCAAAATCTTTATCTTAAATTCTTATGGAAATGTTTTTGCAGTAATTATATTAAAAGAATATTCCAGCCCTTGGAAGTGCAAAATATTGATTTGTTCTAAAGAAAGCTCACTTTTCAGCAGGAGATACTAAAGATGCAGGAAGTGACAAAAAAAATTCAAGATTTTCATCATGCAAAAAAGACTTAGGAGGGACACTGTTCTTATTTGCCTAGTAGTGACAAGTATGTCATTGGTGTGGTCATCAACAAAAAGCACTTAGTCAATAGGATTAAGCTTTTCTGGTATATTTTGAAATAAACACATTTCAGCCTTTACAGCAACAAAGAAATAGATTGGTAATTCTGTGCCATCCCTGAATGTCACCAGCAGATTGGCCAGTCTCCTAGAAAAGCTTTCAGTGAATCAAAGCAAGTAAAAAAAAAGACAAACCAACGAACAGCAGTAAATGCAACCAATAGGGAGGGTATACGTTTTGTTTCCAGGGTATAGTTTCAAATATGATCTCATTTATTAATACTCCTACAGGTTTGCCAGAGCTGACTAGCCATTCACTTAATTCATTTATTTAAAGTTAGTTTAACTCTGCAACGTGAGTCTTCTTAGTATAGGAACAACTGGCAGGAAACCAGCTGAACAGTAAACTTTTCTGTTCAAGTGCAAAAATGACAGATCAACTTAACACTAGTTCTGCTCTGTGCCCCCCATCCTCCTTCAGGATCTAACTGAAATAACATACAACTTCTTTCAGAATCCTGGTATAATAATGAATAACTATCCTGATAGAGTAACTTTCTTGAATGTTGTAGGAAATGGTGTCTTAAAAGAATTTAAAGAAAATATGATGTCAATTCATGGCAAAAAAATAGGAATACCTGAAAGAACAAACAATGAAAGTATGTAAAAGTTTAGACTTCATAAGGTTGACAGTGTGCTAATTATCAATTTACCTTGTAATTTTTACATCTTCATAATAAATGTATTATTGGATGGATTATCCATAGATTCTTTCAGACAACTGAATTCATTCAGCATCATTAGGATGTACTTCCAATAAAACCACTTAAAAAGATCTCTCTCCTACTGAAGAAAATTTCAAGTCTACGCCCCTGCAGCTAAAAGAACAGATGACTAGACTCAGACTAATAAATGATCAGTTTACTGCTAGTGAAAATACATTTAACACTTTCAGAGAATTATCTGGAATCAAATTTTCAAGTTAATTTCCTTACATTAAATCAACATCAATTGATGTAAACAACAGAAAATTTTTCTACTGCATATTTGCTTCAGTAAATTCTACTCATCCAGGCTGATCTACAATGCCAAACAATATTCTGCATCTTGCTTTCTAATACTGTTGCTGTGTTACAGTGTCCAATCTCTCAGATTTCTTCACTATGCCAACATGCACATCCATGGGACACACACTTCAGCAGTCTTGGGGAACAGTGCATATATCAGACCTTTCACCTCTGAGCTCCCACAATAGAAAGGAATGTATAATTCCTCATGCTAGGGCTGTAAAGTCTTTACAACTGCTTAACGAAAAAAACCACAGGTAGAACCATGGCATTGTCACGACCCCTGTGCAGACCTGTGAAACTTCTGCCACACGTGTCCATGGTATAAACAACGCACTACATCTTGTTTTGACAGAACAAAGCACCTTCACACGTGCTGAAGCATGGATGTGAGAGAACCTGATGAGCACCCAGGTTAAGGGATAATTAAAAAAAAATAAAAAAAAATAAAAAAAAGACTTCCCAGAGCCCAACAGGGATCAGAGACAGAGGCAAGGATTCTCCACACATGAAAAGTAACTTGTTTTACAGAGAGTACCATGGAAAGGGGATACAAGTCAAACCACTGAATATTTTTTTCCTATTAATTCACCTGACCCATGGCAGGAGACAGAAAAAACAGAGCAAGAAATTAACACACTCCTAGTAGACCATAGATGACTGCGAAATACACAAGATTGTGTATCATTTATCTCCAGCTTTAATTTTTAAAGAAGCATGTAGCTATTCAAACAAAAAGAATGGAGTCCTGTAAAGCCCACAAGCCACCCAAAGCTTTTTTCAAAACATACGAGGACGATATAGCAAAACCTTCTCCTTTCTTCACTTAAAACAAAACCACGAACAACTTTTGTTATTGCTCTGACCTGATACTTACTGCACAAGGTCTCCCGCAGGACGACCCACACCAATAAGACCCCCACCCCCTCGCACCCCAGCCAAGCCCACCAAGCAGCACCACCCACACAAGCAGCGCTCTGGGACCAAAGCGCTGAAGAAGCCTAACAACATCTTGGTGATTGAGTTTCTCTGTCTGGGGTTTTTTTGTTTTGTTTGGGTTTTTAAGTGTTTTTCCAGTACTTAACTGCTCACAGATGGGATGTTTGCGGAGAATGTATACAACAACCCACAGAGACCCCATAAGACTCCCATAAGCTTAAGTTATGTCAGGAGAAATGCATGCAATGCTTCACTGGCGAGCAGATGCCAATTGCTGTCTGTACGTAGGACGTGTTGCTGCATTATCGCAGTGTTACTGTGGCGAGCCTTACAGGAGAGGAAGGTGATTTTCTTTTAAAACGAAGCCATCCTCACTCACGCTCTCACTTTCGCACCCAAATATTGCCCAACACGTAGGCGTGCGCAGCCTGCCCAGCAGCAAGGCTGCAGGGTCAGCGTGGCATCCACCCAGGACCCCCACGATGGTTTGGGAACCAAGGGGCTCCCAGGACGAGCCCTCCTCCTCCTCCCGGGACGGCAGCCACAGCCTGCTCTGGGTGGGCTTTTTGCAGCCTTCAGGAGCTGGCAGCGATCGGTCTTTCCATCCTGAGGGTCATCAGGGCTTAATCACCGTCTTTTGCCTCCTGAGCCCGGTCTCGGGAAAAGCTGTATTTAGACCTCTTCGTTCCTACAGCCCCTTGCCTGCAATTTATTCCTCCTGGTGTTTCTGCACCCATACATTGCTAACCAGATCACCTTTAATTAAGACTGCTACTGCAGTCCTCTACACATGTAATAGGAGAGATCAAATCCCACTGATTTATTCTAGCCACATCCGAGTCCATGGCTAGTACAGGAGACTATGGGAGGATATCTTCTGAAAAACAAAACCCGTTCTGGGTGAGCATGCAACAAACAGCCTTTTACAGAATTTTCTTCCTAATCCCTTTGTACTTAGCAGACACCCTAAAGTCTAAGGACCTATTTTCTGTTTTAATCCCATCTAAGGAAACATTTTCTTGTACTTACAGTTTTTAAGGCCTGGTAATCTTTTTGCCCTCCAAATCTAATTTTTTACACAGGTTTATCACCAGTTACTTATGCCTCATATAAATAAGTTAATCAGCCTTTTTTATAAGAAGAGATAGGACTTAACAACATTTTAATGTCCATTATTTTGTTCCAGAAAGATATCAGCCAGGCACTAGAGAGCAAAGACTTCCACAAAGCTGACTCCTACTGCATTCACTGCTTGCAGCCTACTTACTGTGCTGCTTTTGCTTCTCGTCTCACATTAGGGGAGTAGAGGGCCAAATGCAGGGCAGCGCATTACACTGGAGGAAGCAGCAGCTTTATGTTAAAAGTTTTACCACCATCTGCAAATTTACAGTTCCTAGCTATGTAGGTATTTTGGTTCGCTTGATTCTTTTCCAAGCGTTCCTTGATATAATTCAGAATCAGCCTTCCAGCTGAACTGGTTTCTTGTGCAGCTAGCTGATGCATTTATTCATTAGCTTTAGTGAAGCCCTAGGCACAGTGACAGCATGAATAATATAAAAAGTAAAGCCCAACATGCTCAATAGTTTATTGAGGAAAGTAAATAAGTTGGGGGGAAGGGCTGGGTGGGCTTTTTCCCTCCTTTCTTTTTTTTAAGAAACGTGAAATCTTGATAGACAGGATACGCAAGCTTCTTATTTTTCCCTAGATGTGTGCATATTTGGCCATAAATCAACTTAAATATGCATGGCATGTTCTATTCCAATGCTCCCATAAAACTACATACAGTTCTATTAGTTTAGATGTAGAGAAATAAAATGCCTGAATTTCAGTTCTAAAGTTTATTCATTCTCTGTGATCTCCAATAATTTTGCTCATAACTCATAAAAGGAGGAGGAGGTCACACAAACTCTGTCAAAACATAATTGAAAGCAACAGCCTGAATTCATTAGCCCTATAAAATTTGAATTTAATACTACAATACAACATAAGCAGTAACAAGTATTCTTATCAATCTTAAACATCTCTAAATTTTTCAGCCAACTACCTTTTATGTGTAGCGTGGCTTACCCTTTAGACTAGATAAGAAGAATCCTGACCCAGAATACCTTCTCTACCCCCTCCTCTGCCTCATAAAGAACATTTTATCCAATATTTTTCAGCAAAGTTCAGGTGGTATGGTCATTCCAGTAGTACTCATTTGGTGAGTTCAAGGGTAGGGGTTTTTGGGGGGTGGGAGGAGGGATTTCTAGTGTACTCATTTAATACTCATTTAAAGGAGAAAAAAAAAAAAAGCTGTCAGCCTGTTTCATCTTCTCACTAATGTCTCAAAAATAAAAATCAAAATAGACACAGTCCTTCACTATAAACTAAAACCATATATAAAAGGTTCTGGACAGCTATAAAGAAATATACAGTTTCTTTTTTCCTTTTGTTTTTTTCTTAATTAATAAAGAGAAAGGAGAAAATATTTTGTACACAGATTATGTTAACATACCAACTAATTCACAGGATTTCATATTTGCTTTATGACTTACGTTCATTGTAAAATTACCCTTAAAAGACCACAACATAATTTTTGCTAATTATATTGTGGTATTCCTTTAGTCATAGTTGCGTAAATTTCAATTTAGAGAAGTGCACAGTGGAGTTAAGTACACAGCAAAAAAGTTAAGAGTCTTGATGACCCCTGTATCACAGTGTCCCACAGGTTTATTTACCACGAGATCCCACTGGACACAGAAATCACTGACAAATAAGCAGTATTTTTTCTGAAGCTTACAATGGAAACATAATACAATCAATGCACATACTGGCTGATGAAGCTGGTCATTAAATCAGCCATTTCGAAAGATATTTTAGTATTTTTATACTAGTTCGTAAACATCTGAACATTATATGACCATCTCAATATATAGAATGCTTTTTCCCCATAATGTATAATGTGATTTTTCTGATTTTTTTTTAGTATTTACAGAGTAAATAGCAACACCCACAATTAAACTGAAGTGCCTGAGATCATTAGGCAGTATATACACAGTCACTCCTCCATTAGCTCTTTCACTTGAACATGAAAGATTATTTACAGATGCTAAGAACCATCAGCAGCCACTCTTTACTTACTATAAATTGCTACCATAAAAAGAAATGTACAATTGCAAACAGAAAAAAGAGGGAAAGACAGACAAAACATTGAAGAAACTGGAAAGAATGCAACAAAGAAAACAAACAAACAAAAAGCACCCCACACAACTAAAACACCCAGTAAGAACAAAATTGTATGTATCATTTTACAATAGATTAAAAAGCTTGTTCCTTACTTAGCCTCCTAATATATTGTCTCAGCTAATCCAGGACTACTAGTAAACATTTAGTAATGACCTACCAGTCATTACTACCCTATACTGAAGGTCCTTATGACAAACAGTATTTCTTCCGGGGCTGTAAAACGGAAAAAACTTCCCCAAAATCAGACGGGACCGTTGCAGTTTGCTGCCACAACAGCTAAGCCCAGCAATAAGGGCTCTCCCTGCCAGGACACACTCCAACAAAAAAGTGACGCGCAGTCCTCCTCTTTTATTCCTGTCTTAAGCCCATCACTTTGCTTTGTTAACCACAGAAGTGTCTTTCCTCCTAGTAAAACTTGATGCCTTCTTAATGTAAAAGTGATCCAGGCTTCTCTGGGGACCTCCTAAGAGGAAAGGGTCTCAGGAGATGTACGTCAAAACCTCTGGGCACCTCAGAGCTACATGGTCAAGGCAGTCACGTTCCTTTAACTCCACGCGTTCTCCTTTCATCCTACATGCACAAACAGTGAGGCAAACGCATCTGGGTTCACTGTCGGTAGCAGCATACTCACAGCAGGTCGGATTTACTTTGGGTGCGCCAGAATTGCAGGATTACACACAGAGACAACTTCCACCACCAGCAAGAACCTTCCAAAATGCTTCCATCTTACACTTGAGCACCATTTGCAGTGGAACAGGACATGCAAGGGGAAAGCCAGTCAGAGAAGCCAGAGTACTTCCAAAACCTGGCAGTAATCGAATACACCAGATGGGTAATTCACAAGATGAGACCACCAGCTCGGAGAAAAACTCACTTTATCACATCCTGAAGAAAGCAAAGAGCACTGGGACTGACCAAGGGAAGAAGAGAAAAGGCACATTCAAAACACATTGCTATTTTTTTTGCAACGCGATAAAAATACAAAGAACCCAGTTTATACCGAGTATCTACATCCTTTAACATGACATAAAAAAAATTTATTAATACAATGACACCTTTCATACAGTGAAATACACCTCAGCCAACAGAGAGCTGGCGCTTCACATAAGCCCTTGTAAAGACTTCAAAATATTAGCAAGTTAGGATTCATATGATCCATAGACTTTCTGCTGAACATATGAAAAGGGCGTATTTCACGGCTACAGCAGAAACCCAAGTTCCTCACATCAGCAAAAAGCCCAGCAAAACACAGAAACGCAGAGCTGGCCTTTGCTTGCTGACTCCAGCTAAGGCTCCTGACTGCATTGATGGACCATGTAATAGGCTTGCTGCTTTGATGAATATTCACCCTCACCGTCCTTTGCTTCACCTTCTCAAAAAGGTTCCAAAAATACCATAAGAAGTTATTTGCAGCACAGTTCCTCTGGTTGGTCAAGAATTATTTGCTAGAACACTAAAGCGGGATTTAATTTTTAGAGTGGGGGAAAATCTGGATCTCAGTGAAATGTCACGGTGAAAAGAGAAGCACAGAATAAAACAATGTTTCAAAAGGATTTGTTCCCCATGTTAAAAATCATATAATACACAAAGTGCACTGTCTCTGCTATTGAAACAAAATGTTTCATTTAACTTAACTTTTCTATTTTATCAGAATTTCAGAAACTCCACATCTCAGAAGTTTGCCTCTAAAACAAATTTCCATTCCTTTTCAGCACCTGTGAAACTTAAGCTTACTAAAATATAAGTTAATATCTGCTAAAGGTCATTTCAATTTAAAAAAGTTTGAAAGTTAAGAATGAGTGAATTTATTTAATGGTATACTTGAAAATTTGTATTGACATTTGAAAGCAAGTTTACCACGTGCACACCAAAATAGCTTGGCTCTGTCACCTAGACACCTGAGAAATCACACACTTCTAAATAACAGCAAGCAGATGGAGTAATTTCTATTTTCCAAAAATTAGCTGAAGAAGCTTATTAAAGCTGTGCAGTAACGTGTAACTTCACGTTCTTCCTCAAACTTCAAGATAAATATGACATTAAATGAAAGGACACATTTAAATTTAACATTTAGGAACTAATTCTGACTAATTTTAACTGACTTCTGAACAGTGTCTGAACTGGATGCAAATGACAAATAGTTGGCGTTTATCTGCAAGTGTTGTTCCTGTATCACAGATACTCTCGTCTGAGACTGGAAAAAATACACTCCATCTCTTCATAAAGTGGAAGCAGCTGCAACGACAACCGATTTTTGGCAACTTCAGTCCCTATCTACTTGTAGGTACCAGAAGCAGCCTCAATCACATATTACAACTAATTAACAAACCCAATAAACTACACCATAGCAAATACAAATGCCAGCTTCATCAGTGAGAGCAAATATCTAACTCTTACATTGCATTTCCACAGCAATCCTGAAAGCATTTTATGGAAGGAGGTAAGCAGATCTGTCTGTACATCTCAGATCTTCACATGGATCTTTCAATCTTTTTCATTACAAAGGCAGGTAATACGGGCTCTGGACATTAGACTACAGTATTAAAATAAAACAGAACTAATTATTGCAGGAGCATCACAGCTCAGCAGATCTCACAGTATTGAAAACAAGATTCCATCCTTATGAAGTGCTGCAGAATAGGAGATTTATGCATTTTCTTCCATAACATCACGCTAAGGAGAATTTTCTGCTTTCATGATGGGAGAGCACGCTGTGATCGAGCCCCCAGAACGGGGGCAGAAAGAGTGAAGTGCTGTAACGGCAGCATTACCAGTACGACGCAGGCCACAGAGGGAAACAAATCCTTTTCATGAGACTTTCTTGCCCTCTGTAGTTGAGGTATTTGAGAAGAAGAGGGTTGAATAGATCCTGGTTCATGAAGAATAAAAAACCAAGTATCTTCTTCAGAGGGTCTGAAACAGACCACATCTTGAAATATCTGAAGATGACGATTTTTGGTCAATCGGCACAGAGCACTTCAAAAGCACATTCAAAATGAGGCAGCTGCTGTACAGCGAGACATCTACTAACAGCAGCAAAAATCCTCCTGAGACTTTTTCTTTTGTGCCCTTCCTCCCACTGAGGAGGGAAATATGCTGCAAGACAGAGCCGTGAGATCAGGACACAGATGCAACAAGTCTTGAAACCTTAGAAAGAGTGTGAGAAGCTGGAAAAGGAAGACCTTTTCTAAACCAGGAGCAGCAGTTCTGGTGATCCCATAGAGAAGAGACCACAGAGGCTGCCCGGGGCGGAGAAGCAACTGCTGGAGTTTCTACAGGGAGAGAAAAGAGTCTGCACCCTTTCTCAGAAACGGATTTGAGAAGGGCAGCAACTAGTTTTCCTTCCTGTGGACTAGCAGCAGCACACATACCCTCGCTACTTACAAAAGCGACATCCATAGGAATGTTTAAATTAAGCAAACGTGGCTCATTTGCAGGGCTAGCTTTTTCTTGACTCAAGCCCTACTCAGTTTGGGATTATCACTAGCATCACCACCATAAGCAGTCATTCTCCCGGTAGGAATCAGGCAAAACTCTTCCACTGATCAGACTACACAGCACAAAGAGGTTCCTAAATTTATATTTTACTTTGCTAATTATCATGGGGTAGAGCCTCCCAAAGCAAGCCAAGCAGCCTGACAGCTTTCCCGTGCCAAATTACTCCTTAAAAATAATAATAAAAATAAATCCTACTACATCATATAATAGTCAACCTAAGCTTCCTAATGCAAAGTGCTGTAATGCTGTCCCAAGTCAGCAGACGGAAAGCTGAATTAATCTCCACCGATACACACGGGCTTGTTAAACCGCAGCAGAGCGAAAACAAAAAGACCGTGTTATTATCACTCGGCACTGCCACTGAGAGCCCCGTGGGGAGCCACGACACCTCGCGTGAACCACACTCATTTCACAGCGCTGCTCTTGGCAAGATCCTGCAAAGAGCATCCGAAACAAGCGGTGCAGTTATTCATGAGCTAAATGGATGCCAGAAACGCCACATAGAGGATAAAGGGATAGCAGAAGAAATTTGCACTTCTCTTTTCCTCTGACAGGACTGTAAAATTGGGCTTGAAAACAGAGAATAGCCCTCTCACTGCCTGGAGAGAGAGAAGGGAGCTAAGGACTTTTCCTGCACTTCCACAGATCAATACCTATATCCTCTAAACACCAAAAACCAGAAGCTGCATAAAATGGAGCAAAGCCATTTTACAGGAGATGATAACCTTACAGCATACACATAGTGAAGAGACTTTCCATAACAATGACCTAGACAGATATTAAACCACCAGGTGTTTAGCATACATCTATCTGGGAGACAGATAAAGCACTATTAATCTCAAAGAAATATAATGCAGCGTGATAAAGTGACATCTGGCTGTGCACAATAGAAACACTGTAAAACACTTATTCTTCCCTATTTGCTAAGTAAGCAATGACTCTTTTAATTATCCACATCAAAACCAGGTTCAAAAGATGACAATGAAAACGTCTGAAACATCTGGGAGAGACTGTATTTTATGCTTAGTGAAAAAGGATGTTCGTGCTTGTGGACCTGATTCTGCCCATGTTTATCAAGTTTCCTCCTTGAAGTCAATGGCTATCTGAGCACAGGAGAGAGCACATTTGTATAAGCAGGATTCTAAAAGTGAAAATAAAGTTCTACCAATGTCATTTCAAATCATGTTTTAATCTGGCTTTGTTCCTTTGTTCTCCTCTTGAGCATTTCTGTAGCCTTTTTGTGAATTATTTGCCTGTTCTTAATCCATTCAAAGAAGAGATGATCTTAACACATCTTTAAAAAAAAGACAAAAAACACCCCCATAAGATGCAATGACTCTTTGCAACTGCACACAGCAAGTGCCTATGCGGAATTAGGTGTCTTTGGGCACCAAGAACATAAACATTAATTATTCTGAAGACAGAAGCAGTTTATCTTAGACTAAGCTAGAAAAACAAACAGCAAAACCAAACAAAACAAACCCCCCACAAAAAACACCCCAAAACCCCCACCCAAATAAAGCTAAAATGCCTTTCTGAACTAGTCTGAACTTCACTGATAGCCAAACACGTTATATTAATGGGTGTTTATTTAGCACTAACAATTCAGATATTTAAACAGCCTTGAACAGAACTCAAATTATTTTCTATAGTGTCTAATGTGCTTCCAGCTGAACTTTCTACTATATTTCTGAATGCTGACAAAATACTGCTTAATGTTTTCTATAGATCAATAAATTTCACCAGTTTAAAAATTAAAAAAAAAAAATAAAAAAAAAACCAACCACCCTCACAGGGATATTTTTGGAAGATGCGTATTTTATTTGTATGAAATTATTAGACATACCTTTTCACTCTGAGGTAAAGCTAGTCTGGTAACACTAGCAGTTAATCACTAAGTCCACTACCTCCTCTGTTAAAGTCAGAGGGAATTTTGATAGATTTACCATAAGGAAGGATGCAGAAAGCAAACTGTCAGCAAACTGGACTGAATCTTGTCCTGATTACTTCAGCTTGGGGATGTTTCAAGACCCCTTACATAATGCTCTTTTATTTCACCTGACATTGCAATTGCTCTTTCAAGCACGATTTGTACAAATCGAGAAAGCATCTTCAGTTCCCCTTTCTGAAAGCCTTATCTTCAACACAGCAGTTTCCCCCAAAAAGTGACAGTTCTAGACCCAGGCCATGGTGCAAAGCTGGTCCTTGCACCTTTCAGACCACCCAACTCACCCAGACCACACAGCCCAACAGCAGCATAAAAAAACACGTCTCTCTTGACGAAGCCCAAAACAGCTCAAGCAAAGCTACACACCATTTAAATGACTTCACGATTTATCCACTGCTTAAGAGAGAAGCTTTGATGCTTTAGCCAAAGCCCTCAGAGAATAGCTCAGGAGGCAACAGAGAGAACAAGAGCTTGACTTTTTGACTAGCAGGTAGTTGCTCAAGGTCCACCAGCACAGAGCCCTTCAGAAAACGGTGGAAATTACTTTAAGACTTCAAGACTCCACTTCTGCCTGGAGCAAGGAAGAGACCACAGTCATAGTAATTCTCTGACACAAATATTTGGGTGCATATATTGCTACCAAAAAAATAATAATCCAGAGATAGTCAATTTTAAGAGGCCAACAGGTTGACAATCCAAATAGAGTGATTACAGGACCGTGTTAGCAGCCCCTGAAAAAAGGGAATAAAAGCGCTTGAGTAACCAAAATACAACTGAAGGCAATGCCACATCTCTCCAGGCAAATACAGAGCACTCGTGAACCAAAACACTGTTTGCAACATGGAAGTAGTAGTCCAGGGAGAAAATCAACTCAGAACTTTATTCTTGTGATAAATAAACCAACGTACTTTTTAAAACCCCAGAAGCAATACTGCCTTTAAGCCAGGCTTCTAATTAGCCACACATAATTGAAATATGCAGCTGTTAAAACACCGAGTATAAAAATAAGCACAAGAATCATTTTCTACTTGCACGTGCACTTCTCTCTCAATTAGTTATGAGATGCTCTATTTCTGAACTCCAAGTTCACTAAAGAGCTGTCACTACTATAATTGAGGGAAAAATACTGAAGCCTCATTATTATCTGATCCATTTCAATTTACAAGTGTAAATGATTAAAAAAAACAAAAAAGTGACAGTTTTGGTCATTACGCTCTTACAAGAACTACCTTGTTCCAAACTACATATCATCATATAACAAATCATTTCTGCATCATTTAAAGGTGCTTAGGTTACATCGGTCATTACTCTTCAGAGAAAACATAATCGTGAATTGCCATTATATTTGGGGGGAAACTAGGATTTAAAAGACTAATGCGTGCTGTCTTGGAATGAGCTGGGCGCAGGCACTCAAAGGGCCCACGCATTTCCTTTGTTTAGGAAGCAATAAAATGCAATACTACAAGTTACAAAATTATGCTGTTTGACTAGCTTCCCATTATTCATAACGAGTACTATAATTTCCCAAGAAACTTTTCTAACCACTGAAATTTTACTACATTCCCACAAATGTTTCCTTTGACAAGATATTTACTAAGATAAATCACAAGAAGTTACCTTGTCAAAGGAAACATTTGTGGGGAATGTAGTAAAATTAAAATGTCTCCACCTTAAGTGTGATAAGACACTTATATATATTTTATTATACTATAAACATCTTACTGTCATATTACTAATAAAACATACTAATAAAATTAGTATAAACTGAGTTCACTACTACAGTCATAATTCAAGTTCTTCAATTTCAATCCCAATGTCAAAACTCTTAAAAAAACAAACAAACCAAACACACAAACAAACAAAAAAACCCACCACCACAAAAGCCACACAAGTATTTCACACACACACACACACCCCCCAATTAAGAGTTTATAATTCCAGCACCTTCTTCACTACCTTGGAGATTTAGATTGTTCTTCCTCACACACACGTAAATGACATCAGGCTGCAGTTATCTGATGGTAGGACCAGGTGTTTAAGTATCCCCCTCCCTGCCAATAAAAAAACTAGTAACGAGACTCACTCTTGACAAGCCACAAAATTATCACAGCTGGTTATTAACACTGGGAAATGGACTAGAAGGTAGATACAAAATATTGCCTATTAATCAGCACTATCAAGAGTAGAATGCCAGGATATAAGGATTTAACACTAGACTGATATGGCAGAAATTCATGATGAAGAGAGAGCTATCACTTTCTATTGCTAATAAATCTATTTCCATGCATCAAAATTGATACAAATTACCCTAAATATAATTCTCTGTCCTCAAGAAATAAAAATCCAGTGGTATAACATATGAGACACATCAAGGCTTGGAAAAGAAACATTAAAACCCAAGAATTAAAGTCTAACTTTGCTAGACTCGGTTGTTAAAAACCAAAAGTTACTCACTAGTCTGTAACAGCTGGATTTTATAAAAGTTGTCTGTAGTTTTTACTGCAATCTTAGGCAGTGATCTTTAAGTAATGTTTTTGGAGAAGAACAAACTAGAAATATCAATCCTTTCTTATTTTTCCCCCTCTTTAAAACATAAACAAAAGCTCTCTTGCTCTTCATAACATGGTTAAGACATTTAAAATTAATAAAGTTTCATTAGCACACCTGAGAATACTAAATGAAGTTTCAGAAGTGCCAGTCAGATAAGCAATCATAGCTGCAGAAAAAAGACACACTTACTCTTAAATTGCAAAACCAAGTATCACCACACTTCAAGGCTGTTCAAAACCCGTGTTCTACACAGTTGTCTGAGCCTATGCTGTACTGATGCATGGAGGAGCTTAAGCCTTAACACCAGTTGTTTATATTATTATTAAGAAATTAAGTGACATGTATCATTTTAAGTATTTGAATATTCAAGTATTGCCAAGTACCAAAATACTTCCTAAGCCTGTATTGATTGTAGAGTCAGGTTCAGGTACCAGTTCGGAAGTTACCACGACAGGAAAGCATTACATAGAGTAATCCTTACGCTAAGGTGCGGAGGCGCTTGTGCCAGTATCTGAACAGAATGGCATCATTTTAAGGCTAAGTCACTGAAGTAGCTGAATTATTTTAGAAAAAGACCACAAACATTTATTACAAGAAACCCACAGAATTTGACACCAAGCTCTGTCTTCCTATGTTCCTCAGTCTTATTTGGTGACATCACACACACACCATGAAGAAATTCACCTCGGTAGCTTAGCGAACAACTGTAGCAGAGACAAAACTAACTTCAGCCTCAGCAAATTTTGTTACCGGTTACACTTCTTTAGTTTTCCTTCTAAAAACACTCTTACTACATTCATTATGCAGTAAGTCAATCAGCCAAAATTTGGAACAGATGTTTATGACCATTAGTAATCCGTATTCAAAGACGGATTTCAAAACAAATTGACAAACAAACAGAAGACCAAACCAGGGCATCATCAAAAGCATGCTTCCAGTCCCTTTTACCGTACATTAGCAAGGATCCTATTTAAACCAAACTCTCTCTTGTACTCTTAAGAAGTGGATAGAAGTAAAAACCTAGAAACAACCAGAAAAGGCAATCAAATTCTATGAGTTGCATTCTGGTGCTAGTTTGAGGAATATTTAGACAGCAAGATGGAATTCCAGTAGTTCATGAATTTCAGATAGAGAAAGAACCAGGTCCTTTGGGCTGCACATGAGATTTTGTTCATGATTTTAAATTTGATAAGATTCTTACATTCCAGCATCATGAAATGAAGAAAAATTGAACCAGAGTTTACTGTACCTATAAATATATGATTCTCTTGGAATCATCCCAGAACAAGCAGCAATATAAGTAATATCATCAGTAACATAACCAGTGGTATTACCCCTGGTAATGTAAATAGAAGTAAATGAGCTTCAAGGTTTTTTTCAAAAAGGACAGAATATTCAGCTAGTACACTAAACACTAGTGAGCAACTGAGAACAATTTAAATAATAACCTCTGAAATGCATTAGTTCAGTAATGAATTCATTAGTAAGGCCAGAAAATACTACCATTTGATCTGATATCCACAATAGAATAGCTTACCAATCTATTTATGTATTTTAAATATAAATATAGCATCCAATGTATTAAGACTACTGTCATTTGACAGTTTTATCTCCATGATGAACTACAACCAGTATTAAAAGTCCAAACTAATTTCTAAAATCAATTTGTTTAGTATTCACCTCCAACTCTCTTTGTTCTATTTGCTACAAAATTAAAAAGCCCTCCAACAGAAATCACTTCCCTGTGGGGTACTAGCAGACTGCAATCAATTTACTCCCTTCAGCTGGCAAAAGAAGATAGCTTAAGCTTCTTTATCATCTTCTGCAGGTGTGTTTTCTAGATCATGATCCACTCCAGTAAGACCCTTCTCAATATACTTGCAGTGTCTCAGCTGATTGCACTTAAGGGTAAGAATCTTAAACTCTTTTTTTTTTTTTTTTTTGAGATCATTCAACTAATTTTTAATCAAATGCATACCATGTGATTTTGTTTGGGACAGATTCATCCCTCCTCCCTTTTCCTTAATCCCCAAGTTCTGCTCTTTCCTAGAAATGACATCAGATTTTCTCTGCTGTCTCATAAGTAGCTTCCTAAATAAAACTATCTTAACTTTTTGGTAAAATCAATTGATTCCATCAGTTGTATCCATTAGTCTTGCCATTCTAACAAGTCTCTATGTTACTGGGACAACCTTTTCTCTTTATTTAGCCTTCTCTCACCATTTTCACCATGTTTCCCCAGCACCCTATTCAAAATGAGCATCTCCACTTAAGAATAGATGCTGATTTTTTTTATGACAAGTTTTTTCAGGTGCTTAATTTTGCAATGTTCTTAAAATCCTCTTTAGGCAGGTCATATAATTAATTTATACACAGTACAATTTCTGTAGACTAAATATTAATCTTGATCATGAACCACTAAAAATGCTCTGTTAATACACATAAATTATCAAATTCATTAGGAGATTATATAATTTGGGGCAAATCCCATTGGCTTCACTCCTGTAAATAGTCCCACTGATGTCAACAGAATTTTGAGAGTAAATATGAGCAGGATTTGATTGTGTTGACCAGAATACAAATACTTCTCATATCTTGAAGGGTGGGGGAAACAGTCCTATGTCATATACAAAACCCCAATCAATCATATCTTATAGCAGAAGCTTCCAGATACCTACAAAACCCCTAAGAACCTTCTTCCCCAATTTTTAATCTCTTAGTGACTCCAACTTTGATATACCATCTTATTTTTAAAGACACACATCATTACTGTCTACAACCACTTCAAGACTGTTGAGGTTGTACGCAAGGCTGCAGCTGAGAATAATCCCTAGAATATTTTGAACTAAAATACGTGAACATATCCACTTATTTTTGGCACACCTATACAGAGAGACAAAAAACAAAGCAAATTTCATGTCTCTGACAAAGTGCAGAAGGAGAAATTACTAGCCTACTGCTTCTGATAGTGTCCTCTTCACCACTAGCTGCAGCTGATTGGCAGTGACACTGCTTTATATATATATTTTTATATATATATAGTCCAGCTGGCAATATTTTGTCATGCTGTACATGTTTAACTGCTATTAAACAGTGTTTCCTAAAAAAATCTGGTCTAGTTTCTCTGAAAATGTGGTTACATGTCAGCAAGTCAATTAGGAGTAACTATTTAGAGAACCTGTTCCTGTAGCTTCTACCCTGTACCTGTCTCCACTATTGAACACCTCCCCTGCCTGCCTCCCTCCCTCCCTTTTTTTTTTTTTTCTTTTAAACAAAGCTATCTGGGGCTTTTGAAAACCTGGCAACAGTGAAGGGCGCAATGACGGTCAAGATTAAAAAGTTACAAAGGAATAGGAAAATCTATAGTTTGTTGGTATCTAGACTCTGCCGTTACAGGAAGCCTTGGTCAAAGAAACAATATTTAGCTCAGTGTATACTCTGCGTGACATTAGAAACTTTATGTATTCTTCCCGTTTGAAGAAATTATGAATAAAGATGTTAAAAAAAAAAAATCCAAAACCAGTCCTGTCAATCATACAGTTAGTGCCTAGTATAACAAAAACCTACAAAAAAAGACTATCATAACAGAGTAGAAAGACTTCAGAACCAAAATTAAAGGAGAAGGCATTTTTAAGGCACCTGAACTACTGAGAGCGGGAAGAGCTTTCAGGAACTGAACTTTGCACTTCTGCACTGCAGGCATTAGTAGTACTGGACCTAACAGCTTTTTTAACCAAAACCAGTTTTTGGCACCCTCTAGAGGTTTTGCTCCCACAGAGAAACAACTCATAAGATAGGTAATTATAATTGTCATAAAATTTGGGAGAGTTACAGTCCAGAACTCAAGCCTGTAACCAGTGCAGGCCAGTACAAAAAGGTTTATACGAGAATGCGAAACCAATACATTAGAGGATCAATGCTGGCTTCATTCTGTGTGATCAGATTGCTCATCTCATTCAAGTAGCCCAGGACTTCTGGGTCTGTAGGAGCAAAAACTAGAAACACACATCACAATTAATACTCCCCTGTTAAAAGACAGGGAAATCTAGTTTCCACCACATAAACTCTGGAGCCTTATAAAATTCAATGTTTCACTTAGTTTTTGAGAAATAAACCAAACCCAAAGACAGCTAGCAAAATAATAGATCACCCATCTATGCAACACTGCAAAACGATATTCCAAACCTTTAGTGTCACATGGAATTTTTTATTATAAAGAAGTGGCATTTAAATCTTATTCATGTTCTCTGAATAAAAGCAGTATTAATCATCCAATTTGCCATCATTTGCCCAGCCACTTCTCCCTTCCCATCAAACCCTGTCCATATGAAATATGGAAGGAAAAGGACTTTCTATTACAAAACTGCCTTCTGACTTTTGGATCAAGTTGGTATTAGGCTGCAACTTCCTATAGTATGTAATGAGGAACCACCTGTTCAGATCTCAGTAGATCATGCTCTCCAGGTCCAAGACAAAAGTGCTCAAATGTAAAATGCTTTTTTTTTTTATTAAGCATTAATTTTCTGCTGTCATCACCCTGTAAGTCTGAAAATACAGGGTGTCCCAAGCACTTGTGCAGATTTAAGCAACTTCCTCAAAACAAAGAAGAAAACAATAGTTCATTTTAGAGGCTTCATTCTTAAAGAAAAAAAATGAAAAAACATTCTACAATCTGAATATTAAAGAGGCATTTCCTATCATCAATGATACCACAGAAATGTAAATTCCACCCATGGAGTGTTTATTTTTAGGACAGTTTGAAATTGCAAGCCATTCATCCACAGCTTTCCAACTCAGAGACCACTGGTCTTCTGCAGCAAACATCTCTCCTTGTATTGTTGAGAAAGCAAATACATAAAAAACCATGGATCAGGGTGACCAGGGTATCCCAGGAGCAATAGAAAAAAGGGAGCACACTACATATACTTCTTCATTTCCAGTATCAGAGTCATTTGAGACATACACATCACTTTATTCAAAGTAGACTGCCATATCAGTGACTGGTGAAATGAAAGAAAGACCAATTGCTAACAAAATCATACAGCGTCTGCTTCAGAGAAAACTGTAGTGAGACTCTTGAAATATCCTGACAATGGCTCCTCAGGGATCCAGCTCTAGCTACTGTGAATTCTGAATTTCAGGAGACTAGCTCTTGAGCGTAGAAGAGTTGGTCTCAGGTAAGGCTGAATGGTGCTACACAGACACCCTTACTGCAGGTGTACCAGCCCTACTAGAAACCGTGCAAAGCTTTGAGCTCCTTTACATCGCTATGTCTATGTTTTCAGGCAGCATCAGAACATTCATTTGCCATCTGCCTGCCAAGAAACTTCTGCACACACATCCTTGGGATGATCAGCGCATCCAGTGGTCAATCTGAAGACTGCACACAGACTACCATTTGCAGAGAAACCAGTTGCCTACTGTGTCAAAAGCAAGCGTCAGTGGGGACGCATCAGGCCCATGCCCAAGACTCTTCCCTGGTCCCAAACAGCTTCCATTCCCAGCTTAAAGCCTTGCTCCTCATTCGATGTTAAGTAACAGTTGAACTGATACTAAAGCCCAATAATATCTGAATTTCTTTGAGACAATGCAGATGCCAAAGCAGAAGCCAAAGAACAGCTGTGAATGGTCTAGAAATGCAGCAGAACTGTGCACAGCTCTCCAGATATGGTCTTGTCAGTGCTGCCTAGAAGGGAAAAGTCACTTCCCTCCACTTCATGGTGCTGCTTCTCCTAATGCAGCCCAGGAAGCTGTTGGGTCCGCTCTGCCATGAGAACACACTGCTGGCTCATGTTCCACTTCTCCACCAAGAATCCCAGATCCTTCTCTGCAAAGCTCCTTTCCACCCAGCTGTCCCCAGCATGTACTGGTGCACGAGGTTATTCCAACCCAGGTGCAGAACCTAGCATTTTGCCTTCGTTCCATTTCACAAGGTTCCTGTCAGCTCGTTTCTCCAACCAATTGACACGTCTCTGAATGGCAGCAAAATCCTCTGGCGTATCATCCACCCCTCCGAGTTTAGTATCATCTGCAAACTTGCCAAGTGTAACTCTGTCCCACCGCTCAGATCGCGAACAAAGACACTAAACAATATAGGACACAGTACCGACCCCGAGGTACACCGTTAGTGCCTGGCCTCCAGCTGGACTTCATGCTGCTGACCACAACCCTTGGAGCCCAGCAGTTCAGCCACTTTTCAGTCTATGTCACTGTCCATTTATCTAATCCATACTTCAAGAGCTTGTCTATGAGTATGTTATGGGAGACTGTCAAAAGTCTCCCATAAAGTCATAATAAATGACACTCACTGCTCCCCCTTCACCCACCATAGTCATCTCCTCGTAGAAGGCTATCAGGCTGGTAAAGCATGTCTTCTCCTTCATAAATCGAGGCTGACTACTCCCAATCACCTTCTTCTCCTTCGTATGTTTGGAAATTATTTCCAGGAGGATTTGCTCCGTCACCTTCCCAGGGGCTGAGGTGAGGCTGACTGGCGTGTAATTTCCCAGATCATCCTTCTTGAAGGCAGGAATGATGTTCGCTTTCCTCCAGTCCTCAGGAAACTCCCCTGATCGCCATGACCTTTCAAAGATAATTATTAGAGACTTTAAATCTCCTACAACTAGTACAAAGTAGAATTTTTAATGTGGGTGATGGGCAGATGCCATGATCGAGTGGATCAGTACAAACTCCTCCACTCTTCAGTGAGCAAATGTACCCTTGCCTACAAGCTAATTCTGACCCCCAAGTCAGCTGTTTATTAGCATTTCATCAGATACAGTCCTGTATCTGTAACGGGGTCCACACCAAAATAAAAGGAAAAGCCCTGCTGGAACCATCCTGAGACAGCTTGATAGTCACAGGCCAATAATGAGACGCCACAGAATTTCATGTTACCACGGTCATGAGGAGTGAGCTCTGGTTCTCTGTCACTAACAACAGCCTGTGCCCTAACTCAGCACAAAGCAGTATCCAAAACAAGTCAGCTAGTGGCTGAAAAAACAGGTAATGAAGCCTAGAGCAAAGCTCATGAGAGCAGGAGACTGAGTGATGTCAGGGAAGAGTGCTCAACTGTGGAACAGTCTATTGGAAGAAGCAGCAAAAAAACAGAAAATAAACAAAGATTCAAAATCCAACCATCCTCTGAGCTCAAAAAAAATTATCTCTACCACGAATAAAGGAGATAATGTACTCTGCTATATCCACACATACCGGTAAACAAACTTATCTCTTAGAAACTATGGTTTTTAAACTGAAATTTCTCTTCAGATTATATCTGTAGGAAATACCATTGTCATTCACGTTGTATTTACCCTTCTGAGGTGTAAGTGGTTTGTTAACTCCACAAGTCTTGCTGATTGTAATCTGACAACCTAGAGGAACAATGGATAAGAAAAACAAAGACATGCTTTGAGCAGCTCCTAGAATGGAAAAGAATAAAAACATAAGGAGTAATCACCTTATGTACATGCAGTTAGGATAGTGATATTTAGAATAATTAGAGGGCAGATGTTCTAAAATTCACTGTACATTTCAATAGACCATAATATCAAGGCTGACTACAAGCATATAAATGGATCAGAGTTGTGAAAATTAGATTTTTTCAAGAAATTAAATTAATTTTGCTCAGCAAACCTTTTTTTTAATTATTATTTTAACTGAAATAGCAGCAGCTACAAAAGCTACAATTAATGTTTCATGGAATTTTTTAAGTTTAACAAATTTTATTTTTCAAATTAATATTGCATTAAATGTATTTTTGATTGTGCATTATAGTACTACGTGTAAATTATTCCAAAACAATAAATACAATCCATAACATGGCCAAAACCATCATTATACATTCTTGCCACCAAAGTCATTACCTGTATTTTTTGAGTTATTTTACTTCATTTTAAAAACACTAAGTGATAAAGGCAACTTCTGCCTGATCTACAAAGTGGAAAGAAAAGGCTATGGTGACTTTCTGATCCACTGAGTCAAAGCCTAGGGTGCTCAGCCACCTTGGCCCCTTCCCCTTATGATTCCTTTTTGTTTATTTTGTGTTTTGTTTGTTCGTTACTTTCTCCTTACAAAATGAATGTCAAGAAAAACGATGTCCGAAAAGACCACTTTTGAGAAATCATCTTACAAGTTCTGAGATATTTTTAAGACAAGCAAAAAGTAGACGAGTATTTAACATTTTGTGAAAGCGAGAGAAAATTGCTGAGAGATTGTCCAAATATTCTAGGGCTTACCTATGCTAATTATTTTGCTGAAAGCATCTTTAATTACTTCAACATCAACTTGACCCCTATTTGAAGAAGACAACCTACAGATACAGGAAATTCAAACATCTGTCCCTCATCTTCCTGCTCTGACTGAGTCTGTCTGCTTCTTTTTGCTTGAAACAAAGAAGTAAAGGATTGGAAAGAAATTATTACTGGTATCACAACAAGGCTTGAACAGAAGCTGTCTGTCCATTTCCCTCTCTTAGTACATGATGAAACAAGAGCAACAGACTCTTGCTCACAAATTAGTTTAATACCATTCCTTATATACTCAGTGTTAGTACAGTAGTACTAATGCTGTAGTAAGGGACCAGCAGCAGAGTATTCGCTGATAGTTCTTGTACAGCTTCATTATTCTTGCAAAAGCAAGTTCTGGTTTTGTTCTTTAAACTTCTCATGGAGAAGGGAACTATTACAGTTTACCTTCCCCCCCTCCTTCTTTTTCCCCCTCCAAATGACTCCCTTTTTACTTATTTTCATTTTTTTTAAAGAAGGGACAAAAGCTCAGTAACAACATTTTCTGCTTTGGAAAAAAGCCTCTTGCATCACATAAAACGTGTTGTTACCTGCTTGGGAAAATGTCGTATGAAGTCAAGCACAAGTTAGTTTTATGCCACCCGTGCACTGAGAACAGTATAACAAGAGACAAGTATTTGCTTAAGCAACACAGAAAGGGCTACATGTGCTAGGAGACAGAGCACATAAGCAACCAGGATCCTGTTTTCATGCTTGTACCTGACCTGTTTTCAACCTCTCTAGACTTGTTTTCCCTTCAGCAGTTGTGTTAGCTAGGTTTTTGAACCTTTCAGCACAAGGACCATCTGTGAGTATGTTTTGGACAGCACAGGTTTAACAGGGTTGTGATCTAAGCTCAGTTGTCAAAACACCAATGTAGTACAAAATAAAGAGCCACCACTATGTTTGATTGCTTAGATGATTGATAAATTAACATTACAGTCTGTTACTCCATCTGCATTCTTGCATATGGTCCTTCATATACGGTACAGTTAATGAATCTACAGTACATGATTTTCTAAACACGCCCCGGGAGGGAATTGGTTATATGCCACTCTGCATAGGCAGAGTGCTGAAGTGTAGTCCTGACTGTGGCTCTTGGGTTTGTTATTCCTCATAAAAGGTCACAGATTAACTCCGAGGTGTTGAGCTCACTCCATATTTCAAGGTAGGAAACAGTGGGATGTTTACACCTAGCTTCAAGGTCCTCTGGTAACCTAGGTCTGAGGTCCAGTTTCATAACAAAAGTAACCTACTGAAATTCAGTATCAGTAAGAAGTGAATACCCTTCCACTTCAAACATTGAGAAGTTTGGTTTCATGTGAGTAGAACAATAAGAAAGTTTGAAACGGGACCTGCAAACAGGATGACTGAAGGAGTTTCCTGGGGCTTCCACCACAAGCTAGCCAGCACTTAGAGACAGCAGCTTCAGCCCCTTGACGACACCTTTTTACACCATAAAATTATTTCAGCTATAGTGTCATGAACTGTAGAGGGCTGAAATACATAACGCATGCACACTTGTTAACAAGTGATAGCACTCACATCCTGTCAGAGAGCAGGAGAGATCCCAGATGTTTAAAGTAATTTAAAAAAAAAAAATAGGCAACAACAGAATTCAGGAGTACACAGAAACTTCCATGATATTCTATTTAAGCCATTAATGACTGTTTCAAGACAACTGAACAAAAAGTCTTTACAAAAGAGGAAGCCTGCCTGACAGAAATAATTAAGAGCAAGGCAGTACTGCTTTATATGTCTGTTATGTTTTGGGTAATATTTGAATCTCATATTTAGGTATTATTAAAAACTCTGCATATATCTTCAAACTCCAAAAGTTTTGGATGTATAAATGCTCAGACCTTAAATTGCAAGTCCCTTTTTATTCTTCTCTTCTACACGTATATGAAAAAGGTGAAGATTAAAACATCAGAAACATTACACAATGTTCTATAAATTCATTCAGCAGGGTAAGTCACCTTTTTGAAGAAGCTCTAAAATGATTCATGTGCAAAGAAGAAAAAGCTTTGTGCTGGCCTTCCTTTCTCCAACTGTTCCTGTGAAATGCAGATGTATCGCTGTGCTTCAGAAATACACTTTATATCTAAAACCTGGTATTGTGAAATAAATCACAAGTCTCTAACCCTTTCAGATAAACTACTGTAAGTTGCACATTGAAGGGAATGGAATACAAAACAAAAATTATTTTAGCTATCCTCAAACTCTGTTGAAGTAGTAGAGGATTTATTGCAGTGATGTTGCCTCCTTTAGCTGATCCAAAATCAAACATAGGTCTCAACTCATACCCTTCCAACAGGCAAGGTGCTTGATGAATTACAGAGGCAATCCAAGGTGCTGTATCTACCACTGACTGCTGAGGTTGATTTCCCTTCTGAATGGGAGCAGCCGCTTTTCCTGGCCAACTCAGCTTTTTCATACCAACCACTCACTCTCTAGGACTATATTGCATAACACTACAAATTAGACACTCCTAAATAAAACCATGTGGCAAAATAGCTTAAATTTTGGCCACCTGCCAATACTATGTAGTTATTAAATCCAAAGTAGAACCAAAAGACCATATTTAAATAAAGATTTATTAGAAAAGTATTTGAAAAACATGGATACTTAAATGTTATGATGAGAATATTAAGTCCTTCAAAAATCAGGAGTCCTTGCTTCTTTATTACAGTCCTGGTATTTTACCAGAGGCATGCTAAATATATTATAAGTGAATTTATAAACAGCAGAAGGGGAACAAATAATTGCTTCATTCCAAAGAACATATATTTCCATAAACTTAGTTACTTGTTTTAGAGATCTATACAACTTCCTAGTAAGCAATACCATTTCTTGACAAGCATACTACAGTATCAGGTAAACAAACCTTATACTTCCAGAACTATACTGTTCTACAGGTCAGGAAGGATATGTCTGTAAGATAAGGTAGATAAACAAACTAGCGTTCTGATTTTTTCCTTCTCTTTCACACTCCTCCACCATTTTTTCCCTCACCTGGAACTCATATATTGATCAAATCTGGAAAATAATAAATTAACCCGGTATGGAAAAAACTTATGAGTTCTAAAGTATAAGAATTATAAACTACTACTGAGATTACTTATCCTGCCTGTTTCACGATAACACTGTAAAACCTGCAATTTTCTTAAAAAAAAAAACAACCAACCAAACAACCAAACAACAACAACAAAAAAAAAGAAAACACAAAACAAACCACAACTGTGTCATGACAAACATTAGATTGTGGAATTATTGAAGAGTCCAGTGAAAGAAGGTTTAATAAAGAGATAAAAATATTTTTACTAAGGTACATCTTGTAAAGCACAGGTCTCCTGTTGAATCAGTTAGACTTCTGTTACCAAATTCAACAAGAATACAATTGAGTTTTGCCTGGGGGGAAATAAAAAGTTACATTGCTTTTGAGGCTAATATGCAAGTTATGTAACACATGCGCAAAAGAGGAATTTTAACATTTGACACAGGTGCAACTAATTCTGTACCTGCTTAGAGCATAGAAGTCGAACATATGCATGTTTTGCTGCTTGTATCTGTGCAAGATGTCCTCTGAGAACCGATACACTTTTGTAAACAAAGCACTCCTGAAAATGTCTTTCTAAAAGTATTTGCTAGAAATCATCAGACTGGCTCAACTACCTATGTTAAAAGACTGAATTAGCATCTTTCCTATTCATTGACAATACCTTCCTCCCCTGGCCTTTTTTTGGTTTGCTATTAACAGTATCTCAGATCTCTCTCTCTGCTTTGGACACTAGATACACAGTAAAAAAAAAAAAAAAGAAAAAAAAAAGGCAAAAGCAATTTATATTGCTGAGTCTTTGGCTCCTTGACAAACATTGTTGCTCCAAGTCTGTTCTGTCAATAGATCACCAGCAATCTGTCATTTGGGTCCCTGAAATGTTGTCATCACCACTGATCAAAAGCCAAGCAGCTCCTCACTGGATATTTTTAGAGGGGAGACCATGCTGAGAGTCTCAGACAGAGCGATCCATCAGCGATGTCAGCCTGAGTACTCCAATGGGCCGAGCAATGTCGTAGAGGAAACCCCTGCTCCCTCTCACCAGCCAGTTCTGGTACGAGTAAATATATATAAGGATTTCACACACAAACAGGAAAATCAGGTTCTTTGAAGTGACTTTGCCCAGCAGGCTTTCCAATGAAATGACACCAGCGTGTTCAGGAGGTCAGAGATGCCAGACCTCAAAAATCCAAGATGTCCTAAAAGTAGGTCAAGTCTATATGGCACTTAGCTGGCATTAAGCATCACGTATAGCATATTCCTCAAATACTAAAGTTGCACTTGCTAAAATTAAAAAAAAAAAAAAAACAAAAAACACCTTATTTTGGAAGTCAGACTGAATTGCTTTACTTAATCTAACTGTGCAAAGTTTTAGCCATTCTAAGCTAAATTGAAGCCATAAATCATGATCAACATCTAGAATTTTGGTTTTACCACTCAAAACCAGGTGTCTTCTCTGCTCGGTTTAAGTCTTTTTATACTAATACACATGAAATAGAAGAAATACCTATTACTTACTACCAAAAATTCACACCTCTTCAAACAGACTGGGGAAAAAAAAAAAAAAAAGACAGCAAGACCTATACATGCACTGTACCTCCTAGACTTATAGAGACAGAAGAGTAAGAATTACAAAGCTGATTAATCTTGGCTACTTTTCATTAAAAGGTATTTACAGAGAGGGAACATTTAAGACAACTGATCGCAACTCAACCTCAAAAAGGCAAAGATGAGATGTAAAGGTTAACTTTTACACCATACCTTTCCATTTCATCCACATAAAGTAACTGCTGCACAGACCTATGCTACTTAAGGTGACACAGAATACAAGAAAATGTTTGTTCCTCTCTGAAAGGAGGAGTATTATCCGTCCTTTGAGTGCTCGTTGTGACAGTCAGCATCGAGAATTAAGTGTGCAGGATCCCAGTGGAAACACAAAGGGGCTAACAAACTTCCCTAATTTGAACAGAAATGCATGCTTTGGAATTTGTTTTTATTGAAAAAAAACATGTAATGACACATATTAAAAAGACTTATTTACCTAAGAGTATTAAACAATTGCTTAACAGAATAGTGCCTGAGGCTTCTCAGATATACTATGGCTTCTGTTCAATGCTCCCATTTATATGAAAAAGATTCCTTGGTATCATGACTCTAACACCAGTTCTTAAAACTTGTGATTCTAAATTTACCCTTTGATTAGACATGCATGTTCCTAATTAAACTCAACCTGTCCATCCTTCTTTGAAGAGATTAAAGTCAGAGTCCCCCAACACCCTTGAGGCTTTGTGCGATACTTTACTTGTTCTTGGTAAAGACAATAGAAGTCAGAAGTGGAAAATAAGTGCAATAAGCTGCCAAGCTTGTCAGAAACACTTTCAACCAGAAATACGTACTTGTGAACCTATAAAATCTTTAGGGGACCATCACAGTTATACAGGAGAAAAAGAGGAAAGGGTGTTGCGCAATCTCATACGCATTCAACTATAGGATGCGGTATGTCATCAGCAAAATAAAAGCATGTGTAGTAGTTAATCCTTAATGAGGTCTGTGCCAGATTACAAACGCTATTTTTCCCACAGCGAAACAAACTTTACCTTCTGAAAATCACGTAGACATAGCTGAGAAGCATTTGGGAATTAACTTGGTGATCTCTAAGCAGGACTTCCAACTCTGTTACTCAAAATCCTTCTGTTGGGCATTAATGCTATGAACGTGGTTCAATGACAGAAATAAACAAAACAGAAGCCAGCTGTCTTCTGTTGTTCTAATTGTAATGATAATTTTGAGAATGCATTAGGCCTTCTATATTATTGACAGTTACAAAGAAGAGATGTGCTATCATGCTTCCAAGTTTTTCCCTGTACCACCAGATGACACACATCAGCACTGCAGTGGAAATCCACATATAAAGTCACATTGTCACATTATTCTTGTAACTCAAGCTTCAAAACCATTTGCAGTAAGAATAGAAGGAATTATGCGATTCATCAATTACTGTCAACCTCCTTCATTAAAGCACAAACTTTTTTAAAATTCCCAAAGCTTTTTTGTTCTATTCACTGCATTTCTAAGCACTCTAGGTCAGACAAGGTTAGGCACTGAACTGAAGGTTCAGCTTACCATCGTGTGGTGATCAAGGATACAGGTACTTCATCAGAAATGTTCAGAAAGTGTCAAATATCACTACTCATATTGTTAAAATTTGTCAAAATGCTCATAGACTGACCTAGATTTTGATTTGTAAGAATTCACTAGATTATCCACTCTGTATCTAGCATCTACACCGTTTAGGAGCCCAACTCCCACTTTCCGTGAGAATTCGGCTTCTAGATCTCACAGAATCTCACTCTCAGAGGTATCACGCCATTGAGAAATGAGATGATGCCATTAGGCATGTTCAAAAGCTGTCCTCAAGTTGAGTTGTTGTAAGAAATATAAGTGAGAAAGAGATGGTGTTAGGAATGCCTGCAGGTATCTGCTTATTTAAAGAACTCAATTTCTCTAAAAATTCTGGCATACAAGAGAACAACAAGGTTTGCCCAGGGCTTGGACTTTCCATGTCTAACCTTGAACCATTTCCATTGTTGAAAACCTTTAAGCTGTTGTCTCCTTAGATAACCCATTCTCTGACCTAGCCTTCTGCCTTCTCACTCTGCTTTTCACTGAATATGAACCTCTATATCCAATGCCATGCCATTTTTCATGCCAAAATTGAGCGTGAAAAGACTTTTGCCTTCCCATATGCCAAACAGGTAAAGCAACAGTTAACCTCTTGGCAAGAAGAATGATTATTTTTAAACAAGCAAATTTGACTGGGACAACAACAACCTGCTTTCAAAGAAACCCGATTACTACCCAGCCAAGTACAACATTAGCAGAAAATACCAGAATGGCAGGACTTGATTCATATAATTGTGTATGTCATCTTCAGAGAAGTCAGACTCTTCACACAGAGAAATCTAAAATAATGTAAAAATTTAAAAAAATAAAACAACCCACCTGTAGATCAGTTAGCACACCAGAAACACACACACTCACGAGTTTCAATATTTTGGTGGAAAACTATAAACAAAAATTGTAAGGTTCACATGTTCTGTTTTCAACATCTAGTGCATATTTTCTCGCCTTTCAGATACCCAGCTTCAAAAATTGTAGATGTACTCTCTTGGGAAGCAGGAATTAAAATACAATACATACCTTGAAATTCATTGTATGAAGGGAGCCTGGAGTTACCTCCGAGACCTTTGCCAGTCACCCTTCCAATCCACTTGCTGGTTGTGATAGAAGGCATATAACTTTACAGGATGCAAATTACAAGGTTTAATAATTCTAGTGGTGCTAAAAGGTACAGCAATTTTCTACCACCACACTGAAACTTATTTCTAATTAATTCCTCAAAATCTTTGTAATTTAAAAGAAATTAATCCTATATAAATGAATATGTAAGAGTTAAGTCTCATCCAGTGGGTTTAAAACAATTAAGAACCCCATCCAAATTCCTATTTACGCTACCTGCCTAATTTAATTTGGCTCCCTTCAAAAAGTCAGCCTTAAAGGGATATTTTGGTGTTACTTAATTGAACAATGATTGACTATGTTAGGACAGAAGAATGTACCTATGGCTGAAAAAAGAATATGTTTACATTACACTAAACAGACAAATTTAAGTTTTACTGTCAGTTTCCAAAAGTAATTTTCCTGACCAAAAGGATATTGCTGTACTGTGAAGATTTTTGGGAGCTGAAGAAATCAACTGCAAACTTGGCAAGAAGAGAAAGAAGGGGGGGGTAAAGGGGGGAATGTAGAAGAAACAGGGGAAAAATGCAAAATCTTCCCCTAGAGAACCTTTTATGACAAGCCCCTTTGGCTCTCAGATGTTCTTGATTTTGGATGTTACTACTCAAAGTGGAGTCTGCATATTTGTGGCTTCCCAAAATCAATGAAAACAAATGGAAAATAATGGTTTCTTTTACAGTAGAACTATTATGGCTAATGCAATAAACCATAATAAAATGTAACATCAAACATGGTTATTTCATATATGAATTAAAAAAAGCTACCACCTTTTTGGTAGGTCTGAGAAGTACAAAGTTTTAAAGTTTCATTAGAAGCCTGGGTTTTTTTCCAGAAATGTCAATAAAATAGGCAGTGGCCAAAAGGACAAGCTCTTCCATGCTTTATGTCTCTTGAAGCTATTGCTTATTAGTATAATTGAATTTTGTAAAGTAGAATAGGCAGATTAAGAGCCAGTAGGATGCACTGGAAGTTAGCATGCCAAGAGCAATTTAAACAAATATTAAATACTTGCTCTTATAGATAATGAGATGTTTCTCCATTTCTTAGTTTTACTCTAAACTGGCAACTAATACAAATAATACTAATAAAAAAATTTATCTATTAACATGGCTATCAGTTTACATATAAACAGATGCAATATTTCCTCTTCAATTTTATTGAACTTAAATTTTGTCCAGCATACTGCCGGAGAATCTGGTCAGGCAATCTGCTTTTACAACCCATTCATGACACCAAGTTAGCACATCCCAAGGGGATAGAAGAAATTGTTTCAATGTGTCATGCTGCATTCAGACTTCTTTTCAAGTGAGCCTAACTACAGAAGAGCCATTAGCCAAAGGGTCATGTGGTTCTGCGCTGCCTGAGCAGAGGATTGCATACCTGTCTTGCATGGAGACTTCCTACTGACGTAAGAGAAGTAACTTTTCCCATCGTGCCCCCCCCCCCAAAAAAAAAAGAAAAAAAAGGTCAGAAAAATAATGTTTTTGTAGGTGTAATGACTTATGTCAGGAAAAAATCAATCTCTTATTTAGAAGCAAATGTGTTTTAGTCCTATTTGAGAGTCATTCTGTGATTTAAAAAATAAATGCACCATATTTAAAACTGCTGCCTCCATTAAGGTTTATTGTTTACTTGTATGTTATTAATAATTAGACTACTAAATTTAATATTGTGCAGTTAAATAAGCATCCAAAACTCATCCTGTAATAAGATCTTACTGAGACCTTCAAAGGGGAGAAACAATCAATTTCATTTTTGTCAAACCTCAGCTGTAACTTGAAATATCAAGCTCTTCATGACTTACAAGCACAATCAATAAGCATCAAAACCACAGGTCCTTATTTAAGTAAAGAGTATTGTAATAAAGTATTTTCCTTATCTCGCTGATACTCCTGAAAACAGTTGCTTCTAGGAATTGTTGAAATGTATGTTTGAAATCCTAACAAAGATATCCTGGAAATTCCACAAGTGATAAGCTCTAAAAATTGTATCACACTGAACCATGAAATAGAAAATGTATCTGAAATTTAGTGCAAAATTTAATACTCATGAGTTCTGCTGATTCTGTTACCTGCTCCATTTACAGCCCTACCTAAAAATGCATTTCTTAAAACCCTTAAAATAAGCTGCTGCGGCACTTCCTTTGTAGCATAAGTTGATTTTACACGTGTCTTGAGAAACAAATACTTAACACCGAACCACAGCCATTAAATTGATACCATCCATCAGCAAAGTAAATTATGCAAAACAGAATTATGCAAACACCTTTTTTTTTTTAGTTGCTACTATTTCCGTTTTGTGCGGCTGTCTGCCAGAGTTCATTATGTGAGGATGAAATTATTTTAGTAGCATTATTCAAAAAAACACAGCAAAAGTCACAAGCTTGTGTCACTGATGAGCTATTTATTGCTTTTAACGTCCGTTAAGGTACCTGACAAACAGAACTCGAGCACGGTAGCTGGAGTTCCCTCCCAAAAGCATCTTTCTGGCAATCCGCAAAAAGTCATGCAACTGACATTCAGAAATAAATACTTTGCTTGCTACCAGCAGCTCTGAGGGGTATTTCCTTTGGTACGTACACACAACATAGTCCTCCCTTTTTTTTTTTCCAAGCCTCTCTTACATAACAGACTGCAAAAACCATCTCTGAACAACGTGATCAAGATGCGATCTCCTCTTTCGGTACTACAACATTCAACATAATCACATTCAACACAGTCCCGAGCCATTAATCAACTTCTTACTAATGAGGATGATCTATCGCAAGTTCTCTGCAGTTTTGCAGGATGCAGACCGATAGCCAGTCAAGGCTCCCAAAGGGTCAAGTCACTCACAGACTGAAAAGAGACAGCTTTACCAACTTGGCTCACAATTAGTCTTACAAGGCTATTTGATCATTGTAGAATGTCCGAGTTTTGCTCATATAGCACAGTCTTCCTAGGTGGTTTGGGTTTAGGGTTGGGACTCCTCCCCAGATAACCTGTGTAAAGGTACATAGGCTCACAGAACCCCTAAAGCCACTGGAGTCTCAGAGGCCCACAAGTTTGATGTGCAGCAGCTTTCCCTGGAGACCGGCACCTAACTCCCTCATGCCATGTCATTTATACACTGACCAATTAACTGGACTGTTTGAGAAATATCAACCCAGCCTATGTGAGTTAGACTATCAGTTCATTTTTTAAGACAGGATGAATACATCCTTAAATACAGGATGACGAAGATATTTCTCCCTCTCTTGATTTTGCAAAAGCCCACAACAGACTTACATAAACTCCATATAATTCTGGGTAGTCCTCTCGCTGTCTTGAGGTACGTAAGTCTTGACGTTCCCTATGGAGAGGTTTGCTACGAACCACAGCTCGGGCCGATTCACTGTTTTCCCTTTACATACGGACTACCTATACAGACTGTGAAAATAAACCTGCAGTGTGAAGTTTCTACTTTATCTTGTTATTGCCAATAAAATGGCATACGTGTTTTAAGGGGCACGAGTATCAGTTACTACAGCCGACAAAGTTAACAGCTGGGTGTTTAATAAAGGGGCTTATTCATTTCTAAATATTTTTCTGCAAGTTTTGGATATTTTACTATAATGCATAGGGTTAATCACGACACCCTGAACCAGAACAAAGCATACCCTAACACTTAAAGTGTGAGAAAGAAAATGCCTCTGCACAAGATGCTGTATTCCAGTCTTTCATGGAATTCCAGTCTTTCATTTGCAGGGGAAATTTAACATGGTTTCTAAAACGATCCCTCTTCAGGGTTTTTTTTATTTTCTTCCAAGATCCCCAGCCAGACGAATTTGTGTATTACACGTACTGCCTGTGCTGCTGCACCTCCTCTGTGGCGACTGGATTCAGCTGAAGCTACGCTTTGACCGATCGATGCAAGCACATTACACACCAGAATAAGAGTAAGGTAAGGGTAAAGGGAAGAAAAGCATCTTTCCTTTCAGCCATTAAACATAGATCAACGAAACATCACAGTGCACATCCCGGCTCGCCCGCCCCCCCCCGCCCGCTCCTCGAGCGCAGGATTTCGCAGACGGTGGCTTCAAAGAAGAAACACACACCCCCCGCCGCACACACAGACACACAGACACACAGACAGACACGGAGGCAGCAGCAGCAGCCGCCGCTCGGAGCCGCCCCAGGGCCCGGGCCATCGCGCAGGGCCGGGCGCTGCCCCCGCCCGCGGCTCCCCCGGCCCCTTCTTCTTTCTCCTCCTCCTCTTTCTTCCTCCTCCTCCCCGGCCCACGACTTCACTGCCGTAACGAGCACATTAGTGCAGGGCGCCGGGAGACACGGTGCCGCGGATGCCCTACATAAGCAACGACTAACGTAGAAAGAAAGGGAGGAAGGGGGGGTGGGGGGGGAGGCGCGGGAGGAAGAAACAAGGGAAAATAACGCACTTTTTGTTACCTCTCCGCTGAAGGCACAACCCCAGCTCCCCGCAGCCCAGCCCAGCCCGGCTGCCTGGCCGAGGGGAGCGGTGCAGGAGCCCGCACCAAGAAGAAATATCACGCAAGCGGGAAGGGTGTGTGTGTGTGTGTGTGTGGCGGGCGGGGGGGGGGGGTGGATAACCTGGCACCATTACGGCGCCTGTCGTACTCACCGATCGGCGCCGATTCAGCCTCCTTTCTCCCAAACATATACCAAAACCCAACAGCAAATCCTCAGTCCGCTAGGCAAGGGTTGAAGGAGGGGGGGGGCGAGCGACGGCCCCGGGCTTCACCGCAAGGTCCTGACCTTGCCCAGCTGCAGCATCTTCGGCTTGCCGCCCCCCCCCCCCCCCGCCGCCGCCGCCGCGGGGCGGGCGTGTAGCGCCCGCGTCTCCCCGCGTCCGTGCGAACCCGCTGCTCCGGCTCCGAGCGGCTCCTCCCGCAGGACAACTGTCCGCCGGCTGCCGGGGCGAGGCGGGCTCCGCATCCACCGCCCCGCCGCTTCGGGCGAGGTGCGGGGCCGCTGCGGCGGCGGCGGCTTGGGGCAGGCTGTTCGGCGGCGGCCGCCGCCGTAGCGCAGCGCGCCTGACGGGCGCACCGGCCGCGGGATGTGGCCGAAGGAGAGACAGCCGCCGCCGCAGCATCTGCCGCTGCCTCCCCGGCTCCCTCCCTCCCTTCCCGCCCGCCCTGCCTCCCCGCCCGCCTCCGCCCCTCCCTCCCTCCGTCCCCTCCCCGGCAGGAGCGCGGCCGAGCAACCGGCGCCGGGCGGGGCCGGGCCGGGCCGGGCCGGCTCCCCCCCCGGCCTCGCACCGCACGGAGCCGCGGCCTCGCCGCAGAGGGGCGCGGCCCGGTGTGCGCCCGCTCCCGGGGATGGGGTCTCTGGCGTACCGGGGGCGGCGGGAACAGCCCCCCTCCACCACCCCCCCGTCAGTGACAGCGGCTGCCGCCGCCTCGGGTCGGGTGACTGGAACTTGCGGTCTGCCAGCCCGAACGGTAAAAGCAAGAGGGAAAGCGGGAGCCGCGTCCCCTGCTCGCTTCTCCCTCCCCGGCCTCGGGAAGCCGAGGTGGGGAAAAAAAAAAACCCTCTCCCGCCTCTTCGGAAGACTTCTTGCCGGCGACGAGGGTAAGGAATATGGAAGTCGCGTTGGCTCCCGCGCACGCTTAACCCTTTGCGGAGAAACTTGTGTAAAACGCAGCTGCCAGCACTCACCTGAAAGTTGCCATTCCATCGGTCCTCCTAACTCGCCGCGCGGAGTTTCGCCACCTGAGGGGGAAAAAAAACACCCGCTTTTCCAGCCGTCGCCTGAGGTGACCGCCGCTCGTTCCCGCTCTCGCAGCCAGCCCAGTGACCAGCCGAAAAGCCCCTTTACCCGGCCCGAGGCCCCGGGGCGACGCCCCCCCCCGGCTCCGCCACCCGCCTGCCTGCGCCCAGGGCCCGGACCCCCGCGAAGGGACGGACGGACGGACGGACGGCAGCCGATTCCCGGCACCCGCTTCCCGCCCACCTCCCCACACACCTCCCCGCGGGGGCCCTCAGCGCCCGGCCGGCCGCCTCCCCCTCAGGAAAAAAGCGCGGGTGCGAGCCCTGCCTTCGGGCGCCCCTCCGGTCGCCTCACCTGGCGCGTTTCCCGCTAGCGAACGGCCGCCGAGCTGACTGAAGAAATCATGGCAGGCGGGCGGTTTCGCAGCCTGCGGGGCTTCGTAAAAAAAAGGCGTCGGTCGGTTGCCGGCGGGCTGAGGCGGCTCGCTGGCGGTGAGGGGTGGCCGCCGCCGCCGGTCGCAGAGCGACTCGCTGCTGCCACCTCTCGCTTGGCCCTGATGGCAGCTTCCCCGAAGGCGGCGGGTGAGCGGGAACTTCACCTCAGGCAGGGCCGGGGCGGTCGCCTCACCCCGCCGCTTCGCCGCCGGAGGAGGAGGAGGAGGCCGGGGGCTGCGTCTCCCCTTCACCGCTGTCCTGCTGTGTCCAGCGCCGGAAAGGCTTACTTTCTACCCCCGGCCTCTCTTTTTTTTTTGGTTTAATTTCCCTACACAACTTGTCTTCGTTCTGCCTCTGCCGTTTACCTGGGGAAGGATTAAATGCCGGATTTTCTGCGCGCTGCCTCGAGGCCAGCTCATTTGTCGGGTGTCTCCAGCCTGGTGATAAGCACGCTCGTCGTCATCTACTCGAAGAGGCACCATAGGAACAGAAGAGAAAATTAGTGCTGAGAGGAGCCTACTTAAGCGATTCAAGAAGCTGTAACGGTAAATAGTTAAACAAATCTGTAGTAGTTAAGAGTTTGTCCATCCGAGTCTTTTCCGCGTCTAACGCAAGAAGCAAAAGTTGATTCCCCTGCCTTTGTCCAAACTTGTAACGGCGGTATCAGGCCTGCCCTGGCCATCTGAGGCTGGAAAAATCAGCAGCTGGAGGGCATAAAAGCTGCCTCCATAGTAGCCTAGCCCACTGTTTGATGACTTGACTTGATGATCTTAGAGGTCTTTTCCAAACTTAATGATTCTATTCTATTCTATACAGATTTTTGGAGACTATTTTGTTCTTACCCTGTTTCCCTCTTCAAAGTACACTACGATGGCACTTAGGGACATGGATTAGTGGTGGACTTGGCAGTGTTAGGTTTATGATTGGAGTTGATGATCTTCAGGGTCTTTTCCAACCTAAATGATTCTGATTGTATGATTAGGGCCCTTTGCAGGGAAGCAGACTGGTCTTCCAGTCTGAAACTCCTCATCAGACACGTAACCCAGCTCTCCCATTTCTTGACTGATGTTCTAACTTCCAAAGTATTGCAGAGTAAGGAGACACCCACCGGCTGCTACCCTTTCACAGGGCGAGAGAGAGAGGAAAGAAAAAAGCAACTCATCATCTGCATCTGGAGGAAGAATGTCATGTCTGTTAAGTGCAAGACATTGGGTTTGTGATTCCCAGCCTGAGATAGGCATCTAATTCTGGACTGAAAGTAGTGTATTACCCAGTAGATACCTAGAGTCACTATCTTACTGTTAAACCTCACAGTGTACTTGATAATAAAATTACTGAGTGTCATAGCATCCTAGATCCGCCACAGCATCATATGATCCACCTTCTGCAGCCCAACCTCTTCTCTTCTTTGGAGCTGAAAGGTCTTTCTGTCAATAAAGAGAGAGGAGACAGAAGGGCTAGAAACAGGCTGTGTCCTCCTTTCTTTCCCGCTGAAATGCAGCCATGTAATAGGGGCACTTCATGGCCCTGCACATTGTACGCATCTGGCCTAATTGTAAGCTGAGCAGAGTGTGCTAGCGAAGGATGCACCTAAGACACCCAATTCTCTCCACACTGTAAAGGTTACTCGGGTGCCTGTACTGATGTGTAAGTACTAGTCTGGCAGCTGTTGGCCTGGAAGTTAAATACAGTAGTGATAAAGGTATATAGCAATGAGGACCTTCTGTAGGGGAAGCGAGGGTTGGAGGCAGAAGGGTTTGGGAGGAATCTGGGAGGTGTCTGAAGACATCTGCTTTTCTCTCACAAAATTTCCTCCTTTGCTGTCACTATCTTGCATGACAGGGCATTCGTCTTAAGGCATCGCAGGATTCACAGAGACACTCCTTCTCCTGCTGCTTATCTCCCTTGATTCTCCCTGCATCACCTTTTCAATGTTCCCTGACACCAGGGGAGGTCAGAGAAGGGGCCAGGACTGAGCCCTGCTTATGGAGATGGAGAAGGAGTGGGACAAGGGAACTAAACCAGATCTCCAGAAATGGCTTTTTGCTCCCATTGCTGCTGTCTCGGAGGAAGCGTAAGGGAGAGCAGTGAGGGGTAAGAAGGTAAAAAGGAGTGGGACCGACTTCTGGAAGGGGTTGCCCTTCCAGGGACTGTCTGCCTACTTCTTTCTCAGTTACTAAGCCTCTTGTTCTGGCAAGCCAAAAGCATAGGTAGGTGGAGGCTGTTCACTTTTTTGGTCGGTCCCAGCCTTCTCAGATACAGGCAGTCTGTTATGTTAGGCTTTCCTGGTCTGTGCCTAGGAGCGGTGTATCTACCCTAATCCTCGGTTAACTTCTCTGAAGGTTTGTTTGGTGTTTTTTTTCTTGAAAAAGATGGGTAAAGAAAAGGAAATTATTATAATATCAAGGGAAATATTTTCAAGCACAGGAGCTGTAAAAACATCTTTGCCATTTATATTTGGCTGTAAGATTTACAAAGGTTCTTGAGGACTTAAGTTTCTATTTGGTCAAAATAATGACAAGTAAAAATTTTAGAAAATAAAAAAATGTAGTAACATGAATAGATTTAAATCCAGTAATAGAATTTCCAGATAATTTGTCTTCTAAGTGACTGTATTATAAAGAACAACAACAAATTTTTTAAGCTTAGGCTCAAGAGTTGCATGTTACTATAGTTAGTGGCCAGTGATTCTTTTCCCATCCTGTTAACTAGAAATACAGCTTTTCTTTCTGGCAAGTTTCATCTTCAGGTAAAGGATGAAGCTAGCAGTGGAGGAACACAGAGAAAAGTCCATTGGTCACCAGTTAGACAAGGCATCTGAAATATGGGATACCTAGACACAAGCGCTAGTTGTGTCTGTATATTCTGTCTCAGTGTAAACCATATTTAATCTTGGTTTAATCCTTCTTGGAACAGAGCTTGGGGCTTTGTTTTCTGAATTTTTGGACAGACAGGAAAGCATTTCTTGGCTGGTTTGGCTTGTTTACTTTTATATCATATTTAAAATTAAATGTATACTTTATATGAAGATTACTGAGATCCTCTGTCATGGTCAGGGTCCAGCAGCCTCCTTTGTCATGCTGAAGTCAGTGGGAACTGTCCATGCTAAGAATGTAACTGAAGTATAACTAGGTCTATGAAACAGGTTAATGTTTCAGGCAATCTTTAGCAAGTCTGGAATAAAATCAGGAAAACATGCTTTTTGCCCTTTTCAATAAACTGAAAAATCATCTAAGCATAATTAGTTTTTCAAGTTTAGAGCAATACTTTAAAGAAGTTATTGAAATTATTGTCTTATCTCTTTCTAAGAATTATTTAAAGATGGAATTACTAAAAGAAGTCGACAACATCCATTGAAATGTATTTCAGATAAGAAAGAACATGTTTCTGGAGACACACACTATGGTATCTTAATGAAACCAAAGTGGGAATGAATTTAAATAACTGATTCAAATTTCTTCTCTCTTATTTGACTATGATATTATCTTCAGTAAGTCAAGTCAACATTGAATTACAGTAATATGATTTGTGTTTTCCATTTTTCCTAAATTGTTACACAATATTATATACAAAGTTGCTTACCTAACAGCAAAGTACATGTAAATCCTGGGATGAGGATGGCTTTCTATGCAACAAAAATAAAACGGCAAGAGAAGGTTTGCACGGTTGTATTTGCATAAGCTTGTGTCCTGAGCTCATGGAAATATTGTTTTAGCAGTAGTCTCCTGAAGAAATATATGGTATTTTCTATTCTGAGGCACAGCTGGTTTTGACTCAGTCTGGTTATGAGTAAATTACTGTTGAAGTACTAAGCTTGACTGGCAATAGGAGGATAGGACTGAATTTGCAGTACCTGCAGATTTTGTAAATGAATCTATATTTGCGTTGGGAGAGTTGGACTGTAAGTACTGAAGACAGCTCTCAGTTCCCTAGGACCTGACTGGGATTTTCTTCTTTCCAGCTTCATCCGTAGGTAATCAGATAGGCAGTTATGAGCAAAATCTGTCTGAAACAGCTGGGTTAAAATCTTTTTTGGACCTGCTCAACTTTTAAAAAAGTCATTTTAAGGATTATTATTTAGCTAATAGCTGCCATTAGTTTCCTAAGCAATTTGGCATTTTCCGCATTTTGGATTTTCATGTAAAATTATGTGAAAAGGTAAAAATTCAGTTGAATTCAATTGTCTGTCTCAGTCACAAACAATCAGCACACTTATTCAAGGTAGAGTCAGGGGACTGCATTATTTAATAATAAAAAATCTTTATCTAAGTGTTCCTGATTAATGATCCCATTGGAATTTTACTCAACTCCAAGGAAAAACATAATGAAAATACTAAAGGGGTGAGAAAGAATGTGCCTGATTATTCCTATCAGTTAAACACATCTGAATTAAAGAGGGTTTGGGGGTTTTTATGTGGTGTTTTGGTTTCTTTAACTTTGTCTTTCGGAAGAGGGAAGGCAGAAGTTGAAACAAAATTTAGTGTAATGTAAAAATTGTTCTTTCCAGCATCCAGTAAAAGAAAGTTTGCTGTTATAGATTCATATCCTATACATGCACAGGCTATACAAAGCTGAACATTCTGAAACGTTTTCTAAACCCTAATCCCATGAAAGAAAGTAATCTCAATCTATCTTCATGTGACCCAGTCTTATGAGCTGTACGATGTCAACTCAGCTGAAAATTACAATCTAGTTTTAATAGTTCAAAACTCGTTTATCCCTATTAGTGTCAGTTGAAATGCCAAACCATTCTCAGAATGTATCTCTTAATATATTTAGAGCTGCAAAAGCATTTAGGATTAAGGTATAACACTTACAGAACTGTATCGTACCTATTGGATTCTTTTCCCTTTCCACTGTATTTGTATACACTGTACGTTGAGTAAGGCCATCTCAACGATAAAGACCATCCTGGAAAAGGCCAAGTAGAAATCTTGCCACAGATTCAGGAAATTATGCTCTTTGAATAACAGTTAGTGAAACATCGTTATACTGATTATCCTTTTCTTTAATCCAATTATGTGTGAGTTTTACTTCATATTTTTCCACAGTGTGAAAGACTGTTAGAGTTCAAGGAACCAGTAGATTCAGCATCTACTTAGACCTCAGTAAAGACTGAGCTATTACTTACCCTGAAAGCAAAGTGAATGACTTGACGTATCTTGCAGTTACGGAGTGCTGGCTCATTTTCTAATCTAGTCTCTATTATATTTAGTCAGTAGCAGGAAAGATGAAGCTAAATTTACTTGGCCATTAACTCCATGAACATCGCACTCCAAAAGTCACATGCTTCTGCTTTGTCTATCCAGCATGGCTTTAAGTTCCTGGAGACTGTTAATCTGTTTTCCCAGTGCTGAGGAGACTAGGGTCTCATCTGACACCTATTCAGATCCTTTCTTCTCAGTTTCATTCCATAGTTACACTAGCAACTGTTGTGAAAACCCAAACCATTGAAGCTCTGTGTGTATACAACAGTTAGCAAGGACTCCTTGCGAGAATTTTCCTGCTCTTCAAAGCTTTTTCTTAGTCTTCTTATGTCACATGTACATTAATGTTTTAGCGTTCAGGAGGACACTTTGTAATATTCCTTGCATCCATACCTGGAGTTTCTGGAGTATGCTCCTGGTGCATTCAAAGTGGTTCCCGCACCAGTGGCACCAGCACTGAAGTCACAGATGGGCGCTGTCTAGAGAACACTGTTTGCAACGTGGACCTAAGGTCCTCCAGCGTGCCCTGTACGTACTGAGGCCCCGCAACTACTGTGAATTTTAATGCTGATATAGATGTCATGTGAACACAGAGTCCTGTAACCTTAATAGATCTCAGCAAACTGAACCCTAGTTTTCCCCTTTTTGCACTGTACCAGTGAGTAAAGTAGATACTCCCTGTTGGAACAAAGGCATTCAGCCATGTGGACCAAGAAACCATTTCATTTCTTTTTTCAGTTGAACCCTTCTGTACTTCATAGCTGTGAAGCAGATGCCTGATTGTCTCACGCTTTGACCTGATAATTCCTTCTGTCAGACCCCAGAATTAATTTGTCTCAAAAAATGTTGGACTATGTCAGATCATCTGGTTCATGTGTGTTAACCAGTCTTACCTGTGTGTTAACCAGTCTTACCACTTTTTCCTACAGGCTATCCTGCATAATTGGATTATCTCTAGTCCTGTACGTGATCTGTACTAGAGAGGGATATGTTTGTCATCATCCCATGGAGTTTTCAGTAGTCATCTTACTTCTATGAACTAACTTATTTAGAAAGAATAATTTTCAGCGATTAAGGAACATAAATTGCTGCAGTTTAAATGGCCATTCACCTAAGAGTACAATGGATGAGTGTGCAATGGATAGGTACAATGCTGAATTTTTCTTAGGAAAGTTTTCCACATCACGGTTTTCTACCTGGGAAATTAGATATTCACAATGATGATGTAAAAATGGAAATAATGAAAAAATGAGTGAAACAACCTTTAAACAATTATAAATTGTCCAGCTTGGTACCTTTGTCGAAGGCTGTCACTATCCTTCTGTGTTCTTTGTGATAGTTTTCAGCATGGCTTTTAATTGCATGAAGAAAATATGTGGAGCACATGGGGCAGGATGTGTTTTCCCTCACTTCCCATTCTACTCCTGCTCCTTTGGCTTCAGGGTAACAGCTGTTGAAGGAAAACTTGAGTTTCTTACCCTATGCTTTTTCAGCAGAAAAAGTAACTGCTTATTTTCGTCTAATCCTGTTATTGAAATCTCTGTATTACTGCACACCTGACCTCCCTTGTCTTATTTTTAACTTAGCGGAAAACAGAAAGATATGTTTTATCAGCACCACCTGCTTAAATTAAAAAGGAAAAGATAACTGAGTTTAGTATTCTCTTACCTTTTCATGCAAGAAGAAAAAAAAATGGAAGTAATAAGCTGTAAAATAGTACAAAGTACTAAGAGGGAAATAAGAAGATGTTTCTAAATCCTAATGTAAAGATTTCCTTTTTTTTAATCAAGAACTTATTAAAAAATGTATTTATATTGAATTTATTTAGCCAGTGATTTTGCCTGGATTTTGGAATTCCCACATCTTCTACTGTGGTTGTACACCATGAGAACAGGTGTAGGTGTTCAGAAGTAGCACAGTTAGTCCCAGCATCAGTCCTTTTGGAGAGATGTTAAAAGTATACTGTGACAGCTCTGATGATAAACTCAACAGCAAGAATACTTTTAAAGTGGTAAAATCTTTTAACTGTGTTACAAAAAATCTTTGACATTTCCCATGTCAACTGTGTCCCTAAAAAAAAGCTACTGTTGTCACATACAGAGTTCAGATGGCAAATCTTTTCCTTTTTTACTCTAGGATATCAATTTAGAAAATCGTATTAGATTCAGTGACCTTTGGTTACGTTTATGTTATTTTGTGATGCCTGGGAGATTTTTCAGCTGTTATAAAGCAGCAGAGAATAGTACTGTGCTTTTGGAAGTTTGAACATATTCTGTAGAAAAATACTGGTGAGCAACTATCCATCTTTGGATTCTGGTTTCGTGTTGTTTATTCCAATGAGTGAATGACAAGGCAGTTGCCAATTTAACCTAATACTGTGTCAAGGAATTGTGTGTGACGCAGTATAGACTCTGATCTTCATGCCCTTAATATGAATTTTAAGTTTAGAATGGACTTTCACTTTGTAGAGCTGGCTCTCTGTTTCTTGTAAAAAAATCTATTAAGCCACAAGACCAAAATGTGAGGGATCTCATCTTGCTGCCGTGTCATTTTAGTAGTCCACAGTGGCTAAAAAAATACTTTTTAAAAGCTACAGGGTTTGGTTTTGTACACAGAGCTTGGAAGACTAATGCCTCTTTATAGAATGCAGTGTGTGTTTGTAAGTATTAAAATGGCAAGCATTAATTTGAACAATATGTACATTTTATCCTTCACTTACTTAGGTTTCATGTGTAGAAGTAATGGTCAGTGTATTACAGTGAAGAAAAATACTTTGATATGTAAAGGATATTTCATCAGCAGTTGTTTAGTGACTTGTTCTTTGGGTATAATACTGCATTAGTCTATTATAAGAAATGTGATCTGGAACTTTAATATATCTAATAACAATCTCAAGATTGTTACAGTGGTAGGGATAGCAGACCATTAGTATGTTGCGTTTAATATATATATGAGACAGTCATTAGAACAGATGATTGAAGGTCAGGAAGCTCTGTTATGAGTCTTCACTGAGTCAGGACATGTCCCTAACTTCCATACAACTGGTTTCTACTTTTTCACTTATAAAATGGGGATATCACACACACTAATGAACTAGACTGAGGTCTTTGCATGAGGGACAACATATAAGTAAGGTACAAAAATCCTTGAAGATAGCCAGTATGCTCCAGACCGGACAAGTACAAACAGCCACCACAACACGAACTGCAGTGAAAGGCAGACTGCACTGACTATGGCAGTTACGCTGGTAGGCTTCTCTTCTTCCACTGGTTTGTCAGGTGGTCTCAGCTTTCCCTCTTATGAGTATCATCAGCAAAGAAACATGATGTTACCAGAAGAGGTGAGGTTGCCAACCACATACTGCAAATTCCTATATTTTGTTGTGGAGAATGGCCAAAACAACGTACTCCTGACCATTATGGTGACAGCCCTGACTCTTCTTTCAGACCAACACAGACGGTGGAGCTTCATTAGCCTTCCAGAGCAATGGTGAATACTCTTTCACAGGTATCGCAGGTGCCTCCTTTGCTCTTGATTTCCTGTCTCTCTGTAGATCCATCATCACCTGATTTCTTTTCACTGTTGTTGTCTACCACAGCCAGCTTTGTCATCCTTCAAATTTCTTTCCTTTGTGCTACTGAGCTGTGTACAGACCTGTAGCTACTTTCAGGTCAAATTTCATTTCCAGTACCCTATTGACTCTAAGCTATACTCCTTTATCCTAAGAGGCTATAGGGACTTTCATGCTTATTCTTAGGGTCCCTGTTTTTGTTTTCTGTCCATCATCACATTCCTGTTTTTCTTAAGAAGATGTAAGAAACTATGACTACTTAGCAATACGTTTAGACTTAGCTCTCTGCTTCCCCTGAAGCATTTAGTCCATTGTCTGTACCTAATCTTCAGTGGCTTAATGGCAAGATGGTGTATAATTAAAAGGCAAGAATACAAGAAGATTATACACCTGGCAATTCAGAACTGCTGCCTCTTCCCCCTCCTCCCCATCATTCTTGAACAGAAGTTATAATATAGCTATTACTTGAGGAATTTCAGGGTATGTATGAAGGGTTGCCACATCCAGTGGAGTTTAAAGCCCAAGAGATTTCTCCTATCCCGTCTGTTTTCTGGTGCTTCTGTTAGTGGGATCATTTGTTAGCAAGGCTTAGCACGCACTCCCAATAGATGCACAGGCACAGTACGCGCGCACAGTGGGCCACACAGATGGACAAAGCGTGCACCCACACAGCACCAACACCACTCACACAGAAATGAACAACACAGTGCAGTCCCGTCCCCCCTCTCCACAGTTTGTGGACTTTCATACACCTTCACTCTTCATTCACAGTCAGTCTTAAATTCATGGGTCCCTAGAACCCATGACAGGTCTGCCCAGGATCCATGTCCAAACCCATGGCCCCATTTAACCCATCTCCAGGTCTGACCTTGTATCTTTCCAGATTCTGGTCTCTTCCAACCTGCCAGCTAGTCCAGCTTAAAATGTGCTAGTGAGTCATCTCTGCGCACCTCCATACAGAGAGCAAGGTCACACAGACAAGGGTGAGAAACGGGGCTCAAAGAGATAGGACAGACTGCAGCACTCAGGTGTGGAACTCAGCTGGACAAGGGTATTGACCCTTTCCCTGCCTTTGGTTCTTTCCCCTAAACATCCTGTAATAAGTTTCACCCATTCCCATAAGTCCCTTAAAGACTCTGAGATAAGTTTGTTTTTTCCTGTGAGTCCCATGACACTCTTGTTTGCCCTCTGGACCCCTTCTTATCAGTTACAAAAAGCTGGTGGAACCTCTCCAAGGCTTTAAGTGATTCATTCAGTTGTGTTCCCTCAGTCTGTGACCTGAGAGATCTCGTCTTTGATACTGTCTCTGTTATCTCTTGTTCCTTAGGGTCTGTGTATCTAGGTGGGGTTTATTACTTTTTCTGTCTCTTCTCTTTGTTTTTCAACAATATTCTCAAGAAATGTCCTTACATTACAGGCATCTACATACCCTTTACATTTCACACAGCTTTTACCTTCCACATATCCTTACAGTACTTATTAATATTCTGCCATGTTTGAGCAACTAGAGCTCATCTGCTTGAGAAAACTGATCTACAACCAAAAAATAAGCCAATCCTCTTTGTCAGAGTCATTTATTAACAAGATTCTGAGGATAACATCACCCAATGTTCTCCTAAGCAATAAAATACGTTTTTTGCAGACTCTGAAGAGAGCAACAGCTACAGAAAATTACTTTGATTTTTACACAATATATTACTGATAGAAGAAATACGCTGATATTAAAAGAAAAACACCTCTGGTAACAACAAATAACTAGCCACTTGGATTATATCATAATTTAACATGAAGACTCAAGAACAACTCCAGTCCTGTGGGCTTTTAAAATACCCAGTAATCTTCAGATCTTTTACTGCTGCCTTGACAGCTTTTCCACAACAGCAACTGAGAGAGTCTGCGTATTCTGCACAGAACTCCTAGTATTTAGCAAAAAAATGAAAAGCCACAATATTTTAGCTGCAACACTCTACATTTCCCAGAGTATCTTGTTGAGCTGTTTCTTGGCAATTTCAGTGCTGTAGTGCCTTATGTGAGAAGAAGTTGCACATGAGACTTCATTTCATTTGATGTTCTTCAGCTGCAGATCTGAAATTACTGAAAAGCTCAGTTTTCAATAATTGTTTTCCCCTGCAGAAAGAGGATACTTGATGAAGACGAACTGTTACATTGTCATGGTTTAACCCCAGCCAGCAACTCAGCCCCACACAGCCGCTCACTCGCCTCCCTCACAGCGGGATGGGGGAGAGAATCAGAAAGGTAAAAGTGAGAAAACTCGTGGGTTGAGATAAAGACAGTTTAAGAGGTAAAGCAAAAGCCAGGCATGCAAGCAAAGGAAAACCAGGAATTCGTTCACTACTCCCCACCGGCAGGCAGGTGTTCAGCCACCTCCAGGAAAGCCGGGCTCCAGCACGCTAAGGAACGGTGACTTGGGAGACAAACGCCGTCACTCCCAACGTCCCCCCCTTCCTTCTCCTTCCCCAGCTTTATCTGCTGAGCACGACGTCCTACGGTCTGGAATATCCCTGGGGTCATTTGGGGTCAGCTGTCCCGGCTGTGTCCCCCCCGATTCCTTGTGCCCCCCCAGCCTCCTCGCTGGTGGGGTGGGGGGAGAAGCAGAACAGCCCTTGGCTCTGGGTAAGCACTGCTCAGCAATAACAAAAACATCTCTGAACTATATCAACACTGTTTTCTGCACAAATCCAAAACATAGCCCCATACTAGCTACTGTGAAGAAAATTAACTCTATCCCAGCCAAAACCAGCACATATGTGAAGGAAAAAAAACAAAGCAACTGAACAATTTTGTCTCAATTTTGATTGATTAAAAATTTTTTACCTGCTGTAGAAAGCCTATCAAGATATTCCATAGATCCCAACACCTTTCCAGAGGCAGCTTACCCTTCCCTGTTGTGTCTCCGTGTGATACAAGCCAGATCTGTTCCCTCACCTTGAGTCAATCAGAATTTTGAATGAACCATGGATTTGAGGGACTTCTTCCATCTACAGCTCAAAGAAGTCAAAGAGTGGGGAGGTGGGATTTAAAGCCGTTTTGTCCTTTCCAAGAATTACATCAGAAAAGCAGAAACTTTCCTGTATAAGGAAAATACATGGATTAATAAAAATGGTTTCTGAATGAAATGGCATAGACTTTTACAGCCTACAGACTTTAAAAACTCCTATGGAAAGGACCAGTATTACATCTTACACAGAACACAAAAAAGAACATATCGTCCTAGGACTGGTGACAATTTCATTCACTGCAGATTCCTAAGAGGTATAGATTAAGGTAACTTCCCTCTAAAGTCCATACCCACATGGCGAGATAGCCAGCCAGTCTAGAGGTCAAGATATCCACCAGGTCTACTGCAGCTCCACATTGAAAAACCCAGGGAAGGAATGGTTGCTTCTGGAGATAGTATTTTAAAGGATATGTATCTCTTGCTCAGGCTCAAAATCCTAATAAAGAAGCATTATTGTCCAGATAACTATTGTTTTCTGGCATTATTTTTCCATAGAGTAGATCTCATCCTTTCCCCAAGTGTATCTAAAGCCATTAAATACTCCAAATTAGATCTTACCTTGCCTAAAATATTCAGTATACATAGTTGATACTAAATTTTCTTCTCCTTTCCTGCTATATGGAGAACAGGACTCGATAACAGGTGCACAATGTGGACACATGGGTGTCTCAGAAGACTGCCGTCTTTCAAAAATGATCCTCTGAGAGTAACTCTTTTGTGCTTACATTGTTTATCTCTTCCCATAGGACTGATTTCCAACAGGTTGCTTTTCACCTTTTACTTGCATAACGGCACACTGCATTTCTCACCGCTGAATTTCTTGTTTTGTTGGATCATTTCTGCAATTTGTCAAAGTCATTTTGAATTCTAATGTTATGTTTCAACATACTTGCAGCCTCACCTGGTTTTCCATCATCTGTGCATTTAATAAGCTTGCTTTTTACTTTAGTATCAATTCATTAATGACAAGATTTAAGTAAAATCAGATTCTGAGCAGACCTCTTCTATTGTGGGCAGTAATTCATTGATAGCTACCATTCTGATTACAGTTTTCCAACAAGATTTTCATCCACGCTGTTCCAGATTTTATCCAGATTGTTCTGTAATAAATTTTGTCTACATCATGTCTCCCTAACCTATTTATCAGAGTATCATGCAGGACATCATTGGAAGTTTTATTATTGTCATGATAGGATATATGTTTCTATGTTTCTGTGTTTCCATTCTATCCACAAGTCTCATTACCCTGCTGCAGAATAAAATTATATTGATTTGACACATTTAATTTTTTACAAATCCACATTAGCTGCTATTAATCCTGTAATCTTTCAGTTTCTTCTCTACTTGCAAATGGTTTAGTTACTTGTATCAAGGTTACTCAGGGTCCACAATGAAGCTGAAAAATCTGTAAAATCCCCATGAAATCCTCCAGCTTGCTTCCTTTTACCATTCTTAGGGTTAACCTGCATTAGGCTGCTTCTTGTCCCTATGAATTTTCAAAAATAACTACTAGTGAATGTGTTTATTTCAGCCAGTTCCATAAATATTTTAGAATGAAATTTATCAGGGCCAAACAGTTATCTTACCTAAATGTATTCATACCAGTTTTCCTCTTGCTCTAGGCTGAGATCTTATCCCACTGGTGTGAAGTAATCAATTGTGGAAGCCAATGCTGACAGATGGGGGATTTCGGGGAGGCGAGATTCAGAAAGGGCACGAAATACATGGGTTTTCGTAGCCGTTAGTAGTTTCCTTCTCTGTTGGGTAATGAGCCAGGATTTTTTTCTACTCTTCTACTAGAATGCTGTGTGTTTGTAATTTGTGATATGTCTTGTTGGTTTCATGGGGTTTATGCTTTGGTCTTTTGTTTCCACATGCTTGCATATGTTATTTTGTATTCATCTTTAGCAGTCTGTTGTAGTCTTCACTTCCTGAATTCTTCTTTTGGTTGAAGTAACTGAAGAATTCATTAGTTAAATCAATCGCTTCTTATCCTTCCCCTTCACTGCACTATAAGATTGTATGAAAATATGACTCTGGCTTAAGAGTCACGTGTAACGTGACATTCTTTCAGAATAGGTGATACCTACACAGAAGTAGATGAGATGGATACAAACTTAACAGAGGGATATATATAGCTAATAAAATAGTTAGCTTTTTCTAAATCGGCTGTGTATCTTGTTTACATAGCATGCAGTCATTGGAATTGTTGGAGTTTATTAATGAAATATTTTAAGATTAATGCAATAACCTTGTCTAAGAGAGCATTAATGCCTGTTTTCTCTCTCACCTGTTTTTATAAAGTCTGTTTTATAACCCTACAACTAGCTCATCAATGCTATTTTGCAAACAGTGCTAATACTAGTCAATTATGCTAGCTAGCATTTGACAAGACCTAGGAACACCTTACAGATTACCAACTGAGTGACTACATGAGCAGGAATTTATAGATACAAACAATGCTGGCATTTCCGTTTATAAGTGTTTCTGACTGTTCTTGTTTTGTTTACTTACACACACATGCACATAAGCGAGACTCATCAGCTCACTGTAGCTTGAAACTTGACTCAGTCTGGCAACTGATGCATCTACAGCAGATCAACTATTCCTTTGTTAAAAGCTGTCACTACGGCCTGTAATAATTATTATAATTAACATTGCAGAATTCAGTATTGCTGGACAAGGGTGGGTCCCTTTATGCTGAAAGCATTGAATAGCCTCAGTGTTTACATGATAAATGACATCTGGCAAGGCACAGTATCTTGGTCCTTTGTTATTAGTAACTTTTTCTATTAATTTTGGAGAAAAGATGACCATTCACTCTACAAAAAAAAATTATCTAACAAATAATATGCAAGAAAAATAAAAGAACTTAAGTTTGTGCTGTCATACATGCAAACAGTGAGCACCAAGGGAATGTCTGGATTGCATACCTCAGAGTGTGAAATATCACCACATTTTATCTGAAAAGAAAGGCTTCGAGGGTCCATCTGACCTCCCATTCTTCTGTGATTTGTTCAGAAGAGAGAATTCATCAAAACTCCTTGTCCTGTGATCCACAGTGAAATTCCCGTAGCATTACAGCACCTGCTTGTAGCCAACAAGTTTTTTTACGGTATCTAGAGTCTCAAGACCTTTTATAGCCTTCTTTTTATATTGGATTCACCTCTGATGTGCCTGATTCAGAGGTGCAGTTGCTCTTGTGCAGAGAAATTCCTTACCATTTCAGGAGAACATGCCATTACATGAAACAGCTCTCTATCAAACTCCAGCCCCTGCTTCACAAAGCTTTCCCCGAGCTGAGAAGAACATGAGGAACCTTTATATTACTGACAGTTGAATATGTATTTCAAATTCACAGAGCTTAGCTTTATAGAGCAGAATGCTCCCACAGGCACTGACTGAGAGTAAAATGGGCTAGGTTTAATTCCTAGTGTTAGTTTCTTCCTCATATGCTGAAAGAACATGCAGGGGAAACTAGTGACTAGCTAGTCACTGCTCTGCAGGCACAGCAGAGGGGGTGCTCCCGGCTGCTGTTTGTAGTGGTTTTGTTGTCCGCTCCTCTTCTGCTCCGTCAGAAGCTATCGCTATCGCAAGGCAGGAGAAGGGTTAGCCAGGGAAGGGTGGAAATTGTCCATTCAGCCTAGCGGATGTGGGTGCATTTTAGAAACCTCTTCTGTTCTATTGGTGATGAAGGTCTCTTAATACCATGGGGGCCAAAACTGTTTCTTCCTACCACATGCCCCTGCCCACGCAAGCATGCACACGTGTGCACCTACACGTAACATGCCAGGAAGGAAGACGTAGGGAAGCATGGGGGATAGCATTCTATTTTTTCAGTGTCAAGACAGGGAGCTGGAAATCCTTCACCCCACACCTGTGTATGAAAAGGGAAGGAGCGACATGGTTCTAAAAATGCACCTCAGTTAGTTAGGCAGGTTAAAAGTTTCTGACACCCCCCCAAAGGTCTCGGAAAGTACGTCTTCTCCTCCAGTTTTGGAGCCAGGGCTGCCCAGTCTCTTCTATTGGCAGACAGTAACAGTGGCCAAGAAGAAAAGCAGGAAGCAAGGAGCAGGGCCGAAAGCGGGGGACAGAGCACCCCAAAACGACTGGGGAGTGTCCAGCACTAAATAACAGGTCAGTGTCCCCCACGTCACAGAGACCTGGACCAGCCACGTCGCGTGGGTGCTCTGGCTGTACCTGGAAGGAGGTAAATGAGCTGGGAGAGGGCAGCAGAGGGGCTGGGGTGGAGGTATGGGCCAGATGTGCTCTGGCCGTAGTCAAACGGCGGGGAGTATGCAGCCTGCACGAGAGCTGCTATCACCTCTGCTGTAGGGGCTGTTCCCCTCTTGATGTTCAATACAGTGGCAGGACTTGCTTCTGATTGCATTAGAACAGGTATTTTTGTGTTGTAAGATACAGTCAGGTATCATTTTGGGCACCATTTGGCAGCTCCTGGGAAACAAATAAGGGTTTTAAATCTAGACACCAAATGAAGCTAGTGTTATTTTCAAAGGGAAAAATGCTGACAGGTTTTTCATTTTATGTTTGAAAACCATCTTATCAGAATGTGCCAGTGGTTAATTTTCCTAACATTTTATGTGTGTAACACAAAGGGACAATAAAAAATTGGAAAAGGTAAAAACAATCATAGATTGTTAGATAGACCATATGGTGAGGGCAGACCTTGAAGAACAATAAAGTCATCATCTTCTGGCCTTTAATGTTCATTTGTTTTCCTGTTTGCTTGTAATGTGCCCTGTGGCAGCATTATAAATCTTCTTCCTGTGTAATAACTCTTACTACTTCTTTTCTTGCAATTACAAAAGGTGTTTTATGTTTATCAGCCATTCCAGATAACACAAATCCTATCTAATGTATATCTGGAGCAGTAAAAAGATTGAGTGTATCAGTGCCTCATATAGTGTGATACATAAAATCAAACATTAATAAAGGCTTCTGACAATCTCCATCTGTTTGATCTTCACACTTCTCCCTCTGCTTTTTTAAGAGATAAAGTCTTGAAATATTTCAGTATTTCCTCTAACTCGTCTAGTCTGCCAATTTTTGTGTAGATCAAGAAGATCTCGACTTATGAGTTACTTAGTCCTATGACCAGAGCAGAGAACAGTGTTTTTTGTTGGGGTCATGGGTGTTACTTTTGTGTCTCTGGAAAACGTACAGAAAGTATCTTGGGGCACTTCTGAATCTGAGGATAAGTTGCTGCAAAGAGTTGACTGTAGGGTCATGGAAAGCCGTGGAAAGTGTGATTACATATACTGAGATGTAGGAGGAAAAAAGATTGAGAAGCTCTTGAATAGAATATCCAGTTACAAGGCTCCACTTGAGCTGAAAATAGAATTACCATTTCACTGTTACAAGCATAAAGTATCAGTGCATTTTTTCATGATGCGGTTTGTTGATTGTCCATCTCAGCAGCTAAAGCACAGGAACTGCAGGACTTGATCACAAGAATTCTCTCTTCACAAGCATAACCTTCTCTGACATAAATTAGACCAAGAAAATGTAAAAGTTAAGTATCTAAATCGATATTTATGTCTCTATATTTAGACCCCTGACTTAGCAACTACATTTCATAATTATGCTGTCCCCCAGTTCAAAACTAAATTCAGAGTTTACCAGGTTTAAAAAAACCCAGAAAATAGGAAGTATGAATCCATAGGCTGAAAATGATCAGGTTTTCCTCAGTTCTGTTCTTGCTTATCTTCCACACATTGCTTGCTGCTTTCCTGTAAGCACAAGCATTAGGCTACAGTTTCATGCTCTCACTGAGTTTAATGTAGAGGGAATAGATCTAAGATTCATACAGGAGAAAAAATATTAAAACTGTATAGTTTGATATGTGAGGAAATGGCCTTGCAATTAAACACATCTCAAGAATTTTCATGTAAAACGATGAAATCCTTGAAACAATTCAACCTTTGCCTTATATTAGTTCTCTTTTATATAAGTAATTATTTTCTTCCATTTGCTAAAAATAGTGTTAATCTTATTTTTGAAAAGATGAAAAAATGATGAAAAAACAGTAATGGGAACTTGTTCACATCATGGTATGAGTAACAATTTAGTGGTATTATGAACTGCCTTAGCCTAGGTCAAACTTTTATTCTTCAGGAAGATGTAATCTCATGTCCCACAGAGACGAAAAATCACTTAAATGATTGTACTCTACTGTGCTTTTCTAGGTGATGCCATATATGTCACAAAGAAAGTTTTCTTACCAATTTTAATTTTTTAATAGATCCTAATTCTGACATATGTTAACAAGGGGGAATGTATTTTAAGAAGAAATAACAGAAAGTAACTCTATCTGTGTAATAAATGTTTTATGAATTCCTTTTCATTTAATCAAAGTTTCCTGTATTTTCCCGATGTAACACAGCACTTCTTAAAAGCATCAAAGCCAAGTAGTACCAAAACAAGCATCTGTCTGCTGTTTATGAATGAAGATCAAACAAACAATGTTTTTTGTTAATTTCCTTACGGAAGAACTGCTTCCCTGAAACTGTAGCCAATGGTTACATCAACAAGACAACTTAGCAAAATCCTTACCAATGGACTAGGTGTTGATGTCAGTGCAGGAAGCATGTTTTGCTAAAATAGAAGCTATGGGTCAGAAAAATCAGTGCCGCCTAAACATCCAAATACCTCCATATGTATTCGGTCTCTCCTTCCTCTGTATAGCAGTCTGTCTCTCTTTTTTATATGATCTACTAAAATGTCTTTTGTTCTCAAGCGATGCTTTCATATATTCTGCTAGGTCAAATTTCATTTCCACATTCTTTTACTTTATGATAATTGAAATTCTTTTATTCTTTAATGAATGAAAAGAAATTGGGTAATTGTCATTCTATCTTAGAAACTGCATTAAACTAAATTTTCTTTAAATTCTAGATCTGCATATCTTCTCCCATATCTGTTAAGACAAAGATTTTACAGTAAAATGATGGTTGAAAAAAAAAGGTGGAACCATGTGTTCTCATAATTCAGAAAAAAAATAATGTTCAAACTCAGATTTTTCTTCTTTTTATGCACAACTTTGATATCATTGTTAAAAAATGTAGATTGAAGGGGGAAGGGGAGAAGAAGGAGGAAGTTAAAATTCAAGGGTATTTAATGAAGCAATGTGCTAAACCATCAGATAGTATTCTGCTGTTGAAGCTGCCATCCTTTTTCCATACATACACTGGGGATGATCAAACTGTAATTTTTTCTTGTTGAGTAATTAATGTGTGCTGGCACCTTTATTAAGCCACGAGGAATTCTCATGGTAACAAGATCATTTCTCCAAAAGACATATGCACTTTACTCTCCCCACTGCTTTTGTCCATCATCCACCTGGATATTCCTCACTAATGAAAAGAGGTAAAGAAAGACCTTCTTGTGTTGTCTGGGCAGGCTCTTCAGTGAGAGCAGATGCACATGACAGCACACCAAAGGGTCACTTCTTCTATCGTCCTTGACACTTCTACCATCATGCTTTAGTATAGGGCTCACAAGTGGACTTTACCTGGCCAATCTACTCATTATTATTATTTCCTTCTCATCTCTTTAGATCTTATATTCTGTGACCTTAAAAAAGGCCTCATAGCGACATTCTTCCTCCCAGGGCTTTCCCAACAGATGGCACAGGATAACCCTGGTTGTTTTCCTCAGCCTCCTTCAGACTAAGCAAAGAGCCTCTCCAATGCTTTCCTCCCATTTTCTTGTAATCCCTAACTACAGTGTTTGTCAGAGGGTCCCATTTGTACTACCAGTCCTAAGAGTGCTTAGAATATGAGTACTCCTGATTTATCTGAAGTCTATCTGAAATTATTCATAAACTGATAGGCATAAACAGATGTGTGTGTATGTGGCTGTGCATGCATGCATATGTCTGTGTATTAGAGGTATAAACAAAGGAGAGATTCTTATAGGAACAGCAGTGCTTCTAAGTTCTTGAAAATGGAGAAAACTGAAATATCAACAACTTTCCTGAGCAAAATAAAAATTTGCTTTTTATTTATGAATGCTACTTTTGGCGTAGAAGCCTTACATGTAACAAGACAGCCCCTCTCCTGCTAACTGCAAATCTCCTCTTTCTTGTTTTTAAAACCAAAACAAAGACTAAGAACAAAACCAGTAACTATCACAGAAGAGTTTTTCTAGGTGAATGGTTTCTGTCAGCTCCCTCTGTACCTCTTCCAGACTAAGATGGCCTTTGTAGCAACTTCCTGAAAGCATAATCTGAATTGTGTTACAACCACTGCATAAATCCCTTCTGTGTTTAATCAGTTGGTTGCCGCTTTACCTTTTTTCTGAACCATGATGTTGGGTCCATTATAACATTCATTTCAGCCAGGTGGATAAAAGTCTGAGGATCCCTATCCATGAATGAGTATATTCCTATAGCACCATCATGCGAGTGCACTGCTGAATCAAAGATCAGAATTCTTGTGGAAAATCAATACGTTGTTTCATTTGAACTGAAATATCACCTTAGCTTCCATTTATGTAAACCTCAATGCTCTTTGGAGGTTACTTTGCACAACCTTTTTTTCAGAATATAATGAAAAATTAATTCAAATTGGCTAAGCATTGTTAGGAGCCAAAATCTGGTTGAAGAATTTTATATACAGGAGATAATACTGACAGTAAACTTCAGGTATGAGAGTGGCTGGTCATACTGCAGAGAAAGATTTTACCTTATTTTCAGTCTACTTAAGTCATTTATCATAACTTGCAAGTATCAGGTACAGAAGAACAATAAGTTGAAAATAATAAATTCAGAGCTAATATAAAGCATTTAATAAGGAGTCTAGTTCTTGCAACTAAAGAATATCATACATTTTGAACATTAGAGGCTGAAAAGTGAAATCATTTCAGTTGAACAACTTTCACAATGATTTAAAAACATTAAGAAATGAACAACTCATGGCCAGTTAGTAGTTACATTTTACAGTAATACATACTTTCAGGAATATGAAACCAAGCTGCCTCATAACATTAGTTTCAGAATACAAATGTACTAGCAACTAAATATATCATAGTGTCAGCTGATAAATAAATACTGCGTATCCAGCTTGTTGAAGGTTCAATAATCAGTAAATATCAGCGCTATTTTACTGTGATGAATGACAGCTGAACAACTGGCCAGCTGAACCCCCTTCAACCATAAAGCAAGCTATCATAAAGCAGATATGTTTATTTAAATCCTTGTTAATACAGGATTTAAATAGTTGTGTCATCTAAGGAGGAGACAAGTGATGTATTCATATAATAAAGGGAACTGAGTATTAATATAAACTGATACGTGATATTATACTGGGTGATGTAAAAATTACCCAGTGATGCATCTGACTCAAAACTCTTAAACTTTACCTGCTAAAATGTACTTAAATTCTTAAGTTGAATCATATGCCCTGGAATGAATTCTATCTAAAATAAAACATAAGAATAAATGGTTGAATGAGGTAAGAAATAAGACTGTGGCAAGACTCTGGGAGGTGCATGATAATGCAAAAGGAAGGTGAAATAACCTGAATCATGTATTCAGTAGGCAGTGGGGAGCATGTCTGAAGAACAGAGATTTGTAAATAATTCATGGAGAAATTACCTAAGCATTAACAAGATCATATGATTTCAGTACCATTTCACTTTGGGTTCTATTTGTGCTGCAATCCCGCTACATATGAAAGGAAGACGCATTTTTCATATACCATTTCATACACCTTTTACAGTGAAAAATTGGAAATCTCCTTTAACCTATAGAAATTATTTTTCAGACATGATCAGTAAGACCCTTACTGTTTTGCACTATTCATATAAAGGTAGGTATACAATGCATAGCTCTCCATAAGCCCTGCACCCGTTTATCAAATTAAAATATATTTTAAGCTATCCTAGGGCTATTTAAAGATAACTTATATTTCAGTTACATTCTCCATCAGTAGTCAGGGGGGAAGCACAGTGTCTGTGGTTCACTTACAGCAAAATGTGGTTATTCTGAGCAGCATTCATTAGTCAGCAGCAGCTGTATTCTGGCAAGCAAAGCAAGGGCAAAAACTTTTCCAGGAATGGACAAATGTAGATTGGACAACAGCTGCTGCAGTGTGAACAGTGTCCTTTGTCTCGGTGGTCTGATGTCCTCTTATATCTCAGCCAAGTCTCTGCTAGCTCCTCAGACCTTCTGCCACAGCCCATGAAGGGTGGTTTGTTCAGTAGCATGATTTAGCAGATCTGGAGTCACATTGGATTGCTCACTTATGCTTGAGCTTCTATACAGCTGCCTTTATTCCGAAAGGATAAATAAGCCTAGTGAATTATCAATATTCATATGGCAATTCCATTGTAGCGGTGTGTCAGATGGTAAATAGGTTTTAAGTAGAGATACTTGTACTTAGTTACCATTTCACAGAAACTAGGAAATACATGTTAAAATAAGAAATAATGATTTAAAAAAATAAAAGAAAAAAATCAAACCTGATTAAAAAACTGAAAACTATGGCCAAAAAGCATCAAAGATCTTTTTTATGTAACAATCTACTAGTTAACATCTGATGTGTTGTCATAGGGACATGTATCATAGGGAAAAAAAGGCTATTTCTGTGTTTCAGTTCTTTGAAAGATGGTAATTTTCCTTTTTTTTTTTTTTTTTAAGAAAACAAACACATATGGGGAAAGTGAAAGCTGCTAATGGAGGAGAAATAGGGGGAGGGGGGTGTTCATGATTTTTAGCATCCAAGGCTGGAGCTCAGTCACAGTAGATTCTATCACCAAAGTCCTTCCCCTGGATCCTAGGAAGATAACAGAGAAGGAAGGCCTCACATTAATCAGGAAGGGGGTTTTGCTAACTTTATAATGAACTAATCTGGTAACAATTTTAAGGAGGGGAGTTCAGGGCTCACAAACAAAGGCCAAGGTCTCTGGAGTGAAAGAAATAGTTATTGGCCTTCCTAATGGTTGGATTCTGTGTCCACCTCTTCCTTTCACACTGTCTTTTTAAAGACCATTAAAAAGGCAGTGATTAAGGGCAGGTGTTGAACAGACTATGTTCCTAACACACCACTTTTGGTTCATTCATTTCCACGCTGCTTTTTTTTTTACCAAAGGTAGCTTCAGTGCTGTCCTTTTGTGGTATCCACAGGCTGATACAATTTGTTCTTAGATTATTTATTTCTTCTCTCTTTTCTCTCTCTTTTGTACTTTTCCCCCTCAGTATATGTTATTAACAGTTATTGGAACATTTTATAAACTTTCATCGACTTTGCAGCACTCAAGCTCACAACTGGGATAGACCTCATGAGCCTCAGTTATTACAGTCGTCAGAAATAGATCCGTTATTTTCTCAGTGTAAAGCTGATTCAATACTACAGTTAACAAAATTGAAAAAACTTAGCGCACTTGCTGCTGCATCACCGGGCTTGACATTTCTAAATAATCTTAGAGGTTCCCTTGTCATTTCTGCTGTTGCTCAAAGGTCCAGGCTCTGGGAAGTTTAGTCAGGAAATTACTCAATTATGCAGGAGACTACATAGAGTGAGTAAGAAGGGGCAAATCTGGACCAAAAGGAACTTCTCATAAAAAGTGAAGATCATTGGTTATCTTTGTGGAATTGCATAAACATAAAACTTCATATTATATCTCATGAACCTAAGCTACTATGTTTGCTGATGACTAAACTCTTGAGTTATAAGTAAGAGTTTAGTGAAAGTCTGAATTAATGCCTGACACTGGAAGTTTGCTGCGACTTAGCTAGATAATGACCTCATCCCTTTTGGAAACGGAACTGATTCAGTAATGTACTCAGCATGTTGCTTCTGTAGGGAACCCTAGAGCACAAACAAGTTGTTTAAAAATGCTTGTTACAGTTGGTGTGGGAATCAGTCAAGATACAAAAGAGAGGGAACCCAGCTATTATTTCTCTTGTACTTGATCTTGAAGTCTAGAAAGGAAAAACTTGGAGAAAAGTCACTTTAAAAACTCAGCAGGAGCCTTGCCTAAGGCCTGCATTGTTAGGCCCATAATTGCATAAACTGTTAATTAAATAAGACAACTAATGACGACTGACTGACAGGAACTAAGCAGAAGTAAAGAGCAGCTGCTTTTTGGGACTCTGCCATATGTAGTCTTCATCCCGCTCCAGTGGCAACTTCCCATATTTCCTTCTCTTCACTGCTGGATGCAGGCTCAAACCAATAGCTCACGATTCTTCCCTGGTCTGGCTTGGCTAATTCCTGAGATAAAGAAAAACAAGTCTTTTTGTTCCCTGAGGAAAAAGCTTTGCTCTGCCAGAGAAGTAAAAAGAGAGTCAGGTAGGAGACGGGGTGACAAGGACGTGGAGAAAGAAGACTCTTTCCAGCAGAGGAGAGGAAGAAGAAAATGGAGGCAGTCAGGGGCAGGAATCCCCCCCAAAAAGGTGAATGATCTCAAAGAGACTGTAAGAGAAAACTGGAGGTGAAATACTTGGGAAATACGTTGCAAACGTCACAAACCTGTGTACGTTTTTGGTAGTGGGGACTGCTGTTCAGGAACTGACAGTCCTGAAGCCAAAGCAGAATCAGAGAATGGAAAAATGAATTGCCTGCCAGACAGAATAAGAATAAGAATGATGGATATAAAGTGAAAATAAAGGAGGAAAAAAGGGAGTCTGGTGGAAACAAAGAAAAATCTACTAATTGCTATTATTGAGGATAAATTTTCCCACTGAAATGGTTCAGACCTGACTGAGCTAGATATTAAAAGGGGCAGAGACCCTGAATTAATATTTTAGTCAAATTAATTTTGGGGAAGGATTGCAAAAAAATAGTACCACTGCAACAACATAAAAATATTCTATGGATTCCAGGAATTTAAATCTGTGGTTCTTCATATCATAAATACTACAAGTATTTATATTTGTGTACTTACCAGATTTTTAATTTCCTAGATATGGGTAGCAGAAAAAATTATTAGTAAGAATAGGACTGTCATTTCTGTTTGGGATAGCTAAGAGATTTTGTCAGTGATACAATGTCAAGAAATAAAGCTATTCCAGAAGGCTGATAAGTACTAAGTACACAATCCAATACCTTGCACTCGTTCATCCTAAATTAAAAGGAAGGATAAACAAACAGACTGCTAAATAATGTTCTCTAGTTCAAAATCATGGATTTGAGGTATATAAAGGAATTCAGAGAGGTCAGACTGAAAAGATTTGTGTGTCAAAGGCTCTGAAAAGATTTGTGTGTCAATGATGTGAAGGGAACATACACAGAGTACTTGGAATTTGTTGCCAAGCACAAGGGAAATTCTGTAGGGGAGAGCTCTAGGATTAGCTGGATGACTACACAGCTGAAACAGGATAGTAAGAAAAAACTGGAAACCTGTAAGGATGAAAAAAAGAGAAAAGATTGATCGCCAAGGAATCTTATCAGGGAGATCAGAAAGTTAAGAAAGATGATAATTAACCAAAGTTGAGCTCATCCTGATCAGTGATGAAGGGGTCAAAATAACTACAGGTGTGGCTCCAGCCTAAATTAGCACTCTGCTTCTGTTTGCAGAAATGGGACATTGCTGAATATGTAGCAGGAGTAAAATGGCTATGAGAACGATGGTATGGAAGTGGAAACTGAGACATAGGAAATTACAGGAAAAATTGAGGTCAGTACCTTCTCATCAGGTACTTCCTCAGTGTAATGAGTGAACTACCTGGTGGGATGGATTGCCTCCAGTTTTTGACTTCTGACTACAGAAACATAGGAAAGTACACAAATGAGTCTAGTAGCAATGATTTTTAGTAAAAGTCCGATGTTGTATGGCATCAAAAATAGTTCATGAAGTAACTTCTCAGAAGGAAAAAGTTATCTAGGCAGCTGCAGATAAATTACTTTGACCTCTGCAGCGTGCAAAACTTGGAATATATTGTCAAAGAAAAAGCAATTAAGGCTAGAGAGGCAAATAGATATTGGTATAAAATGCAAGAACAAGAAGGTCTTGCTAGTAAGGACTGATAAAAGAATTTTCTTCTATAAATGAAAGGTTCATGAAAAAGAAATGACAGTGGAGGAGAAAAGTTTGAGTTCATCAAGGTGGGTTATAAGTTATCAGTGTGATGTGGCCCAGAGAAAGGAAGTGCAATTAAGCATATCGAAAGAATTTGCAGGAGAGTAAGAAGTATTAATGCAGGGCCCTAGAAAATTATCGTGAAGAATACTGCATATATTGTGATCATCCATGTTCAAGAAAACAGAATTTGTATTAAAAGGAGTACAGAGACTGCTCAGAGAAAGGGCAGAATTTTCTGCAAACAATGACTAACAGAATATGGTTTAATAGTCTCACTAAACAAAGACTGAATGACACACACTTGATCCCTCTGTGGGAGACCTTCACTTCCCTCCCTACTTTTCTAGAGCAAAAACTGTGGAGGAGTTTCTAAAGCCAAAAGATAATATTGGTACAAGAAAAAACAAACAAAAAAAACCCCCAAACATCTGTATGCTATGCACATGGAACTAAGAAGATATACTTTAACAAAATGAGACTTTGAACCATCTTTCCAGTAGGAAGTGGGGTGAGACAACTCAGGTTTTCAGAATGGAATGTGGTTGCTTTATGAAACTATTCAACCCAGCTGCTTGGCATAGTTCAAGACTAATGATTTTTTCCTCTTGATATTTTTATGACCTGCTTTTTATTGTACCAACAAATCATTGGTTTGGATTGCCATTCAATTGAAATGGCTAAATATGGTCAGGTATTGTTCTCAATATTCATCCTTTTCATCTTACCACTAGCATTCATTTACTTATCCCTAGCAGAGATGTAAACTTTATATCTGAAAGATGTGACATTGGCCACTGCTAGATCTAGAGTGCTGGTTGGTCTAGATAAATTTGAAAAGATTATTCCCATGCTTCTCTACTCTTATTTGTAACAGAAAACATTTGTTTGAACAAGGGAAGAAGAACATAAGCCTTCTGATTGTCACAATTATTAGATCCTCCACAAATTGATTCATAAAAATCTTCAAATACCTATTTTTATTCCAGTTGTCAAATGTAGTGAAAATGCACTGAAATGTTCATTGGCCACATAAGATTAAATAGATCCCTGTTATATTTTAGTAAGTGAATTGAGAAAGTATAGAAAAAGTTGAATTCTTATAGGTCATAATTTAGTGACAAGAAGTAAATAACAAAACACCTCCAGCAATATGTGTGTATTAAACTGACTACCATATACCTATATATAAATAGACTGATTGATACATGCATGTAGGCTAGTTCTTTTGCTGAAGCTTGCCATCAGGAGTTGTACATGTATCTCAAAGATCTTGACAGTCATAGAAAGATGTGTCCAAGTGGCAACTAGATTCTTATGAAGCCTTTTCCTAAGCAGCAATAAAGACTGACTTTTGTGTCGGTGGCAGCATGAGAAAGATGCGTTCCTTGCTTAAAAAATGAAATGAAATATACTAAAGCTGTGCTTAGTACCTTCCATTCCCCAGAAGACACTTTTAGTCATTTCAACAAATCCCAGTGATACTGTATCCTATGAAATAGTGAAGATGAGTTCATAAGCCAAGCTTGACATAATGCACTTCTTATTGCAGCATGTGTACATGGTGGAGAGAAGTATTTTAGATGCAATCTGTCTTTCTGTTTTTTATTTTGACAGCCAAGCGTTTGGAGCCTCAGCATCGGATGGCTGATCTGTCTTGGCCCTCAAAGGTCATTAGAAGGAGACGGCCAGGTCTGTAAAAGACACCAGCGCTAACAGGTTAGTAACTGCTAAGTGCGTGCTAAGCAAGTAGGCCCCAGGAGCCTTATCCGTTGCTCAGTGGTAAGCATATATACACACAATATTTATGAATGTCGATGTATATATACTGACTGCATACCTACATATACATATATACCTACACACACATGCATACTGCATATGTCATTCAGGCAGAGATGGAGGATCGTGTAAAGGTGATCCAAAACACAAGAACACCAACTGAAAAAATGCTTTCAGACAATTCTGATGTCACCCAGGGTCTGAAGCAGCCACCTCTTTACTGGGAGCAGTTTTTGAAGCATCTGAACGCGTTGGACCGCACTAGCTATTTTTTAAGCATGCCTGCAGAAGCCTTATGTCCTGCTTCTTTCTTTCTGAGTTTTTGTTTGCTCAGACCAAGACCTGAGTCATAGGTCTAAATGTTTAGCCAGGCAGGATTAGCTATATTCATTTCTGGAGAACTTTCAAGTTAAAAAAAAAGAAAGCTCTAGCAAGCTTTGTTTGCTCCAAGGCTATCTGGTCACCTGGGTGTCAGAATATGCCTACCCCTGTTGCAGATATTTACAGGGTAAATTAAAATCTGAATTAAATTATGATAAAGAAGAATATTGCTTTAAAAATGAGTGCAAATGTATACCTCTTTTCCCTTTTTTTTCCTTGTAATTAATTTAGATCCATCATGAGGACAACTTTATTACAGAAATTGTGCATTTTATTTCTTCCTGATCAGTGAAACAAGCTTTAAAGAAAAATAAGCCAAAATTCATTGAAAATTAGTAGCAATTTTAAGTAGAATTCTGAAAAGTAAATGGACTGTGCTGTTCTTTGAGTAGTTTGGTTTGATAGGTACTTTTTTCCTTCACACCTAGTTTATTATTTATTTCATGTACTTGAGTTAGTAAGAAGTATCACCCACTGTTTAGTAAAACAAAACAGGCCTCGTGAATGGAGATATTCTTAGATCTGAAAGAAGTTAAAAGTCAGCTGAGACTTACACTGTGTTTTTAACACAGGACACATTGAATCTCATATCTGTAGTTGCTCCAGGACATGAATTCATGTAATGACAAACTTCAGAAAAACTTTCAAGTCTTTCAAGAAGACTGATGCTGAGTACCATTAGAAACCTCCTGGTCTACAGTGTGGAGATACATGGAAAAATGCTTTACTGTAAACAGGCAGAAGCATTTGTAGCAACTATAAACTACAGCAGCTTTCACACCGCTCAAGCGCTAGCTTATTTTTATTTGTGCATTTGTGTGACTGTGTCCCTATCTGGCTTCTGTGGCTGGCTAAGATATGTGTGTGTTACACCTCTTTTAGGGAAGAAGCTATCTGTCAGTGCCTTCACTAGCCTCTCTCTACCATCTCCACAGGTGTGCCTTAATGATACAGTCTGGCATGGAGTACTACAGCTTTCAAGACCTCCATTTTGACTTTATAGTTGTTGAAATTAGAATGGGCTCTGTGCTACATTAAATCCTCTTACATTCTACTGCTTCTCGTTTTTTACTGTATCGCTTATTGGGGTGGCTAATTTTAATTTAACACATTTATCCAAAACAAAGTATGGCATAAATAAAAGCACAAAACAGAGAGACATATTTATAAACAAATTAGATAATGTTTGCAAAGTACTTGAAATGTGGCTTGCTAAATCAGCAGGACATATTATCAACCTGAAATAATTAAATCATAAATAACTAGGATTTCTTGTAATTCTGCTTCACATTATGTAGCCTGGCAAATTGTCAAGAACCATGACTGATTCCAGCTCTTCACCAAAGCATGGCATTTACCATGCAGCAGGAAATTAAGTTACTTCTGTTTTTCACCAACAGGTGGTACTCTGAATTTCTATATTCTTTTAAATACTGATATTGCAATATGGATTTTACTTAATGTGAAACTTACTCTTAGGGAAACTACTTAGGAATTCAGTATTTTTGTTAGAAACTTTAAATAAATCTGTACTTTCTAGTGGAAAAAAAAATAAAATGCCCACATATGTATAATGGTTCTGCAAATTTTTCTGGTTTGCTGACATTTTCATGGGTCCTCCAAAATATTTTTGCATACCATAAAGCACAGCTAGATACTTCATCAACAGCTAGCCATGATTAGCTGTTAGTGTATAATCTTTAACATCCCCTCTTTTTCTCAGGCAAGCATATTCTGTATTTTGTGCCAGATTCATATAAATTCTGAGCCCTCCCTACTTTGTTCAGTTACAAAGTACCTACTGCCTGAAAATATCAGGATATGAAGAACTAAAAGATTAAACTATAGTCCAATTCAAAACTCACAATTTATGCTCATTAAGTACAGCATACAGTGGGAAATAACACATAAGAAAGTAGAAACCAGAATGTGAAGTAAAAGGTAGAAGTAAGAATACGCGGAATTTTAGGTTTGATTTGAATTGACAGTACACAGCAAAACATTCTGAATAATGGTTCTCCTGAAAGTGTTCCAAGTTTTATGTTACAAATCTGGGAGGATTTGAAAATGCTAACTGTAGTAAAATTGTGCATGTAAAAATTGTTTTGTACTGACAGATCACTCATGAGGAAAAAATAGCTTAAATGGATCTTGTCCAAAATAAAATTCTTACAATTCAGGACAGGGACTCATATTGTTCATCACACTTACATTGAGAAGTTAGTATACTCCCCTGGTTCCATAGATTTCAGGGTTAGATACTTAGAAAGATGTGCGCAATCAGATGAGCTTTTTACTGATTTTTGCTTCCACAAATTCGGGGAGTGCAGGTTCAGACAATCATTCATAGGCACAGAATGGTGAAACACACAGTATTTTTGCGGTCCTTCAGGCCCCAGAGCAGCTTTTGGCTGAAACTACCTTATATTCTGGAAGTGAAAAGAGCAGGCTGAAAATAAATTAAGGAGAAAATAAATCATATTTCTCCTAGCACTACACTTTTGATTTATTGCTACATTTAAAAACCATACCATGTCTTATAAGTCATCACATCACTGAGTAAACTACAGAAAGTGATTCTCAGTAGTTTGGTGTTTACAAGACTTCATCTTTTATTTCAGAGAGTCACGTGGTAATTTATGGATTCTATCATTAACTTTAATGTACGAAATGTATTTGTGCAAGAAATTTCTTTTTAAGAATATGATGGTCATTGCACTTCTTCTGTTCTGCAATGCAGTAATTAAGGTACATGACAAAGCTTTCACACAACAACTTTCAAGTATGGGAGCTGTAAGTGTATAAGTCTTTGAATCTAGAGACCATGGGTTCTGTTTTCAGTGTACATGTATTCACTGGCAGTTGAATGCTTGTGGATAAGGTTACATCACCATAATTTAATTTTAATATGTCCTGTCTAATTGTCTATATTTGTTGCAGGAGGAGAATCTAGTTCATGCTAGATCTACATGAACCTTTCAGAGATAAAACTCGGAGGTAGTTAAGTGTTCTGTGTTTTGGGATTTCACTAAGAGTCGTGGAATCAGGCTAGACTTGCTGTACTCTTAAGTATTAAAGAACCTACCTTAAGTTTGGGGCAACCTGGGGCAATCTTCTTCATTTCTGATGCATGCATCATAAACTGAAATGTTAGACACATTCAACACCCAAAGCATCTTCCCACAATGCAGTTTAGAAACGTGCACTGTCTTGAAAAAGTAGTGGCTTTAAAAAGTTGCTTTCTTGTATCGTGGAATCATTCTTATTCTTGTTTGATTTTTTTGGCATGTGTTTTCCATGGGATAGCGATTTGTATCTCTAAAAACCAATGAGGAAACAGTAAGATCTGCACAAATATACACTAGTTTATCTGCAGCTGATCCATGGTATCACACAACATGGGTACTTCAATGAGCAGGGGAAAACTGGTCCACATTCTTTCTTTTTGTATCCTTTATTTCCTCTGTCCAAAATGCATTTTTCTTAAGGTATGTTATGGAGTTAGTTAAAAAAAATAACAGGTAGGTGTAGCCTGTCTCATTGATCTGAAGACATACAGGAAGATGAAATTACTAGGTTTGTGTGCCTCCCTGATGACCACTTGTAGCCATACAAGATACTTAACCTACCTCAAACTGGATGACTGTTTAGAAACCTTTGGGTTCTTTTCAGCACATCTACTATATGCTTTCTGCTAACATGTATGCATTTTTCAGACTTGTACCTGCTGTATGCAGCATATCACAGACTATCTGCTTGGAAATCATGTGGTTAGCTGAGTTGTCACCCTGTTTGCAGTCTCCTGTTGCTATCTGCATTGCCAGGTTTCATGAGGATGCTGTGATTTTCAAGCTATTACTTCATTTCTGATCTCTCAGTCTAAGCTGGCAGGCATCTGATTTAGCTGATATTTCATAGAGGGAGATTTTCCGAGACAAATAGTAGCTGAGAATCAAGATTCCCTGCAATGACTAAGACATCATATGTAGTTTCATGAGAATGGTGTGGAGAATGAAAAGGAAAAGCACACTTCAACAGGGTGGTGGCATCTAAATCTCTCAGGTCCTGAATGTCAGTACTGGACAACAGGGGTAAATTATCTCAGGGAAAGCACTGCTCTGATTTTCCTGTGTTAATTCCAGTACTCAAAGTAATTTGGGTATCTGTGTCTGTATTCCATTATATCCTGGAGTGTGACATTTGATAGGTGCGACCAAGGAGAGCAAAGCTTTGTTGATTTGGGTTTTTTTTCTTTTTTCTGTACAGGCTTGTCAAATGCCTTGACTACCCAGGTAGGTTTTTTTCGAAGGGTCTTTGAAATTCTCTTCCTTTTAAAATAAACAGGCATTTTGCCACTGTTTTTAGTAGATACAGGTATCTGCAGCCAACTAATGATGGCTTGTGAAAATAGCAATGAGCTTTTATTTTCACTTCTCTTTGAATGTGAACTTTGCTGAAAAAGTAATAGTCAGGCTATTATTCTCATCAGTTTTCTTAGTTGCTCTCGGCTCCTCTTTCTTACAATTTAGAATATCCTTGACAATGCGGTAGCTTTTTTAGCAAACTTTTGTGTTTCTTTTTAAGAAAAGATCTTCTGAGAAGCTCATTTTTACTTTAGATTCAGGTGGACTCTTTCTATGCAATTGTAGTCCGTACAGTCAAAAGCAAGCGTAGATGAATCCTCTTGCATTCCCCGACAATATTTGTGTGAACATTAGCCTTAAAATTGGCTAACCAAAAAATATGCAGGAACTAAGAGCTAATAAAACCTTTAATCCCTGAACACGCAGACTATATCAGTGCTGTTCTGTAATAAATGCCATTTTTATAAGCTCAGCATATGACCAAGTTTTCTTGAACTCTTTTTATCAAGTGGATTAAAGAAGCAAAAACAATTTTGGTTGTGGGCTGGGTTTTTTTTTCCATGGAAGAAAATACGTCTGTTTCAGAACTTGTTGCTGAAGTTGTTTAGCAGCTTTTTACAGAAAATGTGGAAAATTATCCACCAACAATCTCCCTGATGGTATACCTCAGTATTGGACATTGTCTTAGAAAAGATCTTGGAGGAAAAAGTGAGTAGGGGCAAAGAGGGAAATGCAGTTATCCCAGTTACTGGCATGTTTTTAGTAAAGGTAGATCATGACAGACCATCTCATTTCTTTGTTTTTTTGGTTTTTTTCCTCTCTCTTTTTTTTTTTTTTTAATTATCTCCAATTTCTCAGAGATGGGATCAAATCCAGAGAATCTCACTGATCTAGGTTTAGGTTAAGCATGTGCTACATGCCTCCTGTACAATTATAAAGTGAGGTGTGGATGACAGAAATTGCTAATGAATTGTGAGGCAGGTAAAAAAATGGCAAAAGGGAGAGTTTAACAGTTGTTGGAAAGGAAGGGGATCGTCTTTTGAGAACACTGTTGGGAGTGATCCTGTTTAATAGATGCAGTAGTGGCCACCAGGTAAGGAACAGGCATGGGTCCATTTAATTGTGGAAACAAGAAAGCTGGAGAGTATTGTTGCTATTGTGATCTACTGTTCTAAGAGATGTTTGGCAAAGCAGAGAAGCAGAGAGTTTGGACAGAAAACTTTGTCGTCTGATAGAGATGTAGAATTATCAGAACTTTTCTTTGAGACATTGGCAGGACCTCCTCTGGAATATCATATAAAGTTTAGGTTAGCCTTTTTCCAGAAACAAAAATTTGATCTGAAGGCAGCCTGTGGTTTACTAGATCAATGGAAGGAGAGGAGTATCTATCTGAAGAAGTGTGATTAAAAGTAGTTGGCTTGTTTACCTTAGCAGAACAGAGTCTGAGCGGGATGTTGACTGTTTAGTAAATATAAAGATAAATTTCAGGAGAGGAAGACAGACATAGAAATGCAAATTTCAACATAAGATTAAATTTAAAACATTTTTATTATTATTATCCAAAGGTTTATGCTCAAAAATAATCTTCCAAAACAGCATAATAAGAACAAATAATCTTAATTGTTTTAAGATAGAGGATGACAAGTTTATGGAAAAGATGGCAGAACACGAGAATTTTTGAAGTTTGAAATGGAATCTGGCTATCTATCTGATGTACAGATATCTTCAAAGAGATTTCAAAGGAGACTGATTGTTCTTTGTATATGCTATATGTGGATTGTTGTATTAACATGCTTCAGGAATTTTGCCTGTTGCCAAATGAAGCCAGTTTTTTTTTCCCCTTCGATGAATAATTTGTCGGGGGTTTTTTTTTTCTTTCCTAAAGTTTTTTTCTTAATTGAACACAGTGGCAGACTGGAGACTAGTCTTCACTAGTACTCTCAGCAGCATCATTTATCAGGTGCCTTGCTATTGAGCCCTGCTCACATACTCAGGGTTAGAGTGATGACCATACTTGAAATCAGGAAGACTTTTTTTCTTGCAGATCAAATCACAGGGAGCATTCTCTTTCTTTTTAGTTGTTTTGCCTTCTTTTGTGCAGTGCTGTGAGTTTTACTTTTTTGACTAGTTTGAAATTCTGTTTAAATAATCATTCGCTAATGCAAGAACCTGATCCTTGACAGTTCTCAGTCTTTTCCAATCTTTTCCTGTGGCCATTATAGTTATGGATATTGATTAGAGATCTTGAGATTATTAGAAGATTTTTCATAGGTTTCTGTAGACTACTGTTTTCTGTGTAACTTGCTGAAATTATTTATTTCATTGCATGGCTGCTGTGGTACTAGAGGGGAACTGATTACTGAGGTGGTTCTTTCCAGTTCTGCTTAAAATCTCAGGCAGGGCTTAGGTAGGTGCCAAAGTTTTACACAGGTCACAGATTTGTTGTAGTTCATGAGTCACACTTGTAAAACAGCACAGCTTTATTTTATAACTGCAGAAGAACCGGTGCTCTTATAAATGTTTCATTGGTAACAGTGGGGAATCATTAGAAATATTTATTTTAATTGGCTTTTCAGTATCTTGTCAGAAAAGTTATATGCCTAATACTCCAAAGTTTTCCAGTATTACAGTTTTATGATATCATATAAATATGAAATTCTTTAATTGTACAATGTAGATCACTTCTCTAGTACAAAGTATAACACTAGAGAAAAATAACCAAGTCACTGAAAAATTTGAGCAACAATTTCTAGAATAAATGCGTAGTCTCACAAAAAGGTGGTGGTGGTGGTTAAAATCATTTCCCCTATTCTATAGTGTTTAGGTATTTATACCAGTGGTTTCACATGTCAACCTTTCAGCCCCTCCTTTTGTTATCCTGAGCAATCTAGGTATTTTTTCCATCTTATATATTGTTGTTTCCATTATTCTGTCCTCACTTTTCTTACTTGATTCCATCATCATCTTTTAATATTTGGCTGTACTTCATTATTTTTATCCTTAATCTCATGCCAGTCTGCAGTACACTGGTGTTACCATTTCTGTTCACTTCTCGCTTTATGGCTAAAGAAAACATTAGTGTCATGTTTTCATTTTCTTTGCAACATCTAGGTCTGCAGTAGGTTGTTGGTCTTTTCTACATCTTTAAACTGCCAAGATGTAGAAAACTGCTACATTCCTATTTCCATGTTTGCATGCTCTGTTCTTACTCTTCATCTCTGTAAAAACTTCTTAATCATCCTAGGAAGTCTGTAGCCCTGTCAGGGTTTTGGTTCGTTGTGGGTTTGTTTCCTGAAATTCAAGCACCAAGTGATGCTAGTACTTTGGACACAACAGGATTTTGCATCCTCTTCAAGTTCAAATTCTTGAAGTCGTCATTCTAGGCAATCTTGATAGAAAATTTCCAGTATTTTTCAAAGTTTGTTTTTTTCTAAAATTCCAAATGAATTGAACTCCTGACTTACTAAGCTGAAGTTTCCTATTACTTTTGTAAGATTTTCTCTCACTAAAATAAAACTAGCTTCATATTTTGTCATTATGACTTCACTATTTGATAAAGGAATATGTTTTTTAATCATATCAAGGAATGCGATATCTGCCACTACATTAATTTTTCTAGGTCTAGGCTTGGGAAATTAAAATTACATATTATCCTTCCATTTTCACTGTTACTTATTTGCCTTATAATCTGATAAAAATTCCTATCCATCCCAAGACTCAGTCCTCTTTAGCGAACCCCACACACTAACTTTTGGGACATTTTTACCATATCTCATAAAAAAAGACTTGTTTTGTTCAAGCCTTAAATTCTATACAATCAACCATTTAAATAAAGTGTTCCTTTGACTGTACTTTCATTTATGTCTTTCCGTAAATATCGTATAGGTATAGGTTTTTGTTACACAGATCGCAGATCTGCTTCCTGTCTTGGCTTGTTGGAGAACTATTTTTATTTGTCAACATTATTTATTTAGGACATTGTACATGCATTTAGGACATCGATGTGCATTGTACAGCAATGTACAAGAGCATGAAATAGACTGTCCAGTATAAATTGTGATCTCAGGCTAAAAATAAGGTTTAAACAAAACATTAAAAATTACATTTTTGTTTTCATATTTTGCTTTCCATTTTTTACTTAGTTGAGGCTGTTTACCTCTATGTTTATTAAAACTCAGTCTCAAATACTTACAAAATCCTGGTTTTGCAATGGCCAGAGGTAACTAATTTTAGCTACTGAAAATAGCATTAAAGTAGTTAGACTCAGTATGCACTCATTAATCTATCTATCTATCTAATCTGTCAGCCCTAACACTGTACTCAGGTCTCTTTCTTCCTACATTTTCATTTCCTTTGCCAGTGTTTCACTCCTAAAATTTCCCTTCTGCTGCCTTCTGATTCCTCCAACTCCTTTCTCTTCCTGCTGCTCTGTTTTTACTCATATAAATCCATTGACTTATTTGACCCCTGCTTTGTTCCACTGTCTCCAACATAGTCCCAACATGTTTTGTTCTTCCCTCACAAGCTCTCTGAATTCATCAGTTTTCCGTCTGCATCCAACATGAATCCAGTGCTCACAACAAACATATCTGAAAGCATTAGAATGGAAGGAACGCTTCATTATTTTGCCACTCTTCAAGTAAAAAAAACCTAGCAGTGTTTTCATCACTGAAGTTTTATAATTGACTCATCTGAAGTATTAGAGGCAGAATGGTAATGTTGTTCTCCTTTAGGATGCACATTCTATGGTACATTAATCTTGTGGGTCCTTGAGGACTCCAGCCTGTACCTAAGGAAGGGTAAAAGTTAATTATCCAGTAACCTAAAAAATGTTTTTACGAGAACTGAAGGATATGAAAGGAAATTTTATGTAATTCAGTATAGCTTTCTTTAACAAGCAAGATCTTACCTCTAATGGATAGTCAGAGAGAATTCAACTGACAAAAATCTACCACCATACAGTAATTTATATAACTAATAAATAAGTGTATGACTAAATGAAGATACAATAGAATACAAAAGACTACAATATATTGCAAAATGTCATATTCTAAGTAAAATGTACATGACATCTAAAGCACCTAGCACGCATACAGTGAAAACAGGGACCTAATAAAATCATTTTACATAATGCTATTATAAAACAGGGAGTGAAATTGATCGTATGATTAAAAGAAAACTATGCCAGGCAGAGAAGAAAAGAGATGAGATAGGAAATAAGTTGTTCAACTTGCTTGGAATGTGATATAGAGGCAGAGGAATTCTGTATTTTGTTTTTCAGCTTTTTCAATTTTCAGTTGTGTTTTTCAGTTTTTGAAACAAGGTGTTCAAATCAGTTCAGTTTGTCAAAGATATTTTAATATTCTTAAGCTTAATGGAGTTTTCATGAACAAAACAAGAACCATGTTTATCTCCTTTAAATGTCGTATTCTATGTGTGTATACCTGCATAGTCATTGATAACATGTATTGTATAATGCTTTTATATATAAAGTTTGTCAATGACTCTGCAGTTATTCCTGGATAACTCCAGTATTTGAAAAGTAGAATGAATTAAAAATAAGTTCCACACTTGGGAAGGGGGTAAATTTTCTCTTCCTTTTCCTTTTTAAAAATAATCTTTGGCATGAATTCTGCTACGTTCAGCTGGGATTGCCATAAATCACATGTATGTCACTCTGGATGTTCATCTACCAGCTTGCATAAGATAGCTGTATAAATGAGAATATCAACCTTGTCATTCAACCTAGCAGTCTGAAGCCTTTCATTCTGCATATGTTTGCCTAGTCCTTGTCTAATACATCCCAATGAAAAAGATGCAAAAGCCACTATGTACTGAAAGTTGTGGGTCCTGCTTGCCTGCTGTGTCTGTAAGTCACCTCTTCCCTTTGCATTTCACAATACTTCTCCCCAGAGCACCTAAGGATAGGGCCCATTTAAAGAATTAAACAATATTTTCTTCTCTCTGCTCTTTCCAAAGAGGGAAAAGGGTTCCTGAAATAGAATAAAGGCAGAAGGAAGAATGAGCAGTACAGATAAAAATAGGTGAAAAATTAAGTTAAAAAAATCAGGGTGAGGAAGTGTAGAAAAAAGTGTGGTTAATCACTGTGCATGACTGGTCATAAATAACCTGCAAGCGGTTTAGAAAGAATCTGTTATCTTATGCAGTTGGTGTCCAACCGTCTTATGCGACAGGAGAGGCTAACCTGTTGAAATATGGAACGTCCTTTCAGACAAAATTACAAATGACAAGCTAGCCTCTGTCCTTTCCATGAACGGGTTTTTTGTTGGACCTTGAAGCCAGAATCCTCGCCATCACCTTGATATACACCTCGCAGTGAGGAGGACGGAGGGGAATGGGGGAGGAGGGAGCTGAGGCTGACAAGCAGATGAACAGGCGAGAGCGATGTGGGAGTGATGGAATGAAAATCAGCAGCAGCCCAGTTCTCTCCAGGGCATTTGGGCATTACACACTCCCTTCCCTCCCTCCCCACACCCCGACACCCACAGCCACCCCTGGCCAAGCAAAAGCACGCGTTGTGCATTTCAGGGGCCAGGCTGGATGGCTCAGCTGTGAAGCAAGGAGGGCACTGCATATGTTTTATAATCTCAGTACTGGTGCCACATTAAATCCTTAATGACTTTCTTTTTAAAGGTTCAGAATAATCACTTGGCATGTGATCAGTGCTAGTGCTCGCAGCCAAAAGTTTTATAACTGGTAGTAGATGCATTTGGGTTTGTTGAACTGATTTTTTTTGCTCCTGTTTTCTCCCATAAGCAATAGGCAGTTAGTTATTCAGGTACCTGAAGGTAGGTTCCTGGGCCATTTTAGCACAGGCTATCCTGGTTAGCTTCCATTTGCCACTCCAGAAGGAAAACAGGCCCTGTGCTTATCCCTGTCTGTCTCATATATATTTCTCAGACACCTCTGGGCACTTCAAAGGGGCTAGATCACTATGTTTAAGCACCTAAGTAGCCCCTCATTACCTATGTCTAGGATAGGCCAAGATCATTTGTCAAATCCCATGATCCTTTGTCAAACAAAATGTGGATTTATTCAATGTTAATTTGGCTTGTTTCAAGAATCAGATCTCCTACCAAAATGTTTGGTACTACAGCTCCTTCACAAAACCATATATATACCTACATATACCCATTTCACCCTGAGGTGACATCCAACATGGTTAGTCTACTGTGAAATAAGGAAGACCAGTATCATTTACAGGTCATGTAAATGTCAGACTCAGCAGTTCCTTCCATAATGAAATATGCTGGGCTAGATTTACTGCTCCAGTGGGATACCTCTGCAATGCTCCGCTGGTGCAAAATAATCTACTACCAACTGGTATATCTGCAGATAAGCTGGAAAGGGAGATCCTCAGCTTGCCCAGTACCACGAACTGCAGGCTGCTTTCCCACTTCCCTGTTGTAACCTTCATTTAAGAATACCTTAGGGTTTATGGAATTAAACAAACCTTTTGGCTGTCTCCTCTAGGGCACTGTCCCTTGTGCATCTGCCATGTGGTGCAGTGTGAGGCTGGAAGTGGAGATCTGTCTCCTCAGCTTCCTTCCTCTGCTGGGTAAGTCCCAAGTGATGCAGAGCGTGTGTCCACAGGTTTTTTGACTGTTCAGGGCAAGCTATTTAAAGCAAGCCAGTCCTCTGATCCAGCTAAAGACACAACATGGATAAGATGAGCAACCTGGCTTACAGTTTTCTTTTGCTGCCAGCCTTCATTTCTTAATGAGGTTTTCATTTTCCAAAGAATTTGATTTGCTTTCTCACTCAGATCTTTTCCTGTTCAGAAAAGGAAGCTTTTCCCTTCAAGAGTTGTGGTTTTTTGCGAATCTCTCTGCTTCTTTATTCTATAGATGCTGCCAAATTTGGCTTTCAAGATGTTGATCAATGAAATACTTCAACAAAATTTTGTCATGTCAGCACTTGCTTACCAACATTTCATAATTTCTTCATTCAGAAAGTCACAATCTAATCAGTGTGTTCGCTGTGCAGAAGTAATAAAAATGTCTGTCTTTTCAATTTTATTCTTGGAAGTACTTACTCAAAGTTGTTACCTTTTCCAAGTTATAATGCTTAGTTGAGTACAACCAATTTAAAAGCATTAACAGAGAAGAAGAATACACATCTGATGGAATTACTAGTTGGTGGTAAGTAACAGACAGGAACAAATCTATAGGCAATACATATCCATTTATATTGTGAAATGAGAAATATCCATGAGAGGGGGTTTCTAATCTCATTACATTTGTTCAGCTCAAAAACTGCAATGAGGCGATTTACTGTGAAATCAGGCTCATGCTTTCCAGATCACAGGATTTTAGTTTCTGAAGCTTATTAATGCTAATGCAACATTTTTCATTTACTTAGTGGGCTTTCAATGAACCCAGAAACATCAGTTCAAGAAATCACTCCGGCACATGCTTCATTCTGATCAGACCCAAGGAATGTGGCTTCCCTCATGTTGTAGGGCTATGAGGAGAATAAGCCCATGCTTCCATGCTTTGCTACTTGAGAGTTAAGATACATTCAGCTGGTCTCCATTTCTGGTCACCTAGCAAAGCTGCTTTTCCTTTGGGAGCTACACAAACGTGGGTTCTCCTCGATGCTGGGCAGAAACATGCTTTTGATGCAGCACCTAAAGATAAGCAGACCACAGGACATGACTGAAAAGCCCATCCCTGCATCTGCTAGTTCAGGGGAATACTGCACACAAAAAGATAACGGGCATTGGAAGGTTTGGTGCTAACCTGAATGGCTGTTAAAGAAATTGTTTGATTTCACAAGTATTTTTGTAAAGATCCCAAGCAGTATTATTATATGAATCAAACACTTAAAGAGGGAAACTCCATAACATGGTGCCATAAGGAGTGCTTGCAAGGTAGAACGAACAAACAAACAAAAAATTCTTCAGAGACATTTGTTCTATGTCAAATTGTCACTAACCGATTACTAAAATTAGGTATGCCCAGAAGACAATCTTTGCAGAGAGGTTTTTTGATTTCTGAGTACGACAATATATTATGGAACAATATTTTAGATACTAGACATTAAAATAACAGTACAGGTAGAATACAGGTAACAGTACAGGCACAGCTGACAGAATGTTATTGCAAGCTGACAAGCTCCTGTGGACCTTGATGTAGAGCTGATTCAATCACGTTTCAGAAAGAACAGTTAAAGAAAAAGAACAAGCTAATTTTCCTCTTCCATTTGCTAATCACTAAAGTTGTGATTTACATAATTTCCTCAATATTTCTTTGAATGCTTTTGTTTGCTGTTATTTGTAAATATTCAATATTATAATTTTAAGATGGATGGGTTTTCCATACCTTTGTCTAATTCTGTACTTCTGTTTCCTGCATGGACACCTAACTTTTAACAATTTTCTTGTGGCAACACTTACATAACTGAAAATTTACTTTTCCGGAGTAAGTTGAGATACACTATTAAAATCAGTACTTGGCGGTATTCCTAAGAAAATAATAATTTGCTAAATGTTTGTAAAGAATGAACATAGTGTGATATGAAAGGAGTCAAAGTTATCATCAAAAAAGATACTCCAAAGAACATTAAAAAATGGGGATTAGACAATTATCTCTTCCTGACCTTACTACAGGGACAGAAAATGAAGTTTTGAAAGGTGTCATCTCCAGAGACCAAAAAATCCTACTATCCTAGAGATCTTTGCTAATTTTAAAAGTATAGGCTTTTCTCCATTGCCTAGAACTTCTCCTGAAAATCTATGCTCCTGATCTTTGTCAAAATCCTAATACATTATCCATACTTACTTATTTTATGCTTAGCACGTTAAAGGGATGTAATTAGTGCCTTTCATTAGACTCATTCCTTGTGATTATAAATCTGTAATTAATTCTATTTTATTCACTTTGGACAAGTACAACATAATTGTGATCCTGCACATTACTTTTAATCTGTTACTGTAATTCCTTTGAGATATCACCCTTATTTGTTCTGCATACAGATAGAAGAAGGAGGAGGAATTTGCTAGTTGAGAAAAAAGATGAAAAGGGCTTGTAATGGAAGTGTTAATGCACAAGAACACACAGACTTTTTGCTCTGGAACCAGTGATGCTATTACGCTCTAAAAAAGTCTTATTATGCAGACAAATATATTAGAATAAGGCTTTCTACAATGTCATGTCAGGGGAGCCATTTGATTTAAGACCTCTTCCACCAGAGATTCTCCTACTTCCTCATGGTAATCTGAAACTCCACAATGTTGATCGAGGGCTAGAAATCCTACAACTGGGTTTTAAAGAACCAAGAATCTCATGGAGGAAGAAGGAATGTAAAAATCTGTGGAAGGCCTAAAGACCAAAGTTGATAAAGTTGAAAGTAGCAGTTAAGAGTACTAGGCTTGCATGTCAGTGAGTAATCAATAGCATGTATTATTTGACTTGATTTTAAAATGCCTCAAATCATAAAAACTCTACTCAGTCTTGTCCATGAAGTTTCCTTTCTTTGCGTCCAGAAGCCAAACAACACCCGTGCATTTCCAACAGAGAGGAGAAAAAGCAATTTCCCATTCAATGCATTTAAAGACATGGGAATACAAAGAAGGAAATAAAGACACCTGGTTACTTTGGAGTAATCAGACAAAAAAAGAGTCATAGACAAAGGATCGTAGGAGCTCTACTTTTATGAAAAAAGCAAAACAACAATAGAAAACACCTAAAAAGATCTCAGCTTCTATCAGCTAGAAAGAAACCTGGATTACAGGAAAAAAGTAAACAGTTTTTCTCATAGCTTCTCAAATGGAAGGCTTTGAGGATTCCCCAGTTATCAGAAGATTATATATCAGTTCAAAATTTTTTGTTTCCCTCTTCATTTTTGTGGGGTTCATTTTTTCAATTGTAAAAATGTGATTTTTTTCTTATTTCTGCATTCTTCATGCCCTTGTTTTGTAAACACACAAAGGATCTACCTAAGTGGAAATATTATTCACAGTTCTGCAGCTGGGCAGGGCACCTTTCCTTCTGTCCCTATTTATCTGTCTTCTTTGTGTTTTATTGTTTTGTAAGGAGAATATGTTTTGTCACATTCATGAATTGCAGATCAGTTTCTCATGAACTGGCAGGACTGATAGCAGTAGTTTTTCTTCTCAGCAGTCTATAATTCCACTTCTTTCTCATTGCTTGTCTTTTATGTTTCCCCCTTATCTATTTCTTTCTCCCCATAGATGGGCAAAGCTGCCTGGAATACTAGATGGCAATTACATTCTGCAGATGATTTCTGTAAATTGGTCTACTTTTCAAGCACTTATAAGCAAAATTATTTTAGCTGAGAGGACATCTACTTAAGAAAAGGAAGAAGAAATGTATGCATCGTTTACATGGTTGAATATACAGGCTCCAGATTAGAAAGTGTCAATACTATTTACATATGATAGATAATGTTCATTGGCTTTATTCCTTAAAACTATTTTTTAACATTCCTGTTATTTCAAAGCATATTTTTCTAGCTGGTGCTTTTTTTTTTTTTAAAATCTAGTTGTCCTCTGCATGTTTGATATGCATTTAGCTATCTTATTTTTCTTCATTTTTAGCTGCAATAAAATATGACAAGCAGATTTTTAGAAATGCTCAGTGTAAATTAGTCATCGATAAATCTGAGAAAGATTATACAAAAGTGAGCATTTGGGGAAATCTCATTATTTACAATGCTACTGTGTGTTTCATCCTAAAGAACCAAAAATTTGTTGTATTACAAATTAATACAATCATCACTTTATGGATCATGGAATCATAGAATCATGGAATGGTTTGGGTTGGAAGGGGCCTCTAAAGATCATCCAATCCAAATGCCATGGGCAGGAACATCTTCTGTTAGATAAGGTTGCTCAAAGCCCTGTCCAACCTGACCTTGAACACTTCCAATGATGGGGCATCCACAGCTTCTTCGGGCAACCTCTTCCAATGTCTCATCACTGTTATTGTAAAGAAATTCTTCCTTATGTCCTCTTTCAATTTAAAGCCTTTGCCTGTTGTCCTATCACTACAGGCCTTCATAAAAAGTCTCTCTCCATCTTTCTTATAAGACCCATTTATTTACTGAAAGGCTGCAATAAGAACTTCCCTGAGCCTTCTCTTCTCCAGGCTTCACAGCCCCAACTCTCCCAGCCTTTCTTCACAGGAGAGGTGTTCCAGCCCTCGGATCATTTTTGTGGCCCTTCTCTGGACCAGCTCTAACAGGTCCATGTCTTTGTTGTACTAGGGACCCCAGAGCTGAACGCAGTACTTTGGGTGGGGTCGCATGAGAGCAGAGTAGAGGGGGACAATCACCTTCCCTGACCTGCTGACCACGCTTCTTTTTGTGCAGCCCAGGATACAGTTGGCTTTCTGGGCTGCAAGTGCACATTGCTGGCTTGTATCCAATTTTTCATCCACCGGTATCCTAAAGTCCTTCTCCGCAGGGCTGCTTTCAATCCATTAAACTCCCAGACTGTACTGATGTTGGGGATTGCTCTGACTCAGGTGCAGGACCTTGCACTTGGACTTGAACTTCATAAGGTTCACATGGGCCCACTTCTCAAGCCTGTCAAGGTCCGTCTGGCTGGCATCCCTTCCCTGAAGCATATCAACTACACCACTCAGCTTGGTGTCATCTCCAAACTTGCTGAGAGTATATTCAATCCCACTATCGATGTCTTTGATGAAGATATTAAATAGTATTGGTCCCAGTATGGACCCTCGAGGGACATCACTCATTACTGGTTTCCACTTGGACATTGAGCTGATGACTGTGACTCTTTGGACATGGCCATCCAGCCAATTCCTTATCCATCTAACAGTACATCCATCAAACCCATCTCTCTCCAATTCAGCAACAAGAATGTTTTGGGGGACCATATCAAAGGCCTTACAGACATCCAGGTAGATGACATCCATAGCTCTTCCCTTGTCCACTGATTCAATCACTCCATCATAGAAGGCCACTAGCTTAGTCAGCTAATTCCCTCAAGACCCTGGGATGCATCTCATCAGGTCACATGGACTTATCTATGTTTAGGTTTCTCAGGTGGTCTCAAACCTGATCTTCTCCCACGATGGGAGGAACTTCATTCCCCCGGTCCCTGCCTTGAGGTTCAGGGGCTTGAGAGACGTGGGAAGAGAGATTGCCATTGAAAACTGAGGGAAAAAAATTGTTGAGTACCTCAGTCTTCTCCATGTTGGTTGTCCCCGGTTCTCCTGTCTTATTTATCAGGATGGGTACAGTTTCTTAAATCTTCCTTTTGTGGCCAATGTATGTACAGAAGTCCTTATTATTCTTTGCACCCCTTGCCAAATTCATCTCTAACTGTGCCATATCTTTCTTGATCCCATCCCCACACATCTAGGCAGCATCCCTATAGTCTTCTCAGTAAACCTGTTGTTGGTTCCACTGCCTGTGCCTGTCCGTATACTTCAGTTTGACCAGGAGGTCCTTACTCAGCCATGCTGACCTCCTGCATTCCTTTCCTGATTTCTTACACACAGGAATTGAGAGCTCTTGTGCTCCAAGAAAAATATTCTCAACAATCTGCCAGCTCTGTTCAGCTCCTTTATCCCCGAGGACAGTTTCCCAGGGGGTCTCATCCGCTAACTCCTTAAACAACTGAAAGTTTGCTCTCCTAAAATTCAGGGTCCAAACTCTACTCTTCAGCTGGCCCATATCCTTCCAGATTGTGAATTCCACCAGGGCATGATCAGTGCAGCCGAGGCTGACACCAGTCTTGACCTCTCTAATTAGTTCATCAATATTCGGATGTGTTTGTTACTTACAATGCCTAAAATAATCATGAGGCAATTATAAGAAAATATACTTCTAGAAGCTCTGGGCAACTTAAATATGCATGTACTTGGAAGATTTTGCCAATAACAGTAGTCAACTGAAGTAACAGTATATACATATTAGAAGAATTAATGTTTGACATCATTGAAATTCTAAATCAGCAAAAGTACTTGGGCATCCTTTGTTTCTAAAGACATCAAGTAACTTAATAATTGTCTTTAATATCTGAGACCGATTCAAAAGTTGTCCAATGTGTACTAACTTGTTTGGAGGAAATGAAATTAGGTGACTTAAAATGAACAATATTGCAGTTCTATAGTTTAAAATTCTCTTTTAAAATTTCCGGTGTTTTCCCTAGCTCAGGCTTTTTTTCATGGTGTCTTCTGAATTTGACGGATAGTCTGAGTTAAGTGTCATTCCTGAAATTGACAAACTCATCAAACTGAACGACATTTAAAAAAAAAAGCTGATTATGTTGCGAATAATAAAGCCTGATGGCCTCTAGCTTTTTTACACCACATTTCAGGAAATTCCTCTAAAGTAAATACTGATAGTTTAATTCAAGTGTTGCAAAGCTATAACTGATGTATTTTTTAAGTGAAGAGAGAGAGAGAGGAAGAGATAACAGAGATAAAATTATTATTTTCAGTTATTTTTGTTGTCATATATTTATTGTGTTGTCTTAAGTGAACTTCTCAAGTGTCATCTTTCATAATTACAAATTTTGTAAAGGCTTCAATTGAAATTATTCAAATAGGATAAGGCCAATGAAAGGCTGCAGTACTAATGTTTCATCATATTACATGCAAGGCAACTAACTTCATTTTTTAAAGCTGCAATACCTTAAAACTCTGTGATACAAACTTGATAAGGTATCTGGAGCACTGGCATGACAGTCAGACACTGTTATGGTCCCAAAAATCTTCAAGAGATGCATAAATCTTGTTAATTTTAGTGGCAATTAAAGATGCTCAGCATTTTGAACTACGTGCATGCGTATCTCTGCTACAGAAGAGGAACCAGAGTGTATTCTTACATTTAGAAAAAATGATTGAGGAGGCACTTAGCAATTGTTTGAATTTTACCTGCATCACTGAAGAAAGAGACAGGAAAAATTTAAAAAAAGGAACTAGAGAGCACCAAAAAAATCTTGCTACTACAGCTACCTCACTACCTGAAACAGCAAAAATACCTGCAACCAATCACATAGATAATGTAGATATAATATTGAAAGGGTATAATAAAATAGGAAATTCCCAAATTCTCAGTATAAGGAGAGCATCTCTTTGCTCTCTCAGTCCCCTAAATAAAAAACGTGATGACCTGACAGAAAAAGGGGAAACAATGTTCATCTGAGGATTTTTCCTCGTCAGACTTTGCTCTTGTGCCATTGTCTTTCTTCTGTACGCTGTCCAGCCTTGACGGAGTTGTGACAACAGCTTGGGTGCTGGATGTGGCCCCATGCCTGGAGAGGCTCTGCTGGCATCGCTTTTGCTGCAGATACATGCATTCCTCACGCTTGCATGATTTGTCTCTGAGCTGCAGCTTCTTCAGTTGACCTAGACAGGTAGGCATCTTTTCTCTTTTTTTCCTTCTTTTTCTCCTTTTTTGTCATAAAGGAATTTGCACATAATCCTGCTTAGCTGTTCACAACTGCCTGCGTTGTCCCTTCTCAGAGGTTAAGCAGTGCAGAAGGCTTTCTGCAAATTCTCTGAACTAAAGCTATTGAGAAAGAATTTACCAAACTTTTTTTTTTTTTAGGCAGAAAAATATGCATAAACAACAGTTTCCATGAACTCATTGACTGAAGTGCCCTGGGGGGGACAAATATATAGAAAAGTTTCTCACGTTTAGTTTTAGGAGATTTTTGGCTTTAGGTTGTATTCATTATTTTATGATACATATTAGGTACTCTTACTGTTGGCTTTGCTTCATAAAACAGTTCCAATATATTTCCTTTAAAAGATCATTACAAGTTGCAGCAGCTTAATGATGACTGAGACATTGTTTCTGGATCTTTATATTGGAAAGAGATATCAAATGATTTATCCACATTTAAAATAAAAATTAAATTATAACATTACATCAGAAGTTTCCATCACTAGATTTGATTTAATAGAACAGAAATCAGATGTTTCAGTCTAGTCTGTTCTGTCCAATACCTGAAAATCAATGAAAGCATATTTGCAGATACTAATTTTGAACTGAAAGAGTATTTTGGAGAGTTTTCTAAGGGTTCCATATTGTTTCTGAAATGGGTTGATGACTTTAATTTTGTATTTAACTTCTATAAACTTCATTTATCAAAAGATTAATTAAAGCACACTTAAGGTAATAAAGTGGACTCTGCTTTCTCCTGTACATTCATCCACCATTTTGTCCCCTAGTCAGTCACTACTATGAAGTGCTTTTGCATTTTTCACAGCCATTGCTGATATGTATTGTCCCAAATAACTTATTAACTTTGACAGACTTTTCCACCTCACTGCTCAGCTTCTTTTCAAGATCATTAATGACTAAATTAAAAATTATGGAGTCAAGTGCAAATCTCTCAGGAATTCTTCTGATAATCTTCCTCCCCTGTGAAAACTTAACTATTTCTGCCACTTGTTTTCTGTCTCTTAATGAGTAATCTCTATCCATTTTAGTCCCCTTCTCACAGTCATCTTCATCTCTCTAAGAGCCTTTGGTAGAAGACATTGTTTGACGCCTTTTCAAAGTCAAGGTGCACTGTATCAGCCTGCTTGCTCCAGTCTGGAACCTCGCTGACTGCTCCAGAGAACTGTATATTTCGGAGAAGTGCTATTCCTTTGCAAAAGTCGTGTTGCTCTTCCCTAATCATTCATATTTATGAACCATAATAGTTCATATTTATTCAGGTGCACATTAATTCTATTTTTCAGCCAGTTTCAACTAATTAACCTGGTGGACATGATGAGCTACTGGTCAGTCCTTGGATTCCCCTACAGCCTTCTGAAATAATTGGTGTCACGTGTGTCAGTCCTCTGCCTCCACACTGTTTCTGAGAGAGAGGTTTGTGATTTACTTGTTTCATCTTCAAGATGACCCCTAGAGCCCAAAGGTAAATATCAATCAGTCTTATAAATTTTTTACTCTTAATTTTATCTATTCCTTCAATAACTTCTGCTGACAGTTGGGCATATCCTTTAATGTATCTATAGCTGAAAAAAAGGTTCAGCTCAGAAATCTCCCTGAACTTATCCATGTTAAGCAGGGATATAAACAAGTAATTTTTCTTCTCTACTATGGCCTCCTTTCCTCTGTGTGCTCTTTTCATCTTTGATTCATTTCCTCGTGCTACAAACTACCTAGAAGGCTTCTCCCTCATCTGCTTGAAAATGGATTTATTCTTTGGTTTTGTGATATCTGCAGATAGTTTCTCAAACACTTTTTTTGGTGCTGCCATTTTGTGTTTTTACATATAATTGACCTCTTAGTGATTATTATTCCTTCTGTTATCCAAATTTCAATACAGTTTAAGGTTTTTAAAGGATTTCCCTTTCTAATGATACACCCTAGCCTGTTGGATTTTCTCAAGTCTTTGCTAGTAGGTTGTATTCCTTTACTTTGAGAAGCCATATGGTGGTATTAGATGGTCACTGTGCCACTGGGAATGATTTCTCTCTTTAACCTTTTTCTAACAACTTTTCTCATTTATATGTGATTTCTTTTTTTAAAGTCAAGCAGCAGTAGACCTTTTGATTTAGTAGCTTCAGGATTTTCGAATCCAAATGTCCTACAGTTATTCATTACACAGTGACTTCTAATGATATCCCTTGATATCCTGCACATTGGTCTGGGCCAAACCTAAAAAACTGTCATTGACAGTGTTTAGATATTTAATCTCAAAATCATACACAGATGTGATGTTCACCCAGGCTACCAGAGAGCATTTTACTCTCTTGCCTGTTGCATTTCTTTTCAGGTTCCAAACTCTCTTTTAGTACTGTAAAGCCACTGTCAACATCTTTGTCAGGTGAAATAATATATTCCCAAGAGTTTTTTTTCCTAAAATGGTCCTGGAATATTTCACCAGATGGATTTTGCATTCAGTATGGAGAATGCAGAGTTTGACTAGTTCAGTTCTGTGCAACTTTGCAAATTACAAATACAAGAAAAACATACAATAATAAAACAGATAGTCCTGTGATTATGGCTTCCTCTTCTGTACGCACTGATGCATGATAGTTTGTAGTCAGTTTTCGGCTGGTATGCTACTGTGCGTACATACCTCTTAGTATTTTAAAATCACTTAGCTCTCTTAGAGCAGGTACTATCCTTGTGGACATTTCCAATCCTCCAGTCACTTGCATCTCTGAATCGCACACCAGTGACATACAGGAAGGTTTGTAGCATCACAAATTTATGAGAAAAAATTGTAATGGTTTGTTTTAGTGTGGTACTTGGTATATTGCAAGATATCCCACTTTCCTGACCACATAAATCTTTGCAGTAGTTTTTCTGGGCTGTATTCAAGTGAGAGTTATACTGGTTTAATTGATATCAAACTCTTTCAAGTCAATATCAGTGCAATATAGAATTGAATTGGGGTTAATGTTTTAAACATATCCTAGAATCCCCTTGAATCCTTTCAAAACAAGAGACAAAACCCTTCAATGAAAGAAAACTGTAGGAGATTCTTGCTCAGGCTTAGACAAGTGTGGTGCCATAAGTACTAATAAAAGTTCTTTAAAACTGTGAAATACCAAGCATAAAACCAGGTTTATTTCGAAGGTGTATAACATAAAGCATTATATTTATATGTATTATATGTTGAAAGAGTTCTAAAGTGAAAAGCAAACTGCTGGGTGAATCTGTGATAAATATGCGCTGTTTTTAAATGCCTATATTTATATTGACCTAATATCCTGAGAGTCCTAATTTAGTAAAGCTCTCTGGCCTCTTCCCCTCTTCCCCTAACTTGCATCTTGAAAGCTGTAGTCCTCCAGGCAGATCATCCACACAGGAAAAAGAAGATGAGGCTGACTTTCACGCTGGATGCCTGTAGTACCTTGACCGGCCCCTTCAACCTGAAGCACCCCCAGAAGTAAAAACCCTACTACGTTGTGGGTCCAGAGGGGCCAGTCCCTCTGCTCTTGGTAGGCTGCGCAACACAGCTACCACCTCACTCAGCAGGGAATAAGATTTTTTGTCTCATTAACTGCCCAAGAGGTTATTCATCAGACAAAAGCCTGCTTCACATTTGCTGATTTCATATGTGAACATTCTCCGTACTGGTGGGATATGGCAGACTATTTAAATGCCTGCTGCAGTGTAGGTGTCTGTCATTGGAGAAGACAGCAAGAGCTGGGCTAGGAAGTGGCTATAGGTTTTTAAAATGCCTAAAAGTTCAGTAAAGCTCTCGGGTCTCTCCTTCACTAAGGCAGACTCACAAGATTATTTTCCAAACACCTCCCTGATTGTTACGTTATGTTAAACCTAAAACCTTGCACCATGCAGTGCTCTTTTGGGTGACAATAAATATAGACAATCACATCTTGTCTTCCTGAGTGAGGATTCAGATGACTACAGGCTGCTATTAAAATCTAGCTTAGTGAAGCTGTTGTAGATTAACGAATCATAGAGTCATTTAGGTTGGAAAAGACCTTTAAGATCATCGAGCCAACCAATCAGTTAGGCTATATGGTTGAAGTGTACTAAAATTATGATTTCTAGTTCTGGAAATAAGCAAAGGTATTGAAAATTTGAAGTTTACTTCAGTTATGATCACTATATTGGAGTTGGTAAGTCTGAGTTTATGAGTTGAAGTAAGAACAGGTTGTGAAATAAAAGGAAATTAGATCATTATAAGCAGGTTTGTTTACTCCAAATCCAATAGTCTATTAACATATATCAGGGTCTAAACATTCATTATAATGACAGAACTCTCCCAGTTTATTCTAGTACTTCATGACTTGTACAGTTCCTGTACTTCACATCTTCCCATTTTCATAGTATCCATGCTCCAAAATCTTTCTAAAGGGTGGGTCATGACTTTATTAAACACAGACTGATACAAGATATAACCATTTCAAGCTCTTTTTTGTTAAAATTATTCTGCTGTTACTTTGCGCTTTCTTAAATAAATCTGTTTCAAGTGCTGTACTTGATTTTCACAAGTATTTTCAAAGCATTCTGATGATCCTTACACCTTTTTTTACATGGTGGAAGATAGTGTGACCATGCACATTCTAGAAAATTCTTCCAGACACCTTTTTAAAGTAAATATCATTCAGGCCTACGTGTTAGTACTGGTTGTCTCTAATCCAAAGGAAGTTACAGTCACTTCATTAATTTGAAAATATGTTCAGACACTCACTTGGATGACACCAAAGATTTCTGGCTTAATGAACAAAGTAATGCACGAAGACATTATTCATACATCTGTAGGAAGAAAGGCATTGTTGAGTTACTTTAAAATATTTACCATACGTCGTAAAGCAGTGTTTTCCCTTCATCTATCTTTCACATAAAATTGCACTTAAATCTGAGGTTTCCTTTTGTTCAAGCAAAACCTGTTTTGTTTTTTTTTATTATTTTGCTGTTATCCATGTCACTCCATCTCCTCCTTAATAACAAAAGGGCTAAACCAAGCCTAGTAAAACAGAACAGAAACAAACAATCTTGAAATAAGTAGTGTCTAGTTTTTGTACCATTTTACAGGAAATATCCCCAAGGGTTTAAGCCTCAGGTTTCCATTGTATCAAAAGTAGTTGTGTTTACTAATTTAGGTCCCTGTGAAACTTTCAGCTGCCCCACGTCCCTTACCTTTTGTTGTGCGGTGCACAAGTACAAATACAGTATTGACAGCATCTGTTATCTTCCTCTTGAAGAGTTGATAAATTCATTGCTGTTGTAGAGTGAACACTTTTCTTTTTTTACTCTTCCAGCTGTGTTTTTCTTCACTAGTTTCAGATGAATAATCTTTCAGCTTTTCTTTCTGTGAAGTTTACAGGGAATTTAGAATTCCCAAAGGACGGCTATTAAAACAATATCAGATATCCTATTACAATCCTTTTCTCTTTCTTCCTAACTTTTAAGGTATACATTTTGTACCTGAGTTATCTTTTTTTTTTTTTTTTTTTTTTTTATTTCACCACTTGATACTGATTGCTTCAGGGCCCACAGGGAGTCAAGCTACTTTGTGTGAGATGAACTCCTTGGCAGTTTCTCTGACTTTGCTCTTAAAGTGAAGAAAATGATGGCTAAGATGGGGCACTGCACTGACAGGCACAGCCTCTCTGGAGTTGCATGAAGCCACAGAGCCTCAGCAGAGAGCTGCACACTCCTTCAACAAGTAGTTAAAAGCACATGTGTCTACTCTGGGCTATAATTAGAAGAATAAAGTAGAGTAGCAGCATTTAATGTTATCTCCATAGGCATTTCATGCAGGCAATGCTTATTATTATTATTATTATTTCTTGGTATTTGTTCAGAAGGCCCGCTACTCTTGTAGGGGAACAACACAAAAGATTTTGATGGGAGTGGTTAAGAAAATAGAAATTCATTGCAGAGGCAAGAAAGATTTTTTTTCTTCTTTTGAATTATGTTTTATTTTTCCTCCCCTCTTCCTCTGAAGCATCAAATATTGGTCATCTATGAATGCAGGGAACCCCAGAGAAGACAGCACCAGTATTCAGATGGCATTGAGTGAATCCGATGGCCCAAAAAGTTGGCTGTGCTATTCTTGCTCTTACACTGCCCTGGAGGGAATCAGAATCGGATGGACATGAGAACAGAACCGCACCACTCAGTGACACATGAAGTTAGTTTTATTAAATAAGCTTTAGAAGGTGACTAATAAGTTCTTTTCTAAGCTTTATGTTCCCCAGCACTCACAGACTTCTCACCCACCATAACCAAGGCCCTCCAGTCAAGCTCTGACCAGCACCACAGCTCTGGGGGAACATGACACCAGTCTAACTTCTCAACATGTCCAAGTCTGCTGGCAGCCTGACCCCTGGGCATGCTGGTTCCACCTTGGACTCAGTCTTCTTCACAGGGTCAGACATCTATGTACAGAGTTCCCCTCGCCTCCCCAGAGGCTATTGTTTTCACTCTTTATTGCTTTCTAAAATAGATTTTATAAGCTGCTAATCATGTAGATCAAGCTAATTTCTTTAGGTTTCCCTATATTGAAGGCCAGTTAGCATCTTCTACCTGGATTTCTATCACACTCTAGTCTCCTGCCCCCAAATACGTTACAAGGGTGTGAATTTGGCAACAGTACTATAAGGAAGTTTTTCTGTCCTTTTTTATTTTCCAGGGTAGACTGGATTGATATAGTCAGTCAGACCTGTGAAGATAGTAAAGATCTCATTTACCTGAGCAGTGCTTTCAGGTAAACTTTATTTTCCCCCATGAGACAGACTCTGTGGAACGTCAGTTGCTGGGTTTGGAGTGAGGAAGGACTTTTCTTCCAAACCAGGCTGGCTGAGACATTGGGCTTTTTTTCATGTTCCTCTGCAGTACTGAGCAATGATTGTTGCCTAAGACCAGCACCTAAGCCTGTTTCTCTAAACACTTTCTGCCGGAGCATCAGACAAGAGTGTCCTCTTGCTTTTCCCTCCTCCTAACCTCTGGAAACCACTTTGGTTTGTGATATGGTTGTCTGCACTGCTTAGACTAGGGAAAGAACTGCGATTTTTTTCATATTTTTGAAAAAAGTTTAGCTTAAAGCATCCCGAAGAGACAGAGGATACGGGGCAAAAAGTTGCCAGGACCCTGGGCTAGGAAAGTTTGACCTATAGTTCAGGAAAGTATACTAATCCCTCAGTGTGCTTATTTGCTTATCCAACTGAAAATAGTTAATTAGGAAAAAAAAAATCGCTTTTGCAAAGATGACAACTCCTCTGATGGTAAAATATGGCAAATACCCTGGTAAAAATCAATATGGCCAAGCTATTAAACCCCAAACGATATTTCTTATTTAAGGGTTTTTTTTATTATTGAAGCCTTCTCCCTTGACTATACTGTCACTTAAAATATCACTGTAATACAGGAAAAATATGGTTTTTCTATACTATTGATTGTGCTCTGCATGAGTATAAATGGTGTCACGAGATGGAAGGCAGATCAATAGGTCAGAACTTACTGATGATATAAAAATTCCTCCAGGTTTCAAGATAAATACATCAAGTCTTTCAACTATGGTTATAAAAAACTGCCCATTTCCTTTTTACAAGTGGTCTTAAAGAACTAGAAAACAGTTACTTACCTTGCAGTCTATTCTGCTATGGCAGTTTTATTGTCTTCTTTCTGGCATGCGATGGAAAGGGTATATATTTTCAGCATGGAATGGTTTAAGATATGAAAACACTAAGCTCTGAATAGCCCTTCATCAAAAAGAAAATCTCACATCCAAGGTCTTTTAAGAGAAGCAAAACACTAAGATGCCATTGGAGCAAATAGATGCATACAAGCAAGAGATGAAATATATATATAAAAAAAGACACACAACCCTCCCTGCCCCTGGCCCTGTCATGAAAAATGGCTCTACCTCAACTTTGTCATCTCCTCTCTTATTTGGACTGACTAGCAAACTCATTCAAAAACTCTAGCTGAACTGAGTTAGGTGCAGGAATACATGTCATGCCTCTGTAATCAGGAAAGCCAAAGTAATGATGAGCATTAAGGACTGGCTTCAGATATAAGGTAAGCTGAGCTATATTGCGTCATTTTTAGATTTTGCCCAGAGAGGATCATTATGGTACAATAAGCCTTCTCCAGTGATGTAAAAAAACTTTGTTCAGTATTCCAGCTTGCTCCTTGTTATGAGAGAGACTAAAGCACCACAAGGTGATAAGGGCAGAACATTTGAATTCTCCATTATTCTAGGGTACAGTTGCAATGCAATTATACCAGGCTCTTCAGCAGCAGATAGAGAATTTTCTTTTGAACTAATGGACACGCACCAGGAATAGAGACGAAAAAAAATGACAAAGAAAATCAATAGGTAGGAATAGCCAACATTATTTTAACTAAATGGAGAACTTCATTAACTAAAATATTCCTTTTTTTTCCCTACTACTGTCCTCACAGCTCAGCTGTTCTGTGCTTGACAATTGCAATACAAAACAGGTCATAAAACTCAAGCATGTACAACTTCTATCAATGACAATAGAAGTCTTTCCATAAGCATAAAGAACAACAAGATCTGACCCTTTTGTAGCTTATGGCCATGCTACTGAAAAATATGAGATAGAAAACTCAAATATCATTACTCAGTATTTAATCAGAATGATTTTGTTCAGGGTTAAGCTGCAGGGATGTTGGCCCAAATTGTACCCAAACTTGTAATGTTAATGCCAGCAGTGAAGTCTGCATCACCTCACCTTACCTTCAAACTTCCAGCAGGGGCTTCTGTTCCCTGACAAAAACAAACACTAGGCAAATCCATGTTTGGGTGAGTTGGCACAGGCCTTTCTTTTCACATAGTAAATAATTTAATTGGACCAAGCATTTGGAAATTTCCAGAGAGGTAACTTGCTTTTGTTGAATGCTGCATACATTATAACTTTGATAATTTCATTGGAATGGGTTATTTTTACAGGCAAATGTTCTTCTTCCTCTAGAAAAGTGCCAATCTGTTTACTGAAAATAATAATTGGAATGCAGCAAAGGCGAATTTTAAAATTTGAAGTCATTGAATTAAACCACTTCAGAATATGAATAAATATTCATTTGAGGAGCATAGTTTAATGGCTTTTTGTATTCTATTAAATGACCAAAAAGGCCTCAGCTTTTCCTGGTGTACTTCAGAATCAAGTATTTGTTTGATTCTCAAAAGGTGGCATCATAAAATAATTAGAAGTGACTAGTAATTGAAGAGCAACAAAGCCGGTGAAGGGTCTAAAGAGCAAGTCTTATGAGGAGCGGCTGAGGGAACTGGGGTTGTTCAGTCTGGAGAAAAGGAGGCTGAGGGGAGACCTGATCGCTCTCTGCAACTACCTGAAAGGAGGTTGGAGCGGGGTGGGGGTCGGTCTCTTCTGTCAAGTAACAAGCAATAGGACAAGAAGAAATGGCCTTAAGTTGCACCAGGGGAGGTTTAGGCTGGATATTCGGAAAAATTTCTTCACTGAAAGGGTTGTCAGGCATTGGAACAGGCTGCCCACGGAAGTGGCTGCATCACCATCCCTGGAGGGATTTAAAAGACGTGGAGATGTAGCACTTAGGGACATGGTTTAGTGGTGGACTTGGCAGTGTTAGGTTTACAGTTGGACTCGATGATCTTAAAGGTCTTTTCCAACCTAAATGGTTCTATGATTCTATGACTGTCCTGTGAGAGCTTTCCTGTAAGAGTTCAGTTCTTTCAGATTGAACTTTAACTATGTAGCTTATAAAGGCTCATGATGTTCCAGCTGAATTAATAGATGTTGTTTACGGACCTTGGTGAAGACGACCCTAGATGAATATTGAGATTTTTGTTTTGTCTTACCTTTTTTTTCTCCCAGCTACAGTCAGTTGGTAGCACACATTCAACACTAATAATTGTTAAACAGCCATTAGGAATGAGTGACATGCAGCAATTTTACAGGTAGTCAGACAAGAATAACAGTTATAACCATTATATACCTTCAAACAGCCTTAGGAGTATAGTACTGTAATTATGGAAGCTTTCTTAGCAGCTCTGAAAGTCTACTGGGTGTTACAATAATGTGAGTTTATTTTTATCCTGGTTTCCTAAGAAGAAAAGTTTTATGCAATCATGTTGTCCATGTTCATTTATCTGTCTGTCTGTCAGTCAGTCTCCCCAACTTTCGAACCCAGTATCCAATTTCAACCAAATTTGAAAGTGCAGCTGAGGACTCAAAGCTATTAAGTTCCTACAAGCTTCATGAAAATAAACTATTGCATAGAAGTTGAAGGTTCAAATTAGTGTTCCCTTGAGTGAAAGATCACATTCTGAGTACAAGAGGTTTGTCTGATAACTGGCCAGTTAGTGTGTTCATACAAATCAGCTGTATACAATCAGTAAAGCCTGTTACAGCACTTGCTGGCCAGATCAAATTATTTCAGTGAGGGAAAGAGAATACAGAGCCATCTGATGCCAATCCACAAACCAGCCCCCCCGTCCCTCAAAGAAAAGAAAAGAATCTGCTTCCTTTCCTTTGTCCTTGTTCTGGATTCTAACACAGAATTCCTATTGCTTTCCTTGGAAATTTGTTTTATGGATTGTTATTGTGCTATTGATGAGTTTGCAGCAGTATTTTGTCCATTCAAAACTCCTTTAAAAAAATATTGCTTTTTGCAGTGAGCTTTTTATGCACTAATTAATTCCCACAGTATCCTTATGAGACAGCTACATGTTATTATCTCTGTTTCTCAGAAACTGAATTCCAGTACAACATCAGGTTGAATCTATGTTTAGGAGGAAAGTTAGACCAGTGTTGTTCTGATCTTTGTTGAAAAAAAAAAAAAAGCACTTCACAAACTTACTATCCCACACACAGCTATGCTTGACAGTTCTAGTATGTCACTTATATCAGCATTTTCCACATTTTAAAATAAATTAGCATATTTTTTTCCATGGTAAAACTTGGTCAAAAATTACAACTCATGGATTTTTCTTCTTTGCTCATTTGTTGCAGATTAATTTAAGATGTAATTACAGTATCATAGGGATTGTTGTGATCTGAGATTGTCATAGAAATAAAAGAGTTAAGAAATCAGCGAAATGGTTGGAGACCATTATTAATTAATTATACTGCTAACCATAACCTAGTAATGCTGTGTTTAATATCTGACAGTGTGAAATAATCGAGAAGAAAGAGCCTGAAAAAACTGGCACATGATAGAAGCACCTTTGGTCATTTGGTCCTGAAAAGTCAGTTTACAAACTTTTCTGCTTTAAAATTCTGCCTAGAATTTAACTACAGTAGTCACCAAGCATGTAACCATCAAATTCCCTTCCACTTTCAACCTAAAACTTTCTCCTGATGGTGTTTTGTGGCAAGGAGTTATTTCAGTGAATGACACACAGTAGCACCAGATTAGCTGCCCCTTTTTGTCTCCTAAAAGAAATGGCAAAGGGATTTACCATTTTCTGCCTTTTCTTCTCTCTGGTATTCATTGTTTTGTTTCATACTATAATGCATTTTTAGTCTTCACTAAAATAAACAGATATATTTCAGAAAAGCTTCTTTTGTGCTTTTTCACTGCTTCTGCTGATTCATATTGACTTTTACTGAGCCTACTCCTCATGTGCCATTTCCCTTTTTGATTAAGGTGACCAGAGTTGAACACTGTCCTGCAGCTGAGCTGCGTAACTGGTACCCAGTTCTTTTTCCTGAATAGCTACGCCTGAGCAATGGCACGTACCCCACAGTACGTACAAGCGGTTCACCTTAACCCTTGTGGTATGCGTTGCTTTGTACTTGTTAACATTATCTTCCCATGGCAAATACTGCACAATCTCTTACAAGTTTACCTAGCTGCCCTGAAAACCTTTACAATGTATTCTACTGCTGCAGGTCCAAAACCTTTATAATCATTTGAGATCTGACTCCTGCTTATATTCTGTTCTAAATCATTAATTACTGCACTGATTCTTCTAGTGCTGGCTTGAAAACTTGTGCCTTTCCACAGACAGAAAATATTATAAATGTTTAATATTTCTTTTCTTTTTTTCCACACTGATTTTATGCACCTAGTTATTTGATAATAAGAGCTAATCATGCAAATTAGATCTCACAAAATTACATTAAATCAACATTACATTTTGGGGCAAGGCTGTAGCTGTGAGGTGGAACAATGGGCAACTCTGCAGCTGTATCCAGGCCTTCACTGCCACTGCAAGGCTCCATTTCCATCCTGCAGTGAAGTGCAGTAGGCAAAAGAAGCTATTGCAGTACTTTACTGACAGCTTGTGCCACCTGAGACTCATAGCCATTGCCTCTGTAGCCTTTACTCCTGTTCAGCTGCACCTTGATGGGAGCAGTGGGAGTACCCTGAAGGTCCTGTTCCTGCATGCTTAAACTCATGACCTTGCAATTTGCTCTGAAGTATAAGGATGTGGTGTGAGCTCTTCTTTCTCCTACTGTGCTTAATCACAATTCAATTATTTGAGTTTATATTGATAAAACTTGGGCTAAGTTACCATAGCAACCATAATGATCAGAACATTGTGATGTGGTATACAAACACTGTTCGGTTTTGTAACTTAAAATGTGATGAAGCCAAGTAAGGAGCATAGAATCAGTGGCTGACGTTCACTAATTTAGAATTGGATACACCTGGCTGACCTTTACTTCAGCACCAAGTCTTCCTGGTGCTTAAGACTACCTTTACATCTCATGGGGAGAAGGAGGACACTTCAAACAATGATTCATTTCTCTCTAAAGTAGCTTAGATCTAATATATGAAGTTAAGTAAGACCCATCCTCAAAAATTCTACATCCCATTTATAAATATCCTCAGTTTTTACACTGCTACATCCTTTGGCCTCTGAATGATAATGCTACCTTACATCTACTTCCTTGCTTTTGGACTTCTGTTCTAAGATCCATGGCTAATACCATGCAAAGAAATATCAGTTTTCCCATCTACTCAATTACCACAAAGGTAAAAGCAGGAAAATAATGTGAGGAAGAGGGTAATTGCTATATTTGAGGGCAGAGCAACGTAGGATCCCAGAGGGATCCTATATGAGAATAATCATCCCAAATGTTAAGTGATTATATTAACATAACTTATAGAAATATTAAAATTTACATTTTTAAGATGTGTTCTTCTTTAGCTTTTGCCATCTCAGTTTCCCATGCAAGTGGCTTAGACTGGAGGAATTTGTCAAAGCCATAGTGACTTCATCTAATTTTAGGATGCAAACCCTTCTGTTAGTTGCCCTTTTCAACCCGTCTTAGTTAAAACAGTTAGAGAACTACATTTATGGTTTCTTTTAGCATAAATACCGTCAAGAGGAATGACATTCACAGTTTTATGTGCAATTCCCCATCTTTTTGTGTCAACTGAAATTTATCCCATGTTGTTCTTCTCTTTCCATGGCCTCTGTATTCATATTTCTGAATGTATCCCCTTTTATCAACAACTCCTATACTTACACATAGACTTTTTATTACCAGTATTGTACTATACTCCTTAGAAGCTTTTATTCGCTTTAAACATCTATAAAAAGCACCTGGCACCTCCTTCAGAATGCCTGTGGATGGTCAAGTGGAAAACTTGTGAATTAAGATGCAATTAATAATAAACTTACACCTTTCTCTGTATTTTCTACATTAGTTATATTTATAACCAGTAAAAAGTCAGAACTTTCTTGACTTCAGTTGAAAAGTGGAAGGTTTTGTTAAAAGTAATTAACACATAATTTTTGAAAGAATTATTGTTCCCTTAGCTGTCCCTTTCTTTCTTATTTTTTTCAGGAATACTTAATGTGAGCATTATTTCTGATAGCAAAACAAGGGATGCTTCAGGATTCTTTGCACAGAACTTGTGAGTTCTGAGATGTTAGCTAGTGTCACTGTTCTGGAGATTAGACTTATAGACATATTTGCTCAGAACTAGCTTGATTTATCAAAGAGGAGAAAGAAAAATGTGGAAACTTGCAGATTGACATAGTTCATCATAAAACTTTGTATCAATGAATTGAGAATTCAAAGGAGATGACAAAATAATTAAAGGGATTAGAAGAGATGAATTATGAAAATTTTGAAGAAATTAATTCAGTATATACATGATGGGAAAAAGTTCTATTCTAGTTGTCTAATACATTTGAAAACCTAATGACAATAGGTTTGAAAAATCTATTGACAACAGTGGAAAAGAATGGGGATGCTAATTGGCAACAGCATGCTGTGTGAAAAAGTTGAGGCATCAAGCTTTTTTTTCTTTTTTTCTGAAGTAACCTTTTTTCTGACTCATTGTTCCATGTGATACAGAGAAAGTACTCTCTAGATCTTCTAATTTTCCCTTGTTAAAGTTCTCCTAGAAAATCTTAAGGAGAGGTTCAGCTCAGATAATTTCTTGACTCCAACAGGGCACATAGTTGCTTTAGATAGTTCTAAATCATCCTGATTAGGAAAGATTAACTTCTGGAGACTATTTACTTGGAGGAAAGCACCAAACAATACAAACTATCAGCAATAAAAGAAAATATCTTGAAATTCTACACCCCTATTCACAAACAATCCCCAGTGAAGAGTTATGCCATTTGAATGCTGTTCTATGCTCACTTTAGTCAAAGGCAAATTAACACACTCCGTAGACTTTTACCGTGCCTCTTGATATCATACATTTCCATGTAGGAGAACATTTTTGTTATAATTCTTGTTAATTCTGCTGATGGCACATCTTTGCCTTGCAAAAATTTTTCTTTTTGAAAGACTGGTAAATGAGATAACATATATAGGAACGGTTATGGAGGAGGAAGATAAAACTGTGTTTTACAGTTTGTTCACTGAGACAGCCAAAGAACAGTTGAAAAAACAGATTTACATGTATATGTGTTTAGATTTCCAGCAGAAAAAAGAGGAGTTGGCACATCAGTCCTGGAAGAGTGTCTGACATAAGTTTTTCCTTTGAAAAGATGACATAAATATGTTTCTTAAAAATAAGCTAAGGAAAAAAAGAAAAAAGGCAATCCATTCCTCAGCAAGCAGCCAAACAAAACCAAGAAAAAAATGATAAGCATAATTGAAGTTCTTTATCTAGCTCTAAGGACTGCTATGTGGGTATTTTGCACCTGTGTTCCAAGTAAAGAAAGTCTTTACAAAGGAAAGATATGGAATTTGCATTTTACTTTCCTATAAGGCTTAACTGTTGTTGCATTATAAAAAAGGTTCTTGTTATGAGGGCCTAGAAACATGAGGAAGTGTTGAAGCAGATTGATTACTACTGTGAATGACTGCATTCTGATTCAGGCAGCAATACTGAAAATATATGCACGTCCCTTGGTCATGCAGTTAGAACAGCATTTGTAAATGTTTCAGCTTTTGCATGTGGTGGAGGTAGCACAATCAGTTTCAGCGTGTTCTGCTTTATTATTTCCTGCTGTTCCAAAGAAACCCTGTTAAAATATACTGGATGCATAGGAACAGTTTTCTAAGCTTCTCATGCTAAACCTTAAGTAAATGTGTAGGGGTGAAAAAGTAAATGTAAAAGAATAGGTGCAAATAAATGTTTTCATGCATTAGCTGAATCTCTGTAATAGTCTTTTCCAACATATGCAGCAAAGGCATCAACCAATATTTGACAGAATTGTCTGTGTATTACCTGCAGTGTTTATGTTGTGTACTCATGCACATTCTACTGGATGTATTCTGTGAAGATAAATCCAATATTATTTAAACTCTTAGTACATGTGGGATGGCAGAGGAAAAAGCCATACAGGGTATATATGAATAGTCTTTGAAGCACAGCTAACTGCAGGAAAACATGCATAATGTTAGCTAAAGTCAGTTTGCTTGGGCAGAAGTTAAATAATTGCTCAGAGAATTATACCTTACTTCCGAACTTAATTAATTGATAGTGTGTTATCCAGATCGTCGTGAGACTGAATGACACTGCTGAAAACTGAATGTATTCATTTCATATGCAGGCAACCATAAAGGACTCCGTGGAAGAGGTAGTTAGTGTCAGCATTGAAAGCCAGGGTATTACGTTTAAGTAAAAATATTCCTCACTTCAGAAGTCATGTCATGTCCCTGTCCCTGATGTTGCTACCCTGAGAACAGTTTATTGCATTTTACCTTCACCTGTTCACAAAATGTTTTGCTGTTTTGACATCTGGCCCCATAGAAGGACAGCCATGATCCACTGACCTCAGGCTAGACACCGGCTACGTTAGCCCTGCTTATGTCTAACTGTGTTACTTAGAGTGGTTTCGGAGTAGTTGGATCAAAAGAAGCCAAGCTGCATTTGGCCATTACGCTGGAAAAACACACAAAAAAATCTGATTTACCTTGATGTTTGCTTTCATTAGTGGACAGGTGAGACAATAATTTTAAGTGTTTGCCTAGACGGTAGTTTAGAGGACTGAACTTTTTATAAACTTTAGAATTTGTAAGCTTGTGTTTTCAACACACTTCCATAAGACTAGTTCTTGTTTAACTTCATCTTCAAATTTCTGGTTAAGGTATTTTAATGATTAAAAAATTATTTCCCCTCTAAAATGCCTTTTTTTTGGTGTGCTACCATGTATCTTCTCTCGTCACCCAGACCAGCTTGGTATTTGGAAGAACCTTTAGCAGACTATCAAGGGAGAAATGCTTCATGACCTTTCCTCTTAATACCTCCATTAGACAGAAGAGGAGGAATCTGCATGGAATATGAAATATTAGATTTAATCTTCAAATCCATGGATCTGCTCAATGCGTAGACTACTGTAAAATCAACCAGTGCTTCCAAGGAGCCTTCCTGAAAGTAAGGCATCAATGCAAATGTCCTGACTGGTCCACCTAGATAGCTCCAACCACATCCTCCGCTGCTTCTTCCTTTTTACCACCGTCCCCTACCAAATAAACAACCTGTCCCTAATTACTTTTCACCCCATTAGTCCCTGTTCTGGTATGTCTGTACCCTAATTTGGTATTTCTGATACTGTTAACCGGGTGATCTCAGCCACATATGGTGTTGCTGACATGATTTCCTAGGTTTCCTAGGCCTTGCAAGATTCCCCTCCCCAAAGGTTCCCCATACTCACCTCCCGTGAAGTTTGGCTCTTTCTTGCATATCTGCTCCTGAACCACCAGTGAAATCCAGCCATCCCCTCATGGCACTTCTGTAACTTTCATTAGAACCCCGTACGTCCATCTTGTTACATCCAGGAGTTTCTCGTGTTCCATACCTTTCCGTGCCCATTCAGCTAGCTTAACCCCCGGCCAAGACCTAGGCAGCCATCAGCCTGCAGCCCGGCCAGAGTGGGGATAGCCCGAATGACAAAAATAATCAGCAGAAGAGGATATCTTTTCACATACACAGAACGTCAGACTGAGTTGCAGAAAAATTGCTTAAGAAGGATGTAAATACCTGTTTTAACAACAAGTATGGCAAATTATTTTAGACCCTAGTCTTGTTTAAAGGAATAAGTAAGAATTTCATTTGTACTATGCTCATGAGAACAATCCCCACTGATGGGATAAACAGCCTACAGAGGAGTGATGCAGCTGTCCTTGCTTAGTGAAAGGAGAGGATAAAAGCAATGTGCTCCATTGCCTTATTCATGATGCATCACTGCCTTCACGAATAATAGCCTATGTGATTTAGTAATTAGATATCCGTTACTACTTCCCACCTTATGTAATCACATTTAGTTTTAGGACTATAGCACTCAGGAAGACCTCCTGACCCATCAAATCCACCCAGCTGTGATTACAGCCAGCCATTTAATAAATATCTCATCTAGAAGGGGCCATACTGACATACCCTGCATCGCAAAGCGCTCCCGGAGCCTTAGAAATTAAGATCTTTAGTGTAAAGATCACAAAAGAAGAGGAGGGCAGGAACAATCAAGTGTATCAGCAGTCCCCATGACAGTAGAATGGCAGATAACTTTTTTTAGGTGAATATGCTCTGATGAGCCTGGGAAAGATGACACATGATGATACAGAAGAAGATAAAAATAACTTGGTCAACACAGCAGCAAAAAATACAACCTCATCAGAATGATGAGCTTTCCATCAGTTTTGTATCCATGTAGGTGACTACACAAAGGTATAATAATACTGTGGAAAATTATAGCATGTGCCTTAAAGTGCAGAAGTAAAATTGTGTGAGGATTTTTAACTTACAATTTCTTTTCGTTTTTACTACATGACCTTCTTACTGTTTCTTTCAGGTTTTACTTTTTCTTAGAAGTTACGATGTTTGACTTTCTGTTGAAAGACATTAGACTACTTAGTCCTCAGTAAGGGTATATTTATAAAGATGAACACTATTTTAGAAATCCTAATTCTTGTAGGGAAACTTTAAGCATTGCAAGCGTTATTTGACAATATATTTGTGTTTTCAAAAGAAATTCAGCAGTTAGTTTTTTGCAGTGCTTTTGAAGCACATATACAATAGGGACACCAGCTAAACTATAAAAATAATATATATTATTTTTTCTAAATCTCTCTGACCTTTTATAAAGGCAATTTTTATTGGAAGTAAAAATCATCTTGTAATTATGCTTATAGAACAGTTGGTTTTGCATCAGCATGTCAGGCATGTAGTGGAAGACAGTGAATGGTAACATCACAAAAAGAGCATGAGAAAGGGATATTGCCTTCTAAGATATATTTTCTTTTTGCATTTCATTTCAGTGATACTTTGTTGCATGCACATATCAGATCAGTTCATAAAGCAGTTGCTTTGCTGTAGATTGTATAATTTAAATGCAAAAAGCAACAATTCATTATTAATAATTACTGTAAATAATTAAATATAATTTGTTGGTTTCAGTAATGTTTGTTGAAGTAATGAAAAACTTTTCCAAATATTTATAAATATCAGATAATTTCTTATCATGAGAGAAATATGATACCTCTAAGTGGATTCTTAGGACCAGGAACTTTTCAATACTTAAAAGCCATGAAGTTTCTTAATATTTTTGGAATACATAGATAATAAATGTTAGCTGTAAGGAATAGGATCATGGTATATTCATGTAGAATGGTATTCTATGCTGTGTATTGTTTAAAGATGCTTCAAGTAGATGCTCATCTGGGCATTTCAAAGACTATCTTGCCACATCTCACTTTAATTATACATTTTAATTACTCTGAAGAGTTTTCAATTAAATACATTTTGTGTGAAAAATTATTCAGCTCCCAGTTTTCTCATATAAGTAATCTGCACTTGTTTTCACCATTGTTTATGTTTATCTTGCAAATATTTACTTAGGCATGGGACCAACTGTGCAGTATACGTTTCCTGAGTTTGTTGCTGAGGGTTTTTTCCGTTTCATAATCAACTTCCAATGCTTCGTTTGTGATTTAACTTTTTAAATCACTCATTTAAGAATTATAGATCAATATTTTATTTATCTTTGAAATTCTGTAATGGAAAATATGAAAATATTGTACAGAATTACTGGTAGCATTACTTGGTTGACATCACTTTAATTTGAAAGGTAAACCTATCGGCTGTCTTTGGGAAGAGAAAAATCAGAATCTTGGCATCTCTGAATTCCTAGAATATATCCAAGTCACCAATCACAAGTTTTTTGCAAAATATCTTAATAAGCAAAATAAGAAGCATTCCACTGTACAGGTTTCTTCTCTGCCCAAAAGGTCAGGTGGGTTGAAGTATCTGCAAATCCATGCAGTCACAATTGTTAAATTTGTGAAGAAAAAAATCTGAAGAATAAGCTAAAGAAATCTTAGTTATGAATCTGAAGGTCAAGCTCATTACATCTGACGTAGCTTTAGAAACATGCCAAACCTACCCATCTTGTTCAATCACAGTCTTCCTAATATTTAATAATGAAAGCGTGTAAAAGTCACCAAACATTATATTCAGAAGTGTCCGTGCTCTCTAAATCATAATAGTTATCTTGCAGCCACAACAAAGTTTTTTGTAGGCAAGGAGTCACACCTTAAGCATGATGCTCTGAGAATAACGACACGAGAATGTGGATAAGAGATTATTTCTGTGTAGGCATACTGAAAACTTCTGGTAAAAACTGGCAATTGTAGCAAGGAGTGACGAATTTTCACATGGTCAGAAATTGGATAGTGAAGCTTTCCTGTACATTGTGATTGTATCAAGGGTTAGCTTATCACTCCCAGCACAAGTTATTAGATGCAGAACAAGCATTTAGATTCCAGAGAACTATTTAGCTTTATTCCATCGTTTGAGATACGCTTTTCAAGAACTTTACATTTTTGATGGTTTAGGAAAATCTACAGCCATATGCAGGGAAGGACTATATAGATAGAGATGATACAGATATACTACTTAGTTCTTTTGAGAAATAAGATTTATGCAAGAAAAGAAAGACAACATTATTTGGTAACAATCAAACTTCTACTAAAAATTCTAAAAAACTAAAAAGATTAAAAAAAAGATTCAGTCAGTGAATTTTTGTATTTTTCTAAAAATGAGGCTAAGTCTGTGAATTATGAAGAGTAATCAGGGATGCATTTGAAATCTCATTTACTTTTAGGTTTTTTGGCTACCTATATTTACTTGCAATTAATAGTTTTATAACAAAATGTAAGCATAAGACATCACAGTAGAAAGAAAAACTAGACAATTATACCTTGCTAAAACATCTGTTCTCTCTGATCAGATGAGACAGTTTCATTTCAATTATAAAACTGGCCAGCTCTGAATGGTTATGGTTAGAACAACACCCCAGACATCTCCATGACAAGTTTTATTATTTTATTATGTTATTATTTTATTATGTTATTATTATATTATTTATTTTATTATGTGAAAATGCTGCAACTTGTTCTTTCTAAGTGTTTTTCATTCAAATCACCAGCATTTTGGAGAAGCAGACCAGGAAGCAAGGGATCACAGAACTGTCCATCATCTAATGTTAGAGAAACAAATAAGAAACGAACTCACTACAGTCACTGTATATAGTTTGTATTACTATATGCTCTCGGTTCTTGATGCTGTAAGGGTGTCTCTACAGACCTCTGCAACTGTGGAATCCCAGTCATAACAGTCTATAGAGCATCAATTCATTTTTAAGGTGTTATTTAATTTGCCTCTGATAATTCTCTATGGCATCATATTAGCAAGATCTTTCTTAGTGTGAAGAAAGAAACATGAATTATTTCCTTCTCCCATCAAACCTATTCCTCCCTCTGCCCACACATGAAACATTTCCAATATATCTTTTTTTTTTGGCCAAAATTCCATTTAGTTCAACAGAAGCTTTGGGAACGTAAGAAGCCATATAAAGCGACGGTCTATTTTCTCTTTTCATATAGGAAGTTGTTTTTTAGCAGCAGTGAGCAAAAAGAAAGGATGAGAAGGTAATAAATTAAACATGAGTATGAATGAGAAAGCCCAAACAGAAAAGACTATATTGACCTCCCGTTTTTCAACAAAAGGGATTCTCTCAGAGGTGTATTGTAACTCAGCTATACAATGCCTTGAGAGCCAGAAAGCAGCAGACCAACACATACAATTCAGGCATCAACAGACACTAAACTGCCCACAGAAAGGTGTCATTTAGAATACAAAGTGATATGAGTGCTGTCTCACTTAGTGAGTCTGGTTTAGGTCCAAAATAGTATGTGTGTGCATAGCACTTTTGCTCACAATCAGTAAATAGTTGGGAATTTTAACTTCACTAAAAATGTCAGTCTGTAATCTATACTTGGTTATATTACCAAGTACATTAAAAAACAGACCAGACAGAGGCATGACGAAAACCCTCCTAGCTAATGATATGAAAAGCTGTGGGTGATATGATTGTAGGATAACTCAGCTTGGAAAGGACCTCGGAAGATTTCTAGTCCACCCCCCTGCTCAAAGCAGGGTCAGCTGTGATATCAGACCAGGCTACTCACGGCTTTTCCAGTTAGTTCTTGAAAGGATTCAGCAGTGGAGACTGCAGAGCCTCTCTGGGCAACCCGTTCCAGTCCTTGAAATTTGCTTTCTTCTCTCAGGCTGGACCCTCTCTAGTTTGTGGCTGAGTCTGTGGTCCTGTGTTCTCCCACCGTGCACCACTGGAAACTGCCCGACTCCAGAGGTGTCTGGGAGAATGAGCAGAAAACAGTGCATTGCCAAAAAAAGATCCGTGATGCTTTCATGCTCTTGGCTAACAACTGAAAGATATTTTCTGTTTCTTGGTAGTCTACACTTACTTTGAAACTCTCTGTTCAGGACTAAGCAGGGAAGTCATTACCCACACGTAGACTCAAAAGAAAACTTCTGCACAAAAGCAGTTACTTTAAGAGGTCTCTATACTCTTTCTGCTCATCTCAGAAGAGGAGTTGTAAGTTGTCCAGGGCTAGAAAGGTAAAAAGCTAAGTTATTTTCCTTCATAAAATGCACTGGCTTTATTAAGCAGTATATCAAAGCTATATTAATTTTAATTTTGTTAGAAAGAACTTGATTAAAAGGCACAGGTAGTGTTCTAAAGTTCTTCAGGCTGATGCTCTGCAGTGGCTTCAGCTTTTTCTTTTTTTCCTCTGACATTTATAAGTTTGCAAGAAATGTTGTGCCAAGCAAAACACGATGGAGATTAAGCTAATTCTTTTAATTGGAAGGAGAGGAGCACCATTCATTGGATCCAGTGAGGAACTCGCCTTTCTTGACCCTACCCAGTACATCAGACCCTGACCTAATTATTCTTTTTGGATTTCACTCTCCTGTCCAACTGGGATCTCCCAAGTCCTCGTAACTTGTACTGCATTTAGCTTTGGCACGTTTTCGGTGCTGTGGAGAGCGGGCATGGGCTGAGGACAGATTCCACTTGAGATGACCCCTGCGCTGACCGTCAGGCAGCAGCCAGCGTGAGGTTGCTCTGCAAGGAAAGACCAAGGTGACGGCAGAGCAGACAGAGGCAGAGAGCTCACAAACAAGGGGTACGGTCCCACAGTACCTGAGCGTGGCCAGCAGAGCAGGTCTGAGGACAGTAACTGGTTTCAGCCACAGTCCAGCCAGCAGCAGGCACGTCTGTGGTGACAAGGCAGGTCCAAAGTCAAGCCAGAAGGCAAAGAAGGCAGGTGGCAGAGCGCGGTGTTCGGGCGCTGGAGGTCGGGCAGGGACGGAGGCAGAGGGTCAGACCGGACAGGCGCTGGGTGCGAGTACCTGGACGGGGTCCCCGCGTGAGGCTGGTCATGGTGCTTGCAGCCTGTGCGTATACTCATGGCCCAGCCATAACAAACGTTTGATAATTACTTTGCAATTTTTGCTATTAGTAGTTCATACTCTTCATAACAGATTCTTCTAAAATGTATTTTCCTAGTTTGCTTATAGGAATTTCATGCCATATGGTCCCATCAAAATATTACTGAAATGAAGTTATATTTGTCATTCCTTCCATTCAGTAAGCCAGTTATTCTGGCAAAGAAGGACACTGAGTCTCAGCAAACTCATGCCTGACATTTGTTATACTCTCATCTTTTACATATGCACACCCCAGTTACTTCATTAGTGCTAGTATCTTTCAAAGTTTGAAGCCTAATAGTCTCATATTTCCATTTTCATTTCCCTTTTTGAAATATAGGTGCTGTGTTGTAGCTCCCCTGCCTCTGAGATCAGGCCTATTTTCCTGTAACTCCTGAAGTTAAACAGTAAAAACATATCTTTGACTGACTCTTAAACACCTTACAGTAAACCCTGAAATCCGACACATTATCTAACTGCTTATTAACCTATTCTTTCCCTGTTCTGTCATTGTTTCTACTCCCTTGTCGCTACTGATTGTTTAAAATATTGGGTTGTGAATATCCTTCTTTATGTGAACACTGAAGAAAAAAGAGGCGTTAAACTTTTTAGGAAAAAAAGCATCGGCCCATATCATTACAGAAAAACCCTGATACCTCATTGCTCTAATGAAAAGCTATCTATAATTCTGACTGATAGCTTCCGACAAAGGTTCTTAAATTAGAAACAATTCCCTCCTGGTCCAAAGTAACACCACATGAAGCATTAAAGAATGAGCTTTTAGCTTACTACATTAATGAATTCAACAGGTATATCAAATTTTAAATAAGTAACTTATACTGGTTTGAAGGTGCATGGGTTTAGTACAGATGAATCAAAAATAGCACCTGATATATCTTCAATATACTATTAATTTTTTCAATGTTTCCAGAAAGACATAATTTCTCCTGCTTTTTTTGCAAATACATAAATCAGATGCAGGGATCTGATCTTTTAAAGAACGTCAAAGTGATTGAAACAAAATGTCTTTGTAGTGAGCTCTAAAATAAATCTGAAAATGGATCCTCATCCCTGGGAAGTGTGAATGGAAGAAAGTAGAAATTGAAACATGATTAACTGGGACTAAAGGATAGCATGGGTACAATCTGCATGCGAGTTAACACTGACAACACAGAACGAGATTTCTCTAGAACAACACAGAAGTGTTTGCAAACAGCCCTACATAGACATGAGTAAAATCACATCCTGTTTCACTATAATATTAAGGGTTAATCAACTTAGTTAGCAATAATCCACTGTATACAGCTTGTATTAAAACAGAAGAGTAATGTTCCATTTAAAACAAACTATCAAAATGGTACATAAAACTAATTTTATTACTTTCTGCTTATTTCTATGCATCAGCTAGTTAAATATAAATATTAAGGAAAATGGCATAGTTAATAAGACATCTGTGGGAAACAAACAAAATGCATTCTACTCTGTGAATAATATTTAAAAGGATATCAATTTCATAATATGACCATTAACAGAATAAGGCTCAAAAAGCAACATTTGGATGATACCAGGATTATCATGGCTTAGACCTTCCAAAGTTATCTTTCAGTGCTTGCTTCAGTAGAAGTGCACACTGCAAATTAATTTGCAGCCTTTTGAAAAAGGACAGAAGCAGAGAAAGAAGAGAAGAAAACCATTCTATTCTGAAACACCCTCTGCAAATACCTCCCGTTTTCTGACTGTGCTGCTGTACACCGACAAGGGTGTGGCGAAATTTAGATGCTCTGGATCCACTCTCCTCCATGTCTTTCATGGCTGGTATAACAATGGATAGTCGCCAAGATAATGTAACTTTCATAGAGATTTCTAGTCTGACTTCCTTCTTTCTTTTTCATCATAGGAAAATGTAATCACAGAAAGAATATAAAACAGACTTCTTCCTTTATCTTAGAGTAGATCCTGTTATCTAAGAATATGTGATTTTTTTGAAAAAGTATGTAAAATAAACACACTTTCAATTTATAGGAGAACACAATTTCCTTTCTCTTAGTGGAAGACAGCACATCCGATCCACCCTCTTACACATGACAATTTTTATTCCCTTTATTTTTCTAGTCAAGACCTAATTTACTGGGCCCTGGAGCTATAGATGCCTCTGAAGCCCTCTCTATTTTGTTGGAGAGGCTGTGAACAAAGAATTCTTTTGTATGTGATTCTCTAATATAATTTGAACTAAAATAGCTTCAAGACTCAGCAAGCAAGCAAACTAACTGTCTGAATAGAAAACCAAGTCCATAATTCTAACATAAACAATTGCAGAGTTGAATAAATAGACATGTAAGCAGTTATCAGAGCACTCCCAATAATGCATTTTTAATACTCTAAGAAATGAGTGCAGAAAGGAATCAACATAGTCCCTCAGGCTATAAAGAGCTTCAAGTGGCTTTTATCTTACATCCTGTTAGATTATTAAAAGTTTGTAATTATAACTATATTAATATTTCAAGGCTTCTCACCTTACACAAATCCTCGAACAAGTAGAAACATAAGGAAAACATAGTAATCATAAAGAAGAGTGAAAATGTTAAATTCTGTTTATGACTTTCTGATCATTTATTTTGGTTGTCTATTTTTAAATGGGGGAGTAGTTATGATTTTATAGTTTTATGTGCAGTGTTTAAGTATGGAAGACAAAGTGTAAAATCTGTTGCTGTGAATTTAGTGCAGACATTAGCAAGATAGGTAGGCATTTAAAAATTATCAGCATTGCTAGAATGGTTTTATGTGAAATCATTTTGGAAGTATCAATGGAGAGATGAGGTAACATGACAAATATGCTGTTTTTAATTCTGTGCAAGGGTGTGACAAATTGGGTAACAAGATGAGCCACACTTAAAACCTGATATTCTGTCTGTGACATCAATAATTTTGAAGTCTTGTACATATCAAGCCGTCATTGTCACTGCTCAAAGTTTCTTGCCTGTAGTGAATGCTGCAGTACACAACAAGCTATGCAGACAAGTAATTCTTCATTGTCACTAATGTCTTAACACTCTCCTAGAATGTCAGAAATGAATAGGAATCCAGTGTCAGCTAAAATTAGTGTCTCTTGATGGCTCAGAGGACAGGGAAACTGGAAAAGATTAGTCCTGTCTCTGCGAATGGAATGAAAATCTGATGTTAAGTCTCAAGTGCTGGAGCTGAATTCCCTTCATTCAGAAGAAACTTAGACTCTGCTTGACTAGTAAAATTCAAAGTCAGGCCTGTCTTTAGTTCTGAACCCCAAGAAAAAGTACTTGCATATATGAAGGGCCAGATTTTTTAAATGGTTGAGGTTTTATTTACGTATCCAAATGAATGGTCAGATTGCAGAATAGACTAGTATATCAGGTGCTAAGTTATTCTGAAAAATCTGACATGACTGTCTTAGTGGGTGCTGAGTACTAGAGAAATTGACTGTATTTAATTGTCTGAAAGTTTTGCTGAGCTTTTCGAAAGTCAGCTTCAGCTGTGAGCTTTCAACACTCTGGAAACAAAGCAAGGCTTGAGCCATATTGCACTTTGTCCCGGAATTAAAAATGTAACAAATGTGTGTATAAAAGCATATGCTGGTCACACCCACTTCTTCCTAAGAAAAAGCACTTACATACATCAAGAGTTAAGCATTGAAGACACGAGCTATTCTTTTTTTGTGTTATGGCTCTCTTACCCCAAGAGTTAGCTGAGTACGCTGCCTAGAAGCTGACACGCAGTGTGCTATACGTAGTAATGAGATTCAATACTTCTGCTGCAGCTTCTGGAGATGGATTCCTCCTGCTGATTTCTGACGAACACCACATTAATGAGAAACTAGATAAAGTATTGAATTGTATGTAGCTGGTATTTTTTTCTGGCAAAAGATAAATTATTTACCCCTCTTTTAAAAATGTTTTAAAATACAAATGAGGTTCTAAGTCCTGTTTAGTATCTTGCATAGAGCAAATAGAGAAAATTACTTACTTACTGTAAAATAAATGTGAAACCCAAGTAAATGCAAAATAAATGTGAAAAATCAAACATTTTCAAGTCCCACAAGAACTTATGACATTGAATTCAGAGTCCACCTCATACCTTACAGTTGTGTACAGGAATAAAAGAGAATTCCATTCACTTTTAATCATGTGGAAGATGTGAGAACTACAGTGTAAGGTATGGCTAAAATGACTCTACAATTTTTTAAGAATGAAGTGAAAATTTAGTATATTGGGAGTCATGGTCATAACTCAAGGCAAATCAGAGCAGCGACACCGTTATTAGTATCACCAAACACTAAAATAAGCTAGAATATGCCCCTGGCAACACTGAATTCTAGTCATTTTTATAGCTCTTGGCTACCCAAACCTCTTACTGGTTTCATTGAGAATTTTAAGTTTGTAAAGAGCATCAGTCTTTATCCAATTTTTAAAGGCATTAAATTTTTAGTTTGCTGGCATACCAAAGAGAAAATAAGGTAGCATATTGATATTTACTGTTAAAATACGTTAGAAAATAAGCTTTTTATCAAAGGTGCACACAAAACAAGCCATACGTTTTTTCCATGTGAGTTTATTAACACATTAATTGTTTATTATACAAAACAGTAGCATAAACCTGTGTGACAAAAAGTCTGTACAGAAAGAAAGGAAATTAAAGATCAAACAGTGAATTTCTTCACAAAGTGTTTTCCAGAATTAATGAAGTTAGGAATAATACTTTGTGTTGTGTAATCCTGTATGTAATCTCTGAGTTAAAGAAGGAGAAACAAGGTGGCCCTCTTTTCTTCTGGCTGAGCAAATTTAAACCGATAACCTCCTTATAATAGTAGCGTTGCTGCTGCAATGACAATATAAGGATACAGGCAAGACAAGTTTACAAGCGGCAGTAACACTTCTTTTATTACATCCACTGCCATAGCTAGAGAAAATCAGATGAGGTTTCAGAAAAAAAATCCTTCTTCAGGTCAGTGAACAGAAGAAACAAACTTAAAAACTAAAAGCAAATTTGGAAGAACCGGTTGGAATTTAATTAGATATGTATCAGTTAGACTATTTCTGAAAGATAAGGCAGCTGGTACCTGTGAAGTGGAAAAGATTCAGGGGGGGTGACCTCTATTTCTCAAAAAAATCAATTTCTGAGAGCTGATAAGGTATCAATCTCCTAAGGGAAGGAGAGAGACAAGTAGTTTATGGTCTTTACAATGTAGAGAAGTGAGGGGAGGGGGAAGAGATTGCAACATGCCATAAAACTAATATCTATAATGAATCTGTAGTTTTAGATATTAAGTAAAACTATGAAACTTAGTACTTGAGGGACAAGTTTGTACAGCAGGAGGCTGCCAGCTGTATGTTCCTAATTATTGATATTTTTTAATGACTTGTTGCTGCTCTTAAATCCTGGCCTACCTTCTTATTTCATAATGTGACTACTAATTGTAGGACATTCCATATTAGGTGCCTGTAATGCAGATAGTCCTTGAGTCTTAGTTCAAAGGACTTCCAAAAAAAGCATTGACAAAATCCTTCATAAAAGACTTTTAAAGAAAATAAATATGTGGAAGGAGTAAGAGAAAAGGTACAAGCATGTCCAACAATTATTTATAGGGTAGAAAACAGGAAATTAAATGAAATATTCAGCCCTCAGAGTGGAGAGTGGTCAGCAGTGGAGTTCTCCAGGGAACTGTGCTGTTAGTATAATCCCAAATACCCATGAAGAGAACGAGCAGTGAGGTACGAAAATCTGCTAATGATACCAGGTTAGTCAGGACATGAAATGTAAGGGTTGCTTGTAAAATTGCAGGAGGGAAATTGAGAGGCAATACAATGTCAGCTGAAACTCGGTGTAAATGAATACAGAGGAAAGCGCACGAGGAAAGTGGTGTGAAAGCGTAACTGGGAAGTTGAAATGCTGGGCTGTAGACTGATTGCTCACTGAACAGCCATACGGCTCCTTCCCAAGGCAGAGACATGTCCTCAGAGAAGTTTTGGCATTGGGAGCCCTGGTGAATGACCTCGGATGGTCTATCTCCAAGAGGGAGATGGACTCCCAGGCTCTGCCAGAATGGCCATACTGAGGAGTCAGCGGGGTGATTGATGTGGGGGAAGTGTCCCCACAATGTCAGATGCATGTCTTTATTTATTAGTAATTGTATGGGTTCATTCAGGTGCATATTGGTTGCCCAGTTTCAGTAGCTGTTATGATGGCACCTAGCACAACGGATGAAGCATATTATGTGACTTGTTTCACTCCTAAATTGCCCAGTAATATCATTTGAAGCGGGGAGAAAAGAATAATGGAAAAAAGGAAACAATAAACATTAAAAGTTACTAAGAAAGACCCTGATTTTAAAGTCCCTTTGGGGTAAAAACCTAGACGGAAATTCTTGTGATTGGCAATATATCTTCTGATACTTCTGTCAGCATGGTGGGTTGACCCTGCCCAGCAGCTGAGCACCAACTCAGTTTTTGGCTCACTCCCTGCTCAGTGGAAGAGAATTGGAACAGCAAAAGCAAGAAAACTTGTGGATCAAGATAAAAACAGTTTAATAGGTGAAGCAAAGCTCACATGCAAGCAAAGCAAAACCAGGAATTTGTTCACCGCTTCCCATGGGCAGGTGGGTGTTCAGCCACCTCCAGGAAAGCCGGGCTCCAGCACAGGTGATAATTACTTGGGAAGAAAACCACCATGACTCCAAAGTCTCTCGCTCCTTGTTCTTTCTCCCAGCTGTTATTGCTGAGCAGGATATCATGTGGTGTGGAGTACCCCTTTGGTCAGTGTGGGACAGCTGTCCGAGTTGTGTCCCCTCCAGTTTTTTTGCACACCCCCAGCCCACTGACTAGGGTTGCAGAGTAGGAAAAAGAGGAATCCGCAATGCTCTGTAAGCACTGCTCAGCAATATGCAAAACGCTGCTGTGTTACCAACACTGGTTTAGTTACAAATCCAAAATACAGCACCATATGGGCTGTGAATGAATCCAATTAATACTATCCCAACCAGACCTAGTAGAGTCACTAAAAACAAAATAATGAATAATAATCAGCAGCCTATTTATAAAGATACTTTTACTAAGATACTATAAAGCAAACAAAATTAACATACTGAGAAAAGGTTTCCCAACTGAGAATTTTCAAAATTGACTTGAGTAAAAAAGTGTCATGGGATAAACTTCTTTGTGTTACAGTTTGGAAGGTAACAAAGGGACCTAATGGTGAAATTCTAATCTTCATGAACTCCTTTCCATTTTCTTTTCTGGTTCTGAACACAGTGAGGGGGTTTGAATGTTCTTTGTTGCCACACTGAAGAAGGAAATAAACTGTCCCTCAGTTTCACTGTAAAGAAAATGTAGAAAATAGTATGGACCTTTAATTGCAGGATGAAATAGGATTTCTATTAGACATAAAGAAAACTCTAAAGTTAAGTGTACTTAGACATCGGTAAATTGTCTGAGAAAGGTGTGGAATGACTATCATTGGGAATTTTTAAGAAAGGGATTGACAAGCATCTGTTAAGAAGAGATGGGTATGATTGTGCTGGCCCTAGGTCATTTGCTCTTTTCTCTATCTTCTTCGTTTCGCTGCTTTTGTTATTGTTCATGATTTTACTACTAGTGCTTTACAGGACTGCTTCTCCCCATAGTTCAGATGCAACAACTGTCAATCAGGAGGTAAAAACCAAGACACACACACACACAAAGCTTTCCATTATCTTTGAAGTACCTACTTAAAAAATAGAATAACTAACCCAAACACAAAGCTGCATAAATTTGACACGTGTTCATACACTGTATTTCATGCTGTTTGCTTTTAGGTTTTTATTCCTACGTTTCATGTTCCACATTACTTCAAATAACTGTCATTTCCCTTTCGTGCCTTATTTCCAAGGTCTATCAGTGGTTTAATTTATCCACTGAGAGGGTAACAGGTGTGCTTTGTCAAATTGCAACAGTAATGTAAACATGCTTTCTTGACTTTCAGATAGATGTTTGATTTGCAAGTGTCAAGAAAAAGGGTAAAAAGATCACAAACAGTGTAATCCCTGCAATGAGAGCTCATGAACAATGTGTTCAATAAATCAATACAAACACATTTGAGAGTAATTAAGGTCTGGAACCTTGGTTTCCTTAGTCTGTTTTCCAGTGCTATGTTGACAGATGTAAAGTTGAGCATAACAATGACATGGCTGTGTAAATTGGTCAGTTCTACTAAGGTTCATAAAGAATTTCAAAGGCGTCTACTCACATCAAAACAGAAACTGCTAAAATAGTGAAATTAGCTGCAACACTGCAGTATATGGTATATTTTTTAGGTACAAGGTTAAAGACCTTAGATGGAATGACTGAGAAGTGTTAATGGATTATTACTTCACTTATCATCTTTTTAATTTCTCTTCTCTTGTGCTGAAATCCTCTTCTTCTAACCCATGCTCTTGACATATGTTTCCTCTTTGCTGCCAGGTCCAGATACTATCTCTACATCTAAGAAGCAAGGGCAAAACAGAATACTGGGCAGCAAGGGGAGGACACAATTGCCACTGTTCCAGCTTTTTGAGCATACCAGAGATACAGTCGTGGCACAGCAGGCGTGCAGGACTCCGAAAATCCACGCAAGACTGTGTGAGGCTGCTTGAAAACTGTCCAACAATGGTTTCAGCATGCTGAGGGTACACTCTTTGGTACTGACTTGTACAAATGCCATTGATGCTTTGGAGGCCTCCTTCCTGACAGAGTTCCATTGGAGGGATACCAGTGTCCAGGTGTGGGGCTGTGCAGAATGCTTGGTGCTGGGGACCTCTCATGTGGGACATGTGCTTTGACTGAGGCACTGAGTCACCTGGTGAAGGAGCTGAAGGTGAGCAGGCTGTGTGTCATCAGGGAGGATGAAGAGGAGGTTGCCTGGGTCTTCATAGAAAATTGGCAGAGACGACAGCCTGAACCATACAAAGCAAGAAAGGAGGGACAGCCAGAGGCCATGGTCAAACAGGCAGTGGAGGTGCACTCTCAAGATGGAGAAAGCTGGAAGCTTATGACTTCACCTGCAGATCTGCAACTTGAGAACAGGTACTGGTAAGGACAAATAAGACCCATCAGCAGATGTGTCAGAGCCAACTGAGCCAGCCTAGTGTCCATATGAAGAGGAAAAGGTGAATGATATCTACAGGAGACTCCCTGCTCTGGTGGATGGAAGGACCTATCTGCTGACCTGACCTGAGAGCTCAGGAGGCTTGTTGCTTGCTGGAGCCAGGGTTTGGAATTGCCTACCTTTGGACTCTTTCCCCTTGCTTCTCTTCCACGTGGGCAACAATGATGGTGCAAGGGGTAGGTTGAAGCATACTGAGAGTGATTACAGAGCTCGGGGGTGAGGTGAAGGGGTGGTGAAGGGGAGCCGGGTGGTGTCTTCTCAGTCATGCCAGTGAGGAGGAAAGGCTTGAGCAGAAGTGGGATCATCAGATCAAGACCTTGCTGAGTGGCTTGTGTTGCAGGTAAGACTTTGGCTTGTTGTGAGGATGGCACCCTGTTTGAAGAGTGAGGACTGCTGAGCTGGGATGGGGTAGATCTGATCAAGGAGGGCCAAGAGTATTTTTGCAAACAAACAGGCTCGCTAACCTAGTGAGGAGGGCTTTAATGTAGATTTGTTGGGGGAGGGTCACCATAACTTGAACAGAAGTGAGGACACAAGGGGCAGAGCAGATATGTCCAGGGGACAGCATGACAGAGGAGGCTCTCACACTTCCACTGTGAAAGCAGCATGACCTGAGGCTCATCATAAATGCCTCTGCACAGCATGGGGACCAAACAAGAGGAAGTAGAAGTGTGTGCACTGTTGCAGAGTTTGACTTCATTGGGATTATAGAGGCATGGTGGGATAGCTCTCATGATTGGAGTACTACAATGGGGCAATACAGGTTCTTCAGGCAAGATAGGGTGGGAAGGCAAGGCAGAGGTGGTGTGCTCTATGCAAAGGAGTGACTATGCAACAGTACAAGCTGGGGACCAACTAGCAAGCAGCTCTGCAGAAAAGGATCTGGGGGTTGTGATGGGTAACAAGTTGAACATGAGTCAGCAGTGCACCCTTGCAGCAAAAAGACCAGCTGCATCCTGAGCTGTTTTAGTAAGAGTGTAGCCAGCAGGACCAGGAAAGTGATCCCTCCACTGTATTCAGCACTTACAAGACTATATCTGGAGTTCTGTGTCCAGTTTGGGGCTCACCAGTACAAGGAAGATACTGGCATCCTAAAGTGAATCCAGTGGGGCCCACAAAGACAGTTAGGGGGCTGGAGCACATGGTGCATGAGGACAGGCTGAGAGAATAGTGTTTGTTCAGCCTGGAGAAGAGAAGGCTAAGGGGAGACCTTATTGCTGTCTAAAGCTACTTGTGAGGATACAGAGAAAATGAAGCCAGACTCTTCTCAGACAGTGACAGGGCAGGAGGAAACAGGCACAAGTTGGAACATGGAAAATTCTGATTAGATACGAGGATTATTTTTTGTTTTCCACAAGGTGAGGTAGAATGAAGGAACAGGTTGTCCAGGGAGATTGCAGAAACTGTCCTTGGAGTTGTTCAAGACTCAAGTAGACACGGCCCTGAGCAACATGATCTAATGAGACTTGCTTTGAGCAGTGAGTTGGATGGGACTGCCCTCTGGGGCTCCCTTCCAACCTGGATAATTGCATGATTCTACAGTCCTACGAAAAACAGATGCAAGCAAGAAACCCTATTCAGTTGCCTTTTATAGGGGAGGAAGTAGCACATAACAAAAGCACAAAAAGAAGAGAATGGGACAGCAGAAGTGAAAGAGGCAGTAAGGTTTGTACCAGGTGGGAGTTGTTAACTGATGGTCTTCCTGTACTTTGCAGTTGCAACATATGCACGTGATGGAAATAATTTAAGGTACTTGGAGCTACAGGAAAATATTTAAGCCGCGGGCTGGTTTCTTGCAAAACGGCAATATAAAGCAGGATTTAACATTCCAGATGACTGGGAAGTGATTACATGCTACTTCTTAAATATAACTGCACTGCAGAAAGAGCTCTGTGGGAAAATGAGAGAAGGTAAATACCTGTTAGGTATCACAATTCTAACTTTTCATCCTTGTTTATGCTTAAATGCTATCCTGATTTGGCTTTTGGTTTCAAGTAATTTTTGTTGCTTCATTGTTTTTGCTTTGCTTGTATTTTTCTTATGCCTTTGTATTTTAAAGAAGGAACAGATATAAAATTCAATTACAAAATTAGCATCCTAAGTCTTCAGTTCCAATTATCTGGAGTTAGAGCTTCTTTTTTAGTAAGGAACAACATTTTTCCTTAACTTCCGCTCTGCAAGTTCATTCTGGAACCTCAAGATCAAGTCCTACCTTTCCTTGAATCTTAAACCTTGTCAGTGATTTAAAGGAGAAGCTGCTCCTCCATTTACTCTGTGACCACTGAATGCATGTGCAGAGTAAGTGATTGAGTCCATTACTGGAATTTACTAAGACATTCCCTTGATGCAAAGAGGGAGCTGAATTCCTCACACGACCTCTCAGCCTCAAGGGCTAAGAAGAGTCAACAGATAGAGGTACGTAGAGGTAAATCTGTCAGTCTGGCTAGGCATTCATTTTACGCATAATTTTTCACATTGTGCTACAGTAGTGAGAAGCACTCGTCAGGGCTAATGCAAGCAAACAGCCAACAGTGAGAGTCTTAAAAAATAGATAAAAGTAGCTATCCCAGGTCAGACCAAGCATTTGTCCAGCCAAATAATCTGTCTCCATTGGTCATTAAGAACAGATGACAAGGAAAAAAACCCCTAAAACCAAGATAAGCACATAGTACAACTTCCCCTCAGAGCAGAATTTGCTGAAGACTGAGTGTGTGAGTCAGGGACTTCCTGAGATAAAGCTAGTACTTGAATAGGTAAGCTTTGGCAAGGAAGAAAGAATATTAAAAACCTATCCTACTTTGGTCACAGGACTTTGAGAGACGTGGTGCAGTCATCCTTTACATCACAGCCTGCTTAGTCAGACAGACAACTACACTGTAATTAAGATGAAGCTGAACACCTGACTAATTTGTTTAGTGCTGAAACTTTGGTGAAACTTGTTTGAATGTAGGAGCCTAAATAGACAATCCCTTCCATTTAATTACAGAGAATTATGACTTTTCTACCATTAAGCTTTCTACTTAATGAAGGCCTCTTTCTCATTTGCTTTCTTCCTTTAAAGGTCTGTCTGTCTCAGTTTTGCTTTGACTTTTCTTCCCTTCTCCTATATTGTGGTTATTTAGAAACAGAATAAAAATAGATTTTGTAACGGAATAAAAATAAATTCTGTAGGGTGTTTACAAACACAGAGCAAATCTGAGCAACGTACTACAAGTTGGCAAATGCAAACTGACTGCCAGCCAAGGAAAATTTCAAACACTTTCACAGCGCGAGTCAAATTGCTCAGATTGTTCTGATAATGCTGCCAGTTGTTTTTCTTTTGCATTTTAAGTCTGAGTGTAACTGCTACTTTGTGCTACCTTCTACTGAACGATTGCAGGTTACTACAAGGCTCTCGTTTTTGTCTTTATGTAAGGTTTTTGTTCTACAGTGCTGTGCTACTAAAAATCTTAATTTACTCACGCTATCATTACAGGTTATTTTGCCCATCTGGAAGATGAAATCAGTTCTTTAGGCTTAAGTGGCTCAGTGACAGTTGGTCACCAAGCCAGTCTTCCCCTGCTCTAGGATTTAAGGGGAAGGAAAAAAAGGGAGGAGATCCCAAAGTTAACTGTGGGAGGCAGGTTTGTTTTCAGACTGGTAGTGTAACTTCCCTGTTGTTTCTAATCACTGCACTGTCACCAAAATTGTCTATTCTAATCGTCTTAGTCAAAACGATGTATACACGCTTCCCTGACTTTATTCAGTCATCCTCTCTTGACTTCCCCTCACCATCGTGTATGCAACCACTGAATACATTGGTTTAGACTGCTGCTTTGTTCCAGCTGGACAGGTTTCTAGAAGTTGAAACTAGTTTTGGAAGGTCTCTATGTCAGTATTACCCCTTCTTCTTCCTTCCATACATTTACATTGGTAAAATGTACTCCATATTGACTTTGTTCTATAAATTGTATGTGTTAATGTTCCTTTTTTGGACTTTGGACCAACTTGCCTTATGTTGCCACTAGGTTAAAAGAAAAAAAAGTATTTTACTCAGTTTTGATTTAGACATCATTAATTTAAACATATGATTTAGCTAACATATGTAATAGCTTTACAAGTCTGGAAATATATTTATATATATATAATAGATTTACTAATCCTACATCATACTTTATAATCTTCCCCTAGGCTTATAAATCCTACCTGCTATATGTAATTCCTATGATTAATTTACAAATCATTCCAATAAATCCTAAATTCAAATGAGTAGATTTGTAAATCCTTTCTTTGCATCTGAAGTACAGAACAAGTAGATGATTTGTAAGTGAGGTCTTCAAAGCTTGACAGTTACAATTAAATCTATATCCACTTTTATTCCTCTTCCTTCTCTGCCTTCCCAACTTTGCCTGTAAATCCTGATCATCTGCTTCTGTCATGAAATTAAGCTTTATTTAAACAAGACGGAAATTCTGTAACCTTTCACATGCTTCAATTGACTGAACCACAGGTAATCACACCAGTGTCACACCCTCCCAGCCTGAACCGTACTGGGGAAAATGGATTGAACCAGAGACCCAAGAGAGCACGCAGGACGTGTCAGGAAGGGGTGCTGGAAATTCAGCTGAAAGCATTTTCTTCTGAAAAACAGCAACTGCAGCATGCTCCATCATGATGTTTGATTATTCTATGACATTCTAGGATTCTTTTTAATGGCTCCCCAGAGTGTTATTCCTCAAAAACTTAACAGCTTTTGTGCCAGCAATTCTGGCTTTACAGACAGTTAAAACTCACTTCATTTATAAACTCAAAAGCAAGAGTGTCTTACTTCTGCTGTGAGTCACAGAGTAGCTGAGAAACAGGGAAGACAGTTTCTGTTCATGTCTCTGAAAGCCTCAAATGTATTATCCAAATCGCTTTCATAGGTTCTTTGGGTCCACACACTTGTATAATATTGCCTGCGCACTTATACAATCCCCCAGTATGCAGCTAACAGAACTGCAAAGCTCCAAACTGAATGAAAGAACGAACTTTATCTGAAAATCCTGTGTTTTTTTAAATACTCATTAAGTGGCAAAGACCCCTTTGTTATTTTGTCAACATTTTTGAAGTCAAGGTTGTGTTTGAGTCTTTCAGCTTGACATGCTGGCAGTGGGGAACATTCAATATTTCAGTGGTTCTGTGAAATCCAACAAATGCGGTTGCTAAACTCCTTCTCCCAAGAAGAAGGGTCCTCCATTACCTTTTTCTCTACAAGCGCATAGCATTGTTAAGCATTTTAAGCGTTTCATTCAACTCTTACTCTCCTCAAAATTCAAGCAATACTCTGCCCATCCCACATCCAAGTCTCGCTTTCACCTTTTGTAACCAGCTCCCAGTGGTACCACTGCCTGACTGCAGGGAGCAGGCTGAAATTCCACTTTTTCTTCTTGCAAGGCCACATACCCCTATAGCCTGCCCTACACAGATCCCTATATATCCCCCCACACCCCCCAGGATTTTCTTGCCTGCATCCCTGATTTCTGAGACTGTGTGAGAAGCAGTTCCAGGAGCTCAGGGAGGCAGGGTAATGGCCAGCAGTCTTGAGAAAAAGAGCTTAGTGGGTTGAGGACTTCCCTAGCAGAAATGAGAGACTTTACATATATGCAAACGCATGTTACAAGAACACATATAATATTTATGTTAGTATAGGGTTTTGAGTGTATGTATGTTTGTATATATATGTACACTAACCATATATACTGTACTAATAGTATAGATTATATTATACTCTTCTAATATATGTACTAATATATGCATCTATATGACTATATATATAAAGTCATACCTACATACATATAGTATCGCATACTGAAACTTAATTCTCCCCCAGCGTTAGAGGGAAGCTGTTATCTATTCATTGGTAATACTGGCTACTGTTAACAGCTCATCAGGGAGATAGTATTTTCTCTGGGCCTTTGTACGTTGAATACAAATAAGGAGGGGAATAGCCAGACAATATGTTTTACCCAAATTGTACTGCTCTGTATTCTCCCTTGCCTTTCCTAATCAGTTTCTAATCTCCTATATGACTTCTTAATTATACAGCTACACATTTATATCCTCTCTCACACCTTCTCTTCCTCTTCTTGCTAAGCCGTCTTCACAGACACTTGTGATGGGGGTGTTCGTTGTAAGGAAGTCTGTCTCTTTGCAATCTATAAGTAGGGATGGAGTGAAGCTTTAGTAATAAGCAAGCTTCTCTGCAAAGGGGTTGGCAAAACCATGTCCAAAAAAAGTAAATAGGAAATGAAATCCTAGAGGTACAACATAAGATTAAATCCATTTAAATGTTTTTGAATGATAGAAGAAGCAGCTAAAATAGAAGCCAAGAACTAGGTTTAAAAGCTTGCCTGGAATTTCAGTTAAAAAGGCTGTATTGGCCACAGGGAGAGTGTTTCAGGCCGAAAGAAGAGTAATGGGTTCAAAGAAAAAGAACACTTTGTTTCTTTGTATGTAAAACAGAGAGGAAATGATTTCATAGTCCAATTTTCCTGACAAAGCCAAAGAAAAGTTACAAGAATATATAAATGGAAGTATCATGTACAAAGACATATTAACTTTTCAATAGTTAATTACTTATATGACACAGACTATCATCCACTGATGGCTACCTTAGCATCTTGGTCATAGATAAGGGATGATATTTGTATTTCAGTATAATTATAGCTCCAGACTAAATGCAAGAAATGATGGATTTCCTACAGCACAATTCTCCCATCTCCTTTTTCTATAGGTTTGTTTAACACAGTTCCAACTAGAAAAGCCTAAAAGCCCAATTCTGGCCTGAACAAAGATGACATCTTTATCATTGTGTCTGAAATTTTGTGGTAACAGTTTACCAGATCTTTTGGGTGCCATTACATTTACAAATGAAGCCCTAATTGAATGCTGAAAAGCTAAATTCATTTGAATCCAGTGAAGTATCCTATTTATAATACTGCCTGTCCTTCACCAAAGCATCCCAACCTAAAGAAGAAAGAACCTCTGTCCCCCAGAGCTGCCAAAGCCACAGTCATTGGCCCAGCTCAATTTTATAATGAAATCACAGCTCATAGTTTATTTTAAGGCTCTACGTCCCTGCCCTTGTTACTGAGCTTCATAATAGTTGTAATTGTTTCAATTCAGGCTGTAATATTAATGGTGACGTGGGAGAACCTAATTCCTCATATTATAATGGTTTTGTATCTGCTTTGACTGTGGACAGGTATGCACTTTGCTAAGAGAAAAGGTGATACAGAAAACCCCCAGTCTGTTATGGGAAAGAATACTTCTGACAGATAAAAGGGGATTTTTACAATACAATTGGAAATCCAGCCTTCTTCCTCCACCTTGCACCTGTCAATATTATTCTTTTATACAAAATCAGGATGTAACGATACTAGAGGCTGTAAAAATACCATATCAACCATCCCAAACATTTTTTTTATTTTCAGTCTGGCAAGTATTAGTGTAGCAGAAGTAAGCTCAGCATTAAGGATTACAGAAAATAACATTTGAAAACATTCCAAGGAGATGAAAGACATTCATTAGCCTATACAATTTATAGACACAAGTTCAAAAGTTCATTGTAAACAGTAGCAAACAAAGAGAAGTAGTTAAACAAGCACTGGCAGAAAAAGATTTTGAAATTAAAATGGCTGAAAAGTAAGCAGAAAATAATTAACTGCTAGAAAGAGAAAGCAGGCTGGAATTCTTCGCTGTTTCTTAAGGAGAGTGGCAGCTCCGGTAGCAGCAGTAGGAACGTGCTGACATTACTTGGATACAGCGAGGAACTGGGCAGAGGCAGTGCAGCTGAGGGCTGACCCCTTCCCCATCATCTCCGTGGGGAGAGCTTTTCCAGCCCCATCTCCCTTCCCTCATGCTCCTGCCCTGTTCCCAGGCAGGTGCCCAGTGCGGTGGCCCCGACCTACCCCGCTCCCTGATGGGGGTGGTGGGACCAGGGAGCCCCCGGCCCCTACAACACCCTGAGATGCTCTTCTTCCGGTGTACCGTCATTTCCTGACCTTTCCTTGGGCAAAACTGCTGCACGGTTTAAAGAGGAGAGAGGTTAAAGCTGAAAGGAACCAAGGGTTATGTCTTCACACCAACCACTGGTGCGTGTGGAGGAATTTCCATCTTTTGCAGCAATCATTCGAAACATGCTTCCCGCAGTTAAATGTATATCCTCATTAGAGTGTCAGACATTAGCTTCCCCAAAATGAATAAACTGCTTAGTATCTCTATACAGGCAAAATCCAGGTCTTTGCAAAAAAGATTCACTTGCAGATACCGTTGTCCTTTCCTGGGATGCTTGATCAGAAACATGCTGGAGGAACCGAGAGTGAGATCTGTCCGACTGGAGAGAGACTCAACACAACCAGAAACAGAGCACTGAAGTCTTCCCTGAAACTTGGAATGAAGCCGTGCTGTTCCCAAGCCATTCGGTTTCTCCCGCGCTCTTTTTAACAGCTTCTTTCTGAATACTTGTATGAAGAAAGGGAAAGTGCACTGGGAAGCATATGGAGCCTACATTTCCCCAGCCATTTTCACCTCAGTTAGGCCCTTTATCTGCTTAGTCATTTTGTATCTCATTAGTCTCAATCCATTCCAAAATTAGCTTCCACCCTGCTCACTTCTAGAGCAGTTTTACCACTTTTCTGTTGACTACTCTGGATACCCTCCGGAAATACGTTTGCATTTTCTATTCTCCACCTTCATTGTTGGCTTGTTTTCCATATGTACTAGTGTCAGTGGAGCAAAAAGAAAGGTGTTTAAAGCAGCAAACTGAAATGGTAGTTTCCTATTGCTTTCCTCAGAAACCAAAATATTCTGCTTGTCTGACTGAGCAGCAGGGGAGGCCGGAGATATTTTCAGATGGAAAACCTTTGACAGCAAAGCAAAGGTGTCACACTGTATTTATAGCAATTTACACACACTGAAGTGAAAGCTGTCATTTCGTCGTGCCACAAAACACTAACACTGCCTTTATGAACCCTTCTGTCATAGGCAAGTGTTTGCATTGCTTCAGAATATTATTAATAAATTCAAATATAAACTGCCCAGTAATAAATCACAATTCTTAAAAGTCTCAGGAGTATTTGCAATTATCTTTCAAATCAAGCAGGCCTTCTTTACATTACTGCTTAGCTTACAAAATTGAGTGTCACATAAAAAATATAGCACTTCAGCATTTCATTCAACTGTGAATCTGTGAGACACAATTGTAGTGTGTATTTATATTCTCATATAAAAATAAAATGAAGAATCCATTCAGTGCTTTAATGCCCCAGTCGCAAATGAATAAAAGAGAAATGGAAGTAACTAGAGAGCAGAACACTAAATTCACCTCATTTTCTGAGGAAGGCAAAAAACTTCCTAAAAAGTGGAAATATATAGATAAACAAGAATGATCACTCTCACACCCACAGCTATGCTGGACATCACCTACCAGTCTCTTCCTGTCTAGGAAGTTAAGAAGTCTTGGTGCTAGCCAAGGAATTGTGGTTGGAATTACTTGGCAAGTATTAAACCACAAAAGCCAAATGCGTGGAAAGGCTGAATTTGATTCCATTCTTACTGCTGGGCTGGCAGCAAGACATGAAGCAACCTGACTGTCTGAGCATAAGCTTTTGTTATTATAAATAGAAAAGTACTTGGGTTACGTCCTGATTGTCTCCTTTTAATATATCCAGAGATGGCCCTTTACTTTCCTGTGGTAATAGAAAGGAGTCAAAATTTTTGAAATCTGAAACCTTAGCTTTTACTTTACCAATCTGAAATGTTTTAAGGGCTAACTGTTGGGGTCTTCTGATGAGTGAGATGTGTTCAAATTTACTAAGAGAGAGGTTTAGTTTGAATCGGGGCTAAAACTGCAGTATTGGCTCTCAAAACTGCGGAAACCATGATTCCACTCAGGCTGCCTACTCTGAAACTGGAGGAATAACCTGATGAGCTGGGTCTTATGCCTCAGATGACATGGGAATAACACAACTGGAACCTTGCCACTCACTTCTGTCAGTGGGTGGCAATGCTAGGTATATCCAGCATCAAGAATTTAGGTATGGAATTCATGAGTGGAGGAAACACAGATGGCTACAGACTTTAAGGTTTAGAACCAACACAAAAGGCTCAAAACAGGCCAGGGTCAGTTCTGTGGCTCTGGACTCAAGAGGCAGGTCCACAACGCTGGGAAGCCATACACAAAATGCCAGCTGGGAAGAGTTCTTGCTCCATACCATCCCTTGAACTGTGCATTGGCGTGGACAATACTAGCTGGCACAGGTCAAAATTGTGCCAAGGAATGTGCTAGAAGTTAAAAGGTAAAGGTTATTTCATGCCACTCTTTCACTTTTGCCCTGGCAATTACTGGTATAAATATAGATGGGGGACTAGAGGTGGGATTCGGCAAGATCTAGAGGTGCCCCAGCTTAGAAAGCCAGTGACAAGAACTTCTTATCAGGGTAGACCCACGACACGTCCATTCTTTCAAAGAGCAAAGCAGGTCTCCTGTTTTACATTACTGGTTACTAATACCATCTAATGTTACTAAGGCCACTCATGTGGCTGCAGATGATTTAGTCAGTTCTTTCCCTTAAGTGAGAGATTACAAGCCTACATGTCCTATTTCCTACAAGAGTGCTGTAAGTACATCATATTCTGGTTGTCTGGTTCTGGAGACATTTTCCCGCAATCTTATGGGAGGTGTGCCATTGTGTAGGTAATCCAAGGTCTATTTGGTCAGAGACCGATCACAAATGAATCGTTAGCTCAAGTGTTATGCTCTTACTTAGAAAAGGGAATAATTGGCACTGTTTTCTGCTTCAGGAACTACATGTCTTTTACATATTTACCCTTTTGCCCTTAGTCATTCTTTCATACTTAAATGTAATACAGATCCTGAGTTGTTCAGCTGTGTCCTCCCGAGGTGTTTCACTACCCACGCAGTGAAGTTCATAAACTACGGAACCTACTGTGAGAAAAGGTTTCAGAACTGTCAAATAAGCCTGGGAATTATTAATGCAGGTAGACATGCAGAAAGGACTTTCTTGTTCCCATGATTTGCAACAATTCAACAGGGGCTTGAAAAAAATCTAAATTTTGGACTTGCATATTAACAACTTTGGACAGCTAAATTATTTTGTGATCTGAATAACCATAGAGTCTTTTTCTGTGCTAATGTTCTCAGCTGGTGATGTTCCTCATGTACCTACTCCAGCCTTGTTGGACTGCTATTGTCTAATTCCTGTTATTTCTTAAAAAAACAGGAAAAGGGTCTGTTTGTCACAAAAAACCACAACACGCATTCATCCCTGTTCCTACTGTTGCTGGCAATGATGTGGACAAAACACAAATCTGTACACTGAACTGGGCTGTGGCATGCCACTATAGTAATAAATGTGATGTATGTTAGAGTATTTTATCCTTCAATTTCATTTGTAGTAAAAACGCTTCGAAGAAATAATTAAGGGAGACATAAATGAACATGATTCTAAACTAAGCCTATTAAAATAATTCTAATCAGCTTAAAAAAAAAATCCTTATCAGCCAACCTGTTTGTTAAATTCATTTGTTAGGTTGTGTACCTTGGTGAATTACCGATGGATTCCTCAGAAAAGCTCTGTTTATTCTTCTGGTTTATCTCATCCAGAACTATTAAAAGAAGGAAAAAAAACACCCAGCAAACAAAAAGAGACCTTATGGAAAGTTTAGAATTCTTCAGACAGCAAAGATGCTGAACAGCTACTGTAGTCGAGAGTCTTGTTAGCTACCAGACCTAGATGTTCACTTGAGCTTTTGCTTTATATAGCCAACACTATTAGAAAAATAAAACCTAAGACTATCTTAATCATGTCACATACAGTTGCTTGGTTTGCATTTGTTTTTGCTTCCATCTGAACATTAATTACTCCAGGGAAAACATTGCTTCCAGCATAAGGTAGAACAGTTCAATTATTTAATTGCATTGCTGATACTGACACAAGGGCCCACAGATATAATCGTTTTTTATTTCTTTAAATTATTACCTAACCTTGATAGAACTCTGTGTATTAGAGTTCAAACTGGGAATAAATTTTGATTACCAAGTGCATTTAATTTGAATCTCGGTTTGAAGCTCAGATTTATGGGTTTTTTTCTTGGATTTTCGGTGAGTACAGGAGAAAAGTTTGTGATGAAGACAGGGGAGGAGGGGCTTTTCAATTTATTTTTGAAGTTTGGTTATATTATATTTTCAGGGGCCTAGCAAGACATTTCCATGGTTATCTTGAATAATGCCTTACTATGACTAGAACAAATGTTGCTTTTAAAATATAATTCTATTAAAGCCTATGAAGCTTCTGAATACTCAGTACCCCTGTTTTCACCAAAATTAACACAATTAGTTGTCAAGTAATTAACAATAATTATGTAATAAAACTTTCATATTTTATAAATTGGACAAGAACAATTATTGAGTAGTGGATACTGTTGACATTGAGGTCATTTATAGCTGTAACCATGAAAAAAGAGAGAAACTCACAGGATTAAGCTGTCTTGTCAACACAGCACCAGGATGATTTTTTAACACACCATGTATGGCAGAATCATGGAAGGATTGAGGTTGGCAGGGACCTCAGGAGGTCAACTGGTCCAACCCCATTGCTCGAGGAGGGTCACCTAGAGCTGGCTATCTCTCTTGTACTGGGAAGCCCAGAACTGGCTACACTGTTGTTCAGAATGCTTCATAGAAAGCATAGAAAAAAATTAAGTTGAAAGGGATCACTCAAGTTTGCAATGCAGGACTAGCTTCAATGCTAGATTCATTTGCTCAGGACCTTGTCCAATCTAGTTTTGAAAATCTCTAAGGACAGAGATTTCACAGCCTCTGTGTTCCACCTGTTCTACCGCTTGAGCACTACATTTGTTTGTTAAGAATTTTTTTCTTGTGTCCAACTGAAATTTCTTTGTTGCAGGCTATGAACAACACCTCTCATCCTTTCATTGTGCAGCTCTCAGATTATTTTGGGTCCCTCTTTTGCATACCCCCCCTCCCCCTTAATGCAATGGATGGCTGCAGTTAGATCCCTCTGAGTCTTATCCATGTTAAATAAACCCAGTTCCCTCAGTCAGTATATCTGATACTAGCCATTTCAGTGCTACTTCAATGGACTCTTTCCAGTCTGTTATTTAATACTTTAATTAGTTCAGTATGGTATTATGTTGCCTTAGGGCTGAGCTTGAATTTTGGGGGAATAAATTCTACCAGTGCTTTCTTCTTGGGTTTTTCACCAGCTTGAGAAATGTCAGTCTCCAAGCAAGGAAAAATTTGGCATAGTTTGAGGACTGGCCTGAACTCAAAACTTGAACCGTACAAGCAGTATGAGTGTAACCAGCTCACGCTGTCTGGCCTAGAACCTGTATCTGTGCAGAGCTAACAAATCACTGCAGATTTAGTAAGACCAGCTGTGGGGACCATCCTTCGAGATTCTGGGTGTAAAGCGAAACCCCAAAATAGTACATGAGATCACTCCCATTATCACTCCTTTTATTTTTATGTATTTGCTTTCATTAAATTGCTGAAATTTCTGCAGCTAAGCAAGGAAATATGCCATTCTATAGCAGTCATTTCTGAGAAGAAAAGTATGCTATTGTCAGCTGTTCCATTAATAAACTGAACCTTTGTCTTGGGTCTCATGGTGCTCCATGAAATGTTATCAAGTTGTAGGACTCTTGCAAGACTTAGTTTCCTCACACTTAGAAGAGCTTCTTTAGCATTTGGCAGCTAAATTTTTCTGCAACCCCACCTGCAATGGGAATGTGCTCTATGCCTTTCTAACTAGTATTGATGACAAGGTGTTATTTAAACTTCCAGGCTTTCACTGAAAAGAGTTAATATATATTAAAAAAGACTCACTCAGGACAAAAGGGCTGAACAAGTGATTCAGTCTTTTGATCTGTTTTGAGTTCTGTAAATACAGGACAAACTTTTCCTTCTGATAAAAAAAAAGTGATATTTTCTGCAGGGTCTACTGAGACTTAAGTCTTTCCATCGGTATTTGCTTAGCAGTTGTAGCTATCCTTTCTGAAAGAAATGACTCACCATATTTACCATATTTTGCATAGTTACAGTACAGCCAGAAACTTCTATCAGCTGATTATCTTCCTCAGATAAAGTAGATGTTCTTTGTGTTCATTTACCTTGAATGGAAAAAAAGAAATCATTGATAAAGAACATTGGAGCTTCTACCTAATTTTTAAAGAACAATATAAGATATTCACCTCAAGTTTGGGAGTAATCATTGGACAGAAAAAGACTGCTAAAATGTAGTCTTGAAGTAAAATTTCAGACGTTCTAAGATGATAATAAAATGTTGCTTAAAGATAAGAAGTAGGCATTTTTTTGTGATAAATTCAAAAGGAAAATTCATTACCATACTAGCTACTACTGCTGGATTTCAAGTCTCATGTGGCCTAGTCAACGCTTCACTAGGTTGTGGCATTTTGCTCCTTAACCCAGACAAAACCAAACCCACAAAACAAAACAAAATAAAATTATTCATAATAAAAATATGCAGATTTAGGTCCACCTCCCAATAAGGATAATCCCCCAAATTAAATCAGATTCAGTATTTTCTAGACTGAAACAAACAGATAGCTTGAGAAGCATACCTTTCTAGCATACCTCCTTCAACTTCCACAGCACATCATATTTCTGTAAACTGAGCCAATAAAGTTTGGGGGCTTGATGAAGTTTTGTCACCTCACTATCTGAAAAACCTTTCCATTATTCCTTTACAAGTAACGGTCTGAAAAATGATGGATATTACCTAGTTAAATGGAGATGGAATCATACATTTCTATGGTTTGATAGAAGGAATTAATAGTCTGGTCAACTATTAAGGTCCAAATAAGTATGTGATCCTGTTTGTGATAGCATTATTCACAGCAGCGTTACCAGAAAAAAAACCACTTTTTAAACTTACCTTAAATTATAAAAGCACAATCAAGTGAAAGTTAGCTATTGTTTCTACTTTATACAGTGAAAGAAAGCTTATTTCTTAGCCACAAAATAATCATTCTGTTTGGATCTGGTTCCAATTTGCCATATGACATGGTGGATTTGTCTCCTGTTAAAGTGTGTAATACTTTACAGGATTCTCACGGCTGAGTTCAGAGTCATTTTTAGATCTCTTAGGGATCCTCAATAGAATGCAGTATGTGCTATTATCAATTTTAATTTGTTATCACAGTACTGAAATAGCATTGAATAAACATTTGAAAACAACATTTTCTAGTTTTAGCTGAGATTTACATTTATTGCCTAAATAAAACTCCAATCCTCATATACAGAACAGAAACCAACTCCTAGTTCAGAAATGACTTGCAAGAAATGCTGTTTTTCTGTTAAATTGCAAGGGGTGATTTTACTTATAAATCGAGGAATTCAGAAAGTTAACATTAACAAAAACTAGCAAAATGAAACTTGTAAGAGGGAGTGGATGGCGTACTGTAATACAGAAGCTCTGTTTACTTGTGATTTATTTAAATGCAGAATAATTGAGTTGGTACAGCTTACAGAAAACCTGAATTAAATTCTCACTTTTCAATATTCCTGGATTTGAGTGATCAATACCCAATGTCACAAATGCTATATGATCATAGAATAGCAAAAGGCTACTGCGTTAGGGCTACAAATGATATACAGGTAGCCGGGAGGTCCGTCAGCAGCAAGCCCAAAAGGAAGCCGGTGAACTAAAGGATGCTCCTCAGGAGTCTGGAAAATGTTAGGAGCCAGTAAGACCACAGCCTTATGGTGAAACCATGCAAGTGAAAAGTCTTCTGAAATGTCACTGTCCAAATCCGCTCCCCACTAGAAGGAATACTTGAAATAGTTAGACCTAGTCAGAGGGACCAAAGAGGAAATAAGACTTAAAACTTACAAAATTGGCAGTCCTGGCCTGAATAAATAGATAATGTTTGCAAATGACTAGCCTGGGACTGTAGCATGTACAACAAGCAAAGTGTCATGGTCCATTTGAATCTCTCAAATTTGCAGGACAATATAAATTAAACTTTACTTTATGAACTCATTAGGAAGGAAAACAAACACATCAAACACAGGCCCCATCTGCTTTGTACAGGCTAGTCTAATGTGAATTCACTCGTTCATCACTTGAGTAATTCATGACTCACAAGTTCTCTAACTCGTAACTCGCACGCCAAGGAGCAAACCCCATACCTCGCAGAGGGTGGGAGTGCTCGTTCTTCCTCCTCCCTCACAGCGCGCGTCTCCCCGCTATCACAGGGGGAAGCACGAAATCCTCAGCAGTCCGGCTGCTGCTGGATCCACTTCAAAATCTTTTTGGGTGAGCTGCTGTATTTCTACCTCCCAGCTTGGAAGTTTGGCCTGTGCCATTTCCATAAATTAATGGATACTGAAGAAACTTTGGGTAATTAATATGCAAGGATGCAAGAAACAGCGGCTGCAGGAGACAGCAAGCAGCGGGTGATAACCGCTGCTTAATGACCTTTATCCCTCCCTGTCCATCCTGTCCTGCCTATGCGTTACTCTCGCGTTGACCTAATGGTGCTGCTCCCAGCATACGTCACGCCGTAGCGTGAGCGTGTGTTGGGCCAAAACCCGGGCAGGAGTTGAGTGAACAGTCACAGGGAAGACAATTAGAACTGTATTTCCTTTGGGATATGAATAGACCGCTCCTAAACAAGACAGGGACTTGCATCTCATTTTCATTTTCATTGTAATGCTGCTGTCCTGAGTAAACGGCACTTTTCGTGGTGAGGGCTCGCTGATCGTTAATTGAGCTTATCACTCTTCTCACAAAGGAAGAGTGCAAATACCGATCTGAAGTCACATTTGTTGAGATGTTTACAGCATACTGTAAGAAGAAAATAAATCATGCAATTCCTCCTTTTATCAGCGTAAGGCTGACCCCAGCTACACAGCAAAAGATAACTCCAGCTCAAAATCAGAAAGCTCATTCTAACCTTATTTCTTCATATTTCTGTGATATTGCATCATAATGCTTTGGGCATTTCTGCCCTCTGATGAAAGCACCACATGCAGTCATCAGCCTTTCTGGCTGTCAAAACTCCACGGAGCTACCCAGGGCGTCCCTGCTCCACACCAGCACCCCAAAGACTGTTTCAATGTGTGGAGCTTGGTTTGAAGAAATGAGACAAGTTGGGGTTTTTGGGCTTGTTTTGTTGTTTTGTGTTTTGGTTTTTTTTTTCACAAGGCAGGCTTTGAATTTGTGCACTTTGACCACAGCTTTCAAACTTGGAAAGCGTTTGACTAATTACAAAAGCAACCAGATATTCCTGCCATGAGAAAGATCCTGCAGCCAGGTGAGGTATCTGTGGCCAAGCAGGCTCACCTGTGCAGACACAGAGAGTCTAAGCAACAGCAGATTAAAAGAGACCTCATCCAGTAAACATTAATTGCTATGTTATCTTCTGTGTTTTGCTATTGTGATTGGTTTTGCTATATTACAGACTATTTTATAGTACCAGCAGTGCCTGTCCTTAATTTTGAGGCTTGACGGCATGACAAATGAGATCTCAGCACTCTCTGGCTGCTGGTTGAATAATGGAGCATTAACTTCTAGTATGTCCTTAACCCACATTCTAGTTCTTTCATCCAAACTTCAGTGAAATGCTTTCTCTGGGCAGTCCCATTTTTTTCTCTAACCAATTGTCTGGAATATGTAAAATTTTCCTTACTTGCATTACTTAATTTTAAAGCTGTTTAGTCATAGCAATGGTAATACTGTGCAGTATACTGGTACTCTATAGTACCCTTCACTCACCACGCTTGTTACTCTTTGAATTTTCAAATTTTTTAAATACGATTACATTTCAATTGTGCAGACCCTGTGGGCACTAGGGACTTGTAGTATCTGTCTTTCTAAAAATTTCCTCTCCTGTTATAGTAAATCTTTAAGTATATACGTTATGTTACACTGTGTTAATTTTTGTCATACTAACTGGTCCTACAAGTCAGTTCACCTAGGCTAGGTCCAAACTGCATACTATCAACTGAAGATGTTCTAATAAAATTCCAGACATAGATAATTCATGACTATTTTCCTCACTCTAACCGAATGACTGTGCTGGTGATCTTTTGTCTCCTAAAAAGCCACCTACACAAATTCAGAAGTGATTCCTGCATGTTGCCTAACAACTGATTTTAACATTTATATGAAATTAGAAATTTGATGGTGGTAGGGGTTTGAGGAAAAAAATATGGAATGTTGTGGAAAGAATAGTCCTGTATTTTAGAAATCCAAAAGGTTTCTCACAAAGTGCCATGATAGCCCACCCTGTCATGAGCCTAGTAATCATTCCAAAATATGATAATATGACTAAATAAAAAATAAGAAAAAAGTCACAGAGGGGGTGGGGAGAATTAGTTATGCTCTTGTCTGGTTTTATTATAATAAAATAGTTGTTTAAAACAGCCTTCTGTAGATAAAGTCTTAAAAAAAATCCCGTCCATGCAATCCACCCAATGGTATCGCTGCTAGTGGAACATTAGAAAGTAAGGTACACTAAAATTAAAGCTTCACATTTTTGGCAGTACATGCTACTTGTAGGCAGCAAAGGTTATTTTGGTGTCTGATGTGGTGAGGAAACCAGCTGACTCAAAGAAATTTGAACTTGGGAGCAAGAAGAAAAGATTTGGGTAGAAGAGGAAATAAGACAGGACAGGACACAAGAAGGCTCTAAGAAGAATTTTGAGAAGAAACTGAGTGGAAAATTGTAAATTTAGGAGGAAGACATAGATATGCAAAAGATATGGAAGAAAAGTGTTACTACGTAGAGTGGTGCTGAAGATAAGAGGCTGGGATTGGGGTGGCTTGATCTTGCTCCTTCCTGTTCCACTGTTGAGTTTTTATTCATTCAGGCTCTGCATGTGATCAATATAAATATTCTAGGCCTCATACGTAACTCATCTACTTGTTGATAAAACCACTGGCTATGTACTCTTCCACAGTAATCTTTTGTGGTGCAGTTTGAGAAGGAAGAAGGGATGCCTCTGGATACCGCAGTTCTCAGTAGCAGGATGCCAGGCCATGAAGAGAAAGCACAAGATAGAAAAAGGGAGTTGATGCAGGAAAAAAAAAAAAAAAAAAAGAGGAGCAGAAAAGAGAGCACTAAAAAGAAAAAGAACATTGGCAAGCAATGTTATTAAGATGAAATATTAAAGATAAGAAATACTGTAAATACTCCTCCACTAATGATCAGCTTCCAGGAAGTCAACAAAAGGTGTTGACTGTTGTGAACAGTTAAAGGCTTTTATAAAACATTTGCATTTGTGAGGTGAAGGAGGTGTCATTGCCAAAGCAGTGCTTTTGTCATCTACCGATATACAGAGCACTCCTCTAGATAGAAAAGCCAGACCAAGAAAAAGTTTGAATTTCATGTGCAGGCAGGATGCAGAACAGGATTTGCACATAACCCCTGAGTCTCCTTTGCTTTGGCATAAGCACAGAATTTGTGCCAGCTTATCCTAAGCTTTTTGTTATGCCAATTAAATACACGTCTTGTTTAATTGTTGAGTTTAGTTATTAGAGAATTTAAACAGGATAGCTGAAAGAAAGTTAAGCTAACTGCATCTAAGTTGTCTCACAGGAATAGCAGATCCTTATTCAGGAGCTGATGTATATGGTAGGTATATAGGCAACATTAGGGTCAGATCTATTTATTTAAGTCTCTCACTAAGATAGCCTTGTGAAATAAGCATTTTGACCAGATCCTCTGTTGGTAGGAAAAGAATGTGTTTCAGAAAAATACCTTGATTTTTATGAACTAAGCAGAGAGGTCATCCTTTTCCTTTAGGGATCCTGAAGAACAGTAGTTACACAATACCGCAACCTATATTTGTATGGAACAAACCAAATTAACCTTATCCATTCAGCTTCTGGAAGACAAAGTAAGTAGTTCTCATTTAAAGTAATTTAAAATTATAAAACTTTAAAATATGCTTAAGTGCCTATAGATGCACAGACAGCTCTCACACAAATTTTATTTATAAAGACCATTGCGTAAAGACTTCGAAACTGTCACAGCCGGGCAGTTTAAGGAGAGAAGGCACCATGTGATGACCCTAACCCCCCGTCTTTTCTCTGCCCATGTCCTTGCTAAAGGGGCTGAAGGTAAACTGTGGTGGTAACAGGTCTGGGAGGAGAGGAATCAAGAGTGAAGGAGGGAAGTTGAGCCTGGGAAAGGGGGAAGGAAAGGTGTTTAAGTGTTTGTCTTTTTGTTTCCCAGTACTCAAATTAGGAATTAAAAATTTACTTTATTTGGCAATAAATTAATTTTCCCCAGGTTAAGTCTGTTTTGCCCACAATACAATTGGTAAGCAATCTTCCAGTCTTTAGCATCTTGGTAACAATATGCTCTTTCTTGTCCTGGTCACTGAATTATGGAACACATGATGCAGTGTTTCATGTCTTTGTGTCTACAGTAATCTATCTTTTTTTAGGGGACACCGTGAAGGACAATGCTTTGACAAGCACACCTGTGCCAGTGATTTTCCAAATTAAAATTGGAGGCACACAGCAGATCTCTCTGTTACCCTACCTTGCCCAACAGACCCGTTTGCCTGGATCCCCTGAGCTTCCCATTGCTGCCGGGCTGTGGGCAGTGTTGGGTGCTGAAGGACGGGCAGAGCACCTTGGAAGCCTGGGACTATGTGACAACAACACGAAAGACCTGACCAGTCAACACCAGTAGACCTGGCCCCGCTCCCCTTGGTGTGTGAGCATAGCGGAGACCTTGCAGGGAAAGAGGTCAGCGGTACTATCGATTTAGCTCATTAGCTCTCCACTCCTGCAGTCATGAAAAGCTTCCATCTGCAATAATCCTAACAGGCTGCTCGCTTTATTCCTGGAAGGGTTTAATTCTTGTGTTTTACTGCATTGTACGAAAAGCTTCAGACAGCACAACTGAGAAATAATTTTTGCTTCAATATTCTTACAGGTGGCTTTTAGTAAGCAGTGGCACTCAGCTATTAAGAACCCTTGCTAGCTTTCAGTTATATAGATTACAGTTATTCAAGCAGGAAAGGAAGGAAAGATGTGCTCCGTACTTGATTTTCTCTTCACTTTGCAAAACACTTAATGGGTGCAGGAAACCCCAGTTGTTGCAATAACAAGATACAGCTTCTACACTGGCTCACAAACTTTGGCTCTAAGGCTTTTAAGTCTGAGCGCCCACTATTCTGTGCTGCATTATATCTTTCCTGCCTCTACAAAACAGGTTTCAAATGGGAAAAATAAAAAATAAAAAAAAATAATCAGATTTTTCCCTATACCTATCTTGCATTTGCTGGGACAGACATTTGCCCCCACACCGCACAATACACTGAGTCCTGCAAAGGCAGGACTTACTAGTTTTCAGGGCTTTCTGTTTTCAGGATGGTTCATCTCTCTTCCCAAACTTACCACATCTTCCTTTTCAACAGCAAAGCATTGCTCTGTGGCAGCTTTCCTATGGCTGATGCTTTATGAAATGAATGGGCTAGAAGTGCAATGGAGACAGTTCACACCCCAGGACCTGGACTGGTTCCTTCGGTTTCATCTGAGAACGCAAGTTTTAAGCTGGTGGCCACGCAGGCTAACCAGCCGTTGAAGCTCTATTATCTAGGGAGCTATAACTGTTAGCAGACCAAACGGGATCCGTCGAATTTAACTTCTGGTTTTAGAGCACATTTTTATGTATTAAATACGTACAGTGTAAAGGTATTCCATGTCTGAGAGCAGGTATGTTTTAGTCCCTTTTTTCTCAGATGTGGATCTGAAGCTCAATTTTCACATGGGATATAATGAAAGGCTGACTTCTAGCATCCAAATAGCTAAAAAGGAGAGGACATTCTTCCTTTGGGATTTTCTTGCAAAACATAATAAAGTTGCTGATTGGCTTTATGCTATGAAAAAATGTATCTTTATGAAAAATGGAAGCACAAGGGACTATGGCACCCATGAATGTGTAGAATCCTAAGAAAATATATGAATAAAGCGTAAGAAAATTTCAAATTCAATCACCAAATACTCATCATGTACATTGACATTACATAACATGAAAAACAAAACAGTTTTTGTTGTTTTGACCACAGACAGCTAAAGAAGTCAGAAGGTAGAGTAATAATCTATTAATTCAAAGAGAAGAGTTCAGAGATGAATATCAAATCTATGAAGAGTAAACTTTTAGTATGGGGCAATAAAAACCTAATGTATGAATACAGGTAAAATGTAGATGTACACGCTTGTAAAAATGAAATTTGATGGAAAGCAATAAGGCATTTACAGCAGCTGGGAAAACAGAAGAACATCCTCTCATCTTTAGAAAAAAATAAGTGAGACACTGAGGATTTTCAAGATGTCAGAATGATTGATTTCACTCCAGATGAAGTCAGCTGAAGTTCCTCCATTTCAATACAGCATTAGGTTGTCTGCTTATACAAGTCTTTTTAACTGCAGCCTGATATTTTCAAATTTTCTGGCAAATAAAAAATAACAGGTGAAGATGGAATGTATACTATTAAGTGGTGGAGAAAAAAAAGAAAATTTTACAAGAAATGGGGAAATAATAAACTCACTGAGTAAATAAAAGCAGACAGAAAATCAGCAAAAATGAATTAAATATGCCTACAGTTAAGATGTAGCCAATTTGAAAAAAAAAAAATCAAAGGATTTAATCAGATTTAACTATTTAAATATAAAAAGAAAACAGCAAGACTTTTTAGTGTTAAAACTTGCGTCTCCCACATCTTGACTTCTCCAACAGTACTTGCTGAAAGTAGAGTTTATGACTCTGTCCTGTGCTTTTTAGAGAAGAAATGAAGAGGTGTACAGATAAAAATCACATTCTGATGGATGTATTATGTGCTGAGAGAATGTGATGACTTATGCTTGTACCTGTCATTATCTTGATGTATTGCATCTTTAGTAGTGAGAAAACTGTTCTTTACTATGAAATCAAATGTATTCCTAGGAAAATAATGAAGTCAGAGAGGCAGAAATTGAAAATAGAGTCTAACTTGCACAGATTATGCAAAACATGAACTAATAGCTAAGCTATACTCAAATACAAATGTTTTCAGCAGCTGTGATTTTCAGATCTTTAAGGGGCATGCTCAGAATGGAGTTCAGTCTTCAGCTTTTGTCCTAGGCCAACAGAACAATTTTCTGATTTAAAACTCATCTTAAGCTCTACCCACAAAATCTAATATTGTCTTCACATGCATCTATATAAAATATTAAGGTTTAAAAAACTGTCATTATATTAAAAAGTGCAAAGAACACTTCACACTATCAAGCACTACCTCTCATTTTCATTACTTTCCTTTCTGTAGGAGTTCATTACAGAATAAAACTGTCCCTTTCACAGTAAATCTTGAGGAGTTCAAAGCCATGCTGCTCCGTAATTATTGTGATTAGGCCTCTAACTGCAGCCTGACTTTAGCAATTAGGAACTGATGGCTAAAAGGTAAGACGACTTCTTGCCTTGCATTTAACATATAGTGAATCCTAACAAGTAATAAACCCAAGAGTTCACTGAATGTAACAAAAAAAATTAGCTGCTCTGTGTATTATTAAAGATAACCTCATTTTCTTAAGTACCTGGAAGTGGCTATGAGCACACTGAAGATAAGACACCTCATTGTAACTCAGAACGTATATCTAGGCACCTCATATTTTACACAACTCCGCACAAAGGCCTCCTGTCATCACTGAAGTGAAAATTTATTTCCAGAATAGGTCTGTTCTCCAAAAATATCATTGTATCTATTCAATGCTTTGCTACTTAGACATTGTTCATTTCCTACAGGGTGGAGTAAATATTGATTTTACAGGGCCAGTTGAGGCTGCTTTATCCCAAAACACAAGTGATGGTGAGCAGAGAGAGTAATCAATCATGTAAGGGTGAAATGAGATATTTTAATGAACTTTTAGAGGTAATTGCTACAGTAAGACTATCATTTATACAGAAGAGGTTTCTCCATTGCTTGTGGTTAATTGTCACAATGCCAGCAAAGTGTATCACTAAGCCAGCTACAGAACAGCTTCTAACGACTCTGGGGCTTTCCCCCCCCTGTTGCTAGGAGTACCACCTAAAACTGAGCAACAAAAGTCAATCAAGTTAATCAAGATATATCAAAGGACTGTTAATAAAATAATAAATGAAATTATCACTGAAGATTTACCTAAAGCTAAACTATAACATCTCGGTAGGACAATGTATTAACTTCTCTTTCATTTGAGAAGAGCAAAGACTTAAATGTAAATGGCATGTTTTTCTCTGTGGCAAATGTTGCCACAATCCATGGAAATACTGTTGCCTTTTTGACAGTTGCTCATTATTACACCGTTGGAAAAAGCAATGAACTATTTTCTGTTTGATTGCTTTATGGACAGAAATTAAACTCCATTATGCCACAATCAAGTTATGTATCTGTCTTTATCTGCTAATAATTCAAAGTTAACTTTCAGAGGTATCTGTAATGAGCAACTGAAAAGTGGAAATAGCCATTTGTTTCCAACTATCTTTTTTGTGCAAAATAGATCACTAAATTCCAGACAAGTCATGATTCAGAGGTTCATTTAATGGTCACTAGAAAGGGTTGAAAGTTGAGAGAGCTTTTCTGTTATTCCTTCATTTCCACCAATCTCTAAATATGTTTTCAAAAATTCTGGAGATTCTGCCTGTGTCTGCCTGATCACAATGCATTTTGAAGCACATCCCCTACCAAGTGTTATCTCAATACACTGAACTGTAAAGGCCTTTGAAATAGTTTCCAACCTCTGGAGGCTAATTTTATATTGTAAACCCAAACTAACAAACTCAGCTGCCTTTTCTAAATGCTGCATATAGTACAGGTCATGAGGAAAAGATATTGTTGGCAAATGAAAATATGGCTATTTTTTCACAATGCCAATGTTTTTCCATATTCTAGTTTTAAAATCCTATCCAATACATGTCTGCATGTTGAAGTTCGTGATGCAATACATGAAGTAGTGCAAATTTTGTAAGTCATTTTTTAAAAGCAGGTTGAAACGGTGGAGAAAAAAAAATAATCGTCAACAGCAAAGGTATAAATATTGACTGAGATACCCAAATCATCATTCCAGTTCAGTTACTTCCTCTGGAGGAAGGTGCTGACCTTTCAGGAAAATGCAAATCCAGTTTAAAATTTGCAATTCAACAACAACAAAAGTGTACAAAAATTGTCTGAGTGCAGAATAGTATGTACTTACAGGTTTGGCAGCATGAGCATGCCATTTTAGAAACCTTATATGGTTTAATTTTTTCCTAATCATATCTGAATTCTTTTGCCTCTATTAATTGTACAAAATTTTATACCAATTCCTATTTTAAATACAAGGCAGACAAGAATGGTTTCTTTGGTCAAGGAGATTTGTGCAGTGCTGAGAATTTTTATATAACAACTGTTTTAAGACTGAGTTCACGAAACCTGAAATGTTTATCTGTGGAAAATGGGGACATACATTTAAGAGAAGAATAAATGCTCCACTAAAAGAAAATAGTATTGCTTTCAGAAATGCTGAAAATGAACCCAAACCCTTGAGCTTTATTTTTTTATTATCTTTTGTTTCCTCCAGGAAAGACGGTGATCCTGAATCACTATCACTGTTCTCTTTAGCTTTATCTTATAGACATCCTTCTGTGAGGACAAAAGATTGAAAGTCTGTGTGTGAAGATGCATGTAAGTACTGAGGTCAGGAGCCGATTTTGCTGTCTGGGTAAGAGCACTTTGAGAGGAAGTCCCATTAGAAAGACAAATGAATATACAGGGTTTGTTGCGAGGAGCCCTCCCCTCATGCAGACCTTCTGTGATTCATGCATGACTTCACTCATCTGTTTTTATTCAGTCTATTCTAATTTTGTAAGCAAGCGAGGTGGCCAGCTAAGCTCGGCAGCCCAGGACAGGAGGGCTCACAGGACACTCTGCTAATGATGTCTTCCAAGCCTGGCTTAGCTTTCCCTCTTTCCCAGACTTTCGCTCTGCTTATTCCAGCAGAAAAGGGCAATCATATCCAAAGCGATTCTCCCCAAATTAAGTAGTTCCGTGTAACTAAACAATCACTAGAAAATGACAAGGAATGATCTATGTATCAGTAGTTAAAATTAGTATTTTTGAGGTTTAAACGTAGCTTCTGGCTGCTAGAAATTATCATCAGTTCAGATTCTGTGTAGAGAAATATTTTAATCCAAACAATAGAAATGCTTGGATAGATACAATGCTTTAGGAGACCATGAGAATAATAACAAAGGATAAAAATGATTGTCCTTGCTATTGACTCTCCATTTAAAAAGAAAGATTAGAAAGATCTACCAGAAACAAAAATTAACTTCAAAGGTTACTTGTATGAAATGGATGTCTGATATAGTGTGATACCTTGTGTAGAAAAAAAATATCTATCTCTTCAGAGGAAATAACACGCTGAGTCTATTGAAAATGAACAAAGCCAATCTTAAAAAAAAGGGAAATGAAAAGAATCTATCTTCCTCATATTAAAAGGCAGAAAGACAGAATCTATACTATTGTTGATTTGGGGATAGTAAAATCAGGGAATGCCTGCAAGAAACTGTTAAGAACTGCTTTGTCTGAGGATATTTTTTGGCCTTGCAAACAACCTTAAAACATCTCTAAATCTAGATTTTCAGTTTTACAATCTACATGCTCCTGCAGTACTAGAGAGTCCCAAGAGTTAACTTTAAAACAAGTTATTTCGTGATGATCTGGCTGTAGAACAACATAGGGTTTTCACACAGGCTGAGAAGAAAGAAGAAATCTAAAAGAATTTGAAACACATTTGCCTCAAAAGGACCTCAGGAAGACCATTCAGTCGGTCCTATATGAAGGAAAATAAGTATACCTGAACCCATATCCCGAAAGCTGTTTGGCTACCTCCTTTTTACAAAAATCTGCAGTGAAAAAATTTTATAAACTCCCCAAGAAAACTTTTCTCCTGTTTATAGTTAGCCTTGCAGGCAGAAAACTTTTCATAATAACTGATCACCTACGATAATTTTATTTTACCGATCCTCTCTCTAAACCAACCAACCGAAAAACAAACATAGAGAACAACTGACTGACTGTTTTTAGTAAGGTTGTCTTCTAGGGAAACTTGTGTCCTCTTTTAGTGTCTTTTTTTCTGGACTTAATAAAACTCAATCTTTTGACTCAGTCCTTACAGTACAGTATACCAAATAGCTTACATGGCTTGTTAGGCTCTTTTTAATTCCCTCTGCTGTCAGTCTCTACATTCTTACCAGCCTAGACACAGTATTTTGGCAAGGTTTCAGTATTGGCAAATAGAGCAAACCAATTATTCCACACTGTAAAAACGATTCTGTTAATACTTTCTAGAAGTCCAGGTGCAATTTTTTTCCCCATATTTTCTTCTCATGTTAATCTAACACTTGGGTATATGGGGCAGCGCAGCCTGCACATTGCCCAGTTTCATCTCAGCAGAGTCCCAAGCACCTAACAAGGTCTTGAAGAAGATGTGAAGAAGGATAAATAATTGATGTGTTTGTGGATAAAATATCTTTTAAAGTTCCAGTTACTTTTCTCCTTTGAATGCTTGTCCATGTATGGATTCACAGTGTAGGTGATTTTTTTCCCATTTTTCTTTTTTCATTTTTTATTTTAAGGAGCATTCTTTGGAAAAGATGTTAACAGAGATATCACTCAGCAAGGCACCTGCAATAATACTGGCTCTGGTGGAACATACTGTATCAATGAAGGAAGATCCACTTGGGCATAAGATATTTTAACACAGCCCACTTTCTGTTTGTGCAGAGATCTCTAACTATTGATCCAAACAGCCACTGAGGTTTTCAGAACAGTCAGCTCCTTTGCAGTAAAAAGTAATTCCTTCTATTTAATACCTGTAATCAGGCATAAAGCCTTTGCTGACAAAGGAAGAGTAGACTACAGACTCTTTGCCAAAGCAGAGGTTTATATAAAAAAAAAAAATCCAGGAGATCTGTGCGGTCAACAGGCTGTAACTTATGTAGGGTTCGGCGTTCGGAAGATCTCGCGATGTCACGGAAAGTTAGAGGGTTAGTCGCAGCCTTATGATGTGTCTGTAATCCCACCTACCCTTGTTAGTATAAAAGGAATTGACTGCGCAATAAAAGGCGGAAGCTGGCGCTCACACTGTGTGTGCTATCTGTCTCTTTCCCTGGTCCGGGCCGACCAGTGATCTAATCGCGGCACCTTGATATGCGGCGAACGCTACAACTTATTGCCTACATCAGATGGCTAACCTGTCTTTGAATGGTTGGGCTTTATGGGATTCTTTTCTTGCACCCTCTTCTTGCTGCATTTCAGGCAAATCTCAAGAATTTTGCTTGTGCTCCTTAATTGAAAAACTTTCCTGCGTGGCAGGTACATGCACTGATCCTCTTTAACAAGCTATGTTCTGACCTGTTGACCTTATCTGCTAAATTTGTGGAATATACTATTGGACATAAATTTTAATCTAATCACTCAGTCCAAACAGCATAAGAAAAAAACTCAGTGTCTTATTTCTGTCCTGAATAAAACAATATATATGTTACTTTCTGACTTCGCACAAGTGCAATTTTGGTACAAGCCTTTGACAGTACCAGACACTCAAAAAAAAAAGCTAGAAATTTATTGCAACGAGACTGAAGATTGAGCCTATGCAGAAAAAGCAATGACCTAAGCTCAGAAATTTAAAACTAGGAAAATAATAAAAAAAAATTAGTATCTGGATTCCATCAGACTTGGATTAGTACCCAGTCAGTTATTTCACCTTAGGTAGAACCTGGGATAAGTTGTGACAGAGATCTTATTCACAAAGGAAACAATGTAAGAGGGATTGATTACCACCGTGTGAATCTCCTACTTCCTAGCAGAAGAAATAGCCTCCGGAAAAACTGTCTTCACAGACAGAAAGAGTAATGAACAATTTCCAACTGTGTAGAGCATCAGGTTTAATTCTGTGGAGAAATAAGGTTTCTTGTTAGCAGCAATAGCTTCACAAATCTCTAATAATCCAGTGAGAATAGCTATGAAATGAAATGAGGAGGAAAGAAAGGAAAAAGAAATGGCTGACACAGGAAAAAGAATTTAAGGCTCTCACCCTAACCTTAATTTTAGCACCTGAAGACAGAGGTCTGTGGCAATCAGTGGACCATACCAGCTAATAGGTATTAATAAAAGCAGTGGTGATGATCTTCCCTCTAGCTGGTCCAGGGGCCAGCTATTGCAGTTGGGATTTAGAGGATCTAAGTCGGTATTATGGCCTGTTTGATGGTACCAAGGGCAGAACCTCTGGAAACCGTGGTGGTGTGTTATCATTAACAGAGCGAAGAACTGAATCAAATCTGCAGTTACACAGCTCTACTCCTGAGCCAAATTGACCATTTTCTTTGGCAGCCAAGATCCTCGCAACAAAAAAATCCCTGCGCTCTGTAACACTTGTTGCAATTGTAAGAAACTGCACTTGCTCCATTTATTGTCTTTTCAGAAAGACACAGACAACTAACCACTATGTTACAGTGTTCTCTCTTCAGTGCAGAGCAGACACTAAAATCAAACAGGAGCGTCTGTATAATTGATGTCACTACAATATTTATAGCTAACCACTAATTTGGATCTACTTTGCAGTGGTTGAGAAGGATCTCATACCCAGAAGACTCCAGTCTTCCGGGGCCTTTCTCCAGCCTCTCACTGCCATATGGCCATTTTATTTACCCATGCCATCATGAAAGCGGTAAAGGCCAGACATAAAAAGAAACATACATTATGCCTGCAAAAGGTGTCACACTTTCTGCTCACTCTTCCTGCTATTGTGGGAGTCTGGGTTTGTTAGATGCTGAATGCTAGGCTCTTAACCACTTAGTTAATGAAGAGGATTGTTTTATCTCCAGTAAAAAAAGTGAAGGATCGCTGTGCAAGAGAGTTGGCTCTGTAACTTATTCCCTTTCCTAAGGTTGGCATTGTCTCTGACTCATTTTGCAAAGCTTGGAACTGTTTCTTTCCAGATAAGGGGCACTGACTTTTCAGCCTTGAGCAACCATGTGTGGTGGTGTTAAACAACACAAGCAGTCCCTTTCTAGCGGAAACGTGTGAAAGCTGGAAACTTATCAAATGGTATCCACATGTTTCTGGTTTCCATTCAACAGTTATACTCAGAGTTAGAGATCAGAGCCCAAAAGTGGCTCCACTGAGACAGCGGAAGGTTATTTTTTGGCATGAACCTGTCTCAGCCAAACAGCATTTTGCCTTGAAATCTGCCTTCCTCAAGATCTCAAACAATAAGAGCAAATACACCTTGCCTTTGCAGAGGAAGAGGAACTTTAATAGAATCTAAAGACAGCCCTCTTGCTAGAGCCAGCCCTGGAAAAGGAGAGTGAGCTTTTACAACTCAGAAAGACATAGCAGGAGCCAATGAGCTGAATAGTGCCTTTTGCTGGAGGGATGAGCTTTTGATAGCTCGGAATCAAGAAGAAGGAAAGAAGATTTTCATTTAGACTTCCTGCCTTTGATTTTTCTAAGGGAGTCCCCATCGCTGCGGTTGGGGTTGGCACTGGGGTCATCCCCCTCGTTGGCAGGGATGTGTTCTTGCTGTTTGCATTCACAGCGGTCCCCAAGCGCAGAAATCCACAGAGCTCCCTGTCTGCTGCAGAGCAGACGGTTCTCTCTCTGATGGATTGTCGGATGTCTCCTTTCTAGCAAAGTACTTGTTGCTTTTTATTTATTTTGAGTTTGTGATTATCAGATGCCTTTTGAATTCTCATCTTGTTCTTTGAACTAGACTCCTCTTAGAGTGGCATTTTCTGCAAATGTTACAAACATATTCTTGATTCTTTCTTTCAAGCTGATAATGAAAATATTGATTAGAACTTGGCCCAAGCTAGATCCCTACAGGTATCCATCGAAATATCTTCTCAGCTCATCAGTGAACCATTGCTATCTACTCTAAGAGTACACAGTGAGTTGGGAATTTGGCTTGTGCCCGTGGTATCTAACCTGATCTTCCTAACATTACAAATGTCATGTGGGCTAGTGCCAGAAAGCTTACTGAGGTAAAAGATTCATCCTTATCTTCTAGGCCAGTTATATTGTCAAAAAGGAATTGCAATGATCAGAAACAGTATATGTTCTTTCTTGTTGTTGTCATTTGGTTGCTTATAAATTGATTACTCAATGATTTGAAAAGGGAAGTTGAAGCAATAAATCTATAATTCATCACCTATACTTTTTTCCATTGATAGTTTCCTTTGGGAGGGTAAACTTCCTGAAAAATCACACCCTAACCATTTCTTCAAGAATACTTGTGAGATGGTCTCAATTACTTATCAGGTGCTCCAGGGTGAATGTTATCATTCTCTGCACATTTGAACCTCTCTAACTTACCCTATCCAAAGTCACCCTCCATACATTTTGTAGGACTGTGCCCTACATACTTTTTTCCAGTAAATAATCAGGTACTTAGTCCCACATTGCTGCATCCTTTGGTTGCTGCTTTGGTTGCCTGATCAAAAATTTCATCTACAGCTTCTTTTTGATAAGGACATTTCTTTTGTTCTTTCTCCTTTTATCTTCACCCAGAGAAATGCAACAGATTTGCCTCTCACCTCTCTCCCAACTTCAGAGAGTGACTTCAAAGCATTCTTGATCTACAGTGTAATATCGGTTTTCTTTTTTCCTCTTTGTGCTTCCTGAATAAACTATTTCTATTTTACCAGCCTTCCAATTCTATTGATTTGTTTCACCAGCTTCCTGTCATGTTGATTAACCAAGTTTTTTGGTTGTAAAGCAAGAATTCAGATCCTTTCTCTCCAGTTCCTGTGCTGTTTCGAGTTCATGTGTAAGATATGTGTTCAAACTAACTCTTCTTGGTTTAAAGAAGGCAGAAGAAAACATCTTTATACCTCAATACAAGATCAGTGTCATGGAATAAGCCATATGTCCTCCATGAGGCTGCGCGATCACTAATATTGAGATGCAACATTAGGAAACTTGGCATGACCAAGCTATCTTTCTTGAAGGTTCACACTAAGAAGGAAGCCACCTTCTCCTCAGGGATGGTATTTCAGGCTGGCAGATGGTTGTCTTGTCTTATAACAGGGTAATTATGAAAGCATTTAGATGGTGATTTTGAATGCCTTAGTGTGGTGGGTTGACCCTGGCTGGACACCAGGTGCCCACCAAAGCTGCTCTCTCACTCCTCTCCTCAGCTGGACTTGGCGGGGAGAGAAAATATAATGAAAGGCTCGTGGGTTGAGATAAGGACAGGGGGAGATCACTCACCAATTACTGTCACGGCCAAAACAGACTCCACTTGGGAAAATCAGGTTCATTTATTACCAATCAAACAAGAGTAAGATAATGAGAAATAAAAACCAAATCTTAAAAAACCTTCCCCCCACCCCTCCCTTCTTCCCGGGCACAGCTTCACTCCCAAATTCTTACCTACCCCCCCTGAGCAGCACAGGGGGACAGGGAATGGGGGTTGGAGTCAGTTCATCACACGTTGTCTCTGCCGCTCCGTCCTCCTCGGGGGGGGAGGACTCTGCACTCGGCCCCTGCTCCAGCATGGGGTCCCTCCCATGGGAGACAGTTCTTCATGAACTGCTCCACTGTGGGTCCCTTCCCTGGGCTGCAGTCCTTCAGGCACAGACCGCTCCAGCGTGGGTCCCCCGCAGGGTCACAAGTCCTGCCAGCAAACCTGCTCCAGTGCAGGCTCCTCTCTCCACGGGGCCACAGGTCCTGCCAGGAGCCTGCTCCAGCGCGGGCTTCCCACGGGGTCACAGCCTCCTTCGGGCATCCCCCTGCTCTGGCATGGGGTCCTCCTTTCTGGGCTGCAGGTGGAGATCTGCTCCACCATGGACCTCCCTGGGCTGCAGGGGGACAGCCTGCCTCACCGTGGTCTTCATCACCATGGGCTGCAGGGGAATCTCTGCTCTGGCGCCTGAGCATCTCCTCATCCTCCTTCTGCACTGACCTGGGGTCTGCAGGGCTGGGTCTTTCACATATTCTCACTCCTCTCTACCGCTGCAGTTGCGCAGGTTTTTTTTCCTCCCTTCTTAAATACATTATCCCAGAGGCACTGCCGCCATCACTGATGGGCTCGGCCTTGGCCAGCGGTGGGTCCGTCTCAGAGCCGGCTGGCATTGGCCCTGTCGGACATGGGGGAAGCTTCTAGAAGCTTCTCGTAGAGGCCACCCCTCTAGCCCCCTGGCCAACAAAACCCAATATGCTTAGCTTTAGGGAAATCCATTATTAGGTAGTCCTTTCTTTTGTAGACCCAGAATGATGTGATAATTTTTGGGCACCAGGGAGAGAAGATTATGAGGCAAGTACTAGTACAGCTGATTGATAGTTTCACCATAGTACTCTCCAGCCACCTGATCTCTACCATCTTGCTTCATCATTTCTGCCCATTTATTGAGTCCTATCATTTTTCTCAGTGAAATGATCTACTCAGTTTAGTCCAGCTTCCTGAGAGAACCCTAGTGCAAACCTTTTTTAAATGTCCAGTATGTCCTACCTGAATTCCTTCTGTTGGTTCATTCACCAAAATTTGATTTATAAGTCCCTTAAATCCTGAAGGTTTGGCACCAGAATACAACTATCATCACAGGTGAAACTCTGTGTCTAAATGTCCAAGCCTGCAACTGTGATGCTAGTATTATACTTGTTTCAAATGTATTAGAAGTCAGGACATTCTGCCATCATTGTGGAAACCTGGATCCCAATTTGAAATTCTCTGTACTGTACATAGCAATTTTAAGAACTGCTTTGACCTCTCAAATTCTTGTAACATACTTTATGCCCTAAATCTAATTGAAGTGATATAATTCTTTTTAGGTAGGCCTAAATGCAACATAGCTTAAGCACATTTCAGTAGCAATCTTTGTTGCCAGAATAGAAACAGAAAACCTAGCATGCCTCAACCAGATGGAGATATCCATCAAATGGTTTAAATATTTATACTGAAATACATGTAAAATCTAGGTATATTTTAGAAAACAGTAGTTAGGCAATGCAGTCTCATTTAAGAGCTAAGGCAGAAGTTCAGTTTTATGATTGCTCCTTGACTAATGAGTTGTTTTCATATCGTGCTGCTTTTCTAGGTTGCATACTCTTAAAAAAAGACTTAAAGATTAATTTACCTCTATAAATAATCTCATTCACTTCCAGCTGATTCTTTTCTGGTCTCACTTTCAAGAAGTTTTACTCAGGTAAATAGCACTTAAGCTTATGCCTAACTGTCTGCAAGATCAAGGATTGATAAAACTGTGTGTAAATCCTAGCCTACCCTGTGGCAAAGGCACATATCCCTCTTTCTCTAGAGCAAAAGCAATTTAAAAAAATCATCTTAGAGGGAGTTAAGAAACCCATGTATAATCCAGGGATTAGACAAGATACCCAAACCCACCACTCCCCAAGTGTGCATCTGCTTGCCTTGAAAGTTCGCTGTATTGGTTTTTCTCATTCTGCACGCTGCCCTACTTAGAATGGTTTGCCACCTCCTCTCCTTTCTCAACCACGCGGGAAAGCAGATGGAGGTCCAGTGAGGACCTGGACCATGAGTAGAACCAGAGCAGATTTGGCACAAGCCCACGTGCAGATTTCCCACTAAATGTCATTGCTACAACTCCTGTTAAAAATGCTGGAAGAAAATACAACCGTGGCTATAGCACTTGCCCAAGGGCTTATGCTCACCTGAGTTGGAATGAGTTTGAGCTCACACTTCCCAAGACAAGCTCCTGTGGTTCTGGAGAGCTCTGAATGGTCAGGCTGCTTCACAATAGACTGTTCAAGCTTCATGGTGTCAGGCAGAATAGTGGTCATGAGAGCCTGCATCTGTAATCTAGTAATGAAGCAACTTGCTTTTGCAATTTGCATTAAGTAGTTCCTGAATAAAAATGAAAGTAAATTAGGGAACGTTCCTAAGATACATGAGATACCTGGTTTGAATCCTGTGTGGCTCAGAAGGGGGAGTGTTCTATTTCTAACACTGGTATGAAGGATAGGCAGAGGTAATCAGGCCTTCTTTGGATGCTCTTTAAGAAAAAATTGTTACTACTGTTCAGTTACGTTTTCCAGGTTAGGAGTTGTAACACCGTTGTGGTTTAAATTCCGCCCTAGGATTTAAGCATAAGGTGTTACGACTTCTAGCTTGGAAGAATGTGGAAGTTCTTCTTTGCAAATGATGCTATGTTTACACCAAATATTACCAAACAGCTCTGTATCTTACATGTAAATTATCTTATTATGGAAAAATGGCACAATACCTTATTGCTACTGAACATATGTGTATGTAAGTATTTTATATATGTGTATGTATATGATATATATATGTATCAGCTACATCAGTTACATCATGATGTAACTGTTTAGAAGAGTGGCACATCAGGCCAGCTCTAGACTATAAAAATAAACTTTTACTCAGTTCGTTCGTTAGTAACACATTTGTTAATGGTCAGATTTTAATATTGATCATCACCAATACATATGCAAAACGGTTTGTCTTTTGACAGTCACATTCTAAATTAACTGCGAGTAGGTAATACCATGGAGCAGATGCCATATAGTTAGTGCTGATGGGTACAGTTAGTGGTTCTTAGTTGCAGAGTTCCCACTGATCAGGCCTGAGAGTCAGTCAGCAAGTCAGAACCGAAGGGAGCTTGTCCTCCCTCGGTTCCTCCAGTTCTCCTCTCTTGCGCTGGATGTCTTTACACCAGTGTCCTCCCATCAAAAGAGGATGGGGGTCCTCCTTTACTCCCATACTGTTTATCCTGTTCTCTTTGTCTTGCCAGTCACCCTTGTGTATTTGGAAGGTTGTCCCCTTGTGCTTATCTTGTTCTCGGGCCGCTTTTGGTGTCCGGATGCCTTTTATGTGCAACTAGCCCTAACTTGCTTTGTCTCTCTGCTGATTATGTTACTCACACATTTAAGTAAAGTTGTGTCTGGCTATGCCATCACAGTGTTATAAATACACACTACTGTTAATTACAGCATTTAATAGTTAAGTATAGCTAATGTTAATTATATCCTGATTAGTCCATTTATAATTCATCATTGTCACAGACCTCTGCATTGGCTACAATCTCCTTATTTGTCTTGAGTTAATTATTTTCACTTAATTTTCTTTTCAGTCTACTGTGAAAAAACATGGCATAAATGTTTTGAAATGAGAGAGCTCTTATGCGGGAAGATGTCTACATACTGACTGTCTGCAGAGATGACTCAGCCTCTTTTACGCAGTGAGCTGGCCATGGGAAAACAACTTTGCTTTTGCCATCATTAGTTACAGCGTGACACCTGAAGACAAAGATGCCATTTCCCATCTACTAAGTGATTGTATCACTGTCTGGATGGAAGGAAGTATTAAGTTCCCACCAGGACCAGCATGTTGGATATTAATGCCTCTAATGCTGAAGTGGTTTACTTCTTTCTTTAATCAAACAGCCAAGAGAAAACATAATTATATAGTACAAGTCTGAATGGCAAATTAATCAAACCTCTTTAAAGTTCTTATTTTGCAGCTGGAATGTTGCCTGCTCTAGCTTAAAAACATTTTGCCAAGTACTTAAGGTGCTCAAATTTGCAAACCAGGAAGGATGTGCATTTTCTTGGCAAATGTCCTCTGGATCTACTTCAGCTATGCTTCTCTTAACTGTCACTCCAAAGTAACAGCGCTTTGATAGTTCTCAAAGTACATATTTTGCTACCAGGGAAGAAGAAATACGGTCAGTTATTTCTCAGTCCAGATGTATTTCCTACTGACGTGTTCTGAGTTGTTAAATTGTAGTGAATAGTGAAGCTTACCCTAAGCAAGGACTTGGTAAAAACTGAGGAGTAAATCAAAGTTTGCTTCAGTTTTATAAATGGTTATTCAGTGAGAACCAGGGAAGAAATCTTTTTCGTAAATATTATCTAGTTGGTCAGGCGCAGCTTCCTCACACCCCCCTGTGATCACGGCACACAAACTGCCTAAAGAACAAGCTCTTGCAGAGACATTGATCATGTGTACTTCATGATAACTCTAAAGCATTTATTTGGACTTTACCTAGTTTACTTCAACAGAAGTTCTACCTTGGGAAAGAATGAGTGCCTCTGAGGAGACTTTTAGACACCAGCCTTGAGTGGCATTTTTACCAAAGCAAACCAAGTGAATGTCAACAAAGTCTTCAGCCTGGGAACAGCCCACCATCCAGTTCTTCCCTGACCCACCTCCTGTGTTAAGGTGGGAATCTGAGTGTGTCTGCCCCAGAGAGGAGAATTAGCCTGCACTGGGGTTGCTGGGGCCACAGTTTTAAACTCTCAGTAGCTAAAACCTGGTGTGGACATCTCCCCATCGCTGCCTGCAGAGCGAGGCAGCAGGTGTCGACTCTCTTCTCCTCTGCCTCTCCCTCTGCTCCTCATTACCTTCAGCGTTCAGGCTAAAAGAGACAATCTATTAACTACAAAACTTTTCAGATGCCTTGCTAAAATCAACTCCTCCTTCCTTTTGGTATTGCTTTTTTTATTGGTTTGTCTGTCTGTACGCAAGGGCAGACAGAAGAAATTAATAGTAAATCCAACCTAATTTAACATTAATTTGAATGAAATAAATGTTATTCCTGCTTTCACTATACTGTAAGAAAATAATATAAATTGAGAATTTGAAATCTGTTATGTAAAGCAGTTTTAGTCAGACATTACACAGCTACCTCAGATTTTTTTCTGCTTTTAGGTCTTTCTGTGCAGGAAAAACGACAGAAAATGCATGGAAAGGATGCATTAGTCATTTTATTTGATTAAAAACATATATCATTTATCAGAGGTCAGCAACTTGCAAAGGCTAACACCAAAGTACTGAAAAATCAGAGCGATTAGTAGACTAATACTATTAAAATGAATATTTGGATGAAAAATATCCTTAACATTCATCTGTAAAACAAGATTTGGACAATATAATCTCTATTAGTCTCAAGCAAAAAGTTTCTTGAAATGAGTATTTTAGATAAATGAGCTTCATACAAATGCATGAGGTCAGATTGAACTCAACAGGTACCCTATTGCATTACAAATCTCGTATTTCATGCTGGGTTGGCAAGAAAAGATGGGACATGGACAACATACATTAACTTTTTCCAGAAAAACAGAACCTTCCCCAGTTATTTCAAGAAAAAAAGTGAACAAGGAGAGACATCCATAAAATTCCCAAGTAACTAGATGGTCCATACTTACTCACCGTAGAGCCCGGGGGCAAAGCGGAGAGGGGGGCCAAATGGAAGTATCACCTGCACATAAATATTGTCAACTATTTGAAGACAGGGTGTTTCCTTACTTTTGGCAATTAAAAAAAAAAAAAAAAAAAAAAAAAGACAAGAAAAGCTTAGCAACCCCTCTAGATGAAATGACATCTGTACTATCCAGTTTCAATCCTTCACAGAGCTCAGGGACCTATGTCTGTTTTATCAGGGATAAGAAACAGCATTAAAACCTGTGAGACTGAGCAAAAATTCAGAATCTCTTTTTAGTTGGGTTGTGCCATATCCTACTGTCATAGGTGCAGTAAAACACAAGATCCAGATGTGAGAAGAGTTCTGTAAAGAAAACATGTGCCTTAACCTTTCCTCATTTTGTGGTCCCCTTTTAGGACATCTCAGTGGGAAACGGCAATACGTATACTCTCTCCGCTAGCCTGCTTAATTGTGTACTCATTTCAGTGAGACTGCTATGCTTCACAGACTTGCTGCGGTTCTACAACAAAGAAAATAAGTCACTTTAAACTTTGCTCTTTAACCTCCTTTTTTTTTCTACTCAACTATAACATTCAGTGTTAGGCAAAAATAGTTTTGCCTGGAGTGAAAACTGATGGAACAGGACAAGAAACCTTTTGTGCAGTGCTTGCAAGTCTGGCACAATGCCTAGCTTTGCTTTCTACACTACATTTGTCACTGAAAAAACATATTATACTACCGAGGTGAAACAAAACTAGCTCTCCATATCACCTTTTGCGATCTCATTGAAATAAACACAATGCCTTCTTCCACAAAAATTAGATTAATTCTTTTAGTCGGGCAGCACAGTATAATATTCATGTAATGAAAACTATCTTAGTCTACTCATCAAAACCTAACTACGGTAGGGAAATAGACTTTTCATTATTTATATAACACCAAAGACATTAATTTGTGTCTTTCATTTATCTATTATACTCTACTAATGAACAAACGACTAAATTGAATACCTCATTCTCTAACTGCAATTAAAAAAAAGAAAGTCATCACTCAGGGATACTACCAGAATTAACCTTCTTCTGTGGTTAATTTAAACATAGGCAGTACAAATAATCTTACTTGAAGCAGCTGGACAGCTCAGAAACATTCGTTCCATTTACCAGAAAAGCTTTTGAGTTACAAATATGCGAATGTACACATTTATCTCAGGTTCTGCTGCAGTTAAATTGGGAACTTGTAGGTCTCTCAATTTTACTATTACATTTCTTTTCTATTTCTTCAATCAACAACAAAGGGTAATAAATACACTGACCTCACACACAGACACACAAAATTAGCTTTAACCTAAAAGAGAAATTTATTTTTAGATAATAATAATAAAAAATCTATTTGGGCTAAAGTATTATTAAAATGACAGAAGCAAAAGTAGGGTTTTTTTTCTAGAGACATCATGTTTCAGATCGTATTCCAACCCCTACACCGTTCACCTTGTTCTTAGTCGAGCTCATTACACAGCAAAGGTCCTGGGACTCTTGGTTCGGATTTATGTTCAAAGCAAAACCCTAATGGCTGAAACTAAGAATAAACCAAGGGACTGCTACCAGCCGCCTTCTCTATCAAATCTGTTTGTGAAGAGAAATTTCTTAGGCCCAAGTAAGATGGCAGGAAGGCCCATGGCAAGCGCTAATTTAAACCACTGGATCAATTAGCAAAAGCGCTGGGAGCAGGGAGCCGGGCTGAGGCTCTCTCAAGTAAACACGTTAATAAGTCAGACACGGTAACGCAGGGCTTTAGCCTTCCCGAGCATGAACTCCTCATCCCTTGCCCGGCCCGACGAGTGATGTTCTTCACGGCGGGAGAGCGGAGCTGTGGCAGGAGGGGAGGAATTCCCCGCTGCGGGTCCCCAGCGAAGGCGAGGGGGAGGCACGCTGCCCAAACCGGAGGAGGGGTGTGGTGAGACCCCCCGGTAGCTCAGCACTGGCTTGGCTTCAAGTGCTCACGGAACTATCAAAACGGTTTTAACTCCAGGGCTGGAGTTTTTGCCATCTACTCAGCTAAGGTTTTGACACACCTATCCTAGTCAAAATACAGTTTCCCAAGGTCCACATATTCCTTGTTGGTTTTTTCTTTTTTTTTCAAGTGATCTGCTTTGGTTTATTTGGTTGCTTTTCAGTTTTGACATATTTTTTATTTGTTTCTTTTTAACTGCCACTGCACCAGTAGACTGTTTATTGTTTGAAGTAAAGCACTTGATAATATACTTAACAAATTTAACCTACTTGGCAACGTATCTTCCTGTATCCACTACTGCATCTTTCAAAATTCAAAGATGAACAATGAGTGGAGCTTTAATGCCCTAGAAATCATTTTTTTTATCATCAAGCATAATGCATTTGAGACTGAGGCAGCATCCTAAAGCAAGAAAGCTTCTCAAAATTTCATTCTTTTCCTACTAGCAAGTATCTTGAATGCTGTCATGTTTTCTCTATACCACAACCTCCACATAGCATAAATTGAATTTGCATTCAGGGCATGTTTCAGGTTGGAATATGGACTGGCATCAAGTTAGTATAAATAAATTACGGTTTCAGTGGACTCAGGATTTCTCCAAGGGAATGCAAAGATCGATGCTGATATACAGCAACCTAGTATTTGTCCCCACATCTTACAGATTAAATCTTTATTCTGACAAAAATGTAGCATAATGTCCACCAATGTCCAGATGAACAAGTTTTCTAACTCTCAGTGAAGCTTTTAAACTTTCATTCAAGATAAAAAACAAGTATTTTTTAATTCTGAACTCTAATTCTGGAGGTTTTGACTGCAGACTTTGTAAGAAAAATTTGCAAATAACAAATTGCATAGCACTCCTTTAGTAGTCCTTACAGACAGCGAGGAAAATAAAGGTATTTATGATCCACCAAAGGTAGAGCACAACCCAGTGCTTAATGATGACAGCAAGAGGTTTAATCTTTCCATTTTGTGTTTCTCTAGCACCTGCTGTCTGCTTGAGCAAAAAATTACATACATGACATATAACATTAACAGGAATAAGTGACAAAAGTAATTTGAAAGAAAAAAAATGCTGTGATAATCTCAATATTAGCATTTTAATACAAGATTGTTTAAAGAATATAGCTAAACCAGTACTGTAACCTACTTTTCACCAATGGGCTTCATCACATTTGATTGCTCCAGTGCTAAAATCTAATCTAATATCTCTAACCTGCAAAGAGTGCATTCTTTATCAGCAAAAATATGACAATATTTTTACAGGCCTGTATCTTACATGCATATTACAGCTTGAAGAATATATTATAAGATGAGAGAACAACTTCTTTGAACAAATGATTTCTCACTCTCAGTCACCCAGAGTCTATATTTATTATCTGGAAAATACTTAATTTTGTTTCTTTTTTAGCATCTCTGGCTATGACATGATGTTTTTTAATTGCACTTTAAACAGGGAATATGGAATAAATCCACAACATTTGAAGCTGTGCAGGAACAGAGAATAAAGACAGCGCTGCACTGAACAGTGAAATGAGATTTACTGTATGGTCAGAATGATATATTTCAGACCCAGTTCTGATTTTCATCACACCTTTAGATTGTGGCGTAATCTGTATTTTAGAATGAGGGCATTCCTTTGTTTTGAGGAATAGGCATGTTAGTGAGCAAACAAGAATGAGATCCATCAAACCAAAATTACTCTTTCAGTGGATGTGGTTTCTCTACGGAGATGCAGTGACTATGTCTCTTCTTACAGAAGCAGCCTGATGGGAGCCTTGTGTCATCTAAGAACTAATATGTCTGAGACTAAGAAATTCCTTTCCTCGGTTTATATCTTTTTAATTTGTCAGTTTGTTCTTTAAGAATCTAAGTAAGCAGGGAACCTTGGGAAGGGGGTAATAGTGGCAGGGAAGGAAGATAATTATACTTCTAAACAACTAGAGGATCAGAAGGGCAACAGAACTGGTTTGGGTGTCTATCATACCCAGACTTTATGTCCCATGGACCAAGAAAGGTACTCGAAACAGTCTGCACTGGTAGATTGTGGACTTAAAGAGCAGTGAGATGTCCTTGCACCCTAACATAGGAAGACTGGAGTCACATCGGAATCAACAGCAAGGGCTGTAGGCGTAGGACGGGTGTCCCATCAAGGCAAGCTGGACCACGCTCTTTGTTGTGCTTCCCGGGGTTTTCGGGAACTCCCAGAACAAAAAAAAAGGCAAATAGTGTAATTCCAATTTCATTTTGTAAGAGCAGGGGCTGCTACAGCATCCTCTGTTAGACTGCGAAATCACCTGAAACGTATGCCCAATCCCCTAAACACAAACGTGACACGGGGACCTTTCCAATTCCCTGTTGTACACGTCCAAAGCTAAGCCTTCCAGTGTGCTATTACAGTACGTTTAAAAGTCCTTTGGTTCAAAGTATCCCTAATATATACCATTCAGAGGAGTTTAATAGAGCTTGCTGCGGCTTAAAACACATCTAAAGGTAAAAGGCGCCTTTAAAGATATTCAGGTTTTCTGTTTCCCTACATAAGTTGTCTAATAAGTAATACAAAGGGTCACTCGTGATCAGTATGTCCTGGAAAGACCTCGGTGCTGGTCTGTTGTCAAAGCTGAAGTTTGCATTTCATCCTGGAATTCAATCACAAAATATTCTTTCTAAAATTAAACCTCTTACGGTGTGTACACAAAATACTTATTAATTAAGATTAATTTGAATTTCACAGTGACTTTCAGCCATATTTTAATTAGGCCCTTAAAGAAATATACGGCCTGTTGTTGGAACACTTTATTGTGAAGATAGTAACCAGATGCCAGAGACATGTCAAACTTGTTACACAGAGCTGTGTAATTAAGCAATTACAAAAAAACCCCAGTTCAATGAAAAGAGGAAAGAGAACAAATACTTTATTGGGATAAATTCAAGATTTTTTTTTTTAAATATGTTTTTTTCTGGTAAGAAAGAATTCTGAAAATGGTTGGGGTTTTTTTGCATTTTTGTTAAACTGTTCTGAATAACTATATAACAACTCTGAACAATGATGTAATGAACAATGATACATAGACTTACGTTAACATGCAGTAAAAGTTTAAGTTAGTGAGTAACTGTTCTAAAGAGCTTAGCTAATTAAGATGGCATAATAAACAGTTCAGGATGAAATATTTAAATTTTAAAGCATTTCACAATGGGTTTTTACCTATTTTTATTGCACTTTCCTGCCAAATCCATTCAAAAAGAACGTGGAAAATGTTTGGCTGACTTGAATATGTATCTCTCAGTGACAAGTTTTTGACTAAAAAACCTTTTCTCTCCTATCTATGTAAATTTAATTCACTTCTCATGTGCTAGCTACAGCTGACAGCTTGCTTTTTTTTTTTTTTTTTTTTTAAAGGAGTAGTGGCTACATAGGCTTATTTTTTAAAAATAGTGAACAGTAATTTTTTAATACATGATAAGGGACTATTCTTGGTCCCTTTGTTTTAGCTTATATTTTCATTTTAATGTAGAAAATGTCATAGGGACAAGAAAAGTGTCTTCAAAAGTTGATGTGTAAAGTGTCAAGGCAAAATTGCCTGGCAGTCTACAGCAATCAAAGTTATGACTAGTGTAGTGTTGCTCTCAGTCTTTCCTCTTTCCTCCCCCTATGTTGCCATTCCCTCCCCTATATATTGCCTTGCCCTCCATTATACTAATATTTGTACTTGTAAGATCAAAGTAGTGTAGGGATTTTGTTTTGTGGAAAAAGACTTTGGGGTTGGTTTTTTTTGCAGGTAGTTTTGGCTGGATGGCTTCAACCAGTTCATCTCCTGAACACATGGCAGAGAGGACAGGATTTTATGCCACATTTCTGAGAATACCTTTTTATCTGCTGTGAACAAGTGTCCTAAATTTAGTCAGCTGCAACAATTTTTTGAGCACAATATGTTGAATTTCTCTTAGCAGCGCACATATACCAGCTCAAAATTACACAGCAAGCTTGCTGCACATAAAAGTTGGCTGATAAATGTAGTCCAGTGTAAATTCCTTTTAATGTTCGTGCACTTATTAGAGTCGTGGATGATATCACCGGCATATATGTCCCTTCCATGCAGTTTCTGAAAACAAAGAAAGAAGAATGTGTATTCCTACACTCGTTCTGTATAGCAAGGTTCATGAATTCTACTGTTACAGTATGAGAAGCTGTAGAAGTATGAGAAGCTTTTAAACTTGATTCATATTTAAAACTTTCACAACAGTATTGAGTGTTCTGTAAATGATGTTTTTTAAAACTAGATTCTGATGGCGATTTTTCTTAGCTGTTGTACCAAAATAGTTTTAATCCACTTTCTTTTGTATAATGAACATTTTAGAGTTAATATTAGCTAACTGAATGTTTAATAATCAATTCATACATATGTACAATTTGTAAATGCATACATATAAGATTAATATATCTATTAAAATGCAAATTTTCCTGACTTATGTCTCACCTCAACATATATTTTATTGTTTTAAATAAGCAGTTCAAAGCTCAAGTCCCTTCAAGAAGAGAGTGTTCTGCTAGCACAAAATTATTTCTTTTGGAAAATCTAGAATATGTGTATTGGTAATTGCTTTAATTTCAGAAATCCCTTTAGCATTCTTCACCACAAAAGTTTAGACCCTGAGAGATCCTAAAAAAGTACAAGCCTCATTCTTATGGAACATTTTACCAGCTAAATTTTTTCTTATCTATTCCTCATCAAGCTATGCTTGCATTATTTCTTATAACAGGAATACCTAAACAATACTTGTAAAGGAAGCTTGTAAAAAACACCCATGGATAAAAAAATTCCGTGTTATGAAAATCTGCAAATTATTTTTTGTCTAATGCAAACAAACATAGCAATAATATTCTTATCTTTTATTGTTTGATTTCGCACTCAAAATTTTTCATGAAATAATAAAATAAAATAGAAAAAACAACAAACAGTTTTATTATATATCTAATTGAAAAAACAGTACAAAGTAGTTAAAAACATGAAAAATAAAAATAATTTTAAATTTAATGTTTCAACACTGAACTTGTTCCTCATTTTTCTTTTGAAATTCAATTACAAGAAAATTAATCTGAAGGGAGGACGGTAGGATAGATAGAGTGAGCAATCTCCAACAGGACTTTATCAAAGTATCATCTTCACCCATCTTTTGTATTTCTTTTGGCACAGGTCAGCTGCATTACTCACCTCCTCCTGAATCCCCATGTTAAGAAACAAGTTGATCCTTGGCTAACCTTCCTCCTCGGCAGGTTTTCCATGCTTTTATCTTTACTGCATTTTCCCTGCCCCTTTCTATCAGAACAAACGGGATCATGCGCTGCCATCGGACAAGATAGCACTCATCTTCTTTACTCCATAGTCGCTTATGAATTTCATATTGGAAAGGTGAAATGAATTAAGTGGTGACTTTGATAAAGACAGTGCCTCCAGGAATAAGCCTGAATTCAGCTAGGCCATCGTCTTTGAACAACACTGAGGAAAACCATGAAGTCATGGGGCGGGGCTGGACCCAGGACTTTAGCAGCTTCCTGGTTATTTCAATCATATTATACATATTAATTGATAGCAATGTTATACTTGATTTTTAAAGTTTTTTCATTTCTTCCAAATTTGATGCAGCCCTAAAAACAACATCTCTGTAACCAATATTTAGATTTTTTTTTTTGGTAACTGTCATTTGCCTAATAACTCCAGTTTCCTGTTCTTCTCACCGCCACCCCCCTTAAAATTAGTGGCATGTCTGATATCTCAGACTAGTATGTCTAACAACATATAATAAGATATGTCTGTCTTTCCCAGTAAGATCAGCTGAGCTAATAAAAGGTACTAATTTTCTTCACAAATTTTGTTGTATTCATCTATGATTAAAACACATAGCTGCAGAGGAATAAACACTTGCATTAATTTTTTGTAACAAATGTATATGTATTTATAACATTCTTCTGATTACTATACTTAAAATTAACTGTTTTCTGCAGTAACAGTTACATAATTCAAATGCTCAGGTAACTCTGTTTCTTAACAACCGCCATCTGAGGTCTGTAGTATTATGGAAATCCATGCAATTAATGTTTTTAAAGGTGCACTGGATTTAAAATAATCTTCATTAATAGCCTAGTTTCATTCCAACTGCCTTTCATGTTTTGCAAGTATGATTAATATTTCTACCCACTAGAAAGACTTCTCATAACCATTCATTGCAATAAATTTGAAATGCAAAAGTTCAGTTATACAGGAAGACAAGATGAATAATTTCACCATACTGGTAAATACTCTCGAATCATGGATTTTGAATATTGGCCTTTCCATATTCCATATAGATCCGTTTGGACTGTGGAACATGTTACGTTGTTTCCCTGCAGAACTGGTTATTCAGTTGTAATGACTCCTGCTTCTTGCAACTGAACCACTTTGGAAAAATATATCAATGAGGGTAGTGCATAAAGCCATCTACTGCAACATCACCTGCTATAAGGAGAAACCTGAGGGCTGCCCAGCCTATGGCATGTAGTGTTGTGAGTAGCTTTACTGGGTTTCGGAGTTTTAAAACATACTAGGAAAAGCTTTTCGCTTAATAGAGGATCTTGTGGCTGTTCTTCTTCCAGGAGAATTAAGCTTGAGTAAAAGCAAATAAGGTCTGTGGAAAATCCTGCATATCTGGCACTTAAGGAATCCTACTTTCTTGTTTCAAAGTTTAAAAAAGAAAACCAAACCAAAACAGTGTAAGATATTTTATCTTCCTTTTACATAGGTGTATGTACTAGAGTTCCTCTCACTTTTGTCCTACACTTACTTATTTTGTCATGTGAAGGAAACACAGGCTTTAGATGAATTTGTCTCAAACATTTCCACTTAAGTGTTAAGTTATTTCTAACTTAACAGTAATTTTACTATTACTTACGTTAGATGAGTTTTCTGAAGTCTATGGTCATCCTTCCAATAAAAAACATCTGCTATGTCACTGAAACTGGAAATTGCAATCCTCTTAGTCTTAACTGCAGGTATTATAAGATAAGACAGCCACTTGCCAACCATTGTCAGGCTAAGTCTCTATTTTTACAGAAACTTCAAAGCAGATATTTGCTACTGGCAAAGTACTGGGTTTGCCTCATAACAAATATTCAGGGCCTTACATCAAGTACAGCAGAGTACTATAAAAGGTAATTCTGTCGCTGTGTTTTACTGATAACCCAGCTGCCATGGTTTCTGGATGAGTATCAAAACTCTTCAAAATTCTGCATTGTTTTGTCATTGTTTTGGCTTGACAGCTGGGATAGTGCTTGTACCAGGTTGAAACAGCCCCCTTTCCAGAATTTCAAATATATTCTGCACTCTTATCTGAAAGGAAGCTGCTTCTCTGCCGTATGGATGTGAAACGGTTCCGATGGGAACGCTCGGGGAATGTGGGAGACTCAGGGGAGTCATGACTCCTGAAGAGGTACTTCTCCACACGCCTTCGCGCAGACATTACGCATGCAGAAGACTGAACGTTGTCAAAACAGGTAGTGCCAAATCTGCTCCACACCACTGCCAGAGCCTCCTGCCAGCGCTAGCGTTTTCAGTACATCTCTGTGCTCTGGCCTGTTTAGAACAAGGTTTGAAAACAGGTACAATATTTCCTGGTTCTAAAGGGTTTCGAAACATTTCGGCTTAAAAGGCATGATAGCTTCAAATAACTTCTTAATTTTTCATAGCAGCTGGCCCCTTATAACAACTGTGGGTAGAGAGGGCTCTGTTCAGCTAAATAAAAACAGCACAATAAAAACCACTGAGACAATTTTCTTTTTTTTTTTTTTTTTAACCCCATTTCAGTCCTGTCACTCTCACGTGTTGTAGAAGCCCCAAGAACACGCTCAGCTCGCAATTCTTTCGGGGGCCATTGCTTTGTATTACACCATTAGACATCTGCTGAGAGTTTGATTTCATGGAGACATCATAGATCACCTAGTCAAACCCACACATCAGTGTCTCCACTGTGTTGTCCAATTACTTTTGTCATTGAAGAGTTGTAGCAACGTTTCTTTTCCAGCAGAAAGGCTACTCCCCCATACTGTTTCCACAGACTGCTACATGAATCATTCTTTGAAACAGACAGTTAAATATCAGTGATTCTGCCTAAATCCTTTAAGTAGAAATCTCCATGAATGCTGTTTTCACTAAATACAATTTTGTTGAGACAACCCTCTTAGCCAATTGCGTTTCCTCATTTTACTATTTTATAAAAATCCCAGTAATATTTTCACAGTATGTCATGGTACAGGAAACTTGCCATTTACCATAAATTACGGTTTCAAGTTTTATTGCAATACTTCTGTAAAATTTTTGAGAAATCCTGATGGTTCTTTTTGAAATCTCTGTATCTCTGAAAAATACACCTTCACTTATTAAAATGATCTGATCTGGAGTCTACTGTGCTTTATTGTTGATAATTTTATTTCACATCTTTGATTCTCCTGTATCTTTTGTGTAATTTTACAATCTCGGTTATCTGGATTAGTATTTTCCAACTACACCTGGGACATGGGAACGTGTACCGAGCAATGGTACCTGAGTTATTTAGCATATCTTATTACCTGATGACCAATATTGCATGTGTCACATGCTAGGGAAGAAAGTTGCACAAACCCCCACTTTCTGGTCACATTAAAAAAAAAAAATCATGTTTCAGAGGATACCCTGATTTATGTACCACTCTCCATAGAATATGATGGACCAACAGACTGCAAACTCCAGTCCTGCTTTGCTACCTGAGCCCTGCAACGTTTTCTTCCAAAATTTCTTTTAACCTAGTGAGCCCAAGGCTTCAAAAAGGTATAAAAACTCAGGTCTTGCATGCTGGGAAACAACTGTTTCAGTATTTGGTCCTGCAGTGCATTTTGTCACTCCTTACAGCTGCTACTCAAGAAGATAAAATGTTGTAATCCCAGTCCTAGGAGCACAGAAGGATAACCTGGGGACTGGAATAAATTGCATTTTTGGTCTGATTATGCTAGAAGAAGAGTTGCTGCCTGGAGAGTTTCCCAGTAGGAACACATGGAGAAACATGGCTGAGTAACTTCTGACAGAAACATAGAATACTGCTGTTTCAGGGAAAATGAAAGCTAGTTGAATGAAGGTCAAGGACAACAACCAGTGGCCAGAAAAAGTTTGTCTAATATTGTAATGAGGTCACCCAAAACTTCATCTGGACAGACATCAGCGTACAACACGTTGTCCTCAAACACATTGTCTGCAAATGAAGACAGTCTGCACTCTGGGCCAACACTGAAATCTGGAGTCAAACACAATAAAGTGGACGAGGGACCACATTCCAGGGACAGGGCATTAATTTTTCACAACTCCCTTCCCTGGCTACTTGACAGTGCTGGTCAGAGCAACCTAACGTATCACAACTTGTTCCTTACTAGCTCAGAGGAAACCTGACAAAAAAATTCTATGACTGCTTCTGGAGAAAATGAACAAAAAGTGGCTCTTAGAAGAAACCTGTGCTCAGCCATGGATGCACACACCCAGCACTCTTACCATTACCGGCATCTTACAGACCTCATGGTGCTACAACCAAAAAAAGCCACGTAGAGTGCAGGGTGCTGCCATAGGGAGCAACACGCCAGAAGGACGGATCCCACCTCTCCCACACACTACAGAGAGCAATGCAGTTGTCAGAGTTAATCTCTCAGGTGTAAAATTTCCATTTCACCATGCAGACATTTGTCTCAGCCACAGGCCACGCCATGGACCTCGTACTGCGTGGGGCGTACCAGCTGCCCACCTGGTTACATCCCATGGCCATCCCAGCCGTAATAGCAGCGGGATGTTTATATCCAGGCTTGTCTGGTGCCCTCTCAGAGGAGACTCTTATGGTTTGCACAGCAAGAACAGAAGCGATGACGTAAGACGCAATGGGCAAAATCATCTCAGAAGACATGGTAACAGCAGTAAGAGAAGTTTCCAGAGTATCCATTTTCTATAACAATTGCTGGTGTAATGACATAATAAGGTATACAAATGGACAACTGTAGAACAATGTAAAGAGACTTCCATTATGTGGTTGCAATGGCCATCATCATTAACTTGGGTGGAAATGTATGCAATTTAGCAATGACTAATTCAGCCCACTGGCTTGGTTTAAAACCCGAAGGAATGCTGAAGTGTAAACATATCCTACAGGAATCATAGTCTGTTTCTCATCCTAATTTCCAGTAGCTGTTAACAACTTCAAAAGATGTTGTGAGCAACAGCATCTCCAAGCCGAAGGTCAAGAACCACTAGTCTAGATTTTCAGTTATAAATTTCCTTAATTTTGTGCATTTCTTGAAATACTCCCTGTAGAAGACATTTCACACAATTAGCACTATATATGTCTCTTTTACACTTTATCTAAAAATAAATGAAGAAATAAAGAAATCACTCAGGACACAATTCATTTCTCCCATATATTCCCAGCTAGAATTCCAAATGGTATTTTGCTCTTGGCTCTATAGGAGCATATTCCTATAATATCTACCACTGGGGACCAAGCAGGTACTTCAGAAATGGTCAGGGTGTGGTGGGGAGAAAGAATGCATTTTTAAGTGGATTTTCACTCAAACCAAAATATTTCCTTCTAATTCTAACATTGCATTGTGTAAGGAATATTTTCTGCTAGTCACCACTGCACCACAGGCTGAGATCATACTTATTTTCTCCAGGCCTTGCCTTGCCAAGGACCTGCTGTCCTTGTGTCAACCTCTCTACACCTCCGACTTTCCATGGGTCTAGACATAGAGCTGGAACAGAAGCAAGGAGTCCTTGGGGAGTGAGAACATTGTAGAGCTGGAGGAGAGGTAGAGGCAGAGAGCTCCATCCACTGGAGCACCACTGGATTTTTCAGGACAGTAATTGACAGGAGAAAATAACCTTGCATTTTTAAAACACAGTGTAAGTCAGGTGGTAGTGTCAAAAACAGTCACCATCAAGGAACCAGTTGATCTTTCAGCTGATGTCTAAATCACTACTTCTCTATAGTACACTCAGAAATGTTACTGTTTAGTGGAATGGAAAAGCATAAAGAAGATCTTAACTGCTAATTGCTGTCATCTCTGGAATTGGGTAGTGGAGGGTGGGGGGAAGAAAGAAAGAAAACAAAAGTTCGTTATCAAACATCTACCTCATTTACTTATCATTGCATGAACAGATGTTTACTCCAAGAATTGTTTACTCAACAGAAGATGAAGTTTACCTCATGACTTGTACTAATTATCACTGTAGGGAAATGAAATAATCTGGTAATGTACACAATACTAAAACCAGTGCTTAGATCAGGAGAAACGGTCTCCATGCATGCCATTTAATAAAAATTATTGTAAGGTAAGGCAGTGAAGCAGTGTCATCTGCAAACTTGCTGAGGGTGCACCCTGCCCCATCACCCGTATCATTAATGAAGACATTGAACAGGACTGGACCCAGTGTTAACCGCTGGGTAACACCACTAGTCACTGGCCTCCAACTAGATTTTGTTCCACTGATTATCACCCTCTGGGCCCAGCAATGCAGCTAGTCTTCAATCCACATCACTGTCTACTTCTCTGGCCCATGCTTCATCAGCTTCTTTATGAGGATCTTATGGCAGACAGCACTGAAAGCCTTGCTGAAGTCTAAGTAGACAACATCCACTGCTTTTCTACCAAGCCAGTCATTTTATCATAGAGGGTTATCAAGGTGGTAAAGCATGACTTCCCATCGGTAAATCCATGCTGACTACTCTTGATGTCGTTCTCATCTTTCATATGCCTAGAAATGGTTTTCAAGATTAGTTGCTCCATCACCTTCCCAGGGACCAAGGTGAGGTTGACCAGCCTGTAGTTCCTTGGGTCCTCCTTGCCCTTCTTGAAGGTAGGAATGACATTCGCTTTCCTCCAGTCCTCAGCCATGTCTCCCAGTCACCACAATCATTCAAAGATTATGGAGAGTGGCCCTGTAACGACTTCAGCCAGCTCCCTCAGCACTCGCGGGTGCATCCCATCAGGGCCTAGGGACTTACATACGTTCGGTTTGCTTAAGTATTTGCTGACCTGATCTTCCACCGAGGGTAGGTCCTCTTTGTTTCAGTCTTTCCCCCTGGTTTCAAGGGGAAAGTCCTATCCTTCTCTTTGTTATTTAGAAAATTTATATAGGAAAAGAGAGAACTGCCATGCGTTTTGAACTCAAAGGTTTGTGTGGCTATGGTTTTATGCATTTCAGATGAAGTGACCCATATATCACTCCTTTGGTCACACACAATGCAAATGCTAATATTCAGGTAGATGTAATTAGAAGTGCTACAGTTATTCTGGTAAGACAGATTGAAATAATGTCTCATTTTAATAAATCAACAAGGACTGTGTGAATTAATCAGATTATTTCACAAGGATGTATACATGTTGTTCTGAACTTATATATACATTAGGCAAAGACATTCTGTACTGGGTTGGCAATATACATATAAACCAGGAAAAGTTAAAAGCAACATGTGAGTTACTTTTAAGATGTCATATGCTTAAAGGTTGTTATTTCAGCAAAGTGGGACAGAACTTACAGAGGGCACAGACAATGCAGAACAAAGTGGAAATAACTATTGATGAGTACTGTCTTAGTTTGCAAAATATGTCTGGAACTGCTGCTGGCTACCTGAGGGAAGAGTAGCAGCACAAAACTTTACTGGCTTGCAACATCACTGCTATGTCAGTACATCACTGAGCTCTGAGACAAATTGTGCTGCTGCCAAATAGCCTCACTGCAAAATAATGTGCTTTGCAGACAGCTTCAGTGTGGGCAAACTCATAGGGAGCCTAGTGACATACAAGGCCACTGGTGCACTAATATTCTCATAGCTTAAGGCTCCATTTCCACAATCCCTCTTTACCTATCTTGTAAATTAATACTAAAAAAATTTCCCATAGTTCATCAATCTTTTTTTTTTTTTATGCTGTCATTTTGCTGTCAAAACCCCATGGATCCTACACAGATCCATCAAATGCTTATCTCAGCCTTTACAGAGATGTTCCACAGAGACCATAATAGACGAGGTAAGGAAATAGGTTAGCTCTGAGATTTTTTTAATTCTCTTCTCTTCTCCTATGCTTTCAACCCCTGCTTCAGCTAAATTCTTGCATTGTTCCCACTGTCTGCCTCTGGAAGCTTTCCTGTATTTAACTTGGCAATGTAGCTTGTACTACCCTTTCTCACCAGAGTTTGAGGAGGTCTTTAACTTCTTTCATAGTCTAGGCATTATGATGAAATTTAGCTTTTTTTCCCAGAAGCTCCTAGTGACCCTGCTGGACTTTGAGGGTGGATGGAGAGGGAAGGGAGACAAAGAAGTTCATAATAGGGTCAGGTTTAGCTTATAGTCTAACTAGAAGGAGCAAGCCTGTGAAAAGAAGTCAGAGAAGCTCTAGAAAATACTCAGCAGCTGTCCCTCCCCATTTGAAGACTATACAATATATTAAACAAATGAGAAGTTGTGCAATAGGATAGATTATGAAATGAATGTTTGAAAAAAAATTAGTTGCACAGTGTTATTTATATACATCTAAGTTAATTTTGGTTTTCACTAGGCTCTGAAATTTTTGACTGTGCTTTGGGAAGTTATGTGTACAGATATGTGCGCAGTAGAGAAAGAAATTATTTTCCATGTTACTCTAAACTAATTTATTTTTAATGTGGGTAATTTCCTTTTTTTCTGAGTACATTTTTCATATTATTTGTAGGAATTAAAAAGCATGTCATAGTTCAAAATAAATTCTTGCTTTATCCAAAGAAAATATTAATGAATCTTTAAAAATGAGCAGTTAGGAGAATTTTCTAACATTGGAGATCACTGGGCACAAAACCAAAGGTGTGTAGTAACATTCTCATTTACTGTCTAGTGAATAAGCATCAGGTTTCATCAAACAAGAACCTCGATACCCGAGAAACTTCCCAAAAGACAGGAACACCCTGTGGCTTTCTTCAGCAAGAAATAACCAGCTGATTCTACACTTTAAAAAGTTGCCATTAAACATGACAATAGTTCAGATGCTATTGAAGAAAATAAAGTAGACAACTTCAATTTGTGAGTTTTCCTGAAATGGGTGTGGAACTCTGGAAAGGCCAAGAACAACATTGAAACCCCAACACAGGATTTAGGTCAAACAGTCTCAAAATGCAAGTAGTTTGGTTTGCAGCCTTACTCTGTGACTTTCATAAACAGAAGGTTGGAATATATGACATCCTGAAGTCCCTTCCAGCATGAATTATTCTGTGCTTTCAATCCTTACCTTTGAGAAGGTGCTAATTCAGAAAAAGCTGGTTGTTCCAGCTCCAGTGAGAGACCCCATATGCTAAAGACTAAGCACATACCTATAGTTTCACTGAATCAACAAAGAATTACAGAAAAAAATCAAACATTGGGGATTTCTCTGAACAGAAGCAGAATTCAGATAGCGTTAAATTCAAAGTTAAAGAGGATTGGTGCTTGTAATGACATAGTTCATAGCTGCATCTTTGTTAAACTTCTGTAAAAGTATCAGAAAATAGTAGAACTTCCACAGAACTTGAGGATGAACCAGGTACAGGAATCTCAAAACACTTTCTTCCCAAAAGTATTCAAGAGCCACAAAAGTTATAGCAGTGAAAAAGAGAAAACTATTCTTTTTTTTTTTGTTACCTCTCCAAAAGTTGGAGGAAATCAAGTCTGATCAAAGAGGAAAAAGTCGGTCTTAGCTGTGTAACAAATGTTCGTATCTGTGAGCTGCATAAAAGCCGTTCTTACCTTATGGTATGTTCTTTTCAGATAGAAAATCTGTGTCCTGACTGGGCAACTTCTTTGCACATCATTTTCTTGCCATGCAGGGATAATACCAGTTTCTTAGTTGAATTTCTCTTTATTTACCAGATGTTTCTTTTGTGCCTCTAAATTGTCATAGCCCTAGCACGTAATGAATATAAAATGTGACTTTCATTTTGGCAGGAAATACACTGAAATTAAAACTGTCAATAAAGGAAACTAGAAACAACAAAGGGGGCATATGTTACGCATTAAGGTAAAACAAGAAAACACAGCATGTGTTTGTCAGGTTGCTCTTTCCTGAGATATGGTATAGAAGAGGCTGACTTAATACTGGCAAGATGTGAGAACAATTCTGCACTGAGCTGTTCCTGATCATCCAAAAACCACCTAAGACTCTCAGAAGGAAAACACAAAAAGTACAACATAAAAAACCTTTGATTATACACTAGTGCTGGAGTCCAAGCTTATATTCAGTTAATGTTTTGCTTTAATTCAGTGTTGCACAACATCAAGAAGATGCTGAATTTCCATCAAACATATCTTGATCAGGCTGTTCACTGTTGTAATTTACTAGCTCTTGCCATTACTGGAGAGCTTCATGCAGCTGATGGTGGTATCTGATCTATAAAATTATTGATGTACAGTAACTGATCTTTAAAAAAGATCTCTGACTAGAGCAAGCAAGCTCTTCAAAGACAGTAATGCCTTCTATTTTTCTTCTTATACATTATTCATGAATAATCTGAGTGTATTAATTGGCTTATTACTTGAAATAATCAGACACTTTATATGGACTTGTAGGCCACTGAGATCTTCAGATCATTGATATTTATAATTAGTGAAAGGACTTAGTTTTTCTTCTGACTTGTGATCAGTCCTTGAGCACGGTGGTGGGTTGACCCTGGCTGGATGCCAGGTGCCCACCAAAGTCGCTGTCTCACTCCTCTCCTCAGCTGGACTTGGCAGGGAAGAAAATATAACCAAAGGCTTGTGGGTCGAGATAAGGGCTGGCATGGGCTCTGTCGGACATGGGGGAAGCTTCTAGCAGCTTCTCACAGATGCCACCCTGTAGCCCCCCCACTACCAAAACCTAGCCACACAAACCCAATACAAGGATTTAGACAGTATTTCGACACATCTGCTCTGAAAGAATGAATGAAACATTGGAGGGAGGACTCTCATGAGGGTGATTTTTTCACTGCAAGCTTCATAACCTTGTTATCCACCCTCTTTGTCAAGTACTTATGAGTATCTTAACTGCACAGTTTCCTCCTGCTCCCTCACTGTTAATGTCCCTCCAAGAGGCAACCTTCCCTGCTTAGCCAGTGCAACCTATTTTCTAAAGAGAAGAGTAAATATTAACTGCACTACTGAAGGCCCATGGGATTATTCCTTAAAAACTCTGAATTACTTGCTCAAAAACTCTGAATTACTTGCTCAGAGGCACTCTGATAAGACAGTGAAATATCTACCTTATCAAGGCTACAGATTTTGGCCCGCACTTCCTTAAGACTGTAAGAAATTCTTCTGCATACATCAGTATTCCAAATATGCAAGGTATAACATTTTTACGAAGCAATTTATTTTTTTCAGAACCTGCTCTTTAACCATTCTCAGAAAAATATAGATAATATTACACTTTTTGGATACACTGGTTATGTAGATAGTCATCAAGAGAAATACAACAGTATTTTTTACTTGTGTCTTAGAGGGTTCCCTAACACATTTACCATCAGAATATGAAAATAAACTAATAGAATTAAAATATAGAACTTAAGCACATATGGAAGTGAAGAAAATGCTCTACTGATGTTAACTTGGTACCTAAATCTGCCAGACTAACTATGGTTGCAATATATGAAACATCTAAAATAAAAACATTCAGTTACTCATCTATTGGACTATGATCTATGCAGGAAAAGGATGCGAGTTAACAGCTCCGCTCCTTACAAAATTGCCTCTGTCAGTTTAAACCCCACACTCTGAAATTCACTGAATACCAGCCAGTCTCCAGGAATCTCTCTTCAAAGGAAACCTTAGAGCTTTCTTTAAATCCAAAGAAAACCCGAGAAGATTGCTACATTTCTTTTCCAGGTAGAACCAAAGAATTGCAAGAAGAATCTGTTTACACTGCAGAATCTCTTTATACAGCAGAAAAAGCTCCACGTTTATTTGAAAGAATAAATATTAATAGTAGCATATTCTGAGCTACTTAATAAGCTTATTACTTATCGTGCTGTTACAAATAATGTTGTGCTGTATCCCCAGGTTCAACTGAGTAGCATTCAGTGGAGGACTCAGAAAATCTTTCCCTCTTTCTTTCCCTCCTCTCCTTAATCCCAGGGATGAACTTGACCACAAAATGCAGTGTTTGGCCTACAGTCAGGCAGAATTACTTTAAAGAAAATGAGGCCTTCCACAGATTCAGGAACCTTTCACATCCAGGTCAGTTCTGCATCAGAACATTTCCCTGGCTATGTTGCACATAATTTACATCAGTGTTTTAGCAAAGAAAAGATTTCTGTTCCTATTGCCAATTCCCAAAGCCATATACTCTTTTTGTCTCCCTGGTATGCCCTTTGTCTGAATTTCCATAGCAAAATTACTGTATTAATAATTTATGTAGAATAAATCAAGAACTAAAAAAATTCAATGGAGGTAACACCTAGCAAGAATGAGGAATTCAAAAGATAATACGAAATACAGCAAACTGAAGTTCAGATATTTCAAATTTGAATGCCTGACAGAATAATTTGGACTCCACATGAATGGCACATACTTTGGTGACTCGTACTTTAAGGGAATAATACAGTTATGGTAATTTGGCTCATGGTGAGAATCCATGAGTTCGAGCTGTTAATCCAAAAAAATACACTTCAGCAATCTTAAAGAACAAGTACTTACAAGTGAATTTCTAAAGACAAGCTACCAAATTAACTGAAGAATACTACATGGAGCTGTCTAGGTACCTACAAAAAAACCCTGGTCAGTTACTATGTCTTTAAACCCAGTTATTTAAGGAGCAAAAGAAGCACAAAGAAACACAGTGATATTTTACACTAGATAATTAATCTCAGGGGCCTTTCTGTGTGTCAGAGCAACAATGCCAAGTCTAAGAGCTCAGTATTCTAATTGTAATTTTTTTTTTCTCATTGCTGTTTTAGGAAATAGCTGTCAGAGGAAATTTTATTTTCCAAAAGAAATCCTATAATGTCTTTCTAGCTTCAAAGATATTTTTTCTATCAAAATATATTCATTCATATCTAACAGATGACTGGGACTAACAGGCATAACTGAACATGTATATGATTTAGTGAAATCTGTTCGGGAATATTTTTAGAGCTTTACTGAATCACAGTCTGAAAAGTCCAAACTGTTGAATTAGTTGAAAAAAAAATAAAAAAATCTCAGGTTAGTAGCGTGTTAAAAAAGCAGTGTATATCCTACCCTTGGGACAGAATGGTAGTATGAAAGATAAAAGCAAGCTTCTGAATTGTTCATCTAAATACATCCATTTTCAAGTGCTTATGTAGATAAAAAAATGACATCACACAGCACATATTGTCTTTGAATCTCCAGGAAAGGTGAAATAGCATTCCACTTGTAAATCACCTGAGTTAATTGCCCCCTAAAAGTCAATGGGGGAGGTTAAAATTCCTTTTGGTTATCTGCATTCTGAACAGGCAGCTACTCATATAATCTCAGGTGCTGTAGCACTGTCCTGTGACATGACGATAAAATTAGTCAATCTGCCCTCTTTGCCAAGAAGAAAATATGCCCATTGTGCAAGTGACTTTCAGTTCTAATTGTCAGTCAGAGTAAAGATCTACAGATATGTTCTTCTGTATACTAAGAGAATAAAGGGCAAAAGTGCAGAGTTAAAAACTAGAGTGGATTTTTTTTTAAAGTCATGAAAAATGAGCACCTTTAAAATTTTTTATTTGAACCAGAACTGGAAGTATCGCATGAAGATCTTCTGTTACTTCTATCTCACCTGAAGTTAGAAGACATTGAAATTTTGTGAGAAAAGTTTGATCGTGAGCTATTGGCAGGCTGAATGCTTCAAAAGGAATTTCAGTATTTTCTGATTTTCTCCTCACTCTGCAATAATGCCTGGCTACACATTTATTCTTCTTGTTTTCTCAAGTCCACCATGCTCCAGGAAGAAATTTTCTTTTCCTTCCTGTAAACAGGACTTCTGATTACTGGATGTATCAGAATCACCTCAGAAATGCCAGTACTTTGAATTAGTCTCTTTTGGAAAAGAATTAATCACATCCAAAAATCTGTCTGGCATCAACAGCAATGCTATTTCAGTGGACAAAAAATGACCATGATATTCAATGAAATTTGTACATGGGGTCCTGGAGACAATAACTGAAAACTGCTGGTGATAAAATACAGCCATTAATTCATCAGCCTGCATCATTAGGCACTCTCTTAAACAGCAAATTTGGGGAATGGCACCTATGACAATGTTCAAATGGGATGATCCCTCTAGTTTTGGTGACCAGGACTGCTTTCAGTAAATGTAACCTTTCATCCGTAAGAAGTCTGGATTGTTTGAGCCAAGGTCATTGGTAAATGCTTAATAAATTACTTCATTCAATGCATACAGAATTCACAGTGTCTATGATTTCCAGTGGAACAATTCACAGCTCTGATTCCAACTGGAATAGACACTTCAGGACAACCTTTGTCAACAAAATGCTCTTTTGCTTGTACTGGTGAGCGGAGTACTACATTTCTAAAATTTCATCAGGTCTCTTTGTCTTTACAGGTTAACTATCTCCTACTAGCATTTTCTTTTTTCACTGGAATGACAATAAGCATGCTTTTCCCAAGACATTCTATGTCCTTCCATACAAGCGCACCGAACACAACCAATACCCTTTGACAAATTTGCTTATCCCAAGAAATAATGATGTAAGTTTATTTAACATTTAATTTAGCAACATAAATCATTAGGGCAGTAAAAGTTCTATTTAAGGAAACAAATACTTGACACTTTCTTTTTCCTAGTACTTATGAAAGCACAAACTGAAAATAGCTATGGTAGGGCTTAATAGAAGGGAAGCGTTTGTTGTCCCACAAAGGGGGTTCATTTACCCGGTGTGCAAGCCAATAACACACAGAGTCAAGGTATTTTTAAACTAATTTCATTGATGCGCATGAATGGGTGCCTGTCTCAAGACAGCACACCTTTGTCTCAGAAATTCCTGCATTTATATACTTAAGTAATACATATTTATTATTATTTTCCTTAATGATTGGTTCTTTCTTCTTTTCCTCTCATGTAAATTAATACACAGACTCTGTCTTTTTCCTCCATTGTCTTCTTTTGAGTAGGTGGTTTCATTTGAGTAAGTGGTCAATGAGTAGGTGCTCAATGAGTCTGTGGTCGCCATCTCCCCTGTAGGAATTACCTTTTACCTACTTCTTCCCTAATCTCAGCAGTTCCAAGCGGTTTTTCAAGGTTTGTTGATCAGACCACAATCCATTACCTTTTCTGACATAAACATCCTTCTTATTTACAAAGCCCCATTGTCTAGTAGTTAGTTCCCAAACCCTAAATCATGTCTAGTTACTGTTTCCCTATTTTAAATATTAACAGATGGGGGGGGGCTGTACACAGGACTTTAGCAGCTCCCTGGTTATTTCAATCATATTACACATTTTAATTGATAACACATTGACACAGTTTCTTAAAAAACCCAAAGAGACAAGAAACACTGAACATGTTGGTCTACTGTACCAATATTTGCACTGGATTACACACGTGTAACATGCCCAGAGAAATATTCAATTATATCTCTAAGATTTGTGATCAGTTAATCATAAATCCTGGTAAAAATTACAGCACCCCAAACTGAAATGTTAAAATAAATGCAATAATTTTTAAAATTCAATAATTTGGTTCCTTGATGTTTTCCTTCTGGCTCCAAAATAAACAAAATGTAGCTTTTCATAAACTGTTTTCATTCATTTCCAGTCACTGAAGCCTGAGTAACTGCTCCCACAATTAGCGCTGAATGAATTTACAACAGAAATTACTTGTTCTAAATCTAGAGAATGACTGCTAAACTTCCACTCTTTAATGCTCACAGCAATCACTTGTAACGCCTGTTTACCACTTTGAGCCCTAAATCAGTGTGCATTTAAACAAAGGTTAATAGTTTTCTCACAGGGGCTAACCCTGATGGGTTTATTTTCTGCTGATCTTACTGAGTCAGAAAATCTTGTTGATTAAATCCTGAACTACCACAAAATAAGGTTGAGTCTTATTCAAGGTAACTTCTTTCACTTTTAAATTATTTGTAATTCTGTTAATGGCTTCATTTTGAACATATTGCTGTCGTGTGGGTGGGCTCAAGAAACGGAACGTTGCCAGTAAAAGCTTGAAAGTTTTGCAGAGACTTAGTAGTTTCTTAGCAGAACTACCTTTGCAGTCCCCAGTTTAAGCTGACCAGAAACTTCTGAGCTGACTGGCATTTATACATTGCAGTGGTAACATGGCTGCAATGTGCGTTAGCCACTTGCAGGCTTCTTGGGAAGTATTCGCTTGTGAGCGTGGAACATTGCTCAAAAACCAGTCCTACTCAACAACAGAAATACCTGCGGAAGGATTCCATAGGATGCTCAGAAGCCTCAGCTATAAGATAGTAAAGGGGCAAAGAAAATGACAAAAAGAAAGTTACACCTCTATGACAACCTAGCGAAGCAAGTACCAAACCACTGGTTTTACATATGGGAGCTGCAAGCTCATCCCATTACGAAGGGATCGTTCCTACTTACATGTGTCAGGGTGTGTGGGCAGGGGTGGTAGGACGGAGGGAGGAGAGGAGGGAGGGAGAAAGCTGTCTAATAAACCTTACAAGCTAGGTTCCTAGCTCCCAAATTTGGATAAGTCTAAGAATGCCACGTGGAAAATGGTGACAAACTTGGGGCTGAAGGGAAATCCCAGACCTAAGTCTCCAGCAGTGGCATAGTCATGAGTGTAGTAGGTTTTATCGTCTCTGTAAAAAAAATGAGTGGAAGGGAAGGGAGAGCGGTAAGCGTGGGTACGACATGCTTGAGCAGTGGGGTTAGTCTGTACGTGACACTCAGATGCTGTGGTGGAGCGGCCCCCTCCCCTGGGCCACACTGCGACGTCAGGACCAGCCAACATCGTGTTCTTGTGCAGTGAGTGGGGACAATCTGGTACTTTCTTATCCCGACTATGGTACGGTGAGTTACGACGATTAGGCACTCCCTAACCCTACTGAAACTCCTGCTGCCTGGATCATGGCCCACCTTGGAGGGTGCCAGAATTACCTGACAAGAATTATGGCCAGAATGGAAATACGCTGACCAAAGCCAATCATCTTGTGAACCTCCAAACCGTGGTCCCAAGTGAGGCCCTTCGAGCTCTCCTGGACGACAGCGGGCTCTGATGCCTCTTGGAGCTCACGAACTCTCCAGTTCGTGAAGTTTGGAGGACTGTCACCAAAAGCTGACGACGGGACCGGGGCTGAAACCTTTCACTCCTTGAGGCTCAACCCTCGCCCGCTGAGAAATAAATGCCAAGACATTTGAAGTGAATGTTTCACTGAACTCGAGGGCAATTTTTAACATGTATACCTTTGTTTATATATATATCTATATATCTATATATATATCTTTGTGTCTGCGTGTGTGTGTGTGTGAATTGTCCAAGGTATCTGATAGCAGGTATAGTATAAATATGGCCATTTTGAATCTATAATTAATTTACTGTTGTGATTGTAGTAAATTCTATTTGTAAATGTTAAAATAGTCAATGATTAAGTGCTGCTAAATCTTGTGATCCACCTTAAACTGTGAATGAACCTTAGACTGCTGCTGCACACATATAATCCCTTAAGACATCAACCGTTGACCAAGTCTGGGACCAGGAGTGGATCCAGCCACACCTAAGCTCCATCAGGACTTTAGAAAGCAAGAGGGTCTTCTCTGAACCTCATGACTCAACGGGACGGTCTCCCTTACCCTTTTGCATCTTTGATCTCTGTATGACTCATTCCAGTTTGATTCTAACTTGGTTTTCCTTTGTACACTTCATCCATGTATTAAGTAATAGAGTGAACCTTGCCATCAAACTTTATGAAGTTGCACTTTTATAAACTCCTATTAAATCACTTTTGCTAATACCCTTGATGGTAATTCTTTAAGCATCCCAAACCACTCGTTCACAACAGATGCCTATCCTGGAATGTCAAATTATTGTAGAGCTATCTCAATTCAGCTTTTTTGTTTTGATCTTTTTTTTTTCCTTCTCCAAAGCAGAATGCATCTTTCTTTCCAAGATAATCCATTTGTTTCACACACATTCATAGCCTTTCTCAGAGGTTCATAATCAAGAAACAAATCATAAATTAAGTGAAGCAAAATATCAGCTTACTGGCATACAAAATTGGAAAATAGGTAACTTATGTTCTGCTTTATCCTTGAAGGAACAGAAGTTATGGTGATTCACATACTTAATTTTTGACCAATTAACATTGAAGAGCTTTCCATTCTACTGATTCTCACCTGCTGCAGCCATATTCTCTGTGCAAAGTGATGAATTGATGTTAATCGTGAAAAATGTGGCTGAAGTGGCAAAAATAGAGAAAGTAGATCATATTAATGGCTCAGTAAAATTGCATGCATTCTGAAACTGCCTTGTAGTTCATGTTCTCTCTCCCTGGCCTTTGTCTTGCAATCCTGACTCGGTTAAAATTTTTGTCAGTATACATATCTCCTGTTAACTGATTCTTTGCCTTTATTTCTTGCAAATCTCATAGCTTTTCCCTGATTTTCTTATGAAGGGCAGAGATTTAGCTACTGTAATCTAAATTTCATTTATTCTGAATTACAGAGTCCAAATAAGAAATGAAGTGAAAGGAAATTACACTGTGAAGTTTAGCTGGTTTTTTTTGTGTTGCAGGCATCCTGATCTTGAAGTTCTGTCCAGTCTGATTGCTTTTGCTGCCACTTTCTGAATGGCTATATTCTAAAAAAAAAAAAAAAAAAAAAAGAAATCTCATCAGATTTCCTCTATTAATCATTTCTTTTAATTGCTTGACGTGAACTGAGAATTTGAAGAGGTTCAACTACATGTCCTAAATTGTTTGGGGCCCAAAGACCATTATCAGAGCATGTCACATAAAAACCTAGATTATGATTTTAAAAATATATACGTATTTGATATTCAAGACAATATCTGTGTCTCCAGTCCTATGTGGATATGATACTACTTCAGAAATTGCTGTGATAATAAATTTCTGATAAGACTGGTAAGACACTTTCACTTCAATCCAAAGTGCCACAGGTAACACTGATTTACCAGTAATAAACTTTCTTTCAAGAGGGTACCAACCAAAATGTATGATAATGACTTGAATTTTACTAATCATATTACTATTTTTGAAATTATAAAAGTTAGAAAATTGTACTCTGCAGGACTCTGATATTTAAACATAAACACAGAGAAGATATATATGTGTATATATACACATATGTTATTCTTACATCATACAAGGCATATCCATAGCATATATGTAAGATATACATTATACCTGTGTACACATATATCACATATACATATCATATTGAACATATATTATACATAATACATATGATATGTATAAAGTAAATACTATTTGTAAAACTGTTTTTCTCCTGAATTCTAAAAAAGCATCAGGATTTCAAGTTTTTTATAAAATGAAAAAATACATACATGTAAAAACATTTACCTATTTTAAGTGTTTTCCAATCTTGTTTGGTTCTCTTTTCCCTAATTACTCAATATAGGATTGTTGTATGCTTAATCATTTTTTCCTAAAAGATATATATATCTTTTAAAGTAGAATTATTTATGACTAGAACTTTAGTTTGTAACTGCTAATTATTTTGGTAATCAGAATAATAGATATTATAAAAAATGTAAATGTTATTTGAAAGTCAATATTACGATTGATATTCTTATTGCTTTGCTATCTGGTAGCTTGTTTTCTCATTAGTTATTCTGACTGAATATTTATGATAGCTACTGTAAAAAAATTGCAGTTAAAAAAATTAATGCAAATAAAAGGGCAATTCAAAACAATTTTCCATGCCAATGAATATTATTATATATGAATATATATTGCATGTAGAATATGTGTATATATATTTAGCATTATTTCCTCTCCTCACACGCAGAATATGCGAGAAACTGTTTAAAGGGATGTAAGACCCTCCACATTATTCAGACTTTCTGCGTAGAACATTTCAAAGAAAATTATGGAAAAAAATATTAAAGGAAAGCCACGACTCACTCCTTGTGATGACTCTCACACCCATCAGTGAGACTGAATGCTGGACCCTCCGTTTCGGGAGAACGCCCGGCTGGGCAGGTCAAGGCCCTTGAGTGCCCTTGGGAACCTGACCTAAGCTGCCCCGCTCTGGGCGGTGAGAGGGACCCGATGACGTCCAGGTGTCCCTGGCAAACCAAACTCACCCAGGATTCGATTCTGGGGCTCTCAGGAGAGGCAGCAGGGCTCCTTGCTGAGCTGGAGACCAAGTAAAGCCTAGCAAATACAGAAGAATCTTCACAACTAATAGCACAAACTACTCAGGATGATGAGAGGCAAGTCTCCATAAAGGACCCGTCTTTGTCAGTGTGACACTGACAAAATACAAGTGGCTGGTCCTCAGCATATAGATGTACTCAGAAGAAAAGACTCTGCTACATCGTGATAACACAACATCAACTCTTTTGCTTTAAGAATAGCAGCTGATGTGCCAGACTCTCACATGACCATTTTTTCTCAACAGGAAGCCGTCGCAAGTTCACACTGTACTTTAGTGATAAATAGTGAATATTCACTGGGACACAAAAGTGCGAGGCGAGGAGTGCAATCCAACCCTCCTCATACGCAGGCTGTGAGCTCTGGCTTTGCAGTGCGAGGTCCAGCTGGATGAGGGGATGGGTGCACTCTTCTGTGATTCCAGATATTGATCAGGAGGAGCAAGACCTTTTTATGTCTCCTCCAAAACACATCCAAAGAAAAGTCACCAGCATCAGCCACTTGCAGACTAAAAATCGCACCTTGTGTAACACCCTGTGTACTGGAGAGAAAGGGAAGGAAGGGGAGAAGCTTTTACAGTAGAGTGGGGTTCATCTACTGGGACCAAGGCCATTGCCAGGAGCATGTGCTGGAAGAGCGCTGAGCTGAAGGATAGGATTCTTCTAGTGTAGCTCTTCCTGAAGTAAGAAGGAATTTGGGACTGACATCTTCTGTGGTAGGGGTTTGCCCCATCACCCTTTTCCAGAACATTCTGCATTTGCAACACTTGTGGCAGAAATACGCCCAAGGTAAGTAAAAACCTCCTCTTGCCTTGCTACTGGTAAAGGTTACTGTGCTGAGAAGGCTGTACTGGAGCTCACCTCCCCAGGGCTACCGTCACCATGGGCAAGAGCAGAAATGTGGCCAGAGTCTGGAAAAGTGGTGTCTGTACCTTTGCTGTTGATAAATTTTGTTTTGATGATTTGAATAATTTTATAAGGAAAGGGTGTTGTGTTGTCCCTGATCCTTTTTTTTTCTTTTAACAAGTAGAATCTAAAATTGATGGATGTTTTATTAAACTCAGTATATGGTAGTGCACTTCATCAGTCCCAGTGTTAATACTTGGGGTTGAGAAGGCAGGCAGGGCTCAATCCCAACTCCAAAAGGCACTCTAAGTGAAAAGTGGTGTCTACAGTAGCTTTGACTCTTCCTGTTAGGAAAGGGATTCATGGTTTGTTCCAGGCTCCTGGCCTCTGCAGAGGACGTACCCTGAGATAAAGGCCAAAATTCAGGAAGCAACATGACACTGGGAGGAGCGTGAAAAAAAAGCCATGTGGTCTGCCAGAAGAGAGTGGAGCCGCGGAGGATGCGAGAGTGGAGCCAGCCTGGAAAGCCCTCTCCATCAGGGAAAGCTGCAGCAGCTTCCATGCACAGGTCGTACAAGGTCTTGAAGGATGCAATGCTTTTTCAGTATGCTGGCACGTGGCAAGTCCTGCAGGCTTCTCCGTCTCGTAGCCAGCTGGCCCAGTGCAGTCATGACTTTGCAAGATTTCGGTGCTAAAGTAAGGGGACGTGCCAGTTATCAGAGTGTAAGTGTTGTCTCCAGCAATATTGAGCTGCAGTTGGCTCTGTCCTTTGCGGGAGCGGGAAGGGGATGCCACCAAACCTCGGTAGCACCTGGTAGAGTACGGACAGTAAAGCACACATTTATTTCTTCTGCATACTTACCCCTATGTGGGACGGACACTCCCTATAGAGCAACGAAGTTTTCCATCCAGCGGAAAAATGACTTGGATTCATCACAGATCCCAGAAACACAACTCGAACAGCGATGACGCTTCTCAGTTGCAGCAGCAGCAGAAGCAACAGCACCTTATCATCCCAACAAGAGCTAAACAGAGGCTGCAGCCAGAAAACGACAGGACAAAAAGTATTTCTTTTATCCACTTAGATCATGGTAACATATTTCATGGACTTCATATCATCTCACTCTTTAAGTTCTCCCTAGATAGGTTCAAACAAAAAATGCAGGGGGAGGAAATGGATGGATTAATCTCTTACTTCAAGAATGGTGAACTTCAATCCTTTGGTTTCATTACAAATAGATGTCAGTTTGATGCTTTCATCCCTGTCCATTTTGCATCTTTTCAGTTTATAAGGACAAATTTATGTATGCTTTTAAATTAAGGCAGTTGGCTACTGCAGTGCTGAACTGAAATGTAAATCAGAGCTGCGGAGGTGCATCTGTCACCATACCTACATCAGTTGCAATAACAAATACACAGCGGCTGAATTCTACTTGAAAACTTTAACCTTTGCCTTGTCCTTAACAGTGTGGCTGAGAGGTCAGTCATGATTTTTTAAGTATGGACCAATGCTCATCTTGATCATGACAAGGCTTCATCGCTATGTAGAAAGGAATATCCAGGTACCAAATAATTAGCAGATATCCTTTTTCTAGCAGACAATGAAAAAAACCCTGTAAAAATCAGAGGAATCAGTTTCTAGCCTTATGGTTTAATCAGTTTCATAGAGATAGGAAGGGCTTGGGAATATCCAGAGAAAACAATTTTCAAAAAAAGTGCCTAGGAAAAATGTCTTAGAGGAAATAGTAATCACACATAATTATTTTTTTTCTTCCTGTATATTTTGGAAGGCTTATTAGCATGTTCTAAGTTAGAGACTCTGGCTTGAATAAAATATTTTTTATACTGAAAGATAGATGGCATTTTTTCTCTAATTGACCAGCTGGCTCTTCTCAAAGTTTTCAGTAAATAGCATGATGTATTGCTATTTTCATGTAGCATCATTACTTTGAAGCAAGTACTGGAAAGTTGTACAAAATATTTGCATTCAGTAATAGCTAAAATAGGACTTTCTTTGTTATTATAGTAGAAACACAGGTAAAATTCCAGTGTATTATTGCAGCAGGGACTTCTTTTCAATTTATTATGATGCAATTTATTCTTAGAATGCAGTACAGTGCAATTTCTTGGAGATAAGTTGAAGAACTAGAAAGTCAGGTGGAAAAAGGAAGGTGAGAACACCATCTTTGTTAAGGTGAGAACAGATGATACAGATAATTTTCAGGATTAGCAGTTCTGAGGAAATTGTGTCAGAAAAAAGATACTAATATTGAATGAATTTAAAAAGTTTAAGATCTTGAAGATGTATTAAGATCTGTGCTGCTTCATACATTAAAAGTATGTAATTATACCTCAACATCATTTCATAGAAATATTCCAAGACACAAGACACTGTCAGAGAAATATCAAGTTATCAGGTAAATGAGATCCCATCTAGGAAGCAGCAAATAGAGATTAAGCATCTCAATGAAACATAATTAGCAGATGTTTATAAAAAAGCTCTGAATGAACTTGTAATTCTCACCCCGTTAAAGTGAATAGAACTTTGCCATTGACCTTCATATGTGTTATTTTTTCCCTAGAAGTGAGTCACAGAAATTATTTAGGAACCTCATTTAAAGATCTATCGAGGAAAAAAGTTTATAATTTGCTAGTAGACCATTTAAAAAAACCCTATTTATTTATTAAGGAAATAATTTATTGCATCTTATTTGCATTTCAAATCTAGGCTGCCTTTTTAAAAGTTTCACCTTTGTTAGCTGAAATTTTCTTTCAAAGATCTCTCTTTCATACTGCCTGTCATCAAGGTACTTGCCACATATTTCAGATTTCAAGAATCCTGTAGACACAGAATTGGTTTTAAGGCCCAGATCTCATTTCCACATTACATTGCATCTGTGCAGCATGCTGAGAGGACGGAAGTGACATTTTCATGTAGCTTAAAGGAAAACTGCTCTCATTTACTGAAGTCCAGCTTTCTAAAAGTTCACACATTAAGAATCATTTGTCATTTGAGATGTAGAATGATATTAAAAAAAAAAAAGTGTTTAATAGCAGTTGGCATTGCTGAATGGCCGTTTTGTAGGGAAGTAATCTGCAACGTATCTCAGTGCAAGAAACTACACAAAATTTTCCAGCATTATTTTCCTTATGGCTTTAACAGAAAAAAAAAAAATGTAACCCCCCTAAGCATTTTTTTCCTAGGAAAGTTAATTGCATCATAATTGGCTGTGAAGTTTCTGTGTGTTCCTCCGAAGCACTGCTGTAGACAACATGCTGGACAGCTGCTTGACGCCATTTAGACTCACCTCATATGTCTGTACGTGAGCAGTGAAGAGTCGTCTCTAAACTTTCTTAGGAAAATGTCAGGAACAAACCCACAACATTACACACCCCCCCCCCCCATTTTTTATGCTGCATAAAGAAGTGAGCTACCACTATAGGAAATCTGTGGCAAATATTTTTTGAGTGGGGATGATGTAATGAAGTTTTTGAAAAAGTTAAGGTTTGAGTGACTTAGCTGCAATTTAATTTACAGGTAGATTAATTCTGTCTATCCTCAGAGTAAGCTTAAATTGTGAAGTATTCTGAAGTCTGATTTTATATGATCTTTAGATGTGGCTTTACACCATATTTGTAACCATGCTCCCTTTTCAGTTCTGATGCATGAGCCTTGCAAGCATTTAGATTCATCTGATTTAAAGCAAGAGGTAAAAACAATACAGAAAAACTAAAAAAAGACACCCCACTTGACAGGTAGAATATCCCCCCAGAAAGCTATGATATACATATGTGGAGTTTTATTTTGGAGCATTACTGCTACTGAGAATATTGAAGACAGATTAACTGGAAAAAATAAAGAGATTTCACAGGGGCATGTACAGATTTATGGCTCTCTTTAATCTGTCTGGTGAACAAGCATAGCTTTTAAAATATGCATTTAGATACACATTAAAGTTCTGTGGTTTAACAACTCTGACCTTAATTAATTAATTTATTTTTGTCCAGGAGCATAAATTCAGGAGACATGGGAAGGAATTCTAGAAAGAAGGATTAACAGGATAATGTCTTTGAGAGGAAAAGAAAGGTTATTAGCAGGATGAAGAGGCTGGGAAAGGAACTGGCTTAATATAATGGAAATCTATGAAAGTAGAGTGTTACAGATGATACAAATGTGATCTGTGGTATGTTGATGTGGGTGAAAGAAGCAAAAGCATCACCACTGAATGGCAAGATGCAGATAGAAGAAATACCAGATTAGAAATTAGGTAGGAAACAGGACCCATGAGAACCTTCACCTGGAACACAAAGGGATAACAGAGGAGTGATTCTGGCATGTTATAATTTACCCCTGAACTCTACAAATCTATTCTGCCCAGTGAAGACTGATTTCATTCTTCTACTTCTGTGAACAAACATTCAAAAAATATTTGGCAAAACATTCCAAACATTTCTGTTTGTAAATAGCTGACAAAACAAATTTTTCATTTAATTCATTGATAATGCTTTTTGCCCTCTTCTCAAATAGCTCATGAACCTCCTTCCACATTTTTATGAAAGGTTGCACTATGTTAGAACGTGTTACTGCTTTGAGAACCATTCTGCTTTATCAGCCATGGTCAACATTTTCAGAAATTAGTATCTCCAGAAAGTATCCTAATTTGATATTTAGCCTGGAGGTTTTCAAAAAAATTACTGAATCCCTGGCAACAGTCTTCAATGACAAGCCCCCTGCAAAGCAAAAAAATAGAGAGTGGCACAATTTTGCAAGATGTAAGATTCATTTAGATATCAGGAACTTAAATACTATTAGAATTGCTCTTTGAAAATAACATTTTATATGCATATAGACACACACACACTTATATGCATACATCCATGTTATGTTTTCAGTTAGCGTGCTTGATAATTGCCGCAAAGGTGTAAGTTCTATTTGTATACTTAAATATCAGTGGAGATATATGAGAAACAGGCGGTAATTATCTGATGATCTGATTTTTCTTGTTAATAAGAATAATACTTAAACTGAAAATGAATATAATTTTTTCACCCATGTTTTGGGCACCCCCATTCATCTCAAGTGCTGCTATCACATCTGTGCGACTGCTGCCCACAAAGTTAATGAACTAGTTTCAAGGCCTGGTGCTTTATAGACATGAATTGGAAATGTTTAAGTAGGTCAGGCAGAAATCACTGTGTTTTGACAAATAAAGTACCTGACAGAAGCCTGCAGACTGAGGGGTTAATGCTAAGGGCCCAGGCTGCAGATGAGTGAGCCAATACTGTAGAGTAACAGGGCAGTACTGGTGGATCAGAAATGCATAGTGGCTCAGAGACAGCAACTAATGCTTTAGAGATACTATTTTGAATTAAAATATAATTTAATGGAATTTAAGCGGTGCTGGAAAGATATAATGATAGCTGGTGGAGTTGAGAGCAACTGATTCCTGTTGTGTGGCATATGGTCACTGTGTCTTCTGTCCACTCAGAATTACCAGACAAAATGCAGTTTCTTGAAAGTATTTTGCTGTATATTTTTGGTAGGGGAGCTTTAAATGGGCTTTTACCTTTGCACTTCTCAGAAACTATTAATGGTGGTGTATTTCAGTCAGTTATCTGTATTCTCTCTGCTGAAGTTTCAGAACATGCCTCAACTATTTTACAAAAGCATGATTTTGAGGGCTGAAGCATTCCTATGCTATTTGACTGAGTTCAGGCACTGAGCTGTATGGAAGAGCTGAAAATATATCTATCTGACAGATTTCATCTTCAGATCTGATATCTGCATCAACAGTATGTTTGGCCTCTGGAATCTCTGTTTCCTTGGTATTTTGCAGCATGCTGAACAGAAAGAAAGACACAACAGAAGGCTGACCTCCCCCTACTCCTGTTCTGGTGACAAGTATGTGAGAGGCCTAGGATACTCAATTTAAACCAGATATATTCAGTGCATTCACTAATGCAAGTCTCTAAACAATTCTGAAGATAATTGTTGTGTGGATTATGATATTCACTTCAAAACTGAGTGAATTAATCTGCATTTCTCTTCCAAAAGTGGTTTTTATTAGTTGATGAACAAAGCGTCCTGGAAATTATTCAAAATCAAAATCTTAACACTATTTGTTAAACATATGGATCTTTCCTACTCGTTTACTTGCCACTTTACTGACAATTTGATTATGCAATGCAAAATTGTTGGCGATAGAGGAGACCTTGCAAATACATCTCAAACCTCACATGGTTTGTCTTTTAGTATACAGATTTAAACCAGCAGCTACTCACTACAGAAGGACAGAATATCCACAATATAATCCTGATTTCAGTGTAAAATGAAGGATACTTGTCACTACTGGAAATGCATTAATTTTTTTCAGGAACCTGCCCTTTGGCTGCGGCTTGCTTATGCATCTTCTGGATTTCAATACGCAATGAATTTGAGATTAAAACTGAGCATAGCATTGTTCTTAAAAAATGGTAATCTGCATGTCCACTTGAGGAAATTCCACACCTCTTTGAAAATTTTATATTCTTTCCCTTAGTTCAGCATATGGGCAGAAGGGAACAAAAACCTGCAGGAACAAGTGGTGGTAAACTAGCGCATCTTATAAGGTACAACTAGAATGAGAGCTTAAAATAAATGTTGATCATTGAAAGCAAGTGAAAGGTATTCTTAGGATTCTTCAGAGTCAAAACCAGCACAAAATACATCAGTTGTAAGTAAAAGAGGATCATTCAAAATCAGAGTAGCTCAAAGAGAATCATTCAAAATATCATATTGAAACTGACAGTTATTTTAGCTTTTTTTTTTCCTAAGAGCTTCCCTTATGGTGTGTTCCAAGACAGTAATCATACCCCTTTTCAACCTTTATTTTGCTCATACAAACAAGCTCTGCTCTTTTACCAGAATCCTCTCCAAGTACAGGCTCTCCATTCCCCTGATGTTCCTTGTTGCCTGTCTGTGTACCTCTTCCCATTTTGGTAATTTTTTCTCGAATACGGCTGACTAGAACTTTACAGTTTTCCAGATGAGTTCAGAGTTGGACCTTATACAACGGCACTAATACTTCCTTACTTCACTTGGAAATGCTTTGCCTGGAGCATCTTAGGATTGGATTTGCCTTCTTCACAGATGCATCACGTTGTTTTGGGAATTTGATTCCACTGAAAGGAACAATTAAATTAAAATGACATTGAAATAAGCTCATTCCCACCCTGTCGCTGTGTTGACTCAGTAAACAGAATACATTTCTTGCAGACATCTTTCCTTCATTGTGTATCAGATTCTATCTTTTCGTCAAAAAAATAGACTTTTCGGTTTAACAGTTTTATTTTCCCCAATAGATCTAACGTGATGATCCTCCGTATGTGAAATTCAAATGTGGTTTAAACAAAAATGTTTAGAAAGCATGGAATAAATTTTTATGTAGCCATTGCAGTCTGTTCCAAAGCATTACGTAGGATATGTCACCTCTCTGGCAAGTACAGTTTTCAGAAACATATTGCAAATTACTTTAGGTAGATAAGAACATATTGAAAAACCAACGGAGTTTTCCATTGATCAACATTATTATAAGAAACATGGAGTTGAGTACCTCCTTTGCAAATACATAAATAAGTAAATATCCTATATACATTTTTAAGTTATATTAAAAATATGAAAATAAACATTGAACTATATTAACGCTTCAAAGCACATACCTATCAAAACCCAGTAAAACACCACTAATTGTGGAAAAGAAACAGTACTGAAATGACTCCTCATAATAAAACTGAAGGACGAAAAAGTCATTTTCTTCTCCATGTTCATTGTAAAAAGCACCCAAAACAAAAGAAAAAAAACCATCACTTTTTTTCCACAGATTGTAGAAGAAATTTCTAGAAAATAATACAATTAAAATAGGACAAGGGGCATGCTTTTATTAAAATGCCATACAAATACATTGGCTTGTATAAGAATATTGGTGACAGGAATCTGTATGTATACTAGGACTGGAGACTAAATGAGAGGGGAAAGTAACTGTTGCATCAGTCTTTACCAAAAGAAAGACTGCTTTTAGTGGTCAGTGTGTCCTCCTCCTGAAACATTCTGGTTTCTGATAATTTTATTATGACATATTATGACTAAAAGGCTTCTTATGGAAATGATCATGGCAATAAAATTAAGTATAATTGGTTTGCGAGAATCAGGACAAAGGGAAGAAATTTAAGTAAATGCACAGTTTTATAAATTAATTGATGGGTAAATAATTTCTCCTTCAACAGATTACAGAAGACAGTACCAAATTAATGCAATGCATCAGACTATCCAAATTTTATTGAAAAGTTAGAGAATATCACCTCACCAATTTGACTGAGACCAATTTGTGTCATTGTATCATGAAAATACAGAAATCTTGTTGACAGTTCAATACAAAGTTGTTCTTCAAGAATGGTAATCTGCATGTCCACTTGAGGAAATTCCACACCTCTTTGAAAATTTTATATTCTTCCCCTTAGTTCAGCATATGGGCAGAAGGGAACAAAAACCTGCAGGAACAAGTGGTGGTAAACTAGCGCATCTTATAAGGTACAACTAGAATGAGAGCTTAAAATAAATGTTGATCATTGAAAGCAAGTGAAAGGTATTCTTAGGATTCTTCAGAGTCAAAACCAGCACAAAATACATCAGTTGGAAGAACAGTGGACTGAGATGGAAAAGTCTCTAACAGGGGCTGAATGGATTATTTTTTCATTCTGGGCTTACCAAATAAATAAAATACAATAGGACCCAGAAAGGTTTCAATTATGGTTAAAATTAATAAAACAAGAGAACTAGTCATAAGAAGAAAGAAAATGAAAGGAAACATGCTTGGGGCCAGAGAGTAATACTGAAAAAACCCAAGAGGGAGGCAATGGCCAAGGAGTGAAGTACATAATAAATTTAAACTGAAATCTCTCAGCAACATATTCTGACTGAATGATAGGAGGAATGTAGAAAATGGAAAAAAGAAACTGGAAATCAACAGGTGATATTTGAATTTGCGTTTATGTATGGTCATTGTGGGACACCTCAACTCATAGTAACTGGCGTGAAACCTGTAAGCACCAGTTAAGATGGATTAAAGTCTGCAACAGAAGGGAAGTTCACCCTTCCCACACATTGTAAGAAGAAATCACAGCCCCTAAAAAAACTACACTGATTGTGGTGCATAGTTTGATTACATATGCACACAGTGTTTTAGATTTAGTACATTGCCATTTTATTCTACTTTAAAATTCTACTTTAAATTCTTCCGGCAACTCTCTCTACATTCTGCTCCTTGACAGTAAATATAAATCTGGTGCTTGATCCAAAGCCAAATGCTCAGTGGTTCCAACAGTGCAGAATCAAGCTCCCAGGTCTATCATCTGTAATTGTTACTTTCAACCCTGCTTATGAACTTGTTCAAGTGAGCTGATTGTACCTTATCTGCAGTTCCTTTCAAGGAGAGAACTAATAAAACTAATAAAACTAAAAAAGACTAATAAAAACAGAATAGAAGGCAGGACTGCATTTTAAAGTATTGTTGTACATTAATTAAAATGAAAACTAATGTGATTGTAAATTATGTAATTCCTGAATGAAGTGACTAGTCCAAATGCTAACTATTATTATCTAGATTTTGAGATTGAAGAAATCCTTACCACAGCTTTTTCTGTAGAATGGTGGAAGGCCCATTACTTGAAGAAACTCAAGCAAGACCAATACATTAGAAAATATTGTGTGGAACAATCCTATAGTGGGGAAAAAAGACAAGCTAAAGTTATTGCTGGATGAAATCCCAGCTGCAGGGAGTCAGTGACAAAGTTCTTTCACTGCCATCTTCATGAACACCTTTCAGAAAATTTCCAATATTCTATAAACAAGGGCTAAATCTGCCACACACACCCCAAACAACCTAACCAAATCAACCTACTCTTGCTAGGTATGAGTAGAAGCTGGGCCAATAGCAGAGATCTACAAGATTGTTTTAATACAATTCTGAAATTAATGTTGTTGAAAATTTCCAGACCAAGTTTTAGTATGGCTATTAACTCTGATTTTTTTGAATGAACGTGTTAGCTGAGTTTTTATTCTGTACACCTTATTATTGTGCAAGAATATGTTTCAGTGTAGTTCTTTAGTAATTCTTTTGATTCTTCAACTGCAGGTTCATTTGATCCCAATGTCAAAAGAATGTCAAGATCAATATGGAAAAAAAGAAAAAAAGCTCAATTACTTCCTATTAATTAACTCGATGTCCTATTTCACCTGAATCATGGAAGAATAGTATTTGGACCCTGCTCCTGAGCTAGATATGGTATGTTTAGCATTTGCACCCCTGTTATATGCAACAGCATGTGCCTGTGTAACTGAAGTTAGATGTTTTTTTTTCTTGTAGCTGACAACACAGGAAACAGAGATGAAGAAAGTGAACAGAATGACTACTGAAAATAGATTAAGTTTGAAGATTTTGTACTACAAAGCAACCCATCCCTACTAGTAAAGCAGCTAAGCTTGCAATGTTTTCAATCCTGAGTGTCTCATTATTATAGTTCCTTGCAAGTATATAAGCTTTCTGGTATTGAATAAAGACTTATTTAAGAAAAAAAACCCCAAAACCCCTAGAAACCAAGAAAAGTAATGTTAAAAAAATGCACCTAATTTGTGACAAACTGACCTCCTTATTCCATGTGTGTTCAGCAAGTGAAACAAATCCATGAGAATATCTTTACTGTCTGTTTTAAGATAAAAAAGTGTCATCTTTGAAAAAAGGACGGTTTGTAGCTACTTAATGATGTTGTAAAATCAAAGATCTCAAAGGTGTAAATTAAAGTAAGGCTTATTAACACCAGTAGAATATCTGGCTACATCCTTTTTTTACTCTCTTGGATATTTCACACATTATTCACTGAAGTAAGTTAAAATGAACTGACCTCTCTGAGTCACTGAAAAACTTCTACTTACTGTTCTGCAAAAACCCCAAACGATCAAAACAATCCCAAAGCTATGTGGCTAGGCATATCAACCACTTGTAGCAGGTGTCCGGATAACCACGGAAAACATCTTCCCATCTACCTTACCTTCAGAGTTCTGTACATCATTAGTCTCTTTTCGAAGAAAGAAGATCCTGTTCTGGCACGGACAACTCGAATGGCCTCTCTCGTCATAGCGCGTTCAGCCTGCAGCCCCACCGCCTGCTCCGTCAACGCACACACTTTGTCTTTGTCAGTGCGAGTGCTCTCCCACTGAGGACTCCTTTGAGTTACACGCAGGTAACAGGCAGTGCTGAACAATATAAACTCATACCACGCTTCATCAGGCTACACAGAAATGGGTCAGACCAATGACTCATCCACCTCAGAATCGGTCAGAGCAGCCCTGAGGAGAAGGACTTGGGGATGTTGGTTGACGAGAAGCTCAACATAAGAAGGACATGGACCTGTTGGAGCGGGTCCAGAGGAGGGCCACCAACATCATCAGGGGGCTGGAGCAGCTCTGCTGTGAGGAAAGGCTGAAAGAGTTGGGGTTGTTCAACCTGGAGAAGAGAAGGATCGGGGAGACCTTAGAGCAGCCCCCCAGTACCTAAAGGGGGCCTGCAGGAAAGCTGGAGAGGGACTTTTTGCAAGGGCCTGTAGTGATAGGAAGAGCGGTAATGGCTTTAAACTGAAAGAGGGTAGATTTAGATTAGCTGTAAGGACGAAGTTCCTCCCTGTGAGGGTGGTGAGGCACTGGCCCAGGTTGCCCAGAGCGGCTGTGGCTGCCCCATCCCTGGCAGTGTTCAAGGCCAGGTTGGATGGGGCTTGGAGCAACCTGGTCTGGTGGAAGGTGTCCCTGCCCATGGCAGGGGGGTTGGAGCTAGATGATCTGTAAGGTCCCTTCCAACCCAAACCATTCTATGATGTTCCTTCCAGCTGTGCCCATCAGCCAGCTCCTCGGACTCTTTTCAGGGAGCAGGGGGTGCTGCTGGGGGTGTGTCTGTTTTTCAGGTTATCTTTTGGGTTCCTCATTCTTCCACTTTTGAGCCTTTGATCTTCAGTCCATTCTGTGCCTCCCATTGCCCTCTCCCTCCCAGATTTGTTTTCTTGAGCACTTCCCCCCCCGCCCCCCTTTGATATCTTTTATTAACCTCATTCTCAGGGATGCCTCTGGGGATATATTAGAGATGTATCTTCTTTCCATCTGCAAGAGAAAACAAATAAGCAGAGTAGGCATGTACTAATAGTTAGGAAAGAGTAAAAACAGGGCAAGAATATAAGATACTTCCACTAAATTTTGTCGTATTAACTGGACTATTAATTCCCATAAAATGCAATGAAAAGTGGAAATGAGGAAGTGCTTGGCATGCATTAAATACTTTCTATAGCCACACACACATATCCTCATGCACACACACATAATGGTCTACTTTGACCGATATTTCCATTCTAGCTGTCTTTTGCAAATAGTCAACAAAAAGATCATCCTATTTCAGAACAGACAGCTAACTGTGGAGCTCATGAAGCTTAATAACAGCACAGAACAAAAATGTAGGTGAAAGTAGTTCTGACCAAGGACTGTACTTTTAACTTTCTTTACCCATATACTTGTATCTAAGGACTCTCTTTCATCTTAAACTTAAGAAGGGAAAAGACCATGTCAGAACACAGGTGAATATGTGACACTGTAGTGGTTTTGAATAAATGCATGGCAGCTAAAATAAAATTCTCAGGTTGGTGTAATGTTTTCACCTGAGCAGTGCATTTGGTGTCAATGTCTTACATCATCAATTTCCATGTTGCTTTAAAAATAGGTATGGAAAGTTATCCCTGAGGTAATTTATTTCAGAAATTGCATAGTTAATGCATAATGCTCCCACTCTAATTTTATACCTGATGGTCATTCCTGTCTCCCTCTCTCCCATGGCATTTTGCTTCTGCAGCCTTTTCACAGAGTTTGTATTCCAATCAGTAAAGGAAAGTAATTTGACAGTGTATTCTCTCTGCTTTTAACCACACCACACAGCAATTAAGAGCTTCCACATATGAAAAGCAAGTAATTTAGCCCTGTCTCTCATTTTACTTTCCACTTTAGATCTAAAGAAGAAAAAAAAAAAAAGAAAAAAACTTTCAGAGATTTGCATTTTGACCATCCTAAAAATACACTGATCCTGGTTAGATCCTAGCACATTCGCAGTAAAATGAGTCATGTTTGCAACTGCATTGAGTGAAGGACTGGGAGGAAAAGACCAACTCACCCACAAGTTTTCACTGGCAGGCTTTGGTTTAAGTGCTTGTTCCTCCTTTAAGGTTTGTTCTTTTCCTACCACGTGAACAGGGACCAGGTCCAGTACATTTATTGTACAGCTGTTTCAAGATAGCTGCAGTACATGTATGGAGTATGAAATTTGAGAATCTGGGAGGTGATTTTCTAACCTATGCTGCATTCTTCCTGCTGCAGGATAGGATTTGGATCTTGGAAGGAAAGTAGTTCAGGCAGAGGTTTTGACTTAACTTACAGTTGTCTACACTGCCTTTTGGCTGTCAGTTCAGCTCCCAGTCATTCACTTTCTGCAGTTTTTCACAGCTGGTCATCATCTTTACTACCCTGAATAGCTTAACCGAATCAGCATTCATTTCAGTATTCACCCCCCTTATCTAGAACGCATGTGAGTATGTTGAGCACCAAAGAACCCAACATAGATATCTACAGAGCTTCTGCAGTGAACTGTCTTCCACTGCAAGGACAGTTGTTCATTTACTGCTGTCTCCTCTTTCCTATTTTTTGATTAGCCTTTACCCTTAAAAATACTTTCCCTGTTTAGTTTTCCCAAAAACCTTTGATGAGATACACGAGCGAAAGCACTCTGCAAATCCAAAGGAATAGTAGTCAGCTCTCCTTTATCTAAAGGAATAGTAGTCAGATCTCCTTTATCTAAATGCATGTTATTCCTTTCAAAGAACTCCAGTAGGTTTGTGACATCTCATATTTATCCATATGTCCCTTAATTCCAGTCTTTATTCATCCGTAGTTCCCCTGGAGCTCTTTTTTAAAAATTGGCATTGTTTTAGCCACTTTCCAGTCCTCTGACACTGAGTCAGTTTTCTACACACCACAGTTTGTAGTTTGGCTATTTCACACTCGAGTTCCCTCAGAACTCTGGGGCAGAAGCCATCTGTTCCTGGTGATTTGTTATTGCTCACATCGTCTCCTTGATCCATAACCTTTTCTGCCAATACTTCAATTTTAGACAAAGCCTCTGACACATGCTCTGGAAAGAAGGGTCCCTGTTTCTACACTTCAAACTCCTCCATAGTTAATATGGATGGAAAAAAAAGAAAAATCAGTGTCATAACCTTTGTCTACTTAGGACATTCTTTCTATATTTCAGTTGTTCTATAATCTCTGCAGATTCTCTGGAAAGCTTGCTCTTTCTGTTGTATAAAAAAAAAAAACGTGTCGTATCAGTTTTCGAACCTTTCCAAGTTGTTCTTGAGATGTTTTTGTGATCCATCTTGCTGTGCTTTTACACTGTGCCTGTTGGAGTTTATGGTATTTTCTTGGACACAAATTAATTTTTTGGAAAAGTGCCGTCTGAATTTAGTAGCTTCCTTTACATTGCTGCTTAGCTATTTCTCTTTCTCACTTCTCAAGTCTTTATTGACAGGTGGTATGCTTTTGCTCTGTACCTCCAACATGGTTTCCATGCTGCTTTCAAATATTTTTCTTTTTTGGCTGCTCCTGCTACTTTCCTCATTTTCTTGTGGTTTCCCTTTTGAAAACTGTGTACAGCTATGCTGGATTTTTCCTTTTGTTAACTTCATGAAGGAGTCATGATGTGTATCTAAAACTTCAGCCTTAGCATCATGCTTGTGTCATGCTCTTTGACTTCCTCAGCATGTTATTGGCACTGCTACCATGCTAAGAAATGACACATATTCGTTTTCTATAAATTTTTGGGTGTATCTGAGGTAGAAAAGGATAGAACTGAATAATCAAGGAACAGGAGTCTTGGCATAGTCTGTTCAGTTCAGCTGCACCTCTTTGCATATACCACACGTTGTTTCTTAATGACACTTGGACTTTCACACGTGGACTTACTACAAAAGAAAACCTAGGCCAAATTCATGTCTATTGTCTCCTCATCCAGCAAATGTAAGCTCTCTCTTCCTGTCTCCTTATCCAGCCATATGCCCCTGCATCCTTCCACATATCGTTCCTCTTTGCCTCAGTCTCATTTTCTTTCCAGCTTTATTGCAGGTGTTGTGCAACTCTAAATTCAACATAAAGAGGTAGTTAGATGCTATGGTTGTAATTTGCTGTTGTTCAAACCCATGTGCATAGATGTAAATGATTAAATAAGTGCAAAGCCCTTGTGCTAAAATAAATAAGAAGACTTCGTAGTCCTGAGTCAATGAGTTAATATTTATCACTGCAATATTATACTGCAATATTATACTGATAGGTCATACTGCACAGCTGCCTTCCATTTTTAATGCTCTTCTTCAGTGTTCAGAGACTTTCATATAATCTCTTTGTTCATGAAAAGCTAAGTAGCTATGAATATATGGTCCTTTATAACTGCAAGATGTAATATGTAAAATAAAACAATTTATGGCACATATATCCCCCTCACATTTTTCCAAAATACATAGTCCAAATTAAAGCAATCTGAATCTTTTCCTCTCCTCATTTATTTATAATTACTCCATACTCAGCAGACTTCTCATACACTATTTCCAAGTAAGTCCTTTCAAGTTGATAGTATTGTACACAATATAAACCTTCAGTCTGTAGTGCCTAGGCAAGTATTAACTATCAAAAAAGAATGATAACCTGTGCTCCAGACCTAAACCAGCTCCTAGTGTAAATGACAGATGTTGTCCATCTGTCCTGGGAAGACTGCCACCTCCAAACCTCCGTTACATTCATTCAGCTTTAGAAACGGAATGAAACTCAGGGATTGTCAAATCCACTCTCAACTGCTGCAAGCAACAGTGGTGTAGAAGTTTACCTCATGGGAACATGAAAACCAGCTGCATACAACATAGGCTGCTGAAGGCTTCTTATTACCTTACAACACATTTAAGAACTACAGCGATAGGTCATAACCCACAATCATACTGGCCACAAGAAGAGGAAAGTACAGATCAAGATCCTCATCAATATCCTTCATTCATTTGGCTTGCTAAATCAGGCTGCAGTTTCATTTTTTTCAACAGAAAAAAACACAAAAAAAATTCATCTGTCCTTACAGTTCTAAGAATATGAAGGAGACACAAATCTAGGAAGAGGTGAAGGCTGAGACAGTTTTAGTAAAAGCTGTTAGCCAATGCAGAAAAGCAGACTACTTGCTACAGCAATGAACAAAATCCTTTCTGGTCATCCTGTCAGTCTGACCTAGGCCAAAAATCCCCTCCTGATGTCTAATCGGGATCCGTAGTATGGCAGCTACTTCATAAAATCACAGCATCAAAATCGTAGGGAATCATTGCTTCCCATGCTACAGCAAACATTGAAAATTACCCTTGCAAACTCCACCGCTCCAGATCTACCATCTTTCAAAGGGAATGGCATCAGTTCTCCCCAGCCTCAACCACCAAGAGCCAGAAAAAATCAGAGGTGGTGCCACGTGTCTGGGAATCACTGGCTGGAGAAGACTCTGGGAGTTGGGCAGTGTGGTGCTGGCAGAAACATGGTATGAAACTGTAGTCTCTGTCAGCAGAGGAAGACAGTGAAGGGTTTTACTGGCGATTGGATTGTGTTTTGATGGCAAAACACCAAATTTGAGTAGAACCTCTGGATGACCCTGAGAAGAAGCCAGAAATAGTTTGCAAATCCAGCATGCTTCAGCAATGAATGCTATTATCTGAGGTGCACAGCCTGCAGTGCCTGGCATTTGTGAAAAGAAAGTCCCTGTGAATCAAGAAAGAGACATTCTAAACATAATTTTGGCTTAAAGTGAATAAAGAGCCTTTTATTTTTAAATTGGCTCACTTTCATCTTAATGTATATTTCTAAATTTGATGATTATTTTGGATGTGGTGAATTAATACCTTGACTTACATTTTACCTTATCTCACTTGATTTAAGGGTGATTTTCAAGATTACTAGTTAATATCAAGCCATTTGTCACACAGGGATATGTTAAGGAAACCTGGGGTATTTGACCAGCCTTACAAGTGCCCCATTCCCCAGCATGCTTTTCTCATGGATCTGAAGAAACCCTATGGTCTAGGATGTTTTTATATCATAGGAATCAGACAAAATATATTCTGGTGACCACCAACACCCATGTAGGAAAGGAATATGCAGTAGAGTTGATGGGACCCCAACCGTTTTAGCAAGAGACGTTAAAAAAATACTTGAAAGATATTAATTTCCTTAGGGTCCTAGGCAATCACCTAACTGCCCAACTTTATACCACATTTCTAGTACTTCTGAATCAAGAGATAAAAATGCAAAAATCAAGTTATGCATCAAGGGAGAGAAAGAATTCTTGTCTGGTCTCAAAAGACAAGTCATAGCCTGTGGTTGCAATATTTATTCATTTTTTAATTAATTTCATGACTTCTGTGCTTTTCTTCCACAAATCCTCAATCAGCTTTGCCAGTCTGAATCCTTAAAGTCCTGGGAGCTTGAGTTTTCTCAGAATAACTTTGAAATCCTTAGAGATAGTGCAACATTAACACACAATAAAAAAAAATTTTTTTTCCTTTTTTTCCCTTCTTTTTTAATAAGAAGGAGGTGTTATTCTTTCTTTCTGACAGATGGCCAATGATTAGCATGCTGTGGATATGTTGTCTCCAGAATGGCCACATTAACTGTCTCTCCTGATAGGACAAGCCACAAGTTCTTATATTTTCCACCTTTTTAGTCTAAGGATTAAGTTCATACTGAGTTTCCATTAATGCATACAATTTTCTTCCTGCAAGCGATATTTTTATTAAAAACGGTTCCTTTAGCTTAAATTTCTTTTCCTTATGAAAGCATTTTAATAGTTGGCTTTCTGAATTCACTTGCCCTTTATTATTGCTTTCCAAACATCCTCAAGTCCCTATTCAGTATACCAACCTCATGACTGCTATTAAATTTCAAATCCATTTCCCCAAGATCTGGCCTTCAGCTAATGAATTTACAGCTTCTAGCTTTTGACAGCAAAAGGCAGGAGGTAAGCAGGAATAGAAATTGCTGTAGCAGAATTGGCCTATTCCCCAACTCTTCTACAATCTTGTCTGTTGTGGTGGGCTCTAGTTAAGAGTGGAAAAAATGGAGACAAACAGCTAACAGTCCAGTATTTTGCTTACAAACCAACTTTCCTTATCTGACTTGGTGATGACTTCTTCATGTAATGTGACTGGGTGTTTAAACATAGATTTACAAGAGTAGTGCAACCAGCACCAAATATTTAAAACAAAGTTCTATTTACTTGCTCTGTTTCTGTGTCTTAATAGGCAACTGGTATTTGTTTTAAACGCTACTCTCTTTGGAGAAAATATCCTTAAAAGGATTTATCACCTAGAAAAACTATGCAGTTTTTCCTTTTGTCTAATGCAAGTTACCTTCTGTTCATATGAACAAACTTTGAAAAGAAAATCTGCATTTCTGTGGGAACTGTGAAAAAATCAATAATTACTGGGAAGGAGGAAGGCAACTCCTTAGGTTAACTTTCAGTCCCAGTTTACTGCCTCTCAAGGTGTTTTGAGCTGTTTGGCAAGCAGAATGAACAGTCCAGTTTAGCAGTCTAGTGCTGCTCTTACAAGCTGAGAAAAGGGGACTGTAAGGAGCGGAGCTGCTCTCCCATTCTCTCCACTCGCTTCCACCCTGAGGAGATGCTTCTCCTGCTCTCCCTGCAGTGCAGAGGCTTGGGGAAGGGGAGGGGGACATTGCTTCTCTGTCCTTCTGGTCCCTCCAGAAGTGAGTGGAGAACATTAGGAGGAGAGGAAAAAGGTCTGGAGCGGCAGAATGTGTCACCCTGGGGGTGTGGGGCAGATGTGGAATGAAACCCAGGAAGGGACTGAGACAGGTATGAGGCAACAGAGCCAATTCTTCAGCAGAGAATAGCTGGGTGTGGGAGTGTGAGCTGTTGTAGAACCAGAGTTTCAAATCTTCTCAGGTGAGTTGGAAATAATAGTGATTACCAAACACCCAGATTAATGTCTGGTTGGGAATGGAGAGTACTAAATGAAAAATGAAGACGACTGAAACCCAGAACATAAACTATACAAGTATTTGCAATATTTCAATCCAGTGATCAGGAGATTGATTAATTTTTCATCTCTTAGGAAGGGGCTTCTTCTGTCCTACCTACTGCATTATTGAAGCTTGCAAACCTGTAACTAATGAAAATAATTTATGAAGTTTTAATGGAAAGAATAAGGATTTGTGAATGAAACAAACCAATACTAAAATAAATATTATTCTGAAACAGTCTTGTAAAAGACTGAAAAGATGCAACATAACCCTTTTCCAGCATAACCAGATCTTCAGAAAGAAGTACCAATATGAACACAGCAAATGTAAAATACAAGCCAGACACACACTTCAAGGTATGCGATAATTATTCACCTCTCTTCTCTTGTGTAAATCTGTGATGGCTTAACCTTGGCTCTCTGCCAGATGCCCACCAAGCTGCTCTCTCAACCGCCTTCTCAGCAGGACAGGGAGAGAAAATAAATGAAAAAGCTCATAGGTTAAGATAAGGACAGAGAGTTTGCTCACCAATTACAGTCATGGGCTAAACAGTCTGGACTTGGGGAAGATTATTGCCACTTAATGAGTAGGATAGTGAAAAACAAAACCAAAACTAAAAACACCTTCCCCCCAACCCCATCTTTCCAAGCTCAGCTCCACTCCTGACTCTTCTATCCCCTTATCCCCCTCCCTGAGGTGGTTGCCCTGCTCCAGCATGAGGTCCCCTCCCATGGGATACGCTCCTTCACGAGCTCCAGCGTGGGTCCTTCCCACGGGCCGCACTTCTTCATGAACTGCTCCAGCGTGGGTCCTTTGGGGTGCTGTCCTTCCAGAATGGCCTGCTGCAGCATGGGTCCCCCACGGGCCACAGTTCCTACCTGAAAACCTCCTTCTGTGTGGGCTCCTCTCCATGGGCTGCAGTTTCCTTCAAGGCATATCCATCTGCTCCAGCATGGTCTCTCCACTGGATGTGGTTGGTATCTTCTTCGACGTTGTCTCTCTATGCGCTGCAGGGAAATCCCTGTTCCACGGGCTCTCCGGGAGCTGCAGGGGAATCTCTACTCAGGTGCCCGGAGCACCTCCTCTCCCTCCTCCTTTTCTCACCTTGGTGTCTGCAGGGCTGTTTCTCTCACATTTTTTTCTTATTCCTCTCTCTCACAGCTGCTGTGCAGGATTTTTTACTTTTTCTTCAATATGTTATCAGAGAGGCTCCACCAGAGTTGCTGCTGGGCTCAGCTCTTGCCCAGTGGTAGGTCTGTTTTGGGGTCAGCTGGAATTTGCTGTTTCTGACATGGGAGTAGCCCCTGGTCTCTTCTCACAGAAGCCAATCCTGTACACCCCCCCCCCCCCCCCCCCTTGCTATGTCAGCCCAGTACAGAATCTGAACCCCAGTTTAGTTTATTGGTTTTAGTCTGAGTGAAATGCAGCTAGTCCAGCCACCAGCCACCCACTCTTAATTTGCTTTTCTTTCTCAATCAAACTGAAGAACAAAATGTTTTAAGAAAAACCAGAACACTTCTACTTACTCAGTTTACTATTTACTCAGCATAATACAATTCTATAGAAGCCTGTGCATGCAAAAGCGGAAGGTACAAGAGGCTAAATGGGGGTCCCTTTAAAAAAACCTCAACCAACCAACCAAAAAGTTGAAACCAAAGAATCCTGTGTCTTCCAGTAATCATTCACTGGACTCCAGTGAGTGGATTTTGGTGAATCCATTCTTTATCTGTAACAGCTGGAACGTTCAAAAGGAGGTCAAGAAAGTTTGCATTTATTGGAATTTCTCTTTCTCTTGTTCTCAAACTTCACTGGAAAAAAATCAGTCGTAGAATTGTAGAATGCTTTGGGTTGGAAGGAACCTTTAAAGATCATCTAGTCCAAGCCCCCTGCCATGGGCAGGGTCGTCTTCTGTAAGACCGGGTTGCTCAAAGCCCCATCCAACCTGGCCTTGAACACTGCCAGGGGTGAGGCATATGCAACGTGTTCCAGTGACTCACCACCCTCATGGTAAAGAATCTTTTCCTTACATCCAATCTAAATCTACACTCTTTCAGTTTAAAACTACTGGCTCTTGTCCTGTCACTACAGGCCCTTGTAAAAAGTCTCTCTACACCTTTCTTATAAGCCCCCTTTATATATTGAAAACCCACAATAAGTTCTTCCCAGAACCTTCTGTTCACCAGACTGAAGAACCCCAACTCTCCCAGCCTTTCTTCACAGGAGAGGTGTTCCAGCCCTTGGATCATTTTTGTGGCCATTTGTCAAGTCCTAATGAAAGTAACAAATACAACAAAGTATGTTTAGCTTGTAGATTAAAAAATGTAATTATAATAAGTCCTCAAACATATTAAAAGGTTGTTTGGGTTTGTTGGTTGTTTTTTTTCCCCCTGAAAATTAAGTTCTGATCCTCTTTCTTTCTCTCTTTCTAAAAGACTTTATAAACTTCTAATGTAGTTTTATCATTCTGAGTTTACAGAACGCTAGAATGTAAATGCCAGGACACCTTTACTGCCCAGAGTTTTATCTGTTTATTTTTGCTTAATTGTGGAATTATCTCTTACTCCTCTTTGTCTTCTAAATTATTGTAACTAAGCTTCTAGACTCACTTTTTAAATTTGTTTACAAGTATTTTAATATTTATAGTCCATCCTAAAAAAGAAGCTAGAGGAGATTGTCACATATCAAAAGCAGAAAGCTCTTCCATTGTACCATTCCTTGGCCATATTTGCTGTATCTCTTACACTGATTTGTTCTGTTTGTTAATGGGAGAGCTTAAGCCAAATAAGGCTGAAGCAGTTTTTGTTTTGCTTTGCAGCGAGTGCTTTAATAGGATTGGTTCTACGATATATTGTCAATTTTGGTTTGAAGCGATATTCACTAAAGAGAGTTTTTTAGGATTGTAACAAGAATGTAGAGCTGAAAAATATAACAGCCAAGTTCAACTGTTCTGCTCAGATAAGTAGAAGCTTTGCTTTCCCTGGGGTCCTTTACTGTTAGGACAAGAAAAATCATAAATCCTGTCTAATTTTTGCATTACAAATAGGTCTAACTGGACTGGAAATAAGTAATACTGAACAAATTTGCAGATTGTTATTCTGATGAGAATCAGGGAGGAAAAGTTAAAATTTTAATATGTATTTTAGGAATATGCCTCTAAAAAGGTGTGCAAGAAGATCTTTTCCATATAAACTAAATACTCCAACATTTTCAATATTGAAACCGAATGTTTCTGAACAACAGTTTTCTGAACTGGCACAAAATTCTTTAAATAAACTTCATTTTCTGTCCTGGCACGGACAGAACCCAGCGCTTCTAACTGTCCCTCATAGCTAGATCATGTATTCACAACACAGCATGAGGACCCCAGCATAGAATTCATCTGAGTGCTCATACCTTCTGTGTAGAAAGAATGAGATAAAACTGTAGAATCAAATTATACTGAACTAACTTGAGATTTTGTGTTCCAGATCAGCTCAACAAAATATTTTTTCATGCATGTTTAACTCAAAACATATTTTTTTAAAATTAATTCTTTTCCTTAAGTAAAGGCTCTATATCATCAAATTTCAACTATCCATATAAAATCATTCCAGAAAAAAATTTTCAGTCAACATGAATTTTAATTGATTGGTTTTTGGTTTTGGGTTGTTTTGTGGGTTTTTTTGGTTTTGGTTTTGGTTTTTTTTTTTTTTTTTTGTCTGGGTCTTTTCGTTTTTCTTGATAATAATGAGAAGAAAAAAGATATATGCAAATTCCAGCTGGTGGAAATATCATAGTTACTTGGATTCACATTTCTGCCTTACCCCATACAGCTGATTGCCTCTTTTCTTAGACACAGGAAAATGGTCTAATTTGTAACCTATATCTTAAGTTCTATTTGCATTAGGATCTAAGGCTGCTTAATACCTGGTAGTGGAAAACTTACACAAAGTATTAAAAATATGCGTTCTACACATAAAAACCCTGTAGTTCCTTGCTGGATCAGATAATAATAATAATAATAATAATAGAATATTTTTCTTAATGCTTTCACAGCAGAGAGGAAATTATTGAACAGCTTTCAAAACAAGGAGAGACAGCTAGAACTGCTTACTCTCTGGTTATTGGTGTAACCTGCAGTATGGCTCTATTTTTTGATAGACTCCCTGGAATCACTTTGACTACTGTGAGAAATAATAAGCTGAAAAGGACCCTGAAGTCAAAGTATAGATAGAAGATCCTGCTTTTGCAATCAGATTTATTTATGATGCATCATAACTGCAATTTTGCATGAGATGTGTTTGCTGTGTGTCTTCAGGATATACTACTGTGGTAACTGTAGAGGACTACCTTGATGAAGTTCTAACAAATAAAAGAAAAGGCAAAGTATCTGAAAGTAGAAATTTGTAAGTATTTTTATTTATTTTACTTCTGTCATTTTAGCTAAGATTAGAGGTTATTTCATTACTTCTTTGTAAGGGGAATGTTTATTAGCAGCCTTCAGCTACTTGAGTTATGTGAGAGACAGGTTTTGTAAACAGAACAAAAAAGCTAGAAAGAAGAAAATACAAACAAAAAAATTTGTGGTTACAAAGATGAACTTGACAAATTAAATATAAAAAAAACCAGTGAAACATACAAATCTGCTCAAAAGATACTCTTTGTTCTTCAGGAGAAAATGTCAATACTTTAGTCAAAAAGTTAACATCACCTGAGGCACCCAGTTATAGTATACAGGTCTCTGAGGAAATCCCAAGTGTGCCATAGAATAGTATCTTTCATGCAGACAGCCATTTGCATTAAACATTTTTTCCTCATTTGAAAGAGATAAAGCGTCATTATTAGAGGAGCAGATGATACATTTCAAGTCTTTCTCTCCTGTGGATTCAACTAGATCTGGCATGGAAAGAAAAATCTTTTAAACCATCGGCACAATATCTCCCCCTCCAAAAAGCAAGTAGCTGATCTAGTAATAATGCTTAGATACTTCAACATTGCTATGGTATAGGCCAGCAAATCTTTAGTGGAATTTAGTAGGGACTAGGAGCACTGTGATATTTACATAATAAATTGCTCCATGCCAAGAGAGCGCGGTATTCTTTCTTAACCAGAATACAAACAGCAAAACTGTCTTCCCACAATTATTACTGAGGCAGCCGTGATTTTAACAAAAGATATGTATTGGTTCATTTATCCTATTTTACAAAATGCCTGTTCGAATGCAAAATATTTAGTATTGTTTGTGTATTAATTATGCTAATAGGCTACAGTAATTTGCTCCTCACTTAGAACTCCAGCTAATCGCAGCCACAATGCACATGGAAAATTTCCTAGATGCTCTTTTCCTAGTGGATGATCTATTGCTTGAAATGATATTAAGAGAATGAAGAAAAAGAGCACAGGCGTAATGCCTCCTCTGCTCTCTTGTCAGCTCTTTCATCACTACAGGTGCATGAACGTCATCGGGTATTTACCCCATCCTCACACCGGTGGGCGAGTGAAGAGACATTACCCCGTGTTGGGAAGCTACTCCTTCCTGCTGGTTCCACTTACCGTCAGCCTACACTCCAACAGGATTTTGAACAGGTATTTTTGGTTCCTTGGATGCAAGAGGCTGCTGCAGAAATGACTGGAATTGCAACCGAGATGCGGTGGGAACAGAAGCACTTTATTCCCGTAGCCAGTGCCAGCTCCGCTCCCTGGGGCCGTTGCAGACCTTACCTACCTCGGGGTTACGCGACCCCTTCTTCACCGAAACGGTGTCAGATACGCAGGATACGGTACATAACAACAGCCATTGAAATCTTTCCCATACTGAGGCTCCAGACAGTGCATCCTTTTACGAATAATCCACTCCTTTGTTAGTTAAATTGTGCTGACTGGCAGACCATTAGCTGCAAATGTTCATCGACTAGGAAGACCTGCAAAGGTCTAACTAACTAACTAACTAACTAGCTAACCAACTAACTAACACTAACTGCTTTGCTTCCACAGGACACGTGCTGGAAATGACAAGGAGAAGCACACCCCAAAAATGTGTATTCAGGGGAAGGAACCAGGCTAATGTGCGTCACTATCTGGGGTTTGGTATACTCTCTTTTCGTTGATTAAATGCCAAACATTTAGACAGGAAAATCATCAGTGATGGTTCTATGATTTCATTTTATTGTACAATTAATTGATGTGTTAGGCCATCAATTTCTCAGATACATGACTAGTTACAATCTTCTGTCAAAATCCCCAATGAATTCATGATAACACTCATGCACAAATCCTGTTTTTCTCTCTCTCTCTCTCTCTATGCAAGCACACGATTCACATTGATACACTGTTGAGACACAGGAAGAACAGAACTTTAGAAGAAAAGGCACAGTTTACCATAGGATATGTAAGGATGTTCTTTATTCTTCCTTTTTTATTTCTAGTCTTAGAAAAGCAACAGATAGAGAAGATGGAAATAAATGACAGAAAGCAGCCTTCACCTGCAGTCCAGGAGCAGACGACATTAGTCCATGCCTAGGAACATAAGAAAATAGTGGAAATAAACAACCCAGTTCACCTTCCTTACCAAAGCAAAATACAATCAGTGCATGAAAAGTTCATGTCCTTTGGATGTAAAGAAGTTATTTCTAAACTTCTAATTCTCATAGCAGTTCATCTCTGCACTGTCAAGGAACAAAAGACTGGAGAAGAAAATGAGAACCAGTGGTTAAATCAGGAATAATTTTTATATATATATATAAACTCCATTATATAATTTAAAATGTACAGTGATCTCAATGTAAACTGTTTTCTCAGAGAGATAAAGAAAGATCACCGCTTACCAAAGAGCATCCTTGATTCCAGCAGAGAAGCAATAAATCTTTCCTTTTGTCACTGATTTTTAAAGCAGTAATACAAACTGCCCAAACTAATTGACAGATTTCATCACATATTTATGACCACTTCTTGTAGGTTTTTTGAAGGGAAAGAACATATAGAGGAATTGTTTGGCTGACTTGCTTTTTAAAAGGTAGGTTTATTTCCCTAAGGCTGCCATTTTGAGAGTAAATTCTTTGAATTAAGAAATGAATGCAAAGTGTCTTCTTCAATTAGTATTTTAAAATACTATGCTAGGAATGTTTATACAGCATTAAATACATTATTTCATGTTATTTTTCAAATAAGTTTAAAGTTTCTCTTTGGGGGCAAAGAAAAGCGCTGAAATATTTGAAGTCCCCTAGGTAGCCTGTAATCTAAATATGGGAGCAAAACATATGATGAAGCACGGTTCAGGGCTGTTCAAGTGTTAGCCAAAGAATGTGAGCACATAACACTTTTTTTTTTTAATTAAAAAACAACAACAACCAAAATGGCTTTCCTTTAAAGAAAGGCACTAGCAACAAGGCTTGTAACATCCCTGGGCAGCTTTCAATTCAGGGCCAAATTTCCATTCAGATGAGAAAGACATTTCTGAAGTGAATCTGATTGTCTCCATTTGCTGCACTTTGGTCTCAAGTGAGCAAACTCTCACTTTTTGCAACCTTTTGGTTGCAACAAGCATTGGAAGATGTGCTCCAGGAGCACACCAACTCTTTTGCTGCATGCATCCACTCTTTTGCACGACATGATTTGCTAAACTAAACATAATTTGAGAGTCCCACGGCTCTGAAAACAGGAAGGATTTATACAAAGTCATGCACCGATCCTTTCCCTGACAGTGCTGCCAAGGTACAGAAGTCTTGCACCTCTGCACCACGTAGCAGAACCCTTCCTCCCACTTGTCTTGTTTCTCACCTCTGCAGGTTTTGTTCAATAGTTCTGATGAGGATTTTGGGTGGGTTGGTGATGGAAAGGGAAATTTGGCTATGCACTTAATGGAGGCCAAGGAATGGATAGAAAATTTGTATTCTTTTATTCCCCTCTAGTTTTCCAAAAGATACTACGTACAATAACATGATCATGAAGTTTGGAGAAGGAGAGTTAGGTAAATACTTGGCGAGCAGAAAACTTTACTTTTTTTTTACCGTGCTTGGCAAGCATTTGGGAACAATTTGACAAAAGAATTTGCTAACCCAATGCAAAAGTGCTAGCTTAGCTTATTTCACATTAATAAATTGTGCATGAGAGCTCACAGCTACATCTTGGTATGAGGCATTGATGACCCCAAAATTAAGCAGAATGAGCTTTTCTGTCCACCTTCCCTCCAGATACAAACTGTAACTAAATAAGCTTAAAAAGAGATGTTTGGTACATGCCGTGTGAGAAAGGCTGAGCCGTGGCTGTGTGCCTGCAACAGCTGAATCGGAGTTCTTCCACAGGCAGACGTGTCGTCAGGAATTCTCTCTTTTCAGAACATGAATGTGGGTTGTAAATCACAGCTCAACCTTTGTTCTTAAAAAGAAAAGAAAAAAAAAAAGGGGAGGATTTCTGTGACAGTGTTTGTTAAGGCGCTCTCCCCCTCATTTAATAACTACTCACAACTCGCCCCACTCTTTCTGCTCGGGCCTGTTTGCCCCTAGGCCTAGGAAGAAGAATTAAGTGTTATTTTACACCAGAAATTAACCCTTCCGTATGCCCTTCTCCACGTGTAAGGGCGTAAAGTCTAGCTAGCGTGTCTGGGCGTACACAAAAGGGGGCAGGGGCAGCCCCTTGGGGAAACATATTTTCTACAGCAACGGGCACTGACATAGGCACAAAATTGGTTAAGTGTGTTAATAAGACAACTTGGAATATACTGTGAAACAAAAGATGTCTCTGTGAACCGACTGGAAAAAACCCAGCGGAGCAGCGCAGACCTGTAATCATCGCCGCTCACGCCACACACCGCAGATCGTTGCCGTGGCAACAGACGGAGTTTCGTGACATCACCGAAATCAAGGGGGGATAAGCAACAAGGGCGAACAGATACCAAACAATTCCTGGAAGGGAGAAATTTGTATCAATATATACATTGAGCTAGCTACACTGTCATGCAAACCAAAGCGTAAAGGAAGCAGGAAAAAAGAGCGCAAGATGCATGTGCAGAAATTCCGGTGAATAAACCAGCTTTCTTGTAACCTTACAATTTTACCTGGGAAATTGCGTTTGTGTGAAACACCTTCATTCTGATATTTTTCAGAAACATGACACAGGACAATCTGTAAAACAAGCTATCCAGGGCAACTGAAAAAAGAGCAAGGCCTTTTACGATTTTGCTCCAGATTACACTATTTACTTTTTTTTTCACATGAGGAGTGTCTACAGCATCACCAAAGGGATGAAAAAACCAAGCGTGAGTTACGCTTTTACAGTGGGAGACATGTCTTATGTGAATAGAGAACAGGAAAAGGAGCAGTGTGGGGAAATGGAGCCGAAATACTGATAATGAGACTGTGAGAGTCAGCCAGCATGACAGCTCGCTACAATCCAAGGGATGAGCACGATGGTCTTACAGAACTTAGCTTCACTGAAGTCTAAGTCTTTTCATTGATTTCCAATGGTCTTGTACCTTCCTAAAAAAGTGAGTACTTTGACCTCCAAGATATGCAAGAAACAAAACTTGGGAACTGATCCAAAACTCAGATTTCCCACGTTACTGGTATCTTTCTGCTGTGCTGTAGGTCTAAAATTTGCGTGTGAGCCTAGAAATCTAATTTAAGGGCATTCTTCTTTTCAAGTTTGTTTCCCAAACCAACTTCTTTATTGCAGATTGCTTTTTGGTAGCTTTTTTCATTTATTGGTAGATTTTTACCTTGCTGTTTGCTGTCACATTTTTACATGGTCTTGCACAAATTTTATGAAAGGAGTGATCATTTATCAATAAAAAGAAGAGTCAAAAGGAAAAAGAACAAGTCCTTGAAACAAAAAAGTGTAACATACCATAGGATGCTGATCATGAAAGGATTAACTTCAGTCACCAGTGTTCCCTTGGAGGATGAAGTAGTGTTAGTTCAGACATAAAGGTGAATATTACCTCATACAGATTTACTTGAATTTGGCCATGTATTATTTGCCGTATCATGATTTCTTCTGCATCTTCTCCCATAATACAAAAGCCGGGGGGGCAATTAAGCTATGGCAAAAAATAGTCAAATAAAAAAGAATATAAAAGGTGATTAAGAGGTTTAAAAATGTGCTTGGGTATTTATATGAAAACCAAAAATTATTCAGTAGTTATGGGTACACAAAAATTTCAAAATGTGTCAGTTGTGGAATTTACTGAAGAAAACTGTACACTTTTTCAACAGGTCCTCAGGTTCCTAAGCTTTTTTTTAACACCTACTTGGATATATATGATCTAAATTTAATTTTTATCACTGGTACAGGAAGAGTCCTAACTGTAAGCAGAAAAATCACAGAATATATGAGGTGTAAGAATAAAGAACTAATGGTCAACCTTTTAAATTAAGCTTCCTTAGGAAAGCAGGATTGGCATTACCAAGGGAGTAGATTTGAATCAGGCTGACAACATTAGCCTGTGGTGACATGCTAATATGATGACATTCTTTTTCCATAGCTAGCTGAAGTGATCATTTTTCTTTGAAATAATAGAGTGATTAAAAAAAAAATAATTCAAGGTATTAATTGTACTGTTTCATATTTTTAAAAGGAATTAAACTGTGGCATTAAGATGGAGTAATTCAGTCTGCTCATAAAAAAAAAAAGAGAAGATCTGGTTATGCTTAAAATAGTTACAATATAAATTTGCTTATGACTGTTGGTGAAGCTTGAAAAGGTTTACTTATAAATATTCACAAATCATGTAATAGAGAATCTATTTTAATAATACCATTTAAGATTGATATTGTGCTTTCACTTCAGAGCACTCACAAACTTGACCAATTAAATACAGTTTAGTTCATGCATTAGACCTTTTTTTATGGACCTGACAAAGCCTTTTTAATTCAATTGGCATGTGAAACCCTTTTCTCCGTGTGTCCCAACTTTAGTTCCAGAGACCAGTTCTTTGCTGACAGAAGAAGCTATAAAGCTGAAAATACAAAAATATGTTATAAATGCTATTCCAAAATCATCTTAAATACCGTCATCACAACAGACACTCAAGGAGCCTTATTTTCTTTATTTTAAGGGAGAAAAAAAAACAAAGGTTGTGCAATTTCACTGTCAAGTCTGTTCAAGAGTAAAATAATGTATTTCCTTGGTGTTTGTTCTGATTACTCCATTCCAGTATGCCAGCGGGAAGTGTTTTGTTGCTGCTCCTTTACAGCAGTTTCTGACTCTGCATATGTCAGTAAGCTATAGGCAACGTTTCTAGAGAAACCTTAAAAAGTAAACCTAATACGCCTAGTTACGTACAAATACATAAGTACAAAGCAGACAATTATAAAAACCATAGCAATGGACTTTAATTAGGATTTCTGTAATAGCAAGCTGCTTATCTAGAAGAAATTACTACTATTACAGGAGAGGAGGTGAAGCACAGGTACTGTTTTACTGGTATATTGGGATACCCTAGAACAGTGCAGAGCTTTCCCAAAGTGCCACGCACATGCTAATCTTGCACCAAATGGTCCTACCGACTGGACTGTCACAGTTCCCATGGCTCACACTTAGAAGGAATTCACCTCTACTCTGGGAAAACCCTGTAGGGGCAGCTCCTGAACATTCAGTCCGTAGCTCCACAGCGCTCACAGTGATGCCTGAACTGCACCGAAATGAATGGAAACAAAGTTGTTTAGCAGCTTGTGGTAGCGGCCTATTCATTTTGCTGTAGTCTTTATATGCTTTGGCTTCTAAAGAAAAAAGAAAAATAAATGGAAAAGGTGTTAAAAGTTATACATTTGGAATCAGTCCCTTAAAGTATCATGAAATTTCATTTTATTTGCTTTCTTTTTCCAAAATTTTGTGCTTCCATAAAGAGATAAGATGTAATTATTAAATTGAGGAGCTAAAAATCCCTTTCTTTTAGAAGAACCTTACAATGAAATTACCTGTAAAGAGGATCAGTTCTTAGTTTTGGCTGGTTTTTTTTAAAATGTATCTTGAGTTCCAAGTATATAAATCAAGATATTGCATAATAACCCTAGCCTTTTTTTTTTTTTAAATCTATTGATTTAAAAAATAGCCTGGTCTGCTGGTCAGAGCCCTTAAAAATTGCAAGTGTCCTTTTTTTATAAAACTGCAAAATAGAAAGCACAGTAAATTTTCAGCAATGTGACTTAAATATTATATTGTTTTTCTTTGAGATTCCTTACACAACAGTGTTTCAAAAAGACAAACAATAGTCTCCATAAAGCCAATTGATTCTGTTTGGCTAGCTTGAAAATATTGTTTACTAGAAGGCAGAATACTTAACAGGACTCCAACCACTCTTAAGTTGAGCAGTTTTATTCCTTCACATAAGAGATGATTAATAATCTGTTAGAACACAAAAGGCAACTAGATACATCTGCTGTAAAATGTCCTGATGCCCACTATTGTTTTCCTGCTCTTCAGCTTTTAATATTGCTTTTTAAATATCTCATCTGTCCTGAGAATTTATAACAGAATCTTTTAGGATCCAAGCGGAGATACACAAGCCAATCTGATGCTCATTTTTTTAATATGAAAATATGTGAGGGTTAGGACTTCTGGGTCAGACAAGCAATGAGAAAGCTCCTAAAAATTTTGGGAGGGGTTTTCTAGAAGACAAAAAGATGACCTGTTTGTTTTTGTTTATTTCATATTAATCATGTTTGCTCCAAATTAATCTTAAATTTCAAGTGCAATCAGTGATGCTCCTAAGCCAGGCAAACTGAAATGAATTTAACCGTCATTAAACCCAAGGTATACTGAATCCTAGTAGGATTTTGAAAACAGATCTTTAAACATAGGATTAGATTGATAAAGACCCAAAGGAGCCTCCTAGAAGACCTCTCTTCAAGTGCTCTTCAAGTTTTATAAAAAGATTTTGAAAAAGGCAGTGATTTAATGATATATATATATTTACAGGAATGAATTCAGCGTGAACAGAAGAGAAACAGAAAAATACATTTTTCTTAGACTGCTCAGAGTGGAAAGAATAGTTTGATCGCTAATCTGGCGTAGCTAGCCTTAGGAATAAGATGAATTATCATTACCAATAGAGATTACCCAGTACACTACAATTTAATATACTTACAAAGATAAGATTATGCATTAATTGTATTACAGCTGTGCGTTTTTCATGATTTAAGACAAATGCATGCAACTATTTCACATCAGTCAGATGTTTGTGGGATGGCATTGAAAAATCTTGTCTTGCAGTTTTTTCCGGTGTTCAAGCAAGTATGTCGATGTTTTATCCACAACACAAGCGATACAGAAAGAATGTTCCATCTGATTAAATAAATAGTAAGGGTATTTCTATGTAAGAAGAGTTGACAATTTCAGTCAGAGCTTTAGTTCTCTAAGGCAGTTACTTGGAGAGGTGAGAATACTGTTGGTTTTGCATGTGAAAAGGATACATTTCAGTGGCAAGTGGGCTGAGATCACAAACTCCTTCAATCATGGTCACTACCCACACAAGAGACTGAGGAGGGATCAGGCCTGGGCTTGCCAAAATAACACTTAGTCAGAAAACCTGTACTTGTTACCAATATAGCGCATTTTTAATCTCTGTGAACAGGAAGCCCTACCTGAAAGAAGAAAAGCATCTTGGAAGAAGCTCCTGGGGAAAAAAAAAAAAATAGTAGTTTGGTCATAAGAGGAGATCTTAGAAGTGGTTTTTAGAAGTAGAGTGATCGCTTTTGAAGAATATGCACAAGTCTAGCATCTGGTGCCTCTGACAGGGTTTCCCTAGTGGTGTGGATGTGGATGTTTTTATTTTTTAGACTAATTTAGAGCAGTTTAAACACTTTAAAGAGCCATATCTGAATCTAACGTAAAACAGAATTCTTACTATTTCAAGTCACAAAAACCCCCAAACAAAACCAAACACCCCCCACAAGATAAACTTGTTTTCCTGTCATGATTATGCTAAAACTAAAGTTTTATTCCTTCTGAAAAGGGTTGCAAAATCTTGTGTTTATGCCCATTATGAACAGGAGCGATATTTGTACTTACAAATTTCTCTGTGTAGTAGCACACAGTGCGCTGCAGACTGACAACATCTAAGCAGAGTAAGTTGAGACTTCAGTAATGGCATAGTAATTTGCTTGCTTTTACTGCTACCTCATTCTTGCCAACCCATGCTGTGTTTTCACATTTTACACGCACTCATTCTAAGAGAGATAGTCTTTTATGGTATGTCTGTAGAGTGGCCAAGAAAATGAGAGTCTGACAGGCACCTCTGGATACAATCCCCATGCAAGTTATAAGGAATCATGTCCACTAATCTGAAAGCACAGGTTTATTTGATCAATGTACTAAAAACATTTCTAAATGGTGACTTCCACATTGGAAGTGTCAGGCAAGGGATATACAATAGCCATATCAAAGCTTCTGGCGTGGCATAACAAGGTTTTGCAGGTTCTGTACATGGAAAATGATGCCACAAAAAGAGATCGTCTCATGAGGAGAGAGCTGCAGAGGACCCTCCAGGGGATGACTGCAGTTTCACAAGACAAATTCAGAAAGGGTACCTCTGTCTGTAAGTACCATGGAGGGCTCGGATTCCTGGGTAGGTCCGTATGAAGATGAGACCTTCCTCCTTCCTCCCTTCCTTTCCGCAGAAGGACATGGAGGAGGGAGGAGGACCACAGCCCAGCAAGACTGCTTCTTGGGTTCTTCAGGACGCTGAGACCCACCGTTGTGTTCATTCACAGGTCAAGTTAAGTACAGTGTGCAGGATTAGGTGCATCTAATGATCCCAAAATGCTAAGTTTCTGTACAACAGCAACCAGCTAGGAACTATGTCTTTAGGGCCGAACGGTGCATTTTAAAGAGAGAAAAGCAAACCCTGGGGAAGTAGAAATTAGTTTCCTGTATAAGACGTGTTGCATTTGAACCTACTCTGTGTCTCACACTAGCTTATGACTAATTTATCCCACATTCTGTTGGTAGCATATTTTAATTGTATTGAAATGTGCTTGGCAAATGGGACCATTAGTGTATCTAATGAAGTGTCCACATTCACATCTGCAGGTGCAAGCTACCTTCATTTTTGTTGCAGGGTAAGAATGTAAGAAAGCTTAACAGTACGTAGAAGATTGATGTGTTTCACTAGACAAAGAATGGCCTCTCAGGCTTATGAAGTCTTTCAAAACCTGATTTAGAATAAGAAAGGAATAACTGTTCTTGAACATGCCTAATCAGAATCAGTACCAAGTGTTTAGCTGTTAACTCCAAAATCCTGTGTTTGATGAGCTATCAGACAGAAAGCTGAATCAATTTTTACCATTGTCTGTGTATTAATGGCTTCCCTACTGATTTCTAACTTAATATTTCCTCATCTGTCTGCATAAACCTAAATTCTTGAAATGCACATTTTCTTTGTAAAAACAAGTAGCTGTACGAGCTACTAATCCACCTTCTGTGACTTTTCCTGCCTTGTTTAAGAGCCATATGTTCCGTAGAACCCAATGCAAAGCAGGCATGAAAATACCTTCCCTTCTCCAAAAGCGCGAGTTGTTTTATGTTTGGTGACAATAACCTACTTTTGAAGGAGTGTTTCACTGGAGGTCCTAACTAAGTTTAACTATGTAAGTATAGTAACATACTACACAAAGGTATAGTTAGTACATACATGCATAGAATAGCTATGTAAGTGTAACACAACAATGTTTAAGTAAGTCTAGTGTTCCCCTTTCCCTCCAACAAGGCAACATTGCTTTACATACTACTTTATGAAATCATGAGCTTTCTGTATCCTCTATTTCTGTCTGGAAACCCCAGAAGGTCACACCAGGTAGGCGAAGTTAAAGAACATAGGAAATATGGGTCTAGGACTGGACCCTGAAATTCCCACTCATCTACCATGTAGTTTTTGCCATAGGCAAAACCACAAGCAAATCCTTGCACAGTTCAGTATTTAGGCTTTGGTGAAAATGTATACATATGCATCACCATGGGTTACATTATCTTGGTGTATTTATGTCTGAGTCTATTTGCTTAACTTAGAAGAAGTGTGCTTCTACTGCATGCGTGGAATAGTCATGCTTTGGTCACAGAACACAGTCATAAATACAGAACTTTCCAAAGCAGTGTATTATAATAATAAAATAATATGGGACAAAACCCTTCTGTTTTCTTAATCTTGAATGTGTGAGTTTGGGAAAAAAATCATACACAAATGCCTAATGAAAGCTGCAATGTGAGTTGCCTGAAAATTTACCTGAATGCTAAAAATGTACTTATCCAAAAGGTATTCTGTTATTTCTTTCTAGATTGGGAAAGATAGTTTATTATTTTTACTTTTATTTTATTGAAATTGGAGTTTTAATCCAATGGTTATGCAAAAACTAATATCAGGAAAAGCAATTTATTTAGGAAACTAAAAATTAAGACTAATATTTACTGACATTATCAAAAAAATAAGCCTTAAACAACGTTATGGCTTATTTTGGAAGCTAAAGGTGGTTTTAGGCACCTAATTTAGGCACCTGGATCTGAAACATGTCAACTTCAAAAATATTTTATTATAGAGAGAATGCAGGTTGCTAAATTACACTACAAAGTCAAGGGGTATTCAGGGTATGTGATCCATCCATCAGTCCATTAAAAACGTATGAACTTCTCCTCACTAGCACTCTCACTTAGTTTAACCAGAAGCAGCAGCAAAGTGATGGCTAAAAGGGTTGGAAATGTGCAGATCACCTTGGGACACTGCACCTTCTCTTGCAGTTGAGCATGTTCACACAAAAGACAAAATATATTTCCTGCGTGCCAAGTAGGGGAGCCCAGGAATGAGTGTTCAGCAAGCTGGGTGTCTGGAGTGCAACAGAGACTGCTGAGAGAAGCAGGGAGCCAGAAACACAGCCAAATTATAAAGGTGATGAAAAAAAAAAAAAAAAGAAACTTTACCTGGAAACTTAGAGGAGACTTTAAAGAGTTTGTTGCAATCCAAAAAAAATTGCAGATGTTCTTGACTAAGAGTAAGCCTGAAAGAAAAGAACTTATTCCTGTTCCAATTCATTCTGGTCAGTCTATCTGCAAAACTTTGGGTTTTTTTTAGCTTATGTTCAAATACAAATTGATTTTACAGCTTTTGGTCTAAAGATAAGAGCCTGCTCAGACCTATCTAAAACTTAGGCCAACTCAGGGTCTTGTCACACGGAGACAGCAGTGAAAGTTACCGTGCAACAGAGCCAAGTTCAATCAGTCTGTTTGGGTGGCTGCAAATAAATAAAATCAAACAAGTGACCTCTTCCCTTTCCCTCTTCCAAAACAAATGTCAAAACACAAAATCAGTATTCCCACTAAAATCTCTTTTGGCATCCAGTGAGCATGACAAATTATATCCTATGACCTATAAATGCAAATTGCCAGACATTCTGGAGATGTAACGAAACCTTCTCAATCTTTCTAATTACTAGCATGACAATACGTACAATTAATTTTCCATTTCATTGACAGCCTTTAACACTCAAAGTGCTCATTGTGATCCAGATTAATCTAGTCTCCTCTTCCTCTGCAGGGAACAGGACTTCATCTGTTAATTTTATTATCAAATCCTTAATTTCTGATTTAGTTCCAACAAATGTTTCAGAAAAAAATACCTTGACTGAAAACAAGGAAACAGCTACAATGTGGCTGGGTCATTTGTTTCCTTGTTTAATCTCTCTCACCGTTACACTTTACAATTTAGAATGAAGGGAGGCGAGAATTAGCGTACTAGCAGAAGGAAAATTCACAGAGCAATTTTCATCCTTCATTACATACAAATGTATTGCTCCACCACGAGTGGTCTACAGCTTGCATAAGTCAGATAATAAGATGAAAAGTATGTAGCTGAAGTCCAAAACACTAAAAAAAAGATTTAGCTGTTAGGAAAAGTTCATGGAGTTCATAGTCATGATACAGTGCCATTAGCTGGAGACCACCCAAAGTTATTCGTCACCCCACTGAAGGAGAGCTTTGCAAAGAAGAACCCAGATGTCATTTCTGTCCACAAGCTGACAGGGGACCTAATATAGCTTACTTCCAAAGGTGAAGAGATTTAAATATTACTAAATTTAAACTGAAAGGAGATGAAATTATGGGCAATTATAAGCGGTTAGTACGTAGGTTATTTACACTGCTTGACAAATCTTGCCTTATTCTTATGTAATGTCAGAAACAACATCGGTGACTCACAAAATCCATCTATATCAGTGAAATACACTCCTAATTAAAAGTGTACACCGCCAGGCCTGACTGTCCCCTCCTGTAGAGATGTCCTGGTGTGCCCGCCGCCACATGGCACTCGGTGGGGGAGAGAAGTGGCAGGACAGAGAACCCAGCTCTGGTCAGAAACGGTTGACCTCCCTTTCTTCATTGTGTCCCTGTTCTTTCACCAAGTAGGAAAGTCCTCAGGCCGGAGACCACGACTGTTGGAGGTCCTGGATCATTCTGCCTCATTTCAAATGGTCTGTCTTGGTACAATTTAGCCCATGTTATTTTCCTCCGCTCTTTGCCTTGCCACAGCTGAAAAAAAAACAAAATAAAAAATGGCACTTGCATTACTGATACAAAAGCAGACTCAGCTGTTGCTTCACCTTCCCAAATATTTCTGTCTTTCCCTACATCTTCCTCCAGAAGTGAAAATTCTGCATGTCATTTTTGAAAAATTACTAGCCATCCCTCTTTGTCCCTTCTTCCCGCCCCACCACACACACACACACACACAAAAAAAAAAAAAAAAAAAAAAAAAAAAGCAGCAAACCAAAACTGTAACACTGAGAAGGAACGGCTTCACTCCCTGCTAACTGCAGCTCACTCCCCAGAGTGGAGAGAAGCACTTGCTGCCTCTGGGCCATTCTCACAGCAACACCTATTGCTGGCCAGGCCACTGCCCTTACTATTAAGCGTTTACTGTCGTGCTAGTGAGCTGCATTGTACGAGGGCTTGTAAATATAGGGAAACATTTAAGAGAACATGATTCAGCTTTTTTAATGGTAACAACTGCAGAGGAGCTATAATAGAACAGACTTTGTTAATAGTATAGATGCACAGATCCTCACTGCCTGGAACAAGACACTCGGTACTCGCCCGTTACACAAATATACACAGCCTTCAAACTTCTGCATGGATACATGGTGAGCAAGAGACTATTGAAAATTTCTTGGTATGTGGGTAGACAATGCTGTATTTGAATTAAACCAGAATGCACTTCTTCAGAATTAGCTATGTTATTATTCCTTTGCCAGCAAGCAACCCTCCCATTTATTTGCAAGCTAAATTCTGAAAGATATCCTGCCCTTCTTTTCAAAGACTTTTGTGGGAGTTAAAATTCAGTGGGAGTTATAATTCACCCATGGGAGAGGAGGGAATCTGCAAGCCAAGGTAAACAAATCTTCTGCAAGTCACGTGTACAGTATTTCTGAATTTTGTTTTCATGTCATCCAAACACAGGATTAAGAATGAAACAAGAACAAACAGCTAAAACGGTGCAGGAAATACATTTACCATCACCGGGTCAGACTCTTTTTATGTGTAAATCAGGTTAGTGCCAAACAGTCAAAGAAGCGGTACCAATTTGCAAGGAATGAATGGCTCACTTTATTCTAGGTTAGGAGCAAGGTCATTAATACCTTTTCAGGTTTATATCTGAAATCAGACAGATATTTTAAAAAGCTTATTATCCGTGAAAACCCTGGTGACATCTTTCTGTACATGCTGTACTATTAATGCACAATTCCAACAGGTTGTCTGTGCATTGGGATGAGTGATAATCAAAGGCAGATGTCAGTAAGGGACAACTCACCATTTCCAAGAGTAAAAGACAGAATATAAAACCAGAATGTTCTTTTCTTTCCTAAAAACGTACAATGCTTTTATGATCACGTCTTGCATAGCCGTTAAATAACAAAAGCAAATCAAACTTTTACAGCTGCATTTCTAAAAGCAAGAGCAGGAATGCTGATACGGTTCCTTTTGATCATGAGTATCATAGAAGGGAGGGGTACAGAACTTCTGCATCGTCAGTTAGCACAGTGTCTTTCCTTGAATTCTTGCATTTAAATATATCTAGCAATCTGACCCAATCTGCTGCTCACTTTTCTCCACAGAACAGGTCAGTGCTGAAAAATCCTAAACTGAGAAAGACTGTATTTAATATCTATTACAATGGTATTTCACAGATCTTCCACAGCAATTAAGCACCTAACTACCCTTAAACATCTGCGGTTGAAAAGCTTGAGAAAAATGTAACCAGAAAAAGACTGAAGTAATCAGATAATGGCCGGAACAAACCACAGGCTGAAGGTATTCACATATTCATGAATATGAATAAATTACTCCAGCACAATCCAGTGCAGAGCACATAATGGCGCTCTCCTTCATAGCTGGAAGCCTGGCAAGAAAGAAACGGCTTCACTAATTTATGTCCTTCAGACGCCTTCTCTGTACTAGGTGAATTCAACACAGTACAATTTCTTGAAACACAGAACTAAAATACACAAAAGTCATATGCAACCAGTTGTAAGCTAGCTAGTAAATTGCTAATAGGACTCGTCTTCTCGTAGAGGTGCTCTGCCCATACATACAGTTCCTCCTCAGGTCTAGGCTGCCCTTTTAACAGGTACCTGAAGCATGTCGACAGCGTGTGCCCTATCATTCAAGCGCCAATAATACCCTCGTGAGACTAAAACTCTCCGTCCGTGCAGTTGGATGCTGCACCTCAGCTCTCAAACATCATCTAAACGACTCTTCACGGTCTTCTCTTCAGCCATGTAACACAACAGACAGTATTTAATTGTAAGCTGCACAATTCATGCCTCACTTCTCCTGCTCTGCTACTGCTCACTTTTAGTGTTTACCACCAGAACTTACTCGCTTTTCCATAGCTATCTACTGCCTTTGGTCTTTTCTGTATCTTACTGATGCAATTCTCTGTTCCAGTGAACTTCCACTCTGCTTTTCAGGGCCACCTGTTACACTCTAGATCTTTCTGTTTTTCTATTACCCCCAAAATTTATTTTTTTTTAAGTGGAATCAGTTCTTTCTATTGTCACTTAATCTATTGATCTGCTACTCTGTCCTTCTGTCCTTGTCTTCTAAAGTTTTGTTCCTACATTTAAATTATAATTATTTTTTTTAGCTTTGTTTTACTCTGACCCAACAATTTGGGGTACATAGGCTTTTATAAGAGCTCAGACATTGCTATAGGGACAATTATACACAGTTGTCACCAGGACAATTTGTGCTCATGCAGTTCTCAGTAATATTTTTAGGGGGTGTCAAATTTAGAATGAGGGCAGGTAGAAATACAGCATTTTTATTTCATGATGATAGAACAAAGCATATGCTATGTCTTCTTTCCTTTGAATCTATTATCTTCATTGAGAAGAACACACAGACTAGCATGCCTGAGTTTCAAAAATACCTCTTCTGCCTTATGGAGGAGGATATTCTCATCTTAGTGAGGTAAGCTGATGGCTGTAATTTCCAATTCAAGTTTCAGCAAATTGCATACAAAATTCTTACTGCACTGTGTTGCAAGCACCCTTCTCAGTATGCCCCATGTAAGGCTCATACCTCTATTGCCAAAGAGCAGATGGGTAGTAAACTGAAGCACAAAGCATCTGTGCTCTGGGCAGCTTATTCAGTTCTAAATAAAGTTTTTATTTTATCATAATGTTAGGAAATGAATATGAAAAGGTTAACCTGTATGCTGCTGTTTTATTAGTAGCTGTGTCTTACAGCTATCAATAAAAAGATTACTAAAGCTGAAAGTCAAGCCAACATATTTAATGTAGTTAACGTTGGAATACTTAAGACAATTATATGATTGAAATAGAAAAGATGCCATTTTTTCTCAAACAGTACTAAATTAATGACTGTTGCATTGTATATCCTAATATCAGTGTAGTAAATACACTGAGTCTTATCACAATAGCAAAAGTTAGTAATTCATGACGCACATGGGAAAGTAAATTTTAGAAAATGTTTTTGTTTTGGACAAGTGCATTACAATTTAGCATGTGAGAAAATAATTTAATAGAGGAGAGAACAGAGGTAACTTTTTATTTTTCTGTTAAATCATGTTAGCAGTTATTTACAATAAAATAAATCCTGGAATACTGTACCAAGAGATTTGCAACTTGCCTATTAGACACAATAAAAGAACATTATTTGTCCTTCAAGCTAGAAAATAAATCTGGGAACAGGGGGCATCTCAGACTGAACCGTAGTCACCTGCTTTCATCATGAACTTCTTTTTCTGAAGAAATAAATAATAAACATTTTTAATTTTTTTTATATTGTTACTTTAGTTCCCTGCCAGAATCTTTCAGAAATCATTTGAGAATAGAGTAATAGAAGTAATAAAATCTGATTTAAGGTAAATTACATTCATCTCTGACTGCTGATTGAACAGACGGAGGTCTTATTTGGGTTGGGGGTAGAGATGATACCACTCTCCCCTAAATTTCCTGGAGAACATAAAAGTGAACAGTCAAAACTTTGTAAATCAAGTGAGATGAGGTGTGTATGCAGTGATTAAGCTGGACAGAGAAATGATGCAACCCTTAAATGTTAACTGATGCCTAGGGAATCCGGTATGTTTCTAGCTTGAAAAATGCCCAACAGTTAATACTGTTAGGGTTGCTTTAACACTGCAGCGGGGCAGTACTGACATTATTACATGGGATTTTGTTGATGTTACCTCATGATCTCAGAATAAGAATCATCTTTCTTGTTCTGGCAATTAAAATTCTATTTATAGTGTAATTAAGCATAAAGATTAGAGTGGGTACTTTTCTTGCTGCATTAGATGAAACATTCAAACATAAAACACTGCAAGTAGCAATGATTGACTTCCACCTCGTCCGTAGCCTCAAGTGTTAAATGTTAAATGCTGGCATCAAGGGGAAAAAAACCAAACAACAAACAAACCAGCTTTAGGTACTATTGTAAATCGCAATGTTATAATAGCAAAGAACAGATGGGCTGCATTTCCAGGGCTGCAGCAGGAGAAAGGCGGAGAAGGAGAGAATAAGATATAGGCTGAAGTGGTACATTGAGATTACCGGAACTGATTCAGGAGATAATTCAGATAAAAGCAACTTCATGTACTTTTGTATCAGAACTGTTAACTGGACATATATTGATTAGGTCAAACAACACAAAGTTACAGACTTACTAGAAGGAAATTTCACTTAGGCTGTCAAGAAAGTCATCTGAAATGACATGGTATCAATGTGAAAGTCTGAGTTGAGTTACAATTAAGATTTCAGTGTCCTAGCTGGTTATGGAGAAATAAAGATATAAACAAAACTGCCTTGACTTCCACTCATGTTGGAGCCGAACACATCATTCTGACTTATGTGGAGCGACAGAAAATGGTACAGATGGCGTGTACTCCTTTCCTGTGCACTGAACACTATGTGTTGCTTAAACCAGATCTCAGAGGTGCTTAAGCTGCTTAGACTAACTCCACGGGGAGTGCTCAGGGGAAATTCCATGGGGCTGGACATTAGCAGCAGCGCAGTCCAGCGTGTGAAGTCCTCGGCAGCAGCTAAGGGACAGTTGCTTGGTGCCATCAGGGCGGGTCCTGAGTGTGTCCAGCTATACATATGCATAGAAACATCTAAAGGAACTTTCCTGATGATGCTTCGAGTATGTTTCTGAAATGCAGTCCAGCATCATAAAACAGATCCCTATTTACTTACACAGTGCAGGGCTGCATAGAGAAAGGAGCTCAGTCCAAAAGTAGAATAGTTAAATCAAGTCAGTCCAAGCTGATGAAGCTGTACTGCTTCCAAGCCCAGAGCCAGCTTTTTGGTGCTTGCTTCAGGATCTCTGATCTGCATCGTGCTGTACAAGAAAAGCATGCTCCTGACTGTCTAGGAAAGTTAGCTGGCTGGGAAGAAGAGGGCTTGAGAAGTTATGTTTTCAACTTGGTGCTCATCTCTATTTATGGATCTAGTCAAGTGAACAGATTTTTGCCTGACATGATATGTATTGTCCCAAAGTGCTCACAAATTTGAAAATCACTCAATATTTCGTGTACTCTTTCCATTTCTTCAGGTGACAGAAAATGTGAAGGCTGATTGCTACCCTTGTTTTGACGGTACTTTCACTATCATTAAAAATAAAGATGCTTTCTCTTCTGCAATACACTCTTTTAGCAGCCAGCAATAAAAAGAATAAGGCCCAGGAATACTATTCCCTCTCAGACTGCCTCTCTCACATCCACCTGTCTGGGTGATTTTCCACTGCTGTAATCAATTACACAGAAAGGCTTGTTCAAACAAACACTATTGCATGAATATGATTGATTCAAAGCAATGTCTTTGGACCTGGTGCCTTAGTGGGAATCCCTATTTTATGGGATTCTGACAAAATTAGGGAAGTAGTACCTTACCCAGAAAATCAAATTGCTATTTTAAAAGAAGGCAAGTCCTAGTTTGATGTCATAATAGTTCCCATTTCCATGTGAACTGAACTGTATGATAAAATACATAGAAGCTAATATGTTTAATATGTTTAAACACTCTGAACAAAGCACTGAACAAAACTCTGAAGTTAATGTCCAGTGTATGTAACAGGAAATCATCATGCATTTATTCACATTTTGATTCACAAGAGGTGCTGAAGAAAAAGAAATGCTTAGGAACAGTAAGAAATGGCAAACACATGGTTAACTAATATAGTTGATTTTAAGTATAAAGAAAAATGATGTATATCTGACTAGTCCTTTTCTTCCTAGGCTCCCAACCATTCCTGATCTCAATGGGATTATTTCAAAGGTCATTCTTTAAAGGTCTTTCTTTAAAGGTAAAGATACATGCATATTTTTATAGGATATGGGTGTAAAGTAATAAGCTTCTAAAAGAAAGAATTAGGTAACCTCTGTTGTCTAGAGTATGGACACTTACTAAGCTCAACATAAATCTGTATGTATTAAATGTCTTCATATTTTCTTAAGTATATCAAATGTAAGAAGTTTAGGATTAAATAGAGAGCGGTTCACAGGGTATGTAACATCATACTGATAATTTTTGTAAGTATCCATTAAATAAATCAAAAGGTGTGGTTCATTACATAGCTCCCCAGACTTAGCCAGAGCAGGCTTACTACACCTAGCAAGAAGTGTGGCAACAATAATTTCCAATGGCAGCTTCCTGTGCAAAAGCCTACCATTTTGAAATCAATTTAAACAAATAGAACTGACCTGCTGACTCTGCACTTTGTGAGTAGACAACAGTCTTTCCAGAGGATGATCTGAAAGACCCTTTGAATGCTGTAGTACTACGGCACAAGAGTTGTTTGCTTTCTAAACTTGGTAAGAGTGTTTTTGTTTTGTGAAGTTTTCATTTCTTGCTATGCCTAGCGAAGTTTTATTGTTTAATTTAAAAAGAGGAGAATATTTGTTAAACTTAAAACTTCCAAACCTCTGCTAAATGCTTCAGACATTTTGCTGATCAAAAGAACACAACAGTGAAAAAGCTTTTTGAAATAATATGAGGGGGGTTTTTTTGTTGTTTTGTTTTGCTTTTTAATTTTAAATTTTCTGACATTTATATTTCTTTGTAACTGGTAGCTGGGGCATATGGCTCAGGTAACATCAGGTAGGCTATCGGAGTCTACGTGACAGAAAGGTTAACACATATTTAGCACTTCTAACAATATGGAAATCAAGCAATCTCTAACAGTACAGTGACAGAAAATAATAAGAAACCTGATAGTGATTCTTAACCTCGATATAGACCTTGCTAGGCACTAGGACCTTCTCACATTCCTCAACAATTTCTTTAAGTGACAGTCTAGCAAGTCTCCCAAGTTCATGCACAATTTAGGTCTTCTGAAGAGGCCAGTGGATGTTAATATGACCAGTTACCTACTTAAATCTATAGATGTAATTTTACATATTGCTGGCATTATTGGAGTAATTGTTTTGTATCAGTGCTACACCTCTTACATAGTTTTTGTTCTCAAAATTGTCACAGCTGTCAAAGCCATGCTTGCCAAAATACTAAAACTTTGAGGAAAGACTAGAAAAACGTTTCTAAAAATTCACAGCAGTGACTGTCTATTTTTTATGAAATTGAGCTCTGCAGGAAAATTGTGGAAAGATCCAAATAGTCATCAAAGGGTTATGATCGAAGGACAAAGTACTGCAGGCAGATTAGATCACACTTTATGGAAAGATCTTTGTCACAGTTAGCTTCATGTGAAGTAAAGAAAAGCTTTCCATTGAAGCTCCATTGAGGTTTCCATTAAAGAAAGGGTGTCTCGTCAGGCAGTAATTCAGTCCTAATGTTAAAAGCACCCATACAAGTTCCTCTGCAGGAACTTGAAAACTTATATAATAAATCAACTGTAAAACATTTTACCCTATGAATATCTGAAACAGTGTCACTACTTTTTAAAATTTTCTGGTATGTCAAAAAGATGAGAGAACACAAAGCCCTGAAATGTTAATTTCAGGAATTTTTTTTTTCATTGCTAGGAAACTTACTGCACCCTCATATACAGAGAGAATTTCTATCAGCCCAAGGAGTGCACCCCATCTTTTTTTTTCTTTTCTTTTTTTTTTTTAATTTGCAGTGCATTTATTTACATTTAATATGTCAGTTTTAATTGTTTTCTTCCCCATTGCTAAAAAAAATGAAATAAGCAGATCTTGAAATTCACAGAAAAACAAAACCCCAAACAATTTAACAGATTAATAGACTACACTAATGGAGAATGTCCTGAAGCAGAAAGGTTCAAAAAAAATACTGAGCCTTTGACTTCAAACAGATGAAATATATCATTAGAAAAACTGTCTACCTTACAAACAGCCCACATAACTGCTCCAGATCTGTAGGTCAGGCTGTAGCCAGGAAAGCTGCTCAGCGTACCTAGAAATCCTGATAAGAGATTCAGCCTTTGCGCATGACGTGGGGAAGCTGCTCTTCACAGAGAGCACATTTAACGGTTCTCCATTACTGAACAAAACGGCGCAGAGAGGTCTGTGCCCACTCCTGCCTTACATTAGGGCACGCGTGGCAGGGTACGGGGGGTAAGATGTTTTGTCAGTATCATGAGACATAATAGCGCAATTTTTTAAATAGGCATCAACTTAAAACCGAAACTGTATTGCGGCAGTAACAAGGCTGCTGCACAGAATACATTTCAGAAAGTACAGCCAGTTGAGTGAAAATTTATGAGACGGCAATAACTGCCTCAACAGCAAAGCTGTACTTTTATGAGCATGCTTGAACTATTCTGCTTTAAATGCTAAGTGAGGCTGATTAGTGTAGATAAACAAAAAATGAGTGTGTTCAATACACTGATCCACAGCACAGTAAAACTTTTCAGAGGGCATAGCCATGACAACATGAACACTGCTAAAACTGAGGGAACTTGAGCTGTTTTCTGGAAGCTGAGCTTCCCCAACTGTGACAAGGATGTATACAGTAGCAGCACTTATTTTATCCCAGCCTTCTGACTGTACTGCTTTTTTTCCTACTTAAAAGGAAACATGAGGCTGTGGATTGCCTTGGTCTTTTCCTGAGTACAATCCAGTAGCCTGCTACAGTTTCAGTTTCCAACTAAAAGCGGGTCTGTGCAAACTGTGAATCATCTATGCTGCATGACCAAAAAATATTAGTGGAGATGATGGCATCTTTATCTTCATTTGGCGACTTTTCCATATCTAACCAACAACACCTTAAGGTGTCAGGAATTAAGTTTGGCTCCCTTGCCTCTTATCTAAACCTCAGATACACCTTGAAATAAGGGTGGCAGTTTGCATGGATTGCTAAAATAGAGGTCGATGAAGGACTATATTGTCATCCTTTTACAAACTTTTTAGCCCATGCCTATTTCTAACTTTTTATGTGTAAATATGCATCATGACATGAAATAAAGTCAAACTCTGAGGAACAGAAAATGAGAAAGCCTTCCAATACTATCAAATACACACAATATTTGTCCTCTAGCACCTCTGCAGAGTGTCCTGTGAGAAAGTGTCCCGTGAGAAAGGCATGTGGGCTGTTCTGTTTGCACAGCTCCAGATCCTCCAGGTTAGGACTGCAATCTTCATACTCAGATAGCTATCAGCAGTCAGCAAGGCAAATTTACTTCAGGAGTTTTACCTCGATTTAACTCATAGTTAACCAAATTTAACTTAAAATTGTAGACTTCAGAAAACTTGTATAGGTTTTCCTCCTTGGTTACCCCACTGTTTTGAAAGATAGGGATGAGGTAATGGCTCAGCTCCTCAATCCCCAGGGTCGACAGCCGGCTGAATATGGGCCAGCAGTGTGCCCAGGTGGCCAAGAAGGCCAACGGCATCCTGGCTTGTATCAGGAACAGTGTGGCCAGCAGGAGCAGGGCAGTGATCGTCCCCTGTACTCGGCACTGGTGAGGTGACACCTTGAGTACTGTGTTCAGTTTTGGGCCCCTCACTGCAGGAAAGACATGGAGGGGCTGGAGCGTGTCCGGAGAAGGGCAACGGAGCTGGTGAGGGGTCCGGAGCACAAGTCTTATGCGGAGCGGCTGAGGGAACTGGGGTTGTTCAGCCTGGAGAAAAGGAGGCTGAGGGGAGACCTGATCGCTCTCTGCAACTACCTGAAAGGAGGTTGTAGCAGGGTGGGTGCTGGTCTCTTCTGTCGAGTAACAAGTAATAGGACAAGAGCAAATGGCCTCAAGTTGTGCCAGGGGAGGTTTAGATTGGATATTGGGGAAAATTTCTTCACCAAAAGAGTTATCAGGCATTGGAACAGGCTGCCCAGGGAAGTGGTTGAGTCACCAGCCCTGGAGGGATTTCAAAGACATATAGATGTGGTGCTTAGGGACATGGTTTAGTGGTGGACTTGGCAGTGCTAGGTTTATGATTGGACTCGATGATCTTAAAGGTCTTTTCCAACCTAAATGATTTTATGATTCTAAATCTAGTGCGTTGCTAAAGGAAACACTCTGACCTGACTGTGGCCAGACTCCACCGGTGAGAACACAAATCAACGGCAGTCTTTGGCCTTTCCCAGCTCATGTGCACTTATAAAAAGCCTGACAGCTGACTGACTATATTTTTCACTCAAGGACACAATGATGGCAGAGTTTTCACAGAAGTGTTTGTGTCATTAAGTACTTTCATTCTTCTCTCTTCAATGTTTTGTTAACACTGTGGACTTGACCCTACAACCCTTGCTCACTCAAAACTCCCACTAGCTTTAATCAAAGAGAGTAGTGACTAGAAGATGGGGCTGTATAGTAGTAAAATCTGTTCACAGTTCTGCCATTTTTAAACATCTTTGAAAAATATCCAGCTCACTTGAACTTGGCATGTGAAAAAGTGTCTGATAAATGTCAAGAACCTCACTATGGTCTTTTTTTTTGCCCAAGGTAAAGAAAGCCATGCAATATGTCCTGTACTATTTTAATACTCTGTCTTAGGAAATCCTCAGCTTTTCCAAGAGGCACCTGGAATATACATTTTATACATTGCAAGACAAACAGATGCAAGTCCAAACAATAAGTGGAACAGTAACATTTGCCATGATTACTACTACTAAATATTCAAAGGAGAATTACTTCTTGGCAGTTTTTAATTCAGAGCACCACATGACACTGAAGAGAAGTTTACCAAGGTTTCTAAGTGCTTTCTAAGTGATTTTGAGACAGTTTTTACCAGAAGAATACCAAGAAAGGACAGTAAGAAACCAGCTGACTAATTAAAAAAATACCACAAAACCTCCTAAAGAAATTAGCTGAATTTCCAAGAAAAAAACCCACATATTCTGTGGAAATTTAGCTGAGGCACAAGTGGGAAAAAAAACCAAAAAATCTTGCTAGTCATTAATATGACATTTTTTTCAAAAGGAGTTAATATGAAAAGTATGGGTGCAGATTAAGGGATGGATATAGTCTTTGTGGGAAAATATTTAAAAACCCAACCTGTGACATCTAGGAAAAACAGATTAGCCTGAAACAACTTTAGAAACATCTCAAATAGAAGGCTGGAGGAAACAAAACAAATGCCCTCTGAAACTGCTGCCAAAACTGCTATTTTCACTCCCTTTTATGAAACAGGTTTAGACACTAGACACCCAGATTCCTAATCCCAAATCAAACTTTGCAATATAGTGTAAATGAGTATGGTCATTATTTCCATAGATATATATGTATATACATATAATCTGCTACCTGTGTTGCCCTTTTAGGCAGAGGGTTAAAGGCACCTGTATGGAAATACACTAGATTTTATTTCATACACTCAGCCTAATGACGAAATCAACTGACATCAACAAGAGTTCTTTCATTCATCCTAGGCAAAGCTTATTTTAACTAAAATGGGTCTTTAGAAGAGAATCAAAGTCACTGCTCCTGTAGTTAAACACAGAAAGACACAAAAACTGTCAGCGGTGTAAATCCTGCTCGTTAGTCACATTTCTCTTTGTTTCTGTAAGGCTGGAATAACAGCAAGAGCTTTTCCCACAAAACTGAGGGTAAATATCAATTGACTCTACAGTGCTTTGAAAATGTAACTATAGGTAAGTAAACTGAAAGAAATGGATTATTTTACTCCATTGCCCAGGGAATTACCCCTTCCCCTTGAAGCCCCCCCCCAAGCCAAAAAATAACACGGATCCTTTTCACTAGGCAGTTGCACGTGCATTCAGCATCTACTGGGTAAATGTGGAGACAGAGGGAGAAGAAGAATTTGGAGAAGTTGGGTAAATAAAGCATTCCACAAATATAACCCTTTTATTTTCCTGCGTGGCTGATGGCAGAGCTGTTTTACCTGGTAAGAATCGTTATTCCTTCCTGTAGTCAAGTTTCATATTGCCCAGAACACAATCAAGATGGAGATCTTATAGACTGAAAAAGTAATAAGAAATTTCTTGGGGAGCATAAACCGAAAGTTATGAAGAAAGAGAAAATATGTAGGGTAGATCCTACACAATAACAGACTAAAGAAATAATCAGATGCATAATGTCTCAGTGGAAAAAAAAAAAAAATTAAAGCTTTCTGAAATAGATCTGAAGTCCAAGGTTAGTGAAACCTTTCACTACAGTGAAACCATGCACCCTGAGAAAGAGATTTCTGATGGAACCTGTTTCTTCCCTTAAATTATATTTAAAATTCAAACTTGATTCTTTATTCCAACAAATGATTTTATGGAGAATATTTTCATCACTTCATAGTTTCTGTACTGCCATCTTGCTTTTCCGATCTCAAGAAATTCCCTTTTATATACAATGAAAATTATCCTGTTCAGGCAGAAATCATAAGGACTGGTATTGTCAAACGTGTCAAACAAACTTAACTGCTTTTCTTCTCACAGCGTATTCTACCCAGCATTTCTTGCACACTACTGGGATGTTGATTTTTCCTTCCACTTCAGCAAAGCAGAACCTTTACTGCCAATTTAACAATTTTCTTTCGAAGACGTACCCTTGCTTTTGCTGACATTCTGTTCCTGGGTTTGTGGCAAGCTCTTTGTAAACACATAAATACACGGACAACCAATTTGGCATCCACAGTGAAAACCCTTCTTAAAACTCACTTTTGCTACAGAAATACTCCACAGAGGTACACAGCTGGTGTCTCATGATCGCTCATTCTTAGAGCATTCATGAATGTCTTTGTTGCTTTATGTTTTCTGGTTTTCTTTTTAAACTATATGTGGTTTAAAGTAAAGAAAAAACATCTTTTTTATGTCTAGCATAGCTGCAAACAACTTGTTATGAGGGCTCCTACAGCAGTAACAAATACTAAATAATATCCTTGAATCCAAACATCAATATACAAGCAGCGTTTATTTATTTCATGCCTGTAAGGTAGATACTTTCGGTTTCGTGGACAGTGCTTGTTGGAAAATTCTAAAATAATAATAATAATAATTATAATTTTTAAAAAATGTTGAACAGCACAGGGTTTCACTTCTATATAGTTGCTTTTGCTATCCTTGCCACAGGCCAATTCAGAAGAAACTCCTTTCCAGTGATGCACTGAATAATGCTGAAAGTGCTCTGAGATGAAAGGTGTTATATAAATTCAAAAGCATTATGAAGGACTAACACCACACTTTTTAAAAGCCAAATGCTGTTACCTCTCCCCACTTGGCGCATGCCATTCAAATTAACCCAGCTTTTAGCTTTTTATGTTGCTTCTGGTCTGCTGTTGGAAAATCTGTATTACAGTTCCTGAGAGCTGACTGTTGAAACAGTGTAAATGAGGTCTGGTATTTCATTCCCTTACCCTAAAGCAGGGTCAGGTGTACCTACAAAATTCCTGACAGATACTGCTATACAACCTCTTCCTAAAGGTCTTGAATGATGGAGAATTCTCAGTCACTGCAGACATGGCTTTATTTTCTATTCCTCTATTTCCTCTTCTATTTCCTATTATATAAACTGAACTCTGCTTGCTGCAATATCAAGCCATGCTTTGTGCTCCTAATGAAGTCTGTTAAGTAGCCGCAAATACTAAGTGGACAACTTGTATGATACTGCTATATTTCTTTCCCTAGCTTGCTGCTATTAAGAGTACCTGAAAGTGTTCTGCAAAGGAATTAAATACTCCGGGGTCCTGTCTTCTAAATTAAGGCCCGTTTTAAAGGCTATCAATCCCCTGTATAAATAACAACACCAGATTTTCAAACTCTGGAGACCTCTCTCTTTGTGATTCTTGTTTGCCAAAGGTGAAGACTGCCTTTTTATTGCTTGTTGGAACAAGTGGTAACATTTGTTGGTTTATGGAGGTGCCACACCCAAGAGAAATACCATTATTGTTCTCCAATTACCTTAAATCACAACCGGCACTCCTCGGTGAAGAATATATCTGGACGTTACTTGCTTTACTAATGCATGGAGAACATAGGCAGTGAAAAAAAGTCCAAACCAGTGGAGCTTCTGGCTGGTTCCTGATGAGCCTAGGCATACCTATGACAACTAGCAACTCGTGGTGAATGACCACCGACTTCTTCTTCCTAGCCACTCCACGGGAGCCCATTGCCTGGTCCTGCCCAGCCGTGAGCCCAGCTTCCCCTCGCTCACCCGCGCAGCTGAGATGTTCTGCTCCGCGCTGAGGTGCCGGTCAGGGCTCCAGCGATCTTCCCGGGGCTGCTTCTTCCCCGCACACGTCCAGGGCTGTCTTGTCCCTAGCTCCATTCAAATCCAGAACTGGTTGCCCTTCAGCAATAGCAAGCCAAAGGTGTTAGGAAGGGGTGGTGTGGGGGGGAGATGGGGAGGGAAGGAAAGAGACCACGTGCCTTTTTGTGGTAAGTTTGTGGATGTTGGAAGATCTCAGAAAGATTCACAAGCTTCAGATGGTACATTAGGGACAAATACTTCTATTTTTGTTCAGAAGAATGCTTTCTTATTTGTAATATGATACCATGTGTTGCAGAAAATGCTGAAGGGTTAAGTGTAGAGAAGCTTCTTCCCTTCTAGTTATTTTTAAATATCAATAAATATTTTATGTCCCATGTAAGTTAGTCAGTAGCACTTTTCAAACCACTTTGAAATTACCGGGCATTTAGGTTATTCAGTTGCAGTTTTTTAACCCCAGTTTAATGTAAGCTTTTCTTTTGGCAGTGGATAAACCCCCTGAATTAAGAGACTCAGATTGGGAAGGTTACATTGTCTTTAATCAGTAAGGCTAAAAAAAAATAATATCCCAAAATTGAGATAATACTTCTATCAGACAAACTAAACCTCAAAGAGGAAAAACAATGATCCAGGTGACAACATTGAAAAGTTACCAAATTTTATGTTCTAGATGAGCAGCTTGTGAAGATGAATGTAAACAGTGAGAAAGCAGAAAACAAAAAAATAAATCTGGCAGCAGTGCTTTGATTCCTTAAAAATGTCATCTTGACAGATCATGAAGAACATAGTAAAGTATGTGGCTTACGTTTAATTAGCATTTTTAATTTATAGAGTTAGCTATATAGCACATATATATGTGTGTGTGTGCATGCATAAAAAAATACTCAGTTATGTCCTTACTATTTACGCTATTACTGATGTAACTAAAATTTAAACAATCACAAATGGAACATTAACAGAGAGAGATGAACCGCTTAATGGGCAGAAAATCCATGTGTCAGAGTCCAAGAGTCTCTGACCAGGTTCTTTCAGATATTCCATGAGTGGAGGGTGTAATGTTTAATATCACAATAACTTGCTTGAAGGCAGTTGATGTTACGTGGGATTTCTTATTTAGCAGTGATGCAAAATATACTGAAAACATAATGCAAATGTAAGTTATACTTAGCAAAAAATAGCAATTGCAATACACAGTTCAATCACAATACCAATGTGATCCCCATTACCGGTCTGTATAATACACTCACCATCATGGTGCTGGGTGTCCCAGTTGCTGGGAAGGAAAACATGGGTTGAAGCCAGCTCATGCCCATTGCTCCTTTTGGAATACTTTTCTTAGTTGTTCAGTTTTTATACTCTGTGTTGGGGTGAGCCATGTACTCACTTCCCCCATGCTGGCCTGGGTAACTCAGGGAGACATTCGCAGTCCTTTAGTGAACTCAGGGACAAACATTTACACCTCCAGTTGACCCCCTGAACTGTTGATAGCTGTTTATCTAAAACGAAGGCCTCCCTCTAGTCCCCATTGCCTTGAGATAGAGTCAGCTTCTGTGCAATGGCAAATTCAGTCACACCCGGCGTTATTCCCTGAGCTTCACGGGCACGTCCTCCTCACCCATCTCCTCTGAGCCGTCTTCCATTGAAGGGGTTTGTTGGTCAGTGACACAGCAACATAAAGAATCCCATTTACTAATAATATTTTTGACTCTGCAAATCAAACATCCCAAGTCTCTCAATATGTATTCTTGCTTCTGAACTTAATATTTTGGGCTTACAAAAAAGGAAGGAGTTGATCAAATGGTTCAGGTTAAAAATTAGAAAGACTTTGAGGACAGAAGATAGACATCACATGAACTGCCTTGTCATATTTTCATTAAAATCTTATTTAAATGATGAGCTGGTCTAGAACTTTACCTTTATTTTATCTATTAGTTCCAGGAAAGACTTTTTCCCCTACTGTTTACATAACAGCCAGTCATTTTACTAAGAGCCAAATCCTAAGGTTTTCATCTACTTTTTGAAAAGGTTTGGCTAAGAAATCTCTATAAAAGCTGAGACACATCTTGCTTTCTGTAAATAGTAATTTATCCATTAGAAGTATCACCAGTACAGTTAAAAGTACATCAAAAATTCACAAAGGGTGCATTTTACCCTTGTACAGAAAGTCAGTATTAGAAACAATGTGCTACTGCAAGCCTGTTTAATTCCAGGGCTCTGAGGATGTCTAGACAACTGTTGTAGAATATCAAAGGTCAACTCAGTCTAATATTCCCTTTATGAAAGAGGTTTCCCTCTCTCATTCACCACCCACAGATTTTTCAAACAATGTTTTGTCTTTTTTGTTCCTTAGCCTACCTTATGTATTCATCCTGTAAATCCTAACAGTCAGAAATCAATGCTCATGTCTCAGTTTTGAAACTGGAGCTTTTGTGTTCAGGACGTGGACAAATAATGTGTTGCATTGTTTACATCATCCAAAACTGGCCTAAATACAGATGCACATAAATATAGGTGCATAAAACACATGTAAGTATTGATTAGAAGTACATTAGGAGTGAAAAACTTACAGACAAGTTCAGTCTGGAGAGTGTAATTTCTCAACAGTTAGGTAGTGCCAGAACTGACCTATGCTTAAATATCTTTTTAGCTGTAGCTGCTGTTCTTTAACCTTGCACTTGATAAATATCCAGTCAATGCATGAGTAAGTTCTGTCCAGATATAATTAAAATATATTTAAAATACATTAAATAAATTCACTTTATTTCTTTTATTCCCACAGTTCAGCAGTTGCTTTGGCTACATCCATATCTCCTTATCCCTGCCCCCCAAATTCATGTCACTGTGTCAGATCTGAGACAAAGAAAGCGAGAAGCCTATCTAAATACATGGATGTCAAGGGAGTGATTTACCTAGCAACAGTAACTATGTGAAAGTTTTTTCAGAAATGTCTCCCTGTGCATGTGATGGTACCTTAATGGCATGGATTTCAGAGGACTGAAGAAATGGCTGGGAGGATTCTAGCCAAGCAAAGCACCAAACGACATGCAATGCACATACATTCTGGGAAATATAATGCCATCAGTGCACAAGGGAATTTATGCACATCCCTTCCATTAATAATGTAAAGATTTTTGCTCGTAAATCCATAGTTAGAAAAACATTATTTTATCCTGTGCTACACTAGATATAACAAATATGTGAACAGAAGAAACATGTTGGGATAAATGTTTCTGAGTTGTAATAGCCATCATTTTTTAAAAGCAAACCACCACATAAGGAATTATCTGAAGTGTTACAACAAGAACCCTGAGACCAAGGAGAGACAAAAAGCTGAGATGGCACCATGATATATAACTATTTACTGCTGTGTCAGTAATGGATATCGCTGACAGATGACCCAGGGGATCAAACCCCGATGTACACAGTGAACAGCTTTGTCTTAGGCAACTACATTTGGCAGATACTACTGAAAGAGAACTGTGGTCACATTGATTCAGCATAGTGACAGGTGAGCATAGGTTAAAATAATGTAAATCCAGAATAATCCAGCTGAGGACTAAATCAAAGTCACCATACATAAGCATCCACACTATTTGAATTCAACGTATGATCAGAATCTCCAGGTGAGATCATAGCTCTCCAAAAAACATACATTTTGTATTCCTCCCTATTATTTCCCCTCTTTTTACAGACGTTTGCCTTCCATTCCTGTAAATTCAGTGTCTTTCAAAAAGATACTATAATCTGAGTCATCAGACCTTTGACGTAGATACCCTGTAGTGAGACCCCAATGAAGACTAAAAAGGTTAAACTCAGAAAAACCTGCTTTTATTTAAGAAAAGTAATTAACTTTTTAAATAGAGAAAGTTCAAATTAGATCAGACAAGAGAAATAAAGAAGGGTTTACAGATAACCCTGTCCAGGATGTCTTTGCTTCCAGGTGTAGTTTTAGGCAACTTAATAATTTTCCAAACCATAGCAAACTTGGCATGTTCCAGATTGGACCTTCAGTCATCCCTGAGGGCTGTGAGGCTACTTGCTGCTCCTCTGAGGAGGATCCTCCTTCTCTCCTTTCCCTGCTGCAGGCCCTAAAACTTTTGCTCCCAATGAACAAACTCAATTGCTTCCCAGGGATTGTCAATGTCCTTCAGGAGTCTCCCTCTGACCCAGTCTTCCAGAAACTCATAGCTGAGAACAGCACAAAACACAGAGTTCATCACATCAGTGATCATAACAATGTTTTCTTTGCTCCTTCTTCTAAGATACCATTTCTTCTTCTCTCAATATTTCTTCTGTCTTTTCCTCTTCTATAGCTCTGAGGTATTCTTCAATCTGGCTTACCAAAACCGTTCCTATGTCTCTGCCTTTCTCACACTGTATTTCTTGAGTCTTTTGCACACAGTTTCACTCCCCCTCTTCCCTAACAATGATTCTGACTACTCATCTTTCCCCTTCCCAACTTTTCATGCCTGAAAAGGTATCGCCAATGCTGTTCCCCTACCTCAACCAGTTTCTTCTTTCAGACAGTCTGATATCAGCAGTCAGTTCCTCTTTCTTTTCAGACTCCTCCACTGATCTTCAAAAGGACAGAGCATTGTAACATTAAAAGGATGGTTCAGGATGGACAGATATGACTCCACTCTTAATAATTTACAAGTGATGGGACAATGTGGCTTTCTCACAATTTTCAAATGTATTCACTACAGATTAAGAAAATCTCAGGGAAAGAGATCAACACCATATAGTAGAAAGCACTACCAACCAAACGAATCCTGAACACTGAAACAAAATCATTTTACCTAAATTCAAATGAAGTCATGCAGTCAGCAAAATTCTACTGACAGATCCAGTAGCCTTGCTATTATGTCCAATTCTTGCTGAAGAAACAGTTGCAACTATGTGTTTTAAAGCACTGCAGGTTTTTACTTTCCAGAGAATTGGTAACTTTCAAAATTCTACTTTACAAACTGTAGCTAAGGTGGTGTGACTTCTCTTATTTGGACATTGACTTCTCTTCTTTCCTTGTCCCCTCCCAAACATTTTGCTTATTTAGTTCCAGTATATATGTGGCTACTTCTAGCCACATACTTGCTGCCATCATTTGTTTCATTGGTAAGAAGCAGTAAGTGGACATAAATAACACGCTAAGAGATCTGTGATTAAATAGTCTCGGTGTAGTCTAGCCTTAGCACTCCCAAGGTGTACTCTCTTTTTGCTTTTCCTGCTATCATAATTTGTACTATGATTTAAGTACATGGTATTTAAGTACATGGTTCTTACTCTATAGCACGCAGACCACATGCACCCACTTTGTCTGGATAGTTCATCTCATCTGACCAGCTGCAGAGGTTAAGTACTTGTTTGTCATGGTGTTGGGCTGGTATCTGAATAACACCTCTTTCTCTTTGTTTCTGACACCAGACTAATTAAATCCTGGCTTTTCTCTATAACTAAACCAAGAAAATCACATATCATCTTAACTGTTGTTCCTTTAACTGACAAGTGCCTTGACTGTAGGTCAATGAGGTCTCATTATGTTCTAGAAAAAGGGTAGAAACAAGAAAGTCCATGACAAAAATTTTCCAAAATGTACCACCTTCAGAGTTAGCTAGTACTGCTTTCCCTGCTAGCAAAGGATTCACCTGTTAGTAAATACTGATCTTTCAGGAAAGTACACACACGTAATGCCTACTTTCCTTATAGCGAGGAAGGCAGAAGGAGAGGCAGCCACTGTTGCAATGAGCTCGGTTCTTCCACTGTTTAGACAAGAGTCTTGCCAGAACAGAGAATTATCTGCTCTGGTTGAGAAAGATTCTAATTTCAAACTGCTGCCAGCACAGAAAAAAATAGCCACTGATGACATGCACCTCCACTGAACTGTGTGTTCATGGGCAGCATGTTTTCATGAAGTCCCAGATCTTGAAAGGCATGGTACATGAGTTTTGCAAAGGCTAATGGGAAAACCATTTATGCAGTACTATTCCTGGACTACAGTTAGAGACCATGAATAAGGGTATTCTGTATTCTCCATGGACTTCCTTATAATGGTACAAATGTTAGTTAAAAAAAAAATAAAAAATTGTGAAGTCGTTAGTTAAAAAACCAACTATAGCACTGTAATTCTTCAAAGATTTATTTTCTTCATTATGAGTGTATGCGAGCTGTGCATTTCATTTTACTTTAATTTTTTGTCAGATATTGGAAAGAACTGTAGATTGTTATATTCCCTTTCATGTACCCATCACTCAATTTATAATAAAAATTCCAGTGCACATCAAAAACCACAACCTGTTATAGAAATTTGTTGTGACAGATTTAAACTGTATAAAATTCTACAGTATTTGTAAAACTCTTAAAGTCATGTATTTCATTTCCAGTAAAACAACTTATTTCCAAAGTACAGTGAGCATACTATACATCTCATCAATACTGTTCAGCGTATGTTTACAAAAGTATCTGGGCAAACAACAGAGCATAGCCTCTTATAAAAAGGACTTTTTTTTAAACTGGCATAGCATTTATGATGCAAATTCCTTGCATTGCCAAATGGCTCTTTTCATGATTGGTTACCGGTTTTATATATGCATTTGTGTGATTTAGTAGGGTTTAATGTTTGTTGGTAGCTTTTAGTGGTTATACTTTCCAAGAAAAATTATTTTGGTTCAGTGATTAAAATGAGGCCTACATGTATTTTCTATTAAATCCAGTATGCAAGTTTATCTTTCAAAAATATACTATAGACATGCTCTCTGATTGAGATCTACTTCATATTCCCAGGTTAGAGACCACAAAACCCAGTAGAGGGGGTTAAGATCTGCCCACTACTGCACAGTAAAAACAACTCTTCGCTAAGATTTCATTGCTGCAATAGGAGTCAGCTATGACTTCGGCATTAGTAATTGATGCAGTTTGAGAAGTTACTCCCTCCTGTGAGAGGAATTATGGTGAGGGTATTTTGCTTATAGTGGGTTGTTGTGTTGTAATGTAATGAGTAGCAACGTAGTTCTTTTATATACGTATCAGTCCTTTTTATTAGCATGATACAGCTGGTTTAATAAGCCTTTGTATATTTCTTCTAAGAATGAAGTTTACTGCTATACATATGGAAAGGACTGAATGGCAACATTTGACCTCATTCTTACATGGACTGGTAAACCTAATTACAAGAATTTCTCTCTTATCACGGTGAATGCATTCCTCTGTGGGGCTTACAATTCTCCAACAGTCCTATTTATATTAAAGCTTTCATATAGTCAGCCTCATTACAGAAGATTCTTTTAACATTCAAATACTTTGGATGATACTTACAGGTATAATTCTGGAAATTCATTTAATAGAAACAAATGTCTATGGATATAACTTCATGACACTCTGACAATTACTTAATTGGAACAATTTTTTTTCCCCAACAGATGTGCCATTTAAATGATTTTACTGAATTAAATTGTGAATAACTGGGGAGTGGGCAGGGTACCCTCTGTACCTCCATCTTCAAATTTCTGAATGAGGAGTAATAATGTTCAAACATGCATGAAATGTATTGCACAGTATGTGAAACTGACAGATACATTTTTCTATCTTCCCTAATGGATTATGAAGTAGTTGACTTTTTGCCAGAATATTTCCTCATTACTTGTTCAGCTCAGAAAAAAACCTCATCATCCACCCAGTGGCTCTGCATGAATTGTCAATAGAGAAATCATCAACTAAGCTGCATATGAGGCATGGAAATTAGAGTTCTGTAAAGTCTACAAAAACTAGCTAAATAGTGAAAAGTCCTACTCTTTTCACTGAAATTAAAGGAAAAAACACATTCTCTTTGATAACACAGGACTGGCATCCCCTGTGTTTCAGCCATGAGATGACAGTTTCGGGGCAAAGGGTTAATAAGCCTGACTGACAGTGCAGCAGAAGGAAGCCCTTGAAGCTGGCACAGCCAACTATTGGAGGCTTAATGTTGGAGCACGACTTGGATAAATGGAGTTGAAGAACAAAAAGAAAAAAAATCACTTTGTTTATCAGCTCATCATTGCCAGTCTGACCTGCTGCAAATGACACGAAAACCAACCTGTGAAAGGTTGCTTCCTGCGAGCAGCTCAGGCATTGCGGCTCCTCTGGCAGTTAATAAGAAAAGTGTTTCTCTCCAAAAATACTCCCATTTTGTATGATTTGTTGTAATACTCGGGAAAGTGGTGCACCTAAGATATACAGGGACAAAAAACATTTGAGATTACAAAGTGCAAATCTAACTGAGAAAACTACAAAAACTGAGAGTTTTGGCTGCAAAGCAAGAAAGAAATGTTTCCTGCTTGTGTATTTCAAGTAAGAGACAGTGCTGGGTACTGCATGCAGCTATAGGAAAACACACAGCACTGATTCTTCTGAAGTGTCATGTTCTTCCAGAAAAGTCCGAGATCTAAAGCCAAAGCAAGCTAAGAAAGTCTGGACCTTCAGGAGGTGCTCAGTACCTAGAATGATTATGGTTGGTGTGCTCAGAAGAGAAAGCAATGGTAACTACAGGCAAAATACCGTACATTTGCTGTATATGTGATATTAGAGTACAAATAAGTCAGCTAGATTCTTGTGTATGTTGACATTCTGGCAATTATCACCTGCAGTGATTACTGTCCAAACCCGTAAAACAATTTGATAATTAAAACCAAACAAACCAAAAATGGTATTTCACTCAAACTTCCTGTTTAAAAGATCACTATACTGTAATTTTTTTTTCAGTTAAAGAAGAGCATCTTGAAGCATTTTAAGCATCTTTAGTTTCTTGTGCTATGATCATTTATCAAGTGAACTACAAATTCAAGGTACTTTGCGTTCACTTAGAGCCCTTTAAATTATGGCATTAAGACAGTATGCCTTTGCAGTGAGTTAATCAGTATACTAAAAAGATTCTTTGCCACATTCTGCAGGAAGCTTGCTGAAGTTGGTAGCTGCTGCTGTGTCTTCAGGGCAATGCTGGAGTAAGGGACAATATAAAGACTCTACCTTAAGCAATAAACAGCTTTATTCTTCATGCAGTTTAACTGGTGAGGATTGTGATTAAAAAAAAATAAATCTTAATATCTGTAATGTTTTAGCAGTTGAACTACACTGTCTTATAAACGTTATGTCACAGCTATCATGTTCACATAAGAGCTAGGAAGCATAAATGCTGGCTGTAGTTCCTGCTTGTAGTCACTACTTCAAAGAATATGCAGAATTTCAATGTCATTAGTATTATAATTTGTTTTGATCTAGTGAGATTCCTATCATTGGAGAAAGGAATAAGTTACTTAATACACTTTAATGTTACCTTGCTGGTCTTGCCGATAGAAGGATCTTCAAAGCATTCCTTCTTTGGGCTGCAGTACATTCAGGCTCCTGAAGCGAAGCAGAGCTATGAGTTGGTGTTTGATCTTTAATGAAAAACTTTGATGTCTTGGTCTTCTGCTGTCCCAGTGAATTTCACAGGAGATGTCTGAGGTCCGGTTCATATACAAAGCACTTTGTTTTTATGAGGAAGAAAAGCATCATCTGCTCACGTGGGTTACGTGATGAATGTGTGAACTTGTTTTCAACTTCCTTACTCTCTTCTGGTAACAGTCTGGGTTGCACCTGTATGCTATATTACTCTTGAATTTCATTACTTCTTAAAGTCCATTTCTTTCCAAATCAATCACTACAGAACTGTATCTCTACTGGGAATTTCTGGAAAATAGGCTTCCATCTGTATGGTCCCCAAAGAAAACAATGTAGCAGGAATCTTGCATGGATGTTACAAGATCTGGTCCTCTTAATATCACGGATATATCTTATATTACACTGACATTGGCAGCTCTTGCATGATCCACAAAGTTGCAGAACTCCCAGCAAATGGACTCCATATAAAGAAGTTTCTCAAAATTCACAGAATGCATGAGCAAAGTTGTTTCTCTTTGTCCTTCATCTGTTCTGCTCCATCCGGTCAATTCCACATGTTTCTATCTCCACCCATGCAAAACAACATCTTGCTAGATATTTTGGCTGATATTTCAAAGTGCTAAATTCTCTTTAACTGTTGTAGAGTCTTTCTCTCCATTTCATTGACTAAGCAAATTGCACAAAAAAGCTTCCTTACAGTCACAATATTAATTGGTGCATCACAGTGCAGCAAGATAGTTTGGACAATCACTTCTTTTTCAAAAAAATAACAGCGTGACTTATTGAAGTTCAGTGGAAGTACCTCTTGCACACCGCAGTTATGAAACTAGTAACTCTTTTTAAAAAGGAGAGCAGGGTGGAGTCACAAGCGTTCACTAAGTTCATGTCTCCCTGGACCTAAGGGTTGGTTTAAATTTCTGTCTTCCAAAGCATTCAGAACAAAACACACTAAGATATCAGTATTAGGGTTCCATCATTCAGTCAACAACCTGGACAATGCAAAGAGAGAGTTGCTATGGAGCCGCAATCTTCTTCTTTCTGGACATGCAATAAAATTCTATTTCTCAAGCAGAAGAAAGGAGATTATTTTTGTAATGACTACCTTGAGAAGTTGTCCCTCCTGGCTCCAGATTTTATAACAACCTGGTGGATATTTTTTTAGAGAAAACCCAAAGTATTACTATTAGAGTCCCCAAAATAGATCATCTATGTGGGGACATGTGTCTACAAACACATGATGACTATGTGTTTATTTTCAGAGGGGGATGAGCAGTCCATGGTATGTGCTACAACTCTTTTGCAGGTAGAGGCAGAGAGCAGCTGGAACCAGCTACTCCAGAAGAGAAGGCAAGCTGACAGCTGAGTGACAGCAGGGCAGGAGGGGCAGCACCCTCAAAGATAAAGGGCATAATCCCATGGGACTCAAGAAAAAAGAGCAGGTCCAGTGATGGGGTTCAGCTGACAGTTCAGATCACCAGGCCAGCCCATAGCCACAAGGTCCAAGGTCAAGCTGGAAAGTCAAGTCCACAGGTCAGGAGCAGCAAGACGTAGGGGTGACCACAGGCGAAGCTATAAGATAGCTCTCGCAAAGACAAGGCTAAGCATTTTGGCTTAAAAGCACCTCTTGTGCAAAGAGGAGCAGGATGCCAAAAAGGCTTCTCATAGCCTTTTCTCTCCGAGCTCTTTGCCCAGCACTCTGACCCCGGGTCCCACTGCTGCTCCACATCAGAGCTGGCCTTGAGCACAGGCAGCCAGACCCCAGCGGGGGAAAACTCAGGGCTCTGGCACGTAATTAGCAATGTTAATTTTTGCAACTGCGTGCTCTACCTGGTGTGAACAGTTACCACTGGCTTTCATAAATTGAATAAATCAATAACAACTCCACAGCATATATCTGAAGACCTCAAAGCAATTTAGAACAATTAATGAATTAAGCCTCTTCCCATCCCTTTGATGTGTAGAATTAGTTTTATCTCCAGCATGCAGATGCAGAAGTTGGACACTGCAAAAGAAATCCTAAACTCAACAGCAGTTTGACCTCAATGAGTGAGGCCAGGATTTCATCCACAGAAGTCAAATGAGTTTCCTAAGATCACAAAAGGGGCTTCAAGTCCCTCTTTTTTGTACAGAAGGAATTCTCATGACAGCTAATAGGCTTGCATTACCTTTTTTTTTCTTTTAAGAGCTCAGTTTACATTTGTAGCAAAAACAAGGGTAAGAACTACAAGTTATTTAGGATAGAAACAAAATGCTGGTTTTAATATTTTTAATTTTTTTTTTTTTAAACCATAGTTGGCATATCATTTTGTGTTGTCAGAGACATAAAACACTTTCCTGTGTCCACAGGGTTGGTTGTTCTGTTTATTTTTTTCCTGGAAGTAAAAAGGGCAAAATGTTATTTGGAAATGAAGTATGTCAAGATCAGGAAAATGAAAACATAGACACAAGCATACCTGGTAAAGGACTTCACAGAAATCACTGAGAAACAACTGAAACAACTGAATTTGCTAGCACACAAGGGTAAGAAATCTTGATAAGAAGAGAATAAAATTAATATTAAACTAGCCTTTTATTTGGCCATAGAGTGTAACATTATGGATTAAAATTGAGTGTCAAAAATGAAATTTACTATGTTCTTGCTGATTTTTTGGCGTCGTGTGACAGTAATTCAGCAGCTCTCCATGGTGCACACCTCCAACCTCCTCACCAAGATAAAATGGAAAGGATCAGATCATCCCATTATCATTAATGGACTGGAGAAGGTTATAAAGGGAAAAAGATAAAAGAAGGCCAACTGTCTACACTGCAAATCAGAATCACCTCACAACCAGGTTAAGACACAGCAGCACTTTAATCAAATTCTGTATAGTTTGTGTTTGTAGTATTGACAAATCCTAATTATAATGAAATACTATTTGTTCCCTGGTGTCGAAAGTTTCTGTTGTAATGACTATAGTGATTTGAGCAAAATGAGCTTATAATTCACTTTCTTGGCTAAGACTAAAAAGTTAAAAGTGAAAGCAATAGAAGAGAGGAGGAAAAGAGGGTAAATATAGGCAGGGTGCAAAGAAAGATGTTGAAAAGTCCTTTAAATCTTTTCTCTACTTCTAGCAGAGCCTATCAAGTTCAGATTGTTATCCAAAGGCACTTTTAAAACGGCAATGCAAACTAAAAATGGCACATTGCTGATCTCGTTACTATCTCTTGAAAACCATTAATATTCATTAATATTAATATCATTAATATTCACGGGTTTTTATGTAGTCACTGCAAACTTTCTTGGATCACTGCAAAATGTGCATCTTGTCTATTTCTTTGACTCTTGGACACTAATATGAACTCTGGTTATTTGAACTGGGGAGGTGATTTTAATAGTCACTTTGTCACCACTATGATATTTCAGCAGCAATGCTGGAAAAAACTAGTCAGTAACATCATTCAGTGTCTTTTTAAAGCGGGTTACATGATAAAAAGGGAAAAAATACAATAGTGTCGTTGAGCACAAAAGAGTCAAATCTTTCCTGAATCTTCATAAAGATGGTTTCCTATGCACACAAGTATATTCTTATAATTTATGTTTGACTTTCAACAGGAATTTTTTTCTCAATTTCATGTACTTTCTCAAGAACCCTCTCCTAGATTTTTGCTGCTTCACAGATTGTTATCTGAATCATAAGAGCTAGTAAAATTAAACAATTTTATAAGGTTACAGTGTCAGTTTCTACATGTTCTGAGCTTCAGCAGCCTCCTGAAAAAAACCCCAAGAGAGTATTCCCTACGTAATGGCAGCCAGGTTAATGGCAAAGGTATGGGGTGAACTACCAGGAAACGGTAGGTTGTAGTCTAATCTTTCATTGACTTATTAAGGGCCTAGAAAACTTAATTTTTCACATCATGCCACCATCCTATCTAAGGCAAGGATGTCCTATTTGGCCCATCACCTTCAAATTACCTGCCTAAAATGAAATTTAATATATTTTGAACAATCAATGTTAAGTGCAATCATCCAGTACCTTACAACCTGATTGGATCTTCGTGATGTCAGCAACTATTTGCAGTGCATAGCGCCAAGTTTCTTAGTCAAATAGAGCTGAAATAAAGTGGAAGCCTAATGCTTTAAAACTGATGTAACTACTCTCCAACATTTACATTAGAAATATTTATAGTATGTTTGAAATCTATTATTACTTTAAGACAATTTGAATATTTTTAGATTATGTAGTTCAGCATATAACATGTATAACACAGGAAAAGTCAGATTACAGTCAATGCATATTTAGCTGTTCCTACATCAGATACTACAATTTTCCATCAGTGAGTAGTGTGCAAGATCAGCAGTGACAATAAACAACAGCCAACACTTTACGATTGTATGAAAACATCTTTCTGTGTTTCCTGGGCCTGTGAAATACCTAAACAAATATAGAAAATAATACCACTTACAACTTTTTTTTTTTTCTCATTTTGGCCTTTTTTATAAATAAAACTTAATGTGAACTGTTAAAACATTACAACTTCTTTTATCCAGAAAAATTTCCCTGTTAAAGGTGAGTTGTATATCTTGGTGAGGAAACCAAGTATTTATGAAAATATTCTCCTTCTTGGTTCAAAAAGTCACAATTCAATATTTTTAATTTTTAAAATTTTGTTTCATGTTCAAACATGCTGCATTTAACATAGGTCAGATGAAAAAGCTGAAAAAATTGTGTTTTGGTGTTTGTGCTTTATTTTCCCTCTTTCCTTTTTTCATTCTTTTCTTCCTCTATTTCCCATTTGTAAAGAAGGAAGCTGGGGAAGAAATCTGGAAAGCAAGGGAAAAGTCAAAACTGGAAAAGAACTCTTCTTCTGTGCTCCCTTACATTCCTTAGTGACATTCACATTTTAAGTGATATAGGAAAAGAAAGGAAGAAGTAAAAAAAACGAACAGAAAAAACAAATCCAAAAGCAAACAGAAAGGGCAAGAGGAGTAAACCTTAATCACTGAACTGTGAGTTACCTGACCACTACTGATTATTTCTTCTGAAGTTCCACCTCAGCAAACTATTTTAAAACAATAAAAAAAGAAAAATGAAAGTAGGTGTTTACTATATGGCAATGACAAAGGCTCAAGGAAGAATTACTTGCTTCTAAAAGTGAACAACTTTTATGACAACAAATGTAACGGTCATGCCCCTCTCTGCTTCCCTATAACATTTTTAATAAGATCTTTTTCCAGTTCCTTCCCGCCTGACTTTTTGCCACAGTTCTAGAACGTGAAGGTACATTTTTAAGAAAAACAAAACCAGGGAAACAATATCTTGCCAAGCCACAGTAAAGGTTACAGAAAAAAGATTGATTAAAAACAAAAAAGTTTTCAGAGAAAAATTTCAACTCTGTTCTCTGAGTTTTGGATACAAATTGAAAGATGTCAAGGAAGTTTGCATTATCCTTGTTCAGGGTGGGGATCATGTGAGAAAAGAAAAATAATGATACAATAAACAAAAAACCATAACTATACCTAAATAACATAAATAAATGATTATAAATTTCAATAAAATAATTATAAATAAAATTAATTATAAATTTCAATACAGGAAACACTGAAGAAAGAATCAAGAACAGAAGAATAAGAAGTCTGAGGCAGGTGGAAATAAAAAAGCAACAAAACTACATAAGAATTAAAAAAGAAAAAAGCTCCCAAAAGTAAAGAAATACGAACATGTCCTGTAAAAAGGATAAAGCCAAGCCTGGAGTTTTGAAACATGGGAAAGCACAGAGATGGGAAAAAAAAGACCAACCAACCAACTAACCAAGCAACCAAAAAAACCTTGATTCACAGCTGTAGAGCTTTTCTTTATATTTTGCACATACAGTAGCACTAAAATTAAAAATATCTCCCTGTAATAGGATTTGGACCTAAAGCACATATGTAGAGTCTCTGGACAGTACCCATGGCTTTCACTACCCTTAAGAGCATGGACAAGTCTTCTCATGCAGTTCATGAAATCACTCTTTGGAATGTACATTTTAGTATCAGAAAGAAATCACACTCAGGCACATTGATTTATGACACCAGTCTCACAGTTCTTTCTTATAGTCAGGTATAAAGTCCCGACAGAGACAGCCATTTAAATTTTCCTTTGAAGACAGGTTATCATCTGCATACCTTCTGGTACTACTTTGTCTAAATTTAGAGAGGTGCTATATACTTGTGTGAAATTTCATGGATTTACACCTGTGTGGCTGAATAAAAAAAGTAAAGATTGTGGTTTCCTTTGCTTAATAATTTTTACACATAAAAAAGTTTCAGATTATAGTGTTAACAACTGACTTTGTGTATTATTCCTCCCCCACCCCGTACTGTCTCTGGAGGAATAAGATACTCTTTTATGTTATCTCATAGTCACAAAGTCAAAAGAAAGAGCTATGCTGTCATGTAGTCAAGGGAATAAGTAAGTATGTTGTCGTGTAGTTCAGGGAGGTCCACACTTGATGCAGCAGCAGTGGCTTGAATTCCCCAGAGATTTTCTGTATGCATATACAGGAGAAAGTTTGTTTCTATCTACCTTGTTCTTACCATATGATCACAATCTTAACCCTTGGCCCTGTGAAGGCATCAGAGCAAAAGAGAGCTATGAGAGCAGTTACTCCTCAACTCCTTAGAGAAAATATGACAAAAGCTGCTGGATTTTGTGTAGCAGTCAACATTTGGAACATTTCACTGCAATCTGGACTCAAGTGTAAGATGAATCTTTTTATACTGTTTTTGCTCTTTAACCTGAACAAACATGGGAAAAACATAAATGAGTAATTCTGAGTGACAGCTATTCACAAAGGAGATAGTGAACAAGCTGACATTATATTCTCTCTTTGGGTCATCACCCTGAAATTCTCTTGTGATCTGTAAAACAACATTTAAGCTGTGAACATGCACATTATGACCCATGACACGATTTTATTTTTTAATGATGAATTGTTCTGACCTAAAAGCAAGGCAAGTTTCAGACTCACAGAAGAGTTACTCAAGAGTATGAATCCTGAAGGCTCAACACCAAGAAAGATTTTGAATCCAGCACTAATATATTGAAAATTCTCTATTATTTTTAGCTGATGTTATGACTTGATGTGCTGAGCAACCAGCATGATTTCTGGATGCCTGGTGCTAGCGCTGCTGTATTATATCTTGCATGCCATTACCTGTCTAACCAGGCAGATCTTTAGGTGAAGTCAGGCCTGGCACAAAGCTAAGTCCCTGCTCTCTTATTTTTTAGTGTATATGTCTTATGTATGCCTTCTTTCCCGCTTCTGTAGGGAAGTTTGTGTGGTGGTTAAGCAGAATCAAATTGTAAATCTCTACTTTATACTAGCACTTAGTATTGATAAGATCTGTTTCAGGGCCCCTCACATTTCCCCACTAATTGGGAATAGTCTGTGTATGACTCAGGCAGCTGTTTTTACACTGCTGTTTCAACAGCACACTGTGTGGGCAGAAGTGAGGGAAAAGTTACATAAAAGAAGGCAAGAACAGAATTCTGTCTGAAATTTGTTCTAGCCACCCTAAGTGGCCAGCTGGGCACAACAGACTGGGCAGTGACTGACTTTTAAGGGTTCCATTGTGTTGAAACTGGGAATTGGCTGTTATCTTCTCTCAGCAGCTTCACAAATTTGCACTAAGTCTTCACTTTGAGATACTTTAAAAGATTTCAGAATAACTATTTTTCTTTTGTCCTTTGTTTCTCTGCCCTGCCTCTTCTAGGTTTATTTCATTCTCCTGGCTTCCAGATCAGGCAATCTTGCAACAGCATGGATCCCATTTGAAATAAGGGAATGTATTTCAGCTGTAGACCCTGCACAGAAGAAATACATGGCTGCTGACTTGTCACTGAATTGGCCTGAAAAAGTAGAGCTCTGATGAAGTAGTTAAAAATCTGCTGCAAGTTGAGGGTCCACACACTACCAGTAGCTCAGTGTAAGCATGTTTCTGTTGCACTTACTGCAGCCGTTTCTAACGTTTTCATTATTCCTACATGGGTTCTCTAGATAGGTGAGAGTGAATAGGAAGGTGGAAACCAAGGCTTTTCCCTGTTCTCAAACTGTCTCCTCACCTCTTCTGAGAAGTCATCCAATATAACACAACTGGAGCAACAGCCAGGAAAGCTTCCAACCTTAACTACCATCAGATGGGAAAGAAATGTTCCTCCTGCCTTACACAGTTCATAATCTTTGTGTAGCCTTAAAGGTTAAATATTTGCCCACTGTTTTGTGGTTTAGGTGGTTTGTGAATGGTAAAAATTAAGATAAGAATACAAACTTGACTTTACCATAGAAAGGTATTCTGGATAAAAATGAAGACTTCTGTAGGCTTCTTTTCCAACAGCATCAGGAGAAAAATCTATCTCCAATATGATGTCACAGCTATTGTGTAAACAAGATGGGAGATATTTTAACCCCCCCCCCTTTTTTTTTAAAGGGGGAAGCAGACATCACTGAAAATTGAAAGCAGAGTTATGCTTGGAGGTAACAGCTTGAATACCTCTGTAACTTTAGCATGCTTGAAAAGTTAATTCTTCAGCTTCAGCAATAAGTTAAAAATGTCCTTGAATGGTAACAGCAATGAGTCTGCAACCAGGACAGTCTGCAACATGCATCATTTGAATCTTTTATGATATTGGCTCTAGCCTTTGAGAGCACCATGGTGTTGGTGAGCCTTTACTGCAGAAGCAGGTACAGAAACGCTTTTGGACTGTTGGTTTTTCTTCAGTTCCTTTTGCAAACCTTGGGGTGCTGCTGTAGCCAGCTTGTGTGAACTTCTGGTGGACTTTGTTTGCTTTACTTGCCAGAAAAGCCTGCAAGCTGTAGTTCAGTCTTTGAAAACCCACAGTATATAGGCTGAGTTTAGTGAGTTTTTCTCACTAAAGTTGCATCCTGATGTCAAGCCTTTCTTTGAACTCAGGGAAAGACATTGCTAGTACCAAGATGACAAAGGGGTGAACTTCGGGCAGGCATTTTTCTGTGCTTCCCTAATCACATATTCCCCATCCACAATGGGCTGATTTTCATCAGCCATCAGCTAGCCTCAGCCACCACAGCATGCGATGGGGGTCTCTTTCTCTCTGCAGAACTCTTTTTTTCCTACAGACTTTTCTGGGGTCCACTCTTATAACAGAACTCAGGGTAGCACATATTCATGGACCCTATCTTGCTGTATATGAACTTGGGTGATTTTTGTTACTTCATGTTGAAAAGAGACATACACTTATTACCATCGAGCTTCAGAGACTTCCAAATCTTAAAGGACAAAACACTCCTCCCCTTCCCTTGACACTCAAAGTGAATGTCCTTAAAACATTGATGTTAAGTCTTTCTTACTCTTGTGGGAGTTCATTGAAACAATGAAGTTGCACATCTGTTGTCCTATTAGACATATAGTTGTCTTTCACAAGAAGACAGAGGCCAAAGCCATGAAAAAGCTTCAGACTGATGAATGAAACCAGGAGAAGCATGCTGTCAGTCTTCCAGGCTGAGATAATATGCTTCTAGAATAAAAGCGATGCTATCAGAGAAATGTATCTTTGTCAGATAAATAAAAAATAAGTCTCTCCATTTTCTCTATACTTCGTCTTATGGATGACAGTCTATCATCATGAGGTAGAGAGGAAAGTATATATAATTAAATGGCTGGAGTCTGGACAGTGTTGATTTGCGGAACATTCTTCTGTGATGTTTCTTATCAAAGCAAATGGGTTTTAGAGTTGGCAACAATAAGATAAAATGACAAAAAAATACTGTCTTAGAGTGACAACCACGTGTTAACTCAGCACTCTTAACAAAAAATACCATAGACCTTCAAAGCAAATGTCTTTGAACAAGGAGTACACTGTAAGAAAACAAGATTGTAGATGTATTCTTTCAGAAACAGCACCATTCTGTAGATATTTCTGAATTTGTGGCCCACTATACACTGAACTACGTAGTATAAAAATACCATACAGTCGTCTTTTTTTCAAGATGGATGAAGTTTGAATTTTTTTTTGTTTTAGCTCCCATCCTGCACTAAATACAGCACTGGGAGTCAGAGCCAAAGTTTTTAATGTGTAAAACCTAGGAAATCCACGAGTGGTTTTCAGCTTTAGTATCCAAACAAGTATAGCCACCAAAGTTTGTAATGTTTGTCAGTGGTTAGCACTGATGCTCTAATTTGGTTTAGTACACTGGACCATGTCAAGCACAATCTGCAATGTTACCAGAGTGCTAGTATCATTAACAGTTCCAAGCATACATCTAAATTCGTTACATATACTATAAGCACTCATTTGATATGTATGGTCAGAGTCTGCCCTTGTTGCCCCAACAAAAATATTCTACTTTCTTGGGCCTGGGACAAAAGCTTTCCAAGCTCACTACTCCGGTAGGTTACTCTTTACCATTTCAATGAAAAAATAATACACTGTTGATGAGTTCTAACTACTAACCACTAGTGCCACCACTTTAGAGAATTATTTTGCTTTTTCTTATATAATTTTAAAGTTCACTACTTTAAAATGAAAGGTTCTATAGATGAGTGTGATTGATTTTTCCAAGAAGGCTTGACCAATAAACAGACAAATTAATTTTAACCTATTAATTCAGTGTTGTGAACTGGTAGGGCTTTGAACAAATAAAATGCCACCTCCTCCCTGCCTCCCCATTATGGATAGGAAATCACATCGAATTCAAAGTCTTGAAACACAGTGTGGCAGGGAAGGTTGCTGTAACAAAAAAAGAAAAAAAAGGTAGAAAAGGACTTTTCACTCTGTTCAGAAGAAGACTTGCTGAGACCAACAGGTTTATCTGTCCAACTGCCTTCTATTTCTCAGGTGGGCATATACACCAGATGGAAGAGAACAGATTATCGTAATTACACAAGGTCTTTCTGCATGATAGAAGAAGGCATGATCCTTTTTCCTTAATATTTTTACCATTATCTGACTTCTCTCTTCAAGTTTAGTCCCTTGCTGTGGTTTTGTTCCCTTAATAACATCTGTCCCCATAGCCAAATGCTGAGGTGCTCCTTTCCTACTTTAAAAAGCTGATCTTTTTACAAAATCAATTGGTGGACATTGCTGCTTGCCTTTCTTCACCAAACTAAGGTATCTGATAACTGCATTTTCACTTTTGTCATTAGTATATAAAAAAGCCTTCTTCAGTTGAGCCATTGCAGCTTCTCAGGGAGGTATTAGAATTTCTGGTAGTTCTCAGTCCGTGTCGTGATCAGGACTGATTTTTTTGAGACCTGCCGGAACTTACATGTCCCTAACAGTTGTAGACTGGTTAAATACTTGGAATCATTATTTCATCCCATACAAAGCATAGCTCAATTGCATTCGTCTTATCTGAAATTGGATTCTTGATCTGATTCTAGGAATACGCAAGTGTCACAAGAAATATTGCATGTTTTTATTGGTATACTGTGGACATTTATTCGATGGGACTTAAGACTGTCAGTTTTCTCAAGCTGAGTCTCAAATTGTTTTGTGAAAGTTGTGACTGCTACTGGTAGAAGTTAACTTCTTTTAAATCTGGTAGGCAGCTGTATAGTTTAATCTGAACTTAGTCATAGGGCTCAGGTGCCCTTTGAAATTTGAAGTTTCAAAAGGTAGCTTTGATCCTTCTTTGTCTACATGTTTTGCAACACACTGCAAGATGTTACCAGTCTGTCCACAGCAGGTGGAAGAACTGAGATGATTTTATTTCGGGTAAAGTTACAATTTCTCTCTCCTTCTACCTCTCCCTTTCCTTCTCAACCTGTAGTTTATGGAAGTTTCCATAACAGAAATTAAGGCGCTTTGTTTGCTTGTTCCATGCAACACCTGGTGGTTTTCCCAATTCTTCTTCATCCTTTCAACTGGAGAAGGTAGACCAGCTATCTGAGTGTAACTCAGTACCAGGAATGTGTTACCATCAAACAAGTGGGGTTGAGCCACGTGCATCCAATTCCGTTAGCCCCTCCATTGAGATTGTGCTGATTCACTGACAGTCAAATTTAAGCATACACCTTTTTCATAGCAAATGTTTCCAAGGAAACCACATTATTTGCAATTCTAGATACTGAAGATAGCATTGTGTGGAATACTAGTGACAGTGTATTGACTTAGACAACACAACCCCAATGTGAGCCTTGCAGGATCATGGTAGGAGAAGGAACGTAGACATTTGTATTGGAGTCCATGTCAATTTTCCCACCACTGCAGATTATCTCTGACAATAGTAATTTCTAAGGATCCCTTGTAAAAGCTGACACAAAAGTAGTTCCTACTTTCTACAAGACCCTCTGCAGACTTCACTGGCTTATGAGTGGCTTCTACAAATCCATCAAAGTTCACCTGTACGTGCTGGCATTTGACCTGATTAGTCTCTAATAAAGGAGGTCAAAACTATAGTAACAGATATATGGAACAACACAGTAATGTCATTCAAATGATGAGAAAGATGATCCTGGGTTTACTGCTGGGGTACTGGTAAATGAAAATTTTCAACACCAGAGAGGTGATTTAAATCTCTCTTGTTCATCACAAGCAGAGAATCCCAACTTTCACAGAATTATGCTCTCAGAGAGCTCCTTATATGAAACTATAGACAGCAGGCACTTTCCAATTTAATTTCCAACAGTCTACTGTGAGAGTCTAAGTTGCATTAGGTTTTCAGATGGACCATTTATTCTTACTGATATTGAAAAAACCCACATTTGACTCTTAAAGAAATTCAATGTGTAAGCCAGCTACCTCCTCTTTTTTGCTTTTTCAGTGATGGAACTTTTCCTTATTTTTTGTTGGTTTATTTAGTTTTGTATTATTTTCTACACTCCTTTTTGCAACCTGGGAACCCTACTTGCAGCCTTCATAGACTCTAGGAGCATCTGTGGTTGCCCAGATCTAGTAAATTTCTTATAAAGTAATTTTGGGGTTGGAATTAGATTTTAGCCTTGTTCTTCCTATGAGGTGATATAGGCTCTCTTGGGAGGGGGAGTGTAAAGGAAGAGAGTGCAAAAGAAGAGAGGAGGGAAGTAAAAGTATTTCCTGCCAGCCAGGTCCTTTTTTTTCTTTTCTTCCCCAAACAAGTTGAAAACAGATACAATTCATTACACTTAAGAACAAAAGCAATAACCTGCCTTTGCTCTGTTCTTTTTGGTTTCTTCATCAACTTCTATGAGATCGAGTCTCCTAGGATCATTCCCACCAAAGAGTAAAACTTCTTATCCTCTCTTCTCCTTCCACCTAGAAGCTTGTTTAAATCAGACGGATGAGAATTATGGCCCTGGCCTGAGACTCAGCGTTTGTGCCTAGTTTTCTTGTAAACTCAGGTAAACCATTCCCTTGGATTCTTTGGAAGGGCCCATATACCCCTTTATTTATAGACCAATACATCTAGATCTTTTGTGATTTTTATCAAATCACATAGTCAGTTTTTACTTTCACTATGTTGACTGATGCTTATGTACTTACTAATACTTTCTATTCACTAAATGCTGATAATTGTCTCAGCATAACTGATTTCAGAGAGCATGAGTAAACCTGCTTAGGCCTTACTGGACTTCAGTCTAAAGAAGACGGATTGGTCTCCAAACTCCCGTGTCCTCTACTCCCCTTCTTTATCTCTATTTACAAAGTCAATATTTAGCTTCCCAGAAGTCATGAGCTCATGCATGGCCAGCCTTAGTAGCTATTTCCCACGTTGCATCCCTTCTTACATCCACATAACTTTTGAGGTCTTTTCAGACTACAGTGACACTTTCCAACCTTTTGTCTTTTTTTAATCCCTTATGTGGACTTTAGTCATCCTGCAATGGATTCTAATTTTCTTCTGGGTTTCTTGTCTCACTTAGCAGAGCTTTTCAGCTCTGCATTATGGTTATGCTTGGCAGCTTATATCTCATTTGCAATCAGTACTGCTGCCATCAATAACGAAAGGAACTTTACCCCTCTGACCAAGATTAAGGCAAGTAATTACCTTTGTTTATATGTTTAAATGATAACAATTAGATAAATCGATCAAAACCATCTGATTGTAATTATTCCAACACCAAAACTCATAAACCAGTGGACTTTCACTGTGCCTGTGTTTTATGTTTATAACCGTAGGGCACTGGCAGTTCTCTCCTTGAAGTGACACAGGTGAATTCCTTTAAACTGTGCTCATTTCAAGTTTCCCATCCATAGGCTTCTGAAAGCTTTCAAAGAGAATGACTTCTAAAGGTAATAGAGGTTCCACAGGCTGAACAATAGCTCAAATCTGTTTTGACATGAGTGAAGGGATTATGGTCTCAGCAAGCTTTTCCTTCTCATTCACCAGCTTGACCCTCCCCAGCTGCAAGCTCCTACCTGACCTCTGATGACAAGGCTCACTGGTCTGAGACAGGCATTGCCTGCTCTGGATTAACATCTGCACAATGACACTCCTAATCATAATGTGGAAGAAGACATAAAATTCACATTTGTTTTCAGCACCGTCTTTTTTTCATTTTACAGGCATTAGTTCCTACTATCAATCCTCAAAGGAAGGAAGGTACATTTACGCCCTGCAACAGTCCATACATTGCATTATGTAATTCACCACCCAAACTCTCTCTAAAAGGTTGGCCTTACCTTTATGTAACAAAGAGCTTGACAGAAAAGGTCACAGGCTACAGCTGGAGCAGGTAAGGGATTTTAATACTTGGTAGGAAGTCCTGAAAAGAAGATAGCAGGCACGAACAGGCCTTCTCTGGAAATGACTACAATACCTCCAAATTTTTTGGTGCTATCTTACATTGTGTCACCTATGTCTGTGCCTTATTAATGTCCCATTCTTACTAAGTCTCCACTAACATAAAATAACAAGACATTACATGCATCTAGACTATTCCCTCTACACAAAGGCACGTGTACTAGCATATTTCATCTAAATACAGTCAAGCCTTCTGAGCAGTTGCAAAATATTCACTGGCTAGCAGGCATGGTTGCTGCAAATCACAGTTTCTTCTTTTGCCCAGCTCTTCACAATATCAGTCATGGTAGTTAGTACAGGAAATACTCTACAAAATACTGACAATTAAGCAAGCAAGCCTCAAACTCAGTAACCAGCAATGTTGCTCAAGAGTCTTAGGGGCATCTAATGAGGTGCAGCCTGGATAGGAGCCTTCCAGACTCTCTGGTTCTGCCAGGAGGAATAACCATAGAATCCACTTTAAAGTCAAACAGAGTGTTCGTTTTGTGGAGGGACGAAAGAGTTTGCTCACCTCTGCTCCTGTATTGAAGATCCTCATTTTTGCTGTAAGGCCACCTCTGTGACATTCACAGTAAATTGATTGGTTGTGTCATTTCTTACAGTGTGTCCTCTGTGTCACGTCTCTGAGAAAAGTTGTCTCAGTCAGCACTGTTGCTTATCGTCTGTGCAACGTGCAGTAACACATGCCTCATGGGAAAGCAGTAACAAGCAGCTAGTCCTTTTGAATAGAAGCCTGGCTGCCGAAAAATGAGCTCTTGAGTTTTCCTTCATTGAGCCTTTCTGGGCGTCCGTTACCTTCCTAGTGTCTAAGTTCATATGCAGGTATTAGAGCTGCCTGGAAATTTTCAAATGGAAAACATGGTTGCACTTCTAGTTTTCATTTCAAAAAGGGATTAATTGCAAAACTTTGGCTTCTTCTGTGAAGTGGAAAATCCACTGCTCATCAGCTCTGATTGCTAGACTGCCTCTCCAAATATCCCTAGAGGAGGTGTGAGTGGGTGATGTATGTCTCATGCTTTTTCTCATTTTTGCACACAAAGGGAATAGAAACTCTTTCCTCTCAGGAATTTTTGATCACTGGACTTGCATGGAACTGTCAGTCTTTGAAAGAAACTGTATTTTCTGTTTACTGAACTCAGTTGCTGATAGTATATAAACAAAGCATTATGAGGAAACAAGCAGTCTCACTGCTGTATTATTTATACTGTAAAAGGATTTATATTATAGTGTACTTATTTCCAAACAAAAATTCAGTTCACGATTTTATCTTTCAGTGTAATTTGCCACAGGGTCCCCATGGTTTGCCATACACTTAAGTCAGAATTTAGCCTCCATTGACAACCAATTTAAGAGCATGTTTGAGAAAACATGTGTCTTGAGCTACTGCACAGTGTGGTTGTAGGAAAGGGCACTTTTGGTATCTCTAGCCTTTGTAGGAACCAAACACTTTCTTGGTGTATAGCTCAGACATCTACTGCTCTCTGGTGTCTTTTTATCACATTGGATGGACACGTGAAGTCGTTACGCCTACTGGGACACTGTTGGAGGCAGTGGGAGAATGAGGATGTTGAAGTGGCATAATACCATCTATAGCAGCCAACAGGAATGCTCCCCAGAATGTGGACAACAGACTGGATGTGCAGTCAATACACTCAGATGGGCCTACATAGGATAAAAGGATGAGCCGACGAGAACCTTTTGAAACTGAAGATGGACAAATGCAGAAACCTACACTAGGAACAGACATCCTCCCTGCATTGGTAGAGTGCAGGGATGGACTGACTGGGGTTCAGATCCATTAAAAAGGTTCTAGTTGTCCTGGTGGGCAGCAGGCAAAACATGATTCTGCAGCGTGCTCTGTCAGCAAAGAAGGCCAACAGCATCCCGCGTTGTATTACTGGGAAGTAACGTCACTAGGAAGTAATCACTCCCCTTTACTTAACTCTTACAAGACCATGTCCTAAGCACTGCACCTAGTTTTGGGCAAGTACAAGAATACATTGAAAAACTTGTGTGTGTGTCCATTGGAGGGTCCTCAAGAAGGCCAGGGGCTGGAGAATGTGCCCTCTAAGGAAAAGCTGAGGGAACTGGGCTTGTACAGCCTGGAGGAGAGATTGCTCAGTATAATCAAGAACTGGAGCCGGTTGCCCCAAGACATTGTATAGCCCAAGACCCAGCTGGACAAAACTCTAAGTAATCTGACTTGTGTTGCGTGTTGAACCTGTTTTGAGCATGAGGTTGGACTAGGTGATTTCACAACATCTCTTTTGTGGGGTGTTTTCACAGTCTACCCTTGGCAAATGGTCTGGATAACAGCATCTGTTAGGGTAAGAACATGAGACTATTTAATGTGTGTGCCCGGTTGAATATGCAAAACTAGAGAGCATTTGCCCACAGCTCATTACGCTAAATAGAAAGACAACTATCACCCCCCAACTGATCATGTAAAAGGGAAAGACAGACATCAGCTGGAAAAGGAATAACAGGGTGGGGGGGTGCTTGTAACCCACTTGGGCTGTTAGGGAGGGGTTGTGTGTGTAACACTGCGTGTATGATTGTGATTAGAACTCCTTGGGATGACTTATAGAGACATGTTTAGGAATCTGTAGGGATTTATTAACATTTTGCAAATGTGTTCTGCTTTATCTGCTATATTAACAATATTCATCCTGCATGTATAGTTCATTGATTGCTGGTTAATTACATGTCATTAGCAAGCTAATAAACCATTTCAAACCTGCTCTTGCTTTAAACTACGCAAAATTAATAGTTTTTCTCTGTGACACCTTCCAACATGAACGATTCTGTGATTTTATCCTGTGATAGCATTTTAATTGTCAAAGTGTGCTTGGGAACTCTTTGGGAGGGCAGTAGTTAGCACAAGCCAATTTCATGCCCACAGACATTTCTCTGTGTGCTTGAATTCACCAGTACAGAGGTAGCTAATCTCTTGCTCCACACACCCAGCACCACGCCCTAATACTAACATCCAAGTTTCAAGGGAACCAGACTTTCCAGAGCCAAGTCCTGTATACATTTAAGAGCGCAGTACTCAGTGCATTGATTTTTTTTGGAACACACCTCATCTGCAAGCATCAAATACAGGGAACAATCTGACCTCTTAAGCCTTTCTGAATATTTAACCCAGTTTGCTTAGGCACTGGAATTGTGTAATCTTCTAGCTGGTTTAGTATAACTGAAGAAGCAGAAGGAAACAAAGGTGGAATTGCAGCCTCAGAGCATTCTGACCGATCCTAAAAATTCTTAGAAACAAGCCTACCATTATTCCTTAAGGAACCTTGCTGTTATGTTTCTCTTTCCTGTTTTTCAAGACACAGTCTAGCCCTTACATACAGTCAAACTGAAATTATGTTCTCACCCCCTCATGAGCATGTGCATATCTTTTGGCCATAAGAGCAGATATTGCAGTGAGTAGCTGAAAATGCCCAGTCATGCATAAGGGCTGCTGTGCTCATTTGTCTTTACGTGGGAAAAAGAGAAGTGTTGGGTTAAAATCTGAATTCACAAAGCTCAAACTCCAGATCACGCTGTTGTTCAAACATCATTACACTTCTCATCTTTGTATGGACTGCAAGAGGCTATATTTTAGACCTGTCAACGGGGCTAAGAATCAGAGCCAACACAGGAAAAGGTTTAAATTCCTGGCAGTATTAGATGTTGCTGGAGCCAAATGATTAATGGAGAAATAAGATTAAGTAATGGACTTTTTGGAAAAAAGAGATGAAAGTTTGGGTCAGGATAAAGATACAAAAGTAAAATGAAAGAAGCATTTAGGAAAGAAATTGCCCTGTACATTATAGGGGGAACTCATCTTTACATAGACCGGGTGTCCGCAAGCCCTTATAGCTAGTGTTTCTAGTTTTCTTTGTTGTGAATTCTTCCTCCTTCTTCTCTTTGACCTTCTCTTCTCTTACAGCACCATATAAATAAATGCTCGGTGTTAAAGCTAATCCCCATAGAAGAGATGTGAAAGTCTCTAAGTGAACAAGCCAATGAAAAAGAAAAGATTGGCTGAGGCAGAAATGTGAGTATTATTTTAGTATCACTGGTACATTTTATCAGCTAGCACGACAGTAAAGAAGATAATCTGACTAGATCTAGTACTTAAGAAAGTGTATGCATTAAAAGAAAAAATCAGTCTCACACCAGGGACTATGGGAATCAAAAGTAAAGATGGAAAGCCAAACTACAGGTCTGTACAGCATTAACTCCCGCATCTTCAAACCACTGAGACTGCTGGACAGTCTCTGGACAGTATCACTGGAAAGTAAAGAACGTGAAGAAGACTGATAAGCCAAAGTAAAGCAGAAAGTAATAAGGAGAAGACTGTAGACAGTTGTTTAATACTTGCTTCAGGATTCTAAGCAATGCTTTGGAAGGTCAGTGCAATCAGGCTGCAAGAAAAGAAATGCAACATAAGCAGAAGAATCTGTTGCTGTATCATAGTTCACAAGCATAAAAGTCCAAATACCTTGCCAAAGTTACCTTGCCATTTTGCATTTGAAAAAGAGGATGGAGCTTCAGAGCCAACTATGTGAAAAATTCAAGAACTGCTTCTGTCTGAAAATTGGTTTGAGCGAACCTCTATTTTTACTGCCAAAAAATGGTTTACTTATCAGAGTCCATCCCTGAAATTTCCTCCTCTTTCTTCTGTTTGTACTAAAATATCTTTATGATTCTGAATATAGATGCTTCTAGTTCTGGCAGATATTTCTTTAATAAGTTTCACTGGGCATGGCTTGCTGTGTCCTTTGTGGGACATAGTTACCTGGTTACATTTCTAAGATTTATTTTTTCAAATTACAGGTTGCTCACCTATGCTGATAGATCAGTGAAATGCTTTCCCTCTTGTTCTTATCAACTTGCCCATCAAAACTGAATGACCGTTGCTGGAATTAAAACCTTCAGGGAAACAGTTCTTGCGGTGAATGGACCATAAAATGTCATTCTGCTGCTGGGACTAAAAAACATCTGACTTTTTCTTTCAATGCAATTAAAAAAAAAAAAAAGCATCAGAAGAATTTTCATTGATAAATCACAGTCTCCATTTTAAGAATATCATTTTCCAAAGATGACTTCTGAGAGAGAAGAATCTATACTATTTCTTTATAGATTCAATTTATTAACATTGAATGCTGTTAGCAGCTATTTCATTACATCAGACAAATCCATAGTGATCTTGCAGAATGCTTGGATATCACCAAATCTGATTCCTCTCCAAGACAAAAATATCTGCAGAAGTGTTTTGTTGAATTCCTCCCACAATCGTAAAGTGGAGTCTCCAGACAGTAATTTAAAAGTTAATATATTGTTTGTTTTCAGTTTTACATTCTTGAAGGAGTGTTTTTTATTAACTGGCAATGACCAATTTCAATTTTATTGTTTAAACATCTCACAACAGGTGAGACAGCAATATTGTTTGTGGCCATGCTAAGATGTTAGTCAGCCAAATGTCTTTTATTTTTACAGGAATTTGTTTATATATAAAAGATCTTCTAATCATGAGAAAAAAATTCTGGATCTGGCTTTGCAAGACTGATTGATTTATGTACAACTAAAGATAGAGGAAAGGCTCTTGCTGCTTTGTATGTGTAGGAACATCACTCATTTCAATCACCACATTGTCACCTTTAAAGACCAATTTGTTATCCTTTCACTTGTATTGTTAAAATTACTGGCATCAGGGAAAAAATCATTTTATAGAGACTGCTATCTAGAATAAGTAACTACGCTAAAGCTCACCTTTAGACTCACATTTCTTTATGTTTTCTGCATGGATAATTCCATATTCCTGTTATACATTATATCATCGCTTCTGGCATTGACAACTCCAAAGTATAGATTTAAAGAGAAGTTGGATGAGACTTTTAGGCAACTTATATACTTCTCTTCACATTCCTTACTACTTTTTGCTACCATAAGAGCAGAGGAAATACCCTAAGGAATGGCAGACTCTTTGAACAAATGCATGTAACAAGCATAAACATCACAGCATATGGCATATTCTTTTATAGTAGTATGCATAAACTACTTCAATTTTGACTACAGGCAGTGATGTATCAACAGCGAAAGGCCAAATTAGTCCTGTCTGCTCTTCATAAAAAGCAGGTACTTCGAATATGCATATGAAACTGAAGCAACAGTTGAACCTAACTTCCAGTGTTAGAACCTTACAGTCTTTGAAGTGTGCCTCCAGATCTAAGTTTTATGAGTTTGCCCATGTCCCTGGCATAGGTCTCCGGATTACACTATCGAAGAAAAAAATTCCACATTGGTTGATTTGTTTTTTTCTGAGTGCAAAAATAAACTTTAAAATATCATGATTGTACCTGGAGAGCTTAAACTGCATATTACTATAGTGTTTGTCAATAATATAATCTATCTTCTGTCCTTTAATCTCTGACTAATCTTTCCCTACTAAGGACTTTTTATAAAAACAAAAAGGGCATATTTTTTTGTTTTCCTTTGCAACATTTGAAAGAACAAAAAATAAACCAATGTGGACTGATCATCAATATTTCCAGGTAGGGCATAGATTATTTAATGAAGTTTACTCTGTATGGTCTGCTGTCCATAAAGATTTTATATGCATCTATATTTTTCTACCTGTCCACCTCCAATAACAGCAAACAGAGTCCATGAGGGTGATTCAAGTAGTAAAAAATGAGTAATGTGGATCAAAAGCCTGAACACCACTATACAAAATGATCTGTAAGCACACGTGTGGCTCTCCACAGTTTCAGAATTTCAGTCAGAATTCCAACTGCAGAGAGCACTTTAGGAATCTGAAAGTAAAAGAATTAATTTTTCTTTATATCTGCTTCCTTCTTTCCTTGGCAAGCATTCTTATTCACAGAAGACAGCTCCTTCTTAAGGCAAATTAAGTAACAGCAGCTGACAACGTATGATTCATGAGACCTGGGGTCTTTCAGCGGTTCTGAGAGGCTCTGTCTACCTGAACAGAGCAATGCTTTTGGGTGGAAGGTGTATTGGCACACGGTCCTTATCACACATTAAGCCCATCACTGTTGGCACACAATATTAATGAATCCAGTAACCTTCTCCTTTCTATCTCTACAGTAGCCTGACAGTAGCCTACTGTCAAATATTACTGATGGTCTTTTAAGAACAGAAGGCATCAAACATACTGAAAGTACATGAAAAGTAATCAAATTATTGAAGAAATGAAAAACTTTGAAGTCTACATTTATAAAAGGAAGGTAAGACTACCATGATTAAGAAAATAAATGACTTTTATTGCTGGGATTTATGAAAGGGAGATTGTTGTAAACAACAGCTCTTCTATGGCATATCAGACATAAATAAGGATATTTTATGAAGAAATAAGGAAGGAGTTTTTTCAGTGAATTTTACTGTCAGTGCCATAGCATATAGGATGTTTTCTTCACCATAAACTGTAGAATGTAAGCTGTTTTATGTAATATATTGTTCTACAGAGGCAGTTATGTTTCCAGATCTGTAGTTGACTTGGAAAGCTAGAAACTGTTGGAATAGCTTCAGGAATATTTTCCTGAAGATGCTTTTTAGAGTGTTTTCTTAAAACATTTTTTTTATTCCAGCATGAATCCCATCATACACACAGTATGTAAAGATAAAAGTCAAAGCAAATGTAGAAGAGCTTACCTTACCTCTAAGTTCCTTATCTGGAGTTCAATGGATTTTAAATGAGGTATCTGTGCCTTTGAAAATCTTTTGCTGTTAAATTCACTTTACGCGCAACAGAATAGGAGGGAATCTTTCTATAAAGAGATTAAAAAGGCCTAACATTAAATCACAAATGTATGTTGATAAATCGTAATGCTAGTGTTGAAGTAGTGGTGGTCTAACAATACCATGAAGGCAAAATTTATGGGCAAGGTATCACCTCATCAACTATAGTATTTCTTCTCAGGCATGGGATTTGCCTGTTTATTCACAAGTCATCATCATGCATACATACATGAACAATCCAAATAGCAGTCACTTAAAAGAGAGTTATCAAACACACAAATAAAGTATTAATGCTGGGAAACAGCGGGCTAGTCACAGATATTGCAGAAGCTGAGGGAGAAGCCCCGTGAATTATTTGCTGAGCTCTATTTCTGGGCAGCAGTGAATCAACTTGACTACCACAGGGTGGCATTGTCAAAGAGGAGTTACATTAACATCTAGTTTACGGCTTAAGCCAAACCGTTAAGTCAAAATTCCTCCTTCCTTCCCCTGAGGAAAGAAGGATGATAAATTTCTGATAGTTTACAGCTGCAGTAAATCAGGATAATCCTTGCATTTACTCAGTGGTACTGACCAAGAAGATGGAAAGTCAGGCCATAACTATGCCCAGTGCCAGCACCTTGCCAGAGATCCCATCTAAAGTGTGAGTAGCAGGCAGAAAGAGCAACCTATTCGTGTGTCCTTGAACAGCAAAAATGTAATGGGGCTTTCTTAGTTACCTGACCAGTTGCCAAACCAAATTCGTCTACTCCTTACCATCGAGCCCTTTTTGGCGCTTTGTCACTGGCAAAATGAGTTGCAGTCCCTACCATGAGCTTGCAGTAAGATAAGCTTTATTTTAAAAATCACTAAATAAATGTTTCCATCCCATAGCTGCCTGAGTTTTTAAGCAGTTTGTAAAAACTGGGTTGCAAATACAGTTTCATTTTTTTGTATTCAAAAGATAATTTTATGCCTTCTTATTTTATACATGAATCTTTGCAGTTGGTGTACTCTTCTGCATTCTAACCAGATGGATCCCGAAGGGATATACATGAAGAAAATGTTTCTTAAAACTGGAAAAGAAAGAGCATATTTTTTTCTGGTCAGCAAAATTATGGTTTGATATGAACATGAAAAAAGCAAGAGTCCTTTTAAGAAAACATGTACTACTATTTGCTGACATTTTGTCAGGTACATAGTAAATGTTATCTTGAGAAAACCAGATGAAATCTACAAACATTTCAAGAGAGAGCACTGTAAGTATAAAAACCAACAATGGACTAACAAAACCCTAATTATCATGATGGCAAACATACTGTATAGAAGTAAGAGGACAGCTGTCAATATCCCTAAAGCGGAAAGGTCACTTTACAATTACAACAGCTTCACTTATCTTTCTTTTGTCTGAAGCTGTCAGCAGAAGATAAATGCCTACATCCACCCTAATCACAACTTGAGTTTTATCATGTGATGACATGCTTGCCAAAAACACTCATTTAAGTCTTGCCTAGGCAGAGACACTGAAGAAAAATGACCTGGCTGAACTTTTATATGACTTAAGCAACAACAAACCCTTGCATAGAAACAATAATTTGGGACCAAAATGTCTGTAATTTTGTTTAATTTATTCTTATTTCCAGTCTAGAGGAAACTGAATCATGCCACTGAATGAAGTTATGCAAACACACACATTTATCTAGCTTGCTTTGAAACTACACCTTGAGTCAACTTGGATTCAGTGTGCCTCCAATAAACAAGCTTAGTTACTTTATTTAGAGTAAATACCACAAAGTACAAGCACTGTTAACATACAGCAGGCCTAATTCTACTCCCATGCCACTGAATGGCAGAGCTTCAGTGAAGTGTAATAGGAATATTAGTTCCAAATATTAGTTCCATTTCCAAAGTCAAAGTGACAGATATCTCTCGTGTCACGGAGCAAAAGACACTAGCTGAAACCAGAAAGGGATGTATCACAAGCTTTTGTAAAAAGATGCTCTCAGACTTCAAATGTTTGCAACACTGCAGGCCAAGATAGATCGTTAGGAATGGCATCTATGAAGTTCCCATGCACCTGGACTCGTTCATAGAATCACAGAATGGTTTGGGTTGGAAGGGACCTCAAAGATCATCTAGTCCAACCCCCCTGCCATGGGCAGGGACACCTTCCACCAGACCAGGTTGCTCAGAGCCCCATCCAACCTGGCCTTGAACACTGCCAGGGATGGGGCAGCCACAATCTCTCTGGGCAACCTGTGCCAGTGCCTCACCATGCTCATAGTAAAGAATTTCTTCCTTATATCTAAACTAAATCTACCTTCTGTTACAAATGAATTAATTTTTTTTTCTTCATGGACTACCAGAAGTCCAGAATGAAAGCCACCATGCTTTTTAATATGCTGTGCTGTCTCCAAAATTATGAGAACCTAGATGGCTTGTGTGAAGCCCCAGGTTGATATGTCTAAATGGCTTTTATTGGTGGAGCTGGCAGGTACCTTTGCCTGATGATGCACTGAACATTGTCCAAAAACTCTTGGAAGTCTTCAGAATGAAAGACCCTTCTGCTGGACCCTACACTCGCTTACAACATAGCTATGTAACTAGCCTACTCCACCTCTCACAGTGACTTAGGAGATATAATAGATTGACATGGGAGGATGTGGTGGGTTGACCTTGGTTGGCTGCCAGGTGCCCACTAAGCTGCTCTCACTCCCCCTCCTGAGTGGGACAGGGGGAGAAAATAAGATGAAAAACTCATGGGACAAGTTAAAGTCAGTTTAATAAAGAAAAGCAAAGGCCAAATGTGGAAGAAAAGAAAAGCAGAAAGCTTTATTCCCTAATTCCCATTAGCAGGTGATGTCCAGCTACTTCCTGGGAAGTAGGCCCTCAGTACGCATAGTGGTTGTTTTGGAAGAGAGATGCCTTAATAATGAATATCCCCCCTCTTCCTTCTTTCTCATGGCTTTTATTGCTGAGCGTGGTGTCATATGGTATGGAATATCCCTTTGGTCAGTTGGGGTCAGCTATCCTGGCTACGTTCCCTCCCAAGCTCTTGCCCACCGTGAGCCTACTGGCCTTTAGGGGGGGTGAGGGGTGTTGGAGAGCCAGCCTTGATGCTGTGGGAGCACTGCCCAGCAGTACCAAAAACATTGGTGTGTTATCAACACCATTCTAGCTACAAATAGAAAGCACAGCACTATGAGGGCTGCTATGGGAAGTTACCTCCATCCCAGCCAGACCCAATACGGAGGAATAGCTGTCTCCTAATTTCTCTCTCTGCCTAAAGACTATGAAGCCCTTGGCTCAGCCAAACCAGAACAATGGTCAGTGGGAACATAAAGGTGTTAGTAAGTTGTTCCTCCCCTTTGCACACCAAGAGCAGCATGACAGTATGAAAGGAAAGAAGATTCAAACTAGGGTGAATCTTAGGAAGCCACAAAGTTACGAGATGCTAAGAGATTGTTCATAAGAATATGAAACAGAGTATGGTTTTCCCTGCTAGGGAACTGAAGAACAGAATAGTCAGCAACTTCTAAAAAAGTTCCATACAGTTTCGAAGACTCCAGAAGAAAAGCAAGATATTATGCCCTCACCAAATCCAAACAGACCCAACTATTATGAGCACATGGGAGTGTGGTTGGCACTGAAGGACATTCCAAAGAAAACATAGAAGTTTGTAGGAAATAACAGTTTTCTCTGTAGCAACATTTCAGTTTAAAAACATTCCCCTCTGTATCTCTAAAAATTGTTGAAATTACCCAGTATGAGCTGTCCAAGACTGTACATAATATTGCATTAATGTTTCTTTCTAAAGGATGTTACCTTGATGATCCATCCCACATAAAAAAAAAAAAAAAAAAAAAAAAAAAAAGCTTTCTGAACAGTAAGCTCCACAGCTCTTATTCTACTGGATGTCTGAATATCTGGGCCTGTTTGCATCTTGAAGTAAGAACAACACCTGGCAGCCTTTAGCATCCTGGGAATATTTTCTTCATATAGGTTTCCTCCATCTGAGGTAACTTCTACTATCAAATCAACATTTACAAAATAAAGACTGTGTTACATTAACTCTGAGGCAGAGAGAACCGCTACTTTCTACCACTACAGAGCAGAGCAAGTGTTGTTTAATGACAAGAAACCATGAGCATTTTAATTTCCATTTCTCTCGCTTCTGGGTAATCTGATTTTCCTTCTGGATAGGTGAGATCTGTGGATTCCATTATTCAATACAAGAATATTCACAGCTAGATGCTGCTATATTTTCCTGCATTTTGGACAGTACATTTTTTAGTAGTACCATGTTAGTGGAAATTTTAGCATTGAGAATAAAAATGAAATCCTCCTTTATATGTGAATCTCTGTAACAATGTTGATTACCTACATTATTTCAGCCATCTTGCTTATTATTTTCTCTATATTATTTCCTCTACCTTTCTTTGGATTCTGAAGTATGGAGAAGACTCGTGCCAGAAAAAAAGCAATGTCATTTCTTAAAATTAATTGATGAAAATTTCAAAGCAAAGGGCTGCCTAGTAGATTTCCATGTGATCACCATAGCTATACTGTCAGCATTCTTCAGATTTTCCTGTTGTTCTTTCTTGATAGAGGAATTCTTTCTTAGCTTTCAAATAATTGTGAGAATTATGTGCTAGTATTGGAAGTACAAAAGAGCAAATAAATAAAGATTATCCTTCCTTCAAGTGAAGATTCACCTGATTAGATCTACATTTCCAAGGCCTGTTTTAATTACTGATACCAGATGGAAACTTTTAGTACAGTATATCTCTCCCTTACCATTCTGAGAACTCTACTATTGAGATTTACTTTTTTTTTTTCCTCTAGACTGTAATTTACATACCTGTAATAAGCATACTGTGGAAGAATTCAAAGCATGTTTCACCCATTTGACAAGGTATTTAAATTACAGACTTTATATTAGCTTACAAAGTAAGCTTATTTGCTCTTTTGGGGCTCAGAAAACAATAATTGCTTCATTTAGATTTTCATTTTAAATCCAGGTGGAGCATTGATTTTTTAATGCGAACGGTTAGAGAAATATCCAAATCTACCACGAAAGTTATAGTTTTCTATTCAGGAAGTCCTATGCAGTATTCAAATGGCTGTTCCACATCTACTTTTTCAGTGGTCATGAAAAGCACTGAAAAGATGTTAAAATATATTGTATGGGAAAGAAATTACACATCCCCCATTTGGCTTATTCTGCTTTTCTATCCATTCACTGTGAGATTCAAGAACACATTTTATTTTAATTCTTTGTCAAAAGAAGAGAGGGAAAGATGTAGAAGCCATAGGCAGGACTACCCAAAAGGTGTTCAAAATATGCCTGTGTGAAAGAGTAAGATCTATAAGAATAATCTGGGGTTTGTTTGATTTAAATAAAACTTATTTTTCATTTAGATAGCAGTTGGTTTTGCTCTTAAACTTTAACCAGTATTTTGTACTTTATTGCTGTACTTTAGTTAGGAGCAAAATTTAGTAATGAAGTCAGGTATCTCAGATGTGATCACAATTATTGATAAGCAATGGAAAGTGGGATCTGAAGAACAGAGAAATCAAAAGAGGTGTGGGGTTTTTTTCTCTTACTTCTCAGGGCTCTGCACAAAGTAGGTCCTCAAACCCTTTCACTGCTCCTCAGGCTCTCTGGAACATACCTGGTTGAAGGCTTTTGACAAAAGCTGTGCATTCACTTTTTTGTCCATAAGCAGAAGTAATCTGGTCCAGACTGATAAGTGCATGTGGCAAGGGAGTATATGGGTAGAAAACAGCAGCTTAATTAACACAGAGTATTTTGGCAGACCTGCAGACACCAAGTTACTGGATCTGTGCTGGTTTAGCTCATTCCTCAATGCATTCCTTCTTTATCAAGGATCTGTCATGTGACAGAGGGAGAAATGAGAAGAGTATTTTGGATCCTTGTTGTCAGAGGCACATAGCCTTAAAAAATGTGGTCTCCTGGCTTTAGAGCCAATTCTTTTTCAATCCTAATTGACTCTTTTTGGCTTGTGGAAGGAGGTCTTCACTGTCCTGTCTCCGTTGGAGGGAACAGAGGGGCTTGCAGAGGTGGTAAAGCTCCTAATGGAGACAAGCTCACAGTTGGTGGAAGAGGCCGTGGGGCAGGTGGAGAGGACACAGTCCACTCATTTTGAGTGTAACGGAGTCTTTCAGGGCACAACCTGACACAATACATCAGAATGAGTGTCCGAGTTGAAGACGGTCTCCTCCAAAACTAAATACAGCTTTTAGAACATGGCAGGAAATTAAATGGGACCATTTAAGGTCCTCAGAAAATCTCTTGCCAGAGGAAAACCAACTGCTGCTGAGGGAAATGTAATTCCCTCCAGTTTTTTTCTGTACCCTTGCTGGCTGCCAGAGACTGATAAATCTGGATCCGTGCACAAAATGCAGGGAAACTGAAGCAGACATGGAAATGTATCTAAGGACCTCAGCAGGGCGAGGTATGGCCTTTTTTCAGCCACACTTTACCACAGGCTGTATCTAATTTTCTATTCACAGTCACCCTTAAAGGAGGTTTTGAATGTTAGCTTTTCTTCTTTTCCTCTGAGTGTGTATAGCTCAGATTAGCTCAGATTGCTATTTCTTCCTTCAATGCCCAGTATGGTCAGTCTTTTTATTCAGATAAAATCTTAACCTTTAATTCCTGGTGATGTGAAGAGAGGCAAGATTTTATTTTTTATTTTTAAGATGAGTAATAAAAATGTTATTTTAATCATGATTTATTATAAAATCAGCTCTTCCCTCTCCCTTTAATAAAGGAGAAACAACAAAGATGTTTCAATCAGAAATATACAGGATCTTTGATCTCCTGGTGCACTTAGGTTCTTTCCTCATAGGGACTAGTCAATAGCTCTCCAATCTTGGCTATCTAATCTAGACAGCACTCTAAATAAAAACAAGAACTATAAATACTGTATCTCAAATCTGTCCTTCTCTAGCAAACCACAGCTGAAGTAAGCTGATGCCTGCTCTTTAGAAGTCAAAAGAAGACGAGCGACACATTATTATGTAAAGCATGTTGTATTTAAAGCCATTACTTAAAAATCCGGCATAATGCTAACAGAGATGCTGTTATACATTGTCTAGCACCCCTTATATCAGAGGCAGGATGCACTATCATCTCTATCAATCCTGAAATCACTTATCCGGAAAAGAAGAGTTGTTTCTTGTTTTGTTTTAGCTGAGAGACTGTCTAATGCAACAGATAAATAATGAAGAAAGAGTGCATGTGTGTGCATGAGAAAGATCTTAATGGAAAAGAAACAGAAAAAAAATTACCAATCAGGTTGATAAATATGCATGTAGAAAAAATAAAGATTATTTCTACTAAAGCAAAGAATTTATTGGATTTTGAAATCCTTCATTATCTGGTGTGCTGGCACTGGCACCAAACGTTCCTGATATTCCTAAAAAGAAATTAAGTGTTCTGGAAAATACAGAGTAGTAAAAATCATGCTGGTAGTATGCTTAACTCCTTAATGTACAACAATGTACATAACAATGTACCACTATACTCTATCTCCCATATGAGGCTGGCTAGCTAGCTAGCTGAAACAGTAAAAAAAGAATCTTTGTTTCCCATTTCAAGCACATTGATCTATCACGAATGGAATAAAACTTTGCGAAGAAAATAAGTTGGTTAAAAACCAGTTATTGTACACTTCTTTTGTAATAGGCAGAATAACCTTTACAGCATCCTATGATTCATTAGTGAATATGTCAAGAACCTGTAAATAACACTTGAAACTTGCTTTTTGGTCTCTTAATTAAACTAACAGTGAAAGTCTTATCTCTTGAGGCATACGCTGCTGCTCTGAATATTTTAAGCAATATTTCATTTCTTGCAGTTGTTTTCACTCTAAACATGAAAGTGAATTAAACAAGTAATAATGTTCTGTTCAAACTCAAAATTACCAGATTAAACATCTTTAATATAACTAATTTGCTTGATTCACACCCAAGGATCAGGCCTTTCTGATTTTTATAGGGCATAGGTTGTTTTATAGTAATGGATACATGCAGTCCCATCTACAGCTGTTTAGTAGCTCCAGTCATACAGTAAAATGAACTTTTGGCCCTTTTTGAAATAATGAAGCTGCAGTTGACATTTTGATCTAAATTTCAACATCTCTTTTCCCCTAAAGAGAGGCTTATATGACTCAGTGATTTAAGAGAAGTCCTTAGTTTTCTGTTTCTCTTACACCCAAATAGAGACCCCTATTTCACCACCTGCTGAAAGGTGGTGAAACCTCTTCAGCCATTGTATAAACCAAAATTCATTTTGTAAACATCTTCTGTGTTTCAGAAACATATCCATCAAGGCTTAGAGAGCAGCAACAGAAGTTTCCATTGCCTTTAGGCTCTCTTCCCTGTTTTGATTGTATAATGTAGTCAGGAGATGCCAAAGGTAAGGCATAAGTGGAAAAATAAACACTGTGCTTTCACATCGCTTGGCTTCAAACACATGACAAATACGGCAACAGTATTTTCGAGTAGCAGGTGCCATTAGCACCAACTGGACTGTTCTTCCAGTAGCTTCCAGCAGCCACTATTTACTTACTTTGCTTTCAGTTGCAACATACTCTTCCGTCTAGGATGAAGTTCCACTCTACTTTTCTGTTTGCATAGCAAAGGGTTACCATACTCTTGGCTAAATTCTTTTGTTACCTGTGAGTCAAATATTGGATGCTACCCATCCCTCCGTGACACCTCATGCAGCTTCACATAAAAATCTCATATAGTCATCTTAGGATGACTTTCATTGCTGTTCTGTATTTCAAAAGTCATAGATGTAATACTATTAACTGTTCTTCATGTGACTCATCATCACAAGTGATACAAACATGGTTATTAATATGCAGGATTCCTCTTTCCATTCCTCCATTAACTTCCCCCTTCCGTTCTTGATTCCAACATGTTGTCCCTCATCTATGGATCAAGAATTTCAAAACTCCAATATTCAAATGTTTAGTCTATATAGAAGGTGGGAAGGGAAGCTAAGGAAGGTTTTCCAAACTGAATTTATCTCCCATCTCCTTACAAACAGAGTTATTACCTGGACTACCTATTCTTTTTTTTAACTGACTTGAAAATTCCAACCTGAGCACTTTGACTGTAATCAAAAGCTCATCTGAGGAACTAGGAAGACATCAATCGGGGATCAGGACCTTGGATCAAGTCCTTGGTAGGTGGTAATCTTATTTTTTTCTCAGTAACAAACTCAGTTGTGCCTATCCACAAACTTTAAACTTGAGCCAGTGAGTATTCCGCTAAAGGGATCAGATCATGACTTAAATCCTTAACCTGCCCCATCTGTATACAGATCACTTCACTGTTGCCGTAAGAAAGTGAGAAGCTACTTTTAAACTCATAGCTTCCCTGCAATGGCCACAGTCTGCTCCATGGTGGTCAGGAAGCAATCAAACCACTTCTGCAAATAAACATTTAGGGTCAGATTTTGCTGTGCCCTGCTTAAAGGTGCAATGCCTTCCTTATACCCTCACCGTACAAGCAGAAATATGGTTCCTTTGTCCAAATTTGTCCTCATTTAATCATAACAGTAGCAAGACTCTTTCCTCTAATGTTTCCTGGAAGAAAGAAGTTTTTTCACTTTTGCCTTTCTTTTTCACATCTATCGTGTGTTAACTCAGCTACCCAGTTTATCATGGAAAGACAATAAAATATGAGAGAAGCTTCAAAATATTTAGTTTGAGTTCAGACAAACAGCTACTGTCAACACATAATAATAATAATAGACTTAAAGGGAAGGTCAAAGCAGCAAAAAGATTAAAAGGCATACAAGAGTCTATAATGTGAAAATTTTGAAGTCACAACTTTTCATAAAAGAGGGATAGAATATCATGATAGACATTACTAAGACATTTTTAAAGAGTGGAAGGTCATTGCATGCTGTGAAATCATCTGTCCTGAGCATACAGCTAAGCTATCTATTGTTACTTAGCAAATTGCAAGAGGCAGGACAGTAGGCAATGTTTGTTTGCCAGAATTTGAAATCTTAATTTCTTCTAATTTGTGAAATATTTATAAATTCTAATTGGAAAAATTTTTGTCTCATGAAGACCAAAGAATCATACATCTATTTAATTGATTATGTGTTGGACATTTTCATGTTACCTGTGTTTTGTAAGCATTAAAGAGTTAATTTTGACAGTGCTTCTGCAAAGTGAAAAAGCCTTATTTCAGTTTTACAGGTTGAAGATATAGCCTAGAATGCTCAAGCTGAAGGACTTGAATTTTGGAAATTTGTCTCATACTGTCCAATGGGGAAGACAAGACTTGGAGTTTTAGCACTTGGTAGCTAGAAAATCCAATTCCATTTACCCTGGAAAAGCAAAGGTCCTAACTGACACTAACTGATGACTTGAAACTCACGGTGCAGAAAACACAGTTTTAAAGATGTTATGCTTTTTTAAAGACATTACGGCTTTTTTTGCACCTGCTCAGGGAACAATCCGGTAGGCACCAGTGCTAATAGTTGATTCACACAGAAGTGAATCCCTATTTCTCCTTTCCAAGGTGTGAAAGAAGTCTCCAACAGTGCAGTTTCTAGATACTGGAGACCTGTGAAATGCTGAATGTAGCATCATGCCTCTGCATTTGAGCTATATATGGGAGTAATACTTGGGACTCCAAGTATTATTGAACAGTTTTTCTGCAGGACAGTATGCAAGCAGAAGTCAGGAAACTGAAATTCTAGAGTCTCAGTCAGTGAATTTACTATGGCAATTTGGACAAGTTATCTAATAAATCAGTCCCTATTTCCTTAGCAGTAAGGATACGTATCCACTTTGTAAAAACAAAAGAAAACAAAACCAAACAAAACCCCCTCTCTGATAAAAAGCAATTAATACAGAAAAACTATGTAGTGTAGCCCATATGCACAACCACAGGCAAAGGGCAACCAAGAAAGCATGTCCTCATTTACCTAAATATAGAAGATGCAGCCAAAGTATCCTGTGTCCCAAAGAGCCTTAAAAAACCCAAACACGATACCAAAACCCCCCAAGCTCCCACTCAATTTCAGAAAAATGTTCCTGTTCACCAGTAAGCTCCTCTAGCTTCTTCTGAGTTCTTTATAAAAAAGGTACAATTTACAATTGTATTTACATACTACAAGAACAGACTGAAAAATAAGTTCCATAGGAAAAGAGTGACTTCTGGTTTCTATATGTATGTAGTAGAAGAGTAAGAAAATTAAATCTGAAATAAATTCAGCTTAAATGCTATTGTCACTTAATTTACCATTTGTGTTCACCATCATAAGACCTGCACAAGCTTGTGTGGGCATCAGTACCAAAAACTATAACACACATTTTCTTTATAATTTATATTATACTTTATAATTTTTATTTATATTCTGATTTTCAGTGACTTAAGTGAACCCTATTATTTGCATTTTGACTTCTTCATGGGTATATTCCATGCATTTATTTTACATCTATAATGTTATTTAGGTTTTCATTGCCTTTAATTCATTAACCTTGTGCATCTTGCCTCTCTGAAATCATACTCACTGGAACTATGTCTCTTTTTTCCATTTTTAATAGTGCCATCAGTGAATATCAGTAGTGAAAAAACCCACAAATGAATGTGTGTATCTTTTGATCTATATATAGAATGATAGATACGTACATTGCTGTCTCAGAGACGGGAAATGTGATGCATTCCCTGCGGTCATTAGCCTTCTCGTGACAGCTGTTAAACAGTGGTAAGCTTCTGGAGCAGCAGAAAAGCTTTGGATGCTTCTGAAACCCTGGTTATCCCGCAGTAGGTATCCATTCATCCTTTGCTGATGATACTGACCCCCTGCCTCGCAAAGATGAAGCCCGTTGTTTTTTTGGGAAATGTTTAGGCTTCTCTTTAGCACTGAGCCATTGGCTCATGCTGTTTCTCTTGCTGCCTGGCTGATCTTGAGCCTGGGATAATTGGTAGAGAGGTCACAGACTTGCAGAGGAAAATAAAACCTCTATCTTTATGGTCCTAGATAAGCATTATTTGATGGCGAAGGAGCTACTAAGCTGATGTATGACATGCTGCACCTAAACAGATATTACCATTACTGTATCATTTTAATACAGCAGTCTGTACAGCAGAGGAGGCGAAGAATGAGCTATAAAACATTTAAAGAACTTCCACTTGATGAAAGCAGGAGTATATCTGGCAATGACCATATTTCGTCTCTAGACACCTACATCTATCAAGGACAAGACAAGTTATAGGACAAGGATGCAAAAGAAAGTGAAGCAAGTGAAGCAAACCTAATTAGCAGTAATAGGATATTAAATCTATGCTATATCACTGACTCCTTGTATCTATCTAAAGGTGATAACCAGGGATTACTCCAGTCGTATCATGTAATGTCTAGCCTATAGAACCTTTCTAAATCTGCAGTATAATGAAGTACTTTTTATTAATGTTAATTAGGTATTAAATGTATCACCTGATGTAACAAATGCTGCAGAGTTACTTGGAAAAAAGGAAAATACAGACAGATAAACTTTTCAGATAAAAATCTCACTTTTGTCCTTGTTTCCTTGAATGATAGAAGTCAAAAGGACTGTTTCCTGTGTTTTATCCACGAAAGTTTGTGATACCTTCAGACACTACAGCTACAAGTCTGTATTACTTTTAAAACATGCTGCAAATGATGATTAAAATACACATTTTTAAAAGACAGTAGTGATTTTTTTTTTCTAGCTGCATTATTCTAGTACCCTAAAACCATTATCAGCTGAGTATTTGTGAGTACAGCTAAGGATACAGCTAGAAAGACATAACGCATGACATGAAATTCAAATGGGGTGGCTGTGGTTCTCTGTAATTGTCCACTTTCTGAAAATTAGAAAGCCATAATAAACTGCTGACTTTTTAAAATTAAAAATACGAATAGTTGGTACACTTCTCAGTGCTGTGGTATGCTGAAATCCTATGGCATCTAACAACAGAAATACATACAGCATGAGACAAAAAAGCAAAGCAAGCCCCCAAGAACGAGAACTTAGACATTAAATCCCAGAAAACAGGCATACCTCAAGAACTACTTTTGTGCAATAATGAATCCAATAATATGGTGAAATTAATTTTTATAGATTTTTTTTTTTAAACTTTAAGGAAACACGAACATACAAAAAAGTGAAATGATCTAAAAAGTAGAATTTGGTCTTGGAAAAAATACTGTATTTTGTCATGGAGCAGCAGAAAAATGTAGACCAAGTTAGTGTTCTTGGCATAAACTTATGCCTTTATTGTCAATTTATTTTCCTATCTGAAAGCAGGAGAAACTTATTTGTCATCCCCATGATGACAGGTAAGCACTTGAACTGGTTGCCCAGAGATGTTGTGCAGTGTCCAGGAGGTTTTTAAGACCTGACTGGATAAATCTCTGAGCAACTTGGCCTGACCTCATAGCTGACCCTGCTTCGAGTAAGAGGTCAGACTGGATGACCTCCTGAGATGTCTTCCAAGCTTGAACTACCCTGTGATTGTACAAATCGTGGTATGCATATGTAATCTCTTACCATGACAAGCTTCGCTATCTGTGGCAGCTGACAATCGTCATTCTTATTTACTGCATAAAGCAGTTGTAAAAGGAACGTCTCTGTCCTTCTCATATCCTCCTTAGTGCAGGATCATGGAAAACAAGTAGCAAGCACTTTTTATAATCATTATGAAGGACATGGAAGAGGGCATCACCTCTTAGAGCTAGGAGTTCGATCTCTGGAAAACCAGTATGAGCATAGCAGTAGTGTCCCCAAGCACTGACTGCTGACACCAAAAGCACTCACCACAGTCCAACTCCTTTTCCTCTTCCCTTATGAAGGTGCACGCCTCAATAAATCCACACGCAGTGTCGCTTCTTATTCGCACTTTGACCCCTTGTATTTTAAAGCAACTTTTCTTATATCCCTGTTCCAATTCACACTGTGATGACCTTCTGAGTGTTATTCACTGCCATACAAAAGGAAAAAGTACAGGATCATCTCTAATGTTTGGGTGCTGGTTTTGGATAACAATATAAAATCAAAGATTCCCCTAGGGCATGTATATGGACAACGTGTCTCAAAGAGCCACAACATTGTGAAGTAAGTAATCTTCTTTTGCTTAGTTGTATAAAATTCCACCTTTTGTGACTCAGAGGCAGTAACCTGGATCACAGAATGCTATGCACATATCTGTGGAAGGGCTGCAAATCAGGTTGAAAATCTTGCAGTTTGACACGTTAAGTAAAAGCAAATAACATGATTTTTCTGTAAATAAAGCATGTTGGCACCAACAAGAGAAGATAATAGTTTAATTATCAATAAACTATAAATAGTTTAATTATCCCATTCCTGATTCCATAAGATCTCTTGATGTCTGTGTGACACTCTTTGTAAAGCTCAGAATATGTTTTCTAAACAAAAATGTTAGATTCATAATATTTTATAAGATTAATCTTAACAGTTAATGTGACAGAAAAAAAATATTGCTGTATTAGGCATGTTGCAATGAGAAAACTGAATTTGATTTATCAAAATACAATATTTAATATATAAAATTAAATATAAACAGTAAATATACACTGTATTTCTTCCAGGTGTCATTAGTTCATATAGTTTACGCCTTATTTTCTCTTTTTGGTTACATAGATTTTTATAATACATTGTTTTACCTTGTGCTTGGTAGATTACGGAAAATACCATCCTCAAAGAAGAAAGATAATATTAGCTGATTGAACCATAATTGGCTGCAGCAGTCTAGGCTGATTGAACCATAATTGGCTGCAGCACTCTAGGCGGATGCAATTCCATGTCAAACTCTATAAAAACACGTCTCCACATTTCAAAATGCATATTTCAAACTTTGTTCTACAAAATGACCCTCAGCCTTTCAGTCAATAGGTTTGTACAAATTAGGTACGCATTTAGAATTTTATTCATTTCTGTTTAAAGTGTGTAGTAGTTCCGAAGTTCCAAATGGGGAATCACCGGCTGCATCAGAGAAGACACACCGGGAAGGATGTTTGTCTGGGCATCCCTGTTGCTTCTTTTCATGAGTGGCCACAGGGAAGAGTTTTCCCTTTCCTTTCTTTCTCTTTTTCTCTCGTTTTGTTGTTTTGGGTTTTTTTATGCCCCAAAGCAGCTTTCACCATTAGAACGGCTGTTTGCCATCAGCTACAGTCTGCTCTAATTAATCTTTGTGCGTTTGAACCTGTCCCAACATCCTCTGTGCAACACTGTGTACCTCTGGAGCATGTGCACTAACTAACTTCTCTGACAGCTTTGCTTCAATGTTAGAAGAACATCAAAACCAACTTGTATTGCATCTGGTTAGGAAGTTGTTAATTTTCTTTATAGTACCTTGTACGGTGCTGTGTTTTGGATTTTGAGCGGCTGTGTGGGGCTTAGCTGCCTACTGGGATTAGACCACAACACTGATAAAAGTTTTAGCTGGGCATCATGTTATTATGCTTTAAAGTAAATCCTGACATAAACATTTATGACTGCAATCACCACAGTGAGAAAACTGAGAAAGAACTGAGGCACAGATATCTGCAGATGCTAAATACAAAAAAAACCCAACAAAAAAAAACACCAAAAAAAGAAAACCCAAAAACCAAAGAAAAAAGACAGAAGGCTTGAAGTGAGAAGAAATGAAAGAAAAACTAGATTTCATGCTGAGTTCTATAAATCCACCAGGAGTTCCAGGCAAAATAAAGCATTCTTATGATATTAGTATGGTATTAAAAGGCTTGACAGTAAACTCACACAATAGATGAAGTTTCTATGCATAATATAGTCACAATATTTTAAACTTTGTTGAACAATTTTCCAGAAAAAAACCTCTTCTTCCAGTAAGTATCACCTCCAGAGCAAAACTACAACATATTTTCATATAAAGTCAAGGGCTGTAAATGAGAAAGCGCTATCTCTTCGAAAACCTTTCAGAGAAGATTAAATTGGAAAAGGAAAAATAATTAATAGACTCCTGCTAACCTTAAGAACTTTTCTTCATCTGAGGAATAGTTTCTGTTTAGTTAATCTACAAAGAGATATTTCCATAAAACAAGGAATTGGTTTTGTTATACAGGATAGCAGAGGTAATTTTTAAAAAAGCAATTGAGCTGGAAGAATATCCTAGAAATAAGATTTTTGGACATGAATACAAAACAATCCTAAGCCCTGTCAGAGCACAGCAGAAACTGTGTTTATGCATGTATTCTTATATGTATCTGAAATGACCCTGGAGAAATACTTCAGGGCTAATAAAATAACACCCTACTTTATTAATATCAAATATTTGGGGGTTCAGATCTCCCACTCTCATTTTGCTGTTCTAGGGCCAGACCAAAACTTTGTAATGTGACTGCACAAAATAGGAAGGGAAAGCAAAGTGCCCTCTTACTGTCTCGTGTGATGTGCCTTGTCGTAGTTGTTACAGGTGCTGTAAATAGGAAAGGGCACTGTGGAGGAAAGGGGAGAAAGTATTTCTTCTTTATGGCAGTACACAGATTTATTGGAGAGATATATATATATTTCTCTAATCTTTGCTGTGTTTGTTTAATACAAATAAGGATTTTTGTACCCTAAGTTGTACTAACTCTGTAAATAGACTGAGGGAGTTTTTCCGGGGCAAAATATAACCCCAGTGAAGAAATTCTCAGAAAAGAGGGAAAGTAAAACTTTTAGTGTTACCATTTAATATATAATCTGCTTTGAGATATTCACAGTAAAGGAAGACTTCATTCAGTATTCTCGTCTGAGCTTCCTTTTAAGTCCGAGCAGTACAGATCAAATAATTCTGTGTCTAAAAGGTATGGAGTTTGTCTAAATTTTTTTCTATAATTTTTCTGATTTTTTTCCCTAAACTTTTCCAAATCATTTTGCTTCATTTAAGAGGAATTTCTAAATGTCCATCCATAGTTGCAACAGTTCTGCATCAGTCTATAGAGGATCTGGTCTGTTCTGCTTGGACTGGATTACTTTAAATCACCCTTGATCTGCTGCCAAGTAAGTAGGAAAAAAAAAGACTAAAAGTTTGTATTAACTACTTGAAAATACCATCTCTGTACAAATCTAATTATGGATTAGATTTTATTCCTCTACAGTCACAGATCAGCAGGATCAATGCATATCTACTGCATTTATTGTATTTTGGATGTAACTTGGAACATCTATAACAGTTTTATAAGGATAACATCTTAATGTACTGCAATATCTAAATGTATCACCCTTCACAGTGTAGGTTTAGTCTTTCTATTTTAAGTCAGAATCATTCAGAGAGTCAGCTATATCACCAGCAAACTCAGGCAGGAAATCTCTACTGCATTTCCCACTCTCAATGGTTTGAGAACTGCAAAACTAAAAAGAAAAAAACCCACAAAACCTTCAGTTGTTGAAATAAATTATGTGTATGAACACAAACTGTTGTCACTCACATATTTAAGAACAATAACCTGAGAGATTGAGTCAATGTGTAAAAACAAGGGGTATGTGTATGTGAGTGTATTATGAACAGACACTTCTGGCTTTGTTCGGAGGACGAGAAATTATTTTTCTTTCAAAGTATGTTATATATTTTAATATAATTTCCATAATTCTCCACAATTTTGTCCATATTCCAAAACCTCCTGCTGCTGCTTAAGATAAAGGTAAGCTTCCAGCTATCTTTTTCCTTTATTTAAATAAAACACAAAACAAAACCAGCCTCCTCTGGGAGGGAGGACAGAAAATGAATCCCTCCTTTCTAGTCAGCTGCCTTCTGCTGTAATTTGGCATTCTAATTCAAATTAATTGAACTTGCTTTTTTTCCACAAGCCAAGGAAATCTATTTATGTACATTTCCTAATGTGTGACATAAAATTGTGTTCTCTCTTGTAAGTGTAACTTCAGAGAACTTCTATTCCACTCTTTTTATTATGTTGCATTTTATTTGCTCCTATAAGAGATCACAAAACTTCTGTTGTGATTTGCAAGTTCCTTAGTGTTTGCTTATATGTGTATCTAGGTGAAAACTTACCTGCTGTATTGGAGGTTCTTAGAACCTCGAAACCTGACCGGTTTTAGAAAATGTTTTCTAACCTGCAGGATGAAGTCTCTGAACACTTATTATGTTAAAAAAGGCTCTGTCAGAGCATTCTAGGTTCTTCTCCTGGAGTAGCATTCAAATTCTTATTTTACTTCAAAAGCTTACCTTCAGTTTCTGTCAGTTGCAGCCAAGTTACTGAGATAAGATGAATACTGATTGCATATAATTTTGGTGTATCAGTAAAAGAGACTCCGGCAAGAACCGGATAACGTCAGTCTCAAAGAATAGAAAGTAGCCTAAGATGATAGATCGTGGGATACAAACATTAGCAACTAAGCTATTGAATCATCTGTCTGATATTCTACCTCAGGCTAAATGACCGAACTTGAGCAATCGAGACATGAATCAAGCCAACAGATTCCCAGGTTATAAAGACCATAAAGGAACTCACATTTCTTTTCAGGTGCTTAAATAAACAATGTAATATTTAGGTATGATCAGGATGATGCTGCTTTTTTAGAAGAATTTGGAAAAACTAACTGTATGTAGGACAATACACCAGAAACATGAAATGCCATTTGGTGAACAACAAGCTGCTGCCTGCTACAATTTGAAGAAACATCTAAAATGAGCCTGAAATTTCTCTTCACAGGCAAATGTGCTTTTGGTGAAACTTAACCTGGAAACTGCTAATGGTACTAGTAGGAACAGTGGTCTGACTGTTTGGAATTTGTGTAGATGCTTACTTCTCTCAGAAACAAAACTGCTCTGAGTAAGGGCTATTGATAACAAACCAAAACAAAATAAGAAACCAAAACCCCACCCCAGGATGCACTCAGTTTAGTTTTGATGGATATAATGGCAAGGAATTTTAAAAGAATACAATCGCAGTTATGTTATGGAAAGTAAAAAAGCTAAGAATTTATGCTACCAGCCTTGATCAGTAGTTTATTTTTTATGTAAGAGTTTCCTCTCATCTCACTTAAACAGTAAACAATTGCTAGCTTGAAGGAAATAAATAATTTTAAAAAGTATGGTTTTTTCACTGTCAAAGCAAGACTGGCAACTGTTTTTATATTTCATGACAATCTGTCTTTCTCCTCCTGAAAGGGCAAAAAATCAAATAATCAGTCTCATCTTTATTTAAAAGTGAGCTTTGACATTATGTACAAGACAGCTGTGTACTCACACCTGTGACACTGAGATTACACAGAAGAAAAATGAAACCTAACAAAAGAAAATTGTTTTTTGAGGTTACCCCTTCATGTCTTGTGGGCTGGCATTTATCCAATTGCCATATCTCTGTGGGGTATATCTTTGAGTATTAACTAAGCCTTGGATGCAACAAACCTCCTAATCTGTATTTATATCTGGGTAACTAGCTGTACCTTCCTGGGTTAATCTTGTTCAACTCCAGGTGTAGCTCAAAACAAAGAAATTCTTATGCAGCTGTAATATTCATGTCCTGGAGGAAAGCAGAGATTTTTCTATTAACGTTACCAATAAAACAAAAATTACTGCATATTGGACTTTGCATTGAAATGGAGTGGTTACACTTTCCATCAGTCTCTGTAATCTCTAACTAGTGACACGTGTACTCTTACTCTTTTTCATCACAAACTCAAATAAGTTCACCTATATTGTGTTTTGTCAATAATCTGATTTTGTACTGGAAGGGAAGCAGTAGCCTGATATGATCACTTACAGTCAAAAGGAATTTCATTTGTTCCTCATCACCTCTCAGCTAGTAAATTGAGCTTGATAGCTGATATGTAGGTTTGGCTCATGACTGTTATCATCCAGAAATCTATACTGCATTTAGAAAAAAGTTTCAGTTTGGCTTCTGGGGGACATTCCAGACTTGATTGGAAGACACAATGTAGATACAGCCAGGACAACTGGCACTTTGGTTGACTCTTAGGGTTCAGTGACGGAAAGAAGAATTAACTCTGTGAACACAGTGGTGGAAATTTGGGAAGAACAGCAACATTTAGTGAAGTTATTTCCAACTTTGGAGTATAAAGCACTATCCAGGCATATGCTTGCATTCATATGTAGTGTCAAATCATATTTTAACGGAGCCTATTTTGTTAGTAAAAGAAAATATTCACTGGCAATTTCCTTAGAGTCTTTTCATGTGAAAAGAAGAATATACCTTTTCTAAGTTTTTCATTTTTCCTTTCACTGAAAATTTCACAGTAGAGTAGGATATCAGATTTCTCTTTTTACTACTTCTCACCATAAGGCTTCACTAAATCATTCTAAGCAAGTCTTGAATCTACAAATGCCTTTATTTTACTCCAAATAATTTTTGCTGGGAAGCAATAGCCAGATTGGTGTTTTAACGTGCTCACTTTGTTAGAGGCTTTCTGCTGTTGACCGTAACTTCCTTCTCTAGTTGTAAGACAGTCTTCCTTGAGAGCTAATAAATCACACTAAGAAGTGAACTGATCATGATAGGCTTAGTTTGACAGCTTGCCTTCTGCAAGTTCTCTTCAATACATTTTAATTACATGTTTAAGCTAACATTTATATGATTTAATGTAAAACTAAGTTAGTGGTGGTTTGCATCCAGTGCAAGAAAAGTATTTTTCTGCAGACTGATTCTACCCTTTGTTATTTATTGAGAATTGACCTTGACAAGGAGGCTTGGATAGGCCTGATATCATCTTGAATGAGAATTGCTGCCAGGCAACCCATCATTCCTCTCCAGGGTGAGTGAGATTCTACAATATTATGAGTGCTCTGCTGACTGCTGTGAACAGGCTAGAACTAAATATATCCATTGGTAATGATAGGTAGCATTTGGGACCTTCAAGGAATAGAAAACAAAGCATGGAGAGATGGGATAGCAAGGGAAAAAACCCTTTGCACTTCTGGGGACTACATTTGGCCCATTAGCTCCCAAATCTAAGAATTCATCTGTGTCTTATGGTAATACATGCACACAGATTTACCAAGCTATGAGTTATAGTAATAGCAGATGTCATAGTTAAAGCTGAAAAGATGCATTTTTTCAACCCTTAGTTCTAACTTCTCGGCATAAAAACAAACTAATGCTGAATAATGTTAATAATGGCGTCAATTATGAAAAATTAAAAAGTAATATTTGCAATTCAAACAAACCTAACTGGACTTGTAGACAGTGAAAAAATAGCTTAATTGAGAACATTATTTGCAAGCCACATTTGATGTAAACAAACAATAGACCATGTGACCAATGCATCCTACATATTTCAATTAGTATGAATGAATGTGCTAAGTGCACAAGCAATCTATGTAAATAGATTTCTAATTTCAATTAGAAAACATATAATATAGTGTATTAGTATACAATTTATTTGATGCTGCAGCTAAATGATAACCAGATTGTAGCTTATGATTCACTATGCCAGTATGCAAACTCATCTAGACACAAAATCAACTTAAAATCCCTCTGCCTTCTCTACACTAAAAGAAGAAATGGAGAAAGAACTTCAGCAAAAAACCAGCAAGGATTATTCATTTTATTGCTAGCACCCCCTTCTGAAAAGATAGCATACATATATGTGTAATACAGGCCAGCTGTAGTCCTCAGAGGACATTCTAGTTCTTGAGAGCAGAGTAGCTGAACTGGGGAGGTTCACTCACAGTTTAAGAACACACTTGAGCAGATTATTCTCAAAGCAAACAATCCCCTGTACTAAGAAAAACAGCAGACCTTCATTGAGATTTTCAGGAACATCACACAGCTAAATCAAATTCAAGACAGCAGTCCCATCTTCTGGGAGGAGGACACTGAACTCAAGAAAGGGGAAATAATCCCTCTGGGAGACATTGCTGTTCCTTTCCTCATTAAAGGATGGCCATTTAACTTCTTGCACTGAGGACATCTCTTTGGAACCAGAAACCCAAGCTGGAAAGAAGTACTTTAATGGTAGAAGATGCTATTTCAACCAAATTGACAGCCTCTCATCCCACAGTACACTGTAGAGTGATTTGGCTGTTGATTATAGAAGTGTCTGATCTCCTAAGGAATCTGGATCCACCCTAGAAAGTTCTGGAGAGAAGCCAGCAATCATAGTTTACATGGGTACTGCTGACAGAGAAGAGCAAGAGAAAGAATCTGGAGGCAAATTCAGACCCTTCAAAGAAAGATGACAGGCAGTACACCTCTGTTAGTGAAATGTTCCTAATCTGCAGGACTGAGGAGATGAAGAACCTTAGTGTCTGCCTTTGAAGGTGCAAGGAGTAAGAACTTGGATTCATCAGAAACCAGGGACACAGTGGATTAAAGAGCACCTATACAGAAGAAAGGGATATTAGCTCCATGATAGGAGAACCAGGTTTCTCATGCCTGAAATAAATAACAAAAAGCTGAGTTATGGAAGAAGACATGCACACTCAGTACTTAAGCAGAGGAATTAGGAATGACAGAGTGCTTTTCATACAGGATGCAAAGACAAGAACCAAACAGCAGTACTTAAGCTTCTGAATTAAACTTGGAAGTTTAAGAAATTGTGTGGATGATCTACTTAGTCTAGCACTTAATAAAGACACGTATAATAGGCTGCTGAATATTTGTCCCATCAGTGGGAGACTGAAATTGGGTTACAGAATATACAGGACTAATGCTGAAATTCGGTATATGTGAAAAACTGCTTACCTCAGAGTGTAACAGAATCTCAATAGATTGAAATTCCAGATCTCAGATAGGAAGAGTATATTTTTTGATCTATTTTCCTGATATCACAGGATGGTGATTGTGATCTGCTTACAGAGATTAGAGGCAGGAAATACAGCAGTCAGGGGAGACTTGACTCCGTCGAGACTAGACCAATGTCATATCAGACAGAGACAACATTTTTATGCACTATCAATGACTAGCAACTGGCTGGAGGCTTCAATTGGCCCCAAGTATAATGTAGGATGTACTTCAATATGTTAAGAGTGCCTCCTCAACTCTAACTGCAATTGTAATGTATGTAAATGAGGTCTATCTAAAAAAAGGGACACTGTATAAAAATGACAAAATTGTCAAAGAGCTGCAAGGGCCGGCTAAGACACTTAAATGTCTGCAGGTAGAAAGGCTTAACAGGATGAAAGGAACATGAAAAGGCTAAGCAATAGGGTAAGGGAAGTTATTGGAAGCAAGGAGACATCCTTCAAAAACCTGAAATTGCTTCCAAATGAAAAAAGTAGAAAAGCTCAAGTCTTGCAGAAAGGGCATAATAAACAAATAAATGAAGGTTAAAAGTTTGAGGAGTGTCTAAACAAAAGGAATAAAAAATAACAGACCCTCCTCCAAACACATCAAAGATCAGAAAGGCTGCCAGAGTCTGCAGGAAGAATGGATAATGAGGATACAAAAAAAGCATTGCAGAGAAGCTAAATCCTTTCTTAGCAATGATGTCCACTGTGGAAAAAGCAGTGGAGATTCTAGCACCAAAGGCAGTTCATAGGATCTATCTAAACTTGAAATGATTGCTTGGGACAAGTTAGGGAGTAAAGAGATAAAAAAGCTGAGTTATTTAGGAGGCCTGTTATGTTACTGGAGAATAACTGTATCTGTAACCACTTCATGCAGAAGCTCTCACATTTTATTGGGAACAGCAATGCAATAAGTAATGCAGTACGGAGGAAAATAAGTTTTATCTGGACGGGGGTATCACAAACACAATTTCTTTCATGCTTTCATTTAGCTAGTGGGAGAATTTGACTTAAACTCTGGGACATCCCTTTGCCCTGCCCTATTTCCATACTTCCCAGGTGAGGATGCCAATCCAGTATTCATCCCACTGTACTGCCAGAACCCGCATTTTCAACAGCTTTTCCCTACCTTCCATTTCACATCTTTAGGTAAATCCTGCGGGTTCTGGCTCTTAGGAGATCTTTCATGCAATATAGACACTGATGTCTGTCACAGAAAAAAGTTACTGTTAATGATTTACTTTGTGTGTCTGTGCAGGACAGTATCAGAAATATCATAAAGTCAAATATTTTAATGGGTAAATCAATACGTTAATAAAAGAAAATAAACATATTTTAACACATAGTTCAGGTATGTATTTTTTATTTCTGCAGTGTGTACAGGTGCTATGAAATGCTTATTATATAGCTAATGCCTGTTTTGATTTGAGGAAAAATATTACCCCTTACTAAAATGCAACTTACATTCATTATGGAACAAAAAGTCTGTTTTCCTTTGCCTACTTTATCCCAGTACTGTTGGTACTCCTTTGTCATCTTAAGGTAATTACATACAAAATCACCTTGGTTTTGGAATGCTAGAACTATTATGTTCTCCTATCTACAATAAGTATTATGTCTCCCTGGCAGAGACCTTTTCCAAAGGATTTGAGTGAACAATGTGCATATTTGTTTTGTTTCATATCTAGCTTTTGTTAGACTTACTTATGCAACACACTGACCTGTACACATCAGGACAAAAGTATTTCCATTATTCCTTGCTCTTAAACCGCTTGATCTCATTCACTTGCAGGGCTATCAAGATTTGTCGAGTTTTACCTTTCCTCATCACTGATCCCCAGTTTTCAGGTCTGCCCAAATTTGCTATCATCTTTTAAACACTTTATTTCTAAATCAACATGGAAATCATGATGTCCAGCATCCTCAACTTACAAGTCACTAAAAGGTTCGTGTAGCTGTAAATTGCAAAGCATATACCCCAGGGAGCTGAGCAGAGGGGGAACTCTAGGCTTAGTTACCAGGCATGAGAGACTGATATAAATCTATGTGTGGATGATAGCACACTACTCCAGGGGTACAACTGATTTCCAGGTTGCTTCAGTCATACTGCTTTACCCCATAATCCTGGGACAAATACAGCTCTAGTACTGGTCGTGCAGCATCACTGTGAGAGTTGCTCTCAAACCAAGTGGGCTGCATGCACCTCTAACAGTCGTTCTGTTCCCTAGTATATTGCTGTTGTCTTGCTCTATTTACAGACAGTACCTATCAACTATTCAAGATATTCTTCTTGTCAAATTGCAAACATACCTTTATAGTAGTGTATGGTCTAATTTTGTTTGTTTGTTTAGATAACTGAATCTTCTTTTGGAAGCTTATTTATGGAAGTAAAATTGTAGTCTATGATCATCCAAACATTCCTGATCACAGGAATCCACAGTAGTACATGGTGATATAGTCAATGGATCTAGTACAAATGAAAACCAGGAATGTAACTTCTACCTTAGTTTAATTTGCTGTATAGTCACCAAGTACTACTTCACACAATGCATAAGAAAAACTAAAGGGTTTCATAACTAAAGGTAGTTGCCTAAGCTAACTAATGATAAATATTTCTTTGCTCTTTTAAAATGCTATTGGGTAAGAAAGTGAATTCAAGTATTTTTGAGAAATGTCACTGATTTAATACTAATTGACAATTCTGTTCCACACAAATCTGATTGTTCCTTGATTCTGTATGAAGTCTATGTACATCAGCAATAGAAAGGAATGTAGCTGAGTAATTACAGATATGCTGGCAGACTGGAGTCCAATGATTAACCAACGAGAATATATGCTTAGTGTAGATATAATTACATGGAAGAGAGAGTCTCATGTGAAATTTTTTCCATTTCTTTTTTACACAATATTTACTCCTTTCTGTATCCCACAACACAGACATTGTCAAACATCTAAGTTCTTCTCCCTTGTTTTAGAAAAAAAAATAGACCAGGCAGTAACTGTTAAGACTATGATGAGCTAGTACCTCAACTTTATATAAATCTTTTAAAAATGTACTTTCAGCAGATGCTTTTTCACTTCTTTCATTTTTCACATGAGGTTTATATGTGCCTGCTACTAGAAGTAGCTTTTGCTTGTACAGTTTTCAAGACTATGAAAAATACATGTCTTGGTTCCTTGTTTTCTTATATTTCTGTGTGAACAACATGGTTTAGGCCATTTTCTTGTCATGATGGCTTTGTGCCTTGTTCTGTTTCTACAGCTGAAGAAAAGTAGGGTTGAAAATTACTGAGGCTATTTGCGAAGCTGCAGTAATGTGTCATAATGCTAAACTTCATAAAGTTTGAGAAAGATCTGCTTTCTGCTAATAGCAATTTTTCTTCCTGAATGTGCTGGATTAGATGTTTCTAAGTAAGCAGCACATTAAGAGAAAGATTTCTTCAGAAGACTAAGTATCTCATTTAGGTTAAAATTCATTCATGACTACTCTGGGTTATGTAGCATTTACCTAGCTAACTAGTCCCTGCTGACTAAACAGGAAGACAGATTCTGCATACTTATATATTCAGATTATCATATACGTATAATTCACTTTGAAGTAAATAGCTCCTATTAAAAATTATAAATCACTTTAATAAGCTAATGGCTTAATATTAAAAAGGTTGCAACATTTTTCTTCTCTAAACTTAGCAGGAAATCTGGTATATGTTGAAGTCTATCTGCGACACTGTTTTTCTGTAAAAAGCAGGTGCTTCTGTTTATGTGCTATAAACAAACTACAGCAAGCCCTCCTTTGCTTATGCCAGATATTACTGTCATGGCCATTAATCCTGATGTATCTTTTTAATTTGAATTTAAAACATCACTCCATAGTGATGTGACAAGAATGATTTGAATTATTTGCATTCTACTATAAGTATTTTGAAGCAATTCCATTCTTGATCAAAGCTGATGTTCCCAACAGACAATTGGCAAATCTACTCAGGACAGTATTAATTTCCTAAGTAAGTGAGGTTCCATACACCAAAAAGAAATGCAAATCCTGGTTGTATGTGTGATATATACATGTTTTATAGAATTTATATGTATTTGACAGTTTGAATTCTTTTTGCCACATTCCAATGCCATTTAATAATGCTCTCAGACTTAATTCTGCCATTAAGAAATGGGAACTTGTACTTTTAGCATAACTAGACTGCCTACATATTCATAGAATCATATGCATTTTTAAAAAAGTGTGTTTGTGCATACTGCATTGATGACTGAATGTGTAAATACCTTTTTGTTTCCAGCTTTTAATCTTAATTCTCTGTAAGAGTATCATTCATCAAATGCATACAGAAACTTATTTCTGCCATAGAGATTCAATGACAGAAGAGCCAAATATCATAGTGTGAATAGTATTGTTTTACATTGGTTTAGTAATTTGAAGTCACAGTGCTATTTAACATATGGAGAAGTCATTAGCAGAGCAAAACTTACGCACTTGTTAAATTAATGGTACAGTGAGGAAAATGTGTTTTCCACTTCGATGTTGTCTACTACTAGTGTTGATATAAAAAAATCATATTTTAGTAAAAGTTTAAGTCAGAGTAGGATGTTAATAAGGGAAGTCATCCATGGGACTTTAAAAATTCTTCATTAAAATGAATAGCTTACACACTCTTACTCTATTCATTTCACATCCAACATCCCCATCCAATTTGTGGAAGTCACAGTCTGAAGTATGCCACTTGAGAACTGAGCTTAATGACTAGCATTCTTTATCTGAATAAAATGAGAAGAAAAATGTGTACAATCACACTGACAAGTGCCCTTTTTAGAACATTTAAGAAAAAGTCCATAGCACAAAAAAGGCCGAGCATGAAGATAGTTTGCATAATATTGGTTTGTTCAGTTTTCTCAGTTTGAAAGTAAGTACAAACACACAGTGATGAAATTTCAGTCATACACCCCCCCATCCTTAGCTTTCAAGAGAAATCTGAGCAACTTTAAAACAGTGACCAGTTATTTTGCATTATTATATTTTTAATTACCGTTTTATGAACTTTGTTCAAAAGCATAGATGCAAATACCTTAACAGTAGTCACCTTTAAGGCTTCACTACATTGAAGACACAGAGTAACTAAATTAGAAAAAAACCCTCTACTACAAATCTAAGTATCTAAATAGTAGTTATAATGCTTAGAAATAACTCCTGTTTGGTTCATAAAAATAAATTCTACTTCCTATTAAGTCTTCAAGGTTATCCAAATCAAAACCCTATGATGAGCTGGGATACACTACATAGATATTTGTCTCATCTGTTCTGAAAAATCCTCCAGAGACAGCTTACTGTGGTATTTTCCTTTCCCCAGAGGGAAAGGAAGTAGTAGTATCTTAGTATGTGTGCATGTACAGTGATATGCACAAATTGGAGAAAACTACTACCATTTTCTTTAAAACAATTTTTCACACATAGATAGACATGCTTAATCTGTTGTAGATCATATTTGCTAAATCTCTGATCCCTCTTTTTTGGACCCTTTTCTACTGATTTATCTTGAAGGAATGTATTTTAAAAGAAGATAAAAGGCCGGTAAATTCTGTTCTGTTACTTTCACACAAGGCAAAGTTATCAGTGACAAGTTAGCAACATTTCGTAATTTCATAATAGACAATTATGACATCTCCCTCCTTTCTTTTGGTGGCTTTTATCTTCCATTTCACTACATTTCAATCTATGTAATTGTCTTTATGCTCTGTTATACTCTATTAGAGAATGCTGTATTCTATATTTCTATTCCTTTTTTTAATATGCTTAATGCCCCCGAAAGAACAATTTCTTACAATATTCATGATCTGAAGTTGATAAATTTCACTAACAGATGATAGAGACTATAGATACTGTACATATCCCAGTTAAAACTTCTGCAATACTCAAGGATAAATATATAACATTTTGTATGAGGAAAACTATATAATGCTGAGCTACTATGAAAAATTTGCTATATTCTAAGCCTAAACTTGAAAGTTTTCTTTCAAATATCTGCACAAAAGGATGAAGACATAATCAGTCTAGATTAGTGACTTAGTGATTAGATCTTAGTTTACAAAGTGCTAAAGTATTTAATTAAAATGTAAACTTAAGAATAGTTAAATATAGTCTTTGAGATTTCAACATATTCCCTAAAATAAGGTTTCCCAAATATTTGAAAAAAATATTAGCATCTCTCCAATTAAGTTTAGAGTAGAATTAATCTTCCAAACCAGTTTTGGTTAATTTTATTTATTTCTCCAAAGTAACATTTTATTAAGCAATTCCACTGTTATTACTACCCATATAAAAACATAAAAAGTTGTAATGTTGATTAATTTTAGATGTTTGGACTCTAGTGCTTCCGGGAGTACCATATAATAATTTTTATTTATTAATAACAGATTGGTACTACTCTTCATTTAGTTTAAGGTTTTGCTGAACAGAAAACTCCATATAAAGTAACACCTACCTTACAATGGACAGAACCAGGGCATTTTCCAAGACTGATCTTGCAAAGAATTTTTGTCTAGCTGGTTGACAGCATAAACATCAGCCTGTCCCCTCACGTTCAAGAGTAGTGAATCCTACTGTGTTTATTTTCCTCCACAAGAAGAGGCACTGTAATGGTCCAATCCTGACGTAAGGGGGGGTGTTAAATAAGACTTAAAGTCTTTCCAAACAGAAGTCTTTGCTAGAAACCCCAGCCCTATAGTAAATAGAAACTGTTAGCTACACCTGTTCCTGTTGTTATATTGAACACTGAAACATCTGGTGGGGTTGAAATGATATAAGTTCCGCTACCCAAGAATATTTTATGCTCTTCAGCATTTTTTTTTCCTGAATATGTTTTTACCACTCTTAGTCCATTTGTTAAATGAATTTTCTGATGAAGTTGAAAGTTTGGTTCTAGCCATATGGGAGTACAAGCTGCTTTTATCTATTCCGAAAAAGAGCTAAAGGATTTTAGACACACCTAGAATCAGGATAATTTTATTTTGGTGAAAGGTTAGGGAATGAGATGGCAAATACTAACTCTGTGGTGTACCTTACTGATCTTACAATTTCTTTTTTTTTTTTTCCTATATTGTTTTACCGTTCACTCCCCTCCAGCTCCTATTATCTGCCCTCTCTTCGAATAATCCACATTCTTATTTTTTGATAAAGCCACAGAAGTATTAGTTTGAAGGCAATTCTGGAAGTCAATAAGTCCATTCTCCAACTCATAAAAGGACTACACTGCATCAGGTCAGACATGGCTTTGTCTAGCTGACTCTTAAAAACCACCAAGGACAGAATCCACAACTTCTCTGGGTAACCTGTTTTGGTACTGCATTACCCTTCTGGTGAAAAAGATTTCCTGCTGGCTAAACTGAAGGTCTTTTTAAGATTTCATTACTCTTTACATGATTTTCTTTTGCCAGACAGCACTTCTTCCTCCTAGACTCTACTTTCTTTCACCTATGACAAGATCATCTTTCCATCTCAGAACTGTCTCTGTTATTCCTCAGTGTATTCATTTATGGCTGTGGATGTGAAAGTTTTCCACTACTGTTCTGGCATATTTCAGTGATTCTTTTATGATCTAGCCTGAAAGACAAAAAGACAAATTCTGTCTCTAATTCTGCAGATAAAAGTAAGTTCTATGAAATTTCACCAGTGATGCAGGTCTATGAGGAATTCTCTAAACATTCCCATAAGAGAAAATCCTTAATTTCCCTATCAGTAAGTAAACTGCATTGTTCTAGAAACCCCTATCACCATAGCTTACTTCCAGGAAAGATATTCCCTGTTACAGCATGACAAGGAACGGATTTTTCACAAGAATTTGTGACCTTCTAAAGGCCACTGTTTCATACCTACAAGTACAAGGTACATTTCTGCAAGTGTTTTTCCTCTAGATTAGGTGTATATGAATAGGTGCTTTAGTACACTCAAGATACTTTACTGCATTTATTTCCAGCACAGACCAAGAAAGAAGGTTTCAATTATGCTAGATTTCTTCTTTTTCATCACTCAGGAATGCTATCATGTCTTCTCCAGAACTTTCTTGGCCCTGCTGCCCATACAATTCACAGTTGTAGGCTTCATTTTTTATGTTAGACATTACATGATCAAGGTTTGATCTCCAGCATAAACCTGTCATTTCACTACACAGATGAACAGACTCTTTTTTAGCTCAGAACTATCCTGTACTCCTTCCTCTATTCAATTGTTTTTTACCATAAAGAGAACCACATTGTCTGTTCATTTGAATCTTTCAGTATTGAGCTGAAAAAGTCAGGAGCTCCATCTCTAGGGCTGATAGTACTTTCTTTTAATGAAGATACTCCTGCATTAATCTCAGAAGGATATCTATTTCCATTCCTCGGCTTCTCCTGTTCCTTTCCTTGTCATTGCAAAATTTCCTGGTTCATTAAAATAACCATACCTGCTAAAATAAGGAAAGTCCACGGGACAACCATAACCACGACATTAGTGAGACACTGTTCAGAAAGAATCTGTAAATTTAAGACAAAGCCAGAATTGGGATATCTAGAAGATGTGTGAGCCATTGGTGATTGTAGTAAAGTAGTGGTATTTGACATTAGAATCTTGTTACTAAGACTGTACCTGTAATGCAAATTATGCATGAATGCATAACTTTTAATGAACGCATATTTTAAAATAAAGCTCAGTTTCAGAAACACTTCTGTTTAAAAACATACTATGGTTGAAATATAGGAATATAAGCTGTAACCATAAAACTGCTTAAATGAAAGTGTGTAAGAAAACTTTATTTAAAAACATTTGCATTCATAAAATGTACACATTAATCTCAAGCACCTTCATAGCATCTGAATCTGGAATGTGAACAACTGAAACAACTGTGGGGTCAATACTCTTCCAAGAGCATAGAATTCACAGTATGAATACAAACACTTCGGAGACACAGAGAAGATTTAGAAACAAAACCTAAAAAAAAATATTTAGGGCCATACACTCCTACAGTTCAATAGGATTTTAACTTCTCTGGAAGTTTTGTCATGCAAATAGGCAACATATGATCCCTTAATTTGATTAGAGATTTATTCTGGATGCTCTGAAAAGCTGAAACAATACTTGATTAAGAAATAGACTTCTTTTCTTAATTTAGAGATTGCCTCTATCATTGCAGATTTTTGCTTTCTCTTCTTTTAGCAGCTATCTTGAGATCTGGAATTCTTTCCAACACTAAATTACTAAAAATATGTATTTCTTAATCTTAATGTACTAAAGTAAAAAAATTCATCAACAGCAATATTATCATCAACATTGCACTTAATTTTTTCAATAAAAATGGACTTGACACAGGGTTTATAGAAGCATATAATGAATAAGTTTGGAAAGGACCCCTGAAGATCGTATAGCTGAAACTCCTGCTCTAAGCAAGGCTAACTTTAAACTTGATCAGATTACTCAGGGCCTTGTCTTATTTAGATTTTAGTACATCAAAGGATGGAGATTTCATAAGCCCATTGGTTCCTTCCAACCTCAACAATCCAGTGATTCTGTAAACTTCAAGTAAACTCAGACATTTTTAATGAAAGTCAAGAGATTAAGTCTATTTTAGGCAAAGAGTCCGCATTTTAGAGAGTGCTTTTCTACTCTTTTCAAGCTGTTGGTGTTACAGACTTGTGAAGTGCTTTTGTATTTGGCTATATATATTCATAACCAAATTAAAGGTTATCTAAAATTAATTACTATCTAAAATTATTACTGAATTTTGAATTATATATTTTGAATTATGTTTTTATTTATATTTATTAGTGAATTACAGAGATTCTGCTTGTCTGTCTTTAAGGAACTTTTCTCCTGCATTGAGCCATAAGAATTTCATGACAAGGCATTATTGCTCTTCTACAGTATTTTTTAATGTATTGGGTAAGAAAGATCAGCCTTCTCAGCTTTCTCTCTGGTAGTTTTGCTCAAGAAAGGTTTGTAGATCATTAAAGCCTATTCATGTACAAAAGGTAGTCAGTCAGCAGTCTGCTGAGGGCACTAGCCACAACTGATAGACAGACATGGCTCTTGCATATTGCGGACAAGAAACAATATGGTCCTTAAATTAGTTCAGCATTTTCATTTAATTGTAAAACATGGCTTTTTAAAATAAGGAAAGTGTAGGCCTAATGTATTCTGCCATGTTCCTGAAAACAACAGCATGTGAACTGTTCAAGCAAATTAAAAAAATACAATGACAAAAGTCAGGATCTCTAACAATTTTTTCTCTTGTATCTGAATTGCTGAAACAACTTACTCTTTTATAAAAAGTCTTCCTTATTAAAAAAGTTTCTCACCCCAAGCTAATCTCTGCTGAGAGTTTCAATTATTATATTCTGGTATAGTAGTGTAAATCTAAAATAACTATATACACAGAGCCAAGGTTGTCCTGGTAAAATGAAAGGACCAGATGTTACTGTTGTGTTGCTATTTCATTTTATTTGCTTTGGTTCCCATCCAAAATGGGAGGACACACTGTAATAAGCTTTACTCAGAAAGGAAAAGGTTTTGGAGACTTGATCTCCAAAGAAAGCAGATCCTAAAGAATAATCTTCAGAAACTTGGAGCATTTCTCTGAAGTCCCCTTTGGCTTCCTTACACACACTCTATTATAGCAAAATTTGACTACAGATGAACTGTTAGAGCCAATTCTACGTCAGTGTCAGCACACCCTATCACAGCAGCCCACCTCATCAGAAACAACAGCAGGAGCTGAATTTTGTACCATGAGACAAAAGCTTCTACCTAGGAAGAACTCGTATTTATATTGAATCCTATCATGAATAAAGGTACCAATACCTTTGCTGACATAATTGTCTAGTTCTAATAGATTTGTAGTGATGGGCAGTATGCCCATTCTGGTAAGGTTTTGGTGAGTGTTGGGGAAGTAAAGTCCTGATGCCTTTCTACCGTCCACCACCAAGTGCCACAGAAATAACAGCTCTGCCCTTTGTGGTGTGTCTTGAGACTATCAAATGTGCATGATTTCTTCGTTCAATAAAAACTCTTAAAAATGCTACAATACCATACTACCCAACAGGCTTGTTACAATATTAAAAATAAAATTATTAAAATTGTAAAAAAGCAAGAAACACAGAAAATCATAGACAAGGAAGAAGAGAAAATACATTCTGAAGAGTACCACCATGTGATCTTGCTGTCTCGAGGCAGGGGCAATGTACACTTCAAATTGAGTGTCAGTGTATGTCAAGATTGTACAGCTAGAAGAGGGATTTCATGGGTTTTGAAGATTTGCTTTAGCCAAGTGGCTTTAATGACATTTTCTTGTATATTTAAATATTCAGGTGAATTGGTCTCTAATGGCTTGTGGCTGACTGGGCAGAACACAGACATATGGCACATGTTAGGCATGTAGAATATAAAAAATGAGGAATTCTCCTAGGAACACCTCATCAAAGTAGATTATTGACTTAGTTTTCACCTGATGTCAAAGCAGAAGATTCCCCAAGACAAATGACTCAGTTCATCTAACTAAATAGACTGACTTCACAGAATACTTATGCAAGTGCTCCAGTTCAGCACCCTTGGGATGACAGCAGGGCAGAAATCTTCATGAAGTTTCTGAGGCAGATGGGAGGAGGCAGAGATCAGATAGATGATTCTGCTTTATTGTTCATAGTCCACTGTTGTTCTAGATAAACGTAGTCCATCTTATTCCATAATGTAAATGTAACTGTGGGAATGCATGACTTTTTGTGCCAAGGGATGTCCTGTTTTTTTCTCAGGGTAACTTTTGGTTCATTTTATAAAGTGTGTTTCCTTGCAAAGTGAAGCTAGGGACAAAAAGGAAGTTCATAGTCTCATTAATTTCTTTAAAGCTTCCTTATCAAGAAGGATCTAATCTAGCCTAACAAAATGTCAAGCTAGCAAATTAAATTCCCTGACTTCAAGGAAAACCACTCATTAAAGATGTAAGATACCAGACTAAAACACTACCAAATTTTTTAATATAAACTTAGCTGAAGAGAGGTTGCACATACAATAGCCTGCCTTGCACAGACAAGCTGAAGAAGCAAATTGTAAACCTTCAGTACCTTGAGCATTATGATCACCATTGTACCCGACGACTTGACCTGTTACTAACGAACACTGAAAAAGATCCAAGGTCATATAAAGCCACAACGATGTAGGAGTAGGCAAAACAGTCAAGAAAGGATCTGGCTGATGTGTGGACCCAACCACACATGGGCCACATATATTGCCATAAATATAGCCTTGAAGCAGACCAAACCCATCTTGGTCAGGTGAAGATCAGCAATAAAAAGAGGCTGGAACTTAATGAGCTGAAAAGGGATTTTAACATGGAGCGAATGGAGCAACAGCAGGAGAATGAAGTCCAAAAGATTCTCCTTCCCTAACCTGAGAGATGAATTTACCAAGAAAAGATGTCTAAGATGTTAACCTAGTTACCCCATCCTTGTTTCCCTCTGTTTTCACATCTCTATGGGTAGCTAGCCATCTCTACTGGCTACCTAACAAGGTTAAAGAGCTGTTCTCCTGCCTCCTGTCACTGAAGACATTTTCACCAGACTGCTTCTCGGTTACCCACATTACCTTAGGACTCCCTTCATAGACTCGCTCTGGGGTCTTATAGCCCAACTGTCATTAATGCTTGCCAAGTTTTTCTGCACAATATACAAGCCATGACTTTTTCTCTTCAAATACACAGCTAGAACTTGTTTGGCATCTCATTTTGCATCTGATTTTCTACAACATGGCCTTGACAACTTCAATCTTTCTCTTCTTCTATTTAGAACATTGCAACAAAATCTGTTTTCCCAGTCAGCTTTAGACTTTTCATCCCTCTCGCTGCCCTCTTCCACCATCTTGCTATTTTGCACTACACTCAAACTGCTTATCTTCACTTTCACTGTCTTTCATCTATCCTATGTCGTATATCATCTCTACTTTTGTATGAAGAGGGTGCCTTTGGGCTCCAATTATCCCATGAAGCCAATATTCAACCTCTAGATAGGTTGGGGTTTTTTGTGGTTGGTTTGTTTGGTTTTTTTTAATCTTTATGCCTTTGCTACTATATTCTTGCATCTTTGAGAAATTGTGTTGGGTTCACTTGGCAAGGTCTTGATGGCCAGAGTGGGAGGGCAGCAGGGGCGGCCCGTGTGAGGAGAGAAGAGGGGCTGCCCTGGGCCAGACACAGCCGGCCCCGGCCCCCTGTGCCCCTCGGTGGGGAGGAGGTCGAGGAGGTGGGAATGATGGAGCAAAGCTGAGCCTGGGAAGAAAGGGGGCTTGTTGGGGGAAAGTGGTTTAGGTTTGCCTTTGTTTCTTGTGGTCCAACTCTGCTTTTAACCGGTGAAATTACGCGAATTTTCCCCAAGTTGTGTCTGTTTTGCCCGTGATGGTAAGTGGTCAGTGATCTCCCTGCCTTTATCTCAACCCAGGAGCTTTTGCATCATATTTTCTCCCCTGTGCTGTTGAGGAGGGGCAGTGGGAGAGCAGCTGGGTGGGGTCTGGCAGCCAGAGCAGGTCAACCCCTCACAGAAGTTCCATAGAAATATTTACAAATTTCTTTACCATCCATCTTCCTAAAAACCTTCTCTTCATATGCTACTTTGCTGTGGATTTTTATAAAACCCATGATAATCATTAGTTTGATGATGTGTGAAAGGATTGATCATGTTGATTATTAAAGTTTTATGTATTATCATGTACCTTTATCTCTTTTGTCTGTTGACTATAGAGCTTAAAAAGCCCTAGGGACAGGGATCATTTTGTTGTGTGCAGTTTTACAGCATGCATCAGACTAAAGTACCGATTCATTAATAGGGTCCCTTAAGGATACTTACACAGTTTAATATTTTAGGCAACCGAATGCAACACCCTTTGCTTTACTTCCCCTTATTTTGCATCCCTTCTACTTAAAATGTTAACATTTTAAATACAAATTTAAGACTTTAATTTTTAATTCATTTGTATAGTCTACAAAAGTCCCATCTTAAAATTGCCAGAAATTAGTCGGTTATCACTAAAGACTATTTCCAAACAAAGTAAAATAAACCAGGAGGATGGAGTAGATGGCCACTGGAGGTCCCTTACAACCCAAATTATTGTATGATCCTAAGGATTAAAAATCTGTCAAATCTTTATTGACAGGCAATTTTATGCTGTTATGATCAAAATACTTAAAAGAATACTTCCCAGAATGGATCAGCAAACTGACTGTAATTCCAAACAAAAAACTGAGTATTTGAACATTCACATGTAAGAAATCATTCCTAAATCTCATGTTTTATGGACACATTTTTTTCTCCTCTAAGAAAAACATCAGAAACAAATTAATTAGTCACACACAGTACTACAGTGATACACAAAGAATAATTATTACCTAGTCTCTGGCTATCCTTCAAATATTGTCCAACTATTTCCAAAGCATACTCATGGACACGGACACACACGGACACACAGATTTTGGGAGACTAAATTTTCTTCATTTTTTCCCAATTCTTTAATACACACTGTGTAATTTACTAGTAATCTTGGGAAATCTTGGCTAAAATATTTTGCTTTCATGTTATTTCCAATGTAAAGTTTAAATAGCTTTGTTGTGTCCGTTACTTCCTTTTTTTCCTGAAAATATCCTAGGAAATGAACTTACTAAGATAAATGTTCCTAAACCAGCAAATTTTAAAAGGAAGGAAGAAAAAGTAATTATGCACATAAAGACAGCATTTTCACAACAGAATCTAAGTCACCTTCATCCAATCAGGAAACAGAAGAAATTCTGTGTGATTTATGTTGCCACAGTAAGAATCAAATTATATTGAGTACAAATTCAGTTAACCGCTTTTGAATGCTGTGCGGACCTGCAAGTGACAACACAGCATATTCTGGAAACTGTCTGAAATAGCAAATAAAACTGAGAAGAGGAAAAAATTGTGCATTTAGTCTTATCTGATTTTGATGAATCCTAGGTGGGACAAGCTACAATTTATAGCGACCACTGTTCACTTGTTCTTTGACTATGAGGAAACTGTACTGAGTTGCCAGGTTAATGAAACCAAACTGGCAACTGCTGAAAAATGATGACTGTAGCAAGTATCACTGATGTTGAAGAGTACAAGCAGCAGTGGTGACAAATCTGGGGAAAGCACCAAACTAGCCAAACAGCTTGCAAGCTTACTAACACAGCCAGCCGGCTTGCACCGTTTCTTGCAGCAGTTCTACTAATAATGAGTAACTTATCTTGAGAAATGAAATTCTCCTCTGTTACTGTGTTGCACATGGTTTACAAGGAATGCATCATAATCATGACTGGTCAAATTTGACTGAAAGGCCCTCTAGACAAAACTTTAGAGAAGGGGAGGAAGGGAAGACACCAAGGTTTTAACGATGATGTCCTAACACAGGTATTTACTGCATACTGTGAAAGAAGACTAATACTGTCTTTTGTGGAAAGAAAAAGGGAATATCTAGTCTCCTCATACCTTTAGAAATGAATAAGTATTGTCTAATGGGTGTTTGTTCTTAACTCATGAATCTTATTCAGTCCTTATCTCTCCATACTGGATAGGTGATACAGAAAGACGCCTAGCATCAGATGTCTGTGGCCATGACCCATACCATTTAGAGCATCATCAAAGAGACAGTCAGAGGAAGGGTCTGCAGAATATCAAATCCTTCTGTATGGCTTTATGTTTGAAAGCCAAGTAGCCTCCTCAAATCTTAGAGAAGGTGAAAAACACATAATTTCTAGATCACATATTAGCAGAGCATTCTGGGGACTCAGTTGTTTTTCACTGTATTGCTTTAGAAAATTATGCCATTCAGCTACTGAAATGTCTTCTACCTTTCATAATTACTTTTTTAATTAGAAAGTTTCCTGATTTGTCTAGTTAGCGTGGGTGACATCTTAAAATACCAGAGCAGGTTTTCCAATAATTAAAACCTATAGGATGATGACAGCTACCAGCACTTAAAAATCTGAACCTATATTTTATTGTAGCTTCTGTTCTGTGTACATACCACACACACACACAGAGACACAGGCACATATTTTGAAACCACATAGAAATGATGCTTGCATATTTTGTTAGCCTGCAGGGAGAATTGTTCTAGCTTTTATCATTGAGGGTATGAAAAATTCAACATTAAATCATTTCAAATTAATGGGAATTTTTCTCTTAGGGCAGAAATAATTCTGTGTGGTACCTCCCGGAAGCCAAATAAGATGATTTCAGCCTCTTGGGAGGAGATACAACAGCTTCACAGAACAAGCCTTTCTACTGACTTTCATTTAATTCCCAGTAGGTGTTTCATTTTCTCATAAAGACTTCATCGTTATTTTTCCTTTTTGTTCAGAGCAAACATCCTTCCCTTCAGCTGCAATAAAAGGGATCTAAACGCAAAGAGCTTACTTTTTCATAAAACATATGACATGCATTTTTCCTGTCTAGGAGCAGACTTCTGATTCATCTGAATGATGAACTAACACTGATGAATGAAAGGGGAGAATTAAATGTATGTTTCTGCAGGACCCAATGAAAAAGGAAATGCTAAAAGATAAATATATGATAAGAAAAAATTCAATTTACAACTTAGCTTATCTACTGTGACACTTGACACTCCACAGATTAGAGTACCACCTGAAAAAAATCAGATCTAAAATGAAAGCAGAATAGTTACAGCTTTCTTTTCAGAATTCAAAAGAATGTAAAGTGGTTCATAGACACACTAATGACATTATGTAGGAAGCAGGAGATGGAAGGGAAGAAAAAAACATCCATGAACTCTACCAGATAGATGCAAGAAGCAGCTTGCAGGAAGAAAGGCAGAGCACAGATCTCACACGGAGAGATACTGAAGCAAGATAAAATAAAGATTGGTACATTAAGAAATGCTTCTTTTTTTTTTTTTCTTTAATTCAGAAAGATAGTTTTAGTCAGAAGATTGAGATTTACTCAAAATGAAGCAGTTTACAAGACAAGTCTCAAATTTTGAAAAAAAAGTATCAAAATGGCTGCAGCATATTATTGACCACTTTGAGAAGAAAACCTTTCATTTTGAAGGTTATTTTGCATTCAAAATTTCAGGGTGGTTTTTTTTTTTTCCTAAGAATGAAATTAAGCAAGGATTAGAACAGAGATTGGAAAATGGCTGTAGCTTTACTTTTAGGTCCCAATTTTCTCTTTGTCCATTTCTAAAGTTTTTCATAACCAATGCTCACTTGAAACTGTTAGGGAAGGTGGCAAACTTAGAAAAACCTATATATTTTTATTTTCCAGAATTTTATCTCTCACAAATGTAAAGTATTAACTACAGATGGACTCTATTCCATCTAATGATTGAAATAAAAAGAAAGATAAGAAAGTTCAGCAGAATATTCTGAGGAACTGGAACTTTACTAGGAGCTACAAAGGATCTCTCTAGGCAATATTTTCCATCACTTTGCTAAAGCAAATATAAACATGGGCCAATGAATAAGCAATAATGGTTTGCATCAAAGAATTTTAAAGAGAAAATTTCAATAAGCAGAAAATTTTTTAAGTACCACATGAGTTTTAAATGCAAGAGCTGCTGCCTCCAGAGATCTGCAGTTTTTCAGGACCAGAATGTCCATGTGGTGAGAAATACTTTGAGTGCCTATACTGTGGAAACAGTTCCTGGGACAGCTTGACACATAGGGTAAATTGTCATTGATGCTGTGGTTAAAAGGGAAAAAGATTTTTCTATTATTTTCAAATCTCATTTTACAATCCATTAAAGACTCCACAGTGGAGAGAATTCCCACATACTGACTGTGTCATATCAGAAAATCTATACCAGATAGGTCCTGTGAAATTTTTTCTTTGGATATGCAGGTAACTGCTCCCTTCCTCTGGTCATTTATTAAAACCTATCTTGAGAGAGGCAGACTCACTTTTGCAGGCGTTCTAGGGCTGATTATTTGAGGATTATAGAAGAGAGATTTTGTGGGTGTGGAATAGGGAAAATAAATGCCTGAGGTTGGTCATTTAAAGACCACAAAGCTAGTGGTAGGAACCAGGTGTGTGAGCTGGTACTTAGAGGGAAGGACATGGCTGGGAGAGAAAAGAGAATACTAATCTAGTAAGGACAGGTGATGGGAAGCAGTAGCAAGATAGCAGAACCCTGAAGATGTACTTACTTAAAGGCACAATTTACATATGTAACTTCTGGGTTTGAAGCTCAGTAATAAATGCTGAAACACAGTCCAACATGGTCTTGAACCAGACAGTATGGGCCTGATTAAGCAAAGCATTTCATTTTACACCACCTTTAAGTGATCTCTTTGTAATCATTGCACGACTAAAACTAGGGTTTGGTACAGTAAGTGAATGAAGGAAAAAACAATAAAAACAGAAAAAAAGTGGGGGAGAGAAGGAACAAAGAGTGAAGAATGTGAAATTTACCATCCAAAATAAGCACATTAAATACTCTTTTAAATCATATAGATAATCTCATCCTAACAACTGTTGACTTCAATAAAACAGGAACAGAAGTGAACTGGATAAATCATTCTGTATTTAATTTTCACCCTTTTCAAGATGGGGAACTTTATACCCAATAGTAATAATTAGTAGAAAAACTTCTACCATAGAAGTAATAAAACTCTTCTCCAGGATTTTCAATAGCAAGAGATCTAAAAGCATAGAAGATTTTCATTAAAATAAACAAGGCAGAACAACAAATGTACTTCAGGATAGACTTGGAATATTTGCAGAAAATATTGTTGTGGAGGAAAACATATATATCTTAAGAAAATATTTTATCATTCAAAGAAAAAAAATTAATTTTGGTTTTAGAACAATAGTTTTCTTAAATCACTGTCTCAGGAATTCTATTTTCCCAAATTGTGAATGTGTAAAGTTTCATTCTTTTTCTGTTAGTTGTCCTGTTCATCAGAAGTCTTTATTTTTATCTTCTTTATTTGTTGGTATTTTGAGATTTCCTGGTTTTAGAAGATTTATTGCATGTGATCTGAATCTCAAGTTAAGTATTTAGTCCCTTCTAATATGGCTGCAGATATTTATTGAACACATGTTCACATTGAGTAAGCACAAATGTTCACTCAGTTGCCACATCTGCTTCCTTTCTGGGAGCTATATGTTTTAGGTGGTCTGTAAATCCTTCCCTCTGCTACAATTTGTCTCTTTCAGCAACATTACCCTATTGTCACTGGAAATTAAAAAAGATATTAATACATATAAAGAAAGAGATACATAAGTATTCAGATATTTATATCCTGTTATTTCTACTGGAAAACTCACTGTTAATTTTAATCACATCTTATTTTCATGCTGTGTAAAATGCATGTCACAACGCAGCAATCTTCCATAACTTTCTTTTTCCACTGAAAGTCTCAGTTCTATCTACAATAATTTCTTACAAATCCATCAAAATGCAGAAACCCCGTTCTCCCTAAATAATGAATGCAAAAGATTTTTTCAAAAAAACCAAACTATAAGTGTGACTTACTAGTGAGGAGGAAAAGTCTGTGTCTGATGTTTTGTATTTTAGAATCTTAATACACAAATCTGTTTCCAGGAAGGATTTAAAAATGAGCATTAGGCATGGCCAGTTTTTAAATTTTAACCAATGTACAAGATGTTAATTAAATAAATCCATAGCTTCTAATTCCTGATAATAGATATATGTACTCAACTGCATATAGTCTTTCCTTTGCAAGGAACAGTTTCAGAATACATGTAAGATGCTTCTAAGTAGGACAGATAGTCAAAATAATAACCACATATCCCTACTCGTATTAATGGTCATATATCGCTACTAGTCATTAGTAACAGGTTGATTTTATCAGCAGGCAAAAAGTGTTGGGACACCTTCTCCCACTAGAAGAAAATGAATGGCTTCTGACTTCAATATCACTGAACTGATAAATAAGTAAGAGTTTAGCCGATTATTTCACACACAACCCCCCAAAATTTCAAAGTGCAACTATACAGCATGACCAGGTTATATCATTGGGTACTCATTAGAGAGATACAAGCTAAAATCACTCTACATGGAGTACATTTAAACTACAGAATTCTACTGATTTAAGACTGTTCTATTCATATCAAGGAAAACAAATTTTACTTAAATGTTAATTACTGAAAAATTAATTGTTCAATATGTAGGATAATAAATTGCCCTTTTAACTAAATCTCTATAGATGAATATAGTTTAGGCAAATTCCTTCTCCCTAGACAAATGGTAGATACAATAACCCATAAAATGTATTTCTGAGAAATTAGTCCAAGAAAGAGGAAGCTAATTATTTTCCAATAACTTATCACACAGTATACACTGAACTTCCATTACATTTCAAACTATAAACATTGAGTTTAAAAAGGAAATATTTTAAGTTGCTAAGCAACGGTGTCTTTGTTTATCATAGTGTTTTTGAAATGAAAGCACTGGAAGGGGAAAACAGAACAAACAAACATAGAATATAATCTACTTCACAGTCAACATAAGAAAACAACTTTTGCTTACAGAATATAAATTAATAAATATTCTCAAAAACAACTCCATCTATAGTTCAATGGACCTTTTCTCTATGCATTGCTGTTATTTTGACTTTGCTTTCTAAACGTGTCAGTAAAAGGATATAGCTAAGTAAGAAATAAGAAACTACAGAATAGGTTTATTATTGATCAGAATTTCTGAAAAACGTTCAAACTAAAAGATCATTCTATATCTGAATTTGGACACAGACTGATAGAAACATATAATATTAATTTATAGTAAAAATACCTAAGCATATAGACTTGATTGTCCAAATGTGCTTATTTAATGTCCCTTTAAAACGCATGTTTACTTCTGCTTATAAAACAAATGAAATGGGGACGGGTTCCAAACTGCTCAGGTTACAAAAAGCCAAGTTAGTGACATCGAGGGACTGCACAGAGCTCTCCAGCTGTGTGGCAGGGCAGCCTCAATGAAGGTGTAGCTGTTTTCCCACACATGTCCAGGCAATTGCTGAAGCTTAACTATTCCCCCTCTGGAATGCCACCTTCTTCTTGTGCCAAATCCCTCGCGGTGGGTGGGGAGAAGGGACCCGGACCCATACACTCTGTGCAAAGGAGCGTCCCATCCCCGTGATGAGTCTCAGCTGGTGAGGTGCCACCAGAGCCAGTCCTTCTCAGGGCTCAAAAGCTGAACAGGAACCGCTTAATATGTCTGTCCGACCACTAACTGCAATTTTCTTGTTTGTATCACCATTCTGTCTCTTAAAAAGACACGTGGTTCTCTTTCACAGCTTTCAGGTTTTTTCTTCACTGTAAGTAAATGAGGTCAAGACTTTTTGTATTCTGGAAAATGAGACAGGTCAGCCAGGAAAGGTGACACTGGCCATCTTCTGAGGTGCCTGACCGCAGTCACTGTGGCTGGCATTTTGTACCTCTCATTGGATATGCTGCTGAAGTGAATGAGTTCTCAGTCCCCCCGAAAAAAGCACTTCAGCATCAATATATGATCCAAAGTGTCTGTGTTTGACCTTTCATTGCTAACTGAAATGGTATGTTAGCTTTTTTCCAGGGTAATTTAATGAAACCCCTTAATGTGTGGCAAAATTCTTGGCAGTTTATGAAGATTTCTTTGCTTTTATTTTTCCTCCTTTTTTTAAATACAGTTGACTTTTGCCTCAGTTGCTACAAGTGTTACCATGTGTATATAAACACAGACATGGGCGGTGGGAATGCTGGTACTTTGTTTTATCTCACATTCCCCAGACACTTTCAGCCCAGATGGCCTGGTGCAGTCCTTCAAGTCTGTCCTGGTTTCGGCTGGGATAGAGTTAATTTTCTTTCTAGTAGCTGGTACAGTGTCATGTTTTGGGTTCAGTGTGAGAAGAATGATGATAGCAACAACTGAAAACATCAGTGTGTTAAGTAGTGTTTAGACTAAGTCAAGGGTTTTTCAGCTTCTCCTGCCCAGCCAGCAAGAAGGCTGGAGGGGCACAAGGAGTTGGGAGGGGACACAGCCAGGACAGCTGATCCCAACTGGCCAGAGGGGTATTCCAGACCATGGGACGTCATGCCCAGTATATAAACTGGGGGGAGTTGGCTGGAGTGGGGTGGATCACTGCTCGGGAACTAACTGGGCATTGGTCAGCGAGTGGTGAGCAATTGCATTGTGCATCACTTGTTTTGTATATTCCAATTCTTTTGCTATTACTATTGTCATTGTATTAGTGTTATCATTATCATTATTAGTTTCTTCCTTTCTGTTCTATTAAACTGTTCTTATCTCAACCCACGGGTTTTACCTTTTTCCTTTCAATTCTCTCCCCCATCCCACTGGGTGGGGGGGAGTGAGTGAGAGGCTGCGTGGTGCTCAGTTGCTGGCTGGGGTTAAACCATGACAAAGTCAAACTCTGAATATCATCCCAAGCTTTTGGGGTTTATATGTGATGTAAAAACGGCAAACATTGTGATAAGACTTTTTCCCCTTAAATAAACAAACAAAAAAATTTTTCTCTGCCTTTTATAATGCCTTATATAATTTTTTGAAGAAAAAAGATATCCAAAGAACAATTAATGCTGACATTCCAGTTATCTATAGGTATCCACAACTACTGCTTCTAGTGTTGGTTTGTTGGTTGGTTTTTTTTTTCCTGTATGTCAGTAATATGAATGAAAACAGATTTTTGATCAGACAACTGAACTTTCAAATTTACAATTTTGGAGGCATTAATGAGGTATTTTTAAAGTTAACTCTTATTCTGCTAAGATAACAAAACCACATATCTGGCTTTAGGATTATTTTTTTTTAATAAGGATTTATCTCTGAATATTTATTTTAAGAAAATGGGGCTTAGTTGGCTCATATGCTTATGGGCTTCTGAAATAGTCCATTTTGATGTCACGGCTGGATACTGGGAGCAGAGCTCCACCAGCCCAGCAGATATTTCTGAAGATAGTAACTATAAGAAAATACAACATGCATGCTAAATAAAAGCAAATAAATTTAAAAATGTTTCCTTTAAAATGGAAAAATACATTTGCAATCTAGTTTTTTGGCTTCCTTATAAAAATGGGGTGAGTATTTGGCAATGGTTTTGAAAATACAGAAGAGAAAGGAATAATTTTAGATTAATCTCCTCTGGGAGGAAGCACAGTGGATCCAAATATGCAAGAATTAAAAAATTCTGGTTCTAAGTACAGTACTCATCTGTGAAGAACCAAGTACCTTTAGAGACATAGACTGTCCCAAACATTGATGAATGTTGATGAATAGCAACATGAGAAGACTTTGTAGAAGCAGGTCCTTAATTAAGAGCTTGGCTGTGTGGGAGATGTATTGAGAAATTTTAAATCCTTGCCTAATAGAATATTAAGAGCATGTTATGTAAACCCACATTTTAAGAACTATAAAGATGATGTGATCCTATAAAATGCCAGGAGAAACTGCAGATCTGATCTCTTACAGCTCCCACTGGCATTCAGCAACCATTCCTAAAGCTTTACAGGCACAGCTTGGTAAGCACTGTCAGGAAAACATTACAAGTTCCTTATTTTAGTAATGATGTTCAAAATCACTGTTAAAAAAGAGCTAAAAAAAAAAAAAAAATCCACCTGAAGCCTAAAAACAGGAGAATCAAAAAGAAGAGTCTGGTAAAGTTGCAGTCTGTTTATTTCACAGAATATTTGTATTGGGTTATTAATCAATGAGTTAGGTTATTAACCTATGAGTCAACTACAAATCTGGGGACAGGTAAGCATTAGGAATGGGAAGTGGATTCAAGGCAATCCTGTCTATGGATTAAGGATGTACCAAGTTCTATTTCCATGAACACAGTTCGAAGCTGTCAGCAAGGACACCCATCTTTACTCACAATTAAAAGCATCTTTCCAATTAGTACAGAGCCACTGGTACTATCAGCTAATTTCCCTTTTGTTCTTATACTGGCATTCTTGACTTTTTGCTTATTTTCTATATATGTTTTTTTGGCATAGAAAAAAAAAAAATCTGTCTCCTCCTCCACCTTGTTAAAAGCCATGATTAGTAAATCACCTCACCCACTCTGTGCAAATTCTCACTCATTCTTGAGCAGTCTGACGTGTTACCTGGGCTGGGAAGTAACATGCAGCTTTGTCCCTTTTGCAAGCCCCTTCCATTTCAGCTGCAGAAGTCCTTAAAAGTAATAGCAATACCTGCCACTTAATACCACTTTAAAAAGATAGAAAATATTTTATTGAGGGAAAATGTTTAAGCCTATCCTTGCTATTCAAAATATTTCCCAAATTCTGTTGAAAGTACACAACACAGCTGAACTCAAGGAGTGTGTCACTCCTCACCCAGCACTTGAAGTATCAAACTGTTATGGTGGCATACTGTGACCTGAATAAATTCAGACTTAAAAAGAAATCACATTTGTTGGTTTTGAAGAGTACCACACAAAGGAATAAAAAGATGTCTGCATACTTCCCTTAGATGAACATCTAAGCTTGAGACCACTTGAGTTCCACATGTTCTGATGTTGCAAAGTACTTAAACTACATCTTTTGTTTAATTTCTGTTCAATTCAGAATCCTGAAGAAGGAAACACAGATGCTGGTATACACTGGTGTTTATAAAAGGATAGTATAGTGCAACTAGCTCAGACCTTGTGAACAACAGCCGTATGCCAGTAGCTTGTCTGCTATCATGTGTTACTCCTCAAAAGCCAGATGAGACACACAAGTGCTAAAACATGTCTTGAAAGTTGCTAGCCAACACCACCATGGACAAAGACAAAAAAGTTTCCTGAACACTAGGTATTATCACTCTGATATATCAAAGAATTTATTATCAGTGTCTCACTAACTGCTGTTGTAGCAGTGCAACATGTGTACACAATTAGCTTCCAAATGCATAAAGTGTTTGCATTCAAATCAATAACTTGTTATGAATTCAGTATGATACTGTAAAATTACCATATACTTACTGGATAAATATGACTACAGTTTCAACTCAAACAATCATTCTTGCTACTTTGGTTATAATTTTAATTTACATTTGTTCCAGGACTTTCAAACATATAATTTCAATCAGTTCAGACATTAAAGGAAATCAAAGCTGTAGGAACTGTTTCTGAATTTTGAGGAAGAAATTTTAAAAACAGTTTAAAGATAAACATTTTCACAATAAAATGAAGACTAGTAACTTTTAGCATGGTGGGAACATGGAGTATTTACCATCTAGAAATACAGAGAGATTACCATCTTACTAAAGGAGGAAGTTATTTTTCTGTTTTCATACACTTACGATGTACACTGATCCATAGCTAGGACTCTTAGACATAATAATAATTACACTAATTATATAATCTATCTTCTTATTAATTATAATAATTAATAGAGCATGAAAGCAGATATTTTATACTTTCCTCCTTCTAGCTTATTTGATATCCCCTTCGTGCCTTCATGGTAAGTAATACCAGATAATTGATCCATGCTGTCTACCTCAGTCATGATTTCCTAGACCCCTACATCAGGGAACGTATAGAACCTTCTCAGTTAAGCTGAATGGTTTTATTTAATTCTTCTTTGCACACACACCTTCAGTCATACCTCTTTAACTTGCCCTGAACCTTCTCCAGTTCTAATATACCCAATTTGAGATGAGTGGACTAGTTAAGAAACTGCATACAGCACCCAAAAAGGCAGGTGGATCACAGATTTGTACAATAATATAGCATTGTTCTTAGTTTTCTTCTCTGTTCCTTTCCTACTAAATTTTAGAATTTGATTTGCTTTTATAACTATGACTAATTCTCATCAAGTGACCGCAAGTGACATCACTGAGCTGAATTTTCAAGAAACAGTTTGTCATAACATGTCCTCTACAGTAGTAACTGTTAAGTTAGTACCTATTGGTTTATATGTAAAGCTGGGATTGGCATTGCCCACTATAAGGTCTTTTGCATTTATGTGCAGTAGATTTCGCCTGCCACTTCAATGCTCAGTCTTGTAAAGTCTTTCTGCAGTTCTTGACAGCCTTTCTTTACTATCCTGAATAACTTGGTATTATCAAAAAACTTATCATCTCACAATTCAGTCCTTTTTTATGAGCTTTATTGTTTAATGGCACAGGTCCCTACAGATCCTAGTGGGACTTCCTTCATGATGGGAACTGACCTTTGCTTCTTCCTTCTATATCTAATCACTTATTTAAAAATTACTTGTTTTTTAACCCTTCCCTCTCATGCTCCAGCTGTCAAGTTTCCTTGAAAGCCTTTGATGAGAGACATTGTTAAAAAAATTTTGGTAAATTCAAGTAGGCTATATTAAAAAGATTTTTCTTATCCACATGCCTGTTGAATCCTCCAAACAATTTTAATGTAAATAAAGTTTGGAAAAACATATAATGTTTAGGGAGGTTATCAAGAGTATCACTTTTATATTAAATCACAATTTATAGAGAATTATACAGTTTTTTCCAACAGTACCTTTTACTTGTAGCTGCTAGAACATAAATTAAGGTCAGATAAAAAGTAAAGAAGCTCCATTTCATTGGACTTTTGCATTATTTTTTATTATTTTATTCTTGCTTGTTTGTTTGTTTCTGAAGGTCTGACACCTTATTGAGAAAACCAGACTATTCTGAAATAGGAAAAAAATGAAAAGCTATCCAATCAAAATTTAAAATCAAGAGGAACCAATAAAATGAACCATGTATCCAAGACCCTTGGAAAAAAATCAGCTATCAAAAGTGAAGAACAAGCATATACATTTCCACTAGGTGACAAAGAAAGAAATTCCTGTCAGACACTGTTGAGTCATATTGTCATGAGTATGAAGCATGAAGTCTTATAGACAAAGTTGCTGCATATTTCCCATATTTTTATCCAAGAACATTCACCTCACATCTAGAGAAGTCCTACCTGTGTAATAAAGAGTACAAGGAACAAGTGCTATCTATGTAATAGAGAATAGAAAGAGCAAGAACACATTCTCTTACTGTTAGTAACAACTAAAATGATTTCATAAACCAAGTCTTAGGTATATTGTGCCTTCCAAATGGATATGAGGAGACTAAACTTTTAGTATGTGTTCCATAGATGATTTTTTGTCTGTTTCTTTTAAAATGTGTTGTACTGCATTAAAAATTATATTAACTTTTTAGTAAAGGAGAACTGCACTATTAAGGAAGTCAAAGCCACACATATCAAGTAAATCAGACTTTGTGTTGAAGAATTTTATATTATAACAAATATACAATTTTAAAACCATTCAGAAATGAAAGGGGAAATACAGAAACTATGGAAATATGGGAATCTTCAGTAGTGCTAAACAGCAAAGATTTTTTTCACATTGCTAATAAATTTGACAAAATAAGCATTCAATAACTTATATAGTATTGGTTGCATTGCTTCAACATTAGCAGGAGAGCTAGATGAAAGGGAAAATATTTTTAACTCATGTTTTGATGCAGAAAGCGTTATCATTTTTTTCCTGAGGTTTCAAGTATAAACAGTTTGCTTTTATATGCAATTTGAAGTCAAGAATCTTTGTTTCATAAGGTTTTGAGAAAACAGAGGAGACTTTATGCAGAGATTCATGTTCACAGTTTTTTAAGGTAGAGCCAACTCTGGGGGAAGATGGTTGGCATGTCTGCTAGAAATTATAGGTAGGTGAGAAGCTAGTAGTGTATAGAAACTTGTGATAAGCCTGTACAATTAAATACATACTTGTGTGCAAAGAGCAGATATTCAGAGTTTTAAGGAGTAGAGACAAAACTGTCTTACTCTTTCTCCTAACTTTTCCTTATCATAGGTTGGGAGGGTAAGGAAAAGGAGCTTAAAATAAAGGAGTCTTGATGATGAATGAAATATTTTAAAGGGGATCTTAGCAGGTTGATGACAGAGCATGAATCTAAAATTTCACAGGAGTGTTCAAATTTCTCTATTATTACATGAAATGATTCACTGACTGTTCTTTGCTTTATGCAGCACTAGTCCAAATGTAGTCAAAGTTAAATCAACCCTATACGATAACTGCACAAATCACTTTTTCAGAGCATTCAACACACTTCAATTTATATTTTTTTTTTAAACCATTACAAGTTTCCTATGTATTTGTGAAAATAATCTAAACTTTCTTTCTCCTTAATGTGGTCAAAGTAAACAAGCAGGTCAACCACTTGGCATACTATATATAGATGACATTTTTTTCCCCCAAGGATTTTTTCAAGCTATCTCCAAGAGAAACTTTAGTAACAAGCAGTTACCCACAAAGAACTGCATGCCAACTTATGATTCCTTGCCTTACTCCCAATGCCTGAGAGAAAAATATTGACATTAGATTCCTTTTCATCACAAACATCACTTCTTAGAAAAATATGTTACCGTTGAATTCCCTACAGTGAGTTTAGCCAGCATATGGAACTGTATGAACTATACTTTCTATTCATGCATTTTGTGCCTCTTTAACCAGCAGCGTTTTTGCTGCCCAACACAATTTATCCCTCATTACCAGGATGAATATAGCATAAAGCAAACAAACTTTTCTACTTTATAATTTTTGTTGGCAACATTTAACATTTACATACATGGAATATTAGCACAAGGGATACAAAGTCATTATATACTAATGCTTTGCAAAGTGGAAAGACAATATCCTCAGCATCACTCTGCACTGCATTTCAAATGGCACATTTCAGGCGATTTATGCTAATTTCCATCATTTACAGAACATAATGATACAAATCAGTTAGAATTCAGCACAACAGCCTCTAAGTGTTCAGAACTATGGAGAACACGATAATGGTCTCATTAACTGTAAGCTGAGAATTGAATTTCCATTTCTAGGCAAAACTGTTATTGCCCTACTCGTGATCCACAACACTTTTCCCATTTCATAGGTTATAACAGCCACTGGTCAGCTGCGTTTCTTTCCCTCAGTGACCTCACTGAGCCCACCCAAAGCAATAAAGAAAGATCAGTTGTAGTGATCTTACCTGAAGTGACCTTATTGTCTGCTTTCTGGCTTGACAAAGAACAGCAATATCCAACTTCACTTCATATGCTTAGGAGCCTTAAGTATATACAGAGTTCATAGTTTAAGTCTTTGATATATTGAAAGGAGATGGCAATAGCACAGCAAATGTTTGCCTTTCAATTTGACATTACAGTGAGAAGGATAATAAACACTGTGTTCATAAGAATAAGTATAGCTAAAGCAAGCAAAAAGCCATCATTTCTGAAGTACACGAATGCTGGGAGGTATTAGGAGAAAAAGGTCAACTGACTGTCCAAAGCCTATTAAAAAGGCTAGTTATATCAAACAGTACAGCTAAGATATGGCTTAGATCAACAGCAGAAATATTTTTCGGTTTTTTCCTCCTTCTGAAATTTTTTTATCGGTAGTTTTGACTAGAAAATTGAAAAGTACAATGCTGAGTTGAGTAGACCCAAATCTGTTCCAGGTTATACTTAAGCATATTAGTCCCATCCCATCACACTGACAGGGTGCTATACAGTTACGGATCCGTAACTGCAGATATATCTCAATTATGTAAATCCCTAAACTTTTATTTGCTAAGGGAAGTAATTTACATAATGACTGTACACTTCATACTCAGTAACTATAAAACTATCTTTCAAACCTCTGTCTTCTTAGTAGTTAATATCCTAGGACCACAGGAATTTCTGTTGTGGCTGCTATAAATTTTAAAGCCTAACTTAACCAGCATTAAGCATTGGTATACAATGATTAATCATTATAAATATAGATACCTTTGTATTTGCCTGCATCAGGAGCATAGCAATTACCCAACAGAATTGTATCAATGGTTTATCTGATACATTGTATGATAGCGATCAGCACTGGTGTAATTGTATAGCTAGAAGAGTACCTTCCAAGTTCTTAAGCGAGTAAATTCTTAACTGTTATCTTTATATGAAATAAGAAAATGGAGAAAACGCTTAGGGTATCCAAAGAGGCTAAAAGTAAGAAATTTTAGTAAACATCAAGTACTACTGCACTGTAGAAACTGAAGGTATTGCAGTGCAGCAGAACTGAAATATCCTCCAGCAATTCTATAGCAGATCATTTTCCCTAAGCAGCAGTCAATAACCCACCAAAGGTGCAGTGCCACAAGAGCTTACAGACTTAGCAATGTATGAATGCTGAAAATCTACAGATGTTAAAAAAGTCTATGCACTGGGAGCTGTTTAGATACTACCACTATCAAACAGTACTGTTTTACCCAAACTGCATTACATTTGGTCATGAGCAGTGTAAACAATGGCCAAACTATGAAAAATTACATAAATAAGAGATGGATGCTTATCTTATTATTAGCCCAAAAAATTCCAAGGAGATACAAGAAAATATATACAGTGTATTATCCCACAACTCTTGGAACATGCTTTCTTTTTCTTAACTGCTTTTCATTAAATCACTTTTACACAAACAGAAATCCATACTGGACTTCTATCTGCCATGCATACTTCTGGTATTCCCAGTGAACTGTGGCAAAGTGTTCTACAGTTTAACTCCTTGTTCTACAAAAAAATGTTATTCCTTATTTTGTTTAGAACCTACCATTAGCTACATTCAGATGACATCATCTATTTCTTGTGCTGGAACAGGAAATGAACAGATTTTCCCTGTTCATGTTCTCCAGCCTCTTACGTTTTTACAGATATCTGTATTGACCCTCTAGCATGACTTCACTGCTAACCACTTTCAACACGAAGACTATTTATTTTCAACTAGTTTCCTGTCTTTTAACTTGTCTAATATGCTGTGTATATATATCCACTAACTCTATAGTTTATTTTCACTTTTACCGATTTGCTCAATAAATAAACTAGCCTTATTGAGGCATTCACTGTCCAGATAGTACCAGCAATGTGTTGAAAATTAAAGCAAGCTGCCAATACCTGTTTCTACCTTCTTTATCCTAGTTATTATTTTTCTTTGCCTAGCAGAAGTGGAGATCTGTCTACCTATGGCAATAAAGAGAAATTTCAGGTTGTTTGTCATTCATTATCTGTACAAACATATTCTGGGATCATCTTTTTAACACCTAGGAGAAAGAAACAGAAATATTAAGTTCATTTACCAATGGTGTAATGAAGGCAGAAAATATTCATGTCTTAATAAGGCCACAAATAAAATAAATCATGCAAAAAGGATAACATATTAGGAAGTCAGGAATGACAGATTCTGTAAGTAAATATTTATTCTATATCTGGGGACCTTCCAGCTGATAGTTTTCAAGTCAATCTGCTATGACTTCTTTGCAAATATTTAGTTAAATCCTTCCCATAGATTGTTTATGTAACAGGTTTTCTTGGCTGGCTTTATTTTGCATATTAATTGTTATTTTAGACTACTACCAATCTAGGAAAAGCACTGTTATTAATAGTTTCACATAGTCCACTAAGAATTTTGTATTGCCTTTGATTTACCAGATTCAAATGTATTAATTTGAAGGACAGGAAGAGCTATAAAATAGCAGTTAAAATATATTTTTGAGGGGGAAGGATGCAAAATAAGGATTCAGTTTCAAAAGATAACTGCTATTCAAAGCCTTCTTAGTGCATTTATGACTTGCCAGATTTGTAGACACCATACATGGTATCTAGAGTATTTATGGTTTTTTAAATCTTCAGCAGGTTCTAAACACTAAGATAAATGCAAACGTAAAAATTGTAGGAAAAGCTAATTCACAAAGTAACAATTACAGTATCAGAACTCATACTGCAAAACCAGTATCTTCTGCTGCATAATAACTTATAGAAACTAAAACCTCACTCTTTTTTGCCTCATCTGAATTGTATGGGTGGGCAAATAATCTATCAGAAAATGAAGGGTGAATGAGTAGCAAACAAGAAATATTACACTTGGCATGTTTAAAATTTTCATTTTGCCTCAGTTTAAAAATGTAAGAGGATTAAACCATACCCTCAATAATACAATGAAGGACAAAGTGCATTTTATTACTTTCATGAACCCTGTTTTTCTTGTAAACGAGTAACAATCAGGTTAAGAGAACTACACTGATAATCAAACACTTATGTGAGCTAACAGGAATAACAGATTTGGAGAGACAGACTTTGGTTGTTCTGGTCATCTACTTTTGGATACAAGTTGCCACCAGCTGAACCATTTTGGGGAAATAAATTAATTTCTACATATATTTTCAATTTCAACTGAAAAACTGGAAACTTGCATTCAAATGTCAAAATATTATCCGCAGTCTTATAGCTTGATGCCTACACTTCACACCCAAACAGATTGAAAATAAAGCACAGGACAAGTAACTGTGAACAAGCCTCTCTCTAGAAAGACTAGTATTACTCTTCTGGAGTCTAGACAGTATGAACTACAAAGAGCTCACAGGGCAAAGCACTAGTCTGTGGGAGGAAGAAAACTGCAATCTTTTTTCTTACATCTTTTCTTATTCTAGCCATTTGTACCACAGCTAAGTTTAAACAAAGAGCAAACATGTTAAAAGTAGGAAACTCATGGTGGTAAAAATTTTTGGCATACGTTACTGGTTAAGGTTGGAAGCAGAAGTAACTATGACTGATAGTCACAAAACTCCAAAAACTAAAGACTTTCCAAATTTTAATGATATCTCTTTATGAAATTATTATGTAAATTAATGTATCAAATATGACATCCTTTTCTAGTTTCAGTCTGAGCGAGGTATCATTGCCTATAGAATCAAGGTCTTGTTCTTATCATTCTCAAAGTGATGCCTTAAAACATTGCCTTGATCTGTGTCTAATGGAACAAGTTGATTTATTATAACCTGAAGTAGTTGCCAATGGAAAGCTCATGAGAAAAAAAAGGAAAAAATCCATTGCTTTCTAGGCCAGTAAAAAAAACCAACAGCAACAAAAACTCTTTCTCATTTGTCCATAAAGCATTGCTAAATTTTCCAATTTTATCTTAAGTCAATATTTGGTATTAGTGTTGAAGTCTTACTTCTAGTGTCTCCTAATAACGTGAACAATCACACCGATTTAAAAAAAAAAAAAAAGGAAGTTTGCTCTTTGAGCATGACGCCTCCCTCTGCTCAAGTAATTTCTGAGTTTCTTGCAAGCTGGCTCATTTAATGGCTTGTATTACTATTATAGTTGTGGCTGCAAAAAGATAAGCCAACATGAAAGGTGGATTTCCTTAACCTGGGGCTAGGGGCGGGGAATCAGCATCAGTTGCAGCAGCAAAGATTTGGGGGTTTCTGCCTTCTTCTGAAGCATCTGATCTGGGGAATGGAATGGGACAAGTGTGGGACTGCAAAATCAGACTCTGGGAGACAGCCCCTCTTCTGAGGTGATGGAAGACAGAAAAGGAAGGACAGAGGGAAATTGGAGGAGGCACGACGACTGATATGAAAAGAGTGCTATAAAAAGTGCTCCAGCGTGAAAAGATTCCCTTTGCAGCTCTAAAACAAAAATTCAAAAGCATCCTCTGCCTTGCAGAAACAAAGTAATAAAACTCTGTTGAAAACAAACCTAAACAAATGTTAAATTTTAGGTGAGAAAGACCACACCATCTGTTACTATGTACAAACAACAATGTTATTAGATTATAAATAATGTATTGGCACAGAAGATATGGCTGCCTTCAGATTATTAGGTTAGGAGGCCTACAGAAAGACTCTATAAGTAGGAAAAAAGAATCAGTTTTACAACTTAAAGTACAACCAGAAAGCAACCTTACTGAGACGCAAATGAGAACAAGGCAGGTCTGTGCCATAGAAAGTCATGAGCAACAAGGGAATTAAATACTTAGTTATGATTTAAGAACAACATGTAAAGATAGCAAAACTGTGAAGCTGGTGACTTCAGTCTTCAGTGCATCAGTCAGTGCCCCTTGAGATCCCTACATCAGACATAAATGATGGATGTAGTAAACAATTGTCCCTGGAACCACTCTGTCACAGATTCTCCTAAGAACTGTTCATCTTTGGATGTGGTTTTTTAAGACAGAGCAAGGAGATTAATCTTAATTGATGCAGCAGGCTTAAACGATTTAAATTTGATTAAATACAAATAAACCTGGCAATCTAAAAATCAGAAAAAAACATGTACCAACTAAAAGAATATATAATTTAATAAACTCTAAATGAAAAGACAGGTTATTTTCTGTCACCAGGAGAAAAAAACCCAACTTTAAAAATTGGAGGAGTAGCAATGCTGTGTTTCTAGAAAAAAAGGCTTCCTGAGCCTGAGTGTGTCTAGTGACAGAAAATATCAGTAGTGTGGGATGTTACTGGTTTGTGTGTGTATGAATGTGTGCATAAGAAAGCTCATTACTCAGTTATTCTAAGCCACATCAAATCTGGCACAGCTAAGAACTGAGGCATTTAGGTAACAGAGAGGTTTGCCATATGTTCTCTGCCCTTTGTGCATGTTTTATATACTTAGATGATATGACATACTAATTTTTGTCTAATACTCTATAATGCGTCATTTAAAGAGAGCTACCCTTCCTTGGGAAATATGGCTGTAGTCACAAATAGTATTTTGCTTGCCTTGTACTGCTGCACAACTGCGAGGTGACTGTGCACCTCCTCTAAGGGTAAAGCTACATATCGTTGTTCTAGTGTAACTAAGCAAAAAGTAGCCCAGCTTCAAAGCTCCCAAACTTGCCGGTTTTGACAAAGCACAGCTGATAACACAAAACTTGGCCTATTTTAACTCTCAGAGGAGACGGACTGACATTTTGAGGGGGATCATGGGGAACTACCAAAGAAATTACCTTAGTGTATTCAGCTATTCCTGAAACCATGAACATTCACCTGGTGTTTAGCATGTCTCTCTGTCCTGGTTTCAGCTGGGATGTAGTTAACTGTCTTCCTAGTAGCTGGTACAGTGCTATGTTTTGAGTTCAGTATGTGAAGAATGTTGATAACACTGATGTTTTCAGTTGTTGCTCAGTAGTGTTTAGACTAGAGTCAAGGATTTTTCAGCTTCTCATGCCCAGCCAGGGCACCTGACCCAAACTGGCCAACAGTGTATTCCATACCATGGGACATCCCATCTAGTTTAGGAACTGGGAAGTGGGGGGGCAGGGATTCACGGCTCGGGACTGGCTGGGTGTTGGTCGGCGGGTGGTGAGCAATTGCCCTGCGCATCATTTGAACATTTCAATCCTTTTATTACTGCTGTTGGCATTTTATTAGTTATCATTATCATTATTAGTTTCTTCTTTTCTGTTCTATTAAACCGTTCTTATCTCAACCCAGGAGTTTTACTTCTTTTCCCGATTTTCTCCCCCATCCCACTGGATGGGGGGGAGTGAGTGAGCGGCTGCATGGTGCTTAGTTGCTGGCTGGGGTTAAACCACGACACTCTCTTGAAAGCATTTTGTACCAACTAGTTCCAAGTATGACTGGCCCTGCTGCCACCAGCCACACTTTGAGAGCATGAAATATCTGCATCACTTGAAATTATAAATAAAAATTCATCTGAGAATAAACTGCTAGACTGGGAAACTTGCAGAGCTACAATTTAGGCAAATTTTGTATTTGAAATTAATAGGACCCAAGTTTTCAATAAGAACAACGTGATATGTCACTAGAGAGAGAAATTGAACAAGTTTCCATTCCTGCAAAAAATTTATAATTAGCAACTCAATGTGATAGGCTGATTTAACACCAGGCACAAGAAGTTCCTTGGAAGACATAATGAGCTTCAGAGTTTTTTATGCTGTCTCCTTGTTGTTCCATCAATCCAAGCACTTTATTAGGAGAGAAAAGATCATTCTTTTGCCATTGTATAGATCCACATCTCTCTCCCATCTTGAAGACCTTGTAGCATCCTTGTCTTTTCTCCTCAGAAAGCAGGTAATGCTGAAAATGGTTCAGAGAAGGGTATCAAGGATGATTAAAAGTCTAGATTGAATTCCGCATCAAACACTTCTTCTATGCATAGGTGTTGTGGGTTGGTTGGTTTGTTTCTAAACCTTGAAAGAGAGAAAAATAAGAGTGGAAAGAGGAAGAGAATAGAGGTTTGTAAAATCATTAGCAGTATGGAAAATGCAATTAGGAAATATATTTTACTCTCCTCCAGTACAGGTAGTGACAACATCAATTAAAGCTAGGAGGTGACAGGTTCAAAACAATCAGATAGAGGTGGTTTTCCTGGCACATGGTAATTAAGCTGAGGAATTCTTTGCTGCAAGATGCTGTGAGTTCATTAATCAATTAGATAAGTTCGTGGAACAAGAGTGCACTGAAAAAACCACTAATATTTACATGAGTAAAACCAAAGATAGTATTTATAATGCACGGAATCTCCAAATCTTTAATCTTTTCAGCCTGGAAAATCCTGAGGATGCATCACTGTATGTTCACACTCTTTCATCTTTTTCTCTAGGCTTCTAGTTTTGGCCACAAAATGGTGCGCTAGGCAGACTTCTTGCTTTCGTACGGTATGTCTGTCCTTATACTCTTGCTTCCTCCCCTCCTCTACAGGCTATGAATGTCCCCTGACTTCCTTCAGGAAGAAAAGTAGTTAAAAACTGAAAATAGAAGGGAGCTTTATTTTACACTATGTTGTTGAGACTGTTGTTGTTTCTTTCAGCTGATACTTGGAAATCCAGGTGTGTCATCATTTCCAAGACTTATGGAGAATGGATAACATCACTCTTAAGAATTTACAAGATTTATTTTTTTTAAGCTAGATTGCAGTGCAATCCAATTATCTCTCTGTTATATATTATATAGCTTACTTGCATTCAGGGTATTTGAAAAACAGTTTATTTTTATACTGGACAATTTCCATATTGTTGATTTATTGTGCTCAGTAGTGTGTATAATTCCCATTTCTTCTGAAACTTTCAACTTTTATCTTGTGCCTTCAGTGTGTTTACTGAATTTTCAATGAATTTTATATATAGATGTAGATACTGCATGTCAAGATTAACAGGTCCATTTTGTAAGACTGTTTCTTACAGAACAAGAAATCTTTTTGCATATAATGCCATAAAAATAAAGATTCCACATTTATATATTCTTGCAATACCTTGCTTTAAAACATTAAAAAAATATCTGAAGGCTCTTTTACCTTTTATGAATTTCTAGATAATGATGCTTTTCTATCAACTTCAAAGAAAACAGGGACATCATTAGGATGTGTTATACCATCATTCTTAAACAAGTCAGGTTCATTTATATCATTACTCATACAAATGCATTTCATTGAACAAAAAGGAAAAAGTAGTTAAGAAGACTTTATCCCAGGGGATGCTAGTTGGCTTCAGTGGAAGTCCCAATGTGGCATGCACACTATTGTAGTAGACTTGGTACTCTTTCAGAGCAGAGATATTCATAAACCGTACACAAGCATACCTATTCAAATGTACTCAAAGGTGTGAACATTTTCAAAACTGAATCTTTTCCTCTGCTTATAAATCATTTGCAGATAGACATTCTTTCTCTTCTTTACAATTTTAAGTGCATTTTTACAGTAAGTTTTAAACCCTGGTTCATTTTTCAGCTATAGAATATTTGCTATTTGCTGTTTTAAATTGCCATTAATTATTAACTATTTTACTGATTTCATTAATTTAATAAAAATTTGTGCTTTAAAAGAATGCTCTTACTCATAGTTTTTTTTATATATTATGTAGATAATAAAAGACTTTCTAAAAATATTTCTAAAGCCCATAAAAATGTAATGAATTTGCAAAGAATCTCTTCATTGTATCCCCCACAAATACTCTTGTAAATAGTGACTTAGCCAAACATTTATAAACTGAGATATTTAAAAGGTTATTGATATCTGTAAAACATATTACATTTATAAACTGAGATACTAAAAAGGTTATAGAAATCAGTAAAACATATTGGCTTCTTTTTTTCACTGAACTATTTATGAATGTATTTTATTCTTTTTGTCTTCTTGATATTTAACCTGATTTTTCTGTTTTTGCATCATAGTTACTGCAAAGCATGTTTGCCAGTAATTTTTGGTTGATAAAGCAAACCTTTTGCTAAGGCTCTTACTGTTTTTCTCATACATCTGAAACTTGCCTTGGGAAAAGAAAAAACAAAAACAACTCTGCAACACCACATTGCTGGGGAAAAAAACCACTTTTGCTTGTGTTTTCCCACATGCCTGAGTTCAATTGTTCCTTCTAGCCACTACTTTTCTGCTAATCCTTTTCTTTTTCCTGTAACCATGATTGCTAATGAAAAACCAATAAATAGAAAAAAAGAAGAAATTATGTTAGACAATTCAATATCACTATCCATTAAAAACATAACACAAAAAAATGACTAGAAGGAACAGGATTTGGTGAAGTAATGCCCTATGAGAGTGGGTCTTTCTGCAAGTTTCACAGAAAATAAATGCTCCACAGAAAGCTAACACTATGTAACTCATAGGGTAATGTAACCAAAAAGAGGTACCTGAGCAACAATAATAATGTAATCCTGATTCACAAAAATTTCATATGTCCTGCTTAGGGATACTATATTTCAATATAAATAAATGCACAGGGTCAGCAAATGCAAGAACAATGGATTACACATCAGGGAGAACACAGGGTTCTTGTCGGGGCTATAGCTAACAGCAGGTAGTGGGGGAGCAGCTAGCACTCATGGTGACCTATAGTGAAATCAGATTTCATGAGAAACTGCTGAAACAGCATTCTTTTTTGGGAACATCCAGATGAGTTAGCTTCTCAATAAAAATATGAAATGAACAAAAAGGAAAGTTTTTTTGATTTGGTAAGAAAAGGACATTTGGAAGCATTTAAAACAACAACAATTTCTTAGAAGTTCAAGATTACCCCTAGAGTTAAGTTACTTAGCACCTTTGCTGGTTTTCCCCATGTAACATGGCCTAAGTCAGATGTCTCCATTGCCTCATTAGATTCACCGTTTTGAATGTCCACTTGTACCCCAGAGAGCCTGTTTGGCTAAAAACAGACTGTTTGGCAATACTACTTCAGTTTAGAACATAAGTTTCATGGATGTGTTTCGGGGGTTCTCTATCTATTGCAGGGGTTCTCTATCTATTGCAAGTACAGAAGCAGAAGTTTGACCTCATGCTGAAGGCAAAGAACTGCTTGAACTCTAAGTTCAAAGCAGAAAAAAATGTTGCATTCACAGGTCCCACACTGAGTCCTTTCTTCAACATCAAAGGAAAATATTTTCAAACCACATATTTATATATCATTCATATCATCCCTAAGGCACTGGTCGGAAAGGTGATTTAAACTGGATAGAAACAGTACAAAATCATGCAGGATTCAGCATTTGTACTTAATGTTGAATCATTAAAACCATTCAGCAGCCAAACTGAAAATCATTCAGCACCAAAGTACAGATTCCTATCTGCAAAATTCTTTCTGTAAATAAAGGAAGAAAAGTATCTCTCTAGCATCATATACAGAGCAGGAAAACTGTTTTAGCCTGAGCTCAACTTTTCCCCATTGTTACTCAATGCAATTGCACACCTCGTCAACACTGAGGCTTCTTTCTAATTCCTGCTATTTACAGTACAGTTAAAAGAATGGTATAGTAACAGTATTTTTCCAGTGGAGAAAACAAAGTTTTCTGAGTGTGCTGTTTAAGGTATTAAGAATATTAATCACTCCTATTTAGATTAGCAACCGTGTTATGGCACATGCACAAACTGCTGCATTTTCCTGACAAAAAACCTCTTGCTGGTTTTATCGGAAAGAGGCTGGCGGTGCTGGGGGAATTGTGCACACAGAGATCTGGATGTTTGTGGGCTGATTATTTTGTGTGCACTAAAAAGAGAGAACCACTAGACATGACTCAGCAGTATTCTATTACAGCACATGCAAACAGACACAACACGTGATTGCATAAGCCTTTGTTTTAAACAGAAAACTATGTGAAATCCAAAATAAAGCCAGGAATGGTAGCAAAACAGGCAGAAAGATAAAACTTTGAAAGCTACCAGAAATGGAAACAGAACTCCAGAACAACAGTGCTTTTTATGAGGTTTTGGTTTAAAAGAGATCTGTAAATAGATCCTGACAAGATCCATTTAAGAAATGCTGCAAAAAATCTCTCTTATTCCACATCCACATGGAACCAAGACCCCTGAAATTTAAAGAATAAAGGAGGAGTAGGAGGGAAGCTCATGCAGACACTAGCTATCCAAAAATAGCCAATAACCTGGTACATAAAAGAAGTATAGAGATGACTGTGGAAGAAGATGAAGGCTCAGAACAACTTTTTATTCCAGCTTTGGACTGCTAGAAACATCCTCCTTAGTTCTGCATTACAATGAAGTCTTATGGAGGGCCTCTCACATACCAAGTGACACAGTCCCCAGACAGTAAATTTATGTTAGGTGAGAAATCAGAACCCAGGACAAATCACATAATGTCCTTCAAGTCCCCCCCAACTCGCTGCAAAGGTCTTTTTGAGTAGGTGACGTTAACTAACTGTCTGAAGAGTTGAATCCTCACAACCTTAAGCAAAAATCAATTGAAGCTCAGTATCCTAAGGAAGTGGAATACTTTCCCTTCATGACTGTCGGTTCTGAGTTGCTTAACACAGATTGACAATGCAAAGCAGACTAACCTGCTGTTTGTGGTTTTGTTGTTTTTTGTGGTTTTTTTTTTTAATTTTGTTTTTTAGGTGAATCATTCATAGCAGCTTGCTTGTTTTTCATCTTGTTCACATAAAATATAGTTGTTCCATTTACAGAAAAATCACTTCTGTGTATAGCTCTTAGCACCCTTTACATTTCCCCCCAGATGTACAGGATAGTTGGCACTTTTTACATGTATCATTGGGTACTTTAAAGGCAATCTAAGCTGATAGACACAGCAGAACCACAGACCTATACCTCCAGCTCCCTTTTCCAGTTGTACAAAATACTCTTTGATGCAAAGAAGCAAAATGACTGTTGACAGGATTTATTTCATGCTGCAGTTAGCAGTATGATGAGAAATATCCCTATGAGCAGACAAACTTTTATGCCTTCAGCTTTCCTGAGTTTGAAGAAAGACTGCTGTCTTGTTCTTTCTCCATTTGCATCACAATGAGCCTTAAAAGACCAGCTTTCTTCATGTCTGTAAATACAGGACATCCTTGGATGCTCTAAGAGGCATAACAAAGTGCTATACCCTACTTTATGCAAACTGAAAACTAGGTATGACAGTGGGCTGCCACCATGGACTCTTTCCTCCCACTCAGTCCAGCAATGTCAGCAAGATATTTTCTTGCATCAAGACCCTTAGTTCATACAATGTTTTAAAAAAGTAATCTTGTAATACAAGGATGGGTGCAGTTCTGACAGGAATATCACCACATGGTTTGAGTTCTGCTGTGGCATCAGATCACATGATGGGGCAAAGTAGTAAGAGGCCTAAATTTATGGATGTAATAACATCCCTCTGAGTCTTCTCAGTAAATCAGCACTACTGCTACGATCTATGCTAGCTCGATTAGACCAGCACAGGCATGCCAAGTTCTGCTGTAACATCATTATTTTCTTTGCAGATATATTCCACGTAGGTATATGTTAAACAAGTTACATTTACCCTATTGATTTTGGCTTGTGCTAAAAGAAAACTTTTGTTTCTTCTCTTTAAATTTGTAAGGGAAGCTTCCATGTGCACTTACTTCACAGATGGAGGCACGTATTTATAAATCCATCCGGAGTCCATCATATTTCAATTTTTACTATTATTTTTACTATTAATGACATGAATTGCACTTACCACAGTTGTAATCTAAATAGATTTATGAGATGATCAGTGAAGCTGCCTGGTGTACTGAAGCAATCTGTACTACTTGTCCTTTGCCAAAACCCCAGAAGTGTTAGATTCAACCTGATGTTAAATACTTTGTGTAAGATTAACAACTCTGCCTCTCAGTGTTCTCAGGAAGTTTGTATTCCTTCATTTTTGGTAGAGTTAAAAACCGACCACAAGTAAGAAACGGTAACATTGCTTATTCTTTCTCCTTCTACTCTCTCTTTATTCTGAATGAGCTCCCCAGATGTTCTGGCTGCATGCAGATGCACAATACAACAGTTGTGGCAGTGTCCTACAGAAACTATACTTAATAACAAAAAGCAACTCAAAAAAAAGAAAAGAAAAAGAAAGGTTGTTTAAACTGTTGAGACTGAATTATTTTGTGACCTCAGAAAAACATCAATATAACTGACCAATCAAGCTGAGAATGTTAAAGCTTACAGAACAAGACTTTAGACTGATTCCTAAATTCTGAGAACAACATACTTTATTATCTCTGGAGCTGTCTGGACTGCTCTGCACAACTACAATAAAAACCTAATTCATCACTGTGTCACTACAGTTTTATGCCTGTTTAACTTCAGTGGTTTCAATGAGTTACTGTGATAAATCAGGACCCCGAAGAGCACAGGTGTAAGATACCATGAATGTCCATCTGTTGGACCAAATCACACCCTCTGCAAAACAAGAACAGCTGTTGACTACAGAAAATTATCTTAAAATCTTTTAACACTGTACTGAGTTGACTCCTGTTAAGCTGTATAGCAAAGCAAAGCAAGGCCTCGCAAAGGTGGCTTTCATCTGTTATTTCATACTGTGTTATTCTGGAACTGGAAAAGCATAACGGAACCTAGGAACAATCTGCAAGTAGCAGAGCTGTGAAGAAATGAAAAGGCTCGAGGACCCTGCTCTAAGACACCAGCTAGCACTGAAACAGCGCGTAAGAGAAGCACAATTTAAAAAAAATAAATTCTTTACTGTAAGCAGAATAAAACCACTATGCATCATCATTTTGTTTCTTGAATGTATTAAACAAGCTACAGAATAAGTTAAAAGAACTTAGAAATGTCACTAATGAGTGCAAAGTTATCTTTTTACAGATATACAGTGGACACTCAGTAATGTGGGAAACATACATATGCAAATATTACGTTAAGAGAATGAAATATAGCATATGAATCTTCAAAGCAAATTCAAAGTATTATGAGAAATGGTTGTTTACAGAGTACTCTACTTGAATCAGTCACAAGTAGAAACATGTTCATTTTCCTTTAAAAAATTCTGGTGGTAAGCAAGCCAAACACAATCACTCAAAAGGGCAAAAGACTTTCAGAACACTGACTTCCACTAAAACTTTAAAAACTAACAAGTGATATATAAAGTAGAAACATGATTATTTCCTTGTGTCTTCATGTGATGCCAGTCTTTAAGCGTGGCACATAACGACTTTTAACAGGTACAAGCTTCATGAAGAAATAGTTATTAAGCTTCTATATTAATTTGGGATTTTAATAATACATACAAGTGAACAAAATCTCACATTGGGTAAGTATGGTCACAAATTATAGACCAACATAACAACTGGTTAGGTATTAATAGGATTTCTGTAATGAACATTCCCTCTTCATTATTATGAGGCAAAACAAACCCACCTTATTGAGCTTTCCATTAAATTAGGAACACTGCTTGCACTTTTAAGTAAAATCCCTAAAAAGCTAAGTGACCTTAAAAAGAAAATTGACCATAACAACTAGATGTTTTTCATATCTCTTCTGCACATAGACACAAAAAAGTCATGAGCTGTGACATCTTAGTTTGTCTCAGCATTTTCATCTCAGTCTCCTCCGACATCTCACACCAATGTAGTGAAGGAGGAGCGTAGTAAAAAATCACTTCTGCCAGAGGCTCCTATTAAAGGTCTGGGGCAAAGAACCATGGATAGGTTGAATATTACAAAATGTAGAGCAGTGATCTGATCTGTAATAGAAACACCATTAGGAACTAGCAGCACTTACATGGTCTGTCTAGGGCATCAGACACCCATAGAAAACCTGAACCAGTCTTTTTAACTAACAACAGAGTTCAAAATTCAAGATAAACACAAGTGCTGCAAACAATAACTTTACAGCAAAAGTTAATGAGATCAGAAGTATTTCAGTCAAGACCCCCACTTGGAGGTCCAACTCATTCTTCAAGTTTATTGAGACCTGCCCTAATCTGCACCCTGTATTTTACCAGAAAGAAGTGTGAGAAAAAAAATAAATCAACTCAGAAGTCCACACATTTAATAGCTAAAGCAATACATTCCCAATGGTACCATCACAAACACAGCCTTTGTGCAACCAAAGGTCAGGCTGATAGTTGGTAGGAAAAGAATCGCATGGCTGGAGATTCATGGCAGGAGTGACTTCAGGGCTGGAAAACAGAAGGCTACAGCTTTTCTTCCTTTATTCCCCTATTTATTGTTCAGTCTTCAGACAAAAATATCCTCAGGCTTTGCCTTACTTTTCAGGGATTTACCACAATCTTTCATGGACCACAGGAGGACTGTTAGTCTATCATTCTGGAGGATCAGAAAATGCCAAGGTTGGTCAGATTCCTAAATTCATCCTTCCAGAGTACAAATTCTGTGTGTACAAAGAAAGACCTTTGCATTCTAGTTTTTAAAAGTCTGTGATAATAAGAGATGACCAAGTAACTTCTAACTATTCTTATAAGAGTTTTTAGATGGAATTTTCCAAGTTTGGGGGTTTTTTTGTTGTGTTTTGTTTTTTTTTTTTTAAATATACTTTGGTAGATTAAGGGCTATACAGTCTCTGATTTAGTAAAATAACATCCTCTTCCATTTCTTATGGAATTACACTTAGCATTAAAAATGAAGAGATATTTTAAGTAAAAAAAAAAAAAAATTAACTAACCCCAAGCAGAAAATAAATACAGTTTAAGAGACTTTTCAAGGCAATGTTTTACTTAAAAAAACAGTCATGTCCTTGGGTAAGAAAATCAATACTTGAAATTAGGATTAACCTCCACGAATAAATGTATCTGTTTCTTGAATCTAAATAAATCAAACTAACAAAGTAGTGTCAAGAAGATCTATTATTAATTATCTGGTCCTTAAAAGTTACCAAGACCATTCTGAAGGGCATAAATTTTCACAGAATTCTTTCTTTCCTGTCATCTGTATGGAATATTTGGGTTACCACATTCTTTCAAATCGCTTAGAATAAATAAAAATTTATCAGTCTTGCATGTCTTCCTGTTGCATTGTCAGACAGCCTTCTGCTGCATAGTGGAGATAGCTACAAGAGCCCCTTTGAATGACAGAGAATGAATAAACTTGCAGAAGTAAATGTCAAATAGTGATAGAAGATACTTTTCCTTTTTTCAGGAAGTAGCACCATGCATTCATACTTATCTGTGAGCAGTCTCTGTTTCAATAGTTATTGTGGGCTTGACCTGTGATTTTTTAGAATCTTACACAGATTTGTTCACCACCATCCCCAATATTTAGCAAAAAACCCCAACTTCTGAGCTACATTGTTTGAAACTCTTTAAAGAGTTTTCCAAAGCCTTCATTACACTACATAATGCCCAAAGTCATGTAACTCTCCCTTGTTGGATCATCTTTTTGGGGGCAATTTTTATTGTTCATAGAGGCTCATGAAATTAGGAAATACATAACTTAAATGCAGAATGACTGAGACGCCCCTAGAGAGAAAGGAAACTTTGAAGAAGGAAAAGAAATACTTTCAGAAGTTTTCATTTGTTTGTTTGTTTTTGACTAAGTTTTTTTCCTGACATGACTTTTGTTTCTTCAGACAGGACATCTGCACTGACATTTAAATGAGGAACAAAAAGGAGGAGATAATTAATTGTTGCTTGCTTGACCATCACTCTCAGAATTGTTGTATGTGAAATAAAATATTTTGATACTTTACATGAGCAATTTTCCTCATGAGGGAGGTGTCCTGTTAAGACCCAGCAGTTTGCTATTGCTCAGTGGAAAGGAAAACCATGCCACAAAAAAACCTCCAAGCAAAACCCCAATAAAACCACAAACAAACAAAAAAACCCCCAAAGTATGTAAATTTTATTAAAAATAAAGTTTTAGCAGCACATTCCTACTTTCCTCCTCAATCTCTCCTTTAACACTTCTTTGAGACAAGAACAACAAAAATTAGAAGGAAAGAATACGGTGACAGTCACACCTACAGTGACCAATGTTTTCCTTGATCATGCACATTCCTTATTTTTTCTATCAAAATCAAAGTATTGCCATTGTCACTAATATTCTGTGATCTCCCTCCTTTTGTGAAGGCTTAAACCCCATATAGTAGAGTCTATTTCCTCCTCATTTCTTCTGATTTGCCCCAGTTAATCTTCATAGATTTCTGAAAAGTGACTGTAAATCTACTGAAATTGTGAGGAGAAGCAATTCATAGCTTTGTGCTCCAAACATATGGGAAATAGAAACAGAAAGGATTCTTTAGGTAACATGAAAAACATGTTTGTTTTTTAGAAAACAAAGCCTGTATGCATGAGAGGTGGGAGAGGGGAGAAAAAAAAAGTCGTATCTTTATCTTCTTTGAGATGAAAACTCGACTTTTTTTAAAGACCATCCATAAATAAAGTCTGATTTTTCAAAATGAATGGGGGTTACAGGAGTATTTGCAGACCTAAATACTCATTGTTTTTCAAGCTGTGAGCTTATTTACAAAAGATTATTTGAGTGAAGTTATCCTGTTAAGAGTTATCTACTGAAGGGGTAAACAGCATCTCCAATTACTTCTTACAATGCAATGCACCTGGAATATATTCTGGCATAGCTATTTCTGTTCTGAAACAGTGTAGGAACTTCTGTTTTGCTGGCGATCATTTAATGGTTCTATCAGAAACAGAATAATATTTAATGATTTTGTCTTAGTTATATTGTTGTCCTACAAGACAAAGAATATAATACTCAGCTACTGTAAAATATGTCTCTTTATTTTTAAAGATATTACAATTTTCCTTATCTCTGTAATGAAAAAATTGCATTGATATCATGCATTCTGTGTGTTAGACGGGTATTTGCTTCTGTCATGGCACTACAACAGTCTTAAGCACGCGGTAAAGTTGCCAGTCTCCAGAGGTGTTGCATCAATGATAACTAGCTATAAAATCTGATCACTAGAGAAACAGCAATAGTCTCATATGACATTTTCATAGTTGGTATTATGTTATGGGTAGGCAGTTATCCTCAGCAAGGTCCATCATAAGCAAACCTTGATTAATGCAATAGCTATACGTTGAAAACAAGAGAAAAGGGTTTTGTAGTAACACAAGAAAATTTTCACATCAAGACTTTTTACTTGCCATAGGTCATTTTAGAAACTGATATGATTTCAGTGTTTCTCAGTGTATTTACATAAACATATATGCAAATTCCAACAATTCAGATTTATCAACAAGGAAAATTCAAGTCCCATTAAGTTATATAACTGAAAATCCAGATTGGTTAACACTGTTAAATTCTACAATAATTTCAACATACCTTGCAAAAACTGTCTTTCAACAGTTTTCATGTTGATTGTTTCAAGTTAGTTTCTTTTCTTCCCCCTTTGTTTTGTACTTCAATTTCTTAACTGATTCCACAGCCATCTAACAAATGTAACTTTAATATCTACACTAATTTTGAGAGAATACTTTAAAAAGTATCCCTGTGTATCAGACACTACTGATGCATTTGACATGAGTTTATTCACAGTACAATGTCGACTGAATTTTAACACTATGAAAAAATACTGCACTACTATAATCAGAAACTGTGGGACCACAAGTGGTAATGATAATTATGGTGGGTGTCTGTAAGTCACCATTAATTACTTTGCTGCTTACCTACATAATTTAACCTTGATGTGACAATGCCACCATTCTCCAAGTATAGGCAGCACAGGAGGAAGTGACAATTTTTATTACATTTTATGATTAAGACATTTGTCAAATGGGAATTCAGCTGCAATCTTCCAGTCATTTCGCTTAGGTGATGCATTAGCCAACAGGAGCCTGCTGCAATGCTGTTGTACAAGTTGTGAGCAGAATATATTCTACACAGAGATTGCAACTAACGTTGTGCAGTTGAGTGGAGGTTGTACTAACCACGGCTAGACAAGGACATCATTATTCTTCAGCCACAGGCTGTAAATACATGCCGTTCAGCCACACGGATTGTGCGCAGTAGGTTTGGCGTAGGAAACCTCAGGGCTATTTCAAGCACTTCAGCCTGAGGCAGGACATGGGCTGAAGCCAACCAGACTTTTCAACACAATCTCATCCAAATTCCAGTAATCTCTTAGCAATGAAAGGCTCTTTAACATATCCCTGATTTATTCTGCAGGAGGCTGCTCCTTCCTCCCACATCTCACAATTTCTAACAACCAAGTATAACAGATGTCCCAGAGAGGACAAGGCAGAGGGTGAGTCTGCTTTTGGGTACGTCTTCACCAAATAGAACAGGGCTTTCCTACAACAGAGGTCCTTGTGTGCTCCACCCTGTTTGATCTTCCCCACCTCCTCTCCTAACAGACAACCCTGTTCTGTGATACATTAAAAAAAAGGGGGGGGGGGGGGGGGGGGAGGTGGGAGTGGGGAGTGTAGCTAGTAATGGAGCAGAAAACCAAAGGTACAGTCTCCAGAATCTATTTCTACCCTCCATTATACCACCTGGCACAATACTGAATCTTTAGTGCCTCAAACTGCAAGGCTTAGGAAATCTAGGCAGTCTTCATGAAAATGATTGGAATGTAACAGACAACTTGAATCAAAGGAAATATTAATCATTAAGAACACTTATACAGAAATAAGTCTTAAGGGTAATATAAAAAATTTCATATACTCAGTTTATCTCCTTTGGTACTTTAGGCAGCTTTGTGTTCTGCCAAACCAAAAGACATAAATCTTGCTTTGCAGTCCCATGAAAACCCAAGTCATTGAAACCCCTCCTCCTCAATGACAATTTTTTTATCGTAATGGGTCCAAGACTGTTTTTTCCATTTTGTTCTTACAAAATACTTCAAGAGGTTTACCTTCATTATTCTGTCCATGCACCTAAAATAGTAATTCTATGCGATTAGTATGAGTTTCTGATCAGTCTAACCCCTTTCATTTCTTTCTAAATGAGAACCATTGACTATAAGATTTAGTTTCAGGGGAAAAAAAAAAAAAAAGGAAAAAAAAAGAAAAAAAAAGATGGCAAAGGACTCAAAAAACAAAAACACTACCGCTAAAGAAACTCCTGCTTCTTTTCCAAATGGGTTGATAAACTTGAATATCATGGTTTTCTTGGCTGTTTTGAGAAACTGAACCTTGCTTCCCCTAAACGTCAATCCCTCCAACTATATTTAATTAGTTAATTTGTTGAATGGTAGATAAACAACTGGGTACATATGTTCTATCCTACTGAGCCACTCATATGCAGATGAGTATATTTTATATATTTATGCTATCCTTAACTATTAGACAAGAGCAGTTAAACTTTCTTTCCACAACCTATTTGTTAGTACTGTAGTAACACAGATACTTCATTATTTTCAAGATATTGTTTCAGCTGTTTATTTTCTAACAGGACTAATCAATTCTAATAACCTTTCTAGTGCAGTCTAAGCAGCTGTAGAGTGTACCATAAGATAGTTAGGAATAGCAGTATTACACAGTGTGGACAAGCTTGACATGCGCCTTAATCTGTGGCATAACTAATAGACTTGATCTCTGTTCTTCTTATGGAGAGCTACAGAAATTGCTATGGCAATAGGCTTCTGTATCACAGTACGGTTGCTTCAGTTTCTCTCCTTCTCAAGAGTACACCTGAAATGTTATTGCATTTCTAATCCTTCCCATGTTTTTGTGTTATACTTATAGCTGACATGCCTATATCAATACATTCTATATGAATTTTGTTAAGAAAATCCACATTATGTACCACAGGATGAGAAATCCCTGTTGTTATGCAATTATGGCAAATACGGAAGAAACTGGGGGCAGCAGAGCTTTAAAATGATCGTTATGCTGAAAGATGAGCTGCATGACATGATAGATATTCGTTTAGGAATAGTTAGGAAACATGGGTATTGCAAAAGTTTACATTTTTTTAATTGGTGCGAAACAGCCTTCTGTAATTTGCAAACTGTGCACTGTAAAGCATTAGAACATAATAACTAATGTTTGCTAAACACAAAAGCTACCAGGACACAACTGGGGCAATCCCAAGCACAAATACAGGCTGGGCAATGAGAGCAGCCCTGAGGAGAAGTACTCGGGGGTGTTGGTTGATGAGAAGCTCAACATGACCCAGCAATGTATGTTTGCAGCCCAGAAAGCCAACCCTATCCTGGGCTGCATCAAAAGCAGCGTGGGCAGCAGGTCGAGGGAGGGGATTGCCCCCCTCTACTCCACTCTGGTGAGACCCACCTGGAGTACTGCGTTCAGCTCAACATAAGAAGGACATGGACCTGTTGGAGCAAGTCCAGAGGAGGGCCACCAACATGATCAGGGGGCTGGAGCACCTCTCCTATGAAGACAGGCTGAGAGAGTTGGGCTTGTTCAACGTGGAGAAGACAAGGATTCGGGAAGACCTTATAGCAGCCTTCCAGTACCTAAAGGGGGACTACAAGAAAGCTGGAGAGGGACTTTTTACAAGGGTATGTAGTGATAGGACGAGGGACAATGGCTTTAAACTGAAAGAGGGTAGATTTAGATTAGATGTAAGGAAGAAGTTCTTCACCGTGAGGGTGGGGAGGCACTGGCACTGGTTGCCCAGAGAAGTTGTGGCTGCCCCATCCCTGGCAGTGTTGAAGGCCAGGTTGGATGGGGCTCTGAGCAACCTGGTCTGGTGAAAGGTGTCCCTGCCCACGGCAGGGGGGTAGGAACTAGATTATCTTTAAGGTCCCTTCCAACCCAAACCATTCCATGATTCTATGAACTGGTTATTTAACAAGATTTCTATAGGATGAAGAAGGAAGAGCTGTGATATGAAGAGATCATTCAGAGGCGTTGAGCAGTTTGGTGTCAGTTCTGTTGGTACTTAACGAAAGGAGCAGAGGGTGAACAATTTCATGAGAAATTACATTCTTTTATTCTGCATCTAGTGCAGAATTTCAAAGTTTAAGGGCTTTCCAAACATGATTCACTTCTAACTGAATTCAGAATCTTTATTACAGTCCTGTTTGTGTATACTTGACAGTTGTCATCCAAGCTCTGAATTCACATTCTTCACTCTAATACTCTATAATGCCAGGGAAAATAAGTAGTCTGTTGTTTTCACCTCTCAAATTCTTCTGAACTACTTTCTTAGAGTTCACTAATAAACTGGGGCTGGCTATACCCAAAGATGTTCTCTCTGCTCTCCTCCCCCTTTGATCACTGAAGTGTTTTCAAACACACTAAATTATTTATGGCTTATTTATTGCTTCCTTGGGCTTTCATAGTTTTGTGCTCCAGTGATTTTCCTGTTACCTCAGTCTTACTTCAGTAGCTCTTGCCATATTCTTGCAGCAAGACCCCAAAATTTCATTTACATTTTCTTCTGTCCATCCCAGCTCATGCAAAGCTTTATGTGCTGCCATGCCTTAGATGCCTTAGGTCAGTAACCCTCACCCTTGATATATTCAGTTTCTTTCCCTGCCAAATTTGCAGCTGTTTCTGGCTTCTCTTAGATGTTTTAACAGTAGGTCTTAATAAGACTTTGTATTTGCTATACCATTAGTTCTCTGCTTTTCCAGTTACTTAAACTGTGAAATGGAAATTTTTGCAAATGATGCTTATGTGCAAGTTAGTCTTAGATGTTGATGTTCTCCCTCAATGTGTTCAGCATCCATCATTTTCTATTTATTCCTACTGATAGTATTTTAGGATCTTATCTAGACTTTTCAGCACAGATTACTTCATTCAGGCTGTTTGCTGAACACTCGTGACACTTGCTATGGACCACTGTGTGTATATACTTCATGAACCTTTGGTATCTTCAGAGTATCTTGAAAACACTGTGCTGCACTTGGTTGCATTTGTTCCTTTAGTCACTTCCTCAATTCACTACCTATTTCGCTGAACATACAAATATATAACATTCATATATACATATATCATACCTTTGTAAGCAGAACAAGTTCCCTCTCTTTCATGTTCATCCACAGGATGGTTTCTCTTTTTCATTTACCATATAGTGCTGCCCTCTTATTAGGTACTACAACCTTCCCCTCTCAGAAACAAACAAGATATATATCAGCTACAATTTGAAAAAAGGATCTGAATAGATAACCAAGATCAGGTATAACATGGAATCTTTTCAGTGCAATAAACTTCACTTTTCCCGACAGCTGCCCTACTTATCTTTGTAGTCAGGATGCATGTCATACCTAATTTCAAACTGAAAATAAAATAAAAATTAAAAAAAAAACCCAAACAAGTACACAATTTAAAAACATGAATATTAACTCATCATACTATATATTTGAGGAGGACATTTTTCCTGTCACTGTGGTTCTAACCTTCCCACCATTGAAGTAAATTGGATTATTGCCATTGATTCATCTGGAACAGGCTCAGAGTCACTTTAAGGCAATGGCTGAGATAAAAGAGCTGTGCAGTCTGTCAGATGAATTCTCTTTAAAGAAGATAAACAGCAGTACACATTTTAGTAATAGCTATTATTAGAAGCCGATGTTAAGGTGATAATGTAATTAGTAGTGTTGGGAAATGTGAAACTTCACATGCTTCATATTGATGTTTCTTCTCAGGAAATCCTTGATGCTTACTGTTTCTGTCAGACAAGGTAACGTGCCTTTATATTTCATCTGACAGAAACAGCAACTCTGCATAAGCAGCTCTGGAAAACAACCAAACTGTGAAAAAGGGGCAGCCAAATATTTTTAACGGTGATCATAAAGTAAATCCATTCTGTCAAGGAGCTGTAAGACTCAGTGTGAAGGCAGTCTATACTCACTTGAGACAAGCCCAAAGTATGGGTATAGAGAAACAGATAATACACTGAAAGGGTTCACACTCATTTCCAAAGACTACTGAGCTGCAAACTTCTCTGTGGAAAATACAGAAGTTATTTGACGATGCTGCTGCTAAATAAATATACAAAATGCAAATTACATTGTTTTCTATGACTTGTAAAATGAGATTATTAATGTGTTTTTCAGTGCAGTATTTATGCACTATATTGTGTTAATCTCTTTATCATGGGAAAAATCAAATGATGTCTTAACCACTTTCCACCAGGTAGACTATATGCTGTCACAGCCAGTCTGTACAGCTACAAATGCCCAGCAATCTTCAGAGCACTGGAAGACTGATGCAGAATCATGTTATACCTAGCAGAAATAAAAGCCTTGCCTCAGTGTGGCAAACATCATTTTTTGACTTGGCATTTATGCATAAAGCAACTGGGGAACTATTTTCCAGCCAACTACCCACTGACTGTGAAGGCCAAGATTTAAGAGGATGCTGATGGCCACGAATTGCATATTACTAAAATAATGGGGAGATCACATACATTCCCTTATAGTGCATATAAAATTGCTGAAGACATTGAGCCCCTAAGAGCAGTGTGTCTGCAATGAAATTTTAGATGTTGCAGGAACTCCAACATTTGGGTTTTTTACTGTGAATTCAGTTAAGCTCTTTTTTCAAGAAACCAATACCATTCACTAGTATTCCAAGAGAGCATGGTCACAGAAAGGACAATGTTATCCTTATGTTAACCCAGAGAGACAGGGGGAGGGTTCCCAAGGAGCTGGAACAACAGGCATTGTTGCGGAGCCTTGAAAGTATTCAAGCAAGGCTCTGACACCTATATAAGAGCAAAGGGACTCTTTGAGAAGGAGAATTTCAGCGTATAGCAACATTCAGAAAGTTACGTGAAACTAAAAATGCTAATAGATTTGTTAGGATGAGAGAGTTACTCATGAAATTGTATCTAGTAAGGTTAAAGATTATAACACCTCAACAGAAATATGAGACTATTATAAAATGCATGTTTAAAAGAGACTACATACACAGGCATCCTTTGATTAGCCTTTGATTTGAGAAACCTTTGATTAATTTATTACTTATATTGAATTAATGACTTGGATGGACAACTAAGGAACTTTGACAGAACCCATTACAAGATATCAGGGAGCAACCAGAACTGGAGATCCAAAACCACAGAAGAGATTACAGCACAAGATAAACTAAGAAAAAGCTATACATCTCTGTCAAGCTGCAAAAGGAAAAAGAAATTATTCCATGTCTAGAAAGCAAGCTATTTATAGCTACACTCAGGAGACTGACCATCAGGAAATTGGAAGCTAATAACACAAGTGGAAGAATGAGAAATTGACTCCCTAGAGCAAGCATCTGTTGAAGGACTTTGAGAGGCCTCTGGTAGGCATTCCTCCCTTCTCCTGCAGACACCATGCAGAACCTCACCAGGAAAGGAGCATCCACAGTTAGCTAAATCCTTCCACTACCAATACAAATTTAGTCAGGTATTTGAAATCCAGCTATGCTAAAGTGGTACACAGAGAGCAGAGCAGCAGAAATGCGAATAGCCAGTTGAACACTTTATACAGAAGAATTGCTCCAGACTAGGTAAGCAAAGAACAGAACTATCTGGGGAGAAACAAATTCTTGGTGGTTTGCCATTTTCTATATTAGTTAATTTTTTTTTTTTATTTTTTTTTTTTATTGCTCAGTACAACCTTGTCTGTTGCCTTTTCCTCTACTAATGCAGAACGTGGTACTGAACAGGTCAGATCTTGTTTGTATAGATCTGGTAATCTCAGGCAGATGCAGGAATAAGTAGGCTTAATATATATGTATTTTAAACAAGATCAGCTCCATTTTTTTTATTTGCTCACCCAATAGAACATGTAAAGGATGTATTTTTGTGCTGATTACAGATAAAACAGCAGATATTATAAATTCTGGTGTGGGTGAATAATCCAAGCTGTTTAAAGTGACATTGAATTATAAAGCACTTATTATGGAGATAATTATTAGTCATGATTGCTTTAAAGGAGAAACTCAAGGGATATTTTGCTTTTCCTTTCTTATTTTCAGATAGAAGTATATGTGCCACTGTCATGCTTAGTCAGCATCCTCTAATTGGAGTAATACCTAAAACCAGTAACAGAATAGATCTTATTGTTGATGCACACACTTCCTCTGGGGGACAACCAGTAAAGATTCTATGCTTTGTTTTAAGGAGTAGTTTTGCATATTTGTGGTTTATTATAAAATCACAGCTTGCTGTTAATAACTTTAGTTTGAATACTCGACATTCTTAAGCTCAGGACACCTTTAAAAGCTATGAACTAGTATCCCTAGATAAGAGAACCAAGAAGCCCTCTCAACATTAAAGCAGATACTATCTTATCAGTTTGTGACACACCTAGACAAAACTTAAGGGTGCAAACCCAAAACTATTCTCAGTTACTGAATGCCTTATTTAGTTTAATAGTTCTGGGAACTGGGCTGGGATGCCCTAAGGGGAAAGATGCCAGCAGAAAATACTGATACACAAAGTTTAACACACAGAGTAAAGAATGCTTACAGCTCTAAAAAACCAACATGCTTGGGTCAGAGATTTAGAATATGTTAGCTTCATACGCATTCAGAAGGATGCTATACATCCATATTACCAGCTAATCTTTGCTATGGAAACAGACAAAGTGACAGTGTAACCACAAAGTTTGATTTTTTTTTTTTTCCTGAAAACTTCCTTTGCTTGCATCCTTTTCTCTTTTCACAGTTGGTTTTCTCACGCCTTTTATACTGATGTCTAAAGCTCAAACTTTGTTCACATTATCATGAAATCTTTATTAAATGAAATTTCTATAGTTTTTATCACCAATATGAACATAATCTACTACATCCAATTTTATTACAGGATTATTCCACTTTTGTGTCATTTCCACATTGTCCCAAGGTACCACAATGAGTGTCACATAAAGCATCTAAGCAGAGGTACCTGCCAGTGCCCTTCCTTCTCAGCCATGACTGCAATTAACAGCAGCACGGAGTGAGGGTGGGAGGCATTCCTTCCTGTGCCCAAGAGGATGCTCTTCACAGCACATCAACACACTGTCTCAGGAACCATATGCCTCACTGCTCTGTGACAACTGGTATTCTCAAACCCTGACAGATGCTTGCTAAGTTATCTTGAGAACTGAAATGCATCTTCTCATTGGAAATACTGAAAATAATGCAGATTTCTCATTCCTTCCCAGCCGACAATGTCAAAAGAAGTTTCTGTGTAGCCTCTTTTTTTCCATGGTTCTGCTAAAAAGCCTGAGTTGGACTTAATAGAGAGGAACTTAATAACCTAGGTATGCTGCCATGATGATCTAGCTGTGTCTGATACATGATTGAAGTAGTATAAGCATATGCCACTGTAGGCTATTGCAGAGTTAAGAATATCTTAAAGGCTTGTCTCACATCTTTAGTAGCACTTCCAAAGTCCCTGCAACTGCAGTTTCTTTGTTGTTCTGAAGCACACTGAAACAGGACAAGATGGGAGGTGACGTAAAGCTCCCACAGCACTCTCTGACAGCAGGAGGACAGGTATTTGAAATCACCCCTTCTGACAACAGAGTGGCCCAGACAGAAACAGTAGTCTCCAAAAACATTAAAGTGTATTAATGGGAGTAATTACCTGAAGGCAGAATAAGAATTTAAAAAGGGTCATGACTCATCAAAGCTGATGTTTTTATACTTAATAATGCTTGATGCATTCCTTTTCCTTATATCATCTGTCCAGCTGATTTTAGTATCTGCAGTATCCCATTGAGACAATTCTGCTGTTTAAACATCCAATTTTAGAAAAAGCAACCTCTGGCTTGTTTTGAACCTGTTGCCTGCTATCTTAATTTGATACACTCTGTTAATTGGATCAGAAGACATACTGGATAATCTTACTAAATAATTGTTTTACTTTATGCAGATCCTTTAAAATCACTCTGTGATAAGAAGCTTGACTTCCAAAGTCCTGCTTACAGTGAAGTACTTTGTCTTAAGGATATAGAAGATTTTTTGCCTCAGACAATGAGTTAATTTGGTCAAAAACCCAGTCAACTTCAAAATTTCAAAGTTGATGTTACCCCGGACATTACACCACTTTTTGTAGTTTCCCATGATAGAAATATCTGCATTTTCTCTTATAAGTAACAGCCAGAGAAATCAATATTGTCCATTTTTAAACAAGAAATAACACACTAGTAAATATATTTAATTTATAAGAAATAAACTTTTTGATATGAAATGATGGTGAATTCTAGCAGACAGCAAAAAAAATTTAAGATACATTGACAATAGTTTCAGTCTAGGTAGTAATTTTTCCTTCCTTTCAAAACCAAATGAAACCAAATCTTAGTTCAAATATTTGGATATAAAGATTGAAGGGCAGATGCAACCCTAAAAAGCAACAGGTCTGGTGATTCCAAGGTATGGGTTAGGGCAATGTGTTATCTATTAGACAGCTCAACACTTTGAGGGACAAAGGATGTGAGTGAAAACCTAATTCAACTGTGGGAACAATGTGGGATCCTCAGCAGCTGATTTACTGATTGTTACTCCCTATTACCCCAAAATAAGTTCAGAAACACTGTTAGATATTGTAACCTTGTATTTGTTTTCTACCTGATTGGAGCATGAACATTACTGGAGTTTCCTCCCAAACAGTTAATGTCCCAGAGTAACAGTTTTCAGAGCATGATCTCTGGATACAAGAAGTCTGTTGTGGGTGACAAACACCTCTGTCCTGTCCACCAGAATTCTCATTTTGAGACAGGAGGAAGTCTTTTCAGGAGCTTAGAAAATGTGCAGCCTCAGGGGACACTCCTTTGGCTGGAAAAGGGAGAGTGTTTGATGACATTAGATGAGGGTTTGCAGAAGAGCAGCAGGAATTAAGTAAGATTGCCCAGACTTCTCAGTCACCTGTTGGAAAGCAGCGTCTCCTAGAAATACAGCTAATTAATAACAGGTTTCTTGGTACAACAACAAAAAACCTCCTGGGAATTAGTAATACAAAAGGACAACAAGCAACTTTAATAAAATTCACTTTTTGGCTGCTAGTCATATTTTCATTCCCCTTGGAAATGAGACAGAAGACCAGGATGGCTGTATTATTTAAAAAGCTAATATATCCTCATGCTTGATACACTGCAAGGCCTTCTTTCTCAATCTTTCAGCATAAATACTTTATTACTATCTTGTCATGACAGCACTGTTTACTTCTCCTCCCTGCTTTTTTCCAGACACCCTAGATTTAATTGGACTGAAAAAATCCTGAACCTCTGAGGGAGCAGTATCTCATCTGTATTACCTTTTTGATCTCTTTCTTGCTGTTTTAACTAAGTGTGATGCAGTGGGAGATAAGATGCAATTAGAGAAACCAACAAACTCTTTCAGAGCCTACAGATCATTTCTCCGTATCATTTCCTTTTACTCCTTGTGTGCCTTTTGTATTAGGTGTTCAAAGTTAGCATAAGGCTTTGTACATGCAGTTTCACCATCACAATTACAAATAAATACAACACTTAAGGAGTATGAAAATTCTTTGAAATCCTTTAATTGTAAAGGTGTCTCAAGGAGTTAGACATCCAATTTACAGACTAAAATTCCACAAAAAATGAGCACTTTACCCCTTTAAGTACACCTTGAAAATCGTAAGACTACCACCATATTTAGGCACTGTATGATGGACCTAATTCTTTTTAGAGGAAAACTCAGCATTTCACTCTTTCCAAAGAATTCCAGCTTTCAGATAAGAAGGTCTTTTCAGAAGCCAGTTGCATGGGCATGTCAAAAGCCTCAACAGAAATTTTCATGTTCTAGTTTTTGACTGACTTGTTTGGCCAGTTTAGTTCTGCATACCAAAGCCCTCATCAGTAAGGCCAGTCTATACTTAATGGAAATTCACTGTGCATATTAAAAATGAAGTCATGTTAGCAAGCCCTTTTTAATTGAAATAGCAACATGTGAGGCAATGACAACTTAATGGCAGATGAAGCTCAAGGAACCACAGAAGCAAAAGGTATACCTGCAAATTCAAAAATAGATGACTATATGCGAGGTGATGTCAGACTGAACAATAAATACTGTGTGATGCCCTCCTTAAAACTGAGGATAGGAAAATAAAAGCATGTAAAAGAGGCCTGCAGAGTATGTGGTGCTCTTAATTAATGTGATGGTTGGTGTGCAGAAAAAGTGAAGGTCCCAAACTGCTCAAAAGAGTAGCATTGAAGTTGGGCTGGAACAAATCTACTGGACTTGTATGCAGATTGCGTATGTTCATACACATAGCAGAAAGCCAGGTGAAGTCAGCCCCTTGGAAGGCTGCTGTGGGCTGGTACCAGGTAACTGTTGAGAAAATGACTAGATGGACTAAAAATGTAAAAGAACCCAACAAACAAAATGCAAAACAGGGAAGCTCCATAGCTAAAATTCTTGGGAAGCTGTTAAGACAAAACATACTGGATTGAGCAGTATCAAATTATTATTTAGTATCAACTAAATTTCTAGAAACAATGATCTTTGGTTTTGTGGATGCAAATAATTTCTTTTAATTTGAATTGATGTCTAAACCAAGAACTCTTTCTGTATCATAGTCCTAAATACTTTTTTATATGAGCAAATGAAAGCAGCAAAGTCTCACAAGGGTTAAAAAAACCCAGCAGAATCTTCTTTGCTGCTTGTAAGCAATAGTAGATTTAACACACTAATCTACATTCCACGTACTGCTCTTGGTAATGTAGAATTAACACCTGTTGGTTTTGACAGAAATTGTACATACAAAATAAAAATCCACTTTCAGTTAGCTGTGCCCTTCAGGGATGTATTTAATTGCCTTTAGGGCAGAGAGCAGGGTTATCTCTCTCATCTCATACACCAGCTGTAGTGCTGCTTCCAGCAATGAAACATTTCAACCTTCAGGAGAGAAATCCTTCCGTAAAAGAGCGCTGTTAAACGCTCTTGGTAATATTGCGAACAGGTTTGTCACCGAGTGCCCCATATGACATTGGGATTCTGGCACTGAAGAATAATTTACCATGAAATAAATTACTTTTACTCCTACCCAGGATATCAGAAAGATCTGTAGTAGTTGCCCTTGAGCAAAAGGGCAAAAAAGAAAAAGGGCATTTGATCTTAATAATGCCTTGCTAATTCTCATTAATGAGTAGGATATCCTTTGTGAATTATAACAGGAATAATGAAATGAAAGAAAAATGTATTGATAAAAAGCAATTAGAATAAATCCCAAAGAAGACCAACTCGTGAGAATATGGAGGTTGGTTTAAGCTTGAGTTGTTAGAGCAATCATATACACATTTTAAATTACTACATTTTTTTCCCCCATGTTCTAGATTTGCAGATGGCCATGGGATAGTTAATGAGGTCATACCCTATTCTTTTTTTAATTCTTATTTGAAATTTCCATAGCTGTAGCAGTGTTTCAGATACTTTGAGAAACTATTATGGCTTTTCTTTTTTAAAGACCTGATACTGGAAAAATTAAAGAATTTTCAGAAAGCTGTTTGGAATTATTTCTGAAGGAATTAAATAGTGGGCAAACAGAACAAGAAATTTTTAGGCACATTCCAAGCTACTGGGGTTTCTGCCCACAGTTGCAGATACACCCACATTTGCAAATGTTTGCAGCAATACTTTATTCTTACAGTTCGCATTTCTGTAAAATTTCTTTAAACATATTAGAAGCCTGCTAATTTTATATTCCCTAATAATCATGCGTAAATATTAAACTACATAAAACACCACCCAAATATTAGAACATTAAAAAAAAAAGGTTATCTGATAACAAGTGAGAGATGGCCAACTCTACAAGAATCAGGAATAGCTAGAACTGTGGTGCAAATAGCTCTGCCAAACTCATTTGTAAGAACCTGAAGTACTACTCATTTTTTATTCTCTGGAATTGAATTGGGCCATTGTTGTGGTTTAGCCCTGACAGCCAGCTGAGCCCCACGCAGCCACTTGCTCACCTCTGGTAGGATGGGGAAGAGAACTGGAAGGGCAAAAGCGAGAAAACTCATGGGCTGAGATAAAAACAGTTTAATAGATAAAGCTAAAGCTGCGCGTGCAAGCAATATAAAACAAGGAATTCATTCACCACTTCCCGTGGGCAGGTGGATGTTCAGCCACTTCCAGGAAAGCAGGGCTCCAGCACACATAATGGTTACTCAGGAAGACAAACACCATTAACTCCAAATGTCCCCTCGCTTCATCCTTCTTTCCCAAACTTCTATTGCTGAGCATGACATCACATGGTATGGGATATCCCTTTGATCAGTTGGGATCAGCTGTCCTGGCTGTACCCCCTCCCAGACACTTGCCCACCCCCAGCCTACTTGCCTGCGGGAGCAGAGCAAGACACAGAGAAAGCCTTGATGCTATCAAGTATGGTACAACAAAATATAAGAAACAGCAAATATAAAAATTACAACAAATCTGAAAAAAAGTACACGGATGAAACTAAGTTACTCAAAAAAAAAATCCTATATTCTTAACCTTACCCTTTTCATATCCTAGCTTTTAGTTTTAATCTCCTCTCTTGCTATTACAAGAGATCTAATATCAAATCAATAATGTCCTAGCCATTCTAAAAATAAACCCTTGCAAATGTTTAATTTAATATCGCTGAAAAATTATATTCAATTTTTCAAAAGTTCTCATTTAAAACCAAAGTAAGGATATTTTGGAATTGGTCTAAATTGGGAAATAATTTGCATTACACTTTTGTCTGATGAAGCCAATGAAGTGTTTTTTTTGAGCAGCCACAAACTTCAATCATTCACTTATGCACATTTCAATCCAAGGGGCTTCACAAAACAGTGGATGTCACCTGTGATATTGTACTCATGGTAAATGTCCATGTATTTCATATTAGCTTGCCCTCCTCGGGAGGTTCTGCAATTGTGTTGAAACTTAATGAAAGAAGAGTAAGACCATGCATTCTATATCAGTGAGGCCAGACATAAGATATACACAGATGACTTAGTTGGCAGGGACTTACTTATCAAGAAATGCTAATGTAATGTTTTTAAGTCATTCCAGTCTAACAATTCAGTTCTGAAAGATCATGCTGATGACTGCCTGATCACAATCTGTAATGTAGAAAATAAGAAAATCGCAATGTTAGCTCCGGATCACACCTGGATGGAGAACTACTGTATTTATTGGTTATAAAGGGCTAAATCTATTAAAACGTTAAAAGTTGTAATTGTAAAGTGCTGCTCATCTATCTCAAGGAAACTTTGAAACTATTGTAAATGACAAAGAAGGTAGAAAATAAAAGCTTCATGGTTTTAGGCTTTGCAAATAAACAAATCACATTTCATTTGATTTTAAAGGTAGCTAGTTTAGAAGCTCTTCAGTGGTAGAATTCAGTGATACCTCTTAGGTATAAATTATTTGAAAACTTTTAATTGAGTTGTTGTATTTACACTATTTTTCTTGTGTAACACAAATATTTTAGGTAAGACAGATTTCAAGTCACATTTATCTGGCTAGGCAAATAAAGCCTGTATGTTTTCTTTAGATTATCTTAATAATGAATTGTGCCCAGGGAGAAAAAAGAAGCTTCAGAAAAATAGTTGATGAAAGGCTGCAAATTCCAAATCTTAGCAGAGTTCTGTGGTAGCTGTATTACAGAGAACAATATTAATCAGCTCAGGGTAGATTCATGTGCTATTTATTTGTAACTCAGCACACATCCATAACATCCTGGTTGATATTTTAAAAAGAGATTTCAAGATATAATCGCATTTCAAATTTGATTATCCTGCCATTTAGCTTATCACAATGTTAGGTTAAAATCCTCTTACTGCTGCTTACATTATATGTATAACTATACAAAGAAAACCCAAAACAAACTGTGTGTGTGGGGGGGAAATATTGCTGAGTTTATTGTTATTAGAATTGTGAGTAGATTATTCCAAAAAGTTCCAGTCAGAACCACTGTTCCAGCTACTGATGCAGAGGGATAGAACCTTGTTAGTTTGTTCATCTGGTCTTTGAAAGGGCAGACCAATTTTTTTACAAAGCAGAAAGACTGAATAATTTGTGGGGAAGAGACAAAAGTAAGGTGTATAGAGCGGGACTGCATGTGAGTACAAAGACTACTCACGCTGGTAGAGGATGGGATGGGGACTGGAATGTCACGCACACTATATCCTAAACCTACCAATCTCTTCCTTACTCAACAAGTCCCTGCACTCAGGGAACTGAACACCTAACTGAAATCCTTTGGTCATTTATAGCAAAAAGAATTTCCAAGCAATTGTCCCCAGTTCTTCATCTCATTTGTATCTGACGTAGTAATCACAAGCCTAGTGTGCTCTCAATTTGCTGCTGATTCTTCCTTGGATCAGTATAGCTTAGTAATTTTACTGTCAGGTAATCTGCTTTTCAGAAGCTCACTCTAACACTTCTCAAGTTCCCCTTGAAGCTACATTCCCTGAAAAGCTGGTCCTGCGGTACCAGGTTTGACGTCCAGTGCTGTAATTCCTAACTCCTTGCCAAGTCACTTCCTGCCAAGTTATACCCATTGACCGTCTGCCCAAAGTCATTACGGCAGTCCTGAGTCTAACTAAAACCATCCTAGCTCCCTGCTTAATTACTTGCTGCAGGAGCAGTGCCTGCTTGCTTGCAAGGGCCCTTCTCCATACTGCAATGCTTTTAACCAAGGTCTCAATAATTTCTTATGATCTCAGCCAAACATGTCCAATTTCTAACAGCCCCAAATTATAGAATGTTTTTTACATCAAAGCCAGAAACGTGGTCAGCACTGAGAGTCTGTCTGGAAGCCAACAGCACATCAGCTTCCTGCTCTGCAGAGAAACACCATTAATAGCAGCAGGATTCTGACAGCAACATTTACATGCTAAATTTTCACTAATTGAATGTAGCAGTGAATAGCCACATCAGTGTGTTTTATCACAGAAACACACAGAGTTTTGAAAGGTTTCTCAAGGTCTACATTAGGATTCATAGATTTGGGGATTATTTGAATGGTTAACTTTAGCTGTCAACTAGGGGATCAGCGCGGCAACACCGATCTCTGTTGTGCTACATATAATTAATCCTATGAATATATAGGAATTCACATCACATTGCACTACAGAGATTACATTGTTTTGCAAATCTGTAAAATAACTATTGCTGTCACTGCTGAACTGTGTTGAATTGCCAAGATCTACAACATATTTTTTTATATATATAAAAAGATAAATATGTAAAAGCAAGGAAAAATTAACCTTCCCGTTAAGATGCCTAGTGGCTTGATATAGCTGGCCTCCTGTAAACAGCCAAATGAAATACAATGCAAATGACGGAAACTTAAGTGAGCATGTTTTGCCAAATTAAATGGTAGGAATATATTTTTCAGGTCCTAAAGATTACAATAGTGATTTTATCAGTGGAAATGCTTGTTGACATTAATAGAGAATCAGAATGAATGATCAGAATGCATATATTATACAATATTATCCAAAACCTATATCTCCATCTTTCTTATAAGCCTCCTTTAAATATTGAAAGGCTGCAATAAGGTCTTCCCAGAGCCTTCTATTCTCCAGGCTGAACAACCCCAACTCTGTCAGCCTGTCCTCACAGGAGAGGTGTTCCATCCTTCTGATCATTTTTGTGGCCCTCCTCTGGATCCACTCCAACAGGTCCATGTCTTTCCTATGGTCTCTCTTTTTTTAGAGCATTGCTAATCTACTTCATTAGCACAGAGCACCTGTAAGCACCGAGAAGACTCAAGGAAGTTTTAACTGAAGCCTCAAGCTGAAGAGAACTCTTGTTCTTCACAAATATGCCCACTCTTAATAGTGTTCTTCCTGCATATCATTATTCAACTGAGATTGTGATGAGCCCTTAGGATGGGCTAATAGATACCATGAAATGCCAATAATTGAAACTGCAGACATAGACTTCTAGTTTCTTCTGAAGTTTTACAGCAGCAAGTCCTCAGATAATGTAAATATTTGCACATTTATGTTGCACAAATTTATAACTGAAATAGTAAGGTTTGTATGGATATATAATGAATGAAATGCATGTGTGTAAGCATCAGAAGGAGCAGCAGAAAAGGGTTTAAAAAGGTGGCCTGCACTTGGAAGGAAAGGGCACCCTTCCCCAGGCACTGTTCTCACGGGTAGCACCGAGGAAGATGTTGCTTACGTCAAGATGAAAAGGCCTGCACTCTGAAAATGTCACAGCACAGATGACTTGCCAGCTGAAGACCACTACCCTCACACAAGGAAGATGGCAACTAGGTTGCCACATATGGTACACACCATTCTTTTTTCTCTGTTTGCTCAAAAGAACAGTCTGTGTAAACTTACTTTAACCATGTACCCACAAATGAGGAAAAACATACAATAGGCATCAACTTAGCCAAAGATTTAGGAAAGCAGAAATCAGCAAGATTCTCAGATGTAACATCTGGTGACTCGTAAGGGTTGCAAAAGATTTGTCCAGAAACCTTTTCGTCATCTCCAGTCAAGAAGAACTGATGAAGACTTGATGGCATGCTTTTTATATTGCACGTAAGTGCTCCTAGCCAGAGTATGTGGGCGAGAGAGTGTGAATGCGTAAAATCCACTTGTTTAAAGACTTTTTAAGTAAATACCCTGGGTCAAGTTTTACTTCACTCATTTCCCTATCACGCTATTCCACTGTAGTGCCATATTATCAGAGTAACTGGGTCATACATTTAAAGACAGTATTGCTTCAAATTATTACAGTGTATTTCTCATGGTCATTCTCACAATGAAAGAAAGATGTTGTTGCAAGACTATGTAAACAATTATCTTACTTAAAATAAATACCACACAGGCAATCCAGTATTTTTCTTGCCTTAGTCTCAACCATTGAATTATTTATGTTTACTGTAAATATCCATTGGTCATCTGGAACTTTTAAAGTTCACAAGTAAATATTTCATATTTGGTTCATTTTCTTCAAGTAAAAAGTTACCACTTATTTCTGTCTGTGCAACTATGTCTTCCAGAAATCCAGTTTCTTCACCCTAGCTTTGATGCAGCTGTACTCAATTCAGCACTCAGAGGCACAAATGTTAGCAAGAAAACAGCACAATGAATGAGGCAGATTCTCACTTGTGTAATTAATTCCCCTGAAAGGCAGTAATCACAGTTAACCTTCTCAATAGGATGTGAGAGAAGTTGAAGGAAAATAAAAATACTGCTGCTTTAGGAAGTTCTCAGAGTTTAGAGACTCAATAATCACCATAGTTCTAAAGAAAGGCAAATACTAGTATTTAGACATCAGCATTTCTAAAACATCCCTAGGCAAAGCAAAAGATGTCAACAATTGTGTTGCCTCTATCCTTCTTTAATGAACATCTGAGAACTATTTTATCCTACAGAGAACGAATGCTTTGAACAAGTTAATATACTACAGTTACATATATAAAAAGCTAACATTCAATAAAAAAAAAAATATTAAGTATTTATCAAGTATACCACCACATAAGGTAAAGTCAGTACAACCCACAAGTCAGTTTTCTGTGTGAGCACTGTCACACACACTGCTTGCTACACAGGAAAATGATCAGCATAAGAGCCAGACCAAGATTCACTGCTGATGAAGTGCTCTTATATATCCCTATCCCTGCATTTTTGTTGCCTTCCTTATTTTAAATATTTTTTCTCAGTTACATTAGCCAATGATAGAATTAATTCATATAAAAAGCCTTGCCCTGACATAATCTACAAATGCTAAATAAACATTGAAAAAAATTTTCACTTCTCAGGGTGATGAACACTTGAGACTATCAGACACATTAGCAACAAAACACTAAGTGTTTCTCCCTCTTACATTACATTTCAAATAAATCAATGTTTAGCCATAGTTATGGCTCTCACCAAAGCATTGCAGCTCTGTTGTCTGGCAGATTCTTGCAAGCTATCAATTAAATTGGAAACTACAGAATTTCCTAAAATATTTCTGAAGTATTTGTAGAAAGTTTTGTTTAACCACAGAACAGAGGATTCTACATTGAAAGTAGGGATTTCGAAGATTTTGTTAAAAGTTTATGAAACCGCATCATGTAACCACAAGCCTATGCAGAGGTCTTTGCAAGCAGTTTTGAAAACAATTTTTTATCTATATAAACACCATTATGTAGATAAATTGCCTGTTAAGCAATATAAAGTGTTGTGTAAACTCTCAAACAAAATAGCAGCCCCATAACCACTCAGAAACAAAGTATTTAAAAAATAAAAAATTGTGACTGCAAACACTGAAAATGTATATTCCTGGTATAGTAAGAACATTTATCATTGATAAAACCATTCTTAACATCAGCTTACAACTTTGATGCATAAGGTTTCACCTGAAATCACCTTTTCACTAAAGTTAAAGGTATTTTTAAAAATACAGTATAAGTGCATGCATAGAGCTTACAGTACACATATATATGCATTTTCCAGATAATACAATTTGTCTCAGCTGTTACTATTTATTATCAAGTCAACCAAAAGTCCAATAGCAAGGTGTAGAGGCAGTAGTACAAAAACATCTGAATCTGTTTATCATATAAGAAGTGGATGAAATCAGTCTTTGTGCAGTAGAACATGTTTTAAGCAGCCATAAAACCACAGAAACACACCCATTGATTTACTATTTTTTTTCTGAAGAATGCCATGAAGTCTCAAATTTCTGTTCCAGAAGCCCTAGGAGAACACCACGACTAGGATTTTTTCCAAGTTAAAAATTAAGAATTAGGCAAGAGCTATGCCTAATTCAAGAGTGGCTTCTATTTTCTGAAGTTCTGGAGCGAAGTCACACATATGCTGTCACCACCCGGGCTGGACAGGCCAGGGAGAGGTTGTGGCGAGGTTGGAATTCCCTCGGGCTAAAATTTCGGTGGAAAAAGGACCCCAAACGACCAGTTAGTCGAACGTTTTGCCCAAGGCAGAAGCAGCCCGAACCTGGGAGGTTGAACAGCGGGCGGCGGGGTCTCTCACAGCGGGAATTGCCACGGAACTACCTCAGTGAAGGATGTAACCTCTACACATCAACTGTGTAATGGGGAACCACACACAGGGGAACCACACACATCAGTTGGGGAATGAGGAGATCCCTCCCGCCAGGCCAGGGGGGTCCGGGCGGACCCCCTTGCTTTCTAGGCTCCTCCTCAGAGAGGAGCCCGGGGGCGGCTGGATCCGCTCCTGCTCCCGGGCTCGGTCAGCGGTTTGTGCCTAAAGGGATGAGGTGTGGGGATTACGGAAAAGGGACGAGAGAAAAGATTCCACCAACCCTGGGTCCAGCGCCGCTCCAGTCAGCCGAGGAGGTCGGTCGGTCGGTCGGTCGGTCAGTCAGTCAGTCAGTCAGTCAGTCGAGGAGGGTGGGTCAGCCAGCCGGTCGGTCGGCCGGCCAGCCAGTCAGTCAGCCGCGCGGGGTTTCAGTTCGCGCCCTTTTATCATCTCCTCGCCCCTCCTTCGGGCGGGCACTCTACTCATTAGGCTAATTGGGTTTCACGCGCGGTTTGTGCTTTCAGACCCTTCTAGAAACGTGGCGGGTGGGCTCGGGGCTCGTTTCGGGCAGTCGCTTCCCCCTCCCCTGCAGACGTGGCCGCTGTCTGATCTCTGCCCACAGCCGGGAGCGGCCCCCTCAGCGGAGCGGAGCTGCGAGTCTTCGGCCCGGCCCGGCCCGGCGCGGCCTCCCCTCCCGCCCTGCTGCTGCGGTCCGGTCGGGGCTGGTGGGCTGCTTTCCACCGGGGCAGGTTCCTTGTTTTGTAGCTTGTAGCCCTTGGCCCACCACGGGGTTTCAGGCATTAGGTCTCTCACAGACGGGTGACCCCATCATCGCAGTGGAGCGTCAGCAACTTACGAACCGCGCTACCCTCAAAATCTTCAGGCAGAAAAGAAATATACCTTGTATACGGCCCAGGCTTCATTGTTAGTACCACGGACAGCCTAATACAAGAATCGTTATTAGTTCAGAACTGAGTGTTACTATCAAGCCAAAGGACGTTTTGAGCTGGTTCTGTCTCCGTAGCTTTTTTGGTTGTCACTGGATAAAACCTCTGGCCTCCGTGCAGGGAGAATTTCGTCCTCACAGGAACAAGCAAAGACATCATGAGAGAAGGCAAAATGCAATGGAAAAATACTTAGCAAAGAGAAAGCTGGGCAAAGCTCATTCCTCCTCACGCAGCTTTCTTTTCTTGTACTATAATTCTGAACTCGGGCTTTTGTACGAGTCCTTCCTTCGATAGCGATGATGCCACTGGCATGTCCTTGTCTTTACCCTGAAATGAAGGAACAGGTTTTCATAAAAACGTCCTCTTGAAGAAAATCCTAAAAAACTCTAAAGACCGCGATAGCAGCAAACCTCACCATGAACAGGACTTCGGCGCAGCGTGCCATGCCCTGACCAGAGAGGTCTGTGTGGTATTGTATCATCCTAGATCTCCATCATCACGGGTGTAATATTTTATAAATTACTATCACCTTTTCTGGAATGTTAGTGTGTGGCTTTCTTGTTGAGATCCAGAAAGAAGCAGCACCTCCCAGTGCAAAACAATAAATACAACTGTTAAGCCTGTGCTAAAAATCAGTATAAAGCTCTCCTCTTATTCTATACCCAGCACTGTCATCCCCACAGAGCCCAGTCCCAGGATGCTACATTAATAATGTCTTCCAACATGAGCTTTGCTACATCATGGCAAGATGATAACTTTAGTCATGACCTGATGCTGAAAAGACAAATTTCTAGTGCTACATGACCTTGCTATGACAGTGAAGCTCAGAATTGCAACTGATGGTATTATGGAAGAATAGGTCCCAGTGTGAATGTTTTAAGAGCAACAAATTCCTCACAGCATCTTGCTATTTCTTCATGTACATATCTTGTACCTTTTTGGATTCACAAAAAAACACATACACCTACATGAGTAATAATTTCATTACTTGAATTCTTAGTTCTCTATTGTATTGACACCCAGGGCTTCTCTAGACACGCATTTAGTTTCTGACATTTCATGGGGTTTTTCATTGTTAACGTGATGCCAGATATTTTTCAAATAATTTCTGAATACCTAGTTAAATCATCCTTAGCACAGTGCAGCACTTCCAAAGAGAAAAAACAAACACCCCACATATAATCTCAGGGTTTTTTTCCAGATTGTTAGAGAGTAAACAGTTCAAAGAAATTTACAGATAGTTTAATCCTAAACATACCTATAATGCCATAAGAATAACACAGATTGAATAAGTCATACAAACAGGGAATTAAAGTGTAGGAAACAATAAAAGGCTCAAGAAAAAACCACATACACACACACACACTCTCCCAAAACCCAGACATTTATCCACTTGTTTTTGAAAGGGAAAACTTCAAGCATGGAGCATGGCTTATAGATAAATAGCTTCCAGGCAGACTATGAAAGTTCCAGTAGAAAGCATGTTTAGGGGTTTTTTCTTTGTTTGGGGTTTTTTCTTTGTTTGGGGTTTTTTACGGACTGGAAAGATCCCCTTTACCTATTCCTACTGGTTCAGAGATTGTGGCAGGAGAGAGCTAGAAACACATGAGCAGTAGGATGGATCACAAGCACAGAATTCCACCTCGGATTATGCTGTTTTATTCTCACAGACATTGTGAGACCCCTGCAAGTCATGTTTAATGCTTATTGCTCAGTTGCTTGCCCTCATGTACTTTTAATCTAGAGATCTTTATCTGATCCTGGACTGTGCAGTTTTATTTCACTGCACAATCCTAATGTTTAGTTGTCACTGAAAAGATTACATAGAATGAGAGATTTTCTCTACCTTTCTGTTCTTTTTTTCCCTCTGTTAGCTCCTGTTTCATATAGATTAAATACACTGCCACATATAGATTAAATACACTGCCATTGTCAATTTATTTTGGCTTAATAGTTAGGCTATGCTATTATTAAGAGAATCAACAGTAATTATGGAACATTTTAGCAAACGGAAAGCAGGATAAGAAGGTTTAGGTTCATAATGTTATTAGAGGCACTGATAGTAGAAGTAATGAATGGTTTATGGATTCAGACAATCCAATAAAACTCATGAGACTGACACTTAATTACAACATTGTGAAGCAAATGTTTTCTCTTCTTTCAGTCTCTGCCTTGAAAATGTTTTAAATTAACAGATACAATACTGGTATGGAACCTATCAGATATCTGTAGAGAAAACAGATTGATCATGACATATGGGGTTTCAGATCACACCAGCAAAATCCATTTTGTAATTTTTTTCTCAATCAAAGTTTTCAAGTATCAACTGCAAAAAAATAGAGGTTTGTTAAAAAATGTAAGTACATATAAAAAGACCCTGAGTCTTAAGGACTAAAAACTCTGAGGAACCTTGAAAAAACCCACAACCTTCCCTCATGGATTTCTGCCACAATTATATGCAATTATATATAAAATTCTTCTGTTTGTTTTATTTGGCTATGGTGAAACACAAATCCTATTCTAAAGGAGCACAGCATACACCATGATTCTCTGATGTATTATGGCTTTACCACATGCTTGGATAACTTTACATCATGGTGGAATTTAGGGTGAGGTAGGCACAAAACCAGAAGCACACCACTTGGTAACATAAAATCCAAGCTTTATTTACTAAGTGGGACAGGTATAGTTGGTGAATAGCAATTTAACGCATATGCACCTATGCACACACACACACTTGTACAAAGCACGGGCGCACCATTTAAGGTCTCTGGTCCAGCTGTGACCAGCTCCATGGACGTGGTGGTGGAGGACACTCACTGCAGGTGGCTGAGGTGCTCGAGTCCTAGCGGGTGGCCTGGCCTCTATGCAGGGCAGTTCCACCTTGGGCTTAGCCTTCTCCATGGCTTCAGGTGCTTGTGGATGTTTCCTCTCCTGAGAACCTGGTTTGTTCACTTATTTGTTGCTTTCTGACTTAGATGGTCCCACATGCTACCAGTGGTTTTGCTGGTTAAATCACCCAAGGCTAATGTCTGAATTTTACTGTACCTGGAGCCAGTTAGCACAGTTGCCTGGGTCACTTGCGTTACAGGGATCTAAAACTCCGATGCTTTGTTTCTTACTCAAACCTAAAATATTAGAGCGGGGCTGATGTAATCCAGAGGTATGTGACACATCTCCCCTTAACAATTATCTGTGCTGTCCTTGTTTTCCTAGCACGTACGAACATTAGCTAATGACATAGAGCTGGGTAGTGCAGTCAAGGTCTCATTTTATCTGAGATACACTTTTGGGAAGGCTTCACCCTGTGACATTTTAAATACTAGGTCAGTGTGTCACATTCATACACACATGATTTTTTTATGATTGAAGAGAATATATATATTTTTGCAAGAGCTTCATCTGTTTTCAAATAAATTTTTGTGACAATTTATGAAATTTTAAGGTCTATATACCATGTACTATGTGTAATTTCTTAGATTATTAAATACTTAATTATCCTGCATGACATCAAGAACTTCAACAGTTTAATGGAATTACATCAAAATATATGTACGGTCACAGTTTGAACAATTATTTTTTGAGATAATTTCTTTTTGAAATAGTAATTTCTCTTTCTTCTGAATTAGACCAATATAGTATTCACTTTACATAGCCTGGCATTAAATTGTATTAAAGTATCCAGCTGGTATCATCTCAGTTTTGCTTTGAGGTTTGTTCCCTTTTTTCCTTCCAGTAAATGAATCTTATTCAGAGCCCACACTGTCCCCCCTCATGAAAAAGACTGCTAAGATCTGCCACTTGAATCATATATGATTTATTATATCACATGATATTCCTGTGATGGAAACAAATTGACATTATTGTCCCCCACTTTATATTTAAACAATAGAAAGTTTTAAAATGGCTCCTGCATGCTTTTATCAGTACAAGTTACAGAATGCAGAGGTTCACTGAAGTTCTCAGTTGTTCTGTAGTTATCATAAAACCCAAAGCCTTCCAGTTCTTTTTTTTTCCCCTCCTTCTGTTTTCAGATTCTTAATGTAAAAAGGTCAAGCCTCAGTGAAGTATTGGTATTACTAGAAGAGATACTTTTCTGGCCTGCAATATTTTATTAGAAAACAAATGTCTGAACAATTTTATGCAACCAAAAAAATACAGGAGTCAGCAAGTGGGTTCTGATAGCTGTAGCACAGTAAACTAAATGCTTGAGTACTTAAATAGTTATGTTGGATGTACTACATCTTGTTGCTTTAATTTGGGGACGTCAGATTTCACCAGGGAAAGAAAAATTCTCTAATATTGAATAATATGGATTAGTAATCACTTCCAAAAGGATTTGCTTGGAAATTCCCAAGGTTACTAATTAAGAACCAAGAATAATTCATATCTCAGACATTCTTTCCTTTAATTGAAAGTTTCAACTTCTTGAAAATTAGACTAAGCTGTAATTTCATGATTGTTTGCAGTTGAGACATTCATTCGGATTGAATGAACTTTGTTTACACATCTAGCATGTCACTGAATATCAACTTCAAATATTTTGCCACGGACAAATCATCTACTTTTCAATACTACTGCAATATTCCAGAGGAAAATTGTGGATCACTTACAAACTGCTATCCTGTTTCCATTAGATGCTATCATAACACAGAATTGTTTCATTTTCAGTGGTATCTAAAGCTGTTTCAGTTCATGTGTGTTTTATAATATGGTATTTGGGACTCGCATAAATCCTGCAGGGTGTCAAATTTAATAGAGTTAACTTAGTAATTCTCCTTTTTCTTACTGAGAATTCTATTAATTCCTTTTTAATTGTGAAATGTATTGTCTTTGCACACTCTGCAGATGCATTTTTGTGTTAAATACTGTGTTGTTGCCATGACAACCGCAATATTAAGGTCCAACTTGTGCATCAAGATGGCTGACTGCTGACTACCTTCCGCTTTGTAAGACGCTGTCTCCAGGAGGTTATGGAAGGCTAATCTAGTCTGGTAAAACTTAAGAATCACAGAAGTTTTATCATGTACTGTACACTGTCCATCTCATCGCACTGGGGCGCAGTACTCGGATGCTGTGTCCTTCCTTCCTATTAAACGAACAGGGGTGAAAATGCTGACAACCAGCTACCATGAGCGAGTGCTTTTTGGAGTGACGGGCAAGGTGCCTGTGTGTAAAACACCTGTATGCCACCAAAGGGAAGGATGGGTCAGAATTCAGGGGGTTGCTGTACCTCCTGACACAGCCCCAGCCTGCCTTAATGCTTTTTAGTTTGGAGGAGCTGAGCCTGCTACTCCAGCCTTTGCTTGCGTTGTAAGCCAAGACTGAAGCTGTGCATTGTTCGCTGTGGAAGTTTACTCACATTATATATACCGGTGGGTGTGATTGCTCCCACATTCTAGGAGGAGAACCTTTAGACACAGTTGATGCTTGACAGACCCCGCCTGTACTTGCAGGATTTCTACAGGTCCTATCGAGCAGCCACGCTGGCTAGAGGACAGATGGAAGATACTGTACATCACTAAGACCTGTTACTTTGGTTCTTCTTCTTTGAAAAGTATAAAGTGCTTTTTTCTGCAGGAGTCTCAAACAGAAATTTGCTCCACTACACATGTCTATTGGCCTACTTTCTCCATCCAGTGAAAAATAATGTCCGTTAAAAAAAAATATATATATAGTGACTGTATCTGGAGCTTCTACTTTGTCCCAGGATGGAGAGTTAATATATTCCCTTTTTCCCAGTTCCTCTGATTATGCACTTGTGTTTCACATGAATAGTCAACGTTATTGTTAGCAGGTTCAATTAAACAGCCTTCATTCTACTTCCTCACTGCCTTAGGCAGTAGGTCTCCAATATTTCTCAATTCTGAATAATAACATTTCAATGACGATATCTCAGATAGAACAGAGGGAGCTACAAGGCAACAACCAAAGTTAATTTCTTTTTCAGTAGCAATCATCAATCACTCTTTTTTTTTAAAAAAGGGAGTCACATTAACAAAGTGCTCATATATTTGATATCTACAATTGATTTCCAGGAGGAAACTGCATTAGAAACAATGTTTTTTTTAATCTTTCACAAGACCTGATATCAAAATACAATTATCTTTTTTAATAAAACGAATACTTTCTAGTTTTGAGTTCCAGTGTTTGCCTCATAATCTCATTTAACTACTTAAATCGTCACCTGACATATGCTGCATGTAGACATAGAACATAAAACATCTATTCAAAGTTGGGCAGACTAACGTTGGAAGTGCTAATCAAAACCTACAGAGTTATTGCTGAGGGGGAAAGGCCCACACCTTATCTCTAAGATCAGGCTGCACTTCAACAGAAAGAAAGTGCTTACTCAGAAGGTGACCAGGCACACTGTCTGTAAAGGGTATCTGCAAGAGTTTCATCTTCTATGTGTTCCAAACCAGGTACTTCTGAGGTCTGCCCACAAAACAGACCACAACGGGAATGGACTCACACACAACTGTTTCTTCTTCATGCTGACCTTGTGTAAGGAACGCTTCATCAGCATTTGGGCTGCGCATAAATTTTGAAGGGCAATATTCCTACAGTGTATGACTTTGCTGATTACCTAATACTTTGACTGTTCTTGCTCTAGTACTATCTCAAAAGTTGTCCCCTTTCTTCTCTTCTTCAACATCCTGTCATTTATAATCTTTAGAAAATTAGGATTTTCCCTTGTGCACGCAAAAGCTATGGTTAAATGGGAAAGGACTACTGTGGAAACTATGCTTTGCTAGTACGTGTGAACTTGTCTTTTCTGGTATCCTGCATCTCTGTCTTAAAAATGAAAAGAACATTCCTTTTCCCAGGACAACATGCAAGCAGTTTGGGGTCAGAAAGTCCATAGCAGGCAGGATTATGACAGGTGGTACAAAGACTGTCATACAGATCATCTACCTGTGACTGGTGCATGTCCACAACGTCAGCAAGGCCAAGCAAACATAGCATGCAGACATTGCACAACCCCAGCCGCACAAGGATTATTAAAAGGGGCACACTGGTAAACCCACTGAAAATACATACTCCTTCCTCCCTCTCTGCAGTCACAGGTCTCTGCAGAATTCCTACAGCAGCCGAAGGGTCTTCCACATCCTGAAGGCTTCTGTTAGACTGTCAGGGAAGAATCACACATACTGTGGTTGGTTCTGCCTGAAACTTGCAGCCATTCAAACAAGAAGACCTTTGTTTGGATCAGGACCTGTGGTCCTGTAGCATCTCATTGCAGTGTTTGGCCTGCTGATTTTGAAATCAAAAACTTCAAGGGACAGGCTGGACAGCAGCATGCTTAGTGCTGTGCAAAACATCTTTTTCCTGGAGCACCTGATACATCTGCATGAGAATGCAGGCAAACCATTTCAGAAGGAGGATTCACAGCAGGATTGGGTCCTTTAGCTCATGTACATCTTGCCTGACTTCACTGCCCCCATCTAGTTCAGGGCTTTTCCATCAAAATATTCATGAGCATTGCAGCAGCAGCGTTCCATCAGCCATCCCCCAAGGCAGGTTTTAAAAATAGATCTGGCTTCTCTCCCACGCTCTACATGGCACCAACACATTCTCTTGCTGTACCTCAGTTCCTTTGACTTAAAAAAAAACCACACCAGAAGAAACAGACAAACTAACCAACCCAAAAATCTATAATGGGCACTCCCTCCAGTCCCTATCATATACTACGGACCATTTGCGTCTAACCACGCCTCCCTCCCTATCGCCACACCATCTGCTTGTAACGCAGACTGTCTGATAGGTAGCCACGAGGTGCAACATTCATTCTGCTAAATCAGAGCCACCTCCCAGCTGCTCTAGCCCTTTTCGGTGGCTAGTCTCCACCCGCCTCCACAGTATTCTCACACACAGACTTTCTGGATGAGCCCTGGGCACCCACCACCCACGCTCAGCTGAACGGTTTCTAGATCCCACTGTTTCGAGCTGTCTGTACTGTACACTTGCAGCTTGCAGATGCTGAGTCAGACTTTGCTTGCACCTCTATCCTAAGATACTTAAGTGCTGTTTCTCCTCTATCTGTATGACACAGACAGGCATTCTTGTAAAATGTGTGCTTTCCTATCATGGTGTTACAAGGACTTTAGGAAACCTTCTCTCCCCAGTTTATCGCATTGACCTCTACTGCATGCCACTGCTATCCAACATACCCAGTCACAACATGCCAATCAAAACACCCAAATCTCCTCCTTCATTTAAATGAAGGCAACTATATATTGCACTTTATTTTCCAGGCAAAGGAAACCATAACAACAATGGGAATTTTCCATACTTACACTTCAAGGGATGTTACAGACTTAGGGAAAAGACAGGAGGGAAGCAGATAGCTGGAAGAGACTAGACTATGAACTGCCTATCCCTTTCTCTTACCACTCATCTTCTCAGCAGCGTGGCTGTTCTTTGCCAGATGAGGAGGGCATCCCACCTCCATGTAGAGAGTACTCTCAATACAGGTGAGGAGAAAGATCCATCCAGAGCTGCATTTAGTCTACTCATGGCCAATCTCCTCATAGACTGCAACTGCAGTGTGCTTTCCTCCAGCCTCAGGATGCTTTCTCCTGCAACTCCACCCTGCTGTGAGCATGAGAGGCTGCTCTGCACCTCTAAGGGTGGAAATACGTCTTATGATCCTCTAAGTGCCTGTCCAGTGCAACCGCAGAGCAGCCCAACAGCATGAAGGAGTACATGGAGTTACAAGGCCTGCTTGGATATTGTTGGAGGGCAGAAACAGGTCCCAGACACATTTTAACTGCTGAACTGTAGCTGGGAATTGTTTGGGAAGGTTGGTGGTTAGCATGGGCACAGCTGATGCAAGTAGGAGTTCTAACAACCTACTTGCATAGATAAGCTTGTTCTACATGTGGGGAACGTTCTCAGGCAATTTAATTTACCAATATAGCTGTAGCCTTTAAGCACAAACAGGGGCAGTGGTGATTAGACTAGGATTTGGGTTTTTTTCCCCAGCTATGCCAGTTTTATGCTGGTAAGTCACAACCTCTGTGTCTTTGTGAAATGGATATAGAAATTATGTGCTGCATCAAAAATTTATCCAGAAAGAAGATCTATGGGAAAAAAAATACTAATGTAATCATACCACTGTATTTATAGCTCCCTCTCATGGTACCTATTCTAAAATAAGCATCTACAGGGAGAATTAGAGCAATGTAACTACAGCAGGAAAAACTATGCCAGTAAATTTTCCATGTAGACAAACACTAAAGGATTCATATTCCAATAGGAATGTGTAAAGGTTGCAATACTCTCATGACCTAGGATTCTTGAGAAATTGCAGCTGTGATCATGAGTATAACCACATTGTAGTTGTTTTTTAATTTGGTTGTACTGTTCAGTTTGTTAATTCATAACACATGATTTTCCCAAAGACATTTTTATGCAGCATGACCCTTAATTTTTAGATTGTGGATTGAAAAAAAACCAAACAAAAAAGGCAAGCAAGCACATCCTTTGTTCAAATCAGATCTTTATTTTCTGGTATCTGAAAGGTTCAAAGTAAAATTTCTTAAGGTTGTTTAGAATGGGTAAGGGAGATGGGGGAAGAAGAATTAGAATAGGAGGGAAAAAAGAGGTGACAGTTTTCCAGGTTGAAAGATGTGTGCATAATGATATTTAAGTTACTTCAGTACCAGTATTTTACAGCATAAAAAAAAAGAAGTTTGTTTAGGAGAAAGAGATCAACCTTAAGTGGTCATGAAAGCTTTTTTCTGAAGTCTCATATCTTGCCAATATTTATTTGGGTTCCCATATGCAACATTTGTACTTATCACAAACATGCTTGCAAATAAATCTAATTCAACCAAATGTTCATCTATAAGCAAACAAAAGAGGTCATGAATACAAATGAAATGATATGGTAGAATCTATTTATAACTATAGTTACCAGACAGCTTTAGCTACAATATACTTAGTAATTAAGTGGATGTTTGCTCCTATTATCTATAATCAGAGAGCAGGCAATGGAGAGAAATCTAGATAATGAAGGTCCTCATTCTGCCACTCCTACTGGTATTGATTTTAAAGGGAAGCAGTCAAAGAGAGCTCTAATACATATCATCTGTTAAGTACAGGATAAATGTTATTTTGAAGGAAAAAAGTAAGATTCCAAAGCAAATAATGGTTCCAAAAGGTATTTTGTGAAAGATTTATGTTACTCTACAGTGGTTAATAGTAGAACAAAGAAAGAATTCCATATTTGCAGGTGAACATCATTTATACATCACTCAGAGAAAAAAGAGGCCATTTAGGTACTGAACAGAACACACAAGTTCAAAGTACCTACATTTGATCACAAGGAACTACAAGTCAAAACTGCAGGTGATGAAGTAGAAGGAACACAGCTTTCCTGCACTAAGATCAAGATGCTTAAGGACTGTGCAAATATTTCACAATAATAATCTTTACAGGAAATCACAACAGGAAAAGGACTGAAATTCTGTCAGATGAAAGGGAATTGTGAGGAATGTGTTCAGAGATGCCAGTGTTGATTGAGTAAGCCCAGCTGCTGCCTTCTAGATTAGTCATCTATACAACTCTCTCAACATGTTGTTTGTCAGATTGCCAAATTACAACTCCAGTGAACTAAACTGTTTTCCTTTGCAGGAGAGGCACATAGTTGGAGATAAGAATAAAATCTGTGACCTATACCATTATAATTAAACCTCATGAACAAACAGCTATTCAGTTGCCAAAGTTGTTTCCATCATCTTGTACAAATCAAGACCCCAAAATACAACTCAAAGCACTTGTAGTCACACATGAGAATTTAGATCTAGAAGCTCTTGTGTGATTGCAGATATCCCTTAATTTGGATATGTACACAAACTGAAACTGGAAAACAAAGAAAATTCCTTTCTTTCAAAAAAACCCCCACACCAACCCCAAAACCACAATCCAACACCATCCCTCTAACCCCCACTCTTCTGTTTGGCCTCATATACAGTGCAATAATTCAGACTACACAGCAGACCTCAGAGAAGAAAATACTGCTGAAATAAAAGCAACAAACAGCTTCTTCCTCAGCAGTAGGAGTCACTCTTTAAGTCATACATGCAAAATGAGTGAGGTTTCACAATCCCTTTCAACAGCGTTTCCCGCTGACAGTCGCAGGTGGGAGAAGCAGCTTCCACAAAGCACTGCAGCTGAGTCCCTGCAGAGAAAGGCAGCAGCAGGCTAACAGGGCTGGCCGCTGAACCTGCTGGGTAAAGGGCGTTCGAAAGAGACCAGGAAAGGCAGAGGACAAGAGAACCATGGGTAATGGAGATTTGAAAAAAATTGCTTAAGGTAAATTCTAATCACAGGTTGGTATAAATAGTGAAACAATCTGTTTGGTATGAGAATTTATAAGAATATTTTGTGCTAGAAGAGAAATTCAGGTGCTGAAAATAGAAATATTTTAACTCTATATTGGATAGTGAAAGAGACTTCAAAGTTTTCCACTCACTCTTTGTTCACTATTGTGCAATTAACAAGAAATTAACCTTTTGCTCCTGCTAAGGCAAGGCTTCTATACACTGTTAGATTAATAATTAGGGGTTTATTTCTGAAGACACCTTATTTGTAAAGTTCGTGTATTGACTCTGTTATGGCTGAGTTTCACAGATCACAGATTGGATGCAGTAATTTCCCATCTTGTAAGCCTTCATACTGCTGAAACAATGGCCTTTCCTTTGTTAATGAGTCTTCAGATGAATCTCTTGATACTATTTTTGCCATAATGTCTATCATTTAAATATGCTGGTTTAATTTGTACTATTAATGGGAGATCAGTAAAATCGCAAGGTAAAGCAATGCTCCAGATATCTAGCTTTCTGCAGACATTAACACCTGTATGCAATGCATAGATACCTTGTATTTTATTAGCTTCAGCTGGTATGACATACCAGAATATGCCAGTGATAACACACTGTGAGAAGTGGCATTACGCAGATGGATACTAAGTGATATGTCCCAGCTAGATACCACTTGAAAGTCACAACAGCTCCTTTCTCAGAAAGCAATACAATTGTTTTTCAAAACTTAGAAAACTTAGTTTTGTCGTAAGACTAATGCACATAGTTACAATACAGCTCAAGGATAAGAAAAAGAATGTAAGCTCAGCTGAAAGAGATCTTATTCACTACCTTGAAACAAATATGACAATGCTTTGTTCCATCACTATTAAATCTTGCTGCTATCCTTAATCGTTATTAAGATGGGAAAAACCTTCCTATCAAGGTCTGCAATGTCCCAGATTTTATCTCAGATCATTAATAAATCCTTCAAATTAAACCAGCATTATAGACCTCCCTTCTTTTCCACAATATATAATTAAATATATATCTTTTTCAATGCGTATATATACTTAAACAGTGGCAGTCCTTTATGACTCTATTTCAGTATCATTTGTGCAAGATAAAAAAAAGACAAAAAAAATCACGTGGCCATTGAGAAGCTGCAAGAAGTAAATTTATCACCTAAACTGAAGCCATGATTGAAAGGCAAATGATTCTGGAGTGTTTGTCTGCAACTTATTGTATTCAGGAAGTGGATAAGCGCACTTCGAAAGTAGACATAAATATAAAACTTGTGATGTTTTAGACAGCAGATGGACACATTAAGCAGGCAGCAGTATTTTTAAGAACAGATGATGGAAGCATTTTTACCTGATAGAACTGCTTCAAGAAAGTAAATATACATTTTATTTCAGACAGTTTTGAAATAAAAACATAATTAAAACTTACAGCTTTTGATGCATGGCAGTTTCTTTTGTCTCTTCTAAAACAAAATCTGTTTTGGCACTTCTACAGATATCCTTCATTGGTCACAAAAATGTACAATTTGTCTACTTTTATTACGTAAGTAAACGTAGCAGCTTGAAGTCTCTACTCAAATGCAAGCTGAAATGTTTGAGTATTACTAAAAAAAAGAAGGGTGAAATTAGCATTAGAGCAATCATAATTTCATACTTAAATGGGACTTGCAAAGGATATTGAGAAGCCCAGCTGAGCTGTAGCAACACTACAATACAATCCTATAGTGCCTTTCACAAAGAATCTCTGGGTGCTCTTCAATTTAGCACAATTCAAAACACCTTTAAGTAAAATTTGTCTCAGCAGTCCTATTTTGAAATAGCTTTCTGAAAGATGGTAAGACAGAGCTTTTTGAATACAAAAATTGAATTTCTTCTGCAGAACAACAATATTCACTAAAAGCTCTAACTCCAAGGTATCCGTGATAGACCCAAGCAATGAAATAAATGTTTCCTTTAACAACAGTTAATTAATAAGCTGAAGATATAGTAATAAAATACCTGTAAGAAAACGGCATCATTTCATGAAGAATCAATGAAAACTGAAAAAAAAATAATGTTCTAAGAAACATAGAGCAAGAAGAAGTGCAGGCAGCACTGGGTGTCAGCCTTGATCCCCAAGAACATTATGGCGGAAAAGATAACATTGAACTGCAGTAAGAAACACCTGGATTGATATAACTACTAAAGAACCCTCAGTTTTCTTGCTCTCCATTTATTTCCACAATCTGTCTGTATGTGATGCAAAATAGCAAATAAACCATTTTTATTTGAAAAGCTCCTAGAGCTCAAACAACCTGTAAGCAGTGGCTGGAATTGAGGAGATGTCACCGATCAGTTCCTTTCTTCATCCCGTTAGTGCTCGGCTTTTGTTGCTCTTAGGTCTTCGTACCTTCCAGCCACCTTTGGCACATTTCTACGTTGGCATTGAGGTGAAATACTACCCTGTTCTGTTTCAGGTAGTATCATCACAGCGCTACGTCTCTTGAAAGTGGTCTCATCTAGAGGAGGAAAAAGGTAGAAAGACTGGGGTTTTCTCCACAATTTTCACTTCAACTGTTTCTACATACAATCTCTTCTCTAGTAGTGCCTTGATAACAGAGGATGTTTTGGGTTTTAAAAGAAGACCAGAAGAAATCCAGCAAGTCGTAGGCTGTTAATCCTGGTACTAGCATTTAATAGAAAACACACTGGAAAATAAAATTAGTGGCCACATAAAGATAACAGTGTAGGAAGGAGCCAATATAGGTTTTTGAGAGGAAAACACTGCCTCAGGTCTCACTGGAATTTTCTAACAAAATCAAGAATGATGTAAGGAAAGGTGGTCAGGCTGACATTGCCTACCCAGATATAAAATGAAGTAAAGTAGTATATCTGTCTTTCTGTAAAAAAGTGAAATGCATCCAAAATCATGAATGTCTATAATAGGATAGTTCTTTATATTGAAAAATAAACCAGCATTTTTTGAGAACATAAGAGATGAACATTTCTAAATTTTTCGTGTGTCTCTTCCTGTTTTGTTTGTATTTGGATGCAAGTCAGAGTTCAGGAAGGAAAACAAAGGTGTGAAGAACAACACGCTTGCATTTCTCAACCTTCAAGTTGAACGTTAGAAGGAAACTGCTGAGATTTCATGATAATACAAATTGACTCTACTTTCTCACAAGTGTCCTTTTATGCATGGACTGACACATTACAATGTGGCATTTCTCATGGGGGGGGGAAGCGCAGAATATTTTTTAAGAGTAAATGTTACATCTTTGAGGCCATCTCTGACAACATAAGGAAACAAAGGGCACGGTTCCTATTTTGCTTCTATTTCAAAGGTCAGAAAAGACAGACATATTTGGCTAACTTGGAAACAAAGAAACAAGAGTTTACAAGATGTGCATAACACCTTTGGAGGCCTCTACAAATGGATGGCAAGCACTGCTCTCGAACTCTACTTTCATAATGAATGAGTGGCGTTATTTTGCAATAGATATCAAATGCTGCAGAATTAAAAAGAGTAAAGGTATACCATGTCCTTGGAAAGTGCTCTAAAGCACATTCTAAAGAAAGACCTTTTTGTGAAATCAGCAATATGTTTAAAGAGAATCATTATCAGAAGAAAGAGGGGAATTTTGCTTTATTCCAAAAAGCAGTGGAATTACCAGTAGCATTACAAACAGCAAAAAGCTAGGAAATGCAAAGATTCAGTTAGAAAAAATGTAGATGAAAACAGCTTAGGCTCTTGCAGAGCATTTTCTGACACAAAGGTTGAATTTACAATTGATTTGTAAGTTTAAGCTGGCAACATCCCAGTAAGTAAAAGCAGATAAGGAAACAAAGCTTTGAATAGGACACTCCAGATGAGCCACTCAGGAATATTTGTCAAACACTGAAGCAAAAGACCTTTTACCCTAATGGTGAAGGAACAGACAATAAACTAAGTCCAGTTTTTCATCTTGTATGGAGAACATAAAATAACCAAATGCCGGGTTGTTAAGCTTTGAAAAATAAGTATCTTTCATATTTAGAACATTTGTACGAAGACAAACATTGAATTTGTGGAATCAAATCTGGAAAGCAAGACTTATAGGGACAAAATGTCTATCAAGGACTTTATTGGGTTGTTTAAGGGAAAGTTTTAGAAGAAATATACAGCCATTACCCACAGGTACCTATGGATGCCCATATCAAAACAGTCTTTCTCAATTGCAATTTTTGCAGCACTCAGAAAAAGCTAAATAGTCATTTATCATACCATGATCCAGTGATAACTGGAGAATGTCACCACTTATTTCACCAAAAAGGGAAAGATTTGTTGGCTGCAAGATACTTTTCAGTCTTGGCCTCATAGGATATCTGTTTTTCAAGCAGTGGAAAATCAAAGGTGTGTCTGTCTTCATAAAAGTTGTAGTGCTAGACAGTCTGGTTTAAAACAGGTACAGTTTGAAAAGCATTGCTTGTTAATTTTCGGAGAAAACCAGATAAACACTTTTAGTCAGAGTAGTTTTGAAGAGATCATAATCATCAACCTTTCTGGAGTGGTGTACGAGATATTTCCTAAATAATTAAGTACTGTCGAAAAACTATCTAACCATGGTGCCAGTGTAATTGCTACTAGTTATATCACTTTTCATTTATTGCCAGTATTATAGATGTTATAATATACAAACCACAGGAAATAAAATCTCAACTCTGACGAGCTTACTGCCTTGAAGCAAGCCACCCTGCTGCAAACAAGTAATAAATGTATATAAAAATAGGTATTAAGACTATATATATATATATATATATATTTAGGATAGAAGGCCCCCATGTTCTTAGTGTTTTTTTCTATTTGCTGTATCTCTACCTTGAGGCTTCTGAAATATAGTGTGCACATACTCTGACAGATAGATTCCGTCTTCAACAATTTAACAATCAAAATGTATTTTCTGCAGTTCCTTAGCATCCTTCAGTGTGAGGCTAAATATGACAGACTATTTTGTATGGGACTAAACAATATGGATGCTAACCTCATTTTCATTTCATGTGACAAAGTTGACAGCATGCTGTAGAAATAAGATGATGATGCACAAGTATAAACACACATAAAAATTCAGTAGCTAGAAGATACAAAGCATGCTGCATCAGCAGGTTTCTGCTGAGATATGAGAGCATCTTTATCTGTCCACTTCCCATTTGCTCACTGTCTTCTACTTACAAGTCATAGCTAAACCCTACCATGGAAAAAGAGAAACTAAAAATAAAGAGGAATTATTTTGAGACAGTTCAATTTTATCCAAGCTTATTCTTGTTAAGCATAAGCACAGTCACATTCAGCTTTGCTGACTTAAGGAAAATAGGAAAAAGTTTCTTCCCCCTAATACCACAGCTAAATCCCATTCTATCTATCTCATTCTATTCCCAAACACATTAAGAAACAAAAACTAAACACGAAACTGGAAAATTAAGAAGAAAGGTAAATATAAATCTGAAGAATCCACAAGAAAGGACACTTCTACTTTTGTTGTGGTGTAAGATTTTTAAATTTTATTATCTACTCAATGATATTAGAGGCAGTAAGGACCATAGACATCACATCTTCATAAAAAAAAAATCATTGACAGTCCATAACCATGTTCTGTTGTCTTGAAAGTAGAGGAACTGTAGAAAAAAAACCCAACATACTTTCTGATATTGGATGTGTGATATACTGCAAGAGTGGAAAGTTATGGCTACACAAGTAAATTTTGGTCTTCATATACTATATGAAGTATGTACTATATAAAAAACCCTTATTAGTCTGAGCAATCTGCAGCCTCATGCTGTTGGAAGGAACAGATGGAAAACTGGAGAGCAGGGATGATCCATCATTATCCTTAAATTATATTTCTAGTCAACAACGTGGTACCAGTTCCACCTGCTAACAGAGAGTAGAGATCTGAATAGAAGGTGGGAGGACAATCCTTCTCACCGTTCCTATGGTCTTAAACGTCAGACAACGTGTAGGCAAAGAAAGCTTGTCTCAGCAGTTACCACTGAGAGTCAAAAGAACTCTTAATTTTCATTATTTTCTTTAATGTTAGGCTATTTTACATGGACCATGCAAAGTGGGAAAGAACTGGAAGCGAATGGAGGAAGGAAGAAATAGTTGGGTTTTGGTAAAATTCAGTAAGAAAAAATCTGATAGGAAAGACTGGTACCAGTATGAGATTTTGCGATCACAGCTCAATGTTAGTTACACTGAAAAATTTAAAAGGAGCAAATGTGAACAGAAGAAAAAAATAGAAAATAATTTTCCACTTAAACTCCTTAAAGATTAAATGCTTTGACAATTCAGGCATTGCTTTTTTTATATTAACTCTATCCCAGCCCAAACCAGCATACAGCCTCAGAACAAGACCACAGTAGCTTAACACGAACTGATCATGGATCCCATGCCCTTCAGCATAGCGTGTCACAATTTCTAAAAGTGGCTTCTACTCCTGTGACCTCAACTACAAAGAATAAAAATCTTACTATTATGAATTAAACTAACTTCATGTCTGAATCTGTAACTTCTGTTTTGTTGTCCCAGTAACTACAAAAACAGGCTTGTCATTTAAGTGCTCCATTTTAAGTGGTTATTGTTTATGCCAGTGTATGGAAAACGGCTCATTTCCTCCTGTGAGTACTTCTTACAATGATTGGAGTTACCTGTATTTTAATCTCAAAGTTTGATTTCCATGAATACTTTGCACACACTTAAATGAAGTTTCCTACCAGAAAAACTTCATAAATTTACTTAGCACAACTTAGAGCATTCAAAACAGATGGTATTCAACTGAATGCCTATATCAAAGCTAACTTAACTGGCACTACATGACTGATCCTATAGCCTCCATATTTCACTCGACACATCATTTATGCAATTTTGTTTTTATTTCTGAATTGTGATAGCTCTGTTAGAGATAAATGAAGTTGATCCAGGATGAATCCAGAGATGAGCTGGCAGGAAATAAATTTATGTCATTGGGAATTAGCTGATTTTTGTTATGTATGTGACATGTCATTGATTACTAAATTTCCCCTATTGAGTCCCATTTTCACCTCTCACATACAGTGTGGATTGACATGACAACTTCTTTCCAGGGTATTACTTGAAGTCTAGTGCTAGTTTGTTGGTAGGAAAAAGAATGTAAACTTTTCCAACATTCTCAATGAAAAAAACTTACAATTTCTTTACAAAATTATGAATCCAAAGGAGGTGAAGTAAAACAGAGATTTCTGCTGTTCACATTGTGCCATACATTTTTAAGTGTCTAAATGTTGATCTTAAGCTAGATATCCCTTTAAAAAGATCCTTGGTTAGTCATTTTTGGAGAAGTACATTTTTAATCTTGCTTGTTTTGTTTCTTGAGGTGTACCCTTCAACAGCACTGTTGCTGGTCAAAACCAATTCCTCCTCCATCAGAAAAAGAAAACAGAAGGTAGAGGGAATATCTGCAGTTAGTGTCTTATTTGTAAAATTAAGATTAAACTTCCTTGTCCCAAATGCCTCCCCTTTCAAAACAAATATGCACCTTTGTCTTGCTGTAAATTCTATTATACATATATCTTACAACACTTCATAATTATTCCATCACAAAGGATTTGTGTATTCCTTTGATAGAGGCACAAGGGGAAAAAAAAAAAAAAAAATGCTACAGCCTGATACTGAATGATAATTGGAACAGCGCTTAAGTTTCTGTTCCACTGTTATAGAGCTCTGATCAAAGATAACTCCTAGAAAGAGAAAGAAGTTAAATTTTGTATTTAGTTTTCAGAATCAGGCCCTTACCAAGTCCACACGTCTTTTCCATATCAAATGTCAGAATGCTCAGGCTGAAGTTCTAACCCTGAGAATAAAAATTGGTTGCTGTCAGAGACCCTATCTACAGTAGGATGCTGGACATTTATTAAAATCGAGGCATTTAAAATAGAGAAAGGAAATACCTTTAAGCAAATACGTGAAAGTTGCAAAACTCGTTTTACGTCAGTCTGCTAATTAATTCGTGACCACTCCGGTTAAACTGTGTTCTCTTGTGTGTCTACAGTGGGTTACATCAGCAGGACTCAGAAAAACAAACAGAAAGGCCTGTGACTAGCTACACAGTACCAAGTACTTAAGGAAATGGCTCTGGCAGTGACTCCAGAATGTCTGTTTTGGCATCCTTTGGAGCTAACAGAAGAGATTTTGACAGTGCCATATGCTCAGGAATGAAGGAACTCTCAGGGGATAACAGGTGACACTCACTCTTTCTCTGGAGAAGTTCATTCTTGAGAACTATTCAGTCAGACAGTTGCCAAAAGGCTTTTCTGGAGGAGCTGAAAAAGTTAGGTTTGTGCAGGCAAACATTCCAGAGTGGGGAGCTTTAGGTAAGCTAGATACAGGATTTTAGAATTCTCCTTGAAGGTCTTTTAATTCACTATACCTGTGTTTCAGAAAGACTGTCAGGTTGCTATGGAATATTTGATCAGAATTCCTGAAAGAGGGACTTGGATTTGCTAAACCTAAGTACAGTAGATATCCTGGGGCCCAGTCTAAGGAATGAACAATGTTGAACTTAACACCTTCATTATTCAGAGAAAGGGATGATTTAGCAATTATCCAGATGAACAACTACACCCGGAATTATTTTAAATGATGTTAATATACTGATGTCCTGTAAAAAACAGTCATAATAACATCCAAAAAATACTTTAGAATCGTTTTCACCAACATTTCATCGAGTAAGTCTAGTCAGAGCTGTAAATGAAACACATTTAAGTCTGCATGGGAAAACTTGAATCAGTGAATCAACACTCTCATTTTATTTCCTGTTAGAAGAGAAACAGATGAATCTTTTCTGAAAAAGATAGCAACCCTTTCGTATTTCTAAATGTAAACCACTAAGAGTACAATGCATAAGCAGTCGTATTTGTATTATCACCACATTACTTGGATTTCAGTAGATTCTATAAAATACAATTAAGTTTCAGCAAAAATTCACTTTTGACTTTATGGGGCAAAAATTCTAGTTCCAACTCAGAGTTTACAAAAGGTCAAGCACTTGAACATTTTAAGTCTCAATAGAAATTGTATCTTTGAACAGAACCAAAACCGTGAATTTCTATTTTTTGAAATAGAGACTGTAAACTTCTTAAATGAAAAAAAAAAAGTTACCTTAAGTTTTGTTGGATTTTTTTGTTGGGTTTTTCTATTTCTTTAAATTATAGAGCAGGTTCTACCATTATAGCTACTAGGAAATGGCAACCCATATTTATGAGAAATATAATAATACGCATGCATACTTTCCATTTGTTAGAAAAAAATAAAAAGAGAACAATCTTTATTAGGTAAAGTAAATGCAACCGAGAAAACTAGTATACCAGGAACTTGAGAACATACTTGGACATAAACTGATAAAGTATGACAGAACACTGAAGGAGCAACAGACAGATAATGTTGCTATCATCAAGATTAGGCAATACTGCAGTGAACAAAGCTCCTCACCTGAAATAAGAGGTTTCCTAGTTCAGATTTCCACTCGTTTTTGTCTAAGGTAAAGATTTTATCCTCTGCTACGAACACACCCAAATCCTATTCTAAGAGAATAGGAACCCAATGAACCCAATGTTGACTTAGGATGTAAGAAATTTGATTTTCATTAGAATTAATGTCTTTCTCCAAAAAGTTTCAGGTAATCTTGTCTGACCAATGTTCAAAGAACATCCTAACTAGCTCTTGTAGCTGAAATCACTGTGACAATTTATCACCACAGAGTGGTTGAATTAAAAAATATTGGAGAAAACTGATTTCATTGAACACTTACAACTGATCAAAAATGCTATAGTTAGAAATGAACAGTCAGAATATGGGCCCACCATGCAAAATGAATTCATAATCATGATATGCATTCAAGTAAATTTCCTGTCAAATTCATTGTTTAGTTATACATGAAAACTTCCAGTAAAAAAAAAAAAACCTGTTCATTTTTGTGACATAAAGTAGGTTGTGAACAAACTGAACAGGTTTATGAACAGACACAATCTATCATATTTTCACATGCCTGACACTTTAATTTAATTATGTTATTTTACATTTATTAAAAAATGCCTATAGATAAACTAAAAAAACCCTGTTATTGAAATATTAAGATTCACTATCTCCCCACCTCAAAACATTCTGAAAAAGTTGTTACAATGTTACATTAGTAACTTTTGTATAATTTCCATTTTCAGTCACTACATTACGTATTTCTGATCTTTGAGGTAATAGGTTTATTTCTATAATATGCTGCTGGGAAAGTGTGATCAAAGATTTCTTCTATTATCCTACCTACTTTTCACTTCTCAGAAGCCACGGCTTCCTTTTACATAGTTACATATTGATTATGAGGGTATGATTTTGCTAAGTAAGCTCAGAACTACACATTTAATATTTGCTGGTTTGTTTGTACAAAGAGAGCATGTTCATATGTATTCATGTAAGAACTTCCTCTTGTGTCACTATTTGCACATACAATTCAGAAATTGCTATCTCAATTATGTATCTTTTTCGGCAGCCCAATCTATTGTAAATATATACACTGATAGACTGACACATTTATCTTTTATACTAATATTTATTGTATAGATTATACTCTCTCAGCTTATAATCATGAACAAATGCAAGAGTTTGACAGCACTTCAGAAAAATTCAAAGAAGCCTAAGAAGCCATTCAAGGCCATGTGTTTGCACAACAGATAGTTTAAGGTTGCTGAGTCATTCTTAAGCACAATTAGGTGAAACAGAAGGATTTTCCTTCTTTCACATTCAAATGCGTCTAGTTGTTTTGGAACTCAGTCATCAAGAACTGAACACATCACAGCTAAACAAGCTGTCTGCAGAGGCGGGGTGAGGGTTAATCATAGTCTCCACACAGGGATGTTTATAATAATGAAATACGTATTGCATTAAAATCCAAGAAGTAGAAAAATAATGCAGTCTTCAGAGTGAGAATAACACATTATTTAGAAAATATCACTCTATCTTAGATCTGCATTTTTGGATGCCTACTGCTTACTTAAGTAATTTTAAGAGGAGATGCAGAATCACTCTACAATAAATCAATAAAGATTTTGGAGTATTCCACCTCCTGTGCAAGGTATGGGATAGTTAGGACACCAGCCAGGTAGAACTGCACTCTGTAGCAGTCCGACAGACCCAGTCCATTCCCAAGAGCCAGGCTCAGCAACGGCAGGACAGGGGATCTTAGATGGACGCAACACACATCACTTACTCGTCTTGGGATCAGAAATCTTGGCCCTGGCACTCCTCTGTCAGGTGATAACGCACTGAAATGACATCTCAGTCCCTGCAGGGACTGGCTGTGGGGAACAAAGGACTGAGGTTTTACTTCGTACGGTTTCAGTAAGTTGGAGAAAGAGGGTGAGCTTAGCACAGGACTAGAACAACATTCAAAAGCTCTTCAGCATGTTAGTCATCTCAGATGTATCACAGCCTACAGTCTGGCCACTTGGTTCTAATTTTCTTCCTAATGAAAACTTTACTACTGCTTCCTTATTACTTTCTGAATTTAAGACTTTGGAAGAAGGAAGTGCTGTTTCTTTAAGAGATATGAAGAAATATGCAAGTCCATATGTTTGGTGATGAAGTGGCAGACAGAAGTGGTGCATGAAACCCAGAATCAACGACAAACTGTGTGGAGTAAAAAAAGAGTGAACAACAGGAAACTCATGCAGAGCTGCTGCTGTTTTCTGTACATAAGTCTAGAATATTACAGTCTCTCTGGGGAGAAGAAAAAAAAAAAAATGATCTGCCATAAGGCAGTTTGCTGTGCAGTGGCATTGAAAAGGCCAAGGTATCCAAACAGGAAGCATCATGAAATTTATTGGCAATATCTCAGAGCACACCAGGAAAAACACTTGAGCAACCGCACTGGCAGCTGCCTGCTGAGAGAGAATTCTACTAACAGAACAGTTGGCTTGGAAAGGGAGAAGGAGGAAAAATAACTTCAGGGACTGGAAGCCAACCATCTCTCTCTTTCTCAGAATCAATCTCACCGAGAGTCACAGTAAGGCGGCATACTGGGAGACACCACAGAAAATGAAATAACTTGAGCAGCCCCAGCAAGACTTTGGAAATTGCTCTTCAGCAGGCATGCTAAAAGAGCAACAAAGTATAGTGAAATATGGACAAATCTTCTCTCCTGGAACTGCAGCCCATATAAGCCAAAGCCAAAAGAGTTGCCTATTTTCAAAGTTATTGAAGAATTTAACTCTAACCACTAAGGTTTTATGTTTTCAAATAGTATCATAGAATTGTAGAATCATTTAGGTTGCAAAGGACCTTTAAGATCATCGAGCCCAACCATTAAATTATAGTTAGTTTTAGTTGATAATAGTTAATTACGTATGTTTTCAATAGAAATTGTTAGATCCTTTCTTCATTACATATTTGAAGTAAGATAATTGAAATAAGTTAAGCCTAACCATCAGTAAATAACTAAAACTAACAGTAAATTATTAATCAAATTAAATGTCTGGGGGAGAGAGGAAGTTTACCTGTACTAGGACGTAGATGAGAGACAAGTTGGGGATCAGTATCTGAAACCAACTAATAAGTATTGTGTCTGGTGTCAGGCCAATACATAAATAGGTATGTATGTATATTTGCCCTGTTCAGGAGTATTCTGTATGTTTGTAATATACAGGTTATAAAAGGTAAGACCATATTTTGTGCTAAAACATCCTGCTGAGTTACCAAGAACCGGGGAGTTTAACCTTCAGTGGGACTAGATGCCTACCAGCTGTTCATATACAGGGATGATCCTTACTCTAGAAAAGATTTATTTATATGTTTAAAGAAGTGAAGCAATATTTTTAGCTTTAGCTGTGTCTGTTATAAATACCAGTAAGTGTGAAGACTACTTAGGATGTTATGAACAAGTATTTCATTGCATTTTACGTCATCCTGGCTCAAGGCAAAGGGAGGTAGCTCACTGGTAACAACAAAGCCTGTGACTTGGCCAGTCAACCAACTGGAACATCTTACCATGCATTTTAGATCCCCAGCACATTGCCTACTATATCCAAAGAGACACAATGGGCCCTCGTTTGAGCTGTATAGCCCAGAAAGTGTACCAGAAGAGGACGAATTTCCCCCACATTCTGATATGCACTCTGCGCTACACATTTGGATTCTGAAGCTCACAAGAAGTGTGTCACAGTGGGAAAAAGTGATAAATGAATGCTCACATCAATCTGAGAAAAGAAAAATGCTGTGCTTACAAAACATGTTTATTTTCCGTGGCAACTGTTCATGGACAAATCTTCTCCTGGACCTGCCAGAAAGTTATGAAAAACACTACGCAATGGATATTGTCCTTGAAAAGAACATGTAGTCACATTGGAATAAAGTCAGGAATCTCTCTTCTATTAGTTCTAAGAGGACACTTGAAAAATTCCACTCTAATTTTTTCTGGCTAGTGAAAATGGAGTATTTTTATTTGGAGGTTTCCTGGGCACTATCATCTCTTTTTATATAGTATGAGTTCAAAATATCAATCTTGCTATTTTAAACCACAAGGAAAAATTATAACAGAAGGAATCACTACCACTGTGTATATCATAATAGTTAAGAGCATTTTTTTTTCTGTTCTGTGATTTGCAAATGAATGCACTTTCTCCTGGTTTGACCTCTGCTAGATGCATGTCACTTAGGCTTGGAAAAAAATCTGAGATGTTTCCTAATCGTGGCCTGGATAAAGGGCAGGGGAATAAAAAATAGTCCAAAGAGAGAGGCAAATTATTAAACAAGAGAATATGCTTATAGGTAAATTTAAAGAGCAAGTCTAGTTTAATTAGTTTTATTGTCTTATTAAAATAAGAATGCCTCTCTTAAGTGAATACTACACAGACATGAATCATTTTTTGTTAATCTAGATGTTGTTAGCATTCCATGGATAATACCAGTTTATGCCACTCATTCCCCCAGGATTAGATTTCATTATGCTTATTCATAGCTGCTAGTGAGTTACTATGCATGAAGATTAAATTATTCTAATGAGACCACTCATAAAGCAAAGAACAACAAAAATGAGTGCATATGGCAGAATTTGACTTCTAATAATCATAGTGATACTTTAATCCAGCACTTCTTTAAAATTTTCCTCCGCTTGCATTCCATGCCCTTGCAAACATAGATGTCCACTACCACTTTTCAATAGCAGTTTACCTTCTATTCGCTTTAATAGAAAAGGTTCAGGCCACGGCAAGACATTCTTAAACCAGACTAGAACTTAGGTGGAAAAGGAAATTGTGTGGATGTTGGAAGCAAGTACAGGCGACATGGGAGGACTACAGAGGTGCTGTTTGCCACTCTAGGGAGAAAATTCATGCAGCCAAAGCTCAAGTAGAGTTCAAGATGGCCAGTACTGTGAAGGACAATAAAAAAGGCTTTTTAAAATGTGTGAACAGCAAAAGAAGGATCAGAGATAACATAGATCTGTTACTTGATGAGGTCGGTCACCTCACAAATAGGGACAAAGGCAAAGCAGAGGCATTTAATGCCTTCTTTGCCTGCCTTCAACACCGACGATGGGCCATGGCACCCCTGGAGCCCTGAGCTGGAAGACTGTGAATGGGGGTTTGATAAACTCCCAGCCAATTCTGAAGCTGTTTGAGACTTGCTGCTCCAGCTGGATGCACATGTCTATGGGGCCCAACAGGATTCATCCCAGGGTACTGGAAGAGCCGTCTCTCTCCATTATTTTTCAACAGTCTTGGGAATCTAGAGAGGTCCCAGTGGACTGGAAGCTGGCAGATACTGTCCCAATTTTCAAGAAGGGTAAGAAGGAAGACCCTGGTAATTACAGGCCTGTCAGTCTCACTTCAGTGCCTGGTAAAATTACGGAGAAGGTAATTCTGGGACTTACTGAAAAACACTTGAGAGACAATGCAGTCATTGGTCATAGCCAGCAAGGGTTCACGAGGGGAAAGTCCTGTTTAACTAACTTAATTTCCTCTTATGGCAAGGCCACCCACCTAGTCGACCAAGGGAAGCCAGTAGATGTGTTTTTTCTGGATTTTAGCAAAGCTTTTGCTACTGTCTCTCACAGTACCCTTCTGGACAAAATGTTCAGCATACAGCTAGAGAAGTCCATAATATGCTGGGTGAACAGTTGGCTGACATGTCAGGCTCAGAGAGTTATAGTAAATGGGGTTACATCTGGCTGGTGGCCAGTGGGGTTCCCCAGGGCTCAATTTTAGGGCCAGTGCTCTTTAATGTTTTTATAAATGATCTGGATGCAGGAGTCAAATGTACAGTAAGTAAGTTTGCCCATGATACTAAATCAGGAGGAGCTGTAGACTCCCTCGAGGGTAGAGCAGCCTTCCAGAGAGATCTGGATAGACTAGAGAGCTGGGCAATCACCAGCCGCGTGAAATTTAACACGAGCAAGGGCCACATTCTGCACCTGGGAGGGGTAATCCTGCTTGTACAAACAAATTGGGGGACAAGGGGCTGGAGAGCAGTCCCACGGAAAGAGATCTGGGGGTTTGGGTTGATGGCAAGTTGAATAGGAGTCAAGAGTGTGCCCTGGCAGCCAAAAGGGCCAACGGTGTCCTGGGGTGCATTGAGCTCAGCATCGCCAGTCCGTCAAGGGAGGGGATTGTCCCACTCAACGCCGCACCGGTGCGGCCCCACCTCGAGTACTAGGTGCAGTTTTGGGCACCTCAGTATCAGAAGGATGTCAAACTATTAGAGTGTGTCCAGAGGAGGGTGACCAAGGTGGTGAAAGACCTCGAGGGCAAGACTTAGGAGGAGCGGCTGAGGTAACTTGGTCTGTTCAGCTTGGAGAAGAGAAGGCTGAGGGGTGACCTCCTCGCAGTCTACGCCTTCCTCAAGGCGGGCAGCGGAGGGGGAGGTGCTGATCTCCTCTTTCTGGTAACCAGCGGTAGAACACGAGGGAATGGCACGAGGCTGCGTCGGGGGAAGTTCAGATTGGATGTTAGGAAAAGGTTCTTCTCCGAGAGGGTGGTCGGTCACTGGAACAGGCTCCCCAGGGAAGTGGTCACGGCAGCAAGCCCGTCGGAGTTCAAGGAGCGTCTGGACGACGCTCTTAGTCATATGGTTTAGTTTTAGGTGGTCCTGCGAGGAGCAGGGAGTTGGACTCAATGATCCTTATGTGTCCCTTCCAACTTGAGATATTCTGTGATTCAATGATTCACCTAAAACAAATATAGTAGACAAATACTGAAACACGTAGGCAAAAAAAAACCCCACAGGATGAAAGACCAGTAAAGCTCTTACATGAATACAGGACTAAATATTCCAGTATGACAGCCATTTCCACAGTAAAGACACTTTTACAATTATGCTAGCAAAACAGCCATCTGCTCTGGGTAGCAGTTAACTATAGTTCAAACTTAAATGATTTTCCTTAGCGCATGAGTGAAGTCTTCGACTTATGCAATAATTTCTTTAGTCCCCATGCACATGAAAGGCTCTCATTCATACCAGCCCAAATATTTACGGGGGTACCAGATCTTCTTGCAAAGGCAATGGACAGCAGCAAACTTGGTCTTGCTCGTTCATTTTTCCCAGTAGCTCTCATTGCTCCTTTTTATAGTCTTCTACGTTTAGCTCTCACCTGAGCACCAAAACATTTTTACTGTTGCTTTCCCTCTCTTTCCCTTTACAGATACAGAAAATGGGGCTGCTATATGTTTTATTCCTTTTTGGTTCACTTGTTATTTATGCAGTGCTTTCTTCTTGATGGGGAGTAACTCAGTTTATAGTAGCTGGGGCTGTGACTCCAGACAGTATATTCTGGGCTTTTTTTGCAGATGTTCTTCTTTATTTCTACTCAGTTATTCTGTCTTTTTTCATGTCCAGTTTTATCTCTTTCCAGATTCATAATAGCATCCATGCCCTGAAATAGCTAGTTTTTAAGTTTATAATATTCTGCTCCTAAATTGGTTCACCTCTCTCTTGTTAACACTATCCTTTTTTTATTAACAGGTATTAATACATTGACTTCTGGTTTGCTTTATTAGCTGTACTAGTTGACAAAAGCTTTGAAGGGCAATCCATTTTCACCTATGATCTTTCTCATAGGTACTAAGCTATTTTCCCACAGCACCTTTGGGTCTTTCACCTCAAAGTCAAGTATTTCTTCAGCTGTAGAACGGTACTCTAAACTTTCAAGCATACTGGAATGAGTGGGACGTCATACCCAAGTCACACTCCTAATACAGTAGCATGACTAAGATTGCTTTTTTATGGGAAGTAGAGGTGGCCCTAATAGCTCACAGCTGTCAAAATGAAGAAAACTTCCTCATGCTTCTCCCTCCTTCCCCTCACCTTGAACCATATTCCGCACATTTCTGGCCCTTCTGTAAGCTGCTTTAACATTATCTCAACAGAAAACCATCCAAAATTTTTCCCCTACATAACAGTATATTAAAGCAGCTATGAAAGCGTCTAAGATACGAAGGAGCTGGCACAAAGTGCAGTAAGAATGCAGGACTGTTGATAGGGAAAGGCTAACAGAAACACCTCATTCAGCAGCAGTGAATTGATAGATTACCTGTCTATAGTTTATGGAAGTCTATTCCCTGTCAAGTGAACTTTTTTTTATCAAGGAAATGTACCTGAGGTAGTGTTTCCATAGTAAGATGGCAGACAGAATCTGTTCTATAAATGACACATTACCTCACTGGATGTGTGACAGGGCTGATCCACGCACACAGCCTTGAAACCCACAGAAACCTTCATAGGACCAAGCACAACAAAACGGCTTTCTTCCTTCCCCAACCTGTAGTTGATATATATCAGCATCCTCTGCATCAACAGAAGTCACTGTCATATCAAGGGACATTACTATAGCATGGGAACAAAACCTGAATTGTACAGGTAGGTACACAGTCAGATTGGCCACCTTAATGAATGCCAGACAAGATGAGTTCGATCTGTCCTTTCCTATACACAGCTGGGTACATTGTTTTCCTGTGCTTCTACTCTATTACATGTTTATTTTTACAAATACATGCACTGTATTTCTTCAACGAACCAAATTTTAGAAAATTTTGTCTGAACATGCAATGTGTATGTCTGTGCATACATGTCTATACATGCATACACATGAATGCTCAGTTTCATGACACAGTCTTTGCAAACTCTCCGTTATGTTATATTGTCAAGAAAATGGTCCTGACATTTTTTTACTACATTTAGGCAACCTCCTGTTCTGTTTTCCAGTTACCTCATTCTACAAAGTTCATGTACATCATGTGTCTTACAGTGGTGGTTTTAATTTCAATCATTTTTCTACTGTGAATACTGAATCTGTGAGCTGAGAAAGGACTTAATCAAGAGGCCTGTTACCACTCTAACCTGACAAAAAGGGCAAAAAGGCAAGTGTTACATCTTGACAATTGTCAATGACATTAATAGATTTGAAAGTTGAAAAGCAAGGTAACTGCTGTACTCCTAAAGTTATGTGATTAACTTCAAAGATGAACCTTTGTTAAAAAGCTCTGATCATCTCATAACATTTCCAGTTTGTTTGGGTTTTATTCTAGTGTGAAGCCGGTTTTGGTTTCCCCACCTGAAGAGCTGTGTCACAGAAAAATCAGACACCCAACGTGAATTAAAGGATAAGTTTCAAGATATCAGTCAGGTTAATTAGTACCTGTGTTTGATACTGTTTAATTAGCTGATCATTTCTCCAGTTTGATCCTTCCTCTTTTTCAGTCAGTAAATACTTCGTATCAACTTGGACTTACTCCTACAGTGAAGTACTCCACCATGTTATTGAACAGTCTGTTGTTTCTTTTTGCTTTGAGTGATCAACAGTGGATGGAAATGTTTTCTTTCACAATATTTTCCCATATCACTCTTAGAGGAAACTTAAAATTGCTTAGGATTTTTGGAAAAAAATGCATTTAATACAATAAAGAGAGAATGTTCCACCTCATAAAATCCAACAGCCTAACAGTTAAGGAGTAATCCACTTGCAAGCTGTGGCAGTCCAGCTAAAAGACCCATCCTGAAGTCACAGATTCAGCTGTTAGGGTAGAAATCTGAAATCAGCTTTCCAAATCTCTCATATATTCAATTTATATTATGCTTATCTGAGAAAAAGCTGAAACCCTTTCAAAAAGCTATTGTAGAAATTTATCCATCTTCATGAAGTTCTGGTACTGAAAAACTAGTAATTGCCAGCAAAAACTATCAAGAAAATGACAGACTTGAACTAAACAGAGAACTTCTTTCATGTTTTTTCTCTTCTATATACAAAAGGTATGAATGAAAGAGTGTTATACTTAAAGAGAATTTGATCACTGTGAAGTTAGCTTATGCTTAGCATAAGAATATGTGATAGTGTTAGGAATAAATGTACAATAAAAATGTTTGCAATTAACCATTAAGAAGTGATTGTTTCCATTTTCCCATTTCTTGATTTGAATAAAGACTTTGTTCTCAGCCTCTCGCCCTTCAAGAAAATAAATTATGGCCTTTCAATTTATTTTTTTTCTCTAAACATTCACAAATGTACAAATCACATATTACCTTTAGAAACCCCTTTATATCACTTGTAACTTGATTCCTGTGTGCAGAGTGTCATTAAATTAACACTGCATTTAGAGAATTTTGCCAATCATCTCTATCATGCAAGTAAAGTTCTGGCTTTTATTATCTTTCTATGATTATCTTCCAGTTCTTTCAGTCAAAAGTCTAAAACTACACAGCAGAGGCCTTTTTCTGATGGGACCTTTCTGTTCAGTTAATTGGCTATGCTATGTTTTTTAGCATTTGATTCAAAAGTATAAGATGCTTTGTTTTATGATATGGTACAATATAATAAAAAGGCATAAAAATCCATATTTATGCATATTGTCTAATGACATTGTCTTTTCACTCTCAGTCTTTCAAAATGTATGAAGAAGACAAAGCTGCTGCTGACTGTCTCCATAGAGACACCATGACAGTATCATGAGAAAACATTTTTATTTCAGTACCTAATGGATTTGCCTCCTGAGCAAAACCACTCAATAAGGAAAGTGCCAGGAATAGAAAAGCCATTCATTACTGTGTGCAGCTCATTGTGGTCTGCATTGGCTTGGTCTGTGATAAGTGATTTAGCACAGTGTTTAGAAATGTTGGAGAAATAGATTTTTTTTTTTCAGATTTGTTTACTGTGCCAGATTCGGGGCTTATTTAAGTTCACAGTCTGGTTTAAATGACACAAAAGAGCAGCCTATTTCTCTCAATATAGGAAAACGAATATTTTGCTTGGCCCTGGAACTAAACCTGGTTAAAAAAAGGAAGCTATTTATTTGAGAAGGCATTCTGTAAAATTTAACTGATAACTATCAGAAGGCTTTTTTGATTCAGAAAGTAGAACTGGAAATATGTGATTACTGTGTGTGAGACTACCATTCCAAACTGGAGTTTGCATGTGAAGTCAAGGCAATCCACAAGCTAATACGTCAGAGCTGCAATTTTACATTCTGAAAGATGGAGGCAATACAGAGTCTCAACATTTTTCACTACTTTAAATACACAAATGTTCAAAAGAAGTTCATCACCTCTAGATGTCTTTCCTATTAAATATTTATAATTCCCCTCCAAAGTACAGTGTGGAGTTATATAGTGTGTATTAATATACAGCGGAGTTTTATAGTACATTAAACAAGTTAATTCATCATGTCAACAGAAAAAAAAGACCAAAACAGAGCAAAATATAACTCCCTCCAGATAATTTAGGCATCTGAAACCAAAACCGATTCAGTAAGAATATATGTGATTTTGAATTTTTAACTTCTTATGATGTTCTACTTTACTTATGCATTTTTTAAATTGTATAAAATGGATTTTAACTCCCTGGATGAATTTTAAGTCTTCTGAGATAGTAATTCATTTTTGCAAGGAATTTTAGGTAAAAAGACGTTTCAGACTGGTGTTTCCCTAGTTATAATATCATGAAGTAACAATGCCACCTGAGCGATCTGCAGCTCTCCTGTTTTTTAACTAAATATACAGTGATTTTGAAAGAGGATATTAACTTCAATTCTACCATTACTCTTTTCACTCTCATTCCCTCTCGTGGGTATGAACAGACTTCCAGAAACCTCTTGCTAAAAAAACCCCAACCCGTACACCATCATCAATTTGGAAGCACTGAGATGACTTCCTTATGTCAAGTTCCACTCCTATTTATAATACTGTAAAATAATCAGGTTTGGTCAAGACATCTCAGGTGGCAGCTCAAAGACAGAGAAAAAAATCCTTCTTCACTTTTCCAATTCTTTTAGAATAAAGATGGTTTACAATATCTACAAAAAATTAAACCAGAGCACTGAGCATGACAACCAGATTTCCGGTAGCACTGAACTATTTGTTAAGACATCTAAAAACAAAGAGGTCTGTTACTTGTCATTGTATTACGGTAACACTGGTAGACCCTACTGATTGCAGTATGATTTTAAGTAGTCCCATTTCTTTTAATAGGGTAAAGCCTCACAATTTGATGTGAGATGGCAGTGGAAGAAATATTTAGGTTTGAACCATTGGGTGGAAACTCCAATTTGCTCTGGGAGAGGGGAAGAAGTAAATGAAATATACTCCTGTTCCTTGTGGTATAAGATAAAGAATTCTTTAGTTCGCTGAGCAGGAGAAGAATAATGCTGTTATTAGATTAATTCAGACCTGCGTGAGCAAATTATAATGAACTAACAATCCTACTGTTTTTGTGTTTCAAACTAAGTGCTTGGATTCTGAAATTTCCAAGGGACGATATGAAGTGAGTTTGGTAAGGGTTTTGGGCGTGGACAAGAACAAAAATAAGCTAAGAGGACATACTAGTACACTTATAAGAGGAAAAAAGAACCAAAACAGATTGGGTAGGAACATGATAAATGCTAGCCACTTAAATAACAAATTCAAATTCATTTCATTGCATTAACCTAATACTTTAGTCATATGACAAGTTAAAAGGTAAATGGGTGAAACAAAGGTACTGATAATTGACTGAAAAAACATTGTGACAGTTCCATATTTATCTTAAGTAGAGAAAAGAATGCAGAAGCTTTGAAGAACTACTCAAGAGGAAATAAGCAGTTTGTTTATACTCACCTTTATTGAGCTGCAGTCTGAAGCAGAGAAAGGAGAACAATAAATCAAGACTGAACTAGTTATAATGGCAAAAGGAAGATTATTTGACCTTGTATTTTGTTTAATTTAAAAAGAAACAAATAAAAAAATGTTTTTTATAAACCCACCAGAGCCGTGGACATTAACATGTGAATAAACACCCTCCTTCTCTATTTCTTTCCACCAGTTGCTCATCAGTGTAGAAGCATCAGGAAGAAACTGAGGTTCTCTTCTCACTGGTCATTAGTAACCTTTTTGGATACTAATGGCCAGTAAGGAGAGAATGTGAGTTTCCAAAAGTATCCAAAGATATTATGCAAGATATGCAGAGTTTACTCCTTTTATCCACATAACTGCAGAGCTGTGGGCCACAGCCTGGACCCAGAAGATCTAAGGGACCTCAAAACTTTTGATGGCAATGCAGTTGGCTGTTTTATAAATGATGTTCCAGGTTGGAAAATGGAGCTGCAGCAGCCTCATCTCCATTGGGCTACTGGATTTGGCCCCTCCTAAGGTTCGTTAAGGATTTGTCTGCATATCAAAGAAAATTTGCTGCAAAATTGTTTCTTTTTGTCTTAACTGAGAAAAACGCTTTTGAAAACTGATACTACTACTTAGATTACAGGTGCTATTGTCAAGATACCTATAGTCTAAATTCTCACGTGTCATCTATGGATGTTCATTGATGGACTTTTAAGTTCCCATTGGTTAACTCCAGCAAATACATGACATGCTAAAGCAGTCCAGTATGCCATCTGGTGTAAACTACTTTATTAAATTATTCCAGTTTATATATACTCCACTTTGTCTCTTTCATTAGTCCTATCACACACAAAACATTACAGAACATAGCTTTAAAGTACAAGTGATGGAGTTGGACAGTACCATTACCATTTTAAGCTAAAATAACAAGAACCTTTTATTATCATCTCCCACAGCTCTCTGTGATACACTGTTAAATGAAAAGCAACCAACAAGTTGCACTTCAAGTCTGTCAGAAGAGTGTCATCCCTATCAATTTATGTTGAAGGCCAAATAGGCATACTCATCTGAGAAATACAAACCAAGATGCAGTGCTTCATTGCATTAAAGAGACACTTTTGTTGTTTGAGAGAGTCACTTAGAAATGCAACTATTTTATTTTCTCACAAAGTAGTTCAGATCCTGTGCTTCTTTGTTATGTCTATTTTCCATGAAGTTGTCAAGTCAATGACAGAGTATTTAATGACAATTTTTTATTTCATATTGCAAACTTCAAAACTAATTTGTCTATTCAGGGACTTACCTTCAGGAACTGACATTTTTTGCCTCAGTTTTCTACATTCTTTTGTCTGTATGTCTTTAATTTAAAAATACCTTTGATTTATCCTGAGATGAGGAAGTCTGCAATTCTGAAATGATGGTGCCACAGAAAATTATGTAATGTAGTGGTGTAAGACATAATTTTATAATACCTTACAACCATTTAGGAGAGAAAAACAATTCAGAATAGTACTGATATCAGAAGCAAGAACACTTAGCTCTGACACTTTGTGTCAGTTAAGTGATGCACAGTTACATTTGAAAAATACAGTCTCCAACTGTATAACATGTGTTGACCTACATTCTATACTATGTAGTGAAACTATAAATGAAATATGAGGAAAATGCCTTTACCAGGCAAGAGAACAATTTTGTAGAATTCCTTAAGGAAGATGTTAGGCATTCACCAGAAAAAACTCAGGTTATATCTAAAGCTTTGTGATTAGATTATAAAGTATAGAGCAAAAGGTATGAGTATTCCTCTGTACCTCACCAAACCCAAATGCAATAAGCTTCAGGTTAGCATCTGCTCCGACATTCAGATTTTTAATAAGTCTGGCTTATAAATGTTATATCGAAGTTTTTGAGGAAGAAACAGGCAAGGGAAGAAAGAACTATATCCCATTATAAATTCCAATTTTAAGAGAGTCAGATTAAGTTGACCAGTGTTACTAGCTTGGTAAATTCAGTGGCAAAGACTCAGACAGGTTTGTTGCCTACATGGCGTAATCCTAATATTTGCATTACAACAAAGTGTTAATGGAGGTATTCCAGTGGCAATGCACTGGCACAACACTGTGAGGACTCTAATGCTATAACAAGAGAATGTTTATATATTTTTTTATTCCTTTTTAAACAGTAATCGACTTATTTAATGATGCTTGCATCCTGATCTGGATGCTTATATTGCATACCTATCACATGGCATCAGGTCATTTCGTGCTGAATAAATGTCTCCCTTATTACTTCTACCTCTATGTCTTACTTGGCAGGACTGTTCATTTTCCGCAGATCTCTCAACTTCATTAGTATTGTTTTGTGTAGATAGTACACCTATTGGCCAGATTTTTAAATAGCACCTATTCTGAGTGATGTTTTAGCAAAGCTGTTATACCGGTATACATAGCAATCACTCTTTCTGCCAAGGCCTACAGTACTTAATTCATTTATGTGGAGTTCAGACTGTCGTAACTGTATTTGAACTAGTTGGCTTTCCAGATCTTGTGGAACTTGTGGTGCTTACAGGTACTGGCCTGACATTTTGTCTCTGCCTAAATCCATGAGACTAAATTTGGGTCCTCAGTCAGTGACAGTGATCATTCTTTACCTTTATATTTTTGATTTTCAGTGGACAGGTGATTCTGGTTCTGTACACTTCTTTTAATGTAAAATAATACAGAAAGTGTTCTGATCCAACAATATTGAAAAGCCACTCTAAGAAAACAAATCTTTAACCACTTTTTCATCTAGCAGTCTGTAAAGGTCTTCCCAGGGCTGTCTGATTAGAAAGGAAGGTAACCGACATCAATTCCCTCTGCTATCTTCTTGAAGGCCAAATGCAGGTCTTCATGCATTTAGCCAGCATCAGGTTTACTATCATGTTGTGTTGTACCAGCTGTTCAGGAGTAGAGTCACTATAATCCTCTCCCCACCCAACTTAGCAGTTTACTACTGCTTTCAGATGGAAAACAATAAAACCATATTTCCTCAATAACATGTTTTCTGAAAGATGATCTGAGAAACTTGAAATTAGTAAATCAGACTGTTCAGACATTTCTTGGCAAATTAGTTACTTTGTTTACATTTTCATGTTCTCTGGAAAAAGCTAAGAGCTCAGAAAAAGAGAACTGTGGTTTGGAAAACCTATACTGGAGTATAGAAAGTGATTGTCCAGTGTACTATTCATAATTTCCATTAGTAATGATTAAACAATATATAAGGTTAATAATAAGTCCAGAAAAGTTATCTGGGAAACTGGGAAAGTATCTTTCCAAGCACTTTATTTGTATAGAAAACCATGCTTTTGTTTTTAAAAGTGCTAGTCAGACTTTTTGTAGATAATTCTCCAAAGAAATTCCTCCTCCATTCAAATAAAACATTAAATCTTAAAGGGATGAGATAAGATTTGAAATGTTTTTTAAAAAATAAATAAAATAAAATCATGAAGCACAACTATAAGAAGAAACTATTCTATGTGCCAAAAATACACTTTCCTTATATCCAATGAAATGCAATAGAAAATTAAAGCAAGAAGAAAAATTTAAATAAGCCCAAACTCTAAGGGACAGTAGGATTTTCTTTCCTCTGGAAGCAAAAGAAAATATGTTTTCAAATGAATGCACAAATTCATTTCCCTTCCAGCTCATACTGGAATTTTGAAAACTGTTTCTACAGCACCTATTATTTTTCAGGTCAAAAATTGGTTGTAGTAGGACTGAAAATCCAAAAGTAAGCAAGAAAAAATATAGCTTAGAACAGTAAAATAATTTTTCAATAAAAAGAAAGGTAGCTCTCCTAAAAATTTTACAAACAAGGCAGATGATCAATTATTTATTTCCTTTTTTTTTAGATTTCTTCATTATTTCGCCTTCTTTCTATGCCCTGCAAACACAGGTAACTCAACAGATGCAGTCTTTTCTATAAACTGTACTTATTGGATGTACAGCTACTTTTCTAAAATTTGATGTCTTTTACCTGACCATCCCCTTTTATCCCCTTCTCCCTCTATTTTCCCACATTTGTTACTCTCCAAAGCACCTTGACCCCTCCCTTTCCTTACCTTTGGTTCCTCCCCTATACATCCCATAGTAAGTCTTCTGCAATCCTGAAATGTTCTTTCCCTCCATCCTGTAACGTGTCCCATTCTCTAGGCAATGACTGCCCTGTAACGTGTCCCATCCTCTAGGCAATGACTGCCCTCGGTCCATCGGGCAATCATGACAGCCCTTGACTCATAGGGATGGGGATGGGGACGGGTGTCCTGCCCTGGCTTTGGGACGGATTGTCCTTCCTGGGACAGCCCTGGGAAGACCCAGGACAGCTCGGCCATTACTCTGACTGCCTTAATGGGTTCCCCCACCTGCCATTGCGTCTCTGTGCTCCTTCGTGTGTCTGGAGAAGGGGCTTTGATGGGGTGATGGCTCCTGTGATGGGCCTGGGAGGAGCTGGAGCAGGGGATTATTTGGGTTCCCCCCCCAGGCACTACTCGTCTCTGCTCCTTTGTGTGTACAGAAACAAGCTTTTTATCAGAGAAGCTAACACCCTTCACCAGGCTGCTTTCTGATAACTGGTAAAAAGGCCTATGTGAACATGTTTCTGCCTATCATTTCATCCCACAATGCTCATAAAGCAAAGTATTCTCAGAACTATTTTGCTCTATTACAATTGCATGCTTAAAAGTATGAGGAAGATTTCAGATTCTTGGTGTAAATTGTTCCTTTCTGGGGCTCTTTTAAAATAATAATTGAGATTATTCTCTATAGAAATTCTCTTTATTTTGAAAATATACTTTCAGAATACAAATGTACACTGTGTACACCATGTAACTATTTATATGTCCTTAGTGTAAACTGCTTATGTGTTGGGTCATGAAGTTATGCATATATAGCAGTGGCTGAAGGGATGATGCTGAAATCATCACTTCATTTTTCTTCTCTAGATTAAAGCAGTTAAATGCCTCTTTTCAATGCTTGGGGTGTGCTTGTGGGAATTATCACAATGGCAAAGAAATGAAATATTAATGAAACAAATATTGAGTAATCTTGCCCAGACTTATTTCTCTAACTTTGGGTATCCATAGAGGACTTTTACATATTATTTTGTTGTTCTCTGTTGAGGAAAACTGTGGCTGTGGTGAGAATGTTTTGAAAAACACCAGATATTACTCACAAAAGCCTTAATAGGAAAGTATACTATGTTTTTTTCCAGGTGGGAAATAAAGTCATCCCAGTAAATTGAATTACAGACTGATTTTCAAGGGCAATCGGAGTGTACACTGTTATGTTTAAACCTGGAAGTATTGAGAACTTCAACAAAAAAAAGCCAGAATGACACAGCTAAATAAATGTAACATTTTGTCAGGAGCATGGAATGGTTCCCACACACTTCAGTGGGGTTTGCTGGAATATCGTTTCTGTCAGATCTGTGTGTATCTTTTATGTGCTCAGCCTAGATTTAGTTCTTTAAGTTTAGACATCAATATTTGAAAAAAAAAAAATCATATTACGTTCTCAAATAGTTTAAAGTTACAGTCAGAAACTGAGTCATTGTCTGAAAAGAAGGGTTTGGTCCATCAGAAATAATTCATTCTAGAGAAAGTTCATGCCAGACTGAAGATAATGAGACTGAAGCTCACCCTCTCTAGATAACCAGATGGGGGATTTGAACTGGGGAGTCCTATTCTGCTATAAGTGTAACTTACTGAGTTGGGATTCGAGCATCTCTATTAACAATTCTGTCACTTCAGCTCTTCTTTTCCTTGGACTGTATTATAGGTGTCCAAAACAGAAATGTTCCATTTTGAGTAGAAGAAGAAATGTTCATTGAACCAACACAAACTTTGTTTTTCTTCCAAGAATCTATCTATCCCTCAAAACCTATTGGCTTGCAGTTTTTATGACAAATCAGTTTGTCACTGAAAAACACTTCTACAGTGCTGGTCTACGTGAATTTTCAAATATAGAAAGATGGGAGTAAACCCAAGATGTTTAATTTAAGATTTTTTTTTTTTTTTTTTTAATTTTTTTAAGTTGGGTGGGCTTAACATCACATATCACTTCTGAAATGTATCTATAAATAGCACAGTAGAACCCCCCCTCATCTTTTAATCCACAGATTTCGCCATTTCATCAGTAACTAGTAACATCTAATTGAACTGTTAGTACACTTTTCCAGAACACTTTCAGAATAGTCTTATTTATCCAAAACAGTTCGCATGTAAAGAAGAGAGAAGTGGGGAGAACCATGGTGGACAGAGAAAGTGTACAAGCACATTCCTATAGGAATTCAACCCAAGTTAAAAAGTAACCAATAACATCCTACCAACGTTTCAGACTTTCCAGAGAGGGGAAAAAAAAAACCCCAACTCTCAAGTATTTCTTGTGGTTTTATAGTAATTCAGCATAGCAACACTATGGATCCAAACCAGCAAGCTTCTGACCTTTAAATACAGCAATTCAGTTCTGTTCCAAGACTTTTCCGCATGTGTGTGTATGCGTGAGAGATTGTGTGCATATACAAAGAGAGAGAGAGAGAGAAATCTGACAGGATATGTATTTAAAAGATGCTCTTTAGCTACTCCAGATGCTAGGAAATATGGACCCTGTAACTATACTTAGAAGTTAGTAAAGCCTCAATCTTTTTTTTTTTTTTAGGATGCTTTTGTTACACTACTGTTCAGTTGGACTCTATCTTGGATGGAGAAGCAATATCCATGGTTTATCAGCCACCGCTGTATTAACGTGTAGGGGAGGAGATAGATGCTATCACTTTGTCAAGTAATACTTGACAAACAGTTATTCCTACAACAGGAAGTGTGGATGACCTTGATAATATTTATTTCAGTCGCTCCATTATCTCTCCAACTGAGATAAAGAATAAGGTCAGTAAATCAGACCGTCACTGCTTACCAGTCAAAGAACAGGATTCTGCACAATTTTCTTTCTCCTGTCTTTACTACTGGGAATGTCAATAACTATGAACTTAAGGTGCTTTTTAAAAGCCCATTTTTTTTAAGGCTAATTCCCACATTTTTAAAAATACCTTTTGCTCATTCTAAAGCAGAATGTTGACTTCTTCACTATGCTACACCAAACAAAACCTCAAACACACAAACACCCAAAAGACATGTTTGAAAAACTGATAAAAAGAACCTAAACTTCTCAGGGCTTTCCAGCACACACAAGCGTGTTTTTTGAGATACGTTAGAAGTCAGATTTGTACCACCCAAATAATCAATGGATGTGCCATTAAACTAGATGTTTAGTCCAGATCGTATCGTATTTACTCTTCAGCATACGTACCGTAAGCAGAGTGTTACTGATTTGAATACAGCTCAGTAAAGAATTGCATTCAGTATGAATAAAGAGGACAGAAACCATAATTACACAAGGTCAGATGTTGCCATGCTTAGTCAGTAATTTTAGTAGTGAATTACACTTATTCAAGACTAATCACTTCTAAAAGGTGAAGGTTGGAAACACTACCCAGAAAGCTAGTTCTCTGAAATACAGATGTTGCTACCAGAATAACAGAATTCATCTCAGGTTCTGAATATTAAATTTATTCAGGTAGATTCACATACCCACTCTCCTGACTTTTAAAGGTAAGCACCCACATACTTTTTTATGTTTAGATGTGTGAGTAATCCAAATTAAATGAATAAACACAATGACAGCCATGCTATCACTATGTCAGTGCAGAAGAAAATTTCTAGGATGGACACAGGCAATAAAGAAGGAAGGAAATAGGCAATAAGGAAGATAAGCGCAAACACAGAATGACATATTTTCCAAAATGTTTCTGGCTTTGGTTAAATTACAGGAATCACAGTTCTCATGCATTACATTTTCAACTATGAATGGATTTTTTCAGAGAGAGAATTTCCTTCTTTTCCTGCCTGTATGCAAAAATATTTATTCAAACTCAGCTTTATGCTGAAAAATTGTTTTGCTAGTAAACGTGTGACTGACTGACATTATTGAAAGCTAAATCTGGGCAGCCAGCTATTTGACTTGAAATTTCAGGACAAGAAGTAGAAATGGGAGAGAGAACCCTATTTTTCTTACAATAAAAAGAAGACTGAGAAGCACTTCCTTCAAAACTCAGTATCTTTTTTTTTTTTCTGACTGATGAAGCTTCCTTTGCAGACATAATTTGTAATTTAGCTATTATATGTCTTAAATGAACATTTAAAAAAGAATATATAAAAATTTTCTGTGTGGCTGTTTCCTCGACTCATAGAAGAGATAATAAATGAAGCAAGAACACATGAAGTGCATTGGGTACACTAACTATATATTATATCCCTTAAGACATATAAGTCTGTGATAACTTTTTGGTATATCATACTCTTCCCATAAAGTAAGAGCTAAGTCAGTTTTGCTAAAAGAATGTAAATAGTAGTCACTTAGGTCACTGAAATTGAAGCCTAAAATGTAAAGACTTCTTGCAAATACTGATAATGATAAAGCTAATACAAGCAACGAGTACTTGCATGCCCATCTATTGGGGCATGCCAATTTTACTCAGTGATTGGGCAGTAAAACAGCAGATAAAAATTAACATATGTGCCACAGATGGATTGTGAGCTGATCATAAAAACTCAAACAGACTTAAGCTTATGTGGCCTGTTGTTCGTTTGTTGTAAAAAAGTCCCAACACAGTCAACAAAACCCTGGAATTAATAGGAAAGATACATAGAACAAAAGAAAATTTAATTCTGCTGTTGCACGAGCCCATGCAATGCTGGTGTCTGGATTTTATGCACAGTTTGGATTGACATCACAGAAAGGATGCAGGAGGACTAGTAGATACAGTAGAACTAGTAGAAATTAGGAAAAGGTCTATGAGGGATATCAAGTATGTGAAATGACTTCTGCTTTAAGACCAACAAAACAGACTGTAACCATTCAGCTCGGAAAAGAGATAACTGAGGAAATAAGACAGACTCCTACTTGTTCATAGCCAGCAGAGAGATGAACTGGGGTCAGTTTTTCATCTTGTGCTAGGAGGCCAAGGTGCTTTTACCTTGTAGTCTGAAAAGAGAAGAACACCTCTTGTGCAAGGAAAAGCAAATTTCAGTTAAACTTAAATACAAGAGAACTTTACAAAGTGGAAATTAACTTATTCTAAACTGTGACTCTGAAGTCATCTTAAAATCTAATAGTTTTTACTTGAAGTCATAGATTACCCAAGATGTGCTAACCGTAACTATATCCATTTCGATACATTTATGAACCTTAGTATTGTACTGGGAATCTGATTATAATAAATCAGAAAAAGGAAAGAAAAGCAGAACCTTTGCCTATATATAGCAACCCTAAAAGCACATTGTTTCATTGTAAATAAGATGTGTCTTTACTAAGTTCTGTGATTTTATGGGGTCTTTTCATTTGAAATCAACTTCCCTTCTGGTTTATATCATGATGTTTCCCCATATTGAGCTTGCCATTAAAGTTGGATAAGGAATAGAGAGAAAAAGTGCTCTGAAAATTTATTATTAATTTTTAAAACATTGGGGTTTTTTATGATGGTATTTTCAGACCACATTAAATGGAGCAGGCTGGAAAGTACTCCTTAGGCTATTACCATTATTAGCCACTGACATAAAATAGTTCTGTTAGAAATAGCTTATTTTTCTTTTCAGATTTTCAATCAATGACACAGGTTTTAATTTCCAAAGGGAAACAAACAGCCTTCTAAGAAAATTGCTGAAAACAACTGGTATTCAGAATCTAAGAAAACTGCTGAAGACAACTGATATTCAGGATTTCCTAGTAGACTTCCAGCAGTATGGAATATTCTGAATGCAGTTTTAGTTTTCAAACTATAAAAAATGAGACTTTGCTATTAAAAATTTAAGGCTGTCTATAAGCTATATGTCTGTAGTGATCCTTATTTAGTATCTCTGAAGCAGCTCCTTATTCAGCAATTTTAGTGAAGGAAAAAAATTCACTTTCTTTGTAATTCAAGTGCCAAAAAAAACATCTGGAGGCAAAACACTGTCCAAAGTTGATTTGGTCAAAATATAAGGGCTACAAGTAGAGCTAGAATACAGAACTATTTCCAGGTTTCAGGATGCAAGATAGGTGAAGTCTATTCTTAAGTTTTATTTTTAATTACAAGATAACTTTAAGTTTTCAGATTTTTAGACAATGCTGTGGTCCACAGTTACTGACAGCTATGCTGGAAGTAACTTCTTAGATTTTTTTCCTGTACTTTTCATGCTCAAAATATTACCTTTCATAGCTTTTCCCATACTGAAGAGCTGATGTTAAATTATGCAGTAGACAAAAGGAAAAAACAGGAAAAAAAGTAAGTGGCATAGGAGAAAGTGCTCCAAATTTTGACTTATTCTCATCACATCATTCACTGGTCAGGAAAAGATAAAAGGAAAAAGGTGCAGAATTTAACTTTTCTGTACTTTTTTTTAAGGAGCTTACACACAGAGGAAGAAAAGACCTTTATCGAAAAAGGTTATTTTGAGAAACACCTTTTTGCAACATTATAAAATGTTACTGGTCAAAAATGTAATACTTTCTGTTCATTATCTCTGCTTAGAAAGGTAACTTAAATCAGCAGTCAGAATGTCTGAAGTTATGTATTTATAATACATATTATATATTATTATCTCATTGATGTATATTTATAGTTATATACCTATCATATAGTTATGTATTTATTAAATATAAATATATATGCATATTTATGTATATCTGTGTGTGTGCGTCTGTGTATACATGCATATGCCCTTAACACCCTGAAGCTTTCTACTACTCTTCCATGAGACTTGGGGGAAAAAAACCAAACTATTTTACAGTTTTCTGAAGGAGGGAGTTATGGAAACACAGGACAGTTTTAGGTTCCACTGAAGTTCTACGTTTGAGAGGATAAACATGTCAGCAGATGTTCGGAGATCCTGAAGCTTGGTGTCTGTTTGGCCCCAACAGCTCCTAGAGATTTGTAGTGTGATGACAGACAGGTCCAGTGCTAAACAGAAAATCTGAAAACATTAAATTTGGGCAGACAACCCACCAGTGGAGATAGAGATGATATAACAGAAAGCATTCAGACAAACCTGACTCATTATGTGGTCAGCTAGATCTTTTGTGCTGCTCAGAAGCACCTCTTCAGTAGGATGACTCTAATTAAGAAAACTGTCCAGCATCCATTCCATGAAGTGGAACACAAATATTATAGGACAAGAAATATCAGTATTTTCTATTAGCTTCTAAGCAAAGTGAGCCTATATTGAGTTAACTGCATTTCTGAAGCAACCTATGGAGACAGTGCTGACCCTATACTTACGGTTTAGTAACTCTACTCTGTTCTGGTCACATATGGGAGAATTGGGGAAGTAGATGAACTGCTGATAACTATTGCTTATGCACTAACAGGAAAATGTTTCCAGAGAAGGTGGATATTACTGCTATGATAACGGACTAATTAGAGACTTTACCATAACATTGTTTTCATCTCTTATCTGGATAAATTTTTCCTCCTCTTGTCAAAAGTACTATGTAAGAATGTCATTGGAAGAAAGGCCACGTTGTGGTGAAGATCCTTGTCTAAAAGAAAGAAAAGCCTACCGAAGAAATTCTGGAAGTATCCCCTGAGGGAGGAGTAAATACAGTTAGTTGCCTTATGTCCCCTCACAGCAGAACCTGGCAAAAAGTGCACCCAGCTGCAGCTCAGGAAAGTCAGTTGGATGGAAGGAGACTGGTCTGAAAGAGGCAGATCTAGAATTCAGCAGTCGCCAAATGAGGCAGGTGACCGTTCCTATCATAAAGGATATCTCTGTTTTGCCTTCATGGCAAGATCCTCAAGACGTAGAGGTGTCCAGAGAGGATATTTCTCTCTGCATCTTGTCACGCTACCAGATGGGATTACACAATTCCAGACATGAGCAGGATAAGAGGCACAAAAGAACACAATACCAAACTGGTGGAGACATGCTTGGGCATCAAGTTCAAGTGGCATGAAGTACCAAACTGAAAACTCATGATGTTATTAGAAATGGAAAGGAATGCTCAGGAGATGTTCCCACATTTGCCAGTGTAACATATATATTCTATACCAAGACAGAATGCACCATGCTATCAATGAGACTAACGAAAAAGGAAAAGAAACCCAACATGTCTGCAGGGCACACCTTAGCTGTAAACAAGTGAAATGTGTCAGATGTTGCTGAGCAATGGGTGTTTGCTATAATCCCACAGGTCAAGGAATTGACTCTGTCTTGAAATGGAGATGGTAAGGATGATTCTTCAGGGTAATACTCCTATGAAGATAACAGCTCCTGGTGTATCTGCTGTCATAGTTGCCTTTGGTGGCTTACAGGGACTAACAACTTCTTGCAAAGACACAGAGTCTGTTAAAAAAAAAGAAAACACGAACCCACCAAAAAATGCAAGAAAACAAAACCTAATTTATTGTGATCTTTGCATAGGGTAATGCTTGCATAGGCTACGATATCTCTCAAACAAGATGATCAGTCACTGTCCAGATGGCAACTAGGTATCTTCTTTGCAAGGGTCCTGCATCTTAAGGTGGATCAGACAAGACTCCCCCAGACTGCCATTCTTCTGAATTCTAATATGCAGCTGGCCCATGATCCTTTGCGACCATGCTAGCATGTGCATGGTCCATTGCTGTTAGTTCTATTCCCCTTACATTGGGTATAAACCATCTCTTACCTATGTACGAAAGACGTGGCCTTATATGATTATACCTGCATCTGCATTGACAGTCTGTACTGACTACTTACAAGAGTCTTATCTATGCATAATTTGATCAATTCTGCAGCAGGAATCTGCTGGGATAGTCAGATTGTCGACCCAGGATACTGATCAACAGATTGAAGCATATAAATAATGCTAATTAACTGGTTGGGGCATAGCAGGAACTTCCTGAGTAACCTCTGAGATTGAAATTTCAGCCTGGAGAGCTCCTGCAATAGTTAGTAAATGCTTTTCTGTGAAGCCAGCTAGGAGTTCAGTCAGTCCCCTTGTTTGAAATCAGTCCATTATGTCAAATGAGCCCATTGCCTCATCTATCTGAAGAACAGCTGGGAAATTCATGGACCACCCAGGGAACCAAAGACTAAGTGTGCTGGGTGCTACACAACAATTATAACTATAGGACAAATTTTATTCTAACCTTTCTATCACACTTACAGACATAAATTCTATGATCCTTGCCACAGGTTCCTGAAGTTGTTATTGTTTCCATAGCCCTTTCAAGAAGTTTTCAAGCCCTTCCCATTTTAGGTTAGATAACAACAGCCAGCCCACAACACAGTAGATGAAAAACTATCAGCAAAACTTCTCTTCCCAAGAGAGTAAAGTCTTCTTGCATGCAGGTACCTGAAATGAAATTCAGTTCTTCATGTTACACACTGTGAAAGGTCACTTGAGTATACAACAGCTGAAACAGAGATAAAGTATCAACAGAATACTATTTTTTTAGCAAGATACTTAAGCTCAACAGGGCTGCTGAGAAAAATGAAATGGCGCTTCACACATCCTGCTTGAGACGTCCTACACCTGATTGTGGAGTGAGAAGCACTATGAGCAACGAAAAGGAAAACTTCCCCAGTTCCAGTTCCTCCGAAGTATGTATATCTGTATTGAGAAGTATGTCCATCTGTATTGTTAATGTATGCATGAACCAACATTTGAACACATGAGATTGTTAATAGTTAAATAAAAGTTTTATCTCACTGAAACAAGAAAATCTGCATTAAGAATGGAGTACTTTCTTTTTGAAGGTGCCGAATGTCAAATTCAGAGCCTTTTCACAGCATGGATCTTAGGCTTTACAAGGTGAAGTTTAGCTTTTGAGTTCTGGCAGGATCCCTCTGAAACTCTTCTTATCCAGGTCTCTTGAATATCTCCACTCTAGACTTCATTCTTCTCAGTGTCAATATGATCTCAGTTTCCTTGGGTGGGAGATGGATGATTGGGGCTGATCCCCTAAATAAAAACTTTTCATCTCCTTTAATGGCAATATGTTGCTTTTTTGATTTTACCTTTGTTACTATCCAAAAAGGATGTTTCATCATTCTGTCATAAAGAGTTCTTAGGAATAATAATTCTTTAATGATACTCTAACCAACTAATTATCTCTCCTACTAGTATACCAACAAGTGCTATTCAGCAATATTGAAAACATTGGTGGGTTATCAGCACTGTTTTAGTCACAGATCCAAAACTTGGCACCATACGGACTAACTCCATCCCAGCCAGACCCAGTACAGATATGAAAGACTTGCCACTGCATAGTTCATGTCTGAATATCTACAGTCTGAATATTCAAAAGGCTAACTCAGTAATGAAAAGTTTATTTTTTTGCCTTAGTTCCTGTCCATGTGGAATTAAATCTGAAAGTTTAGTGAAATCAGATCACTAATTATTTATGAATTTATTCATCCAAGAAATTGTATTAGTTATCATTAAGAAATTAATCAGTTAAAGATTCTGTTGCTCGATCTTCTAATGCATTGGAACTTCCAGTTGAGATTTAAGTCCTCCTCAGAATACACTAGTAATCAGAAATCGTGAGCGTGGCATGATTAGTGGGTAACAAAGGTCATAGAACATAGGTCACCTACATAGTTATGTAGGTGGTAAAAATAAAGAAGTCTCCTGACTTTAAAAAACCCATTCCCTCTACACTACCTCACTATTTCTTAAAGCTACTACTCCAGAACCAGACAACTTTTCTGAAGCATACTGTGCAGCTAACAAAACTATTCTATACAACTTTCTTGCTTTTTGGTTTTGATCCCAGTCTTTGATGATAAAAGTCTTTTCCTTCCCTAGACTGCAAACACAACTTTGAAAAAAAAAAAAACAAACCAAAAAACACAAACCAGCAAAAACCAATTCTGCTAGTAAAATCTCCATACCTAAACCAGAATGTATACAGGTGGTTTAAAGATGTGTATCATTTTCATTTTGAACTTATCTGTTGAGGAGAGAAAGACATCATTCAGTATTTCTTCTCAGAAAAAGCCTAAAGGTATTATACAGTTTCATGTAATTTGCAAAAGCTCTTGGAATCAACAGGTATTAAGTCAAACACCTTCAATATTAGTTAACTTCCCTTCTACTTTTCTTACTTGGCAGAACAAAAGAAAAGTTGGGACCTTGAAATTCCCACCTTCACAAGCATCCATAAATTTTATGCAAAATTTATATTATATCCTGGAAATTGTCAATGTATATTCATGCCATATAATATTTTAAATGTGTTTATGTACAAAATTTCACCAGAAAAACCTATCAGTCAATTTAGAATAACTTTCTCTCTCCCCCAACCATTTACTGATTTTGCTTTAGACATACCTCCAAAGAAATAAAACTGTTTTAACAGTTGTCTAGACACACTTCAGTGAGTGTTCTGTTTGAGAAGACCTCTTCCCTATATACTCAGAAAATAGAATTTTTTCTTTTTTTTGCTTCCAGTCATCTCAAATTTAGAAATTTGAAACAATGGACTTACTCAAAGGTTTCTAAGGGCAATTGCTCACATCTCCTCGCACCATCCCGTGCTCTGCACAGTGCTACCTTTTCACAGAGACCACTCAGCTACACATTCTGACATCTTCTCATCCCTCTTCTTCTTCCTTCTCCATCCTCAGATTTCAGCTGCATTTTGCCCCAGAATTTTGCCATACTGGTGCATGTTCTTTTTAAAAATGTGGAAATGCAAATGCTATATGTTGAATTCCAGGTATTCTATTGCTCTTGAGCATAAGACGCACAAGAACTGTAATTCCTATTTAAGACAATACACCCCACCTAACTGAGGCAGTTTGTGGCACCAAAAGTCCACTTTCTCCAGTTCAGGAAGGAGTCTTTGTATGGTCCATTCACATTGTTTCAGTTAGTGTAGTATAAGTGATTGAAATTTTATCAGTAACTATTGTCACATAGCTGACTAAGAGGAAATACTAGTGTTTTCTATTTCCCTACACCCTCTCAAATTCAAGAACTTAAGTGTCCAGACAGTTACGCACTTCCAGTTTCTCTGTAAGGAGAAAAACTCTAAAAGCTTAAAAATTACTGAAAATATGTTGCAGAAGTAATCTAGCACCTGAATTAAGACTGGAAAGCAGCTCTGCAGAGAAGGACCTTGGGATCACAGTGGATAGCAAGGGAAACATGAGCAAGCGGTGTGTCCTTGGGGCAAAGAAAGCTAACAGCATCCCTGTCTGCATTAGGAAGAGTATTTCCAGCAGCTCAAGAGAGGTGATCCTTCTCCTCTACTCAGCACTGATAAGGCCACTCCTGGAGTATTGTGTCCAGGGCTGGGCTGGGCTGGTTTCTCCGGTACAAGAAAGATGGGAACTTACTAGAGTGAGACTGATAAAGAGACACAGAGATGGTGAAGGGACTGGAGCATCTGTCATATGAGGAGAGGCTGAGAGCTGGGACTCTTTAGCCCGGAAAATAGGAGGCTTGGGGGGATCTTACCAATGTATACAGCTACGTGCTTTTGAGGGAATGAAGATGAGGGAGCCAGACTCTTCTCAGTGGTGTCCAGTGGCAGGGCAAGAGGCAATGGGCACAAACTGAAATACAGGACATTACATCTGAACACAAGAAAATGCTTGTACTGTGAGGGTGGTAAAAGACAGGCACAGGTTTCCCAGAGAAGTGGTAGAGTCTCCATCCCTGGAGATATTTAAAACCCAACTGAACACAGACCTCAGCAACCTGCTCTAGCTGCCCCTGCTTGAGCAGAGGGGTTGGCCCAGATGACCTCGAGAGGTCCTTGCCAACCTCAAGCATTCTGTGGTCCTGTGGTTGTTGCACTGCTTCCTCCAGTGCTTTCCCTTCCCTCCTCCAGTGCTTTCCCTTCCCTTCTCCAATACCTGAACTTAGTCCAGTCTTTGGTTTTCTTCAGGCTGCAGCTAAATCTCACAGAACAAAACTGACAGTATGCTACAGGGAACTCTTTGATTCATATACACAGAGAGGTAAGAAACACTTTGACGTGAATTTGTGTGTTTTCTTTCAGTTTACTCTTCATAATAAATTGAACTATATCTTATAATTAGCCTTAAAAAGGAGGCAGCCTAGAACAAGAACCTGAAAGGACTCGATGTCAGAGGTTGCTGCTGTATAAAGCAATACAGTTCAGCTTCTCAAATTCCTCAGTATTTTCTTTTTTCCTCACCTTCTCTGGATCCTTCCTAAAGCTGACAAGTGATAGCCTTTGAAGCAAGTGTCACTGTTGATCTGAGGACTTGCCACCTCTCAGATAAATGAATTCTCCAGCAGCCCAAGTGCACAAAGTCTGCAATTGCTTCAGCCCAGTTCTTGTTCACTTGCCAGAGGGAGGGCAAGTGCTATCACCACTTAATGGGAGAAATGTATCTTACGTTGAACTGTCAAAGAGGCATTGTTTTAAAGTGAACAATTCTAATGCTTACTTTTACACATACTACTTAGAGATGTTGTGGCATAGGAAATGTCTTTTTGCCATCACACACATCAGGAACACCTTCTATTTACCCTGTGCCACTTCTATAGAATCTGAAGACACTAATAACTGGAAAAACTATGAAGATGAGCCTACCAAATTTAACCACATACTTGATTTTCATGAACACCAGATGGAACAACTTTTAAACCAGTTCTGATCAATAAAATTAAGTTGCATAATCTAAATTTTGCAGGGTTGGTTTTTTTTTTTAGTGGTCATTTTAGGAAAACTTTATCAAGTCTGGTACTGAGTAGTGCAAACAGGTGCTGAGCAGCAAGCTCTATACCTAGATTAGAGCCTGTATCTTAAATAAGTTTTAGATAACATATGGGCATTATTATTATTGATGGTATCAGAACTGAGTTTAATTTGGCAGGCTGTGTGGCAGACCATTCGTTCCCATCCCCCCTCCACATCAATTCTTCTACCCATCTAAATCAAGCCCCCCAGAAGATTTCTTAATCAACAGGTTGAGATGCTCTTAAAGTTTTCCCTGAGCAAGCAGTGGAATTGCCAATTAGTGGTGACAGGTATTTTGAAAACATATTCACATTGGGTAGCATTTGCTCTCACTGCATTTTTCCTGCTAGTATCTTAGGAAAAGAAATCTCATTCTGCTGCTATAGTATGTGATTATTCAGTGTAAATTTTCAGAAAACATATAAAAAACCACACACAGAACTCTGCTTAATACTTCAGAAAAGCACAGCCTAAGCATATTGAGTGAGCAAAGGATCATTTTACATTATTTTATTTCTTAATCCCAGCTACAGTGATAATACTATCCTTGAATCTTTGGATCAGAGCAGCTATATTGTTTTAGGGCTCCCAGTTTGTAGCGTAGAAGTGTAGTTTGTGTTTCATTCAGTGGGGTTCAGCATATTAATATGTTGATTCTGTTTAAGAACCTGGAGGGAGACACATTATTGATTATAGTCACTGTTCTTCCATCTCTCTGCTGACTTCTGTCCAAACCAAAGGATCTGGGAAGCAATTATTGGTCTGAGCATAAAGGTAAAGGTCAGAAGTTTTATTGAATGCAGTGAAGGGAGAGGGTAGTTTTCATCTTAATACTTCATGATGTACCTGACTAAGCAGAGCAAAAGTACACTTTTCGCACGAAATTTCAAAATGTTTCTAGATTAAAAGTCTGAGTCACATGAATAACAGCAGTGGAAGCATGGCCTAATTTCAGTACTATTATGTACAAACTAATGACAGAAATGTAAGTCTTAATTTCATTATCGTAGATTTATGTGTAAAACATGCTTGACATGACATTTATTCCAATTTCCCTACTCCTACTTTGGCAAGTTGTAATGCAGTTCACACTAAAATGCAAGTAATTTTAATCTGCAGTAACAACTTCAGTTCAGTTATTATTTACTTAACTGCACTCTTGATCTATTAGAAATTAAGAACTCAAATACACAACTATTTACATTAAATTATGCTGAGCTAAGAATCATAGAACCGCAGAGTGAATCACAGAACCATAGAATGGTTTGTGTTGGAAGGGACCTTAAAGACCAACCCCCCAGCCATGGGCAGGGACACCTTCCACCAGACCAGGTTGCTCAGAGCCCCATCCAACTTGGCCTTGAACACTGCCAGGGATAGGGCAGCCACAACCTCTCCAGGCAACCTGTGCCAGTGTGTCACCACCCTCACAGTGAGGAACTTCTTCCTTACATCTAATCTAAAGCTACCCTCTTTCAGTTTAAAGCCATTGTTCCTTGTTCTATCACTACAGGCATTGGTAAAATGTTTTTCTCCATCTTTCTTATAAGTCCCCTTTATATACTGAAAGGCCACAATAACATCTCCCCGGAGCCCTCTCTTCTCCAGGATGAAGAACCCCAATTCTCTCAGCCTTTCTTCGTAGGAGATGTGTTCCAGCCTTCTGGTCAGATTCATGGCCCTCCTCTGGACCGCCTCAAACAGGTACATGTCTTTCTTGTACCCAGAACTGGACCCCAGAACTGGACGCAGTACTCCAGCTGGGGTCTCACAAGAGCAGACACTCAAGAGGGCAGAGAATCACTGCCCATGACCTGCTGGCCACACTTCATTTAATGCAGCCCAGGACATGATTGGCTTTCTGGGCTGCAAGCGCACATTGCTAGCTCATGTCCAATTTTTCATCTACCAGTTTACCCAAGTCCTCCACTGGGCCACTCCCAGCCCAGACTGTATTGATACTGGTGACTGCCCTGACCCGTTTGCAGGACCTTGTGCTTGGCCTTGTTGAACTGCATGAGGTTCACAACCATCCACTCCTCGAGCCTGCCAAGGTCGCTCTGGATGGCATCCCTTCCCTCTAGCGTATCAGTTGCATCAGTGACCTTGGTGTCATCTGCAAACTTGCTGAGCTTGCACTCAGTCCCACTGTCTATGTCATTAATAAGAGAAGTTTTGACCTGTATACTGAAGACCTGGTGGATTGAAAGGAACTTCTCAGAAAAGGAATCAGTTAGGGGAGCCAAGTGGAAAACTGGCACGTTTTTTAGCATAGCTGAAGGATTCATGCCAGCCCAGTATATCAGCAAGAGAAAGGGGTTAAATCATCTACTCAACAAAAGCTTTTTTGTTGGTGACAAAAAGGCTAAAGAAGAAAAGTAAAGAAGTACATCTGAAAATTATATTGCAAATGGAGTTTGTTTCTTCTCCCCAAAATAGCTATAAGGATACATTTTAGTAGTAGAAAAGGGCAATTATACCCACTGAATTTGTTCCTGTTATGATAACCAAATACAAATTGAAATTTTTCTTTTGAATAAAAATAAAGATTATATTGTTAATGGGATTTTCTTTAAGTATTTAAGCTAATGACTAGTGAAGAGTTTCAGAACTGAAGCATTTCAAAATAATTTGCAGTAAAAGAGGAACTGGCTTGTTATTTCAACATTGCATTGTCAGACTTGGAGAGGTTTTGGTGTAGCACATGACCCAGAACTTAAAGAGTTTGAGAAGTATTCAGATGTTCTTGTACATTTCTCATATTAAATTCAATGCTCTTTAAACAAAACCGACTAATTTAGGGTTGCTTGATTATCTTCTCCTGAAGCTTACAAAAAGTCTTTATACAACCTAAGCATGGTTCTGTAGGAACTCTTGTACAACCCATTCCTCCACAAATGCTCTGCCTTCCCTGGGATGAAACCAGGAAACTGCCCGTTAGTCCTATGCCTTTTTTAAACCTGTTAGTTTTATATTCCTCCATCGAGTGAGATTCTGGCTTGACAGCAAGAATAATTTCAAGTCACACTCAGGTATCAAAATTTGTTCTCCACATCCATCCAAATAGACTCATTATGTATAGCAAAAAAAGAATTAAGTCACATTTTTGTTAGCTCTCCACAAATTTCAATGAATATTAAGTATACTATTATGAATGTTAAAATAAACTACAATATACATCTTTACATTCACTGAAATGAATAGAAGCAGCTTCTTCCAGCAGCATGGGAGTACACTAGGACTTCAAAGATGCAGTCTATACCTTTAGCAATTCATTAGAGGTTTCTAACAAGTTGGTACATTTAATCTGTTATGTTTATTCAGACTAAACTACTCTGGACTGGTTTATTACGTATCTGTAAGTTATAGCAAATAAGGCCTGGTAAGAATTTCCAAAGTCATCAGTATTATAAAAAAACCTTAAGGCTTAGATGACCTACAGATAGACAGTCAGTGCAAGATTTAGAATTAACTGAGGTCCTCAGTTTCAAAGCTGCTCCCTGAAAAGCCCTTGCCAAGTGCTGCCTAAACCTAGAAACACTTGGACACTTGCACATTATTGTGTACTTCCTGTGGGTTGTGATGTCCAGACTGGTGCAAAAGCAAAGACACAAGATTCCTGAAGATGGAAGTGGAGAAGTCCTTGTGCTCTCACATGGAAAGGAAACTTGCTAAACAGAGCAGTGTGATTGAATGATAGAGAGCTGACTGTTCAGACTAAAATGGGGAGACATCACCAAGCAACCGCCAAAAAATGCATACGAACAACCAAGCAGCCACCTAGACACATGCCTGTAATCCAAATAGTTTCTATTTGTATTTGGAAAGGAGCAGGGATAAAGCAAAGCAATAGTGCAGAGGAGCGCAGTGGAGAAGATCAGAAGCAGCACTGAGAGTGTCAGGACTGCGCAGCTCCTGCCAGACCTCCTTAGGGTCATACAGACCACAGTCCATGAGTAACCTGCTGTATCAAATAAAGAACAGCAGTACAGGAGAGAAACAGGGAAAACTGACCCTGGGAACTGAGATGTGTGTGTGGATGTGTGTAGGCATAAAACCTTGTATATCATGGTCAAGAGGATGGTTGTATTTATAATGTAAGCAACCCTTGCATTTGTTTTAGTTCTGACGTACATCTATTACCCTTATTTGCTTTTTTGTTATACTGTGAATTAAAAGTTTGAAACGTAACATCTGTGTCCAAACTTTGTATTTTCTATACAATGGCAAAGGGTCTCTCTCATCCCTCTAGCTTGTGATTCCGAAGTATATGGCAATGTTCAGTAGCCATGAGAGAGGATTTCATGGGCTATCTCCAGGCTTTCAGAGACAGGCATGGGGCAACTTGGGCTGAGCAGTAAAAGGAGTGCATAAATATTCTTATCATTGTTCATGAAGAAGCTATGCTGTTCTTCCTGTGTGTGATTTTGTGCTCTTAAACACCTACTGTGTGCAAAGCCTGCACAAGCAAGCATGCACACAAATGTGTCCAAGCCTACTACAGGATTTTCTGTTGAGATCCCTAGCAATTAAAAACCAATGCAACTGATTATAACTCATCAAAACATAAGGTTCCCTGCTAATCACAGTATCTAGGATTCATACCTGCAAGACTGTAACAGCTCAGTGGTTGAAACACATTGCGAGCTAAGGAAATGAAATGATTCTGGTACTTGCCAAACCAGATGAGATTCAGTCAAGATAGTTTCATGTTCTGGTCTTTGTTCTAGGGTTTTTTTAATGTGCTTAATGTCAAACAGAAGTGTATAAATTCCTAGGAATATAAAGAAAATTCAAAACCTCTTTCCCATCTGAGTATCCAAAGTCATGCTCCAGTCCTCACCAGTGAGCTTTGAATTTTTTATAAATTATGAACTGAGCAACAGTCCCTTGAAAAATAGGTGTTTGCAAACAAAAGCTGCATGTTAAAATCCTTCAAAGCAGAGATAGCCGTGCCATTTAATTTCTCGCAATAGTTTGACAGCAGCACTTTTATTTTACTGTAGATATCTGAAACCATTCTTTATAACGAGAACAGCTGGAAAATTTTCAGTAACCCATAATTACGTTTCCCAGTGGCTAGCTGTAGGCACCTTTCTCTGTAGTCTAGTGTTTGGTTTAGATCCTTTTCTGAAATGAAGAATGACTCACAGGTAAGTTTAAGTCACAAGAAAAGCTGCTACTACTCCCAGCTAATCTCTAAACCACCATTCATCCTCCATGAACCTGCTCTCATTACAGCAACAATTGCTGAACCACATGCATACTTGCTGGTAAACTTAGCCTGTAGCTAAATTGCCGCTATTCCCTATCTCTGCTAAGGTAACCTAAAAATCCTCTACAGTTTCTTTTAATAGCCAGGAATGTAAAGCAAAATTGAAAGCAGTGATTAATATGCAGTTCAGCTATCTATTCAACCTCTGAAAGAGGCAACATAAAGAAAGGCTGGATTGACAGTTCAGGATAATGTTGCCTGCTTCAGCTGTCTGACTTGTATTTGCTTGTATTTGAGTTCTCTAAGTATTGTGTTGCTTATGCACTTCTTAGGCAGTCAGGTCACCCAGACTATAGTTCTGGTGTCCAGGCTGTGCAAGAAACATTCAAGTTGAACAATGCACGTTCAAATCTTCCACTAGCTGTACCTATTAATATGCATATATCTACTATGAATTCTTGCACAGTCAAAATAGAGAAAAAAAGAAAAAAACCCCAAACTTCAGAAGTCATACACAGTCCAAACGGTTTAGAGAATACCACCACAATAAAGGAGTATGTCTAAAGAAATTTTGCTAATTGAGTTCAGTTTAGCTAACGTGCAAAAGAAGATAGTGAACTTAATAAAAAAGATTTTGAAGTTAGGTTACATTTCTATTTCCATTTCTGTCACGGACAAAACAGTCTTAACTTGAGGAATTTCACTTTGTTTGATTTATTGCCAGTTAACATAATCTTTTAATTACTGATTTGGGTATTGAGGAAAAAAACACATACAATTAAACAGACACCTGGGGTAACACCTTTTCTCCCAGCTTTACAGCTGAATTTCAGTTCAACACCTCTCCTTGCCCTTTTCTAGTCTCCACTCCCATATTTTTCAGCAGTCGGCTCCACCACGGGCTGCAGTACCTCAGGGCTGTCCCTGCTCTGCAGTGTCCCAGAGCTCCTGCAGTCCCTCAGACCTCCTCCAGCACGGACCATCCCCTTCCAAAAGTGTGTCTCCAGCTGCATCCCCAGCAATGTCTTCTTCCCTGTGCCTCCTGCCCGTCCTTCTCTGGTTTCTGCAAAACGCACCTCTTCACATCTCCTCGTGTATCTCCTTGTTTGTCTCCTCTGCCTTCTCACACCTTTCTTTTTATGTCTCCTACTCCCCACAGCTACTGCCCTTTCTTACTGATGTCCGAGCAGCGGGGCCACGTGCTCCTCAGACTGAAGTTTTGGTGCACAGTGGGCTGTTTCTACCTCTTGCCAAGTCAGTTGGACCTGGCTTGATCAACACAGGGTAGTTCCTGACCTCCTCCCGCACATGGGATCCTGCAGCCCCCGATACCCAGACCCTGCCAGTTGTGCCCAATAGTTGCCTGCCTGGGAAGAAATGAGGAAAAAGCTATTGTGTTTTTAAATAACTGGAGAAAAATATTAATCTGCTCTGGAATTATCAGGAAATTAAATATTCCCCAATTACAGGTGCAGGTCTCTCCTGGAACACCAGTTCTTCTGACGTCATTGAAAATGTTGTTTATTAATGAACCCAAATTAAAGCATTTTCTCTTCCTAGATTTTTCTATTAACCTCTGAGGAAGGTGACATAAGAAAGAAGAGACCAAAATGTTTTGTACCATAGCATCCTTGCATCTTTCAGCTGCCTTTTGAACATATTTCAAGCCAAACCTTCCCAAAGGCTTTTCTACACGTATATTTATCACCAGGCCTTAAACAGTTGATATTATGCATAATTTTTATTAAACATGAAAGACTTTCAAATTAATTAGACAGCTGATTAGTTGGTAAGCCTGTTTGTCATTGCTATCACCCCCAACATTTTTCACTGCATAACTGATAAGTTAAATACCTGATTATACTGAAAGTTAATTGGTTTTTAATAAAGCATCTGCAGAAGAAAGTTGTAAGCTCTGAGGTACATGCCAATCAAAATGTAATACAGTTTTTAACTGGAGAAGATTAACACATGCCACTTCATAAGGTTTGAACCTGCCTCTCCTCCCCAAGAGTTACTTGAAGAGATAAAATTCTTGGCCAAGGGTACACAGTGTGAAGAAGATGCATTACTTCTTTCTGCCAGTACAGTTTCTTTAACTTCAATAGAATTTTACATCAGGGTAAGTTGGTTAAGACTACTCTAAGGCAATTTATTACACACAGATTGTTTACTTCGGTACCCCTGTAGAAAAATACCTCAGTCCAACAAGAAAACGGGGAAACGGAAAATTAGCTGCTTATAACTTGAAAGAGAAGAACAAAAACCTATGCTAAAGCTGTATTACTAGTTTCAGCTAAAATGAAGAAAACAACAATAGTAAGGCAATTTTTTTTCAGGTAGGAATAAAATGCAGACAGAAGAGCCTTATTCTCTAAAAATAAGGGGCAGCTGTCACAAGCAGGATATTTTTCAATAATTTTCAAAATTATTACAGATCTTGGGAACTGATAGAAGGAATTCTATGCACTTAAAATATTCTTAACCACAAAATTTGTAATTCTTATAAGATTATAAGTTTATGATATAATTCTTATAACAATTCATTTCAATAATTACAGGTGTTAAAAAGCGTGCTTTCTTATGCTGGATAGCATTCCACTGAAACGTGGAATATATTTCCATGATATGATAAAGGCATTAGGGTTAAAGAGCTTCATATTGAGAATACAAATCTGAACATCAAATACCATGTAGGAGTAATGGTTTCCTTCATTCCATTTCTGGATCCACACTTCTACACACTCTCCAAATCTACTGCGTGCTCTATCCATATTTCTATCCATAGTACAAGAGTTTAAAAATTCCACATGCTTATATATAAATTCTGTTCTACTCCTGCATTACCCATTGTAAACTTCTTTAAGGTTCTGTCTGGATCATTTTCTGTCTTCTTTTTCATTCCAGAGCTCTACTTTTTCAGTTTCCTTAACTACTGCTGTTCATAGATTTTCAAAATGTCTTTTTACCCTGATCATTCTTCAGAAAACCAAAATGTTAACTAAACGCATTACAACATCAGTACTGCTCTCCTAGCTAATGACAAACCAAGATATTAAATCTTGGTATTTTTGATGTTATCTTGTTAAAACTCTTGGTAGAAAAAAATCTGTTTTCCTGAAATCTTTCACCTGACCTCAAATATCCCCAATTAATCAAAGTTAATTAAGCCTTTAATATTTTTTATATGCTTATGCTTCATTTTCAAATACATAATATTTTTAGTTGTCCACATGATCTATTCTTCTGCTCAAAAGCAAAAAACATGTAGTCTTAAGGCTACTTAAGAAGTCTTTTCACTGAGGTATTTTTTCATAGCATGGTGGATCTCTCTACTAAGCAAGTTTCATCACCTTAATGGAACAGATATAACAGTGCTAAGATGCATGTTCAAATTCATTCTAGTGTTATCATATTAAACAACAACAAAAAAAGAAATCTATTGTTATAATTTTAATCAGTTTTGTAGACTTTCCTGATCTCTACTAACACTACTGATGTTCTTGTCAGACCAAATTGTCTTAATTGCAAAGTTAAGATTCTAATATTCTGAAAAGGCTGATAGTTTTATGAGTGTATTTTGATACGTGTAGACAAAAACCCTACATCATAACAGATGTCCTTTCAGAAAAAAAAATAGGACAACAGCCTGTTTCTTACAAGCCCTTGCTTCTCTATCTAGTGGTTGACAAGATAGTCACTGTTGTTATGTAGCAGCGGCCTCCAAGACTACAAGCACAAGATGTTAGAGAGGGCTTGAGAATACAGGTGATAACGGAGATCCCCAAGGGTATAAACATCAATCACAAAAAAATCAGTTTTACTTTTTATTAAAGGAATGCAACCTTGAAAGCTGGGATGACCAGTTTTAGGGCAATAGGAAAAGAACAAAACCCATGTGTCCAACATGCATAAACATCCTTCTACAGTGAAAACACAAAGGACACGATCAGAAGCTGAGGTAGTTCTACCTTAGGGACAACAGTGTCCATGCCCAGCAAAACTTTTTAATGCTTGTTAAAATCTGTTTTTTCTTTCTTGTGCCGAGTATGGATGGCAGACGTGCTGGCACTAAGCCGAACACCAGAACAGAAAGTGTACAACAGAACTGGAAGTAACATGTGCTTACCCTTTGGGATCCCCATCAGCTTAGTGGAATTAGAGCCACCACTGAGAAGATACAGAAGACCATCACAACCCTTACAAGAAGCAGACCAGAGGAACCACAGGGAGAGAAAAATTTCTGCAGTGTTACGTCACTCAGTTGCACCTGATCAATGCCACTACTTAAGCATCAGCAGGTCCCTCTCCCCTTTTTGATAGAGAAAACACCACTTTTTGTTTTGCCATTCACCATAATTTGCTTCTGCAACCCAGTAATTACTTTCTCTTATATAACTGAGATCAGTAGATTAGAACTTTAAAATGCAGGGTGTTTTTTCTGTTGCGTGTATATGTGTGTACACGTGCGTGTGTGTGTAATGTGTGTATTTTCTGCTCTAGCCTTGCCACACAAAGTGTCTGATACTGCAGAACCAAGTCAGAGTAAACTCAGATGTAACATAGCTATTTAGTAGAACCATCAGTTAATACATAAAGCTGCAAATTCTCTGATGAATACTCCTACAAATTCTCCAGTTGCCTCAGAGTTGGCATTTATGTAATTATTCACTCTAGCCCATAATCTTTACTGAAAGAACACAGCACCTATTTTTCAGATATATGCAATTCATATCTTAAAGGACACTGCAGAAAGGAAGTCAAAACCAGACAGTATTAGTCAGTGTGTAGTCAGTCAACACCTGAAAGCAGCTGACAGGAATTTTTCCAGCAGCATCTGAAATCCATGTATTTTCTGGAATTTACAGACTTTTAGACTGCAGGAAGACATTTCCAGAACCTTGATGACTGTAAGAGCTGGTATCTATTCCTGTTAAAATTGCTGAAAAGCACTTTTCTTCTGCATTATATCTAGAGGACAATAGGTTGGCTGATTCTTTGTTTAGCCTCTGAAGAGTTCAGAAATTCTTCTGTTAAACTTGTGGGACTGTGAGCAGACTCAGAAACACAACTAAGGGAGCCTACAGAACCAAAGGGACAGGCAGCTACGGGGAGGGGTGGGAGCAAGGGGAGAGTTTCTTCATTGAATAAGAGTGGGACAAAAGCATAATGATGTTTTCTGATTTCATTTGCAGACTCAGGGACTCATGACTTCTGTCTCCAGTCCTGTGCTAGGCAGCCTAATTCTATTTATGGTTTAAGTCATAATAATCCAGTCCTGCAGAGGATACACAAGTGCTTCACTTGATACGTCACTATGATATGTGTATGGTGAAGTACCAACATAACTTGTTGTGGGCTCAAGTTTGTTCTTGTAAAAACCTTCTTTATGGTGAAGGTGACCAAACACTGGAAAGGGTTGCCCAGAGAGGCTGTGGAGTCTCCATATTTCATGATATTCAAAACCCAACTGGACACAGCCCTGAGCAACCTGCTCTAGTTGACCCTACTTCAGTAAGGGTTTTGGTCTAGATAATATCCGAACATCCCTACCAACCTTACCTGTTCTGTGATTTTGTGTGTGAATAACAGGGCCTGGTTTAATATGAATTCAAATACGCTGGTCCAAACACAGAGAGCCTTGTACCTAGCACAACTAGAAGTATCTACAGAATGTCAATGAAACCTCGGCTACTAGCAGACTTGTGATTTTTTTCCCATTTGAAAAACTGCAATCTGATTTATATAGTGATATGAACTTCACCACATAAACCTTGTAAAAGATTTGTCGTGATATTACTGCACAGTGTCCTCATGAAGACCTCAGACGGCAATCAGAAGAGAAAGCTACAGCTCTTGAATCAGTAATTCTCGAAGAAGCTTATTCATTGACTTCAGTCCAGTGAGCAAGAATGAAACAATAAATCAAATCACTGTTTGGATATCATTCTAACAAGACAGAGGCAGTGAGCTGACAACTTCAGAAACAGCAGAGTAAACCTTTGAGAACCTCCTGGCTGAAAACCAAACATAACTAATCACAACAGCTGTGCAAATAAACTCAGAAGTCCTATTTTTCTTGACATCACCCAGTAATCAAGAAATGTGGCAAACTGAGCCATCAGAACTGAGACATGCTCAGCGATATCAAACCAGCCTTTCAGAATGACTGTCAGCTCCCTCATACCAATAAGGCTAGAAAGGAAGCTAAACATAAGGACAAACAGTTTTGTGCTTTGCCGTAGCAAGACAGATTTTAGACAATAAACCAATTAACACCTAAGAAGTGAAGGTATGGAGGGGGGATGTGTTTGTTTTGCTTTTGTTTTTTGTTTTACCCCCCAAAATTAGGAGCACCAGCCTCCCTCACCACAGGGAACACTTATCTGTTTTTACATTTTGAGCCATGATGTTTCTTTCCCTCTTAAAATTAGAATTTCTCTCTCACTTCCAAATTTTAGAAACAGGCATCCACACTTTTTTCCCCTTCTCTTTCTGCATAGTGAAATGTAATGTTCTAATTGGAACAGGAGGCCTAGTTGCAGGAGGTGCATGTGCCTGAAGGCAGTTGAGAAGGCTCCAAACATTCCTACCAGTAGGTGGAGCAAAAATGTCATTAATGTAGAGACAAACTTTGAACCAGGACTCTGTAGTCACCCACAGAGGGTGTGCCTTCTCCGTTCTGGTTTTTAACTGCTCAATCCAAGGAAGACAGCCTAATGCCTCTCTTTTTTTTTTTTTTTTTTTTTTTTTTTTAGTTCACTTTAAGAGTAAAGGGGGGATTCTGTTTGATACAGTGTTCAGAGGCACAACAGAGAAAAAATTGCTCTGCCAGTTCTTGCCCTCCTGCTCAGTGTCTTGTCTGGGTATGTGGGCAGAAGGACTGGGGATGTGGTTCGGCACAGCGCTGCTGTGTATGTATATTCATGGACTTCTGTTTAGCTGACGGTTTCCTTGCTTGTAGCCCTGAGCAGAGTCCAACAGATAATCTCTTTGTCCTTTAGCTCTTCCATGTACATTGCTTCATTTCCCAGACCAAAGTTGTTTCATGCCACATCAGAGATAATAGGCTATCACTGAAAATAAACTCCTTTTCCTACATTGGTTTTATTTAGTCAGGGATGTGCTTATGCTCATGACAAAAACATGCTACAAAATCATACATCTTTCAAATACACAGCCTTAAATCTGAAGTACCTCGAGTGTGCTAAAATGTTGATAGATTTTTCACTCAGGCAGTACTCAAGGAGCTATTAGACAGAGTACCTTATACATTAAAAGATCTTGAAAGCACCTTTCAACTTTGTTATGCTTCTGCAAGCTATGGATTAATGGGAATCAGCATGGGACTTGCTACACAGACAGGAATACCTACAGGAATTAACATTTAAACTGAAAACCTCACGATGAAAAGCCTTGTCATCTCCTGACAGAATCATGCCTGCTGTTTCCATTGTTCACAACAAAGCACAGCTTTACATTAAATCACAGCTGAGCACCAGGATGCAAATATTCAAGATGGCCTTTGAAAAGGACATTGCAGCTAATCATCAGAGTCTTGAACAAAAATGCAGTTAGAATTTTATTATCAATTGTTAGGAACTTCCCGCCTCTAAACCCAGGCACCTCTAAACTCAAACATTTCCTGACCAACTTTGACTCTTACATTGGGACCTTTACAAAATAACATTATTGTGGTATTTTGTGTCAATTTGGGGTCAGTTTGGAAAGTGTTAATTGGGGCAAATTTAATAGTGCTTTAGTTACTTCATCAGCTAATGATAATTTCATCTTATAACATGAAAGATTAATTCAATTTTGTTTCAATTGATTGGGCCTATTAACAAAAACATAGCTTTTCACATGGCGGTATTTAAAGGCTTTCTGACTGAAAGGAACAAAACTGAGAGAAATTCTTTCAGAATTTTAATTAAATGGTGAAAGCTAAATTATAGTGCTTCTTGTTAGAAGAGGAACAAAGCTGGTGAAGGGTCTAAAGCACAAGTCTTATGCGGAGCGGCTGAGGGAACTGGGGTTGTTCAGTCTGGAGAAAAGGAGGCTGAGGGGAGACCTGATCGCTCTCTGCAACTACCTGAAAGGAGGTTGGAGCGGGGTGGGGTCAGTCTCTTCTCCCAAGTAACAAGCCATAGGACAAGAAGAAATGGCCTCAAGTTGCACCAGGGGAGGTTTAGATTGGATATTAGGAAAAATTTCTTCACCGAAAGGGTTGTCAGGCATTGGAACAGGCTGCCCACGGAAGTGGCTGCATCACCATCCCTGGAGGGATTTAAAAGATGTGGAGATGTAGCACTTAGGGACATGGTTTAGTGGTGGACTTGCCAGCATTAGGTTTATGATTGGACTCGATGATCTTAAAGGTCTTTTCCAACCTAAATGATTATATGGTTCTATGATTATGAAATTTAGGGCACCTAAGACTAAAAGTCTGAGCTCCAGTGAAGTACTATCCCAGCAAAACGCTAGAAATTTCCACAATTGAGACAACCTTCAAATTTTTAATTTATTATTTGGAAGCAGAACAGAAGCTACTAGATTTTTAAACATGAACAAGTTACAAAATCTTTAATACATTATATATGTTAATGCCATATAGAAAAAAGGTGGTCAGCACCAACAGACACACCCAGGCAGGGTACAGAAAGGTATATGTTCTGCAGCCTTTGGCAAAGCACTTACTACCCACTATTGAGATGGATGAAGTTTAACTGCACTTTTGGATAGAGGCTGACAATTGCAATTCAAGAGTTTATGATTTAGTACACAAAGAAAACAAGACATATTCAGACCAAGGTTCCTGACCCCTCACTGCATCTTGATTATGTAAAATTATGCACAGAAAAAGTATCCCAAATCAGTGTTTTACTGGCACAACAACAAAAAAATCACTGAGAACTTTACAAGCTCTCTCCTGTCAAGCCACTTATTTAAGATTCTAAACTTACATGCACAGATTTCAAAAGCTGGTTCTGTAAAGGTTTGTGATAGTTTCCAGAGCTATAAAAAAAGGATAGTAAAGGGCCCCCAGGCACACTGAGTTGAAATAAATTGTTAATGTAAGCATTTTGACTTGCAGTGGAGGGGAATGATGCTTCCATAATTTTAATGGCAATTTCTTTCCTTATTTTATTTTCCTGTTCCTATGTCTTGGAAATATATATCTTGCCAGTCTATTGCTCCCACTGGCTCAAAACAGCCACTGACCATAATGCAACATCACTCACCCATATTTGACAAAGCAGTGACATTTAGCTTTCTCTGTTCATAAGCAAGTAGAAAGACTTTAAGGGATGATCTAAATACATTCCAGACTCAAACTAAAAGAAGCCTCATCTCAAGAGATTAATAAAGGAAAAAAGGAAAATATGAAATACTAATAAATTCTTTCAGAATAGAAGTACAAAAAGCATATTTCTTGCAAATGGCTCTCTCAATATTTCTTTGAAACCTGACTTGCAGTAAGTATCTGGAAGTATGCTATAGTAAAGGGATTCTTTTATAAAAATAATTTTTCTTATATTTTCCATAGTTTTCAAAAGCAAAAATGGCCGAAATTTCCTTCAAATTTAGCCATAAAAACATAAACTGTCAATTTGCTAAATACAATCCTAATAAAACAGCTAGTAAATATATTTTAATACAGTTAAAATGGTTAATATATTAATCTTTAACTCTAAAGGGGTTTTGTTAGAGAAGTCAGCAACTCCAGATACCTTCTATGGTAAAATTAATAACCTTATTAATCCCTTTCATATGTGTCAAAAAATACCAAAATAATACAAAGAAGCCCCAAGAGCTCAACATCAGGAAGAGTAATTATGTCCTGAACTATAAAAGAAAGAACAGGTGCTTGTGGAAGCACGCGAAGGACAAGAAAGTCAGAGGAAAAAGCCAACATCAATTTATAAAGGGTAGGTCCCTCTTGACCAGTCTCGTTGCTTTCTATGAAGAAACAGTTTGCTCAGAGCAGAGGGTGTCATTTGCCTTGATTTTAGCAAGGCTTTTGACACAGTCTCCCGTGACGTCCTCCTCGCTGACAGCCTGGTAAGATCTGGACTAGACAGATGGACCACAAGATGGGTGGGTATCTGGCTGAATTGTCAGGCTCAGGGGGTGGTGGTTAATGGCCCAAAGTCAAACTGGCAGCTGGTCCGGAGTGGAGTTCCTCAGGGGCCAACAATGGATCTGATACTGCCCCGGGCTACAAAATGGCAGATGAGGACAATACTTCCTAATAGCAATCTGCATTCAGAGCTAACCTCCAAAAGCAAACACTTTTCTGTAGTGCATACATATAACAATTTCAAACCTCTTAAAAACATCTGACTATAAACGCTTTTTAAATAAGCTTAGAGTTCCTTTACATGATAATGCCTTATTTTGCAAACAGAAGTTTGAAGATAAACAAGAACAGTTAGATATTTTTCCCAGCAACAGAAAAAAATTGACACCTGCACATAGGCCTTTAACAATCTACTGACTTATGATGGCATAGTGGTTGTCTAACTGTGTCTGAAACTGTCTAACTGTAACAGATCAACACCAATTTGTAATGTGTAGTCTCCAAACAGTTACTGCATCAGAAGTATACAACTCTGCATCTAGAACTTTTATTGTAAACCCATTAAAACCTAAAGTGTTTGCAATTTTTCAGAACTTTCAGCAGTCAAGATTGAACAAGACCTGCTTCCATCTCTGTCAATAAAAGCATAACTTAAGTCATTGCTCATCAGCTGGTTCATGGAAATTAACATTCTGCAAAACAAAACACTTCAAACTAATGCCCTTTACTTCTACAGTTAGAATTGAAGCACTGTTCAAGTTACCTCTACTCAGCTGGCACGTATTAAATCACCAAGCTATGACAATATGATTGGATGCTTTTCTGAAAACTATGGATCTTTGATGGCAATCACAGCAGGCAGAACATGTGTCCTCAGATATCCCTGCTACAGAGGAGGAAAATAAAGAAAATCCATCCCCTGCACCTTTTTAAGAGGTTTGTACTCGATACATAACCCACAGCCACCTTTGAAGATGTCAGTTAAAATAGAGTAAAAAGAATTCAAATACAGGAGTGTAGTAAACCCTACACAGAACAATCTCTTTCCCACTTGCTTTTTAACCATAACATTTACTCATTTTCCTTCATCTACCTTAATTTAAGTCTCTGTCTCCTTCCACACATGTTCAGATTTCTCCTACAGCTTTTCTATACAGTGAGCTATTTAGCCTTATTATGGCCCCAGTCCCATCTGTCCAATCCATTTATGTTTCTGGACAGGTTTCCAGTGCCATAAATTTGAAATATCTTACTCAGGCTAAAAGTTAACAGTAAAACTCTAGAACGTCAAAATATCTTTTCTATGAATTACTGTTGTCAGCTAATTAACTCTGAAACTAAAAACCATTTAGTTCTAAGTATTGGATTAAACATATACACTCAGTATGACTATCTGCATGACTGAATATTCTAACATCATTGCGAAGAGAAGAAACATTGTTGAGAAAAAAAATACCAATTTTCCAAGTAATTTATTTAAAATAAAGTATCCATGGAGGTTTTTACCTCATTTTTAAGTAGTTCCTGGGTAGGCCTGCTGGCAACAGGCTGAAAGCTGATAAGTAGTGCTGGTCCTGAATACCTGAACCCAGGCAAGAGAAATTAATACCAGGAGTCCTTAAATCAAGCTTGTTTTTCAGCATATGTATTCATATAATCAAGAACTTTGGGTAATCTGATTTCAGAAGGAAAACTAGTCTTTTTAAGGTTTATGATTTCGCATGCCACCATCACACGCTAAAGTGGAAGGGACTGGAATATTATAGTATTTTGTCCAAACACTACACATACATAAAGGACTTTTGCCCCCTTTACCTCCCAGCCCCCCTATTTGGGAGGATTGAAAGTAAATCCTCCCTAGGAAATCCGCTGTGCTGTTTCTCACTGTTCTTTCATTTCTTTAAGCAAATATTTTCGGAGGTGCCGACTGTTTTAAAAATGAAAGAAAACATACCCAAAATGTATTCCTCCATCACGCAGAGAAGAATGTCGCTTCTGGATTAGATTTATTGCTCTTCAGAAAAACACACATCACCATCAACAACAAAAAGACCATGATGAGAAAGCAGCATGACAGCTAGAAATTATTTGGACAGCAATGCCAAAGCTACTTACTGAAGGCTTCCCTGTGGAATTTTTTTTATATTAGCTGCATGCAAATTTATACAACCACTGAAAGAAAATTAGCCCTACTAAAAGACAAGGTAAGAAATACAAGGCAGGTAAGTCCCTATGAAATTGTGTGCAACATTATGGAACAGATCCCACCGCCATCCTTTACAGTTAACCTAGATGAAGAACGTTCCCTTACTCCTCAAAAGGTGGATCTGGAAATTCAAAGAGGAGCGTAGGTGTAATTTCATGCTATTAGAGAATCCATTGAGACAGGTCAGTTCAGGTTCTCCTATTTAAACCAGTTATAAACTAATGTTAAGGAAAGCAAGAATAGCTAGATTGATGGAGCATATTATGCAGTTTCTAGAAATAAACAGGTTAGACTTAACACTTGATAGTTCCCAAGGCAGCCATCCTTACACTCAGCAGAGAACTCCAAGAAATGACTGCTCATGAAGGGGTAGAGAAATAGAAATATTCCTCATGCACTGAAGGGCAAATTTGGAAGCCTTAGTGGTACCGCTGTCATAGCTCCGGGCTGATAGACAATTGTTCCCAATTGTCTCTCAAAACAACATGCATCAATCTGGCTTCACCAATTGTGTTACCCTCCCCTGCCAGTTTTTAATATACCTGCATGAAAGCTTGGAGGCATAAGAATATCCAAATACTACTGTTTTTTTGTTTTGGGGTTGGTTGTTTGTTGTTTTTTAATGGACATTAGTAGATAGAGGAACTGATGAAAGCAGTTAAGCCTGCTTTGTGAATGACAGCAAGATTCCTGAATGGGAGATAATATTCAAGATACAGGAGCTTCAAAGACCTTTGCCTTTTTTGAGAGGCAAAAACTAGGGAATGGTCCAATCTAACACCACTATGAGAAGTCCTTATTGAAGCAACCCTGAAAAGCAACAGAATGATTTTAAAACAGAAGCTTTGAAGATATGGTGGTGAATTTTCCAAAATTCCTGAAGATAGAACAAGGATGATGTGTCAGAGGTAGTCTGATCAAGTCATCATTTACCCTTAGCATCCCTTCCCAGACTGCAAAAAGTGTAATTCTGCAAGCTCTGGGATCACCAAGACCTGTTTTTCTACAGACAGATACTCCAGCTTGACTGTGCCCTGGCTTTCCCAGTAATAACTTATTTCTCCTACCTGCCTGGCTGCAACTGTCACTGAAACTTCAATTTCCACATAAGTTCAACGTTTGGAGACTGCTATCCTTCAATGTGATTTGGCAGAAATGGCCCAAGAGCTTTGACAGTTAGAGAGACACATGAAGAAACTTGTTTCTCTAGGGAAGTAGCTGAGAGTTTAGGAGAGATGTAGGGCTATTCAATGTTGTACAGAAGATAATTTAACAATTCATTACAGGAAAAGTGCTCTTGATAATAACCTACTCCACATATTTTAATATTTATGGTTGGTATCTGATAGGATCAGAAAATGTGACACCTGAGGACCAGTGACTGACTCTGCCCTTTTCTAGAATATTTTTCTTCTGTCAAATCTGTCAGATTCTTGGAAGTGCCAGGATGGTTCAGAGGATAATATATTAATTTAATCCAAGAAACTCATACATCTGTGGCTGCATTTGGTGCCATTAAATAAGCCAAAAAGCTGTAGGAGCAGATACAGCTTGTTGCTACTTTGAGAATTATAACACCCACCAGTTTGTGAGGAGTGGTTCCACCTTCCTGGCAAATGATCAGGAAGGACAGATGCAAACTTCACTGAGAATCTGTTCTTGCTGCAATCTAGTATTTTATAAATTTAAGGGAAAAAAATCATGAACACTTCAAATTAAGGCATTATACAGTGGTTGTACATCGAAGGATCACTTAATCACTCACAGTTAAGGATCTTACTGGGGAGGGGGGAGTATGAATACACTAAAAATGCTAAACCTCTTCTTGATATAAGCTAAATACAGAGGGTTGGGAACATCAGGTAATAAGAATGGAAATACTAGTATCAACCCTGTAATAAGAAGATTAATTTAATATTATTTCCCCATTTCTTACCCTCTGTCACAAGAAAGGATTAATGTTGAAGCATTTTCTCCCCTCATTAGAATATTTGTCGAGAAAATGAGATATCAGAATTTCAAATGACTCATTCATTGAAAAAGTCCTGAGCTATTCTACTTTGACCTCTTCATGTTGAGCATTTAATTGGCCAGCAATTCCATTCCTTCTTTTGTTTATAGCTCTACTAACCTACTAAGAATGTCTGGCATTTATCAAAACACAGCATTGCCAGGTCAAATAGAAAATATGTTATGAATTATGATTCTATGTTAAACTTGTAAATATAGTTTTAATAAGTAAGCATGTTTATAGTAAAATATGGTCTGCTATACTTACAAAAACAATTTCTTGGAATGAAATTGCAGAAACCTTTAGGAAACTAGAAGAAATAATCATCTGAAAAATGTATCAATGTCCAGAAGTACTCAGACCAATAATGAATTTTTAAAACCAAACAGAAATTTATGTCACTACGTGTACAAGTGTCTTATATGGTGAGGTTAAGACATTCACCAGATGGGAAAGGAAAGCAACATTTGAAGTCCTGCATATTGGGCTTTTATCTTAGAATGGGTAAGTGGAAAAAATAGAGAAAGAAATTTACTGAACAATATTGTAGAACATAAAATTGTGGGGTGGAAAGTGCATCAGTCCGAGCAAATATATTAATTTCTCTAATTAAATACATACTCAGATTGCTTACTCTGGATTTATTCATCACTTAGTATCAGAATTAAGATTAGGTTAACTTGGCTCGCTTCCCCACCCCCATCTGTTACAATATTCTGTTTCCCACTGTACTTATGCATAACCAGTCTTAGAGGTGTCAGTGCTCGTTTCATTTCAGTATTTAATTTTCCATTGTTTATCATAGGATATATAGGTTTGTATAACTTTTGTGAAGTCCAGTTTAATAAGTTGCTTTGTTTTTTGATATTTATGTACAATGAATCATTAAATACCACAAAAAAAAGAATTCAATAAATAGTATCATTAAGACAGAAAAAGCAAAAATAGTCCATTTTAGATACCCAAACTGAGACTAGTATGCTTTTTAATAGCAGAACCATAACTGGCTATTATCAAAGTAGACATTTCCTTAAGTTTGTTGACTTCATTTGCAGCTGCTTTGCTCATACTGCTGCTGAAGATATTTCATGAACCGAGGAACACAGCAACATCCTTCAAAAATCTTTACATGTGGTGCTATACGAAAGGAAGGGAAGAATCCAGATTTCCATAGCAGCCTTTTTCTTAAAAAAAAAGACACCACCACCCCCCACCACCCCCCAAGAAAAAAGCCCAACAAATACCCCCCTCAAAACTCCCAACACTCCACCAAAAAACCCACAAACCAAACCCAAACAAAAAAACCCAACACCATAGGACATGTCTTCCAGCAGTCTTTAAATGTGATCCCTAATCACCTTTTAGCTTGTCAGAGGATCCTGCCTCAGTTTACATTTCTTCACTTAGAAACTTGACCTGAGTCAAGACTGACTGTAGTGTAAATTACACTGATCAAGTCTCTGCACAAAAGCAGCAACACATAAAATAATGCAACTCGAAATGATTTATTCATTGCACCTGAAGTAAAAGAGAAAATAAGATACATGCATTTTGACATTTTTCTTCTCTTCCTGAAAATGCAGGGTTCTTTTTTTAAAGAGCTTTATGCTTCTGAAAGATTATAAGCAAATCAGACTTGTGTGGAGCCTGCAAATTGTTGTAGGAGTTTCAAGACCCATACTGTTCAGGAAGTTTGCTTGGAAATCTGCCTGGATTGGCAATGTACTCACTGTACCCCAAATCTAGCTTTGTTACATGCTTCCTTTTCCTCTGCTATCACTATGCTGCTATAAGCAAATGGGGTTTACTTCTTCATTCATTGTATTCCAGGCTTATTAATAATATAAAGATATAAGGCCAGTTCAACTAGTTGAAGGAACAAGTACTTTTATGTTGGAAGACACCCTCAGACACTCACCCAAAGCAATGTAGTCCCACCGTACCAGTCTGCATTTACTGTTATCTTCATGAAAATACATCAGCTTTGAATTAAGATTTTAATATTACTTGTAAACATAGTATCAATGATTCAAGCAAATCTAGGCGATGCTCCAATTGTGAGGATTCTTGTCATGTTTCTGATTTGGTTAATAAAAGAATAGCAGTAAAGCAGTCTATTCACACAAATTAACCTCTAGTGCCTTACGAACAAGAGACTCTCTCTCCTAATGCTACCTTGATTATTTTATTTTTTATGTTCAGCTGTATGCTGCTCATCAGTTGCAAGCAACACTTGTTAATGGATACTGCTCTAGACATTTTACAGAGAATTCCTCTCTTTATAATAGCCGCTATAAATGAGATATCAGTTTTAAATAGGGTATCATCTTTGACAAGCACCTGAACTTCAGTTCAGCAGTGAAAAGAAACAAGACGATTGTGAGAGGGTGCTATGAAGATATTCCCTGCATAAGCTCTCTGACTTATAAGATATTTCCTGCATAAGAACCTGATATCTCTCCTAGGTTATGCTGCTAAGGCTTGCCTCTGTTTACAGCTTCAGGAGCAGGAATTCTGTGTTTGTAGCTGACACAAAATTGAACCTTTTTACCAAACATTCACATGTGCTTTTAATTCCAGCTGCTATGGGTATACATTTTGACTGTGGGATTCATATACTATAAACTTGTGCTGTCAGGATCTGTGCTTCACTCTTAGAAGAAGCCCTGATTAGCTGAAAATTGAACTGGGTTCATTCAGCATGGATTGAATGCACTCCACAACTTTTTTTACTGCATGCCTCTTAAAGGGTGCTCCTGATTAACAGAAAAACTGGATTTCTGCTCTGATATCTTAAAAGCCTCTGAACTTGATGCAAGTTACAGAGGATTCCTGTTTTGCAGTGATTCTCATACATGGAATCATTTGGGGGGGACAGGGAGGGAACAAACAACAAAAGTATGATTCCTTCAATGTTTTTCACTCCTACAGAAAAATCAAGAGTAATTATATATTTTCAGAAACAGGTACTTTTCCAGCTGACTTCTCCTTAAGATTTTTCTCATTTTAGGTAATTTCCCACACAGTTGGGACAATTCAATATAAGAACATAAATGATGTCATTATGTATTTATATGAATACACAAAATGGTTACGACAAATAGCTGTCAGTAATGGACTAGCTGACCTGGCAAAAGCAAGACTGCTGCTACTGGTTCAGTTCAACTGTTGTGCCCAGCAGAGTTCCAGTTCAATAGGACCATGGTAACCATTATTTCATTACATGGAAATAAATTAAGTAATAATTAGTAGATTAAGAACTTTGAGAATTGACTGAACACCATAAAAGGACTGGCTGGTTTCTAAATTTTTGAGTTTCAGTTCAGATTCTCTGTAGAAAAAACCATCAGAGCTATTTTAAGTAGGGCTTTTTTTTCTTCATTCTGTTTATTGCTTGTTTTTACAATAACTGGCAGAATTATTCGCAAAAATATTTGGGTTTGGTAATCTTTTCAATAATCTGATATCTTCAAATTTTAAGAACACAGAAAATGTATGATACAATTCTACAAATATTGGGTGTCTGTTTACCAGAGTAACCTTGCACAGTTTGTTACATGACTTTGAGAAACGGAATGCTTTCACTCAAGTGTCAAGACTTTTGCTAAAATGATCAATAAGCAATACCTTCCATGGGCATATCTAGAGTAGCCTGAAAGATTAACCAGACTCATTGACGTATAATGATGTCTGTCAGGTAATTTAACATACAAAGAGGCTGCCTGACAGAATAACTAAGTCTCACCAGATTTTCCTGGATAAATAAGTTAAAACCCACAGCATTCAAGATGTCTCTCCCTTTCTCCCCCCCTCCCCCTGCTTCTTTTTTCCTTTCTTTTTTTTTTCTTTTTGAATAAACCCAGTTGTTCAAGCTGTTGCCTTGCATGAAAGATCAGACATGAAAACAAGGATGCAGTACATACACAATTGAATTTACTAAAAAGCTATAAAGCAAGACTTTAATCATACTGTTATAACATTGACTAGAAACAAAGGAGATGTCTTTTTTTTACAGTTACTAAGATTTTATCTGAAGTGTCTCAATGGCTCAGTTTTCTCAGAGAAAGCTTGACAGTGCCCATCGTAAACTCTTTCAAATGAGGACTGTCTTGTTATGCCTGCCAGAACAGAGCCTTGATCAACATTTCCACTTTTGTATGACAGTATTTACTATCTGTACTATCTGATGTGCTAAGCTTTGTTAGTTCTCTTAGAAGTTTTACAATATGTAAGGTAAGTTCCATTCCTCAATGAAGGAAGGATACTTTTACAGGTTATTTCATAACCCTATATTACCTGGCTTCACAACCATCCAAGACAGAAGCCAGACAGAAAAGTGAAGCAGTTCCTCATTTATATCACTGAAAAGCTAGCTTCCAACACCAACAAGCAGCTGGGGACAGCAACGACTTCAATGAGATCTGCTGTCAGCTATCATTCATACAATCGTGCGTTGATGTCATTTTATCTTTGTGCTTCCTCCCACAAGAGATCCTTTGAAGTCTTGCTCAAGTTTACTTTTACTCATGTATGCAATATATCCCATTTTTATTCAAGTAAAGCCTTAAGCAGCTGGCTCTAATCTAGGCTAGTAGTCAAAGAAATGTGTTGGAGCTACAGTACTGTCCAACACGATGTCTCATGTCATAAGGCATGACAACTACTTTTAAGGGAATGCTCTCAAAGCATTACCTCAAATCAGATTTTTACTGTGGAACTGCCAGTTGAATAAACAAGATACATTTAACAAGGTGGTTGTTTGCTTTTTGGTGGTTTGTTTGTTTGTTTTGTGGTGTGGGTTTTTTTGTTTGTTTGTTTATGTACTTCAAAGAAAGATGATAAAGGTATGATTTAGATTTGTAATTTTTATGGAGGTGTCTGCTTTTTTTATAAATGTGGAGACTTGGATTTTCCATCTCAAAGCTGCAAATACAGACCCACTCACAACAGTTCACAGGAAAAAACAGACCCTGAAGGAGGTCACCACATGCAGTTTGAAATGTGCCAGAGAAAGCTCTCTAAAGGCAAAACACAAGCATTTCTGCCTTCTTTTGTTTTCCCATATTTGAAGAAGTTTTATAAAATGTAAACAAGCTCAGAAAATGACAGAATCCATATAGCTTTTTTCTTCCTCAGAGGAAGAGGGTTAACAGTACAACTGGCAGTGCATACTGCTAGTCTATTACTGTGCAATACCTTGAAATATAGCAAAGCACTGAAATTAAACTGGATTACAAAGAACCTTCTTTTGCCCTGGAATGTATCAGTGATCCTGCCTCACAGGTAACAAGCAGACAAAACTGTGAAGCTTTAGGATGGACTGGTTGCCAGAGGAGTAGTAAACAATACCATATAAAAGTGACCAGAGCTACTTTGAACTACTGCATTCAAAGTAAAGATTCTGATACAATAATAGAATAGCACAGAATCATGTAGTACATGGGACAAGAGAAAGATAAATAGTTTTAAGCTCAAGCTCATGAAATTGCTAGCTAAAACACTTTTGAGTTTAGTATGAAGCGGATATATTGAAAATAAAATATACTTTATCACCTATATACATCTTTTCCTTTTTTAGATTATATATTTAGCTTAATACCCTCTTAAAAAATGAAAGCCTAATAACATTAACTTCACTAAACTGAAACAAATGCTAAATATTAAACTGAAACAAGGATCACTAACACAGGAGAGAAAAGGTTTATACAGATAATGTGTATTTCTGTCTATCACCCAGTTAAAGCACAGAAATACCGTAAAGATAATACAAATATTATACTTAATTGTATGCCAAAAAACTTCAGGTAAATATAATGTAGCAGCAAACCATCTTCATCTTCTCAATACCTTGTGGAAATGATCTTCAGTATTTCAAGACCAGCAAAAAAAACCCAATAGAAGACACAAAATAGGAACCAAACCTTTTAAAGAAAAAGTATATTTCTCCTAAGAGAGGAGAAGGGTGGGATATTGCCTAAAAATAGTCTTGTTTAGACCTTATTTAAAGTAGGAACTGTAATCTATATTTCCACTTGCCAGCATGAAGTTAAGAATCCAGTTGCATTCAATATTCACTGGACTACTTGCATTACATAGCTAAAGTATTTAAACGGCTTGCATTACCATGGATTACGAAAAACACAAATAAGCGTATCATACTATGGAAGCCAGGAATATGGAAACATACATCTAAAGTAACAGTAACATCCCATTAGTGGACTGTGGGGCTTTTTGTGTCCCAGGAATTATTTGCCTCTTCTGGTCCTTGATTAAGAAACACTGTTAAACCTGCCACTGCAAATTCCAGGGAGCAAGACAAAAATCACTTTCTGAAGCACTTCTGGATCTGTACTAAGGAAAAGCATAATGCTGCATGTTCTACCTCATAAGCACAGTGTAGCCTCTTATGGGTTTCAATTTAAACAGTCAACAATCTAAAATATTAGTTTCAGAGAGTAATAGAACTAGAAATGTTAAAAATAACCAGAAGAGAAAATACTACAGAAACAAGTAAACAGTATTTTAAAATATTCATTTTTCAAAACATAGTGCCTAAACAAACTGATCTAAGTATAGTAATGAAGGGGTTTCTAAAGACTCAGATATTTTCATAATACAAAACTAGACGCATAATTCCTTGTATATAATAAACTATAAGAAATAAAAGTAATCATTAAAAAGCATACTACAAGTAAAAGCAGAGGTCAAGCAGAAGCAGCTGCCAACTGTGTTTCTCTAACAGAAACACTTAGCAACATATTAAAAGAAATTAAAAATTAAAGGAGAAATTAAAGAGCCTGATATGACCCTGATAGTCTATTAAAATAGAATGCTGTAAGTAACATTACTAGGTGGAGGCACTTTATTCCAATATTCTGACAAAATAGCCTATATTGGCAACTTAAAAGGTCAAGTTCCACAGACACCAAAATACTTCAGTAAGATTTTAAATGGCTAAAAGAACCATATAATGCTATGCAGGCTCAACAATATATCCAAATATAAAATTATATGAATCTGTGACTAATCAGCTCTTAATACAGTCCTTAAGAACTAACACAAATGAAGTACATATGCATCCTTGTGAAGGGATGATAAACCTTTTAAAGCAGACACAAGTTTATTGCAGAAAGTGGGGGATATCATTGCCCTAAATAATTTTGCCACCTATGCTACCTGTGGTGGAGTGGCTCTGCCTCCACCTTGCTGTATCTGCTGAAGTGAATCAGCTTTCAAGCAGAAAAGATACAGAAAGCATTTTGAATTTTAATTTCACTGGAAGATTAACTGCTGCTGCTGCTTCAGTTTCAAGTTCAGCTTTGTATGAGAGACAGAGTGCTGCTTCGATGTGTAAGCTCAAGATTTCACCATGTAAATACTTCAGAAAAAATCTGAACTCACAGAAACAGTTTCTATTAGCTGAACTACTCAAATAGAGATATATCCTTTTCTGTGTCAACAAGATAAAGTCTCACATCATTACACCTGCTATATTTATCTTTAGATCTCCTCATGTGGCCCCTGTAACCATGACAGGATATGTTTGAAAGACTGTCACCTGCTCCGTTGTCTCACAAAAGTTTAGCCATTTCAAGCACTTCACAGATTGCTGTGATTTCCCTCTGCTTGTGCTAAAAATATAAGCTGATTTGTTCTAATGTAAAATATTAGATGTAATTTTTTTTGTGCACATAGTGTACAGTAGGAAACTGGCAAAATACTTCTGAGAGCTGGACACTTTCCAACAAAATAGTCTGCTAAGTGATTTGAGTTTTTCTAATAACTAGTTAAATGTATTTACATTCCACAGGATGATTATGAGTTGGTTTTCGTTTGGTTTGGTTTTTTTCCTTTTATATGCTTAGTGCACCCATACTAATAGGAAGAAAGGAAAAAAAAACCTGAAGACGCCCTGTTTTGAACAGCAGAGTCTGGAAGAGTGATTTCCTCCCCACCCCCCCACCCCTACTGCCTTTTGTACAGTGGTAAAAATGCCTAATTTACCATAAGATTTTTCAGGGTCATGGCAGATATAAAACCAGAACTACTTCTTGTTTGTAAAAATCTTGTTTTCTTTCCTTTATCCAGAGTTTTCTGGATAAAAAAGGAATTATTTTTGCACATTTCACAATACTTCTAAACTGCAGATTATGAACAGGGCAGCTTTCTGCTACCTTGTCATGTTAGGATTACTTACTCTTCTTTACATCTTAAACTGTACTGTCTCACAACATAACTTCTTCTAAGTGAGAGACGGACAAGACACGGATTATTTTCTTTTCCCCAGGCAAGTGGCATTACAATCAAGGAAATGAAGTTTCAGATCTATTCTTAGCATCGTCATGGTCCTGATTATACAAGTGTATTCATGCCTTTTTGGTTTTAAGAATTAAAATCCACATATCAGAAATCTGCTGAAATCTATTAATGTAGCACACAGGATTTCAGGCAAGAAGCCTAACATTTTCCTGAAATACGTATGTGTATATATATTTGTATGTGTGTATGTAAGTTTGTCAGCATAATAAAGTGAACTCTGAAGTCAACTGTAGTTATGTGCCGACTTATTTACTTTGGCCTAATTTATGAGATCTAGTTATTGTAGAAAGTATTCAAAGGACTGAGATCCATTGAAGCACTGGCTGTTCATCCAGGTACAGAATCAAGGGAAACAACCATTTGTCCTTGAAGCAGATTCCTATTTGCATTTCATGTATTTGAAAGTGTAGTCAAAATCCAATAATGGAAACAAGTGTGATAAAAGGACAGTCATAAAGTTGAAGCAAATAATTGGTACGGTAAAGAAAGCAATGCAGGGACATTCAGAAACAAACAATAAAAATCAGCAACAAGCTACAATTGTTAGAATGAATAGCTAAAATTGCTAATTAAAGCCTTGAGGCAAGTACAGGAATGGTATCAAAATAGTTTTTCACATATGTAGAATCCCAGAATGGTTTGGGTTGGAAGGGATCTTACAGATCATCTAGCTCCAACCCCCCTGCCATGGGCAGGGACACCTTCCACCAGACCAGGTTGCTCCAAGCCCCATCCAACCTGGCCTTGAACACTGCCAGGGATGGGGCAGCCACAGCCGCTCTGGGCAACCTGGGCCAGTGCCTCACCACCCTCACAGGGAGGAACTTCTTCCTTACATCTACTCTAAATCTACCCTCTTTCAGTTTAAAGCCATTACCCCTTGTCCTATCACTACAGGCCCTTGTAAAAAGTCCCTCCCCAGCTTTCCTGCAGGCCCCCTTTAGGTACTGGCAGGCTGCTCTAAGGTCTCCCCGGAGCCTTCTCTTCTCCAGGCTGAACAACCCCAAATGTCCCAGCCTGTCCTCATAGGAGAGGTGTTCCAGCCCCCGATCATCTTGGTGGCCCTACTCCAGCTGTGGCCCCGCTTTACATTGGCCTAATTTTACAGGACATAGCTGGCTGAAGAGCAAGGATATTGTAGTTTAAAGATCTATACATCTTTTTAAATGTGAGAAACCACAACCTGCTTTGGAAGATGTAAGCACCAACATTGTTTACCAACAGCCTTGATGTATTTGACAAACTGTTTTATCCCAGCTCTGTACAACCTAGAAATCGTTATGTGTAGACACATTCTTTGAAGCAGATCTACTTGTGAGAGACCTTGCTCTGAAGGAAAGGAAAGCATAGCCACTGAGACTGTAACAAGAATCCCTCTTGCCTATTTTCTATTTCAAAGGCAAACACCAATGTTTTAAGTCCCCATTTACCTCAAAGTAAAAATGTGGTATTGAACCAAAGCTTATACAAAACTGTCTACTAATTTTACAGTAGATTCTAACAGGAAAAGTATAAGTGCAAATATTCAATATAACAAACAACATAAAGACTAGTTATTGCTAGAGATTTCCACATAATTAAAAAATGTCTGTGGAAGGGACATATTACACCTTTTGCAACTTGTTTTAAAGACAACCAACACCATAACACAAAAGTTGACCAGCAAGCACACTATAAATCCTTTCCACTGCTAATGAAGTTTCATATTAGGCTACTGGAAAAGAGAGAGTCAAAATCATCACTTGGATGTAAATTAACTTTACCCTTTTGCTTAAAGACCTGTGCTTAAAGGAGTTTTGCACAAAATCATCTTCATGAGCAGTTATATTGTCAGTATTATTTACAGTGTAATCAACCATTTCCAGTAAAGTTTGCACTCAAAATTACAAAGTAGGAAACTACTTTGTCTTTCAAATTAAATCTTAGATTTTGGGGTCTTCAGTTATGAAGTCTCAGCTCAGATGTGTTACAGCAATTCTTTTTTGGTGACATCAGAATTAACTATGTTACAGTTTAGGAAGTTACATGTTTAAAACAATATACCAAATACAGTGAAAAACAAGCACTTGTCATTGAAAGATACTCAGTTTTCTTAGCACTTAGGTTTTCCCAGTTCAGAGAACACCATCTATTTCTTTTCAAGGACATACCATCCATCTTTCGTGTCTTCTCTTAAATGTAAAATTACAAATTATTCTGACTGCCAATTAACTTGCCATATGTACATGATTTTCCTTTAAAATGCAAAGGAAGCTGTCTAGAACAGCAAGATTTCAGACACTACTAGGATGCAGTTGAATCAACTAGATTAAAGATATCTTGAAATAAAAACTGCATTGTATTGAAATTTATCATAAGAAAACAAAATTTATGAGCTGAGGATAGTTAAACTCAGTCTAAGAAATATTGTTTGTGGTCTGTGCCTCCCCTCCATTTATTCTCCTATTAGGGAAAGGAGACTTTACATCACCCCTCCCCAAAACCCATGCTATAAAGGGTTAAAAAGGATAATACAGTAGTGATATCTGTCAAGATATATATCAGGAGACAATATCACAAGAATGGTGAAACACTTGAGAACTTTTCAATCCCTTTCCCCACACTATAGAACATTCAGTTTTACCCAGAAACTTGTAGAGAATAGTCTGTAGATTCAACTTTCTCTAATTTGTTACCTTTTATCTAAGGAGGCAGCTACTTCATTTATTTTTAGTAATGTACTTCTTTAAGAAAAACTGGCATTAATATCTTAAACAACTGAATACCAAGTTTGCATTAATATCCTACTGCAGTCCTAAGCAGCACTAGTGGGTGCTCAGGCTGTTTTTGAAGATTCCTTTCACCACCCACACAGCACTTCGCATTGGCTACAGCTCTTTCTTATTTTCAATCCTTAACTTGAATTCAGCTTAAAGCACATCCTTAGGCACACCCTGGAAGCCATCCTGCTTGCTGTAACATGAAAGAGTATGTCAAGTTCTAATGAAGATTATGGGACAAGTCAGCCAGTGGCCCATAATTCGGAATTTCTGTTCCTCCCCTTCGAAAGGAAAACAGTTGCTGAGAGTATTCAACTGCAAAATTACAAATAAAAACCATTTAATATTCAGCCTAGGGTTTAATGGATGAAGTTTTATCATCAAGAGAAAGCAGTTATAGAAGCAGCACACTTCCAAGTCTTATATACACCCAAACCTACATCCAGAAGTATAATAGTTAAGAAGACATGAACATGTTCTGTGCATTGCACTTCTCTAGTTTAAAAAAAAAAAGTCGTCCCACCCACCAGTTGGTGCAGACAGTCCTATATCTGGAGACAAGCACGTCGTGCAGTCTTCCACTCTCACAATTTGAGTACAAGTAAGTGGATAACCGATTAGAAGTAATGTCCTTTGCTCTCCTTTCCAAGAACTGAAAGAATTATTAACCTGTGATTTCCAGCACTGAGTTTTCACACACAAAGCACCTGTAACAGGTGAACAGGAGTGAATTTTAACCAACAGTGTTCACTGATTAAGAGCTATACTACAGATAAGTTTATATTTTTACTTGATGTAACCATAGAGGCAAGTATCAGTTTCTTTCATTGGCCTTAACTGGCTGCCATGACTACAATTCCCTGGAAAACAGGCGAGGCAGTTTTTGTGGTTAGAACAGACATTTCAAACGCTGTCTACACTGTGAGTGCACACAACTACTTTTGTAAAGCATTTTAGTTTTGGTTACAGAATAAGAAAATGGTTTATTTTAAGAAGTGACTGAAGGCTACCTAGAGAAGGCAATAATCCTTTAAACAGGATCTTGGAGGCAAGAGACCATATTAAGATGCAGTAGTTCTGAGATTTTAGACTGCCAGATGAGAAAGACTTAAACTCTTACCTGCAATTATGTGGAATGATTTTGGTTAACTCATCATGTGCTGAAATACCTACAGAGACACTTCTGAAGATGCATTTTTACCATCTAAAAGGAGTGTTATGATCCAGATATGTTAATTTCAGAATAAGGCACTCAATTAGAATAAATAGTCGGATTTGAAAAGTCTGAAAAGCAAACTTACTTGGCTGATAAAAAGTTGGGGAAATCCTATGTTAATAATTAAGATCTATTACCTCACCACTGGAATTCTAGACAGAGGCATTGTCATATGTTAGTTTTACAGGAACAATATCATTGTTGTACCCCTCACCCCCTTTTACCTGTAATTTTTATTAGTGAAAGGGATAAACAAGATTTTTTAAGATATGTTCAGACATTTCAAAGAAAATGGAAACATTGTTTTCCTTGAATATTTATTACCTTGTTCTTAAACTAAGATAAAAAAATTCTTGCTTTAACTGCTAATTTAAGCCATTAAAAAAATGCAGGTTTATGTCAATTATCATCTTGGTGTCAGTTTTCAAAAGTGAATCTACTATGCCTTATTCTTCTGGGCCATTGATTGCTTAGGCAAGAAAGGCTAAAACAAGAGAGAATACCAATCGCCTGTAGCTTTTGTTTTAAATTACTTCGTATTCTGCAGATTCAGCTGAGGGATTATCTAACTTAAGTTATAGTAGGATCAGTGAACCATTAAATCTGTAGCACAATGCTACCTTTCATCAAATATTTGAATAAGAGAAGCAAAGCGGCAGTTGTATGTGGAAAGTAAAGTAGCAGCAAGCCAAAAGCTGCCTATCTTTGTATATCATATTAATAAATGGAAAATATTATGAAAAAAATAAGAAATGAAAAATCTTTTAATGAAAATTTATAGGTGTCGGGGTCCACTGTTACACAATACACAGAAGAAAGTAAACATCTGACGACTGAAGGATAGGAAGAATTAGTTCACATACTACATTTGGGGCAAGTATTCCTGTTCCAGCATGCTAAACATAACCAACAAGTTCTGTGAAAGTTTTCTCATCTGGATATTTTAGACCATAGTCCAATTCTTACCAGCATATTCTTTTTGGCTCTTGAAGAAATGTTTGAAACTTGGAGTGGTTTGTCTTAAGCTTGTTCTCTGGTGACTGTTTTTAGGTAGCTTACCTACCCACTGAAACAGAGTGAGCAAGTGGTTTTTATTTAACGTAATTTCACACAGAGTGTAGTAGACCTATGAAACTCCTTGCGGAGGACATAGTGACCGGAAGGAGATTATAAGTGTTCAAGGAGAAACTAGACAAATATTTGAAATCAGAATCAGAGAGTGACTAAATAGACAAACCTTTGCCAGGCATAGAAAAACTCCTGAAAATAGTTGGGGGTCTAGGAAAGTGTGAAGGAGAGGTGCATTGCATATGTTGGTCCTGTCCCTTGTCCCCTTGCTGTTTGTTTACGCATTCACTTGTGTAACAGGACAACAAACAAGGCTACACAGATCTTTGGTATGAGGCAGCGAACTCACACATCTACAGAGCTAATACAAGGAATTGTTGAACTTGTCTTAATTCCTTGTATTGCAGTAAGAGAAATCTCAAACATTTTCCATGAGCAGTGTGCCCAGATTGTATTGCTGGTGGAAAATATCCCTGGCAATCACACTACAAGTCTACAAGCAAGTGTCAGCACATGCACAAAACAGAATTACATTCTGGGCTTAAACACTGAAACACATGTCATTCAGTAATTGGATATTCCTGACTGGCTGAATCTATTTCCAAAAAAGTGTGGCAGTGGGTAGACTGACTGGCATGTTTGAGAACATTTCTTTTCTAATCCTTGATTGGAAAGTACCAAAGGAAGTACTCCAAACTACTGTCAAGATTTCGTATTTTCTGTAGAAACACATAATAGTATGATGCATCATGCTGAGACAAGTAAACATGTTCTTAATAATGTTGGTTCTAGATGACAGAAAAAAGAAATTCATTACTTCTGTTATAAAAAAAAATAAGTCAATAAAAATTGCAAAACATTTCCAGGGGTAAAAGAAATGTCTAGGTAGCTCACTGCTATTAAAGCTGAAGTACTTGCATAGCCCAGAAATTTATTTCGCCATTTCTGCTAAAAAGCCAGAGTATTGGCAGAAAGCTAGCAGCACCGGGGTCTCAGGACGTGTCTGGCCCAGCCTTGGCAGGAGATGGTTTTAGCCACGGCAGCAATTGCCTGGTGGCCACATGCCTGTGCCTTCCCTACGCTGGCTCTGCTCCGGGAATGCCCAGGGCAGGGGGCTGGCATCCCTACCTAGTCACTGCCAGGAAAAAAACCCCAACCCCTCTGGGATAATGGGGCTGGGGTGTGGCCGCATATGGCTCCCAAACTTTGGGAAGCAGGGAGAAAGGCAGGCTGCAAAAGGAAAACATTCAAAAATGGCCCCAGGCAAACTCTAGGATTGAGGACTGTCACCAAGAGTATTGTGGCCCTCCAAACAAAGACCTCGAAACACTGATGCCTTATGATAACCCTCCCTACCCCTGACTGCGTCAACTAGGACTTAGAAGATTTAGGTTTTACACTAAACAAGAGTTATAATTAAATAGATAGATAGGTTAGTCTTTCAAAGTTACAGATTCAACTGATCAAAGTACAAGGCAGTATAAAATTTACTGTTCTGTGGCTATAATATTTATTATAAATATATATTATAGTATTTATATAGCATAAAAGTATTTTAAAAATAGGAATTTTATCAGGTTAGATTTAAGACTTGGAGAAGAAGAATTTCAGAGTTCCTATTCCATAGCAACCAAGAACAAACAGTTTTCTGCTTAGCCAAGAGAGGAAATTTTTTTAAATTACAGAACACAATACTTTCATTCCTAACTATAGAGAGTTAGGTATAATATCGGGTAGAAAGATGTAGCACTTCCAGACACTCTCTCTTCCCTCCCCCTTCCTGTGGTTGGTGTAGCTCTGTTTTTCAGTATAGGTCTGTTCTGCTTGGTACCCACAACAAATTGATTAAGCTATAGGAATTAGTGCAAGTCAGAAGCAAGCAATACTTTAGTTCTGTATTTTGTTCAGCTTGGCTATAAAAAGCCTAAGCATTATGAGCTCTCATTGGCATGACTCAAGAGTTTTCAGTGTTACTTTGGTAAAACCTCATTTGAGGACTGAAGTTTACTAAAATAGAGTACATCAAATTAATAACTACTTTAGAGTAAGCTATGAATCACATCTTCATAATTGGTTTTCTGCAGCTTGTGAGCACTATACATTTTTTTTAAGAGTACAGAAAAGTTAATGACAATAGCATACTCTACATGATAAATAAATAGAGTAATAAAAGCACTAATTGTCTCTGTATAGCATAATTCTTGTTTAATACAAAAGATTGTATGGAATTAAGCTCATAAGAACAATGAAGATGTAAGAAAAAATTGTACACAGATCCTGAGATGTAACCTTCTGTTTGTTACACTATAAATTAAAAACAGGTATATAACACTGATTCACATATGAATCCACACAGTAAATAGAGTTGCATATTTATTTCATTGAAATTGTCATAACTTTACTTGGATGCATTTATGAGGCTGTATTTGGCTGCTAAAAGGATCTCACATCTTATTCATGCTTTATGTTGCTTGTGGTCTAATCTTGGAGATACTGAACACTAAAACTGAATTGCAGCCCTATTTTGTTCACCGGTCTTTAAAAATCCCCTTGCAAGCAAATTAGCATTGCTCTGGGCTTGTAATCAACAAATGCATTTATGATTATCTATGTATCCACATTTATAACTTTAATTAGCTCTGGAAGCTGACTCAGCATTCCTAAATAAAAATATCTAGTTAAATCTCTGATAAGCACCATATACATGAACTTTGCTTCATTTTACAGCACAATACTTCCACTATTTGAATCATTAATGAACTCCCAGGCCCCAGTAACAAACTGTAGAAAAGAATCTTTCTGCAGTCCTAGTCTTAACTTTAAGCTCTAAATGAGGACTCAACATATTTAGACAGAGTTTGGGGGGAAAAAAAAAAGTTATTGGCAACATGTGGGCAATGAATTCCTCCTCCCAGTCAGGTAAGCTCAGCAAAGAATCGATTCCTACAGGAAGTGGAGACCATCTCTCCTTTTGAGAGCACATATTAAATTTGCTGAACACCAATAAGAGAATTTCCCAGAGAGTAAGGAAGAAAATGCAGACCAACAAATTTATGTCTTCAGACTGACCCTTTGTCCTGGTTTCAGCTGGGATAGAGTTAATTTTCTTCCTAGTAGCTGGTACAGTGTGTTTTGGATTTAGTGTGACAATAAAGTTGATAGCAACAACTAAAAAAACAGTGTGTTAAGTAGCGCTTATCCTAAGTTAAGGATTTTTCAGTTTCCCGTGCTCTGCCAGCAGCAGGAGCACAAGGAGCTGGGAGGGAGCACGGCCAGGAGAGCTGACCCGAACCAGCCAAAGGGATATTCCATACCATAGACTGACATGCTCAGTATAGAAACTGGGGGGAGTTGGTCAGGAGGGGCTGATCGCTGCTCAGGCATCAGTCAGCAGGTGGTGAGCAATTGCATTGTGCATCACTTGTTCTTTCTTGGGGTTTATATCACTCTTTTTTTGTTATCTTCCTTTATTATTACTACTATATTTCATTTTTTATTTCAGTTATTAAACCATTCTTAACCCACGAGTTTTGCTTTTTTTTTTATTCTCCTCCTCATTCCACTGGGAGGGGGGACAAATGACTGAAGGGCTATGTGGTGCTTAATTGCTGGCTGGGGTTAAACCCTGACACTAACTGAGAAGTAACTGTTGTGAAGATTTGTGTAACACTCAGCTTTGGTATCCTGCCTTAACATATCTTCAGAGTAGTTGAATGTCCTTGTCTCTTTTGCCACTTCAGACCCAACAACACTCACTGCACTGATAAACTTGGTTGCCTTCTAGGGAAAGCTAAAGTATGCTTAACCTTACATTTTCAGTAAATTATTGGAGTACTATCAAGAGCAGAAGAAACTTTAGTCTAGAATTTATTTATCCTTAAATATTGATCCCTGCTACTAGTAGCTGAGTATCTTGCAGTACAGATATTTAACATGACTTGACTTATACAACTTCTTCCATAAAACTGTCAACATCCACCCTGGTTCTACATAATTGCTTTAGGAAATAAATTTTAAACCAACCTACTTCTGACTACTGTTTCCTTTAATCAGATCCTTGATGAACTAATAAATAAATAAAATCAAAACAGAAGATTGTATTGTTTCCTTAATTACCACCCCTTCTCCTTCCCGTCTCAGAAGAATTCTGAGCATGTGTTGTTCAGTTAACACCAATATCTGTGGCTAAATGCTGTAGAAAACAGCTGAAATCAGTTTAGCTAAAAATGAGAGAAACTAAGTATAGAAGGCACTAGTGATCCTGTTTAAACTGACAACTTTGTTGGAGCAGTGAAGAGCCTGGCTCCATCTTAATGACATCCACATGGATACTAGCAGCTGCTGTCGGTCCTCCTGAAAGCCTTCTCTCCCTCAGGCTGAACAAGCCTCAACCCCTCAACCTCTCCTTATAGACCAAGTGCTCCAGCCCCCAAACATTTATTCCAGCTCTGCCCTCCCTCCCTACCCCAAACTCTTTCCAGTTTATTCATATCGATAATATGATATCATTAATCGTTCATAATATTATTCTTACAATATAATGGTTATGAAGCAGTGCTAAAACTGGACACAATGTTCTGGACAGGGTCTGCTGAGTAGAGGGGAATAATCACTTTGCCCACCTACCAGCTGTGCTCCTTTTAATACAGCCCAGCATAACTTTGACCACCTTTGTTGCCAGGGCACACCGCTGGCTTGTGTTCAGCCTGTGTCTGCCAAGGCACCAAGGTCCTTTCCAGTAGAGCTGCTCCACAGCCATTCAGTTCCCAGCCTATATCCTTGCAAAGAGCTCTTCCTTCCCACGGGCTGCACTTTGCATTTGCCATGCTGAAATTCCTGAGGCTCTTCTTAAAACTTATTCTAGTGATGAGCAAAGAAAGATCATTAGCACACTCTTTCATAAGCCAGCATAAAGTAATTCCACTCTTGAATGAAGGCTTCTTACCCCTACCTACAAGACAAACAAGGTATTTCAGATATTTACTGCTGTTAGCACTTACCCTTTCAGAACCTGTCATCTCTCAAATACCGCTATAAGACATAAATTGAAGTTATAAAGTCTTTATAGCAAGATAAAGAACAGGTAAATAGGGATTTATTTTTGGCAACTTATGCCAAACATTTGACTAGTTAATTCACAAGCTTGACAGAGGATTTGTAAACTGCTTCAAACACCACATGCTAGCTACCATCAAGATTTCAGAAGTGACCCTTGAATATTATTAGGAATTACTTCCACCCTCAACTTCTCACAAGACACACAATTCCACTGTACTTACAAAAATGGCCAATTATGTGCGGCAGCACTTCAATGGAGAGCTTTTGAATATGCAGAGGTCAGTATCAAACAACAATAGTGCCATGATTAAAAAAAATCTATAGCCAGGACATTAACAAAGTCTTGAAACTTGGTGAGGTAGGGATGGAAATAACAGTCTTGGGTGGTGGGTCAGTGTTTGCATCCTGCCTGGCTTTGCATTGCCAAGCAGCCACAAGATTACTTCTTTGTTCCAGCTTGAGTGGAATCAAAGACGGCAATTATTCACTACTCAATGAGATCCAGAACACTGTATTACTTGATATCTGTAGCAACTAAGCTGTACTTCTTCAGCATTAGTTACCAAACAAAGCTAATTGTGCAAAGCCTGTCTCAAAGGAATAGATACATGAACATCTGCATCTGTCACACCAACAGTGTTTATTTTGGATGGTTGGTTTTTTAAAGAAAAAAGAACATTTCAAAGATAACAAAATGTTTCCATAGAAACAAGCTCCTTGGCTACCAGAAACTTTTTTCTCACATTCCTTTTCTTTGAAGGTATAGACATATTGACAAAGTGTCTTTAGGAAAAAGACTCAGTCCTAAAGCAATAAAAGGTCAAATTCTTACCATGACTGTACAAAACCCATATGCTACCATATACTATGCAGATGGGAGCTGAAAATTAATATGTCATTTTGAAAACAAGTCATCCTAAACATTTTTATGCACAGGAATAAGGTTAAAATAGAGAACAGAAAGAAGAAAATTTGGTTCAGGATTGAAGGTCATTTGCAATGCATTATACTTATACCTCTCACCAAATCACACTGTAACTGGATCTTGCAACTGGCCAGGCTGACTAAGTATCATCTTAATAGCCTTCTACAACGTACACCACAAAAAAACCCCTTGTACACTAAGTTATGCCAGAACACAGCAATATTGATACTTCATGGTTTATTAGTTTGTTCCATTATTTGAGGACCTGGTGCAGCACAGTGATTCACAAGTTTGGTTTCTTTCAAAGTTTTATTGAATTTGAGTAGAGAAAAACCCTATTAAACAAAACTAAACATCATGATCATTGTCATGCTTATAAGCCTGAGCAAAATAAGGTAATTAAGCACTTGAATATACTATGATCAGGTGCTACATTTTCAGATCATCCAAGATACTAGCACAGTTTCATTAATCAGACAGCATATACCTACACCAAAGACCACCGTTTCTGAGCTTCACTGTTGCTGGCATATCTCTAACTGTGGCAGTTTACAGTTGTACAGTGAAAAGCAAACCTGATGGTACTCCAGTCTCTTTCGTAGCTTCAGGAGGTATCATTGTGGTGAGATTACAGAAGCTGAGATGCTCTGGCTAAGTTTAACAATTGACTGCCTGCTCTTTTTGTAGTCTTGCATTCTGAGAGACTCCCCAGCTGTACAGGAGATCTTGCCAACCCAGGGCCCAAAGGCAGTTTTTTTCCTCTGTTAGGATCACACTACCTCTAGCAGCAAGACCTGTGCTGCCTGTAAGGCTGCTACATAATTCACATCCTTAACTTAACGAAGGTGCTGCTAAAGCTAACTTTGTACAAAACCCACCTGCCACCCAACCCTTATGCTCTAGGGGAAGAGGACAGCAACTGTTTCTGGTCTATGGCCTACTTTTAGCTCTTCCCCAGAGCTTTCTCAGCTGAAGGAGATAATCCTGAGAATTTATGAATGGCAAAACATGTAAAAAGAGGGAGTCATGTTGCATATAACATTTCTCTGGTTTTACTACTAAGCTTGCAAGTTTTTATTCTGTAGATGCACTGCCTTCCAAATAAAAAGATTCACAGTGCTAATCCTTTCACAAAGGGTACTTCCCGTCTTGATCTATAAACCATATTTTTCACTTTCAAAGACATGCAAAACATTCCCAGGAACTCTACTAAAACAAAGATGTGCATTTCAACTGCACAACCTCTACTGTCTTTGCAATGCTGACTCCTATAAGACTATCCGCAGGAATATTGGCCTCTATTATTCTTACTCATACACTGGCAGAAATTTACAGTAACTTTTAAAAGTTGGTTGTGTTTTTTGGTTTTTGTTTTTTTTTTTTTTTTCCACACAAGAGCAAGAATCCCATCAATTTCCTCCTATATAAAACAAGACCTCAGCATACGCAAATTTGTAAACCTACATCAGTGAACTTTTAGTATGCTTTCTTCATCCTCATTTGTACATGATAAAATTATCTACTCACTCAGGCCAAGCTTGCAGCACAATAGAAAGCTTAACTTATTTTCTGCCTTTGGCATGCATATTCTCCAATCTGAAAGTGGCCTTAACAAGTCATGAGTTATATTTTTTTAGCTTGGATTTCATGAAGAGCTTTTGCTTGTGTGTAGTATTTAGGGAGTCCCAGGTATGTTTCCTATTTTAAATTTTACTAAAGTTCTTAAAGCAAAGACTTAAAGCAAGATTTAAACAACCTTAAAGACCAGTTCTTACAAGGCTTCATGTGCTTCAAGACTCTGTACTTAAGGACTTGTTATATCACTAAGATACACTTCCATTTCATGTAAATTTTAGAGGATTAACTTCTTGCTCAAGACCCCTTACCAGTTGTCTCATCAGAAGAAAGCAATCATCTCATAAGTTAGTTTACAGTGAAACATTCATACCTTAGTCTATACAGATTCATTGAGCTATAGCCACATTTTCAAACAGGCCTGTCAGCTCCAGTGGCATGGCAGAGTTAGTTTCTTCCCCTTTCTTCAATCTTCAGTATCTATGAAACAAAGATTAATTTAGAAGTCACTCTAAATCAGGTACCATATCCTACCAAATATCACACTACACCTTACTAAGGTATTTCTCTTTCCCTATGATACATTTCTTATTTACTGGCAGTTTTACTGAGTGATTTTTCATATTAGAAAATACTTTCCTGAAGAAAACAAACCAACCATACTAGGGATTCCTTTCTCTGGTCTGTAGCATTTCTTGTATTTATCTGACATTAACCTTATACTTGTGTATGCTTTCTTAGCATCTGTGCATGGAATTTCTTCATCACCATCTTCTGTTGTAAAAGTATCAACTTAAAAGCTAAGAGTGATAAAGATCTTCTCTGAGATACTTTGTCTTTCATGCAGTTGCACTGAAGCTTCAGTTTAATCATAAGTCCAAGCTAATTAGTTTGCTAAACTGGGACTTAACAGTTACAGAATGATCATTAACTTACAAAGTTGTTAAAAATAAAAGATACATACACAGACATAAACCCCTGACTTTGAACCTATCAACATCCCCGATTGCTTTAGAACAAACATTTAGATGTTAATAAGACAAAGCAAAATTACTATTTTTCAGACACAGATACTATAAAAATTAATTACATAATAGTTTAATTAGTTTAACATTAAAGTTAGGTGAGTAAAAACAAGAAAGAATTGAAAATGCATATGCACCAAACTTAAAAAAAAATTGCTGCCATAGCAGTTGTTTTCTGAACACGTTGAAAAGCTCCATTCTGTTAAAGTGACTCCAATTGCCTGTATCTTCAAACTTAAAAATACAAAGTTCAAAAAACCCCATATGCTTGAGACAGAAGAAAGTTAAAATTATTGCTATACATAAAACTCTGAGTCCATAACTTTCACTACTTTGATCCCAATATTATAGAGCATCCTCAAAATCCACTGAATGTGGATCTTGCTTTCACTAGTGGAAGCCAGACACCCTTCAACTTGCACCATAGCATGCTTGTGACTGTTTCACACCTTCTGTGGAGCTTTTAGGATCTTGTTGGAATGGAGAACAGCTTAGCTAGGAAAAATTATTCCTACCAATACATGTTATAGATTAGCTAATTCATACCTGAATCATTGCCTAATCAGTTCTCTGTATCTTATTAAACAGCAGATTAAAGAATATAGTACACCATTCCTTTACATTTTGACTCCTTCCTTTTGTTATCCTAAGTTTATGGCAGCTGAGCCTATCACCATAGCATCTGATACTGCTAGAAATAATATTTTATTCATAATAAAGGTTTTAAATTTAGCTGCTTCTCCATCTAATGAGGGAGTTCACTTTTGACAGAGACAGTTGTGATTTACCAGCAATCTGAGGTAAATGAGAAAGTTGGAAAAGCAGGCAGTGGTCACAGTAGCAACAGTAATCACATGACATGGAAATCTTCCTACTACACATCACTTCACACACTATCTTTTTCAGAAAGATATCAATGTTGCTCTTGCTATAATCTTTCTTGAACTATTGTCATCCTGTTATGTCCCTCCCTTCATACCTCCATTGTTTTAAAAAGAGAGAAGCAATCATTATGGTGCTACCCTGCTATGGAAGTTCTTAAAGGTTTTAAAGATAAATTAGGATTGGACAGGAACCTGAAATCCAATTGTGTAAAGGCAGGTCCTTGAGAAAGCCCTGTATTCACCGCAATGCTTGTTATTGACAAGTTCTTCACAAGAAACTACCTAAAGTTTTCGAATATGTCAGACAGTAAAACAGAAGATTTGTTTTTATTGAAGTTTTGATTATCCACACCATGAGGACATAAACAGAGTTTAGGAGTTAAATATATGAGAGGAGCCATTCTCCTGATTATTTTTTTTTTTTCTTCTCCATAATTTTTCACAGTGTTTATCTATCCCAGGGAAAGACCCGTAAGACCTGCTTCCCCAAGTCTGTTCAAGATGCAAGAGATGTACTGCACAGAAACCCCATGATGCTGTAAGAATTATTGTCTCCCCAAAGCCTCTTCTGCTCCCTGCCAACAGCCAAAGCCATCCCATGGCAGGTTTTCCTGAGATTCTTGCAACTGGACAGGAAGATAACACTCATCCTTTTTTTGCTTCTCCTCCCCACTTTTTCCCCTAACCAGAAGCCTCTCTTACCAGGAAAGGGAGCCCTCAGGAACACACAGGAAAAAAAAAAAACCACAAAACCAAACCAACAAACAAAAACCCAACAGAAAATGACTCCATAAAGCCTGTTTTATCTTCCCTGTGGGATGCACAATCTAAAGCACTTCAGCTATTTATGTGTATAGTCACATACTTTAGTGAGTTAAAGACTCACTAAAAACAGACCTTCCCACCATTTTACACTTCTTATCTATCACAATTAAAATACATTTGAAGTAAAAGTGTATTAGGACCAGAGGACAACAGAACAGATTTATTTATCACAGAGACAGAAACACGTCAGAAGGAGCACCTTAAAAGGCTATCGGAAAGTCTCCAAATGTCGTATAAGACATCAGACAAAACACCAGTTCATACTTAGAAGAAAGTTATCTTTGTTTTTTCACTAGTTCATCAGACATACCTCGTACATCTTACATTAAACCAAACATCCAATCCCACACTTCTTTTAGGTGACTGCACTCCCCACTAGCCTGGCCAGCTCCCTGAAGACTGCCTTATTTAAAGAAGTGAAGGGAGGTGAAAATACTTTAGAACACCAAGTGATCATTTAAAGGTGATACATAAGAGTCATTTAGTAACCACACATCCCATATCCCCATAGCAAAGCATCATCTTCTTAACAGAAAAGCAAAGGGGCAAAAACCCTCTCTAGATACATTTGAAATACTCTTATAATGTCTGTGAGATCTACTCTCTTTCAGCTGTTATAGCAACTTACCCTCTTTTCCAACATCAAAACACAACCCACCAAAACAACACTCAACTCTTATTAGTCTTGCTCCTCAATACCATCTGTCAGAGGAGGAACCCACAGCTTCTCCTCCTTGAACTTTTCAGAAACCTTCAAAAGCCTGAACTAACCACAAGCTTTAAAGTTTTCCAGATACTTCCCTAACCTCTCACATCTAACCATGTGCAGCTGCTTTCCCAGCTGAAGGCTGATTGCCCTCACTGCCAGCCAGGGATTGTAGTCTGTGTGTTACATCATGTTTTTCTATCAGGATCAGCTCAATCCTAATGAATTAGACTGCAATTATCATTAATTAGAGTTAGCTCAAAATCTATTTTAAGCACTGCATCCATTTTTACTTGGGTATTTTTGGCACTCCCTTTATTTAAAATTCTAATGATGCTGTTCAGAGTGTTTTCTGGTATTGATGAATTGTAATTGTCCAGCCTTGAAGTGTGCCCTTTACATAGCTATAAATTGAGTGTACTCCAGAACAGGTTCAGAGGCTTCCCAGGCAGTAGTCAGCATTTAAAAAAGAAAAATAAATCACGCTTATATCCTGTAGTCAAAAATCATGCTTCCTATTTGCTGGTTCCACTTATGCATAATTGGTTTTTTTCTTTGGCTTAAATCCAGACAGGTGACAGGTATGCTGTAAATACAGCATACCAGAGGTATTTACAGTAGCTCTGGCAGCAGACTCTTCCCAGTGAGGCTAACAAGAAAAACAAAAGCATTTCAGGGACAGTGGAGGCATTAATACTCGGGACTCAGTTTCATGAGCTCCAAGAGCAAGCCTTCAAAAGCTTAAAAGACCTCCAGCAGGAGGACAACTAATAGCAAAAACAGTGGGAGACTCAACTATTACCTTCTGTTCTGGCCCAAAGGCTCTGAAGAGATTCACATGTCGTTGTTCCAGAGCAGGAAAAAAAGAAGTGATGAAGATAAGGAAGAGCAAACTGGGAACTGCTTTCTTTGATGCTTCTCACGTCAGAGAAAAAGCAAAGACATGAAAAGCAAAATCCAATTATACATGGCTAGCATGTGGTGATCGCGGCATGATAAACTGAGCAGGGAAAACAAGAACAAAAACTCTGATGTGAACAATAAAAATGGCATGAATCAAATACAGTTTGTTTCTTTTTGTTTCATATAGATACTGTTCCACAACTATTTATACGAATGTGTATAACATCTACAATGTACACTAGTACACCTAGAGATGAAAGATGTACAGCTGATTTAGACAGTAATTCTTGCATGTTTATCTCAGGATACATTAAAAATGCATACTTTGTTTATTTCATTAAATTTTGCTTCTTTACTGAAAGTTCCCATTCAAAGAATGCAGCATAAGACTACATATTGCTGGAAAAAGTTCTTTAAATGGATCAAAGCAAAACTGGCCCTTAGATTAATGAGTTATTAAAAATTTGGCCATTATTCAATTACTAACAAAAAGAAAAGTTGCCCTGATTTTTTGAAATATGTATATTACTAAAGAATTTCACTGAAGAGCTTGGACTAATGGTAATCAGGTAGTGGATTATTCCTGAGCTATTTTAATCAAATATTGGCTGTTTTTTATTTATTATGTAATTTTTCTTGTAAATCACATAACGCTGCTTCTGTTCCCTGAGAAGAAATGTTTTAAATGTGAGATTAAGGGCTAACAAATGCACAATAGAAAAAATATACATCAAAGATTTCTTGTCTCTCTTTTCCACTTATAAGTACATTTTCACATTATGCAAATTCACTTTAAAGCATTTGAGATTTGAATCCATAAAATTTGTTTATTTGCAGTAACCATTCAGCACTTTTTCCTATTCTATTTTTCTGTAAACATAAATTCCCAAATATGTATGGTGCTTGCTATTTTTAAATCTATGGGTCCATTTTCCCAGAAAGAACTCAGGTTTGAGCTTTTGAATTTTCTGAGTTCTCACCAATATTGTTATTTTCTGCAAACAGTTGAAATTATACGGAATGGGATACCTTCTTCTACTTTGCAGCACAATTTTGAAAATCTTGAGTGGCACGAGCTATCGTTCAGCTACAGGACCAACTTGTTTTTCATAGTGATAAGGAATAGATTGTAAAGGCATTCAAACAGCTAAGCTTGGCAATAGGATGCCTTGTGAGATTTTTCAAATGCATGTAGGCTTATAACTTTTTGGAAGTGACTTGGAAAGCTCCATTTTTCCCTATTCCTGTTTTCACGCATGACCTTGAGCACACCATTCTGTCTCTCACGTTCCCGCTCTAAAGTGGATACAATAATATAACAATCCCATCTCAACTGGTAATGTCAGGACAAAATCATTCATTGTGAAGTCGTCAGGGGGTTGCTTCATTGGGGGTGACTTCATCGGGCATATCTGCTGTTGTGGAATGAGTGAGTCTGAGCACCATGCACAGAACAATAATTTTACCATTTAATTGCATAAAATACAAATGGAAAAAGGAGAAAATTGAAGAGATGTGTTCACAGTAGATCTTTGTGCCTATGCATTTCTATGCATTCCTTCCTGAGGATGTTGCAGGAAGTCAAATGTGGTTTAGGTTTACATGTTTCAAAATATTAATTTTGTTCTCATTTAAGAGGAGATAGTTGTATGTAAAGAACAAACTTCACTTAGTTTGTGCTTCAATTTAAGTACAGAAATAGCACAGTTGATTTAGCCCAATGACAAGCTAGATCCCTTAAACTACAATAGCTCTTGCTTTCTTTTATAAAACGCCAGAAATTTTCAGTCATGAACACACTGTTTCTAGGGGAGCAATGTACAACAGTTTAATCCATTTTCACACTATTTAGGTATGCGTCAGAAGAAAAACTATAATAAACCCCAGTAGTTCTCACTTCTGCAGAAATAAGTGCATCTGTGATCACAGGTGTATACTAATCTATAAGTACAGTGAAGATCTTCAGTTACTCATCATTTTTATCTATGTGGGTGACAGAGAAGTGGCCCTGCAATGCTGTATTTAAAGTCAAGGTGGCATGAAGAGCTTTTTTACCTCCTCTTATCTCAAGATATCTTTTGAGATTGACTAGTTCAGACCCAGTTGCAAAAGAGAGAACCAGTTGGCTTGGAGAAACATAAAAAGGTCAACAAACACTTTTTTATCCCCCCCTGTGTTCTGCAACTCAGATGTATCACTCCCTACAAACAACTTACTCCTGCAGCTACTTTGCAAAAATGTTAAAAAAAAGAAACCCACAAGAGAAAGCATTAAAATTTAATGTAGGTAGTGGAAATATCAGTCCAAAGATCAGAAGGATTTGCTAGAGTAGTTATAACACACATATGAAACTACAATCCTCCAAACTGTTATTGATTAAAAAATGAACAGCACAAAGGCAATAAAATCCATAAAATCATAGTATATTCCTAAGTAAGGGTAGCAGTATGTATTATAAAATAGGCTGTAGCATGTTTATCAGAGTTTTGACACTGCATTTATTAAAATAATGAATGCTAATTGCAGAAGGATTTTGAGGATCCAAGCCTTGCTCCTGAAAACTGAAAACAGCCCAAATTTTCAAAATAAAACTGAATAAAAATCTTCCTTTCTCTAGCACACAGCACAAACAAATCTCAGTGAATTTGTACTTTCAGATATTTCCAAAGGTGGACTTTTCTGAAGGATTCATTTGCATAATCTGTCTCAAAAAAATATGTTTCATGCTTGCATGACCTAATCTGAATGAACTGCGTGAACAAAGTCTGGTTCCTGTGAAAGTTTTGTGAGAAAGCTTGCCACCCCTGGGCCACAGAGCCACCACTGTGGTGGAACGTGGCTGCTGTCAGAGATCCTGGACCCCACGATCAACAGGTCACATTTAAGAGTACGGGCAGAAATACTTGAAATACTCTGAGGAATGTCTGCTTAAAGTTGTCTTTCATCAGAAGACTACTTATTTCGCTGGTTGCTACTTCTCCTTTGTCTCTAGTAACATAGTATATGCCTTTTAGAAGATCAGAGTAGAAGTAAGAGATCCTCAGCAGAAAGCAAGTGGGTTCAGGGGTGAGGCTGTAGTCTTATGTATGACCATAGACTCATACTCATTTGTTTTTCTGAGCATGTGCTTCCAAATTATTTAAGCCTCCTATCATAAGGCTGATTCCTAAATGCTTTTGTCCTGGCTATCATAATCATGCTCAGATGGCAAGTCTTTCAAAAAACAGCCCGATTATCATTGCATAGTAAATGCTTTTTCCTGTATCCATTATTTTAGAAATAAACTCAGACAGAATACATGATTATAAGTTAAATCAAGTCTCCAATTGCATCCGAAAGCTACTAGTAAGCAGGACTAAAGAACATTATTCAACTGCATTGCACTAACTGTAAAATCACAACGTATAATTGATATGTTGATGCAGTTGTCTGAATCCTGTCAAACCAGCCTGCATTTCAGACATTTGCATCTTGTTCAGAGAAACAGGAAAGATGCTGTTTGCATTTAAGCTTACATTCAAACTTTGTTATTGCTCCAGACTAATAGCCTTATTAGGCTCTTTGTTTGAAAGCTTTATTACTTTCAAAGAAAATACTGTGGGCAAAGTTATTTGTTAAACAGAGAAAGGTAATTGGAAGCTTACTTTGTCCTGTCATTGTAAAACCCTGGTTCTCCTTTGAAAAGAAGAGAAACACCTATTTTTTTAATTAAAATTAAGAAGATAACTATACTTAACTAAAGAATTGAAATAGAATTTGTATGCAATCATATCCATTTCTGTGCTGCAAAGTATGTAATTTTGTGTTAAACTGAAAGAAAGTTCATTTCAAGAAATAATTCTTAATAGCATCCTTCTACTAGAAAGAGCAATTGGCAGGTATTTAATCTCATTTGACTTTGAGAAAATAAAGTATAGGATTGATAAAAGGTTAAAGTCAAAATGACAATAATTCAGTGTTTGATAGATAAAGAGCTGGTACCAATAATTCCTATTATCCTTTTAAGAAATTGATTTGTTTGAAAATGGATGTGAATGTTAGGTATACTAATAATATTGAGAAATGGAGAGAATTTAAACAATTTCTTTACTGAGATTCTGCTTTCATTCGCTTTCTTGATCTAAACCAAGAATAACCCCCATAAAGTGAATGAAAATATTCTTTTTGACAGGAAAATAGCAGAGAACAAGAATTTCACCATTTCTCTTATCCTATACAAGAAGAGGGCGCTAGTTCTGGGGGTCAGTTTTGAAAAGAGCTGAAAACTCTTCCCACCACTCAACCAAGTGCATAGCTGCGGTAGGCATGGCCGTACAGCTAACATTGTCGGTGGGCTGTCTGGTACCCAGCGTGGCCAGAAGCCCTCAGGCTGACCTTTCCCAGAGGAGTTGGCACGCTGGATCCATGGACTGCAGGACCAGCCTGCTCTGGGGAGTCACCTCTGATGGCACTGGGGGCTTCTCCATCACTCCCACACCGCTGCTCTGAAAGCTCTGCGGGACCAACTGCATTGCCAGTCTCTGTGCTGGGTTCATCCTGCTTTTTCTAACATCCTGAAGCAATGCCAGACTTACAAGGAGAAAATGGCACAAGAGCAGGAGGAAAAAAAGGGTTAATGTGACTGAACTGACCAAAACTTACAGAGAGCTTCTGGCCAATGGTTAGGGTGACACTTTGAGCATTTCTTATTCCGTAAAGGGCAGTTCTCCACTGCCTTGCCTTAGAGTCTTCTTTAAGCTCCTCACAGAGATCAAATGAAGTTTGTTTGTCAAATCCCTATGTACAAAAACCTGCTCCTATATTAGACCTAAAAGCGAGAGTGTGCTAAGCTCTCTAAATCCTGTTAGAAAGATAAACCCCTAAATCTTCTCCACTGTCTCTAGCGTCAAGCAACAGCATTTGCTATTCTCTTTGTGCTGTTACTTTCAAGCTTTGAGTTGAATAAGTTAAATCTACCTAATAAATACCTTGTTATGTGTCCATTTCATCTGAAAACGTACTTTTTCCTAACTCTGGCATCCTGAATGATAATTCATAAATACTCCTATATATTAGTACTTTTCAATTATTTTTTCTTTAATGTGGAAATCCACCTGTGCTTTTCTCTGTGCGGAACATGTTCTCTATCAAAATCTGAAACTACCACTTATCTCAGTGTATATTATTTCTTATATACTCTTCTATAGGTATATATTTATATACTTATATACTGTGTATAAGTATATACTTGTGTTATTATATACTTATATATATTTCTGTCTATATACTTATATCCATACTTACATATTTCTTATATATACCGATTTCCCTTTTCATACATATCACTGGCACACTCGTTGGAGATTTTGGCCTAGAATGGCCATATAAACTGAACTACAAATCAACAGCTGGGCATATTAAAACAGTGGGAAGTAAAAGGGCAAATACCTTGTTATTAAAGCACCAGCAACTGAGCTACTGATCTTCTGTTGTGTTAATCTAAACTAACTTGTGTTGAAAATATAGTCAAAAGTGCACAGACACACCAGATTTTTCTAAGTTTCTGTGCAGTGCTGAGAGCATGTGTGCACACCATCACAGCTTGTGCACTATCAGCTCATTTGAAATCCTCACTACCTTCGTACTAGAACCACTAGACTAAACCCATGTTTTTTACAGCAGTGTACTTCTGGCAGCATGGGTTTTTTCCTTGCTTGTTATGTTTCAAGAACAAGCCAACCTGGTTCACAGATGGGATTTCTAGATATGGTGACACAGAAACATACTGGTCGAGTTCACACTGAACTAGAACCGTCTGACCTGGGTGCTTCTGCAGCAAGTGGATTTTCAACCCACTCTACAGGCTCTGCTAAGAAATCTAACCAGCATTTTCTACAATGTGAGAAAAGGACCAAGAAATCTACAAGGAAAAACAATCTGCAGAAAAAAATGTATCAATAAAAAACTGTAGCAAGGTTTGTGAGGAGAAACTGTATTGTGAACTTTTATATCCTTATAGTGCTACAACACTATTACTACTTTAAACTGTAACATTTTTCAAACTGCTATAAGGAAGGAAAGGTATGAGAACTGCAGAATAAGATTTTCTTTTTCCCTGTGGCAGAACCAGCGTTGTTGTGGTCGCATGGTAATGTCACTTGGAGGAATGGTAGAAGTATACTAACAAAAAAGTTTAACAGGGGTTATTTCAATACTGGGGTTCACTATTGATATAACTGTCAACCAGTGCTAATTTTCTCCTTACCTTTCTTCACCAAAAGGAGGTTGTTTTTAATGACATGTTATTGATTTCATAAGCAATATAAACATAATTTTGCTCGTAACTAAATGTTGAATCCTTGTGAAAAGTAAAGGTTACATTATTCTAATATAATATTGTCAGATGGACTAATTTGCCACAACCTCATAGATTCCTAAATACTTTTAAAAAATTACAAGTGATGCTTTTGTTTAAGTAGCATTTTCATGCTTTAAATGACTTGGTTTGAAATAGATAGTTCTGCTTTAGCTTAAAGGTACTTTGCAGTCTTAATTCAATTTAGCAGCCAGAAACAGACAAACAACAATTTAAAACTTGACCAGGAGTAAATCCTCCAGACTATGGGTTGAGAATTTCAGCCCTCTGGGTCTGCCAGTGTTTATAATTTATCAAAAGCCATTTTTAAGTTCTAGGGCAGTTTACAAATTGTGAGCTCTGTCTTCTTTAGAACTCCCAGTTCCTGTGTTGTTATTTATAAATCACCATTAACAGTGCTTTGCCAGAATCTAAATTTCATTATATAGCAGTACCATGATGTCTGAATGATCATGAACTTTGCATTGCACTGTTTACAAGGAAAGGTAATTATATACCAATTTATTGTTCATTATTAAAACCTTTTTCTTTTTTTTCTTTTTTTCATTCTCCCTGCACTAAACAATAAGATTTTGAAGACAAAGGCACAAGAAAATTTTATTAACTTTCAAAACTTGCAGCTACTCCTAACTGCTAGTGGTGGAAGTAATGTTCCATTCAAAATAAATTCAAAGGAGAAATTAAAAAAAATAAATTTCAGTAGTATTTCAGACTAAAGTTAAAGTAACAACTTCAATTCTCTCTACATTATGACCGTTATTTTACAAGATGAGATTTAAATCCTACTTTTCAAAGTGGTTGAAACACTTGTCTCATAGTGCAAAAAAAGCTAAAAGCCATGATTTTAAACAATATGTTTGGATTAAGCAGCAGACTTTAAAATACAAATAATACAAGTATTGTGAGAATTTGGTCAAACTGCTTGGACACCAGACTAATCCTGGCATTATAAATCATGTAGACAGACTTGAAGTTTTGGCCATTTTTTCTAGATATGAAATCCAGTATTTTCAGAAAAGTCTACTGACTTTTGGACTTCCTACATGAGTTCTCATCAGGGGGCATAATGTTTAAATAAGTGTGGTCATCCCTTCCTGAAAAACATCTCTTCAAGCCTGTCACGAACTATCATTAGTCATGTCTGAGCATTTCAGTTAGGAAATACTGCAACCTTTTAAGAACCAGAGTTTTGTTAGCAATGCAGCTCTGCTTAGATTGACATTTGTTGATGGACAAAACATGATTAAAAAGAATGACGTGCCTTTGCAAAATTCAAACAACTAACAGAATCATTATGAAAGATCTCCTGAAATATAATTGTTTCAGGTAAGTATTTAAAAATAAAAATCCTGTATCTAGCACTTGCTGAAAAAGGAGACTATGACCCCACCTTCCCTGTGATTAGATTTTAAGAACTGTAATAAAATTGATGCCATATGTATGTACCGTACACATAAAATAGCTTCCAGAATTTTGCAGGCTTCCAAATTAATAATGCTGTATCAGTGGTCAATGGGTAGCAATACAAATTCTCACTGAAGACAATTCAGTCCTCTAATTGTTCACAAAAGTGAAAGTAATGAAGATAACATACACAATAATAAAAGGCAAGGTGTATTTATTGGCTAATATATGCACGTCGAAGACTTAAGCTATCATTGGTTACAATGGCCTGAATAGGGACTAGATTTGGAACTGAAGCCACTCTCTTCTAAAACTGTACACTAAAGTGCATCCCAGAAGATGCCAGTTTCCAATGGATGCATTATTTTTTGTTTGATCTTTTTAATGAGGATATAAAAAATGAAATTCGCTTAAATATGTAAAGTTGAGCTCGTTAATATCCTGAAGGAGGTGTATGCTTATGATTTGGAGGTATTGCTGATGCTGTGAAGAATGAGATAATACTACAAGAATAATTAGACCCTGCTATCCTAGTAGAAAAAGAAATAAAATTCTTAGTACAAAATTTCAAAGTCATGGACTAATAGAATAATAATGAGGAGTTCTACTATCCAGAAATACATCATTAGCTGAAGATGATAGAAAATGAGAGGGATCCGAGTTTATTTTTTTAGTCATAGGATCATTATAAGCAGCAACATAGGAGAAAAAGGGAAGAGTGATGCTAAAACTTGTCAGACAAAGTGTCTGCAGTAGAGAAAGGCAATAGTTGAGTACACAAGACACAGAGAACATCTCAATTAATATATTCTGTGTGGTTCTGACTATCTGTGCTCAAAACCAGGTTAACTTGCAACAAGGGTAGTAACCAGCTGCTAGGATGATCAGGGAAGGAGCTTCTATTTTAAGAAAAAAATGAAAAATCTTATCTAGTTCATCACAAAAGTGACTGAGAAAGATATTGAGTCTCTTTGAGTGTGTTCGGGAGTAACAAGAAGTGGGGGCAGGAATCACGTAACTATTCAAATGTGATAGGATGTGTTTTAAGAGCCTAGTGGAAATGGTTAGAAACAGGTTGTCAGAGTCCAACACTGTGTCTGGGTTCTTTTGGACATTCCACGTGTGAAGAGGATAACGTTGTCGTGGTTTCAGCCCGGCCAGTAACAAAGTACCACACAACCGCTCCCTCACTATCCTCCCAGCGATGGTGGGATGAGGAGAAAATATGAAGAAAGGCTGGTGGGTCGAGACAAGGACAGGGAGGGATCACTCCCCACTTACGGTCACGGACAAAAGACAGGCACAGCTGGGGGAAGAAACAAAATCAGTTTAACTTACTACCAATCTAATCAAAACAAGGATAATGAGAAGTAAAACCCAACCTGAGAACACCCTCCCCCCAGCCTTCCCGCCTTCCCGCCTCAGCTCCACTCCCGGGTCTCTCCACCTCCTCCCCCTGGCGGCGGCGGGGAATGGCGGCTGGGGTCGGTTCCTCACCCCTTGTCTCTGCCGCTCCTTCCTCCTCGGGGGGAGGAGGACTCCGCGCTCGGCCCCTGCTCCGCCGTGGGGTCCGTCCCTCCCGCGGGAGGCAGCCCTCCACCAACTGCTCCAGCGTGGGTCCTTCCTGCGGGCCGGTGTTCAGTCACAGACTGCCTCAGCCACGGAGTCGCGGCCATTTTGGGCGGCCTCCGCTCCCCTCCGTGGGCTGGGGGGGGACAGCCTGCCGCCTCCCCGCGGGCTGCGGGGGCATCCCCTCCTCCTCCTCCTCCTTCCTTACCGACCTCGGTGCCCGCAGAGGGGTTCCCCTCACATTGCGATCCCCTCACTCGCCGCAGGTTCCCCTTCTGAAATCTGTTCTCCCAGAGGTGCTACCGCCATCGCTGAGGGGCTCAGCCTGGGCCCGACTTGGAGCTGAGGAAGCTTCGGGCAGCTTCTGACAGGAGCCACCCCTGCGGCCCCCCTCCACTGCCACCAAAACCCCACCACACAAACCCAAACCGAACGTTTAATACCAAATTTACTTATCTGCAGTTATCTGGTATTACACCGGATTTTGACTGAGCAGAATGATACGCTAATGTACTTGAAACACAATATGAGTCCAAATCATACTTAGCAGAGTATGGCAGTGCCTTTATTGGTAACATAGGTTTCGACAGAAAATAAGAACAAAGTTTTTTAACCTATGAGTGAGTGGAGTACTGAAAAGATCATCCGAATGAAATAATAAAAGGAAAGACCTTAAATTATTTCAAGATGCAGTTTGCCTCTCAGGGAAGGAATTTTATAACAGGACAGGAGTCATCTCGAAGGTGGAATATTAAGTCTGGGAGAAGAGTATCTAGGAGGACAATTTACTGTAATCTCAAAGGGGTCGCAGGAAAATTCATTACTGTTTCCTGATTATTTGCACCACAATTTTACTGCAACAACTCTGTACTTTAGGATTCTAGCTGATCAGCTGCAGAAGACAAGGGCTCCCCCACCAGTGAGTAAGGTAGGAGTTTGTTTTCTCTGTTGTTATTTTTTGCTTATCTGTGTCATCTGTAACTGCAGTTCTGGAGTCTGTGACTCTCAGACCTAGAGTTTGCTACATGTGTTCATGTGTTCTGCAGTCTTCAGTGAAGTGGGTGCATGTGAATTAACTATTCTACAGACGGTTGGGACTACAGGTCTAGCTGCCTGCAGGTGTGAGCCAGGGGCCCTACAAACCCTGCCTAAAAATCCTTTGGAATATTAGAACAATATCCCAGTAGAGGTGAATGTTTCTTATTTATTGAAACATACAATTTTGTGCAGAAAAAAATATTGGTAGGTCTGTTTATATTATCTAAGGTAATACTTACAGAAGTAGAAGGTTTTCCTGTCAATATACTGGAAAGAATTTTATCTGCCTTTTATTTATTTACCTTACTAATTGGGTTTGCACTCAACACAGTGGCTCACAAAGATGACAAAAGCAATTGAAAAAGATAATTGTCTGTGTCTAGATGGGAGGAAAAGAGGGAAATTTCCCACCAAATATTTGCATGTGGCTGATGACAGAGAGTCACAGAAGAGGGGGGACAGGAGAGAGTGCAAGTCAGCTTGCTGTGCTATCTTGAGGATCCTGACTCCACCTAGTCATTCCTTCTGATCTATATTCATGGGTTTTTCAGAGACCTAGCAGTTATATGTCAGAATGACGGGTCTCAAGCTTGTTTCAGGATAAAGCATCAATCTGCTTGTGAGCACCATAGCTGACCTGACAGAGTTCCAGCGATTTTGCAGGTCTCGTGATTCCTGTGCAGAGGGTAATTCTGAGCTCAGAGCGCAGTGATGGACAAGATATCCTATCAAAGTTGCTTCTCAGATTGCAACCAAGAGCTGTCCCAGGAGTATCTGTTGATGGTGTTGCCAATCTGTGCTTTTCTGAATGTTAACAGCACTTTTACAACTGGTTTTTTTTTTTTTCTCTGCTGCCTAGTATGTAACCTCTTGCCATTTATTCTATTTGCTTCTCTGAAGGCAACAACATAGGACAGGGCAGGTGTATTCTTCTCCCCAGTATGAACCTAAAGATACATCTTCTTCTGTATAGTATAAAGATTACTTTCTGGTAGCCAGGACTTAAACATTTTGGTGGGTGTGTGTCAGGGTGGGGAAGTAGAGAAGAGCTAGCTGAGTATTTCATGTTTCATTCTTCCTAAGGTACTGGGATTGCACATCATTAACTCCAGACGTACTCCATCACTCTGTGCAGTGAAAATTGCTGAGACTAAAGCTAAATGCAAGAATTCAAGACCTTGAATTTTTATTACCCATGTAATTCTGAGAATGTCCCATTCTTCCAAAGTATACCAAGTGCTGATTCAAAAAGAAAATAAATTGTTCTAAAGAGTAAGAGAACATTATACAGAAAATACCTGTGCCAGTGCATGATATGCAGCACAGTTCTTAGTATTACTCTTGGTATTTATAGCACACCATCTCAGCGGACAGAAATTGAAGGATGGTTTTAAAGGAAGGACTTCTAAAAACTATGAGATATTAATTGAATACATTCAAGACTTACTGTAGTACTGAAGCAACACAATTTCAAATCAAATTTAATCTAATAAAGCACAAATTTAGTGATGTTGTATAAAATAATTGCACAGAATATATACACTTTTAACCAAAGGATGTGATATTAAGCTGACAATACATAAAGAAAACATGACTACAAAATCCTGCTCCAGGAAAATGAATGCAAATTAACATTATCAGCTTAACTTCATTTATTAAACAAACAAACAAACAAAACTAAACCAAAAAAATGACACCACATTTTATTTTATAATAATCATTTTTTTTAGAGATAAAATATCTGTTTTTCAATGTCAGTGACAACATTGAGATTCAATATAGAGGTATGTGACATACTGTATGCATTCTAACCTAATTTGTTGCCAAATATTTAACTCTAAAATATTGACTACTATACAGTAAGTTCAAAGTAAAATGGGCAATGGCGGGGGATCAAGCCAGGTCCAAGGTCGAGGCAGGAAATCCAAACAGCGAGCCAGAAACAGGGCTGGGGACCAGCACTGCTGCAGCATCGCTGGGACAGGGATTGAAAGCCCCAAGCTGGGCTGAAATGGGGTCCTGGGCAATGGTTGAGGGGTGAAAGACCGCAGGGGGAGGGCTAGGCAGGGATAGAAAGTACCTGAAGGGCCCTGACATAAAGATTCCAAATCAACATTTTAAAATATTTTTGAAAGTGTAACCTGATTTCCAATTAATGAGTAAAAACCCCAACGTTTTAAACCATTGTATGAGATCAGCCATACTTTTTCCAAGTAACTGTTGGACAATATTTTTTCATTGCTTGTCCAAAAATACAGTAGCATTTCCTGCAGTTGTTAAACATTTCTCTGTATATACTAAAACACTTAGTTGATACAAACCTATTAATATACAAATATATTTCAGAGATGTAATTGTCTGACAACTTCCTAGACATATTACTTTTTCACCTTAAATAGCTTTTCCCTTGGCATTCAGCTTTAGAATGAACTCAGAAAAAATCAATAATTATTCTCTTCAACAGTTTAATCCATTGAATCAAGACTTAGAATTTTTTTGTAACAAATATTGATTTAAATATAAGGAAAAATGTTAGCAAGGCAACTATTATCTCAGGAAATATCAATCATTTTCCATCTCTAACATGTCTCATGCCAGCTTTTACATATTTAACTATTTTGGAAGGGGAAGGGGAATAACAGGTGGTTGCACATTCTGAAAGACTCACAAGGGATATGAAAGATAAGATCATCAGATCTACAGTGAGAATTTTTCCCTAGGGCACAATAAGTCTTTCTTTCTTTTAACTCTTTCCAGGTATGACTGATGTGAATTAGGATAGATGCCTTAACCATGAAGTTGAAAAATCATGAATGATATGTGGGAATTTTATCCAAAACTACCAAAGCTGCATTGAAATGCTAAAGCATTGATTTTCTTCAAAGCTTTCTGAAACATTAGTATTAATCTGTAACTGTTCTGGAGGATTTAAAATGTGCTGGGGGTGGATAATGAGCAATGTGCTTAGATTCAAGCATAACCAAATCAGTCAAAAATTTTTAGAGGTAGTATTTTCAGAAACTAATGTTATCTGACAAAAGCTGGCTGTTAGTGTTTATGTATTTTGTCTTATTATTCTGTGCTAGGAAAAAAGCAAAGCAAAACAAACCAACCAACAACAACAAAAACATTAAAAAAACATTCTTATTCACTGAGAATAAAATAGCTGTTGTACTACTACTGAACAGTAGTATCTGAAGTGCCTAAATACTTCTGTGGATCTGAACCTATGCACCTAACTCCAAGCTCAGGAACACTTAATTAAATTATTCATAAGTATTCTAGGTCAGCTAAGGCTGACACTGTCACTCCAATGGGATCAAATCCACTTCACCCTTAGGTATGCTTTTTTATTACATTTAAATAAAAAATTACAGTAAGTGACAATGCCTCAAAGTTTCAAATACCACTCAGCACACTGTTCAGGACAATGAAAGTTCAGCACCTGTATCATTCATGGAACAACAAAGGCAATCTTAAATGCTCTCTTTAATCTGGTATGGCACTATCAACTCTTAAGACCACCAACACGGTTTAGTGTGGCAATTGAAGCTGGCTGCCAGTCATGGATCACTTCCTCTTGTTCTTGGCACAGTCTTGTCATATGGAAGTAAGGAGTCAGTATTTCCTACTTCAAAGGGCTGTGAAGTCATTCTCTAACCACTTACCACTTCTTTAAATTAATTTTTATTCCATTTTTAAAGTGCCAACCCCATGTCAGTGCAAAGAATGATAACCACATTAATTTAAGTTGTGCGCTATCTTAGACTCCCAGGAATCATTGCAATGAGCAGCTTCTTAAGAAATGAAAGAAGATCTCCAATCTAGTTATTATCCTCACTAGTGATAGAAGATATTTGAGGTGTCCAAAGCAAGAGACGAAAGGGCAATGATAATGCTTGAAGTGTTGAGTCAGCTTTTCAGTCTCTCAGTTCCTACCCAGTTCACACCTGTAGCATAACATTCCCTATGACCCTCAAATTCTTGTCTTCAGACTGAGATCCTGAACCTAGTACAGTTTTGCAAAAGTAATTATAGCATGCTGACCAGAAGAATTTTTCGAATTACCTGAATTTTTCATGTCCATTTCCTATTGTAGTACTATGATATACTTGGTTGTTGCCTCAACTCCCTCAGACTTGAATAACACTTTGATATCCTTTACCTCATCCCCTTAGAATAATGTTGCATAGAAACATAGATTTTAATACACTGCATAGAAATTGTGATTTCCTGTCAGGAAAATGGAGTTTGGATGGGTCCTTTACCTTCTCTTATCAATGGGATGCACTGTCATTATTACCTTTATGTAAGACCTAGGTAAAAATAGTCAAAAAAAATGGAAGCTCTGACTAGAATTGTCACACACTTAAGTAACTTCAGAAACATTTTAAAATGAATCCTCAGGATCAGCTTTACAAACCAAGCTGTTCATATATAAGCAAACACCATAGTGTTGTGTGGCACAAATGTCTGCTTGAGATACTGTGTTGCTAAACCAGATGTCCTCTCCTCCCACAAAGTATGTCATGTCCAGTTTAGCCTAGAAGGGACCTCCACAGGTCATCTGGTTCACCCTCTGCTCAAACCAGGGCTAGCTTCAATGGCATATCTCATTGCTCAAGATGTTCTTCAGGTGAGTTTTGAAACCTTCCAGGAATGCTGTTTTCACAGCCTTCCAAGGCAACATTTTCCATCTGTTAAGTGTTCCTTTCATGAAGAATTTTTGCCTTACATCTGGTTGGAAATTTCCCTTGTTGCAGCTTGTGATTGTTCCTCTGTCTTATTAAGGTGCATTATGGAGAAAAGCCTGGCTCTGCCTTCATTATAACTTCTCTTTAGGTAGATGAGGATTGCAGTCAGATCTTTGCTTAGCTTTCTCTTCTACAGGCTATACAAATCCAGTTCCCTCAGTTTCTCCTGGTATGTCACACGCTCAAGTTACCAAGCCATTCAATGACCTTTGTCTGGACTTTGCAGTTTGTTGATATCCTGTACATGGGGGCCAAAAGTAACCATCGTATCCCATCTGTAGGCACACAAGGGCTGCAGATCTTTGATGGAAGCTGATAGTAAGTTATTAGTAATGCTACCTGACTTTGTGTCTTGCTAGTTAGATTAGTACATTACTTCCTTTTTTGCTATATAACTCCTAGGGAGCTTACATCCAAGTGTCAGAACCTTTCTACTGAAGAAACACTCTTTTGATAGCAAATGTACTGGTATCATCTAAGCAAAATCTCTGAAATATTGAATATTGACTCTTTGCAGTAATAGTATTACAACTGTATCATGTTTAAACTAAAGATTTTCTCATAAATAAAAAAATAGTGCAGAGATTTTATGTGTGAATGATGCTGCCTGACAATGGAAGTAATGAAAAAACATAATGATGGTGGCGCACATTCCTAGTGTAATAGCTGAAAGGGTAAGCTGCATTTACGTGAACAGCTGGAACTGGCAATATCAGCAGTGAAGCTGTTGTGTTTATTTTGTGTCCTCCTGTTTGTCAGGAAATTTGTTACTTTTCTCAAGTGACTTCTCAAGTAGATTGTATCTTTTATGTCAGGACTCCTTGATTATAACAACTTAATATTTAAAAATTTTTAAAAGAATTTGCCAGTAATCGCATTCTGTTTGTGAATTCTTCCTTTAGGGCTTACCTTCTTTTTTTCCCCCATTTGATCAAGAAACTTTTGACAGCAAAAACTTTTGATTGTAAAAGTTTGAAGCTTTAAGATGAGATATTGTATGTATAATTTACACTAGCCATCTTTAATTTCTCAACCCTACAGGTCTTTGAGCTTAGTAACAAAATAAAACAAACAAACAAACAAATCCAAACCAAACCAAAAAAACCAAACCCCAAACTGACTTTCTTATCACATACAAATTAAACTTAAATTATGTTATATGGACCCTAGTGGTATGTACTTTGAAGGACTCATACTGGCCTATCTACCAAGCAGGGATTTTCCCTTCAAATCCATAAACTGCTTGGAAGAGGTATGAACGAATTTTGCAAGTGACAGTGTCTTTTGTGAAGCAATTGAATGGATGCAGTAAACAATTAGGTACTATGAGTAAGAATAGGATGAACTTGCTTAGAATTTGTAGGGTTGAGTGAAGAACTATGATTGCATTCAAGGCAACATCTCACCAGTTCTAAAATAAACAGTATTTTTGTGCATTTAAAATGGTACTTAGTCGCACTTGGGCACTGTCTTCCTTGCATTTTCATCTAGCCATAATGCTGCTCTTTCTCCACTCTCTTTTTATACATTACTTCCATCACTCGTTTAAATTGCAAAACTCCTTAAAATGTTTACAAAGATGAAAATTTTAGAAATGCCAATATCAACTGTTCTATATTCTCTGTGGATTTGCCTTCTTAATAGCAATTTAAATTGAGAAGAAACAATTACGCAATCAAAAATCCCCACTTTTAGCTTTATTCTTTGTAATGTTTCTCCATTGTCATTTGAGAGTAGGGCCACCAGATATACCATTCTGCTACAAGATATAGATACATATATGTGCTCTTGTAGTCACTGTGGTAAATGGAAAAGGACTAATGAGTTGCTTAAGAAACTCCTTAAAGCTCTAGGAGCTTTAAATAAAGTTAATGATTTATATCTTTATGTTATAACATTACCTTCAATAACTTTACCACATTTTTCTAAATTATTGAATTGGTAAAGTTATTAAATTTTAGAAAAATTAGTTCTATAAATTGGACATGCTTGCACTTTTGTACAGATATTACTTATAATGGCTATAGAGGTTTCTTTTTGCCCAGACTTTACAGGCACATGTTGCATGTATGTAGCAAATCTGTTGAGCATTGTTTGTACCGCTAAAAAATCTATTGAAGTCCAGAATGATGGTACATTCTAAGACCCTTATTTTACTTGATGTCTAGCTGCAGATAGTGCCCTCTAATTGAACGCCCTCTGAAATAATAATAAAAAATTAGTGCTCAGAGATTTTCACTAATGTATTTTCTCAGAAGCATTAACTCAATAGAACAATGTGTGTGAGCGTGTGTGTGTGTGTGTGTGTGTACGCACATGTGCCTTAGCACATACATGTGTTCATGTGCTGGGCAGGTTTTCAGAATGGAACTAGAAGTAAAACAAGTTTGCAAGCAAGACCAAGGGTATAGCTTAGGTTGCCAGCGAGAGAAACAAAAGAAATAATTAGTTCCAAGTCTACACGCCATTCAAATGGCACTGAAGCAATAATTTATGTTTGTCTCCTGAAGAGATTAAATGGTTCTGTAGGAATTTTGTCATATTAATTCCCTCTGTCAATGATACTTAGGCAGTGTTAAGCAGAAAAGTATATTTGAAATATCTTGCAGTCCTCTTTTTTTCCTTCTCTTCTAGTTTCTTCTTGGGTTCAACAACAAGGGTTGTGCAGGGCCAGCTAACAATCATTAGATGTGTCTAGTTTTTCAGAGCTGTTTTTAATGTTCCTGGGTTTATAAATGATTAATTCAATAGAACAGTGTGCACAAGATGTGCATGACAGACAGGATGTGTAAGTGGTTGATGACAGTTTGTCATCATTCAGTTACCAGGAGATACCTAATCCAAAAAGTGAAGTTAACAAGCAAACTATGGAGATGAAGGTGAAAACAGTACCTAAGTGTGTTCTGTGCACATATATCTCTATCCATGAAAGTAAATATAGTGAAGTTGAATATCCCATGCTTAATACCATGTAATATGGATTCTAAATTTACCTTTCTGTACACGAAAGTATAGAAATGAGAAAAAAAAAAAAATACTGAGCATAACATTAATGCCAGAGCACCAGTTTAAGATGATGGAGCTCAAAGTAAGGGCTTTTATATGTCATATTTCCATGAAAGATGACAAGTATTATGTAAGTAACTCTTTAAGACATTAGTTTACAGTCCTACAATGCTTTCCAATACCTTATTGTAAAGTAAAACCAACATAAAGTATGGTTTGTCTTTCTTTTTCTGCCTGAATTTATTTTTTTTTAATGTCAATCTCTAAGTATATTAATATATGTATAATCTGTATAAACCTAGATGACTATAGTGGTCACAGTTTATGCTTAGCTCTGGTTTACAGATTTACTAATCTGAAAGCACGTTGCAGTGGCAAGACTTTTGAAGAGCATGATTCTAACTTGGCCTTAGAAGAATACCAGAAGAAGTGCCAATGTATTTTAAGGTCTTGAGTAGCTGCAGCCAAGATGTTTTTATCAGAAAATGCTGCAGGCATCATTTTCACTGCTTTTTTTCCCCTCCAAACTGAAAGAGTTTCAAGGTGGTTTTTTTTAATTACCTCACCCTGGGATCTAGTTGGACCAAAAGTATTGTTCAAGTCAGTGAGTCTATCCCCTGCTATTGCTATGCATCACGTCACAATTTTGATAAATGTGTTTTAAGATGAACTGCAATACTGCTGGTCACAAACTCTCCAAGAAATTGGTGTCCTGGAAGCATCTTCAGTAATAAACCTAAAAGTGTTAAATGTGCAACTGTAGGGAAGAAAAATAACTTGGGAGAAACAAACAAAACTCACTTCAGTCAGAAGGTCCCATGTGGCATGATCATTTTCTTCAGGGAGACCACATTTGAACAGAAGAGAAAGCAAGCCCTGTCACTAACACACTTACTCCAGTTCCACTGTTTACAGGCTTAAAGACTTTCTTTCCTATCTCTGGCACTCTTGCCTACTTTGTGAAATGAATAAGCATAACAAGTAATCTTCTACCATTTCATCAAAAATTCAAAGGACCAACACTTCCAAGATTCAGACACCTCTCTGGTGGAGATGTTAGAGAAAGCACACAGCCACAGAGCTGTCCAGGAAAGACAGTGGCTGTGGTGCTGAATTAACTTTGCATGAAACATTTCTAACTGGGTGTTTTTCCTGTTGCTTCAAATGATTTGGAATCCCAAGCAGCTATAATTTAGAGACAGAGAAGAAGAAGTGAAGTCTCTGCTTTCCTAACACCCAGCCCACTATTAAAAGAGAAAAAGAAGCTGAGCTTTGAAATATTTCTTTCATAATCCTTCAAACCTTAACTCTCCTTACAAAATCGCCAAGTATGGGATAGCTATGAACTGCAACAGGGCTGTTAAGTAGTTGCACTAAAACTTGAGAAACTCTTTTTAAAAGTATTCATTTTATTGTTTCAGGTTTCAGTAACACTAGTTTAAGACAAAGTATATTTTTTGTTTCCATGCAGCCTGTGGAGAAACATGTAGAAAACCTTCTTTTGGGTAAGAATCGCAGCTGCTGGCAGCCAGTTGCAATAAAATTAGTATTCCAGTTGAAATCTGGCAACTGGGAGTCCCTTGACAGTGTTTTCCTGCTACAGACTTCGTAGCTTGTCCTCCCATGCATTGTAAGAGAAGAAACATTACTCTCGCTTTCAAATAGCTGCTGTGTTAAAAGCCAGAAGTATTTCACCCAGCACTGAAACGTAGCAGAGTCCATAGCTCTTACTGAGATGCCTCTTGCTGAACCTCCGTTAAAGTACCTGGGATCATGCAGGCTGCAGGATCTGGCATGGATAGGTGACCTGCAAGTATGAAGGCCACTGTGCTTAAATCAGTGTTACAGTTACTACTGGATGTGTATAACTAATTAAAAACAAAGAAAAACAAAAACAGTAGGCATCGTAAAGCACTTGAAAAGCCTTTTGAAGCCCTTTAAGTTTAGAATGTGATTGCTAAGTCCATGAAGCAGAGTCTTATACACTTGCTGTGAAAAGTTCTATGCAGATCTAATTAATTCTTCAAAGTGAACTGTTATTTGGTGGGGAATGTCGTGGTTTAACCCCAGCCAGCAACTAAGCACCATGCAGCCGCTCACTCACCCCCCCCCACACACACACCCAGTGGGATGGGGGAGAAAATCGGGAAAAGAAGCAAAACCCGTGGGTTGAGATAAGAATGGTTTAATAGAACAGAAAAGAAGAAACTAATAATGTTAATGATAACACTAATAAAATGACAACAGCAATAATGAAAGGATTGGAATGTACAAATGATGCGCAGTGCAATTCTCACCACCCACCGACCGACACCTAGCTAGTCCCCGAGTGGCGATTCCCTGCCCCCCCCCCCCAGTTTATATACTGGGCATGACATCACATGGTATGGAATACCCCATTGGCCAGTTTGGGTCAGGTGCCCTGGCTGTGTCCTCTGCCAACTTCTTGTGCTCCTTCAGCTTTCTCGCTGGCTGGGCTTGAGAAGCTGAAAAATCCTTGACATTAGTCTAAACACTACTGAGCAACAACTCAAAACATCAGTGTTATCAACATTCTTCGCATACTGAACTCAAAACATAGCACTGTACCAGCTACTAGGGAGACAGTTAACTCTATCCCAGCTGAAACTAGGACAGGAAAAATGTATAACGATCTCAGTAAAGTAAGTGGCAGCATTATTTTATTACCCACTCACTTATTCTTACTTCAAGGGTGTATAGTATCTTGTGAAGGGCTTAAGGTTTTGAAATTGTTTTTCTCTGATTTGATTTTTCAAAATGACATAGATATGCCATTAATGTTCCTCTTCCCCCACCCCCGAGATTATATTTATTTATTTCCCTTTGGCAAAATGACAAGAATACATCGGGGAGGGGGTGAGGTGAAGCCTTCCATCCATTGGTTTGCTTCCTGAAGAGTAATCTGCTCTGATTTCCTTTATGACAAGAGCTCATCTTCCAGTATTCTAGAAATACTCTTGTTAATTACTTCACCTACACTGATGGATGGTAGCTGGCTAAGTCAGTTGGTCGTAAAATTTAATCTGATAATTGCCTTTGAATCCATACTGTTTTTGAAAAGTAGTTAATCTGGACACTATGCAAGGTCAACTCCAATGTAATATAAAGCTCTTCCCATGAATAAAGCCAATTACCAAAACCTAAATATGACAAAATAACAAATAGTAAGCTAGCATTCTGAGTATCTGCTGGGTTTTTTCTGAAAGAAAGGTGATGAAAATACAGGATGAAAACAGGCATAAGAAAAAAAAAAAAAAAAGATTTTTAAGAGAGAGAAATCCACTCTGGTTTATGTATGCTGGTCTGTCCACCAGATGCTTCATATGTTCCATGTGGATTTAGATTCCTGGAGAAGAACACAGTGCATGTGTTGTGCTCCTGGGTATTCAGAAGTCTTTGACATAGATAAATACTTTCTGCCCTCACCAAATTTGGGGTTGAAAAAGAAAGCATGAGGAACTCAGTGATTTGGTGTGCAAAAAGTCAAGCTTTGTATGTTCCCCGAGTTACTCAGGCTCCCTATGCATAAGTGTAGAACTCCTGTGCTCAGGAGACTCCTGCGTGTTCCTAAGCACTTGTAAGGGATAAAGCCTGCAGTACAGTTATTTAATGTTGAAGGTAATATATAAACCCAGGCTTCTTAAACAATACTTTGTGTGATGTTAAATGTTTTTCTGTTCTAAGTTCTTCTTGAGAAATGGTCACACCTCCTATAATTTCTTACAAACCTTTGAAGTATAACAGCAAAAGAATTCCTGGAAGAGCTGAGAGTTTGAAATATAAATAATGCAATGCAGATTTAAAATTTGGCTTTATGGTTCTGATCAGTATTGTTAAAGCTGTACAAAATGTTGGTGTTTTGTTTTGGTTTGGTTTGGTTTTTTTCACATCATTCAATAGAATATCTAAGAGGTTAAAGAGGTTGCAAAATGAGTTTCCAAATTAAGTAGTCAAATGAGCACATAACAGAAAAAGTCCTAACGACTTAAGCTGAGCAATCATATGAAAACCAGTAAAGACAATAGATCAGATGTTATTAAAAGTAATTATAATGCTAAATAAACTATGTGTTGGGAATACATAATGGGAAACTATTTGGGTAACTCTGAAACTATGACTACTGAAGAAGCTAGTGATATCCTTGGCATTTTCTGAATTCTTTTGATACTGGTAAACTGTGTATGTAAAGCATGTGTGAGCAAAGCCAGAGTGCCAGCACAAAGTGCATTAAACTTCCTTAACCCTGAGTCTCACACTGATAGCTGCTGGCATGTTTAGAGATACCCAATTAGTCAGGGGTATTCTGGCACTCAGATGGGATAGTAATAGTGATGTTGGAAATTATTAAAATGAACTGTGTCTTACAAAACCAATTCTTGAAAATTAAATCAATTGCAACTGGGCTTGATTCCTGACTAAGGGGATCACTTAGGAGGTTTTCTATCAGGCCCAGACATAGTTAGCTTAATAAGCTTACAGTTTGTAAAATAATTTGTCTGCTAGTTAGAAACCCACACGGGAATCAGTACTCTCTCAGGGTCTTTGAGTATGTCTGGTTTAAGAATAAATTTTACTTGGCTGTATATCTCCTCTGTCAAGCTCGGGGATCCCCATGTAATTTTTCAAGGTTTGTTGAAGTTGTTTATCTCTGGCAGATGATTTTACTGTTTTTCATAAAGTGTTTAACCCTGTTTGAAACAAGGAAGCAGCATTTTCTCCCTCCACCATAGTGTAGTTATATATTTTTATATCTATTGTGTGTGTATACACACACATACATATGCATATCTACTCTTTATATGTACAGTATATATGCATTGGATATATACAACGACCTGAATGTCAGTAAGACAGGCAGAAAGAGGGAAGGTAGCTGAGCCTAGAGGGTTTGAAAAGGTGGTATTATTTTAATATATATACACACACACATATATATAGGCCTGTTGATCTTGTGCTGCTGAAAGAGCACGGACTGAAGAAAAATGAAAGGGACACACAAGATAACTCAAGGAACCCTCCCTTAGGAAGTCATTCAAGAAAAAGCAAAATATAACTAACAACAGATACAAAGATCTACTCTGTTATCCACTGTAGATCAAGAGAAAGGAAGGAGCAGCATATTCAAATAAAGTGTTTTTACTTGATATCAGCCTAAAAGAAAAAATATATTACAATATTTCACAGTAAATCACTTCATTTAAAGTGTTTTGGACTAATATTAGACCTCATACAGGCACAGCTGGGCTTTAAGAAAGTAGCATTAGAGAAAAAATCCTGGTTTGGAGGCTGTTATGGAAGGCTGCTATGTGCTATTTCACTTTCCATTGAGGCTCACAATAAACTACCCAGTTTCATAGCATTTCTCAGTATCTCTGTAATTCCTTAGCCATAAAGATCTGGATTAAAATTCATTTATGGATCTCTACAAGAATTACTTTATGCTAAGAAAATTTCTTATGCACAGAGAAAAATATGGCTAATTCCATCCCTCCCTCACCCCCCTATTTTTAAATCAGTCTAAGTAATATATACTTTTAAAAAGCAAGCATCTCTTACTGCACCATGTTCTATTGCTTTGGTGCGAGTGGTAGGTGGCCAGCTCTTTACAAAGCACTGAATCTGTAACACAGTTGTGTTATTCACACAATTGCTTTTAATGAGCTGGCTCTGAGCCAATGGTATCAGTGTCTTTGTTTGTGCTAGCTCTGTGGTGTACACGATGACATAATTGTTTCTTGACTAATAAGCTATAATATGAACCACATGGACTGTGGAAATCAAATTTACAAGCTAAGTGGTCGTTTTGACCATCAGTTGAAGATGCTGCTACACAGAAACCAAAGATCTGAATTACACAGTAGTGACATGCTCTCCACCTTGAACAGTAAAAAGCGTGTGCCGCTGACAAATGAAAGTTCTTCTGGAAGACCGCTACAGAAGATCAATATAGGATTAATATTGTATGTCTCCTTAGCACAGAAGCAATTTATCAGTGACTGTGACAAGATAAACTCAAATTTTATGACTGTTTGCATGCTGTTCAGGCCAGTTGAATAAGTTAAGCAAAATAAAGAAAACAGCTGTTTTAAAATATGAAACAGGTATCATGAAATACTGAATTGCTTTCAGTGTTACTCCTACGTATATGCAATTTAAGCCTGCTAAGTTATTGGAGACTCTTGGATTGTATGAGCTTTTTCCGGCTTCATGAATAATATAAAAATGAAGATGCAGTTGGTTATTTAGGATGCACGATTTTTTTTTTTAAACACTTAGAGCTTTTGTTTCACTTAACAGTACAGAAGAACTACCTTTTCTTGTACGTTCTTTTAAAAGATGGCTAAGCGTGTAAGAGTAAATCTTTCCAGGCACCTCCAGGCAAAATGGGAAGTATAACTCAACTAGTTTTTACACATTGAATGTCATCACTGCTCAAGTGAATCAAAAGTTAAGTAGGTTTTTTTACTAGGCAACATGGTGTTTTACAAGAGATTAGCACTGACTATTAAAAGATGTGTGCTAATTGCATTTTCTTGAAGATTTGTTAACTTCTGAAGAAATATTAACAATGTTTAATTAAAACACAGATAAAGCCATTTTTAAAGATTTTTTTTTTTTTTTTAAAGAAGACAGTGCAGTCAGAACTATTATGTTGCTTTTGCAGGTAGATCTTTTGCTTGGCAAACAGAAAAAAAACCAGGTTGCCTGCCTGTTGTGGAAGCCCAAGCTGAAAGTAAAAAGCAAACAGTGGAGATTGTGTGACTTCTGGACCTAAAAGTGTGACGAATTAGGCAGCCAGTAAGTAGGCTACGTAACAGACTGCACAGAATCTTTCTACAGTTTCTAACAAGGGAGACAGGGGAGAGAGGATGGCCCCTCGTGTTGCCCAGTTATATGTCAAATTAATTGTATTTGTAGGGAGAAGTGGTACAGACTGGCATACTCTGCAGAGAGCTTACCTATCAGACTGCATGTGATGGAGAACTCTTTTTTGGCATTGGTCTCTCCAGAGAAGTGTGGTAGATAGAAACTGAGTTTCCTATCACAGGATAACTTCAGTAAGTCTTCATTTCTCTTTCCAAATGAAAAATTCAATTTTTAAAATTTTTTATTATTATTATTTTTAAGGGAGAGGGAGAAAAACACAGTGAGTAAACAGTCTGGGGCATCATTTTTGTGTATCATGCCCTTTGAGTAGAATATCTTCTTCAGTGGCTAGGGACTTCAAATAGTCTGCTCCTTCTCCTGCAGTAGAAGACCTTTGATAGTGGTATCATTCAACAGAATTTTGCTACACATAGAAAAATGGAAGCATAAGGAACCCCATCAGAATTCTTACTCTGACATTTTTAACAATTCTTGGTTGGAAAATTTTGTCAGTAATGTTGACATCTTTTTTTTTTTTTTTTTTTTTTTAAATAGGTATAACTATGTGGAAACTCTTTGGTTGGTTGTACAAGCTTCTATAGTTATCCTAGCACTAATATGTGCCATGTTACCTAGAGATTCAACACTGTAAAGCTCCTTACGTGTACTGTAAATCTCTGACCTAACTCTGCTTCTCGTTAGTTTCTTGATACATATCTGATATGTCAGATTTTTGTTTTAAACTCTTTATCACCATCAGATCATTCTGCTATCATAGCAATTATTCTGCTATAACAACTATTAAGCCAGAATAAATATTTAATTGCAAACACACACAGCATGAGTCCCTAATGTAGTTCCATCAAGAAGTCACGCTATGGCAAAAGGCTGTTGTATGCTTTAGTTAAAACACAGGTTTATGAGTCAGTGAAGAAAGCAGTTGACAATAGGAATTACAAAAGTATTCTAAGGAATATTTTTTAAAAAGCTGGGTTTTAGTGGATGGCTTTTGGGAACAGATTACTGTCCTGAAACATCTCAGCTTCTTTATCTAGGACTCCAAACAGACTGCTATTGCCCCATTTTTTCTGTTTTTCATTCAAATAACTTGATAGTTTTTGATTCATTGGACAAAGATGATGATAATGAAAAAGAGCAACAGTAATCTCACAGCAGAAGATTTAGGTCAGGTCTTCAGCTTCTCACATCAAGCAGCTCATAGAATACAGAATGGTTGAGGTTGGCAGGGACCTTGGGGGGTCACTGGTCCAAGCCCTCCTGCTCAAGCAGAGTCACCTGGAGCTGGCTGTCCAGGATCATGTCCAGACGGCTTTTGAGTATCTCTGAGGAGGGACACTCCACAACCTCTCTGGGCAGCCTGTGCCAGTGCACCCTCACAGTAAAACAAACAAACAAACAAACAACCCAAGTGTTTCCTGATGTTAGAGAAAAAAGGACTGGAACATCTCTCCTATGAGGAAAGGCTGAGAAAGCTGGGACTGTTCAGCCTGGAGAAGAGAAAGCTGAGGGGGATGTCATCAGTATGTACAAATACCTGAAGGGAGGGTGCAAAGAGGACAGAGCCAGGCTCTTTTCAGCAATGCTCAGTGACAGGCCCAGAGGCAATGGGCACAAACTGAAACACCGGAGGTTCCCCCTGAACATAAATGAAGGCTTTTATGTATGAAAGAAAAGCCTCCAAATATCTAAATCTTAACTGATGAAATCTAGGCTTAATATGTCTGTTTATACTTGATTTCTCTCATCCTGCTTAATATCTCAATATGTTTTCAGTGCACAGCATGACAGATGCTCTTAGAAGATGGTTCTCTTTGTGATCAATGAAGAGGAATTATAAGCTTGCAAGTCCCTCTAAGTGAAAGCTGGTTCAAGTTTCATGCTAAATGCTTTAAGTAATACATTACTTCCTGAACAGCCTAATAGGATAAATTAGTCTCTAAAGGGACCATACAGAGAAACTCTATGAAAGGGCCAGTTCTCACAAGGCTGAGAGAAACGCTGATGCTGGACTTTTTGCAGGTGTTATGCTACAATTAAAATAGCTAGACATGACTCCAGCCATCTCCAAGAGGCCAACAGTTCAATATGGTGTCTTTTCCAAGTCATAGAAGAGCTCTTTCTAGTTGGAAGATCATTAAATGCCTCAGTTGTCTTCTAGATTAGTTATTCCTTAGTTTAATCTTAAATCTAACTGTATTCTCATTTTACACATAATTAGTTTGCAATAATGTGAAACATTGTTGATTTTATTTTCTTCAAGGATCAAGGACTGAAACATCTGCCGAACAGAAGTTTCTTCTTTTTAATGCCATAACTGATGGAGAAAAAACTGCTATCCATCTTCGAAATATTAGAAATAAACTTTCAAGTACTTGCCCCCTGGAGAGTTTTTAAAGGCCTGGTCTTGCACATCTGCCAGCCTCATAGCTCTGTCTTTGTCTCTGCTTCTTGTTCCTACTCGACTCTCCTGTTGCAGTGGGAGCTTCCTCTTTCTCTCTCTCTTCCTCTTTCTCTTTCTCCTTCTCTATTCACTGCTTTCCAGAACCTTCTCCCAGATGTGCTTGCTTAATGCCTCATATAGAAATTGCAGTCCCTTCCCTGCAGAGGAGTCTGTATGATCCAAGAAATCAGACAGATGGCTCTTCTTTCTGTCGGTTAGCCATACATTTTTAACAAAACAGAACATATAATAGATGTACTGTAAGTGATAAGCAGACAAACAAGAGTGCATCAGCATTAATATCTAATAAGGATATCTTTAAGAAGCGTGAGAAACACTAATGAGAAAAAAACTTGCCCACTAGAAAGAGGGCCACTCAGCTTTGTAGGAAACAGGACTTACACAGTTAGTCCTTGTTATACAATCTCTACATGGGTGAGTGTAGCACTTCTGCATCAAATGTATATTGGTTTGACAACCCAGGGTAAAATAAATTATGTTGTCTGTGTCATTGTTAATTCTTTGAACAAAATAATCTACCTGCAAAGCCCTGTGGAATATGGCTATTGCTCAGTTAGCAATGGACCGTATTTATTCTTCTGTTATTTTTAGCATGAAAATTATTGGGGTTATTAGCTGCCTCCTCTGTTAACAGATCAGAAGCCTGTGCAATCAGTTTATTCTTTATATAGATCAGCATTTTTACACCTGATTTTATTCCTACAAGGATAAAAATTACACAGACTATGTAATTGTATAGGTCTTCAAACATCTCATCACAATTAATGGGATGTGACATATTACCTTGACAAGCAGGTTGTTTATCTCATCGTCTTCTGCAAACTCACCCATCACTTTTCTTTCTAGTTAACATTTCAGCTGTTAGGAGTAACTTAATTGAGGCTTCTCCATGTGTGTTCTGACCAAATGTACAGATTCTCCCTTGACAATATCTATTGGATGTCTTTATGTTTTGTCCTCCCTAACTCCATCTCTGTTCACGTACGTGAATTTGTGTTTCTTTGGACCTGACCAGAGGTCCATGTGCTTGCAGACTGGCAATTCCTCTTTGGTGTTTCTATCTGAAATTTTTATTTTGCCTTTCTCTTTCCTTTAAGCTGCTTGAATGATGACTTCTTCTGAGAATCCCCTTCTGCATGTGCTTGGTTTTGTCAGTTCCTAAAATTAATTATTAATAAATTATTATTCATTATCCTAAAATTGATGTCGGTTTATTTCTCTGCAAATGACCAAGACTCTTCTTCAGAAATTCATAGGCAATTAAGGCCTAAGTTTATGCCCCCTTTCATTGTCATTTCGGTTTGCCCTTTACTCTCTACCTGTGCATTCCCTAATACTTATTTCTCTGAGGCAGCATACATCTGCTGTTACTTGTTATCAGTTGCTCTTGAAAATAATTTTGCCCAAAAGCATGAGCTTCAAGATCTCTTTGGGTTTTTTGGAAATTGTATTACACCCTTGGGTTGAATTTATATAGCTACAGAGAATACTGCTTCCCTGTTGCACACTGTAAGTCAGCTCTTTAAGCTAGAACCTGCAATAGCTGGCATAAAAGACTGTTTATATTTGATTAAAAAAAAAGTCTCTGAATTCTACCTTTAACCCACATCCCTGGGATCAATGTGAGATTATCAAGGTCTAGTTGGGCTGTTTCTTCAGGATCTGATCCCATGTACTTATAGGAGAAATCAAAGCAAAGGGCTGGAATGCCTTTCTCCCCAAACAGGCACCCTGAGAAATCTCTCCTTGCCTAAACTATACAGCTCTCAAACTTCAGAATGTGGTAAGGATAGCTGAAACCTTGTCTGCTCTTAAATATTTTGCACCAACTATTACTGTGAAAGCTGTGCTCCACATTGACAAAGGAAAGAAAAAAAGTCTAACAGAAATACATTATATTGCTTTATGCCTGCTCTCACTAGTATCACAGAAACAGAAGTTGTCACAGTGCTCTTCTCATTCTGCCATGGCACAGAGTTCCCTTGTACAAGCTCTGTCCAATGAAATCTTGTCCAAAGATTGAAGGGATTTGATCTAGATAACAGCTAGGATTGCCTCAGATTTGTTAAGATGGAACCAGGAAGAAATGCATATTTCACTTCAAGATTTCACAGCCTCACCAACATTTATTTTGCCCCTCAGAACTTCTTCTAGATAATCTGAAAGAGTCCTGTCACAGAAGGTCATCCCTAGGCAGTGTTCAGGCTCATTCTTCAACTCTGATGCCAGCTATATCTCTCCTGCCTCCAACTATGTAACAGATATAAACTCAAGTAGCAGTTGATTTGGTTTTGGGACCCACAAGCTCTGTGGAGACATAATATTATCAATAGCAAGAATGATGAATGTGTCCATGAGGCTTCTTCACCCTTAGTTTCAAGCACTGATACTTGAATTTTGAGTGAATATTGAAGAAAGAGGTTTTCATATAATTTGCTGTACTCTCACATTTCACTAGCCTGAATAGCTGTATCTTTACCGCAGGACTGAAAGTATATTTGTACTGCATTATAATCAGCTGAAAACTGAAGAATAAGGATCTTGATATGTATGCCCTCACTTAGAGTTTAGGGCCAGGTCTTAAAAAAAAATACAGTGTCTAAGGATGGACTTTTTTGATGGTCTAAAAAAAAAGAGTTATTTTGTTAGTTGTTTGGGGTGGTTTTGGGGGGTTGGGGGGTTTGTTGTTGGTGTTGGTTTTTTCGTTATAACTTACTCTCCCTATTTGTTATGCAGGAAGCCTTTGCAGGGTGAGGAACTGTTTATAAAAGCGTAAGCCATGGGTGCAATTCCACTACCTGGGTCAGTACCACAGGCTCTCTGTGGGAATGCAAAGCACTAACTGGGGTTTCATTTTTTGTTTTCAACCAAAAGTTGTTCTACACTGCAGAGGATGTACAGTGATGCTACTTGTAGTTGTTAGTTTCTTTTCATGTTTTCATGGTAGAGATTCTATCTAGGTTTGAATGTCTAGCCTATTCTGTCAAACTGAACTTTGCTATACTGACTTGACCTTTTTTAGATTTCTGCTGGTACTCCCAGGTTCATGCAATTGTAAAGAAGAACAGAGATGGTTGTCCGAATCACAGAATACTGAAAAGGTCAAAGTAGCAATGCAGGCTTCACTGTTTCGCCAGGTATAAGGCATTGAAACTGTATCCACATAATTCTCATGACTAGACTTGAAATAAGCCTGGAAAATGGTCTGTGCGAACTCTTGTTTTTGATGGTGAGAGTGATGAAAATGCTAAATGGTAAGAATGCTGTTAATCTGAAGAGGGTCTTAAGATTTTGATTAAAATTTTTAACTCCTGTCATGTCAAATTAAGGTTATAAACAATGTTTCAATATAGACATTTTGGTCTTTCATATAGGTTTCCCACAGGTGAACCATGGATTACATGTTTCCCAGGTGATGGTTATGTCTTGCAGTCTATTTGTGTAAGACTTGTCGAAAGAATTTTATTCTTTTTCAATCATCTACCATGCTACCAAAAAATTAGAATGTAAGGGTTTGGGTTTTGACAGCCCCCCCCCCATTACAACAAGCTTTCTTATCCTAAGAAAACGTTATTAAAAAAATTCAATGCTCCTGCAGCCTTGTGTGTGACTATTGACTAGTATAGAGCAAGTAGAGCCATTATTTTATGTGTTTTTGTGTTTAATTGGGAGATGAATGGATTATTTCAATTTTTACAAATTGAAATTGTATTATGTTAAACCCCAAATCCTGATAAGGGCAAAGAAACCCCACACCTTATAAATAGAAGCAATAATTTACCCTTAGTCCAAATAAAAGTTTTAGCAGGCTTATCATAATACAGCAGTTGCTACAAGTCTAGGTACAATAATGCTAACACAATCCAAATTAATATAAAAAAGCCTTACTAATGATACAGGTACAATTGTTTTAGGTAAAGTTTTTAGTATCTACCCCTTTTCTCTAGTGCTGTGTTTACATTTCCAGTGTCCCTCTGGGTCCTAATTTTGACACCATCAGTCTTTCTCAGGAAGGCTTGTGGTGATGGGAGGATTACAATAAGTCATCATTGCCCTGAGTCTTTCACCTGAAGGCATGTGATGCTCACAATGAGACTTTCCTCCTGTTCAGTTTTGCATTTGCTTGGGTTTATTTTTTACATCATTTAATATATCCTGCTTCCTTCTCTTTGAGTTCCAGCTAAAGTTCAAAAGCTCTACAATAGCCTATCCTGCTTAACACAACTTCTGACTGTTTGCTATGCAATGACAGTCAAAAGAAGACATTACCATGTGTAGTATTCACAGACCTAAGCTGAAGCAGGCAAGGCAAAAGTCCCCTGATTGCTACACAGTTGTTACCACCACTAAAACTGACTCTGACCAAGACAGACCTCATCAAATTCTGCAATTTTGGGCAAGACCTTGGGCTGTCCAGTTCCCAGAGGACCACAAGCGTGGGAACAGTAAATTTCCATTTGTGGACACTGAAATTGTAAGGGACCAGCTGTAGCAGCTGAATGTTCACAAGTTCATGAGGCCTGATCGATTCATCCCAGACTACTGAAGGAGCTAGTGGATGTTATGGCAGGAACCCTCCCTATCACCTACCAAAGGTCTTAGAAGTCTGGGGAAGTCCCCGCTGACTGGAAGCTAGCCAGTGTTCCAATCTGCAAAAAGGGTGTGAGGAAAGACCCAGGGAACTACAGACCTGTTAGTCTAACCTCAGTTTCTGAGGAAACAAACAAACAAAACTTTCAAGAAATTGCTAGACAGATCAGCATTTTCATTGTGATGTTTTTTCATAGTGAAATGAAAAAAGCTTAACTGTAATTAGAGACAGTTATTTTCAAACTATGCCACTGAGACTGTCAGAACAATATACATTGGGATTTCTGAGACAATGGGAATTTTTTTTTTTTCAGGTTAATTCAACATAATAATTTTGTTGGATTTGGAATTTTCTCCATTTTGCTTTGGCCTGACCAAACTTTTTCAGTTAGCTACAGAACTAGAGAGGAAATTATTATCAAGTAAAGCCTTGTTCTACTGAAAAACATCCTTTTCTTTAAGCTCCTCTTGGAAATCCTTCACTGGAAATATATCTTGTTTCTTCTGTTGTAATATTTCCTGTCTTGTTTCTTCTGTTGTAATATCTCCTGATTCTCTCAGTTAAGTGAGGTGCTGCTTTATCAGTATATAATTTGTCTTCCGTACCTGAACTCTTTTAGGTATAGAATATGTCCTAGTTGTAAAACACTGTACAAATTTATGATGCTCTATAAATGATTAATAGCAATAATACAGCTGAGTAAATAGAGATGACTTTTTTTGAGGTTGGAAAATGCTGCTGCTTTATTAAAGAACAAAATTAAAAATAAACATTCTGGTGTAACTGCACTGACTTTGGAGACAGTTTGCATGAAGGTCACCAATGTTTGTCTGTCTTGCCATTTTGAAGAACACTTTACTTCATTCTCATTGTCTTTATGCTTGTTTCAACATGGTCATCTGTTCTGTTATCCTCTTTCCAAGCCTTGTATAAATCGGACTTTCATTCCTGGCAGACCTTTTTATGATCTGACTTTAAAGTGAATTAGGGAGAAATATGGGTAAAAGAGAAGGGAAAAGCCATTGGAAACAAGGTTGGAATTAAGTTCTTGTATTATAGTAGTCATTACTAAATAAGTCACAAAGTCTTTTTTTTTTTTTTTTACAGCAACCATCCCTTTCTCTGTCAGGGTCCAGCACTCCTGCTTACTAGTTTCAGCCTCTTTAAGCCTCTGTGGTGATGACTCTGAGAGGGATGTACAGTTAGAAGATAGCTGGCTACAAAAGCCAGCTCATAGAATCATAGAATCATTTAGGTTGGAAAAGATCTTTAAGATCATTGAGTCCAACCATTAACCTAACACTGCCAAGTCCAACACTAAACCATGTCCCTAAGCACCACATCTATATGTCTTTTAAATACCTCCAGGGATGGTGACTCAACCACTTCCCTGGGCAGCCTGTTCCAATTCCTGATAACCCTTTTGGTGAAGAAATTTTTCCTAATATCCAATCTAAACCTCCCCTGGTGCAACATGAGGCCATTTCCTCTTGTCCTATCACTTGTTACTTGGGAGAAGAGACCGACCCCACCTCACTACAACCTCCTTTCAGGTAGTTGCAAAGAGCAATCAGGTCTCCCCTCAGCCTCCTTTTCTCCAGACTGAACAACCCCAGTTCCCTCAGCCGCTCCTCATAAGACTTGTGCTCCAGGCCCCTCACCAGCTTCGTTGCCCTTCTCTGGACACGCTCCAGCACCTCAATGTCTTTCTTGTAGTGAGGGGCCCAAAACTGAACACGGTATTTGAGGTGTCACCTCACCAGTGCCGAGTACAGGGGAAAAATCACTTCCCTAGTCCTGCTGGCCACACTATTTCTGACACAAGCCAGGATGCTATTGGCCTTTTTGGCCACCTGGGCACACTGCCATCTCAAAGTCAGCTGGCTGTCAACCAACACTCCCAGGTCCTTTTCTACCCGGCAGCTTTCCAGCCACTCTTCCCCAAGCCTGTAGCGCTGCATGGGGTTGTTGGGACCCAAGTGCAGGATCCGGCACTGAGCCTTGTTGAATCTCATACAATTGGCCTTGACACATTGATCCAGCCTGTCCAGATCCCTCTGTAGAGCCTTTCTACCCTCAAGCAGCGTACCCTACAGTACCGCCCAACTTGGTGTGATCTGCAAACTTACTGAGGGTGCGCTCGATCCCCTCATCCAGGTCATAGATAAAGATACTAAACAGAACTGGCCCCAATACTGAGCCCTGGTAAACACCACTTGTGACCGGCTGCCAACTGGATTTAATTCCATTCACCACAACTCTTTGGGCTCAGCCATCCAGCCAGTTTTTTACCCAGCAAAGAGTACACCCATCCAAGCCATGAGCAGTCAGTTCATCTGGTTGACAAGGTAAAACATAGCTATAGCTGGAAAGTGCATCGTGAAGTGCATCGTTAACATGAAGGAACAGGAACACATTTTGGATATATTTTTTTTTTCCAAGCATGTTATTAAAAGATTTGTGTGTGCTATTCCAAGGTCTGTGCAGACAGTAGAGAAAAGATTGGTGGATCCCATAGTGTACTGGGAAAGTCAAATGATTACGGACCAATGATCAAACTAAATGACTACCTAGGCAGAAATGTGTGGGCAGATGAGTGATGATATTTCTGATTTCCTTGTAATTAAGCAATCTGATACTATATGTGGTTGTTTCAGTAATAATTGCTCAGCGTTCCATTCATGTAAGCATCACTGTAAAGAAGAAAACTGTTCCAGCATTCACTCAGGTCAGAATGTCTTGAAAAAGTAGTGTGCTGCTTTTGCTTTTTTTTTTGTTTCCCAGCTAAACTTAACCATAAATAATTAAGAAGAATGTCAAATGCTTTAAACTAAGCTATTAGCTGCTTCTGCTCTATCAGTTCAGCTGTTCTCTCAGCTGCCTTGTGCTGCTACAGGGACATGCAGATCTCCTTTGGTAACACTCTTGTTCTGACTTGCAACAAATATACCTGTGGATATGGTCTGTCCCCAAACCAGCTGGGTACTTTACCAACCTAAAACAGACATGGCAAAATAAATAGGTTTGTCCTTATCTCCCTTGCCTTAAGAGTAGCCATTTGGGTAAGATTATATTGTATGACAGAACATTTTTAACAGAAGAACACTGATATCAAAGATTTATGAGGTTGCTTCCAAACCTTTCTTATTCAGTGTTTTTGAAATGTTGCTACATCTGTTCTGTAACATAAGGGTTTACAAGGATTATTTTATACAACAGTGGGATACCCTCCATGATATCACTATTTATGTCTGTGCTGAGACACCAGCTGTGATAGCAAGGCTGCATACTAATGTCTCAAATCTAGTTTCTTACCAGGGTCTTTACAGAAGAACTAGACTATCACCTGTGCTGTAAGCCAGTTCCTCACAGTAGAGAATCCTCTTTTCACACAATTGGTGGAGAAACAGTTGACCTGCTCAGTGCATGGGACATATAAGCAAGTGTATGCTTTTTCTCCAACCCTGTAAATGTTCTCATCTTCAAATTGAGCAGCTCTTTGAACTGATGAGACAGTGGAAATAATTTAATCTTTTGATAAGATCAGTTACTAGTTGGGTATTACGTGAGACAGGATAACCTCTGTGGTTGCAAATCCTGTGAAAACTCCTGGGAGGGTATTTTAATATTGCGTCTAAAATTCCTCTTTTGATTTCATTTGGTCACTCTTAATTTCATTCTGCTTTGATATCTTATTTTGTTACTGACTTCTGTCAGAAAGATATTTGAAGTATGAGACAATACTGCTTTTTTTTTTCTCTCTTATAACCTCTGTAGGTATACTCTTGGTCTGTTTGCTCACTTCGGTCCTGGATAACTTGATTAGTCCATGTAACTGTTCTATGACTAATGATACTAAAAGGAATTGGGAAGCATTTTGCCACTTCAATGAAATAAGTGCTTTTTGACTGTCATACAAAAAGCTAGCCAAAGATAGCTGGTTGAACAGTTTTTAAACAAATTAAAGGCCAGTAAGGTTGCTAAATGATACTTATTTTTTTTATTTTTTAAAAAGGGAATATCCAGGAAGCAAGATACTAAAAAGCCCAGCAATCAGCAAAATAATAAAAAATATGGTAAAGAATAGAACTGGTAAGCATAAGTAACCATAACTTCCTGGGGAAATGTCAGCATTGCTTGGGTAAAGAGAAGTTCTGTCTTGCAAGAGTATTAGAACTCTCAGAAGAACTTTATAGACATGTGGCAAATGATGAATATATGTGTCTATTTACCTGAATTTCCCCAAACCATTTTTATTTGTCAGATTCCTCTACCAAGGCACTTAAAGAATATATGCATTCATTCCTTAAGAGGGAAAAAATTGGCATAACTAAAAAGTAGCTTAAAACAGAGGACAGGGATAAATGTCCTTGAAGTAAAAGGAGGCCATCCTAAGCATTGCACAGGAACTTCGGCTGGGAGTTGTGTTGTTCAACATATTAAGGCATTATTAGAAAAAGGAGACACTACTGAGGTGATTTTGTTAGCAACATGGTGTTAATTAAGGTGGTGAAGACAAGGGTTAATGGTTCAGAATCACAAAAGGAACTTAAGAGACCATGTGACTGGACAGTAATGGCAAGTGATGTTTCGTGTAGCTAAATGTCAAGTGGTGCACGTAGCGGGGAGAACATTCCTAATCCATGTATAAAATTGTTTTCTCTGAGTTGATCATTACCACTCAAAGAGTGAGATCTTGGGCCTTAATAGAAAGGCCTGTTATCATACAAGGATAATAATCAGCAGCAGTTAAAAAAACAAAGTGTATGTTTGAAGTTATTGGGAAATGAATATAGAATACACCTAAAGAACATTGTTACACTTCTGTACAAATCCAAATTTTGAATGCACCTTAAACACAGTGGATTGTTTTGTTTCCCTGAGTCAAAACAGATCTAAAGGACTGGAGAGAATACAGGGATTCAACAAAGACCGTCAAGGCTATAGAACAGCTCCCACAGTAGGAATGATGGAGTAAGCAAGGATAGCATTTCCCAAATAGCACTTCTGTCCATTGCAATGCAGAGATAAAGCAGGTTGAACAGATAAGAAGTTTACAATTGTTGCAACTGAATGTATATGTATATGGGTCTAGCTGGGGTGGAGTTAATTTTCTTCATAGCATCCTCTCTGGTGCTGTGTTTTAGTTTTGTGACTAAACCAGCATTGATAACAAACTGGTATTTTGGCTGTTGCTGAACAATGCTTGCACAGCATGGAGGCCTTTTCTGTTTCTCATGCTGCCTCCCAGAGAGTAGGCTGGAGGTGGGCAAGAGTTTAAGAGGGGGGCACAGCTGGGACAGCTGACCCCAACTGACCAAAAGGATATTCATACCATATTAGATCCTGCTCAGAAAAAAAACCTTGGGTGGTGTCTTTCTGAAGTAGCCATTGCTCAGAGACTGTCTAGGCATCAGTCTGCTGGTGAGAGGTGATGAGTGATTACGTTTGCACCACTTGGCGGGTTTTTTCCTCACCCCCCCTTCACTTAATAATCTGTCTTTATCTTGATCCACAAGTTTTTCTTGCTTTTTCCCTTCCAGTTCTCTCCCTCATCCTGCTGCAGAGGAAAGCCAGTGAGCAGCTGGTGGCTGCTTAATTGTTGGCTGGGGTCAGAGCACTACAACATATATATATGTATTTTTATATATATATATATATATTTACATATATAATTATTGTTGTGGAATTAGAGTTCCATGTGTTGGCAGTGTTAAACAATAAATCAATCATCAAGGTCTGTTTCAAATTCCAAAACACATTTAGGTTGACTTTGATCAGTAATAGTACCAGTCAATGGTTTGTTCTTATTTATTATCAGTCATTATTATTACCTTTTCAAACAATTGGCCCTTACCAATTATACCCCACATCAGTGGTGAATGTACAGTACCTTAGAGCTGGTGCTGTATAGTTTAGCAGTGACGGCTTTGGTCCTTGATGGCCTTAGTGATCAGGCTTGAGACCTCTTCAGTGAGAGAAACCTGAAACAAAGTGAACATCTTTCTTCCTCATCCTTTCTCATTTGTTGTTGATTTTTTATAGTCCTCTCCCCTTCCACAAATTAAGGGAGTGATCTCATCTGCTCCCCACACAGACTACCTTAATTTTAAGACAAGGACTTGTTGTGTGTCCATCAGATATCTTTCCTACTACTTCTACAGGATTATTCCTGTTTCCCAAGGTGTATTTCCTGGCTGTTCTACATCCTTTGTTCTTACCTTGCAAATTTTGCTACTAACACTTGTTTTGCTGTACCCTGTTTGTGAAATTATACCACAAGCTTCTATTGATCTCTTTGTGATTATGTATTATTTATTATGTATAAAATTCTGCTTAACTTTGTTACAAAATGTTATACATTGTCACTGGTTAATCTATTTCAGTGTGCTTATTTATGTCTTCAAAGAAAGAAAATATTAGTTATATCCTGCTTAGTATACTTTGAATTTATGGGTGTGACAAGCCTCTACATTGGCAATACAACTATCTCTCCTGAATCACTGAACTAGCACATTGTCCTGTACAAACGATGAGGCTGTTAAATCTTCTGACTTAATTACTCACACAAGGTGGAAAGCTAATCCACAAGTAAGACAGAAGAAGCCCCAAAGGGAGAGAACAAAGCTTTGATGCAATCCTTACCACCTATGATGTCTCAGGATATTCAGCAGTGAGATGCCTGAGAACAAAAATTTCCTCTTTCATCTTTTATAGTGCTGGGTGGAACCTACAGCTGCTGGTGAAAAATTAAACTACAATTATTTTGTAATTTGAATGTGCAAGAGGCTTGATAAGTGTTGAGAGAATTAGCTCATAGTTACTGTGAGTATAAGGCCCTATTCCGCCATCTTTTATTTGCTTTGTTTATGGTTTGAAAGGCTGAAGGAATTAAATGTTTTTCCTGTACAAGAACCTGTATTACATCTCAGTTTGGTCAATACTTGTATTCTCAGCAAAATTTGTTATCAAACTAAATGTGACATAGTAATAGGATCAGAAATTCAATCTATTTCTAAATGTTTGTCCACGAGCTGCATAGACTGATGCATTTCCCAAGACCTTTGCTAAAAATAAAAGATACTGACCTCAAAAGAAGCAAACTGTGTCTACTGATAGAGGAATTCCTGGAGGAAAAAACCCACATTTGTCATGAAGTTACATAATAACAAATTTTGATTTTCTCAGTTGCCAGGTATGAGGCAATAGCTTATGTTTCTCACGATACTCTTGATGACTGGGCTATAGAAGACAATTACCATCTGTCATTTAATGGAGAAGTACTCTTTTTTCATGTCAGACTTCTTATGGAAAAGAAAAAAAAATGTTATTGCCATGACTGTCCTCCAGGAAAGTGGATGTAAAAATAGGTGAGCAAAATAAGACAACCCTTACTTGTCATGGAAAGAGGATTGAGACTTTAACCAAGCTGCAAAACTCATGATATCATTGAAAGAGTGAGGTGATCTATCATGAAATAAGCAGTGACCTAAACTGTATCTAATGTTTACATTAATAATTTTCAATGAAATTGTTAACTGGCCACATTTCCTCCAGTTTCTCAAGGAGTTTTCTCACACCAAAGTTTTGCAGTTTAGAAGCACGGTAAAGACAATCTGGGTTATCTCAAACATGAACACTTGTATAGTTGTCTAAACTGTTCACACAAGTGACTGAGCTGGTGTTTGGAGTTGAAAAAGTCATTCAGTGAAACAGTGAATTGATATTGGGATTTTTATCATTAGAACAGAACATACTGATAGAATTTACATAAAAATTGCTTAAATATATGTTAGGGATCATTTGACTTATACTGTTAGGCTTTTGTTAACTTTTTTTGAGTGGGTATTTAAATGTCAGCTCTCATGAACTACTGCAATAACATGGACTAGAAGAGCTATGGTAAAAGGTGTTGGATGTAACATGCTCATAAGAACATGATTTTGAATACAAGGATATTCTCTGAATGAATGAGATCAAAACCAGATTTCATTCTAATATAGTGATTAAAAAAGGAAAATAGCAGATCCCATGTTTAGCAACTGTTATTAAGCTCGATCATTTCAAAACAGCTAATATGTTACAGCTGAGGCAACTTACTGATTAATTTTTACTCATCAAACAAATCAATTTTGCTTATTTTGATTGTTCTGCACTCAGAATTATTATAAAATGGTAAAAGGTTTCCATTATATTTCACATCAGTTCCTGCCAGCTAGTTTTCTGTGCAACTGTGAATAATTGCATGCTTAATTGTTCAAGGGGGTTGGCTCTACACAGAAGCTCAGAATGGATTTCAGGTTAAAAGTTAAAAACTGGGGTTAAACATGAGATACATCCACAGAGCTGATGCTTCTATCACTTTCTTTAATCACCATTTAATTTTTCTTCAGATGGCTCACTGACTCTGGGATACAGAGATAGAGCTCTCTGTCCCTCTTTAATGGATGGAGCAGGTGAAATGGGACAGATGATATCGAGTGTCTTCTAAAACAGAGCTGTAGAAAACAGAGTTAAGAAAAGTTTAACTAGATTCAGTGGGTTACCCACATCTGAAAATTACATGTCAGCAGAGTTCCAGAGGTACTTCTGTTCCTTACCTCAACTACATGTCCAAAACTGGAAATTTTTTCTAAAGCAATAGGATGTAATTCCTCAGGGTATCCACCTGTGTCCTAAGTCAGGAGTATAAGTTGTTTGAATGCAAGAGAGTAGCTTCAGTATTCCTGGTTAACCAAAAAGAAATGAAGATGTTTCTACTCTTGATGCCTCTATTGAATAATTTAAGGCCTCCCATGCTGGGTAAGATTACTTATTAGACAACAGGGATTCTTGTGGTTGTCTTAATTCTCCATTGATCATCTCGGCTGAATGAAAAGGCACTGTGTCCCCTTTTTTACGATTGTAAGGAAAAGGCAAATTCAATCTTAGGAACTTCTAGAAAGGAAGAGAGAATGAAACAGAGAAAATTATTATGCTACTGTATCAACTCAAAGTCTGCCCACACTTAGAATAGGATGTGCAGTCTGTGCAGCCTTTAAATCAAATTCATAAAGGTTCTCAAAGGGGCAGCAAGGGTGATTAAATCTATGACATTGTTTACTATATGAAGAAATTTCTAAATAAACTTGAATTTTTTAGCCTGGAAGTCATTAAAGGGAGATAAAGGTAACTTACTGAAGAAGAAAAGGTATCAGCTCTTCACTGTGTATTCCAGTGAAGGAATTAGGTAAAATCAAATGAACCTATCAAGTAGCAGGTACAAGCAAAATAAAATAAGTTAACGTGTAATTAAGCAGTTGAATTCCTTGCCACCACTGTTGTGCGTATTGTTTCCTTACATGGGCTTGAAAAGACTTTGGACAAATTCATGGAAAAGAAATCCATAGAGACTCTTTCACCTAGAAATTCATGGTGACTGTTAAATACTTGAGGCTAAGCTGCAGGTTGTTGGAGACAGTATGTATATTGCATGGAGTATATTTGTGTGCTTCCTTTTGTTCTTTTACCCTCTCACAAGTATCTGCTTTTGGCACAGTTCAAAATGGGATGCAGGCCATGCTGTCCTGTGGTGTAATGCAGTATGACAGTTCTTAGGTTCAGAAGATAGATTTGGATTATAATGTTAGTTTCCTCTTCAGATGTGAGCTAGTATTCTTTTCCAAAACAGATGCACCTCTGAAAAACAGGGTTTCTGCTAGCTTTTAACACTGTGGAATTCTCTTGTATGAAGGGCAATGAGAAAGAGGTCAAATACAGGAGCTTCAGGAAAAGGAAGATTAGCCAAAGAATGGAAAAACAGAGGAGAGCATTCATGTCTGGCTTTCAGTTTCTGGAAACTCTAGAAGCTGCAGCATGGAAATTATCTCTTATTTTTATTTATGCAGTGCTCAAGAGGGCAGGACAATAGGAAATACTTATTAATAATTACTTTACTGAATCAATTTCACCTAATGGTGAACATACTGATTCCTTAACATTGACTAACCAATTGAATTACAGAAGCATACACCATGAGAATCTGGCTCAGATTACAAGATAATGTGTCTTTGAAACAGAAGAGTTAAAAAATTTTGATTTATAGCCCTTCCTTGTCTTGGGAGAATCTTGTACATAAATATTGAAATTGACCTTCTGAAGTGCTTTGCAAACATGAATCATCTAAATTATTTATGAGATAAGTAATTAAGAACCAGGAAGTTTTATACTGAAGAATAGACCATCTCAATCTCTAAAGGCAATTCTGTTTTAAAGAAAACCACATTTCAGTGCCTGACAGAACAATTTGCAAGTGTTCTCCAGTGCCACATCCAAATTTTCAGTTTGGGATTATAAAGACTAGCAATGGGGCTTGTTTAGCTCTTGTAATCAACCAGTGATATTTACTTTTGTTTAATATTTTAAATTTACAAAGACCAGCTCCCCCCTCAAAGAATCACATTTTAAAATGAGACTTTAAATTCTCATTTGAAGGCAATTCATAATTCCACTGATGACAGTATTGGAGTACAGACTAATTTCTTCCAGTCATAAGGCCAACCGAGCAGCTATAACTCAAAATTGCGACCACGAAACCGTATCTCCATTTTCATTAACACAGAAAGTCACTTGGTAGCACACCGTTTTTTTCTTGTGCTCACTTTCTGTAAGCAACAGACAAATGAAAATAGTTGAGCAATTAGAAGAGATTGTAGGATTGTATTCTTTAAAATATTTTGCTAAAAGCATATACTGCTTATCTATTTAGGTTATATTTGACTTATCTGTGTTGAGAATTCCCATAATTTCAGAAGCCTTAGTTCAAATCCATTTGAAAAGATCAGGATAAAAATTTAATGTACTTTCTGTAGTTTTCTAGGCCTCAAAAGTTTTGCAGATGTTTGTTTACTAGTGTGATGAAGCCATCCCCTAACGCTGAGGCACACTGACATGCTGTCATTGGACAGTGGACGAGGACTGTCTGCTCAGCCCTTGAGAACTTACAGGCTAATGCAGGACTCTTTCTTCAATCTTCATAGCAATAGCAGAAAAGGAACCTGGTGTGCACCTCAGAAACAGCACCTGGACAGTATGTGGGAGGAAACGTGTACTTTTAGTTTCCTTCAAACATTGAAAACTCCCAAGTATCATTCACTTGTACACATCCAAACTGCCTAACAAGCTCTCAGCTGTTACAGAGTTCTTTCCAGTTGACATCAGGGAGGCTTTCACAGCCAGCCAAAGAATAGACACATTCTTGGCTAGCACTCTAAGCCACTCTCAGTGCAGAAGACACTGTTTCTCATTCTGCTGTCCTAGCTGCCTTCTTCCATAGATATCTTCCTTGCTTTAAGAGGTTAATAAAATTGTTGATATGCTTAAAGACAAAGAAGAAAACTTCAAGCAGAACTTACAGCCAGATATTTGGCTTCAGAGTGGTTCCTTTGTTCTCTTTGGGAAAACTAAATGTCGAGATGTTTCATGCAGCTCTGTAGGGCCAAGTTCTCTTCTGAGAAGCACCTGTCATCTAGTCTTGCCTTCTTTGAAAGAAGCATTGATTTTCCTTGGAACATCCCTTACTATCTGAATGTAAAATCACATGTGTAGGTTTCTGCAGTCCCTACTTTTGACAAAAGAATCACTTCAGCCATTAATTTGTCCCTTCTCTGCCCCCCTCCCCATCCCCCATAACGTTAATAATGTCTGTTAAACAGAGTTTCCAAAATGACACATGCAGATGTGTTCAAAATTCCTCACTATTCTGTGGGCTTTGGTTAAGCTAACAATATCCATATACAGAAGGTAAATGTGCCTGTTCTAGCAGACAATATGTAGCATCACCTTGGGGTATATGTGAATGTCTATGTACCTAATTTTAGTATTGAATTTCTGCTGTAACAGCTCCAGAATTTTCACTGTGTGTACACAGATGAGAATAAAGAATTCAAATCCTTAGTAGTGTCTGACTAGAAGCAAGGACAAAGAAGCGTGTGAATGGGAGTATGTAAGACGTGAAAGGTGGTGTGATGCTATGCCTCCTTGTTTAAGATAAGGTTACTGAAAAATTGATATGAAACTCTACCACACTATTTCTAAGAACAATTATCAGAGCAGTCATGCTTTAAATGTGTGTCATTCACTCGAGTGAAGAGAATGTATTTCTGAGCTCAATCAGGTTACCTTAGCTCTACCTTAAATTGTTCAGTTTTGTGTTTCCTATCAAAATATTCTGTTTCCCAGTCTGAAGCCTAGAAAAACAGTAGCCTTTCCTTAGAAAATTGCATATATTAACTTTTTGCTATGACAACTTTTCTGAGGAATGTACTTTCCTTTATGCCCAAGTAATTACAGCTTTTCCATTAATCAGCTAGCTTTGTCCTATTCCCAGGGTGAAATGTGTCAAGAAAAGTGTTCTGAACTTGTTTTCATTCTCATCCCTTACATATTTACCAAAGAAAAACATTTAGTTGTTTTCTTCTTGTCATGGAAACATCAAAAAGAACAGTCAGAAAGTTTAAAAGTTGGATTTCTTCAGCTTTCTTTTCAAATATTAAGAAGCCTTTTCTTTAATTCACTGTTCAGTATCCATCAAGTGCTTTCATCGAGGCAACGGCTTTAAAACTTTATCAATGGAGAAGAGAAAATTTCAAAATAATTTTGTTTTGCAGGATGAAGGGAAAAAATCCTTTTTTTTAAATGTAAACATGGTCTAAAAAGTCAAGGGAGGAGATATTGTGGAAAAGTATAATTTTGGCCCTTTTTTGACAGTTTTTCTCATAAAATAGCTTAATGATCTTTGTCTACTATCTTTTAAGTATGTGAATGTAACTCAGGTTTACAACTGAAGACTCACAGGAGTCCTGCAATCTGATTTTAAAGGCTAAAATATTCTTTTTATTAGTGTTTATTTCTTCTTTTTCTTTAACTTACGTATTACTGAACTTACATAATGCTAATAAAAAAAAACCAAGGAAAAAAAAAGAGTTAAAGTACCCACACAACAACCCAATTAAATTGTGTCAGCTATTAGGTATGGGTAGAAACTAAGTAATCACAAATTGCTTGCAGTATAGCAAGTTGTAATGCTACTTTGAAGTCACAAGTTGTAGATTGACAAAGCTGTTTTAAAACTCAAATTTCTTTGAAATGTTCCAAGTAGATCATTCATCTTGAATATGTCTGTGTTTGCTCTTAGCAATCACTTCAGTACACAGCTATTATTAAGCTGAAAAGAAATACACCCCTATGCATAGTAATACGCTTTTCTTTATCTCTTTGAAAATAATTGGATGTTGCTTTGATGTTGTTGGTAGATATTTATGTCCAGGAAATGGTTTACTCCTGGATATTTATCAGAGTACATAGAAGAGAATGGGTAAATGTGCAGATACTTTTTACTCAAACATTTAAACAGAATTAAAATAGAAAACGATTGACGCCAAAGATAAGTCAAGGCACATTTAACTAAGTTTTTAGATGAAAATCACTTACTATAAAATACAATTTCTTAATGATTCTACTTTTTTAGTATGTGGAAATCCAACATAAGATTAAACTATGTCAATTTCCAGTGAAATCTTTATGCTTATTTGCATTAATGGATAACAATGGGAAACATGCATCCATACACCTGGGAACTTCAGGAATAGACAGACATAACTGAAAGAAGGTCGCAGACAAGAGAAGACATTCTCCTGCATAAGAAACAACCTTAGAAACAAAAATACTAGAACTGATGAACCCATGTAGTGTTTAAAGGCCTTTCTTAAATAATTATTAATTTCTGTTAAAAAGTATCTGACACTGCTTTAAAGCTGTGTCACAATACAAAGTTCGAAATTTCTGATAAGTCCTCCCTCTCCCATGAACAAAAAAATTACAGCTCGGTTCATGTTCAAATTAAACAATAAGAAAAGAAAGAAACCAATGGAAAATAAGAGTTATGTTGGAAAGGTAGGGAAAAAGTTTGGGAATGTGAAAGAACATTTCCTTGGCACACCAATTTAGAAGAAGTACGGAATAAGAAGGTGCTTCTGCTTTATTTATTGTTCAGGTTCATACATTTTCTTTCAACTCTTTGCCTTTGTGTTGGTAACTTTAATGCCAAATGAAGAGTTATTGGTGTATATAAATAAAGTATGAAATGGGAAAAAAATCATAATTAGACTCATAGGTTGGTTGAATTTCAAATATGTGCTGATGAGAAAAAAGAAGCGATTCTTAAAACCAGTAGCAGTGAATATGAAATCAAATGGAATAATCATTCATTACTAATTTGCTGTACTTGCTGTTGAATTTTACAGTGAAAAATAGCTGAAACTCATTAAAGGAACTCTTCGTTCAACCCCATTTTGGAGTAAATGGTCCTATCTTAAATATCCCACTCAAACAAGTTTAACTACAAAACTGGTTATTGTTTTATCAGTGTACAAGTCACTGTGGTATAAACCCTGCTAGAACTCAAATTTAGAGTACTTTCAAGAGATTAAAATGGTAAATAAAGGTTTTCAAGATAAATCCTTGAGGTATAGAGCAGAAAATGATTACATTTAGTTCATGTACTGAATCTACATCTTCAGGGATCTGAACTTCTGCCAGTTGGTTTGGAGAGTAGTTCTGTGTACAGCAAGGGCAACACAGACAAATCTGCAGGAAAATGAACTTACTCCTGCTTCCTTTCAGTAGAGCGTTAAGGCTCAGGCACATTTTCTCAGCCTCAGCATGAAAGACTTAACAGTTGGCATAATAGCTAGGTTGGAAATTGCCCAGTAAAGGATCTATAATTTGGTTACATAATCCATGAATGCTGGGTGTACCTATGGATTATACCTCTCCATATGTTAAAAGAGCAGAAAATCTGTGAACTCAGTCTCTTGATAAAGATTATATACTGTCTTGTTCAGTAAATACCAGTTAATATTTTGTTTCCGAGATGAGTGTTTATGCATATGTAATGGTTTTATGAGTCTCCTGGGGAGAAAAACTATTGCCAAAGCAATGAGAATTCTCTAAGCAACCTGTTTCATTTATACATGTGTATCAGTTTTGGATTATAGGCAATCAAAACCCAGATATTTTATGTGTACTTCAATCCAATAGAATTCAGAGATCCTAGAAACATTCATCCCAGAATTCAATGTGCAGCACAAAGTGCCTTGCTCTTCTGGTAAGTCACTTACTTCCAACTTAATTCCAAATTGAAAAAAAACCAGAGGTTTGTCACAAAGTGCTTTCATTCATGCTCATCCTACCTACCAAGTGTCTGCAATGCTTCAAGCTGCATTTGGGAATGCAAGGTACTTATATTTAGAAGAAACACAAAAAGGGATGTAGAAGTGATAACATAATACCAAAATCTTTCTTGGATTGCCATTCCTTAAATTTTTGTCTGTGTGTCTGTGCTAACTTTCTTATATGACATGTTTCTCTGTACTATGTAGTGCCTCAATATCTGTTTTTGTGACTAGCTGCTGAAACTTGGGACTCATAGAAATGAAGATTGCTACAGAACCAAAACATCTCAGCTTCCTATTGCCATCTTTCTTTGAAGTGATAATTCCAAAATTTAACTTATTCTTCCCTTTCTGCTTTAAAAAAATAAGTGTATCGCAAATAATTGATCTGGAAGTTAAAATGGAAGCCTGTTGGGTTACAGGATATAAAATGTACCTAATAACTGCAAGTAGGTGTTTAAATTGGTCTTGGAACAGTAGAGTGTGTTGCAGTACTTTTTGGGCTGCTCCAGAACTGCTTTGTCACTAATATTTTCAACAGGTCTAGAATATTGCAGAAAGGCATCTTAATGAATTTCCTGAGGCAACTTAGAGCAAGTTTGTAATTGCCTGAACAATTTATTGACAACTTCTGTGAGAAAAACATGTAAGCAATCCTGAAAATTCTTGCACATTCCCAAGGGGCCAAGCATGCTTTGAACCAACTTCAGCCTAAAAAATTATACTGCATAAGGGTTTTCACACCCTACAGTTATACACTATGAACTAGATTCTTAAGTAAGTTCTGTGGACAAATAGTTAATATGTCAAAATGGAAGGTGTTCATATCAAAAAAATAGCAATTTCTATTCCATAAGGACAAATTAAACACTTTTACCCAATCTAAAATGTAAAACAGGGTCATTTTAAGTACACAGAAATATTTTTCTGTTTGTTGTCAAGAAAATTCAATGAAAATATAGAAAATTTCAATGAAATATAAAAATAATTCCAAATACACTTGGCAAATTAATTCACATAGTAGTTAACCATGTGTTAGTAGGAGAAAAACAGTCTCAAAAGCTACATACAGACATCATTTCTCATGTCACCAGATTTTAAGTAAACTTCTCGGTTTTCATGTTTTCATGTTTGGTTCCCACAAATTAAGCATTATTTACCACTTGGGCCAGTTTATTTTTTAGTTTGGTATATTCACTGTAAGTTTTGAGTAGTCAGGGTATTTGAATATCTGTTGCTTGTCTTCAATTTCAGTGGCTGCAGGAATATATTCAGAGAAACTCCTCACACTATAGTGTGATGAACTTGTGACACCATGTTAGGTAGATGAAAGGGCTCTCGCTTGCAAAATTGTCCACGCTGAGTTTAGGAGAAGATTCATAACAGTTTGCACTTCAATGGAGATAAAAACTTCCTTTTTTTTTTTTTTTCTCCCCCCACCCCGACTTAGGTTCCCTATGCCATAAACATTGACATTTTCTTGCTTGTCATTTTGTTTCTTTAAAAGTAGCTATGAAGAAAACTATAACTAATGGTATCTAGGTTTATATTGTTCCTTACTGACACAAAAGCATTTAAGTGGCTTACTGCTGATAGCAAGTTTTTCCTTAACAACTTCCTTTATCAATTTCACATGCTTACTTCGGAACATTGAAAAACAAACAAACAAACAAAAATGCTATTTATTTTGCCTGAACATTGGAATATAAATTAATTTCTATCGCTATTAGATAGGTGCTAAAGACCTAAATTATGATGTAGATTTGATCAATGATTTTCAGACAAGAACACCAATTAGGAAGAAAATAACATGAATTGAGTAGGAAGCTTATGAGAATTTGAATTTATTGAAAGACCATTTATTTGTTTTTTAGGGTGGGATTTAATTGTGATTTTGTCTGCAGACAGGTTCAACACTGCAGTAGTCTTAAGAAAAAAACAATGACAGTGCAGGTACTTATATGTGCTTTCCTATTGCCTACTATTTGAAAAAGCTGGTGTCTCTTTTACTTCTCTAAAGGATCATTATCTTTGAACAGATTGCATTGATGCTCTGCCATGTCCTGTATAGGATTAGTTCTGTTCACTGTCTTTCAACAGGCTTGGTTTTAAGTGATTTTATCCTTCCTTGTTACAAGATTTTACAGTTTCTGGAATCCATGTGTTTGACCTAGTCTATACTGTTTGTTACCAACCTACAGTGAAAAAAGACATGTCTCTTAAAACACAGTGTAAAAAAAGACATGAAAATTATATGACCCTTCTGTAAAATTTAATCCATTTTATTTTCACCTCTTAATCCTTGGAGTATTATCACAAAGGTTCAGTATAACAGGAACTGGAACAGAACAACTGTAAAAAGAAAGAAGTGGAAATCAAAATAATCGCTAGCTAAGATGATGAATGTCTGATTTAGACATTAAAGAAAGCTTGATTGTTGCTTTTGGTGGTGTTTGCAATAACTCAGTACCAGATAACAGTTTCTCCAGGCAGCATTGCTTATGGAAGTTAAAAGTACTAGTTTAGGCCAGCAATGTTCCAGGATGTTTAAAGAATTCAGCCACCACTACTAAGTACAATCTAGTAGGAGCTGGGAAGCAAACTGTAATACATTCCTCAGAAGTGTCCCACCATGAAAATCCAAATATTGATTATAATAGTAGATTTGTAATCATTAGTGTCTTTCAGTGAAGACATTTTTCATTGGAAGTGAAAACCAGATTGTCCGTACTTTCAACTCAGCACATATTTCTCTCTCTTAAAAGTGTCAGACAGGCAAAAGAACTCTCCCCAACCAATCTCACTCATATAAAGTGTATGTCACAGTCTATAAGAACCAGGGTTCCTCTAATCCCTACTGACTATAGAATCCCAACTTCAGAGCATTTCTCATTTACAGGTGCATCTCCAATGAAAATTTGGTTTTGATTAAGCATATATATTTTTTTTAAAAAACCCCACTGAGTATGTTATTTGTTTGTTTGCTTTTGGGGATGATGGAGCAAGCAGTGTATCAGAAAGAAAGTCCTCAGTTGTCTCTTTTTCTTCCTTTGTGATCTTAGTTAAAAGGAATTGTGATTTTTAAAAAATTTTCCTATCAGAAACTGGGAGAACAGTTTGTTTCTCACCTAATTAAAGAACTCTTTCTCTTCAAGTTACAAAACCATCTCCAAAAAAACCCAACCCAACCCACAAAAAAACCCTAACCCCAAAAATATGAAAAAACATAATATATATATTTATATAAAATACATAAAATATACATGGCAATATAAACTGGATAGGAATGTGGATCAGTGGTTTTAGTGCAGCTTTTGAGGTATCAAATTACACTGCAGAATGTAACCCTGAAACAGTCATTGGTATTCTAGGATTGTATGACATAATCTTGTAGAAAAATGTCAGTCAAAATATGAAGATTTATGTCCATGAAAATTCAAATGTTCACTTACAAACAGTAAAATTTGGGTTGTTAATGATCTAAGGAAGAAGAAATTTACATGGGTCAAGTATATACAATTGCCAGAGTTCCCTCACTTTCTTCTCATTTTCTAGTAGTGTGATTACATCCAACTGCAGTCCAACTAATCTTCATGACATAAAAATTCTATTCAAGCAATAAACTAATGTTTATGGGTTATCTATATTACTGTGTGATTCCCAGCAGACAGTAATTATGGAGGAAATTATGATGATTTAGAGAGCCTGTTGTGAGCTGCTCTTTGGTTCTATTTACTTTTAGTTAAGACATAAGAGAAATATCCCAGAAAATAAAATAAAGGTTTAAACTTGTAGATCTGAAGGAATTGGGTAAGATACATGTGTAAGACGTGTGTATAAGAATTTTTACTTCATGCCCATTATTAGTTACTCCATCAAGGCAATTGAAATTCAATGAAGTAAAAATGGTATGAGGAAGAATGTGTGTTCCATCTTCCAGACCACACTGTTTAAATACAGAAATTAAGTTAAAAAATTGTATTCTCAACCCTATTTCTGACTTGAATTTTCCGCCATAAAGCCTTTCTGTCTTCATTAAATGTGAACTGCAAAATTCAATACACAATGAATCACATGACCAAATATTTTTTGTCTGAGGGGAAAATCTTTTAATAATTATAAATAAAAGTTTGCTGCTTGCAAATTTTTCAGACTTGCTCTTGATCATTGATTTTTTTTCTGAACACATTTCTGTCTTTACTTAACATAAGTACTAAAGTAGAAAGTGATCAGGTTCATAATTAAGTATTTTTGTTAGCTACTTGGTATTTTGGAAGGTAGAAAAATTCTGGTGGAATTCACCAAAGACATGTCTTTTTTCTACTAAGGGAGTAAAACATTACTATGGAAAACCCTGATTAGTTATATATGTGCACTGGCCAAATAAGTGTAGAAATTAATACATTCCTATAAATTTGATTGGGCATCTTTCAATGTGTCTATTCACAAAAAAAACACCCTCATTGTTTTGGCTGTTTCATTAATCTTTTATTTAGTTTATCTGTGGGGTTTTGTTTTGTTTTGTTCTGTTCTGTTTTGTTTTGTTTTTTTCATTCCAGAGAGATGGCTGGTGTTGGCATAATCCTTTTCTTTCTTTGCCAATTCACACAAAATTATTATTTATAGTTATTATATATAAAGGTGCGTGCATACTTGCACATTTATAGCTATTATTTAGCTGAATGCCTGAGACATCTGACAGTTCCTGGAAAGCCATAAACATTTTGTTATAATTATTCTATAATTATATATCTTTGCAGGCTCTGTTGTTCCAGCATCTGTAAACAAACAAGGTTGAATTTTCAATCAAATTTTAAACTGGTGGTGTATTTTCCTGATAATCACAGTAAAGATGGGCCACAATGGAACAGGCTGCAGTACTAAAAATAAGACAGAAACTTATGCTTAGTTTTTGGTGGAGGATTTTTTAAATGTTTTTTGCTGATTTTTCTGAGAAGACTCTAGTATCTACATTAAAACATTAATTTTTCTTTTGGCTCTTTTAGCTCTGATTTTCATGGTCAAGGTTTGAAAGTCAAACTTTGTAACTTTGAAAACAATAGAGTTCACTGGGGATGACTGGACTTTTCCTCTTCACTAAAAATTTGCTTGCTGGTGAACACATGCAATATATGTTTGTCCTGTTTTGGGGTTTGAGACATAGCTCCTGTCATGAAAGACTCTGACATCTCCTGCTAGCTAAATTTGTGATAGCAATGGTTAAATCTTGATTTCATCCTTCTTGTAAAATGTCACTCAAAAAACATTGTTTACCAATTACAGATGATTGTTTGCTGCATGCATCTATTTTCTATACTTTCTCCTCTCCCCTCCCTCAGACTTCTTTGAAACTGGTGCATTTGTAGAAGCCCACTGTTGCAAGAGCAGAAATCTGTTTTCTCTCATTCTTACGTGTGTATTTAAAGGACTCTTTTTTTTCTAGGAGAACTAGGACAGAGGACAACATTTGTGTTCTGAACACCAAAGATTTCTTGATATGCACGAGGCCACTAGGAAATGTGCAGTACGATTGCCTGTGTACAGGATGAAGGAATTGGTGCGTATCTGCATATGTGCATAATGTCAGGACCTTTTTGACTAATACATAATCTCTGCTTAAGCTATGATGATATCATTCAGTAAAAAACCAACAACTTTTCTGCAAAAAAAACATATGGAATATTTTCTTTCTGTTACAGCAAATCCCAATATTTGTAGCAATAGTTCAAGTCTATTGCTGTTGGACGTCTAGCCTGATTTTGTAGACCCAGATGATTCCAAATTTTTCTGGATATTTATTTATTCTGACTTGCACCAAACTAGAAATCCTTTTCAGCTTAGGCTATATACTTTTTCTTTTCATTTATTCTTTTATAATGGAATACTACAACTTTTCCTTTTTGTTATCCACTGAACAAAAAATTAACTGTTTTATTTAATGAATCTGTTCTGGTTACATATAGCATTGAAACTATCTTTTTTTTTTTAAATCTAAAAATAACAGTGCTATGAAAGAAGTGTCTTTTAAGAATTTTTGATTCATGCCTTTACTCTGAGACTGAGAGGTGTTAAAAATATTATTATTCATACAGGTTTTCGGACTCTCCAGGTTGCAAATAGATTTGAGCCTGCAATTTGATATGTATTTGTACTAAATGGAGTCTACAGCTTATATCAAATTGTAGTTTTCCTTTAAAAAGAAAATCTATACTTGAGGAGTTAAGGTTAATGTGATAGTTTCCAGCATTTATTTTGTCATATTAGAAATTCAACCAGAACACTGGAAGACCTCTCGAAATATAATCCAGTTTGGTTCATTTATCGCTTTGAAGGCTCAAAGAGGTCATTAAAAATCAACATGGATTCTAGGCACTTTTTCATATACACAGACTTTTCCCATTGTACAATAAGTGTACCTCAAGGGCTTTTCCATATTCTAGTAAAAGTACTTGCAGACAAATCCACTCAAATTACATCTGTGAGCCAGACGTCTCTGGTCTTGCCTTCATCAGCAAAAGCAGTGTAGTATTTTAGTTGCTGCTGCTGCTAACATCAGCATTCACAGAGGAGATTAAGAGAAGATTTTGTATAAGAGAAAAGTAGATTTCTGAAGTCAAGAAATGCCATTAGAAAGTGCACTAAAGTTCAGTTGAATTCTCTGGAAGGGAAATCCTATAGTATTATCTGCAGTGCCTGTTAATCTCTGAGGCACCAAAGACTGGCACACCTTTGAAAGTTGAATTATTCAGAATTACACCTGGTAAAGATATATATATACTAATAGCAGTACTGGAGAGATCATTCCCTGACAACAGTAATAACCTTAATTCATCTCATGATCCCATCCAATAATGGGAAGATGACGATGATGTTGAGAACATTGTCAAACCCAGTGAGTGTTAGCACAGTTTGCTGATTCCCTGAAAGGGTCCTACTCTTTCTCAACTTGCTAGTGAAATTGCTGATATCAGAATTACCTCTGATTTTTGACATGAACGTTTACTTAGAATGCCACTGTTTTTTTTCTTCACTGTAGCTGCAGAATACACAAATCATGCAGTGTTAGAAATATATAAATTATACTGCAGCCTATTAAAATAATGTCCCTGTTAAAAATGAGAAGCAAATGGGACTCAATTATGTATGTATGATTGTGTGTACAGATGAGGGATTTAAAGAAAAAACACACTTTCTGATAGGGAAAAAAAAAATTAGACCTGATCCTTGTCAAGTTGCTTACTTGGCCTGTTTAAAAAGGGTCCATACTTTGGAATTGGAAGGCTCAAGCTGTATTTTATCAAATAAATGAAAACTCAGAAGCTATTTCTAAAGAATAATCTGGATCTATTCCTCAAAATATAAAACCTTGACATAAGAATTTCTGATTTAGACTACCAGGTCTTTTTTCTCTCTTGGTTAGTCATTGGCTTTGTTCTTACTTTTTTAAGTTTGTGTTGTTGCAAAGCTTTATGTCAACACTAAGTAAGTGGTGTGTGTAGTGTTGGCAGTTGAAAGGTCAAAAAAACAAAACAACTTCATAGATTTTTTTTTTTCTTAAAATGGTATATTAATCATGACAACTGCCTCGTTGCATGACAGATGGTCATAAATCCAGCCAACATTTGGTTACAGATCACCTCATCTGAAACTGCAAAGCAAGCATTATTTTTACATAAAAAGGTATTGCTTCATTTTTAGACTCATATTTGGCTCCTACAAAAATGTGAGCAAAATAATGAAGAAAATTACTCTGTCCAGCCTGCCAGATTTTTGTGGCATCTTCATTCTCTTGTTCTCTCCTTCTAACCAGATTCTCACACCTGTTACGAGGCTGTTATGCTTGTCAAAAACAATAAAAGCAAATGGGTTTAATTGTTAAGAACAGTCCCCCAGGCAGGACCATTAGGGAATCCTGCTCATCATCCAGCTGGTCGTCCAAAATCTATTTGCTGCTGCAGTCTATGAGCAAGAAGTTCTTTTGCATCCAGTGTTTGAAAGCTGCTTTTTAATTTTGGCCTTGCTTTTTGGACCACAAATGTCTGTCATATTCAAGTGCTAAATTTATTACCTGACAGTAAGAAGCTGTTGATTTTAATGCTATTACAACGTTACTGAAAGGGAATGAAACTCATGCTATGTCAGTTTGCTCTTGTAGTTTCTCTGCATTTATAATTTTGACTGGCATGTTGAATAAAAAATTTTCCTCAAAGGCATGAAACAAAATTGTCACATCTTTTGGCAAAAATACAAACATCTCTAAATGCATTTTTGGCCTGGAGAAGAGATGACTTTAAGGAGACCTCACGGTAGTGTGCCAGGACCTACAAAGGGCTCTCAAGAAGACAGAGCCAGGCACTTCATAGGAGGATGAGAGACGTTTAACACAGTAAGGTCTGACTGGACGTAAGGAGACACTTTTCACCACTAGGACAGTCAAATACTGACCAGAGACAGGTTGCCCAGCAGGATTGTGCCGTCTCTTGCCCTGAAGGTTTTCAGACCCTGGTTGATTAAATCTCTCTGTAACCTGATCACACCTGACCTCCTTCAGGTAAGAGGTTGGACTAAAACTTTTCTGAGATGCCTTCCATCCAGAATTATCCTAGGAAAATTCAAAGTCTTTTGCAAAGCATTGAATGTTCCACATTCCTGGAATAGTTCAAGAAGTGAGAAGCTCTGGATGCCAGGATGTTCTCTGTTACAAATGTCACCTCTCCAACAGAAGCTGGTGATTCTGCTCCTGTTACTCATGCTGACTACTTGTAAGTGTTCTGAGTACTTCCACTGAAATTAGTATGGTTACTGTCAGAATAAGATACAAACAGTGAGAAAGAATGGCAGAGCTAAGCTGTCAGTGTTAGCTAAGCCTTGAGAGGCTTATCACTTCCTCTTCAGTTGTGAATTAAATGGCAAAGACTTAAAAAGCAATAGCACATTTTAACAAAGCAAAATTATTTGCTTACTTTAAATTTTTATCATACGTAATATTTCGCAGCATTTTTGGCCAAAAAAAGAGAAGAATGTTGATTCTAGTGTTTTTTCCTTATTCAGAAACTGATCTGCAGTACAGAAGTACAGCTAAACTGAACAATATCTAAATTGTAATTATGATGCCAAGTAGACCTTTTCTTATTTAACAAGTGTTTTCTATCATTATGTGATTTGATATATGGTTAATAAAGTTAAATTATGCTAGAGACATATAAAATTCTCCCAGAGACTCCCCCATATTAATGTGCATCATAATTTGACTTACAACACACGTTCACCAGAGTAGAATTCTACTGATTAATATTTGCCATGTAAACTGCAATATGCTGGTGAAGAATGAGTCTTTCTGATTGACTGTATGAATGGAGTAAATAAGAGTCCCACCTAATAACTTATCAAACTGATAAGTAATCGTGTAGAGAATTTACAAGTGAAAATTAATGTCTGCTACAATAAAAATGTGTCCAACAGGAAAGAGAAAAGACTGTTCACTGTTCAGTCATACTTCTGGCTTTTTCACTTCTGTTTTACTAGAGGTAAGGATTTCAGGTTCTATGTTTAATTCTCACATTGAACAATAAACAGTTGGGGTTTTTGTAAGGCCTGTGTTATAATGATCTGCATTTAAGTTATAGTAAAATCCTGTTGGAGACTTTTACATTCCAAGTGTTGATTGCATGAAATATTAAGTTTGAAACAAAGTTCATTTATGTGATAAAATCCACACAGACAGTCTAAAAATTTGAATTCAATGTGCAACTGCTTAGAAGGACAGGATCACAGCCTTACAATACTCAGGTAATGTATAATGTCTGGTATTCAGGACTGTGCTATAGGTAAAAAATATCAGTATAAAGGCTCCCTAAAAAAAAAGATAGTTTGTTTCCACTGTCTTTGTTGTGGTGTGTAGTGCTGTGGATGTAGTCATGAAGATGGTGGTGCAGTCTCTCCCTCTGGTGTGACAGGCTATATGCTGTATTGGCTTTTAGTAAGTGGGGATGTGAGCTTTTCCACCCCTTTGTTGCCTCCTCACTAGTAAATCTGTACCCGCCTGTATATAGGAAATGAGATTGGCACTGTCTTGTCAGAATTCTGAAAATTAGTTTTAAAAAAATTGCTTATTTCTTAGGTTTTCTTAGGCTAACCTAAATACTAAAGCATGTTTGCTACAGTTAAGACTGCAGTTTAATCATATGCCTTCCACGAGATGAACCCTGTGCTTCCTGTGAAATGTATAAATGCTTCAAGCAGAGGAAGAATATTGTCAGCACTGCTCACGGCATTATCTTTTTAAATGCAGTGGATACTCCTTTTGATACAGCCATCTGGGCTGGGAGGGATGTTTATCCCCACGTGCTACACTGAGAACACTGGTGCTGTCTTTGCGATGAATATCTCCCTAAAATCTACAAAGGGTTTTCCCCTCTGCCCATGAGAAAGACAGATCACCCATTCACATTTCTCATTCTTTCAAATGTAGGATCCCAAGTGCTTATAACTTGCTTTTATATCAGAAATAGAACTGATTTCATGTCATAATATCACTACACTATCACTCTTTATGATCTCATGTAGTTTATTGTTGGTGAGTGTAGCATCTGGAGTGGGTGATTTCACAGGGCAAAATTGTTCAGTTCATGTAGTCTAAATTGAACCAGGACTGAAGGTTTTTATTGCCATGTAATTAATTGGTAGTCAGTGAACTATACATTGAGGGTCAGCATCATAATTGCAACAGATAAACCACTGTCCTAGACACTTAAAAAATGCCTGCATATACCTACAAATTTCTAAGCATCCTTCTCTAAACCTTAAGAGTTCTGTGAACACACACACACAATTACATGCGCACCCGCCCCCTCTCAGAGGATGTGTGGGTCAAAAGCTCACACTCTATCTCCTCATACCACCTCCTGCAGCTCTCCAATGCACACACACAACAAAAGAGCACCCCAGGAGGTGACATACATCCAACCGAGGTGTGGGTCCCGCTCTTCTGCACTCTGGCACACTCATGCCTCTGGCGGCAAGCAACTCCATCAGACGTGGACACATGCCAGCAGGGTGACTTCTGGCAATGTCAAACAGATTTACATTGCTGCTCTCTTACCCTCTCCTTTGTCTCCACCATTGCAACATCTTATGCTCCTTTTACACTTCTCAAGTTGAGTCTTTCCTTGTTTCAAAAGGCTTTTGATATTCCCCTGGTTACTGTTTAATCTAATGTTTGTTGTTTTCCTCCTCTTTAGTGTGACTACGTTTGGGGAAAAAGCCCTCCTAGACAGTTTTGGATGGTCCACGCAACCACACACTTGGCACACAGGTTCCTACCCTACCAACTGCTGTTATCCAGGACATTTAGCACAGAGCAGGGACTGTACAGTTTAATCTTGTGATGTTTTTGTCACTGACAATACTCCTGTGTCCTAGTCTGGGCACACCTGCCAAAAGTTTGTTACCCCTGCAGTAAGCTCTTAATATAAGTCTTTAGTTGTATGCTCTGTTATCAATGGCATCATAACTCTACTTTGGATAGGCTTGTAAAAGTATAAGAATGGTGACGTTGGTTCAGACCAATGGTCTATGTGATCAGCAGCAGCTGCCAACAGCAAATGCTTAGGAAAGAATATTAGAACAGGGCAAATGTAGTGATTCTTCTTGAAAAGCCTCTCCCAGTCCCCAATGTTTGTGGCTCAGAGACATCCTAAGCCATAAATAACATCTTTTAATCTGACATACCTCAGTCAATTTCTCTTTCATGACAGTCTTTAGTCCCCCATGAACCCACATTCACTTTTATCATGTACAGCTTCCCATGGCAAGGAGGTCCACAGCTTAATGACATGGTAAGAATTATCTCCTTTTGTTGCATTCTTGTATTGTACAGGACAATGAATGGCTGACTGATATGCACCCCTGTCCAAGAAAATTAATAAACATCCTCAGTCAGCTGTTTTCCATGCTGAAGAATCCCAGTTCATTTATCACTTTTTAGATTTTTGTCGTTGTCCTGCTCTAACCCTTTTCATCTCTGTTGTATTCTTTTTGAGGTAGGGCACCAGAAAAGCACAAAGTATGCATAAAGTATGACTGATGTGGAAGAAATTCACAGGTGCTGGCTCCAGGTTCCTGATTCCTAATTGCTCTACACAGCAAGCTAAGCATATGCTTGCTCTTGGTAGAGTTCAATATTACTTGGCCATTGCTGTTATTCTCCTTATGATTACTTGTTCCATTACTTGCGATGCAGCAAAGAGTTCTGTAGCTAGAAGTCTCCTTGTGATGGAAGAATCATAAGCTAGCATGAACCATGTACTCTGTATCCTTTCTTGGATTAAATACATTGCTTACCTCAACAATATATCTTATTTGCATATGTTTAATAATGCTGTCCTAGAAAATGTAATTAATAAGAAGTTTGGTGGATTAGCTGATTAATTAAAGATTGAGGGAAATATACATTTTGACATGTTAGCTTCCCAGTATCTGTTTTTTTAGAAAATAAATACAGGCGGCATTCAGTTGAGCAAAGGGTGTTGCAGAAATATTGCAGATTTTCAATATAATATAAAATAACAGTGTGGTCAGCTAGCTCAGCAGGCATGAATCTGATGCTAGAGAGCTCAGGAAATTGATCTGTGGTATGAACTTTTGCATTTTTCAGACAAGCAATTTTGGAAGATCAATTCAAGTGATCATTTCGATCATTTCTATTATTTGGAACATTCATGAATGAACAGATATGTTTCAGAAGAGCATTTTTGTCTGGAGTGATTCTCACATGCTATCATGTTTTTTCTTTTTTTTATATGAAACAGAAGCTGTTAAAGCTTTAAATACTAATGAATGCTGAATAGGGCTCTGCTGACTTCATATACAATAATCATTAGATTGTTAGCAAACACAATTAATTCTTAGTCACTGTCAAACTTTTGGGTTTTGGATGAATTTGGCAACTTTCCTTGTGTTTTTTCATGTGGAATACTGGGAAATCAGACTTGATGCTTACAAGGGGCCACAGAATTCCCTGTCTCTAAGCAGTCTCTTCAGGACTGATGCATCACTACTAGAAAATATTAAGAATTCTAGCTGGATATTCGTATTTTATGTGGGGTATTCAATAGAAGTTTTCCATTATAAATAGAAAACAAACATGTCCTTCCCACGTCTATATATTTGTTAAGTTCAGTTCCTTTCCCTTTTTCTTTCTGCATTGCAAATGGAAAACAAATACTTCTTTCCCACATATTTTTTTTTCCAGTTCAGTTACTTCACTTGTTTCTCTCTCCAGAATCTCTACACATTTTTTTATTTCACTCACCTCACCCCTAAATGTTAAAATTGTCCAGTTTTAGAAGATACTTTTTCATCTTAAAAGAGTTTATGTGTCATTAGTTCAAGAAATGCAAGATGCCTGACCAAAACTTTTCTTTCTCATGGAAACTTTACTTAGTGTTGCATCCATCCTATAAGCAAAAGAATTCCTTTGAGCAAATTAGAAGCCAGGGGTTATTGCTACTTATAATCTCCGTTTTTTTCTCCGGCAATTTAGGATTCATTGTCACAGGTCTTCAAACTATTCTGGTATTTGGTAAGCTTTAGGGAGCTTACCCCCAAAAATGGCTAAAGCATCTGGCTTTTTTTTTTCTTAGAAAGCGTTTGTTGGAAAGTTCCCTTCGTTAGTTTTTTAGTGCTACTATTAAAATGGTAACAAATGCTCTGCAGTTCTGTATGTCAAAATGAAACATTGATCCAGCCTAAGTTGATGATCTGATTCCAATTAGTATTTTGGTGTCTGTTTCCTGTGAATTCCTTTCACAGCTGTGATTGCTGGGAGGAAGAGCTTCCTAGTCATTTTTTTATGCTGCCTGTATTATTTATTCATACAGTCTAGATCTCATTATGACTTTTCATAATTTTAATTTTTGGCAGATCTTTCTTAAAATTATTTACATTACAGCAATGATCCTATTTATCCTACCACTGTAAATTCTATAAAGATATCAGTGCATGTGTATTGCTGTGATCTTACGGCTATGGATGCTTGTTCATGTCAAATCTTACCTGAATCTTGTAATTTTTATATAGTCCTCAGAAGGATATAAGAAATTTAAAATTTGCCTGTATGTGATGCTAATTTGGAGGAGAATGCAGGTTTGAAAAGTACATGAAAAAAATTGATGTTTGACTGTTTTTTCCCCTGAAAAACTTGAGCATCTACTGACTTTGTTATGCAAAGCACTTTGCTACATTCTCCAATCAAATGACCTAAACTCACTACAAGAAAGATGTTGAGGTGCTGGAGCATATCCAAAGAAGGGCAACAAAGCTGGTGAAGGGTCTAGAGCACAAGTCTTATGAGGAGCAGCTGAGGGAACTGGGCTTTGTTTAGTCTGGAGAAAAGGAGGCTAAGGGGAGACCTTATCGCTCTCTACAGCTACCTGAAAGGAGGTTGTAGCGAGGTGGATACTGGTCTCTTCTGTCAAGTAAGTAGTGATAGGATGAGAGGAAATGGCCTCAAGTTGCACCAGGGGAGGTTTTGATTGGATATTAGGAAAAATTTCTTCACTGAAAGGGTTGTCAAGCATTGGAACAAGCTGCCCAGGGAAGTGGTTGAGTCACCATCCCTGGAGGTATTTAAAAGACGTGTAGATGTGGTGCTTAGGGACATGGTTTAGTGTTGGACTTGACAGTGTTAGGTTAACAGTTGGACTTACTGATCTTACGGGTCTTTTCCAACCTAAATGATTCTATGAAATGGAGGAAAATGAATGATTGCTTTAAATCTTCACTTTGCCATTTTATCATACCCCTATGGTCCATAACTAAATTATCAAAACCCATTCCTAGGCAGGATTGTAAGCAGTGTGAAATTAACATTACGGTAAGGGCTAGAAATTCTAGATCAAACTGCCTTTATTTGTGTGAGGAAATTTTAAATTGTGATCCCAAGTAATATTGCTTTACATGTCTTGATTCATGCAGTATGTATTCCGTATGTGTGAAGAGGCTTTTAGTAGAATCAGTTAAACCTTTGGCCAGAAGTTCTTTGGCCCTTGGGTTCCATTGTTTTACCTTTTATTTCTAGAATATTGTTTTTCTAATAGTCAATTTCTTATCACGATGAACTGTGCTGCAGTTTAATAACATTACATACAAGTGCTGGCTTTTCTTCTTTTCGTTCCCGGTACATGGCTCTGGCTGTGGAAGGTTGTTAGCAACGGATCTCCTCTTCCAGGCCCCTCCTCTTTTCTGTCATCATGCAGAGAAGACATGCAGGGATAGGAAACATGGAGACATTCCCATCAGACAAGTCAAAGAGCAAACAAATTAATCTTTATTTTTAGGCCTTATAACATAATAATCGTAATAGTAATAATAATAATAACAACAATAATAGTAACAACAACAACAACAACAATAATAGTAATGATAATAATGCACCTTCATTAGATTAATTCTTTCTGTGGCTTATACTACATTACAGTCAGTATTATAGTATTGTAATAATTCTTCAAATCCAAAAAGCAACTCATTCTGGATCCATTAGGATGAGTTTGCTTAGGAATCTGACTTTGTTGTCGCTATAAACCAATTAAAATTACAAATAATGTGTTTTGCTGATTTTTTTTAAGTTAGGTGAGCACATCAGAATCATAATATATATGTTCTATAACACAGAGAGATTCTTAATGTCTGAATTGTCTCCAAGGGATTAAGCTAAATATGGTAGACTGCTTACAAAAAAAAATTGAGAAAATAGAACTAAAACTTGAGACTAGATCCAGTTATTTCCTGAGATTTTAATCCTAATTAGTGTCTACAGGTTACAGTTTGACCCTGTGTGGGGGTTAAGAAATTTACCTCCACATATAATTTATGAATGTAGGTTAGAAAAAAAGATTTTTAGAAGAATTATTTGTCATTTTAAAAATGCAAATACCCTCAGCTACTTGTTAGCAATGCCTTACAAAGAAAACAAATGAAGAATCAAATAAACTCAACATGTTATACATTACTATAGAGAATATTAATAATTTTGGCTACAGGCATTACGAATTAGGAGGATAGAAATTTCTCTGGGGAAAATAGCTTAAGGGGTATAATAGACTTGGAACTTTCAACAGTGTGACTAATGAATTATCCAATTCTACCCCAAACTGAAGCACACATCTTCACTGCTGAAAACTAATCAGGAAACGCTAATTCCCTTTATCATCATGGACGGTAATGAACAGGGAATTTAAAATATCAAAAGGGGATTAGACAGGGTAGAAATATTACTCTTAAAACCTGTTACACAGTAATAGCTGCATGTTTTGTGCCAAATGGTGATTTAGTATTACATTACACAATTTTACAACATGTTAATTATGTCCTGTGTGAAGTGGGATAGGGAAGGACTGCTGTCACCCCACTTAGACATAGCTAAGACCGTGGCACTTTGCCTCTGGACGATGGCTGTGCTCGGAGGTGGTAAGATCTCCAGGTATAACAGTGTAAGTACGGAATGAAAGTCCTTCCCACAGGCTGCAGGGAAACACCTGCCCCACATAAGTGTACTGAAAGGAAAACTAACACTTTCTTAGAAGTCTATAAAGGTAGTGATCAGCTAAAATTTGGAAAGACACTTATTTGTGTGAAGTAGCAGGTTTTATATGAGATCTAAATAGCATACACCTAGTTGGCTACTCTCCCTTCAAAAAAATCTCTTAAATTGATTTTTATAGAGTTATTTTCCCTAGACAAAAATTAGGATGGACTGTAGTAATGGCTTACCAGTTGTCAAACTAGTGCCTGTGAATAGTCTCTAATGACCTAGCATTTGCTAGCAGCATTCAGAAGAGTGCCTACAGCTGCAGCCCTCTCCCTGCGGCAGTTCAGTTGCACTGAAGAAAGAGTCCAGGGAGCTGTAAAAGGCAGGAAAAAGGAGAAGAGTACCGGCTGCCTTTGAAGGAGGAAGGAAGGAAGGAATTAGGAGGACAGACTAGAAAAAAAACCACAACGCCACACTCAACAACAAATAAAACCGAGCCAGTATGAGGACAACAGGATGAGGCGCAGGAGGGGAAGATAGCCATAGGGTGTCGAAGTGAACAAAGAGCAGAGAGGGGAGGGAGACAGCAGAAGGGCAAAAAGCTTTACACAGAATTGGAAAGAAGTGTCTAAACATAGGTACATACTTCCAGTACTTTCCTAGCATTACTTCTCAATGTAAGCAGTGGGTGCCTTTGTCCGAGGACACATTGACATTTGCAAACAGCAGGGGATGTGTCCCACCAGGGAGTGGCTTTTCTAAGATGTGATGTGACTTCTGGAAACATCCATGAGCATTTGGAAATTAAGCTGCATGTTTCAAGCATTAAAATAATGGAAAAAGTCGGTCCTTGTAATAGGGAAGTAAAAGTCGTATAATCCTAATTGTTTGCAAAGCATGAAAGTTTTTAAATTGTAAGCTATTATTTCTTCAGGGATCTTTGCCACCAAGCTATAGAATCATAGAACCATAGACTTGTTTAAGTTGGAAAAGGCCTTTAAGATCGTTGAGTCCAACCGTAAACCTACCACTGCCAAGTCCGTCACTAAACCATGTCCCGAAGCACCACATCTATGCATCTTTTAAATACCTCCAGTATCATTTAACAATACTCATCCAATGGGCAGCAAGTCAAAGCACAGAGGCAGGTACCTTTCTGAAGAGTATAGAGGACATCTCATGTTGCCTGTCTGAACCCTGTGCCACAGGCAGGCCAAGCAGTTTGACCTCGTGAGAAAACGGCTCATTCAGGTTGTGCTGAAGGCACAACTGAAGGTACTTCAGACAACGCAACACAAGCAGTGTTGAGAAAAATCATAGACTTCAAGTATTAAAAGTATTTTCTTTAAATAACCTGGAAACAACACATTGTACTTGACCACAGGGGAGTACAGAAAGATGCTGAAGTGCACGTGTTACCCACTTCAGGGTACATAGATGTTTTTGAAAATGTCGTTTGTTAAATATGTTTTTTTCTATTTCTTTAAAAGAAATTTAAATTTATTTAAACTCAAAGTACTTTCAAATATTACTTCAATAAGGTTTCTAAAATACAAGGAATTTTGGTAAAAAAACTATGGTTTGGGAAGGTGGTTTCACAGAATGATATTACAGAGAAATCTAGTATGAATGGCTCGTTTATAGATTAGATCATTTTGAATGTCTTTGATAGGCTTAATCTTGTGTATAGCCACAAAATTATTTTCCAGCATCTACAAATCCTGTTAATAGGATATTGATTACATATTTTGCCTTCAAATTTTGTATTTCTTAGTTGTAAATAATAACATTGTTTTGAATCATGTCTCCAAATGAAGAGTGGGGAAAACAAAACATCTAACAAAACCAAACCAAAGTTCCATCCAGTCAAGTGCCTCTGGCTTAAGTGACAAAACAAGAAATCAATTGGCTAAAATATTTGATCTTGTGTGTTTGCAGTTTCTATTAATTATATAACAAGGGGAAAAAATATCTCAGTCTTTCCTTTATTTTCTGCGTATTATTACAAGCTAGTGACAGCAGTGATACCTATAGCAAGAATATATTAGGAGGAAAATGGTACCTTTATCTTTGGTTCTGTGGCTTGATATTTAATTTAAACAATACTGGAGCATGGGCGCTAGGCTCTGCTAATGATTCACTGGTAAAACTGAGAATTTGGCTATTCCATTCTACAATTAGATACAGATGTGGATGCTCTGTTGGCCACAAATTACAAACCTGTGTAGCTGCCAACCACTCATTCGCTTGCCACTGGTTTTGAGCCTTTAAGAGAGAGTACATGGTGCTACATGCAGCCCATTGGCACCCGGTTCACAAGGAATACAGTGTAAACAGGCTTGGGAAAGCAATGGGCCTCATAATGTCAGTTTTCTTTGTGAGTTGAAGATTCAAAATTGTAACTCTAAGGAAGCAGGACAGCCTCAGTTACTGTCAGCTTCCAAAGAAGACAAATTTCATTAATGCTGCCTGGGAGGAAAATGCATCATAACCAGTAGACTACTGGTGTATTTAATTTGCTCTTTTCTATATGGAGGATAGAGGCTGAAATGAGAAGCCTCAGTATATGCAGTCTCTCAAGTATATATATATCTATCTATCTATATATATATCTACACTACAATGGTAAAAATAGAAGTCTGCATGAAATGAATTCCTGACATATTGAAATGCTTTTATAGATACCATGTAAGCTAACATGTGTTCCTTCCACACTGCCATCTCCATGTTTTCCAAGAGAGATCAGAAAAAGTAACTGCATCAGTATGCCTATCACAGGACTGTAGCTTAATTAAAAAAAAAAAAAAAAAGGAAAAAGATGAGAAAGATGTTTTCTTTTCTAGCATATAAGAAGCAAAGGTGAGAAAGGTTAGAACCCAGCAGAGAATCAGCAGAGCTCCACAGGTAACAGCTTTGCTGAACATAGCAAATGATGTCCATTTGGTCCTTGAGCAACACCAAGAGAATTTCAGGGACAAGGACTAAGCTTTTACTGCAGATATCAAAAGCTCACATTCTGAATGGACTGACAGCTGCAAACACTACATTTAGTAGTGCTTTCTTAGCTTTTGTTCTAATTATTTTCTTTGTAAAAATCTTTATAGTTTGTTTTCTCTGCAATCTGAAAAAAAAGCTATGAATTCCCATTAAACATTCCCATTCAGAAAGTCACTTGTCGCTGCTGGTAACTCTTTAGAGGAAGGGAGCTACTCTGTTACCATCCATTGGTGGACCAAAGGAAATGGCATGCATGTGTCACCCCTATGTTTGTTTCTCCTGCCCCCCATTTCCAACAAGTATGAATATTTAGCTAGTTAAGTGAAAGTAAGATATATGGAAGGTAATATTGGTTCCAATATCTTGCAGCATTGGGAAATGTTGGCAAGAAATAAAGAAATAAAATCTTCTGAGTTAGACAGTAATTCCATTTTCTGCATCAAAAATGTTTCTTGCTTTTCTTTTTTCTTTTTTCCTTTTAATAATACAGTTATTAAATATTAAATGTTGAAATTGTTTTTCCAAAAAGAGACTCAGTCCCCAATTTTCATTTTACTTGGTGAAAGCCCTGAAAGCATGTTAGGGACTCGCGCTCTTTCTTGCTCTTGATCTGTTCCACAGTATTCAGTCTGTTCTTTTGCAAACCTGGATGGCTAGAAGTAGATGGACTGTGAGGGACCGCTCCCAAGAATGGAAGGGTGTTTTTCAAGAGAGAAGATATTTTCAGGGAAAGGAAGTAATTGTACCCAGTCATCACCAGTCTTATAAGAAAACTCTTATGGGATGGGACACTGGGTTGGTCAAAACTTAGAGTTTGGTTTGTCTAGACAGTTTTGTAAGGCTAGTATCCTTAAAAGACTGAAAAATCTTTTAAAGTAAAAAGCGGGGGGGGGGGGGGCAGTTGGAACAGAAACATGAGCAAGCAAACTTCTTAGAAACAAAACTCAAAATGACTATCTAGGAGTACATAAATAATAAATTATTTGTAAATAAAACTCCCCCTACCACTGTGTACTTGTGGGACAGGTCTTTTTTTTTTCCAGTTTGCACTCTGGGTAGCCAAGACTTCTCAGCTGCTGCAAACTCAGCAGTCTCCTCTATGTCTCCAAGAAAAGCCTCTCCCCACCATCACCCATAAGGCCTGACTGTGTGTCTACCATGTGCTGCACTTTAATTTCCAGGCTTTCATCTGTGCTGCAGGCTCACTGCTTGCTGGCCACTCGCTCATTCTCTGCCGTGTATCAACTCTGCACTTTGGAAATGCCTCTTCCCCGTGCACGTTCAGTTCATTACAGTATGCAATGCACTCTCCAGACCTAAACTCGTTACTCGCTTTTTAAAGAATTACCATATAGTTACATAAACAAGTAAACCACATGCCATCTTTACCATACCATCACCAAGCTCTTAAATACTGTTGGAGAGAAGAGAAGAGAAGAGAAGAGAAGAGAAGAGAAGAGAAGAGAAGAGAAGAGAAGAGAAGAGAAGAGAAGAGAAGAGAAGAGGGGAAATAAAGGCCCATGACAGTAACACAGCCACATAGTCCTTTTCTGAAGGGAGGCTGTCACACATCTCCCTCACACTGTTATTTCCCACGACAGCTCTTGGTTTTGGTAGGGTTTTCTGGGTAGGGAGGGGAGCATGTCTTAGGACCTTCTTAGAAACCTCTTCTCAAGGCTATAAATGTTATGTGGAAGGGGGAAAATAATTAAAGAGATAAGGGCCTAAATCATGTCCCACTTTAGGACATATGTTTCCCAGGAGGCACACCGGAGGTACACCACAAGGACTGAATATATTTTTTTCATGTCTTCTTTTTTCCTTTTTGAGATACTCACTTGTATATGGGTATGATTACTGTAGACTACTAAAATTAGTTCAATGCTTAATTATTTTGACACAGTGATAGACATGATAAATGCTCCCTGGTGCCTCAAGCAGATTCTTGCCAGAAGATATTAGAGAGATTTGACTGTGCCCTTCACAACTAGGAGTCACATTTATGTCTGCATAAAATTGTTTGTTACAGACTGAAGTGAGTGGTTATAGGTGTCAGAAGATTGGATGTGCAAAATCTCAGTAAATGTAGCTAGTAACATAAAATATAAGAAAGAGCTAGGGGTGTTTCCTTAAGGTTTTCTATAAATTGCCTTTAAAAGATCTAGGTTTTACTCCCTTGCAAATATTTGTCTCCCAAAATGCTATCACTTGAATTAAAAATTATTTCCCTAAGGCTACCATATATTTTGTTTCTGAGCGCTAAACAAATGTGAGGAAAAGAGTGAGCAAAAATCCACATTCTTAAATTCTTAATCGTAAAAATTTATATTTTTTTCAAGGATCTTCACATTCAGAGACACATCTTCAACTTCAGAGAAAAAAGCCTGAAATTTATCAGAGGTCATGCTGTCAGTAATACAGGTTCTGGTTTGGTACTTGATTGTGGAAAATGATACTCATTGGCATTTGTTACTCTGACAATTACATTTTTTGGTCACCCTACTTCTACTTATCTCCTAGGTTATCACGTGCAGAATGAGCTAGTTTTATCCCGAGATCAGTTCTTTCAGTAGAGCCATCTGTGTTGCTGGTCTTGTAAATAAGGAAAAAAAAGAGAATTCCTTCAAAAAATCTGAAAGCAGACTGGAGGACTAAAGTGGCTGCAGGCAAAGTGTTATGTGCAGTACTTGTGCTTTAAAGGAAGAAAGGACTACAAAATTAGTGCTGGGGAAACGCTGTCCCAACAAATTTTATTCTGGTCATCTCTTTACTATTTGGGGATTTGAAATCTCCTTTCATATGATGGAGGGCATTTTCTATAACCTTGCAGAGGTATTATAAAGGTGATTGCAATTTTTTTTTATGAGGAATTCTGATACAGTGATGAGAAATTTCATATCTGTTTGGACTTTTAAAAATTTGTCTTTTTTTTAATCTGTATATTCCATATAGTTTTGTGTTTACTATAACTGTAAGTTTTGTAGAAATCAGGTTTAAGCCTTCAAATGAGTACAATTAACCTGAATAATAATTGATGATTCAGTGGCCTTGAACGTTATTATTTGGTTTTGCTTTAATGTGATGTTTGCATAAACTTTGCATCACTCCAAGGCACTGAAAAGGTAGAGTTTTTTAAAAAAACATTTTTGTTTTAAAACACTGATAGGTTAGTTTTCACTCCAGAATATTTTCCTCATCCTTAGCGACAACCAGAACTTTGACCTGCATCCTCACTTTACAATTAGGCACAAGAAATGCTCAAGAAAGAAAAACGTGAACACATTTTTGAATCTTAGAATAGTAGTCTTGGTAAACATATGCAAAAAATTTATATGGAGTTAACTTAAATTATTAACTAAAAAGGGGGATTGTTGTGTTTGTCCCAATGAACTCTTGTAAATAATAAAAAACCCCAAACAACTGGGCAAATTTTGATGTACCACTCCCCCACTTTTTATTGTTGAACAATTTTCAAAACGGAGCAAGACTTTGAATAGGAGGTGAAAAGTTACCTAGTTTTTTCTAATGCATAGAGCATCTACAGTAACTTCCCTCTGATTGTTCACTGATGCTGACAATTCAAATGTTCTTTCATAGCAAACAGTATTTACAGCTGTTCTTGTGAAGAAATGCACAAAGTTAAGTAGTAGAAATAGATTACCTCATAGAGCAAAGATTCCTGTGAGTGTTTTGGAACATAAATGTCAACTGCAGCTAAACTATTACTGACACTGACAAGAAATGGGAGGCTGTGACACCAGTACGGCTGGGCGTTTCTTTTTAGTATTGCTGCTAGTAAGTTCGGATTTCTCTAAACTGCTATGTTCTGTAGTCTAATAATAAAGGAAATAATTTAATTATTTACCTGTGCATCAAGCATAATCCTCTAAGCCCAAGTGAAACCTTTCTATCATTATGAATGTTGCAGCAGAGGCACCTGGACATATAACAGCAGGGCCACTTGCTGCTGTTCATCTCGCGAAGGCGCTGGGCAATGCCAGGAACGTTCTTTTTTTATGGTAAAAATTGAATTCATTGTGCTATTTTAAAAGAAGGTACTAAAACAAAAGGGCCATGTACATGAGAGGAAGTGATTAGGGCATGCATGGAAATATGGGGTCAGCCTTTTTACTTGCAAAGACTAGCTGTTGTGGGCAAACCATTTAATTTGCTCATCCCTCATCTGGAACTTCTCCATAGAAATAATTCTAAACAAATCCCTGTGAATCCAATCATGTTAGAGAGTTGAAACAATAAAAGGTGAGGAGAGAATTTGAGGGGAATTAATTTGCAAGTAAGTATAGGCCAGTATCTAATAAAGAGCAATGGCTTTTTTATTTATTTATTGGCCTTGGTATTTCTGAAGAGTCTGCATTTTGCTTCATCACATGGAGTGTTATATGTATTTTAAAAGTGAGAGTGCCAGATAGAAGGGAGGCAGATCTTCGTACTCTGGTAGTGAAACAACTGCAAACGAAAAACTGTTAGCATTTCCTCTTATGGCTATATGTTTATCTCCTTCTTGAAATTAGCTGTGGAAATCATTCTATGAACACCAAAAGTATGGAATATAAGTCACCATCTGGCTGAGTGAGGTGCCAGCATACATACCCTATAGTCACCAGGGATAAGATTTGATTCTCTGAGGGGGCCTTCAATGCCCACAAGAATTAAAGAGTACATTTTAAAAAACCTTTCCTTAAAATAAATAATTCATTCAAATAAATGTGGCAGGCCACTGCAGTATGAAATTTGATCTAGCATCCAGGTTTACCAGTTCGTTTTGAAAGGGGTTGACTTTAGGCAAGAAACTTCCTTTTTTCCATAGTTCAGTTTGCACAGGTATGAAATAGGAAAAAATAATGCTCAGTTTTTCTTATAAGCCAATTTGAAATCTCTTGGTAAGATCATTTGATAATGGTATAAAGAAGAATAGACTTCATTGTGAAATCCTTTTCCATTTCTGAAAAACTTTCCTTTCTTTGCATTAATCAAGACACTAATGCTCTGGAAATATGCGCAAGAATATAATTCAATTCTTTGTTGTACTGAATAAATCTGAGATGATGATTTAAGGCAGCTCAGAGGCATTTTCGCTTTTCAGTCTTCACATTCCCTTAATGTAGGTTCTTCCTGAGTAATTTCCATACTGTGCAGATTGTAAAACATACTGAGACTTTGCTTGCAGTTACCTAGATTTCCATCAGAAAGTCTTGCCAATGATGCAGCTGTAGATAACTACATCAAAGTGTGAAAATAATCATATAAACTAAAATTCCTGCACAAATCATCCTCCAAATAAATGTGATCCCATTATTTTCTTGTGGAAAAAGAAACAAAAGTTAGGCCAATTCTCATTATAACATTGTAATTCATTAACTTTTGATTAATGAAACTTACATTTCTTACCATCTTCAGTATTCAGTAGATCAGATAATCTTTTACAGTATTATGTAATGGTGTTTCTTCAATAAAACCTAGTTCATATAAATATACAAAGTTGGAATCAGTAGTTTATTCTGGTAAATGGAGAATTAGCAATGCTAAAGCCAGGTTCCCTTCAGGATATTTCAAGTTTAGCCTACCATCCCACTCAGAATATTTGAAGTTTATTCCACTGGAGTATTGTGTGATTGCTATGCATGCTTCCATGTTAGAAATTTAAAGAAGAATGGTCTTGCCCAAGTATTAAGTACCCATTCTGTTCTGGCATACATGGTACTTGTATTTTAAAGGAAAAGCAAGGTGTATATTATTGTTCTGAACTTTAATGCAAGTCAGCCCTTCCATCCCCCCCTTTTTTTTATTTGATAATTATTTGATCGTACTCCGTCTAGCTGTTTTGCTTTTATGTAGCTAGCAAATCAGCAAACTACTTCAGTTGTGGTTAACATTTCTGACATTTCTTGATAAAAGAAAGCTACTTTTACAAAACTGTATTTAGTTAATTTATTCTGCATTAATATTGGTTGTAGGGAATTTCTAGATTCATAAATCTGTTCTTTAAATAATATTCAGACAGAGGTTACAAATGTAAATACTGCTGCTAGGCTTTTTTAAGAAATTGCTGCAAGGAATTTTTTTTTTTTTTTTTTGCTTGTTTTGCTGAAATTTCAACTGTGCTAGAAGGTATTTTATAGCTGTTCAGTATACATATGTGCATATTCAAATATGTGACTGACAGACTGCTGGTTGGTCTGCATAGGACTCAGAAATATGACCTTTCTCTTTTTTTTTTTTTTTTTCCCTTACCTGATAAAATCTGATATTTTGTTATCTATAAAAGCCAATATTGCTAAGTGGAAAAAAATCATAAGCATCCATGTTCCTTGTCTACAACAAGCAATGGGAGGACTTTTGTCATGCCATCTCCAGGGTTTCTGTAGAAAGATCAAGGAAAATATGGCCTCATAGCAGCTGTAATTTTTGTCTCTCTCGTGTCCAAAGGCTGAAGAAATACTTTTACATAGAACTAGAAGGGAAGTCCTGATTTTTTTAAAATGCTTGTTCTTTGCTGACTGCAGCCTAAAATGTCTCAGAAACTTGACAGGAATAACTTTTAAATCAGTTAGGCTTGGGTTCTTCCTGTTTCTTCTCAAAAGCTGTTTAATGATTACTCTTTGCTGACAGCTGGAAGCCATTTTCTTATTTTCAGTTTGAATCACTGTCTTGATTCTGTTGGTCTGGTTACAAACAGTGTATTTCAGTTCAAGTACCCCTTTTTTTTCATTTGTTTTTAAACCTACTAATTAGCATAGAGAAATAACACTGTCTCTCATCCCTTACTCCTGTGATCTTCTGTGGGCCATTGGAGAGCCTGTCTAATTTAGTCACACTTCTCTGTACTTGTGTGTATTTATTTTCATCTTTTCCATTCTATGTGTAATCTCATTTTGTACAGAAGTAAATTTCCTGATAAATCCAGGGACTATACTTTTAGTTTTCATGATAACATCACCTTATCATCCAGATTCTGTATGATGAAAACATGGACTCATGATTCCCTTTCCTTTTACTTCCCATGCCATACTCCAAGTTACTTAGTATCTAAAGCATGGGCGTGTCTAATTTCAGTTCCTTTGCTCTAGTTATCAAGCTGTTCCTGCATGATAATCCATTGCCGGTCATACTGATGATGTCTCCTAGCCTTTTTAACAGCTCCTACTTTTATGACCAAATAGTTAATGAAAACATTAAGTACAACAAAGCGAATAGCTGAAAAATAACTCCACTTGCCAAACAAGTTGTCCATAAACTCTTATCGTTTCCTGTTAATCAGTTACTCCTTCATCATAAATACTTCGGCTAATATTTAAAGAGTGCTTTTTCAAATGTTTTACTGAAGTGCAATGATGTCTTCTATGTCCCTTGTATTCATAAGGCATGAATTTCTCTCTATTTTTATCAAGGAAGAATATTACTATGAGAAGGTGATTGCTGTTGTCTACTTTTATCTTTTACATCACCCTTAGATGTGTTCCTTGAAAGGTCTTTCTTGTTTAATTGCCGTTGTCTTTCTGTGGCTGTCACACTTCTCGAAGACAAACAGTATGTTCTAACCAGTTGGAAATATTTTAATGCAATTCAGAGTGACAGCTTTTGCCAGACTTGCAAAATCTTTAGTGAACAGAAATTTCACACTCAGAAAATTTCTTATTTGTTTCATCATGCTTTTAAAAATTATTTTAATAAGTCTTAGTCTTGCTATCCTCCCTCCTATTAATCTAAATAATTGAACAAATCTGTATTACTCTAGTGTTTTGATACAGCTTTTCTGTAAACAACCAGACAGCTGGTGAAGTTCTCACCAACTTGAAAATTTTTAAGGGAGGGTTGTTTAATTTTTTTTTAATTTGAAGTAGTGAAAAGCTTCCACCAGTCAAGGAAATGTAGACACTGAAGGATAATTGGCACTTATTCAAGCAGTAACACTCTGCACATCTGTGAAATAGTAATTCAGTTTCTATGTGGACAATGTACTAGCCTTCATTGCATGCTTTGTTGGTAAAAAAACTGTAACAGCAGTCACTGATACACAGTGCAGACCTTTGCAAATACCCTTGGAGAGAAATACCCTGGGGTGAAAGCAATACCCCTCAAGTGAACATCTTGGCCAAGTAACTAACCTATATTTATGAAGGATAAGGCTACTGGATGGTATGAAAATACCGCTGGGTACTTAAGGTCTTTCCAGGTCTTTTAAACAGTGACCACTGCAACCCACATGCACCAGAAGATGTCTGGCACATGTTTTCTGCACCTCTTGGGTTCTGCCCTAAGTGTTGTGTGCAAGCTAGCTAATGTTCTGTCCTTACAATTTAAGGAACTGTTTACAATACATTAGTATAGATACTAAAAATAAAGTTATTCACTCAGCTCAGTTCTGTCACCTTTTCTTTCCTAATGCCTAAATTATACCCTCTCATCTTAGCTGTTATGAAGTCATATTTTTCAATAGAGCTTGTCTCCTTTGTCTAGTAAAATAAAAATAGTTCAGGAATTCTTCATTAAACATGAATTACATGCCACATGCATTATATGTAAAAGAAGGTTAAATATAGTGGGCATGAATATGAAGTGACAAAGAAGGGTAATACAAGCAGAAGAGTGCCAGGAGGAAAACAAAAAAAGAAAACTAAAAGACAAGGGGAAAACCGAGGATATATAGATGAAAACTTGGAATCAAGAAGTTTTTCTCATTTGCAACATCCATTCCCCCAAGCAGACAAAATTTCAAGCGTTAGAAAACTGTTAGGTGAAGTTGTCTTCTACATATGGAACTCTCTACAGATTGAGAAGCAGCAGACAGATAGTGAGCTGACTGAAGAAAAAACAGACTGCCAAGTTAAATTCCAAACTTTCATAAAAAAAAATTGTCTATAAGGTTTTGTTTGTATTAAAGTTTTTAAACCTTAAAAGTGATTCTTCTCCTAACAGACAGAACTTTCACGAACTTCTTTTCGACTTAACATTTTCTAAAATCTACTGAAAAAATGAGTACTTGATCTACTTGCCTCTTCTCAAAGTTTGTAGTCTTTCTGTATTAAAAAAAAAAAAAACAAAGAAGAAAGAGAAATTTAATAATTTCAATCAGATTTGTCTAAGAGGAGATTTAAAATAGTGAGATAAGTAGTAGATGAAGTTGTAGGAGGAGTGTATTTTCAGACAGCTATAGTTACTATTTCCAAAACTGACTGTCCTTATGTTTTGAATTTGCTTAATAGTAAAAGAGTGAGTTTTGGGGGTTTGCTCTTTTTATTCTTCTATTCCTGTCTGACAATCAATATATTAGATTATGAAAACTTACTCTATCACACTTGACATTTAATAGCAGAACATGAACTTAAGTTTTATAGATTGTATTGGTTATACTACAACTGCTGCTTTATTTTAATGAATTTTGCAGAAGTTACAGGAATGTAATGATAATTTTCAGTCCTCTGTCAGATCTACTTCTGTCTATTTAGTTACCATTTTTACTCTATCCTGGGGCAATGGAGCTCAGCAGAAAACCTTCTGTTGACTTTAATGAATGTTGAATTGGGTATTGTACTTGGAGCAGACTACCTAGCTGTTTATTTTGCAGGATGTACTTCTTGCAACATACAGATGTATTTTTAAAGGTGTACCATTCTTGGTCACCAGATGTTAACATAAGAATATTTCACTCAAAGTGATAAAGAAATTAGTCATAATAGTTTGGACAACCAAGCAGTTCATTTTCTCAAGTTGTGTCATTTACTGGCAATTTGGGCAACGGTATGAGCCTTAACAAATATAGAGGATGCTAAGTGATGAAAATTTAGAAGGACAAATTGCTTCTGACCTGGAGTTAACTGCAAAGATTAGGAAGTAACTAAGTGATATCTTACCATCAGCTCCTAGTCTTTATAATTTGTTGTTTCCATTTTTCTCATTAAAAACAACTGAGTGGCATTAAGACATACAACCAGATACCCTTAGGTAGCCTAGCATCTGTGAACTTCTAGACCAAAACTAGTGCTCTGTCCCTCCAACTAAATAACACGTGAGTAGCCACTCCAGGTCGTAAAGCTCTGTTGACATCACTTTATTAAACAGTACACTCAATACCTGGAATGGCGTGGTTTTTGCTAACTTTTAGATGGAAATTTAATCCTGACTTCATAGTAGCAATATCATAAAAGAAACTTCTCTATTCAAAAGAAATTATTTCAACAACGGACAAGGCATTGCTAGTAAAGAAATGGCTTTGACACAACTGCTATAATGCCAGTCATAATGGCATCCCTGGTACCTCCAGGAAGCAGTTACATTGACAAGATGATGAGTTGAGTTTTGGTAGATTATGAATTAACTCGAAAGCTTATCTACTTAAACCATTTTTGAACTAAGAGAACATACAACCCTAACTACCCTAACTACTCCTCATGATGGTAGATTCTAATAAAGCAAAATGCTTTCAGATTAGGAACAGCCCATTGTTTCAAAGGACATTGTATAGTTAAAGAAAAATTAAATGTATTTCACAAATAGAGCCTGAGGAAGTGTTATCTTTCTTGCTTGGAACAGATTGCAACAGAGAATGTAGATGCTAATAACTTCTGCTTAATTGCAGAAGGGAATAGAAGGGAATTTCCTTCTCATCAAACACCTTTGAGGAATACTGATTTAGTCACAGTATTATGCAGTCATTAGTTCAACTTGGAGCATTATGAACTAGCTGAGCAGACAACAGCCAGCCTTTTCTGGGCTGTGCCAGAGTACCTGAAGAATTTTGAGCAGAAGAGGTCTTTTATAAATATGTAATGCTTAAACTGAGAATGCCTAGGCATTTCATCATGACAACAAGGTATTTATGCATTTTATTTCTCTGTCTCTTTCATAGTTTTCAATATTTCTTCTTTTTACTGAATAAAATTGATTGTGCTGCCAGAGAGAAGAAATCACCAGTCCCAGTGGAGAGGTGTAGAATTAGAGATGTGAGTCCTTAACTATCTTTTAACATCCACACGTGTTCATGATTAGAATAATAAACAGATGTAGATGCTCTTTCCTATACTTCAAAAGGTTGTAGATGACTAACAGAGGGAAGAAGCAAAAGACCTATGCTATCTGAATTGACAGAGATACTTCTGAAGCAAAATGTCCTTTGGCTAGCCATTCTTCTGACACCACAGTTCCATAGTTCTATCTGACACCACAGAAGATCTAACAGTCATAGCCTGAATATTAGGACTGTCTTTTCAGCCTGGTTCTCTGGCTAGTTTCTTTGTCTAACTAAACATAGTATTTAAACTGTTTAGTGGGTACAAGTTTTGGAAAAAAATCTTCTATACATGTTGTGAGAATAATTCTAATACTTGAGAAGGGAAGTACTCTGCTGGGAAATGTTGTCTAGAGAGCCAGAAAAGAAACAGAAATATCCTGTCTTATTCATAAACCTAGACTTCCTAGAGTAGGCCTCTACATGCAAGCTAGACTGCAGAAATAATATGCTTAGAAGGTAGAGAAAGGCAGAATTAAACAGTTTATAGAACACATAAAGAGGCAGGACAGGATAGGAAAAGTTTAGAGACTAGATGAAGATGCAAGTTAATGACAAAGAATAGTGAAGGAAAACCATTAAAAAGAATAATGTCTAAGAAAGAAAATATAGATCAGAGACAAAGAAAGCTACTTTGCCAATTTTCTTTTTCTTTTTTTTCTTTAAGCCCTTTTGCTCTGTTCTGAAGCAAAAGACATACTTAGTATTCAGAATAAAAAAAAAAAAAAGGAATAAAAATAGTTCAATGGAGCCAATTTAACAAAGGTGAGCTGGGAGCCCTCTGTTTTTGATTTCTTCAACTACCCTATTTCTCATTTTATTTTTATGCATTGTATGAGCTATTTGGGGCATTTTTGTACTTTGTTGACTAGTACATTGACTATATGAAGGGAAATGTTACGGGAACTAAGTATGAGAGATAATAGAAGAGGAATGTCTGTCTTCAGTAAAAGTAGAAATCTAAACATAGCAGGTTTTTTCACAGTTTAATTTCATTCACGTTTTATCTGGAACCTTATGTTAAATAATGCTTGTCTTGGAACATGCTTTATGCAAGGCATCTGAATTATCTTACTTTGTACATCCTCCCCTAATTCTCACCACCAAGGAGGGGCTGGTGGGGAATGTGAAGCTCAAGGGCAGCCTTGGCTGCAGTGACCATGAAATGGTGGACTTCAAGATCCTTAGGGTAGTAAGGAGGGGGGCACAGCAAGCTCACAACCCGGGACTTCAGGAGAGCTGATTTTGGCCTCTTCAGGGATCTGCTTGGCAGATACCATGGGATACAGCCCTGGAGCAAAGAGGGGCCCAAGAAAGCTGGTTGATATTCAAGGATCACCTCCTCTAAGCTCAGGAATGGTGCATCTCAACAGAGAGAAAGTCAGGCAAAAATGCCAGGAGGCCTGCACAGATGAACAAGGAGCTCCTGGACAAACTCAAACACAAAAAAGAAGCCTACAGAGGGTGGAAGCAAGGACAGGTAGCCTGGGAGGAATACAGAGAAATTGTCCGAGCAGCCAGGGATCAGGTTAGGAAAGCCAAAGCCCTGATAGAATTAAATCTGGCCAGGGACATCAAGGGCAACAAAAAAAGCTTTTACTGGTATGTCAGTGATAAAAGGAAGACTAGTGAAAATGTGGCCCTCTCCAGAAGGAAACAGTAGATGTGGTTACCTAGGACAAGGAGAAGGCTGAGTTACTCAACGATTTTTTTGCAGAAAAAGGCCTACAGAAAAGATGGGGAAGGACTCTTTATCAGGGAGTGCAGTGATGGGATGATGAGTAATGGCTTTAAACTGAAAGAAGGTAGGTTTAGAGTAGATGTAAGGAAGATGTTCTTCCCTGTGAGGGTGGTGAGGCACTGGCCCAGGTTGCCCAGAGAAGCTGTGGCTGCCCCATCCCTGGCAGTGTTCAAGGCCAGGTTGGGTGGGACTTGGAGCAACCTGGTCTGGTGGAAGGTGTCCCTGCCCATGGCAGGGGGGTTGGAACCAGATGATCTTTAAGGTCCCTTCCAACCCAAACCATTCTATGATTCTATAATTCTATGATTCTAATTAGTATCTTTTCCATGTATGCAGGATATTAACATTGGCACGTGTCTAACAGTCTAACAAGGGACCTGTTAAACTGCATTTAAGAATGTTCTGTTTCTACAGCAACTTTGGGACAATAGGAGCCCATGTGACATATTTTAGATATTAAAATCTAATAGTGTGCTTTGGGGACACAAATTTCAAGTATCAGCTAAGCTTTTTATGAACGGAAGCATGGCTTTATGACTAGGCAACTATTTAAGGTGATTGTTATTTTGGCTGAGACGGGGCATTGTCCACACTTATTCACTGTAATCAGACTATCACAGTATAAAGGTCTTTTCATTTCAAACAACATATTCTCAATTTTTAAGCACAAAATTAAATCATTGCTGAATCAAATTCTCATTCTAAAACTTTTTTGAATTTTCAGAAACTCACTGTATCTGAAATGTACTGACCAACTTAGTACCACAACTGTTAAATAGAAAGTCTAACAAAGGGATGGGAAACTACCTGTGTGTGATTTAGCTTTAATGAATGTAGAAGCAATCTTCAGTCAAGACAGTGACAGGTATAGACTAGTAAATCAACTTTTATGGCTCTGCTTGAATGATATGGAGGGGTTGGTACCCATACTGCGAAGGAGCTGGAGTGCAAAACTATGGGGAACTCTAAAGTTCACTTTTTTTAAGGTAACTCAGTTTAGATAAGAACTGATATTGAGAATATCTAAAAAGAACTTTTAAATGAATGTTATCCTCAGTGGTAGTAAGTATACACCTGTGCTACAACTTCAGCACTATTCACATTTTTTCTAGTGCTCTTAAACTCCAAAGCAGAAATAACACAGATGCAGAGGTTGTTTTACATTCCAGTGTAAAATCAGTCACTATGGAAACTACTTGAGCAATGTTAGAAAGTCCTAGTTACAATTATGTTGATACCAATTCAGAGGGGACATTACATCTTCAATCTCTTCCTATTAAATATAGTTACAACACTATTAGAATCTGTGTGCCTGTAAGAGGGGTTGGATATGTTGATTCATATGAATTATATCATAGCATCAATTAAGGTTCAGAAGCAGGTTTTGGTTTGGTGGGGGGGGGGTGGCATTTTCATGCTCTTACACTCCATGCATAATCTGAAAGGTCAGAAATTTCTGGTAAAGTCACTGCAGTGTGTTAAATATGTCTGAACTGGAGAAGAACTACAAATGTAATGTGAAAGCTTTAGACAAAACTCCACTGTGACTCAAGAGGCCAATATATTTTCAGGCAATTGTATTATTTTAACTGGGTCATGCTCTGGGCATTAAATTCAGGACACTTCAGGTCTTGTATTAGGGCATTTGGTTTAAAATTTTGTTCATTTATTACAAAAGATTTCTTAAATGAATTCCTGTGAATTCATACTTAGCTTTTGGCTCCAAATGACCATAATTTTTAAACCACTTTTTTTTTTTTTAATGTGATCAATTTAAAATTTTTCAGTCTTAGAGAGCTGAATTCTAATTTTTGTCCCTTGATATAACAAATAAAAGTCTGTCTTTCTCCTTTACATATGGGTAATGTTTAGTTCTTAATATGGTAATAAAGAGCAGGGGACAAAGAAGTGAGTGAAATAAGAATAATTATTAAAACATTTTGACCTTAAAGAGACTTTGCTTTTGAAAAATCTGTTCTGGGAAAACCAGTTGGCTCTGCTTAAAAATCTAGCATTCATGAATGCTATGTTCAGAAAAAAAACCACTTTTTAATGTGGAAGAAAATGGGATACTTATGAAGCTGACTGTATCTAGAATATCACAAAAGAGTCTGCAAACCATTCATTATTTCCTTTCCCTCCTTTTCCCAAATCTGTTCTGGTTCTAGCTAACATGATAAGTAATGACTAAGAACACAGAGGTAGTAGTGAGAGCACTGTACTGTCCAGCACTGATAAGCTGAAGGTTTTAGTGGACTGCCAAATCACTTGAGGTGGGACCTTTCATCAGGATCACAGACCATCAAAAAGAGGAGAATTACCAAATACAGAAATCTTACATCTCTTGTGACCCTGCCTTTTTGTCTGTTTCCACGACATGTTCTTCCTTCAAGAGAGCCTGGACAGCTTTACAAGACCGGAATGTGAGCTCATGGGACCATCTCTTAAACCTTTGTGCTGCCACTGGAGCTAGATGCGTCATGAGGCATTGTACACTGCTGGCAGCCTGGAAACTCGTGGGTGTTAAAGGCTGAACCTGCCTCCTCTTCTTAGAAGTCAGAAAGGCAGTCAGAGCAGACCTAGATCCTACCTTCCCAAATACCAAGTTCTTAAGAGCTCAGCCAGCTTATACTCATTTCATTTTTCTGTCTCCTATGCCTTATTAATACTGGATAGGAACAGAGTATGATATATACACTCCAGATTCCTGTATTGTAACTTTTATTTCCAGTTTAAATTTGATATTCCAACTATGCTTACATTTTGGTTGTAATACCCAAATTTTGAAACATACAAACCCAACTTATTCTTGCTCTATGCTGCTTCGTTTGTTAGTGAACTACAGTTGTTGCATGCTTGAATTAGCTAATAGAAAGAAATGATTTAGTACAGTTAGTCTCACCAGTACCACCTGCCAATGCCTCTCCTGGAGCGCAAATCAGACGTGCTAAGCGGGCAAGGAAGAGATTTCTCACTGCATGCATAAACCTATGGCAGTGCATTCCTAATAAAACTGCTGGCCAGTGGCATGTGGCATGAATGGCAGATAAATTGATAGTGGTTTACAAGCCTATTGTGTGCTGTTTTCTGAAAACTGGCTGTAAAGCAGCAACACTCTGCTTCGGAATTCTTTGGTACAGACCCTGTACATCTGCAGGGGTTTCTGTTCTGTGCAGGAAACTGAGAGGCAGGCAAACGGTCTTGGAACACCAGTGCTGGGTCATCAGCTGCTCATCTGAGTGAGGAAATAAAAAGGCAGGGTGCTTTAAAGTGAAAAGAAATAGCTTTTGACAGTCTACTGTTGTGGAACACCAAAAATCTGTCATTCATATGACTCCTATAAACTGACCCAAAAAGCTAGTTAAATGCTCAAATGAGCCTTGAGTGTTATATCAAGTGCTGGTCTTGGGACACATTTGTGCTTTTGCTACATACTCTTGGAGTACAAGACAAATAGATGGAAGCAGCATCTACCCTTCTTGAAAACAGATTATCACCTTGTATTAAAGGTCCTTCTGTTATAAAACATTGTCCCATTGCTCTACAGCATTACGGATTGCCCATCATTTTTAAAAGATCATGCGAACTAGTCTTTGTTCTCTTTGCACTCAGAAATGACAACAATTTTCTATTGTTTCCCTGTGATAGTGAATACTGAATTAGATGGTGGTATCTTTTAATTCTGTTCTATTTTGAAGTATTCTATTTTAAAGTTTGAACTACTGGAAACAAGTGCTTTTTCAGGATATTAAAATCACCAGCAAATAACAGGAAGGTGAGATTGCTTACAGTGCGTTTATTGGCATAGCCATTAAATGACTGCGGTACTGTGAAGGAAGTAAGAAGAGAATTCACCTGCATTAATTGTCGTTCAATTTGCCTGTACTTCATATTATCGAACAACATACAAAGGGTTAGAAATACATTTTAGTGATACATTTGACTGAAATTCAACAATATTTTGACAGTAAAAAAAGGAGGGAGAACATGGCCTTAATTTGAAAACGGACTGTGACAGAACTCACAGGTTCCCTGTTGCTATGTAATCAGTCTTACTTACTCCTGCCTACTTTATACTTGCTTCTTCTCCTTGTCATTCACATAGGGTAAATGGAAACTGCACAATTCAGGGTGTAATAAAGCAATTCTATTTCATTTTATTTTGCTGCTCCTCCAAATTTTTACTTTTCCAATGGAAAACCATCCTCCCCTGTACTGTAATACAGTTTGCAGCAGAAGAATTCCCTGGTGCAAGAATGACTAGGCAGCTGCTAATACCTATGCTGTTCTTAAACAGCCATGGGTACATTCAGAAAAGAAAATTTATCTTCCAAATCATTCTGCATATTTCTTTTCCCACCTCTTTAACAGTTCACTGCTTCACATCTAGCCAATGTCTCCACAGAAAGCTTTTGAAAGCATTTTAAATTGTGAAGTGCTTTCAGTAATATTGAAACCTTGGAACGTCCTGGACTGTAGCTCTGTCAGATTGGAAACTGAAAATGCCATCACGCTGTTAAAGCATTTCATTATATTTGAATTGCTATAGCTTTTGAATGAAAGTCACAGTGCTACCTATAAAGGTGTGTATCTATCTTCTGAAAGATGGCAGCTCTTATTGTCATTGTCTGATTCTGCTGCTTTTAACTTGCTTGTGTTCGCTGCAGATCATAAGCTTATGACAAACAAAAAAATGAAAAATAAATTTATATCATGAGGTGCATTTCAGGTATCCCTGATGAAGCATAGCAAAACCATTCTGAATACTCACATTATTTTTCTTTTTACTCCCATAAATGAGTGCTCATGACTGTAAAGGTCAAAGGATTTGCAATCCTGAAAGGTAAAAGTCCTATACACAATTGCAAGACTTTGCCTTGTTTAGTAATCTTATAAGGTAGTGAATTCACACCCTTGTTGAAACAATTTTAGTTTTTATCTAAACAGAGTGCTAGTACTAAGTTCTTATGTTAGAGAATTAGGTTTTTTCGGCTGCTTAGTTTAAAAAGACACATTTTTGCCTTTAGGACTGTGCATGTCTGACTCTCTACTGAATGTTTGTGACTTAAAAGCCCCAATGACTTTATTTTCAGTAAATAACTTCAGACTTCTTGCAGATACTGATTCCTTAATGAAAAATATTTTATCATCTTTCGCTGAAGTCTTACACTGTTTTATATGTGCAAAGTAAAATTAGCAACAATTTAATTTATCATTTTGTATTTTTTTATATCTTTACATCAAAACTGAGATCCACAAGTATATCCTGAAAGAGTTTGTGAAACTTGGATGTCTACCTAATGGGGACAGTATAGAATTGCACCTGAAATGATCAAACAACTTGGAAAACAGCTTCGGGCAGAGTGTGTTGCAGTCACCTAATTCTGGAGGATTGTGTACACAGGAGGATGTAAGGTGCTATTTACTACTATTTTTTGACATCTGAACAGAAACATGGCAGGACATGCTCTATACCAGGAAAATAAATAGTATGCCCATGCTGATTCAGACTAACAATGAAAGTAAACGAGACAGGAATGTAGTGATAGTCCCCTTTTTATCATCTCCCAGCTTCCAGCAAGTTGTGAATCAGGTACTTCATGAATCGGATGTCATCTCTTTGCATTTAGTAGGCCAACACAGGGGGGTTTTCCACCATTAATTTTCTTGTTTTCTGATTCCATGTACATTTTTGTCATCATCTACATCTGTGGTACTGTCTAGTTACATGTTGAATGAAGAAGTACACCTTTTGTTTTCAACTCATCTCCTGTTAGTTTGTCTTGATGTCCTCCTTTTCTCATACTACAAGAGACAATCAGTAATCATCCCCTCTTCAGGTTATTGTCCTGCCTCTGTTGATTTTGTAATCAATTATTGCATTTTCTTTGTCATCTTTACTTGATAAGAACCCTTGTCCCTTTCGTAGCTGCTCACGGAAAGACATTATTGACCTTTGCTGGTCTTTGTTGCCCTTTTCTGCACTTGTTCTTTTTCTACTGTAACTCTTGAGGATGGGAAGTTCTAAAGAGTGCCATTGAAATATTTTAGTGTGGTTTGTTTTCCTTGCCAATAATTCTTAATATGCAATACATTTTGGACTGTTTTTCACTCTAAGATAGAAATGCGATAGTTTAAACTTCACAAGGCAGATGAACAAGAAGATAATTTATGACCATATGCACCTTATTTGATGTGCGTTAGTCACAGTCTTGAGATGTTATTCAGGATTTATATTATGTTGGGTAAGAATTAATATGAGCAATTTACAAGAAGCATATGAAGAGAGCTTTTGAATTAGTGCAAACAGTACATATGAATATTTATGCTACATTCTAATGTTTCCTCACTGTGATGTATCAGTTTGCTAAATCCTTGTGGTTGGTCAGTGCACAGTTTTTGCCATTTACTTTTCCAGGCAGGAATAGCACACAGCTAGACTGAAATGTATATTCATACTAGTGAATAACTGCAGATGCTAAGATACACCCAAAACTCAAGACTGTTTTAAGAGCTGTAGATAAAATGGGCCAGATTAATCTCATAGAGACAGTGTTTCTGATGCTAAGCCTGAGGGCTAGGATGATAGTCAGAGACAAATGTTTTTACAGAAGCTTGACTACAAACCCTATTAAACTTAGTAAAATTGTTGTTAAGTACACAATTTTTTAATGGGTTTGGGTTTTTTTGGATATCTATATATCAACAAACCATTTCTTAAAGAAAGAGGTTGGGGGTTGGGTTTGGTATTGGCTTTCCCCCCCCCCGTAGAATTTATCTTTAAATTTTCCCAAGCACAAGGGTGGTTTGGGCTCTCTGGGACATTTGCATTTCACCTTCAGCCTGAGTCAGAGCACCTGCCATTTGGCAAAGAAAAGCACTTGTCTTTAAAACTCTCATACCTCTGGAAGAGGTTGGTGTTGTAATAGAGGATTTTACATGTTGGGGTTTTTTTCTCTGATTGATGGTGCTTTATTCAATATTCAAAACTTGGCTCCCAGAAGGAAGAAAACTTATTTTATATTTATTTTCTCCCCAACTTTGTAACAGCTTCAAAATGGCCTTATTGTTGATGCAGATATCCAGTCCAAACAGACTGAAAATAAAATGAAAGCTCCATTTACTGGAAGCAACATAAAGTCTGTTACAGTACCATTCACAATTTAGGAAAAGATAGCTCAAAATGAAAATGAAACATATAGTTTTCTGTTGTGTCTTCTCCTGTGCATGCTAGACAGAAGGCTGTTTGAGGCCAGTAAGTGCAGCAAAACTGGTCTCTTACACATGCTATTGCTCAAGTGAGAAACAAGAGGATCACAACTTTTTCCTCCTGCTCATCTGTGAGCCAACTGGCACAGAAGCAGCAATGTTGTAGTTGGACAGAGAGTTCAATACTTTAAGAAAGGTCAGTAGATTATAAAATCCCTTAGTAGTTTCCATGGAATACATTTTTGCCTCTTTATTTCTGAAGTGTAAGATGCATATGGACAGACTTTGTCTTATTTCTACTCCTGGCTTCTGCTCAGCTGTCAATTTATTTTTTATTCTACACTCCCACAATTAATTTATATATATGTATGATACACAAATTATATTTATATATATTTATATACATAGATATTTAAAGTTCAACACCATTAACTCTGCAATATTTGTCTAAGCTATTAAGATTCAGAAATCCTAGCCTACAAAATGTATTAGTTTGCTAGGGAATGTTTACAACTCACGTTCAAATCAGTTCTTCCTTAAAAGCCAACACAGTAAAGTAACAAGCTTTGAATATTTCAAAACTAAAACAACTCACTCGAGATTAACTTGCCTTTCACCGGTCTTAACATCACCCATCTTTATTCATTTTTTTTAATGAACCTGAAATTGAGAATTGCAAGTGCTAAAAGACATACAGGCAGATTGGAAGGATTTGTGTTCATACTATTTCATTATTTCTAAGACAGAGGTGTATTCACTCATAAAGTAACTATTTCAAAGTATGATGAAGTGAATGCTACAATTTTTAAAACTGTACTATGTCCTTGAAAACTTTCTGCAAGTAAATTGCTTGTCTGCAATTAACAACATACATTTCAGAAATAGAATGTGGGTGTTTCTTTTTAAATTTTCTGTATCTAGTTCATTTAGAAAAAAACATTCAAGCTACCAAGGTATTGTTTTGACCTTATCGTATGTAAAAAAAAGAAGCTTTGAAATCTCTAGCTTTTTAGAGTAATGTGATTTTAGTACACAGTGGTGGAGATTGCAAGGACCCATTTAAGCATAAAAGTCAGATGTAAAAATTTGCAGGGTCCATCTTGCTCTGATCTTGAGTAGGTGGTAAACACTGTACTTAAATTTTTCCTTTATCATTTGTCAGGCTGGACAAAATTGTCTTTTTTTGGTTCTGAACTCATTTGTTCTCCCCTGATTCTGGGGCAGCCTTTGCAGGAGTAAAGGCTGCTTCAAACTGCATAAAGGTAGACCACTTCAAATGAACGAGGCAGACCACTAAAATCATGAAGAATGGTGCATTAAGGGAAATGCACTGTTAGGTTAAGAGTATGCAATGTCCTCATTTTCCCAGACATAAATATCTTCAACTCAGAATCTTCTTAAAAAGGAGAAAAATGCACTAAAAGTAGTCAGGATTGGATTGACTGCATTATCCTGTTGGATGATCATACAGATGATACCAAACCACCTATACAGGTAAGTGAGTAAGAAATTCTATCTTCTATAAAGTGAAAACTCTCCTTTATAGGAGAAAGTGTTGACACATCCAGCTCAGAGACTAAGATCTTTTAGCTGATAGAGCATGAAATTATCTCACTGTGAAGGAAAAAAAGATTGTTCTCTATTTTCTGACGTAAAGAGAGTCTTTAACTTCTGATTAATTTTTTTGACTCTTAAAGTGAGCTACCCTAAATAATAAAAACTTCAACTTAAATTTATGTGTTTACTTCATGTGAATGTATTCCCAGTTGCAACATTTCTGAAGGCTGCATTAGAGATTTTAATGTTTAAACACTTTCCACATAATTAACGTGCATGCACACACACTCGTAAATTTATAAATCCATTCTCTTTATCATGGCCTCAATTTTTTCTTTAAGAAAGTACTAACGTTTGTGGCATAGTTAATTGGAGGGAAGGCTAATAATTTGAATTCTGATGGATAGCAGCCTGTAAAGAGTTTGAATGGATTAAACATTATATTTGTATTGTAATGTTAGAAAATACCTAGTGGAAAATAAACTACTGGAAGAATTAAGCGTTCTGCATAAACTGAAAAATACTCAGTTTACTAATGTTTTCCACAGAGCTATACTCTCAGCATTTTTTAGGCCTGAAAGAATAACTGCAGCTATCCTTCCATCCTCTTATTAGCAATAAGGAGAAACTAAATAATGAAAAAAAAAGAAAATAATATTGCAGAGGTAAGAAAGAGGTAGGTTAAGTTAAAACTATTTCTTGGATGCTTTTTATTGATTTATTTTTCTTAGATATGATGTACTTGGACAAATTAAAAGGATTTATAGCATTTCTTGCCACCCATGTTAGCACAGAACTCTTATGATGGTCACTTTGATTTTGACACTAAAAGGATGTTATTATGATGATGAGAGGTTATTGAGACAAGGGAAATAATGTTTGTGTGTAGAAGAGAAAAAGTCTATTTGACAATGAGGAATGAAAACTTCCATTAACTGGTTTTCTAATTGCTTTGCTGCTTCTTCCTTTTTTCAGGGGATGAGGGAGGGCAGGATACCTACCATTAGTCTCTCTTTTTAAACCAGGAATTCTCAGAGAATTCATAATATCAGTGCTAATAATTCTAATCAGATCAATCAACTTGGAGGATTTCCCAGGGGTAGGAAATCTGAAATGTATCATCTTTTGAGTGATATCCATTAGGTGTGTCTGTATGGCTGACTGTCTGTATTCTTATTTAAGACCAGATTATTCCATCCTTAGTGTCAGTGATTGCACGCCAGTTTGTTGCTTTTACTTTAATATGTTCTATATCTTGATCTGAAACGGGTTTGATAGGAATAGAGACAGAATCTGTTTGATAATTTACTAACTGCTTGGGTCACAGGAATTCCTTCCAGGAATCCCTTCAGTGCTAGCCACATCTGTGGCAGTACCTAAATAATAGTAGAGCAGACTGAAGAGAAAAATTACTTCGTCTAATTAATACACAAATTCTTTTGCCTGGAATTTGGTAGCCCTCAATGACCAAAATCACAACACAGTTGTCTAAGCCTAACAGGAAATTTTCATGAGAGAATGCAATTATTCAGTTAGACTTTGGCTACCAAACCATTTAATGAAAAGTGCTTCACAAGTCTCAGTGGCCTCACAGGTTTGAGATATCCACTTGCACTTAGTAGAAGAAATAAAGACCAACAATATGCTGCTTTCTTCTTCTCCTTTTTTAAGAGGATACGTACAGACTGAGAGCAGAAGGTTTTTCACTAAGTCACCCTGAGGAACAAAGAAATAAACCAAAAACATAGAAGGAAAGTTTTAAACTAAGAGGGTCTTCCTCACAGTCCTTTTTTATCTAGACAAGAAGAGGTTTTCTGGAGATAGGAATTCTGAGGAAACAGACTATTGCATGAAATTACGTGGCTATCTATTCTTGGTCTATCACCTCTCTTAAATGGAACAAGTAGTTTTTATCATCTTTATCAAAATGGTCTCCTAGGTTTAGCTTTTGGGCTATGATAAATTGAGCAGCACAGCCTAATTCCAGAGAGAGTTTTCTTGAAGAGAAGCAGCCACTGCACTCCTCTAGAGAGGATGCGTTCTTCCCCCAACTATAGCTGGGGCAAGAGCTACACCTCGGTGCTTTCTCTTTGCCTCTCAGAAGGTATGGAAGGGTCTGAGCGGTTTTTCTGTAGTTCCCTGCTTAACAAGTCTATACAGTATCTAAGCATGATCAGCCCATGCAAGTTTATCAGGGTAACCACATTTTGTTCTTTGCAAAATGCACACAAGAAAATCTTATAAAATATGAATAGGTTTTTAGTATTCACTGCCCCTCTGCTAAATGCAGTCTTTTTAGATTGTAATAAGCAGATTTATTTTTTCCCTACCATCCCATTTCATTTGTCTCTCTACTTCTTTTCTTAATATGGCATCATATTTCTTCCAGTTTCTGTAGTCTCATTAGTACTACTAATTTCTGAGATTTACTGCCCTCTTCATCTTTGCTACACTAAGCAATTTAGAAGTTTCGACTTATTAACCATTGCCGCTAGCTGTACCTAATTCACAAGGATCAAACTACTTTCTGCTACTTTTTGTCACCTTCCTTCTCCGTTCTGTCTTGACAGATAGAGAACTTTTCATATTTACTCTTCTAACTTGTCACTGCTGAAGACTTTCTCACTCTTAATGTACTCTTCTACCGAAGATGACAAGCTGGCATGTAATTTGCATGAACTGCTTTCAAAATCTGCTTCTAAACATGACAGTCTGCTGAGCTGCTGTCACAGGTAGAGTATTAATACCTCTTCCCATTAAAGGCACAAACTGTGGAGGAAGCACATAGAGGAGTGATGGGTCAGAGTAGTGGTGAAGCTGCTTCCCTTATAGTTCAACAAAGCAGAATGCTTTGGTAAAGTTATTGCCGTGACTGGGTTTGTGGAAAATAAGTGTTCAAAACAGGCAAATTTTTCTTTTTTTTTTTCTTTTTTTTCCCCAAATGTGCTGTCGTCTCAGAGAATAATGAAATAGAAAGCAGATTTGCTAGAAGGGATAGCTTTCTGGATATCAGGATGCCTCTGAACTCAAGTGCTGTTTGTGAGATGCAGCCTCCAAAGCCAGTTATTGTGTCTGAGGTAATAGTGACTCAACAAAAGTCACTTTTGGCTATCAGTTCTACAAAAGAATAAGCATCCATTGTGTAGCAGTTGACAATTCAATTAAATATATGATTTTTCTTTTTTCTGTCATGGTAAAGTCTGTAGTTGAATCAAGTATGCTGTGTCAAATATGGCAGATGTTAGGGATTTTTTACCTAATTATGAGCTAACTTAAAGCTTTTGTCACAATGTATCCCTTCAGTGAAGAAGGAGGGTCCCAAAAGCTTTGGTGGGAAGAAGACGGTTTAAAATGTTTGTAGTCAGAAACCACCTTCTCTGCCTGTTGCTTCTGTCAGGGTGGTGATGACTAACTCAAGCCTACATTTTGTTTCATTCTGGTTCACTGAGCACAGATACACATGGTTTCACTGTCAGCAAGTTTGGGTTAAACAGGTAACTGCCATACTGTGTTCATCAGAAGATACTGTTCCCTGTGTTCTGGTGGTTTAACTGTTCAGTTACTGTGATCTTGTCAAGTCTTTAATCCAAGTTTAGAAAGAATGTAAAATAAAAAATGTTTCTTTTTTCACCTAGTACTACTACGTCTACCTTGTGGTAATCCTTTCATGTGCAGATTCTACAATACGTTTACATTCCCCAAGGTATTTTATTCAAGGCTGTTTTAAAAATAAAGAACTCTTTTTGTCTGTCTCCTCTTTGAAATGCACAAAATTTTCTCAATTTTCATGGAGTAATGAACTGGTAGGAGTTGCTGAATGCAGCAGGCTCCACAACCCAGCTTGATCCCACCCGCCATAGCCGGAGAGCTGGAAGTCTGCTGCCTTTCTGTGTCATCACATCCAGGCAGCAGCGAAGCTGAGCGCATGTAATCCCCCCCAGCAGTAGCTGATCCCCAAACCTGGGTTCCCCCCCATTGCCTGAACCTGGAAACCATAAGCCCTTGAGGTTTGTGGTCCCAATCCCCTTGCAGGTGCCTAGATCTCTTAATGTAAAGGCCTGCTAGTCGGGACTGAAGTTGGCTAGTGTTTGCACAGAGGCGTGCAGAATAAGGACCTCGCCCCCATGTGGCAGCTAGAAATAGGATTTAATAAGAGTAGAGGATAGACTGCAGTGGTCAAATGTAAGGATCAGTCAGACAGACCTACAGACAAGCCGCCTGTTTACACCCAGCAAATTTTATCCCCTTTCCCTTGTATTTGCCCACATTTGTTCCTTTCTGATTGTCATGAGCAAAACAGTACCAACCAGGGATTTTTACTTTCTATAATTTAATTCCATTAACCTAAAGTTTTAACTACTGATTCAAACATTGGGGAAAAAAAAACCCCAAACAAACCAAAAAACCCTAAAACATTAAAAAAACACTTAAGAGAATGCCTTTCCTTCCCTTTCCCCAGGCTCAAATTCAGTACACCAGCTCTCCTACCTCCTTCCCAGTGCACCTCCCCCTGCCTTCACCACAACACACGCTTGATCCCTCCTTGTCCCTTCAGCCAGGTGATGGGCAATGCAGGGGATCAAGGCATAATGGTTTTTTGCTGCCACTCCTTGCTTCTTACCCATTTCTCCCAAGTCAGGGTTGGATTTCTCCACTCCATTGTCTTCTTGGGGAATTACCACCCTTGCTGCCCTCGACATGCAAATCATGTGGTCTAAGGATAGATGAGGCAGTTTTTTTATTCCTAAAATGTTGTGGACTCATTCTGAAATTTCATTCTTATCACACCTCACTTAACGTATAGATAAAAGTGATGATCTGTGTAATTAATTTTCTAGCTATGTAGCTTATATTAATGAGAAATGTATTGTTTGGTCATTCAAGAACATATCCTTAAATGCACAATATCTGGCAGGTAAGACAGGGAATGTTCCAAAACTTCTTTCTCTCAGTAAGCGAGTATAAGGTTTATAGAAAGATTGTGGGATGGGACATCTGAGGAGCAGCTACCTTGGATTCTAAGTGATAGCACCAGTGTATAAGAGCAAAATTAATTACATTATAAAGCAGAGCCACAGTAAAGAAGCAGAAAGCAGACAAAGCAGAATTTCATACAGAAAGGACCACAGACAAAGAAATTGTAAAAGCATATAAATGCCAAATTATCCCTACAAAAAATCCACTGCTGGTAGCTCTACTAAACAAGGGAAGCAGTAAGCCTGATGATAATTTCTGTTGCAGATGAATTCAGCTAGAAGTTCCTACCTTGTTCTCTATATTAAATAATGTATGTTAAAAAACTTTATTTTCTTTAGTGAGATGCTAGTACTGTCTTTTCAACTCTTTATGGGTCAGAACAGCCAAGGGACAGCTACATGCAGAGATAAATACTAATGTGGAAAAGGAACAAATCTGGCCTTTCTTTCCTGTCCTAGTTTTTTCTTTCTATGCAAGGTGTGTTTTGTTGACAATGACTGTCTTTAAATTTGTTTCTACAGTTCATGGTTTGTACCTCATATTCCTCTGGGGACAGGCATGGAAATGAACATTTAATGTTTCACTTTGCTAAAATTATCACCAAGGTACCTAACAGAAGAGCTACTCTCACTTTCTTGAGGTTGACTTTGGATACTGTTCTTTTTGAAAGATGTTTTTTTCTTTAGAAATGACGTAAGTTTTAGTTCCTGTGGGGATTAGCTAAACTGCATCCTGCTTTTGGTTTTGTGAACATATTTTCACAGTGTAGTTGTTTATTAATTTGTAGTACATTGTATTTAAATGATGACTGTTCATTACATACAGCCATTATATTTTGAAAACAAAAAATGTGGCTTTTACGTTCTCTTTTCTGATTTTTGTTTGAAATAATTATCTCCCTTCACTGGACTCATCAGTCTCCACTTCTAAAATCTATTCTAATTCTGCTTCTTTTCATGATGTCTAAATTTTTTTGATATTTATGAACATAAAGTATTTCAGGATCTTGATCAGAATGCTAATGTGGATCATTGATGCCAGTTTGGAAAATGATGAAAAAGGCATCACTTTATTAAATTGGATTACAGACTGAAGCTAAAAGTTTGATTTAAATTTAACAGAGTTCACTACATTATTCAGACATCAGGAGTTGCTGTGTTTGCATTACTGATGATATATAAGTGCAGGAGACAGATAGTATTTTTCTTATTGGGAAGTGGTTAAAGAAGATAGGGCAGTTCTCCAGCTACTTACTTAGCAGGCTTTATTTCCATTGCTTCCCCCAAATCCCCAGTCAGATCTGCAACTCAAAATTTTCATTATTTTTGCCTTACTGATGTTTGCAGGTATAGCTCTATTATATTGACACCTATACAATTAGTTTTCATAGGGCTTTCTACACCCATTAAGCATCTTGATATCTACTGTCTGGAGACATCATCACCTTTAAAAAAGAGTTGCACTTATATTCAGGAAACAGAGTGTACAGGATGAAATAATACCATATACTACACCAACAATTACATTGTAAAAAGTTTAGTTTTCAGGTTCAATCGTGCTATCAGGGTTCTCAATCACAATTATGTGTAAGACTGCACATAAAAATAGCATCCCATGCACACACCCACTAATGTATACATAGTTAAAATACAATTCCAGCCATATGGAGAGAAAGGCATGTAGAAGAGATAGCACATGGGATCGATCTGCTCTTCTATCAATTTAATCAGATAGTTTGTCTGCTCTAAATGAGAATTGATGCAAAATGTATGGGCAGAAGATTTGATTGTATCAGTCTTTAGATGGCATGACTGTGTGACTCATGGGTTTCCTACCTGTTATCTTTGTGCGGCTCTTTAATAAAGCTGCATGCAAGCCCTAAGGTCTGTTTAGAGGCAAACCAAGGGAAGACCTGATTTCTCACTTGGACAATCCAGAGCTGATGTACTTCTATCCATTATCAACAGGTTTTTTATGGTTTTGAGAGCAGGGAGAGATCAGCCTGCTCTCAATAGCTGCTCTTGTGAGACATTAAAAGAAAAGAAAAATAAAAAGCTGTATTGGGGAAGAAGTTCTCATAATAGATTATTGCACTAGTGGAGCGGATATAAGGACAGGGCAACATTCAGTAAAAGCATTTTGAGGATAATCAGTCACAGGAATATTACAGATGCCTGAAACTACTGTGAATTCTGTTATCAAGATCAGAACAGTGCCTTTTCATGTTATAAAACACACATCTTCGTAACAAGACACCATTAAAGTTTCCATTTTAAGATGGTAGTTGTTATGAAGAAATGTGTTAATTTCTTCAAGTCTGATATGTAAAGGCTGGTAAGAAGCTGTTTAAATGTGAATTCCAGGGAGGTACATACAGATTTCCTAATGGTAAAAACAGGTTATGCTATTATGTTGGAAATTTGAAACAAATGTATATACTAATCAATGAAGTCAAATGACATTTGCTTTATACTGCACAACAGTTACATCAACTAACAGTTGTAAATGTCTTAAACCATAAGTACCAGAGAATATATAAAGTAACATATTCATTTTCTGGGAGAAGAGAGATCTAATTCAGTTGATGAATTGACAAGCTCTAGCAAGGGGTATGTGAAACTATCCTTAATTGTTTCACAATGATCAGAAAGTGGCAAAGTGGCAAACTCAGCCTTGTAAAAATCAGTAATTATTAGAAACTGCTCATCATACTTGCTTTGGTTTGCTTGCTAAATGATAAGATAGTTGTATTTCAGTACTGATGGGACAAAAAAGGTTTTGGAAGTGGAAGATGTCCAGAAACTTAATTTTATATGCATTCTTACTTAAATAATTACAGTCACTTAGGTCTGCTGTATTTACCATAGTTCTCAAAGACAAGGTAAAAGAAAAGCATGAATGTGCAGGAATAAGATAGCTAGATTTTTGAACCACAGATGAGAGTTGGCACAGAAATGGTTCAAATCTGGTGTGAAAGTTCATCTCAAACTTTTATTCTAAACATGATTATTATGAAGAAGCTTAAGTACTGATATTTATTTGTATTTTTAATCCAACTCCTGCTTACACAAAAACAGAGATCCTAAAGCTGCTCAAAAGTTTAATATGCTAACATGTTCTCCATCTTGCATGCTTTTACTACCCAAGCTTGTGCAGTGGTATTCAAGAGTTCTCGTGTAGCCTGTAGTCTTAGTGCAGACCCTTTTAGATATGATGCAGAAAGTGGACAAATTGACCCTTCTGCCACTGCTATGTAAGTCCCCCTGCTTGCAAGCAGGACAGATTCTCCCCCTGGTATTGGAATTTAAGTTCCTTGGCCTCTGGGTAGCACTCCTGGGCTTATTTTGTAATGCTGCGATTTCTTCACACCAGGGTCCTAAGGCTGACAGTCCCAGCTCAGACTGACCCTTTAGATAGGTTTGTGTAGAAAAAATTCGGGGAGGTCTATACTGTGCAGTGCCTGGAGACATGCAGTGCTTGTTCCACACACATATTTTTCCACAGGCATCCCGAGACGACAGCTTGCAGAGCAGGTGTGATGGCAACTCATTCTTTTGCAGACCATGTCCCAGGAGGACCGCATAGATAGAGCAACCTTCAAAGCACTGGCAGGTGTCCCTTATGTTGGTGGGCATGACAATGCCCTGGGACAGAGCTAGTGAGAGCTGCACATCTACAGAAATCTGCTGCCAAGGCTAGGAATGGGAGAGAAGTTAAATAAGTGTGTGCAAGGACAGAGAGAAGCTGGGTTACATATTCTGTGAGCGAGATGTTGTATTATTGGCATTTCTCTGGAAGGTCTTTTTTGCTAGCTTTGAGCAGGAGCAAATGGAGAATTTCCTGCAACTGAAGGTGCTCCCCTGGACAAAAGAGAACCCCTTTTGAGGGCAGCCAGCAGAATATCATTCTTTTTGCTCTGTGCTGGGGTATGTCATGCTGCCGACAGCAGAGATCATGGCATGCTATTGAGGCTTTTGGGTGATTAGGGGTGGCTCCTCCGGCTATGCAAGCATCTGGCCTGCCTGCTGCTTTAGAAATACACTCTTATCTCCCATATTGAGGAGTTGAATATTAGACCTCCTGTGAACAAAATGTTCTCGTACAAATCTGGCTGACAAACAGTGGTGGAAATCCTTGCCCATGCCAGGCTATCTTGATTCTGTCTTCAGATTTCAGATTTTCTTACAGACATGGTGTCCATTTTACACTGAAGACTGCCTGGAACTTCCCCCATCTCCAGCCAACATACCAACCACAAGGTTGTTCTCGAAAACTGTGGCCTGGGTGCCGAAATGAGAAGTAGGGTAGGAATTGACTGTGTGTGGGAGTCATAAGGGAGGGAGGCATAAGTATTAAATGTCATGGGAGCTGAGACTGATGCTACAGTAGTGTGTTGTCATGTAATCCTAATGAACTGTGCTTCAGTAACAGAAATTGTTTCCAAAGACTGCATGTGAGGTCTGGGAATTGTAATGCCAGTATCACTGCAAATTAATGTATAGCATCAGTTTTGAAAGTGGTGCGTGTTCATGTTGGAAAGCATATGTACAAGCAAAGTCATACCTAGCTGTCATAAACATTCGGTACTGAGACTTGCAGCTCTCTTCTTCAGGATGATACACCCTGCTATTTGCTGACAACAATTGCCATGCAAAAGTATTTCAGCACTAATGCCAGGCTGCTCTTTCAAACAGACATAAGAGCCTACTTGGTGAAGAGCTCCCTTTTCACTGCAATGCCTGTTTCCTCTGCAGCACCAGCTATCTAGTCTCACACAGCACACTTCCATGGGAATATTCCTTCCTTCTCTTCCATAAGTCCCTCTCTCTTCCATCCAAAAATGTAAAGAAAGCATGATAGTCACCAGAGCTGGATTTCTCTTCTTTGATGGAGTGATCAACTGATGGTTCTAGAGGTGACTGTGAAGTGAGGAGAAACACTGACCTCTGTGAAGGAGGTCTGTGAAAGGACTTACTTTCTGGTTTAGTTCTTTTGAAAAATGATGAAATCTTAAAAATCTGTAGACTTTTGGCTTTGAGGCTCTACCAGAAGTCTGTTTTGAAACTTCCCTTCTTGCTGTACCTAATAAAAAGTCAACTCTTCTTCAGGCTTTATTTTGCTATGCCAAAACGATTGGACCAAAAAAAGGCTAAGCTTCTCCAGAATATATTTTTTAGAAGTTTTGTAGTCTCATGAGGGTTTTCTCTGCCCGTTCTTGGCATGAACAGACATACTCTGGGGTGATAAACAGTTTTATCAATATAGCTGCATAGTTTCCAGTCAAACTAGGCTGCAAGGAGAGCTTGCTTACATATATGCCTCTGAAATACCACACAGACACATATTCATTCTTGTAGTAACTAACTCTTTCCTCTTCTTATTGTCCTAATAGGTCTCTTCTACATCTGTTGCACATCAAATTCTTTCCTGAAGCGTGTGTAATTACAGAGTTCTCATTCTAACAATTTCTTTGAACATCAAGACTACTTAAGTGTTTTGCATATCAGTTTATTTATGCAGAAAGCATGCCTCAGAGAGAGATATTGTAAAGCCTGAATCTCAACAGTCTATTTGAATAGATAAGTCTTAAAAAAATCTGATTTCTGAGAATCATATTAAGTCCCAGGAAAAGAGGTAGCAGATACCATAATATCAGCATATCATAGCATCTTTCTTCACCTTTCTCTTGCTTTTGCCCTATAAAAATGGCATTCCATTTCTTGCTTTTGCCTGGCAAACTAAGCTTAATGTATAAAACTATTGGAAAGCAAGATATGCTTCATGTTCATAATCACTTTTGTTCTTGAGATGATAATTCTAAACTTCTGTAAATCTGTTGCGATTTCTTTTCTTTTAATTAGTTTAATAGGTAAGAACTCAGTTGCATAATCAACTTTACTCCATCCTCTACACCACAGCTGTTAAGAAAAAGTAGGAAAAAAAGCTATAATTCACTACATCATTCAATATTTATTTTCCAAATACAGCCCAGGAATGTCAGCACTACTGGGATTGAGCTGAAAGGTTGTTCAAGATGGCTTACCATGCTGACCTTTATTTATAACTGGAGTAAACAAGTCAGTGAGGGTATATGCTATTCAGATTTTTATTCCTTCTTTCTTCTCATTCTGTAATTGTGACCCATCCATAAGAAATTTCCTTGAGAGAATGATGGTCTTATAATAAGCACTAATTAGCTGTTGAACTGATTCTAGCATATGGTGCAGCAGAACTTCCCCAAAACTGGCTTGAATGGAATGGTGCCATCTGTCTGGGCTGAGTTCAGTGAACAATCTGTCAGATTTTGTTGTTTTAACCTCTTCGATAATTAAAGAGAAATTGGCATGGACTGCTAAGAAAACAGAACCTCCCAGATAACTACCGGACCTTCAGTTTCTGTGAAATCAAGGGTCTCTGTGAATCGTAAACAGCTGCTAGGTTTAATAGAAGTAAAAACAAACTTTATGGACCATTTTCTCTCTCATCCTTGAACCTGGAATTCTGATGTAAATCACACTTGGGCTACAGAAGATCTGTCAGTTTCTGTGTTCTGGAGCATTGTCTAAAGCTGTAAATTCTATTCAGTTTAATCTTCTTTATTTTAAATACCTTATCATTTAATTAGTCAAAGCTAACTGTTGGAGAGAAATATGACAATTGCAACTTAAAATATATGCCAAATATTTGACTATCAGCAAACAAAACATGTAGAACAGACTTAGCTTTCTACCTTGCTAATATCTATCAAATATTTTCAATATCAGACATCATAAAAGTTCATTCTTTCCTGTTTGTATCAGAAGAAATGGGATAGGCCTGAACTTCAGTGATATTCAACTGAGTTATATTACTTCAGAATGAAAATAACAAGCTTGTATTTCTGTGAACAACTTTAGACAAATGCCATTACCCAGCACAGTATTCTATGCTCTACATTGTGCACACTGAACTGATTAAAATATAAAAATATGGAATTTAGCTTATTAAAGCAACTAGTGAAGAAAAGAAAGACTTTTTACATTACCGGGGTAGGGGTAAAGAATTCTTCCACAGGAAGTAAAGAAATCAGAATAATAAACCAGAAATGACAATTCATTGGTGATATTTTTTCCTTCAAATTAAAAGCAGCTTCAGTAATATATGTTTATGTTCCTGGAGGAGCCATCACATGTTTTTAAATAATTTAATAAAAGCAATAATTTTTAAAATAGTATCTGCAGATAAGAAGGTCACCCAAGACAGAGAACATGTCTTTCCATCTCCTTGAAGCATACTGCTTCCCAAGGAGCCATTCTATGGTGCTCATAATCCCAGATAGCCCTTCTTCTTGAAACAGAACTAGCTGTCTTGATCTGTCACTTTCTCTCCCATGAGAGCATAATGCTCATTCAGTGTAAAGACATTTTGTAAGTGCAGTCATCTTAAATTCCATAAGGCTATACAGCCATTAGTCTTTAACTTCCAGCAAATTCTGCACAGAACAAAGTCAATAAAAATCGTGCAGAGACCAGAGAGGAGAACGTCATCCTTAGTTGCTTCAGATCTCATTCCCGTGCAGATCTGACGAGGCACAAAGGCACAGACCTGACCACGATGCTGACCAAGCAGGCAGCTGGATGGTTGGACTTGATGATTTTAAAGGTCTTTTCCAACCTAAATGATTCTATGATTCTATGGACACCGAGGCTTCTTCACCATCTTGCAAAGACATCCCCTTCACACATGTCAAAGGGCTGGTCCTCAAGTCTTGTGTAGTGAGCATTTTCAAGCCACAGAGAAGTGATGAAGCTCAGAATCTTTCTTACTTTTTGATGTAAACTAATGTATGAGAACAGAGAGGTCTATCTGCATCCTTCTTACTTAGTATCTGATATTCACCCCAATATTTCAACTGTTGCAGTTTAGATGTGTCTACATACCTTAGCTCTTATGTCATCCTTCTAGGCTGAAGTAAAGAGTGATTCTAACCATTGATCTACCAAAAAGTAGTTTTAGACTACTCTTTTATGATTTCTTTCAAATACATTTTTTCATTTTTCATATTGAATTTAGTTTCTCTATTTTCCAGCACTGGTGAGAGTACAATTGCACAACTGAAATTTAGGGGTTTGTGTCCAAAATAAAAAAAAAAAAAAAAAGAACAAGCCCAAGGGCTGTAGCCATTCAGCCTTTCATAAAGTTCCATTAAACAAAGTGTAGAATTGGTGGCCTTATACCAATAGTGTAATTCTTCTAAGCAGAAATAGTTTTAAGTCTAAATGAGAATTATAAGAATTTTTTGAGTTAACAACTGGTTAGTTTAATTTCTTCTCAATCAGTAAAAACTTGACAGCATGGGAAAATTTCTTATTTACAGCTAGTAAAATATTCAAGTCCAAAGTTCATGAAGGTAGGAAGCTGTTTTCATAACCTGATTTATTTACAGTAAAATCTGCTAAAATACTGATTTCTGTCAAGTATATCAAATAGTTGGCTACAATTTACATTAGCAGTTTAAAAAAATACATAAGCCTTCTATCAGAGAAACAGTATACAAAGAAAAGATCACGAGTAAGACAATAGGAGAAAACTATGAATAGTAAAACAGTGTTATCCTCTTTGGGTTAATGAAAATCATTTTGCTGACCTAGTTAAATTGAAAAGTTGAATTAGAGGCTAGATGTGTTCAATATTATTTTGTTAAGTTTCTCTAAAATAAGAGTAACAGAAAAGGAATGGAAATTTTCAAAGTAAAGGGTGAATATCCCCCCTGCCCCAAAACCTGAAAACTAAGAGTAAACAGGCCTTTGCTACTACATTGCATAATCTGCAGTTGTTATGCTAATCCACATATTTGTCTGGAATCTCCCCACACACCATTTTTAGACAGCATTAGTGTAAATGAAGATGCAGCTTTTACAAAACTCAGTTAAAAACTGTGACAGATCTTAAACGGGATACTAGTAAACCATTTAAATCAACAGAAAAGAGCCTTTAATCTTCACTATTGGACAACACTCTAATCTCAACCACTGCCTTCAATGCTGGATCGTATTATGCAATATAGAACAAGAGCTCTCATACCTGAATGCCTCAGTGAATCCCCCAACTTAACAAAGAGCCTGAGAATTAATAGGTTATCTCCATCTTTATTTAAGAACTTTTAATATTGCCTCAAGTCACATTTTGAGATATGAGATTGCTGCCTCTTTTCAACTGTTGACTGAATTCTTAAAACTGAAATGGTGCCAAATCCAACCGTCTCAAAAATAATTTCTAACTGCATTTCATTCCTTTGAGCGTATCGCATTGCTATGTGTACAGTTCCGCCTGTGTAGTAACCCCATTGCTAGGTACTTCCATCTACTAACAAGCGATCACAAGACACTGAACAAGTTTGAACCCCTGCCTGGAAAACCAAAACAATTTATTTTGACCAGAGAGAATACAGATAATTCAAGAATACGTGACCATGGAACTTGTGTGTTAAACTTCAACACAATAACAACAAAACAAAACAAAAAAAGAAAAGGAAAAAAAGGGGAGGTGTGGGGGCTTGGGAAAAAAGTGTTATTTGAAGTGGTCCGAGGAATTCTTAAATTAAAATCTATTATGAAAGATATCATCTGTTTTGAGGTGAACTAAACTTTATCCAGACTCCAGCTAGTTTGGAATTACAAATTACTCTTTAGAATTACGAATCTGAAGAATGCTGAACTGATTTGTGCAGGACATTTGTCAAATGGAAGGTATTTCAGTAGTGTTTTCTTCTTTTCTAAACAGTGATCAGCAAGAAGTTCCAATTTAGACAAGTAAATAATGATGATCAAGAAGTTGGCTATGTAGGTTCATAGACTTTGAATTCACATGAAGAAAAATCTAGTTTTGAACTGTTGAGAGTTGCTAAAGATCTAGGGTGCCCAAATCAACCTTTCATACATTTTTCTTTTCATAAAACTGCATCTCAAAACTAGGGCCTTGAGCTGTTAAAATTTGCAAAAATGGCTATTTACTTTGAAATGCTAGTGATAGCTTAAAGCTCATTTACTTCTTTATTTTCAACTGAATATTTCCAAATATAAATATATTAGTCTAAAATATATAATAAAAATCTTTTTTTAATATATTAGTCTAAAATATATAATAAAAATCTTTTTTTAAGTCTTGTTACTTTTTTAGCTTATGGCTTGGCTCATGGTACATTTTCTTTGATGACATGATTTACTTATATGCAAATTTAAAACACTTGGGGACCAGGAAAGACTTCAGACTCCTAAAATTAAAATCTTTCTTATAAACATAATATGAAGATAGCCTTGCTGATTCTGTGCTGACCTAGAACAAGTTTTTCTAGATTCAGGAGGAGGTTGAAAATTCTGTTGGTTGTCTGGGGTGGAAAGTAACTTTCTGGGACAAAGTGAGAAATGGCGTTAGCTCCTCAGAGTTGTGTGTGTTTGTTTGCACTAGGTAGCTGCTGCACAGCTCATCAATTATTAGAAACCCCTACACTTTTTTGAACCTCATAGAGAACAGTGTGAGAATACTCCCATGTAAACCACTCATGTTTGTTTTACATGAATATGACCGCATAGATGTATTCTCGTGTAGTACTTAAGCTAAATGCCACCTTTGAGTTCTGTCATGCTTCTTTTGAATCTCTTCAGGCAAATAGCTTTTCTTAAACTCTTCTCTCCGCCCCCCCCCTTTTCTTTTTCTTTTTTTTGTTTTTTGAACTGGAGAGAAATCACTTTATAGACCACTGTTAAAGTAATTTATCTATGAGATATTAAAGAAATATAATGCACATATTTAAGCATTTAATATATGCATGTGTCTTTCCTGTACAATTAATATTCCTGTAGAAGTGACTTTGGTTTTTTTTACTTACATATCCAGAAACTGCAATTCTGCTACACATAAAAGTTCTCAAGTAGACCCTCTCAGTTAAATGCAAAGTCTGGTTCAGTGAAAACAATAAAATTAAGCATGCAAGAATCAAATCTAATTGATTTTCGGTCACTAATGAACCTTAACATAAAACAATTTCCTTCTTATTCCCATGAGCACAATTCCTATACAAGAATAGGCTTTTACTGGTTTTGCAGTGTTGCATATATAATGAAAATAATGAAACAAACTCCATCCAAATTTCCCTACCTGCATTTTGATTAAATCCAAACCAAAGTTCCAGAAAGAGAAAAAAAAAAATAATCAGAATTTCTTGACAATCAACTCCCAGCATAATACCTTAACAAAGGAGAGTCAACTATTTTGGCTTAGCAGATGCTAAAACAGAATTTGTATTGAAATGAGCCAGAAAAAAGGAAGACTAATACAAAAGTTGTTTTTTCTTAAATACCTCCAGAAGATTTTCCTTTTTTAATTCAGTATTTATTATGTGACATTAGTGAAAGGTGTTTTTTTAATTTGGTTTATAAACCTGGTATTATGTTTATTTCCTTTCAATTAGCTAATACTTAAATAAATACTACATGGAATTAACAAAAAAGAATAGTAGCTTGGAGAATATGAGCTATAGTGACTCATATTCTAGATCAACCTAACCAATTCATAATACAACACAGAGCATACTCAGTAAACGAACATAGGTCAAATTCTGCCAACTCATATGCACATCAGCTCATTTTGATAGGTAAAGGTCAGGTTGAATCCATCTGTTGATGAGCCTCAAGTACAGAAGAGAGCTCTTTCTCTAAATAGCACTCATCAAATAAGCAATAAATCCTAATTTTTCTATCTTTCTTTATGAAAAATGGATACTCTCAGCATTTCCTATACCATTTTCAGTGCCCTTTCAGATATTTGGATTTTAATACTATGTAGCAGTTCTTGCTTACTTATTTCACTCACTGCAATCATAATGTTCTGATATTAATATATTATAGTATTATTATTCCTGGCATCTATTACTATTAATATTTTTAGGCCTTAAATGAGCACTGCCATCCCAACTCTCAAAGGTCAGCCATACACTGTTGAAACTTTTACTAAATACTTACCAGAAATCTCATTATAATTGATTAGCTAGTTACAACACACACAAAAAAAAAAAGAAAAAAAAAGAAAAAATCTATTTAATCCCACTTGATGAGCTATGGTGACATTGGTTTAACTTGCAGTCAACCCAGCTTCAACCAGTCTTACAGGCAAATTTTGATATTCTATGTCTGTTACAGCTAAATTCTTAGACTGTGACTAGCAGCTTCTAAATATTTTATCTGGAGCTTATTTATGCATAAAGTCCTCAAGGATTTTGGTTTCCTAGGATGCTCCTACAAACCAAAAAGAATAGTTATCAAGACTAGATAATCAGAACATCTACAGTTCACACATAAGCAGATGTTTGCTAATGTATTTTAAGTGTTTATCACCACCTAGGCAGAAGAATATTGTCTCTGCTGATGTTTTATTTTCTAACATTATTGCTATTAGTCCTGAGTTGGGCTTTATCTGCCTGTCCTTTCCTCACACTGACCATCTCAAAAAAGGCCACAAAACTTTAAAAAAAAACCATTACTTCCTTGGAATCTAAACTAAAATATTGAAGTTTTTAAATAGAGAAACCTCAAGTGACTAGGTCAGATGGAATACCAGCAGTACAAAGTTTATAAACAACTCTTCCAGTGTGCCCTTGCATTCAGGCTGTCAGTGGTCTCAGCGGCTTACTGAGCTGCAGCAAACTCTATACAAGTGACCCAAAGTGCAGAGGTAACTACTCTGTACTGGTTCCCAGTTGTTTTTTCTGCCACTTTCTGGCTCCTTTCTTCTCTTTGTCTCCTCCTGAGATGCGTCTAAACTTCCGTCTCTTAAGCTTTTCTAGCCACACCTGGGAAAAAGAGCAATCACTCGCTTTTAGAGGAATCCTCTCAAATATTTACTATAGCCAACAAATCTAGAAACAAATAAAGCATATGTTGTGCACCATGATTCTCATAATCCATTTCTCAGTGTCTTAAATGAGTCTTCGTAATTTGTCTTCTAGGTCCCCCCCTCTTGGACTACACTCATCTGTTATGCCTAAAATGAAGTTTCCAGCTCACAGTCACTACCTTACTAATCAAAACCTCAGGTTTGTTTATTGTTTGTTTATGCTCTCTTTATATGTCGTTTTTTCTTTATTGATTACCTAAAGAAATCTCATGGCTTGCTATTTTTGTTCTGAAAACAAATTTCTGAGGGACATTGGGGATTATGTTGATTTTGGTTAAAGGGCAGTTAGTATGAAAAAAAAACTTGAAAAAGTAAAACAATAAAGATTTTTCTTATCATTGGTCAAAATCTACTATATTGATGACACTCCAAAAAAATAATTTTTTTCTTTTTTTTCCTTTTTTTTTTTTTTTAATAGCAATATATCCTGCATTATCTGATGCACTAGAGAATTCTAAGTTTCTTGTCAAAGGCTGGAAGCTCTGCATGGTATACAGAATTAGGTGGTTGCCAAGTTATCACTTAGAGCCCCCAGCTTTTTAGTGGAGCAATGATATTACAGGTGCTCATGTAATAACTGAGAGACTGACTTGCTTCTGTGGGAGTTTCTAGTGTGTTGGGAAAGCTTTTGTCTTTCTGTACTGTTTCTGTAATGGTGTGGCTGAGCATTAGTAAAGATTTACTTTACTATAACTGAGACTTGAAAAAGAGGCAAAAGGACAGTTTATATCACTGGGAAGACACAGAGGATCTGAGGGGACCTCAGTGGTTATAAGAAAGAAGAATGTGCATAAAAGCCACTGTGCTCCTAGATAAAATGTCAGTTCTTTGGGGCAGAAAGAAAAAAAAACTCATTTAATTTTTATCAGTTACATTGGAGATAAACTTCGACCAGGACTCATCTGCACAAATATATTGAAGAATACTTCCTTAACCTTTTCTTAGTAATAACAAGGGAAAATAACTATTCCCTAACTTTGCTCTTATAAGTGAAGGAGAAAAAAAAAAGTTCAAAGCAAATAAAGCCACAAGCTGAATAACGAAAATCAATTCCATATACATAGAGTAATCTTTGACTTGCCATTAAATGGTATTTATAAGTGCTTAAAGACTCAAATAGGACGACTGAAAAGAGATGAAAAATTATTTTATTATTTATTTATCAAATATAGGAGTAGAAAAGGAATATAAGAGGTATAGGTGTAGATTAGCCATTCTTTAAAGCATCATCCCCATTCAGTTGACACATTTTTCAATGAGAGAAAAAAGTTTTAAACAAGAGAAGCTCTGAAATATTCTTTTCTGTTTTCATCTCATCAGATTTCATCTATTCTGACTGGCTTCTTATTTTTGAAGTCCATGATCTGTTTATACAACACATAAGTACTTGCTTCTTCAAAAGGGAATTGGTAGAAATAAGAAGTGGTGCCAGTAAGAGCAAGAAGACCTGTGAATTTTATTTAATAAAAAAACACATATGTACTCTTCCCTAAACTGTGCAGGTGGAGAAAAGATGTTCACAATTCTTTGTACCTTTCAAATATGGAGTAAGCCCCTAGGTATAAACAATTGTCAGGCAATTTTGTTTCCAAAGAACATTGGAACTGTTTCGAAAACAAATAGAGACTTTGTTATAGAGTCAGGACTGACAGTAGGAATCTGATGAAAGACAGAAATCTAGGGCCATTTTCTCTTTTTGTTTTAAATTAAATAAAAGCAATTGTTTGCCTTGGAATATTTTAATGGGGGAAAATACACCCAATTATGTATTTCAGAGGCTCTACCATACCTCCACCAGTAAAAAAAGTCTCTGAAACTTCATTCAAGAGAAAAGGAGTCATCAGAAATTAAAAATGTTATCATGGCAGTCATGATCCCCTTTCCACTTTTTATTGTTACTATAAGCATTTGTTAACTGGCAATTTGTTCTTTGACTCTAAGACAGCCTTGTTTTACCTGTGATTACTGCTGCTATGTCCCATATCTTTATTTCCTTGTCATTCTTCTTAAACTGCATCTAAGATGTAATAAACAGCCCATGCATGAAGATTAGTACTTTCTTACAGTACACTGATCTGAACTACCACTGATAAAGGCAACAAGTTCTGCTTCTTCTTACTGCTTAAATGGACAGAATTTTTTTCCCATTTGAGGCTAGAATGGAACTGTCAGGAAGGAAAAAAAAAGTTCACTGGAAGAGTCTCGATATAGTCTAAAACTACAAATCATCAGTGTTTATATTAACACAGGCATGGTATTGTCACAAGTACATTATAAGAGGAGAAAGGTTGGCTTCATGTTAGTCTTGACAACCATGTAATTGAACTGAGAGTAGATTTGCTTATGAAGGTTAGAAAAAACTTTAGACCATATCTCCAGATCTTCATTTTTCTTTAAATTGAGGTTTCATTTAAACATCACAATGTGTAATACTGATTTGGAGAGCATAAATATTTTTCTTCATGCATTAATTTTATTTCTAAATGTGAGAAGTCATTAATTTGCCTTTTCTTTATTTGGTGCAACAGCACTTTCATTTTTCAATAATGCTTTTGTTTCCTACAGTACAGGAAATGGAAAATACTTTAGGGTTTCTTATTTTAGTTTATTTATTATAGATTCCTATATTTGCCAAAAGAGAAGCACAGATTATTCTGAAAGGCATGAACTGTGTGGTGAGTGAGCATAGGCTAATTATCCCCCCATCACGAAAATATCTCATTCTGACCTTTAATATTGATTTTACCTGCAAATGCTGAAGGTCAAGGGCCTTCTGGAAACAAAATATATGTAGTGTTCCTATTCAGTTTTTCTGTAAGATTATTCAGATTATCTTCTTTAATCTCATGCCATATTACTTCCCCCCCCCCCCCCCCCCCCCTTGATCATGCCCACTCTCTCTTCTTTACTCTAGTCCTGGGACCTTTCCTTCTCTTCCCTCCTTCCTGACCCACTGCCAGACATGGTACTTGTATTACACTGCATTGCAAATGCATCAATGTTACTGGTTTTGACAACCAAAATATGATTTCCCCTTCCTTTACATATTCTATAGATCCCCACAGGTTTGCATTTATAAAAAAATCAAGTTCTGGTATAACTTTGGGTTTTACAAGCTTGTGGCCTGAAGGAAAGAGGAACAGGCATACTTGAAATGATGTAGTTAATCTCTTGTGTCATTGTCAAAAATTGCTAAATGTTAACAATCTAATCTCAGTGCCTAGCAAGTATTTGAGTAAATCTGTTGGAATAGAAACTCAAGCTTTCAAGTAGAAGTTAAGTCTGTTAGTCTCTAGCAATTAATTTGTACTTTAGGAATCCCTGGAGGAGAATATGTAACAGATAATATTGAGTCCTATCACTCTGGGGAAACAGACTGTTTCAACCTCCCAGTAAAAGCATGGCAGTACCACACCCATTTCTTTGGATAGATGTTCTCTTTTCTCCTTTGTACACAGTGGGACAGATTACACGGTCTCCTGACTCCATCCCACTCCTATCTCTAAGGGAGTTTCCAGGTATCTGTTTTGGGGCTTTCAGAAATGAGGTGCATTCCAAACCTGTTTCTTTTTCAGACGGCTGATGTCACGCTCAGCCATCCAAGAAATCCTCAGTCTACAGTGGGCAGCAATTCTACTAAACTCATTTGCTAAATGTTTCTTCCCTCAGGCCCTGCTTTCTGTAATTCTGATATCCCTTGCTAAGTGCCTTGGCCACAAAGCACTCTCTCTTAGACTCTGCTTGAACTTTAACACCCAACTGAATTCAAATTTATCCTGCTTTAACTAGAGCCATTATGTCTTCTTTTTGTTTTGCTGTAAGCCATGAGGCCTGAAGACAACTGCTATTTCACTGAATCTTCGCCTGTTTATATCCATGTGGCAGCCTAACCTGACACATTTGGACTGAAGTGCTAATCTTGTTTTCAGCAGGAAGTACCATGTAGTAAGTTACTGGTACTCCAAGGTACCAGTAAGGTACTTGTATTAACTTTTAAGGTACTTACTACTGTAGTAAGCCTGTCTCAGGGAAGAGAGAGTAACTAGAAACAACTGCACAGTTAAGGAAGGAGAGTGAATAACTTCTCCACACTAGCCTTGAAGTTATGCCTTTTTCCAGTGACAGCTTAATTGAATGAGAAATGATTATGTAGTGAGAGTAACGGGTTCCAGGTTTGGCCCAAAATATGAAAATCTATGCCTGTTTCCTAAACCCATCCTTTCTACAACAGTAGATCCTGAACTGTCTCAGTGTTACAGATCTGTCTTTCCAATTACATTCTACTTAGGTGCTTTCCCCAGCCCAGCTACCAGTTATTGAAGTATGTGTTGTTAGGATGATGGTCTTCACTCTGTTTTAGATCTTTAGATCTGCAAAAAAATCTGAGAAACTTGCATGAGATAAGCAAATGATAAAAAGTATATTTATACAGCTTCCCATTTAACCAGTGGAGCTACAGTGACCCATCTGTTAGAAAGAAAAAAAAAAACAATTTAGAGTATTAGGGTTGTTGCTAGGATTACTTTTCATTTAGTAAGCTACAAGAAAAGGTAAATCAAAATAATAAGCAAAACAATAATAATAAGGGCTGATATTATTTTTGTACCACTGCAAAACCGTTTGTTAAGAGCCAACACAATTCAATATTCTAAAAAGCATCAGCCATATAAGAGTTAAAAAGTGATAGGAAAATAAAAGTGTGAGGTTGATACTATATAAAAGACATCTTTGAAGAAGTGGTTTGATATGCTTCTCTAAAGGTCATTTTGATACCTGTGCACTCTAGAGTAGATGCTACACTAAAGAATTAAAGCTCATATTGAGAAAATGAAATATTGCTAAATGTTTTTCTTTCTGAGGAAAAAATGCTTTGATTTCAGTAATTATAACTCATGCCTTCAATTTTACTGTAGTGTTTTTGTAACTTCATGTAATATGCTATTATGTAATATTTCTCATAAAGCCATTTGGTTTATTCTCCATTTTTTCTCTTCTCCGTTAGGAACCAGCTACAGGTGAAATAGCAGACCATAGACAGAAGGGTGGCAAACATCATCAAATGTATGGAATGGCTGGGAATAATGACTAAAAAGACTTGAAGCCAAAACTTTGAAAAAAAAGATTACTGAACAGGTCTATAAACTCACCAGTGGTGCTGATAAGATGAATAGGAATTGGACGTTCACTGTCCAGCTGAGAGGAAACAAATTAAAATAGAAGGAGTCGTATTCAAATAAAAGAAGGTATTTCTTCACACAACAAGTAGTTCAGAAGCAGAACTTCCTGCTGCAAGATGGTAAGTGTGCCAAAGTTGGCATGCATTCAAATGCAAATGATTCTGAAATAAAAAGACACTGCTATGGAATGTTTCCAGAGGCTGGAGGGCTAGTCTGGAAAAGCATCTTAGGTGTTTACCTCGTTGTAGCAGTTGTCCCAAGGCATCTGCTATCAGCCGTAGTTCCCCCACTAAGGGGGAAGAACAGGACAGGTATTAATATCACCCACACGCCTACATGCTAAAGGGGATAAGAAAAGCCCTCACTCACTTTCACATATGCTTTCCCCTGCCTCTTGGGCAGTGCTCTTCAATAGTAGGCATAAAATCAAATGTTTATTTTATATATTTATATTTAAGATTTCTAAAATATTTTAGAAGCCATCCCCATAGCTAAGAACCCTATTACTCAGGACAGAAATTGTGTATGTATTTTGGGGTAGATGTTCTACAAGCTGCCTATTTAGGGCACATAGTAGCAATTTTAATGGTTATATAACCACTGGGTGCCTTTTTTAAAAAAATCTCTGATTACTTGTACAGACCATTTCACACTTAGAAATCAAAGCCTGCTCAAAGAAAATAAATAGACTAAGATGATTTCAGAAATGATTGAGCAGGCTTTCTTCCTGTAATGTATGTGAAATGAACAAAATTATAAAATGAGAGGTAAATAACTACAGCTGGGAGTTAAAACACTGTTGCAAAACTGGGCTATCCTTCCAAGGAAACACAGTATAATTACACCTGCTGTCTTTCATTATTCAGTTGCTAACCTACTGGCACACTTTTCCTACTATGTGGGAGATGATCAAGATTACAGAAAGCTATTGCTTTCTATTTCTAGAGAAATAGTGAACTTTACTGGCCCTTAGTAATTTACCTAATTTCATCTCAAAGACTTCCCCCCCCCCCCCCCCCTTCCTTATGAGGTAAAGGAATTTTCAAATCCAGGGAGACACATTTGGCTAGTCTTAGAAAAATGAAACCATCTACCACTTGAAAAAGAGTTCTCCACAAATTTTTTGAGACAGGACCTTTCAGGAACGAATTTTATGATGTAAAAACGTCTTTTGCTATGTGCTGGTTTAGAGCACAGACAGAGTAGAAAGAAATTCTGTTCCTTCTGACTCTGTCAGAGTTTATGATGCAGTGCTCATTTTGTCAAGAAAATTTTACTGTTTATTTTATTACTGCCAGAGGATTTTAAAAAAAACCCAAACCATAACAGCTGATTTTTCTGTCTTAAGAAGAGAGAATTTAAATGGAAATATTTCTTAAAGTCAGAAAAATTTCGTGCAGAGTGTCCAGAAGGGAAATTTTCCTTCCTCTGACTTTTGTCAATGCCTCAATTACTCTCTCATTGTACACTTAGTTAAAAGTAAAATGCACAGAGATGATTTAGCCCTGTTTGCTGATACATGTTTTCAAGTCTTAATAACAATCCAGTTCCCAACAGAGTCAATAGGAAGAATGATGAACATGTAAATTCCATTGAAAACCATTTTTAGATGCTAGAGATCTTGTCTGTATCTTCTTCAGGAGTCACAGATCATAAATATTTATGACTTGCTGAAGAGAGTGGGAAGGACGGTGAGCTAAAATATCAGTATACTGAAAAAGTTGCCTAACTTAGAAAAGAAGCCTTGAAACTAGAAGCAGCAAACTAGCAAATCATGAAGAACATGAGTAATATCATTCCCAACATGGACCTTAGAAGACACCAGCTCTGTCATGGAAGGTTCCCTTTAAAGGTTGCAATCTGAAATCTGTCTTGTGGAGAACAGGCAGATGGCCACAAGCTTTGGCTGTTTAGTTTCCACTGTTTCCAAGTTCAGCACAATTCAGAAGAGAATTTACCACAAGAAATTATGACAATATGATCTTTCCCTTGCTATAAAAAAAAAAAATTAGTGTGAGGATATCTCACTGGATTGCTGAGAGGGGCTGGTAGTCTTACAACCTCTTGGTGTTGGAGCTGCCTCATGGAGACAGGGTTAAGTATTTAACCTTAGTATGCTGATTCTGCAAACCTTCCCTTGGAGGCAAACCATACTACAGCACCCTCTAGCCCACCTGACATTTCAACTTTTTCTTGGGTCAGATAACTAGGGAAATACTCTCACTTTCCAACTGCATAGGGCAGATGAAAACCTCTCATTTCCAAGGGGGAGCTGGCATCACTAGGCAATTACCCAGACTACAAAGTAATTACCTGTCATAACCACCTAACATCACCGTAATGCATGCTGATCACGTGGCTTGCCTTTGGTAAATGCAAAATAATGTTAACCTATGTCCTGATTTCAGCTGGAATAGAGTCAATTTTCTTCCTAGTAGCTGGTATAATGTTGTATTTTAGATTTAGTATGCGAATAATGCTGATAACACACTGCTGTTTTCAGTTGTTGCTAAGTAGTGTTTATACCAAGTCAAGGATTTTTCAGCTTCTCCTGCCCAGCCAGCAAGAAGGCTGGAGGGGCACAAGGAGTTGGGAGGGGACACAGCCAGGGCAGCTGACCCAAACTGGCCAAAGGGACATTCCATACCATGGGACGTCATGCCCAGTGTATAAACTGGGGGGAGTTGGCTAGGAGGAGTGGATCACTGCTCAGTGACTGGCTGAGCATCAGTCAGCAGGTGGTGAGCAATTGCATTGTGCATCACTGATCTTTCTTGGGTTATATTTCCCTCTCTTTTTTAAATCTTTTTTCTTTTCTTTTTTTTTTTTTTAATTTCAATTATTAAACTCTTCTTATCTCAACCCATAAGTTTTACTTGTTTTTGATTCTCCTCCCCATCCCACCAGGGGTGGGGGGAGGAGAGAGCGAGCAGCTGCGTGGTGCTTAGTTGCTGGCTGGGGTTAAACCATGACAATCTATAATCAGCTGGAAAGAAAGGTGTTTCAGAATTTGGAGAAAAGCAGGGCTGGGCAAAGAATAATGGGAACGTATAAGGGCTTTAAATTTTTTTTTTCTTTTTCCCAAAACAACAATAATAAAACTAACTAAAGAGAAGAGGAACACCAGGCCAGCATGACATTGTTAAACTGAACTTTTTAAGCAGTCCAAGTGACGGGCTGTATGAAGAAAAAGCTTTGCACTCCCCCCTAGACACACACCCCCAGTAACTGAGAACTGCTCTATACATGTCACCAATGAGTTGCCATTGTTGAATCTGGGGAAACTGCAACACTTGCTGCAACCGGTCTCAATGTCAGGCTCTGGGCAGTGGCTTGGCACCAATGAGTAGCTGCTCCACCTCGGGCAATTTACTTCTACATGGTGTTGGATGACCAAGTAACAATGTTCCACCAATTTCTACTACTGGGGGCTTTTACAGGCAGATGTCAACACCAGCTGCCAATCAAATCAGTCCATGATGATATCACGGTATACCTTTCCAAAATTTTAAGGCATCATTCTCTTGCTGCTTGTTGATCTGTGGCCAGTATCTAGGCTCACCACACTCGGTTCTTGCTTTTGTTGCCCTGTTGGACCTGGCTTATTATACCCAGGGTTTTATGTATGTTGTTCTCTCAGCCACAGCTTGTTATACTCTGTTATTAAACTCATGACGAAAACAAGTTCCCACGATAGGAGTTCTCTTATTTATTGTCTGGCTTCTGTAGTTCTTGGAAAATGGGGATATTCCAAAAGTCTGCTGTAGTTCCAATATTTAGAAAAGGAGAAAAGAATTCTTCTCAAAAAAACCTGTATCTCAGTTAGCCTGGGTTGGTTCTTACAGAAAATGAGACTTAATGTTACTGACTCTTTGGCATCAATCCTCAGTTCAACCTATCTAATTTTTTGAGGTCTGTGGCTGAAAGTCATCTGAGACCAATAGATTTCTCTTAATACTTGCTGTTTATCAAGGCAAATAGAAACCCAGATCTGAATGTGTATGCCAGGGAGAGGTAATAGGGATGTTTCAAAGAGAAACAAATTGCTTGCTGCCACTTGTTACACAAAGGCATTTAACTAAACAAGTGAATCTTCATTTGCATTTCTGAGGAAAAATAAAAATTCAAATTAATGGTAAAACAGGAGAAAGGGTCACACTAATCCGGCAACAGCTTGGAATGCCTAGGCTGGAAGGTAAGTGGTCTACTTTCCCCACTAGAGATTTTACCCTAATGACAAATTCTGCATTAGGGACGTGCGTATTGCTAATACTCAATTCTAAAGCAGCTCCAAGACAGAGTCAGCTTTGTGATGGCCAAGCATGTTCAGATTGCTTTGGTTAATGTGGTGAAGAGACACAAAGTAGTTGAAGAGTTGGAGCTTCCCTGTTCAACATAAAGCAAGAAATTTTTTATGAGGTAACAGGTGTTAGAAGCTCTGAAGCAGAATATCTCTTAACAGAAAGGGATGGACATGTCCAAAGTCTGTACTCCATCTGTGTTAGGGAAAAGCTCTGCGAATGCAATGCAAAAGAGGAAAAAGCTGGAAATGCATGTTTTTATTTATAGTGTATGGCTTCAGAAGCCTTTTAAGGTAAGGGCTATGTCAAATCTGGTAGGTGTTTTTAATGCCTTGTTTTTTTCTACTTCCTACCTCTTTCCAATTTTTCTTTATTTTGATCCCTTGACTTGGTATCTGTGAGTGGAAGTGACTGATGAGCTTATAACTGGTGCTTTCATGTCAGACACAGTCAGTAAATTGGTGATTTAGTTACCTGTGTTACTTGGAAGCTTCTTTAGTTATGCAAAGAAAAACCGTCCTTTTTTTCTTGACAGGAGCATACAAAAGAATGGTAGATTATCGTCAGTCATCTAAGCAATTATATGAAGTAATTGCTGGTGTAACTTGATCGCTGGTGATTGGTGAGACAAAAAATTATGAGTAAGATAAAATACTGTTGCAGAATGACCTGAATCATAATTAAGAAATAGTAAGAAAATACATTTCCAACACAGTCATATACAGTGTAGTACAATGGGAACCAGGAATGCAAGTAGTATTCTATCATTTATATCTGAAAAAACAATGACAAAATGGTGAGGGTGTCAGAGGTAGCTTCCTCAACTTGAACTCCTGACATAATTATGAAAAAAAATGGCAATTTTTTTCCCTGATGCTTTGAAAAGGCAGATATTAAACTGATCTTATCTCTGTAAATGGCATTGTCAAAACCGTAATGAAATTGTCTCTCTGGTCTTTCTATTTGCTTTTAAAGAACAATCCAGAAATGTCAAAAGAGGTTGAAAAGAAAGCACACCCCAATGGCACAGAGGCTGAAAAACAACTCTCAAAAGAGAGAGTACGAGAATGATATGTTCCCTAAATAAAAAGATGGGAAAGACACCCATCAAAAGCATGATCATTTCCAAGAGCTCAGAGTTGGAATTTAGACAACTACAGCCTTAAAATAAGTCTTTTTATCTATTTTGGGTACTCCTAAGCTCTGTTTCTGCCACTGGCTGTTGTTGATGCTTCATGTCCTGTTGTATCTCCAGAGACTCCTGGCCCACTATTGGCAAATAGGATTCAGATGCTTGCACTGTTTGTTCCTGTTCCTGTCTTTTTGAAGAACCAGAGCCACTTATCTTTTTGCCAGCACAAAGGCTGGCTTGATGCTGAGTTTGATCATAAAGCTTTCGTGTTTGCTTTTGTGTGGTAAAGCAGTAGGAAACGTAACTCTTGTTTAATGCTCATCAGGCAATGATGTAGTGAAGTCCAATGTCTAGCAACTTCAAGAATTCAAACTACAATTCTGCTCTTTATCTACTACGTTACTTTCTCATGCACTTTGCTGTGCCTCTTCCTACTGCATACCATTTTCTATAATGTCTGCCAAAAAAGTATTAATAATTAACTATAATCATATGCTAAGTACGGAACTCAGCTTCTGTTAATAGTTGTGGTATATGTTCAGTTCATACTAGTTCATACTGTGTGTTCTTTAAAAGATGTTTTGGGACATTTCGAAGTCTGCATATCACCATCAGAGTTATAGATGTTCTCATTAGTTCTTTGAAGTACGAACACCTTGCTCATTAGTTGTTTATCTTGCTACTTGGCAGTCACACACTCAAGCTCTTATTTCTTCATTTGCGCAGCTGCAGTAATCAGACATCATATTTTTAGGCCTGCTTAGCATTGCCTTTGCCTACAGCTAGGAGAATAGTTCAATATTAGAACAACTTTTTAACCCTGGTGTGCATCTGTTAGACGATTTACATATTCACTAAATGGAGCTTGACTCTCCCCTTGTAAGATGCCTTAACCTCCAGAAATGAGTCTTTATTTACCTAGATGAAAGAATTCTAATCACTCCAATAAAAGCAAAATAACTTCAGTGTGAGAGATAGGGAGCCTCTACTAAAAATATCCCCAAACTCAATGTTTTGCTGAATCTCCTGCTAAGTAGGATCTGGAGGCTCAAATTACCTTTGGCAGAGGAAGAATTTGAACCTAGGCCCTCTGTATGCTAGCTTGTTTTTCTCATTACTTGACTAGTAGTAGCATGTGGAAGAGGGGCCATAATTTCATCTGATGGAATTGACCTGGATCACCCATCTTAATCAAGGCTGGTGTTGCCTATGAGTGAATTCTGAGGACGCGATTACCACCTTTTATTAGTTTTTTCTAACTGGTCGGTTTAGACTGTTCTCTGCTTACTGCACTGTTTTTCTGTGTGCTTGAGTGAATCTTGCTCTTTTGTGAACTACATTGATAGCTGAGGCAGGGAGAACATACACCCTGTAGTAAGCATTTAAAATTCAGGCATTCAAACATCTCTGTCTCTCTCGTGTAGCTCTGGCTTTGGTTTCCTGCCAATAAAACACAATTTGATTTCCTGGAAACTACAGCAATTAAAGTTTGGAGGCCTGGTAGAAAATAACTAGGTGAAACTTAAGGACCTTAGGTGACCAGACTGAAAATTCCAGTGACTGGAGCAAATGAAAGGTCACATGCAATGTGTCACACAGAGAGAATGTTCTGAAAGGTTTTGGTCTCTGTCTTGGAATATAATAACAAGATACTCTGTGACACTAAAAAATGAACAAGCACAGCTACTACTTCACAAAACACCCACTTTTCAGGAAAGCACTGAACCCAAGCATTTTGATTAAAAAATGGATAGATGATAAAATAGTCGTGTGATGGTTTTGCGGGTGGATACCACACTGCACTTTGTACTGAAGTGACTCTGTTAGAACCATCAGGGTCCTGAGTGCCCTGACAGGTTTTAATGGCCTTGACCACCCTCCCCTGGGGGCATCACCCACTGGAGACCCCACCGCTGGGGTCTCATACCCATGGGCTGAGGAGCCCTCTTTCAGCTCAGCACTAGGACTTAAGTCCCTGCCTGAGATATGTTATCAGAATGCCAGTTTCCAGTCCAGACACAGCCTATTCCTGCGCCTGCCCAGGGTCCCTGTCGATCCAGACCCTGACACGTGGATTCCTTTTGCTTTTTAAGGAAGCACATATTACTGAGTTGATAGCAACAGCAAAACAGTGTCATCTAAAGCTAGCACTCTGGAAAGATCAGAAAGGGCTCTGTCCCACAGTCCTTGAGTTCTCAAAGAGAAGATGGATTTCCCTAGAACAGGATATGGAGGACACATTTCAGCTACTGTGGTTTAGATTGAAAGTGTAACAAAAGCTCCACTACCTGGCCTTTTATAAAACTTGTAGAGAAATACTAATCATGGAGGATCTCACTGTTTCCAACTTCTTTTTTTTAATGATGGGTTTAATCAGGGGCTCCTGACTGATTGCAGAGAATCTTGATAGGTTTACAACTGCACTGTAGATTTAGGGAGACCTGAAATGTTAAAGTGGAAGGATGGAATGGGAGAAAGAAGAAGAAGAATAAAAATGTAGGATGGACCTTATTTAAAGGAAGAAAGAGAACTGAAAGCACAAGAGGCTTTAACTCCTCATGAGTCAGGAGACATAATTTAGAGACATCTGCATTCATGAAAACAAAACTAACTCCTAGGAAAACCCTACCACGGAGCAGTATTTACAATCAGTGAATCTCCTAGTCAGTCTCAATTTAGTCTAGCCTTGTTTGTTATAATGCCACAGAAAAATAATGAAATCCCCCTGTAGACTGATTATCATTACATCTCATGCCTGGAGCCATTTACATTCTTACATAAAATCTAGAGTGTTTTGGTAGTGGAAAAAATACTATGGGATGTTTTTACATATTGGGTGATACAGAAAAGAAACTATGGGATATTTAAAAAAAAAGCCAGTAAAGAAACATTTGTCACTGAAATGGTCAACCTGTCACTAGAAAAAGTAATAACATAAAGATCTTACTTTTACTTTCTTTTTTCAAAGCCACTGTGTTCAGGGCTCTTACTATTTTTATTTTTACAGTAGAATATCTTTATTTTTTAAATGTAAACAATTATTTGTCCATAAATGTGCTAGCAATGTTGTATTCACTGCATTTTCATTGAAGATATTAATGAATGGTACAAAAGCTTCCCTTTTCTCCTAAGGACTCATTTTACATATAGTCAGAATCACAAGAACGAAAGGAGAGAGGAAGATTCATGCATAATTTGCTCTTTATTAGCAATATTCAAAACTTACCAAGCTCCTTTCTTGTAAGCTCTAATTTGCTTGAAATTTTTTTGAAGCTCTTCTGTCCTAGATCTATGTTAAAACTATTAAAAAAATTTATATTTCTTGCTTCACAAGGAAATACTATCCGCTTTCTTAGAGAACTGGCTCTTCCCTTGCTATTACTGTGGTTTTTCCCCCCTCTAATGGCAAAAAGTTTTGATTCAGGGACAGTCCTGATATGGCAGGTTTTTTGCTTGAATTCTAAGGAGACAAAATGAATACTTATGACTGAACGCTGCATTGTGGGTAGGTTTTATGCATGGGGTATATATGAAATGCTGTGGTTTGGTGTCATAAGAGATGACATATCAAAACTGGAAGTTGAGTTGCTATATAAATAATTAATTAGGAAGAAGGATAATATCCTGTTTTTAGGTTGAGGCTATGCAGCTGAGATTCATAGCTTGGGAGGGGGCGGGGAGAATATGCATTATATAGGTAAGTGTCTGAATTTCCCAAGATGCCTTGTAAGTAAATTTCAATGGAGCTGCAAATAGTTATCACAGTAAGACTTCTTGTTTTAGTATTTCTTCTCCTTGCTGAAGTTTTTGATCTAGAGTGATGTACTATGCAAATTAGTACTTCACAATGAGATGATTTATGATAATGAAATAATAGAAATAAGTGATGGTTTTGTGTTGGAGCGTCTCATAGAGGCCTCAAGCCATATCAAAGATGAATGAGTTACCAGCACACTATGCTTTTGCTCCTTATTTAGTTCACTTTCGTCCTTGGAATTCCATTGCTCTTGTTGTTGTTGTTGTTATCTATAATATCTGACATAAACTCAGCTATCTTCCTAGTTATGTACACTTGTGTTCTGGCCTTTCTGACCTCCAAGAACAGTGAAGAGAATCAATTCCTTCCTGCCTTGTACTGCTTATCTGTTTTTTAACACTGCAATCTCATTTATTCTCCTGAAGTGCACACATTTGTTAATATGACTTAATTCTGTATGCATGGCTTAAATTGTTTTTCTTATATAAAGCATGTTTGCCTTTTTTAATACAGGAAAGCAAGGATCATGTTTCATGTTTAGACATATAGTTCATTGTTAGAAATATATTTCATAAGAAGGACAAAAACATTAATGCAACTCAATAGACAAATGGAAAATTATGTACACCACATGATGCAGATGAGAGGATGTATCTTTTAAGAGCAAAAGTTAGTGGAAGATTATGGAACCTCTAATTAGAAGTACATTATTGGTCAGGTAACTTCTGAACTGCAGAAAGCGTAAGATGATAGATCAGCATTTTAGGTTATCTATAAAAACAGTGAGTTTGGCAAGAATTATTTGTACAATGATATTTTGACTGGCAGGAGAAAAATTATATCCATATTTGTGTATTTCTGCCATTGACCTCACAAACACAGAAGTGTTTATATGAAGCTATTTTTTCCACAGCAATGCTTGTGCCCAGTTCACTCAACAGAAGCTCTTCTTGATAACTAGAACACATTTTTTCATGAGTTTTGTGACAATTCTAAATTTGTATTAAGATATAACTTCTGCATTTGAGATGTCTTAGAGTTTTTGCCAACTACAAATGTTCTATTCCATTTTTTTCTGTAAGAAACATAAATAATGGTGCTTACATGGAATATAACCATGATTAGTTGCAAAGACCAAGCTGGAGACTGTTACTAGGAAATATCAAAGAGAGCATGAACTATGACTTAGAGGTTGCTATACTAAAAATGACATAAAAATCAGGGTAAGAATGCAATGACAGACAAAGAATGCTGTAATTCGCCTTGCCAAAGGTTTCTGTCAAAGAAATCTGACAGTGAAAGAACAACCAAAATGTAGGTTCATGTTTCATTCATATTACAAGATTTTCTTGCAGAGAAATAGAAATTCATGTTTCAGAATTTCAGAGCATCATCTGGAAACACAGATAAGATCACAGAAATGTGGTTGGATATTAGATATAGTAAAAATTGGACAGGTAACTCTTACTTTATACTGAATGTCTGAATTTAAATAATTTAAAATTATAAGTACAAATAAAAAAAATTACAGAAATTCTGTCATGAACAGAATACTCATGCATGTACCTGTGCATACACAAACACATGCTCTCTGTGTCTCACTATGGTTTATCAACCTACCTACCAAAACTTTGATGAGGAACAGAAGACTTTGCTGGTGATTGGAATATTTTCAAATTTAACTTTTCCAAATCAGATTAAAAGTCTAAAACTGGAAAAAAACCCCACATCTTGTGAAGGAGAAGGCAGTCATGGCTATGATGCAATGGACTGGCAAATTGCTCGGGAATTGGGAAATAGGGCTGGGAAGCAAATTCATAAGAATTCGGAAGCTATCTGTTTCTGTTGGAACATGGTAGAAATTAGTTCACAAGAGATTTGGATGGCTGCAAAAAAATCTTGAACTTCTATTGGAGTTTTTCCCCAGATTTGCAAGGCATAGTTACAATGTCCAAATAAAACAAACATCTAGATCATTTAGAAAAAAAACCAAACCCTACAGCAGTTAACATGCAGAATGATGCAATTACAGAATCTACAGATCTTAAACTTTACATATTTTCATAAGTGTTCTATTTGCTTTCCTATAAGTACTTTCATATAAGTATCTTCCTCAGATTAACGTTTTGTGTGAGTTTATAATTTTATACATTACAAAAACCAGGTGACAAAAAAATGAAAAGCACTAAAAAACCAAAGTATTTAAAAAGCACTTGGAAGATAACAGAAAAATAGTAGTCAGCACAGATCTGTCAGGAAGAGGTTTTTGTCAAACCAGTCTAATTACTTTTTGATGTTATAACTGGCCTTGTACGTAGAAAAGAAGTAAGGAATGTCCAGTCTTGCCTCAAGTACAACTTTTGATATTCAGGTAACAAGTTCATAAGCAATTTAAAGAAACAACATCTTGAGACAAAGTACAGTGCAAGTAGAGAGCTCCTTGGAAAACCATCTTGAAAGACTTACTGGAGTTTCAGAAAACCTGAAGAATTTATGGGTTTGTTCTTAGTCTGCTAATGAGAGGTGATTTCATAAATAATCTGATCAATAGAATAGAGAGTACAGGCCTAACTTCAGACGATGTCAAACTTTAGGACAGTTCATATCGTGTGAAATACAAGGTTACAAATCCACAATCTTGAAAAAAACAGAGATGGGGTTAAAAAAAAAAAATAAAACAAAACAAAACCCACCTTATTTTATTTAGGACAGCTACAAAATGTGAATGTTGGAATGCTCAACCGTACAGAGACCACAAAGGAAATGAATGACTACAGCATTCTGCAGAAGGGTTCCTGTGGGATTAGAAGTGATCATATGCTAATTATGAATCAAAACCACCATCATGCTTAAAAAATAGTATGCCTCATATTTTATTGCATAAATAGGAGCATGGGCTGCAATATGTATAACATAATCCTTCTGCTGTACTCAATATCTGTAAAGTTTCTCCTGGACTAATATCACACTGTTTAGTGACAAATTTCAGAAAGATGGGGACTGATATGGAGAGAATCTGTAAAATGAGAAAGGGAACACTGGATTAATCTAGGCTTTTTCAGCAAAGTTTTGCCAAGCAAAATGGAGTAGTCTTTTTTTTTTTTTTTTCTGTGATGTATAGAACAAGAAAAAATGGACTTAAATTGCACCCAGGATGTCAGGTTAGATACTAGAGAAATTTTTTATCACTAAGGATAGCAAGAAATGTAATAGATTGCCTGGGGAGGCTGTGGATTTCTCTGTCATTAAAGGCCTTTAGAACAGATGGTGGATATCTGACAGAAGTGATGTAGCAATGCCCAATTCTCTCTTGGGATGGAAGGATAGATTAAATGACCCCTTAAGGTTCTCTCAGCTTCCCCTGCCTTCTTTTTCTTTTCAGGTCTAGAATACTTTATAGTACATTAGAATTTCCTAAGCATTTTTCATTACTGAAACTATGTTCTGTATGGAGAGAAGCAAGATACGTTCTCTATGTTTCTTGGCAGTATCCCATTGCCATAGAGCATTCTCCTCTCCCTGAAGACAAGGAAGGAGGCATTTATTTTCCTAAAAGGTATTGGGTAGACTAAGTGGTGGATGTGTGCTTATGTCAGGTTGACTAACACTTCTCTGTCAAACAATTTTTGGCACACTGAGCCCAGGGAAGGGAAGAATGCAGACTTGATTTTGAAAAGCATGCCATAAGTAAGCTTTTCAAAGTCTGTGGTATTTCAGAAAGTGTATCAGTTTTATTATACTCCAGCATAAAGTGTTTGTAGGTACCAGAGTTACTTCAGTTGGCACTCCAGGGTGAGAAGCGTTTGTCTGCCTATTTTCCCAGGAGTTGCTTTCTGTCCTATTCTTATTAAGTCAAACAATGCAGGAAAGAGCAAGTGAGTCTCCAAATACCAGAGCAATACCCAGTTAAATAGGAATTCAGTGAATGTATTCAGATTGAAAAATGGATTTTGAAGTAAAGGTAAGCTTTGGAGACAGAAGAGTATATTTGGTATTAATGGACACTGACTGAACCTTTTAAGCATCTTATATTTCTTTCTCTAAGTCTGATGATCTGTATTCAGATTTTTCATGTGAATAAACTCCTTTCCTGGTGCTTAACTCAAAATCTGCAAATGAAATTTTGGGTTGATATGTTGCTTTTCAAGGGAAACCGTGTAAAATATGAAGTTTGTCAAATCTTCTTATATTTTTTTATTATCTTAGGGTAGAGAAATTTCAAATTGCAATATATTAGAGTTCCAGTACTTTACTGTTCATTGTCTCAGTAGGCAGGGGGGGGAAAAATGAAAAAAGAAAATGGAATTTTCTAGGTAAAGATTGTATCTGCTGGTAAGCAAACACAGGAATTGGACTAAGCCTTCTTATGATTAGAAACTCTCAGAGACTGTGTGTGTTTCTGAGTACTAGTTCCATTTTCCTTTTGAAGTTTTTCTTTTCATAAATAATTAACATGTCACTCAAGACTATTCAAATTAGATATAGAGCAGCTTTCCTCTTTTTTTTTTTCTCCAAATAACTTACAGTTTTTCTTCTTTTACTACTAACAAAGTATTTTACTAATGGTTTAGTATTCCTGAGTCCTAAATTGTTTTAAAGCTATCAATAAAAACACAAAATATGCTATTTAGTTTTCAGGGTAAAGAAAACTAAGTATGATTTGGCTGTACACAATCAGAAGACCACTGTGTAATTCCACTGGGAAAAAATGCTGCTTATTTTGAATAGCAAAGAAACGGTTTGTTCCAGAGCCACCTTTATCCTATAAGGGGAAATATATCCAGTCTGTTACGGTAGACAGTCTTTAAGACTGTTGTATTTGTAAATTTCAATTTAATTTTCTACATAAAACAGCAGATGGAGTAATGTTATATGGATCATGAGCAATAAGAGTCAGGTAAAAAGAATACTGAAACATTTTCTTCAACTCTTCTGCATTCTCCTTTATTGGCATCTTCTCTCTGTCCCAAAATTCAGTAAGCGTATAGGGGTTTTGTAGAACACAGAGAATAAACTGTTACTGAAACACTATTACTTATTTTATTTTAAGGGAAAATCTAACCAAAGCATAACAGAAAAAAATCTATCAGGTAATTAGGAAGCAGAAAATGCAAATTACAGAGGATTTCTGTAAAGCAGTAATATACATTGTTGTTGCTAGAAAAAGGAAGTGTGATCTTTCTATATAACATTAAAAATTGTATTTTCAAATACTTGTATCTAAATGCCACTCTTAAAGAGATCAGTCTGAAGAATATCATACTTATCCTATTATATAGACCATATTTGCATCAAATAAATGTGCTTATAAAAATCCCATCACAAGAGTAAGAAAACAAATGATCCATATCTGTAACAAATATTAAGTAAGAAGATCTATTTATAGATAGGGCCTTAATCAAGTGACTAATTATCCGAGTAAAATACATGTCTGTGACTATAAGCACTGAGGATAAAACACAGTGTGGAAGAGATTAGTAATTGTGGTATGGCAAATGACATGGGACTCGTCAACCCACCTGCTAGTAGACAATGAAAGATGGAAAACCATTTATTGTGTCAGGTGCTAGATAAAGGTTTCTGCCATGGGAATCTCCCCAACCCTTCCTGAAATGAATGCAGACAGGGGTGGGAAAAGTGGTTTTGCTGTGGCCCTGTCTCCTCCTCCTGTGGTTTCTATATTGGACTTGTGGGCTCTCTGGCAGGAATTTTTAGTTCTTAGGGCATTGGCAAATTATTCTCACAATTTTATTTTAAGTTTTGATCAGCCTTGTTTTAACATTTCAGCTACCAAAAAAGGTAGCAGCTTTCCTGGAACTTAGAATGACAATTATACAAGTATTTATGTCCTTGTCTACCTTAAGTCTGTTTGCATTTTCATTGCAGCTGTACTATAGGTACACTACAATTATCAGTCCAAATACTCTTAAAATACACAAAGGACTCCGTATTGCCAAGGTTCCAATTACAGCAGTGAGATCTCAGTGATCAAGCTTTCTTCAGTTCATGCAAGCACTTTCTATCAGTTCTGACAGGCCTGGGTGAAATGTACCCTGAGAAATCCCAGACTGCTGAATTTGCCAGGTTTGATCTTCTGTTATAGTCACAAATACAGCATGGAGACAAATCTGTCTAACTCTTCACTGCAATGTACCTTACCCACCGCGTTAGATTAAATTAACCTTACTAGTAACTAAATGATTTTCCAAAAGGTTTAGTACTATGGTGAGGCCATGGTAAACTAGTATTATATTTGTATACAAAGTTAATATATTTGCCCTTGTTTAATCCAAATGTGGTTCTTGGCCTGACTTTGCATTTCTTACATGTAATAAAATGTTCAAAATACATAAATATGGTAAATCTCATAAGTAATGTATTGGGTGCGACTTTTTAAAGTTTTAATTTCCTAGTCCCTTTTTCTTTTTAGTCTCAAATTTAAATTGCATTACATAACCCTAGTGGTGCAGACTGAGAAATTATTTCTGTCTTGTCTGCGTTTTCTTAATTGCTGACAAAAAATACAGCAAATATCAGCTTCTCACAGTGTTAATCTTCCTTGGAGAAATGGTATCTTGCAATTGAAGTATATTTACAAAGCTGGGCATTGGGAGATTTCCAGTGACTGTCCAGTTTTGAGCTACTGCCACTGGAAATGTAAAGGAAGTGTATCAATAAACTTTTGAATTTTATGATTTCCTGCACGCAGTGCAACTCTATGTCTGGTTTAGGGTCCCTTTTCTCCAGTCTTTCCTATTGTAATCTAGACAAGTGGCTATCCCTAATTAGCTTAGAGTAAGTTTAATATTAAAGTACCAAGCAGGAACAAGATGACCTCAGTACATCATACACAGTGCAATGCCATCTGATTTTCTGAGCACAGGTAGCTTTTTCCAATGGCAAGTCCCACTAAGTAAAGGAATTTTCAGGAGTTCACAGGACTTTTTTGAGAGTGTATACTTTCAATTCAACATGTAACAAGTAAATAAATATTTGAGCTAATTGCTTTGGGTCAGATCTTCAGCTGGTTTAGAGGCATTAAGCTATTTAAGTAAATAGAACTATGTCAATTTGCAGAAGTTAAAAAGTTTGTACTCTGCTGGAAAAAATATGTATGTCGGGGAAAAAAAGAGCTTGCAGACAGATGACTATTTTGGACACTTGTTGTCGTGGTTTAACTCCAGCCAGGAGCTAAGCACCACGCAGCTGCTCACTCACTTCCCCACCCACCCAGTGGGACAGGGGAGAGAATCAGGGAAAAAAAGTAACTCATGGGTTGAGATAAAACAGTTTAATAGGAGAGAAAGGAAGAAAATAATAATGATAATAATAACAATAATAAAATTACAATAATAATAAAACAATTGGAATAAATGAAACAAGTGATGCACAATGCAATTGCTCACCACTCACTGACCGATGCCCAGTTAGTTCCCGAGCAGCGATCCCCCCCAGGCCAGCTCCCCCCAGTTTATGTACTGGGCATGATGTCACACAGTATGGAATACCCCTTTGGCCAGTTTTGGTCAGCTGTCCTGGCTGTGTCCCCTCGCAGCTCCTTGTGCCCCTCCAGCCTTCTTGCTGGCTGGGCATGAGAAGCTGAAAAACCCTTGACTTAGTATGAACACTACTTAGCAACAACTGAAAACATCAGTGTGTTATCAACATTCTTCTCATCCTAAATCCAAAACATAACACTATACCAGCTATTAGAATGAAAATTAACTCTATCCCAGCCAAAACCAAGACACTTGTGTATTGCTCACATGCAGCTACTGCAGTAAACAAGCTTAGCTGCAACGTATGAAGAAGGTGTTGCACTCTGCCACGGGCAGTCTGTGTTCCCTCCTGCCCCACGAGAAGCATTGGTATTTGGGAGAGCAGCGCAAAAGAGGGGATCTTTGCAAAAAGGAGACATTAGCTTTCTTCTCTGGGTTATTAAGTTACACTTTCATGTCTTACTTGATGCCAGTGGAGGCCCATGACAGCACAACGCTTTTAGTCATATCAGGGTTGCATACACCTCTGTATATTTTATTTGACTAATTGTCCTGGTTTCAGGACAGCGATAGCATAGGGCCATCTTGATAAACTGTTGATAAGAACAGGATGCTGAAAATGTACTATAAATACCTTTCCTCATAGGTGGCACAGGCAGCTATATGTATGGTGATACATACGCATATGCATCAATACTTATATGTATATGTAGATATTTGGCATTTTGGAGTTGTTTCTACTGAATGTTTAGACACAGCCAGATTCAGCATATTGAACAGCTGTGAAATTGCTGGTAGAATAGATGCAGTTACTGGTAATTTAAAAAAAATATCAGAAATTTTTCAGTACAAGGAGTTATTGTGATTATCTAAGAAAATTAGAATTTTTCAGTACAAAGTGCCTATGTTCTTTGAAGGTGGGCTTACTAATTATGGATGTAGAAGTCTAACCTTGTCGTGGTTTAACCCCAGCTGGGAAGAAAGCTCCACACAGCCGCTTGCTCCCTCCCACCCAGTGGGATGGGGAAGAGAACCAGAAGGGTAAAAGTGAGAAAATTCGTGGGTTGAGATAAAGACAGTTTAATAGGTAAAGCAAAAGCCAGGCATGCAAGCAAAGGAAAACCAGGAATTCGTTCACTACTCCCCACTGGCAGGCAGGTGTTCAGCCACCTCCAGGAAAGCCGGGCTCCAGCACGCTAAGGAACGGTGACTTGGGAAGACAAACACCATCACTCTGAATATCCCCCCCCCCCCCCTTCTTCTTCCTCCAGCTTTCTATGCTGAGCATGATGTCATATGGTCTGGAATATCCCTTTGGCCAGTTTGGGTCAGCTCTCCTGGCTGTGTCCCCCCCCGGACTCCTTGTGCCCCCCCAGCCTCCTCGCTGGTGGGGTGGGGGGAGAAGCAGAACAGCCCTTGGCTCAGCACAAGCACTGCCCAGCAGTAAGGGAAACATCCCTCTGTTATCAACACTGTTTTCAGCACAAACCCAAAACACAGCCCCATACCAGCTACTATGAAGAAAATTAGCTCTATCCCAGACAAAACCAGCACAAGCCTTAAGAATAGTTTGTTTGGAAACTAGTAGGCATATGGAAGCACTTCTAGTATGTGAAATACAACTTAAATGGTATGCATTCTGCTACATAATATTCTTTCGATACTTTACAATGGAAACCCCTTGATTTCATATGTTAAAGTTCAACATAAATTTAACCAATGATAGCATATATCTTTCCTATTTCATTTCTCTGAATCTCTAAATTTCAATATTGTGCTGTCGTGTTCTGCCTCCTGAATTTAAAACTGAAATATTTCAACAGAGATAGAAACTATGAAAATTATCCACATTACTCTCTGGCTGATAGCTCTGCTCTTTGAAACAGCTGAATTCCCAGCGTGCCAGTTGTCACTCCAGTCAGCAGCAGAGGCATTTATTTCTGTACTGAGGCTGTAGCACATTTTAATGATTCTGAAATACAAGAAGACATGCAAAACTGATTTTGCATTCCATGCCCTTAAGCAAGCCTATTATCCATGTTGTGAAAACAGCAAGTTAGCATTTTTGTTGTAATTATTTGAGCTGATTATGTATTATGTTTCTACTCAGAGGCATTTTCTTCCAAAGCAGTTTATGCAATTACTAGCTGAGAAAAGGCAAAGCAGCACTCCAGAGGCATCTGCCTTAAGATAGCCTCACGTAAGTTTCCCCTTGACAGAGTTGACATGTTTTCTCATTGAAAAAAACACACAATGTGCCTATTGTATGGCTCAGATAAGAATGATACTGGACTGGCTGTGAGAGAACACATTTGCTTTTTTTAACACTAAACTGATGATTATAATAAATCTTAAGCCATGTGTACTTATACTGAGCAGGAATATGACACTGGTGTCATCCACAGATTTAAAAGGTAATGTTTTCATTATCATGAAACATTTTGTCCTAGTATCTAGGCTTGTATTCTGACTGAAACAATATTTCTTTAAAATTTTCTAACACAATTTTAATAATATAAAAAAAAAGCTAGGAAAATGATATCTCTATGTTCAACTGAAAATTGTACATTAGTTCAGCCCCAAAGTGATTTTGGGGCTAAGAAAATAAAAGAAAGAATAGCATAAGGCCGGTTGCCTTAACAGCTTTCTATGCAATGAGAGAAGAGTTTCAAATTTCTACTCAGGGAAACCTGCTTTTCTGTACCCCTCTGTCTTGGACAATAGGTTGGGAGACAACTTGTTTTTATGCATGCCTCCTCATTGTTTTAATTCCAACTGCCAGAAAATCCCCCAAACTATTAGCTATTTTCCTAATTGTTTATGAAACTATATTGTGACTATAGAGGATCTGATGCTTATTTGGAGCAAGCATTTTATCTCTTAAATAACCACATTTAGCTCTTTTTTTTCCTTTATTGTCAAAAATATTCAGATCCAAAAATCCCCCTTTCCATTTGAATTTATGTGTGATTGTCACTTTTCTTTTTGAGAGGGAAAAGAGCAAAATTCTCCACAATTTACTTCTGCTTGGCTTTTTTATCTTTCTGGTGAAGATTCTCCTGTAGTACTTATGCTGCCTATTTCCTGCATCTTGAAAGACATGATGCCTTTATTTTTTTCAGAATTAAAGCAGCTAAGCAAAAAGAGCTTTCAAAAAGCTCCTCACACCAAAACTAAAAGCACCAGCATTTATATTCAGTGAAAAAAATCATTCCAGTAAGGATAGAGCATTTAATGATATAAGGTTTAATTATAAATGAATAAAGGTTTAGAAGAAACCTAATTAGTGCTATTGTCATTAGATTGTAGTCAATCTGTGCAATGCTAAATCCTGTAGTAACTGTCTTGGAATCTTAAGGAACATCTTCATTGGAAAGAGGATTAAGATCACATCTTCAAAAACATGGGGGCTTTGGTTTGGTTTGGTTTTTTAACACACCTCAATGAGATTAATTACTTACTAAATACCTAGTTCAGAATACCAAAAAAAAAATCTGTTTAGCTGCTTCTGCTCATACTGAATGTATTAGGTAGTCTTCTTTTAGTTCCTAGTGAACAGGTATGTCTCCTAGAAGAACCTAAATAAAAATCACTGGAGTAAAATATGCAGAACCTATGTCTGGCAGCACATAATTTACCAGTCACTATATATTTTTCTCTAGAGCAAGTTCAATATTATTTATAAAGCTTATGGAAATATATAAATAATCAAGTAGGTTTGACTAATAGGGAAAATGTTCATCAAACTAAAACAAAAAACTTCTTATAATAGCCAGATAGCTATATTAATGTGTTTTTAAAGTTAATTATTACACTTGCTGATAGCTGTTGCATAGAGCAAGGATGATATCCTGGGCTTAGCAAGTTAACAGAGCAAAGGAACACCTCTCTCAGTAGATAAAAATGAGTGGAAATTTGAACAGAGAGATCAGCATTGTGTGGAGACATACCTGAGTGGAAGCAAAAAGGCCAGAGAGAATAGAGAGCCCAAATACATGAAAGGAAGAAGTAGATATGGCAATATGTTCCCTCAAGTGTGTGTGCCTTAGCTACAAGAGAATAATGAAACAACTGAAATAAAAGGTTGGCTTAATGATTTTGAGCAGTTACCACTCTACAAGAAGAACAGAAAGTCTGGCAACTCAGGCTTTTCCATGTCATTTTATTTTATGTGTGTGATGGCTTTTATGTTGCCAGGTGAACTCACCAGGCTGGCAATGTTTTGCATGTGTAAAATAACTTTAAAATGAAAGCCTGTGTTTACTGCAAGCCTCCATTTTTATAAGTTATTCTATTCTTTTGAGAAAAAAATGGCTGATAGTTCACTTGTTTCATTACTTTTGGTAGCGCAAAAATTTTAATTAAGTAGGGTATTGCAGCAATCAGAGAGAGCACTAAAACAACACTGACAGATAGAAGCTAATAAGGTTTTATGTCACTTAATCCAGAAGACAGCCCAACATGTCACTGCTTTGCCAAGCAGCAAAAATGTAGCTTGCTTTTATTTGAAAGTACTCTACTAATTGGAAGGAATAGGAATTGATCTCGTATAACATAGACTTTGTTGATTCCTGTGCACCACAGTAATTACATACAGACCAGTTTACAATTCAGCTCAATTTTTTTGCAGATTTGTTTGTACCAAGAGACAAAAGTATGGTACGTGAAAACATTAACATAGTTGGATCAGCTGGTGAACGAGGAATTCCTCAGCTCAGAATTTAGTTTGTGTTATCTGCTACCATTTTTGTCTTCGTTTGAATAGTGGATGTAGTAAATAATAGATGTAATCAGACAGCAAGAAAAATACTGAGTGTTGAGCTGCTAATCATAGAGAAGCAAAACTGAAGTACAGCTAAAGAGATGACATAACCTGTGCCTTTGTCAGATAACCTTAGTCATTCTGCCATTCAAGAAGATAATATCAGATATACAAGACCATTATAAAGTTCCTACTTTTGAAGATGTGGGAATTTATGAAGGAAGAAAGAAAGCAAAAATACCCCAGCAACTTGGAAGATATGTTATGCAGATGCTTTCTGTATCAGTAGGAAAAAAAATCTGTATAATAACTACAGAAAGGACTTTGGAGATTTTTACTTTTTTAAAAATTTTATTCTTTTTAGTTTGCATTCTAGCTGCTTTTTTGGTATTCTATCTGCTTGGACTTAACATTCATAGTTACAGTTGTGTGACTACTCTTTTGGCATTGTTCCCATTCTCTGGATAATGTGCTGCTACTACAGTCAAGAAGAAGCGAGTGCATTATTAAAATTCTGATGGAAGAAAAGACACTGAAATTTGTTCCTGTTATTGCTTCTTTTGCTTATTGGAACACTCTAGATAGATAGTTCTTATTTATATGACATCAGTTTGAGGAGCATTGAAGGTGCTTAGCTTTTTTATATTGGAAAATTTTTTGGAGCAGAACTTTCTCCCAGAGGAGATGCAACTAGTTCAAGTCAGTAGTTAAGACACACTCATTGTCAGAAGCAGAAAACATACTTTAGACAGAGAGACTTGCTGGAAGGGTTTCTGTTTGAATTCATAAAACTGAACCAGTACAACAGCAAACACACACACCAAATGTGTTCCATTAAAAAGGAGGAATGGTGAACTGCCTTCCTGCAGCTGCATATGAATTTGTATACTGCTAGTACACAAAATCATCTGTCAGAACATCTGTCTCAGCTCAATTTATGCACCTTATATTAAGTATTTTAAGGCTTTTGAAATGTAAATTCTTCCTTAGAAAAGAAATAAGATCAAAATTCTCTTGTAAAATTTCAAGCCAAAAAGAAACATGACAAAATTTTATAGCAAATAGAACAAACTTAGAATCTGACAAGTTTGGAGCACCACAAAGTAAGATTATAGTCCTGTGACTGATTTCAGAGAAATCCACAGTTAAACTCAATGCAGGTAGTCTCCAGGTTATGATGGAATTTAATCAGTTTACAAAAGGCAACAGGTGAAATAGTGGCTGGTTCTGCATTGAAACAGTTATCACCTGTGACAATTTGATATGATGGTCTCATGCCTTTTCCACCGAATTCCCAGAGAAGTAACAGAAATACAAAAACTGAAATGTAATTACTGTAATCAGAAAGATTTTGGTAATCACTGTCTACCTACCTGTGCACATGTATTCTAAATGGCCATATTTATCTCTGTACTATCTTTATAGAATTCATGTGACACATTAGAGAAAAAAAAAACCAAACCCAAACAGATAAACCCCCACCAAAAACTCCTACTCTCACCAAAAAGACAAAGCTATTGAAATATTGTAGGACCTTTATAAGGGGAAGAAAGCAAAAAATGGAGAATGCAGAAGCTAAGATTTCATTTGTGCCAAATTTTACGCTACATGGGACTCTTCTTCATGTTAACTGACATATTTACTTAGTGACTTTTTAATCCCTTTTAGCTTAATGATGCCTGGGAGAAAATGTAAAAGAGAGAGAGAATAATAAAAATATGAGAATAATAATATGAGAATAATTTCATATTACTCCAATGAGAAACTGAATTTTCTGTCTTGGAACTCAGGAAAACTAACTAATAACTGATGTGATATAAATATATTTATTTAGTTTTTATTTAATTTACTGATATTTAACCTTAGACTGGCAAGTAGACCTGTTCTTAAAGATGACTTTTCCTTCAGGACTAAATGGCTTAAATTTAAAGTTACAGCCAAGTTATCTCAGTGTAATTTTGACATCTTTATTGGACTTGCACTAGCCCACTGATTTTTTGATTAAGTAAATCCTGTGGAGCTGATGCTATGAAATGATTGACTGCTACAGTCTGAACATTAATATATACTGTTCATGAGATACTGTTGCCAAAGACTTTGTATCGATCAAGTGAGAGCAGATGGAAAATTTCCCCTGTAGTTCTATAACTTTGCTTTTATCTCCAGTAATTCTGTAAAAAAACCAAAACCAAAAACAAAAACAAAAAACCCCAAAACTTAAAATTTTGGTTCTACTCTGCCTGCTAAATATTCATCTCAGTCATAACCCATCAAATTGTTAGAAAGTGTCTGAAAGGTACATGGTCTGTTTGTATTTGAAGCAAAGAGAAAAGCTATTCATTTGATTGCTTGCAGGGTAGTTTAGCAAATTAGTCATCAAATTGACGGACATGATTACTGACGATGTCCTTACGAATACCTGCCTTAGAGCCATCCTAGTGCGGGGAATGCGACCTTGGGAGCATCATCTTCACAAAAGGCGTACGCCACAGGAGATGCATATACCTAGGCTGGGTGCCGTCTCAGTGTTGCGTTGGAGCAGCTGGCATACGGCGATCCCGTTCTGCACCGGCGTGTGTCAGGGGCGGGGACGGGATGGTCTTTGTGTTTATGGTATAGCCTAGTCCGACACATAATAACCACAAGACAGACTAGGTGACTTACAGCGTTCTTTAGATACATAGACACAGACACATACTTGCCTGCGCTGTGCAGGTTCTTTCCTATGCGTTGGACTTGCGCTTGGTGCATTTGCCCATTCTGGAGAATTTATGCCTTATTATTTTCAACGTCTTTCCAGTATGTATTTCTCTAGACAATAATGATGCTTCCTTTCTCCCATAATGTATTTTTGCATAATTACAGTGAAATTATTTTTCATCCCTGCAGCAACAACAGTTGTTTTGTGATCTTTCAAACCCATGCATCTTTGAAGAGTATAACCACAGCTGAGAAATTGTCTCTGGTGAGATTCAGAGCCGAGGTATTGTTTTTCCCTTGGTATTTGTGTCGGTGTGCATATTCTTATCTGCATTGAAATAAGTCAGGAATAGTCATCAAACCATGAATCTGAACAGGTTCTTTATGGTTCTTTAATTATGGATATTTCTGGCTAATAAGTAACTTAGAGAAGGCATGATTAGCAGCTAAAACAATTATGGAACAAGAAACTTTCTTAAAACTTTTAATGCCTTTGTTAGTCAACAGCGAACAATGTTTCATTGACATAATTTCCTGTTTCTTGCTTTTCTTCTGAGGAGAAGGAGTTTTGTAAAGCTGCATGGTTACATTTTCATTATGTGGGCAGCAAATATAAAGATGGAAGAAGGTTTAATGTTATTGTGTCATATTTGCACTGAAATATCAGCTTGTAGGGATCTGATAAGGCTTTTCCTGATACTGAAAACAATAAATAATTAGAGTAAATAAGGAGGGTTGTGAAAAAGAGAGAGAAAAAAAATGTGAAAATAAAATGTCAAATAAGGGATTCATAAGTTAGAGAACATTCTGTAAAAATAAGGAAGAGACAAACCCATTGTGAGGAAGCTAATTGGTTTAAAAAAATAATTACCAGGAAAAGAAATGTAAACAAAGAACATGGATGAATACTTATCCATAGGTATGTTTCACTGAAAGTAGCTACACTGAGAAGTGAAGAAGTGTAAATGTAAAAATTGAGATAAACCAACATGGGAGCCATTTTAGTTTGGCTAAAACTTCTGATATGCCTAGCACAGTTACAGAGGAATAGTCTTACTTTAGAGCAGAAGTTTTACAGTGATAGTGCTGCCAAACTGTTAATTTCTTTTGAAGAAAATACATCTTTTCTTTAGTTTCCAAGACTTTTGCATAGGACTTTACTTCAACGAAAAATAAAACTTCCTGAAGTTTATAAAAAAAAAGAAATGTTTCAAGCATCTCTTTCCTCGACAATCGAAGAAGCCAAGTGCACTACAGAGTGCAGACATAAAATGACACATTTAAGTAGTACAATGTGTTATACGGCCACAAATCAAATCTCTGATAGATACAATTACAAAACACCCAAAAGGAAAAAGGAGTGTGGAAGCATATTATCTGCAACTAAAGTCCCAGCATTAGGAAACTGGAGCTAGATGTCTGGGGCAGAATTGTTCAAAAATGGTGTCTGCCTTCAAGTGTCCCTTCTAAATGGATTAATGAAAGCCGTAGACAGCTAAGACCAGAAAGCTTTTGCCCTAGTGCCTGTAAGTTATACCCAAGTTCCAAACACTCATCCAGTGGGAAGACAGAGATGCTTGTTCTTCAGCTTTGTTCTGAAATATTTCCGAAATTTTGCATAAATTATTAACGTCACATCATGAAGACAAATAGAAGGTTTTCAGACATTATGCCTAATTATTGCTGAATCTTATGCTTTGTGGTTATTGTTTCTGTGATAGCTATTTCTTTGCTTGCTGCAATATTAAATTTCCTCCAGTACTTGAACAAAAAGAGGGTCTTCTATAGTTTTAGCCATGGGAAATTATTAACTTGGTTCTTGATGAGGATCTGGGCCCTGCTTGGCGCTCTCTTGCCTACTGCATGAATAGTGATTTTTCATTTTCAGTGTGCTTCATGTATGTTTAACTACTTCATGTACTTTATTCAATTAGCTTCAAAAATTCAACCAGATTTTGTCTCATTACACTTACTGTGATGACAGAAGGCAGCAAGCGAATACATGAATAAAGGACAAAAAAATAGCCACTTACCTTGAGTTTCCTGTAATATCATATCAAAATTTAAAGATCATGTTTCATGCTCCTTTTTTACCATTTTCTTTTGTAGTACATGGTATCTCATGTGGCTGTTGTCTGCCACTTTGATGTGTCTGTGAGATAGATACATTTCTGAGCGTAACTATCTTCATGATATGCTAAAGTTTCCAAGTAAATGGGTTATCTGATTTATTGGTAGGCAAGTATAACTTTTCTTCTTCTTCAGGTAAATGTAAAGAGAGATTTGAAACCAATCATCATTCTAACTATTTCTTTCCAAGAGAACTGTCCTAATAAATTAAAATTTAAAGGAGCAGTCATGCAAATTTTATTTCAACACATTTGATTTTCTGCACTTAAATGATTAATTCACTTCTAGTTATATTCTGCTTAGTGAAGATGTATTTGAAAAACAACCTGTGTTCAAAGAACTGTTGGCATGATAATTTATTCTCATTTAAAATCCAAATTATAGCTCATTAGGGATCCCATATTCTGGAGGGAATGCCCATCATTGGTTTTGTTAATGATTCTCTAATGCCATAATTCTGTATGAGTACATGCATTAATTTACATGTAAAACTACCAGTATGATTAAACTAGATTTGCTCTAATGTCACAACCTCTAGAACTAAATTTAGATGAAGACAGAAAGAATCCTGCCTTTACTATGTCAAAAGATTAAAATCTTAAATAACACTAGCCTTGAACCGAAATGCTTTTACTCAAAATCTGGAGGACAAAAACTAATTCATCTATTACTTATTAGGTGAGTTGTTTGGTTTTTCTTTACAAAAAAACTTTTGTTAATCATTATTGAGGACAGCTCTCATTGACTGTGTTTTTAAGCTCATTTTGTGACTCAGAATTCAAGCTAGTAAAAATGAGTGTAATGTATTTCATCTTGGGGTGTTTTAGATGTAAAAGTCAGCTTAGTTATTGCATAAATGACAATCCTCTGGAAGTGTTGGTGGTGTATCAAAGTGCTAATGAGAAAAAAGATGACTTAGACACTTAAAAAAATTGGGAGATCTGATTCTTGTGACATTTTTGTTAAAAGAATAAGGATACAGAATTAAACATTTCACCATTACCCCACTCCTTTGAAACTTATTCGCTCTTGTACAGGGAGGTTGTGAATTCTTAATAATTCTGATCTGTTTTATTTGATGCCTGGTTTAATGCTTTCCTTTCAGAGTTTTAAGTTAGGAGCAAGTCATCAGAGAATTAGGGGTGTTTGGTCATTACTGTTCTATAAAGGGGGGATGTTTTTATGTCACACAAAGGTGAAAGATGCCCTGTTTTACCCTAAGGTGTGTCTAATATACCATCTGAATGTCTTACAAGCAAAAGCATAGTGGTTGTCATGAGATTTAGTAAGAGAAAACCATACATTACTATTTTAAATAAAATTAGTTTCATGGGCAGCTCCCAAATCAATTTTATTAACACACTGGTCTTAGAGTGGAATATTGGTTTAAAAAATGTCGTATGCATCCAGCAATAATGTGGGTTTTAACAGTGCAGTTCTTATGTAACATTCTATAGGGTCGCTGCCCCCTTCAGATACGCCATAAGTATTTCTTTTGGCACATGACTAAAGGGCAGGATAAATTTGCTGTATTCTAACATGACTTAACTAATTTAGTTTAATATCTCTATACAGAGCTCAAATGTACAAAAAGCATATTTTAAAGCAACAAGCTATGCCCTGATCTGCAAGCCAAGAACTGTACTACTTGTTCCTTCCTGTTCTCCAGTAACATTTTGACCAGATTCTATAATTACCAGCACAGATAGGAGATAGACAGAAGCTGTCCAATATTAGGGGTAACATTTTAAATGGAAAGATGTAGCAGTGTCCAGTGGCTGTGAAGTAAAGCGAGGGAAATTAAAGCAAAGCACAGTTCTTTAATTGTGAAGGTAATTTACCACCAGAACTATATACATAGTGAATCCTCTAAATCAGATGAGAAACATTTCTAAAACATTATGTTTTTAACTATAAATTGCTATGATGAACTGAGGAATATGTTGCATGAAATCTCTAGCTTTATGGAGAAGTTCTAAGTCTCAATTCCCACATCTCAATTTTAAGTCTTATCTTTGCATGGCTATAGAACTTGCCCAATATTATAGTAACAGGTTATAGATTTGCCAAAAAGGCAAGACTTTAACTTCTATATGGCTTATTCATACATTCCTTTTGGGAGCAAGATTACTATGAACGTATTTAATGACAAAATATATTTGGTCATACAATGCACGCGGGTCTCTTTATATGTGTAATCAAAAGCCAGCTCTAAGTCTTTGGAAGCTGTAAATTTCTTTCAGTCAAAACTGAATACAAAATCTAATATTTCAGGATACCACAAGGATTTCCAAGGATCCTTTACAGTGATGTTCACTTGAATTCATAGTTAAAATTCAAATTACCAAAACTGAATCATAAAATCCAACTTGCAAAGGAACCTTGCTAACAGTCTGTTGCTTTTCTTTTGCAACTGTATCATTTGCATTTGTTCTACATGGTACAAGAATAATAATGGCTGGACATGCTGCAGTGAATTCTCAACCAAAAGCCCTCGACTTTGGGTTTTGCTTTATTAAAAAGGTTTAAACAAGGCAAAGTCTGCCTGCCTTCAGAGCACAGGACATAGGAAGACTGTTCGGGCTTTTTCAAAGGTGCAGATCTCTGAATTATCTACTTATTTTTAATCCTTTTGAAAGAAAACTCTTTTGAACCTGTTCTTTTTCCCCTGAATGATAATCATGTACCTGGCACATACTGCCTCTGACATATGCACCCACAGCTGTTTTAAAATACTAAATCCTTTAGCTATGTTTCCTTTTATACATAAAGAGGCATAATTTGTGCAAATGCAATTTAATAAGCAGCCCAATTATAATTTACAAATTTAGAAATACACTAAATTTTGTTTCTGTTTCAATTAAGTAGTTGCCTAATTATTCCATAAACAGAATTAGTTAAGAGAGAGGGAACCGAAAATGCAAACAGGAATTAAATCATTCACTAAGCTGTTCAGCAAAGCGAAAGGCACCGCACAGTGTCTTTTACTATTTCAGTCAACATGTTTATGTCCCGATTCAAGAACGTATTTATGCGCCCGAGCACTTCTCACGGCCCCGAGGGCAGCGCCAGCCCTGACCGTCCCTGCCCAGACCCCCAGGGCTCCCCTCACCCTGCCCACGGCCCAGGACGCCATGTCACCCCCCCCGCGGCCATCAGCCCCCAGTGACCCCACAGCAGGGCCGCTCTCCAGCTCCCCACAGCCCTGCCCGGCCCAGCCGTGGGTCCCGCCGAGCTGGGCCCACCCATGGCCCCCACATCCCAGCTCCCCCAGCTGCCCCAGCTCCTGGCTGGGGAGACGGGACAGGCCATGGCTGCCAGGCCCTGCCATGGTGGGCCCAGGGGAGGCCCTGGTGGGCCAGCGCCAGGCCCCACGTCACCGCCAGCCCCTGCAACTTCTAGCACGTGTTGTTGGTTATCACCCAGCGCTCCGCTGGCAAAATTACCCCATCTGTTCCTAACGAAGTTAAGCAGAGGTTCCGGATGCGGCACGGCAAACTTAGGAGGAAACAATCCACAACGTGCTGGCCAAGGGGGTCAGCCACATGAAAGGCAGATGAGCAAGAGGGACGGCATGATTTGAGCGCCTGGAGCATTGCAGAAAATCTGAGCCGTACTCCAGGCTCTCGTAAAAGTGGAGACCTCTGTTGCAGCGATGAAACTCAGGAAAGAGAAGCCCCGTGAGCGTGGCTGTGGACCTTCTCTGACACGGTTTCTGGGCTGGAGTTAGCTTACATTCCACCAGCTCAGAAAAAGGTAGAAAGACTTTATGTCCGCCTGCATAATATGCCTATGTGCCTCACCTGAGTATTCAACATGTTTTTCCCCTCTTAAAATGTGAAAACAGTCTTGAAAGGGGACAGCAAGTCTGCCAGAACTTTGAGGTTGATCAAGTTAGATCTCCTCCTTTACATGAGTTCCCAAGAAAGACCAACAAGATTTTAAAATAAAAAGACCAAAAATAATTCCTCATAACAATATACATCTCAATATATATCTCTTCTTAAATAGAAAGAATGCCAGCCAAAGTGTTTTAACAAAATAAAATAGGCTTATAGCCATCTTGCCTCTTGGACCCTTTAACCTTCCAGGCTGGCTCCTTGCCTCCAGGCTTGGCTTCGAGGTGGTATGAAGCTCTGCTCAGCCTCCTTGTTGTCGTTCTTACTTTCTTTGCCTTCCTTGACACATGTCTTCTGAACGTGTCTCTCCTGGAGGAGACTCAGGTTGACGGGGAGACACAGTCTCTGCTCGTCTCCAGACAGGTCTGCCAGCTCAGAGACTCCTTTTTGAAAGGAGCATAATATAGATAGAAACCCATTAATCCCATCCATCTATGACACACTTGCGTCCTTTCACCAGGTTTTCTGTTCACTGTTTTTACACAGAATAGTCAAACAATTTGCAGCTAATAAAACACTTTTCCCCCATCCACCTCATCTCTCTTGCTACAGTCTCTTTTATTACAGGGTGAGGAACTGTGCTTATCTGCATCAGCTAGTGGTGTTTCAGTGCTGATTTCATCTAACTGGAGGGAACCCCTTGCCTAATTATTCCATGTGGTCATAACAAATTTATATCCAGGCAATTTTCTTCATTCCTTAGGCTAACTTGCTTCTAGAATGTCATTGCCTGATGACCAGGTAGAATGGTTGCAACTAATAAATTGAATTCAGTGTTAAGCTAAAGTGATAACAATATTCTAAAATGTTACTTTAAACTACATCTATTATTTTCCTATACTCATTAATTTCTCATACTTTAAAAGAGGAGCACTAGCCTTGAAAAGACCTTGGTCAAGACTTACAATGTGTTCACTTTCCTAATTACCTGAAGATCAACCTCTTCATATGCTGCTCCAGCGTATGCCTTTGCAGACTTGTTGCTATTTGCTCCCATAAATATGAAATGTTTTCTTACACTGAATAATTCAGGAGTGGCTGTCCAGTAATGATATCAGGCTGTGGGTGCTTTTGCTGAAACCAGTGGTAAAAAAAAATTTCTACTTAATTTAGGGGACTAGATAATTAGGTATAGTGTGTTTTCTAAACACTCTTTGAGTGTTCTGCCTCTGAATCAAAATTTTGTCTATTTTTTTTTTAACCAAATTGTTTCTAAAAAGCCTGTTGTCAACCGGACAGGTACAGACTGAGTATCAAAAATGGAAGCCCTGTCAGTTAAGTTGCATACAATTCTAGTATACCTAAAAAAACCCTTAGTAATTAAAGGTATCCTCAGTTTGGGGTGCATTCTAGTTCATATTTTCAAGCTTATAGCCTAAGATTATTTAGATAACAGTCTAGATAATGGAATTGGGCTTTTGATTGAGACATGCAGGGAAAGTGTGTGGTCCTGGGATAGAATGTACTGCAGAAGTTCTGTTAAACATTTTGGCCTTAGAATAATGTGATCCAGTCATTTAATGATAGTAATTATCTATAGAAGTTCTCTACAATTAAAATGAAGTCTTGGTTCCACAGGTACATCTGAACCTCACTTTAAGGTCAGTCAAAAGGATACTGAGGGGTTTTTTTTATTCAGTGCACTTTTTTTGTGTTGGTGTTTTGGGGTTTATTTTGTCTCACCATTAACTGTCATACTTTGCAGTAATGTAAGTGTTCTGCATCTGCAAATCACTTAGTACCTTAACTAATGAAAGCCTGAGAGTTATAAACCCACCAGCAAATGCAATTGTGTTTCTATACCATTTATTGAGAGGCTCGACCTACAAACCATATCTTGCACACGTCTTCCCTTTAAAATATTCTTTCAAAAACCCCAGAAACTAGTAATATTCTATAGTTATGTTTTAATCTGACTGTTGTCTTTGCATGTTTTAATGTATGGTTGTAATAGTACCTTTCAGATTCTTCACTTCTAAGAATTTATTCCTGTACCTTGGACACAGTTACTGTTTTTTAAACCTGTGATTTAAATGGTTTTCACATCTGATTTGTAATATTTTCTTCTTGGATATAGAAATATTAAGTAGTAGAGCCTGTAGCAAATAAAACAATTAAATAGAAAGTTGGGGGGGGGACGGGGACAGGGGGACAAAAACAAAGAATAGGTAGATTCCAAATAGTAATCTCAGCAGTTAAGTATAAAATGAGAAATTATGCACTACATTATATTTAAGCAGCCTTATTGAAGTGAATTGGATTATTCACCTCAATAAAGCAAACAGGATTTGGTCCTTTTATGTATAAAGTGCTTTGGTCTAATTTGGAATAAAAACTATTTAGTGACATAGGTGAAACAGGAGGAGGTGAATACTTTTCCATATCTGTTCTGCATCTTATATGGAAGGACTGCAAAAACATCAGCAGGTTATAATTACAATGAAATGGGACTATTTGTTAAAGAAGTGTCTCTAAAGCTGCCACAAAACTGTATTTGTAAAAATTAATTAAATAGCTAATTCTAACCCTAAGTTGACTCCCCAGGCAAAACTTCTGCTGACATTTTAGACATTGCTAAATGTAGTTCTTGTTTTTTATAACTTTGTGACTAAGTTGAGGGGCTCTTAGCCTAAAATATCTCAGAAAGCACAAGCTGACGTTTAAGATTTTGCAGATTGGTTAAGGTTTGCAGGTAGATTTCATATCTTTCATGTCCTTAAAAAAACAGACAAACTTTAGGCACACACAGCCTTTCTTCATGTTTGAAATAAAAGCAAGAGTTTTCAAAATTAAATTCAAGTTGAGAACAAGCTGCTCAAAATTTAGTTAGGAACATACTAGTTAGACCATCTTTGAACGTAAACGGTTATTAACTGTGAAGCAGAGAGCCTGTTAATGTTGAGGAAGGGGAAATGAGAGTAAGGAAAGAGAGACAGAAATAATGTTTCTTAGACACCTAATGTATTTATGCAGAGGAAAGAAAGACATGATCAGCCCAGAAGAATTAGAGAGTGAAGATATAGATAATGTAGTTTAAGATCAGTATTGCTGTTGAGGCGTTCAGTGTGGTTTCCAGCCTTTTCTTTGGGACATGTCTGTGTTGCCCTCCCTTGAGGATCTGGGCGGAGTGATCAGGTATATCATGATCCATTTTGTGAGAAATGGATTCTCCCTGGAAGATGACCACTTTATCCTTTATTGACTGTCAGTGCGAGGTCATTCTTGTGAACAGTCACTTTTTTTTAGATTTACTTACATAGGTAATTATGAGGTTATTTTGTGCACAGAGTGAAGCATATTACATTCCTGGAAAATACAAGTATCAATTCAGGAATGTTGAGGGTTCTGGTCTAAAAGTATTTATTGCAGCTGCATGGAGATGATGGTAAAGATTCAAAATTTTTTGGTTAGGCATGTCTTAGTGCAAAAATTAATGTAATGTGGACCATGGGGAATTTGCTACTGAGGATGTAGGTGGGTTTGAGTGGGGGTAGGGTGACATTTTTCAAAGGCTATGAGTAGTTGCAAAAAGGCTTTTTAAAAATTAAGGTCTCTCATCCAGGATACAGCTGCTTTCAGTTACAGCATTGAGGCAAGGCATTACGTGAACACCTGAAGTGAGTAATCAGCGAGGATTTTCTTTTCTTATAGAGGTAATTCTTTATGTGGTGTTCAAGTGGCTCTTTCAACAATGTGATGCCGTTCATTAGAGGACTGCCCTTATTAAATAAGAATCCTCTTGAGGTGACTGAAGTGAGTATTCTGTGTGTAATCTAAACCTCAGAGGGAATGCAGTGATACTGGATGGTGTGGTCATGTTACTGCTCTTGGGGAAGTTTTGGAAAGCAGACTTTTGTATAAAATAGACATATTAATTGGTTGATATTCTATGGGGGTTTTGATAAGTTATTATTTTTGCAAATCAGCAAATTAATGCTGATGTAAGAATATTCCAAAGACAGTCTGAAGAGGCAATGATTACCAAATTCCTGGCACAATTTGAAAAGAAATCCATGCTTTCAGTCAAGATGATGAAGTTGTCCACATTTCTGATATATAACGTGGGCTTGGTTAGTGTTATTAAGAATTCCTCTTCAGAGTGGTTTGTAAAATAATGCCATATTGTGGCACCATTTTAGCACCCATAGGTATTCCCACAGATATTCCTGTAGTTTGGGGAAAGTGATGGCTGAAGAAATCAGTTGTGAGTGAAAATGGATTGTGTAATTACTCTGAATGCTGGTCTTGGTTTTGTAAATTACTCAAAGCAGGCTGGCTGTCATCTCTATTGAGTATTAGTGTGGAAATTAGTGGCTTCAAGAGCAGCCAGCAAAGGACTGCTGTGTGACAACATTTTATCCTGTAGTCTCCAAAGGAAGCATGTTATATTAATCTTTTGGGTATCAAGGTTTTACAGAATTGTTTTAATGAAACCTGCCAATTCTTTGGTAAGGACTCTCTGGATGGATATCGTACACTTTTGCTTGTAGATCTCAGAAAAACTAATATGGGGGAAGAAATAAATCCTAGATAGGTGCATTAGGTGGTACAGTCTTCCTGAGAATTGATCTTAAGCCCCAAGTGAAAGGTGAGTGTAGAGTCTTCTTTGAGTTTCTTATAGTAGGCAATGTCAAACAGTTATCTCTTGGCCTTATTGATAAAATCCTTGGATATTAAAACAACTGTAATTCCTCTTTTTTTGTACTGGCTTTAGCACAATTTTGTAGTTGCATCTCAAGGAACTTACAGAGCTTCCCTATAAGAAAGAAATTGTTACAATAGGTGTTTGAATTTGGCTTTTTGTTTGGCTGGTTTTGGTTTGTTTTTTGGTTGGTTGGTTGGTTTTTTTTCTGGACTGTTGATCGGGATTTATTTTCTGGAAGTGGAAAATAGTGTCCAAAGTAAGACTTCATTCACCACAGGGTGCCTCAAGTTTTGGGGGTGTGTTTTTGGGTTTTTTTTGTTTGTTTTTTTTTTTAATGATTTGTCTTCTCACTGAGGTTCAGAAGACTGAGTGGTGTTGGAAATGGCTTCATATTCTTTATATCCAATGAGCAAACACTTTATGTTGGTATAGTCCAGTTTATATGCTGGATTCCTAAGTTTTTTGCATCCATTCTCTGCACTTTTTACCTTGTATTACACAGCTACAGATATTCACAGAAGTTGCAATTTCAAACAGGAGCTAGATTCACATGAAAAAGGGGTTTTCTGGAGAGGCATTTTCTGAAAGCACTCAAATTTAAGAATTCATGTATTTCAAAGTAGTTTTAAACTTTCTGTTTGTCAGGCCATCTGAAAAAAAAAACCATTTTTTCCCCTCATAGGTGAGAAACTAAGGATTAATTGAGATAAATAATTGTCTAGAGCAGATATTTTTTTTCTCCTCAGTGTTTCTAAACTGGGAAAAAAGTTTTCTACTTAGTTTTTCTTCATTAACAGAACCGTGATTCTTGGAATCTTTTGATAGACTTTATATACATTTTGTAGAAATTAAAATAAAATATAAATATAAGAAAACAATCAATGCAAGAGTTTCCCTTTTGCATCTAACATTATTTACAGGACTGTTCCACTCTTCTGCTGCTGGACCTACTTCGTCAGCCTCAATTTCCTGTCATATTTAACTACCAACAAAATTCATTTATCTCAGATTAAAGTTTATTTGATATCTTCAGTTTTCTAACCTTAATTAATCAATTTGAGGGTTATCATTGTGACAGAGTGCCAACATGATACTTCACTCAAATTAAATGCCAGTTGTTAATTATTTCAAAATCTCATGCTACCAAAATATTACTTAAAGTAACTGTTTAGCATGTGCAAAAAATACTTATGAATTGTTCTGTACATGCACATGTTCACAAATGTAGTATGTGGGATAATTTCTGGAATTTGTTATACTGTTCCACGCTGGTAATCTTTCGTAGGTATCATAAGGAACTTATATGTGTAGTGATCTTTGCTCTGAAATATAAATGGTTTTTTTAGCTGTTCGAAAGAAATAGATCTTAAAAAAAAAAAAAAAATCCAAATCAGCTAAGACCAGATTTCAAGAATACAGTGCAAGATGAACTGTTCTGATTTGTCTTACTTCCTCTCCTATTTTCAATAATTGAGTAGGTCTCAGTGGTTAAAGGTGGTTGTATTCGGGCTCTAAATGCTTAGCACTGCATAACATATATCTTTACATAACTTTTCCTGAACTCTGTCAGAGCCACTTATACCTACTTTACCCTGTGATGATCCTAAGGTTCTATCGGACAATAGAAAGGTATTGCTGCAGCAAAAAAAAAAAAAAAATTAATAAAAAATTAGAAGGCAAGCTTCTTTTTAATGATTATTATTCAATGTAGAATATTTCAATGAGCCAGTATAGTGTAGTCATAGTAATGTCAGCTCAGAATCTAGCTTTCAAAATAAGAAAACAAGGCAAACATAATTCTTATGGACTGCATTAGTGCTACCTCAGCTTTTCCTTAAATATAAGGAAATAATTCTGCTTCCCACTAGGCAATAGTGGAAGCGGGGGGGGGGGGGGGGTGGAGAAACAATCTATATAGAGTTCCAGATCAAATTTAAAGACAGACATCTGGATTTAACAAACAAACAAAAGATCACAAGTGTGGAGGCAATCCCTTGAGATGCTAAAATTCTCTTTTAAAGCAAGTTGGAGTAATTGTGAATACTGATTCATAGTATTTAATTTCACAGCTTTGGCGAATGTAACTCTGATCTACTGTATTTGGTGTCTATATTGTAGAATGTTTATCCTGCATTCATATCTTACTATAGCGTTTGCTATACCTCAAGCACTTATGCCAATTTACAATGGATCACACAAAATGTAAAATCATTTTCTCAGACAAACACCTGTGACATAAACACTTCCCAAAATATCACCAAATTTTCATAGCTTGTACAGGTAGAATGTTATCGGGGACTATTCTAGTAACAATAGATATATTTTGGGGTGATCAAAAATAACTTGTAGCAAGAGCAAAAAGCTTTTGACCTTCAAATTAAAACAAATATGTCCATGGCAAGAAGTTTAATGCTTTATGTGTTGAACTGCATTTCAAGAGACCTAGGTTTCACTGTGAACACTGTTCCTAATAGTTTGTATAAATGAAGGCATCTTTCTTAATTAGTCTATACTTTTCCCCCCTAAATGAGCATATTTTTGTACATTTTATATCTGGATATATTTTCTAATGCATTTCAGGTGTTCTGATTATACTCAGGGGAACAGAGAAGAAAAACCTATAAATAAGCAGTTAAATGTAATTTGTTAGTCTATACAAGCTGTTCATCAGAAATGGGGGGTTAAAAATGCTAATTCTTTTTTTTATGCTATTTACTTGCTAGCTGAGATATGATAGTAATTGAGTAACAGTGGTGTAAAGCATAATTAAGGTGACACAAATTAGACATCTAATGTATTGTTATTTGAACAAGATGCTGTAACTGAATCCATTTTATCTTCAGCAAAATGAAGATATCTGATTTTACTAATGCACAGAAGTAACCAAAATGTGACAAATTTGTCTTAAAATCTACATGTAGCTATGGCATAAGCAGGAGAAGATTTTGGACAATAATTCCCAGTAATTGGAAAGTGTTTATGTCACATTCTATTCCAGATTATAATCTCAGGTATGAGGAAGAAGATGCTTGCTTGTTTGTTTTGTTTGTCAAATATCCTAATTTCTAGATATATTTTCCTTAAATCATGTTCTAAAAGTTAGAGGTTGTCAAAACATGCATTATTTCAGAAAACATGTTTTCTCCAGTCATTCTAAATCTTGAGCTCTTTGCAATGATTTTAACAGCTTAGTTAACTTTAAAGACAGAGGTAACAGTTTTATTCACAGTTCATGAATGTGGATGCCATGGTATCTATGCATATGGATAATTTACCAATGCATATAAGTAGAGAAAAGATATTTTAGCTTTTGTTAATACATCCATATCAGATGAACTTGATTTCTCAACAGTGCTCCCACAATTCTCAAACAAAAGAACCAAGGTAATTTATGCAATTTAACTAAGATTTATAACAGCAAATTTCTGTAAGAGCTAACACTGTAAATAGAAATATATTTTTTGTCTTTTAACAAGGCACACATAAAAAATGCCGAAGTGTTTGCAAGTCACACATGCAAGACTGTTTGCTGTTTCTAGTAGTCCCCTTAACTCTTTAACAAAATAAGCACCTATGTAGAGACTCCCTCATTCCATTTTTGTTATTTTTCATGTGATGTTTCATAGTCTTGGAAAAAAAGCAGTGTAAAATGTTAATACTCTCTTAGACTGCTCTTCTAAAATTAAATGTAAGGCCGTTTCAAAGCAAAGCAAAAAATTCCCTCCATTTTTTAAATAAACTGTATCTGTACCCAATATCTAATCAGTAAATGTTAGATCAGGATAGCCTCTGGACTGTTACCATCAGTTACTCTGTAATCCTTGTGGCAGGTGTGGTCAGGGAAATGCAATCCACCATACTCATGCAGTATGGGTTTTGAAGCCTAGATTAAGAATAAACATCAGAAAGGGCTAATTAGAGTCATAGATACTTCCTTGAGGGCAGGCACAGAGGAAAAACTTGGATCACAGCCTTTCTTGTAGAGAGGGGCCTTTGCATGCATTGCCATTTTTTTCAGTGCTGTATCTTTAATAAGTAAGCATATTCACAATTAGTGAAATGCCTGTGATAGAGGGGATTAAGACTCCTTCAAAAGCAAGGATGTATTTAGAAAGAAAAGACTTAAAAAACTGAATTTTGCCACTCACGTAAGCTTCAATTCAGGTAATAGCTGTAATTCAGGAAAAGAGTTCATCTGAATGAGAAATCAAAACTCAGATCAGTGGCTGTGGAATAAAGCCTGGCCTCCAACTATTCATCAGTTGCTTTAGAAAGTGATTGTATAATGTAGGCCATGAAAAAAAATGGAAAAAGTCCATATAGATATAGTATAGCATTAATTATTGTAAGGGTATTCTTTATTACCTTTCAGTTTGAGGAAGTATTATGTAGATTGAGAGAAAGCAGAATGTTCTGTCTGACACTCTTGTATATGGATTAATAGAAAACTACCAGAGAAATCATTAATCATCATCATAGAATACCAGGTTGGAAGGGACCTCGAGGATCATCTGGTCCAACCTTCCTTGGTAAAAGCATGGTCTAAAATAGGTGGCCCAGCACCCTGTCCAGCTGAATCTTAAAAGTGTCCAATGTTGGAAAATCCACCACTTCCCTGGGGAGGTTATTCGGATGGTTGATTGCTCTCATTGTGAAAAATCTTCCTCTTGTGTCCAGTCGGAATCTCCCCAGAAGTGACTTGTATCCATTACCCCTCATCTTTTCTATGTGACTCCTTGTAAAAAGGGAATCTCCATCTTCTTTGTAGCCACCCTTTAAATAGTGGAACATGGTGATAAGATGTCCCTTAAGCCTTCTTTTCTCAAGGCTGAACAAAGCCAGTTCTCAGCCTTTCCTCATACGGCAGGCTTCCCAGTCCTTTGATCATCTTTCTGGCCCCTTAGGGGCCATTAGGAATTGTTGAAAGAAAAAGATAGACTTGCTGAATGAAAATACATGGGTTTTGCTACATAAGAGTTTGAATAAAAGAATGTAACTGAGTTGATGATTTGAAAAAGTGAATTAATTTGCTTATTCCAGTGATAGTTTTTTCTATTTTTCCTATTCCATAAAGCTGGTAGACTTTAAATGTAATTCGTTCTTCAGTTGTGGAAGTGTAACGTCATTTTAGATGTAGTCTTGGAAACTAGAAGCCTGATAAAATATTTATTTGAACTCACATGGTTGAAATATCAAAATTTTTTCATTGTGAGCTAGATCATGAGAAAACCTTGAATGCATTATAATATTTATTAAGTCCTGAGAAAATTTATTTTGGGACAGAAGGAGTACTCTGATGTTTCAGAGTAAACTATAGGCATTCATACACAAGCATAACACATCAGAAGTAAAGGAAGAAACCTACAGGCTTCTGTGGTAGATGAGATACCTTTGGGAATAAGGTTTCCATTTTCCTTAATACGGATGATTCAAAACTTAAATCTTCTTTGTCTCGATATTTGCCTATAGGAAATGAGAATTTTAAAGTATGTCTTTTATATGCCTTAGTCATATTTGAAACATACACTGTCACTGTACATAACTTACTTATTTTTAAATAATTATTCACTTTTATCTTCCATGCTTTAGATGGGACTGTTTTGGCTAACTGCACCCATTTCCCTCAGAAGTGTACATCAGATATTCTCATGCTCCTGTGCTGCAAAGTGGAGCAGGCCAAGTCACAGCTTTGTTCACTCTAATTGCCCATAATGCAAGACCAAATTTTTCAGCCTTGGTCTGTAAGCAGCCTTACCCATAGTCATGCAGATAATTATACATACTTTACCAGTGTTCAAGGAAAACAAATACAAATAGTAGTCAGGATACAGAAGGACTATTAGGATGCTAAAAGATTTACAGGCTAGCTTACAAAAAGATGTATCGCCTAATTCACAAAATGCAGTGTGTAAAATGATGTGATTGGTTTCTATGGTAAAGCACTGGGGAAGGAAAAGTAATTAACATATTACCCAAAACCTGGTTTTGAACAGTTTCCAAACCGATGATATTTTTCATTACTGTCTTTCTGAGCATTTGTAGCTGTGGTGTTGGTAAGTGGGATTGTAAATATTGTTTGCAAGAGCACAAAAGAAGTTCACTACCCTTAACTTCTGTTACTATGAATAAGATGAAACGAAACACAGTGGAAATCAGGGATCCCTACGGAATGCATACAGTGATGTTATTGTTTGCTTTCTTAATGTTATTAACCTATAATCTGAACAAAATTTGTGCAAGAAGCAGAAAATTCATATGTGTAAGTTTTATTGTAATGCAAGAAATAGAGCTTTCTTGAAGTTTGGCTTTCATGACAATACCAATTTTATGCAGCTACCAGCAGTATTTCTGAAATTAATGTAGAGCTATCTGGCAGAACTTGAGGGAACAATGTGTCTTGCATGACTATATAACATCATTGAACTATTGCTCAAATTTTCCATCATACAGTTACCTTTCAAGTTACAGTCCATTCTGTCAAAAGGCATTCATGCAAAAAACATAAGAACAAATATCTCAAATGATGATAGACCAGTAGAATGAAAACTGTGTCTTATTCTTCACTGAGAGACTCTTTAAAGAAAGTATCTTATATACAACATATTGCTCTGTAGAACTGTTGGTTTGCAACTTTCATTTTCACTTTAATGTCTGCTGGACTTATAATACCAGAGTGACTTTGCTGAATTCCAACTGAATAGTAATCGTTTTTCATTCTAATAAAGACTAATAAAAATCAGGTCCCACTCTGCTAGGCATAAAAATATAGAAGGGGAAGATTCAGATTCTGGCCCAAAAAAGCTTCACCTCAAAATAAATAGGGCACAGATAATACAATGAAGGGGAACTCATAGAAGAAGTATCATTAGTTACATGTTTTGGAGTTAAGAGGTAGTAATAAAGAGAGGAGCTAAGAAAGGGAAAGGAAAGAAAATGAGTAAAATTCCACAGATCTCTATAGGGGAGTTTGAACGATTAGCCATTAGCACATGACAGAAATCTGGAAATGAAAATTTCTCCTTTAGTCAGCTTCTGTAGCAAATTATCAAGTCAACAGGATGATGTAAGAGCTTTCACAACCTTATTGTGGCAGCGAGGTCCATCACCCAGTTGTGACATTGTTAGTCATCACGGGAGCTGTGTGACAGTAATAACCAGTGTGTGATCTTGCGTCACTGGTGATGGTGCTTCTGGAAGGCTGGCCTGCACAGTGAGACAGAGAGTAAAAGATGGGATCCTGTGCTGATGTCTGGAAATGTATGATAAGGTGAAATATATAAACAGCACAGGGAAATATTTTTGTTAGGCCGTAATAGATACTGAGATTTCAGATACATGTTCACTGAGGAAATGTTTTTATGTATTGAAAGTATATAATTCATAGTAAAGCCAATGTTGGACTCGTTTGTATTTATGGTAGTAATTGAAATGTAAATATAGCACTGCCCACACAGTGTCTGGCATAGCATAATGCATTTACTGTATATGCTGGGGAAGTTAATGTTATGGGTGCGGAAGAGCCTGTAATATTTTGTTAGCTTGTTAGGCTATAAATCCAGTGGCAGCATTTATTTTGAAGGAAAATATTCTTCAGAGCAAGTCACAGACTGTATAGATTTCATGTGCCTATAGATGTCAGACATTCAAAAATAACTGAAACTGTTGCCAGGAAACATTTATTTGCCTTGTAGATCCTATTTTTTAAAAAATATGTAGGTAGAACCTATAATGCTGGTTTATTGCCCAATGTTTTGCCTTCCAATAATGTCATGGGATCTGAACTGATTAGCTTGTAGGCTGATCCTTTCTTGGGAACAAACAAACTAGATTATTCAATGGGCTGGGGAAATAAGGCTTCAGCCATGAAGGAAAATAAATTCTTCGGTCATGGCGTACTGAGACTGACTTGTTTCTTAACATTCTGGAGAACAGAACATGGAAATTGCTTGCTTCCTTGGGTGATTAGCACATTGATAGTACCAGATGCAGATCATGTTTATTCTTCTTAAAACCATGTAGAAAAGTGGAGGAGCCTGGCGTCCTTCTATACCTCACTTTCTGGAGAAAGAAAGAGAGGACGTTTGAGAGTGGACGCATAACTGTTGTGATGAGAAGGAAAGCAAGGGAGAAAAGGATACTGGGGTGTTAACAGACTTTTTCTTTCTTGAGAAGCTTTATCTAGAAGGTAGAAACCAGATCTTTGGGTACTTGGAGCTACTGTTTCAGGCATGAATTTGTATCCACTGTTGTAAAAGCACAACAGAATTATTTTTTTGTCATTTATAGTAGATAAAAAGCCACTAAAAATGAGAATCCTCCTTCCCCCACCATTTTTTAGTATTTCTCCATCTTTGATGCTGATTATTTGACAACTTTGGAAAGGAAGTTCTGACTCCTACCTTAGGTTTGTACAATATATATACAATATCTTCAATCTTGCAGGAGGTAGTATTGGCAGGAAGACAATTCTCCTGATGTGATAGAGGAAAACACTCAGTGCACCAGAGTAAAAGTTTATTACAAATTAGCAGAGTTTGCCTTTTTTAAAAAATATGTTTTCCCCAGGAGAACTTAATTATTTTGGGTGTTATTTTGGATTATGCTGACTTTCTTATGATATTTTTAAGTAATTGAAGTGAAAAGTATGACATAGTATTTAATTCTTCTATTTATATATACAAATGTTTTTCCCTATTGATTTAAAAGAAAAGTTAGCATAGATGTAAACAGAGACTCTTTGAATTATTCCACAAGGGAAGAATTCAATATCATGCACGTATTGTATCTTCACTGTAAATCAGATTGAAAAGAACAAGTCTTCTGTTCCACACCTTCCTCTATCTATTTTCTTCTGTTTCTGTGATAGTATAGGAATATCCAGAGGAAGAAAAGGAGAAAAAGAATGAGTTTTTGTCAAACTTCCACCAATCAAGAAATGTACTTTCCCAAAATTCAACCTTTGTACCTACTATGTAGCACTAGTTAATGGGAATAGTCTGCTAACAATGAATTGCAGGTATTGTTTTCAGGAAAATCTGCATCAGAAGGCAGTTGCAGGCACCTTTTTCTCCCTTACTGAGGGAAAAATCTTTAGGATCACTTACTATAAAGAGGTCTAAAATGGAACAAACACAAATGAACAAATATAAAAGATGTTTAAATGGGTCTACTGTTTCACAGAGAAATTGATTTTGTAATCAGATTATTTTTTTTCTTGAAGCCTGATGTTACTGAAGAATAACTTTTTGCTTATGGCTTAATCTTTCAATTCTTAAAACTTGCTAAGGATTTTTAGTATTGAAACTAGTATCTTGTATATTATTTTGCTAGAGTGTTACATGGGCACGTAAGAATACTCTGGTTTGTGTGCCATTATGATGGATGATTTGATAAGCTGCTCAGATATAACAGAAAGTCTACTGTAATAATACTTAGGTAGGAAGGCTAGCTAGGAAGTATGGTTAGCTAGTAAGTACAGGCATATTAGATAGTATGAATTTTCAAACTTCTTTTGTGTTTCTCTGTGATTACCAACTCCAATTTTCTAGCAGAAGGGACGTGCGGGACGAACAAGTATAAAATACTAGTAGCATTTCTTCAAAACACAGCCTTTTACTTTATTGACAATAAAATAAGAATATGGGGCTTTTGTCAGATTAGTTAGCGGCAAACTGTTAAAAAGTATTGCTTATGATACATACATGTCTTCTAATTCTTTTTCCCATTATATCTGCATTATCTGAGAGAAGTGGATTCCTTGATTACTATTGAACTGCTCTGGTAGGAACTTTCAGTTTGTCCAAGTCTGGTAGATAAATTGGTTTACTGCATCTTCTAGAGTAAAATTCTGCTTCCTTATAGCTATTGCTGTGGTTTCCCATGACAAAACCTTTTTCAATTGTTATGTAAATTACCTCATTTTAAAATATATGTACAGGATATGAATTATAAAAAATTAAATAGTTATGTTTTCAAGTGAGTGTTTGACAGTGAATGATTATTCCTCTTTAAGAGAACTAAGATTATAATTCCAGGTGTCAGGAATTCCAGTCCACAGCAAATGTATAGAAGATTTTAGATCAAACAAAAAAAAAGTATCAATAATTGGAGGAAGATAGAATTTCAAACCTGAGGCTTTTTCCTAAGAAGTAATGAGTGCTGCAAATAGAAAATTGAATTTCCAGGTGAGTTTAGACTTCAAAGAAATGCTTGAGTTCAGTAAGATATCATCATATTCCCCCCTTAGACTGACTCACTGTTGCTGAAAGCTGTTGTTATTGGTAGCGGTTCCCTAAGTGTTTGCATGTATATGTGGGTTGTAGGGGCTTTGTGTTGTTTTTTGATGGCCATTAAGTAGTCTGCAGTGAGTCAGGATAGGAAAACCAGTTATATTTCATATTAAAGCCCTGATAGGACCAGACAACAAAAGTAGGAAAGAATTTTCTAGCTCTAACCAGAGCTAGGAAAAGCAAATGCAATCTTATAAAAAGTGTAATCAGTGCTGCACTTTTAGGGATTTTTTTAAAAGTCATAGGCAAAAACTTAGAAAGAAGAGAAAAGTCCAAAATTTCCCCTTACAACAACTACTTTCAGATTTAACTACTTCAGGTGAACCAATGAATCTGTGTGGTGTCAGTGAAAAATTACTGAAGTATTTAGCTATAATAATTGCAAACGAAGTAATATTAGCCCACTTCCACACTCAGGTCTAATGCAAACGGTTGGAATATTTTAAATACAGTGCAATAACTGGCATATGCCTAAATGAAGTCTGAATATAGCACCACTGAAATAGCAATATACTCCAGGTACTGCAGTCTAAGTCATTCATAGCTACATACAAAGTGACATAATTTTGCTCTTTGACTTACTGTCACACTTTTAGCAAAAGCCTTGCTTTGATATTTCCTCTAAAAGTATGTAACTTTTTAAGCTCCTGGTTTTAGGAAGGACTTAGCACTTTAACAGGGAACTTCAGGCTTAGTTCTTTGCTGGTGGTACACAACCGATATACAGGCTGAAGTTTGTTTTTTCTGCGCTGGAAGCATCAACAGTTTAATGCTTAAAGCATTCTTGAAGCACCTGTAAGGTACTCTGAATGTAGCTATTTTCAAGTTGGTTTTATTTGTATATATGAGGAGAAACTTTGCCTTTGTCACCTTCTTGGGTAAAAAATTAGAGCCTATGGATATTTTCCATACCTAAGATGTTCTGCTGCCCCATTTGAGCATATCTGAAGTTTGAGGGTGATGGGCATTAACTAAAAGCAGAGCTGTTGAAAAAGTCCTTGATGATGTTAGAAGTGCTAGGTCTGGATTACAATGTGCTCCTGTACAAAGGCATCACTATTCTTTTAAAATACCTTGTGTAAAACTACATTTCCTTACAAGACAGGTTCTTCGTAATTTTCTTTGTGTGCATTCCTTGCACACAAAGCAAGGTTTTTTAAAATGAAAATTTGTCTGCATCTTTTTATTTCTAATAGTGAAAGTAAGATTACCACTTTCATTTTTATAGAAAAATGTGGAATTCTGTATAATTAATTTATATTTTTCCTGACTGTGATCCCCCATGTTGAGGGTCAATGGATATTGCATAGTAAAACATTGATTTCTACATCTTCTTGCTATTTTTATTTTTCTTCATTAAGTGACTTACTATTCAGTGACAAGATAAATTCTCCCACTGGAATTTTTCTACTAAAAAAAAGGTAATTAATTAATTAAAAATTAACATTTATTAGAAAACTGTTTAAAAATAAAAGACAGACACTGCCTATTCTCACTGGAAATATGAAGAATTCAAGGGAAAAAATTGAGTTTCTGGGACATAGTGCTAGCAACAGAATGTGAATCTGAGAATATAACATTATTTATCAAATAGGAAATGCAGAGAATATTCTTGTCTACAGCAGAGGGATTTTGTAGTAGTAAATCAAGCCTTGCTGAGATGTCTCCCATACAATTCAATTATATTTTACAGAATGAGTTTATGAGGACTTAGTGAACACTACTTACACCCAGAAGTCAAGAGGATGTGTCCTTTCTCCAGTTACAGTTGATTTCCTAGATCCAAGAAAAGGCATTGAAGGTTGAGTTGAAAGATTCCCTTAACAAGGGAGAATCTGAATGGCACATCTATTCTTGTTCCCTTTTTCCCAGTGCTACTCTCTTTATGCCAAGACAAGTTTATCTTCCAGAGAAGCAAAAATGACTAAGGTATCACATTAAATTTGTATAGTTCATGATGTTTCTCCATGGCTCTCATACGCAGTTTGGCATGAAGTAGAAAATCTTGGAAGGCATATCTGATACCCTGCTGGGAATGCCAAACACTGACTTGTAGGAAGGGTCTGATGCTAAAAAAAACATGAGGCCTTTCTTGTCATTCACACCTAAAAAGTCATGTTGGAAAAGAAATAAGAACAACTCATCCAATGATTAAGCAGGTTTAGATGGCATTTTATGGACCTTTCCTTTTATTGTACAGTTCTGGAATTGCCCAGTCTTCTTCATTGGTTAAGTTTTAACTATGACACCAAGTGTAAGTACTTTCTGGTTTTGCTTTTCTTTTTTTAATTATTTTTTTTTCCCCTCAAAGGCCTTCTTTTTTCAGTCAGTCCTGATCCTTGAAAAATTATTACTCCTTAAATTCATATCGCATTCTTAATTCCTAGTAAGGTAGGTTTTCTGCCACTGATATCTAGAAATATTCAATTGTGTTATTTTTTCTACCTAATATATTACATAAAAATTCATTTCTCCTACCCAGTTCAAGATACTTACCTGAAGGTGCTTTGTCCACCCTTTCTATAATAATATATTTGGGATTGTATTCAACTCTTTTATAAGGTGCCCTCATCATGGAATGTCAGGACATTTCTAAAACTTGAAAGAAGAAAACTTTATAGTACTCAAAAAGGGATGGTTAAACTCTATTCTTTGTGCTGGCAGGGAATTGAGACGCCAGCACTTTGATATGTAGGGATGAACATTATGCCCTGATCTGAATGATGCTTTAAAGCCATACCAATCACTACTTTAATAGGGTAATTTTGTAAGAAAAAGAGGAGAAGGCGTACGTGAAAATGTAGGAAAATCAAAGAAATTATGCCCCAGAAAATGTGTTAGGGTGAACTTCAGCTATAGGCACTCATCCAGTGCAAAAAAGCCATGAACTGCATAACATTTCAAAGTAAGACTTAAGCAAGACTTAAGTGATTTTTAAGTACTTGTTATGGCCCATTGCCTAAGGGTGAATTCCATCCTTGCACACACACTACAAATCTAGCTGTTCATTTTTGTCTGCAAGAAGCATTTCAAGACTTTATATTCATTATGTAGTACAGTAAGGCACAGAGGGACACATAATTGAAAGCTCTCATTCCTGAAAGGCAAAAGAAAATTTAAAAGCATAGGTTCCAATCCTCACCATGGTGTGTCCAAAGTGACTCTAATCACTATCTGATTCAGTATGATTTTATCAGGATATACAAATAACATGGGCACATCATCTTTGCTGCAGGTGTGTTTTGTTGGTTTTTATGGAATTTTATCTGTATGAAGTTGTTTGTGCTCTGTGTCATGTTTCTACATGAATTCTTTGTAGTGTATGCACCTTAAATGTAATTGCTCCAGTTTGCTTTTCTGGAGCATCATTTCTTTTTCCCTCATCTACTTTTATGAATTCAGATGTTGAATACCCACAGGCAAGGAACCAGACTTCCTGCATGATTATAACATGGTATTATACAGGTTAGTTCTTTCACAAGTACTGTGCGTTTTCTATGTATGTTACTGGGAAGGTTTTTAAAAAGCTGAAAAACTAGGCAGTTAGTTGGAAGAAGGATACTTATTTTCAAAGGCAATACAGACCATAGATTATTATGGAAGCAGATTTATCTGAGCTTATTACAAAGCTGTTATTACAGCTTACAGCAGGATTTTGACAACATTTACCAAAGGGCCTTATCTTTATGTATAACTTTGTAGATGTGTAGCAAAAGTCTTTGGCAGAGTATATTTTGGCATAACACCCGTCCTCTCTGGTTTCAGCAGCTTGCAAGATCCAATCCTTACTTAGATATAATAATACAAAATTTTTGAAAGTGAATCCATGTGTATAGTCTAATATCTTATATGCTTGTGTCCTACTGTATGAAGAGGGAAGTTTTCCCTTTATGCTATAGTCCCTACCTACTGCTGCTCACTGCTTATACTATAAAGAAGCAGCACAGCCATTTCTATTTCAGTACTGCCCAAGCAGCCTGCTGAGTCAGAGCACACTGCTGATTTTTCTCACTGCACAGAATTTTTCATCCTGTGCCTGTTTGGATTTCAGTGCCTTCTCTGAACACCCACTTTAATCTTATGCCACCAGCAAGGTCACCTTTCATTTTCCAACTCATGTTCCTGCAGTTCGTAGCCTCTTGGAGAGGTTCGCATGCCTGCAAAGTCTTAACAGCTGCCTCTGTCTCAAATTCTCTCAAATAAAAGCAAAAGTGAAAACTCAGCTTCTGGAGATCCATATTCAAACAGCAAAGGAAGCCTTCTGCTGAGGTGGACTCTTCCAAAGAACCCCAATGCCCTTGGGAAAATCAGCTCCAGGATCCTTGGCAAAAGATATTTTCCTCTTTGCTTTCTCCAGACAGCACCAGTAATAATGAGACTTCCTAGCACTCTGCAGCTGTCTTTGAGTCTTGCTCAGCTGTTCAAGCTCACCCTGAAATCCTCTCTGATGCTCCTATGCCTTGCGAAGTTTTAGGTGATGTTCTGCAAAAACAGAGCCTTGTGCCTCTCTGCCAGCACCAGTTCATCAAGCAGCAGCTTTGGCTGCCTCAGCATCATTTTCACTTAGCACTAGCTTGATATTAAGCTCATCTTCAAGTTCACAGCAGCAAACTTGTTTGGAGCCATCATCTGCTATCAGGTCATCCCTTCCTGAAGCCAGTGAGAGATCTCAGATGCTTAGATCTAGGTATGGCATCACCAATTTCCACTACCAGGTGTGTGATCTAAACAGTCAGGGATGCCATTGATAGAGGCTCTCCCTTGATTCCCTCCATTGCCCATTTGCACCAGTTTTCTTGTATGTAATGAGAAGAAGATGCTGAATTTGTGCAAAATGAATGTCTGCATTTGTGTGTTCTGACACACATCTTTCCAACAGTGCAAGAAAAGAACTGGTATACACCTCTTACTTTTAATGACATGCATTTTCATGAAACGATTGAAGTGTTGCACCCTGCTTATATTCTTCAGGACATATTCACTGTGCTGAAGGCCTTTCTTTGGGATGCTGAACCAAGGGTCCTTTACCAAATAGACCAGGTTTTTGGAGAGACATATTCCTCATCTCTTCTTCCCCAGGTACTTTGACTCAGACTGCCTTGAAATCTCTCTTGGAGAAGAATGCTGCTCTTAGCAGACAGACATTCTTCACTGGGACACCTGTGCAAGATTTCCATTGTGCACATCTGCCGTGCACAATTGACCTGAGTCCTAGTCACACCTTCATCTACAGACACTGCCATGTCTGTAAAACACCTGGAGCTGGGACAACTTTTTTTTTGTGGGATTGTATGTCCTTTTTAGGATATTGCTGATTCAGTAACTGTTTAGTGTCACCTATTATAAGAAAGTATATATGGACACTCTCTTCAAGAACGGGAGATATTTCAATTTGTCCCAGTTTGGGGATTTTCTAGTTGAGCAGTCTGCTTATAACCTTGCCTTCCATCTGCTTTTGACCTCTCTCTTTTTTGGAAACAGCTTTTTATTGAGAGAAACAGAAATAGCAACAAATGTGCTCCCCTACATATACTATGCATTGAACAGCAGGAAGGTTTGAAACCAGAGTGCATACACTTTCTAAACTGCAAACAAATCTTTCTGATTTACCATAACCAGAAGAATACTCACTGTGTGCATATCTGTGTTGATTACACATCCTGAAGAACATAGCCTAGCTAGAAGGAACTTGGTCATCAGACTAAATGAGAATGGCTACTGAGGCCACCGATGTGCTCTGTTTTACTCTGTAGTTAAGTAAAACACTGCTTCACAACCTGATTTGTTTTGCCCGCTTACTGTAGGGACAGCTTGCACTGGACAGGTATCAGCACATAAACATTTATATGTATTACATGAAAAAAAAAGATAGTTAACTACTGAGCAAATGTGAATAACTAATAGTTTCTTGTAGGGAACAATGGTGTATTTTAGCATTAAACTGTTGTGCTGGTTTTGGCTGGGATAATGTTCTTCACGGTAGCTGGTATGGGGCTGTGTTTTGGGTTTGTGCTGAAAACAGTGCTGGTAACCCAGGGATGTTTCCCTTACTGCTGGGCAGTACTTGCCACAGAGCCAAGGGCTGTTCTGCTTCTCACCCCACCAGCGAGGAGGCTGGGGGGGCACAAGGAGTTGGGGGAGGGGGGGACACAGCCAGGACAGCTGACCCCGACTGACCCAAGGGATGTTCCAGACCGTAGGACGTCATGCTCAACATAGAAAGCTGGGGGAAGAAGAAGGAAAAGGGGGACATTCAGCATGATGGTGTTTGTCTCCCAAGTCACCGTTCCTTAGCGTGCTGGAGCCCGGCTTTCCTGGAGGTGGCTGAACACCTGCCTGCCGGTGGGGAGTGGGGAACAAATTCCTGGGTTTGCTTTGCTTGTGTGCGTGACTTTTGCTTTACCTGTTAAACTGTCTTTATCTTAGTCCACGAGTTTTCTCACTTTTACCCTTCCAATTCTCTCCCCAATCCCACCACGGGGGGAGCGAGCGAGCAGCTGCGTGGGGATTAGTTCCCGGCTGGGGTTAAACCATGACAACTGTGCAGTGGTAATGTTGATTGTACTTCTGAAGCAATATCTACTCTTTAAAAATTCATGAAATTGACTCCTGAATGCCTAACATAAAGTTATATTTTACTTCATCACCATGGTAGCCTGAAAACTATTTTCTTTATGCTAGGCTGACAATTATTATTTTGAGTGGTGCAAAGCTTTCCATGAAATATTTATTCATCTCTTTGTGGGAGGGCACGTTAAGGTCTGAATTTCAGTTTCCATCATTCTTCTGAAGTTTCCAACATGCTTGTCTTGTTTCTACTTTCAACCTTGCTATTCCTCTTTTATTTAATGTTTCTGTTTCTTAAGGTTAGTAGGGAAGAACTGTTTTTGTAATGACAGACAAACAGACTCCAAAAGTATCTTTAATCTAATTCTCTACCTTTTTAGCAATAAAGTAAGCAATAAATGTGCAGGGGTTTTTATAAATAATAATTAACAAAATATAAATTCCTTACTGTTGATGTCCAGTTTAAAATCAGCAGATGATCATATGTTTATGCAACAAAACAAGCAGGAAATGAAAGAATGAAAAAATCTTTCATAAGCAAAATATTGGGATCACAAAGAAATTCAGTTTCATGGAAACTGTGGTTACAATTGTTGACATGTACTTTTTGGTTATATTCAGAGGAAGTGAGTAACCACTTTACGTTTTAGTATACGGAGCTAGCTTAGCAGTCCTGCAAAATAAAAATGTGTCTGTTTTATACATGCAGAAAAGATTTGTAAGAGTAATAACATGGAGGGGGTGCTTTTCTGAGGTTTGACATCTTGGCATCATCTCAGGCACCATCTCAGAAATTTAAACTAATTTACTCATAAACTTAAAATTACACTCTTTTCAGTGGAGAATGGAAAAAAATCTTAACTGAATACATGGCCCTCTATTATTAAAACAGCGGATAGTAAAACTGCATTTGAGAAGCTTAATCAACGGAAGTCTTAAAAAAAAAAAGTAAATCTAGGCATATCTGATGAAAATCTAGTCATAATGTTGATGAGGGAAAAAGTAAAATAGGATTTGTAAAACCTGCTTTAAGAAAAAAAAGGAAAAAAAATAATGTTTAAACAAGGCAAGATATAAACAGGGTAGCCCAATAGACAGAAACAGGTGCTTTACAAAAATAAAATCCAAGGTGAGGATAACAACCCCTCCATCAAGTCATTGTAGATCAAGACCTAGTAGACTGTACAGCTGGGCCAGGTGAGGATTCTTCCACCAGGAGAAGTCTTGAGGGGAACTCAGGCTGCTGTTCTATGCTGTGGTAAACCTGCTCCTGGTGTAATACATAGAAGAACATAAACCTGTGACGTGTGAGGAAGGGACCTCAAAGTGGTCTTTAAAGCCTTTTTTTTTTTTTTTTTTTTTTTTTAGTTGGAGAGCATTATGAAGAAAGCAATTAAACTTTCTCAATGAATGTGCATGTTTATCCAGGAGTGACTGCAGGAGCTATTAAGGTGGAATGAGACATAAACACTTGTCAAGAAGAGGAGTGTTAATATATTAAGTCACATATATTTTTGTATGTATTCATGAAATAAGCCATACTTCTCTTGGCCTTTCTTTTGTTTATGATTTGGCACATAAAACTAGGCAATAAATAGTAATGTTTCGAAAGTTGGGAGTGAATGAATTGGAGTCTCTTCTCAAACAGTTAACATTTAGATGATCTGACATGGAATGTGACTCAATACAATTGATATTAATGGAGAGCAGAGGATTAGCAGATGCAAGAAAATTTTTGTTTTCTGCTTGACTAGAAGCAAACATGACAATGGCATCTTGTTAGAAGATTAATATAGGCCTCCAAAATTCTGTTTATAGTGTAATAATGTGTGTACACTGAGTGCACAGAACAAACAGCACATTCTTGGTGAAGAGATGAAACTGAACTTCTATTTGTGACACTAAACAATTGGCAACAGTCATACTGTGAAATAAGATGTGTCGGATCAATCTCTGGAAATGTTTGAGGGGTATTGTTCAACTGGTGAAGGTGAATATCAAGAAACCAGTCCAACCTGTGCATGTCCTCATACTGAGGGGAGGTAATAGTGGTTTTATCTGCAGATTGGTCCAAAGGATGAATTCTGACCAAGCAATCTTTCATCAGTGGCTCCTATTTCAAGCTGGATTGCTGGGACTGGGAGCTTAAGTGGAAGCTTCAGCTGGCCTCACATAAAAACTCAGCACCCTTGAATTGTACTCAATTGTCCAGTGGTGAGATACTGAGATATTTCATCCTTTACATAACCGTTATGGACATATTAATTAGCATATATACTTTCTGCTCTGTTCTGAGGGTTACTTAGATAGTATTCCCCTCATCTCCTTCCTGCTTCTTTTGGCATCTGACCCAAAATGGGCATAATGTTGTGCAAATAAGGAGCATCAAAAAATCTTTTTGCAGAGACTAATGTTTATATTCATCCTGAGGACTTAACTTCACATTTGAGGTACTTTTAAGTGAAAGAGTAAGCACATTTCACAAAACTCTGGAAGCAAGGAAGGATAGATGGTTGATTTCACTGTTATTTTAACAAGTATCCTGGTAGCTAGGACTATTGCTCAAGAGCTATAGGAAACTCAAAATCTTTTTTTATTTCCCTGTCTGAGCAGATTTCAGTATATACTGTCTAGACTCCTGGAGGTAATCTTGAAGGAAGTGCCTCATTTTTTTTCTGTGGAAGCTGTTACATCTTTCACAAGTATTTGGATTTTAAGCTAAAAGAAGAAAATGAAAGTCATCCTGTAATCTGATGATGAGGGACTCATTTGTTATTTCCAAGTTTTCAAACTTGTCTCAGTGTAATTCTGCACTCAGAGGCCAGAGAAAGGACATGAAATTACGTGCATCTTTCTCAGACAATAAGGCTTTGCTTTCAACTCCCATAAACTCTTTTTTGATAGCGAACATCAATCTCCCTCATCAGATAGTAAAAATTAACTTCAATTTCACAACTAATTTTGGGTAGACTGTGGCAAAAATTCCTGTCCAGTAATGATTAACAAACCTAGCTTGTTGCTAAGGTGCCATAGATTAGGCATAGGAAAGTTAAAATATTTATGAGCATGTCATTTTATTTCCCAAGTGCTTCATTTGTGGTAGGAGAGAAGATTCTGGATCCAACTTCCAACTCTTCTTTCAGTTTAGAGAAGCTATACACATGAAATATAAATATATACACACATGTATATATAATGTGTATACACGTATGTGTGCGTGAATAAATTTATTGATAAATCTTTGTGGAGTTCCTGGTGAGTCAGTGCCAGCTCATTAGCGCATGCACTATTACTGATTCATTCATATTGATAATATGGCCAGTTTCTGGGCAGACATGTCATCACCTGCCTGGTAATTGATTGTCTGATGACTGATCTCTTCCTAAACCCCCATCTGCAAAGTATTTCCACATTGCTACTTTCCAGTTCATTTCTTACCTTCTTATATTTAAAAAAATGAAAATAGCAAAGCCAAGGTCATAAATTCTTACCAAAATTCAACTTGCCAGGCAGTTCAGATTGCATCTTATATTTAAGGGTTATATTCTTTAATGCAGCGTTTGAAGATGCTTGAACATTACAGAGGTCAGTGCAGTAACAGAGATTTTAGAAAAACACTGTGATTTTACTTTAAAGGAGATGCAGATTTGGTATGTTTTACATGACTTATCCTGTTGTAGTTTTTTGGACAACTTTTTTTTAACTTAGGAAAGAAAGTGATTTCTCCTATCTATCCATTACAAAAGCAAAAAGGAAAAATATATAATCCAGGCATTATCAGAGAGACCTATTTTTGCCTAAACTTCTTCCTAAATTCTCTTCAGAAATATTACACATACAATGTTTAACAGATGCTTTTCTAGTTGCTTCACTTCTGAAAGGATATGTCTGTCTTTTAATTTCAGACATTGTGTTCTTGCTCCTTAAAGGTATTTAAGTATGTTCTCAGCTCCATTTTTTTTTTTCTTTCTTCAGATAGAGTAACTGTGCTTAAAAAAAAAAAAAAAAAAAGACAAATTGCTAGATGTCTGGATCTCAAACAGGTCTGAGCTGGCTTGGGCAGCAAGAAGGCTGCTCCTTGGTGGCTCTTTCAGCAGTTGTTTTGAAGAGGTGCTGCTGCTTCTTCTTCTCTGCCGGCTGACTCCCATTCCTTTCTAGCATTAACTCTCCAGTCCTGTCTACTGGTGCCCCAGTGGCTTTTTGTTGTTTGTAATTACTGCTCTTTGCACAATTGGAATTATTATCCTTTTTTAAATATGGAGTTTCATGACTAGTTGAAACCGTTCTAAAACCTTGGTACTTTCCGGAGAGGCAATCCCTCTATTGCAGCAGCTCTGGTGCTTTTTCTGCCATAGTGAATCTTACAGGCTCCTTGCTCTGACTGAGGAATAACCCTACCAGAAAAGAAATAAACCAGGGACAGTTTTCAGATGGACCACTAAAACAATCCAAGCCTTCATGCAACTTATGCTTGCCTTTATCTGTAAAGGACAAAAGGAGAAAATGAGCTAAAAAGCTCTTTTATGATTCAAAATATTCTCAGGACTAAATTAGCACTGCAATTGTACTTTTTAAAACAAAATATAAACAGGAGATAATCTACATCTCTTAGGTAGAGATTCAATTTGGAATTTAGCTTTTCTGTGTACTCAGTTACATTTGAGATCCCTAAAATAGTAATTAATAGCTTTGGAAGTGTTCCTCTAACAAGCAAAATATTTAATTTAAAACTAAACTCTCCTATGGATCTTTTATTTCTACTCTACTAGAGTTAAGTCTTTAGTAATATAGAATAATACTTGGAATTGCTTTTCAAGCTTGTACATTAATTTACAGCTCAGATTTTTAAGAGGAAGCTATTTTCAAATTCCTCTGAGAGATTTTTTAGGAAATATTTTGTTTTCCATGAAAAAAATTGAATCCCACATAACCAACTTGTTTCAGACAAGGCTGTTTCTGACATTCTGACAAAGACCAGACATATGGGAATTCATAAATATACAAATTTTCTCTAATCTTATATTTGGAAAAAAAGTGTTTCCCAGAAAAGTGTTGAGAACCTAAGTAATTTTAAAATTGTGTTCTTCAGGAAGCATAATTTTCATTTGGTTTTATGTTTATCAAAATAAAATGTTATTGTACTTAAATTCATCTAATCATAGCTTTTAAGTCTGATCTCATCTGGCAAGGAATTCCATATGCTCTCAAAGGAAACATTTTCTAGATGGAGGCCCATTAGGAAAGCATTTTAATTATGTGTCTGAGATCACTCATTCTCCCAGTGTAGTATAATAAATCTGATTTACTCAAATCTACAGTTAGCAAATGCCACTGTCATTACACAAGCAATATGGTGACTACATTTCTGCTTCAGGCCTAGACAGTGTTTTAAAAAATTCAATATCTCATTTTGCTTCTCCTTAATATCTCTTCCTAAGTAAGTAGCTGATAAGTCAACATAAGAATTTATCTTGCTCCATGTATCTATACATCAGGTTGAGGGAAGCTGAGAATCACACAGAGCTTAAAGGAAAAATCTTCATGTTCAGAAGATCATCAACGCCTGCTCAAAACTCTGAATCTGTTCTGTGAGCTCTGCATGGGTGTGCATTTTACTAGTAGTCATAGATAAGGCACTTCTTGGCACTATTACAAGGGTCTGTTTGCAGGGGTAGTTTCTGTCCATGCATCTGGTCGTGAGAAAAGATAGTAACATTTGGATGCTTTTTTTTTTTTTTTAATATGTAATTTTTTTAGGCTCCTACCTATCCAGGGACTCCATCCTATCAAAGAGTTGCAATTGCCACTGGGGGCTAATTTAGATCTAGCTTTGAAGTCTGAGTGACTGGTTTGTGGCTCCTGAAGAGTTAATTAGAGAACACCAAGAACTATTCTCCTCTCTTATTTAGATAACAATTTGACACCTTTATAAATTCATGAGCTGAAATTGCTCTGCACAATTGCACAATATCCTATTTTTCATTCAGCACTGTTTCCATTTTCCAGTGCCCTGTCTGACTTTGCTCATAGTTTGGAAAGTAGCGTGATGCATCATTTATGCTGCCTTCCACTTTATTGACTGATGGCCTTCTTTGCTGTCAATCATTTCATTGCATTTTGTCAAAAATAATGTGAAAAATTTAGTTACTGATATGACTGAAGTGCATTCACCTGTAAACAAGTGCTTGAGGCAGAAATCAGAAAGAATGGTTAGCTAAGGTCATTTTGGTTATGACAAAGACCTAAATGGAGATCAAATGCTAGTATCCAATTGACAAAGTGACAAATATAGTTTCCTTGTTTGGAAGAGAAAAGCACATTAGCAGTAATTATTAAGAAGGGGTTTTTTTTCTTTTGAAAGAGTTTCAGTTTAACAGCATGTGACCTACAGCTCTATGCAAAAGGCACTGATGTAAGGTCATTATATGACCTGACCACAGGACCGCCTAATTGCCTATCTCTTGCTCAAATCCAGAAGTGCCGTACTCAAACACCAACTAGCCCTTAGCAGATATACGTCAGAGAGCAGCGAGTTCAAGGCTGCTCCTCAAGGGAAGAACTGGGAGCCGAGAGTGACTACAGCACCCTGTCCTTACTGACCAGGGCAGAGTCCTGCCGCACCCGAGCTGGGTAAGGTTCCATCCAGGGAGCTCAGCCAGGAGCAGCAGGAGACTCTACTGGAGAAAAAGCTACAATGTGGGTCCAGGGATCGTCAAGGAAGGGCCAGAAACAGGACCGGGGACGGCGCACCCGCAACGTAGGTCAAGCCAGGTCTGGGAGCCCAGACCCAAGCTGAAACAGAGCTCCTGAGCCCATGGTCTGAGGGTCTGAGTGGAGGCTCCCCGTGAGGCTGGTGATGGCCTCAGGGCCACGAAGGCCTCTTCATGCAGTCAGGGCCCTGAGAATAAAGGTATGACGTCAAAGGAAAGTTTCATCACGCTTGTCCCTGTGGTTCGGTGCACGGCTGTACCAAGATAGCTGTTTTGCACAAAGATGCATTATATAGCTATCAGAGGTCAATGACGAGGCCTACACAGGAATATCTGAGGATATTGCCGCATTGTGCTTTAAACTTTGAAGACAGTTCAGTAGCTTATACCTTTACAAACGGTGGAGTATAATGGATCAAGTGTGTTCCACCAAGCACATCAAGTATTTATAGAAGCCCTGGTTGGCTCTGACATCTCTTGCCAGATTCAGCTCCAGGTGGGCTTTGGCTTCCCTAACCACGTCTGTGCATGCTCGGACAGCGTGGGCAATCCCAAACCAGACTTCAGGAGCCCCCGGTCCGAGCTGAAGCGGAGCCCCTGATGAGAGGGGCTGTGTGGGGTGGTTGATAAGTGAGGCTGGTCAGGACCAGTAAGGGTTGTTACTGCCCTCGGGACCCTGATAAAGACATCAGAGGATACATCACTGAAGTTAGAAATCACCTTTTTTTTAAACCGTAATATTTAATTATTTAGATGCCAATACTACAGTCCTCAGGAAGATAAACTGCCTGTGAAAGTCAAGAGTAATTGTGCTAGCATCAGGTCTGGAGAATCAATGCCAGAGACTTTTGAGAAAGGCAGTTTGTACACTGAGAACTAAAAGAATTCAAACTTTATAATCTCATTAAATGTTTTAAGTGTTTTATAGCATTCAAATGACCAAAGTAAGAGTTACATTTTAAATCAGGAAGTCTAATATCACTGCATGATGAGAATGCTAAAAAGGCAGGAGTGGGAATGTCAGTATTTCATTTTGTTTGGTAGAAGCTGGTTACAGGCACTATCAAAATATTAAAGCAAAGAGAATGAGGTATTAGCGTATGACCCCAATTTTTATATCCCCAATTATTAATAAAAGTAAGGAACTTTCATGTGAAATGGCCCATCCCTGTGCCCTCGGCACTTACAGCCTCTCACAGTGAAGTTGATCTTAGTTGAACCCTCATAAATTTTTGACAAGCATATATGTGGGGTCCAAATTACTTGTACCCTTCCTGAGGAAAAGGGACCGACAGAAGATTTTGAAAGCACATAAAATCTCTTGCATTGCATGTGAAATTAATTCACAAAATGTTCCACCTCCGCACACTGCCTATATTTTAAACTGTGAGTCATTTCAGTTATACAACAAAAAAATGTTGTAACATTGTTCATACCCTAGCAACACATTATCTTCTCTCTCTCAAAAAAAAGGGGGGGGGGGGGGAAGAAAAAGAAAGAAAAGTGTTACAATCTCTTATCCTTGCTGTTCTCCAAGCAAACCCAGCTGAACTTGTCAGAAGTACATACGTTTAAATATACAAAACCAGAGAAAACTTGGGGGGAAAAGAAGTCTTGGGGGGAAAAGAAGTAAGAGGAATGAAAGGGCGCTAGGAGAAAAAGCTTTAGAAAAAGGTGTCAGATGTGCAGGAGAAAAAGAAGCATAAATTTATTTTGAAGAATTCGACATCGGAGATTTCATGATTTTAAGTTAAGAAATTGCTCTCCTAATCTTTCCTCATTCTTGACTGCTCTTTCTTTATTTCTCCTCAAAGAATCTGTGATGTGATAGATGCTTTAATGAAACTGAAGTTTCTATCAGTTTGTAGTCCTATGTGGATTTGTGTACAGTGTTTCAGAAAAGCTTCATAATTAGACGACTTCAGAACTGGTCATATTTTTGTCAAAAATCTGTTTGGGTAATGTGTAGTGCAGTCCTACACCTGGCAAGGGTCAGATGCAACCTAAGCATCTTTTAACGCCACTAAACAAAATATTCACCTGAAGATGAGACGCACATAGGAAGCCAACAGCAGACTAAAATTTCTTATCTCACCCTTCCCTGAAGATAACGAAAAGCAGGTACACGAACACAGTCAAGATGTTGGTATGATTCTTGGTGACTTGTAGAAGAATATATTATAGAAAATCTGCTATTCTAGCTTAAAGTATGTGAAAAAGTGACAGACTGGAATAACAGGAGAATATAGGGTCCTACAATGCAAAATTGGCCAGGCTTATGTCTCCTCAGCAAGGGTTCCTGGTGGTGCATGCAGAGTGGGGAAATTGGGGATATTGCCAGGTGACCACAAGACTCCTTTTTTCCTTTGTCCCTGCTGTGAGGACTGGTTTTACACCTTATTTTGTCCCTGCTGGGAGGACTGGGTTTATACCTTGTTCATCTGTATTTTCATAATCAATCATCGTCTCTTTCTACTTTTCAGCAGCAATCGTACCACCATAGCTGTCGCTCCGTTAGGCAGCCCTTCTCACCACATCTCCCTGTAGACGTGGTGGGCTCTCGTGTTGAAATGGCATCTGCCATCAGCTATGCTAAGATGCCAACAAAATAGAGGGGGTGATCACAGGGAGGTCACATTTTAAAAAGACACGAAATCCAAACCTCCAATCATTCCCAGCACTTGAGACTGACTTTAAATCTACTCTCTTAGAATAGATGATCATGCAGAAGACAAAACCCTATCATTTTGTGGCTTAAATACTCATGAGTATGCTGCTTAAAGGCTATTTCAGAAAACAGCAGAACAACACAAGCAACTAAGTGTGAGCGATGTCTGTATGTCAGACAAAGAACTGTGAAGAAGAAGAGGTGACCACAGCAAGACATCAGAACCATCTGTTCCTTTTGGTTTGGGTAAAATGAAGTTTATGTGGAAAAGAGGTGTCCTGTGGGCTTGTTCAGACAGCTAAGCCAAGTCTTTCAAACAGGTAAAAAATGGATTATACTGTAAAAAGTCAGCATTTAAGCGAGCACAGGAAAGACTACGGGATGAACAAGCACACCCGAGGTCCTTAAAAATAATGGAGACCATGTGTTAACGAAAGGCAAAGGTAAAATTTCCTTACAGCTAACTGGCGACAAAGGCATACTATCACAATATTCAGTATGCATCCAAACAAATAAACTGTGTATTATTAGCTATGAACAGAGGCTGCACAGGCTTAAAAGCTTATCACTGTTGCTGACTACAGCATTTTTTCCCTTTACTGGGTAATAATTATCATGTCTATTTCTCTTCCACAAACTGACTGTTTTTCACTTGTTTCCACTGCCAGGCTGCAGTGCTTTTACCAAGTGAGAACAGTAATGGGAAGGGCATATTCACTATTCCAGCTTTTACCATGTTTTCATATAATAAGTACTGGTCCTTGGGCTATTGGAAAGGGATTGATGGAGTAGTTAAAAAATAGATTCGCATAACTGATGGAAAAACTATATATTACATCACATTTCCACATGAGCTTACAATAAAATGAAGAAACAGAATTTCAGTACTTCACGTCTAACGGTGTGCTGCTTTACTTTGACAGTAAATGGACATTATCTTTATTTTTTACTATACCTACCCATAGAAAGTGAATATATTTTTCATAGGAGAGCACCTGTGATTATATCACTATCCTTCAACTTACCTTCAAACCATTGATCTAAAAATTGCTTTTCCTTTTAATGCTTCATTTCCCAATCTGTAAAATGGCAATAGTACTATTTGACAACGCAAGGGGTTTATGTCACATGCTCAAATAAAAAGGCAATACAGGTGATATAATTATCTTATGTAGGTAATTTTTGATGGGGGAAAAGAGATATAAATATGTGTAGTTTGGAGACATAACTGCCTGCACACAGCATCTGGAAAAACGTCAACGTGAGCCTGGGAAAAAGTTGTTTAGGTGATATATTCAGCTATAACTGTATCTAATAGGATAAGATTTTAAAAAGGAGCATTTAAGGTGAATATCAATAAAAGCTCTCTGAGAATTAGACTGGAGTGTGGCTTACTTTCAAATGACACCAATGGAGAGGCATCTTGTTAGAGAACTGGATAAAAAACCACTGAAAATACATTGTAAATCACAGTGTTGTGATTTTTTGACTGGAAGGCAACTGCAAGATCTCTCCCTAATTCTAATTCTTTCTCACAAAATAAATTTAAAAAATGCAACAGATGAGATTTGTAGTAACTATTTCCACCCATTACTGAGACAGAATTTGATTTTAAAAAAGACCAAGAGTATTCTCTACTCAAAATGCATTTTGAAATTTTGGGGTGTTTCAATCATAATAAAGCAGATCTTTTGCTTTAACATAGTATTTTAATATACTATTGGGGTTTATGAAGTCATGAGTGTTATGTGAAATTATCTGAGACTTTCACTGAAATCTTCTCCCTTGCATCTTCAGCAATCTAATCAGCATTTTAATCCTAATAATATGGAATGTATTTTTTTGTTTTACTTAACTGCTTACCATAAATACTGTGGACCTCTTATTTAATTACTCTTCAGTGAAACCATTTATGGTTTACAAAGAGAAGGGAAAAGCATCTATAATAAACAAACTCAAATCTTATAGCTACAATCCTAATTTATATAGTAGCCTTTATATGAGTTTCCCAGAGTTCTTCACAGACAAATCATACAGAACTACAGGAAGGAAAAGTAATCCATCTCAAAGAAAGCCATTTTGAAAAGACATGTTGTCATTGTGCTTGTAAAAATGTTCCAAAAATGAACACAGTGAATATTTGCTGGAAGCAAGCGGTACATCCAGGGTGCCAGCAGAGAAATGCTGTTTCAATTCATCATTATTTTCTTTATTCAGTAGCTGAAGTAACACATCACAAAGCACATAAGCTGAGATATAAATAAATCATAAACGTTACTGAAAACAAAATAATAGTGATAATAAAATATGAAAACATTACAAGAAAGTTTGGCATTGTATGAAAATCATGGGGTCTCTTTTGTCTTCTTAACAGCTCTGGAAAGTATGTTATCCGGCTTCATGTAACTGCAGCTTCATTCTTGGCAGTAGATGAATATGCTTTTGTTTTAAACCTCGGTCTCTTAACACTGAGGAGAAGTGCAGGTATGTGAGTCCTGCTTCCAAAAAGAAGATACAGCTTGGATACTGTGTATTTCCTGAAACATGGTAAACTGACTATCCTATCTACATCCAAATTAAAATTTAACTTCTATATTTTCCATTTTATTGGAAAACTCAATTTTGAGTTTGACTAAAATATGGATGTATTAATAAAAGACAAAAAATTCATTATACATTACAAAAGTGATTAAGATTTCTGGGAGAATACTTGGCTGCCCCCTGCAATGTCTATGCTGATGTAGAGCTGAGTAACTTATCCTTGCTTTAGCCTATTATGTGAAGAGTTTGTGTTGAAAAACACTTACAGTTAGGATGAAACTGTGAAAACCGTGTATGAATTTAGGGGAAAGTTAAAGGTTAGTTAATTTTTTTGAGCTAATAATTGTTAAATCAGGCAAGCATACTCACATTAGGAATCAACTTCTCCTCCTTTCAGAGAGCAGAAGTAGAGGTGGTGTTCTCCAGCAGGAAGGTGGAGGGGAGGACCATTTTACTGTCCAGTACCAGACCAATGTCTATGTTCTCCATGGGCAAGTGGCAGATGTGTAAGGAAACCGTAGATAAGTTGTAACTCTAACGGAAAAAAACCCATTTATCTTCTGAGGCTAGAGTGGTTGAACTGACTGACCTCAGAGTCTGGAGAGATTCTTCAAGAGTTTTTTTAGGTACTTAATTATCAGTCTCTTCTTCATGCCGGCAAACCCAGTACTGCTGAGGAACAGCACAGGTGCACAGCTTTTTATTTTCCCTTCAGATTGGCACAGAGGGACTGAGACCAAAGCAGCAGCCCCGGCTGGGGGCTGGGGCGGGGGAATCATCAGGTGGGCAAAGAAGGATCCCAGTCAGGAGTCTGCCTTACTGGAAGTTGCTCCTCTGCCATCCTGCACGGAGGAAATGCCTCCTTAAGCAGAGGCTCTACTGGAAGTAAGAGGCAGATTGCAGTGGTGGGCAATTGCTACCAGAAAAATAGCAAGCTAGGTTTGTGACTGCGGAGAAAATTTCACGGTGACTTGCTTGCCAAGTGCACAAATGTGTCAGACCTTGTGAGATGTCTCTACCGACTGCTAGGAAACAACAGAGGGGGTCTGTAGCTGGTGTGCATGGGAATAAAAATAGCAGAGTGAAAGGCAGGAGAGAGATTGCAGGGGGAGGAGTGCAATTTAGGCTTTTAAGAATGTTTTAAGAATACCAAAGCCGCTAAACTAGTGTAGTTTGCCGTGCTCTCAGTAATTCCTGTGGGACAAAAGAAGGAGGAAGAGAGGCGAAGTGTTAATGCCGGGCTGAGAAGCCAGTAGTAAGGATTCAGATGCATCAAAAGCTGGGGACACTTCTAGCATAATGGATGGTCACGCAGGAGAGGTGTACTTTATCTGAATGATAAGTGGGCCAAGCTGCCAGCACTTAACTTTAAAGAAGTTGAGACTGAGTTTTTCAAGGAAAGAATAAGAGAAAGCTGACAAGTACAGAACAGCGTAGCACTGAAGATGACATACCTATTATGGATGATGTTACGGAAATTTTGTTAGTCTCTGCGAAGGCTAGAGCACAGGATAGCGTTAGTCTAACGCAGAGTATGATTTAAACAGGATGCTGAGAAGAGAACCAAACCTGTACACTAACAATAGAAAGTCTAAATTGTCAGATTAAGGAACATTAATATCGAAATAGCAGACATACCAGAAATGAGGTGGAAAGAGGACAATCTTCTAGGCATCATTAGGTGGAATAAAATTAGCAACAATGACGATAAAATGAACAGTGACAATTTGCCAGGATGAAATGACATGCACCTGAGAGTTCTCATACTTTTACTTAAAATTCTCCTGGTACTTGAAGTACCTTTTAGATTGATCCCAGGTGAGGTTCCAGGAAATACAGGGTCCATGAGCTCGATATCTCAACAGGGCAAATTAGTAGACCCTATAATAAAGCATATATTAATAAGCACATTGATAAACCTTACCATATACTGGGGAAGAGTCAATGGGGATTCTTGAAGGGAAATGCCTCAAATGTACTGGAGTTATTTGAAAGTTCAGCACATGGGTGAGAGTATTCTGCCTGATATATCCTACCTGAAGTCCCACAAGTTTTCTGGCACAATTTGTCACCCAAAGCTTTAAAGAACCTAAGCAATTACAGCATAAGGGATAAAGTCGCTCATTTTATTTCATCATTTGGTTAAATGATGAAACAGAGGGTAGGAGTAAATACTTTTTGCAGTGTAGTCACCAGTGAATTCCACACAGATCTGTGCTGGGTCTTGTGCAGTTCAAGATATTCATAGATGACCTGGAACAGCAAGTGACCAGTGAAGTGGCAAAATTTACTGCTGATAACAAGTTATTCAAGGTAGTAAAAATGAAGGCAGACTATGAAGAATTGCAGAAGGACCTTAGGAAGCTAAATGAGTGGCCAATAAAATGGCAGATGAAATTCAGTATAGATAAATGTCAAGCCATACATATGGGAATGAGCAGGCCTACATTCACATACAACATAATGGGCCCTGAACTGGCTATTATCACTCAGGAACAAAATCTTGGGTTATAATAAATGGCTCTATGAAAATGTCAGCTCAACAGTGGTTAAAAAGGCAAATCAAAGCTAAGAATTATTAAAAAAAAAGGAATAAAAAATGAAATAGGGAACATCATATCTCATTGTATAATGCTCTGGCATCACCCCTCTCTCCTCCATGTGAAACAGAATGTATGAAAACTGGAAAAGGTTCAGAGAAGGAGAACAAGGATTATCAAAGGCATGGAACTGCTTCTTTGTGTGAAAGAATGAAATAAGATAAGACTGTCAGGCTTGGAAAAAAATGATGAAAGAAAGAGGTTAAGATAGAGCTCTTTAAAAAAAAGTGCCTCGGAGAAGTTGGGTAAGGATTGATAGTCCATTGTAAATATAAAATTGTCCAAAATAAAAGGAAGGATAAATCAAGTTAGTAGGAGTCAGGTTCAAAACAATTTTAGGGAAGCAGTTCTTCACACAGCAGCTGTAGGCTGGTGGAACTACTGCAAAGGATGTTGGAAACACTAAAAGGAACATGGGCTGAAGGAGAGGCTGGGAAAATTCATGGAAGAGGAGTGAAAAGAGATCTACTAAACGCATATACACCATCTCTGCCTCCAGAACTGAAAAAATCATCGGAAAGAATATTAGGGGGAAGTGTCACAGGGACTTCTCAATTTTTTATTCTTCCCAAGATTTCCATTTATGACATGTTTTATTTTGGAAATAATAGAAACAGGTGTTTAGTGTGAGTCCGGATGGCCTTTACTATATATATCTATTGTTCTTGATTCTTCCAATGACAGGCACTGCCTACATCTATACTGGTAAATAAAGCAGGATTGAGGTTAGAGGCCAAGAGACATGGCCTTGCTGTTTATCCATGTGTTACAACTTCACTCCGATCCTTACGTGACCCTAAAACCATAGTCATTTTGTACAAATTTTTCCTTTTCTATTCAAAGCTCCTGGCTGTTGCTTCATAGCCTGTCCAAGTCTCATTTTCACAGAGCGAGTTGAAAAGATGTCTGTAGGCCCCCATGTAAGATACAAGCACATTGAGGAGTGCTTTATGGTGTGACGCCTGGCGAGGTTAGCACTGCGGGGGTGTGGGAGGTGGAGAGAGACGCGCCTGGTGCAACATCGACCCTTCTGCCCATTAGAGTTGGTCCCAAGGATGTGGCACAACACTGCTCCTGCACGTCATTTCGGATGCTCACAGCCGAGGAGCGTAGCAGCACACGATGCCTGGTGCTTGAGCAGTACAGAGACAGACGAAGTGCGGTCTGACAGAAACAGACAGTGGTAGGCACACTGTCTTCTCCTGAAACCGAGCCTATAATTGAGAGTCATAAATGGTGCCTGACTCAGAAGGGATTTGGGCTGTCCCAGTAAGGAATTTGACCACTTGTAATTTTGCTCTGTGATTTTGTCATAAGCAGAGTCCATGTTATGTCTGTGAAGAGAAACATAGGCTTCTCCTATGCCCATTGCTCCTGGAGAGCTGCTTAACACAAGATTTATATTCCCACCTTAGCAACAGCAACATTAATCTTCATAGGTATGGACTGTATACATAGCAAGAATAATAATTAAGAAAAAGCATTTCTCCTCATACATACTATCCATCTTATCTGGTAGTTCATAAGCCACCGCTCATTATTCAAGGCTGGTAAATCGAAATGTTCTGAAGGTCAAAATGCCTCTGGTACCTCTACATTTTGGGGACAAATCACTGCTTTCACCAATATGTTTTATGCCTCCAATGCTATTTAATTACTGGTCTTTTCCATTTCAGATTGCTGTTCATGTCAGGTGTGTCTGAACACTTTTTAATGGCACCGGATCAGGTTTTCCTAATACTAACCAGACTATCTCTAGTTTCAGGCTAATTGGTGCTTTATTCTTGCACAGAGAGAAAGGATCCAGATACATGTGATTTAAACTAAATATTTTTATGTTTAGCCAGCACTCTCTTCTTGGAAATAAGACACCAAACCCTTGCAAAGTTTTTACTGAAGAGATGCAATTTTTCCTTCTCCTCGTATTTACTGATACATGTGGTACTAGAGTACTTCGCAGTAGCCTCTGGCTTCTGCTGCCCTCAGTGGTTGTGCTTGTCAGGATTTGAGGTTTCTTCCTAGGCATGCATCATTCTTGTTAAACTTGGCAAAACAATTTTCTTCAATAGAAAGGGTGCCGTTCCCTCGATTGTCACCAACAGATATTAGAGGTGTTTATAAAGGCATCGTTTCTTCTTTAAAAAACAGCTTATAGTCTGTTGTTAGTTACAGATTGTCTCCAGAGAAGTAACACATGGGAGCTGTAGAAATTTTACTTTCTTTTTTTGCTTCCTTAAAGCTGAGAGTGTTCTGCAGGATGATCGCAGTTCTGTTTCACAGCTAGAAATGTTGAGCTAAATCTGCTTCATAATCTTTTTCTGATTAGGACTCAGTGGAAGGTGCATATAATAATTCAGTTGAATTAGTGTATTTCGCTGATTAAAGACTTCTATCTAGAAAATAATTTTCTTCCAAAGTTAATATATTGATGTGACTAACAAAATAGCTTGATTAATACTGTAACAATGTCTACCAAAAGAAATATATAATGATTTGCTACTTATGGCAAGCTAAGTGAATAATTTATTAACATTATATGCTGATGAATCATTATCTATCTAGTTAATTTGTCCAAAAATCGTTAATTTATTTGGCTTTTTTATCTTTTTCATTGACTAAACTATGGGGGGAAAAAAAAGAAAAGAAAACCTTTTCATAAGTCTCTAATTCATTTGATATTGTTTTTATACTAATCATCATGAAAACATTTGACATTCGTGTAGGTGTATAATAATATAATGTCTTGCACTTTATGGGAATCCCTCAGTATGTTATCATTAATCACTGTGTCATTGAAGCACAATAATAATTTTAAAAAAGAGAATAAAAGGTAGGGGTTTGTGTGATTAAAGGAACTTGGATAAGGCCTAGTTTTGAGTCTAAAAAGGTCTGATCAGTTCAAGAGCTAAGTCAGCCTGAACCTACACTATTGCTTAGGGTTCCCAAGAAAGTAATTCACTTCAAGATATTATTTTTTTATAAGTACAGATTTCTGGTTATGAACAGTCACACAGGTATTTTGTTGGGGTTTTTCTCCCCACACAAAAATCCAAAACATGTGCAAATGCTTTTGTACACCTACATCCAGTTTCCATATAGATCAGACAGCTGATCTGACTTCAGCACTGAGACCAAAACAAGGAAGGGAAAAGCTGTGTTCAGTGGAAAAGCAGAGCCACTTACCTTTGAGCAGCAATCCACATTTGAGTTGCATAAACAGATCTCTAAACCACATGGCCACAGAACTACAGAAAACTTTTGATCTCAATGGGATCCTGGATTCAGTTCAGTACTGGAGCATATGCCTACGTCTCTCTTAATCATGTATAAAGTTTTGTTTGCTGAATACTTAAGGGAACACAGCCTGGGTTTTGTACGAACAGAAGCTAACTCTCTGTAGTGTTGCCATATTTTTCATTGTTACTGGAAAATATTTTTCAGTAGACAAGGTATGCTACACTTTTTGACTTATTTCACAACTGAGGTGCTTAAGCCTGGGTACCTTTACAGCCATTAGAGACAGAGAATGGTCCATAACATGGTGACAGATGAGATACAAATATCTCTGTGGTATTGCAACTCTAAATTTATGGTGTGACAGGTAACAACACAATTACTGGTGCCCACTGATGTTAAAGCATAACGATATCACCGTTACTGACCTTGTAGCCTGCTCCTTTGTGTGTCATGTTCAAAGTTTTACCATCTTTGCCATCTATCCGTGCAGCATCCTCTGCCTTCCTCTCTGTTTTTTTTTCCAGAACAGCCAGAGAAGTGCCTGCACAGCCACTGCTCTGCTGCTGCACAGCAACACTCTCTAATGAAGAAAGATCGTTCTCTTTCTCCCCCCTAGTAGTGACTTTTCATCTCCCAAGAAAACTGTTGAAACGTAACATAGCAGCTATATGTGGAAGATAGTTTGGGAAACCTTCTAGTGTGCCAAGTTGCATTGCAGTACTTTCCAGGTGAGTTTAAAGTACAAGGTCAATCTCACATTTTCATCATATCCAAGTCCTCCATAAATCTCAGCGCTCCATTGCTCAAAACCTGCAGTAATATTGCAGGATTATTTTTGGTATCAATTTTTTAGAAGATCTAAGTATTTTTATGAATGTGCCCCTTGGGTCCACTGAATAGGTGGGACATGGTACGTTCAATGTTTGAAGGTGAGTGTGAAAATGCTCCTTTAAATAATGCAGAAACAAAGTGAATGCTGGATCAGAACCTATATTTGTGGATAATTACAGATCAGATGCACTACTACCCATATTTTGTTTTTATCTGCCTAAGTTATGTTACAGAAAACTTGCCTGACTGAGGTAATATGATGAAGTATATTGCAGAATCATATTTCTGTTATTGCTGTTTCTTACTTGGTAGAAATCCTAAAAGAAAGAGTTATGTCCTTTGAGTCATATAGAAACACACTGTAATTTAATGTATACCTCTAGCTCATAGTGAAATGCCAACACCCCCCCCCAAACCAAACCACGTCAGATTTGAAACTCAGATGAAACCTGTGGACCTTTAATTATATCTGCTAAAGTAGCTGAAGAATTAACCTAGCAATGTGTAACAAAATAAAGGAATGTTTTTCTTCCACTAACAAGAAAACTATGAAGAGTCTTGCTACAATACTCTCAAGACAGCTAATTTTTTAACTAGTTCAAAAATAATTTACAATGAATAATTTGGTCTTTCAAAGACTGCGTGTGTGCATGTCAAAACATCCATTGATAATAAACTTGGTTGTGTTAAAGGCATGCAAACATTGTTTATCTTTACTAGCGTATGAATAATTCAGAAGTGATTAAGAACTTTTCAAAAATCAGTTTATGGATCACAGATTTCTTTTAAATATTTTCAAAAAATGTTTGCATTCTATACAGATTGACTGTGCTCTGAAAACTGCTCTTCCAAAGCTTAAAGGTGTTCTGAAGGACTCTGCATAAAGCATGTGAAATGACAGTGAAATCCTGATATGAAATTATGGCCTTTACTAAACTTTTTATGCTTCACTTGTGCTCAGAATTCACAGGATTTACAAAGAACAAAATGTCCAATGCATCAAGTTCATTTCAATTTTGAAGGTTTACTGCTGCCTGAAATTCATGACTATAACCAGATGCTTCCCACTTCTCTCAGCACTGCAGCTGAGGTGTTTAGATACCAGAAGCAGCCAAAACCCAAAGTTAGTAATTCACATGAAAGTTGGGCACTTTGTCTTGGTTTCAATTTGAATCAAACCAAAAGCAGAAATTTTTCAACATTTCCTGTAAACCAGATGGAATACTTCAACTAGTCACTGAAATTAAAACACTTTTAGCAAATAAATACATCAAGCAATTTTTAGCAGTCTAAAAGCTAAAAACAGTAGTAAATGTGAATTTCCCTGAGTAGTTATGAAGTTATCATCTGGGGTATTGGGCTCTGGAGTAACCTTCAGGGATGACAGTCTAGAGCAACAGACCTGGGGAAATAATGTTATGTCAAGCTTTGTAGCAACTGATATGTAAGGTCCCATCATTTTGGCAAGAGACTCAAATAAATTATTCCCATCCTCACCAATCCTATGACAAGAGAGTCTCCCACAGCCGCAGTACATTACTGCAGTCTGGCTCCCATTTTGTTACTCCCCGTGATTGCTGGTGAGTAGAAATGAGGTTTGGTCTCAGTCTGCATCCCACTGCAACTGAGACACAAATTAATGCCAAAGCAAGCACACTGAGCAGCTAGTGAGTTTTGTGTCCTAACAACCCATTTTATGTCCTAAAACTTCACGTCTTTCCTATCACAATGTGCAGCAGGAAGGAATGTGCTTGAGGGATCTACAGGGGAAGCCTGGAAACCAAGATGCGGCTTTCTGAGTTTCAAAGCCTCCTGGAGTTGCAGACTCTGCAGCCAGTGGGTACCACGCATAACATTTGTATCTCAGACACGGGAATCCCGAAATCCCAGTGACTCTCTGGTTTCAAACTAGAAGAGCTGTGTATGGCAAAACCTCATCAAACCTGAAGGATTTTGATTAAAAAAAAAAAAAGGTTTCAAAAAATTCTGATGTGTTTGGAGACACAGATGCAGAAAGTTGCTGACCCGCTCCAGCTGTGCTCCAGTCTTCAGGCGATAAACTTGGAAGGGATGGTGCTCTGGAAGATGTGACCATTTTAGCATCCAGCTCTACCATGCTAACAGGCTGTGGAGGAGTGGAATTATTTTCACAGACAAGATCTATCTTACTTATCTACACAGTAGTAGGGCAGGTTCATGTCCTCCTAGCTCCAGAGAGAACGAAGAGAAAGACCCCTTACCCCTCCTATTACTTATATTCAGAAAATCTTCCATCAGCTCTAGCCTGCTATTCACGCATTTTATCCCTGAACATTGTGTGAAATATGCAGGAAAATGGACAAAATTCTTTTTCTCAGTGTGCAGTTCTTCAATTAATTTAGGGATTCTTTATAGCTGTACACAAGTACATTACTTAGCTGTATAATTACTACTACAGTGTTAATTTAGGACAAGTTAATGTGGATAATATTGCTCAATATGAATTTTTTATTTTTCAGATTTGTGCCTACTGCTAAGAACTATCCATAACTTTTCTCATGTTAATAAATTACAGAAAAATGGCGTTAGAGTGGTACTGGAATTCCTAAGTAGTTTCTCAGAGAGCATTTTTTTCCTTATTTCTTTTCTTGGGGGTATGAAGTGAAAAAAAAATTTAATGAATTTTAACATGATGACAAATGACCTGTCACTCATCTTTAATCATTACTATAGCTGTTAACAACATAAAGTGACAATTCAGCTTCAGATGATCATTGCAATTGTATACAGTCACCTTTTTTTTAGTATCAGACATGATCCGAGAGCTAATAACTGCAAGAGCAGTGGCTCTTGAATCTCTTACTCTTCAACACTTTGGCACAATATCATAAATCCTTTTTTTTTTTTCTTTAAGGAGCAATCTATTCAGTGACGTGAGCTGGATGAGATTTCAAGAGGAGAGGCTATAAAAGGTACCCTGTATGCAGAGGAAGAGTTAGAGCTTGCTGTGATTCTTTACAGTAAATAGTAGATAAGCACTGTCACTCTCACTTCATGTCATATTATATGTAGTAGATAAGGAATGAGGAAATAAGAAATGGCAAGGCAAGGAACTGATTGAAGCAGAAGTTTGAATTCTGAAAATCTATACTTTTTCAATTGTGGCATAAATGAAAGCATTTTAATGGTCTGTATGGTCCTTTTTTTTTTTTTACCTCTTTTTTTCATTGCCTATGCTTTTTGACTTCTTCAGGTCTTAGATCTAACATAATATCTCCCATATTGTTGTATACAAACCTCTAGACTTTTTAACTGCCTTTTATTCCTATTCTTTGGGTTCTCCCAATGATTTAGCTCTTCATTAATCTGTGCAGGTGCTTAAGCCTAAAAGTTGGATTGACAGAAACTGTGTTCAGCTGATGCTTGACCTGAGAGGTTAGAAGTGTCTCACCATTTAAACATGAATTCACTACTATGACTAGAAATTCTTCTTACCCAAGAGGTCTGACACCTTTCTGGAACCACGGCTGGTGTGTTTTGCATTATCTGCTTTCATTCAGTAGCTCAGTTGTTGGAACTTTTGTGCAAATCAAAAATATTTGGTGGCACAGAGGAACCCAGGTTTCCTTGGCTGTCAGAGGAGTGCTTTCACCATTAGGCTATGTGGTTGTGATCATTTTTTCCTCATTTCTGTGCCCCAGACACTAGTTATGCCATCTTCAGCAAAAGTACTGAGCGAGCGTTGAGCACATAGTTCAGGATAATAGTAAAGCTGGTAGTTGAGTCACTCTCCCAGAAGGTGAGAATATGATAGGAGGACACATAATTGTGTCCATCAAGCTCTAAAACTAAAAAAAGACTCATTGCTTTTTGGCAAAAGGATTGAATCTTCCTAGTTCTTTAAGAAGAGGCTTTGGTACCTAAGTAGAGTGATCAGGGCTACAGAACTGAAGTTGAAGATAGGTTGTTCCTGTAATTTGGTCATGGTTGATCTGTGTTGGGGCCCTGAGTGTGCAATTAGGCATCAGCTGCTTTGTGTCAGACAGTAGTGGGCTCTGACAACCTGATCATTATGTCCCAACAAGAAATTAGTGTCTTATTAACCCAGTTAAAAGATTGATGTCCTACTAATCAGGAGAAAGGTTCATTTCAAATATCCAGAGGTTTATCTTTCTTGTTAGTTCTACCAGCCAGGAGTTCAGCAGACAGAAATGACAGCAGTGAACTTTGTACCACATCTAGAGCACAATGGCTGACTTAAATTATTTTAATTGATGTGAAGCAGCTGCTTTCCTGCAAAATGCATGCCACTCCCCCCAACACCCACCACGTGCCCAGCACGTGGGCATTGCTGTTAGTTCTGCCTGCTTAATTGACTTGGTGAGACATCATTGAAATGGGGAAGGTAAAAATACAGCGATGTGACTTGTTAAGAATCCACCATTTGTACCTTCAATACTGAGAAAGAGTTCTCTGCCCCAACCAGCTGCATTGAGCTTGCTCCTTTCAACATCAAAACGTCACGTCAAGCATCTAGACTGTCTTTTAATTTCATTACGATGAGACTCAGTGACGCAAAAATGCATTCACATGGACCCCGCTTCTTTCTTCCTTTGAGTATCAGTGTTTTTGAAAGTCTTCATCATTTTTCCTGTTTCAGAAGCATATTCTTGTAAGTATGTACATACTATGTACTTATTGTATATCCCAGGATACCAAAAGGTAAGGAGGAATTACCTTCTACATTCCTAGAACCCTACCAGAACAGAATCAGTTTTGTCCCTTTCCAAAAAATACCCGCCTGGAGTTCCAGATTAAGCAGTCTGCACGTCTCCTTTTCTGTCCAATGTTAAACCTGGGGTCTGCATGAGGCATGGCAGAGTGTTATCTGAGATAGTAAGAATATTATTGTACTGGTTTTGACTGAGATAATTTTTTTCATAGTAGCTAGTATGGTGCCATGTTTTGGATTTGTGATGAAAACTGTGTTGATAGTTCAGAGATGTTTTTGTTATTGCTGGGCAGTGCTCGCCCAGAGCCAAGGGCTGTTCTGCTTCTCCCCCCACCCCACCAGCGAGGAGGCTGGGGGGGCACAAGGAGTCGGGGGGGACACAGCCGGGACAGCTGACCCTGACTGACCCCAGGGATATTCCAGACCGTAGGACGTCATGCTCAGCAGATAAAGCTGGGGAAGGAGAAGGAAGGGGGGGACGTTGGGAGTGACGGCGTTTGTCTCCCAAGTCACCGTTCCTTAGCGTGCTGGAGCCCGGCTTTCCTGGAGGTGGCTGAACACCTGCCTGCCGGTGGGGAGTGGGGAATGGATTCCTGGGTTTGCTTTGCTTGTGTGCGCCGCTTTTGCTTTACCTGTTAAACTGTCTTTATCTCAGCCCACGAGTTTTCTCACTTTTACCCCTCCATTCTCTCCCCCATCCCACTGTGAGGCAGGTGAGTGAGCGGCTGCGTCGTGCTTAGTTGCTGGCTGGGCTTAAACCATGACAATTATTAAAAAAATTTTAGTGTAATTTATTTTTGTCAGCTAGTGAGAAGGAATACTAGTCCTGAAATCAATGCAGGAATTACAAACTGAATTAACCTTAACAGAACATACACCTCATCAGGAAGTATTTAACACAAAATTAAAACCTGCTTTATTCTAAAAATAACAATTTATATTTTTCAACCTACTCTAACCACAAATTGTCTCTGAAATGTATGGATTTCTGAGAAAAGCAATGCCCTTTCCTCACTGGTGCATATTCACAGTGAATTAGAGCAAATATTTTACAGCACACAATGTTTCAATTAGCACTTTATATTTTGAACTGGTTTGTCAATTTACCTTATTGTATTTTTCGTTCGTAGTCACTGTTCAATTGATTTCTATTCCTATTTATTTTGCTTTAAAAAACCCATGTTCATACAGCATGTTGATATGGTTTCTTCTCTCTGCATTCAGCCCAAAGACACCGAGAGCAAGGCAGTCAACCTTATGAATGTTTTGTCCAACTGGAATTTAAGCATTGTTTCAGCAATTGATTTTATAGTGAATTATGTGTTGGCTGCAACAGCTTCTTTCAAGGGAAATGTTCTGTTGTTTTGTATAAAACATAAATATTAGCATAAATTCCAGACACTTAACGTTGCTTAAGATTACCTCATAATAATTCATAGTCTACAACTGTGATAAGTAGTAGTGGGTTTGTAAGTATTCACATAAATGTAAGTTACTAGTAAAGCCAAGAGTTTTACTTTGAATCTACAATTATTACAATTAGTGGATATCAGAATCTAAAAATTACTAAGAATATGCTTGCTGTATCAAGAAAGTATGTTAGGACAGCTCATTTTTCAGATACTCTGTTAGAAATCTGTGCTATTCTATATGATTATTTTTCCGTTTCCTCTGTGTAACAAGGGATATGCAGATCCACAAAGAAAGTTTAAATAGAACCAAAAAAAAGTAAATAAAATAAAAAGGAAATATGTCATCATAATGTTCAGTCCCATTCATGTGATGTCTTAGAGGAGTTCTTAAAAGGAAGATAAGGGAAACAAAGAGCACTGACATTTGAAGAACAGGGTCAGCATGTTGTCAGATTTTAAACGTTTCTTTTCCTCCTGCCCAAGTTACTTTAATCAGCGAACCATACACCAGTATCATTATTAGGAAGTATCAGCAGGGCTCACAGAAGCTGAAGTAAGTAAAGCTACTAGCTTAGGCTGGGATTGGGCATCCTCAAAGAATAGCTGCTTCTGTCACCGGCAAGATATTCGCCCTCGTACCTTTGCCGGATCACGCGGCTAAGTCTGTGACAGCTGCTGCAGAATCTTGTTCAGCAACTGAAGCAAGCTCTGCAACACCAAAAAGGGTTTGATTTCACCTCCGATCTATCTGGCTAAGCCAAATGTAAAACAGCGCAAGACTGTGTTCCCCATATCCCTGTACACACAGATTTTTCCATGGGGCTGTGTCGACTACCTCCGCACCGGTGGCACCTGCGGCTCCTCAGGTTCACTCCCATCTATTGACTTTTGTGGTGGGTTTGGCCTTGGCTGGAGGCCAGGTCCCCACCAAAGCTTCAGCAGGACAGGGGAGGGAAAATATAACAAAAGGCAGGTGGAGATCTGCTCCATCGTGGACCTCCCTGGGCTGCAGGGGGACAGCCTGCCTCACCGTGGTCTTCATCACCACAGGCTGCAGGGGAATCTCTGCTCTGGTGCCTGGAGCATCTCCTCATCCTCCTTCTGCACTGACCTGGGGTCTGCAGAGCTGGGGCTCTCACATCTTCTCACTCTTCTCTCCAGCTGCAGTTGCACAAGTTTGGGTTTTTTTTTTCCTCCGTTCTCAAATCTGTTCTCCCAGAGGTGCTCCCACCGTCACCGATGGGCTCAGCCTTGGCCAGCAGCGGGTCCGTCTTGGAGCCGGCTGGCATTGGCTCTGTCGGACATGGGGGAAACTTCTAGCAGCTTTTCACAGAAGCCTCCAATGTAACCGTCCCGCCACCAAAACCTTGCAACGCAAACCGAATACAACTTTAGACCTGACATCCAGCTTACCATTGACTCATGTCATCACCTGTTCTCCCAGCATGAAGAGCAGCACCGGAGCGTCTTCTGCTCCCAAAGTTCTGCCACCTCATAGCTGCATTTCTTTCATTACCATCTTGGTCAGAGCAGAAGGGGTCCTTTCCTGTACTGAGTTCAACCCTGTCCAGTGCCAGAGGGCAAGAGCACATCTTTTCTTTTAGCTGCTTATAATGATGTGTAACCATAAAGCAACACCATCAGCCACAGGCCAAGACAGCACCTGCCTTTTCTTAAAGTTCATGTTGTGCATCAGCCCAGTCCCCCTCTTCCTCTCTTCAGTCCTGTTAGGTACAGGGATCAGAAATCCTTCAGCCAAGTTAAAGAGCCTTTGCCCACATGATGCACTAGCAGCAATCAGTGCAGTTCTCTCAGCTTGAGTTTTTTGGGGCATCCTATAAAACTTTAAGGAGAGGTTTTCCATGGATGATGCATCCTCTTTCTGGATTGGAAAAGTTGCTGAATGAACTTACATGAATAGGGTATTTCAAAACCCTATCAGGGTCTCGAGTCTGCCTCCTCTATGAAAAAGCTGTCATAGTTTAATAGATATAGATGATAGGCAGTACTCTCTGCCTACCAGTGGAACATCTCTGGAGCCAAGTCATTTGGTATTACAGTTTCCAGACACATCTCAAGCAGAAACAACGAGGCAGATCAATTTGTACGGGAGCAGATCAACATGTCCACTTACAGTGATTATTTTATGCTGGCCCCTTCCCTCTGGTGCTGCTTTTTCTGATGATGGCAGCTGTATCAGGTAAAAGGATAGATAGTGTGAAACGGGGTGTATTCTTCTTGGTCAGCTATCAAGTGACAAGAGGTTTTGGTATTCAACAAACTTTCCCTGGACACCTCTTGTCCTTGTTTTGTCTGGTCTCTGGAGATGCCATTTCTGCTAGTCACTACTATCCCTTGGACAACTGAGGGAGAGCGAGGTCCTTGGGCTTTTCACTCAACAGATTGTGCTTCAGCAGTCACTTTGTGTTCATTCCTAAAGCAATGTCAGACTTTCATCCCAGCCTGATTCTTGAGTAAGAAATTAATTAACTTTCTTGTTTACTTCTCTAATGCAAACCATCCAGACAAGTACTGCTAACATCATCATCCATGAAACAGGAATTCGAGATCCTCAGCTAGATGTTTTCTGGTAATGTAATTCCTCAGAATACAGGGATTCGGAGAAGAAAGAAATGCTTTTCCAAAGACTGTGAATCCAGATACAAATTAGCCTTCCAGCCCCGTCTTTCTTCCCTTCTGTGGTTCTTTACATGTATGATTTTTGAGTTTGAGGAAGACAGAAATGGCAACCCATGTAAGCCACGCACATAGCAGTAGAACACAGCACACTTGGCTATATTATCTACAGGAAAATGTTGTTGCTCTCCAGGGGCAGGACACAGCTATGTCTACTGTAGAAATGTGTAATCTGTGTAGAATCTAATACTAGCTACTGGTAAGTAATGTTTCTTTCCAGATTTACTGCATCATGGAAGTTATATTCTGCTATTTAGCTTATATTTCTTGAAGGCTCAGGCTTGCTTGCCACGCACGGTTTGGATATATTCATAGGGGTCTGTTTTCCCTGAACTTGGATATATACATATCCTGCTTAGTAACATGATAAAAGGAACTTTTTAAACTCCTTTTGACATGAGTCTGTGCTAGTGCACCAAAGGAGCTACAAAATAAAATTAAAAAATTTATTACGCCATTATATTCAAACTCTAACACAACAGTACAGCACTAGGGTGTAATGCAGAAGACAGATGGATTACTTAAAGGGCTTCATAAACATTACTACTAAAATACACGATTTGATATTACTCATTAAGCTCTGTTTGAGTAAGGTGCTTTTTAGCAATATAACTGAATTCACAGTAAATGAATAATTCTGTCTTTAATTCTGCTGTAACTTTCTGTTTCTAAGCATCAATATTGCTGCCTTGCCTAGACATACTGTGTCTTGGCAGTAGAGATGTGAAATAGCACCAATAAATACCTGGTCAGGGAAATAAAAAAGAAAAATAGTGTTCTTTTCTGGGAACTGATAATTTCTCAGGTAAAATGTCAGGAAATGTTTCTTTTCTTCTGCATAAAACAAGCTTCCCATTAAAAAAAGGGCTAACTCAGAAAATGAAAGTAATAGTGTCCACGTTCTATACCTTGGTATAACACAGCGTGCTTGAGTGCTTGTGTCTGCACACAGAGGAGGGTGGGAATAAAAGGAAGAGGTAGGAGAAGGAAGTGAGGAACACCTTTGACAGTGGCAGCAGATTAAAGTGACTGGGAAAATAAGGACTCAGGAACATGTTGTTAACCAGTGGGGTGTTTTCACATAATTTTCCCTTTTGATTTGAAAGTATACTCATGGAAACATACTTTTCTTTAGACTTCTTTTTATGAGTCTGCATTACTAGCAGCAGTCTTGTAGAACTTACCGAGCTGTTGTAGCAGTCCCGTAATCACCTGCTACTTTTATAAAGGAATGAATTATGTCAGCGTGGCAGTTCATTTACCAGTCTGATACGGCGAGTCTGAGTGCAATGGGTTAAGACATAACTGCCGTTAACGGTTTGCCTTGCCGGTCCGTCAGAGTTACTGAGACGTGGACTTGAGCCGCGGCCCCTGCAGCTCCCAGCCTGTTGTACTGGTGCAGCAGTACAGGCTGCCCCAGTGGGACTGGGCAGACTGGGTCCAGCACACGAATCCCTCTCTGCTGGAAGGGTGTAATCGTTGGCAGAGCAGCAAGGAGAAAAGTTGGTGCTTGCAGTGCCTGAAATTGTCGCTGCTAGTTTTGTCAGTGAATGTGTTAGGTTCATCGTATCTAAGGTGCTAAAAAAAAGGCTTCCTATTTACTGCAGTGTTCTTTAAATCAGGTGGTGTACAAAAAAACAGCTACAAGGAGTTAAGGCTTTGATCTGTTCCTTCTAGAAAATGAAATAAAACAAACCCAAACAACGGTATGGTGAAGCATGATTCATTTCAGCCATAAGGTACTACATCCATACAGGAGTTAATAGCAGTAATGCTGATTACCATGTGCTTGACTTCTAGGCATCCTGCCACCCACTGGTCTCCTTTACGTGTGTTTAAGGCTATATTATAAAGCTGCCGATTGCTTCTCTTAAATAAAGATGTCTCACTTTTACCTTCCATCAAGATCTAAGTATCCCACGCCCCAGGGTTCCCAGGTATAGATTCTCCCTCTTCTGGAGCTGGTGTCCTTTCTGGACATAAGGGGAGAGCTTGGTGTCATCCTTCATGTAGCCTATAGTGAAGATAAGCAGGGCATTGACTGGCAGGGAGAGAAAAGTGGTGGAGCAGATGACACATAGGATGGATGTTAGGTAGACACAATACCTCATAGTCTTGTGTAGCACTAAGTATGTTATTAACAGCACTAAGCACCATAATAAATATCATAAATGTCTGTGCTGTTATATTATATGTTGAAATGATTGTTGAAAGGCGTTGCTTGGGTCCTGCCTCCTGCAAACACGTGGGACTTACTTAAAACAAGTATGGTAGACAAGTGGAGCTATTTATAAAGGAATTTGTGTTTCCTCCAATTGCCAATGGAGTAACAAGATTTTTGTTCAGAAATACTAAGTGAAGAGATGCTGGAAGTGAGAACTTTGAAAATAGAGTACATACTGACACTGTGGGGTCTTGAAAATATAGTTTTAGGTACCAGATGCTGCAAGCAGAAAAAATGCAAAGATCGTATATGTTGAATATGGATTTTTTTCACCATTCATTTTCTGATACCTTTACTTTTTTTGCAGGTGCTATGTCTCTCTTCTATTAAATACTGTGTTGCATTTGAGCCTGTTTCTAAGCTTTTCCATTTCCTTGTGACATAGTCAGCCATGATCTCAGCCTTTGCTGTGCAGAAACTGTATCACCCATGCTGAGAATTTGATGGAGCGGGAAGAGTGAAAGACAGAGCTATATGTCTGAAGCATGTTTAATCCAGTGCAAACATCAGCAATAATGACTATTCGGTCCACTCTCCTCATGCCTCTGGCAGCTGGTGGACTTCTGTTCTACTGCTGGAATTCTTCATAACCAAGTCTTTCACCTTCCATCACCATCACCTTCAACTTCACCATCTCCTTCCTCCTGGGCCCCACTTCCCCATCAAAAGAAAATAGTATATGAAAGCTACTTCTCAATTCTAACTGGAATAAGGGGTGTGTGTGTAGGGAAGTTCTTTGTTGTTTTTTTTTTACTTCTTTTAATTAGAAAGATCTTGAAATGAATTTCAGAGATACCATGTGGGCATGTCTGCTACACAAAAATAGGTTAGACACTTAAAATGTGATGTTAACTAGATCTGGATCGGATAAGTGTTTGATTGCACTTACAATGAGGGTAGTCATGCTGGCTGAGAGAGGACTTCTGCGGTGATGGACGTTGTTTAAGTCAGATGGACCTGTTGCAGTATCTGAAAAGGTCGAGTTCTTCAATTTCCATTAACATTTATGTGTCTAATAGGAAGCAAGATCAACAGCTTTTTCACAGAAGGCATTCACTGTAGAACTAAATTAATTACTGAAAATATAATAATTACAAACAATCTTTTTTTTTGTGTTGTGGACAGCTAATTAGAAAGATCAAGATATAGGTCAACACTGCTTGCTCGTTCCTGTATTTATTTTAAGGGCTGTGGCTGGGTCTTGCAGATACATGGGATACATTTTAGCTAGTAGTAACTATACCCTATTCTGCATTGTATCATAACTGTATATAACTTTTGTCATTTCCCCTCCCTTCCTTCCTCTCTCCGTCCTCCCTGCCTTCCCTCTTCTCTTCCTCCCCTTCCTCCACTCTCCCTCCCTTTGCCCCTTCCCCCATTCATTTCTTCCCTTCTCTTCAGTCTTCCCACAGAGGATTTTTAAATACATTTTCCCATAGAACTTGAATTTAATATACCCATTCTATGCATTGTATAGATTTGCTTGTCCAATAAATGGGCTTTCTGTTCTTCTGTTAGCTGGGATGGGGGAAAGAAGATGAGAGTGCCTTTCCCTGTGCCTGCTCGGTTGGAGAATACTGAACTGGAAAGGACTTTAAGTTGCTTTTGCCATTAGCAGTAAACATATTTGCAAATAAAAGCTCACTGAAAATCATCAACTTATAAGGTATTAAGTAGGTTGTACATTGACCTCCAGCTACTATCTTTAGATCTACATTATCTCGATAATGAATCACAAAGAATCCCAGATACAAGCACTTTTCCTCCAGAAAGGAGAGGACATAATGATTTGCCTGTAAAATTTATTTAGCAGGCCTAACCATCTCAGTAAATTTATCTTTCCTTCGGAGGAATTGTCAGTTTCAGTCGTATAATTTGAGACATCTCAGATATATATTCTACTTTTTTTTTTCTGCTACAATGCCAATAAAGGGCTAGTGTTTAATAATTAGGTACTCGCTCTTAACATGCGTGAAGGAAAGATAAAGGTGAAGTGGATAGAGACTTCTGACATGAGATTTAAATCTGAAAATCATCCTTGCTTGGAGGTATGAAAGAAGTGCTTTCCCTTTTCATTTCTTTTTAACATAAATTGTGGAGTTCTGGAAGAAGCTCCTTTGCAGAAAAAGTCTTGGCTTCAGGAATAGGAGGAAAATTAAAGCTCTGGTTTTGAGTAGTGGGGTCTTTTTTCAGCTGGTCCTGATAGCCTCCAAAACTTTGTTCTGATATTTGATATAGACTGAAACTTAAATAACGTTGTAAACAATATAAGAACAATCAACGTGACAAGAAGCAGAAAGTTAAACAAGTATGTTTAGGCCTTATATACATCTTAAGACCTTATCCTCAATCAATTTGATGGACACTGAAAGGAGCAGCGCCCTCTTTATTTGTTGCTGTTCTGAAAGAGAAATACCAGAATGTCTACTGCACTAATTGGGTAATTCCTGCTGTTTCATTGACTTTCCCTTTGCCAGCATGCTTCTGGATACTGCTTTCGCCCATTGAATCAGTGCTACCACAGGTGGTTTTTTACATTCTAAATTAGTTTTCTGCGTTCGGAACCTCCCAATCCCTAATGGGCGGGGGAGGTTAGAGGAGCAGTGGATGTCGCATTGTGGAGAGCGGCGTAGGATGCCTGCGGCTCACCGTGTACGCTGAAACAGGACAGACAGAGCTCCTGTCCCATCCCTGGGGCGAGCAGGGACCTCCCCTGCGGGGCTTTGCTTTACAGCTGCTCCAGCACAACGTGCAAACTTCAGCTTTGTCACCAGGCTGGGGAATAAGATGTGAATTACTGAAGAGCAGAAAGCAATGGACAGAACAATGACTGCAGAATTGCTGGGTTATACAGCCAGCCTTGCCACTTACTTTTTATAGACTTTTTTAGAAGCCACTTTATCACTACTGCCCCAAGCTTATTTATCTACAAAATAAGACTAATGATTCTTTAAGTCATTCCCATAAGATAAGTCTCCATGTTATTTTCAAACTGCTTTCGTTATTGATTACCTTACATAAACGACAGCAGTGACAATTTGTTTTTTAACAACCTAATTCTGTGGAGTATGTAGTTGGTTTTCCCTCTGCTGGGTGTGTATTTTTAGTTAAACCTAATTTGTGAGACGCGATGCCAAAATAGTAACTGCAGAGGTTTACACAGGGAAAAACAGTAGTATTTCACAAGCTGGCAAATTATTTACTGGAATTTGAGCATTTATTCTAATTGGCTACCAAATGTTCTTATGGTTATTTAATATATTTAATCTAGTTAAAAATTGACATCATGATATTCTATGAATGATGGTATACATAAATCAATATATTTAATATAATTTTTGTCTGTTATAGAGACAAGCAACAGCTCATACACTAACAATTAAAATGATGCTTTAAAAAGTAAATAATAAGAATCAAAGAAGCTAAGCCCAATAAGTAACATCACCATAATTAAACCTTTCCCTGAATTTTTGCTAAATTAGCAATTTTCAATATTTTTTAAACTACCATCACAAATAAACAAATGAGCTTGCACAGTGGCAGTTTTGAGCTTGGCATTTTGGAAAAACTTGAGTTTCAAAGGGTTTTGGCTCAAATTCAAACACAAGCTTTCCTGAGTTACTGTAGCTCAGACGTTTGTTTCTAAACATTAAAAGGTTTGCAAGAATTGTAAAATCAAAATATCTCATTAATCTTTGCAAGTTTATATACATTTTTCAGGAGTTTTTTTCCCTAGCGTCAACCAAATTTTTGTATACTACTATTGTACAGATATAAAGTTTCCATGTTTAGAACAACTGCCTCTTCATGTAAGACAATAAATTAACGCTAATGAACAGGAAAAACTTTCAACCATTTAACCTTGCTTCAAATGTCAAGGGTTTCAGCAAACAACTTTTCAGAAAACAAGTGCAGTCTCTGTAAGAAGAATTGGCTTCACTGAAATGAAAAACAAGTTTAAATTTTCCTAGACGATCTCTGGTCAACTGTACTTCCAAGTGAACTGTTGCTTACCTGTGATTCAGGTCAGTTACTCATTAGTAAATATATACTACAAATCAGTATATTAACACTGTATATATAAAATGTAATGTTAAAAGTTTCCTATAAAACATTCTGATAGAAATGTCCTACATATTACTAATAATCATATTTTAAGTCATGTTTTGACTGCTTAGCTTTTTTAGTAGCCTTTTGTGAGCAACTGTTCAGGAGTTAATTTTACTTCTAAAATCATGTGCTATATTTTATGTAACGATAAATGTGTCCTTTACATTCACTATTATTTTTGTCCCATTTTAGCTGTGCTGTTAAGAATCATAAATAATGCCTTTTAGCATCATACTAACGCTTGCAGACTGTACTTACTAAATATAAAGCTCTTTAAAACACAGATAGGCATCTGATGCTAGGTTTTGTGCAGCCACATCTCCTACTGATTTAAACTACCAGAAATGCCTATTGTATAATTGCTGAATTGAATGACTGCTAAATTTACCCCCCAAAATATTTTTGAAGGTAACAAGAAGATTTCGTGCTGTTAAATTTGTTACTAACCAGTTGCTTTAAAAAAAAAAAAAAGGGGGGGGGGGGGGGGAATGTCTTAATACATGACTAAAAGTCAAATAAGCATCCCAAGCTGTGCACAAAGATACATCCAAAAGGCAGAGAATTCTTTTATCTTCCCAAGGCAAGAGAAACTGCTTAAATTTCCCCAAGACATAGGGAAATCCTTTTTTTTTTTTTTTAAATTGCCTCTAAGAAAATTCTTACTAGAAAACCCTGGCATTTTACATGCACTGTTTTCCGTTTGAGGAACACTGCTTTTGCTTTGCTTTCCTTGCCAGAGGGGGGAGAAAATAAATGTTCATTTATATTCATCAGGAAACATTAATACATAAATTTTACTCTCGCTGTTGGTTTCAAATGTCAGTGCAGCTGCACTTAATGCAAAGTTACATTTACGCCCTAGGAATTCTGTATTAGTAGATCCATGGGAAGATTCCAGTACTGCAAAATTGCTGCTTTGGTAAGTTTTTATAGAAGTAGCTATCTGCGGCATTATCATCAAAAGTAAAGCGAACATTTACATAAAAAACAACTCATTTTATTAATTGTTGACATGTAGCATAGAAAACACCTTTCTAAACTCAGTTTGTTTTTAAAAGACTAGATTCTCTTTTTTAAAAAAAGTCTAAAATTAATGTTTTTCTGTGTGTATAACTAGGTTTGCAATGAAGACTTCCATGGCATTTGAAGCATGTAATTCAGTCTCCTTGATATGTTTATATTCAAAGACTAGCAGTCATTATTGCATGTATGTTTTAACCCCAGGCTCGGTTTAGAGATAGTTTAGATCTATTATAGTGCCTATGCAAGAGATTTGTTTCTAAGCACACATCAAGAAGTATCCCATCTCTACAGGCTCTTGGTAGTGTTTCTGCTTTCCTGGCAGTTGTCTTCAGTCCCAAAATACCATGACCAAATTAACTACTACTGACAAGATACCTTTGTGTATTTTAATAGCACTAAACTGACTCCATGGTGATCTATTGGCAATAGAACTGGTAGGCATAAGATTGCAAAAAAGTATCTTTTTATGTTCTGAGCATGAAAAAAACCTCTTATTTTCATTGATGGTATTCTAGAGGCAGATACATATCTCCCTGTAATGTCTATGAAAGCTGGGAATGCACTTTTATATCCAGAATATGTATTTCAGGTATCAAAACCAGAGTGAAAATGTTATTAATCATTTCAAGAATATTTATGAAAAATTACATTTAAGTTTTTTCCTCTTGGTAAAATGGGTTATAGCATGATTATGTGAGAATATTTACAGATAATTCCGTATCAGTTTTGCTGACGTTTTTAAAGCATCTTCTCCAACTTTTGTTATATTCTCCTTAATTATATTCTAGGAGTGTTTTGATATTTCTGCCACTTTTTTGGTTGTTTTTGAACAGAATACTACTTGAAATAATCTCTCTAAAGCTGTGAAACTCTCACGGAATAAAGAACTTTTTATTATTTTGAATGAAATCCAAGTTATATGTTGTAACTTACTGTGTGAACGTTATTTGTACACTTCCACATTTGGAGAAGAACCTCCATACCCCTTCTTCTAGATGAAGCAGATAAATTTACTCTTTTTTATATTTGTTAAGTACAGGCTTTCCTACAGAGATCTACATCAACTGTCTTAGACTTGATAATTGCAAGTCTTCTATATTTTCCTGTCAGCACAACAGTGTGTTTCCTCCAGTCAGGATGTGGATCTGAAACATACTCAGATAGAAGAAATTTATCCCAGAAATATTTTCTTTCTTGTAGATGAGGAAGCTGAAACACAAAGTTTAAGTGTCAGGATGAGAAAGTAGGAAGAAGAACAAGCAAAATCGATGTGTTCTAGAGGAGAAAGCAGGAACTACCGGTTCAAACCACTTTTTTTTTTTTTTTTTTTCTTTCTGATTTTGTCTCTGATGTGACTTTGAAGAAACCACTTAGAGTTCAATTTTTAGAATCGAACTTTAAATTCCAGTGTTCACATTGAGATGGCAAGGTTGCTTACAGGTTTTGAAAATAAGGCATTCTGTGTTTCAAAAGCAGTGCTGCCTTGAAGCATGAAAACCTTTGAAAGTATCTTGGTTATTTTGATGCATTAGGATTACTGCAATTTACTGTATGTGCTGGTTTTGGCTGGGATAGAGTTAATTGTCTTCCTAGTAGCTGGTACAGTGCTATGTTTCTGAGTTAGGTATGAGAAGAATGTGGCTAACACACTGATGTTTTCAGTTGTTGCTCAGTAGTGTTTAGACTAAGCCAAGGATTTTTCAGCTTCTCATGCCCAGCCAGCAAGAAGGCTGGAGGGGCACAAGGAGTTGGGAGGGGACACAGCCAGAACAGCTTACCCAAACTGGCCAAAGGGATATTCCATACCATGAGACGTCATGCCCAGTATATAAACTGGGGGGAGTGGGGGTGGGGGAGATCACCGCCTGGGGACTAACTGGGAGTCAATCGGTGGGCAGTGAGCAATTGCATTGTGCATCGCTTGTATATTCCAATCCTTTTATTATTACTGTTGTCATTTTATTAGTGTTATCATCATTAGTTTATTCTTCTCTGTTCTGTTAAACCATTCTTATCTCAACCCATGGGTTTTACTTCTTTTCCTGATTTTCTCCCCCATTGCACTGGGTGGGTGGGGGGAAGTGAGTGAGCTTAGTTACTGGCTGGGGTAAAACCTCGACAGTGTATTAAAAAAAATAATGGCATTGACACATCTCTCTACTGCTAAATAACTACTGAATTTCAAATAAAAATTTCTGGTAATTATTCAGTGCTTCTTCCAATAGGAAAAAGCAAGGAAGGCATGTTTCTATATGATGAGAAATATATATCAAATCAGAAGACAAGAATGTGAGTGTAAATTTTACGTCTGTGTTATTTTGCTATAGTAGTTTACTTGTGGTGTATCTCTTATAGTCTCATCCCTTTTTGTTATCATTCTGTTTCCTATATCCAACAGTTGGAAACCATTTTCCACTGTCACCACATAGACTGAATTATTTGGAAGGTTTTTTTGCTGGCTGACATTTCACTTGGAGTGACTCCTCACTGTGTGAGAAAATCCAGAAATTGAGAAATGAGAAAAAAATAGTGAAATGTTTAGTTCTTAGAGGAAATGAAACTAAGGCAAGTAGGGACTGATCTGTTAAAAACAAGACTGTGAGAGGACTTGTGCTCTACTGGGAGCAGAATGTGAGCATTTGGGGACAAAAGGATTAGCAAATTTTTCCAAATGTTCTCTTAAAACCTCCTCAAAACCCACCATTCCCAACTATCTTCTTCCTCAATATCAGGAAAACAAGGCAGCTGAAACAAAAACTTGAATTCAGGTGGGCCTACCTTAAACAGAAGCCCTTTATATTTTCTTCTTCCTAGAAGAAGGGAGGCTTTCCTGCTCCTGCTGGTTCAGATTCTCCAGAGTGTCAGTTGCCTTTAATAGTATCAACTAAGCCTGAAAACTGGGTGTCTCCAAACATTGTAGTATGCGTTTACTTCAGTAAGAATAAGAATCAAACTTGTATTGTGCTTTTTCTCTCTTCCAAACTACATTTATTTCTCACCTTCTTCAAACTGCATTGCTTTGACTGGCCACAGGTGCAGAAGACAGCTCCGTCTATTTCCCCCAAAGAGAAAAATTGCACTGCAAGGATTTCCAGTCTTTCTAAATCTACCCTGGAGATGGACTTTACCTGCCGTCTTCATTTGTAATATTTTTGGAGTAGGAATTGAGACATTCTTAGAAGGCATCATCTGTTATTTAGGCAATAAGATGGCTTTTTGCAAAATTAGCTTGCATAGGTGAGTGCTTTGAATATATAAGGACTCTTCATGTGACTCCAGCTAGTGAGAGAGGAAAAACCTTCTGAGGCACAGAAGAACAACCTGGGGAGGGTGGAAAATGCAGAAAGGCAGAATATGAAGTAATTGAGAAATAAATGAGAAAAGGCAGGCAATGGATACTCTTTCCAGGAATGTATGTGACCAAAGGAAGTAGACACCGTGGTTCTTTCTTAGACTCTTCTTTGCCCCGTGAGGAAAGGGACCCTTCAGTTTGTTGGAGGACTGAACCGATGGCAGTTGCTGAGGTATTCAGAATGAATTCGTTGATGTCCACACGTAAGGGAGGGAGGAAAGGCACTGTTTGGTTAGTGAACTATGTCCCTTCTGACGGTGTCACAAAGGCAGTACCTCTGCAGTATTTCTGAATTTGTTTGCTGTCTGCAGTACACCCCTGTGAGCGTAGCCTTGGGGCAGCCGTGGCAAAGTTGCTCTGGTTTGTCAGGGTTGCTCTCAGCAGAGAAGCAGCAGCCACAGCCAGAAATCACTACAGCTGTCTATGTGTATCCAGTTAGCAAAAAAAAAAAAGAGATGCTTAACTAGTGTTTCACAGAGAGCATGTCATAGATGAACTCAGACTGGCTGGAAATGATTCTTAATAACAAGAATTATTTTTATTATATGGGGAGGGACTAGGAGGAATAAGATTGAGAAATATTCCTCAAACACATCTGTGTTAGCGACTCCCTGACTCAGCCTAACTCACTGGGAGCTGGAATAAGGTGTTAGCACAGTTATTAATTGAGACTGTAGATATTGTCAAGACACTCTGAAATGATTTTTTTTTAATTGTAAGTTTTAAAATTTTGCATGTTTAAAAGTGCATTTTAAGTAGGAAAATCCAAAGAACTAGTGGAAACATTTATATAGATGCTTACATTTTAACACCATACCCTACAATGACTAGAAATCATTCTTTTTCATCTTCATCTCATTTATGCTGTGAAAGACCTGTTGCTTAAACCAACGTGAAAACTCTTTGCCCTTGGAGATGCATATTGATGACTATAATAGCTCTATTTCTTCAAAAGATAAGAAACATGCTATTGTGCTGCATTTTAATGGTGTGAAATATGAGGTGTTCACCCTGGAATTGATTATTGTGGATTGGATTTAGATATCCTGGAGAGAAGGTGATTTGAAAGTTAGATTAATTAAATGGACCCACGGTTTGCCACCAAAGTTTGATTTTTACATTAAATTGGTTTTCTCCTGTCTTCTTTAGAATTTTATTTCAGCACTGTTCCTACACATTGAAAAATGATAATATAAAAAAGTGTGCTGTTTTTTTCCTTTGTCCCGCCTTTATTCTTTTACTGAAAATGGTTACAGTGAATGTAGAGGTGTCTAATAACTGGAATACTTGGTAAATTCACAGTATTTCCCAATCAGTAGAGCACTGGTTGTGGACTACAGATACCTTTGTTCTATTTCCAGTTCTACAACTGGCCTGCCACTTAGTCTTAGCCAGGGTCTTTCAATTGTCTGTTCTGTCTTTGAAGTGGGAATAATGACACTGAGAATCTTTGTAAAATGTTGTGGGATATACCGATAAGAAGAAATATGGAGAGTTAGGCAGTATTTTTAAATGTAATGCCATCAGGACCCAGCCTGTGCAACTAAAACATCTCTGTTCTGTCTTTGCTGATGCAAGACTAACTAAGGAGTTATCAGCACCACAGGAGCCTGGTTCTCTGGTGTCCTGTACTCATCCAGAGAGTTGTTAATGATCACAGAATCAGAAGATAAGTGCTCAAATTTTCTTCATATTTTTAGCCTTTATTTTGTACTTTTCCCCTGAGTAACTAAGCAAGCATTGTAAAACACTTTGAAAGCCACATTTTTCCACCCTTTCTCCATAATGGACCAACAATAGTCTTTTATGTAGAAGCTTTGACCCTAAAAAAAACCAGTGCTTATTACAGAATCAACAAGCTACATTTGGGAGTAATTTTTAACTTGTGGTAGCCCTAGGGAGTTCTATATAACATGAGCCTACACGAGTTCTAGCCGGAACTCATTCAGAGTCAAATTAACTAACACATTTATTACAGGCCTCATTAATCCAACACGTAATTTAATTTATGCAAAGAACATCTTGGTTTAGACCATACCGGGAGGATGATAGTGACTCTTAAGATTTATAGAGTCCAGCAACTTCCAGTATGAAGATCCTTTGTGTAACACTCAATTCACCATTCCTTGTAGGGGTTTATCAGTACTGAGATTGAGGTAATCTCCAGGAAACATGACTTTCCTTTGTTTCACTCGGTTATAACTTCTCAATCGCTGAACAAAAATGCTGTGCCCCTTGTAGCTGTTGGAAAGATATGGTCAGGTTTTCAAAATGACGGAGCAAGAAATGTGCTAGGAACCCAGCTCAGTCTGATTTTTTTTTTTTTTTTTTTTTTTTTTTTGCCTACGACTTCTGGTTTGTGTCCCTCCCTCTGCCCTGAAGAGGAAACAGAAGACTGAAGAGATGTAAAGAACAGATACAACTCAGTCCTGGTCCATCGTCTTTCTCAGTCAGAGTAGTCCAGTGAACCCAGTTCCTGGGAGCAGAGTAGAAACAGGACAGGTCAGTTCCAATATTGAGCAGGTAGGCTGGTGTTACTGGGCAAAAAGTGACCTTTCCTATAACTAGTTAATTTGATTATAATTGCTGCTTCATCTGCATCATCACATGCTGCAGCTGTGAAGGTTTAATATGAGGAGTTTGCTGGGGGAGTGTTGTGTGGGAAAATGAGCAAGTCTGTTCAAAAAAATCACCCAGTACCCTGCTATAAGTAGCCTGAGCTGAGAAAATAGAAATATTCTTTAAAATTTTCACTGGAATTTAACGTGTGAATTTTTAACTCGGCCATTTCAATCCTTAAAGTCACAGAATAATTTAGGGTCAGAGGGATCTCTGGGTGAAAATCTAGTACAACCCTCTGCTCAGAGCAGGGCCAACTTTGAAGTTAGATCTGGTTTCTTACGGCTTTGTTCAGTCAAGTTGAATATCTCCAAGGTGGAGATTCCACACTCGACTTGGGCGAACTTTTTCAGTGTTTTATCATCCTTTGATTTTTTTTTTTTCCGTTTTAATATCTATACTGAGAATATATAATTTTCATAATTTAGATTTCCCTTTCTGCAGCTTGTATGTGTTGCATCACTGTGCACCTCTATGAAACCTGGCTGTGCCTTCTTTTTAGCTAGCCATTACCTAAAGACCACAGTTAGAATGGTCCTTAGATCAATTAGAGGAGGTAAGATGCTAAAGTGCCATTAGCCCTTTCTTCTGGCCGAACAAAACCAGTTCACTCAGTCTCTCCTCATACATCTAGTGCTCTGGTACCATAGTCATCTTGGTGACCCTCCACTGAACGTACTTCAGTGTATCGATACTTGGGTTTGTACTGGGGATGCCAAAATGGGATATAAAACACCAGATTTGCAACTTCAGAAACTAAAGAGCCAAAGCCTTGAACTAATTGCAAGAGCAAAAACAAATTTTAAGCACATAGTTGGCAACTTAGGCTGCTGCTTTGAAAAGAAGAACCTGTAATGTAAGAAGATGCATAACAATATGCATAATAATATTCATGCATATTAATAATAATGTGCAAGCATAAATTAAAATTTGCATGAAACCTTTTCTTTAATGCCTCCCAGCAACTTCTATGGAATAAAGACAAATACGAACAGATGCTTGCTAGCAGTCGTTATCAGACGACATTAGATGCATACAAACCAGATTACATGGTCCAACTGCAGGTTATTATTTTTGTGTTTTCTGTTCTGAGTTTTTCCTTAACCATCATGTTCCACATTTTGCCAAGCTACAGTATCGGAACAAAGGGCATATGGCCTAAGCCACACTATAGAATGAGTAAGGCTGAGAATGTTTGTGGGTTGAGATACAGTTTAATACAGGAATAAAAAAAAAAAAAAAAAAAAGGCGGGGGGGGAACAAACGAACAAAAACCAACAAGAAAAGCAAGTGGTGCAAAAAAAAAAAAGCCAAACAGTTCCTCACCATCAGCCGACCGAGAGTAGTAACGGAAACATCCCTGCGTTACCAACTCTGTTTCCAGCACAAAACCAAAACGTGGCTATCATGAGGAAAATTAACTCTATCCCAGCCAGAGCCAGTACAAAGCACCATATTTCCTAGTTGTTTCCCCTACAGGAAGAAACAACTCAAACAGTTGTCTCAAAAAACAGTAAAGAAGTGAACAGGATAGAAAGAACCGAATATAAAATATAAATGCAAGGGATTTATATTCTTATCTTCTCCTTTACTTATTGCTGTCATAGTCCTTTGGACAGACAGTCAAAGGCCTCTTTCCTCTCTTTTGCTGATAATGTAGGCTATGGAAAGATTGTCTTTATATCTCTCCAAGTAAATTTCCAACATGAGACTATAAGGACATAGCAATAACTGAGAGCAAAGTTGTTGACATGGCAACAGCAAATAGCCAGAAGACCTTGCGTAGTCGCTCAAGATGGAAAAGGTTGATTTTCTACAGTAAGAGGGGGGAAAAAAAGAAAGGGAAAAAAATATCTCAAACTTTAGATACACAATTGCATTCTAATAGTATAATAATTGAATTGCCTCATGGCCTGTTTTAGAACTGGCAGTGAAATTATAATGAAGAGTAGTGTTAGCATTGTAAATGAGAAATTATTTACTTACAGGGCTGTGTTCATTACTATTGTTTGCTGCTAACCTTGGTATGCGAGATATTAGATTCACCTTAACCTCTAAGGATATATTGAAAGGGTATGACAGGTGAAGGTGTCAGTTTTCTGTGCAGCCTCAAAACAGCACTTATTGGACCATTCTGTGCACTTTTCTTTTAGTAATGCATTAAGAATTAAACAAATAGCTTGTAAATATGAAAAAATGCTGTTTAATTCCTTTCGTGTCGGAATGTAAAATTTGAAAGTCTGCTCCTGAATAATGTATACCAATTCTACTGTATTAAAATGGACTTTTTTTGCCATAAGTGATATAGTAATCAAAACGCACTTAGAATGCACTCAATTTTTAGCTGTTTTATCAAATGCTCATTACAGGGCCCATGTATATCGATTATAGTGGAACCATGATTGAAAATGAGTTTTAACATCATACAATGTCCCTCTTTTTTTCTATTTAATTCATCTAAAGATTAAAATACAACATAAATAATATTTTAATATCTCCAGTGAAACCATTACCTCCTCCAGGTCCTGATGCTCCCGTTGTGTAGTACCTTGCTTTCAGCTTGATCCAAAACCCCCTGAAAGCAGCACGATACGGTGGAACAAGTGTTTACTAAATAGTTCTATTGATTCTTGAAAGGTCAAAGTTAATCATTAGTGCAAATAATATCTTAAACAGACTTCTGAGATTTAAATAACATTATGGTGTGTAACAAGCCCGCAAGTGACATACAAATCTGTTTCTCTTCCTGTCTTTGTAGTACCAACATATTTTAGTTACATTTTTTAATTGTTGGATGAAATGAAGTACTTGTCTGTTCTTCTAACTTTTTCTTCTCAAGGGAATAATTTTTAATTGTTCTTAGCCCTAGATTCCTTTTTCTTTTAACCTGGGGCTGTTGGAGATTACACCCCCATTTTTTATGAATAAGGTTGCCATTATAGCTAATTGCATGACAAAATTGGCTTTGAGAAACTAAAGGCATACTCTAGAACAGATTGGAATATCAAAAGAAGTGTGTTACGCAAAATAGGGCAGACAACTGTTTTGCATTTTTGTTATATAGTGAATAAATATGGAAAATTTCAAACAATTTGAATAAAACATTATTTCAGGAAGACCAGCGACTCATAAATTTTCTACTGCTGTCACTACTATATGCTTTGTCCATTTCCTTTGCTGCTGACAAGACTGATTTTTGGACAGATATTGGGAATGAGAGCCAATAGGTCCTGAAAAGAATATCGACTCCTGGCTACAAAAATGCAAATTCATTTTGAGTTAGAAATACCACAAATGAGGAGACACTGTCCTCACTGGACAACGGTCTGCTACAGTTCAGCAGAGAGATTTGTGCATACCCATGTATGGATGAACTCTGTTTTGCCCATTTCTTTGAATGCCAGTAGGAATGGGAGTGTCTGATTGTGTAGGACCCATGCCTTCATAGAATTTATTTGTGTTGGCAAATGGAGCTTCTGAAAATCAAACTCAGCTTGTGCATGTAGTTGCATTTCTAACTTTATTAGACAATTTTTTACCCGAGATCTAATAGTGCCTTTGTATTTCTTGCACTGCAGTGTCTATATATGTAAGTATAGCATGTATGTATGTATAATTATGCATGTATATGAACTGCATATATCATTTGACAATTCTATTCATTGTTCTACTACTTGGTGCATAAAACTAAGTTGCGTTTAGAAAATGAACAGCTACTGACTGCAAATTTTTCTTCCATATCAGTATAAGCCATGCTTGACTAAAAGCAGAAATTTGTTTTATCTGTAGGTTTCTTTTCCCTCTTCCCTTTTTGTTGTTGATAAATTAATGCTTCATTCTTCCCTAAGAAGTTTATTTAAGTTGTAGTACAGATATTTTGAATTTCAACCATAAGATAAAGTAAGTCTGTGCAGTTCATTTAGGCCTGATATCTAAATAGAAAAATATATTAAAAATATGTTTTTTAGAAATGGCATAGATAATTGTCAGTATGTTCTAATATTAGTAATAAACATGGTACAAAATGGGGCAAAAATTACTAAAAGTAAGACTTGAAAAGAAACATCTGTCTGCTGTGTTGTTCCTTTGGTCCTGTTTAGTCCTTCAATGACATGCTGTGATGTAGGAAATTTCTAGTTCATCATGAGGATATCAGTGATTCATTTGTTCTTTAGAAACTTCTCAAAAGAAACCACTGTCTTATGAATTTGGCTAGCTCTAAGTCTTGCCTAAAAGAGGGTATCTAACACCAGAGCTTAATGCTGCTACTTTTTACTTCTTACTAAGGATTAAGGGGTCCGCTCCGCTCAGCTTCAGCCAGCAGCTGCTGGCACCTGAAGTCTATCAGATACTACTGGCAGAAAAAAGACCTCGTGGTAGCCTACTATTTATAAAATTGAGTGGAAGAAATAATAATTCTTTATCTTCATAACTGTTTGTTATCTAGGATTTGTAGAAAGCGCACAAGACAATGAAGGTCTTAATATCTATTACACGGTCTCTGGAGGGCAAGACGATTCTTACTGGGGTTGTATTTGTACATCAGTCCCCAGCCAGGGATAATGGCACTTCTGTGCAACAGCTTAATTCCTATCCAACATGGTTCATTTCAAAGTCCTCCCTGTAAGGAGATACACATGGATCCATCATAACTGTGTGAGTACCCAATATCTATAAAGGCCATCCTGAGGGCTGTGAAATTCTGCGTGCTTCCATGACAAGAGGAAACAAATTAAGCCAGAGTGTGTATCACTTTAGATAATCCCAACTGTAACTGGCTGAAAACAAGAGTACAAAGGAATTCTATGGAAGAAGAAAATCTTACAAGAACTTGATAGGCCACTGTCATGATAAGATACCACCTTCCAATTTAATAAAATGGTTTAAGGCTCGCTTTCTGGCTGGTCCCTTGCTAACCAGGGCTCTGGCATCACCTGTGAAACCTATTTCTTTCCAGTCTCTTCACAACAACTTCCCTCCTTTCCTCTCAGAAGACTCAGAGTTAAACTGTTTATGACTGGAATGAATAAGCTTCTCTAGGTCATCATTAATAAAGTTAAAGAAGGAGCGTACGACAGCTGCAGACAAAGCCTGTATTTTTCAGTGTGCCTGGCCACTAAGTGACGCAGAGATTGGACCCCTCAAAAAGTTGGCCTTCTGTAGACTTTTCTTTTGATTTCTCTTTAGTTTATTTGGAGTGCTTTATGCGTTAGGCATAGTGTATTTCCTAAAGTATTTTCTTAAGACTCGGGAAGAATGGAATCCCACCGTGAAATCTACTATAGAGCACAGCGTACAGGCTGACGGGACCGGTGCAGTGCTTTGTCTTGCCATGATCCATGGAGGAAGGAAACAGGTTGTCTATAAACTTCTTCTCTGGGCTCCCCTTGTTTAATAAGACAAACAAGCAATTGACTTTCACCTCGAACATGCTGATTTGCATTTGATGGAAGCGAGTTCCTGCGTACACCATAACTGAATCCCTCTGGTGTCTTTGTGTATGCGTATGCGGCAGCCTTGGGCAGAATAAAAAGCTTTAGCTCAGTAGTTTTCCTGCTGGGTTGTATGGCATGTTTCCAGATGAACTACCACACAGCTTCCCGTACTGTGCTGAGGCATCATCTGTTCGTCTTCAAGCGATTGTACTTCCTGCTGGTTGCAACCTCCTGCGGGGCTTTTTGACCAACAAAATCGTGACATCTCCAAACATACCCATATGCGTTGCCTTGACTGTTGTTGCTTTATATCAGGTTAAATTTTCCATGATTTATGAGTTTTCTAGATAGGCACAAAATGGTAGATGGGCTAGCAGGGGAGTGAACAGCACCAACCTAGAAAAGAGTCTGGCAGCATTAGAGCAGAGAGGAAGTAGACCAAGAAGAGATGTTTGATCATAATAAATGCAGAGTTATTCACAGTGGCAGAATAAATAAAACCCAAGATCTGAAATCTACAATTCAGAATGAGGTAATGCCTCCAAGGAGCAATCGCAAATACAGCATTGAAGTGCCTCATTGACTCCTGTGTATTGACCTAATATTGACTTTGCTAAAGATTAAGCTTCCACAAATTGGCTAGGGAGAGAAATGGAAGCATAAAGGTTTCTGACTGGAGTATTCTTGTGTATGCACCAATTCAGCAAAACACTGAATGTTGTTTACCTTTATGCATAGTTTCTCTGAATCAACGTCTCAGCCCCTGATGAACTAGAAGTGATTGTTTCTGAGTAGATGAGTTCATTTTGGTCTTTTGGTGCATACTCAGAAGGGAAACGGCATGAAAGAGAATCCTGATTTTGAGAGATTATCTACACCAACATCTTAATTTGAATGACATACTAAGGATTTTCAACAGTTCCTTAAATTACTTGAATGAGTCTCACACAGCATAGGGTGGAAGTCTCAAATAATATACAACATGATCAATATTTAAATTGGATAAAATTTGGGGTTTTGTTTTTGTTTTTTTTATTTGGAGAGGGGGAACATTAATCCCATGGTAGAGACTTGTTACATGAGGAGTATACATACAAAGATTGAGAGGCACGGCAATCTTGTTTTGAACAAAACAGTCCTTTAAATAAATGCATTCAGAAAACAACTTAAAAATTATTCTTTAAATATGGTAGACAAACTGTTAACTTTGTATGAAATGACTTTATAGTTTTTTGTGGGTTTAGCACTGCTACAAGCTAGATATTCAAAATTTCTAGTAACTTTAGTGACCTGTAATGTTGAATGGATTTCATAATTTAATTTATTATAACTTTTATTTATTTTATGCTTTTCCACATTACTGGAGACTTATTCTTTGCTTTGCTCAGGATGGCATTTTTCATGTTTTGAAAACCAAACAGTATAAGAAATATGGAATAGACTAAGAAACAGTGGTCACTGCTTCATACTGGGAGGGAACTGGAATGATCAGTGCATCGGCACTCTATTATTCCCATTATTTCTGTTAGGCATGGTTAACTAATGATGGATTTGGACGAAGGAAAATGGACAATAGAGTGCTTTATTCCAAAGGGCAATATGAAAGCAATCCTAAAACAGAGAAGTGTTTTAAAAAAGAAAAGAAAGTGAAAAGCTCAATCAGCACAAGGGATTTGAAATAGATCAGAGAAGGAAAAATAAAAATGTATGAATGCAAAATAGCTTCATTCATAGCAGAGAAATCAGGTTTATTTTTAGGCAAGATATATAAAAAGGTATCAGAAGAAAGTAATCTGCGTCAAGGTGCAAAGAGGTGGCTGTATGAGAGCTAGTGTTTACAACAGGAGTGGATGGGAGTAGGCCATGAGCACATTAGCAAAAGAGCATCACTGGAAACAGTAAAAACTATAGAGTAGGTTGCACATTACTATGATTATCGGCAGACTTTTTCACTTTATAAAGCTCTTGTTATAATGTACTACGTAATAATATCTCTACCGTAAACTCTTTGACTGGGATTGTAATATGCAGTTATTTCTCTAAATTTGTGACATTTAGTGTTTACCTTTCTGTTCCTCTACTAGTTTTTTGGTAATATTTTGTGCTTTGTACCTATTTTTCACTCTTTCATATGATGAATGTTACCACAAATCACAATGTCTATTACTAGTTTTAGCATGTGCCCTCTTTCCACTACACTTTTCTCAAGGTTCGTTAATTGCCATTTCTGATTACTTCTGGAAAAGCGTTTGGCTATCATCTATCTGGAGTTGCATATGAACACTATTATATAATCCAGATCAGTTTAGTATCTTTGCTGGGATCTGCTTTTCAAAGACTTCCATCTTTATTTGTAAGGTGACAAATAGGAAAGCTATTTATTCAGCTGCTTCTTGTTATTTTTTTAATGCTTAATTAATTCATGAAGTGGTGATTTTGACTTTACAATAAGGGTAGCATTAAAATACCTGAAACTCTAGCAGCTGTTTCTGCTAATTTAAATTCCACTGTTATCTGTCCACAGGAATGTGCATTACTACCCCAGTAGAGACAAAACATAATGCAGCCCTGTTCAATGCCATTTCTGTCCAGCTATTTTTTTTTCTTGACTTAGAATCATAGAATCACAGACTGGTTTGGGTTGGAAGGGACCTTTACAGTTCATCTGGTCCAACCCCCTTGCAACAAGCAGGGACATCTTCAACTAGATCAGGTTGCTCAGAGCCCCGTCCAGCCTGAGCTGGAATATTTCCTGGGATGGGGCAGCCATAACCTCTCTGGGCAACCTGTGCCAGTGTTTCACCACCCTCACTGTAAAACGTGTCTTCCTTTTATCTAGTCTGAATCTACCCTCTTTTAGTTTAAAACCATTACCCCTTGTCCTATCACAACAGTCCCTGTTAAAAACTCTGTCCCCATCTTTCTTACAGGCCCCTTTAGGTATGGGGGGCTGCTCTAAGGTCTCCCCAGAACCTTCTCTTCTCCAGGTTGAACAACCCCAACTCTCTCAGCCTGTCTTCATAGGAGAGGTCTTCCATCCCTCTGATTTTTTTTGATTTTTTTTTTTTTTTGGTGGCCGTCCTCTGTTGAAGTGTATGGTGTCAGCAAATATTAACAAGACCACAGTTGGTTTATTATAGAGCCATAAAGCTAAATTCCTAGTAAAAATATTTCATCTATATTTCATCAATATCACAAGCAATCAAAACCTAATCAAATCTAAAGGAACAGAATGCAGTTTTATTCAATGTCTACAGGTCATTAATTCACCAAATCCTCCTTGATTTACAATATCCTGAAATATTTTTTGAAGGTCTAAGGGACTCAGCTACTTAGCAGTAAAGTATTCAAGAGAAAGAAACTGAAAATGTCAGGTTGGTATATGTCTGTACCTGTCATTTAGTATTAAGGGATTTTTAACAGTTTGTGATGTTTTGGACTATGTTAAATTACTGGAATGACTAGATATGCAGTAACTTTGAATCTCATGGTACTTCCTAAGGTTTCTTAAGTGCATGAGGTTCCTAGCCCTGTTTGGTTTTTTGGCATTTGGTTTGTTGGTTGGTTTTTTTTTGAAATCACAGTCTTTGAGTTTGGGCTTTTGTTTTGGAGGTTTTGGGGGGATGGGGTTTTTTTTCTTTTGAAGCAGCTCATATATACCTTGAACTACTGTATGGATGCTTTGAAACAAAATACTGTATTATTTTTTTAAACATTGCTTATATCTGCCTGTAACTATGCAATGAAGGGAACCTCATAGCAGACAACAGCCAAAAGAACAGACAGTTCTCTCCATCTTGTACTTGTAACCAGCTTGAATTTGCAAAGAAATGCTGTGTGCATTCATAATGTAAAAAACCTTGATGAAATAGTGAGCTGTGTTTGGGAAAAAACGAGTTTAACCTTTGGTTCATGTCAACTGGTAGCAACAGGAGGAGTTCTATTAAGGAGTCACAGAATACCTGATATTCAGAACGCAACATCAGTTTGATCTTTGGATGTGGAGACACAGAGATACTGAAATATAAAAAGATATTCCTTCAAGAAGCCTTTTGACATACCTTTAGGCTAACATAATTCAATGGATTTGCTGATTTTCAACTTTTGCCTTCAGGTATAGTTTTTCACTTTGAGAAACAAAGTGAGCCACAGAGATGAAGCAACACTGTTTGTCTTTAACAGGGTAAGTCCTTCTGACACTACTGCAAACATCCTTTCTTGCTTCCAAAACACTGCTTTGATTCTTAATTGTCCTTTCCACAGGTATTCTTGTGAGCTTTGTGTAGCTTCAGTGTACCAACATGCAGTGTTTGATTAGAGTGTCAACTCGTTCATTTCTCCCCTTTTCTGATGCACGTCAACAAGCTGTTCACAGAATAACGATTCCGTTGTGAAACACCCTACCAAAATCCTAGAGATGCTTTTAAGGCAGAAAGTAACCATATTTATTGTGTAACCAGTGGCATTCTCAACAAAACCATGACCACAAATATAAAAGGACCTTGCTTTCCAATTGGCTTTTGTCTTTACAACCTACATACTGCCTTTGGGGCTAAAATGAAGCAAGCTGTAGCTGATGTATGAAATAAAACACGGAATTCTGGTAGAAAATGAGTTTTGGAGAAAAAAAAATAGCACAGTTTGCCACAACCGTTGGGAATCACGAGCAGCTGCTGGGGTCATCATTGCCCTCAATACGGAGTGCTTTTGGGACAGTCCTGTCCTTTAGGTGCCTAGCTCCAGGGGTCCTGCTTTCGGCACATGGGGGTCTGGAAGAAAACTGCTACACCAGAGGGTGAGTTTTGGTTCGGGGGCTTCACAGCTGGGCGCTGCAGAGCTGGGACTTGCAACCTCAGGGCAGGTGACAGCAGGCAGGGAGCAACGCATGACTTGCAGACTGAAAGACTGAAAGATATTTTTTTTCACTTACCTTTACCAGAAATATTTGATAGTAGAAAGCTGTTTATTAGCTCTTAATGAATACGTGAAGGAGTAGAATTTCTGGTGCCTAAACGTGGTCATTAATTTATAGAAATGCGTTTGGATCAACTGAGCACAGTGAGCATAGCCCTTCATGAGAGTTAAAGCGACTGTTGGTTGAAATGTTGATTGCTAGGTAAAGATTGGCCAGCTAAATCTTTATTCTGTACACCACCTACCATATGACGTATGGATATGTCAAACTCACAGCTCACTGCTTTGGCAGGAATAAGATGAGATGTCAGATTCCTTTTCAGAAAGGCAGACACACAGACTGTCATGCAAATTTTGTTTTCTCCCCTAAAGTGTCTGATTCCCATTTTTTAAATAAATGGTATAGCTCATGTATCATGCAGTATACCTGGAACTTTTTCCATCAAGTTAAACATAACATTTACAAACTTAAAAGCTAGTGACAAGAAGGTTGCATTAACTCCTTTTTCCAAGTATCACAAAATGGTTGTCAGTGCACCCCAAACTCAAAATTTTCTTAAAAAGACACAGTTAAATCAGTTTCATTACCTTCTCTGCATATGTTAATTGAACAAATTAAGACTATAAGATTTATTACCTAATTATACCATTAACTGAAAACTTGTGTCCCATTCTATACTTAAAGTAGCATCTTAAATTTATTTGTATTCCTTAAATAACAAAGCACTTAATTATCTAAGCTTCTCAATGTTCTCATAACTTTCTGTATATGTAATTAAAATATTAATACAGGCAGGCAAAAGTATGATAAAATATTGTTTGCAATATAATATACATACAATATCTTACAGTTGTTCTTGGAGTGCCCAATAACATCATTCGAAGTTCATTTGTATTGTATGGCATAATCTACCCCTTCAAGCATTTAAAAAATACAATATATGTTCTAACTTTAATTCAAGTCTTGGTGGGATAAATTGTTGTTTGCTATATTTTGAAATACCGCTAAACATCTGAAGCAATTCACCATCCCTGTATACAAATTTCTTAACTTAATTAACATATGGCGAGTTTGCAGATTTCAATTTAATGACGTTTTGGCACATGATGCTGACTCATGGTTAAACAAAGGGGCTTGAGACAGTTCACATACATGAAGATTTATTAACAGGAAAGTTATGTTTGAGGAAAATTAAAAACAAGAAGCAGGGGAGAGGGGAAGGGGGAAGTGGGAGATATTGTTATTGCTGACTTAAGCATGCTTAATTCAAGGGCAGGTTCTGCACGCTGCTTGGCTGTTAAGGTCTCTGAACGAATGCTGTTGTCACCCTAAACTAAACCAAAAGCTACAACCAAGGGCTAGGAAAAAGGAGGAAGGAAGGAGCAACCAGTGGCAGTCGCTGCCCAGGAGATCTACTGTAGAAACACTGTTGGGGTTTGCAGGTGTAAGGCCATGGGGGTAACAGCACGAGAGCAATTGCGTGAGAACTGCAGGGAAAAATATGTCGCTGAGGCTCCAGAAAACACTTCCCTGGACTTGAGTGAAGGGATACGGAGCTGCACCTGGAAAAAGTTGCAGATAGGAGACCCTTACAGTACAAAAAACGAAGCCACCGAAGGCAACGTGCAGCACCTCTCAAGCCAGTGGGGATGGGTCGTTTATGGAGCTAAAGCTGTTCCTGAAATAATTTAGCCTATCCTTGTCTGCACGCGAGTCCTGGTTAATTTACAAACATTTACAGCGTACAGTCATTTTTGGCGGTGAACTTGGCTTGGAAGCTGTGGAGATGGATGGAGAGGGGGAAGAGCACTCGTCCTTGTCCTGCAGAATCCAGCCGTGCCGGAGCTCCAGCCCCGCTCTTCTGGGAAAGTGGTTCTCATGGCTGTTACATCTAAGAAGCCTCAGCACTTGCGAGGAGAAAAGAGGTGATTGATTTTGCCGTTACTTCCACTGTCAATAGATATTGTATAGAATATCTGATTTTACAAAAAAATCATATCTATAAAAAAATGACATATATAAAAACAGATGAATAAGTGGCTCAGCTACATAATCATATCATAGTTATAAAAGTGGCAGCGTTTAGCAATGGATTTTAACTAGATTTCAGTTGTTTTCTGTTCTAAAGCAAAATTTTAGGGCAGCTTTCTGTAAAGCGCTCTGGGAAACAAATTCTTTTTAATGGTCTTCTGGGAAAAAGGTGGAAAGACTCTTTTCAAGCACGACAGTATTCTGTTATTTGGGGCAATGATACATCCATAAAAGAAAAATCATCAAATGCTTGTCAGTCTATTATTTTTTTTTAAACACTTAAATATTTTTTCCAAGAACACTAAATATATATTTACAGTTACACAGATATCTGAAGACAGCAGCAGTCCTGTTGTCTGATTTGTGACAAGTCACAAGAGAGATGAGCCGGTGCATTTTCTATCTAGGTCACTGACATGAATGACTCAGTATTTCAGTAAATGAAAAAGCTGCTGTACGGTGTTTGTCCAAGGGGACGTGAAATGGATTTTGAATGTTCAATTCATAGGAGAAGAGTATTTCTTTTCGGAATCAAGCCGTATGTTAGAATGAAACCTTCTGCATGCCTAGAAAGAATATTTCGCTAGTGGGTATACTCTTACCTCATCCAGTGAAGCGGAGGTGGGAGGAGAGAGGTGACTCTGAAAACTTCTGCCCACCACCCAAAGCTGTGCCTTCGTGGAGCTGCTCTTCTTCCTGCCAAAGGGTGACCACTGGCACAACGCGCTGCTCGTGTTCCCACCCTTCCTCAAGCGATCATGACCAAAGCGAGATGCAAAACCCGTCCCCAGCCTAGTGCTGTGCAAGTGCCGCCCCCGCTGTGGACCTCCAGCTTGAACTGTGGGCTTACGCACCTTGGCCGCCCTAACATTTTCAATTTCAAATGTCGTTGCTCGGTACTGATCCACCAGAAAACAGCTGCTCAGATGTCCCCCGGGGCACTCGATCCATATGTAAGGGAACCTGAAGCCTCTGTTGGGCTGTTCTGTGTGTCACTTCAATGACGGATGAGGACACCTTGGGTGTATAACGAGGGCTGTTCCCTGGAATGCTTAACTTTGCTTTTATAGCCCGCCGGACTGAGGACGGGAGAGCAGAGCCTGTTGCAAGGCTGCTTCAGGCAGAGGAGAAAACCGTGGTGACGCTCATGTCCACAGTGCCCGCAGGGCTCCAGCAGACACCCCTTTGCCTGCAGCTGAACTGCTCCGCTCAGGAACTCGTTGGTTGCTTTGTCCTAGACAGTGAAATAAACTGTATGCATTGGAGAGTGCTGGGGTATCAGAGCAGAACTGCAGAGAAAAGAATTCCCTCGAAAGAAGAACTCAAACCAGACCTCGCGACTTCAAAATATAAGTCCTGATTCAAGGAAGCATCTTCTGAAAAGCATTTAAGCAAGGATGTAAAACCCATGCATCATCCTCCCATTCCCTGCTGCTTCTAAGTAGGTGATATTTCTCCTCTAAAGTCTAAGGAAGACAAATAATTTATTTACAATTTTTAAGCATTTAGCATCTATCGTTGTAGTAATGACGAAATGAGATGTGGAATTCATACCTAACAGAAAATTAGAAGTCATAGATGGCACTTTTTTAATCCTCTCTACAGGTCACTTGCATTTAAAATTATGTGTCAGACATATACTTCAATATCTGGTTTTTTGACAAGAGCAATTGGCTTTTTGGCAATGACATGTAAGCTGCTCTTCATTTTAAAGAAACTTGCTTTGCTCTGACATGGGGAGGTAGAAATTGTATCTTAACAAATTCTGCTTGACAGAAAATTGTTCCCCCTCCCCACCTCTTAATTCAAATCTTAATGCTTTTCTTTACTCCTGTATACATTAATTAAAAAGCAACAGAGACAATTCATTTCTCATAACTCGCTGAATGAGTATCAGATAATGACTTCTAGCTGGTTTCAATGCTTGTTGAGGATAGACCACTAGTTTTCATAGATTTTTGTTTATGAATTGTCCAATGAAACAATTTTCATTTTACATTTGTGGATTATTGTGCTCATGATGCTCTGTAGATTGACTTCATTTAAGATACAGAATATTAATCTGCACAATAAATGTCAGACATCTTCTGCTGTAAGTATCCTCTGACTACCATAACTTTACAAGGTCAAATTCTTTAATTTAATGTATCTGCCTTAATTTACATGTGAAATGTTTTGGCCTAGCTGTAACCCATTATTATAGCTGAGAACAGGAATAAAAAAACTATATTTTTCAGTACTTTTTAATAGCATCTTTCACACCATGAAGTGCTTAAGTCTTTAATTCCTTAGCACTACTGACCTATTCTGAAGAACCTTACTCCCTATTTGCTCCTTTAATCCTGTATTTGCTACGTGCCGTTTTACAATTCACCATAGATTTACATATCTGTACTTAAAATTTCTCTGAAAAAAAATGGAGGTCATGCATCACAGAAAGTTTTCTGTATTCTTTTTAATCATCAGGGGTTCTTGTCAAAGAAGACATACCTCAGAAGTGGATCTGTGTTTTTCAGTTTCAATGCTCTTTTGAAAACTGGTAGAAATTGTGATGGCAAAAAGTGTTTTCCGTTGTGCCATTTTGCTTGTTATATAACCTATTTCTCTTGGTATGTAAACCAGTGTTTAGCCTTTCAATTGTTATTGTCTAAAAGAAATGTTAATTCTTTGCCGATTATTTTAGTAGCAAGACATGTTTAAATAATATTGCTTATTCATGATTGAAAATTGATATTGCAAAATAGAAAATAATCCAGAACACAGTAATTGGGAACAGTGTCTCTTCCCTCTTCTGCATCTTCATTTGTCAATTATGAAATGTGGCAGTTGATTAAAATTTTGTCTAATAGCTTTTTATCTTTACTTTTGGAGTTTAAAAGGTGTGAAATAATGCTTTGTCTACTTGTTCTTTGCCTTCAAAGATAAAAGATGTTTTATTTCCTTTATAGAACCTCACAAAAGGAAAGCAGATAATTATACGAAATGGTTATGTAAATCCCAATAGAAAGAGTAAATCCGCTCTTATGAAAGTATCCAATAAGTTCTTGAATTCACTGGAGATAGTGGTTTTTCATGTCTTTACAAGTTAAAGTTATACAATGTCCAATTACCATTATGAAATACTATTTTTCTTTGATTTTAAAAATAGTTTTTAAGGTTTTCTTGTCTGATAAGAATGAATGAGATATTAATATAAAAACCATATAGTGTACGTGAAACAAAGCAAGGGGTGCAAGGTGTTAAAAACAGTGAAAAGAAAATAATCTCCAAAGACTTGAAAAGGAGCTTTATAGCAATGCCCCTCACAATGTAAATATTCAAAATAATGGGGAAGGTAAATGATGCTTCATTTTGGGAAATCTTTAGAGGCATTATTTTCCACTTGCTATGAATACATGCTGAAAATATTACTCTGTGCTTGCACTGACTGAGACTTGCTGGAATCTGAGTTATATTCCCCATGAAGCTTGCTTTAGAGCTGTTGTTGCATCCCTTCACCTTTTTATGAACTAGTTTTCTGCCTCTATAGAGTCAAGAAAGACAAAAGGACTAATGCAGCTGAGTGACAATGTCTCTTGGGACTCAAGTTATTTTTGAGACTCAAAGCTCTTGAGTAAAAATAACGTGTTTTAGAAATACCTCTACTAAGCCATGTTTCCACTTGCACCATACAGAATGAAGGCAAAGATTTCTATGTAGCTAAAAAAACCCCAACTGTTTAATACAACTAACAAGAACTCACAGGAAAAATATCTTTCAAAGGAATCTACATGGAAACACAGGATTGCTGTGTGAATTTTTAGTGACATCTTTTGCAATATAATTATGCTTTAGTCATTTTCTTCAGCTGTTTTCTGTGATTTGTAACAAGGAATTGATCAAGTTCATACATATGTCTGAGCCGTAGAACACACCTTTGACAGTTCCATGTCAATGATCATTCTATGAATTTCATATTTTTGTAATAGGTATAGAGACAAGAGAAGCAGTGACTGACTTCAGAAATCCCTCTCTAGATCATCACTGCATGTAAGTTTGGAGTAATTAATGAAAACAAACCTATACTTGAAAAGTATAAGGAAGAACTGAAGTTTCATTTTATAAAATCTGTTACTTCCTGGAAAAGGGGGACCAACAACTTCATGGTCTGTCTTGGTTTTGGCTGGGATAGAGTTAATTGTCTTCCTAGTAGCTGGTACAGTGCTATGTTTCTGAGTTAGGTATGAGAAGAATGTGGCTAACACACTGATGTTTTCAGTTGTTGCTAAGTAGTATTTAGACTAAACCAAGGATTTTTCAGCTTCTCATGCCCAGCCAGCAAGAAGGCTGGAGGGGCTCAAGGAGTTGGGAGGGGACACAGCCAGGGCACCTGACCCCAACTGGCCAAAGGGGTATTCCATACCATGGGACGTCATGCCCAGTATATAAACTGGGGGGAGTTGGCCTGGGTGGGGATTGCTGCTCGGGAACTAACTGGGCATCGGTCGGCGAGCGGTGAGTAATTGCCTTGTGCATCACTTGTTTTGTATATTCCAATTATTTTATTAAAACTATTGTAACTTTATTACTATTATTATTATTATTATTATTATTGTCTTCCTTTCTGTCCTATTCAACTGTCTTTATCTCAACCCACAAGTTTTACTTTTTTTCCCAATTCTCTCCCCCATCCCACTGGGTTGGGGGAGTGAGTGAGCGGTGCATTGTGCTTAGCTGCTGGCTGGGGTTAAACCACAACATGGTCCTAATTTAATTCTTTAAACTTTATATTTAACTATTTCAGTAATAAAATAGCAATTAGGCTCTTCAGCTCTTTTCCTGAAAGGAAAACAGAAGTGTCATTGTACAGTGATATGAGATGGAAGAGGAGGAAGAGCTGGAGTGGAAAGAAATCAATATTAATGCTAGTAATATCAACATCTTATTTTTGTACTTTTACCTGAAGTATCTGGCAGCAAGTAAAATGGATGTTTTTAATCAGAATTATGACAGATTTCCATTCATTATTTTCTGTACTTGCTGTGAAATTATGAGTACATTTCTGTGGGATAAGTGACTTCTATATTAGTATCTCACATAATCTGTTTACTTAAATGTTTTTGAATGAAGAGAAATAGTATCAAAGTTATTAAAGTTTTATAATATTTTCTTCTTGAGATAATGACCATATAATTACAACAGTCGATTATGTAATTATATTTGTACTTGAGCTTAGATTTCATGTGAGTGGATCCAGTGATTCAATTTCTCCTGCTGATTATGCAGTGTCATAAAAATTCAGATAAATATGCTACAAAGCAAAATGTGAATAATGTAAGTTATTACAAAGAGAACTTGTTCAGTCCAAAGTTGCTTAATCATCATATGTTTAGTTTATTACTGCACTTTTTCCTTTTATTACTCTCAAGAAATTAGAACAAACTTTATAGGCTCTTAAGCCTCTGATTTATTTTATTATGTAAACTACCTTACATTTCCTAGTCTGTAGATTTTCATTATTAAGCAGCTGATTCTTGGACTTACTTAATAAGAAAAATTTATTGAGAATATCTCCATCAGCCCTCCTGTTGATCATGCAGTCACGTTGACCGTGTTCAGCAGCATATTGCAAGAAGGCTCTACAGTAAAGAAAGATGATGAGAAAGTCACACTTTCATCAGACAAGTGTAAGAAGCTATGGGCTATTTCTATGTAAGCCACAGAAGTTACAAAAAAAAAAAAAAAAGTAGTTATATTTTGCAGACAGCTTTGGCAAAAATATCTCTGTTTCTACATTAAACAAAATTATTTTCATTTGGAAGCAAGGTTCGGACCCCGATTCCTGAAGAGGAATGGTTTGTTGGAGGCTCCATGACCAAAGTAAATACAGAGGTGAGTGGAGTTTTAGGCACACTAAAAAAGCAGGCAGGATTTTGGGAGACAGTGCTTTTGGACATGACAGCTAAAGTCTGAAGAAGCCCAGTTTGGTTCAGATACGCCAGTATGAGAAAACACTTTTTCCTATTCCTTTTCTCCTTGTCCAACATGGACATAGGAAAAAAGACATGACAATTAAACAAAAACCTTACAAAACAAGAATGAACAGAAACAAAGTTTGAGGATTCTATAAACAGACCAGAAGAAGGAATACAAAATTCCTTTGTTCTTGATGTCTGTTCTGCATGTGAAAAAAGTTTCACTGTTCTACCAAATCTCTACAGATTCTTTAGGAGATCTGCAGGCCCACAAAGGGGATAAACTGACTCACTGCTCCTTACGTGGAAATTTATTTGAAAAACAGAGCAGTATATGTGTTCTTAATATTTTGGAACTATAATGGAAACATTACTGAAAAAAACCTGAGGCTTAATTCTTCTCTTTTATCTCCATTTCTGTCATCTATGATTCTGGAAAAGTCTTTAACTGACTGTCTTAGTTTAACTAGCTGCAAGAACTGATCACATTCAAGTATGTACATTAGTCACTGAGCTGACCAGACTTTTATCAAATGGTCTTCTGGTTGAGTATAACCATTATTCAGATGGAATTTTTATTCCATGTTATGATAGAAGTTTTAAAAATGCCGGTTAATGCCCATGAGGAAATGGAATTCTTCCCATAAGAAGAATACTGGTAAGTGGTAAAGTCACGGTCCTTATGCTAGAAAATGCTGAAAATAATTGCCTGTATGTTACTTATTTAAGTCTTTATCATTAGTATTTTAATATTTAAAATGTATTATCTCATGCTGTTTTTTCATGTTAACTTTTGAGTGTCTGACTTTGTAATTTTGATTAATGTTATTTTAAGATGCTTACTGGTGTGTTATTTCCCATGTTCTAGGAAAAGCTATCTGACAACAAGAAATTCCATGAACTGGCATCAAAATATCTAGTATCAAAGCCATGTGATTTTCTAGGAACATTCACCCTTGCTACTGTGCTAAGTAAGTAAGTAAGTTGTTAACTGACTTTTGGACCAATGCTAAAGACACATAGGAAATTCTGATCATGGGAAAACTGTTCAGTTCATGTAGTTTAAACCAAATCAGGAGCGAAGTGTTTTATTGATTTCTTAATGATATGTAATTAACTTACAGCCAGAGGATCAGGATCAACATCAACATTGCAACAGGGAAACCACGGTCCTAGGGACTTGCAAAGTGTTAATACCTACAAATTGCTAAGCACGCTTCCATAATTATTCTCAAAAAGTTCTAATCTCATGCGCACACGGAGCGATGGCAAGTCTCTCTCCCCTCATAGGCAAGGGTTAGTTCCCCACTTCTGGGACTGTGGGTTTGCTAATTGCGGACATGTCCTGTGGGAGACAGGGATGCTCTCACTTGTGTCATCCTGGGCTCTCAAGTTCTTGCGTGTAGTCTGTCCCAAGACGGCTAGTCCTCCTCCTCCTCCCCATGGTGGACACCGCAGCACCCTCCTTGTCCCTGCCACCTCCCGCTGTAAGCTTTACACCTAGCGCAAGCTTTGAATTAGGAGGTTTTGCTGTGCCAGTTGCTACGTTATCAGGAAGGATTCGCTTATGGCGTTTTGCTTTCCTTCTTTTTTAACTCTTTTTCACTCTCTTTTTTTTTTTATGCTAACATTTTTAATCCCTTTCAAAGGATGTATGGGGTGAGGGCAAGGGCTGTCTTCTGTGATGTTGCTAAAAAGGCTTTCACATACAACTAAATAAAATTAGGTTGCCCTTTAAGTATTGTTTTCATTTTATTTCCATTTTTTTGTGTGCATGGGAATATGCATAGATGTTTTATTTAATATTTTTTTCTTTGTGCTTAAAAGTTCCAGTCATTTTAAGAAGTACCTTCTACCACTTTAGTGACTGTCACAGGTTGGGAAACACTGACTCATTCTTACCTGAAGTATCTGGCATCTGGGTAATTGGGAGTGCTGTTGCGAGGTTCATCACTTGATGGTTTTCCTGTCCAGAGCAGAGACTGGAGGGAAATGTTGTTTTCCTGCTGTCACCTTGTAGAGCAGCGGCGAACATTGGGCTGTTTGGAATTTTTAGCACTGCCAGGTGAGAAAAGCTGGCATGGGGTCAGTACGGACAGAGCCATCTGAGATTTAAACTGTTATGTCCAGGAAGTCATTCAGGACAGTGATCTGCACTCTGCTTATAATTGAAGATTTGATTAATGATGATTGGGCTTTAACAAGGTTAGCAAAAGATGCAAAGGCCAGCTCCTGGCAGGATTTCAGGTTTCTCCTTGGACTGCAATGGTACAGAAAAAAAGACATCATTTTTCACTATAGGACAACAAACACATTTTTTTCTACACTTACTTAGTCTTAAAAGTGCAAGCCATTTCAGCTACACTTGGAAGCATTACACAGCCTTATTTGCAGGCAGTATTGTCCACATCTATAATCACATGTAGAATGTCTTCGTTCTGTTCTTTTCTTTCTGTCATATTAACGCCTCTAATTGGCAAACCAGGCAATTTCCGAGCTTCAGTTGTATGAGCCAAGGAAGAAACATTGGTAGTGAACAATTTGTGACCCTCTATCAATAATTGGAAGTGTTGACATCAATTAAAGGTCAACATTTTAACCTTATGAAAACACCTGCAAAACTGTCAAAATAAAAGGACTGAGCACTCAGTCATTTCAAAGGGTTGTTAGAAATAAAGGACTATAAAGGACCTCCTGCTTCAGAAAGCACAATCTCATGCGATATCAGAAAGATTCATCATAAAATCTTTTTGATTAATTTTCAGTTACTCTGGATATACTTATCTATCTTTGTAGCGGTAGTGTAAATGTAAGAATATTTTTTAAAAAACATTTACATTAAAAGATTAAAATGCTACATTGAAACAATGTTTATTTTGTTTTGTTTCTAATTTTCTGAGATATTAAGGTAATTTGAAAAAGAAGAATCTAACAAAGCCTGATTTTTACTTTAGAGTTGGGTTGCTAGAGAAAAATAATTTTCCACACACTGTATTCTACAACTCATTTACTCTCATTCACTTTATATATGGAAGTATAGAACTTAAATGTTTAAAGATCAATGTTTGAAACATTGACATTTTGCTAATGTCTAGAAAATAAATTCCATTTTACCCCTATGTAGAACAATTTGAAACAAACACTTGCTTTACCAGACTTTATTTTTCAAATCTGTATCCTTAACTTCCATTTGGGGTCATAGTATTGCAATCTACTGCAGATAATATATAAAGATATATTTAAGAAAGCCTATGTATTGGGGTAATACTGTAATAAAAAGAAATTTTAAAAGGGAATAATACCATAAGAAAGGGAAATGTTCTTTCCCACTTTTGCCTTGCTTGTTAGAAACATCTGTCAGCATTAATTTAATCAATGGGACTAGCTGAAGCCTGTGAATGTAAAGAGAATACTTATTTCTCTTGCTTCATTACTATTTGAATATTAAATGATTTCAAATGTGTGAAAATGGCTGATGAAAAGGACATGAAGCATGGTGTGAAAACTCACGTTAGTCCCTGATTGCCTTCACAAGAAGAAACTAAATAGAATAACGTTGTTGCAGTGCTTTTTCTCTGGGTTCAGAATTGCAAAATCAATTGAGTTTATTTGCTAACATGCTCAAATCTACTTAACTATTGCAATGGATAGTAATTAAAGTATAGGTCAACCCATTAGTTCTCATATATAATTACAGAGTTTGAATCTTAATGAAAATCACAGGTAAAAGTACAGATACAGTTACTATGCCTTTTTTATATCTCTTATGTTTTTCTGGCACAATGCTGCCTCTTTACAGACAACAGGACAGACATCTTGGTCATACTATTTTCCAAGATTTTTCTCAGATATCATGTAATAGCTATTTGTTGACCATTTTTGTAAAATTCCACTCAATGCTTCCTATCTCAGAAAAAAAAAAAAGAAAAATGACATATTTTTATTTGTCACAGTAGGTACATGAAATCAAAGTGTTCAAGAATGAGAGTTCAGTTCTGAATGGACCAATACTTCAAGATACACCTGACAAACCTTTACTGCTTTCTTCTAGAAGGAGCACAAGACGACAGCGGTACAATGCCAGTCCCATTCCATATGTTGTACACAAAACCAGGACAAACCAAGGTCACTAGCCACTATATTGGCGTGCCATCATATAAGTTTCCTTCTACTTTCTAGAATGAATCTCCATCAGTCATAAGGGTATTTGTTACTATGTGACCAACGACTTGATGTGGGTCCTCTGCCCCTCTCCTTCCCTATATTGACTAAGCTTTTGTCCAGAATATTTAAGAGTAGTACCATAATGGTAAATAAAACAGATAGACAGACAGATAGACATTCAGCATTGAAAGTTAAGTGATATTAACTCTGACTTTTTCACTTCAAATATGTTGAAGGAACTTAGTTCTCAGTTGTTTTCTGAACTCAGTCAAGTCAAAGGGTAGAGGACTTTTTTTTTCCTGCAGTTATCCTTACACAATGGATTAAAAGTTGTTAAAACTGTCTCTGCATTAAGAGTAAATTAGTTACACACCATGTGTTATTTTCCTTCTGCCTCAGACATGGAAATGGAAATAGACATCAGCAAAAAGATAAGTAAGTTAGACATCCTTCAGGTTTTGGGTTTTGGGGTCATTTTTTTCCATTTCTGTACATATCCACGTAATCCATTTTAATAATATAACTTGAGCTACATTTTAAAGGTTATACGTGAGGAAAAGAAAATCATCCAGCCTATAGGTATGTGCACAAAACTCCAGCAATGGAAATGATTCTTCTTAAGAGATAAGAATAAGAGTTTCTATAAAAAAAATGCCAATGCTGCGACTCAGTTATTCATGAGAATACATATAGAAAAATTTCAGAGGAAAAAATTCAATCTTTACTAGCCTCCAATACATAGGTATAACTAAAGAATTTGGAATAAACAAGCTGCAGCAGATAAAAAACATATTTTGGCTAACTTGAGCATCTTGCTGTTATGGTGATTACTAAACACTTACTGTCATATTACATCTACTGAGTGCTTATCCACTCTTCTAAAAAAACCTTAAAATCAAGCCCAGCAGAGAACTGATTTTGAGGTGCTGTCCTCAGAAGTTTAAATCAGACAACTGTCACATGCATGTAGAGGTGCTTAGAGTTTTACTGTCAAGTAGCTGATTGCTCACCAAATTACTCAACAACATGAGGCAGCTATGGCAAATTAATAAGTTGCTTACTGATTTTAACTTACACACTTTCTTAGCTTTGGTATTGGTAATACACAAAAAACAGTACAATAGATGAGTGACTGCGACAAGGACTATAATAACAGAAAGGTAGATTACCGTTAAGAGGAAAATATGTGTACATCACATCTTGGGAGTGTAATAGAATTTTATGTAGTAGACATACAAATGTCTAGCCACACTATAAGAAACTTGCTTTATTGCTACATTTAAAATTTGGAGGAAGAGAAATCCTGGAGATGCTATTTCATTTATACTATGTAATAAATATGTTTCTAGGAAGGCATAAAAGACTGAATGAAGCTAAAGTTCTAAACGAAAACTGATTGTGGAGTAAAGTACTTTTCACCTGAAAGAAGCTACTAATAGAAAAGAAAATGCAATTAAAGACAGAAAGACCAAAAAAAAAAAAAAAAAAAAAATAAAATCAGAGGTATGGTCTCAGAGCTTTAATTGCTTTAAAGGAGTATAGTTCAACAGATTGTAATGGGACCCTGCTGATTTCTATCCAATAAAGATTTGATACATAAAGTTAAGTACCAGGTTGTCATAGAAAAAAGAAAAATGCTTGTCTGTTCCTATGGCTTGCTTTTACAGGCAGTCAATGCTGATACTGAGCCCTATCCGAAGTACAACAAATAAACGGTCTCATCAGCTCCTCCTAAAGAAAGTGAGAAGATAAAAATCACTACTCTTTCAGAGTTATGTGCTTTTTGAAACATATGCTTCTTGAATTTGAGAGTTTTAGCATGCCTCCTTGCTTGAAGGGTACCAGTAAGGGTAAATACAGTTTACACGGGGTAGCTGTTACAGACAGTGTTCAATAACCAGTTTTTTGAGGGCACATACCACGGAATTTTTTTTTCCTAATTTCCAGTGCTTGTGGTTCTTTTCTAGATGATTTCAATACATATTTATGATTCTGTAAAATTAAGGACCGCTGAGAACAAATGCATGTCTGGTATGTTCTCTTAAAGAGTAGAGGTCTGCCCTTCTGAAACCATGACACTTGTAACAGAGACGCAAAGGGAAGCGTAAGTATTACCTGCAATCCTTGATTTTTTTAAACAGAAGTTTTAGTCTAAGATACGAAAGATTCTTCTGTGCCCCAGTAAAAGTCCCAACACATGCAACACTCTGATATAAAAAAGGGCTTGTATGTACCTACCTGGTAGTTGTAAGCATTTCCCAGAGATACATCATTTCCCTTCAAGTGGCACGTTTTCTTCTTCTTCTCACTACTGAACACGTCTCAACAAGATCACAAAGCGAGCCCATGTGAACCTCATGACGTTCAACAAGGCCAAGGGCAAGGTCCTGCCCGTGGGTTGGGTCCCTCTGGATGGCATCGCACCGCTCAGCTTGGTGTCATCTGCCAACTTGCTGAGGGCGCGCTCCATCCCACCGTCTATGTGAAAATATTAAACAGTACTGCTTCCAGTACAGACCTCTGAGGGACATCGCTCGTCACTGATCTCCATCTGGACATTGAGCCATTATGTTCTTCTATTTCCATGGTTTCCCTGTGGTATTGGAGGCCCCAGGTACATCATTTTCATCCCAAACTTCATTTTCTCAACTGAAAGAGAAGATAACATTTCTCTGACAAAACATATTACATCGATTACTGATAAATCTCAGAAAACACTAATTAATTTGCTATTACAACCAGATGGTCTATATGAAAGACTAGGACCAACAGCACAGTATAAGAGTTCTTTCAGTAAAAGCTCTTCTGTTATTTTTGTTCTCGTGGCTGTTGCGGGGTTTTTTCAACATTTCTTAGCAACAACAACAAAAAAATTATTCCTTTCTGCAATTCATTTAATTTTTGCTCTCTTTCTAGCTGAACGCAATCGCCTGAGAAATGTCTGTAAACTATGAAGTACTGTTAACTTCTTAGGAGTTATAACTGTATCTTTATTATGCTTGTAATGAGACACATTTTTCTTTAGATACTAACAGCTCGAGTGCATGTATTTGCAGTTCTTTAGGTTAACCACTTTTAGAAGCATTTTTCAAATATACTTATTCTGCATTTAACTGCAAAGCAATTTGATGTAGTCTTGTTGCAGCTCAATAGGACATTCTGAGGGATTTAGGTTTTATATTTTTTAAGTCTTTAATAAAAATATATTTCTTTCAACTGAATTCAACATTGAGAACAAAATATAACCACTAGTTTCTTTGTCTAGATGTCCCTCTGCAAAAGTTTAATTGATTTAAACTTGCACTTTTATACTAAACAAATAAATTAACAGATGTAAAATCTGGGAATTCAGGAGTCAAAAGAGAGCAAGATTCTATCAATCCGCAGTAGAAACAAGTAATCTGAGTGATAATACCACAATGCATATAGAAATTTAAATATAATTTTAACAGTAATTTGGATATATTTAAGCACATTACAAATTTCCTGCAATATATTTTAGTATGTGCAATTTACTATAGAAAAATGATCGGGCAGGTCTAGTAATCAGTGTCGTCACAAATGAATAGCCCTAAGCAGGTCTGAATAATGCAATTCTATGAGTCTCTGTTTGGGTACAGTTCCCAGACTATATTATAAATGAAAATTTTCCTCTTAATATGATAAAAATATATCACTAAATCTGTTAACACTTAAAAGCAATCATATCCCTTTAAAATAATTCCCAGCAGAGATATTTCAAACCTGTATTTTTTGTGGACTTCAAGTCAATAAATCCTGATAGAATGACTAGCAATTACCTTCAGTGAACTAAAAAATGTTTTCCACTGAGAATGAAGTATCTTTTCACTTTATTAACTAACATCACTATTTCTCCCCAAACGATTAAAAACCAGCAGAAGCCATGACATTCCATATATTTGCAAATATCAGAGAATCTGAAGTGGTAATAAAAATGTGCAATTTGTAATCAAATCCATGACTGTTTACAGAAGATTTGCCATAGCTTTATAGAAAATCAGGTCTCAACATTCTTACATTTGACTAAAAGAAAACCTGTGATTTCAAATTATGCTTAGAAAGCTTTGTTTTGACACAATCACATAATTCTAGTTAATAAGTTTCAGCACCAAGGCTATTCACTTTACACTTATATAATCAATTTTCAAAAGCAAATGCTTTCTTGAGATACTTAGAGAAGCATGTTTTCCTTTGCTCAGCAAATGAGGATACGAATCTGGTATTGTTATTTTGCCTGGGTCTTGCAATAGCTGTTGTCACCACTCTGGGTAGTTCCACATTCAGACATTATTAGCCTTTAAACTGTCACATACCTAAAGTCTGGGTGTTACTTCTAGCTTGCAACACTGATTTCCTTTTTTTTCTGGGAGCAGATAGTGCTTACTGCTATAGTGAAACAAGCAAGTATTTTAAGATACATACAAACAATAAAGCATTGTTTATTTTATAGCACTGCAATGGTAAATTGAATAAATTCATCCATGTAGGAAAAGGAACATCCCTCATCATATTAAAATGTCAGCTGGCAAGTTCAAACCCACTGTGATATCTCAAAAAAACCCCAAATTCTTCTGTTGTCCTTTAATAATGAATTGCCAAGAGCCTAATGAGGCTCCAAATATTTTCTCCAAAATATTACTCTGCTTATCAAGGTGGATTTTGTTGTTGCTCCTATTTTCTTTATGGTGTCAATATGCAGCTTTTCTCTTTGCTAAAGGATTGAAGAAGCTTTCCTGGAAACATCAACCTGAAAGACATATTTTATAGTGCTAAGCATTTACAATTTGTGTCCTCTTTTTATTCCAGTTTATATATCTGCTGTTACAATCCAAGCAGTGGTTCAGAAGCATTTTTCTCTATCATGAGATACAGCTATAAATGCAATATTCTAAGAGGTTAACATTAGAATGAAGACTTGTTATCAAATAGCTTATTAAAAAGTATGCAGGTTGAAATTGAGATCCCTCCAGGTCTTTTCTTCTATCTTTTTTACATGAAACCTGGGATTGCTTTGCAAACTAATGGACAAGTAATGCAGAAAGAACATGAAATAATATTGTGAAACCGGAGTCTAACATCTCCAAATGTAATCTGTCTCTCATAACAACATTTGCTGTTGTCAGGCATAAAGATATTCGCTCAAGGATTTCCAGGAGGATCTAGGATTTTACTGTGAGAATAACCAGGTAAACACATGAACCATTAGGAAAACTAGCTAATCATATGCTTAAGGTTTTCCAGAAGTAACAACTTTTGTAAGTCTGATTATAACACAAAGGTAATATTGTCTTGATCAATATGAGAATTGCCCAAGTCACTTCAAATGAACAGAAGATTTAGCTGGCTCTAATGGTATTCAGTCATAGCAACGTTGAAGTAAATAATAAACTTGCGTTATATTTGAAATTCAGACATATACCCTGGACTCTTTTTAATTCCTGTAACATATATAAAATAGGAAATATTCAAATAGAAGACACCTATTCAAGAAAAAAGTATACCTATCACAAATTGAAAGACAACAAAAGAATAAATATAGAAATGAAAGTGGTTTGCTGTGGGAGATCTTGACACAGTGGACAGTAGTGCAGTAGAATGAGAAACTAGAAGGCCATTGCAATATTTGGGTAGAACTAATATCAGAAGGTCAGACCCTTGGCTTTCACCTGGAAGAATAGTGCTACATTTAAGAGATTTGTAGAGCACAAGTAGATTAAATTTTCAGAATACATAATATCACATGTTTAAGTTTATATGGGTACGAATCGGAAGTTAAGCATATGAGCACATTTATAAGACTATGTTATCATCCTTCACATTAAGATTTCATTTTTTAAGAGGACACCTCCAGAGTGGAGACCTCACTGCAGTTGGAGAAGTAAAGCTCTGTTTCCACCCGGCGTGGGAACCCAGAGCCAGCTCTTTCAGAGTCCTTCCTTGTAAAATGTACAAAGCAATTGCCTTAGAAAGAGGTACCTTGTTTTTCTTCGACTTTCGCCTGAGTATAGCAACCGGGGTTTTTGCAAGTATGGATGGATACTTCCTGCATGGCTCTGTCTCTTGAGATTTGCTTAGGAATCATTCCATTTTCTACCTCCCTAAAACAGTAAGGTACTATTTTTTTCAGGCTTTCATGCTATCTTCCCTGAAATTTCCCTGAATTTCTATTTATAATTCAGATTTTACAACTTACTTTTCAACAGTTAGAAACAAACTGGTCTTTTACTAAACAAAATGAAAAGAAGAAACAAAATCTTGTGTAATTGCGCTCCGAGAAAATAGGAAGAACATAGTAAGCCTATGAAATGTGTTGAATTCTGCAACCAAAGTGCCTCTAGAATGAGAATATGAGGATGTGTTTAATAACAGCAGAATGTTTATAAATACTTACTCGCTATTAGAAAACCTTGTGACATTTAGTGATGTATTCCACGAGGAAATGAGTCAGAGTAGGGGGTCCTGAAAGAAAATTATTTTCATTGTTCTTTAACCTATGGGGAAGAGAAGCTGTGTTATAAAATTTGTGTCTTAAAACTTGACATGCTATTTTAGTTGGGGTTTTGAGAATTTTTTTTTCTAATTTAAATTTACGTTTGCTTTATGCAGGGTTACAGTCGTTCAGATTAAAATACCCCTCTCTTTCTAAAGACTGGAGAACTTCTTAAAATATTATATTTCCATCTGTCTCCATGTAAATTGAAGCGGCATCTGCAATAGTACCAAAACTGATGTTTGTAGTTCAGAAAATGTCATCAGAAGCAAGAGACTGAGGCTATAGGGATAACAAAACATAACCTAGACAGCAATTCTGTCTTCATTTAAAATCCTAAAATATCCTCCTGCTTTTGAGAAGTATAAGTAAAATTAATTTGGGAACATCTGTTCACTACAGGACAGAAGATGAGTTTCGTCAGAATATATTTCATTTTGATGTTTATTGTGTGTTATTTAGTACAAGCTGACTCTTTAGGAAATGAGTTGTGCTACAGCATTGGGTTTAAGGTAGATGTTTTATTTCGTTATACTACATGATGTAAATAAATGAAAACTATGATCTTACTGAAAATAAGAAGAACTGAAAATGTTGTGGTGTGCTTTTCAGACATCTAGCACCGAAAATACTGAAGGATGCTTTAAATTCAGTTCTTCATCAAAGCACTCAAGGCACCTAAAAATTTAGTCAGTCTGAAAAAATACTTACTAGATGTATCCCTAGCCTTGGCCTGGTATTCTGCACGATTTAGTTCTTGCAAAGAGAAATGTAATTTGTCTGATTGTCACAGACGCGTAAAGACTTAAACCTTAGAGAACTTTGATATAAAACTACTAAATCTCAATTACCTTTGTAAAATGACACTGGAACTAAGGCAAAACCAATCAGGATTTATTTTCTTAGGCCTGTCAGTGGGAACTAATGAGTTTCTGCTATGGCTTCGATTAGTCCATCAGAAAAAGCCAGGCAACTTAATAATCCACAGAAACAAATGGATTAATCCAAAGTTTCCACAGAAATACAGTATTAATTCCTTTGTCACTAAGCAGGGTCAACAGATTCTTTTGAACAGGAGTCAGCACTGATATAAATGGAATCTAATTCACCCAGGTAAACTAATTTTGCTACTTTATGAACACAGAGCACCAGCATGCTATTAACCAGATAATTAACAAATTTAGCACTTTACAGAATCATACAGCTCTGTAAGAGGATCTATTATCGCATTTGGCCAATTGTTAGTACCTTCTTTACACCGTCAGGAAACTAACATGATTATACCAAAAGCACAGCCTCATTAGTCCCCTTGGGGAATTAATTAACCTCTTTTATCTAGGGAACTGTAATAATCTTCTTAAGTTATGAGTTGCTGTGTTTATTATTGCCATGTAGGTCCAACAAGTGTAATGAATGATTGAGTTTTGGAAACCCAGGAACACATTTATCTTCTGTCTGAATGAAAGGAGAGACTTCAGAAAGGGGGGGGGATAAAAATGTTTCCTTTCAAAGGGTGAGACATACAAAGGTATATAATTTCCTTCCCATATATTATTAAGAGTTTCACAGAGTTTTATTACTTAACTCCAGCATTTGTCACCTTCATAAATCAGTGATCCAAATTCATGAAAAGTTAACTGATTTAACAATGATTTAGAAGCTCAAGTGCAGCTGAAAAGTTAATCATTTTGCAACATCAATTTTGTTTTCTTCCTAGAATATTTGACATCACTGGGGGCAGAGCTTAGGTAGGAAACGAAGTGTGAACAAACAATCCCTGCAAAACTGTACTTTGGCTAGTGTAGCATACTGTAATATCCCTCTTTTCTTCTGGGCAAAACAAACTGTGATAGGGCAGTCCATTACGCAAAAAAAAAAAAGTCAAGGCAAGCTTATAAGAGGATAAGGTGAAGAGCACATCTTTAGTTGAGTGCAGCACGGAAAAGTCCAAACAGTGAAACCTCAAACCACAAGCAATATAGTCGCACCAGCATAAAGATGCACCTTCTGGTATTTTGTACTGGCAGCCTCCTGCCAGGGCTGTACCGTGCCACGGCCCCTGCTTGGCACCAGCTCAGATGTCACCACAACGTGCTTCTCCGTGTTACGGTAAAGCCATGACCGAAAGCACCACAACTTGCTCCGTACTGGCGGTACAAATGCTGAAAGAGCTGTGGATCCAAAATAAATCAGGGAAAGGACAAACTGAGCCAGAAGACTTTGTTGGCTTGTGAACAAATGGCTGGGGAGGAGGAAACGCGTTTAGAGAAGAAATGAAAAGGTTTCTAAGTATGGGAGCAGCAAGCTTCACAGGTATACTGCCAATTCAGAAAATCAAACTTTAGCCAAGAGCTCATTACAGCCCAGAGGTCTGTTGGGAGCCTTCACCTCTTTGTCAACTGATGATGAGGGCAGTGTTATTAAGTCTGTTGGCACACATAAGGCTCCAGAACCTTTTGCTGGATTTATCAGCATCAGGTCCATGCTACAGGGAGCTCTTACTGTCTCCTTTACAGCAGTTTTATGAAATAATGAAGTCAGTTTCATTCTGATGCTTTCCCAGGAATTTTTGGTTGCCCATTTCTAAAGGCAGATAAAGATGCAACGTGGCATAAATTTTCTGTGATGGAATTCAAGGAGAATAACTCTGACTCTTGGCTCAACTCCTTTTCTTCAAGATATACTAGTATGGCATCGTACAGATACAACCACAAAACGGGATACAGTACCCGGCAGGATATAAATGCTCATAGTAAGAGCAAATTTTGATGCAAAATGCTGCTGTTCTGAGGCTGGATTTTTTTTTTGGTTTTAAGTTGTAATCACATAGCCCAGTAAGCTTTTAACCAAGTACAGGAAACCAAACACTCAAACACTTCTGCTACATGCAAAAATAATATCACTTCATCATTAAACTACATTAAAATCTTGTTTGAATTTCCACTAAGAAAAAAAATGGTCTTTAGGTTTATTTACATCTGAAGTCACTTAGTGTGGACAAAATTCTAACCTCTTTAATTTTTCTTAAGAGTATCTATTCAGGAATGAATTGTTTAGCTAATCTACTTTAAGATCATACACCAACAATTTGAATTAAGCATCTTTATACCCTTCAATTTTATGTGCAAATATATTTTTTTCTTTCATAAATTTAAAAAACAAGATAAAGAACCACCACTCAATAACAGTATTTCATAAGCACGAGACTTTCATAGTAGGGTAGTTGTCTCCATTATGATACTCAAAAAATAATTCAAATTAACTGAAAATATTATTGTAGGGGATTAGTTAATCTGCAGTAGACTCTCCTCTGTAGACACCTTTTTTCATCATTAAAGTGGCCTCATTTTAGGTTAACCCAAATCACAAATTTTAGGTATACTGAGGTCATTTTAATTCTACATGGAAAAAGTATTACTCAGATATTAAATGTGGTTTAACAATCTACTTTAAAAGTTCATTCATATTTATTTACCTGAGTGTGTCTGTATCTATCCTTAAGTTGAAGGGTAAATATTGAAAAATCTAACATGTACTTCTGAATAAAGTCACTATATCAATCAAATACTAGGATTCCAGAGATAACAATAAATAAGCTTTTCTGAAATTTTTGAGATGTGTTATCGGTTTAGTAACTTGGATATCTTGATGCAAAAGTTTTAACTGGAGTTAAACATATAGACATTAATATCAAACTCCCACCAAACTTCATTTTCTCTCTTCTGTGAAAAAAATCTTCTCATAACACTGAAAACTTTAAGAAAATGCCATTTCTTCAGTAGAAATGAATGGCAATTTCTACAGTAACTTTATATATGAGTAAATCTCATGGACTTATAGAACTAAGCAAAATATTAGTTATAAAATTACTTTCACTGGGTTGAGTTCATTCTTAATGGCATTTTCAGGATTGCAGCTATCTGAAAGAAATTATGTATTTAGTTTCATTTCTAGAGTTAGTGTGCTTCAGTGCTGCAGCCCCAAAGCTGAATTCTAATCTGCAAATTTGTCTGAATTTCTGGAGGTGAATTTTCACACAAAGAGCAGAATCCAGCAGTGAGAGGGGCAGAAACAACAATTTACAAGGGGAGAAACGAGCCCAAACCAGTGCTAGCAATAAAAGTTTTGTTAGCTGAAAACTTGTGCCATCTCCACTAGAGAGTTTATAAAAACAGTAAAGAAAATTCTGTGACTCGGAGCTCCACTGCTATTGGCTTTACACAGTAGCCTGAGGTAGCATTTGCTCAGCCACAATCCTTTTCTGCAAAGAAAAGTAAGTGCTGTAACTGTCCTCCCAACAAGAAGAGTGATGACCTCTTCCAGGGTAGACTCATTTGTTCATTGCGAAGATGGCAAAAATAGCACCAACTACTTTGTCCTGTTGCAAAAAGTAAAATTGTCATTTTAGTCACGGTCAAGGAGACAGCAACTGCAGCAGCAATCATAATCTCATCTAAATAGCATTTTATGTGAGTTATCTACTTAATGAGATAGATTATCTACATAATGAGTTATCTACTTAAGCAAATCCAAAAGAATAGTAATATACGTAAAAAATAAAATAGCAAACATAAAAAAAAATGTTCTTTAGAATAACTACAATTGAATTCAGTATCTATCACTTCCAATAGAAACTTAAAGGCAAAATTGGCAGAATTCAGCTTTGAGTAGCGGGTTTGCAGGTAATACAGAAGGGGAAGCCTTACTTATACCTTCGCTAACGGGGTCTCTGCCTCATTAACTCATTCACATTGCTCTACACTGACGTTTTCATCTTTCACAGCTCTGTTGGGAGACTGTTTAGCATGAGAGTGGGTGGTGGTATGCAGTGCTTTTCCCTTTTGGATTGCCTTAAGTCTAAGAAAAACTTGCTGTCTCTGATCAATCTTGATTCATGTCCAAATGGCAGCCCTCTATCATTCAGAAGTAATTAATTCATATCACATCTTCATCTGCCCACTGACATTAATATCTGCACATTAACATTCAAGAAAACTAACCTAATAACAGCGCAGGCTTTGTGTGCCATGTCAGAAATTTGACAATTGTTAAATTGACTTACATAAAAATGCTTCTCCTGCTGAAGTTTCGCTCTTGTTTGCAGAGCAGAGTGCCCACTATCAGAGTCTTGGCAGATGTTTTATTGTCTGTAATGCACACAAAACCAGAAACAGACAGTCAGGACCTCCTTTCTCTCTCTGGCTGCTGCCCAATGAGAACAATGAAATGGATGCGATCCAAGCTCATTCTGCAGGAACAAGGAACAACACCCCATGCATGAAACACGACATCTCCCAAAAAGAGTCAAATCACTTAAAGCTTCATGTCCTTAATACCCACAAGGTAAAGTCTGAGTTGCAGCAGCGGATGAAAAGCAGAAAGTGTTGCAAGTGGTGTTTATCATAAGACTAAAATCACTTCATGCAATTTTGAGTATAAGTCTACCAATCAAAGTCAGGGAGGTTTTTCCAAAGGAAAACCCAATTAAAATAATAGGAATTCCAGTTACTGCCCCCAGCAAACCCTTGGAACTCTTGGTAGGTCAATGTGCAGCAGCAAGTGATGCACTTGCTCAAAAGACCTTCCCTACATCCGTACTGACTCCTAGACATCACCATAACTTATTCTCAAGACTTCAGCGTGAGAAGTTCCTGGATGCGCAGAAGATAATGCTGATAAAGTGATTCACTAACCTCCACTATGAATAGCAAATATATTTTATGAATAATAAAGCAGAGGTATTCCAACAGAAGATAGTTCTCCACAGTGATGTAGGTTAAGCACAGGAAGGGGTTGCTGACAGAGACTCTGAAATCTCAACCCAGGAGGATTTTCAAAGCTCAACTGGATGACACCTTGCACAACTGAACTGTGAAGCTAGCTCTGGTTTGAGCTGGGGTTTGGTAAAGATGACCTGCTGAGATCCCATTCAACTTATTTTTTTCTGTGATTCCTATGATCTACTTTTCTAGCTAAAAATACTGAACAGGCTTTAAAATAAAAAGAAGCAATAAATTGAAGAAAAGTTCTGTATGTGGAGAAGTAGATATGTGTACAAAGCATAAATTTTAATTCTTTATTTCCAATGGAAATAGCATGTTTTAATAGGAAAAAAAAAACAACAAACCAAAACCATTAGTAATGGCCATACCTGAATAGAAAAGTTTAAACGACTACAAACAGAAAAGAATTGCATGTACTGCTGCAAAAGTTGAAGTAGTGAGCATGAAACAGCAAGACTTCAGAATCCATTCCTATTCAATATATGAAGAAAGAAAGAAAATCTATACAGCTGAATAAATTCTTCTGTAACAGGTGAATGGAGAAATCTGCACATTACAAACTGATAGAACTGCGCTTGTGACTGAAAACATGGAAATTGAGTCAATATATGCGATAAAAATATGATTCAACAGAATTAAGGTAAAAGGTAACACTTCGCTAAAAAAGATTAAATTTCACTGAAGTGGGTGAATAATGGAAAGAATACCATGTACTATGTCAAACTTGGAGAATTCTGAAGTTTAAATAAAATATGGGAGACAAATGAAGAATTATATAAGGAAAAAATGGCTCAGAGTTTCTATTTTCTCTGTTAAACAAAGGCTTCCTTTTCATAAACATTCTGAAGACCATGTGTACATAGGTAATCTTTAAATGCAGAGAAAGAAAGAATGAGTAACAATACGACCAAGAACAAATTCTAGCATATATCTGTAGGTAAAAATTTTTGTTTGTTTCAATGACAAACAGTCTTTTTCTACATTTCACCTCCCAGAATTTCCAGTAAAAATCCAAAATCAAAATAAAAGAACGGGGCTTCAGAAAAGTAGAAGGAAGAGGAGCAGTTTCTGTAATCCGCTCACTTACCAAGATTTTTGTCATTTCTTTCCTTCCTGTGCTGGATTTCATAATCTGCCCTTCTCCAAAGTGGCCAGAGTATGTGCTGAAAGAAGAGTATCAAACTCCTCTTCATCAGCTCACCAGGACGTTGAGCATCAGCTGATAAAAGTGTGAGAGTCTGAGATCTTGGTATTGCATTATAGGACTTGTACTCATCACTGGTTTTCACAGTAACAGTGCCAGCATTTTCCAGCCAAAAAAAACTCGTTTAAAGAAATGCTCCTTGGAAGAAGTTGGGAAATTTGCAAACTTGACCAGAGGAGGACCACACAGCCCTTACAGATTGTTTAGAAAGTAAATAGAATGAAAGAAGAGACGAATATCAACATCGGTCGACACCAGTGTGGATCAATACCTGTCCCTGACGCACTGGAAGCGAGTTAGCACTAATTGCAAGTGCAGATTAAGACATTTCTCTCTCTCTCACTAGGTGTAGCATTCACCTTTGTTTGAAGTATATATGTAATCCAGTCCTGCCCCCCTCAGTATGCATCAGTACTTTCCCCCCTACACCCTGCTTCCCCAGGCTAGCCAGAATTAGCTGAAGACAGAGGCTGAAAAGGTATTTAGGCAACTTGTTTTATGTGGCATGTGTTATTTAATTAATCTGATTGCTCAGGGCAATGGCTGTGTTTCAGGTATCTTGATCTATGCATGAACTAATAAATTTTTATGTATGCTTAGCCTTGGTCTACTGTTACAGCAAAAATTTATACCGTATGTGAAAAAGAAATCTTATCAAGTGCATCCACTTCTTCAATGTACATAGCCTTATTAAGGGTTTATTACCAGCTGCAAAGTATTGGCAATAATCTTGAACATTCATTAGACATTCATGAGAAAACAGTTTTAAGACATCAGTTGATTGCTACCAATTAGCAGGTTTGTAAGGGTTATGATTACAAAATTTTGAATAGCAGTATTAAACTATTTCATGAGATTTATAATTATGGAGGTAAACTAAGCCTCCTACCTAAATGGTTTAGTGTTAGAATTTTTTTAAAACCTCACACCTCAGTAGTAAGATTATCAGGTATTGCTTTTACTCAGAATGACCGCCACATTGAGAAAATAATTAGGTGATGTTCTGTTTTTTTGCAGTACTGTCCTCATTCTTAATATGCACTAAATGTTGCACTGAATGTAAGGGGGGTGGCTCTATTTTGGGTTTTTGGAGGCTGGCTGGTTTTTTTTCTCTTATCGTACCTGGAATGCATACATATGTTAAGGGAGCCTTCTTTATTTATTATTCACCTTCAGAGTACAGACAAGCAAAATTCATAAACAATTTATACCCAGGGAACAAAGCACACATATTTTAGGCTAATGTTTGCAGAGCAGGTATCTCCCATAACTGATTGCCAGGATGAACAGCTAGGCCTTGATATTTTGTTCTTTCTTCACTTTTAGCATGTCTTATGCTCACCTGCTGCATATTCCATTACAATTTTAGGCATTCAGCTTCAGCCAGTATTGCTGCATCTTACTCATATCATGAATCTGACCCGAACAGGACCATTAGCTATAGAAAAATTAGGAATAAATCCTTTTCTCCTGGACAGCACCTGACCCTTTGAATAACCTGAGGGTCCTTTCTTTCTCTAAAATCCTGTGCTTTACGTGATAAGTACATTTCCTTTTCAGCAAAGAAAGCAAGCAGGAGTCTTGCACATTATACAGGCTTCTATTATCCTCAAAGCTGATCTAATTTATCCATTATAAATGAAGCAGAAGCCTGACAGAAAAACATGACATCTGATGGTCTAATTAATATAATCACTTCCTAATAACATGGGTTTGCAAGTTCAGAGTTTACTTTCATCACCCTTTGTGCAAATAAATTCGATAGATCAAATGTTGACATGAATCCACAGCAATGGTGATCTAACCAAAGCCTTTTTAGCAAGTCACAAATTTCCTGCTTGAAATCTAATCTTGAAGAAAAAAATCTGCATTTTTTTCTCTCTTTCAGGACATGAGCTGAAATTACAATGAAGCAAACATACATAGAACTGTAGTCATCACTTTCAGATGTCATTTTTCTCTACTTGGTGCTCTGCATTAAGTGAAAAACTATGGAATAGCCTCTTACAAAACAGAGGAACTCCATTATTATTAATTTTAAATAGACTTCAATAGAAAGAGTTGTTCTAGAATTGCAGCAGCGTAATGTTGCAGACAGCCTTTCAAATTGCATCGGACACCAACTTTACATGTTAGATGCACCTTGGATACCTACTCACCTTCTGAAACCTAGCTACGCTACATTTCCAACTCTGCTCAGGTTTAACCAAACAAAATATTATGCAATATAAATACATTTCGGTAACTGAGGCAATTCTGAGAACATTTACTTTGTTATCCATGTATCCCTTTGACTGTCCAAGCTCATCACCTTTACTCAAAAAGATTCACACTGTAATTCAAGCAGTAACCGTCATGAAAATACACTATAACCAAACTAATATTAAGGTTTTTATTCCAAGCAAGGAAATATATTTATTCTAGTTAACCCTTGCTTTTACTGATGCTGTATTCATAACAGTTTGTCCATCTGCCTTATAAAATTATAATACTTGCATAACAAGATTTGCATTTAGTGAACACTGCCTGTCTTTGAGCTGTTATTATGGTAAGGCTCAAATTACCGTGCAATACACAGTGCCAAAGAGAGAAGAGGCTGGTCAGACCATGTTTTGTGAGTGATGCCTCTATTCTGAAATCACTGCCTTCGTTTTTCACTGTTTTCCTTCTTCCAGGACTACAAATGAGTCTAACAAGGCACGTGTTTGCAAACAGATTCTTAAAATAGTTGTTATTAAGACCAGATTAACAGTCAGAGAAGGTAAGGTAACAAGACTTTGTACAGCATGCTCCCTTTCTATGAAATATCCTGGAGCTGGCTCTTGGTCACAGCTCTGCCTGCACTCTGGGGACACATCCATTTGGCGTGCCCATACTTCACTGACCTCTGCAGTAGGCCACTGGTCTTCATCATCTTCACAATCAGATACACAGAGCTGTAGTCCAAAAATCTGTGGAGAGTGTTCCTCACCTACAGGAATTCATTTCTCAAATTTTGACGCTTCATGCTCATTCTTGTTCCTCAATTTAGGTTTTCCTTGCCACAAGAGGTTACATACAGATCCTCCAACTTTTCTCAAGTCTGAAATCTTGTGTATTTTCAGTCTTTCTCAAGACTTAGGTTTGTGTTTTATACAAACTTTTTAGGAAATTATAAGTTATACATACATTCTTCTGGTCCTTGGTCTCCACAGTAATGCCAGCTTCTGCTAGAAGATACATGCAGCACTTTTGACTCCATATATAATGCATATCATAGCACAAAGAATGAGTCACTTTGTTGAGAGTGACTAAATTAAGATGTGTCGTGGGCATTGCTCCCCCTTTGAACTACTGTCATATGAAAATGCAATACTAAGTCTTGACTGTCTTTACAGCGTGTGTGTTCATTCACGAGAGCAGATGTTTACAAAGGATGCATTAATACTTTACTTGCATGAAGAAACTAGATGTTGTACAGCACTGCGTGCTAATATCTAGTTTTCGTTTAACTTTGGACAGCAATACATATACCTGTCTCTTGAGCACTGAACTATGCTACTTTATACTGAGAACTTGGATGGCAATAAAAAGGTATCCCCACTAGATGTTTGTTGTGAATCTGTGAGGATGATTGCCTTAGAGATAGCCTGCGGGAAAATTAGAATAGCCTCATTTATTCAAACAATGAGTAGTTTACAACGCAGATTTCTGATATCATGCTGATATTGTCTTTTATATATATATAATGAAATTCTGTTTTATCTTTATTTTTCTTTCTCAGATTGCTCTTTTTCTAGCCTTAGCCACATCCTCTGGATTTCCTGTTGTCACACAGGTCTCATCTATACAACTGACTTTTCTGCAATTACAGCGTGAAACCCTTCCCTTCATTCTGTCAGGCTTCAAAAGTTTGATTTGGACATTTTGTTCTTTAAAAAACTCCCATCTCTTCCCTTGTTTTTCTCTCAAAAGAAGAGCGAGGGAAAGACTAGAAGAATCTTTTCTTCACCTTTCTATACTGTGCTTCTATCCAGTAGCATCACATTGCAGTAACACTGTTGTTACTATATGCTCAATATTGATGGCATGTAAAGTAATGGCATTAATTTCTAGATAACACAAGTAGACATCTGTCCAGTGTTTGATCACCTAAAGCAGAAAAGGAACAACATTAGTCCTAACAAGTAGGACAGAGTCAGAATAATAGGGAAGAATGATGGTTAAAATATTAAAAGTAAAAATTTTTAAGGAAATAACTGAAGAAATCATGAGATAAAAGAGCAACAATCAAAGATGCTGATATACAATCTGCCCTTTTCTTCAAACAGCTATTCTTGAGTATGACTAGACAAGTATTAGCAGTCTGTAAGGATGTCTTGCACAGAAAACACGTTCAGAGAGACAAGAAAGCAATTACTCTAGTTTCCAAGAAAGGCAAATAATTCTGTTATTTATACAACACCTGACATTTCTGCAAGATGGGTTGCTTTTAGAATCCAATAGACTGGTGACCAGAACTACACCTGGGCACTTATAAATAAATAAACAAAAAAAAAAACCCCAAACCCAACAACCTAGCTTTAAATGTTTTATTTAATATATTCTGTATTCCTATGTAAAAATATATATATAGTATTGCCTAAGTTCCCCAAGTTCATATACTAATAAAATACCTGCTGTCAGCCTTTGATCACAGAAATATTGATCCTTAAACCTTTTCATCCAAGGAATAACTTGGGATTTAGACTGAGACTTTGCTATGTGCTACATAATATTTAAAAGTAAAAAAATAGAAAAACTTTTTACAGAAATCATTAGTGAAATGATCACTGAAAAAAATAATATTGTACCTAAATCTCTGTGCTTCAGACTAAGAACAACATGCACTAAACAGGATTTCTACTTGCTTCAAGATTGCACCAAGTACTGCATCGCTCGCATGTTACATTTGCTCTGTGATCTGTAACCTGTGATTTGGATATATTTGAAGCAATTGAGTCAGAGCACCCTACAGTTCTACTTCGCGGTTGCAAGATATAATTTCTTAAAGGGGGGAGGAATTTTCCCAACATTATCATTTGCAGCTGTTTATATTTTTCTAGGCATTTCACTGGGTTCCAGAGAAGAGTTGCTACCATATACATATAAGGCATTAGTCCATAGGTAGATAGTAGTCATGGCAAAGTCCTTTAGCATAGAAACCGTGACCATAATGCTTTTAGATCATTCAAATGATACTGTCAGTAGCACAGCTAAAATTTGTTCTCAAACCATTTGCACAAAAAGCAGAAAGCCATACTGTCGCTCAGATCTGCATATATAAGACAACTTTAAAATGTTTAACTCTTCTTCATTTAATGTAAGTTTTATCCCAGTAGAATAGTTAATGAAAGGAAAATAATGGGGAAAACTCCATCAAATCAAGTCAGACAGTTGTTACTTACAACGCCAATATTGACTGCAAGTAAGTCAGACTTGTTTGCCCTGTCAAAAGCTAGATTTAAAACCATAAAAGCTACAGTACCCTGCAATTGAATTAAGAGGAATTATGTACTCAAGCAAAATGTAATTGGCATGGATCACTTAGCACCAGAAAGTTACAGCACTTCAATTTGCAGAGAGGAAAAGGACCTTGATTCTTGGCACAGAAAGGCTGCTAAGGAGCTTTACTTACTCAGGGGTCAGGAGACACAGAGATCCTTGATAGTTCAAGTGATTTTTTTTTTTTTTTTTCCCCCCAGGTGTGCTAGTCAATTCATCTAGAAGATGCTTTCCTCCTCCACCTCCAACAACGGAAAGAAAGCACACTGGTCTGAGAACAAAAGCTACAGCCATGAAGCTTGAATACGTAAGAGCATCCAAGAGAAGAGGCTTAGTACTTAACGTGAGCATGCTGATGGTTAATGGCATGAGAAACTACTAGTAAACACAGAATGAAAAAATATGTCACAGCCCTGAATACATTTTGGCTCTATAAATAAGAAGTTTTGGAATCTCCACTGTCTTGTATCACTAAAAGCACAAGAAAATGTGCTAATTACCTGTTCTTTAGAAGGAAAAGAAAGACAAAAAAAAGTTTGTGAGGCTCATGAAATGCCACTTGATTCACCAGAAGGCCCTTACTGATTAACAGCAAAACTTCTGAATTCCTTGAACGTGCCTACACTGAGCAAGAGAAGGCAAGCAGACTTGGGATAGATAAATTACATATTTAAGTCTATTTTTTTCTCTCTTGTTGCTTATTACTAGGGAGTGGGGGGGGGGGTATTTTGTTTCTATGCCTGCAGTTGCGAGGGCAGCCAATTTTTAAGTCCAGTGCTAATGACCAGAGCTACCTGTTGATTGTATCATAACGTTGAAACTGCAGTATTAGTGACTTTGCCTTACTTATAAAGGCATTTGATACCTCCCTGATGGGTTACCAATGATAATCCATCAACACTGAATTTTGGAGCCTTTTGTAACTCATCTCATATGTCTAGGTTTTTAAGAGTGGTTTCTGGACCTAGGAAGGGTTCTTCTCCCCTTTGAAGCTGCAGGTATACTAAAGACAAATGGACATTTGGGAGAAGGGTAGCAATCAGTGACAGATAGAAACCAAATGGAGAAGAGGGCTGTGAAGTATCAAGTGGCAATAAAGTCTCTCACCTGATTAGAGGCTTCTGTAACATACCAGGTTAATGAGTCATTAGAAGTAAAGTCAGAAGGGAATCTGTGCCCTAACTCATACCAATAGCGACTTTTTCTTTACATTCTTTTGCTTCTCTTTATAGTGTAGGGATGTGGCTTGCACCGCAGCCCGGTCCTGTTCTCCCTCTTCAGCTGATCAGTTTACTAGTGGACACTCACACAACTTCACTCTTCATTGGCAGTCACTCCTACATTTGCAGGTCCCAAGAACAGACCCATAGGTTGGTCCAGAATCTGTGCCCAAATCCATGGCCCTGTTTAACCTTGGTCTCAGGTCTAACCTTGGGTCTTTCAAGGTTCTCGTCTCCTCCCACTCGTCAGCTAGTCCAGCCTGAAGTGTGTTAGTGAGGCACCTCCACACAGACAGCAAGGTCACACAGAAAAGAGTTAGGAACAGAGTTTAAGAAAGTAGGACAGACTACAGTGATCAGACACAGAGCTCAGACAGACAAAGGTAACAACCAGCAAGCAAGTTAAAATGTGACTGTCTCCTTTTGTCCTCCTCATTTCTATTTTCCCATGCTTGTTCATCCTCCCACCCACCTTGATCCCTCCCTTTCCCTGCCTTTGGCTCCTCCCCTAAACATCACAGAATAAATTTTGTACATTCCCACATTGCCTCTATAACATCCCATGATAAGTTTCATATTATCCCACAAGCCTCCTCAAATATCTCATATATAAACTTCCCCTACTTATCCGTTACAAAATATTGGTTGAGCATCTCCAAGGCTTTGAGTTGTTCCCTCAGCTGTGTTTCCTCAATCTGTGACCTGAGCCATCTGGTCTTTGGTCTCCCTTACCTCCTGTGCCTTAGAGTTTGTGTACCGAGGTGGGGTTTATTACTGTTTCTGTCTCTAGTCTTTTGTTTTCATGTTGAATACCTGTTATGCAGGTATGCCCATAAACCAGATATGCCCACAAACCAGATGTCCTTACATTCCAAGTGTCAACGTATCCATTATATTCTGCATATCCACACGCTTCCTAGTGTCATCTGAAAAATGTATTTAACAACACTACACACTAAGCAACCTTTAGTGAGTGCCTTGACGTCTCAAGTTGGACGTATAATATTTAAGTACCCGTTCCAGGTTTGTTGTCAGATGCCATGAAGGCCTTTGTGAACTCAAAGTCTTTGATTTGATGATCTACATGGGACATTGACTTTCATTCCTGTAATATTCTTTTCTACAGGTACCTTCTGGACTAGAACAATTTTTTGTACAAGGGCGTGAAACAGAGACATGGAGATACTACAAAGCAACGACATTTGCTTTAAGCAAGGGCAAGTAACTACGATACGTGCCAAAACAGAAGGAAGTAGCTAAACTGAGATGTCTTTGGTTTGAATGCATAGAGGAAGGCAATAATTAGGTCTAACTGAAACAGGCTCAGAACTATACAGCAGATTACAGGGCTGTACTATCACCGCTGCCATTGAAGACTCTCTGCAGGCCTGTAACTAGTCTTGTGTTTTACTGACACCATACCCCTCAGTACAGCGATTGTTGCGGTAACACTTCATTAATCAGAAATGACCTGACAGAATATTCTCTCTTTCATATACGAATGCAACTAATCCAACCTCACGTCCAATTTATGAACAGGTAAAGGAGAGTTTTTAGCAACTAAGCCTGAAATCTCTGATTCTCATCCCACCCCCAGAAAACTGATTCCCATCTTGTCCCCTTAGCTCTGCCTTTTACTTCCCCAGCTGTGCCCCACTAACCAAAATGACTGTATGCTACTTTACTATCTACAGTTTCCCAGCTATTGATTTCAGTCTCATGCTACGCAGTGCAATAGTTCAGCCTCAGCATGAGAAAAGTCGCTTCAGCATTCTGATGTCTTTCATTCCCAATAAATGCGCAGCCCACCAAAACTATCCTGTGACTGTCAGGATTTCAATCCTTAGGATCCTGCAGCGCTCCAAAGTGTTATTGTTACAGATTATACCTTGCCGCATTGTACATAAGATAGCACGCGGTCTGAGCACAGTCAAAAGCCATGTATATCTATCAACAGCAAAGGCAAGATTGGCACCTCAACAGAGCACTCATGGTCAGGTAACACTGAATCCAAATTTTGTCAGACCATTAACCAAAGAGGAATCAGTTCTGGATTTGTCAAAGCCTCATATGAGACAGTACTGCTGACTAAGGTGCTGGCAAAATGGGTTAATGTGCAGGTGCCTTTAACTCTCTGTGGAACTATATACACCTTACTTCACAAAGGCCAGCGTATAAATTGAGTGCTAGCTATCTCCTGGTTATGCCAATTTATTCACAATCAGCTGCATGTTTTGTTATGTCTGCTTCAAGGGCACAGTCATCAGCATGCGTGACTGCCTTAATGATTCTGTGGAGCACTGTAGTCCATTAGGATAATTGGAAGCACATCCATATTCTAGCATGCATTCCTTTGCTAGCTAATATTCTTCAAAACATTTAAAAAAAAAAAGAACAGTCTTGTACCGATCACACACACTGATTCAATGATTGGAAGAGGATCAGACACCATACACTTTGACCTCAAATATCAGGGGATGGAACAGACTTATTTTATCAGTAAAATTCTCTAGTGGAACTGTAAAACACTGAAGAAGAACTACGCTATATAAAAAAAAATAACCCTTTGTTTTGCAAATCACCCCAACATGGCTGCAAACTGGGAATCTTTATGCTAAAAAAAAAATGTATTGGCAGCTATCAGAAGGGATTAGCAGGAGACGGTTGCTCAGTAAAGGGAGGCAAGCTTGGAGCTGGGGACGACAGCGAGCCCGACAGGGCAGCACCCTCATTGGCAAGGGCACAGGCTCATGGTACCCACAGAAACTGAGCAGAGTGAGCCTGAGGATGGTAACAAAGTTCAGCTGAAGACCAGTGACCTCCAGAGAAGTCCATGGTGATAAAGCGGGTCAAAGGCCAGCCAAGGTGCAGCAAGACACATGGCCAGGCACAGGCACAGCTGCAGCATTGCTCGGGCAGATCCCAACAGTGAGAGCCCGAGCTTAAAGGCATCACCCAAGTGAAGGGGACAAGTGCCTATCAAGGCTTTGGAAACTTCTTGCTCAGACAGCTCACTAACTCAAGGCCATACAGATGCCATGGCAAACTTGGTCTGGGGGCCAAAACAGCAGGACGCAGAAGAGGGTGTTCACTGCCCTGACAAGTATGGTCGAGAATAAGGTAGTGCCATTATATTCCCTGTCATCTCTGTATTAAGCTAAACAGACTGTGGCAATAGTTTAGAAACCATAGTAGATTGTTCATTTAAAATGCCCTCCTCATGCTCTTTGTCTTCTGTAAACAACTTTTGCTATAGCAAGAAGTGAGGACAAAGCCTTTCCATCACCCTGGTCTTTCCTCAGAACCGCTAGACTATCTGTTGAGCAACACTTGCTGTATCTGGCTCCGAAGCGGTAGGACACAGTATTTCCTAACCGTTCCAGTGACTGTTTCCCTATCAGAAACAAAAAGCTTGGCTGGCTTCAGTTGACCACAAAAGTTCTATCCAACACTTCAAGACACTAGAAAGGGAAACCAGCAGCTGCGGTTTCTCAGTTGTGCCTTAGACCAGCACTACTAGTAGTCAATGTCAGCATGCAGTTAACATCAAAACAAATAATCTTTATTACAGTAGAGATTACTCCCTAAAGCTCATACATATCACAAGGTAGCAAGATGACAAAACACTTGCTTTCAGAACTAAATACTTTTCTTCTGCCATTGGAATCAATATTAATGTTGTCCCTTGACTAGGGATTCAGTCAACCTAAGAAGATCTTCAAGCAGTAGTTTCCACTATCTTTTTTATTACCTACACAATATAAATGGTGCAGAGTGGTCCAGGCAATCTGTTCACCCTCACTGCTTGCAGTTCTATGACCTTTTCACAGCAACTACTTAGGCTGTTATGCTTAAAAATTTTGACATCACTGGACTGCATCCTTAGATTTCTCTCCAGCCTTCAAATTGCACCTAATGTTTTTCATGGGTTCAGAGCAAAGTTGTTATACAGCTGAAATCAACCATCAAGGAGTTAATTTAATTCAGTCTTTACAGTCTGACTAAACACTGTATTTTTCCTGGGTTTTAAATTTGTGCCATAGTAGAAACCTCAATGCCACTTAAGCTTTATAAGCTCTACCCATGATGAACAGAAATAGGATGTAAATATTGTCTCTAAATATATCTAGAATTCAAGCTACTCAGTCAAAGGACAAAAAAAACCAAACAAACCCTGCCAAGAATGAATTTAACATAGAAATTGTCATACCGCTAACCACAACAGCACTCAGGTACCGGAACAGACTTCCAGGGGAAGGAGCAATAGCAAAATACCCCATTGTTTTTGAGAAGGAGATCAATGAATTTAGGAAAACAAGCATATAAAACATGGTGACTACATAATAAGGACTGGACTTAACAGGTGAAATTTTTGAGTCCTTTCTGACTAAAATATCCAACAATATTATTGTGAATTTCTGATGATTGCACTGGAAGACTGAGTCTTAAGAAAAATGCCAGGCAAGGAGTGGGGGGATTGTCCTCTAAACATTTCTTCTGAGTGGCTAATGTTGATCCTTCCTCTTGCATGCATTAGAGTATTTCTAACAGTCTCCTTTTTCATTTTCTAAAGTATTAAAGAAATGGCTGAAAGTTGTAACTCAATGTGAGAGCAACTGTGAATTACCCTTCACTTTAATACTATCAAAAAGACACACTACTACGCCGCTACTGGCTTTAAAGTATGACAGCATCTCTGAAATAATGAAAATTTCAGGCCAGTTTCCCAACCCAAGCAGTACATGATAACATTCCTCCAAATCACCAATTGCTCAAATGAGATTACCAATGGGTACGTTCCAATCTCTTTCTATAAATATATACAGTTTTACAAAACCTATATAAACAGCTCAGTTGCCCTTAGATATATCACCATGATTTATCTTCAGATTTCGGTTCCTCCATTGAACTTTCTGTTCATTTTTCCAAAAATAGATAATGAAGTTCAAAAATTACACTCCTAAACAATGTGGTATTTTCCCCCTTAAGAAATACATGTAGCTGTGCAGGTTCCATGGTAGTTTATTAAACTTCCAAAATCTTTAGTGTTTGCCTGCAGCTGGCAACAATTTTAAACGTTATCAATTTGTCAAAATACTTAACGTAGCCCATAAATATAGGAAGCCGTGGAAGTAGAATAGAACAGATCAAAGCAGGAAGAAACAGTGTGTCATTTCACACAAAAGCTAGTAAAAATTTGTAACTTAACAGAGGATTAAAGCAAACAAAAAAATGTAACAGGGCTACTTATCATTAAGGCATTGGACCACAGCTTCATAATTTTAATTTGTCGTCCTTTACCTCATCAGCTGAGTTAAGAATAGAAACCAAAACCATGGTGAAGGTCCTCTGCTACTGTGGTGAAGGGACAGGAAAACAATCAAAACCTAGATATTTTAAAAAATAATACTAATATTTTTAAAAAAAATCAAAAGAAGCCAGAACCTAAACAGAGTTTGAGCAAAACCTAAGATTTTGCAGTTTTAATTAGGGAGGGGAGGAAGGAGAGGGTCCTTGTTCACATTCGATTCATGTCAAGCTCTTCTGAAAAAGCACTATATTTGCCAGATAAGTTCACCACTGCTCAGCTAGCACGAGGCTTATGGGAGCAATAGACTGCTGGAAGTTCATTATGTTGTCCACGGTGAAATGCTAACATCAGACAGCCATATGTTGCAATAAAAAGTTTGAGAGCCAACAAGTGCTGAACAAAACAGTGGGGACACAGAGCTATATCACAGCATGCGTGTGTCAAGACTCTGAGACGTCGTGCACCTGCAATCTTCAAAAACAGTAGAGGACAGAGTAATTACATCATTGAGCAAAACGCGTTATGCCAGATGGCTATAAAGGAGCCCCTCCTCTCCTTCCCGAAACCTCTTCTTCCCTCCCTTCCCTTGGGAAAATTTAGCATTATCTTTTGCGTAAAACTCCAACTGTTTTATGCAATATACAGCAACAAAACAAGTTTCTCCTCTCATCAGAATATATGGGCTTCAGCCAGTATCTAGCAAAGAGAAGATGAAAACTCTATTGCTAACTAAAGTATCTGCATTTACTGGAGCAGAACCAGCCACAGGGCAAAGTTTATAACCTATCCACAAGAAGAAAGCTGCATTTATAGCAAGCCCAGCTGCTCTCTATTAGTGGTATTACCTCTATCCAGTCCTAGTTTAATCACAGGGGTTCACAAAAGTTGCTCTTAAAAACAAATCATTAACACTTGACACAAACTACGTGGCTTATTTTTTTCAGAACATTTCCCAGAAGATGCCAGGCAAAGCCCCATTCATAATCTTCCTTTTAAATTGCAATGCCGTATCAGTCCATTCAGCAAGCAATTACGTCTAATGCTTGATCAAAGTAAAAGAAAACACAATCTTGCTTCCTTTAGCTTAATTATTGAGAAAACATTTAAGTAGACAAACACACATTTTAATTGCTTGCAAAACAAGGAGAAAGGGACAAAAATCTATGATTTGTAGTTCACTAGAAGCTGATATTTGAGGAGGATTTTTATTTAAGGTTTCCTTTTTTGGAGTAGCACATAGCATTTTTGCCTGGGTAATGTATTGTTTGCCAAGAAATAACCTAGATCTTTGGCAAAACGGGGAAGTTACAGTAAGTGCTGAGATTGTTCAATAAAACAAAAATCTAATATCTAATGTCACGTTTTAGCAAGACCTTTGTAATTAACTAAGAAAAAAACCCATGTTTATCTCTCTCTCTACTGAGATTTTGGAAAGTTCTTTTCCTAAGCTGATATAGAAGTCATTGATTTCTGATTTAGGATAAAACCAGCATGTGTTCACTTACATAATAATCTGCGTAGGCATCAAGGTCTGGACAACCGCCTACAGGATTTGATGTAATGATGTTCCCAGAACCATCACGTGTACCAAGAGGGCTTTGGGAAAGTCTGAGCATCCAATTCCATACCCAAACCCCTTAAACATGAAAATTACTTTCTAGCTGTATTAGGATCTCTACCTATGAAGCCAGAGTTTAACACGTGGTAAAAGCTATACAAATATAGAAGATAATCACGGCTCTGAGAGCAGAAACAACAAAATTAACATCGATCATGGAATCATAGAATAATTTAGGATGGAAAGGACCTTTAAGATAATCGAGTCCAACCGTTAACCTAGCACTGCCAAGTCCACCACTAAACCATGTCCCTAAGCTGCACATCTACACGTCTTTTAAATACCTCTGGGGGTGGTGACTCAACCACTTCCCTGGGCAGCCTGTTCCAAAAATGTTGTTATAAAAGGACCACTGGGAGAGTAGCGGACAGAATAATACACTGTGATCTAATGTCAGCAGCATAATACATGTGAATTTATATTTGTGCACATGGCAGAAAATTTCATTACGATCTCTAAGCTTCTGCTTCATGTATTTCCACGTAATCTATTGAGATACTGATTTGAGTTCTTTTCCACAACAGGTTTCAAGGGGTAATCATCAGGTAATTTCATTCTCTCTGAAATGCTGTATTTGTAACTATTTATTATCCTTTTCTGGCAATAAATAGGATAAAATTAGTTTCTTTTTTAACTTCTAGTCTTTAAATATGGTTTATTAAGATTCCTTTTTTTTTTTAATTATTACTCTGTAGTTCCAAATGTTTTGTTTTGGTTTGTTTCTTGCAGGATATTAGCCTCATCAGTTTGAATTTCTTATGTTGTAAACTGAGATTTTGCATGAAAGGTGAGGCAGGCAAGATACAGTAACCACTACTAAAAGGATATTTTTCCATTTTGAAAACAAAACTCAAGTGACCTTGATTTAGCTAGGGAAGAAAATGCATTTTTTGTTTATAGGAAATGGAATTGCTACTACTATTCTGCTTAGTACTCTGATTAACTTCAGGAGATGTAACTTTCAAAATTTTACTGTTTAGGAAAATTCTTCATGTATTAACCCAGATCACTGCATTGATTATCAATATTAAATTAACAGCTTCTGAGGACTGCAATACCATAACATTAAGAAAAAAAAATAAACAGAATTTGTGCATTAATCAAAGGTAATTTATGTTGAAAGTTATTGTTGTCAACAAATGGGTGGTCCTGCCCCCTCCTTGTCCCAGACCCCCAACCAGGGACTCACCCCCTTTTCCTTGTACTTGCATAGATACCAAGCTGACTGCATGGCAAGCCAATCCTGGAAGCTAAACAACGGAGAACTAACTGTACAAAAAAGCAATACTTTTCTTCCTTTTAGCATCTTGCACCAGGTCACCGTCGGATCAAGCAATAATGCTGACATGAGGGGCAGGGCAGGAACACACAATTCCCAGAGGGGGAGGACAGCAGAAGCAGGACTGTTCCTGTGAATGAAGGCTAACCAATAAATCTGTTAATTAGATTATGCCCCTTCACTAGAGGAAAAGTTTTGATAGGGTTCTTATACAGTGCTGTAAAAAATTCCACCTGTAACTATAAAAAACTGCAGTGCTGCTACATCCCATAATTTCCCATGGAAAAAAACCCCAAACAACCCTCTCTATTTGTAAGAAAATAATGGTTACTTTCTACAGATTGCCTTTGTAACTATTGGGAAGATTGTTCCAGGTGACCAAATACAGATTTTTCAGCCTGGTGACAGAGTCTGATGCTGACACCCATTGATCTGACTGATGCGGAGGTTCAAGATCTAGGGCAAAACACCATTAATCTATCTAAAAAGCAAATAGCAGGCTCCAGGTAAGCTACTTTTCTTTAAGGAATAAACAAACCAAGAAGAAATATTTTTATTGTTTTCAGGAAAGAACTGACACAAGGAATGTCAGGAACCAAGTTTTATGCAGGAGGCTGTTTTTCTTAGAACATGATGGAGGAGTTTACTGAAAAAATGTGGAATTACAATAAGGAACATTTTAGCCCATAACCTTTTCTTGACATTCTGTTTGCTCTTAATCACCCGTAAGTTCACTTAATATAAGAACTATGTTTCCTTAAAGATCATCCTGCATATTCGGGGCGGGGGGGGGGGGAAGAACGTACATTCTTAAGCAAACTCAAATAGGCACACTGGCATTTGCACAGAATGTCAGATGTTGGGAGAAATCAAACACCGCATTTCATCTCTAGCTGTCAGCCTTGCAAGGTACTGATGTTGCTGCAAAGATACTTCTAGGAAGAATACAATTCGAAAAGAAGGGAAAGGGTGAAACAATCTTAAAATATGAGAAGACTGTGTAATAATTAGATATCGGCTAGGCTAAACAGTCTTGCCTCTGACTTTTGCATGGCACGTAAAAGGCACAGGGCATGCACCGACTGTCGCAGGCACCATTCTGCTGGTGCGGGGCGCTGGGCACCAAAGCAAGCGGCCACTGCTTAGCTCACATCCATAGGTGCTGATGGAGATTCTCTTGGCAGAGGATGTTTATCCTCATGTTTATTGTACTTGAGCGTTAGTCAGATCATTAAAGTGACTGGCTACACTGCAGCTGCAGCGGTAGGGGAGGTTTGTGTTCAACCACTGAGACGGAATATTAAATGAGCCAAGGAAGAGAAACAAGGAGCTGGCTTGCACAGATTACCACAGCACAGGTAGCCTGTCAGACACTGGATGATTTGCCTTATTAAGTATTCATTAAAGTATGCAGAGGGACTTCGTGGAAGGAAACTCAGCTTGACAGACAGACAATCCGTACACACTACTTGAAAAAAAATGCCACCTAAATCCTATGTACAGGGGAGAACTTGGAATCAAAAATTGTCACTTACATTCAACTTTCTGTATTAGTGATCTCCATGCCAGGCAGTCCACAGCCATTTATGTGTTTACAGAATAAAAGATGATGTAGCGCTTCTGTATGCTGTAAACAATTGTGTATAATATTAAAGCAACAGAAGATAATGGGGCAATTTAAAGGAGAGCAGGGGTTTTTTTCTTTCCTTCTTCAATCATGAGAGTATATGCAGGAAATATCTCGCCTGTTTGATGCTGCCAATTAAATTACTCTAGACTTAAGTAATTAAGGGGGGGGGTTATTCTTCTTTCAATAATTTGGAAGTTTCATATTGGACTTCAAAAGATGCCTGCCAAGGAAAGGTTTTAAAGCCAACATTTATGGATGCATTAATACAAGTTAGTACAGTACCTTAACTACTACAGACACAGATGACCAGAGGCAAGGAAGCCAGCTTCTTTCTATTCATCCAATATTGAAATTTGAATATTCAATATTGATACTTGACTACCTTTCACAAGGAACAACTGTTCTTCCCTTAAGCCCGCAGCAGCTTTGCCTCAGATCTATACCAGACACCCCAGTTCTAGCTCCTGACTCCTCAGGGAATTATAGCTTAATATAAATGAGCTGAAAAGCTGAAAAGAAAACTTCAGAAATGTAACACCATTTCTCTTGCAGACCCCTAGAGCTATTATTCCATATGGTTGCTTGTTGCAGAGTTTGAAGTGTATTTTCTTTTGCCATAATCAGACGTGCATGCACTGAAATAGTTGCTGAGACTGTTCCCGGTGCCTCAGCTAATTTTTGCATTAAAGTTTGCTGTTCAGTTTTATAAATAGCTAGTTCACCGGATTCAAAGAACTTGCATTTCCTGTGCAATAATTAAAGGAGTCAGCCTAAAAAAAAACCAACCCCAAAACAAACAAAAAACCCAAACATACGCACACACAAAAAAATCTTTAGCTATCTACACAAAACTAATATTCAGTACCAGTAATTTAACTACAAGACTTAGAAAAGTCACAGAAAGTGATATCCTGCCATAAGAATACTTAATTGTATCTTCAAAACATTTAAAATGCCATCTGTCTCATACAGAGATGGTTTCTTTGTTGTTTCCTCTATTTTTCCCAACCTTTGTGTTGGTGGAGAAGGGGAGCAGGAGCTGGAACGGCTTTTTTGATTAATTTTATACCAGCATGTCTTAGGGCATCCCCTGATCTATTGAGTTCCTTCCTTTTATGATTTTAGCTTTGCTCTTGCAAATCATTCAGACACTTTCCACCAGTAGAACAGTAACCTTTAGCTTTTATAGAGTAATGCTGTACAGAATCAAAGTACAGGCAGCAGTCAAACACTGCACTGACATTTAGGAAGCAGATGACGCCAATGGGGAGCAAAGGGCCTCACAGCAGGAGTAACGCTGCTCAAGTATCTCTGGAAAGTTACCTTCCAGATGTCTTTAACTAAATGGATAATCCTGCCCAAGGGTATGGTTATTCGGACTGTGGTTACAGCAGATCTGTGGTAGATGATTATCACCCTAGCTATCACTCCACAACACACGGGTGGTTGCTGCTCCATCCTATCGGTTTTACCATTCAATTGAGAGTAGGGTTTGTTTGTTTGTTTTTTTTTTCTTAAAATCAGTTTATTAATTCACAGAAATGAGACTGCGAATGGATAGACAAATGTTCAAGCCAGGAAAAACAAAAATATTGAAAGAATATTGCCCCCAGTGTAGTGCAGAGAAAGACAGGAGGACATGGGAAAGGAAAGAAACTGGGAACAGAAATTACTTTAACTATGTCTGTCTTCGGCAGAATAATTCATGTAAGCAAGGAACTAACCTTCTAAATCTCTCTCATGCAATTTCACTTAATATTCCTCACATTTCCGGGAAACTGCTGTGTAATACAGTCCCTTACACTTTCCTAAAAAAAATTATTTGCAAATATTTTTAGCTGACTAAAAAAAGTGTTTTCACAATATACCAAGATATAAATATTATAATGTTATTGACTGTGGTTCATCTAAGTGGTTGAAGAACTGCAGCACTATTACTTAACAACAATTTCCCGTGAAAATACACCCTTCCGCTGCCAGCTGAAGGAACATGTCTGTCTCCATATCACAAGCTGTACCTTTACATGCCAGTGGCTTTTGCAACAGTAAGAGAAGAAGTCCTTAGCGAGAGAACCAAAATTAAACATTTAGTTATCTCCTTAGCTACCAGTATAAATGTTACAACAGTATTGCACAAAAGCCCACAAAATAAACAAGCACGAAAAAAGCCTACTCACATCAAAATATGTGAAAGTGGCATCTGCACAATCACCTGGTATCAGAGTGCCACTTCGGATATTCCACGGCTTTGGAATACTAGGACATTTTGCCTGATTTTATATTAAGGACAGCCCTCTGGTTCAGTCTAAGAAGAGAGGCAAAGGTTTTCACGTACAAGCTTCCTTGGGAACCATTAGAATAAAGTTCATGTAAAGATTAGCAGTCTACCATTTGGTCCTGGGCAATTAAAGGACTCTTCTCAAAATCTGTGTTCATTCAAAAGCTCAGTAGTTATGAAGCAGTCTTGCAATATTTATGTTACTGCAAGGCTATTAGTCAAGTGAAAAAAAATAGTCAAACACAGGTCTGGTAGAATGATAAACTGTTTGCCTGGCAGTGGAAGAACAAAAAATGAGAATGAGTAAGCACATTTAAGAAACACCTTTCCATTGTCTGCAAGTTTCTGCATGTCTGTACATGTGAAGGAAACCTGGGAAGATTTGCAACTTCATTTGCAAATTGGTTGTCCACCTGTTTCTTTTCTTTTTTTTTTTTTAAGAAACTTTGGTGAAAGGTGGCTAAAGAGCAAACACTGAATAAAGAATCTTATCTAACAAGCAGCAGCGTGTGACTTGACCTCAAAGATTGAAAAATTTAACAGAAACCTGTCTCTGGCAAAACCTCGTTTGACACCAAGTATACCAAACAGAGTCATCACCAGTCAGATACATGTGCAAAGCTTTTGAGTTTTACAAATTACTAGAGTTAGAAATAAGACAAATCATTTTTTAAGAAAAAGGGGCGGGGGGGGGGTTTCAAGTGAGCCCTTCTGGATACACTGTGATACATTCAGATACACTGTATTTTTCTGATGTACTTGTGAAATGAAAATCTCAAACGGGGCAGGTATCCTTTTACTACTTACATATTAGACAGTCCTTTCACACACCTTTTGCAGGCTTACCTTAGCGCTGTCGCTCACAAAAATAACAGGCCTCTCCCTGCACACACCAAGTCACCCTCCTAAAAGTCACACACAGAGTCACAGAGTGCATCCACCTCAGAAGACAGAAAGTCTTCACCTATCCTGTAAAAAAGCACCCTAAAAAGTCAGCTAAAAAGTTAGCTTCCAGCATCCTAAAAGGAACATCCACAGACACAAACAGCGAGTTTTCTGGAGTCAACAAATGCTTCTCGGCTCACCCTCCAGCGACACAATTAGTACATGGAAACAGCACAGCTCTTCTTTTGCACAGTTCGTCGATAACCGTCTACCTCACCATCACTTTCTCCTGACTCTTCCACCCACTGCCACATCAACACTTCATGGAGTAAGCGCAGGCATCTCCCTTTGGATCAAGAAGGTCAGAGAACTGTCTCTCTACTTCTTGGCCGGCCTCCTTGCCTTGACTCTTTCCTGCCTTGTAAAAGAAGGCTTCCACCCCTCAGGTGGGTGGATCAGTCAGGTAGCAGCGAGTTGAAGTTTTCATTCACTGCTTCCCAGCAAGACACTCACCAAAGGTAAAGCCATATATATGCATGACCTAGAAAGGGCAAGACTTTTCAAGGATGATGAGTGCCTAAACCTCCGCTTGAAAGAGATTCGACATTATTTCAAATTATCTCATCTTAAAAAAAGCTCCAAATCTCCTTCCAAGATATTCTCATCCTTTTTGTAAAAGGTAGGCAAAGGACCATTACTGCAGAAGATATGACAGCTCCGATTGTGCCTTGTGAAATATGAAAAGTGGCATTCAGCCTTCCCTAGCTGTTGATGGATTAAAAAGCAGCATTTCACATCAAAATGGTTAATTTCAGTGACCTTTCCGCATTTAGAAAGAAAATGAATAAGCCTACGCAAATTACTCTTGCAGGCAACTGACAAAATCAGGGTGCTCATTTTATGAAACTTCAGTGGCTTTCTTAACATGCAATCCCATCAGTAAGGACACGAAACTCAGGACATTTGCTGCAATCTCAAGAATGAAATGACAGTAACTGTAGAGAGAATTTCTGTTTCTATACCTTATTAAGGTCCAAATCTAGAGCTGACACACTACAGTAAGCTCTTGACAAGAGATGAAATTGCCAGGCTGCACCAACCAAGGAGCCATACTACCTGCTTGCTTCGTTTTTCTAGGGACGACTGCTGTCATGAGTAGATCACTTTGTTCTCCTATCAAACTGAGTGGCAGTGGGATGCCTGGTTCCATTTGTGGAAGATGAACACACTGGGAATACCAGCAAGTCAAGCTGAGAAAATATTAGCTGGTACAAAAATGACAAAGTCGTCTGGAAAAAAACAGATTAAAAATGTTTTTACATCACTGTTACAGTTTTAATAGCTGCTGCATATCAGCTAATGGAGGCAACTCCGGGTCATTGCTGGATTGCACTATGTAACAAGACAAATTCATTAAATACACCCTTGGAAATAAATGAAATAATAGAACCCAAACTGATGATATATCCCACTCCATTAAAACTAAAACAAAAAATGAAAAAAGCACATCACACATTTGTGCATCTCAGTCATGAAATCATCTTAACAATTACTAGGTGTAAATGCAGAGCTGTCAACAAAGCAAGGAAAAGCCTAAGATTGGAAAACAGTTTCTCACACACACACGCACATATATATATATGTACATGGGCACACTGTAACTTTGTTTTGACTAATGTAAAAAAACTGTATGATACATTACAGTACTAGCACTACTACAAATGACACTTTCAACACCATTAGTAAATCTGCAGGTCATACATTCTACATCAGGGTGGCCTTGCCCAGTACAAATTTCGGCTGCTATTGTTGCTAACCTGTAAAAGTCCATACTTTCCCCTAGTTCAGGATCAGAAATTGTGACTAATCTCCCCAAGAAAGACAACCGTGTCTGTAAAAGCAATGTATAAACACTCTAGCAGAAACCTAGAAGTCATTCAGGAAAGAGAAAGAGATATCTCCTACCACCCAAGAAAAAAATCTCAATAGCAAGAGAGCAAAAAAGAAATGTATAACTGTTTCCCTTTCCCCCAATACAAAAAGATGACTTTTATGAACATGCCCTTAGCGAACTTCTATGCGAACATCTATCTCTAAACATTTGTTTGAAACTATAATCAAAAAATCTATTTTCTACACTCTCCTATAGTTCTTTAGAAAATCTGACAGGAACAATGTCAAAGTTTAGTTTGCATGCCATAGTTCCCATAGTTCAAGCGTCTTCCCTTTTTTTTTTTTTTGTCATTGCCAGCAAAACAAGCATTAGCATCACTGTGAAAGCCTTTTTAAAAGTAGTGGCTAATTGGTGCTTTTTTTTCCTTCCTTCCTTCTTCCTTGCTTTCTCTTTCTTTCTTTCATTCCTTCCTTTCTTTTCTTTCTTTCTTTCCATCTTTCTTTCTTTCCTTTCCCTCTTTTTTATCTTTTTGCTCAGGAAGGAAGCTTTTAGACACTGAAAGCTGACCTCTGCTGCTCCCCTCTCAAGTTAACATGGACCAACTGCCATCTGGCTGCTTATTTTGATAGAGCCAAAGATTATAAAAAATGCCGCATGCTTTGACTGTGGAAATATATGGAAAAGGTAGAACAACACTTGGCATTTACTTTCCCTCTTTGGATACATTCTGCTGACCAGAAAAATAATTATTCCAGAGGAGTTACTGGAACCAAGCATAAAACTGTTCCACTAGCCATTCAAACCCCCTGTGGTTGCTGACATGTTTAATTAGGTCACTTTGATCACAGGTGAAAAACGTAGTCATTTTGTCAAGATTGCATATAGCTCAGAAACTTGGTTGTATCCTGCATGTTCTGTATAAATGTTATCTCACTGCCAACATCACCGTTAGGCTTCTGAAGTGAGGCATCATGGGAATCACATCAACATAAAGGAAAAAAAAAAAGCCAAAATGGTCTGTTTACATAATTTGAAAAAAAATAAAATTAAAAGGAAGGAGGTAGGGGAAATCTTTAAAGAAATGATGCACAGAGTAATTACCATGTAAAACACCATTAAAGCTATACTAAAATCACTAAACTCAGTTTTAATACATTCTGATACTTCTATTGTGTGCTGAGCATACCTATACCTCTGGGATGCCCCCTCAAATGAAGTGACCTGTAATTAATTGTTTCTGCAGAAGTTGTAGGCTTCTTAGCTCTGTTCTTGCACAGCCATCATCCCCCTGTACAGTCACTGATACAACTGAGACATTGCAGCCACACAATAGCTCCCTAACTAACTACACAGACAAATAGTAAATATGTGACTTTCTCATATCGTTCAAGTCCTTTAATAATCACTGCCATAGCACTCCCAAGCATTTTGCAAAGTCATAGCTTTCTTTTTTGTGTGGCTGGTAGTTTTAGCCTTACATTAAGAGCTGAAAGTAACAAAATAGGACAAGTGGTATATCATTCAAAAAAGAAAAAAAGGCTCTACCTTTGAGATAATCCACCTTTTATCATAAATTGTATTTCAGGAGGTTATTTATTTTTTTAAATGGAAATAGTTAATATGAACAAGATGATATGTTACATAAGCACATGGGGAAAACATTCTCCCATTCTCTCACTAAGCAAGTATATTCAATATCAGACACAAAGTTGCTATGGAAGACAAATAATATAATACAATGCATTATTCTGAAGAGACTGATTTCAGCAACATGCAAGAAAACCCTACAGCAACTGTAATTCTGGGTCTAGGGTGGGGATGGAAGACTGGCACGCATCTTTCACCATTCAGCAAGATCTGTTTATCATGCACAGGATTGAAGCTGTACCTCCCCCTGCTCCCAAATGCAAATCCATGCAGTATGTATTTTTAAAAGTTACATTTTAGTATGCGGCCCAGAGTTTGTAAAACAGTTCTTCAGCTTCTTCCTTGGAATATCTATTAGAATGATACTAAATCAGGAGGAGCTGTGGACTCCCTCGAGGGTAGAGCAGCCTTCCAGAGAGATCTGGATAGACTAGAGAGCTGGGCAATCACCAGCCGTGTGAAATTTAACACGAGCAAGGGCCACATTCTGCACCTGGGAGGGGTAATCCTGCTTGTACAAACAAATTGGGGGACAAGGGGCTGGAGAGCAGTCCCATGGAAAGAGATCTGGGGGTTTGGGTTGACAGCAAGTTGAATAGGAGTCAAGAGTGTGCCCTGGCAGCCAAAAGGGCCAACGGTGTCCTGGGGTGCATTGAGCTCAGCATCGCCAGTCCGTCAAGGGAGGGGATTGTCCCACTCAACGCCGCACCGGTGCGGCCCCACCTCGAGTACTGGGTGCAGTTTTGGGCACCTCAGTATCAGAAGGATGTCAAACTATTAGAGTGTGTCCAGAGGAGGGTGACCAAGGTGGTGAAAGACCTCGAGGGCAAGACTTAGGAGGAGCGGCTGAGGTGACTTGGTCTGTTCAGCTTGGGGAAGAGAAGGCTGAGGGGTGACCTCCTCGCAGTCTACGCCTTCCTCAAGGCGGGCAGCGGAGGGGGAGGTGCTGATCTCCTCTTTCTGGTGACCAGCGGTAGAACACGAGGGAATGGCACGAGGCTGCGTCGGGGGAAGTTCAGACTGGACGTTAGGAAAGTGTGTTTACTTTATCACTTCAGATCAGTATGGGATTGTGCTTTTGAAACAAATCTTCTGACTGTCCCCACTTGCTGTGCTCTGGTTCACATTGTGGAGTGGTCCCCAAGCGCCGGAGCAGCATTTCTTTCAGATGAGGCTGAACCAGAAGATACGGTCCCAGCTCTAACGTCCATTCAGTCCTCGGGACCAGGTTAGAATTAGTCCAAAGTAAACCCTTAATGCATGTAGTGTGGGTTTCCAGTCCTCAGCTCCAGTTGTTTTATAAAGCACCAGTTGTTTTGCTTTATAACTCTAGTCCTATAAAGAGGCACTAATGTTAATTAATGGCTCTCAACTCAGTCTGAAGTAAGGGGGTCCTCACATGTTTGCAAAGGTACAAAGAAGTTTACACTGCTGCCCTCTCTATTTGTACGGCAGACTTACATGTAAGCCAAAAGTGACAAGACACAATTACAGAATAAAAGGAAAAGCTATCAAAATGTTTACTTCAGCTGTCTCATACATTACTGACACTTAGGAAATAAGACATAGAAATGCTTCCATCTGCTCTTAGCTTTCTTTTTTTCACTAGCGTCAACTTTTCTATACAGCAAGAAAGCTTTAAGTCATTATGAATGGGCTGGTTTGTTCACAACAGATTTTTAAGACCTGAAATTGTCAATCTAGAATACCATACTTAGGCAACCAATTTACTTCTCAGACTGTTAAAAATGGTTGAATGGGGCAGATCTATATTCCAGACTTAATATTTAATACCGGCCTACAACATATTCCTTAAGTAACACTGTGAAGTTTTGGAAAATATATTCATTATTCATATTTCTGAAAACAACAGAAAGGATTACATGAAATGAAACATACACACATTTTAAAGTGGCCATAAAAACCCCACGTATTTAGAAGCAGATTGTGCTTCACTACATATTTGCGTAAGTACATAAGTGTTGATTTACTACGTATTAACGTATGCCTCAGTTAACATTTTGGTATTTGGAAACAGTCTATAGTTAAAATTGGGAAAAGAGGGAAATCACTGAATTTTCCATCTCAAGTAAAAATCCAATCTCTAATGTGGTTTTGTTCTGACGCAAGCCTACCCTTTAAAAAATTTCAAAGTCTTAATCTTGGAAACACTCAGACTCTACATATCAGGGAGATGGACGTAATTTTCTTTTTTCCTCACAGCTTCCTAGTCAAACTGCTATAATTTTTTACATTTCACATTGCTCATAACTCCAGTGATGAAATTATCAGTAAAGTTCAGTTCCAAAAAAAATATGAACAGGACAAGAACACCATATTAACTAGAACGGTTTTCTAGCCCTTAGCGCTAGGTAGCCCAAACAGAAAACTCTCCTGAAGCTGGAAGTTTCCAACCTTTGAGTTTGGTGGCTATCATTTATCCAACCCAAACATAATAAATGTGTCAAGGACCCACTGACACGCTTGGACCATCAGCCTAGAAGTCTTTCCCAGCACTTCCACCACTTTCTCAATACCTATTTGTGAAGCTGGGGTAATAGGAAGGATGCTTCTGCCCTGTTATTTATCATCCATCTTTTCTGACATATATGTTTTATTAGTAAATTCCTAACCAGGTCTACTGCTGTTTGATTTTTCATACCATTCCTTTGAGGAAGTTGTGATTAATACTAAAAATATTAATTTGTTTCATTAATGTTTACCTTAGATTATTTCCAGAGAAGCAAAGATTGATTCTGGACAAAAACCTTTTAAACACAAAATAGCCTTGATGAACTTTCTGGTGATCTCTGCTCCAGAGAAGATAAGAATATTTAAATTTTCTTGGTCAAGCTAAGACACATCCACAACTTGCTGGCATCTACTTGTCCAACAGCAAAACAACCTGCTCAGGCCTTGATATTTGGTGTCTCTAGTCTCTGAAAGTACCATTTGTTTTATTTCTTATAGAAGAGAAAGTGATCTCACTGAAAAACAAAACTACACTCAAATAATACTAATCATAGCTTATGGATATCTTCTTCACAAAATCGTTAGAGAAATACTTTGCCTAAATTATAGTGTCGAACACTGTCATCTGAGCAGCTTTGTGTCCCCGTCTAGCGCTATATACACAGGTTTAGAAGTCTGTTACTGCTTAAAGTTAATGATCGCATTGTTCAGTACAAGAGCTAAAGCCTACTTTTTTATATCTTGAAATCTCACATTCACACTCTGCAATGACACAAGTGCAACAATTCAGAATGAGTTAAAATCTCACGATTAAATGGACCTGCAAAACCTGCCGTAGTCTAGTAGGGAGAGGTTCTGAGTTTCATCCATCAGGAGTTAAACATCTTTCAATTGGTTTCAATCAGCTAGCAGTATCTTCTGCATTTATATTTCCAGTCTTAGAAAACAGCTGCTCAGAGTAAAGGAATGAGAAAGAGCTATCATTTATCTTTTAGTTTACTAAAGGGTAAATCAGGTCTCTGTTCAAATCACATCTTATTAAGATAGACGCTGTGCTTAATGTGTAGAGGGAACAATACAGCAGAACCTTGACTTCAGCATGGACATATAGCTATCGTTTTCATCTGTACTGCACTGTTACTATAACTGTCGGTTAGTATCAACAATGTCCTTTCCATGGGAAGCTTGACTTATTTTCACATTACCGTTTTGCAGTTGTAACATCTCCTAGAAGGAATTAGAGTTTGTATAGAATGAAGTTTTAAGGAAAATGTTGATATATTTCAAGATTTTCATGGAACAAGGGTATGTTTCAATTCATCAGATGACTATACCTCACCCAATGGGATAGATGAATTCGGAGAAATATCAGGCTTTAATATGTCTTTTCTTCGGTATACATTTATAGTATTTTTTTGCCTGGGTTGATGTTTTCCAAGATACACAAGCTTAGTTTTTTATGTCTGCTACCAGAAAAGTAAAATCTTTTTACAGTTCATGAGAGTGAAGAAATTCCCACAGACAACCCTAGAGAGATTGAAGGCTTCTAAAATTAAGAAAAAAGAAAAAAAAAAAAAGGTTGGATTCTCTGTCAGCCCAGACCATTCACTGAATCTGAAATGCAGAGAACAGGCCCAGTTATTCAGGAAGAAAACCCATGCAGCATGAGGGATGACACTGCTCTCAACCAAATCAGCCCCAAATCTAAATGTACTGTTTACAGGGACCTTCAAATTTTACAGGTATCACACGGGCAAATATTTTTATTTGGTTTTAATAAAGTGTGAGGTTTTTAGCTTGTATCCATTCATTGCGCTTTTTAGCAGCTTTGTCCATATATACTTTTCTCCTGACTTCTAAGAATCCACAGGTGGAGAAAAACCCAATACTATAATCTCATCATTGCAATAAAACTCTCATTTGCAATTCAGGTGTAAGCCTGAATATGAGCAAGTTAACTTACTGAAGCACAGTTATTGCAACTATATATTTTTCTGGTACTAACAACATGAAGGTCAGCAGACAGTACTTTAATTTAGACTTTGGCATTCAACATCTTACTGCAGTTTCTGTTCAGGCATAGAAAAGTATATCATCATACACTTGATATCAGCATATTGTCAGGAGTATAGATTTGTTTGTTTGGGGGCTTTGTGGCTTGTTTTTAATTCAGTAACAAAAAAGGGTTTGTTTGTTTTTTTTTCTATTTCCACCTGTAATAAGCCTTTTACCCACCAAGCGCCTCATCACTATAGCTTCAATGTACTAACAGTAATGAGACAGCAGTCAAGTATCAAGACCTAAAGATACACAAGTATAGCAAATGCTATGATCATTCATGGACCTTTAAATCTATCATGCACACAGGGATTTAAGAAATTCTGCTTCTAACTGTAGAACATCAAGTATTCCACTTATTCCTTTTTTTTTCCAGAATTTTTTTAGAGATGGGCTGTGTTCTCCTCATCTCTTTTTTTAAATACCAATACACAAATATTTCTGTGATTTAGCTTCCTTGTTTATTGATGACAATCTCTTACATACAGACTTAACAACACTTACCCACTTATTTGATTTAGTTTTCAACTCCTTAGCATAATCCTACACATATTGGGAAAAAGAATTACAGACTTAGGATCAGTATCATGCCTTGTTTAACTTCATTTCCCACTGAAACATCAAGGAAAAAAGTCTCCTGTGTCTGAAGTGCTGCATTCAGTTATTTCTCCCTTTTTCATCATTATTTTCGAAAAGCATATCACCTCTGTTTTAAGGATAGCTTCTGATCCTATTCATTTCAATGGGAACAAGAACACATTCTTGTCTATCTGCAGTCTCCCAACCCATTCTCATTCTCCCCTTTCCTACAAATCATACCTGGATACATACTCATTGATCATACCTAGAAAAATGAAGTTTGACTGCAGGCCCCCCGTAAGCTCTCCCAGCCTTCACTCCTGCTGTGCATACCCTGCCCGACACCTCTCTGACTCTGGCCCCTTACCACATTTCAGAAACTTTTTCAAGCTGCAAGTTGTTAATACTTCATGAGGAAGGAGCAAATGACGTTGTTATGAGGCTGGTTTGGGTAGATGAAGATTTTTTTCACCACCTCTGATATGCAAGATGAAACTGCTTGGCTGCAATATGCATTTCCAAATTTTAACAAAGGTGCCACAGAACTGCTCTGGCTGTTCTACAGAATATATTTGAATCATCGCTCCATTCATTTCTATATTCTGACTTTCACGTGTCCAATATTCTATTACAGGTAACTATGCCCAAGACAGAGAGCAGTGCCTTTACCTGCACCCACAGAAACACAGGACTCGCGCAAACGTCCATGATGGATGACTTGCTCCTGTTTTTCCTCTCCAGCTGAGCAAGTTTGGACTTTGCTAGCTGCGACATGCGCACACGTACACACGTATGCATCTCTCAGGTAGCTAGTGTTGGACACAGCCGATCCGGTGGCTGGCACCCACACGCTGGTGTCCTGCAGTTGTTGTCCCCTAGACCCTCCAGTCCCTCAGACCCATGATCCTGCTCTAGTTGATGGCACTCAAACCCCTCACCCAACTTCTCTGCTAGCCTGACTGGATATTCGCTAGTGTTCACACGCGCATACACTGAGGATAGAGAGTGCACCCTCACAGAACATAGAATTATGATTTAATGAGAATCTAACACAAACTGCAGTTCAAGAACAAGAGCTCTGTCACACAAATTTACAGACCAGCAAGCTGTTTAGACATGACCAGACCTCTTTAGCCCCTCTCCTCCCTATTTTCCCATGCCTTTTCCTCCCCAACCCACCTAGATCTCTTCTTTTCCCCACCTTTGCTCTTTCCCCTAATTATCTCAAAATACATTACACGCATCCCCCAAATCCCCTTCCATAAAATCCCCAAAATTATCACTGCCCCATCGCAAATTGCTCTTTCCCCTGTATCTCGTAGTAAATCCTATCCCCCTGTAAGCAATAATCCCTGTTAGTTTAAATGGTCCTCTAGGGAGAGCATTTCTGTCCTTGTGTCATCCTGGTGGGTTTCACACCAGGAGCACTGGTCTAGTTGTTCTCCTTGGCTGGCTGTAGGAGAAGCCAACTGAGCGCTCTCCATTCTCACTGAGGAGGCGATACTGTGCCTCTGATCCTTCCTGGATGCTTCTGCTTAATTTGCCTAGTATACATTCAAATAACTTAAAACATCCTCCCACCACTGAACTGTATAACTTTTTGCCCACAGTCACCAGCTTTAAATACGACTGTGTCAACCTTGCAGCTGGTGGAAGGTGCGCTTGCTGTAGGCTGAGAAGGCAGCTCCTCCTCCTGGATGTGCTGGTGCTACAGTGGGCAAACATTGACCCAAGAGATGATTTTTTTTTTTCCAGGCTCCTTAATTTTATTGATCAGATATTGAACATCAAAAAAACCCACCATGCCATAGGACTCTCCTAGCATAGACTTCTTACCTCTGACATGTCTACCTGGTACACCACAGCACTTCAGCTGCAAGTTTGGAAGGGGCTGTCAGTGCTGGCCCCAGCATTTCAGAATCACAACATTAAGTCCTATTAAACTTCAGGGGGTTTTCTGAGTGTAAACTTTATGGTTTGACTGGCCATGATTATTTATTTAAGATTAGAAATAAAATTTGCTCAACAGAAGCTAATCCTGGCATTTCTATTTTTAGTTTTGTCGGGTTTTGTATAAAAGCAAGATCCAACAACTAAAGTTCCAGCACCCAATTCACTGTCCTACCCAGAATCTTCCTCTCACACTCTGTCTTTTAATCCTAATTTACTTTATTGATCAGGATAATTATTTCATTGCTGAGGAGTCTGACTCTTTGACAGAACATGTATCACCAAGGCTACACAAGTTTATGGTTTACGATCAACTAAGGGACTTTATTTAACTTATTCCAAGGTTGAAAAAGACATTGTGAGAAGGTCTTTTACATTTATTTTCATGAACACATCCTGGAATAAATTACTGCTATATCTATCTAGTGCAGACAGGGATTCTGGCTTGAAAATAGTTCTTCAAAATGAATCTGCAAAAGCAAATTAACTACTTATTGTGCATTTGTTTTTATTTCATATTGGATTTAAAAAAAAATTAGTGTTATAAAATGAGATTAAGTGCTATAAGTTAGGGTTCCAGTATTTACTGTCTCCACCAAAAAAAGATATTTGAATAACCATAGTTAGAATAACATATAATATTTATGATCCGTTCAAGTAAAATCCTATGTCTAACTCAGTTTATATAGCATTGTATAGACAGATTTACAACCAAAAAAATTAAGCTGGTGCAAAGACCGATAAAATTATGTTTCACCAGATTCAATGCAATACAATGTCCACAGCACTCCAAAAATCCTTCAACTAGTGCTGAAAGTAGTAATTTTTGTTAAGAAAATATTACAGACATTCAGAAAATATTAAGAAAATACAACAATAACTTAATAATTTTAAGATAATAAAAGTACCAATTATTTGGGTGAAAAAAACAGAAACCAAAAACCTGAAAGATGCTAAAGACAGGGTCTAGTTTCATATTTCGATTTGTGTTACAAATACATGTAGCTCAAAAACTCTTTGTTCCAAATAGACCAGGCATCACATTTTGTTCACAGTTGTTTCACCTATAAAAATGTTATAAATGGTCATTCTCATCGAGTCTGCATAAGAAAAATACAAAAGTACTTGAGTTGGCATGTAGAGCTACAGTTCCCTAAAACAGTTGTTTGAATTTGCATGTAATCAAGAATTAAAAATTAATTTCTGGACTTGCTCTTTTTATATGTTTCTTTTAGGGGGTCCCTTTTGTTGAGTATCTGTAGCAGTTTTCCTTCACAAAAAAATGCATGTATATAAAAAAGACAGGGGTACCTTCCTTTCCATTCTCCATTTCACTAATGCCGGTGAAGAAACACTTGCAAAACTGTACAGAATTTTACTCCTCCCTATAAAACAGAAACAATACTACAGTTTCAAAATGAACATTCAAAATAAATATTCCATACAGCTTTTAAGTAATCAACCGACCAAAAGGATGGTTTTGTCATAGGTGTTTCAATGTTTTAACTACTAACTACAGAAAGGGAAAAACTTGCGAGCTGTGATTTGGACAAATGTCAGTCAAACTATTCTCACTGCAGAGACTTCGACAAGAACTCGTGTACTCGGATGTTGATGATAGTATTCAATCCTCTACTGAGGTAACTTGCCTCTCACAAAAACAACACAAAAAATACCCATGGCATTAAAATGCGCATGCAGTCAGATTGTCTAACAAAGGCTTATGCTTCAAGCACCAAGCACACGTACACAGTTTCATCTAGAGTGTGCCAATTATTTCATGCTAATGACAATGAAATGCACGAGGAGTTAGAGACCTCCACCAGGACAGTGGCAGGTACAGCAGTCAGTTGCAAAAATGCTTACAGTGGATACGACCAACTTTAAAGATGCCCAAGAACGGCACGTAGAAGGCAGCAGTATGGTGGAAGGAAGACTACAGTCATAAGCTGGCATTTTGGAGCAAGCTGCCTGTGCCACCGTTATTGTTCAGCACCCTGTTGGCAACTGCAATCGTGAGCTTGCACATGTTAAGATTCCAATATAGCGAGATATATTTAAGTTTTTTATGGCCAGCTAACAGCTGTTGCAGTTGAGAGGGGGGGTGAGTCATTTCTCAGCTGTACAAACACAGTGTATAACAGACAAAAATTCACCCAGTATAGACTTCTGCAAAGAGCTCCCAGATGAATTGGGTAGTAGAACAAAAACTGAGTAAATGACATTCACATGGGCTTCCAGCAGGCCAATTTAAGATGAAGTTGGTGCTACCACCTGAAGATGGTCAGGCCAAGAAGCTGAGTACAAGTTGCTTCTACAAATCCTCTGAGAAACCATTATATCTTCCCCAGAGGCATAATTTCAAAGTGCTGTTGTTCCTGCTATCAGCTATGGGCAGGAGGTCATTTTGCTCACCATGTTGCCACTTTGGTGAGTAAAACAGCCTTAAGGCAAGTTCTCCCATAGAAACCATTCAAAATTCATGAAAGCATTAAATGTGGGATCAGACCAGCAGTAACTGAACCCAGAAAAGCTTTAATTCAGGTTTACCCATTTCCCTAGTAACTGTCATAGAGAGATTTTTTTAATACATATGGTTTTCAGATCTTTCTTATTTCCATATATCTTTCCTTTTTTTGTTCTGTTCTCCCTCTTTCAAGATATCTGCAACATCATAACAAAATCTGTAGAGACTAATAAATAAAAGGAACATAAAAAATCTTCAGCTTTGATTATAGATTTTCCTACAGCTATCCAATGGGAAAGAGATCACTTAGCTCTGTGCCTTACTTTTCATGTCAGTATATTATTGTTTGCAATTTTCCTCAGAAAACACAAATAATACCTCACTGCGCACCTACGATGTCTCTGTCATTTGAGCCACGATTCATTCAGGCAGTCCCCCCCTTCCCATGCTCCCACACCATCAACAGCCCATCACAGCTTACACGCTTTTTTAATCCTGCACCAACCGTGTAGCTAAAACCCACAGTAGTAACCCACATCCAATCCCTAGTTTTGCATGGCTAGGGTTTGACAAAAACAAACACAAACAACCCAAAACTCAGTGAGCTCTGTAATATATTTCTCAAAAGAGCTATTAGTATGCAAGAATATGCCTTGCACGAGTGCCGCAGGTTCTAAATGCTTCTAAAGATGTGAGCAGCCTGATCTCAGGTTGAGAGACACAGGAATAACAATTACAAGACTATACTAATTACAATCATTTTAATTGCAGTGTCATCACTGCCAGAAGTAATGTATAAAATAGCAGCTGTAAAACGTCTTCCATCTAGTAAGTGTACCTTCCTTTTTGCATTCTTCCTAGTAGACTGCTTTCTTAATGTTAGATTATCTTAGTTGGTATTTAGATGGTATTTCACATTCTCGGCAGACACAAGAGGACTTAAGCTCATTTCTTAGAACATATTTCTGACTTGAATTCTGTCCAATAATATTGTTATTCGTCTAAGATTCTTGGATCTAGGAGTCATCTATAATTCATGAAGTCCTCACTACTCCACTGACTACAACTGCTGCAACAGTAAAAAGTACCCAGTGAATATTGCACACGCCATCCAAAAATAAAATGGGGGAGGGGGGAAGAGAAAGTCCAGGACACAAAGAAGAAAAGGCTCGCAGAAAGAGAAAAGCAGAATGTACCCTTCACTGCCATTTATCATGAATCTGCCAAATCTATACTATTCCAACAGAAACCTTTTTTTTTTTTTTTAATGAGCAGGACTGGGTAGAAGTTAAACATATGCGACACATTAAAATACTTGCATTACTATCTAGCAGTTATTACTTTTCCCTGTGATAGGCTCATAATCTTGTTTATGGGCAAAGAAGAATAATGTAAAGAATGACCGCCAATTATAAAGCAAGCTGAGCTTATCTCAGCACAAGGGGCACTGGAGGGTCACCTTTGTTTTGGATATATGCCTGCTCCAATGGGCCATCGGGTTGTATAAACAGCCTTCCCTGAGATAATTAGTAGAGAGCAACATCTTCCTGGTGTGTGACCAACAAGGTGTGTGGAGGGGAAAGTGTGTGCGTGGCTCAGCCCAACACAAAGTATAAAACTGGACAACTAATAACACAATCTTTGAAAAAAACAACAATTTTGAGCTGAGTTCAACCCACAAACTCCTTCCCAGTGACTGGGGACACCCAGCATCGGGACACAGAGACCGGTAATAGGAATCGTGTTCGCATTGTGGTTCAAGAATAATATATTGCAATTGCTGTATTAGGCAGTATGCTGCTGTATCACTGCTAAATAAAAATCCCATGTAACACCAAATATATCACATTAGTAAATTTCATATTAGATATTAAACCCTCCTTGTGGAATATTTAAAAGAACCTGATTAGAGACAATCATCTCTGACAAGCAACAGCTCACCCCTCACCTGGAAAAATTCAGACAAAGAAGAGGCAGGGAGTCCTGGCAAAAAATGGGAAGAACAAACAATGGAAGAGAGAACCAGGCCAGCAGCTTCTGCTCAACAGGGTGAAATCCTGAGGGAGAAGAAGAAAAGGGTATTAGTATCACGACACCTCCCTTCTACAGAACACTGTGGCACCCATCTGTGACCTGACACCCGGTCACAGAAAAGCTGCTGCTTACCTGGAGCCAAAGCCCAGCACATCGTGGAGAGACTGCCAAGGCTGATCCAGCCCACGGGCTTCTACCCTCTCCTTTGATGGGGGCACCAACGATTCTGCAAAACATGAGCCAGGAAAGACCAAGCAGGACAACAGAGTCCCAAGGACTAAAGGAAAGAGGACCAGAACTAAGGCTGCTTTCTCCTCAATCTCGGCAGTGCAGGGCAAGGGTGCAGGCAGGGGCAAGAATATTACCCAAGCAGCACCCGCCTGCGTGGCTGGTGTCACAGGCAGATTTTTGGCCCCCGTGACCACAGGATGCTCTTTGAAGACAATTCAAAGGGTTCTGGGAGGAATGGGATCTGCTTACCAAGAAGGGGCAAGGACACTGTCAACGGGCTGGTTAACTGCAGAGCTGGCTTAAAACTCAATTTAATGAGGAGTGCTCTCTGAAGCCTGGAGACGAGTGAGGCCAGAGGGGACAAGATGAAAGCACACATGGAGCTGAGCCACGGGAGAGGCTCCCACACTCCTCCCAGGGACGAGGGGCAGATGGCACGTCATCTCAAGTGCCTGTGCACCAACCCTGCAGACTGGGGAACAAGCCCAAAGAAACAGAGCTTCATCGCAGTCACATCGTTACAATGCCGTTGGAATTACAGAAAGTTGGTGGGAAAGCTCGTGTGACAGGAGTCCTGCAGGGGCCAGGTACAGGCCTTCAGGAAAGACAGAAAGGGCAGAAGAGGGTGAAGCGTTGTGCACTCTGTGGAAGAGCAGTTTGAGTGATCTGTAGAGTGCCTTTGGGCCAAAATCAGAAAGACCACCAATGACAGAGACCCCATAGTAAGTGTCTGCTACAGACCACTGGATGAGGCAGAAGAAGTGGATGAAACCTTCTGCAGATACCTCCAACAAGCCTCAGGCCTACAGGACTTGCTTCCCATAGGGACTTTAACCCCTTGATATTTGCTGGGAAAGCAACACAGCAGCACAGACCACAGGGACCGCAAGGCTGTAGAGTTTCAGATCAAAGGTGTGATCACAATTTATGTGGATAACAACAGTGGCAGGCGAGATAGATATGCTGGAAGGATAAACCACAATATGGGGAGGCAATAACAGGCTGGATGATAGGGACAACATGAAATACTTTTCTGTCTTTCAAGCAGTATTGGCATCCAAAAGAAGGTCAAGGTCCAGCTGGGCCTTGTGCTTCATGTGGTAGGGAACCCAGTGACAAAAGATATGGAGAAGGCAAAGTGCCCCAAGGTTTTGGTGGAAAAGGTCTGCTCTGAGGCTGACCAGCTGCCTAAGCCTGGCTGCAGACTTGGGAGCGCTGAAGCATGATCCTACACCACTGTAACTCCCGTAAGGGAAAGAAAGGTCAAATCTAGACCTAGCGCACAGCTAAGAGATGTGTCAAAGAAGAGACACAGCAGTCGGTGCAGGAGGGAGCATGGTTGGGGGCTGGAAACTCTGCCCATGACAGGATACAAGTACTCGACAGCGGTGGTGTCACAACACAGAGCGTGGTCCCACAGCACAGCAGAAGCTGGACCTAGATGAGCTGCTGAGGGCCAACGTGGCTACCGAATGCCTTGGGCCTCCCCCCAGGATGGGGGCACGTGGAGACAGTACCCTTGCTTGCAGGAGGTGTGGGCTGGTTGAGGAGATGCCTTGCCAGGGTATGGGGCTGCGGGAGCAGGTGAGAAGGCTGTGAGAGCATCAGGGAGGATGAAGAGACGGGGATCAACAGAGAAACCCCACAGAGACAAACACCTTAAGCCCCAGCTCCACAGGAGCAGGGCAGCCAGAGTCTGTGGCCTAGGTCCCTACTGGGGTTCCCCGCGCCAACGAGGACACAACCAAGCTGCGGCGAGTGCCCAGGTAGACCCCCCAGGTCAGTAGGCAGATGGAGCACAGGACCTATGGGGAGACGCTGACGTGGCTGGCTTAGGGCACTCCAGAGAAGAAAGACCAAGGAGGCTTTCTCAGCTACCTGCTCTCTTCAGCTACCCTGGGAAGTCCAGGAGAGGACACCACCAGGCTCTTCTTGCAGCTTGGCATTGAAAGCACAAGAGACACCAATCCTAGCTGTACCAAGGGCAGGACTGTGCTTCTCATCATTTTCCCAGGAGAGAGCACCCTGTTAATTTGACAGTTTTCTAGAAATTGCTGTCACTTCAGAAAAGTTGCAAATGAAAACCATGAATGTGTTTTTTCCTCTAAAACACAGAATCGAGAAACTAACTCCCTTAATTTAGAAAATGGACATGAATTAGTCAAAAAAGAGCACACGTCATTATCTACCTTTGGGTTTCATTCCCAAAGCCTTATCTGTGCTTCATTTAGCTAAGAGCTGACAAGAGGGATTCTGTGTTTCTCAGATCTGAAGTCTGATTCATCAGAAAATATATATCCCTCTAGAACTGTCTCCCAGATTGTAACCTCTAACTTGAAGAGTCTTTGCCAGAATTCTACTTAATGTAAATATATCCACCAGGATTTCCTATAATCCAGAGAACCCTTGATAAATGTGATCAGGGTATTGACTTAAGAATCTCCTGCTAACGTAAGGCCACCTGACAAAGTGCTAGTGATACGCAGATGTATTTTTGAGGTGCCAATGGCCTGGGTAACTGGCCTCTATTACCAGTTAGCTTACCAGGGCACTTTTCCTATGGGGCAGAGGTATTCCTTCTGGACAAACTGGTGAGAAAAGGAGACATTGATCACCTCTGAGTTTATGAGTCTCAGTACACACACTTTTCATGTTATAAAACTCCAGAAGTAGTTATACAAACACATCAGTGACATGAAATTTGGCTAATTACTAGCTTCATAGTGAGACTAAATATAATGGGATGCAAATGACTTATTATATGGGGTGACTGAATCATGGAAATAGCTGCTCAGGACTCTCCAACTCATTAAAGAGCCATCTCTTTCAGGAACTGAGCAGGCTGAAGAGAAAGCTGCCTAGAAGTCAGGAACTGGATCCGCGTGTAGTTAGCTTCACAACGAAATGGAGAGTTTTGGCAGGACTCTCCTGTCACCCTGACAGCACCAGGGAGCAGCGTGCCATGAAAACTGAGAAACAAGCAGGTTGGCCAGTTTCTCCCAAGAGCAAAGACAAAAATCAGTGTGATCCCATCAAAACATTTCCTCAGAATCAGAAAGTGTTTTTCTTATGGAAGGTTTTCAGTGGTTCTTCTTAAAGCGCCAGGCTATTAATAAATGGGAGCTGTATCTTTGGTGTTTTCACAAAAACAAATTCCAAAAAGCCTTTAGTGCAGTTATTCCCTTCTCTCCTTCTGTTTTTACCCTCCTTTCTTGGATCTTGAAGTTGAAAGAACACTACTCTGTGTAAAATGATTCATAAATATTAATCAGAGGAAATACATGGGGAAGAAGAGCACAGTTAATGATTGCTTAGAGAAGGATATATTTTATGGGAAAATTAAATTATTTTATTACACTATTATTATAAGTTGTTAAAATTACAATTAATTTTCATAAGTATTGTAGCAATAGTAAATTAATGTCAAAATGTGTTGGCTTTGTAGTTTTTTAATACAGAATAAACTATACACTGGGAAAAATGGTCCCTTCAATATCAAAATGTGGGTTTTGCTAAAAGAACCAAAATTTTTACATAGGTGCACATGAAAACGCAATGATGTCCAATAGTGTGGTGGGTTGACCCTGGATGGACTCCAGGTGCCCACCAAAGCTACTCTATCACTCACCCTCCCTAACTGGACAAGGGAGAACAAATATAATGAAAGGCTCGTGGGTCGAGATAAGGGCAGGGAGAGATCACTCACCAATTACCATCATGGGCAAAACAGACTCAACTTGGGGAAAATTAACTTAATTTATTGCCAATCAAATCAAAGTATAGTAATGAGAAATAAAACCAAATCTTAAAAAACCTTCCCCCCACCCCTCCCTTCTTCCCAGGCACAGCTTCACTCCCAAATTCTCACCTACACCTCCCCAGCAGCGCAGGGGGACGGGGAATGGGGGTTGGGGTCAGTTCATCACACATTGTCTCTGCCGCTCCTTCCTCCTCAGGGGGAGGACTCCTCACTTGTCCCCTGCTCCAGCGTGGGGTCCCTCCCACGGGAGACAGTCCTCCACAAACTTCTCCAACGTGGGTCGTTCCCGCGGGCTGCAGTTCGTCACGAACTGCTCCAGCATGGGTCCCTTCCCTGGGCTGCAGTCCTTCAGGCACAGCCTGCTCCAGCGTGGGTCCCCCACGTTGTCACAAGTCCTGCCAGAAAACCTGCTCCAGTGTGGGCTCCGCTCTCCAGGGGTCCTGCCAGGAGCCTGCTCTGGCATGGGGTTCCCACACGGTCACAGCCTCCTTCGGGCATCCCCCTGCTCTGGCGTGGGGTCCTCCCCGGGCTGCAGGTGGAGATCTGCTCCCCTGTGGACCTCCCTGGGCTGCAGGGGGACAGCCTGCCTCACCGTGGTCTTCATCACCACGGGCTGCAGGGGAATCTCTGCTCCGGCGCCTGGAGCATCTCCTCCCCTCCTTCTGCACTGACCTGGGGTCTGCAGGGCTGGGGGTCTCAAATACTCTTACTCCTCTCTACTGCTGCAGTTGCATGGGGGGGGGTTTCCCTCCTTTCTTAAATCTGTTCTCCCAGAAGCACTGCCACCATCGCTGATGGGCTCAGCCTCGGCCAGTGGTGGGTCTATCTTGGACAAGGGGAAAACTTCCAGCAGCTTCTCACAGAAGCCACCCCTGTAACCCCCCACTACCAAAAACTTGCTGTGCAAACCTAATACGAATAGTTCGGAAAAATCCTGAAAGTATATTTGGCTTTTTGCTGATGGAAACAGAGACATATAACTAATAATAGAACAACTTACCCAGTTTGATGCATAACAGCAAATTACGGTGTTATGTAGTGAGGTCCCAAGAGTGCTCTATTACAGCACTCTGAGGTGTGGAAGTACTGCAATTAGGGGTCTAGGTTCCCTCCACTGTCTATGACTATCCTCCAAATGTAAGAATACTATTATTAAAATAATTTTTATGTATTTTATATACACACAAAATAATTATTATAGCAATAATTAAGACCCTTGGGAGCTTGTTTGATGTGTTATATAAGTAAGCTCCAAACATTGATGGCTGAGTTAGTTAACACTCAAGGTGAGATGGTCGATATGTTCTTTTATCTCCATTTTCAAATACAGAAAGAGAGACAAATTAAGAGATTGGCCAAAAGTATCACACTAGCAATTCAGGGGCCGAGACAAAAAAGGTCAGTTTGAAGTTGTGTTCTCAGTATCAACTGCAGGGACCACCACACGGTTCCAGTATAAAAAAATATTGAATAGTGGATTATACCCCTTTCTACACAGTGAACCAAAAGAAAATCTTTACCAACATTCTGGAAAAGAAAAACAGTATCAAAAAGATTATAGAACAAACCAGCAGAAGAAATACAATATCCCATTTTCATTTCATTCATTAAAAGTGCTATTTTGGAAATCTTGAGCAGCAGAGGAAAAGAGCTAAATGGAAGAAAGTTTTTTTTACTCAGTCATCCACTGTTCTCACTCAAATTCTGAGCCATCAAGCCAGGTCATAGCTACAGTGAGCAAGCACACTCTCCTCATCCTCATACAACTACCACAGCCCACTAGAGGGGAAGTCTTTTTTGTCACTGTACATGGAAAATGATGCTCATTTACATTGCCACACACAATAACCCTGTTCGTACTGGGAAACTAATCTGCAGAAAATACGTGTCATGGTGCACAGATAGAGAAGAAAGAGCATGACACATCAAACAGCTAGTCATCCTGAAAGAGGTCTATTTCTAAAGATCCTCTCAGTAGTGAATAAAGTTAGGAAACTCTTCCATTTATAGGTGGCAGGGCATTCATTTCTAGACCAGAAAGGAAGAAGCACTTCTGGCAGCAATATCCACCCAAGATTCATAATTTCTTTGTTTGCTAAGAGAAAATACTGAAAGGGAAGGGAAGGGAGAAGAGGATACAACACTGGGATGTGTTTAAAGGCTTAAAGTATGTCAGAAAGAAGAAAAAAAACAAGAATGCAGAGGCAAAGAGAAGGAATGAAATGCATGGATAATTTTAAGGAAAAAATAACAGAAGGACAACAGGCAGCTTGTTATGGTACTGTAAAAAGACAACTCTCAAGCATCCAGGTTGAAAATCCAGCTGCTCTGCCACAGCACATCCTATCTATGCTCATATTTGGCATTTCAACTGAGACCAGACTCCATTTTTTCTTTCCTAAACTTCATTTTAAAAGCCTAAGTGTAATTCCTATGTCATACACAGTTTTCCAAATAAAAGAGGGAATACTAAGGGAAAGGCTCACGCTTGCATAGTTGGTTTGGGTTTGGTTGGTTTTTTTTTTTCCAATTTAATAACTGAAAATCATTTTCTAGCAATTTCAGCATTGCAAAGTCATCTTATAAAATCCTTCACTATCTGCTAAAATCTGATACGTGATTGGACATGTGGTGGGAGTACAACTGTAGTCAGTTCAAATCAGGTTATCTCAGCTCACATCAGTTAATTCAAGTTCACAAGCTGTTCATCTGACCTTAGAATAGGATGACAGAATAGGGATGACCTTAGGATAGGCCATTTTTTAATGGTTACTTCTGAGTACAGAAGTAGTACTGTATTTGAAAAGATAACAACTTGGACATAGCATGCAAGGACTGTTTACATTTTGCATACAGTCCCTCTTTTTGCTCTGAGAAGGAACTGGAATTAAGCAGACAAATCTGGGAATAATTAGTCCCCGATGCAGATGTGCTTACATCAGCAGCTACAAAGACTTTTGTTACTAGCACCTCAACTTCTGTGACTTTTATGACCTCAAATGCATCAAGGATTTTGAACAACTTTTAGTTACATCCAGACTGACTCCCAAAACTACCCACTCCAGCTGTAAGTCAAAATCCCTCTGCTCCCAGCCAGTGCTGAACCTCCCACTGGCCGTCAAAACGTACATTGAGAGAGAAAATATTTTGAGATGGAAGTGTCGTTTATCCTTTGTATTCCTAGAGGATATAATAGCAAACAAGTGCATTACCAATGTCATTTTAGGATAGTGGTCCCAGTTCCACCACTATCCGAGATACTTAATGCACCTAATTAATGCAGCAGGTTAAAGGAGTCAACAAAAACATGGAGAAAAATGCCTATTTGCTCTGGACATTTTTGCACACTTGAGCTAATCTAATCAAAAGTTAAAGAAGGCATTTTTCATTCAATATTCTGACCATGAGAACTGTTAATTTAATTTTCTTAGAATTTAGGAGTTGAGAAAAATACAATTATATCTTATAGAAACAATGATTTTATGCGGGGGGTGGAGGGGGTTCTGTATTGAATGCAGCGGGAAACATCGAAACTATTAGGTTACTTAGACCATCTTAATCTACAAAAACTTCAGGGAGTGAGCTCTTGGTTCCAATTTCATTCTGCCAAGCCTCGCTAGAGCTGAATTCTTAATCCAGAAGCTGACCAGCAGAATTGTTAACTAAGTTGGATGTATTCTGTTTATTTATTCTTGACATTTTGCCAGAAGAAATCAAAATGAATGAAAGAAAAAAAAAACAAACCCAAAAACTTTTCCATTTTGAAAATTTAAAAGCAAGTTGAATTAATAACCAGAGTTAAATCTTTCCTGTGCCAAAGTAAAATACTTGAGAAAACACATGGCAGAACTTCACAGTTCTGGAGAAGCCTTTTCTTTTCCTTCAGGAGTTACAGGATTTTTATAGAATAAATTGTTTACAGAAGAAATCACCTCAAGAAAGAAAAGTCCCACCATAATTTTGGCTTTAGCTTTAGATCCACTCTAAACCAGTGAAATTCTGGGGCTCTACATACCATCTTTGACTTCCAGTAGTATAAAAGCATTCTATTTCAGTATCTCTACAGTCACCTTGCACTCAAATATAGCAATACAAGACAGAAAAAAACATCACTAAAAACACACATTTACTCTATGCACACAATACACTGATACTGCAGCAAGGCAACGGCTTACTGCAGGGAAATGGCTGTCAGCTGCCTCTGATGCGAATCAGCTCCATTTTGACCCAGTAGAATGGCTTGGTTTTGGTTTTTAAATAAGTCCAAATTCCCTGAGGAACACAAAAGGCATAGAAGTGGGTATGCACAGAAGTGGACTGCAAAAGCTGCTTCAGCTTTTGCTTTCAAGCTTCAGATATTTTCAAGGAAAAAGCACTTTACACAGTTACTGTACCACATAAAGTCATTTCAGTTCATTGGCTAACAACATTGTTGTCCATTTTCTCAAAGTGATCTCTCATTACTCTACATCATCCAGAGTAGAATAATAGTAAGATTATCCGCACTTCATTGTCTTCTAACCACGAACATTTCTGAAATCTCAACAACTCAGTTAACCATTTCGCTGCAAAACCTGCAAGGGTAAGAGTGTACTCTCTGACCTGTCTAGGTTAACACTGTACTCTCCGGAGCCAAAGATATTTTCCTCCTTCCAACCAGGAGCTTGCAACGCGGTTTCCATAAAGAAGGAGGCATTATGAAAAAGGGTCCCTGAATGACAAGGTGCCTTTGGAGGCATCATCCCCTCTGACTCAAAAGTAAACCACTGGTTAACGTCCCACTGAAGCCAGTCTTCTAATACCCAAATATGTCTGTATCCATTCCACAGAAGAACATTCTGCAGCGCTACGAACAACTAACAACTTTAGATACTTTTAAAGAAATTTAAGATGTTCGTAATTAGCGAGCAAACAGAGCCAGATTTTGCATCTTTTTTGCTTATAATCAGATGGCTTAAAGCAGTACTTTACTATAAAGCCCTACTCGGAAAACTTTTTATTCATATGATCAAACTGCAATCAAGATATCCAGGACTGACTCAGCCAATAATTGCGAACACTGCAACAGTTGCTATCAAAGCAACAGAAAAGAACATGCCAGAAAGTGGAGTCCTCCGAAACCTGACCACTTTGCTCAATAATTTTATACTTTTTATTACCAACTGTATCAACACACCAGTTCTGCAGGGAGAGACTGGTGTGATGGTTAATGGTTTTAGCCCTTTAATAGCAAGTGAGCATCGGAACACACTTGTCCTGGTGAAAGTATGCAGAAGCATACCTGTCATTGATTTGAAAAGCAAATGGCCTTTCAGTTACTGAACAATAAAAAAATCCACAAGGCCAGTGCTACACAATAAAGAAGGGACAGAACACAGTGTTGATATTTTCAGTTAAATTCAAGTTTATGAACAACTTTCTTTGTTATCTTTTTTGCCCCCATTTCCCCTGGAAAATATGCTTTCCTTCCCAAGGTTTAAACCCTGTAATTCATTTAAGAATTTTCTTACCCACAAGTGTAAGATGTTCTATTTCTTACTTGAAACCAGATAGTTCTCTCAATTCTTACTAAAAGTCTCAGAAAATCATAGACAAGCTTGGTTTAACATATAGCAGAATATGCATCCAAGCACACTAAAGTTTTTCTTGCTTTTGTCAGCAAAATACATCTCAATACTCATTCAATCCATCCTGATAAAATAACAAGATAATTCACGATACATCAAATTCTTCAGCTTCGTGTGATGACCTAGTCAGTTCAAGGAGGTAGAAAAATTTCTATGAAGATTAGCCAGATTTGCATGCATTCCTTAAAGATGTGCCTTTAAACCCAGAAAACATTTCAGGACCAGGTGACCTGGTAACACAAAGGTGAACTGGATTTGTGTGTAGAACATCTAACAGGAAAGGAAAGGAAAGCAGGATCGTACAAAAAGAAAGAACGTGACTAAATTGAGTTAGATTCAAATACACAGATACATATTTCCACTTCCGTAAAGCTGATCATTAAGCATGTGCTGAACAGGAAGCAAGTAGTGCCTGAATAATATAAAATAATATATAATATTATTGTATTTTATTCTTTATTATTATATCCTATATTAAGTTGTTAACTTCCAAACCAACAATATTTGATTGTCATGCTAATATCTGCCAATATGAAGGCATGAACTCAGGTATAGTGGTAAACGTCTGAAAATAACCAGTGTAAAACCTGCTATTATGGTTAGTAAAGATTATATCTAAAATGGATGCATATAGAGGAATTCCCTTTTGACACCTCCAAACAAAACCTATAGCCTCAAAACCCTGTTGAATTCCAGCTGGGGGAATGCTCATATCATGGGGGAATATCTCATTCTGGAGTGTCGACATTCTTTTGAATTTTTTTTCTGAGCAAAGAGCAATCAAGTAGCATCAGGCCAGAGAACAAGGGCACAGTGTACAGACTGATGCTCTCAGTGAGAGGTGGGGCAACAGAGGTTCCAGCAAATGCTCCTCTGAAGAGTTCCATGCTGTATATAGTATATAGATGGTAATTTCTCAGAGTAAAGCTTGACATTTTAAATTTTTATTTAAAGCAAGCCGGAGGCATCTAATCCAAAATCAATACCAGAAGGAACACAGTAGACCTACTTTACACCTGTGGCTGTTATTTATTAAATATATTTGAGGCTTGACAGTAGATAGCTGAACGCTGAGTAGGTTGTATTTATTCCCCTTCACTTATTGATAAAAAATTAAAAATCACATCTATGCAAAAAGGTGAATTATGTCTTTCAAGAGCAGAATAACAGTGGCTACTTCATAATGGATTCTGGCCTAAAAAGTAATACAGATGGCTATTTACAGACTGCCTGATCTCCACAGTGAAATTTTCCATGCTTTTCCTACAGTATGCCAAAGCATTTCATCCTCATTCTAACCCTAGTTTTTCAAACTTAGGAAAGACAAGAGTTGTACTGAAAGGTATCGACTGACTACTCGACCATAAATAACCAACACACGACAGTCACCTCCTGCACAACGCTTCAGGAACACCACACTGAATTGTCATATTGGATCCAAGGAGGACTCAGCACAAGCAGAACGAAAACCCTGCCTCTGATGAGCAGGTAACGTAAAGCTTTCACACATGCATGAGATCCTCGGTGTTCAAAGGACGGTTGTTCTTTCTTCGCAAGCCAGGTACCAAACCAGTTCACACCTCCCGTAGAGCACTGCAGCAGGGAGAGGAGATTGCTCTGCCTTACAGGAGAGGTAAACAACCAAGAGAACCAACCTGTGGCAGCAGGCTGCAGAGGTTTCTCCCAAGAGGAAACAATAGATAAGAAGAAATTTCCTTTTAGCTCAGAAATATTTTGATTAGCCCTAATAATAAACACCTCGTTGCTTTTCTTTGAAACAAAACCAGAGTGCAAAAATGCATAAAATGCATTAAAATGTTAGTTTAACAGAAACTACAGTCTTCACGATACCAAGATTTTACTAGAATTTCCCAGCTACCTCAGCTTGTTATTGTGATATTTTAACTAACTTCAGGGTATGACTTAGTAATAGACTCAGACTGCTTCTAATAAAACATCACTTTGGAAGATGACTAGTTAGTTGACTGATTTGAAATACATAAAACTTGTTTGCCAAATACTAAAAGCCATAGCAATCTTTTGTCTCAATAGGCCTATTTTAAAAATTTGGAATAAGCCATAAATGGCATAGACCAATTGATAATAATTTTCTTTCTGCAAGGAGGTAATCCACTTAAAAATGATGATGATTTAATTTAAAAAAAATAATCCTATACAACAATGAAAAAAAACCCTCTAGCCACTTCAAAGGGCATCAAAGACACTAAAGGAGAAGCCGGAAGAAGAGATTCACTAGTGAGTATGGTATAGTCACTGATACCTATACTGCAAGCAGCAGACGGCATATAAGGGAAGTATGTATTTCAGTAAAGAAGGAGACAAGATACTAAGACAAACTGACAGCTGGTCTGTGCAATTCCTCTATGCATAGGAAATATGTATTTTGGCAGGGAATTAGGTGCACTCAAGTGCTTATAAACTCGAAGTGCTCAGAAAAACAATTTTTTTATTAAATCAGTACCCCAGCAGGCATTTTCCCCTCTTTCTTCTTGCAAGCTTTCACTCCTCCAGTCTGTTATGTAAGATAAATGAGGCAGTCCAAGCAAAACTTACATGGTGATTGAAAACAGAGTGGCAAATACATACCTACAAATCAAAGAAAGCTGTGTCAAGCGTGCCAGACTAAGTTAGTAATAACATCATGATTTTTACAGGATGGGGCTTGAAAGAAACGTCCCCTTAGTAAAGAGTTTTACTTACCTCAATTAAGTGCATCATGACCACTTTGAAAATGGGGAAGGCGCGCGGGGGGGAGTGATGCAAGAGTGTGGTTTGAAAAGACATTACTTTCAACAAAGGATAGCAAATTTATTTATGCACTACACCTTTCGATATTGAGGGGTGTTGTAGGGAGTCACTACTGAGAAGCTCTGGAAACAACTTTTCAAAAAATGGATGTATGAATGTAAAATTGGAATTTGGGTTCTTTACTTCAAATGGGCCAGATATTCAGGGGATTTGTCAAGTTGAAGTTCAGAAAATTAAGTCTCTTATCTGGACACACAGGCTGCAGCACAGTGCACAAACGTGACATGGGCTCAACTACTCAACAGTCAAAGTACTGAATAGTTGCTCAGTATCAACCATTTGGTGCATGAAGATTTTCTTTCCCACCATCAACTCAGATTACAGAAATACAAATACCAAGTCCCTTCAGCCATGCAGTCCACAGGAGCAGTTATACAGTTCTGATATCAACTGACTTAGTTATGTACTAGTCCTCCAAGGTCCCTGATTTGGGCACATAATTCACATTCTGAGATCACTACATCAAAGAAATCTTTGAACTGATTCTTTATCTGTCCCAAAATAACAGGAAAATTTCAGCTTTATGATGATCTAGCTATTAATCTCAAAACAATTATTCATCTAAGTATGCTTTTTTTCTAGTAAATCAGTTTACTGGGTACCAGGTTCCAAATTCAAATGAACAAATGGCAGATCACCTTGTAGATTTATAATTCATTCATTTCCCGGTGCACAAGTGTCTACTGATTCACTCAAGCTCTTCCTCTGTGCTAACAGAGCTGTGTCACAGTTATACCTGTTCATGCAATACAAATACTGCTCACCTCAACAAGTTTTTGAAGAATAATTAAATCTCGCTTTTTTTTCTTTTCCCTTCAAACACTGGGAAACATAACAGAACATGACGAACAGCAGAAATAGCTCCACATAGTACCTTTTAATCCAGACTCTGAACTGCTTTGATTTATTTTTTTTTTCTTTGATTCTCTCATTTTATAATATTTTCTTGTAACATTTTGGGTTCAGTTTACCAATGGCAGCACCACAGCATCATCAGCTATCAGCAATTTCCACTATTTTGTCACTGATAGATTATGGTCTTTCCAACATCCTCAGAATTTTATACCAGAAGCTAGCATAACTTGAACTCCAGTCGGAGCTCAGACCCTTAAAACTCTACAGTTTTCAGTCTTCTAATATATATGAGATCATTTTTTAATATTCTTTTTACAAACATGGAATACACATTACATTTTTGCATTGCCCATAACAATTCCTTTCGCTTCAGTAATAGTATTTTTGCTGAGCTACCTGAACACTATGCAAACACAAGTGTCTCAAAACCTAGCTCTTGTCACTAATTTACCTTTTGGCTATTTTCCTTCCTGCTGATGTCTGTTGGTTTTAAACACAGAGTATTTAAACCTACTTCAGTTCTGATTCACGTTTTAAGCGAATTGCTGTTCCAGTAGGACTTCTAAGAATTATATTCTTCTGCTTAAGATATTTACTTCATTTATTTGATTAATGATAATATATTTTGTTGAAAAATACTTCAGAGACAAGAAATCCGATGGATCTGCTACACTGTCTGGGGTTTTACTGATCATTTTGAGCCTCTGCACAACAGAACAGCTTCCAGATAGCTCCTACAAGCTGCATTTATAGATACAATGCCCAAATATTATGATTTTTTAAATTAAAAAAAAAAAGAGGTAGTAATGGTAGGCCTTCACAGAAGAGGAAAAAGCAAATGTTTCTACGTTTCACTACCCAGGAGGAAATGCAGGCGAGGCTGTGGAGAAAATTAGTTCAAAACAGCCTGCATGTACACCTTGTACCGGCACAGGACAGCCTCTCCTGCTGTACGGAATCTGGAGAACTTCATTGACTCACAAATCGTAAAGAAGTCAGACCATCAGTCACACAAGTTGTCTTCATGGAGAACAAGTACAGATTTTATACGATGTCACTATCCAAGTACATTTTAGAGATATGATTTTGAAAATTATTTCATTAGGTAATTAAAAAAAAATTGTCTGATACCTTTGTCTGCAAATTGGATTTTCTTAGTGTCTGAAATCTAACTTTATGATCCTCAAGGGAAAAATAGGATATTAGTACATTAAAGAAAGCCCTACATACTAGTCAGAGTAGGTGTGGTGTACATAGGAATGCCACCATCTAAGATTTTGAACTGTTATAATGAAATTCTCAGATTCTGTCACATAAAGGACAGTTCCCTAGATCTATAGTGTCCCCACTGATGAAGCATGGTTCAATAGCCCCCATTCTGCTTTTGTGCCACAAAGTAATTTGGAAAAAATATACTATGTTTGGAGGAGAAAAAATACAGTTTCTCCTGAAAAAACTTTTTGTTGAAAAGTACCTTTTTAGACATTCAGGCCATACCTAACTGTATTCTGATTGAGACTGACTGGTAAGTGGAGCACAGGAAAGTAGCCAAAAAGATCAAAATGTATATTAAATACTTCTCAGGTTTGACACACACCTATTAAAACCATACATACTCTGAGACGGAACGTATGACCTGTTTTTGTAAATATTATTTAAGAAATCAATGATAACATTTAGTAGACATGTATTACTATTTCTCTATCTTAGTCTGTTCCCAAGTGCCACAACGTGAAATTTAGACAGCTTTGGAAAAGAGGCTATTGTAAACATACACAGACTGAGAATGTAGTTTCCCTGGCAACCAAAAGATCTGAGAACAACTCATTCCTTCAGGTTGCAATTCAGTTTATGAGCTTCCACATCTGCTTGCATAGGAATGAGACACCTGGGATTACATTTCTAGAGTGATGAGTGAGAAATTAGAGAACAATAGACATTACATAGCTAATTTTGTGCCGTGATGAAAATGAGTCCTCTGATGTTCATTGTCGCGGACCACCCAGAATATCCGAGGGCACCAGGATTCATACCCTGATTAAGCATCCAGTCTCTTCCCTACTTAACTTGACAGGAGCCAAGACCTGTAAGAAAACCAAAGAGGATGCTCTCCTGCTTTGTACTAACACGGGTTAATGGACTATTTTGTTAAACAGAGTGTAAGCATTCCTTTCTGTTAAGAAAGAATATAAGCCAGAGGAAGGAGGAAATATTGCACATTAGATGGCAATCAGGAAAGAGCAGGCATTTCTGTTTGCTGTTTGCAAGAACAACAGGTGCAAAAATGTCATTTACTATACAATTTTATTTAACTCTCAACATGAACAAAGTTACATGTACTCTGTCGGATTGGATGGAAGGAATTACTGTGGCAGGATACTTTTATTTCCTAATGCAAATACTCAGTGTTTGCATTCCTTTACTGGCAAATGACTTTACTTGCAAATGACTTCGTATGGATGTTATCACTAGCAGGGTTATCTCATTCAGCCCGTCATCTACAAGCAAACTACATCAGCTAGGCTGCAATTAGTATGTCTGAGAAGAAAGTGAATTTGCAAGACTTGTATTCAACACGTTACTCAAGACTCAGATGGTCCTACATTAGTTCAGCTGAAATTATTGGATTTGTTATTATTAAGATTACTATCATTAATGAGTTTTGTGGACAAAATGATTTTTTAAGGGGTTATGGAGGATTTCTGCTTCCAACATCATTTAATATTCTTTCACTATGTAAAGTGAATGCAAAAATGACTGCACTATTGCTCCTTTCCCTACTAAATCTGTTCTGCTTCTGTCTGAATACCTTTTTGTTGTAGATGTCTAATGTTCAGAAATGTGCAGCAAGCTGTCTATAGTATACATAACCTGAATTATCTGAAGAAACTGTCTTGTGGAGACAAGCATCCCTAAAAATCATCAGGGCTTGCTTTTTAATTCTTTTTTTAAAAATCTAATATATGGCATTTTTCTAAGAGTTTTTTTTAAAAGTGAGACTCAAGAATATTGATATCTCCTATAGAACTTCAGTAGCAAGTTTTCTAACATACACAGCTCTCAATGCACTCTACCAAAAAAACCCCCAAACCACCAAACCCCCCAAAACCCCTCATAGTTTTACAGTCTTATTTAAGGTTGTTTTGAATTTGATTCAAGTAATAGCATGCCCTCAGTTTTTCACCTACTGCATGCTCACACTGCCTGAAAAGTTCAGACTTTTCAGAGTAAGGAATGCATTCAACCTTTAAATATCAATAACTGGGTAATTTTTTAGGTGAAATTCTGCTCTTCAACCCCTAACATGAGCACTTAATCTATGACCCCTCTTACCACTCTACTTGATGGCACTCATAGAATCTGAATACTGAGCTTCTTTTCATGTGGCAAATGCAGGTGGAACCTTCCACACAAAGCCCGGAGTTTATCCACCTGAAGATAAAAACACAGTGGTCTTTCTTTCCATGGACATTAAAACAAATTAAATTTTTGCAATGAAAAGTATAGCTTCCTCTAATATAGACTGCACATAGGTGCTAATAGAATCAAGCAAAAACGTATTTCCTCCACAACAGAGCAAATATTTTGGAAATTCAAGTACTTCACATTACACACCAAAATTCCCTTTACCTTCTCAGGATTTGAATCTCTAGGACCTGTTTCACATGTAAACTCATGACAATATGTGAGGAAGAACTGCTAAATCCAAAAAGCTGCATTTAAACTGATCCTTGAGAAACAAGCTTCAAGACAAGCAGCAATGTCATGTTGAAAGAAACCTTGCATTTTGGAATCTTTTCATAAATCTGTTTCCTTCCTATTTTCATCTATCAGCAACTTCAAGTCTTTCTGGAAGTTTTATCCTCCCAGCATTTTAAAGTAGTTGCTTGCATCCCTACATCACTGAGAAAACCCTCTATCAGAAATCCGTTATTATCTTCTCCACCCAAATGCTCTTTAAACCATATGTCTTTATACTGGGCAAAATAAGTAACTAAATTGTAACCCTTGTAATTCCCATAGCAGAACAAGGCTATATATGTTCAAACAGTAGTGCCCAAGTATCCTTCCATCTAGAACTGATGATTACCCCAAATTTGCCCCCTGGCAGCACTTCTAGACAAGCCTGATCCCAAAAGTCTGTGGTCTCCCACACTGAGTCCTCTTACCTGCATGTCATTTACATACTACCCTATAAGCTAGAAACACATAAATTCAATCAATAGCAAAATTTAACACCCCTATTCCTTATTTCCCATCTTTGTAAATCCTAATTCTGGGCTATACTGTCCCTGAGCTTAGGCAAACTTGAAAGGAGGAAAAAAAGTGATTCTTAGTAAGACTCCCCTTAAGGAACAGGAAGCCTGTTACTATGTCTTAACATACTAAGTAACTTGGAAGAAAAGTTCCCATAGCTCGGGCTGAGTAAGGGTGCTTTCAAAGATTACATCTAAATCAGGATATGTCTCAGGACACATGGGAAGAGGCAATGTTGTAAGACCAAATAAATAAAAGACTAGTTTTCAATGCACAGACCTTTCACTAAGTCTGAAATAAAAACAGGGACATCTAATGCTAAATATAGATTGAGAAGAACCTCTCAGAGCTTAATTTTATTATATTAATTAATCTGAGAGAAAAGATTATTGGTACCAGCAGGAAAGAGAAAAAATATTAGTAAGGGGACATATGATAAGATTCTTAGCACTTTAGACAGATGGGCACATGATTGCCTGGGGACCACTGGGGTCTAAGTTGAAGGTGGGAAAAATTAGAAGGTATTATAAAATCAATAAGTGTTAGGATGGCAAGAAGTCCCCTCTAGGCGCTCCCTTACCAGCAGCAGGGAAAACATCCCAGGCCCCTCAACCTTGGAAGTCAGTCATACACAAGTACCGTTGGAACAAAACCAGATTTATTGTCCTGCTCCAAGCTGCATTTATCAGACGCAGAGCTGCTCAACAGGGACTCCTAAACCACCCTGATCAAAAGGTTTAACTCTATAGTGCCTTTCCTCCTGCCTCTCAGATAATTTCCCCGTATCGCCTCCACACCCTCCAAACACAGAGCACGCCTCTGTTTCCCCCTTCCCCAGTGGCCCCAGTTTAGCTGATTTTCTAGCACGATCTGGTATTTATGATATGGATACCCTGTTAATTTCCCTGTTGGTTATTAATTTTTTTAAGCTAACATGCCCCCATTCTGTTGTCTGCAGTAAGCTGCCATTTTCACGTCACTGCCTTGTTAGCGATGCCATGGGTCAGGGTGGGCCATCTGCACAAACATCGCTTTCCTTTTGTAATCTGCAGCATCCTGAAACTCCTCGTGTTGTTACCTTGTTAGCAGTGCCACAGGTCAGGGTTAGCCATCTGCATGCAAACCCTAATCCATAACTCAAGTGAGCTCCTGAATTTCAGAAGCAAACGAAGGCAGGCTTTTCAGTGCCAAGGCTCATCTCTTTGTATGCATCCCTTGAAAATTGGGACTTAAAGGTCAGCAACGGAGGAGCCGTTTGTGAAAAATGCTTTCTTATTGATAAGTGAGTGTTCTGAACATCATTAATAGCCTTATGCAGGTGACACCGACAGATTTAGCACCTCAGTATAGCCATTCCAACTATTTTTTATTTTCCAACAGATTGGGCTTGCTTGGGCTTGCAGAAAACCTCTTTCCAGTTTCCTACTTAATAGCAGCTTCCCTGAGTTACACCCAGTACAAAGATCCATCTAATGCGACGATCCTTCCACATCATGTTGAATACGGAACATGCCAAGCAATGTTGTTTTGCAGCCTTTGGATCTAAATCTTATGGTGGTTGCTAATATTTTGGTGACTGTGAGCTACCTGCCTTAAAATTTTCTTCGACACATTTCATCTAACTGCTGATAACCTTTTTTTATTACAAACTGAAAAAACGTTATTCTTCTTACTTAGAGAGCAGGGTTTAAATATAGTTTTGATTTTCATACCCACTTTTTAATCACCGGTCATTTTAGTCAGCTATCCCCACTCCCCACCATCATCTGGACACAAATCTCTAACTGGAGTTAGAATTAGGACCTTCAAAAAACTTGATAACAAACAAACAAATAAAAATACAACTGGTGGATGTCATTTTAGCTTTCTGAAAGGCTCATATCATACTCACCTAGCATCAAAATAAAATCTATTTGGCAAGTCCACCTCAGCACCTGCTTAGATCTCTTTTTCCCTGCCAATTCTCATTATCCTCTGTGCAAATAGTATAAGAACTCCACAGAGCATAAATATATTATCACTTCAATGTCCTAAAAATATTTTTTAAATACAGTTTAGCCAAAACTTGTGAGAAATAAGAGCTGCTTCCATGCATTTTGTTGATTCTCTCCATACTGAAAAGTAATGTATAACATGTTAAGCAATGGGTTATAGAGCTTTCCTTTTTACATCTCTCAATTAAATTTGTTCCATTTGGTTAGTAGCAGGAAGTTGTTATAACCTATAGGTCTGACCAATAGAAAGTGTACATAAGTAATTCCCAATCAGGGTTTCCATTATTTTATTTTATTTTATTTTTTTTGGTTTTGTTTTATTGTTTTAACTGTGGTTGACAGGAGTATCGGTCAACTGTAGTTGTCGCTCCTGGACAAGAAAAAGAATTATCTGGATACAGATGCCATACCTGCCAAAACCTACGCAAGTTGTCCTAACAGTTAGTATTGCTACAGTGACTTTTTATATGCAAGTAGATTAATTTCTTCTTTCAAAGTATATCTTCAGCTCGTCCGATACACATTTTGTTTATGTTTCAATACCTGAGACATGGGATAACATTAGGACCTCAACTTTGGTAAATCTTTCCAGTCCTTGTTACTCAGGAATGGTGAAGGTGAAGCAAGTGATCTCCACCAAATAAATGCCCACAAAGAACACTGATGTTCCAGACCTCTCATTAAATCACTAAGTTCTTGAACTCTCAAAGGGTCAGTATCTGACATAAGATCTTAGTCTCCAAAACTGACAATTCTAGAACATTCTCACTAGTGCATGCAATTTTCCAAAACATACAGAGTGCATGAAAGGGGGAAAATACCTGCCTGTTTATTCATCTTGGAAAAGTGCAACTCAGGCTCTTAAGCAACTTCTTCTAATAGGCTTTTTTGTTGGATATTTTTTTATAGCTTTATTAAATCCTTTCCCTCTACCTTCTCTTATCCTGTCAGAGCCCAGTACTCTCTGACCAGGTTCTTTTAGATATTTCATGAGTGGAGGGTGTAATGTTTAACATCAAATGTACTTGATAGAAGACAGTGGATGTTACATGGGATTTCTGATTTAGCAGAATGATACAAAATATACTGAAATCATAACACAAACTTAAGGTACACTTAGCAAAACACAGCAATTGCAATACACGGTTCAATCACGATACCAACGTGGTCCCCATTACCAACGTCTATAATATACGCACCGTCACAACGCTAGGTGTTGGCTTTGCTCTAGCTGCTGTGCTCTAGATTGGGTTGAAACCTCTGTAAAAGGAGGAGATGGCAACTTGCTTGAGATCAGCTGAGCACAGGTAACTGCAAGGTGTTTTGAGAGAACAGACTGAGGAAGCAGGGAGAGAAGAAAAGTCACGGTGTCAGTCCAAGTGAGAAGGCCACGTAGCACTAGCAGAGATTTATATACTTTATATAGACTTGTTCGGTTGCTGTAACATTCCCTCCGGTGCAGCTCATATACATTCTTACTTTAGTATACAAGAACCTACCCATTTCCTTCCAGTTTCTACAGGCAGTGTTTCTGAAGACGCTAAAGCGACTGAGTAGGGAACTAGTCCTTCATCTTCCATTCTCAAGTTTTAAGATCTTTGACCTAGCAGCATGCCCAGTCCTTCAGAAAAGGCTACGTTGATTTTGGAAACTTACATCAAAGCTGATGAGTACCTAAAAACAAGCCTACAACATCAGACTGGGCATTCAGACAATCATCCCTAGTGTCTGTGGACCTGCCTCCTGTGTCTACTTTTAACATTTTTTTTCTTTGAGCTCTACATGGATCAGCTTCTCAAGGCTTTCATTTTGGAAGCTTCCTCGCTCTGGGCGGAATTTTGCTTTACAGTTTCAGAAAAAGACACAGAGCATGTCTAGTGACTACCAAGTCCTTCTCTATACATTTCTGGGTCCTAGCTAAAAAATGCATTGCTTATGATTCAGTGAAGATCTATAATTGCTGCAAGTATTTCTGAGTCAGTCTCTGACATTGCATTCAGCTCTAAATACTTTGTCTGAAATCCAAAGGATAAATAATATTTACATTCTTTTACTCATATTCGTATTCTGCCACCATAAAAGAGAGTCATTTATTCACCTGCTGTGTTCATCAACATTTCCCAAGTCTTATAGAATCAAACCACTTTGTTTATGCACTTTGGATTATGAATGTAATTAATAGCTTTTTCAACAGAAACTACACACTTCTGTACTATAAAGCCTTAAGTGTCCTTTCTTGAAAACACAGATGGTAAATTTAAAAATTGCTCCGTTATTACTAGTTTTAACTATCTGGCCAAATGGTCATCGTCATGGCTATTAATTAAGGTAGGAAGAACTGCACTGTACAAATACACAAGGGTCAGTACAGGTGAAATTTCTGCTTTATTGTTAATTTTGCTTCAAATTCTGCAAATGACAACCACATAGCATGTATCACTGTCTAATTAAGTGATTTTAGGGGCCTGGTAGCATTCCATCCCTAGGGAAGGGAATTAGATGACCAACTGATTTATTTTGTAGTTCATCACTATGCATACTGCTTACAGTGCATCCCTATCAAAAAAATGCAAAATCTAATGGTAATGAAACAGTATGTTTCACATTGAAACAAAGGGAAGAGACATTTCATAGAACCACGGGCTGTAAGTGCCACCTGATGAGGCAGAAAGGGGACTACAAGATTCGATCTGGCTGTGTACAACCCTGAAAAAAAGACAGGAACTGTATTAGAAAGCCAAGACTATGCTTCCCCCCCCCATTTTAATAAAGCTCCATCTGTACAAAAGCTTCAGACGTTGCAGAGATCATTTCTAAACGGACAAGAACACCACATACACTGGCAGAAGAAAAACATAACATAATACCTGGAACCTTAAATCCCACTCAGGTACCTGGTTCGAAGCAATCCAATAGAGGCAACCTCCCCAAAAGGAGAGGCAATAAAACTAGGAGGCAAAAATGAAAATATGGAACAGAAAAGTATGAGAAAAAATACAGCTATATTTTACTACTACAAAAACTGTGAATTTCTGCATGCACATATTCTAAAACATACTGCAGTAATAAAGAATAACTTGAAAGAACCAACACAAAGATATTGACAAACCAAAAGTAGGGAGTTAATGGAGCAATTCAAGGAACCTTGTTGTCTCCACAATTATTTGGGGTTTATTTAAGCAAAAGTTACCTGCTTCCTTGATGCTACTGCTAGTGATCTTTCTTCTCAAGTTTAAAGGACACAAAAAGAAGCTTTTCCTCCATTTTCTTTGTGAAACACAAAGCCTGCCCATTTACTGATTCTAATATAAATAAGCATTTTTCTGTTCCCAGCTTCCAGACTAGATAAAGAGTAGTCTAAAAAAAGTTTCAGGAATAAAACATAGACAATTGTCCAAATAAACTAGGGGATTTATTTGCATAGACATCCAAAGCTCTATATCAGCTGGGCTAAATAAGTTTTTGCTGTTAAAGACATTAATGTCTGTAATGTTTTTCTGTACACAGAATTATTTTACTTACTAGAAATGAAATTGTGACTTCACTATAAGTTGTTATAAATAGGTATATTACACATATATGTAATTACTGCTGCAGAGCTTAATGGTTTATCTATATCATGATAACAATCCCCTCTGCGAAGAAAGGGCTGTTATTTAGGAAAAAGATGAGTGGGACTATAGACTCTGACACTTCAACCACTTTATCTCTGGACAAATGAGCTAGACCTTCTCTCAGATGTCACTTTCACAAGGATTTGCCGATAATAATATTACCAGCAATAGAATTTCAATGAGTTTTCATACAAATTTGATATTTTACTTTCGCTGATATAGTAAGCAAATCTGAAACCTGAATATTAAACTAAATTGGAGGAATGAGTAAATGAATACATGAGTATTCTATAAAGCAAAGCTGTCCAAACATTTATTCATTTATTTGTCTTATTCATAGACTCGGTCTCCTAGACTATGAACCAGAGTTTTTGTCATCCCAGCTATTAAAGACATGGTTTTACATCTGTATGAATGCCAGTAATTTTTTATTGAAGTTTTATTTGTCCTGACAGCATTTTCATAGCATTGAGAACTATGTTACACATTCAGCAATATTTTATATGTTTTACAACAATATTTACTGATTTCTTATGTGCTCTCCATGCTTCCAGAAAGCTTTTATTAAGTACCTCATGGGCGCAGCCAACTTACAGTTTATTTGTTTCATTAGGTCGGTAGCTAGTTCAGTGGCAGTATTCCACTAAATGACAGAATAGGATGTATTGATGTCAAATTATTAGACTGGAAACAAGCCTGAAGATGCCTAGAGAGAATCCACTGCACTACATCTGGATAATTGCTCTGTTGAGAAGAGTTATTTGACAACCCTTTGATAGAATGGTTGCTGAAAACAGCTCAAAGTTATTAAGCAGAACAAACAACAGCCAACCCTCCATGGGACAGGGCTTTCTGTTTATTGTTTTCCCCTACTCTGTAGACATGGAAAAAGAAGCTACAGCTTCCCAGGTGGAATACATGGGCACACAGAAGAGAAAAGATCTACTTGATACAGATTTTGCATATCTATACAAGATAGGTGTCTAGCATGGTACTGGCACGGTTATTTTACATGCAATAAGAACTTGTAGGAAAGAGGCAGGATGGACTCTGACCACTTTTAAAAACACTGGCAAATATCAGTTTTATAGAAAGACAGATTTAGATTCACAAAGCATGCAAATCAGAATTAAGCAAAACTCTCCCTACCGCAAGCACATCCTTAACTTTCCTGAAGGAAGTACATTTGTTTTAATTTTGCTTTAGTATTTTAGAAAGGAGGCTGGAACTAAGGCAAAGGTGAAATTCTTTCCTTTGTCTTACTGATTTTTTTAAAAAAGTTTTCAACAATTTTTTAGAAAAGGAAGTGAGAGATTGATTCACATAAGAGCTTAATAGTACAGGGGTAAAACTTTGCACGTGTGATTCAGACTCGTTTCTTCCACTACCAAAAATGATCAGAATCTTCATTTCTTCCTTCTCGGGAAACTGTCCACCTCAACTTTCCTGGTGACATGGTTCAGCTTCATATGAGCATCTGATGGGTAAGTAACTGGATACCCAAGTCTCCCACTTCCTGAGAAGATCCCCTAACCATCAAACTAGACCATAGTCATTTTTACCGTTCAGATACAAGCATTTTATGAGACGAAGCAGAAATCTAATAGGACAGGTTGAGAGAACTCCACGGCAAAACCAACAGAACCAAAGTCAAGGCAAACAGAAGTATTCTTGCAGTCAGGATACTCTTTTAAGATGAGGTATAGTGCTACCTATAGAAAGAGAAGGAAACTGAAATTAAGTCTTCAACATCCTGAAATTAATGCTATAATTTCTGAGAACTTAAGTAAGAAGTGGCATGATATGTCTAAAAACGTTTTTGCTCATACTCAAAACCTTTTGGAAGATTCAATCCTAGCTTACATTTAGTTTCAGGATGACAGAAAACTCATGTCCTAGCAGCGCTACCATTTACCACAGCGTAGCTCGTCATGTCCATTCTAGAGCTTACCAGGAAAGATGACTGCTGAGATGAGAGTCTTTTGCTTATTCAGTAATGACTGTAATTCCCCAAGGAATTGAAATGGAGTTTCAGGTACCTCAGAGCCCGTCTTAGAGATTGCACAGGGAGCTGAAGGATGAAAAGGTCTCAGACTCCAGGTACCAGACAAGAAACCAGCGGAGCGTTGGAGCCCAAGTGTGTGCCTCCGGCAGGAGAGCTGAGCCTAGGGATGTGCCTTCATAACCCACTAGGAACAACAATTCATCTTTAACCAGACTGAGCTGTCACAAAAATAACAGTGGCTCCAACAACTGGGTTCACTTGCAACAGCGATGACCATATAACAGAGCACTGGGATAGTTGTCACTAACGATCTTTAAGAAAACGTGTTCTAAGCAACTTCTCAACTCACATGAGTGTTTTCAGTCATTTAACTCCACCAAGCTGCTTACCTCAATGGCAATGAAAGCACTTGAAGGAAAATTTGTTTGCTTTCTCCGCTTCATGGCACGTAAACACCTTTCACGCAAAAGTCATAACTGAAGTCAGTCAGAAGACAGGAGTAGTACACCAAATTCACAAAGTTTCTTTGCAGGATTCATTTCCTACAGAAGGCTCCTACGCTGAAGGAGGCTCAGCCTATACTGTTTCAAAGATTTCAACAGATTTAAGTCAATCAGAAAAATAAGCAAAATAAACCACAATATTCATGAAGCATCTGGTCCTATTCCAAATGGATATTTTCCCAAGTTTTCCTCATAGTATAATTTCAAACTGGGGCATCTTTATAAATAACCACCTTAGGCATAACTGAATGTAATTAACGTCACAAAGAAGAACAGTGAAAAAATCAAGATGCATGCTATCTGAAGAAAAAAATATTTGGATTGCCTAGATTTTGAAGAAATGCATTTTACCTATTCACACCTCTCACCATCAGCACTTCTAAAAAGCAGCATACGAAACATGACAAGAACCAAAAGAATATTCTATTGCTACCAAAATGACTAATTCTAGAGATCTGTGTTTAGTGATGATAATGGATTTAAAAGTGGAAAGAATTGTTCCAAGTAGATAAAAACTGCATAAGTTTATTAATCCTCTCTCTTGCAACATGTACATCATCTTGAGACCTTCCACCTGTAAAAGTGAAATGTCTTTTACACAATGGGTAACAAATGCAAATATAGAACACGTTAATTATGCTGCTATGAGTTTTCAAAAATTTGTGTTTAGATCATAAGATGGCAGTAATACTGATGTAACTGAATGGGATTTTGGATTCTATTCTGGTTAATGATACTAATTCTGTAATATCAGCTATACTTGTGTATGACTAATGGAAGCTTGTTATCAGTATAAAAGTGCAAATATTTAATGAAATAGAATGGTTTGTATTTTTTTGTAACAGTTTATTCCAACCCCCTTTACAGTAGTATACATGGTGTCCATCTTTAATGTAGGACAGTTAACCTAAAATCCAAACCTAAAAATCTAGATCTAAAATGTAGTCTAGAATCTGCAATGCACTTCTGAAGAAGATTGGATTTTTCCTGTTTGGAAATGAATGCTCAGTAAAATATCAAATTAATGTCCATTTAAAATTCAGCTAGAAGAACTACAAATTTTTAAAGACTTGAAGTAAGCACCTGAAAACAACTTTTTTTTTTTTCCCCACCCAAGAATTATAGTTCCAGATTTCTAGTAGAGTCTTACAAATTCATGAAACAACTTGAGAACACTTCCACATCACTGGTAGTTTAAGAGTTTGCAAAGGATTATTCCTCTGGTTGTCTGTCTTTGTCCTCATACAACCTCTCTTTTTTAAATGCAAAGATTTACAAACATAGTCAAGGGAATCACCATGGGCAAAAGCTGTTCAACTTCAGAAAATAACACTTTAAGTCAATTTGACAGGAAGTTCCAGCACTTTCTGGCATAAATTGTTGCATAGATACAACATGACATTACCCTCAAATATGTACAAATTTAAAGTTTTCCAAGTGAAACATTACTGTTTCTAGTTTTGAAACTTAACTGGCAATCACACCACAAGCAAGGGGCTATTACAAATATGTTGTGAGGACTGAGATCACTTCTGGCATTCCTGTCAATGGAAAATCAGGGAACACAAAATCTTCAGTATACAAATGTTGTTAGAGAAGATAAGAGGAGGGGAAAAAAAAAAAAATCATTGACCCAGGTGCCATAGGGTAGGTTCCTGCTTGTTCGGTGAATTCCCCTGAATCTCAAAATCAATACCAAAAGCATTTAAGAAAAAAAATATATTTTTAAATGAAGAATTTGGAAGTTTTATTCAAAAGATATTAGTTCTAAGTGGCTAACAGTGAACATTTGTGTTTCTGTAAATTTGCACTAGGACCTCAAAATCTGTTCTATTGGTGAGATATTACTAATTCATTACTCACTAAAGGCTACAATGAAAACCAAAGATCAATTGTTTCTCTCTTACTGGTGGAATATAATCTCCACAGCAACCAAGTATGATGAATCATCAGCTACATTTGTTCATAGAAGTTACTATTTAAGCAGGAACTTAAAAGTTATCTTTAGATTTGGTAGGGTATAAGTTACAAGGAATGTTAGAAAGAAGGCAACCATAACTATGTTATCGTATGTCTTCTCTTTGTAACCCCTTCCAAGGTTTACAACATGAAGAAGGAAAACAGCCTGTCAGCTGGTAGCCAGCTTTTCAGCTTTCGTTATGTACATTTTATTATTTTTATTATAATAGCAATCAAAGGCTTTGTCAGTATGAGTACATTCACATACTAAAAGAACTTCTTGGTGTTCCCATCCATGGTGTGTCTATATATGTTCTTTATCTTGGTAATGGAGAGATTCAATACAGATACACTGACACCAACCAATTTCCATGAGGTATTTTTAGGTTTTTTCTAGGACAGCTGTGACAAAGTTGGATTCCCTGAGTCGGACATAGGCTGTGACTACAAGTACCACTGTATTTTAACAAATGAGCTGCCCAGAGCGTAGCGTGACAGCAAATAAGGGAAGAGTATGGAGAAAAAGGGGTATTGCCCTTTGTTAGGCAGCAGAGAGAGAAAAAACTTGATAGGAGACAGCATAAATCTAAAAAAGTAAACAGGAGATTATGGTAATCCAATTCCTCTGGGTATTACTAGTGAAGGGACGAAGAATTTGAAAGAGACATCTACGTTACTACAAAGTATATCTGCATCTTGATTATGTGTCACTATCTTGTCATATCTCAGGATCCACTCCCCAGCAATATAGAATACGTGCAATTCCTCATGGGAACCTGTTATTCCCTATGGACATTAGGGCCTCAGTAAGTATCCCAAGGTGCCTCATGTCTTGTTAACTGGAGTTACTTGGCCATCACTACTTAATGCATTTTATCTGCACTCTGCCCATAACTGTTCCAAATTGAGGTTAAGATAGGAATTAACTGTTTCTGTTTGTGAAGGGTGACTGCAAAAAGATCTTTTCTGAAACTGAAAGTGATGTCATAAGCATCATCATCCGAACTGTAGAAGCTACCAGGGCTTCAAGTGTTACATTTGTAGCAAATGGGGAAATCATAACAGATTTTATAACAGTGTTTCATAATGGAAAGTGAATAGTAACTAGTGTGGGACAACAAGCATAAAAGAGTAGTAGCATCTGAAACTCACGTTATTTGACAACTGCCACATGAAGAAAGAAACTTTTAAGCCTTCCAAAGATCTTCTCTTTTTCAAAGCTGGCCACACAAAGGTGGTGATTACAGTTCAGAAATGCATTTCAAATGCATTCTGAAACCTATTTACGATTGATTGTCATCAACATTACAGTGACTGCTTGCAATGCATTTTAATATTGTATTGATGGAAGTCTGAACTGATCAATGCTGCGGCTTGCTCACCCTCATAGACGTTATGATTGACATAAATAGTAAAGCTGCAATAACAGTTGGTTTTCCAGCACATAGGCTTTCCAAGCTATCCAGGAACCAATACCACTTACTTTTACATACTCTGCACATTAAAGTAAGTGAATGTCAAGTTCAAAAGGTGCCACTCCATTCCTCTAAAATTTGTGACTGACCAGAAGGAGGTTCATTGAAAAACTTCCATATAGAAAAAATAGACAGCATAGTGGCAATGAAATTTAGCAGCTGTCTATTTGGACAAGCAGAGGCCTCGTTCTACCCTGAAGAAATGTCTTAAGAAATTGCTGGAGTCCAGCTATAGTCTTATCTCAATAGAGTAAACCCTAATGTTAGGCAGTCAGGCAAAAGGGGTGCTGTACCCTGACCAGCAGCAGCAGAGATCAATGGAAGAATTTTCACATTGCCCCAGGATGTAACACTTACCGTCACATAGCTGTCCTTCACCTTTCTCCCTCACGGGTTGAAACTTCTCTAAAGCAGTCTGCAGGATGTATTTTTTTTTCTTTTTGAATGGGCATGAGGTAAAAACACCTGTATTCATATGGAATGATTTGGTATTTATGTCAGTCTTTCATATTTCATTCTCTGCATCAAGCCTTCAGTTAAAAATGAACATATAAAACATTTTCAAAGTTTACTGTTTACTTTTTTTTCATGACACATCGAGCAGCTTCTGCTAAAATTGTGGCTTTAGTAAGTAATTCAGATTTACTGTGACCTAAAACTGACAGAGGTGGAAAGAGGGAAAAAAAGGTAAGAAAGGGGGTGACTTATCTGATCTCAGCTGCAGAGCTTTGTTCCATGTATTGGCTTTAATCCTGGTTTGGAAAAAGTCTTTATAAATATTACTAATTTAAGAGAACTCAAATCAGAACTGCAATCAAAGTTTCCATGCCTCAGCTGTCAACAAAAAGGAAATTAGCTCTCATTTGATGAATCAACAGCACACTAACAAAGAAATCCTTGCCTAGCAATACAGTAGGCAGAATTATCTCTGTTCATAAAATTTAAAAACATTTTTTTGTCATCGAGTGAAGTAGTAGTAGTGGAAGTAAAATTCACATAATCATAAAAATAGTATTTGGAAGGCATCTCTAGAGTCTCTAGTCCAGCCTCCTGCTTGAAGTTGGTCTATCAACAACTCAGGTCAGCTGGGCTTTATCTAGCAAAGTCTTGAAAAGCTCTAGGATCAAGATACCACTACCTGTTCCACTGCAGCATTACTCTACTAGTGTTAATGTTTTTCTCCTAACATCCAGCATGAACCTTCCAAGGTGCAACCTGAGGCTATCATCTCTTGCTTATCATCTGCCATTGAAGAGGAGAGTTTGTGTCCATCACCTTTGTCACACTGTCAAGTAGCTGTAGGCCACCCTTCTAGGCTCCTCTGCTCTAGACTAAACAAGCCCATTTTCCTCAACCTCTCCCCAGAGGACATGTACACCCCAAATCATTGTAGTAGCCCTCCAGTGGACCCTCTCCAGCTACTCAACGTGGTTCTTGAAGCAGGCAGCCAAACCTAGACACAGTAGTTAGTCCATCTGTGTCTTCACCACTGCCAAGTAGAGGAGAGTAACTTCCTTCAGATCTACCAGCCACGCTCGCTCTAAGGAACTCTGGTGCGTAGTTTGCCTTCTTTAAGATGAAAATACATTGCTGATTCCTACTCAGCTTGGCATCTACAAGGATATCGACAAGTCGGTTCCCCGCCTGTAATGCATGGATTATTCTACCCCTGGTACAGACCCTTGCATTTCTTCCATGCTGAAATTAATAGGTTTCTGTTGGCCCAACCCCCATGTTTCCCAAGGTCTCTCTGGATTGAGGTTTGACTGTTTGGTACGCTTTCATCCACAGGTCTGATAGAAGTGCAGTCTGTCTCATGACCCAGGTCAGTGATGAAGATATTCAATAACCGGGACCTCAGTATTGACCCCTGGAGCACTCTACTTCTTACCAACAACCACATAGATGTTCATCCATTGATTTCTGTGATTTTAAACACAAAGATCCAGCCAATGTTCAGTCCACCTAATTATCCATATTTCCAGTCCATATTTCATGAGCTTCCAAGTGAAAATACTGTGGCAGATGGTGTAAAAATTCTAATTAAAATTAAGGTATATTGCATGCACCACACTTTCTGCTTCCCCTTCCTCATTTCAACATAGAAAGCAATTACGTCAAGCATGATTTAGCCTTCATAAGTCCGTGCTGACTGTTCCTGACTATCTGTTTGCCGAGACAGCCAAAATTTAGACAGATATTAACAGGATGTGAAACTACTTCATGCAGAAACTTACTAAAACCAGGACAAATTTGCCACTCATTGCCAAAGAGTGGACAATCCAGATAGGTTCTAAACGCTAAGAAGAAATAATTAAACCATGACATCTGTAATGGATTTGTGGGATGTGACTATTAATACAGGATTGTTAAAATGTATATCACCTGAGAGAATACTTTAATGCTAATTAAGTTTTATAGCACACCGTAATTCGGATGACTCATGGCTCAGTTACAAGAAGGAAGAGCATTTGCTAACACAGGCACTTACTCATGCTAACTTCATCACTCAGTTTAGAATCAGAAATCATTTACCACTGCCTTTAATCATAAGCTCAATTCTATCTTTTCACCCTAAACTTCTCTTTTAAAACCCAGTTTCACACACATGGCTGTATGGAAGGAAAGTTTTTCCAGACAAACACCCTAACTGCCATTCCCAGATAACATTACGTCATATGATTGCATTCATATTCTTCTGCATGAAAAGCTACTTTTGTCTTAAAGCAGGTGGTCTACCCTGTAAGGCTACCATTCTGCCTGTAACAGTGAAGTTAATGAGCACCAATTAGAAAGCAGGTGTTCAAGTACAGCTTTACTAAGCTTCCCGACTTTGAAAACAAAACTTGCTAGCTTATGCTGCTCCATGGACCGGGTTTTTTGCTCTTATTTCACAGTGCAGGTCCTGGAGCATCTTCATTTTTTGCACTGCTCCACAGGTGAGACTGCATACGGCCAGGATTACATCATAGCACAAGGTGATCTCCCTGGTAACTGCAGATATTGAGTTTGTTTCCAAACTGCTTAGCTATTTCTCTGATTATGCACACACTTCTCTACAGCCCATCGGTGTAACTCTCTGGTAGCTCACAGAGGAGCTAGCATTTTGCTAATTGGTAGACCTGGGCGAAACCTGGGGGGTGACCGCTTTGAAATAAGGGTGACAGCTTTCAGAGCAGAAACATGAAGCAAAGCGAGAAAGAATAGAACAAAGGACTGCAGTGCAGAACTACATCAATACAAAACTGATACACTCTTTTTCTAAGGGGAAAGAAAACTATTGAAATAAAATGTATATTTTTTTTCATTATAGAATAGCAGCAGAGATTCACTGCCTGTGAGCAGATGCAGAAAAGAACAACCATGCATCAAACCTTCAGCACAGAGTAACTAAGAGTTAAAATCTCTTAGTCTTCAAGTATGAGCAAAACTGGTTTAAGTGACTACATGGCAAGGCCAACCAGGTCAGAATACACATAACAGAAACAGCAGCACGCTGAGTTCCAGAAGGAGAATTTGTAACATTTAGACAATAAAGGGCCTTATGGTGGAAGCTTGGATGTGACAATTTTTTGCTTGAATAATTTTAAGAATTTCAGACCTTTTTCTTGGTTGGCAGAGGAAAGAAACCACAGGAATTTTGACCGGAGCAATTTCCAGCACTAACAGAAAGCTTTGCAGAATGGATTCTGGTAGCTTAGGGAAACAGGAAAATGTTGTATTTCAGAAGCATTTGTACATTTGATCTTCTAGAATGAAGACCAAAATGAACCACTGCATAACCATTAATTTTCAGTTTTGTAGTTGTTTAAGACGAAAGTTTTACATGTCAAAATATGATAGTTTCTTTTAAAAAGAAATCCAGAAATTCATTCATTTTTCTAATCGTCCTCTCTAAGAATTTAAATATATAGTTTCACTGAGCAAGGTTTTGGCATTCCAGTTGCAGCGATGTTACAAGATGTTCCTGTGAACAGGCTGTCAGAAAAAGAAAAAAAAGAAAAAGAAAAAAAAAAGACATGTAAAAGGAGCAGAGGGATGAAGAGTGACAAATAAAACCCAAGTAAGGGATGTGATGAAAAGGCTTGAGACAGAAAATGGTCCAGAGTTGGAAAAGACCTTTCAAATATTTGTGTTCTTTTCAAAGACAAGGAAGCGAATAAAAATCTAAGTGAAAGAGTGGAGGGGAAACAGGAAAGTTTCACTTCTTGTTGGTAGAAAGAAGCAGTCTCCAGCAAAGAGCTGTATGCTGCAGTTCATTCTGAAGAACAGAAACACATGAAATTACGTACAATATGCCATCTGATTAAAGTAATGATTAGTTGAACATGAAACATACTGTATCAATTGTTAGTCTGGCAATTGTTAGTTAGACATTTAGATTTACATTTGTTACCTTTAGCAGAGACTCCAAATTACACTGGGAAATCAGAACGATAACAGAAATTACCATTAAAAATTCAGCTGTGATGGTAGCAATGTTTACAAATTTAGACAATAATAATGCAATCAATTGCTTTACTGATGCTAGCACACGTTTAATATAATTGACACCATTTACATGACTCATCAGCATTAGTCTACTAAATTTTCTATCAATAATAAAAAGCGTAGAGACCACTGATGAGTGGCATTCCTCAGTATTGGGACCAGTATTGGGACCGATGCTGTTTAACATCTTTGTCAGCAACATGGACAGCGGGACCGAGTGCACCTTCAGCAAGTTTGCCGATGACACCAAGCTGCATGGTGCGGTCAACACGCTGGGACTTTGACAAGCTAGAGAGGTGGGCCCATGCAAACCTCATGAAGTTCAACAAGGCCAAGTGCAAGGTCCTACACGTGGGTCAGGGCAATCCGAAGCACAAACACAGGCTGGGCAATGAGTGGATTGAGAGCAGGCCTGAGGAGAAGGACTTTGGAGTGTTAATTGACAAGAAGCTCAACATGAGCCGGCAATGTGCACTCACAGCCCAGAAAGCCAACCCTGTCCTGGGCTGCATCAAAAGAAGTGCGACCAGCAGGTCGAGGGAGGGCATTTTCCCACTCTGCTCCGCTCTCATGAGATCCCACCTGCAGTACTGCGTTCAGCTCTGGGGCCCCCAACATAAAAAGGACACGGACCTGTTAGAGCAAGTCCAGAGGAGGGCCACCAAGATGATCAGGGGGCTGGAACACCTCTCCTATGAGGACAGGCTGAGAGTTGGGGTTGTTCAGCCTGGAGAAGAGAAGGCTCCAGGGAGACCTTAGAGCAGCCTGCCAGTACCTAAAGGGGGCTACAGGAAAGCCAGGGAGGGACTTTTTACAAGGGCCTCTAGTGATAGGGCAAGGGGTAATGGCTTTAAACTGAAAGAGGGTAGATTTAGAGTAGATGTAAGGAAGAAGTTCCTCCCTGTGAGGGTGGTGAGGCACTGGCCCAGGTTGCCCAGAGAGGCTGTGGCTGCCCCATCCCTGGCAGTGTTCAAGGCCAGGTTGGATGGGGCTTGGAGCAACCTGGTCTGGTGGAAGGTGTCCCTGCCCATGGCAGGAACATGGAACTAGATGATCTTTAAGGTCCCTTCCAAGCCAAACCATTCTATGATTCTATGAAAAAGATGCTATTCAAATAAGTACTTTAATTTCAAATTTTCAAATGGAGAATGACATGGATAGCTAGTCTGAACCAGATTCTCAAATTGAACATGTGCTTTTGGACTTTTTTTTCCCCAAATGACTGAGACAAGATCCCCCCTCCACATCTCAATCTCTTCTCTCCTCTCTTGGACCTCTCTCCAAAAATTGAAGAAATCAGTGGAAAAAACTTAATGACGAAAAAGATATAAATTTCCTTAAAAGTTTCTTCCATACCTTCTAACAGAATAGCTATATTGTAAGAGACTTTGGAAAATGGGACTTACCCTGAATTTTGTGGAAGAGATAAGACCATTATTTCCTAGATTCCACCATGCCAATTACTATTCCTTCCACCACAACCTACAGGTAACCATGACACAGAAGTACATCTTTGTATCACCTCCCTTTCAATTATATTTGAACAATTTCCTACAATAATACCTCTCAAGTACACTTCTCAGCAGAAATTCACTTAACTGATAGTTCAGAATTATTGCCATTCCATAGATACCTCTTCAGAGCTACTGCAAAGTGTACCTGTCCAGGCCTATGGTTTTGAGATTAAAACCATGTGCTCTGTTCACACTAACCCTTTTCATACTTCATTGCCATACAAAGGACTTGTATGTTTATTTGGAAAAATCACTTTATAAATGTAGGTTTAGGATTATTTAAGCTTTCCATTTCATGACAAGTATGAATGACATATGAATCTGGATGATTTATTCCTCTAGTCCAATATTAGGCCATCACAAAAAAAAAAAAAGTACTGCTTAGGCTAGCAAAATTCACATGCCTACTCCTTTTTAGAAACTATAGTGGTCAGATGGATCAGGACAAGACATTTTTATCACTCACTTATTAGAACTCTTTTTATTGATCATGTAGGTTCCTTATTCTCATTTCTACTTTTCTTCATTGGAACAAGCCATTTTTTTCTACTAATTAAAAAGAAAAAATGCTCAAGAAACATAGACCCTTTGAACAGTGATTTTTTTTTTTTTTTTAACAGAAAACCATCTAATTTGTTAACACATTAGTATTTTCATTAAGGACGTTGTTAAAGATGGTTGTCCCATAAACAAACTTTTTCAACACTTAGACACAAGGTTATACTTTTCCTTCATTAAGAAAGTTACAGATGAAGACTGTGAATGCCTTCTAGTCTAACAATCTTCCATACTGCTTACTATTGGTAAGGTCCTGGCTGGAGTGCTGTGCCCAGTTCTGTGCATCATAAGGAAAATATGGGCACGTAAGAAAGAATTAAAGCTTTAAGTTTATCAGAAAAAGCAAAAACATGATATAAAGTAGATATCTTCTATACTCAACAAGACAAGGGATAGTCAAGATTAGATGTTAGTTCTTCAGGATTTTGAGTAAATTTATATATACACACTAATAACCGTAAAGAACACAGAGCACTGAAATAAGATCTGGGGTATCAGATAGCATCATCTCCAAATTCTAGAGCTTTTAAAACATATTAGATAACATCTGCCAGGAGTATTGAGGTAGTTGACATGTCTTTAAGATCGTACTGGACAAGGATTTTTTATTATTCCTTTTTTTGCTTTGTTGGCTGCATGAAAGAACAAGAAACTTTCTTTTATGTGGTTTTCAGTTTCACAAGGCCAATTGATCTCTCAGTTCATCTCAGAGATTACTTTGTGACTCCAAAGCCATCTAAATTTAAAAAAAAAACAAAACAAACAAACAAACAAAAAAAACCAACCACACACACACAAAAAAACCCCAAAACCCCAAACAAACAAACATAAAAACCAAACCACAAGCATTTTATCCAGATTAAAAAGCCCAGTTCTCCTAAGGTGCCCAAATTAAAGTGTTAGGACATAGTAGAAAGACTATCATCAAATGATCCCTCACTTTTGAAAAACCAGCGAAGTAACACTCTAAGCACTTCTATCCCAAAGTGTCTCCTGTGGTTCCAGGTGAGCACATCAAAGAATCACCTTCTCAAACTAATCAAACACCACCCTAGGATTTAATATTATACTTATAGATCATTCATTTCTCTTATTAAAAATTGATGAGCTTCCACTTGGTAACATGCACCGTAAGAGCTCAAACTTTACTTTTATACTGTTAAGTTCATCCCTTCTATTATTCCAACACATCATAAGATCTATTTCGTTCTCTCTGAAACCCTAGCTTATTAATACACCCTCCTTTCCTGCCAAGACAGTAAAGCAAGCATTAAATAAAATTGTTCCCAGAGTGATCACAGACAAATTTTACTAATCACATCATTCAATTCTGATACTTCCAGTTTCAACACAACCTGTTATCTCCATTGTAGCCAACTCGGTATCCACTTTAAGGCCAAAGCTGGGGAGCTCTATATTCAAATATTAATTTGGAAGCTTCAGAGTCACCTGTGGGACTCACATCGTTTTCTGAATGTTGAAAGAAAACAGTAAAACTTGATTGTTCATAGATTACCATATTTTACCACAAATTTCTTAATTTCATATATGCCACATGCTTTTTCTGTGTACTGTATTAAAAAAAAAAAGTATTATGGAAGCAAAAGTGATGCAGCTCCTTTAAAGAGCTTCACAATACATCTATGATCATCTGAGGGAAATCTAGTTATTCTGCTGGTGACAGAGGTAGCAGCAAGTAACACAAAACCAGTCAGCTGTTGGGAAGATGACAAATGAAATGGACAAATTTAAGTCTGAAGAACTCGTTTCCAAATATATTTACTAAGTTCTACATACACTGCATAAAATGATAATTCAAACTTTTTTTAGAAAATAATTTTGGTAACTTCAACTCATACTGAGCAAAAATCTGTTACACCTTAAGATTAGTTGCAAAAGGGCATACAAGTAGTTTATTGGTAGCTCAGTCATTTCACTGATGGAGCAGATGATGTGGTTTATTCTCATTCTAAATTTCTGATCCAGTCTCCAGGCATTGTTAATAGGCCAATATAATCCTGTACATTTTTTAAGACTTAATTATCTCAAATTACCCATCACTATTTTGAAGGAAATAATACTCAAAGTAATTTAACTTGTGTATATTATTATAAAACCCTTCAAAATAAAAGGCCCTGTGGTTCATCACATAAAATGCAGGCACTGGTAATTGCTCACATCTCTATAGTTCTATCAGACACATAAAAAAACCAGCAATTCCAGTGTAATAATGACATTAAATGAGTGACTCTTCACTCCCTATCTGTACATGTTATTTTCTCCACACAATGAAGGAGGAAGATTGACACGTATTCACTTCCCATCCATTTGGTTCTGATAGAAGCAAATAATTTTGAAGCAGAAAAGCCGGTTACCATATAAAATATTTCAGCTATGATATAACATTCCTATATTTACACAATATGCAACATGTCTTTGCAAAGCACTCCTTTATTTTTTTTATTCATTGCTAAGTAAACCCATGGAATGAATCATCAGGTTGATTAGCTTACTACTTTTTTCCTGTCTTTCTGAACAATTTCCTTGTCAAGACAGGTAAAATAAAAATTTAGGTAACAGTCCTAGTCCAAAGAGACCAATATTATCTCTTATTTTGCTACTCAGCCCATTTCCAATTTTAGTGATTTTATTTTATTTTAAAGAAGCCATAGGTTTAAAACTGGAGTAAATAAAGTGGCTGTCCCACAACCTCCACACTGCACCAAAACAGCTACAAAATTTTATTTCAGAACATCTCCATCTCCATCCCTTCTTTTATCAGGAGAGTACTAAAGCTGCCATCAGTTCATTTAATTCCATTATCTCTGTTAATCCATACTTCTATTAGATGGTATTTAAGACTCTGTGTAGTTGTGTTTACACTGTTTCATTGATTTCCACTAGCTTTAACAAAGTAAAATTACACTAACCTTTACATGTTCAACGTTTTTATTTTAAAACGAAACCTACAGTTTTGGTTAAAAGACTCAAGAAAACAATACTAATATACCGAACGGTTACAGGACCCTTTCTACCTCCACCAAAAAAAGAAGGTAAGTGGAGGAAGAAAGTGAAGAAAGTTGTACAAGCAGACACAACTGATTAATAATAAAACTGAAAAGAATACTTGATCAACCTCGTAACCTTCTATGATGTAACGAACGGCGTGGTGGATGAGGGGAGAGCACTGGATGTTGTTTATCCCGACTTCAGCAAAGCGTTCAGCACTGCCTCCCGTAAAGTTCTCACTGACAAACTGATGAGGTACAACCCAGGTCAGTGAACGGTGCGGTGGGTGGACAACCGGCTGAACTGCCAGGCCCAGAGGGTGCTGATCAGCGGCACAAAGTCCAGCTGGAGCCCGGTCAACAGTTGCGCGCCCCAGGAAACGTTAATGGGGCCAATACTGTTTAACGTCTTCATTAATGGCTTGGATGATGGGAGAGAGCGCACCCTCAGCACGTTTGCAGATGACACAAAATTGCGAGAAGTCGCCAACACACCAAATGGGTTTGCGGCCATTCGGGGGACCTCAACAGGTTGGAGAAATAGGTCAACAAGAATCTCTTGAAGTTCAACAAAGGGAAACACAACGTGCTGCTCCTGCAGGGCCCCGGGGCTACAAAATCCTTGAAACCTGCACCCAGTACAATGGCACGAGATGTTCAATAGCTATTACTTCTTTCTAGAAGACCTTAGAAGACAGCTCTCCAAGCACTAACTTGCAGCTCAAGCCCCAGCATTCCTAGGGATTCTTTATAATGTGGAATAGAGCAAGTTTACAACAGAATATTGCCAAAACCCTTCCTTATTCACTTTATTTTGAAAGAAGTGATTATCTGTTGTCTCACAGTACATGCCATAGAGTCATTATGTCAGCTTTTCTAATTCATAGCACCGTATTGTGAGCACTTAACTTCCTCGTAATGCATTATATTTCATAATGGTAGATTACACTCCCAAGACAGTTTGGTCATGGAACAAAGCTTACTCCTTTCCATCCATAAACCCTTGTCAACTGAACACACACCCCTTCACAGATACTCCTATTTAAAATCTGCAGAAAGTGTATTCCACTTCAAACATCTAAGGCAAATTTATGTTATTTCAATTTCTGCTCGCTTCCCTTAGCAGGTAGTAAAATTCAAATTACCTAAAAGATAAAAATAAATTTTGTCTTAATCCTATATGTTTTTCACCTAATATATAAAAAAATAAATGTGCTTTAAATATGTATGATGTTCAGGAAAGCATCTAGGCCTATAATACTTAAGAGGAGAAGCATCAACTGTTATTTATCCTCCAATTTTAAATTCAATATAAAGGTGTATTCAAATATTTACACATAATTGAAGAGGGATTGCTTCAATGCAGTAGTAAAAGCATCATTCGGGGAGATGCTATATTCTTCCTAAAGCAAATTAGAAACACGCATACAGAAATATTTTGAAGTACTGACCTGATGTTTAATTGTACTCACATTGCAGTACAGCTGAGGCTCTTTCGTCACCTCTCACTTGGATGCCCTCTCACTTGAGCGCATCATACTTATTTTATTAAAATCAAAACAAAACAGAGAAAAGCTATTATGGAAATTCAAGCCTACAAATGGGTGACTAGCAAGTGATCTTCAGTATACTTGCATTTAGGAGTCCAAATTTATTATTTATTATTATTTTAGTCTGACTTTTAATTACCACAGTTTATTATCACTATTTGAGGTAAAAGAATTAGTTGTCATATTTATTAACATATTATATGTAGAAATATGTTCATATCCACACATGCACAGAAAAAAATAAGCAACAAATGTCCTCAGCTTTTCTAGAAAATCAGCTGGAGTATATAATCATATTTCAGAAAAATAAACATTTAAGTACCCCAGTGCCAAGGTGATGAGGTTCCACATTTTCTCACTCTTAGATAGCTTCAAAATCATAAAAAACTATAATAAAGAAAACTCTTTGCAGGGGAAAAAAAGATAAATTAATATATGTCATTACTAAAAATGCTGAATAGAATTGAATGAAGGTCAAAGCTGCTAATCCTTTTTCTGGCACTTTGTCTTCAGTATGCAAATTTGCAGTTGAAATCAACTGCAATTTCTTGGTTAGTCTTAGTGTTTTGGCAATTTCTTGATAAGGAAATTTTCTGCTGCCACTTTCATTTAATCTGCTCTTTTAAAAGAAAATGTCGATGTACATTTTTACTATTGTCCACATTAAAAAAAAAAAAAAAAAAAAAAACAAAAACCAGCCTACATTTGCTTCCTGGACTTTATATTGTGCAATAAGAAATGAAGCAATCAAGTCAAATGTAAAGAGAATTACTGAAGAACCACAAATATAATGTGTGAAATCTCATAACTTTTAATGGCTGTCATAAAGCCTTGTATCTGCTCACCTGCTATCTCTCTACATATGCTTATAAATAATTAGGTCTGTCATGGTGTCCTAACTGTAAAACAGTGACATAAAGTAATCCACTATTACACTAGTCCCAAGTAAGTCGATTTACAGTTACCATTACTTCCAGTAACTTTCCTGGCTTTGCTTACTTTATGAGTCTATAAACATCAACTCCAGCTTTAAATGAAAATAAAAATTCTAAGTACCATAAATTAACTTCGTTGTCTGGAAGGAGGTGAAGGAAGCCCAGAAAAGCAAACTTTTGAGCAGGGTCTCTTCAGCGGCATATAGATAAGGTTGGTCAGCAGGCTGCTACACTCCCTCTCTAAGTTAACATATCCCACCCGCCAAATGACTTGCTTTTTCTCCCAGTCCTTACTACTCCACAAGAAAGCCTCAAGGGTAGATGCCAAGATCTCAGGACTCTCTCCAAGGCAAATCAGACAGGGAGGAAAACTAAGGTTGTCTAAGTATCTCGTCTTTTCAAGTGTGCTTTCAAGGAACATGCAGCCACAGGGTGAAAGCAGATGTTATTCAGTCCAAATTCCAGGGTCAACACGAAAGTTAAAGACAGATGAACTACGGTCTCACAGACACAAGTAGGGAGGAACTCACTAGCTAACCAGGGGGATGGAGGCAGGTCGCTTCCAAGAATATTCACTTGCACAATCACAACCACAACACGACACTCTCTGTTTGTCAATTATTCTTACCATTGCTATGGGCCAGTCCGTGTAATTTATTTGGTTTTGGCCCTACTCAGTTAATATAGCAACTCGCATTCTGTGGCTAGCTACCTTCCTTCTTCACCACTTACCATGGTGTATATGCACGTGTCTTGACTCACCACAAATGCAGTGTGTTTCTGCTAACTTACACAATTCTTTATGCTTGCCTGACAGCAGTCCATGCATCCTCCCTTTGTTAAAAGCCCTGTCAGCTCTTGCTTGGTAACTCTTACACTGGACCAGTCTTAGACCAACACCAGCTCACAGGAGTTTAATCCATCACTGGGTTCCTAGTGCTTTCCCAGAGACCTACTATGAAGACGCCTTTTCGGGTCTGCCCTGCACGTGACAATGCATTAGCCTACCATTACGCTTCCACCTACTCAAGTAGCACAGTACTATCCTAGATAGAAATACAAGCACTTGTTAAACAAAATTACAACCACCAGAGCATGACAACACATTCAAAATTCCCACAACTATGAGTGACTACTGTGGTATCATTTCAAACTTAGGTGGAAACTTTCCTATGTGTCCATTTAACATGGTGCCATAAAGCGCCTTTGGCCTCGCTGATCAGTTTAATTGACACTTTATACTCGTGCTCAAAATCTTGTAACACCTGCCTTATCTCTTTAAACAGAAGATTTTGAAAGTAGTGAATGGAATTTTTATTCTAGGTAGGAACGTACCCTGGACCATAGATTTCTTAAGTGGACAGGAACAATTGACTGAAGTCCAAAAGCACTTTTTCCAGATTAGAGGCACGTCCAGATTTTTTTAATTAAGGTAGAGTCTAAATATGTATCCATGTCTGCAATTCATACTGACGCAGTAGAAAGATCAGGTAGTAACGTGAAATTTTGCAAGTCGTGGGCTTTATTTCCGATGTCTATAGGAAAAGAAGTAAAGGTATCTCTGGTACCTTTATCAAGGTACCAGATCAAGGTAGAAATTTACCTTATGACATTAAAATTAAAATAAAACCTCAACTGAGCAAAACCAGAAAAAAAAAACCCTGGTAGCTGGTGGTTATGTTTTCCTTGAAACCCTCAGTCCAACTAGCTCTACAGCAGAAGAATGTTAAAAACACCAGAGACAGTGTAGCTGCGTATGCTACATGGAAAAAAAAAAAAAAAAAAAAATCTAACAGCCCTCAAGTGTTATTCTCCCTCCAGAGAGGAAAAATATGATTTCATTGATTTCAGGATCAAAGAATGCAGTTCACAAATGAAAAACAGAAAATTGGAAAATTGAACACGCATGTGAAGGAATCACCTTGGCCCGTGTCAGAAAAGAACATCAGCCCTTTGGAGTCCCAGCTCCAGAGAGCAGGACATTAACACTGACTGAACAAGACATACTGGGGAACTGGAAGGTGTTGTCTCACGGAGGAAGCACAGGCACCGCAAGATTTTGAGTGAGAACATGGAGTGCCAGGAGATCAAGATGACCAAAGAGACAGATCCAGCTGCGTCAGGTTCAACAATGAGAAACTGAAAGCAATGAAAAACTTGTGAAAAACTGTTCTTGTTTTCATTTACCTCCCAGGAGCCAGAAGACTGCATAGTGAATCCCACCACAGGTTCATAAAAGCTTAATTTTTCTTGAACATCAAACTCTCACAGGTAATACAGGTTTTGAGAATGGACATCTCATCACCTGAATAACGAAAAAAGAACTCAGATTATCTACTCTGAATTTTGAAAAAGCTGCTTTTCAGTTTAACTGATTTAGCCAAGATTTAAACAAATCAAGCGATTTTCTTGCAGAAACAAGAAATGCTTTTGAATTAGTGCTAATTAAAGCTGTGCTTCAGCCTTTGTAAATTTTGTTTTGCTGACAATGTTGTCATGCAGGTTGTCTTAGGTTATAATCACTCCTTCCTATCTCTCCTCTAATCATTTGTCACAAACCCTGATGGGGAATAGTGTCAGATTCTAAAGGAATTCCCAGCCAAAGTTTTAAAAGGCTCTTTCCACAAATAAGGAGCAATGAACACAGCAAGTTGAGTGCAATACAATATATCTAGTGAATGCATGAGTGTACATAAACTGTAAAGAAAGAGATTAGCACTTTACTGGAAAACACAATTTGGCAGTGGGAATTGAAAAGTTCCCATTTTTTCTACTAATTGCACTAGAATATGTAACATAAATAAGTTTTAAATTTAAATTTCAGACTAGATAGAAGGAAGAAATGTTTTACAATGAGGGTGGTGAAACACTGGCACAGGTTGCCCAGAGAGGTGGTCGATGCCCCATCCCTGGAAATATTCCAGGTCAGGCTGGATGGGGCTCTGAGCAACCTGACCTAGTTGAAGATGTCCCTGCTCATTGCAGGGCGGTTGGACCAGACGAACTGTAAATGTCCCTTCTAAACTAAACTATTCTATAATTCCATGATTTCTTCCAAGAAACGCTCGTATAGAGGTCTTATGCTTGTGTAGACTTTTCAACTTTTTCAAAATTACTTCTATAGCCACAAAGACAAATGAATCAGCATTCTCAATACACAGCAGCATGTTCTTTTACTTGAAGTTGACCGGGGCAGGTTGTTTCTATCCTAGAATCATCGATTTATTATACATTATAGGTTATTGAAATGTGGTTTTATTTTCTTTGGGAATATGATGCAACAGTAAACATGTTCCTTGTTTCCAATTAAAACCTTACTACTGCAACTGTATGAACATTAGTTCAAATCATTTGGAAGCACAAATTAATTTTGTGCACATTTACAGCATATGTAACGTATGATACAGGCACACTCTGTGTCTCATCTCTTTGGGAACAGATATAACTGGTATGTACCTACCCTTACAGTTTGTTATGAGAGCTGCTTCACATCAGAATGCTCTCACTTGACACATGCTACATCACTCCTTGACACATAGCTGGAATAAAAAAAAAATAAATAAATGTTTCCATTGTAGATAAAACTCTCATGTGGAAAAGAAGAAATTGCACGCCAAGAATTCCCCAGCCAGGAGGAGGGCGCAGAGCAGAACGGTCCGTTGCCTTCCGGCTCTGCCTGGCTCCGCTTGTCCCACCCTTCCAGAAGGAAGCCTTCCCGTGGTTACCTGAGTATAAGAGGAAACCAAGTCAAGCATCATGAGATTCATTCAGTGGCATGTTTCCAAGCCCAAGTCTCACGTGCCTCTCTCTGCTGTTCGTCCCACTTTGTGCCATGCTACTGCCTAGTTGTTATTGGCAACTTTTTCCTCTTCGGCTCCTTCCCCTTTCTTTTGCCGCCTTCTCCTCTTTTCACATATCCTTTGTCTTCTTCACATTCTCTTCCCTTGTTCTCCTCCACAGAAGGAGAAGTGCCTGGCCCTCTCCCCGAGTGCAGCAGTAAGCTGCTGTGCAGGTCAGACTGGGCTAGGACAGAAGCCCCAGGTTTGCAGCTGGGAAAATCAGGCAGGAGACACCACCAGGAAGCAACTACGCACCCCTTGCTCTGCAAGCCTTGAAAGGATCTTCCTAGTTAAGAAAATGAAAGCTAGCACTGGGCCAAACACCACAGCAAGTTTCTGCAGACGTGTTCAGGCTTCTGCTTATTCCTTAGCCTCCCACTTCATCTTGAGTAGCTACTGCCCCCCACCTCCAGAGAAAGAACAAACCACCCGGGTAAAGGCTTTCCTTTCTAGCCTTCATCCTGGACAAGTCTCTGGTCCCCTACTGTAAGTTCTTACTGCAAAACCATCCCTCCTGCGGTTCCCCGTTGGAGATTCGCGTGTGGACGCTGCAGAGCACGTGCCTGCTCTGGACAGAGATCTTGAAACAAGACCCTCTGCTTCCACAGTTTGGTGCCTTCTTCTCCAGCTCAGACCCTCCTCATAGGGACCTGACCTTAGATGCTGGCATGTGATACACGCCAGGGCTTCACATACCACCTCCTGAAAAACACTTATGATCCACTGTGGGGAGGATTGTGGTACTGTGATCCACAGAACAGAAGCAAAGAGAGCAGAAAGTAACACCAGCGTGACCTCCTAAAATGACAGTAGCAGGAATCAATGGCAGAAAGCAACGCTTTAGTATCACTCTTCTGCCGCAGGCACTGGTGGGGTAAACTCATCTTTGTAAGACAGGTAGAAGGAAAAAACAGCATTTGCCCACACCACAATGATGCAGGGGCTCACGGGATACCTTTCAACCCACTGATATACGGACAGCTTGCAGACAGTGTTGCAAACTAATACCAGCCCCCAGTAACACTCGGTGGGATATAAGCAGTTAGTCAATAATTGTTCTCAGCTCAGTGATTCACCTCATAAAGAAATGTATAAGGTAGATATACCCAAGAATGTTATAGTTGCCACAAAAATAGCTAACAGGCTTGAAAAACATCTGCATTTAAATCCTGAAAGGGTTATTAATTTGTCAGCAGGCAGCGTATGTGACAGAGTGAGATATGTCTGTGCTGAGTTACAATTTCTATTTGCATTCTGCTGAATACTAGTCTGACCTTGTCTAAAGAATCTACCCTACTGCATTGCGGTCACCCTGCCTGGAAATTCATTGAAGGAGTATAACTAAGAGGCTTCTGGGACTGTCAGCTTCACTACTGGCCAACCTCCAAGAAAAATTTTATTTTATCATCAGGAGGAGTCAGTAGGGGAAAAAGAAAAATTAAAATTAGTGGAGCTGTTGTTTCTTAGTCTCAGCATGCAACACCAAGAGGACATCATATCTAAAAGTACAGTTCTTCTGCAACAGGGGCAACCACTGTAACAAGTGAAAAAGACAAAGGAAAGAGGACAGAGGAACCAGCTCAAAGCCCAAATCAGCAAAGCAAGTCATGCTAGGGGCAGCATCCCCCAAGATTTCAGTAGTTTTCAAGTGCTCACATGAACACTGAAGTTCAGACAGATATCTCTACAAGTAGGAGACTCATTTGCTAAGTTACATCAAGCCTGTCACACTTTTCCCAAACAGATTGTACTAGAAATTCAAAGTACCAACAGCTTGAGTGCAACAGCTTTAGTCAATATAAAGACTGAGGAGCTTGCACCTCTTGGTTTTGGGGCCTGGTGTGAGGTTGTGGTCAACATCCAGAGGCAGTTATCAGGCAAAAACCCAAAACTTGGGTATGTGCTAGAGAGTCCCAAAGCTATCAACAGTGACTACGCTTTACCGAAAGGGTGAGAAAAAAGTTGAGAGGTCATACCAGTAGAAAAAGGGAAGGTGGAAAACACGTATGAAATCAAATGCCTGAAGCGTCCAAGTATGCGTTTTCCAACGTATCAAAGGAGGAGAAGGAAGCAGTGTGGGAATACAATAGGATTGACAGCCTGAGCTTTTGAAACATTGGACTGGATGGAGTAGTAGGGCTGGCAGGGGTGGGACGGGACTATGGAGTTTAAATGAGTAGTGGTGGGAATGCAGGTCTGGGAGGCCTTGCCACAGAAAATCAGGAACTCAGAGGTACTTACTTGCACCTATTAGAAGCCGCTGGATTTCAACTTACCACACAATGTCTGAGATTCAATAATTTTTTGACCAGGTTTAATCTCCATGCCTAACTTCAGTTAGGCCTAATCAACAGTCTCTTCCATAATTCCCCAGCTATAGCACTCTCAAATGTCTGATTGCAGGCTCAGTTAGGTCAGAAATTCTGCATCTCACTAGAATGCTGTTGTTATTTAAGCCTATAGGATCTATTCAGTTCTCCTTTACGGCACTGACTCTAGAACCATGCCAAATAAACATCTGACAGCTCAGTCCCTTCACTGAGCAGATAACTTTCAGGCACAGCAAGTTTTTTGACTAATAGGTGAATAACGTTTAAATTTTTCCTCCGTGCATAATATTATCACAAGCTGCTGTATACCATTATAGGAATATCAGTAAGATTTTTCCATAACACAGCAGAAGGGAAAAAAAAATCATCCCAAAACTGTAGACAGTAATTTATGGAGAAATGAATGCACAGTGTACATTTTACAAAACATCAGACTGGCTTGAAGGTTAACTAATGGCACAAATGAAGTCTGTGCTCTGTGCTGCAACAGAAATTCTGTGAATAGGGAGAAAGAGTAAATGAAAGCTTTCTATCCCCGTTTCCATGCAAGGAAATTTCACACTTGCAGACTTTCAGCCATTATCCAGCAATACAATACCTCAGAAATAAGGTTCACAGAAACCATCCATAACTGAAATAACATATTCATTTTATGAAATTATAAGACTTTTTTTTTCCACTTCATATACAGGAGAGAATAAAGACAAAATTAGAATCCCATTAAAATCTCTGTTTAGCTAGTCAAAGAAACTATAACTGACTAATAATATCATCTACTTTAGCAATCTCTGATGTATTTCCTCCAGCAAGATTCAGAACAAGTTCTATAGAAGGGCCCAAATATTGCAGTGAGATCTATCACAAAAATATGCATCCCTTTTTCTGTCATAATGCGCACTGTACTAATGATTCTTACATTACATTGTATAATACCACTGTAGATGCCTATTCCAAAAAAAGAATGTAACAGTAGATGTCAAGGTAAGTCTAGTCCACATTTATGTTAGAGATGATCTGCTTCATCTAATACCTGATTTTAAGATGTAATCAGACAAGAACTCATAATAAAATTTAAGTGTTTTCAAAAATTATTGCCACTACCTTCCTGCAATTTGAGTGCTTATAGTGTCAATGTAAAGCAAAATATGTTTTCTTTTAAAAGCACTGGTTACACAGAGAAATTGCTATATTTTAATTAGAGGAGTAAAGATATTTTATTCTCCACTGCACTAGTTACCATTTGCACAACAATTCAAAAAAGCAGAGGTCTGCGGAGACGTTAATCAGAACTTTAAGGATTAATATTGTGCTACTCCTGCATGCTGCTGGCATTTCAGTGGGTGTCTCCTCCTTTTGAATAACAAGATTGCTTTTGCCATATTTCAAAGAGCTGCAAACTCCTGTTACTAAATCAACTGATTTGTCCATGCAACAGCAACCTATTCTGTCCCTGCTTTCTACACTCATAGGCATAAATATTCACCCATGTTAATTTTTGTTTCCACAGTTCTCTAAAAATTGCCATGAGAAAGTATTTTTGGACACTGCGCTCTTCACTCTTTTTAGCTTTGTTAATTGAGTGAGTCACAGAATCAAGAGCAGGGTTAGCTACAGTATCTGGCATCATTTTGGTTCTCCATCTGTCTTAGCAGACAAATGAATTGTGAGTTGATACTACTCTTTCCCCTTTGTGTTATCAATCAACTCAGATATCAATACAGTCTGTTTAAGCACATTTTAAGTACAAAGGTTAACTTCCTGGCTTCTGCATAAGGCAAATCCAACTTGTCTCCCGTTTTTCTTTATGGCCAAGAGCCATGAAATTTTTTCATTCTGTTTTGCAAAAAAACCAAAAAAACCAAAAAAAACCCCAAACAACAACAAAAAAGCACAAGATCCTGTCAGTGTCACTTGACAGTATTCTATTTCTCCTTGTATGTGTGTGATTTCAGGCGTGTTAAATTGCTTTCACATCCTCATGCTTTATCTACAACATTGCCAAATTTCAGTATGATAAACAACGAAACCTTCAAAAGGAACCAATTCTCCCAAGGAAGGTGGGAAGGTAGAGAGAAAATAAGAATACAAGCTGTTCATACAGTGTCTGAAATATTTGCAATATTTGATGTTTGTGCTGTATCACAGCTGTTCCTATATAGGGTAACATATAATTTTTCTGGAGGAGGATTGTCAAGGCTGACTGCATTAACTTTGAAGTATTGTTCCCTTAGGTTATAAATTTCTGCAAATCCAAAGCATGAAGCTGTTTGGAAGAAAGGGAAAAATCCCAGAACTGTAAGCTGTATTAGTAGTCAAGGAGACTGCTGTTTGATACTCGCCTTGAACAAACGGTACGGACAGAAATACAGCCTAGAACTAAACAGTTCCATTGCAGTCTTGACAGCTAAGTCATACACTTCGCATTAATGATCTCCAGCTATTAATGCCGATGTCATTTAATGCCACCCTTATGATGCACAGTCTTGAATGGGAATTAAACAGAGGTAAAAATGAAAGGGGTCTCCAAAAATCAGAAGTCAGAGAGGTATTTAAAAAAAAAATCTCTCTTTAAAAAGAACTTGGTAATCATCCAAGATATGAGGACACTGAAGCAAGAAGAGCCCTTACCTGGCACCTTCCCAGCTTTCCTGCAACTTCACGAGGAGCACGGGAGCCGCCCTGGAGAGTATGACATCTCAGGAATCTTTCTGCATTTTTTCAAGCTAAATACAAATGGATCTGCTCAGTTTCTCTTAGGCCACTTAAAGGTGTTTAACCTACTCTTTAGTAGGTTTACTGAGTAAGCTACAGTGGAACTAACCTCTGGAAGGTTCCACTGATCTAAATTTTTTTTTGTTGGTCACTTGGGGGGAGTGAGGGGAGCTGTGGGGTATTAAGGAACACTGCTGTACAAAACCTCTATCTCTTTCAGAGACTAAAGGAAATCTGCTCTCTGCTAGGCCAGATAACTTCTGGCAAATCTGTTCTTTTCTCATTTGTCCCCACTACCTAGTGTTATCCTCTTCCACTTAATTTTTCTGATCAAAAGAACAAGGCAAAAATGTTTGCAACCCCAAGCTCATGATCAGAGTATTTACTCTCCTCTTCTCCTTGTATCACTGAAGGATTTCCCATCATCTCTATCAGAACAGCTCAGTCAGCCTCTCTGGGGCAAACTCCATGTTCAACAATTTGGTGAGGTTTTTTTCATGTTTATTCTCCCCTCTGTGCCAACTGGTAGCATCTATTAACAAAAGTTTTAGTCCACAGCATATTGCAGTGCACCAGAATGCAACCCTTAAGCATGCCAGAAGTGAAGCTGGTATTAAATAACTAAAGCCAGGTGTTGCGGTTTAACCCCAGCCAGCAACAAGGCACCACACAGCCGCTCAATCGCTCCCCCCCACCCAATGGGATGGGGAGGAGTATCAAAAAAAGTAAATTGTGCATTGAGATAAGAACATTTTAATAACTAAAGTAAAATAAAAAGCAATATTAACAATAACAATAATAAAATATAATAATAATGGTAGTAATGAAAAGAAATATAATTTAAAAAAATAATAAATAAACCCAAGAAAGGGCAAGTGATGCACAATGCAATTGCTCACCACCCACTGAGCGACGCGGGAGCAGCGATCCACCCCTCCTGGCCAACTCCCCGCAGTTTCTATACTGAACATGAGGGTCTGTGGTACGGAATATCCCTTTGGCTGGTTTGGGTCAGATCTCCTGGCCGTGCTCCCTCCCAGCTCCTTGTGTACCTGCTGCTGGCAGAGCATGGGAAACTGAAAAATCCTTAATTTAGGATAAGCACTACTTAGCAACAACTAAAACATCAGTACGTTATCAACATTCTTCTCACACTAAATCCAAAACACACTGTACCAACTACTAAGAAGAAAATTAACTCTATCCCAGCTGAAACCAGGACACCAGGTTTTACAGGCAGACTTAAACACCTGAAAAATTGGTATTTGGCAAGGGACTGTAATAAGGATTATCCTTCAGAGACAGTTAATTTTGTCTTTAATCAGCTCCCTGTGCGTATACTCTTACTCCAAACGTGTTCGTTACACTTCAAATAATGGATTAACTTAATTCACAGAAATGGACATAACTAAGCAAGGATCCTGCAACAAGGTGGACAGACAATAATCCTGAAAAACGAAGGGGGAGAATAAGGGAACAGAACTGAGAGTGGCCCAAGAGCAAGGAAAAACAGATCAGGCAGGTTTTTCTAGGGGACAGCTGGAAAAATAAACGTTAAGCGAAGGAGGAACATTACTGCTTTGGCAAAGAGGATAATGACTGTGATTCCCTGGACAAGTGACTGAACCCCCTGTCACTTCTCCAGGGAATCAGGTTCCAGACTCTTCTATTGAGCATTCCAATAAACTAGAACATTTCTAACTCAATGCCTTAGTAATTTGGGAAGGGTGAAAATTGAGATGTCACCTCACAAAACTGGCATGTTGCAAATACACCTTTGTTGATATTTGTGAAGCATTAGTTACTATAAGAAAAAGTGCCATGGAAAAGCCCATTAAAAATTCAGTCTTTAAAGCAGTATCTATAAATATTGTACTGCAAACAGTCTTAAAAAATGGAAACCAGGAAAATCATCTATATAGCTTACCCAGTGCACTGTAACCGTCTACAAAGAGGAGGAGACGTAACTAACAGCATAGAATTAGTCTTCAATGATTTCTTCAGCACATTTAGACTTCAGGACTGAATTCCAGTTGCACAGATCATCAATTAAAAGACATTTCTAATCTCACTCTGATTTATGTAATCTTTAAATTGTTCAAAAGGTGCATTCAGTTATATCATAGAATAGAATAGAATCATTAAGTCTGGAAAAGACCTCTAAGATCATAAAGTCCATAATTCTAGCTAGTTCTCTGCAAGACAAAAAATCCTTTTTCTAAGTTCACCCCACCATCCTTTTGAATAATACATCATTTCTTATTCTTCTTTGATTTTCTTCAATAGAAATTGCATTTAAAACCCATTCTCCCTCCCTCAACAATCACAATCACATATTAAAAGTACAATTATCCCAAAAGCTCACATGCTGCCATACTTAAAACAAAAAAAAAAGCTGAAATAATTTGTCATTTAAAAGACCAAAACAGCTACAAAACAAAACATAAAGGGTAAAATCCAACTGTCATTCTTGTTCTAAGTTGTTATTACACTCAGCGCTTAAATGGCCAATAGTTTGTAGCTGTAGGACAGCCCATTAAAGTCACTCAGATAATTTTTTTCTACCTGGTAATAATCACTACAGCCTCAATTGTCAGAGGTGACAAGGATTAAGCCACACCAGCAGCAGAGTTCTCTTCTGCTGCCTTGGCAGGCCTGCTAGCCACTAGTAATTAAAGAATAATGCCATAACTCCTGTACATCACTCCGCCACCACACTTCCAATCCCCAGAAAAACTCTGGTTTGCCCACTAGATTATTTAGCAACCTTGGGAATAAGGAGCGCAAAAAGGAGCAATTCAACCAAATATGTCTGTATTTTTAAGGAAGCATGCTGAGATGCTTTTCCCCAATATCAATTGTTACAGTTCTGCGTGCAATCTTACGTTGGTTACGTCCACAATGATTTTGTCTCACCAAGAACTAAGTACAATAATTCACTCTAAAACATGAACTGCTTTCCCTGACAATGTGACCTAAACCGAAGAGAGGAAAGTAATTTCTTTATGTTTCTCACTTAAGGGGAGAACCACTTTCATCATCAGCTGCTGATTAGGTGGCTTAAACTTTTGGCAGATATTCACAGACATTTAAAATTGATTTAGTGCTATAGTACTTACTGGTTTAATTTTTGTCATAAAGCCCTGAGGCAGCATGATAGGAAAAAAAAACACCAACAAAACACCTTTTGGGCCTTGGACACCAAAGGGACACTGAAGTACCCACTAGATTATAAAGGAAGTCTTTAAAAGAAATGGTTTATTAAAAATAGCCCATTCAATTGATAACTTCCCTTTTCTAGTTAGGAACTAACCAGTCATTAACCCTTTGATATCACACAGAAATAAAGAATTAAATAAGCAAATTAAAAGACCAGGTTATACAAGAACATCCCATTGTTCTTCACCGCAGCTAAGTACTGCACCCATGCTTCTTTTCACCAAAGACCTAGATGATAGTTGCAACCAAAAACATCCAAAGTAAAGCAAAGGTGATATGTTTCCTGTCCATTAAGGTATGCAGGCATATACATGAAGTAGATGCATTTTTAATGTTTCTGAATTTATATGATCAGTATTTTTAAGCCTGCAGAAAATATTTATTTGACATACAATAGGACAGGACTGTGCATTTATTGAACATTGAAATACTAAACTTTACAAGATAGTAATCTACTGTTTTTCCATATTACTCTCTTTAATAGCAACCCAAGGTTGGCCCCATCATTCAGAAGAGCCTCCTTCTATTTTCAAATGATCATAAAAGGCTATTATTAAGCAAATGTGGAGAAGCAAAAAGCTCTTGCCTCAGGGAGTCTTGTCTTCTTTTTGATCAGGGAAATTAGTTTCCTTTTTACTTTTTCTTCTATTTCTGTATAGTGACAAGCATTTTAATAAAATCATGTAGTTCTGTTGGAGGTTAAAGAACTATCTGTTGATGTATACAGTGCCTGGGCATCTTGCGACTGAATGCCTAGAATTCGTTCTTCAGCAGTGTCAAGGTAAAAAAGACATTTTTAGGATGTAAAATCAAGTCAGAAAATTAGTGGGTAATAAAGGGTTTCTACACTCTTTATCTCGGCAGGCCCAGTCAGTAATGATCACTAATAAATCCCTTTCACTCTCAATACTTGTAAAAAGCCTTCTTCATCATTTCTTTTTTGCAAAACAATTACCTATTTTTATCCCTACTGTTCGAAATGTAGTTCAGGACACCATCCCTAGGAATCTGATTTACAAAGTGCTTGAAGAACCATCTGAGATCAAATACTGTTCGGAATACAATCAAGGTAACAGCAATTCAGCTTTCTTCCTTGGTTGAGAAAGCCATTTCAGCGTCAGAAAAGTAAGTTTCCCTTACAGTTTCCCTTTTAAAATGAGGCTTATATGCCAGGGGCGGGGGGCAACAATTAAAAAAGAAGAAAAAGAAAGCCTTTTTTAAAGAACAGCTCCAAAAAAAAGAAGGACCTCAAATACAAAATGGCCTTAAAGTTTTAAAATCAAACTAGTTTCAGCAGCTGTTATGTCTAATCTTTTTGTATGAAACGACATTAACTTATAATAAGGGATGCTCAAGAGAAAGATAATAAATTCACCTGAAATGCTCTTCAGCTGTCACAAGAGAGGCGTCAAATAAATGCATTGCTTTGCAATTGTAAGAAAGGTATTAATATAAGCATTTGTCAACAATTTCTCATAATTTTTAATTTGAAACAACTGTGAACCATTCCAAAACCATCCACAACTCATATCATCAAGTAATCTCTTAACTTTTATTAAAATACATCACACATCAGACACAAAGTCAGCTATCAATATAGCAGCATGTAATACACAAATAATTACAGCAATAAAAAGGTAAAGGCTTATGAGCTGTTGCATTTACAAAATGGGGAAGCAACGTTATTTTTTCAGCCAGCAGACAAAAAAAACCCTAAAAACCAGATAAAACCGACCAAAGACATAACTATAGAACCAGAATCAAAAGTGTTTATGCATGGAGATGTGATCCTGATTCCTTCATTCTTAACAGAACCTCCACCTCCAGGTTGCCAGAGCAAGGTAGAAAACACCTCCACCTCTCATTTCCAGCTCATTGTGCTAAGGATGAAGGCACAGACATTTCCAGAACTAAACTTCTAACTGAAGTGTTATTGGTGAACACAGTATTACAGTGCAGTCTTAAGGTTAACATGCTAATAATTCTTAGAAAAGGACAGTTACTTCTCCGCCAGTAAGCCCCAGGCTAGTCTTTCACCTCTCTAATTCCTTCAACGTCAAAATGAAATTAAATGTGGAAAACTATCAGTGTCTCATTTCCTAAGAAGAGTGGTTTTATCACAAGAGGGATCAGCACCTGAATGTTCTTTGGCTAAAATTTTATTTGTTTGCAACTATACTTATGGAGAGAAAAATTGAAAGGTCAAAACGGTTATAACGAAGGAAGTTATTATTTTCAGTTAGCTCCTCGTAACAGACTGGGTGACCTTTCCTAACAAAAATACTGTTAAGTTTAGCTCATTGTAGGTCATTTATTTAATAAGTTAGAAGCAGGTTCTTGGTCACTTACTGTGTCTTAGCTGAAGAAGAAGTGTACTGCAGACTGAAGCTAAAACCAGTAGCAATATCCAACCTCTTTAGTATGACAGAAATACCCTAACCACAATGTGTTTGCTCTCAGATCTCTCCAACGTGTATCTGTATGATCACTGATCTCATCGCCAGTGATTAAGACTGATACATCTGTGGAAAATCTCCTTCTAGCATCCACAAAAAACCCTCTGCTTCTCAAGTACAATAAAGCTTTTAAGAAAGCATTTGGGAATAAATTAGAGATGCCAGCCGGTGAATTTCAGCTATACGGTTAACTAATTTTTACACAGACTACAGCTGAAATACAGTGCCCAACCTCATAATGAATGTTTTGGTCACAAGTGGAATATGGTATTATTAAGACAGGTATCAGTCTTCGGTTGCTTGCAGCTTTGCCAAACTTGCACATCCTGCTGAACTTGAAAAAACACACATTGCAAAATTTCTGTCTGCATCGGATCCATCTTAGCAGGTTACCTGTCCCTCTCAACGATGCACTGCTCAAGCCAAAACAACACTTCATGCTTCAGCATGAAGGAAAGTGCTAAACCTCTGTGAAAAGGTTAGGGGAGCTCGCAAGGATGAACAGGAGGAATACCAAAGAATCTAAAGGTGATGGGGATGAGGAAAAAAAGGGTTTTCCATCGTGAGCTAAGCCAACTGTAAAGTGGGACAAGAAAATGAATAAGAGAGAAGATAGCTTGTGAAGAAATAGTGACGTGCGGAAAACAGACTCCACAATCAGTGAGATTGTAAAGTAGGTATGTTCATTCAGCGCTGGGCGGCACGGGGGGTAGTCCCACCAAAGTCGTGCGCGCCCGACTCGGCAGTTCGCCTCAAGTTTATACAGTCAGGTATTACATATTCACAATACGCCTATACATATGCATGACCTATCCCCGCTTCATATTAAAATTTGCTCCGAGAGGTCATTTCCATAGTCCCCTCCCAACTGCGCCTGCGCAGGGCCTCTTTATGGTGGTCGTCTGGTGGTCGCAGAGATGAAGATAGATGACTCCTCTTCGTCACCGCTAGTAACCTTTTTCCTTGCGCAGGCTCAGTGATTTCTTGGTATTCACCCAAGCCACAAGACCAGTCTTAGCTGGCTCTTGGGGCCTGCTCCTGCTTCTTATCAAGCACTGTCTCTACCTCATTGGCTGGTTCTTGGGACCAGCTCTTCTTATCAAGGACTGTCTCTACCTCAGCTAATTTCAACAATGTAAGCACTAAACATCATCTTTCACCCCCCTTTATTATGTCTACTGAGATTCTTTTGACTCCCCTTGTCTCAATAGAGTGTAGAATGATGTCACTGGACTTAAGAGTTTGAGCAGCTCCTAGACAAACATCCTGTATGTTTGACAAAAATATGTTCTGCCACTGTATATTGTGAATCAGCAAGTGAGAGAAGAAAACTCACTATGATTTCTTGAATTACACTGTCATGCCTGCAAATCTTTGCAAAGTTCAAACAAAAAGACCTTTTTTTTTTAATTAACATCATAGAATTGTAATACAGTTATAGTTCTATGATTCAAGCTGACAAGATTAATAAAAACGTCAAGGAGGTTATTGCTATAGCAGTATCCTCATCCTGGCTGCTCAGTTTTTGTCTTTTTTGTGTTTTGTTCTTTTTTCAGCATTATATTCTCAGAAGCTGCATTGTGTCTGTTACCATGGAAAATAAAACTGTTTTCAGCACTTTATTTACCTACACACCTCTTTTATTAGTTTAAGTCTAACTAGATTTGCCCGCAACCTCATATATCTTAAGTAGTGTAGAACCTACTTTGTGAATGTGACTACTCTAGCTCATATCGTTGACGATCTTTTTTCCATCAGAGGTAGATGAAGATGAGAATTTGGTGACTGAGTCCAAATCATCGGAGCTGACCGACTGAAGATAAAGCTAGCATAACCAGTTGCCTAAGTGATAGGGTCTATATGGATCTTTTTCAGCTATGACAGGAACGACTGAGGATCAAAACTTAAAAGCTGGGTGAGAAAAACAGGCAATAATACAGAGTTTTACAACGGTAGAACCTGGAGATGCTCATGATCTCTCAAAATAGAATGTACTCTTAGGTGCATATATTTAACAGCCTCTATACCAAATGTAGCCTTATTTTTCTTCTTTTATTATGCAACAGTACATTCTGTATCTCAGAAACAGTGGAACAGTATTTGAAGGGTTTTTCTGTTCTTAATAACCCAAGTGGGATTATTTTGTGTTTCAGCATCATCTTGGTTAAAATCTGCAATGATTACAGAATCATTATGAAAAGTATCCCACTTGAGACTCAGCAAGATATTCTATTGCAATATTTCGAAGCTAAGCTTTGAAATTGCCATACCATGTAAAACCGCATTTCTAAAGTGCAGCTGACAAGATTAGCGTATTATCTTTGCATCTTGCATACAGCGTAAGAGTTGACTACCCACAGAAATAAAAAGTATCTTTCTCTCCTCTCTCTCTAGTGATTTTACTATCTGGGGCATCCATGCAGCCAAATTACTATCTTACAAACCACAAACAAAGGAATGAGAAGTACCTTCTCGTCCAGTAAGTGTAATTCTCCGTTGTTAAGGCAAAACATGAATTCTTTCTATTCATTAACTGATCAAGTTTAGTCTTAAAAGTGATTCAGCATTTACCTCTTCTTCTCTTAACAGGAAAATTTCATTAATCCATCCTCTCAAACAGCTGGTAACGATTTTCAGTTTCCAGACTAAAATTATTCGTGGTCACACGGATCAGTGGGGGCTGTAAAGCTGTCTCAGAAACTGAATTAACATGTGAGCTATTTTCTTTTCCTGAGATGCTTCTACAACGCTTACCTCTGACATGATGATTTGCACTAACTAGCACATACCTACCAAAGCCACATTCACAGATGACAGAAGCATAACCATATCTTCAGGTTCTCCATCCCTCTAAACCTTTCTTGAACCTGTTCCAATTTTAATTCATTTTTTCAGTATTCCAGATGAGGTCTCCTGCCAGTGCCTTACAGAATGTCATTAATACTTTACCATTTCTCCTGGAAACAACTTTCCTGATATAACCTAAGGTCACAATTACATTTTGCAAAGACAGATCACATGGACAGTTCAGACTCAATAGGTGATGGAATACATGCACACAGATTTTTATGCCTTTAGTTATTTCCAAATTATAAGCTTCCTGCTTCTAGTAAAAATTCTCCTTGTCTCCATATGAATGACCTTGGATTTCATACTATTCTGTTTCACCTAATTTCTAATACCCTGTTCCTCAAAACCATCCAATTCATCATGTCTAAAATCCAGACCCTTGCTTTATACATGAACTTTCTAACTTTATTGAATCAACAAGTTTGATTAACCTATTTCTAATTTTCTTTTTCTGCATTGTACGGTCAGCCTGCAGTTCTTAAAGAATTCCACTCATAAGTCATGTTCAAATCTGCCACACTATCTTTTCGGCAGGTATCACATCTTCTTACCCGCACCCACTAAAACAAGTTTCCTAACAGTCTTCATGTCATCGAACTTGAACTAACACTTTTGCTTTGTGATAGCATATGATAGGAGTTATTGAAGTCTTTGTGATTCAGATCTGCCACATTTCTTTCCTCCAGATAATCAGTTATATCCTCCATACAACCAGTTACATTTCAACAGATGACAGATTAGTCTCATACAACCTACATTTGTGTGTATATAATCAGTTTGCTACTGTTTCTCTTTTTCCTTGTTTCTCCTTCTGATATTATACCGAACTCCTCCAATTCCTTTCCCTGCATTGCTCCCGCTTAAATATAGTTACCGTATTTGTTATCTTCCATTCATTCATCACCACCTGTGACAGGATCTAAAAGTAGCTACAATAACAACTATAATTTCACATGCTAGTAAATAATACATTTGCTTAAAACATAATTAATTAGCTAATAACAAAAATCTAAATGTCTGGCAAAGGCATTTTTAAAGTGATTTCCTGCCACAGACTGGCATTTCAATACTTGAAAGTAAAGGTTGGGGATTTGACTAAGAATCAGTGGAACAAATTTAAACTGTTAAGAATTTTGAGGTAGCAGCTTGGCATCCATTTTCCCAAGCTGATGAAAATAAATTATTCCTAATAAAACATTGGGCCTTGCTGCAATTAGCATATGGTGAAGACTTACAGAGGCTTCGTAACTAACATGTATGCTAACATCACATGCAGGAACAATGAAAAACTCCTTCATATCTATTTACCTTGAAGATCAAAATTTGTTTAATGCATTTCATGGCACAGTATGCTACTCTCAATATCTTATCCAAAAACTGACAAGAGCAGAAATTTCTAAATCTGCACCACTGAGTACTACACACACCCAGATCATGCATGTGGGTGACTTCATTTCTTATTCATATTCATATCACACATACTGTCTTCAGCGCTAATAAGGCCTGAGGCCAAGCAACAAAAGTTGCTTGCTAAAAAGTTCAAGACTGGTGCTTCGTGTGGTGCGTCAGCAAGGCAGGCTTAAAGACCCAAAAGCATAACAAACTTAACCATGATGTAATGGTTAACTCTTGAAGAGCGTGTCTCAAACTCACTTACCTGAAGAAGGTCTTCGTTGCACTTGCAGTTAGCTGCTTGCAATTAAGCCATGGAGTAATGGTATGGTTAAGAGTACGACCGAAACAGGCAGTTTAGACCAGGCTCAATATTCAAAATGTCTGTGGTTTGACCAGAGGAACTTCAGATGAAAGACAGATGCGATAGTCTTCCTTCCTCCCAAGACTCCTGCTAAGTGAAAGCTCTTTGTGAAATCTCTCTGCCGGGTCAGTCCAGACAACAGTATTGTATAAAACTTCGATGTGTTCTCTAAATTGCATATATGTAGTCAAGTATATGACTTAAAACATACACTGGTTGAGGTACACAAACCGGACTACAGCTTGAAGGAATGTCAAAGTGTTACTGAACTTATAATTTTGACTTTCAGTTGTGAAGATCAGTTTGTATGCCCCTCCTTTTTTTCTCCTCCCTTGTGCCCCTTTCCCTACTTTAAATGTGAGTGAAAGGCATCAAGCCTTTTTTTTTTTTTTCACTGAAAGCAAAGACATCTCTCCTTGAACGAATGAGAAGGAATGTCAGCGATGGCAATGAGAAGTACATCTTCCCAGATGGAAAAGGCCAAGTGACATGAGTCAGTTTACCACTTTGACACATAATGAAAAAGTCTTTAGAAATAGTTTGCATAGCTCCAGGGCCTGTTTCAAGCTTTTCTAACTTTATTCTAATACCAAGGTAAGCATTGCATTTTTCATTCCACAAATCCCATTCCCAGCCTGAACGAACACTGAAGAGGTTTATATCCTGTAGTATCACCATGACTTATCCACCAGAGACTTCTTTTCTCTCTTATCAAGGCTCAACCTGGCAACATGACTAAGCACTGTCTTCATGAATTTGCGTAAATAGGCAGGACTTTTCGTCTCTAGGGCTTGCAGTCAGTGTCCACAAAGGCACTGGGGCTCTTGACAACTGACTGTGAGGTCTGATGATTTAGTCAAGTTTGAAGAACCTCCCCCCCCATCCTAGAGACTGATGATGTATGGCAGAGCTCCAGGTGATGCTGGCTTGTCTGCCCCCATTCTGGCTGTGATGAGCAGTTTGAGGTCTGTGCTGACCCACGTGTACTGTTACATCTGAGATGGCTTTCGCACAGTATCATAGGACTAGTACAATCTGAATGACAAAGGTTTGTAGCAATTATACCTGCCTAAATTATGGCATGACCAAAGGCAAAATAACATTGATTGCGTTCATTTTTCACAAGAGTTAGAGTCTGAAACTTGCAGATTTTAAATTTACTTCAAAGTGGCTAAAACTAGCTTGCCAGACTGTACTGAGTCAGCAGCAGCTTTCCTTTGGGGGTTAATGGAAGATATGAAGGAAGGAGATAATGTTAAGCTTATATACAGGATAACCTTAAAGAAGTTTTGAAGACTGAGTAAAATTATCCAACTGTAAAATTTTTGGTTTGATAGTTTGGCTAAAAAATTCCCTTCCCATTGACAAGGGCAGACTGAAATATGAAAGAAATGTTGAACCCCTTTGCGAGATGATACAAACACAAACAAGGTCCCAACACTGCTGTTGAAAAGAAATACCAAAGTGATGTAAATACTGATGTGAAAACTCCAAGCCTTGAGTCAAAACCTCTGCCATCAAAACAAGGTCAGGTATGATTCAAGCAGTCAAAGTGTTATGTTGGGTTGATTTTCCAGAAATCAGCTTTTGGCAAGTACTACATATTGCAAATACATCTACAAGTAAATAATTAAAAAAAAAAATAAATCATTCATTTGAAGGGCAGAGAACTACTAGTAGATTTATTTTGTCTTATTATCAAAAGATCAACTCCCTCTTTTACAATTATTTTCCTAAAACTAAAAAAAAATTGCTATAATAATATTCAACTTTTTTCCATGACAAAGAACAAGAACCAGTAAGGGAGAGCAGAGGGACGAATCTGACAGGCTGAATTGTACTCGAAAACTTCTTAGCCTTGAGAGTGGATGATCAATAACGACCTAATCTATCTCTGCAACACCGACTGATATCAAATTACTTTCTACTCATTAGAATAGTTTACTCTCTTCACTTCAGTGACCATCAAGAAAATACAACACACATGGATTTTCACTGGTTATTCATCAGGAGAAAGTAGCGATATTACAAAAAAGATGAGTTGGATAATTTCCAGATGTCTTTTTTATTTCTTCATGTTATATTATAGACTAATTTCTTATTTCATGCTCTGGACAACCTACAAATCCACTTCCCAGGAAGTTATATCTGTGATTTCTTTTATGTACTAACACTAGCACTAATGCTGGGCACGCACCTTTCGTTCCCTGAGGAATTCTATGCCCCACTCCAGCTTTGTACTTCCCACCCAGCAGCACTGCTTGCTTATGACCAGAAATGCATTAACTCATTTTCCATTAAATGAAGGTCCTGTATAGCCAGCTAAGAGGAGATGGAGGATCGGGTGGAAAAAATAGAAGAAAAACACCTGGATATCAGGCAGCTACTAATTATTAAGACCAGTACCATACACCATAATAAAATGCGCATACGTTCCTTTTCTAAGTAACATGGATGCCAGGAAAGACAAAGTTGCTGGAAACTTCGTAGCCGGCAGGATACAGGCCAAGCACCTTTTTATGTATCAGCCAGCACATCCATTTATAGCGAGCTTGACACTGCACTGTTTGAATAGGCTCTTATGTCACAGATAAATATTCCATGTTTGTGGTATGAGGTACCCTATAAAGAGAGACTTATTTCCTCTTTCAGTGAAAAATGGCCAACTAAAGCCCATCATTCACCATTTAAATGGCCACCAGCCAGTGACTAACAGCTAGCCCATTTGATCACAGAGTTGTAGCTTACTGATATGAAGTCATATTTCATGGCAGCTGTTGACTGAGAAATAGAAAGAAAACGCAGGGCTCGCAAGAGGGCTTTTGACAGTTGCTGCCACTAAATGTTTTCATTTGTCACTGTGACAGTGAACAACAAGATACTGACCAAAAAAGAGGGCACGAGGACATGGCTGTCTTCAGCTAACTTTCACTAAGCCTTGATACACAGACATGTAAACGCACTTGGTTACTTAAATTTTCCTGATTGTCCTCAATAACCTTATTAACCATTTACAGTTTAGACATGATATGCAGCTAACCATGTGTCACTGATGCTGCAGTCATGCATAACAACAGTGGATGCAGTCCCAATTTCATTAAAACCTGTCTAAATCTAAAGGATTAATATATATTTTTTATCACAACTTTTCTTATGACTTTTGGCTTACTTATTTCCCATGGACAACAAAGTTTTCCATACTTTTTCCCTACTATTCCAAGACATCTCCCAGGCTTCTTTTAAAAAAAAAAAAAAAATAAATTTGCATTTCTAAAGAAACATCTTTCCCAGTCAAGCTTAACAATGCCTTTTTTCTACACCTGAAGTCATTCCTAATGCAATTTATTCTCCAGATAATGCTTAAATCAATGAAATAATCATGAAAGCACCACCCTTAACCAGATATAATAAGCCTATGGACTTAAACATGAAAAAACAACCTTATTATCTCTTAAGTATTGTTAGCATCATGCCGACAGCAGTATAATATTTATAAACTGTCTTACATGCTCCTTCTGTTGCACTTTCCATTAGGCAAAACATACACCTATTGTAACCTGTACATTTTCAGTAATACATGCCACTGAAAAAACAGGTCAAGGGAGCAATAGTCAGGTCTTATTTCAGGGAAAAAAAAGTGATTAATAAGCCATTCTTGTCCTGCAAAATTGCAAATAACCATATACTTAATTTCCATGAAGACAAAAGCCAATGTCTGATGTCATGCTGAGCAGCCCTACTTCTAAAAGAGCTTTTACCTCCATTAACCTACCACTAAAAATAAGCCCTTCCCTATACCCCCAACAGTTTTTTTTCTTTTTAAACTTTTTCCCCCAAATAAGATACATTCCTGTTCTAAAAGTGATGATCATACCTTATAAACATCCATTGCTATGTCACTAGTCTTCTTGAAAGCTTAGAAATGGCCTTCTTTGTTTTCCTGAGAAATGTTCAAAAACGCCATATATAAGCCTGGTAACAGAGGCCTATGAGTGAAAAACAGTCATATGCAGAGTCCTGGAAAGAAGGGAGAAAATCAACTGAGAGGGTCGTGATGACATGAAAGGGGAATGAGTAAGACTAATGAGCCGGTCTGAAACATGCAATTAAAAGTTCTGTTTGTGATATTTGAGGAGATTTCAGCTTTAAAAAATTTAATTAAAAGGAAGTTGTCACTAAACTTTATCATTGTAAAGATACGTGAACACCTGAGCCAATTAAGCGTGCCCAAATATGCCTAGGATTAATATTTGCCCTAATCTATAATATAGCTTGCAGACACGGAAGACAAAAAAAACAAACTGAAAAGCAGCCTGTTTAAGAGAGGTGGTTTGGAGGAGCTGAGGCTTCTTTCAGGTGCGTTTTTTTCGGTGGGGGCAGATTATCAGGAATTGTACGTCATCTTGTATATTACAGCAGCTGCTGCTAACACAGATTAATGGAAGAACGGGGGTTGCGAAGGCTGTCCGAGCAGCGGCCGTGGCCGGACGGTGATGCACAGAGCTCAAACAGCAGTAGGTAGCTGAGCACGAGCAACCAGCTACCTCTCGGTGCAAGTGATACGTTGGATAAAAGGTAGCACCCGTCAGAAAATATGGGACCTGACAATCGCAAAGTTTTGAGTGAGAGCTTGCCTTGTAGATGAGCCATAGAGAAGGATTTTAAATAACTGTAGACATACTTTGGGAACAAAATATTTACTTGTTATTCATTAGCCTGTTTGTCTAACAGCTAAATTTATTGAAAGGAAAAAAGGAAAGATGTCTATCAAGCCATTTGATTTCCCTCCTGAAGGCGGTGATAGGGGAAGATTATCTCACCGGTATCTCACAATGTTTCAGCTTTCCCAGGATGCTGAGTAGGAGCGCAAAATGGTGTTTACTAGAGACCTCCAAAATCTGTACCTATCCCCTGTTGTTCCCAGTTTAGTCTTGGCAGAAAAGTATTACAAAGAAAGTCCCCAAGATTATAATGTTCCTGAGCCTACAGCTCTGTCTATCATGAAGTACTCCATACACTGCAAATTATCATTTGCCACAGGACAGGAATACTGTGGATAGAAAAGAGACCGAGTAGAGCATACTGTTAGGGCACAATCCCCACTGTCATCCTGCATGTCAGCAGTTCCAGGAGCCCTTGCTCACCTAGTCATGGTCCCAACTTCAAGCTAAAAGATCATGAAATCTCACATTCGGTATAAGATTAAGCATTGTTCTTAATAAAGAAGACGATATCTGAAAATATCACAGATCTCAAAATATCACATTAATAATACTTTGCTGTTTATAAGTTCTTCTCCTGAACTCACCCAGCAGATTTCAAGTCTCACTCCCCTACAGTTAAGCTTCTCAAGAAGTGGAAGAACCAGACACTCTCTCCAAGGAGTTGATCCACAGAAAGGTCAACATACAAATGCCTAAAACGTTGCACGTCACTGGCCTAAACAACTTTTCAAACTGTCACCATTACTCTGCCAATGAAAAATGTAGTCATTTCTATCTTTTCATACACTTTCACTTCATGTTCCCATTTCCTCAAATGATTCTACTGCCTGTCTCCTGTGCCTGTCTCTCCCACACTTTCATCAAAAACTGTTTTGCTCTGCACTCTTCATTTCCTTGGGTCATTCACTGTATTAGAGTAGCTTTCCATTCCAAATGGAGAGAATATGGGGAATAATTTCTCCATTTCAATAAACACTTCAGAGAAAGCCATTTTAGAATACCAAATTGCTCGCAGGAGCAGAGACCACTTTTCCTTCAAATAAAATCTGGTTTAGTAAAGGGACTGGAATTATCTTTAATAACAGCTGATATATAGAAAAAAAGGGAAAAAAAAAGAAAAAAGCTATGTGATCAACTAAATATATCTGTATTTTGATTTTCACTTATCTCACCTCCATAAAGAAACTGGGCTTGATGCCAGCTTTACTATGTGAAATGACTTTTTTTCACATTCAGCAAAAGCTCTCTTGATACAGAGTCCCAGAAGAATATAATATGAATTCAGCCTTCCTCAACCGTGTTACTCATAACCTGCAGGCATTTTCTTTTAAATAGTGTCAAAATCCAATAACTCTAATAAAAGGTGTAAATTCCCAGTACAAACTAATGTGAAGTTTAAAACACACACACACAAAACCAGCCAACAATACTATAGTGCAAGTTATGATCCATTACCCGGAGTCTGTGATTAGTCAACGTGTTCACGTGAATATGGTGCTTTTCTCAGTTACGGTAATGAAATCAAAAGCACAGCTAATTCTTTGAGATTTATCATCTTCATGTTAAATGGAAGTAGATCTCAAGAGAGAATTGCAACATGGCTTACTGAATTATCAACAGGGGGGGAAAGAAAGTCAAATTCCAAACAGTCGGAGAGCTTTGTGCTGCTAAAGTGACTAAACACAACCACTTAACTCTACTGAACAGCCAACAACCTGATTCAGAAGCTGCGCTCCCAGTGAGCACCTTGAAGGGCAAGCCTTTGCCTTGCTGGTCCAGGACTTGCCTATGCCAGCAAATCCTGTGTTCCCCAGTCTCAAGGCACTGCCGGGTCTGGTGGCTGCCTGGGACTGGGAAAACTGGGGGCTCCCCAGGGTGGGTCATGGCAGGGCCTGGCAGGCAGGATTATAATCCCACTGGGATGTTTTAAGTGTTGACAGTTCACTAATGCTCTCCCAGTTTCCCTCCAGCTTCCTAGAATGAGAAACTTTGTCAAGGGCTACCAGAAAAACTATAAGGTAACAATGTACTTTTTGCAGGAGAGCACTATAGAAAATACTTAAAATGTTCCACTGATAAGTATGACTTCAAAACAGATTCAAGATCTTCCGTCATGAAAAAGCTGGATATTTGGAGCACAGTGCTGGTTCATGCTGTCTCAGCACCAAACCACGTATTTGGAGATTGCGAATGCAGCTTCTGCTTGAGACCAGGCAAGAGTCACGTTTCTTGCTGTTAACGCGCCCTACTTCCAACTTCTTGAACTTTACCCTTAGAAAATTAAGCAACAGTCATTACCCACCTACAGCTGCCTAACTTCAGTTTATACTCTTGCTTTGTTTGCTATCTTAGAAGTTTGCCTTATTATTGGTGTCATTATCAGTGGTGGCAAAAAAAAAAAAAAAAAAGATTTCAAGCAAGTACTTCATCCTTGGAAATTAACTACATAGATGTAAGCAATGGCCATCCAGCTGACAGCAAATTGAAATTGCTTCACTAGACTTACCTCTGTAACATGATATTTATCCAATCACTGTACTCTTTATGTTGGCCACATGTTCCAAGATACCCACATCTGCACATGAATAAAAAAACACTCTGACAAAAGACACCTTGAAATAGCAGGACTGTAAAGCTAATATAACTGTAAGGAATCATGCAAAGCACAGACTCTTCCCTAACTGTTTATTACTAGCTACATAATTTAAAAATATTTATTACTATTATTATTAAAATAATATTATTTTATGTTTATAGACAAGTCTATTAGGGAATGATAACATTTTTATTGTTTTTTTACTCCAGTGTTTGGGTTTCATTTTAAAATACATATGCCTCATTTTTGGTGTTACATGAGAAGTGCAAAGTGTCAATATGTCATTTTTAAAAGGTCTAGCTAAACATATACTCTGTTCTTTTGGGGAATGAAAGATTTTTGCTTAAGCCTCAGCTAAAGCTACTTTTCTTCTGCACTAGCGTGTAGAAGCGATACAAGAGGATAATCTCCATCACAGTCAAAAGCATGACACTCTTAATACTGACAGAAGTACTTTTCTTTAGCTTCAACAACACAACCAAATGACAGAGGCAGAATTTCTTAACTTCTGATTCAAAGATAGGATATTCAGAGCAGTCAGCCTGGGTGTTCTGGATGTGTGAACATGCACCTGTGTTATAAGCAGAAATGTTAAATCAGGAGCTTAATGCTTATAGAGGGATTTCATTCACTTAGGTTAGCTTGTTGAACTAGATATATGTAAGCTCTGAGGTTAATAAATCTTGAAACAGATCTCCACATGACTCAACAGACAATACTGTGCCTGTTAGAGCTGTGTAAGCAATTTCTTCAATACAGAGCATGCTTTTCTGTTTTAGTATGTTTTATTACTACTGAATGAAGATGCTCATTCTTTATTGTTGGTTGCTCTTTCCAGTTGTAACTGATTATACCTCTATCCATCTGAAGTGATGGTGCAGCTCTCGGCGCCACCCGCATGAGCCTCCATATATTGTCTCTAAATCTGCATAGCCCAAATCATCAGAAATTCAGCCACCCCCCTCTTCTGGGGTAACAACTGCAGCTACTGATGAGACTCAAGCATATATACCCTCATTTAACACCTCCTCCTTGATGCAGTAAACTTGCAAAATACTCTTGCTTCCCTCCTTCAGAATCTCTACCCTTTAATTATGTGTGTCCTAGAAGATAAATACATACCAACTGCTTTTACCCCGGTCATGGTGGTTTCTTCGTATTTTACTGATGCTGAAAAGTGAAAAGATGAAACCTTGCAGAAGACGAGTAAATATAGGCCAGCTCTGATGAAATCAAAGCATCAATATGTGAGGAAGTCACATTAGGCTACTGAAGAGTAAAGTCAACTTGTGAGAACGTTTTTCTCCCACTCTGCCTTGATTCAAAGTGCATGTAATTTCTCAGTCTTGCTCCCACCCCCTACCTGCTTTTTGCTGCATCAGAGTAATGTAAGCAAGATTAAGCCTTTTTTTTTTTTTTTGCTGCTACTTCAATGAAGGTTTTTCTGTGATTAGTGTGTAAGACCGACTGCATGTTTTCAACAACCCTGTACTAAAATGGAATCGATGCAGCTATTTCCCATCTTTTTAATATAACCACTCACGTAGCCGCTCACATACATGGCACCTAATCAACCACTGCATTTGATACTCAATCACAGCACTAATCACCAGCTTTTAAAAATCCCTATCTCACTCCTGATTTAATAATTAGTGATGCTCACGATAGCTTGATGCATATGTTATGAAGAGTGAGCAACGTAACTACCCCAAACCTTCCCTTCCCTCCTTGTGGCAATTGAGGCCGTCATTACAAATAAACACTCAGCACCTGTATCAACGTTCAGAAGCCCAAACAGCAAGAGGCATATGTCAGCAGCATCTGATTTTCGTTACAGCACACACCATTACTCACTTAGTTTGTTGTACTTGTATCTAAGCCTTTAAATTTGCAAACTTGCCTTTCCTACTGTGCATTCATTGCCTTTTGCTGTCACTTCAGCCTTGTTTGGTAACCCTCAGCACTAGATAATTGATTACTCTCTTCACTATCTCTTTGTGCAAAGAGTTATACTAAATCGAAACTGCCACCTCTAAATTATTGTGCAGCCTTCACACTTAGGTATTAGCAGTACGTTAAAGTGCTATCTCCAATCTATACTATAAAGTTTATTGTTTTAATTAAAACATTCTCTGTGCTCTCTAAAGGGGATCATCCTTGCTTTCCCCTTGCTGCTCACTTAGAAGTCATAAAAGTTTCTAATTATCCCATATGACTTTTGGAATGAATTCACATAATTTGACTTGCTCTGTTAGGTAACTTCATGTATGTACAAGTGTGCAGATGGATACATTTAGTCAGTGAAGTGTATTTAGTGGAATATGCCACAATTCACTTTTCCAGGTGGGACGTCAACAGAATGTGTCACCAATACGTGCTCACATTACAGCGACTGTAATGATTTTTCACGCTGTGTTTTGTCTGGTGCTAACGTTTGACTTGGTCAGCCAGTGAGTTCCAGGAAGAGCAAGTTGAGTGAGGAAAAAAAGATGGGATCTGAATTTAGAAGGAATGTTAATGGTAGTCAGGACTATTTAGTACCCAAATAAGAACCAAGTACCAAAATGCCTGATGCAATCTTAGTACAGAAAGGAAACACTTTTCATCACTGAGAACTCAGATCTCACTTTCCAAAATGACTGATGTAAACTCTAGCCAGTTGTTCACCTGGATGTTTGACTACACAGTCTAAAAAAGAAAGAGGTATTACACATTTATAGGAGGTTAAGAGTCCGTCTGCAGCCGTGAGTCCATCAGGATTAACCACATGTGCTTACTGCCAACTGCTGCTGTTTATCACAAAACTCAAGCAGTGAAGGTCCAAAACTGCCCGGGCCAAGTCCTTGCATCTCACAATTTTGAATATTAAGGTTGTAAACGTTAGCATAATGAAAAGACATCCGCCAAAAGTTTTTTCTCCAGAAGGTATCAAATGCATACATATAAGAGCCTTGGCTAACATATACATTTAAGTCTGGCTGCTATTCCTTACCTGGTTTTAAGCACCGTGTCTTGTTCCACTCACGAACTTTCCAGTAGCACATTGTACCACAGCCACAAGCAAGCACCTGAACACCAAGCCTTATAAAATCTATTCAGGTGTTCCCTCAACATGAACACAGATCCTCACCGCTGCAAAGAAAATTGATTTTAAGTTTAGAGGACACATTAGATCCTTCATTTAGAAATATTTCCTCTACAGATGGCTTACTTTGTTGTGACTTACTTTCAACAAGACCTTGAAAACTAAAACTAAGCTACTGCTGAACATAGTGAACCATTTATGCCGTAAGATAAGTGTTCGAAATGAAACAGACAAATCCAAAACTCTGCAGAAAGATGGACATGTATGTCATTTTAGAGGTAGCATTTTAGTTTCACTAAGGACCTATCAATCAATCAATTTTGGTGGTTTGGGGTGTTTGGGTTTTTTTTTAAATGGAAGAAACTCCTGTATCAAAGCTATAGTATTTAATAATTGAGTGAAATACAGAGTTTAAAACATTTAAACTTTTGAAGCAAAATGTGAAAATTGAGTTTTATTGTAAATATACCTGATGATTGAAATTCTGCTAGGTCCTTCTATCCAGTTGCATATACGAGGATGTAGCCACATTAAACAAGCCCCTGGTCCTGAAAAATACAGACTCATTTATCAATGCAATTTCCAAATGTTATCTTTTCTGTGGTCTAATTCCAAGTCTATGTTTCACTGAAGAAACAACAATACTTATGATCAGTGAATTTTTAAATTTTTTTAGTTTTTAAAAAACTCTCTACAGCCTTTGTACTTTTCACCGCTCAGCATGTGGCTCTTGCTATACTTAATGACAAATCCATTAATGAATGAATATACAGAGAATTTTTAAACTCACTTTAAAATATTTCTCAAAACAACATTAAATTAATTTATGATTTTACAAGCAAAATAAAATTAAGCTACTGTCTTCTAAATGAAGGCGAATTAAAGCAAGCATTAAATCCAAATTATCAGGATTTTATATTGAATTCATGAGCATACTTTTAGACATGCAGAAACTAACATTTCCAGAATCACTAGTATTCTCACGTGCTTCTTTACTGCCTGCCCTTCCCAAGCTGAATTCCACTTTCAGCTGCAAGGGTGAGCGCTCCAGCAAATGAAACTCCAGGATGCAGAGTCAGGCACACAGGAATGAGAAATACACAGCGAGTTACTATCTGTGCCCCTTCTGGTCTTGGTCATTTGTCCAATACCATGAAGAACTTCAAAAGCACAAGGGATATCTTTGCATTTCTCAAATGCAGAGCCGAGTTACATTTACACATCTATCCTTTCTATTCCTATATTTCTTCACCTTGCACTGCCTGTCCTGAACTGTAAACACAATTAAGGATTGACCGTCGCGCTCGGTCACAGCACAGCGGTGGGAGTCACCACCATCGTGGTGGCTAGATAGACAGTGCTGTTATTATGCTCAGTCCAAAAGAGATTTCTGACACTTAATTAGAAGTCTTCTAATCCTGTGCAGAGGTCATTTTTACATGACTTGGTAGAAGAAAAGGTAGAAAATGGAGAGCAGGACAAGCAGTAAAGAAGTTTTTGGCATTCATATCACCCAAGATTTTTAAACTAAGCTTTTGGGTTTTGTCACTTGAAGCCACAACCTTCTAAAAATAATATTGTGTGTGTGATCTGAAACACACAAGCACTTTTTTTTTTAAAAAAAAAAAAAAGATCATCAGCCTTCCAGTTCTTCCCCATGTTTAATAACCACACTAGTATAAACTCTGGAAGGTTATGAAGCACCATCTCACAAAAAAGTGAGGTTGCTGCTGCTGCACAGATAGCAGACTGTTTCCACAGTATTTGGAGCTAAGGAGCAGCGAGGAACTGCTGTCTTTTAAACGTGCTTCTATCAAGATATTTTTGCTCCCTTAAGAGCACTTACCAGTGCTGAAAAGGGATTCCAGCCCTCAAGGAACAATGACAGGGAGTTTTAACAGTTATCTTCACAGAGACACTCAAAGGTGGAAAAACAGTCAGTGATGTCATTGAACAATTTACAGGACAAAAGACAGTAGTACCAAAATTAAGAACAAAAGGAATTTTAACCCCATATGTAGAATCCTGCCCAAACCAAAGCCTTTTTGAGGAACAGAGTTGCTCGTTTCCTTCCTGTTGGCTTTTCCCTCCAGCAGTTTGGTGTACCAAACCAGACTTGTATGTGATCAGTGCTACTACTGAAGTTAAATACAACAGCCGTCATAACTTCAGAAATCACTTGATTGAGATTGTTACACACACACCCCTTTTAGTTTCCACTCTTTTCGTGGTGTTAAGCTCACCCTTCTGCTTCTCTGGGTCCTAAAGTTGGACACTTCAGTCTGGTGGGGATTGGGGGGCTATGGCAAGCTGTCAGCATCTGGTGTACTTCACAGGTAGCAATATCGTTTTGCTGACTTACATGAATATGACGACTTCTTCCTGACCTAGAGTTCACTTGGACTCATTTCTACAAGTTTGCCAAGACTTTTTTTTTTTTTTTTACATCTTTTTCTTTACTGGTCTGCAACTCCATGTTACAGTCCTATTAACTACATTTTACATCTGTTAGATGCTATTTCTTTGTTCTCTTTGTTACCCTTCAAAGCCGTTTTGTCAGGTCTGCATTGTTTTAGCTGACCACTGGCGCGTTGTTTGTAGCCATAAGCAGTGCCAGGCTATGCCCCATGTCTTGACATCACCTGTCTATACTCCTCTACGCTGCACTTGGTCCCCCCACTTCTTAAGGGTTCTGCTATCATGGCAGGCCTGTATATCTTTAAACTATACCGTTATGTCAGTCATAAATGTCTCATTCTACACAGAATAACAACTTATTACTACCATCTCGATAAAATTATGGTTGTACCATACAAAGATAAGGAAAGTAAAATAACTGGCTGTAGTCACCTATGAAGTCAGAAGAAAAATTGCTATCACAGCTAAAACAAGTCAAAAACAAAGCTCCAGGCAGGTCAAGACAAATTCAGAGCACGCCCGACAACTTCTGAGAGAGCCGGCCTCAGCTCTGAGGTCTTGCAAACTTGATAGCGAGCTTGTGTCCTGCTGTTAGCAAAGGCATCACTGTATTACTGACCTACAGGATATTACTGTCCCTACGGTCAAAGTAGAACTACAGCAACTTTTGCATGTGATACTATCATCTAATATCTCTGAGCAGGCCTGATTTCTAGAGTGGTGTTCACTTGCTCCTGTATTCATGCCAAGGCTGTGCAAGCCAAAGGGAGTCATAAAAAAAAAAAAAAAAAAAAGCATTTCAGTTTTGCAGTAGATCTCCAAAAGATAAGGCCAAAAGATTACTGTCAAGCTGGGGAATCCTGTGTATTATTTATATCATGCATGTGGCTAGTAGTAGCAAGACATGGAGACAGGAAGGAGTGCCTATATAGGAGAAGCTTTTAAATCCAGCTCCATCAGAGCAACAATCCCTATCTTCAGTCTCTTATTTTCATTCCCCAAGCTTACAGCTGTGAAACCAAGTACCAGCAGAGCTTTAAACTTCCTTTGACCTGCTGAACTAAACCATCCTGCTATTATGACTCTGTAAGGAAACACCATTGTTGTGTGACACACAACCAAAACTAAATCATCACAACTAAAACTTAACCCTATCGAGATATTGTCAACTTCACAGTTCTGATTAAAATCTTGTGGTTTGAAATGACTGGTTAAAAAAAAAAAAAAAAAAAAAAAAAAGCAGATCTGTATTCTGCCAGTATGCAGTTCCTAAACCAGAAGAAGTCCTCAAGTGAGACGAATTACTTATTTACAGAGGGTCTAAATAATGCACCAGTAGGATCCAAAGTTGTTATTACCTAATCAATCTGAACAAAACTAGGTGATGAATTAATACAGCAACTTCATGTTTTTCAAGGACAAGTGGAAATGAATAAAAAGAATCAGCATTGGCCTAGAATTTATCAGTTTAGAGAACTTTTAGTCAAATTGCTTTCACATTCATCACACATTTTAATCTTCCCTACCATTGTGGAAACACATCTTTTTCAAGCACAATTAGGTTTAGCATTGTTTTGATGATCGAAATATTTTTAAATAAAGTGAAAAGAATTAATTCCCTTCTTTAGAAAACATTACTTGAATGGATTTCTGAAGCTTCCTATCAGTATTAAATAAATGATAGGACATTTTTCTTCAGATAATTAAGCATTTTGTTTGAATAAATTAATCAAGTCATATTAAGGAAGTAGAACACAAACTTTCCTAACTCCAGGCTTGATGTTCTGTTGTATTCCTATTGAGGAAGTTGCCCTCTGAATGACTACTTCTGCATCTTCAAATGCAATTTAAAATCAGTCAACATTTCTTTAAGTAAATATAATATTTCCTAAAGCCTTTGTTTTCTTTCCTCCATTTCTCTGCCCTCTCTACAGTCCCCCACTGCAGCAGGACTCATGCAGGTGGGAGACAGCCATAAACATCACTGAAGTCGTCTTTTACTTCACAGTCTGTGAAGGTTCTTCAACTTGCATAGTGCCCCAACTTGCTTTAAAACCTCCCATATCTTCCACAAACAGTTTTCTTTCAGAATGTGAAATAGTCCTGCCTGGCCATTTGATTAAACAGGGCTGTTATTGACATCCCAGTAATTGAAATCCTGTCATTTCCAACTACTTTCCCTTCCAGAGCCACAAATACATCTGATTCGAAACCTGTCAGGCTGCCTACATTTCCCCTTGCCCACTCACAGTGGGCCTTTGGTTGGTTAGATAATTCTGGCTGATTAGCATTTGGATTTGATTTTTCCTGGAGCCCAACTTATCTCAAGATACACAGCAAAGAACATTTAGTTTTTGCATCCAAACCTCATTCCCGCTACTTACTTATATTGCTATTATTAATGTGCCAATGCATATTAATAGGGTGCCTCTTCTCTACTTTTCATCCTAGTTCTGAAAGATCTCATACAATGGAGAAAATTTTATATCTTAGCAATTTACGTGCACAAGCAATCAACTGTATGCTCTTTAAAATGCCAAGCTTTATTTAATTCGCAGTGCGCTGAATCATTTCATCTATCATCAGAACAGAGGAGCCTTCTCACAAGTTTGACTAGTTGAAACATTTGCTTAACCTATCACCTAATATCACTCAGCACACCCAAATTAACTTGTAAAATGCTCGGCACTAGGCTAACATCTTAAATCAATCGTCAGTTAGAACTCCACATTTTCAACAGCATGATCTAGAGGGAAATTTACTCGTTATGCTATTTTGATGAAGAGCCTCAAACTAACAGAAAAGGTTTCCTGAAGTTGTTAAGAAAAATTTCTCTAGTGTTTCCTCTAGGTTAGAAATTAGGTTTTTACATGTATTAGAGTCAATGGCAAAAAAGATTTTCTTTCAATTGAAAGCATCTCTAGAGTTTTGATTTCTTTATATCAAATACTAATCTGCTAGAGACTACCACCAGCAAACCTCTTCCGTGGCCAGTAATGGATCAGACGTTAGAAGAACATCATGATCTTATGATTCACTTTTAAATAAACATCACTTCAACTTCATTGTAGGTTTCTGAATTAGGAATGCTGCAGTGAAGATTAATTACATATAAATATCATGCAAATAGTAGGTATTTTACCTGCTTATAATTTCATTTTTCACCAAATGTCCCCAGGAGTTCTTCAAGTTTTTAAGACTCAAGGAAAGGAAAGATGAAAAGACAGATACAGACATCTTTGTGTGTTAGCTGGACTAGTAATCACGGATTATTTCTTTTTAAATAAGCAGTAGTATAACACCTTACCTGGCAAAACTGTAGCCACCATGAATTTGCTCAAGAGTCTAGGTATATTGCACGATGACTCAGAAGATCTGGGTTCACACACCATCTTAATCATGCTTTTACTGCAGAGACATAGGTAAGTCATCTTCAGCGTTCCTTTGTTTCTTACTGTATTTCATATTAATGCTTCATTATTTCACAGAGGTTTTGAAAGGATAAAGTGACCAACAAGACACTTGTAGTGTGGAAGGAAGCAGCTTTTAATACGTAACATGCTTTTTATATACTCTACCACAGACGTAGGGAAGGAACATCTCCTTCCTAAAAGGTTGGCTCTTTTCCTACTGCCAACCTATTCATGCATGCACTAACGTTATCAGAAACTTACAGGAGGGAGGAACTGCAACACCCAAGAAGGCTGGAGGAGTGGCTATTTCCAGACTCTTGCCCTCGCACATTATGCCACAACCTCATTATATGATTTTATATTCTTTTGGCACAGGGTCTGCGTGTCTGTCAGCAGAGGATTAGGGCTTGGAAACGTACAGCACGCTGCTGAGGGAGCTGAGCAAAGGGAGTGACAGAGCTCTGTGTTTGCCTGCTGCTGCATGAGCACAAAAGATGTACGGCACCCTTTTTCCAGCAAGCTCCTCAGACATTGGTCTCAAATGTTTAACCCATGGTTATCAACAAAGGAATTTCTTGAATCTGTTAAATACATAGTCCACTGAAGCAGAAGATTTAAAAATATTGGGGTTTTATACATATTAAATAACTGCAAATGAAGAAGCTGTAGAAATTTAGATTGAGCAACTAGTGACACAATAATACATTTTTTTATCTTCACTCCACTGTTAGACTTGGCTGCAGGTCATAAACAAAGCTTTTTAGTCTGGTGTCTAACCAGCACATCCTAATTTGAACTGAATTGGGACACCAGTTAACATTTTTAAGAGCGCAAGTTTGCAAATACTACAAGATAACACTGCCAGCAGCCCTCACACAGAAGAAGGACGACTTCATCAGACACTTGGACATGATTCGCATCCTCCTACCCCCCAGTGCACAATTCTGGTTCACTGTCGAGGCGTATGGGCAGATCACGTCAGCCTAGGCACCACCATTTTGAACACTGCATTTGCCCCATGACTAAGCAAGAAATATGCACACATCAGCTTCTGCCAGTCTGACACCTAGAAAGTGAATGTACTCATCACTATATACACACTAAGATCTGTGCTCTTTCCAGAGAATCCTGAGAAACCCAACCCACCAGCTAATGTTAAAATGTCATAGTCTGAGAAAGGTATCACTCAGAAGATATGCGCAATAAAAGCCTAAAAGTAAAGTAACGTAATCAGCACCCTTCAAGCAGTGATTTCTGTAGATAGTGTCTACTATTGGCAATTCCAGAAATTAATTTTACAGAGATTCTACTGTTGGAAATTTAAAAGAGCTGCACAAATTTAGAATAGTGAATGTGGTCTTACTGAAATGTTATTAAAATTAATACAGATAGCTTGTCTAATGATAGACAGTGATCAACACAGAGCCATAAATAGTACTGATTGTCCTTCAAATGCACCATTTCAGATCAAGCTAATCAATATTAGGTGCTTGTCAAAAAATTAACAACTTGCTCAGAAGAGTATCTTCTAGAAAACAGTATAGTATTTACAGAGATTAAATATTACATATTCACCATAAAGCAAATCCCAGTGTGCTGATTTTGTCAAAAAGACCTTGATTTTAAGCTTACACTCATATCTATTGCTGTACATTTTACTTTATACATTCAGAGGCTACCTGGAAAACAACAAACATTTACCTCAGAGATATATGGATTGTTCTGCATGAACTGCTATTGGCCAGATTCTGTATCTCTTAGAAACAAACAAAACAAAAGAAAACTTGGCAAAAGAATAATCCTATAACTCATATTTTAAGGTACTTGCAAAAACTGTAATGGTAAGATATTAAGACTTCATTATCCATTAAAAAATGTCTCTATTACTTTTGAGCTAACCAGTGAGTTTACATAGCTTTCAAATCTACACCTTCATTAGAAACCTCTGTTCCTCTTGTTTTGGTTAAATGAAACATATTCAAGTAGAGTAGCAGCTGACCTTATCTTTCTTCCTTCCTCTCCCTGCTTCATCCAACATGTTGTCCTTAAATTACTCACTGCACTGGTTTCGATCAACACAGAAACATCTAAAGAATAAAGAATAATAAAAATCTTACTCCCTCTCTGAAACAAAATACACTATGGTGATATGCTGAAAGCCTCTGCATGGGACATTGATCCTATAAAACCGTAGCCCCTCTGGATATCAGTGCAACCATCACGATACAGTTCATCGGCCAAATCATTTTCCTCCATCTTCCAGAATGGAAGGAGCGCCAGGGAGGGAGGGAGATGTCCCTTAACTGCAAAGTAATATTATGGAAAGGATAAGCGGATAGGGAACAAAGAGGTATTTTCATTCATGTTCATTGTTGAAGTTTCAGAATGTTACAAACTGCCACATTATCTCTAGTTCTTGCTAAACAAGCCTACATTGCCTGTTACAGAAATGAAATGTTAATATTCCTTAAGTACTCTGAATGAGGAAAAAAGTTGTACTAAAAAACATCGCATGCCTTTCAAGAAAGAATTCATGCTTCTTTGCAAAAGACTGCAATACCTTTTTCACACTGTTAAGCTTCAAAAAAATAGGCACGTCCATGGGGAAAAATATCCCAAAAGAATTGAAGGGAGGTAGAGAGGAACGCCGTACACTAATATTTCACTATATAATGGTAAAGTGCAGCATTACAACACTACCTCAGTGGGTATCTTTCCGCACACACTTCACTCCCTGTGACGTTTTAGGATATAAAGAAAAAAATGTACACACATCATCTTTATCAAAAAGAGCAACTGGACGCCTCTTCCCCTCAAACTGCACAAGGGCTTCACAGGGAAAAGTTTTCGGGAACATCAGGTGATCAGCATCGTGCTTCTGGTTCCTCAGGCACAGCTCCTGTCTGGAAAGTCTTCCCAAAATAAATAGACCAAAACTTTATGTTACATGAAACTATGCAGTTTCAGTAGCAGATTCCCAGTATATACTTTTTGCCTTGTCTCTTTTGCTTTATGTTTCAGAGACAAGTTAAAATAAAGAGAACATCCATAAAATTCCAGAACCAGTTGAAATGAAAACCTCATTTGCTTACATCCCTGGCACTCAGGTTTATTTCTAGCCATTAGGAAGAAGTGCAGTTTAGCTCAGATAAGAGGATATAGTAGTCCCACCTCCACCCAAAAGCCGACTTTATCACATGACTTCTCTCCACGCTGTCACTTCTATCTTAGTCATAGCCCTACATGTGCAGTAGCAAATGTCAAAATATACGTTCACCTTGCTTCCATTACTAAGGCCCTTTATTTGTCTTGTTCTGTCCCAGAACAGAGAGCAAAATAATTTTATTTTTTTTTTAAGGTTAAATATTGTACTGACTTCATCTTCAGCTATTCTAATTGCAGGTCTGTAAAACCTAGGTAAAGGGAGCCTCAAGTGATACTAATTTTGAGCAACTTGCTATCAAGCATTGACCCTACCAACAATTTAGGAGTTCGGTGCGTTTCTTAAGTTTAAAGATGGAGTTATCAAACTGATTTCATGACTGTACTGAATCTTCCACTCACAGCAGGCCCTTTACTGTTCTGTCTCTCAATTCAAAGGTCAAAATTTCATTGATCCAAGTGAACGAATTTATTAACTTAATTTTAATCTATTTTTATCCAGCAGCTTTCTATCATTCACCAGCTTACCAGGAAACATCATCAGTGATGTCTTCGATCACATTCACAAGATGAGGATATGTCAGCAAGAAGACTGATTGTTTGTGAAACTGGACTTTGACACTATTTTTCTTCCTCTGAAAAGCTGCTTGCAATGATCTCTCCATGCCAGTTGCTTTCCCCAATTTGTCCTTCTATTTTCCTTTCAAAAGAGAAATTTTAATGAAGACAAGATTTCCACCAGTGTTCAGGTGATCTTAGAAATGTTTTCCTGTTAGGTGGACATGAAATATCCATAGTTCACAGAAGAGAAGCAGGAGTAGAAGCTCATCAGCAGGCAAGGACACAATAACCACGAACTAACAGGTAGCAAGTGAAGTCACACATTGTGCTGTCTAGTGATTGGGGGGGGGGAGGCATCTCTGTTCAGTACTAATTCAGTAATGGAGATATTGCTGACAAAAAAAAGTACTGGAGGTAATTCTACCAAAGATAGTAGCTTCACATGGCCAACAGATGAAATCATGAACCAGCTGTATAAAGGCTGTTGTCCCAAACAATCTCTCACAACCACAAGCGAAAACTTTGCTGCGTAAAGCAAAAAATCTTCTTGTCGTCAAGAATAGTGAGTCTCCATTCTAATTACCAGCACTCTGAATAAGGTGCATAAACCTGCCATTATTGCTCTCAACAGGACACTGCTATTTCCAAAAGGCAATCATTTTAGGTAACAGTGAAAGATTTTTTTTTTGCTGACCTTACTTTGGCTTCTCTATTGTCAGTTCAGGATTCCTTTCATGCCTTGTGCATTTCTATTCTTTTCAAGTATTTTCTGAAGGACGCTTTTATCAAAGTATGATCGTGTCTTGACAGTGGTTTCGGTTTTTCTGATTAATGCTGAGGGGCCTTCATAGTTAGTGTATACACACTTCTTTTCACACTGTGTCCAATTATTCTGGTTATAATGCATGGTGAGGGTCTCTCTTCAACTGGGATTTCAGTTAAGCTGTATCTTCATAGATTTTTCTAACTTTCTAAACAAATATCTCTCATTTCTGGGTTTACAGGAGCTAGGAGCTGTGTGTATTTACTGGGTCCATAAAACTATAGCATGTTTTCAAACCTGCTTCTGGCAACACATTTGTTCACGTGCATCATGATAACAGACTTGTCCATATTACAGTTTCTTCCAAGCTTAGACCTCATTTGAGAAAAACTATCAAAATATTGAAGTTATGTAGCAAATTATACCTCTCAAAAATCTAAAGGTCACATTATAGCATTTTAATGAACTTCTAAGCCCAAAGCAAACAGGAAACAATAAACAGTGGATATGGAGTATTCACAGTTTAATAACGATCGTCAGATGCCCGTGATCTCAGTACAATGTGATCACTGTACGGCCAGGAGTTCATTATACATTTGGCGCAGGATGGCACACATACTGGCAAGGCTGGCAGCGAGCATTTGTTTCAACTCCTTTGCTGATATTCCACAACCCTGTTATTCCTAGTTGGTCTTACACAGTCATTTCCATTGTAAAACTTCAACTTTGTGCAAACAGCTGAGTTTTCATCCTGCTGTATAACTAAAACAGTCTGGGCTATGAGCACTGTCTTCCCTGACACGCTTACCCTTCAAGCTTTGCTTCCCGCTTTGTGATGCTACATTTTTATTTTACATCCTCTCTTCAGAAATTGTGGGTCTAGTAATTCAGAGGCAAATCTGTATTTGCAGAAGCCTTCACTAAAATGAACGCTGCAAGTGTGAACTCTTTGTGCTGATAGGAAATTCTTGGCATCTCTGAACTTGCACTGGGCTGAGCCTGTCCCTGCACGGGGCTCAGAATTCAGCCACAGCAGCACTCAACGGTGCAAATCAGCTCCTCTCACCTCTGAGCTGCTTCACCTCTATACTACATTCTGTCTCGGCTCCATTAGGAATTTTCTTAAGGCTCTTTCTCTGTCAGTGTGATATTCAAGATGACAAAATTCAGTTTCATGCTCAAGCATGTTCTAAGCTGCAAGGCTGTGGGATCTGACTGACTTAGAAATTCAGCAGCCTATGAAGAAAACTTGTACAAAAAATAAGAAGCAAAGTGCTGCTTTTTTGCTAGTTCATAAGTTACATTCAGCATTTCTCAGAACAATAAAAGACAATGTATGTGGCCAAAAGTCAGCGGTTGAATACGACGCGGAAGGTGTGAGAAGAGGATGGAACGTGCCAGTTTTAGCTGGTGACGCATTCTTCATTTCTCTTCCTCTCGCATCTGTGAAAAACAACCCATTAACTGCTAAAAGTTTCGTGACGCACACCACTTCCCAAAAGCTTGCTGTCAGGCGTTCGCAGGCCCTTCAGGTGAAAGTGCATCCATCTGAGTGCACCCCTGAGAACACAGACTGAGAGGGGGTTCTTTTAGTCAAGTTTATTCAGCTATAGCAGGTAACTACTTATCCTGTCTGACTGTATAGTGTTGATTAAAATAATGAAAGGGTCACTGCTTCATTGCTCTAGAGACTTTAGATTGATATGCATAAGTGCACACTGAGTAGTAGCCAAAGCTCAGGACACCACAATATTGAATATTGTTCAGATTTATGTCCCCCCCTGCCTTTTTTTCCAATATAAAGGTTGTTACCTCATCACAATTAACTGTCTTGTTTAGTTAATTACTCTTGATTATGCCATTGCTAGAGAAATTTAAACATTATAGGGATTTTTCCAACTCAGAAAGCTGTTTCTAAAATACCTCCTCTAATCAAGCAGCAATTATGTTATTCCCTACTAACACCATGAGCATGTTGACCCAGCTAGTCATGTTCTGGCAACCACAAAGAGAAAAAATACATAGCAACAGTGACTACTCCATAGAAACAACAGCTGTGGAACAAAAGGAAAATCCACAGAAACATTTTAAATGCTCACACTTGGTCATTTCACTGCTTTGGGTTCTATCATTTCGGCAAAAGACGTTCTAGAAAAAATAACAAGACAGTTTTGACTGAAACAATAAATACATTATTTGTATTAAAAAATGTTTAAAAGAATTTATTTTTTTAAAAGCTAAAAATTGTAAATCCAAATGATAATAAATCGGGAAACTGGCCAGAGATAGGCTGTCTGAAAGAAAAAGAGGCACAGAGCTCACTACTGGCTCCCAATTGAGACTACAGAACAGCAGGAAAGGCTTCAGGGTAACCAACTACCCAGCATTTAACTTTAGGGAATTTCATAGTAATGCCAATATATGAGGGAGTACACTTATAGCTGCTAAGTCTCACTTCCACTCTTCTTCCAACACATTAGTATCAAGATACAAGAATCATTGGTGCAAAGCTACACTTTGCAATAGAAGCCTATAGCTGCTGCAAAAGGCTGTTCTTGTTTCTAGGCTCCTACGCTGATTCTGTTACCTCACTTCTCTACCTGCTTTGTCTCTGTTAGTTATCCCCTTCCCTGCTCTCGTATCTTAAACCTCCACGTTCCCCAATCAGCTCATACCCCTTCCTTCTTCCCTTACTCCCACCTGCTTTTAACTGCACCCTGGATCTTCCTTATATTGTCCTCTACCTCTTCCATATGCCAGTCTTGGCTTTATTGCCCAGTCTTTTATTCTTCTCTTTCTCGACATTCTCAGCTGCTCCCCTCTCAGCTGGTACCTTTCTCCTCCTGCACATGGCCAGGGCACCCCACAAGGAAGCAGGACCCCAAGGAGATTCTTCTCACCCTCAAGGAGTCACAAGAAATCATTGTGGATAAAGTGCCTCCAGTCAGCGTATTGGAAAAGTCAGAGGAAAGCTGAAGACCAAATCATCTGTAAATGCTAATGACAGCCCTGACAACTCTCTGCACTACACATGTAAACCACGGTTTCATCCTCAACTGTAAAAATTTGGCCAAGATACCAGCAACTGCAAAAATAGCATCCTGCATGAAGTATCAAATAAATTTTGCTATCGGCTATGGCTTATGCACGCCTTATAAGTGGCACTGGCTGGAAAAAAATATGTTTAATTGCTACATTGCTTTCTCAGGCAAGGTAGTTCAGAGAATTTCTATCAAGCTTAAGACTTTCTGTGTAGCCCGCATTCGCTCAGATAACCAGTTTCTACTCAAACATTCCTCATGTCTTCTCTGGTCAACCGCACTCAATTTCTCTATTTCCTTACAACGTGTTGGCATCATATGCAGTGCTTCTTAAGGAACTTGTATTTCTTCTTTTAAGAAAATACAACTTTCCTGTTGTTAATTGTGGTTTTTAGCATTTAACATTCAAGACACTATGGCTTAAACCAGGAGCTTTTTGCTTCTTGCTAGTGTCCATTCCAGATATAACCATTTTCAGAAGTACCGCACTAACTTGGGCTTTACATTTCTTAATGCTATGTTTAATTTTCATTGGAAATAGCTAAAGAATAATTCTCTTGCAGGCTTTCTATAGTTAAATTGCCAGCATCTTCAAAATTTCCTATCAGCCTGTACAGTAGCATAATTTGCCCCTCAAATATAAGCTGAATCTCAGCTGTACTACACTCATTTGAAAACCATATAATTTTCTTTTAATTGATTGAAATACATATCCCTTGATTAGAGACTATTCAAGACAGAGGTTGGGCTTGTTTTTATGTATCCCCAGAAAATAAAAGATGCATGCTTGCATACAGCCTCACTGTAAATATTATCCATTTTCAAACATACTATGATTAAGAACTTTCATTTTTAAAAAACACTTCAACATGTGCCTTTCAAGAACTCATTTAAGAGATGGTTATATCAAGGGGGTTGCCTTTTTTCCTTTTTTTCACATAGCAGCCACAAAATCATTCAGAATCCTCTATGTTTCTTTAAGCTGTAATTACATTTCCTTTTGCGCTCTTGTAGCACATTGTCAATAAAGAAACAGGAATAAGAGAAACATGGAACTCTAGCACTTGCTTTAAAAATAAGATTTCATACTGAACATACTGTATGCAAAACAACAATGTACCCAGAGGTTTTAAAAAACCAATAACTTCAAGGAAACCTTTCAGGCTAGTATCTTCAATGCAAACAGGGGTGTTTTTCTTTGTTGTTGGTTTTTTTTTTTAATTCCTATTTTCCCAGAAAGTTCTGTTGCATTCAAAGGTATGCATGACTTTGTGTCATCTTTTTTTTCTCTTTTTTTTTGGGGGGGGGGGTGGACACGACACGACCATCTATAAAAATTTAGCTAACAAACTTTTATGATGCCAAGGAAGCAATCTGCAATGTTAACACAGTTCTGCCCTAATTATCTAGCTTTGTAAAACTCTTTTACACACAATTCAAAGCAATAGCAGCAGAGGCCTGAACCATGCTCTCAATTCACCTCAATAAATGCTTTTATGAGCAGAGGTACACTTGGAACACAAAACCCAAGATTTTATTCTACTATTGTCATTTTCTGCTACGACTTTAGCTAAAGCAGCAAAATATATTTGAAGAGTTCAGGAAGTCAGAACATGCAGCATTTAAGACATATTTTGCACACAGAAGTAATGTTGAACAAATTAAAGAAATAAAGGTTATTAAAAGCAAGTCAAAGCTTTACGACTCATTATTGCTACCAGTTTATCTGCAATGAGCTTTTTCCTTCTTTTTCCAAAGCCTATCTGCTACCAAGTTACACATGTGAGCCCAAGCCGGGGTGCCTTTGACAGCACATAAACCCCTGAGAGATGACGGAAGGCTGCTTATGTCAGAAAAAAAAAAAAAAAAAAAGCATTTTTTATGGGATGTCCCTCTGGTCATCATATTCCTGAAACTAAAGACTGAGCACTTCACAGAATGCCTACAGCAACAAACTGAACTCATGAGCCCCTCGTTAGCTCTGTCCCTAAGAAAGTTTGCTAGCTTGCAGTGCCTGGTTTCAGTGACAACTCTTTTCTTGCTTGGGTACTCCTGCACCTTCTCTATAATTAATGATATTACCTCTGACACCATGGTGTTTCTACGCATCGAAAGCTGAATGGACATCATGTAGGAATCATGCTACACCTGCAATCTGTTGTTCCTGTTTTCCATTTGCCGGCAAAATCTATTTCAGACTTCTACAATAACCCCTAGAACATTTCTTACAATATGAGAAATTATTTCATATGGTGTTCCAAAGGTAACTAACTACAGAAAGTTAAAGCAACTGCACTGTCACTGCTATTATTCAGGGCACTTGAATCAATGCCAGGTTTAAAAAAAAAAAAATCCCTTTGTTGTATAATGAACAGTGCCAACATGATTTGAAATCTAACTCATAAAGCAAAACTCTACCTTAGGCCACAAGAAACTCTGTGTTATCCAGCATTTGAGAGATCTGCAAACAAGACTGTTAATGATTTTTTTCACGAGCACACCTCCTTTAAGTTTCATGGAGATTAATTTGAAGGGGCCTGAAAACAGGTATGCTTGATTTACACAGAGTGCAGGATCCACTCCTCAGAATGCAATATGCTACATATAGCTACTTGATCTCATTTGTTAAGTTTAAAGTGGGAAATGTCCGTACACTAACGCCAAACCTGAGAAGAGAATTAATTTTATCAAAAGCTAACATAACACAAAAACATACCTCTTGATAGCACGTTTCTGAACAAGCAACCATGCAGTCAATTATGGTGGCTTTCAGGATATTTAAAAGCTATTTTTGAAAAATGATACAGGTTTGTTTTTTTTTTATTCCTGTATTTCTGTGCACACCCAAAGCCACGAATTTATAAGAATTCCTACAGTTCTTATGAGCGACACTTATCCACTTAGTCACAGCTTAAGACCTAGAAGATTCCCCTCTCTTGTATTACTGACACTGAAGCTCACATCATTTTTACATTTTCAACAATTACATCACTAATTTTTCATACCATGTTGCTTATTTTTAGCATAGGTATTATTTTTGTCAAAATAAATAATACGGTCCTTCTCCCACGTTAAAAGAATTTAAATCGTGATAAACTTACGAAAACAGAAAACCCGTATGTTTCTTTACTGAATTACCATCAAAGCAATTATTGCATCTTGGGTTTCTTCAGTTTCTGGACAAATGTTCTAGATATGGGAAAGGCAAAACACAACATTTATTCTCTGTCCTATGTACAGTAGTCCACTAACAACAAACCTTCCATGATCCATAGCTTTTAAATAGGTTAGTTCCCTCTAATGCAGCAGAAGTTAAACATTGCAGTAGTCTTGCAGAGCACTATCTTCAAAACTGTCTCTTCGAAAGTAAATTTAAAGCCTTAAATACCAGGAAGTATCTGAAGGTAATAATAATTAAATTCAGTGCTTTACTTCTTTGGAGGATGCATCCTCATGAACATTTGCAGTAGCTTAACATTAAACAGCAGTTTCACAGACCATATTTAATACTGCACAGCCTTAGATTTGGCCAACTAATTTTTATTGGGACTCCTTCTCGAGCCTCAGAGGTCATTACTTCTTGCCTTATAGCATCACACATCTCTAACTCAACAAATTTTGTCAGATAGAGGATGAACTTTTCAGCCTCTTCAATAAGCCAATATGTATGCCTTCCTGCTTAGACAGAGGCTGAATCAGTTCCATAAATAAATACAGAAATAAGCTCCACTTTCCACAGACAATTCCCTAAGCCACTTAGCAATTGCTTCTACATGGATACCAAAGCATCTGGTTTAAAAAATAAATTTAAAAAAAAAAAAAACTAAACAAACAACTATCTGAGAGAGCACCATATGCCAAGTATTTAAGATCTTTAAAAACCATAGTTTTCATATACATATAAATGCGTATATACTGAAATGTATGCACCTATGATCCCTACACGTGGATTGTATCCATTACATTTTATTGCATATCATGTAGTACAAGCTGCTTGCTCTTCAGGTGCAAGCTATGGCTAGAGCTACAGTAGTTCCAGGTAAAGCTAATTTTGTGACCATTATAGAAAGACTTTCCTGAGCTGTTTGGTGCCGAACTGTTTGAGTGGCAAGGCAAACCTTTGCGAACACCCTTAAGAGCAGGCCAAAAGGTATTGGGGAATAAATAAAGGCAAAGTTCTGAGGCAGGCTGATCTATCAGATAATGTTTGTCAAGGAATAAAATGAAAACCCACTGTTGAGCCCAGCATTAGCCAGAACGAAGCGTGCCAGCGGTGGATGACATCTGAATGGCTGGCAAGCACAACTGCCTTGACTGCGAAGGCAGATGTTATCTTCTGTGGCAGAACCTAGCTGAAAGCCAGAGAAAATAGAGAAAGTTTTATCAATTAGTGGAATAAAAAAAAAAAAAAAAAAAGAAAGACACAATTTCTCTGCGTCTTTAGAAGAAACCATGGAACCTCATAACACTCAGGAAATGGAAAAGAAAGTTATTCACGACAGACTGCACACCTCATGTCTGAGCAGATAGGGTATTCTGAAAAGTGCACAAAGACATCGCTTTTCTCAGTCATAGTCTTTCTCATTTACTGCCTGAAATGCAGCACGTAGTCACTGTTCCCTAGACACACAGATAATACTTTCTACGTATGGAAAGCAGTTTGACTATGAAATAAAACAGAGCTAATGGCATGAAAAGCACAATAACACTGGTTTTCTAGGTTAGGTTAACTTGAAATAAAACAACAACCTAATAAGCTTTAGAATTTCTACTGCATGCCTGAAGTTTTAACTGTCACTTCCTTTAATTCTCAGAAAAAAGCTTTTTTCTGGACTACTTTGCTGACACCTAGTGAGCCTCGGCTCAAACAGCTTCAGGAATACAAGCTTCTAGAAAAAGAGAGGTGGTAACAGAGCAGCTGTCCTTTTCATTCCACTTGTGGTAAAATATTTTATATGGCCGTGTCTTCATCGTATGTCAACTCGGAGAACACTAATACCGATGAGATGTAAAAATATGGAAAGATGGTAAAGAGGAGAAAGGGAGAAGCAGCACAGTGAAAACAAGCAATGGTCAAAGTCTTTCCCTCCCAGCCGAAATATCTTTTACAAGAATGACTGACTCAAAGAAATTTGCCACTGGTTGTGACTTAAATCTTTTCCTTTTTGTGCCTCACATATTTAACAGGGATATCTCAGTGCCTGTAACTTCCAGTTAATGGCTCCTTTGGTGTTTGTTTTTAATGTTAAATAGAAACTACAAGCACCTCCTTATTATTGTCTCAAAATTAATACCAATCTAATCTTATCATTACAATAGTATCAACATGTCACTTCATCCTTGGCTTAGTTTGGGACAATGGCAATTTCACATGAGATTCTCAGCTTCCCTGAAGTAGCTTAGTATTGCCTAGGAAACAGGCATCAGTTAGATGATAAGGCATTTTCTGATGTCAAGGAATTCTGCAACTTACAATGGACACAAAAGCAATTTTATTTTTTAACAAAAATCAACCTCCTGTTTTAAATAGAAACTGAAACGCTGAACCTAAGAGATGACTACCTGTGATAACAATGATGAATAAGATCACATTTTACTTCCCTGAAAAATGGCTCCAAGAGGTCACGATCATTAGTCTTGCATAAAAAATGGGACAACACATACTGCTACCAACTGTCATGTAAGCTAGTCTCTTGAGAGCTGCTGGTCAGGAATTCTTAGGTTTCCCTAGAAGAACTTACTCTCTGTCTTTCTGAAATACATGTTTTAACTAACTAAAATCTTAGAAAATGCACAAATGTTTGGATGCTTAAAAACACCTACGCAGAGAGAGTTGTGCTGCTCTACACCTTCAGTATAGCAAATTTAGGGTAATTAAACTTAACTTCAGTGATATAAAAGAAGCCACTAAAACAAACACTATGTAGTTCTTTGTATCGTAACAGAGATAGATGCTAAGGATTGCATAGGCTGGATATGACTACAAAGCAGTAGAGAATACACAATTTGGTTAGTGAAAGACATTAGCCAGTGCCTTCAGGGAATGCCTTGCTTACAATGCTTCTGACAGTAGATGTGCTTCTCTTCTCAGACACCGCTCAAGCTGTCCACTGTGGTACCAAACCAGTCCCTGCTACTTTCCTTCCTCATCAGCCTGATATCTTGGCTTAGGCACTTTGGCCAGTCAGAACTTAATCCTGCATTTAAATAGAAAGTTCAGCCGCTTGCTTTCTTTCTCCAAGGCACAATAATCAAAATAAGTATTTCCAGCTAGAGAAGACAGTGCACTTAAGAAAGCTCTGGGATTATCATCATAACTCTCACATTCTGGCTGCTGAACCTCTGAGACTAAAAAGCAAATTATGTACAAAACATGTATAACTATATGTCTATAATTTGTATTTTATGCACGCAAGATTACCAGTTATCAGAGAAAGACAAAACTGTTCAGATAAAACATCAGCTTTTAATATAGTTTTGCCATGGAACTATATTAAGAATAGTACAGTTGAGCATTTAGACCCAGACCTTAATCAAAGCTTCAGTGTTTAAGCAGCTTTTTGAAAGTTGCAATTAATTGTCTGTAAGTGTAATATACACTTCATTGCTTAACTACATTTAAGTGTGATTAATTGTACTTTTTTACTTATAGGTCAGACTTTATCCACATGATATATTTCACCTTTATCCACGATAAACTTCAGACTCAAACTCTATTACACAAATCAAGCAATTACCTTAAAATTCCAAAGTGATTTTTCTGTTGCTAAGTTTCAAATAAAATCTCTGTCATCAAAAGGCAAATTAAAACTTTCATTTTGTGCATAAATTTTCCTTTTATTAAAAGTATGCCTTTACTCTATACACATTTAGTATTTTTCATTACTCACTTGGTTTGGCCTGAGCCGCAAAAGATTATTGTTAGTAGTTAATGAAAAAAAAGTGGACCATTTAATACGTCATTCACTAAGATGTGTATTAACTGTAATTGATATATCCAAAATTATTACTTCCACATTTACCCTTTAAAACAATAATTACAGACTTTAAAGAGTATAATATATATAGAGAAGTGTATACATATAAATAAATATATATAAAGGAAATAATATATTCCTACTGAAAAAAAAAAAAAAAAAAGAAAGTGGGAAGAGAAACAGACCAGGCAAGATCATTTTATCAAACAAGTTCAGGAGCAGAGCTACTTCTATTTCAAAAGCTTTCACCCCTTCGCCTTAACCTTGTTTAGATGAATGGCAGAAACTGCTTTGTTCTCATTTTGATTGTCTTGATCCCTCCTCAGATCTCTCTTATCTCCACTTAATGCAAGGAACAATTTCTTCTTGAGAAAAAGCACGAAGATGTTTTTTATCGACTGTCCTATTACCATAGCTTGTCTTGTAAAACCCACAAGGTGCAAGACACAGTAACATGCACCAAACCCCTGAACTGTCTAAAAATAGACATTTGTATTGTTTCTAAGCTTTCCACTGTCAGAGTCTTTTGCAAATACCAACAATTTAATCCTTAGAACATACCTGATTTCCATATTCCCAATGCACCGATACTAAACAAAGAAACAAAACTGGTGTGATTAAATTCACCAAGAACTGCATCCAAATTCCAGATGCCCCCAGTTCCTCAACATAAACTGTTAGATGCTGCTGCTTTCAGTACAGCCATGGGCACTGTGAATCTACCACGCAATCAAGCCATCAAGACAATTTGGAATGGTAACAGAATTCGCAAAGATTTGATATGATAATTGAAAACACAATATATGCCTAAAACTTTCCTATTTAGTGTGAGAAAAGCAGAAGTACACCATACACGTTTAACACCTAGCACCTGCATAACGTATTGCCAGTCTCAGTAACTCTTTTGTAGTTCAATACACATGTGGCATTAGGGACAAAGTAATATACATTAATTTTATATCAAAAAAATACATTACCAATTTTCATTACAACGCAGCCAACCAGCAATGCCTCAAACAGATTAAAGAGGCAGGCACACTGCCTTTTCATACATAATACATTTGTGATCCATTTGAATAAATGCTTCTGGTAAAAGCACAACAGTACAAAAACTGCAATAGCAAACCAGTCACCCTGTTGTCTTTAAAATACACGCTCTTGTAACATAGGCATAGTTAAGAACCAAACGTATGCCAACTCTTGTAAAAGAAATCTACGATAAATAAATCTACAGTGATACTGGAGAGAGTCCAGCAAAGGCCACAAAGATGATGAAGGGACTGGAGCATCTCTCTTATGAGGAAAGGCTGAGTGAGCTGGGACTGTTCAGCCTGGAGAAGGGAAGGCTCAGGGAGATCTCCTCAATATGTATAAATACCTGAAGGGAGGGTACAAAGAAGATGGAGCCAGGCTCTTTTCAGTGGTGCCCAGTGACGTGCCCAGAGACAAAGGGCACAAACTGAAGCACAGGAGGTTCCCTCTGAACATCAGGAAACACTTTCTTACTGTGGGGGTGACCGAGCACCAGCACAGGTTGCCCAGAGAGGTTGTGGAGTCTCTCATCCTTGGAGAAATCCAAAAGCCAGCTGGATACAGTCCTAGGCAGCCAGCTCTAGGCGACCCTGCTTGAGCAATGGGGTTGGACCAGACGACCTCCCGAGGCCCCTGCCAACCTCAGCCCTTCTGTGATACCACAACTAACATCCCTAGTTACAAGTAACAGACCTAGAGACCATTCTCCCTAAAATAAAACTAATTCAATAAATAGAATGTACAATAAAATAGAGGCGATTGAGATCCACTCCAACTTTCTCATACGGCCATCCTCCTTCCCTTTTTCCCCAGTCTTCTTTCTTCTCAAATACAAGAACTCATTCCACAACAGTGCAAAAGACTGTCCTATTCATGAAGTAGTACTCTGAGAAGATCTCTGGCTGTACAAGACTTCATAAACCAAACACATGGGTTGGATACTTCCAGGGCCTGGTTTTCCATTTGGCCATTTTGATATAATACAGACCAGCAACCACTGCTCATCCAGTGAGAACAACTAGCTCCTGTAGCTTTATTATTAACTTTTTAATCTTATTTTTTTTAAAGGATAAAAAAGGAGGCTGCTCACTCAAACCTGCCTAAAAACAAAGGTCAACCCAGTACTAAATTTCTCACTCAGTAAGGAGGGATCAAGCATAATTTTTATTGTGCTGACCTAACACAGTGTTACACTAACGCCAATTGGTCAAATTTTTGCAATCCAAACATCATCAACCAGCATTTTTCTTCATAATGATTTCATTTCCATTATGTTCTGCCATTCTACCTCCTATTGTGAAATTTCTCCTGTTATGCATAGATCATGTATTTCTTAATTGGCTTCTCACTGTATCCAAATAACAAACATACTGAACTTGAAACATAACTCACCTGAGACATCTTGCTTTGGAAGAATGAAGAACAGCTTTATTTGCCCTTGGGAAGTAAGGATTACTATGCAGAATTTGGAGACCAAAATGCAAAAAGGGAAACATACTGCATGTGTTCAGTGATTTATTTTTGTTCTTTGCAAAAATTGCTTCTTTGTTAGCTCATTTTTTTCCAGAATGATAAAGTATCTTCTAAATACTTAAAATTAAAACTCAGTATGTAACTATTCTATGATATAAATTTTTGAGCTTTATTATTCTGCAATGTAGTGTCAAGAAGAAATGCAAAGCAACTTATTTTATGGGTGAAATGAAGTAAACATTTTTCTTTGAAGACACAAAGTCATTTGAGCTTTGGTTGCAAAGATTATTTTTTCTTCTGATCTGCACATTTTATGCAAAACATTTTAATTAAAACAATATTGATTTATGCAAGTTAAAGCATCACAGAATAGTTTGGGTTGGAAGGGACCTTTAAAGGTCATCTGGTCCAACCCCCCTGCAACAAGCAGGGACATCTTCAACTAGATCAGGTTACTCAGAGCCCCGTCCAGCCTGACCTGGAATATTTCCAGGGATGGGGCATCCACCACCTCTCTGGGCAACCTGTGCCAGTGTTTCACCACCCTCACTGTAAAACATGTCTTCCTTATATCTAGTCTGAATCTATCTTCTTTTAGTTTAAAACTGTTACCCCTTGTCCTGTTACAACAGGCCCAGCTAAAAAGTTTGTCCCCATCTTTCTTATAAGCCCCCTGTATTGAAATTTAATACAAGGGAATTAATATTTGCAAATGATGAGTCAAAAAGGGAAATATATTGAACACATCTTACCTCACAAAGCATTTCTAGACATTCTCTGCACACACACTCTTGTCACAATCTTATACAGTACTAACGGGCTTCATCATCAGTCAACACTTACCTTCCAAGTACATATTGATCAGATTAGAAAACAAACTGAAAGATAAGCTGAATCACTTACAGTCCCCTTCCCAAACTAATCTACTATTACTTTGCTGGAATCGCAGTTCACTCAGAGCAAGCAAGGTAGACGGGAACAAATTCAAATTAAAAAGAGGAAAGCATAATGGGACATATGATATAGTAAGGTCAGTTAACAGGAAAAGATACTCCAGGTTATGGTCTTCTCAAAAAAAATAATAAAAAGAAATACACCTTTTATACTCAAGTTACACAAGCTGGTGGAGGAGAGGCTTTGGGGGAGGAGTTGTATGTATTGGCTGCTATTCTTGTAGCATTTTAACAGAGAAACTGAAAACATTCAGTTATTTGCAGGCAATTCATGTAAAAACAGCATCTTAACAAGTTCCACTGCCTTCTGTTAAACCACGTTAAGCTCTTTTCACAGAAGGTTACAGCTTCCTAACTCTTCTTTTTTTGTGTAAGTTTTCTTGTTCTAAGATAGCACCCTGGAAAAAAAAAACCATGTTTTTACATCAGCAGTCAAACATCTGTTGTCTTTCTTGCCAAAGTAGGATATCTCATACCCTCTGACAGCAAAAACTAAAATAACTACTGCAGTTCTCAGAGTGATTGCAACGCAAATAACAGCTTTACCAAAAAATTAAAGGGCAATTTCCATTTCAAATAATAGCTCTAACTGAAAAATATTTTAACCATGTTGTTCTTCCCACTCTTTCTTCTGCCAGCTTTTCTAGTGTTGGTCCAATAGTTCTTCTTAGTTTTGGATATATGTTTTAAAGACTGAATATGCAAGTAAATACCAAGAAATTTCTATTTCTATTCCAGACTTCACAGGCAAATTGAGATTGGCAATACGCACTTGCTGTTTAGTTTTAAAAGCCCAGATTTTAATTTTCCTTTTTCTATATTAATATACAGACATAATACATTCTCACTTACACTAGATGTTTTAACTTCATCATAAGAACAAAAGGTATAGAAAAAGGTAGTGTAATAGTTGGAAAAGTTTGAGGGAAAGCTGCGTATTGCAGATTAAAAGATACCTGAAGCTCCAGTAAATGGTACATCTTGGGATCCACAGAAATGTCAAGAACTATGTCTTCTTTCTTCATCTGTTTAACAGAGCTTTTATTTTACACAACTGATAAGCAACTTGTCTCATATGAACCCACCTCTGCAGCATTGGGCTTTTAAGCCATGAGTATGTTCTAAAAGCCTTCAGATATTTGTATACACCTATAATGCTTATGCAATGCAAACATGATAGTTAAAAACTAAAATGTTGTATATGAGCACTAGTCAAGCTCTATTTCAAGAGTCATTAGGAAGCCACTTTGTATGTCTAGCTCCAGGTAATTAGAACAGGGTAACTGTCCAAGCAAGAAATGAAAGAAACCCCACACATAATAGAGAAAAATTGAACTTTCTACAATATTGATTTCATTATCAAAAGGATTTAATGAAGTTCAGAATGAGAAATAGGTTCTCTATAAGCCAGTCTGTACATATACCATAACAACATACTTTTGATAAAAAATTCCTTTTCAATGATGACTACTGTACTTACTGTTAATTTGGAATTGTACTGCTTACTGTGTTAAAAACTTGGCTTTTTCTTCTTCCTTATGATCTCTGAAAGCGGAACAAATCACAACGGTGAGAACAAAAAGTTCAATTGGAGTGACCTATGAGCTAAAAAGTATGAATGTAGGCACAGAGCTCGGGGAAAAATTATTTCTGTAGAAGAGTTTGGACGACAAGATCTTTCTATGTAGTATAGCCTGCACAGCATAGCGTATATTTGAAAGATTAGGTTGCTTATTTTAAAATACTTATAAAATTTACCAGGAATTTCAAAGGATTCTGATGAAGCCTTAATACCCCCACTTTATTCAGAAAACTGTTTTACCGTTAATTTCTAAGAGAAATTTGTGTAACATTTGTTTTTAAATATTCTCCAAAATACATGTATTTATCATGCCAAATATCAGAAAAAAAAGAAGAAATACCTTCTGCAATCCTGCATTTTCCAGACCTTCAAATTTATAGTGCTCCATGCTTAGTAACAGCACAATTAATGTCTGTGAATGGTTTTTCTTGAGTAATCCATTCAGTACCAATAGCAGAGCCAAATATGGAGAAAGTACATCCATGTTCTACAGTATGTCAGGGCTGCTTATTTTATTGATATTCCTTTCCATAGAAACATTTTATTACCCACTTCTGCTATAAAGATGAGTAAAAAACAGTTCATATTTTCACCTGTGTGAAGCCATACTTCAGGGAGCAGCAAGGGCAGGCTGCTTGGAAAGGAAAGCGGAGCTGGGAGCCAAGCAGGGTGAGCACCGGAATGAAAAACCAGAGCAGGTCCGTGACAGCAGCCAAGGCCAGCTAACGTATCGGTGACTGCCAGATGAGGCTTAATAACAAGGCAGATCTGAGGTCACGCTAGGAAGATGAGTTAGCAAGGTAGGGCCTGATCTGATGAGGGTAACGAGTCTGCCACGGATCAATGATTGCCAGGCAAGTCTGTAGTAATGAGGCAGGTCCAATTCCAGCTGCACCAAGTTGTCCCCCAGCCTGGGCAGCAAAACCCCTGGGAAAGCAGGCTTATGCATTCTGGCCCCTGACATGATACTGCATTTCAAAAAAGCTTTTCACTGAACTTTCCCACGCCTCCTCATTCCATTCCTGCTGGTGGCTTTGCAGACACCTACAGAGCTAATGCCAAGCCTCTTAAGAAACAGAGCTAACAGAACAGAAATAACAGTGAGTGCCAACATCAATCGCTTCAATGATCTAACAGTCTTTGGCATAACTAGGATCACCAGTGGGTATTTATTTGGGGAACTACACTTTTCCCCACCACTCTCACAGAAAACCACATTCTGAAAAAAATGTGCACAGTTCACTCACTGAGAGTTACTATGGGGTTTGACATCTCCACTGTACCTACAGCAATAATGGTACAACAAATCCACTGCTGCAAAGGTGGCATTTGAAGTGTACGTGCCTTGAAAATTCTCAGTGGGAATGACCTGCACAAGGACGAACTGTGTACATCTCCTTCAGAGAGGAAGGTCTTGGTGAAAGACACAAGTCCACAGCAACTCATAACTCCAATGAGCATCTGGTGGATCTCCTGGAAGTCTGAGCGGTGCTCCAAGGTCCAGCAAAGAACAATTCAACCCTCCCAACTTATATTTATTTACTGTCATGTCTAAATTACAAATATTTCCTGAAGGAGATTTTCATACATTTGTTTCACTGTGAGTTATTTAAAAGAAAAAAGAAAAAAAAGAATTCCAAGATGGAAAGAAAATGGAAAGACCTCTACAACTAGAGTTTCAAACAGAATCAAGGTTCCACTTCAGCATTCATTTCTGCAGTCAAACCAGTTATGAAACTTAAGTCTCCACTAAAATAAAATTATTCTGTCTTCTAATAAATTTTTTATTTCTTTAAATATTAGCTTTAGTCAAGAGATATATTTAGTACGTTTATTTAATAAACTAATTAATGCACCCTTCAAATTCCATATATTGATTTGACATAAAACTGAAAACAGCTTCTCCATTGCAGCATTTATGTATGACAGATACACCAGAAATATTGGTTCTTTCTGCTTCCTCTTCTGCAGCACCTGTTATTGTGAATGACTAATGGACCACTAAGATACATGACCTACTGGACTCAGCAACAAAAATACACTGGATTTTGGATTATTAAATAAGTGTGCTTGATGTGTGAAGCCAATAGCGTTCAACTATATGGAGCTGCTAACATTTCTTCCTTAAGATGGATTCCTATGTGAAAAGTTTCCTGTCTAGCCGAGACACCAAAAAGGCTGCAGCACATAAGTAAAAAAGGAGAAAGGAGAATAAAGAGAGAGAACTATATAAAATTAAAACATTGCAAAATTAGAGGCAGAAACAAAGCTAAAATTGATGTCATAAAACTAATAACCTTGATGAAGATTGACTCAAATCTGGTGCACTAGCACATGAAAAAATATCCAAGCATTCTTATGGAACTATTTTCTTCCTATCCATTACATATTTATAAGTCATGAACCAGATAGTAAGGAATTCTGGCAGCTGTAAAATGCTTGTTTTCCTATGCAACACAATAAAATTGTTCTCCAAGTGGTGAAACAGGTGTGACATTTTTCCAGTCTCACCTACCTTATTTAGACAGCAAGCAAACTAGAAACTATCAGCTCGGAGATAAATCTTGGAACATCATCTTGAGGGCTATTAACTAATATGAATGAGCAACTGGGCTTAGCTTTCCATAGATACACACACCCAAAAAATAAAAAAAGCTTTACCTTTAGCTGCTTGAAGGTAAGCCCTGATACAAGCCTGTTTACCACTGAGAAGTAACAATGTTCAAGTCAATCTTTATTCAAGGTAAAATTACACACACAATAGTGAGATAGGAACATTAAATATTTGTCATGATTTGTCAAGACATCAAAGGTAGTACTTCAATCTATTTACCAAACTTAATGCTACTCTAAGACTTAGCATTTATAAGCCTGTTGTAGAGGTTTATTGAGAACAATTTTCTAAAAATACCGTAATGGAGTCTATGCCTTAGAAAAAATATTTTTAGAGGTGATTCATTGTATAGCTAACTACATATTGATGTTTACATTTAACAACAGAAAAGAACCCTTAGAAACCTTTTATTTAACACTACTTGACATCACACAGAAGTGCTACCCCACGCAGTACCCAGTGCTCTGGAGGCTGAAGGGTTTTAAGATCCACAGCAGCAATGTAATTCATATCTGTTCGAATGGTCTTTTTGTAGACTGGACATGAATACAAACGTGGATCTTTTGAAGCTGAAAAGAGAGAAGAGACATAAAACCCAATGAAACTAGGTTGAAAAAACAGGGAGGGCCCTAAGGGACTTGGCAGAAGGCAAATGTAAAATTGAATTGAAGTTCAATAGCACACAGGTCTCCATCACCACCAAAGAAAACTGTTCACTACGGTGTTACTGCCAGCTGAAGACCACATATGGCTTGAAATTTCTGTAGGTTTAAGATTTAACATCAGCACCTAGGAACTGGATGTAGCAAGAAATGTAAATGGACACTCTAGTGTGATTAGCGTTATTGTTAGTTCAGTCTGCCTACTGAACATTACTTCTTATCAATATATTATTAATGTATCAAAATAAAAAATGCCCTAGTTTGAACAACCTATTTTGAAATGCATTTAGTTATTTCAGAGTATAAATTGTCAACTCTGCTGCAGAATTAGAACTGTAGTCTAGACATGCTTAATACTTCAGTGTTCATTATTTAGCATCTTGGCTGCTTTCACAGTGATCATGCCTCTTACAAAAGATCAGCTACACAAAATCCTGGGAAAACAGCATGTAAGCAGGCTTTGCTTTTAGAGGTGGAATTCTTTCCAACAGAAGTTTCCAATTTTACATTCAACAGTTGATAGCCCTATTCTATCTTACATCCCTATTCAACAGCATTTCCTATTTTATATGCAAAAACCCCCACATTAGCATAAATTACACATTTTCATAAAACAGCACTGTCCTTCAGCCCTGTAAGTTTCCTTTCCATTCTTACACTCCTTTTCTGCCTCAAAGACAAAACATTTTCCACCACCTCATTTCACCTCTTGCTTGCTTCTGTTAGCTCAAAAATAGCCTTGTACAGAAAAAAAATATGTATTTTTATAAACATACATGTTACATATATAACATGTTATCTGTAAATACCTTATACAAGATACACTTTTAAAATATGTATGTTGTGCATACATACTTAAGTTTTATATTACATATATATCATATATTATATATTTTATATATATATTATATTGCCAATGAAAGACTGAATGCAAGCATATTTGTCAGAGGCGGCAGAGAACAGCTCATCTGTAATGGGTTTAAAAAGTTATTGACACCATTAAGACCAGAAGATAGAGACCTATCTAAATATTAGGGGAAAAAAAAGGGCCTATTATCAATTACGAAGGAAGGCTGAAAGCTCACTTTATATGGAAGACTGGGAAGTCTCCCCGTTGAAAAAGATTCAGTATATATACAATGAATAGCGACAGCCTCATGAAATCCCTAAAGCCTGAAAGACTTCCATGCAGTTGAATAAAAAGTTACACTGAATTCTATCAAAATAACATCCTTTACAATGCAGTTACTTACTGTTATTCTCTGCATATATCCTTATAACCGGCATCATCTCGAAGAGCACCTTGGGCTTAGATTCAGTCAGTCTCATGTTTCTTCTGTCCCAACCAGCTCCTTCCAAATACAGCCCATACACATAGACACCTTCCAAAGGAGGGCTTGTGATATCATCCTTCATCCATTTAGTGACCTCATTGCACAGCACTACACTGTCAAGAGCCCATCCTTTGTTAGCCCTTGTTATTTCCTGCCCCAAACAGATGAAAGTATGGCGGTTACATTTTCACATGTGCACACAGCCATTTTTTCCAAGCATTTATTAGAAATACATTTGTATGGTCACAATTTATCTTCTTCAATACAAAAAAATTCAATTTTTATGATATCCATGTTTACAGCAGTTTGACTTCTCTCTAAGCTAGTGATGGCATCTTACTACAAAAAAGCTTTCAGTACTTTATCCACTATATTTGATTTTGAATCTTTCCATTACATACAATATCTTAAGACCGTACCAAGTAACATGACCACTGAATGCCCATGGTAACTGGCTCCTGCAAATATGAAAATTTCACAGCTTTCATGAGATGAGAAAACATTAACTGCATGTGCTAATGTTCCAATGTTCCAATGACAAAACCAAAACGCATAATTTGCTGCATATTTTCTGGGGTTACCTTCCTTTTCCTGTATCTATACTCTTCATTAACTGAGCATAATGATCAAGAGCTCACTCAGCTCTAAAGCTACATAAAGAGACTGCAAAAAACTAAGAGAACACTTGAAGATAGACGTGCTTAAGATTCAGCATATACTTTAAATTTAGTCAGTCAGTGCACTGGGCAACACTGCTTTATCTTGCCCGATCCCCTACTATCCCATGCCATTAAGCTATGCCAGACCTAAGTTTTATCCCAGTCTTGTAAATGTTTTCCAAGGTCTTTGTTTGAAGTAACAAGAATTATTGCTTGTACCATAACACAGTTAATTAGCTTTAAAAGAGCAGAAGGGTTATAGTTCAATGATCATTCTGGTTCTTCGTCTTTCTCATTGCTATTTGTTCCACCACATAGCAAAGCCCAGAAAGTCACTTTGGTTTTCACTGGGGCCATTAGGTTGTTATGTACCCACATTCTCTTTTTAGGAACCAGAGAAGTTCTGTAGATTCTGTTTCAGATCCTGCTATTAAACCCTTGCCACGAGCTTGGGTCCAAAAGAAAACCCCAGTTTAGGATTGTCTACTCAAAAGAAATATCTTGTTCTATAATTCCAAGGCTATATGCCTGCAATTTTAGTAAAAGCATGTCAACAATTAGAACTTCAGTTTGACAGCTGAAAATTACACTACCCAGACCTCAGAGTAAGAGGGGAGATTTTCTTTCTTGGCAAATCTTCATTCTCTCCTCCAAAAGTTAGCTTTTTTTCTGAGGTCCCATTGGATTCCCACCTGAGTACTCCTTCCCAGTTTTACAGATTCCAGACAATTACTGTCTCCAGTATTTATTTATAAATTTATTTATAAATACAGAGGTATTTATTGCCTCCTTTTAAAGTAAAAAGTAGCTCAATTGTCAAATGCAACTAGCCTGCTGAGAAACCAACACAATCACCAAGTCAACAGAGATACATATATTAACAAATACATCAAACTTTATACTTAGTACATCAATAAAGGAAATACTTTTCCACTTCATGAAGAGAGACTAAATCAGCTACTGAACTGCAGAAGTGTAATTTAAGACTAATTCTGAATAGCTGTTCTGGCAAGTCTCCAGCCAGGTAGTACTAATCACAGACCAAAAAGGAGGGGGGAAAAAAGGAAAATAAATTCATGAGCTTAACACCTTTTCTCAGATATATCTCAGTGGTAACATGAGACATTATTTCTCCAGTCTACCTTATTAATGTTGTAAGGTAACCCCTACATACATGGGGCTCGGTCAAAGTAGGAAATATATTTTAACACATTAGTGGTTGACATACTGAGAATGTATGTGCAGAGGAAGAACACTTCACTCAGGAAATGCTAGACAGTTATGCAGTCACGTATCTTCCCTGCTGACATGATGGAGCCATGTGTATAGCTCAGCCTTCATCACACGATATATATATTTTTTTAAAAAGTATATCAAAGAATAAGCAGAGCGAGACTTTAAACACAATTTACCTGCCTTATTGCAGTTAAAAATCCTTGAGGATTAAAAAACCCCGTCATCCAGAAGCAGTTTGGTCGGCTTTCAAAAATCCAATTGTAAAACTGGTGGTTTCTTTCTAAAAGCTCAGTAAACCAGAAACCAAGTGTACTGGAAGCCCAAGATGCCTAAAAATAGTAAACAGCATGTTCATTTTTAAATTTTATTCAACATTTTTAAAGCATCATATTCATGTCAATAAAAGGTAATTCTTCACAAGGTAGTAAACAACATAATATTAGCAAAGCATATTTAAAGCTCATTTTTCATATCTTAACTTCTAACCTGATAGTAGATAAATGTTGCACCCCACTGAAACCTGAAGCAAATTCTTGATCTTTTCAAATTCATGCCTACTGTTCCATTTACACGTGCTTAATGGTCCCAGTGCTAATTGTCCATTTTATGATGTTTTTGCAAAATTAGATAGCTGTGTAAACTAGGAAGAAATAGTGTATGCATGTCTCTCTAAAGCCACGGTCAATGCATCAAGATAACAGGATTTCTGCAAAAACTATTCTGCTTTTTTCTGAGAAAAGCTAAGGAAAGTTGAGCTTGGACTATGTGAAGATTAATGATGATTTTTCTCTTTGAATAGTTGTATCATACTTGTGCTGTGAAGCATCTACTTAGGTCTAGGTTTTGTACCATGAAAACACTTTGTCAATAAACACAACAGAAGCAAACCCCAAAAAAACCTCACTGTTTTTCCTTCCATCAGTTTCCAACAGCTGTAGTTGTCCCTGAAAACAATTTCCATGGGGAGAGGCTGAGACAGCTGGGATTCTTTAGCCTGGAGAAGACTCAGAGGAGATATTATCAATGTTTATACTTCATGTGTGGAAGATGGAAGAAGATGGAGCCAGATCCTTGTCAGTGATAGGAGAAGAGGCAATGGGCACAAGACAAAACATGGGAAATTCCATCTAAACTTAAGTGATTTCTTGTTTGCTTGATTGGTGGTTGGTTGGTTTTTACTGTGAGGGTGATCAAACATTGGAACAGGTTGCCCAGAGAGATTGTAGACTCTTGATTCTGGAGAGTCCTAGGAAACCTGCTCTAACTGACCCTGCTTTCAGAAGTGGGGCTAAACTTGACTATCTCCAGACATCCCTTCCAGCCTCTACTATTCTGTCATTCTATGACTACAAGTCTTAATCTCAAAGAAAAGCGACAGTGTAGTCCACTATTTTTTAAAATCCATCATCACATTTTAAATTATTCTCTTCTCTCTAGCTTTTTATCTTGCCAATATGCAACAGGCTGTTAAAATGGGGAAATACCTGCATCTCTCACATTCGTTTCTATTTTTATAAATGAAAAAGGGCTTGTTTTGGCTGTGTTTATTTTAGCCCAAAATCTACTCCAGCAGTTGCACAGTCCTGGTTAACACTCGTGTTTCAAAAAAGTATTTACTGTATGTCTAGTAGTTTAATCTAGCTCTACACAAATAACTTTTTTTTTTCCCCTTACAAAACAAGTGATGTACACCTACTTTTTTCCAGCTAGCAGGAATCCTTCCATCATACATGCAGTCTAAAGCATCCCTCAGATTTTCACTCATAACGATTGTCCCATCAATGGCAAGTTTTAAATCAGTCAGAGTACTTCTCACTAAGGAAATAACTCTCTGCATTCGTTCAATCTCCTGTCGCAAAAATATGTTCATAGGCTGAAAAGGTCCCATGTTCTTTAGTTTCTCTTTTACCTGTAAGTAGAAAACCAAAGATCCTTCAACAGAAGTAAAAAAGAGAGATTAGGCCCCAATACATTTTTTAAGACATAATACTTTTATTTAGGAAGTGAAATAGTCAGTTTGACATTCTCCTTGAATCTTCTGCAAGACAAAAATACAGGATTTGTTCCAAAAGAAATCTATGATGCTGAGACTGGCTACATTTTTAGTCTAACTCAAGATTTAGTCTGTATGTCATTCTATGAGCTAACATCATTTAAACAGCACGTAAGCCATACCCTATTTCAAGTATTTCAGCTTTAATTCCAACAGACAGTTGCCAAGGTTCACTCTGCACAAATCAAGAGTGATTGCCCCAGCCACTTTGCCTCAGCATAGTAGCGCTATTTATCAGCAATGCCTGGGAAGTATCACAATGCCAGGAAATCTTATATTCTAATAAAACTTGCTGATGTATTTTTCACCAAAAATTTAAAGTTAAGAAATTAACAACTGTATGGACATAACTAGAAATTTTGTAGTCAATATGGTCCTATTGGGAGATAGGTGAAAAAATTATATATAACAGGTATTGAATCCTATACAGGGTAACAGAACAGCCCTGTTCTTAGTAACATGCATAACCTTTCTATCAGTACACAAAAAGGAATTTAAATAGTTTTCACCATGTGAAAAAGCTTAGTGCTCCACATTCGCTTTTATTAATACAGACTAAATTTCAATTTGTCCTTTCTGATCAGAGCTAATCTGCCCAGGAAGAGCTCTTGTAAACCTCACAGGGCCTATACAATCTAACTGTACCTATACAATGACACTATATAATATATGTCATTATTAAGCCACATATCTATTCCTGGAGATGTCGAGTAGAATTTGAAGAGACTTGGACTAACAACTACAAGGAGATTTAGCCCATCAGTAAAGCAGTACCCTTCTGAGAAACTCAACAAATTGCAATCCTTTGCAGATCTCAGACACCTGCTTCAGCCTCTTGGAAAGTCATAAAGCTCAGGCTTCTAGAAAGACCGTAGGTCAGAAACTACGTCAAGTGCAAACTTTTGGAAGTGTGCTAGATAATCATCAGTATTCCAAATTCAGATATGTTAACTCATCTGTTCAGATAAAATATATTATCATAATTATGCCATTTGAGGAAAGGAATATCGTGTAATACAAAATGGGCTACAGAAAACATAAAACAACAGAAGTAAAACATGGATACCTGAAAAGAGTCTGTACTCATGAGCATAACCCACATAAGGGAAACTTATTACTGTGTAAAAACAGAAAAGAGGGCATTAGATAGTACAAGTCTCCTTGCTCCTTCTCATAACTCAGCATCCTGACAGGAGAAATTTGGCCTTCATAAGCCACCTAACCTTGTATCAGGTCCTCATGCTAACCTCCGTTAAAGAGCAAGTAAAATGGCAGAAGACTAAGAATAGGAGATTTCACTCTCAAGAAGGAGATGACAGGCAAATTATCTAATTAATAAAACATCTTACTGCCTAGATGAGCAGGTGGCTACTTCAAAAATCTGTTAAAGTACAAACACGGGTGTGAACTTCTTTCTGATGACACATTGGTGTGATTCACATCCATTTCCTAACAAAAGTGTTATAAATGCTTTATTACTGACATAACTGATCTTACTTGCTTTTAAGCTTTCGCAACTATAATGAAACACAAAAGTTCAGCATCCCCCAATACAGGAAATACAGGAACCTTAACTATTTTAGAAGCATTTTCCTCTTATTTATTTGAAGCTCATAACCAGTCTCACCTACAAAGAAGTATCATGTCAGCACCCTGAAATTCTAGGGCTCTAAAGAACAACTAAAAACTATGGGAAGACCCAGAAACAACACAAATTGTCCAAACACTCAATTAAAGTGTGGTCTCCAGGATGGGGACACAGAATACAGTTGATTGGAGTGTCCATGCATCTAGTCATCAGTAAGTGTTTTCAAACTGTAAGAAAACCCTCTCACCTTGCGAATCAATTCCATCTTCCACAAACAGAAGGAAAGTTTCATTTCAGAAAGAAAGAAATGACTGCAAGGCAGCAGGTGTCCATTAAAAATATAATTACATAGGCTATTATGTGTTAATATGGATCCTGAGGTACTAACACTAGGCTTCAATCAATGAAACCTTTCACTTGACAAGCTCTTCAGCATTCACTTCACTGAAGAAAGCAACCTAAAAATATCTTCAGGATGTAAGGTGAATCCCAAAGTAATACACATATGAAAGCTGTAATACTTTTAGAAGCATGAATACACTTGCAACACGACCTTAGTTCTCCACAGTGTCAACAACCTTAGTTAAAAGCTGATGATCCTACCTCCCCCATAGTGCAAATGACAACTTAAGCATTGAGTGGTTTAATATTTTGAAAAAGCTCTTACAAAAGCACTTCAGTGCACATTTAGTGACTTCATTATAAATGTTAAGAGTCTGGTCAGACTCCTTTAAAGTATGTTTTTGAAGTATTGCCTGTATGAATTCAGACATGCTTTTAGAAAAATTAGTATCATTACTTTTTTTTTTTTTTAATCCACACAAAGCAAGATGGAGCAAATGTTTTTGATAGAATTTCATTAACTCACTTCAAATGGTACATAATCAGCAGGAAGCTTTTCCAGCATATCATCAGCCAGTCTGGTTACAACTGCCTCTCGGGTTTCACCTCCTCCATCAGAGCTATCTTTAGGCTGAATACTGAGGATGATGTCCAATACATCTTTGGAAAGTTTACTTTGGTAAGTGATATCTGCATTGGGGTGCAAACCAAACACCTCTGGTGTGTCGTAAGCAGGAAGACTCTACATAGTAAAATATAAAAAGAGCACAACTGGAGATGCATTTATGAGCTAATCCTTGAAAAACAAACAAACAGCAAAAAAACCCCAACCCAACCACAACAAAACCAAATAACAAACACACAAAACCCCAAACCCTTACATTGTAAAATAAGAGGCTAGATGTCTTCAAACAGTCTTAGGGCAAGTAAGTTGCTGTAATCTGTTTATCATGTCACAGCCCAAATCACACCAAGGTTAACAACAAATTCAGTTTTAACCTCTATCAGCTTGTACTTTCATACATCTACACTTTTTATTTCTGTGAGGTTGTACCCCATGTCTGGAACTCCATTCTTTGCCCTCTTTAATACCTGTATGCCTTTGGGTATGTCCCTCAAGCAAATCACATGAAAAAGATTCCCGTCATGACAATGATAACATTGATGACAACAATTAGTTATCACTAATAAATATGCATACTGTTAGAAAACAAGAAAGAATCTGTGAATAAAAGACAAATTACAGGTACACAGAAGGAAAGACAAAATATAGGGACTCAGGAACTTGTGAGAAACAAGTTAATTGGTTTTTTTGGTGTTTAAAAGCTTTCATTTACCAACCTGTATGTACTGAAGGTATTGATCCACTGTAGTACATTTGGGAATGCTGTATCCTTTGTAGAAGCTGAATTCCTGACTGAATGTATTTTCACTGAACCAAACCTTTACAAAGGTGTTCATGAGTCTTTTGTCATAGTCATCTGTCACACGGCCACCATACTGGATCTCACCTATCATGTAACAAACAGTACTCCAGGAGATGCCCTAAAACCAAGCAGAAAGCACTGACTTCAGCTAATCCTCTTCTCACCTATTTACATCTCCCTTAGTAAGAACAGCTGATATACCAAGTCCCGCATCTCTGTCCCTTTTGGAAGAAAGTTATTTTCTTACTACTCTTTTTTCCTATAACCATGCATTCCCAGAACACCTTCAATGATTCCTCAAAATAGAATTCATCAACACTAATTCAAGATGCTACTCCAGCATCTGAGCAAGAGCGATACAGCTAAACTCCAATCATGCTTTCAACTTCACATAAAATGCCGATTGCAAAGTGATCTGCCACAGACCTCTACATGACAACTGACCATATGAAAGTGAGGAATGTAAGAGGAATTCTTACATAATCATTTAAAGCCACTTTCAACTTCTTTAGGCTGCCAAGATAGGTTGGAGGAGCCAAATTTTATTATTTTTACTCAAAACAGATTTAAACAAAAGAATATTTTAAATACAGTGGTCCATTTTTAACTCTCTGACTTAATTAGCATTGAAAAGAAGGTCTGTACTTCTAAGGTTTATATTTCTGAAGTTTTCAGGGGAGACAGCTGCGAGGGTTTTTTTTTTTTGTTGTTTTTTTTAATGAACAGGTTAACATAGAAATTTAACGTGCACAGGATTAAAAGCCTAATTTAAGCATGCTGGTCTACCGACATGTATACTTGGAATGTTGAATGTCTGTGGAAAGAAAGAAAAGAAGAATTTGAAATCATGTTGGTGTTTCAGTTATTGGGAACTATGTATATACCTTCCACTACTAGAAAGATCCATCACCCTAACCCACCCTCCCCACAAAGACATTAATTACCTTCTTCGCATCCAAGCCATCCAAGTGGTTTTGAATGAACTGCACGGTAGCATTGAAATCAGCTTGATTAAACTCATAGGGTATATTCCAACCCAGAGATCCAAACTTGCGTCTTTCTTGAACAGTGGAGTGTAGAAAGGCTACAGAATACAACATTGGTTTCCACTGTACCATGTCACTGACATCTAGTAAATCCTGGCTGACACCTATTGATTGTAAGTGGGCTTTATAAGAAACACAGTAATAGTATTTTTCAAAACTACTTCAAATCAGTGCTAAAACATCATTCCTAGAGATACTCAGTTGGCTCTCTGCCTCTCCGAAGAGTAAATTATTATCTGACAAAGTGTTCTATGCTGGAGACCGTCTATAGCATGTTCTTAAGTTGCTCAAATTAAAAGAGTAAACTTCAGAAAAAACCAACCTATAATTTACTAATAGCTGCATCCACATTAAGTTACTTTCTGCACAGACTCTTTGACCATTATTTTATGCAATGTAAAGAGCACTTAATAGCCAAAGATTAACATGTTGCTTTTCTGCCAAAAGACACAAGAAGATTAAAAATTTAAACATTTTGAACTGAGATATTTGAAGCCAATCTTTCAGAAAAGAAAAAGCATTTCCTGTTTTGCTGTCCAATTAGTTCTGCCAACAAAACTGCAGCACAGCTTCTCTTCCTTTTTTTTTTCACAAATTCTAACTCAAACCAAGAACCAAGATGCATCTTGTCATCGTTCTGATCAGTTCCTCATACTAGGTTACACCTACTATCAGTGGCTACAATGTGACCACATAATAACATCAGAGAGTCCAAATATGAGCAAAATTTAAATCATTACCACTCCAGCACTCACCACTATATGTTCTCTTCAGTCCAGCTCTCAGCCCTTGTGGCGGTTCATTGGTAAACTTAATAGACATTTGAAGAAGGGTGATGGGGAACTGTTTGTGAATGTCCGTTGTCATCCACAGTCGAAAGCTTTCATGGACAGTCTCTGTCTCTGTTACAGCGTCCATCAACTCATACAAAAAGTCAAGTCCAAGGTGGCAGTTTTGCAGAAGTGCCCAACCTCCCTAGTTTAAAACAACAAAATATAAAGTTACCAACACAGTTTACAAACTGAAATTGCTAAAATCACTCTTTGTTTATGCTGTACATTAGGAACAAAGCCAACACATCTAAGCTGCAGCAAAATACAGCATGTTGAAGTGCTTATCAGATAAGAACCCTTAAAGGAAGAAATCTTCCACAGTCAGTTTTGCACCACTGGCTCACCAAATCAAAACCAAGACCTTAATCATTTGATTTCATGTACGTTTCATGTACAGAGACCAGTATCCATAGTAATGGTACGCAGGCAATTAACAAAGTAATTTTTCTCCAAAAGAAAGCACATATGAGCTAAGCTGTGGGCTGTTCCTTCTGGAGGCAGTTAGCTGGTTTGGTTTTATCGTCTAAACAAGTGGTCCTTACTTGTCCCATCTGGTCTTCTCAAGTAGTCCCTACCTTTTCCATGTCAGTATGCTTACAACATATCTGGACATGACTATGCTGACAACTGATAAACACTGATAAATCTTGACTTATATAAGGGTAGCTTATATAAACTACTCAGAAGTAGCTCCATAGAGCAAGCTGCTAAACCTTGTTCCTTACAAGGGTCACAGGCTTGGAAAATAACCAAATACACATACTTAATTAATCTGTTGCTATCAATCAATAGATATCAGACTTTCTCATATGAATTACCATACTTCACATAGACATCTCGCATACCTCTTCATTAAGAGGGTGAGATGGCAAGAGAACGTACCTCCATTTCTCTTAACTAAAAGGAGCTGCTCTTCCCTATCTTTTGAATGAGTTTCTTCTCATCTGATCTGCTAATTAGCTCTTAATGTGAAGTTGTCAAACGAGAATTTGAGGCAAGAGTCAGAGGAAAACTAGCTATGTAGACAGGGAAGAAGCTCCTAACAGGAGCACAAGAAGTTTAATCTGTTCGCATCAGCAGGCATAGCAGTACTACCACCTGATGGGCAAAGCATGCTGAACTGGAACATCTCAGCTTTTCTTTCTCATACAGGAAACTTTATTCCTTAATTCTTCCACATTTCACCTGTAAAATGCCCGTGCTGTCAGATTGTCCATCCCAGTTCAAAACCCAGACTACAGCAATACAAAATACTTTGCTATCCAGCCTTGTTTTTCTCAAGGTTATGTAACTATCAGTAGTATATTTGGAATTAATCTTCATTTAACAAAATATGTTTGAATTACTAAAAATACAAAACTGAAAAAATATTGTGAAATACTTGCTGAAGAATATTTAATATTCATGCAATCCAAACAATCGATTCAGCTACGTTCATCAGTCAGAAACCTACAACAAAAAACTCCATTTTATATGAAAAATACTTATGTCTGCACAGTATCAAAAAGCTTGTTATGGCCAATTAAATGTGAAAAGACAGTTCTATTAAGACACTTATTTATACAAATAAATATAGGTTCTTTCATCAGCATTAACTACCCACCAAACAACTTGATTTCATGACAGGATTTTCATTTCTAAGTGTTTAAAACAGATATAAACAACGTTCAGATTTTTGTCTCTTACATGAGCCATTGTCTGCTGTAGAAGTTTACGAGCATGGATTTCTTGTCCCTGGCCCATGGAAACATAACGTGTCTCTGTCTTCAGTCTTTTTCCCAAAGCAATAATTGAGTCCGTAGGATCAGAGCCCATGGAAAGAAAGCATATGAGAGGAGTACGTGGATCTGACTCTTCCCATGTCTTCTCCAAGTCCAAGATGACTCCTTCTGCGTATTTCTCCCCCATTGTGTCAATGATGTATTTTCTTGCCTATATTAGAAAGGGTAAATTTAACCTGTGATGTAATCATATAATACTGTTTTCTTCCCAGTGTAAATACAAGCAGTAAGTAAACCGAAGAGCAAAGGCTACTATAAATTTCTGTCAGAAATACAAATATGCAACAAATGCATTTTTACATTACAATATCATACTGTCTTTGAAGGTGTTATTTCTTACAACCTTCTAGGAGAAGTTAAAACTTAAGAAAATAATTATTCTACTACATATATCTGCACATATTGCTATATATAATACCTATAATTACAGCATAATAAAAATAATAACCTTACTAAACCTTTAGAATGGTTTTAATGATTTAAAGATGTTATCTCCATCAGATAGCATAACTCCCAACCTTAAAATCTAGCTTTCCTTTCCAAACATTAGAGAAAACAGGAGGAAGGAAGATATGCTTCTAAGTCATTAGGTCTTTCCCACCTTCATGCTTAAACAAACAATGACTTAATAGTAGTAATGATGAAAATAACTGTCACTAAGGAGAAGATACAGAGGAACAGCTGAATACCATCTCTGTTATTCCTTATTTATTTCAAAAATTGTTAGATTATCATTCCTTTTTATTAATAGAAAAGGCTCTTTCTTGTATTCTTTCCCACTACATTGCTTTCGTCTTAGACCAATCTTCCCCTTAATACCTCTGCGTTACTTCTCAAACAAAAGATATTTGGCATTTAGCTTTTGAGAAAGTATCAGTTTTCATAAAACCATCCTAAGATGAAAGTGTATCTTGCCCCCATTAACGGAACTGAGGAACTAATTTTGTATGATCTGTTTCAGACACATAGCATACAGCTGAGAGATTCATTATACAGTATCATTTAACTTTCTATTGACTGCAGTTACACCAATAATTGCTGAAACTTTCTCTGAATCCAGTCACAATGTCTAAAGGTTCACGTCCATAAAATTAATACCACATTTTTAGTGATGCATTCTGACTTCAGTAAATTGCCAACCATTGCTCTGAAATTGTCAGCAATTGCGTAATTTTTATTCTTTTGCACTGGAGATTAAGAGGAGGCTCCTAGAAGTTTCTGACTTCAGTAAATTGCCAACCATGGCTCTGAAATTGTCAGCAATTGTGTAATTTTTATTCTTTTGCACTGGAGATTAAGAGGAGGCTCCTAGAAGTTGATTTTTTTAAAAATAGGTCTAACCATTTAATAAACTTTAATTTTATATTTCTCTCCTTTCTAAATAGATGGCTTGACATTAAAAATTTTGAACAGACCTTAATACAGGTTTTTCTCAGGTGGGTCTAATTGTTCCATGCAAGAAATGGTTCCTCAGTTAAATTGTTTTCATGTTTTGTTTTCTCTCAACCAACTGAGTTCACAAAAAGATTTTAGTTCAGCCTAACATGAGGACATTTCTACAACTCCAGTGAGTAATATCAGCAAGGACAGCCAAAAATACCTTCTGAACTGATAAAGCAGAACTGAACAAACACATACATTTCCAGATGAAATCCCATCTCCATAATAAAATCATTGGCTAATATTCATTCAACATGTTGGAATAATTTTGCTAACACTGCCCTTGTAATAAATGCATAAATTGTCTGAAAAGAATTTCAGAAAATGCAACATAAAGGTCCATTACAAAAAGGAGCTTAGCATTAAATAAAAAAGTACTGAACTGCAATCCCAGAACTATTATTGTAGTGACACCTAAATAGTCTAAGTTGGCTACATAAATGTACCTGAGCTATGGTTCTGTCAGGACACCAAGATCTGATGAGAAGAAGATATCTGAAGCAGTCCAGGGATTGACCATAGCCACTAGGAACCAGTTCTTCTTCAGGATTCTCACTATCAAACCAGATTTTCCACTGTTTCTCTGCTCTGGAAATCTGCGGTTATGCCATGAAAGGAGTAAATCTCACTAAACAGACAAGTCACATTTCAACTGCCACTAGGTCACACACTCCTAATGAAGGTCAGAGACATGTAATCCACACACAAGCACTTGTTTAACAATGGCTATTCATATAAGTGTTGAATTTACTGAACATCCTTTCCCTAACTCTCACTCCAGGTAATCAGAGAAATATTGGAATGAGCATCATAAAACATAGTATAAGAAAGCACAACAGGGATGCAAGAAAGTATAACAACTAGAAGAAGATTCAAGTTGCATTATGTAAATTGGATAATATCGAGTTGTATCCCAATCTGAAAGTATTATAATTATATAGGGTGTGAAACATTCTACTTCTTTTAATTTTCCTGGGGTTTTTTAAGTCTTTTTATCAATACGGGTTGCTAAGCAGTTGGGGCCACAACTGTGACTATCTGCTGTCAGTTTGATTCTGTTCTATAAAACAACCCAGTTTCCCACCACATGCCTTGATCACTACCAGGCGATCACTGTCAAGCAAGGGATCCATTTTAAAAAGCTCTTACTTACTTGATCAAGAATATCCGAAAATTGTTTAAGCTTACTGAGCTCCACCAAGTTCAGCCAAGTCATATCCAGAATCCATTTAGCTGGCTTAGGAGGACAAGCTTTAAGGTCTAGAGAAGCACCACCTGCAAGAAATTAGGAATTGGTTATAATTAGAACTGTTGGAGACTCCCAAAAGACAAAAAAAAAAAAAAAAAAAAAAAAAAAAAAAAAGGACCTATTTGGAAAATGTAAACTAGATACTGCAAGACTATTTCACATGACTAAGTCTTCCCAGTCTGGAGAAAGACTTTTAAACTGTTAGCATCGCTTTCTGTTCATATTTGCTTGCTTGTCCTCCTGCAGTTACCAGATAAACTAAAAGATGTTTAGTATAATAATAATTTTTCTAAGTCAAACACATACCTGGTGCTATTTGAGCAGCAGACAAACATCAACTGAAAGGATACTTAACAATTTTTCTTTTAAATTCTCACGATTCTCAAAGCTATGTTTATCAATATTGGGTGTGCTGCTATAAATTAGAACTAGCATACAATGTTGTCTGTTACCAGAACAGAATGATAATCATGTGTTCTTTCAATTGACTGGCTTCTCATGTGCAAACAGAAGCAGCGGGTTGGCTAGGAGATATAACTACAGCTCTCAAATTTTCTACAATAATATAGATGCTCTACTTAAAATTGTTCCGTAGTTCCAACCTTTAATAAGTGTCAGAAATTCTTCATGCTTCACTCTGTTTCTTTGTATATCAATCTTCAATGTAAGTAATAACGTGAAAAGAAATTTGTGCTCCTCATACAGTCCTCGGGCAGCATATTTGAACACTTCATATGTCATATGTTCAATAATATTAGTAATCCTCTTGCTAGTTCTAGGGCTCTTGGTAGACCTGTTGGAAGAAAGGTCTGCAGTTGAAAGTCGATTTGCATAGGCTTTATTAAAAGGAGTACTATGTAAATGACGCAAAGCCATAGTTCAGAACTTTTAAAACATGAACAAAAAAATACATCACAAACACAGATTATCAGACAGCAAGCTATCAACAACTGTCAGATTGAAGGAGGAATAAAAAACAATTCCTTTCTAATCAAGCCTTTCTGCATAGCTGAAAATCAACACAGTATAATGGGTTTTGTTACCTAATGCCTAGTTTTTAAGGACCGTAAGTACATTTGAAGGTTCTTTGCCTTATTAAGTAACAGACAAAGGCTTATGGGTATTTAAACTGACAATTCCTGTCAAGATTGTATCAAGCAACACTTCTTTCTGCCATTAGTTTACAACAAATCTTTACTGTACTACAACCACCTTCAGGACTGAGTAAATACAAATGATACATATTGTTAGCTAAATTACCTGGCTAGGGAGCGGTCAAAAAGCCCCAAAAACTGCCGAAGCGAAGTTTGATACATCACATTGACCATGCTCATCTCAGTAATAAGGAAGTATAAGATGCTACCTCGAGTTGCAACTGAAGGATAAGAAACAAGACTGTGTTCAAAGTAGAAATGCAGAGCAGAAAACTTTAGTTCTCCACAAGTACAGTGAGTTTAACACTAATGCTAACTGAAGATCCTTGAGTTGCTCCATTCTGTACTGGCCAGAAAAATAATTAAAATGTTAATTTAATCCTCATTCATACATCAGAAAAAAAAAATAAATCTTTTCTGTAAGTAATGCATACTATGTAAAGCCCAGTTTGCAAATACGAGCATATTTGGAAGGCATGTGGATGATATACTGCAATATTCAGATTATCAGTAGAACGTACAAAAAAGTAAGACAGTTTGAAGTACTTTTTGAGTATCCAAATTTCTCTTTACAGACTTTTAGAGGAGTCATATAAAATCCAAATGAACTATATTGATTTAACTTCCCCAGAACTGATTTAACTTACTTTCAGCAGCCATTTTGTTTTAAATACAAAAGTTTTACAAAATCTGTAATGATTTCTGGTACACTAACTGTACCATTTTTACACATTTCCTACAACGCAGGTGTTACACTTAATTCCAGAGAACATTTTTTTTTCCAACTTTTTTCAGATGCTTTCACCTGTCAGTTAAAAGCCAAAAGATTGATGAAATGTGCTGACTATAACAACTTAAGGGTCTATGATGTGATAAACAAAGCATTCATCCAAACAGATACAAAAAGCATTTACGATTATACTGGCCCCCTAAAAGAATGTCAACATGTGAACTCAAAACATACAGTTACCTAAATACCCTAATGACAGGTCTCATTCACAGTCCGTAAAAAGTGTCAACATTTTAACAGCTAAGAAAGAACAACCAAGCCCTCCCAAGTTTCTTACCCAGTAGACTAGATGGACAGGTAGGCTTGTATATAGAGCAATGGAAAGTCTAGGGAGAGACTAGATCGTTCCATTTTATAAATTCCACACGAAGCCTAACATTGACTTTTTTCTCCACCATAGCTCAATATGACATTTCCTGGATACGTTTTACTTACAGAACACGAATCCTTCCCACCCATTAGGGTCTTCCTGATCTCATCCTACCATTTCTAAGTATTGCTGTTTTAAACGTATGCTCCATTCATTTGTCCTTCATCACTACCTTCACTTACCAGGTCTATACTCTTCACGGGCTGCATTGATCTGTACCTCCGTTTCAGCAGAAGTTTGCAGTTTCTGTGTTACCTCCTCAGCAGTCTTCTTAGTGTTACTCAATACAATTATTAGACTTTCATCATCTGCCAGAGAACTCTTAGTGCTTGTAAGTCGGAACAAAAGGTTATCTTCTAGGTCTTTAATCCTCCTTTTGTTCATGGTCACATCTTCAATAAGATCTGTTCTTTCTTTCTCTAATTCCTGTTGGAATACACAGCAATATTTGGAAAACAGAGGAGTAATCAAAAATGAAAACAAAAAAACCCAAGATAATGATTTTTAGAAGTACTGATCCTACTAAAACAGTGTAGGTCAAGAATAACTGTGTTAATTTGGGGAAAGAATTCCAGTGGTATTTCTGACAGCAGGTCTATTGCCAGGTTTCTGAACCTGCTACATAAGTATGCATTAACAAATGGTTTCAACAAATACTATGGAGCATGCTCATATCATGCCGAATTAGATGTTCAAAATAGTAACTGTTTTTCTTCTCTTTCTGTTTTGGACAAAGACAAGGGCTAACACCTTTCCAGGCACAGGATTTTATTTCACTCCATCTAATACCATCCTCTTTTATGCCCTGTTTTCCAATCATCATATTGAAAATATAGTCTTGGTAATAATGAACATCCTTAGTCAATGAATCAAGGATCAAATATTTCAAGAAGTGCATCTAAAAATACTCCTCCATCAAACAAGGATAACTTCAGCCTCTCACTAAAATGCTTCATTTATTAAGAAAAGAAAGCACATAGAATTCAAACTGAGTTTCTTCACTAGAAGTATACAAAAGGTATATTGAAACATCATCATCAACATCATCATCAAGTAGAAAAGATTTATTGGGACTGTTGTCATAGAATAGCGTAAATGTCATAACTTAGAAGATGTGCATACAGATTCAAAAGATTCTGACAAAAACTAATGAAAAAAAGACAAGAGAACTACAATTAACTCCATTTCAATCAACTGATGCCTAACCAAACTAAAGAAAAGCAGGTAGCAATTATGAAGCAAGACAAGCATTATGCAAGTTTGATGAAGCAGAAACAATTTTTAAAAGTATAGCATTAAAAGAATGTTAGCATCCAATTAAATAATTATCATGCAGAGAAATCATTCTAAGCCAAATTAAATTTCATGTTTTGCTGAGTTCAATTTAAAAGGTTAAACATATTTTAGAGTGCAATGCATTTAAAAAACAGAAAGCTGAGTTTTCCTCACAAGAAGAGCCTGAGAAACAAGTTGGAAACAGAATGACCAAACTAAAGCAAGTGAAGTAACCGTAGATGAAAACTTCAGTGAAAAATCCAACTACTAAGCTTTTACAATACTTTTTGCAGATCAGGAAGAGTACACAGTTGTATGTTTTCAGCATGTCTTAAAAAATTTCCAGCCATAACATCAAGGATGCAAAAAAAACCTAAGCCAAGTTACCATATACATAAATTCAAGGAACTTGCACCAAAGAGGCGATTTCAAAACCAATTATGGAATTGCTTTCACAAGCTGACATCATTTTACAGGCTGTACCAAAGAATGCTAGATCTTGTTAATATTCATAACATATAAAAGCTGCTATGTAGCTTATATCATTCTGTCACAAAATGATTCACAAGTGCAAGAATTTGCATCAACTGTTCCTTACAAAACCTGAGGCTTTTTCTACCACAAATCTTGAAATTTGAATGTGAAACTTCAAAAAGCCATAAATAGTTCACGTGTAACTACTAATCTGGCATTTCTATTTCTACAACAGTAAATAAGCAAGTTTTTTGTCAAATTACCTAACATACAATGTATCAAAACAATCCTATAATTAAAACAGTATAAGTTACACTACATTCAGATATATATCACGTCTCTCAAATCCAATTATTCCAAGAAATAGAGTAGAATTAAATTTATACAGATATACCAGCTGCCCTTTGACCTTCTTATGCTTAATTCACATCTTGCAAATTGGTTTAACATTCTGATGGAAAGGAAGCAATCAGTACCAGTATTCTCACCAGTAATCAATCAATTCTCCAAGATGCATGCCACACAGATTCTACCAATGGGCATACCAGACAACACAGGAACAGAAAGTCAGACTTTGCCAGATCTTTAAATGATATGCTGTAAACCCTCCTTCTCCTCTTCCTATGTCTGAATCTCATTCATTCTAAGTGCAGAACTGTACTGGAGACAGTGAAATGGCATGAAGGATCTAAATGTACACACAAACGTTGAAGAACACTAACTTCAGATAAATAATCTCTTCTCTTTTGCGGGGGAGAAGTTCCACACATACATTCTAACACTGGATATCACCAAGCAATCATACCGCTCAAATCATTTGGCAAATGGTCACACAGTTAAATAATTCCACCACCTCCCTACCAAAGCCTACAAGAAGGTAGCAAGAATCCAGACACTGAAGAGGGAAATCCTCAAATTCCCAAAGGTGCATAATTAGTTATTATAGGACAAAAAAAAAGGTTTTGGATGGTGGGATATGTCCAAATTGACTCTTCAGGAAACCTTGAACCACAGGGTCCAAAAACAGAGGCCAAGCAAACTGAAAAGTGGTAAGTATATTTTACAAAAGTCCCCCTGCCTGTCAAGTGGTCCACTTGTCATTTATCTGGAAGAACTCTCCCCAGACAGTTACAAATGAAGCAGTAGTGAGAAGACCACTCTGAGAAGCCCAGGTCCAGAGAGCACAGTATGTCCACCAATTAGACATTCCAAGTTAGTGGCAAAGATACCACAGAATAGTAGAATAATTTTAGTTTGGAAGGGACCTCCAGATATGAACCAGTCCAACTCCCTGCTCAAAGCAGGTCTAAATAGGTCAGTTGCTCAGGGCCATGTCCAGTTAAGTCTTGAACGCCTCCAAGAATGGAGATTCCACAACGTCCCTGGGTAATCTGTTCTTGGTTTTGACTACTCTCAATGCAATTATTATTTTTTTCCTAATATCTAATCAGAATTTCCCATGTTCCAACTTGCGTCCATTACTTCTCAGTCTACTGCTTTGCGCTTCTGAGAAAACTTAAGCTCGTATGTTTTCTGTGTCCTCCAAGCAGGCATACAGCAACTGCAATGACTGGAGGAATTTGCTGATAAAATTACTGTCATCTTGAGGAATGCACTGTATTGTAGGCCCCAGAAGTGAAGTTTGGCATTAGGCTTTGTGAATATACACATCACAGTGTGTTTCACACAGACAGTGATAATCCCATTACACAGTGGGTTGACAAGCTGTCACTGGTTGAAGCAAAGCTGATAGTGCAATGAAGCTGTCTGACAAAATATAAGCCTTCACAGACTGAGTATAATTTCTCTCATGAGATCCATGGACTGATCAGGAATGAAATGCAACTATTTGACATTAACAACATGACTGGAGCCATTAAGGAGGAACGTCTTACATTGGGGAGAGGTGGGGGAGGACAACAGGAGGACCTCAACAGATGCCACAATAAGGGAACAAACACATTTCTCTCTAGTGAAGGTAAACTGGAACTATTGCCAAAATCTTAGTAAATACACACAAACGGACCGTGTCTCATTTGACTTCAACATTACCTGACCTTATAATTACACAGGTTAGGTGTCCAATAGTTCAAAAGATACCAGCCAGCCTCCATCCAGAACTGCTGGCGGCTTGTTTACTGGGATTGTCAACCTGAACTTGGACTTCCTCAACTAATACATCTGCAATGTCAAAATAGGTAGTTAGCCCATTTCCCCTTGGAGCAAGGAAGTAACTAAGTCTGAATCCTTTGCACCAGGTTACATCACCATGAGCTCCACAAGTTTGTACACAGAAGATCAGTTTTTATTCCAGGCCCTTTTCCTTTTCACAGGCCATTCTCATGAGGTTATAACTCTTTGAGGCAGGAAAAATAAAGTGAGTATGGTACAGTTGCGACAACAAAGACAAACAGAAACTTCCACTTGAATGAGTCAATTGCTTCTGTGCCAGCTTTTAAACCATCATAAATAGGTTATATTAAGAACAAACACAACAGAGCCAGAAACTTACCCTGCAATATGGGAATAGAGTAATATGTTAAAATGAAAGTAAAACCTTCTGTTGGTACATGTAAGATGTATAGCCAGGAAAAAGATACAAATAATTCTTTTACCTGTTTCTCTGTGAGAATGACTCTGCCTAAGAGTTGATTTTCAAGACCTTTCATGGTCACAGTAAAGTCAATGATGGAGGTTCGAGCACTAATTTCAGGAGAGTAACCTGGATTTGGCAGTTTTGTAGTAATGTAAAGTCTGAAGCCATTCATAACATCTACTTCCTTATCACCAACCTTCACCTTAAGGAAAATATTAAAAAGAAGTCTTGAGATATCAAGAATCAGTACACACACTTTCAGATACTGCATGTAGAAACAAAGGTTACATTTTTCTGTTCAAAGGCATAAAAATCCATCTTTAAATTATACATCTGAAGCAAAGAATTTATTGACACTATCTAAGGAACATTTTAAATGACTTATTCACAGATTATTTCAATTTTTAAAAATTATAAGCAAAGGGATAAGGAATTCTATAGGTTAAATATATTAATTGTTTGTGATCTTAAACTTAAACCCTATTCTTTTTTAGTATTAACATTAATCAAATTTAAATACAAGTTTAATCTTTCATAATCATATACTTATTAGGAGTTATTTTGTTGAGGGCAAGGGGAGGGGGGGCTGTTTCCACTTGTTTGCTCATTTGTTTTACTTTTACCTTGTTGGCTGAACCTGTTTTAATGAAGTTTCTTTCCAAAATATTATCAAGTGCTGGGTCAAGCTCTTCTCCAACATCTTCAATCAAAAGAGGTCTTCCCAAAGAAAGACTGTCTTCTAAGTGATTTCTAAAATACTTGTGATTCAAAGAAGTGACCTAAAAATACAATCATGGACCTATATGTTATGTTGTGCCCAGTTACTGAGCTTTTTTTTTTTATATATTTATAAATTATTTCATTTTATTTAAATTACTGACAATAACGATGATCCTATAGTTAGACAAGGATTAAAGCAAAGATTGCGACCACAAGAAAAGGTAGCATCAGTGTACCATATTCTCAAGTCCCATTGAATGCAAATTTCCATTTTTCAACTACAAAAGTAGAAGCAAAGCAACGCCGAGCACTTAAAGTTTTGATATCCTATGAGTGCAACTAGGCCAGAAATTCACAGGAACCTTTTATCACCTTCAATTTTATCTTGGCTAACATCCCCAAGTCAAACTGCAGCAAGGTCAATCCCAAGATTAGGGCTCTTTTTTTTTCCCCCTTGAAAATTAGAGGGTTACATTGAACAAGCCATTAAATAGTCTTTGCTTTAAAAAGTAGTCCTCAGTAAAATTGTGATTAATTTTCAACATGTACAAAAGCACATTCAGCTTAGTTTGTTTATAACTCCATAGTTAAAGTCTAATAATCCTTTTTTAACATAACTAGCCAGGCAACCATTAAAGGGTTCCACACTGAGATAACAATCACCATGAACGAAAGTCGTTTCCTAGTAATACTCGCAGAGCCACTCTATTATCATCCTTCAAACTCCCCTTTATCTTTTTCAGGCATATCTTTAGAAAGCTGGTTTACTGGTGCAATCATAATTGTAGCAAGCAAGGACTACCTTTCTCCTATTTTCCCCTGTTTGCATTTAATTGGTGTATCGTGCCTCAGACTGTGCGTTGTTGCAATAGTGTCTTCCCTGTGTATCTGCAGAATATTTAGCACCTGACATCAATGCTAAGACAACACAAATTAGCAATAATTTCTGATTAAAAGATGATAAAAATGTCATGCTGTGCATCTTCATTTTAAAACGTTTATATGAACCTGCATTAATCACTTATTCGGGGTTTTTTTTCTAATGCTTACAGTATTCTGCAAACATGCTTCAGCCTTTATCAGACATTACCCATCCAGGCTATCTTCCAGCAGTTTATGTTTCATTAAAATAAATTCACTGAACAAATGGATCACTGGTACTAACAAGCTTCACATATACATTTTCATATCTAGCCAAATCTCAATTCTACCAAAATGTATCTGAGATGTCCTTTATGTCCAGACTAGGCATTTTATATAAAAGGCATTTGCAAAGTATTATGTGAATCATTGAATTATAATGGTTTTCTAAACTAAGAGTTCCTAGGGATTATAAGAGCACCAGCATTCCTATTACCTGAAGTTCATTTCTGCTTTCCTTATTTTTAATCCAGATTTTACCCTGTGCCTGTGGATCGATTAATAAAGGATAACGAGATGCTTTAGTGACAATGATTCCATTCTGTATGGATAAGTCATCATTTGGTAATCCCTGCAGGTTCCATTCACTGATAGTTGGAGCATCAGTCAACATTTCTATGAGGTTCAAGTTGTTAGCAAAGGGGATTTTCCGGCTTTTCATTTCCTTTTGCCAGTCATTTAATAGCAGGCTGCGGAACTCTTGGTTAAAAGGACCAGAATAGGACAGAAAAGCTGTAGCCAAGAGTACATCACCTTCAAGAGAAAAAAGAAGACAAGAAAAGAAAAGAAAACATTACAACTTTGCCAATTCTATTCACGAATAAGCTGCTTCCTTCTATAGTTATTACATGGTTTGCCTGGTAACCGAGGAACACACTTTGACCCATAAAGAAGAAAAATCAGCCTTTTTCCCAAGGCTCATTACATAGCAAGATAATGCTACATTTCAGTAGATGCCACATTTACTTTATCCTTACAATGCAACTGTAGGGATCAAGAGATGGGCATCTGGCAGCCAACCAAGCTCAACCCAACACACACAACTATTCCAAACAGCAGATCCTGCACAAGCAGGACATGGCAGAATAAACTCACTCATAAACTTCCAACTCCATCATTTACTTGCACAATCATGAGAACAGGCTTAAACAATATTTTGGGGGGACAAAAGAACCTTCAATTAGGAGTACTAATTAAGAACAAATCAATTACAATTATTACTACTAAAAAAATTGTAGCAGATGTCATTATAGAGGTATTAAGTGTGACAAGTTTTAATCTTCTGGTCAGCTTCAAAATTGCCCTCCTAACTTTCATGACACCACAGTTACTTTTTTTTTTTTGTACCTCCGAAGTAAGAATGCAGGATTCAAAATGGAGAAGATACTGTATTTTTATACTGAGTACTAATATTTTTTACACTTTTTCAAGTTATCTTTAGAAAACACATGATGAGAGTGTGGGGAAGGTATTCTGCATTTTTAGTAAGTTTATAATACACATACACATATTATACCAGCAAATAAAATACAACCTATCTACTATAATACAACCTATCTAACAATGTCTGCTTTTTACAGCATTTCAAGGCAGAAGTCAGAGAAGAAACTTCAGACCACAGTAGAGGAAAAGATAAATTTCATTTACTTGATCTAACTAATAAATTAATTCTTTATTACAAAGTACTTCAGTTTCCAAGTGCACATTTATAAAATGAAAATGAACTTCAAAGAAACAAAAGTTTTATGAACATTAGTAAATGCATTTAAAAATATTGATTTCTACATAAAAATGCCAGTGCCTGAATATCAGTCTTCCTCTCATTCATACGTATTGTCCGTTATAGACACTTTATTGGCTACTGCTAACATATCGCTCTCTTTGGACTCCTGCCTATAAACATCAGTCAAGTTAAAACAGGGTCCAAGTATGCACTGCATGTTATACATGTCAAGTAAAAGGCTATGCACAGCATACATAGTTACTATATTATTTTTTTTAAAATATGAACTTTAGTCTTATATTGTATTTTTTTACATAGCAGTGCTTTAGCAAGAGAATTAATAACAATTACCCTCATTTTAACAACAGGGAAGCTAAGCTACAAAGGAAAAGTTTGAAATTTCAAATGTTTTCAGTTTCACTACCCATCACAACTCAAGCAACTAACTTCCAAGTTCAAAGGTGTGGACAAAAGCTTACCCACTAGCCTCTTGGTTTGAATGGCAAATTCTTTACTCTGCTCTGTCCACCTCTCTTTTTCACCTGCTAAACCACTTATAAGACTTGAAGCAGTTCGCATTTTATGACGGCAACGCTCAGCGTCTTCAAGCAAAGTCTAAAGAAAACCACACAGCAAGAAATACAGTTTACAGTCATGTATCTGATAGGCCAGAAAAATCTCTACATTTAATTAAACCAGTAGCTAAACAACAGCTTAAAAACAGATTTTCAAACATTTATATCATCATGCAGAGAAGGAGAGAAAGTGGGATGGAAAAAATGTATCAGGAAAAACTATCAACTGTCGTAAATGTGATTCAACTTTTTAATATTTCTACTCTCAGCTTTCATGTTGGCATACATGTTAAATGATATGTGAAATGCTATACACAGATAATATACATTAATGAAACTTGATGTTACAGTAGTAGGCGCTAAACAAATAATCCAAATAAAATAGTTTCTGAGGAGGTAGGAGGAAGCGGGAGAGAGGATCAGTGGTGAAGGAGAGAGGTGAGATCCAAAGAGACAATATCCAAATAACATCTCTCTTATCCTCTGTCCATCAATATCCTTTCCAAGGAATAATAGTGAAATTGAGAGAATGCGTTAAGTTTTCCGTAAAGTAAGGGTGGTAACTTCTTTTCTGTGAAGAGCAGTTCACCTGTTTTTCTCTCATTGCTTTTTCATACTCTGCCTGCACAATATCTAATTCTTCTTGCTTGGCACCCAGTTCTTCTTGAGCTTTCTGCAGATCCAGCATAGCAGTCGTTAGACGATTCTCCTGGATTGCTAAATTAGCCTATGAAGCATACAAATATGTAAGTGTATTCATACAGACATCATCTCAAAGTATTCACTCTAATGCATCTCAAAGTTTTACTGTACTACATTTCAATCATTTCATCAAGCTGCTCAGCAGAGATTTCATCATTCATTAAAACTTCTTATTTGAATTTTACAGCAAACTAACTTCTTACTGCAGGTAGCTGCAGTTAAGCAGTTGGTCCAACATCAGTTAGAAAAACTAGTAAGAAAAGCTTCTGAGAATACCAGCCATTCTCCATCTGACACAAAAGATAGTCTGATCCGGCCTGCAAAAAAGACTGGTGCCACTTAGAAGCCTATTGGATTTCTCCAACCAACATGCTTTGTCTAATGAAAGATACTACCTCTAACTACAAATCTTGCTTCCCTCTCAGTCATTCTCATTATAAATACAAGCTATTCTGTGTTAAAATCATGCTTGACCATGTTCTTCCTGACATTCATTCTTACCTTTTAACAACTATTTAGGTCTGGTTTTCTCTAAATAACACTGAAGAACAGAGTGTCTGTACATGTGTTCTTATGAACTGAGATCTGGAATGTTGAAAGAACCAGATCTCGAGTTTTTTCCTACTTAATTCTTAATTAAGGTAAATCAATTGTATTAGCAAAATTAAACTAGATGACAGCTGCTTCAACCCCATTCAGAAGGGTTTTGTGCATAAAACTGCACAATCTCATAATTTTGACAACTTACAAGTGGTAGTACATTTGAAATGCATTTTACTGTAGAGTTACTATTTTCAAGAGAATAAATTCCTAGAGAGGCATGCACCAGTTGGAATAAGGCAGCTGATGTTTCCAGCAGATGAAATCCTCAAGTGCACACAGGTGGGGAAGGGAAGGAGCAAAGGGTGTTTGTGTGCCTCCCATTGATTAACAGACTTACCTTTAAAGGTAATACTTCTTTGTTAATGGAAAAAAATACAGCCATAGCTTTGGTCCATGAGCAAAGGCCAGCAACATTCCCACATACTCTCTTAGCTGTCTCAATGTTGTAGTCCGCCATTTCGAAATAAGGGCTCAAAAGTTCTACCACTTCTTCATTAATAGTGTCCTTTGGAAATTGCTAAAAAAAAAAGTGCAATACACATAATGCATGTAATACATGTAAACTATACATATATGTATTTCAGCCCACACAGAACGCTACCAAGATCACAAGTGTTACTTACAAACAGCTAATATGAAGTTCTCTGTCTCATGCATCTTTGAGAGCTTGCCAAAGTCTGTTCTATATTCTTACAAAATGGAAAAAAAGTTTGCCTTCATTTATGATCTTCACTATCTTACACTATCCATTACTGTTACACAGCTAACTGTTGATAGAAAATATCACTAATATCCTGCTTGAAATTCTGTTTTCCTTTAGACTGAATAAGGAACTTAATCTTCAAAAAGAAAAGGAAAAGCTTAGCTCTGGTTCATAAACATACATTCTACAAGACAGTCCTTTCGAAGGGCAAGCCAGGTATCTTCTCCTTAAACTACCTTATCTCATTAGTGGAATGTGTTTCAATTTTAAGAATTGATTTTGACCCTTTCTTTTCTCCAAAAATCATATCTTCCATTTTTCATCCCTGAAAGCTCTCAATTTTCTCCCTCAAATTTATTTTGATGGTCAAACATTCTATATAAGTTTGGTTGTCTTTAAAGATATATTTACAAGGTATAATGATAGTCCATCACTGAAGAACTTGAAAAATAGCTATTCCCTGAAGCACAAATAGGTTTATTTATGCACAAGCAACTCATGTTGAAGCGCTTCAGTAAATTAAAAATCCTTACGAGTAGATGCAATGCGAATACTACAGAAATGGCATCCATGGCACTATCAACCACACAAAGCTGGTCAAGCCTGCCACCTGTGATTTCCCACTGGACGAGAGACAGATTAAGCTAACTCCTCAAAATGCAGAAATCTGAGATAACAACATCCAGTGGGGCAGGACAATGTACAATTTATTCTGAGAAGATTAATCATAGTATTATTAGTTTAAATTATGAACAGGGATTTATTCACTAGTTACTCTTCCCATTTCCCTAAACACATGCTATGGAGCTGAAAATCCCAAATTTAAAAAAGTTCTGATTTTGTACATCCCAATAATCAACTACGCTTTTCCAGGCCACTGCACAAGTTGCACTGCTGAAAATTATTGAAAAGTTAGGTACCAGAAAAAAGATGTTTTCTAACAACTTTGGTTTAATGGAACACATAAGCAATGGCTATTCAAACCAAATGCTTAAAGCTTTGAATCATTTGTCACTGAAAGTAATTTCATTGTCTTACTTACAAGAAACTATAATTGATTTATGACCTGGCTTTGCCAGAAGGATTCAAGTTTATTTCATTATGACATACTTATTTTTAAGCCCTTAACATATCAGATCTATTGTGTGTCTGATTCCCCTTGCACATTTGTTCTCCTACGAACACCAGAGAAAACACTGTCCTGTATTTTCTTAAATTAAAAAATATCAAAACCAGGGTTGCACAAGCACCTGTAAGTTCTGTAAGAAGTTCCCTGCTGTCATCAGTTTCAAAGATTCCTGCCATGACGGGATGGTACAGCATTTTTCCTGATCAATTTTTACATTGTTCACTTTTCGCTGGAAAAGCAGTAACACACAGTCCATGATACGCATAATGAGGTGAGGAGGTCGACCCAGTGTGCGGACAGTGGCAATATCTGCAGGTTTTATGGTCTATGAATTTAAAACAAAGGGTAAAGAAATTACTGTTATTGTTTATTTAATAAGACATAGAGCACACACTTACTAACAGTATTAATCCACTGGAGAAGATAAAACTTATGTTTGATTGAAAAAAATTCTACCTCTAAAAAGCATGAAGCTAAAAGGACCCTCCAACCTTCACTGCTACCTCCTAGCAACTACCGGGAAACCTCAGCTCAGCCACCTCCACAGCAGCACCTAAAAGCTTAAAACTACCATGCACATTTTTGACAAAACAAAGAACAAAACAGAAACATCTTGAAATTTTACCTATTTTTTTAAAATGCAAACCTATTGACCAGAAACTGAGTCTAGAAAGGAAAATACATTCGGTTGGTATTTGGAAAATGAAGGTGAATTAAGGAAACCAGTGAGAAGGCCTGACACACGTATAGATTTGCACCTTTTGATTCATCTTACTGGCAATGTTCCTGTTGCAGAAGCAGGCCTGTGAGAAAAACAAATAAATTATAATAATGTGTGAAAACGTAGGCCCTATTAAGTAAGGCTAAGCCTAGGGTGCAAATCTAATACTATAACTCATAACTCTTGTGTACTTCATGAATTGGAAAGCAATATCAGAAAAGTAGTGAAGATGTCTCCTTAGAGAAGCACTGATTTGAGCAGTAGTGCATACCGCACCACATACAGAGCAAAAAACCACTGAACAATGGTAACTGCTGATGGACAGGCCCATTCCCATAACAGATATAACTTGGATCAGAAGATTTGCTTATTCACAGGGAGTTTGATCAGCCTGAGTACATGATGGTAACAAACAGTAAGCAACAGGTTATTTATTGCAGGTGGTACGACACCTTGCTTCTCTAGCCTAGCACAAGCCTCACTGGGAATTCATAAAGCAAGATTTTAGTTAAATGTGTTTATACTTCAAGAAAGGGATTGTAAATTATTGAAGATTATCCTGATCACCTTCCTTCTGCCTGCCTTTTGTCTCCTTTCAGTATTTTGCTGCTCACTGAGTTCAGTGTGCACCTGATAACTCATTACAGTTTTTCCAGGTATCTGTGGAAGCTTTAACCAGTGTTTCTTGGTGACCTTTAGGAAATTCAGGCCAGCCTTTTTTGCTACCATCCAAATTGTGGCAAAAGAACTGCATTTAATTTCAATTTGTTTATTTACTTCTAGTTGTGCATTTAATGGGCCATTTTAATTGCAAGGCAAAATGCAATTAAGTTTTATTGAACTTTGACAATTCTTACTCAAAACTTTAAAAAATTAATCTTGCTATATGTTTAAAAATGCTTATACACTGTTCTATATCCACCTGTCTCCTAACATGGCATTTAGCAGTCCTAAAACATGCCAAAAATGGAGTGAAATAACCAACCACAGATTTTTTTTTTATTTGAGAAGCGACCTTTCTATTCATCAAATATTTTAATAGACATTTGTCTACACTGCAAGCAGAATTCCTTTATAGGAATCCATGGCTGGAAACCTGCAAATCCATAATGATTGAGAGATTAATTTTTGGAAAGATGCAGCCCTATACAGACTCATACAGAGAATTTGCTTACTTAAATGAGTTTCTGAATGAACGAATGCATGCTGAGAATACAGATATGCATGCTGATCGGCTTGCTTTTATGATAGCTTTCCTTTCCCCTCTAGACACAGGCAAAGCAATTTATTACAGCAAATGCAAGAATTTCAAGATTAAGCCTGTCCTGGTTTCAGCTGGGATAGAGTTAATTTTCTTCCTAGTAGCTGGTATAGTGTTATGTTTTGGGTTCAGTGTGAGAAGAACGTTGCTAACACACTGAAGTTTTCAGTTGTTGCTAAGTAGTGTTTTTCCTAAGTCAAGGAGTCTTCAGCTTCTCATGCCCAGCCAGCAAGAAGGCTGGAGGGGCACAAGGAGTTGGGAGGGGACACAGCCAGGACAGCTGACCAAAACTGGCCAAAGGGGTATTCCAGACCATGGGACATCATGCCCAGTATATAAACCGGGGGGAGTTGGCCTGGGTGGGAGGATCACTGCTTGGGAACTAACTGGGCATCGGTCAGCAAGTGGTGACCAATTGCATTGTGCATGACTTGTTTTGTATATTCCAATTCTTTTAGTAGTAGTAGTAGTATTATTGTCATTTTTTATTATTATTATTATAATTTTCTTCCTTTCTGTCTTATTAAACTGTCTTTATCTCAACCCATGAGTTTTGCTCAGCCCCCCGATTCTCTCCCCCATCCCACTGGGTGGGGGGGGAGTGAGTGAGCGGCTGCGTGGGGGTTGAACCACAACAAAACCCAACTACCTTACCCCATTGTGAAGTCTCACAATAATGCTAGTATAGCATTTCCTTAAAAACAGATTTTTGTTTATTAGAATCCAAAATTTGAAGAAGAGCAGTATGGTTTTGGTTTGGTAACTTTAGCCAAAACCAGAAAGTAAGCTGTAGTAAGATGCAGGGCAGGACACAGGACACTGCTGTTCTTTGCATACCTCAGAGTGCCCCATTAGCATTGTTTGCTTATGCACTTGTCAGAATGCTTGTCCACCTCTGGGTTTTTTTTACCTTCCTTCTGTAGCTAAATATCAGGATCTTATGATCCAGACTCGCTCTCTTCTTCTGCTCTTATCAGCTGTCATGTCATCAGCCTCCATTTAGACATTTCTACTCTGCCCTTCAAGAATCATGGCAGTCAGACATTGTTTAGCACCTCTCCTTCAAAGTGAAGTCATTCAGAAGATCCATGAAAACTTATTTATACTAGATTTTGAAGACTTTGATTTAAAGGAACATCACAATAGTCTTTAACCATCACAACTGTTGGCAGCCTCTCAAGTGGAAAGGAAAACCTTCCAGTAAATCTACATAACAACCTTTGAAGTTTATCTATCTTTCAGGTTTTTCCTTCATTCTTTTCTAGTTCTTGAGGTGCCAGCCACCAATATTAGATTTACTTCAGATCCCACTGCTGCTGCTCACAACAGAAATGCCTTGAGGGACATTCTAGTATAGAGTCAGATAAACAGATATTAAAACATAATACTATGCAAGATGAACAAAACCTAATCTTTTTTCATCATTCATGATGCATCATGTAAAGACACGGGCAGAATGTTATCACTCTATTAAAAAGGCTTTACAAAAAGAGTATGTTGAAAGACATGAAGTCCCATGGTGAACACTAGAAATCTGGGTAATGCCACAACCCATAAGAAAAAAAAGAAATTATTTTTGAAGGCAGAAGAGAGTGAATCAACAAACTTACTCAAAATGCAATTCATGGGTGAAAACTTAAATAAAACAAGAGGTTTAGATTTGGATGGAATTATACTGTTTTTACATGGAAGGCACTTCTTCACTCATTGCACACAAGCTGTTTTACAACAGTATCAACGTTCAGTTACTGGTCTAATATCAACCTGTAGCACACCATATATCAACTACAGTTTCAAATAAAAGTTAAAACTTGCCCGTTTCTGAAAAACTGCCTATTTTGGGTTTGGTACTCAGGTGGAAAAAGAAAAAACAAAACTGAACTTAAAAAGCCTCAAAATACTTACATTTATTTGCATACATTTTCTGTCAACTGATGAGTTACACGATGCACCTGCAACCTTATGTTTGTTTTCAAAGAAGCCCATCTTACTAGTAAAATAACGTTATACGTGGTCCAAGTACTAACCTGTAAGGCTGCTTCTGCCTCTTCCAAAGCAGGTTTAGCAGCTTCCAGCTTCTCTTCAGCAATGGCTTTGTCAACTGAGATACTGTCTACAATGGCTTGAGCTTTGTCTTTCACTTTCTGAACTTCACCCTTCACCATCTCAGCAGCCTGAGCTTTTACAGTAACTTCTTTCAATACCTAGAATGTGAGAAAACCCACATGGCAAATATTAAAGAAAACACCTAGTTGGAAGAAGGCATTAATTTTTGTCGTAAAATTTTATCTGTTGAATTCCAGAACCAGAGAACTCAAACAAGATGACTTTCATCACTGTTATAGGTTTCCAAGATACCTTTTTCCCCCCCAACACTTAACTTCTCTTGATTAATCTTTTCAAAACAGAATAAAGACTAGCAAAAAAAAAAAAAAAACCCCAAACAGCAATACACTTTGAAGGCTGTACATACCATGTCAGCTTTTTCATTGGCAATTTTAAGTTCCTTTTCTTTTACCTCCAGCTCTCTGCTTAGAGCAGCCACTGAGTCAGAGGCCTCTTTCAACTTTTCCAGTCCAGTATTCATTCTGGAGTTAAAAAGTAAAATAAGCAGCATGTAATTCCCTATGTAATTTACATTCCACTTTCCAAATTATTCCATCAATACAAGGAACCACATCAACCAGAACAAACATGAGCAAAAGTTGTTTTGCACCAAAAATAAAACTTGTACAGGAACTTCCACACAAGTGTATCATGTCTTCAGAATCAAGAAAGTGAACAATAAAGAATTACACACAGAGAGTCTGTGGCTTGAAATTTTACCCACTTCTACCTCAAACTGTATGCCTTTATCATTGCATAAAAACCCTATACATTGCTTCCATATATGTCACCATCTCTGCTGAGCTCCAACCTGATACTGAAATGACTGAGTTCTATACAGCAGAAACATTTTCGGATCACTAGAATCCCGAGAAATATCTCAAATCACTATTTCTTGTTTGAAGACAATATTGAAAAGGCTAATAAAATCAGTCTTGAAATCAAGACCAACCAAAAGAGAGTAACTGAAAAATAGCATTGAGATAAAACTTCTCATTCAGCATTAAAATGCCCCTCCAACAGTGCTGTCTGTCTGTCGAAGAAGTAAGTTCTCACTTGGGACTTTCCAGACAAGTTTAAGTGGCCTCTAAAGAGGCTGCTATTGCAAAGGCTAAGCAGTACTTGGACAGCTAAACAAATACAGGAGAACAGATAAAGAGTAACACCTGCCAAAGCAATTCAGACCATGCAACTAAGGTTAAGTGAAACAAATTGACGTGCGTGAACTAATCTGGTACAGTTGAGGCATCAGAAGGTAGAAAACAGGACCAGACCCCTCTGTTTTACAAGTGTTCACCCACAACGTAACTACAGATTTCTAACTCAATTTGGCTTTGAAGCCAAAGAATGTTTCAAAGTGAAATAAACTAGTTTAAGTCTTTCTTAAAGGTTTCCAGCTCTTTGTGCCAATCTTTTAAAATTGAGAAGACAGTTTTTCTTAAGGGTGATACCAGTTGATACTAAAATAGAATGTAAAATTAGCATTTAGTGTATTTCTGACATGAAGATAAATCTGCAAATAGACTTCATTTTTTTAATAAAGTATCTGAAAAGGAGTATGAATATATCAAAACCACTCTAATAATCTACAAGTAAAAAACTCAGCAGCCTAAATTACGCTCTATGATCACAAAACCAAAACCACCAAAGGTATTTCTTACATGTTCATATCAGGAGAATGCGACTGTTTAGCAAGAAAACAAAAGTTGCTCTCTGGTAAATGAAATGCTATTGTGAATATATTATGGAATTACATGCAGATGTTTTCTTTTACTCATTAAAAATACAAGGGAATAATTTATATTCGCCTTTTTTCCCCACCACCTTGCTTTTTCGTGCATTACTACTCTTTTTCCCCCTCCAAAAATATATAGTCTTTAACTATATTTATTCCAAGAGCAACTATAGTATTTACTCAAGTTACTCCTTCATACAATTTTAGGAAATTAAAAAAGAAAATAATCCTTTTGCTGTGCAAAGAGACAAGCCGTGCATTGAAACAAACCGTATCAGAACATACCTATTTGGGGAAGAACACTACAGAAAGACAGTAGTAAACTGAGCAGTTTACCTGTTTGCTAACGTCTGCACTTCAGCATGCTTTTCTTTGTATGTAGTTTTATATCCCTGAATAAAGGACAGGTAGGATTTGGGAGTCACATGCGTAGAACGTCTGTATCTTTGAAAGTAATCAGAACACTTCTCTGCCACTCCATCCTGGAATGAGCCCATACACTGAACAATTTCCCTCTTTGTATCGGCAGTGCAGTCCATATCAAATGAGGACAGGAAATGTTCAGATACTTAGGAAAAAGAAAAACATATATGTAATTAAATATTCAGGAAAAACTCTTAGCAATATAAAACATGTCAGCATCTATTATGTCAGCTTTCACCCAGCTTCTGAAACCCCAGTCGTCTTTACTCTCCACCACCAGATTGTTAACATTATTCCACACTTCTCAGTAAAAAGTATAGCCAAGGATCTAGTATTCTTTCACCTCCAAAGTGTGCAACTGCTTTTTCTCTCTGAATTTAACTGCTAGCTGCCAGGGACTGGGTAATCACAGCCTTCCTCTGTATGCCTGATCACAGTCACAGTCACTAATAATCTTTCTTTAGTAGTATTTTGCCTTCTTTACTAATGCCTTTAAGCCACCTTCAAGGGCATTTTTTCTTCAAACTGTGTTCAAAGCCCTTCCTCTGTTAGAAATATTTCAACAGTTTAATACAGCCAGCTTTAAAGAAGAAAACATCTATAACAAGTTTTAGAACCAAGTAAGTTTCTTCTGCCAATGTGCTGCCAAAATTCAAAGCAACTAAAACAACTTTGTGACCATCGATCAGAGAATTAAATATCTGCAAAGTCAAAACCTACACCCACCTGCCACTAGAGCATCCTTAGGCCATCGGCTGAACCAATCAATAGTGCATCCAGAAATGAGAGCAGGGAACTTCAGGGCCCTGTTTCGGAATTTTTCACCTACTGGTGAAAAGCAAAGAACCACATGAAGGTTCTGACGGACTCTGGTCATGAAGTAGTCATACAGAACCTCACTGGCTGGAGGTCTACGTGGATGTTCCTTTCTGAAGGTGGGTATGAGATCACTAATGATCTCATCTACTTCATCACGTGCAAATAAGTTTGACACCTTTGAGAAAAAGGAAGATTTTTTTCACACTTTATGAGATGATCCAAAATAGAGTATATAGCATAAGGTTCATTTAATACATAGCATTTTAGACACTGAAGTCATTAGGACCCACCCTACTCCTTTAAACCAGAACTTTTACTCAAGTGATTCCATTAAACACAATGAAACCTAACTTGCTGTAAAACCCACTCTCCCATGTGAAAAACAAAGAATCCATGTACAACAGCTTTGCTTTCTTCTCTTAATATTCTAATAACTAGTAGGAATTACTCTGAAACACACCCCTGAAATAATAAATAAATAAATAAAACAAATAATAAAAGCCATCCCATCCATTCTGGACATAAATTTACCATACAAAAACTAATTGTACACTAATGAGATATTTAATTTAACAGACAATTTTGTTAAACTTCAGTGATATTCCCCAAGTCTCACTTTTTTTTTTAAGCTATTCTCATGTCACTGACTGCTTGTGAACACATTTAAAAGGGTCTGACTTAGACAATTTCTCCGTATGGAATGATGATGCTCATTCTTAATTTTACAATAGCTTTATCTCACTCTAACCTAGTATAATGGACTGTTTCCATTTTTTATAATATTGTAATGATAAAAAACACTTAAGTTTCAGTTTGTGGAAGTGTGCCCCTTGACATATAAAAGAATATTCAAATACATTTGGTTATTTTACTTCAGAATTATAAAATTTTAAAAGCAGAAAAATGATCATGAGAAGGCATCTTACTTCTCCTGATGATAAAACATTGTTCAGGTATTCCAAGAAAGACTCATCTTTGATCTCGTTGTCTGTAAAAAGAAAACAGATGCCTTTGCCTTGCAGTCCTGCTGTTCTGTACAGAAGTTTCAGATCGTCCATCAAGTTTAGAGTGTTGTACGATCTACAAAAAAGGACAGTTGTACTAATATTCATTCCTTTTACAAAAGGGCTTCTGGTTAAAAGAAAAAGAACAAGCAAGTTTAAGTAAGAAACAATCGCTTGGATTTTAAGGCAAGAAGGTGCCGAAGTCCAGGCACTTTCATTTAGATTGGGAGGAAACACATATCTCATTACAAAGTCTCATATTAAGTACCTAATCCATTCTTTTTCCTGCTCTCCTTTTCACCTTCCACATCAATAAAAAAAATTTAAAACACATTAAAAAATCCTACAATCCCACACCCCAAACCCACCAAAAACAACAACAAGAAACCCCAAACCTGAAGTCTTATCATGCTATTTATTTCTCTTTTTCTAGAAAAAGTGACAAGACATATTATCTAAGCCTAGCTGACCCCAGCCTCTCTGATATCTGAGGACAAGCTGTAACGCAATGGGGTTCATTTTCTGCCAAACTTTGTTACGCTTTAATGCAACAGGCTTTATATATAGGCCTTCTTATGATCCTCAGGTGCCAAGGCAACTTTAGGTGGCAAGCTGCACACCACGTTCTTAATCCAATATTTCATCCTCTAGTGGCTTCATAATTCTTTCTGAATGATATCCAGCAATTTGTTACTGCTTTTGTCAGCTGTACTGTAATCTCTCCTGAAGTCATTCCTATTTCAGATAGATCCTCTGATGAGATCCTCACTAAAAGGCTTGCCCACATGTGACTCTACAATTTCTTCTGCAGCCAACACAGCTGCAAAAGAATTAAAATAATTTTGCTTCTCTACAACTACATTTTATGAGTGCCAAAAATATTTCCTGATCATTGGCTTTTCCTACAGACACTTTGGGAGGCACTCATTCCAAAATATTTAGAGAAGAATTTTTTTAATATATATTTATATCTTTTATGAGTTATTCCAAAAGAAACCACGTTGGCTTGAATAATATGAAATAAGGCAAGATATACTTGGAAAAGACTGTCAAAATACTGACATATAAATAACATATACCAAATTAATGGGCAGGGATGAGGATTCCACCTCCTCACACAGGTGTTATTTCAAATATTACAAGACAAACTCATAAAGGCAGTATAGGTAGAAACCACCAACAAATGCACAGTACACTAAACTGTACTGAAAGTAAAGACATAGAGTAAAGATAACTTGACACCACCAACATTCCTTTTGTTCTGTGAAACACACAAAACAGTTTACTACTCCAAAGATGATAAAAGCTCAGACTTATTGTAGAAAATCAAGCAAATTTAGTAAGTCTCAAAGGATTTTCATGTCCTTCCACTCTAGGCAACAGTGCTCGGCCTATATTTAGCTTGTTCTTTCTCCCACTGCAGAAACTGGGCACCTGTTTTATTTATAGGAAGAGTTCAAACACAAAGTACTTATTTACTTCAATTTTAATTAATGCTCACCTTGTTAACATTATCTGGAATGTATCATAGCCAGCTATGAAAGATGCCAATCTTGCCAAACTCTGCTTTCCTGAGCCACCAACTCCAACTAAAAGAGCATTTCCACGAGGAGTGCGAATCACACGAGAAATCTGTGTAAGATCACAGTCATTTATTGCTACTATGTGTAAAATTTACACACCCAAAGATCCTATGCTACTGCAGTAATAAAGTTGTATTAGAAATACAGAACAAATGAAAATTTTAAGGTTCAATTAAGAGATTCTATATTATTATTAATACATTCTATGAATGTTTGCACTTTCCAATATTTTCTGTAAACCTTCTAATAGTATAGCAACCACTTGATTCCATCACTGTGAACTTTCAATTATCAGTAGAATTGCATCTCACACCTCCAGAAAGTAAAAGTAAATCTCAGCTGTGATTTGTTAGTGATCTGCTATCATAGCATGACAAATTATTAAAATTAGGAAGGAAATATTAATTTCCCCAATACCATACCCCCTGGACAACTTTAGCAAGACTCATCTCTCCAGGCCCCTTCATTGTGACCAGAAGGACAAGTTGTCCCAGGCATGTTAAATTCAAGACACACAGTCTTCAGTATTCTCTGCAGCAGGTAATAATACTACCTTTATAATCAAACTTCTTAAGCTTCTTGTTTACTTGATTACAAAATGCACAATATCAGTATGAATATTTGGTCACAGTGGAACATCTCCCAGGTAGGTCTCCCTTTCTTTCTCATTTCATTATTTATCTTTTAAAGCAAAAGGCAGCAGTTACCTACTACTCCACATTCCCCTTCAATTCAGGGCAGTGCAATGTAAATGAACATGCAATTCAGAGCAAAAAAATTTTCAGCACTGTGAACTGCATGCAGCACCCGTCCCACTGTCCACAGCCAAAAAACGATGCCAAGAAATCTGGAAATGGGTAGAAGATGTTATCTGATGCTGAAAAAATATGCCTTTAAGCACAGGAGACAAACTTGCTCCACACCACATCAGTTGGACACGGACAAATACTCATAGTACACAGAAAAGCCTACATTAATTTCCAGAATAGCGTGGAGCCACTTGCCTCTCAAAGGCAAGGTAATACCAACCAGGTGGTTAGCAGTTGGTTTCCTCTGCACAAGCAACAACACAGAGTATTGGCTCCTGTGGTTATTCTGAACATCCCTCGGACACCCCTAGAATTCCATCATGGCAATTAGCAGCCGGGGATACCCATTTACTTTCCTTTCCTCTAACATACTTTTTTTTCAAGTTATTAAAAATAGTCATGTCAATTTCCTGCAGTTTTAAACCTATATATCTTACATATTGAGTGCAACATACTTGTTATTTTTCATAGATTAACTTTTATAAGCAAAGATAATATCAAGTATGAAGGTTTACTCTAAGCATACTTAGCGTTTAACCAAAGAAAAATAGATTTGCACACCACCCTTGGAATATTGCTGATCACTTCAATTACAGCTGCTAGATCTTTTCCAGGCAGAGGCAAACAAGCTATAAATTGAAAGCTTTGTTCTGTGCTTAAGATACTCCTCAGCTTTAACCCATTCAAGTCATCCTACGTCAGCTCAGATCAGGCATTACCTTAACTGTGCTTACCTAGCTTTCTCTTAGAGGCTGTCTCAAGTCTAGCTCATGCATAAAGCTCAGACCTGCACAGCTGTAAATGCTGCTTTCAAGAATACAGGATCAGATAAGCACTATATATTCATTTTATCCAAGTGAAAATTAAGATAATGTTTCAGGTATTTAGCATCTAGCTACCCAAAGAAGAGATTCCTGATGACAGGTGACTCTTCAGTAAAAAATAAATAAATAAATAAATAAATAAATTTTTTTTTTTGCTAGATCCTGAATTTATATAGATTTTTTTACTAGGAATAAACCAGAAACTTGTTACTGAGTATGATGATGACTTAACAGTTTTCATAAAGAAATCCATAGCAGAACATTACCCATTTTGCAGGGAAGACTGAAAAGATAGAGACTAATTTTGTGAAGTGACAAGAATCCACCCCAAAATTTTGAAAACTGCAGATGCAATGTGTTTGTCAACTATAATTAAATTTATGTTGGTTTGATATTTATTATATTATTTGTTAGGATGGTACAATCCAATATTCAGTTCTTAATAATTTATGATAAGAAACACAGACAACCTCACCGTGCAACTGAGAAACAATAGGGTTTTTAGTTTAAAAAAAAAAAAAAAAGCTTCTCCTTTTTATGAAGCCTGCTCTGTGTGGACAATCCTATCAAGCTGTGCTGTGCTAAAAATTATGGTCAGCTCCAATCCATATTCAAAGGAGTTTTAAAAGAAGCGAGCATACTATTGATCTACAAAGGAAGCTGGGACTACATTTATTCTTACTCTGCTGTGCCTACTCCTTCATAAGCAACCAATTATGTCCTAACCTGAATTTCATTTGACTCATTCCAAAGAGAGGAAGCGCTCTCAGAAGAATTAGCAAGAAGAAAGGTTGAAATAGAGTTCAAATAATTCGGACCATGACCCCACCAGACATAAAAGACAGATATAAAAGAATAGCTCCATCCGGTCCATTTTCAGAAAAGCTGAGTTTTAATATCTAGTCACAGAGTGACAGCCAAAATATTTGCTAGCAATAAATTACTTGCATCAGTTTTAGAAGTAATTTACCTTGACTCATGCACACCTCCACTCATAGGCTTTGAGGACAAGTGAACAACAACAACAACAAATGGCAATCCGGTAAGACTGTACCTTGACTAAATGAATCATAGCATCCTCGAAGAAAACCAGGTCCATTCCAGTACCACGGACATTCTCATTGTATGTTTGTAAAAACCTATTTAAACGATTCCGTAGCTGATGAAAGGAGTGAATTGGCTCATAGATTTTGGGAATATCTAAATTAACTTCCTCTGATTTTTCACCTAGAACAAAAAGCAGGTAACAAAACCTCAGCAGTTTAAATGACTGATGAAGGCTCAATGTGGGGATGAGTAAGTGAAGGTTATTAGAAGTCTCTTTAACCCCCCAGAAACAGGTTTATTACACATATTACTACACATTAGATGTACATATGAGTGTGCTGCCTATACCCTGCCTACAAGGAATGGTAAGTTCAGCTGCTTAATTCTCAGAGACAAAACCAGCAAAAACTAACGAGCTTGCTTTCTCTACATCTGAAACTTGAATGATGAAAACCTGAAATCAACTTAGATGCTAGAAGCTAAAGTAGCAGTAGAGAATGAAGGTAAATAAATATTGCAGTTAAAAATTGCAAATCTTTTTTGTAAAAGAAGACACTCTAAGTTGATTAAATCATTGCACTAGTAAAAGAAAAATTACTACTAAAATGAATAATTACCACAACAAAAAACCCCTACAGCCACTGTGAAAAGGCATACATTTGTTTCATCAAGTGATCTGAAAGCCACAAGGAATTGTCAACTCCTCCTCACCCAAAGGAAAGCAGGAAATAGTGCTGCTGTCTCATTTTTCCATTCATAAGCATTAATCATGCTTAAAGGTGACATGCCTTCATTAGTAAGAATTGTCACTCACAGCAAATAAAATCACAGAAAGGTTGAGGTTGGCAGGGACCTCGGGAGGTCGTCTGGTCCAACTCCCCTGCTCAAGGACGGACGCCTAGAGCCCATTCCCGAAGACCATGTCCAGCTGGCTTTTGAATTTCTCCGAGGATGGAGACTGCACAACCTCTCTGGGCAACCTGTGCTGGTGCTTGGTCACCCCCACAGTAAGAAAGTGTTTCCTGATGTTCAGAGGGAACCTCCTGTGCTTCAGTTTGTGCCTGTTGCCTCTGGGCCTGTCACTGGGCACCACTGAAAAGACCCTGGCTCCATCTTCTTTGTACCCTCCCTTCAGGTATTTATACATATTGAGGAGATCTCCCTGCCTTCCCTTCTCCAGGCTGAACAGTCCCAGCTCACTCAGCCTTTCCTCATCTAAGAGTCCTTTAGCCATCTCTGTGGCCCTTCATTGGACTCTCTCCAGCATGTCCATGTCTTTCTTGTACTGGGGAGCCCAGACTGGGACACGGGACTCCAGGTGTGGCCTCACCACTGCTGAATAAAGGGGAAGGATCACCTCCCTCGACCTGCTAGAACATTCCTTCTAATGCAGCCCAGGATGCCACTAGCCTTTTTTTCCTGCAAGGGCACATAGCTGGCTTGTGTTCAACTTGGTGTCCACCAGCACTCCCAGGTCCTTTTCTGCAAAGCTGTTCTCCAGATGAGTGGCTGCCAGTATGTACTGGTGCATGGGATTTTTCCTCCCCAGGTGCAGGACTTGGCACTTCCCTCTGTTGAACCTTATGAGGTTCTTGTCAAGGTCCCTCTGGATGGCAGCATAACCCTCTGGCATATCAACCATTTTGCCCAGTTTTGTGTCATCTGGGAACTTCCTGAGGGCACACTCTGCCCCATCATCCACATCACTGATGAAGATGTTGAAGACAACTGGACCCAGTATTGACCCCTGGGGTATACCACTAGTTACTGGCCTCCAACTAGACTTTGTGCCATTGATCACCACCCTCTGGGCTCGGCCATTCAGCCAGTTTTCAACCCATCTCACCGCTCATCCAGCCCATACTTCATCATCAAGTAATTAACAAACTTCATTGGAAGAGTGCCAGCAAGCAAACACCATGCGGGTTTTGGGTTGGTTTGGTTTTCCTCAAAAAATAATAGCAGACACAGTACAATTTTGCTCTTATTTATATAGAGCTAGCTCCATTAGTTTCACGATTTCATGATCTATATGCTGCAGGATATATTTTTCCAGTTACCATGTCAGTCATTACTAACAATCGGTTTTGCTAAGCCTCCTCTTACTTACTGAAGAAATATATTATTCACAATATTATCTCTAACTGGTGGAATTAAAATCAATAAAACAAATAATTACAGTAAAATAAGTAGCTCCCTAATGCTTAGTAAAGCACTGGAAGTCAGTGGAAAGGGAAGTAAAGGTGGGGGAAAAAAGCAATCAAACTGTATTGTATTTAGAATAGTATCTATAATATTTTTCTCATTTTAATTTTTTCTCCATTTCCTTCTTGCATATTTTGCTTTTACAGATTAGCAGTGGTCCAATAATCATGCAGCTTCCAAGGGAAAAACAAAACAAAACCCCAAACATATATATAAAAAACAGTTTAAGGAAATTGCCTTTTACCACAGAACCAAACCTCTCAAAATAAAATGATGATTAAATCTCATGCATCTGTCCCTCATAATGCATCTGTGTATACCTGAAGTCACCTTAATTTCAGAATTCTTTAGCTCTGTATTGTTTCTGCATATATGAACACTCCCTTAGATTGAGACCTAATTAAATTAACCAACTTAATTTAACCTGCAAAAACACTGGTTAAACAAAAGCAGTGTTCCAGCTGGAAGTAAGTTTCTTATAAGTTGAATGAGACATTTAAACAAGTCAGCTACTGATAAGGAACTAATAAGGAATACAGCAAGGAGTTAAACTGTAGTGATGTTTTGACAGTTTCAAACCATTTAAGAGAATCATATCTGCTTAATCCTGTTCCTGTGGTTTTATTATTAATGTCAAAAGACAGCATTATCAAGTACTACACCTAAGAAAGGGCAGACACATTACTTACAGAGGCAGCTAGTGCAATATATTATTTTAAACTCTTCTCTAATCTCAGGATTCAGAATCACAAGTACTAAATAGCAATGTCAAAACTAACTGATAAAAAACACCTTTGAACAGTTTGAGGGTCTCAAGAACACTAGCACCACTAAATTTCTGTAAGGCTAAGATCTCAAAGTTGATGTTTGAGTTAAATACACGAAGACTCGAGGTGAAGTATCTCGGGGACAAATACGTTGTGACTGTACAACCCAGAGATACAGGGAGTATATGTAAACACATCACTAATCTGAGCATACGGTTATTTGAAATTGATGTCCGATACATTTTTTGTATATTTAATATATATTTTATCTATTATTTATAGATATATATTCTATATACATTATTATATAATCAATAATGAATTATAGATTTAATAGAAATCCAGTTCTTGTTCTTACACTTCCATCATAATGGGCAAAACTAAATTGCATTAAAGGGACAATTAAAACACAGTTACACTTGTTATTCTTCTCACTTAAACCCAAAACAGAAAGGTGTTCTCAAGGCTCTGACAAACATATTGAGAATAAAACATATCCCTTCTAAATGAGGGCCTCCTACTTCATATTTAGATGAAGTTTCATGTTAAAAGGCATATTACAGGGCATGTACATTTAAACTGTCACCAGGAAGCAAGTTATTTTGAGAAATACATGTTTCTTTTTGCATTTATTTTTCAGTTAAACATAATGGTTTCTAGTGTGGATTCAAATTTTCACATTAAAAGTCACTCTTCACTCTCTCAGTATGTATTCTGGCTTGTATTTCAGTGCTCTCAACATTGCTGCACTTTAGCAAGTTATTTAAGGGTATATTTGACTACATTCTCACAGCAGTTTGCTTTTTACTTCTATTTGATTCCTTCCAATCAAACACTTCCTATCCTTTACTCTCCTTTTGTCACTGCCTTCTGACTACTCATTTATCCAAGAAGAGATTTAAATGGCATTTGACCACTCATGCCAAACTTTTATTGTCTCCACTATCCATCATTACAGTTATAGGAACACAGATAATTGAATCATTCAGTGGCTTAAATAACGACCTTCCCCAAAACCTAAACAACTGTTTTCTGTTCTTTTGCATCAACTAACAAATAATCCCAGCTCATTTAGCAAGGTCAGTGACACAGTGTTTTTCTTTAAAAGACACAAAGACATTGTTATAAGCCATATGGATAATTCAAGAGGTTTTACTGGCATTCAGAAGATTTTGAAAAAATACTCATTTGTTATAAAATCATGTACCGGGTATTTCCTAAGAAGTACTGGATTAGCCCAGAGCCAGTATTCTTTCACCAGGTTTCTAGCGGATGGTAGCTAGAGTGCTAATCTTTACTCAGTACTGCAACCCTACCACTTCAAGTCATTCATATCTCACTTCTTTCAACATTTTAGAATAATATAGACTTACGCTCACTATTTGGCAGTTTTGTCTATCCACCACATCAATGGAAATGGAAGTAAGGCCCTCCTATAGATAACCTGGGTATAAATACAGACTTAAAAATCCCATGAGTGTAAAGATGTGCCACAGTTGGTTACACAGACTACCTTCAAAGTCACTGGACAGAACAGCAACCCTTGATGCATGAACTTACTATATATTTTTAAGACATATTTCTACTAGCATCTATTTTATCATATGCCCTTCCCTATTCTTGTCATCTCCAGGGTTATCAGAGTCCATTTTTACCTGTTTTTTCAGGTGCATCCCTTAAAAAGTCAGCGAAGAATGCATCAATTTCAGGATCCAGCAAAGCTTCTGTTTCTTCAAATTCCTCCTCAATAAGTTTTGCCACAGCTGCATCAAACCAGTTTACATCTTCTGAGGTTGTGAAACGATCAGCAATAACACACTTACATTCATGCTTCCACAGTTTTATCAGTACCTATATTAAAAAAAAAAACCAAACAACCCCCCCCCCCCCACACACACACACATTACAGTCAGATTAGGCTTGCAACAAAGCTATGCCACTTAAAAGCCACACTTTTATTTGTTTTAAAAAGGTATTAATACTACAAAAGAAACAGTAGTATTTTGGGGTTTATTCAGGAGAGGTACCTTGAGCTTTCCATTCTGCCCAATAGTATTTTAAGCTTACATTCAGTTAACTATGCAAGAAGCCTTCATCTAGCATTCCAAACCAAACCATATTTACCAAATTAAGGTTTTATTTCCCTAGCCCTAAAACCATATCCATACCTGATAACACATGTTTACGCACTGACAAACCACTTTTTAAACTGATCATTAAGTAGAAGGTTTGTGGAAATAATAGCATCATGGCATGAATAATTTCATGCCAAACACAGATGTCACTCCCAATACTTCAACCAAAGTAGTTTAGAAAAAAAAAAAAGTTTAAGTGTGTATATTATTCCTTCTCCAAATTCAATATACCTTTAAAGTCCTTCAGTCTGGTCATAGGATGGAGAAGGAAAACCTGCCAGGTTCTTAATCCTAGCAGCCCTGGTTTTAATCCTACACTATTACTGCAAAGTAGTAGAAAAAATTCCAAGTACTCCTTGAAGACCTCTTGTTTGAGCCTACAGCACTTTGTAGAAATGACACTAACTATGTCAAGTCTCAGAACTAATACGTAAATTTATACAATCAGATTTTCAGCAATTGTTTGTTTTACTTCAGAAGACATTAATTGAGAAAATACATATAATCATCTTACTGCTGTATATTTTTATCTTCAGAAATTAAAATCGATTCTGAAATTTGAATTTTAGATGTAGCAGAATTCAGGAGCTTATTCAAGAAGCAGGGAAGTACATTAAAGATGAAGTGATTATATAACCCAAATGTATAACAAATTTTCCATGATTACCGTAAACACTGCTTTTGCAGCACTTCATGTTTCAGTGCTCAAAACACTAAATGACTTTTCCTTAAAATAATTACAAAAGAAATGATGCATAAAGTATTGAGCTTTTCTGGAAGAAAGGTCGATTGGGGGGGGGAAGTCACTATAACTCATTACTACTTCTTCCTTTTAAACTGTAAGGCAGAAATCATTTGTTAGACAGATATTAGGCAGTGACTGAAAGCCTCAAGACACTAGTGGAGAGAGGGGAACTGTTTATTTTTTTAATCAATACATACACATTTTCATTGGGTTAAAATAAGTTCATTTCTTCTCATGATTTTCTTTGCTTGATCCTTTCAAACAAGCTAGCATTTTGTCAATAATAGAACAAGCAGATAGAAGCAAACCCTCTTCTGCCAAAAGAAGTGGGTTTTGTTACAGCTGTGAAACAAAGTTGTCATTTCAGTTGGCACTGTAAAAGCCAGACTAAAACGTCTTTGCCTCAAAAAAAATACTGAAAAAGTTTTTTAATAGAAATGATATTTTTCTAAAGCAAACTCAAATGCCAAGAAGTTAGACTCTTCATCCTCTTTGCTACGCTAATTATACACTCATTATAACAAAGCCGCTGATGTGCTGCACTTGCCTTTGGTTCATTGATCACTTCTGATGCAGTGTTCAGCATTCCTTGCCAAATTCTTGAGAGGTCTCGAAGGTTGAAGACATAATGGAACTTGGCTGGTGTGGGCAACATTTTTAGCTTGGTAATCTGCCACAGCCTGCGTGTCAGTGGAACCAATCTGGCTACTGTTTTCTTCACATCTTCTGAAAATCCCCGCTCACTACAATAGTGCCCTTCTCCAATTACACCTGTGAAGAAAAGAACTGCCAATGAAAGATTTTTGTAAAACACACTAGTGCAAGAGCTATGATCTTCTTAATTGTTTTCTTTTTTTAACCCCCCAAACCTTTTCTAATTTGTTGAAACGGCTTTCCAGTCTTTATTCAAATCTTGATTCACCTGGTCTTAACACCATCCTGCCACCAGCTCACTGGGTATTTAGCTTTTCATTTACTGTCTGTTAAAAATGTTCTTTCATCTACCAAAATAGCTTCCACAGCCTTTGAATAGCTAATGTCTTCTGAGACCAATATGATCCTGTCATTTGTGAAAGTCTAGTCATTAGTCACTCATTTTTAGCACCAGTAGCAGCTTAGCAACTCTGCAGCATTGTCACTAAAACTAGGAACGGCCTTCAGGCTGTCCTTCCTAATACTTAGCATACCAAGAGATTTCAGAAATGTGACTGGACCTGAAAAACTTACAGTTTGATGAAGTTGCAGGTGGGGAGTGATTACTGAAGAAAAATGTGCTGGTAAGCAAATCAGAGCAGGAATAAGCCTCTGTTTTAATCATAATGTTTATAAATAGAGGGATAAGGAAAAATCTACTCCCATTTTCAAAAATGGGATAGATACAAAGCTATTTTCCCTTTACCGAAAATTTTGTCAATGGAAGAATTAGAAGGCAGAGTACAGTTGAACACAGAAAATTGTCTCTTGAGCCTTTGTGGAATGTCATTGCGACCTCCTCCAGGGTGGATCATGGCAGCCAAAAACTGAATGTCCACAATGTTGGTAAATTCACCAGGCTTTTCCAGGTTATACAGTCCATTCTGTTCCATCAGCTGCCTAACTATCTCATTAGTGACCTGTAAAATAAGCAGGTATTATATAACAGAATATTATGCAGAAAACTAAACAAAATACAAAACATACTTGTGTACTTGAAAGACCTAATAAGGAGTATACCATTATTTTGTCCCCCAACCCCCTGCTTATTTGCTTCAGGAGAAAAATGCACAGCTAGGAATAAGCATATTTAGACTGTTATTTTTACTGGTAGTATCTATGGGCAAAAGTCCTGGGAGTAGAGAGGAATCCCTAGCTTAGAATAATCCTTCATACTTCTATTCATTCTCACTTGATGGCTGCATGACTCCCAATACTGTTGTATTGGAAATACTTCTCCCCTTTTAACCCAAAATTTCCAGTTTGTTCTCATCAAGCCCAAAGTGATGTATCTTCACATATTGCATTTACTGCCAAATATTTTGACAAAATTTCCACATGCAGCAATCACAAACATGGTCTTTCAAGCTGCAAACACAGAATTATTTCCATACAAAAGAATACAAGATTCCTTTCCTTAGCCATAAATGGACCCCCCGCTTTTCTGTTTGACCAGCTGAGAACATCCCACAGACAGTACATTATACAACCACACTTCTCTAGAAATGCTAACATTAGTTTCCAAGGCAATATACTTCAGAACGATCTTGACAACGTACATAATTATTACTTCCATTTTTTCTAAAGCTGAGAAGTCACTTCTTGTCTCTCAGCATTCACAGTATTTTAATTATTGTCCACACAGGCAGTTTGTTATCACGATTTGTGTGCCAAAGGTTTTTTTCTAGTTAAATTTTTTGATTTTTTAAATATTTTTTAATTAAAATATGAGTGTTGGTAAAAAACTGTTAAAATTATACAGGCATATTTTAAGGAGTAATCAGACTGCTTCTGGTAGTCAGTATATTTATTTTCAATTAATTCATGACAATATAAAACTAGATGGGTTCTTTAAAAATTAAGCACTACAATATCAAATTCACCCCCTACTGCCTGATTAAGAACAGTAGCCAGTTTTACAGTGTAGCAAAGAAAGAAAGAAAATATCTTTTGCCTTCTTTTTTCCTCTTTTACAAACTAACCTGGTCTCCCCATTCATTTACTGTGGGCATATTCACATCATCAATGAAGACAGTCATCTTTTTGCCTGCAGGCGGACCATAAGTTGTGCCCATGCGCTTGTCCACATAACTTTCTATTGTACGCTGTTGAAAAAGCAATTATTAGCATAGTTACAAAGAGCCCTTCCTTTCCTACATGATTCAATCAATTAAACATATTGACAGTTTTGTTACACAGAATTTTACTAAGGAAGGTTTAGACAACACCTCTGCTGGAGCTAATTGCACAAGTTCAACTAGAATGACTGAAATCTCACGCTATACAGCATTAGGTCGGTATCAGACATAACAAATGTCTAGTGTAGACAACCATGCCTAACAGCTTCATGATTTCAAAACCATATTAAACTTTTATTTCATTTTATTCATTTATCACCAAAATTGATGGTTACTAGCAATAAAGATTAAACTAACAATCTGTCAGATCTGAAAGATGTGATTCTTAAAGACCTTTCCAGCAGACATCAATGTACTTCATAAAAGCATACAGTGATAATTAAACTCACATACATAAACAGACTTGACGAAATAACTTCACTTAATAGAAGACTTGCAACTACTTTTCTTCCCGTCATCTTTCCATTGCTCTGTTCTCCTTAAGGTTCAGTTTTTATTTATTCTATACCAAGTGAAAGCTCACTTAACCATTCATAGTTACTCTTTAGTGCAAATCTAAATATCTGCATTCTTACATTGTGCCTAGGCTCCTGTACAGTACCCTGGAAAGCCTTCTTACACGAGTGGCATCAGTTAGACCAAAATTTTAGAAAGTCAGAGCAATTTAAAAGCACATGTGCCATAACAGACAGTGCTTTGGTCTAGATTGTTATCAGAGACTTGACTGTTAGACTTGCACATCTATTTCAGATGTCTTGATCATCAACAGACTATCATCTATTGTCAATAAACTTGACACCTATTTTATTAAAACAGATGTACCGACACTACTTTTTGTTTATGTAGCCCAATAAATAAAGGAAAAATACTAAGAAAAGTAAGACCAGAATTACATACTTGTATATTAATCATGTTAATAGTTTCTACTACACTATAGAGCCCGATGACAGATGATGCATCAATCTTATAGACAGCACTTCTGATTAAAGCCCAGACAGTGCTTCGGCTTGGCATACCAAACCACATTAAAAATATTTCCCATATATATTGCCAGCAGGTTAAAAGAAACTTGAAATAATTCAAAGTAGCTCAGTAGAAATTTGGACAGGCAGTATAGTTCAGGATTTAAGTATTCATAGTTCTATTTAGAGCAGCTGCACTGCATGTGTTACCTTTTTAATGAGTAATTTAATCTACTGAAATTTAAATTGCAGACAGCACACTTTTTATGACAGATTGTTGTGGGTAGCACTTATTTTACTCACGGCTTTTAGTGAATCTGAAGGAAGCCACTGACAGCTCTACCCAATTAGTGAGAACTGATATATTTGACATAAAAACATTAAATGTGATGAAGTAAGTAATATGCAAGGTATTGTAACAGTCCAAGAACAGCTCAATAAGTACCAAAGAAGTTGAAGGGAACATGGTTTTTACAGAAATCTTTTAAGTCACGTGTCAGGACAGAGTCCTTTTGAGCAGGTGCTTATTTGTTTCTGCACTCATTTTCAATTAAACAAACTACTTTCAGAAGCATCCTCCTGGCAAATTCTCAGAACAATCTCTGAATCCAGTTACATTGTATTAGAAAGTGAATGACTACTATACCTGGAAAATTAATGGGGTAGTTGCAGATGAAAAATTCAAACTCTTAGCTGTGTGGTTTTCAGGGTTATATTTTGACATAAAACCTTTGATGATAACAGTCTTTGCAGTTCCTTGCTCACCAATTAGTAGGACAGCCTAGACAAAGACAACATTGAAATAAGATGAAACACAAGAACTGGGTGTCTTAGCAAAGCCTCAGCAATCCCATTGATCTTTTAAACTGAAATAAAACTAGAAAAGTTATGTAAAATGAATTCTCAACAAGGCACATGTGAAAGCAAAATAGTTAATATCTCATAGACCTTTGCAGGCCTCAAGTTAAAAACATTTGCAGTTAATGGTCGTGTCACTCAGCATGATTTAACTAACAAAGCAATGGATTATTCGTAAAAGGAGCTGAATATTTCAAAAAGAATGTACCATCTAGAGCCTCAGTATCTAAAAGATTTTAATGACTGTTATTGTTTACCATATCCTGCTTATCTGACATGGTTTTGGTGAAGAACGGGTTGCATAACCTAAAGGTACATAAACTCTGTAACTGCCCTACGTAAGCAGAGTTCATATCAGCAGAGCCTGGCACGAGGCTGCCCCGTGTGCTGCCCCCTCTCCAACAGCTACATGAAAAGATTGATTCTGTTCTGACCTGAACTCAGCTGTAATTACGGTTATTTACACTATAGAACAGATGCGTGAGGGGAAGACAAAAAAGTCCGGAAGCAGTGAGTATTCAAGAGTTCAAGCATATTTACATGAATGTGCCTCCTGGAATCACCATTTTATGTTAAAAAAAAAAAAAGTTCTTCCTTTTCAATGATATAATATTACATTTCTAATTCAAAAACTTTATTACATGTACTGTTAGCACTATTTAAATGTTAAATATAGACAAAGTACCTTGCCCTGCTTTGCGATGGTTTCAATAAGGAAATCCATTCTCACATTGTCAACATTAGGTACAAGAATGGAGCCATACTCTGGAGTGCTGCTACTGGGATATACATACTCTTCAACACGTGTATCCCAGTGCATCCATTTACCTAATAAGAAAGAAACAAAGCTAATGTTTTAGAGATACAAGGCATCATCGCTTCTTTTATTTTTCATAGAGTTAACCCATCTATCAGTGCCTCTGTCTCACATACAGTAATCCCACTTTGTAAATTCAGACCAAAGTTACAGAATCATATAATCATAGAATCTCCCAGGTTGGATCTAAGAGGCTTACTCCTCTTTCCTACATAAATTATGACAAGGACAAAGCTTGCCTATTTTTGTTCACTTGACAATTCATCATCACAAAGTCCATGCAGCATTCTGTAGCAATATAGCCACATTCTGATTTCTCACAGGAAACAGGGAAAAAGCTTTCTACAACATCACCAGTAAAGTGTAGCTGTAAAACAAAACTTGCCAAGGAACACAAAAGAAGGTAAGCTACAAAAACCTTCTGAATTAATTCTCTGAAAGCAGCACAATTTTAAAATTACGTTTAAGTTTTACCCCATACCACCCAGCTGGGTTACTAACCGTCATATGCCACATAATAATCGAACATGGTATCTTCACTGCCTTCTGGGATACAGGGAAGATCAAGTTTTATTGTTGCATGGTTTCGAAGCCAGTGCTCCATTTTGCATCTGTCTTCCAGTTCTAGTAATGCTCCTACACTCCACATAAGAGAGAAGATGTACAGCCTTTCCAGGTATTTTGGAGTCAACTCCCCTCCTTGCTCCTGAAGGATTGAGTTAGGCTTTTATTTTCAATAGCCTGAAAACTCTACTTCATAATAACATCAGGTTAAAAGCCTTCAGTCATGTTTAAATTTACTGACGTCTTCATCAAAGAACAGACCGAATCAATATCAAGTAGACCACAAAATATAGAAAAGCAGCCTGTAAATATCAGTTGTAATCAACCATTACAGCATTTGATTCAAGTTCTAGTTTATAATCTGATAACAATCCACCAAAAAACCCCTGAAATAAATGTGCTGACACATGCTACATGTCAGTGCTTAACATCAAATCCAGATATGAAAGAGGGCACATCCTAGCTATTATTTTCTAAAAAAAAAGGTATTCCTTACTAACCTGCATCTTCATTTATATTCCAAGTCATCAAAGAATCTCTCCTCTATGTAATCTCATGATTTAAAATTATCTCTGTTAGATTAAGTAAATATAAAAAAATCTACATGACTTTACCTTAGGTGGGATAAGGCCCTGCAGCATATTAATGCTCTGCATAATCACAAAGGCTTCCAACATCTCAGTCTTCCATTGCAGAGACTGAATGCTGAAGCGGTATAAGTCTGGGAATGATGAAGAATACAGCTGACGTAGAACTTCAGCCTCTTGGAAGGAACGTCTTTTCAAAAATCCCTGTTGCAAAGCATGGCGAGAAAATAAATATAGTTCCCAATGCGAGTCTCAGTAAATTCAGCTGTAGTAATGCAAAAGGTGCAGCAAGCACGGAAAGTTGATTTCTTTTTCGGGGGTTCAGATTCCCTGCCTGTCGGGCAGGGTTTGGCTAGCAGGAGGTCAAACTTTACTCAAGTATGCATAACTCCTACTGGATGTAAAACACAGATACTGAAGAAAAAAAGCCCTTTAAAGTTTTCAACTGCACAAAAATCATTCTTTTCAAATATTTTTTTAATCACAATGGCTGTTTAAGATATACAACATCTCTGCAAAGAAAGACCATCATATGTACGACACAAGTTTGATTTATTCTGCACAACATTAGTTTCTAGCAGTGATACAGGGCACCCCAGAAACATCCGGCAGCTGCAGAAAAAAAGTTAGGATTTCACACGGGGATGTCTGCTGGTGTGTGTAGTGGGGATTTTTATGCATCTCAGTATCTGTAATGCTGGATAAACAAAACCTAATTAAAACTACCTATTTCTCAAGATCACAGAACAGGATTTGTTCTTTGATGCCTTTAGCTCAAAGTAGTAACCTGCTGCTTCGAGTTACCTAGAAGCTTTCTCTCATTTGTGTGGCAGAATGCTTCTCATTTACATGGCATGAATTTATTTCCTGCATAAAATACACTCATCAGCAAAAACACTTGCGGACTCTTCCCCAAAATTCAAACTAAAATTTGGCACAAATTGAAATCAAATAAATTCCATCTAAACATCTAAACAGAAAAAACTTCTTTTGTTGTTGTTGTGAGGGTGGTCAAACACTGTAACAGGCTTCTCAGTGAGCTTCTGGAGTCTCCATCTCAAAACTCAACAGGTCACAGTCCTAAGCAACCTACCCCAGTCGACCCTGCTTTGAGTGAGGCGTATTCAACTGCACGATCTCCAGAGGTCCCTTCCAACCTCAACTATTTTGTGCTTCTGTGATTCTTCTCTACACTTCTACCTTCATAATCTTTTGAAAGTCTATCTTTTACTGCCTTAAATAAGTAAACTCTGGGACTGATTACAAATAGGTAGATATATGAAAAAGCTTTCTAGAAACAGGTAGGTGGAACTTCACCAGCTGTTCAGAAAATAGTAGAGATAAGTAGAAAAGTTGGTAAGATGTTTTTTCTTTGGAGGAGGTTGATGAGTGACAGATCAAATAGCTTAGATCACTTTGCAAAAGCTGCTTAAGAAGCATGTTAGACAAGAACAGCAATATGAAAAGGTTGAGATCTATTTCACTGAATTTGGAAATTGCTTATGTCATGATATTACATCCCAATAGGCTGCTATATTTAGTTGTTTATAAATTGTAAGGATGTGAAATCTAAATATATACAACTTCCTGAGCAATTTGTATTTGTTGTTAAATATTTTTCGAAGTTCTTCTGAAATATCAACAAATACTATGTTTCATTGCGCATCTGAGAATTAGGAACTAAAGAAAGAAAACTCCATTTAATTCTATTACAAAAGTAAGGAAATCCTCTAGTGAACAAAGCAAGATTAACAACTACCCTGATCTGCTGGGACTATGTAGCATATCGCACTACAACATAGATTTAAAGGAAGATGTACTGAAATAGCCATCAAGATATTTTATTTATGAGGTAAAACCAAATCAAACAAAAACCAAATAAATGCTATTGGCTCAAATGATAAATAGCTATAGGTTGCAATTTTATAGCCAATTTTTGGGGGGGAGAGGAAGGGAGGTTGGAAGGCATGTTTCATGGCTGAAATGAACATAATTTGTTTTCTGGTATCCAAAAGAAAAAAAAGAAAAAAACAGGTTCTTCTTTTCTTTTTGACTGTTGCTACCACTGAAATACAGTAGAAGCATAAGGTCATGGATTAAGTGAAACTACTTTCATGCAACACTTCAACACAAGTAATTTAGCCTGCGTATCCCTTCGAAGTCAGGAGGCAAATCATGACTGATAAGGCAAAATAAAATGCTTTTGTTTGTTTTTTACTGTCTTTGCAGCTGAATCTATAGCTCAATTTAAACTGAAACATTCAGGAAGTTGTTGCCTGCAAATTAACCAATACGAGGCGGCAGAGCTGCGAGAACCTATCATCGCAGGCCCTATGCAGCCTTCTAAGTACAGAAAGGAACAACACAAGCGGAATCTCATGGCAGCCATTGTCCTAGATGCATAATTTACACTTAAACTTTCTCAAGTATCCATATTATTTAAAAAAAAAGAAAAAGTAAAGCCTTTCACTCATATACACAAGGCACTTGTGTTGACTGCATGTATTTGCATTGGTAAAACTTCAGTAACAGCCAAATTTTTAGGAAACTTGTTAAACACTTTTTTTTTTCCTATTAAGAATGCAAACATTTTAGACTTGGCAAAGAAACCTATCAAATGAATTAGCAATGATTCTCGAGTATTGCTAAGTAACTGTGATTGAACAGCCAGCTCTGTATGATTTAATTTCATTCTAAAAGGGAAAGGCTCTAGGCACTCCTAGAGAAATACGGTAACAGCCTTCTGCAGCAACCCCTAGTCCTTCACAAACAGCAAACCTCCACAGGCAACAAGTCACAGCACATGGGTGCCTCCATCATAGGAGAGAGTCTCTGATGACAGTCACACTCCTTTGCCTCTTAAATGGTTAAGGCTAAGCTAGGTTCTGATGCCTCCCCTAGTGAATCTTACTGCTCCTCACCTATTCTCAGAGCATTATACCTGACCTACCATTTCAGATCTGCAGGTGGAAAGGAAACCTCACTTCTGTTGCCAGAAATCACAAGTTTACAGCCTTCCTCACCTTGATAGTTTCTGTTGAGCAAAGCTTTGAATGCAATCTCTCAATCCCTCTCCTTTCTATTACTGAGCTACGGATCTTGAGTCTGCAGTGTCTCTGTGGAGATCCTGCTAAACTGTTTATCCTCCCTGAAGGCACACAAGTCTTCACACCCCTTCCCACAGCTCCTTCACCTGATAACTCCATGCCCAGGGCACAATTCCCTGGGGGGGGGGGGGGGCCGGGGGGCTCTACTGTCTCCAGCCCCAGGAAAAGGCACGAGGCACCGCCTGCCACCCAGGGCTTGGGCAGCAGCATACCGTCTCTTTCTTGATTTCCACCTCTGCTGAAACCTCCGATACGCTAAGGACAGTTGTTCTAGGCACTGCCCCAGACCGTGCCCCGTGGCATGTCAACTTCTCTGCTGCCAGACACATCAGGGATTTACGGAGAAGGAATCTGGTTATAAACAAGCAAGCTATACAACACTTAGAAGCAAGAGAAGCTTTATGGGTTAATATAGTAAGAAATCTGAGAATAATACAGGGTAATCATTACAAAAGGCTTCCTCAACTAGTAACATCTGAAAGTTAATATGAATCCAACTGTATTTTCATCTTGCTCGTTAAGCAACACTGTCTTACATGAGCGTTAGTTTTATTTTCCACTGGTATTCTATTTGATTTGGAAAACGAAACAAACAAATGAGACTGTGAAATATTAATTTTAAAAATTATTAAAAAAACTTGTTAATGGGATACTTTGTAGAAAGGAAGACAGTAAAATTCAGTCTGCCAGCTCATAGTAACCTGTGAAGTTTTGTTCTTTTGAGTCTGCAAACAGGGAGGTATTTAGGCTACAAGGGCCTAGACGATGTTCTGATTTCATAAATAGAAAGACTAAATTATTCCTAGCTTAAAATTAAAATTTAAAGCCCATATGAAGAAACATTAATTTGGGATTAGACAGAAGAAAGGTATATTCAATTGGGTTTCAGGAGAAGGTAATAAAGTAATTTTCTCTATGATGACAGGAATCAGTGCCTTAGCCACAAGGAATAAAGTTTTAATTTTTGATACGCATGAGACAGTCCACATTTCATCAAAGCAAAGTAACGTCAACAAAATATTCTCAGTAAGACTAACTAGACAAGAGAAAAATAAAGAGAAAATAAATTAATATTTCTTTTAATTTAATTTTTTAAAAAGTCTTAATCCTGAGGAGCCTACTTCAATGAATTTCTAAGGCAATATAGGGCTTAACATTAAAAAAAAGATACTCAGAAACAAACTGTTTTTTTACTGCTATTGCCTCTGTTGTTTTCTCAAAAGGGGACACAACTGGAATTAAATGCTGAAAGTTTTGCTGAAATATATTACTATAGAGCATTAGGTAGATTCTTGGGAACTCTTACGTTTCATCTTTACCAAGATATTTGCTACATGAAAAAAAAAACATCGTATGCTCAAGTCTCTAAATGTGTCAGTCACTGTATCATGACCAACATTCAGTCAACATAAGGGTTTATTTTTTCTGGTTTTTGGAAGATGAAAGATGACATACAAGAAAAAAATCACTTTATAAATCACTTTGAAATCTGAATATTGCTAAATGCTGTTCTTCCCCCCAAAACACACCTATAACATGTTGTTTTTCCCACTCATTCATTCCATGCCAGAGACAGAGTAACCACTGCTTTGTTCTTCAGACATTTTGCTTCTAGAAATGTTAACAGACAACTTAACCAAGTAAGAACATCAATACTTTGATGCTGTATTGACTTCACTTCTGGTTCTAAATCCCAACTGCAATTAATTTTAAGAAATATCAAGAGAACTTGTGTTTTCTTGAGGATTTCTGGATTCCTGAATCAGCCTGTTTACTCTTTCTTTTTCCTTGGTCTGAAGCTGTACTAGGGGCTGCCAGGTAGTTGGTATTTTGACAACCGAGTTGCTCTTCAATTGTATAAAATACCTTGAATTACAAATTTGTCCCAAAGTGAAATACCCGTGTTTTTAAAAGTGCAATACGTTGACTATGTTCCTGAAAACATTACATTATTCACTCTTGTATAAAATATCAGAAACATTGCTATATTAAATACTGACTTCTAACTTTATACAGTGTAAAATGCATTTCACAACAAAAGTCACAAAATTAGGTCCTAAAGTAACAACAGTGAAGTGTTGAATAAGTAATCAGTAAAACTTCTAATACGTAAACAATCACTTAGTTATTGTACCTCAAGGATAGGGCTCCAGCTGAGAACTGATGAGCTCATGAATACCATCCCATTCCTTGAAACTGTTGCTGGAGAAGCGTTATCAATACTATGAGGTTCAAAGACTATTTTGCAATTTGGTGCCATAGGTATCCGATCTCCATTTGCTAGTGTTAGAGTTCTGTTATCATCCAGGACAGAATTAAGGTTCTCAATCCAAATAGCATCAACTGGACCATCAAGAACTATCCAGATGTGGTCACCTATAATGCAAAATAACCAATACAAATGCCTATGGAGGAAGTTCTAGTTTCTTTCAAAGACCAGTTTCTTCTCTCTGCAAACAAATTTTGAACTAATTCTGAATTCACGTACAGAGCTAGAATCTCAGCTTTTAGTACAATTACCTTTTCCATCACTCAATTTCAATTAAGTACTTCATTTTGTCACCTCCTGATAATTATCCATTGCTCAGTATATAGTCATCAGCATGTCATCAGTTTGTAATAGTGTGAAACAGTTTTATGGATCCAGTCTTCATTGCAGTAATAAGTTAGGTTTATTTCAACTTACGTAAAACAGCATAAATAAGATAGAAACTATACATCTATTTAAAACCACCATTCATTTCCAAAGAGTTTGCATAAAGGTAGTGAGATTAAATGAGAGGAAGACTTGAAAAATCACTCCTTCAGATAGCATGCTCACTTTCTTAAGTAAAGGAGGTCCATTGGGGGAAGATTCTTGTTGTTGGTTCTCCTGCTTGTAAACTTGATCCAGCTCTCTGAAGGTTTTCCTAGCTTTTTCCATTTAGTAACAGAAATGGATCTTAAAGCCTGCCTCTATTTCCTAGGAGGGTCTGGGTCTGTCCTGCTCCCCTCACTCAGGCAGTGAGCAACAGGCCTTGGCTAGAAAGGGAGCCTGCCTTAGCTTCTGGCTCCCCATCCCTTAGGGAGTAGCCAGCCCTGTTGTGCATTGCTGGATGGTCCTTTAGTCAGAGATGGTCCCACTCTCATCCGCCTTCAGAGTGAGCCCGCACTGTCGAGGCCTAGGTGGCTTGGGGTGTTGCTAGGTACGAACCAATGTCATGGTTAAACCCCAGCCAGCAACTGAGCACCACGCAGCCGCTCACTCACTCCCCCCCATCCAGTGGGATGGGGGAGAAAATCGGGAAAAGTAGTAAAACTCGTGGGTTGAGATAAGAACGGTTTAATAGAACAGAAAAGAAGAAACTAATAATGATAATGATAACACTAATAAAATGACAACAACAATAATGAAAGGACTGGAATGTACAAATGACGTGCAGGGCAATTGCTCACCACCCGCCGACCGACACCCAGCCAGTCCCCGAGCGGCGATTCCCCGCCCCCACTCCCCCCAGTTCCTAAACTAGATGGGACATCCCATGGTATGGAATACACCGTTGGCCAGTTTGGGTCAGGTGCCCTGGTTGTGTCCTGTGCCAACTTCTTGTGCCCCTCCAGCTTTCTTGCTGGCTGCGCATGAGAAGCTGAAAAATCCTTGACTTTAGCCTAAACACTACTGAGCAACAACTGAAAACATCAGTGTGTTATCAACATTCTTCTCATACTGAACTCAAAACATAGCACTGTACCAGCTACTAGGGAGACAGTTAACTCTATCCCAGCTGAAACCAGGACAGCCAAGAAGCTTCCAGATGAGAAACTTTCACACCTCTGAGGCAAATAGCTACAGTGCAGGCATCTCAGGCATGAGATGGTCTGGAGTTCTCATCATAAAGAGACACTACAAAGTGTTGCAAACAGTGAATCTGAAGAAGTCATTGAGTATGCTAATTTATATTTCACGTTGAGGGGAAAAATAGAAAAAAAATCAACAATTAATGCTCTACTACGTTCTCAGGGGTGCTACATTTTCTAGATTTGAAACAAAACCAACATAATTAAATCCAAAAGTATTTTCTATTTTAAAAGTATCTGTATCCTTAAAGACTAAGAATTTTTGTATGAAAACTGACAGTACAAAAAACATTAGAATTTTCTCTTTTTTTTTTTCCTTTAGTCCTTCAGGCCTAATGATAAGGTCACATACTAATATTCAGACAAAACAAGGAAGAAACCATCTAGCATCAAACCATCAAGGTCTCTCTTTTAGTTAATATAGCATTCTAAGAATATATGCCAGCATTATTTCAGGCAGAAGTTGCTTGCCTAAACAGAATTATCTAGTGCCATTTGAGATGAACTATGGTATGTGCAGGGCTAGCAGGAGGTGTGACACAAAGGAGATTCACATCCTTCTAGTATGGCAGCTGGAGACCAGGTAGAAATCCTGACAGCACCGAAATTTTTTATAGTATACCAGTGCTGGGGGAACTGACTCTTACCTTCCACTTTTCTTCCATTCAAGGGCCTATCATTTGAAAGAGAGAGATCAGCAAATTCAGTGAAACAGTATTTGCTACACTACACAGTGTGAACACAAAGTGTTTAGAACAGAATCTGTGCAATAGACAGAAGTTCTTGCACCAATATTCCAATGCTTCCATGTAAGTTAAAAAAAAAAAAAAAAAAAAAGTTTGCTAATGTGCTTTAGAGAGATGTCCTGCAGCTTGTTTTGTTTTGGAGAGAATTTTTTTCCATTATACCTTTCTTGGCTCTTAAAGTTTTTCTCCAGAGTGTTGAAAATATTCCATCTGTCCAATCATTTGTTGCCACATCAAGACGACCAAACATTTGTGAAGCAGTTATAGCTTTAGGATTCATTCTCATTTCACGATGTGGCTGTCCACAATCTATGAAAGCAGATCATTGGTTAATTTCGGTATTTCTTTTCAACAGCCAGAGAACTTTGACAAATTCAAAATCATTACACTTAAATGTATGGTTTAATATGCATTCACCATTATAAGAAGTTGCGTATTTACTTGGAAAACTTATCTCTTGCTATACATCAACATTTGTTAATTGGAGCCATCAAAATTTAGAGTAGAACAAAGTTCTGAAACTTTTGAAAGTACAATTCACATTTCATAAATTCATGGGGAACAGAAGAGCAGCAAGATGAAATTTATTCAAGGTTTAGCTTAATATTTTGAAGGCTTTTCAAACAATAAAACTTTAAAGCCTTTGGTTTGGATGCACTTTTTTAAAACCCAATGACTAAATACCAGACAGACCCTCCACATGATCGTTTTTTGGTTTTTCCCCATTGTGCACTTGCATACATCTTAGAATAGGCAAAGTATATAGTATGAGCATATCCTTGTGAAGCCTCTTGGGCAGCTAAATTCCATCTAGCCATACCGTGATCATATAACCCTTATATTTTCCACATTAACAACAGCTTAAAAACTCCTATGCCAGACATCTTTAGAAAAGCTAACATTAAAACTTAATCAGGCACCAGTAATAAGATGTTGAAAGAAAGAGCTAAAAAAATGGCTTATCTTAAAATCTTAATTATAATCACAGTTCACTAACATGTAAGATAGAAGCCTGGCAAATCACGTAGTTTTAAATTTCATGAGGTTATGCCAGAAGATCAGCTTGAAAAAAGTATTGTGGCAGCTTTATCTTGGTTGTAGTTCACATTTCCATACTACAGAAATACAGGAAAATAGTATAATGCAACTATCTGTTCTTTCTGCTTTTTTTCCCTGAATGGAACATTTACGCTGCAATGTAGAGCTTATAGTGTTTCTTAAGCACACTAAGTACTGCATGGATGAGAAAATGGCTGAACCATTTTTTACAGAAGCTATCCATTTCTGGAAAATTGTATAAGCAGCCTACTGAAGCCTGTGAAATGGTGTAACACCAGCTTACCTCAAAAGAGATGGGTTTTTTCCTCCAGTTATGAACTTTTAGTTTAATAGGATCAAACAGAAGTTCTTCCACTAATATTTTTGCTTAGAAATACAGAGGACAAAAAACACACACTCCTCAAGCATCCAGCCAGGACACAAAATGAATACCCTTGAAGACTTTGTCTCTGCCTAAACTAGTAACTATCTCCTAGCAGCAACAAATGATATAAGTATTTATTTTATACTGCAGATAAAGACCTTGTTTTGTGAATTGTGTTCAAAAAGGACTATATACTTATGATTAGGGGAAGGTTTCAGCATTACTTCAGCCCAACCTGGGAGATGCTTTAATCACTTGTCTGAGCTGTCTGCCCAGACAGTATTCCTCTTTCTCAATGTTTCTAGAATAAGAACTTCTGATGTAAGTATCATAATATTGGAAATAGGATATGTATTATATGACCTTGAATGTCAGACAGTTTTAAGCTTTTAAAAGATACTACCACAACAACTAGTATTCGCAACACACAAACAGATTCTTCCAGTAATATTTTCTCACAGTGAAGTAATTGAGGATTTCTGTGAAGAAACAATGTTGTTTAAAGTTTACAATTTAACAGTTTAATAACAGTTTACAATATAAATACTCACACACCTGTCATGGCTTTCATTAAAGTGTGGATGCAAACAGTTTTTCCTGCACCACTAGGTCCTAGAGTCATCAATCCATGCCTTACTCTCTGGGTTTCAAAAAGTTGGATAACTTTCAGTTTCCAAGGAGGATGACAAACAAGTCCAGCTTCCTCCACCTATAGATAGTGACAGAAAATCAAATTACTACTATTTTAGTGCACAAGATATTTTGATGTTTTTAAAAAAAAAAAAAAAATCTTCAGCAGAAGACTACACTCTTTGTAAAGGTTTTGTGTATATAGAAAACTGTTTGGAAAAAGAAGGGACACTTAGTATTTAAATATGTATTCAGGAAAATAAAAGAAGATAAACCATCCTTTTTTTTTTTTCCGGCTCTTCTTAGGGTTAAAGCATCATTTTAAGGAAAAGACAAGAATTTTACAAACACTCTTGCTAGCAATGTCTTTCATAGCCACAGAGCGCTTTTACTTGCCTCTCAGAATAGTTGCCTTTTTATGATGATGATGACTTGTGTTTCTAAATGCTTACAATAGCCAAAAGTTTTTCTGTAAAACATTTTGTTAAATATTTCTCAGTGTACAGACGGACCTTTCAGTAACTTCTTAATATCATCTTTCTAAGAAAAGACACGATGTTTTAGAACCAAATGTCACATGCTTGTTTACTATTTTACTAGTTCCAAGCTTAAAGAAGTTATCTCACTACAGTGGTATTGCTGTCACTTGTGAAAGTGACTCAGCTGGAAGTGAACAAGAAAGTTTTTAGCCAGCAGAGAAAAGCTAGAACTATTTCTTAAGAATTCATAGCACACTATGTTTTTGACAGTCAAAAAAATTTCTAAAAACTCAAGAACATGTTATAAAAGTGAAGCTCTCAAAATAACTATTATATTTTAATTCAAGTATAATTTCTGGTTCTAAATTATGTTCCACAAAAAATCTCAGAAACTATTATCAGTAAAAAGAGGTCTAACTTTTTACTGATAGGATATAAAACTCAGCTTTTACAATTACTGTCACATAGTCAGTTAGAACCATGGAACTGGCACTACCACTTGCTATATTACTCGCCTATCGAACCTCATGTCAGTTCAATTTATCTCGCTCTGCAAGGAAGCCAGGAACAGAAAGCAGCACAAGATGGATTCATCAACAGCAACCATGAAGTATATGGTGCCACCAACTCCTCATCGCCATGAAGAACACCACTGTTGAAGCAATGGAGTTTGCAAAGCACAATGAAGACATCAGATACACCATTTTCATGGATACATGATAAAATTCTGCTATCATTTACATCTTAACAGCTCTTGCAGTTGACACCAAACCAGCCAAGCTGCCTTTCTTTCCAGTATAGAATGTAGCCTTCTGACTTGTTTCCAGAGTCCAAATATATACAGCAATATATCCAAAACCTAATGATGCACGGACAGAACATACCTGAACTGATTTCTTTCTTCACATAAAACAAGATGGTCGTGTTAGTTATTCCTTCACTCTAATCGAATGCCATCAGTGGACACCTGTCTTTTCTTAATAGTTTCTAACACTCATGATTCTATAATAATCTTGTAGACTAGATACTTCCCTTATCGAAAAATAAACATGTTGACAAGCAGACTTGACATGTTCTCAAAAGATCCTCTGTTAACAGTTGTAGATATGTACTGGGTCTAGTTGGGATGGAGTTAATTTTCTTGGTAGTAGCCCATATGATGCCATGGTTTAGATATGTAACCAAAACAGTGCTGGTAACACACCAGTGTTTTGGCTATTGCTGAACCATATTTACACAGCATCAAGGCCACCTCTGTTTCTCACACTGCCCCATCAGCAAGCCAGCTGGGGGAGGGCAAGAAGTTGGGAGGGAACACAGCTAGGACAGTTGACTCGGACTAACCAAAGGGATACTCCGTATCATAGAATAGTTTGAGTTGGGAGGGACCTTTAAAGGTATCCATTCCAACCCCACTGCAAGTGATAACATTACGCTCAGCAACAAAACTGGGGGGAAGTGTCTCCAAAGTTGCCATTGCTCAAAGACTGGCTGAGCATCAGTCTGCTGGTGGTGAGCAATTGCTTTTGCATCACTTCTTTTCCTTTTTTTTTCTTCATTTATTAAACTGTCTCAGTCTAGACCTATGAGCTTTTTTCCCCCTCTCTTTTCCCCCTCTGAATCTCTCCCACAACCCGCTGGGGGAAAGTAAGCAAGTGACTGGGTGTTGGCTTAGCTGCCAGCTGGGGTCAAACCCATCACAACATGTAAACATAGAGAAACACTTTAATTCAAGTAACGCCTATTTCTTCGTTATGATATTTTCCCAACCACTCCTGTCCCCCTTCCCTAATAAAAATAGTCCTCATGAACTTGATTCTGTCCTAACCTAGCTGTTTTCATTGTACTAAGTCATTATAGCTCTGAAAACACAGCGAAGCGCTCTATTTAATAAAACCTTGATTCACTTCCAAGACAAATAAAACAGCCTACCATTTCTGGTTTCTCCAGATTTTAAGTTTTAGCAATATGAAAAAAATATGCCAAAATAAACTAACAAAATTTTCAAACACTGTCATAGCACTAAAAAGGCACCATGAGATTCCTAGATCTGAACTTTTGATAAATTTTGGGTTACATAAGATAATCACAGCACCTAAAGCTCTTCAAGTTTCCAACACTGCTTCAGTATGGGCTAACATTACACCCTACTTAGAAACAAGTGACAATGGTTTGTTGTTAAAAGCATTGACACTTTCTATGTCTGGCTTCACACATCATCACCAGTAGAAACATAAAGACCATGTTATTAAGACCACTTTTTAATTTATTAGGAAATGACAATTTAAAGCATGAGATTCAAGTTCTTTATAGTTTCTCCTAATAAAAGCTTAATTTGCAAGTCCTTTTTTAAAGCCAACTGTATAAACTACAGAAAGCAAAACAGTTTTATAAACATTAGCTGATGATCCAACTCTTCCTTGTTAGGAAAGCCAGAAGCAGACCTTTTCACTTGTATCTAATCATATTAAATATAAATAAATAAAAAGTCATAAACTCAAATTCTTCAGAAATGCACTTCTGATTTTCAATTTCTTTCATTTTTCAATTTCCACATTTTTGAGTCATTTATTTCGCTGTTTAACTATTGGATAATTATCTGAGGAATTATTGAAATTCTGGAGGAAAGTTTAATAGAGATGATCATTTAAGTGTACATACTTCATTAGCCTTCTATATCCCACTGATGTTCTTAAGTTGGCCCTATTGAAATATTCCAAAAGATCTAATGGGAGATGAAGTAGAGGAAGTGTCATTTTAGGTAAGTCTTTTCTCAAGCTCATGTTCTGACTGTTAAGACTTTACACAAGTACTAAATCCTGGGTCACATAAGGCAAGCGTATATCCACACATTTTTAAAACTGGTCACCACAAATGACTCACAAGAAAACCACAGGATGCCACAATCACAATTCACTAACATCCTTAAGAATAAGGTTAATAATGATATGCCAATGGTAAAGATTTATGGAAAAGCTTACTCTCCCTCTAAATAGTAAAACATATTACTACCAGCTGGGTAGATGAAACACCAGTAACTTTCTTAGATGTCACATCACAATAGTTATGCCACAGCAGCACAGATCAAGAGAAACATTACCTGTTTGTCAATGGCGGCTTCCAATTCAGGATAGCCTACTTTATCAAGCTGGATATCTGGAAACAGATCTTCAATTAGACTCAGGAATAAGGGTTCATCTTCATCAATCTAGTGAAAATCAGGGGTGGGGGAAACAGATTAAAACCTATTTATTCTAGCATCTTAAAAAACAATCCCGAACTCTTGCAGAGCTAAAGAAATATTTGAAAACATAAGGAACCATACACAGTAACACTCTAGGTGCTAAACACTCTAGCAGGACATAGCAGAAGGAGATCATATGATGCTGCCAATAATCAAAAGCTATTGAAAATAAACCACTAACATACAGACTGAATTTATTAAAGTAGATTTTAGCAATATCATTTATACAAATAGGAAATTATTTGTCTAAGGTGTAAAAAAAGATAATAAAAGAGATGAAGTATCACAGCAACAGAAGAGGTTCTGTTAGCTATTTAAGACAGATGAGATGGTACTCATTACTACAAATAAGGATTATTTCAAAAGAGTGACTAAATACTTCAGGTCAAAGGTTCTAAAGAGGTTACTATATAGACTTCTCTTTGGTCGCTTATTTTTGTAGGTAGCAAGGAAAATATGTAAAAACAATTCTGAACAATTCAAGGTGGTGTGGTTTAACCCAGGTAGGCAGCCAAGCACCACACAGCCCCTTGCTCACTCCCTCCCCAGCCCCATACAAGGTACTACAACGAAAATAAAGTCTATCCCAGCCAAAACTAGTACCCAAGTCCATCCAGAAAATGGAACATTTCCAGGCTATCTTCAGTGTAAAGGCCACATCCAATCTTCTAGTGATCGCCTTAACAGTTTTAAATTGTATTTCCAAGAAAGCCCACATAGCTCCAAAGTGCAGTTTAATTAATTTACCAGGCCCTCAGAACTTACCAGTTTAGACAGGTTCATGTCTCTCAGCACACGCATGACAATGGTAGATTCAGTATCTGTGGGATTTGCTCTTTTTGCTGCTCCTAACGTACGTAGCACTGACAATATATTCCGCAAGCCAAAATCATAATGCACCTAGAAGATATGCAAAGTTTGAGGAAATCTTCCCCCAGTTAACATGCATGAAACAATTCTTATTTGTCATTTAAGATATGTATTTGTATAAGAAGTGGTACACGTGGCACAAATGCTTCCTAATATCCAACAACTAGCCTTTGGCTGTATGACTATGGGAGACTTCATTCCCCACCTCTGCTACCATCTACCAAACTGCAAGGTGTGACAAAAAAAAGAAATGTCATCACAAGTCTTTGAACAAAGGTAAGGTTCCCAAGGACTATTAAGAAATAAACTAGCAGTATTATTTTGAATTCTCTGTGGACCTTGGAAACTGACTTTATTTGAGAAACACCTAAACAAGCACAGGCAGCACAAACCAAATGCCTCTCAATCCGTTCTATAAGACCGACTAATATACAAGCCCTTTATTTGCCTCAGCAATCACCATTCATTAAAGCTAAATCTTAATAATAAGCAGTGTTCCGAATGACAGTCCCATTCTTGTAAGATAACCTGTAGGAGGAGTTAATCCTCCAGGACAGCAGAGGGTTGCACTACTAAAATGCAAGTGTCATTTAGCTTACTTAGTGAACATGAACTTTTCCATTTTCTTCACATAGATAACAATAATTTGTGACATCACATATAATTTTTCCCCTAAGATAATTTCTCCTCATATGAAAATAATCACCTGCTTTGACAGTTGCTCTTCACACAGCTTGTACAGCGTAAAGAATTTCCTTGCCAATACAACATTAGCAATGAAACCACAACTAGCCAATTTGACACGAATTATGATTTGACGATCAGGAACCATCATAGCCACCGAACGGAAGTTGATCTTCAAGTTTTCAGGAAGTTCTTGCCGTCCAGCATATCCTGGATTCTGGAGAGAAGAACAGGTTTTGAAGTTGACTGCAACTTGCACAAACAGAAGAATCAGCAAAGGAACATGTAACCTGGTTAGACAAAAATAGCTTTTTGGCTTTAAATCACATGTAAAAATTAATTGCCATGCAGATTTACCACCATATCTCTACAGCATTTTAGCCTCTCTTACATCCATGAGGTATGAAAAATGTTCCACCTAAACACTTCAAATCTGTATTTATAGCCTTATATGTCCTGTTTTTACCAGCTACTTCTACCTATATCTCTATGGCCACTTCTCTGTACTACCAGAATGCAGCATGCACAATTAATCTGACGTTGAGATAACTTGTATTTACAACACTGGCTGTATTTGTTATTTGCATGTGCTTGATGTCATTGAAACAAGAGCCTGTAAACTGTCTTTGTAGTAACGCTCAATGTTCTCAAACTGCCAGTGAGTTCTAAGAGCTGAGTGACAATATGAGTTAGCAAGTACACTTAACACACCAGGTTAGAAGCGATTATTGTACAATCAACACTGGCTTATTAGAAACCTACTGAATACCTACCATAGTAAGAAAGATGCCAAATTCTGGGTTCATTTCCACATTATCACCATCAGTAAAAATAAAGCTTTTCTTACGTTCCTTCTTACATGTCAGCACAACTGCAATTTGCTGCGCAGCTACCGATAGTACTGGTAAATCAATACGATTGAACTCATCAAAGCAACCCCAGGAGCCAGACTGAGCAAGACCTTCAAAGAGAAAAGCAACTAAGCATCTGACCATTATGTTGTTAACCCTTTTTTGGCGCAATTCATAAGCCAAAAATCAGGTTAATCTACCTCAGGAAAAAAAAAAAGTTTATTTTTGAGGGTTGGGAAAGAGTCAAGGAGAAGAGTTTAACTCTTTTTTAAGCAAGAAGTTGCAAAATTCCAAAAGTCCTCAAGCTTGTCTAGGATACTACATCCTTCAATTTCTGCTCCTTCTCTCAGCATCTTGAATGTTTTACTGGTCCTCCCTACCCCCCAGAAAAAATCCCTGCAGTAAGTCTATGAAAATATGATGGGTTGTCAATAGCTTATCGCACAGATTAAAATGAACAATAAAGTTGACTTCACCTGGAAAGAAGTTAGGGGTCAGTCTGTGCCACAACTGCATTCTTCCTCATGTATTTTGGGGAAAACAAAACAAAAAATCATCAACGCAGTCACTTGCAACAATACAAGAGCCAAGGACCTCCACTTGATCTCTAATTCAACATCTGCCATGACTGAGAGGTATCAGTTTCTGGTGCCTAAAAAAAGTCATCTGCATCTAACGTCAGTGAGCTGTGCCAATTGTTTTTAACATATATAGCACTGTTCATGCACTTCCTTCAACTGATAAAAACTTTGACATTTGAAGGAGACAAAATACTGAAATCGGAATCCAACACATTCCACCGGTTCAGAAATAAATTTCACAGATTTTTCTTTTTGTACTTGCCATCCTCCTTAATTATTTCAAGTGTCTTTTTGTATCCTTTCATAAACTGTCTTATGGTTTCAGACATTTCTATTCCTTGAAGACCATGTCGCAAATGTATTTTACATTCATAAGATATTAATTACTTGAATTAAAAGGCTGAAAACCACCTTTGATTATTTGTTGACCTTGCTTTATAAAGATGTTCTCTCAGCATTTGTAACTTTCACATAGTCCATAGAATCATATAATCACAGAATATCCTGAGTTGTAAAGGACTCATGAGGATCATCAAGTCCAGTCCTGACTCCACACAGGGCTACCCAACAGTTAAACCATACATCTAAGAGTGTTGTCCAAACACTACTTGAACACCGACAGGCTTTGGGCCCTGACTACTTCCTTGGGGAAAAAAGTTTTCCTAATATCCAATGTGAACTTCACCTGACACAGCTTTAAGCCATTCCCTCATGTCCTATTACCAGACACCAGAGAGAAGAGATCAGCGCCTCCCTCTCCGCTCCCCCTCATGAGGAAGTTGTAGACAGCAACAAGGGCACCCCTCAGTCTCCTCCTTTTCCAAGATGAACAAACCTAGTACACTCAGCTGTTCCTCGTAAATCATGCCTTCTAGTTCTTTCACCATCTTTGTTGCTCTCCTTTGGACACATTCTATTATTTTTATATGCTTCTTACGTTGTTGACCCCAAAACTGTACACGGTACTTGAGATGAGACCACTCCAGTGCTGAGTACAGTGGGACAATCACTTCTTTTGACCAATTAGTTATGGTGCGCTTAACGCACCCAAGGATACAGTTGACCCTTTCGGCCAACATCTTACCTTTGGTCCACATCTTACCTTTGAAGATCCTCCCAAGTCCTCGGAAATCCATCTGGTCTGAACAGTTGAAGACCACTACATATTTTCCAAGGCACCGTCCCATGTCTTTGATGGTTTCAGTTTTTCCAGTTCCTGCAGGTCCCACAGGTGCTCCACCCATGCTCATGCCTAAAGCTTGAGCCAAAGTGATGTAACATCTAAAAGGCAACAGGCTATCATCACTTAATGGCCTGCAGCCAGAGAAACTTACTCAAGTGTGTTACATGGGGAAGGTCTGATTTAAGGAGACAAGGAAACTGCTGAAATTACATGCCTCTAATTACAATTTAAATCAGTAAGAAGGAAAACCCTTCACTCAGCCTCTGATGCAGGTAATATTAGGGTTCATCTCATACATAAAGTGGAAGAACAGATAATCCTCAATAATCAACAACCTGAAAGATCACGAGAAGGGAAGAAAGCAGATACAGAGATGCTGCCTAATCTAGTTTGGGTAGCTTAGTTCCTGAATTACTTCAACTGAAGTAGTTCTTAACTACATTATAGTATGGAGTACAATAATGAAAGACAGCTAACCTTTCCTTTCTCATCCACCTGAAAGTTTGATCATACAGTGCATCCCATTTTCATAAATGAAACTTGTATGCCTAATGCAGTGAAACACCAGCTAACAATTATATCTAAAGAGATGCTCTAGAATTTGCTGTATGGAATAGTTTAAAAAAAAACAACAAAAACAACCCACAACCAACCAAACCCACCCGATGCCCTTTATTTTGCCAATGATAGCTTATAAAGCATCCTTTGTGTTGTTCCAGTTAGGTAGGTAGGCCCCTCTCTTAATAGGACTGCAATTCCTTCAAATACCTTCTAGATCAAAGGCAGAATCTTGTCATGTGGCAGAAATTGAACTGGAAGTTACTCGTATTGTAAGGCACAGAAACTAAAATATTAATGCCTTCCATGTAAAATTATTGACTTTGATAAGACTGTGAAGGATAAACTCTGCAGAGATCTATTTTGCATCCAAAAGGAATGACTAAATTGCTCTTGTGAAAGCCTAGGTTTGGCATCAAAGCATAAAGGAATAAAATCAGTCTTTTTCACCTGTCTGTAAGAGGTGTTATGACAAGCCTGTCAGTACAGCCCAAGAATTCATTCTGGTATGTGAAACCCACATCAGTGATCTTAATCATCATTTTATCAGAGTCTTCATTAAAATAAAATCTACACTGTTTCAGCCACTCGAAGTCTGTAGGGCTCTTGATATGCATGCAACACTAAGAAAAAAGGGGAAAAAAAGGCTGTGATATTAATGGTTAACATTTACTTTTGCATTTGTATTACCTCATCTTAGTAGTACTGCAAAGGCAGCACTGCAATCACAACGAAAGACAGAAAGAACAGCTAGTTACACAAGAATAGTGAAGACCCTATCTTGATTTTTTACCACAAAAATTGCTAATGTGTTAGTGCTGTCCCTGAAACCCATACTAAGGCAAAGGAACTTCAGGCTTTAAACAAGTATGTCAAAATTCTAAATAAAAATGAACAGTCCATAAGTCTCAAACAAAATTCATTAAGTTCAGTTAACATTAAAGCTGTAATTTCTTTTACTCATCTCTACCATTTTATTTTTACATATGAGTAGGAAGCACGTAATGCAATACTTGATTTTAAAAAATGTCATGAGAATTGCATGGAAACACATGCAAATTGGAAAAAAGGTATTTCAAGACACTGTCATGGTGCAGATATTAGTTAAAAAAATTCAACAGAGCTGGAAGTAATTCAAAGTTGACCAACTGAATATTAAAACAGGATTAAAAAAGATATCCTACAGGTTGTATCTAAAAATTATACTTACATAAGATGATTATAACTTGACTACAATGAAAAGATAAGTGCCTGCTTATCAGCAATGGGTTAAACCTCAGTAATTCTTTTCTCAGCTTAATTTCAGAGTCAGGTCCAGAGCTTCCTATAGGTAAAAAGGTAGGCTAGCTTTTAAGTTTGATTGTTTAAGCAGTAAATGCTTTCATTTTCCTAATTTTAGTATCCTGTGGCAGCATGAGAAGGTGTGAAGTGAATAAATAAATCCCTAAGTAATAATTAAGTATGCTACTGAAACAAAAACAGAGGGGATAGCTGCTTCAACCAACTTCAAACTTTTTCCTGTACTATAACTCTACCTTCAATCTATTCACTCCTCAAAACTCACAATGTAGTCCAGAGAAAGGACAATTACCTGCAACACAATGTGTGAGGAAAAAGAAGTCCCTAACTGATCAGGCAACAGAGGCATCTAACTTAAGCGGGCCAATACAAAGTATTATAAAATTCTGCTACTGCTTGTGGGGCAAAAAACCCACTGAATTACTTAAAGGGAAACTAAGACATGGATTGAAGCAACATCAGCATTTTTATAATACTCCAGGTCACATAATCATTACAGTCCTCAAATTAAACGTTTAGCTTAAGAGGCAGGAGTTCATAGGTACAATAATATTTTCCTCTTGTCCTTTCACACTGTTTTATGTGGAAACCACCTCATAACTCATTGTAAATTTTTCCATACTTACCAGACCATCAAAAATGTCCCTCTGATGCACATGAATAGTGATTAATGTCTCGTATTTAACTCGCTCGACTGGGCTAAGGTCTTTTGTTGTCATATCTATCAGCATGTTTAGAAGATCCAGGAAAAACTGGTTCGTCTTTCGCATAGCTTTTTTATCATACCTGGCATTAGTCAAAGCTTCTTCTGAGTCTCTTGTCCAAATCATTTGGATCCCCAACAACCCAACCTTAGGAAACATAAAAGCATATGCTTCATAATCTTTTCTCTTTCACCCAAAATGTACCTTCAGAGACACATATAAACTAAAGAAATGGTTCTGCTACTATTTGTTTAAAATTAGTTTTTCATGCATCCATATAGAGATCAGTGAACCCATGCATTTGTTTTGTGTGTCCCAACTCCATTCATAAACATAGTTAAGTCCACACTTCCACCTTGTAGATACTGCCTACAGTGCACTGCTGATAAAACTGTTCAATATAATTTACAGCATATATAAATACTATATATAATTAATATGCTTTATATATAATTAATAACTAATCAGTGAATAATTAATGCTTCAATTTAAAATATTTTTTCAATAATTCACAAAGCTTTTCTTCCTTCTCCAGCAACATTCCTGATCACAAGTGAAGAAGCTTTTACTAAGGAAATAATTTTCCCTCAGCACTAGCCTCTGCTCCAAATCTTTACCAATATATAGTGTCTTCCTGAATATATAAACAAATATACAGTTTTACTGCTTTTCCTTCAGCAGTCAAGTATTAAGCTGGTAAAGAAACAGTGTTAACTCCATTGCATTAATTTACTGCATTCAGCATTATTTTTGAACAAGAGCTTCAGGGTAAGTTTTCTTTTGGTTTCAGATATGTAAACTGTAACTTAAAAGACTGAGGTGATTAAGATAAATTTAAATGTCAGTTTTACATTTATAACACTGGCTGCAATTTTGATTGCAAAGACAAGAAAAAAAAACATCAACATGCTACATATCTGTGAACAATTCTTCATTGATTTAACAATAATATTACCTGGGCTGGGTAAGTAGAAAGAAATTCAGTCAGCTGGAAACTAGTTTCCTGGATGTGCGCAGCTGCCTGGCGAATAACACGATGCAGTGACAGCTGGGATTCCTTCAACAAAGAATTGAGCCAAACTTCCACATTACCTTCAGCCATTACAGGTCTAGTCAGCTCTATAGTCTCACCCTCTCGTGAACTAACCGACAATATACGATCATATATCTAATAAAAGCAAAGCGAGAACATTTGTGTTTATAAATTCATTGTTATCTTTACCATAACTGTCTGATTTTCCTGCCATCACTCCATTAAACTTATTTAGGTAACTAATAAATTATACCAACCTGTTAAATGAAATATAAAAACAATTAAATCATTACTGCTGGCATGCAGAAAGGCTTTAAACAAAACACTGTCACCTGAACAAGGACACAAACCCCAATACACTGACAATCCCTGAATTGCACTTAAGTTTAAATGACAACATCCACTTTCCAGTCACAATAAAGGAAACCTTCCACCATTACTCGTGGATTAATATCCTAAGAAAATTTACAGGCTTACAATCAAAAATAACGGAAACACAAAAGGAACATGGTCAATGAAACTAATTTCAAATGCATGGGGAGGTAGTGAATTTCTAAGAAAATTTATACATACACAGGGAAAGAAAAATTTTTGTTGCTATCTGTTCTTGTAAAGGGTATAAGAAAACAGTTCCTCAAACAGTATGTTTGAAGGGATATTAAGGATAACTAAAACAGGTGAGAGACTAGATATGCTTTTTCTTACAATCAAAAAATGAATGAAAAAGTACAAATACAGGCAATCTAAAGATACAAATATGTCATAAAGAATCAGAAAGCTTATCTGAGAGGATGCTAGCCTACATTAAGCCACATAAGACAGTTCAGTACCTGGATGTTTTCTTCTGAAACCTAAGTACTGGTGCAAATTTTTGTTTTGCTATTCTACATAGAGTTTTCCTATTACGTAAATGAGGATATGAAACGAAGTCTTACGTGAAGAAAGCCTACACAGCATCAAATAGTTGATGAGCTTGGTAAAACAGCTGAATGCCCTATGCACCCAGGTAGGTTTCTTATTTAACAAGTATCACACATGGTTAATTTGAAAGAATGTAACACTGAGGTGTGGGCAGTACATACCCTTTCATGGAACCTGACAGTTTTAATGTTGTCAAAGACATTCAGCAGATGTGCCTGTATATTGTGAGAGTCTGATGCCTGGCCAAGAATTTCTAAGAGAGCAGGATCTGACACAAAGAAGAATCGTGGAAATAGAAGACGCTTTTTCTCCAGGTACCTGCATTTTTAAAAAAAAATTGAGGGGGCAGGGGGTAGATGGTAAGTGAATTAGGTTAATTTATACATCCTTCCCTCTTTAAAGGTCACATTTCTCACTGTGTATCACTGCAATTTTTAGCAGTGGCAATGACGACAATTCTTATCCATCACACCTTCATGTTAAGCACCTGCTTTAAAGCTACTCTTCTAGCATCAAAAATCACTTCATGGAAAGCTTTTATTATTTGCTATAACGTAAGCACCAGTAAAAAGAAAAGAAACTAAACCAAAATAAAATATTTTAACATTGAGTCTGTTACTTGCTATTTAGGTGTCTCATACTGAATTCTTCCCAGATTCATGAAGGGTCCAAATAAGACATACATATCTAGCCTGCCTTCTGGATTGAAACTAGGCTGAAACAAGCTTTGTTTGCAACAGAGATAGACAGTGAGTGACAGCATAGTCACAAATCAAATACTTATCAGTGAGTTGCTAGCAATTTCTTTAGAGGTGTTGTATCATCCCACTAACTTGTTTGCTCAGTTCAACTAAACTCATAGTAGAGCAAGAGCATGATCTTTGCAAAGTCCGTGGGACAGTACTCAAGCAATTGCTCTTTCCCTAGTTACACAATTCGCAACCATCTGCCCAAGACTGTGGTCTTGTAGTAATCTTACCCTGTGAGTGATTTCTGACAGATTTCAAGCTGTTCTAGTAAATGTGGTAGTAACTGTCCCATGATTTCATCTCCAATGCAGCACTGAACAACGTTAGGTGTTTCATGAGCTCGGGTCATGATCCTCACCCAGGATTTATCAATGTTGGAGAAACGCTTTGCTTCCTGTTGAAACATGATGACAAATGTGGAAGGGAAGAGATGGAGGAAGGAAGACAGAAAAGGGAAAAGGCACTTGCTTGCAGAATTGGCACCCAGTAATGTCACCAGTAATCTTCCACTAGTAATCCCCGTGTCCAACTTCTAAAGATTTTCCAGCTTAGAAAAACACAAATCTTTCTGCTTACACAACACAGCTTATTTTATACTTGACTGTCAAGCCTGCTATCTACTTTCTCTTTCAATCATTCTTAGAGAAAAAGACAGAAAACCCATTATACTTGAATTGCATGCTTCAGATTTGAAGATTTTTTTCTAAAAACTAAAGTTAATTTTTCATTTGAAAAGCTATGAAGGCAAGTTTAAGAAAAGGATTCCTAGATACTGCTAGGCTAGTGGTAGGTACTACTAAACTAGTCTAACTAGGCTAGGCTACTACTACACACAACACTTAAACACATATTGGTTAACAATTTTACAATCTAGAAATAAAAAGATCAACTAGCTCACACAATTTTATTATTCTTCCTAACGCAAGACTTCTGTTGGCATTGTTAACATAATTTCTAAGCAAGACTAGTTTTGTTAAGTACCAAAAACTGAAGTTTATGTCACTGCATCAATTATGACACCACAGTTAAGTTTTATTCTTAAAATGTAGAAAACCAAACTGAAAAAAGGCATGTCTGAAAACCTTTGGAAGCTGCTTTGCTATGTCACCACCAACAAAAACAGCTTCTAAATAAATCCACAAGTTCTGCACAGTCATCCAGTTCTCAATGATATCTGTTGTGCTGGAAAGATAGTGCACCCATTTCTGAATCTGTGTCTTGAAGGGTGTGTTGTATCTAAAATAAAAAGAAGACACTTCCTTTATTTCAAGAAGGAAACAAGTGTCTTGAAAGCCACCACATTACTCATAAGGATGAGGAATAATTTTGCTGCTTGTATCTTTGTCAAGCAAATCTATAAAAACCTGCACTTAACTCATTTCAGCTAGTTAGCAGCTATAAACCAAATCAACTTGCTACTTTGTACACATGGTGCATAGCACAGCTCTGATCCCACAGAAGCTGAATAGGAGCAAGATTTCAATTTCACTCTAAGATAAAGTGGTTTCAAAAAAGGACTATGCAACATCTTGTAAGCTGCAAGACTCCCAGAGGCCCTTATCAACCGAAATCTTGCTTTTGAACATCTGCCTCATGATCAGGTTCTGTGTTCCTTATTTTATCTGTGGGCTTTGGCATGTGAAACCAAACAAACTGAAGCTCATTTTCGTTGGCAATTTCAGCGCCTTTGGCATGAGGCAGCGACCTCTCACTGGGGCCAGAATAGCAGTGCCTGTAATGCCCGTAGTAAGCCTGCCACAACCAGGCAGTGGTCCCCTTTATGCTTGTCACCACTTTCTTGCATCGATGAAAACTGTCCAGTTGATTATTGAGGATGTCTGAACTGCATCCACATGCTTTCAAAAGAACTTATTGGAGGGATACAGAGAATAAGAACTAGCCCATGAACAGTTCAAGGACAAGCAAGCTCTTAGTTTTTATCTAGATGTTTACTTTCCTTCTCCTCTGTGAAAGATAGATTTGTTCAATAAAACAAAGCCTCTTCCTGATATTTTTAACTCTCCCCCCCATTCCTGTTACCTGTTATTCATGAGAGAGCCAAGCATCATCAAGCTGTCCTCCATGGTAGCAATTGTTTCCGACGTGCTGTCACCTCTTAAAAGAAGTTCCCCACGGGTTTTAAAGTTTGCGAAGATAAACGTTTTGTTGTCCCATTCAGCTATCACGTGCTTTAACTTCTGCTCAATGTCTCTCTCCTTCACAGCACTTATGCAGATATCCTTTTAAATAAATAGGATGTCAAAACAAGCTATGAATGGTTCAAGTCTCTGGTATACAAATCTCACTCGTATTTCTTTTAACCCTAGTAAGGCTGATGAGCAACTATTTATCAAGTGGGAAGACCTACAGACGTACAAACACCATAGCTAATAACCTGTACACTACATCATGATATGGCCAGCTTTGAGGGGAATAATAAAAGAATAATACAGTGATTGTTTTTCATATCTTTAATGTTGCAAACCAAGGCACATCACAAATTAACTCCTGGGCCAGGTTGCATAATTTAGAAAGAGGAGCTGGCAGCACAATATATTGGTGTCATTATTTTATACGAAAAGCTGAAGTGATAGTTTATTTCTCTATTCTTTCTTTAGAAATATACTGTTTTCCTTCTTACTACCGTTACTTCTACACTATTCAAGCAGATTGTTTTGTTTCATGCACCCATTTCTCTTCCTTCACAATACCTCTATTTCTTCTTTATATCTTAATAGTGGAGCTTCCATTATGTTCCTCAGTTTGAATGTTTCACTTTCCACATCAAAGCTGTGTTCAGTGAGATCTGTAATCTGCTTCCAGTGCCGAGGCATCATTGCTTTACTTGACATACGCTCGAGCAATGGGCAACATTCACTGAAGTCCTCAATGGTCTTCTTTAGGTCAAAAAAGGCCTGCCATTCCTTTACACCACGAGGAAGCTTACGGCATCTATGTAGAAACAATGCAAGCTTTTTCAAACAGTTTCAAATATTCTTTCTGTTACCCATTTAACCACAGTATATGGTTTTAACAGCAGACCACATACCTCCCAAATTCAGGTTACCTGTATCTTGAAGATTCTGTATGTGAGAAAATCTGCTTCCAGTCTATTTCATTGACCGATAGCTGGGCAGGCACCTACAGGCTCCCCTTAAGGAGTGTAGCTGCATAATTCTAATACACTTTGTCCAAGCTATCTTCAAAAACAATTGAACCACTTTACATCCTGATTTCATCTTTTGGTGAGGCTCATGATATGCACTGCTCTGTGCTCTAGAAAAAACCCTGTTCCTCAGCACATGCAGGTTTAAGTCTTTAAATCGTTTGATTCCTGGTTCAATGAAAAGTTCAGCTTCTATGCATGCAATATATCCCATTTTGTAGGAAAACTGTTCAGCAATTCACTAACTTGCCTTAAACATCTAGGGTGAATCTGTCTCTCATGAGTAATAATATTACAACAAACAAGTGACATTTCCCTTCACGTACAAAATAAATAGCCATTGTAACATATATTCCAATCTCATCAGAAAAAAGTTAACCAAGAAGCTCTCTAAGGAACAATAATCCTCAACATTTAGAATCTAAACTAGGTCCTTTATAAAATAAAGTTGGTAACGGATATATTTTTCAATTAAAATTCACATTTTCCATGTTTCAGTGAACAAATATATGCTCAGATATGATTATTGGTGCTAATCAATTATAATCATATTTAAGAAGTAACAGAAGTATTTTAGGCATCTTTACCACAGCAGAGCAGCAGTTTCTCACCTGTTCTGAAACTCCAGAAGTTCACTGTTAATTTTTCCAGTGTCTAACTCTGACCAAAGAATATCATAGTAGCCACTGACTGTGTCAATGACATTATTATATAGATTATAGAGTTTCTGTAACAGATTCAGTTGCTTCTTTATTTCAAGCAGCTGAGGATACCGAGTAACAGGCAAACCAAAAAGATCTTCTCCACCAGTACAAGTAATATATTTCCGAAAAAGATTATCAAATCGATTCTAAGAAAGAAAAAGAAAAAGATTAAACTAACTAACATTAAATAACTAAATATTCAAGACTGGCATTATGTTTAGAGCTACATTAGTGATTAAAATCTAGTAAATACGAGAAAGATATGCAGGAGATACTAGCCACTTACACTGTCAACAGTTTTGTCAACAATTTTCATGAGAAAACTAACTTCCAGTTAGCTTGGAGGCACATCTTTAGAAGTTGTCAGGGAGGCCATTTACTCCATGTGGCACAGTGATAGAACAACAAATGCTAAGCTTGCACTTGAAAGAGGTAGAGCACGACATGCAAAGCGAAGAAAGATGCATGCAGCAAATTCTACCTCTCCAAGTATGCTGTGCAATTCTTTTATCGAAGGGTTGAAGTAAGAATTACTACTGTTTAAGCAATAAAGAAAAACAAAATTTAATTGTCAATTGCAATATAACTGAGGGAACATAGTAGGAAGCCAAATGAATAGCACTATGGCAAAAGGAAAACCATTAGAAGTCATCATTACAGGAAGAGAAATTAATCATGGTACAAAAAAACCATTTCAATAGGAAAAATAGTCAGTTTAAAAGGAAACCTTTAGTATTATTTTAAAAAGGGGGAGAAAAGGGGCAGAAGATTGGGCAGAATTGTATTCATGAGGAAAAGACACAATAATGAACACCAGAACAGTCTATAGGCAAATACACTAAACTTTAGAGTAGGCTCTCATCAGGGTACTGGATTCTAGTAATTTTTACTCATTATCTATGCATTCTCTTAGCTGCTAAAAAAATAGAATCTAATTTTAACCAGCATTCTTTGCCAATGCATAGAAAAAATACCAACTTAGCTTTCATTAAGTGAAAACAGACTTTGCTCAATCAGTAACCCTGTGTATCAATGAAAATTAGTTCAACTACTCCAATTCATTCTCAGACCCTTCAGTGTTAGTTTACTTGCAGTAAGTATTAAGCAATGTCTTAGAATTAACAGTACCTGAAACATAGTAAGCCTGTCACTGGCTTCCTGAGGCTCTAAGCCAACCACCATTGGCCCATTCTAAAAAAAAAAAAAAAAAAATATTTAGAGGGTGTAAATAGCCACATGTTATTTCTAATCAGCATTATTAGCATTTTGTAAATGCTAAACTCAAACATTTTTGTGGCTGTGGGATTCCACCCCTATGTCAGATAACAAGAGAACCAAAAGATCACAGTTACCTACTAGAAGAAGCACTTTATTAAAAAAAAAACAAAAAACAAAAACCAAAGGCAGCAATTAGTTGTCTTTTTAATATAGAAGTTTCCCTAACAGTCTAAAAGTTAGGCAATGGTAGCTCCTTTTTCAAGTAAAATCAGCATTACTTAGAAGATGATACAAGACTGGTTCAGCTTGACTCATTTATATTCTACTGAGAAAGAATATAAGAGCTTAAGTCATTTGTACTTATATCCAACATCAGAAAATGCTTCTTGCACTCTAACATAATGTCTCATTAATCCCAATCTTCTTCACATTTGTTCATGCTAACTAGCTGTTTATCATAAACCCTAAATGTCTCAAGTCTTAATTTTTAAGATCTGATTGATTACCAGCATTACACACTTTAGTCACATACAAAAAAAACCCTGCCCTGCTCTGAAACTCAAATACCACATTAACAAGAATAAACATATTCTTCCAACAGTAGAGGCACATCCCATTAATTAGTCAACTCCACAATCTTTCCACGCTCCCACTGCTCCTCAAAAACTCCTCTAATACAACACACTACAAACACTTGCCTGATCATAATCTGAATAGAACTGTGCACAGTCTTCAGTAAAAGTCTTCACAGTGCTGATAAGCTCTCCTCTGAAGTTTGGCTGCAAAGCAATGAGTTCATTCTGCACTTCATTTGCACGGACTAGCAGTTTTTCCCAAGTGTAGTGCAAAGTGTCCACCTTCTCTGTCTCTTCCTTGGCCACAAGAAGATCGTATTTGTTTAACATAGCATAGGATTCCTGTCAGAAGGTTGGATCACGATACACAAAATGGTAACTGAAGTTAATGTTACACATATATGTATGCTACCATTTAAAATTTTTAAGATCAGAGAATGATTTGTTAGAAAATCTATTCTTTTTGCATAGCAATCATCACAATCTGGCAAACTAATACCAAAGTCAAAGAAACATCAAAATGAAAAGTAGCTAGCTCTCCTTAACTCCTTACCTTTCACATAGCATTCTTCTGATAGGTTAGTTGTGCTAGTGCAACCCGTCTCTCTAAAAAACTATTTCTAGTTAAAGTACTCCTTAAATCCACAGGTTTTAGTTTCATTTTAATGAGAATATTTTTCTGATGCATATCTTCAGTTATCTGCTATGACCCAAGCTGAATATTACGGGAGGTAAGCTGTGAGAAAGCATCTAAGCAGAGGCCTTCAAGCAAGCAAAGCAAACAAACTTCTATTCCATAAAGACCTTTAAGCCCTACTTCATGTTTTCAACGAAAAAGAATTAGGAAACCATATCAAAAGTTACCACAACTAATATGTTGCAACTATTTCAAATGTTATAACTATTCATCATTCAGAATAAGGAATCTACTTAAAAATTTACGTAATTGTCCTTTGTTTTCTCAGAACATTGATCTCCACTTGTATCACCAACATATAAACACTCCACATCTCGAAACCTTCAGTCAAGTTTCACAAAAACACAACTGAAATTCACTTACTGTAAATTAACATAGGGTAGGGTAGCAATGAATCTTGTGGCATAACAGTTTCATCCGAAAATTTTTGTAGAAAGTGGTATTATTTCCATTTACATTTTCCAGTTTGATCAAATTGCAGACAAATTGCAAAAATGGAAACATAACTACCTATCTGCCACCCCACTATGAGGAAAATACATCAACCTCCGTTAAAAAATCTGAAGCATGACTCCTTGTGCTTAGGGAATCGAGGCTTCTGCTTGCACAATTAGAAACTTCGGAATCCTTGGCTACCATGGCTTTTGCCTTGGCTCCACATCATATGGCAAACCAAGATAGGTCTTACAGCAGGAGCTTCCTGAATGTCACCTCCTAAGAGATCTCATTACCTACGACAATTTCACAGGAGGTTCCAGACAAGCTTTGCTTTTGACTGTAAACTACTTGTCCTGTGTTTGCTCCTTCACACAACTAGGGAGACCCTCACAGCTTCTAAGGCTGATACACATTTTTTCTTGGCTGTATTCTGCAAAATATGGAAGGCCTCCACACTCATTTTCATTATTTGCACATACGAGTATATACTGCATTCCATAATTTACCTCAGCTCATAGAAAACAGAATCAGAAAACGCAGGTACAAAACATTTGTTCGACAATAAACACAGTTTTTGCGTCTCCAAAACAGAATATTAGAGTTGTCATTATTTGGTAGATAAGAATTCTGTGTTGTTACTTTAATTTAAAACAATAAGGACACAACCCTGACAATAAAATTATGCGCAATCAGGAATCATGAACATGTCTTAGGAAAAAAAAAATTCTACTGAACGTCTAGTCAATGGTGCATTTTCCCAAACTATAGTATTCTTAAATCCATACTCTGGTCAGGAATGCGGAGAAACAGTTACTATTTGTTTTTAATTCTCCCATTTGACCAGAAGCCCCTACATTGTCACATGTTCAATAAATGTATTCTAGTAAGTGAACTACATTAAGGAAGTCAATTGTTTATGTTTATTTCAAGCCATGATATAGCTGATAAAGCAATCACTCTCACACATTCTCACATAGTCTGCCTAACATTAGCTTTCTCCTCTTCTGTGGGCTAAGCTAAAAAAAAAGAAAAGAAAAAAAGAGGAAAAACAATGCTTTTCCTATACAGAACCCCTCCACAAAGTACTAAAAGTTTTCTTTTATTGAATATCTGTATTCTCATCTTCCTGTTCCCTAAATCACTCAATTTCTGCACTACCCACTGAACCACCTCTTGCCTCAACGAGTTTGCATTTGTCCAAATCGGAGTTCCCTGCAAAAAAGGTTTACAGAACACAACAGGTCTGCCACCCAACATTTAACACATTAAATCATACCTTTTCAAAGTGCACTGTTAAGCTTTAACCCAGAAAATAATTGCTCTGTTGAAACAGTACCCATACATGCCACATTCCTGTTAACTACCTCAATGGGCCCAACTTGAGAGTCTATGGAGATCTGCAGTTCTCTGATCTCTTTTAAAGCTGACATAGCTATTCTTATATCATCCAGATCCTTGATGCGGCGATTTAACTTCTTGCCAGTTTCCTCTATAAAAGTGAAAATTGCCTCCATCTCTGTTCGGTACTTCTTATTACAATGACTCCCCAGCAAAGTCATCCAGGCTTTGGTTTCTGCTCTCAGTGCTAGCTTCAGATCAGCTAAAGACATTGAACAATAAATTGTTATTTAGACACTGTACATATTTAAGATGTAGCTTTAATCTTTTTTTCAGTATGTGTTCTCTTCCCTCCCAGTTGTGGTTTTCCAGTCTGACCATCCATGTACAGAGAAGATGAAATCACACTGACACCTTTGAGTGGTTTACAGGATTGCTTGCAATTCAAGATTGCTTTCTTCCTAATCTTCTCAGAATGTATCACCCTTCCTACTGGAAAGATGAGGCTGGACTCCACACTTGTCAGCTTGTTCATATATGATTATACACATTTCTGTCCTACGCATCACTAACAAACTGGTTAATATCCTCATCTAAGTCTAAAAACTTTTAAAATATTAATCTTTAAAAAAAAAAATGTGGAGGAAAAAGGATCTGATTATGGAAGCTGAACAAACAGAAAGTTTCATCTGACATTTAATGAAACCAAATGGTCCCTCAACCATTTAATTTTTATAAGTCATCTGTAGCATCAGTGGAACCAAGTGACAAACATTTAGAGAGAAAATTGAAGTCTTGCTGATTTGCTGCCCAATTCTGCAACAATTCAGTCCATTTCTCCAAAGCTCTGCCATTAAATTCAGATTTCTTCCTCACAGTTCTCAACAGAAGAGTTGAAAATCAATGCCAACGCAAGCGTTACATAAAATTCTAGCTGGATATAATTTCAACCCTGTCACCTATTCATTCCCTGTTCAGATTTCACTTGTGTGTCTTCCTTTTTACACAGTGCCTCTTCCCAGGTTTAGCTCTCACACCTGATGGTCTTTTTGATTTATTAAATGTCAGAACTACCTCACCTCCATTGAGTTGCAACAGCCAGCTTGTTTCTCTAGTTCTTTGCCTTCAAATATAAGCAAAGACATTTGGTTGACACTCTTGCCTACTGAAAGAAACATTCTGCTTCCTCAGATTTGATGCCCACTACATCAGTTGCATACATTTCTTACAGTCCATCATAGTTCCCAACTGTCCTTTCCGTTATAGTGGTATAAAATGCTTATACAAAATTTAGTTAGGTGATGTGGAACCCAAGCTACAAAAAAATAAATATTTGAGGCCTGGCTTTCATGGCAAAAAGGGAATCAGCAACACACATGTTTCACTTAATTAACTGTGTTAAATAAAAGGCTTTTCAGCTGTCTCATTACATGCAGCCAGGGAAGCAGAAAAGCAACATCATCTTACTCCCATAAAATATGTAGCTATGGGGGTCAGTGACAGAAGGATAGACAAGCATCTACCATCCACCTTGTAAGTAAGCAGAAGTATCCAGGTGGGAAAAAAAACTCCAGCTGAGCCTCACAGATACCCTCGCATTGGTGTTCTGTTTCCATGCATTTACAGCCAAAACAGCAAACAGCCATTCTCTCTCTTTCTCCTTTCCATCTTTAATCTAGTTTACCCATCCAAAACTAAGCCTCATCGCTCTTTCCTACAGGAGTCAGAAAGTATATGTCTCTAGAGAGAAGTGGAAAGCTGAACTCTACCAGTGTATAGTGCAATAGCTCCCACGCAGATGTATTCAGGCTCAGAATCGATTTTCAGCTCCAAGTCTTGGAAATGCAGAATTTCAGATTCAAATTCAGAGAGTAATGGATTTCCCATCATTAATTTATTAATGGTTTCCTCCTTGTCCCTCTGCCATATATGGTGGTAACAACTAAAACGCTCCAAAGCTGTAAGAACTTCCTGAAACACATTAGAAGTTCAAAGAAGATTCTCAGAATTGTATGTATAGCATACATATAATTTCTTAGCATCTGCTCATTGTTAGAAGACATTAATAACTCCATAGTGGAGCAGGTTGCATCACCTCACTAAACAGAACGCTGCTGGTAAATTTATGCTAAAGCAAGTCCCATTAGCAATCACAAGCCTTGGCAGGAACTGTATGCTAATAACATTCAATTTGTCAGACCAGTTACCATATTTTCCAATGAAGTGATTCTTCAGTCAATAAAATCCTAGGAATCCATGGGAAGTAAAATACTCCTTTAAGACTAGGATACAGTACACTTGTTCTTCCCTACCGCTTATTGGACTAGCAAGTGACACCTGAGCTCCAGGGCCCAACATAACAAGAACAGCAGTAACTCAATTCATTCTCGAATAATGAAGACATCACACAGTTTTTTTTTATATGTACAGCATTGGTGATGTTAAACATTAAATTGTACACTCAATTCAGTTATCTTTGATTTGAATATCATTTAAGGAGTGTGCAACAGAATTCTTTTTCTGGTTCTCAGGAGTTCGGGAAAATGTCAGACAAAGTTAAATCACTATCTCTTCAGCTAATTAAACAAGTAAACGAGAGGCGACTGCTACAAGAGATAATCCACATCCTGACTTAACATAAACATAGTGCTTGCAAGCATTTAAACCTGGCTAAATGATAAGAGTTTCCAGTTACAAAATACTGAGTATCAAAATACCAAGATAACTATCCACCATTGTCAACTGCACCTTAGTCTTCAGCACAAGCCTGTATGTCATTGTGCTAGTTAAGCTTTAGTACCACTGAAGTTACAAGGCTTTGAATCAAAAATTTCCACCTGGCAAGGCTCCACTGTAAGGCTGGACTGGCCCCAGGAGGAACTGATGCAGAGTTCCCCACAGATATATCGGTTCAATACCTACAGTTCAGTAGTTCACAGAATAAAAGGGCAAAGAAATGATGCATATCCCTTAAGCTATCTCCTAACCTGCAGTAGCAAATCCTATGCAGCACTTCACAAATGCCAAGCTGATGGCCAGTTTTCTTCCAAAAACCTTCATAAACTCTTTATAATGGGCCAGAAGTCATGCTGGCTTCATTAGAATTTCTATGTGAATAAAACTGTATTTAACACACTTGTACTATTCCTACCAGTTCAGTATTAAATACACACAACTCAACTATACCTAGATTTTTTTTATGATGTTTTACCAATCAGAGATATGTTTTTAATCAGATCTAAGTTTTACTTCATGTAATATTCAAAACCTCATAAATTTTTGAACAGAGTACACTTAAACCATGTTACACTTTCAAAGCATATTTGCAAATTTGCAGCCACATATTTTCCATCCACCATCCTACAGTTTTTCATTCATATGTTTAATCACTGCTTTAAATGCCTACCCTTATTGCCCAAGGATATTAAAAGTAATACATTAATATTCTTTGGATGGTGGTATTAAATTAACATCTCGATTGTCTTACCCTTTTTGTAGAATTAATAGCAGTGCTGAGTAAAGATACTAATTTAATAACTTCTTTGTTCTCTGAAACACTCTTGAAGTAGTTCTGGCTTTGCAGAGGATCAGATAAACTGAGTGATGCTGCATCTGACACACTATCTATAAAGGCAAATTCAAATACAAAAGCAGTTTTAAGGCAGACATATTGTTTAGGCCAAGTAAATTCCTACAGACAAGAACTAATGACCTATTTTTCAATAAGCATACATTTTAAAGTTATGTATTCTTATTAATCAAAAGGGCAACTAGAAGTCTAGGTGTCCAATATAGTTGACACAAATTCATAAACCTCTCAATTTTAGGAAATGCTTCATCTAGGTACTCTGCCAAATTTGGAACAAGTTCCATTGCAATCTTTCAAATATAATCTTTCATTTTCTCTCACCCCTCCCCAAGGTTTACCCTATACACTTCACCTAAGTGACTTACTGATATGTCAGCACTGAGCAAATCCATAAATATTTTTATTTTCTGAAATAATGTGGGGTAGACCACAACTGAGAATTTAAAATACAAATGAACATTAAATCCGAGAAGATGATCATAGCCAGTTCTCAAAAGGAAAGAAAGATAAAAGTAAGGTCAATAAGTTCACAAATTGAACTTACCATCATTTCTTATTTCATCTTGGGCAAGAGAAATTCTTAGTTTTCAAAGAACAATTTCATTTCTTAGACAGTTCAAGTATTACTTCCCTACTTTTTAGGTGTATAAGAGGGAGCTAACCTAAATAGATTCAATATATTTTTGAAGTACCTGAAGTACGAAGTAGAACAATTAATTTGGCTTGATTCTAAACCATTTCAGATGATTCATTCAAGAACCATCTTGAATCAGAACTTCATTCAAGAAAAACCCAGCAACCAAAGGTACCATCTTAAATCTCCTTGACTTAATGCATTCAACAACTTAATTCCATGTCAGATTACAAAACAGTTTAAGATCCTTTTAGAAACTTTAGTCTATTCTATCCTCTACACAATCCTCTCTCCACCCATACTACAATTAATGTAGCCATTTCTATTCATACCAGGTTTTGTTTTAAGTTCATCTTACCCTTCTTAAAGGAATTTCAGCACAAGTGTTAAGATGCCATTTGAACGTGCCAAGTTACAAACCACACTGGCAAATCATGAAAGATCTTTTGTGTAGCAATAGTGACTGTAATTGTTTTCCAAACTCATTAACAATTTCTAGTATGCTGCCCAAGTTGACACCCTAACAGCTTTTCACATGCTGCAGGTAGGACCCAAAGCAGTACAACACTGAGAGGCACAAAAAAAATCCCCCTTACTAAAACCCACACAAAGGCAAGTATCTTCAGGCAAGCCTGGTTTCTAATCACAAAGAGAAGCTCTGGCATTGTTATGATATCCTATTTCTCCTCTGAGGTAATTTAAAAATCTATGAAGTCTTCATTCTACCGCTTTTGATGCATTTTGTATTTAATATCCTTTAACGCATTCTGTATAAATCACATTTACCTAACATTCAAATTGAGTGATGTCAGAGTTTATCATTACCAGGGATGTTTTTCTTTCCAGTCTCTTTCATTCCATCATCAGAATCACTGTCTCTGCTCTCGCACCACAACATAGACACTTTTCTCTCTAACATTTTCTTCTGGGGAAGAAATAAAATTTCATTTTCTATTTGCAGTAGTTTTGAAACATTAGTTTTAAGTAAGGCTGTCAAAGACACAAACCTTGGATATTCTCTCCTTACTCCACTGTCCAACTCCTTTCATTACTTTCACAATACTATCTACAGCTTTATTGAGCGTCTGCTGTACCTCATCCAAAGAGGGTATCATGACGATATCAGGGATAGATAGGTTAATATTAGTCCTAATTATAGGTTGAGCACTTTTTTTCTCCTTGGAAGCATTGTGATTTCCTAATAAAAGACAAAAATAACCAACAAAAAAAACTTTGTTCACATATTTTTCAAGACATCAAACTAGGCATTGTGATGATATAAACCAATAAATATATCCTAGTGTTGAGTATCGAGTGTAATTTCTTAAGGAAAAAAAGATTCCCGAGTAATTTACAAGATGTACTGGTATAATCTATAGCAGCACAAGCAAAAACAAAGTGCCATGCTATTTCTCTCCATGAAGCTCCTCTTCAACTTGTTCTGCGCAGCTAAACTCTGTTTAGCAGAAAATTTTGTTATCTGGCCTGTACTCCCAGTTAGCATATTAAACTGGGCACAAAAACTCCTTAGAATCTCATAAAATTGATGCCTTATATGCTATACAGACCAAATACAAATGCCTTTATTTTTCGTTTCTTAAAAGTACGTAACAAGAAAACACTTCAGAAGAGTGTTCCGTCATAATGCGTAGAAAGATCTGAACACAATCAGTAAGAGAAAGAGAACACACCTCTTTCTCTATTGTTTTTTTCATACAGTTTCATGTAAAAGCCAAGGTCAAACAGGTTACCACTTATCAAGTCCAGCTCTAAATATAGTATCCAGCTTCATAACAGTACCGTCAGTCCTAAGAGAAACAGCATCGCAATGACACATTCCTACTGTCAGAGGAAAAAAAATTCCTTTGGAAATATATCATGTTGTCAATTGTGATTTGACAAGACAGCTTATTCAAAGCCCCTTTGTTTTCCCCTCTTTTACGTATGTGGCTCTTCTTTTTATAGGTCTGGGATACTACATTTACATATTTCTTTTTATAGGCTAAGAAAGCAAAGTACTGTAATAGGGCCACCTAAGAAGTTGATCACAGAAGATGCATGGATGCGCTTGCGTATGGTCTCCAGAGCATTTCGAGTGACTTTCAAAAGGGCGTCAATATTACAGTGATTGAAGTAGGAAAGCAGTTCATCGGCTTCTTCCTCTAACAGTTCCAAATCCATTCTCTTCCTCTTTGTTGGAGGAGACAGTCCAGCCCATATCTCACTGGAATTGCGGGAGTAAGCCAAGCTTTTTGATCTTCTATCCTCTTCTGTTGCTAAAACATCATAAATAGTTAAATTGACTTAAGGAACTTGAAAACACAATAAAGCAGCACCTCCACAGGTGTCTGAAATATAGCTGAATTTTACAGACATGTAGATTATACTCATTTGTAATCTGTACCTCAACGTAACAGTCTTTTTACTCTTATTCATCTTCTCTACTCAGTTCAAACTGGCATGATTATCACCAAAATTTAGATGTTATTTCTTCTCTAGGAAGTCCAGCAATTAAGCAAGGCCTGTAAGTAGCTGCTCCTATGGCATTAACATTTCAACATGCAAATTAAGACTGATAATACTGACCTATTTTGCAGATGAGAGATGATTGTTAGATGATCCGTTATCCAGGCAAATTCAAACAAAAGTCTTTAAATATTACATACTGATTGATACTTCAGCCAGCTAAGCTACAAGGTCCCCCAACACATACTATCAGCATGCAAAAGAAACACAAGCACAGAGCTACAATTCAATCTTCTTACCTGGGTTTTTTCCCCTTATTTCACCAGTGGCTACAACTGACTTATCTTCTTTTCTGGCCTGAACCTCAGTGTCAAGTAACATGTTAATCAGCTCATGAGCAGCGTCTTCCACCAGCGAGCTTTTTAAATGTAAAGTCCGAGAACCTTTTATACAGAGCTCCTGTTATCAAACCAAAACAAACATCTGTTCTTATCTTCCCAGTTCTCATGTCTATTTCAGTCATAGCAGCCTTTATTAACACAGATGTCAAGGCCTCAGGTTTGTAAAAAACAAGGTCAATACACAACATTATTTTTAAATTGGTTTGTTCCAAACTATCTAGTGTTGGATTCTTTGTTGTGCCAAACAAGCCATCATAAACATCTTTCAAAATTGCTATGGCTTGTTTCCTAAATCACATGACTTATCCATAGTTAATATCACGAGTCAACATTTATAAAGCCTATTTCCAGTAAAGGGCTCCCAAAAGCAAGTGCTTCTTAATTTTCTTGACTTTCCAATGTAGACATGGAAGATTAAACCTTTCTTTTAATTGCTGCCATTTTACATTACTTGGCTGTGCCATAAGGAGTATTAGCCAATCATATTTCCCATTTATAGCTAGACAGGAGATAAAAATCTACCAAAAGCTGTATTTATGATTAGAATAAACAAGAAAATTACTAACTGAGGGGAGAAGGAATCAAAGAATGAGATTTAATAAAATTCAGAAATGTATTAAATCAGCTTTCTAGCTGACTAATAACTTACATGCTTACAGTTAATCCATCTCAACATAAAAATATTTTGATGGGGTGAAGGAAGGGGCTCTTCCCAGAATGCCTTCACCCAGGTATTTCTGAGTATATTTTGCATATCCCATTACCAACTCAGGAGAGCTTGAGATTAACAAAGATATTCAGTACTCCATCATTTCCATAATATTTACTCTCCCGGGCACCGAAGTGCACTTGTTATGGAGCTATTCACATGCATCAGATGAGCGATTCCCTTATTTAAAGGCACTAACAAACACCAATGACAAAAAAGATACTATCACAGAGGAAAAACATTTAAGTTGAGTGATATTAAAGCATAAAAGAAGTATCATACGGTAGTTGGCCTGACATTAATAAGCTCAGAAAAGAAAATCTCAGGTCAGACCTCTTTGCATTTGGTATTTTTGTTCCTTTTTAAGGTTCCAGCCAAGCAAGTGGGGATTTCCTTATTTCATTTTCCCACGTATGGTTCATTAATTCCATACTGGTTTTATCTCATAAAAAAGGAAAAATATCTTAATGCAAGTCATTGAACTCTTCTTTATGAAGCTTTTATCTAATAACCTTAGTCTTTTGGAGAAATTCCTCACAGCTCAGTGGTTCATCTTCTGGCAACATACAGAGTAGCACTCTATTCATATCTTGAAAGACAGCATCAATGCGAAATTCAACCAAGTCATTCACTCGATCAAGCAGTAACTCCAGCCCAGCTTTTGAAGCAAACAGAATATTCAAGTCAAGCTTAAAAGTTTGAAACAATAGTCTTTGCAGAGCCCTCCTTAAATTTTTATTTCAACAAACTATCACCTTTAATTTTATATGGATTCTACACCTTAACCAGCTTACTTCAAACATCTAAACTTTTATGGCAACATTCACCACTGAAATCATAATTAATTTTTTGCATACCATATGCTCATCTAGCATATGCTATGCATATCCTAAAAGATAATAGGCAAAATATAATATATATGAGATGAGCTTGAAGTATATGCATTTCAAATACGAAGACATTAAAATGCAACTGAAGTCCAAGAATACTGCTCCTTCTCCTATAGCTTGAACTAGTTACCACTTGGAGAACCTACTAGCAACAGAAGCCTTTGACAAATAAAATATCTATCCATCAAAAAAAAAAGTTAGAAGACAAATTATAGTTAACAGAAAACAATCACTAGAATTTTCGCAGTTTAACAGCAATTCGCTTTCAATGCTGAAATTGAAATAGCAGCAAGGTGCCTGTTCCAGACTTAAACTACTTGTATTATTCAAAATTAAATTGAGTGTAACGTCAGGTTAGCATCCAAAATGCATTTTAATTTGCCATTTCAACTAAAGAAAATTCCCACTATAACTACTTACATCATTTCAAAAAAACAAAATCTGTTTGATATAGTAATTAAGCTGAAGCAAAAGGAACTTGGTATCTTCAGAAACAATATGCATCTTGGTGCAGTCTTCTGATAATCTTTTGAAAAGACTACAAGATTATCTGTTTTCTAAAGCTGTCGTCCAAAATGTGGGTGCATTAGTTTTAAAGAGACTGATGTTAAAAAATAAAAAGTTAATATGAAAAGCTCTTGAGCAGTGACAGTGCCAACTCAGTCAAGATATTATTCACTGAGAACTTCTTTTGTACACTACAGAAACAAAAGGCAAGATTAGGAAAAGTCTGAAACCTAGGAGCTCTTTTCAAAAGTAGCTATCACTCTTTGAATTCAGAATACACAGGACCTTTTGCACACTACTTTATGCTTGCTTTAATCCTAACTGCCATCCCATCCATATTAGTAAAAATTTGACAAATATGCAAGACAAAAAGAAGGTGTTGTTATAAAGCTGTTAAGTGTTGTTAAAATATAAAAGTTTCATGAAGTACAGGACAAGTAAAAATTCTGATTTCTTTCATGTATAAGGCAATTAAGTGCAAATCATATAAAGCATAGTAAGCTTAATAATATAGCTTGCATTTGTATAGAAACAAACAAGCATAAGTTAATGGAAGGAGGCAAGTGACTTACCTAGCTTGTAAAAAACCGTATTAATATATTTCTCAATATTCAAGGATGTCCAGGTCAGTAACATTAGGCCTGGCTGGATAGTATCATCTACATTTGCTAACTGAGGAGCCATCAGTTTTTCAACAGGGTGTTGTATTTTCAGTTTAATTCTTTTATATTCTGCTAGCATCATCTGAAACAAACAGAGAATGAAAACATTGGTTAATATACACTGATTTGAACTACTTCACATACACATATTTATCACAACTTAAATGAAGAAAATTCCTCTGCATACACATCACTGAAATTCTTAAGAAACCATAACTAATCGTTTAGGAAATGTTTTCATTATTTTTGGCAAGAGTTCACTATTTGTTGCTCTTTATAGTAATGCGAATACTACCTGACATGGAAATTCATCTTTGTAGATTGTACTGGTTTTGGTTGGGATGGCGCTAATTTTTTTCACAGTGGTTCATGTGCTGCATGTTTTTGATTTGTAACCAAAACAGTGTTGATAACATACTGATGTTTTGGCTATTGCTGAACAGCACTCATACAGCATTGAGGCCTTCTCTGCTTCTCACACTGCCCCACCAGTGAGTAGGCTGGGGACACACAAGAAGCTGGGAGGGAACGCAGATGGGACAGCTGACCTCAACTGACCAAAGGGATATCCCGTACCTATGGCATGATGCTTAAAAATAAAAGTTGGGGGAAGAAGGAAGGGGGGACATTCCGAGCTACAGCGTTTGTCTTCCCAAGTAACCGTGATACAGCCTTGCTTGCCTGGAGATGGCTAAACACCAGCCTCCCGATGGGAAGTAGTAAATTAATTCCTTACTTTGCTTTGCTTGCGCATACAGTTTTTGCTTTCCTTGTTAAATTGTCTTTATCTCAGCCCACATGTTTTCTCTTTTAACCTTTGGATTCTCTCCCCCATCCCACTGCGGGAGTAAGCAAGCATCTGTGTGGTGCTTAGCTGCCCATTGGGGTTAAACCACAACACAGAAAAAGGTGTGCAAGTGTCAGTCTCTAAATGGATGTTCCAGGAGACAAAAAGTCCAAGGAAAAAAAAAAATGCATCTAAGTCAACTTTTCAGCAGTTTTATTAGACCAGCCTTACCAGAACTTTAATATAGTATTTGGTTTCTAATGCATCTTTAAGCAGCTGATCTAGTTTCACATGTTTTGCAAAAAACAACCCTTGCAATAACTTCATGACTTAATATGACATTTTTTTTCTTATTTCAGAATCAAGTAGCCCTCTGAAGCTATAGTTTTCTGGACAGCTATCTTTGAATCCTCGTCTTGAGTCATGAGGAACCTTACCTGTTCATAGGCAGGCAAAATGATCCAAAGGATTTAAAAGATGAGAGAAAGGGAAGTTTTAGTTTCTCTTTTTTAATTCCACAGACATCTGTGTAAAATACTGGTGCAAGAACTATGCTACTACTTAAATTAATGCTTTATGCTTTTTAAAGGCATACCACCTGTTCCTCCCTCCCAGCTATCCTCTCAGAACTAAGTGTATCCAATGGTGACTCCGTTATTGGATGACAGATAAATTGCTTATCATTTAGAAAGCATGCAACAGAGCAAGGCATCTTGTAAGCCTCCTTTCCCCCCCATCCTCATCTCTTTCCCAAGCTCTGCAGAGCTTCCCTGAACCCATGCATCTTTGAAGTGACTTCACAGAAAATACAAAGCCAAGAAATTCTTTTAAGAAGTGCCTCAAGGCAGTCATAAAGACAAAAAATAGATTTGCCAATGTTTTCTTAATGCATAATAGTTGTTCTTCATTTTTTCTCTTCCATATGTATAGAACCTAGACATCTTAATGTACACTACACCTACATAAAATAACTAAAATAAACCCACATGCAAATTGTTGAGAATCTTCTTATACCAGTCTCTCTTCTGTTGAATAATACTTGCAAATGGTGGGATTTCAAGGCACATGTGAGCCATGCAATCTGTTTCTCTGATTAAAGTTAATATTTGAGGGTCGAAATTCACAAATAATTCTCCCGTTTCCGGAGCTTGTACCAAGAGAGATGCCTGAAGTCCTCTTTTAGTTAATTCAATCTGCAGGAAACAAAGTCATCATTCCGGATCAGACAAGCCAGTAGAACAAAATCCTTTTTTTTTTTTGGACATAAAAATCACGTTGGCAGATACTAAAATCACGTATTGCTGACAATAAAGATTGATGTGGTAGGAATCAACAAAACTTCATTAACACAATCTGTATGTACCCAAATGCTTAACTATCAAATTAACTGTTCTTCATCCAACAGACATTTTTCTGTTGGTTCTTGGATATCATAAGCTGCATTTCCAAGCCCAACATCAAAAGCAGAGCCATAAACTTTCTTCAGTCCTCTTAAATCTGAACTCTCATTTCCTTAAAACTTATTGCACATTCTGCAGTAAGGCTGCATACAACCTCCTTTATGAACTAAATTATTCTTGGATAACTTCTTCAGACATCTTTTGAATAAACTTATCCTCGTTTCTCCTCTTGCTTGTTTTCCACTACCTAACAGATATACCATGCTCCAATCTTAAGGGAACTCCTAATTATATCCAACCTCTGGGCAAATTTTTTAAAAAGACTAAAATTAATGTTCATTATAGATTTTTTTTTTTAATTCTTAAAAGGGAACACTAATCACACTATTGGCTTTTTAATATTAGAATACCATTTGTTCTCCACGTAATTAGAAGGGATAGCATTCATCAGACCACCACACATAGAAAACTGGGCTAATACCAGGAAGAAGTCATGCCTTAGATAGAGAAATCTTTCCTACATGAAAAAATTTGCTGCTATTCCTATTTTCCAGTTGTCCTTTTGCTGACGTAATTTTATTGTTCTTTATTAACTTCTCAAATTTCACGTATCACACTACATGGAAATGAAGCTTGTTTTTAAGCAATAGTTTCAGAACCCACCGGTTTCTTTCAGTGTACTTTTTTCTTTTTTATGGAACACACACTGAAAATTTGCACTCCCTTTCAATGTCTAAAATATAGTTGACTATACTGCTTGCTTCAGCTTTATCATGTATTATCATGACATTTTACACAGCACTTTTCAAGAAATCATCTAATCAAGTTTTGCCAGTGAAGTTGTCATGCTCTATCCACTAGCATCAAAGTCACTCAGCACAGCTGCCTTAAATAGGAGCTGAATTTTTTTCTGCAAAGTTCACCAGCAAATCTTACTGTGCTCTTCTTTGGACTTCAGACTCATTATTCCCACTAGCAATCTCTTCCTCTCCCATTTATGTTTTTTTTGTGTAATTTTCATTATTAAGGTAACAGAAATTGGTAACAGAAATAAGGGGTACATTGAAGGCAAAATCTTACACTGCCATGGAATTATGTTAACTTTCACACTTCCCGGTATTTTACTATTTTAATATGCTCAAGTTGAACATCAGTGGCTATAGCACAAAAAATAATGGCTTTAAATCTTATTCTATTAAAGAAAGTGGATAAACAAGGTGGTAACCATCCAGTAACATATAAAAGGGGGGCTGGGGGGGAATGTTCGGAAATATCAGAAAGTGCCACTAAGCTTAACTATTTCCACTGTATAGAAAAATTAAAAGTAGTAGGAGTTACAGCCCTATTTCTGTTGCATTTGTATTTCCCACAGGACACTTGCCCTCCTCTCGTTTTTCTTTTGTTCAGGAGTAGAGCAGCAGCTCCACCTTGTGTTCTACGACACTCATGTCCACATCCATCTGCACTCTTGTTGCCACAGTGAGACTACTGAACAGCAGTCCCTTTTTTTTCCCATATCTGGTAGACAAGTGTATTGATGTTAAAGCGGATATACGGATATACTTTTCATGTATTTTCAGGGCATGTGTGCTCGTTTCGAAACTTTGAAATTGTGTTTAAACCCACCTCCTTTTGTTCCCACCTAATAAGTATAAGGTTGGATAATGCTCAGCAAGTTTATATGGCTGCCACGTGCAATTTGACTCTGCTACAGGAGAAACCAGATGCTTACTTTTAGCACAGATCAGAATCAGATCACAGATCACCAGGAGCTCTCAAAGAAAGGCACCAGTTCAGGGGAGATGCCTTGGATGTTACAGTAATTTTGTAAAAGATGAAAGGAGAATGTACTCGACAGCTCCATCAGGCACAGTACGTGTCAGAAAATCTGATGACCAGATCATCTAGCCAAAGGAGACAGATATAGCCCCACATGAAGCATACATCCTCCTTAGTCTTTACAGCTGAGACAGGGAATATATCCTAAAAGTGCCCAGGCAAGGACATGATATCATCAGCAGGTACAATTCAGTGAAAGCTATCATCAGTATACTTGGAACAATGCAGCTATCCAGCACAGTACTGGCATCAAAACAGAAACTGAGACCAAGATAGAAACACTAAACAAATGCCAAAGGCTTCCTGAAGCATCACAATTCCCTTCCATAAAACATGAGGGATGCACATACCAAACCAGCTCTGTGAAGAGCACATGAAATCAAAGATGGGCTTCTCAAGTTACCAAATAAGCATTTGAAGTTAAAGACATTTCTAAGTACAACAGTAGCAATTTTCATTACTGCCCAGGAGGACGACCAATTATACAGAAGTCAGTAGTGCCAAACTTAGATCTGATGTACCTGAAACATAATCTATAATGAAAAAACAGTTGAAGTAATACTCTTCAGGTTCCTTGATTCCCAACTGACAGTCAACACCAGATTAATTATCAGTAACATACAGACAGCACCAGAACCAAGGCAATCTGAATACAACATATTATGCAACCTCTAATATTGCAGTCACTTCTCCTGTTTTACTATGCCAAATTGACACAAACACTCCCACCTACAGTATCAGACAATCAAATCTGATGATCCTTTAAACCTTGATGGCAAATGCAAGTGTGAAGGGGGAAGGAAGAGTCAGGAAATCTTGGTATATTCAGATTGGACAAGAGACAGCAGGAACCTCTGGTCTCAGGTCCGGTGTAAGATTAGCTTTGAGAAGATGTTTATCAGCACCACAGATTTTCACATTGTACAAAAGTTGGGGCTGAGCTGCAAGAACAAAAGGCAGATGTGGTGCTAATTGTGCCACCACCTTCAAAACAGTTATCTGGACATTCTGGTCCTTCTTTTTGAGATTTGAGAGGCTGAGGCCAATTTTTCTACAACACGGTCTTTGACAAGGCAACAAAGAAACTGGAGCTGGAAAATATGCCAATAGGATAGCAGAAACTTGCAGAGATTTCATGGCTATAAAGTAGTTCCCACAGAAGCCATGTGATAATATGAAGGCAGCCTATGTTCTTTGTTCTACGTACAAAACCCAAGAGGGCAAAATCAGTCAAATGAGATTTAGATCTTAAGGTAAACCATGTCTTCTGAAAAATATTCATACTACAAAGTGTTCTGCCTTACCAAATGGTTGATAGGAAATGAAATGTCTCTGTACTGTGTCTGGCTGAGATGGAGTTAATTTTCTTCATAGCAGTTTGTATGGTGCTCCGTTTCAGATTTGTAATCAAAACAGCACTGATAACACACTAATGTTTTAGCTATTGCTGAGCAGTGCTTGCACAGGCCTTCTCTGTTTCTCACTCTGCCCCCTGCAAATGAACAGATTGGGGGGTGGGAGGGGACAAAACCAGGCAGATGTACCAAAATAACCAAAGGGATACTCTGTGCCATATAACATCATGCTCAGCAATAAAAAGGGAGAGACAGACCTTGAAGGGGGTAGCCATCTTTTGCCCTGGAACTGGCTGGACATTGGCCTACCCATGGGAGGTGGTGAGCGACTGCTTTTGCAATACTTTGTTCTCTTCCTCCACTTCCTTCACTTACTAAACAACTTCTCATCTCAGCCCACAAGTTTTCTTGCTTTTACTTTCCTTTCTTCTTCCCTGCCTGACTGGCAGTGGGCAGGGGGAAGTGAGCAACTAGTTGCGTGGTGCTTAGCTGCTTACTAGTGTTAACCCACATCATGCTCAAAATACACTCATGTACCAAGTATGCTATTAATTCTACAGGATGCTCTATCTGTTGAGACTGGATGCTTTTTACGTGTACATTCACTCGGACCATACCCATGGATCATCACTCAAAAACCAAACCATATTGTCCAGACCAGAGGAAACCTCTGTCTGCTTTTACCTTAAGCTAAGCAGCTGAGAGAACTCCTCTCCCCGTACATGAGCTTCTCAACACCAGAGTCAGTGGGACATGGCAGAGACAGAGGAGCAGCTAAGGCTACCACTGAATCTTCATTATAGATTTCCATAATAAATATTTTTCATTGTAACTTCTTAATTATAATGAAAGTCTTTCAATTGCTCCTAAATTGAGCTACAGGCAGTAAGGCACTGTTCATTAACAGAAACACTTTCTTATGAAGTACCTTTTCTTAATCCATCCCTCGCTTAAGAGGCATCCTAAGTCTACAGCTTAGCATACCTGACTACTACTATTAACCAGAGATTCCTTCACACTGCTGTAACCCAGTGTTTCACTGAGGCCTGAAACAACAGGAATCCAACCCAGTCTGTAAAGCTAGATGTTATTAGTCTACCAGCAACAAAAATCCGCCACATTTTTTTAAAAGAAATATCCTAACCAAAATCAGCCGTTTTACCTGCTGAAGCCATCCCCTGTGGTAGATCACCTCAAACTCCGTAAGAACTTTTGCTACTCTGTTGTAGTTGCGGATTATGCGCTTGCCATCTGGTGTTCGCAGAACAGCCGGGTGCCGCTGGAAAGACTCCATGGGTTCCTGGATCCTATGGAATAAGTGGCGTGCCCACAAGATCTTACCAGCTATTGGAGGCAGATTACGAGCCAGTGGAGGGTCCTGCTTCTGCCTAGTGTAGATCTTACAGACTGTTTCTATGTCATGACCGTATTTTTGAAGTATTTTCTGATACTTTTCATCAATGCCAAGATTTGGGATTTGTAATCTGCTTAGAAAAATAATAATCATTTTTAAAAATTCCTTCAATACTACTGAAATTCTTCTGATGTTGGAAAATACAGTTGTTCCAGATTCTCTTCCATTCTTTAGAAAATAACTACTTTAGCAGCAGAGTTTTCACTAAAGCTTGAACAAATGCTGTCACAACCTGATTCCGAGCAACCAAGATTTAGACCAGATGATAAAAGTTTCCAAGTAAGCCCACACATTTTCTGTTTTGTCACTGTTTTCAAACACTGATCTAAAATTATGTGCAGCAATCTGTAACCAATCCACCACTAGCAGACTACTCCATTAAACAGAATATTATAAGAATATAATTGCTGCCTTGCAACAATGCGAATTTATCAAGACAAATTTTACTGCTTCTTAATACAAGCATTTTACTCTCTCCTAACTGCACTGTGGTAACAAATTAATGTCATTGTTCAAGGACAAAGCTAAGGCAAATATGCTAACAGCCATGAAGTATTCCTGTACTTATGCTAATTTTGAAAGAAGTAGTTCAAAGTCCACTTATATTTTGCATTTTCCGATACAAAAAAATATGGGTTTTATTCATCCACACTGCTGAGAAGACATCCCTTAACAGAGCTGAACAGTTCAGTGAGAGGAGGTCAAGGGGGTTTTTGTTTGTATTTAAGAAGATGCCTCCTGCTCTGCTCCCCCCACTTCCCACCATCCTCAAAGTGTTGCTTCCATTGCCTGGCAGAATTCTAGCAATCTAGATAGGACATAGTACCTTTCAAATTTCTTCAACATACTCAGTGCTCTTTCAGTGTTCAGAATATTTTCAAAGGTGACGTCCATGAAAATCCTTAATTGACCCTGAAGGAGAACAAATAATTCTACAGCGGAGAACTACATTAAGGCACACACCTCAAATATGCCAAGTATTATTTGACAGGATTTATCATGCACTATATTAGAACATATTTTTTTTAATGTGAAAGTAACCTCAGTTAAGTACCAATTTTCCCCTTCTTCCTTCCCTCAAGAATTAAATAAAATACAACCAACTTTCAAGGCTTTTTCCTTCCAAGTTCCCACCACAGCTGTGCAACCAACAAAAGCTTTTGTACCCTCAAATGTTCCACCATGCTGAGAGCCCTCAAAGAATGCTTGCTTGCCTCTTCGACAGCCAGTGAGCCAAGCATTTATTTTAATTTTTTTCTTCTACAGATACCCTTTCCTTCCACCAGCTTGTGATTTCAGAACTATGGGAAAGGTAATTATCTTATTTGTGCTATGTTCCCATTCACCCAATGAAATCATCCACTTTTGTGTTATTCTTGCTAGCATAACCTCCAAATAAAGTACACTAATGAAAACTCCTTTTGTTGGAGGCCCTCAAGGCTCCTTCCAGCCTATTGCATGAAACTGGTCTGAAAGTTAAATAATAAATGCAAGCTTTAAAGTGGAGATACATTAGAATATTTTTTCAATTTCAGAATACAAACTTTGAAATTTGCATAATTTCTTTGGTGGTAACTCAGAGAGAGGTATTTTTGTTTTCCTGAGGATTTATCAATAAATTGAATTCTTATTTGAATCACAAAACCTACATGAAGATCACTTATCTCTTTGCAAAACTCTTCATAGTCTTGGTCAAAATCAGTCTTCCGTTGATCCAAGAAATTGTAAGGCCTTTTCTTCATGATGTCAACAATGCTCTAAACAGTTTCACAGAAAAAGAAAATTATCACCAAAAAATTGTCTTATCAAAAAGACTTACCACACAAAAATTTTTAGCACAACAGGCTGTGCACATCACATTTTACCTTTGCCACTAGTTACCAGTATTTTCTGAGCAGTATAAGCAAACCACTTAAATGACATATTTGCAGGAAACAAGCTAGTGCAGTAGCCATATGAATTTCATTTATATTATTTCGTTCTGTTTTAAGTCAATTAACTGACAGAAAATTCAGACTCTTGCTTTTCATTAGACATTTGTTACCCATTAAATATTATCTCATGCAGAGGTTCATTATTTTTATTTAAAAGTTAACAAATTTCAACATAGGAAAATATTTTCTCAGTAGTATTTTCCATGTCTTTAAATTAACAGATTCCATAGAAAATAGGACCATTCAAAAGTCACAGTAAGATGCAGCACATCACCCGCCTAGGACTTACTATTCCTGTCTTCTCTTACATAGCTGCTGCCCACTCAAATGAAAGTACATCTTAACCAGCATCTCCCTCGAGCTGTACACACAGTTAAAGGATTTCTAATGATGAACCACTGTTCAACATCCTAGTAGTTTACCACAGTACAGCTATGAAGCTCAACATATTTTCAAGCACAGCAGACTTCCACCATTTTATTGTAACTCAACTGAACTTCAGTTTTATTGCTTTGCTGTAAATAAAAATTTCATCTTTTCCTCTAAAAACAAGCAAATCCTAGATAGTAACTAAGTGGTAAAGCATAACTGCAACATAGTAACTTCCTATCGTAAAACTTTTTCAAGTAATATAATCAGTCACATAATTATAGCTATGGTCCATACCAAATACTTCAGTACCTCAATTTTGACACTGTTAAAAAGTGCAATCACTTTCTGCCCTTTATGCATACTATCCAGAACCTTCCATGCAGTATTTTCTACCCAAGCATATATAAATTTCCCCTTACCCCCCCTCCACCCCCAAATGAAACTGACTTCACCGTTAACTACATCTCACACAAAGCTTACTTTAGGCCTTGAGTACTGCAAGAGATAATGCTGACTATCTGTATAGAGTTTGCAGACTGCATCACAGCCTGGGCTAATGGTCACAGGCAGCTTTTCAAATACAAATGCCCCAAATAAACAAGATGCTTATGTTCCAGCCTACCAAAATAGTATCTTTATAGTATGACCTGAAAATTCTCAGCAACCTGAGTTCCTGAAAAGCCTGCTGGCACAACTTTAGAGAGCAGCTCTCAGTGAAAGGAGCAAAATTTAGAGCAGCCCACACCTATCCTGCCCACGTGGAATAGTCTTGGACCAAGCTATCCTTCCAGTTGTGCCCAGGTTTCTTCTCAGATGACTATAGAAGAGAACAAAGGAGAAAACTGGCCATTATGAAGGATGCAGTCAAGAAATCAAAACCCCAGACTGCAACAAGGAGTGAATCAAACCAGGATGGACCATGGAATGCTCACATTCTACCCTACAGTTACTTAACTAAAGCAAAGTGATTTATTCATGGTCGTAACAAAAAGGAAAAGGACAGGGTAAAGCAAATTAGAATGCCACGTTTGCCTGTACTGCCACTGTATCGCATGTAGTCTCTAAAAGCAGCCTACAAACTCCACACATTGAATACTTCTGATTTAATATTTACAAGTGCCATAATTATAATACTGCACTAAGATACACACACAATAAGGTAAGTTAACCCAAGCTCAGTAAAAGCAGGGAAGACTCTACTTGCTAGAAAAGAAAGTTAACCTCAGAAAGAAAGAAGGAAAAGGGCATGATTTAGCATATTTATATTCTTAGAATAGCTCCTTGTTCAAGTCTCACTACTACTAAATAAAAGGACCAGGAAAGAAACCTGAATAGTAATACTAACAAGCAAAGGGATTTTGCTGTTAAAAAAGAAAATGCCTAAGTTTGAAGAGCTTTCCAGAGCAAACCAGCTAAGTCAATTCTCTTCCTCCCTCAACCTAAAGATATGAATTAACCCTTTTATCCCCCCATAAAACACAAAACTGATGACTGTACTCTAGATCTAGAGTACAGATTTTAAGTAAAGTTAATAATCTGTTTTGCTGGAATTAAGCTCACTGTTTCCTTAATGAAACAAGTAAATCTGAGAGTCCAAGTTTTTTGGAGGGTTTGGAAGTTTTTCTGATTACTTATTTGAAGAAATCAAAGTTACATTTGTTTGTATTTATGCAACACAGAAATTCAGCTAGGGCTTTTTTCACCCCAAGCTGCAAGAAAATCTGACTTCACTGTCAACCACTGTGGCAATGGAGCCAGCCTCAGCAGCAGGCACTGATCACGTACCCCTAGATTAATGGGCAAGAGATGAAGACAGTCTGCAGTTTCGGTCACAGTATACTTACGTATCCAGCAAAACATTTGTGAAGACAGAAATGTTGCACTTCTCACTTTTTCTCCTGATTGTAACACAAAACCATGGCTCCAATTACTCCTGTTACATAGTCCTCCCATTTTGTTGCTTTTTACAATCAACTTTGATTTTAACATACCTCTTTCCCATGTCCTCCTGCCCCGTGTTCATCTTGTCTGCTCGCTTCCCCAGCAATCACATACTTACATTGCTATTACACAGTAATTTTAACACAACTTACAGAGTTAATTTTTCTCTTGATAAACACTTTTCTAATTTTCATAATTATTTATTGTTTAAAGTTCAAGTCAGATTGACAGGATACCCAAAATTTACTACGTACCTCATATTTTGTGATCATTCCTTCCAATCCCTCTATCTTAGACTCCTGTAGAACCGAGTAGGTTTTCATAGTATTGAACACATCTATTATCTTTATCAGACGTCGATGAAAGGTTTCAAATTTTCCAAAGATATACATCTCACTAAAATCAAACTGTCTTTCAGCTGGATTTTGTTCCAATTTCTCTTTTATCTTGTGAAAGCAATTTTGATACTCCTAAAACAAAAGAATTTAAAAGAAGAATGTCAAGCATATAATAAAAGGCATAATCATCAGCTAGAACAAAATTCACACAGATATTATCCTAACTTGATAGCAAGTAGAAGTTTCATCAAGAAATTATTATTAACATTATAAAGACAGTAACAGAACTTGTCTCTGAAAACTAACCCAACAATACCATTACAGGATCACCCATTTCATCAAATGAATGAACTACACATATATGTATTGGTACATTTCATCCTTAGCTAGCGTGAAATTCTGTTCTGTCCATTTTATAGCCGGGCTTGATGTATTTACTGAATATCCAAGATGACAACCCAGACTGCAGTTTTCAGAGACTGAAAATAATGATTGTGTGTTAGGCAGTTTTATTGAATAATAATGTTTCAGATTTTCCAAAATCACATTCCAGAACAAAAACCCTTCGGAAGTTGGAATGCTACTCCATAGCAGCATATAGTTTTCATCCACTTTCTTAACTGGGCACAAACCTTACTCCAAACATGTTAAAAGTAAATTCTTCCCAAAGTCAGATTACATAGCCAACAGATTTGCTTGGAATGGTTTCTTTCAATAGTAGTTCTCTAAAATACAATGTTCGTTATTTTTTAATCACATATACGTATGAATAACCCCACTTGGGGATATTAATACAAAGGGCCCAGAGTTTCCTAAGTTGTTAGTGATTCAAATTTTAAGTTTTAATCTATTATTTTTCTGAAAGCTTTTGGAAGTATTAAGACTCAAATAAAAACCTAATCCTTCAACATACTTCAATGCAGCAATTTAATAATTTACTGTATCTATACAGAAATACACAAATTTACTACTCATTGCTGATGGTAAGATATCATATAAATTTACACTAATTTGTGCTATAACTATGCAAGATTTGCTGCTTCAGAAGTTGTCAGGATAAAGTTCTAGTCATCCAAGCACATATTATTGAAGAATCAAAAAGTAATAATGGAGAAAGTCTAATACAGACCTTCCAATATCTACATAGAGGTTATCAAAAAGACAAAGCTAAGCTTTTCACAGTAACACATGGACAGAGGCCAAAAGGCAACAGGCATAAATTGAAACAGAAGATGTTCTGACTAGATATAAGGAGAAAATCTTTCACCCTAAGGACAGTCAAGCGGTTAAAGAGGTTGCCCAGCAAGGCTGGGCAGTCTCTCAATCCTTGGAGAACTTCAAGACAGGACTAGATAAAGGACCGGGCAACCAAGCTTCATCTCACAGCTGCCCCTGCTTTGGCTTTGAGCAGAAGGTTGAACTAGATACCTGCTGAGGATCCTTCCAAGCTGAATTATTCTATGATACTATGTTCTAAAGGAAGGGGGAAAAAAAAAAATTTTTTTAAAAAATCCCAAAATGGTCATGGAAGTGTATGAAAAAAAACAAACCACAAAAGGCTATCTTTCCAATGGGTCTATACAACCTGAACAGCTGAATTCTTCTCAGTTCACTAAATTGTGCTTTCTAAAGGTATAGGTTATCCACACATCTCTGAAATATATTCAGTTCAGTAACTCCCCGTTTTCATTTCTATCACACATCCCTCCTCATCACATGAGAGGACACTTTCTAGAGAAACTCAGGCATGAAAATCCAAGTAATTCTCACATAAGAAGCACAGTTAAGTTAGGCTAAGCATCAAAATCCTGTTTGTGGAAGATCAGCAGAAACCCAGGTAAATCCCCTGTTAGCTCTAATATAAATGCTCCAGTTACAAAGGATATTTTTTAATTGGTTCATTTTCTTTCATTATAACATTGCTTCCTCATATAAAATAGAGTTTTCCTAATCATGCTCTCCTAAATCTCACTTTATATTCTGTTTTCCACATGTTCTTCTCACCTACCTGTTTAAGTCTAATGGCTGCTTGTAGCTTTTCCATAACTCTCTCCTGAGGTTGATTCCAGATGGTGGCTGTATTGTTGTTTGTAATGTAAGATTTGCATGCTGTAATCATCTGATTGGTCACCTAAAAGCAGTTTTAACCTTGTGAAAAAGACATTTCAAGACAAAGCAGACCTTACCCTTCTTTCAGTCTCACCCCATACCTCTGACTCCACCAGCCTAAAGCCTGCAAAATACCAATACCAAACACCAGCCACATAGACAGACTGTCATCCTTGCAATATCCAGCCTCCAAACCATTACACAACCAAAATATTGTTGATTAACTACGCTCACCCTCAATCTATTCACGTCAGGGTTAAGATTATCCCTGATCTTCAAGTATGAAAAAAATTCTTACAACTGCAAATTACAGAGAGTAAACTAAGTTCTAACTTTTAGGTAGTTTTATCACTATTTCCAATTCTCTATACACTCAAAAAGCAGCATTAAATTAAACAAAATGCTGCCTCTTCAATCACTTGGTGCCTTTGTATTTTCTGTCTCTCACTCAAGCAACACCACACAAAAAATATCTGTGAAAATTTCCTTTCACGCTGTAGCACTGACCTTCACAAACAATGAAGATATCTTTTCAGACGTGTTGTAATACTGAGAGATACTCTGAATCATTTTAATTGCATTTATCAGTCCTGGAATAGCATCCACCATGGATACCTGGGAAGAAACACAGTTTGAGTTCTACTCAGTACTTTTCTTGCCATACATTAGCTAGACACATAATTAGAGAATACAAAAACATTATGAACATTGTCTTCCTAATGTTTCTGCCTCAGTTTACCTGGGCTTCTCCTGTGGAGCTGCCTGTCCTACTTCACCCTCCAAGCTCTACGATTCAGTTTGGGTGAAAAATTTTCACTAGTCTCGGCTGGAAGAATTCTGGTCAGCGAGTGAAACTTGATAGAGACAAAGGCCTCTTCAAAAGTACCACTTATTTTCACAAAAGTACATTTGTACACTCTTTTGCTAACCCTGGTGGAAGCTTGCGTATAAGGAAAGCCCAAAAATCGCATTAAGCCTCACAGCACTCGTTTGAATAAAGGAAATACGAAGAACAGCTTTCCTATAGTACTGGCATTTAGGTAATTAAAAAATTATATCCAACAGATGAAGTGCCTAGGAGGAGGTGATCTTATAGCCCGTTCTTTGGGGTGCAGGCACCCAGGTGGTGTTGAAGGGGCTGCAGCAGCGGCCGCTCCTGTGAGGAGAGACTAGGGGCTGCCCCGGGCCGGTTCCAGCCGGTTCCCACCGAGCCCCTCAGCCTCGGGGAAAGCCTGGGGAAGAAAGGGCAAAAGGGCTGAGGGAAACGGGGTGAGAAACAGCCCTGCCAGCCCCGAGGGGAGAGCGGGAGGAGGGCGGGAGGTGCTCCCCTCCCCGGCAGGGACGGCCCTGCGGCCCCGGAGAGGAGCCATGCCGGAGCGGGGACCAGCGTGAGGAGGCAGGAGCGGCGGAGAGGAGCTGGGAGGGGCGGAGCGCAGCCCCCCACTCCGCGTCCCCCTCAGCGGGGAGGGGGTAAGAGCAGTCAGGCGTGAAGGGGTGAAGCTGAGCCTGGTAAGGGGGGGGGGGGGGAATGTGGTTTTAATTTTTGTCTTTGTTTCTCGCTACCCAATCTATTTTCACTGTCAAAAAAATATAATTACTCTTCCCCTAGTCGAGTCTGTTTTGCCCATGATGACAACAGGTAAGTGATCTCCCCGTCTTTGACAAATCCATGAGCTTTTTCATCCTATATCCTCCCCCCCGTCCTTTTGAGGAGATGGAGTGACAGAGTGCTTCGCCCATAGCCAAGGTTAACACACCACACCCGTTTTAATTCTCCATACGCTGTATGGTTTTCAGTAAGTCTTGTGTACAAAAGAAAGGCCTTCTGCTGAATACTTTGAAGAGAAGCATCATTTCAAAAGCCCAGCAGTCCTGTTTTCAGCCCACAAATGGGCCAGACAGTTTTTTTTAGACAGCTCCTCCTCACATCTGAATTTCCAAACCAATGACAGTTTTACTGGATTACCAAAGTGGTGCTCAACATGGGACAGGTAAATATCAGTAAGGGAGAGCTTCACACTCCATGCCTCGCTGGCTTCCACCCTAAGTGCTACACCCTCTCAAAGCTAAATATCTCTGAAGCTGCACCACTTCCTCCTTGGTAAAAGCCAGCATGGGGAGCACAAAGCAGATTAAGTTCAACAGACCCTGTAGAGTGCCAATAGCAAGCACACTCACTTTAACTCTGTTTGGTATGGGTATTGTACTAACCATTCCTCAGAGGGACTCAAATATCAGATTGGGAAACACTGAAAGAACACGCTGTTCTAATACCATCCAGTAAATGGAAACAAACAGAGCCATACCATGGTTGCTCAGAGCACTGTTTGGAAGCAATTATACTTAGGAAAAGCATGGAGAGAGAGAGGTAGCTAGGATGGTCAAAGCTTTGTGTCTTCATGGTTACTCATTATATTTCTCTGACTAGCAAGACCCAGAGTCAGTCACAAAACCAGTTTTAGTAAAAGCAACCATTTGCCACCTACTTTAGCAGATAATGGGACAGTACATCTTCCCTCCTATGCTTTAGGTTGGCTGGTTTTGTTTACTGCTTGTTACACTTGCTTGTTATCCTGTTACTACAGTATGAGAAGATGATTTATATTTACACCTTAATATTTACATAACTATGTTTGTTTTCCTAATCCCAGAAGCTGAAAATTGCCTTATAAATGTTAAGCTAAGCATGACCTGACCACCAACACAAAGACAAAAGCTCAGCCTTTGTCTTTAGCGTAGCACAAGGTTCACTTTCACCCCCTTGTTTTTTTTCTTTTAATCGCAAAGATTTCACTTCCTCCCACAGCACAGAATCCATCTTCATCATCAGACCAAAAGTTTCATAGATACCACAGCAAGAAAATAACACGTACTTGATTTTGTAGCCAGAAATCCACACTAGGCCACTTATGGCATAACTGAACAAAGTCTCAAACTGGAGATGCATACCTAAAACGCTACCTATGTCATTTCCAAACTGATCCTACAACATTCATTTTAGTTGTCTCAAGAGATTTATGTTAAGAATTTAAAAGTTCTGCTTACAGGATCACTATTGTATAATGGGTCACAACATTTTTCCAGAGAATATAGATACTTCACATTATCTTTAGCTTCATTTGCTGCATCTGTGATGCGAATATCCAACGCTCGCCAGTTCTAAGAATAGAAAGTTGGAAAAAACCACCACACATTTCAGAAAAACTGTTTTGAGATCACTCTGTTCTGTCATTAGCCTTTAAACACATTTGAAAGCACAGATCCATTACTTCAGAGTTACACTTGTTTACACAAGATAAGGAACAAGTCCTCGTTTTGCTTTCATTAATTTGACTGTGAACATACAGTTAGACCACTGAGCTTAACAAGTTATGTCAGTAGTAGCATCAAGTCAAGCTGCTGTATAATACATAGACATCCTCTGGTAACTATTTTTGCTTGGACTGATGAATATATAACCATTGTATTTGATGAGCCAGAACTGTTTTATAAACTTATTTTTTGGTTTGTGATGGGACTTTAACTTGTTATGTCCATGTAAGAAGTTAAGACCCCACAAGCAGTTTGAACAGACACTGTAACTACATAAGAGGTTTAAAAAACGAGGGGTTTTATCTTCTTTTCATTAAATACCCAGTTCATGAATTCAATTTTCTGATTTAATAATCAACTTTTCAAAGATAAGTATTTATTTCTGTTGAGCCATGTGGATGCAGTACATTATCAGCCTTCAGACAAAGGGGAGTCCCAGTCTTTTCCCGTAAATTAAACTAGATTTAAAACTTATCTACTCAACATGAAGAATAGGGAAGGACAAAGACAACAAAAGCCAAAGATGCTTCCATATTTTCCCCACCAGCAACATTACATACATCACCAAAATGAACTAAGGCATACAGAGCATTTCTAGTCTTTACATCTGGCATAATTCAAAACAGAAACCTTCAGCAGTTTGGATTTAGCAGCAGAAAGTACTCCAAGCACTGCCTTCACATCTGGGCTCTTCAGCTGGTCTGTAAGGTAGTTGAATTTTGACAATCTCTTTTTCCAGTAATCAAGCTCTACTCGTGGTCCAAGGTCATCAGCTTCCTTTCTCAACTGGTTATTTACTGCAAGAACCTTTTATCATACAATAATATTAGTGAGTGATGCTAATATTTACGTGCATGGATAGCATGGATTAATTCATAATTTAACTCCTAGTATTAACCTCCTGTGATAAATTACCTAACTCAGCCACCACCACCTCACATAAGAGACCTTAATTTTGCTTTGCCTTTTTAGTTTTGAGTTAAAGAGGGAGTAGCATCTCAAGAGCACCGTTACAGACAATTACATTTTCTGCAAATAACCTGCAAAGCATGTTCCAAAGTATGATTTTAACCACTGAAAATTGTGTTCACTGAATTATCACATTAATTCTGCTTTCATTAAATCCACTGGGAATCACTAGCTGTTTTCTACTTTAAGAATAGTTGATTATCGAAAACAGGGGATTAAGCTTCCAAAGACATGTGTATGCTTTATTTACTAGTAGATGGAAAAAGCTCTCAATAATATTCTCATTGACAAGTAAAAGCACACAAAACATGCCAACAGTACTTTAAAACACAGGGAATGATCTCATCTACAACTTCATAGAAAGGTAGCTATATGCCAACAGGATTAAACTCATCTGCCAATATGCTGATGTTGTCGTATTTCACATTTGTCCAGTGTATCACCTGTTCAATTTGTTTGGTCCATCCTTTCATGCAGGCTTCTATTCTTTCAAGAGCATCTATGCTGTTAGCAACCACCAAGTAATCTGAAGGTCCTCTTAGAGTTTTCAGATCATATGTTTCACACTTCTTCAGATCAACCTAAAATACAAGTTTAAAAAAACTTGAAATGCTGAAACGTTCATGCCAAATAATCCAGGAACTTTAAAAAGTAACTGGCTTCCCCACTTGGGGTGTCTCACTTCATATTCCCACTTCAGTTTAAATTCAACTGGTTTGAGCCAGAACTGGGCTCCAGAATCTGGAGAATTCACCAGCCTGGCAGCTGTACTCTCATGTTCTTTCCTTCACAATGGCCAAGTAGAAATTAAGAGTTAAAGCAACTGTTTGTCATACATTAATCAATCTTGGTTTAAGAGTGGCCACAGCCATTGGAGAGTCAAGAAGTTAATAGCTTTAAAAAACTGGTGCCAGAACAAACAAGAACAGAAGGACCTGCAGAATTGTTAAAGCCACAGACCAAAGTGTAACAAGTTACTGATGACAACAAACAAGTGGGGTTTTTTTTCTCCAGTTTAACACACACAATTTTTATGAGTATCCTACAACAGCAATTAATTCAAAAGCTCCAGAGCAGGAGACATTCTACAGCTAGCTCAGTTTGTTTGCCACATGAGCATACTACCTTTTCCAACAGACTTTGCTGAGCTCCTGATAGCACACTAACAAACACTTCAAGGGAACAAAGGAAGTCCTGCTTAATCTTGGAAGCTTGTTGAGGTTCACCACATTCGACCCAACCAGAGTCCATAGTCTGTAAGGCTGGAATGAAGATTTCTGATATCAACTGCTCAACACTTTTTAGTAAGCCATCTCGACCTACATTCATCATATTAAAATTTATTTCCTGTAAAAGAAACACAATACAAGTTAAAAAAACCAAAATTTTGCCATCATTATATTTATTCCAGTCCTATTGTCCTGAGCATCTCAGAAGTTACCAGTGTGTACAAGTGCTCTTCAAGCTAACAGCACAATTCTTGCTAGCAGGGGCTGCAAGGTTTGCACAGGATCACAGTGTGTCATACAAAACTGCAGAAACTAAGATCTGAAAACACTTCCAAAATATGAGAGTATAAGAGACCTCTATAAAGCTCAGTTTATATGGGTGAATAAAATGATTCCAGCCTGCCACTTCTATCAGAATTATATTTTTGAATATATTCATACATACATATGTATATACATAGGCAGACATCAATGTACTTAAAAGGCTTAGATACCAAAAGAATTACGAACGACCGTTAATTCGGACTTGCAATTGGCCAAAGATTTTGGGTCAGGAAGAATTCCTCTCTATAGTCTGAAAGAGAACAATTCACAGAACATCTGCTTTTTAGACCTTCTGAAAAAGACTCTGAAGACTTCCAAGGTAAATTACATTAATCTACCAGCTATTTTTTGCTTCATTAGAAGGTACCGCAAGATTTTTTTTTTTTCAACAATTTAACACCAAACAACTTGTATTTAAGTATCACACATTAGATGTGTCTTCAGACATATAATTTTTACTTTTCAACTTGTCTCTCCTAGTTTTAAGGTATTATCTACTATGAGCAAGGGCTATATCATTACTTGTGAAGAAGTCTGCTTTAGACATCTTTCAGTTGCAATTACCAACTTGCAAGCATTAAGCAAAAAATCTTCAAATGTTTAATATAATTCCATACCATGTGACGTCCCATCTAGTTTAGGAACTGGGAAGTGGGGGGGCAGGGATTCGCCGCTCGGGGACTGGCTGGGTGTCGGTCGGCAGGTGGTGAGCAATTGCCCCGCGCATCATTTGTACATTTCAATCCTTTTATTACTACTGTTGTCATTTTATTAGTGTTATCATTATCATTATTAGTTTCTTCTTTTCTGTTCTATTAAACCGTTCTTATCTCAACCCAGGAGTTTTACTTCTTTTCCTGATTTTCTCCCCCATCCCACTGGATGGGGGGGGGAGTGAGTAAGCGGCTGCGTGGTGCTTAGTTGCTGGCTGGGGTTAAACCATGACAGTATATAATTGACCAAAATCTAAGACAGATCTTTCAAAATCATCAAAAAAAATTAAGAGGTTAAGCATAAAACTTTAAAGCATATATCTGTAGAAAACAAGTAATAATCTGGTGATGACAACCAGCTCACCCACCCTTTGCTCTTCTGTTTCTTGCCTATCTGGTCAAAATACAGTTTTAAGAGGTTTTCCTAGAAATGAGGAAAGTTAAAATTTGCTGGCTTCGGAGTTGTACTTGAAAGTTCCCATTCTGAAGTGTACAGAAAATTTTCCACAACACTAGATTCTCATTTAGCCCATCATTCTTATTTTAGCACTCTGACTACAACTGTATGATTCCCTACATTTTGCTCTGTGCTCCTCACTACTGGAGCACTTGATCCAGCTTTACTCACTTCAGACTGTCATAGATGTAAGGACTCTCTCACCAGTAAAAACTTTTTCATATATAATTTGCATATACACTCTCAGAAATAAAACTATTTTTGTTTGTTTAATGGATTTGCTAGCACTTATTGAAATTTAACAGCTTATTATTTAGGTATTGACCAATTACTCTTTGTCATTCTGGATTGTCATAAATATTCCTCCTTAGCAACATTTCTTCATAGCAATAATACACTTGAAGCTGCTACTGCTAGGTAATGTTGGCTTTTCTATTCCCCTCCTTTTTTGTCCTGTGTTTATTTAGCCAAACTGTGTCCTTCTGCTCATTCCTCCACATCAAAGGCTGTCAAATTACGTGCCGAGAGCAAATACCCCAAGATGAAAATGAATTTTATACAAGATTATGTACAGTGATCAGCAGTCACTGACTCTTACCTGATAGATATTCTCAGTTGTGATGGGTTTAAAAAGATTAGCTCTAATGAAGAAAATGCATACGCCAGTTAAAGCAACTTCTTTTCCCTCTGTCACAAATACTTTAGGTTTCTTCTTTGTCAAATGAGAGTTCATTCCTGTTCCTGGAAGGCCGAAGCTCTCTATAGATTCAAATAAAAGAACCATTTAAAACCCACTGATTATTTATTCAAAGAAAAGTCTTCTAAACAAACACTTCAGTCATCATTTGTCTATCTTCAAGTCCCAGTCCCCTGGAGCCACCCCATGGGACTATCCACAGACAGTACACAGCATCCGGAATCTTCACAGCACAGTAAGAACTATTTCATCTACTTTTGCCATTTGTGCATCAAAACCCTTTCATTTCTATTCACTTATTTGTTTTCTGTTCCTTTTAAGCAAAGGTTCAGGTTCAAGATCCTCTTACATAGCTCTCTATCATGCAGTTGCAGGTAATGCCCTATTGCTTTAAAAAAAAAAGTCAGCAAACGTAGCTTACTTCAGAGAAGCTATTATCAACTGTCTTTCCTTAAAAAGATGTAGACATAAGTCTGACAGAAAAAAAAAGAAACAGTATTTTTGAAAACAAGGAAAGAGATGCCACAGCAGATTCTTTGTGGGGGAAAACAAAACAAAACAAACAGCAAGGGAGCTATAAGGGACTTCCCTGTCCTTTCTTCTTCCCGCAACATGAATATGCTGCTCCCATGTTTAGGCTGTTGGTAACACTTGTGAAGAGTCACCAAGAAGTAGCAGTATCTCCGGGGGAAAAAAATAATTCTCTTAAATTGTGGTTTTGGCCATGTTACTTCTCTGCTGCTAGTTTTCTGGTGTTACCTCAAAGTAAAGTCATGTGCATAGACATCTCAGTGAGACACTGAAACAATAAAAAGATCAAAGAGTGAATTGTTGATACTGGTAGTAAAGGACAACATCCAAAAAATTGCAAAAAGTGACAAGTCCCTTGCCCTTTTTTCTTTCAGGTACATGGGCATCTGCCCCAGAGATCCCTATTTTGCTTCATGTGGCCACCGGTAAGTCCCCTCCCCACCCTTTTGTTCACATCACCTTTCCCACTCCCCTTTTTCATCACAGCTCCTGCAGAAGTCTTTTTTGTTTACCTTAGAAGTACATCAAGGACTCTGTCACCAGTTTTGACTGAGAATCTTAATTTGATTTATTGCCAATTAACATTAACTTGCCCTATCCTTGTACTTCAGTAATTACAGAGGTTAGACCAGCAATAGTCATCCCAGTTCTCAGGGCATTCCCACAACATATGGAGCTAGAGTAAGGGATACACTCTGCATTCTCTTTAGAAAAGAGGTACTGTTACTGAAAAGGGTGCTAGAAGTTATTACACTGCATATTAAAAGTATCATTCAAAACACTGCAAAAAATCTGCACGTGACAGTGGGCATAAAACCAGACTTTGAAATAGCCGCTTCGGACTCTGGAGTACATCTTCCTGAACTCAGAGATACACAGCCTCCTGTTCTGCAGGCACACAAAGTATCTTGTAGGCACCCTTCATAGGATCATCTTCTGCCCTAACAGAAGGGTCCGCTGATCCACATCTGGGTCAGAAAACCAGCTTGTATTTGAGGTGGTGTGTAGTAAGTGCCCTTGCCAACAAGATGCATGTAATACCACAAAAATTCATTTCACTTCACTGATAAGTAGCCATCACTATAACTGTGATTTCTGCTTTGCTAGTCTGTGAACCACAACCCCAGCACGATCAGCACAGAAAATTCTTTTAAAGACTCTGCCACAATGATACTGTAGGATCATCTGATCAGTTTGGGGGTGGGTGAGGGAGACTCTGATTAGATTCCTAGGCTTTGTCCCTTGCCTCACGCTCCCTCCAACATACTTCCACCACTTCAACTCAAGCATGTTAAAACTTGTTTAGCAGATTTCTAAATTAGTGGCTGAGTCTGTATTTTCATTTGATTTTCTTTGTATGTACATTTAAATTTTAATTGTTAGAGTTGCTGATATCATATTACACAGTCTTTTGATACCTTTTAGGTATATACATACATATATGCTGAAAATACATAAATAACTATTTATACACTCATATAGGTATGTTTACATATGTATAAACACATATATTTATACAGATATACATAGATATATTTACAAGGCCTTTACAAGGGTAAACAAGTGGGGTGAACTCCCACCAACCAATCACGGGTCTCAGAGGTCACATAGCACCTGGCTAGTCCCAATGGCAGCAGCACTGGAGGCTCTGGGACAGAAGCCATGGGCAAAGGGAGGATGTCCTTGTCACCGGAGTCCTGAGCTGCCTCCAGGGTGAGATGGAGGCTTCTCCCTGACATGTGGTAACATGGGGGCACTGGGGAAGGGAAGGGGATATGAGCAGAAGGGAATTCTGGGATAACGGCCCTGCTACCCATAATGCAGGCCTCCTGGGGCCATTAGTCATAACAGGACCACCTGGATAGATGGTCATACACCAAGAAATGTGGAGGGCTTCTAGGACAGACTGGTGGCACGATTGGAGGGGAGGGGACAGAGCACCTGTCACTGCTCACCTTGTGTAAAAGTCATCTTTTAACTATCAAAAACCATTTCCCAGACCCCCAGGCAAGAGTTGCTAGGCTTGCAAGGAAGTACCTTGCTGCTGCATACTAGCAATATGCAGAGGTGCACTAATAAGCTTCAGTAATTTCATCCATCTTCATTTCATGAGCAAGGATCAATGTCCCAGTATGACCAAACTTGACTTGCCTTAAGGCCCAGTTTGTAAGAGCTTTACTATTTGCTTTTTCCTTGCATGCTTGTTCAGCACAACTAAAACACATTGCAGGAGAACCTAAGTTGCTTTACCCATATCTGTTGCCTCCACGTCTTGATAGTAGAACATCAGATGACGAAGACCTCCAGGGGCCAGGAACTTGTCAATGCGCTCTATCTGTTTAAGATAATGTTGAGATCATTATGCATAGCACACCCACTACAAAAAGTTTAACTTGCTCAGCTTTTTAACAAAAAGGGCTGACAAACACTTTTCACATAATCATTGTTCAATAATAAAATTATACCAGGCCCAGTTACTACTCCCCCCAAAATGATTGAGTTGCCTTGTACTTTAGCAGCACACACCTACTTAATTGAATCATTTAAATTTTTCCATGCTGAACACAACAGAGTATAGCCAGGCCATGTTTCAGTGTACTGAAACCACTTAGTGTACATGCTGTGTGTCGTTTCTCAAACTGAGGGAACAGGACATTTCTTCATTTACTGAAGTGCAGCAGCACCTCATTGAAGTCCCTCACCCATGTTATTCTTACTGCCATTCAGCTAACTAGCTGAAAGCATAAGACTCACAGCTGCAGTTATTCCATATCATAGCAACAGAGGAAGCCTTTATTTATATTTTAAGCATCAGGACAATTTCACAGTTCTCCAATTTAAGGCTGCCATCAAGCATCCTTGAACCATGTATTGGTAGTGCAGTCCAGCAATCTCATGTATAGGCCATACAGGCCTAGGAAGAAAGTTAATTGCTCTACACTAGTATGCTGATCAGTGTTTCAGCACTTGAAAGTCTGGCCTAATCCATTATTTTTCTAGACCTATGAGACATTGTTTCATGTAGTCCCTAACTACATAGCAATCTTCCAGCAGAAAAGTCTTCTACTTCTGGAAGTTCTTCTTCAGAAACATTTGCTGGTAGCATTTTGGGCTTCCTAGTGCAGGAAGAAGGTTAAGAGATCACCAGCAGCAGCAAAAAAGCCACATCTATCCCTCTTCCATTAATAATGGGCCTCAGTTACACCAAGATCACAAACTACTATTCCAGAAAATCTTGTCTGAGCCCTCCAAGATGAGGTCAAAAAAACTATTATGCTTTTCTCTTTCCAAGTATAACAGCTGCCAATATTTTCTTCATCTGACAATTATTCTCAGGCAATATAGTTCGCCAGGAAACCCATTTAGAGATAGCATGCACAAGGGCTGAAACAAGTTCTGCTTTTTAACTTGTGTGACAGTGTTCTGCATAGCTTATTTCCTGTATCACACAGAATCACAGAAACATTGGAAAGGACCTCCGGGAAATCTGGAGGCCAGCCTCCTGTATCATCAATAGCAGCTTAGGTCATGTAGAACTTTGCTTAGGCTGAGTCTCAAAAACCTTAAGAAGAGAAATTCCACAACTCACTCGAGTAACTTATTCCCATGCTGCATGACCCTCCTGATGAAGAAGGGTCTCTTGAACAATTTGCAAGTTGTGGCTATTGCCTTTGTCATATCATCTGCAACCACTAAGAAGAGTTCAGATCTGTCATCTTCATAACTACTCTTCAAGCAACTGCAGGCTACTATTTGACCGCCCCTCAATCTCTTCCTCTCCCTCTTCTCTTACTTTGCATGCCCTATGTCCCTCTATCTTGGTAGTCTTCCACTGGACTTCCTTCAGTTTCTCAACAATATTAACACTGAAATGGGAATGCATAAATTTGAAGGTACACAGATGGAAAGAGACTACAAGAGAAATAAAAAAAAAAAGACAACCATGTTTAGTGTCAGGGAATAAAACAAGATCTACTTGCTGTCTACTCAGGTTTTAAAAAAATAATTATTTCTTTTCAAATCACAAAATTTATTTCCACTGCATACAATACTTACCATCAACTTTGATGCACCATTTCCTCAACATATATATGTCTAACTGCTTACCCCCTGCATTAACCCTCATGTGGTCAGTCAGATCACTTAGCCATTCTATTCTGGCAAGTAGTTTCCACCTGATTTAATCTCCTAAACTAGATCACAGTGTAGTCTCACAAATACTGGTGGTAGCCTAATGGAAACAACAATAGCATGCAGCCTACTGTGGACAGGACTCTTGAATCTATATATTCAAGGATTGAGAGACTTCATGCTGCAGTTCCAGTATGAAATACAGTCACAGGTTTTACTGTACTATCTATAACCACTGGAAAGCAGAAATTCTAACCAATTCAGTAGTGTTATAATAGGTCCTGAAACTAAGGACACTTCTGTTTAACTTAATTACAAAATGCTGAGAAATATTTTTTCAATGAGAAGACCTGAGCAATCTCAGACATGAAGTCTGACAACTATCTCACCAAGTATTTAACGGTATTATCAATTCTAAAGCACCCTATAAGCTTCACTATCAAATTCATCAGATTACCTGGTTACCATCAAGAATAGCATCTTCTACTTCTGCTTTGTCCAGATTCACACAAGAGGCAACAGTATCCAGTAAGTAATCATGCCTGCCATCCAGCCGAGCACGTTTAGCCTCCCTCTCTTCCTTGAGCTTTTGCTGTTATAAAACACAAAGTGGACAACAAATTTACAATCTATTTTGAAGACAAAAATAAAGAAAATTCTAAAACTTATTTTAAAAAGTAAAGGCTATTACATTCTTCAATACTTGTGGTTTAAGGCACTCAAATGACATTTTTAGAAGGGACCCCTGTTATGATTTTACAGTTGATTTCCTATGTTCTATTTTCAGATTTAGCACAAAAATTCTATCAGGAGACTTTTGTACAATATTATTTATTTGTTGAAAGGCTCTGTAGGGGAAACAAAAATAAAGGTATTTCATATGTGCAGCTCCATCACTCTGCAAGTTATCTTTAACACCCAAAGTCCTTAGGCACAGCTTTTCGGTCTAGTCACATATGACCATCAAGACAGGATTCTGGCCTGTCTTTGTTACTCGTGGAAGATATTGTAAGCATTCTCTAATAAAGACAGATGCTGCTGGAGGAAGCTAGGGTTTCATACATTATCTCTTTAACATAATGAGAAGTAAAACAAGCCATGAGCCTCAAGGTACACAAGTGTTTACAAATATGCTTTACTATAGCTATTACACCATTCTTCAAGCAGTATGCCTACTCTTCTAATTAAATTGAATTCCCATATGTAATATACCTCATTACATTATAGACAAAATAGCCTTCTGGAATAGTTACGGGTATTATTGTGCTTGTGGATTACAAGATTTAATATCATTTCATTTTCAAAAGAAATTTAGAATTATGTTTCATTGGTGGTAAATTCAATCTTTATTTCCCCAGTGATTATGAAAAACCTAGTAACTCTATAAAGTATGCACAAGTGATTTATCCACAAGCTTTTGCAGACCCAACAGGACTTGCATAATATACTCTATACTCTTATGTAAATATCTTCCCTACTTTCTGAAGGAATTTTCAAATATTTGGTAAACTCGTAATTACTAGCATGCCTTCATAAAGGCTGAATGCACTGGAAATGTTTTTCCATGTAACAGACAAAAAAACCCTGTTCTTTACACCGCTATGACTGAAGAATGCAGTAGCAGATTAATTTGTACATGTACTTTACACTGTTGTACCTCTGTCATTCCCTAACATGGGCTCCACTGTCCCAAAAGTGAAAATGTCAACACAGGATTGGCCTTTCCTACATGTTCTGAAATCAGGGTAGAAATTTTCCCCTTAGTTAGACATACAAAAAGCAACCATTTTGGGCTGAATCAGCTTCACACTAGATAATACTAGAATCCTAAAAACTGTTGTTTCAGTAATTTGAGCACAACTGATAATGCATCTTTAACATAGAAGAATACAAACAATACTCTGCCAATTAGTTAGCTTTTATTTAATCCAGAAAAAAAATCTTTTTGTTTTACTCAAACTACAGAGAGACTACTTGTGTACTCTGCTGTGTTTCCAGCATAGAACTGCAGATATATTGGTACACAAGGTATTCATCTTACATTGGTTATTAGTTCCCAACTCCACCTATATAGATGGCCCTTGATAAGTTCACATCATGAGCAGAAGGCTCATGGGGGAACAAGTAGGTTTCTATTTCAGATTTGTTTCCTTCCCAATTTTTGCATAGGGGTGCATTTCAAGCCCTTAATCCTTTTGTATCAACCAGAACTTCAGTGGAGTAATTCACTAACCTGTTCCAAAATTCAGTCTTTAGAATTCAAGATGCTAACTTTAACTACCCCCACATCTTGCTTCAAACCAGCAATGTGGTCATGGCCTGGGAGTTTTTGTATGTTTTATGTCCTGCAGGACTAACTACAGAAGTACATATCCCTAAACAGCATCTGTACAAAAAAAAATACCAAAAAAAAGGCAGGTTTTTGTAATTCAAATAAACATCATTTAACAGACCACAGAAAGAGTAAGATTTGAAGATGGAAGGATTGCTACAACACATAAGCTATCTCTTATGTAGTTAAGAGAGGAACTGCTGGTACACGCAGTAACGCTTGCATACAAACCCTGAAAAGTATCAGCAGCAATTCTGATCAAGGCCATACAACAAAGCCTCCTCATAATGTCCCATGATGTCGGAGGATCCAGATGGAACAGTATTTATATGAGATAAATGCTTTCTCACTTAGATACCTGAAAAGATTGTCCAAGTTTTATATGGTACAGCTTTACCTCAGTTCTTCATCTAAAGAACAGCAGCACAGCCGTGTTTAGTTTTGGGTTTCTTTTCCCCCTCTTAGTTACGAAACTAAGAAAGGCCATATGACACAGTCCTACAACAGATGCAAGTCCAAAGCAAAAACTAATTAACCAAAAAGTACTTCTTTGATGATTAGTCTAGTTATAACAAGTCACTTGTTTTATGTTACATAAAACCTTAAAATTCCTAATACTTAAGTACCAAAAATTTAGCACAGGAAGCTAATTTCAGTGGACATCTTCTCCTGAAGCAGAATAAAGGGGAGATTCCTAAATATATTTTAACATATGCCTAAACCCATAACCATCACACCACCAGTCTGAAGCAACAAATGGGGATTAAGTTAAAATAAAACAAAAATTAAAAAAGCGTTTCCTAACTACCACAAGAGTATATAAGTATATATACTTGAACAGAAGGTACTAAAAGACCAGAAGTCAGAGATGCTAGGGGTCTTTCCTTTGAAAGAACAACCTCAGAAGCCAAATATTGACTAATGCCAACTTCTCCATTACAGAGTGCAGTTGCTGATGTGTCTGCAGACACTCCAAATAGAGTTAGCATGAATGTTATTTAGTATGCAAGTCATAACTGCACAAGTTAAAACTTGTTCCTGAACACAGTTTATCCAGCAAATGATGCATTTGGTTGTCAGAATACTGAACTGTATTGTCAATTACTGAATTTAGACACTCTCAGATGAAAGTCTTATGGATAAGCAATACACTTGAACTTTACTGGGAAGTTCAACAGTAAGAGTCAAAAAGTAAAAGTGTTCTATTGTTAATTTACTGTCTTATCCAAAACTTAGTTAACCAACAGGGCATTCCTCTGTCTCTCCTTTAACTGACGAAGGTGTTTTATATCGCACAAGCATTGCTCAGAGTTCCCTGTAGAAGTAAACTGCAAACCATTTTACACTTTCCAAGCACCCTGAGTTTAACAGACACACGCCTTTTTATTTGCTCCTCTCCAAAAAACACATACCCTACAGAATTAGGGCAGTCCCCTTAGCTGACTCAAATGTCAAGCATCAGTCAGAGCTTTCCCACATTTGTTATAACATTGCATTAACCCAGGAACAGCTTGTTCAAACAACCAACTTTTAAAATTAGTCTAAGGGTCTTAATGACTTCTATATTTTCTTATTGTTTCTCAGTGCTACATAGTGTCTTCAAAATTCTATTCCCATTTTACAATTACAGGAAGAGAGAAGTTAAACTTCAATTTTCCTTAGTGGCAGAGCCCACCCCTATTTTGTTGCCAGATCTAGCATCAAGCTCTTCATTGTACCAGTATAACATTTGTGAAATTATAGCATTACTAGAGCACTGCAACAATCTGGACAAGATACAAGTACCAGTAGTCAAATGAATAAGTATCTCCTAGTGCATATTAACCTTTCAAAACAAATTGCACAACCAAGCCTTGACTGATACCCTACCAATTAACTTAAGACCAGTTACAGCAAACTAAAAACACCTCTCATGACAAATACCTATCCCAAATACTATGTTTTGCTTTAAAAGGCAAAGTTTATCCATTTTTATATAATTGGAATGTTTTGTGAAACCAACATCATCCACTTATACCATTAACACACACATTTTTCTACACACACACACCCCCAATTCACACCTTTATTCAAACTATATAGTTACTAGTCTCTACCTAGTCCAAAGTTCAGTTTTCCTTACCTTGATAACTCTGCCAATGCTCTGTTTCCAAAGTTGCTTTCTTCCAGCTCTAAACATTGTACTAGTGAACATAAGCATCAAGTACTGTTTTTCAGCAATAAGCCTTAAACCATGGCGCAAGATTCTTGATTCATCATTTTTCACTCTCCCCCCAACCTTTTGTTTACATTTGTTTCATTCCTTCTCTGTAGGAACACTGAAAAAACCTCTAGAAAATACAATAAAGACTAAAAAGCCAGCAACTGTTAACTCTAGCTCTGTATTTAAAATTCAGTTCTAATGTGCATTTAAATTACTTGAAAACTAAATTGGACTACTTGAGAAACTAGAGGTCTCTAAGCACCAGAATTTACTGCCTATAGATTAGGGGTTGAAAATTACTGCTACCAACCACAGTGTTGTTAAGGTGATATTGTTTATATACAAACACCACTAGATACAATTCATCATACTCAAGGGCAACATAACCATTTGCAAAAGTCAATTTTGTAACTGCTTATCTGATTTGTGTTTAGCCTTCTTAAGTAATCCTCATGTCAACAGACATCTCTGTTTCCTTGTCACAGATGATTGTTTAAATATATAGCAACAACAGTCAAGCAGCTTTCAAATAGCTTTTACCTACAGACTACTAAATTACTGAGTTTTCTATTCATATTTTTTATACAAGTACATTCAGTCTCAGTTATTTTTCAATCGTACAATGGTTGCTTAATAGAGCAATTTTTCTTCAGCAAGTAATGTTAAGTTTTTTCTTCTTAAAATAACCTTAATTTTTTCTACTTCAGTGACAGAATCTAATCTGATGTCCTCTTGAAAATGCCAAGAAAAACAAACCGATGATCCAGTATTAGGAACAAGAAAATCAAGAAATTTCTACAGCTATTTCAGGCTTAGAATGCCCCTAAATATTTCTGCTTCCACTCATATCAATGTCAATCATATCCAAAATCACTTGACCACCTCGGTGTTGCTAAAAACCACGAGTAGAAACCATTTTCCCCACATTATCTGATTTTACCATACAATTTTCCCCACCTACTATAGTGAAATCTGATCATGTATACATGCTTGAAAGACTGAAAAAAATTGCACTTAGTGTCAAAGTAAACATCTGTACCTTCTCTGAACCCTTCACAGCCTTCTCTTTTGAAATTAAACATGCTGTTAAATAATAAACACTCGGTTAATTCCTAGATATATTCAGAACACTGAGGAATTATTTACCTTTTTGCAGGATGTATGTGATTTTTAATGTAAAAACTCATCCCAACAGGCTTAACTTTGCCATGCATCAATAAAAGCTCTTCTTTAAAAAAAACAAGGAAAGGCAGAGGGGAGGGGAAGCTTAAATAAATCTCTCAAAGAACCACCTACGAATCATGGAGCTTTTTCATAAAATGATGTAAGGTCATAGCAACTAACTTCCAGAACCACAAAATCATATAGGTTTAAAGAGATCTCTGGAAGTTATCTAGTCCAGTGTTCTGCTCAAAGCAAGTCCAATTACATGTGTGCAGCTGAGTTTTGAATATCTCAAAGGATGGAGATTGCATAACCTCTTGGGCACTGTAACAGTGTTTGACCACCCAACATAAAGACTGTTCCTATCTAACTGGAATCTCCTAGGTTCCAGTTTGTGTATGTTTGCTCTTATTACCATACACCTTCATAAAAAGTTGGGCTCTGTCCTTTCCCTACCCTCCCATTAGATGATTGCAGGCTGCAATAATGTCTCCCCTTAGCCTTTTCTTCCTAGGGTTGAACAAACCCAGTTCTTTAGGTATCTTCTCATACACCACACACTCTGGCCTCCTGACCATCTTGGTGACCCATTTCTGAACTTGCTCTGTCAACCTGATGGCTATTTAAGCCCTGCCTGTGGTCAGCATTCTTTGCTGTGATGCGCATTACTGGCTCACGTTCAACTTGCTGTTGAACATAACCCTTCAGTCCTTCTCTGTAAACCTGCTATCTAGCAAGTTGGCCACTGGCCTGTACTGTCATACAAGGTTATTCCATCCTAACTGTAGGACTTCACATTTGGTTTCATTGAATTTCTTGAGGATCCTGTCAGTCCATTTCTCAAGCCTGTCCAGGTTTGTTTGAATAGCAGCCCTGCCATCCCCACACCAGCCTCTGTCCCATCATTCAGGTCATTTGTAGAGACTCTAAACAGTATTAGCCTCAGTATCAGGACACCACTAGCAACTGGCCACTAGCTGGACTTGGTACTACTTGAAGCCTACTTGTCCAGCCAATTTGCCACCCAAATTATTATGGGACACCTTGTCAAATACCTTGCTAAAGTCAAGATAAAGAACACGACCACTGCTTTCTCCTTGTCTACATAGCCAGCCATCTCATCATAGAAGGCAATCGGGTTGGTCATGCAGGATTTGACATTGGTAAATCTATGCTGGCTGTCTGCAAGCACCTTCTTGGTCCTTCTTCATGCGCCATAAAAAGGCTTCCAGAACAGTTTGCCCCACAACCTTACCAGGGACTGAGGTGCAGCTGACTGGTCTGTCATTCCCTGGACCTTCCCTTTTCTCATTTTTGAAGATGGGTGTGGCATTTGTTTTTTTCCAGTCATCAGGAACCTCTCCAGATCATGACCTTTCAAAGATGCAAGAGGCCTCTAAATGACATTAGTTTCCTCCCTCAGCACCCTCAGGCACCTGCTCTGACTTCCATACATCCAATTGGCTTAAGTGCTCCCTAACACTGTCTTCAGCTACCATGAGTAATCCTTCATTTCCATACGTTCTGCAAGAAGACCTGAAGACCAAGAAAGTCAGAGGGCAAACCAAACTCATGAATACTGAGGTAAAAAAGACACTGCCTTTCCCATGTTCTTTGTTGCTTAGTCCCTGAGCAGTGGGCCTACATTTTCTTTTGCTGCCAGTGTACTTAGAAAAGCCATTCTCACTTCCCTTCACCCTCCTCACAAGCTTGAACACCAGCTGAGCTTTAGCTTTTTAACTCTGTCTCTGCACAGTCAGTCATTGTCTCTATATTCCTCCTGAGCAGCCCATCCACAATTCTAACTTTTATGGAAGCTTGCATGTTTGAGCTCAGACAGGGTCTCCATGTTCATCCATGCTGGCCTTCTGCAAGGCCTGCTCTTCCTTCTGCACGTTGAATGACCTTTAATTCCAAGGATGTTGTTCCTGCAGATCGAACAGTTTTCCTCAGTCCCATTTCCCTCTAGGGAAGTCCTTCATGGGATCCTGCCAAGCAGATCCCTGAAAAAAAATAAAAAATTTGCTGTCCCAAGGTCTAAGGTTGTGACCCTGCTGGTTGTTTCACTTCTTTCAGGGTTTTAAGCTCCACAACCTCATGATCACTGCAGTCAAGGCTTCCCTTGACCTCCACATCTTCAGCTAGTTCTTTTTGTTTGTGAGGGGCAAGCCCAGCTGAGCATCTCTGTCAGCTCATTTATCATCTACAAAAAGAAACAGTCACTCCAGAAATCTGTCATTTAAGTAGCTTGGAATGTGGCATTTTTACATTAATTAAAAGGCTGGCAAAATTAATATGACTGGCAATCATGACAGGGAATAGTCTAACCCATGGAGGGGACCCAAATATATGTTAATATCAAATAATCACAAACCGTTAACTTAGACACAAAACCTCTTTGCAACTGTAATATGTCCTCAATCAGCTCTCACTCAGAACCTTTTAGTAGACTGCATTTACAGTACTAGATAATATGCTGATCTTGGTTACCGTTATGGAAAGATTTCTGACATTTATTGAAAGCAACTTCCTGTGATCTTCCACCTCATTACATGTTAAAAAGGAAAACTGAAAATAATGAAGTGGTTGAGACAGTACTTAACAGCCTCTGTCAGGTCACTATTGTCCCAAGGTCAAAAGCCAGACTTCCAGCAGAGCCAACTTAGCACACCATTAATACAACCAACAACGCAGAAGGCTAAGAAGCAACCTTTTGGTCAGCAACCATATGTAAGACTTATCACCTGCACCGCTTCTTTGCCTTACAAGCCACAAACACAAATAATGCTCAGCCATAAGTTTGGTATAGCTGATAACTGCTGAAACTGCTATAAAAATATTGTTAGGAATTTGCTTTACATCCACAAGAGCATTAGTTTGAATAGTATATCATGGCTGTGTAACCAGGCCCAATAATCCAGGTTCATTTTAAAGATTTTTAACAGAACGGTTCTTACTGAGGCAGGGTCGTATAATCAATAACTTCACAAGGACTCCTTGTCTTATCACAGTACCAAATTCGACATGTACAAAAACATTTTTATCATTTGCAAAAAAAAGTTTTCTTGCAGTTTTTCATCAACTTTAAAAATGATCTTTTGCCCTTTATTGGTGATCCTCAATCAGATCTGTGATTTGAAAAATACATTTCCTCCCCAGATGCTTCAGGAATGTAAAAGCCATGGTGAAGCTGCATTATTTTTAATAATGTTATATATACATTAAGGAAGATATGCCATCTTGCATTGTAACTCAGCATTCTCAGAATAGTTTTAGTCAAGACTATCCAGAGACACATGACAGACTATGTTCAGCACCCTAAAAAACATTAAGTCAGATTTGGGGTAAATCACCACTCTGAAGATCAGTAAAACCATGAAGCACACAATCAACCGCATTAGAGAAAAAACTTTTTAGATGAAAATATTAAGTTCTCATATTAGTTTAGGAATTATGAAAGTTCATCTCACAAAGTCAAAAGATTTTTTGATAGTGTTATACTGCACAGCTTCAGCAACTAAGTTTCTTTTACTATGCGTAATTACAGATAGTGGTTAGCTACCATCTAGTGGTTAAAAGCCAAAAGCATACCTTACTTCTATGCTGTTTTTCACAAGACCACAAAACACAGTCTATAAAAAATGTGGCAATTGAAATTGTCCTTTACAGAGATGATCACTTACAAATCACAGATTAAAATCTACACTGAACAGAAATGGAGGAACTTAAAGAAAAGCATATCCAACTCCATATTTTCTTCATACAACTGCAATGATAGCCAAAGCTAAGGATGGACTTTCCTACCTTGAACTGCTTTCAAAGTCAAATAACGTTGAGGCTTCAATACCTTTAAGGCAAGATTTTTTTAACTGCTTTGCTGAGAAAAACTAAAAAACTTTAACATATTTAGTGATTTCCTACACTAGCAGGCATTTGGATTGCTTGTCATTCCAAAAAATGCTTTTTGTTTTAAGCATCTAATGAATGTACAATTTGTCAGCCACCTAATGTCCATTTTCAGCTCAAGCAAGTAAACAAAAAAAAAAAAGGCTATCATAGCTGAAAAATACAACTTTCTCTTCATCTTACTTGTTTGATGAGGTAATAGATATGATTAAGATTTTAACCTATAATAATGTCATCTTGCTGCCCAACAAGCCTTTTATGGTGAAGGATAGTACTGCTTAAAGAATTAACCTACCATGTAGAAGTCCTAGTGTAATTCCCTGTTCTGCTTTAGGCAAGACATCTGTTCTCCAGGCTCTGCTTGCCTATTTGATCCACTGCTAAGAAAATAAAATTTAAAGATAAAACACCAAATATATTAAGTAGACAGATACACAATTAGCCTTCTATTTACCAAGACAGACAGGATGTGTGGGTCTTACCAAATAAAGAGGCATTACTGTGAGAACAGACAATTTCAGTTATACATTTTCCATTTTAAGGAACTACAGAATCTTAGAAAAGATACAATAAGGCAAGATGAAGCAGTCTGAGTAACAGCTAGCAAGTAAGAAAGTTTTGATGAGGTCTCTTTCACAGTGCATCACAGAAGTAGGAAGCTTCTCAGAATGTCATAAAAATCATAATATTGCAAGAGAGCATTAGAAGATTACTAAATTTGTATACATTTTTGCTGCAGAAGAGTTCAAAATTTCCTTCATAGGAACCTCCCACTTACACAGCAACACATTAAAGCTCAGAGGACCAGCTTAAGCTGTCAAAAAAAAAAGTTTAAAAATCAATGGTAAGTAATGCATCAGATGGGTAGTCACCCAAAAATTCTAAAGTAACTCAAAGATAAAAGAGCAAAACTGGTTAATGTGACACATACTCTGCATCAGTATCAGAGGACTGGTCACTGGCTTATAAAACGCACACTTTCAGGGCTAGCTGAATGAGAAACAACTGATGAGGAAGCCTGACAAGGTAAAACAACAGGCATTATAATAAAGAATAGAATTAAGGGGCAGCTCAACTAATTTAATTTCCAAAGGAAAAGTCAACAAGGTTTTTGTGAAAGGGAGAAACACTCATCAAGAACTGCTGAGGTTCACCGAAGGGGTTAACAAGCATTAGTGTTGATCAATAAGATTGATCTACATGACCTGGATTTGCCAAAAGCTTTCAGAAAGGTCCACTGTCAAATGCTTTTAGGAAAAGCATAAGGGAAATGACCCTTCAGAGATAAATAAGTTGATTAAATGTTGGGAAAGAGAGGATAGCAATAAAGTGAATAGTTAGTTCTCACAGCAACAGGTGTAAGGTGCAAGTGGAGCTCTCCAGGCATCTGCACATAGTCAGGTAGAAAAGGGAAAAGCTGTGAGAGTGATAAAGTCTGCAGACAAAACTAAGTTATTCAAGGTAATAAGGACCACAAAGAACTACCAAACCTTCCAAGACTGAGCAACTACAGGTTAGAGCGGCAGATGAAAATTCAGTGTAGGCAAATGGAAAAAGAACAACCCTAATGCTGATTTCGCATATAAAGCAATAGTCTCTGAGCTGATCATTACTACCATGAAGTCTACTTCTACCTTTGTAAACAACTGGCTAACATATAGAAATTGGTAATCATCCTGGATAAGGGCTCAATTACTGACACATGACAGCACATGAACTGAAAACCAGGCCCCAAAATGTCCACTAAGAATTAAGGCAGACAACTGTCAGGCAATTGCTCACTTTTTAAATAGTAACTAGCAAAAAAAGCAAGATTTTTCTTCATCTTATCTGGCTCACTGAACACATTTACTCCATCACACAACTACTAGGCCTGGGACAAGGAAAGCGCAAGATGCAGACCATCCTCTCTGGTTTCAATAAAGCATGAAACAGGATCAGTCTCGATGCAAAACTTCATCCTGAAGCTCTACAGCCTCCCTAGCTTGTCTGGATTCCTCTTCTTTGTGAGTAGCAGTTAAGCATACATTCAACAGAGGTCTGGAACCCACCCCAAATTTTGCACCTATTCTTCACATTTGCATAGTTGGATTGGTTTATCACATAAAGGTTGGCTAGTTGGTTAGGATTTCATGAGAAAGTGTTTCCATCCCTTTTCTTCCTCACACCACTCCCTCAGAGGAAAGACATCTGAGGTTCTCATTCTCTCATTCCCACATTTCTGAAGCAGAAATACAGGCCTCCAGCATAAAACAGGCAGCCAAATCCAAGGTTTCTTATGGAAGAGGATCCAAGACTTGGACTTCTCTTTTTAGAAGAGTTCTTGAGGATTACTTCCCTTGGAAGCAATGTTTACCAATTAACAATTCAACCTTCCCGAACTACCATAGATTACATTTCAAATAAATATGCAGTGGCACCTACTTTTTCTTGCTTATAGCACCCACTGGTTTGCTCCCATTTTTCTCTGTCACTGCAAAAGTTCTTGATAGTCTATGTCAAAAAATGGTATTCAGCAAGTCGTTGGTTATAGTTAGAAAAATCTCTAACAGACAACATTTGATACATATATATGTATACAAACACATGTGCCAGCCATTCCTACAGCAAAGTAGCTCACAGGTCCCTATACAAAGACAACACTGTGATACCATCTGCAATGAAAGTGCAAATAATGGTACTCAGTAGCTGTTGTCTAGCATTAAACAATTAAAAGATTATCTTTTCAAGCTGTTGCATGGCAAACAAAGCATCACTGCAATAACAGTTGATGGACTAATGAACTTTTCGCTCATTTCACCTTAGAAATAGAGTTGTGGTGAGTCAGTCGTCAAATATGAGGTTTTATAACAAATTAGGCTTTTGTTCTGACCTACCTTTCCAGAGCTGCAACCAACTAACCTGTTCAACCCATTCAGGATTCCAAGTCATGTTATTTTACTGTCTCGGTGGGTCACATTGATATCTTACTAGTAACCATCTCCAGATTAAAAAAAAAATAAAAAGTATAATTCTTGAAACAATGAAGTACCTGGCTCTGCCATACCCTTTGCTATCTACACAGCTACTAGAAACTGCTAAATCAGAATTCTGCAACAGGGCAGAAATAACTGAAATAGAAACTTTTCAAAGAGATAGTGATTTAAGAAGCTTGCCAGCAATCACAACAGAGGACACAAGTCCTGGAATAGATAATATTGGGAGGGTGGGGGATGTGTTTCCTGTCTTAATTGTTCTGCAAGGCTTTTCCTACCTAGATTAAAAAAAAGACATTTTCATAAGTTTGATTTCAAAACCATCAAAAGATTAATTTTAAGAAGTTGATCTCTGGTAATTAGCTAGCTATAAAAAGGCTGCATATTCACATGTACATTTTATAGCATCTTAAGTGTTGTTACTTGATACTCCAGTCCCAAGACTCTGGTCATTTGCATTAGATACAGGCCTTTCACAGATACTTTCTTGCAGCTTGGTTATCTCTCTCGATGGAGCAAGGAGCAATCTGTCCACTTAGCTCCCTACAAACGCACTAGCACTAAGTGTGATTATATCATCTCTCAACAGAGTATATGTTCTGTATTACAGACATCCATTCACTTTTATATGGAAAATATAATTTCGCTATTAAGACAGCAAAGCCTCCAAAAGTCAAGGCAAATATTTCCAAGTCAGGAGGAATTTAAGAAGATATTATTTTTAATTGGTTGTAGACATTCTCCTTGTTCTATGTTCACAAGTGTGGATGTAAGTTCAATATGTGGTGTTATAACTACCCAGTTTGTCTAAGCAGGAATGACAGTGCTGAAACTCAAACGCTGAATTGTGTTCAAGTGGTCTCAGTACAGTTACCTTAATCTTTACCATCAACCTTTAGAGGTATGCCACTATTTTACATTCCTTGAGGACTCCTGCTTAAGGGATGAAAATTAGGTTTATTTCAACTACTGTGACAAGAGTTCAGCAATAAAAACAAAAAATAAACACTGCATGAATCTATCTGTAATCTGTACAGCAGTAAGTACTAAACAAGTTGGTCCATGATGGCAAAATTTATGTTGAGAGTTATTGTATGTGATTGCTACATTACACAGCAGCTGAAATATGTCTTTATTCCTAATACAGTCTAAGCATACTTCCTTCTGCAGGAGCCTCCTTTAGATGTGCTGTCACCACTGTTTCTCTGAAAGAATTGAACATCTAACTCTAGGACCTGCATGTTATCCTTCAGACAAGTTAGTGTATCATCATAAAGGTTGTGAGTACATCCTTATCCATCCTAGAACTAAAACTTCAACTTCTTAATCAGCACAACAGCAGAAGCTGTAATACTGTATTTCCAAAGATTGCTTTGTCTTATGCCACATGGGGTCAACAATTCAATGCTAATAGATGATGTTGCTGTATATTTTCTAGAAAGCCACAAAACATTTCCTTTCTGCCATCTGCAGAATTCCATTACAGTAAATGAAGCATTTAGCTTCAAGAAAAGAGCATGAATAACTATGATTTTTATTGTAAAGAATTGCTAATTATCTGTGTAGCATGCAGTGCTAAGCCAAACAGTGTTTCCATTCTGTCTGCTTCATGTTTGGAAGTTACAGACTCTCCATGAGGTTGTAAACAGGCCATGCCAACCTGAACAATCATGCCTTACACAAAAGTTGCCTTCGCATTTCTGTTTTCAAGGGCTATCAGAGCTGTCCAGAGAATAAGTGCACCATCTTTACAGTCAAGAACTGAAGAACTGTTATAGCTTTGTTTTAGATCATGTCTCTGTTCCATAACTTTTCAAACATCTTGTAGTCTAAACAGCTAGCCACCTTTTGTAGCTCTTGCACATGACTTCTGGAATGAGAGTGTGCTGGTTTTGGCTGGGATAGAGTTAATTATCTTCATAGTAGCTAGTATGGTGCCATGTTTTGGATTTGTGCTGTGTTGATAACACAAGGATGTTTTTCTTACTGCTGAGCAGTGCTTATCACAGAGCCAAGGGCTGTTCTGCTTCTCCCCCCACCCCACCAGCGAGGAGGCGGGGGGGGGGGCCACAAGGAGTTGGGAGGGGACACAGCCAGGACAGCTGACCCCAACTGACCCAAGGGATATTCCACACCATATGACATCATGCTCAGCATAGAAAGCTGGGGGAAGAAGCAGGAAGGCAGGGGGGGAACATTCAGAGTTATGGCATTTGTCTTCCCACATAACCATCACACATGATGGAGCCCAGCTTTCCTGGAGATGGCTGAACACCTGCCTGCTGATGGGAAGTGGTGAATGAATTCCTGGTTTTGCTTTGCTTGCGTGTGCAGCTTTTGCTTTCCCTATTAAACTGTCTTTGTCTCAGCCCATGAGTTTTCATCACTTTTACTCTTCCAATTCTCTTCCCTATCCCACCAGGAGGGGATGGAACAAGCTGCTGCATGGTACTTAGTTGTCAGCTGGGGTTAAACCACAAGAGTCATCATCTGAGAAGGGTTTCCAAGACTTACCATTGGATCACTAGTTAAAACTTATCTCTTTCATTAAGTCTAAGAATACACCAAGTCTAACACAAATAGAACACTCCAAGAGACAAGTTTCTAAAGTTAGAGAATTTCCATTTTAAGCAAATTAGATGAGGAAATACAAATTTGTGAAAAAAAGAAACTTTTTTGCTGAAGTTCACTATGAAGATCTAAAAAAAAGTATTTGTACAGATTAGCAATATACCTGTAATAGACTGAACTTCCAGATTGTTGCCTTTAAATCTGTGAGGATGATAGCTTCCTCTAATGATGCAGCCTATCAAGACATAATTGACAAATTTGCCACATCAGCATGGCAAGCTGAGCAAACTGACTATTTGTGTCATTTACCTCTTTTTGAGGTAGTAAATACTTTTACAGATATTAACTGCTTTCTACAAGCTGCTTTGTTACCCTTTTAAGTGAAGACAGTGATGTAGTGGTTTGTATTTTCTGTTCTGCTGCTCTTTATTTACTTCACCTGGAAGGGGATTCAGCAGCATAAGCCTTAAAGATTCACACCTGATTTCTTGCCAGTATGCAAACCACCTAAGTAAATCAATAAACAAAGCTTGATTGTACTAACCCAGGATGTTTCTGGGTAGCTTAGTATTAATAAGTGTCCATTTGGAGAATGTTTTCCATGGAATAACCAACAAAAATGTCAAATCAAAACTCACATTTTTGTCTGGCTATCAATGGCAATCAGACAAGACCATTTGATTCAGGCCCTGCAAGTTGCTCCATGGCTCAAATCCATCCTAAGCTTAGTTGCCAGCACCAGAAGCATAGCTGGATCCACAAAGAAGCAAGTAAAACAGTTCCAGAGATGGAATTTGTGTCTTAATGTTAACATTTTGAAGTTTTTGATTACTTATGCTGAATTCAGACTTCTTCACTACACATGTTTAGCAGTACTTTTGTACTGCAATCAACAGCTATTACAGTTGTTCAGACACAGCTGAACTAAATTGCTCTAAAGCTTTTTAAAACTCCACTCACAGCTGCACTGAGCTCACAAGAGTAACTCATCTGACCTATGGGTCACAAGAAAAATCACATCTTACACTGCAGATACAGATGCTAGTTATGCAGCTAACACATGTTGTACTCATATTGGGTAACTTACAGAATCATTTGGGTTGGAAAAAACCTTTAAGATCATTGAGTCCAACCGTTAACCTTAAACCTTAGAGTTGGGCCATATAGCAAGCAGGATGCAAATAACCTGCGCATATCTATACCATTACAGATTTCAAGAAAAACGTATTTCCATTGTACTCTATCACTCCATTATAAGCAACACATTGATTAAAACAGTCCATTAGCTATGCTGAGCATGGTGATTTCTTTCCAGTCACTGGGAAGTTATTTAAACCTCCAGCTGCCCTTTGGATCATTCCTACTAATCTTAATTTGAGGTGGGCCTACCAGTCCATCTTTGAAAAGAGTTATAGGCATTTGCTAAAAACAGAAGTTTCACGGCACTTCTTCCACGCTAACTGCAAAAGAGCTAGGTGTTCAGCTGTATTACTAGCTCATATAAGAATTCCTTAGTTTGAAAACATTGCAAGTAAAGTGTCTTCCTTGTTTCCTCTCCCTCCCCTTAATTTACTAATACATGTACAATTAAAGGAAATTAACTCCTTCAACATATTTCAAAACTTTGAAAGTGATGGGGGAAATGCTTTTTTATTTAATAAGGTTATGACCTTCATAATTAACATTTACTTCCAACTAGACTTTAAGTCTTACTCATTTTTCAGTTTATACATTTGGAGTTACCACCAAACAAGACTCCAGTTAATGCAACTTTTACCTATTCATTTCTTCACAATTTAATTTTGATAAGAATTCAGTGAAACAGAGCTGCAACAACTAAGTGTAATGTAAGCTACCCAGTTCTTTGACTAATAACAAAAAACACCCTCTTGGCAAGTTCTAGTAGCAGCAGCTATGGCATGAAAAACATAACACTTGCCACCCAGTCAAAATATTAGTGTCTGCTTTCATACCTTTTCTTTTTCTCTGGAAAAATAAAAAGGTAATAATCACAGGCCATAGATTTGTTTTTCTTTTCTGCAGTGTAATTCACTTCCCCCCCCGCCACTTGGTAAAATTTTTCTTTGGTTCTTTCTGAAACCAGTCATCTTCTAACAAAGCACTGCTTGCTTTAAGCCTTTGGGGTGTTATTTATTTATTGATACATCCAAGATTTAGATTTCTACTTTTAGTGTACCTTTGGAGGCTGTTACCTCACATGCCATTGTATCAGGATTCCTCTTTTACTTAGCACCTCCAGTGCCTTTTTTTGAGTAAGATCCTATGACTGCTATACAGCAATTTGGGGCCAGGGCAGGGGGAAGTCAACATCAACCCCCATTATTCACATTTTCCTCAGACTTTAAAAGGACCATCTTAATTGACTACTCCTGTAACAGTGCTCCTGAGAAAACAAAATAAAATTCCAAAAGCTTTTCCCTGAAGTTACTGCATTGTCTGCATGCAGCTAAACCAACACTCATGAAACCCCAGCTGCTCAGCTTTTAGCAGGAATTCCCTCTCCCCCACAGTTAAATAATTGTCCAGAGGCTAGTCAGTATCATCTGGGAGGGAGATACAACAACCCCCCCACAGGTAAAGTGAAGCTCACCTTTTTCCTGAGGCTGTAACAATCCCTTCATGTATTTCAGTAGATTTAAACTTCAGCTTTCCAATTGCAACAAATTGAAAACATCTCACCACATGGTACCTCCAGGTGCTTTCACCTCACTAATGCTAAAGGCCTGCTGCTTGCAGCTCTGTAACCTTGCACCAAGCTGCCAGGAGGGGTGTTTTCCAGAGCCTCTGCAGCAGGTTTGTTGGTTGGGTTTTGGTTTGTGGGTTTTTTTTTTTCCCCCTTTGCTGTTCTAGTGCTGCTGCTCTTGTGCTGTTATTCCCCATGGCCTGCAACTGCAAACTCCACCAGTGCTCTTAGGGTGCTTCTCTTGGGAAGAGGATCACCCTTCCTCACTTCCTCCTTTCTTCGCCTTTTGTCTTTGAAGATTTTAGTTTACATTAGAGAAAACCATACACAATGCATAACAAAGTAGAAAACAGTCAGAGATGCTTGATAAACATTACTGGATAGTATATGTGCACAGAGATTTAACAACCCACATGCAACATAACATTTGATTAGCATACTCCAATCAGAGTAACTATCAATAAGGAGTTTGAACAGGTCCCAAAGACAAGACAGGGCAGAGAGTCATCATCAGCATCCTCATCTTTATCACTGCCATATGCTGCACTGGAGGCACAGACAGGCCAGCCCAAGAGGATGCTCAGCTGGGACCCATCACTGCTCTACCCAGCCACACTGGGAAGAGCACACTCCCTCCCCCCCAAAAAAATCTTTCACCACTAGAGTCAGTGTATGCCATCAGCTACAAATCCTGCTAATAAATCCATGTCAATATGAACTTCTCACTTATACAGCCTTTGTACAACACACTCAAAATTTCATAGAAAATCAGAGTAAAAGAAATGATTTAATACAAATCTGTGCTTCTTGACCTAATTTATATTAACAATTCACCACACAATAAGTATTTTTCTTGAAGGGGTCAAAAACTTTGAAAACAGAACACAATTCAGAGCAGGAGGAAAGCAAGTTTTGGTTTTGTTTGGTTTTTTTCAAACTAACAATCATTAGACACACATGAGAAATCCTGATTTCCACATTTTCCATTTTCCCATCTTGAAATGTGCCAAAAGAATTTCATAAAAGGCAGAATATGTTATTTTCTCCATGCTGGAAGTTTAAAATGGTTTTGGTATATAAATTTTTAGGAATCAAATGGTGGTGAAACAGAAACTACTTCCTACTGCCTCCAACTTCTGGCACCTGATTGCACATCCAAGTTAGGATCTCATAATCCCTTAGAGCTTGCATACTCCACCCACTGTTATCCACCAAATAAAACTTTTTTTCTGTAGTAAAAATCTGATGGTTCTTTAAATTCACTGTGTTCATATGTGCTATGGAAAAACTCAGCATAACACCCCACAAACCACTGGGTACCCCAGAAACACAATAGCATGCGAGCTGTGCTGTTATTTCCCAGAACTGTTGGTGTTATCAGGCCTGGTTTTGTTGTGCAGTTAAACTGGACCAGCTGCAGCTTTTCCACAGCAGCAGTACAACAGCATGGAGCCAGAAGGCATCCAGCTCTGTCCTCTGCCCCACTGTTCAACCCTAGGTCCTCGCCCCAACACCCTTCAGGTATTTTAAATGTCAACTCAGAAACCTAGGAACAGAAGCAGAACTTTATTTACCAATAACCGAGTGCTTCCCTTTACGCAAGTTTGGCACTATAGTAAGTACAGATTTCAATATTACATGAAGAAATGCCAAAACCATTCAACTCCACAAAAGGGGCAGTAATGCAAAGCTAGAAGTTATCCTGGGCTTTCAGGGCTGTACATGGGCAACCTGTGCCTACGTGGCATACCTTCCAACTGAGTCAGACAGGAATTTACTCCTTGGTGACAAATGAGACCTTTCTGGAAACAGCACCACTGCTACTGCCGGCACACATACACACAGCAGAAAGCTGGAATGGTTGCTGAGCAACCAGAGCCATGGAATTACTGCTTCCTCAGCCTGCCATCTCCCCACTACACATGCAGAGTAGAGGAGTTCAGACCACATGCAAGATTCCTTGTAGCTGCTGGCCTTATTAAGCCTCTTTCTGCTTCTGTGGTACATGAGCATTACTTCTCTTGAAGTGTTATCATTCTTGATCTAAGTGTTTGGAGCACAAACACATTGTCTGATGTAGATTAAGCAACAGACGTCTTCCCTACCTGTAAATCTTCTGATGATGATGACGTACTCCTTCATTACCAGTCTCTATTAAGCATTTCAAATTATCTGGCTACTGAAATCAGTAGGGACCTTTTAACCAGTCACAGCCTGATGGTGACTAAGAAAAATCCTTCTTTCCCATCTAAACATTTGATGTCATGCTTTGCCCAAAAATATTTAGGAAATGCAGTCCATATTGATATATTGCTCAACTGTCACCGTATTCCAAACAAGACAGCATACTCGGCTTTTGATTAGGAATGCCTGTTAGAAAATTAAAGAAATCTACCCATAGTTCTCATGCTACTGCATTGGTTCCTCTTTCCATTGCTGCATATTCTTTTAACTACCTGTAGTAGCCTACTGGTGATGAAACAAAAAGCAGCTTTTCCTGTCTTCCAGCAGGTTAGCTATCATTAGCCATTGTTAAGACTACTTTAGCCATCTTATACTACAGTAACAGCCACCTCACGCAGTTCGCTGCATGCTTTGATATTCATAAATGTATCCAATACTTTGGCTGCCACCAGTTAGCAAGTGGATACTTTAATCTGATCCAAGATATCAAATCATTGCTTAAAAAAATACAAGCACAAAAATCACAGAATTACTCTCTCCATTAAAGAAGCAGTTCCATCTTCTCATCCACTTTTTCTTTCCAGTTCCCACACCTTAAGCCATCTCTCCTTGCAACTTTGCGTGCTTCCTCAAAACGACACATATTATGCAGCTTTCTGCACATTTTGATGTACATTGCTGAATGCAGGATTTTTCTTAGCAATGACTTGCTGGGTTATAACTGCTGCAGCGCACGTACATTAATTCAGTGACTTGGAACAATCTGCCTCTGGCAGAAGCTGAACCCAAGGCCTCTTCTGTATTTTGTTTCAGAACATAAATATAAAGTTTAAGGATTGTTTCCTATCAGGACAATACCAAGATTATGGCATATAGAATTAGGCTGAAAATTTTATCTTTTATTGGAGAGGAGGGCATTTTATTTCTTTCAGTCAGGTTCATAAGAATTATTTGGCAATGTCTTAAACATTTTCCCTTATTTTCACTGATACATAAGTGCTTTTCCCTCTTTACACTACTCTATACCTGCTATTGACCGATTCTTAGTGTCTTAATTTTTGTTTTCCTGGGAAAGCACCAGAGAGGCATTTGTTACATATCTCCCATTATTATTTTACAAATCCACTGCAATACCACTGGGGAGGCAGTGGAAAAGGAATCTTCCTTTCCACATGGGCTACTGTGCCTGAACATCCCCAAATTTAAGGTAGAAGTGAAAAGGTTTATTATGTTGGTCTGTTTAATAAAACCTCCCATTAAGGCAAGTCACCCTGCACAGGAATAACACAGCTGCTTTCTTGTCATCAGTGGTTAAACTGAATTGCTCAAGTGTGGAAGGAGTCCTCCATCTCTACCTTCCTCCACCCCATTCTCTGCAAAATATAGGCTGCTAAAACACAGGAGAGTATTTTTGGTCATTAAGAAGTTATATCATCAAGCCCCATTCTAGAAAAGAGACAAAACAAGACACATACTTACTAATGTGGATTTAATTCCCAAGTTGCACAAAAGTTTCCAGCCCATGAAGGTCTAATCAAACCATAGACTTTAAAAAAAGTTCTGACTACTTAACCTCATAGCCACATATCCAGGAAAGCAAAAGGAAAAAGCAGCAGTTGGATTCTCAACTGTGTAACACTACAATCAAAATTAAAATGAATGTTAATGAAGAGATAGTGGTTTCATTTTTATCCTTAGGTCCATGTATCAACTAATTAATTATATTTCCTTAATTGATCTCTTGTAAACCCAGTACTGTCTTTTTATGAAAGTTTAGGGTATTCTAGATATTACCACAGCATTAGGCTGATTCTCTTGACTTGAAAGTTTTAAGTTTTGGTAGGAGAGGCCTCCTGGTAAACAAGTTACTCTTAGAAGAGATAGGCACAGTAACTTGCTGTATTTCTGTATGGTCACAAATACCAGCCCAAATGGTTTTGGAACATGGCCTGGAAACGACTGCAAAAGTTAAGAATGAGTTGCATTTGTCTTAACATTATGGAAATCTAATGGAATCCAACCATCCCTGGGATCTATTAACTACACACCCCTTCCAGGAAAAGGTAATCAAGTTAGTTTCCATTAAGAGTGAAAGACCACACAGCAAACTTCATTGCTTTTAGATATACTGGGGACTCGGCCAAAACAAAGGGAAAACAAATAGTTCACCAAAAAAAATAGTTTCATTAAATGCTAACACTTGAAAAACTGTTGTATAATTACTTAATCATGTGTTTCGACTCCACCAAACTAGTAGTAAAATAATGATCAGAGTAGGACTGAAAGCAACAGGTTTCCAGCACAAAGCAGGAAAGCGGATTTGTCAGCACACATTATATTATTCCTCCTCTCTCACAGCAGGTCTCCAGGGCATCCTCTGCCACTGTTACTGGAAGAAGAACCTTAAGCATTTTCATACCCGAAGTCTGGTCGCAATCCAAGTAATTAACATTAGAAACAGCCCCCCTCTTAAAAATACGCCACCACCTATTTCATTTACACACAACAAAACTTTGTGAACTTCATTGCAGGTAAAAATACCTTGTCAGAGGAGGTAACAGGGGAAATTACCCCCAGCTATATTTTCTTTTATCAGCCTCCAAGGCACCCCAGAACACCCAGAGACAGAGCAGGGCAGTTCCGTCCACCCTGTGCAGGCGACCCGGGATGCAGTCCTCGCCTGTGTCACCCCACAAAACCTGACCGGGGTGGGGGGAACCCTCTCCAAACCCCCCTTTTCCACGCAAACTCCACACACCAGGAGGTTCACTCCCCCCCCAGCACGACCTCCCCTAAACACGGATCGCCCCCCCCCGGGTCTCCATCAGGCAGCGCAGCCGCCTCTCCCCGGCTCCCGGGGGGAGCCGCGTCCTGCCGCGGGACGCTCGGCCCCGGCCCCGCTCCCCTTCACCCTTGATTTTTTGGTTTTTTTTTAACGCGTTCGTGTAGCCGCGGCCCAGCCGACACCCACCCCCCCCCACCCCCGCACCTGCATCTCCCTGGCGCTCCCCGGCGGGGCCGCGTCCCGTCCCGGGCCCCGGGGCAGGCGGGAGCGGAGCCGGCCGGGCCCCGCCGCTGCCTCCATCGCCCGGGAACCGTCGCCACGGAGAGGGGCTCCCGCCACCCCCCCGACCCGGCCGTGGGCGGCTGTTCCTTTAACTTCAGCCGGGAGAGGGACCTGGAGAGTCCCGCCTTGTCACCGCGCTAAAAGCTGAAAACTCGTATCGGGTGCAGCCGCAGTACTGAGGACACAGCAAAAGAACCCAACCTTTAACATCTCGTCCTCGGCAGCTCCCGTATTTTAACTTTTTCCCGTATTTATGCGACCCTCACACCTGGCGTCGCAGGGAGGAGAGAGAGCTAAAGGCTTCAGAGGCTGCTCTTTTAACTGCATGACAAAAGGGCCGTGAAATTTAATACACCTGGATGCTGCAGGTGCACATAATACACGGTGAGGGTTGCCCTCTTAAACGACCAGAGAATCGCCTTGTTACCAGCTTTCCAGCACTCCTTCTTCCTGGAATATAACAGTGAAAAGAAAGAACTCGCTGGCACTCTGTTAGACATACTGATTGTTTATCTATAAATCAAATTCCACGTGTGTTCATAAACGAACCTGTCCCCAAGGAAATCTCTTTCTCCTTAACTTCTGACAGAAGATACAAGTCCGGGTGGTAATGGTGCTATAGAAAATGATTACGATGCATACGCAAAAGTACTGAAAGCTGCCTGAGATTAAATATGTACGGCCTGACACTGAGGCGTCAGCAGCTTTTGTTCACCCCGAATCTACGTCAACACATCCATAAGAACATGAAAGCTAACTACTAGGACTAAAGCACAGATAATTTGGAGCAGAAAACCTGAAATTCTTTACAGAAATATCTAAGAAACCCAATGCCCAGGCTTGAGGTAGGTATTTCTCTTCTGTTCCTTTGGATGTAATTTGAACTCTGGGCCACAGAGCCTCCTGCTAGTCTTTTATGGAAACACACATACACAGAGCTGCAAAAGATCTGCAGAAACTCCATCTCTCGGCCCAACAATTCCTAAACATTTCCTAACAGGATTTTTCCACCTACTCTTAAAAATCTCTGGAAGACAGAGACTACACAAACCTCCCAGGGGGCATGGTCCAATTCTCATTTACCCATTTCATTATTTTTTTTACTAATATTAATTATTACCTCAAAGTACACTTTTTCTCACCTATCCTTCAGTGACTAGGCAGAAAAAATGACCTTTATAGTCATAGTTTTTAATGTGTTTGTTGTGGATTAACCCTGATAGGCAACTACACCCCACACAGCCCCTCGCTCACTTCCCCCCAGTCAGGAATGTTTTCTCTCTCAATTTTTTCTCTCCTAGAAAGAAGCTAATTGTTTCAGCTAAAAGCTATTTATTTCATCATTTCCTTGGAATTCATAGGTTCTGTTCTTTACGATTTTCCAGTTTGTTGGTACTGTTGCCAAAATGTGACATGCAAAACTGGACAGAAGACTCTCACAGTGGCCTTAGAAGTCACAGAGCAGAAAGAGAAGCTTTCTACTGATGGTTTGACCATAAACTTTTAAAATGCTGCCAGACAACATTTATTCTTTTTACTTTGGATTGTTTCAATATTCACTTTGACACTCACATATCGTTTCCTGATACACTTTTGGATATTGATATTTATTCCCTTTTATACTTGTTCATTTGAGTTTTCCTTTCTCGAGTACTTCACTGAATTTCCGAGCTTTTCTTGCATGCTCTGCTTCTTTAATGAAAATTGGTTTGAGTTGCATTCACATCCTCTGATCCACATCTGGATCAGCTCTCCCAGCCTGGTACTGTATGTGAATACAAATTCTCTGTTCCCTTACGAACAATGTCCTAGAAAGCCAGGCTCCGTTAAGACCTTATATAGTATCTTCACAGTTTCTCTGAAAATAATTTACAGCTTGTCTTGAGCACAGTCTTTCAAATTGTTGCTGACTTCCATCATAGTAATTTCAAATAGATCATATCTGCCATATCTGTCTTGTTTCTTAAAAAATTTATAAATGGAAAAAAAAATTAGGAATTAACAGAGTTGTGTCAGAAACTGCTAAAAATTAGGGGTGTGCTAGAGGTATTACTTCCCAGTAGGTGAATACAGGCCTGTCAAGCAGCTAAACTATCAAAGAAGGTAATTGGATTGATTTGACCTGAATTATTTTTTTAAAATCCATGTGGTACATTTTCTTTCTCATTCTTGTCCCTTGAACTATTGGGAAATGATAGCACAATAATTTTTTCTAGTTATCTTGAGGATTCTTCTTCCCTCATTTTTAAGGAAAGGTGCTGTGTCTGATACTCTTTAAGACCCTGAGACCCTGCCCAACGTGAAGTGCTCCAAAACACTGATCTTGTTTGGGAGATTGTTCTCAGCATTCAAAGGTATATTTCATTTCCAAACCCACAGGAGATTTCAGGATATTTCTGTTGGGCTATAATTTCAGCCTGTCAAGATTCCTCTGAATGGTGGCGACACCATCTGGTACATCACTCTTCCCGGTTTTGTATCATCTGCCCGTTCACTGAGGGTGTACTCTGTCCCATCATCCAGTTCATTAACGAAGATGTTAGTATTTGACCAGTGTTGAGCCCTGGGGTACACCACTTATGACAGGCCTCCCCCCGACTTTGTGCTGCTGACCGCAACCCTCTAAGCCTGGCAGTTCTCCCAGTTTTCATTCCATCTCACTTTCCATTTATCTAGCCCATACTTTATCAATTTGTCTGTGAGGATCTTATGGGAGACAGTCCCATAACTAAAGTCTATAGTAAAGTCAAGATAAACAACGTCCACTTCTCTCCCCTCATCCACCAAACCAGTCATCTCATTGGAGAAGGCTGTCAGGCTGGTTAAGCACATCCCCTTCTTAAATCCATGCTGAAACATGACAATGGCACAAAAATTTCAGATTTTCAGAGCTGATAGTGATGCCATTAGGTAACCCTTTTTCATCAATGTAATAAGTACTTACATTTGGTATATAGGGGGCTATATAGGTGTGTATATCCAAGAATATCTCAGAAAGCCTCAGCTTCCATCACACCTGAGTCACTACAGTCACCTCAGTCCCTCAATTCGCCTGTGTCACTTTTGACTTCAGTGACATCTGTTATTTACATGACACTATTCCCCTCAGTCACTGACCCAAGCCTGTCTGTCACTTGATCAGCTCCTTTCAGCTCCTTTCAGCAGCCGCTTCGCTCGTGCCAACTCAGGTTAGTCAGCTCCTTCAGGTGGACCTGCTGGGCAGTCACCTACTGCCACCATCATCTCCCTCAGCTCCACTAACGACAAGGTGTATGACGGAACTGGTCTCTAAAGCAATTTCTACAAAAATTTCTTTTGAATTTAAGATTGTTTAAAAAATTTGGTATTTCTAAATATAGAAATCCATTTCGCTGAAATAGTTAATAATAAAAGTTTCTGTAACTGAAGATTAGTGACCATTTTTACAGGTATTAGCTATGTGAAAGTTTAAGCATAGAAGCATTTTCTCTTCCCAACTTAATTTATAGAAAACAGCTGTTGCTTTACTAATTCTGGGTGGAATGAAAGGATTATTCGCATATCATGCTCTTACTTGTGTGTCTAAATAAATTCAGGAGAGTGCTTTTGGGAATAACTCCAGAGCTTGATATTCTGTTTCCCAAAGTGGTCACAAGACACCTTGGGAGAGAGAAGAGAGCAAGCTTACATCCTATTTTTGATTAATACTATCCCAGGCTCTGACCTTCTTCAGCTCAGGCAATTTTTAGAGCCTATTGTCGTGGTGCCACCAGGGCTGGTGGCTCTGTGGGGCCAGGGCTCCAGGGGCTCTCCAGGGGGGTGACAGCCAGGACCCGTCCCACCACCCCAGCCAGGAGCAGGGCAACTGGGGGGACACTGGGGCAGCCCCAGCCCTGCCATCAGGCACCTCCCTGTAAACAGGGATGGGCCAAGGCCAGGTTTTCTCTGCCTAGGAAATCACAGCAGAAGTTCCTTCCAAATCCTTCTCCAGCCTTTCTCTAACCCCATGAAAAGTTGTTGAATCCGCAGCATTGTTCAGCAAAGGGATCCACAGGTTTTCTGCCTGTTGCGTGAAGAATAACTTTCAAGTATTTGTTCTGAAGCTGGCTCCCACTAGCTTCATCTGATGGCCCCAGTACTTGTATTTGGAAACCATAGTGAACATTGAACCCCTATCCATTTTCTCCATGCCACTCACAATTTTGTAGACTTCTATCATATCTTGTTCTGCAGAAGCACCTCTTCTCCAGCCAACTCAATTGTTCTCCTTATGGAAGCCATTCTAGTTCTTTGATCGCCCTGCTGCCTGTCTCTTCCTTTCTCTAGTTCTTATATGTCTTTTTTGAGATGGAAGAACCAAAGCTGCACAGGATATTCAAGGTGTGGGCAACCAGTCTATACAGTGGTGTAATTATATTTTCCATTTTGCTCTCTATTCCCTTCCTGAAAATTTCTAGCATGTCCTTTGCTTTGCTGACTGCTGCTGAGCACTGAGTGGATGTTTACATGTAATTCTTTATTATAATTGCGGGATCTTTTTTCTCAGTGGTAAGGCTTTAGGATTCAAATGTTTTTAAGGACTGATCTTGGACAGGGGATAAGTCTTCAGACATGATAAAACAAAAATAAAACATTAATGGATACTGCCTTACTTGGTAGCATTGCAATCCATTCACCTTCCCTTAGAAATACCACCAGCAGTAATTGTTCACCCAGCGTGGATAAAACCTGTAACAACACCTACGATGGCTTTGTACAGCACTGAAGATAAATTTTGAGCAATACCAAATAAAAAAGTATAAGATCACAGTGGGACAAAAGAAATACATGACTGTACACATCCAAAACCACAAGTTCATAGTTCCGTGAGTTAACCTGTGACATATCCAAATCACTGTCAAGCTTTTAAGAAAATAAAGAATTTCAAATCTTATTCTGGTTTACATTAACACCCTTTTACTTGAATCCAGCACAGTAAAAATAAACAGCCCACTTCTGTCACTTGTATCTGACCTAAATGATTCTATGATTCAATGAATGCCCCCCCAAAATGATAGTAAAGCGGGATAATCCCATTTTTTTTATTTTTGCATAAACCAGCCACTAGAGGGGGAGATAATCCCAAACACTCGAATGCATCTAATCCTGGCTAGCAGAAATGCTACATTTGAGTCTACTATCTAACTATCACCATGACCACAAGTCCAAAATTTACTTTTTTTTTTACAGTACAATACAAGTATTCAGCTACAATGAATTACATTGAATTTCTTGTTATTAGGTTGCCCAGCAGATGAATCAGGAGAGCTTTGCCAGAGCAAAGCCTTTCCTTAGAAGGCTCTGTTTATTTATTTATTCAGTAATCGACAGGTCATTTTTAAATTGTAATTTCTCAGTAAAAGTGAATCGATTTTGAGACTGTAAGGTTCAGCAATGTTCCTTTAAGTAATCTTAAATTTGTAGGAACTGCAGCAATCTTAGATTCACTAATTATAACAGACCTCAAAACTACGACATGTTGCACTTGTACAGTCGTACCCTTATTGAGACAATAAGAAAGCATATTACAAATGCAAGCAGCCAGATTATGACACTTACATCAAACATCAATTTATTAACCAAACGGAAAATCGAGCTGTACTATCTATTGCGATCATGAAAAAAATCCTAGCCCACAGTAAGGAAAATAAGGAAGATTTACACTGTGTTGTATCACAAAGCAATCAAGACCAATGGTTCTCCATAGGACAGGAACATATTAATTACGTACAACTATGATGCTAATAAACATTGTCAAACACAATATAGCTATGATGAAATCTTCATCTGAGGCAGCCATGGTCACACTTGATTATGGGAGGATCTACTTCCAATTTTATTGTAACTTGTTAGGCAAATTTGTGAGGCTGACATGAGATAGTATGTTATCGTAGTTCTGGAAAGGTAATCTGTCAAGCAAAACTAAGGAAGATGTGCCCCCGCACAGACCTGTACATCCACGTACCAGCTCCACGAGTTCCCTGGTGTCATTTGCCCCCCCATCAATTGGGGAGGGGAAATGGCAGGCCTGCAGAGACTGATTACCCACCACGATAACTATTATCACCAAGGTGAAGAACTGAAAGAACATTTTGTGTCTTTTAGCATCCCACATGAGTGGCCAGGAAGAACCACAAATTATTATTTTTTTGTGACTTTTTGCCTGGGTGATGTAAGCATCCAGAACTATTCTGTCTTCCACCTAGAGATAAAACAGTGATTTACAAAGAGATGAATATTATTAAACAATACATATGTATAGATGCAAATATACATTATAAAAATATATTCCCTTGTGCATGACTGTCAGGTAACAAAAATTAGCGCACATTTATTTCTCAGAGGGGGAAAAATAAATATTGAGGAAAATGACACTTACATCAAGACAGGAGGCCCAAGCAGTAGTCATAAAGAGAAATTATAATTGTGATAGAGATCAAAAGGGCAAGAAGTGGGAACTGGAAAGGTGTTATGGTCAATCTCAGAAACAGGCAGGAATTTTTCAGTGAAGAAAGTTTGGGCTTACGGGGAGATAACTCACTCACGAAACATACTTTAAGGAAGAGAAAGGGAAACTAACCTGTTGCTGGAGCTATAAATCTGATCTCTTTTTAAAAAGCAACAAATGAAAAATTTATTCCAGTTTTCTGAAGGCAGGAGACCAAGTGACTGATTTTCCCATGCCCTTTGGTGGGGGTGGGGGCTACGCCGAGTAAATCTGACATGGTAGGAGTGGGGAGCATTGATAACAATTTAGAGGAGCAGCAGCTCTCTGGGAATACACTCTCCTGTCTCTCCTCACTGGTTCTCGGCAAAGGGGGAACAAACAGCTGGAGGAAGGAGAAGCGGTAGAGCACTGGGAGCAGCAGAGAAGTGCCTGGAGGACTGATCCAAAAGTGTCCGTGCTGAGAAAGATGAGAAGAAGCCCTGAAATCAAACAGTATTGTTCATGAGGGGTGGAGATCCTTTTACCTAGGAAAACTGTCTGGTAGCTGGAATAGCTAATGTTACAGAATATAAAAGTCTGCATGTGATTGCTTTCCAGCTGCTAAAGAAAACCTTTAAAAAATGAAACGTATCAATTTTTAACAGAAGAAAAATTATTTAAACATCTACATGGCTGTGACCATGCAAACAAATCCCATCACGAAAATCTCAGTCCTTCATTGCCAAGAAAGGTCATTCCAGAACGAAGAGAAGAGGACAAAGTACAGGCTAGAGTGAAGCTCAAGAAACCCCCAGAAAGTTAGAATTTAACTGGAGATAATTCACATAAAGTCACAGAAAGGAGTTCCTCTTTGACAAATCAGACTGCTTTTGAAAAACATAGCTGAGTAACTGTGCTCCTTATTTACCTGGTCTTTTAGAGCACTTACAACCTCTTTAAAAAGCTTGTCAAAGACCTCTTTACGAAGTAGATAGATAATTACATATTGTAAGGGTCACTTAATGGCACAGATAAAGGACTAGCCTGGATAGCAAAGGCAGAGAGCAGTAGTGTAAAATAAGAGTTTGGGCTAGAGAAATATGAAGAGCCGTGTGCCACAGGGACCAGTAAATGACTGGGAGTGATTTCATTCCTCGCATGCACATCTCTGGCCAGGGCGAGGGAATATGGCTGTAAGGGAGCAGAGTCTGCTCATGACACATAACTGGGCAGAGATTCAGCACAAGGGAAAAAAGCCACGAACATCAGTAGGTCTCGGGCAGAGCAAGAGCAGCAGGATATGAGTTACTTGTGTGCTTTAATTGGGAGAAATGGTGGGATTAAAGGCAGGACAAGTAAAAATGTCGTAGCACTGCCCCGGCATTGTGCTTCCTACGGACTTTTTACTGACCAAGCACAGTGAGGGAGCGGGACTACGGGTGCTGAGGTAGGAAGTTCTCAAGTGTTTAGCACTAGACACAACTCAGGGCAGATACAGTCACCTCCAGCAGCACTTCCAAAACTTTTTTGAACAATTTTACAGATGTAAGCCTGATTTTTTTCAGTAACAAAGGCCAGGCCAAAAGAGAACATGATGCAGGAGTCTGAGCAAGTTCTCATTGGATGCTTTGGAATAATATTTATTTTTAATGTATCTAATATCGCCGTTTTACACAGATGAGGCTACACCAAAACTGAGCAAGACTTTAAACTAAAAACTTATTATTAAGGATGCTACCTTGAGGTTGAAGAGTCTACAGCTTTGGCTGTTTAAAACTACTTTTATTAAGCAATTTAACTTTGCTATTTAACAACTGTGTGTAGAACATGTGCTGTAGACTTTTTAAGGTTCATTGTTGTGCCACAGAGGCCTCTTTGTTCGTATTTTTAGATCTTCCAAATATTTGTTTACACATTTCCTGTGGAGAACATACCTTCTGTAACACTGCTTCTGCATCGGCCCACTCCTGATTTATTTTAGTATCCCCCAGCTGATGGGGGACAGATGGGTGAGGGTTGGGAGCAGAGGAATGCTGCCCTGCCTCTGACGGCTGTGGAAGCTATGCAAGCTCGCCTCCCCCAAACAGCTCTCAAACGCCTTTTGGGAAAGGGGCCAACATGACTTTCTTGGTCATCAGAAATGTTAGAGACCTACAAAAGGCTCGAGGTGAATCAGCTTTCAGTCTCGAACGGCAGGGCACAGGTCACCGAGAAGCTGTTGCTGAAGATTCCCGTCCCAGAGAGGTCATTCAAGATTGAGAAAACAATTCAGTGCGATTACGCAACACTAATTTGAAAACTGGTGTGTAGTTTCTGCTGTTCAAAAACTTCTCCTACAGTTCCCATCTTTACCTTGTCTGGCTATGGAATTTAAACTCAATTCTTGTCTCAGCAGCCTGGGAATTACAGTTTGCATTAACACATTTTGGATTAACACTTTGTAAAATTAATAGAGTCTAATCTGCACCAACGTCTGTGGTGTTTTGTGTGTGCAATGCAAACCAGTTTGCACTACGAGCCCTTCTCTTTCCAGACCATGGCGCTACAAAATCCCTCTGTGCTGAGCTATGCTTGTCTGCGTCTCCTGATGCAGAAGCCGCAGCCTGCGAAGCCTCGCGGGAGGTTGGAGCAGCCATCGGAGCTGCCCAGACCGTGTCCTGCAGATGCCATAGGCAGGGCAGCGAGCGGAGGAGAGACCTCGGAAAGCTTTACTGAGCACAGGCCGTTTAGACGTGGGCCGTTGAATTCCCTTAGCGTAGCAGAAGTCAACACAAAGGGTAAGGCTCTAAGCCCACAGCTTGCTTTGCAAAATGTGGGTGATCTCAAAGATAAATGCTGTGGGAAGTTGTGGGTTTGGAAAACAATGAGTTTTAATGTAGAAATTCTTCTAAAGCACTGTTTGCAAACTCAGTTTATATTCAGTGATTCATGTAACGTATTACGCTTACTGGTGAGTTTTTTACCTGTAATGAGTATAACGTATTACTGTCTTTCCAAATAGGAGGATGGGATGATTCTGTAGGGAATAAACCCTCATGAGAATGCCGGCAGCTGCTGGTTCCCAGTAGGTGGACATGCACGTCACGCCTGCCCCTGTTCTGGATCGCAGCACCTGCTGGTGGTGCTGATCAGTATAAACACGGGCTACAATTAGGCCAGGTCCACTGGGAGGACCTTGATCCCGAACCTTCAGTCCCCCCAGTAAATCTATGTAGGACTCGGACAAGCTCCTGGTCGGCTTCTCCCATTTCTCCTGGATCCTCTGGAAAGCCAGCCAAAGGCAGCTGTTTCCCCTGCTATGGTGGCTTTGTCCCTCGACAAATGACTCAAGCTTCCTGCTGTCTTCTCCCCCTCGCGTACAAGATTTCAGGGCTCAAGCAGAAACTTCTGCTGGCTGGCTGTGCGGTCCCACGTGTCTTTCTGGTTCCTCCGGGACTGGGCGAGGAGCGAAAAATTCCCCGACCTCCCCTCACAGCTTCTCCCTTCGGTGAGCGTGTGGAGGCTGCGAGGTCCAGCAGAAAGGAAGAGCTGACAGGCTAATGATGGCAGATCCTCTGCCACATATCTAGTGGGAAAGGAAATTTTGTAGAAAATGTTTTGTGGGAAACAGAGGTTCAAAATCAGAAAAAAATGGAGAAGGAAAGATTTCCTTCCTCACATCTTTCACTGTTCCCGTTGAGAAGAAAACATCTTAGATGCTCCACACCACCAAACTGTAAACACATCGGAAATCAAACATTTGCTGATACGTAGTTCCCACACTCATAGGACCTTTTTCTATATCAAGAACGTAGAAATTCTGCCTCAAAAGGTAAAATTGTGTATAAACCTCTTTACAGTTTGTAATTCTAGGATTTTTTTTTTCCCCAGAAGCTGGGTAAGTATGAAACCCTACTGTTAATGTGCGTATTTCACCAGTCTCTAGTACTCAGGACTGCTGATAGAAAGCATATAACCATAACAAAACAAAGTTTACATGAATAATAAATGGCAATTCTTTCTGCTATTTTATCTGTTAATTTGTTCCTCCAATTTGCCTTATAGTTGTTGCTATTAACATCACTTCTGTTTTTCTACTTGAATAATTTGTTATTCCCTAGAGTAAGACCACTTTGAAAATAAAAATTGAGTCTTGGTAAGTATAATATTCATTCCTTATTATTAACCAAGTAAGATCTTCTTTATTTGTCTGGAATACAAATGCAGATTAATAATGCCCATATACCTTTAGGAAATGACTATCATCACAATAAAACACTCCACTAAATGTAACAGTATGTTTCATGTTCAGAGAATAGAACCTGGGGATAAAGTGTAGATGTTTGATTATATTAACATTTTATATAAAGTGTTTAGAGGCCATAATTTGTTGTATAAATATTCTTGAATATTAATGAAGTGTTGAAGGCTGCAGAATTGACAAGTGACTCACATGAAACACTAATGCAGAACTGAAATCCACAGGCAATTACTTTTCATAATTCTCTTTGATTTTCCAGGAGTAGACCTGCTCTCTCAGTGCACATGCGAAATAATTCACTGGGCAGCAATATCTCAAACTGAGGGGAACACGGGCTTTGAATACAAAACCACTTAGGGTTTATAAGTACTTTTACATGAAAATAACAATACATAGTACGTTTATAAAGCTGACAATGTATGTATTGACCGTACAATTAAAAATCTGATTCCAGTATTTGTGACTGACAGAAACATACTGTAAACCAGAATTATTCTGAAGCCTGACATCTGTCATAGGGCTCTGTGTGTCGGTCTGACCAGAAGCACTGTTCTAGAAATCCCGTCACTACATAGAGCCCCACCCAGTGATCTGATGTAGTCTGAAAAGCTGTTAAGGTGGAAGATGAAGAGAGCAGGTCAGTAAATAACAGTTATTTTGACTGAGTTCATATAAATTATATTCTATCATATTATTTCTGTCTTGCAGCAACAGAAGGGTAAAGTAGTCTAAAATTTGCGAGGCTCCTGTTAAGCTTTCCTTATTGTTCTTTGGCTGGGACGGGAAGCAAAAACTAGTAAGCTATCGTCTCAAATTGCACAAGCAATCGCATTCTTTGAAAACCATTATCTGCATGAAATCTTTCATGGCAGGAAATTACAAACAGAAAGAAATTCCTTCACAATGAGAGAAAAGCCCCGACTATTTCCAATACTTGTTTTAAAGTACAAAAGGTGCCACAAAAATTGATGCAGTGGTCACTGTGATTCCAGATACCTCTCCTGACAGTAGACTGATTCCTTTAGAAAGAGACTAAGGGTATTAAGTAAGGAAAAAGAGAATTGTCTGAAATTGCAGTCTTTAAATTTTCTATCAGACAAACTAATTTCTCATGACTGATGACTGAAGAGAAATACAGAGAAAACAGAGCAGGGGACCATACATGTATTTCTAGTTCAGACTTACAAACAGTGTTGTGAAACAGTGAGAAAAAATGCCTGACCATTCATATCAGCATTTTAGGACGGGTTTGGAAACATTTGCCTGACAAGAATGTTGGAGTAGTAACTTTGGTTCACGCTGACATAGAATACAAGTCAAGCTACCAATGGATATTATGTTGTGACTCACTGCAAATGATGTTAAGTGGCAAAATAAAATTTAGAAGACATAATAGCCTAGATTCTAAAAGTTACTTTTTTTCCAATGGACTTTTTAAAGCCATACGCTTAAAATGATTCATCATTTGTGAGGAAGAGAGAAATATAGTAACTGGCATTTTACTGTCTTGGTAAGAGGCAGAAGAGAAACACCTGAGAGGAACGACACAGGAAGGAAATCACTGCTTAAATACTCTTTGTTGTTAACTGAACCAGACCATGTTTCTTTACACTAACTGCCAGGATGGTACGTATTCACATCTTTTTTTCCCTTTTATGTTTCCTTGCAAAATTCACATTTCACTGTGCCAATTCTGGAAGCTGCTGAAACCCATCATAAACTCCTCATTTTATAAAGGGATTGTATGTTAGATGTACATAGTGTACTTAGCTCAGTGAATTTACTGAAGGGCAAAAACGACACCAAAAAAATTATCAAAGTAATTGTCCATAAGTGTCTCTAGATGATCCCTCCCTCCCCCAAATAGGAAATTTTTAGCGCTATTCAAAATGAGTAGACAACACTGAAGCGAGAGGATCGGCAAGGAGTTCAGGCTGCTGCAGACAGTTGGAGGCTGTCTGACCTTCCTGAGCTCTAGTGGGATATCGCAAGAAACTCCACGTTTCTGAAGAAAAGGAACTTTTTCATCTTCAGAGCTGGGTCACATCCTCATCTGCCGTGCTGCAAAGGCAGTTACAGCTACTCACATGATATACTTTTAAAATAATAACACCAAACAATAAGAATGCCACCCATATACAATATCTCATGTATCAGCTTCATAACGTTGCTATTTTTTTTCAAAGTTGAAATATTCCTTGCTGTATCAAAGAACCTTACGTATTTTAGCTCTTTTCTTTAAGCCGATTCTCCAAAGATGATAAAATGAGGAAGTCACCTCAGTTCGCATTTTTCCTTGGCTTGCTACTTTTACGTAGGACTCCTGGATGCCCGCACCTCCCTTCCTGGCTGTAATCATCTTGCTCTGCTCTTTCTGACCCTGTCTGCCAGCACCTGCTATTACCTTTTTTAACAGCACTGCAGATTTCTAGTAGTCATAAATTACAGTCTTTACACTTAATCGTAACTTCTTTGATTCATTTATGTCAATGGCATAATTTAGATCACCCTTTTTACCACCACAAGGGTTGTCTCAGTGTCCAAAGGAACAGATATTTTCTTGAGCTTGTTTCTTACCCAACTATCAAGCTAGGATAAAAATGAGAAAACGGTGATTTTTCTGTGCCACATTTTCTTTTTTCTGCTGTCTTCCAACCTCCTTCGTGCCTGCTGCACTGCATAGTAATTCTTCTTAATCATTTATTCTGTTAAAATTCAAAGTGTGTCAACAAGTTGCAGTGAAGGCAACTAAGCTAATTCTGAAGGAATGCATGCCATCTGCTTGGTCAAACTCTGCCGGCAAGAAATGTCTCTTTCACACCTGTATTAATCATAATTTAGACACATGCGTTCTGCCCTCCTATATCAGGAGAGGTATACCTTTCCATGGATGTAATTAACTTGGTCTTGCCTGTGGCAAAACGCACAGCGGGTATGTCAGTCAGCCAATCTACAAGTGACTGAGCTGGCTAATTTTTGTCCCTTCGTGATGCCTCCTGGACTTGGGAGAGTGCACTCAGAAAATATTATATTTTCAGGTTATGCTTCTGGGCTTTCTTGGAAATAGCAACCTCTGAATTGACACCAAGGCCAAAATAAAAGCTGATCTCAGTACAGATAACAGCATTTAAATGCTAGGAGTACTTAAGTACTGAATGTGTAAGTTATCAGTTATATTTTTGGTTTTGTCTTATACAAGCCTCCAGAAGAATATTGAATTAGAAGTTTGAACTCATTTTGTGCTTGGAACCTCGTTTTGCACAAACACAAAATTACCACAGTATTTGGGACATAAGACAGTAAATAAATATAAAGTCCTGAACTTCTCACCATTAAGTGATATGACAAATATTTATGCTATTAGATATGCTTTGTTATGACTGATCAAAAGTGTTGGGAAAAGTGTAAATAACAGGTGAAAAAGATAACTATATTGAGATTGAGATGGCCGTTGTTGTCTGTAACCAGTGTCCACAGTCAACGCCTCTACTGTTCTCTTTGCCTACTCTTGAGGACCACACCAGTGCAGACATGGCAGCGTGAAGCATCACGAAGTTCATCCATCCACCCATCCATCCATCCATCCATCCAGCACAGTGTGTGGCTCCCAGATGGGGAAGAGAAGTCAGTGGGTACGGGGTGGGAACTGGCACCGTTAGCAAGGGGAAAAAAAAAACTCCTGGAACAAATGCTCTCACTACACAGGCTTAAACAAAATGTCACATTCAGCCCAGCAGTAAGGGAGCAAACACATCTGATGGTGATGAACGTCACTCAGTCAGTATGGGAAAACTTGAAAGAAATTTTTACTAAAAAACCAGTTTGCGTAAAGTAATTAAAGCCTTGTAATTTATTCGAGGGCTCAAAAATACGGGAGATGTTTCTGATAAAGGAAAGCGTGAGTGGTTTTCAGAATGACGTAGCTCACTCCTCTGGCTCTGCTGCCTTCTGGGCTGCAGAGAAATGCAGCAGATTTTTTTTAATAGTAGTAACTTTGTAGTGAGATGCTGGCACATCTGTGGGGACACACAGGTACAAAGGCACTTTTTGTCCCACCGTCTCTGTACATTAAGCAAGGCTAAAGTGGTTATTTAATTTGCATATTTAGGAAATGATTGTGTCCTTATACAACTATAAATATTTCATTTAGGTACAAGAAGGCCTTTATTTTAACATCCAGAGAAAAATTCCTGTGGGACAGTAATTCCACAGACTGTGGAATATTGTTAACGGGATTAAGCACAACTAAGAAGGCTTGCTTATTTCTTTAAGCTGTTAAATTAGACGGACACATATCACATAATATATATCATGTAATATAATTTGAAGAAAAAAGAGAAAACTGGACAAGGGCCTATACATTTGATACACATTTTTATTTCAGAAAGGCTTCCTAGGTCGAAGGAAAACATGGAAATAAAATAAAAATTTAAGTACAGTAGTACTCATTTATTTAAACCGGCATCTCATTTTGTAATTATACTTCAGGTCATAATTACTGGTTTTAATATGATATCTTATCTATCATTAAGAGAATTATATATCAAATATTACAACCACAAACTCATACAGCCAATATCGCTCAAATTCTTTGCTTGCAAAAACGGAACAAAACGAGAACTACGAGATAGATAGATACATGCATACATACATACATACACACATAGTACTTGAGAGCTATCAAACAACACATGCTTTCTAAAAAAGCCACACACTTCACTTCCTTTGTAAAGATGTCATTGCTTTGTAGATCATATACTTGGAAAAAAAAAGCGGGGGGAGAACTATGTAATTCTGATGGTTCATCCCCGGACTCACGCCAATAAATGCAGAGTGGGGCCAATTTGCAGTCTGTTGTTTCTGGGGCCAGAAGGACCCACTCGGTCACCCACCAAGTAGCCGCTTGGCTAGTTCCCAACCCCCGGCGGGTAAAGGACAGCTCTGGAGGGCCCTGCATGCTCAGCGGGGGCACGACGAGGACGTGCAGGCATCGACTCCGCCGAGGACGAGCAATTTTGCCCCAGCGCTGCAGCAAGTGGACCGCCACGCAGCAAAGCCATCGCTTAGGTGCAGGCTGGAGGTGAGGCATTTTGTACGGCAGCCGCGGCAGCTTGAGCCTCGCAAAAAAGCCCCGTGTCCTCTGCACCATTCGGGGATCTTTGAGTGGAGAGTACAGGTGGGAACCCAGAGGTACGAACGGGACTCGGGAGTCTACCTGGGTCTACTGAAGTTTTATGCTGGACATTTGTTCTTCCCTGTTTTCTTATTTCTCTGTGTTTGTTTCTTTGGATTTCTAGCCCTCTCATGGCGTGAATTAGCAAAACATTTAAGCACTGGCCCTGACTGAATTCACTGAGATTTAGCATTTGCTTAATGTCAGGCCCATCGGAACAGTTCAGTCCAACAGCAAGCTCTGAGCAGAGCTACGTCAGAGGAGTCAATGCTCCCGTGGCGTGAATCACAGAATTCTAGATTTCCACTTTTTGCCACACTGAGGCCCACAAAGAATTAATTCTGCAGTGCTTTTATGATAGAGTTCATTGCCTGTCTTTTACTGGAACCAGAACCTATATTCATGGTTACAGAACTAAATGTGCGTTTTCAAATGTACTTAGTTCAAAGAGTACGTTCATGAATAAAAAAAATCCTGGCTGTTTGCTACTGCATTCCAATACAGACTGTAAGCAAATAGACAAATTAAAGTGAATTGGAGCTTTCAGTCCCTTCCTCTGTGCAGCTATCCCTGGTGAATTTAACTGAATAAATGAATAAACCTCTTCTTTTAAATGAATGTTGGAAACGAGAAAATTTTGAAAATAGTACCAGTGACTGACCGTAGTTCTCCTCTATTCAGAAGTAGTCCGTAATGAACGCTGAGGCTATAAATGGACCTCTATGTGTTCCAAACAGGGCTCTTTAAAACAATAAGGAATTCACACAATTCTGTGAGGTCTAAGCATAAATACACAGAAAGATATACAGGATGGTTTTTCATTTACTCCGTTGCTCTTTTACATCTTTCCAACATTTAATAGTGCTTGGAGAACTTTGTATGTCCATTATATGTGGCGGTGTACAGACCCTCTTACTTAGTCAGATGGTTAAAAAAAGGAATTTAGTGTAATAATTAATCAAAAAAAACCCCCCAAAACTAACTACATGACAGAGGCACACTGTGTGTTGGGGCTGTAGGTGTTGTGGCAGATCTTCAGTTCCGACACCCAGATAACTGCTGATGACAAACTGTGTATTCTGAAGCCGCTGCGCTCCCACAAAGGGCCCTTTGTTCGGCCCTGTGGATGTAAGCAGGACCTGCTGCTGCCCTGCTGCCAGCACGCTGCCATCGCCGAGCCCACATTTCCAGCGAACGCTAACCCACCCTCACACAGAGCGAGAAGTCAGAAGACCTCACACCGAGAGCGCACAGAGAGCCGCTGTACGCAAAACTCTGACGGGAAAGTTCGCTGGAGACCCGCAGTCCATTATTTGAAAAAAAATCACGCTGATCTGCCTGCGCGCTCGTGAGGCGATGCTCCAGAGGCAATTCCGCCGCAAGCAAATGCGGTGCTTTCCATGCACGTCAGTGCATTGCCTGACCATGCTTAGGAGACTAAGCCTGTTTCTTCAAAGTCTCACTTCCATGTGGCCTTGTCTTATTCAGAGCGGTGTCAGAAATAACCAACATTTACAAAACTAGGAGGTTAAGGAGCACTTCTTGCTAAAGAACGCCATGCTGGATGTCTCTCAAGCGCATATTTTCAAGCGGTTTGATTTTCAGAAGGTTTGAGTGTATGTCAGGTTCTATACAGGGGACTGCAGTGTACTCTGCTCTTTGAAAAACAGGACACACGCATATATAGGGGTGTGTATATATATGTATCTACACAGACCTACACACTCGAGAGTCTAATTTCATGCTTCCAGGTGCAAATATTTCGACCCACGTCTTTTGTATCCACATATCCCATGACACGTATCTACATAACACATACACGCTAAATAAACATATGGCGCTGCTAATAGCCCAAAGGTGTTATTTCCCGTATAACGGACACTATTTGCCACGCTGTATAGAATGCCTGCCCCAAACCCCGTGGTTGCTTTGTATCTGCGTTGCAGCAAATCCATCTCACCAGGCTGAGGATGGGCACCACGCCATCCTAACAGATGGGTCTGACAGCCAGGAGACCACGTATGCGCATCCAGTGTGGGTGAGACCAATGAGATCCTTTGCCAGGGCGACCGAAACAGCTGTCTGTTTTGGCTGTGCCTACTCCAAGGAGAAGGGTGTAGGCTTACATTACATTACAGGTCTATGCAAGCGCAGAGATTGGAGCTGGAGCGTCACGTGCATCAAGAAAAATCCATTCAAAGAGCTACAAATCAAAAGACATCCACTGAGAAAAAGTGAGGCAGCATTATGGCACTCCACACCCCTCCGCCTCCCCTCAGGAAGACCAAGCAAAACTCGTCCTGACAAGTTAATTCGTCTGAACGCGTCTCCTCGGCAAGGGTGCAGAAACCTGTTGCGCAGGCTTTCTTCCTGTCCCAGAGGTACATAATATTCGGCAAAACAAAGGCTTGACTTTCAAATGCTGTGCAGACACTGCTCATCTATATGGTACAAAAATCTGCTGAATAAAGGAACAAGTCCCTTCGGTACGAAGAACATGAATTTAGCTTGTGTCTTTGAAAACGTAATTTAAAATACCCCGTGAACAATTAGGTATTTGCATGAGCAGAAGTTAAAATACTGCTTTCAAAAATTATCCCCTTATAGAATTTGCATCCTCAGGACAGGCCTGTGCGTTAGTACAGAGCTGATGAGAAACACTGTACAGCTGTATTTATTCAGTGCTCTGAAAGGTTGAAGCACAACTAGTGTCGTTTTCTTCATTGTCATGCATTTCATTCGTACTCACACCCAGAAAAATCTACATAAAAATAAAGTCTGCCATCTAAAAATAATTAGGTGGTACTTCAGCTATTGTCTTGAACTATGTTTTAATTAAAATTTAGACAGTGATCAGAGATTTAGCACAGTTTATGGAGGGAACAGTGCGATTAGGATATGGAAAAACATATTTCAATATAACATACACATTTTTTAAAACACTTAGCGATTCAGCAACCCAGATGAACAGTACAAAGTAAAAACTGCGTACAGGAAAAAAAAGAGGGAAAGCATAGCCATACGAAAGTGAGTAAGATACATGAGGAAAGTGATAGAAGTCCTTCCAGTACACAAGCTTAAGTGCAAGGTCAAGCCAGGGAGCTGGGAAGCAGGAAAAAAGTTGGTATAAGATGTTGTTAGCAGTTTAAAAAATACACATCAGGTTTTCGTGTAAATTAAAAAGCCAGATTCCTGTCCTTACAGACGCTAAAGGAAATTTTGCAACCAGGTCGCTTAGGACGGGTGTTTTACTCCAACCCCCAGTGATCACCCAAGATGGATGATACTTTCAAAGGAGCATCTTCCCACCTTGAGTGCATCAGCAATGAAACTGCTCTGCCCCCTCCTTCTCCCACGACAAAGGCTCATGCTTTTAGGACTGATGTATTAACTCTTAGTTACACTTAGGGGAAAAAAAAAAAGAAAGTTAAATTCTAAGCCAGCTGTAGCCACCTTGTTGAAAATGGCAATTTATTACGCTGGCAGCATGGGAAACCGAGGAGCAGTAAGCCAGCTTCCTTCCTGCCCCGGACTTTTCAGTGGCTTTTATTGTGTTTTGTTTATTGAATTAACCCTTGAGAACAGTGAAAAGAGGGATGTTTTTGGAACGTGCTCAATATTAAAGAACTCAGCCACATGCGAACCAACAAATTTGGACTTGTGCTTGGCCTGAGGGTGTAAGAAGAGGGCAAAGGTGCCGCCGAGGAATTTTATGCCTTCTTACTTGGTGTATCAGTGTAGCCACCAACACGAGCTACCTGCTGCCTCAAGGGCTGTTCTGGCATCCGAGGACAGCTGAGCTGTTTATACGTTGCAGTTGGTCTTGGGGTTTCTGCATCATTGCCTCCTGCGTTGTGAGGTATGGAGCTGCACAGGAGTCCTCCAGGCCCGCTTATTCCTTCTAGAGGAAATTTCCTCAGGAAGAGAGTTGATCCTTATGGATTCACTCTGCAGCTTCATCAGGGTAAGGCAGTCACAAGTCTGTGTGTGCATATATCACCTATTTTTAAGTACACCTTTTAAACTATAAAATGTATTTCGTAACTTTCTGATACCTGAAAAACAGAGTCATTTAAGTTCTCAAAGTTTCTGAAACCCTCTAAGTTAAGGAACATACTGTATTATTATTTTCCAGATGGTATCAATACATTAATATCCTGCCTTCTGCCATCTCAGATATATTTTATTTGGTCTTTGGAGCCATTTTATTATAAACTCGATTCATCAAATAAAAAGTGATCCTCTCCATGTACCCTTCTAAATTCCCAGCGTTCTTTTAAAGGAAGGAAATGCACAATCTAAAAGGCATTGCATTTTAAAATATATTACATTATTATATATAGTGCCTTATTTGTAATTACAGAATTTGCTATCTTTTATAGACCTTGTCCAGGTGTAAAAATTATTTGAAACATTAATGTTTAACCACATATTATCTCTCAAATTGCAAATTAATGGTTACATTGGGAGAGGCAAATGAGCAGATATTTCCAATCAAAATAAATCACATGGGCTAAATGATTGTACCATTTAGAGATTCAGATTAAATTGCTTTTCTCTTGTACATGGACATGTTCTACAGATTACAAAGCAGACATGTTGAGAACAAGCTAGTGGTGTAATTCTTTGATGTTTGATTTAACCCTGCATACCTAATTCCTAGAATACCTTGCGTTATTCAGTAAACTCTACTTTAAGAGACTCCTCTTTAAAATGGAAAAAAAGAAAAAGCAGATTTTTAAAAATTTCACAGCGAGTCCAGTACATTATTTCCAGCAAGAAGAACCTCATTAGTAATGGGCACTCTCGGACTTTCACAGGCATCAAGATACTCTCATTTGAAGGATGGGAAAGCTGGCAAGCTGTGAAATAAAAACTTACAAAAGTTGCCTGGTAGAAAAAGAGTTCTTCGCAAACTAAAGAGTGGTCTATAAGATTGTCTTCCCCTCCCCCCCCCCCCCGCCCCAAATCTTTGTTTTAATGTCTGTGTATATCTGTAGCCAAATAAGCTCTTTCTTGTGGGTAAGTACTTTTAATAGGCTGCATATTGCACAAGTAATGCTCTCCTTGCTAGTTGAATTGCAGCGGAAGCCTCCAAATGTAACCAGTATCGGACCTTGGTCCGGGGTGCACCACTTCCCTCTCTCCAGTCCCAGGGGGATGCTTGGGGGACCTCTGCAAACCAGATTAGAACAGCTCCTAGGATTGTTTGTTTCTTTTGGGCAATCAATTAGATTCCATCTCCTGAAATGATTCTAAAAAAAAAAAAAAAAAAAAAAATAAATTTTTGAAGGAAATCTTTCTCATGTTTGCAAATCTGGATTTTTTTTTTTTTTTCCTCTTTCTAAAACCAAAGTTAAACAAAATACTAGAGGATGAGTAAAAAGTGTCAGGAACTGGAAAGTGAGTGATGTCATATGGTATTGTGAATAAAAACATTAACTACTATAACTGTATCGATTCATGAAAATAAGAATAGTAAGTGTGTGCATTTCATGTTAACAGAGTTTCAAAAACCTTAATCTATTTTCTGGCCAAAAATTGGTTCTTCTTTATATTCAAGGGATCTATGAAAACAGATCTTCACTCTTCTGCTCAGCAGTAAGAGAAATCTTTTTTTGTTTGTTTTTCAGAAGACTGCTATAGGAAAGAAAGAGAGGAAGGAAGCTGGAGTTAGAATAAAAGTGGAAGCTGGAGTTAGAATAATTATAACTTAGAAGAGAATTTGTAAAAACACAAATATATTTATTTTCATGTTTTATTTTGAAAATATCCCCTAAGTTCCTACTAATAGAAGGCAAAGCCACCAATTGAACTTGTTCATAATTTTGACCCTGCTACTCATTTTATCATCTCCAGTTGCCATTTCCCTGACAAGACATTGCATGTCAATTACGAATGGTAGTAATTTCTGATGGAGTGGAATAATTTGTAACAGGAGCAAAATTTTAAATACCACGCTAAGAGTATCAAAACTCATAAGGTACCAGATGTTCATCAGTAGGCTCCCTGTGTAGTAAAGCAGGATCTCATTATAAAATCAGGAAGTATGTAAATAATCCCAAAATGGTGAAAAATTTAATAAAGGTAGCTCATCAACAGACTAATAGGAGTAGGAGTAATGTTATGCAAATTAAGCTCACAGTTCTTCTACATCAAAGGAACTATCAAAGCTGAATCAGACAGGAAGGAACCATTACCATCTGCAATTCAGATCATCACTTGTGGTCCCATCATTAAACTTAAGAAACATTGGAGCATCCCACTATTAATTCTTAATAAAAAGTGACACGGCACCACTCACCCTGTTACATATTTTGGCTCACATGCCATAAGTTATTGAGAGCAGAGGACACTAAAGGCTTCTTAAGGCTGGGGTCTAACTTTTAAACGGCAAGACTATCCCCTTCTGGGACTGCGACGGAGAATGGACGCAGGCGGTTCACCTGTTCCGTCCTCAGAACAGATAATGCTCACGGTTTCTTTTAAGCTCACGTCTAAGCACGGGAGCATCTGCCCAGCCGAGTCCTCCGTCATGAACTCCAGTTGTCCGCGAGTGCTCTCGCGTAGCTGAGCCCTCCTGCAAGCCCTGAACTTGCAGAAACCAAGGGATTAGCCCACATCGTGACCCTGCCCTGCCTGACAGGCAGGACACTACAATGAGGAGGTAAAGTATCCTACGCCTCGTAAAGCGCCCGAATTGGATCAGCTGCAGAAAGACGGAAACGTAGGGGGGAAACTAATAGCGGGTCGAGTCTGCGCCGTTAAGCTGCCTGTAGGGTTTGACACCAACTTTCGAGTTTTGCCTCCCCTTTGCATTTTATTTCTGGATGTGCGCTGCTGTGCGTCACAGGGACTGTAAAAAGGAGACGGGTATTTGTTCTGGAAGGGTCCTGACCATGCCGTGTCAGCTGGCGTGGTATTGCACCCACGTGAGACTATTGTTCTGTATTCTTAAGCTAAGAGTGCCTCTCTTCTGGCCATGAGAGAAAGTACTGATTTACGTGTTACAGGGCAAGGTCTCAATGCTGTCAGTAAAAAGTAGCTAAAAGTGCAAGATCCATCTCTGGGATCTTTTATTAACTGGTAGAAATTGCCTCTGCCTGGAACTTTTACACGTCTATTTGATCTATACCTTATCAGATGTCATCTAGCTCTACTACGATTCAGATATCATTAATTAAGAACTCACCAAGGAGTAGATTCTGACAGCTGCTAACTCAGCAATGAAAAACCTGTTCAAATATTAATAGTAATCAGTGAGCAAGATTGCCTCTTTATACGGTGCTCTCATGATCTAAAGAAGAGGCAGCAAAGGGAGGAAATCTTTACACATATATTGGTACTTCAGGAGAGATTATTTTTGGACCTCTTTAGACATCTTTTTTTGGCCTGCTCCCAAATACGGCAGCTCACTAGAGAAAGACAAAGGTGTCCCTGAAGCCACCGTGAAGGTTCCCAACCCATTGTCTCCTCAGTGCCTTGAGAGCGGACAACTCAGAGAGCCTTCCTCAGCCCCTCTTCTCTACTGATGACAAGAGTCCTTGCAGATTAGTAGCTGTCAAATTGTAGCAAGATCACAAGGCATCAGAAGATAGTCTGGGGGGAAAAAAAAAAAAAAGTAAAATAAGGGATTCCCAGGCAAGCAGAGAAGAAAATGGGACAAAAATTAAAATATTAAAATGACACACGAAGTTTAAGCTAATTTAATTTAGTTGTAAGTGAAGACCAGTATAATATCGTCATAAGCTTGTCCAAGGATTTAAAAAAAAACAAACCAGAAGATGATCCTTCACTTTATAAAAATTGAAGAGCCATGGGCTGGAGGACATAGATACACAACCCACACAGGCGGGTTTTTGGCTGGGAAGCGTGCATCCAGCTTCAGAGGTTTCTTCCTTCGTAGGATTTAGGCAGAGGGTCTGGCAGCACATGTACAATCGATGGAAAACAGATCCTCCCCAATTATTCAAGTTAGGACAGAAAAATAAACAGCACAGCTCCCTGTGAAACAGATCCAGAAGAGCATTAAAATTAGCAATGGACTTCGAAAGCACCTAAGTGTACACTGTCTGGATTTACCTATAGCCAAAGCTTGATGTTTCAAAGTTTCATTTTAACCTCTTGTAAGGGTCTCGTTGATTCTCATAAGGAATCTAGAGACTTTTTTTTTGTCTTTTTTTTTTTTGGTAACAGAGGAACGCACTCACAATGGACTACTGAAATATCTATTTATTTAAAATTAATGAAAACACATACAGTCATATACTGGTTGTCAGGTGTGACTAGGTTTCTAAAGCTAGCTGGTCCAAATAATCATATAAAAGAGAAAGGTTCTGTCCATGCTGGAATATTTGACTGTTTCTATAGGAACAGTTGTATCACTGTACATTTCATAGTGATATTGTTAAATCAATATGCAGCCATTAAAATGGCATCAATCTTTGCATGGCTATGATTGCTCCAGATTAAAAGAAGCCTTTTCACTGTAGTTAAAACTCCTTCCAAAGCAACATAGTATAAAGTGAAGAAAATACTCTGTTTTTACCAAAGGACTCATGCTGATATAAAAATTACTGTATAAATTGGCATATTAGCACATGCAGTATTATTTTCCATGTGAAAAAAATTCTTAGATAAATTCCTTCAAAGGAGAAAAGAAGCAAGTCACAGAGTAAAGGGCAATTAGAAAAAGGTAAACTGAGGTAGAGAAGAGAAAGAATAAGAGGGGTCACTGTTCAACTTCTGTTGTGCTCGTATTTGATTTGAATGAGGAAAGGCACCATACTAAGACCACCATTATCTACTCAATTAGCAATTTGAGAGAGACTAGCAAAGTGCAAATATTCATAAATTACTTAGATTAATGCATGTGCAGGGAGGTCTAAACATTTTAATGATGCATTTCATTCTGTAAAATTACATGTCTGGAAGGCCCCTTAAAAGGTCATCCCATTTAGAACACCCCCCCAAAGCAAGGAGAACTGAATCTGTTTCACTGCTTATGCTTATTTGTTCAACCTTTCCCCAAACTTTCTGTGTTCATGGAAGTACATATTTATGTCCATACTTCTAATCAAAGTAGTTCTACTTTTTTTTATTTGTTCTAAGCTTTCTTTCTTTGTTGGTGTTATTGTATCAGAACTAAAAAAAAAAAAAACCAACAAACTTATTAAAATGTAAAACTTATTCCTCCACCAAGCTTAATGTAATAAATCCCCATTTTCGTACAAGTATAAGATAAGGACATTAAAAAGGTGCAACAAATGTATTTATGTACATGAACTTTTTAGATGGATTGACCACAACTCATAGCTTAGACTAAAGTAAGATTATGTCACGAATTTATGTAATACTAACACTATAACTTATAATACTATTGCATGAATACATAGGAAACCCGCAGCTTGAGATGAACTATGAAATATGTTTAGCTTTTAGTACACTGTCTGTTACAAAAGATAAAGGAGCAACAGAAGCAAGAAAAAAAAAACAAAACTGTTTAGAAGCATAATATCGTATACATAGGAATGCATGTAAAAAATTAAGACCATTTAATATACAGAGAATGATAACTGCAAATGTGGTCAAAGTTTCATTTGGTAAATGGCATGGAGAGAGTAAGGAGGACTCTTACCTCTACTGTTTTCTCTCATGCAAAAGGGAAAAGAAATAACCTACTTAATTAAAAAGCAGTATGTTCAAAACCAATCAAAAGAAACAATTTACGACCCTTATAACATTTTAAAATAAGATTTCTGTAGCCATGATTTTCTAAGGATGTAAGAGAAACTCAAGCTCTAGTGAGAAGAAGGTCTTTTAAAGCCAACTAATGTTGTTAGCAAAAAAATGTTAGGACATACAAGACTACTTCAGCTGGTTTGAAGAACGTGTGTGTCTAAAAGCTAGTCTGGCTTTTCCAGTTGTACCAGCTCATCTGATCAAAGATACCACCTTTTCCCACTTAGTTTTCCAATTAAGTTTTATCACCTACAGGTACAATAGTCACAATGCATATATACGTTAAAGGATAGCGATACTTGGGGTTTAGGATTTATGATAGCAGTATGAGGCCAGAAAGAAACTTCCAATATTGGTATTTTATTTCTCTGTAGCATTTGGTATCTATTGCTCTCTGAAACAAGACAGGGGACTACATTTCAGAGCAGCATTTCACTCTTTAGGGCACATGGCTTGTGTTTAGTGTATAGAGAAGAAACCTTCCATTGTAAACATAGAGCTCACAATTTCATATGAAAGTCACCAGTCACTGAAAAAACAGACAATTCTGTCACTTATATAACTGTTCATTTTATAGAAAACATGAATATCAGTTAGTTGCATGTTTATCCCAGCAGAGCAAACTACCCTTTCTCCCCACCTCCCTTCCCATCCGCTTACTCAATTTGTTCAGTGAGTGTGTTACGAAAAGCCTGCTGGCAGCCTTCTGAAGCTGCTCTGCATCTCCACTGCAGGTCCTCAGCTTCAGCTGCTGCCACATCCCACCACTGGTAACGCTCTGCGGAGTAGTTTTGTTGTGTCTATTCATGGTGTTCTGACCAGCCTTGTTCACAAAACCTCAATATTACTATAAGTAAAATTTCATTCTTTGGGATGTTTGCAATACTCAGTTTTTTCACAGAATAGTTTACTACCTAGTTTAAAATATTCTAAATAGCTTACGATAGGCAAAAATATTAAAACTCTTACATACATGAAAATTTCAATATTTAGGATATAACTATTTTCTGAACATCGTTTAGAAATAAAAATACCGCTGATGAAACAGTGAGAAACAATAATGTTTCTAAATATATTACAAGGAATGAATGTGCCTCATGAATGAATGATGAAGGAGTTAATTCATTTCATTATGTGTCAAAAAGGAGGAATCTAGATTTTAATCCTGCCAAAGCAATCACAGTTGGAGAGAACTGATGGCTTAAAGCTAGTACAGAACAAATGGCATAAAAGGAGCAAAGGCTTGATTACTCTTACTTTAGTGAAAACATAAGGAATATATTTCTGAAAAACTCCTTATATACAAATATCAGTTAACAGACACAGTAAATTATTTTGAATCCTTCAATGTAGGGCTTGATACCATATTTAGGAAAAGCCCCCCAAAAAGCCCAGCAGTTGGTTTGGAAAGTCAGTATAAGTATTTCCATCTTTAAATGTTATATAGAACATATTTGAAACAGAATGGTTGTGTTAAATAGTAGTTACATTTATCAAATACAGCACGAGATATAACAGTGAAGAATGAAACCCACAGTGAAGCATAGAATTTGAGAGCTTGTGAGCAAGTATAGTCCTTGCAGTAGATGTTAGTATGGAGTGAAATGATTGGAAACAGAATTTTTTTCACCTCAGAAGGATAAAGCCACATGCTTACTCCCTTGCACATTAGGAAATACGACAAAAGTTAAGCCAGTGTATTACAAAAAAAGGAATTAATGAATAATGTAACTAAAGTACTCTGTATTATGACTTTATCATAAAAGCTGGTCTGGGCTCTAGTTAGTCACGGAGTGACACTTGCTGGTGAAAATGTGATCACAGTAGATCTTCTCCTAAAGGTCTTGTGCTCCTAGCTTCTTACAGCCTACTATTATCTTCATTTGTAAGAAAGAAAATATTTTTATGGTATGATAGATTTGTCAGACCTGTGCAGTATCTTTGATATTTACCCTACTAAAAAGGGCAATCGGTTAAATCAGAAATTATTACTTTTAGGTGAACTAAAACATTAATAAAATTAGCACCGCCCCCAAGATGGCTGACTGGATTTGCTCCTCTCCTGTAGCATAACAACAATTTTTATATTGCATTGTTGTTAGACCTGGCCTTTAATTAGTGATGAAGCTTAGAAGTTCATCACTGTAATCAAGAGCAGAAATAGACAATAATCCAAAGTAATCAAACTCCACACAACAGACACAAATGGAACACAAGTAAAGTGACAAAGTGCAGTACATATTGCAGCAAGCTCAAAAAGAATGGCTTTTTTTCTGATAAAAGGTAGGGGCAGGCTGTGATAGCAATCGTACTGATTCATGGTTCAACCCGGCAATCAACGTCTATGAAGAATGTTCTAAATGAGCAGACAGAGCTCGAAGCAACATATTAGCTGAAATAGCCAAGCAAGGAAAAGTTGCTTTTATAATGAAATGGTTGTTTGTCACGCAATCTCCATAGTGTGATGAAGATGCTAAAATTCCATATTTGGCTAAAGGACGCAATTTGGTCCTAATCTTCACTGGATGACGCAAAGACAAGTCATCACAGGAGCTGCTGTGGTTCCTCTGGAAGGCACCTTTGTAAAGCCCTTGCAGACATTACAAATCAAAAGCTTCCTCAAAGTCGTGCAAATTTCCAAACCTATTGGACAGGTGTCTAAGTCTAGGGGAAACCTGGGCCACTACAGTCAGTAGGTGTCATGCAGGACATACTTCTGTTAGGTGAAAGCAGTAAACAGGAAAGAAATTTAGGCACATCATTTGAATAGCAAAATTTCAAGTAATTGTTTCCTGAGACCTAATATGAAATTTTTCACTAAGAAGTATTGATAATTTGAAATTTAGGGCTTAAGTAAAAACATTAAACATTTGCTTAGTAAATGAACTGAAATGGGCATCTAAGGCATCCCACTTGCTCCTGATCTGGCTGCTCTGTTGCTAGAGATTTACTGTCAAAAAGTCATTTCCCACCTCTTATCGATGTGAACGAGACAATTGGTGAAACTTCAAGGCTCTGCACTAATAACAATGACAACTGGAATGACTGGATGTAGCTTTCTACCTGCAAAAGGATTATTTTGGGTTATTAACCTCCACCAAGGGGCAGAATCATTTTAGCAAAATGCAAAAATAGCTTGTGTCCTACAATTATGCTAAGGCCCAGAAGTTTGTAGGCATTTCCTGGGAGTGCTGCCAACTGAATACGGCTTCTGTCCCACATTATCTGCTCCTCCCCTCTGAGAATTGAGAGGTAGGGATACAGCATAAGCCATGTCGAGCACGTGATCTGTAAACTTGCTTCGTGTACAAACTGAACAGCCTTTTATTCCAGAATGAAAGCATGCAGAAATGATGTCTTTGGTCTTGCGTACAAGTATTGGCAAAGGGGCTAAGGACTAGAAAGACTTGGAAGCTGAAGTCCTTCTGCATTTCTGTCTTTAGAAACAGCAGCTGAGACCCTGGAGGGAATGTGGAACACCAAGTGACCCAGGTCCTGAATGGTCTTCCAATTGCTGAACATCTTTGGAAGCAACTGGCTCTAACTGGGGTTAACATGCCAACAGCAGTATGTGCTGGATACCTTTCAGGGTCAGCATCAAAAACTTAGCACTGTTGTGCCCAAGGGTTCCACTCCAAGTAGCCTATTCAATTAAAAATAGGAAACTGGGACTACCCGTGAAATTAGCTGCTAAATACAAAAGAGAAGAAAGCAAGCACATGAGGAGCAAAATGCTGGCAACAGTTGCATTTTGCTCAATTAGCTTGCTGTGGTACAAGGGGGAAAAGGGGATATACCAAGTAGGATGAAGGAAAAGAAAAGAGGACTTGTCTTCTAATTGAAAAATTGGAGAGTATAGAAAAAAATAAAAAGTTTATTTACTGTCCTCTATCCACAGAGCATTGCTGCAGCTGCTGCTTTCTTGCTGCTGAAAGCCAAGTGGCTTCCCAGGCGTGGCAAGGAATTTGACTTTCTGATTATGAGCAAAGGAAACACTAGGAAACTTTGTTCCACGTTGGTCAGCTCTTTCCCATTGCAGCAGCTCCTGGAAGAAGGGAAGGCTGGCAATTCACGGCTGTGCACCCTCACAAAATTCATTAAGACTAAGCAATGTCAGGAAAAACATCTGTTGCTACTGTCTAGCTTACAGCACAATCAGCTAGGATGACCATGTTGGCCGACTGGTACTAAGGAATGAAAAATCCTCTCCTAGAAGCTGACCTTCCTAAGCAAAACCATTCACTTACTGATCTGAACAAATCACGCATTACATATAGAGACCACAGGCAATAGTGAAATATCTGCAGAAAGTGAAGGATATGCTTCATAGAGAAGAGACTGATCTGGAGACAAAGCCTTGATAAAACCAAGGGAAAGGAGAAATCATTATAAATGTATATACCTAGAAATGAATAAATTAGATAGCAAAATGTGGCTTTGATACCAGAGATCACCTCTTGCAGCAGCAGGTTGTGATGGGGAACAATGCCATGGGTCTTAAGAAGTCTCCTTGGGAATTTGGAAAGCCTTTTCCTGAGCAAATCCATTCTTTCCAAACAAAAAAAATCTGGGGGATCTGGTTGGGCACTCACGCAGTCTGGATCCACTGCAGCAGAACAGCCTTTCCCGGTGTCCTGACTGAAAATCCTCTACGTCTTGGAAGTGCCTCTTTACTGAGCTCTCAAATGAACCTGGAAAACCTCAAAGTCCAATTGTAACTATCAGCTGGCTGAAAAACCTATAGTTGTCTTTCAAAGCAGTAAAGTCAGCAGGGACAGAATGCATTCTTGGGGAACCATCAACCTATGAAGACTTAAGTCATATAAAAACAACAGACTTAGGAGTTGCATAGGTTGCTATCAAAACTAACTCCCTAGCACCAGATGCAACAGTATTGTAAATATTTAAAAAAAAATTATCAGTTTTTACATTACTCAAACCACAATTCAGTTCTGTATATGGAAAAGGAATTACGCGTTTTTGGTTTGTTTGTTGCATAAGCAATTACTCAAATGTCTTCAGTCCCTCTTACAAGATACTGATTGACAGAAGTGATACAGACATAGGCATCCAAGATGCTTTCCAATCTGGGCAACTCTAAACCAGCATGCTGATGAAGTTACATGCATACAAGCACACAAGCAGAGGAACTGATTTAAATGCCTTCTTCTGGGAGATAACTCCTGAAGCAGGATGCCATTTGTTTTAAACTTCACTTTTGATTGACTTTTCACTTTGTCTAGGCTCATAAATTACAATTCTATTTTATGCATGGCTCTTGCGTGCTGCTCTATGCCAATTCTCACACGCTATTTTGACAACCGATTGTAGGCAAGCCAGTACAATTAACAGACTATTACTGTTAAAGCAGAAGGATAATTGTCAACTGGACTTAACACTGCTTTGATACTAAGTGAGCTTTGATACTAAGTGAAGTTTTCTCATACATGTAGTACCAGGTGTGTCAAAATGCTTGGTATAAGTAAGTGACATAAAGTAAGGCTGTCTGCTGATCTATTGGCAATCACTAGTGTAATAGCTTAGCTTAATTGGTGACCTATTTTTCTGAGTTTCCATCACGATGATACAAAGCAGTGGTCTGTGTTTCAAGATACATACAGTACATTTATTCTGTACGTACAGTGCATTTTTTTCTGTGGACGTGCTAGTGCTTTTTAGGCATGAAGGGCAGAGGTTGTTCTGACACAAGTTGTTTGTGTATCATGACCAAGTAAGGTACCACTGATGCCTTCAATGCATAAAATGTCATGATGTTGGAATACTGTCCAGTAGTAATCATACGCACACGGATTGTTGATAGAGTTGGTAACATAAGCTGGACTGGGGCCCACCTTGCTGTTGGCAACCATTTATTCTGTAACATCCCCTAAACAGCAGCAAGAAATGGGCAGACCTATGGAGGATGTCAGGCTTGATGTAGAAGCTTTTCTTTAGGGCTTAACACAGTTTGTATACAGAGGTTTTTGGCAGTGTGGTACACCGAGAACAAAGGGAATGATACGACACAAGCCAGGGAGTAGGTTGCACCATTCAGCTGCTTAGTTTAAAGAGCCAAAACTAGGAAAACAAGATTCTGGAAGCCTACAAAGGAAATACATACAGCTTTAAGCTCTTTATGCTTTCTGACGTGTAAGCAACAACTGTGTTACAGCTTTTGCTTTGAAGCCAGCCATGCTAACTCTTCATTGTTTCAGTTGATCTAGATTGCTGGAACCCAATTTCTTAACTTAAACTTACAAAGACTTGAAACTGGATGGTCTTCCTTGTAAGAATTAACATGCGAGACAGTAGAAGGTGGAACACAACAAGAAAAGGAAAATGCTGAATTTGTCTCTTGAGCTTTTCTCCTAAAATGCTCTTAAAGCTAAAGAAAGACTGAGGAGACATATTTAACAGCTCATCAATTAAGATGAACTCATCTAGTGTTGCCAATCTCCTTAACCCAGAGGAAAAAAAAAAAAAATCAAAAAATCACGTCCCTCTTCTTTAGTTACCTGGAGCCATACCCTAATCAAAACCTAGTCATCGAAAATTCAGGGATGACAATGTTAAGTGATCAATAATATGTAATTTGATCTGCTGTGAAGTGAGGAGCACACTGCAGAATGTCTAACAGAAAGTTTTTTACAAGCAGAGTAAGAGGTCATGCCACCTTGAGAATAACTGATTAAGAGGAACAAATCACCCATAGAGGCTTTAGTATGCATTGTCCTACTGCCAGGATTTCTGGATATGATCCATCTAGGCTGTCATCTTATAGTGAATGTGCTCGTTTTCAACCAGGCACAGCAAGTTCAATTCTTTCAGAAAGTCTCTCAAGCACCGTGCACATTTCTGCCTAGGAAATCTTGGACAAATAGGAAAATACTCTTAGAAAGTCCAGTATGGCTTCCATGTTAATGCTAGTGATAGAAAATCTGAAATTAGGGTGTGCATGCATGTGTCCATTTACGTGCATGCATACTTCCTTATGGAGAGAAGAAGTGTTTCTAAAAACCTGGACAGCAAAGGCAACGGGATGAATTGTCTGAGATGCAGCCGAGTGGCTCAGCCACCAATAATTGTACAATAATGTAGAATTATGAGTGCCTAAGCATAAAATGAAAAACCAACACTTCATTAGGCTGAGGTTACTCAACAGATGGCATATAGACCACCAATAGTCTATAAAACATCAGACGGCTGGTGTAATTTCTACACATAACAGAAGTGTCCTTGACATTGACAAGTCAGTACAAGCCACATAGCAGAACTGGGAGCTGGATTTTTATAGAGATATCACATCATTGAAATGGTGAGAATTTAAAAAAAAAATGTGGTTTGGTTATAAATAAAATCAGGATGGTTAACATTTTTGGTAAGCGATATGCAAAACCACACAAGTTGGTCTGTAAGTTATTAAAAACCTGCTTGATTCTTTGCTTAAGATTTGACAGTCATGACCACATAAGCAGGAAACTTCAGCTGTAGTGACCATCAAACACTGGCCCCGTACAGTTTTTGACTTAAGTGTACTAAACCTCTCCTTGCAGGTGCTGAGAGTATCTGTGAAATGTTATGCCCTGGTGGGTGCTGGCAGTGCTGCTCCAAGTTTACAAGGAAATGTAAGAACACGGAAGGTCTTACCGGTGGAAGTATGGAGAAAATATTTTCAAGTAGACTGGCAATATTTTACATAGGCGATAGGTAGTTCACCTGCTATCAGATACTAAAAAAATTTACTGTTTTTCAGAAAAGTAGAAAAAACAATGGAGAGGCAAAGGCAGAAGTTCCAAAAGCTGCCAGAACTCATAGAATGAAATGAGAACTTGATTTTATAGTAAAGTGGAGCACGTAGGCTTATTACTGTTCGAGACAACTCTTCAAAAAGATGTGGATGCTTCTGCAGAGAAGAGGGAGATAATAATGATAACGTTTGGAAAATGCCTCAGTGCTAGCCTACAGATAAAAGAGATTCATCTTGTGCTTGGAGAATAATTTGAAATTGACAAATGTTGCTATAACACAAGCACCATTTAGATGAGAAACCAGATAGCAACTCAGAGGTGGTACACATTAATAACTTTGATTGCTTTCCTTAACTGCTACAAACTTAAAAGAAGCCTTGTCATCTTAAAAGCACAGTACCAACTGGTACAGCCGTCTCTACTACTTAACCACAAGTGCTTCTGACTTGTTTTATAGATTCATTTGGAATCCCCCAAAAGCCTGCTGTAGAAAAATAATGTTTGTAAGAAGCAGTTCTTACAGGCTGGCTAGTCTGAAGAGAAGTCCACAGGCATTTTCTCTTCAAGCGTTTTCCATGTGGAAGTCTTGTCCTCACAGTGTCTTCTATGTTCTGCGTTTCGCTTTGTGAAGTGAATGGCGAAGCTTGTGAACAACTATGAGAAGAGAACTCCATTGTAACAACCGGGTTGTTGGGTGGGTTTTGTGTTTGTTTGTTAGGTTTTTTTTTAATAATTGAATGCTTTTTTGCTTTTGAACAAGGAGACAACTCAGATTGACCACCCAGGTCAGTATCATCCCCTGTCTGGTAGCTTGTCCAAACTAATGAGTTTCTAGTTTACTTCTCCTGAAACCTTGTAAGTATCAGTGATTTTAAATCAAGCTGTTGCCCTGCTTTCTTTAATGTCTGGTAGAAATGGGGCAAACTTGTTTTTTTGTTTTCTTCATTAAGTGGACAGCAAATGCTGCCCGAAAAGAACTCAAGCAGTATCCAGTTGGCATATTCCTTTAGGGATGAAACATGAGGTGACATGTGACACTTCTCAGCCTGGATACTGAAGACTAGGCACTGGGCAAGCTTCTTGCCTCACAAGAGACCTCCTTGACAGGAATGAAGAACTTTGTGCATTGATATACTGATTTTAAAGTTGACCATTCAACCAGAGCAAGACACAATACAAGGAAAAATAAAGGACATTCAAATGAAAAAACTATTCTCTTAGGGCATTTATTTTACTGGGGTGTAAAACTTTTTGAACAATTTGCTTTCATAAAATTAAATGCTCATCTATATATATAAAGTAGGTACAGAAATTAAGCATGATTTCAACATCTTTAGCTTTTAAAACTCCTCGTGTACAATTTAAATAAACTCTAATTTGAATCTCAGCCTTAACACTACTGATATTTAGCAGGTCACAGCACCCTTAAAATATCTTTTACATGAAGAATAATAGTTTCTCCTTTCCCACATTTACCATTGTAATTGGTGCAAAAACACTTGCAGGTTGACAAAACCCAAGACAAGCAAAGCAGGAGTTGAGGATGGAGAATATGGCTATTCCCTAATGACAGGCTTCTAAAGTAGGCAAACTCATGCCAACTTTTCAATGTGGAATGTTCTCCACATAGACAATTCATACCTTGTTTGTTGGGTTGGGTTTTTTGGTTTTGGTTTTTTTTTTTGAGTTTCAAGCCTAAAATGATCAAGAAGAACCAGACTAAGGAACTTAATTTCCTAATGTCAAAATATTAAATCTCATATTTGATATGTAAGGTGGATACCTGTGAATGAAATCCTTGTTTTATTACAGTGTGTTAAGTAACTTTGTCATAATGTCATTTTCCTATCTTTGTATCTTTAACTGACCCTTCAGTAAATACTGTATCCTGAGCATTACCGTGAACACAGCTGTGTTGCTATAATCATTTTGAACGCTGCAAAGGATATGAACATATTAGGCTGTTGAAGGTTTCTCTGTAAGAGCCACCTTTGCTGCAGGTGAAGAATTCAAATTGCAACTAGTCGATCTCAATCACTTTCACAGTGATGAGAGGCCCTTGTAGTAGGGGACGTGGCTCAGGGCATCCGTGTGTTAGAGAAAAACAAAACCAGCATCTCCTGCAATTCAGCAGATGGAGGGGACAGGGGAAGGGACAAACTTCAGCCATACAACCTTCAACATTGTTCAGATGAACCTTGGCTTTTTAGCACCCACCAACAAATTGTACAGCGTGCTGAGTGAGCAACTAAGTGGAAACAGACAGTATCTTATTTTCAATAGCTGATGAACAGTCTTCCAAAGGTTCTTGCAGTGTTGCACAGCATATCAAAGCCTCAATTCAAATTCGGAAAACAAATAATCTGGAGCGCTTCTTGCTCTCCAGCCACTGAAAGCTCAAATCATGGTGATTCCAGGAGACCTGTTTTTCTTTACTCATTATATTAAATCTTTCCATTCACTTATCCCATTTTCTTATATTCTTATGTATTTTTTTCTGTGCTGATGTACAATATTCTATTCCTACTCCCAGGTCTGCTTGCAAGAGAACAGCAGCATTTGTCCCAGTCACATTTTTTGCTGGGTGGATGGTGTGAGGCCAGCTAGAAAGGAATTCACATTGTCAACCACTTCTGCCAGTGGGGTGCTAATTTGGAACTCTGTCCTGTGCCCGCTGCCCGAAAGAATAACATTTAAAAAAAAGAAAATCTTTTCAGTCAAACTAATCTCTTCTCTGCAAGAGAAATTAGGGCAAGGGTAGTTGCACAAAAGCTTTTTCATCAAGCTATACAGCTTCAGATAAATACAAACCTTGGGAACCTTGTGGATGACTTCCACATCATCTGACGGTGATAAACTAACAGAACCACATTTCTCTTGAAGTTACCTTCGCATTTAACACTTCTCAAAGGCCGGGGAGCTTAATTCCTGAGGCTGTACTTCTGCGTTTCAAGTGTGCTCATCAGCAACGACTCCGACCACTTACCACAGGCATTTGAGACGTGTTACTCAGCTTTATCAGTTTGGGCCACCGCTCAATTGCCTACTTTGCCACTCTCTCCTCAACCTTACCCGCACGCCGTCTTATTCTGGCAGTTTAACACGAGGAGCGCGACCGCGCGGGGATGCGCCTTAACCAAGCGCCCAACCGCGCTTCCCATCGCGAGCTGTTCGCTTCCTTTATGTTAACTGGACTGGTCCACGACACAAAATATTTCGAAGGGTCCCTGCAGTCCTAAAAGAAAAAAACCCAGCAACCATCCAGGCCCGTGTCGACGCCGTTTAAAGGCACTTTTCTGAAAACCGTGCCTACCCTCTTCCCCCGCCCTTCGAGCGGTAACTGCCTCTCCTTCCACACGGCGGGCAGAGGAGCCCTTACCGAGCACGACCCCTCCGAGTGACGACACGACCGGCGCTGACCTCACACCGAAGCCCCCGCGGCGCGCGCCGCTGGCCGCCTCCCGCCGCGCTGGGGCGCGGCACGCCCCGCCCCCGCGCTGACTGACTGACTGACTGACTGACTGACTGGATTTCTTTAGGACCCCCCCGCCGCCCACCTCGACCTCCGCACACCGGCGAGCCGGCAGCGGCTGCGTGCGAGGGCGGATGTCAGCCGGAAGCGGATAAAAAAAACCAAAAAAACCCCCCAAAACCCCAATAATAATAATAATAATAATAATAATAATAATAAACCAATAACCCCCAGGCCGCCGCCGCGAGGGAGCCCCGCCCGCCCGCCGGAGCCTCCCAGCCAATGGGGAGCGCGCTCGGCGGGAGCGCTGACGTCCTGCTCGGCCCCGCCCCGTCCCGACCGGTGCCGGACGCAGCCGGAGACGCCCGAGCTCCCCGCCTCCTCCGCCCTTGTTCCTCGGGCGGGGACTCGCTTCCTTTCCCGGCTCCCTCTTCCCGCCCTCCTCCTCCTCCCAGTCAAGATGGAGGACGGCCGTCGCTGCGGCCACCGGCACCCCCGCGGCTAGCTCAGCTGCCGCTCCTCCGGCTCTTTCCCTCACAAAAAAAACCCCCCAAACCAAAAAACCCCCCAAAATCAAAACCCTGAGGAAAAAAAAACCTGAAAGAAAAAAAAAAAAGGCTGGAAACGTTCCTTCTTTCTCCGCCCATCGGCTGCTGGCTGCGCGGACTGCTGGCCCTCCCCATGCCGTCGTCGTCGCCCTCCTCCTTCTCCTCCTCCTCCTCCTCCTCCTCCCGCGATTGTCTGCGCTCCGGCTGCCGCCCGCCCGCCCGCCCTGACTCCCTGCATGCACACGCCGCCTCCTAGGTGGCTGCGGGGGGGGTGGGCGCTCCCGGAGCTGCCATTCCGCACATACCTTCATGTCCCTGCGCTCGCTGTGGCCGCCCGCCGCCGCCGCCCCGCATCGGCTCGCCCGCTCCGGCTGCCGCCCTAACGGCCGCTCCCGCCCGGAGGTGAAGCCGGGAGCCGCGGTGGGGTTGGCGGTGGGTTTCGCCCGGAGGAGCAGCCGTCGCCACACGCAGCAGCAGCAGCAGCAGCCGCAGCCATGAGCAGCGCCGCGACCGCCACCTCCGCCGCAGCCGCCGCCGCCACCACGGCCGGTAGCGGGGCGGGGGAAGGGGCCGAGGAGGCGGCCAAGGACTCGGCGGACATCGCGGCGTTCTTCCGATCCGGTGAGTGCGGCCGCGTAGCCGGGGAAAGGGAGGAAGGAGGGCAGCGGCGAGGCCGCGGCTGGAGGTGGCGGCGAAAGGCGGAGGGAAGCCACGGCTTCTTACCGGCCCTGCGAGAGGGGGCGAGGGCAGCCGGCTTTGTCAGGTGGCCCCGGGGAAGCCTCTCGCCTTCCCTTCGCCGGCGGGGCCGCCTCGGCAGCGCCCGCCCGTCCGTCCGGGGCGCCGCCGCCGCCGCGCTTCCTCGGGGAGGCGGCGGTGAGGGGCCCGGGCCGGCCTGGCCGAGCGGCGGGGCGGGGAGCGGGGGGGGGAGGAGAAAGCCGAGCCCCCTCATCCCACGCCGGGTGTGGGGAGGCAGCGGGGCTTCGTTTGGGGCCCAGCAACTTGCGGGCGGGACGCCACCCTCGCCGGTAAAGACGAGGCGTTAAAAACGGGGGCGGCGGGCGGCCCGGCCCGACCCGACCCGGCGGCGGGGGGCCGGGTGCTGCCCCGAGGCGGTGTCGCCGGTGACAGGTGCGACTCTCCCTCCCGTGCCGGCCCCATAACGGGCGCGTTACCGGGGCCGGGTGTCGTCCCCCCCCCCCCCGCCCTGAGAATGTCCCTCCGGGGGTCCGGGCAGCTCTCGGTGTCGGAGGGTCGGGGAGGGTGAGCGGGGGCAGGGGAGCGGTTCGCCGCAGGGCTGCGCTGGCCGGGTCCCCCCCTCCCCGCCCGGGGCTGGGATGACACCGCTGTGCTAAAGGCAAACCCGCCTCCGGTCGCGCTCCGCCGGTGCCGGGCTGCTGGGTGGCGGCGGAGGGCAGGGTTGAAGGCGGGTGTTTGTAGCGGGGAAGGGAAAGAAATGAGACAAAAAAAAAAAAAGCGAAGCCCGCGTTAAAGGGGTGCTGAGGAGGGGCCGGGCTGGGAAGCCGGGCTCGGTGCGGAGGATCGGGAGGGGAAGGTGTGTGTGTGTGTGTGTGGGGAGCCTGTTGACAGGCTGCCGGGATAAAAAAAAATAATAAATAAAATAATAAAAAAAAATAAATATGGAGGCCGCCTTCTCCCTCGGTGTTTACTCTCGGCACGCAACCGGGCGGGGAGGGCGGCTGTCCCCGCCACCGAGACGTTGTCCCCCGGGGAATGGCGGCGGGGAGGGCAGGGCTGCCCGGGCCGCACGAACCGCCGCCGGCGGGGACGGAGCCCAGCCGGCAGCCTGGGCGGCGGCGGCGGCGGCCGAGCCTCCCTCCGGTGCCGGCTGCCCTCCCCCGAGCGGCGGCGGCGGCTCCTCCCCTCCGCTCCCCTCCGCCGGCGGCTCCGGGTCCCCCCCCTGGGCACCCCCGGCCGTCTCTCCCGGGCGGGGCGGCAGGGCAGGGCCGGGCACTTGCTCCGTTGGGATGCCTAAAAAGGAGCGGCGAGCAAGGAAAATGCAGACTCACCGCTGGAAAGATGAGGGGGATTGCCGATTTCGTGTGTGGAAAAAAAAAAAAAATCCAAGCAAACAAAAAACCAACAACCCAACAACAACGGTGGCAGTAGTAATAATAACAATAAGAGCTGCGTTAATTGGGTTTTTAAGGGAAGTCTGTGAGGGAAGTGGGAAACGGCGTAATCGGTGCTGCTCGCGGTCGGTGCTTGCTGTTGAACGTGTTCGATTTAATGAGGGTGAAGGAGGAGGTGTGATTTGCAGCAGGCATCCCTGAAGCAGGGTTCGGAGCTGCGTTCGCTTGGGCAGACGGTCCAAACAGGGGGCTGCGTCCCCTCTGAAGGGCCTGATGCTCCCTCAGCAACCTGTTTCACATGGCAGCAATGAGCGCGAAACTCATCAAGTCAGGATGCTGGCCTTGGTGGGTTTTGTTGTGGAAGGACTGAGCTTTGTCGTTCTCCGAGGGGGGGGGGGGAGAAATCCCGTTGAAAGCAAAATGACAGATTACAACAGGAGACTTACAGTCTGCCTAGCGTAGTTACAAATGGGTACATGTGTAGTAATCTTGCAGTTTTGGAAGACCCGGCTAGCTGTATTAATAGTCAACTTCCACATCTATGTGTGGGTAGAGGGATGACACAGAATTGATAAGCTCGTAAGTGGTGCAGTGAAGACTTCTGATACTGATAACTTCTGATAACGGGGAAGTTACACTGAGCTTAGACTTGCAGCAACTGAAAATCTTAAAGCAGTAGAAGGACATGTCAAATGCTTATCGAAAAACTCTTAGAGCATATTTAACAACTGGCATTCTCATTTCCGTATTTACATGTGGAGGTTATCAGGTTCAGCCTGGGCTGTGACATATGCTGGAAAATGTTCTGGCATCTCTCGTGGGTGTTTGGTATTGGGCAGAGCTCTTCAAACTCTGCCTCTGTGCGTGATCCACTCTTTTATAAGGAAAGGGTCTATTAAGAGATCTCCCGTGCTTCCCTTTGTTTGAACAGGAGGCACAGGTTTTTTCAGTGAAACACAATGGACGCAGCGATCAATGAACAAGCAAAAAACTTCATTTGGTGTACGTGGGAGCAGACAAAATATTTTTCTCTTTACAGTATTTACAATGACAAATGCTTCCTTTTTCCTGTCACTTGCAGAGAATGTCAGCAAAGCTGTAGCTGTTACTTAAAAGAGAAAATGAGTAAAAATGTTACAATGTTTTCCAGGAAGAAAAAAAAAACCAACAAAAAACCCACCTAAACAATCAGTTCTAATCTTAGGTTAGTTAAATTGGTCAGTTGAGCTGCTGGTGGGGTTATTGGCTTTCCTCCTGTCCTTTTGTAAGACTAAGCCTGAAGTAGAATTAAAGTAGCCTAAAGAATGGAGTTTCATTATTTGGAAGATGTTTTGTTAGGATATTGAACAGCAGCTAGGTTCACATGGCTTGAAATGTGTACGTTTCCAGTTTTCGCTTTGGTTATGTAAATGTTAGCTCACTCAGAGTTGTTGTGGAAATAAGTTGCAATTGAAATGTGAAGAAAGCAGCTGAACTGGAAGTGAGGTAGTAGTATGAAAACATTCAAGACTGTGTGTCTTGAATTTGAATGAGGAATCCCTTTATTGGAATTGGAAGAAATCGAGGCAGCTTACTTTCTGTTATCTATTTGGTATCTAAATCTCATTATTTAGAGTTGAAAAGACAAGAACACCTTGTTAGATCTGTCACCTTCTTTGTGGCAGGATTAAGAGTAAAACTGCTAAGAAGCAGAGTAGAGTGCCAAGCGAGGTGATTACGTTTTGATGGAGAAAACACAGTGGTTGTAGGAAGTGCCTTTCTGTCCTGTATGTAAACGGGAGATTAGAGATGACTGTGTAAACTGACAAAAGGGATATGGTTTTTGAGCTGAAGATATATAGACAAGCATCCCTTTTTTTTCTTACTAAAAAGTGCACTGGTGTGACTGGAAAGGACTAATAAAATCTCTTAGAATTATGGAAAAACAGATGATTGCTGTATGAAAACCCAGTGGCGCGGAGTGTAAGTGGCTGAGGGGTGTTAATACATGTGTTAAGTACACAAGATCTATTCTGTATGAAAAGGTATTAAAAGTTTTCGAAATGTATTCCAAGTTTCAACTTAAAAGCCTATGTATTCGGAAGGGCCAAAAGCAGCTAATGAGCAAAGTTGAATTTGAGGGACTATCATCAAGTCATGGCTTACAGGGCAGTAACCATACGCAGGTTTTGCTTGGTTGTTTTTGTTGCTTAAATCTTCGTATCGTCATTTTTGCAGCTTTGCTGCCCTCAATACTTTGGGAAGGGGACTGTCAACTGACATCTTTAGGATGCAAGAATAAGGGCTGTCCGTTAAGTTTAAATCATGCTATGATGACAGCGTCCTCAAAACCAAAGAATTTTTGCTCGTTGAAGCTAATGAATTTTAGTTTTGAGCATAGAGAGCAAAACTTTTTTCATCTAAGTGAAAGAGGTCTTGATTGTTCATTTTGCAATTAGACTTACCTTTCTGGGATGCTGGAGAAATCTGTAAATGCAAAAGGATGCAGAGAAAAAGGCTTATAAGCGCTTCAGTCAGCTCCTGGCTAGACCGTATAGCAAGTGCCTTTATAAATGACTCTGATAAGTCTTAGTGGAAAAAAACCACCAGCCCAAGTTATCGACTGATAACTCTTCACAGTTTTGCGATGAAAGTGGATGTAGTTATTTCCAGTAAGATACATCCAGTATGAGTGGCTTCTGCAAACTGTGCAGTAGCTTCATTCGTGTATGAGCAAACGATATAGTTTTCAAAGCCATTGAGGAGATTCGTGCTGTCACCACCTGTTTATGAGAACATTTGCTACATTTCCAGAAGGAGCACAATTTACGTACTGAGTGAGGGTCAGGGACCTTTTGGAGAGACAGAAGTGTTTGAAAAACAAAGGAAAACCAAAAGGCCCCAGAAGTCTTGTCACTAGGGTGAATAACTACCCAAGCTTTGCCAGGTCAAATCAGAATATAACTGTTAATCGTACCCATCATTTGATATGGGAAAACAAAAAGGTGGAGGATTTTCCATCTAAAACCAAATCTATGCAGGTGGCAGCAGTCCTTTCTCAGGAGGAGGAGTAAGTCTGTAAGATGAACGTGGGTTTGGAGGAGAAGGGTGTCCCAAGCTCAGTGTGCCGCCTCTCCCGAGGTGAAGTCAAGGAACAGGCTGGTAGCCAGAATAGCTTTGAATAGCACCTGGTTCTAATTTTGTACACTTACTCTTTCCTGCTTGTGTATGTGCTTCTTAATGTAAACTTAATGATAAGAGAATTTAAAACTTTGTTTTGACATATATTTAGGTACCAAAACATCCATGTGAGTGTTTTAGGAAAATGGGATGCTGAAATCTATTGTGATTATGGACATGTAGTTGAAGACTTCTGCAAGTGCTAATGACTTGAGACTTGGATCAGTCTGGGTTCAACCACGTCTGCCTATAGCAGCCTAGGCTGATAATTGCTTGAGTAGCTGAGACCATATAGGAAGTATTAGTGAGTATTGTGAAAAGATGATTGATTTTTTTTTTCCCCTCTTAAATAATGATCATGTGGTTTGCTTAGTTTTCATGAACATCACTTACCAAATAATACTGTAGAGAAAAAACCCAAAAGATTTATTCAAAAATTTGGTACTTCAAGTTTACAGGGAGGATCTATGTTTTACTTCTTCCTGATCATACTGTTTTATATACTGTTGCCTTCCCTGCTTTACATTGGTGTCCTCTGTGATAGTGGCTGGGGAAGTTGACTGCCTGTAACAGACAACATTAAAAATGCTACTGTAGAATAGAAAGTCTCCTAGGAAGAGGGGAAGAAAAGAGGGAGGCAGGGGAAAGATTACATGGAAGAGAAACAGCAAGCATACTATTAAAAGGCAGCGATTTTTTTCATAAATACTATTAATAAAAACCACTAGCTTTTAGATCGTGGGCAAAATAGCTTTCATATTAGGCATCAAATGTGAAAAACAAGCCCAATTTTCAGCTTAAATCCATGAAGCAGAACACACAATGTGTAAAGTTAAGATGGTGCCTTTCTAAGAAGGTTGATCCATCTCCTGCTGATGTGTAGCAGCTAACTTACAGAGAAGGTAGTCACAGCTGTGGTTGTGTGGCTTACTTGGTGTGGCAGTTGGAATAGCTACAGTGTAGTGACAAATGTCTAACAAAAATAATCTAATAGTGAAGCCAAAAGCGAAGTGTTGGCAGGCAGCACTGGTGGTAGCCCACATGATATCTCCATGCTGTCCTCTGCAAGTATTGATTCTTGGTCCTGTGGCTGTCAGGAGCTGAGGTGTGTTTGAGGGTTTTAAGAAGTGGTGAGCATGCAGAGAATGTAAAGTATGAAACAAGTTGGCCATTCTTTCATGCAGCTTAGAGTGACAACAACATTTGTATTAAAAAAAAAACAAGCAAAAACCACAACAAAAAACTTTTAAGTGTTGTGTCGGCTCTTCAGGAATCTGTTACTTTGTCTGTTGAGTTGCTTTAGTCAGTGAGAAGGTTGCAGCAGCGTTGCTGTCATTAGTACTGATTGACCTGGGCTGAAAAAGAAGTGGGTCCTCTTTGCGAAGATTTGAATCCAGTTCCAGCAGTATCCATTTCAATAAGATGGTTAAGGGGGGGGGGGAGAAATGATGTTTTGACAAATGATTGTCTCTAATGACAATTAGAGAAATGTCACAACTTGATATTTGCTGATGTGCAGTATGCAAAACAAAAATATCAACAGAAACAATGAAGTTACAATGGAGAAGTTACTCTGGGAATGGTGTTGTTGGATTGACGTTTCCTGGAACAATGAAGACGAGGGCAGCGTGCTTCAGTGTGAAATGCAGCAGCTGTTGTGCAACTTGCCTTAGCGTGGAGCAGCTAAACTTCTCTGGGTATAATGAAGGATAGAGAAAGTTAGAGGTTAGGGTGTGTTTGAAGAAGTTGGAGGCAGAGGTCATGAATATTTCTAAGAGGGGACAGAGAATTACTTGCAACATCTGTGATAGCTGACAGTTGATAAACTAAATGCACATTTGGAGTGGAAGGTAAATGGGAGTTGGAGAAAAGCCAGGCCCATTCTTGAGAGGAGTACGTTTGAGCTGGCATGAAGTGCTGATGTGCTCAGAAAGGAGCTGACAGAAGTAGGAAGAGACTTGGTGCAGCTGAGGCTTTCATTAGTGGGAGAGCTTGGTCACCGTGTAGACAAGGTGGGTAGTAAATGTTTCTTACAGAAGTGGTTTCTCGCTAATTAAATGTGTCCCACAGCAACGTAGCAGAAGTGAACCAGGAATGAAATTTCAACCTGAAACATTATGCGGCTTCCAAAAGCTTTTCCATGTAAAATGACCGTCTAGGTAAATAAAATCAGAACAAAAACTGGAAAGACTTACCCTACCCCAATATAAAGAGAAAATATCAATGTTGCTCTACTCTTTTTAAATTAAAAATTTTTAAAAAAATTTAGTGTCAACAAATGGGCCTGTTTAGATTCAGACTATTAGGTCAGTTTATTAATAGGGTGAAACTGCACTGTGATTTTGGTCTGCAGCTTGAAGAAGGAGGCAAAATCACTGAAATAGCTGTTTGTGGTCAGCAAAAGTGTTAAAACAGGAAAGACACATTGAAGCTTCGGAAATGCACTGGTGGTTGAGGGATATTCTTCTAGAAGTGGGTGACGATTTTAATGAGAACGAAGGACACTAATTTTTCTGATTGATGTTAGTGAGAACCAAGTCTAATCTTTAAAAAAAATGAAAAATGCTACTGGGTCAGATAAAAAAAAATTGGAGGTCATAGCAGGCTATTTTAAATCTAGTGACTAAAATGGTTGCATCTAGTTGGTTGTTCTCATAAAGAAATTTGCTCGATTTGGAGAAGGATCTTTGTTTAACTTAACATTTTTCTTGGTGCAGCGAAATCAGAAAGTAGACTACTGGTGAAGTAATACTGATGATCTGCAAAGCTGAGTCATATTCCTTCAGGAAGGATACTGCTGTTTTGAGAAAACAGATCACTTACCCAGTACTGAGGAGGAGGAAGAACTGAAATGACAAGGAACAGCTCAAGTGCTTTTAGCAGTAGACACTACAATACATTAAAGCATCCGATTTTCACCCTCTAGAGTTGTTGTTATATTGATATACAAAGAGGAGGGTCATAAATGGTCTGCGTCCACAAAGTTTCTCCAGTCTGAGTGACAATGCTTTGCTTTAAAGATACAAAGCCCTTTCCAGAGGCTTCTCTGCCAAATAGCTGCTCTAACTCAGCTGAAACTGGAGCTGTTGATCCCAGCCTCTTGTGCTTGCACAGAGGAGAAGATAGCCTAATTGTCTTTGTGCATTTGTTTAAAAAATAGGGTTGTTTTCCAAGGTTGTTGAGTGGAGTCTTCTCAAATCATTTAGTCGAATTTGTTTCATCTCCTGTGTCACTGTTACTGCCATGCATAAGTGGCAATAGCACTTGTTAATAAAAACCACTGCAAATATGTAACAGGTTTTCCTACTGAGCAGTGCTGAACTGTGCAGGTATCTTGCCGGTACTTTGGATGTGATGTTTTGTAACCTGGACCTTACTGCAGAACTGAAATCAGTACTACTGTTTTGTAATTGTGGTGGGTTTTTTTCTTAAGAGGAGAAAGGAACTTTTACAGGGAGATGAGAAAATTCCTTAAGTTTTTTTGTCTCTCGGGGCCTAAGATGATAAGGAAGCAAGATGTAAATGATGGAAAGTGTAGGCTTTCAGCAGTCAAAATATGCCGGTAGTTTGCTTTGTTTGGTATGTTTTATAATATAGTGTTTCAACAGGGTGCTCGGATAATTCCTACAAATCTGTGTAAGAGTCACGTTAATGTTATTGGCTTGTATAAGAGTCGGAACATGAGGCTGAGATTCAGAAAGTTTTGTTTTACCAGTGTACATGGGGATATATGTGTGCATGTATACACTGTTAAACTAAATATTCTGCATAGCTTAGAAAACTGAGTTTGCATGATGAATCTTTTTAACAAAAAGTTGGAGAAAGTATTCTGGGCGGCAGATGCCGAATGGGGCTATTGTGAGTAATCCCAGTGCATCCTAGTTGTCTGTGAAACTACCCAGAGCTTAATTACTCATGTTTCCTTGTAGTCTTAGTGCATGTATGAGCAGTAATAGTTGTTCGTGAAGTGTCTGCAGACTGTGTAAACAACCAGTAGTGATTTTTGTGGTTAGCTTCATATGTAACTGTTAAGCAATTAGAGGCTGAGGGTCTGGGGTCATAGCGAAGTGAGATTTCGTAAGTGCTAAAAATGAACAGGGAAATCTACTGCAGCCAGTGGGGCTCACAAGGAGATGTTAAATACCTACTTGTTTTTATGTAGTCTGTACCTCACTTCTTGCATAAAACCGTGAATTAAGATCCAAAACCTCTAGAGTTTAAACTGAATTCCTGCATTTTTGTGCATCAGTGAAACCTGCAGCTTTATAAGATACTTTGTCAAGGCATTTGGTCAGAGGCTTTTCACTACGCTTTGTGATGGTCATGTAGGTGGTAAATACCTTTGAGGCCATCAAACGATGAGAAATGTTATTGCTGAGATTTTTTGAAAAAAGAAGTCTCAAACATTGAAGTCTCGGGTACTGCTTGTTTTCAGTGCCCAAGCAGATGTTAAATGTTGGGATGAAATGAGGTGACATTTCTTAAAACTTGGCCCAGATAATAAAGGGAGGACGCATCAAGAACAGCAGGAGAATACATCAAGAGCATCCCAAAAAGTGAGTTAGGATAAATGGAGTGCTTAAATAGTAAATATCACTTGGCTAACCTCTTATGCTACACAATGGACTTTGCTGTACCCATTGTGTAGACTTGTCTGTACACTATTGGATATAATTTTCTACCAGCATCAAGATAGTGAGTCCTTCACTTTCCAAATGTTTATCATGCCCCTAACTTTTGGACATGTTGGGTTATGCAGCATTGAGTGCCAAGATGATATCGTTTCCTGAGATCATAAAAATGCTCCACCCTCTTCTAAAAAATTTAGGCTAAGGTTGAAATGTCTTGGCCTTTTGTAATCCTTCTAGAATTAGAGGAATAGATACCTGCAGCTGAAGGCACAGAAAAAAGGTAGAAAGCTGTCAGCAGATCCAGCTGAACTGAAATATAAGTTGACTGGATTGTCCTATTCTACGCAAAAGCTGATAGTATGTAGTGCAGTGAAGATCAGACTTAAGTAGATGTCAAACCCCATCTTTAGAGGCCTCCTTCTGTCTGTTACTATAGGGAAATAAAATAGGATACGATTTCTCTGCTAAAAAAACTGAACAGCCATGATTTTTGTTTTTTTTTTAAAAATAAAGCTTTACTCTCTAAGCTTTTATCCCCGTCTTCTTCTTTCCCCGTCTTTATTTATTTGCTTTATTGATGTTAGTTAGCAAGTCCATTTTGGTGGCATATTGGACATCAGGTTGCTCCTAAAAGAATGGAAATGGGACAGTTACAGCAGTAGCTTATGCTCTTGCTTTGCACCCCTTAAACTCACACTTTGTATGCCTCAAGTACTTGTTTTCTGCAGTTAAAGATAGTTGTTAGACTTGAACTTGCTATGGCTTGTGGAGCTCAAAGAGGAAATCAGCGCTGTGCATTGTTTAACTGACGGGATTATGCGAGCCAGGCTTCTGTAAGGGCAACAAAGGCAAGCCAAACTAAAATTTATTAGGACAGTGGCACCTTTTCAGATGGAAAGATGAGGTCAGCTGTAATGGCTTATCTAGTAACTTGATTGGCTTGTTAATGCTTTATATGAAGTAAATAAATAAAAACTAAGAGACCAGCTTCTCCAAACGTAGTGGAAGGCTGTCTTTGGAAGGAAAACAAGGACACTCACTTGATTGAATTTCTTGCCTTGGTGGCTGAGCAGAAAGTTACAAACCTGGACTTTGTTTCTATTCCCATTATGGGAAAATTCTACTGTGGGTCTACTGAATTATCAAGGCAGCAAAGCCAAGTCAAGCCTGCTTATAGGTAAGTGATAAAATATGGTTTGGCTACCGGTGGTTCTTGCAGAAGATAGCCGTGACATGCTGTTAACCTGTCAGTGCAGAAAGAACAATATCTTTTTGTAGTACGGTGTGAGGACTGGAGTCAAATTTGCCTATTCTTAACTCAGAACAAGGGTACACCTCAGCCAACAATAACCACTCAGCGTGTGTGTGTGTTAACTTCTTTTTTTAAGCTTGGAATCAGATGCATCCTTCCCTAGCCAAAGGGAAACATTTGAGAAGCTGTGACGCATTTACACAGATGAAGGAAGGAAATGTCCAAAAGAGTCAAAAGCTAAAAATAGATCAGTTTACTGAGTTGAACTCGGGGTGGGAATTGAAGAACTAAATATAAATCTAAATTTGAACCTTTGTGACTTACATAACAGAGTAGTGTAACCCTTTCTGGGTTTTTTTTGTGTGTTAAACTTTATAGTGGACAGCTTCAGGTGAAGACTTGTGTCAAGCCTTGTGAGGTGGCTTTGCGGTGCCTTAAATAGACAACACTGGGAAGTCTGACCATCTCTTGATGATTATTGTTATAGCAAAGTTTAAATCCCTGGAAAAGTGGATTGTGGGTTGGGGTTTTTTTGGGTCTGTTTGTTTCAAAGAGCTTCTCTGTGGAAATGGTTATCTCCTGACTACTGAACAGAAGTTTTAAGCCAGTAGCTATTCAAACCAGTATCTATGAGGTTAAAAAAAGAGGAATAATTTTTTTTCCCCAGCTTCTTCAAGAAGCAGTAAATTTGACTCTGTCTGACCCATATGTAAAAAGCAGTGATAACCTGAGCATTTAAGAATTGATGTTTGGTTGTCCAAAATGGTTTGCTTTCTGCCCTGCCACAAACCCCAGTTTGGAAACTATCAGCTTTCCTTTGTGGTAAAGAAAAAAATAAGCTTGTTGGACTGTTTAAAATTTGTGTAATGGAAGAGAATATTGTAAAAACTCTTCATTTGTGAGAGTGTTCTAGATTACTGTCCTTAGATGATGACAGTAGTGCCATGAAAATCAAGATAAGCAAGCAACTTTTCTTTCTTTGTCCCTGGAGCAACACTATATGTTTTGGGGGGAACTGGGGGCAACCCACACAATACCGCTAGCTAAAAACTGGCCTTTTCCAGTCTGGTGAAGCGGGGCCAGTGCAAGTGAATCCCTGTGGTTTAGTATTTGCCCGCTGCCAGTGACAATCAGTTCTTTCATGATGCTGTACCTGGTTCCAAGCTTTGCATTGGAGAGGTGAAATACATACAGTTAATGCTTTGACTTTGTCAGAAAAACAAACGTTACATTAAAATAGATGTATTTACAAATATAGTCAATGTAATAGGAAATGATGGGTAAAAATGGTAGCATTGATTAGATTAACTTCAAAGAGTAACTGTCTCCCTCTCCACCCCCCAAGATGGGAGGGTTAGTTTTTATATTTAATACCTTCCCTTTTCTTACTATATTGTCTGCTGTAGAATGTTTGCTTGGCAGATGTATAAATAGTTGTGCTCTTGTTTGCTTTTTGTTTTTGTTTGGTTTTCCAGAGGAGCCTGAGAATGTTTTTGCAAGGTTGTTTTGAAACAAATTTGGTGTCTTTGATTACAAAAATAGTATTTGTTCCAAGCAGCAATTTATCTGTTAAAGTGATGAACAGTTTGTAGCAAAATGACCTGACTACCGACAGTCATGGGTATAAACCAATATGGCAATTTAAACCTTGTATTTATGGAATATATTGGTATATAGCAAAGCGTGAGAACTACTATTTTTAAAGTCTCATTTTTCTAGAATATGCTTTTGAAGTGGATTCATCCACGTTGCTGTCTGCACTGTGTTAACCCACTGTTAGAAAGTTAAAGCTGTAAAAACCTTTTGAGAGACCAATTGGTTAAGCTGGGCAGCCACTTAATCTGTAATGTTTCTGCTTGTAGGCAAGTTCATGACGTAGAATCTGAGCAGGACGTGACTTGCAGTTCATGTCCACTGAGGCAACAGGAGTGGGTTCAAAGAGCAAGAAGGTGCTGCTCTCCAAAATGCAGTAGATGGCCTCTAGGCAGTGAAAAGAAGTGGCAGAGCCCTGCATTTGAGTGTGGGAAGGTAAGGATGGATATACCTTGATACTAAGGCAGAGCCCTTAATGGGCAGCCTTTAAGTTGTCTGGGCTGCCTAAGCTTGGTTCACTTCTGTGCATATGCTGCAGCTTTTCTATGTGTTGGTACAGCAGGGAATAAGAGGAAGGTTTTTTTGTGGTCTTCAGCAACCAACATAGTGTCCTAGGCTTTAATTTGTGTCTTTGTGGAGTGTTTTCAGTACTTGGGGTAAGAATCTCGCTCCCGCTTGCCTCCTTTGCTAATACTTTGTGTTCTGGCTCTTGTTCTAGCTACAGAGCCTCAGAGGTGGGGTACAAAACTGGCTGGTTTGGGTTCTCCTAGTTTAATGAGACTTGCCTAACCACCGGAGAGATGACTGTTAGAGGAAGGATAGCCATCTTTTTCCAGAGTGGCTTTTTACTCTCTTAATTGTTGTCCTCACTTGTGTGATCCCTCTTTTGTTCCTTTTCCTCCATAAATAAGACAGAGGTTCAACAGACAATAAGCTCAATCACTAGGCATCAGTGTTCATCTCCACAGGAGGTCCATTATGTGTACAGTGATAAGTAGGGGGTCCTATGGAAAAGCACTGCATAGTTTGAGTGTTACAGCATGCTTGCTACACTGACAAATGAGGGTTGCACAGGCAGCCTTAATGCTGCATTACCTAGTTTTTGAGTGCTTTTTGTGGCAGCTTCAATCAAGCCTGGTGCTAGCTCAATTAAGTCATTGTTTAGCGTTTATGTAAAGTTTTCATTAAATGCCTTAGTGGGTGACAGGAGATGACATTGGTTTTACCAGACTGCACTGGATTACTGTATTACATCAGAGTTATTTTGGGAGTAGAAATGTATTAATTCACTATATAATATTAAGTAAGACGGATGTGTAAGCTGTTTTATTACATAGATATGTGGAGGAAAGCATCTCTTCAAACAGAAATTAAGTACTTTACTTGGAGCCTTTTTTTTTTTTTTTCCCGACGAACAACCCAAGTACGCTCTACTGTTAAATTTCTTAGGGTTTGATTTGTGTCACTTGAGCAACATGTTAGTTCTGCCATGCTAGTAAAAAGTCAATGAAACGATGTAAAATTTGTCAAATATCAAGGAGGAAAAAGGAACCAAATGCTAAATTAGCCATTCATAAGCTTATATATAACTAAGATCTAAAAGACAAAGTGTATTCAGGTGAGGGAAGCTTTCCACAGCATAATAGGCTGGGTTTCACGTGGAACCCCCCATGGAAGAGTAGATGACACTAAAGGACTTAATTGGAAATACATATTGATAAGTGACCTAAGTTACTACACTATTTTTTTTGCCAGCTATGTGGACACAACTGGTAAAATTGCTGCTTTAATAAGAAGCTTTCTGAACTGAGCTGTCATGTAACCTCTGAGGAAGGACCCAAATGGAGATGAAGGGGTGTCTCTCCTCAGGATAGGAAAGAATGATGCTGCTGTGTAAAAAACCACATTCCTCCTGTTTTGTGGAATAGAAATTGGCTGAATATATGAAATAACTGTATCCATAGTAAGTTAAATCTCTTAATGCAATGAAATGGATGCCTTCTTGAAAGGTGACTGGGAAGACAGCTAATTATCAGAGACAAAATAAGCCCGTATATCTGTAGTGGAGTCGTATGTCAAAGGTGACAAACATCTGGAAATGTTAGAGTTATATTTAAAATTTCAATATTCATTGGTTTCCAAGTCCTCTTGGAGGTTGGTTTTCTTAGCTTTCGAACAGCACACAGCATAAGGGCAGTATTACCATCCACATTAAAACCAAGAATGAATTAATGCTATTTAAGTGGTTCATTTCTTATCCAAGCATCCATTCCTTTTGAAGAAAATTTGAGAATAAGGCCAGGATACAAGTCAAAATTTGTATTTCTGTTGTTCTGTTGCTATCGTGGGGAAAGGGAGGGAGAAGTGAGCAAAACAGTTGCTCGCACAGGGGATCAGTTGAGCAATTTCTAACCAGTGAGGCAGGACTTCTGTGTGAATTGTTGAGCATGTGGTAGTTGAAGTAGAGCTCTGGAGAATAAACTCTGTTGTCCTTATATTGGATCTGCCCAAATATATTCAAGTTTAGCACTGATGTGAGATGTAGCCTTTGAGAAGGCAGCAATACTTGGCCTAGGGGCAGGCAGGAGCATATCTAAGATGATGAAGGATGGAAGAGAAAATCGAGGAAGGAGAAGATAACTGACAGAATTCAGGATGAGGGTTGGTTTGCTCATAGAAATACATGAAATCACCATACTACCTACCTACTGCAAAAGCTGCTGTCTCTTTTGTGGTTAAGATCTTACAGTAATACTGAAAGAGAACTAACAGTTCTACGGATGTACACAGGCAGATTAATAGATGCAAGAGAGCCTGAATTTTTACAGGCGATTTGACAGAAAATGTACTGTTTCCCTGAAGCACCTACTGATTTCAAGGCCAAAAGGAAGGTTTTCTTGTTTTAAAGCAGAGCACAAGAAGGACGAGCCTAGGCAGGAAGAATGGGAGGGAGATAATGGGTATCTGATGCAGAAGACTTGGGATTGCAAGTGCGGTGAGGTCACGAAGAGAACTGACCCTTGAAAGGAACAAGGAGGTGGGTTGCCTTTTTATGTACCATGCTGCTCAGATGTTTGCTTTACAGGGTGATGTGCTCAAATCAGAGAGACAAGCTGTTAATAGGCTCTGCCCTAGATAGGTCTAATGTTTCTTTATTCCCTGAAGATAAGAGCAAGAAACAGGAAAGGAACTTGCATAGGATTCCTTCATTTTGTACTGCAAAGTACCATCTTGATGACATAACTCAAGAAAAAGTTACTGTTAACCTGTTTTTACCTTAAAATTAGCTTTTTCTGTACCACTCTTCCTCAAATTCCCGCCGCTCACGGTAGAAATGTATTATTCGGGTTTCTGTGGAAAGAGCACCTCAGTTGTTCCAGGAGGTCACTGACACAGTCTTAGCTTCACAAGGACCCCAGCACATAAACAGATTTGTGGTTAGTCCCCTCGCTGTAGCCCCTGGTCTGGCAAGAGTACTGCAGAGGATATGTGTAAGAGGCTGTACTTATCTCAAGAGATTTGTTGAACCTTATCTCTAGGTAATCATCTTGTTGTGTTCAGATGAGATTGCTAATCACATCTTTTAATTAGAGAAATGTCATAGCTGTAGGAAAATAAATCTATTTGGAAATGTTAGTGGTTACTTTGCTGACAGTCTCCTTTGCTTAAGGAGGCTGATCAAAACCTCCTGCATCAGCAAATGTATGCTCTCAAATAAAAAAGAACCATCACTAATTTCAGGCTGATTTCTTCCCAGGGACTTTTTCTTCTTTGCGGTCAAAAGTTGTTCTTGGTGAAGTAGTGAGAGATGTGAAGCATAAATTGCCTTGTATTGAACCTATAAAGAGGCAGCTAAATCACCCTTATTTTGATTGTTGCCTTCTAGTAAAGTATGCTGAAAGGAAAAGCTGACATTATTAATGTAAAGTTAGGTTTATAGATTTCCAAAAGGGGCAGTTCAATATAGCTGAAAAACTGAAGCAGAATTAAGGAAAAAAGAGCTAACTTGAGTTTGCTCCCTGGGCTAACAGTAATTTCGAAGTTAACGTATTCTGAGATGTTGCTTTGACAGCAATCTTGGATCTAATCCTACAGTATGCAATTAGAATTGTCATTCCCTGTGATATTTAAAATGCTTATAACTGGCTTCAGTTTAGCACAGAAAGTGAGTGTGGTTGAGCTATTTTCTCAAATAACATCTACTTCAGTAGTTGCTATCTGTGCAGTTTATCTAGTGTTAACAGCATTCAAGTGTCTAAAATTAGGAATATGTTGCTGTAAGAAACAAGCAAACCACAACCCATACGTTTTGCTCACTGCCTTTAATTTAAGCATGGTGTTACTATTGGGTGTCCTGCTTCTGTGGCTTATTTGGTCAGAGTTCTGAGTCCATTGAAGGTATTTTGGTCTGTGTCTTAAAGATAAAACAAAAATCAGTACTGTGACATTTCAAGCTGGTGGAGGAAATTGTCAGCTAGCCAAATGTATGAAATTACCAATTGGCTGATAGCTTGAAAATGGTTCTTAATTAAAAGTGTAAGTTTTATAAAGATAGCTATGTATTAATGCAGTAATTTTATATTTTCCTTTAAAATTGACCTTGCCAAAGGGAGGCTTTGTGATGGCATCCTATAAAGGTAGGAGTGGAAAAAATGGTTAGTGGAATGGAAGGACAGGTGGAAGGATGTTTGTGTTTATGTACAGTTGAAAAAACTACACAAAAATGATGTAACAGAAGAGCCATACTGACAGCAAGGAACTAAAGTATGAGGGTAGTAATTTATAGCAAGTATAATGCACAGTTCTAAACAGGATCGCAGAAGTCCTTAAGAGCCTAGCTTAGATATAAAATGTGAAAATAAATACTGTTGCACCCCTTGTGCTGCGCGTGGTTCTCCCTGTGAACATGTTCTGGTCTGACTTTTCTAGCCTTAGGAACAGCTTAAATGGTTGGTCAAGTTTTGCTGAGGATTGCTATCTGATAATACCGCACTTTTTCTGGCTCTTTGAATATCTGTGGTTGTTTGCATATTCCCCTACTTCTTAGAGCTTGTGTGAAAGTTTTTGCTGAAGCAGCGGCTGTATGCCAGGCTTTGCCATGCTTAATACAGCGAACCTGTGGTCTGACTGGCTCCTGTGCGTTCAACAAAGAGAGTTGAATGTAGGTTACACACTTGAATTCCTGAGGAGAAAGAGGTCATAAGTGTGTTCTGTAAAACATTTTTAGTTACTACGTTTCTGCCTTTCCCTTAAGCTTTCAGAGACATATCTGAATACAGCCTCAATTAAATTCCTGTCCTTTAGTGAAGGAAGTCCTCTGCTTAATGTGTAGCTGATATACTTGGAATATTAGGGCATCAGTCAGGATCCAAAATTAATTGCCACTTGGGACTGATAGTGCCACGCGGGCTTTGGAAAGAACATTGTCTCTTTCAAAAGCCTTCTGAAATGGTCAGCTTTGAAAATGAGGCACATCCTTATTACGTTAAAGCAAGTATTGTGAGTATTGAATCTTGCTTCTCATTTTCACTTTGTAACAACAAAAGCAAATAAATATTTTGTTTATTGAAGATGGCACAAGTTGAAAGAGGAGAGCCATAACTTCCTTAGTTGCTGCCGCCTTGTGCTCTCTCTCCCCTCCACCAGCTCCCAAACGTAGGAGGAAAAAGCCCAAAGCTGGCACAAAGGGAAGAGGGCATTTCGTTCCAAAACCAGTGACTAATGCGTCAGTCCGTGGTAGAACAATATTGTTTTAACGTGGCTAAGGCCCTGTTCTTTCCTTTGAATTCCTTCCTGTTTAAGAACATTGTCTTAAGCTGAATTTATATCAGCTTGAATGGTAGGAACCTTGTGCTTATTGCTATAGTATCTGTATAAATTGGTTGGTGCAGCTGTTTCAAGTAGCAAAAAAAAAAAAGAGTTAAGCAGGCACTGGCTGTGGGATAACAAGTCTGTTAGCAGAGGGGTTAAAGCATACTAGATGCATGTGCAGTTAAAAGAAGGCAGAACTGGGGAGGAGCTGAAGCTCAACTTGCCTTTGGGAGCTCAACAGGGGAGGAAGATCCAGCAATCGGGCAAAACTGTGCTTGATGATGTGGATCCAAACATACAGCTGTCAGTTAAACAGCCCAGATGAATCTCAAGTAAGGGAGATGGGTGATTGGTGTTAAGGAACTCGGTGGCAGCTTTCATGGCCCCTCACATTGTATCGGTTAATATAAAAGATTAGGCTCCATTTGCTCAATTAAAGGAAACATTACTTTTCAGTAATGTTTGAGCTAATATCCAGGCATTTCTGTGACTTGAACTTCAAAAGTAAAATTGGCGGTAGCTACTCTACATGTTCTTTCTGACTAATTTCTGTGACTTGTATTGGACTGGTTGTGGGCAAGCAGGGAAGGGAGAACGCTGCATTTTTTCAATAATTGTATAATTAAATTCATTGATGGTAGGCCAAGAATACTGATCACAAGGGCTGGTGCTGAATCAGAAGGAATACTTTAAATGGTGCTCTGTTGAACAGAGACGTAATTGCCCTCTCTTTCCCCTTCTTGGCTTATTGGACGGCTGAATTGCTCATTTCATACGTGACTTTGAGTGTGACTGGATCTGTGAATCAGTGTTTGTTGGAGTTCTGCATCTGGCTTATGTTCTGACTTCCCTTTTATGAGCTGGAGAGGCTGTCTCTTATTACTAACTATGTAGTGAAAATCCTCTTAAACTCCCCTTGTTATGAGTGGGTGAAAATGTTTGGCAAACACACGAATCAATAATTGCTTATTTGCCTCACTGCTGCTTTTCAAAAGCTTCACTGTCCTTTTCTGTGTTTGCACAGATAATCGATGTCTGTCCCCAAATGATAATTAACAGGGATAGATAACTTGGGGGCCTTCCTTTACAAAGTCATCCTGCAACTGCACCTCTCTGAAAGCGCTCTTGCTTCTTCCATTTCTGACCTTTCAGCAGCAGCAGCAGCAAGGCTTGCATCAACAGAAAAACTTGATGATTATTTTAGTTAAAGGTATTCACTGGTTTACCATGCTGCTGAAATGCCCAGAGCTCTGTGCAGGACAGAAAGAATAAGTAAACTGAATGAAAGCTATTAAAAGGGAAGTAAACACTTGTCTTGGTGTGAGGAAAAAACACTGCATGTAACTTGACCTGGTAAGTTTTCATAAAGAGGAGACTGGCTTTTTAATGGCCTTGTCTAACATGTCCATTTTGTTCTGCTGTTGCTGGCTGAAATTGAAAATTAAAATGAGGGAAAAATACCTTCATGATTACAGTTTTCCCTTGGGAACTATTTCAATTGTGGCTTTCTCATAAGAGAGATTGTGGCTTCCTTTCTATTTCTGCGGCATGAAAATTCAGATTTGTGTAGCCTGTTTCTGAAGTTAAGAACATTCTAGATGCTAGTCTTGGAAGATACAACCAACTTCCAGGTGCCTGCAATTTGAGGAAGTCCTTAACTGAATCAAATTGCCATCTTGATGTGACCTTTGCCAAAAATAACTGCAGTAGTACATGCACAAACTGTCTGCAGGATAGTAGGGAGAAGACAAAGCAATCTATTTTAATGTATGAGATTTGTTTGCCTTTTTAGATTTGCATTTCTGTAGTAGAAATGCAAGCTTTCAAAACTGTCTGTTTTACTTTGCTATTCAGGTCAGTGGCATCTTACTCCACTGGAGGACTGCACGACAGACTTGAGATGTTCACAGTGTTCCTAATTAGTGGGGCTCACTGTCACTGGGTGACTTGCTTTGTTCCAGCACTTGGGTTGGTCATCCACTGAAAAACCTTTGGTACCTATGGTACTTTTGGTACCATAATTTATGCCACTGGAAAACTAATTTTTGGTACCGTAATTTAAATCAGCTGGATGATAACACAATTAAAGCTTTGAACTACATTGTTTGATACGTCAGATGAACCATAGATGCAATACCTGTAGCTGCCCAAACCTTAAATTATGTGCAGATTGTTTGGATCTCAGTGATATGATCTAACGGCAAGAAAGTTTCTTCAGTGAACAGAAAGTAGGGGAAAAAAGATGACTGCTGTGCATTCTATAGGCCTGGAACAACATATAATCTGTTTGGGTGTCTAGAGCCTTTTAATGGCTGTTTCCATTAGCAATTTAGTTCAGATCAGAGTGTGCTTTTGAAGTGCATCTCTTGATTGTCCCATTTTACAGTTCTTTGCTCTCCATTGTGGAGTATCTCAGGTGCACAAATAGGATTCCTTTCAGATAAAATTGAATTGGAAGACATGCTCTAGTTACAAATAGGTATTAAGTGCACAGAACCAGACAACAGCCAGTTGAAAGTAAAACTTCCTGTAAAACTTCCTGCAAAACTACTTCCTGTAGTTTGGCCACGAGGCCTCAGCACCAAGGTTTTGCTGTGTTGACCCTCTTAGCTTGTCGCACAGCACAATAGAATGTAGACTCGGCTGAAGAGGGCCACCACATTGAGTCCTGAAACTCAGCAGATGACATAATGAAGTAACAAAGACCTTGTAGCGATAGAGTTAATTTACTGTGTGAATAGAATGACCACTCTAAAGAAGTGGATCATGCTTCAGAGCAAGTGCAGTTTTTGCGATACCAAAATAGTCCTGGATCTGCAAGGACTTGGAGAGCTGAAGGAAGGGAAGAGGTGGCTGCTGTGACAGGTATGAGATGAGGGGCTTGGTGCTGCACGTGGCACAGCAGCTGTTGCAGTTGTGCTTTCTGTGGCAAGGCTCTTCGATTACCCATCAGCACCACCCTAATGCAGGTCCCAGTTTTGACTGGGACCTGTGCTTCAACTTTTGAAGAGCTCTGCATGTCTAAGAAGCACGAGTTGGTCACTAATGGTCTAGAGAGGGACAGACATTCAAGGTTCCTCTCTACCTCATATGACTGGATGGAAGGTGTTTTCTTCCTCCACACATTTACTCCTAGAGAAAACATGGTTGAGGTGTGAATGGGAAGATAACCATACACTTCCCACTCCTGTGTTTGTTGGAAACGGCGAGTTGTTTCTCTGCAGAGCTGCTCAAAGCCAAGAAACAAATGAAATGCTGTAGGAAGAAGACAACCAGGAGCAGGCATGTGAACTGACTCTCAAATGGAGATATGCTGGAGAAATCTTTCTCACCCTAAAGCTGCTCCAAAGTTACTTATTCAGAAAGGAGTTCAGTAACTAAGTTGTCTTCAATAATTGAGCACTGGTCATCCCTTTTGAAAAATTTGAAATGTTATTGTAGAATTCATCATTAGTTGAAGTATTTTTGCAACAGGAAGGAGAAGTGTAACTCTGGACAGTGGATAATGTTATCCTTTCACTGTGCCCCTTCTGATGGGCATAAATTGTTAGCTCCTAATACTTAGATAAATATTGGAGCTGAATGCTACTAATTGGCCTAACATCAGTGTAAGACTTAGAGCTCAAGTAGCCTTGCTGTGATAGCTAGATTTGACTTCCTTGCCCCACCTGCCAGAATTTTCATCTCTCTAGTAGAGGTATCGGAGAGCAGGATTTTCTGAAGTCTCAGCTGCTTGATTGCAGCATCATTGTAGCTGGGCCCAAATGTTACTGGCTTGTGGGTTTGAAAGGTAGCACTTCAGTGGAGGTGCCAGCATTCCCATTTGTCTTCTCTGTGGGTGGCTTCTGGAGCAGGAGCATGTCAGGATAACTCCAGAAGAGAAGTAACGTTGGAAGCTGTAGGCAACATTGATCAATTCCTATTAAAAATCCTGGTGTGGAGCCCTTGTGCTTAATGAAGATGTGCTGAAGGGCTTAGTGAAGGTCACTGCTAGCAGTAAGGATTTGTTGAGATCCTGATCCTGGCTCTTTAAGGGCTGCTGCCAACTTAAAAAAAACTTCCAAGACCTCGGTTCTTTTGGCTGCTGAGTGTGTTTGCATTGCCCAGGAGGGGTGACAGGAGACTAAGGTGAAAATTTGGATTTCCGAAGACCTACTGTGAGTGAGTTCATTTGCTTTTGCAGACTTGTCTGGAGAGCCGGTAAGCTCTGCCAGATGAGTGTGACACCTTATTTTTTAATCTATTATGAGTCGTTAAGTTGACACTATCACATGAAATTAGAAAAACTTTTTAAAAAAGTTAATTTGATCTTGAAAGGTTGAAGTGATGACTGTAAACAAGTCCTCCAGTCCCTCAAAGCTTCAGGTGTAAGTTTCGTATTTAGTTCTTATATAAAAAGACTTAGCATTGAATTTGAAGAATTGTCAAAGTCTTTGGCACTGTCAGTGAGATTGCCTGCCCAGTTAGAATTATATACATTCTTGGTAATATGTTTACATCTTTCAAATTTGTGTGTAATATGTGTCTTGCTACCTTGTATTTAGTGCCTTAATATTGACATATTTTTGCTGGAGGATGATGCAAACCTTGGTCCCCTAGCAATTCTTTTGGTCCCTGTACATTGATGCATCAAGGACCAGCAACCATCTGTTTCCTACTGGACTTTAACCCTAACCTGTCAACTCTAAGCAGATCTGGTTGTACAGCTTCATTTCTTGAGAGGGAGGCTGAAGTAATGGTGTGACTTAGTGGGTATTTGATAAATACTTGTATTAATATACTTAGTTTGAATTTTGGATAAGTGAGTATCGCTAAATAGCATTTGTAAAAAAAAAAAAAAAATAAAAATTTATTATGTTTAAGATGACAGTATTACCAGTGATTTTGTGAAATAAAAATGGCATCTTTTTTTCATCCCAGAATCAGAGGTGTGAAGGAACTTGTATGAAGGGAGGGAGGAAATCTTGTTTTAGGAAAGAATTCAATTTAACTTTGCTTTCCTTGGTTGCATTTACAGCTTAAGCTGTTGGTTTCATAAACCTGTTTGTAGAACTCAACCTGGACTTCGTGTATGTTGTGTAATAGCACAGTTACAATTTGAGGTGACGGGGAACTTCAGGCACGTCTTTGCCTCTTCCCTCCTCAGGGAAGGGAAGAGGTTGCGACTGGAAGTCAGTCTGGGACCTTTCAGGGAATGTGGCTTGTATGGATAAACATGCCTCGATCTCCTTCAGAAGAGAACAGCCTCTCACCTGGTCTGTTACTGCACCTCTTTGTTCAGAGAAAGTGGAACAGTATTTCTAAAGACTGCTTAGATATCAAAAAAATCTGTGGCCTGAAAAGCGTACCTCAGCCTGCAGTATATTCTGGCTTCTTTGTGTGGCTCCCGGTGTTCTAAACTTCAGTGCATTTTTCTCACCTCTGATGGATGCTTGTAAGGAGTTGTAGCCATTTGCGTGACTCTGTTAAGAGGACATTTGTAAAATCAAAATTGCCAGGCATGATTTGAAAAAACTCCCTGCAGAGTCAGAATTGCTATATTTGGACTTGTGTCTAGAAAAGAAAGAGGAGAGGGAGTATTTGCGGGGTAATTTTCTTCTCTCCTAATGCAGCCTCTTTCCCACACTACTGCTCCATTTTGCAGTCAGTGCTACGAGGGCAGGAGTCCCTTGGTGATAGAGCTCCTGAATTCTGCAGGCATGCATGTTGATACCAAGCAAGAGATCTCAGAAGAGGTTTTTTTGGACTATACAGAGCTCTGGTGGGAATGTTGGCTCAGGCTGAATTCTGCCTCTCCCGTGGTGTAAGCTCTGTTACAGATTGCCAAGAATTCGGTGTTGTCCCTTTCAAAAGTATCCCTTATCCCCAGTTGCTTATTTGACTAATAAGTTCCTATGGATAAAAGACCACACATTGCTTTCATATTAATTATGAACACTGAACTGAGAGGAGCAGTTGTTCCTCTTGGAATAGTAACTTGGATACTGTAGCACAAACATGTTTCCCAGGTAATAGTAAAATGACTAAAGCAATCTTCTGGTCATCTTTCATTTTGGATGATAAATTGTGGATGCGAGTTATCACGGAATACTACCTATTTCATGTTAACGGTGTTTGGCTGGTATCCCAACACGTGCTGTTAACTGTGAAACTTGTTATTTGCAGCTGAAATTCCTGTCTGCAAATTTTTTGGAAGTGTCTTAAGCTACAGGAACATGAAGAACTCTTGTCCCTATGGGTCAAACCAAATACTTCTGCTGGTGACCAAACCAGATGCCCAGGAAACGTCCCACAAGGATAGGATAAACCCCTGTGGAGCTTCGCCACTGTGTTGCCCCAGCATGCAACTGGATCTTCCAAAGCCAAATGGTATTTCTGTATTTTCGGTGGCCTACAGGGTTTTGCTTTTCTACTAACTTGTTCAGTGTCCCCTTGGGCTTGTGTACGCTTTTATGTCTTGGAAACTCAGTGGTGAGACAATTTCATAGCTTTAACTACACGTAGTGTGAGGGACCACCTCCTTGTGTTATTTTGAACCTGCTACCTTCTAGTTTTGTTTGACAGCTCCATCTCTTGTGTCGGAAGAGTTTGCAAACAATTAATTTGCCATGTCCAAGCCACTTACGATTTTATAAACATTTCTCGTGTTGAAGACTCCTACTGTGGTTAGCCACTTTTTGTGCAGGATTCATTTTATTTATCCCTGTTGCTCTTTGTTGAACTTTCTCTAGATTTTCTACCTTATTTGAGAACGTGGAACTAGATTGTGTTGAAAATGTGAGCACATATCGACTTTATACAGTTGTATAATATTTTCAGTGTCATTCTCTCCTCCTTTGCCACTAATTCTGAGCATTTAATCTACTTTTTTTATACTTCTCTCCCTGTGTGCATGCTTTTGTTTTTATCTACATTTTGCATATCCTTGAAGATACAGTGACCAAAATATTTAGTTAACTTGTAAATTAAGCTAAGGCCACTACCACATCAGAGCCAATATAGCTTAGGCATTAGATGCGGAGTTAAACAACATCCTCATGTAAGAAAAGTTTAGTATTCATAAGCCAGTTGTCATGAAAGTAAGTGAAAGTGTTCGTGACCTTGGATTGCCTGATAATGGGCAGCAAGCCTCAGGTCTAAGATAGTCTTGAAATTAGTTTCTTAATCTTTGTAAGTAAGGTGGTTTATTTCTAGTCTCTTCAAATCCTGCCTGTCATGGTTGTTAACTCCAGTTTGAAGTAACTGACCTTGGGTAACTTTTGGGAGGTAAGTATGAGTTTTTGTTTGCAAAGGGATAGTGGGTTCTCATCCCTTTTGCATAATAGGTGTAAGGTGTAATGCCTTGTTTAATGTGTCATTTAAGGGTATGCAAGCTGTTGCATCTGTTGGTGGAGTTTATGAACAAGACGATGCTGCTAGTGAATATAGAAACTAAGGGCTGTAAGGTGTTACTTCCTTCTAAAATAAGTTTAGTTCATTGTAAAGAAAAAAAAAAGATAAAATCTTACATACAAAGACAGCTGTTGTTGTCTAACTTAGTTTGGACCAACACTGTCATAATTTCCTCTTTGTATTTGGACATAGGGTGAGGTGAAACCCTCGTGCCTGATGGTATATGTGTATGGCAGTGCCATTAATAATGACATTCAAGTGGTTCTTGGAAGTAGGCTTGATATTTAAGCTCTGATACTAGTACTCAATTCTGAAATTCTTGTGAAAGGCCTCAGTTTCCAGAAAGATGTACTGTGAAATCTTACTGTCTGTACTTGTGGTATTGCAGGAGGTAATTTGATTGCTGAGACTGAACGGAGCTTTTTGTGAGTACTGCCAATTATAAATGTAAATGTAAGTAAATATGTGGTCATCTTTGAGGAATTATTACACATGAAAGAAAGTAGAAGGAGTAGTTGGTCCAATGAAGGATGCACTTTCAGTGTGCAAGAATTTTCCATTTTACTTTCTTTTTCTCCCATTGAGATAACTCCTTGGAGTTTGAATGCCAAACCTGCATTAGGGAAACATTTTCTCTTTTGGTGAAGCACATGAAACCTGTGGCTGTGAATGGCTAGGAGTGTGCTTCATGCATAGGGGTTGGTGCAGAGGGAAGCAACACTAGCCACGAGAGGCTTGGAGAGGAATTGTCATAAGGCCATGCTGGCCATTCTCTGGTAGCTAGAGGCAGTTCTAAGAGAGCTTATGATTTTGTTTGTTGGAAGAACAGAGTTGATGTTGCACGCAAATTCCCCTTGCTTATAATGCTTTATACAGCACGGATGTGAAAATACATTTCTTTCCAAGGGTTAATATAATAAGACAACCCTATAATAATATAAGAGCTTACATTCTGTATATTACTGACCTTAGCCAGATAATACTCTTTCTGCAACAGTTGAATTAACTGGTTATTATTTGAGGAATGCGGTATTTGTAACAAATAATGATAAATATAGATTATCATTATTTCACAATTTTATAATTATAATAATAGTTCATAACCATGTAATTTGTAATGATAGCAATAAATATAATTTATGACAAATTTTATTCTAAGTGCCCTTAAAATACAAGAAGTTATAATAGAGAAGCAAAGGCACCTATGATCTCCTAGACTGCTCAAATTACTGTATCCTCTAGGCGATGTAACCTATATTCAGTTTAGTCCTGCAAAATTAATTGTGAAGCCTAATGATAAATTAAAATACCAATGAATTGAGTTTTAATAATCTGTGGACTATTTTTCTTATGTAGAGCAGAAGCCAAGAAATCTCTTACAAGTTCTCATCTGAATCCAGTTTTTTTATCTATACCACCTGTATTTGGTGATAAAATGACAGTGCTTGATTAGGTGCAGATACTTAAACTGCAAAGCGAAGTTTGCTGTCTTTTTTTTAGTCAAGTATGTCACTATACTTGGAAAATGCTGCGTCTTTAACCATACAATACAAAGCAAATGAGGAAAATACACTTATAAACTAGTAGTAATTTGCATTTAGAATTTCTCCCCTTTTTTTGGTGGGGGGAGTGGTCCTTTTCACAGGAAGTGAAGTGGACAGGATATATGGAATTCCAGAATTATCATGTTGTAAAAGAATTTGGAATGCATGCATAAAATTACGACATTGGTTCATACTTAACTTTTACACTGGATGTAGGACAACATGACTTATGCTTTAGGAGGAAGATGCAAATAACTATCTTGGTTCTACTTTTCAATACTTGTTCACAGAGAACTTTAAAAAAATCCATTATTATCCTTAATTGTACTGTGGTCCTCATAAAATAAGCCTAATACCAAAGTTACTGTTCTGGTTGCAGAGGAGTATTTTTGGATTAAGCTTGAGTGTGAATGCACAAAATTATACAAAGGGAAATGCCATCTCTTTGGTTCTGTGGAAATTGGGAAAGCTACTGATCATGTGAATGAGAATTGTTAAGGCATAGTCTAGATTAGCTCCTACTAGGCTTGTGGCTTCGTTTCCTTGTGGCTGCCTTTCTTAGGAAATTCTTGGTGCTGATAGCAGTTGGACTTCCATGTTCCTCCTGGTAATAGCATCCTAGAAAAAGTTGTTTATGCTCCTGCTGAAATGTATATGTACCCAAACAGAAGACATTCACCTTAGTTAAGAAGCACTTACATCCTGAATTTAAAGTAGGTTAGGTTGTCACTAGGTAGCACGGTTATAAAGGAATCTGTTTTATGTATTTGTTGGTTGTGGGGTTTTTTTCTTAAATGTTTGCTTTAAGCATGTAATAATATCGGTAGCTGGGTTGGAATTAGCAAGGGTAAACTCAGTGTTATTTTATTTCACATGCCCTTTGCTGGAGTTTTTATAAGAAGGGGTTTAGCTAATTAGATACACCAAATAGCTTATAATAGTGCAGGTAGGGAAATGCACAGTTAGAGTCAGTGGTACCAAGCATTCTGATTAAGTGCTTTCAAAGGGAGGGAGTTGTTCCCAGATCTTCCAGAGTAAAAGTACTTTTTAAGCATTACAGCAATTGCTTGTATGAGTCGTGGTTGTACATAAGTTATCTGGTTTTGGTTTTGTTTTGGGGGGGGAGGGGAGGGGTCTCCCCCCCTCCAATTTGCAATATCTCTGGGGGGGGGTGATTTTTTTTTTTTTTTTTTTTTAATTACAATAAAACAGAGACGAGGATATTCCTTCTTAGAGGAGGGGTGTTGTATACAACTCAGGAGCATAAGGTTGAATGAAAACTTGGTGTATGTGTAGTTCAACATAAACTGTGATTCTGTATATTATTTCAGTAACAGAACTACTGATTAAGTCTTTATCTTCACAGCACGCTGACATCATCTCAGTCAGGCTTTAGCTGTTAGTTGAGCTTCTTAGTTGCCCCTAACTATACTTTATGAAAATATAAAGCAGCTTTGTTTAAATATTAAATTTTAAATACCAAATGAAATTAGTCATTTGTTGACATGGTTGGGTACTATCTAGAGGCAATAGGCAGTCCTGTAATGATATATGGGCTAGTTCTAATTGTTGAAATCAAGTCGAGTAACTAAAAGGTTGTTATTGATCAAGTGCAATGTATGTGAACCGGTTTGAATGCTATTTAATTAGAATAACGTCTGTAGTGTCTTTAAAGCACTGTCTGTTAAAGGGAAGTGTCTTTAAATGCAGGTGCACCATGTGTCATGGCAAGCATTTCTCCGTGGCTGGGAGGAAAGAGCATCGCTTTTGAATTGCCCACGCCTGGGAGAGCGGGAGCACAGCAGAGCTCTCGGAACAAGTCCAGAGGTTGGACGGTTTAGTCAGGTGAACTAAATGCTCAATTTTTAAATGTAGTCACCCTTAAAATTGAGATCTAAAAGGAACAAATGCATATGTAAACGGTAGGTCCCCAAACAGGAGGGGAGCAAAACCCACTGGCGTGAAGACACAGAACCCTGGAGTTGAATGTGTCCTGCTCAGTTAGGTAACAGGCTTTTCGCTTGGAAATTGTATGGGCATACCAAAAGCTTGCAAAGTTCAGGTTGGATAAGGACTTCTGTTTATTTTTGCTAACAAGTAATGGCCTAAAGATTCTCTGAATCAAGAAGTAGTGTTATTTTTGTAACCTGTTACTAAGTGTCCTATGTTACAGTGTGAGACCCCTTAAATTTGGTCTATAGATTTTAATTTTGCTTTAATCAGATTATATAAAGCCAGCCACTAATTCTTTTCATCATGCTTGTATTGGTTTACATCTTCTGATACAAGTTCATGGCAGCTTTGTCACACTTTTAAAAAAACAAACCAAAACCAATAACCCTGCATTGTGTGTCCTGGAATTATAAACTTGCCTTTTTTCACATTCCCAGATGTGGAAAAGTAGGACATCCTTAGTCCTTGTCCTTGATCTACTGCTTAGGATGTTAGCAGGGGAAGTAATAGTTGATTGTATTAATTGCACAGTGGCTTAGTGCAGCCTGTCTGGCAATAGCACTGCTGTAGCCAGCACGCAAATAACACTGCTGAGTGGATAAGTTCTCATTTAAAGGGAGTGACTTAATCCCCTCTCCCAGTTTGCTCTAAGGCTTGGATTTGTAGCAAAATTCTAGTTTCTTAGAGCTTTTGTAGTTGGAACAAGTACTGCTCTTACTAAAAACTCAAACTAAAAAAGTAAATGTCTTTTGTAATGAAGTTTTAAAAGCTTTTGGTAACTTTAATGTTTTAAACATTACAGATCATTTCTGTTACTAGTAAGATAATTTTATCTTTATATACCATAATAAAATTGTTGTCCTAAACCTGAAGATTCACAACACAGAAGTGATTTTTAAGCACACAGGAGAAATTATATTCAAGTCCAAAAAAGAAATTTACTTTCTGATTATTTCCTCTTGTTCAAGAATATGTATGTTGGCTTGGCTAAAATATGTATTTTACTAAGAAGCTTATGTATACTTAACATAAATAAAAACAAACTGTCCATAACTAAGAACATCAGTAAACTGAATATAAATGTGTTTCAATTGCTTTTCCAAAGATTCAATTTTAAGACAGACCGCATGGAAAAAAAAAGAAAATAATGTAAAAATACCCACCTAGATGTTTTGGATTGCAGGCTAGATTAATTCTCCATGATTTCATATATAATAGTGAAAGCACCAAAAACCAGCAACTGGTGTGTAACCTCTGTGTGATTCAACTGCCAAGTCGAGTTTTCAGCTATTTCATTGTGCTGTTTGGAATACATCTGACTTTAAGGCAATAAAGCAAAAAACACCCACAGGATAAATGCAGGTAAGAATGGTATGGGCTTTGAATAGGCTTTGACTAAGGGGGTACTACAGCTGAGTGAAGTAGCAATGTTTTCAAGTTGAAAGGGAAAAAATGAATACGGACAAGAACAGAGAGAGGTACAAGTAAGCTATTTCCTGACTTGATGTTGAAGTGTAAGGGACAAATGTTTAAAAAGGGATTGCATCTGAATTGTTTCAGGTTTGGTCTGTTCCCCAGGAGTCTTTGGGATTAAATGAAACCAGGTAAGATTTATTGCTCATTGGTGTTACAGAGTTTGCTGTTCTTTTGGGGCACTTGAAAGCTGGGCCAAAACCCAGGATACACTTGGAAGATACTGCAGTATGCTTTCCTCTTGAAACAGTTAATAATTTTGAAACAAATTGAAAGTTAAATACTGCACCAGGAATGCCAGTCTGTGATGTTCTCCAGAAAATTGCAAAGTTAGAAGCTTTTAAGTTTTAGTTAAGATTCAAAATAGTTCCTGAAAATAGGTAATTCCCTTAAAGCACAGAATGAGGGCTTATTTGCATCACTGAAAAATGTGCAGATTTCGAATGCCTTACCTTTATTTTCCATTGGCAGACTTGATGTTCACAGTACTGACATACTGGTGAGTAACGTTTTAAAACATCTTTGTGAGTGCTTGAATCTAATGGTTCTGAAAAAATTACAACTGTGCAGAATTTTTGTAAAAACTAATCTATATTTTTGTTTTACTTCTTGGGGAGGCACATATAATGTAAGATTCTGCAAGTGACTTCAATAGTTGTGTAGCAAATGGTTTTTAATTTATTTATTATTTATTTATTTATTTATTTTCCAGATAGTCTAGTGGTAAGCTTTAAGAAGACATTTTTGCTTAGCTTAGGCTTAGTTACTTGAAGTTGATTAAATTCCCCCCCCCCTTTTTTTTTCCTCTTTAGCTTGTGCAGTTGCTCCCTGAATATAGTATTAGTAGCTGCCATAGAACAGTGAACTTACAGCCACTAAAGGGTTAAGAGTGTTTTGAAAATAGTCTTGAAATGGAAGAGGCATTTCTTTAAGGTGAACTGTAATAACTGCACAGTTTGGGGTGGTTTTTTTGTTTGTTTTGTTTTGTTTGGTTGGGTTTTTTTAGGGGTACCAGGGATGCTCAGAAATTTCATTTCAGATAGACTTGTTTCAAAGCCTAATGTTAAAGGACAAAATAAATTGGGGGGGACTGATTGAGAGGCAAGATATCCGTGAAGTGGTGGAGGAGGCTGTTCAGTAGAAGGGAGTTGTGTTGTCCAGAAAACAGATTGCGAGGAAGTGATAAGCTTTGAAACTTGACTCAATTAAATACTTAAATGATCAAAAGCATATAGAAGACAATTCATTTGTTAAGCTTTGACAAGTGAATAAAGTGCAAGTGTCACATTTTGTGTTTAAGCCATGACTTTATTTAAAAGAAGAAACAAACCTGAAAACAAAGTAGATATACTAAGGTGCTTAGGAATATCTGGATCATCTAAGATAAAAGAAAAATATTTATGTATGATGTTAAGCAGCAGAAATTAAAAGAAGCACATATGTACACGTTGGGGTGTGTTTTGTTTTCTTTAATGTGAGAAACGTGACAGCTGATGAATTATGAGTTTGAGAAGTTGGAGATGCTTGCAGACTTAACAATGAACTTATGTTTATAACTTTATTTTCCTCAGAGTAGTAACCAACCATGTGCAGAAGGGCTTTGCCGAGGATAGTCTTAACTTATGGGACAGGATTTGCTTTGGGTGTGAAATGATGTGAAAGAATAGAATGGAAGAAGTTGACCCTCAAGAGGGATGTTGCCTTGCAAATGAGTTTTGTAGCCAACAGGAGAAAAAATGACAAACACTGAAGAAACCCGACTCAAATAGAAGGCTTACTGTGTGCCTGTGTCGATTACCCAAAGGAACCACCATACATCTTAGACGGTGGGTCATTCTTCCAGGGTGATTGCTGTGAGCAGGAGGAAAGTAGAGGTGCTAAAACTAAACAGGGACATTAGTTGTAACCTTGTAGAAAAGGAACTTGGAGAGTTACTAAATACTGTCCTTGAAAAATACACTGTATTGTGCTAAGTTGGTGTTTGCCCAACTTGGACTAGTTAAACCAGTAAGGCAAATGCTTGTTTGTTTTCCTATTGGTACTGAAGTGAAAGTTTTTGGAATGGGTAGTGTTCGGAGGGCTACCTCACGTATAATAGGTCTGAACAATATTTTTATTATTGCCATGGGCAATAGAAGGTCGGTGGACTCATTTAAGGTGAATCTGGCAATATGTGTTGCCTGCTCAGATGTTGATTAACACAGATTTCTTAGAATTTACAATGGATTTGGGGAAAAATATATTTGTTCTTTATAAATGTTTGTGCAAAAACCACACTCTGCTTCTAATGCGGCGAAAAGTACTGAAAAGAGATTTTGGTATAATGAGGAAGCTGTACCATTAATGGAATCTGGATAGAATAGGTGATAAACATGCAATGTTTTTTACTTTTAAAATAGATCACTTCACGAGTAATCTCAACTAGCTGAAGTTGCTTGGGAAATAGCCTTTATTCAGTTTTAACTAGTTGTTAGAATACATGCTGGCAAAATGTGGATGTTCCTAAACACAGGAATAAGAAGAGACCAGCTCATAATCAAAAGCGGTTCAGACAAATCAGATTTGTAAAAGCTAACAGAGTAAACTTAAGTGTGTGCAAAGAGGTAAGTAACCAGAGATGCTCTGGAAAAGCTAGGAGACAGGTTTGGGTGGGTCTGGGACATGGTTCAAAGCAGAATTACTGCTTAACTGAATTGAAGAATTAAGTCTTCTGTAAAAACAATAATGGAATAAAAATAATCAGATAATATAGCTGTGACTGTATCTACATGTAAGAACATGCAAATTGGTATTGACAGAAATAGAAGGGAACTGACAGAGTACAGCTAGGGCTATCCTTGCAATGAATATTTTCTTAAATCCTTGCTGGTTGACAGTGTAAGGTAGAGGGGGGAAAAAAACCCAAAAACATGAGCAACTTTGATTTCACAACCAAAATAACTAGAGCTGTATTTTTATGACCAATTATGGAGTCTTGCATCATTCTGTGGTATATATGTTTCTGTTCCACCACAGGCAAGTGCTATTTAAGGAGCAAGACTGGAGAACACCTGATTATAGTGGGTTTTTTGTTTTGTGGTGTGGTTTGCAGGGGTTTTTTTGTTTGTTTGGGCCTTTTTTTTTGGTCTTAAAGTTGGGTTGGGTTTTTTAGTTGATATGGATGTGCAAACATGTGAATTAGGGTCAGTGCAGCCAGTACGTTGGAGTAACATGTAACTGAAAACAAGGCTGGTGATTACTGCTTGAGAATTTTAGTGTGTTAAATGTCAGTTTGAGCACCTGCAGATGACACTGAGGAAGAAGAGTCAAAGTTGTTTGTGAAAGCTTTTGGACAGTCTGTGAGCAAAGAAGAAGAACCACATCAGAAGGATTTTTGTTGTCATTAGGAATTAGAATGTGAGATTTCATAGGTAAAATGAGGGCATTTTGATGAGTACTTTGAAAAAAAACCCACAAACCACCAAACAACAAAACAAACAGCAAACTCTTGAACCTTTCTCAAGCTGAACCATTTGGGCTTCATGATTCTGGAGTGTGTAATGCTTGTCATTGACGTGCCAAACACTAGCAGCTTTTTGGGCAGCAGTTGGAAGGGAAAGGAAATAAGTAGAAATTTGTAGCAGACTTCATAGCCAGAGAAGAATAAGTATATATTAAAAAAAATAAAACAGTGTTATTGCAGTTCATTAATAATTTCTCTGAATTGCTCAGTCATGGCCTCTGATCATAGTATTAGCTATAAAATGAAAGTGCTGGGTATGTCAGAGTTGCCAAACTGCTCAAGTTGAGCTGAGACAGTCATCTTGCATTTTATGGGCTACAGAAAGCAGCTGTTGAGATGCTTCAAAGAGAATAGTTACTAGTGCTTATAGGGATATTTTGATAGCTCTTACTTCTCCTTGGTAACTCTGTGCCTCAGATAGAATGAAATTTTGAAGCAGTACATCCCCAATGATACACCATTTCCAAGCCATCCAAGCTCTTCTTTTTCATCAAGTATCACCTGGGGGGAGCACAACTCTATTGCCAGGCATTCCCATGGTGCTGTTCTTCGTCTTGTGCTGTTACGAGCATGGGGTTGATGCTTGGTGGTGTTTTGTTCCCCTTCAGAGTCCAGTAATTTCTAGGAAACATAGAAGCTGCTCAGTGGTTCAGAAAGCTATAGGTCAGATGTTGTTGAACTAGCAGGAGCATGGGGAGGGGAAAAATGGGAGAGGAAGAGGGTTAAATTTTGAAAGAGAAATTGAGACATACGTGTAAATGCATTTTTGCAACTCACAGCTGTGAGGTATACGTGTTTTATATCCAAGCTCCCCAGCACCCAATTTGCCTGGATTTTCAATTTGTAACTAAAATGTGCATTTTTGTGGCAGATTGAACATGAAAATATTGATCAGGTTGTGTCAGTTCAAATCACCGATGCTGTTTCCTCAGGACTTAAAATCTAATTTAGAGATTGTGCTAAAGCAGAGCAATGTACACAGGTGACCTGCTGGTTGCTCAGACACTTGTGGAAGTGCTTCATGTTAGTGTTAGTATTCAGAGGTACTCTTCGTATGCAGGCATGGCCAATGCTGTGGAGAAGGGAGGTGTTTTGGCCGAGCATGGAACAGTGGAGAGACAGCTCCGGATTCTCAAGAGTTTAAGAAGAAATGGAGTCTTGCAGGCTTTTAGTGTTTCTGATAATTTGATTAAAATTTTAATTTACTTGAATTAATGATGAGTTCTTATTGTTTAATGAGCTCTTCCTTGTCTCTTCGGTTAAATATAAAATAAGGGAGGGGAATTTAAGCATAGATAATTGTCTGTTTGGCACACGGAGGAATGAAAGTGTAGACCTGACAAGGGGATGTTAGAACAATTTCTTAAACAATTTGTCTCAACCAAAAAGCAAAGGCCATAATTTAGCTTGGTGGGTACAACTTAATTTAAGCCGTGTGCTTTTTTCTTTGCCTTATACAGAAATGCGTAACACTTGATACAAAAGACTGCATGAGTTTGCTTCACACGGGGAAGTGAGTCTTGCTAAGGATGTTTTTTGGAGCTATTTTGCATATTGATAACAAAGAGTGTTTAGTCTCTTGAATAAAACATTAACTCATTCAAGCTGGACTTCGTAGTGGCTTTTGGAATTGTTACTAAGGGCTCCCACTGACGCAGCAGAAGCTGCACAGGCTTCAGGCTTGTCAGTTGAGGATACAAATGATGCAAGCTGTCATTGGAGGAATTTAATTTGACTGTCGATATGTAGGTGTTAAGATGAATGGTGGAAGGGAAATGGGTAACTTTTTATATCCAGGAATACAGTAGGAGATTGTTGGTGAGGAGCTTTATTACTTTTATTTGTAGCCAAATAGCTAGCATTTTGATTTAAAGAGTATGGATTCCCCGTCTCTTGCCACGAGACACTCTTCTGCCCACCTCTCAATTCTGTTGCTTTTGATTTTGTCAACAGAAGCTTGAAGATTGTTGGCTGGTTAACTTGCTCATGATTCAAAGCTGCTTGGTGAAATAGTACAAGTTGCTGGTATTTGTGGTAAGCTGCAGTCATGAGCAGTCAATAGCATTATTGAGGCACTTATGACTGCTTTCCAAGGGGATTTTCTGTGACTGGGAGGGTTATTATCTTGTGAATTGTTGTTAAGCATGTGCTAATTGCACTACTGTACAAAGAGGCTACTGGGAGCAGTGGTGACGCACCCAAGTTCTGTCTGATAGACAGCACACCAGAGCTGAAGATGCTGAATAGTGTAATCATAGCTAGTGGCTTCACAGGAAGAAAGGAGGAATATGTGGGCTGTGTAATGAAATATATGTTCAGTTGCTTTGTTGCCTTAGGTAGTCTAATGCTTGTAGAATCAAATGGCGTTAGGTAGCCAGTTTTGGTTAATGATATTCAGCACATGTTATCCTTGATTTTTTTTCACCTACATCTTGTGGTATTAGTCTGGTCATGAGACAAAAGTATACGCCACAGTGACCCTCTGGAAGCGCTTGGCAGGGGATGAAGTAACCCCTATAAAAATAGGGTTTCAGTGGGAGTAGTATGATGCTTACACAACACAGAGGTTATTTTGCATCTAGCAGAATTTTATTTGTTTATTCTTGTTTATAAAATTTCTCAGCAACTACAGGCTTAGGGGGTATTGTGGCGCTTTGAAACTGGTTGAGATCCAACAGTGTTGAGGTTGAGTCTGTACTAATTAGCATGGTTTGTTTCCACACAGGTGGTGTCTTCACTCAAGGTGCTTAGTCTCAGAGCACAGGGTTCACACCAAAGTTTGCCTTTAAATGTAATCTGCTGTGGTCTGTAAGCCATGATCAGACAGACATTTCATAAATTAAAAAGGCTGACCCTTGAAATAACTGAGCACCATCTGCCTGATGATGCATATATTTCATCCATTCTGGACCAGAGCTTGATCATGCTGGTTCAGAGCTGGTTCTCTTATCTGTGACACGGTTCACCTGCAATCCCCAGTAACTTATATACAGTGATATGAATTACTATTATTTTGAAACCGCTAGTTGGCACAAAAACTGTTAGTGTGAGGGTAAATAAGGAAGCTGTCTTCCTCTGTCTTTAAGATTGTTTGCTGTTATCAAAGCCTTTGAAGGTCTCCTAGAGGGTACTAAAGAGAGCTCTGACCAAGTGACAAGCTGGGAAGCATTCTGTCGGTAGAAATTGCATGTACTTTGGGAGGCAAAAACAGGAAGATACTCAGTGGTTTAGTTTGTAGAAAGAAATTTAAATCCTGAGTCTTGTATCTTAAAATTACTATGATTTGGAATGTGAAGATTCAGTGTAAATCAGAAGTTACTTGGAAAAAATACTAAATTTTCCCGGCTGAGTTGTGGCATATGGCTTGTCACAAAAGTGTTGTCACATCGAACCTTGGGTTGCATGCTAGTTAAAGGCAGATAGGGATACATCAGGTCTGAGTTACTGGCAAACAGCATGTTAGAACTGCATGAAATGCTTTCCTAAATCCAAAGAGAAGGCACTATGCAGTAGCAACAGGTCTTCCGAATTTTATCAGACAATGGAAATGTAATTGGGCATTTGGGGGAGGAGGAAGCTGTGCATTTCTTAGCTACGATAGAGTTCTCCATCTAAGATCCTTATGTCAGCGATAAGCACAGTCCAGGAACAACTGTTAGTGTTCTGGCTGCAGATAGCATCCCCTGTCTCCTAATCCATTGTACAGTTAAACCTGGAAACCAGCTGAGCACTTTAATACCTAGAAGGGCAGTATTTGAAGTAAAAATATGCCTGCACTGTTAGCAGTGTAGAAACGCTAGTGCAGTGCTAGTGTGTGGGGAATCGTTTTCAGTGGCTCAGTGACAGTTAGTAAATCGGCTTTTCTAATCTTGCAGTTGAAATTGTAACAGGGCAGAAAAACTGCTAGCAAATGGGTAAAATGGTTTAAGCTTTTAGCATTAGTTCCTGTAAAAGGGTAACGGATCCTTGAAGGAGGGAGTGTAAAGGGTCTCATTTCTTGTTTTTAAAGGCATGTAGAAGGCAGGTGCATGGTCTTCCTGATGTAGATGGTTTGGCCACTTGGAGATGCTTTAGATTGACTAGCAGCCTGCCTTGTTCCAGCGGGACTAAAGATTTGGCAGTGTGATCAAGAGGAAACTTCTTTTGCTTTAGGGCTTTGAGAAGCCTTCCCCTATTAAATGACTTGAATTACAGAGAATTGTAGGAAGAAGTTAGCCATGGATCAGTTCTTCATTGCTAGGGTAACTTTTTATCACACTTTTAGCTATTCGGAGCATACTAGTGAGTGATTTGCTTGGTTTATTTGCTGAGTGCCCTTAGGAAAGTCTCTTCAAGGCACTCTTACTTGAATGAATTGCCACAGCTCTTCATTTCAATGCCTTATTGTTCATATTGCTGTTTTAACAGGGGAACTTTCAGGGGTTTGAAAGTAGGTGTTTGAAGATGTTTGAAGTAGGTGGGGTTCTCCCTTATCCCCTGCTGTTTAGATTTGTTCCAAACTTTTTGTTCTAGGTCTTATAATTGAGTCAGGATAGTGATTTTAACTGGGACAAATTAGACTTTTGTTGCATTGTACAGGCCAGGATACTGAAGTTCTTAAAAAGAAAGATTTTGTTTAAATAGATACACTAGCAAGGACAAAATGAGATTTGTTGAGTTTCAGTGTAGGGTCGTCTTGTTCCCTGTAGTAGGAGGAAACAACAGCAGAAATAAGCATATATTTCTGTTTAAAAAAAATTAATAAATTATCACTCGAATTTTTGGCATTGCATTATGTTCCTAGAAAGCACAACTGAAATGGAAATTTATGAATAAAATTAAGACTGGAGCTGTAACTTATTGTAATGGAGGGGAGATCTGAATATGTTATACAAAGGATATTTTTAGAATCAGTTGATCCTAAAAAGCTGACAGCTTTTTCTACATCAAGATTATTTTAGTCTGAAGAAGGAAGTAATGTATTTTGTTAGTAGAACAAGCCTGGTGTGTAACTTACATTATTGCCCTTAGGAGTAGTTTCTTCTGTTGCACTACAGTTTCTCCTTTCCTCCAATAGGGAGGTCTTCTCACAGACTTAATATAAAGTTTGTGTTTGAGTGATTTTAGATTTGATGTAAATAAGAAGATACTCTGAAATGTTTCTGCCCACCCTTTCTCAAATAAAGTTTTCAGGCAAGTCGGAGACTACAAGTCTGAGGTCAAATATTAGCTTGCATGGTAACCTGGAAATAGAGGAAAAATGAAGAAACACAATAGTGTTTGTGCACTAGTGAAAATCACTAGTTTGTGAGCCTAAGGCTAGCTAAAAACGTGGTAGAAACAAACCAAAAGCAAAACCACCCAAAACAACCACATCACAGTTTAACTCTTTACGCTGTCGCTCAATATATTGCCAAGCGACAAGAGTGCCGTGAAGACTCGACTCAACGTCTGCCATCTATTCTCACCCCAACACCTTCAGTTTCAATGCACCTCCTTTGTACTTGACCTCTTCTGCCTCTCCCCTCCCGTAATTCCTCTGCCCGGCCCCGCATCTCCACTGTTCCCATAGCATATTCTTCCCTTGCCCGGATGGAGTCGCACCTACAGCCTTTGCCTTGGATGCTGCTGATCGTTTTCCTGGTGACAAACGGGAGCGGAGCAGCAACTGGAGGTGGCCGCACTGGTTGCGGAGGTTAACCACCATCCAGCGCTGCGTTCTTCTCCTCCCATCCCTTCCTCCTGGCTCTCTTTCCTTTCAGCTTGACAAGCCGTTCGGCACTTGGTGGCCTTATTGCAGCATAGGGGATACATGTGTAGGTAAAAGGACTGTAAGGATCTGCTAATGGTATACTGGTTTGAGGGCTGTGAGGCATTCCAGGGGAACTACATAGGGGATGGCCTTGTGATGTGCAGGCTTGATGCAATTCTGCAAAGAAATAAAGCAAGCATGTGACCCAAGATTTTGTGCTTTTTTCTGCTCTTCCTATAGGTCTCAAAAGAATCTTATTTAAACTTTGTTGTTTTAAGTTTCTTACAAGGTGTTGAAAAATTACGCTTAAATCTTCCCAATAGTTCTTGGTTTTAATTCTGCTGCCCTAAAGTTGTGTGCTGCTCAGCTCTAGTGGGCTGCATGTAGATACTGTGATCACTTTCCCCCAGCCTCTGGTCATCTACTCTTATCTATCATAGAATTATTATTTCATGCTTACAGGAACAAAAAGAATCTTTACAATTTTTCTTTGCTACTTGAGGAATAAAAGGTTTAAATACAAATTGTTATCATTTCTACTGACTAGTAGTTATTGCATCTTTGTACCAGTAATGTAGAGTTCCAGAAATTAAGCTACAAATATTGTAAGTGGAATACTTGCAGGCATTTGCCAGGGAGAGCTGCAAGTGCATTTTAAGCATTGTTTTTGCGTTGTTGTTGAGTTAAGTATCCTAGCTGAAGTGACCTGCAGGGAAAAGCATTCCAAAAGCCTCCTTTTGTGACACTGGTAGGAAAGCTGTTGGCAGGATTTGGTTAGCGTAGGAGACGAGTGGGGTGTCAACTAAACCAGCTCCCATAATTTAGGGTGGCAAGAAGTCTTAAAGCTGATTTGGCACTCAGCAGAAAGAGCCTGCTGAGAAAGAGGATAAAAAGGATCTTCACCTTAGGCTATAATTCAGTTTGCAATTTGGAAACAGTGCCAGATTGAACTTCCTGGCCGCTCACGCTGCTTCCTATGCACACTGGATTTGAACAAAACTGAGTTCAGTGTAAGACCCTCCTGCCTGCCTCCCCCCAGTCTTTTCAGCAGATTACTCTTTGGCTGGATCAGTTCCCTGCTGCTTTTCATCACGCAGCTGCACAAATACTTCTGTTGGCACAACAGTGGGAGCAGTGTAGGGGCAGGAATGAGCAGCTGGGGACACGGGCCCTTTAGATCAGCTTAGGGATCCACCAGCCACAGTCTGCATCTTCACTCCGGTTAAGGAGAAGAAAAGTCTCATGATGGGGCTTGTCTGAAAGCTTGACTCCCAGCTCTAGGGGTCTGCATGAGTAGTCGTAGGGTTTTAGCTTGCGCAGGCTTCTAAAATATCCATGTATTTCAGCTGAATCCCATTTTAGGTGGAGGAGGCTGGACATCTGAGAACGCTGTACTGTGTCAGTGACTTTATTGTGCCTTGATAACAGGTTGAGATGCCCTCTGTAAGCTTCGCTGCAGCCCTTAAATGAAACTATCCGTGGCATGCAGAGGGTATTTCTAATTCAGTCTTGATCATCTGCTGCAAAATGTCCACAAATGCTCTTAGTTCCTCTGCACACAGAAGGGAGCATTGGCTTCATTTGGGTGCTTTCCTTTTGCTTCTCTAGCTGAAAGCTGAATTGTTTAATTGTGTGGATAGCTTAACTTGTCTGAGCATTGATGGGGAGTAGAGACTGTTTGGGATTGGAGCACTGTTGAGTGGAGCAGATAGAAGGGATCTAATTTCTTCTTACGTTAGAAGTCCTTGCCTATTAGGGTGAGGTCTGGCTGAGTTCAGCTAAACAAGTTATCCATTACTCTGGCAATTGATGCGTTCAGATAAGATTTCTTGATAATTGATGTCACCAATAACCTTAGCGGTGGCAACTGACATTAATTTGTTTCAGCACCATTGGTGTCCAAATGCTGTGTTGCCATTTTGTTTCTTTAACACTGGTAGGGCATTAGGGGTTTTATGCTTTTTCTGTTAGTGTATTCTTGCTTTTTGCAGTAACTAATGAGTGGAGAGGCATCAAGGGATGAAGCTAAAGTCAGAACAAGTTGGTTTGTCAGTGGGCTGATTATGGAGAAAGTAGCATGAGAGGACAACACTGAGGTATGGAAAGTAACATTAGAGCAACTGACAGCTTAGTATCACCAGGTCGAGTGGAAGTAATATGCAACATGGCAGGAATATGGCTAGTCGGGTACCCAGTGAAGAGGCATCTTGGAAAAAAAAGAACCGTTCCCAAAAAGTTGCTTGTGATCTTCAAAACGTGAATGGCTTGTTTAATTGCCTGTGATGGCTGAACCGTTGCATCGCTTCAGCTGGTGCTTAGGAGCTCCTTGAGAGCCAGTAGAAACACTTGCTCTGCTCTCAGAGGGCATTAACTTTCTGGAAATAGGTTTTAGAAAGAATGTTCCATGTAAATTTTAAGTGGGCTCTTGAACGGTATCCCTACAGTGATGCAATATGTATTTTAAGAGACTGACTCACTTTTGAAATACTGCCAACATTCTGCAAAAAGGAAGATCTGAGCAATATTATCAGTTAGAAAATATGTCTACAGGGACAGTTAATAGCAGAGAAATTGTTTCCCTATAAGATGTATCTCCAGTAAGGAGGGTGTTCTCTGAGGATGAAGCTCTACCTACCAATGTATTTAGCATTCTTAAAGAAGATGAGCAGATTTTTCTAGGTTGGTTGGTTGTTTTTTAAAGAGATTTCAGGGTTTTTTAAAAAAGAATTTTGGAAGTAAGTTGTTATTGAAAAAGTATGGAAAACATACTTGAGAAATCCAATCTGTAAATACAGTCTAAGCAGACAGATGAAAACTTGTATGAAAGCTGTTCCAGCAGGAGCAAAAAGCTGCCAGGGAAGGTGAGTGACAGGATCTAACTGCAACACACAATAAACAGAAGAAGATTGGACTCCTTAGCAGTGCTGGAAAGCTACTCAAGTCAGTACATGAAACAAAAAGAAAAGCTATGTCAATTAAGCTAAATTCTGAAATTTAGCTCAAATTCTGTATTTCTGCCAGCCTGAAATGGAAATGAAGGACAGTTTTGGTTTTTGTGTTGTGTATTAAAGCAGGAAGCATAACTAATGCTGCTACTACCACATGTAGTTTTAGGTGTGCATACTGTCTGAGTACTGGCCTTTTGCATTTACCTGAGCTCTGAGCTGAAGCAGTTTGTAGCTCCCCCGTCACTTTATGTTCTTGAGTACTATGGGGAAAAAGTACGCAGTTTCGGCTTCGTGTCCTATCCAGTGAATGGTTCATGGACAGTTCTTTTGACTGTGAAGCCTCATTTTCAATTAAAGTTGGGAAAGGGAGAAGATGTTGGTGCTGTACTTAACGACCCAGAACTGTACCCCAGTTGTTATTAATAAAAAGGAGAGCTGTGACAGTCTTATTCCCTCTGATCAGATATCTTCATGTCTTCCTCATTTCTTTTTGTGCTAAAACCAGCTTAAAAATCACTCTGAGTAAGCTTTCTTAGGCTGTAGTTCAAAGAAAAATACATAATAGCTATTTATAACAATCAGACCAGTTAGATGGAAGAGGATGCCTGCTGATGGTTAGATATGTATTGGTCAAGACAATGAAAATTGGGTGCGGGGGAGGTGTGTGTGGGGGGGGCAAAGCGGTGTTTCTTCTTATTTTCACTGCCTGTTTATTATACCTGCAGTTCATGGCCTCTCTAAGTTCCTTGAAATGAGAATGGTCTTCATGGAATTGTTGACATTTGGGCATTGAACTTCTTGAACTCTTATGCAGTGGTATGGAAAACTGAAAATATAGTTGTCTGTAAAGATTTCCTCCTTGTACACAAATGTGTAGGTAGGGAGGCAAATAGAAAAGGTGAACAAACATGTGGACTGTGGTGTTAAGCTTCTGTTCCAAGATGCTGGTTTGACAGTTTTGCCTGTTCTTTATTCAGTTTGCATCTGTGTATTAGCCTCTTAAACAAAATTCTCTGGAATCTTTGTTGTATTTGGAAGCTTATGTCAACATTAGGTTTGAACCTGTTATTGTGAAGGGAGCTCTGGCTCTGTTAAGAGTCACTCAACTTTCTTCAACATGTTAAATGATCTAGAAGCCGTGTGAGAACTTGTTGAAAACCACAGGAACAAACGTTGTGAATGCTTTAAATTGTCTGGCAATAGTAGAAATTTGTCTCTTCGGATGGGCAGGCTGACAGTAGTAAGGATGGCTTCCAAGGAAAACCAGATCTCAACTTAATAGTTTGGATGCTTCTTTGATCACTTTAGTACCAATATGTATTTGGTAGTGTAGGCCTTGTTTTACTTGCAGTGTTTCAGCCTAGCTCGAGTAGATTAAAGCTGAATCTATCTAGATAGCTTAACTGTGCAGGCCCTTGATTGGCCATATCGTGAGAGGAACAATAAGAAGCAGTTCTTAGGATCTTTTAAGTCTAAAAAGAAATCTTTTTAAACTGAAATAGGGTGAACTAAACAACAGTGGCTACTGCTACGTCGAGAACAACTGTGCTTGACGTATCATGTTAAGGTGCAAGCTAAAGCCATAGAACATGCTAACAGTTCAGAATGTGTTGCGTTGTGAAAGACATTTAAAACCATAGTAGGAGGCAAGGACTCGAGTCTCTGGTTGGGCTTCACTGCATGCCTGCTGAGTTTCCCTTTGCCTTGTTAAACTTGAGCTTGCTGCTGGTCCTGCTGACTGATCGGCGCATGTGTGACAAAGCTGGTGTTGAGTCAAGCTCATGGCTGAAGGTGACTGAGTTGTTGGAAGTCTCTGGAGCAGTCGCTATGAACACTGTCAAGTAAATAAATGGCCAGTTCTGGAAAAATGAGAAAGGGTCAGGGTCCCTTCTGTATGGTTTGTGGCCTGTCCTATAAACAGACTTTTGAACAAAGAAGTGACAAATAATCTGTGCAAAAGCCAACTTTGCCCCTGGCAGAAATCTAGGTAAATTTTTATTTATTTATTTTTAAATTTTATTTTTATGCTGGAGTTCTCTGGACTAACTTGCTACTATGGCTCTGGACTCTAAGGTCTCTGTTTGATGGAAAATGGATGAAGTGTGAACCCTCTTTGTCTGTATGCTATACATACATACATATGCCATCACTAATCATCAGAGTTATTTTTGGGACTTAAATAGAAGAGCTTAGAATGCAGTTTATAAATTAATGCTGTTTATCAATTGAGTGTAACAATGTGTAAGAAGGAAGAACTCTGTGAATGATAGATACAGGCAAGAGGTGCAAAACTGTAAGTTTATAAATGTGCTTTCCACCTGTTCATAACCAGTAAATTCAGTCTTACTGAGTTTAAACTTACACCCAGGCTTTAATGTGTCCTGTGTAGCTTGTAACGAGGAGCTTTTTCATCTTTGCATACGTCAGAGAATTTTACACGAAATCCATTTGCTTAAAAGGAATTGTTGGCTATCTAGTTCAGTTGGGAATTTATATAGCTTGTCTAATGATTGTCTTGGTGAAGTATACCAATGCCTAGAAAGGTGCGTGCTGGCTATAGGTCAATAAAAATGCAGGTCTTCACTAACCTTTATAAATGAAAATCCATGCAATTCTAGTATTGTATGATCCCCCCCAATCCCTCGGTGAAATTTAGAAGTTTTTCAGCTACAACACAATGGTAAGCCAAGGAAAAAGACCTTGATAATAATTCAAATAGAAACTATTGGGGGGTGGAGGGGGTGGAATATATTTAGGTGAAGCTCAAAGGTAGGTGTTTGATTTCTCTTTGCATCCTTTTTCTCATGTGAACTCTTTGAAATGGAGTTTGTGTTAACTCAGATATATCTTTGTATAAGAATTTGTCATGTTTAAATACCTTTGTGGATTGCTTTTGATCAGGTCTGACCCTCTCAGTTGACTGGTGAAAGCTAGGATGTGGAGTTAATCTCTCTGGTCAAGAAGTTAGAATGTTTTTTTCAAACCTCAATTTAGCTTAAGGAGTCTTGGATTCCACAAAGTCTGGGTATGGGCTAAACCAAAATCAATTTATTAATTGGTAAGTGGGCATTAAGAAAAAAAAAGTCAGTTCAACTATTAAGTATTTTGGAGAAATGTGAAATCTTGTTTTGACTGGGTAACCTTTTCCATTGATGCAGGGGCATGAGTGAGAGGCTCTAATGTGTCAGAATGAAATGAAAGCATCTTTCAGCTCATGGCAGCATGATTGCATGGCTGTTAGCCTGTCTAAAAAGATTTGCTCTCTGTAGGTTTGCTTACAGTACATGCATCATTTCACAAATTGGTGCAACTGGCGCAGCTACCTAAGGCATAATGTAGGCCAGTAGCGGTGGTGGACATAAAGGCTAAACTAACCTCTTGGCTCTTGATGTACTTGATACCACCAGAACCGTATTTAAGTTATGTTACAGGTTGTACTGTGTGCTTAATTTGTGAGTGTGGAAAGAATCTGCATAGTTGTCAAGTCAACCCCTTTCTGGATGATTTAAAAAGTCCTTTGAGTTGATAGTTCAAAGAGTCTGTACTTATAAAAATCGGGATCCTTCGTAAAGGTTAGGAAATGATGGCAAGAGTACATAGGAGTTTAGTATTTGACTGCCATAAAGACATAGGAAAATGTTGTAGATTCTAGGTGAATTCCTCTGCTTAAAACAAAACAAAATAAAACAAAATCAGCAGATCTTTACACTGTGAACATGACATCATAAACACGGGCTAATATTTGATAAGGTAGAGAATACAACGGCATTTTAGCTTAGAAGTTTTTTAATTTAACCAAAGATTTGGTTAAATGTCATAGAAAATTTGCAGGTGTGTTTGTAGAGAATTTTTGCATGCTTGAGCAGCTTTCCTTGAAAAACTGGGAAAGAATTATGTAGACCTTTCTAAGTGCACACAGAATTGTTAAGCATTAGTAATACATGCTCATCTGACATGCAGAGCTGAATGTTAGATAGCACGTATGTTGTGGCTGGGATTTCACACTTCAAAATTAGTCTCTCAAAGTTCATTTGAAGTGTTTTGCATGTTACGTGTTTCAGGAACTTTCTTAGTGTAATTTTTACCTCTAGACCTAAATTCATTTTCTCTGAGTAGCAATTTGACACAAATATTTATGTTTAACTTCATCTCTGTTACAAAGTATAAATTTTGCCAAGAGGTTTTTTTTTGGGTGGGGGAACAGGAGAACTTGTGAATTGTTTTTAGACTACACCTTATGCCCTTGCCACAAGTAGACACTTTTGAGACATTTATGTTAGTTTATGTCCTTATCTGTTTAAAACAAACAAACAAAACCTTGCTGATTTTTCTGAAACACATCCAGAAACAATCTCTTATTGCAATTTGATCTGAAATTGCCAATAAAAATAGTTAAACTGTTAAACAGAAGAAGCTTTTAAGGCAGGGAGACCCTTGACAAATTCAATTGCAATGTTACAAAGATAGCTGCCATTCTGGCTTTGCTTGTCTTAATTCTGCAGCATTACTGTACAGCATAGTCTGGTGGCTGATGTTAATTTCCAAAGTTAAATATATTTCATCTCAATGGGATAGAAGTTAAATGCCTTTCTCGGCTCCATTAAAATCTTTTGTGAAGGTTAAATAATTTCTGTATATGTATAGAATCCTATTGTATATAAAAGTAATTAACTGAAGTTTAATCTTCAGGATGCTCAAAACACTAAATGCAAGAAACAATGTCAGCATTTATAGCATTCTTACAGTTGACAAACAAGTTTTAGAAAACAAGTTATCATCAACGCATTTTTAAGTCAGGTCTGATATTGAAGTTTGGAAATATTTTAGCTGGACAGAATTCATATTCCCAGTTATATAACTTCTGCAGAAGAGAGATGCATTTCAGTGGCAAGTGAAATAGATTTTTTTTTTTTTAAATAAATTGAATAAACGTTTGTGATTGATGTGGTGAGCTGAATTCCTTAATGTGGATCATTGTGGTTTTAATGGAAAGGAAATTAAATGATATTAGTTGCAAGTGGATGAGAAGGAAAGCTAGATGGTAGAGAAATTTCTGCTGAAACAGAAGGTTCCAAGTATCCAGAAGGTGGAGGTGCCTAACCTGAAAAGACATTTGAGAAGTTCTTCATTTTAAAACAATACTATATGTTGCAGGCAGGATTGTTGTGCAGGGCCGACCTGTTAGTTTGCTGTCAATTTTCAAGGAATGCGACTAAACTAGGTGTTTAGTCCATCAGATGAGCACTGTAGATGAGGCTATGGTGATTTGTTGGTTTGTCATGTTTACACTTCTGTGGACTTGAAATGCATCAGTTCCTCTAAACATATAACTAGAATGCAGATACGAGCAGTTTGATGTGGCTGTCTCTGTTACCTGGGAGTTTACAGTGTGAAAGCCCCTGCAGCAGAGCAATTGGAGTAAGCGAGGTGAGCACCCTTCCTTTGCTTTGGGCCAGAGTCTACAATTGCTGTGTTGTAGGGGTTGCCACATGATGGAAAAACCTTCCTTTGAAAAACTAAACTGAGGAATGTTACACTAAGATGATCTCTTGAGAGGGTGGAAAAAGTTGAGTGATGAAAGGAAAGGTGTGTATGTTCAGAGCTGTAATAGTATCGTTTTACTGACTTCCAAAAATTCAGATAAAAGAAGTCATTTCTCATGGGTGGTTTGTTGAAGGGGTTTCCGACCTGAAGCCTGTAACCATGTGTTCTCTGTGATAATCAAACTTGCCAGATATAAATTAGTTGAGGTATTTGCTCACCTACAATGAGGAGGGATTTTCCCAATACTGAATTGCAGTATTCGGAAGACTGAAGTCTTTCCCCTGTGCAACTTGGCAAGAGGAGTATGAAGCTACTGGAATGAAGTGCAACTAAACGTATCATAATCATATTAGCTTGAAGTGCTGTGTTAAGCAGAAACATCAGTGTAATTATGCTTTCTGTGACACCTGCACTGATTAACGGCAATGTAATTAGGAATGGCAGTATCAGAGTTGATCCAGCTTGGGCTCCTACTGCTGCTTTACTTGTAGGAGTAGTAGAAGTAACTGTGGTCAAAACCAAAGCAAATTCTCTGTTTAGCACCTGACTTTAGTTGTCTTTAAAGAAGAAAGTAGTTTCACCTATTTGTCAAAATGCCTCTTAGAAGCTGTTTAACTTTTCTCCCAGTCAGGGAAGATAGATGTGTTCCTAGAAAGATGATTTCTTGTGGGCTGTAGTTTGCAAGCATAGCATTTTTGATCTAACCATCCATTACATCTATTGTATTTCTCAGCCTCCCAAGTAGAATGCCTTATTTGTCTAAAAATTCACTACAATTACCCAAACGGGCTATGACTGTATCTGTTGGATTTTTGGCTTGTTAAACTTAAATATGCAAAAAGGACACAAACAACATTTCACACACACACCCCCAGGATTTGTCGGTTTTCTTGTCAGAATGTTGGAAATTACAGAGAGCTGCTGTTCTCTCTGTTAACCTCTGGCAGAAGATTATTAAAGGGAAGTGGATGCAAATGGCTAAATTGTTGGGTTTGCTTCGACAAGAGTGAATAATCTTACGGTGATTTATGATGTTTTATTACAACCTTCTACATGACAGGTTGAGCACCCATGTTTTGAACTTGATGATTCAGTGGTTAGCTGAAGATTTAATTGTTAAAAACATTGCCATGATTTAATGGTCAATAAAAGAATCTTTAGATCTTCTTTGTATATTTACAATGCTAATGCTTCCTCTGTCACTTTTTCTTCAGAGATAAAATTATAGGCCTATGATATTGTTGGCATCTTTTCCTATTTAACAACTTGTTTGCTGCAATCATCTAGATTTGTAACAGGAAGGTTAATAGTGTGATAAATAGATGGGTTTTTCTGAGATGATTTACTTGAAGAGGAAAATAACTCAGAACTTTGGATGCTAATATGTAATCCTAACAGTGACTTTGTTAATATGTTCATTTAATTTTGTTTGCATAAAGGAGCTCAAAGTTTGATTGCAGATGGTCCGGTCAGAGAGGTTACTCCAGTGGAATTAGAATTGAGTTATTCCACCATACTGAAAATAGTGCTATTACTTATCCCACCATTTCCTGTAACTGTTCCCTGTTTTCAGGATAAGCGGTATTCTGGGTGGTTTTTCAGTGAGCAAATAAGAATACAAGAATGAGAAATGCATTTAGGAAATGTATTTCTAGGTGCGTAGCGGTAACTGTACAAAGTTGATCTGTAGACTGGGATTTTTGGGACAGGTTGTGAAAACTAAACAGTAACAAGGAATGTCTTGGTGCACAATGAGATGGTCATGTTGTACCTGCCTCGCCAGGCCCAATGATAAATTAGACTTTAGGAGCAGTCAGTTCAAGGGTAAAGCTCTTGAGACAGTGAGTTACGTGAAGTCCAAGAAAGTTCATGATATCAGTTTATCTGCAGGAAAAATGCCAGGTAGTAACGCAAAGGAAAGCAAAAGTTCAGCCAGAGTTGAAATAAGAGGTGGACTTCGAGGGCAGCAAGAAGAGCTGCTGCTGCTACATTAACAGCAGAAGAATAAAGAAGGAAAAAACGTGCCTGCTGTTGAGTGGGGTGGGTGACTTGGTTACCATCGACGCAGATGAGGCTGAGGTACTCGATGCCTTCTTTTCCATCAAGGAGATCTACCAGGTCTTTGTACCTACAGGCAGGATTTGGGGAGGAGAGGAACGACCAGTAGCGGAAGAGGCTAAAGTCAGGGAGCTCTTGAAGTCTTGACCCATGCAAAGTCCATTGGACCAGGTGGGATGCATCCGAGGGTGCTGAGATCTGCTTGACGTTAGAATAGCCACACTCTATCATCTTTGCAAGGTCATGGAGATTGGAGGATTTTCTGAATGACTGGAGAATAGCAAATGCTCCACCCGTCTTCAAGAAGGGCAAGAAGCATTACCGAGGGAACTACAGGCTGGTCAACTTCACTTTGGTCCATGCAAAAATCATTAACCAAGTCCACTCGGAAGTCAGCCTTGGGCATGTGAAGGTGCTGTTGTCTATTGGAAATAGCCATCATGGGTTTACCAAAGGTAAATCATGTCTGACCAACCCAATCACCCTCTGTGATGAAATGACTGGGTCTGTGAATAAGGCAGAGAGCAGTGGATATGATCTGTTTGGATTTCAGCAAGGCTTTTGGCATGGTCCCCCCACAGCAACAACCTTGTATTCAAGTTGGGACACTGTGATCTAGATAGGTGGACTGCTTGTTTAGTGAAAAACTGCGTGAATTGTCAAGCTCAGAGGGTAGTGGGTAATGAGTCATCTGTACCTTTTGCAAGTGGAGTTCCTCTATTGTGAGACAGAACAGGGCTCAGATCTTGATCAGTGACCTGGAGGAGGAGACAGTGTACCCTCATTAAGTTTGTGGATGTAACCAGACTGGGGAGTATAGTCCATATGCATGAGGGCAGGCTGCCATTCAGAGGGACCTAGACAGGGTAGAGTTATGCGCTGACCTCATGAAATCCAACAAGGACAATGCAAAGTCCTGCATGTGGAATGGATTAACTCCCTGCATTGATACAGTCTGGGGACTCAGTGGTTGACAGCAGCTCTGTGTAGAAGGCCATGGCTGTCCTGGTGGACAGTAGGCTAAACATGAACCAGCAGTGTGCTCTGGCAGTGAGGAAGAGTAACAGCATCCTGGGCTATGTTAACTGGAATATAGCTAGTAGATTGATCTGGTGAATTTTCACCCTGTGCTCAGTATCTGGAATATTGTGTTGAGTCCAGCTGGTGAGCCACCGACACTGTTGGGTTGGAGCCATTGCCACGTAAGGAGGGGTTGAGGTAACTGGGCTTGTTCAACCTGGAGATGGGAAGGCTTCAGGGGACCTAATAGTAACCTTCTGATACCTAGAACTGAGAAGAAGTCAGGCTTTTTATGTGCGTGGTGGGAGGAACAAGAGACAACGGTCATGAACTGAAACATGGCAGGTTTTCACTGTAAGGGTAATTGAGCACTGGGAAAGGTTGTCCAGAGAGGCTGTAGAATATGGCCCTTGGAGGTTTCCAAGACCCAACTGGATTAAACCCTGAGCAACCTGGTCTGACCTCAGAGCTGATGATGCTTTGAGCAGGAGATTGTACTGTGGGCCTCCCAAAGTTCCTTCCAGTCCGAGCCATTCTGTATTTGGAGGCAGTATCCAAGTTACACAGAGCCAACAGGAGCTGCTTGGTCTTTCAGGGTCCTAAAATGTTTCAGGTGCCCTTGTAGTACTTACTTGAGAATTTTTGGATTACTTGTTTGAAGTTACAGGCTTCTGTTCACTTAAAGGGTGCAGAGAGAATCTGAATATCCACTAGCATCTTCAGACCTTAAAGTATAGTTGGTTAAATATAGGTCTAAAGATAGCAGAAAGGACAGCATAAAATACTGGCTGATGCTGAAATTTTGTTTCTGCCATTGGGTGAGTGAAGAAAATTTATCATTTGGAAAACTGAGGCAGGAAAGGGAACTCGCTTCTACGCTGGCATCATAAACGTAGCTGCAGGACCGCTCCTGGTGAAAGGAAGCAATCTTAAGAAAGAAATGCAGCAGGTGGAGAGGAAATCATGGACTGCTATGTCAGTGAAGAACTGTAGGTGAAGACGTAAATCTAAGTATCTTGTTATGTTAAAAAAAAACGTCTTAAGACTACCCAGTTTAACTGCTTACAGGTCCTTGTTATTCTGTATGCTTTCCTGTGCAAGTTTAAGCTACAAAAGTCTGACGTGTAAACATTAGCTCTAAGGGCAGAATACTAAAGCTGCAGTTAATGGTTGTGACAAAAGGATACTAAAAATCCCAAACTTGGGCAGCATCACAACCCTGCTCAAATTCAGGTGGCTTTATGCATGTAGGCCTCTGTAAAGTTAATTCTGCAAACTGCCTGAATGTTAAGTGTGTGGAATTTTCCTAAGGTGAAGTGTGAGATGCGTAGTACTATGAGTTATAATTGATTTTCAGATGTGCCAGCACTGAACGGATAGTTTTGAGCAAGAATATGCTGAGAATTAAATTTAAATAGGATTAATATTAAAAAAGACTTGGAGAATGAGAATTGCTTCTATGACTAGTGGAAAGTTTACCACTTACCCCCAAATCCAAATCTCTCTCAAGTACTCATGTAAACTAAAAAGAATGATTTAGAAATTTAATTAGGAAAAACGAAGCTGTAACTTACAACTCCGTGAATTTAATCCTGCAGTGATACTTCAAGAAAAAATAGAAAATGAGGATGGGGATGAGATTGTATGAAAGGATACAGAAAATGAGGACAGTCGTCAGTTGATAATTTTTTTTTTTTTTTTTTTACTCTGCCCCATGTGCTTTTATTTTCTGTAGGTACGCAGGCTGTTAGAAGACAGCGTGGCATTGTGCCTTTGCGGGCTGTCGGGGTGTGCCGAGGAGCGGGTGACCTGGTGGTGGTGGTGGTGGTGGTGGTCCCTCAGGGTCACAGGCAGGCGCAACTGGACGCTGTCCTCCCTGTCCCCATGGTGGGAGCGCTGGGGCTGTGCCAGGCAGTTGCTGGGGAGAAGTCGACAGTTGCAGGCTTGGCTCAAACGTGCCTGCCGTTGCGAATGAAAGAGTTCCCTATGTAGCCTGTGTTTAGCTTGGAGTTAGGTGGTGTGTATAGGCTGTCTTTTTTTTTTTTCTTTTTTTTTTTTTCTCCCCAATTCTTTGGGGGATAATTGTTTCTTTGATAGGTTTGCCCACACGATATTGGCGAGGCCAGCGTGTAGTACTACGTAGGTACTTACTGGCTGGTCACAGTGAGTTGCATTCATATTCAGCAGTAAACCCTGGCATCCTGTTATAAGTGGAATTGCTTACATAGTTGGCATAGTCTTACTGAAGTAATTGCTGATGTATGGAGCAGTGTTTCAAGGCAAAACACTCTTTCAAGTGCCTGAGTCATGTTAGAGGCATGTTGTCTGGAAATGGCTAAAAGAGATTTCTTGTTGGTTTCCTTTGTACTCTCATTTCCTGAAGAAGAACAGGGGGGTTTAGTAATTTTCCTTTTGTGTAGCAGACTGACATGGAATCGCAGTGGCCCTCAACGAGGACAGCCCGTGTCCTATGTCTGTCAGGAAAGGTGTCAGTGCTGCAGATTGACACGCTTGCTGTGACACAGATCAAATGTTTTCCTGTTCCTATAACTAACTGTCAGTGACACACTTTCTGATACACACATCAGGGAGGCATTCTGTTACGTGGTGAGCACAGGCAAAATAGTAGAAGAGGATCCTGTCTTTCTTGATTTGCTCAAAAAAAGCTTTTCCTACTCATACCACTTTTTTAATGAGCTAATCTGCTGTTAGCTGCTTTAATAAACTCACGCTGCTTTGTTTGGAAGTCCTGGAAACAAAAGGCAAGGTTCATGAAGTATTGGCAAATGTATGCAGAAATCTGGAAATTATCTGTCTTGCTCGTAGTTTTGTTGTACATGCTGTTAAACAAGTCTGTAGAAGACCAGTGCTGACAGGAAAGCTGGAATATTTTCTGCCCAAATGCTTCTGCCGTACAGAACAGCAGTGAGTTATGTGCCAGATTACAATGAGAGAGAAAGGACTGTCTTAATTTGGGGTCATCATCTTAAATGTCTTTGAGTTCTTTAAGCACCAAAGTGGCAATGTCTAATTTAAAGCAAATAAGCATATTCCTTTTTTTTTTCCGTGTAAACTGGGTAACTTAGGTAGTGCGGATGCTAAATTTGAATTCAGCTTTTCCTGAAGCATTAAGACAACAGCCTGTGAATAAGGCTTAAGCTGTAGCCTGATAAGATGTGGCACTTGACCAGAGCTGTCGTGGAGTAGAGACGTTGAGTCAGTTTGCCTAGAAGTGCTCCGGTTACGGCCTGGATTTCTTGTGCTAGCACGTGTGTGCCCTGTGTCACTGTGACACACTGTCAGTCAGCCTTGGAAAATGGCAATTAAACTGAAATTTTTACTTTCTTTTTAATATCTTCTGTTTGCCAGCTCAACCCAGATGAGCCAGTTTCTTTTAACTGAGTGCAGTAATCTCTCGTACTCACAGCTGGCGTTAAGCTTAAATCCATAGGTCATGTTATTATTCAGGTATGTTGGCTTTTTGACTAAAGATGATGAAATAATGGAGCATTACATACCTTTGAGGTGAAATCAAGCAGAATATTTTGTTATTCTCCTCTGTAATTTATCTTACATTTTTATCATCTGGTGCTGTAGGCAGGAGTTGTTAGTCCCACTACTAATGCTTAGTTTGTTCTTAATTAAGTTGTTGAGGTAAAGCGTTATCTAAATATTAGGTATGTGTTATGCTGAAATGATAAATTTATCAGTTAATAACTGTTCACCTTATTTGTTTATATCTGTAGAGTAGTAACTAGACAGAATATTGGGGTGTTGATAGGGGTTTTTTAGTGTTGTTATGGAAAGGATTTTCTAGTGTTTTAGAGATCAGGATAAACTCTAAATGTATCACTTCAGTTTTAATTTTCTAAGACAGTGTGTATGTCAACTTTCATTTAGGTCATGGCAGTGTCTTCTTCAGGAGGATAAGTGTTTCAGAAACTGGGATGTGGATGTTCAGGGATAACTGAAGGATTCTGGTTCATGTAAATATAAGCAGAGATGAAATGATTATGGAAAAAATTCTACATTTTGTTATATACTTATGTGGGATCTCCTTGCTAGCAAATTCTCATGTACACTGAAGCTTTTTATGTAACAAATGTTTATTATTGTACCGTGATGATTACATAGTAGAATTCATAAAAACAAAGCATAGGATTAAGTTTACAGATGATCCAAATAAAAAAAAAAGGGAGATCCTTGAAGTTGACAGCTCTAAAGGTGGCAATAATAACTGAGAATTGCTAGTGAATGTCCAGCTAGTGTTGAATTTCTACAATTGAAACAGTAGGCCTGTGTTCAGATGAGCAGGCATTGCATTGCATATTTCAGGTTTTGCCGTTTGTGGCGTACTGTATGAAGGGCGGCTTAAGTCCAGACACTCAGGTGGTGAACTCTGTTCCTCAGTTTTATTGGAATGTCATTGCCTAAAGCACAAACATTAGAAAGTTCAGGTTATTAAACTGAAATTTTAAATAAGGAATTAGAAGTCTTATTCATAATCATTAGCTTGTCATAAATAAATATGTAAAAGATATTTTACTTTCAGTAGTGGTCCTTTCTATTGTTGAGTTTTGCAGCTATAAGATTTCTGGTGCATGACTCCAGATTTGTATGTAGCTGGGGTGGAGACTGTGTTTTTAAACTGTCCTCCGATCTGGGAACAGTTGCATCTGAGTATTACATAGGATTAAATAGCAATCATTGTCAAAGCCTATTTGGTAGTAAATTCGGGCAGAGCAACTGTTAAGCAAACTGACAGTCAAGCAAACTGCACAGGCAGAAGATACACATTGACAAAGCTGACTTGGATTTTGAACATGTACTGTACCTTTTTTTGCCTGACTGCTCGAACAAGACTAGTTGAAAAATGTTTTGACTTGGAAATAGAGCTTCTTGGAGAAGATAGAAACCTAGTGGTTATGGATGCTGTGTCAAATTCACTGGGGTCTTGAACTCGAATCTGAGTTTTGGAAATGAGGATTCATTTTTCCTGATAAAGGGATAAGGATTTAATTTGCCGTTGTTCCCAAGCATCGTTTAGTTTATCCATTCTGTTGGCCACAGGCATATTGAGCCTCTGGGGTATGAACAATGTGTTCTCATAAATGGGATACAAAACAAAAAACTGGGGTACTGATACTTCTGAATGGTAAGTCACTTGAATATTTCTTGAACTTTGTCTTGTAATGGCATGTTACTGTATAATATTAAAAATTAAATTGAATGTGTAGCTATAATATGGTAGAATCCTTTCTACTTATATGTTAGTTAATGACCTTGTAAGATGGAGAACAGAAAACATAGCTATGGTGGGTGAAGCTTGACAGTGCTTCTTGACAATGTGTCAAAGCAATTCTGTATTCTTTTACTCTCCAAATAGATGCGGGTAACACTTCATGTTTTAGCATGATGTAAGTGATAATGGCAGCTATGGTATTAGGTGTCAATCAAAATAGTGTGCTTGTAATATTAGTCATCTGCTGAAGGGAGCATAAATGCAGATACTGAGCTCATTATGAAGAAGGAATGCCTGTGGTTCAGGGCAAATAGCTCTTGAAGTAAATGAAGATGATTCTGGAGATAAGGATGTACACAGATAAGCTAATGGTTACCTGTGTCAAAATAGCACCGGAACAACTATTCATTCAAAGACAATCTTTGAGCCAGTAGCAACACGGTTGTTTTCTTGCTCTAAAGCTGCTATTCTGGAGAGTGAAAATTCAGAGGATGGCATTGTGGCTGACTAGTGTAATGCAGTAATTCTGGCTTTTGTAATTTGATCCATAACCTCCAGTGGCTTTCCAACAAGTGCTCTTTTCTGCTTTAGGTTAATTTTATTGTAATGCAGGGTTTCCATGATACTTCCCTTAAAAATTTCTTTATCTCTTTTTGGAAACAAGGACCACTGAAGATCTTTCCCAGTTGAAGGCTCTAGTTGGCATATGACATACAGTTAGTTACCTTTGCTTGGGCTGCCCACAGTATGTTAAAAATCAAACTCACAGCTGACCTTCTAATGTGTGGTACCCTTGAATAGAAATATATGGGTGCAGTTACTTTATCTAACTTAAGTCATCTTCTGTTTGTTTCATGGGCTGGAATTTCAGAACTGGATCAGCTCCATGGTCTGGTACTAGAGCCAGCTCTTAGTCTTCACTAGTATGCTTCTGTTCTTCTGCACTTGTAAGTGTGCACAGGTACCAGGCATGTATTGAATAAGTAGATCATATTTTGTCTTGTTTTTTTGATTATAAGTTTAAGCATAAGGGACTCCTTTCTTCTTTTTCTTTTTTTTTTTTTTTTAGTAGTTCGCATTATACGTTTCTTTTACTGTGTGATACATTGATTTATATTAATTATAGGCAGTCACTTTCTTAGAAGTTCAGTAAGTTAAATGCTTTTCTTGGACTAAATACAGGCTCTCCTTTCAAGACTATTCCACAATTGAAATCATTGAACTGGTTTCTGTGTACTTTACAAGTTGGTTAATTTAACTTGGGTTTTGGAAGAGAACTTGCAGGGTTTCGCTCAGAGGTAAAATACTGATGATTCCATAAACAATTTGTCTAGATGCTTGTTTAAACACTAAATTGCATTTCTTTCATTTAAACATAGATCTGATTTAAGATAACTTCTTCAATCATAGATTACTTTGTCAGCCTTAGAAAGTTGTTTTTTCTAAATTCAGTTGTGTTTCTTACAAATTCATTGTGTATCTGAGAGATTTTCATGGCTGTTACTATAAAAGTATTTTGTATTGTTTGTATCATTGGAGAGCAAAATAGCTCTCCAACCAGCTTATTCAATGTTTTAAAGTTCATACTCTTTTGCTCTTGATGGAGCAGTGTGTTAGGAAGAAGGATGCTTGTTGATGTCCCTGTGTCTTCCTGTTGGAGATGCACATACCCATGTGGATGGAGTGCCTCGATATTGACCAATAACTGTCAGTCAGTCGTCTCTTAAGGAAGGCAAAGATGAGTATTTCAACTTACATTTTCTTAACAATAGCCAAAATGTGCAAAGTCGGTTACAGACATTTGACTTACATGTGTAAGTCTGTAAGCCCTTGCCTTCAACGAAGGGTTGTTTTCTTTCACCTTGTATTTACCTCAACTGTTTGTCCTGCTTTAAATTTGTATTTGGAAGTCTATGTACTTGCCTGTCTTGTGCGTTGGGTTGTGTTTGTGAAGAGTCTCTTCCTGATAGATAGTCTCTTCCATGGTAGTCTTAATAGCCTTTCTTTTTTGAGGTCGTGTAGAATTCTATTTATGTTGAAATTTTCTGGTATATCATTCTCTCTTCTCCCTAAAATTGAAACTTCCCTAAAATGTTTTTCTCCCAGATGACATGTCCATTTCAGCGGGGAGATCTCTATTTGTTCAACTTCTTTATTTTTAACCAGTTTGTCAATGGACAGCTGTACTTGATAAGCAGGATTTAATGGATGGGAGCCTCTGTTCAGACTACTGACGTGGTGGTGGTTAATCAAACTAAGAATCCTCAGCCTGCTTTTGGTAATTAACATAAAACTCTGGCTTAAGCTGGCACTGTTACCAAAAGGGAATATTCACTGAATTATGCCCTTGATGGTGCAATTGCATGGAACTTGACAGAACCCATTCCTTGGCTTGTGCTGTGTGCCAGTGCATGTACGCACACAAGTATACCCCCTGCAATCATTTAATGAGCTGTCAATAACTGTTTGCACAGATGTCTGTACCAGAAAATTAAAATATCTTAGTTTCATAGTGGACTTCTGAGCTAGCACTTGGGTTAAAGCTTAAGGCTTAACAGTGGAGTATCTCCTTTTTGGAAAACTATAAGTAACTACAAGTAACTTTCCTGTAGGTCTTCATGGTTAGTCCACAGACTGCCAGTAGTTACTTCCTGCCTACCCTAACTGTATCATATTTCATTAATATATTTGATAGAAGGAGTTACAATGCCTGGTATAATTAAGCCTTTAATTCAGTTGTAATCGGCTGGTAGGTGCTGATAGGCTAGCAAGTAACAACACGGGGCTGAGCTGGTAAGATGGAAGCAGACTGGAAGGTTTTACTTCCTATCTGGAGGCTCTGTAGCATTTCTTTCTTGCTATAATTGTAATTAAGAGTGATTCGGGTTTTTTGGATATTTCAAAGCAAATATTCAGTGGAGATAAAGGGCTATTGCTCAGAACCATCAGCTATTTCAAACCTTAGTTCAACAACAAAAAAAAGGAAATCGCAATAAACGTGACTGTCACATTTAATTAGAAGTCTTTATGAGGAGTCAAAATTTTAAATACCAGTATCTTTAATGTGGAATAGTATGCTCTGAATTGGAAAGATCAAAAAAAATCCAGTAAGGTCAGGGAGCTTACATCCATAGAAAGTCATTGAGCCAAGAGCTTGAAGAATGACAGTTCAAAATATCTGGATGTAAGAATAGTCATTTGAAAAGTGATTTTAATGGCAATCAATTACCCAAAGAGGTCAAAAGCAGGCCTTGTGTAAGGATGGGATTATCTCGCATCTGCTAGCGACAGGCTGCTTTGGTAGGCAACCTAAGCTTCCGATACCAGCCCTGCCTGAGAAACATTTTGGACTCATTCAAGGTATTTCCTCATACATCCGAATAAACTTCAGCTTTGTGGATAACAGGAAAACTGTGTGCATGAAGGACTTAGTAAGAATGTTCTTGTATATCAAATGTACTAGGCGATGCTGGTCATACACACTCGTGCTTAGTTAGGGAAGCATGAAGGGAGGCTGTTGTGATGTATCAGCTATCAAAACTTTTGGGGAAGTCTTATGGAGAAGTTGCAGTCCAGGTCCTGAAGTCTTCTACCTGGGTGCTCTGTAACACAATGTTGGACTTGACACGCTTTCACCTGTGCTGAGTCCAGAATACATCTATTATCTGTCTATACACTTTTAAATACCCAAATGACTTGTGCTGGAAAAGGACGTGATACTACTTTGTGTTCAAACTTTCAATAGCTGCCAGGCTAAAAAGACTCAGTAAACCTCTGACATGACTTAATTTCTCAGGGGTTTTTTTGCTTTTCTTTTAAATAACAGTAGATAATGGGAGTTTGGCAATTTGAATGGGATGTTAGGGTACTGGACCTCAAAAGCAAGGAAGAATGCTGCTGCATGATTTATCTACAACAAAAGTGGCTCTATACCAAAAGCACTTTAGTAGAGAATGCTTCTCATTTAATAACATGTAAAAATAAAAATATTTGCCAAACTAAATAACATATCAACTGTTGTTGTGCTGTACTACTGCCATAATCTTGTGGTTTAACCTGATGAGATGGTGTAAGGCGGGGGGGGGGGGGGGGGGGGCGCAATAATAAACTAAAGATGAAAACAGCTAAAGAGAAATCTAATTTCACATTTGTTACTGTTCCACTCTACAGAAGTTAATATTTCTAATTAAGCTTGCTAGGTCATTTAGAAGTACACCTATGGACTGCTAATTGGTTTTAGAGTTTAAAATCTTCAGAGACAACTTTGTGTATCCTTAATCATGCCAGGAGCCGAAGACATGAAGGCAGAGGCATTGTTAAAATCTTACCTAGTGCTTTTAAAATACATTGTAGACTTCTGAAGTAATGCATTCATCTACATGCCAAAGTACATTGCTGCTTTTTAATGCAATTAAAATGTTAGCTCCTATTGTTGTCTCAAAGAGCTTTTCCAGGAAATCATATGCATTTAGAATTTTGTGTAGAGTGAGTCAGTGTTGTAGGAGACCAACCAACCCGTTGTAATTGAGCTTAAATTAGGTCGGTTTTGTGAACTTAATTAAAATATTGTAACTTACAGTGCTTGAATCATTGTCGTTATCCTGATTTGCAGATGGTATCACATGGTATCTATACCATACTACACAACACTTGGTAAGTCTGAGCATGTTCTTTAAAGGCATGGATCAGAGGTGCTAGAACATGCCCATGTGACGAATGCCCTCTATTGAAATAAAATAATATGGAAAACATTTGCTAGTGGTGGTATTTTGCAGGTAGTGTTACAGAGGTGGATGGGTGGATAGTCTGGGCATATAACACCTTCGTATTGTCCGTGCTCTGGAAGGCTGAAGAATAAAGTTGATGGGTGAATACTTGCTGCCTGTGCTAACAGAAGAGTAACTGTCTGCACTTACATGTTTTAATGGGTGCAACCATATCGGGGTCCATAGACTTGATGTTAAAACTTTTGAGCATGGAATAGTGGGAGCTCACAAGTATTTGTTAGACTGGATTTGTTGTGCTGGCAAGTAGTAGGAAGTGGTAAGCTGCAGTCGAGTAGGTTTTGTCTAGTTTGGTCTGTAAAAAGAGCAAAGTTTCATATGTGATTTTTAAAAAATGGAAGGAGAACTTGATTACCACACTTGTGAGTATAATGCAGTGCCCCTACTTTCAAGTAACTGTTGTTCCCAAAGAAATTTGACGCTATTTTAGTAGGTATCAGTTGTTTGAATATGCACGTGACTATTAAAGCTATAGAAACAAACAGTTGGGTACCTGAGTGCCTTTGGAACATTACATCTATAGGCTTCTGTCCTAAATAGCATTAGGAGCTGCTTGCTTTGTCTTCTCTGTCTCAGTATTGCATATGCTGCCTACATATCCTTAATAAAGATGAGTCTGAAGGTAATTTACTCACGACTTGAGGATAGGTGAGCTGGTTTTGAGCGCCGAGTTTGGGAGTATGCTTCTGACCAGAGTCGTGAAAGCGCACATGCTGCGTTTGTAGTAATGTATATCCATTTACAGAAATGGATGAAAGCGAAGGCAATATGTTAATCTTGTTCTCATTACAGTAACATAGAAGGAGCTGAGTAAGTGGAGTTTGCGGAGAACACCCAGCCTTGATTTAGGTTAAATTTGTGTTCTTCGGTAGCGGTGTTAAATGTAGCTCTAATGAGATTCAGGCTGCTCGCCTTTGTCATCTGAAGGAAATAATCTGCTAGAACAAATTCGTTAAATGAAGAATGAACCCTCCCTTTCTCAGTCACGACAATCTGCAAAACCCTTTCTTGTCGATGCTTCAGTGCAACCCGTTCACGAAGCAAAACGTGGTAAGGGTCTTTTTTTATTTCTGATGCCATTTGCCGGAGGGATCCGATGGGGAGGATTTTTGCCGGGGCGGGGAGAGGAAGGTTTGCGTGACTTCAGATGGCTCCTATTTCTGCCTCTGTCAGGGTTTTGGGTTCGTTTTTTTTTTTTTTGGGGGGGGGTGGGGGATGGCTGGCGGGACGCAGCGTGCGGCAGCGCTCCTCCCGGGCGGAATGACGGCTCAGCCCCGCACAAAGCCGATGAGGTAATGCGTGCCGCTGCGCTGGCCGCGGCCGGCGTGCGGGGCGAGCGGTGCCGCGCTGCTTCGCCACGGCCAGACCCACGCCTGGCTCCTTCTGGTCCCTGCGGAGCCATTGCTCCTTCCCTCCCTTCGCCTTCCATTGTCTTCGACCTGGCTTCGGGGTTATCGCGGCGTGCCCGTTAAGAACGCGCCCGCACCTGCTGCGAGTAATTCACGCTGTGATTTCCAACGCGAACCTTGAGCGAACGGGGCTGGTAGTGGACATCTCTTCTGGCGTTTCACGTTAATCTTGCTCTCCCTTTTAAAGGCAGGGAGGGAGGCAGGTTGCTGTTAGCAACCGCTCGCATATTAAAAGTGGAATACCCAAGCTTTTAATTCCCCTGTGGACTCCTGATCGGCTTTTTTTTTTTTTTTTTAAGAATTAGTTCATTCTAACCGGTAGCGTATGTTAATCAGTGTTTTAAATAAAATCAGCTCAGTAAAAACATGAAAAAGGAGGGTGGGGAGAAGCTCTGATGTTAAAACTTCATATGTCCCCCTCTAAATGCCTCTAACAGTGACACATCTGAAGCTAAGGGCTGCATAAAAGAAGCTGCAGATGATTCTTTTTCTCTGTTGTTTGAATCAACGTGAACTTGACTGTTTTTACGATGCAGGATGAAGAAAAGTGTCTCCCCCTTCCTCCTCACGTTGATCTTTTGTATGTGCACTGTAATGTAGTGGAGAAGCTCGGATTCATCCTACATTTCCTGTGTCTCCGTGCTCTTAGAGCTCCAGCTCCTTACAGCTGCAAACTAATAAAATGGGAATTTGAAGGAATGAGTGCTGTGCACAAATCAAGTTATTTGACATACATCTTCTTGCAAACTGCGAGTTTTGCCACAGAAGGAATATAAAATGCTGTGCAAAAAAAGAAAGGGAGGGGCAACAGAAGGAGTATTCAGCAAAAAATGGTTCTTTAAGTACTAATGTCTCCAAGTATGAATGTGACCTAGTCTAATTTTTTTGCATATGAATCTCCATAAGGTGAATAAAGTGTTGTGCAAATGTGTGCATATTTAAAAAAAAAAAAGGGGGGGTGGAGAAAAGGAAAAATATTTAAAAAATAAACCCAGTAAATGCCTAATCTTGGAGTCTAGGACTGATAGGAAGCCCAAAAGCAATACTTTGTGCTATAAAAAGGCATTTCTTCTGAAGAATACACAGTCTGGTTTTTGGTGTTTTTGATTGATTTCAGGGCTGATGGAAATAGTTCTTCCTATTGTTGCTCAGGATAAAACGATGTGGGACAATTTTCAATCTGTTTTAACTTGCTTATTTTTACTGCCCTTGCTGTAGTCTTCATCAATTTCAGCGTGGAAAGAGATTTCTCCAGATGGTGGTTTGGAACAAGAGCCAAAGGACATGATCTAAAATGTTATGTTCCAGCTGTTGCTGCGCAGAATTTAGAAGCTACTGCCTTTCACTTGATCTGTGTTTTGAACAGAAAAATAAGTAAAATTTCTTACAGACCTTATTGTTAAAATAATTGTGTGTTAAACCAGTGTTTTATAAAGACTGGGTATCCTCCTGGTAGCCCTAACAGTGTAGACTCCTTAAGCCATGAGTGTCGATAGCAACAGTCAACAGGGAAAGCATCTGACTGCAGTGAGAGCAGTGTGCTACTGCTGTATTTGAACACCACTACAAAAAGGTTTGCCACCTCAGCAGGGCAGTGAATTGGAGTATTGCAACCCTTAGAGATGGATGAGCAGTTCCCACCAAAACAAATGAACTCCCAACAATGCTGGTAGGACAGCAGGAACAAGTTGAGCATCCTGAATGGATAGATAAATTTAAGAACACGTTTTCTCTCACTTCAAAGGGGAAACTGGTCAGATTTTGATCGTCTCATTTTAAGTTTCAGTTGAAAAATGGATATTTGTACTTCTGGCTCACACGTTTCATAGGATCAAAGGGTAATTCAGGTTGGAAAGGACGTCACTACAAAATACAGATAACTCTAAGGTTTCAGTTACCCAATTAAAAGGAAATTGCAGATTTTTAACAGAGTGATTTAGGATTTGGAGTTTTCTTCAGCTTGTTTTCTTAAGGCAGCTCTTCAGCAAGTTTTGCAGTACACACCTGAGGTAGCTAGTTTCCTGGTAATTGCTCATTTTTAGCTGAGGAGTAGATGAGTATGTAAGCTTCCAAGAAAAGGACGGTCTCTCAGTCAGTGAATTTGATCTTACTTGAGTATTTGCTGTCTACTACACTAGTAACCTTTTCTTGTCCCGCATCCCTATGTATGACATTGTGCTCCCCCCTGTAATTTACGGGCAGGAGAGGTGCATTCTGGTGTCAGGACAAACCACAGAGCTGTTAAATAATGGTAAGAGAGAGAACCTCTTACACTTAGCAAAAGTGCCAAAAACTGAAAGTGGCTTAAAGAGCTAGTAACCCTCTAATGAGTCTCATTTTCTTACTTCAAGGCAATTTCTAAGCTGTGTGCTTCTGTGAGGTCCCAGTTGCCATGTGGTAGCACTGTATACTAGCTCGGTACTGATGTGGTGCAATTCCCTTCAGTGCGTATGGAGAGTGCATAGGATGCAAAAAAACCAAGACAGGAACAGGAGGGACATTTCTGTCAGCTGTTCTGATGAAACTGAGGGTTTGAAGGTGTAATGTTTTCTGATGAGTGGATCCTGAGCCTGATCAGAGCTGGAGGGAGTCAGAAGCGTACTCACGTCATACTCCTGGAACTGCTTTAAATTCAGGACTGGGTTCTTAATGTTAAATGAATAGCTATTAGCTCCAACAAATACTTTGCTTAAGCTCATGACTATGGCTGCTGGAACAACACTGACATCATGCCCCTCTGGTTATATGCCTCTAAGCTGTGTCCTTGTTGGAGTCACCCGGAGGCTTTAGAATCTGGACAGAGAAAAAGTGAATGAATAAATGATGAACACTAAGGCTACTAATGTTGCCCAGTGATCTGTATGTCATTTAAAAAAACTGCTGATAGTTCCTCATTTGCTCCTAAAAAGAGAGATGTATGGTCTTAAAAATGCCATGACAGGCATGCTTAAAAGTTAGTGTTCCTGAGATGAACTGCCATTATATACCTTTTGAAACTGGTCATCTGCAAGCTCACGAAGCTTCGGAGAAGAGAAAAGAATTGCAGTCTTTGCCATGATTTCCCTGAATTCTCTTGCTTTGTTGCAATGTGAAAGATGGTGTGAGATTGCTGAGCAGCGATGAATATAGGCAATGTCTATAACGGGAAGCGATAACAGTGCAGTTGGTGAATTGACGGCTCTGATTGCTCTATGAATCCTTTACTTGCGTACAAAAGTATGAATTTATAGTTAAGCCTACCATAAATTGAAATTGGCACTTAAAATACTTGAGTTAAAATCAAGAAAAGCTATCAGTAATCCCATATATGCATTAAATGTAGTTACCTTTTGTTTCCCTTTGCCAACCCTTGGGTGTTAGTCTCAATTAGTGCTGGCTTTTGCCATTTTCTGCTTTATGGAAGTTCAGTTTTCTTTCTCACCTTTACCTCAGTAATCTGATTTCATTTGTAAACCCAAGAACCTGTGGAGTTCAGGAATCATTTTTTCCAAATGTGATTGAAGGAAAGAATCAAATGGTTCTACTGACTTAGTCTGTACTGGTTTCTATGTAGTAACTTCAGAGTAAGGATGTAAAAGGCTTCACAATGGCTGCTTGTGAATCTCCTCATATCTTGTTTAAAATTATTTTTCATGGAATAATAATACCATCTTTACAAATTCGCCCATTGTCATATTTTAAAAACCTCTCAATGGCAAAATGGGAGAATAGGAACCTGCTTTGTGCTCTCTTTCTGTACATTTGAAAAGCATGGGAAATAGTATATAAATTAAGTTGCAACTGAGGTTTATCATATACAGTTGTTAACTGATAAGCGAAGTTGAATAAACCTACGGATTTCCAGGATTTAAAATCAATGTCATCATCTTAAGATATGGGGGAGGAAAAAGGGCAAATAATAAAGCTTTGATTGGTCTAATAATGCACTAATTTTATTACATTTGAGCTTCCTTATTCCTTCTTTTGTTTTGTTTTTTGCCTTCTTACTTAATTAACTGGAAGGCAATTTCTGCTGAAATGTAGCTTGGATGGCTTTACAATTAAAAGGAGGAATAGCTCAGATTTCAGAGTGATGTAGTTGCTATCATTCGTGCTGTGAAACTGAGGAAATGCTAGAGACAACAACATCTTGAGTTCTTTTTGCTTAAATGGTGACTAGCTACAGTTTTGACATTTTTCTGTTCCAAGGTGAAGCTTAATCAATACAAAGGGACCAGTGGATGCAAGGAGTTGTGCAGAGCAGTTTACAATTCTGCTGCCTAACCTAGATGCAGGAACTTGCTGCTTGGCCAGGAGACGGCCTCTTCCCCGTGCTTGAAAGTTGTTTTATCTCTCATCTTCTAGCAGATATTTCTTTCCACTTACAACTAACCTAAATCAATCCGATTATTGCCTAACTCCCTGGTTACCTGAACTGTGGCATGAACTTAGCAGTTCTCAGTGCCCCATCACAGTTTCTATGGGTTTTTTTTTCCTTCCTACAGAACTTAGCGTGTGGATTTTTGAGCAGAAGCCTATCGGAGCAGGGCCTTTGAGTACTCCTTTGGAAAATAACTCACTGAAAGAGGTTTCTCTGGTTCGGGGTGGGATTTCTGTCAAAGAAGAGGTGGGGATTAGAAGGCTGGTGCTGGAGAGAGCAGCCTGGCAGAAAAGGCACTTGGCTACTGTCAATGACACGACACAGAGTCATTCTGAAGGCTGAAGAGAGCCTAAAGCATTGACGTATTCTGGGTTGAGTCTGGCTTTTTTTGTTTGTGCCTGGGAAAAGGTCTTGTTTTTATGTTGCAAGGTGAAGAGCAGTTGCAGTCTTAAAGGTGTGAGTTTTCAGGATGAGAGCATTCCCTTTCTTGTGTTTTTTCTAGCCATGTTTCAGACAAGTTTCAAGTCAGTTGCGTGTGACAGCAATGGATGGGTGCTTTGTCAACCTCGTAGCAGAGATGCTGCTCTTAGCCTCAATTTCAGAGTCTTTTTGCTGTCTTAATTTCTGTTTCTGTAACTTGTGTTTGTTGCCGTAACTGAACGATGCACACCAGTGAAGATACCTTCAAAGTAACAAAGACTTCTGCGTTCCTGGGGCAGCAATGCATCTTTAGGGAAGCTGTTTCCAACGTTGTTTTGTATTGCAGTTCTGTAATCAAATTGTTAGCTTAAAACATGTGTTTAAGGGAATTTTATCTGCTCCCTTTAATTGTGTGGCTGACCAGCTACTGATCATTGCAGTGCAAGATGATTAGCAGTTACCTTGTTTTCCGTGTCTGAAGGACGACTCAGCCTTAGAGTAGTACAGCGTTTGTCTTGGATGCATGGACTACCACACGCAGGGTACCCAGTTTCTGTGACTGCTCTAAAGGTGACTTGGTCGCCGTATTTCAGTGCCCGTGGGAACTTTCAGCGAGTTGAGACCCCAGGGGAACGGCAGAGCTATGGGAACTCTGTGATTTCCAGGCAAAAGGCTTCACTCTTCGCTCTCCAGGGCAGGTGGATGTGCAGCTTTGCAGGCAGGTCTTCACCACGGGATTTGGGAACCCTTACAGCCCAAAGGGAGAGGGGGCTGTCCTGGCTGTTTGGGTAAAGGGCTCTCAGAAACCTCCCGGGGGTCATACCTCTGCCCAGGAACGCTGTCTTTTCATGGGTCTTTCAACATGGATAAATGAATATATTGCAGCAAAATATCTTTGCTTCATACGGCATGAGAAAAAGGATTGGTGCAGACAATGCAGTTTGTTTAAATTTGCCTGGCTGATGGTGTCTTCTGGCTCTGAAGTTGCGGGGACAAAGAGGAGGTGGTGTGTTTGTGGGAGAGGCTTCTTAATTTTCCAGTGTATGCATCTGTATGAAAAGTTTAGGTGACTTTCTTTTGCTTCTTTCTTGTTTGTACGTTTTAAAGACCTGTAGTTGTGTGATACAACGCTTCAATAACTGCTCTCTGATAACACTCTGTTTTATTAGAAGGCTGTATTGCTGTAACTCAGGGGATTGTGTAATTCCGAAAGCTTCGCGGGGGGGGGGGGGGGCAATCTCTTCAATTGAAATGGACTACTTAGTTGTCTGTTACTTAATCTACTGAAGTTGAATATTAATTAGCATAATTTGAGCTTCTTCCCCCTTGACTGGTAGTTAGGGAAAAGCGTCTGCATGCTGTATGAGGCAGAAGGGCATATAGTACCTATTAAAAAAAATCAAACTGTAAAATGAGTATTCCTTGCATGGTTATTGAAAATACCAAGGGTGGTTTTCCCGTTTAAGGCTAAACTTATCCTTAAGAGATACCAGCGTCGGATTTGTTCTTAAACCCCCCATTTTTACAATAAAACCTCCTCGTTAGGCGAACCGGGTAGCGAGAGGAACACCACCGACGCGTTGCCCTACACGCCTGGAACGCGGCGCTTTCCCAAGAGAAGCGTGTGCCGCGGGCACCGAAGCCCGGCCGCCTGCCGTGCTCGCCCGGCTCGGCGGTGCTGCGGGACGGGGTCCTGCGGGACGGGGTCCTGCGGGACGGGGTCCTGCTCCGCCGCCGAGCCGCCCGCGGCGGGGGCGGCTGTGGGGGGGGGGGTCGTGAGGGGGCTGTGGAGGGGGTGATATGGCGGCGGGGGGGCGTGAGGGGGCTGTGGAGGGGGTGATATGGCGGCGGGGGGGCGTGAGGGGGCTGTGGGGGGGTGATGGGGCTGTGAGGTGGCTGTAAGGGGGCTGTGGGGGGTGATGTGGCAGCGGGGGGGGGGCGTGAGGGGACTGTGGAGGGGTGATAGTGGCGGCGGGGGTCTGTGAGGGGGCTGCGGGGGGGTGATATGGTGACCGGGGGAGTGTGAGGGGGTGATGTGGCTGTGGAGGGGGTGATATGGCGGCGGGGGGGGTGATGTGGCTGTGAGGGGTCTGTGGAGGGGGTGATATGGCGGCGGGGGGGGTGAGGGGGCTGTGAGGGGTCTGTGGAGGGGGTGATATGGCGGCGGGGGGGGTGAGGGGGCTGTGAGGGGTCTGTGGAGGGGGTGATATGGCGGCGGGGGTGTGAGGGGGCTGCGGGGGCTGTGGGGGGGTGATGTGGCGGCGGGGTGTGTGTGAGGGGGGTGATGTGGCGGCGGGGGGGGGTGAAGGGGCTGTGGGTGGTGTGAGGGGGTTGATGAGGGGGGTGATGAGGGGGCTGCGGGGGTGTTAGGGGGGTGTGAGGGGGCTGTAGAGGGGTGATGTGACTGGGGGAGTGTGAGGGGGTGATGTGGCGGCGGGGTGTGTGTGAGGGGGTGTGAAGGGGCTGTGTATGGGGGTGATGAGGGGGCTGCGGGGGGGTGATGTGGCGGGGGGGGGTGTGAGGGGGCTGTGTGGGGAGGTGTGAGGGGGCTGCGGGGGGGTGATGTGGCGGCGGCGGGGGGGCGCGCGCGTGTGAGGGGGCTGCGGGCGCTGCAGCCGCAGCGCGGCGGCGGGAGCTGCAGCCGGCTGGCCGGGCAGGGATGACATCATCCGCAGGAGCACGTGACGCGGCCGGCTGGCGCGGAGGTTGCCGAGCTGTGCAGGCAGCGCGGTGCGGGTATTTATGGCATTTCGTTTCAGTGCGGTAAATGCCTTCTGAGTGGTTGGTTTTGGTTTTTTTTTTTGTTAAATCCTCGTAATCGCAAATGCTCTCTGGTGTAGAGGCTTTACAAAGGGGGGGAGGACCCACCCCGAGCCTTTAAGACCTGCTTATATTGCTGGTGTTTTTTGTTTTATTATGGCTCTGTTGGAGATAAAAATATGCTGCTTTCTTGCCGTATTCACCCTCTTTGCTCCCCAGCATTCTTTCGTCAGTTGTAATCCCCACAGCCTTTTCACTTAAGCTTTAACACTGCAGAACTGGAATAAAAATAGGCTGTTTAGAGCAGCAGGAATACGATAATCCAAGGCAGTCAGCCTTAAGGATAGGCAGATCCAGAACGTGAGCCAAGCACTAACGTATTTGCTAGGGTGTTTACCTTGAGCAGCCCCTTAATGGTCAAAGAAACGTTAGCTAAATGTTTCTCGCCTCTTACGTGCCACAGGCAAAGTAAAATGCAAGTAAAATGCGCCGCTAGGTGAAGTAGTTTAAGGGCTTAGAAATCCGAGCAAGCAAGTTGCAGTAACATCAGTGTCTTGGGTAATTTTGAGCTAAAATAGACAGCGAAGTACAGCACTAGTTTCTGCATGCTTTTTAGGTGAGGAGAGAGTGTTTTCTACCTCTAAATTTACTGTAAAGAAAAGGAATCGCCATGGTTGATATGAAAGCTGAGCATGCTAAATTGGCATTGAGCTTATGATGGGTAGCTCAAAGCACGTCAAAAAAAAATTAACTCTGGAAATGTGCCTGTATGCCTTAGCAGTCAGCTGAAGCCCAAATATTTCAAGGTGGAAAAAGGTATTTGCTGTCCTTTTACATGAGTCATTTAAGCCCAAGATTTTTCTTAGTCTTGTTTAAAGCTTTAGTCCATACTAAGTTAAAACCTAGTAGGAACAAAATTGTAGGCAGTTTCAGTAAAAGGCTGAGAACCCATAGCCAGTACTCTGGAGGAAGGAATAATGCAAGAGGTTCCTTCGGAGCTGTCTTACACTCCGTAGAGTCTAAGCGCAAATGTGAAAGAAATAGCTGTGTCCCTCTGCTGCTTTGTTGGTCTGGAGTTGCTGTGTAATTCCAAAATAATCTCCATTGTGTAGAAATGCCCCATGCAGCATGGTTACCCAAGGAACCAGTTTTCCTGGTCTAGCTTTTCTGAGAAAGTGTATCGAATTTGGGGTTTGTTTTTGGTTTATGGTATTCGTGGAAAAACAGGGAACTGGCCAACGGCTGGAAGAAGATTTTGTTTAGTTTTCTCTTGTTTGCAATCTGTGGGTGCTGAGACAATGCCCTGGCTGAACACTTTGGTTACAGTGAACTAGAGGGACCCATTGCTGACAGACATTTGTCTGAATGCATTTTTTTAAAATCCCCAGTCATGGATAGTCCATAGTCTTCCACAGGCAATCCCATGTGCTGCTTCACAGTTCTTTCCTTTACAAAACTTCCTACCATCTACAGTAAACCTCTCACTGTAATTCTAGCCAGATTACTTGTGCCACCACTAGACTTTGTCTTTTGAGGATGGCTACCATGTCTCCCTTCAGTTCTTCAGACTAAACAGTGTCATTCAGTTTAGTCCTTCCTCGTCGGTCATGACACCTTTGTCCCTTGGGTGTTCTGTTTGGTGTGTCCTAGGTCTCTTTTGAAGGGTAGTGCCCATAACTAGGTACTGTAGTGGCACAGAAGTCTCGCTATTGTTAGCTGGAATAGAAAACCTGTGATGTAATTTACATATATGATGTCCTCATTTACAAATCTTGTATTACTTGATGACACCAGTATGATACCTTCAGGTTTAAGCTCTGAAGCGCACAGCTCTTTCATTAAAGCTCAGAGCCTGAGACCAAAGGATATGAAACATTTGGATATTTTTGAGGAGGAAGAGAAATGATGGCCTCCCTGCTGGGCATCAGTGACAGCTTCTGCTGCCATTTCTAGGGGGATTGTGGCCCTTTTGCACAGAGGAAGAACAATATATTTTAGAAAAGACTGCCACATGTACTCCAGAGCTTGCTCTTGGAAGATTTCCCTGAAACTATAAATAATTAAGAAGCTTATTTTACCTTCTGAATAACTCAAACTGTACTTTTTAAGGAACACAAGTACTGTGTTGTAGCAGGCTATATTGTTTTACTTAACAGCCCTTCTGGGCTTCAACAGTGATAGAGAAGTAAGTGCTTCCCACTTACCCCAGAAGAGGTACTTTCTTCAGAAATGTGATTTTTAAAAAAGTACATGAGTACAAAGAGACTGGGAAGGATCATACAGACAATTAGTTGAAGTGTGGGTACAAACCCACCCAATTTTGTAAGATGAACAAGATTGGCCCAAAAGGGACCAATTCTGTATTGTACGGATCAGTATGGAATATAAGGTCATAAATAAAATGCTTGCTAAATCTCCCTTATTAAAGAAGGGAGGAGTTTAGAATCTGGCCACAGAAATATAATAGAGAGGAGGGGGAAGCCGGTGATGTGCTGTTTTGCAACATTGACTGTAATCACTCATCTTGGGGACCATTTCAAACTCCATGGGTGTCTAGAGTTAACATGACAAAATGTGCTCTCCGTTACAAAACGCTGCTCCTGTCAGGCAGCAGAAAAGACACAGTCGAAAGCTTTATCTCCCAGTTCTCCTTACAGAAGTGATGTAAGGAAAGTTGCATGTAAATAGCGTTAGGGGTTTTTGGTCGGTCTTTTTGTGTGGTGTTTTTTGTGGGTTTGGGAGTTTTGGGGGTTTTTTTCTGTTTGTTTTTGTTTGTTTGTTTGTTTGGTTGGTTTTTGGGGGGGGGGGGGGGGGTTTTTTTACTGGTAATTTTTCTAAAGGTACCTAGTCTTACTAGCTTGATGCTAACTCCTCTATGCTGGAACCAGAAGCTAAAGTGGGAGTTGGAATGCCTAAAAGCAACAAGATGCAACTGATAGCTTTTATTTACTGATGAAAAAGGCTAATTCCAGTATCCTGTTTTCTACTGAGGCTTGCTGACAGACTATGCTGTTTCTGTTAAGCTAGTCAAAGCAATGATTTGTCCACTAATACATTTTAAAAGTTTAGTTCATTTTTTTGCAACCTTTTACCATAGGGTTATCTTAACTCCTGTAATCATAACATTCAGATTGTACTCCAAAGGTAAATGTTTTACAGTGCATTCATTAAATGCGGAAGCTGAGCTTGTCTGAATTGCTGACTGATTATCTTGTCTTCTCATTTTTTCAGGGTTTCGCAAAAATGATGAAATGAAGGCTATGGAAGTACTGCCAATTTTAAAGGAAAAAGTTGCGTACCTTTCAGGTACAGTTATTTTCTTCTGTTGTGGAATGTGTAACTGTGTTGTTAGTCACATGTAAAATGGTATTTTAAATACTTCAGGTATCATTACAAAAGACATGAAAAGCTAGGGTAGCACCTATTCCAGCTGGATATCCCAAACATAACATGAGCATTGTGAAAGGATCTGTAATAAAGATGATGTGTGTTTTGCCGAATATGGAACATACTGCTTGTTGTCGTCCCAGTTGTGTCCTGTCCCCCTCACATATCCAACAGCATTGTTTAGAACAACCTTGAACAACCTGTTGTACCATAGTCATGTTCCTTCTCTTATTTCTGGTTCTTCTGCTGGAGAGTTTTACAGAGATGGCTTTGTTACTGGCCCATCTGAATCACTGGAGAAATATCTCTGTTGCAGAGGTGAAATTTCGGTGGATATCTTTTGAAGCACACTTAGTAACTTCATGGTGAAATGAGTTAGCATCTAATTTTAGCTATCTCCAGCACACACCTTGAAGTTGGTTGGTTACTTAATGAGGAATAGCAGAGAATTTAAAAGTGGGGTTTAGGTGAATGAATATCATAACATATTCTATAACTTGGTAAGTAACTTTACTTGATGGAATGATGGTTGGGGTGCTTATTCTTGTGAACTGTGTTTTGGTATGACTTTTTGAAGTAAGTACTTCCAAATCTGTTGGGATTAAACAAGATCATTCTCTTTGCTGTAATCTCAGTGTCAAATGATTTAGAGGACAGTCTCATATTTGAAAGGGTTTGAGGTTTTTTTTTATAAATAATTTGTCAAGAACTCCAAAAATAAAGCTCTTATCTGTAAATGTTAAAATGTACAAAATGATCCCTGAAATTGCACTCTTTAGAGATTTGCTGTGCATGGGTGCTGATGCTTGCAAGTACAGTGTGTAGTTCACAGTACTTCATCCTGTCCACTCTTCCGAGTCGAGGTATAAAGCAAAAAAAAAACCAACTTTTTTTTTTTTTTTTTTTTTTTAAAAGGTCCTGGCAACTGTAATGAATGATAACAGACTGCACAGAGCCAATTTCCCTGGTAGTGTGGGAACTCTTGATTCCTCTGCTTATGAATTGTAGTGCTGTTGAAGGCTTGTTTAAAACTGTATTTTGAGAGGGAAAGAAAAAAGGGAATTAAACACAATATTTCAGTCCCTTATTACTCTTTTTTGGACCTTGCTTTGGACCTTGGGCACTTAATGTAGTCAGTTACCATTCCAAAACCTCTGAATTTCCAGGTTGTCCAGAACTTAGTTTAGACCCCTTAGAAGGGATCTGAAAGAGTATAGGTGTTGTCTAATATTAGTTTGTAAGCATATGGCATTCTCAAAAGGCATTAATTCAGTGAAAGTGCAGTGGGCCAAATGAAAGTTGAAGATAAATTTAAAGGGAGATGATGGATTATGAACCAGAGCAGATGAGGTGCTCTGCAGGAAGGAGTGGTTGCCAGCTTGCCTTTGTGAAGGTAGCGACATCTGACAGAAGAATGGAGCAAACAGCTGTGGGCAGCAAGACTGGCCGGAACTGATCTGCCATAATCCGTAGTTTTATATTTCCATTGCAAGTGGAGCTCAAATGAAATGAGATACATTAGTAGTGCAAGTGATTAAAAAAACAAAACAAAACAAAACCCACAAACAAACACTAACCCGCAACAAAACAAACAAACAAAAAACCCCCTAACTAAACTACCACCACCGTTAGGGCTTAACCATTGTGGAACTAGAACTGTCAAGCTTTATACCTGGGGAACAGAAAGGTAAGGAAGGCTGTTGGATTAGTGACTTACAGAGGCTTTGAGTGTACTTCATTTTTTTTCTTCAAAAGTAAAAGTTTTGCTCAAGTATTTGGTTTTAATATTTTTAAGTACAATAACTGGTTAAGGTCTGTAGAAGTAGGACAAATTTGTTGGGGATATCTCTGCTAAAAGTCTATCTAAAGATAACTCTAAGTTATCTCTACTAAAAGCTCTAATACTCCCATTAAGTTGTTGCAACATGTTCATTGTTGATTGTCAAGTACCTTCTCAAGTAGAAATTAAGTATGACAACCAACAGTGCAAAGAAGTGGTTCTTTTCTATAGAGCAGGAAAGTGACACAAATAACACAGGCTGAAAAAAATTCATGGTGCGTTTGAGATCCTCAGTTCACTTTCCCAGTCTTTTCTCTGCTTTTCTTTGCTGAGACCTTCCTTCTCCAAGTTACATGAGTAAGTACGGGCCGTATAGCAGTATATTCATCTTTGTGTTCTTAGAATACTGAAGACACTGATCTTTTTACAATGCTGACTTTCTTAAGCACTTCTTAAGACCAGCTTATTGTGAGATGGACATGTAAGGGTGAGCCATCTTATGCAGAGACCTGGACAGGCTGGAAGAGTGGGCTAGCCAGAGCAGTGTGAAGTTTAACAAAGACAAGCGCAGACTCTTCCACCTGGGTCGGAATAACCAAAGAGCCCAGTATAGGCTAGGGTCTGTGTGGCTGAGCAGCAGCCTTGCTGAAAGGGACCTGGGGGTCCTGGCGGACAAAAAGCTGAACTTAACTCAGCACCGTACTGCTGTAGCAATGAAGGCAAATCGGATCCTGGGCTGCCTCTGCAGGGCCATTGCTAGCAGAGATAGAGGTGTAATCATCCCACTCCACTCGGAGCTTTTCAGGCTGCACCTGTAGTACTGTGTCCAGTTCTGGTCCCCACAGTTAAAGAAAAACACGAGCAGCCTGGGGAGAGTCCACAGGAGGGCCACGAAGATGACCAAAGGGCTGGAGAACCTGCTTCATGAGGAAAGGCTGAACGAGTTCCGTCTTTCCTGCCTGGAGAAGAGAAGGCTCAGGGGGTACCTCGTCACAGTGTTCCAGTACTTAAAGGGCACTACAAAGAGGATGGAGGTGCTTTCTTCACAGGGAGCTACGTGGAGAAGACAAGGGACAATGACTGTTTCCACCATCGTTATCTCCTAAGCCATTCTGGAGATGATGTTTTGATCCACTCAGAAATCTTGGTGTTCTAATCAAGTTAAAGCTCTTGGTAACAGATACCTCCCACTGAGGTACCACTTTTACTCCAAGTGTACTATGTTATGATTAAACTGTTTTTATGGGAGTTTCCCTTTTCTTCTCCAACAGAAACCTCTTTGATCTGTGTTAGCCTGAGTTAGACTGCAAGTCTATATTGCTTTTTTTCAGTCTTTGCTATTCCTTTATTCCTTTCCTTTCTTTTCAGGTGGATATTTTTAACAGATTACTCAACATAATTTCTTTTTCTTTGCACAGTCTGAGTACTTCATCACTTTGAAAAAACTATTTCAGTAGTTGCTTTTCCTCTGCCACAAATCACAGTACATCTGATGTGATTCACTTTTGCTTTCTCCTCCGTCATCACGATCCGGTTTAGCCCCCTTTATTGAGCTGTTAATGATGTGTTTTTGTAAATGAAAAAAATGAGTGGATTTTTCATAATTCGGCATATCTGGAGATGTATTTAGAGGGAAGCGAATTCTTTCTTCTTGCCTCTGTTGTCTGTAGCACCAGCCAGGATAGTTTACAAAAAAAAAAAAAAAATTAAAAAAGTGAATTTAGAACTAAATTTTGTACAACAAACAATGTACAAATGAGGACTATGGTGCAGATAAGGCAAGGACTTGTTAAAATCTGTGTGTTCCCTTGCATATCTTAAAATGTGTTAGTGTAGCTGTGACGCTCAAACTTTTAAAGAAAGATAAAGTTAATGATTGGATGACAGCTGGAGTGAGAAAGTAAGAAGGAGAGATGTAGTCTGAGAATTCAATTCTGAAAGAGATCTTGAAGCAGGTATTTTTTTCCTAGGGCAGGAAGCAAGGAAGTACAGAAGAACAAATACTTCTGTGAAGTATTGTGAAGTACATCTTGCTGTATGTAGGTTGATAACTGCAAAGTCCCAAAGCTCACCAATCTAGCCTGAATTCTGGCATCTGTATGTACTGGTTCTGGAATAAATTCTGTATTGGAATACTTGTCCATCATGAAACCGGTCTGACAGATTGGACTGCTTTATCTTCTCCTGGTCAAAGTAACAAAATAACTTTATGTGTTGAATGCAAATGCCTGGGTGCAGCTTCCCTGGGAATCCTGTGTTGTTTTTCTAAAATTGCCAACAGAGTGGTTCTCAAACAACAGCAACGAAAGGGACAGGGGGAGCGGGGGGAAGAGAAAAAGCTTCCGTGAACTGATTTTTGCCTACCTGGGAAATAATCTGCTTGAGTGTTGGGTGTCGCACCACCTGAAATAGAAAAGCCTCCTAGAGATGTAACCATGAAGTATGAATGGAGTCTTGGACACAATTTTTTGGTTATGTTTAAACTGAAGTCTGTCGAAGTACAGATACTCTTACATCTCTCTACACATACCTGCAGGAGGAGAGCATTTCCTTACAAGGTGCAATTCTCTTGGTTTCATTTGAGGAAATGGCTCTTGATAACTTGGCCTGCTTTTCAAATATGCCATAGAATCCCACTGTTTAGCTTTACCTAAGTGCTTTGAAACTAGGCAAAAAGGCATTTCTTGCAAAAAATGCACTGCTCAGCCTGTTGGATTTTGGTGCCATTTGGAGACCATTGACAAGGTTGCTGTTAGTGATGTGCACTAGACAGTAGTGATTCATGGTGGGTGACTCATGTGAGTCAATCAGCTACTCATATGACACATCTTGGCGTAAACAGAATATCTCAGTACTGGGGGGGGGGGATTATATAAAAGGAAAGGGGTAATAATGGAAGTCTCACCAATGAAAGTAGTAGCTTAATATGCTTTTGTTAAACCAAGACAAATAGGGGGTTGAGTTGGATAAAGACTATTGTGAGACAGGAAATTCCCACCTGATGCCTCATATGTTGTTGCTTTTAACATTCCTGTTCATGTATGACACAGGAGCATCAGGAACAAAGGAAATGAGACTTTTTCATTGGAACAGGCCTAAGAAAGCTTTCCGTATAGCTGATGAGAAAAACAAGTCTTATGGAATTTTTGCTTAATATTTACAATTTTGTTATCCAGTTTAAGACCAGCTAGTGAAATTCTTTTCACCAAAAAATCAAGTTTTTTCATTACTCATCTAGACTTGAAGTTTGTGTGACAGATTTTTGTCTCCAACATACAAAAATTTCAGGATATGATTTATCAGAAATTTAAGCACCATTCTTTAAAAATGGGTTTTCTCTGTGGAGTATGTGGAGCTGGGAGCCAAGTGAAGTGGCATCCAAAATGACATAAAGAATATGGGTTTCTTTCCTCTGTCATGTTGGAAAATCGCATGATACAGGAGTTGCTGTGTGGGAGAGGCCCAGAGGACTGATTTGAGGTGACCGCGTGTAGGGAGGCATTTGTTTAAAACGCTTGGAGAGTGTTAAAGACAATTCAGCATCTGCTCTTCCCTGCTAGCTGCCACTTTTTTAAAGAAGAATTTCCACCCTGAGCAATCAAGCACTTTTTCTGGGGGGTTGGAATCAGTAGCATTTACCATTTGAAATGTCAGTTTTTAAGATCTGTAGCTGCTGGCCTGCGGTGCACTGAGGAGAGCGTTAAGGGCTTCAGCAGACTTTTGGGTGAGTTTGGTAGCTCTGGAGCCCAGTGATCGCTGGAGCTGAGCGGAGGCCTGGGCTCTTGGACTCTCAGCCTTGTCCTTTATCCTTCCTCTCTCTTGTGGCTTCTGTCTTGTTTTTATCCTGTCACTCGCGATGTGAAAATCCCCAAAGCTGACTGCTTGGCAAGTGGGCAGGATGGTCAAGACACGACTTGCCTCTCTCTGTTAGAATGAGACAACTCAGTTGTTTTTAATCTTATGTCCCACTTAAGGGGGTCGCGGAAGATAAGAATACGAGTTTCCTTTCAAGTTTAGGTTTCTGGCGTTGCAGCTTGACGGAAATTCAGAGGTGCTTTTGCCTCTTCTGAGTTCCCTTTGGAGCCTCATGGGGAACACGTCCAGTGCAGACAAACCCTGGAGACCGTGGCAGCTAGGCTCAGTGTCTCTAGCAAGCACACGCAGGCTGCGTTGAGAAGCATAGTGATGAATTTTTGAGTGACTGGTTTTATTCGTTTGCTTTTGCCTTTCCTTTCTAAAGGGATTTTTAAAAAAACCCCCGTTGTTTAGTAACATGGATTTACACTGAGGAGCTGATTTACAATGAGAAATCATTCAGGACAGAGGATGGTGTTTTTCTCCGTTTCCATGGGACAGGAGAAAACAGTCCACACATCTGTGGTTGAGAACATATATGTGAAAGCTAGCTTGTAAGAATGTGTCTGTGCTACTATACAAGTGTTGATAAAGACAGCCTACTGCCCTGAATTTAGTATTTAGTAATAGTAACATTTTGTTGTCACTATCAAGGGGTTGGATACAAAATTGCATTTTAATGTTCAACTACAGTAAGTCTGTGCAATTTAATGAATGAGATGAATACATTTAAGTGGAACCACTTCAAGTCAGATTTTTTTGCGTTAGGTATTGAGTGGATTCAGAATTTCCTGCATCGCTAACAAAACTAAAAACTATGAACTGACAATTCAGAATCTGCACATCAGAACAGGGTAAAAATATAAATTAAATGTTTAAATAGTATCCATCTACTCACTTGGTATATGCATTGGGTGTGAAATACTATACACCTAAACTCTCTGCTAGTAAATGAAGTTAACACTGAGATCCTCTAAAATACTTGCCTACAAAGTAGCGTAACTCTAAATTTAATCTGTACAACTGCTGATTCAAAAGTTAAATACCTAACAAAGCACCATTGCTGGAGATGTCACGCTGCCAATCAAACTTGAATGTGACTGTAATGTGTAAGTGTAATGCTATGGTTATTCTTTGTTCCAATTTTTTTGGCAGATACTTCCTCATTGTAGGAATTGTGACAATATGCCAATTGATACTCCCAAAATTCAATTTTAAGCTGGTCTCCAAATGACAGTGTTGGCATTTAACTTGAAATCGCTTCTTTTTTTTTTAAGTTGATATTCATGAAACACTGTAGGACTTAGGTTTTCCAAAAGTATTGTGAAGACTAGTTTTGCAAACAAGAATGGTGTTACGCTGTGGGGTCTTTTAACATCTTTAATTTTTCAGGTGGCAGAGATAAGCGTGGAGGTCCCATTCTAACGTTTCCAGCTCGTAGTAATCATGATAGAATACGGCAAGAAGACCTTAGAAGACTAATTTCATACCTAGCATGTATTCCTAGGTAAGTGATGGTCGCTTCATAAGCTCTGAAGCTATAAAACAAAATAAATGGATTCTGTTGCAGTATACCCACAAGCTAGAAGACTGCATGGGTTAAGAAAATGAGCAAATTCATACCAAGTTCTGTCAGTTACTGTTTTCAAACTGCTTTTTGGAAGAGACCTAAATAATTACTCTGCCTTGTAGAAGGAAGGTTGTTGGCAGAATGACTGGTGTGCTTTAGCTGCAAGTAGTTTGTGTCTTGGAAATGGCACTGCCATGGCATATTGCTGTCACTGTGTTGAAGATTGCAAACACAACTCAAAGGCTTTCAGTACATCAATAATTAGAAGCATGCTGGTCATCATTCACAATATGCCTTGTGTGAAGTGAGGTCAGCACAACACTCCTAACTGTTATTTGTATTAGATAAGTTACAGTGTCCTGATATAGCACAGGAATAACCAGGAGATAGATATGTAAAATTGCTTATATAGGCCTTGGATAACCTGGGAACAGGTGTGTGAAAGTACTGATATCATTGTATTATCAACAATTTAAGCTATGAATTACAATGTGCTGTGTAAATAAATCGGCAGAAGTCAAATCCAGTGCTTGTGTGTGTATATATACACACCCATATATGTATATAAAGTTATATATGTATTAAAGAAAAAGCTATGTATTATATATATGTAAAAAAGTTTGTTCACATAGAACTCTTCCCAGTAGTAACTGAATTGGGGACAAAAATGACTGTAAGACCCTGACTTTAGGTCCAGCTCAGAATCTGCCAGCATGTAGTGCAGACTGGAGCAACGCTGACTGTGCTTGAACATGTTTGTCTGTGACTTCAAGGAGCAGTTGTCATTACAGTTGAAAAAAACCCTTGGACAACATCCCTGAATGCAATATCTTCCATATTTCTGTAATGTGTTCATTTATAGGCAGTCGTCTTTGCACCTGATGTAATGAGATATCAGTTTCAGATTGACAAAAGTGCTTTTATAAAAATAACTTCAAGACATCTAGTTGACAGTGTGTATGGCCTTCCTTAAGAGCAATTGTTGGTAATTCAATTATTCTAGTCTTTATTTCACTTTGAAGTGTAGGAGTGTTAGTACTTTTTTTTTTTTTTCTCTTAAAGTTAACTAGGGGATTTTGGGTAGGTAGAGGAAAGAGGGTGGGAAGAAGGCATTAAAATATGCCCAAGAGAGTTTTCTAGAGATAATCTGGCAAAATACAGTGGTCCTCTGGCAAAAGATCTATGTTAGTTTAGCATCAATAGAATTAAAATGAAAAGAAATTTAGTGCAGGTTTTATATCTCTGTAAGCATGGCAAAGCTTTGAGAATAAAGGGAACTTCATTAAAAGCAAGACTCATTTTCATACAAGTCATGTTTTAGGGTCTGATCATGCAACATGCTAATTAAGAAGTCCCAATTGGTACAAATAGCCCTGAACATTTGGTCTGTCTGTTAGTTATTGCAGTACTATTACTGTATGTAACGGAAGATTGAGACATGTCAGTTGCTTGGCAAGAGATCTAAACACTTAAGGTGATTCAGTTTCACTATTTTACTACTTTAACAATTTATCTGATTTAAAAATTTTGCTAAACTTAAGTCATCAGTGCTGACTGGACCAGGTATTAGTATAGTTCAGGTTTACCTAACAGATGACCGTGGCTGACTAAAGCCTCCTGGAACAGCTTTGTGATCCTTGGCCAGAAGGGATTCATCTTTTGTCAGATGATGGGGCCACATGATGGGACGATACATCTGCACGGTATCACATGATGAGGGACCGCTTCGTACACCCCAGTAGATGTATGCCTCGTGGGAATTAGTGGCAAGCACTCCTCCTCACACAGTGCTCCATTTGTGTGGTAGGATAGGGGTGGGCTGAGCAGCACTCGTATAATAGCATGCAGCCTTTTAATAATGGGTGTATCTTTAAAACAGCAGTTATTTGTGTCCTTTAATCCTGTGAGGCTGTTAGAAAATATTTTCACCATGGTCAGAAAGGTAGGTTGTAGCCTACATGCATTGCAAGCTAGTCAATTTTAATGTATTTTCCTGCTACCATTACCATTTTTGGCATTCCTATGGGCAGGTGGGACAGCCAGCATTTATCTTGATAAACTCCTTTTTTAAATGGTGGGGTTTTTTGGTTTTGGGGGGGGGGGGTGGGGTGTGTGTTTTTTTTTTAAACTTTAAACTTCTTAAACTTTAAAAAACTCCTCCTCTAAGGAACCTGTATTATCACTTCTTTCAGAAGCTCTTCTGCTCTCCTGTATCAGTCATAACTTATCTTTCTACAATGTGGCCAATGAGGTTGTATAAAGTATGCCAGTGAAGCTTCCCTACTTTTTGGACGCTCTGAAAACCTCACCACATGAAGTCCAGAATTGCATTTCCATTAGTCACATCCCTGAAAGTGACTCATGTACTCAAACAATGGACATCTTTTTAGTCTTTTGGTAGTCCATTGGCTATGATGCATTGCTTTTGAAATATTTTCCCTTTCCATGTTAACAAGGTCATGTAGCAAATTCTACTGGTACAAAATTCTGAAGAAGCAGTTGTAAATTAATTACATATTGCTGTTTCAGTAAATGGTGTGTTCAGTATGTGTGTAAGGTGAAGGAGAAACAAGGCTGGAAGATGAATCAGTGTGAATTAAACAATGAAAATGAAAGAGGAGATAAAGGCAGATTATCAGATCAGCAACAGGTGTAAATCTATTACCCACGAGATGTTTGGCAGGGGGGTGAGAGAAGCTTCCTGAGAGGTTCATGAGATCTGCTGTACGTGTCAGCTAGTCAACAGTGAGATCCTAGGGTGTTACGGCTAGCTGAGGAGACCACGTTCATCAGGCAGCATGATGCAGTAGAGTGCTGTGTTTGAAGTTGTAACGCTTGCTTGATAACCTTTTCTTCTTTCTTCTGCAGTGAGGAAGTATGTAAACGAGGATTCACTGTCATTGTAGATATGCGTGGGTCAAAATGGGACTCCATAAAGCCTCTGCTGAAGATTTTACAGGAATCCTTTCCATGTTGTATTCACGTTGCACTGATAATCAAGCCAGACAATTTCTGGCAGAAACAGAGGACTAACTTTGGCAGCTCTAAGTTCGAGTTTGAGGTAATTTCCCCTATGGTATACAAATTTATTTCATGGTTTTAAGTGTTCTCACTACTGATCAGCATCTTGAAAACTCTCAGATGAATTATGTTCTAGACAAGAGGATGGGTACATTAGGCCAGTGGTGCTAGAGGGAATGTGATTTTCTTCGTGTCCTTAGGCTAGGTAGTTGTGCATGTTATCATTCTTTTTCTGAAAGTTAGAAAGGTGGAATTAGGGTTTTACTGCTAATGGTAAAATGTTAGGTTTCATCTGTTTGTTGTCTTGGTCTGCATTGTGGTAACTGTGATATTGCCAGCATCCAGAAGAAAGCAGCTAGCTGAACCTTGCTGTTATCCTCCTGCTGCTTTACAATACACGAAGTCAAAACTTAATCAAAATGGTAGTTGAAAGAGTGGTTGCTGTTTTCTCCTGAAGTGTAGTGAGGTAAGAAAGAAATAAAATATTTCTCTCATTTGGGAAAATAACTGCAAGACAGGAGGCTGATCAGAATTGATATTTGAAAAGAAGTGTATGAGAAAAGTTAAGTCACGTGAGACTTCATGAGCAAAATGATGAACTCTTACAAAGAGAAAAACAAAAACTTGAAAGAAAATTTCAAATTCATTTCAGTAACAGCATTTTTTTAATTTTCATTTTTATTTTTTTAGACAAATATGGTGTCTCTGGAAGGCCTTACCAAAGTAGTTGATCCCTCTCAGCTAACGCCAGAATTTGATGGCTGTTTGGAGTACAACCATGAGGAGTGGATAGAAATCAGAGTTGCCTTTGAGGACTACATTAGCAATGCAACCCATATGCTGTCCAGACTGGAGGAACTGCAAGATATATTGTCAAAAAAGGAAATGCCTCAGGACCTGGAAGGTGCTCGCAATATGATAGAGGAGCATTCACAATTAAAAAAGAAAGTCATTAAGGCCCCTATCGAGGACCTTGATGTGGAAGGACAAAAGCTGCTCCAGCGGATACAGAGCAGTGATAGCTTTCCCAAAAAGAACTCTGGGTCAGGGAATGCAGACTTACAGAACCTTTTACCCAAAGTATCCACCATGCTGGACAGGCTGCACTCAACACGGCAGCATCTGCATCAGATGTGGCATGTGCGGAAATTGAAATTGGACCAATGTTTTCAGCTCAGGCTGTTTGAGCAGGATGCTGAAAAGGTAAGGGATTGGGGGAGGGGAGTATAAATGGGCACTGCTTGACGGACTTGAAAGAAGTACCAAGAAAAACTGCAAATAGTAATTTTAGTCTTTAGAGTTAATCACTAGCCTTTTACTGAGAAATGAAGGATATTTTGATTGAGAGTGACTCTTAAATCTTCTGGAGTACAGGGGATGGGGTAGTAATTCGAAGCTGTAAAGTACATAGGTAGCTCTTACCAAAGAAAATGTTAAGCGGTAGTGACTATAAAGCTTTTATTTTGATAAGTTTTTGTTCCAGACAGATGCTTTTGCATGCATCAAGTGAAGATGAATGCTGTATACTTTATAAATACAGATGACTAAGGACTACATCAGTCTCCTTTTGAACAACCCTTGGGATTTGAGTGACAGGCAGTCGACAAACTCTGAAGAGACTGACATGGGGAGCTGCTTCATTGATGCAGGATTTAAAGTCCCAGGCTAAAAACTGATGTATCTCTTTTGACAGTGCATATGTCATTAACAGGGGACTGAGTGATCTCAGAATGTTTCAGGCTAACCAGTCCGTTCAAATGTGAAAGCCCTTCATTGTTATGGAATTTGAAGAGGAAATATGGCAGGCAGTGCACTTTTAGTTGAGCTGAAATCAGATCTACTTTCATATAGAATCATTTTGCAATCACTTATTATTAACTTGTTACTGTGGAACAAATAGCTTTAAGGAAGGATGGGGAGCTTTTCTCCAGGAGAAGTAACTAGACTATGCAGTCAAGTGGTAAGTATGGTCTTTGTCAAATTTCTTAAAATATTTTATCTAAGAATGGCTGAACTGGATGAGCCAAAGGTCTGTGTTAAACCAGTATCCTGCCCTCCAGCAGTGGTCATAAGCAGATGCATAGGGAAGAGTACAAGTAGAGCAAACATATATAATATTTCTTCTTCCTCCTCCTTCTTCTGTTTTCTTCGCCTGTACTTTCCCTTACCCTCATCATTTCAGGTCAGGGACTTTTTTTACTCTTAATGTTTTCTTCCGTGTTTAAAAAAGAAATCATTTTTTAGAAGTACCATTTAAAGTAAGTGTTTACTGAATGGGTATAGCTGAAAATAGTAGGGGCATGTAAAGAGTTGAAAAAATCCAGTCAAGTGAATTTAGAGTTAGAAAATTATTTGGAAAACAACAAGCTGTTGGTCTAGTATTGCTCTTTCAGGCCCAAAATGCTTTTTAGTAACCTTTCAGCCCCTTAATTACAGCATTAATTATTCTTTATTACAGCATGAACAAAATATATTTTTATGGTGCTCATGTGGTCTTGAAAGAGATGTTCTTCATTTACTCATCAAAAAGTTGCCTACCTAACTTGGGCTTTAAGAAACTCCTTGTGAAATAATTGAGCCTGTGGGATTGATCTCTGTCCTGCCATGTGGTTGCATAAGCTTCTGCCTGTGTTTTCTAGGTTCCTGATTCCAAGAATAAGTCTATAGTAAATTATGCATCTCTCTTTCAAAATAGAGGGAGATGTTAGTCACCTCAAAATGGGTTTGACAGCAGCTAGCATACCTGGGACTTCATTCTCTCATCAACCAGTAGAAAAAGATTAAAAAGAAGGTTTGTGTAGTATCCCAACTCACATTTGTATTAAGGCCCTTGCCTTATTCTACTTACACATCTTATTTCACTGCTTGTGTCAGATTAGATTTCATAGCTCAGGGCTCCTTTACCAGTGTATGTGGTTTATTTAGGTGTGGGAAACAGCTGGATCTTCATTGGAAAAATAAAGGGTATTGGATGGGGACAAATAAACGTGTTCATTTTGGAGGACTTGCACAGCTCTTTGCACAAGAAACTTGGGCTGGTTCAGAAGAAGAGAAGGCAAAAAAAGGGTGAAGTGGGAGGGATTCTGATTGGAATTGCCCTGTAGGTATCTGAAGGCAGCAAAGTCAGACTACCTAAAGAAAGGTGGTCATGAGCAGGACCAGTGTCTATTTTGAATAATGTTCTAACACATCTTCACTGTGGTCTAGGTAAGAAACTGAAAATTTCAGGAGTATGTGATTAGCTGTCTCAGTTGTCTAAGCTCTTAAAGCTTTTTTTTTTTGGTTTACAGTCCTTATATTGTGGTCTACTTATTATTTGATTTTTCATGTACCTGGGTGGAATAATTGATTTGATAATATTGCTCTGTTAGCCAGCATATTTTAAAAGATCTTTAAATGAGTACTTACTGCTCATTGCTACCATTTTTTTCTGAACAAACTTTTTCAGCTTATCTAGAGAGTAGGTGGGTCTTTTGAGCTGAGATATAGCAAAGATTTCAAGACCATTGCAGGCATGGTGGTGGTGTTAAACTTAGCCTTTTGCTGTGTTGCTTGATCTTTGGAAACTTTGTCATCCATTGCCACTACTAACATATCTATGTACCTCCATTGATGGTCATTGTCAGATAAGGTCTTTCCTAAAATTTGTTTGAATATTAAAATAACTTTTTTTTTTTTTTAATATTTAAAGACTATCCTTAAACTTGTCTGGAAGAAGGTAATGTGTAACTCTGTGCTTAAGTATAAGTTTTTAAAATTTGTTTAGCAATAGAAAAGTTGTTTTCAAATCTGCTATAAAGTTATGAACTCAAAATATTAAACTTGCTGCTAAAGTACTTGATCAGCAAGAATGAATTTATATTTAATTTCCTTGAGTTGCCATTTTCATTCTAAATTACTAAGCTGCTGACATCATGAAATGCTGACACTAGAGAACGTATAAGCTTGGTAACTCAGGGCTGTGCTCCAAGCCTGTTTGTTTACTATGACTTCTTTGTAGTAATGAAGTTTATGACTTTCCTGTAGCTTGTTGAGATAAACACCTATAGTAAAGATTTAACAGCCTCAGCTGTTTGGTCCCAAAAGTCAGATTTCAGCAATGATTTGTTTAAAGTATAGGGTAACTTACAACAGAAAGAGCATCAGTGTTAAATTTTATGGCCTTAGACTCCGTCTTCGGTGTTCACAGATTTCTCACATTACTTGTCTATGATTTCTGCCATAACAAATTAGTGATTTTTTTTTTTCTTCCTTAATATTTTCTTGTAGATGTTTGACTGGATCACACACAACAAAGGTCTGTTTCTGAACAGCTACACAGAGATTGGAACCAGTCACCCCCACGCGATGGAGCTTCAGACACAGCACAATCACTTTGCCATGAACTGTATGGTAAGAACAGGCCCCACTTCACTGCACTGACTCATAGTCTGTTTGCTCTATGTTAAGGTAGAATTTGTCAATCATACACATAAATCATTCCTTCTGTTACAAGTAGTGCAAATTCATATTTGAGCACTGAAATTATAAAACACAAAGGAGGAAAATAAAGGGTAGCCAAGTACAGGACTACTGTGATCAAGCAACAAAATTATTTTGACAAAAGGCAGTATTCAGCACAACTTCAGCACTTTTCAAATATAAGTGTCCAAACTTCTTGAACCTGGGATGTGTATTTGAGTACTGCTTTGAGTTTTGTAGGAAATTTCAGAGTATCGTGTGCAATATGGAATTTAACACTCCGTACGGAAAGAAACAGCTCTCTGGATCTCCTGAATAGATTGCAACTCAGACAAAAAGTTCTGAGAAGTAGTGATCAACAGCTGAGCCTGGTGTAATAATTTTCCACATTTTTAAGAAGACACACTTCTCATTTCTGGCACAGTAGAATGGAGCTGAAATAAACTTTATTTTTTCGGTCAAATACCATCTTAGGATGAGCTATCAGTAGGCTGCAATTAAAAATTTGGATTTTGACTGGCAGTGAGTGAAAGCTGCTTATTTTCAGTTTTGTGAATTCCTGTTTGAACATGGGGACGAAACTCCCAAGTACATTTTAGGTCCTTTTCACTAGGAGGATTGGGGATGTTTAAATAACTTTGGGAGTCTGGGCCTACATCCAGTCCCTGGCTGTCAGCTCAGTGAAGGAAGAACACTACTAGTCTTGTTATAAATTAGCATCCTTGGCAGCCCAAGGATGGGAGTTGAATTAAAGTATGGTCGAAACAATCAACTCTTGCAAGAGGGTGTTTTTGTAGGACAGGACTACTAATTGTGCAAAGAGAGAGCAGCAAAGTAAATTTACCTCGGTTATGCGTCTTGCTGAAATAACAGAAGGACTAGTAAGGCAGCTGTTGTGTATGGTATAGCTAGAGTTAAGGTAACAGCAGACACAAGTAGAGAAGGTGCATTTTCTTCTTTTGCAGCTCCGCTATGTTTGCAAAAGTTGAAAAAAATAAAAACCAATATGAACTTTTTAAAAAGAGTAGAGCAAATGCTGGGGAACATTGTAACTAAGTTATGTAACATCATATATGCATGTAACTTTGACCATTAGGTTTGGAAGTTATAGGTTCACTCCATGGACACGGGGAATTGCTCCTTTATGGAGTACCTCGTTGTTGTTGCTCATTGCTCTGTGTATGAAGTAGAGCAGGAAGAAAGTCACAGAAGGACAGTAGGTGTCATTGACATGAGATGACTTTTGGAACTTAGTTATTTTGGATGGCCTTTCAGGCAGTTCTTGGGCTTGTACTGTAAAGGTTAATTTCTTCTGTCAGCCTGTCCTGGTATTAGTCACTGTTGTCCTCGTTTCTTCAAATTGGATGACTTCCTTCCCCCCGCCCCACTTCCATATTATTCAGATGCTATCAACAGTAGGAAGCACTTGAGCGATGCAGCATAATCCCTCCTGCTCAGTTTTTGCTGTTAGTCTTTTGCTGTTAATCTCTGTTTTGCCTGCAGTAGTCAAATGTATTAATTAGAGGACTTTTTCTTAGCCTGTACAATGATTAAGGAGCAGCTTAAATTTGGGGCAAATCAAACAGTCCAAATATTCAAAAGGGGAAAAACAAGCTGCAGTTTTTTGATGTGTTTCTGTAGCATAGCTGCCCCCCGCCCCCGAAAGCGTTTCTTGGCACAGAATAGGAAAATACAAATTCAAAACAATCAGTCCCTGGTTTTGATTTAAGCAGTGTTCAGATTTTCTGGGTTTTATCGGGTTAAATGGCAAAAGCCTTACATGTAGATTAGGGGGAAGGATTAAACTGAATGTGACACAAAAAAATGACATGAACTGATTGAATTTTGGCAGGCCTTATTTTTCATTAGCTTTTAACTGGAAAAATGTTGGGCAATCTTAACTTCTGCAAGCATGTTCAGTTTCTCCCTGACCACTCTTCACATACACTCTGTGCTTAACAAGCTACTATTCGTTCACCGTTCCTGTCAGTGTAACTCTTCAGTGATCAAGAGTTGATTTAAGATCTCTTATATGAATGCTGTAACACTAGAGATGGAATTTAATTTTTAGCCCATCTACAACCATGCAAATTTAATCAATCGGATGGGGTAGAGGAAAGAAGAGTGGCAACTATGTGTAAGGTTTATTATATGCAGGAGGTTTCGAAGGATTTTTCCTTGTGGCCCTAATTGGACCCTAATAGATCTTGCTTTCCAGGCAGTTTCCTTAGTCTCACTTTAGGTGGAGAAGGGCTGTTCAAAGGATAAATGCTGCCCAAGCAGCTAAATGCAACCCCTTGCACTTGCTCACAGCTTAACCCTGATAATTGATGTTGCAGCTGCTTTTCCCAATGCATTGTGGTTGCCACAGGGCACATGCTCCCTTCACAGCAGGTGCTACCCTGTCTCAATAGCCGACTCTCCCATCTCCCCTTCCTTCCCAAGTAGCAGCTTGGCTTTCCGAGAGGTGCAGGAGGGCAACTTCTGCAGCTGCTTATGCCAAACTCGGGTGAGAAGGAGCGACGGCCTTTGGGTGAGATGCCAAAATTTTAATCTGGTTTTACAGCCTGAAATGAGCCACCTGGATGTAAACCATTGTGAAAGCTACTTAGTTCCTGTTATGAACAGGAGTTGGTTACATCAAAGGACAAAGAAGATTTGCTGAATACTTCTTTTTTTCCTTGTAATGGCTTTCTGCCATTTTTAGAATCTGATTTTCAGTATTACAGCACAAAGTAGCTGGAAGTTTAAATCAAATGTTGTAAAACAAAAAGGTGAAGAATATGTTGGGAGAGGAGCTTTAACTGTACTTTCAACAGTTTCATTAGCAAGCGATATGTCTAGGAATCTTATGTATTCAGTACGTGATTAGGCTCATGTGGTGACACTTCAAGGTAACAGGAATAAGTTCATGAAAGTCTTAAGCTTAACACAGACTGGTTCTCATTGCAATGAAACTGTCCCAGAGAAAAGCTCGATAGGTGCAGTAATGCGCATTGAGGATGGACATACGTTTGGTTACCTTTGCTTAACACGCAGGTTGATGTGGCTAAAAAGGCTGCTGTCTGAAAGATAGTTCACGTGTGAAGCTGTAGGTATGTGACCTGCTATTACTGAATTCAAGAGGCTGGGCACTGGTAAATGTCAAGGCTGTGTTTTTATAGGACAAGTAGATCACATGTTCCTGAACTGTGGGGAAAAATAAACTCACAATAATTCTCCTCTCTAAAGATGAGGATGGATTTTCAGTACAATTTAAAAGGCCTGTTTTCAGCACCAGTAAATTGCTGTTGTCAAGTCCTGAGATTTATTTGAGTTAAGCAATACTCAGTTTCAACTTGAAGTTCCTCTTTGGGTGACTAAACCAATGCTTCACTTCTCAAAACAAGTTTTTAGTACCTTTTAAGGGAGAAACTTGCCAGTAAAGCATCATAGGAGTTGCAAGTACAAAAATTATCTGTCAAGTTTTTGAACTGCAAAAACAAAGTGCCCGTGATTATACGATTAGTCAGTCTTGCATTCAAGAGTGGGGGTGACTGATTTTGTGTCTGTCCACTCTTTCTCCTGCCACTTTCCATGCGCCTGCTGGGACACAGGGGAAGCAAAAGCAGTCATGTGACATATGGGTGAGGAAGATGATGTTACTTATTTGAATATTTTCTTCTACTCTTTTGCTAGACCAAATGGCCTTGCTTTCATTACAGCTTAACTGTTCCCCTCACTGCACTGGTGAGGGTCAAAATGTTTGGAAAGGGATGTAGGCAAAGTTAAACTTTCTTCAGAGAAAGCTGACACTGCCTACTATTAAAGGGCGTGCTATGACTACTTCTTGTCTCAAGGCTGATAGGACCGTCAGTAGAAGCTTTGTTTATTAACCATATTCCAAAAAGTCCCATGTCAATTGTAAGCATATTGCGAAGTTGATTAATGTTCTCAGAACAGGCTGTTTGCATATACTACACAAATTTATCAAGGTAGTAATCAAGTAATGAATGTCATCCCCCAAAAAAGTGCCAGATAAGCACTGGTGAGAGTTTTGGGAGGTTAAAATAAAAGTCTGAACACAATGCTTGAACATCACTGGGTTTACAGAGTTAAAAGTTACGAAGATAAATTACTTGACTTGGCTTGCTCAAATCCAGCCACAGGGACTGGTGCAAATGAAAACATTAAGAAGGTCAGGTGAGGTAAAATAAGCTTAGCTGACAGCTAGTGTAACTTTTTCCTCTTCCTTTGTACTAGTGACATATTTCACTCTTGAGATTCTTTTTATTTTAAGTATGTATTTTTGTAACCATACAGAGTTGTCAGTTGAGACAGACTTAAGCACCTTGTGAATTCTAGACTGCCCTGGGTCCTCTGAGTCTTCAGCATACGAGAACAAGACCACAGGTTGTGAATTGTGCATTCTTTATCAGATTGCTTTGAAATGCAGATTTTTCACAGAAGACCGTGCAGAATGGTGAACAGTAGTAAGCTAACTCTTCTGTCTTGGGGGGGACATGTCTGTTGTGTGGATGCTGGTGGGGTTGTTTGTTGTTGGTGGTTTTGAGTTGGGTTTGTTTTTTTTCTAAGCTAATAGATTGCTTAGATAGGGCTTTCAGTAAAAATAAATAAATAAATGGTAAATTCCATCAACTGTCCAACCAATCTAACATCCCTAATAGACAAGGTAAAGACTCGAAATAGGCATGGGGCAGTAGAGTAGGTAAAATGTATTCAGTAAAGTTTTAGGTAGTTCTGAATAACTGTAGTTTAAGCAAACCATGGATTTGTGATGTTCTTGAAGTTCAGGGAATGCACAGCTGTGGATCCTGGTCAGACTGGGAGGATGTTTTTTGAGTGCACATCCGTAAGGAGATCTTTCTGGTGCCAGAGCAGTTAATGCTTAGATGCAATGTCTGGATGTCACCAACCTTAGAAGAGACTGAAAAGGCAAAATGAGTTCAGGCTATTTCCAGCTTCTGAGGAGCACTCCAAAGTCAACAAGATGAAACAGAACAGGCTAGATGTGCAACTCCGAAGAAGGAAGAAGCAAATAAACAGATTTTAAAAAGCAATCAGCTGGTGAGTTGTTAATAGAGCAACAAGTATGTTCATGTCAATGGATCATGAACTAAAGGAATAGACTGTGGTGTTGCTGCAAAGAAGCAGATCTTATTCCACTCTTGATACTTATTGGGGTTGCTGAACTTAAGATTTGTAAAGAAATTGCTCTGATTCAGTTGGTCCTACTAGAGAACTAGGTCCAATTTAGAACCCCATGCTTAATGTTGTAATGGAGAACATCCAGATGAAAATGACGTGCCTGTAAGGACAGGTTGAAGGCATAGGCATTTACTATGAGAAAGTGAAGATAAGTTAAAAGTAAGAGAGGAAAGAAGGTGATGTTGGTGTTGGCCTATATAGTCTTGCAGTAACATTCCCTAGGTCCACCGTGAAAAATATAGGAGAGAAAGATCATAAATTTGAAGAAGGTTGGAGTGGAATTCTCTTTCAGTCATTCCAGTGCTGATAGCAATGCTTAAGTAGTTACCTGAGAATATTTTGAGGATCCTTGTAGTTGAAGAACAGGTTAAACATTTTCCTTAATTGTAGTCTGGATGTTGCTGAATTTATTTTTTTTCAAGGGAAAAGGTCAGGTGATACCTTTAGTTGTTCTGCAGCCCTCATCTTTGAAGTTTGGATTCCCAAACTGAGAGTTTTACTGTTGCTGCAAGAGTGAGAATAGAAGAGATGTTAGAAAATATTTAAATCATTAAAGCAGGTGTTATTTCATACACTAATGCTACACCTTGTCTTGCTGGCCATTTGTGTGTGTGAAGTGGCAGATGATTTGGGAATTCCATTGCTAAAATATTTCCATCACAAACAAATAGTTCAAACTCAGTAGTTTACATAGAGGTGCCAGTTTATGATGCTTATGGACCATGTCACTGAGGTGGTTGTTTTTAACACTGATTGCTTAATAGTCTCTGTGTCAGAAAACTACTATTTGAAATCTTAGAGCTAAACAAACATTTTCTAAATGGATCTGGGAAAATCAGGAAATAAAATGGAACCTTCGGGGCATCTGCCAGCTTTATTTTGTATTGAGTGTGATAGAAGTTCAGTTAAGCTGGCAGGCTGTCACCTATATTTTCCCCTGTGTACTTGCCTTTCAGGCACACACCAAAGAATGACACAGTGCACTACAGCTTGTGTTAAGCTACTAATCTGTGTTGCCTTGCTGAGCAATACTGTTTTTTATAGGTATGCACCCTTTAGGGATTAATTCTGCAATGAGGAGCTTCCCAGATACTGTAAGGTGTCTTTTCAGCTTCTGGCTAAAGGGCATTGTGAGAGAAAATAAGCATACTAAGTACATTCATGTACTTACTATATGTACTGTAATGCATTGACTTGAATTGTTCCCCTTTTAGTTTTGTTACAATAATCATGTGTAGCACAATGAAAGAAATGCAGTATCACTTTAGCCTTTTTAGTTGAAACACATTTAGAAGCTGCAGATGTTTCATGCAGATTCACGTGATGTAAATGAGATGGCTGAATAAGTCTTTAACAGTTATTACCTGATAGCTGTTGCTTCTTTAACTAAAACCAGGATGTAAATCCATGCAGCAAATAAGATGTCAGTCCCTGGGGAATGAGCATCGGCTTATTTGGAACAGTGCTTCTCAAGCCGTGCTCAAAATATGCATTTGTTATTAAACAACAACAGTGGACCTACCTGTCCTTTTAGAAAATTGAACAAAATTTGTTAACCTTCAAGGATCAGTTAAAGACAGTCCAATTGTAGCAAGTTGCTATTTGAGATTCTTTTCCTACTTAACTAAACTGTCTCTTTGGGGTCACTGCATTGTAAAATATTGAAACTTAAAGCTTTAGTAGACATATTGGGTGGTGAGGGATATGGTAATGGGGGAAAAAAAAGGTTGAGATTATAAGATTTTTTTTTGATTTTTTTTTTGTTTGTTTGAGGAAAGGAATGTGGTATACATAGCTTGGAAAGTGTTCAACTGTCAGCATCTTAATTCATATTCATACTGCTACAGGGGGTATTCTTCCACACTTGTGAAGCCAGATTGCCATGGGAAAATGAATGCATTTTAACCACAGCTCAGTTTTGTTTAACTTCACATTTATGGTGCCCTGTCCTTCATATCTAATTGGCGTTCCAGAATTTCCAAAATTCCTTTATTATGACACACAAACAGTTCAAATAGCACTCTAATATAGCCTTTATTCTTTTCTCTTTTGACACTTGTTTTTTTCATACCACTGTAAAAAACATGTAATGGCTTTCTGGATTCATTTAGCAGTCTCTTATTTATGCTACATACACTTTAATAGGCCTAAATGCTCTCCAGTCTTTTAAAATTTGTTGGAAATAGCAGTTTTGTTCTCTTCCAGTTCTTTGGCTGTGCTTAAGAGGAGAGCACAGATGTGTAGGATAACCTAAAAAATGAAAAGGTAGTATTGTGCAGGAAGGAAAAAACAGCCGACATGACACTGCTGTGCTCAATTTATGAGGTGGTGAGGTGTCGGCTGTGTCAGGTATGCTCCTGCTTGCATAGGTGCATACAATTACAATTATTAGAGACCTGTGCCCATTACCACTCAGATGAGTCAGCGTAGTGAAGCCTGGAGGAACTGCAACAGTTGCTCCAGCCAGTCAGTGTCAGGCTCTGGGCAGTGGCTCGAGGCCAACAGGTAATGGTTCCACCTCAGATGCTCAGCGTCTGTGCGGCGTTGGGTGTCCATGTGCCAGCGTTCTCCCCTGACCTCTCTTACTGGCAGGGGTGTAGTCAGATTTTGGCACAGGCTGCCCATCACATCTCTCAACAGTAATACAACCATACAGTTTTCCAGCAATTTCAGGTTTTGTTCTTCTGTCACTTGTAGATCTGTGGCCTTTTCTTGAGGTTTGTTGCAGTCAGTTCTGTCCCCCTGGCTCGGTGGACAAAATTCCTCAACCGCTGATCGGGGAAGGTGGCAACGCTGCTGCTGACGGGTAGCTAACTGCTGCACGGCATTTTCTGTGTGTTGGCATTGCAGAAAGCACTGTGTGGACAAGAGGGAAAAATATTTTGCTGCAGAATGTTGAGATGGTAATGGTGTTTGTTGTTCTCTTCCCAACTGTTCTGTGTGGTAGTGTTTGGCAGCCTGGCCCCACATGTAAATTTTTAGGATATAGGCAAGAACGAGTGCAGCTAACAGAAGTAGCCAACGGACGGAGCAGTTTGTGCTGCAGTTCATGGAGAAAGGGCCAGAACTCTGCTCAGAACAGCATCCATGTCCTCGGTAATGGTGGTGATGCACCGCAGGGCACAGTCCCCAGCTACTGCTGGACCGACTATCCCTGTAACATCAGAGGCCTCGACCCAGAGGGAGCTCCAGAAGGACACAGCTCTGTAGGTCCAGGGCTGCAGGGAATGCCTGTGGCTTCTTGCCAAGGCTGGGGCAGCAGAGATGGGTTTCCTTGCCCACAGGAGGTGTGCAGTTATTAAGGATCTGTGTCGCCAAGTAAAGGAGCTGCAGGAGGAGGTCAGCAGTCTGAACAGCATCAGAGATAAGGAGAAAGAGATTGACCAGATCTTTTCCAACACTGCAGCTTCAAGAGCCTGAACTACCAACTGTACTGAAGGGAGGAGGGTCAGGCACTCTGTGCCTGTCTGGGAAGTGGAGACTCCCATGATGATGAAGGTTCCAAGGTAAAGGCTTCTGGCACTGGAGGAAAGTTTCTGCTCCACCTGAGGATTTGCAGCTACAGAACAGGTTCACTGATGATGAACCTCACAGCTGATGAGGAGCTGGGAGCTGTCAAATAAGGCATCTATGCCATCTCAGCCACATGGGAGCACCAAAAGAAGGAGGCGAGTGATAGTAATGAGAGACTCCCTTCTGCAGAGAACAGAGACCCCCATCTGCCTCCCTGACTCATTCTCTATGGAAGTTTGCTGCTTGTTGGGGGCTCTCATTTGGGAAGTTGTGGGAAGAGTTCCAAAGCTTGTCCAGCCCTCAGATTATTGTCCCCTGCCGCTCTTCCATGTGAGCACCAGCAATACTGCCGGGGGTGACCTCGAAAGTCTCAAGTGTGACCACATGGATCCAGAGGCAATGGTCAAGGGCATTGGAGCCCAGGTGGTTTTCTTCTCAATCCTGCTGGTGGGAGGGTAGATGGATCCTGCAGGTCAACAAGTTTGCTGACGACAGCAAGGTGTGGCGTGGTCAACACGCTGGAGGGAAGGGATGCCACCCAGAGGGACCTTGACAGGCTTGAGAAGTGGGCCTGCGCAAACCTCGTGAAGTTCAACAAGGCCAAGTGCAAGGTTGTGCACATGGGTCGGGGCAATCCCAAGCACAAATACAGGCTGGGCGATGAGTGGATTGAGAGCAGCCCTGTGGAGAAGGACTTGAGGGTGTTGGTTGATGAGAAGCTCGACATGATCTGGCAATGTTTGCTTACAGCCCAGAAAGCTAACCATATCCTGGGCTGCATCAAAAGAAGCGTGACCAGCAGGTCAAGGGAGGTGATTCTGCCCCTCTGCTCCGCTGTCGTGGGACCCCACCTGCAGTACTGCGTTCAGTTCTGGGGCCCCCAACGTAAGAAGGACATGGACCTGTTGGAGCGAGTCCAAAGGAGGCCCACCAAGATGATCAGGGGGCTGGAGCAGCTCTCCTATGAAGACAGGCTGAGAGTTGGGGTTGTTCAGCCTGGAGAAGAGAAGGCTCCGGGGAGACCGTGTAGCAGCCTTCCAGTACCTAAAGGGGGCCTACAGGAAAGCTGGGGAGGGACTCTTTAACAGGGAGTGTAGTGATAGGATGAGGGGTAGCAGTTTTAAACTGAAAGAGGGTAGATTCAGATTAGATGTAAGGAGGAAATTCTTTACTGTGAGGGCGGTGAGGCACTGGCACAGGTTGCCCAGAGAGGTTGTGGCTGCCCCATCCCTGGCAGTGTTCAAGGCCAGGTTGGGTGGGGCTTTGAGCAACCTGGTCTGGTGGAAGGTGTCCTTGCCCATGGAAGGGGCGTTGGAAGTAGATGATCTTTAAGGTCCCTTCCAACCCAAACTGTTCTATGATTCTATGTTGGCAACAGGGTTTTGGTTTCTACAACCATGGGACCCTCTCTCTGAGGATCAAGGATTTGTGTTTGACTAAGTGGGACAAAAGTATCTTTGCCAGGAGGCTGGACAACCTGGTAAGAAGGGCTTTATCGTAAGAATGATGGGAGAGGGAGAAGAGGACCAACAATCGAGTGAGACGTGGTGGACTGGGCTGGCAAGCAAAGGGTCTGCTGTGAAGAAAAGGGATGCTGTAATCAACAAAACAGGGCTGAACTGGAGTTGCTCCAAGAGTACCCGCACAAGTTAGGATGTGCCTACAGGACAGCATTATGTGGAAAGCTCTCACTCCCTTTCTGGGAAGTCACCATGACCAATTTCTTCTCTGAAGTACCTGTATGGCGTACCTGTGTTGTAGAAGGAAAGGCTGAGAGTGCTGGGATTGGTTACCCTGGATAAAGGAATGTTTAGAAGGGATTTTACATATGTAAAATTATACATAAGATGGAGGCATGGGAGGGAGTTAAGAAGACAGAACCAGACTTTTCTCCATGGTATCCAGTAACAGAACAAGAGGTAATGGGCACAAGCTGAAATACAAGAAATTCCGTTTAAACATAAGAAACACTGGAACAGGTTGCTCAGAGAGTTTGTCGTCTCTCCATCCTGAGAGATTCTCAAAACCCCACTGGACATGACCCTGAGCAACCTGCTGTGATTGAACCCACTTTGAGCAGGGGAGTTAGACTAGATGATCTCCAACCTCAATAATCCTGTGATTTTAAAAACTTCATTCTAGATGTGTGAGAGTCAGTCCAATTGAAAGAAGTGTAAACACAGCATTATATACATGTAGCTCTGGAAGAGCTACTTGGAAACCTTTTGGTGGTGAAGTTGTTCTTGTTTCTGGCTTTGCAGGAATCAGAAACTCTTGATTGAAAATTAGAGCGACTAAGAGCCATCAGTGAGTAATGCCCGTATGCTAGAGAATCTTTCAGATCTTTGACGTTATTTGTCTAGTCTTCAGTGCTAGCTCTGAGGCAATATAGTGGCAGGAAAATAAAATCTAATACTGTTGAACTCCTTCAAACTCAGAGTTCTGTGTTTTCTTACTTAAAAAATAGACTTTCAGAAGTCAATGTAAAGATTTGTAGAGTGATGTTGCACACATGTATACCATGGATAGATAAAGTGCTTACTAAATATACTTTGATTTTCCTGTATTGGGTGGGTATGAATGTCTTGTTGACTTGAACGTCTGTAAAGATTCTTATTGAGGCTGTTGCAAAATATGATTAGCTTTTCCTCTTCATTGTAATAATGGGTCTTTGTATAATATGACCTTGTTTAAGCTGACCGTTAACATTAGCTTGAGACTCTCTGGTCATTTCAAGTTGTCCTTCTGCCTTGTCAATGATGCAGATAGGCTGTTACATTATACACCTAGATTCCAAAGTTCAGCATACACAAACTTGGCAAATAAAACCAGTCTATTAAGGAGTACTGTAACAAAGAAGAATTTTATAGAAATATACCTTTATATTTAAATGGTCTGCTAACTTCCACTAATTTTTCCTTCCTTCTTCTCCATAGAATGTGTATGTAAACATAAACCGCATCATGTCAGTAGCAAATCGCCTGGTTGAGTCTGGCCATTATGCTTCACAGCAAATAAAACAGATTGCTAGTCAGTTGGAGCAAGAATGGAAGGCGTTTGCTGCAGCCTTGGATGAACGTAGCACGTTACTGGATATGTCCTCCATCTTCCACCAGAAAGCTGAACAGGTTAGTGAACGGGGATGGTGCCAACAAAAGTTTCCCTGCTGGAATGGTGAGTTGTACTCTTTGCTTTTGATTCAGACAGAAGTACAAGAGAGTGATTGAAAAGGTCAGCCAGAAAGCCAGAGCATTAATTTCTGCCTATTTCAGCTGATACTCAAACAAAAGCTTGTTCTCCTCAGGACAGCCCACTGCCCTTATATTCTCTACAGAACGCCTTGACCATATCAATGCAAGACAAAACTTAGCCAAGTTAGCTATATGAATCAAAATGATGTGGACATAAATGCTTAACTATATAAAGCTTTTAAGTTGAAAGAAAGAAAGAAAGGAAAAATTTTAGTATAGTCAGTATCAATATAATGCCTTTCCTACATCCAGAAATCATCACTTGTTCTATTGTCCTCACCACTTCACCTCAATCAGTCCTTGAAAGTCAAGATTTAACGCATAGTAACTGCTTATAGAAAACTAAGTTGAACTGGCCTGAAAGTTGGGAAGTTAATTAACTGTCTTCTGAATCTGAAGTTGTGGTGGGAGATGTTTACTTAGTATCCCATAAGAGATTCCTCCTATATTAAACAAAATTTTTAGCTGTAGGCCTATACCAATTATTTTAATTAAGTCATTAACCATGTATAACTGCCAGAGAAGAGGTATATGTAGGGGAAATGGGAATAAATATCCCCAAGTTAATAGTCTTGATGGTGAAAGCATGTTTTCCCCTCAAGGGAATTCAGTTCTGAAGGAGTTGGGGTGTGTGTGCTGTTGAGTCACCCCTTGATATTGTAGACTGACTGCTCTGTACATCTCTGATGAATTTGGAGAGCAGAGGTTCCTGGGTGGTTATGGCTGACTGAAGCTCTGGTGTGCTGTCTGGCTGCTGTAGATACTTTTCTTTCCATTTGCCTTGCTAAATTGGATCCAAGAAAGGTCTCATGTCTGATATAACTTTAATTTGGAATAAATGAAGAAACCACTTGGGAGTTGATAACTGCAGAAATAGAGGGAGGAAGCACGCTTTATTTTTTTTCCTGATTTCTACTACACAGATATTCAACTTCATAAATGTCCAGAAATTAGAAATGTGACCATATTAAGATGCAAATACACATTGCTTTTCATTACGTTAGTGGTGACATTGGTTGAACTGTCCCTAGACAGACTAAGGTAAAGTATATAAACTGATGCCACTATAATAAGTATTTTTAGCAGGTTTTACAGAAAAGCCACATAAAAAGGAGCCAAAGGAATTGTTTTCTGGTATAAAAGTCACCAACCAGCTTGAAGCATTTGATAGACACAGTGTGGTACCTTATTAGTATTGATGCTTTTATAATTGCTTGGGTTATTCAGCTTTACGTTTAAGCACTGTCAGCCATACGTGTAGGAGAGAGATGGTGAAACATGAACAAATACGTATACCCTGCCTCAAATGTTGTCCTTTTTCATAAGAAAATGATGTTCATCAGAAGTCAGGGGAGTAAATTTTGTGTGTGTGTGCTGGGCAACTGTGGTAGGGGTTGGTGTTACCTTCTTCAGCACTAAATGTAAGTGTAAACAGGAGGAGAGAGAATGAGAAAAAATAGTGCAGCATCTGCTGGGATTAATTTACTTTTTAATTGCTCCTTCTGCGGTTTTCATTTTATGATTAACTGTGATGGATTGTCCTAGTTGCTTTGTAAGATACCTGGCTGTGATATATTAGCTGTTTCATTAGCAGTGGAGAGTGAGCTCAAGGAAAGAGGGTTTGGAATGAGAGGAATGACCCCTTTAGAGAATGGCGGTGCTTGACCTACATAAAAAAGATGATTAAAAAGTATGCAGCTAAAAGAAATAACATCCCTTTCTTGAATGTACATGTTCCCTTGCAAGTGACAGGTAAGTGTCGCTGCCTGCTGTCAGACACAGTGAAGACTGCACCCAGCTATCAGTGCCTGCTGACTGGTGCAAGAGGTGTGGAGCTCTGTGGTCCCACATGGAGCTTCTTTTAATATTCAGTGCTTAATGTTAGAGATTTTTAAAATTGCCCCTTGATGAAATGAGAATTAAATAAGTATCTTAGAGTTAAGTACTCTATCTCCCTTCCTCCCAGCTTTCAAACAATGATGGAGTACCAGAAATGGTCTGTGGATTACTTTTTCCTCAAAACACTACTTGTGCTCCAGGGATTAAGATACTTACGATGAGAGAAATGGCTTGGTCTCGTAAAACTTTTGAGACTTGAACTTGACATGAATAGAGGACAAATGTAGTTTACAGGTACCACAAGTGCTTGGCTGTACTGAGTTTAACAGTTATGAAAACTCCTAGAAAAACAGATTCTTTTTTCTTCTTTCCTTTCCTAGCACAATGAGGGTATAAAATTCATGCCCCCTAGCTGTCAAAAATAAGTTGATGGAACTTCTGCTGTGCATACAGCTATGATGGCAGTTTCTTGTCTGTCAAGACAGCTTAAGCTTCAGAGATAACTTAAATTGTCTGCAGAAGAGATTCTGTTGCCGTATCCTCAATTTCCCCTGAAAGGCTTGACTTAAGCAGCTATGCTGACATAGCTGTGCGCTCAAAGTTCAGTGTTAGTCCTAAGAGACCCCCGCTTAAGTTGTAAATCCCTTACATGGTTGCTGCTGTAGGAGCTTACCAAATGGATTTAGTGCTTCTCTGTGTGTAGAAGTTAGTGCTTGGGGACTGAGGTGTGAATTTGCTGTGTTCTAACACTGCTTTGCCTCCTTGATGATCTCTTTCCAGCAAAAGACAACTATGGAGTGTTTCAGTGAACAGTTCACCATTAATTCTTTGTGTGTATGTGTGTACACACGTGCAAAGTAACTTGGTTTTCTCTGAAGATCTAAAAAAGGTGAGGTGATACCTCATGATACCATGAGTATCTGCACAGGGAGTTGATCGGTAAAAGCTGAGGGTCTGGACTTGAAAGTTGTAGCATGTTTTACCTCTTTGAGTAGACAAGACCTTAATTGGCTTTCATGCATCTGAAATGGTAGGTGCAGGGTGAAGTAAACTTTTTCTTAGCTGTAAAGTCAAGAAAAGGAGCAAGAGTAAACTTGAAGCATAAGTATTGCCAGCAATTTAATTGGTTCTGAAGGCTGCCAACATACAGCTAAGGCTGCCTGTCTGTGAACGGCTCGGAGAGTTCCATATAACTAAAAGCACAAGTATAGTCAGACTTGAATATTTGTTTCTATTCTGATACAAGCTTCATTTTGGTTGGTTCACAGAGAAATACATTAAACGTTTTTCCCTTAAAAAAAGTCTTTTCAGTGGCCGTCACACAGATGCCAGTCCTTTTGTATATTACCAACATGTGTGATAGAACCCAAAATCAAGCAGAATGTTTTTTCTCTGTTGCAGTACATGAGCAATGTGGACTCATGGTGTAAAGCCTGCGGTGAGGTGGAGCTTCCCTCAGAACTGCAAGATTTAGAAGATGCTATCCATCATCATCAAGGGATATATGAGCATATTACCTTGGCTTACTCTGAGGTAAGCGTCTTGCTTGTTTTCTTAGGTTGCTGACTTGATAAAATGGTGTAATATTGTTTGGATCATGAACTGGCATCACTTGTTGCATAGTGCACTAGTTGGAAACTCAAGTGCCAGGCTTATATTTTTAATTTAGTATACTGGGCTTTGCTGCTGTTGTTCAAAAGTTAAGTGTAATGTCTTCTCTTTAATCTTCTGAAAGAAATTTAAAAGGCAAGATGGAACCATGTGTGGTACAAAAACCCCATGCAGTGTACCAAGCATGTTTTAATTTACATTTGCATATTACTACCTTTTTAATAGCAGTATGATACTATCGCTGAAACACTTACTTGAAGGGAAGCTATCTGGGTATTCTTTGGGAAAGTATTCTGTTGGCATAGATTGCTTTAAGTGTGTTTTGAAAATCCACCTCTGAAATTGCCTCACAAAAAAGGCTTAACCATCAAAGGATGTCACTTGACAAGCCAGAAGGTAATATACTCAGTTCTGCCAACCTCAAAGACACTTAAATAAGCTAACGTGCCTATGTAGTCAGCGTTCGTAAGATTAGTGTATGCTGTGCTGCTGCTCTAATCTTGGATTCTGCACACAATGAAGTAATAGTATTTCTCAGTGTTTCTAATAGTTGTATTTACAACTTAAGAAAAAATGTTTATTCTGAAGGTGGCCTAGAAAGCGATGACTAAAGTATCTATTGTTTTTCTTCAAATTTTGAGTTCTCTCATGTGCTTTAGCTAGCTGAAATGAGAAATCAAATGGATATTGACTTCACTATCAGCTAACACTTATTTTCTGTATTTCCTGTTGAGCTTTTCTTGCTTTCTTTTTCCAGGGTTGTTCTCATCACAGGGTAAAATTATTTTTGCTCTTAAGTTCGACTGATGTTATTCTGGATTAAATACAGCAGTTTCTGTTCTCATGAAAGTTGCAGAAAATTATGCATTTGATTAAATCATGGTAAACAATGTTCAGTGGACACAGGATAGGTTAGGCCACAGCTTGTACCTTCTTTTAGAAGGAGGTCATGTGGGATTGAATTAATGGTGGTGATTTATACATTACATTAAAGATAAAACTACTTTCTGATGAACCAGCTCTATTGTGGGCAACTGAATCCGAAGTCTGGTCACATTTCATTTAGCAGGAAAGGAGGGTAAGATTAATGCTGATGATCAGTCCTATTGTTAGTATATCAAAACTGGATTTTCTGAATACCTGCCATCCCAGGGCCTGCATAAACTTTATTACCATGAGTCAGATGTCCAGAGTTCACGAGTTGTTCTTTTGTGTAGAATACACACTGATACCTCCTCCATTCCTGATATATGCCACCTTGCTATGTCAGCTGATCTAATGACATACTGAAGCACACCTTTGATGATAAAAGCTGTGGTCTTACTACACATATCTGTTTTAACTCATTCTTGAGAGCATGTTTTGTAGGAAGGTTTCTTTTTCCTCATTATAACCTCTCTTCATTGAGAGGATCCCTTTGCAAAACAAGGGACAGAGACATAGCATGCTTGTAGTAGATTTATGGGAAGAGAGGCAATCGGGGTGCCTGCTCCATGAGAGTGCAGCAAGGAATAAGAAGGCTCGTGCTCTCTAGAAAAATGATTATAAAGCATTGAGGTTAAGATAGTGGGATGTTTTAATTTGGTTTTGTTTGGTTTGGATTGGGTTTTTTGTGGGTGGTGGTTTTTTTTTTTCATCGGGGATGTGACTGGATGAGAGCATGCTGTTAAGTGTAAATAAGTACTGTGGATTACCATGTTAAATACTGTTTGCTTCCTGGTGATGCATAATGAAAATAAATTAAATGGGTAGATTATAGGATTGCTCTGGCAAATACCTTGAAAATTTTATTTAGGATTTCAAAGCTGTAGCTGTTGATTTTGTGATAGCTAGACATTTTAACAAAATCTTCATTGGTACTGCTCAAAAAATCCCAACCCAACAGTAGATGCCTTTCTTCTGATTTCAGGTCATCACTTTTCCCCATCTGGTAAAGCAATAGCTTTGTTTTTAGCAACCAGAATTGGTGCAGAAGTAACAGTTGTTTGTGTATGTCCAAGTCATGTTCCTCCTCTGGACAGAAGGTTTTATTTTGCCTTATTTAAACATGCATTCCTTTTTGAAGATTGATGGAGTTGTCTTTCTGTGTAAAGATATTACAGAATTATTGCTTATCATTATTAGATGTATGACTCCATTTCTGTTACAGCATGGAGCTCCTTTCATTTTGTGATGAATGAACAGTGGGGGAAGAGAGAGAGGAACACTGTGGAAATTACACCACTTTGTCATTCATTTTAGATTACAATGTCTTGACAACATGACTTGGTTGCAAAGTAGAAGACAGTAATTTTAAGAGAGTAAATGCTTTTAAGACTAGACAGTCTGATTTTACTGCGGATAATTACTGTATATTACTAGAAAAGTAACTTACTAGCTTACAAGCTTAGATAACTGGTGTGCTTGAAAATCCAATAGCTGTGCCGTAAATGAAATTATGTATATAAATAAAGTTATATATCTCACTGAAATCTTAAGGTAGTCATGCACTGGGAAGGAAGAAAAGTTTACTGTGCTAACTCCAAAGAGGAAATGTGCATGATCATTTGCTTGTAAAGCTAATAAACTAATCAGATCAAGGGACTGTCACAATTAATTATCTTTTTTCCTTAAATATCATGGACTCTGGATAGATAATTTAAGTCCATTATTTTGAAATATTTGAAAGACTTGTATTGGATAGTTGCTATGGATACAGAAAAGAAAAAAGTCATCATTATAATAACTGCTGTGGACTATACTCTTTTTCTGCCTGACTTGACTTTATAGGAGCTACTTCTCCAAGTGAGCTTCATTCTCTGTGTTGATACTTGTTACTAAAATGAAAAAGCTTAAATTGGAACTGAGAAATAGACTCACTTGTAAACTAAGTATTAGAAAAGAATTTTCATTCAGATCTGTTTGACTACTGAATAGCAAATTTAAAATGTGCCTAGATTTAGTGAAAATTGTTGAAAAGAGCCACTGAGGGAAGGTCTTGACAAATTTTCTGTTTCTGTAGTGGTGTTGATTTGATGGATTCAGACTATTGTTTACACTCCGGTCTTGTGGTTTCAGATGAATTTTTCCTGCCTGTTAGATGAGCTATTAGAAAAGTTCTTTACAGATAGCTGAATGATACTGAATTGTAACAGTTCTGAGCTTCATGCTAAAAGTGTCAGAATAGTTAAAGGCCAACGAAAAGTGCTTTCAACAGCCTTGGCAAGTGCTAAAGGTTACCAGTGACCAGATTAGATGGGATTATTGCTTTTTAATTAGTATGCAAGGTAAATCTGAATATTTTTGCTGTGGTTTGAATTGGAGAAGATGACAATTAGAAATGACTAATGTTTCTTGTCAGCATCAGTAGTTAAGCACATTTTGGGAAAGAATATCTTTCTGTGCTTCATGGAAAGGTTTTAAGTGATTCAATCAGGTTTAAGTTTGCCATAACAGCAGTTTGCCTTTGGCTTACCCGTAACAGTAATAATTTAGAAATCGTAAATTGTGTCAGATCAAATCATGTCCTAAGTTTATATCTGTTGGTCTAAATGTATTAACCAAATTAATATTCACCTATAGAAAGTAACGTCCCTGTTCACCTTTACAGCAAATAAAGAGAGAGATGCTCCTGGAAGGGTAATTCTGAGCAAATGCTTAATTTTAGGTGCTTTGCTGACTAGAGAAAGAGCTGAAAAATATTTATTCTAAGTTAGACTTGACCTGTTAAAACAAAATTTAAAAAAAAAATCACTTTAATGGAAAAGCACTCTTAAGATAATTGAAAAATTGAAAAACAGGCTGTTATTTAGAAGAGTGCTACTTCTTAAAATTATCTTACACAGAGGGAGAATATACAATATTTTTTTTTCTTCTATAACAGCAACATGTAATCATGCAAAGAATAAAAAAAACAACCTTCATCACTGCTCCCCAAGTCCTTAAAGACATCTAAAGTGGGGAGAGGGGGTGGGGAATGAAATAATGGTCTAACAAGCTTTTGGCAAGACAAGTAATTCTTCGTCCTTTCTGGTGGTCAGGTGAGCCAAGATGGAAAGTCATTGCTTGACAAACTTCAGAGACCTTTGACTCCTGGGAGTTCTGATTCCCTCACCGCTTCTGCCAACTACTCAAAAGCAGTTCATCATGTTCTGGATGTGATCCATGAAGTACTGCACCACCAGCGCCAACTGGAAAATATTTGGCAGCATCGAAAGGTCCGCTTGCACCAGCGGCTTCAGCTATGCGTTTTTCAACAGGATGTTCAACAGGTAGGTTTTATTTCATGTTGTCTAAATGCCTTTGTACTCTGTCAGCCTGTGATTCGAAGCTGGTTGCGTTGACAGGTGGATTTTGATTGCAAACCCCTGTGTTCTTTCATTCAACAATTGCGTAGTTGCATGGGATTTACTGACTGATTCCAAGTTCTGTGTGTTATCAGAGGATATTAGCTGTTACGGGTAGAAATTATACTTGTAAGTTAGCTCAACTTCAGTTTTTTATTTTTTTAAAATTAATTTCATTGTTTACTTGAAGTCAGATAGGATGAAAAAGATTCTTGCTGTAGACAGCTCTTGTGAGCTTGTGCTGGAAGCTGACATTCACATTCTAAGTAAAATTCTGGACTCCAAGTGTCAGACTTGTAGGAGTAACATGCAAAATATTAACGGTGTTACTCTGTAACAAATTTTTAGTTTCAAATCCTCTGTGATACTTAATTGACTTAATCGGGTTTCTTTAAAACCAGAGAGTAGTATACCAAAGGGGTATAAAAATTACAGATAAGATTACTTTCTAACAGTGACGCTGTTCTTGAATTAAAGGTTATTAGCTGCCATATTTTTACTATTATGATGACATCTGTAAAAGTTAGTATTTAAGTATAGGCATTTATATCTCTGAGATGGTTTTAGCTTAAAAAGGCAAAGCTTGTCCCAAATTCCTTTGTTGATAGATTTTTTGTAAACAGAAAATGTTTGCCTTAGGCTGCAATTGACAGAGACATTAGTAATTTATTCCTTAATAGCTCATCTTTGTAAAAAGGCAAAGATGGCCAGTATTTGCTGATCATGTTCTTTCATTTCAGTGTAAAAGGTGTTAACAGATAAGGAACTTCCGAGTGGGGTTTTTAGATAGCCAGTCATACATTCTGGTTAAACTAATCTTGTTTCTTCCAAATTAGTTGCACTTTAAGCCAAATTTCTTGTACTTACCTGTTCCAAGAAGATGCTGGGTGTGAGCAGTTGAGAATGAAATAACCTGGTTTCCATTATTTATAGTCATGAAAAAGATACTTAATTCAGGCAGATGGTGGGCAGAGTGAGCAATCTTGTTAGCTCAACTTTCCTCTATACGCAGTGCCTATCTCTTCATGTAAACTGAAGAAAATGACTTAAAAATACTTAAGCAGTAAATCACGTGTAAAATTATTGGAACCTCATTACTTAATTTTTGATGTAAAAAGAGGCATATATTGAAAGGCAGGCAGTTACCCAACTTCTCAACACTCACATGTGACCAAGCATGCAGAAAGGCATGAAAAATGTTTACCTGACAAAAAAAGTAAAAGAAAGCAGAGTCAATGTCATGAATGGTCAGGAAGGGCATAAAGAACCAAACTGAGAACACTGTTGTGCCATTGTATAAATCCTAGATGCTCTTCATCAAGTTTACTACATCAATAGTAGCTAGTCAGGAGGGTCCAGTGCTGGTACTTGCATGAGTCGTGCGTGCGTGTGCATGAGTAGTGCGTGAGTGAAGGGCACTTGTCAAAACTGATGAGGGACAGTCCACAAATGAATCACCTCTTAAACTTAAAAGGCTTCATAAGGAATCTTTAGAAACTGAAATTAACACAGTGGTTTGCTTCTCGTAAGGAAAAATGTAACTCCTCCCAGCGGTAGCCTAGTGCCAACAAGAGGGGATTGGATCCTGGAACCTTCTCCTCTAGTTTGAATTCAATTCAAGTAGGACCTACTTAGGCAACCTAGGCTGAGTGATCTCCTGAGGTTATTTCCCAGATATATAATTCAAGTTTCAGGCCTGTAGGCCAGGCTGCAGGCAGTTTATTTCCTGGGGGAAGGTGTTCATTAAATGCTACAGAGTCTCACTGTGCTGTTCCTACTCTTTGCCTTTAGTATCTTGGGAGTCATAAAATGTTTGTAGGAAATTCTCATTTTCTGCTCCTTCCTAAGTCATAGCTCTTAGAGTGGAGGAGTTAGCTCGGAGACTGCTTTCTTCTTTGAAGTTGGCAAATAACCCTTCATTAGACTCAAGTCATTATAGAGTCACCACCAGGTTCTTCAGCAAGAAACTGGATTTTCCTTCTCTGTATGAGACCTGTCAGCCCTTGGAACTGGTGCATTTAACATGAACATAAATAGTCACAGGTTTGAAAAAACAAAGTAGGCAGGTTTACTTGGTTTTGTAACTTCCAGTATCAAAAATGTTTTACCCAAATCATGTGTGTGGATTGTGAGTATACCAGAAGTTTTCAGTATGAACCAGTTGGCTCAAGAGGGTTAATCAATCTAGTCTCATTACTCAGTACATGACTTACCTACTGCTTGGAGAAATTCCCTTCTTCCTGTTTATGCCTCTGGTTTCTCTATATGCTTTGCAAGATGGATCTTGCATTAAGATACCAAGATACACTCTTGACAGTTTGAAGCTGCAGCCTTTGGTGCTAATGCACATCTTTATCAATCACTTTAGATTTCAAACTAGATCTTATGTACAGAGATGCAGCCCCTGCTTGCCATGTTCCTAAGCCCTTCTATTAATATCCAGTAGTTATCACTGCCAGAGACTGGATCATCCTTTGGTTAATCCCTGTAATGGCTGTTAACATCCACGTTGGAGGCTTCTGAAATGTTGCATGTGGAAGTATAGCACTTTGTTACGTTACTTTAAATTAACTTTCAGATAATGGTGTATTTTGGGCACTGCCTTATGAATCACAATGTGAAATGTGGTTAATGTTCCCTTTCGTAATACAGCTTTTCATACTTACATTTTAGTGCAGATCATGCTGTAAGACAATGATAATTCAACATCCATACCAGACAAATTAATCTAATAGCCAGGAGCAGATGCTTTAAAGATAACTGCAAGCACATAATGGTGTTTCCCTGCAATAGCCTTGCTTTGGCAGATTGTAGCTCCCTCAGCTTTGAAAATCCATCAGGGGAAAAAAGTGATCTTGAATAGTAAAGATTCTTTTTTTCTTGCAAAAGAAAAACTAAACAACCTTATCAGATCATCTAATTTATCTGAGAAATGTTAGGTCTTCAGTTGAATAATCATTGACACCATTCAGTGCATGAAATTACTTGGTTTTGAGGTATTGGTTAAATTTATATCCAAGACAATTCTGGAATGGTTTATGTAAAGCTCCAAAGCAACTTTCTTAAAATACTTTAGTTTTCATTTGCATATTCTTTTGGGCTTCTTAGTCTTTGTTCAAACCTTAAAAAGATCAATTAAGATTATCTAGCATGATTTAGAAACTAGCATGAAACCCTTTTTTAATTATTGTCAGTAAAGTTAAATGTGGGGGGTTTTTTCATGTCAAAATTAGCCAAGTGTGGCTCTCTTCCACTGTTTATAGTTAAATTGTACATAGTGGCAAGCAACCAAGTGCATTGTAAGTGAATTTATAACTGTCCTTCAGCATGAGTCTGTGACTTCTTCCTCTTCCCTCTGCCAGCGTGGTTTTCTGCTGGAATAATGAAATAACTAATTTCATGGAAGTGTTAAGTGAGTGACAGAGCTGAGTTGGAGGAAGGAACTGGCTGCGTTGAGCTGGTACTTCGTTTTGTGTTACTTCCACCTTAGAAAACTGGTTGAGTTTTTTTCTTCTATGTTCAGTATTGGTGAAGTGTTTCTAGTGGAGCTTTCCAAATCAACAAAACCACTGTGGTGCTAGCTGTGTACACCAAGAATTATCTGCTAATTTCTTGGAGCAAGTAGCAAGGAAAGTGGCACATTAAATATTAAAAATAGTAGATAACATGTGAATTACAGAAATCTGAAATTTGAAACGTGAAAACCCATGATAGTCTTAAACTGAACAGAATTCAGAGTTTGACCTTAGATAGAAGCATGCCAGGAGATTTAGTTCCTGGTTAGTTTGTATATTAACACCAAAACAGAGGGTGTTTATTTTAATTAAAAAAAAAAAAGAAGTCAAATCATTGGCTGGTGCACTCACTTGCTGAAAATAGCCCTTCTAATGTAAAACATGCTAATAAAAGTATAATTTTGTGCTTAAGAATTAACGAGCTTACCAAGTGGATAATATACGCCAGCCTTTCACCTAAGGAAAGGAGCTGGCTCTGATGATTCTGATACGAAGCAATAAAGCAGACTTGCAGTAGCAACATGGGTTTTGTGCTGCTAGGCCATGAAAGGTCAAAATTGAATGTAAAGATGATGTTTCTGGTAGAGTGATACTGCTGACACTACACGGTGAAAGTTTTTGGCCCTGAAAAACACTAATGATGGCTTGCAAGCCAAAGATTAGTAAAGCATCCTTGTAGTAGTTTTTTTCCCAAAACATACATTTATTAGGCCTTACTGACCTTGTGTGTCTTCCCTGTTGGTTCTGGATAAATGTGCTGCTTCTCCTTCATTGATCTGCTTGCCTCAAAGACTATGTCCGAGTTTTTGTTGTAACAGTCACTTGTTTCAGCCTTGACTAATGAAGGGCTGGCCAAGAATGCTTGCTACTTGCTCAGCATCAACATAATACTGATTTCACTGGGTGATTTCCTTGTGGCTTTTGGAGGCGGTTCCAGTGTAAGAAGGTTCTTTGGGGGAGTTCTTTTGTAGTGTTTCTACATTTTAACTACCTGAAGATTAGAAATGCAGAGATTTCCATCTTCCCCTTCTGAATGTTACATCAGCACCAAGTGAGTGGTGGAGATCAGAAAAGTGAGTGTGTGCAAAGTAGGTAAAGAGGTGAGGGGTAAGGACTGGATAATAATGTGGGAAAGACTGGTGAAAATGAGCACATTGAATCTGCAAAAGATCAGATTGTTTATTTCTGCAAGCAGCATATACAAAACACGTATTTTTACAGTCATAAGCAATGAATTTGTCAAAATGAAGCTATCTTTCCATAGTAGTTTCTCCTATCATATATTCAGTATTGGTGCTAGAAAAATAAACATTTTTCTAGATCCTATATTGGGCATCAGGATGATTCTGCTGATACTGCAGTTAGGGCTTAATTGCATCATTAAAGCAACTTGCTGCAGTGGAAGCTAATATTATTCACCCTTTCACTGAAAAGTATTGAGACTCTTAAACTCCTATGTATTACTGAACTACCATAGAGAATTCCATGTGCTTTCAGTATTAGTAGAAAAGTCTTTAGTGGGTTCATATGATGGTTTGTGTAACTCTTACCTCTCCCAGGAAGATGAAGAGAATGCATCAGTTAAGATTGTTAAATGGCTAATATCAGTGCCAGGTAACGGTGTTGTCCTTTGGTCAAAGTGGTATGCGAAAGCTCTCACTGATGGGCAAGGACATACCGTAACTTGGGACTCTGTCTTTACATGCTGTGAAATTCCCAGATAAAGAGCGCTTCCTCAGTTTTGTTAAGAATCAAGGTAAGAAGTCTGAGCACTAAGAAGACTTGGATTCATACTGATTTCACTTAGAGGCAGCAGTGTTTCTCTAGTTGACTGGTTCATGTTATGTCTGTGTACTGGATTTCTATGACAATTTCATCTCTTGAGAAGTTACTGAACATTATTTGGAGCAAAAATCATTCTCCCTGGGATGCTTTCTGCTTTTCATCCCATGCTTTCTGGGACAGATTTTGCTGTTGATTTCATTTGTTAGCTTATAACTGTTAGTAGTCTCCAGAGTCCAGTCTAATTCTCTCATCCAAACACGTCTCCTTGTAGCTCTTTTTGTAATGAGAAAAGCAGAGTAGTCTCCTGAAACTAGTCAAAAGCATCGGTAACATAAACTTTACAGATAACTGAGGCCATGTTTGGCTCCTTGCTCTTCTTTCTCTGATCAATACTTTCCCTTGAAGGAAGCAAGTGAAAACTTATGTTGACCTAAAACACAATAGTATTCTTTCGGCAACACTTACTGGGAAAAACAAACATTGCTTAAGTTGAAGTATGGAGCTTTGGTGAAGTGTTGGTGATTTGAGATGGCCATATTACGTGGCATTATCGGATCGTTTGTTGTTTTGAAGATGTCCAGTAGGAGAGAGTTTGCAAACCAAAAAAGATTCTAACAGTCAAGATAAATGAGAAAATCACACCAGATGGTTTCACTTTTCTACTAAAGAAAGCATGAATGTTTTGTGTGGGAATAGTGTGTGGGATTACATGTGTATTGAATGTAGCCATGAGTGATGTTGCAGGAATGGATCTCAAGTCTGTTTGGAAGCCAAAAAAAAAAACCCCAAACCAACCAAGAAACCAACCAAAAAGTCTCTTTAGTTACAGCAAGTGTCAAATGCTTTCAGTACAGGGAAAGGGGAAAAAACCCCTCACCCAGCTTCAGGAATTGGAGTAAAGGACACTAGTAGATAAAGAGAGATAAGGTACAGGTTTCTGGCAGGTATATTCAAAATGAACCAAAATACTCAGGTTTTAGAGAAAAAAGAACACTGGAGATAAATGTTAGGTAAAGTATTCCATACCACTACATAAATACTGTATAAAAATGGTTAGCTGACTTAAGAAAATTGCTTATATGCAGTTGTCTTTAATTCTGAACAGCATTCTTCAACCTCTGAATATCTTCCAAAGAATTAAATACCGTATGCATGCTAGCTAATTAATGAATGAAGATATGGCTAAGATGTATTAGTTTGGAAAGAGACCAGATGTTTTTGTTCGTTCACTCATCAGAAACTTGGTATGTGTGCAGTAATCCTTTGTGTTAACTGGCAGGAAGTAATTACATGTACAGTTTTTACTATTTATGAAGCTGTCAGCCCAGTCATTGTAGTGGAAGCTTTAATGTCCTTAAAATGTCTTTCGTTCCTCACTTTTTCAGCTATAAAATTTACAATACACAATTAAGTCTGTGATGTTTTGAGGAGATGCTTCTTCAGAACTGGGGCAAAATCCTCCATACGCTCTGAATGCAGACATTGTCATTCATCTCATAATGATTTCAACTCAATTTTATAGTGTTAGTTAAAAATTCTACTACTGACTCTTTCTTCTTGATTTAATAATATGCAGTAGGACAAGTGACTTCTCATCTAAAATAAAACTTCGCTGTGTTATTCACCAGCATTGTTGGGAATGTGCAAACTCCATTAATGTTACATTGCAAAAAAATGTCAGCTGAAGGCATAAACGGATTACAGAGACACCCTCACAAGGGGTCTAGCCACTTGGATCAGATTACTGTCAAATTGATGAATGTGTAGAAATGCGGTTGTCCTTGGTAGGCTTCAAAATAAACATATAATCTTAAATCATACAGTTTAGCTAGTTTGAGCTAGTTATAGCTTTGAGAAAAGTTAATGAGATGTAATTAATGTCCTTCAATGGCAATACTGTGTTTTAATCCCACAGTACAGTTCCTCATAAGCAGTCCCTTTACAGTTTCTTAGATTCTTGAATAGTTGTCTTTTTGTTACAACATTCAGGACATCCACTCTGAGTTTTTGTGTGTCTCTCTTCTGTACCACAGGTGTTGGATTGGATTGAAAACCATGGAGAAGCTTTTCTTAGCAAACATACTGGAGTGGGAAAATCCCTGCATCGGGCTAGAGCTTTGCAGAAACGCCATGAAGACTTTGAAGAGGTTGCACAGGTAAAAACAATCACATGAAGGACTGTACACTTGTCATGGAAATATATGAAAAATTCCTGCTCAGGCACTGAAGGGCTGGGCAGAGCGAGCTCTACTACAGAAAATTCAGTTCCCAGAACAAACTATTTTGTTTCCGTTGCAAGCTTTTATTTAATTTCTCCTTTGCGATCCAGCTTCAATAAGAAAAAGACAAACTTCCAGTGTCCTACAGAGAGTGGGAGCCTTGAAGCCCAACAGAGCTGCTGCTGCTATTATTATTTCTTATTATTACTATTTTCAAAAGCATGCTTTCAAATGTTGAGTCGCAGAAGAATGAAAGTTTTCCACTTAAAGTAACTTAATTCCATGGGATTCTAGTATTCAAACTTTTGTGCAGCCCCTAAAAGAGGATGGAGATGAATTGAAAGCCCTGCTTCCTGACTTGAAGCTTGGGGAGCTCCCAAATCCCCACAACAGTCTGATGGGGGGGAAGGGGAGGACTCCTAAGAAACCAGGTGAGCCAGCAAACTGGCCAACCTGGCTTTGAGTTTTTTCTTTAAGTACAGTTGAGTTTGTATATGTCCTCCTGTTCTGAATCACTGATACCAACACTTTTTCTATAGGAAGACTCTGGCTTTAGCCGTAAGTGGAACTGTTGATAGAACTTCAGAACACACTTTTCTGTGAAAAAGGTCAAGCTGAAAGACCCTAAGATACTAAGGAATACAGGGAGCATAACAAGAGGAAGTTGGTTTGGGTGGCAGCCTGGAAAAGGGGGCGTGAGGTGAATAACAACCATGAGAAGCTGAAACCTAGAATCCTCCCCACTAGTAACATGCGCTGTCTGTGCAATCATGTTAATGATTGGTACGAGTAAACATCTCTAAGCTTCATCAAGAAAAATCTCATTAATGTAGGGTTGATACAGTGGTCCTTCAGTCGAAACAGAAGATGCATTATTAGAAAATTCTGAAGTGACATGCAGGAGCTCAGCAGTGACACCTACTATGGCGGATGCATCAGAAGTGTGTTTACAGATTGCCTGTTTAATGGATGATTAAGCTCTTAATAAAATTTTATTGTAAATACAGTCTTAGAGCACTCCAATGACTGAGGACTTGAAATAGCATCAGAAAGCTTCCTCAATATTGATTTCCTATAAAATTTCCCAAAATAATAAGCCTTGTTAGTTTTGTATATAAACATGCTGGATTTTCCGTATGCAAACATAATACTTCGTTTTTAGTTAAATCTGTAATATTTTCCATGTGGAAATACTTATTTTTCTGGGTCAGACAAGCAGGAATCTTTCTGCAAGACACTTAGCAAAACCTGAATGATCTCATACTTAATACTGTGTTATTTGAGCAAAGAAGAAAAAAATGTTTGAATAACCAAAGGGGATGAAGTGTGTAGAACTGTTAGTGGGATGTTAAAAAAGCATCTTGTTAATTTGCATTATATTTTAAAGTAGAAAGTTGTAAAGTAAATCCTTAGCAAAAACTTCCCAAAACTGAATGTTACTAGAGTTTAAAATGATCTCTTTAGGGGATGGGCGGAGTTTCTATTTTTGGAGATTCTGAAAACTTAGACTGGTCAAAGAACTTAAATATACTACAGGGGACTATCTTCAACTGACAGAAGGATGGACAAAATGATCTAATAAGTATTTTTTTCATCTCTAACTCTTGAATGTGTAGTGACTGCCAAGAGAGGCACACCCTCTGAGTTGTTCCTCTTACTTGCTCTAAAACTGAATTTAAGCAGGCCCCAAAAGGCATTCCTGTTGTTGGTGTTATAAGGAAGATTATGTTCCAGTATAAGACAGCAATCTGCAGTCCTTGTTAAAGCATGAATAACTTTCGGCCAATTTATTCTCTACCTACATTTCTGGTTGGTCCAGGTCTTTGATGTGTTTTGGTTTGGGGTTTTTTTGTTGTTGTTGTGTTTTGTTGCCTTTTTTTTTTTTTTTAATAGGACCGTAGGCATAATCAGGGGTTTTCAGTCAGCTCTAGTCAGAAGTCGAGAGGAAGCAGCGTCAAGTGAACTGTCAGTGGCATGGCAATGCTTCATCAAATACAGGCAGCCAACAGTAATGTTGAAATGTTCCTCATTGAAGGCTAACTCCTGATTTTGAGGGGAGTGAAAATTATTTCTTTTTTCTTCCCTTCTGCTTACTCCCTCATTCTTTTTTTAATGTGAATGAGGTGCCAGTTCCTCAACGGCATTCAAAGAGATGTTAAAATAAGCTGCCTGTCGAATACAAAAGAAGTTCCAGAGTCAATGGGCTGTGGGCTCACAAATTATTCACTTTAAAATTCACGTGAAACGAAGGCTTGTTTCTCTTTATTTGGCACTTTTTGTTACCACTACAGAAACACTAGATAGTTAAAGCTTAGCTGACTAATAATCCTCCCTAAATTTTGTTGTATTGACATTTGTGCTACACATACAGACTTTGACTTGCACCCACTATTGTAGAATTGTGGTGTTCTTTTCACGTGAAGCCTGTTCAGTTCACTTTCTACCTACCCTTTTTTTTTCCCTCTTTCTTTTTTTCCCCTCTCCCCATGATTATCTTTATATCCATGAGACCATTTAGTCAGAGTCAAGACTCCAAATTTTGACATAATTGATTCACTTATGGGCACGAATTTCCAGCTTAGAAGCACTGGATGCAGATCAATAGGGTTGTACTTCTCCATGCATTTTTGTATGGAATTCTAAGGCAGCTTCTCCTGTTTCAACTATGATTGATGTCTGATTTTTGATACTAGTCTATGCTCAAAAAAGATGAAAAGTGTATGGCAAGAATTAATTAGCGGGACCTTTTTCCACAGGTAAGTTCTTTTCTCCATGTGCAGACTGCATCTGAGTAAAGAGATCAAGTCTTCTTGGTGCAAGAGACACACAAGAAAGATTTTTTCCAAACCTCACTGGAACACACCTATCATTTCCCTACCACCACCAGTTCCCACCTCCTTTAAGGTTATAAAAAAAGGTTATGTATTTGAACTGGTTCTTAACTTTACCCCTGAATGGCTCTAATACATCAAACTAAAGGTCCATGTCTTAGAGTATCTTGTGGCCATCACCAGATGCATAAAGGAAAGGGACTGTATGCTTAAAAAGTTACCTTTACCCTCCCAGTTATCTGGGCCTATTTGATATCTGGAACTGAAGGATGCATCAGAACCAGTGTTTAGTAGTCACAGATGGACTTTTCCTCCCTTAATTAGGCTAGCTACTTTTTGAACCCATTTAAGCTTTTGGAATGTATGCCAGATCTGTGGCAATGACTTATGCAATTTAATTGCTCCTTAGATGAAAAATACTTCTGCTTTTTCATTTTAACTGTGTTGTCTGATGCTTATATGTGATAGCATCCACTGTATTTAATGAGTAATCTATCTTAATTTTCTCTACCTTTAATGATTTGTATACCTCTGTTAATCTCCCTCCATCCATGTGTGTCTCTCCCCCCTCCATAGTGCAATAAGCTCCAGTTTGTATGAAGTTCAGTCCATACCTATGCTCACTTCTGTTGCTGTATTTCTTGTCAGTAGTACTCATTTCTGCACTAGTCTCTTAAATTTAACCTTTGACTTTTCTATGATGTGTCACTTCATATGCTTTCTAAAAATATGGTGTTTGTTCTTTCTGAAGAGTATGTAGAGAAGGTTTCTCAACAGGAAGACTAGGAAGGCAATGGGATATGTTGTTGGGGATGGTGCTAAACTCTCTGTTACAGAGAGTCTTTCAGCATTTTGGAGAAGAATGCCTACTGAAGACTCAAGTATAGTTGATCGTGCCTTGGGGCATAGAGGAACGGACTAGAGGACTTCTTAAAGCTCTTACCAGGCTGATTCTTTTCTCCTGGGCTTTGGGGAGGGTGTGCTAGTGGAGATAATCTGTTTCAAAACTCTGTGTTGAATTTGTCACCATGAAGGCTCCTTTGTCACTTTAGGAAACTGGCATAAGCAGCTTCAAGGGAGAACTGCTCTTTCTGCCTAACTTTATGTTTTCTAACTGATGGCTGCCCCTTGGGACCAACGTTTTCAAAATCTTCACGTTACTACTTTTTTTCCTCCAAGCATTGTTTAGAAGTAAGCAGAGAGTTGGCAAAGGTGGTGGTTAGTACAGCATGTCTATTTGCTGTGATTTCTATTCCAAAGAGCAGTTATTATCTACCAAGATAAATATTTATATTATATTTCAGCTCTACTTGGAAGAGAAATTTTAGCGATAAGGCATGTGTCTGCTTTTAAGGTTTTGAGAATTGCAACCCCTTTTGAAGCAGCATCTAGGTTGTGATCGTCTCTAAGTACAGGCATTTCACCATCCAGTTTACAGAAAGAGAAGTCTGATGTGCCTGGGCCTGTGTTACGCGGAAGATACTCCTGGAATTCGTAAACAATGCTTCACATGTGAGATAAAGTTTTCATTAAAATGGGAAACTTCTGTTTCAGCCATCTGCAGCTGGGTGTGGCTCTCTGGGTTGATGGAGTCCTGGTTGTTCGAGGACTGCCTCAAGGCTCCGCAGCCTTGCCCCTTGAACACGTGTGAGCTGCAGCCGTGGAGGTCAAAACACCAAAGCACAGATCAGAGCGTGTCCTGGGCCGGTGATTTGGAGCCTTGAGTGGTGCGCTCTCCGCTGAAAAGGGTGGCCTTCTTGCGTTAGTCTCTGCAGGCTTTCCCAGGGAAGCTGGGGAGGAGTTCTCTGCCTCTTCACGCAGTTAAATGGATGAATGTTAAGGAAGGGCTGAGCTGCACATAGTCAAAATCAAGGAGCAGCATGGATTTTATTCCTTACATAAACGGATCATAATAAATGAAGGGGGAATTCCCCCCAAATATATGAAAGCTGCACTGAGTCATGTAATCTGTCCTGGGCTTGCCTGGTAATTTGCTTGAGACACTGGAGGAGAGCTCTTATTTCCTGTCCTTTAGTTGAGTTTTAGGGCCAGCCGGACTTGGATTTAACTTTTTGGGATATTATAATGTTAATTAGAGGTGCGATACTGTATTTATGGCAAAGAAAGCACATTTGCATAGGCTTAATTTGTCTTGGCAAGCAGTGTTTTTACCTGATGTAATTAAGGTTGGGAGAAGATGGAAGGGCAGAAGGGAAAAGAGAAGGGTGTAGTTTATACTGTCAAGAATTTTTTTTTTATAGTCTGTGGTACAAACTTACCAGGAGACCTGAGGTGGTGACAAGCAAAGCTTCTTTAGTGTAGACTTGGCTTCAATCTGTTTTCTCCAGAGATTAACGTCCTTCTATGCTTCTATGATGAGTCTGTTTTGAGAAGCATTCTAAGGCATGAAAACCCCAAGGTTAGGCTCAAAAAGAGCACCCAAATTATAGCAAATGTTTGGAATCAGTCCTGTTTTGAATTAATGAGGAAGATATAGATGCAGGCTGCAAGTTCTAAGCTTTAAGAGTTTCTGAACATCTCTCTTCTGTGGACCATAGCGCGCTCAGCACATCAGGTATCAGACTTCTCCCGTTCTGTTTTCTGCTTTGACCCAAGTCTCTCGTAGGACTACTGATCTGCATTTGTTAATCCTGTCATGTATTGGGACAATATTCCACTCTGACACTCAGCCGTAGCTGCCTTCTAAATCTTTCTCTGTTGCTGCTGTTTGACAAATGATGATCCACTTGACACGTGAATTTTGGAAAACCTCACTTCTGTAAGGTTGGAGAGAAGTTTTCTCCTCCTGTGTCTGGTCACTTTCTACCTTCCCACTGGCTGTGTGGATTTGATGTTAAGCATTTCTACCAGCAGCTAGGACTTACCTAGCTCACCTTACTTACCTTACTCACCTCTAATAATACACATTTGAAAAGGTTTCTGGCCATTACTGTAGTGATTTTTCCAGTATTGAAATAGGACAGTTTGCAATTAATCAGTCATTTAGGCTGATTTTTATTTTAGTTGTGAATATAAAATACTAATTCCAAGGAAGAATAAATAGGCTCCCCAGTTCTGGATTGAGGAGACATTTGAATAAGACATAAATAAGGAGCTGAGCAATGAATCTTTTCACAGTAAAATGAAAAAGTATCTAGAAGTATAACAAAATCTTTAGTAAGGTTATATTCTACTATGTTTTAAGAAAGAAGAAAGAAAAAAACATTCTGAGGGTCTTTTTGTCCTTTCATTTTCATTAGTGGAGTGGCTTTAAAATACACTGACTGAATTGTCTTTCATTTAATCCTGTGAAACTACCTTATTTCTCTACAGAACACATATACCAACGCAGATAAGCTCCTAGAAGCAGCTGAACAGCTCGCTCAGACTGGGGAGTGTGACCCGGAGGAAATCTATCAAGCTGCCCATCAGCTCGAAGACCGGATACAGGATTTTGTTAGGCGTGTGGAGCAACGCAAGATCCTGCTGGACATGTCTGTGTCCTTTCACACTCACGTTAAAGAGGTAAAACTGCTGCTAAGTCGTGGTCATAACTTTAAGCCTTAAAACTGATACTGTCCAATGTTACTTTCACTGTTAGAACTTGCCATAGGAAGTCAGGAAACCCCTATTGTATGATGAGTTTTGGTTTGTAATTCACTGCAGATTGGGGGCTGCGGTAGGGTGGTTGTTTTGTTTATGGATTTTATTTATTTTATTTTATTTTATTTTTTTACTTTTACAAGCAGCTTCTGCCTTTGTTGTGCAAGTACACATGCTTGTTCAGTAGGGTGAAGGGGGGAAGGTCAGATCCAGGGAACTGATACAGTTAAAAGACAGCATTGTGGGGGGAGATACTGTGCAATTTTGGTGGTTTTGGTTTTTTTTTTTTGTTGGGGCTTGGTTTGGGTGGGGGGGGGGGGGGTTCTGGTTTTGGTTTTGGTTTTTTTAGCCCAACCAGCTCTCCAGTGCATTAACGGAGCTGTCAAACACATGGTTAGACTGACACAGGTCAGGAGGCTGAAACGCATGGCAGAAGCACAAGGCTACTTAAGGCAAGCCTGCTGCTCAGATTAGTTTTCTTTCTCTGTTTTACACATTGCATTTTGATCTTGTATATTGACGGTTCTTCACAACCTAAAGAGCTTATCTGATAATGGCAATGGTTTGCTTCATGTTTGCAATTTTTAGTTTCGTTCAAAGGTTGATATACCAGGAAAAAGAAAATTCAGCCAGACACACTTAATATTTAGCCAGATCAGTTTTCTGCTCCCATTCAGAACACAGATCATATGAATTTATAAGCTCATGGGAGTGGGTGGAATAGGCTAGAGCAAGAATGAGGACTTCAGTAAGGGGTTTTGGTTAAAGGTAGTGGCAAATTTCAGCAACTGTAGATTACTTGTTTTCTGTTTAGAGCTCGTGTTAAATTCTCACTACTCAAACTAGGTGAAAATATCAAAGGCTTTTGGGTCACAGCATGTCAGAGTGTCTTCCTTCCCCTCACCCCTACATCAAGAAACGGTCTGTTCAGTGGGGAAGTGTAGTAGTCAAAGTAGCTTCTTCAGCAAAACCTTGTAGAGGATAAGGGTGGGAGGTTTTTTTGTATGTGAAACATCTGCTTTGCACTTGAAACAAGCGCACAAGGCAGTCGGTCTTTGAAGGAGGTCAAGATTGAATTACTTTTTAGCTCTAGACATGAGTACATAGCTCCCCCATCAGTTTTCTGTTAGATGCTTCCTTGCCGATATTTTCCCAGGACTCTGCTTATTTAAACAAAACACAAATGCTGTGTTGTAAGCTATTCTTAGGGGGCAACCTTTTTGTTTCAGTTTTCTCAAGCACATAGTGCTGTTCCATTACCTGTTGTGAAGCACAGGAGCAGTCAGCTGCTGAAACATGTTCATTGTTTTTATAGATTTCTTTACCTGTTTTTTTTAGCATCAAGAAGAGCAGCTGGAATGGTATTTAAATGGATACAGTTGGTTGTAGTGATGAAAGACGGAGACTGTAAAAGGACTTGCAAGGCAAGGGCATTAAAAAATCAAAAAAATCGAAAGGCAGACTGATCTGTGAGTCACTGTTGAGTAATTCTGGGAGGCTGATCCAGATGTGCTGGAATGTTGCCACTGCTCCCCTAGATAATAATGTTTTATTGAAAAAAAAAAAAAAAGATATTCTGTGTCTTGATTTATTTCTTTGGGAAAATGGATATTGTTGTGACCCTGTAAGTGCATACAGCTGTTGCTGTATGTTGCTATGGCAGCCTTTTTGCAGCCTGGACTTTGGGGAAAAGGTACTGTGGCTGATGTACGCATGTTGATTTTTTTTTTGTCATGTGGCTGACCTTTATACCTCATAAAGCCAGGAAAATTAAAATGAGTACTTATTTATGTAAGCAAGACTATCTTTTTATTTATTTGCATTCTACTTAAAAATACAGATAAGTGAGTGAGGCAGGTGTTTCATATTTAGACTAGTCCTTTGGTTAAGGTGCAAAGAAATAGCAAGCTCAAAGCTGCCTTGTGCTTTCTGTATTCTGATCTGTTTTCAAGAGCCTGTTGTTTGTTATCAAACATGCGTGTGGAGTGCTGAGAAGGCATCACAAAGCAGATGGAAGATACAAATGCCCTAAGCCTGAAAGTCATCTGTGCTTTGTTGGCAGGAGAATTGCATTTCTCCTGCAGGATGTGGGAAGCTGCTGAATAAATTAGTGTATACCTGTAAGCACATAACCTTTCTGCTGTATGATGGAGTGAAGAAATTAATGTGCACGCTTAGCTAGTGAAGAGAGGAGTTTAGGTAGTAAGATAATATGCTAGTTGTTGAATCGGAAAGAGATGCTTCGGTTGTTAAAAAAAAAAACAAAAAAACACAAAAACAACCGAACCCCAAACCGAAAAAACCGCAAACAACTCAAAACAAAACGCCACCAATGCATTTTGCCCTTTGACTATTCAGGGTGAATTTTGTTTCTTGTATCTTTTTTGTGTTTTCCTGGTCTAAAAAATAGGCATGAAGAATACAAACTCTGTTTGTGTGTGACGGTTTGGAGGGAGCCACAGAGCTGAGAAAAGCTGGTAATCTGAGTTGTTGGCTGTTTTGAGGCTTTGAAACCTGGCTCCGATATCCATCCGATCCCTTGATTTTTTTGAAGTAGAATGTTTTGTTGTGTTTTATTCTTTTCCCCAGAAATACTTCATGTTGAATGAATGTTCTTCATCTGGAGGAGAGCATCCCAATACTACTACCCTCCTGTAGCTTTACATAACCTTTATACTTGACACAGAATTTGCCTGCAACTTTTCGTAGCTTCCCTGGGAAGCATGAGCCCTGCAGTGTCTGCCCAGTACCATTGCTCCCTTCACACTTAGTAAATCAGCACAGTTTCTGCTTTCAGAAGCAGCGTGCTTGCCACAAAAGCAATAGATCCGCTTGACACGTCCTGGAAGTAACAAGACTTTTGCTATACCTGTGCACAAAGCAGCTGTGTAGTATGTGTGCAGCAGCCTGTTACGGTGCACGTTGGAAATGCTGGCTGTCTTTGACGTTTCCAGAAGGTCTGTAGCCAGCTGGTAGAGCTCCCTGTGGCTTACAGACATCAGAAAACAACATGTAAGTTCTCAGGCTCCTCATGGACTAACCTCCACAGACCACATTTCTCACTGGGGGAAAAGAAGGATGTGTTCAGGGAAGCCAGAAATACGGTGTTATGTAACGGTATCGCCATTCCTCGTTTTGCCTAATGGTGATCCAAGAAAATCAGTTGCTTGCTGTATTCCAGCTGTGATTCCATGCTGGTATGTTATTACTAGTTTTAAGTTTTTAAGATTGTGAGTATTGATTTTTAGCTCCTATGCAAACAGTGAGAAATTTCAATCTATAAGCCAAATTTTTCAGTAAGTGATGTACTGGAGTTAAGTTGTGTACTGGCGAGCTTTCAAAGTGTTTGGGACCATAAATATCCCTAGCAGAGTCTTTGCATTGAAAGTACTGTATCCTGGCAGGTTCCCAGCCTAAGGATGGATAAAATGCAACTGAACATCTGAAACTTGGCCATTGCAGGCAGTGAATCTCTCATGGTTTTGGTGCCTTTTGACATTTAATAAGAAAAAAATTGCACAGGAAAATAAAAGATACATTTCCTAAATAAAGGGTTGTCATAAAAGGTTGTGTGCAAAACACAGGGGCAAGAGTCATGCTAGTCTTTGCTGTGAAATCTTGTCACCAAGTAGAGATGAACAGGATTTTGGTATGAATTTAAATTCTTCTATACACGTACATACACACACACATGCACACACACTCTCTCCAAAATGGTTCCCTCAGCATCTATGAGTGGGAAGACTGAAATCCTGGCCAAGCCAGGTGTTTGTAGTAGTGCCAAAGTAGAGCAACAGATATTTTCCTAACTGGAGTCAAGTGTGGGAATAGAGATCAGACTGACTGTACGTGGAAGAGAATGATCTCTTAAGAGCCTGTTGGCTTTTTGCATATAACCTTTTGTGTGTATTCTGACAAGTTGATTATAAAATAGCTCAGAGCGCTTTTTATGTATACACAATATGCTTAACGGTGTTACTAGAAGATGTCTCTCTTCTTTATTTTGTCTTACTCAAACTAAACTTTGCACCAGAATAGACTGAGGTTGAAACAAGGAAAAGGGAAGTGGAATTGGCTAAGATTTCAGATACAAAACCTCACTGTTCCTGAACAAAAGTAACGAAACAGTAGTCTCTGCAAAGCTGTTGAAGGAAGGTGGCATCATTTTGAGGATGCCAGTGCGTGGGAAGGCTGAGGAGGCCTTGCTCTGGTCATAAAGCTGCTGGTTCATTCACATCTAGCTAGGAAGCATGTGTATTTGCCTCAAAAAAGCTTGATAATGGTCCCGCTTTGTCTCACTGCCCTCCTTTGCATTACCGGTATGGAAGGTTGTCCATCTACGCAGCCTTTCACTCCTTTCATCCCAGGGTGGACCCTGAGGTGACAGACCTGCTCTTCTGGTTGTCTGTCACTCCTGAGTATTTGAGTCTTCTGTGCTGGTGGTCTACAGGTTAAATTTGGATGCTCTCTCCTCTGTGTGCTCTTCCCAGGCAGCAGAGCAGCTTTTGGATGCCCCCATCTAAGCGTGAAGGCTCTGTCCCTTGGGCTTTTGTGCATCTCTAATGTTTTTATCGTGTCGTTATAGCACAGCAATGCTCACTGTGATGGGTCTGGCAAACTATATGAAGTGCAGTCTCGGGTCAGTACTTTGATACACTGGTCATCTTGAACCTGACAGTTGAGGAGGACAGTTTTTAAATCTGAAATAAGAGAAACACGTTCAGTGGCAGCAGACTAAAGTGTGTTGTGGTTTACTGGTTTGGTTGGACTGGAATCCAGTCACCCAGCACAGATTTTCTCTCTTGAGTTTTTCCAATACTGGCATCTACTTTGCTTGAAAAAAGGGATCAAATTTAAGTCCAAGCATTATTGAAATAGCACTAAGTGCTTGAGACAAGTGAGGCAGAAATAGGCCCTTAAACTGTGTAAGCTATGCTGTAGACATTTTTTTCTTGTTCAGATAAGAAATGGGGATGAATGCTGACAGGGTAGTAGTAGTTGATGTAATTTTAGGAAGATGTGAGAAACTTGGTTTTCCTTCAAGGATGAATCTATTCTGAATAGGGAATTGATTCCATTATAACTGTAGAATAGGTAGGGATATTTGAAGCTTTTTAAGAAAATTATATATAATTTTCAAAAAATATGCATGCATTTAGTATTTTAAATGTTACTGAAAGACCCTGGAAGACAAACTTGGGGGGTGGGGGGTAACATCTAACAGTTTTTGTTTTTAAAAGCATGCAGTTTTGACCCACTGCATGTCCTGACAGCCGAAGTGTACAGGCAGACACACACACATCAGCCCCTTTCTATGCCCAGATATACTTGTTAGGGAATACTATTGCAACATTCGGCCCTGCACAAATAATAGGTCCTTCAACAACTGCGTCTGTGGCAATACACATAGTGCAACACTGTGCTGGGGGGCAGGGGCAGAAAGAGGAATTGGCAGTTTTTACAAGCAGAAACTGTGTGCCTTTCTTTGTCTTAACCTGCTGAAAAGGCTGACTGCGTATCCAAAAGCCATTATTAAGAAAATGAAAAATAAAATAAATTGTGAAAGTGTGATGGATATTTTACCCTAATAAAATAACTCTGGGCACTTGGGAATGTATTTACTCAAAAATAGTTGTTCTTTGATTTATATTCAGCAAAATACAGTAAGGTCTTCTTTAGCTGTGGTCTTTCGGGAGATTGCAGGGATGGGACTTAAATGGACAGAGGCCCATGGTGGAAACACTGAAACTTCCAGGATGTTGCAGACAATTAAAATAATACCATCTCAGTGACTAATGGCATGCTCCCAAGAACTTAGGAAAGAGGTAGCACAGGATGCAGGCTCATTCGAGCAGATGTTTCTTAGTCTGTGCTATATTTAGATCAAGAAAAAAATCTGCTGGGTGAAACATTTGCCTGTCAGGGATTCAGAATTTGGTTTCCCTCTCCAATTTTAATTCTGATAAGATGTGAAGAGCAGATGAAAAGAGTAGAAGAGCCTCCTTCTGTGACTGGATTGAGTTATTTATACGTTTTTTTTACTGTATGTTAGAGCTGCCTTGCTACTGGATAAAGTTCTTACCGAGGTCACAGGACTCAGTGGTTTGTTTAGGGATATTCATGCTGCTTCTTTTATGGAGAATAGGAAAAAAACCCCATGCCTGGAAGTTGCTCAAAAGTTCACACTGAGAGAAAGTTAATAGTTTTTTAATGATGAGTTTGGTTTTTTTTTCCCCCCCACCGGATTTTTGTTGCCAAGCTCTTTTTTATGGAATAATGCATTAACTCAGAAAATCACTGCACTATAAATTCTGTAGTTCTGCACTGCTGAATGTGTACGGGTAAGCTCCAGTCTCTGTTCATGCCCCGCTGTAAACTGTTCGCTTTCTTTTGGCTTTGCTGTGCAACATTGTACTGTCTTCATCCTTAGTTTTGTATCCAAAACCAAGGTAATTTACGTAATTTCCAGTATATCCAGTGCTCATTCTGGTTTTAAAGCTATATACAAGCCAGCTGGCTATCACCACCCATTGTGAATTAAGGTCCTCTCAGTAAATTGCATGAATTTCTACCCAGCTTTAATAATAACCTGACAATTTTGTTCATCTGTGGTGGCTTTATTCTAACTTTTGCGTATAAACATCAAGACTATTTTGAGGGGAAGCTGTTTGTCAGAAACTTACTTGGTGGAGAAGTGCAAAAAGCTTATTTGGTAATGTATTAGAGTAACTTTTGCTGTGGAAGTGTCACAGAGCTGTTTAGTCACTTCAGAAATGGCTTAAATTGTTCCACTTTCAACAGCATATGAATCACAGCTAGGCAAGTAATGCATACTAATTACTCTCCTTCTCTTTCTGCACATTTGTAAAATGTTTTTCCTTCCCGAGCAGTGGGTAATTCAGCTAATGAACTAGGCAAACGCAATGTATTTTTGAGCCCGTTGGTACCTTGGGGGCAAGGTACCATGCTCACGGTCATGCCGTGCTGACCAGGCGCTAAGCCAGTCGGCGTAACGCTTTGTTGTGTAGTGCCCGTGTCTGTCTGCTCTTGGAACCGGCTACGCAGAGGAAAAGGTCGGCTCGTTCTGTGTTGGCTTGGGTCTCCAGCACCCAGGGTGAGCTTTAGGGGAAGTATTCGCATGCACAGTACATCACCAGCCCATCGCTTCTAAGTTTTGTTGCTCCTGTCAGGTCCTCTCCACCCAGTTATAGAAGTGGCTGAAGTGTACGTGAAGAATAAGAAATGCAGAGGTGAGATGTCCCTTGTACAGGTCTGACACAACCCAGCTGCTAAAGACCTATTGGAAAAAATGGAAGTGGTTCTTCGACCTGTCTTGAGCTGCAGTACAGGTGCTTGTAAGGGAGCCAAGGGGCAAACCTGATGTAGTCCAAGAGACTCAAAATGGTTTTAATCCCGGTTTGTCTGTGATAAACATCTCGGAAAACTGGGCCTTCTGTAGACTGCAGTAAGCGTGGAGTGTAGAGGTCTTCCAGCCAGCACCAAACACGATAGATTTGCAGGCAACAATGAAGTGTTAACTCTTGAATATATTTGCACTGTCACAAGCTGCCCTGCTTGTGTGTGCACACCAGCTCACTTGGAAGGTCTCTGATATGGTGCCCTGTTATTACGGTTCAGGCATAAACTTCACAAGCTGAGAGAGGAATAAAAACATGTCCTCTGGGCATGGAAACTTTAGTAAAGTTTTCAGGTTTTATTGTCAGGCTTCTTGCTATTAAGTTGCATTTGTCTCAAAGTGAAATTTGCATTCCTAAGTATGCATTTGGAAAAAAAAAAAAATTTGGATGCTGCATTGGGTTATGCTGGAATGAATGTTGATGAGTGCTTTTGAACCACTTGGTAAATTCTATTGATTTGTGCTCCTTTTAATAAAAAAGACTGCTGTGGCTTGAGCTTGTGGTGTTTACGGCTATGGAGTTGCATTCAAATCTGTGACAGGCATTGTCTTTGAAGCATATGAGTAGTCAGAATAACAGTGTATGAATAGACAGTTCCGTTTGGCGGGGGGGGTAGTAGATTTGTAGAAAAGAGTCTGGTTAAATGTCATTAATTCTTCCCAATTGTGAAAATTTAGCCTATATCTTGGTTCGAAACCTACCTCAGGAGGCATGTAAGGCTCTAAGATACAAAAACTGGTTTTAAAATAAAAGCTTCAAAGGAACCGATTAATCAAGAGCTAGAATCCTTCACTGAATTTTCTATTTTAATGTAGCTCTATTGGTAGTTAGGATACCTTTATGATCGGGACTTTATAGAAACAGCAGCATGAAATGGGTATTTCTGTAGGAAATGTTATGGAAGGAAATACAGAAAACATTTGAGTTTCTGCCTTTTGAAGTTGAGTTGGTTTTGATAGCTTACTGTCTGTATTTTATCTATGTTAACCTTTTAATTAGGTTCAAAGTTAATAAAGCCTATTTGTATCTCTAAAATGTATAAAGGCAGAGATTAAAACGTAGTCAAAAGACCTTAATCCTTTCAATCAGATCAGAGCTATTCTTTCAGGATAATAAACAAACTCTAACCCTTGTTCTTGGCATCGCGGCGTTTGGGATGTGGTGGTAAAACAGAGAGCAGGGACCGGGCTGACTGCTCCCTGTGAGCGCAGCCGTTTCCCGGTGCTGTTAGTGCCGCTCGCGGGGGTGTTGCAGGAGACAGCCGTGCTCCCTCTCTTCAAGCAGTGATTTTATCAGTTGCACAATAGATGGCTGACGGTTTGCTGCTGAATAATTTTCACGCAGAGCTTAGGATGCAACACCTTGCCTCATAAAATTGTGGAAGAGAACACGGTCGGGTTCAAGTGACCAGCAGTGATACCTAGCTGGCATATACGTAGGGATTTCTGCGTAAGCTGCGGTGCGTGGGCGGTTCTGGACAGAGATACGTGCACGTGTTAAGTAGGGGGGGAGAAATGTTGAATTAACTGCTGGAATTACTTATGATGATTTTTGCTGTAATAGCGTGACATTGAAATCAAGAGAGGAAACACCATCGCTGTAGAGATGATGATAGAAAAATAACGTCTCGCATCTGATTTGTCTCTGTGTTTTGTTTTCTGAAATGCCCTTTTCTTTTTCCTTCTTTTTGAAGGCCACTGCAAAGTGTTATGTTGTCTGTGTGCATGTGTCAGCCTGGCAGCGTGAATTTGATGGTGGCTACAATACATCTCCCTTCCTTCCTTCCTTCCTCCCCTCTCTCAGGGAGTGTTACCATAGCATTTCCCTCCCAGGGACTCTCGCGCAGAGCTGCAGATGGGATTCTCGCTATGAACTCCGTGCTGCTCAATCGGATACGCTCCATACTGTAGAAGGAAAGTGGGAAAGAAAGGGTGACTTAGCAACACGGATAAAGCTTTCCTGGTATTTCCAAGAAGCAAAAACCTGATTTGAAACAAAGGCTCGTTTTCATTAAATTGAGGGTGGGATTTTTCTATGAAGAGAAGCAAACCCTGTTTCTCTCCCCCACCTCAGTCTGTTTTCTCTTGTCCGGGGAGATTCATTTGGAATAGTGACTTGCCTGATCCTGGGGCTTACGTTTGTTTTTTTTTCCTTTTTTTTTCTTTTTCCCCCTCTCCTTTAGCTGTGGACATGGCTTGAAGAGCTACAGAAAGAACTGCTTGATGATGTCTACGCTGAGTCTGTGGAGGCTGTCCAAGACCTGATTAAACGTTTTGGTCAACAACAACAGACCACTCTGCAGGTTACGGTCAACGTCATAAAAGAAGGCGAGGATCTTATACAGCAACTAAGGTAAAACACATTTTTATTTAAATCTTGTCTGGTGTACATCGGATGTTCTGTGAGGCTCTTTCTGTTTTGAGGGTAGAGATGATGACTACAAGATATGACCTATAAATAAAACTTGTAAATATTAGGACTACAATGGTGTTTCAGGCTGTACGGATGGTCTCTGACCCTCTGTTTACAGGAAGCTCAGCTTATAAACACTACCTCCACAAGAAGGAGAGTCTGTTTACATAAGCTACCTTTTTGGTAGGAGCAGTCCTATGTCTTTTTAGTCTGACGTGCAGGGCTCCACAGCGTTTTGAGTTCTGCACAGCAGCCTTTTTATAAAGAGACACTTGAAATTGTTTTGCAGACTGATAAGTAACTTTACTGTAGTAAAGACCATCAATTTGCAGTCCATTTCATTAAGTAACAATCTAAATAAATTTGGGCCCCAGCTGCACTGGTACATGTCCCCTTTGCTGCAGGAACAGATATTATCATATCTGAATTTGCAGGTTTTATACTTCAGCAAAAGATTAAGGGTTTGTTTTGTTTTGGTTTTTTTACATTATCTAATTTTGATTTTTTTCATTGCTAGGAAGGTTCAGTAAAGTAAATAGTTATCATTTGCCACTTCCTTTTCACAATAAAAGGGTTTGTCATGGGTTTCAAATTTTATTCTTCCTATAAACAGAATGTCCTCAAATGTTGAATTAGTGAAAAACTGAAAGTAATCTAATTTCCTAATGCTTTTTCAAGTACTAAAACATAATTTGGACTTTTATTAACAAAGATGTACAGACTTAGCTTTCATGTAATATGGCTTGCATTGACCTTATCTGAAACAGTCTTAAATTTTGTCGTCATATATAGCATCCAAATTATATGGTGGTTTTTTTCAATAATGCTATTTTTTCTTTTTTTTTTTTCCTCTTCCTCTTTGCTTTGAATAGGGATTCTGCCATTTCTAGTAACAAGACCCCCCACAACAGCTCGATCAACCACATCGAAACAGTCCTGCAGCAGCTGGATGAAGCCCAGTCTCAGATGGAGGAGCTTTTTCAAGAACGCAAGATCAAGCTTGAGCTGTTTCTGCAGCTCCGCATATTTGAAAGAGATGCAATAGATGTGAGTGTCTGCTTTTGGAGTTGCATTGCACTTACTTCTCCTCTTGTGTAGGAACATTTATGCTGAGATTGTTGTGTCATTGGCACAACAGCCACATTGGCATGTGGCTCAAACGACTGACAGCCTTAGTTCTTACCTGAACTAAGGCATTTGTTTTGTACGTGAAAGTGTCAGGAGGATGCAGAGCTGAGCTTTTTGATACTAACTAAAGCTGTGATTGGCTCCCAGTGCATCTTTAAGCAAATGTCTTGTAAAATTATAATGTACCAGTTGCTTCATCTGGTAAGTTTGGTTTCAATATCAAGCTACCTTGATATATAACTAGTATGCTTACAGTTAATATGAATAAGACTTGCAAGATGGTTTAGTACAAACCCTCTGAACTGTTGCTTTGTAGTAACACCCCTCTTCTCTTTCTTTTCCAAATCACCAGTCTTTTTTCAGTTGGCAATTACAAGTGGTGTTTGCAATTCTGTTTTAATCTTTGGGGATGTTGTATGGGCTGTCTGTGTTGTCTTGTCTTTTTTTTCACATAAGATTCTTTTCCACCTCTGAAAACAATGCAAAAGCAGTTGTAGTGCCACACCCCTGCAAAACTTCAAGAAGTTTTGAGACTGTCCGAATTTTGGAGGAGGATTACAGCATATCAGTTAGAAAGTTTCTGGTTTTATGGAGGGACATGTATACAGATGGACATGAAACTCCGCATGGAGCTTAGGTTAATAGAATTGCATTATAAAGCTTCAGCTGAGTTCATATGACTTTTGTAAAACCACTAGTGCTGTGCACAGCAACTGAAACTAAGTTGGTGCCTCAGAAGGTTCAGGGTTATCCATTGGTAAATGATCCTGTCTGAGTATATGTCAAGACTCTAGAAACTAGGAGTTACAGTGATAATTTTAACCCTTCACTTGTATGTAGTAAAAGCTGCAGCTGTTGGTTAGGTGTGAATGGTGTAAGGGTAAAGAGGCAGTCAGCAGAAGTGATATCTTCTCAGGTTTGTTTTTTTTCTGAAAATCGGGATCAGCTAGCATTGCTGAAGTCTGGTTTAGCTAAGCACATTGTTAGGTGCAGTGCAGAAATAGGCAGACACAGTTCCTTGATCTGTGCCCATAGAGGAAGTGAGAGTGTGCACACTACAGTAATAACAACTCTGGTGTAAAGACTAAGAAGGTTCTCTATTTTGCAATGCACACTAGTCTGCAGGGAGTTTGCTACTTTGATCGTATGAGAGTGGCTGTCTTGCATATGCAAGGGAAAGGTTTTGGCAGAATTGTGATTGTAATAATTAGTTGGATGACTGGTATATGTGGAGGAACATAAAAGGTATCCCCTTCTATAGGACTGTCAGCAATTTTACAGTCTCTGCAGAAGTGATCTGCAGTGCTCGATGTCTGTGTGATGTTCTCAGAACACTTTTATTGAGGAAATGGCAGCCATGGGGGGCAAGGCATACTAAGAGAATTAATGGAAGAATTAGGTTAAATGTTTGAGTGAAGTTCACGATTAAGGCAATTGCTCTCTGCTGTAGGTTACGTAAACCAGGATTCTACAACAGCAGAAAGCTGGTTGCAGGAGCCCTGCTTTGCAGATGCGTTCTAGTCCTTCAGTGCAGGACAGCATCTGTAAAGATAGTAGTACTTCTGTGTATGTTGTTGGGTGATGCCCATAGGATTTTGCATTGGAAAGCTGCAAACCCTAACTTGACAGGTCTTGTTTTTTCTAAAGCTGACACTTGGCATGCTTTACATTTTGGCACATAAAACATAAAGCAAAGTACCAATTACCTTACTGAAAGAGTTGCTGTATTTTGTTTATATGGCTTGGAAACAGAAATTGTGCTTATTTAAGATTGCCAAGGAGCCCTCCAGGGAACAAAATGACCCTGGCTGGAAAGCGTCTTCAGCAAAATGTTGTTTGCTTTGCTGTCTCTGTACCATGTCATCTCCCTGCTTCCTCAGCAAAGCACGCTTCTCTTTTCCCTCTCCCTGAAGGCAGACATCTGTTTGGAAACTTCCAGGAAGAAAATGTAGGGTCTAGTTGCAGGTCAGTTGTTTGAAAGCAGAAGCTCAGCTGAAGTAACATGATAGTGAGGAGGAGCCAGATGCCAGCTAGGAACTTGCAGACCTTGTTTTGACCTCCTTCTTCATCGAGGATTTTGTGTGACTGGTTCAATCAATTAAGACTTGGCTGTAGGGGCAGTTCATTCAGGGGACCATCCTGTGAGGACAGTTTTTCTGGAAGGCGAGTAGTGTTTCTAGCTTGTCTTACTGCTTGCAAAATAACAGAGGCTAAAACAGGACAAAGGGTTCTCTTAGCACTGCAGGATCATACTGTGCAGCTGTGCTTCTGGGGAAAGGGGTGAGATTTGCTGGCAGGGTTAGTCCTCTTCCTCTTGGCCTTACTCTTCCCTTATTATTCGCTGATAAAATACTCTGTTTCTTTCAGTTGCTGTGTTTTATCCTACACCTTCTCAGATTCTCCTGCTCTTCTGAAATTGCTGTAACTCCAGCACTGTCTCTGTTTTGCCCCTTGCTCTTGGCATATAAACTTGACCTTCTCTACCCTCCGTAGGCTTTTAAGTGCCATTGGTCATGAAGTATTTGAAGGACGCTGTTGTGAATGCCTGTATTAACTAAAGGCAAGAAGGAGCAAAATAATGTACGCAGAGAGTCCCTTGCTAGGGTGATTAGTAGCATAAGGAAGATGTGTATGGACCTAGCCAGTGGGAAGGTAACACTGGTGGCAATGTATGCAGCCTAAAATGTTTGTGTCTCATCTGTGTCTGTGCATTTTTGCTTGTCTGTAACTTAAATGCCTTGAGGCCTCTGTCAGGGCTCCACACAAAGCATACCACACACTTTTCAACTCACGGTTTTATCTCAGCTCTATTTTTGGACCACACTTACAAGATGCCTGTTAAGTCATACAGCTGAAAAGGCAAGGATGCAAAGTGGTGGATCACAGAGACCGAACTCTTCTCCCTTTCCCATTTTCCCTTTTTCTTTCTCCCCAGCACATAGTATTTTCCAGGTCCTGGTTAGCACTCAGTTGGTATAAGGAATGCTAGTTAGACCCATCTGAAAAGAGACCTGTGGTTCTTTATTTCTTTCCCACTCAGTGCAAAAGAACTGGCATCCCTTCTGTGTTATACCGTGCCTTGTTTCCTGTCAGTGTTACCTTTACATTTTGTAAAAACCTAGGAATGTCAGGCAGCTCAGCCTCTGCACTAGGAACTTTTTGAACACGTGCTATGGTAAGTAGTTACCCTGTGTTTGTGCTGGGTTGTCCATTTCCTGAGAGTGGTATTAGTTTGTGATGCAGTTACTTTAGATGTCTATTAGTCATTTGTCGTTGTTCTGTTTGTTTAATGCTAATTGTCTTGACAAAACTTTACAAAGAAAATAGGAACCTGCTCACTCTAAAAGTGTTGCTTGTAAAGCAGAACTTCAGGGGAAGCACTGAAGAGTGTGGGCAGAGAGGGCTTAATGCATGTTATTTTTAACTCTGCCCTCCATGCATTTCAGATTTGCACGGTGGGTGCAACGGCTGAAACAGATCACCTTGCGCCACCTAATTACTGCTGAAAAATTGTAAGGATTACTGCCCTTGTTAGGAACCTCGGCTGTGATGTTCACTGACTTATCTTTTGAATGAGTGTGGGACCATGCTGGCACTATTTATTTGAATCGTGGGCTCCCTGGTCTTTTGAAGGGGACAGGGAATGTCTTGCTCTTATACGGAGTGTTTCAGACTGCTTTAAATAATGTGTGGGTCATGATCTTAACCTTGGGGTTGCATGAAATAACATGGGAAGAAGTTATATTCTTACTGTTGCTTGTTCTTTGGAGGCAGTATCACTGAAACCTCTGGCTGAGGTGACACACAGCGTTGACCTCTTAAAACTACCTGTCGTTCATCGTGGGTACAATGAATCTCAGGATAGTCTAAGGGGACATAGTGACTACAATCTACTTAAACCATTCTATTATTATAAAAATACTGACACTTAGCCACAGCAATGTCCTATTGTGAGCTTACTGTGTTTATTACCTTATTTCCACTCAGTTTGCTAGTAAGAGAGGTAAGGGTTTGGTAACCCTTACCTTTTGCTAGTAAGAGAGGTAAGGGTTTGGTTCTGAAGGGAGATGGACTGGTTTTGCTTTTAAAACAGTGGCATGAATGTGCCATGTGCCATGTTAAATCTTAATCCACTTTTTAATGGTGGTTAGAGAGATGGTGAAAGATGACATTTTGACAGCAGAGTTTCACGACCTTCTTTGCTGCTCACATTTCTCAGTTTGACCAAGTCTAACAACAGTTACTTCTTGAGGATAACGTGTGAATGTTGTTAACTTGAACTGGATGAAAATAAGATGGTAAATCTATTTTGTGAGAACTTCCATAGTGCAGTGGATGGTTTGAAGAAACAAACGTTAGATGACCTCCACTGCTTTCAGTAATGAAGGAATACAGAGTTTTGAAGAGGAGCTGGGACAAGCAGGTCTGAGGTGTGTGAGAGCAGAAAAGGCGGGTATTTGGAAATAAGTGGTTTCTCAGGCTGAACTCTCGGGAAGACTTGACGTTTCTGAAATATTTCAGGTCAGTTAAAAGGAGATGAAGAGCAGAAGGAGGTAGCAAGACATGTTGGGCATGGACCAAGTAAAAGGGAAATAAAGGGAAGTTGTGAAGGATTTTGTGGGAGGGAAAGCCTGCGTGTGTGTTTAGAGGGGAAACCCTCATAAAGCATAAATAGATTGTGCGTGTGATGTTTCGAGCACACGGAAGAGAGATGAAAGAAGCTTTAAGCAGTAGCTAAAAAGCCTTGTCCTGTATATCTTCCTGCATCTCATCCATCAGTGCTTCTGTTTTCAGTGTTACCCCAAAACATGAGTTTCTGCTTGTTTTCACTTTGGTAGACCTAGCAGATCAGGATTAGGGATTCCAAATAGCTCCCTTAATTGTTTGGTATCTCCCATCATGGCATGGTGCAAAACTTGAAAACTTAATGAATCAAGTAAAATTTTTGCAGAACGCCTTTAAAATAGGATGTAACTCACTGATGCCACAATTTTAATAATAATTGCTTGATGTGTCCATTTCTTTTGGTGCCATGTGAGCAGAATGGAAACGAGCCTTCGAGAAAGATTGTAGCTGACTATGGGAACTTTATATGGATGATTTAACTTTACTTTCTCCTCAATTCTATTTTTTCTAGAAGGCTTGTTTTCCTGAAATTTCTCTTGTAGTTTAACTGTCTCAGTAACTTCACAGCTCTGATTAAGCACTTGGAAAGCGTAGTAGCATATTTCTTTTGCTGACAACAAATTACTTTGGTTAAATATTTATGCAGTCAGCTACTTTGTTGCTAATGCCCATTTAGTCAGATCCTCTCTTCGCTGTGTCTTGCTGCATAAATAGGTGTTTTCCTGTTATTTAGAACCATTCACATCAGTTTGTCCTACTCCTGAAATCATACAACTCTGGAGCTAAGCCATACTTGGTTCTTGATATCTATAATTTTGCTTTCTTAATGAACTGCAGTAGTTTGTGGCATAACTGCTGAAAATTCTGAAAAATAATTTGATTACAGGCTTGAGGGATAAGTGTGTCACAGACTTGTTTGAAGTAACTGATGCATCAAGCCTTTGCCATAAGAACTCAACCCACTTTCATCAGTGAGGATTGTAAGGATTATTCGTTAGACTTCAAAACAGTTTTTTATCCTAATTAAAAGGAATATTTTACATTTCGGCCAGGTTTTGCAATATGATTTGGAAAACGCACTTGTGTGGACAGACAAGAAGGGCTTGTTGTTGTGATGCATGTGTTAAAGAAAAAAAATCCTTCCTTAGCTACCCTTCTTTGGACATCTTATGACTGAGAGTAAAATCCAGAATTAAAGTGTAAACTGAAATGCAGCTGAATGATTTCAGCAAGCAAATTTAGCTCTGACACTACAGTAATACTGCAATAAAGTGGTACTTTTTGGTTTTGCACCATTCACTAAGTACCCTGCCTTTTTTAGCGAGTAGTGCTTCTCAGTTGTCTGGCAGAAGTCAAAGGTGCTCACAGAGCCTGATGCTTCCTGCTCACGGAAGGGGAGAGATGGCTTTTTGGTAAAAGGGCTTGAGATGAGCGTAACTGAAAGCTAAGCTGTCTCTTGATGTGTGAATTATTACTCGGTGCAGTCTGAAGAATTGAAAAGATGTTTTAGATCGTTTTACTTCAAAAGGGGAGATAAAAACATTTTAACGTTTTCACAAGTGAAGTGTTGATGAAGGAGTACCTTAAACAAGGCAAGGCTACTTATAGTATTGCAAGCACTGGTTGAAGGAGAGCTGTAGTGGTTCTCAAAGAGATTCTTCTAGACTGTTTTCTGAAATTTAAAATCCATGCTAAAACAGCCTGTGTCTGAACCATGTTGAACCTGATCAGTGAAGTCAATCAACAATGAGCAACTCCAGTTCCTGACCTCCATCGTAAGCGCAACATTGGAAATAAACATATGTTGTGTAACGGGTACTTGAACATTGTCATCCTCCTTTTCCCCCCAGATAATTTCAGACCTCGAGTCTTGGAATGATGAGCTCTCTCAGCAGATGAATGACTTTGACACTGAAGATCTTACCATAGCAGAACAGAGGCTCCAGCATCATGCAGACAAAGCCCTGACCATGAATAACTTGACCTTTGATGTCATCCACCAAGGGCAGGATCTGCTGCAGTATGTCAATGAAGTGCAGGCATCTGGTAAGATGGCTCCTTCGTGCTATTCTGGGTAGTAGCTTTATTAGAATTATCCAGTTGTCTCTCCACAGGATGTGTGAAAATAACAGAGATGCTGGTTAACTGTAAACTGGAGATGTGGACATATTTTTTTCTCCCTTTATACTCAAATCATTTGATAGCGTTCATGAGAATATACTATTATGGCATGTAGTTTTTATCTAGGAGTTGGCAACACCTGAAGATGTTTAGGTTTTAAAGAAAAGGATTCCACTCAGGAAGTCAGGAAAATTGGAGTAATTACCAGGGAGTTAATTTTATAGTTAATTGCAGCAATGCAGTCAAGCCAAAATTTTCAGCTTTCAAGTAATAAGTCTTTCTTTTTTGTTTCTTACGCCCCTTCACTTGATGTTTTTAACTGTATGCAGTCACCTAGGGTAAATCTCAGGCTTCTTTTAAAAAAACAAAAGTTAATAGTGCATTTTTGAAGAGTGCAAACACCTATGCTCATTTAAGCAAATCCTCCGAGGATTAAGTTGAACTTTGAGAAGGAACTGGAAAAGTAAGCGTAAAACAGTGGACACGGGCTGTTTGTCTTCGGAAGACTTGTAAGTCATATATAAATAACTGGCTGATTACAGGTGTTGAGCTGCTTTGTGACAGAGATGTAGACATGGCAACTCGTGTCCAGGATCTGCTGGAGTTCCTCCACGAGAAGCAGCAGGAGCTGGACTTGGCTGCTGAGCAGCACCGCAAGCACTTGGAGCAGTGCGTGCAGCTGCGGCACCTGCAGGCTGAAGTCAAGCAGGTACGTCTGGGCTGTGCCCCCGCGGAGGGGTCGGACCCCCAGAGCTATTCCACATCTCTGGGAGAGGTCGGTTCCCATAAACAGATGGGGAAAATTACTTTCTGCTGTATAAAAGCTTGTGTTTGGAGGGGGGAGGGACTTTGAATTGAGCACCTAAGAAACTTCATTTTCTGTTAAAATTAAGTGGATATTTTAATTTGCATCAACAGTCCATATATCTACGTGGATACAAGTCCACTATTTGAAGTGTAGAGCAATTTGAACTAATGTTAAACCCACACTTTTATCATCATCTGTATGGTGATTAATAAAAATGTTCAGCAATAGTCCCTGCACGCTGGCCTGATACGTTTTGGTATATTGTTTGGGACATCTACAAATAATGATAACATAATACCAGCATGATTTACTTTCTGGGAGAAGAAAAATGAAGTTTTGCTTCTCGTGGCATTAAAGTGGCAAGTTTTGAGGTCCTTATCTGAGAAACACCTAAGCCTTTGCTGAATTTGAGATGCTGTGGGCAAAACCACTGAAGTAGATGAAAGTTTAAAAAACAAACAAAACACTAGAAAGGTAAGAGTTTTTGATCTTGCTCACACTTGGCAGCATCACAGAAATCTACTACAAGCAGTTGTATTAGTCTGTCCCGAAACAGCTCTCACTGTGACTTGTCCTTTTTCTGTTTGTCATGAGCTCTTAAAAAAATTCATCTTCCTCATGAGACTGTGAACAAGAACTCCTGAATTGCAAAGTAATATCAAAGCAGTCCAGCTAGCGTAGGAGAGGTGAACAGGAGGTTTCCAAAGTCTTTCCAGACATCGGCTGGTTACTCTGTAGTAGGAGACCCAAAGTTTCTGTGTGGTCTTGAATTAAAGGAATGCAAGGAACTAGTAGTGTCTGCTGTCAGTGCAATCTAGGCGTTAATCAAATACATGACCTTCTAGTTCAAGCCTTTGCATATTCTACTGAACTGTCCTGTATCCGTCTTAGCACTTGTTCGTCTTCGTACATGCAAATTACAAATGACTCCTTTCACGTGAGTAATGGTTGAGATAAAGTTATTGTGGATCAGGATAGTTTCTGTACTCAGTTGCATGCTGTCTTGAGGATGAAGGAAAAGAGTGCACTTTTGCAAAGAAAAAAAATGTAAAGAAGGAGTGTGAATGCCAGCTGAGGCAATCTCATCCCTTTGCGGTACATCAGTGGGTTAGGATGGGATGGGCTATTAAGAAAAAGAAATTGTTAATTCCCATGATACTGAAATAATATTCAGTTACAGAACAGAATATAGCACTTCGGTAATATTTCAAGACACACTATTAATTAGTTATTTATATTGCATGCTCCCACAATAAAGTGAGTACCTTGCTCTACTGGCTTTGTTTGTATGCAAGTTAAATGTGACGAGAAAGACACACGTGTTTAAAACCTGTGTTTGCGGAACCAATGTTCTGTATTTTGGCAGATACAAGCAGATGATGAACATCATGGATTGTAGAGGAATATCCATGTTACGCTTAGTATATGGTTTGTAGGTCATTGTGTAAGATCCTTGTAACTTTTTCGAACCACTGCTAGCCCTGACTGAAGCCGAAGCTTCAAGTTTAGATTTTTAAGAAAGCACTGGAAAAAATGAGTTCATCTTATAATAAAGCTATAGATAGTATACTATTCTAGCCAGCCGCCTTTTCTGAATGGACTGGGATTTAGGAGAAAAAATAGGTTCTTTTTTATATTCCTAGAACACATCTCTATCAAGTGGGATTTTATGTTGAATTAAATGCCGTAATAGGCGTGAATTTTCAAACTTATATGAATGTGTAGCTGACAGAGTGTTCATGTATTACAAACTCCTTTTCCAGATATTCATTGTACAGATTAACCTGCAACACTTCCCCAGCCTGAAGGCCTAAAAATTGAATGGAACTAAAACTGAGTGTTATATTGTCTCATAGGATTTCTTTCAATCCCCTTTGGAATGCTTTGGGGCTAGTTACTCTTAGTTTTGTCATTTCAGTTGCCTTTTCAGGAAGCCACAGCTGATTTATTCTAGTTTTTATTAGGTATCAGGAAGCATGGTCTTCCCCTGTTTCCTCTGCAATGGGAAAAACTTCATAGCTCAGCAGGTCACAGCAGGTGCTTTACCTGAGAGTAAAATGACATGGTAAACCTCCTCTTCAGTCTGTTTGGTTTGTATTTTGTTGCCTGAAGCAGTGAACACACTGTTTTCCAGTTCAATTACTGTGGTTTTCTGCGAGATTTATTGTTGATGAACTGGCTGTAAGCGCACTTGTTATGTAGATGGGATACTGTCACCATGGCAAGGATTTTAACAAGATTTCCATTTGAATAATGGAAACTGATGTTACTGTCATTGTATTTCACATATATATATATATGTAAAATATAAAAATACGGAGCTTGTAGTCATGTGAAAAGGTTAGACTGGAACACTGCAGGAATTTTTCCATAGGGTTCGTCTCTCAGATTACTATAATGGAGACCAGCAAACTGTCTCCTGGCTTAGTTTTTTAGTCAAATAGTTGCAAGCAGTCTCTTCAGTACTAGGTAGTGAAACTTGGAGCTTAGTGAATTCTTAGCAAATAAGCACAGAAAGCAGATAAAAACACCCAGTATTGCTTCTCCCTTAACTACCATACTAGTTCTGCTTTGTGGCCATTGAAGTTCTGTAGATCAAGGCTCAGTACTAGGAGGAAGCAGAAGAGCCAGAAGACAAACAGAGGTTTAAAGAAAACCTGCGAAGAATTTTCTTGTCAACTTTATGTGTAATAGGTGCAGAAAGGGCAAAAATGGATAGAGGGTAAAGGTGCTGTCATGTCCTCCGTCTACACTGCAGACTTACTCTTTTCTACAGGCTTGCAGGATTTATATAGAAGAATTCAAAGATACAATATCAGGGGAAAAGAAAAACCAACTTGTTAGCTATTTATTGTGCAGGCAGAAGTGAGAAAACCTGCATTACTAATACAGCAGTATTGCAGTCTAGATAAGCGTAAGACAGAAGGTGAGGTGGTGATGCAAATTTGAGGAAATGAATGTTGTGTCAAGATGGCTAGACCTCAGTTGCTTCAAGCTGTTAAAGATATGTTAGAGTGTACTTTGGATGTAGACCAGACGTGCCTTTTGTTTTGAAGGATTTGTGTTTTAATAGGTCCTTCTTCTGGTTTCCGCCCATGTTTTCAGTCTATGACTAGAGTCACATCATCCTGATTCCCTTAATAATAACCTGGCACAGTAACATTAATGGTAATGTCACATGTGGATCACTAGAAGAGACTATTTAGCGTTAAGAGCTAATTGTGCTTTGGTACTTAATAAGTTTCGAGAGCTAACTGTGATTTGGTAGTTAATATATTTATTACCAGTGGTTAAAGGTCTAAAATCAATTAGTAGGAAAAGGTTAGAGAAGGTATGCTTAAACTGGTTATTTTCGAATCAACTGGCCCAAAGGAATTCACCCTAGAATACCTAGACAACTGCCTGAAATAATGTCATAGACATTAGTGCTTATCTACCCAAACTTCTGGAGATTGGATGAGGTTCTGGAGGCCTGGAATTCAACATCTGCTTCTCAAAGGTGGGAAAGGATTAGCTGAGGGAGGATTATAGGTCAGCTAGTTTAACATAATTCCCAGGAAAAATATTTAAACAAGTAGATTATTAAACCTGAACAGTGACAGGGAGAGGAGAAAAGGCTAACGTAGATTCATTAGGCATAGCTTCCCGTTGATAAATCCTGTTTCTTCCTGACAGGTCTTCTGGGTAGAGGTGAAAAAGCAGATGACATAGATCTTCCTTCTATTAAAGCTTTTAAAATAGTTTAGTTCAATCTATCCTGCCCTAGCTTACTATGAGAATGTCATATGAGACTACGTTACCATGAATGATAACTTGCTGGAAAACCATACTCAGTAACAGAAGTTATTAAGAGACTTACTGGATTGGAAAAGAGATTTCAGAATTTTTAAAAAAATCTGTAGAAGTCTGTATTTGGATAATGGTTCATGTTTTCAGTCAGAAAATCTACATGTTAGAGTAGAGGTTACGCTTTTAAATATGAAGATAAAGGCAAAAGACACTGGGAAAGGGATTTGAGTTCATCAGAAGACACTGGATTACAGTTCAGAATTATCTTGAGGTATGGGAGAATTGCACTGCAAGTAGGATGTGAATTTTATTAGTGACAAATACAGAGCATGATGTACTGGCAGGAATAATCAGCTGAACAAATACAGCACGGGGTAATTACTGGCTGGGCAGCAGTTCCATAGAAAAGTTGTATAGACGACAGTGAATAACGTGAATTATGTCCAGCTTTACTCAGTATTTGAAAAATTTTGACTGAAGTCATGGTTATCAACTGGAGAGAGCTCGTAAAAGAGCAGTGAGAAAAATAAGGCAGCTAACTTCACATGGGAGAGATTTAAGAGGCTGTGGTCAACAAGAGAAGAGGAATCTAGAGGAGGGAGTTGGGTAATGTTCTTTATGGAGACAGGAGAGGAAAAAACAGAGCTAGTGTCTCCTTGTTGTGGGCAGGAGAAATTAAATGAGCCGAAATTAAAGCAAGAGAGATTTGAGTGTTAGACATCAGAAAGAAGACTTAGGGTGATAAAAATATCTGGTGAAAGTGTGGGATTGGAGTCTTGAGTAAGGAACAAGGCACAGATCTTTTGGGAGGGGGTCTTAAGGTTGCATGTTCCTGCAGTTGGTAAGGGACGCAGTAGGTGGCCCTGTGTCAAAGGCAGCACATTCTGAAAACCAAAAATCTTTAAGCAATTAGAAGACACTCAATGGTCACATTTTTCTCAACATTAGTATTCAAAATTATTTGCTTACTTTTTACTAAGCTGCATGTCCTCAGTTTACATCACTGACACTGGCTCTTAGGCAAATATCGCTTGTAACTTGTTCCTGTTTTCCAGGTGACAGAAATGGTATTCAGAAACACAGCCATGTTCAGAGCATAAACTGAAACCACAAGCATATAGTAGGTGACTGAAAGATATGAGTTGTCACCTAAGTGAATTTACAATGAATGTCATTCGCTGTGTTTATTGAATATATAATTCACTGTACATATATAATTAATAAATTAATTAGTCATCAATTCCAGTACTACATGTGTCCCTAAATGGTTTTTTCCCTAGCCATGATAATTTTCTTGCTGGTTGGCAGTGGAATTGCATATTTCATGGTCTTCTCTTTTGTTACAGGTGTTGGGTTGGATCCGAAATGGAGAGTCCATGTTAAATGCTGGGCTTATCACTGCTAGCTCTTTGCAGGAGGCAGAACAGTTACAGAGGGAGCATGAGCAGTTTCAACATGCAATAGAGGTAAAAGCACCATTTCAGTGACCATAGCCAAGAAGTCCTGTATGACAGTTCATGAGTCTCTGTAAATAGCATTTCTGGGTTCACGCTACAATGTTTTGAGTTTAGGAAAAGTTGTTGAAATCACCTTATGGCAAAGAGATTAAAACACTTACTGGGAAGGTGGGTTTTTTGTTCTTGTTCATTTTGGAGTTGCAATTCCAGATGAACACACCTGCTCAGTACCTTTTTGCATCTTTGTAAAGGGATAGCAGCTCACCGCAATTTTACTGAAAATGGTGTTTCCCTTTGTTAGAATACAATGTATAAAGCTAATCGTTAAAGTTAAGAATAAATGGAACAGCAAACATCAGGTTTGTGTATTCTGATATGGTCCTTTAACATTTCCATTTTTGTCTGACAGTAAGTTTCACTGAAATTCGTGTTGGTGGTGTGTCCATCCTCCTGTCGTGACTTCGAACTAAACTTATTGGATTGGTCATATCTCTGCAAAAAATAGGCAGAGATCTTAAGATTGACTGAAATGCAATATTATTCATTTATATGCACTATCAAGGGACTTACAGTGATACTGATTACATATAGCATATGTTTTTTAAGCACTTTTGTTGAAAGAATAACCAGTGTTATGATTATTTGGGAAAACTATTTTCAGAAGTACTCTGTCTTGCAGCAACTCTTTGATGTTTATTTCATGTTCATTTGCTATTCAGTGGAGTTTTATGCTTCCCCTCTTTCTTTTTTTTTTTTTGTCTTTTTACAGTTTACACTATATGTACCCTCATTTTGAGAGCTTTGGTAACTCTTAAGTATAAAAATCATGAGACCTCTAGGTGTTCATCAATTCAAGAATAAACAACTAGGAAGCTTAAATTCTGTGTTTTCTGGGTCATTCTGTACTCAGATATAATAATGCTTATTATTATAGTTAGGGATTCCAGATTTTAGGCAAGTACATGTTTACACAGAGAACTACAGTTAAAAATTTGCTTACAATGAATGGAGAGTTGTCTTTTGTATTGGCCTGCATGCCTGCACCTTCATTTGCTCACCACTGATGTGGAAAAGACCGCAGTAAAGCTGTGAGGACAGTAATAACAATCAAGCCAAAATGAGATACATTCTTTCCATGTTCTTTTGCCTCACTATGAAGGGAAAGAAAATCAACCTGAAATTCATAATTATAACAAAGTGTACTGCAACATAGATATGCCATGTGTGCCTTAATGCTAGACAGTGGCTATTGCTTACAAACTGCTAGTCATTGTTGATTTGATGGTAAATCTCTACAGGATTTATTTCCTTTGTATTTGCATAGTGAAGTCATGCAGTGACTAATATTAGACAGTTATTTTTATCTGATGGGTGTTTATGCATGTGTGTAGAAGTGTTACTGATACAGTGGAAATATGAGCCTTTGAGGTCTTCAAGAAAATGAACTGAAGTTCTCCACTGAACTCCTGAATTTCCACCCTTTGTCAGAAAACACATCAAAGTGCCCTGCAGGTTCAGCAGAAGGCAGAGGCAATGCTGCAGGCTAATCACTATGATATGGATATGATCCGGGAGTGTGCAGAGAAGGTTGCTTCCCACTGGCAACAACTGATGCTGAAGATGGAGGACCGTCTCAAGCTTGTGAATGCCTCTGTTGCCTTCTATAAAACTTCTGAACAGGTAAAGAAATGCTACATGATCTGTGTCTGCCTTGGTTAATTCTTCAGTGTGGTATTAAACAGCATTACCTAAAATAATGATTGACTAGGTTTGGTTATATTTACTAACTTGATAACAACTGCAGTTATACAAAAAAATGCAAAGAGCAAATCCTCTTACCAGCTGCCTTAGAAAGAGAAACCATGTGTTGCAGCCTTTCAATATATAAAGAGGTCTTATAAGACAAAGACTTTACCAAGGCCTGTAGTGACAAGACAAGGGGCGATGGTTTTAAACTGAAAGGAGGTAGATTTAGGTTGGGTGTAAAGAGGAAATTTTTTACGATGAGGGTGGTAGGACACTGGAAGAGGTTGCCCAGAGAAGTTGTGGACGCCCCATCCATGGAAGTACTCCAAGTCAGGCTGGATGAGGCTTTGACCAACCTGATGTAGTGAGAGATGTTCCTGGCCATGGTGGTGGTTTGGACTATAGATGATCTTTAAAGGTCCCTTCCAACCTAAACCATTCTATGATAAACGAATAATAGACAAATTGTACTAACTGCTAAGAGATTACAGTGTAATTGGTGTGGCTACACTTGCTTCAATTAAAAAACTTCAAAGAAAGTTCATTACCAAAGTGCAGTGATTATTGGCGAAGACTGAAATTTTCATCTGCCTCTTCTATCACTCTCCCCTTTAATATTCCTCAGATTCTTATTTTCAGTTGAGAAAAGTCTTGTAAAACATTTCCAAGATGAAATATACTGTGCTTAGTTGGATTTCTGTTTGTTTCAAGAGGTTTTGCTTAAACCATAAAAAAGTTACACAGAGGTTTTAATAGAAGAACTTCAGATGGCTAATTCTGGTTTTTGTGTGGGAGTCAGAGAAAAATCAGCTTCATCCTACTTGTCCACAGAACAGTTAGGGGGAAGGTTGGCAGGGTTGCTGCTTCTGCCATCATATCTTAAACCCATCCTGAACTATGCAGTCACAGAGGCAGAGAAAGATGAGCAACTTTAGGGATAGCCTTCTGAGCAAGTCCACGTGAGCAGGCCAGTGCTTTCAAACCTACAGCCAAAGTTTGTTGCCTTCTCTTAAGTCCCAGTCAAAACATGTCTTCTGAGGTATATGGTAAGGTATATGTAAGGGGTAGATTGGTTTTCTGGGTTTTTTGGCTTGAATTTTGAATATTTGTCTTACTGAATTACATTTGAGTTGGATTCCTTTTTCCTGATAGGTGTGCAGCGTGCTGGAAAGCCTGGAGCAAGAATACAAGCGAGAAGAAGACTGGTGTGGGGGAGCAGACAAACTGGGTCCCAACTCTGAAACAGATCATGTTACTCCCATGATAAGCAAACACCTGGAACAGAAGGAGGCGTTCCTGAAGGTAAGGTTTGCCATTTTTTTGTGGTCTTCTGTGTCTTGGAAAGCATGCAGTCATATGCTCAGTCTTACAGTGCTAAAATGTATGTGGAAAGCAGCAATGCCCATTCAAGAGCTACAGGTATGTCCCAAACTGCAAAGATGTGTGAAGTGGCACGTTAACTGCTTGTGGCAGTGATTAGGAGAATACTGCCAAGTGCATAAAATTGTAGCCAGTTTTATAAATATATTTCCTGTTGAACTTCAATAGATGTCAGGTCTCCCACTGTGACTGAAGAGGAATTGGAAATCACTGCTTTGAGCAACTGTCATTCTAAAGAACGCTTAAAGGCTGCTGCTTTGGAAGAGAAGTGACAGTCACATGGTGCCATTGCTGCCTGTGCATCAGAGCAGCTTTCAGCTGGTGGGCAGGGACACCTTCCACTAGACCAGGTTGCTCAAAGCCCCGTCCAACCTGGCCTTGAACACTGCCAGGGATGGGGCAGCCACAGCCTCTCTGGGCAACCTGTGCCAGTGCCTCACCGCCCTCGCAGTGAGGAACTTCTTCCTTACACCTACTCTAAATCTACCCTCTTTCAGTTTAAAGCCATTACCCCTCATCCTATCACTACACTCCCTGTTAAAGAGTCCCTCCCCAGCTTCCCTGTAGGCTGCCTTTTAGGTACTGGAAGGCTGCTACAAGGTCTCCCCGGAGCCTTCTCTTCTCCAGGCTGAACAACCCCAACTCTCAGCCTGTCTTCATAGGAGAGGTGTTCCAGCCCTCTGATCATCTTGGTGGGCCTCCTCTGGACTCGCTCCAACAGGTCCATGTCCTTCTTATGGTGGGGGCCCCAGAGCTGGATGCAGTACTGCAGGTGGGTCTCACGAGAGCGGAGCAGAGGGGCAGAATCCCCTCCCTCAACCTGCTGGTCACGCTTCTTTTGATGCAGCACGGGATGCGGTTGGCTTTCTGGGCTGCGAGCGCACATTGCTGGGTCGTGTTGAGCTTCTTGTCAACCAAAACAATCAAGTCCTTCTCTGCAGGGCTGATCTCAATCCACTCATTGCCCAGCCTGTATTTGTGCTTGGGATTGCCCTGACCCCTGTGCAGGACCTTGCACTTGGCCTTGTTGAACTTCACAAGGTTTGCACGGGCCCACCTCTCAAGCCAGCTTTCTTGGACCCCTCTTCCCTCCAGGGTTATATCCCTTGGTACTTTGCCAAGCAGATCCCTGAAGAGGCCAAAGTCTGCTCTCTTGAAGTCCCGGGTAGTGAGCTTGCTGTGCACCCTCCTCACTGCTCTAAGGATCTTGAACTCCACCATTTCATGGTCACTGCAGCCAAGGCTGCCCTTGAGCTTCATGTTCCCCACCAGCCCCTCCTTATTGATGAGAACAAGGTCCAGCATAGCACCTCTCCTCGTTGGCTCCTTTATCACTTGGAGAAGGAAGTTGTCATCAACGCATTCCAGGAACCTCCTGGACTGCTGATGCCCCACTGCGTTGTCCCTCCAACAGACATTGGGGTGGTTGAAGTCCCCCATGAGGACCAGGGCTTGTGAATGTAAGGCTGCTCCTATCTGTCTATAGAAAGAGGGCCTCATTTGCTCGGTCTTCCTGCTCGGGTGGCCCGTAGCAGACCCCCACCATAATGTCACCTGTCCCTGCCCTCCTTTTCATCCTGACCCAGAAGCTCTCAGTTGGCTCCTCATCCATCCCCAGGCGGACCTCTGTGCAGTCCAGCTGGTCATTGACATAGAGGGTGACACCCCCTTCTTGTCTCCCCTCCCTGTCCTTCCTAAAGATCCTGTATCCTTCTATTCCAACGTTCCAGTCATAGGAGCCATCCCACCATGTCTCCGTGATGCCAATAACATCATAGCCCTGCAGGCGTGTGCACACCTCTAACTCTTGTTTATTCCCCATGCGACATGTGCTTGCATAGAGGCATTTAAGCTGGGCTCCTGATGAAGGTGACTTACTGGCCGGAGTGGCTGGAATTCCTTTGTGCTGCTCCTCAGGTGCTCTCCTGCTGACCTGTGATCCCTCTCCAGGCTCTGGGCATCTATTGCTGGCACTGGCATCAAAAACATATTAGCATAGCTCTAAGTATACTGTCAAATAGATCTTTCTGCAGCTGGCATATGAGTTAACAATCTTGGCTTTAAAACAATATGAGAAATGACTTTGTTACTGGACCAAACCATGCTGCCTTTACCTATCCTTTTACAGTAGCCTTTCATGTTCTGCTTATTAAAAATAAGGCAGCCAGCCCATATATAGTACTTGGTGTACATTAAGATGAAGGTGGCAGCTGAGCTGAGTGTTGGCAATACAGTGGCGAGGACTGAAAGCTCTCAAGGCCTTGTCTTAATATTTTAAGGGCGTGTCTTGATATTTTAGCACTTTTGGTTTCACTTCAGTGGAGTGTTTACTTTTTGTTTAAAGTACTGGTGGCTGTTTTGGAATATCTGGGTGAGTATGTAAGCACGTGCACTCTGTTTACGCAATAACTAACTTCAAGTGGCACATGGCACATACACAAAACAAACTTCTCTGAGCTCTGAGTCATGCTGAACGCTCTAGAGCAGGTAATTACTTTTCAGGATCTTCAGATAAAAAGGAATAGCATTTTGTTTGGGGTTTTTGGTTTTTTGCATTTGTTTTTTTTTTCCCCTGACGGATAAGTAAGGATTAACTGCTGTTGGTTGGGAAAACTATTTCAATGGTTGGGTTGGCTTACTATAGAAGGATTTAACAAGTAATGCTTTCTAAAATTGAAGAGGGTGGGAAGTGCACAAAAGGGGGGTGAGGAAGGTCCTTCATCTCTTTCTGGATGTATATTTGCGTCTTCAAATAAAGTAATACTGCTGACTCTCTAGGCTTGCACGCTGGCTCGGAGGAATGCTGATGTCTTCCTGAAATACCTGCACAGGAACAGCGTAAACATGCCAGGGATGGTGACACACATCAAAGCACCTGAACAACAAGTCAAAAGTAAGGGGTTTCTTGTTCTTTTTTTCTCCAGAGAATGTGATCATCATGTGCTATGGTGTGTGTGATGGTGGGGGAGTGAAGCCTGCCCAAGTGGAAAGGGTTCTGTCAGGCTTAACAGGAAATAATTTGAGTTGCTTGCCCACTTTGAAGGAGCTGCAAGTCATTAAATTCTCTTATATCCAAATGGAGTTGCTTTGAATTTATTTATCTCCTGCTTACACCTAATCTTCTTTCAATTTGAGACTCAGATGTGCTGCTTTTGTTGAGAAAATAAGATAGTAAACTTCCGCATGATAATGTCTGGTCTGAAGCCAAATGAGAGCTGATCACTGTAAGCTTACTCAGTGTGTTAGCATGGTGCATTCTGTGAGTTCCTTGGGAGTGCCAGCATGATACAAGATAATCCTTTGAATGATGCCCTTGGGCCCTTCATATAGTTGAATCAGTATTAAGGAACTCCATGAAGTATAGGATAGCTGACATCATGTTTAAGTTAGATGTGTAGATTGGTAGTCGCTGAGGTGAGGCAGGAAAGAACTATGACACAGGGCTTGGCTTTTGCTAGGATTAATTCAGTGTAGTGCAGCTTTAAAGTGTAACATGCACTGTGGGGAATGGAGTAGAGAGAGAAATCTGTAGGGCTTTCAGGGACAAAAGTACAGCAATTAATCGGGTATGCATAACTGATGGGTGAGGTAGGCAGAAAAGAGATCAGAGATTAAAAAATAAATATTGCATTTTACTAATTTATTTGCCAGTCATATTGTGCTCAACGTGTTGTGAAGCTGTGACTGAATGCTTGGGCCATGCTACAGACTCAAAACTGGAGAAGTCTGATTGTCTAATTAATTGCTGTTTGCAGCTACCCGAAGGGGAGTTATGCAGAGGATGGAGCGAAACTCAGGGCAACACAGCAATAAGACCAGAGGAAAAAGTTGCAGCATGGAAAATGAATGGATATAAGCAGAAAGCGTTACAGCAAGAGCGAGAAAGCGCTGAGTAGAGCAGGTAGCCCAGAGAGGTAGTAGGATTTCTGCCCTTGGGAATTTTTAAAACTCAGTTGAACAAGCCCCTGAAAAACTTTGGAGTTAGTCCTGTGTTGAAGAGGAGATTGGAACAGATGGCCTCCAGAGGTCACTTCCACTCTAAATTACTTGATGGCTCTATTAGAGAAGAACATGCTCACTGCTTCACTTTACTACAAGGGGAAAACAGTTAAACTTACCCATGTATCTGACAGTACTCAGATTGAAAGTCTCCCTGTGTTGAATTTTTTCTGTTGGAAAGATAATAGGGTATTGGTTGTACTTTTCACTCTGAGGAAATATTTGGATTGTGGCAGTTGAAACTGAGCATGTAGAGCTAAGACAAAAGATTGTTTTTCCTCTGTCCCCAAGGCATCAATGTTTATAGAGCTGTACAAGACAAAATCTCAACACAAATGCTGACAGTATCGATAACTGAAGTGGTGCTGACATTTGTCACTTAACTCTTCTCTTAGTAGTAGACACAGAGAACAAAGCAGAAGCAAGCAGGAAGTTGTAGCTACTGCACTTACTGAGTATAAGAGAAAAAAATTTTAGGGTTATTAGACAAGACTTTTTCAAAATTCAGTTTTGAAATCTGTGTAGAAACAGTCCTTCTGAGAAAGGTAAATGTGTTCAGATGAGGGAAGAGTAGAAAAGTCTCTGCTAATATCCTTAATAATTATATGTCAGAACCATAGTGCTGTGCATGTTCTATGTACATTTAAGATCCTGGATGAATGATACGTGTTTAAAAAGCAGCAAAAAAAGCAACAAAAATCCCCAAGCAGGAAAAAAATAAGTGATGTGCTCTAACGCTTTTTCCCCTATAAGCCATGTAATATATGCTTCTGAGAATTAAACATGAGTCAAGATGAAACCAGCAAGGACTCCTTCCTTTTAGGTCTCAGTGGTATGGGGGTAGCTGACCAAATGATTTAAAAGTTCACTCTGATCTTCCTGTTCAAATACGCATGTAGGGAAAAAAAATATCTCATTTCTAAATAGATAGAGAAAAAGAATAATAGGGTGTTTATTTTAGTTTGGTGAAATAGAGGTTACATGTGTTTTGCTGGACCATTACACGCTCATACTCAGGTGTATGCTTGAAAAAGTGTCAGACTGTGATCAGTATATAAATGAACGCTTTAAAAACTTGAGTAACCCTTGAGTTTCTGCAGAACTGCTGAATGTTTTTCAAAAACCTCATTCAGTGGCATACTTGATCCTTATTCCCAGCTGCAGATTATGGTATCTAGAAAAGCAGTGTCTTAATCTAGGCAAAGTTTAACTAAGCACATGCTTCTTGGGAAACAGGAATCACACTGAACTCTGAGAGGTGTCCTTCTGTCCCTTCATGCCAGTGTAAATAATTTCCTTGACCTGCAGTTAAGAGTATCCAAATACCGTATCAGACACGGTGCCAAAGCTGAATTTCAGGAAGGAGTTGTGGCCTAAAGCTGTGCTGTGGCAGGTGGATTCGGTAGGTGATGATAGCTGTAAGCTCAGGAACCAAGCATCTTCATCTTTGCTTCTGCTGCTAATTTTGCGTGCTTCTTCGTTACCTTTGTCTCCGCTGTACAGGCTGTGACTGAACACAGTGCGGGAACTTGTCTAGTGGTGCTTATATCTTTGGATAGGTTGATAGAGAGTGCAGGATGCACAGAGACAGCTGAAAGCTCTCCGAGCCTGGAGAATAAGCTGAAGGTTTAGGAAACAATCCTAACAAATGTTGGAATCAAAGGAAAATAATAACAGGGTCTGTAGTTCAGAAGGCTTGCGATAGAGCTGTTTATCCAAACCTGGTATTAAATATTGATGTTCTATAACTTCGAGTATTTTCTAGAATGTTGTTTCTCTTCCTAGTCAGTCCAAGAAATTAATGGCAGTAACATTAACGGTGCCCAGCCAAATATCTCTCACTGGCTTGCCATCTGTATCACGTCCTGACAGAACAAATGCCATTCCAATTAGCTGAATTCACCTTGCTTGCTCTTTGTCAGAACTACCCCGCTTGCATCGCTGTCAAGAGGTCTCATTTTATATGGTGTGTCCAGTTGAATGTATTGCATTGTATAACGGTAACTGTGTCCCACCTCTCGCCCTGAAATCTGGCGTAGATTCTGAGCAAGCTTTCTGGAGGTGGCATAAGGCAGAAATAAAACGGAGAAAGCAGGTGAGGCTCGGAGCAGATCAGCTCATGGCTTGGCTAAGGGACAGGTCAGTTGAGGCATATTTGAGGGTAGCCTGCCTGGTGGGAAGAAAACCTTGGCCACAGCGACCAGATTCCAACCAAAAACAAGTCCTGGGTGATCTCAGTGCTCTGTGGCAAGTGGGAATACGGCGCTTCCGAGCAGGAGGCTGTTGGCAGCGATGCAGACAGGTTTCCTGATCCTCAGGGTGGTTGTAATGGGTCCCAGATCACTGACAGAGAGAGGTGCTCTCTTTTCCCCTCAGGTTCCCTTTATTTGAGCTTCTCTGTCAAACTGGTTCTCGGAGATGTAAATTTTTGGGATGGAAGGCATGGTGGACGTGGACAGCGGGGCAGGGGAATGCAGAGGAATGCCTTAAGAGACCTAGCGCCTGATAGCCTCCGTTCATAATTACGGAAAATAGCCAGCGGTGGGTATAAGTAGAAAAGTGGGTAAAGTGAGCTTCACACGAAACTGCTAGGATTTCTTTGTTTGGAGAAAAAAAACCCAATAAACATTAAAGAAGCAGAGTTCAGATAAAATCTTCTGCATGTTGTAAGCAGAAGGTCTTTGCTATCCAGGAAGAATTTATAAGCCAGACATGTGGAATTGCAGGTTAGCAGTGGAATTTGGATGCGACTTCTCAGTGGCAGGCAGTTTCTGATACTCAGGAATGGAATAACAAATTGTGGAATTAAGTATTTGATTACCTGGAAATTCTCTCAAGGCTCAATGAACACTCGTATTTGAACAAGTCTACTTATTCAATTATACTGCTGTTGGTTTTGATTTTTTTTTTTTTTTTTGCAGGGGAATTACAAACTTAGTAATCGTGTATATTTTTTTTTTATTACTTGGGTTTCTGTACATTTAATATCTGCTTATGTTGCATTTGTTCTTGTAGTGACCTAAGTTTGTTTATTTGTCCATATGTATTAAATTATTAAAATATTTGATAGGAGACTGGTATATTCAGAAAAGTTACTTTTTATTGTGATGAATATGAGATTTTAAGCATGTTGTGATTACTTGTGCATGCTCATTTTTTCTGAGGAAACCCTGTCAAGAACCATATTTATCAGGCTACATTTTCAATTCTGTTATAAGCAGTGGCAGTCCCCCTATGAAAAATATTTGACAGAAAAAAGGTGTCACTAGTAAGTTTTAATTGCATCTCTAGTTTCTTTAGCCAACATTTCTGTAAATAATAATGAAAAAAGAGCACTGTGTTTCATAAATATCAGGGAAAAGAGCAAAACAAACCGTAACAGCAAGAGTAAGTGTATTGTAAATTCTACAATACAAAGCACTTTATTCTGCTGATTTTTAACGTGATATTTCAAAATTGGTTGTCATAACCTCTGTTGAAACTACTTTGATTTCTTCAGATATCTTGAATGAACTCTTCCAGAGGGAGAACCGTGTGCTGCATTATTGGACCATGCGTAAAAGACGTCTTGATCAATGCCAACAGTATGTGGTGTTTGAAAGAAGTGCCAAACAGGTGAGGGTTTTATATAAAAATCCTCTTCAATGTGATTGAGGCTTGACATACACTGACTTGTCCCACAATAACAAATTTGCCATCAACTTCGGTATTTCACATGGCTGAAAGATCAATGATTAAAATAAAAAGTAAGTGAAATTACTTGCTTTCCCTTTAATACAGAACAACTTAATCCATTGAGGCAGGATGTCTGTATTGCTGTAACTTAAAGGTAGTGTTTTGCTTCTGCCAGCTTGATCTGTACTGGCGAATCTCATTTCTGCAAGCTTGTGTTTGACAAATTGTTACGCTTGTTAACTTTTACTCACACGCCTAATTTGACCGGGGAAATAATCGGCAGCAACATTTTTCTCAGATATGGGGGGGGGGGGAACAACATCTAATTAAGTTGATTGGCAGTTCTAGAAAAATGACAAGTTGGATAACTCATTAAACAATAATAACTGAATAGCTTTGGGTTTGCAGTTCTGCGTGTACTTGGTTTTGTGGTTTCTTGCATGGTAGATCCACCTCTTTGTATTTTGTCGAATTTATCAGTCTGGAAAGAACTATTAAGTAACTACCACACACACAAAAAATCCCCCTCACTAATCAAAACACAAGCCATAAAAATAAGTAAGGGGTTCCAAGGCAGAATTAGTAACTGGAATGATCTGCATTGGTTTTTTCCTACCTTTTTTTTTTTTTTTTTTTTTTAAATGGATATAGGACAAAGAAAGGAAGCTATCTGTTCCTGTTCTACAGAGAATGACACAACACCCATAGTGTGAAATATAGTGAGATCTACTTTAAAGGCCTCAAAAAAGTAATTTTTTATTTCTTTCTGACAGCCATTGTAGACAGAGGCTTAAATACTAGTGGTCTGTTTTGGTCTCTTGAAAGATTTCTAGTCTGTCTTTCATGCTTTCACAAAGAATATAATGCAAGATAAATCTTGAGGTCAAGTTAAAGATTAATACCTCTTTAAAACACCACCACCACCCCTTCCCTGCCCCCTCCCCCCCCACCACTTTTGAATAACCTTAACTCCAACCTCTGCCAAGCACATGACCTGCTTGCTTTTATATAGAGATTACTGACTAACAGTCAAACACTGGAGATAAAGATCTGTCAGCATTTTCATTGTAAATCCCATTTTTCAGCAGTCACCAGTTCAGTCATCAAAAAGCAAACCAAACCATATATGGACTCCACACTGATTAGCCAAAAAATGGAAATGTTGCTGTCTTCAGTTAGATTTTTGTTTAGAAAATGGAAGGACCCATGCTTTGTGCTTTCAGAACTTGGTGCCCTGCGATGGGAGCAGATACCATAGTAGTTTGCGAGGGCAATGGTAGACTCTTAAATCGTTCCAGAGTTAAGGGCTCACCTAATTGTTAAATTGATTTCTCCGGTTCTTGTACAGTGATATGTGTCTCCAACGTACAATCCTGATCCTCACGTGAAATGACAGCTGATCTAAACTGTAGGAATTAACACGGAGATGAACTTTCTGTCATATTGTGGCTCTAGAGAGCTGCCAAAAAGTTACGAAAGGGCAACATTTGGGAAGGGAGAGGTTTTTTTGTTTATCATTCATTCCAGCATTGTGTAATAAACCCACCAAAAAAAGGTGGAGGTTAAAAAGTTAAAAATGAGAAGTATCAAAATAAATGTTGTTTGTAATGTCAGCGATAGCCATGCTTCTTGTCCATATCAGTCTTCATTTACAAAGATTGACATTAGAATGACAGGGGGTATCATACAGGTGGTTGGTTGAAATGTCCCTTTTCTTGACGGTAGTCCAAGAGTTGTTGGGTTTTTTCCATCAGTGACACTTGAAAAGTACACCCCCATCTCATCAGGCTTGCATCTGCACTTGTATGTCACTAGGTAAATGGCATCCTAGCCTTCACATTCAGTCTTGAATTTTGACAGCTTTCTACTCACTTTAGTTTTTGTACCAAGAGACAAAAGCATCCTAAGTGGAAGGAAGAGAACCAAAGTTGTTCAGTTACAGCCTTGATGAGCTTAAATTGTTGGCGGAATTACAATACAGACCTTGCCCTTTCTGATTCAGTGTAAGGTTATGCTCTTGAAAAATACGTATCTACTGTCCACCAAGATAAAACTTTTCCTGTTCTTGGTAATGGGGATAGATAAAAGGGTAAACTGAAAGTATCAGAGGTAAAAGTAAGAATGAGGACCCACTAGCAGTCTACTACTTTTTCTCTTGGGGTATTACATTTTTGTCTAGTGCTGTATGTGTTTACTGAAGACACAGAAGATACACATGTATTTAGTAACAAAACAGTTCTAAGCAGGCTGTATTAAACTCTCTTAGTATCTGATATTGGCTTTATCAGAACCAAGAAGTTTTGTAGTTCATGTGCCTCTGCATACTGCTGTAGTAGCCTGTATTAGAGCTGCAAAAATAACTTGATAATGTCAGTCTTCCGTTACATTATTTTTACTGTTATGCAGCAGTTTGAGAGGACTCTCTTTTTTTCCAGTAGCCAGAGAGTAGGATTCCTCGCAACCACTGAGTTATGCTTAAAAGGGCAGCAAATGTTAATGTGGGTAAGACGTAGATAATAACGTGGATCAGCCTGGTTCATAATAGTGAGAGAGTAAGGTGCCAGGACGTGGAAGGGAAACAATTTTAGTTTGCAGTTCTTAGTTCTTGTATTTTACTACCTATATATACATTAAGTGCTCTAACTGATACATCTCACCATTCCTCCTCTGCTGCAGCTTTAATTTCTAGGAGTACATGTAACTACAGACCGTACTTTTGTGAGGCTGGAATACATGTCAACTAAAGAGTGAAATGATAGTTATACGCTTGGAAAGTTTAGCCTACATATTTGGCAGTCTTACATGCATTTTTACAAGTTGGAAAATGCATGTTTCTGAGTACAGCTGTCCTGTGTTGCACCAAAAAAGTGATTTTTTTTTTGTTTTTGCTCAGTTGGGGAGTATGTGGACGTAGTCAGTTAGAACCTTTCAATAGTGGACTGCTATAGTCCTGTAGTAGTGGATTTCCCTGAAGTGTTCAGATTCATGTGTCAGTTGTTTAATTCTTTAAGCATTGCTTAACAGACTAAGTGAATTATTTCAGAGTTACAAACTGTTGGATATTGTAGAGGTATTAGATGATTGCCACAAGTGACATAGAGTAACATTTACCTGTGGCCAATCTGTGTTTGTGAAATACTGTTTACACATGGTTTCTACTGGCAAAAGTACATTGCCTTCTCTCTTCATTTTCCTTCATTGTTGCTTTATTTAGGCTCTGGAATGGATTCATGATAATGGAGAGTTTTATTTATCCACACATACTTCCACTGGCTCCAGCATCCAGCACACTCAAGAGCTGTTAAAAGAACATGAAGAATTTCAGATCACAGCAAAGGTAAAATAAATAAATAAAATTATGTAAGATTAAAAAAACCCCAAACAACTCAAATTCCCCCCGTCCCCCCCAAAAAAACCTCAAGATTTGTTTACTTGCAGTGGCTTTCTCTCTGTATTTCTGCTGGGAACAGAATAAACCAAAAGATAATCAGAAGATAATCACTGTTACTGGAGCTTCATCAGTCCTATGTGTTGTTGATTTCTCATGACAGAATCATAGCGAGATAACTTTAAAATATTTTTAAAAAACCTACAAACCTTGCAGGGCCTTCAATTTTTGCTTTCATATCCTCATGTCTGTGGATTACTGCACGTTCATTTAGGATATAAAATACAACAAGGCATATTATTATTTATCTGTGATTTAATTAGAAAACAGTAGAGAAATCAAAGCTTTACTTGTTAGGTTACTGATTTTTCTTAGAGTACTCTGTGATTCTGCTGTACCTTTTTGAGCCATGGCAGCATTATGTTCTTCTAGATCTCTGGAGGCCTCTACAGAGATGCAGATGTCACTTGTGAGGCTTACCAGTTTTTGCATGTGAAAGACAGGCAACTAGTGCGTGACTGAAGTACCTGAGCTTATGTAGCCTTGTTCGTCTCTGTGTTTTGTTTTGTCACTTGTTCAAACCTGTTTCCGCCTCTTGGCTCTCTAGTCTTCGTAGAGAAATAACAGAGCCCGAGACAGTAAGCAAGTGTTCGTTTGTCTGAAGGACCACCTCAAAAGAGAAGAGTTGTGGGGATGGAGTTGATCATGGGACATGTGGGAAGGGAGGAAAAAAAAAAAACAAACAAACAGAAAGAGCAGAGATCACTTTTGCTTTTCAAACCAGGATTTTCTTCCGAGTTTTGTTCCAGCCTTTGTTCTGCTGGATGCCTTCCAGCATGCAGAGCACCGCTGCCCGCCTTGTTTCCTCCCAGTCAGCAGATGACGTGGGTGCCCCTTCTGAAAGGATGTTGTTAGTGCCACTCCCTTGGCGTTTCGCTACCTGTTGGGAGGATGCATAAGCCCTTGCTAATTCCGTAGTGACAAGAACTGCTCAGTTGAGGAACCATCAGGAAAGAAAAAGAATTTAAAAAAAAAAAAACAAACCACTATTTATTTTCCAACTGACATAAGAGTCAAGTTTTTATTGACTGTTTTGCTTAACTCCCTGTTACCAAGGGCCCTGACAGTACGCTTTACTCTGACATGGTAACAGAGAGAGAAAGAAGTGGAGGTATAAACTCTCCCAGTGTGGATGATTTATGATATACATGAAAGAAAGTGCATAGTCTTGGGCAGCTTGTTAATTGGGAAAAGCAGTTAGTTACAGATTTGGTGGTGGCTACTTGCTGTCTTAGTTTCTCTCAAACAACTGTATGACAACAAAACATAATATAAAAAAGACCTGAAGAATATAGTCTTAATTCGTTAAAGTGTAAAGCATGTGAGCAGACTTATCTCCATCTCAGCACTTCAGTGATGTCTACATGTTGGTAGATCCTTGAGACTGTGGGCCAGGTCCAATACCAGGGCTTCAGTGGTAATAAACAAAATATCCTCTTTGGCATGAAACCCTGTTGTATTGATGCGAGGAGAATACCCATGCTCTTTTCAGCTTGCCTAGCAGAATTTCATCTCTGCGTTAGCTATGGAGCACATTTCTGAAAGAAAAACAAAAAATCACTTGCTTCTAGTCATGTAATAATAAAACACTAGGAAACCTATATTCATTTTATGCTATTTTTATTAGGAAAAAGGTATCTGTTTAAAGGAGTTCTGGGAAGAGAGCGGAGGAAGCTAGCTCCTTTGATGGCTTCTCCGACTGCACTTAGGAGCAGGTTAAGCAAAATGACCCCCTTCATGACAGGTAGAGCTGCTAACTGTTCGATATTTTCCTGTTTTCATAGCAAACCAAAGAGAGGGTGAAGTTGTTGATACAGCTGGCTGATGGCTTTTGTGAAAAAGGGCATGCTCATGCAACAGAGATTAAAAAATGTGTCACAGCAGTGGATAAGAGGTACAGAGACTTTTCCCTGCGCATGGAGAAATACAGGACCTCTTTAGAGAAAGCGCTGGGTATTTCCTCCGATTCCAATAAATCGGTAAGAGAAATTTGAGTGTGATGACAGACAAACAAGCTTTGCTTGCATTTGATTTTAGCTATCGTTTTCTCCGGTCTCCTTCCTTAATCAATTCTTCCTTTCTTTAATAAAGAGCAAAAGCTTGCAGCTGGATATAATCCCAGCCAGTGTCCCTGGGTCAGAGGTGAAACTGCGCGATGCTGCTCATGAGCTTAATGAAGAAAAACGAAAGTCTGCCCGCAGGAAAGAGTAATAAGTTTATTTCTTTTTAATCAATGAGAATGCATAAATCAATCCTGATAATGAAACAACTGTCTTGGCTTGTCTGGCAGCTTAGAAATTGGAATGGTAAAAAAAGGGTGATATTACTCAATAGGTCCTATGGCCATTTATTCACATGCTCGTTCTCACAGATAATTCTAGCATGTCAGAATCTTAAACTTTCAGAGCTATGTTAGACTTCTTTTAACTTGCTTTTCTTCTTTTTAGAAATAATGTGAAATAAATGGGTAAGGGGAGGAGGGAGGACAACAGTTAAATGACTGTAGCAAGTGAAAAGCATTTGAGAAAAAATTGCATCTCCTTCCCCGTTTCTTTTTGCACTGGTTAGTAATGGAGGGATGTTACCTTTTATGTTTCCTTCATCTGTTGTGTCTCTTCACGTTTCAATTCTCAGATTTTTCTTGCAGCAGTGGAAAAAGCAAAAGCTGATGAGGAAAAAGATGCATTCTGGTTATTACGCATTCATAATGACCTAGCAGACTGACATTTGATTATTCTTTCTGTTGTCACCTAAGGTTCATTATGGCTGAGCTAATTCAGACAGAAAAGGCTTACGTAAGAGACCTCCGGGAATGCATGGATGTAAGTTTTCTTTTTTTTTTTCACTAATCTTTGAAGACAGGATTCAATCCATTGCTTTCTGTTTCTTTCTGGCTTTAACGGCCGAGCATGAGTGGTTTGCAGTCATAGAACCAAATTAAGTATCTTTTCTGCTATTAAGAAGAAACTTAGAATTACATCTGATAACAGCCACTTCGGAATTCATCCTCTATGTTTTGCTTTTGTCAGTACTGAGTTTCAGCATTTGCTCCTTTCCCAATTCATAAACGTGTGGGGTCTTTTGTTTTAGAGAGGGGAGGGAAAAAGGAGGGGTTTACTTTACTTGCTTTGCTGGCAGTAGAGAAGAGCTTGTGTTAATTCTCTTATTATCTGTATCACATGTTCTGCTACTAGCTGACTTTTTGAATAGAAATTCAAAGAGATTCCATGGAAAAGTGCCCAGTAATTGTTACGCTGAAGCAAGTCATGTTCAGTGTTAGCTGTTGCACAAAGCATGAACTTCTAGACTGCAGACATGACCTTGATAAGGAATATCCTGAAGCATTAGAGGTTGTCAAGAACACTAGGCATTTTAAATTATGAAGTCTCAGGGACACTGTTAAATTGTCACTTTTAGAACTTGGATTTTTACTGTCAAAATCACAAGGTATATTTGACACAACAGGTACTGTCACAATTGGAGATGATGATGCTGCATGATCTTTCCCTGATTTCTCTCCAGGAATGCATGCTTACAGATACCTGGGTGCTTCTGTTCAGAGTTTATCATGACTTTTCATGCATCTTTTTTGTTCTGGGCAGACATATCTATGGGAAATGACAAGCGGAGTCGAGGAGATCCCACCTGGTATTGTAAACAAAGAACACATTATCTTTGGAAACATGCAGGAAATCTATGAGTTCCACAATAAGTGAGTGACTTATCTTCCATTTCCATATTACTGCTAACTCCAGATGATGACCTGAGGGATTTCCTAATGAAAATATTGTGCATATGAATAATGGACGCTTTTCCATAAAAAATCTAAAGGATTTCTTCTCGCATTGCTAAATTGTTTTGGTTGTTGCTTTTCTGCAGCCAGGTAGGTACACTGTTAGAAACTGTCTTTTTCAGCCTCGGACATCTTTCAGCTTTTAAGAAATTATTTGAATACATTAAAATTTTGCTGTAGGTTTTCCAGTTGCTCTAAAGCGATGGAAACCACTGAACTCAACAGAATACAGATATAGCACAAACATCAATTTAAGACTCTCTCATTCCTCCGGAACCCTCATTCCTGATTTCCATGTGTGACTGCTAGTGGGAAAGAGTAGGGCTCTTAGAAGCTTCTGTGGAGGTGCCCCACCACTGTTACATTTACTTGAGTACGGAGCATGAAAGAGGCTTGTCCACTATGTTTCTTCTTACTGGGAATGGTTCCTAGGCAGATCTGTGTACAGAAGTCTTGCTCTGAATCTTCCCTCTTTGTTAATTCGTTGGTGTTTTTATTGGGTTGATTCTTTGCAGTAATAAAATATACCTGCCATATTCCAGAACCTGATTTTACAGTCACTTGTATGCTTTCTGTTAACCTGAGCATCCAAAAAGCAAGTCACCTCCATTTTCTCTTGAGATGAAGGCTAAGCTTTTCTTGGAACTGAAACAGTAGGAAAGCTTCTTGAAGGAGAACAACAGCAGTTATTAAATTTTTGTGTACTCTTATGTGTTAACTGCATGTCTGCTGGATCAATTTCTGATCTTCACATCAGAATTTGTATTGAATTACATTTTATATTAGTTCTGTTATTACACATTTTTGTCTATTACTGTTCTCTTTATTTTTTTAATTCATGCTGTTGGTATGAATTACAGCAAGTTTTCTAACAGCTTTTATTCATAGACAGTAGATCAATATCAGCTGCTCTAATGAAAATGTTTCATGTGCCTTGTACTATTTGTTTCTCTTCTACCCATAGCATATTCCTGAAGGAGCTGGAAAAATATGAACAGTTACCGGAAGATGTTGGACATTGCTTCGTTACTTGGGTAATGAAGTCAGACTTACATTTAGAAGTAACAAGGGAGATAGGAAGCATGAATGGATGGATTCTTGCTCTCAGGTCCCTTTTTAATTTGTAAAAGTACCTCTTCCTTCAAATTTGAGTAAAAGTGTATGTATCTTTAACTGGGGGAAGAAAAAAATTAAGGCACTGCTGTCAGATGCTAATGCTTAGCTTCCCTTGAAGTTTATGCTAGTTGCCTAAACCTGCATTCGGGTTTCGTATCTTTGTCTTAGCTATAAATAATCGACTTCTGCATGCATTGCTATTGTTTTCAGTCTTACTTGCCTGATGTATTTTCTTATGCTGCCTATTTGAATGGGAAAATAATTCTGCATAGTTCAATTTCTTGAGAGAGAAGATATGTTTTCTGGTAACTGTGTGTAAAAACCTTGAGACAGAAATGATGCTTTCTGATAACCTGTGTAAATTTGCATTTCTTTCTGCAGGCAGACAAATTCCAAATGTACGTTACTTACTGTAAAAATAAGCCAGATTCTACCCAGCTGATACTAGAACATGCAGGAGCATACTTTGATGTAAGTACTTTGTGTCCACCTTTAAAGTATGCCTTGGCAGTTTGAATCATACACTTGCAGTTATGCCGAGTGCCTAATTTCTTAAGAAAATGCAAGTTTCCTGGTACTAATGCTGCAATTCAGTGTCAGCTTAAGAAAATCAATCCTATATTTCACATAGTTAACTTATATTGCTCAGTTGGTCTCATAAACCTGTCAAATCAAATGTAAAAAGTCACAGTCACATATCAGAGCAGTTCAGAACTGGAAGCAGGTTCTGGCAGTAACAACTGAGACATGAATCTTCAGCTCTCACAAGCACATTCTTCAAATCTTAGAATTTTGATGTGCTTAGTTTGCATTGTATGTCATAAAGATGGAAATCTTTGTTAAATTTTGGGAGCACCTTTAAATGGTAATTGTATGTAGTGGTAATTCAGTTGACTGCCGTTGTTCAGAGCTGCTAAACCAACCACCTTGCTTATTCAGTCCCAAGGTTACTTGGTCTATGTGTAATATTCCACTTAAGAAAGGACCAAAATGTAGCAGCTGTCAGAGGCTTTAGGGCGGAATTTTGGCCACGCTGAATGAGTTTTGGTTGAACATGTATTTACAGATGATTCAATTAGAGTGCTCTCTACCCCTTTTTGTTTCTTTCTCCACTCTGCTGAGCCACTAGCTGTGTAATGACACTACAGATTTTTTTTTAGAATTGTTTGTAGAAGTAGAGGGAAGGACGTAATGAAAAACAAACAAAAAATCCTTGAAGTTCTTGGGGTTAATTTCAAAAGTCTATCACTGAGGAGATGGGGATTCTAAACACTGTGAGGTAAGGCCTTTCTGTGAAGCCTCTGTTAAGTTTTCAGTGTTTTAAGAGGAGCGGGTAAGTTACAGGAAATCAGGCAGATATGACCAAAAAAAAAAATCAAAGAAAAATTTAGTAAATACTATTTTAGAAAATGACAAAGGGCTCTGCTAAAACTATGTTAGAAGTAAGTTCTTGCTGCCACCTCCAAAGGAGCACCCTTTGCTCCCTCTGTTTTACCAGTGTATCCAGAGCTCTCCATCCCCTAATCCACCCAAGGTGGATTAGAAGTATGAAGACCTAATTCTGTGCACAGGTAACTTCAAGAGCTTCCATTGATGCCACCACTGGACCATGTGAAAAAGTCATGTGTATCCCGTCTTGGGAATTTCTGATACCGTAATCATGGTTAGAAAGCCTATAGCTGCGGTGCGTAACTTGCTGTTTGAAACTATGTGGTTAAAAATCTATCCCATGCTGTGATAAATGGCAAACACTGGCCTTGAAGTTCAACCACGATCAGTGCTTGAAATCTGTAATTATCCCATCTAACTATCATCTAATTCTATTTTCCTCCTTTAGCTTTGTGGAGGACATTCTTTTTTTTGTTTTTAAGTGGCCGTTTTGTTTTGAAGTGATCGGTAACCTCTTTCTTTTCGTTAGAAAATGTTATTTCGTGCTCCCCCTTGTGGGACAAGATGCTTTCTGTGACCATGAACAGTTATACTAGCAGGTGATGCGAAGAAACCTTCACCTCAGCCTTCCTGGGGTAGTCCTGGCTGTTCCCTGGAACACTGAAATCTGTTTTCTTTTCTCTCTTGCGAGTAACAAAAGAAATACAGATTTTTAATTAAAAAAAAAAAAAGTTCTCGCCACATGTTTGATATCCCTAATCGTTGCTATTTGTATTTAGGTTTGTTGAAACACTTCACAGGTACCCTTGGAGCTAATAATCTTTTGTTTGTATAAAGTGAGCAGGCAGATGCACAACACAACTATTTTCTGTGGCTGGAGTATCTTGTCATCCTGTCTTTTTTTATTTCTCCTTGCTAAAATAGAATTTGTAGTTCATGTATATTATTGCATAGCCCTCAAAGCTGTCCGTATCTGAGTGTTGGTGCTCACAGTCCTCAAATGTTCGCTTTTTTCATGTAGGAGATACAACAACGACATGGACTGGCCAACTCTATCTCCTCTTACCTTATCAAACCTGTCCAAAGGATAACAAAATACCAGCTTCTTTTAAAGGTCAGTATTCAAAGTTCTTCATCTGATTCTGCTGTTCTGAAGAAGGCAAAGCTCTTGCTGAAATCAGGAGGGCTGTTTTACTCTGCACTCTGAGACTACAGCATCCTAGGCAGCCTCAAATATTACTGCGGTGTTTTTTAGTAGACCATTGAAAATGAAAGAAGGCATAAATAAGTAACTTTTTGCCCAGACTTCTGTAAATCAAAAAAGATACCTTTCTACTAATGTTTACTGAGAAAATATAATTTGCATTTCCAGAGCAAAAAAGTAATTCATGGCCATATAGACAGGCACATTTTTGTAATGGTTCCTGCAACAAATTTTGGCAAGCCATTAGCTATGTTTATGGTATTAAGTACTGTAAAATATATACATTTTATAGATTTATTTATATAAAACTATAATATAAAATATTTATAAAATATATTAATGTAGATGTGTGTGTATATATACACACACTCACTGAGTACCTGTACAGCTGTTGCACAAACAGTTGTTACTTGTAGCGTTGCATGGAAATGTCAAGTAAGTAGTAACTGTTAAAATAAACAAAACTTTTGGAAACCTGTAGTTAGAGCTTTCACTCAGTGGACAGATGTCTTGTTGACTGAGCAGCAGTGTTCGTGAACTGTGCTGGGTCTCTGTTAGGTGGCATTGCTTGTTTTGCAATAGCTGCCTACAAAAGTACTGTAACTGATCTGTGTCTCCCCTTTTTACTTGAGAACTGCCATGGATGGTTGTTTTTAAAATCTCTGAAAAACATTGCAGGCTATTTCAGGTCAAGTTGGATGGAAACAAGTCTGTCATTTTTAACTGAAACATATTGTCTGTTCTCCCCTTGCAAAAAGGTGCAACTGAAGTTGTAAGTTGTAACTTACAGAAATTCTCTAGGCTGTGCTGTTTCAGAAATTTTGGGGTATTTATTCCAACAATTATTTTTTTTTAATTTAAATATGCTATAGCCGCTACATAATTGAAGTGATGGGATAGATCGGTTTCACCAGTGTTTGCAGAGCCAGATGGCTTTGCTGCATAGTAAAATGGATTAATTTGGTGGTTGCTGGGTTTTCTTCTTTTTTTTTTTCTTTTTTTTTTTCCCCCTCCTGTAAGACGAGAGATGTAAAACATGGAAGGGTGGAGAGTCCATAACTTGAATGGTAGCGGAAACATTTTTACAGTTCTAGAAGTTCTGCTTATTTTTTCCAAATGGTATTGAAGCTGCTCGTCTCTTGTGCCTCCTGGAGAATATTTAGTTACACTCACTTTTCTGTGGAGTTGTAATGCAAAATTTAAGTGTGATGTAGTGTTTTGCTGTGATAGTGGTATTTGCAGTTAAACAAAAATAGTGTAATGATGATAATAGTAAGAATCACCCGGCTTTCTCTTTAAAAAGGAAAAGGGAATTTAACCTGAGGGAATGAATTAAGTGGGCTTTTTGAATAATAGAAGGAACATAACATGCCCTTTTGGTTCCATACGCTACATTTTATCTTGATACTGTTCAAATGCTCAAAGGATGTGAGGAAGTTTGAATATCAGCTCAGGCGCTGTTGCGTTAATATCTGTGGGATGTTAAATGGGCAGGGAGCTGCATCACCCTAAATTCCACTACAACGCTTCAGCATATTGCATTCTGTAATTTCTGTCCGTCAGTTAATGCTTGTTTGTATTCAGAAGTTTTGTCTGTAGGATGCTTTAACTGTGCGAACCCAGAATAGAGTAATTCATGGAATACTTAAAATGAAACGGCATAAATCCTCTTTTTTAGCAGCAGTAGTACAGAGCTGGTCTTCGGTGCAGCGAGGCAAAGACTGGCATGGGAGGCAGGGGGTCCTTTTGTGCTGTCCTGCTTTCCACCATCTTCATGACTTGGCAGCTGCATTGTTCTGGGCCTTGACATCTGATAGCTGTGTCTGTGCTTATCAGAAAAAACGTTGTCCTTAACGTAACTTTTAAAGATTTCATATTAAGCAGATGATCTTGTTTAAATTAGAGGTGGTTAACTGAAAGCTTGGCCTGTTCCTTGAAGAACAGATCATGATAAATGCAAAGTATGCTGTCGTGTCATTGGCAGAGTAAGAATTCAAAAAGATTTTACAGGCCAAAGATGATTCTTTGCTTGTTAGAAGTACTATTTGGTTGTCTATCGTATTATCGTATTAATGTAGAAATACGTGATAAAGAGTACTCATGTCTGCTCGTCTTGCAGGAGCTGCTCACGTGCTGTGAAGAAGGTAAAGGTGAGATAAAGGATGGCCTGGAAGTGATGCTTAGCGTGCCAAAGCGAGCCAATGATGCCATGCACCTCAGCATGCTGGAAGGTAGGATTCAGACTGGCTTTCCAATTCAGTCATATGCTGTAGATTAACTTTCTTTAATAAGTTCCTATATTACTATATGTTGAGATCTGATGACTGTGAACGTTTTCTTGTCTCTGGGTTTGTATTTTATGTACCTTTTATTTGGAGGTATATAAAATGCAAACTTGTCTAGGAAAAAGAATTGTGACAGACAACTGGTACAGTTTTGTTCATTTTTCAAATGTTCTTTCATCCTGATCTATAGCTCTGCCACTGCAGGTTTGAAAAATACGTTGGTTAACAAAGTTGTCCACTACTCACCTAAAATGTAGTAGGTGAATGGTCAGATATGATAGCTTCGGCTACATTTTCCAACCAATATCCTTGGCTTCGTTATGTGAGGCGCTAAGTGTATTAGAGGTGATTTTGCTGATTTATGTATCAAATAATTGTCTCCAAGAAGTTTGTCGTTTTCACATCTGTTTGCTGCCTGTTCCATAACAGACTTCTGGTTGAAATGAAATGTATCTTCTGGCAGTAAAATGTCAGCATAAGCCAATTTAGCCTGAGCCTTAGCCAGAACAGCATAATCATGTTCATGGCAGACAGTGGAGGTTGGATGTAATTGCTTCTATGTGCTTAGAGCAACTTTCTGCCAAAATCTGTTTTGTAATTGGCATGTTACCATGTATGATGGTGCCATCATATATTTAGTAATAAAAGTGTTTTTCTTTGGCATTTAAATTTTTTTGAGATAGAAGCAGAGCTGCCTTACCTTGCAGTTGCTGAATAAAGACTCATAGGTGCTTTTAGTCAATACTCCTTTTCTTTCTCTCTGCTTTCTAGTAGGAAAATGGAGCTTGTCACAGAATTTCCAGTATCGTGCAAGTTACTGTAAATTTCATCGTAGTTTGACATGTGATCCTTGATCATGTGAATGCTCAAAACCACCTTTCTTCCCTGATTTTTATCAATAACAATGTTGGTCAGTTTGCAGGATTGGTTCTAAATGTTTTGTTCAGGAGATGGTGTTAGTATAAATGCTCACCAGCTTCGGTAATAATCTTTTAACATTGGGAATGCGACTCTGGAGAATATCCTAATCTTTAACATAAGTTGGTTTTATAACAAATCATGCATGTATTGTTGAGTCATCCCATGTTAGGCAAATATAGTGAGTGAGCACATTTCCTCTGTATGTCTCTGGAGGATTTTGAATGAACATCCTGATGCAGCTTGCCTCTGATGCTCTCCGTGCCATTGCCCTGTTTGGAACAGTGAGAACTCGTGTTTTCTCGAGAAGGATGGTGCTCTTCTGTTCAGAGAATATTGGCAAGCGGTATCTATTTAATATGCAGTTTAATACCACTCAGAAGAGTATGGTAGACTAATTTCTGCTATTCTGCAGCTCTAAAGCTGTGTATTAAACTGGGAGAACACCGTACCGCTACAATGGAAGTAAAATTGTTGATATTCTCAATCTTCATCTTTACATTATGCCTCAAGATAAGTAATCCAGCTGTGATTTCTTTATTGTGGATCAGTGCTGGAGTGACTCAATGGCAGGCTGATCACCTGGCAACAGCTCCAATCTGCCATCTTTTTTCATCCCCTATTGGAACATGTTTGCATGCTCATTGCATACATGGTAGGGAAGGTGTACCACCAGAAAAGGTGGCATTTGGGAGCTTGCCGATGTCAGAACAACCTGATGTGCTCTCTGTGTCCTTGCAAGTTTCTCGCTTTCTGCAGTGGCAGAAAGCTTATAAGAGAAATCGTTTTCATCGTGGAAGAGGTTACCAGAAGCTGACATAGACAGATCTGTCATTTGTTGGTGAAATATTGCCAGAAGAGTTGATAAACTTCTTAACAGTTGGATCTCTAAATTTAGACGTAGACTTGAGCTACAGTTACGTTTAGTATATTGCAATGTTGAAATCAAGTCTTGGTTTTAGTATTGCTTCCTTGGAATCCCATCTTTTGCAGTCTCTATTTGGGGAAAAAAATAATCGTATCACTTAATAAACAGAAGCTGTGCTTTTTAATTTCCTCATATTATCAACTTTTCATGGTGAACTTTTCCTCTCCCTGGGTGTTTAGGCTTTGATGAAAATATAGAATCTCAGGGAGAGCTCATCCTTCAAGAATCCTTCCAAGTGTGGGACCCAAAAACTCTAATTCGAAAGGGAAGAGAGAGGCACCTTTTCCTTTTTGAGATGTCCTTGGTTTTCAGTAAAGAAGTAAAGGACTCCAGTGGAAGGAGCAAGTACATTTACAAGAGTAAACTGTTCGTAAGTATGGCAGAACAAGTGATCGTATTTAGAAAACTGTCTAGATTAGACTGTGACTAAGCTCATGTGATTTAAACGTGACCAAAGAACTTGAACAACTATTATAGTGCACTGAAAGAACAGCCTTGGAATGTGTAGACTGAATCTTTTGTTTGCTGCTTTGTTATGTATTTGAGGAGAAAGAGTAGGCTGAGAGCAGCTACAGAAGGCTACCTGTCAATCTTGGTGTGTCAGGACAAAAGAAAATCAAGATTAGGCTGGACTAATTTTGTCTTAATTGTGTGTGTGTGATTGCCAGATCTTTAAGGCTTGTTTGTATAAAGCAGAAGGATGGAAGGAGCTGACAAGCTGCTTTCATCTTGCTTGTTTGCTATTGCTGTTCTAGTAATATGCATGTTAAGGATTCATTTTGGTGGATATTCTACACATACTGATCTGGAAAGGCAAGAACTCCTTGTTATGGAAAGTTCATGCCAAAATGTCTACTAAGACAAGTAGTCTTACAGTAATGTCTTGTAAATAAAATGATAGCTCTTACGGGTCTATTGAAAGGATGTGAAGATGGAAGTGTTTTTCTTCCCATTTAAAAATAAATAAATAAAATAAACTCCTGCTTTCCTCATCCATAGCATGTATGCTTTACAAAAATGTGACCCTGGAATTCATATCCTTACCTTCCTATCTCGTTGAATGACTTGGGTGAGAGCAGTATTCACACTCTGTAAATTTAGGTAGCCAAGTGAGAAGACGGTCTCCCATGGCTTGCTCTGCATCTGTTGGAGGCAAGATTAGCTTTTCTACCAGACAGTTTAGAACAAGTACTTGAAATCACTTTACTTCTCAGAATCCCACTCTAAAAGACATTATTTTTCTATTGATCCTATTGGGCTGTATGACTAAGTCTAGATGGTATAAATACTGAGCCTTTTCTTCCTGCTTCAGCTCATTTTCCTTTGTTCTTTCCCCCTTCCCACCTCCGTGTCCAAACTGGTAAAGCAGGTTGGTTCAAAAAACCTCTTTTTTCTGTATCTTACTTTGCATATTTTGTCACTTCATTTCCAACACTTGCTCTCCTTCCTGATATAAGGTAGCTAGCAGGTAACACAGCTGCAGCTCTTTTGTTGATCACACCTTTCTTTGGTGCTCTCAAGAACACGAAATACAAAAAAAGCTTCTGGTGTACTGGAGGGTAACATCAGCTGCCAAGGCATTACGTGGGAGGGGAGACAGAGCTGAAAAATCGGTCCCATAAGCTTGTCACGTCAGTTCCTCTGGCAGGAATTTAGTAAAAGCCTTCGGTCCTAGAGAAGCTGCTGGAAATCTTGAAGAGTCTCATTGTGCCTCCTTTTTAAAATACAAGCATACTTTTTGTCTTCATATTCTATTTGGCAAAATATCCTGTAGCGCAGCTTACTCTTATAGCAGTTCTTATCGTCTGATCTTTAGAAAAGGCATTCAGACAGATTGTTGAAAGCGTGCGTGTTGTTTTGAGCTAAAGATCTTTTTTGCACACTGTCCTGTCTCCTGCCTCTGGAAGATGGTTTTACAGAAGTGAGGTTCTTCTCTTTACTTTGGGCATGATGACCATCGTGATTTCCCCAGCACAGGATTGTCAATGGCATGATTTGTATTAGTGGAAGAACGTGTTAATGAACTCCTTTGGCAACAGATAAAGTGTCCAAAAGCAAATGCCTAAGGAGGGCTATGGGACCAAGGCAAGCAGGCGTTACTTTGCCAGAATACCAGTAACTTGGCAGTACAGGGGCTTCCTCACCTGAAGGTGCTTTCTATGAATCCAATAACCCGCAACAGATTTCTCTTCCGTGAGTTTGTCCTTGGACCTCATGCGGGCTTTTATCATTTACGGTGTCCTTTGCAAAGAGTTGTATTGCTCAACTATATATTGGGCACAGGCCAACCTCCCCGTGTTGGGTTTTGAACCTGACTCCCTCCCACTAGTTTCACTTGATGCCTACCGGTATTGAAAGGGACAGTCAACAACGTATGTCTGCTTTGCCACTCCTTACTGTCCAGACCTCTGCTGCATTGTCCCTCAGTTGTCCCCTGTAAAATTAATAATATTTACAAGCATACCAAGGCTTCTAAATTTACTAGGCTTTCAAAAATAAATAACGTTAAGAATTGTACTATCTTGCCTGTTCAGACTTTATATTGGGCAGTGCAGTAGGGTATATTTTCTTTGAATTACATAATGTAATGTTGGATTAAGTATTTTACAAGCTTTTTAACACACACAGGAGTTGTAGTGAGTCAAGTTTAAAACGCATCACGGGCTTTTAAGTATTTCAGTGAAGAAGAGTCCATTTTACCAAAAAGAGATGACAAAGCTGAAAGGGTGGATGTGTTGGCTTGGGGTTTTTTTAGGAAAAAAAAAAAAAACAAACCCAAACCACCAAACAACAAAACAAGTTGGCATCAAAGTGTGAGACAAGAAAAAAATTACCTTTACTCAGGTACTGCATATCCAACATCTCGTGTAATGAACTGTGTATGTGCTAGTCATGATGTGTATGAGGGGAAAAATACAGCTTCTAATAACATAAGAATGCTTAGCAGCTGTCTTTTGGAGTGAGGGTTCTTGTGGTTTGAGCTATGTTTCTTAGTTTGTAATTTTTTTTGGAGCAGAGCCTATATGAATTGTTTAACTGGAAGCCAATTCACATGATCGAGATGTTGTTCCAGTTGGAAAGTGAAAAACATTTTGGATGATAATTAGCTATTAAGGTCTGACATTAGAACATTCCCAAAGACTGATTGTTAATGTAGCTGTCTTGCAAAATTCTCCAGGGAAACTGCATTTCTGAATTATTTCATTTGTTTCAGAGGGAAGGAAACGCACTGTGAAAGGCTCCTTTGGCAGAAAAGAGATCAGAGTTTTAGAAAGTATCAGGAGAATTCTTAAGCATATCTTATCTGAGAGAAAACATAAAAATCAGTAACTAGTGAGTGTTCCCTGATGGAAGTCAACAAGGAGAGAAGCCAACACTTATTTTTTACCAAGCACCTTTTTTAGATTTAGAAGGCTTTTATTGTTAAGTCAAAAATGTGAAATAAGCAATTTTGGTATTCAGATTATAAATGCTATTGTCTATTGTTACTTTACAGGAAAAACTGTTTAGCTTGCAGTTCTTCCTTTTTTGAAGAAACCCCACCACTGCCACCAGAATAAAGGATTCTTTCTAGCATATGAGTTAGCCTTAAGCTTCTAAAAATCTCTTTAAATAGCAGAGCTCAATTATTTAGAATATAAGCATCCTTTTGTGGCTTCTGAGAAAAAAAATGCTGTGTCGTCCTAACAATTTTTTTCTTAATTCCAGACTTCTGAATTGGGTGTCACAGAACATGTAGAAGGAGATCCCTGCAAGTTTGCTCTATGGGTTGGAAGGACACCAACTTCAGACAACAAAATTGTTCTCAAGGTAATCTTAGCCGATGTGCTTGTACAGTCTCTACCAAGTCTTGTAGTTGTTGTTCATACTTGGTGGGAAGGCAACAAGTGATGACTTTTCCTGCTTTGAGAGGGACAGCTGCTGACATAGTTTTCCTTTGTGTGTGGAAAGGATGTGGTATACATCTAACTCAAGTGGCTTGACAGCAGAGGGGAATCTGTGTGGTCTACTGAAGGATTAAACAAACTTCCTTTCACAAATCCGAGTGGGAAGAGGTTTGCTCCCATGGACTTCTGAAGTCTTGAAGACTTCAGCCACTAGCTGACGGAGCAACTGATATGCCACAGACAAATCATGGCATCAGTGTTACATTTCACGCTCAAGTCATTGCCGCTTGTTGGTGATACTGTTTTTCGTGGCCCATATTTTTATGCAGAAATCAAAACACTTCAAAAGATTTTATGTCTTTCTGTGGGCTACAACTTTTTCTGAAGATACTTGCTTTTGGGTGAGAGTGCATGCAATGCCTATACATTTTGTGTCTGCGGAAGTTACAGGTGTCAGTAGTGTTCTTTGCCTAGCTGGGAGAATGGCTAAATTCATTTTTCCCCACGACTCTGGTATGTAACCTGGGACCTGCTCTTTCAACTGGAGAACTCTTTTTGTAATACCGCAAGCAGTTAACAGGCAATTTGACATATTTTGAGGACTGCGTCATCTTTGAAACTTTTCTTCTGCATTTCTTAGCTGTGTTGAGCTGAGAAAAAGTTCATCTTCCCATTTACAGGTTAATACACCTACTATTAAACTTGTTTATGTTTTCACAGATATTTTTGGTGATTATTCAATAATACCACTTAAAAATGGCCAAATTTACATGTTGCCGCTCAAATGTATATGTTTTCCTAGTAAATTATAGGCTAAGAAGAGCTCACATTAGTTTTCTGACAGCAGTCAGTGAGTGCAAGGAAATGAAACGTAACATCACTGAATAATACAATTTGTTCAGTCTTAACACTCCCATAATGTCACAGACAGTGCTTTGCAGCCTGAAATGATCCTCCCAGGGTAGAGCAGTATAAGGGGTTTTGTTTAAGGTCTCTCTACATAAGATCACTTGAAGGTGTTCCTGTTCTCTTCTTTAATTTGAGCATAGGATATTTAGACAACTTGTATGGTATATGAAGCTTTTCAACAGTTTTGTTGTTTTGGGAGTTTTTTTATCATTTGTTCGTTTTTGAAGGTTGGAAACTAGCACTTCCTTAGCTCATTAGTATTATAAGGAAATTCCATGAAAACCTAAATAAAAGATACAACAAAACTTTTTGTTTGGCTTCTTTTCCTAAACGTTTTTTTTTTGTAAAAGAAAACAAAGATCTTTTTCCTAATGGTTCATCTGTTCCTTCAAATTTCTCCATCCCTTTAGAATCCCTGGTTATTAAATATTTATAATATATTAAATATTTATAATATATTCGAAGCCAATTATTTCAGGAGACAGCATCTAAGAGAAGTAGGAAGTTATATATAATAATTTTTTTAGATCTGCAATAATGTTTATATTTAATAGCATTTCAGGTGCAGAGTTAAACTGGATTAAACAATCAGATTACAAGTTGGGCAGCTGGATATCACATCTTTTCCAGGGTATCTCAAAAAGACAGATGATATGTTGTAGGCAGTTGTTAAAAAATACAATCCCTAAATTAGCTTTCTGCTTCCAGGTGTGTTTCAGAAGTGGGAAGAGTAATACATGAAATGTGTTGTGGAAGTATATGGGTTGCAGTATAGGTTAATTTTTCTTTCAGTGTTAGTAGATTATTGTATAAAGTTAGAATTGACCTAAAACGTAGCATGAGTTTAAAATACCAAAGTTCAAGGTGTTACTACTGGAATTCTTTAGGTATCTATATAAGTCAGTCCACCCTGTCTTGTATGAGATACATACAGGGCTTTAGCCTTCAAGTTATGAAAGAGGAATCTAAATCTAGATATAAAATAGAATGTTTTTTAAAAGAACAATATTAATAATGTTGAGAAGAGTAAAGTAGTGTTGGTGATAAAAAATGAAGACAACTAGCTTGAATTTCCTTTTCTCTGTTCAAGTTGTCAAAAATGATTCACAAAGTCATTCTTTATGCCTTCCTCTTTGTGTTTATTAGCTGACTGTATGTGTGGATCTTCTCAGCTATAGTAGTCCATTGTGGGGGTTTTGTTTCTTTTGCATATCAAAGGCATCCAGTATAGAGAATAAACAGGACTGGATCAAACATATCCGGGAAGTGATACAAGAAAGGACCATTCATCTGAAAGGAGCATTGAAAGAGCCGATCCACATCCCCAAAACCGCACCAACAACAAAACAGAAAGGAAGAAGGTAAGTAGTATTTAGAATAATCAGAGATCTCCAAGTACACAACAGCACTCTTTCCTCTGTAGTGTTGAATTTCTAATGACTTTCGGTGAATTGGACAAAAGCAAGAGTCATTTTGGCCAGCTTTACCTTACAATTAATTTCCAGTTTCCTGCAATGCTGAGTTTGTTCAGATTTCTGCTCTGAACAGTCTCTGACTTGTGTACATTCAGCCATTACGGAAGGGATTTGGAGCTGCAGTACAGGATAGCTGTACCTTTTAGATTTTTACAATTCTGCATGTGTTATTCAGGTCCTTGGTTTCCTTTCATGGAGCTCAAAATGTGTGACAATGTTCTGCTTGTTAGCTTTGGCTAAATGGCTGTGCAAGTTTCTTGTCATAGTGGCTGGTTGGCTGTTGCCTTAATTCTACGTGATGTAGAGCTTGAGCAAATGAATCTGTTCTCTTAAAGCATAGAACAAAGAATTAAGTGCTGAATATTTGATTTTTGCATCAGTTAGTTTATCTGGCTGGTATCTGTTGCCACGCTGTCTAGGTGCCCCTTCTTTAGAGTTGCAAGTAGGGAACTAACACGTTACACACACAGTGCTAATGTTGTAATGAAAACTGAATTATTTGCAGAGACGGCGAGGACCTGGACAGTCAGGGAGATGGTAGCAGCCAACCTGATACTATTTCAATTGCCTCACGAACCTCACAGAACACCCTAGACAGCGATAAGGTAAGTTTCCCAGGTGTTGCTCTGTTCTGCGAGCAAATGATTCATCCCTTAGCGTGGGTTAGCGTCCAAGATTAGTCCTTAGTACCTTCAGAGAGGAGGCGTGGAAATATTCTCTCTCTTAACAATAGCTGTGCTGGAGGTCGGTGGTTGCCATATGGTTACCTTTGTGAAGAAAAAATACTATCCAGTGTTCATGGATTAGAGAGTAAGAGTGTTCACTTCGTGCATGAGAGCTGAGAGAAATCACCATATTAAAGAGGAGTAACCCACAACACTATCATATGATACCAGTGCTACTGTTTCCTTTCCTCCGTCTCTGCCTATAGATTCTGGCTGGCTTATCCCATAAGGATATCAGAGCCAGAGTTTCTCATGGTTGGAAGAAAGATAGGCATCAAAAGAGTAAAAATTCTTACGAAATGTGTGTTACTTTGGAATTGAAAGAAGATTTCTGGCAAGTGAGAAGTATTAGGACCTTGGAGGGAGGTAGAGATGGATAATAGTTTGTCAAATAGAAGAATGAATAAAAACATAGAAGCTGTGTACCAAATTACTTGAAAACATGGTTAGGGATTTTTGGCCTATTACCTCATTGGCTAAAATAATTCTGATGAGCCATGCAAACTACACCAGTATAACAAATAACAAATAACCAGTATATTACAGGGCAGCTAGGTGAATACGTTCTCAGAGTAATATTTTGACCATTCCCATGGTCATCTAAAAGAGGGTTGGTTTTCTGTATTTTTGCATGTTACTTAAACTCTGTGATTTGATTTTTGTCCATGTAAAGAATAGGAAGACAGAAGAAGGGAAGTATAAGGTGCTTAGGGTTGCTCAAAATAGCCTATGTTTTGACCTTGTGTATTTGTACTGAAGTTGGTCTGTAGTTTTGGTGGTGGTTTCTTCTAAGGATATTTGTGAAAAAAATGGTTGGTTAGAGGGGAAAAAAAAAAGTCTTTCGATGAGTCTTGTTTTGCTATTTTATTCTTTGTATTCTTACTTAGCTATTTAGTGATTTACAAAAATTGCATTGTGTATACTAGCAAACAGTTTAGTTCATTTTTTATGCATTTGTAAGAGTTTAGGTAATCTATCACACTCAAGAGCAAGACATGCTCTCTCTGATTTCCCTGATTGTTGGCTGGAATGTCAAGCTGTGTGCACGCAGCCTGGCTGGATTGTGCTTCAATTCAAATGGAGGTGATGCAATCCATCCCTGCCATGCACAACCGCTGCCCCTTTTCCATTGCTTGTGATGTACTATTTACTGGGGAATAGCATGGATTGTCTCCTGTTGCCCTTCATGGTACTATTTCATGCATCATGTGAGAATTGCTAAGAAAGTTGGCCAAGTGGAATGCCCTCAGGATTGTCTTCCAATCTGACATGAGGAGGAGTCTTACCAACAACCTGTTCAACAGGAGTTATAAGTTAAAAGAAGGAGGAATGGAACGCTTTCAAATATTTTCCTGACAAATTAAGTTTTAAATTTGGTTAGTGTTGTTTTTAAAGTATTTTTGAGTTCTCACGTTAGCGTATAAAATTTTTGTTAGACTTTCCTTTGACAAGAAAACCAAACTGAAAACTGGGAGACTCCCTGGAAGTTACTTGTACTATGTATTTTATGTCCAAGGAAGGAATTTACTGTTTGTGCACTTTTAAAAAGTGTGTGAATTAGCAGAGTAGCTTTGTTTAACGTTTCTATTATATGTTTTGGTTTGTTAAATACAATAAGAGAAAATTTTCAATCTGTTTAAAAATACAAAGTAACAGTAACAGGCAGAATACCAGTGAAATGTGTAGGCTATCTTAACACTCTTGCTGAATCTGAAGTCATCTCTCACTTTGTATGTTGAAAATTCATTAGTTGCAGTCCATTTGGGGTTTAAAATTGACTCCATTTTCTCGGCCTAGAAGCTTGAAGCGTGTATGAATGTCTTACAGAGATGGAATAAAACAGTTTTATGGATTTTAGGTGCTGTTGATGTGGTTAGCCAGATGGAGCAGTGGAACTCCTCGGTTGAATTTGGAGCATGTCTGAAACTGAGCTGGGATTCCAAATTGAGAAACATTAAAAATATCAAGTAATTTAAAATAGTGTTAATCAAGTGGTAAAAATGTTTAGCGTTACTTATTATGCTGTTGCTGAACATTTTTCTGTTCACGTGTATCTACTATTGTGATTAAGAAAAGACAAAAAATACCAAACACGTCCTACTAATCAACAGCCAAGTAAAACCATTGTTTTAATTTCTCCAATTACATGTTCAGACAGTTGATTCTTTTAAAATCAATGTTTTGGTTAGAAGTGCTAAGCTGTTATACAGGGAGAATATCAAGAATGAAATCCTTTATCTAAAACTCAATTATCTTTCTCAACTCCTCAGAGACACACTCTGAAAGAGCTAAAAATCCTTAGCTTTGGTAGTAAGTGCTTGAATATTGTCCAGATGAGCTTCTTCCCTTGCGTCCTGTTTTCTGACATAATTGGAAATGCCTTAACAACAGAGAATGACTTCATGATTAGTTCTTTTTCTTCTCCACCCTGGCTTTTTGGGCTAGAATTGTAACTTCTGATTGTTGGCTCCACTGTTGCATGTTGCTTTTCAGTAACGACTGGGATGATGCAGTAGACCATATGTTTATAAAGCGGACATCCTTCCCAGCTTCACGTCATCTGAAAACTATATTGGCAAATTAGAATTCAGAATCATCTTGGCAAATGGGAGAAATTAATTGGCAAAATACCATGCAATTCCATAGGAGCACATTTGAGCTAATGTGAATAGGTGGAAATAGTTAACTACTAATGAAAACAGCGAGAGTATTGAACAGTTCTTGAGAAGATGATCTAGAAGCTGTAAAGGCTCACAAGCTGTTTATTATTTTAACAGTGTGATACAATTATGGGGGGCAAAGGGGGAGCAGCCCTATATTGGCTTGTAGAAATAGGATGCCGAGCTGCAGCAACAAAGTCCTCATTCTTTACTCAGCACTCCTAAGGCGTCTATTAGGTACCACATCCAGTTTTGAGTATGGAATTCTAGCAAGTTAGTGGTCCATTGGAAGAATGCCAGGGGAAAGAAGAAAAAAGAAAAAGACTATTAGGTGTCTACCAGACATAACTTACAAGGCAAGATAAAGAGTTGAGACTAATGAGTCTAAAGAAAAAAGGCAGGAGGAAGAAATTCAGGTCTTCAAGTGTGTAAAAAGCTACTACACAGAATTACAGAACAGTCTTTTACCCGTATTTTCAGTGGATGGGATGACATCAAAGGACTTATCTTTAATAAAAAATTGCAATAATATTTTTTTATGGGTATGAAAATGTGAAGCCCTAGAGCAGAGTAGTTGTGAAGGCTGGGGAAACTGCATAACCGGAGATCTGTGAGAGCAGTTTGGATAAATGTTAATCATGATTCACATAAATGTAGTTGATCATGCTCTAGAGTAAGAGGAAGAAGTGGTCTAGGTAATTCAAGATCCCTTTCCAGCCTGTTTTTAATATCATGGGGTATATCTTCATATTGTAAGACATGCTAAATACATTCATAGCACTGACCCATCCTGAAGTATTGGAAGGTATAATGGAGTCCAGAGTGAAATAACAAAATTTTTGAGAAGGAGATTTCTACTCCATCAAAGCACCTCAGTTTTCTGAATGAGTGCTCTTATTGTACCCGTCTCAGTAAATACTTTGCCCTTCACCTTTCACAACATTCCTTCCATTCACCTTCTGTAGCTTTGTAGCCAGCATTTTAGGTGGCTAACGAATAAAAGAGATGACACTTGGCCCATTCATTCCACCTTTCAACAGTTCCTAGCCTCAGAGCTTGATCTGATTTTAATGTTGTCTTTTGAACTTGATCCAGTGCGTAGGAAATGAAATGGGGAGGCTGAAGGAAACCATGTAGGTCTGATAGGTCTTTTCATGCTTGTATTAAGTGAGCTGGTAGAAACGTGAAATAATCCAAACTACTATTTTGGTAGCTGAGAAGATGAGAGGCTTTTAGAAGAAGAGCTGTCATAGGTTGTTATCCTAAATAGTAGGAATCATGCTAGCTGCTGTGGGTGGTCAGTGGAGCAATATTTTATTTTTAAGAAATTGTCTTTTGTGCCCAGCTGGTAACACTTTGTACTGCTGTCTGTGTGAAGTTGTATTTCATTCTCATGCTTCTTTAAGCTTGTGTGTAGTACTTTGGAAAATAGAAAAAGGACTGAAGCAGCAGGAGACAACCAAGGATTTAGTTCTGCCAGCTGAGACTGCAGAAGAGAAAAGGCTCCCATCAGTACAAAAAATGCTAGTAAAAAACCAGACATGGCTCTGAGTATATGCCTCTTTTCAGAGTCAGAAACCAAGTCTGGGCAGCCACCTGGTCAAAGCAAAATACTCTTTATTGGAGACAGAACTTTTGTGTGTCTCCTATCTCTTTTCTCCACAGTGCACTTGTTTCCATTTTAAAAGGGGATTAAAGATTTTCATGCTTGAAATAATTGAGAAATCTTATTAGCTGCTCTCTTTCCATTCCCTTCTGCTTAATTTAAAATTACCATGGGACAGTAAATTTAATTTGCAGTCCTGGGAGGAGGTTATATGGCCTGATGTAAAGGCTGTCATACCTGGCGAAAGTCTTGTCAGTGGTGAACTTCCCAGATACTGGTGACAGATGAACTCTTGGTGTGGAGTCTCTGACTTCAGCAAACCTACGCTAAGAATGTGTTCAGCCAGTGAGTGTGTGTTACGGTGGTTTTGCTTTTTTTTCTCTCGACAAGCGACAGTGATTAAAAGGCCCCAGAGAGATGAACATAGATGGTTAACATTAATTTCAGCAACAGCAAGACACTATGTCCCATGATAAGCTGTTTAATTAAACCTTGTGCCTTTTTTAATCTGCGGTTCTATTTCTGCCTGGCTTTTGTTTCTCATCTCGTCTCTGTCTCTCTGGTTTCCATTTTTCAGACATAGCCTCATTTATTTTTATCATGCATGATTAATTCAGTTTACATAAAGGGTTTCTTGAGAAGGATGGATAAAGTATATAAAGCCCTTGTTCAGCCTAAATTTGGATTTAGATGGTTTGTAACTCTTTTCTCTTCAGTTGCAAGTCAGTCTCCTGGTTCTGCTGTGCCTCTTGCTCTTCCCTCCAGCTAGCCTAGAGAGCCTTGCCAAAGCTGTCCAACAACAGCTGTTGAGCAATGCGCTTAATCACAGACACTCCTTGCTGTCCAACTGCATTTAATCAGTGCGAAAGATTAAACTGCTTTCAGAAAGTGTGTTATGTGGAGAAAACGAGCAATGAAACAAAGAGGAAAGCAGCGTTTCCTAACCATTACTGTTGTGGGGAGAAGGAAGGGTTGTTATCTCCAAGGAGGGGAAAAGTGGTAAATGCTTTTTTCGTCAGTTCTCCGTGATGACGTAGATGTGTGTTGGGTAGAGAACATCATTGTTTTCAGTTGGGTTAGGCAGCAGTGGAGAAGCCCTGCACTAAGTTGCATCGAACAGCATTGGTGCGTGATTGAGGATGGTGTGGAACTAACAGTTGTGTGCGGGCAGTGTCTTACACACTCTGCTGAAGTGTGATTGAATACTGAATTTCGGTGGAATACTGACCAGCTTGGATATCTGATTCCCACACAGTCTGAAAGACTAGGATTTTTTTGTACTTTAATAGTTTCTGACACAGCCACTGACAGCCTCTGCTTTTTCCTTCAGCTTAGTACTATGTAAAATACTTAGTGAACATAAAATCTGATATCTTAGTTTATTATTATTATTATTATTATTATTATTATTATTATTATTATTGGAAGGAGAAGAAAGAACATCTATATTAAAGCCAAAAACATGTGGCTGTTGCACTGATCGCAAATCATATTTTAATCTCTATTTGTAGGAAGTGAAGGGTCAGGAAAGCAAGCAGAGCACCAAAGCTATGCTCCTGTAGGTATTAAGGAGAAAATATAAAGACTAGTTGCAGTTTCTGGAAAGTGTCAACTTGTTACTGTCTTGGTGCTTGTACTGAGTGGGATATGGACTCTCCTGAGAAAAATTTGGTCTGCATTGGACACCTTATGAAGTAATACTTCATCAGCTTTTTTGTTAGTCCCCATCAGGCATACAGATGGTTGCAATTGTTTCTGAGTTTGTCTGAAGAAGGCTGTAACATAAATCAATACCAGAAAACAAGGGAAAGCTCTTTACTTTTTCCCCTTTGGCATAGCTTTGCATGAACTAAAAACTAATATAATATGGAGAAAGAGTGTAAGGGAACAGGAAACTTTTTAATGAGGGAGGAGGTAGCATGTTTTGAAGATGTGCCCCCCTGTAATTTGCGTATTGGGGCTGTCTGGAGAGATGTACTAGAAGCAATGTGATTAATTTTTAGTCTGGATCTAAATGGGTGCAACCTGATTTATCTTCCTTAAGCACTAGATGTATGAGAGTTTTTTGCCCTTCTTGGCCCCTGCATTCCCCCAAGAAAACTTTTCCTTCTTTGTATGCACACAAAAGCAAGGGTAGCCGGTAAGATTAGCAGGCAGATACCATGGGAAAGCTCTGGAGTTATTGCAGACCATCTGCTAGGAGTTATGTCCTGTCGGTTGTTGCAGGCTTGAGGAAGAGAAGGTTGGAATTAGCCTTTGAGTCTTACTGGGGGTTTGCTGGTTTTGTCATTTGCTCTAAAACTCGTGCTTGATAACAAACAGTGCTATCCTGGAAAAGTTTCTATCTGGTGCTTCAGTTCCAGGCTTGTAATGAAAACTAATACAGAAGTAACAATGCAGTCTCTTATCTCCTTTTCCTAAAGCTCATGGGATGTAGCTGGCAGCCATTAAGAGCCGAAACGTAATAGTCAAAAATAACGTGGCAGGAACCGTGCAGTACGTTGGTGTAGCACACGCTTCTATATTTGCTGCAGTTGGAACTCTTACAGGGTGTTTGTCCTCCTTCGTCAGCGCAGAGCGTCGCAGGATTACCTCGCAGGGTTGGAGTTTACTGGCTTGGTCCAAAATTACTGAATACACAGCAGTTGCATCCCAGCTGAGATCTGATAGGAATGTTGCACTGAAGCAGCCTGAGCTATAGAAATACTCACACACGAAAAGCTGTAGTAGCCGTATGGAAAGAGAAGGAATTCCCGGGCTGTTTGCTTAAGTTGGATGGGTGCTCTGGCACTGAGCAATCTTGGGAACTTTGCAAAGTTCTGATAATAATTTTCATTTCACATCAAAGCAGATGAAACAATCAAAGAGAGGAAACTTAAACTTAGGCAAAGTAATTCTAATGAAGCGTTTCGAAGAGGGGGAGGAAAACCCTGAGCTTACATGCTTTTAATTCAAGTTTGTGTGTTTTTATCTGGGGAATCAGCAAAAATGTGGAAGTTGTAAGCCCGTGTGGGTATTCTATCAAGTAGTTCACTATTTGGGAATCTTATGTGAAGAACTTTATGCTGATTTTTATGATTATGTATGGTGTGCCCTGGATGATTTTGTGACCTGTGTGTGTAAACTGTGAGTGGGGTGAGAATAAGGCAGTAGGCTCATTTGAAAAAGGTCCCTCTTTCTGCCTTGAATTTGCAAGATAACAAAGCTCCTGAGTGACTGTATTTAGTAATACTTGGCTTTTTGTTGCCAATTATCACCCATAAAATATATTCTGAAACGACTGCTACTTCAGCTTTCGGGGTAAGGAGCAGTCTAGCAAGAAAAACCGCTTAAATCCTCCGCCCAGCACTGTCACAACCGGTGTGCTTTGAATATAGGCAGAGACAAGCAGAGTTAGAAATCTGTTCTAAAACGCCAGAACTGCCTCCTTTTGAAATGATCTCTTCTTGACGCGGAAAGTCCCAGAAGCTTGCTATCTCATCCAAAATACGAATCCTGCCAGGAATCCTAAATAGGTAACGGTGCGTGACGGATGGTTTGATAACGAGCATTCATCTGGCTTCTTGTTTTTCCCCCTCGCAGTTGTCTGGTGGGTGCGAGCTGACGGTGGTAATCCACGACTTCACCGCCTGCAACAGTAATGAGCTGACGATCCGGCGCGGGCAGACGGTGGAGGTCCTGGAGAGGCCCCATGACAAGCCCGACTGGTGTCTGGTTCGCACCACGGATCGGTCCCCAGCCGCGGAAGGTCTGGTCCCCTGCGGGTCCCTCTGCATCGCTCACTCTCGCAGCAGCATGGAGATGGAGGGGATTTTTAACCACAAAGGTAAGACGTGACGGAAACGAAGCCTAGCCGTCAGCAGCGTGAGTTTGGGGTAATGGGGAGTACTGTGCAAACGGGAACTTCGGTGTTCTTGCGCTGGTTTGGCTTCTAGTTTTTAATGAGATAAAACACAACGCTTTTGGAAACCTGCAGCCATGCCGCCTATTCCAAAATAAGCGGTCGGCCGTTCTCAGCGTTAAGTGAAAATGTGCGTGAAGACAGGGATGAGATTTAAGCAAATTATGTCTTGGTGAACAGAGTTATGTATCATATTAGATCAAGCTGCGATGATACGAAAGTCCATTCCTGTCGTGTGCTGAAAGGGGGGAGGGAAGAAAATCTCCAGCATGCTTTATCAATGGTTCCTGAGAAAACCTGCAGTAAGAAGTCGTGACAATATCAGGCTCAGCAATGGAAAAGGCAAATACACGCATCCATATGCCCTGGCACAGGAATTGGCTATTTGGACGACTGTATTTTACTTAGCTGAGTTTTCCAGAGTAGCAGTGGCACAGTCATCCCTTTTTCCCAGAGCAGCTCTGAAATCTTACTTTGTTTTTTCAGATGCATGAAAGAATGCACCCCTGAAGGGTGCAAGAAAAATCTGATAATTTTTTGAAAGTTCTTAAGGTTTTGGTGTGCTGTAGTCCTTTGGCTTCGTATACTCCCCAGGCTCCCTGAGTAGTTTGTTAGTAGAGAAAATGCTTGCTTGCTTCATTTGAAACTACTTGAGTTTGCAGCCTGTGAACAGAAAGCAATGTGAATTTAAAAAAAAAAAAAAACAACAAACAAAAAACACAAACCAGTTCATTAGAAGGTGTTTCATCACCTGCTGGGGGAAAAGATGCATTTCAAAAAGTTCATTATTGCAAGTAGCAAGATTAGCAGGAAAGTGGTGTTGGGGAAAACTTGTTTTCCAAAACAGAAAATTATGGTTTTGAAGAGTTTTTCATAAATATAACCACAAATTTTTCAATTATTCAGTCCATCCCTGCTATCACATTACAATTTTTCCCATTTTTTTCAGACACTGTCTAAATATGCTTGGCTAAAAGAGGGGAGAGTTTGTGTTTCTCACATTAGGAGCATGCACAGCAGGAACTTCCTGAATGCAGGGTGACTGGGGGGGAGTCTGAAGGATTGAGCTGTAGAGCTGCAATACTCTTTTGTCCCCTTGTGTCCTGTAACAATTGGGATAGAGAAAGTTTGCAGTTGTTCTGATGATCAAATTGGAAAAATGTGGTCAGGTATCACTGAAACACTTCTTTTTTTGGCTAGGGACTGATATCATGGAAATGTCAACAGGTTTTACTTTTTTTTTAACACTCACAGAACTGATAAATCCAATTTCCTTTGGAGCTAGGGGAATTCACCTTTGAATGCAGAGAATTTTTTTTTTGGAGAGGCAGCTTGTACTGGACAATATAAGTTATATGAACAACATTGAGCCTGTCAGACTCTTGAGGGAGAGACAGAGCTGGTTTTGTCTTTGAGAGGTTACTTTTATTAGACCAGCAGACATAGCCTGTATTGCTTTTTTCCCTTTAGTGTTTGTTGGGGAAAATGGGGCAGAGCATTGTAAAGTTACTTCAGTTTGTTTGACATGTTGCTTTCAAATAAACAGCATTAATTAATTATATTAATTACGGAGAGTGAAGAAGAAAAGGCCATTGCTACAACGAGCATGATTTGCAGGGTTGAAGGCAGCCTCAGCAGTGACTTCTGTCCCTGCCTCTGCCACAGGCTTCCTGCGGGATGTCAGGGCATGCCATCTCAACCCCCGCTGATAAGAAGCAGCTGCTAATTGTTTATTCCCACATTACTAGGTGTCAGGCTTTAGGAGCTGGACATTTGATTTGTAAAGTTTCCCGTGCACGTGACTGTGACTTAAGTCAGTCAACATGAACTTTGTTAAGCATGCAAACTATTATATAATATTAAGTAATCTGGGGAGGGGGGGGGGAAAGGCAAAAAACCAAACAACTTTAGGCTGGGTACTTGAAACCACTGGATGCATTTGACTTTGGTCTCTGCCTCAACTTTCTACTGCTTGAAAGAGGTTGATAGTGTTCATTTCACAGAGGGATTATAAAAATTAAGCAAAATTAGTGGAGTGCTTTGATTTTATTTTTCCCCCATAGTGAAAAGTACCTCAGACAATCCAGCAAAGCCATTATTCATTCTCAAGTGCTGCATTTGATTAAAGATCTCTAAATAAGGCGTTGGGGAGTATGTTAATCAGAAGAATGGAAAACCAATTAGATGGTCTTCTCAGAATTGTTCATTGTGGGCACTGATTGAGGTATGAATTTCTAAAAAACGAAACAAAACAAAACCCACAACCCCCGTAACAAAGAAGAAGTGAATGACTTACATAATTTAAGGCAGTCCATGTACTTGAGTGGACAACTTTGAAATATTTTTGCTAGATTTCTAGTGCTTGATTCTGCAACTTCAGTCTTTTTCATACTGATTTTTTCTCTCTTTTTTTCTTTTTCTTTCTTTGATCATAATTCAGTAAAACTTTCAGAGTTTTGAATGATTTAACAAATTAGGATATTGCCCTCTGGAGTTTTTAGATGTGAAAAATACATGTCATATGTCAGGCTCACAGTGTGAGCATCAGGTCTGAGTAATTCTGTACAGTTCATGGGCTAAGCCACGCGCAGTAGACACAAGTCTGGAATTTGTGCATGTCTGGCATCGCAATCTATTGTGAGAGACTCAGGGAGAGAGAGAGGTTTTATGTAATTGCAAAGGAAAAAGGGAGGAGATCACCTCCAGAAGTGGTGGGGGTGGCTGCTTGGATGTTGAGTGCTTAGCCTGCCCAACCGGCTTGTAGAAGTAAAGAGTTTTGCACTCCTTTCAGTATCTATGGACCCTACAATTTTGATCTTTTCAACAGTGTTTATCAATACCATTTGCCAACTAAACAAGTTGGAAAGCCATGGCATATCAGAGGTGAAGTGAGCTTCAAAGTTTTGCAATGGCAAACCTCTTCTAATTTACAGCTGGTCCTTAAGTTGTGTAAAACCACATTTCATCACTGAGTACAGAAATGTTGGTTGGTGTTTAATGACTTAAATAATCTGAAATGATTATCCAAAGTAGGGGAACGTGAAAGATCATTGAAGTAGAAAGTATGTTCAGTGAAGCCTAGTTCTCACACCTGATCTTGGTCATTCCTTGTCTGTCCATGTATTATCTGTCAACCATGAAAGGTAACGTTTTATTCTCATGACAGAAGACAGCCCCGAAAATGACCCTCATCCCTTGCCTACAAGTGTAGGTGTTACTTGTCCTTTAAGAATGGTATTACTTTAAATATCTAATCAGTATCAATGGGTTAAAAAAAATGCATTTACAGTATCTTCAATCTCTAAAATGTTATAGTAGTTAAGTTAACAAACATTTTGTTAAGAGTATGGGGAAAGCATTACACGAAAAAAAAGAGGTTTACTGGGTGGATAGTCATTTAGGGAGAGGGTTGATTGCAGGTTCCAGAGTTCTTGCTCGCTCTGCTGGATATCAAATCTATTTTTGTAAGTTATTTGGGTCATTTAATCAATTTGACGTGCCGTTTACAGATGAGTACATTTTTTAAAATCTAAATCCCTTTTATAATGGGGAAAAAAGACAAACAAGGGGGTAGTGAAGAGGTTGAATAACAGTTGGTGTGCTCTACAAAAAATAAATTACTAGCTTTGGAAGAACATGTTTTTCACAAGTAATACATAAGGCAACAATTTTTTTTGCAATGATTCCCCACATGTTATTGGGCGTGGGGGAGAAAGAATGTTCCTGTTGTTTTATTTGGTGCTTCTCTCTTTTTTTAACAAGAGTTTCTTTTCATTCTGGGGTGCACCCTTTTTATATGTGCAGTTCTCTTTCCTTTGTTTGCAGGGCATTTACACAGCCACAGAGCTTTGGGTAAAGGGCAGGGGACAGGATTCAGTACAATGTAATTGAACTTGTGAGCTCAGAAAAATTGGCAGGTATTTAAAATTGTTTGTGAATATCTTGCCCATTTAGATCACAAGTTCACTGTCTTTTCCAACTTTGAGTACTTCTAAAGTCTGAAGAACTTGTGACGGTCTATCATATCTCTTCTGTAGATGCTACTGGTTGGAGAGCTACAAAGGCTACAGCAAGCCCTTGTTCACGAGGCTTACATTTACGTGACTTCTTTATAAGTGAGGGGTTTTTTTGGGACCACGTCTAACTGCCAATTCATGTTACTATCCGTTTGGTTCAAAACTTGGCCACAGAGATCTTTTGTTTACCTGGAGGTACAATGTCTGCCTGTTTTATACGTTGTTATAATCCAGGTATCTCTATAGGTTTGTTCAGACCTGAAAGGCAGGTGATGTCTTAGTAATGTGATGACATACCACGCACCGCTACAATACTGAATACTGGCTTTTGATTTTACTCTCAGGATACTGTCCTGACTGGTGCCGTTAATGGAAAAACGTTATTTCAGCAGTATTTTTTTATTTCCCAACTGTAGTATCTCTCGAAGAATCTACCGTAATAAGGAGGATTGAACGGCTGACACTTTCCAAGACAAAGGTTGACAATTTTGTTTAAAGAGCTGTGTAGTAAGCCCTTTTCTACACCTGCAAGATGGGAAGGAGTGATGTAGGGCAGATGTTGCAGGTGTCAGAGCTCTTCTTGAATTGGTATGGGGACCTTCTATTCAGGAATTAAGTTAAAGAAAAATTGCACAGGTGATCTAGAGATACTTCCCCAGAAAAGAGAGATATTTTATAGTTGAGGCCACAGAGTGGGATAAAACAGAGTCTTGAATTTGTTACATTAAATAAGCCTCCTCTCGCACAACTGGAGACCTATTCAGAATATTAATTTTAGATGAAAGGGGAAGGGGAGACAGTAAAGGTAAAACATCTCACGTACGATCAAGAGATTTTTGAGTTATGATTGAGAAATGAAGTGTTGCCATATTGAGTCCAAATACTGTTGTTACGTAGGAAGAGGAAGCTCTGGATAGCAGCAGCAGCAGAATTCGATCAAGTAAAATGGGAATCCAGTTTGAATAATTGAAGGACTCCCTGTTTGTAGTGGAGGAAAAGAAGGATGACTTGGGCAGCAAGGGGTTGCTTACAACCAGAGGGAGGCTGTAGAAGGGGAGGATTTGCTGTTTCGAGACTGCAAGCAAGCGAAGCATGGGCTGCGTGTAAGGAAAAAGGATCCCCACCCGTGGCTCAGAGCCAGAGCGCTGCCTGTGAGACTGTCTGACAGCATTTGCAGCTGCAGGAAATGAGTTACAGCCCCGGCCAGCAGGGAAAGTAACTCCGAACAACGAGTAGGTAAGGGACTTGCTTTGCCTTGTTGCTTTGGGGCCACGTGGCAAAAGCTGGGGACTGCGTGGTTTCCAGGGCACAAGACAGAAAGGGATCTGCTTCTGCTATGCAGCCAGCCGCGATCGCACGCAGAAAGCGATATCAAGGAATATGCTGGAGTTGTGCGAGATGCTAAATGTTAATCGAAAAATTCTGTTTCTTGATCAGTCAATTGCCTCTTCATAAAATTTCCAATTAACAGGCTGCCCATCCAGATAGCCAGCTGATAGAAAGCCTTACGAGGAGCTCACGGGAGGCAAAGCCGAGCAGTCAGTTGGATTTCACACTCCACTCGTCTAAATTAGCAAAAAATTGTAAAGGCTGTGCTGTAATGTCAGTTCAACTTATTTATCAGGCGGACTTGAGATTCAACAGAGGCGCAGGCATTTTAATAGCTGAAGTTCAACTTCACAATTAGCAGTTGTTTTGAAAGCCCAATAAATCATAAATCTCCATGTAATCACAAACATTTTGCCAAAAAGCATTACTAGTCTAATAGTGGCAAAGATAGGTTGAATTTAGGTTGTGTGTGTGTGGTTTTTCAAGCATGTTCTCATGCTTTAGTCCAGGTGAATAAAATAGGTGCAGTATAAAGTAAAACAAGAATTCTCTATCCTGACTTTCCCACCTTGTGGTTTTAGTTGAGTTTGCAGTCAAAAACGTGGTTTGAGCATAAGTAAACTGAAATAAAATGTCATCAGTTGACTGTGGTCACTTAGATCATAATCTTTGTGTTGAGCTTTATAGCCAAACTATATCAGGTGGTTAGAGTTAATAGCCAAATTCTAATTCAGCCTTGAATAAACAGTAAAGTCTGTATGAATTGCTTCCTTGGCATTGTGCAGTCCTAAACTAGATAAGGAGATTCAATGACTCTCACAATTTGAATTTCTAGAAGAGTTCTGTCTAAATCAAGTTTAGATTGCTCTGAAACATCATAGGATTGATTTCTGCATAAACCTGCTTTGAACTCCTGCACTATTCTTTTATCATAATCCAGCCCAGGAAGACCTGTCAGATATATCTGTATTTCCCATTCTGACTCTATTTGTGGGCATAAGTATGTGGTTAATTTGTCTCTGGAATTTTTGTACATAGGTAATGAAAGCTTTTTGCCCTGCTTGGGAGCTCAGGATTACAGCTGAGAAAAAGGAAGAAATTTTATAATACTGGCTTGAATGTACTTTTGGTCCCAGACAGCTGCCAAATATAGTGCTTTTATATATCGTAGTTGGAAAGGAAATCGGTGTGTAAAAAGTATCTGCTTCAGAACAGATGTATTTGCACAGCTGATCTTTGGGAGGTAGAAGGTGGATATAAACCAGCAATTCTGGTGGCTTTAGATTTCCCAAGAGAGTTGTTATTTTACTTGCAATTAGCCTTTCTCTGACAGCAGTTTCTTTTCCTAACCAAGGTATTGAGGCAGAACGGAGTACAAACTAAAATCATACCCTTCAAACGTTGTTTGTATGTTGCAATTGAAGAAAAATGTCCCGGAGCGGTGTTTATTTTCCTTAACTGTCCCTCTTCAGGTGCAACAAACTGTTGAAAAAGTTGCTTCGGTGTTGAGAATTACTTCTTGAGGGTGTCTTTGTTACCCATATTTTGCTTTGGGTTAAGTAAATATTCAGAGCTGGTGCTCCGAAGAGCGCCTGAGAGCCACCCAAAGAATTTCTCTTCCGTTTCAATGAGTAAGTAGCTTGGCAGGGTGGTGAGGGACAGGGAGAGTGGGGCTGCAGACACTTTTTGGCCAGGAGAGTGCTCCTAGACACATGGGGTTGTCATAGCTGTGTGCTAACTGTCTCCTTCGTGACAGACGACAAGGAGCTGTTGGCGTATATTTTTCTGCAGCTGGGGTGGCTGTTCATTTCCAAGGACCATCTGGGTAACGTTACCTGATGTGTTTTCCTTCTGTCACAGAACCATGTAATACTGACAGTATCCATAAGGTCTTCTGTTCTTTTTCCGACTCTAGTTTTCTGGCACTTCTGCTGCAGTGGCTCATATTCTTAAACTTCGTATTGGGAAGAGCATTTATGTGTTTTGTCTTTAGTGGAGAGGAGAAAATCGTTGAGGAGCAGGCTAGAGCTGATGTTCTTGTGCACCTTTCAGGACATCATCACATCACATCATCTGTTGTCATCACTGCCTGCAGATGGAAGTAGCAGGATTTAGTGTTCCACTGACTTCCACCAGTTCTGGGTTTGTGAGGAGGCCGCTGAAAGCCCGCGTCCCACAGACTTCATTTCACTTTTCCTGCAATCAAATAGTAAAGTATTAGTCTCTGTTACACATGCTAAACCAGGAATGTTGCATCACTTTTAACACAATTCTGTTGGAAGCTTTTTAACAGATGTCCTTGACATCTCTTAAGTTGTGGGCATCGGTTTCAAACCACCACTTCATCATGCAATGTTTTGCTACTATTTTGAGTGCATATTCACTGATACAGGTATAGTTCCAATTTGGGACATGCTTGTGTTTTCTCCTAGCTTTGAGTTGAGTACAAATAGCAAGACGTTTTTCTCTGTCTGGGACAACTATTGAACTTAAATTCATCATTCTCTCACATGGAAGTTACACAAGTAAGTGACGGAATTCTTAGAGCAAACCGTGTAAAAGAGGCTGTTGTGGTAAGTGAATAGCACCATAAAAACATTCCATGATCCCAGGAAAAGTCCTTTTCAGAAATTTGCAGTATGTGTTTTCTAGGATGGATGTATAATGGTTAACCCCTATAGCAATAGAAGACATCTATAAAACTGACATGCAGGCATAATAGTAAAGGCTGTCTTAGGAAACCTTGTTATCAAGTTGTCCTTGATGACCAGAATCCTCTAGTCATTTTCCCTATGGTTGTGAACCAGCTGTGTCCAACCTGCTGTATATTAACCATTTACGGTGCAGCAGAAATAGCCCCTGTTACAAGAAGCTGTTAAAAGTATGTCAGGTATTCAAGAGCAGACTGGAGAAAGCCCCAAGTAATCTGGCCTGATCTCATAACTGACCCGTCCTTTTGAACAGAAGGTTGGACTATGTAGATTTTTGAGGCCCCTTTCAGCTTGAGTTGTCCTGTGATCCTACGCTAAAAGTTGGAATTGCCAGCATGGACTTGGTATGTTCTCCGTGTTTCCTGGAGTCTTGGACTCCCCTTAGTGTCTGTGGGGATATCAGAAATGCTTAAGATTTTGCCTCAAAATATATTCATTCCATGTAAGAAATGGAAAGGAATCCTAAAAAGTGTTTCTGCTCATGAAAAGCACTAGTTATTCTTGTTGCAGCATGCTGGGTGTGATCATAGCCTTATTAGGTGTATGTTCATTTGTTAATAGAAGCTTTATCGTATCAGTGAAATGGAGATTCCTTAAACACAGAGTCTAGGGAAAATCTAGTTGCATGTAAGAACCTTCAAATATGCTGCAGGAAGGAAAGCTGATAGGGAAGCCACCTGGAAAGATGGACAAGTAAAGCTGACTCGTTGTCTGTTGCTTTCTACAGAAAAGCCTAAGGGACATGGAAGTAAATGGGGTTGTCAAGGTCTAAGTTCAAGATATTGCCCTTCTTCTTATAAATAACGGGAGAGGATTCTTAGATATGTTAAATGTAGGAATCTGTCGTGATGAAAAAGATCCTGAAAGAGAATGAGAAAAAAAGCAGGCGTCACTAGCAAAAAAGTATACTAAGTGAAAGTTGTTTGTTTTTTTTTAAAAAACAATCAAACAAACAAACAAAACAAAAAAACCCTAAAGACTGAAGACTGGTTGACTGGATTGAAGTATGCTTTAGGCAATATTAAACAAAAAAGCTCGATTGATGAAAACCACCAAATCGTTAACCACATATCTTAAAATTTTTGTGCCAGTAGCTAATCTATTTTAAAGAGTTTATTTATCATGGCCTGACTTGGTTGTTGGTCCATCCTAGTGTGTTTTGTGCTAACTCTTCTCATTGTCTCAGGGCTAACAAAATACGTGCACTCTAAATGCTGGTTGATTTAGTAGAACAGGCTTAGGTGTATCCTGTCATGCTAAAGATGTGGTGGGACTAAATACAGTTGTACCAGGATCATTTTGGAAACCACTGTCGCAGAGCTCTGGTTCCAGGCCTGGAGTAACATCTAAAGAAAAGGTGCTCAGAGCAGATGGTACCCTGGAGGTACGTGCTGTGTTCTCTTTGTGTCCTGGCTGCTTGCTTAAGTGAAAGCCTGGGCTATGGGATCCAGTGCTCGCTCACATCATCTTCCTAAAACTATGCTGAGATTACAATCCTCAGAACTGGAGTAAATTATTAGTAGTAGTATTTTACTATCTTCTTTTGCTGTTTGTGGAATAACAAAGCCTTACTCTGTTATTTAAGTTGTTGGGCGATGACAAGCATTTACGTTTCTAATGATTTTTATTTGAAAAGAAGTATTTTATCTATTTTGACCGTCTCATCTTTCACGTAGAAGCATTTTATTATTTTTATAAAGCAAAACGCCATTCTGAATTGCAGGAGGTAGCACTGTTTTGTCAGACTGAGCTTTTGAAAGACAGTATTCCCTTTTGTAAAAGCTTAAGTTCTTAAGAATACTAACCTCATATTTTTGTCAGCAAGAGCATGCGTATTAGGATACAGAGTCTGTTTAGGTCTTTTTGTGTGCTTCAGGAGGTTAACATTATTACCAGTCTAGAAGTTCTACCATGATGGCATGCTTTGTTCAGGAGGAACTAACTGGGAAAAGAGAATGTGCAAAAAATTTTGTAGGAATTAAAAAAATTTTCTTTCACCTAAATTTTAATTGCTGTCCTAAAGGGGCATCACCGTCTTAACTGAGTGTAGTTGCTTTCTGAAATATCTGACACGTAGAATTGGAGTGGCTATTCTGTAACTGCAGTTTCACAATTCTAGTAAGTGGTGATGGTGTAATTTGTAGAAAGTATACCCTTTTCAGTTTTGTGAACTGTGTGACCGTGTTCATTTTTTGGTTCAGAGCTAACTTTCTTTTAAGTGGATGTAAAACATGTACTGTGTAACCCAAACAGAAATAAGGTCTTACCTTTTTCAGGACTGTCTTGTTCTACATCTAAAATTCACAGGAGATATAAAAAATGTTAATTACAATGCAGAAATGCTCACATTTGCAGAATTGTTTGGCAGTACATGTTTTCTAGAGTTTCTGTGTTTTAACATCTGATAGGCAATGTAGAATAATAAACACCTGCCCTGTGGATTTTTTGCTCCATTCTTTCTCTTCTCCCCATGGCAAAGCTAGCATCCAAATAAACTTAATTCTATTTACTAACAAATCAGTGTGTATCTTTTACAAAAATGCAGCACACGAAATCCAGGCTCAGAGAGAGAGAGAAAATGCCCATTTCTGATTTTGCTCTCCTGCTAGATGTAGCGCAGAGGAATTGCAGAAGTTGCTTCATTTTGCCAAAGTATCTTTTAATATAATAAAGGAAGCTGTGAAAGTATGTAAGGTTTTTGTGTTAAATGCTAATGTTTGAAATCCGGACAGGTGATTTCAGTGCCCGTGTGCCTTTCCTGCTTCCAGAAGCAGCAGGGTGTTGGGTCGTGCTGGGCTCCATCTCCCATACATAGCGGTGCTGTGCCACTTAACCTGCTCTGTTACGTGGACAGGACTTCTGCGAGGCAGTACTGAGCAGAGGCAAAAGGAGGAGAGGTCTTGATGTAACCCTTTGTAACTAACCAAAATGCATTTGTACAATTTGAACTTAGCAGAAGGGGAGTACGAAAAGTGTTTTGGTCAGTAATACCAACCTACAGGTAGCCCCCGCAGCTTGCAGACACAATTCCTCCAGATGCATATGTATGGAACTTGAGCATCAGTATTTCTTACAGGGAGTACATGTCCAATTTTGAAAGCATTTCTTTCATTTTTAATGACCTAGTTTGGTTACTAGAACTGTTTCATTTTCCTTTTAAGTGACTTAAAAGAAATGAATTTTAAGTCAGGAACATAATTCAATATTCTGAACGCTTGTGATAAATATATTCTTACCCTTTTCTTTTGCCTTTGACTGCATGCATTTCCAGTTAAGAAAATTAGCTGAGACATTTATGTTAAAAAGAATCCCAACTCCTGTACGTGCAGTTACAACTGGTTTGGAAAATTAAACCTTGTTTTGACCAGTTTTTTTTTCATGCCAACAGGCTGATTCCTTTTTTCTTTGGAGTGAGTGGGAAGGGAAGAGAAAGGGTGTTTTAAATATGGCTGAGGAGACTACATCAGAAAATTCAAATGAAGAAGAAAAAAAAGGATGATGAAGGGTAACTTGGATAATAAAATTAATGTCAAAAATGAGTGTTTCCTCAGTATGTCTCATTAGAACAGCAAGTATTTCTTGCTTGGAACACTTTTTGTGTTTTCTCCAATGCAGAGACGAGGCATGGCATATTTCTTCTCCCCTCCTACCCCTCGCTAAGTAGTGAATGTATGTGGAACAACATTCCTTACGCTCATCCAAAAGATTTTGTTTGAATTATCTGAAGCTGGTTTGTTGTGGTTTTGCTGACAGTGGCTGGGATCCTTCAAGCTGATTTGGCATGCTGCAGTGGTGACTCTGTTGAGGAGTCAGAATTTTCCCAAAGCTTTTCCAGATAAACAGAAGACCAGGGACACTGAACATCTCATCATTTCGTTGAAAGGCCTCCTCATTCTTGGGAGTGGTATACAGGCTCCGATTCCTTGGCTACAGCACAGAACAGAATTAAAACCTCAAGAAAATAATAGCCAAATGATTAAGATGGGAGAGAGTTTATGATGTCATGTGCTTTTTGATATTCTTTCTTACTGCAGGCATGAACAACAGCTAGGGCATGTTCTGCAAAGCTGGAGACAGGAAGGACTTGTTTAGATCCTGGCCTTGGTGACTGCATAGTTGGATAAATGGTTCATTTCCCAATACTTGTAATTAAATAAAGCCTGAGTTCTTCAGTGCCTTGATGGCAGTTGCTCTTGACAAATGCTTTACCCAAGATGTAGAAGGGAAAGTTATTAATCACCCAGCTGAAAATATCTCTTTACTCTCAATCAGAAAATACTTTTCCCAGTTTTGCCAGCTAATTCGATAGCCTGCGTGTTTTGTTAGAGGTGGTTGTTGGTTGGGGTTTTGGGGGGGGGAGGGTTGATTGAAACACCCCAGTATTTTGAAAGGAGTTCTTGGAAATCTCAAATTAAGGATGTTCACACAATTCATTGCAAAATACAATTTCTGACTGATTCAGTTTAAAGTATCTCTGGCAGCTGGCAGCACTGGTAGTAAAGAACAGGAAACAACGCGCTGAATGTAAGTCCAAAGAGCCACTGTTGTAACGATTCCGCTCCTTGCAGACCGGCAGTGTTATCTGTGAGACTGAGGAGCAGCGAGGCTATTTTTCGGGAACAGGATGATCTTTGTGTGTGGAGCTGAAGAAACCAGATCCTCGTGGCGCAGCTGTGCTCCAAGCAGTTGAACTGTAGACACATTGTACGCTGAGGAAAAGGCAAAGTTAGGCTCCTTTCAGAATTTTCATCGTAGTGTGGGAGCTCACCTTTGAAGATTCAACCTCAGATTTATTTATTGATGCATTTTTGCTGTTCGACAATTTCTTGGTTGTGTTAGAGTATTCTAGTGTGAGGCAGAGTGTCTCACTTGCTGAAGATAGGATTTGCATGCAAAGTCTGCCTGATTTTTTTTTTTAAATGCAAAATGCATATTGTAAATAAAATTCCTATTGGTTTGTGCAATGTTAATTTAGTTCAAGAGTTTTAATGGTTACGGATTTATGTCTAACTTTGGCTCCTAGGTCTGGGTGGTCTTTGGTCCTGCACAGTTTTGGAAAAGTTTTGAATCTTTTTTTTCTCCCACATGGAGAAACATGACTCAAAATTGTAAGAACTGTGAACTTCTAAATGATGAAAGTATTTGTCTCATAGATCACTTCAAAAATGCTTCTAAAATTGTGACATTTAGATGCTGGTAGAACTGAATACAGAATTCACTCTTCTATTAGTTTCAGCTACCTTCTGTACGCTTCACTCTTAAGATGAACAAGAATTTTTTTAAATAACTTTGTAGTACTGATTTTGAAATATATGAATCGCTTTCATAAATGGAATGTCTGGAATATGAGGGGGGAGTTTCTGGAGAAGAAGACATTTAGTTTTACTTGAGAACAACATTGAATTTTGAAGGTGGGATTTTTAATGCTATAATCTTTGAACCTTTTTTCTTTCTTCCTTTTTTTTCCCCACAAAAGGTAGATATTAAGGAAAAAGGGTTGGCTCTTTGGCTTCTTTTTCAGGCTCTGAGGCAACTCAATATAGGTGTTTAAAAATGAAATTTCTGCATTTTATTAGCTTCCCTTTCCTGTTCTGCTTGTTTTCCCCAAGATGGTGTGAAACGTAATGGGGCTTTACAAAGATTAGCTTGGAATGCTGTTTATCCTTGTTTTAATATAAGTTAAGTTGTTATTTCTATTACCACGCAAATGTCTTGGAGTATGAGAAATGGAGTCGGTTTAACTCCAGTTGTCCTCCTCAACGAAAGAAGGGATGAATGTTCCCATTCTTACCTGCAAGACTATGATAGTACCCTCGGGTGAGGTGGCACTTCTCCAGGTTGGTGAATACAGTGGTGGCAAACGGTGGTTCCAGATGCTGCAGTTGGGAGCGGGTGCCTGCGAGACGCTGAAGCTGCGGCCGGCTCATTTGGTGACCGTCAATGGCAGAGACGGGTGAGCTGTTATGTCTCTGCTGGGGTGAGCTGGCAAAACGTTAATCCCTTCAAATGGTTTGGGCAGTCTGACATTGTCCATCAGTGAGCCCCGAGATTAATTGCAGAAAGTTGATGCCGTTCCTTCAGTGTAGTAAGAGATACAGGCACGTGATGCTTCATTTACCTATATTATGCAAAGTACGTGCTACCTTATCTACAGAGGATATACAATGCTCTTCTAATTGGGTTTTTTTAGTTTCTTTGTTTACTTGCTAGGATGTAGTCTTTCTTAGAAAATGCTATGTTAAAAGTGAGAGGGCTCTTTTGCCTGTAATTTTAAAAGATGCATGAAATAGCCATTAACAAAATTTTTACCTGGACACTTACTTTGTCACAGATTTAAGTAACAGAAATGCCTTAAATTGCTAGGGGTCTGAAGGGCCTTTCATCAGTACTTTGCTTTCAGAAATGAAGCTGATAACTGTCTACTTTTTTAAAGGAAATGATATAAAATGTGTAGCCAAGAAAATTCTTTTCTGCTTTACACAGGCAAGGTGAAAAAAGAAACAGTTAACTTTTACTTTTAAAAAACATACTATTTTAAATGCCGTCAGATGGCAGGGGTCAGTATATGAGCTTTTTTCTTTGCTAATTTGATCAAAATTAGTTGTCCCATTGGGCTGAGGTTTATGAATATTTAAGTAGAGGTTGAAGCGGGGCACAGCTCAGTGCTGCTCTGCAACATGCCGTGCAATCCACCCTCTTCCTCCGTGCCCAGCCGTGGTTTTGCCTAAAGGCGTTCTCCACGAAGACGTATTCTTGCCTGCAGAATTAAGATTACCCGACTGGGTCGTTATTACCAAGGATGAGTTCCTACAAAAAATTGCTGATGCGAGGAGCCGCAGGAAGAGCTGGCTAGCAGACAGGGAGAGCTAAAGCAGGATAAAGCTCTGGAATACAGAAAACCTGATGGAGCTAAAGGACAAAGAGAGCTTTGTGGTAGAGCCTGAAATAGACTGTAGAAAGGCATTAATAAGCTGCTTGTTTGGCTTAAAATTACATATATTGATACAGGTCACTGTCTCAGATGGAACTTGAGAATTGTGATACGTCTTCAGGTGTTTAATCTATGATGATAGTGGTACTAAGTAATGGTCCCTGCATGTTAAATTAAGAAAATGTTGGGTCTGTGATGTGGAAGTCATCTCCTTTTTGCTTGTGCTTCAGTAGGAGAAGTTACGGGTCTGAGCTTTTTGTCTTGGACAATAAGGAAGTTGTAGCTTCTGTTTCAGTATATGCATTGAGATGTTTTACGATCAAATTCTTACCTAATACCCACAGTCACTCAGCAGCACGTTCGTGTGGAGGCTGCTGTCTCCACTCCTGTGTTGCTGGGGAGCAATTGCTTTTTACAACAATTGTATACATCGAAGACAGCTGTGTATCCACGATCCTTTCTTCTTAACCACAGAACCTGTGAAATATGCTTTGTGTCGGGTTCACGTGGTTGTTCTCTCTCCCCCAGCACCTTGATTTACTTGTCAGATTTGTCTTCTGAGAAGAGAAAGGGCCAAAGCAAAACCTAAAAATAATGGTGTTTGATTTGAGTAGGAGCGGAAGAACTTTTTGCAATAGCAAGCCACAAATGATGTGGTTCCCAGAGCGTTCAAAATATATTCCTGCATATATTATTGGTGTTACAAGGTCGGTCTACATGCAGTTAAAAAGCAAAACAAAACCAACTCCAAAGTAGTTTTATGTATAAATTTGCTGTGGTTTAGTCAGAAGCTTTCTTACGTATGGAAATCACTATTTCAAAGCTGTATTAGTAACTTCACTGACTTATTCTAAATGTTAGTTAAAGATGTGAGAGTTTAACTACAATAAGAATGGCTGGATATTCTTCAGTATGCTCAATGTGCGTGGGAACTGTTGGGGAGGAGAGGAAAGGGATTGTTTCATTTGTGTTTTTTTTCTTACTCAACTAGAAACTAGAATCATTTTCAGATGTTCTACAATTTCATGAAGAATAAACTAGCCCTAGTGGAAGTCTCACCGTAGGTGGCAAACTATAAAGATCACTTATCCTGAAGAAAGAGGGTTTTTTCTTCTGCTGCTTCCTCCCTCCCCCCCCAACTTAGGAATTCAGTGTCATTTGAAAGTCATCTTGGGTCAGAAGAAAAATGTTCAGGAATCAGAATTAATGCTTTCAGTGCAGGACTCTGTGAAGGAGAAACTGATTCAGAATTTAGGGTGGCTTTCCTTAGAAATGTGAAGAAAGCAAAACTCTAGTCTCAGGTGGAGGGTGAGCACAGCTCTTTTATTAGTGCAAACAAGGCAACGTGTGTGTACCCAGCTTGTGTTAAGTGCTAATGATAAGCCTGCTTTGACTCTGGGACCCTACATGCTATCAGCTCCACATAAAATTCATATTTCTCCTTGCATTACATGCATTTCTTTGTGCTATTGTCATTGGCAACCCCCTCACTGCTTTATTTTCTTCTTTCCTACTATATGCTTGTGTATTTTACAGTACTGTTTGTTCAGTCTCATTTTAGGGCTCTTTTTTCATGACAATATGATGAAAGCATTTCATTTTTGTTTTTACAGAAATTTAATCCTTGCTTTGGTTTCATAGCTGTTTATCTATCTAGTGAATGTAGCATTTTGTATGTTCTTTAAAATTAGATGATGAGGTGTTCAGGGGAAGAAACCAAACATCTTTTCTAGGTTTGTGAAGTGTTTAGCTAAAAAAAAAAACCATAAATGAATATTTATGGACAAATGCTTCTGTGGCATGCTAGGTGAAGAATGCATAGATAAAAAAATAAAATACACGCAGTTTCAGTTTAATGGACAGGAAGACAGCTTGATGAACTAGAAATTTATCTTGCAGAATATGAGCCTAGAGGTGAAAAGATCTGAAATGCAATTTAAACGAGGGCAAGATCTTGAATGAATTTATCAAAAGGTGTGGAGTTTCTAGTGTTTGGACTTTTCAATTTTTCACAAACAAAGCTCAAGAGAAGATGAAGGGGAGGGTAGAATCTGTTGTTTGGTACAGATTTTGTCAAGGAAATTGGAAGTTCCAGGGCAAATGCTGCGTGGTTTGGCTGACCGGAAAACGTCTGTCTTTTTTGTATTTATGGCTTTAGCTAAAGCATTAAAAACTAACTATGCACTGTAAAATAAAAAGAGGTGTTAAAGGTTGGGTTTGTGCATTCCAGTTACTATAAAGCTTTGTAGAGGTACTAAACTGCATCTTTTCTGAAGGCTGAGAGGAAAAATAGTTGGCTTGCTGTATTTTTTAAGATCATCTTGAGCCTCAATTAGGGTAGTTACGGTAGAGTGTAATCTGCTGCATCTGGCTATTCCCACATGTGAATTTAAGGACTGGAACTGTGCTCAGTGAGCCAGAGGAGAGCATCCCTAGAAGAGAGGAGCTGCTCTGACGGCAGGGCAGGGGGCTAAACCAGACCGAGAAGAAAACAGCGGCTTCCTCAGTCCGATGGCATTGCTTCTCATGTTATCTGGGTGAACATCTTCAGGAGAAGCTGTGACACATCCCTGGGGTGTGGGCGAGTAGGTTATTTGTAAGCTGTGGGTATCGGAACAGCTGACTGCTCACCATGCCAAACAGGATTAAACAGATTGACACTCTGGGATCGCTTCACTCAGTCAATCCTACCTGCTGCGGCAACGGGCAGCCGAGCGGCTGCAAATACTGGATCCTGGATTTAGGTACAAATACGTGCGAGAGAGATATAACGGGCTGGGGGACGAGGGTGGTTTGGTTGTTTGGGGGATGTTTTCAAATCATGGGAGTTTAGGAGGATGCTTTCTTTTCTCCTTCTCTCTCTGCCTCTGCTCTCCTTTCCTTCTGACCCCAGTAAAAAAATGCAGAGTATGACAGAAAGGACCTGTATGGGAAAGGGAGCAGTTATGGAATGAATCTGCTCTGTAAACTACTGGGATGCTGTACAGTAAGCTCTTTCAGAAAAAGCATGTAAAATGCATGTGCTACTTTTTTTTTTTTTTTTCAGTTGAACTGTGGAAATGAGAAATGGTAACACTTGCTCTCTGAAGTGTTATTAGTGGTAGTAATTTGTTTTAAGAGCTTAGCAGAAATTTTCTTAGAATGTTGCTGCTAAACCAAAAAATCATAGTTTGTTTAGTATCTATCATTTCTGTTAAATTATTGTTGAGAAGTAATGTTTTGGGGAATAGGGCTTGAAAAGAAAGGGTGGTTGGGAAAGAAATTGGTCTGTGTGAAATTTATTTAGAGACATCATTGATTCTGAAATGTAATATGGAGGAAAGCCATGCAATTTCAGTCTCAACTGGAGGGGCACAGAGGTAAGGGTAGGGATGTTCATGTTAAACTCAGTTGCTGGGTCTTCTCCCCTTCCTCCTTTGTAATTTTAACAGGAAGCAATGCTTGACCTTGGCATTTGGGCTGTTGCTGCAGAACAAGTTCAATGCTCATATGTAACGGTCTGAAACGTCTGCAGGACAAAACAGTGCTGACCTTCAGTGTCTGGAGCTGATGCAGCTTTCAGGATGCTTCCTTTGCAGATGCAAGCTGTTTGCAGCTAGGCTCAAGTCTTACATACCTGTTGCTGTGTGCTGCGTGTGTATACTTAAAATAAGCAGGAAAAGGCAAGTTATAATCGGTGGCATTTGACAGTTTCCAAACTGCTGTTATGGATAGACCGAGAGGAGAGGGAAAGTGGTAGAAGGGTTGCAAACATGAAATCGAGGACGTAATGGAAAGTAATCTTATAGGGGACATCTGAAGATAGGGTGGCACGTCAGCGGGATGGCAGTAACTCTCAGTAGTTCATCGAAAGATAACGGGGCATCGGAGTACCAGCCAGAGGGAGTTCACGTTAGCAGGCTGTCGTCTCTGATCCCAGCAACAGAGCTGTGTGCTCAGAAAGCTGCTCTGTAACCCCGCTGCTGCACAGTCGCTTCCTAAAACAACAATTACTCCAGTTTTTAGAAGTAAACAAGTACAGAGTATCTTGGAGAGAGGTGGGGGTGAAAGGAGTCAATTACAAATAGTAATTGATAGGCAGAATGCTTTGCAGCAAAATATTTTACAGCAAGTGCTCACCCAGAGCTGTGACTACCTCGTCAGCTGGAGGTCTGTTAATGTCTGTTAAGAGTCTTTTCCCCTTTCTGTTGCTTTGCGTTCTCCTGGCTTCGCTGGGGCTCATTTGCTTCATTTTTGAACTCTTGTTGCTGCGGTAGTTAGCCAGGCTCAGACCTATCTGGTTTTTACTTCCAAAGAATTTTTAGAAAACACGTTTTATAAAGTGCCGGGTGTAGTCAATCCCTATCAGAGAGATGCTTTCTGTTATTACCGTAAATTAAGATCATAGACATGTATGAAGCCTTGTTTGGCAAGCATAAGTGGTTTCACAAACATTCTTCATTGTTCTCTTTCTGTGTCTTAAAAACAGATGTCTGTGTGTACAGACCATGTTGTAAGGAGGCTCAATAGCCTTTCATAATAGGGAAACAAAGCTTACTTGCACGTCCCAGTATAACTGTAGCTATGCCATCTCTTGAACTGGAAGGAGTAAAAATCATATCTGTAGTATTTCTGGCCACTGCAAACTTAAAACTGGCAATTTGGGATTTAGGCTGAATATTCAGGATGTACTCTAGTGCATGATTTTATTCATAAAAGACTTTATCTGAGGCTTCAACTTTGCTTAAAGGATTTTTAATGAATTAAAACTTTGGTTTATTCTTCATTAAAATGTTAGAGTACGTGTGCAATTAATAATTACGTACTCCTGTTTAATTAAATGGTCCGAGTTTTCTCCCCACTTATTCATGAAGTCTGAAGGACTAAAAACGCATTCAGATTTAGGGAGAAAGAAAATAGAGCTTTAAGTAATGAATTGGCAAGAAACTACTGAAACTAATAAATAAGTATTGTATTTTTGCCTTTATCTGACATCAGTTGGAGAAAGCAGCGGTGATGGTAGGAGGAAACCAATTCTCATGGTAATTCCACCCATTCCTGTAACTTAAAAATGCTTTGCATTTGAGACAAGTGTGGATAAATATCAAAGTTGTTTATGGTTATCTGGCTGGAGAGAGCGTTGAGTAGTTTCAGTCTGGAACAGAATATTGGAAATAATAACATCTTTTTTCAGTTACCTTATGAGCTAGAAGAAACAATAGGATGCATGTGTTTCAGTCCCTAAGTGGATCATGTGAGTCTGTATTTCACTTGGGAAATTTGAGAGGTAAATCTCATGGATAAAATTCAGGGAATAAATCTACAAAACCAAAATTTATCCTGAAGTTATTAATCATCTGGGGGCTGGGTTTTGGAGGAGGAAAGGTGGGTTGTAGGGGTAGAGAGAGTTCTCGTTTGGCTTTGAAGAAATACAGTTACTATACGTGCAATAGATTGCTTAAAAGAATGTATATGAATCAAACTAGCTTTCTTTTTCCTCTTTCATAACATTTTATGGTATATCAAGCCTCAGAAATAATTCATCCATAAAACAGGATGCTTTTACTATAGAGTAATTGTTAGCAAATGGTGTCCAAGAGAGGATAAGAGGTCTCTGAGGACCGGACTCGGAGGATGCAGTGGGAGAGTCCAGTGTTACTAATGGGTTGGTGTAATTCTTGGCGTAGATCCACCTCTACACTTTGAAAGTCTATTCTTCTAGAATACAGATGGAAGCTGTTAAGTATGTGCTGTGTATGCTTTTCCATCTCCACGAAGAGCATGCAACAAAAGTCCTCCTGAAACTGAGCTCATGTATCAGCTATATAGTTACATATGCAAAGGTACTGCTTTCCTGACCTCTATGTCCTTCCTCACTGCTCTTTCAATACGGCTTTTTTTCGAATCCTTAGGCTGCAGGACTTGCAAGAGAGTTAGCTGAAGGTGCTGTTTCGTGTTTAGTAAAAACGGAGCTACGTGTCAGGTACTGCCAGCTTATTTATATTTACCCTGTGCTTGCACATGTGATCCAGCTACTTCTCTTGCATCGACACTAGCAATCACACAGGCAGCCAGACCAGGGAGTTGATCCGGCAGAAAATGCTATACTCCTCCTTCCCACCCACCCCCAAAAAATAAAAGTTTTCAGGTGTAGGAGCTTATGCAAGAGAGACACCAATGTCCTTTCATTACTGCCATCCCTACCTGTGAACCTGAAGATCTGAGGCTCAGGTTTTTTTGCTCTGAGTGAGCTGATAAGGTCCACAGTTATCCATATTTTCATCTGAACTACTCCTAATTTTTTCTCCTATAATTTGGATGTATATCTTTTCAGTCACCTGACAATGCCATATTTTCATTCAGCTAGCTCTCAGGCGGGTTACTTGCTTTGTGAAATAAGCCAAGACTGAGCAGCAGTGCAGATCAGATGTGTGTATGGAGTTAGCCCCAGGCAGCCTTCTGCTTCTGATCCTTGGAAATCTGCTCCCTCTGCTGCAGTACTTTCCGCTCCGACCTTGTATAAGCACTGCATGAAAACAGAGTAATTTAAAGTGGGTCTGTTAGCCTCCTTCTCAAACCAGCTACTCAGCTCCTAGCTTTAAAGGGTTTTTGAAAGATGTAAAAGGAAAATGTGTGCTCCTCTGAAGGAAATGTAGTTAGGTTTATAATGCAAACTTCATGTAATAAGGACCTATAACTCCATTTCTGTAGTAAGAAAAAAGTGTTTATGTATACGCATTTTCGGATTTTGCTAAGATGACTGTATTTCTTCGTATTGCCAGTGATACTCAAAACATTAACTATTGAAGAACTTCTAGATTTAGCTTCAAGAAGATGACGGGGAAAATGAGTAGTCAATACCAAGAAGGCTTCCCAGAGAGAGAGAGAGAGACAGCAGAAGGAATATTGATAAAACTTTGAAAAGAAGGGTGGAGTTTGATTTCATAACCAGGAGAAATGTGGCTGCCTCTTTACCTCCTTGTCACATCTCTCAGGGAATACCTATAACTAAATGTCTGATGCATACAATTTTGTATCGTGGTCAAAAGTCTATTTTGAATGGATGGGCTTAAACCGAGCAAAGCAGAGCTGCTTCAAGTCATATTTCAACTTAACTCCCCTCTTGCCAGGTTACAGCTCTATTTTAAAGGAATTTCTGCAGTGAGGCAGCAGCATAAGAATGAGCTATCACCTTACATAATGGAGGTTTCCTCTGGGCGCTCATTGCGAGACTAGTAATGACCAATGCCTTCGTAATCCGCCTTTGAACCTGCCTACAAGCAGCTCTAGCAATCCATTGAATTTGCTCATCTAGGCTCATGCTGAGTCCCTCTCCTTTAGTGGAGGTAATGAGAAGAACAGAATTCAGGTGGTAGAACTGTATTCCATCCCCCTTTGAAAAGACGACATCAGTAATGTTAACAATCCTTCCCCATAAAGGTTGGTGTTCCTCCCAGAGAATAGTAAAGTGTGTTTATTAAACCACATTTTTTTGTTGTTTCCTTGCATTTGAGCATGGGATTGGACACCTCCAGTCAATTTTCTTGAATGAGTGGTTAAAAGAAACAAAACATAACCCAACATGTCAACTACATGGGGTAGTTTGCCCTGAGAAGGAGGCTTTGTAGAGATCAACTGTCTAGATGCATTGTATGAAATGCGGAGGACCTGATGAAAAGAAGAAATGTTTTTTCAATAGACAAAGGAGCAGAAGCTAATTAAACTCCTTACCTTGTTTCTTCCAGATAACTTATTTTGTCCCTAAACTTGGGCTTACAGTTGAGTCTATAGCTTAAAAAAAGTGATTTACTGCAGCAGTAATTATTGTTATGGAGAAGTTGTTATGGATACAGATTCCCCCTCCCCCCACTTCATGTCTAATTAAAGCAAATAATCAGAATTCTATTTTATTGCCTTTCAAAAGAAATTTGTTTGGTCTTTTTCTTTCCCTTTTTGTTTCTTTTTGATTCCTACTTCCAAACCAATTTTGCCAGCTCTCCCATGATCCTATCACAACATTTTCCTGTGGCCAGTTAGGTCATACTGGATGGATGGGAGCTGGGGAATGATTCGAGGAATTGAGATTTAGATGACTGGGTGGACAAGGCAGTTCACGACATCACTTTCCTCCTGAGCCTTTATTGGGAATAACTGAAGGAAACAAAAACAACAGAAAAGTTGCATAGCAAAATATAGGGGTTTTTTGGTGTGCGATGTGGGCTTCATCATGCCAAAGAAAATTCAGCGGTGCATATGTTATTACTGAAGAGACTGTAATCGAGTTAACGAACGTGGCAATGATGGATTCCATTTTTAGTATTTGGTGTATTTTAATAGCACATTGATTTAAAATGTCACATCTTCCATTAATTTATAGTTTGCTTGTTTTAAAATACTTCTATACCAAGGAGTTACCTTTCCCCTTTTAACTCAGTCTTTATTCAAGATTGATGAGTTTGTGGAGGAATATCTTCCCCTTTCCTAATCCCTTAAAACAGTTCATCCTGAAAAGGCATCTCTGCAGCAATTTGGCGTTATGCTTTCAATAGCTATCTGCTAGTCAACCTTGACTGAGAGCCTGTTAAAAAACCCTTACATTTCCAGCGTGACTGACCATTATTAAAATCATGTGTGCTCTCGTTGCATTGCTCAGGTTACATTTCCATCTGAAGACAAAAAGTTTAAAACCAGTTCAGTTTCTAATCACTGTCATCCAAGTCTGCTGTTGATAATGTAGTTATTGAGGTGGGACTGAGCTCGGAGGAAGCTGTCTGTCATCACCTCCAGTCATCCAGCGGTGCGGGGTGGAGGCTGAGCGCAGCGGCACGGCCGCCAGGGCCTGACTCTGCTCATTAATGCCCCAGGTAGTGTGTGCCCCGAAAAGGTCAACGTTTTACAGCGCAAAGCGATGTTGGTACAATTAGTTTCTATCGCTGCCACTAATACCAATTAATTGGATAAGGAGGAAACCTTTTTTTATACACAGGAATTTTGGAGGACCTGGTTTTGTCACTGGTTTAGCCATTCCGTCTTTCCTCCCAATTCCTTTAATTACTTTCTCAATTTTTATTTTTGAGGGCTACAACAGTATAACATTTGGAAAGAGAAAATGGCCAAAGTTATTGTAATAGCCCCAAAGCTAAACAATATGAGTGTATTATTATTAAGCTTATGGCAGAGTTCCTAACTTGGAGATTGATGTGTTTGTACAGCTGTTGCTAAAGCTGTGGCTCCAAACAATCGCTGGTTGTTCTAATGAGCTCTTCTGCTTTGAATCAAGAGGATGGGGGAAAAGGAAAAAAGACTGTTAAAATTGCTGTTTGATTAGTATGTGTATTTAGCTTAAGGTGTAACTGCAGTAGGTGAAGAGGAAACAAGTATTTTTTTTTAGTACAAGTAGTTTAATAACTTGGGGGTTTTAAACAAATAAAATTTGATAAAGTCATTATTTCTTTTGTATCATTTGTTCCTGTAACTCAGTGCTAGCAGTGTGTACTGTCTCTTTATGAACTTTCCTAACACACACGAAGATAAGCTTAGCAATTCTTATCAGTATCTAACTTTTGTGTTTCAGAGTATGTTTATTGACTCATTATCTATTCTCTCAGTTTTACTAGGGAATTTTTGGAGGTTTTCTCATGCGTTGGAATTTTTTAAAGCATTTGGAAAAGAGAGAGAATAAAATACATCTACTTTCATCTTCTCCTAGTGGCCACTCCTTTGTAAATACATGGCAGAGGTTATACTTGCTCAAATTTTTTCAAACTTCTGGACGAAAGAAAAAAAATAATAATGTAGGATCAGCATTTTATGCTGATTTTATGTATGATTGGTTTTTGTCTTCATAATTGTGAAGCTTGTTTTTATCACTTCATGTGGTGGAAGCTGATTTCCTCCCTATCCCTGTGTATATTCCTAATTTCAGAAGTGCACCAGTAGAACTGTGCATCCCCTATTTCCTTTTGAGATCAGATTTGCTTGAACTTGCTTGCAGTACCTTAGTTAACATGCAGCCTTTTTGCTGGAGCAGTGAAGGATGTTTTAAAATCTGCGTAGGATAAATTCCTTCCATTGGGATGCTCTGCGTTGCTGAGCTTTTGCACAGGGAAGCACGGCATGTGTTGCTTTAAATAATGTCTGAGGTCGTGATTCTTCCTAATGCAATTTCTGCAGACTTGCTCCTCTCCCTCCCTTCCATCACGGCTTTCTCTACTTTCAGTAGAGCTGAGGACTTGCTGAATGCATTTTTTTTCTTTTTTTTTTTTTTTTTTTTCCTTTTGGTTGGCCGTTCTGTTATCTATATTCATATGGACATTTTTGTTTCATATCTGCTCATAATCTTCCTCTTCTGGACCGATGCACACAGCGTATCAGATAAGCTGCCGTGCTGCTTCAGAGCTGTATTTCTAGGGCCGGAGTTTATTTTTATCCACTTCCGAGGGAGAAATTATTTTGCAGCAAAAATTAAAGTAGCAGATGATAAAACCCTGCAGCTCAGTAACAGATGAGCAGAAATTAATTGTGCAGTTGCCCCAGTTAAAATCTGAAACCGCTTATCACAAATCTTGTCGGTAGCGGTTCCCGTTTGCAGCGTGTGACACGCAGCTCTCCACCGAGAGCAGAGCCACGCCGTTGCTGCGAACGTCACGCAGCATGGCTCTTCAAAAGTAGGTTGCACGCAGCGTGCACGAGACAAATAGCTTGTCAACAGGCAGCAAAACTCTCTGCCTGGCGTCTTAAGCTCCAGCGCTGCCTACGAGGCCCAGGCCCAAGGCTTCTGCCTTCGCTTTTTTCCCTTCTTTGGCTCAGACTTCGCTTCTCCCCACCAGCTAGCTGCTCGGTTTTGTCAAAGGCAGGGGAGCGCCGTCACTTGGAGCGGTTGGAAGAAGGCTAACGCTGCCAGCTCCCGCTGCTTCAGGAGCTACGTTGTGCCCTCAACCAGCTTCTGGTGCCGAGATCTTCCACGAAGGAGCTTCAGCAGTAGCGGGGAGCGGGCTGGAGGCGAGGTTGGCGTGCGGCTCTTCTACAACTCAACGTAGAGGCAACGGTCCCGGGCTGGGAACGCGGTCCCTTGGCATTCACCGCTCCCGTTGGATCCGTTCTTCTGGAGGGAAGAGTGGACGGGTCGTGCCTTCATCTGATCTGCCACTGCGGTCATCCTAAAGTGGTTGGATATTGCTGATGCTAGGCATCTTGGAAAAAGAGCATGTAAAGACTTTAATATATACATCACTCCATAGTCGAGCTCCAAAACACCCACCCACGCTTTGAAAATGGGTGAGGTAGTTGAGACTTTGTGAAACGTCTCGGTGAGAAATTGATCTTAAAAGCTACTGTGTTTAAAGCGAAACAGGGAAATTACACTGGTGCTGTGGGAAAACTTGCTTTCTAATATAGAAAAGCAGTACTTCTCTTATTTTCTTTCTCTGTTTGCACTGAAGAACTTTCACAACTATTTAATGAAAGAAGGGTGTCACCTTAATATTCTTAATTACATGGTACGTGTCAGCACCTATGAGGGAGTGAACTGTTAGTATGTACCTTAAATCTGTCAGTGAAAATCTTGCCTATTGTAGATCTGAAGAGCAAATAATGCGCTCCTTCGTGGTGATGTAAAATGATGTCGTTTATCGGAGGCACAGGTGAGGTGCAAGAGATAGGTAACTAACTGATGGCCCCACTTGGCCCGAAGAAACTCACCGGAGACTGTGCACAAGAAGGAGAAAACTTTGCCTGAAAATTAGAACATGGGCTTCTGTTCATTAGCTCTTACATAAAAGCATGTGCAGTTAGTGGAAATACACCCCCCCTTCCAGGGGGTGATAATCATATTAAAATGATCAGGACACTTGCTTTGACCCGTAGAGAGGTAAGAGAGGGTGGCTGGGCACACTGACGTAGAGCGAGAACTTGGCTGACAAACAGTGCTAAATGACATAAAGCTGTCCTGGGCACGTGGATGTAGCTGTCTAAATCTGAGCAAACAGGTGGTCAAACCAGTGGAGTCGCGATCAAGACGTTGCGTGTTAAATACGAGCTCTGCACAGGGAAACTGAGATTTAATCTATCAAAAGCTTGTGGTTTTCACAAACGGTGAAACTAAACTTCAGCGGTGTGAGTTATTTTTAATACTTCCTACTTGTGACACAAAATATATTTCTCTCCAGAAATGGGAGAGAATAACAGCTTATTGCAAAGAATGAAATGCCCCACAAAGTCCACTCTCCCTGTCTGCAATGCTGCCTTGCGCTTGTAGTAATATACAAGATTTAGGTTTGGGGTTTTGTATCCCTGTGGTCTGAATTCCAGGGAGCACAAACAGAACTACTTCTGTTAACCTGGGAAAGTTTGGGGGGGGAGGGTTTCTGGCACAATATCATGCCTTCTTCCTGCTTAAAAAAAAAAGAAAAAAGAAAAAGAAAAAGGAAAAACAAGTGTGGAGGCAAAATTGTCCAGCAGTTGTAAGAGGAGGATTTTTTTCCATCTAAATCTTGCTGGTGTTTAGCTCCTAGATAGCAGTTCATGTGTTTACAGCTCTCTCCGTGTGCAAGCTATAATGCGTGTGAAATTATTTAAAAGTTTAAATGTAAAACCTTGATTTTAAGTAGGAGGGCAGGAGAGGATATTAAAAAAAATAATATGATAAAATAGTAATAACATAAGTGTATTAAACCCTTCAGGCATACACCACTAATTTTCCAACTCAAATGAACAGTGTATTCTTTTTGCCCTTAATCAGAGATTTTCTTCATTCTTTTCTCTAGTGCTGTTGCAAATACGTCTATTGGATGACTTTTCTCAATTTCAGAAAGGCCTTTGGAAGTTAAGATGACAGTGTCTGTCTTGGGGGGAGGCTTTTTTAATTTTTTTAATTGCAGACATGCTTGTGGGGCAGCTTAGTATCTTATTAAGAGAAGCTGAAGAGTATCTAGCATCAAGCTTAGAATTCCAGTCTATCTGATATTAACACAATCAGTTTTTGATGGCTTGGAAGACTTAATTATTGAATACATTTAAATCCAAGTGCTCTGGACTAGTGTCTGTATCAGTCAAAATTAATACAGGTAACTCATTAATCAGGGAAGATATACTAAGGAGTTGAACTCTTTGTCTATTCACACACGGAAAATATTACAAATTGTATTTCAGCATAGTGCGGAACTTAAAATAAAAGGCAGGAAGGGTTTGCTGACCAGAGATGAGGAGTGAGTGTGTTTGTTCTGCTCCAAACACAGACGTGATTGAACAATTTTCATTTATGTATTGAGTATTAGCTTTCTGCATTTTGTGGGTTTGTGTTTGGTTTTTTTTTTAAGAAACTAGTTTCATGAAAATTATTGCACTGTCTCTATATCGTAAGTGAAACTCACGCTTCCCAAAGGGCATGGTGGAAATTCCCCAATTGCAAGCCTGGTAATGCTCAAGCTGTATTGTCTTAAATTGTAACTGCTTTTATGGTGGCTTGTTAAAGTTGAAACACATCTAATGCCTTTTGATGTGTATTCCAGGATTGGTTTACAAAAAATACTCAGTGAGGGTAGTCTGAAGAGGATACCCAGCAGGAGAGAAATAAAATTCCTGACATGTACAAAAGTATCTGAATGGCCTTGTACATGGCAGATTGATAGCCTCCTACTTCAAAAGCAGTTCCCAGGCAGAAACTGTGCATGTGTGTCCCCACAAATAAAATAAACCTCGCACTCTTTTTCCAAGCTTTCCCCATCTTATCTAATAATAAATGATGACTCTCTACGCGGGCGGAGTTTTATGGGCTTTTGTCATTAGATGCTTGTAAACTGGTTTTGCTTCCTCGGATGGTACATTGGCTTGGCTCAGGTTGGGGCATGGGTGGTTGTAGGTAGATCGTGGAACTCTAATTTTAGCCATTTCCAATGTGCGTATTGAACTTGCAAGTGCATCCACGTAGATGTGCGCTCTGTGTTTTGAACCAACGAGCAGCTTTCGTCCCCAAGTATTCGTAATGTACTTGCATCAAATCGTACTGATCGGCTGGTTAATTGCTCTGTGTGATGAGTTTTCTGGGCTTTTTGGTCCTTAAAGTTCATAGTGGATGGCAGGTCTGCGGTGGCGGTGCGACACGCCAGTTGGGGTTACTAGGTTTGCTTTGCTCCATTTTTCACTCCTTGCCCCATCCCTGTTTCATAGTCCAGAGGCGGTGAAATGTTCTTATTTTTGCTTTTGGAGCATTTTGGGTTTAGAGGTGCAGGGCAGGCATCAAACAGACTCAGTTTGATTCCCTAGGTAAAGGAGTCAGGTTTTTGTAGCCTCTTGCATGCCTTGTAAATACTGAACCTCTAAAAACGGCAATATGGAAATAGTTAATATGAAGCAGAGTCTTTCAAGTCATCAACTAGCTTAACATGGCTGATTTATTTTTTAGGGGAAAAAAACGGTTTATTAATCACAGATGTGCATGTTTCTAATGTTAAGAAAGCAGGGACTAGGATGAGAATTCCCATTTCCCTTCCAGTTTCAAAAATTTGCCGGTTCGTTGGAGGTAACTCTTATCTTCTAGTCTGAGGGGGTCAGAACCCATGCTGCCTGCCACCCCCCCTTTTTTTTTTAGCTTCAAAATTATATTTATGGACTCTCAGTGAACTCTCTGACCTCACCACCAGAGCAACATACGTGGTTTTTACTTTGAGAGAAATGGCAGTTAGATGCCTCCTTTTCTTATTGTGGCTATGAATTATAAAACAAAGCCCATCCATTAGGTTATTTAAAATATTTTATTGAATTACAAAGCTGTCTGTACTTGAGCAAGTAGTAATTTTTATTAAATTCAATGGTTTCTTGTTGGATTGGTGTTGCTGTGTGTGATCGTTAGATGTGTGTTGGGTTTTTTATTTTTCTCTCCAAGATGGCCATCTGTTGCATTTATCTTTTTCTAAAAGAGAATCTGCCACTCACTAGAAAGTTTACTGTACTTGAAACACAGCTGGGGTTACCATACCCCAAATTTATTCCATCTGTTTTGGTTTCAAAAGTCCATGTTGTTCTTGGTTTAATTTTGAATACTCCTTTTTCCTCTTAGCGTGTTTTAGTGATAAAATATTCTTGAGCAACCCTAGAAAAACAATTTGCTATGTAGTCATAAAGGAAACAAAGCCAATTTAGTGTAAACAATCCCAAGCATGGTAATCAATCAAACCAAGTCTGTATCCCTAATTATATAGATAGCAGTAGTATATCGTGCTGGGGCAGGGGGAAATAAGACACAACCGTGTGGCTGTTCTCATAGAGAAGGTGAAAGGCCTTTCTGTGCTCCTGAGAATGCCTGTATTGGGATATTCCCTAATGCTTGGAGCTGGCAATGCCTCTACATAAATATATGAACTTGAGCACCTAGGTTTTTTCATGGCTGGTCTCCTGAGGAGGCAGATGGGAGTAAGAACTGGAGAATCTGGACTCTTGTCAGCTGGGATGGGATGGGAAAATGGACGATAAAGGGTCTCACTGGGAAAATACTGGCATGGAATATTTGTAGTGAGTATTAACGTTGACCGATGAGGCTGTAGGGATGTTTTGTGCAGATTTAAGGAGGGATGAGAAATCAGGTCTGATCTCTGAAGAAGCTAGTGGATTGGTATTCTGTTCAGGTTAACACTGGTGATGTTAAATGTTTTTGGGGTTGTTTGAGGTTTTTTAAAACACCCTTTTTTAATAAAATTTTATATTTAAGCTGATGCTTCTATGGCAGTGCAGTATTTTTATTCATTTTAAGCTTTTCCTTCTCCCCCAGTGCTTTCATGCTTTAAAGAGCAAAGTGGAACAATGCTATCATTTTGGTGTACTACTTACACTTTGTCCACTTTTATGATTCCCTGAAGCCCTAATAATACTTCAATAAGTACTTCATGTTAAATCATGCAGAAGAGAAGATGAGAAGCAGTTACATGCTGCATGCCAAATGAAAACTAATGCTGTGTGGGAGGATACAGCTAAAGTATGTGCTGTGAAACATGGCTGGCTAACGTTGTTTTGTCTCTTAGATCCTCTCCTCTTGAGCAGAGTGTACGTATTTCTTCCTGTTCTCTTCCCTCCTGCCCACAAACTCTTGGGCAACTTGGGTTAAGAGTAGGAGTGGTACAGCATAAGTGCAGTCAGACAAAAATACTTGTCTCCCACAGTTTCAGGGGCTCTGCGTTGTACTGCTTGGTTTTACAAGAAATTCAGTAGTTGGTAAGTGTTGATTGTCAAAAGGATGGGTGAGAATTTGAGGAGGTGGAGCGCAGGTTTTATGAAAAGAAAAATGGGTTTATTAACTGCAGGCGTGTTACATGCTTTGGGATAGGCATGTTTATGTAAAAGTAAATCTTACGCAATCAGTTACTGCACCACCACGCTGCCTTTTTCTTAGAAAGGAGTAAGGGTAAAAGAAAGAAATGCAGCAGATACAAAAAGACAAAACAGTACATGGTGAACTTCTGCGAAGGCTTAATTGCTTTTTTTGTTGTTGTTGTTTTAAATAAACAAGTGAATGTGGTCTGTTTTATTTGTATGGAAGGAACTTGTATGGACTATTATTGGGAGGAAAAATATGTATAAATGAAAAGAAAAACTTGGCTGAGTGATTATGACCTCTTCAAGCTCGGGAGTCTTGAAAACAAAGCATTTAGTTTGTGCTTTAAGAAACTTATTTGCAGGAACACCAGCACTGTTTTCTCCTCTTCTGTCTTCCACTAGCAGAGTGGCAGAAGGTTATTTACTGAAATACCCATCAGCTGACATTTGCTAGGATTTCTGAAACAAGGCATCTGATTAAAAGATGCATAATACAACAAAGGTAAAGTTGAGTTTGGTGACAAAGCAGTCTAACTTCTTACAGAGGTTTAATAGGAGATTGTTTGGATTCCTGTGGAGAGCTTGCAGATGGTTGTGAGTTTTGTTTGGAATTTTTCTAATAAGCAGGCCCTTCTTTTTTTTTTTTTTTTTTTAAATAAAGTAAAAAATCTGTTGTGATGTGGATGCTGATGGCTAGTAAGCTTGCTTTTCTTATGTATGTGCTGAGGACCCTTAAGCAGTAATCCAGGGGCCTTGAGGGATACTCAGATTACAAGTTGAAAACCATTGTTATAGATAATTAATTTCTTCCTTATGTTTCCTGCTTCAACAAGAAAATAAAGTGGTAATTCTGTAGCACTGCTATCCCAAGATTTAGAGACAAAGCCGACTAGTGTAACTCTGCATCCGCTTTTTGGTAGTACCCAGAATTTAAAGCCTTGAAACCAGGTTAATGGCATCATAGGAAGTCTCCTTACCCGTGCACAGCACAGCGACAGCTGTGGCTAGAAGATAATTCCGTAGATGAATCCTGATTCTGGGTGACTTGCTTTAAAGTGTTAGCAACTAGCTTGTTGGACTGAAAGTATGCTTTGCAAAGTTTGTTCATCTTCTGCTTTATGGAAACATGATGAAAGTGGTGGTTAATAGCAGTTATTATGTATGTGTTTGTACAGTATAAGCTACAGGAGTTCTTGGCATCAGAGCCGATGCGTCTTAATGGTCACATGCCATTTGGGTTTTATTAGAATAGAAAAAAATCTTGACAAACAGCCTGATCGATCACAATTTTGGATTCCAAGGAAAGGATGCCCTTTTTTGGAACAGCTTAACAGTGAAGGAAAAATAAAAAGTCCTAACTTATTATATTCCCATTTTATGTCTCTTTCCTCATCTCAGTTCAAAGCCATGATTTGCACTTAATACTCTATGGAAACAGAGCAGGCTCACATACTTGTGTGTAGATCCAAGGCATTTGGGTGTTTACAGTGAAGTGTATTGCTACATCAGTGTGACCATATTATTCTACAAAATTCAAACTACCTCTGGTCAGACTGGCAGTACGCCTCTTGGGGGATAGCTGCCAGAAGAGGTGACCTGAACATCTGTGTCAAGCTTCAAGAAGGAACACAAGCGCTGCATTTAATTCCCAGCAGTAAAAACATTCAACAAAACATTATTTATGTCATCCTTATATAAACTATCTATCTACTAAAGTGTACACACAGGGGGAAAAAAAAAACCCTTATTTGACAACCTAGGAGAGTCTTGTTAATACCCTCGTGATAGATAATATTCATAGGAGTGGTGTTAAGAGAATGTGTCCCCCAAAAAAGTATGTTTTTAGGAAAAGACAATTGGTGGGGGGGAAAGCATCGTGCTGCATGGGGAAAAAAGAAATGCAGTCTCACAATAGCTAACCAGTGGGTGTTTATCATAAGCATATGGTCCAGTTCAAGTGATAGGAGCCTTGGTGGGAAAGTAGTATTGACCTCATGCACATGTAACGATGGCTTGAGAAAAGTGTGTCCTTTGTTTGACTACAGAACTTAAGGCATTGTCATGCTGGGAAGTACTGCTGATCCTGAGATTGAGCAAATGGGCTTTTAAACATTGATGTTCTGTGCCTTTTTAAAAAAAACAAACAAAACAACAGCCAAAACGCTGAGAAGATTTAAGCAAAAGACACACGTTTAGCCATTTTCTGGATTCTTCCTCCCCTTTTCCCAAGGGTAGGGGAAAAAAATAAATAATGAAAGTAACTGGAGCATTTGTAATAAAATTTGGTGTTTGAAAAATAATTTCCTTATCTCATTGAGGCAATTATTTTTACTCTTTGTGTCCATGCTCAAAGCAGTATACATTAAAAGATAAAACAAGCGTATTCTTCCATAAAGTTAGATGACATATGGAAGGTATAATACACTGTCAAATAAGTATCAGCAGTGGTAAGTATGAATTATAATTGAGGCAGGAGCGACTTAATGAAGTTTGACTGTTGTAAGCATATAAATGCTGCTTATGTGTGGGTGGCCACATGCAGCATGAGCACCGATAGTTGTGGTGTCGTTAAAGGCCAGGTTATTTCAAAATAATCTGCCCGATTTGTCCATGTATCCAGTCTGATACCCGTTACTACGTATGTCCTTTGCCTTGTTTCTCACTTACCAGTGGTTCAGCGTTAAAATGCTCCCCTCGTTCTTTTTCCAGACTCCCTTTCGGTCTCCAGCAATGATGCCAGTCCTCCTGCTTCGGTAACGTCGCTTCAGCCCCACATGATCGGTGCCCAGAGCTCCCCGGGCCCCAAACGCCCCGGCAACACTTTGAGAAAATGGCTCACCAGTCCCGTGAGGCGTCTTAGCAGTGGAAAAGCAGACGGGCACGTCAAAAAACTGGCCCACAAGCATAAGAAGAGCAGAGAGGTTCGTAAAAGTGCCGACGCAGGCTCTCAGAAGGACTCCGATGATAGCGCAGCGACCCCACAGGATGAAACTGTTGAAGAGGTGGGTGTTCAGGGCAGCTTCCCGAGACGTGTTTTTATGTTTCGCAAAGAACTAAACGTCGTCAGGTGAAGGTTGTCTTCTCTGTCCAGCAGTTGAGCAAAGGGGCATGTGCCACGTGCTCGTTCTCGATGACTGCTGTGCTCTGCGTAAGTACCGTGCCAGGCACAGGTTGGGCCCTTCTGCACTGAGAGTGTTAGTAAAGCTCCGTGGGGAAGGATCTCTAGTCAAAAAAGAGAAATGAGAGGGTAAAAAGTTGTTCTTTGGCCTTGCTCTCTTATCCCACTCAGGAAAGCAGCTTTGTGAGTAAAGGGGCTTCATGTTCTGGGAATCATCAGGTCATTTTGTATTTCCTTTCCTTTCCTCATTGATGGATCAGGGAGAATACAGGGAGAGCTGCTTAACTGCTTAAAGCTGTATTTATACCTTGAGCAAGAGTTAGAGGGCAGAAAAATTACTGGACCTTCGAGTCAAAAGATAGTTACCATCAGTCAAATAATAAACATGGCAGTTTTCATTGGAGGGAAGGAAATGGTGAATTGTTCCAGATTTTGCCACCAAGGACATCAACTGAAGGTTTCCCTTCCTCCCACAAACATATGCCCATCCTTTTGAGCCTGGAACCCACGTATGAGCAAAGCCTCCCTCCGGTTAGGTGCAGACAGAGCCAAATTCTCTTCTGTTACAAACCTGTGGTTCAGGCTGAAATGAATGGCATCTTACCGCTTCCAAGGGCACAGCCACTTGCATGCTATACAGTTATCCCCTTTTACCAGGCTTGAATCTGACTAGCGGTTTTGGTAGTTATCATACAGAAAAGTGGTCTCAGATGCCCAATTAGTTATTTAGTTGTTTTGGGTTTTTTTCTTGCTCCCAACATATTTTGCTGCAAGCTTTGGAACATCAGTCAAGTTATACAGGAAATGTAGGGAAAGAAAAGACTAGAGCCTTGGCAGCATGGTGAATTGGGAGATGTGGTTTGGGAAGGAATATTGGCCTGTGTCCTTGAATGTCAGGCTGTAGAAAAAGACCCTCCGTGATGCAATTGTAGCATTGTTTTGGAAGTATCTGTTACTCTGCAGTTCTGTGAGTGAGGGAAAACCTAATGCCAGTGCCTTAAAGTGAGGAAAAAACAATAACCATCTGTGCTGTCTTCTGTTAAAGATAGTTAAATTATCCTGCGAGATCAGTTACATTAAACTTTGGCTAATTGAAATCATAGTTCCTTGTGTGATTGGAAGGACTGTCTTTCAACACAACTGTAAAAATTATACAAGCAGTCTGCTCTCACTACTTTAAGGGAATAACTGACAAACTACTTCATGTTGTAATAGGGTTTTTTTAATATCCTTTACAAGTTTTGCTATGAGGGTTGATACTTTAGATACAAAGTTCTTGAGTTTCTAAGTTAGAGGAATGTGGCTCTTTATAGAACTGAACTTGGAAAGCAAGCGTGGCTTTGGTAACACTTCCCTGTAGTAAATTTCAAGCTGAACATCTTGCTCTCGGTATCTCAATCCATCTGCTTTTACCAAACACTGCAAACTATCTTTGGCATCTGCTTTTTTCCCCCTCTGTTGAGGAGTTGCACTGTGTTTGTAGGATCATCTTGACTTGTTGGGAGAGAGGTGAATCTACAGAACAGACTTGTTTAAGACAAGCTTGTGAGAACAAGCTTCATGCTGTTGAAGGTTAACAGAGCTTGAATGTCTTGATTTTATTTACAGAGAGGTCGGAATGAGGGGCTGAGCAGTGGCACTCTTTCCAAGTCATCCTCTTCAGGCATGCAGAGCTGCGGAGAGGAGGAAGGCGAAGAGGGAGCGGACGCTGTACCCCTTCCTCCGCCGATGGCAATTCAGCAGCACAGCCTTCTCCAGCCCGACTCGCAGGATGACAAGGTAGGAGGAGAAAGCGGGGAAGGCTTCACGCGTTGAGAGAGCCTCTCTTTGCGCAAATCTTTCTTCTGTCTCCAAAAGTCTCTGCAGTGTACGTAATACAGCTTTATGGTAGGCAGAAGCGGTCACTATGGCACTTTAGACAACATTAAAAGGGTTTTCTGTGGACAGAGTTAAATGCTTCTCTATTTTGAAAGCACAAGTGCAGAAATTTTTCTACTAGCACTTTAAATGTGGAAAAGGGCAGCTTTGTGTGTTTGCAGGCCTATTTACATCTGTTTGACTGATGCCTTATTTAGTGATTAGAATGTAATTGTTTCATAATCATACCTTAGGGTACTGAGGTTAAAATACTATGTGCACATAAAGTTTATTTGGATTTTCAGCCTGGATCAAACAGTTAGGGGACAAGTATCAAGCCTGGAGATTGAGGTTTTTAGAATGGAAACAGTCTGGACTTGTGCAGCAAATATGCACATTACTGTTTTCTTCCCGTTTTGCTGCTTAAAATTTTTAACTTTTGTAATCTATAGCACTGAACATTGTTAGTGGATTTTGTAGCTGGTTCCTCACTGTTCTCAGTGATGCAGATGTTACTGATAACTTTGGCTGAACTTATTTATTTCTGGGGTTTTTTTCTTCCTTTTAAAAACACTGCCTTTCAGTGGGGATCTCGTTCATCCCTGAAGCTATCATTTATAGGATCAAAATCGCTGGCTCCCATGCTCTATGTGTATTTAATTCCTACGTGTTTTCTGAATGGAAAAAGTATAATATATGAGTTGGGGAGTTAATATATTGGGAAATATTCCTGAAACAAAACAAGCAAAACTAGGCCAACCTTTAGACCTGAGAGAATATTTTGTTGCTAGAAAATAATAATCTCATTTTGAGGCTTAGAAATAGAATAAGAATAATGTTGGTGAAAATATGTTAAAGTTCCTGCTGATAAGCTGCCATATTTGCATCTCCCTTCAGTGATACAAAAACTTGATATGCAAGTCTTATAAAAAGTTCATCAGGGAAGAATGGATTTTGCTTATGTAGTTCTCTTTACACAGCAAGAAGAGTTATGTGAAGGGATATGCTTATAAGTTAGTGTCTGCTCACTTCTGTATTTCTGGTGCAAAGTCAGACCCTTACCACAGCAGAGTAAGAGGTTTGAGTAGCCTTCAATCCCCCATAAATTTTACTTTCACTTCTTAAGAGGTGAACATGCACCCACTGCAGTAAAAACATGTTGGGACAGTTTGTAAAGTAGCTTAGATGACATTCTAGAGAAGACTCCTGAGAAGTTAAAGTTTGGTAAAGTTAATATTATGCCATGATTTTTCAAAACGTCTAAATAGTGATTCTTCAGTGGTGCATTAGTTTTGTGCAATATCTGTCCTACTGCATGGTGGGAGGCAAAAAAGTCCCTTCGTGTGGCAGCCTGGGAGGTTGTGTGTGCCTCCCTGACGTCCACACACCAAGGCATACCACCAGTTTCCAGTACCTAAAGCAAATGCCTTATTGGAATGCAGAAGCGAGAAGCCAGAGCAAAGTTTTACCCAGCAGAAGTCAGCTGGCTCTATCGATGGAGTTACTGATTAATAAAAGGCTTGCCAAAAATTCCCGGTTGTCTGCCTTCTGGGTGGAGTCCTCCTTCACATTCCTGCCACGCTTGGTGGTTTCTTGGGTTGCTCAGCTCCTCTGGATCCCAAGGAATGTCTCCTCCTTTCCGTGACCTCAGAGGCTTGGCTTTCATCCGTGCCTCACTGCAAGCATGTCTTCTTCTCCAGGGCTCCGGGTCTACGCTCCGTGCTGGAAACTCCTTGCTTGCTGGGTTTCTCTCTCCCTCCCCAGCCTGCTGTGGGCTCCAGCAGCATCTCGCACTTGGGTGTGCTCAGTTGCTTCCTCCACCTTTCCTTGTTTTCTGGGCGAGGGATGTATTCTGCTCCCAGAGTACATCATCAGGAAGGTCAGCAAGCAGACTTCATCTGTGCAGCTCCTTCTTTTTCAGTTAATATGCGATACAACCACACGAACTGGAAACCAACCAGTTCTGAAGTTTTACCAACAGTCACCCCCCATATAGTCCCATAGAGCAATAACGGAGAGAAGGCACCTTGACCGGAGTCTGATTCCAGCACTGCCAGTGTTTTGTAAGGCTAAGCTGAGCTCCGCATCCCAAGTGAAAACCCACATACAAGCACAGCTTTGGAAAACCTGGTTAACAGTCATGTGTCAGGAGCATACGATTGCCTAAAAGGCACGTTAGCTGTGGGATTGCTCAGGTTTTGGTGCGCATGCAAATGTCATGCGCTAGGCCATGCTGATTTATCTAATATCACTAAATAACACAACCATTTTCTCCCCTAAGAGCTCATCTGCACAGTATGCATTCTTCTGTTCAGTAGAATCATTGCACACTTCATGGATTTGCATTTGATGGCAGTTTACAAGTTGTTTGCATTTAATTTTTGGATAAGCAGTATTAAAGTTTCAAGATCAGTTATGTTAATATGAAACTAATTATTTTTGCTTTTTGTTTTCTCTTTTTGTAAACTCTGATGCAGCATTATGTTGACTTGTGTTCTGTCTCTGCTTTGGCTCAGTTCCCATATCTTTCCATTTAAAGTTGTCTGTATTTCCTTTGCTTACCCAACCCCTATTTTCCTTTCCGAATAAGGCGAATACAAGGCAAATGACCTAAAATCTGTATATTCTTTTTTTGCATTGACTTATGGGGAGCCTTGTTAAACCCATGCTTGATTTGAGCAGAACCTCTTGTGTTAAGTCATTATACGTGCCATTTCTTTGTCCAGTTTTTTGGAAATATTTGCAGGACAGCTTACCCTGTGCTACCTGATGTCCACTGTGCTGTTCGTAATATGAAGTAACGTTCATATTACACCCTGTTTCCACTTTCCAGTTATTTAATGATAAATGTAATATGCAAACAACTCTGTTTGCAAATTACTGAGGCTGAGTTTAATGGCCCTCTCCCAGAATCCTTTACTGTGAACACCTTTTACCTTCAGTTGTATCTATAAACTGGCATTTTATAGCTTATGAGGCCAGAGATCTTCTGTGCTCTACACATACCATTGGGGAAAATGGATGGCCCAAGGAATGGTGAGCTCAATTTCCCCTCTGAATCTGGGCAATATACCCCAGCTCCTTTAGAAAAGTAAATGCCCCTGAGTTACTGGCGTATTTTTTCTTAGCTTAATGATGCTTCCTCCTTTATTTCAAGTCTTCTTGGTTCCTGTTAGTGTTCTGCAGTTGTTGCTTTGTTTAACCAGCAATAAAATACATTAACAAACTGTTTGTTATCCATTGGGTCGGCTCAGGCAATTTTTATAGCTATTTGTCAAGCATTACCGTAATCAGCAAGATGAAGGATATTTCCTTGACTTCTGTTGCATGTAGGAACAGGAATTTTTATCCCAGCATTTGACTTCTGGGGGGTTACTTAAAATTTCCAATTCCAGTTGCCCAAGTTGGAAGGGATGATCTCAGTGTTCTGTACGCTGACAGTTATTGTCGGGTACCTTTGACAGAGAAGTGAAGGAAGTCTCTTGATCCTTGAGCAAGAACCAGGCTAACTCTGGGATTCTCCTTCCTTTGTGTCATTGCACAGACATCTTCTCGATTATTGGTGCGGCCGACCAGCTCCGAGACACCTAGTGCTGCAGAATTAGTCAGTGCAATTGAAGAGCTCGTCAAAAGTAAAATGGTGAGGCTGACTGGCAGATGCATGTGTTTAAAGAAGTTGTGTTTTCAAGTCCTGGCTTGCTATTCAAAGAAAAGCTATATGCGTTTGACTTGTAAAACTTGATGCCAGTTTCAAAAGTCACTTTCTGGGTTGGTGTATGGGTCGTTTTGTACACATTAAGTAAAAGCACTTACTGAATAGGTAAATGGCTATGTAGAGAAGCAAAAAGCAATAAATAAGAGGGAGAGGAGGCAGCAGAAAATGTATGTCTTATTAGTAAAAAGAAAATGTCCTGTTAGTAAAAGGAATGCGAAGACCCAGGTTCTTAGCCCGACAGACTTTTATGAGAAGAATCCCTGAAACAAAATTTATAGCAAATCTTGCGAGGTTCAACAGTAAAGCAGATAGCCCTCACACAGAAACATTCATGCTATCTAGCTGCTCTTTAGGCAATGTGATAGCAAAGAAGTAAGTAAAAGAGTAAAATGACTGTTTTGCATGTTAGTGCCTCCTTTCTTGCTTTTTAGTGTTTGCTAACAAATTAAGTAGGAGGAATTTGTTTCAGCTTTTGTAAGTTTTTGTGTTTTAAAATTTCTGTGTTTCTGAAGATGCTCATTGACAAAGAAGAGGGTATATGGATAATTCCAGGGAAGCCCTTCTTTGTATTCAAAACCCAGCTTGACCCAGTCCTGGAAACACTGCTCTAGCTTGACCCTGTTTGAGGGGAGATTGGACTATATGGTCTCAAGAGGTGTCTCAGCAATTCTGTGATTCCCTCAAAACCTTTAAGTCTGGCTTTTGCAGTATAGACACTGCTGGGCTTAGTAGAAGTGTTGCTGTGAAAACTAGAGAATCACAGCATGGCAGCCCCATGTTACCAGAGGTTGATTTTTCCCATGTTTGTTCTAAATTTAAGCAGCTTTGAATTCTAGAATGAGAAATGTTAATTTCTATTTTATATTTCTTCATTCAGAAAGACTTACACTTCACTGAATGTTATTGCATGAAAGAATTACTGCACTCTGTTAGATTATTAACCTTGCTTTTTATTTCTTTTGCACTAGAAGTGTGACTAGGAAGTAATCTATGGGAAAATTCAATACAGGCTTTTGTAAATGGAAATTTTGATAGTCAGTGTGTCTTTCAGGCAGCCTAGCAGTGCATATAACTTCATGATCCATGGATATAGTCCCTGGTGGAGATGTTCTCATTTTACAATTTTAGCCAAGGGTCAGCTTCCCTGGGTTTTTGGGCCAGTCGTATCATTATCGGGTTTTTACTTTTTGTAGGGAAAGAAAAAAGATTACAGCTGAACCCCACCCTGGTGAAGTAAATGTGTCTTGCATTAAAGGCTGTATCACATGCAAGGAAAATGTGATATGTAACTGTAGCTTGATCCAAGATTATGGACTTGAATTAAAGAAGTCCAATAAATATTTCATAGAAGCTTGTTCATGTTATTTCTCCATCTTTTATACAAACAGAAGCCTGTGGAGCCCCATGCAAGGGAGATGGTGTATCTGGCAGAAGAGACAGGGACTCTTTCCTAGGATCCAAACTGTCATGAAGCTCAAAAGCAACATTGACAGTGTAGAAGTCATTATTTTCTTCAATAAGTCAGTACTTTGGTTAGTTAATACGATAAACAAAGTGTCTGACAAAGAATGCCACTTCTGTTGTGTTAAAAAATGTAACACCCAAAAAATCTCTTTTGAAGATGTCCTATTTATTGTTGAAAGTAACTTGCATATGCCAGAACTGAAGTATGACAAATATAATTTGATCCCTGACAATAAGCAAACATCTGTATAGCTTCCACTATAGAAGTACTTACATCCTGAGCAGCATAGTCTGACTTTTAGCCCTTGCTGCTCAAACCAACTGATTTCCTTTCCTGAGAAGAAGAGACTGACATATCTCAAATGTGCTTCTTTAAGGTCAGGTTCTCTGTCCTGGAAAGCCAAGGTTTTGGCTGCTTTCCTGGAAGCTTGAGACTTCCTTTGCCAAGATACAATACAATAATTGATCTCCCATAGGTTCCCATGTACAGCTGCATGTAAATGTGTCTTGTGAATAAAGGGGAAAGAAATCATTGTTGCTGTCTGTCTCGAACACCTTCTCAGGCCCTGGAGGACCGTCCAAGTTCCTTGTTGGTAGATCAAGGTGACAGCAGCAGTCCATCCTTCAACCCTTCAGACAACTCCCTTCTCTCTTCCTCATCACCCATAGATGAGATGGAAGAAAGGAAATCCAGCTCCTTAAAAAGACGACAGTAAGACCATATTTTCACTCCATTTTTTACAGTGTTTTGAAGAGAGAAATGAAGTGTTTAAAAAAATGTCCATTTTGAACTGGCAGCAGAAGCTGTTAGTCTGAAAGGGGGAGGACGTGTCTTAGGTGGCAAGCATGTAGTCACATTATGCAAAGAAAAATTTTTTTCTCAAACATTAGAGACAGTTTCAATTTCCTGTGATTTTTAATTTTAGTCATACCTGTGTTTGACTTCTGTCACATGTCAGTCTGTTATTCAGGAAGACGCTGATCTTTAAATGTTCAGAGGGCTCTTAGGTTTCAAAAAACTGGTCATTCCTCTTCTGTTCCACCGCACTCTGAAGTTCTTTATGTAGTAGTAAAATGTTACCATGGTAGAACAAAAACATGCCTGGTTTCAAAACTACTTAAATCTGTGGATAGAAATAGCAGTTTGTATACTTAAGAGTCTCCAGACCAGAGACATAATAGCATTTTATTTTAAACACTAGTTAAATGTTTAATTTTAATGACACATGTAAGAAAACATCTGACTTTAGATAAACAGAAGCAAGCCTGCTCCAGTTCCAAAGTCAAAGCAGCATCTTGTTTAGGAAGAATGTGCATTAATTTACATTAATTATGCAACTCCACTTATCAAACATATGTGACTGCAAATGTGTAAAAAGTTGTATGCCATTAATCCTCTTTAAGAATCGGTTTCATTTTTTAATGAAATATGTGTTCACCATTTTCTTTCCATTGTAGCTATGTCTTACAGGAATTAGTGGAGACAGAGCGAGATTATGTACGAGATCTGGGCTATGTAGTTGAGGTATGATGTTTTTTCATTCTCTTGATTTTTTTTTATTTTTTTTTTTTAAATATGGTACTGACCAGCTGTGTAGCTTGAACCTCACAATTTTTTTCAAAACAAAACACAGGAAGAAACTGAAAATGTGAATGTTTGCGTCCTGAGTTTTCCCTCCTGCAGGCTTTTAACATATTAGAAAAATTGCATCAAATCTTACCGCCTTCTTTCTTTCTGTTACTGTGTGCCACCTTACTGTTCTTGTGAGGAGTGTAGCTCTGTCATTTTTTAAGATCACTACCTCTGGCCTAATGGTATCTGAGACTAGTTGGTTTTATTTAGCACAACTAAATTTAAAAAAGCATTGTCGCTCAGCGTATAGAGCAACTATCCTGGATTTGGAAGACTTGCTTCCTCTCCGTCTGCTAGGCTTCTCTTAGACTTCCTAGTTTCCTCTTCTGCAAAATGAGGTAACATCATGCATCTCCCTTCGGTCTTCAGCTGCCAACAAAATGCATTTGGAAGAGTAGAGAGAATGAGCGTGACAGTGAATTTCTGCCTAACAAGGGTCAATTCTTAAACTCTGTTTTAAAGGGAGGGAGGGAAATAAAGATTGGCATTGTGGTGGCCTTTTTACAGTGTTTAAAGGGTGCATTGGAAGGCTATGAACAGGTAATTCCTGGTGAAAACACTAGACATCAAAACATAAACTTTGCAAACTAAAACCACACCTAATTAGAAATAGAAGTATTAGGGAAAAACAGAAGGAATAGAGTTGTGTGAATATTACAAAATTTAAAAACACTCCCAGCTCTAACTATGCGATAGAATTGCACAGTGAGACAACTATCTGTACACCAAAAAAAGAGAAGATGGGAGTATGAGAAAATGTAAAAGGAACTTTACTGCAGCCAGAATGCTTGCTAGTAGAATTGATGTTCAGGTTTTTTGGCATTCGGTTTGCTCATACCGCAAGTAGTAGTCCATGCGGCGCAGTCCCATGTGCTTTCTTCCTCAGCGCACGTTGGTGTAGGGTTAGTGTGGATGGCTGAAATAAGAAACGCCGAGCAAACAAGCGCAGAAGCAGGTTCAGCGGCACTGACGTGTGCTTGGTAACAGCCCTACCTGGCAAAGCATTGCAGCTGCTTCAGACAATAAAGGGCTGTAGAAGTTTCCTCTACGCTTTGAGTCTGTTCACGCAGGCTAAATTAGCTAGAGTGAGTTCATCTTTCTAGCACTGGGCACTGTCGTGTAGGCAACCTCAAGCCAATTTGTGATATTTTGTGTCTACGCTCTATTTATGGTATGTTAGGCAGCAGTTTTTTGGTTTGGTTTTGTGTCCCAAGCAAGCTGTTATGGGCAATTTGGACAGCTTCTGGGAAAAGGGGGTTTAAAAAAGAACTCACTTTTTTTAAGTTAAAACGTTCACAGTGCATTTTCTTGGACTCTTGCAGGGTTATATGGCACTTATGAAGGAAGATGGCGTACCTGATGACATGAAAGGCAAAGACAAGATTGTATTTGGAAACATTCACCAGATTTACGACTGGCACAGAGAGTACGTATTAACTTGAAAAGCATATGCTGAACAATTCTACCTAAAAAATACCAGACTGACTTTAAGAAATTATTTTTTTTCCTCAAATATTCAGATACAAGGTGAATACAGTTGGTCTTGTGCTTTGAGTTGTAGATACTGTAGATTCAGCTTAAAAATGTTGGTATGAAGATATGCTTTAAACAAGGATGCTTATATATAGCAAGTGCTTCAACTGAGAATCTGTAGAATGGATAGTATTATGTACAGAAGTTTGTATGTCATTTGAGGCTTTGTTTTCAAAAATGTTTTCTCTAAGAATTCAGTCTAAAGAATTTGTTAGGGGTTAGCATGGCAGTATGAGCACCTCAGGCATTCAGACTAGGAAGGAGAAAAGTTTCCATTGGTATATGAAATTAAAGAATTTTCTTGAGGAACACCAGTACTTTTTCATATTGGCATGGATTCAGTGTGTCCTTTTGGAGATCTATATTAAAATATTACACTGTTAACAGTGTCATTTTGGACATACAGTAGTATCCAAAGCTGCTGATAGGGGACACAAAGTGGACCTTGCCGTAAGACCATTTTGCCTTGCAATTACCTGTTGCTGTAGTGTGTGCTATCAGAAAAGGTACTTATTCTGTTTATGTTCAGCTTCTTTTTAGGAGAGTTGGAGAAGTGCCTTGAAGATCCAGAAAAGCTGGGATCTCTGTTTGTCAAGCATGTAAGTGCAAACATCTTCGTTGGCAAACCCCTATTGCTGCTACTGACCAACATGTTTGATTATTAAGGATTTATCTATGGTACAACATGGTTAAGAAAGTGTTGTAAAATATTAATCACTGTAAGAGGTGGAGAGATAGCTTATAAGAGCTTATAAATAGACTAAATGCTCTAGTTTTTGTCCCCAATATCTTCCTGTGGAGAGGAAATATGAATGAGGGTCCCATTTCTCAATTCAGCTCCAGTTCTGTGCAAGGCAATCGTCATTTCATATGACACCTGCCTTCTAATCCCAGATATCCATGCAGTACCATGGAACAGAGGAAACAAAAATAGGAAAGAAGCTCATTCTTCTTTCCAGTTTCAGCGCATTCTGTATCCTTTCCCCTTCTGAGAATCACAGTAGCGGATGAGAATCCTTCCTCTTCACTTGAGGAAGGAATTAAGAGTGCCAGAAATTCAAGATGTTTCATTTTAGTCCAACACAGTACCCTTTATAGCTTTATACAAGTCCCTGGTTTTCCACTCTTCACTTGTTTATTAAAAGGAATGACCATGTGATACGTGTGGATATTATAATACTTCGGAAAGAAATCGGATAAACTAGTTATTTGGAAACTAGGTATCAAAATTCAGGACACATCAGACATGCCACTAATCAATCATTTTGGTGTCTCTTTGTGTAGAAATACAATTTAATATCTGTTTGAGATGACATCTCAAGGTACTCCAAATCACACAAGATAGCAGAAGGGAAACTTGCCTGCTAAACATGATCGTTTGCACAAGTGTGCAAAGACTGAAGACAGACTGGATTAAAGCAGATTTAATGGGTTTCAGATTTTCCCTGTGGTCTGTGTTTGAAGTCAATACCAGGGTAGCAAAAGAGCACAGAACCAAACTTTAATGGAACAGCAACACTGGAAGCCAGAACTAATTCCTGGACTAATGAGGAGGAATGAGCTGTTTCATTTCTGAGGGATTATTGTTTTTTTTTAAAAAAAAAAAAAAGGCATGGGGAGAGGGAAGAGTTCTGGCACTGGTAAAATGGGAAACCTGGAGGAAGTAACTCTCCCTGTTTCTGATTGCTGTTTTACTTTCTCCCGGTGTATTTGTGACTGAGTTGTCTTTGAAAGGCACCCTTACCGCTCCAGACGGAAAGGCAAGCTGTGATGCTCTTACAACATCCTCTAGCAAAACCCTGACTATCAGCTAGAACATGACGATTCAGTTCCAGCTCTTAATCATGTTCTGTGTCCTTTTCAATCTCCATCTTATTCTTCCTTTTTTGCTTTCCATTTGTCTTCACTGGTCAGTACTCCATAAGTCTCTGAGCAGCAAAGCCTCTAATGGCAGACTGATCCTAGCAAAACGATAAGAAGGATTTTGGAGTAGGTAATAGACACATATGGTATGTCTGTGTTTCTTAACCAGCAAGGACAGTAATCAAGAACGAATCTTAAAGGCTGAAGTTGTGCTCTCTCTCTTTTTTCTTTGTTGCCTTGGTGTTTAAAGCACATGCGCAAAATACAGAGTCAGAGTTTAAAAAATACTAGCACCACCATTTCCAGGCTACATCACCTATGTCCCCACTCAAACTGCAATAGGACAGCTAACACTAAAGAGAAGACTTCAGAGGTTTCTCCTAACTACTCTGTACAGCTAAACAGGAGGAGGTCATTATTCTAATATACCAGAATAATAATCAGATTATTAAAATTAAATAAACAAGAATGACATTTCAAAGGCTCCATCCATTGCTCCTGCTAAAAGAAAAAGATTACTATTTTCATAGTTAATTTTGTTGTGGGACGGGCTGAGCTATCAGCTCTAAACACCTGTTATTCGGGAGTATTTATAACTGTGGCAATTTTTTGACTTGTGTTGCCTTTCTTAAATCATCGTGATATTCCCAAATAAATGTGTTTTCAGATCTGTAATTTCTGCATATGTAGCTGCTTCTTTTCCTCCAAAGGACCTTTTTAAGTTCATGCGTTGGAACAGCTGTACTTCTTAAAATACTACTCCATTTCAATCTGGCATGTTTTTTTTCTTGGTGATGATGTATCATTCTCTATCTTTGTTCCTCTAGGAGAGAAGGTTGCACATGTACATAGTTTACTGCCAAAACAAACCAAAGTCTGAGCACATTGTCTCAGAATACATTGATACATTTTTTGAGGTAAGTTCCTGAGAGAGGATATACGCAAGGTGAAGGGTGTGTACAAATCATAATCGTTATCAGATCTGTTGAACAAAACAAAACGAAACAAAAAAAAGGCAGCACATATCATTGTTACTGTTTTAAATGATAATTTCTTGCCATTTCTGTTCTGATTTCTGAAGTCTGATACAGGCTGCTAGAGATGCATTAATCTCTAGGGGAAGAAAACTAAAGTTTAGGTATAAGATATTAATTTATCAGTAGAGTCTCATCCTCACTAGCCCTAGCCCAGGCAGTTAACAGTGCTTTTTATATGAAGTGGCAATTTTGGATGAGCAAAGATAACTGTCAAAAATAGTCTATATACAGCCTGTGATTGAAAAATTACGTTTCACTATATAATCTTCTCAAAAAAAAGATAGGGAAGATGCGCAGAGAGGGGAATACTTTGGAAACAAAGCTGATACAGATCAGGGGAAGGACTCCAGCTTTTGCTAACTGAAGATTAGATTCTGCTCTGACTTCTGCCAATATCTGCTCTGATAGCCATTAATAGTGATATATCTTGATGTGTTTCTAACTCAACAAAACAAAGTTGTTTCTAACTGAATGAACAAAAAAATGTTTGTTTTACAACCTCAGGATCTAAAGCAACGCCTGGGCCACAGACTTCAGCTCACAGATTTGCTAATAAAACCTGTGCAGAGAATTATGAAATACCAGCTGTTACTAAAGGTGAAGTGATGTTGAGATGAATGATGTAATATATGTGTTAACGGATATGTTTTCTTTTTTAAATATTGCTGATGCTTTTCCACCCTCCTCCCAAACAGAACCCAGATTTGTAAGCAGTGTCATATGATTGTTTTCTGAGCATATTCAGATAGTTATAAAAATTGCAGTAAAGAAAAAATTGGGCAGAATTTTCCTTTTTCGTTTAACAGTTAAAGACCAAATGAACTCAAGTCAGTGACATGGAAATGTTTAGAATTTGTACCAATGTCATATGAAAGGGAGAGGGATCTCCCAACTGTTTTCAGATGTAAATGTGATACGAGTTTTTGGGACTCATCCCAACTTTCCCAATCTATACCTGCAATCATTTTAATATCACATAAAAGTTTACTGAAGAGCAACCCTGTGTATCACAGAGGTCATTGCCTTAATACATGTTCTTTTATGAGCTAAATCAAAATAGTGGATAAATCTTAAAAAACGAGAAGGGGAAAGCACCCAACAAGAAGCTTTAAAAAGAAAATTTTTCTATGTGTCTTCTGCAGTCTGTCATTCTCTGACAGAGGATAGCAAGTTCAGATTTTCTAAGATTTCTCTGCTGATTAAAGAGAATAGAGCTCATATTGGTTTTTTTCCTTTTTCAGGACTTCCTCAAATATTCTAAAAAAGCTAATCTTGACACAACAGAACTAGAGGTACTTGAGACATTTTCTTTTAGTGATTTGAATGCTCTTTACTCTGAACCTCTCTTGTTTTGACACAGTCACTTTCCTTTTCTGATCTTCTTGAGAATGTGATTAGAAGTGTTTACTTTTCACATTTCTGTTCTAAAGCAACTATAGCAAGTGAAACAAAATTTTATGCTGCTAAGTCATTTGGAAAATAAAGCTTTGACTTTTTATTTGTCTTGAACAGAGAGCTGTAGAGGTCATGTGTATAGTACCAAAACGGTGTAATGACATGATGAATGTTGGCCGCCTGCAAGGATTTGATGTAAGTTGGCTGCAGTTTTGCTTAGAGTTTTTGTCAGGTTCTCTAGAAATTAACCATTAATGTCATGGGGAGAAATGAGGTAGGGTGCTCCCTCACTATGATTAGCTGGTGCAAAAAGCAGTAAATGAAAAATCAAGTCTTAGCCCTGCCAAAGACTTTTTCCTGGGAAACTTTACCCATTGTGTCAGTCACGCTAGGTAAGTCCTTCTGCAAAATCTAGGAAGCTCTGGTGTTATTGCAGTTCCCTTATTGACTAATGACTTGCAAAATAGTGAAGTAATCAGTTATCAGCAGGTAAGCAGGTCTGGCTTCAGTAGTGTAGAAGAAGGAGAAGTTGCTGTGGTCAGTAAAGTACCCGAGGCAACTGTAGCCCTTGTTTTGTGAAGTCTAGAAGGGACAGAAATTGGCTGTTGAAGCAGTATGCATCAGCCAGACGCTAGTCACATGTTCTTCTTGTAAAGCCCTTTCTGCTCTCCAATGCAGGTATGAACTTGAATTCTTCCCCTTTCGGCACCCTGGAAGACTTGGGAAGAATATACGAGTTACTGTGGAAGTTACTGAGAATAGAGAGATGAAAGCCTTAGTGTTAAAAGCCTTAAACTGCAGTATGAATTGAAAAGGGTTGAGTGGATTTTGGTTGGGTTTTTTTTCTTGATGATGTTTGTTTTTTGAGAAAGGCTACAAGAATGTCTTGTGCATAGGAGGATCAATGAGTACATAATGGTCAGTGACACGCAGAAATTGGGAAATATACAAAGCTATTTTGGCGTGAACATCTACTCAGAAAGGTTGATTGGGAAAAGAAATGAAGAACTGCACTAAATGCATTTCCACTTGCCTCTGTGTTTAGGGTAAAATCGTAGCCCAGGGCAAGCTCCTGCTCCAGGACACGTTCTTGGTTACAGACCAGGACACGGGACTTCTGCCACGCTGCAAGGAGAGACGGGTCTTCCTGTTTGAGCAGATTGTCATTTTCAGTGAGCTGCTAGATAAAAAGAAAGGTTTCTCCATGCCCGGATTCTTGTTTAAAAACAGCATCAAGGTAACTGTTGCGTGTGAGCCTTTGCGTCCCCTGCACAAACTCTGCTAAGGTAACAGTTTCTGATTCAGTGTGGAGTCACTAGTGACATCTAGATGTGCAACCATAAAGCGCAGTGAGGTGTCAGTCATTTCCTGAAATTACCTCCTACTGAATTTGTGCTCGCTCTGATAAACGGAAATCTTTGGATCTCTGACGCTTCCCACGTGAAGCTTACCAAAACAGGTGTTCTTGTGCAAAGCCGGACAAGCATTCACAAAGAGTTTGGTCTTCAGCTCTGTGCTGTGGGTACACCACATTGCAAAGTCATTGCAAATAAGGATGATAACTCTATATGTATCCCTTCTTTTGAGTTTCAGCTGCAGTCAGTCCAAATGTGTAGGTAACATTTGTAAGTAGTGCCACCTTCTTAGACATGTTGGCTCTTCCTCAAACACAAAGGGTTTACCTCCACTTCAAGCTTTCCCTGGGAAAAAACTGATGGTATTAGGGCCACCAGCCCTCCCTGTGACGCGTTTTGGGTGGACCCGGCTTCCCTTAACTCACCTCGGTGCTCTGCCTGCCAGCTGAGCGTCCTGTTTAGTGCTGGCTGGACAGACGACCTGTGGTAGAGCTCCATAGCAGGCTCAGCATTTTGAATAACACAAAGGGAGAGTTGAGGGACAATGGAGAACATTGGGCCACACTGACCAGCTGGAGATTGTTCAGGCACAGTGTGTCAGTAAGTGGTACAGTAATCCTTAGTTTACTGTAATCCTTCATTTCACGGTATTATTTTCCTGAAGGAAGGAATGGTCATCATTTGAAGATCTGACTCTGAGCTCCTAAGCAAGAGATTTTAGAGGTATGTTTCTCATAAAATACGTGAAGTAAATTCTCTTTTTTTTTTTTTTTTCATGAAGGTGAGTTGCCTTTCCCTGGAGGAAAATGTGGACAGCGATCCATGTAAATTTGCACTAACATCAAGAACGGGCGATGTCACGGAGACCTTTATTTTGCATTCTGCCAGTCCAGGAGTCCGCCAGTTATGGATCCACGAAATTAACCAAATTTTGGAAAACCAGCGCAACTTTTTAAATGGTAAATTATTTCCTCTCACTGAAAGTTCATAATTGAACGACTTCTCTCTCATCTGTTGTTTCTTGGCTTTGAGACGTTTTGCAAGTTTCCTTTTTCCTGAGCTAATACAGAACAGTTGGGGGATATGTGCCACATTTCTGCTTCAGAACAGATGCTAGCATTTATTGTAAGAGCGGTAGTCTGAATTTACATGGTGTTCTCTTGGTGAAATTTTCCAAATGTTTTGTAGGAGTGAATCAAGATTGGCACCATCCGTTGAGGTGGAGAGTTTGTGTACCCCTTTTAAGCAAATGCAAGCCTTTAAAGGCTAAACCGAAGTGGAATTTTGAGCATCTATCCAGAATATGTTTTGCTTGTGTTATTTTGGTGGCCGTTGCTGTCACATCTTACTGTGGCAACAGCATTCAGATTCTGCAGGAGAAACGTAGAAGGCGGTAGTGTCTGCTGTGACACTAGAAGGTTCCTGCTATATTTTTGCGTCCATCGGTTGTTGCCCCAGTGTAGATTTTTTTTTAAGAGAGTTGTAATGGGTGGAACAACAAGCTGAGAGTTCAGAGTAATACCTGTTTTTTCGCAGCTTGCCCGCTGACTGACAGTGTGATCCTAGAGGAAAACATTTCTCCCTGGTTTGATTGTTCATCTTTAACAGAGGTACATATAGCGGGTCATGAAGGTGTGATATAGAAAAGTGACTTGAGGTCTACGTCATGACCAGCATCGCTAAGGGAATTTATCTTATTTGAACAGCACTCCCCTTTTGCCAGCAAACATGTCTTTTTTTTAAACTGTTCCTGTTCCCTTTCCTGCCCTCCCTTCCCTGATCGCTTCCCCTCCCGCTCCCATTGCAGCCTTGACGTCCCCAATCGAGTACCAGAGGAACCACAGCAGCAGTGGAGGCGGCAGCGGGAGCAGCAGCGGTAACAGCAGCGGCCCCAGCAGCTGTAGCGGCATCCCCAGCTCCAGCCGTAGCCGGCCGTCCCGGATCCCCCAGCCTGTCAGACACCATTCCCCAGTCCTGGTCTCCTCTGCAGCCTCGGCCCAAGCAGAGGCAGACAAGATGTCAGGTATGTCCATTCACAATCTCTCCCTGCCACACTACAACTCCTCCTTAGAAACTGGCCCCAGCCAGCCAGACAGGCACCCTCCCAATGCAGAACCGGACGGTCCTCAGAGAGAAGCTGAGCAGATTCCCAAGATGAAAGTTATCGAAAGTCCCAGGAAGACAGCGGGAAACGTTTCTGGCTCAGCTGACGGAGCCCAGAAGGACTCACGCGGAAGCTCGGAGGACGGTCGATCGAGAAACAGCGTAGGATCGCTGACGCTCGGGAAGCCGAGGCCGGGAGCCATCTCGCCAATGAACTCTCCTCTCTCCACGACTTTCCCTTCTCCTTTTGGCAAAGAAACCTTTCCACCCAGCAGCCCCCTGCAGAAGGGCTCCTTTTGGAGCTCCATCCCAGCATCCCCCGCCAGCCGCCCTGGCTCCTTCACTTTCCCTGGGGACAGTGACTCCCTCCAGCGGCAGGTCCACCGCCACTCTTCACACAGCAAGGACACAGACCGCATGAGCACATGCTCCTCGACCAGCGAGCAGTCAGTTCACTCCACCCAGAGTAATGGGGTAAGAGCGGAGCACCTCTGTCCTGCGAGCTCTTCTAAAACCTTCCCATGCTCCCTTTCTGTGCGTTACCATCACTCTCCGTACTAACTTCTGGCTCTCCGGTGCTGTACTGCTCTGAAATAATCAACTGTTCGGATATCTTCTGCACATTAAAAAAACAAAACTGTCTACCTCTCTGTGTATGTATACATACAACGACGGGTATGTATACAGACGCAAAAGCAACTGCTAACACTAGATGCAATTTCTGCCTCTGCTGAAAACATAGATCATTAGGCTGATACGTACTAACTTGCTCTCCTTGCTTTTTTCGTCTCTAATTTGAAGGCACATAATTAACATGCTGAAGCGTGGCAGCCAGAGCACCTTGGGGTATGCATTGCGGCCAGCACTTAAATCTGACTTCGAGATTTTGGCAGATTGCCTTGGGGCTTTTTTCCCTTTCACGCACAAATCCGCCACCATTGTCCTGTTGAGGTTTAACTTCGTGGAGACATCTACAGTACGTTCCCTGGGCTGCTTGATTTTTATTTTTTATTAATTTATTTCCCCTCCCCCTCTCCTTTCAGCCTTAGTTGATGTACAACATTCTCTTTTTTAATCCCGTGTCTGATCAAGGAAGCTTCCTGCAGTCCACTCAAAATAGGCCGACAAAACCTAGCTAAAATAATCCTCCTTCTGCTACAACCAAAACAAATAGCGGCTCCACTTGGCTTTTCTGCTTTGTAAGAAGAACTGGTTTAGGGCATCTGGAGATTCAACCCGTTAGTATGCACTTGGTGTGTTTGTGCGGAAAGCTGGGGTATCAGCAGAATCCAGATTCGCTGTGATAACGTCCACCAGGAAAATGCAACACAGCAATCACAGGGGCATGTGCAAATATAAAGCAAAAATTTCCAGGCACTTGCCATGGATGTGGTAGGCAGGCTACGGTGCCTTTCTTTTTAAACTGGCATTTGATCTTTCTCTCACTAAGTGTTGTGTTCACGAATGTTTGTTTTTCCATTCTCTCACAAATAGTATGCAATACCAATTTTGCAAATCACCTAACTTGCCGGACCCTTTTTAAATGCATGCATTTCTTTATAGAACTGTTTAACACACAGAGCTTTCTTGACTTCTTAGTTCTTACACTTACTTTTATAATAGCTTCAGAAGAAAAAATTATGCTTTGCATGTATTGTATTTTTATCCTGATCCTCCTTCAGATTTTCATTTGGTTTAGCTCTGTCTTGTGTTTATCTTCAGTCTAGCAAAATGTGATGATAATATAGTATCTGGGATAATTTGAGTATTTTGCAATTACTGTGTGGTATGTGAATCAAGATGGTGGTACTTTTTATATGCAGAGAAGACATGCATAGTATTAATTGATGTCATTCCATTAAAAAAAGAGAGAGGGAGAGACGGGATGGCACTGATTTTTCAAAACATTTGAATTTTGATACTGTCTCAGCAAAGACACACACCACTGCTTGTTTTTATCTTACTGTAAAACGTAATATCTGAATGCATGCCTTCTGCTTCACAACTATGTTTCTTTTAGTTTAGTAATTAAGATGGGTCATAATTCTTCATTTATAACCTCTTTTCTAGACCATACTTTAGCAGGGTTTCACACCACATTCAATAGCTAGAGAAAATGGGTTGTGAAGTTTTATTTTGATTTAACCGTTTGTGTGTGTGTATTTACATGCACATATGGTTAAGGTTGGTTACTTACGAAAAAGTGACTTCTAAGAAGAAGAAACAGGAATTGGTTTTGCTAGTAGTTCAGAAATATGGGAGGAATTTTTTATATTTTGATTGTAAATCCTTCTCTAATCCCATAATTGAGGTCAGTGATGACCAGCAGAACTTGCAGTAGAAAAACATTGACTGTGCAAGAACACTTACTTCCTTGCAAGGCAAAAGAAAAGGATGTCTTTCTGTAGTGAGAATAAATTCTGATATAAACATATTCACAAGAAAGTTTGTCACTTAGTAGTTACCAGACACTTGTTTATTCAACAGATTTATCTGTCCTTGTTGAAAATAAATATTCAGAGTTTAGTATGATCCTTCAAGACTGAACTATTAAAAAGAAATGTTATGTTACAGGAAGGTCAGTCCTGCAGTGATACAAATTCTGCTGCACAATGAGAAACAGTATTTTCAGGAATGGAGGGGGGGGGCAAAGTTTGGGGCTTAGGTTGGTTTTACAACTTCAGCCTTCCCTTCATCTCCCCCTATAAGTCTAACAGAAGGAGTTAACAAAAGCAGCTTTCTCTGAATAGAGTTGGTTTTCACGTAGCTAAAAGAATCTAGCAAGCTGTAATCTTAAACAATGACTGAAAATGAGACTGGGCTTATGGTTCTACTATTCCCGGTTTGCCTGAATCATGGGAAGGGCTTGCTAATACAAAAGACCGTGCAGACAGTCCTCTCAGCCAGACAAAATGAGTTCTCCCACTGGAAATACAGCATCTGGAGTTAACATAAATATCCTTTAGTAGAAGTACAATCCAGGATGAGATCTTTCTCTCGGTAGAAGCATTTGCTTCATCATCCTAATAGGGGAAAAAAGACAGAATGGACTTGAATCACCCAGTTGAATAAAATAGTCCAGCTAGAATAAAACGTACAGGCTCGCTGGAAACCCAAGCATCAATGTGCTGAACATGCTACGAATGAGTAATCTGAGGCTGTTCCTTTCCAAATGCCTTGGCTTCTCAGCCAAAGCACTCGTGGGGAAGCACAGGCACCGAGATGGGGAGTCACTTGTTCATGGCGATTAGCAGATTGGAAGAGAACGTGGTTTTCAGGGCTCGTGGTGTACCATGCTGTCCTCTGAGCCCTGCTGCATCTCCTCAACACTAAGGGGAGAAATATTTGACGGTTTTGAAAAAAAAGCTGACCCTGTTTTTATCGTGTGCGCCAAGGTTTCCGCTCACTGCTAGCACATACCTGGTGCTAACGTGTGGTTATGCTGTATAAGCAATAGTAGTCTCCAGCTACAACGAGGTACTGATTTCCTTCTTCAACTCAGTTACTACTAAGCACTAGTGAGCCCTCTCTGATAGTGACCTGAAACGGTCTGAAGTAAGAACAGAGACAAAAGGCAGGCACATACACATACACGCCTCATGCCCCACCATTAATAGGCCATCCACTTTGGGTTTAACTTGTTTCAAGAAGGAAATCACTTCTTTCAGGGAACAGGTTGCATAGTCTGATAATCAATATCACACTTCCATTTATTAAACCTCATATGAGAAATGCATGCAAATGGACAAAATGCATCTTGCTTCTAAAAAATAATAATTACCAGTGAATTCATGGCCAGGAGAAGGCTTTTTGTTCTGAAATGTAGTCTGATTTTTAATGTATACCTGATCAGCCATAATTAGCTTTCTGCAAATGCTCGATGGGGAAACAAACAACAGTCATGAACACTAGCTGAAAATGTATGATAAACAGCTAACAACACTCAGCTAATCAGTTAAAAGTGAGATTTCCAGCTTTATTCTGATAGTCCAGTGGGCCTATTTTGCCCAAGAAATGAATAATTTCTTATTTCAGTAATGTACCTCATCCTGTGCATTTAAAGGACTAAACCTGATCACACAGATTCAACCAGGGACAAGCCTTGGGGTTTTGAGACACACTATCAAAAGCCTATTTTGTTCTTTTGTACCTTGTCGTGTTTTGTGTGCAGAAGGCTGGTGTCTGAGACCTGACAGATAGTGCTAAGAAAGACTCTATGAATTTTTCGTTGTTGGAATTCCCAGTGTTTATGAGGTGATGATTATGATTTTGAAACTGCACCTATAAGACCATGAAAAACTGTCCTACGTGCTGTACTGTAGCTTTGTTGCCTGATAAAGATGGGAGGTTCGGTGCCTGAGCTTGAAAGGAAGACCAGTTGAGATCTGTGTATAAACTGACTCTTAGTTAAAGGAAGTAATCTTGAGTAAAAGTAGCGGGAATAAACTTCTGCAGCAGCTGTACGTGAAGGTATTCAAAGGTCAAACTAATTTGCACAAGATAAATAGACACAGGCGGCTTTCAAGGAGAAATCGTAGCTCTCTTCTTTGACTGCAGATTAAGTTATGTGGATTATGCAGGTAACGTAGCAGGCCAAGAACAGCCTGTCTTCTTCATGAACTTTAAACTTGATTCTTTCCCCCCCCCTCTTTCTGCTCCCAATTGACACTTGCAGAGTGAAAGTAGCAGCAGTAGCAATATCTCCACCATGCTGGTGACACACGATTACACGGCAGTGAAGGAGGATGAGATAAATGTCTACCAAGGAGAGGTCGTGCAGATTCTAGCCAGCAACCAACAGAACATGTTTTTGGTGTTCAGAGCCGCCACTGATCAGTGCCCCGCAGCCGAGGGCTGGATTCCCGGCTATGTCTTGGGGCATACCAGTGCAGTCATCATCGACAACCCTGATGGAACCATCAAGTGAGTGCCTGTGTGTGTGGAAGGGGAGGAGGAAGAAAAACTTCCAATTTAGACAAGGCTTTGAACCTTATAAACCAAAAGTTGACGTGATCTTTGAGAAATAAATGAACATCAAGCAGAATGAGTACTTGGCAGGTCCCTTAGCAAACTTCAAAATACAACCTAGTAAGAAAGAGCCCAGAAGCACGTATTCTTTATTAAGAAGCTGTAGTAGTGCAATCTTCTGGGAAAAGATGATGATGAAAGAATACCTGATCTAAGAGCAGCAATAGTTACTGGTTTATTTAATAGAATGACTTATCAGGCTTAGACACCTCTGTTTAGGAAAACAGTCAGGGAATGTTTGTTCCCAGTGAAATGAGATTTCAGCATTCCTGCATCTCTACTTCGTGCCACAAACCTATTGAAAATGACTGGTTGTGCTAGGAAGATCTCTCTCAAATCTGCAATGGGAGAAATTATATCAAAGTTCTTAGCGCTAAAGCTTTATGTAAAGCTTCTATAGGCCATATATGATACAGATTTTATCCTGATCATTGCTCAGTTTGATTGACAGTTTGTATTTTCATATAGAAAGTTTACCATTCAAGCAATGATTTCAAGAAATACTGAACTACAGACTCATTTTATTAGCTTGCTTACAGTTACAACCAAGGGTAGCATCTCTTACGGAATACTTAATGTATTTCATTTCAGTATGCTTTATTACAATGAAATAACATTTTGACATACTTTTCCAATGCCTTTTGGAACTAGAGAGTATAATGCATAACCTGGAGGTGAAAAAACAGTTGATCAAAGTTTAATGTTCTATATTCAGGAAGTCAACGTCTTGGCACACAGCACTCCGTTTAAGGAAGAAATCTGAGAAAAAAGATAAAGACGGCAAAAGGGAAGGCAAGCTAGAAAATGGTTACCGCAAATCCCGAGAAGGACTTGCCAACAAGGTTTCTGTAAAGGTCAGTGTTACAAAGATGTAGTAGTTTCCAAAAGAAGTTGTGTTGGGATTTCTTTAAAAGTAGCTTCTGTCAGAATTTCACATCAAGGAATTAGAGGGAACAGTGGGTTTAATGGGCATCATTTGCCAAATCTGAAAATGGGAAGATACAATCTTGGAGCCTGCAAGTGTGATATAGCATAAGGATACTGCAGAAAGAGTGGAGCGGTGCAGAAATTCTGGTGTTCAGATGTTTCTTGGATCTTTGTGGGTACAGCCAACTTTGACCCATCGCTGTGCTTTGTTTTCTACCGTTATTTATTAAAGGTTATCAGGACATTAATTCTTTAATTTCTTCTTTCCAGCTTCTCAACCCCAATTACATTTATGATGGTAAGTTGCTTTAATTTTTAAAAGTTGCAGTAAATATAATCTGATTAAAACATTATTTACTCTGTTTAAATTTGCTTGATATGAATTATGTCAGGAACTGAGTATTTTCTATCAATATATACCTAGGCCCTTTTTGGATAAGGGAGACAGCTAATGAAATACATCATATTTATTTTTTTAAGATGCAAGGAACACATTTTTGTTCACAAGTCCAAAACAACAGAAAACACAAGGACCGTATGACATGTTCTGTATCGAGACTGTATGGAAGTTGGGCCTTGCTGAGTCTGCGAAACAAGGCCAGGACTTGGAGCTGCTTCATTTTTAACCTTGCACCCTAGCCTCTCCAGTGCAGAGGCCGATCAGGACAAAGATCGCGGCCCTCTGGAGTCAGAGACAAACTGGGGGTTCATCTTAATACACAGAACCAACCTTTTTGAGTTTTACCTGTGAAAAAGGGAAAAGACTACATAGAGCGCCTCAGTGGATGAGTGAGGTGTTTTGTGTTCCCTTTTGCAAACGTAGCTGGATATAAAGATAGCTTAGCTGAGCACATCTTTAAAGACTTTTCAGCGTAGGGTTTCCTCGGCTTGCCATAAACAGGGTGTTTGGTTCACCATGGTAGGCTTCAGGGTTATCCGTGGCACAGCAGTAGTGTTGTGTCCAAGTTCACGCAGAGAAAAATTCACTAGCTCTGCAGAGCCCCAGCCAGTGGCCTAACCATGGATGTGCTCCAAGAGTAGAGGGGTAGATACACCTTGGAAATTAAAGTACCATACTACTTTGTCTAATAGAAGAGAGAGAGTGCTAGGAATAGAAAAGCAAATTTATTAACTTCGGTTGAGCTAATGCCATTGATTTTCTTTTTCCAGTTCCCCCAGAGTTTATAATACCATTGAGTGAGGTAACATGTGAGACAGGAGAGACCATCGTGCTTAGGTGTAAAGTCTGTGGTCGCCCCAAGGCTTCGGTTACTTGGAAAGGTCCTGATCATAATACACTGAGCAATGACGGTCATCACAGCATTTCGTACAGGTACAGTAATTTGTGTAATGTTCTACAGGAACTGCTGAAACTGTTACATTTTCTATTTGCACCCTTGGTACAGGATAGCTTTTTGCTTTGAGGCATAAAGATCGGGTTGCCCTCAGACAGAAATATTTCACAGCTGAGATTTTCTAGAAATGTATAACCTCTGTGTATGGCTGGGGTACCCAAATGTTATATTCAGTTGATTTTTAAAAAGAAAAGAAAATTCAGCTGCTATTTCTGATTAGCTATTGCAGAAGCCATTGTGGTTCTGTCACACTGACCTAATGCTTGAACCAGAACAGTATGTTGTGACATGCCGTCCTGCCAATCGCTTATTTCCATTGGTAGCATACCATCATTTTTGAGGAAAGTGACTGCTTTCAGATCACACTACAGTATTTTGCAAAGAAAAGCCTCTGGTTCCTACTGATATGGCAATGTCACCGTCTTTGTTGTTGAAGCATGGAAATCAACATTTTTGTCTGGTTTTAGCTTTGCTGTGGTAGAACGTAACAGACTAACTGGTAACTCAAACAGCTGAAGAATAAGAGAAATTGCTGTATTTTGGAATGTGAAACTGCATGTTAGAAAGGGGGTTTTTTTCTGAAGAAGCATTCTTTTATATACAGAAAGTGTTGTTTAATGAGTAATTTCAGTCTGAACAAATGTCTTATTTATGAATTAAGCTCTCAGTTCAGAATGAAGGGGTTTTTTGTGAAAACTTTCTCATTATTAGATAGAAGAGTATGTCATTTTCTTAGAGGCTGTGTGGTATAGTCCAACTTACCTGCAAACTTGATGGCATGTTATACTGTTCTTTTTTACCTCCTGCTGCTGCTGCTTTTTCCTTTTCACTGGGTATAATTTTTTTTTTATGGGGAGACAGAGGCGTTGTGGCAGCTTTGCTACTGCATCCAGGACTGTTGTGAGATGAGTAAGAGTTAGAATCACTGGGTTTAATTCACTGTGATTCATTACTGTTACAGAATTATATCCAGTAAATCATGTTGGCTGTGGCTGACAGATTTTTAGAAATAATAATCATGAAGTGTTCTTTGAGCTGGGGAGGGGGGTCATCTTCCTGTGTTCCTAAAATTTACATTCTTCTTTTTCCCTGAAATTAAGTCATGTGGTGAAGACCGTAGCAAATAATTTTTGATTCCGTCAGTCAAATGACTTGATGTTACTGGGATTTATCCAAAGGAAAGCAATAAGAATGATAGAAAATCATGAAAACATGCCTTACTGTGAAAGAATAGCACAATGTTAGCGTTGTTTTGAGCCTAGAAGTGAAAAGTGTAGGGAGGACTTGCCAAGTATTCATGTTTGTAAGAGACTTTTGCAAATAAAATTATGTGCTGTTCATGTCCACAGCAGATAGTCAAAAAGTACTAGAAATGAATTGCGCAGAGAAAGATATAAGTAGATATTTAAAGACAAACCATCAGACAAAAAGAGTGGTTCAGCAGTGAGAAAGATTAAGGAAGAGTCTGCAGAATCTTTCTCTTGTGGTCTTACATAGCTTCTTGCTGTCTCTACCCCAGAGCAGAGGGAAAACTTAAGTCCTTTTTAGTTTCCTCCCACCCTCATTCTCCCAGATTCTGAGGTCTCCAAAGTTGTTGGTGAGGAGTGCCTTTTGTATTGAAGGGGAAGCCCTCTCTTGCAAGGGATGAATGCTTTGAAAGTACAAATTTTAGATCAGCTTCTGTATGCTGGGAGTTGGGGATGGACGCTAACCTTTCAGAAAGAACAATGATGGATGGTTGTCTCGATACAGCTTCTCATAATTTGAAGGAAGTAGAGGAAGCATTTGATTTTTCAAACACATAGTGAGGATGTTCTTCTAATAGGCTCTAGGACATTCCAAGACACTTGATGGACACCAAGCGTTCTGGTAGATGCTTCTGAAATGGCAGGGATAGGGTTAGTAAAGTTTGTCCAGATAGAGAGAGAGAGAATAAGAAATATTAACAGTATCAATCTAACTTTGTCTGATTTCCACAGCTTAAGGTCTCTAAAGTGAATATAAAGTTAACAGATGCCATTGTGTTTCCCAGTGACTTAGGAGAGGCTTCACTGAAAATCATTGGCGTCACTGCAGAAGACGATGGTATCTATACATGTATAGCTGCAAACGATATGGGTTCGGTTTCATCTTCCGCCAGTCTACGAGTTTTAGGTAGGCCTGTCTCTTTGGGTTTTTTTATTCAATTACATTCAAAGTGTCTGGTATCCATAGTCCAGGAAAAAGAAAACCCAGCTTTTGGGCATCCCTCTGTTAAAGGAGTATTATAATAAACCTTTTCACCTGTGATATATTACTTGTTTCAGCAGAAATAGATGCACTTTTAGGAAGTAGCTAACTAGAGGTTCATACAGACAAGATGCCTACACGGTACAGTCAACGTGCGTTCACCTTGTCTGTCAATACTAGTTCAAACATAATATGATAAAATCATATTTTATCATCTACATTCTTAGTTTAGTCTCAATGAATGTTACTATGCTAACATGTATAATTTTTAAAGTGTACAGATAAGAAAACAGTAGCATTGCTCTGTATTTTAATACGCTCCTTTTGCTTGAATTGTAAAGCCACAATGTTTAGAACATAGAACTATTTCTTGTCTTTGCATCATGGATCTACACTTAAATTACATTATTTCAGTGCCTGAAGTGAGGCAACCTGAATGTTTGTGAGAGAAGAAAAAGGAAATCTGCAAAGATTAAAAATGCCTGTGTTTTGGAGGCAGACAGCGAAGGAAGAAAAAAACATCTTTTACTTGATGTGTTTGATGGCATAGTGATAAGTTATGGTATGTGTTTGTATATTCAGTCATTCTTAAGTGTTCAGGATCCTCCGTTTTTAGAAATAGGGAAAACATGGGGACACAGCAGGTTAGTAGGCTTTCTTACATGCAGTTTATAACAATTGATGCTATCTGCATCCTTTAATCTGTTGAGAGGCCCATATATTTATCCATTGGTGAGAATTAACTAATGGATTTTAGGTGGAATGGCTGTCTCAAACTGACTCATATAAAAGAAAATAAGATACGAAGTGCTGCATTCTGTCTTTCTACGTCTGTCCCAGCTGATATGGGGACTTGTACGGTTGTCCCGAACCTCTCCAAAATACGTTCTTTCTTCCCTTTTTTTCAAAAAAACTTTGCCATTTTTCTGGAATGTTGAAACCAGACTGTGAAAGATGTGTTCACTTCCAAAACCTCATCTGAAATTTTGGGGGTTTATAATCAGTGCTGCCACTTTGAGCTCTGCCTGTTGGCAGCCACAGTAAGTGCCTTACTGCCAGCATATGGAGGTAGTGATTATTCCCAACACTTTCTACTCACCGACCCAAGACAGCCCGTAGTTGAGCCCTAGGATGGGTGTGTTGCAATGTATAAATGAGGCAGAAAATAAAATTTTGCTCTTTACGCTAATGTTTCCTGAAAAATAGAGAGCTTTTTTCAGGTAGCTGCTACACTGTCTGATCACTTTTTTTTTTTTTTCCCCCAGCAGCAGGTGTATTGTTGATAATGAGACATTATGTAAGATAGCTATTCTTTTTGCTGCTTCCTTCAACTTGCCAAGGTTACTTATTCCTGTACAGGCAGTTCCCACTGCACCTGAATTAGTTCCACTATAGAATTTGTTCTGCTGCATTGGCCAGGCTGCTTTGGTGTGTAATCCAGTTTGTCTTCCTGCCACCCTGTGTCATACAGGGACTAACAGGATGGGGCGATTCCACTGATAGTATCTCAGCCAAGGAAACTTTCTAGTCAGGGGAGTAAAAAGCTCGTGATGGACAAGAATCAGTGTGAATCTGTGTGCTTTAAGGAACTAGTGTAATGAGTGTCCTTCCTACACCAGTACAGAAGCCCAAAACCGTGATTTGGCCACAATCGGAGTCACTGAAGTCTTGTAGACTAAACTACCATATTTCAGCCACAGTCCTTGGTCTTACTGACCCTGTCTAAAAGCAAGTGTTCAATTTTCAGTCAAAACTAAGGGAGAATTTGGTATGTCTTGGTCACTCTGCAACTAGACTCCAAAAGACAGACAGCTCAGCCCTACCAATACTTTTACAAAGAAGTTCTGGCCCCAGTTTTTCTGGGGCCATCCTACCCTGCGTTTCCGCAGTCTATAAGAGCAGAATGAAAACTCTAAGGCTGTAGCATAAAGTTTCAAGATCAAACTACAAAGTCTTTTTCAGTCCTTCGGACTTGAAGGACTTGCCGTTTGATTGTAGTAAATTCTCATGCATTATCTTGTGCAAAGAGTAAAGAACACTCTACCTTCTGTTGCTGTAGTAGTCTTCATAAACCATCAATGAAGTAGTTGATTACAGGAATTATTTTCTTTCTGAGCTGCAAGAGGATGGACAATATGAGGCCGTGAGTTGCTTTTCAATATGGACACCCTGAGCTTCAAAAGAAAGATGATAGGGGCCGGTCTCACTGAGGCAAATTCTTCCTGAAATCTCTTCCCAAACTGAATATGAAGTCCAAATATTTCTCCTTCTGCAAACATCTGAAACAATACATTGGTTATAATGACAATAATTTAGTTCCAAGGAGGATCTGAGTATATTAAATTTTGGCCATACTGTCCTTCTCTTTTTTTGGTAGGTCCTGGAAGTGATGGGATCATGGTAATCTGGAAGGACAACTTTGATTCCCTCTACAGTGAAGTGGCTGAGCTTGGCAGGTGCGTTCTGTATGGTGATCTCCAAAGCTGTCTATGTCAAAATATTAACTTCTCTTTCAAAAAACTGAAATTCTCTTTGAAAAATACTTATCATATGAGCCTAAAAGGCTAGAATTACATTGGATTAAATAGAAATGAGGAAGCAAAAATTTTACCAGCACTAGATGGCACTGCATAAACAGAACGTGTTTAGGCTCGAGTGGTATCATAGATTAAGGGATTATTTTTTTAAGAATGCCTTACAGTGACTGACACTGCTTCTGCCATGAAGCTCTCCTAAACATTTTTATTTAGGCTATGAAAATTACAGACAGAAAAAGTCTGTAAATGGGCAAAATAAGTCACATAGAATATACATTTGTCCAACTTAAGGGTGACTTTTGAAAGCTGGATACTACTACGACTTCAATTCTCTGCAAATGCGATAAAACAGATCTCTCTCAGGAGGTAATTATTTATACAGACACGTTTTGTAGAAGATGCATTCTCTGAAAACTCTTGTTTATGTCCAGAAACTGCTCTGTGAGGGTAGCTTATTAGAGATGTAAAATCAGATCTCACTCAGGATATCCTTCAAGGTAAAAGTATGTCCTCAGTGCAACTCTGGGTTAATTCTTTTCTTTCAATATTGTATTCCAGGGGCAGGTTTTCTGTCGTTAAGAAGTGTGACCAGAAGGGAACCAAGCGAGCAGTAGCCACTAAGTTTGTGAATAAGAAGTTGATGAAGCGAGACCAGGTTACCCATGAACTTGGAGTCATGCAGAATCTCCAGCATCCCCAGCTCATTGGCCTTCTTGATACCTTTGAGACCTCCACCAACTACATACTAGTGTTAGAAATGTGTGTGGACTCTAACATTATCTGTAAAATGTGATCTCTACAGCTGACTTTCTGGGGCATTTATAGTGGTTTTTGAATAAGGAACTTTAAAATTTCATAGAAGTTTGAAAACACCTAAGTAAAATATTGCAGTTTTCTAATGCTGTTATTAAAATGTTGAGTTTAATACTCAGAAGGAAACAAGTTGAGATATTAAACTGATATGTGGATGATTATCTTAGTCTGAAGGTCCAGGAATTATTTTATATCAAGTGGTTGCACAAGTGAATTAGGAATGTTGTGTAGCTTGATATCAGATCTCCTCTTCATACCCTAGTCCTCTGTCTCTTAGGTGCTGCAGGCTACAGTTACTCCTGTAGTCTATGGCCTGCTAGGTTTTTCTTTCAGTTCTGATATATGGATTAATCCAAAATGTAACCCTTCTAATTCCAATAGGGCTGACCAGGGTCGCCTTCTAGACTACGTCGTGCGATGGGGAAACCTTACAGAAGGGAAGATCAGACTCTACCTGGGAGAGATTCTGGAAGCCGTGCACTATCTTCACAACTGCAGAATAGCACATTTGGACCTAAAGGTGAGGAGTGAATGGGATTCCTGGCGGTGTGCGCCATTCCAGGCATAAAAACCTCCCTCTTCTAGGAAACTTGCAGCTGGGAACATAGAACTGTGAATTGCTTTGAGACTGTATGAAGGGGATGGGTTGGGGCTCTGTCCCCAAATGCTTTAGATGACTCATAGCCAGTAAAGCAGAAATTCTGAATTCCTTGTGCTTTCTCCTTAAAGCTTGCTGGCCCTGTGTGGTCCTGTGTGCTGGAAATAATTGCTGACAGGAACAGTTTTGTTTGATTTTTATTTATTCATTTATTTATTTACTTTCTGAGAAACTCGCAGCAAAAATCCATTTCTTTCTCAAGAAGCGTAGAGTTTGTTGTGAAAGAGACTGCTTTTCCTCTGTTCCTGCAAATCTTTGCACTTCGAGGACTGTGATATCTATGCGAATGGTACTTCTTTGGGCATCTGTTCTACCCTTTGAATTTTACTTGAGCTGCAAGGATTTGATGCATTCTAGTAGGAAAAGCTATATAAGAAGGTCTTAATGTGAATATTGATTAAAAACTTAGTCTTTACACGTCTTTTTTCTCTCCACCTGTATTTGAATAATAAGGGATTTTAGCATTGACAAGTCGTCTTTGTAGGGAGGTTCTCTTTAGCCAGAAGGGGGTCACTGTGAGAAAAAGCAAAAAGAGACGGCATCTTCCTTACTCATACTTCTGTTTTCCGAGAAGAACCAGTCTGGTCTGCATACCATGGAGACCCAAAATTTAATTTTTTCTAGTGCTCTATGGAGTTCACCAGTACTTTTTTCCAGTCTCAGGGTACATACGAATGAACTAATTAAAAACTAGTTGTAGGTAAGTCACTCTTATTTTGCTAAGATCACAGCTACAGCAGCAGTAGCTTCAGAAATAAAACCATAAAAATAATTCCACCTCCAGCTCGCCAATAGTGGGGCAGTTCTGAAGCCATGTGCATGCAACAGGACCTGCTGCTGCCATAGTCTCTTAAGAGTGTTTGACTTCCATCTGTACAGCTGTGTTACATTAAATCACCACGTAAAGCTGAATTCTGTTGAAAGCATCATGAAAATTCGGACAAGGTCTTCCAATCTTTAAATGCAAGGGGTTTATTGTCTCTCTGTCATAAAGCAAATAGAGCAGTTGCTTTATTCACCTTCTATTTGTAATTGCCGTTCTTTAAGCTTAAGTTCCCAAACACAGGTTCCTGTGAAACTTTGCAGAGCTGCTGTTGTGAACATCTGCAGTATTATCCAGCAGAACTATATTTCCTGCAAAAATTATAGTGCCAGCAGCTAAAACGCATTCATTGCATACCATGGTTGGCAAGAAACTGCCTGCCGGTTGGTCTTGGGGAAGCCGTGGCAGGACTGCCTCGGAGCTCTGCAGAGCTGGCCTGCAGCAGTAATCCTTGCAGCATGCAGCTGTTTGTTACCTTCTTGAGCCGACAGCACTGGCTGGGAAACAGTAATGTTGGAGCATTAAATGTGTGTTAGACTGACTTGAAAAAAAGACATTTTAACTTTTGCTTTTATGTTTTCTAGCCTGAAAATATTTTGGTGGACCAGAGTTCCACTAAGCCAACAATAAAACTGGCTGACTTTGGAGACGCAGTCCAGCTCAATACCACGTATTACATCCACCAGTTACTTGGAAACCCAGAGTTTGCAGCTCCTGAAATTATTCTTGGAAATCCTGTTTCCCTCACTTCAGATGTTTGGAGCATTGGAGTGCTCACATATGTCCTTCTTAGTGGCGTCTCTCCTTTCCTGGATGAAAGTGTAGAGGAAACTTGCCTGAATATTTGCCGCTTAGACTTTAGTTTCCCAGATGACTACTTCAAAGGAGTTAGCCAGAAGGCCAAAGATTTTGTATGCTTCCTACTTCAGGATGACCCAGCTAAGCGTCCCTCGGCTGCACTGGCCCTCCAGGAGCAATGGCTGCAGCTGGGGAATAGCAAAAGCGCTGACAGCATTGACATATCCAGACTGACTTCGTTCATTGAGCGGCGAAAACACCAGAATGATGTTCGACCCATCCGTAGCATTAAAAACTTCTTACAGAGCAGGCTCTTGCCAAGAGTTTGACCTTGCTTGAAGTTCTCTCTCATTCTCTTTCACCTGCCAATCAGACTGGAGATGGACTCCTCCTGCCAATCAGACTGGAGATGGACTCCTCCTGCCAATCAGACTGGAGATAGACTCCTCCTGCCAATCAATCAGACTGGAGATAGACTCCTTCTGCCAATCAGCTGTTGACTTGAATTTTGAGGAAAGCAAGCCCCGAGCCAACCAGCTGCTAGCGAATGTTCGTGTGCAAACGCATTCCAGGGGGACCCGCGCGGGGCGGCGCGGCGCGGGGGACTGGCGATGCAGACTTCACTGGGGTGGAGGACGATAGCACTGTACTCTGCAAAAAGCAGTCACGAGTGATACAGTAACAGTATTTTATTCAGGTTTCTGCAAAAAAAAAAAAAAATTAAATAAAAATAGTTTTTTTAATAAACAAGAGTTGAATTTTGCAAGTGAACTTAACTACCGTTTTCAAGATTTATTCAAGGAAGAAATGCCTATGTTCAAAGCACTGGTGTTAAACAAAAATGAAATCATGCCTGGAGAAGACTCACCAAAATGGCTGCCCATTGATACGGCCTCCATTTATAACATCTGGTTTTCACTTGGTCCTAGAGCTTTCCAGTTGCCTCGCCTGTATGTATCTCACGTAGCAGTGCACTGAGATCAGACTCTGCTTTTAAGTGCATCCAACCTCAAAGTTTTTGCATACAAATAGAATGAATCGTTTTGCTCTGATAAAATGTAGGCCTTACTTGTATATAGACTGTTACCTGCCTTCGGTCTGTAATTTTTTTCCCCCCTCCCCTTATCCTTTTTTTCCCCCTCCTTCCTAAATGGTGGTATACCACTGTGCGGGTCTTCAGTTTGGGTCAGTACTCACTGTCCCCTTAGAAAAGGACTTCGGGTTGGTGCCCAGCTTGCTAACCCGATTGTCAAGCAGTATACAGCAGGATGAAATACTGTAAATGCACTCATTTGGGATTTTGTTTTCTTTCATATCATGTGCAATGTTGTGGCTTTAACATTTTATGCAACTATTTATGAGGACCTCTGTTGTAACTGTAATAAATATATAGAAAAAGCACATACTTAGTACGGCGAGCTTTATGGTTTTGTTTGTGTGTTTGGGGTTTCTGGGTGGGCAGGGGCAGGTGTGTTGTACCACACTGTCATTATTAGTTTAAGATGAGGGTTAGCATAGAATTTAGTCAAGACTAGTCAGTTTTAAGGATTGTTGGGGGGCGGGAGGGGAAAGAGAGAGAGATTCGTATCCCAAATCTCAACCTGGTTAAGAAGTAGGGTGACACTTTTTAAAATTTATTATTATATTCAAAATGCCAAAGTCTGACTTTCCCAAAATCAGTCTCAACACTTACTACTTTTTAGAATTTTCAGATCTGTGTTTACTTCTTTCTGTGAAATGAACAAATGAATTTTGTGCTCTTTGGTGAAGAATAACATTCAGAAAGTAGTGGTCGGATGAGGAGAATCTGACACGTAATGTAATTGTCTTAGTAACTGTTTTTAAGGTTGAAGTAATATTAACGTGAGCTATTTAAAAAGACAGAGATGGTTTTCTGTGCATCACTGAGTTCATATGGGTGTGTTGTCATCTATGTTTGTGTGAAATGTCATGTTTAAAGAAATCAAGCCGATGTCCCACAATAGTTAGATATATGGGTCTTAAGCCATAACCTCGCTTGGGTTAGTTTTGAGCTTTGCGGCTTCCACTGTATTCTATTTATTCCTTTTTTGTTTTTTGTTTTTTTTTTGTAAAGTTGTACAGAAACTTTTTAAAAGAAAACAACTTACTTCGAAACTGGATGTGTATTCGTACCAACCTCATATCATTATGTTTGTGTATTATTTTCCTTTATTGTTTTAGTTAAAGTTTTGCTTTATTTTGCATGTATATTTCTTTGTACAGTGACGTTACATGTTTACACAGTATGACGTGATGTAAATATTTTATTTTGCCATCAGTTATTTTGAAAAAAATTAAACATATTTGACATATTTGTCTGATCTCTTGCTTTAAGGAGTTTGAAAGTTTAGGTTTGGTTATATTTTAATTGGGCTCTGTATTTGAAAAGAAAAAAAGTACCTTATTTTATTGCCGTAAAATTAATTTTAAATTGCAATGATGTATCTTTCTTTCATGCCTTACAAAATAATATTTGCCTTTGCTCTAAGTGTTGAGTGCTTTGTAGTGTCATGATTGCTTTTATATAAAACATGCATAACTCTCTAACTGTGGAAATTCATTATAGTCTTTATTAGCTAGTAAATTTTGACCAGCAGAGTTTTCTACCAGATGTTCCCAGTTAAAGACCAAAGGATCATATTTCAGTTTAATATTAAACTGGGGCACAGATTTCCCACATCTTTCAGGCATTCCAGATTCATTATGAAGAAAAGTTACTTTCAACCATAAAGGCTTGGGTTTTGCAGCTAAACTCTGTTCGCATCCGATGAAGGATGAAGCAGAAAACTTTTTCATTGTGTACATTTATCTCGCTCCCTTTTCTGCTATCATTAATCTGTTTGCAATTCAAAATGAAGTGGAAGGTCAGGGAACAGTGCAGAGTGTTTATGCTTCTTGTTGCATTGTATACATCTTTTTTTTTTCCACTTTTTTTTTCTGCTACTACCTGTCAAGTGATGAAACAGTCCCTTTATTCCTCACAATTTACTACTGAGAGAGATGTTTTACATTGGGAGAGACAGGGAATATGCAGGAAGAATGTACTGCCAAGAATGAGCCATTGGAAGCTTTTTCCATGACAGGGAAATAGATGGCAACACGCACCATGGAAGGGTTTGTATCCATGAGTTCTCTAAAATACTTCTTCTTGACTGAAGATACACTAAGCTGGGGAGAAGTTACCCAAATGCTATACAGAGAAATAATGCACTTGTAGGTGTTTAAAGTAGCAGAGATACGTTCTTCCACTCGTACTTAAACAAGAGTGCACTGTTTCTGGCCCTCTCCGCGAGCCCCGTTACTTGGGAAAGCTAACATCTTTTGACAGAGTGGAGTTTTGCACTAAAACCTGCTGTTTGGTTTGAGAGCTTCCAGCTGAAGAAAGCTTGAATGATGGGCTCCTCAATTTGGATATCTCTTCAAATGCTTTGAAGAGATAATATATGTGTAAGGTCCTTTTGTTTTGCTAAATTGTGTAGTCAGGGCTGCAAATGCCACTTGGGCTCAGTCGGGTGCAGTGCTTCTTGACTGTCCTGCACCCAGCAAACCAGCACGGCAGGCTGACAGGGAGTGGAAACCAAAAACGTGGGTGAGAGCAGCTGGTGTGAGGTTTCTGATGCGGGAACGTTGTAGAACATAGGGAGCGGCAGTCAATGTCATAGCTGAAAGGAGGAAAAATGGCCAGGGAGGTTCAAGAGAAGCATGCTTCTAAATGTTTCTTTTTTATAACATACCCCAATCACTTCTTACTGGTAGTTTAGGAAGAAAAGAAGTTGCCAGACTTTAGTCAGTGCACGTGTGTCAGTATTTCTCAAGAGGGGTTTGGGAACGCGGGAGTTCTCCATTGCACATTTGAAGAACACAGCTTAACTTGAAAATCATTGTGTAACTGCTAAGCAGAAAGCCTGGCTAGATAATATTTCCATGGCCGGGGAAGCAACCTACATTGTCTTCCTTACGTGTTAGGCCTCTGCCTGTGCTTGTGAGGAGCAGGATGGGAGAGGCTGGTTTTCTCTTGTGTGAGTATAGAGGTCACTTAACTATAAGTCATCCTCATTCTCAGATGGGACTATTAATGTGTTGATGAATAGAATTAAAAATAACGGGCTTTTTTCTTTCTCAAAATCCCAAAGCGTGTTCAGGCCGGGGCACAATAGAGATCTTCCAGAATGACACAGTAAAAGCATCTGGCTTCCTGAAAAGATTTCGGTACCTGTGCAAGCCTGACTGGTAGTAGAAGATGCCTGAAAATATAATGGGATGTTCTTGGCATGTAACGTACTGCATGATACTGTCAGGAAACATTAAAACCCCACTGCTGAGGGTGTCAGTGTGGGACCACATCAAAAAGAGAGGCTGGTGAGTGAGAAATGAATGTAACCAAGGGGAAAACCAATGGCTGACTTGAGGTTAAGCCCCATGGTTTCCAAAATCTTAAGAGAAATTAAGGCAGGAATATATATAACCAGCGGCTGCAGGTAGTTAAACCTCTGAGTAGCTGGTATCTGGTGAAGTATTTGGACAGCCACACAAACAGCAGTGTATTTGTGTGCTAGGAATTAGTGCAGGGAGCGTTACCATGTCTGCTCCAGTCTGGAAGATGAGCTAAGCTTTATATACCCTTCCCACGTGTACTTAGACTCGGTGTGGGTGTGTTACTGATTTCTCTGCTATAAGGATTCAGCTGCATGTGGAGGTAGGTAGAACCAGGTAAGACTGAGTTTCTATATTTGTTTAAATCAGCTCCAGGTATTGTGGTGTTTTTGTCAGAACAGCTGCTGTATCCCTCATGCAAACAACTGTGAATTTTTTTTTTTTCTGAAATTAAATCTTGATGGAGGTTATATTAGAGAGTAACAGATAGGTTTTGCATCTGTAGAGGTTCTGTTTCGAGTACTTTTTGCATGTTCACTTCTGCCCAAGCAGTCAAGACAAAAGGCTTCTTCTGTGTGCACTATAATGCAAGAGTATGATGATCTCTCATCACTGCAAAGAAGCTGATGCCCACTGTTCTCTCTCCTTCCTGGCAAGCAAAGACACATACCCAGCACCTCAGGCTTCACATGCCTGGCGGTCGCCCCAGCATTTCCCAAGTAAATGCACTCGGTGGTCCTCTGTTCTGTGTCGTAACACCGAGCATCAATACAAGAATGAGATCTCCCATTTCGCTGACCTGCCGCAGGGACTAAGAGCCTGATGTCTAAGGACAGGAGAATATGCTTCTCTCATGATGTCTTAGTCCTCAAAACAGGAACACTTCTCATCTCCCCTAATTCGCTCCCCTTAGCCCTACCCAAAAAGCTTCAGGGGAATGGGAGTGGAGAGGCAGTTGGAGTTACTGAGGAGGGCAGTCTGATCTCCCCCTATTCCCCTAGGAATGTCAGAAGAGCCAGCACCAAGCCTGCTAATAATAAACTCCCATCAGTCAATCTATGCCTTCCAATAAAAGAAGCCATTATGAACCCTAGTATGAGAGAAGAGCACCAAGTTTCCAGTTTTCCCCACTGGTTGTAGGTTAAAATGATGAAACGTGCTCGAGATACATCTGAGGTTTAATACATGAACTCTTTGAGCTATCTTCAGGAAAGATGATGCTTGCGATGTTTTCATTATCTAATTGTTGAGAGCAGTAATCCGAAAGCTGCTTTTTTTAGTGAGTTTTCCTCTTAACACATACATTCTCCTCTTGACTGCTGAAGGGATTGTCATCTTTGTTGTTTGAGGAAATGTGTAGATGACATACTCGGGACTGCATCAGTTGCAGCGGATGAAGCTTCGGATTCTGTCATTATGCCTGTGGTAAGGTATTGGTTCTCATTGCTCCAAATTTTGGGGTTTGTGAAGGAAAATATCTTCCATCCAAAGAGGATGAATATGTTGAACTACAGAAAGGATGAAACCTTAACACCAAAGCAACGCTTTAATCTCTGCAAACTGAGTTTCCAGCCCTCCAAAGACATTCCATCCATTACCATCCCCCATGTATTCACCTGTGCCATACCAAATGGTCTTCCTGACCAAATGATGGCTTTGCATTTCATGGAAGAAAAGTCCATTGAGGATTACTTAATACCTAATTATTGTTCTAGAGTGGCAGTAAACCATGGATATCCATAACTTTGTGTAGCAACAGGTTATGCAGTTGAACTCCATGCTGCGTGAAGAACCCACTGACATATTCCTTTGATGTCTCCAAAGCTTTGTTTTGGAAAAGACAGCGAGCAGTTCATCTCCCCAGCTTTTGTGTCCTACCTTTCCTTTTAGTCTTTTACCTTACTTTTCATTTGGTCATCTGTTTACCAGGCTAAAGAGTACTGCTCTGTTTATTCCTCAGGTATGTATCATCTTAATTGCCTTTCTCTGAACTTTCCCTAAGTAGGGAAGCTGTATATTTTCTGTGATGGGAGGGGGCAAAGCTCACACAATATTCGGGATACAGGTGCATCATGAGTTACACAGCTGCAAAATGGCACTTTGTTCTCTATTCTTTTTCTAAAAATTCCAAGTGTTCACCTTGCTTTGACTTCTTTTGAGCTGATACTTCTTGGAATATTAAATCCTGAGATCGTGTTCCCAAGTTGAGTGGCAATGGTCAGTTTAGAGCCCATGATGTTACATGTAAAACTTGGATCCCCCTTTCAGCATATCCCCCATGAACGTTAATTTTCTCTCATTGAACTTTCTCAGCCGCTTTATTTCCCAGATGAAGCTGAGGTATTACAACTGCCTTGGGGAGAGATTGTTCTGATGGAACTGAGCATGGAGATCTCTAAACAAATACAAGCTGACTACTGCTGGCCTTCATTTTACTACTCAGTCAGCCTGGCTCCCCTGACTTTTTCAAGAACTCCTTTTCCAGGAGTTTTCTTGCCAGCTCCTGGAGCCATCAAACTCATTTCCTCTCATCCTGAGGGAGGAAATTGTAACCTGCCTTGGACTTGATTAAGTTGAAACTCATCGCTTTCAAATTAAATTTCTAATACTGATTTTAGTGAGGCTAGCACCCTCACTTCAGCAAAAGGATTTACTTGGGTCCCAAGCAGGAGGCTTGTTTCCACACTGAAATCACACAAGGAGTATCTCCAAAGATTACTTGCAGAAATTTCACATTAAGCTTCCCGAAGACTCACCTGGCAGTAGTCAGCACCAGAAATTCACTTAGCACACCAACGCAGTCTCTGCGAGGGCTCACTATCCCAAGGGTTGCTCCCAAATACTGAGGAAGAGCTGGCAGCAGCTGAAGGTTTGCCCTGTTGTACCATTGGGAATCTGCCTAACCACTGCTGGTCAAATAGCAGTTTACATCATGTATTTTGCCTGTGTGTTGCTGAAGACCATGTGATCCCTTGAGATGGACGGTTCTTCAAGCTCTCAGACTTTCCCTTCAGTGATGCCAAGATCCACTGAGTATTTGCAGAATGATGTCATTTAATTTGCCATCTCTCAAGACCGATGGCGAGAGAGTACTTCCTTCTTTGGCGATGGAGTGCTCTCCTGGGACTTGAAGGGTTCTGGACTCTTTGATTACCAGGAAACTCAAAGCTGGGAATCTGTGCTAGCCCCAGTTACAGGAGTTGATGCATCCATTGGTTTGTTCTGGTTTTGTTCTGTTGTTGGGAGTGTTAGATGCTAGTGGACAGTCCTGGCTGGTTGACACTGATGGAGAAAGAATGTTATATCGTGAGGTATTAAAGGGAGGCTTTTAGGATGGGGTGTCCTGGGGGTAACTTGGTCACCACCAAAAAGTCCCTGAATATCAAAATTACTCACTGCTCTTAGAGTTTGATGGAGGCCTAAACCCGTTTCTTCCAAGGATCTTCCACAAAGTAAGGCAGGGTGTAAATCTGGTGATGATTGCTGCTTTTACCCTGGTTACTGGCTGTGGATAACAGCTAGGAATCTTCCCTCGCTTTTCAGACCTGCTTGCAAAGAATGTAAAGCATGCTGTTATACTCCATCCCACAGCTTGGGTGTTGAGTGGTTATCAAGTCTAAAGTGAGTTAAGTATTTGTCTTTTTGGATTAAGTACTAATTTTTCTAAGTGGACCTGATTTTTCACTTAATGTTTAGCTATCCATTTCCTTTTCAAGATATCTACCTGCTTAATAGTCTGTTACTTTTTAAAATGGAAATATGATATTCTCTATTTGATGAAGTATGGATATACCATAAATACTTGATACATGATAAGTAAAAGGTTGCAACAGGGGTCTGCATCTCTACTGGGGAAGTCATCTGCTTGCTATAAGAGGCTGTCTGTTTTCTCTTATCCCAGTCTCTAGGGAATTTTTAGGTATGAAAATCCTAGCTGAATTCCTATTACACTGGTGGTCATTATATGGATGAGGCAATCATCTGAGCTCGTAACAGCTTCACCTTTTGGCAAACTTTTTTTCTTCCAGGAGCATAAGAGAGATTCAGGTCTAATAACTGTTCCTTCTAATGTTCTTTTCTTCCATGTAATTTATTGGGGTTTTTTAAGAGCTTATGCTGGGCCAGTAGCTGCGTGTTGTTTCTGCCGGGAGTCAAGAAATTAACGGCATTGTTTTCTTTTCCATCTAGCACATTTCTGTGGTCAAGGGGTTGCTTCATAACTCACACAAAACTTCAGCTTTGGCCTTTGTTCTGCAGAAAATCACACCTTTCAGGGCAATCTTCGTACATGGTGGTTGCCAAAACTAAATGATCTGATGGTGTGACCCTGGGGAAGTAGTCTCGCTGGTTAGCTGGCAGTTTCATGACCTGCAGCAAGACTGTCAAGGTAGATCCACTACCTTTGCTGAGAGCATTCTTCACTGCAACTCAGGCAACAGCAGTGAAAAATGCCCTTGTCCTTTTAATTTGCAAAGTCATTGTTGGGGAGTTTCATTTGCACAAAGGCACTACACTGCTCCTCACTTTCCATGTATGATGCTTCTGTTGCTGCTCAGTAAAGTCTGAGATACACATTCAGTTACTCCGTGAATGTGTATGGTGTTGCCTGGATTTATCGCAGTGTGGGGCGTGTATGCAAGCACTCACAGGAGAAAAGAAAACTGGTCATTCACTTGCATGCTTTAAAATATGTTCTCCATATGTTGCTCTTTCTCCAGCTACCTTACTTCTGATGGATCATCAGATGTGAGGAAATGAAAGATATGATGTCTGCACTGATAAATTATATTGGCACACAGGGATAACGTTGTGCTGTAAGAAAGGGTGGCAGCTGCAGTGGAGTGCATGCACGCTGCAAATACTGCAAAAAGATGTACATATGTGGAAAAGTGTATAGATTCCTTCAAGGTATGTTGACTGCACATACAATTCCTGGTGGTTCTTTTTTCTGAATTCAGGGTTTGCAAACCAAAGTCAGGCATAAAATTATATTTGCCCTTCCTTTGCTTTCTCTGTAAGTAGAAATATAGCAGTGATGAAGACACATATAGGTGATTATTTATATGCACAAAGAAAGGAAGCCTAGTTTCCTAGGGCTTTGCCTCAGAGTTGAATTATGAGGTAGTTCATAGGAAAGAAATTAAAGCTTTTCCCAAATCTGAGTTACTCATGACATGATACCAGCATGAGCTTGTTCTGCCTAATGTATTGGAGAAGCCAAGGGTGCTACATCCACTTCAAGACAGTCAACAATTCAAAAAGTACTCAGGGAGGCCAAGACAGATGGAGACTGGGGAGAAATAAGGCTACGGAGAGAAAGAAGTGAAAGATGGCAGGCAAACACAGAAAGGAGGTGACTGCACGTGCGTGTCTTACTAGGATGCCAATGAGAAGTTAGCCTCCTTAGGAGTAGGCATGGACAACGCTGGACTTCAACTGTGCATCTGATCCCTGCCACTGCCTCAGAGTCTGACCAAGGGAAGAATGGTGCACCTACCGAAACCATGGCATGGCTGCCTGTGCATGTCCTGCTCTTTGATATGGAACTTTACAACAAATACCTAATTTACTTAATGTCTTTTTCTCCACACTGATACATTGCTATTTGCTATCTCTTTATACTGGCTGTAAGTTGTCTGTTACTAGGTCATGACTGGCTTTAGAGAGTGCACTGTCATCCAGCAGTTCAGCCATGAGAAATACATTGCAGCCAACTTTCAACATCTTTGGAGCAGGATGGGAGAAACGCTGAAGAGGATGGTAACCCCTGGAGATGGGAAAGAGGAGGATTGAATTGGCAACATGTTCAAAAATGCAAAATAGTAATCAAGATTTTTACTCTAAAAAGTATTTCCAGTAATTTCTGATAAGCTAATGGGTCTAGTGGAGGCAAGATAGGAGTACACTGAGAATAGATGGCATCCCTTCAAAATAACTCCCTGTGCAAGTTCAAAGCATTCCCCTAGAAGTGTCTGCTGCTTGTCTTGGAAGCTAATATCCCAAAGAGACCGCAGAGATAAAGTTCAGAGAGGAAAATATCTTTATTTGGTATTTAATAAAGATATTATAAGTATCTTTGAGTAAGAATGTTCTGGGATAGTCAGTACATGGCCGATAGGAGTATGATTCCTTTTCATCCTCCAAATGATTTATGGATGGGTAAGGATGGCATTTGTTTGTGAAAGCGAACATCTGTTTCTGTTTGCATGCTGTGACTTTTCCAGTTGTGCGTGGTTAGGTAAGTAGTGCAAGTACTTGATTAAAGTTGAATCTTCCTCTTGAGTCTGTAATGTTTGCTTTGACAAATAATCAAGAAACATATTTTTCTCTGTTAGTCAACTGCAAGAGTTGAGAGGGGTAACCTTTTACAAGGCCTAAACACCATCTGTCGGTTTTAAAAAAACTAAGGAGGAAATGGGAACGCTTTTTGCCATTAGTTCAGATGTGAACTGTTTCTGTGCTTAAGTGCTCCTCAGAAACTCTTTATCTGCTTTACAAATCTATTCCCAGATAACCCAAGTATTTTTTTCTAGCAATCTTGCTTTTCTACTTTTTAACTTCTATCACACATCAGACCCTGTATTAGCAAGCAACCATTGTGATAATCTTTTTATATTTGAAGTGGCTTTTTTTAAAAAAAAAAGATATACTGAAACCACATGCACATGCTGTGGAATCTAATAGCGTGAAAGCAGCAGCCGACGTTGTAAAGGGTTTTTTTTCAGAGCGTTGGTGTTACAGTCCTATGTAATGCAGGGTTTTATTTTCCATTGTTAAGTTTGCTTGATGTCAAACATTGACTTTTTGCCCAAGTCAGGCAGAGAAGTATCAACTTCTACTATGTTACTTGAGCTTCCCCCTCTGTTGTATTTTAGAGGTGCAAGGGAAAAGCTTTCCAGTTGGATTAAGGGGTATTAGATGAAGAATACACCTCTGTGTAAATGTTGGAGGTGGTCTATAACAAAGTAGTATAAGGCTGGGTTTTCTTAAGTATCAATAGCTGTTGTATTTCTCTTTTATGCTGTGGTGCTGTCATGGAGCATCTGCCACCCTGCCTTATTGCAGCTATTTATTGTCATCAAGACTTTTTTTTTTTTGTAACATTTCAGAGTTTCTCCAGCCACTGGAAGTCAAAATGATGTTATTTCATTTTAGAGAAGTGTTACACTGAAAGGCGTTACTTCAGCAGGGATTGCTGTTCTAATCTTTCTGCTGGAGGACGCAATCCCCAGAGCTCTCTTTGTACTGCTCTGAGGGGGCTCTGCTGGAGCTGGGGTTTCAAAATGTCTACTTGCATTTCTCCAGGTTCTTCCCTTTGGTGCATACTCAGGGCTTTCCTACACCACTCCATGAGAGAGGAGGTGAAAGGGCTCTTTGCTCATTATGGAACAGTTAAATAGGTCTTTCCTAGCTGCTTTTGGCATGGGGGGGTGTAGAAACACTTGTGTCAGGGAAAAAAAGAAGAGGCACAAATGGCAAATCATGAAAGCTGTGTGAGACTTCGTGCTCTTCTGCTGACTGCCTATCCTCCGTTACAGTGATGGACATTAGACTGGCAGGAAGGATGTACATGCCGCAAGGACACAGGGACATACTCACCACCAGGACACAGCTTCGTGTCCAAAGTACCCTGTCCTAGAAACAAAGTGCTCAGGTGCTGAGAGCAGTTTTGCTGGGAAGAATCTCTACACATAGAGACCCAGCACTTAAACAAGTTAGGTATAAAAATTTGTACGTACTAATGTTGTTGCCTTACAGTGTTTTAAAGCACACTGCATGTCCTCGCCTCCTTTTGAGACAACCGAGCAGGCATTACATCCTAAATCTGTCATTGTGATGGGCATATCTCAGCTTCCCATTTCTAGCGAGACAGCTGACTCCACACCGCGGAGCTCCTGTATAAAAAGCCAAAACTGCTTCAACTGTTCGCGTCGGTGGTGTTTGGCTTAGCAAGTCTATCACAGTAGTTAAGCAGTGGAGGGAGGATGGTAGCAGAGGTCTCTACGTAGGCTGGACTGTGAAATCCTGTCCTTGGTTCTGATGAGGAAAACAGGAGGTCTGGCAGCTGGCTAGTGTGTATTTGCCATTCCCTCAGCCACACTTAGGCTGCTTTTTTGCAATGTTTCAATTAATTTCATAAACAAGAGAAACCTAATGTTACATCGGGCGGGGGGGGAGTTTTCCAAAACTGTAGGTCCATGTACGGAGACCAAGGGTGTTCATTTTGCAAAACCTACTAGCATCTGCAGCCTTAACTTTGGCTTTTTAGGCCTCCTACTAGTTTGACTATACAAATGTCTCAGCTTCTGTTGAGTTGCTCATTTGCAGCTGACATATTGCCACTTAAAAGTAGTGGCTTATTTCTGGCTGAGCTCCATGTTGGACTTTATAACAGCTCTCTGTATTTGTTTATGGAGCGCAAATTATTTTACTATTGGGTGTAGCTCTTTATGAAGTCTGTCTCTTGGAAATATTGCCAGTGGAAGGAAGTAGAACTATATGATATTTACTTTACCATGATGCTGTTGTCGTCATACTGTTTGACTCATACTAGTACATTTTGTGTTAGACTAACACTTGAAGGTCAGTGGAGGAGGACTGTTCCTACCTTTGCTTGGAAAAAACCAAATGTAGCAAAGCATAAAGAATTGTCAGCTTGGTTTTTTTCACTTGTAATACACAATTGATGGCAGAATAAAGCTGTGCATTTGACAGTTATGTTAGACCTAATAAAAAAAAACTTAAAAAAAAAAAAAATCCAGCAACATTATGCTTGTATGACCTGCAGAAAAGTGCTCCAGCACCTTCTGGAATAACTTACAGTAGATGTAGAAAGAGGCAGAATACCCTCATCTGACTCAACTTTTTGAAATGTCCTGAAGGTGGGGCATTTGAGGGATATGAGACACTTGTTAGTAGAAAAAGACCCCAAGAGCAAGGCTCTTCAATGCCTCAGTGCTGAGGATCTATATTTAACAGCAGCAACGGTTGTACATTCTGTTCCTCATTGGTTTCCTGCTGTGCCTCCAGCATGTCAGATTTCTTCCCTCACAAAAATGGAAGTTTAGATGGTCTCCCTTTCATTTCTCCTCCCAGACAATTTGTCATGTATTTATGCTCTCAGTTCTAAAACAAGTTTATTAACATATGTAGAAACCATTTGAGCTTTTCAAACAAAACCTGTGACATAAGGAGGCAATTATGTAATTGTATAGTTAATGATGCTTTTAAATGTAGAACTTCCCATGAAAATTTGGTGGCAGCTTCAAGTATCTTCAAACTGTCATCCTGAAGTGCCACAGAAAGTAGCATTATTCTGATGCAATGTAAATCCAGATTGTTCAGAGGATATGATTAAATCTAGAAGTAATTTTGAGGAAACAAAGGCAGAATCCAAGACACAGTCTTCCTTCTCCCAAACTGAGGCAGCAGACTTCTGCTTTGTTCTTGTGGTGCTACTCAAAATCCACGCCTTCCTTGTGGAAAACGGATGTGAGAAGCTGAAACAAAGCACCAGCTCCTGACTCCTATAACTTGTAGCGATCGTGCTTGGAGTCCAACCTGCTGGGGACAGATCAGACCTTCTGAGTTATGCTGCACAGGCTGCTTCGTGCATCCCCGGGTGGGATTGCTGCACGCCTGACACGCTGAGGGAACAACAGTTCTTGCAGGGCCATGGGGTGTCCAGAAATCCTACAAACATCCAAAGCCAAATTTCACTGAGACAAAATTTCTGTGGTGGAAAGTGGGTCCAGGGAAATGTGCATATATGTATATATTTGAGAAGAAGCCATATGGGAACAGCCAGGAAATCTCATTTTTACATTCTCAACATGGGCTATTTTTTTAAGAAAATGTATGTCATTTACTTGCCAGAAAGTAGAAATCCTAATACTTGCAGTCTAAATAGTAGAATGTTGAAAGGAGTAAGAGCCATAAAAAACTACAGAAAAAGAAATCATTGAATCCTTTGTGAGGAAGGTGCTGACATTCCTTGCAAGTGGGAGAATTCTGTCTTTATTGTCACTCACTGCAAAGGGAGATGAGAGTGCTGCTTGTCATCACAGCGGGGGCTGTATATTCAGCTGAAGAGTCTCCATCACCATGGTAATTTCAGCATCTCTCAGTTTTAATCATCAAGCTTTGCTTTACAGATGGAGAAAGCTTCTTATTTCCTTTCCCCTTTTATAACAGGTGGTAAAAGTATTTGCTGAAGATGTGTAAGAATTTGGCAACTGCAAAAATAGGCTTTCATACTCTAAATTCCTGTCCCATATCCTAATTAAAAGAAATTAATGTCATCCTTCCTTCTGTGTTGTGAAATGTATAGACAAGTATAGCGTATATTAGCTTAGCAGTAGGTTGTTTTGACCTGCTAAATGAAGAAGCACATAATTTCAGCTGTCAGCATGGATGGTGATTCTGTTGGGAGATGGGGAGCAGAAAATGGCAAATAGAACCAGGATGTTTACCTTTGCAATTCAGAATAAGCAAATTATCAGTTGCACAAAGCATCTTTCAGAAAGGAACATCTTCTGTTACTGTTTCTATAAATCTAAAAGTCATTTAGATCAATAAGCTGCATTATGAAAGGGGGCATGTAGATGCTCAAGCCCTTGTCTCTCTGTGACTTTTCCATCAGCACTGTTGCTCCTCTGGGTACAGGCTACACCTTTCCCTTAGTGGCCTCGGTTTTTATATCTGTCTCATTTTCCTGCTTGTTGCTAAGTCTCCCTCTGAGGGAATTTTGTTCTTTTCACTAATGGCTTTTGATGTTTTGGGCTGGGCTGACTCCTTCCTCCAAAAAGAATGAGCTCCTTTCTTCCCCTTAGTGATCCTGTTCTGCTGTTTCAGAACAAAACAAGCCATCGCTGAGGACTGCTGCGGTTCTTCGCGGAGGTGGCAGAAAGTGGCTCGCTCCTCCTACTTCAGCAGAGAAGCCCAGGGAAGGGGGTGCTCTGATCTGTAGCCTCAGTGAGTCACTCACAGCACCCAGGTCTTAAAATGCTTGCTTTAATTTGCTGCTATGCACTTTTGAGAGCAAAACATAAGTATTAGTCACTGTTGCAAAGCCAGGCACTGACACTGGAACAAAAAAAAAAAAAAAAAAAAAAAGGGCAAGTGCCTTCGAGTAGGCCATGTCTTGTTTCTTCTGGCTACGGTAACGTCTTACGGCCTGAAGGAGAAACAGCTGAATTCTGAGTCTTTGCATGTTGATTTCTAAAGAAAAAGAAGCCATAATATGGACTCTTATTCCAAGTGTAAACTATCTGATTTACAAAGAATTGTCCAAAAACAAGGCCTGTCACAGATTTTGTAGCAGGGATTCCTTTTCCCAAGGCTGTTGCTCTCCTGTGCCCAAGCCCAGGCACTAGCCACCAACTCCGTACTAACAACTTGCTTGATGCTTCCAAAATCCTAATCTGTCCAGAAAGTAGATTATATTGTTGCTAGTCCCCTTATTAATCTTCAGAAGGAAAAGGATAACCTGTTGACCCACTAAGCAACCCCTTGTACACCTGCATAGGGCAGCCTCTCCTGCCCCCAACTTACACAGCTACAGCAGAAAGTTGCCCACAAAAAGGATGATTGTTCTTAAAAGGATGATTTTCTTCCAGGTAACAGATAAGAGGGTAGGACAACTTGTTACAGCAGAACAAATGTGACTACATGCAAGCAGAGGTTGGGGATATTTGTCTCTGTAACCTTAGTCTGCTTCTGATAGAAAGGGAGAAAGCAGAAGGAAAGAAGTTGGCTCTAGAGCTCAGTAACTGAGATGAAACTGCCTGCAACTCCGGGACAAACGCAGGCAGTCATCACATCTCTAAAGCATTCATGCTTAAAGCTTTCAGATAGCTGGATGATGTTGTGCCACGTCATGTTTGGGTTTCCCAACTGCCGTTGAAGACCAAGAGCTCTCCTATCACTGGTGAGCAGGGAAATACACGTGTTGAGCTGTGGTGAAGTCAAACGCAGACCTCATTTTCTACATCTCACAGAACCACAAGGGAATGTCACGGGTAGGAGAGGCCGTCTGATAACACCCACCACAGAAGTGTGGGGGCGGACAAAGGAAATTTCCTTGTCAGCTTGTGAATGTGATAAAGACTGCAAATAGGCAGGCATGCAAACACGAGCTGCTTGGTAAAACACAGCTGTTCTTAGTTTGTGGACTGTATCAGCCCAGGTGGTCACTGCTTCTAGCACATCAAACTCGTCATCTTCCATTTTAGGTTTGTCTTTCTCTTCTCCCCATGACCTTGCATAAACCTCTTAGTTGTTTCTAATTAAAAAAAAAAGGCACGGGGTGTGTGTGGGGGGGGGAATTTATCCTGTATTTTTTATAACTTAGTCCCGTTCCAAAGCTCAGCTGAGGCTTTCCTGCAAGGAAGGGGTACAGAAGGTCCTGGTCTGTCCTCTTCTCCCTCTTGGAGCCCTTTTTTGCCTGTCGCCTGATCCTGTTGGAGAAAAGATGACATCTCTTTCCAAAACTCCTCCAAGTTCCTAGATCCCTGCCACACAGAGTGTTCAGATGTCCCAGCATTTTTGCCATGCCCTAAAGATGCTTACAGGGCTATGGAAGAAATGCAGAGCTCAGGCAAATATTCATGCCCCAGGACAGCAGGAAAGTGAGGTAATCCATGCTTTTCCTGCTTGGATAAAGCCTAAAGAGTTATTAAAGGGTTATCCAGGTGAACCAGCTATGCTTGGTTAGGAAATATGGTACATGGGTTAAAGAATGTGGAAACTGCAAGAGGATGAGTAGGCAGTGCGAAACATCCAGAACTGCTTCTGGCTAGAGCAAACCAACCTACCAGACAAAAATGGATTAAGAAGTATAATAGAGGAGTTTAAAATGATGAAAGGGAGTTCAATGCAGTGAAGCCAGTTAATTTTCACTGTATAATTTAAACTAACCAGCTTGCTTCTTTGCTTTATTAAAAAAAACCCAACCCTGTGCTGAGCAAGTAAAGCAAAAGAGGGCATGTGTGGTGTTTCCTTCTCTCCTACTAATTTTCTTTCCAAATCTCCCCTTGGAGATGCACTGCTCCTGTAGCCAGCCCACAGTTTTTCCTTCTCAGAACTATCTTGTTCTGCTAACGGTAACTGACCAGAGACAAGAAAAATATATGCATCATACATATAAATGTGTGCATGTATCTATATGTGTGTGTGTGTGTGTATATATATATACACACACACTGTCTTTAAGCGTTCATTTGCTGCCTTTGGATGCTCACTAACATGGAGCGTGAATAGCATGAAAGCGTTCAAAGGCAGCAGACTCTTTATTGTTCCTCTCCTACTTCCTCCACAGTAATGGTGAAATAAGAAGTGTTTGCAGGCTTGCAGTCATGGGGCCCAAGCCTCAGACTGGAGCAGGGAGAGCAGATTTCACCTTCAGCTCCTGAGAAGCCAACAGAAAGAATAATGTAATATAAGTAACGGTTATCCCCCCAACCCCACCTTTCCAAATTTCCTTTTTTTTTTTTTTTTTTTTTAGCAAATGCTTGCAATCTAAGGGTGATAACGGAAAAATAGCATTTTAAAAATCATTTAACAAAAATACTGTAATAAAAGCTGTAGGAAGGGAAATTGGCGTTCCAGTGCAAGGGAAAATGTGAGTCAGTAACCGTATGAGTTCCAGCAATTTTTTTTTTAAATCCATCTGTAACGTGGAGCAACAGTCACCAGAAGAAGAATCTGGCAAGGCAAATGGTTGCCTCCATGTCTGAAACAAGAATTTGTGGGTATTTTCAGAGCAGGAGCCTGGATTTAGTGAACTTGTAAGCTATGGTATTGGGCTATATCTTCCAACAGTATCATTAAGAAGCAATTGGTAGCCTTAGACTGTAGAGAAACCACTGGTCTCATTTAACTTAAAGTGATGAGTAAGGAGGTGCAAGGAAAGGATCTCTTGAAGGACCCTTTGCTTACTCCTATTAAAAATCCTATATCTATGAAGTGATTTACTTGTATCATCTGTGTAAACTTTGCTTTTACATAGCATGGTCCATATCTTAATAGTGAAGGGATGCTTGTGTGGACCACCTGTTTCCTTTTCACAGTCAGAGTGTTTCTACAGAAAGCATGTTGATTGTGTGATAAGTAACGTTAAACGCTTAGCAATCAAACATTACATTGGAGTTGAAAAGAAGAGGCTGTGACTCTCTGAGGACTACCACTAAGATAGAGACCACGTATGGGTGGTACATCACAGTTTGAAAATCACCCTGCAATCTCCAGCCCTCAAACAACTTGGAAGATGCAGAGGGAGGTAGCAATGTGACCTTTATAAATAGCTGAGTTATGCTTGATTTCTTTTTTTTTTTTTCTTGTGGCTTGGATATGGAGAAGCACACACAGCCTGTGTGACTTTGAAAACTTGAACGGAAATGAAACAGGAAGCCAGATCCTTTCACAGCTTGTTGATCTGTGAAGACGAGCTAAGTCTGTAGAGACTCATTTTCCACCCCCAGCGAAAGAAGTCAGGGGAGAGAAATCCAGCTGGGGGGATACTCTGGAGAGGAGATGCAGAGGCGACATGACAGAAAGGAAAGTAAGAACAGAGACCAGTCCACTGAGCAAGAAAAACGAAGCAGAATTAACCACTCAAAGAGAAGTGTTGGTAAGTCCGTAGAGCTGTGCTCTAAATTTTGGCATCTCACCAAGCTGGTGATCAGCTATAGGAAGCTCCTGTGCTGCAGATCACAGCTGCATGGGCGCGACTTTTACCTATGTGTTGGCCTATACCTGACCTTGGTAGGAGTAAAAAATGATGATAAACAGGGAAATGGTTCCTGAGTGTTAATAATAGACTTGAAAAACTGAAGGGTGAAACTCTCACCAGTTCTGCAGCTAGTGGTTTGGCTGCTGTTGGCCTTTGTCTCAGCAGACCCTTTTCTCACTCCTTTTTTGAACTGTTTACGTTCTTTGGGCTGTGGTTATAATCCTGCTGCTCACCTGCAGATGGGAGCAAGAACATGGCAGTTGCTTCTGCTGCTGATTTGTGGGTTTAAACAGAGACGGTTAAAATGTCTTCACATTTGCTTAGCGCGGCTTTCAGTATAAGCTTTTGCTGTAAATGCTATGCAGTCTCGTGTGTGTACAAGCGGAGGGAGGCAGTCACAGTCATGCCTGCAGCTTGGAGATGCCATGACCAGCAGAAAAACCTGGAGGTTCATATTATGGGAAAGTTCATAATGCTCCCCTAAAGGAAGGAAATCATAAATATCCCTAAGCAGTAGAAGATTGCCATCAGCAGGTAGCCTTGTCTGAGTATCACAAACATGTGCAAAATGTCATGACCAGAAAGTCTGGAGGAAGAGAATCAAACTGAGGCTGCCTCCAGTCTGAGCTCCCTGGAGCTCTCCCCTTGTCCCCATGGAGCTGCTGCCTACTCGGAGGCAAAGCAGGGGAGAGACATTACTTCTGCAGAAACACATTGAATGCATGCTCTAGGTAAGGTCTTCTCTAGCTCCCTACATTATTTTCCAAGATATTTTGGGGAAGTTCACATTTTCTGAAGCTTTCTGAACCTTTGTAGCAGCACGTTTCCACTTCTGCACTGTCTGTAACAGAAACTGCCTTCCAGTTAGCTGCTATTCACCTTTTTGCAGTTGATCCCAGCTCAGACCTCCACCTTGCTTGCTCTCCTTGGGATGATCCTAACTCATATTCAGCTAACAGGACTGGCATGCCCAGAGCAGTCCAACACAGAGTGCAGGAGGCCTGTGTGTTACCTGGCTCAGTCTCACCAGAGCTGTCTGCACCCCAGACCAAGGAGGGGTTTGCAGAAGAAGCAGGCGGGTAGGGGCTGTCCTGTCTCAGCGACCTGCAAGGAGTAGAGACAACATTCCCCTGCTGAAGCCCACAAATGGGAAAAGGTAGTAGAGAGCTCTCCGTAAATGGCTGAGGGAAGAGGTCCAGAAAGAGCTTAAGGAGGAAGAAAAGGCATATGGACAGTGTTAAGTTCAAAAAAATACCTCAAGAGGTTTCAAGTAAGTGATCTCTTGTCTGACTGATTGCCCCAGGACTTATTCCCAGCAAGAGCACGCATAGGAGGGCACCGGTGGTTCTCTAGACCGTGCTGAAGTGCTGAATAAATGCCCCGAGGAGAGAGCAGAGAGCCGGGAAGTGGGAAGGACTCACTGGTATGGGGATTGACCTGCAATGTTTGAACTACGTGTGTTCCACCTCTCTTCTCTAATGAGTCAGCAACCAGATAAACATTAACTTTCAGGCGTCTCTGCACAAAGAGATCACCTACTAAATCCTAAGATCTTAACACAGGTTAGAGAGGGCAGAAAGAGGCAAATTTGGATTTGGCTGGAACGCTAAACCATCAAGCGCCACCGACACTGGCCTGGCCAAGACGAGAAGGAAGCTGAAGCATGAGATAGCTGCAGGCAAGATGTGGCTCAGAAACAAATCCCAGGTACCTCAAAGCCTTCGCAGGTGGATGCCGTGTCAGCTATATCCTAACAGCATCGCTCTCGGCTGCACCTCCTGAGACACAGCTATGGTAAACCATCAGCTGCACATCCAAAGGGAAAGCACCCGCTAGCTGATGCTGCGGAGAGGCAAAGAGATGGCACTTTGAAAATGCCTTCCCCCCCCCCCCCCCCCCCAAAATGGATTTTTCGATGGAGAAGCACACCCTGGCAGCTTTAGGCCTCTTAAGTCAACCATTTACTTTTGCTATTTTTAGCTGGTTTTTAAGCCTAGATAGTCTTTTGCTTGGATAAGTGTGTTTGTGGCTTTCTGAGAGTGCACCTAGGTGAGTGCTTGGCACACCGATATTTACCAGGGTCTAGCTATTTTGTTCCTTGCCCAGATTAACTGAGATGGGTGGAGAAACAATCGGATATTCATGCCAGACAGTACAAATGCCTTCACTGTTTCATGAAAAGTGTTTATTTTCTATCTCCAACCATTGTAATATCTTATGATATTTTAGAAGAAAACAAAACGAACCAACCCTGTAAGTTTGTCCTGGCTCTGTAGTGGAGCAAACAGCTTGTAACTCTGTGAAAGATTTAGGTCTGCATCACTGGTTCAGACCATTACAATTCCCTTCTGTTTTTCCTGCAAAGACCCTGGGGAGATGGAAGAAAATTGTTCTTTAATGTGTAACCGGAAAAGAAATTACACGGGTCTATGCAAATTCTGGGACAAATTACACCTAAAAGAACTGCTATAAGGGAAAGTACCTGGCAAGGGTGGATTTCTTGTCAGATGAATGCACTTCATCTTGTTAATGAGTGAATTAGTGAGGAGATCAACATTTAATGACAGGAGAAAGGAAAAAAACCAAACAAACCCAACTTTGAAGTCACTAAGCCGTCTTTCCATTTCACGGCTAGGTTTCCAACAGACGCCGACGCCGTCGGTCTCCGTTAGGGCGACTGCTGCTATAAAATGTACAAGCCCGTAATGGTGACACCGCAGCCCAGACCGCACCCCGCTGAGGAAGGGGCTGCGGGGGGCCACGGAGCCCGCCGCTCCGCTCCGCTCCTCTCCTCAGCCGAGGGCAGGAGGGCTGACGAGCCCCTGCCAGCCTTCCCGCCCTTCCTCACAGGCGCTGCCTGCCTTCCCCCTCGCCTTCTGGCGGCGGCTGACACGGCTCGCGCCTTCTCGCCGCCCGCCAAAACGAAAGCAAACACCTCACCGGGGCCGGGGGCGGGCAGGGCGGTGAAGGAGCCGGGGGGAGAGGCGAGCAGGGCGGTGAAGGAGCCGGGGGGAGAGGCGGCCCCGCGGGATCCCCGCCCCGGGCGGTGCCGGCGCTGGGTTCGTAGCCGGGCTTTGATCCCCGGGGAGAGGCAGGAGGAGAGCGACGGAGCGGGTGAGGGGCGGCGGGCTGGCGGGAGGGTCTGGGGTTTTTCCTTCTTTTTTTTTTAATTTTTTTTTTTTTATTTTTCGCTTGACTCTTTGGGGAGGGGGGGTGTTTTCCCGAAGTGGCAGTCCCCGGAAAGCTGCTCCAAAGGGCTCCGCGGGTGACACCCACACCCACACCCCCGCCATGCAAAGCGGCGGGGCTGAGGCAGAAGCCGAGCTGCCCCGGGGGGGGGGGGACACAAGGGGAGCGGCCCAGGGGTGCGTGTGCCTGAGGAGAGACTTCGGGGGGGGGGGTACGGGTTTGAGGTGGGTTTTGGGGGTGTTCGGGGCCGGGAGCCTTGTGGGTGCCCCGCGCTCTCGGCTCTAAACCCCCCCCCCCCCGGGATCGTCGTGGGTTTAAAACAACAGCCCCGTGGTGTTCTTACATCAGGTGTGCGTTTTGGGGGGGTTGGTGCTTGGTTTGGGGGATTTTTGGTTTGGGGTTCGGGTTTGTTTTGGTTTGGGGGGTTGTTTTGCTTTGGTTTTTGGACATGCACCCCTGCTGATCTGCTTGCCAAGTGCTCGTAGCTCTCAGTATTATCCATTTCTTGAGCCACTGTCAAGCGGTCTTTTCGATTGAGGATACCACGTCCTACTGGCTTGCTTTTCTCCCGTGTGTTTTAGGATACCTTCCCGCTTTGATGGTTACCGGTCCAGCGCACATTTTGCACTGCTTTTCGTATTAAGCAACTGCTTTGCTTTTTGGAGGAGCTGTACAAATTGTATTCAGCTTATACTTTCGGTTTCTGCAGTGGAGAAAGAACCAGATTTCTGTGGTATTTAAGCTAGTGTGGTGTGAACAATATGTGCAGGTACAGTTATTCCTAACTCCATCCTTTGGCCGTCTCCAGTTTCTGCAAGTGATGAAACAAAAAGGTAAAGTGTGTGAAACAGGAAGAAACGACCCATTTTGGTTTTAAGGCTCAGAAAACGTCTTTGTAGCTACTGAAGTTTGCTCCCTTAAGAATTTTATTATTTCTTTACTGCTGGACAAATAATTTAATTAGAAATTGAAGGGGACACCATACAGTAAGAGGAAGAGCTACAATTTTGCGTATCTGTACAAAATACTACCAGGTGAAGGGTGCTAGAATTGATTTTCAGGGGCAAAAGCAGCATAAAAACGCTGGTCAGGATATTAAATGCAGGTGTTTTTATGGATAAGTGTCTGCATTTGGATTTGAAATTCTGAAAAAATTAATTAATTTTTGTAGTTCTTAGGTTTTTTGCCATTGGGATATAACTTTTTTTTCATTTTGTTTAACTTCTTGGATCAGGTTGCCTGAGTAGATGGTGTGGACTTCTTGTTCAGCATCAGGACTTTCTGTCCACCTTGTTTCTTAGATACAGCTTCCAGGTTAAATCCTTACATCCTACCTAGCAAGGATATAACAACAAACATTAAAGGGTTTTTTGGTAACGTCTGCAGTTTTTCTTGAGCTTAATGTCTGAAAATGATTGACCTTGCATGATTACCCAGGCAAGCGAGTTTGAGATTTCAGAAATACCTCTGCGTTGTACCTCCTGACCCCGCGCAGCTGAACCGTGGGAGTCACGGTGCCAAACTGTACTAGGGGAGATGAGTATGGGTATAATTTAGTTGTTTTGAAAACAGAAGGGAATGACAGGTACTCAGGAGTCAAAAGGCTGTATAATGATGCTGCTTCCATTATGCTTGCATAACTAAATTGTGGGTGTGATTAGAATTGCATAAAGCATACCTTAAGGAGCTTCTTAATTTTCTCTTGTTTTAGGCTGTGAAATTACTTTTAAAAAAATTACCATTGGGCCACATTAGTCCTATTCTAATGACATTTTTATTCAGGCATTCTGACTTCTAAAGGAGTTATAGTACTCTTTAAAGCCAAACGCTAATCTGAGTTGCTGTCTGACATCTAACCCTAAATTGCTTCAAGATCAGTTTTCTGCTTTGAGTGAATTTGGGAAGGCACGCCAGACACACGGCATCCTTTCTGCTCTCCTGGGTTGATAGAGCTGGCGTGGTGCTGGGGAACTTTGCCCATGTGCTCTGTTGCTGGGATTCCCGGCATGGCAAACACCAGTTCCTCTGTGCACGGTCGCAGCTCCAGGGATCAGACAAGACAATGTCGTGCCTTCCAGAAGGACAGAGAAATGGCTCGCTATTAACTAAAACGTGAGCGTTTCATGATAGAAAACTGTCAGGCCTCAGTGCTTCACAGCAAAGTAAAAGTGGTCAATGACAGTTTTGAGAGCGGAGTTTGTAGCTAGGGATCTTGTAACAGTTCTGAGGTGCTCGAGAGAGTTTAGTTTGTATATTACAAAATTTGTTTTGATGGAAAGTTTGGTTTTTTCCCTGTGAACGGTGTAACTCATGGTTGGGCTACCTGTTGCCTGATCATATAAAATCACGTCAAAGTTTTGCCCCAGTATAAGCGAGGAAAAAAAGGAGATAAGGGTGTTACTGTCCACTTCTTGAGAAGGCTCCAGTGAAGGCGAGCATGTTGTAAAATACTCCAAAACTGCTGCAGGCTACTTCATGAATTTTCTGAGAAATTTTTAAGTCAGCGGCTTTTAGTTTCTTTTCAGCCTTATCCTGTCTTTGTAGCTTCTTCCCATTTTCTCACAGCTGGGGAGTGATACTGTACATTTTTGGCATCCTCAGGATCCAGACCCCAGTGCTTGGGATTTCTCTGTAGCCTGTGTGGAGGTGCTGGAAGCTCCTGACAGAGAGAGGAGCTGTGTCTTTAGCTCCTGTCCCCATGTCACCGGTGGGGACAGATGCCACTGACACCATGTACCCGTGCAGAGGGATGTGGCTAGGAAGGCAACTTGTGCTGCCCAAACATTTCTTTCAACAACCATTTATTTCTCTGAGGAGAAGGCTGTGGACTGAGCAGAAGAGTTGTGTTGGTCTTATTTGAACCACAACGCCTTAAGGTGGAGGGCTAAAAATACAGGATGATGCAGTATACACCCAGACTCTAGTCCTGTTGCTAGCTCTGCATGTGGTCTTGGGCAAGAGCCTGCCTCAGATTCCTTGTCTGTAATACGTTGCCAAGATTTTCCAGATTTTTTGAGTGCTTAGCATTTATGTTTCCAGGGTGGGGTGGTCACGCTGGGTGAATGGTGCTATGAAAGTGGGAAATGTGTATGTACCTTAGTATCAGACTAGTGCCATGGTACAATGCGGTGCATGTGGAGCTTTGTCATCAAGTCTCCCCCAGCATCTCTGCAGTGACGAAGCATCGTGGCAAGGTGCTTGGCACTGCCAGCAGGTCAGCTGCCACCAGGGAAACGCTGACAAGTTTTTCATTGCTGAGTTTGTGCAAAATCACTCTTTCTGCAAACTTAAATACTTGTTTCAGGCCTGTCTGTGTGATGAAGAGATGTCCCACCGGTTTCCCCCCATTTTGCTCTGAGCGCAGCTCCGCACCGCACATGTGCCTGACGCCTTTGTCTGGGAGCGACCTGCGGATGTGTTCGCTGTCCTTCAGTTCTGGTCTCATTTTGTGTTGCTTCCTGCGCACGAATTTCAGCTGTGACAAGCTTGCCAAAGGCTGTGGTCTTAAAAAGAGGGGATTTCATATCATTGTAGATCTTTAAAAATGACACTGCTGGGTTCCAAGGTCAGAAACTGTCCAGTACTCTGTATTTCATTTTCTTAGTTTACAAGTGAAAGTAAGTTCTGCCTCTGCCAAGTGCCAGCCCCTCAAGAAGAGCTCGACATGCAGGGTGACAGCATGTTTTACAGGGCTGCATAATTTGTACTTCACGTAGACCTTGCCACGTAACTGTCCAGTTTTTAGGCAGTTCGTGCAAATGCAGAGGTGTCAGGGAACTGTGGTCTCTTGGTCCCTGAGACCGATGTCCGGAGCGCTTCGCTTGAAGCTTCTCTTGGCACCCAAATGTCTGTAACAATATCAAACGTGCATTAGCCATCATGATAATGTGGTTTTACAAGCAGAGGACTTCCACACAGAATATTCTGGGCTCTTGAATCATATTTTTGTGAAATGTTTGTACTAGCTATGACTTTGGTATTACAGTGAGTGATAGTAACTGAAATTTAAGTTATCTTGATGCAGTCAGTTTTACCTTTCAACTTGCCTTTTTCCTTAAGAGTCTAGGCAAGAAGTGCCTGGTAATGCACTGTCAAAAAAAGGCAGAGGACTCCTGTGTGCGTGAGCTAATTAAAAAATGCTAGTTTGAAACTGTTGCCCTTTAAAAGGCAAAGGGAGAGCAGGGTTTAAACACCCCGGCTGCTTCCATACTAATAGGATTAGCTCTGCAGAATAAAGCTGAAGGTTTGACTTTCATCAGGCTAGATGTTGAGAGGCAGGGGGAAAAAGATGCCATTTGCATTTAGAGTGATGGCTTTGATATTTTGCTTTCTGCTGCCTTTCCTTTCTGCTTCTAATCTGTCTTGGAGAGAGACAGGTGAAACTCCCAAGCAAACAAGTAATACAGCTGGAAGAACCTCTGCCCATACCTAGTGGGAAAGCACAGGCTTTGTGATCTGATGCACCACTAGGAGACGTGAATTATTTGTGATTCTTAATCATAAATTATATGTGATTATTAATCCATATGACAAATACACAACTCCACACAGAGTCTGGGATGCTTTCAGAGAGGGCTGTTCTCTGAAGGCAGACGTAAAATCCATGTCGTGAGGGTACGGCAGGCAGACCCTGTACAGAGATGGGAATGACGGGCTACGTGGATGCAGCCTGGTCAAAGGGGGCTGGCTGTTAGAGCAGGGTCTTCACCTGACGGCAGAGGTATGCACCGCCTGTAAGAATTAACAGCTGTGACTGACACTGCTTAGACAGTAAACAAGCCTAGATGAGTTGGGTTTTTTTTGTTTGTCATGGGTTCCTTGATGCTGCTGTTTTCCTGGCTAACATAGAATTGTTTAGATTGGAAGAGACCTTTAAGATCAAGTCCAACCGTCAACTCATCACCACCATGCCCACTGAACCACATCCTGAAGTACCATGTCTACGTGTTTTTTGAACACCTCCAGGGATGGTGACACCACCACTTCCCTGGGCAGCCTGTTCCAATACCCAACAACCCTTTCAGTGAAGAAATTTTTCCCAATAGCCAAGCTAAACCTCCTGTGGTGCAACTTGAGGCCATTTCCTCTCGTCCTATCACTAGTTACTTGATAAAAGAGACCAGCACCCACCCTGCTACAACCTCCTTTCAGGTAGGTGTAGAGAGCGATAAGGTCTCCCCTCAGCCTCCTTTTCTCCAGATTAAACAACCCCAGTTCCCTGAGCCGCTCCTCCTAAGACTTGTGCTCTAGGCCCCTCACCAGCTTCGTTGCCCTTCTCTGGACACGCTCCAGCACCTCAATATCTGTCCCTTGGGATAACTGTTTATCAACAGGTAGGAACTTAAAATTCCTTGGGCTGTCCTGTGGTGCGTGCCTACCAAGTTGACTGGCACATCTTGCTGCTTTCTTCTCCAGGCTGCAGCACTACAGCAGAGGACGCCTCGAGATGTCAAACCGCTCTTTCAGAATGAGCCTGCTGGTGACCGGCGAGGGGCTGGGGAGTCCCCCAGGGCCATCTGAGGGGTGTTTTGTCCTAGGAGCGCTGCCAGTGGAGTCCGACAAGCAGCTTGTTCTCCTCTGTGCCGCTTGCATTGAGATCTTTCCTGTGCAGGTTTCCGTTGACGTTCCCTCTTCCTCGATCGATGCAGGTGCCTTTCACCCCTCTGCCTGCACACCTGGGGGGCTCCTCCGCTTTGCCGCTTGCTTCCCAACTCCAGTGCCAACACCGTGGCTGCCGCTGCGGGTTGTGCTGGAGTTGCAGAGCCCACCGGTTCCTTCCCCACACTGCTGGGGGGGTCAGGCATGTGTCCACGGGCAAGGGGTGGCCATCGCTGCAGCCTGCCGGACCTCTGCCTGGAGAAAGCTGGAGGGATGCTGCCTGTGGTACCAACCAGCCTCGTTAACACCTAATGACTGCCCGTCCTTGGAGGGCTGGGCTGTAGGTACAAGTCTTCCGCTGTCTAGCAAAGACGATTTAAGAAAAAGAGGAGGAAAAGAATTCTTACTGCTAAGTAAGACTTCAACTGTTTTTTCCCATAACCAAAGCTTCAGTTATCTAGAAACATCAACACAAAAACCCATGGTATTTATACCACTTAGCCTGTGGGCTAAATTTGAGTTTAAGAAGATGTTCAGGAGGAAAATATTTCCTTTACTCTGTCAGTTTGGATTCAGCACAGAAAAAAAAAAATATAAAAGGCATTTTGAGAGTTGTGTTTGCAAATAGATAAACCAGAAACAAACTTGAGTGGCATTAGGGATGACTCAACATGCAACTCAGCAGCAGACGTAATAAGAATCCTTAGGGTGGTCTTCCTTCAAAGAATAGATTTAGTGCATTTACGTAAGCTCTGTTTGAAGTGTACAGGCATTAAATAGCAGTTCTGAATGAGGACAGGGTTTTTTTTCCACATTAAAAAAAATAAAAATCATCACAGTAGCAGAAATTTCAGAGGCTCCTTCTTTAAAAGGAGGTTATTTTATTTTTTCTTTTTTTTTTTTACTCAGGAATAAGAGCTTTAAAGAGATACTTGGTTTTTATGGCATGAAATGCTTTTCAGGTATCGCTTTGGACTGTAAATTCTCTGAAGGCTTCCCTCATGTTTTTTCTTACATAAATGGAAGAGTAGCTGAGCCTTATTCATCTGAAGGTCCTGGATGAAGCACACTGTGCCTTAAAAGGAAGCTGAATTATACAGGAGATCAAGAACTGAACTTTCCTTTTGTTCGTGTAGGCATTTGGAGAGAAGGAAATGGTATGTGCAGGCTAGGGCATGCGTTAATATCTTGATTATATAGACAAAATCGGTTTTGTAAAGGTAACTCTAGTAGGGTGTATTTTGGATAATCACACAGTAGGTAAGAACGCATTATGCTTGTTGCTACAGAGTAGGAATAAGTAAGTGTCACAACTGGATAGATACCTTAGCAGCAGCAGTTCAGGTCCTGTCGACGGTCAGGGAGTCCAGAGAAGGCTGCCAGCCTTTCTACTCTTATTTTTCCTGAAAGATCTTTGCAGAAGGAGGACAAGGGCTGAGAGAATACTTGGGACTCCTGCGCAGGACAGCTGTGTAAATAAAGCCTTTCTTTCAAGTGATGGGCCTCAGTGACACCAAAACTATTCCATCTTCTAGGTAATTGCATGATTCTAGTTACGATTTGGGGTTGGGATTCTGTTTTGTTATTTTTTGGAGAAGTTGAGATGTGATCAGCAGACATGGTTGAACTTTTGGTAGGTCACTGATGATTACCATCTTTGCCTGTAAATGATTCTCTTCCTCTTCTTATAGCAAGTAAAGATCCTCATCTCTAGTTGTTATGTTAGAACAGGTGAAGAAGGTTTGCTTAACAAGTTGACATTGTTTTGCTCTCTAAAGGAAGGGTTTTGTAATGAAATAGTTGTTGAATTAAGCAGTGCATCCTACATACCTTGGTATGTGTTTGATCTGTTTTCAGTAGTTTTTCATTTTTTTGGTGTGGCACTGATAATAAACTGGGAGATCAAAGTCTTTGTAGTCACTTGGCACTACTTAGAGAGGCATGTTTCTCTTTTCTCAGCTGTTACAGGGTATAATCTATTGTAGGTATTGAATTTGTATAATTAATAGCTTTTTGTCTGTGTCTCCTGCTTGGTTCAGTCAGTTGAGGTGCACATTTGTGCATCTGTGCATCACACTGATGCCTGCCCTATAAGTTTGTTGGTATTCCCTTAAAAGAGGGACTTGGCTTATTTTATAACATACCTCGGTACTGATACTACATCGCCTGGAAAAAAAGTGGCATGCGACAGTGAAGAGAGCTCTGTAGGCACACACTGAATGCACCAGACTTGGACCTCCACGGCAAGCCTTGCATCTCTTAGTTGAGGGGTCTCTCTTCCTAGCTCTGGATCCAAGAGCGGAGGGAGAAGGAGGGGTACGGGTGGGCAGCAGAAGGGTTGGAACAGAGGGATCCCAAATTCTGTCTCTCTCTTTGAAGGAGGGGATACCTGCTTTTTGGGAATTAGGAACATAGTGTTGTGTAATGGGAGTATGAAACTTGGCCAGTCTATGGTAACAAGTACTATGCCCTGCTTTCAGTACCAAAAAGACTGTGAAGAGGAATGTCCTGAAAAGAAGTCACATGGTCAGCTTTTAATTTTGGAAGACACTCTGTTATCTTCCTGATGGCCTTGTTACATGGAGGGAGGAAGAAAGTAAAAGGGTGAATGTGCCATCAGACACCCTGGAATATTGGATCGTACGTCAGCACTGCGTACAGTGCTGCTGCCTGCTAGTTCCGAAGCTGATCTCTTGTGTTTTGCTGTTCATCAGTTAGGCATTTTTAAGGTGGCAGCCTCCAAAAAAGTTGTGAAGGAGTCAAATGTGGAACTAATCCTTTAGAGACTCTTCTTGACTTTCTTGTGAAAGAAGCAGATATTGCAGATGTCTCTTACTCATCTTTTTTCTGGCCTTTTTTTGTTTTGTTTTTTTTCTTCTGCGTGTCTCTCCTGCTGACTTTATCGGTAGGTAGAAGCTAATGGTTTGCACTAGCAGGAAGTTGATGTGGCATGAAAAGAAAACTCGGTGTACTACTTGCATCGTAAGATAAACACTGCTATCAGCTCCTACTTCAGCACAGTTCAACCTCTGTTCATCCAGATTTCTGCTAGGAGCTGTGTTAGAAGTCCCAGGGCTCCATTCCCCTGCGTGGGAGAAGAGTCAGGCCTCCCTGTCCTCGCGGTGATGGTCATGGTCAGCCTTCAAAAAGATGTGAGCCCCACAGCTGGTCACAGCACTGACCGGTTGTCACTGTCTCCTGAGGAACAGGATAAATGGTGTCTGTATCCCAGGGAATGGATTGGGTTTAAAAAGCCGTGGGTTTATTTTACTCCCCCCACCAGTGTGTTATAGATTTAATTCCTCTTTGGTTTCTGAAGAATTTTGGAGGGGGTGGGGAGGGGGTGGAAAGATCTATTTTAAACTGTCCTCTTCTTTAATTCACATCTCGTTCGTGATGTATTTTTACCAGCAGCACTTTGCGATTCAGCTGCCACTTCTAAATGTCATTTTCTTGAGTAAAAAAATGTAATTATGTTTCGAAGTGTCACATAAGCGATGAAAGTAGTAACTGAATCACAAAGTGCTGTTTGAACAGCAGCTTTCCTGTGACAGGAGGGAAAGTTCATCAAGTCCAGGGTATGCTGTAATACGAGTGTAGCAAAAATACTGAAAATCACTTGTTTACAGGTTTTCCCATCTCCCGTTAGGCTTTTTATTAGGGAAATACCTCCTTATAAATCCCCCATATTAAATAAAAATGGATGAACAATATTTGGCTATCTCATGTTCTCTGACATCGATTTCTGGTTTTGATTGAAATCAGTAAGCTGCTGCTTCCCAGCACTCCCTGAAGAACACTTCCTCATGCACCTGTTAACCATAGGCCTTGAACGGCGGTTTGTTGGACTCCAGTAGGTTTTTTTCAGGATTAATACCATCAAAATCTTTTTCAAAAGTTTCTTGATTCAGCTTAAGAGCTGATGCAGACCTCTTATCTTTTTGCCTGTAAAAGGGGTAAAGGAAGAAATTTTGCATTCACATGTATTTCTGGTACTCCATAAAGCAAAGTATGTCATTTTAACAGATGGACCAGCTCTCACTTTTCGTAGTCCCAGTTTGTTCAAAATCAAAAGAGGGACCACACAGTCATTTTAAGTGATGAAGTGAAAGCCTGCTGCATCTCCCTTTTGATACCGTATGTTTAAATTGCTGTTAACAAATTTCATTTGAATCATCATTGGTTTTTGTACAACAGTGTAACAATGCAAATCCAAAATACTCACTGATCCATGGGCTGAACAACATTTGTAAGCCTTCGGGTTCCATTCTAGTTAGCAGAAGGTTCAGTTATTTACAGTCTACTGGTTTTTTTTCAATGCTGATGCCTTTATCCTAAAGAAGAGAGAGAAAAAATTGGTGTGACTTGATACTGCCAGGAGTCTCATCTGTTACTAATTCTCAGTTGTTGTTCTCCGGGTAGCAATTTGGGTGCTTGTTGAGAACGTGCCTGTTGGTGTTCATCAGCAGTAAGCGTGTGTGTGTGCTGTAAGTGGGGCTGTCTCGGTGTTTCCACGAGCTATGCCATTTTCAAACCTTACAGCTGATGTTTTGCTGTCTGTTACTTGGCTATCAGTAATAAATGTTTCCTGCAGCTCCAGATTTTTGGTCTTTTTGGTTGTGCGTGAATGCGTGCCTCGCTTTTTCCTACTCGGCGTGCGCAGGCGTAACCCCCGGTCGTGCCAGGTACGCACACGTTAGTGCAGCCTGTGAGCAGAATCTGACAGAAGACCTGCCGTCGTCTTGTATGTTCACAGCATATGGGTTTTGTGTGAACAGGAACTAGCACCCCAAAAGCTTCTCTGATTACATTTTTAGAGTTTATTAACACCTTTTCATTTGCAGCTCTTAATCTGCCTTTTGTTCGTGGGAGAGACGAGGTCTGGGTCTTGCCTCTGGACAACTTGCATGTGACATCCTGTAATAAAACTTCTTCAAACAACAGAATATTGGAAAAGGCCAAATATGAGCAGCACTCTGTATATATGCAACAGTGCTTGTAAAAATGTATGCGTAGCTGTTTATCTCGTTGCCAGGGTTGGGATTCATACCTAACTCTTCGACTGGAGAGTTGTCCACAGTGCATGGGCTTAACTTCCTTGGAAAACTTAAGCCCCTCTTAAATTTCCTGTTAAAGCCAGGAGGGGCAAAAGTTTAGTTGACATAAAACTATGCTGAATGAGTAATTCCCTTTGTGGACTCTCTGGAGAAAGATCTTTTTGGCCTTCTCTGGGAGTGTGTTTATAAAAAGTTGAGTTCTCTTAAAGTTTTGTACTAAATCAATAAATAAGTTAATAATAGAGCAGCTGTTGATCATAAACTCTGGGAATTTCCTATACTCAAATTTAAGCCAGAGGATAAATTTCTCACTTAGGGAGCAGATACTGCCTTTGTCAGCTATTCTGTCTCTAGGCCCTCTCTCAATGCTAGGTTTTATCAAGAGACACCCAAAACCTTCCCTAACCCTGTCTGTAATACCAAGAGAGCGACAGAAACGTGTCCTGGTTTATGTCTGTGAAGAACAGTGAGAGCACACCCCCTTTGTGATGATCTCCTGAGTTTTCTACCAAATCCCCGGGGAGGAGTTTTCTCTGGAGTTTTAAATTGACCATAAACTTACCCAAATTGAGGCAGGAACATTCCTTTAATTCCCCGGGCAGTTGTATGATGCTTAGTCAGCTAATATTGCCTTATATGGCCTGTTTGTAGACTACAACTCCCAGGAACCCCTTGATCCTTAAAACCTTGACTTAGTGACTAAGTAGTGATGGTGTGGGTCTTGGGCTCAGCACATCCTGAAGAAAAAAAAAAAAAAAATTACTTTTTTTGTTACTGAACAGCTGCTTTGCTATCAGTCTTCCTGTGACTCTATTGTAACTATATACCTACCCTTCACTGTGTGGAGGAAAGCCTAGAAATGTGCACCACGTGCACCCAAAACACTAGAAACTTGAAAAACTTAAGTATATATAAAGTATGTATATATATGAAGTATATAAAAATATACTCACCTTCTACATTTCATGTTTTGTGTTTCCTTTGGAGTGGTATTGTACTTGAGTGATTTCTCTTTTTGTAAGAAAACTAATAGAAACAAGTATTGCAAAACAGTGACAAGATTCTTTTCCTCTCTCTTTTTTATCCCCATTTTAGGAAGGCATGAGGTGCAGTCCTGGACAACAGCCACCAAGCAATCCTTGTGTCTCCTGTGGCAAAAAGTGAAAGTGCAGCTAATGCTAAGCATGTCTTTCCTCATTGCTGTTTTTTGGTATTGCAGAAGGCTATACAGCTTTTTAGCACAGCTACTGAAACGGTAGGTTTTTATGATGTAGACTTTAATCTGCCACCCCATTGCTTATTTCAGTAAATACTGACCTTTGACAACTCCTCTTTGACGCCTGTTTTATCATTTGAATTTCAGGTGGAGCAACTACCTTCAAAGAAAACTCACAAGTAAACTTTTTGTTGTCATTCTGTATTCCTTAATCCCCACCACCACTTCAGATGTAGAACAGCAGAAGGTAATGAATCTGTGAATTAATCTCACTTTAGGGAATCTCAGTGTGCTGACAGAAGTTGATCTACTTGGTTACAGTGCGAGAGAATGGAAAGGAGAGACAAAGCAGGCCAAACACATGAGGGAGGTAAGAGTTAAATTTTAATCTCTGCCTGAGGACAGGGGAGAAGAAGTACCTGGGAAAGGAATAGCGTTCCTGGTGCTGCAGCTACGGGACCCTGCTGATGGCTAAAGGAAAACCAAAGGGACAGCATGAACATCGGTCTAAATAAAGACTAGCGTAGAGCAGGTCAAAATGTAGGTAAAGTTTTAGCCTTGCATCTTCTCCGAATTCCCCCCTGTAGCACCAATGACATGCAGCAGGCTGTTGGCACCTGTATCTTGGTGGCCATTAATGGAGGCAGAGTGGCCAGGGGCATGGCAGGACCAGCAGTGCCCTCAAAGGGCCCCGACCAGCGCTTGAAGTTGGAGCAGCACTACGGTATCCTAACTGGTGGCAGGGTTGGGCTTCCAGGAGGCTTACTGTCACAGCCAATGCAAAGAATGCATAGGGGAGACTTGTGCAGCTGAGAAGCGGTGTTGGGATGGGCTGAGTAAGCAACCGAGATGAAAGAGGACCAGGAATTGAGACCATCTCCCTGGCCGCTTCAGGAAGCAAACTGTAAGACTGATGCAGCAGCCTGTGGAACTGTAGACTCCTCTTTCTAATTCTCTGCCAGTTTATTGCTCTGAATTGTCTCAGCAAGGGCTCAGATGAGAGCCAGAGGTAATGCAGAGGAAATACAGGGAGTGTGTAGCTGGAAGAAGGGCCATCCACTTTGGCAGAGAGCTGCCAGACCTGCTCAGCCTCAGGTCACCATTGCATGATGGATTCAGGTCAGTTTGTAAGGAGATGTTTTTGCCAAAAGGAGTTTTCTCCAGACGCCTGTTCCTGCCCTTTTGCTGCTCCCTCCCACACATCATCACAAGCTGTGAAGTAGTCAAAGTTAAAGAAGTCTTCGCTGACCTGCGCTGATTTGGTTGACCATGTGAATGTTTATGCTAGCAACAGTGCAGAGACTGGAGCAAGTCACTGGGTTTGGAGAGAGTGCAGAATCACTCTTGAGGGGCAGTGCCAGTTTAAGGTGTTTACAAAACCCATGGTGTTGGAACATTTTTGTGTATATAAAACTTAAAAATAGACTCTCTCATTCCCCTAGCTCCCTCTTACGAGTAGTTTGGAATTGGACTGCAATCAACGTGGGTTTTGTCCAAGATTTAAAATTTTTATTGCTAAATTGGTTTTGGTCTTTTTCTAGGCGTATGAAGAATTGTTTTGGAGCTGTCATGTCAAATACGTGCGACAAGTCAGGAGGGACAACTATTGTGTACTAAGAGCGGTGCTTTTTCAGATATTCAGCCAAGGCATTCCTTTTCCATCATGGATGAAGGAGAGAGATATATTGAAGGTAAAATTCATTTCCTAAATGAACATAATTCAGGTAACCTTGCACTGCCAGAGGAAGCTTTGTTCAATGTGAAAACTGACATGTCTGCTACAGAAGTAGAGGAGAATCATTATCAGAATTTAAAGTTTTTCAAACTCTTTGAACTACACTTTATTGGGAAAAGTCTCCCTGTTCTAAACATACCAATGTGATCATGAGTCTAAATGATAAAAAAAAAAGTGGATGGGTAAACATTACTGCTGCCCTGCTAGATGTCACTCCCTTAACACAAAAGGATATTTCAATCCTTCTCATCCACGTCCGTGCAAAGTCCAGTGGCTCAGTTGGGAGCTGCTGCGCGTGTTGCTGGAGCAGCAGGAATCCTGCCCTGGGCTCCAGGAGCTCCAGCAGGAGACAGCGGCAAGGAGGTGGGGAGCTATGGCTGTAAGGTGTCTGTAATCCTAAATACCTCACTGAATTCGGACGTATCCAGCTTTTCCAGAGTGTGGGTTACATATTTTGCTGAGAGCGTATTTTCTTCTTTTTTGGCTGGCCCTGTTTTAAAAGTTTCTTAAGGACTTGGCCAACAAATGGAGCCTCCTTCTTAATATTTGAGTTGTTCTGAGGCCCTTTTTTTTTTTGTGTGTGTTCTTTGAACTGTACAACCGGAGGATAGAACCACATCATAAATTAAAATGTGTGTAGACAAGTTTATATAACTTCATATTCTACTTCTTGTTATGGGTATGATTAGCTTTTTTTTTTTTTTCCCTCCTCCCAGCTCCCTGAAAAGCTTTTGTATTCTCAAGGTTGCAACTGGATTCAGCAATACAGTTTTGGGCCAGAAAGATACACAGGTCCCAATGCCTTTGGTAAATTGCGCAAATGTATGGAAACATTAAAGACAAACGTGAGTATTTAGGAAATGGTTGGGAGGAATAAAAGCACTGAGAAATGGGTTGAGACAGAGCTAGGGAACTGTTCCTGGTTCCATATTTCTATGGCAGTCAGCCTCCCTTCCAGGTTCAGAGAGCTGAGCTGCTGGGAAGGCCATCACCTCTCCTGCAAGGAAATCCAGCTTTTGGGGATCCACTAGGCTAAGTACTGGGGGTCCCCCTGCAAGTTAGGGAGGCCACCCTCCCCACAGCTGTTACTGTGTGGCTAATTGCCCTTGCCATCAAGTGGCTCCTTCAGTATCTCATCATTTCAATGAAAAATAACAACATGCTGTAAGAGATCCTCCTGGATTCCCTCCCCAAATGGGAGGGAACAAAGGAACAGTGCATTTTCTTCTCAAACCATTGTTTTTCCTTTGCTTCTCACCTCCATGAAATGTTTTAATTATCCAGTTCTACTGTAATTTCTCTCTATAAGCTGAAGCACTTGATTACAAGGACCTGTCAGCCTCACTGCCCCCTCTGCTCAGCGTAGCCAGATTGCCTGCATTCTCAACCAGGAGTATAACTCTTATTTACATATTTAAAACTTGAGGAGTTTTAGTAGCCCCAAAGCCTTCTGAAACAGAGATAAAAAAATGGGCCTAAGACCTTGCACCTTCCTTGGGCTCCTCTGGGGTTTCTGCAGTTGTGTGAGCTCTGGGTTGTACCCGTTTGCTTTGCCCCAGGCTGTCCCGAGCTCACCAGCACCCTCTCCTCCCCATCTTCCTCCTGCCTTTGTATGCTTTCCTGGGTCACAGCCGTCAAGTGGATACTGGTATTTGCTGGAGTCCAGGGTTTTGGGCCAATTAGGCTGAAATGCTTCTCTGAAGGCTTCTGTTATCCAGTATATCAGACCTTAAACTGTCATTTTTAATTCTACAGTACACCATGGTTCTGGGTTGTCTTACCACAGCTACAGCAGCTTATTTTACTGGTACACATTTAAGCTTGTTCCTTTTATGTGGCCCTGTCTATATGAGCCACAACTCTGTAGTTTTAAATGCTATTATCAGTGATAGTAGTTGTTACTTAAAGAAAATCAACAAACCACAGACTTATTTAGCTCTAGAAACGAAGCATTAGTAATAAAAAGAGGGAATAAAATAGAGATCCGGTCCTTGTCCCTTGCCTGCACCCTTGCTGTGCCACAGTGACAACTGCCTGCCTTCCTGAGACGTGCCTGCTGGTTCTTGTGTGCCGTTACCATGTTGTGCTGGTCGCTCTTCACACTTGCCAATGTTGGGTTGTTCGGCTCTTATTTTTAACCTGTTGTGGTTCTCTTAAATTGACGTTAGTCCCTGAGCACGAAGCCTTTAAACTGAATGTTTGTACAGAAAAAAGTTTCAAGTCAGCATGGTGAACAAATCCATACAATTAACAAATTGTTGCAGAGCAGCTGTATGATGCATTATGCTGTTATTGGGCATGAGGTCTAGCTCCCAACTTCATTTTATTTTTATAGAGATGCTCTTTGGCCAGTGAGATGGATTTTTGCCTGTTTTCACTAACAAAGTTCTCTGCTGCCTTTCCCAGCTCCATTGTCAGAGTGAGAAATTCCTACCCTATTCGTGTCCCATGCATGTCTTTGTCTTGTCCCTTCTCGTGCAGCCAACTTACTTTGACCTCATCAAGCAGAACACGCTAAAGACCTACAAATGTGTACAGTCCATAATACCATTCTGGCTTGTCCAGTTTGGATAGGTTCTTTTTAATTGGCATGCTTCTGAATTGGGCTCAGCATCTAAAGAATTCAAGCTAGGACAACTTTAATGTAAAGGGTACCGTAGAGGAAAATCACTGAATTTTGGAAGCTGTAAGTTAAAAACGTGTCAGGAGTCATCATTTAATCTAACCTTTGCTTATGGTTTAGTGTGTATGTCTGATGCACCCACCCAGATTTCCTGTAACTTTCTGAGGTCCTTTTGGTGGTTACGCTCCTTTCAGACTCTTTACTGACAGCAATACCTGGATTGTCTACAGTGGCGGTGGGTGGCTTTTGTACGGAGGAATTACATTTGCTTTCTCATAGACTATCAGTAGCATCCAGATGCTTGGAGCTGTATGTAGCAAATAGGTTCAGCTGGATAAATGAGAACTGAAATGTGTAAGGCTTCAGATTTCACTGCGGATCCAAAAGAGCCACCTGCTTATTTGCACCACTGTTTGGCCACAGTAATGGTATAGTACAGACTGGCAATTGTTCCTGTTTTGGAATCTTTTGTATTAAATAGAATTCTTAACAATTTGATTAATATCCTTCTCTGTGCTTTCCAGTGGGCTGAAATAAGTGCTACTAAAGATCAAGAAGAAAGAGGAAACATGTGTAATGCACTCTTTTCTGATGAGAGCAAGGAGCACAAACTATATGAGGCTATAAAATTCATCATGCTCTATGAAGTTGTCGAAGCCTATGAGCAGATAAAGAACAGGGAGGAACCCATACACAACCTTTTTAGCCTTCTCCTTGCTCGTGATTCTTCGTCTGACCCTTTGAGTTTCATGATGAATCATCTGAACTCCATAGGTGACTCTATTTGCCTAGACCAGGTAATGATATAAATGAAAAATCACAAAACGTATTCCATCTCTGACGTGATTAGTTGAATGTATCATACATCATCTGTGACAGCTCGCCCATGTTTTTTCTTTGGGATGGGGGGAAGTGGACTGAGGATAGTCATTTATCTTCCAGGAAAAAATCCTGTAGTAGAGTAAAATGAGGCGGACAGTTTTCCTGCTGGGCCAGAAATAAATGCTGCAAGCTATCAGTAAGCCATAGTTTAGAACAATGATACCTTTGATATGTAAAATAATATTAGATTATGCAGATTTGACCTGTTGTTTTGCTTTTCCTCTCTGTTCCACCATGCCAAACCCTCTGTCATCACTATTTTTTTCCCCTCTCTTTGGTTCCCATTAGATCTAATGACTGTCAAGAGTAGGTAATAAGAACTCTTATTAACTGTTTGCCTTTATATGTTCAGATTTTTTTTTTTTTTTTTCAGTTTTATATTTAGTGGGGAGTTAAGTACGGACAGCTAAGCTCCACACTGCTACTCTGCAAACAGTTTCATTTTCCAGTGGGTGACATTTTTTTTTATAATCAATTTCAGTTATCAAGTCAACTGTTATATGTTGCAGTCACCTTAGAAGCAGTTTGATTATAACTAGACAAATTCTGCTCTGTCTGGCTAAGCCCAAGGATATGAGTTTTTTTCCAAAGCATTTTTCCAGATTAAGCAATCCTTTGCAAGAAATGTCAATGAAGATGCCAGTTCTCAAGTTTCATATACATGAAGGACAAGGAAATTTTTTACTTTTACTATTACATTTCCTTCATGTAGCAAGTGGTCACAAGGTGGCAGGCTTCCCATTTTTCAAGGTGTATCAATCTTTTAAAAATAGTCCCTTCTTGCTCCCCACTGAAGCTGTGTGAGCTGGCTTTGGGAGCAGGTTCTGCATTGTGACGGGTGGAAGAGGGATGTTTCCACAGTGCCAGGCATTAACCAGAATATCCTCTACATGCAAAAGAGCAGCGGAAGGAGTGTTGGAACATTGAGAATACCCTCAAACTTTTAATTTTCTTACTCCGGTTACAAAATGGCCCCTTTTATTCCTTGTCTACTGTTCTGAAGCTAGGTGACTTGCCTTGGATGGCTAGATGACTTGGATTACCTTCAGTTTAGTTTTCCAAGTCTAGAAATAAATGTCTCACAGACTTCTTTCATCTTTAGGTTGAACTGTTTCTTCTTGGATACTTACTTGAAGTAAAGATAAAAGTTTACAGACTGCATAGGTTTAATACTGAGGAATTTCAAGTAAACTATCCAGATGAATACCGAAGGGAATGGAATGAGATTTCTCTCCTGACCGAGGATGACCGCTACTATCACATCCCCCTTTTCAGAACGTGAAGGACCAGTGACTTTTTTTCCTTTGTATAATATAGTGAGTGACCAGTTCCAGTGAATTAGGTTTCCAATCGGCAGCAGTAAGATTTTGAGAATGCTCGTTAATGATTACAAAATGATTTATGGATTTATTGTGTAAACATTTTGCTTTCCCACTGCAGCTCAGTTCACCATCAGTCAGCCATAAAAAACATAAAATATGTTGCTATACTGTTTGGGGGGAAAAAATGTCATATTTGAGGGTTGTCAGACAAAAAAGATTGGACTGCATGACAAAGGCGGCAAAGGTAATGCTGGGTTTTCCATTGCTAGCGTAAGGGTTTACTATGACAGCTCTGGATGCGTTAAACAAAAGTTCTGAAAGCAATTACTGCGTTTCCCTCATCTGTCTCTAGCTAGGGAGGATGAATCACAGAGGAAGCAACTCCCGGCGTCCTGCAGTTTATACTCCAGGCCATTAAGCTTGCATTGACTTGGGGCTACCTGGGATGGGAGGATGTAAACTGGGGTCTCTGCGTAGCTGCTTCACATCCCATTTGGCTTCTCCCGTTCCTGGACCGCCTCCTTCCAGGGACGGGCAGAGCAAGCAGCTGCAGGCTGCGCTTGCTTCAGACACGTGAAATTAAGCTGTCTGCACTCGGTGCTGATACCTGAAGGTGAAGAAGCGTTACACGGGGGGGCGAAAAAACCCGCAACGCATGCAAGAATACTGTGCCAGATGAACGGAAGATCTACTTTATAACTGAGGAAAGTACATAAGCTTTCTCAAAGCTAAGAAGGGCAGTATTAATTAACAAGTAACATGCAGTAGAGTTAGACCTGGTAGCTGCCTGTGGTTTTGTCAACTTGCAAATCCTTTAAGGGCTGATTTCAACATTACCTGCCAAGATTTCCTTTGCACTTCATCTGAGAAAGCTGTGCACAGAATACATTCACAAACACTGCATTTTCAGAAAGTATTAGTTTTCTATGCATTGTGTGAGTTCAGCAGTGTGTATACATGTTTTATCCTCTTGAGTATATATTAATCTCCTTGCATAAGATGGCTATCTTCAGTTTAGACTTCAATGTTTGAAGAATTCTGTCTGGGACAAGTAAATGAGATTTACCTTATTACGTGGAACACTTTGCCTAGTTCTGTTTTCTAAAACAATCAATCGTGTTTTGATCATTTCAAAAATAAGGGACCTTAATTTGAAGAAATATTAAAATGATATAGCGGATCTAGCAAAATACTTGTGAAAAGCTTACACTGCCATAGGCGTCCAGTTGTATTGAAGAAAGTGGGGTTTATTAAGAAACAAAGTCTCTCCGTTCCTTATCCTAGAGATATGGGGACGGGCAGGTTTGCTTTTTAATTCCTGCAGGAGAAAATACAAGCCAGTAACAAAAACGTGAACAGGGCCTGCAGGAGCTAAAGCAGTTGCATGAGGGAACTAAATGGTAATGCTTGGAGTGCACGGAGAGCGCTCCGTTCCTTTGTGTAAAGGAAAGCAATTTTATCCCTTACAGTCCTTTTATTTGTATATATATGTATATATGTATTTATAAACACAAATACCTGAATTCTGTATTGTAACTGTTTTGTTTCCTGAAAAGTTTTTCTGAGTTCAGTTTTGTTCAATAATTTGTAGCTTTTAATTAAGAAGGCTTGATACCTATAATAATTTCATCTCATCAAAACCTGCATATCAAATACTTTATTTATTAAAGAAGCTTTTTTTTCACGGAATGAAATAATTTGCCTGCTTTAGATTTGGTTCTGCTCTGCATGGGGAAATGTTATAATGCCGGAGAGTAGGGTATCGCTGTCTATTTTGTGTCAGCAGTAACATTTACAGTTATCAATAAACTTGTCTATATTTTATTCTTGGTTTGGTACAAGCAGACATACCAAAAAAAAGGATGTATTTTTATAGTGGGCTTTTTAACATTTTGCCTATTATTTATGAAGTGGAATACAAAAGCATTACAGCTGACAGTGTTAAATTGTCAAAATGTACGGTTTTGTAATCTTGAGCATATTAATAGCAGGGATTAATAAAGATCTAACACAGAGAGCGGAATTTATCTCACCAGTTTGGATGTTTGCATCTGAACTAGGTCACCTTGGGCTCTCTGCCTTGTCAGTGGAAGGCAACGGCATGCAGTCCGTCAGAGCAGCGGGTCTCTACAAGGGTCTGGCTCTCCTCCCCAACTGTGGTGGGAGCTGGCAGCAATCAGCATAAATCTCTCTGCTCTAGATGTTTGAAGTTAGGTGAGATTGATTTTTGTCCCAGGAATCCAGAAAGGACATGTTGAAACAAGTCTGCTGGCACATCGGATGTCAGAGTGCTAGCCGAATCACGAAAAGGGATGGGAAGAAAGAGGACCTTCAGGTGAGGATAATCGCAAGTCTTGGTGGAGAAAAATGCAGAGTGAGCTCTATGCAGGATCTTAAGAAACACTGAAACAGGTTTGGGGCAGCACTGAGTTTTAATCAGGGTCTCTGATAATATTTTACATATGTATAAAGCAAAAAATACGTGTTTTTTTACATATAAAGAAATATTTGTATATACATAGAGATGTGTGTATATATATAAAAGAAAAATACATCGAAAAGATCATCCTGTATAAAGTGAATCTGGAATTAACTGGTACTCTGGAAGGGACAGGTGCTGCAGCATCTTTTCCAGTCGGTGGCACAGACAAGCTTGCTGTACAAACCCAGAAGCATGCAGTCATTACCAGTTTTTTTTTTAAAATGCAGTGTTTAGTAGGCAGCTAAAGTTTCAAGTCAGGATGTGTTTATTATTTATTGCTGCTAGTTATGCAAGAAAAAGAAACATACTGAAACCTCAGCAGTGGGTTTGGATTTTTCCCCCAAGCTTGAAAATGTGTGTGAAGAATGTAACAGAGCAGCTGAAGAAATTTGTATCTTTTATTATAATGGAGAAAAACAACATTGTTTTTCAATGTCATCTTTTTTAAAAATTGAATCTCAAAAGATGTATGAATCACAATCCATATTTCATATTAACCCCGAAGAAAAATACTGGCAATCTTGATTCTTCAGCTCTAATACTGAAATTGCTTCTTGTCTAGATTGTGGCTACTAAGTTGAAGCAAATTAAGAATCGCCCAGTGTGGTTGGTTGTTGCCGGTAAGTCTGCCTGCTTAGTCCCAGGGTATTGAGTGTAATGTCTAGGAAATAGTTTTCAAATGCAGTTTGTAAATTGCCTAAAGCACAGATTTAAGGAATATGTATGATTTCAAATTAGTTCAGTTGCTCGGAAAAATAAAGATATGTCCATTCCCTTCAAAGCACACAAAAGACCTACATAGGTTTTTCTGCCAGTAGTTGGATTTCCCTGTCCCTCTATACTTCAGCAGTGTTACAGCAGTCCCACCCGAGACCCTGTTATGTTAGTGCCATTACAGCACTCATGTTTTTATGAGTCTTTGTTTTTCTGAAAAGCTCCTGATTCTGAAGAAAAGGTAAAGCTGGGGTTTTGGTGCCACAGAAACCCTGGTCTTTCCCCTCTCGGCTTGTGAGGGTTTCGGGGTGCCCAAAGGCCCCCCTTGCAGGAGAGAAACTTTTCATTTTGGGCCTGGTTTCATGAGAGGGCAGGATTCGGGTCTTTGAGGATCCCTTGAAACCACAGCTGGGCTGGAGGGGTGCTGCTGCCTCGCTGAGCGGCATTCGTTCCTGCTGACGGCATCCTTCACGGTGTTGGTGCAACCCTGATCTCCGCCAGGGATGGAGCAGGCAGCCTTGCAGAGGCTTTTTTAGAGAATTGTCAGAAAATTTTCAAGGAAACCCAAGCGCCCCAGAGGCAGGAGGTGATGTACCTAGCGGTGACAGAAGATAAATGCAGAAAACCTGTCTCCCTGGGGCTTGGCTGACGTGCATCTCTCTTTGTGAACCACAGAGCTTCTGTCAGCCAGGGCTAGTGGGTGAGGAGGACGGCTGGGGCATTGCTGGGACCTGTGGCACGGGGCTGTGCATGCTGGTCAGCGCTGGTGGGAGGGAAAAACGGGAAACGTGAAGGAAACGGGGTGGGTTCTGGATGCTTTCATCTTCCAGCATATCCCAGTTTTGCGTAATTCGAAGGTTAATGCCTTGGGACGGCATTTAACCAAAACATCTTCCTCTTCAGTGAAGCGTTTGGTCATAGATCAAGTCTTTATTGAAATGTGGAGGCAACTAATTTGAATGCACTTGTGCAAACTTTGTGTGCAGCAACTGCTGAAGTCTGTAGCACATAGAGCAGCTAATAACTCCCTGTGTCCTTTCAGCCACGTTCTCACGTTCAGCTGAATGTTTCCCCCATGGCAGTAATTTTCAGGGTTGTGATACACTGCATCTTACAAATGTTGATCAGCCTTCGAGTTTCAGATGACAAATTTAGCATTCAGCTATGAAGGGGTTTGTGTTCTTTTCACCTATCCAGCAGATGGCTTCCCAGCATCGGAAAATGTAGTTCCATAAGCTCAGTTCTCCTGGCAATTCTTTGATTGTCACATTTGCCCAGATGATAGTGGTGGGTTGGCCCCGGCCAACAGCCAAGCACCCACACAGCTGCTCGCTCGCTCGCTCCCCCCAATCCAGCGGGATGGGGGGAGAAAACGGGAGGAACAGGAGCAAGAAAGCTTTTAGGCCAAGATGAAGGCAGGGAAATCACTTACCATGCACCGTCATGGGCAAAGCAGCCTCACCCTGGGGAATTTAACTTAGTTTGTTGCCAATTAGCAGAAATATTTAATTACTGAAGTGGGTATTGGGAAACAAAAAAAGACAAACGTTAAAACACTTAGGGGAAAAACCACCCCTCTTCCTTTCCGAGGCTCAGCTTCACTCCAGGGTCTAAAGTTTGACTCCCACTTTTCTCCTTACTTAGGTAACATATTGTGGTCTAGTTGTCCATCACTGAGGACTCATAAGCTCCCATCCTCAAAGCTAACCTGAGGGGACTAATGAGGTCGACTAATAGACCTCTCCTCCCCCTTGTTACCACCCCAGGTCGCAGTCAGCCCCTTCAGCGAGGCATCGAGCAGCGCAGGCGGGTTGCGGTCAGGATGTCGTGATTTCTCGCTGCCCCTCCTCGTTTCTCACTCCTTTCCTATGCTTCAGTGTGAGTCCTTCACCGGCTGCGGTCTCCCCCTTCAAGGGTGTACCTGCTGCAATGTTGGCGTGGGATAAGTAAGTTCTAAAACTCTTGGTAAGTTACGTGTTAATTACCAATTTTATAAAAGTCTACTCAACTTAATAGAGCTTCTATCCATGCTACTGGAAGGAAAGGAAAAAGTAAGTCTATGTTTTTGTTGTCTTCCTTCTTTGCTTCTCTAATGTCCTATCACATGCAGCTATATTTCTACAGGACACGGCTTAGAATAGAGCAAAAAGGTCTGCAGGACCGGGCTCAGAAGGTAAGGGTTTAAAATCAATCCTGCATGTGAAAAACGGTAGTAGCAAGGTCTGTCTTGCTTTCCTTAATAGCATCTTTACGACTATGGTAGCGCCGACGAGGAAGGAATAGTGATTTCTTGAGTTCTTGCAGACTGTAACAGGAGCTAATGAGCATTAGAAAAGAGATGGAGTGATTGTGGACCTAACACAAAAGATACGCGGGAGCTCAAGTGATGGCCTGATGGTGAAGAAAAGCCGGGGTGGTAGCAGTGTGAGGAAGAAGGTATGGAAGAGACATGGCTAGGAGAAGTGAGCAAGTTCACGGAGGAAAACTTAGCAAGTCCATGGATACTTACTGTGTGTGAACTGCCAGTCTATGACTGCAGATGGGAAAATTTTCCACTGTAATATCCACAGAAGGTGTACTTGGCAGTTTTTCTTGTCCTGCTGCCTAAAACATGACACATTAATAGATCGTGCCTACTGTAATTTAAGCTTCTCTCAGCCACCCTTTCGAAGTAGAGGACTTCACTGCTGTGAGCGTTCTCCAGAAGTGTTGAGGTGTTTCTTGCCATTCCTGTATTGATGACTTCACTCAAGTCTTCCTCTTGTTTGTGGGTTGTGTCCTCACATTTGGCTGGCATTCACAGTGCTTCTGTTGCTGCAGCAGCAAGGTTGATAGAGCCAAGAAACACTTCAGCCACCTTCTCTTAAAGTTTTGAACGAGACAGGAGTGAAACCACATGCTCTGGTTTAACAGGCTGTGAAAAACTCATCTAGTCAGGGAGTATGGCTGATCAAATTGGACCCCATGTCTGCTGCAGGGTCACCAAAGGTATGTATTTAGGGGGAAATGTTGCTGAACGACCTCATTAGTCCCCTCAGGTTAGCTTTGAGGATGGGAGCTTATGAGTCCTCAGTGATGGACAACTAGACCACAATATGTTACCTAAGTAAGGAGAAAAGTGGGAGTCAAACTTTAGACCCTGAGCATAACCAACAAGGTGAAATTCTGCACATCTTCGAGGTGCCATTGTGTTTGGTGTGAGCACAACTCCAGACAGCTGCAGATACAGATATGGGGAATTGAGACATAGGGGTTGCACCAAAGTTGCCCGGACACAAGCAAAACTGTGCAGTGACCACCACGGGATGCTCTACCTGGTTTAGTAGCATAAGGTATCCGTGGGTGTTGGACAAAAGATGTGAGCAGTTCGTGTTGGCTGGTTTTTTAAAAGAACCCATGCAAACTGAACAAGGTTTTGGTTCTGTTCTAGGCAGCTCCAGAAGTGATTCTACATAGAAGTGCTCTTTGACTTACTCAAAGGCAGGGGAAAAAGAAAAAAGGGTGTGACAGTTCAAACAGTGGAAATATTATTACAGAGGTATTTTAAAAAGGGATCAAAGCCATTTTTTTCAGACTGTAAAAGCAGCTTAATTAAAGGACTTCACAGCAGCATTAGTCAGGAAAGTGGGTTGTAACGTTTGGTCCAGCAAGCCTAATTCATCTAGGGATACAGAAAACTGCACAGAATAAAAATGATACATTCAGGAATTGTTAGAGCTGTTTGAGTTATGGCTGCTGGTAGCCCAGTACTTTGGAAATGCAAGAAGGAGAAGTGAAGAAAGTAAGGAACATGATTTTAATAAATAGAGAACACCACCGGTGTGGAAAGCCACCAGCCTGTTTATGGTGGATATTTTATTGCCCTTTTCAAAAAAAGACATAAACATGCATAAAATTCCAGTACAGTTATGTGCATAAAATACTGGGGTCTGATGAAAAGTATTCTCAGTTCTTTTCTCTCCCACCTATGTAATATCAAGTAGATCAAGAAACCTCACCCGGTGGACAAAATTTGCTTTTTTTCTTTGCTTAGAGGAGGATAGCTGAAGTCCTGTGGGAGATGGTATCACTAAAATCTCTTCATATCGTAATCCCGAAATTCCTACTAACTCCATACACATAGCAGCTCTGCTCTGGAAGTTTGCTGGGAAGAGAGAGGGATGTAAAGGAAAAAACAAAGTCTCTTCTATTTCACCTCTCTTTGGAAACACAGTGACTAGGAGAATAAAGATGGACAGCAAGGCTGGGGACTATAGGGTGGAACTAGGCTTGGCTCATGCATAAGGTAAGCAGCACAAATACTGTCCTATAGTGGTAATGTGGCTGCCCAATATTGTTCATACATACGGAAATACTTGATATCTGACCCTGCACGCCCAGCTTTCTGCATGGCTTTCCTCACTCAAGAGCGCTAGGGGATGAAAGATCACTACTTTTTCTCATCTGACCACTGATCATCCTTTTCTGTCCTCTTAACTTGTCATCCCAATGCCCTCTGCTGCCTGACATCATTTCTCATAGCGAGCTATAAGCTCAGGAAACAGTGTGATCAAATTCCTTGTGCAAGAGCACTTACAGGTTATTTATGGGCATCTTGATGTCTTTAAAAATCACTCCCTAGGTTCTTTACCTTCTACCTTCATTGTCACCTCCCAGGTCCCTTCCAAAACGTCAGCATGTAGGGGCTGGCTCCCTTTGGCAGCTGTGAGGCTGTGTGCTGAGCAGCACCTTTTCCAACCGGTGACGAGCACTTTGGTGTGCTGGCAAGTCCAACTAGCTGCCAGGCTAGTGTCTAGCTTCGTAAATTGAAGAGTATTGTGGTCAACTTCATCAAAATTCAGTGGTAATCCTTACGTACTCACGTTGCAGAACCTCACTCTGCAGTGGGAAAAGGGAAGAAGCAATCTGAGCTATGAAAATATAGCTGGTAAGTTCTGTTACTCATCATTTCTGTTAGGCTGGAGGTGTCTGTTGTTCTTCCTCTCTGTGCTTAGTTACTAACTTAAATTCATGTTCAGACACTTCTGAATGTCTTAGTTCAGGTTATCCCATCTGTACACTTCTGCCTAAATAAGGCAGGGCAGCAGCTTGGTCCGTGGAATGCTCTTAAATATAATGAATAATTTGTCAGGCTGGACTGTATAATTCACTTTCACTCTTCCCTCCTTTGAGCAACTGAGCTGCTGCCAGCAATCAATCAGAGCTAGGTAGGAATATTGTGGCTTGCTTGATTATATAAAGGAGTATCAGTATGCTAACTGTACCTTTGTGACCCCCAAATGTGACATATTCACAGAAAAATACATGGATGTTAACAGAGAAGTTCACAACAACTGTATTTTTTAAGCTGTTGAAAAAAAGAATGATAGTTGTAGGTAATTTTAGTGTCCCAAGTGCATGTAATTTAGTAACAAAGCAAATGATTCCTCTGAGATGCTGCCAGCAATCAGAAATTCCCAGTTTCTTGCCAAGCATTAAAAGCTGCAGCCTTCAAGTGAAGCTGCTACTTCTCCTGCTTATCTAAATTCAGTTAAGACCATAGAGTTGACCTCTTTTATTTTCAGTTTTAGGGAGGCCAAGCGGAAAGGGCAGTACAGTGACTACCCTCTGGGCTCAACTTATACCAAGAGCATGAACAGAAGGAGGGAGAATCCTAAGTATTTATTTCATCTCTGTCTATGAGACAGAAAATTCCTGATGCTGCATTTCAATCTCGGCATATGACCTGGGAGTCCTATTTTTGCAGTTTTTTGTTTTATTTTTTTTACTAACACGAGCTGTATAGAGCTAGGACTCAACACTGTCTCATCTCTCATCCTGGGCTGCTTAATGTACATCAGGTCATCACAGAAATTTTGGATTTAAACCTATGGTTTAAACCACAGTTTAACTGGCATCCAGTCTCTCTTCATGCACAGAAGTTGTATTGGGTCTGAACAGAAGGTGGGTTATTTGTGGGAAATCAGGATCTCAGCTATCCAACTTGCTTGATGCTCTTAGACAGAACTAAGCAACTGATACTTTCATAGCAGTAGGATTGTTTATATTATGAGGTTAAATTAGTAGATTAATATTTCACCATTTTTTGGCACTTTAGAATATTGAAGCAAAATAATTTGGAGACTCCTTCTTGTATTCCAAATACTAGCACAGGGCTTAGAATTTGAATCAGTCTCATGTGAGCACTGTATAAAGAGACAATACTAGAAAAACTCCATTTCTGCCTGTGATTCCTCTGTCTCTACATCCAACAACAGTTACAAGATCTACCTGTTTATTCCCCAGAGTCCTGGTTTTTGAGCTGAAATGTAAACGAGCATTTTCCACACTCCAAGGCAGAACCTATCCCTAACGGCAAGGTTGGTCTGAGATGCAGAAGACAGACTCGCCAGCCAGCCAGTGTTGTCAGGCAGGATGGTAAGATGGGGAAGGGAGCACCAAACGGTGACAGTATTTTAGGTCTGTGACCCCCACAAAGCCTATGGCCACTCCTCTCTGCACGTGTTCAGTTACAAACCATTGGGGATTGAGGGAATTTACTGGGTCCTAGGGCTGGGGGTATGGCTGTTCTTAAGCACGGCAGCAGTACATACACAGCTAGCATCTCCAGACGACGTGTGTTACCATAGGATATTTTATACAAATAACTGCAGAACTTTGGACCGGGTAAAATTAAGGTCAGCTACACAGAAGCAGGATTTGCCTGTCCTTGGTGTGACAGGGCAAATCAGGACCATAAATGTTGTTTAGCTTTTTCTATGATCTGAGCAAGGGGATCACACCATAGGCTTGTGTTCGGGTTTTTACGATTGGCTGATTCCAATAAAGATATAAATATGCCTAAGATAGAAAAATGATCCAGCACTGGTGGTCAAAAAAACCCACCACCCTAAAAGTCAGAGAGACAAATGAAGAGTGCAGGGAAAGAAACAGAAGAAGGATGTAAAAACAACAACAACAACAGAATGCCAGAATGGAGTATTACCACAGATGACTAGTTTTCCCAAAGGCAAAGAGAAACAGAAGCCTACTGTTACTGTACCACTCGTCCTAGGCATGTATGCTGTGCCCTGAAGAGGAACAGAAAGGATTTGCTTCAATGCTACAGAACTACCATCGTAAAAATCCTGAAGGGGTGCTCACAAAGGTTTTCTCTGCTGGAAGCTCTCAAAGACATATCCTTTTCCATGGACAACTTGTCTGCTAATGCCTTCCAAGCAGATGTGATTTGAGGCAGAAGTTATAAGAAAAGCTAGTTACACTGACTTCCAAAGAAATTAATAATTGAGAGAAAGCATTTCGCAGGACAGTGATAATCTTCCGCAAGTAGCTGATCAAGAAGCCGATACAACACACAGCAATCACCAGTTTATTTTTTTCCCCATTATTTTCGTGCAATCATCACAGAAACATTAAAATGAAGACTTTCTGTAAACTTGTTACACATTATATGTTTCAAATTTATTTGAATTTATTTGCAAGGAAGGGATTAGCATTAGGAGATATATAGAAGAGAATTTTTTTATCATATCTAAAGGCTAGAAATGATTTCATAACAGCCCTTAAAGCATGCAGGTCCTTCATGAAGGAATGCAGGGGATGGGAGACAAAACGTGACATGAATTTAAACACTGATATTTACTGCCATAGGAAACCATATGCAAATCAATAGATAAAACAGTATTGAGGAATTTCACCTAATAGGTTAAATTCCTTATTCCTGTTTTATCTGTTATTTTCTATGTTTCCATACATACCAGTTATTTCCCAAGTATTCCTATTAGTACCTAGTTGTACAAATGCAGCAGCAGAAAGCTGTTTTTCACAATGTCACGTTGCATTTTAGAGCATCATTGCATTTTATTGCTCCTTGTTTATACTGGTAATGTTCACACTTTGTCTACCTATGTGTAGGTTCAAAATTTTATTCCCAGTCTTCTGAATTATTCATTTTAAGGTAAAACTATTGATGGAAAATAGTTAGCACAACATTTAGTCTGTTCAGAAGTCATCTTCCAGCCTTGCCTCTTTTACTTTTAGTACTAGCTTTACTGAAATTTCTCAGATTTAATATACCCCTTCAATAGGCTTCATTTTTCAACATGGAACTAGCTGAAATATTGTTTTACTGATGTGAATGGACAGTAGAAATCCACCTGAACAATTTCACCACATCCCTGTACAAAAGAAGTAGAATACCATGTGCATTAGTCTATTTTCTCCTTAGATAGAGGTGTATCACCTGACTTGCTGGTCGTATTACATGAAGTATATTCATTCTCTCTCTTAAACAGAGAACACTGGTGAACCCTTAGCTTAGTTTCTTTTTCCCTTTGCAGTTTATGAAAGTTTAGCTGTGGTAAGAAGGAATGCAGTTCCTCTGTGAAAACATAAAAGTGAGAGACATGCAATTTAAATTCAAAGAACACAGACAAGTAAGGAAAGCAAGTAAATAAATACTTAAAAATTGTGTGTCAGTGACTTCCCTTTTTCTTCAGTCAGTAAGAGACCATTAATTTGCATTTTGTTCAGTTTCACAGCTTTAGTGAAGTTCTGATTTTTTTGCATTTGTGTCCTCTGCTATATTAACCAAAGGCTGGATGGCACATGGCATTAAAACCTGATTTGAATATCAAGAGAGATACTCACCAGCTCTTTTAACCATGTGTTTCAAAAGGGCTTAATGTCTCAATCCAAAGCCAAGTAGCCACCTGGAGCACTGTTGCCCCTTTGCAAAACTCTCTGCCATTGCTGCTGGGCGAGTCGCCCTCCAAGCAGCGTTCTCCTTCCACACTGGTGTGCTCCTGTGGGGCTGGAAACCACCCCCTCTCTGTGAATGTAAATGATCTTTTGAAGAAGTGGTATTTATCAGTAACTGGGAAGTTCTCCGAGATGACGTCTCTGTGCTCTTCACCACCCTATCACCTTCCCCTTTATTTCAGAGCCTGCCTGGACACCATGAGACTCTCAGGAATGGATGGACTAAAGGGCACCTGTGGCTCCTTCAGGTCCATGCATGCAGTGAGAAGGGTGAGGAAAAGCACTTCTAAAACTAAAGAGTGTGACTTGAACTCTTGAAATTACAGACTCTTTGTTCAGGCTTTCTGACTACAAGATAATCACCATAGATGAATTTTAAACACCCAAAAGAAAATTGTCTTTTAAAAGAGTAGCTCGATTTCTTAATGTATTGGATTCTACCATATTGCCTCCAAAATCCACTTTAGAATGCAATTTGCTACTATTATTGCATAGTAATTAGAGTGTTATCTAATAATAACCAGTATGTTATTTGGTGCTCAGATGATGTTAATGTTGTGCCTATGTAAGCTAGAGTGCAGATCCTGCCCAAAACTACCTTCCAAGATGACAACCTTCTCAATTCACGTCAGAGATAGTTTTGAATCAGAATAGGTTTTTCCCCAACTGTCAAACTATTTTTAGTCAGTGACTGAAGAACAGCAGTCCTTAGTCTTCTAACCCCAGTGAAAGGGATCATGAAAAAGAGGTTTAAGGCAAAAGTAAACTCAGACAATGGTCATGCCTTCTTAAAATAAGGGCAAAGACACCTGCATATCCCGATATTATCAGATTGCCACATCAAAGAACAGTTTATCCACTAAATCACACAAATAATGCAGGGGGAGATGACTAATGACAGAAGGCGATAACAGTGATACTTTCGAATTTCATTCAGCATTAGCCCTGCAAACACTCCCTAAATCATTGAAACGTAGATTGTGGTCATTGCCTATGGTCCTTTGTAGTAGCCTGGTATCATTAAAATTACTCGTAACTTGGCTGTTAATTTCTGTTGGATTGAGGCTGAGACGTAACTCCTGCCAGATGAAATCACACATAGGAATTTAAGCCAGGGCAACTAATTTCTAGATGATCTCAGGTCTCCCCAAAGGTAGTCCTCCCTGCTTTCTTTATGGGACTTCAAACATTCAGAGCTCCGGAGCTTTAAAATAGCATGTTGGTCCTCTGTAAGCTCTTTGCAACGTGGAACACTAAGTGGCCTTGAGCCACAGCCAGAAAGTTTACCTTTCAGCAGGGTCTTATGCTGCAGGGAGCCTTGCCAAAGCCACATTATTCAGCAATAGCTTTGCGCTGCTTACTCCTTCTCATTCAAATGCCTATGTCTGACATTTGGTGTGGGTGGCTGTAATAAGCTGACTCCACCGTCTTCCCTGTCTATTTTACTCTCAAGTATTCTCAGCAATAGTGGAGTAAACCATGCTGCCAAAGGGAGTTACGCTGACACTTCCCAAGAGAAGTGCCATAGCAAAATATGACAGGGAGAGGAAAGTGAAGACAGGGAACATGTTAGACAAGGCTTAGGATTTACAAGCAAGGCAAAGCAGTGACTGAACAACATACACAACTCAGCTACTGTCGTGGTTTAACCCCAGCCAGCAACTGAGCACCACGCAGCCGCTCACTCACTCCCCCCCATCCAGTGGGATGGAGGAGAAAATCGGGAAAAAGAAGTAAAACTCGTGGGTTGAGATAAGAACGGTTTAATAGAACAGAAAAGAAGAAACTAATAATGATAATGATAACACTAATAAAATGACAACAGTAGTAATAAAAGGATTGGAATGTATAAATGACGTGCAGGGCAATTGCTCACCACTCGCCGACTGACACCCAGCCAGTCCCAGAGTGGCGATTCCCCGCCCCCACTTCCCAGTTCCTATACTAGATGGGACATCCCATGGTATGGAATACACCGTTGGCCAGTTTGGGTCAGGTGCCCTGGCTGTGTCCTGTGCCAACTTCTTGTGGCCCTCCAGCTTTCTTGCTGGCTGGGCTTGAGAAGCTGAAAAATCCTTGACTATAGTCTAAACACTACTGAGCAACAACTGAAAACATCAGTGTTATCAACATTCTTTGCATACTGAACTCAAAACACAGCACTGTACCAGCTACTAGGGAGACAGTTAACTCTATCCCAGCTGAAACCAGGACACTACACTGTATGAGATTTACTCTGGGTCAAAACAATGGAAGCAGCTGAAAGCCTATGTAGAAGCAAAAGCATAGAAGAAACAAGGTAAGAAGAATGCCTCTTTTTTATACTCAGTAATGTGAGAAATGTACAATTTTTTGTTTGTTTGAATGGGATGCCAAACTGTATCCAGGTGACTTGACTAGGAAATGCCAAAGTAGATGGTATTACTCCAGGTGGGTGACAGACAAAAATAAGCTGAAGTCATCAGCTAGCTGTTTGTTTGCTACAGTTCAGCTGTAGCATTAAGGTTTGTAAACAGTTTTTTAAAAGCAAACTATTCTAGCACCAAGTAAGAAATTAACTGGAGGTATTTTGAGTTTTCTTGTATTTGAAACAGCAGCTACAGTTACACATCCTAATAAAGGAAGATATTTGGGAAACATTAAATACAGGTAAATACTATTTTACAATGGTGGCAAGTCATTTACAATCTAAATGTATATAGCTTTCCACATGAGATCTGCAATAAAGAAATCCATAACGTCACAAATAATTAAATGAAGAATAAAAAAAGTTCATCCATCAAAATTTTGGGGGATGTGCAAGAATATTCTTGCTAGGTCTCTTGCCTCCTTCAGTAATGCTAAATATTAAACTGGTCTTATTTAATTTCCTTTCTCTTTTCTATACTGCTTGTGGAGACAGTTTGGAAAGAATCCAGCAATAAGATGTTCCTGTTCTGACTGGTGGTTGGGTTTTTTCCCCTACTGCTGTCACAGAGGTTGTTCTGTTTTATTTATTTAATTTGGTTGTGGATGTCATTATTGCTTACTATAACATGGGCTTTTTCATGTTTCTGGTATACCTCTCTTTGCTATTCTTCACATCTTTTTTCTTTTGTAAGGAACTGAGCTGCTGCCCACAGACTTAATCCTACTGTTAAAAATCCCCAAAGGATCTCTATTTTAGGGAACTCTTATTTTAGTTCAGCATATCTTACGTAACAGTTCAGCCCTCCTATAGAGAGATTATTTTTTTAACTGCAAATTTTCTGGATGTATTAAGAAGGTTTAAGAAGAGTACCACAGTAAAGAGTTTATGCTGTGGCTGAGACTTACGGTCTACTTCTTGGTGGAAGCCAGTGTATGTTGCCAGCTGCACTCAGAGAAGAAATAGGCTTATACCATCCACGAAGCCAATTCTAGCACCACAGTTAGCAGAGGGGTAATGGACAAGGGCTTTAGTAGCCCTGGTCTTCCTCGCTGAGGAAGGCTGATGCAAGGTCAAGCCAGAAACAGAGAGCTGCATCTTGTCGGGGAGCAAGGACCAAACACAGAAGACAGGAGCTAGCATCAACAAGTGGGAATCTGAGGAGCTAGTCACCTGGAGAGCAGCTGTGGAGTGGGCATAAATATATTCCTTGTTTCAAGCAGGCATTTGCAAGGGCAGCCAGGTCTAAGCAACTCCAAAGGCTTGTTTGTTAGGTAGCCTTATGAGCATCAGCTGAGAAGGATTTGTTCCAAATGAATGGATCTAGTTCATTTGATTAATGAACTGCAAAAGATCTTGAGGCTGATCTGTTGACTCATTAGAGTAAAATGCTACTTTTTTTTTCTTTTAGAAAACAGTAAAGGGGACTCATGAATTTGAGCACTGTAATAAAAGCCACTTAGTTCCTTGATTTTCAGTACTAAAATACAATTTTTATGGTGGAGCTTGCATACTCTGAGAGTTCTTTGGGATGTTTTATTATTTCAGTAACCCAACTGCAGGCTGCTTCTCTTGATGTCTTGACCATAATAGCACACTACATCACCAAGTACATCTGACTACAGAAGACACCTCTCACTGGATTCGAAGCCAGGCTTGCAGGTTTGCCATCTGTACAGCTGAGGGTGGTCTCTCCCTGCTCCTTGGTGGGTGCGCAGATGAGCTTTTATCACGGAACCTAGCAAATGTGATGGATACAGACATGTCAGACTCCCTAGGCAGAACGTTGCAATTCATCGCTTGACTTCATCTTGATCGCTTCTCTTGGCAACTCCATACGGTGGGTTTGCCTCTCGCTGTTGGTCTTTCATCTACCTTATTACTCCCAGGTGGTCAGGCGGATTCATGATCTTCCTCACTAAAGAGGAGGTCCCAGCAGTTCAAAGGAGAAGCTAGTGGCCCTGCCACCAACTGCATGCTTCTCAACTGAGACCTGTGTCAACAAATCCTACTAGTAGGAATTTTTCCCCGAAAAAACCAGCCTGATGTTGCAGGCCAGAAGCTGTTGCGTAGCCCATAGGCCAGGTACTTCCCTTCATCAGGTAACCCAGCTCAGGGGCCGTTTCACAACTGGGTTCAGATAACTTCAGATGTCTACTGATAGCAATGAATTCATTCACACTAACAGAGTGTCACGTTTAGCAGCAGCAGCAACCATGCCGTTTTACATAAGCAAAATGCTACTTTTTTTCCTGCTATCTTATGAAAACAAGAAAACAGTTGTTTCCTTCTTTACAGTATAATAAAAATGCATACATCTTTTGCAGATTTAATGTAAGATCTGGAGCAGTAACTCTAATTCTAAACTTTCTCTGTAAGCTGAACAAAACCTGAATATTCAAGCAATCAATAAAGGAAATATGTATTTGATACTATGGGTAGAGAAGTTGGGGCAACCCGCATATGTATGTTTCTTAAATTTCTGTCTCACAAAACTGCTGGAGTTTTGCATATAGTATCATTATTTGGTTTCTGCAGACCCCTGTTTCCTCTCCTGTTTTTTTAAATGTGGAAACTGGAAAGCAAAAAAGGCATGAAACATACAAATTGTTCAGGGACATTTAGTTAATTAATCGAGCCACTAAGAGTGTTCTTGGTCTGGGCAACAGTCAGTACCAAGTATTGCTGGCTTACTCTGACATACTAATTGATGAGAATGTTGTTTTACTGAGAGCACTCTAAAAAAAATTTTTCTATATACATTTTCTGACTAGGGGACATGAGCTGCTCTTTGTTTAATAACGAAAAAAATTGGCTACATCATACTGTAACCTCTTTTAACAAATACTTTTATCAAATGCATAGATAATATATTTATTCATTTTAACCTTTATGCATTTTCAAATGTGCAAACTAAGCTTGGTCAGAAAAACTGTGGAACAGGTTTCTAAAGGTGCCTTTGTTTTTTCTTTTTGTGAAGATTTGTTATTTTAATAGTTTAGACTGGTGCACCATGAAAAATAGTGTCAGGTTTTTAATTTGCAAACAGCCATCATTTTTACCAGTGATGTATAGCTTATATTGATATGATTCACACACACTCCATTTTCTGTTCAGGGGACTAAAAAAAACCACCCACTGCACCAAAGCCACAACCTACATATTTTCCTCAGTCATTTAAAAAAGGAACATAGCATGCTGGAACTGCCTTTTTGCTTGACAGCCAGCAGCATGCCAATTTAGAGCTCACTTAGCAAAATATAAAACTGAAAACTGTAAAAGAGGAAAGCAGCATGTATATGTACCTGTCTCTATGTACAAGGTAGGAGATGATAGAACTTTCTAAGAATACTTCTCCAAAAACTCTAACAAATTCAAAGATGCTAGAGGGAAAAAACCCCACACAAGTAATACATAATTACAGAAGTACATAACGGATATTGTATTGCCCATCTGACTTTTACTGGTGGGTTTCCCCCATCTATTTTCTTCTGAATGGTATTCCCCTATAGTCACAAATAGAATTGGTCACCCAAAGGTTTCAAATCGTACTCCTGAAAACTTTGGAGCAATTTTCAAGTAGTGCACTGTAATTAGTTTAGCAAAGAAGATAACAACTGCTGGCAAGCACCATGATGCATTAAATAAGGTAAAACCAATCAAAATATTTTTTCATGTTGCTCGATCGGTTCTTTTCGTATCAAAACCTCAGCTGCTAGCATCCTTTACCAGAAAGTACCAAGTGCAGAAATATTTCAGACCTACAAAATATGATCTCTTGTATTACAGTGGATGTCTTTGTTGTGCATTTTCATTAACTTTTTAAAGGACACTAAAGTTGCTTCAGCTAAAAATGAGTGAAAAATAAATCCAAATGAAACTGTACATAAGAAAAAGTTCTTACTTGTAAATTTACATTAAAAAAGACTGAACATTCCAAACGACCCTGAACTCTCCACCTCCTCCTCATAAACAGTAATAATAAAATAGAGCAAAGTCTTTTAGAAGGGAATAATGTGTATGTCCCTCAGGAATCACGGTCCAGTTTCCTACACAAAGCTGTATGCAATGAACACTGACGCATTTTATCACTCTGTATGCATGTAAATCCTTCACAGTCTTCCAGGTAAAAAAGTTTTGCTTTGCAAAGATCCTTAACTCTTGTGAGTCAGAATCACAAAATATCATGTGCTGCTGCTGCTTCACTGTGTGCTTTGTAATGCTTTCAAAGTCTGAGCCTGGGGAAAAAATAGTTAAAGAATTATAAGCTCTTTGGGCAAAAGTATATTAAGCTGCAATATTTTCTTTGGTTTTGATATCTACTAATTAATTTTTTGCTGTTGTTTGTGTGATTATTTTTTTTAAATCCATATTGGGATACATGCTGTTATTTGTAATGACAAAGTTGAATAGTTGTACCTTACACTTAGAAAAGGACATGGGGAACTTACAGTAGTAAGTTAACCCTGCTGAACTCATTCCAGGTTGAATCAGCATCCCAGAGATGTGTTCTTAGAAAACTATAAGTTATTCTTATACCACAGAATTGCATTACAGTAAAAGTAGTGCTCACTGATCTTCTTCATTCACATTTACATGATTTGGGGTTCACCTTGGTACGTTGGGGTTGAGAATTAGAATTTCAATTTTGTTTTCAGCTAGGAGGCTGAATCTCACCTCTCCCATAGGTATAGGAGCTATACAGCCTTCCCCCTGGAAATAACAGCAATGGGAGAACTAGATTTCTAAGTGAAATAGTCTCAGCTATTAACAGATCAGGTACAGGACAACAGGCACTGCTTTGGGTTTTTACTGTAGACTTCAGTGATAGCTGTCTGAGTACTTTGCAGATGGAAGTTTGAAAATACAAGCTTTAGGTGTTTGGGGAGTAATACAAAGATCTTGGGTTTACATGTCTAACTTCTGCCTAAGCCCCATTAAAAAAACCCCAAACCTTAAAAAGTAACATGACTGTTTCAGTATCTTCAACAAAAGTAAACAGCTGCTCCATTTTTTTCTGGATAGATACATCTACCTTGCTTGATCTTAATATACAGTGACTTTTTTCTGAATATGTTGACATGGTTCTTTCAAACTAACTTCAGAAATTCAGCAGAATCCCGTGGACATTCTTCTTAGCATCTGTACTTTCAGTATTTTTGTAATTTGTGCTCATATATTTATTATTTGCCAATACTGAAAAGCAAGATGCTACCTCTAAAGATGTTGCAAAGGGCAACTGTCCTAAGATGGAAAATATAGCATTGTCAATGGATATGAGTGATCATGTATGGCCCAAGCTCTAAATTAAAGTAATTATGGCTAACATACTATACTCAAATGCCAATGCAAAATAGTGGAAACAGCTGTGTGCAAAAAAAAAGTAAACACTGCATTGTTGTTTTATCTAATGTACTTAATAGTTTATGTAAATCTGTTGCTCAGAAATGTTACATACTTTGAGCAAATGAGACTAATTTTTTTTATTTACACATACCTATTACAATATGGAACTGAGTATACAAATCCCAAAGGGGTCTGTTTGTTTTGAGGGATCTGTTTGTTTAAAAATGGATCATCTCAGAAAAAAAAGTTCATCACTTCCACAGTCTTTAGAAAGCAAACTTCAAGACCTTATGCTCAAGCCCTTTTGTCTTTTGAACTTGGTAGCACTTGGAAAAAAAAAATTGTTTAATCTACAGTATTCTAGACATATTCGTATAAATTCTTATGGCACTTTCATTATACCTGTTTCTTTTTCCTTTAATGTTAAATTATTGAGTGTTTTTGCATGCTCTTTGACAGTCCCTAAACCCCTGTTTTTTATTTGCAAGCTAAAACTATTCTTTGTATTTCTGCAACCTGGAAGGCAATGACTAATACACAACCCGTTTGCCACACTTGATCTTATGAAGTGTGTCATGGAACTTTCAATTATTTCCAGATACTATGTAACTGGTATACTACTATATATCGACACTAAACCCAAAAATACTCCTTACCAAGAAAATAAATTTCACATATGCTTGCAATATATTGTTAACAAGAGGCAGAGAGAAACCTCATTTTTAGAAGTAGTTTACATAAAGGCTGAACTGATGAATATTCCCTTGAATCACCTTTATCAATTCAACTACGTCATATATCTAATTTGAAGATTATGAACTTCTTCCAGTTGTTCTTGCGGGGGGGCGGTGTGCATTGGGCAGAGAGAGTGGGCTTTTCTGTTGAATTTATTTATTCAGCTGATGACATTTGGAATACTTTATTTCAGTTAATGCTGATGACATTCGGAATACTTTATTTCAGTTAATGCAAACACAAAGTTTTATCAGGAAAATCACTACTTTGGGTATTTAGTTTCGGTCTTTTTGTGATGCAGAGAAAAAAATTTTAGTCTTATGATTGACACAAGCCCCATCTGTAATCAGATAAATACCAAATGAAAAAGATTGCACCTGTTTTTTCAAGTTCACATGGCAAGTGTTACTGTAATGCAGCCTGAAATATGACAACATGGCATGGTTTTCATCTAATAATTCTTGTGAAAGGAAATACAATTTTCTGTTTAGGAACTTTCTGTTACAAAGAAACAGTTCCAAATAGAGCAAGCACAGAATTTCCAAATTTCATTTCACAACTCAGGTACAGTTCATGTATTTTGCAGTGTCATTTTGTTCATTGTTAAGATGATGAACATCATCATGAAGACTTAGGTCTAGGTTGCAACTTCACTTACATTTAAAGCTCTATGGAATTATTCTGCTCTGTATTTCTCTGAAGCGTTATGAAACGGTCAGCCAACACAACTCTCCCATGAAGCTGCTGAGAGAAGGCAAATGTGGGTAACCAACAAACAAAAAAAGAACCTTATCTTAAAGACAGGCGACTGTAATGATTCTTGAATGCTACTCAATTTACATTATTTTAATTACAAGAACATGGGAAACAGCTGGGTATATTTCAAGTGGACTAGCTCTTTGAACAGGAGTAATTCTGAAATGGCCAATATGAAACAAGAATGGATTTTGAGACAAACCTGTCGGTCAAACAGTTGTTCAAACAAAGAGATTTTGCAAAGGAGGTGTCATTGTGAAGGGCAATCCAACACAGATTTAATCCACAAGAAGAGCAGTGATTCAGAAAAAATTAAGGTAATGCTTTTTTTTTTTTTCAAACATTTATGATGATACTTTGTTGTGCCTCAAGGACAAAAGAAACAGAAAAAACTTGTTTACAAAAACGTGCATTGGTTTTACGTGACTTGAAAGTTTCATGATGTTGCAAATTACTTATCATTGCCATTTTAACCTTTTATAGGTTTTACTATCTGACCTCCACCTTTAAAATGTTCTCCCTATACTGTTTGATACTCTAAATACGTGGATTATTTTTTTTTAAATTATGTTAATTCAAATTCCTTTACTGTCAGCATGCTTGTAGTTATTTCCCCCCAGTCTTAGCATCACTCGCACTACTCAGAGAAAGTGTATTTTTATGAGGGAAATTCCAGAAAGAAGACAAATACTTTTCCATTTTCAGGCTCAATTTCAAGGTGAACACCCTCCAAACTGCTTAGGCTTCAGTGGCCTTTTTTCTACCACAAGACAGATTCCCTCCTTCTCACTGTTCTCAGTATTCTAATAGCATTGGGCGTGCTTCACTCCGAGTAGCATATAGTTTTGAAAGGTTTATTAATCATTTACTCTGTGTGCGGGTTTCTATCTTGTCTGGAGTTTAATGAAGGTGCCTCAGGACTTGGTGACACATTTTTTGCTCCTGGAAGAGAGATTTCCAGCCTCAGACACGCTCCATACGACGGCTGTCAGGTACACGAGCATCCTGACAGCACTGGGCTTCCTCACAAGTATGGAGCATCTGACGACTGAAAAGCAACGCTATTATCCCCCCCCCCCTCTGTTTGGGACGTTCTGGATTCTCAGAACCTTCTTCTTCTCAGTTGGCTTGGGGGTTTTCAGTGAACTCCTTTTATTTCACGTGAATTCGAGTACTGATTTGGCACTTGACTGGAAGCTCGCTGCGTTACACGCACAAAAAAAAGAAGAAACCCCAAGGCACAAACCCCGAGGCACAAACCAAACACAACCCTTCCCTGCCCGGGTCGGAGGACTTCAGAGGAGGCTCCCTCCGGCCCCGCAGGTGACGTTCCCGCCATCGCCCCCTCACGAAGCCGCCGCTCTCCTCAGCCGCCCCGGGGACGATCGCGGCCCGACGCCCGCCATCCCGCCCGCCAGGGCCACCGCGGCCGGGCGCGCGGGGGGGGTGGGGAGCTGGGAAAGCCCGCTGAGCTCTCAGGGGTCACGTGCCTCTCCACCCCCCCTCCGCCCGGCATTGGTATCGCCCCCCTCCCCTCCGCGCCAAGCAGCCGTAGGGACGGCGGCGGAGGGGGGGCAATATTTTTCACACGCCCCGCCTCCGGCGCCAGCGCGCATGCGCGGAAGGCCGTAGCCCGCCGCTGCGCGTACGTACCGACGCTATTTCCGGCGTGATGCCGGCGAGGCGGAAGCGCTGGGGGAGCCGGGCAAGGGCCCGGGGCCGCGGCGATGGCGGAGCAGGGCGCCTGCCGTCCGCCGTTGTAGCCGCGGCCCCTGGTGGGCGGTGAAAGGGCGGCCCGCCGAGCATGAGCGGCGAGCGGCGGGCGGGGAGGGAGGAGGCGGCGGCGGCGGCGGCGGCCTCCTCCGCCTCCTGCGCTCGGCGGGGCGCGGCTGCTGCCCGGGGTCCGGCGGGACGGAGGATGCCGGCAAGGTGAGTGTAGGCCTCGGCTGCCCTGCGCCGTGTGGGCACGGCTGGCGGTCGTGCTGCACGGAGCCCTGGGCCGTCCGTCTGTCCGTCCGTCCGTGGGGAGCGGGGCTGGGAGCGGTGGGGAGGAGGCGGGCAGCGCTGGTCCAGTGGGGCGGCTCGGTGCGGCAGGGCTCGAGTGGGAACGGAGGGTGACTTCTGGGCGAAAAGGGGTCTGTGGGGAGGCTTTAACCTGAGGGTAGAAAGTGAAATTGTCCAGAGCACGAATGCGGCAACTGCAAAGCAGCCCGTGATTTGGGGGCGGGGGGTGGGGTGCGCATCAGTTTAAGGTAAATATCCCTGAGGCGCATCCTAAGCCCTTGGGCAATTTACTGGAATGGGTCACGGAAGGTCTTGTCTCATCGCAACCTAGAAATCGTATTGGAAGGAACAAAGGTTGTGGGCTTTCTGTTAAGCGATAGTCCTTGCGCGGTGGAAAGTTTTATGGAGCGCCAGGTGAGTTTGTAAAAATGCTTCTCTTGCAGGACTGATACTTGGTTCATTGGGATTTCTGCTAATCCTCGGTTTTATAGGTGATAATGCCCCTTGAGAAGAGCAAGCGTTCAGTCGGCACTAATTCTAGTGCGGGTTGTGTTTTGAGGAACTGGCACAGATTAGCCTCAGTAAGAAACGAAATTGGCTTGCCAAGGAGATGAGTGAAAATAGCTTGGGTGCTGTGTTGTCTTACGAAACTATTCTGGATTTTGTTCCTGCTTTTGAATAAGTTAAGTGCCCTCTGAATCCTCAGAAAATAACAACATAACTATTGACGTATTGTAATTTTCTTAAAATGTATGTTTTTTGTCTTCTGTGAGAGATGCTCTTCATATATTTCTTCATTCTTCAAAGCCAGGATAATTTTCAAGGGTGGATGACAGAACCAGCCAGCCTTTCTGCAGGTGCAGAACAGACACAGAAAAAAGAGAGTGTTGCCACACAGTTGATGAAGCATGAAAAGGAAGTTGGTGTTCCTTCTAATGAACTTGGTGCAGCAAGCGCAGCTACTGACCAGAAAGAGCAATCTACATCGGAAATAAGAAGAGACTATGTATACAGCAGTACTGGGAGACCTGAGAAGATGGATATGATTAAATCACTTGTGACAGATCAGGATGCCTCTAGAAATTGTGAACTATATCTACCTGTGTCTAGTAGTTGTTCAGCAATGGAGTCATCTGAGGACAGGTGAGGATTATTTTTTTTATATAGTAACAACTTTTCTATAGAAAGGGAGGGATACTTTCAGTTTGGCAAATTGAATTTCTTGGCGTAATTTCATGTATGTTGGTGTCTTAGTGAAATAGGTCTAAACGTCAAATCTTAAACTTTGAAGGCCACCTTCGCCCTTTAGATAAATGGTGTATTTTTATAGTTTATTAGTGGTTGTCTTTCCCCGTCTAAGGGAATGACTGATGCAACATTAAGCTCTTAAGGGTAGGATGCAGAGCATGGGAAACCAAGAATTGAAGGCAGGTACTCTGGTAGCTTGGTTTTAACCTTGTGAACACTTTGGTAGGTGCGATGCTGACAAAGGCTTTTTTTAATCCTAACACTTCAGCTTTTTGTTTGTCTGTTTTTTCTAAACCTCCTGTTACAGGCCGACATAAAAACTTAGTTGTGCGATTCATATTTGTGAGTAGAAGTCTTTACAAGAATATTTGGGGTCTGGAGGAAGAAAAAAATATGAAGGTTTTAAAAAAAGATATTCCAAACTTCTGAAAAAAAAATTAATGCCCATTGAGAGTGGCTTTATGTGGTTGAAGAATACATTAATGAAGTAAGAGAAGAAAGTGATTTCTAATTAATCCTCTTTCTATAGGTAGCCAGTGGACTGTTTTGGATGACATCCAAAATCTACAATAAGTGCTGACTTAGTGAAAAAGTCACTAAAAATAAGTACATGTTTTCAAGGATGCTTTAAAAACCTTATTTCATGCTTAAATTACTCTGTAATTTAATTAAATAAGCACTGGCACAATTTAATATGTTAATGACTTTTTTTAATATTAACGTACATTTAACATTAATACACAGATACGCTTAATACATATTTGTATGAATTTCATATGTTGGCAAGAGTGTGGTACGTAAGGATCTTTATCCTGAATTTTTAAATTAGCTGCTATTTGGCATACTAATTCTATTTGATCTAATATGCCCTTACATGAACTATTAATAGCAATGAGTTTAGTCTGACATAAAAAAAATTAAGTATTCATCCCTTCATGATAATAAATGGAAGACTTTCAGCATTGTTTTTGCTTTCGTATGGTATCTTCAATACCGGGAGTTCTAGTCTTGCAAATCTATTGGTATAAATCTATTTACATTTTTGCCCATAATCCTTTCCCTTTTTTCCGGCTTAGTTTTGCTTGCTGTCTTCTTAACTTGTTGGGGTTTAGGTTTTTTTGGCAGGGTGGGATTTTTTTGTTGTTTGTTTTTAAAATGCAGGCCCGGGATACTGTTAAAATCTGACATCCTGGGTTTTTTTTTTCCTTCATGTCTTGGGTTCAGCAGAATCTGATTTACTAGTTCAACAGTTTAAGTGTTTACACACAACACTATGCACTATTTTATTTTTTTCTTTTGTGCATAAATTTAATTATTCTTTTCCATCTGTTATTTTATTTTCACTCTGTTGTCAAATATTAATGTGAAGATTAATGGGGAAAGGCTTTAGTTTCCACATTCTTGTTTCCACAGATTTACTTAACAGTTGCTATGCTAGAACAGCATTAAGATGCACTTTCAACTTTCAAATGAGAGTGCCTGTGCAGATGGATTGCACCTCTTGGCTACCTTGATTTCAGAACAACTCAGTTAAATTGCAGTACTTTCTTTACCCTGGACCTCCATTCTCAACAGTAACGTTCACACCCTCGCTTTGAGATCTCTTCTTGATAATGCTAGGCTATGCATAGAAACAATATCCTTTTACGCCATCATTTCCTCCCTCGTGGTCATAGCTTGAGTTCAGAATGTCTGTATATAGGCTCAGATGGGGACATTTGACTCTTAAGACAGTGTACCCTGACCAAAAAGCCTGTATTATTTGAGGAAGAAATGTTTATCTGGATTTCAGTTAGCCTGTAGGCTGCAGTTTGGAGCATGCTTAGAATTTTGTTTTCCTTGAGTTCGTAACATTCAAACTAGCAGCAGATAGCTGGCTACTTTTCATCATGATATTCTGCTTATTACTGGGCAGCTTGCTTAGCCCCAGTGGAGCGTAGATATAAAGCTCTGGCAAGTAATGCGTTCTTAGTTGCATGCGTAGGTTGCAGTATTCATATACTCAGCAAATAAAGCATTTTTGCTTGTGTCTTTTGCGAGTTCATCCTGTAAAATTTACAAATGCAAAGCGACTTTAGTACTCTGTAGTCTCCATACACCCAGAATAAGAGAAATTCAGGCAGTGATTCATAACCAGTGTAGGTGTCATAGATAGGAGAGGGGAAGAGTTGAGAGGCTTTTTTTTAAAACTTTTTTTATTGAGAACTCCTGTTGGGTTTATGAAAATGTGTAGGATGAAAAGCAAATGGAATTGAAAAAATACTTGGAGAAAGACTTAAGTACTTGCTTGTAGTTGTAAACAGGGGAAAAGGTAAATGCCTACAAGATTTGTTCTGTTACATGAAGTATGTGTTGATTTTTATTGCAGTGAGGAGGACATGTATCGTGATGCAGAAGAAATCGAGAGAGAGAAAATACTGCTTTGTGAGACAAGCTCTTCAGGTACATTTGAACTTTGGCATTTTAAGTGCAATATTAAAATTCATTGTAGCACTTACTTTGTGATGATTTGACACCCTTGTTTCCAAGGTCTTTTGTGCACAGATGTCTCTGTGTGCAGTAGAAGTTATGTATCATGACTGAGTACTTTGTGCGGTTTAGTTCACAAAAAGATCAATTTTACATAAAACTAGTTGCTCTTAGTATATTTTTTCCGCCATGTTTCTATAGTTACTTTACAAGAGAACGTGAATCCTTTGGAAAGCAGTCATATAACCTATGAGTGTTGTGCTTGAAAATTATTGATTTATAGTCATTATAGCAGCATCTGTTGCTGGGATCACTTGATAACCTTAGTGCTGTCTGTTTTGGAATGAAGGCTGTTGGGATTCCAAGAGAAAACTGTATTTCTTTCTACCATTTTTTTCTGGCTTATTCAGAAAGATCTATTATCTTTCTCCCTTATTGCCCAGCTGCTGAAAGAAGAAGAGAAACTTTGGTCAAATATTTTTCTGATTGCTAAGAAAATGAAGACTACTTTGCTAATTTCTACTTTTTGCCAATTAATATTTTCCAGAAGAGAGGAGCAGAGTGTTCTTTATTTTGTTGGACTACATCATTATTTTTGTACACTTGTCATTTTCAGAGGAAGCTGCAGGTTTTTTGCCTCCCATACTAGTAATTACTTCGTAGCTATAGGTTGTGTTGCCAGTCTGGTTTGGCAACAATGTTATTTTAAAGTGATGGAGCGTGTTTAGAAATTCAGTGCTTTTTCTATGTTATTCTGCTTCACAGTTGTCCTTATAATGTTACATATTCTATTTTGACAGAATATAAACTAAGTGTTTCACCAGAAATGGACATCATGGAGTACTGCACAAAAGAATGGAGAGGAAATACACCAGTAGCAAAAAGGATGAGAAAAGTATCGGTTCTCTTTTTGTCGAATTTTGTTGGGCTTTTTGTTTTCATTTGTATGTTTAGTAGGTGATTTCCTATGGGAACAGTCTTTAAAAGCAGGAAATGCAATAGCAGTGTTTTCCAGTGTCTGATCTTAAAAGTGGCTGATAACTGGAAAATGGTTTTGTTCATACTTGTTCAAAATGTGTTTTTTAGTAAGGCCACTTGTTCATAGTGTAGGGTTTTGATTAATACTGTTCTTCATTACTGTTTTCAATTCAAGTTTTAAATTTGGTTTATTACCATAAAATGGTAATTTTTGTGGGCTGTTGAAATGGCAGAGCAGATAATCAAACTTTTCGGCAGAGGGCAAATAACTGAAGTTGGTGAATTGCATAATTTTTAAGATGGGGAGCTTTAATGGGCAGGCTCAGTTTTTCTTAAATTATTCCTGAATTCTTATTTTTTGTAGGTTTTGGACTAGTTTTCTTATATTAATCTTGAGCTACAATAGTAGAAAATAAATCATAAGGTTGGTTGGGGGTTTTTTGTTGTTTTGGTGTTTCAGCACAATTTGAAAATTTAGTGGTATGTATGAGTAAACCTAAAAAATACTTTCTGTAAATCAAAAGATCCATGTGTCACCTTCAAGAGATTAGTAAGACAAATACAGATGCACAGGGCATTGGCTCTTGCTAGGTTAGCTGAAGAGACGTACTGAGTTTCGGAAGTTATATTTCAACACTGCTGCTTCTGCTAAAAGCGTATGTATGGGAACAGCAGGGAGGGGACAAATGTGCTGAGGCATGTGTCAAGATATTTCAGTGTAAACGCAAATTTTCCCTGAGGCAAAAACAAACTACATGTGACACATATTGAGTAAATGGAATAAACTATTGCTGAAACCTCTTGTAAGCATGATACATTTTTAGATTTATAGTCTTGTGTGTATATGTTGGGGTTTTTTTTAAACTTAAGTAGGTTAGCTACCCACATTTCAATGACATTTCTGCACTGTCATCAAATAAACACCACAACCAATTATCTACTTATTTTTCTTTGGTTTCTTGTTTGTTATTCAGCAGAACTAAAGGAAGGTTTTTTTAAAAGCGTAATTTGTGACAAAAGCATTTGAACTTCCAAAATGGGATAGTGGATCAACCCCCTTTTTTTTAATAGCATTAGCTTTTGGATGCTAATATTCTAGTATCTCTTATGAAACCAGTGCATGACCTTAAAATGTTTTATTAATGCTTTCATGTTATTTGGATTTTGTGTTTTTCTAGGGATATGAAGCAGTTGCTCAGAAGTTTGCATCTATAAGGAGAGTACGAGGTGACAACTATTGTGCTCTCAGAGCAACTCTTTTCCAGGCACTAAGCCAAGCTAGCCAGTTACCTAGCTGGCTGCAGAGTGAGGATTTTACTATGGTAGGTGTCAGACTCTGATCTTCTGACAGTAGAGGAATGTTGGTTCTAACCTATTTGATAATTTTATGATCTCATTTCTGTATTATACTATATATGCTCACTTTGCAATATCCCTTGAATTGAGAAGTGGTAGTGTTCAGTTTTGTAGGTTTACAGTGATTCTTTCAATGTGCAATTGAGTCCCGGTCCCCTTAGTTTCCAGTTTGTAATGTATGTTACTATACTGCTGACTGTAATGTAACTTGTCTGTCTTCATCTTGCCCTCTTGGTTTCTTCTTAACTGCATGTAATATGGCAGCAAGAGGTTTCCCACAGGACAGCTGGTAGTAACAAAAAATATAGACAGCTTACTCTAAGCACACTTGGAAAAAAACACCAGCTTTTCAAAATTATCATATGTATTCTTGTGTGCCATATATGGTTTCTCTAGAAAGTGGATTAACAAATTGGGTGCTGCAGGCTTTTCAGAATGTGTGTATTCCTTGTGTCTTAAATGCTACTTAAAATAAGTGTAAGAACAACTCCAACCTCAGATGAAGAACGGTTCTTATGGGGCACTGATGGATAAGCAAAGCAAGGTGTCCTAAAAAGAGTAGAAGAAAAATATTCCAGAAATTGTCTTGCGTCAACAAAGTCCATTTGGTGGTATCGGTGAACATGGAAGAAACATGTAAGAAGCTGCCTATGCAAAAGTGGCCCACTTCAGGGAAGTAAGGTTCCAGTTGTCCAGGTTGCTGCTGGAAATGTAAATGATGAATGTCTGATGCAGACTCTGTTTTAGGCTAGCGGTCCAGGTAGAATCACACTGCTCTTACTACCTTTTTGTATAACTTCAGAGGCGATCTTAAAATTTATCATTGTGGTTGCTATCATTAAGTAAACGTCTGCTGATATGTTTTTGTAATTACTGATAAAAATATCTCTGTGAAAAGTTTCTTAGTGCACCGGTACTTTTAAAAAAGTTTTCCGTTTTATAAAACAAAATTCTCCCAGCTGACAACCATCTTCACATTATCAGACTATAGAAGATACTTTCCCAGTGCTCCTTTAAAGAACATGCAAACTTTTAAAAATTACATACTTTGCAGTTTTTCATGATGTTCACCTATTTTTTTCCTACTGATTTATAGAAGAAAATGTGTTATATGGTAATTAACATTTTTTTGAAAAAGTTGTACATCTATAAAGCGAACTGATTGAAATGATAAACTGTTAATGCATCAAAGCAGAGGGCAGGTAACAGAAATGTGTGGCAACAGCTAGCAGTACAACTTTAACAAAAGGTTTTGGGTTTTTTTGTTTTGCTTTGTTTTTCATTGAAAACAGTGTTTACATGTGCATTTCTAATTGTAGAAGTTGCTGGAATATAATCTTTGATTATTTAGTTCTATATGTCCAATTAGCATAGGATACCGGGCAGGGATCGGGGAAGGTCTGTGTATATCTGACAAATACTTGGTTGCCATTAAAGAGGACATACTACTAATTTGATAAAATGTAAACTGGCTGCTAATGGCATATGTGCTGCTCTAGCCAAGTATTTAATTCATTGTGAGACACAAGGTTGCTCTTCCAGTTCTAGCAGTTAAATAAGTTAATAAATGAGGGTAAAAAAAATAGGCATGCAACTGCCAGGATGTCCTTCAAGAGAAGTGTAAAAGCTCTTACCTGAGCAGGTGTAGCATGCGAGCAGTAAAAGAGGCAGTTTTGAGGCTAAAGTATGATCTGGTGCATCAGCTAATCCCCAGGCTGCTTTCCTCTTTATCAGAAAACCAGTCCCATAGTGTTTTAATTATGTACCCTGAAAAGAAAACACAGTTTGTGTGTTCCGGACTAAGAAGTTTGCACTCTGCCAAGACTTCTGGATTGTCTGGTGGATGTCATGACATCTTTAACCTTCTCCTGGTTCAGGGACACTCTCAAACGTCGTCACTGTCATCTGGTCCTGGAGGGTTTTTTAATTAAAAAAAAAAAAAAAAGAAAAGCCATGAGTAACTTAGAGTGATTAATTTTTCCAGTGCTTACATATTGGTTAGATCTAGTAATAGACCATTATTCTGACTGTTATCCAGCAAGTATTATAAAGAGCCAGTTGTGTTCAGTTATGGTCACCTTAGTACGACATCTGTTCAGAAGAACATAAGAGGGATCGTTTTAAGGTGCATAATCTTAAAAATAAATAAATAGATAAAATAAAATAATAACATGCAAGTTGGTGGCTTTTCCTTTCAAGATTTTTGACTTAAGCTGCTGTTTCTTCTCTCAACTTCCAGCTTCCTGAAAACTTGCTGAGCAAATATGACTGGATCAAGCAGTGGCAGCTAAAGCAGAAACTGGGCAGGAAGATGGGAGAAATAAGTGATGAAATTAAAGAATATTTAATACTTCTAAGGAAGAAGGTTAGAAAAGTATTTGTTCATTCTTGGTCACTTGCAAATAAGAAAAATGACAAAGAATTTTGAATGTGGTGAATTTAGCATAAGGAGGCTTTCACTAGTGAAAAAAAGTCACTTTTCTGTATGTATACTGCAAAAAAACACAAAAACCAAACGTAAGAAAAGAACGTCTGTTCAGATCTGTGGGAGTTCTCTGGTCTTCCACTGCTTCCATTAGCCTGATGCTGGAATTAATTTTTGAGCTCTGCAGAAGACTATTAGTTAGACAGGTGTCAGTGAAGAAATTAATGTAACGGAGTAACATTTTGCCTCTGTTATTTCTTGTATTTATTTGAAGGAATGATGTATAATATGGATAAATGCTGTTGCTACCTTGGAAAGAAAAAAAAAAACCCAACCCAGAATAATGCTGAAGTAATTTCAAAAGAGTAGTTTTTCTTCCACATTTATATGTTTTTATTCTGGGTTAATGTAACAGGAAAATGTGCTCTTTTGGTGTCGTAGTATATTACCTAGCACCATCTTCCCCCTCCTTGAAACTCTGGAACCTATTTAAAAACTCTTCAGTTGTTCCTGTCTTACTGTGTATGCATATTCTCTTTCTTGAAGGCTTTTAAGAATATTTTAAAGGCTGCATTCATGCAGTTTCTGAGGGCAGGAATGAAATATGCATTCTGAGTAACTGAAATGTAAAGAATATGAAGGATGTAGGATTTATGATACAGTAAACAAACAGGTTATTATCTTATTGCTTATCGTCCCATGACAATATTTTTTTGCCACCTTGCAACAGTTTCCAACATTCCCTCCTTTTGCTTTGCTTAAGGACTAATTTAACTCAACTTGACCTTGATAGGACTACAGCTGTGGAAATGTTCCTGAGTGTTTTTAAAAGGGCACAATTCCCTTCATAAATTAAATTCTGAGTGCCTGTGCTGTGCATCTGGCAATTCACAAGTAGTTTTTTGCAGGTCTTGCACGGTGAGGGCTATTGATACATGTTGTATGTGGTGGTGTCTTTTATTTTTTTTTTGTAGTGGAAGAATATAAGTGAAATCAAGGGTCCTATTGAGAAACAAGAAGCTTGTGATAAATTGTTTAAAAATGAAGAGGAGGAGTATAGTCTCTATGAAGCGCTGAAATTTTTGATGCTTAACACTGCCATTGAATTATACAATGATGATAAAAATGGAAGGAGAGTTCCTGTCTTCTCATGGTTACTGTTTGCACGGGATACATCTAGCAACCCTTGTCAGTTAATGCATAATCACTTGAATCATATTGGTCACAGCGGAGGCCTTGAACAAGTAAGGAGAGATTGTTTTTACAGTGTTGTTTTCCTGTTTGGGAGGTTTTTCTTTCAAGTGGTGACTTTTTTGCTGGCTAGTTTAGTCAATAAGTAATGTTGTATATTTTTGTGCTGACTAGATTTATTTATTTTGGTAATATTCTTTGTAGATTGTTATTTAGAACAGGATATGCTTGCCACTGTAGTAGACAAGAGACTTTCCAGCTTCTTTCTCTGAATTCTGTCTGGTATCAACAGCCTTTGTAAGGGCTTTCAGTCTGCTTCTTACTTGGCCAGGGAGTTCAGAGTACCCTTTAAGAGAGAAAGGATCAGTGCCTGAAACCCATTCTTGTCTGGTTTAGTGACTTAATGGGATGAATACTGATGTGAGAGAATGTCTTTCCTACCTGTTTGTGGCAGTAGGGAAGTGGGATTCTCTGTATAAAGTAGCTTTTCTTTAGGACTAATGTCCTACTGTGCCATTGTTGGGTCTGAAGAGCTCCGTGCTGAAGGCATGGTATCGTAGAGGTGTTTGAGCAGCAAGTTAAGAATGGCTTGAATGATTGAGGCACTAAACTGGAGATGCTCATGTATATGCATTCTCATTTACTTTTCTGCATATTTTTCTTTGAAAAATTACATCTGATAGGTATTAGTTTAGTATTTTTATGAGAAATATCTTGCAAAAAGTATGTTTCATTTTACGTGTTGTATTTCTGCTTTTTTCCAATGTAGGTGGAAATGTTCCTCCTTGCTTATGCTCTGCAGTATACCATCCAAGTGTATCGATTGTATAAGTACAGTACTGATGAATTCATCACACTTTATCCCAGTGAACCAGAGGAGGACTGGCCTGTGGTGACTCTCATAACTGAAGATGACAGACATTACAATATTCCAGTCAGAATGTGCCAAGAGACTATGCTGTAAACAAGTGATTTTTAGCAGACAAACCAATGCTGCTTATTGAGGTTTCCAGTGCTATTTTGAAACAGGACAATGATGAAATCTGCGTTACTAAATCTACAACAACTTGAAATTCATGTTTTAGAAGTTTACATCTGAACTAATATATCAAATAGGTACTAGCTTAAAGAGTAAAAATTTTGCAAGTATGGCTTTTGTTGCCCAGGAAAAGAAAAAAAGGAAACTTCCACAATCCTTTTTTTTTTGAAAGGCTTACCCTCAATAGGAATGCAAAACCTATAGATTTCCTTCTTTTAAGAAGATAGGTGAGGCTCTGTAGTAAGACATGAGCTGACCTTCTGCTCCCTGAAATGATGAGATAATGATGAATTGAAATTTCTGGAAAAGTAAGCTGGCAGTGTCCTGACTGATATTTGTAATGGTGTTTAGAAGCAATTTGTACAAATTTTAGGTCTCAGGAAACAATATAATTCTTTTGCAGTTGGAATTTAATGCCTCCATGGTTTATGCTATAAGAGACTTGTTATTTAAAGTTTTCTAATGCTTTCATTTTTTTTTTTTCTGACATGACTATCTCTTATTTAGATCCAGCCAGTCATCTGTTACACTGGAATTAAAGAGCTCTTCCCCTTTCAACCCCTTGAGAGCATCATGGCAAAGAGGCTTGATAGTAAGGGAGTATAAAAGTTGTTTGTTAGTAGGTTACAAATTCAAAACCTACACAGAATTCCCTCTTCAGTTGTGATAGCTGGTACGAGATAACCACGTGCCCGCTAACTTCCATGCATGTTCATATTGCTGTTCCTGTAAGGTTTAATCCTTGCTTGCAGCTGCTGTGGAGAACATCAGGATTTTAATTTGTCCAGGGAGTGCAGTAGATGGAAGTAAACTTCTGGTGCAACTTCTCCACTCTTGGGAGGAGTATGTGGGAGGTTCTGTTTCATTATTCATTATGCTTTAAGTTGAAGGAATACAGAATATTTCAGATGCTGGGAGTGCTGACATACCAAAAAAAAACCCCCAAAATAAAAACCTTCACCTTTTAGCTTAAAGTGGAAGTATGTCCTACAGATGAGTCTGGGAACAAGAGACTGAAGGTTGATTTAAAGGAAATGCTGGTCATAGATCACTTGGTTTCTCTTGGAAGCCCTTCTTGTATAAAAGGGATAAGATTATAAAAACTACTTTTCATTCAAATTTTGTGGAGGAAATGACATGCAAAACTTCTGGCATGCAAAACTTCAAATTCTCTTGTTTTGTTCTACTTAAAATTAATTTGTTAACTTTTCTTTTATTGCGAAAGGTAATTACACAATGAGAATGTGTATTTACTATGTTCTAAAACTTGTTTTAGACACATCTTTGTGAGGTCTGTCATGTACTCAGTGTTACACTTACCATGTCTGCCTTTTAAAACAACTAGGTTGATCTGTTACTGAAAATTTCTGGGAGTTACAAGGTAATGAAAAATAAACCAATTCATCTGGCAATATTTTGTTTCTTGTTTTATGGCCTGTTTTCTCTAGCTTTATATTTTTGAGTTTTTAATTTTGAAATCCTTGTTCAAGTTAGTTAGTGAAAGCTGCGAAGCATAGTAACCTATATAAAACAAGTAATTATGGGCTTGCTGCTTGCACATGGACAGCAAAAAAATTTTCCCTGAGTTACTGTTATCCAAGTAATGCTGAGGGGGAAAGAAAAATAAGTAACTTTTGCAACTCACTTGAACTCTTCTATCAGAGTTGTACTTTTGATTTAAATAACTGGAATTATTTAAACCTTGATGTCTTCTAATTGTGATATATTCTCGAGATTAAAACTTAACACCTCTTTGAAAAAGGCATCTTTTGTCATACATTTAGAGCAGTGGCTCTGAATGTATGACAAAAGCCTCTAAAGCAGAGGCTTTTTAGGGGCTGAGTTTGCAGCCATTAGGTATGGAAACAATTCACATAGTCAGCTTGTATGTTGAACTGAGAAGTGCAGGACTGAGCACAAGGTATGTGTACGCCTTACATCATGTATCGTTCCTGCAGAAGTTCAGTAACAAACAGTAGAAAAACTGACGTTGCTTTGTATTTTCCATCCGTGTTTTGGAGATAAGCAATGAGTCTGTACTGTGGTGTGCAGTATATTGATTTAACTTCATTTTAAAACATAAAATTGACAGCTGACAGTTTTTAATCTAGACTTATACAATGGATAAATAACTGCTTTTCTGTTGGGTCCCCACTCCCCTGTATTCTACTGGATAAACTGAAAGAGTCTGTAAATTAAATGAAGTGGAAGCGAGGGATGGAAAAGGTGGAGGAATAGAGGTCAAAACAGTTATGCCCCCCACCCTGATGTCCATGAGTCTTACAGGTGAATAAATTTATAATAGCTGCTGTACTTCAAGATCAGTGTACTAAAGGAAGCAGATGCTTTACTCAACACCGGGTATACTTTGCCAGGTACAGTCCAGATTTCTAATACTGTTTTATGTGAGCTCCTAGGAGTAGAGTAGAGATAAAGAAAGTTTACTCTGGCTGTTGTACTTAGTGTGCTTTTTGTGCAAAAAAAGGTCCACTTTCGGCCCATCTCTTTTATTATCCCTACTTTAACATCATTTGTTACATCCAACTTCTGCCCCCCCCCCCCCCCCCCCCCCGTATGCTTTTTGGAGAAGGAGGTGGTACATGTTCATTGTGTTCTTCAGAACCGTTTTAGCATACTTTCAGGTATTAAATAGAAACATCGTGCTTTCTATCATAGTGCTTTGGCTTGGGCTATCTGATTGCTTTTTAAAAGCATTTAAGTACGTATTTTCCACTAAAAGCAGTTGCGGTCTACACAAAGCTTTTCTTTTGCCTTTCTTTGATCTAGTAAGAAAGATGTTTCGAAGTTGGTGGATACTTACCCTCCTGCTTCCTTTCTGTTGTTGGAAGTGTACAGCAGAAGTTCCGTGTGTGGAGGAAAAGAGGTTCAGGTGATCTTGCTGGGCTGGGACGAGGGGAACAAAACTGCGTTGTACCACGTGGGAATAGTTGGCTGTGGGTAGACGTGCTGAGCTGGAGCTGCGGTGGGCAAGTTAGCAAAGCTTAGGCAGGGTACGGCTCCGAGAAGCTTGTGCTGGAACCAGGGTGGTGGTGTCCTGTGGGAGCTCACCCCAAAACCTGGCTGGGGAGATGTGGGTGTTTTCGGTTCAGGACTGTAACTTTATTCGGATAGTTGAGTCAAAGCTTGACCAAATCTCAGCGAAGTTTATTTTTGTGTGACCGTGACAGCCCTGTCATCAAAAACTAGGGAAGGAAGGCAAAGAGCAAGGTGGGAACTTGTATCATCTTGCCAGAATGGTGGATGTGGTCATATATCCCATTTTAGGTCTTTGAGGAAGCAGGGAGAGGGAGCTCTTGCATTGTGTATTGAGTGCAGGACTTGATTCATGATCTCATGTCCCTAATATTTAATAGTGTCGGTTGTGCAGCTCCTGCATCTTGTTGTCTTCTGGACATAATTGCCATTTGTTCTCCCAGCACCCTAGCTGGCAGGATAGGACCAAGAATGTTTGAAGATGGCCAAATGTACTTCACGAATACTCCCTTTTTTGGTAATGGTGGAAGACGACATTCTGGAAGCTTGCTGCTAGATGAATAATTGTGCTATGACATCGACCAGTGTGCTTTAAGCCGGACAGATTCAAAGAATATTTCCATTTATAAATATTTCTTCAGGAGGAGTTTGGGGTTGTTTTTTTAGACACCTGCCCACCAGGTCTTTGAGGTGATAGGTTTCCTTTGGGCTATTGCAGCAGACAGGGACTGCAGTAGGTAGCCTCTGCACATGCTCTTCAGTGTCAAGCTTTCAGTCTGACAAAAAAAAAAAATATTTTTTTGATTGAAAAAAACCAAACTCATTTTATAGAAATTATGTTGTTATTACATAGGCTGAATGTGGTAGGTACTTTTTTCCCCTCTCTCTTACCTTTCTAGAGTCAGATAATTCTGCAAGTGTTTGCGGCTTGCTGGGCTGGGACAGAATTTAGACACTGTCCTTGTTAGAGCTGTTGTTCACCCACCCACCCATCTTCTGTTAAGAAAAAAAGAAAAGCTGCTGCAATAATTATGAAACTAGTATTGTCCTTCATGAACAGTCTTGTTGTGTTTCACAGAACATTTCTCTGGAAACTTTCCCTTCGTAGCCTACAGCTGACCCCCGGTCCGAGCTGCTGGTGTTTTACCTCAGGGTAAACTGGGACCCCTTCCTTCCCAAGCGCCAGCGAGGGGATCTGCTGACTCGTCACTTCACCTTGGTACTCCAGCAAACGCAACCCACGTTTAGGGTATGTAAATACCAGTTATGCTTAGTAAATATAGTCCAGCCAACAAGCTTTTCTTTCTGATCCAGTGATCTCAAAAGATCACGGTTTAGCAGCATCAGCTTACCTTTATAGACTCGTGTGAAGGGATATATTAGTTAAAAGTAACAGCGCATAGGTAGGTGAAAGACATTTTGAAGAGGTGTGGAATACTGTGAAATGAAGTGTTAAGGGACTTGAGATTTTTGATAGCTTTAATTTTTTAATCTTTTTGCGTATCAAATAGTTCATCTGTTTATACCTTGAATAAGAATCTGTTAGTAGGTACGGAAACTTGTAGCAAGCCCTCTCTTTGGTTTTTGAAGTGTCTGGTTTTGTTTAGGTATTCATCCAAACCTTTAGGTGATGTATTGACGCATTTGAGTCTTCACAGCCAGAATATTTTCTGTAAGAATTAGAAGCTTAGCCAAGACATGCTGTGCAAATCCTGAGCAGTGTTTCTAGGATAGGTTACTCTACACAAACACGAGGCTATATAGTGTCAATAATAATGTGTGTTGAGAAATGGTGAGGTTGGATTCTTGGATTGTCCAAGAGCAAATCAAATAACTTTTAAAATGTATAAACCAGTTAGTTTCTAACCACGTTTGCAGGTGCACAAAGCATATTCTATTTTTACTGTCCTTATTATAGAGGGCAAAAAACCCAGTTCTAGCCATAGATGTTTTATAAAGATTTAAAGTGCTTAGAAAAACAGAATAAACTTGATAATAATCGTCTATCACTGCCCATACTATTGTTCCTGAACTGCTGAGATGACGAAAATTATTTCTAGCTGAAAGAAATATATTCAGTGTAAAACACTGCATCTGTAGAGTAATGGATATAACTGTAACAGGCTATGTCTTTACAGGTGGAGCACTTGCTAGACTGCTACTCTCTTCAAGTTTCTGAATGTTTTCTGCATCATAAGATTTTTTCTTTTTTTTTTCATGAAATGTTAAGAGAAATAATAAATTATATTGAGCAAGGGGGATGTACAGGATGGGCCATAAATCTGCAAACTGCAGCTGTTTCACTCAAACTCTTTCGAGAGGCCCTTTCTTTGAGTGGATTCTTTTTTTTTAAATATTGTGTAAAATTTTGGCATTTGTTTTACAGCAGAAGATCTGGATGTTTTGCTCAAAGAGTGGTTCTGCAGAGCTGAAAGTAAGAGCTTTGGGTGAGAGCCTGCTTCTTGCCGCTTCTAGGCAGGTTCATCTCTTGCTGCCAAAGTTTGGCTTCTGTGCCAAGGTGTAACTAACTGCATCACGAGTGCGCTTGCATTTTAGAGGACTGTGTTCCTTTCAGCAAGCGAGCAAGCAGGAGTTAACAGCAGTTTCTGTCCTCTCACCTGAGCGTGTCTTTTGAATTTATATTGTTGAGGGGGCAGAAGAATCAATAATAAAATTTCTTTGGGGGTCATCGCTGTGCTGCTTGGCTAATAGGGTTGAAAAGAAAGAGGGCAAGGGATTTTTACAACTAAACCAAGAAACCCCCCAAACTTCAGCGAGCTAACAGTTTATTTCCCTTGCATTAAATAGCACTTGCACAGCGGCAGGCCGTGCCGTCTCCTGCTGTGTGCCTCAGACTCTCATCTTCCATTCAGGCCCCCTAAGATCGTCCCCAGAAAACACCCAGCTGGAGCATCACTGGCCTCCTGCAGGCATTGCCACAGGGGGCTGGCACAAGGGGCTTATGTACCAGCTTTTCGTGCCTAATAGTAATGTTACTTTTAGACTATCAAGTGGTTCCATGGTGTTCATTTACTGATGAGCCCCTCTGTAGAGCTCTCTGCGCTCAGACGTGCTGGGTTTTGTCTCATCAAACCACACTACAAACAAAAAAACGTCTTTTAATCACACAAAATAAGTGAGTGCCTTCTTAAAGGTAGTAGGTGATTGGAACCATTATTTAAAAAAAAAAAAAAAAAAAGTTGGAGCAATGTGTAGGGCTGTTTAAAGCAAATCTGTGATGGCTTCCACAGTCACCTGGTTTGTAAGAGACCCAGAGGAAAGGTCCAGGTGTTACTACATCCCCCATCACCCCACCCCATGGATATAAGAGGGAATATTATAAAAAGGAAATAATGGTGTGAGATTTCCTTCGAGGAACCGGGATAAAAGGTGTAAGAGCTGCGGCTGTGAAAGTGTTCCCGCTGCAGCGCGGGGGCTACGTTGTCATCGGTGGGGCTTGGCACCGAAACACCGGGTTCTTCAAAGAAATGCTGTGCTGGACGACGTGTGAATTAACTACCCTCTCGCGGTAAGGTGGGCTCGGCACTGAGCAATTAGTTTTGGCTGTAGGTTGGCTCCAGCTGCTGGGAAAATGCTCCTCTGCCCATGAGGCACGGGAAGATGCTGCACCTCTTAAGTCTCCCGGAGGAAGGAGGCTGGCTTTGCAGCTATGGAAGAGCCTGTGCAGAAAATTAATTACTGCTTGGCCGTCTTCTGGGCAGTATCGTCCTCGGCAGCCGCTCGTGGGCTTTGCCTTTCCTCCCTGCGGGTCTCTCTGCCCCGTCGCAGGGACTGGGAGAGCGGCCGCCGTGCTCATCCGACACCTCGCTTGGAAGTGCCCTTACAGACAAGCCCAGCCGAAAAATGTCAGCGGTGCTCCCTTTGTGCTGTACCTGTTGGTTTCAGGTTTGTTTTTTTTTTTCCCGTCTGTGGTAACGAGCCCTTTTCCCCCGCCTTTATCATTGATTATTGGACACAAAAGCAAATGGTGTGCAGCGCTGTCTGCGAGCGGGAGGGTTTCTGTCTGTGGTTGAGCACTCTCTCTGCTGAGGTCTGTGTGTGCTCTTTGGGGAAATAAACTGGATTATATTTCGGTATCGTGGGAAGAGCCGGTTGTCCTCGTTACTGGTGGAGGAGGATCAGAGGAGGGTCTGCTGATGGGAAGGAGGGAGGGAGGGAAGACTTTCGGGACTACAGGCAAAGAAAGTGAATTAATAATGCTGTTTGCCACCGTACTGCATGTCTTTTTTCCCCGCTTGCATCTGGCCCTTTCTTGCTTAGGGAGAGAGAAATACAGCCTATGTGGTCCCTGAAAGAGAAAGCTTAGTTTGAGAAAGCCAAACTCACCCCGTGTGACTCCGTTTACACTTTTTGGCCTCGCTCAATCTGCTCAAAATGAAGCAGCGTGGCAGTAATCCTCATACCTGTTTCCAAACAGGCTCTGACCTTCCAAGCCGCAGGAATGTCGGCTCGCTTGCCCCTGCCCTCGTGAGCGGCAGGCACAAAGGCAGTATCTTTTTCTGAGCCCAATCTCAGCCCCTTCCCTTTTTTTTTTTTTTTTTTATTTTTCCCCTTTCTTATTTTTTTAGCATGGCCTCCCGCCAGGCCAGCGCTCTCGGCAGGGAGAGCTGGACAAGGTCAGGCCGCGCTCTTTGCAAGCGGCCATGGGAAGGCAGCGGTGGGTGCCAGCAGCTAACGAGGTCGACACCCTAATTATGTTCTCAGCCCCGCTCGGCATTCCTAATCTTGTGCGGGAAGGTGACCAGACGTGAGCCGATCCTTCCTCCAGCCATGGCTGGAGAGCGGGAAAGGGGAGCCCAACATGGCAAGAGGCAGAACCAGTTTGGGGGTCTCCGAAGGCTCCGGACAGCCCCGCACCGAGGGCCAGGAGAAATAGCTGCCGTTCCCAGCCCTCTCACGGGGAAGACGGTATAGGAGGAAGTCGTTTTGTAGGCTGGAGAAGCTGGACTGGATCTCTGCTGTGGGCCAGCATGAGGAAAGTTGGGGTAGCAGGGTCCCAGAGGGGTCAGACATGGGTATGAGCAAAGCCCTGCCATCATACCTCTCCCAGACCTTTTTAAAAACAGTGGGTGCTCAAGTGTCCCATCAGGAGGGAGATTTAAGGCTGCGGTCCCATAGTCAGCCTTCTCCCTGGCTCTGGGTGGCATGGGTTCAGTCATTCGGGAGTACCCAAGGGACACCCAAGTTGTTCAAAATCAACCACTAAACTGTTTCAGTAAAGGAATGTTTTCACAGCTTTAGAAGAACAGCTTTGGTGGCTTGCCAGATGGATGGAGGAAGCGTCTTCTCATGACATTTGAGTTTGCCCTGGCCTGATGAGAATAATGCTCTCCTCCTAAGTACTGTCTATTTAACAGGAATGATAAAAGTTTTAGATTTGGTGTGGAAAAAGTATTCTGACCACGGTATTTCTGTATCAACGACACTTGGAGGCTTTGTAGAAATAGAGAGCTTGTCTTGCGTTGTTTTATGGATACCCTTGGATTTCATTAACTTCAAGTTCAGACCTTGCAGTTGGCAGCATCATGCTCGTAATTCAAAAATAATTTGCGTGTTGGATTCATTTCTCACCAGGAGGTATATTTTGCTTGTTCCAAATGAGAAGAGCACTTTAGATCACATCAGCTTATCAGAATTAATAAAACAGAAGCAATCAGAATCATGAATCATATGCAAACTGTTAGAACTTTACTTAAAGTAGTTAGAATATGAAAGCTATTGGACAATATTGGAGCACAGATCCCCCCAGAGAAAGCATAGATCATTCTTTTTAACAATGCAAAAACATACATCTCTGTTAAATACATAAACAGCACTCAATTTTAATGCAACACGTACTTTTATACTTTTGACCTTAGCAGTCATTTTAAAAATGTACAAAGTTTTAACCTTCATTGGTTTCTTTAGAGTTCAGAGAAAACCCACATGCGTAAAGCAAAGCAAAATGGTCGTTAAAAAACCAAACCAGTAGCTTTAGCATGTGTACAAATTACCGAAAGCAACGTTTATTTTGAGAGAGATCAAACGGAGTGCTACAAGTATGACAGAAAATGATGCATGAGGTAACATTTCGTTTAAAATCTAGGATCCCTGTACTGTAGTCCCAAACGGTGCTCTGGCTTGACACCTACAGTCCTTGCAAAATTGACTTGTTTAAGTAGTCGAGGATGGCTATTAGGCACACTGCTTTGCATAAAGACAGCTTTATCCTGAAAGAAAGAATCTGACTCTGATACTGAAAGATATTCTGAAAGAAATGAAAAATAAGCGATACCGCTCAGGTGAAATACGCATTTGCCTAGTTCTCAGATTTACCTTCAAATTACAGAAATGAACTGAAAAAAAGGGTTTTTTTCTCTACAGAAAGGTGTTTAGATAATTGACCTGAAGCCTAGTGCAACCACAGCATGCCCTGAAGCGTGGCCAGCTACTGCTCTTGCCTCTTTCAGCGTTGTAAGCCTGCTGAGAACAGAAAAAGACGTTGTCCTGCGGAATACTCCGTGGTCAGAGGGCCAGGTCGGGAAAAGATGAGGCCCCCCCAGAAACCCTTTCCCCTCTTTCCTGAGCAAGAATCCTCAGACTTTGGGTTGCCCTTTTTCAGGATGCTGCTTCCAGACACTACTCCCCGCTTCCCATTTTAAAAGGATTTCCGTGAAACTAAAAACAAGTCAATTTTAGAGAACCCAAAGGCACAATTAGAACATGCAAATATGAGTTCAGTATTCTTAGGCTTTTCTGTGGTGCTGTTCCCTGTAGTATCCAAGCATCTTTCACCAGCATTAGTGAATTTTATCCTTAGAGCAGCTCTCTGAGATTGGAAAACCTGCTGTCCTTGTACTCTACAAATGGTGTAGCCTGACCTCACGTGATGTGGTCAAAACTATTCTGAACCTCTGTTCAGAAACCGCATCTCCTTTGAGAGACTTTCTGGGGATTACCTCGACACCGGTTGGTTGTCCCCCACGATGATTTCCTGCCGTGAAGACAAAATAGTCCTCGTCTTCTGCTCTGCCCTTTAGGTGTAACTTAACCTTTGTAGTTTCTTTCTAGAGTGATCTTGTGGCTGGCCCTGCGCAAAGATGGAGAGAGCAGGATGCGCCACACTTGCTTCTTTCTCCATTGCAAAAGGCGTGGTGAAATTTGCTGTCTTCTGTGCTCCTAGCGCTAAAAAGGGCCGCTTTACCTACTGCCCAGTAACACTGCCCGATAACCTTTAAAGGCCAGTGAACCTTTCACTAAGGGTGGTAAATGAAGGGGTTACGGTTCTCTGCCCACCAGTATGGTCCTTGCAGGGTAACGCGGTGAGGGGTGCTTGCAAAAGACACTTCAACTCAATTTTCGGCCACCTCTCCCTCCCTTCCCACGTACAGACACTCACTGCTCCACACTCGCTTGCTCACATGTGCTCCTCCTGGGGCACTCCCCGAAGTTTTCCGTCCAATATAAACGAACCAAGGCTTTCTCAGACCGTGGGAACGCTGCTAGGCTGTGCTGCCCAAGCACCAACTTGCCTGCAATCCCAACTTCAAGTCCACCAGCAACGGGCAATGTCTTATTTTTTTTCTCCTCCTCCGAACAGCCCGGCGCTGGAGCGACAAGCCATCAAACCGCATCTTTCTAAAGGAGCTCTGTGCTTCTTGCCTCAAGCCATCCTCCCTCCCAGCAGAGGAGCTCCGGGGTTCTCCAGCCGTGCCCGCGTCTCTTACCGCAAACCCTCCGTAGGCTCCTGGCTTCGAGAAACAAAGGCAGAAGCAGCGACACCAAAGGCTGATCTAAAATAACGGAGCGGTGAAAGCAATGCTCTGAAAGATCAGAACCCGACATGATCTAAGCTGGACTGCCCTTATGACAGCGGTGGGGGTTTCTGCCCAGTTTAAAAACACAGGTTGAATTTCGCATCATCTTGTGCGTTTGCTTTTTAAAAATATACGAGACATTGCAGGTAGATTTTTGTTAAACCTAACGTAAGTGAAGTGCACTTTGAACTGCGTTACTTAAAGAATGATTAGATTTATTTTACAAAGCTTGTTGATGGTAGTAAGTAAGGGTACGCCATCTACAAAAATGCATTATGTACCTTCAACTTTTTTGGAGGTTTTGCTTTTGCAATTTTGTGGTGCTTGCAAACCCTGCAGATAAAATCAGTTGACCTAAGTAACCAGTAAACTTATTGCCTGCAGCCTTCCAATTGTTTCATTATAGCTTAGGAAGGGTTTTTTGTTTATCGTAATAGGACACAAAAGCAAAGTTACATTAGTGCTGCTTTGGAGAGCAAACTACAAAGTTGAGCAATGCATGGTAGTTGCAGGCTCTGCTGTTTTCTGCACATGTACATGCACTTTACTTTCCACCCAGGCAGTATTCTCATTAAAAATTAATGCAATTAAATTTTTTTTTCAGCTTTGCAATGTTTTCTTTGCTCTTCTGTTGCGTTTTTGCTGAATCACGGATAAAGCTGCTGTTCCAATTTTAAAATACATCAGAGGAGATTTACATGTGCTCATTTGTAGATAGGCCAAGCTGTTTTATTACGTAAGTATTTACTTTGCATTACCTTGATTACAAAGGGGAGTTATCAGACAGGGTAGCTTTTTTTTTTTTTAAATGCTGAATGATGCACATGAAGAGAGATGGGGGGAAGCTGGTAATAGATGCAATTGCTTGCTGGTTTCAGACGTTTTTGCTTAAAGAGTTAATTGAAAAAGTGCAGTACAGTACTCAAATATTTCATCTGCAGATACAATAGCTTATTTTTGCTTTGCCCTCCTTGTGGGTTCCCAGAGGGTGGGAGGGTCCTTTACAGCTGGCTCTGCAATACGAAAGTTTTGTCATCAGCAAAAGAATCTGTGCAGCTCAGATTTTTGCTCCGATATCTACGCTGTAGAGCCCTAGTAGGCACTGTCTCTCAACCCTGAATTGAAAAAACCTAAAAAAGGCAAGCAGTCTCAAGTCCCTTAAGATGAAGGGACGTCTCCAGGTTCCTGACTGAGTCAGAGAATAATTTAGGTCAGAAGGAGACCACAGGCAGTCATCTTATCTTGTCGTGTCCCCCCCCCACTCAAAGCACGGCCACCTTAGGCATTGAATCAGGCTGCTCATGTCCAGCTGGATTTTGAACTGAATAGATTGTCCCCATTAATCAGGCTCTCTGCCTCATTAAGTTATATGTTTAGTTGTGAAATATATGAAGTCTTTTATTTCCCAGTGCGTCAAACTATTCTGCGCTGCTCTGGGGCTGCAGTGCTAACTTTGCTGGAAGAGTTTGGGTCGTGGTCTTATGGATCATTAGAAAGCCACAAAGTGGCTGGAGTTAAGTCAAGTCATGAACGTGATGTAATTCCTTTAAGTCTTGATTTTAAACAAAGACACCCCCCAACTCCTTCTACTTCTTGACTCTCCTTTTCAGCTTAGCAAAGGAAAAGTAAAAAACAGTCCGTCAAAGAAGAGTTTTGTTGTAAGCTACTTTTTAATCACGGCATTACTTGACATTCAGTCAGCATGACGATTACATTTTCCTTCTCAAAATGCCAACAGACAAAATAAGCCTAGCAGGAGCCTTCAGAAGAAAATAAGGAAACGTCTGAAGATGCTGATCTAGGAATGACAGAAAATAACGATAAGGTAAAACTAATAAATTGATTTGAGCAGTGACAAGGCTTGGTAATACTAGGGAAAACTTTCCCCTCAGGGTTACAAAGACAAAAGAGCATAAAAAATATACCACAATCCTTCCGTTTTACTGAGCTAGAGCGTATATCTTGATTATGAAATGCTGAGACCGAAGCTCACTTCTCTAACCGTACAATTAACTCGCACAAGCTGCAGCCAAAATGCCCTTCTGTGTGAGTACGCGCTCCGAGCCGAGCTTAAAGCTCCGTCCCTCTGCCCCCGTCTTTTGTTTTTTGGCCTTTTTGTTCGGAAGGTGCCAATTACTGAGCAGCCTGGCAATGGTTTTGCTGAGGAGTGCATCCACGCACCGACAACGGAACTTGGCTTGCCAAAGCAAATCTACGCAAGGCATCCAAACGGAGAGGAGAGCCAGGGTCCCCCGTCCATCGTGTCCCCCCCCCCCGCAATCTGTGCCGTCCCACTGCTCTGCAATGCTGCGGCAGGTCGGGACCACGCTTGGACTTTTTTGCTGCTAAGCTGGCAATTCTGCTTCCTTTCACGACGCTGCCAGGCTGCAATTGAATACAGCGTGTTGCAAGGCACAGAAGGAATTTGGAGCTCCTCGTCCCGCCGGGGCTCAGCCATGAGCCCCCCTAACCCGCTCTGCACCGCATACACCCCCCCGCAGGTGCTCGCTCCCTTCCAAAAATACGGTATTCTGCACTTGATTTCTAGTAAAAAAGCAAACGTGAATGAAGGAAGGGAATCCTAACATTTTATGGTTAAGCTGGTTTTTGGGAAATCCAACTGGATACCAAAATTGTGATAATTTTGTCTTGTGTTTAAGAAATGTTTATGTGACATTTCCCCAATGCAGCCCTGCCAGGTATGCAGAAAAGGCAAGCTATAAAACCTGCATGCTGGCTTATTGCTGCCTGAATAATCTGCCCTCTCTCTGATGGCTCCTCCACTCAGAACCCAAAATACTTAAAAGTGGTGTCTTATGGACGCGTTGCTCCTCACCCTTCTGTCCCTCTCCAGAGCAGCTGAAAGGCAACCGGCAGCAGCCACAGCTCTGCTGTTTTCTGCCCTCTGATTCACCCATCTTCATGCCACGTTGATGTCTTTAGGATGGATATACAACAACCATAAGCTTTTCACCATGTCCTTTTTCCAGCTGACTGAGCTAAATCATGCTTCAGCTTCCTGCTATAAGGTCTGCTGAAAGGGTGTTTTATTTACTCTTTTATGTAGCTTTAAATAGCAATTTTTTTTTAACGGCTTAGTATTATTCCCATATTAAGGTCATGTTTAGACTTGCATCCTTGTTCCAATGAACTCTATAAAGGCCGCAATAAAAATGCCTGCCCAACACTCTCATATACACACCTGTATACATAATACGGCTTTCCAGTACGCTAACGGCTCCTGCCACCACGCTCAGCCAACACCCCCTGGCTGCACTCAAAATCCGCGCTGATCACGCCGCAACCACAAAATCTCAGCGCGAGACAGAGCCGATTGCGCCGCCTCGCCATCCCCTGCGCTCTCCCGCGTTTCGCCAAGGATGCCGGCGGCGGGGCCGGGATGCTGGAGCCGCAAGACGCCCCGTTCCCACCTCGCAGCCCAATGCAAAACTATGCCGGGCGACTCCGGCCTGAAAGCATCCTTTCTCCCTTCTTTTTAAGCGCGAGGCGCCATCCCACAAAAGAAGGCACTCTCGCCTTCAAAAGGTTTCTGTTCGCGCGCCGTGGCCTGCCCTGAATCGGCTGCATTCATCGGCTCGCCCTCCGTCTCGGGCTGCTCCCTCCCTGGCTGCGGATTCGGCAAAACACCGAGCAGAGCCAGATATAAATCTCTCCCGCTCAAAGGAAATATTTAGCAGCGAAACGAGTCGAGAACAAAAGACTTCTCTGTTACTCACCCAATCCTCTCACTCAGGGTGGCTCTATCTAACAAGCAGGCAACCGAGCGCTCCTGCTGGGCACGGGCACGGGGATGGGGACGGGGAGCGGGGCTGCCCCACGCCTGGGAACTGGGAACCCCGCACGGCCCCGAGCACCGCCGGGGAAATGCAGAGCTTTTTCCATCAAGTCCACCGCTTTGTAAGCGCGAGAGGCCTGCTTAGGGCAGCGAGGGGGGGAAAAACCCCCGATGTTTCCCGTTAGTTCTGCAAAAGGAAAACTCAAGACAAGTTAACGCAATTTTACGTACGTATTAAAAGCTGAGGAACATTAATCCACAGATTCTCGGGGTTCTGCTCTCATTTCCCGTTGTGTGAGCTGTTCCGAGATTTAGGATGTAGGATGCAGAGCAACTTTGTTCCTCTTTTTATTGTAACTGCGATTGTATAATTCGGTAATTCACAAGAAAGTCTGGAAAGGCCAAGTCTCCCCGGGACTTCATCGAGGTGACTGCACTCTGACTCGGAAACTCAACAGGTTTCTATTGTAAAATACTTATCACAGAGACAGACAGCCATTTCGTAAGCAGTAACACAAGAGAGACAGCTAAGCCATTTTACTAGAACTCAGGAAAGTCCTTTTGGGAAATAAGCGGTGCGGGACAGGGCGTGCACCAGCATCTGCCCACCAGAGATACTGGAACCAGTAACACTCTGACTGGGGCTGGCCCGCGCCCAGCCTGTAACCCATCAAACCGGCTGCTTCACCAGCTGAATTTGCCACCGACCCGAGTGGGAGCAGCGAGGTTTGAGGCGGTCGCTGAAGCTCCCGACAGCAGTACCCAGCAGCAGAAGCCGAGGCTGGTTTGGGATCGCTCACGGCAGAGCCGTCGGCGCCGGTTCGTCCACGCGGCGCAGCAAGGTAAAGAAATACACGGAGCAGAAAGAGGTGCGATGCACGCGTCCTTACGGCACGGCCCCGGTTCTTGCCCAAATCCCGCCACTCCTGCGCTCATTCGGTGTCTTGCAAAGTAAAGGACTAGTAAGTATTACCCACACAACTGAAAATTTACGATACCATTAGCTTAGCTCTGTATTCAGGTTTTTTTATAGTTGTTCATCGTCTATCTAAAGCAAAAGCTTCAGTGTTTCGTATCATTTGTTTTCAAATTTTTCCTTTTTGGTGCAATTATGACCTTGAAAGCTACATTGGTAATGCTCAAAATTCTTCAAAAATACTGCCGTTTGAATTTTAGTCATGTACCAAAAGAAATATCACACAAAAATATTTTCTGGCTTTATCTCTACAGTTCCTGAAAAACTGCGTCTTGTGGACTTGGGATACAAACGTACTGGAGAAACCAAAACTACATGAGTAGAGAAGACCTCAAATGGCCAGTGTGATCTGTAACAGTCTATATACACCTTATATACATACGACTGTTTGAGAGCCTGTATTCATGAATGTGTACAGTCTACATGCTGCACAAAGTTAATCTGCTTGAGGGTTTTTTTCTTTACATCTTTTTTTTTTAAACTACTGTCGGAAACAAGGAGAACAACCTTGGGGCGGCACGGAAAACGTGTGGTTACTGGATTTAGTCTTACCCTCCTAGTGCCACTGCTCATTAACCATGAACTGATTTTGCAAATCTGTCATTCAACACAGTAAGTTCTACATTTTTTTTTCTTATTGCATTTGTACATGTAACAAATTGGTACAAATGTTTACAATAAAATGTAAAGTTCATTGATACAATGCCTTTCATGACGGCCATAACTGGTTACTAGCCAACTCTGTAGTTTTTTAGAGACATTTTTAGCTGAACTTGGAAAAATAGGAAATGTATTGTAGCTTAAAATAAATGTACATAATATACAATATATATATTTATACACGTGTATGTCTACATACACATATATTGATATAATATTTTAAGTAATGTTTAGTTTTGATCAGTTCTCTGAGGAGTGCTGGGACTACCTGGCAAATAAATCTAGAAACGGAATTTGTCCACAATTAAATAATCATTTCCACAACTTAGAAAAATATACTTTTACTAAATAAGGTTTAAATTAACTGATTTATGGATATAGCATGTAGGATAACGGTTTCCAGACTCCGGCATGATTAAATCTGAAAGAACCCAAGCTAAAACCGGTAACAAATGCTGCCCCGCAGCCAAACACAGAAATACAAGCTGCTGCATCATCGGTGGCACCCAAACCCTCTCTGGTTCGGTCACCTCTTTTACACAGGCTTCATTGCCACCCGACAGAAGTCGCCCACCCAACCTCACGCTCGGTTATTTAAGGCCCATTTCAACCCCAACCACGCAGCGCCTGCCGCCTTCTCCAAATACAGCACTTGCTGATTGATGTGAGCAGCTCCCCACTTCCACCCAACTCTTGCCTTGAGAGCTAACATACAATCAAGATCCCTAATTAACCTCTTGGAGGACCATCAGTACTTGACCTTCACCATACGGACTTTGATGTACTGCATAGGTAAATATATTCTAGTAAAACATACATATATGTGTCTGTGTGTGTGTGTGTGTGTATATATATATATATATACACACACATATACACACATGGGTGTGTGAGTATGTGTACATCTCTATATAAAAAATTTCATGGAGCTATGTGTAGTAATGTGATATACCATGGTATCCTGCATACGTGATCTGATTTTTTTTTTAAATATATAGGCACCACAAGTAAGTATATAGAGCAAATCAACCTTTAAAAATTAAAGTTAAATCAGTGGACAAGAACTTTGGTAAAGCTTGTCAATATTTATTTTTTTTTTTTAAATTCAAATACAGTCAAAGTCTATCAGTTGCCATCACCCTCTTCACAAGAGGAAAGTGCATGGGTTTTTTTTTCCTAAAGAAAATTACACGTAAGGTGGGGCTTAACGATTCAAGAAAATTCTGAATTACATGTTTACATTTTCCAAAAGATTACTATCTTTCTGATGGAAAGAAAGCTAAATAGAGTTCTTGTCCTGTGTGTATTTTATTTATCGTATGCATATATATATAAATGTGTATATATATATATGTATGTCTCTGTTTATGTACGTGTGTGTATGTATATACACATCCACACACTTTCAACATGAGAGAGGAACCTGTTTTTCTCCACTTTGTATGTGGAGACTTACACGTTCCTCCCTGTCTTGTACCCTGTGCAGTATAAGCTCTAGTGATGAGGCCAAACAAAAAGATATAGTTCACCATAGTATATTAGTTTATGTAGCAAAGTCATTTTCAAGCAAGTAAAATAAAGCTCTGTATTCCAAACTTCTTTTCCTTTACATTTCTCATAAAGAAAAGGAAGGAAAAGGAAGAAGGGGAGGGAGGAGGATTATGGCAGTAGCATTGAGCCAGTGGCACGTGTGCGTGTGCGTGCGTGTGCGTGCCAGCGCGTGCACGCGTGCACACACACACACACACACGCACAGAGAGCAGGGCTTTGGTTGACAAATGCAGATTGTCCAGAGGAGGTGGATGCGAAAGTAAGGAAGACTCTACAGCGATGCAATTGTACCTTTTATGTTTGCATGGAGTGAGAAAACAAATTCAATTGAAAAAAAGCAAAAAAGCAAAGACCTCTTTTTAGGTCCCTCATCAGTGAGAGCATACTCAGTATGCTAGAGAATTTATCTGAAACCTTTTAAATCAAGGCCTCTTTATTACAAAAATAAAAACGAACAAACAAAAAAGTATGAGACGACAAGATGCTGAAGTGTCACTCCAATCGTCCCTGCAGAGAACAATTGCATCCCATTTATTATTCATTCTCTTCTCTCATTTCTACGATGTCTGTCATTTCCTCTGTGTGAGGCATGTCGGTCATTGCAGAGTCTTCACCTTCTGTAGCTGTTTCATTCTCATTCCGCTTCTTTTTCTAGATTGAAACAAGCATTCAGAAACCTATCAGTAAGTTGTGCACGAACACGGTCCTACAAACTTCGGGCACTGGCAGAAGCGAGGTGGCAATAACGGTTTTTTTAGAGTATATTATTAAAAGCTAGGATATCTGTGTCATCTTTGTGGCTTGTCACTAGTAAGTTGGCTTAACTTAGGTTTCCGTAACCTTCCTGGGGTTCAGCTTTCTCCTTTGTAACATAAACGCAATAATAGAGGCATTTCTTATGGTAAGCAACATCCAAACCAGGCTTCAGCATGACTGGAGGGAAGAGAGCATCTGGGATCTTTTACATCACAGACTTTTTATTAAAAAAAAAAAAAAAGCAAACAAAATATGAGAGAAGATAAGCTGCTTTAGGGGGGAAACAGAGGTGGCAACCTAATTTCTCAAACATCAAACTTCAGGAATTTTACAAGATATGAGCATTCTGGCTTTTCTTGGTATTGCTGATCCATAGTGATCCCCCACCCCACCAAGGCCAAGTAATATTAGAGTATTTTTGGCTAGCAGGAGCAGGAGGGCATTCAAGAGTCCTATGATTCATCCAGGATGTCCTGGATTAGTAAAGCTAAGAAGCATTCAGCTCCACTACAAAACAAGTTGAAGCATCTGTTCCTTATTATCCGTTTCTCAGCAGGCTGACTAGTTTTACAGAAAACACTTGTATAGCTGACAAAAAATCCCCCACAGGTATTATTGATTCAGCTGAGTTGGGCATATCAGAGTTTCAGAATTTCAGAGGCGTCTACACACCACTTGATTTGCAGCTCTCAAATGCCGCCCACTTGTTACCACTATAGGCGAAAACAAGTCGGTGTATACAGCTACCGGTTGGATCTGCCACTGTCACATTGGCTGCTGAGAGGAATGCTGTCAGCTACATACTAATTCTGGTAAGGGAATAAATTAGGTTGGCACGGTTATTATTACTACTACCCGCACACATCACTGCGAAAAATTAAGCCCCACGTCCCTGGGCAGTAACGCTCTACGAGCCACTGCTGTAACAAACAAGCGATGAGGAGGTTAGTCCCAACAGGCCAAGAACAGCCATTTCAGCGTCTACAGGTTTTACCCTTTGGTTCTCAATAAAAATATCGCAGGCTAATCATGACAGAGATCAAGGTCTTCTATTTTCTTATGGTCCCTGTACACTTTGGTCTATTGCCATGGCCTGCACTGTTAATAGGTATCAAAACTGGTTTTAGTTTGTTCCAACATAAGGCTTTTAGATATTCCATCTTCTGTATTTTTTTGCTAAAAATAGAAGTAGTGGGCATCTTCACTTGGCCATTAGTAAGAATTCTAATGAAAACCAAAAAAGGTAAATGCAGAGATTACATTTTCTGCTCCCATCCACAGAGCCCTTCTGCCCTATGGAATGATGTACACACCATGCCGTTTCTGCCTGGAGTTGGACCTGGTGCCCTACACAGTGCCTTGAACACATAACTGGAAGGACAGTACCCAGTCACCTAGCCAATATTTATCCTGTGTTTGACTTCATTTAGTGGAATATTCTTTGAAATCCATGTATTCCTACTACTCTGTACATGCAGGACTGTAGTGTGTAAAAGATGTAAAAGAACGCCTATGAGAAATCCTCATAATTGTAAGCTTAGTCTCTTCTGCTGCAGCAGTATATCTTCTTTTAAGCCACTTCTTTAGATGGCAAAAAAAAAACCAACTGTACTTTTTGTCCGTTTTCAGCAGAGCTGGTTTCGTGAAGAAAGAAAAGTATACATATAGATATATATACGCACACATATACATATAATAAGCTTGGATGAGTAGTTCGTATGTTTACATAAAGAAGCCATGTCGTACTGTAGTAGCAGATCTACAGTGCAAAATAGGTGGTGGTAAGGACATGATATCCACGATACACATGTTTTGAGGAGCAAGAGGTTTACTTCAGCCTGGTGAGTCCCATGGCCTGCTCCCATGGCTGAATGCCCACCAGCAGCTGGAGGGCACCTTTTGGTTTTATTTCCACCCAAAGAATTCCCAAGTTGCGCACTCTTGAGACCGCACAGGGAAGCAAGCCAAATTCAGTAAGTAGGGATGCTGGGGAGTTACATTTCAAAAGCGTACTCTTAATCTGAACTAAAATCCGCTATATTCACCAACTGCTTTCACCAGATCCTGCAGAGCCTAATTCTTACCTGTTTCCGATAGACGTAACAGGCTGCTATTGCAACCATGGTGGATTCTCCTACAAAACCAGCTAGAAGGGATCCTACTCCAAGGGTGGCTCCATGAACTCTGTGGGTAGCGTAAAAAGAAAGCAGTCATGGTTGTGTGAGAATGCATGAGTCATAATTATATTTTCACTGTCATATAGAACCAATCTGTTGTTAGAAATATTTCCTTCAAAGACATAATACACTGGCAAAGAGAATAACTGGCATTTTAAAGGACTTTTTTGTTTCATAACGGCTTCACTGTTTAGCAAAAGAACCATATCCTGAATCAAACTATGGACTAAGAATTTAAAGTCTTGTATGGAGTGCTGTAGAATAGATTATTTAACTTATAAACAAGACATTCTTCCATTAGCTTTCTTAAGAGTGCATTTAATAACATGGAAATAAATTCCTCTTAGGACAGCTTTTTGCCTCTGACATTTGCATATTTTTTCAAAAGGGACATCACTATCGTGCCTGCCTACAACAGTCACACTTGTAAATTTGTAAATGTTTCTTTTCCAGATATTGACGCTATTTAGGCTTTATATTATGGTTCATATTTGGGGAAAATGTTCTGAACTATGCAAATTCAGCTACCAAGTGACAGGGAACAGGAATGAAGAGGAAAGCAAACCCATCAGCTCTGTGGAGAATACTGACTTACCCCAAGTAAGGCAGCACAATGAGACTAGCGATGAGGACGATAATCCGCAGCACTGAGCTGGGTGCCAACACAAATGTCTTCTTCAGAGTCATCAGCCAACCAGTCAGATGTGCTCTGACCGTCACTGTTCATCAACAGGGCAAGGGGAGGGGATGGGGAGAAAGGGAGGCAAGAGTAGCAAAACAAAAGTCAGTCATCTCATATGACGCTTTTTCATGCAGAGCGTGCTGTTCAGAAATAACCATGGTGAAACTTGTTTCTGGTGACTTTGCACACTGGGAAACCCTACCAGAAACGAAGTAGGTCTTGTTGGATCCAAATTGCTTTAATATACTGATTTTTTTTGCGGGTGGACAGCAGTCCTTCCTAAGAGCTGCCCTCTTACAACCAATTTATTGCATAGTCCATGCAGTTTTCTTCATTACAAAACCCTAGCCTCTTCCCTAAAGAGAAATCATACCAAGGAAAGCTTTCCATCTAGCTCCTGTGTGGTACACGGTGCAACAGGTAGGCACAAAAAAAGGTATCTACATGTACCTATTCTTATATTTGTAGCTTACGTTCATTATAAACCTGTCAAACACTACATGATGTAGCATTTAATTACAGAAGTTAGAAATTTTTTGAGAGGAAACCTTTTGATTATTGCTGTCAAGCTTGTCTCTCTCTTGAATAGGGGCATTAACTTTTATTCTATATTATGCTCTGATGATATCTGAAAGAGCCACTGAATCTGGCAGCAGAAGGGGAGACTAATGGAGGTGATGTTACTGTGGGGGTGGTCCTAGATACTATTCCAAACAGTTAATTTCAGACTTGGCAAACATCTATCGCTACTGCCATTCATATGCGTGTTCTTGGTCAACTACAATAGACAGAATTCAGGCTTTACATTTGACAGTCAGAAATCTGCCTAATGACAGACTGCTCTTACTGCAACATTTGTGTCTTGACTACCGATGTAAATAACCTTGGTCTACACCAGCTTTAATAAAAATGGTATTACTTATGCTAGGCATGCATTTAGCCACTCACTCTTATAGGTACAGCCATGCCAGAGTCTACCACCACACCTCACAGCTGGTTTGGTTTTGAGGTTACAGAGTTTTTATTTTCTTGGTTTTTACCTGGAACTGGAAAGAAGGAGAAGATGCGCAAAGGAACAACACACAGCTCTGCAAAAGCGAAGTCTACTCCAATTATGTCAACTAAAATCTTCTCTGACACGTTTGGCGTCCAAAACATCACAAAACAGAGCTAGGAAGAACAAAATTAAGAAATGTTTATATTTCAGAAGGGAGGCACAACAAAAGATAGGCCCTCCTGGCCTGAAAAATTTGTTTACTCTACTGATGGGTAGATAACTCTACTGATGATAAATATACGTACATATTTATATGTATATATGTAAATATACATAAATATTTATACTTAGCTTGCAATCAAATACACAGAGTACACAAATGTACATAGGAGGGCATGTTAGCTTCAGAAGCAATTCCTACTCTTCATGCTCCTCACATACCAAGACTGACACATATAGAAAGAATTTTTATGGTGCCTGCAAATAGTTGTACTTGAATGGTCTAATTGTTACAAAAACACCGAGAAACTTGATTTTTACAGTACCAGCTCTGGTTAAGACACCCATATTCCTAAACAAATTATCAAATGTTTAACTAAAGATTTGAAGAAGTACTCCAAGACCCAGAGATCTGACCTAAATCTAAGGTAGGGGTTTGAACACGCTGCTGCTACTCGTACTGTTGGTACGTAATATGCCCGATAGCAAGGCAAAGGTGTTCAGCACAGTCCTGCAGACACAGTGCCCTCAGGCCACGAATCAACCGAGTCTTGTTATATTTATTAAAGAGTGTGCTGTTTAGTCATACATGAAAGGAAAACTTCCATAAAAAACCCACCACAAATGGTATAGAGGTAGTACACGCTGTTTAATTTTTGGGTCAATACTGAGGCAGGGCTTCAGTCCGGGGCTGTTGGCAGCTGGCAGGTCCAGCTTTGGTTCAAGGTACTCACCAAAAAAACAGTGCCAACAGCCCTTACAGGACTTTTCCTGTAAAAAGGGGTACCTGACATCCTTTCAGTATAGCTACTTTGTTGTTTAACTTGGTTTTGTGATTAAAAAAGTTATTTCTTCCTGTTATTCTCACAGTAAAGCAGATGTTAAGGAAATGAGCTGACTGAACAGGACAAAACTTGGGACCTTAAATGCTCTGGCACTCTTCTCGTCAGGCTACAAACCAGTGTACCAGGTAAATTATGTGCACTGGCTGTGCAATCTGATGGCTCTGTAAGACTTTATAACCACACTCTTATAATTTAGCATACAAGCTAGTATCACAGTATCTAGCTCTTCTCTTTTTATCCAGTTGTCACATCCCTACATGTTCAGATGGCTTTTAAAGCTAGTCTTTGAAGTCCTACCACCTCCAAGACAGCTGGGATTTCACTTTCATTCTTTGGTTGTGTGCCAGAGATTGTCCTTTCACTTTAGACAACAAGTCCCCAGACTGCAGAAGTTTCCCAAGGCCTGTGACCGGGTGGCCCGTGGGAGGTCTCGCGTTCTGACTGCCTGTGCGGTGAACAAAACATTTCACCTTCCTGCGAAAAGGCTCATCTTCGGTTTTCTTCTCCACTTCTTAGGGGAGGAACCACTATTTCTTTTTCACAATTGAATGTTTTACTTGACTAATTTGATGCTGTCTTGCGGTGTATTTCCATCACCTATACAGAGAACAGTAAGTGGAGGAAGGTAGGAGCAGAAGACAAATGAGCCGAGCGTGGATTTTTTTTCTGCTTTAGCCAGCAAGTCTCTCTCCCTGCCAAACTACTTGTACAGGGTACAACTGAAGCAGAGGGGACAATCTAGAGCAGGGAAGGTTGTGTGGTTGAGAATCCTGTTATTAAAAGGTAACCGTACAGTGACTGAGCAAATTCTTTCATTGTTGCAGACACCATTAGGCAGACCGCAGTGATTTGTACTGTTACTGCAAAGGACCTGTAAAGCAACTATACAGGCATATTTTGTCAAATCTTTCTTCAAAGTCCAATAAACAAAATAAGATGCAAAGATGGCCAACCTTTAATTATAATTTGCTGTTTTCATGAAAGCACAGACCTTTACGCTGCTCGTACTGCACAATGCCATTAGCATCTTACTGAGGAGTATACTTACTGCTGCTGCAAGATTCCATATGTTTATACTAACAGCAGAGTCTGCCCGCTGCTAGCAAAAGGCAAATAGAGCACTTTCCTTCTTCAACAGCCATTTGAAAGAGTATTCTGACATGGTTAGAGAGCTCTAACATGGTTAGACAGGCAAGCAAATAAATGACCAAAAGCATTGCTCTCAATCCTATTCTCTTTGAAGTTAAAGGTTTTTTCTGGCCTTAATAAGAACAGACTGAATTTCCATCCAGCTCCTACAGGAGGAAGGTCAGTTTGCAAATCAGGGGTAATGACTTATACCCAGGTGGTATGCAGTCATTCCTCCTCAGCTGTTGCAACCTGCTTTCTTCTCTGCCCCCCTGATCAGCAGAGTCAGTGCTCATAAACGGCTTCAAAGAGCGCTTCTTATATAGCAGCTGGTGGGTAAAGACAGCAATGACTGCTAAGCTCAAGAATAAGCAGTTTGAGGAGGTGAGGCATGGCAGCAGAAGGACCTTCTATTTCTGTCTCAGCGTGTTTCTATCTTTTTGGTTGCAACATTGCTAACTAGTTTAATTTTGCTAACAGATTCCTCTCTGTCATCTTATGAGCAGATGATATTCTCATTGCCCACAGGGAACAAAACCTCAGGAAAAAGAATGAATGCTTTGCATCATGCAAGCCCTCTGCAATTTAACTTCTAGAGTGCTTGCAACTTCAGAAGTTTCCATATTATCTCAAAGACAAATTGAAAATGTAGTGGAAAAAAACAGGCTTTACTTCAGGAAAACAGTAATGCTAAACATGCAAAGTAAGGAAGGTATTTCAGCTATTGATTTTATTACAGATGAGGTATATTGAAAATAGGATAAAGTCTTAGCTTTTTTGTGATGCCAAGTGGTCTGTATGATGTTTGTGATTCCCTTGGTAAAGGGTGAAGACTGATCAGAAAGGAGACCGGAGAAGATAGTAACAGATGAAATGATGCAAGTAGTCCAGTGAAACAGGGAGCGTGACACACACAGCTAGAGATGGGATCTAGTGGAGTAAGCGGTACTAACCTCCTGGGGCTCAGATCAGAAAAGGTTTTAGCAAATAGATTTACCTATAGGATGTCTCCTATCTTTTTTCGAGTTAAACACTGTTTGTTTCCCCCTCCCTCTTACATCTTTCTGCATGTCTGCAAGGTTAAAAATAGAATAAATAGGCTTGGGTAGGGTTACAGTTATACCTTCGTTTAATCTAATCAAGAGGTGAAGATGAAACAGTAAAAGCTTCCGCACAGGCTAGCAATATGCATGCATAATGGCATTGCAGCTTCAGGATGCAACTGCAGTTTGCTGCAATGGCTTTATACAGTAATGAATATTGTACTTGGCAACTCCACTCAGGCTGAAGCATTTTAATGCTTTGGGAGTAAGGATTTTGCTTGTGGAGTTCTAGCAACATAGTTGATTTGATTTTCTGTTATCTTATGGTATGGGTGCAGCATGATATTAAAGGATTGTTTTGTTAAAGCCTTTGATCATTTAACCGGAACCTCAACTGAACAGCGATGAGTGCTTTGAAGATAGAGGAAAAAATGAAGATAAAAACAGGAGAGTGGAACACTACAGACCATATGCAGGCCCAAGTAAAGACAGAAGGATTTATTATGATGGTGTTATCTCTGCATAAACAACAGTAGCCTAAGCATTTCTGGCAGTGTTTTCATCTTTTGAACTGATCTGAAGGGCTGTGCTATTGGGTAACGTGCCTTTAACTGATCTACAGTAGTAAAATATGAAAGAGTTTACCAAAGATGTCAATAATTTAGAGCACCATGAGGAAGTCAGTACAGCCGCACTAGATCCGATCAAGGCTCCTGCTAGATTAGTACCGTCTCCCTGCTCAAGGTCACTGGGGGCTGCCTAAGGAAAGGGCCCAAAGAGCAGGGCAGGGGCAGATACGAGATGTCCTTCCCCGTCTGCGTGGTCTGAGCTGCTGGCCATTACGGCTTCACGAGTTCAATAACTGTGGTGCACCTTCATCCCATGCAGCATTATGTTGTGCATACTACATATCTAATATTAGTGATATTTTTTTTTTCCAATCCAGTTGTGCATTAAAGTCAAAAACTCTCTCACTTGTGGCTTAGCCACTCCCCGTAAGTAGGTGTGCTTACTTTCATCTGGAACCTTGCAATTCTCAGCTAGCAAATTCAGTGTCTCGGTGTAGTAAAAGGCTACACATAAAAAACTTCTGCTGTCGCCAAGCCCGAGAGAATGCACCAAATCTTTGTTTCAGTAGGGAAAGTATCAAACTGCTAGTGCTCAGTCCAACTTCTCGTTCACCTCTTAAGTACACTTCATGCATTTGACTTTCACAAATGATTGTGACGAAAGACTGTTCATGAGATTTTTCAGATGCTGCATGTGTGAGTTTGAACGCTAGTAGTTGAAAACTAACAGTCTTTTCATAGACCCTGCATCTCCTGGAAGCTATTTCCATTTATTCTGGTTGCTGACAAGGATTACTAAACCTCAGAGACCCACTACATAATGCATTATAATACATTATGCTAACAAAGGCTATTGTCATGTGTCTAGTAATCTGCAGGGTGCTAGACTGATTTGCTTTTTGGCATTTGTAGAAAGCTGCCTGTCTTTTGGGACATTTATTGATAAATATAAGGCACAAAAGAGTATTCCAGTGAGCTATGAACAAGAGAACAGCGTTTCTAGACTTCAGTGCAGGCTCCAGTTAGAAGAAATGCTGCCCGATGATGAAGACACAATATGTTTCTATGTTCCTCAGAAAGAAGCTATCGAATCCAAAATGGATGTTTTTAAAAATAGGTTAGACATATACCAGCCTGGAATGAGACTGGAATAACAGATTTTATCATGGGGAAGGGTAGTGTTAACCTGTTAAAGGTTCTTCTGTGATGAAATGCAGTTCGTATTTTTCTCCTGCAAAACAACTCTCAGCAGATGTTTTATATTATTTGTTGAACTTGCTATATTTGCAGAAGTATGGCTAAGAGAGGTGTTTCACCCTCAAAATATTGTTCTATGTATGTATTGAGGATTGCACCTTAACTGATTTAACCCATGCCTTGTTTGTGACCTCTCTATTCCCGTTTATGCTACATGGCGCCCAGTGAGGGCAGAGGAAATCTACTTTACACCTTATTACACATCTAGCTTTGAATTGAACCTCTGATCTTTGGGATAGTATCAGTTAAGTTCATCACTTCTATTAATATGGAAGAATATGTGTCATATGATTTTTGCCTTTTGAAGTGTGCAGCAAATTTAAAAGTAGCCTGAGTCTTACGTGGTCTGATCTCCTGATTTGCCACACATCTCCACGGCCTCCCTCCTTCTCACATAAACAAAACTTCCATGATTCTGTCTCCTTTCAGAGCTTGTATCACGCTTACAAGATAAGCTGATCTCGCAGATATGTTTAAGTCAAAAGAATATCTTGTTCTAACTCGCATCAGTGTGAAAAACTGAATTTGACTCCTCTGTTCAACATCCTGTTTTGCAAGATGTTGGGGGAAAAAAAAAATTGTTGAATTTGTTAGTGCTGTTCTTATGCCTGTTCCAAACCCATACCTTCACTGACCTTGACAATTTATTTCTCTAAATGACTGTGTAGTACTGGGGCTTGTTATGCAAAAACTTACTCTAGCATCTTAATGTAAAAGGAAAACTGCACTTCTGTATTTTTATGAAGAAAAGTAACAACAGTTTTGAACTGTTAACCACTAGTCCTGAAACTACAGAAATAGTTACTAGTTACACCTCTTTTAAGACTATAGTTGGAGTGTGCTTCCATGTTGAATCTAGCTGTGCAACAGAATACAAATTCCTAATACCTCCCAAAGCAGTCACTCCACTAGGCAGTCTCTGAAACAGTTGAACAACATAGAAAATGTTCAACAGGGTTCTTATGAAGGAAGGAGATCCAGCTACTCATCAATTTACACAAATAAAGGATTTTGTGTTTTATCGTTGACCAAGAAATCGAAAAGTCTAGGTTTTATCATAAAGACATTATTCCCTGTTGACAGGAAATCACATGTGAGTTTAACATGAAAAAAATCAAGTGAAAAACTTGTTGCCTTTGAAGACTGAGGGGGATTTTTTGGTTAGGTGGTTTTTTTTTGTTTGTTTGTTTTTTTAAGCACATTGCTATAAACAATCATAAAGTTCTTTGGAAGCTGTGGAGGAATTGCTGGCTACGATATGATACTAGAGGCCAGCATGACTGGCTTGCTATGGAAGCTTGCTGCATACCATAGCCTGGCCCACACCACAATGGACCTGCAGAATCCTATGCTATCTTTGCTGTAAATCATGTCAGAGAGCAGTCTTTGTACAGCCACCCTGGTTTTGGCGGTTTCGAAGAGTTTTTGATATACAGCTTTTAAGACAAGGCCCCCCCCCCCCCAATTGATCAGCCCAAATGGAGATGTTGAAGGTTCCCACAGTCTCATGCTCTTTTGGGATATATCATGATGATGTGCATACCCGTCCTGTAATTCTGAAGTGGGCAGAAAGCGGGTCCTTTTCTTGTGTGGGAAATGTAAGGTTTTTCAAGACCAGACTGGCCAGAGCCCCAGGAAATCTGCCCTGACCTCACAGCTGACCCTGCTCCGAGCCAGAAGCTCCCGAGGCCCTTCCAACCCGAACAATCCTGTGATCCTACGAAGCAAAAAGCCCTAGATCTGTGTGCAGTAAAAATGTCAGACTGCAGTCGTATTTAAAAGCGATTTATCATAATGCTGATGACTTGAATCACAAGGACATTCTCTTATAGCAATTACCCCTCAGGCGCATGCAAGTCAGTATTGATTTCTGTGAACTTTGTGTTCTGCGAAGGGTGGTGTAAAGCTGAAAACAGCCGTCATAAAATTTGTCAAGCAGCAGGGGGAGCAAAAGAAACCAGAGCCTGCCTGTGGAAAAACTCCCTAACTTCGTATCTTCTCCTGAAATAATTGGTTTCTACAGATCTAAGTCTCCTCCTGTCTCCCCCAGCTTTCCTTAGAGTTCAGTGACGGAGCATGACATTCTTCAGAAAAAAAGGCAGATCCAGCACCTGCACAATACACTGACTCTCTGATAACATTAATGTGTTGCCACATCTGCTTTCCCCTCAGCTGCTGCTGAAAATACTTAAGTGGTATTTTTCAGGCTGGGTTGGGTCACTAAATTGTTTCAGATGGTCATTCTATCTCCTCAGTGAATCATGCTGCTTTAGTTTTTCTAGAAAGCAGGATATTTTACTGGGTACAACTTCACTTTTAAAAAGCTCGAAAAAAAGCTGGCAGATTCCTAGGCTCTCTTTGAAAACTGTCGACTTCACAACTTTTAGTCATTTTCTTCTGTCCTGAGTTTTCTGCAGCCCTTGCTGCTTCCCGTTGCGATTACGGAGTTTGAGCAGAAACATGCTGCAGTGACAATTTTTGACCCTTCCTTTTCTGCTTGCTCCAGCCACTCGTGCAGAATAGACCCTTTGTGTGAAACCTGAACAATCATGAAGGAGACATTAGTCTCCACCTCGCTGGAGCAAACAGAAATCCTTTGTTCCAGGACAAAGGCTCAGTGCGGTACCACGGATGGGACAAGGCCCTCGTGAGGATTTTATAAAGTCAGCCTCTGGTGGTTCAGCATCTTCCTGAGCAGGCAGGAATGCTTCCACTCATGTCTGAAATAATTTTTACTGAAGCGGGAACTAAACCTGACCTTGAAAAGGTAAAAAGTGTCTTGAGCGATCGTCTGCCAATATGTCATTTTCCAATTGTTACTGTTGTGCCAGCAGCCTGAAGATACAAAAACAATCTGGGAGTTCAGAGACGGGCAAAATCAAAGCAGTGAAAACAAACTCATCTGCTGGATGGGTGATTATCATTCTAAAAGCTGTCCTTGGCATCCATATAGGGTATGATAGTAAAGTCAAAAGAAAGTGGATTTAGTCGTAAAAGTTAATGCTGTTTTTTTAAATGTGAATGTCCTAAATAGGACTTGTGATATGTCCTTAATAAAATGAGGCTGTAATGAAGCCATTGATGAAATAAGACTGGGGAGTGTGGGGGAAATCTGTCCCTCTTTTTCATTTCCTTTCTTTGTGTACTCACGAGAGATAATGACACTGAACTCAGCCACTCAGGGAATTTCAGATACTGGCACTGTCGGCAGCTGCAGTTGTGTCCTCCGAGAAGGACCAGTTTCTTGCCACGACATTTCTTCCTGTGGATTTTACTGCCTCTCAGTCCTAATATCCCATGACTTTAATAAAGCCCAGCTGTAACCTTTCATAATAAAGCAATGCAGAGATGCAAAATAAAGACAGACGATAAAAGGTAGGAAAAAATGAATGAACCTTGAACACAAATGCAGTGGCATCTGCAATGGCTTAAACTTTTGGCTGCTTTTTGATCTGTGACATTGAATGTCACAGGTATATACGGTGGCAGCAAAACGTGGTTCCTGTGCATTTATCTTTAAACGTGGGAGGAAAAACTACATGGAAGACTAAATAATGCTATACGGTACTTCAGTTCTGAAGAAAATGCAGTTTGTACCATTTCTTAAAGCCAGCTGCTAGCCAGGCCTAAGCCCTTCTTTGTTACGAAAAGGTATTCCTGAAAAAAAGCAACAAATACCAGGAATGGAGAGATAGACTGCAGTAGCTACTCTGAGTCTGAAGCTCTTCAGCACTGCTCAGGGGGAATTATTCTCAAAAGCAGGAAAGGAGATATTCAGGGAAAATCTCCTGTTGAGGAGAGCTGTAAGCATGACCTTGGACAGGGGAGGATGAACGACTGCTTCAATCTGGATGAACTGGACAATGTACTATAAAGTACAACTGCTTTAAATTTGGTGGAAGGGGAACGAGGATAGGCAGTACTAATCTATGATGCACAGTGATGCATTGAAAAATTTTAGTTATTATTCAAACTCTAAAGTTCCATAGCCAGACTTAACTTCCTTAAAAAACAAACAAAAAACCAGACAAAAATCATATAACCTTGGTCAGCTTTAGGAAACAACAAAGGCTTGCCCTAGTTAATGTAGTAACAGAAGCCACTTTAAGAAATTTGGCCCTTAAGTAATCTCCCGTTTCTAAATTCTAGTGCAGTGGCTGATAACTGATCTGCTGGAACTACAGTGCTGCAAAACTCTAGCTCGTGTCTCTGGCTGTGTTTGTTAAAACACAAGCATCTCAAAAACTGAAAAGCATTATTGCCATCAGAAGTCATGTTACCTTTCTGATCCAGAATTCAAATTTTTTATTTCTACTGAGAAACTTAGTCTGTGCAATGTTATAGTTTGAGCACATGAACACTGATAAACTTACAGATTTCATTGTTTACATGAAAGAAATCATCATGATGAATCCTGTTTTCCACAGAGTGGCTAAGCTGTTTCTTCTAGTAAGGTAGAAATGCTACAGTAGCCAAATCCTCAAGATAGAAGAGATTAATCCGTTTTTTAACTGGGTGTCATATTGCATTCCCCTTTTGCTGGAAAGCTGTAGAGTATCTGAAAGGCCAAGGAAGTTAAAGTATCGCTTGTCCTTTTCAGACCCTGATGCTATTCCCTCGACCATGGATCGCAAATTCATGAAAAAATAAGGCTTTGTTAACATCAGTGCATTTTTAACTACTTGTTCAGCTGCTGGGCTCTCCTGCACCGTCACTGCACAAAGACTACATCTTTGGTTCTCTCTTCAGCATTAAATACTCTCATACTTCACCACATTCCCCTCCAAACCCTTCCCCTCTCCCAATTCCCAACTTGGCCTTGGTGGGCCATCTTCTGAATGTCTGCTTTCAGTCATCTACGTAAGAGTTGAGATGGGCAAGTGGGTAGGTTTCAGCATTGCATGCAGGTTTAGGTGTAAAGCACAGAGAGGAACGCCTAAATTAAGGACCTCAGAAATCACCACTTTGTTCTGAAAATGCTTTCTTCGGCTTGTGAACTAAGAACTAGCATTAGCAGCCTGGAATTTATATAGCTATCAAAGCTATACAAGTTGTAACAACTGGGTGATTTTCTCTGGTAGAAACCCTCTCTCAATACACAGAGGAAAACTGTGGCATCAGTCACAAGGAAACAGAAACAGTATTTTTTCTTGTTCCCCTTTCCAGCATCTGAATCACTTGAAACCATGGGGATGAGGTGGCAGATACTTGGCTAACGGCCTTTTAAGTGAGAGTGAAGGAGGAATAATGGAGTAAAAGCCTCAATAGTCTTTCGCATTGGTCAGAATTTGCAAATCACTTGGCTCTGCTCTAGGTTGATCTTTACCAAACTTAAGTGTGTACACAGAAACCTTCTCACTCTGTTTACTCAAATGCATGAAAGTGAGTGCATAAATTCTAGTATTCCTAGCTTTACTTGGTACCTGACAGACTAATACTGGTTTCACATTAGTACTGGTAACTAGCCTTATTTTCTTTAGGAAAGGGGAAAAAAATTAACTACATTTTTGTGGAAGTATGTTCACATATACTGCTTGTGGCAAATTCTACTTTAAAATACTTCTTTGCACACCCTCTGGCTACGGTGAAGCTGCCTAAGGCATCTAAAAATTAAAGCTAATCTGTCAGGTCCTGAATGCAATTTACTGTGTCTCAGCCTTGAAATAAGACCTTTCAGGTGTTCTGTCTCCAGAGATGGAAACAAAGTGAAGCGCATGATACTTCTGTAAGTATCGCAACTCATTAAGTGCACTCATGGTGGCTAAATGTCAGCCTGCGTGGGACTCCAGACACCAACCAGCTGACCCCCAGTGAGAGCTGTATACTGCAGGGAACTGCCGTGCAGTTACTTCACCCTACGGACACTCCTCTTCTGCCTTCAGAAGGTTTCATCAGTGAAACAGGAACCTGTTCCTTGGCGTTTCTCAATATGCGAGCCTAATTCATATTACCCCGAATGCAAGCTAAGGGTACCTAGTAAGACAGCAGTCAGTCTTGCTGCAGAGATGCAAAGAATTCTTTCCCTTCTGTCCTTCACCAACAGTTGCTTTATGTCTCACTGTGTAGCAGGACTGCGTAGCTGAAAATATTAAATACATCAGTGTCTTATGTATGCAAGAGCTTTACTCAAGATACATTATCATGTGGAAAATGAGCTTATTGGTAAAAGAAGAAAGTGATATGAAATGGTGTATTTATTAGACTAGACACTGAAAATTTGAGAGCAAATGGGCCTACTGAAAACTGGATAGTCTTTGGTGCCCCTCATGGGAAAAAACAGCTGCCGGACTGATGGCTGGGAAATAAGATTTGCTGAGTTCAACTGGAAATTAAACAACTATTGAGTATAAAATGTTTGCATAGCATCAGGGAATACGTCAATAAAGCAATGCTATTGCAATAATATACTGAGTTGGTATGAATATTCTGTCTTCACTCATGCAGGCTCCAATTTTATCTGCCAGTGCCTACATTTCACTGGCTGGTGAAGCCTTGCTGATCATCAGGACAGGAGAGTCGGCAGATGGTATCCACTTGGCAGTTCCTAGTTTGGCATAACCAAATCCAAAGCAGAGCACAAAAGCTTGGGCATCTAGAGTCGCCTTTTAACCAGACAAGGCTTCTCAGCCTGAATGAAATACAGCTGCTTCTCTTCCACAGTGACTGGCTCTAGCTCTTACAGAGTTAAGAAATAGGTAGAAGACAGCAACTACTGAGTCCTGTATTCTGGACTTTCATTCTTTCATATAGGGAATTTTCCCTGTTACACTGGCTTCCTTGCTCTTGATCAGGGGTTTTGTCTTATCTCCTAGGTGCTCAATGATTAATTATAGAAGATAACCAAGCAGATGATGACTGGAGATTAGGCAAATGATGGGATGGCTTGCAGTAAACTGTCATCAACTGGAACAAAGACCTTCCTCCTCCTCTCTTCAGGCTGAAACTAAATTACCCCATCACAGGGACCCAGCAAAAGAAACCCTGTGACTCTGGAGCCCTCTCTGCTGTTTTAAGACTGTGATGGGGTCTATCTATTTTAATCTTGCAAGATCAGTTAAAGAGCCTACAGTCCCCAGCAGTCTGTCCCACTTTTCTGCCAATGGTTGGGGGGAAATAAGAGATGCACAGGTGAACATGTTAAATGCTGCAGCTTAAAACTTCTGATCGTAATAATGTAAAAAACCCCACTTATCTATAACTACACTCTGCATATGATTATATACTTATAAGATACATATTTATAATTACATACACCATACATTAATATATAAGGTGAATATAACTGCAAACTGATGGTATCTTATGCTGCTGTGCTACAAGAAGTAAGCACTAGAGAGCTGACACAATGCCTGCCCCTTCCTAAGGGGCTGATAATTTCCAGCAAATGAAAGAAACAAGACAGTTGCCAACAGTAACTCCTTGAACTACAGATGCTCATCAGCAGGAGCCCTTAGAAATCAAGCTGTATTTCTTCCCCTGTCAAAAGAATAAGTTCAGATATGAATCTAAATATTCCATTCTATTTACAAAAACAGTAATACTTTATTATAGAATATAAAAAATGGCCTAATATATAAAGTAGAAAGTAATATTCTAAAAGTAAGAAACATTTTAAAGCTAACATTAGACTCCTCAATTATGGACAAACCTGACTGTAAAGCAGGTGACCTTTTGACATGTATTGACACACACATATTCAACTCTCAGGCCCAAACATATAAGCCAGTAAGCTGACCAGGTGTTTGCTCCTAAGTACATGAAATTTAAACTTTCACTGAGATTTAAATCTAATGCAGGTTACCTGGCATTTGATTTTGGTTACCACAACACAACTGATGCCTATCAATTTGTTCAGCTTAAGTGCCTGAGTCTTCACTTTAGTTGAAACGTCATGGCAATGTTGTTTTTTTTTAAAAAGGGATTTACAGTTTTTACTAGTTTGTCTGTGGTTTCTAACATGTAAATCTGAAATTTGTAAGCCTTGCATAAACACACACACACATACAAGCATAAATGTGAAAGCTTTCCCCCTACTCTATCTTTCAGTCTCCCTTTGGAATAGAAAGGAATGAAAAACTGCAGGGCAAACTTGAACATCTGGATTTTGTTTCTTAAGCGGTGTCTGCTAATTAAATACAAGATAGCATTCTACACAATTAGTTTCTCCCTTTAATCAGTCTTTTTATTCATGAAAACTGCTACTTTCCCCGTTTGTCCGTAACTGTGTGTCCACTGAAAAAAAAAGCAAAGCAGCACTGAAATTCCTTTTGTAATAGCACTGGTGAGCTTTGAGCCGTTTCTAACAGAACGCATGTTAAAACTGAGGAGTCCTGTGCAGCTCTCCTGCTGTACATTAACTTGGTGACAGACGGATGAATGTGGCGTGGCGCGCACAGCATGTCACCCTTGGCACCTCGAGCCTGTCTTATTGGTAAGGGAAAACCTGTTGTAATACATAGAGCGCTCAAGAATATGAAGATACAACTGGCCACGTGTCTTGCTGACACTTTAGTTAACAGGAACCACGCAGCTAACAGGAGCTGGTGTTTGGAAATGTATCCCTAAAGCGCTGTGCTCTGTCCCAGCTGAGGCTGCTTGAAGAGGAAGCTGAACCGAATAGCGTAGTTCACTAATTACTGCTGTCAGAACTGACTGCTCCTTCCCTGCTATAAACAAACAAGTAAGTACAGATGATTCTGGGTCATTTTTAGTGATGGTGAGCTAGGGAGCCTCCACAGTGGTCTCTGAGAAATGGCTTTCTCTGATCAGCATCTTGTATGCTCCTCATGCAGTGATCTTGCTTCAGCCACATAGAGCCGGCCATGCTTTTACCCCAATGACAGCAACTTAAACGAGGCTGCTCGCAGCTCTTAAGTAAGACATCACTTCCCTTCCAAGCCAACTGAGACGTGCACAGATGCCACCACTTCCAGTCCCCTCAGAGAGTTAGATGTGCCCTTTTCCCTAGCGCTGCTTGCACCATCGATGGCCCGCTTTCAACTGGGGGCACGCGACTTCACCGACTCGTGTAGGGTTTGCACGCAGGCGTCTGCGACTGTCATGGGGAGTGGGCAGCAGCAGATGCAGAGAAGGAGCGTGTGCCCTCCCAAAGGAGCCCTCTGCTCACCACTTTTCATCTAGCAGGCGCTAACTAACACGAAATCAGCCTGGAAAGCCTTGCAGCTCAGAGGCGGATGACCAAATGCTAATCACGTGGCTGCCAGCAGCTGACATTAGCCAGGGAAAAAGGATCTTAACTGATAGCAACTTCTGTGTCATCACAGAAGAGTTAAGGAAGAGCTCAACTGGGAAAGGGAGACAGAATTAAAAAAAATAAAAAAAAACAGGTAATTTGGCAGTAGCTGTGCCCTACAGGCTGCCTTGGAAAACCCCTGAATTCTGCACGGTGGTGTCTAACCTCAGAGACACTGTCACTATTCTAAGAAAAGCCCTTGCTGAAGCGCAGCCTATTTGCTGTTACTCCTGCTGAGTAAGGCAGGGTTCCCTTGAGTAGCTTACTCCTCCCACAGCCTGCCCCTCTATGCACAGCTCACAAGCAAGGGAATGCTCTCCCCTGACAGAGCAAACCTTTGCCGCAATGGAGAAATGCAGTAATTCAGCACCTGGACAAATTATTTTGGGATTTCTGCACTGTACTGAGGCTGACACATCCCACAACCAAAGGGATGTGTGCTACAAATGCACCAGTTTTCTCTCTTGGGAGTCTGTGTCTTCACTTAGTTTACAGCTTTGCAGTGATCTCAGGGCTGAATTGTAGGGTCATCTAAACAGGTCTAGCTTTGAATCAAAACGTTTAGCTCTTCAACAGCCTTATCTGGCAACGGCAGCAAGACTAGCATTTGGAGCAGTGTCTCTACTTATATACAGAAAGAAGCATTTTTTCCTGAAGTGCCTAATAGCAATGAAGTAACAAATAATGGCAAGCAGCAATATGCACACTCTTTAAGCTGAAAGTAAATTACCAAGCATGCCTTATTTTCTAAAATCAGAACCAGTCCCTTAATTGTATGGGCAAAATTCTTCAGCTGAGTCCCTCCCCTCTGCTATATAAATTTTATGTTCAGCTACATAGCCATGAAACAGGGCTGTTGGAAGAACTACTGCTTACTTACAACCAAAACCACATCGATATGAGTAATCACATCAGCTCTTTTACATATTGGGAGTCTAATGGCTTCTACTTACAGCCTTGCAGCTTGTCTACAATTTTTTCACTAAGCAATACAACTAATTCCCATTTTTTGAAGAAGCAGCTTTAATACCTGTCTGATGCTTCAAAGCTGTGAGACGGTACTTATGACCACACTCAGCAGAACATATTTGCATGCTGCCCAGTCAGCCTGGGAAGGCTCAACTGCAGCCTTTCAGATCCCATTAAGATTGAAAATAAAAACAAAGTTATGTTTCTTAACAGAACTATGCCTTTTTTTTTTTACTCTGACCCAATACTGCTGCTGTCAACAAGGGTGAAAGTGCTTCTGCTGTAACAGTAGGTTTACAGGACTTCTTATGCAGGCATGACTGGTCTGTGGAAGGAGGTAGGACATTTTTCTTTCACCTCCATGAAATAGCATGTCTTCAATGATTGGGAGGTTTCCCAGCGTTTTACACTGGGAGGGTACTTTCCTGCACGATTGCTGCTCATACTAAAAGTTTCGCTGTTATTTTTTCCAGTGGTTAATGGACTTCCTTTATCTTTCCATCCTCTGGAAACCTTCTGTAGATCATCCACTGAAGAATGGATTCACATGACGTCTAAATATTTGACTTGTTTTGATCTCTTGGTCAGCCTGGGAGCCTGTTTCCCACTTTCCCTCTGATCCCAAAGAACAAGATGTTACCAACGGTGATGCCACCAGCCTGACTGCCATTTGTTGCAGTAGAGCCCCTCCAGAAAAACACAGCAATCAGTGATGGCCATGGGAGCTCTGCTACATGACTGCATCTGACTTTTGGCTGCAACAGATGCAAATTTGAAGTCCAATTCCTTAGAACCTGTGGCACATTATACTGAGCTTATATGCTGAAGCATTTGCAGTCTCAGGCCCTTGAACCAAACTGAGTCTTTAGAGCTCATGTGTCTATTTTTCCACTCTGTCCGTTGACAAGCAATCCTAAGAATCTGTCACTAGTAGGCAAAAATAGAAACAGGACAGGAAAAGCTATGGACCTCAGAAGTGTTTCTGGAATTTCAGTGCAGACAAATCTCTCATGATGAGCTTATGAAAGAACTGTCCTTGAAAGTACTATGGAGAACTTTTGGAAGAAAAATCCTGTAAAGTTACAAAACAAAAGCCTATTGCAGTAAACAAGAATTCCTCTGCAGAGGATAGTGATGGTCATTTGAGAAGCTCATGATCTATCAGAACTCGAGTACGCTGATAAGTGGTCAGAAGGGTTAAGAAAAAAGTTCAGAGAAAGCTTGAGATTGAAATAGCATTCTCAGAACAATCTACTAAGTGGAAAGATTTCCCCTTTGTGGGTCTCTGACAACATTGATAGACTTCAAGGCAGGCTCCAGCTGTAGAGAACGTAACATAACCTTGGCCTGGCACAGCACACAAGAGAAAACCTCCAAGGTGTGTGATGGTAGATAACATAGAGAGCCGTGGAAACTCTCCAGACAATGGCCAATTCAGTGGAGGCATAAGTCTGCCTTTATTGCATGCTGTAGGAAATGCAAGTTAGAGCCAGAACCGTTGGTCTCTAAGCCACATAAAAAGAATTCAAGTTTAAGTCTAGGAAATTAATAGACAGAAGAGATGCCACATTGGCTCATGCAATTCTATCTTTGACGGTAGCCAGTTGTAGCTGTTTAGGGAAAAAGTATAGGAAATAAAGAGCAGACAAAACCTCCTAATTCAGCTACGGATGGATTGAGTCGCTTCATTTTCAACTGTGAAATAACACGGAGAGTACCGCATCCCACTTGGCCAGGTTGTGACTAGGGGGTGGGGATGGTTACAAATACTTCAGGCCTGTGTACTGTAAGGTTTCCTTCAATGTAAATTAGTCTCCCTTCCTGCATAGGCCATGTGCAACTCAGTCAAAAAGGCTCTACACTAAAATGAAGGGGAGAGAGAAATTATGCCAGCCGTCTGTTACTCAACAGTGAATTTGTGAATGCGGGGAGGAGAGAATTACAAAGCAGCCAGCTACCCCATGGAAATTATGCAACGCTGGGGATAAAGAGAAAACCTGTCTGGGGTATGAACAGATTCAATTTTAGGACTCCGAGGACTGTAACCTAAAACAACTCCAGCATTTCCCACCTACATTTTTAGTGTGAGGAATGACTTTTTCTGTGAGAAACTTGTTTTCTAGGTTCTCCTCGGCTTTTGCCCTGCTAGTGCAGGTACTGAGGAGAGAAGCTGTCGTGGCCCTGAGGGCAGCGCCAGCCCTGACGGTCCCTGCCCAGACCCCCAGGGCTCCCCCCACCCTGCCCACGGCCCAGGACGCCATGTCACAAAACAGAAGTTGGATTTACCCCGGCCATCTGCTCCATTACTTGCTACCATCCCCACCAACCTGCATGAGTTTTCTTCCACAACTGCCTGTTTGTTGCTGAGAAGACTTGTGCAGAAAACAGTTTGCTTGGGGGAGATGCACCTTACGTATGTGTGCAAGCTGGTCGTTTTGAAATGCTGCAGGCTGAGCAAAATTTCTCCCTGAATGTCAGCCCCTTGCAATGCTTCCCAGCTTAGACAAGCCTTTACATCCTTCTGTCAGTGCCAGCACCGTCTCTGAGATTGCCCTTTTTAGTTCATTTTGATAGTAAACAAAACCAACACGTATGAAAGTTCCCCCAGCATGGAAGACCAGTGCCATGCGAGGCAGCAGGGAACAGCTACAGCAGTTTCGACACGTGCTTTTCCCACCGTTCACAGTAGATGAAGGATGCCCGGGGACAGGCTGCCATCCCACTGCACGTGAGACAAATGTGGCTTTTCATTTTCCTGACGCACTGGTTACCAGAAGTTTTGTTCATTTTGGAAAAAAAAGAGACAAAGAGAAGCAGATGTCTGATAACTCCTTGCATGTGGAGGCTGACTTGAAATGAATAGTGAGAATTAAACAGAATAACTCTTAAGATATCTAGCCTGAGTTAATGATAGCTGATTTTCTTAGTACTCCAGTACTATGATCACAATCCCTCCTCCAGATAAAAGCAACAGAGCTTCATAAGAAAAGACAACTTACCTTTCTTGAACTGCTAGTGCTTTTAGCATTAGGTAGAGGAGATAATTTTCTGGTTGAGATGAAAGACAGAGAGTTGAACAAAGGTTTCTTACCGTTAAGGACAATGCCATGCAAACAAAAGTGAACTTCTTGATATGTGTCGCTGTGACGGTGCTGTTGGTGTTCACCAATTTATTGCTGGGGTTATTCTAGGGTAAGAGAAAGAGATAACGAGCGTTAGCTTGGCTCCAGACTACTGGGAGGCTGATGGCACCACGGTCATGTGTTGGACCTGACTGTCTGTGCCCGTGCATGTCTGCCTTTGCTTGTTTGCTTTTTAACCTAGAGCCTTCTGAGTACTTTGTACCACCACAGAATACCTTCCGCTTAAACTGACAGCAACTGCTCCTATGGTCACTGAGGCCTGTGTAATCATCTCCCTACTTTTCTAAGGAATAAGTCCTATTTAAGAAATTCAGCTTTGAAAAAGGGTGGTAGATCTTTCTAAGGAAACTCCACGTGACTTTTTTTTAACCTTCATTTAAAGTTTGTAGCGTGTTTTCACAGGAAAAATAGGATTTCATTCCCTTTTACCATAGAGTGGTACCAAATCCATACACCAATGCAAGCACCCTTACTGATCCAATTAGACAAGTAGGTAATATAAACAAAGCTCCTGGAACAGCTGGCTCCGTTAATGCAGTTTAATGAACAGAACATAATTAGGACTATTAGATGTTCCACCTTGAACATGGGCTCTGTATTCACATGGCAGCGAAGTTTTACTTAAAACAACAAAAGCCCTATTCCAAATGTCTAATATAGCAAATGAAGCTGAAGATTTAAAATTGCCCTTGGGGAACACATAAAAACAAACTAAATGGTCTGTAACAGGACAGGATGGGATATCAAAAGCAGGGCACCATTAGGAGCCCCGTAGCAATACGCTGTTGGGTCATCTATTGCATTTATCCTGGGGCTGTTTGAGATACACAAGTATGTGTCAATGCTGATAAAACCTGTACCATGAGATGTAGTACAACATTTATTTATCCTTGATGTAACTCAGGTAAAAAGCAGTATCTGTCACACGGTCAGCCTCTTTTACTGGAGTTACTCATAAGAGAAGTAGGAACTTAGGCAAATAGATCTTGGGAGTGGACAAACTGAACATGAACTTTGTGAAGGGCACACCATTTCAAACTCATTCAAGCAGTTGATGGAATTTTGCAATTTAAAGCTTTTGTGGTGATCAGTACAGCGACGGCACCCGGACAGCTCCATGCTCCTCCCTAAATATCTGCTTGGAAGTTTGGGTGCATGAAGATGCACGTAGGCAACCCAGACCCTAAAGCAGGAAGCTACTCCCACATCCGCCCTTTTTGGGAACAGGTTATGAAAACTCTCTGTAAGCATTTTTTTCATGCATCTATTCTTAACTCTTGTGTTTCTGAAGAAATACTTCGTTACTGTTAGTTTTTATGTATGTGAGGATAGGCCTTGCTTACATCACTCACCAGTGTTCAAATGAACTCTGCTGCAACTTTCTAACAAGGCTAAAATAACAGAGAGGAAGGAAAGCACACCCAAAAGGACTGTGAAGAAAAAGGGCTCTCGTTTGTTCCTACCTCGCTGCTGCTAACTCTGCCCTTGCTCTATTCCACCCTTTGCTCTAACTCTTGACCACGTCTTGAGTATCCATTCCCACCTATTAATCAGATAAATACCGTTCACAAGTACTCTCACAGTTGGTGGTGTTGCTCTGAATCAGATGGCACAGTCCACTGAGAGTAACAGCATTATCACCATATAAAACAGCAAAGAGAGCACAGAACTAGGATATGCCTGGTTTTTTTTCAGAAAATCAGTAGTAACCCTTAACCTGAGTATAGCTGCTAGGCCATGAGGTTGCTCTGGACACAGTCTTATAAAAGACTGAAGCAGGACCCTGCACCTCTCTTACATATGTGGACAGAGACAACAATTTCCCTGAAGAGACAAGAATCTGACTTCTCCATTAGAGCCACTGAAGAGGGGCCTACTATCTGGATCCCAAATCCCATCAGTCAGTTAAGGCAATGCAGCGTGCTTCTGATGACCATCAGCATTGCCAGCTTTCTGAGTAACTGACAAAAGAAAATGAGAGTTTGCATACATGCAAACTGTTTCAGCATCTGAAAATTACAATGGAGGCTTTATAGAGTCCGGAAATAAAAAGTGCTTCTATCCAGACTCTTCTGAGAAAGCCTCAGCTTAAGGAAACAAAGCTTTCGAAAGGCACAGCGACATGCGAATGACGTGTAACCAAGGGTAAACCAATTCTCACAGCAACCTAAAAAAACCCACTGTGGGTTTCTGGTTTGGTATTTATTGTCTGAAAGGTACAGTGGAGGCATTTGCACACATGCTTGCCAGGATGAGATACCCTTTATACTGCTGCTACCTCACTTAGCACATTTTATGCCAAATTGCTCTTAAAACATGCAACTAAAATCCCCATTATATTCTTTTTCGGCAATTAGATAAACTGAATCTATCTGTGCCTTACCCTAGCTTTTTCTTCCTCACATTTGTTCCACAAGAGCTCTATGAGAAGAAGCCTTTCAACTGAAATAATAAACAGACAAATCATGGTCTAATCCTGTCACCACTAAAGTTGTCAGCACATCTTCCACCAGCTAAATGAGACCTGAATTTAGGAGTCGTAATTGCAGTTAATTTTGCTTGGCGATAGTGCATTTTATTGTTGCTCATAACAGATGAGGTTAGCAGCCTCTGTGTTTGTTTCCTGTCCCAAATCATTTTTATCTTGCAGTTTATTGGTTTTGCATCTGCAGGTCCTTTTCAGCAGCATGACCTCCGAGAAAGCCTTCATGTTGTATTTTATCTGACAGGTCAATTTAGCTGTACACAGGCAAGTTAGGAAGTTATGACTGATTTGACTTTCCCTTATTTTGTTTTTAAATTCTCCTTGAAAATATGGTGGATCATATCAAACAGGGCTTGCTTCAGTTAATTACATCCCAGAGCAAGGAAAGATTTTTTTCATCAGTATTTGGAACCACAAAGTTCAGTTACTAATTGGTAAATAAAGGGAAGGAGAGGATCTGGCATTTGAATTAGTGTCACAGGACATGACTGTTCTTCGCACAACATACGGGCTACTGAGTACCAGTTCTAAAACAGAGCAAAAAAAGAGTCTAAACAAAATTAATGTTGGTTATATATTTACTCTGTGCTCAGTTCCAGGAGTAGTCCTTGCATTCTTACATAATTATGTGATTTGCCAACAAAAATCTTCAGTCTTGGTCGGCTAAGTCAGTACTACTAAAATAATGTGTTATTTGTGTTACTGTCAGTCTATGAAACAACCTTTGCTAAATATTGACATAAGCAAATGAACCCAAATCCATTTGAGACATACCACAGAATCTGGAGCAGACGTGAGCTTGCTCACTCACTGATGGACACTTTGTGAGAAATCACTTCATTGGCCAAGTAGCTACATCATAGTAAGTAAGTGAGGACTTTTTTTAATCCTTAAAAATACAGCACCTATCTATTCAAAAGGTCGCTTAATACCTTGTAACACAGAGCTAAGGTTAAAATCATAAATCAGACAACAGCTTGAAGCCACCAAACCCCATTCATTTTAACTAGGATTTTAAGAAAACCTTATCAGTGGGACAAGGAACAATAGGCATCAAAGCAAAAGTAAAAAGAAGTGAGACAACAGACAGCCATTAATACATCCCTGTTTAATCTCTGGCTCATTTATTTTTTAAAGAATCTGTTACACTTGATTATGGACCCATGAACTAACTTTCTTCATATTTGTTTGGCAGAAACCGAAGCCATCCCTAAATTAAAATGTAACAGAGAGAAAGAGGAAGACCATGCATGGGAAACCACACGAAAGGTATTTATTACAGCCATAACATGGGCACTCACCTTGTCAAAAGCAGGGTACACTGCCCTGATCTCTGTCAGCCAGCCATACGGCATGTGTCCCACAGGATAGGTAGCTGTCAGAATCGCCACCGCCTATGGAAAGAGACAGGGAAATGTGAACTTCAAATCTTTGAACAGAACAGTTAAACTAACTTAGGGTGCCATTTTCCACCACACTGAATTTGACACAGTGAAAAACCAGGCAGGCAACTGGAAGCTGGTTGTTTCAGGAAGACCGTCAGAGTAGCCATCATTTGGCCCGGCCTTTTAAGCTTACGAAATCTTTCGTGGCATGAAGCTACATTACTCAGCTTTGTTGTTTCACCATCACTCTGATACTTTGGGACAATAGTTAACTCGAGCTGGTTAGTAATAGTTAGTAATAGTTAACTTGAGCTCCCTCCCACACTACTCCTGAGTTATTTTGCCTGCAGATACCTGAGTAGCAGAATGTCTTACAGCTCACAGTAGCTTTGGATCATATTTCATAATTTTAATTTATATACTTTTTAATTGGTTATTTGTAAGTAAAACAGTTTTAAGACAGACAAGACAGACCACAAAACAGTAGGCCTCAGTGGCTGACTGACTTTGGACATCAAACTGACTGCTCTGGGGCAGGAGGCACTTACATGACAAAAAAACCCAACAACCTCTCCCCACGTCGGTGCTCATCAACAAAAACCAGACAAAAATAATTCCAGGTGACCATTTTTATCACAAGAAACAACTCACTGCCTGCATTTTAAAACTAGGCCCTTTTGCACTTTCACAAGTACAGTCCAAGAGGTACATCAAAGCGTAACAACCCCCCCTACATATTAATGTATGAAAGATTTTGTTGAGGTTTCTGATTTCTGAAGAGAAAGTCCAAATACAAGTACTTCATGTCTTTCACGTAGGAAAGGTGTTTAGGGAGCTCTTCCTGCAGCTGCCTGGAAATCTACTGTCACCCCAAGTTTTCTAGTCCTCAGAGCTGAAGTGTGGATCTGTACTGACAACTGCCCGAATCTCTTAATTCCAGAAGTCAAAGTGTTTGACTGCTTTTCGTCTGCAGATTCAGATCTGTTAAAATCTGCCTAAATCCAGATTCATTTTACATCTGGCAATGGTAGCGTTAAGAAAGACGTTTTTTAACTACTGCTGTCTCTGTTTCACTCCTAAACTTTCGATGCACCTTTTCTTGGTTATCTGAGCCCATTTTCCCATTATAAATGTAATTGCTGTCCTTGCTTGGTTAAAAGATCTATACAAACAAGTGGGACAAAACAGCAAGCTAATTTGTTCTAAAAAGAGGGGGGAAAGTAGTGATATCCACAGACAAGAAGAGAGTGGGACAGATTTTTCCCTGCTAATAATAGCTTTAACAATGTTTAATGTACCTTGAAAAAGTAATTAGTTCAAAGAAAACAAATTGGAATTCTAAGACAGTACCTTTTTTAATTTCACCCCCACATTATTGTATTTTCAGCAGAATTTCCATCTGTATGAAACCTAACTAGATTAAATCAAATAAGGAATATAAAAGATATTTTGCTTATTTTCACGATGAAGTCCAAAAAGACTGCAAAGACACAGTAACTGTTAAAGAAAACAATATTTCACTACCACATTTTGTATGCTCAATTCCACTTGGATTAAATTATTGAAGTTTTTAGCAGTGATTTTTCTTCCAGTATTTTCCTCAATTGGTAGGATGCCAAAATATGTGCACGAAAGCTTTCTTAAATGTCTAGAACCTGTATTTCACAGGTGAAAAAGTCCCCCATCAAAGCCAACACCAAAAAAGATACCCCAATCACTGTAACTGTGCTGGCAGTCCAAACAGAAGCAGTGGGAGTTGGCCAATGCAAGTGGACTCGTCCTCATGAACGTGCTACAGCCTAGCCCTTCACAGGGACATCTTGCACACCCTGAAAATTGCTGGTATTGCTGGTAATATTGAACAGGGGACCTGTAAAACTGTTGTGTATACTGATGCTCCAGACACTGATGCTACCTGTGTTGCCAGCACCTCCCTTTTCAGAGGCAATTATTTCAGGAATCAGAGAAAGTTGAAATGTGATCACTACTGTTAGCGGAAAAAGGCCAGCAAACCACCAGCTATGACACTTATTTGGAGTCATCCTAATAGCAACGAAATGCAATTGGCTAGCTGTGCAATGTGATGCATCTCAAATCAAAAGTCACCAAGAAATGCAAAACTGATCTCTGCTAACCTGCCCTCACTCCCCTTGTACTGAGACTGCTATTAACGCATAGACTGATCCCTGATTTACACATGTAAAAGCTTTAATGTTTCCCAAATTCTCTCTCCACAGCTGTTTATCTGCAGTCACTGGCAACTCCTGAGCAAGTGAAATACACGGTATCACGTATGACAGATTACCAATGCTGACAGAATGTTCATCAGGCATCAGCTGTTTGAATTTTCCTTTCCATTTAGTATCTTACAGCTTTGTTTTTCCTATAGAAAAACTATGAGAGATTTGCTAATGACTACGTGGATCTAGACATCCTCCCACCGAAACTGGCAACAAAGGTCTCCCAGACTTCTTAAGAGAACAGGTCAGCTCATGGTGAGCGTTGCTGAAGGCTCTGTATTACAGTCAGAAGGCTGGCTCCCATCAGCTGTAGGAGACTATTGGAGTAATCTGAAATTCCTCAAGGGAAACGGGGTGCATTTCACATCCCAACCAGGAGACAGATTTTTTTTACGTGCTTCCTTATGTCTCTACCCTGTTCTGTGTGATGCACTGACTGCTAACAGCAGTTCCACATCAGTTTGCACAGCTGCATATATACATGACAGAAAACAGCGGAACATGGGACTACTGACGACTGTCCTAAAATCTCTGGGAGCTGAATGCTCCACACCATATGTACCTACAGGTAGAGCATGAAAACCTGGGATGCGGGAACTGTTCAGTGAAAAAATTCTACCGGACTTGTTGGGGGTGAGCTCCCACCAGGCCTGGCAGAAATGCTCATAGTAAGAGTCCAAGCAGTCTTGTTTTCAAGGATAAAGACAGCACTGAGCAGAAATGCACTTAAGACAATTTTTTCTTGTCAGCATGGCTGAGAAGAGAAACACACAGGTAACTCCATGTGAATCATTGTTTGCAGTAACGGAGAGCACTGATGTTCTTACCTCTGTGGCTGTAGAACTGCCACCTAGGTCCCGGGAAACAAAAAGGTTGACAATGGGCCTACTTATTCGCTGCGTTGCCAAAATTAACGCCAAAGGCCACCAGAAACTCAGCATCTTCCTTATTGTAGCCTCTCCCTGCAACACATAGGAAAAAATAATAAAAAAAAAGAAGTGGGTTTGGAAAAAAACATTCAGGACTGAACCAAAAGCACAGAGAAAGGATTTTTGCTTTTCCCACCCATTGTCAGTTTGGTACATTCATTTCAATAGTTTTCAATATGAGGAGCCTAAAATATTTTCACTCATGTTAGTAATACTGATTCAAAAGAAGCTGTGTCATGGATCTCAATAAATAATGCATAAAGTATCTATCTGCATAATTTCTTCTGGCTACCAGACAAAGATATGTGAAAACCAGTATGACATTCGAGGAAAAAGAGGAATTTTGTGACCTTCTTCCCTGTGAAATAAGGTGTCCACTTACTTCATGCTGTGCTGTCTTACAGCTCAGTACAGAGGTGCTCAGTAGACAGCACATCCATACCACAGGAAGCATTGACTCATGTGCGCTGTTGCTGGAATAGTTTCTACCCTGCCTCTTTAAATGAAAATGTTTTATCCTGCAGAACGGAGAGAGGCGGCCCTTCATGCACAGTGGTTTAATACAGTATTATAACACAAAAACCAAGTTTAAAATTACTGCATTCAAAAAAGCACCAAGTATTAAGAAAGACATACCCCCATTTCAGGCCCACTTCTGTCAGGAATGACGTCATGTATGTTCCTGTAGTATCCGAGGCATAACGTGGTACATCGGACAAGTGCTCCCATGTATAAGGACAAGATTGGGATCAAGAGAGGCTCCCTGCACTCCAAGTGACTGTGAAGCAAAATGGCTACAAAAACAACCTACAGGGCAAACAAATAAATTACCAGTAATTCGTCTGTGTGTTTCTTTAGGGCCAACATATCTCCTGTCTGACTCCAAGCTAGTCCATCTGAACCGACAACCATGCATGACTACAGTTTCTATCTGACTTCGAGCTTGTGGCATTTGAAACTTTAGTCAGGACCCCCCCTGCATTCGGTCATAAAAATGAGAAACACAAGAGTTAACATCACACAGAAGCTCTATTAAACAGTACCTGAAGGTATGCGCAGGTGTCAGACTAGGAGCCATAAATAGGAGGAGGTTAGCATAAAAGTCTGGCAAGGTCTGGCAGCAAGCATGTGGCTGAGTGTCACCCTTCCCAGGAGAATGTGCTATTCTGATACGCACTGAAGTGGAGACATGCTTCTAGGGTCAGCTTCTAAGCCCTATTTTTTAAATTTTTTTTGGGGGGGGAAGGGGGACAGTGGCAATTAAAAAGCCAGATGTTTTAAAGTATTCACTTCAGCATTTAGAAGCAGGAAGTCTTACGTCATCCTAATTTTCTACTTTTTTGAGTTAAAATTTCAGTATTTCATCATTCTCTCTTCAGCTGAGTGCCACATTGATGTAAATGAAACGGAAACTTTTGGGCTAATGAACAGTTCAAAATTCAGTCTCGTAAGATTAAATGCTCAATCCAGAAAATGCAAAGGAATTGATTAATATGATGTTATTCTCATCATTAAGTACAGAGCTGATGGTGTGCCTATTAAATTCCAAGGTGTAGAGAGTTCTGGAGAGTCACAACTTTTTGTCTTCTGGATTTGCTCTTGCTCTGTGCAATATTTTGCTGAGAGAAGATGACAGGTGTCTTATTCTTCATAACCCTGGCACCCCACTCACCAACCATTGTGGAAAGGGCATGTGTACCATGGCCAAAATAAGAATTTGTTTCTGTATTTAGCTGTATATGAACACACATGCATCTAGGGTCAGCAAACTTTGTAGGTCACATCAGAACAAGAGCAGATACTGAGGGTTAAGGTCATTTACAGTAATTGGTTTTGTCTTCAGGGATTTAGTGAAGTACTGTAGAGGGGCAGACGTGCCAAACACAGAACAGCAGCTGACTGAATGGTTCAACCTGATTTATGGTTTGCTCATATTTAGTAGGAGGAAAATTCTATGGAAAATTGAACTAGGTGCTGTTGACTTCCTAATTCTTTTGATGTTGTACTGTTGTTTTCCTCTTTCTTACCCAGTCCTTACACCATTCAGCTGCTAATGGGGCAATACAGCAACTGTTTTACAGGTGCTGGGACTCTCCATTTCGTAATATTTTTATATATGCTTTAAAAAGAGGGCTGTATATTGGTTTTCAAATGCTACAACACTGGTCATCAGCAATGTGTACGAATGTTGTTTTTAAGTGTGTCTACTACAAAGCAACAGGATAGTTAACACCACCCTCACAAATGAAAGTTCAAACATCATTTGTCTTCTCTGCATCACCCAGGGGCTATCACCACAGACGCCTTCTGCTGCACTTGTGAGCCTTCACCTTCTGGACCAGTGACAAGAACAGTGCCATCCTGGCATTCGGAAGATGGCTTACACGACTGCGTTTCACTGCATTAGACAACATGTGCAAAACTGACAGGCGAACTGGAGAATCAAGCTTTCACTTCCCCACCTACAAGCCCCACTCAGGATTTCAGCGCAAGTGTGCGAAGCGTGGGGAGAATGTACGGGCGGGGGAGAAAGGTCTCTTTCAAAGCACTCTGTCAGCCTCAGGATTGGTAGCAGCCATCAGTCTCTTTGCCTGACCTTTCTTTTTCCCAGATGTACACACGTATATATAACTTGTTTCTCAGCCATTCAGAAAACAGGGTTGTGGAGGTGCTGGAAGACATGGCCCTAGCCCAAACAACCCTGCTTCCCTTCTCCTGACATTGGTTTGGGACTGACTTGATCCACTCTGGTGAGACCAACCTAAACCTCAGCTGTCAGCGAACAGCCTCCACGCGATGGGGAAACAGCCAGAGAACAGCACACAAGATTATTTCCTCTGGTGTGTTGTTCACGGTAGAGAGGGAAGGGTGCCTCCGTGCAAAAGAGCTCCTGCTTAGGAAAGCATTTAGTCTGTAACACAACAGAAACAGTGACTGCTAAGAGGAGTCACTACCTGAGCTATGACATCTGAGATGGAGGCACATCCCACCAGGAAACTGTATTTGTGTTTCAGCAGAATCCCAGCATGGGTCCATGCCTGAAAAAAAAAGGCAGAGAAGAGTTGGGGAAGTGATTATGATATTTGTGAATGATTTCAGGTCCCAGAATGCTGTTTTCTGGTTGTTACATTGCACACAAACAACTTGTAAAGCTCTTTTCCACCAGCAGTACCTAGTGTGAACCCGGGCAAATGTTAAGCCAGTAATGCAGAGAAAGCACTGCTGCGTTCAGTTCCTCACTGCCAGGGCTGACAGGGAGAATGCGCCTAATTTTATAGACTGTATAGAAATTTCTGAACAGATCTACTAAGAAACTGCCCCTTCTTTATAAAACAGATGCCGCACCGGATGGATTAGCATACTAAATCCGAGGGAAAAAATGTTTATTCTCGTTCACCAGCCGGATGCACCTCTGAAGTGTAATATCCATTGGCCCACTGAGTTATACTGAGTCCTGTCTGGAAAAGAAAACTTAATGATCCAACTTCTTTTTATTGTCAGCTACTGTTTCAAGCAGACAAAGTGGTAGAGCAAGTGGTGGAGGCATGCCATGAGAAGGTTATCCTTTACCAGTTTTACACAGAAGTAGAGGCATTAAAGAGAGCTGCCATATTTTATGTCGTGCAGGCCCCAAGCAGTAAGCCTGGTGATCTGGGAAGCAGCAGCCCACCCCATGTGTGGCTCTCTCACCCAAGCATTTGAGACTTAGCTGTGCTTGCAAAAATTGGCAGTAAGAAGTATCTTTTCAACAAATTTGCTCTGAGAAAATATCAAGCTTATTCCTTGTGAGCTCTGCAAGTGACCTGGGAATGCATGGCAAATCCAACGCTTTCACTACAAACTGGAATGAGAGGACACATACAGGCAACCGGTGCGGCTCATCACAAGATGACCAGTGCTTTCCAGCATGCACATACAGTAACTCTTACAAGGCAGCTGAGGTTTTTTTACATTTGTTGTGATCTCTGGATGTTCAAAGTCCACCCAGATGCTTTTTCCAGGTAGCAGGAGATGATGTGTCCAGATACATCCAGAGCTACTGCTTGCAAAGGACACACCTTCCTTCTGCACACCTCCAGTTTCCCATCAGGTAACAGACTTTGTGAACTAAGGTCACCAAAGAAAAAAAAATAACATTAATATTAAAATTCAGTTTTGAATCAGGCACTCACCATGGCATCCATAAAAGGGAAGGCAGCAAGATAAAGGAAGGCCCTCCGAGTTTTACTTCCCACTGATTCATCCACATGGTGCAGCTTATTAATAATGTAATACCCCAAATCGCTATATGCTGTAGAGACACAAGAACAGGAGGGAATAATAAAGGTTACATATGGACCCTGGGTGAGATACTCAGAAGTACCTGAAAGACTCTGACGCCTAGGAGCTCAGACATGCATCCACTTAGCAAACAGCTGCAGGGGCTTCAGGATATTACAGCCTCGCCAGCTGCTGTTTATGACTAAGGAGTGCTCTCATGGTTCTCTTTCAAGTAACCTTTGGCAGAGGAGTGATAACAAATGGCTGTGTTGGGAGATGGGTATAGCAAGTGCCACATCTGTTGGCTAAATGAACACAACTGGTACTCCAGAAAATCTACTGCTCTTTCATCAACTCAAGGCTCTTTGTTAGAAAAGCTGTTTTTACCAGGCATTGTGTATTTCATGGGATGTAGTACCTTATAAATGCTGAAACCATCTATTGTCACCGCATTCTCATGATGTTACCTGTAAACCTGCCCAAAGCTATAAACGGATATTATGAATTGTGAAGCTACGCAACAGATCGCTCTCATTATGCCTCTCCCTTACCCTGCCTGACGATCACCTCATTGCTGGGACCCGTCAGGGTGCCGTGCCCTTTGCTGTGCAGTCTGGGCAGCCTCGACCAGCCTCAGCTTCCTTCCTTATCTAGAGCCGGCACCTCAGGAGCCACAAGTCAGAGAAGGGCACCGCTGGAAATCAGGGGGTTGCCACTTCTGATCGCCAGTATGGTATTTCACCGTCCTGCTTCAGCCCGACACGAGAATTTTTAAGTATTGGGCAACACGCCTCCTGCCAGGTCTCTCTTCCTGAGGCGCTGGGTTGAAGACAGCGCAGATGCAGGGACTCACCGCACAGCTCTCTAAAGAACTGCTTACGTCTCTGTCAGTACCCGCGTTATCCAGCTGTTTTAAAAACCTGAGAGTCCTCCTCATGACCAGGAATAATGAAAAGCTAGCTATGCCTGGAGTCTCTGAACTATGGGGTCTTACATAATATGCACAGTTAAATAATCCAAATAGTTTTTAACCTTTTATAAACAATGTTCTAGACCTGCATATTATTACTTAGTTTCCTCTATACACTTGTAATAGCTGCTAAAAGAATGATTAGGTTGTAAAGTCAACCTCCCAACACAAGTAATGGCAGAATTACTTATGCCTGGGGAATCGTACCTCAGTTCTCTTCCACTTGTGTCTTTTCTAAGGTAATTATCTCAAATGTGAACATCTATCTGATTTTCCATTTATATAACAACTCTATTATCATTGTACAGACCTTCAAATAGGGTATTTCAGGAAAGTTACCCTTTTCATGCATGCAGGTCACATAATCAGATTGACAAATGTTAACACTAGTCATCCAATTCAGTCTTTTTAGCCTAAAACTCTCTCTCATAACTCAAAAACAGTGTTTAGAAGCAATTAAAGAGGAGTTTAAGTCATCATTGTTTTGTGATGGCTTAGGGATACAGCAGTTAAACAGTTAACAGGACTGAAAAGACTTTTTCAGTCCAAGCAAGACTGTCGGGAAAAGCGGCCGGAGTCAAGAATCACACTCAATATGAGTTAACATCTTGCTCCTTTACTGTTCAGACGTCTTGACATTTATACAAGACTGACTTGTCCACGCGCCTTATACAATACTCTAATTGGTACAATACCCTGTTTCACGCGACACTATCTTATTCTCTATTGGCTGCGCAAGCTTCTTCATGAGGTGTCCAGCAGTTACTTATCTCATTCTTCAGCATCCAGGTGTTGTTTGTCAAGCTCTTCTTATCTTCCTTTTTCCCAGCGTACAAGGACACAGCGTCCTTGTCCGCTTCAGCACTTTGTAAACTTATGCTTCGTTCCCAGCTAAAGGCTGGATTGCTCACATGCCTTTGCCCAGCCAAGAAATCCTCAACACAAGACGGTGTAAACAAGGTAGTAAAATAGAAGGAGGTGGTATGACAGCATTGGGAGCAGGCACAAGCCTCATTCCAGATAACCAGGACTGCCCAAAAGATGCTAAAATGTTAAAAACACCCCCTTTCCCTATGCTGGTCCCTACCTATATGTCTTGCATCTGAACTACAACTGTTAGACTCGCAGTTTTCCAGTTCACCCACTAATCCCCAGGTTGCTTGGCTGTCCTCCCGAGGCCTTGTTTCCTTTTCAGGGGGGTTGGGGAAGAACTTTAAAGCAGTTTCCTCAGTTCAGGGAGGCCAATTTAGTTGTTTAAGTGTTTATGTGCTTGTTGCAGTCCAGTCACACATCAAGCACTGCCTTTTTTTATTTTTGCATGAATACCGATAAACCAATTTTTGCTCCGTATTTTGAAAACTCTCTTACACATGGATTTTTGCATGGTAAGTCCTTGTGGAAAGCTGCTTTTACGGCAGGGCAGTATACGGATGTTTCTGAATCGACTTATTTGAATGAAGGAGAAGAAGTTTGGAAGGCACGTGAGGCAAGGCGCCTGTGAGGGTCAGATTCATCAAGCTGTCTCTCAGGTTCCGCTGAAGCTGCCTTATGCTTCTCCTGCACAGAAACTTAAAAACTGCTGCAGGAAACACACCCCCTTATTCCCCACACGGGGACTGACAGAATCAGAGTCCAGGTGCTGAGGAACCCGCTTCTGTGGGGGGACCTTCCCCAGCAGTGCAGGGCTGGGAAGACACCAGGCCGCAGGCATCACCCTCCGTGCTCTCCATGCGCTTCGCCTGCTTTAAATGAGACTTTTAAAGTGTTTAGAAAGTGAGTAATAAGGTACGGTTTTGGCTCTAAAAGCCATTGAGATGTTTACTTTTTTTTTTTTTTTTTTAAGTTTACTATCACAGAAAAATTCACAGAATCAGAGGAGTCAGAGGCTGAACTACTCTCACTTCTAGGAACAGACAGCTCACCACCGGGTTGTAGTTTATTGGCGGGGCACTCTCAGGGGACTTACACCACCACAGCCCACAGCACCACATTTTTAAGATTTCCAGGGATATCAACACTGTGCTCTGTAAGCTTTGAGATTGTTTTTTCTCTCCCCCATCCAAAAAAAGGTCTAACTGCACTTTTTAATGTGATTCTGATTTTAAAATCATAATGGCTAAGCTTAAAAGCTGTTTTCAAATAGTCAACTATTCTACACGTCAGTGAAAGCACACAATCGCTTTTGCTGATGTCCATGAATGTTTCCATGTTGTGGAAGGTGGCAAAGCTGAGCTACAGGAGCACGCAGATCACACCTGAATGAGGCGTGAACAGCACGTGGCAATAATGCAGTAAGATTGTGAGATTATAATAGCACAGGAATGTATATAAATTATAGAGGCTGTTAATAGGTTTTGGAGGGCTTTAAGGATTTTGTTTAGCTGCTTAAAAGTAGTCCTTCAGGATAAGGCAGAACCATAGCTTGCTTAATGCTTTTGCTCCGTGTTGACCTGTTCTCTGATTGGAGGAATAAGAAGATTCGGAAACCACCAGAGCCAGTTTGAGCCAGAAAAGAGAAATGGTAACAACTAGCCTAAGAAACAGGAAAGAGAAAGAACCTGCCTAGAGATGAGAAAAAGGACCCAGTGAGAGACAAGATGACCCCAGACCCCTGTGAGGGACAGGAATTTAGACTGCAAGGGTAGAATTGCCCAGGGATTTTAGTGTTTGGGGTCCCTCTAGGGAGACCCCCAGCTTGAGCTGTCTAAATTTGTGCACCATAGACAGAATAAATGATGCTTTTTATTTTGAAGGCCTTGATGAGAGATTCTGCGTCAGGGAACCCAGGGTTGAACCTGAGGGAAGAAGGGCCCGAGGTCAAGCGTGTGTGGGTGAGGAGTGGGAAGGGTCACCCGTGCGCTCGCTGGAGTCGCCCGCTGCGAAGGGACTGCGGTCCAAGTGGATAAAGTCTCGGGTGGTGCGTGTGCGCGGCTCCTTCATCGGTGCGTGAATGCTCGGGCAGCAGCTTCGCCCTTAACATCCATCGTCGGAAAGAAGGATGGGGAGAGCTGAGATTCACTGATGAACAGACAGGCATGTGTTTCTGAGCTGCGAATAAAGCAATTGCTGATGCAATTAGAACTTAACCTTGGCCAACCTTACAAACTTGTTATGAAGCGTGGTACAAAATTCGTAACACAGACAACAGCTGAAGAGTATTACATGAATCTAAAGCAGATGGCTCTTCCCATTCCTTGCATCATTTCAACCAAAACAGAGAAGTCCAACTCCAAGACAAGCTGCCTGTTTGCTCTCCTCTAATACCTCATTTATTTTGATATGTCTATGGATTAGAGTTGCTAAAGAATTTAAGCAGGAATTCTTGCTTTTGGCTTTTCCAGTTGAGTTTTAAGACCCAGAAGCTTAAGAAATTACACCAAAACCCACACACCTAATTGGATCTTCTCATCCCTACACCGATTTCTCTAGCAAGCCGATTACTACCACATAAACTTCAGACCTTCTTAAAACAACTGAACACACTCTTAATGATGCCAGCAGTCTCAAACAAATAGCTGCACCGTAATCATTTTGGAGCTGTCTACTACCCAGCATGTTATACTTACATCATAAAGAAAACAAAAAGAAACCCTCATAGGAAATGATACCATTTACTTCCAGACACAGAGCTACATAGGTCAATATTAGCTTTACTGGAGGAAAAAACAATCCAAAAACATTTTTGGGTTAACGTGTGTTCTTTTTAGATGCATTCCATTTTCATACTTTGCTGCCAGTTTTAAAAATGAACTTGGAGACTTGAGAAGTAAAAATCTATTCTGCTGCTTGTCAGAAAGATGGCTTACATGGCCAAAACTGGTGCTGGTCAAGAGTTTGTTCAGCTAAGTGATTTTGGCAGATAGGAAAATGCCAAGGTGAAAAACAAATAATTGAGTGACAAATCTTCATTTGGAGATGGCACAGGGTACATAGATTTCTTTATGTCTTGGATTAGCCTGACTTAACGCAGAAGCAAAGCCTGCGTCCCCCTTGTGAAAGCCCAGATGATCATAGTGTTTTAGGCTTTGTGATTTTTTTTACTTATAGTAATAAATGAATTTAAAAAAAAAAAGAGCTTAGGAGCATCTCAGTGCAGACTGATTACTGCAATCATCTTTTTCTGTGCTCAGCTCTAGTTTCAAAATTGCATTAGTTCATTTTCCCAAATCTATCAATGACCGTTGGTCTCTGAAATATCTTTAGGTAGGCCAACATCTCATAAGTTTCAAAATTAGCCTGTTTTAACTAAAACCCAATTGTTGCTATCCTAAAATCCACAAATGCTTTAGTCATAGGCTTTCTTCCTTCCTCCTTTGCCCTGGATACCTTCCTGATAAGAAACTGCCCTGTTGTGGGAGAAGGGTTGGAGAAGCATGTTAGTGCTTTACCAATGGCCATCTGAAGATGATGAAGCAGGACATGTTTTTAATGAATAACATTTTTATCATCTTTTAGAAAGAAAAAAAAAAAAAAGCAAGCCTGGATTATATTCTGATTTGTGTTCCTGTGCTATCATCTTTTTCCAGGGCAAAATGTTTAGATAAGGCAGTACAGTGGGCATGTCAGAACAAGACTGACTGGAAAAAATAGCTCACGTTTTCATAAGCCACTCTCCTAGAGTCTAAAAAATTCCAGCAGTGTTACACTGGAAGTGGTGGGATTACACCTATGTCTCGCTTCTTATGTAGATCTTTCATGATGCAGTGACCATGCATGCGTCAAAAAGACTCAGTGGAATTATTAGCAACCGCTACAGTTTTCTGCAGTGCAATCCACGCAGGGAGTGGCCCATGCATGCTAACCTGTCAGTAATAAATTGGCACAAAACAAATCACTTGCATGTCTTGACCATCCTATAGGTTTTCCTGGTTACTAAAGTTCCAAACTTTTTTCCTGGCGATGACAAACGATCCACCATGTAGTTTTTAATCAGGTGTAGTGGGCACCAGTTAAGGATGTCTACTTAAGCAAAGAGGATGTTTCCCCAAAGTAACTTCTGCCTTGTCATTTCCAGAACCTCAGAGAGCTGTGGAAAGTAATATTAATATGCAAAAGAAGATAAACTTTCTCATTATACTATTTCTCCATAAACTAGTGAAGGGCTGAACAATGCTGTTTTATTGCCAAAGAAAATGTGCATGTCTTTCATGACTCTGGCGACAAAAGGACTCACTTAGCATGGAGGGCTTACCAGCAACACCTTGAAATGCATTGTGTTAGCATAGTGTTATAGAAATGATTCTTCTCCTCTGCCAAGCTGGCAATTTAGTAAGATGTCAAAAATATGCACAGACAGGCTTAGCGTCTTGAATCCCTTCCCTTACAGCCCAATATTCCCACCAAAAGCCAATCTCTGAAATAACAAGATGCTTTAGACCCTGGCTACATAGCGAACTTCTCACCAGGAAACCCTAACCGGTGGTAGTAGCTGCCCCCAAAATAGCACAACGGAAGGAAGGCAGCATACTATCTTCTATTTCCAGATCGCAACTGAAACAGCAAATCCAGGAATACTGTACTGACCGAGGTTTGCAACAGCATTATAAGTGGGACAAGAATATGGTTTCAGATCCCTTTGGTCAAGGTCAACTTGTTTCTCGGTTCTTATTGCTTCCTGTACAGGGGATTGGTAGGAACTGTTGGTGAGAGCTTTGTGGACATTCATGGGAACGTGGTGGGGTGATGACTTAGGGACCCAGAGCTTGGAACTGTGAGTTCGAGTGGTTTGGCTCAGCCGGTCACTCCCACAGAGGACTGCATTAGCCCCAGCGGGGAGCTGGTGCTGAAGCAATGAAGCATGAGTCAGGTGGGTGAAATGGTCTGTTTTGGTATTTTCAGTAAGTAGAGGCTGCTGTTTGTGAGGAGCTGTGTGTGCAGACTGCAAATAGTCTCTATCACAGTTGGAAATGTGGTGATTCATTGTGGTCACTGTGTTTCTACCACCACTTGTTTTCTTCTTTCTGACTTTTGGGACTCCTCCTTCTTTCATAGGGCTTTTTGTTCCCTTTTTCTTCCTGGGCTTCGACAGTCCACGGCAGGCAGTCATGTCATCTTCCTTAGCCCTGTATGCATGGCATGGGGAAGAAGTTCAGTCCCCTGAGCACTGTTTGTTTCTGTTTTTCATCTGCCAAGCATCAGTAACCTGTATTTGTGTCTCCTGTAGATAGCCTGTGAGAGGCTTGCAGCTGCTGGGGAGTAGCTGCAGCTCCTAGGAGGCTGCCTGTCTGTCACGACTCCTTCTCTTCCTCCTGCTAGGCAGGTTGTGCATCTGTGGGTCAGAGAAGAATAATCAGGATTTGAAACAGGTTCAAAGGAAACTTGGAACATAAAACTTGGCAACATCACCCAGGCAATTGGTGCTAGAATCTGACTAACTCCATTCTCTCGGGCGCTCTGCCAGTCTCTGCTGTGGCCTTTGCATATTTTCAGGCATAGACAAGTTAAAATACTAAAAAATATTTTGCAGTCTGCCACCATAAGCAGCTGAAAGATTGAGTGAACCCCTTTAATTCAGGACTTTAAAGCATGGTAAGCACAGCCTTCTTTTTTCTTTTTTTTTCCCAGTATCTGCAGAGAGGGCATTTCAGAGGTTCTGAACTCAGCAGGGCTCTACTTCCAGGCAAAGCCAAGAAACTTATCTGGCATGTTCTCCCATGGTTGCCCCAAACACCTCCCTTCAATAAGAAGTCCCACATGGAAAATCCAGCTATGTGTCTCACCTGGAAGTTTGATAGTTATAGTTTAAATTTTCTTAAAATCTATCATAGCTTAAAATAAAATGTTGAATGACTTGAAAATATTTCTTCATTCAGCTGGCAAAGCCAAAAACTTTGACCAGCACTGGCAGGAAAACAAGCGAGCAACTAGAAGAGCAGCTCTGGGGGCTGAAGAAACATTCCAAGCAAAGAAATATGAGAGCCAAATGTACAAATGGCCCAAAGTTTATAATACTGACTCAATAAAGCAGCCTCAACTGTAAACATATTGAGGAAGTGACCCATCGATACCAGTGAACTAAATTAACTTGAATGCATGGATTCAGCTTATGAAATTAGCAACAGCTTATCCCTGGCACAGACTTGCCATGGCTAGTGAGCTGTTACTGTAAGCATTTATTATGACCGTAACATGGAGTAAAGGTAAACAGCACAGGGCTGCCTTATCGGTGGAGTAAGAGACATGATGGAGAGACAAACTGGAGTGCTTGGGAGGCACATAAAGATAGTGAACGTAGCTGGCAGCCTGTTAAAGGGGGCTTTAGTATTTACCAGATGGCTCTTGTACCTACTCAGGCAGGAACTGAAATTATGCTATGCTATTCTATTCTATTCTATTCTATTTTATTCTATTCTATATGGTGACCAGCAGCACGCGCTGCTCTTGAGATACTAACAGCCTGATAATGAATGGTGCCTCACTTCCAGGCAACTCCGTAATTTCACAGCAATTCTGGATATTGCCATCATACTCGCATTTCCCACCTTTCGGCAACAGCATGACCCCCTTCTGCTGGTCATTCAACTCAACCCTACTGCCTGTCAACCAACACATGGCCCCACAGGCTGTTGCATTACCTCCCTCCTCCCATCCCTCAGAGCTTCCAGCTTTTAGGATTTTACCTGTTGAATGCAATGCACTCTCTGCTTCTTCCTCCAGTGTCTGTTGTTCCTCACTGCTGAGGTCCAGAGGTTTTGGCTCTGTAAAACGAGCCAGAAGGTGCAGAAAATCTGGCGCAGTTCTTGGAGAGGATGAAGTTAAAGTCTTCCAGGTCACATGGCTTTTTATTGCTGTGGCTGATGTTCGGGTTGATATCCCATTTCTCCAGGCTCTCAGAAACTGGCAAATCCTGTGGCTGCCTTACTTTTTATGTTCAGTTCATATCTGCTTGTGTATTTTCTTTGTTTCAGAGTACACTCAGGAAGCTGGTCTCAGTTTGGCATAAAGTGCTCTTAGTAACTACTTCTTCTCTTACAGATTAATTATTCACCAGAAGTGGATGATGACTAGCACTAGTAGAGAGTAATACCTGATATTTTACTGAGGATGCTGGCACCTACTTGATTAGAGTTTTGTACTGTGAGATAAGTAGCAAAGGGATAGGTACAGAGGGAGTAAACCGACAATGCCACCAAGTTCTGACAAACAGCCCTACCAAGCACACCTTGAGGTCCTGCTAAACCCATTGGCACAGATACTGCTAGTTGATCATCACTACCTAAGAGTAAGACCGAGCTATCAGCTTCATGCAACCTGTCAACCTTGCCAAAGTTTGCTCGCACACCTGACTGAAAGAGATCAGCAGAATGTTTTGCTGGCAGGCAGGAGAGCCCTGGGGGTGGAATCTGCCACTTAACAACCTGTTTAAAAATTGCACGGATGGGCACGATACCAGCCCAAGAGATTTAATCTCTTTCACATCTCCTGTTGCACTTATAAATGAAATCTTAAGCCTACAGATTAATCAGTTTGAAGAACAAGCAAGGGAAGCAAATGGAAAGACATATTAATTAGACGTGAAGTGACCTTACCTATTAAGGTATGAAATACAGCAGCTACAGCGCCAGCCACAACCATGCACAAAACTGCTTTGGTCCTGTCTCGCTTGCTGTTCACAAACACCAGACCTACATTTTTGAAGTCACTCATCGGACCCGTGAAGAACTTCATCAGGGAGTATGCCAGCCCATAGCTGGCCAGCATTTCCACAGCATCTTCCTTGACAGCAGCAATGCCCCTATTCAAGGCCTGTTGAAACACAGAAATAAAGAGCAAATAATGTAGCACCAAAAATGTAGTGTACCAAAAACAATCTTCTGCAGCTGGTTTCTGAAGGAACAAGCAAGTTCAGCTCTCACTGTTTTCACTCTGAGTTGGACCTTATTTCTCTGGGCTCAGCAGCAGTAACTTGTGACTGGTGACAAAGGCAACTTCATAATTTCATATGGACAGTAAATTGAAGTCAAGCAGACTTGACGATAAGGTAAATGTCTATTTCTAAAGCATATAATGGAACTCCTGCTATACCAGAAGTCAGTCTCTTTCCTTTTTAGAGTAATTTTATGACCTGCTAATAATCATGGATGACACAAGACCACTTAAATACCGCTTTGAGGCCTCAGCCCTGAATTGAACAAAGCACAGTCCTTGCAGGCTACCTTTACAGGTAAAAACTCTGACATTATTATATGCTGAAATTTCCGGAGCTCAATTTTTTTTCAGTGTAATGAGCTTTTCACTACGTCCCATGTAATTGTTGTGAATAGCTGGTATTATCCTATGATTTTATTATGAAATTAGGCCAAATATACACATGACTAAATATAACTGTTATCCTTTCATGTATTTCACAAGTTTCTGATCCTATATTAATTTATATCTCCTTGTAGCATATTTAAAAAGAAATACAGCACATGTATTTCAAGATGTATTCAGGTTCAACTGATCTACTAATTCATTCTAGGTCTGTATTTAGGACATGTCTGCCAATAAAACACTGAGAATTAGATGGTTTATTTTTATAACTTAAGATGAACCATAGAAAAAATGTGTAACATTGCTTCAGATGCCAGCTTGCACCAAAATGCTTCTAAAATACTGAGTAAAAATGACAGAATGATAAATTTTATCTGCAGTGTGACAGCATCAATCATCTGGTACACCCAGCAAACTGTTAAAACAAGATTAGATTCAAAAAGCATGAAGGATGAAATACGACTTGTTTTCACAACTGTTTAGTTCCTACGGGTTACAGCTAATGTGTGTGGACAGGGCCATGGCAATGAGGCCAACCAGGACCATCTCGCCTACCCACCCTCCAAATCTCAGTCTATCCACTGACACAGCAGTTCTAATACTGCTTTTTCTGAATGAACAAACCAGGCAGAGGATCATCAGGTAATCATGAAGTCCTTCCATTTCAAATGTAAGCATAGTCTTTCTGCTGCAGTCTTTTGACTTCTTTTTTTCCCTTCCAAAGACCATATAAGCAACCAACTCCCATTGACTTCAAAAGAAACTGCATCCCCAAAGCAGAAATGAGCATTTTTCCTACTGTTCTTTTCCATTCTTTCTGTGAGACATGCTTAATTTTTGAAACTAAACCTGCACTGTCAACATAGCAAAAAGCTGTAGAAAATACCAACTTCTCCATCCTCAGTATCTGCCAAATCTCTCTCTCACAATCTGCTCCAACCTGAACACCTGAGGCTCCAAATGTTTTCATCTGTCTTGCTTCAGTTTGTCCCTTCCTGAAAATACCACGTTAGATATGGAATATCTGCAGCTGGCATATGCAACCTTTTCTGGGGTACAGATATTCCACCTATCCATCAATTAAGAGTCCAAATTATATTTAAAGTGCAGCTGCCAAAACCACTAGTGGGTGCATAAAACCGTACTCAAGCAATTTGTGGAAAAGACTGTGGCCTCTGAAATCAATAGTCATGTTTAGCCATCTTCTGTGATGATGCTTGTGATGATGATGTAATCAATATCAAGGTGTATACAGAGTTATAATCTTTTCATTTAAACTTCCTAAAGATGCTGAATCTCCCTGTTGCTGTCGCCAGTAATAGGCAAATAGCCTCAGATTATGCCATATAGAGGGTTCCTTGATCGTGGCTTCCCCCCTTTTTTCTTTTGTAAACAGTGAAATATTTCTGGCAGCTTCAATTTAAAAAGAAACAGCTAACCAATTCCAGGTAGCCTCGTTTAAAAGCTTCTCGTCACATGTAAACAGCTGAATTCTTTCCAGCACAGTTTCACAAGCACAAGTGCTTCCTTCCTGGTTTGGACAACTACTGAATACCCAAGTCTGCGGAGGACGGTACTCCACTTCTGACAAGGTCCCTGGGATAAACGTGGCTTTAAGAAATCACATTCTGTCAAGAGGCACGGCACTATGATCCCTTTGCAGAAAGACAAAGCTTTGCCAAGCGCAGTCCTCAAGCCAGCGAAACCAGCTCCCTGTGACTTTGGTCCTGGGGTAACTAAGTTTTCCACCTCAGTAGGACAGACAGAAAGACTTGAGCGCTCCTCTTGCTCTCCCTCTCTGGTTTTACAGGCTGAACTCTGATCTCTTTTGTATGAGCAAATGACAGCCAAGTAGATATTTCTGAGTAATTTTCCCCAGAGACGCACTGTGTACCAGGTAAGGGAAACTGGCAAATCCAAAAGGGACTTTTATAAGAGGTATGTTGCCATTAATTTATGCTCCTGTGGAATGGTTGGCTGACATGATGAAATACTCTAGAGGCTACCCCCGAAAAAGCAATCTTCCTAAATGCTTTTTTGGAAAGATCCTTAGGAAATGAACAGTCAATAGGGCTGTGTACAGATGGTTTAGCTTTGGTAGCTTTCTTTTTCCTTTTTCACTTTAAGATGACAACGCAAAAGGTTTTTCATCCTCAACTTCCAAACGCTATATGAGAACTTGTGTAGCTTTTCTACTCCATGTACCTTAGAATATTTTTGTTACTGAAGCTGCTGATATCCTTAAATCCACAAGAAATCCCAGATACTTGATAAAGCTGCTTTGGGGTGCAATAGGAAAGACATGGGCACTTGATCTTTCACAGCATGCCAGCCATGCAGTTGGTAATCCTCCAGTCTAATTTCCTGTTCAATTTCCAATTAAATCTCTCGTAAAGGAAGAAAAATATAAACCAGGGCAAGGTCTCCCATTTTTTTATCTGAGTCTATTTTGTACACTTTTTGTGTGAAAAAAAATCAATAACAAAAATTCATCAGTAGCACCTGTACTCCATGCTTGTTTCACACACAGCAGAGCATATCTCTACAATGATTTGCATAGCTTGTCAACAAAATCACACGCAACTAGAAAGTAATAATAATAATGACACTACTTAATACGAAAAGTTAGCTTCATCATACGTATTTCAGATGTCATCCTACTTTCAGCTGTCTTATTCACACCAAACTTGAAAGGAGAACTAGAAAATCTAGATGCTGGAAGAAAGACTATTGATGATGGCACCTTCTCCTGAGTTTTTAATGATCACCTGACCTAATACGGCAGTAGGTGAAAATGGTACAGTAAACTGCTATTCATCAAATGTGATTAAAACAAAGCCACTGACATTGCTGACCCTTCTTTTAGAAATAACAGAAAAAAGCACAGAACACTTCCAAGCTGAGCATGATCTGGTAGGTACATGAACAGGTTAGCTGAAGTAAATCATATTCCTAAAACACTTCTCAAAAAGGCAGGCACCAAGATCTACAGCTACTTCTATGCTGTGTCTTCTATAACACATTATGTTATCACTAGAAAGATGAAATCTTTACTAGAGGACCCGGTAACAACCCCTTCAGCCCTTTTTAATGAATAATTGTGTGCTGTCTCTAAAGTTCACCAAAATCAGAGAGGACAAGCATTTTTAAATTCCCATCCAAAAGATTCAAGTCAGTGGAATACCAAATAATACACTTAATGACATTTCAAGCCAGTAACCACATCTTTACAATTGGCTACTCCAGCTGGCTTTGTCCTCTTAGAAGGAACATATGAGACTTCTATCAAATTTCTAGGACATGCACAATGGATGACTCCAACAAACTTTTGCATGCAAAGGCAGTGATTTAAAAAGCAACAGTTGTGAGAAAAATGTCAAGGGTCTAGCTTGTCCTATTTTGCATAAGCTTTCACCACTATTCAGTAATGTTGGCAGAAGAGGTTTGTTTCCAATCTACAGCTACACACCTCTGTTGCCAAAAATTCAAAGTCCATCTCTTAAACTGGTTCTATAGAGTTTGACCATTTCCCACATGATCCTCCCCTCCCAGAGACTACTGGATGACTGATTTTGTATTTTGTATTGGATTAGACATAGAAAACCATAGCAAAATCCACTAGGAAAGCCATGCCTAGTGTATACTTTTTCCCCTGCTTTTAAACATGTTTTATTACCTACATACTGCATAGAATTTCAGTAGTCTATATCTAACTAGAAGGGCACATTTTCTACTTCATTTGAAGTTAACTATTGACTACACAGTCAATACTTGACCAGGGCACATGTTTCAAGTAAGAGCCCAAAAATCCTCAATTTTGCTTATCCTGGAAAAGCAGACTGTGACCTAGTGGAAGCTGGCATGTTCCTATGGCTTGTCTGAAGCTGGGATTCTGCCCGAAATGTTTTCAAGTCTGCTCTAGCTAGTTATCTACCTCAGGGTGACATGAAAAACCTGCTCAGTTTGGCAGTAATTTGGCCAAATGTACGTTCGGTCCAGCAAACACTTGTAACGTGCTCCCCCTCCCTCTACATCTTTCTTCCTACCTGCCCTCCCCTAAGAAAATGGAAGAGAGCCAAAGCATCCAGTTGAAGAGCAAACTGACGCAGGCGACAGTCTTTCTCCCGCGTCAAAATAATCCCTCTCCCGAGTTTTCATTTACTAAATCCCGTCACACTGAAATCTGCGGTATCAAATGAACCCGCTAGCTCTGGCTGTTCGGCCTCTCCCTGTCACGGCTGCACTGCCAGAAGGACGCCGGCCAGATCCGATGCTCTGCAAGCACGGCACAGCCAGGACGCCGAGTCGGTGCGACCCCGGCGTTATCGCATCTGCGCCTCTGCTTCTGGATGGGTTTCTCGTAAAGGCAGGAGCCACTCGTAGGCAATTTGAGGGAAACGGCTAGTGCTCCGAAACAGGTCTGTGTAAGACTTCCATGGACATAGACATAGAAATGGGAGAAAACGGGGTGAAAATAGCATGCATGCATTTATTCTGGCTCAAGAAGACTGCCTAAACATAGAGTATGAAGAGATAGCCCTGAAGGGATAGAGGGGAGTCTGACCTTGTGGCTTGAAAATGATCACTGAGGATTGTTCATTGTTTTGGGCCTTTTTTTTTTTTTGGTTTGGGGGTTTGGTTTGGTTAGTTTTGCAACGCTTTTACCCTAATTCAGTATGTCTAATTTTGGGTCAGCATCTGTCGTAGATCATGTGTCAGATGACTGAAATGCCATCCGAGGTCAATTCCTATTAGCCCATTCCCCCCTGCTCCCTTACTAAAGCTGGCCGTAAGAGAACAGCCAGTCACCCCCGTCCACAGCCTGGCAAGTGCTGACACTGGTTCAAATCCTAAATAATCCCAGTCCCCAGCACAAGACCGCAGCCCCGAGCCCCGGCCTGAAGGAAGAAGAGATGCCCATCCTGAGGGAGGGACGGACACCTGGACACCGCCATGGCGTGTGGCCTATCTCTGGAGAGGCCATCCTTGGAAGAGCATTACAGCATTCCCTGAAAATGAGAGCTGAAGTTCTTCTGTCTCTTGCTGCCTCGTAATTCGAAAGAAACTGCACATGCAGGGCAGGTGTCATGGTTTTATCATAACAAAAAGTTAGCATACTGAAATTTCAATCACCGGATTTGCTCTGCCTGCTTAAGTAATGAGGACATGGCCTAGAAGAAAGCCCATACGCCCTGTGAAACAAAAACCAGGCCATGAAAACTAGAATGCAATCAGTAGCAATTTCTTCCGCATTCCCCTTCCTGAGCAGCAATGAAAAGGAAGAATGAACATTTTTGCAGGATTCCTACTCTTATGTGAAATACCTATTACTCTGTGACCACAATCAGGATCTCAGTTTTACTTGTAGACACTATCCACTCACTATCCAACGCCAAGGCTGTATGAAAGGGTATCCTGGGAGAAGTTTAAATAAAGACTCTAAATCCAAAATAACATAATTTTAGAGCGCTCGCAGCTTTCACTTGACCTGGGAGACACCAGGGAACAGCACATTTTAACAGGCACGGCCAGGAGGCGTAGGAATAACTAGGGCAGCAGTGGCAACAGTGAAGTCGGTGAAAATGGGAAATCCTTCCCACTGCAAGAACTAAGGCAGAGGAGGACGTGTTGGGGAGCTGGAAGAGTAGCTATGGCCTGTGTGTAGACTCATGAACAACAACCAGTACCACAAGGCAGAGAATAATACAAAAACCCACAGGAGACTGTAGGAGATAGTGGTGCAGGACCACAGGAAAGAAACCAGACTCAGTGAAGCCAAACCGTGCCTCATTTAAAACTACATTTGACCAAGTGCCAGAATATTTATGACAGGGAGCAGGCTTGGAGAGGTGAATCAGTTGCTGCAAATAGTTGCCTCCCCGTGGGACGTGGAGAACACTCATCCCAAAGGCAAGAGAGCTACGAGCCATGATGGTGGGAAGCCCTTCAGGACACGTTCCCCGGGTAGTGTCTATTAAACAGAGATGGCTGACGCCTGTATGAAGGAGACCTAAACCACTGCCATTTCCACTGATGGCTGTGGAGAAACCCATCTGCTGAGGTGAGACCATAACCATTAAGTTTTCCTGGCTTTTTCTGAGGCAAGCAATGCTTGTAGGGGCACAGGACAGAAGCAACATCAACATGTCAGAGACACTCCCCTGCATTATGACTTTCCTGATACCCCTCTGGCTGATGCTAATCAACCGTCCAAAATGTATTTATGGTGAAACTCGCAACGGAATGCTTTGCTCTCGAAGCAGGATGTGAGCTTTTCATTCAGGTTTCCCTGGAGCTCATCCACAAAGGTGAGAAACATTTGTGATTACGTTACAGAAGTATGGCAAACTCCAGGCTGAGGTTATTTCTCTTCAGACCTTCTTCACGTGGAGGCCAGAGACTCGTTTTCTCTCAAAAGCTATTTCTGTTTCTAAGTCTGCGAGTGTAGACAAATAAAATTGAGACATAGAGACACATAAAACTAGGAGAAGGTCGGCTCCCTGTCTCTTCAAAATGCCCTGTGGAATAGCTATAATTTCTTCACCAAATTCCATTTTGATTACTTTTTAAGTGCTAGAAAACACTGGGGAGGATACAAATGCATATCACATATATCTACACACAAAGAATATTTGCCTTAATCACAAGTGATACAGCATCTGCAGCAGTGGTCCTTCTTTTGTTTTTAATTTCTGCCAGAAACAGTCTCTGTTCTACTCCTCACCCCCAAAGTAAAAAGTAAGCTGATTTACTATCAGTTGCATATTTCATAAAATCTCATTTTCTCATGTTTATAAATTAAATCTCTGCAAGGACTGTTGTAAAACTTGTTTGCATGCACACAGCAAATTTAATCTACACAGGTCCCATACCTGCGAGTCTCGTCACAACTCCGGCACATTGCCTTTTCGTTAGCATTAACTCAGTCTCTGCTGAAATACTCCTCGCAGCTCTCTCCTGAAATGGAGATCGCCATTTTCTCCGTGATCCCACCTTCTCACCACGCTCCAAGGCGCACAGACGGGTTCGGGTTGGAAGGGACCCTTGGGGGCCAGCTTACCCCAGGCTGAACGCCTGGGAGATGTGGTGGGGGAGACCCCACACCTTCCCTGGGCAACCACCCTGAGAGCCCACCCTCACCCTGAACCTTACCACGTAACCAGAACCGGCATCTGAAGATCCACGGCAATCTCCCTTGCACATTAAAACACGCTCTCCTGCCAGTGACAGCCACGCTGCTAGCATCGGCCTGAATCTCCATTTCCCGCATTTCCCCTTCCTCTCCTGAGGGATCTTTTGCTTCATCACTCAAGTTGTATTTGTTTCTTTTGTATTTCTAAGTTCATGCATTGCATATGAAACTACACGTTTGCTTTCTCACTTTTCGCATATTATAAGTAGTTCTCTTAAGTGGTATTTTTTCACATAAGGTCACCTGAGACTCCCAATTACAAGATCCTGTATCTAGTGTAAGTCCATTTTTATCTCTTAAAAAAAACAGCCTAGGCAAAGACTCAAACCGAGAAAAAAAAAAATAATCCAAGCAAATACTTTCATGCATCTGCAAAAATACTTTTGCCAATTGGAAGAATAAGGGAAATTAATGAGGCTTGTCCCTGGCTTTGTAGATTTTGTAACCATTTTCCTTAAACTTTACATGTTAAAAAAACTTAATGCATGCAGCATGAAAACTTCTGAAATTTGACAGAGGCTATCAAAAGTGCTTTTAAAACGGACCAAAACTTGGCCAAGCATCTGCAAAGCATGAGTTGCACAGCTTCAGTAGAACTTGTTAAGCTACTTTAACTGCACAGAAATCTTGTCTGTATTTCAGCTGTGCCCAAGTGTGCTCCGGGGCATTAAGTTTAGAGCAGCAAAGGTCAAGCACCACAAAACAGAGACCGTATAGGTTCAAGTCCTTACGGTACAAGGAGACAAGGAAACACTACCTAACACTACCTGTATCATTCGCTCAGAGCAAAAGGGAAACTATTTCTCTTTCTGTGGACTGAAGTACTCTACTAAGACTTCTTTCTCCCAGGAATTGTGAGGTGGTTTATTTTCCTATCTTAGCTCTTCTGGAAGGGACCCTGGAGGCCAGATCTGTAAAATTTGCTTTTATTGCTTCAACTCTCTTATTTCTGTACACTTTCCACTCTCTGTTAGTGATTAAGATCCCATGTCCTCCTACTTGGAAGACAAATAATTGGCATTTCCTCTCAATTTCCTTTCCACGTGGAATTTAAGGGATGTAATAATTATACCCAGCAATCTCTGCAAGAGCCAACAATCAATTCAAGGCTGTCAATACTGCAGCAAAATATTTTAGTATCATCACACGTACTATCCTACCACTTCACGGCTGCTCTAGAGATTACCCTACTCCTGCTATTGTTTAGAGTTACTAATTTTGGCAAAGCCAGAACTGGTAGTCAGCTGGGAGAGGTGGGTTACTTCGTTGGAGTATAGCCACGCAAAGAGGTATTTTGGGGTTTGGTGTAACAAAGAAGTGGAAGCCTCCCAAGATGGATCTCCTGTGAGGGGAACTTTCTGTTAAACCAGCAGCTGATCCCTTTGGGAAATAAATCCTTGGGACACTTAGTTCAGTGGTAGATGTCCAGGCTGTTTTATTTGCAGAACATGGTGAAGTTCAGCCTCAGTGACAATGTGCAGGATGGGACCAAAATGGTTTCAGGTAACGGGGCTGTAAGGGAAGACACTCCCTGTGCAAAACTAGATTTTTTCCTTAAATCATTTTCAGACATGACTAAAGCGCAAGTTAGTTACTCAGAAGTTGAAAATGCCAGAATTAGGGGGGACCACCTTTTTGGTGTCTGCCCCTTGTTCCCCCCCTCCTTCCCGCAGTGTGGTTCACAAACTGCAACCCCTGTGCCGTCAGTGGAGCTCCCCACGTCATTCAGAGCTCCCTGGAAGTATCATCACGTAGGTCTGCTAGGCAAAATATGTAAAGCTACCGAGTCTCTGCCATTGAATGAACATGACTTGTACGTGATGAAAGGCTAAAGCAAACAGAAGCAAGTGCCTGCAGGTTTTGTTCATTCGGCTTGGGTAACTGTTCGCTCTCTCCCTGCAGACGGGAGAGGTAAGGACCCTGCTGAGCAAATACGAAAAATTCTTGACTTGTCATATGGCTGGGCTTAGGAAGAAGAAAGGCAAATAATTGCAGTTGGGTCTTTCATCCTCCTCAGTACTGCACTATGTCAAAAAAAAAAAAAAAGGCGCAATCTATAAAGTATATGTCAAAGCTACCACGATTACAAAAAATACACATAACCATCAAATAAGGCTTCTGTGCCTGACTTAAGAAGTGGGAGCTTGCCCAGCTGTCCCTGAACGTGTAGTACAGCCCTAGCTTTATGTGTACTTAGTGCACTATGCAATTATCAGCTGTCCATTAGCTTACTCTTAAAGCATTTACCTCCCCATGTGGCCCAGCACGGACTCGTTACTTATGTTCTAGGGCTCTGCCTAACTTCAGCGGAGCAGAACATATTTGAGGTCTCTGATTTTCATCAGCTGTTGTGTCAGGAGCCGGGAGCACGGCTGGTTAAGGTCCGTCATTAAGCAGCTGCTCCCTCCAGCATGCTGCCGGCTAGGCAAAGCATGGTTTGGACCACACAAAGCAGAGTTTGTTAGGTGTGAGTGCCTGCGACTGCAAGTGCAGAGCTGCCAGATTAGCTCGTGTCTTAATTGCTTAGGAGCGACAAATAGAGGGCACCCAGATCACCAGCCTAAATACAAACTTGGGAGTTTCCGCCGCTGGAAACACCCACCGTAAACAAAGTCCGTAACGCCGGTAAGAAATCCTTTTGTTGGTACCTGGTTTTCTTTCCCTTCCACTCTTATTCTTTGTACCAGCTTTATTAGGATGAGATTAAAGTTATTCAGTCGAATTGGAAACAAACCGTGGATAGTGACAGTGATTTCCTTTCTCTAGGGCTGGTGAATTTACTGCAAAACACGCTTTGAAGCGCTTCTAGTTATTACAGCACCTTCCAATACTCCAATACCTGCAGAAAGCAATAGTCTCACTAAACTGGTAATGCTGCCTCTAGAATTTGACCTAATGTATCTGTTTAAAATAAATGGGATGTGGGTGGTAAAGACATGGGATTGAAAGAAGAACAGGCAGACTTTCTGCAAAGTAATTTTTTTTTTTTTCTCAGAAAAGCTATCCTTCTGTGCCCCCAGCCTAAGTTTTGAGAACCCTGAATTTCTCTCCCGGTTCTTGCAGGTGGTGTTGACAGGATTGGCTAACACTTCCTTTTAAAAATAGCTCGACTGGTTCTCTCGGTATCCAATGACATAAAGTCAACAAGTCAACTCACAATGAAATTATTGCACGTGGGTTTTTCCAGGTGATGGGTGTACGGAGCACAGGTAATAAAGTTTCTCTTGAAATCATGCACTCTTTTTGAAACCCCCTATCTTTCACAAGGGGAAGCACAGTAGTATTTCTACACAAGCAAGGCTGAAAATACCCTCGCTGACCTAGAAGAGTGGGAGGCCATGGGAGAACCTGATTACTGTTGCTTATGTGATCTCACAGCAGCCAGGAGCCCAACTGCTGCTGTTACAATAAATGGCTTTCTGTGATAAGGGAAGTACAGGTAAAATACCAATTAATCTGAAATGCAGTCAGGCTAGATATGCTCTGTCCTTACTGGATTCGATAATAAAGGGGAGAACTGGAAAAGGTATCAATGCTTCCAGCTTTTCCTGTGTACGTCTTGGGAACACATCAGTTATGGAGGGAGACAAAAAAAGCATTCTTTCTCAATATACTGGGACACACAAACCCTAGCGCCAGGGGTTCACTGGAGTTACCTCTAAATGCCTGGAAATAAATAATCCTGTTACATCTTCCCCAAATCCTTGGCTAATGCTTCTACTCAGAATTCCTTAAGCAGCACCTAGGCAGCCTTCTCCTCAGAGAAGAAGAGACTTGGAAGCACCCGTGGAGCTGTAGCAAGCCTTGTAACTTTTATTTCTATATGTCTGGCAGGGGTGAGTCTTAACCAGACTCAGCGGGGGTTGTCAGTGCAGTCACAAGTGACTTTGTGAATGTTCTTGATTATGCCAAATGTGGGGAATAATTTGATGCTTAATCTAATTTCAGGTGTCTACCCCTGGGTTCACAAAATCCAAATTAAAAAAAATAATAAAATTTAAATCTCTTCCAGATGAAGAGCAGACCAGACACACAGTGGATGGGTCCTTCCAGTAATTGAGGAACTGTAAATGGTGCTGCAGTAATTCTTCAATGGGTTCTGCTAACAGCATCTCTACACACACCTTCAGCAACAAGCACCTGCCATCACAAGACACTTTACATATAAGCTCAATGCTCTCTTAGCCTTGTGCCTACACCAAATTTAACTCCAAGCTTAAAACTATCTTTACTGATATCCTTTCTCATTCTTGCATTCCTTATGACCTGATGCAATGATCCTTTCTTATTCAAAGTGATACTTTCAATAGCAATGAACATTTTTCTACTAACCCACTCCTTCTAACTCCTCGACTTGAATTGCATAGTTAAAACTTATTAGCTCATTTTCATTTGTTTTACACAGGCACAAGACCCTGACTTGTTAAGTTCAGTAAAAACACTGAGGGATTCCCAGAAGCTTAAGTGAAACTGATGCTGAAACATCACAGTGCAACAGGTAATTTGCCTAGTAGGTTCTCTGCCTGAGTCACTGGTTTTAAATAATGGATTTCCTTACTCCTGGATTTCAAAAGTGGTAAGAAATGCAATGAAGATAGACTCTCCACCACTCCTTCACAGTAGTACTCTACACTGTGCAGAGGTTTCACTGGGAGAACAGCCTCCCCTCGCAGTCCCCCCACCCCGAGACCAGTCTCGTTCTGCTTTCTGAGTCCCCTAACACCCCATTTCCACAAAGTCAGAGGAAATGCAATCTCTTTTCTATGTTCTCCACACCTGGGGTTTTTTTTTGTCCTCTTGCTGATGTGCAGGGAACTAGACAGGATGTAAAACATTAATTCAGCACAGCTAACATTTATCTCTGAGCTGCTTTAATATGAAATACAAAATTGGCTTCGGATGGGCATTCTGCCAAGATTCTTACCAAGGGGGAGAGAGTCGAGTTGAGTGTCACACTATTGCTGTTGTGGGGATTGAAAAATTGAGCTGGCTTGCTTTGATAGCGTAGTATGGCCTATAAGCTAGTCTTACTCAGTGAATTCTGCACCGTGCTTCTCTGTCTACAAGAACAATAGATTACAATTTATCCTTTGCTGAAATCTTCACTGCCAGAGGACAAAATAGAATACAAGGTACAACGCTGAAAAAAACAGAAGAAAAAAAGACTCTCATTTGCTAAGCCCTGGATGCACAGGTAAAAAAAGGATCAACATTATTACAGGCAAGTTGATGGTCTCTGTAACTAGCTGTATTTTGCCTTCACAAAACTTGAAAACTTGCAGGGGGGGACACAAACCCAAACACGATATTTTCTAAGATAATCTACCCAAACTGCCTGCATTCTGTCTGACTATACTGACAACTCTGGTAGGGCTTAGCAATAAAGCAAGAAACAAAGGATACATTTCAGCTCAGCTTCGGTTTCTGAAACTGTGGGTGTAAATGGCTTATGTTGTATTTGCAGATCCTCAGAAAAGTGTAGCGCAATAAACTCTAATGGCTTCATCCTTGAGGCTCAACAACAGGGTTTAAAACCCTTCTTGCACACATCTTCTATCCTCATTCATCTGTTTATTTAGAAGCACTGTTTTTCTACCGAAAATAATATCCACAGTGGATACTTCCTTTTTAAAGCATGATGAGATAGACCAATAGAAAGCAGTGTGTGCTCTGCTCATCATCACGCTCCCACAGACTCCAGCTTCTGCATTGGTGAAACTCCAGCCCTTCGAGGCTGCTGGGCTTTCTCTGTTCAGGCTTGCAGGGCAGGTGGGCAAAACCATTAAGTGCTCCTAAACCAGCTTCTGAAATGTGATGATGCTAAGGCCACCAATAGCTTGGTGCAATGGGCATACCATCTTGGGGTAAATATAATGCTGAAGCTCTTGTAGGTGTGGTGCGTAATACTAGAATACGAACATCGCAGACGCATGCATGAAGCCAACAGCACACACTGATCCTGACAGACCTCTGTTTTTTTACTTGCATGGTAGAAAAACTGAAATGAGGACATCCACAGCCACTGTGGAACGCTTCTGGGAAGTAAGTGCCAGGAAGGCGCAAAGACTACTGAGTCTCCAGATGCAGGTCAGGAACAAATTAGTCTATGCTGGTCTTGACAAATAAAATTCTTTCGGACATCAGGGAAATGAGGTCCTGGAACAGATCTTGTAGAGTGGTACTGGGAGCAAACATCTGAAATAAATATTTTGAAGCAGTCAATGCTGGTTGATGTCTTAAAACAAAAGCTGGAAGGTATGCTTGCAAAGAAAATGAAAATTTCTTTGAGATAACGCTGTGTGATGGTTTTAATCGCTACTCCCCCTGGTCATGTTCCTGCTGATAATCTAATATGTTTGTTCTGAGCAGGCTAGAATAAGAAAACTTGTTCATACTAGTCACAGGTCTCAAAGGAAAATTTATAACTGGAGCTAAAACCAGGTTATGTTCTGCTGGAATGCTACAAGTGCTCTAGCTTAGGAACTGCAATCTAAGAGCTGTAGGAGTATTGTGGGACAGTCCTCCAAAGCACTGTCATTTGGAAGTGGTGATCCTAAAGAGACAGATGTACAAAACCAGCTTACTGGAACTGCAAAAGCATAGTTCTTTACTCCAGGTATTTAAAGACTTCAGCGATGCTGCACAGCACGTTATCTTTTCTAAACTCTCTGTTTGAAACTCTTTAACCTAAAGAATCAAAACCATGGCTGTGACAAGACCAAAGTGAAAGCAGGTGTCAAGACACCTGTCTTGAATAGTCTAACCTGAAGGTTAGACGATCCCAAAAGAGCCTTTCCCTCAGGTCACCCTAAATTTACTGCAGGCAGCGAACGTCCTGAAATCGATTACTCTACTGCGATGACAGTGTAGGGCAAGACCCTTAACCCCCACTGAGCTCCGGAGCCCAATCGCCAGGAAAATACACCTCTGCCTCTTGCTAGTGGTTAACATACAAACCCCAATGGGTTTGCCCTTTGCAGGTCGATCCGACAGCAACAGATTCACCTTTCTTTAGGTCACCGTGCATTTTACCAGAGAGCAGCAGACGGTGTCACAGAAACCAGCTTCTCACCGCTGCCCGCTCTCGGACAATTTCGACCTCCTTCACGCTTTCCTCCTCTCACGCTCTCCGTCCTCGGCTGCATCCCCGTCAGCCGTTCTAAAGTCTCGGTTCTCAGCAGAGAGCTGAACCAGCTTTAAAAGCACTGCAGATTGCCTCCTGCCCTGCCATGGGGTAAGACCGAACTGCCTTAAACACAGGAAAAGGATTGTATTTTCATGAACTTAGAAGTAGAGGAAAGAGATCTCTTCGTGCATATTTCGTTGTCTATGAGGTAACTCCCTTACTACTTCTGTGTTCTCTTTCTGGAAGACCTGGCTTTATGTTTCAACTTCATCTGAGTGTTTGACACGGGAGAAAATCCTTTGTTGAGGCTACAGTGGAGGACAACTGTTGCTGTCACTGCAAATTTAAGCTACCGGTGCAACCGATTTGTCAACTCCAGGCAAGAGCACCAAAACCTTATTTTCTAGTAGAAACCAAGCTGCAGTAATTCTGTGACTCAATTAAGAATCTCTTAAACAAGTACAGTTAAAATCCGGGTGAAGAATTTAATTCTTTTTTTAGCTATATGACTTATTTCACTCTGAACAAAAGACAGGCCCACTCAATTACATATTCAAATACTACAAATTCTTTTTTGCAGCCAGTAACAAAGCTGCTGCTGTTGATCAAAAGGCTTTAAGGAAAATAAGGTATTTTTTTATTATTACAGAGCTTTCGTGATGCCTTTCTCCCAGGAGACTATCTTGATTCCTTTTAATAAAGATGCCTTTGAGGAAGTAGATGCTTGTCACAGTGGTATCTAGCGGATTAAGCCCTTTCTCCCTGAAACTGGGGGGATTTATAACCAAAGAGCCTTGAATTATAGGCATTGTAAAATTAAAAGGCAATTCTACTCTGAAGCTCTGTTGCATGCTTATCTTGAAACTCAAACAGCATAGGACAAAGAAGAATAGTTCGTACCTTTATCAGTCATGGTGTTGATTTGACCCCCAATTTGGGGATCAACCCTTGAGCCCCAGTTTGGGCTAGCACAACTGTGTTCCCCCTCTGCTCTCAGACTTCTGGAGAAAGATCTACAGCACTAATGGATGTACTGTCGACAAGACTAAAACCCAAAGTTTTCTGCTAAACCCCAGACAGCTGTGGCAGGATGAACTGGCACCCTCTTCATGCTTGTGGAATGAGACTCGCAATGCAAACACTCAGCCTCAAAGGGAAACAAATTAGCGGCCTTTGAGAAAGGCCATTATATTTTTTGATTAGAATTTTATAATAGCCACAAGGACTTCTTGGGATGGGACTCCGACCCGTAGCATGGTAATAACCTGGAGCATAAGCTTCTTTTTCCAAACTCATGTTTCATGAATGGTAAGTAGATGTACTTAAAATGCTATTTTATGCAAGTGGCAAGACCTGATCCAGTAGCCTCTGAACTCAGTGCAACTCAAAGAGTGTTTTAACGTGAGGAGTAACTTTCCTTCAGTGCTTTTACTTCCACAGATATCTTATCAGAAGACACGGATGGATGTAATGAGTGTTGAGGCCTCCCCCTCTCGTCTTGTCCAGCCTCACAAACTTAAGCAGGTGAAATTATATCAGCAATGGAAAGAAGGAAAGGTACAGTTCTACATGAAGCGGTGATGCTAAGCTTGGCTTTGTTGAATTTAATATTGCTTTTAATATTTCAAAGGTAGTATCTTTTAAAGGGTGCTGTTGACTCTCAACCCTGCTACCTGTGATCATGACATAAGTCGCATGTTTTCTTTTGTATGATCTGGAAATGTTTCTCTTACAGCTGTTAGGAGAAACAGTCTTGAAGTTTCAGTTAAGTAACAGCCTTTGCTTTCTGTCCTGAATTCCTATGTCAGATATTTGAGGGCTGTTCACAAAGGTGCCGTAATTTTCCAGGCAAGTTTACATTTCAGAGCAATGTTTATTTGGAGTATTTCACAGTTTACATTGTGCTATGATGAAAGAATTGTATAAATGCCATTTATTTCATTTTTAAAATACTGATTCACGTGAGGATTACCGTTCTTCCCTGGAGATAAGAAGAACTGAAGTGGCTTAAAGCATCCACAAACTCAAAAAAGACTTTGTACCGTACGACTGTACTTCCACAGTCACCGCGACTCTGGAAGCCCTCGCCAATGGGCTTTCCAACTTTCTGATTCCAGGCTGAGTTGTCTGCCTACAGCAGATTAATAAACTGCAAAGCAAGCCTACAGTGGACCTAGGCAAAAATACTTTCATCGTATTGGTACTAGAGGGCATTTCAATAATTTGCCTTTAATCAGAAGTCTTTTCTTTTTCCTGCTCCTACACAACCCGATGTTAACAATATCACACATTTGTTAGTTATTTCAGTGCCAGCATTATGTCATGCCATAGAAGATTACGACTTCCCATCAGGACGAAGTAGTTTGGAATAAACAGATTTTAAAAGAGGAAAGGGAAATCCAGGTCAGTGCAAGAATGGATATTCCGTTTTGAAGCCGTACATACAGTCTAGGTCCTGATGCTTCAGGACATTAAAAACAGTCTTGGACGCTAAGGTTTACTGATGTGGTAATGAGTCAGCAAGTTCTCTGGGATGCTCAGCAAGGTGAATTCAGCATGCCTACCAAGCTTGCCCGCTCACCGGGAAGCCTGCGGAAGGAAAGCCATTTGTTGCTAGCAGGGAGGCAGCAAACCCTACAGAAACATCCAGGCAGCCGTGCCTGCGCTGGCAGAGGTGGAACGGAGAGAGAGGGCAGGTTTGGAAGATGCCGTGAGAAAAGGCTTACTAGGCTTACAAAGGAAGAGACTTGAAGACTTCAGACCAAAATATACTTGCCAGGTATGGCTTTGGCAGAGAGTCATTATCTTTCCCTTTTCCGCTGCGGCAGACATCTCTACTCTGCATCTCTACCAACAGCAGCAACAACAGAGGAGACCATGAAGTCAACTGGGGGAAACAAAGCTGCACGCCTATTGCAAATGCTCTTTTGACAAGCCTGTTTGGCTGTACACGCACATTTTATTTTCAAGGCGACGGTGGATCTCATGGTGGAACGCTACCAAGTCAGTGGGAAGCAGGACTGCTGGTTTCAGCTCACAAAAAATCCCAGTCTGCTGCGGACGCCTTTGCACAGGTCTGTGGGAGTTCTGCTGGCGCTGGTACTCCAGTGCATTCTGACCACGTTACATACTTTGCCCACATCAAGTAAACAACCAAGCTTGCACATTGCAGCAGTGAAAACAAAAAAAAAAGGGAGGAAATCTTCAAGTGGTGCTTACATGGGAGAAAAAGTAATGATGAATGCTTCAGAAAATGGCCAATGAAGTAGAACATTCTCCTACACTTATTATTACTTGAAATGGTTCAAACTATAATAAACATAATTCCAAAATCAAAATAATATCTCACCACTGTTTTTTTCAGCAAATACAGCAATGTTGAATGCAGGCAAAGCTGAGGATTGACGCTATACTCAGTAAGCTTAATGCAGGGTCCAGACAACAACAGCTAGACAGTCTACTCTGCAAACCTTTGAAAGAACCAGTGCATGAAATTGCAGGGGTTTTAATTAATTTGTCATGCTGGTGTTTGTACAATCTGATTAGGTAACAGCATCTGATATGGTATCACATAGGAGAGGATTCATCAGACTGAATAATTACATGGATTAGAAGAGGACCTCTGAAATGCTTATGGGGCTGGCTCAAAGAGAAATGCAATCAGCAATGCTGAAAGGAGACACACTGGCCTCAAAGGAATTTACTGGTGGGGCTCCTGAAGATCAAGCTGATATTTTTTAGCATTTTCATTAATTTTCATTCACCACATCACAAAGACTGTGAATATGCAGATTACATATGCTAAGGATGCAAATCCAGTAAGCACCACCGGCACAGATGACTTTGAGACTTGTGTAATAAAAATGGGATGAAAAGAAGTAGAAAATGCCAAGCCAAATACTGGGGACTAATAACAAGAATTTCTGCCACGAGCCAGGAGCTCATCAGTTAGACTGGTTGTACTAACACATTGCCAAATGGCTGACCGGCAGCGCGATGCAGCCATGGAAAAAGGCAAATGCAATTGGAGAATGGGTCTGGTGAGGCATTTCTGGTAGAGACTGAGAAATATTTTAGCCGTTTTAAGGCCTTGTTAAGACGACAGCAGGAATCACTCTGCAGCGGATCAAGGAGGCTTTCAGAGCATCCCCAGTTCAGTGGAAGGTTACTAAGCTGATCCAGGGCTACAGGGAAACCTGATCAAGTGAGAGGAAACCAGAAGAGCTTGTTTTCCATAGGAAAGGGAAGGCTGAGAGGCTGTTCTGTTTCAACATAACCATGATGGAAAAAACAAGGAAGAAGAGCCATTTAATTCAGAAGACGGTGCTGGCATTAGAACAAGTGGGTATAAACAGGACTTGGGATACATTTTGGCTGTAGTTTAGAAGGCAGCTCTCTAACCACTGAAACAGAAAACTGTTTTTCCTCCAGAGGTAACAAGGGCAAAAAGCAATGTGGCATAATCCCTCTCAGCAATATACAACTTGTGCGCTTGAAGCTAGGGAAATATGACCTGGAAAACCAAAGGGGTGCCTGCATGTTATTTTTTAATTGCTTCCACAGGCACTAAGGTCGCTTGGCTCTCTCATCCCATTCCACCCCTTCTTTCAGTACAACGTGCAGAATGAGGACAGGACCCCCCCCCTCCCCCCCAAAAAAACCAGCTTTCAACTGAGGGGGCCTTGCCTCCTTTGGCGGAGGATGCTCCCAAGGACAACTTCAGCAGAGGGCTCTGGCTTAGGTGCTCCAGGTCCCGTCCCAGAGGTGCTTTCCCCTCCTTCTCCAGCTGTTTTCTAACACGAAACAGCTGGGCCAGCCTCCGAGGCAGCATGTTTCAGTGCTGCTGAGAGCCCGGTATGCATGTACAGCAGCTCTGTTACGTACGAGGAGGTTGTTGGGGGGCATTTTTTGATAGTCCTGCTTTTTTCTGCCTGTAACCCCACACTATGGTTACAGCTTCCTCTTTGCCTCCCTGTTTCCTCTTTCTCTTCAACAGTAACAAGGCAAATTAGTCCTTCCAAAGAAGCCTGTAAGGGAGGGATGGGTCACAACCACATTGCCCCGACTTTCCTGTGCTCTCAACCACCACAGCACCCAGCTCCTCCTCCTCTGAACGCTGCATTCACGTCGCACCAGCCTGCCAGCACCATTCAATACTGTTACAAGTATTGCTTCCTTTTTTTTCTTTAATCGTGCTGGCTTCAGCTTTTATTAGCCTTGCCCCAAGTTATCTCCTTTAGCATCAGTTAAACCAATATTTTATCAGCATTGCTGTTTCTACTTGGCTACATGTGCAAGCAGAACAGATGAATATATATTAAAAGATATAATGGAGATAACTGTATGTGCACTGCAAGCCAAGATAATGAGAAATTTCATTAAGGACTTTTTGTTGTATTTTTTGGAAGTGCAATTTCATGAGAACTCTGCATTCAATAAGGTGCTCAGGGTTGGAAGGGTGCAGGCTCTGAAGTTTATTTTAGTAAGAATGTGACAGGATCTGCGTCCTTCTTCCCCTGCTTAAATCTCAGAAGGACTTTAAGTGGATACAAGATGATAGGGAAAGGTGTGAGACCTCCTACACCAGCTAGGTATAGGAGCCAGCTGCTGTGCCGCAAAATGGTTTGAGGCTTGCTCAGAATCACTCTTTAGGCTACTAACTAAGAAGACCCTGGTTAGTTTGGTACCTCAGTCCACTGGAAAGAAATACTTATTTTCCTTAACAACTTAACACCCCTCCCCCCCCCTTTTTTTCATGATTCAGTTTTGCTTGACTTTCTTTTGTTTGCATGACATTTTGTGATCTTCAAGGGCTACAGAGCCTGCCCACCTTAAACCACAGTCCCTTCCAATACATTTACTTGCTCTAAAGTATTACTTTTAGAAAATGTATATACTGGAACAAACTTAGCCAAAATGCCCAATCATAAAAGTGGCTGCATTTGTTTTCTGGAGCCGCTGCAGAGGCTTCAGAGGTGAATCCCAAGAGTCCTCTCTGACTTCAGAAATCCCTTCCAACAAGCTTCTGCGTGAAGAACGCAGCAGAAGGAGCTTCAGGGAGGATTCTTCACTGCCTTCTACTTGCTATAGGTATTTGCATCTAGATAGACTGAAAAGAAGGAAGCTCTCCTCCTGAGGTTATAAGATGGAGGAGAACTGAAATGGAAAATGAAATAAATCTTTCTGTTTTGACTTGTGAGTAATAACTGCTGAAGCCAACCTTTCCACACAAAATGCTCCATTGGTTTATGTGGCCAGGATGTTTTGCCACCAAAATCTAGGTGGAGTCAATTGAGATCTGTCCTGTGGGTTTTGCGGTACGTTAATATGTTTTCTAAATTTAATATACTCCAGGGCAGAAGGCTTGAATTCCTGAAGATAGCAACTCCTGTATTTTTTTCCTTTTTCTTTCTTGCCAAATAGCCCTGGATGGAAAGGTTTCTTACAGTTTTCTCTTCTTCCTGCCATGGGCCAGTCAATGAACCAAAGTTTATTCACTTTGCCCCTTTGGGAGTGGTGTTCATCTGCATCTCTGAGAGAGCGAGTGACTGCTAAAGTGAGGATAAACATCCTGTAAATGCCTGGAGGAAGGAGGAGCAAACTCGGACATCTTTTGAGTAATTAAAAACTGAGTGTATCTCCTCCATTTTTTCAGTCCTTTGAAGAAACATAACGAGTGGTGAGCAGCTCACTGGGGAATCATGAACTTTATTCCCCTGCATTCATTGCTGAAAAACTCATCAGCACATGAAGAGTTGAAAAAATGGTACTAAAAAGTGACAACAGGAAAGGCAGAGCCATGATTTGTCTGGCAGTGTACTTCCTGATGACTAAGTACTCCGAGCACACGAGTGGAAAAATCTGATACTACACTTGAAGGCCAGAGGCCATAGTCCAAAAAAACAATCTCCTATAACAACGAAAAGGTCATCAAGACTAAGATTTCATGTAGCCTATGAAAGTGTCTTCAGTTTTTCACGGGCACGAGGGCAGGCATGACTTCAAATGCCAGACCTGAAATTTTGATACAGCCAGTTTGGCAGAGGATGATTGAAAACCTACCATTCTACTCCCCAGACATGTAAAGCTTAAATAGCTTTAAAAGATATCTGATAGAGAGAAGAGAGTATTCGCTTCTTCTAAGTGAAGCCAATATAATGATCTAAGCAGTCACACGGGTCCTACAGAAAGAAATTGCTTCCCCCTTCAGCTAGAGAAGTTCAGTGTTGCTTGTCTTCTGCTCAGAGGTGGCAATGTAATGCACTAATAGCCAGGAGACAAAGGATGACATTAATAAAAAAAAAAAAAAAAAATCCATCCACATTTAAGTAAAAAATCATAAACAGATTTATATTATGGATTCTAACAACTCTGTCAAAGTCCTGATCTGGGAGCCAAACCAAACAGTGGGGCTTAAACCACTGCTCTGAAGTTTTGTTAGTTTAACTAAGGCTGAAACTCAACAATTTGAGCAGATCTGAAATGGAAAATGAGGTGGTTTGCCTCCTGCCCTAGTAAACAGTCATACCTTTACAGACCTTTCTGTTAGAGGTTAACCTCTCAAACCTCTTTCCCTTATTTGCCAAAGAAGAGTGAGGATACAAGCAATTCCCTAGAAAGCTAGTAACTTTTTTCAGGACGGTGAATAGAAAATAATGCACATACACCATGTAACTCTAAGGAACTGGAAGCTAGACCACAGCCTTATTTACAAATACTGCAATGTTTTCTTCTAATCTCTTTGCTCCTCAAGGACTAGACCTGTTAGGATAGGGAGCACTCCTCTATATTTGAACACTGCTTAGCACCACTGCACATATTTATTTTTAATGAAGGCATCATGATAACCGAAAATACTGTTCCCAGTCTTTTCTGATGATGGAAAAGAGAGAAAATAAACTAAGGGCTGAAATGCACTGACTGAAATTTGGATTTGTGACAGTGATGATCCTATAACCAGAGATGTATCTGAAAAGTTTTGTGTACATCAGAATTCCTTTCCAGCTGCTATATTTAAAGTATTTGTAGGTTCAACCCGAATCATGACTTTTTCAGCATATATTATTTCCCTCACCTTGAAACAGGAACAAAAAGCCTTCAGATAAAAAAAAACTAGGACACGATAGCTTTGAAAGGTATTTTCATGTGCTTTTTCAAGAAAGCTTATCTGTCACTTGTCTACTATCCTATTCTACAGTGAAGTGTAACAGATAACCCGATGCTTCCTTAAGACAGCCATGAACGATTGAGCTCATTTTATTTCTCCACTACTTCATGGTTAAAACAAAGCACAAATAGTTGCTATGCTTAAAGTTTAGCACACTGTGAGGAAGCAGATATCAAGTCCTTCCATGTAAAGTCCTTTTAATTCAATTACCAGGCATTCTGTGCCCTATGAAACTACCCTTTTATTCATAGAATCACAGAATGGTTTGGGTTGGAAGGGACCTTAAAGATCATCTAGTTCCAACACCTTCCACCAGACCAGGTTGCTCCGAGCCCCATCCAACCTGGCCTTCAACAATTCCAGGGATGGGGCAGCCACAGCCTCTGGGCAACCTGTTCCAGTGCCTCACCACCCTTGCAGTGAGGAACTTCTTCCTTACAGCTAATCTAAATCTACGCTCTTTCAGTTTAAAGCCATTACCCCTTGTCCTATCACTACAGGCCCTTGTAAAAAGTCCCTCCCCAGCTTTCCTGCAGGCCCCCTTTAGGTACGGGAAGGCTGCTATAAGGTCTCCCTGGAGCCTTCTCTTCTCCAGGCTGAACAACCCCAATTCTCCCAGTCTGTCCTCATAGGGAGAGGTGTTCCAGCCCCCTGATCATCTTGGTGTCCCCCCTCTGGACCCGCTCCAACAGGTCCATGTCTCTCCCGTGCTGAGGACCCCAGATCTGGAGGCAGGACTGCAGGTGGGTCCAACCAGAGCAGAGCAGAGGGGCAGAGGGATGCAGCCCAGGACAACAGGGTTGGCTTTCTGGGCTGCGAGCCACACTGCCGGGTCATGTTGAACTTCTCGTCAACCAACACCCCCAAGTCCTTCTCTGCAGGGCTGCTCTCAATCCACTCATCGCCCAGCCCATATTGATACCTGGGCTTGCCCCGACCCATGTGCAGGACCTTGCACTTGGCCTTGTTGAACTTCACGAGGCTTACACGGACCCACCTCTCCAGCCTCACTCATAGCTGTTCTGCGCAGCTCTGGTAAGAAAGGTGGAGGCAGAGAAAGGGGAAATGAGGGGGGGTTTATTGACAAGCTCAGCCATACACGGAAGAAATGGTTTTGGCAAGTCTTCTATCACTTTCTCTTTCAGATCCAGTTAAGTCTTTCAGCCAGCATTACCTAAAAACTTGCCATCCCTGAGTTAAAAGTAAAAAACCAAAACATACCAGCCCTAGTGCTTCAGAAGCACTGAAGCAATAAGAAAAAAATCTACATCTGATATAAAAATATCTATTAATTAGCTTAAAAAAATTAAAGTTTGTATTTTTTAACCCTTCGAAGTGCATGTTTTCAATTTTTTAGTATGGAGTGCTGTCAACTTTGAAAAGCTGAACTTTTGGTAAAATCACACAATTCAAGAATTAGCACTGTAGGAAATGCCAAATGTAATAAAATTTTATTACAGTGAAATGCCCAAGCAATTTTTTTATTGTTTACTTTGTTGTCAACAAGCCTAACTATGACATATCCCTGTATTTATTAATTTAATCAAATTACCTCACTGTGTTACTTCCCTGAAGGGCTGAACTCCAGTGCTAGAATAACTTTATACCTTCTTACTGTGCAAAGACATTTCACTTCTGTATTTGTATTTAACTGAATCGGCTTACTTGTCCTAAGCCAAGTCCTCTCTTTCAATCTGCACATCAAATGAAAAAGAAAGTAGTGCTCCGATGCTGGACACGGGTCTGGAAAGGCACTTTTGTTCTTCACAGCCGTCTCATTCAGATGGCTTCTCGTGGAGGTTCTCAGCTGTCTAATTGATTTCAAAGGTGTCTAGGAGTGTTTAGAAAATGTGACTTAGTGTGTTTTAAGCTGACCCTTTTGATGTGTTTCTTAGCAATGTGCTCAGCTGGGATTTCCTGGTAAGAAAATAATTACTTCTTTTTTTCCTGCTTATAGCTTAGATGCTTGTTAGAGGCAGATCATTAATAACTAACTTGGCAGTATCATTACTTTCTGCTGCTGGCTAACTAGGTGATTCACCTACTTTACCAGAAGAAGACAAACCAAAGAGTATAATGACGTGGTGTTAATTCCCTTTAGTGAGGCAGGTAAAATGCACAGGTTGAAGGGGAGCAGGTTTGGGAAGCGGCAGCTCTCCAAACAGCTCCCACTGCTGCCTCTTCCAGCCTGCTTTAAAACGGCTGCCTTGGCAGAAGGCAATGCCCCGAGCAATCCTTCCAAAGCTATTGTACACACCCCGCGAGGTATTGTGCAGCCCACGTCTGTATGGTGGATATAAATTTTCCCCCTGAAAGGAATAAATCTTTCACAAGTAAGGGAAAGAGGAGATATGGTTTCTAAATGAATGATTCATTGTCGGAGGGTGCCGTCTTGATTTGCTGGAGTTGCTACGATACCGCAGCAGCAATGCCAACTTGTCATAGCCCTTAACGCTCTCTGGAAGCTCAGCAAGCCGAAAAGGCATTGCTGAGAGAAATTATTTATTTTGAAACAGGACGTGTGTATTTACCACGAAACTACTTTCATTCTCCCACCTTTCTCCGTAGGCTGGCTTGAAATTAGTTGTAGCCTTCCCTCCCCTTCCCACCGTGAGTTCTGGGTGGGCGAAGCGCATAAACAGGAAGGCAGCGTACACCGAGAAAGATGGCAGGATGCCCCAAAACGGTAATTTAAAAAACCTCTCTCGCTGCGCCTGCCAAAACTTGGGTTTGGGCCTTTTTTTTGATAAAAAAAAGAAAAATATTGTCAACAACTTTCTGTCGCATTGAAAGCATATGTGGCTTTGCTGATTCATGTTTATCTAGAAAAAGTACGAAAGCATACAGCGTATATTCTTTGTGAAAAAGCGCAGCAGGGCTGTATAAGAATAAAGTCAGAATTTCTTTTGGGAATTCTCGCGTTTGATACTGTAACTGTAGTAACACCAAATCTGTCTTTCAGCGGCATAAAAACTACATCTTATGCAAGCTGACACCTTCAGCAGCAAGCTAACAGTACAAAACAGGGAACTGGCACTAACTAAACACCGGCGCATCTTACTAACTAACAAAAACGGCTAGCGGAGTGTGGTTATAGGCAGGGAGAAGAAAATTAAGTACCAGGATGCAAATTTGTGATGCAGCAAACTGCAGGGAAAATATGGAACTGCATTGCTACTGTTGCTGAAGGAAACTTGGCTCCTATTGCAGAAGAGCCTGCGACTGTCCTGGGAAGATGAAAGCTCTGGAAGAGGAAAAAACTAATGTCACATCCTTCCCACGGGCTGCAGGCTTTCAGAGAAAGTGAAACAACAAAATTAATTTCATAAATAAATAATGCCAGCGAGTCATTTCATAAGGATCATAATGATAAAAAGACGACAGCCTCTAGGTAAAGATTACTTAAGCATACACATCTCTTCTATTGCAAAATCAACTCGATTTTCTCCAAAGAGCTGTAGCGCATGCTGCTGCCTCCTTTCTTTCGAAGTTCTCGTTAGTCTTCTTAAATTCAGAAAATAGAGTAGTACAAAAGTAGGATGTCAGAGAGGACTGCTATTAAAAAGTCTTCTGCTCCTATACCTTACCCCTGCCAAGTCACAAAGTACAAATAAAGCAAGTGGGATGGAAACCAAAGTAGGAAAATGACTTGTAGAGAAGAGGAATTACTTGTAGATCGGGGAATGGACATCCAGCCTCTACTACCGAAAGGAACTGAAGTGATTTTTAGCCTAGCTTTTTTTTAGTTTGAAAAACTAAAGTTTTTACTTTATTTTTAAAGAAAGGACAGATTTCCTTCTGAATTCATGACTGAAATGGCCTGAGAACCATCTCTGGGTGATTCTTCACCAAACTGGGTACCTTCGTGCTTATACGCCTAGAAGCATCACTCTTCCTCCCTGAAGTTTGGTGAGTGGTGTCTGCTTTTAAAGAGGTTGTGCTCCTTGACTGACAGCTCCATCATATTTTGCTTCCAGTGCATGCTGAGAAATGACCCAGATTGGTTTTGTAGGAGGATAAAGCTCCATTTCAGTAATTTTTTTCTTAAATAAAATGTGAAAAAAAGCTGCCATTAAATCTCTCCTCTTCATATCACAATTAAAAAGTCTCACTAAATACAGTAGTGGGCCCAGAAGGACATACATAAGCTTACTCATATAAATGACTTCTCAAAAAGTAATTCATGGTGGCTGCTCCTTTCTGGCTGTTCTGTAAGACCATCTGTGCTGACTTCCATTAAGAAATGTTCACTCTGCTGACAAATACTGGCTTATTACATACCAATACCTATGAAGTCAATAATATTACAATTAATGTCCACATAGGATTCCTGTCTTTAATTCTATGGGCCATTCCTGAGCTCTAATCTTACAGTATTTTATTCAAAATAAGAGACTGTTCTCCCTTTATTGCCATTTCCTGACAGTGACTGACTGTTCAAAAATATCTAGTTAAAGTCATACAAAATGACCCAACTATAACATACGACTGGCATTACACTGAACACGTATGCTTCAAAAGATACAGCTTGAATCTAAATATATTGAACCTGCTGGTGACTTGGCTTGTCATTTTGGAGTTTTCTTCTAAAGCAGAATGGGCAGATGTTTCATCTTTGGGGTGAAGAGGGGTATTCTTTCCAAGTCCTCTTACTTCTCAGTCTTTCCCCCTTGGTATTGCAATTTCTGAAGAAACTGCTGAGACTTCCTATTCCTTTGCTGCTTGACAGTGGCAGGAAAACAAGGAGGTTAAAAGAGCAATAATACTTGAAAGGGACTTAAAAGGACTTGAAAGGAAGCACCAGCAGTGTCAGGAGGAAAGCACGCTCTCTGAATGGACGCACCGCTTCCCTACGGCATCTCCAGCCTTTGATTAGGCTCAGTCCTGTGGAGACTCCTGGAAGAATCCTAAGGGCTAATTAGAAAAATGACATGAAATGATGAGAGTCTTCCCAGCTGGTCTTTATCCTCTGCTTTCCTTCTGATGGGGGGGGGAAAAAAACGGCAAAAGGAGGGAATACTGTACACACCACTAACAGTAGAAACGGAGCTACGTTTATTATGGTGGTTATTCTGTCGGATTCGTGTTGCAGTCGCAGGGACTGAGCTGCATGAAAGGAGGCCACAGTATAAAAAAAAGGGTCATTCCTGAGAAGGCATCCCTTGGACTGTGTGTGAAAGGCTAAGGGAAGAAAGCGACTGTGAGGCAAGGCTGTGCTGTCACCATACCTTTTTCTAATACAGCTGGGGGAGAACGGCATGAATAATTCACCCAGGAGACTTGCTAGATTGAAGTGGGAGAAAAGTGAATTTCCTTCCTTTGCTGCCAGTATTCACAAGCTGTACCTTGCTTTAGTCTCCCTTGTTGGTAATTCGTACTGCTCCCCTCTGACACTGGATTAATTATGAGTTTGGCACAATGTCTGAAAAACAGAGAGCAGTGCAGTGACACAGCAAAAAAAAAAAAGAAAATCAGGAGCCAAAATTGATCCACCTGCACCAGCAGCTGAAATACAAATTATAATGGAAAAGAACAACAGCACCTTCCATGCAAGCTGCTCAGACTGTGGAGTTTATAGCTAAAGCTAGCTCCACCTAGAAACAGCTGTAATTTATTACATTACACCTAGCTTAACAGGAACATCCTTTGACAACAGCGGAGGTAAGAATCAATTTTTCTTGGTCCGGCATTTCTGTGCGGTCAGATCATGGCTGCCAGCTAACTAAGCCTCGTTACTGGGTACATGACAAAGGAGGAGAGAAAATAAATGACAACAGCTGTGACACAGCTGTCCTGGAGGAAAGAGTTGCACCTTTCAGCCAAGCATCCTACATCACTTCTGCATACACCGCAACGGCTTAGAAGCATAATGTTATGTGAAAGGCAGAGAGTAAGATGCTAGTGGCGGCTGTCACAACAAAAAGCTTTACAACGATGTGTCCCCAGGTTACTGATCCAAATCCCGAATATCACAAGGGTAACCATCATATAAACAGAATTAGGTCCCATGTGCAAAAGAGGAGCTCTGTATCTAAGGTCCGTTCTCCACCGGAAACTGACATCTGCTCCTCTTAAATTTCATTTAAATACTATTTTAACAGGTAAAGGATTTTGTAGCTCTTCACTGCTGAGAAAAACACAAGTCTCAAATAGAGGCCCACAGATAATACGGGTGTAATAGACAGAGACATGCCTATTTGTAGGGATTGCACATTCAGTCAGCAGAGGGAAGAAGCAAAGACTATTAAAAAGAAGGATCAGCAAGTGACAGTTGAAGGAAGAGCTGTTTAACAGAGAGAAAACACAGCCCGGAGTTTTTAAGGACATCGTCTGAAGTGACGAAACAGGGTCCTGTTTCTTGTCCAGCCATGGACTTCTATGACCTTCATTATAACAGTGTCTTTGCGATGTGCATTGAGAATTTAAGTACGTAGAAACCACATAGTGGAAAATGCAATAGTAGTATAGAAATAAAGAACACCCCATGCTGACCTTCACTGGGTGGATTTGGATATCTGTGATTTTCAGAGAATGATAGGAAGCTTTGCACCCTGGCAGGAGGAATAAGGCACCTTCATGAGCAAAGACAACTGAGGACAGTCTACAAAAAAAAGGTCTGTGCAAGCCTCTGCATAATACAAGTTTAATGAAACTGGAGTTCATCAAATCTGAATACGAAAAATCTTTTAAAATATATTTTAAAGAATAAGAGGAAACTGATGCTAAGCAGTACAAGAGATCTTAGACAAATAGTCAATATGGGGACACATCGAGCCCCCACGTCCACTGCAGTGTCACTGCTGAAGACAGACAAAACCTCCCCAGTGCACAAGTTATTCTTCGAACGTCCCTCAGCACCAGCTTCTAACAAATGTTAGCAACTGTCAGAAGGAGTTGCAAGAATAGATGGACAGCTGAGTGATGGACAACTAGAGGGACACTAGCTGCTCTGGTGGTAATAACATAAATTCACTCCTTATTCATACCCTTTGAAATACAACTAACCTACCTCAGAGGATATATGCTGATATTTAAGGTGTGCTTTGAGATAAAAGCCCTATGCACAAAATATGCACCTCAGTTTATGGGAAGTAATCTGTCTTCTGTGAAGGTATATAAAAGAAGAAAACCTATATATGGAACGCCAATCTGCTTAAAACCAATGGTGTCAAGAAAAATGACAAAGCCCAGATCATTCAGCATTTGCGGGGTTAATTTTTTTTGTAAAAATGACATTAAGTCAGGCTCTGACATTTGTAAACTTTCAGATACTTTCTGAGGTGGCCAACCAAATAATTTCTACGATATGCATATAGAAACTAATAAATTGACATCAAACAAATTGCACTAATTGATCTGTTTTTTTAATGTATACTCGAGCTGACACTCCAGTTGGTGTTTTTCCTCAGTGCAATTAGGAGAGAGAGGGTTTTTTCCCAAAACCCTCCAGAGAATGAGGCACCCAGCTGCTCCGGGCTCGCAGCAGCAGCAGCAGCAGCAGCAGCAGCAGCAGCAGCAGCAGCAGGCAGCCTAAATCCCTCAGCTGATGCCGGGTCAGGATATTTATTACCTTCCCAACCCTCTCCTTAGTGCTGTGCTATTGAACCCAAGCGTGGTGTGGTGTTCTCCTTCAGCAGGCAGGAGCACCAGGCTCATTCTGGTCTCTCCTAAAAAGCTGGCTTCTCACCTCAGATGCGTTTCATCATTCAGCAGCAGGAACCATCCCACCAAGTTGTCCACTATTACTTTTGCCCATCTCCCCCTTCAGCTCCTGGTGTAAATCTTAAAAAGTGATTTCCCATGGGAAGAGCAGGAGGCTCGCAAGCTAAAAATACTGCATGGATAAGGACTCGAGAAAGTTCAGGACAAGGGAACATTTCTTTGGCTTCAGCCGACACTGGACCAGGTCCTCTATCACTGACTGAACTTGTTTGTTTCCTTCTGGAGCGGCTTCTGCATTTGCAGAAAAAAGCGACTGCCATAAACCTAAATCCAGGTGGAAAAAATACGAAGAAGCGCGCGCGGCGCTGACGCCCCGTCAGGCTGTGGGCTACAGGGAGCTGCCACCCCCAGCATGGAACTGGGGGGAGACGCCAGCCCCCCCGCTCCTCCCAGCCCCTGCGAGAGGTTGGACTCGATGATCTTAAAGGTCTTTCCAACCTAAATGATTCTCTGATTCTACGAGGCAGCCAAGCACAACAACCCAGCCTAGGCGGAGGAGGGAAGGAAGCGGTCTGAAACACCGTAACGTGGACGCCGGAATCGGTTTTGGTCCAAACTGAGTCATGTGTATGGGGGTTAAAGAGCAAGGCTGGAAAAACACATTGCAGAGCTATGCTGTAAAGAATTTGTACTAAATCAACCCTAACGCACTCCTTAAAAATGGTAACTCAAGAGGACTGAATTTGGCTTGAGAAGCCTACATGAATACATACATATCTGAATGAAGAAATGAAAAATGCTCTCCAAGGCGTCCCAACCAGCTCTCTTTACTTTAAATTTGCTCATCTCTTCCTAAATTGAGTGGACATGTAGTTAACCTATTAGCATGGTTGCATGCTCCTACAGTACTTCATTAAAACTTTTTTTTTTAATCTTTTTGAAGTATTTTCATTAATAGATATGTCAGAATGTTTCAGGTCCTCCAGGGGGAATTTATGACTTGTTATTATGCAGCTTTAATAATTTAAATGCCAATGTAACAATCCAGGAATGGAAACAGTATGTTCCAGGAATGCTGCAGTGAATTAGTAATCGTGATCTGCTTGTAATTGCTGATTACCTCCATGAATTCTACCCAGACTAGTAGAGTGAATGTTATTTTTACTGACGAAAAGAAAGTTGGGAATAGTATTAACAAAATTCAAGTCAACAGTGGCTTACCCTGTTTCCAACACGGTTCTGACTCTCTCTATCAATCCCATAAATAATTGCAAAGGTTCAGCGTATGGAGCAAGAGACCCTACTCCTAGAGCAGGGCCAGGGTAAGAGCCACGTACTGCTGTACGTGTAAATACGGGATCCTGTTACCAGGATTGCATTGCCATTGCAATGTCAACACAAACACTGTCGCTAGGGGAAGGAGGAGAGCCAGCGGGGCTAGAGAGGCAGTCAGCTGGACAGAAGACAAGGTAGCAGAGCCATGTGTCCTGGGCAGTTTTTTGCATATGCCAAAAAGTATCTGAATGATATATGGGACATGCTGAAAAATAACATATGTTCATTTGGATGGGTTTTTCCTACCGACTGTCCCGCTCAGGCTCGCTTCTCCTTTGACGATACTTGTTTCGAGGAAAGAATTTGTGGTTTGGAGGGGGTAATAAATACAGCATTGGCACAGATTTGAATGAGCAGATGCTGGGTTTCTTGCGTAGCAGGCTGAGAGGTCAGATGCACAGTCATCAGGCAGTACCAATAAGCAAGCCTGAGAAAACAGGTACGATTACAAAGGAAAAAGTTAAAAGAGGAGTCTGAGATAACAGATGGTTACGATAAAACAGAAAATTAATAACCAAAAGTTGGGAAGGAGACTAACATGGGACAGGGTATGCAGTAAAGACCGGTGAACTGCGACACAGACTAAAGAAAAGAAAAAGGTAAGAGGAAAGTGAAAGCCTTGAGCTTTGCCAGTTAGTCACTGTTGATGATGAAATTAATTTCACTGAAATGAAATGGATGTCAATAGTGAATTCAAGAGATTATTCATGAACTGAAGACATAAGACAAGTCAGCTCTTGCAAATGAGCAGTTCCGAGCACTGGCAGGCCAACAGCTTGTCAAGCAGCTGATACCCAAGGACCATCAGAAAAAACAGGAGAGAGGTAGGTGAAGGTGCTGATGGTGGGTGAACAGAAGCACAGATGAGTAGCAAGTACCGTGGGAAAGGCTGCATGGAAAAAGGAAAGATGACTTTAGTAAAACTCACTCCGGACAACGCTGGACAAAATATGCATTTTGGCATCCTAGGTTGTGACACAAGAACGCACTCGCCTGAGACTGGATCCATAAACCACACTCGGTGCCTTTTGCTATTCTACCTCTGAGCCACATTCAACCACACTTCATTGGTACTGAGTGCCTTCAAGCCTGACCATGAAATAATCTCTCGAGGCATGCACAAAGCTGCTTTGAAGTCAGTGGAGTGCTACAAGCATCTGCTCATATGCATCATGTGCTAGGACCAGACCAACGCTGGCCACGATAGCATTACTTGCAGACTACTTGTAAGACACTACTCAAGCACATGGTGCATTTTGGCTTTCAATTTTTAAATTAGTACATGGCAAATCTAAATAACTTGTGAATTTTATGGTTATTGCATTGTGTGGAGAAGGTTGTGGGCTTAATGGACTTGATTCTCCTTTTAGAAGTATTTATGGTATCATTTTCACTTCATGGCTGCTGCTGAAATCAACAGTGGGTTGGTTATTAGCTGGGGTAAAAGAGAGAAAATTGGATCCATAGGTGTTTTTTAAATGACAACAAAAATAAATGTGAAGACTGCAGAGAATGCTTATTCCTGCATGGTGAAATTACAAACCTCTTTTCCTCCATACGCAAAGCAGTAACACCGAGTAAAGCTACTCCCACGCCTTTCCAAACTACTATGGAAGTGAAAAAGTTAACTGTAAAACATCCATGCTTACAAATGATGAAGTCTGTATGTTTAACTCAGCTTGTGCTGTCACTCACAATCAGTTTGGCAATCATACAAGCAAAAGGTCTTTGTCTTTCCCTTGTTCTGTTATGCAACTCAACGTATTTGCCTAATCCACTGTTCGTTCAAATCACAAAATGTTTGGTACGACTAGGAAGCCACTTTTATCCCAGTGCTTACTTCCAAGCGTGCTAGTCACATAACCATTTCTACGCACATTTCCCTTAAAGTATCAATAATGAGAACTTGGTGTCCTCTAAAAAGAAGAATGATGTGTGGCTCACCCCAGAACTGAAGTGAGCCAGGGACCATATTCTTTCTTTACCACTTTTCCCGTCTTCCTCAGATCTTTAGATGGGGACGTGGCATATGACAACAAGGTCTACACATTTAGCTACTATGAAGTAGAAAGTAAAGGGGTAGCATGGAAGAGAGAGCTTTCTCCTGCTTGTAAAAGGAAAATACATGAGTTCTTCTGAAGAGAGAGATGGAATTGTCAAGAAATATGTGAGGCCACAGGAAACTGTCCACGAGAAAGGCAGGAAAAAACACTCGAGAAGGAGACATGGGGCAGGATGGACTCGATACTTGGGAGTTAAAGAGAGAAATGTTGCATAATTTATCAGATTAGACTGTCTTGGTAATATTAGGAGGTTCTAGCTGAATATTGTTATATTTCTACGATTGCAAGAGTTTTTCCTCACTTGAATGGAGATGCCCAATGGTATCAAATCTGCTGGTGGCTTTGAGGCAGGAATCAAAACACCTCACAAATGAGAAAGATTCCAGATTCTTGGAGCTGAAACTCTTAGGTTTATGCTGAATGACCAAGTTTTCAGAGCCCTAAGACAATATGTAAAATTGCATAACCTTGCCTGACAGACACTAATTCAGCTGCAGGTTGTCCAAAGAGACAAAGGCAAACCAGGGTCTTATGAATATCAGCTTAAGCCAAGATGGAATAGGAATAAAGATAAAATGGAAGAAATACTGGAGATAACGTTTCTATCTCCTGAAACAAAATTTCACAAGAGGGAGTAGAGGAGATCATCCTTAAGTGATATTAACACTGCGTAAGTCATGCCATGCTAATAATTGGTTTGTTAACTGTTGGGAATGACTTGTTATTTGAACATTTAGGTTTACATATTAACAAATGTAACCTCAAGCTGACTCTGAAGTATCAGCCATCACTGCTAACATCAGCATGTGGAAAGAGAACAAACGAACAAACAGGCTTTCAAATTTGGATCTGCTTGCTGCTACCCCAGAGCACCTCTGTGTCCAGTTAACATTAGCGCATCAAAATTTTTTATTAGATGGTGATACAGATTTATAAAGTTTCCAGAATTTTATGCTTGCCAGAAAACTGAGTTTGGATGTGGACCTGTACATCTTTATTTTCCCTTGGCCTGGGGTAGCTCTAGGGGTGAACCTTCTTCCCTCTCCCCAGTAGCCCCGAGACATTCTTTCACACAAATTCAGTCTGTTAACATATAAGAAGGTAGAACTTCATGGTCCAAGAGTCCAGTCAGAGCTATTCCTATTCCCGTCCAATCCCACATGCCTGCCTTTGCATACACCCACATGCACAGCCATACCCTCATTTGCTGAAGCACTAGACTTCCCATTGTCTATGCCTTTGCCAGTCGATAGTTTGTAAGCGCAGGAGCAGATACGGCTGACATATAGCACAGAGATTTTGCAGAAGTTTCTGTTACGGTTGCACAAGAAATAAACAGAATTAGACAAAACAGAAATTGCTGTTTGCATTTCCAAGCTTTAGAAATTTTTCCTTTTGAACACTGTTTGCTAGGGAATTTGGGGGCCTTTAAAGTATTCAGGGACCTTCACTGACATGGCTTTGCCTTCTGCATCTCTTCTTCTCTTGCAAATGGCTGGCAAGATAAGTTCTTCCTGATAACCGAGGGTCATCAAGGTTTAGCGACCTTCTACGGACACCCTTGCGACATCGCTGCTCACAACCGCAGCCAAATGCGGACCGTGGAGGTAATTAAGATAGCAGAAGGAGAGACCGGCCTTACAAACAAAATGGAGCTTGCTGCACGATAAAGGTGCTTACACAGAGCTCACGACCTCCGAAACGCCGCTCGCAAGCTGCACTGTCCCCAAACAGCCACCAGCGAGAAATCCTCTCTCCAGTCCGCAGCGCTCGTGCTCGCCGTGAGGAAAGCAACGGCACCGGCACCGGCACAACACCGCGTCCATCGGCCGCAGGCGGCCTCAGCACCGCCAACGCCCGCCTTTCTCTTCGGTGCGGTGGGGAAAGGGAGAAGGGAGGCATTTTCACTTCACGTATGGCTTTAGGAATTTTCTCTTTTGCCTGAACGAGCCCCTCAGCGGTATCCCCAGGGGCTGGGTGACGGCTCTGGAGCGACCGCACGGTGCCAGGTTTGGCGTGCCGGATCCCTCGCGCTCTCCGCAGGATCGGGCCCACAGCTCGCAGACCCCGCGGGAGGCCCCAGGACCCCTGCCCACCCTGGGACGCTCAGGACCAAGTGCCTGCTACTGAACTGTCACATCCACAGCAGGAGATCCGTTTTCGAGGCCGCACATTTTCTCAATTCGCTTTGTTTTCCTCTGTTCAGAAAGACCGACTTGAATTTCAGCAAAGGGCAGGTCTCGCTGTCTCAGTGAAGAGCGGGAGGCTGGCTGTCACAAACCATAAAGTGACAACTGAGGGGTGAAAGGAGGAAGGGAGACTCATCTCCTTGGGCACATTCCAAATACCTTATTTATATTCTGCCTTTTAAAGTCCACTCCTGTTGTCAGGTACAGCCTCGCTCTGCTAGCAGCAGCCAGAAATACAAAATGGCCCAGAGTTCAAAGCAGGAAAAAAATCAATGCACAGATTTCATTTTATCACACATACACGACGATTGGCTGAATTTGCTTCTACCTAACAGCCTGCGGCCCAAGGATAGCATTTACAAACTAATTTGCATTTATTTTTACATCAGGTAAGTATTCATTGAACAGGGAGGAAGAAATAGAGCAAAGTAGCAAGTGACTTGCATCACACCACTCCATGTATTGGGTAGGACAGGTGAAATGGTGACAGTCACTAACAGCGAAGAAAAATCTGAAAGCAGAGTTCTTCATTGTGACAAATGTCCAGCAGTGAATTATAATTATCATTTTATTTGTTTACAGCACTCCTGTCCCTAACTTTTACTGCCTCAGCTGATGACCTAACAAGTAAACCACTTATTTAAGCAAAAATCAGTTTTAACACTAAGGAGCTTTTTTCTACAAGGAAGGAGCTGCAGGGGACTGTGCTGTCACTAAGTCCTCTTGTTTGTCCTGCTCCCCAGTTCACAGGTGATCTAAGTTCTGGCTTGGGCAGCTGGACACTTACGCTGAAGTTGCTAGAGACAGCTTTGGGAGCCGGGTGAGAGCAAGAGCATCAGCAGTGTAAACATCCCTCAAGTCGTTCCCGGTGATGGCCGGGAAGAGAGGGAATTTCCTTAGGATTGTGAGGTTCTCTGAGGCATGTACTTTATTCATTTTTCATCTTAAAGGATACGGACTGCAGGGCTATGAATTACCCCAGTGCTGGCACCTAAGTTGAGGTTGCAGCAGCATCGCTGAGATCGGCGATAGCCCGGTAAAGGAAGCAGTGCCTAGTGCCCGTTCAGTACAGTATGAGGTCAGCTCGATACTTAGAGAACTCATTACATGTATTTCCAGAAGAAGCATGGCTCGGATACATGTGATCAAGAGCATCTGCACAGGAATTGGAGTTAGAAGTTTGCTAGCAGGCAAAGTGCAAACTTTAGAAGCAAGGAGCTCCATTGAAAAGGCAGCTCTTCAGGTTTCTGGAGGTAACAACCTTTTTTGACTACTGCTGTAACGGCAAATAAGGGATTACAGTTGCAGTGTCACACGAACTAGAAAGACCATTAGAAGAAAACAGCTGGTACTTTCTGTGGTTCTTTTTGAACAGAAGGTGCCAGGTGTTCAGATACTAAGAAACTACAGTCTGGGTGATCTAGAATGAAAAACATGGTGTTAAAATACAGAATACTGTAACTGGACTACAGCAATGCTTATTTAAACACAGAAACTGTCCTGTGTTCAAAGTCTGAATTCTCTGGACACAGACACAGGAAGTCAGCCAAGATGTGATAATGAAAAAATCCCTTTCACTGCATAAGCACACTTAATTTTTATGTCAAGCTTTGCTCTAGTATATGTAAGTCTGCATGTTCACTACTTATGAGATACTGAAATTCTATAGTAAAAGGCTGAAACACAGACTCCCTAAATGTAGATGAATCAAGTAAATCACTTGAATTGTACTGCAGGGCATTTTTTCTTTTTCTTTTTTTTTTTTTTGAGTATGACCGTACATTTGTGCAGGGTTATATCATCTCATCCTCTGCAACGTTTTTCTCTGATCTTTTTTTCTGAAACATAATACTGCAAATAACACTGTTTGCTCTCCACAGCTGTTGTATAAGCTTCCCAATTTTGAGCTGTCTGAGGTTTGTGCACTACCTGTTAGTGAATTTGGCTAGACTAATGCTGTTTTCTGTTCCTGCTATTAGTTTTACAAACATAATTGAGACAATACAATATTGAAACATTGGTTCTTTATCCATCTTCAGAAAAGAAGAGGAGTGAAATGTATTGGCTGTAGCTTCAGAGAACCCTGTTTCAGGGCCCTAACTAGCCTTCCTCCTTTGTTTAACTGTGTGAAGAATGGGTATAGTCAGCTCTATGTTTTGTTGCTCTTCTGTAAGTAATACAAACACTTATCTGTACAGAAAATTATGGAAAACAGAACTATTCACATACAGTAGTTCTCAATGTAGAGTTTCAAATAGAAATTACACGCTTGCCTTAATCACTGCCTTAAATTTCATTTTCATGGAATTAACGTTAAGAGGGATCAGCTTTATCTGAACTGTATTCTCAGAAAAGACCTCACACTTCTGTGTAGTGAGAATCAGCTTTTTGCTTGTTCAGGTCTGAGCTTGTTCCTCCCAGCAGCCGCCATCCAGCTCCGTCAGTGGGCAAAAATGACTTCCAAAGGAGGCATCGCAGACAACGCTCCTTCGGTACCCAGGGAAGGCAGATGCAGTGGTTTCCTCATCTCTTCTGGGAGCTCTGCACCTTACTATAACAACACTAATGATTTCTTCACTGAAGTACCCTTCAGTTACAAATAAAGACCAGGCTATTGGAGCAGTAAAAGAAAAGAACGTCCTTTGCCTCGCTTTGTTAGTTTCATTAGAATCTGTGAGATTTGGCTACTGCTTTCTACAACTGACATCCTGCAGCCTCATTAGGATTTTCTGGTAACAGTTCACAAGTAAAGATGCTTTTTCACACACTGCTGCTGTCTCTATTTCTGCCAGTGGTGAGTGCCAGCCACCTTTTCCTTCACTGCCGACTTCTCGGTCTATGGCAAACAAGTCCTGGTGATACAGTTATTATCAAAGGTATTTTCAAGGCAGTAATACAATAACAAGTGTTTCAACTACTAACTTCTCTATTCTTTCCTCTCCTCTTCTGAAACACCACTAATATGCAAAAAGCACTCAGCAGTCATTTCAACTCTACATTATTGGAAGCAAAAGAAGCTGAATCATGTTATACGAATAAGTAGACACCCCTCACTTTTACAACAGCACTAACTTCTGACAGAAGCTGTGGAATCATTAGAGTCACCGGCTTTGATGTTTGTCGTGATTTAACCCCAGCCAGCAACTAAGCACCACGCAGCCGCTTTCTCACTCCCCCACCACCCAGTGGGATGGGGAGAGAATCGGGAAAAAAAAGTAAAACTTATGGGTTGAGATAAGAACAGTTTAATAGGACAGAAAAGGAAGAAACTAATAATGGTAATAATAACAGTAATAACATGACAATCATAATAACAGACGGATTGGAATATCCAAAACAAGTGATGCACAGTGCAACTGCTCACCACCACTAGCTGACCGATGCCCAGTTAGGTCCCGAGCAGCAATCCCCCCCAGGCCAAATCCCCCCAGTTTATATACTGGGCATGACGTCCCATGGTCTGGAATACCCCTCTGGCCAGTTTGGGTCAGCTGCCCTGGCTGTGTCCCCTCCCAGCTCCTTGTGCCCCTCCAGCCTTCTTGCTGGCTGGGCAGGAGAAGCTGAAAAACCCTTGACATTAGTCTAAACACTACTTAGCAACAACTGAAAACATCAGTGTGTTATCAACATTCTTCTCATCCTAAATCCAAAACATAACACTATACCAGCTACTAAGAAGAAAATTAACTCTATCCCAGCCAAAACCAGGACATGGTTACAAGAGAAACTGCAAGGGCACAGGCAGTGTCATTCCCTGTAGGTGAAAAGCTGGGGGACCTTTATCTTAAATCCACATTGGTCTGACGGGTTAACAGACTGCTGTTCGAAGCTCTGCATTTGTTCCTCTCTCCTGATCTTTTATTTTATTGTCTCAGTAAAGGGAGATTTGCTTATTGGCATATCCCAGGCTCTTGAGCTTTATTCTGCTTTTTACATAGTAAGTTCTTTGTCCAGAAAGCAATGTGATGACGATAGCTTTTGTTCCAGGGTCTGGGTTGAGTTTTGGGCCATTAAGACTCTTTCCAATTGTAAGATCTCGTTCCCTCAGGCTTTTTATGTAGTGGGTGATAAAGGAGCTGGAAAGCAAATTTATTGCCTCTTTTTCTTAAAGGCTTTCCTTTTCATCCCTGACAGTGGTAACAGGACCTTTACCGCTGATGCTATTGGGTTTCTCCTGAGTGTCTTATTCTTTGGTGTCATTAACAAGATAAGTTATCCTTTCCTAAATCTCCTCCTCCTGTTCACTTTCAAGGGTCGTGTTTTTGTGTGGCTTCAATGTTAACGTGCAGAAAGTTCCCACTGAGCATATGGAAACTCTACAGACCATCTTGGATTAGAAGTGCACTTATTGGTCATGGATCTTCAGGTATCTCTTCTGTGGCTATCAGATATCACAGACAGCCAAACAGTTCCAGTGAGCCAAAAAGAACTAGAGCCGCTTTTATGTCATGGATATTCCTCTTCTTTCTTTTTCCCAGACTTCTGTCGCCCTGTTTTCAGTTTGGAAACCCACCATTGTGCCCAATATTCATGTGGCCAGTGAGGATTATTTCTGATGACTTCACAGTTTCATAATGACATTGAGCAACGGCTGACATCTCCCTGCACAGGCTGCAGCAGTTTCTATTTTCAGACTGTCTTTATTCTGCTTAGTTAACAATGATACAGCAACTTTCTAATTCAGTACCAACAATGAATGAAAAAGATCAGTCTTTTAAGAAGACTGGGGAAGAAAAAAAATCAGTTTTCCAATTTCTAAGGACATTACTACCTACCTACAGCTACGGGGAGCATAATGACTATTCAAGGAGCAAACATATTCAGGGAAATGCCAAATCTGCACCCGTTTTCCTATGCATTAGTCTAGCAATGAAGAGTGATCGTTAGAGACGAAAAGGGAATAGCTACGCTGCAGAAAGATTTCAACCTTTCCAAGCCCAGGATGTTAAGTAAACAGATCTGCCACTTTATTTGTGGAAGAATGAACTCTGCCCCGATTAAAAAAAAAATATAACAGTCAACAGCCTTTATAAAGGTCGGAGGATTCACCTCTCTGTACGTACAGCAGGGGCAGAGTGAGACAAACCTTTTGCCTCCCCCTCTCACCATCCGTCCCTCCTCGGCACGGCTGAGCAAGGAGCAGGGCCAGGTGATGGCCGCAGGTCAAAGCAGGTCCGGCACACCTCACGGTCCGGCCATTTGCTTCCATCTGCTGTCAGTGGAGTCATCAGACCGTGCTCAATCAGTGCTCAGACACTCACACGTATGTGGTGTAACTAAAAGGAATACAGAAGCCCCCAAGTCAAATAAAATTCCCTTTTCCCTCAACCTCAGCTCAGCCAGATGAAAATGCTTAATCTCGCAGACACAGAAGTAAGCCTCTCATCTTTCAGCATTTGCTCTCCTTACAGGACGCATTGTTCTAGTCACACCATGGAAACATTTTAAAGTCACATTTTTAATTAAGTAAAGCAACACCAATACAGCTTCTTAGTTGCTGCATTTAATGCAGCAAATTTAATGCCGCACTTCTAAAATGCCACATTTCTGAAGGTACTGCCTCTTAACAAAACTTGCGATAGGTTTTTTCATTCAACGTCTCACTACTGTAATAATGGTTGCTTTGCTTTCAGAAGGACCAAACCAGCCTAATTCAAATGGATGGAAATATACAGTCTGAGACTTCCAAAGCGGACAACGTGAGTTAAGCATTTCTCGCACGGTGCTCTCAGCGCAGTCTGGATGCTTCCCTCTCCGGCGTACTTCTGGCACTCTTGTCTTTTACTAAGAATACGCTACAGCAGCAAAGTTTGAAAGGATTTTCAAATCACAGTGCCAGCCTGCTATTTGGAACACTGGGAGAAAACATGAGCAATGAGAAAATGGGAAGGTATTTCACGTTTTGAGATTGTCCTAAATCAGGGTCAATGGCAACGACAAAGCAAACACTGATGCTCGGCTTTGATTTATCACTAGCATGCAAAACAAAAAAATGAACAAATAAGCTGTCCTGTGAACAGCGATAAAAGGGCACTGCCAAACCCTTCCAAATTTTGTTTAACATGTTACCATTGAAAGCACTTCTTTATGAACCTGAATATACATTGTCTTCCCTCATTACATTTTTCCTCATTCGACTGAGCAACCTCCATCCCCAAGCTCATCCTTCTTCTGTCCCGTCCCCCGCCCCCCGCACGTTCTGCTGGAGCAGAAAATGAACAGAGCTTCGTTTGTTTGCCGGCACCAGCAGCAGCAGCAACGTCAGCCCCACAGACGTAGCCGCCCTGCCTCCGTGGCCCCGGGTGAGGAGACACCTCGTGTTTTTGGGAATTGTGCATCCCAACGAATGGCCGTTCCCCTGAGAGAACGGGGTTTGTGGAGGTCTCAAGTAAGCAATGATTGTTTTTTTAAAAAAGGAAGAGAGATTCAAAAATGAGTGTTTTAAAACATATTCAGAGATTACAAAATTTGCTATGAGACGAGAAAAGTATTCAAAATTAGGGCTTAAACAGCAATAGCAGGTTCTCTTAGCTGAAGCCAGAGCACCTGCTTTCTTGCAGCTCCACTCAGGGCCTCCCATTCCTTTTTGTGTATATATGGATCATATATTGGATACATATACGCAAAATAATAGCTGTCTGTACCAAGTTCTGCTTTCTCTTTCTTCCCATCTCACAGGGAATGGAAACAACCTCCAAGGGTGTGGGCTTCGGTCCTTTGCTGTGCACGCAATAGCATGACTTTCATTAACGCAAGCTTAAAAACAAGTCGTTCAGCTTTCCTGCCCCTGCTCTTTCCAGAGCCTCATTCTTCTGGTGGCCTGGAGCCTTCCTCATTTCCAGCTTAAAAGCACTCACTGTGTTTACAGGCAGATGTTGCTATCCAATTTGCTCTTGTTTGCCGGTAGGCTAACATCTTCCCTTATCTACTTACAGAGAACAACCGTGTTCATGCTCGACCTGTCTCTGCTGGGATACAGAAATCAAAATCTTTCAGTTTCTCCTTCTCAGACAGGATGATGACAAAAAATGGAGAAACTAATAGTCGGACTTCTTTTGCCTAATCTTTTGAACAAGCTTGAATGGCCTTGCCTTAAGTATGTATGGCTGAAACTGTGCAATGTATCCCAGGTGAAATCTCACTTGAGGCATGTATTATCTCTACTGGGAGACAGGTCATCAGATAAATCCTCCAAGACCTCCTATCTTCTCATCTTTATGTCATCCTCATGTATTTCATATTCTTCTTTTTTTTCCCCCAGAAAACAGGAGCCCTTTGTGGTAATACTTCAGGCAGTTTCCAGTGCCTAGGTAGGGAAACACACATTCATATTCGTTAGGAGATGACCCTGCTTTGGTAAACTTCAGAGTTTTGCAATGTGAACTCTTGAGAGTGCTAGGCAAGCCAAAAGCTATCTGCTACTGAACCTGTTATTTCACTAACTTGTTTATTCAGAATACTTTCTCCTAGTTGCATGTTTTGATTCTTCCCATTATACAGTTGGCTTGTTGCTTCCTTACCTCCCTCCATGCTTCTGCTTTATTTTTTTCTTCATTACCAACCTCTCTAGAAATGCTATCAGCAACTTCTGTAAGGTGAGGAGATTTTCAAAAAGAGTCTTAAGATCAATGTTGGCTCAGCACAAGTTTAATTTAGAACATGTGATGGGTCTGACTCACACAGTGCTATTCATGCCATCCATCCTTGATTTGGAACAAGCCTAGTAGTTTAATTATGACCTGGAAATGTCTGAAGCTAATTTATATATAGCATTTTAAAAATACTTGTAATGTTAAGAATGTTTAGAAACATCTTCCAAGTCCCTCAAGTGATGCACAGGTTCACAATGGACACGTTTCTGTCTGAAGCCTACACCAAACGCCTACTTCACAACACCTGGACCTCTCCGCACAAGGCATTCATGCCCATGTACAAACGACTGAGCTCGACACGCTTCTCCCAGGTTTCCTCAAAGGATTGCCTTTGAAAGAACACACCAAAGAGCAGAAGTACTCTCTGATCCAAAAGAGGCTTTGCCGAGATTAGATTCTCTCAGCGCTCCAACATCTTTATCTCTGACCTTGCAGGTAAGAAAACATCACTGGTCAGCTACAGCAACCGTGGCAGGATGAACAGGCATGTGAGGAATGCAGGCAATGTTATTCTACTCTGTGATCCAGAAATTGGCTTTAAGACTTAGTGAGAGAATAATCACCCTGACCTTCGTTTGCAACATCTTAAAAAGAAACCCCACCAGTGAGGACAGCAGGCATTTACCACGTGCCATCAGACGCCAGCATGCAGGGAGAAAAATTTCACTGCCTCTCCTGCACAGCATCGTGCTGAGCAGAATTCCAGACAAGCCACCGGGGAGAGGACGAGCGGGAGCCGCGGGCCACCAGCAGCGGCAGAGCGGTCAGAGCCACGGCTCGCCGGCGCTGCCCGATGCCTGCTCCTCCAGAAACGGTACCTGAACCAGACTGAGACGGAGCTGGTCCCGACAGGTGACATGTGGAAGGAGGAATACAGATAGCTGGGTAGCACGGTCCCGGGTACCACAACTGCACGTCTGGAGGAAGAGGAGGTGAGCACGGACCCTTTGCTAGATGAAGTCCTGCAGCTTTACGAAGCTCACGTTCTTTGCTTGAAGCCTGGCTGCCTCATACGAGAGAAATATCTGTGCATGAGCTTAACTCAGGCCTAAATTTAAAGCCCACAAACATCCACAAGATTTCGAGTGAAGCATTTCTTTTGCTGAACTGGGCCTCTCGTTTGCAAGGAAAGAATCCGCCGGGGGCAGGCGGTGGGCACCTTGCTGTCACCATTAGGGTGGGCTGCTTGCCTGCAAACAGCAATGGCTTGTTCTCTGGACAGGCACAGAAAAGGAAAAGTAGAGACGACAGAAGGGAACCAGATATTTGAAGATTACAGACTACTCCAGAAAAAATAAAGGGCAGCAAAAGGGTGACGAGGAGGAGGGTCAGGAGCTGTCCAGGGCCACAAACCACAGCAGCACATGGGAGGCCCCAGCTCAGGGCTGAAACCAAAAAATCCCCAGGTTTATATAAATATGTATAAGCAAAGAGCCAAAAAAAGATGGTAAAAGATGAGATTGATGATGCTCGATCCTTTTGGGTTCAGCTTGGCAGGCTGCAGACGCCAGACTGTTGGTTATGGTGCTGCATCAGTGCGCTGCCACGCAGGGATTCAGTGGAAAGGGAAAAAAAGGATTGAATTGTGCACGGCTCCCTATTTTTATATCTTGTTTCTCTCTTTCTCAATGGGATGTTTTCTTTCTTTCACAAAGGAATCACAAAACAAAAGGATATACACAGAAGGTTTGAGGTTATAGAATCTTATCTGGCCAAAACAGAAAGAAGAAAAGCGTAGAGGTATTTGATGCTAAATGTCATGAGACTATAGAGGCACTATTCTTTACGGAGAGCAAATGAGAGATGCTCATGCTTGTAGTTGCCTTTGAAACCAACTCCCAGAAGCTGCAATAATAACCTCTTGCAAAACAGCTACTAATCCTTTTTTGTAACCGTTCCAAGCTGTCTGTGCATCCCTCACCCTGACGCTGTGTCAACAGCAAAGTGAAACAGTGCTTAGGATCCCTAATGCTGTAAGCGTATTAAGAGTAAAAAAAAAAAAAATTCAAATATCCTTTGTTCTTCAGGCTGTAGACATAACCACTTTCCTGTCTGGCCAATTTGCTTATTTCTTGCCATAGCACTCCATACTCAGAGTTCTCAAGAGATAAGGCAAATTCATCTAGAAATCACTATATTCATATCTAATGGTTTCAGGTGCCGCGACTATTCTTATCTGCTCTTGGAAAAAGGTCAAGGATGTTAGTGAGTCATGTTTTTTCCTCCATTTATTTCTACAGTTCAGCGCAGGTTATCCTTTATCGCCAGCTGGACAAGTACTGCTTCAACATTCTTCTCGGTGCTGGTCATAGAGACCCCGACTGCCTTCTCGTTAAGCTAAATTTACACTGGCATGCCTCCTTTGTCTCCTTTAGACTTCCAGTGGGACGAGGGAGGAAAAAAATACCTGTTTCATTATTAAGCAAGATATCAGTGATGAAACTATGGCCCCGCAGCCACTTCGTCTATGAGCATCTCAGCCTTTCTAGTGTGGTGGAAAGCTTTCATCACCTGAGACAGGCATCTGCCGGACACTGGGACTTCTGGGATGTGCTCCTACTTCCAAAGCCGAAGCTGTCAGGCTTTTTTCTTTCAGGCAGCTTCCCCCTTGATCTAAACCTCTCTCTCTTACCACTCATTTCCCCTTTCAAATCAGCGGATGCACACAGGATACAACAGGCTCCACGTCTGCAGATGACTGCGAGCACGACCAGATACTTGGAGCTCAAGTCACAAATATGCAACTTAACATGAGGTTTCCTTGACGAAGTCCCGAGGCAATGATTGTGCCTTTGCTAGCTATTTTCTCCTTAGTGATGCAACCACCCACAATGCGGTAGGAGCTTGCAGCTGACAAGAAAGGCATGCCGTGATTCGGAAAAGCTAGCCCACAACCCTACCAGCCTTTTCTGGACAGTGGTTCAAAGCTCACCAACAGGTCAAGCCTACAATAAGAAAATGTCAAGCAGGCTACCTGCTGGGATTTCTCATAAATTTATTAAAGAGAGAGACATTGGCCTCTGCACAGTACTAGCAGAAAAAAGCACACTACTTCTTATATATTAGATCCAGAAGGCATTGCTGATGAAAGCTCTTCCCAAGACTATTACAATGCTGGAGCATGTCCTAACCAGTAGACCGTTGACTGCATCTCAGAAAGCTCATATAAGAACAAGACGGTGAATGCTGAAAGGTCGTCATGCTTTCATGCTTTGAAATAAAACACTCTGAAGCAAAATGACTGCCCACAAGTATATAAAGAACAGTGGTGCAGTGATCAGGAGTGCTCTCAAGGTCACATTTTGAAAAGATGAAATCCATGTACAAAACCATTGATTTAAAAATAACAACAGCATTTGCACATGCAACCACCATAATATCAATGTAACCGGAGGCGGCTCAAACTATAAGGGACACATCAGGTGCACATGCAATTACCTAAGTAGTTCCATGGTGCAGCTCTTGTGCTTACTTCCTTAACCATTTTGCCTTGTGTATAAGCCAATAAGTAATCAAGGCATTTCTTCAGCACCACTCAGTGTCTAAAACCCTCCTATAAAGGCAGTCTCCTGCCCACAACGCACTATGTACACGTGCATGTGTATGGGTGCACCTTTTGTATCTCAGAAGTACTTGAAAAATGTCTTTACCTGTGACAAACAGAAAGCTTTTTGTGGATGACTACCTTCGGCATCTTAAGGATCTGGAAAGTGTTTTGTGGTTTGGACTTCCTTTCTCTTTTAAATCAAATGCTTAAGATTGCAAAATCGTTACATCACAACATAAACACAGGGGAAGCTGACAGTGCTGTCACACTAAATTTGGAGCCCCACACTACCAGTTGTTTTGTACTACTGAAGGGCAGAGAAGAATGTCCAGAGATGTCCCCATGACTGTACAAAACCAAGGACGACTGGGGTTATTTTGACTGGCTTCAAAAAACTATGAGGAAGAGAGGGCAACAATTAAAATTTAATTAAGAGGATGAGCCAAATATTCAGATCGGAAGATTTATTCACCACCACCACCACAGGCCGTGCAAATGGGGAAAACCGGCTACCCTTGCAAGTCCATCACCCGGTATGTTCACGTCTGCCGGGCAGAACTGGTGGCCGGTTTGAACTCATCTCCTTAGCTGGCCTCTTGGGCACAGCGGGTTGCAAATAATCCGAGCGTTCAAAGTCATCTCCAAAATGCCACGGCGGGGAAGGAGGTGGGATGGACCGATGGAGTAAGATACCAAAGCCAGTAAGAGGAGGAGGGTGAAATGGTTGGGCTCCCTGGTAGCAACGAGGGTGAGGAGCTGCCCTGGGGGCTCCAGCCTGGTGACAAAGCCACGCGGCCGTCTGCCTAACGAAGCTGCTCCGGCACCCACAGGACAAGCAAGCAAAGCAAAAGACCTGCAGAACCGAACTGGAAAGACAGTAAGGGTGCAAGGCTGGGCACGCACTTACGGTACTGAAGGACCTGAAACATCACCTGGGTTTGCTTGTGTCTCATCTCATGGCAGCTATGCCTTTAAGCCCTTTAAAAAACTCAGCATGCCTCCAGCTTAAAAGCAGAGTTAAGATCTCCCTTACTTGAGATGTCAAGACACCTCAACACTCCACTTCTCTCATACTGGAAAGGTCCTCCTATTTTGATAAGCTCATATCATTTGGGTTTTTCTTCCTCAGCTCTGCTGGGGAGACCCCAGCTCTACGCTTCTAAAATGGACAAGACGGGGGTTTTACAGTCAGTAGTTTTATTAGCTAGGTAACTCTGGTTTCTCTCCCTAGCAAGCGCTCTCTGTACGCTGAACCTGGGAGATGTCGTGTGAAAAACAGAAGGCTATTAAGACAACTGTATCGTAATCACTAACCACTAATACTAGAAATTCTGCACCTCCCCAGTTGCAGTTTTTGTGTATTTTACCTTAGTCTGTACAATTTAATAAGAAGAGGCCTGTCCTGGTTTCAGCTGGGATAGAGTTATTTTTCTTTCTAGTAGCTGGTACAGTGTTTTATGGTTTGGGTTCAGTATGAGCAGAATGTTGACACCACGACAAGGCCATGCTAACAGCCCGTAACTACATCACCCTTCTAGACTGCACTGTCTTTGAGGAGTACACGGTTCCGAAGCTGTTCGTCTCCCTCACCAGAAAACGTGGTCTTCGGGTTTGACCCACCGTGTACCGCACTCTACGTTGACCTCAACACTCTTTGCTTTCAGTGACCCACTGAATTTGAGCCTATGTAAAAAGCCACCACCACCCAACACCATCTAAAGCACAGCACTCCTCGTGCCAACACATTTTAGAAGGAAGTAATGCGTGAGAGGGAACGACTCCTGCTTTTTTACTTGGAAAATCATCTGGAAACCTCTGCAGTCTAAATTGTGTTTAACCGCCCCAATCTCCCTCATTGCTCCTGGCCACGTTCTCCTCCACGGCAGTGACCTAGCTAACCTCTCTCCTTCATGACCGCACCGCAGTTCATACAACTGCAGACGGTTATCAAATTCCCTTTTTGTCCAAGCTATAAATGCTTCACTACTATAATCTTTCCTCTTATGTAACCGACATTTATTTCCCTTCTCACCAGAACCGAAAATGTGAAGCGTCTTCCTGCCCTGTAATACTGCTAACTCTTCGTTTTCTTTTCAAATGGGCTAAACACTTTAACTGGTAAGGAGCTGACAGAGAAAATGGTAACGATGGACTTGTGCAGGGGTCTGTCTTTCATCTGCAGGATGGCAGATTTGAGATCGCCAAGTTCTTGGAGCACGTTGGTACACTGCGGCAAGGAACGTTTTTGCAATGAGGAGGGGGCTGCTGGAGGTGGGTCAGAGCTACCTCACCTTAGCTGGCCATGGATGCAGGAACAGCAGCTGCCGCTCGCTGACAGAGAGGTTATAAAAATAAGATACTGGTCACCAATACGCAGCAGAACGAAGGACGAGTAACAGGGTGTGAGGAGGAAGCGAGGAGGAAAAAGAGCCCGATAAAATCTAAACACAAATCTCTATTTTCAGGGAAGTAGATGTGAAATGGCATCATTAAAAAACCAGGGGAAGAACAGCGGGTGCCGTGTGGTTGCGTCTCTTATACCTACACCCGCTACCCATGGACAAAAACCAAAATCAGTCCCAGCCGGCATTCATCAAGGCTTTCTTCGAGGGCCAGCATAGGTGACAGCCACGCAGCCACACAGCTCGAAGGCCAGCAAGTGAAAGCTCAGGTACGGCTTGCATCTGACTTCATTCACTAATTTAAGTACAAAACACAGCTCAGGTGGCCAGAAGACAGACCATCTCCCAGCCAAAAGCCCTTCAAATGTATTTGTCAGCAAACGCACTAGCACGTGCTTTGGTGCAGTTATCTTTCAGCCCCACAGAACCCTGCACCTTAGGGAGTATTTACAAGGAGTCAGAGACAGGTAACTAAAAAAATGTAAAGACAAGTATGCTCTCCAGCTTGTATGGATGGGAGTTTTCTCTGCATCTCTACCAGAAAACTTTCTGGGCCCTGAAAATTGAAAAAGGTTGGAAACAATTGCCTTAGAGATCCAATAGCAATGCAAAAAAGCTATGTGAAGCAAATCACTTGAAAATAAATTGCATCTTGTATTTTCTTCGCTTCCCACGCTAAAAGCTGAACTCTTACTGAACCACTGTACCAGTAAAGCAAACTGGGCATGCTGGGCAACAGTGACCACCCTTTCTCCAGCAGTAGCACTCCTGCCAAATCAGAAACAGTGAATTTTTTGCATCATCTTGGGGAAAATAATTAAATTGGCACTTGAGATTTCATGCCATTGTAGCACTTATTTTTTAACAAACTGCTTTTAACTGTCCAGTGTTCTTCCTCTGTCCTTTTCTAGAATGCTCTTGAAAAGGCTATGGAATTCAATTATGTTTTTGCAAGTAACAATGCTGTACTTCAGCCCTCTTTGGAACCAAATGCATGTTTACACCTGGAATTATTCTTAGTTAATGTTTCATGCAGGCAGTCTTATTATGCACTACATCAGAAAGGAACTAATCAAGAAAAACTGCATATGCAGACAAACTCTAAAGCAACGTAGCAAAGTTCTGTGGAAAATCTGAAAGAGAAGTGATACCATAGAGGAGACAGAAGCGGGGAGAACTGCAGAGCTTTGCTGTTTCAGATGCTGAAGTTCACGGGTCATTTAGGTCTCTGGTTCTTATGGAGGTTCTTTTTTAATTCTCCGGCTAATGGTTATCTGAAAAGGCAGCGGTGATGTCTAAAACCATAGTTACAGCAATATCATGTCAGCAGAAAATCAAGCAAGCAGAAGGAAGCACAATCTGATGATCTAATTGCATATTAACACTCCTGTTGCCCTCTCCCCAAAATCCACAGGTTTCCAAGTACAAATAGGATGAGGTACCCAGAGCTAGTTGGATTAGCTTGTTAAAACCTAAGGTCATTACAAATTTTCCTTAATTTTTTTTTTTTTAAGAAACACATGTTCTGATATGCTATTTAAACTGCAGTTGAGCTCAGCAGTAAAATGTATGTTATTTTAAAACATCACAGATTTCTGAAAGTAGCTACAAAGCAAAATCTGTTTGGAATTGCTCAATTTTATGCACGGAGGTTTCTGCATGAGCTGGCAGATAGATAAATTTAAATTTTCTATTTATACAGCAACTTACATCCATGTTTTACAAACATGAAGAAATAAACTTTGTAACTGCCTTGTGAAACACATCACTATTTTAGAACTGACAAAACTCACACAAAGGGAGAGATAAATGTCTTGTCTAGGATCAAGATAGGAAGTCAATTAATAGCTAGAATCTGCACTTTCAGAGCTGAAGCCTTGTCTATATGCCTTCTTTGCATATAAAAAGTCACTTATCTTCAAACAGTCATAAGATCGGTCATGTCATATAAGCCTTTGTATACAACCAAGTTCTCCACACAGCAGCAAAATGAGCGCAGATTAAAAAGAAATCAGTTCAGACCAAATCAACAGCGAAGAGAAACCAGCTTTCTTGGGTTTGTGAAAATGCAACCAAAAGAAATGAGCAAGAAAACCCCTGACACAAATGGCCAGTTGAACTCAAAACCGAAAGTTTTACTTTGGGGATTTCTCTCCGCGACGCAGAACACGGTGGTTCAAACCCCTTTCAAAATTTCAGTTTTGAACCCATGTCTTAAAATTAGGCTGGGGGTATTTCATCTCTCCTTCCTGATGCTGTCTTAGCCTAGTAGATTTTCACCGGCGTAGGGAGGAGAACCCAACTCCCCTATCTCTGAAATAAGCACCAGAAGTATTCGGCTACCCCACGACCCTTTTTCAGTGACTATCCAGTGATATTACGACTGGAGTGTCTCCAGAGAGGGCCCTCCACCCTACAGACTGGGACTCGGGGCTGCTCGGCAAAGTGGTACCTCCACCTGGTCTCCCACCGCATCGGTTACTCTTCTGGTAGGGAGAACCGTTTCCACCCCACAGACTGACTCAAAGGTTTATTTTCCAGCAACCTGGTGGGCAATATAGCTAGCCAGCTACTTCAGACATGCTTAATGGGTATCATCAAGTACAAAACCTGCTAGTTCTTAACAGCGAAGCGTAAGAAAGCCCCGAGAACTCCTTAGAGCCGAGCTGACGCAGCCATGGGAGGTGGAGTGGGAAGCGGGGAACTGGAGGGTTTTGTGAAGGAAGGAGAGGGTAGGATGAAAAAAGAGAAGGTACTGACAAATGAGGCGTAACACAGATCCTAGCTCTCGGTTATATACATTTCACGCTACAGCAACATGGAGCACTGCAGGGGATGGACACCTCATTTGTAGGTTCATTCTCATAATTTCTAGTATCATCTGAAACCTTCAGCAGTGATAGCCCCACTGCCCTTCATAACCTGTTTATTTTGCACCTTATGTGCTATAAAATGCAAATATATATTGCTTTAGCTGCCAGGAGTATGTGTCTTTGTTACCTTTAAGAACATCAGCGCTTCGTTGAGATTTGGCTTTTACCTGCCAAAAAAAAAATCTGTTTTACGAGATCTTTGACTCCTTCCCAGATCTCAGCATGCATTGCTTGCTGTCAAACTCCAGCAAATGCTCTGCGTGACTGGTGAGTGCAATGCCTGGTATCTAATGCCTGCTGCAACTAACGTAGATGTACAAGCCTAATTAATCACTTGTGTAGTGTCAAGAATTGTCCGTGTGGTCTACAGGCCACGTAGCACTGGCTTGAAACCCCCCCGTGCTTGGCAGACGACTGTTTAGGAGCTCAGGCTGTAGGGCTCAGGCTGGCATGCAAAAGGAAGAAAAGCTGTGCTGCTTAGAAGAAAGTCTCTGGAGTCAGTACCAAGGTACAAATTCTGAAAATTACTACTTCAGGTGTATGTGGTTTGGGTTTTGATACTTCATGTAAGGTCTCACTTGGATTTTCTCACTCTGAACGGGGAAGTTAGATGTATTTCACCGATCTTTCCTAGCTGCTTCCCTGACTATTTGGCTTGTGAAGTCCTGCAGGAGAAATTACTTTCTTCAAAATATTACCACGGAAAATTAAAAATTTTTTTTTAAAATTCTGTTGATAGTATACTCTGTAGAAGTTCGTTTCTTCAACACAATTTCATTTACATTTAAGTTAGAATGCTGTGTAGTTCACATCATTAATTTAAAACAAATAGGGCATTTCCATCAGCATACCCTACAAATAATGCCATTGTCGTAATATATCGTCATGGTCCACACCAATTTTAAGACCTTGTTAGCTTTCTTGTTTATACGGTACTAAAGTCCTACACGATTTAAACGAGTCCCTGACCTCTCACAACAGCAATAACAGGAGTACTTTGCACTCATACAGCACCTTTCATCTCGGAGCACTTCTGACACATGCATTTTCATTGCATCCCTGTGACACACAGGTAGGCGTCTAGGCACACTTCAAAGGCAGGAGAACTGTGCCATGGAAGGGTTATGCAACTTGGCCCAAATCCCCGGTGAACAGCTGGGAACGTGAACTCTCCCATTGCTTGTTCTGAAAGTCCAGACAATAACACCCCAAAAATGAGCTTCATAAAGCATTAATCAAAATGTTTAACCCCCTACTAAGTTTGCAAATGGCATGGGCAGACGATAAGCTCACTAATTCTTTTTGATACGTTATTCATGACTTGTTCTCCGTTTCTGGCAACACTTTTTTCTTAAGGAAAAAACAAAACCCCAAAACCATTCGATTACAAGAAAAAAGAACAGTTTGTTTTTCAAGCCATTATTGCAAAATAATTCAGAATCCGAAACGTTCAGCACTTCCCTTACGGCTCGTCTGTTTGATCCCAACCCTTACACTGCGTGGAATGTATGGCAATTCCTGTGCAGGACCAGAGCACCCAAGTGACCTCAGGAAAAAGCAGCAGCAAGACTCTGCTTGCTCGGTTTTACCTTCCAAGGACCCGCAAGCCGTGAACAGCATTATGTTTGCGCACCTAATGGTTATGTTGGCAAATGAAACTGCCCAACCAACAGCTAGTGACAGCAATTGAAACTAATGATTCAGGGGCTGGCCATATGATAGCCAGAAAGGAAAAAAAAAACCAAACAAAAGCCCCTTCTACTGTTCCCGTTGATAATTAAGGGACTACTGCAGACAGGCCCTGAGTTCAGAATGTTGCTCTCCGCCTGGCCTTTGCCACCCCGTGAGCAGCAGAAAGAGTTACCGGCCGCGTTTGCAAATTGTATTTAACGCTGCCTAGGGCTGGTTCTGCGCTTCCGAGAAAGGTAGTGAAGTAACGCGCACCTCGGTTTTCCCCCTTTGTAATAATGCTAATGCAAATGTACACATGCATTACCAACCAGGCCACCAAAATAAATGTGAGCAGCTCTGAAACTGTGTTAAAAGGAAAACTGCGTTAAAAGGAAAACTGCTGTAGGTGGTGATGGATTTTTGAGTGCACGGGGTAACAGTGGTGTTATTTGCTGGGTGAGTTGTTTGAGGTTGTGTTGCGCTCCATCGCATGGGAGCAGTTTATTTATTTATTTCCAGGCAAGTACATCCAACAACATTTTTCACGGGAGCTGGGATTTGTAATGCAAACTCTGCTCTCCAACAGCTGAGCTCTAAATAAAACACTAATTATTGTGAATCTTGGGATAGGATGTTGCAAGTCAGATGCTCTCACCAGCAGAATGAAGGGGAGAATCTCTCTTCTGGTAGTAAGTGTTAAGCTATTGGGATGAAAGTGCTCTGCTGTGTCTATTTGTGTGTGTGTGCATATACCTAGAGAAGAATAAACAAATAAATACATGCGTGCACACTCACGCACTCACGCACACAGACACGTATTTACGTGGAGAAGGAACATTCAGCCACAATATTTGGGACTATTTTCCTGAAGGCCTTACTCTAAGAAAAAAGCTATGTAGTATTTTATTTCATAAAAGCTATGTAGTACTGTAAATAAATTGTAAGGCAAATGGGTTGCAGAAGGAAATCACGGAAATAGGTTAGAAATGGTTTCTTTCTCTAATCTTCTGGCAATTTACCTGGTCGTGCATCAGGACTACCTTTTTCAGCGGGGGGGGGGGAAAATCAGGTATTTGTCTAAGAAGATTTTATGAGGTGAACAGGTGAGGTTAGCTCACTAGACTGGAGTAACTCTGTAATAGAGCCTTGTCCTAAGGCGTTACTGGATTTGGGTCCAAGGGTCAACAGGAGGCTCTTCACTGGCTATAGCGGTTCTGGAAGTGACGGCAGGAGCTGAGCTTGTTACTTCTTATGAGCATCGCTCCGGCATTTTTTATTCCTACGAACGAAACAGACTTGCCATAGCAAACATCTCATGTGGGGCAATGGTGACAGTCATAAACTATGTTCTGCAAATATTCTCTAGCCTAACCGCAAATTTCCCATAAAGTAGCATGAAATCTACAGACAGATGCCTACCAGGGATCCAGCAATTTCCTGGTGATTTTTGCTATTGAATAAAACTATTCAACATGCAGAAAAGTCTCTCAAGGTAAAAAATAAGGTGAGATTCTCTTTGTTTCTCACTTTTCAATCTCAGGTGCCTAAAAGTATTAGGTTTTGTTAAAAAGGCTCTGCTTTGAACACTCTGCTTCCAAACAGTCTCCCCACTTGAGAGAGCAACGTATGAATACGACGCATCAAAAGGGTTTATGACTTACGGCATTTCTTAAACACCTCTTCTTCTCTGGTCAGGCAAGGTCCATTCTCTCCCTAATTTTTTACAGTCATCTATCTTATTTCTGACCTACAGCCCTCCTGCCTCTTTTACAGTATTCTCCAGAGCGGGTAACATTACTTCATGCAAATTTTACTTCCCTTATCATTCTTAGAAATCTTTTTTATCTGCAGCATACATTCACAGGAGGAGGTACGGCAGCCTTTTCAGAGCTATCTGTTGGCACACCCATTCTTTTACGTTGCTTCCATTCAGGCCTGTTATTAAAATTACTACAATTTTGGAGCGCAGAAAGGTGACTGGCTCAGCAAGTCAGTATATTTTCAGCAAGACAAGCCCAACAATAACGCCCTACAAGTGTAAAAAATAACTTTGTGTACTATATACGGGAAAACAAAATCCCTGTCCTTTTGTCTGTAAGAGCATCTCTTCAGACCTGGAGTAACTTTCTCCCTGCCTTGGTTTCCTGATTTCCCCGTAGGAAAGTCTCCCACTAGGCTGGTACAAAAAGCGTCTTTCCAGTTCCCACTCCTGCGCTGGGGGTTTTCTGCAGGAGTCTCCCTGCTCCCTAGGTTTCTCCCTTTCCAAGGAAGCACCTCCCCACGCTGCCATCTGAGACAGGGGATAATACCGACTCTCCTGGAGGGCCAGTCCTATGACTTGGCTATCAAATAAAACACATTTTCTGAGATATTTTGTCCCTAACGCTGTCAAAGTTGGTTAGAGAAGTGCTTACATGTATCATCTGCACGTTAACATCCCTCCCACGTCGCTGGTACCAGGCCAGAGAGAAGGCCCCTCACTTATAAAATTGTAATCTCTTGCCTGTTAATTTTTGAAATCCTGGTCCAGAGCACACTGAAGTCTTTTACGGGCTGACATGGATTTTGAATCGAGCTGACCTTGTATGCAGCAAACTGTACACATGCACCTGTTATATGGAGCTTGCCGAGTGAACTGCTTTCAGTTTAACTTCTGCTGTATGTTATTAGCGTGGCACAGTTATTAGCATTTAAATCACCTTTTCCTTGTCATTTCTATCTTTAGTTTTCCCTTCCCCCCCCCCGCCCCGAGTATGATTTATGGAAGACTGACTTAGTAGGAAAGTATGTAGTTGTTAGACAAGGATGGAATTGCATTTTTTCAGTACCATGGCTTATTTAAATTTAAAGGACTAGGAAGCAAAATGAGATTAACACAATCATGACAGACATATGATTAGTGTTAGCTATTTTCTCCCACTGTGATGTTTTTCCTTTCGTTTTCTTCTTTACAAACGGGTGAAAGTACCCACTAATTTTCTGGTGTCTTTGCTTAAGGAGCACGGGAGCAACTGCCTCTTCCGCTTGGAAAACAAGAGCTTCTCAGCAAAACCGCGTGACTTGGGACAAGGATAAAAGCTATTTGAGATGCAGCATTTACGGCGGCTGCCCCGCTTGACACTCGTGGGTAAGTATTAGCGTATACCGTCCTACCAAAAATGTAACGATAGGCCCTATATAGCGCAGCCCGACGCAAGACCAGGGCCTTACCTGTCACGCACAGCGAGACGAGAGAGCGTCGAGCTACGGCAAACGAGCACCCTGCGCGGAAAGCTCGGGCCAACGAAACGCGCTACCGGTGCAAACGCAGCAAAGCGGGGATCGGGAGGGCGAAGCGGGAGGGCTGCCTGGAAGGGTGGCCGGCGGCGAGTCAGGGTGTTTTCTGGGTGCCCGAAGCTGGGGGGACAGCCCAGCTTTGGGTCACCGACACGATGCACGGCTCCCGCTGACGGCTGAAGGACGGCGGCGGCTTCTGCCACTGCGCCCCGTCCCCGCCGGCTCCCGCCTCGCTCCACACCGGGGCGAAGCCAGGGGCTCACCGACCCGGAGCCCCTCACCGAGGGGATGAGGAGCGGTTCCCCGCCGGGCTGCCGCCCTCCTCCGGGGGTGCCGGACCGAGCCGCTGCGGCAGAACCGCGGGGCCGGGGCCGGGGGGGGGGGCGGCGGTGGCGGCGGCCGGGCCTCCCTCCCCGCGCCCCGCTCCGGCTGCACTGCGCTAGGGGCTGCTGCACCTGAGGGGGGGTGAATAAACCAAAAAAAGCAACCCCCGGCGAAGGCGTGATGTAATTTGGGATTATATAATCCTGAAATATAAGGGGGGGGGGGGATAACAAAAAACCCACGCACACACGCAAAAAAAAAAAAAAGGAAAGAACGACGACCCAAACGCCGCCGTCCTTTCCCCGCGCACCGAGCGGCGGTGCGGAGCCGCACGGAGGCACCGGCCGCCCCCCGCGGCGCAGGAGCCGCCGTCCCCGCCCGCGATCCGCCGGGGGGGGGGACGGCGGGACCCGGCCCGGCCCGGCTCGGCTCAACCCGGGCCGCCTCTCCCTCGCTTTCCCCTGCGGAGGCGCCGAGCCCCCCTCCCCCCCTCCGCGATCGAAGCGAGGGTTCGCCCCCTCGGGGGAGCCGCTGCCTTACCTGTTCCCCGAAGTCGATGGCGATGTTGGTGATGCCGAGAGGGACCAAGAACCGGATCAGGGGCCAGTAGTTAGTGAGCGCTGGAAATTTCACCATAGTCCCAGCTGCGCGGTGACCCCCCAGCGCATCTGCCGCGGCAGGAGACGGCGCGGGAGGACGGCGGGGGGGGGGGAAGGATAAAAGGGCAAAGGAGGAGGGTGCGTGCGTGTCCCTGTGCGTGTGTGAGAGCGGCGGGGGGGGGGGGGGTGAGGGAGAGAAGCACCAGAGCCCCCTAAAAATAAAGCAGCCGCGGGGGGGGGGAGCCGGTCCCTCTCTGCCCGGCGCGGCTCGGTGGGCCCCGGCGGGTGCTTGGCTGGGCGGCGGGGCTCGCTGTGCCGCTGCCTTAGGAGGAGACCCGAGAGATCAAGTCCATCCCCGCCGCCCTCCTCCCACACAACGCCGATCCACCGCCGCCGCCGCCGCCGCCGGTGCCGGAAAAAAAAAGAGGAGGGACACCGCCGCCAGCCACTGGTGCGGGCAGCGCTGCCATCCTCGGGGCGCGGGGGCCAAGGGAAGGGCCGGGCCGGGCCGGGGCCTCCCCCCCCCGCCTGACGCTCGCCGGCGGCGGGGCGACGGCCGCGGCGCCGCGCAGGAAAACGCCGCCCTCTCTCCCTCCTCCTCCTCCTCCTCCTCCTCCTCCTCCTCGCCGCCGCGGGGACGGCGCAGGCCGCGGCGCGGGTCCGGAGCGCCGTTCCCCGTGGGGTTTCGGCGGAGGAGCGGGTGAAGGGCCGCCGCCGTCGCCGGCGTGAGGGAGGGGGGGTCCGGGCCGGGCCCTGCCGCTTGGGCGCCGCTCCCCGCCGCGGGCTGCCGGGGCACGTGGGTTTGACACACGCTCGGCGGCGGCAAGAGCGGCACCGAGCGGCTCCTCCTCACGCCGGAGCGGCCGCGCTGCTTCTCTCCCCCCCGCCCCCCCTTCTCCTCCTCAGCCCCACTGAGGGGCAGCGGCCGAGCCGGGCACCTCTCTCCGACCCCACCACCGCCGCCACCACACAGCCCTCGCTGGGCGCCCTGGGGTTCCCCCCCCGCCCCACGTTTCCCTCATGTAACCGCGGGCTGAGGCAGGCTGGGCTGCGGGCCTGGTGGGGGGGCACTTGTGGAGCTACAGGGCAGGTGTGGGGGGGGGTGTGGTCCTCAGTGAGGCGTTCACCAAGATGTCTGACCTGCGGGTCAAAAAGAGCCGAAATAAATCGACGGCGAACGTTTGCCCACGCGGCGTCTTCATGGTTTTTTTTTCAAAGTCTCTACCTCAGCCCTGGAGAAGGGAACGCGTTCGCAGCCCCCCCAAGGGAACGCGTTTGCAGCCCCGGCTTGCAGGCCGTCAGCACGGGTTGCTTTCTGACCCGTGGGCCTCCACAGACGTCGAGGCTCTGTCCGCCTGACAGGGAAGAAGAGAAGGCAAAGGCCTTTGGAACGCATCATGGAGGTTTCTCAACGTTTTCGAACTCGCAGGGGGGTTTCGTTGTAATTGAGTTTCCCTGGGGCGTTTCGGTTCGCGGCGTCACCTTCGACTCGCCACCTTGAAGGAGGGTTGGCAGATATTTTGGGAAGGTGGAGGCCCCGTGAGGAATCGGATACCTGCACCTCGTCCTCAGAGGAGCGAGTGGTGGACGGCCCTCCTCAGCCAGGGACTCCTGTACTAAAATGTTCCCGTGACCAAGAGCCGTTCCACATATTTTGGAGGGTCAACAGGAGGTGAGCTCTGAAAGTCCTTGACAGGCAGATGGTGGGCTGTGGGGTGGGAACGGAGCGGGAGAGCCCCTGGCTCCTGAGGTGACTCAGCAAAGTCGGGCCCAGCTATCACTGGAGGGTTTTTTCCCTCCTACAGCTGGAGTTTGTCTCACCTAGCCGCCCCGAAGCTGGTGCAGCCTGCCTTGTGGGCACGCAGGAGCGAACTCGAAGGCTTACGAGAGTGCAAACCTGCCTTGGTCCTGTAGATCGCTTTTCAAATGCCGCGGGCACGGTGTCCTGGGCATGATGGAGGGGAGCAGTGCAAAGCAGGAGAGGACAATAAACTGAGAAGAGGGAAGCGGTTGTTTGGGATTGCCTGAGCGTGTTGTTGAATTAACAGCACCAAAACTTCATCATCCTAAGGAGGAACTAATCGCCTCCAGATGGACCGGTGGTTGGTCCGTCGAACAGCTTCAAACTGCGTCCGTGATGGGGAACATTCAGTCTCCAACCAACCAGACTGAAATTGGACTGAAATAGAAACCTCATGTAGATGGCAGGGGCCTTACGCCAGCCCACTTGTTTTACTTGTTCGTTTGCATTGAGCTGAATTACCTGCCAGTTTAGACACAGCCTGCGTGCGTCCTTACGTGTAAGTGGTAGAAGATCTGTGCAGTAGGTCAATTTCAAGCAAGTCTCATGGCTTTTGAAGACAAGGCTGGATATATTTCAAAGCATTAATTCAATATTAAATCTGTCTTCCTGAGGTTGTATTTAGTTTTAGATAACTGTATCGCCAGTAACTAATTTCTTCCTGATAGGACTAGATTTTATTGGGAGTGAGAGGTCATTCCTCCTGGCCATGGGTCTGAGAACAACTTGTAGCTGAAATTATGGAAGAATATTGTTTACGGCTCTGCATTTTTACAGATTTTCTCGGTCAAGTGTCCCTATTCTGTTTCAGTTTATTTTTTTTTTAGGGGAAAGAAACCTTTAGTGCTGTTCTGGAGCCAGAGAAAAGTTAGAAGGGAAGCCCCAAAGCCACTTGTAAGTATATGATTTTAAGTTGCCATTTGAAATTTTCAGGTGAGCTGATGTTTGAGGACTACCTCCTCTCATTCATGGCAAAAACAAGCCACCACAAAATTAAAGCTTCCTGAATCAAAACATGTGGATGCTGAGCGTGTGGCTCACAGTGCCAACTATAAAGCACACAGAGTGATTAATTACTTTGTCACAAAATTATGTTCAGTCCTGGAAATACTGAGACACCTGAGTAGTTTAATGGAGTATATGGGAAGTATATCCATTCGGGAGTTTGGTATATGTTCATAAGGTAGTTGATACTTCTTAACTCCAGTAGATAACGAAGCAGGCCCCTTACATCTGTAATTAATTTCCATCTGAGCGGTCGCTTGAGAGCTCTGGTTAACTTTTTATCTTCCTGCTGCCCAAAGCAATAGTACAGTTTTATTTTAAGAGTAGTTTACATTTTATTTCCTAACATGTGCTGGAATGTCCTGGGTAAATGTTAACGTAACTGATGCTCTCTTAAGTTCCGTATATTAAAATCATTAAACTTACTTAATAAACTGTTAGGCTATGTTTTAGGTTTGTCTGTCTGCTTCCCATTCATGTCTTTTGTTTATGGGATGAATGTAGTTCTTGTGTGCTTCTCTTTCAGCCCAGGTGATATTTGCTCCTCGAATTCATTACAGAAACCAAATTGTGTTTGGAACCAAAGAACAAGGATGGTTTCTCACATCTTGAAGTCAGTAGTTTGCTCAGCTGGTGAGCTGAGGAAATAGGTCATTTTAGCTGTCTTGGGCAAAAAAACAGTGATTAGTAATAATTTCCTTTCTAACATATTTTCTGTTACACTACATTTCTTACTCATATACCAAACACTGTCTGTTTGTTTAATGGAATAAAAAGGACACAGAGAGGACAGCAGGAAATAATTAGTGATAATCTCTCTGCTTTTGATAGAAAAATGATCTGGTCCGAGAGTATCTCGAATGGAGGCATCTCACTGGAGAAGTCCATACGAATCAAGTGTCGTGCTGTAATGCGTGACAGTATGAATGATGAAACATATCAGAAAACTCCCTTGTGCCTGGTAACGAAATGTGTCTGTAATTGCTGCTTAAGCAACACGGTCAAAGTCTGAAGGTGTCCCCGGTAGCAGGTTGTATCAGAGCAGTGCACATTAGCTTTACTCATGCAGTCAGAAACCCAACATGCCGATCAGCACATGAGCTTTTAACATGTGTTAAGAGTCCCAGTCCTCTCCTGAACTTAAAGGAGGCTCCTCACCCCAACTACACAATGGGAATCTTGAGAGGACCCTGCTGTGGTATTGCCTTGCTTCAGAAAGATGCCTCTATTTCCTTGTTGGGGCTACTGCTAATTACCTACTAGAGAAAAAAGGTCTTGGGTCTGGGTTTTTTTAAATCACTGTGCTTGGTCTTTCCATCCCCAGTTGGCTAGTTAGCTGTCACCCCTGCTTTTTGGAGCTACTGGCTCTCTTCCAGACCTTATCTTCTACCTAGAATTTTTTTTTTTCTCTTGTAGTCTAGTGACTGGGAAGCACTCGTTGTATGAGGAATTCAAACTAGTGGATAACAAAATTTGTGAGCCAGTCGTTCCGTAAGAGGACAGGTGGACTGGGTTTCCAAGCCTGCAGGTCGGTCAGTAATTCTGGTCTCTGAATGGCCTTGGGCTGGGAGAGAGCAAATGACAACTCTCTTTTCCTGTCTGTTATCTAACAAAGTGGAAGGACATCTCCACAGTCATGTTCTGCTTCTATCTTTATTCCTCCCCCTGCAACAGCTGCCTCTTCCAGACATAACTTTTAAATTGGAACTGAGTCTGATGCACATTTCCAGCTCTTTATACCACAATAATTAAAACAATAAGATTGTCGTTTGAAAATGTTGTTAAACTATGACTGAATGTTACTGCAGGAATGCTCAGAATGTAGGTCTTGTGCACTTAGTGGAAAAATACTTGTTCCTATTTAGTATTGAGGAATAAAATGCAGAAATAATCTACCCACTAATTTTTTGAGGGGACTGGCCAGACACAAAGCTTGGTTTTCAGGAATCTTCGTAACCCAGCTGAAGGTCCCCTTCTTCCCCTGGGACCCCAGTTCTGCAGAAAGCCTGTTCCTAGGAAAAAAATGTACATTCAGACTCTTCTTTTCATGCAGGGCAGAGAGCTCTACACACAGTATTTTCTCTTCCTAGGTGTAAACTAAGCCTATGTCACCGCAACCACTGTGAGTTGTGCAGAAAGCCTTCATCTCAAAGGGTTGGTGGAACTCCCCTTGTCTTACTCCTCACGCATCAGCCTTAGGATCAAGGAGCACTATGTTCTTGGGATGTGTGCCTTGACTGCGATGACTTCTAGGCTATCACAGTTCATAACTGGAAAGACTACAGAAATGCTGCAGGAAAAGTCTGTATACTTATATAATTTTTTATTCTGTGAAGGGGTAGAGTTGAATTGAAAGATCCGAAAACAGCCAAAGGAATCGGGGTTGTCAGTCAGACACGTGTCCGACTAATCCAATTCCAATTTAGCCGCAGCTCTGTGTGAAGAATAAAAATGGTCTTTACAATCAACCTATGTCCCCTTCCCTAAGGCCAGTCTGCTCCGGCCACAGCTGGCTTGTCAAGTTAGATGATAAGGACGGTGCCCCTGCAGGAAGCCCATGTCTTTCTTTTTGGCTGGCACAAGTGCACTGGCAGCTTCAGGCAAAACTGTTTCCCAGCTGATCAAGCAGGAGAAGCTTCCTATTCATGCTTAATAGACCAAGATAAAAAGAACGCCGGGTTTCAGTGGCACAGGGAGACCCAGGTCACTCGGAAGTGCCTGCCTCATTTTTCAGGTGAGAATCAAAGTGCTGTCTCTGGTTACCTGCAGCAGGGGACCGGTCCAGAACATTCCTTCTGTCACAGGGTGTCCGGCGGTGTTGGCTCTTCACCCCCCGTCTTCACAACGGTGTCTGCTCCACCGCTCACTCAAGCTCACGGGCTGGGGAAATCCCAGCTGTATGCGTGATTTGTGGTCCTGGACTTAATAGCCTGTCTTCTGGGCTTGTGTTCTGTGTCCAAAACTGGATCTTCTTCTTCTGAGGCGACCTGGGGCACGCGACTCTGCAGCAGCTCCCAAACAAGGGAGCTGGTGGGAGCAGCTGGTCTCAAGGTGCCGGCTGCCGGCAGGGTCTGTGGTGGTGCCCAGCTGCGGGTCTACGCGCTAAGGCGACGCTGTGCCATTTCTTAGCCGATGAAGCCCAACAGCTCCTTCCTCGGTGTTGGAGTTGGATAAATGTGAATATTGCATTGCGGGAGGCTACCTGGATGGGGCTCTGCCCGAGTTGAGGATTTCTCTCTTTCAGGGGCTCGTAGTGTGGCACCTGCGATCCTGAGGGACTTGCGTGCGTATGAACCTTGTGTGCTACAGAGCGGGTTGCGTTGTCCTCACATCAGGCCTGAGGCACCAGCATTGTTTCACGATCAGAGGGAGAAAAGCTTTCCCATCATCAAAGCAAACATATACAAATGTTGCATTTCCTTAGCATGGGAGGAATTAAGTCTTTAAACGTAGGGAGGGGTTGTGTTGTGTGTAGGGTTTTATCCCCCTAATTTCTAAATTCAGTTTATTTAATGATTATAACATATGCATTCAAACATCTTGGGAGAAATGCAAGTAAGAATTTAAAATATTTTCCAGAACTTATTTCTGGTTAATAAATTAAAATGTATTTATATGCTTAATAAGCTTTGATTTGCCTGGAATTCAGAATCCGTTTTTTTATGTACATTTGGCATCTTTGCTCCAAGCATTAGGACATACTAGGGCTCTCTACAGCCTGTTTGCTTCTTGCTAAAACATCTACATGTAATATCACTTGCTGTGCTGTATATGAAATATAAGAAGCGCACAACCTTACCAGTAACGTAAAGTTGCAAAGGTCAATCTTTATGGCTTTGTGTATCATTAAAACAGTAATCAATATTGGACTTCAGCTGTCTGCGGAGATTATTGGTGTAGCTGGAACACCATTTAACTAAAACTTGTAGGAGGTGGTGGTGAATTTGTGTTCCAAACTCTCATATTTGATGTCCTTTTATAATGTTGAGCTCAGTAATTAGATTAATTGTTGGGAGTACATTGAAATGTTTCAGAAATATGCATTTATAAGCTTGCGATACTTCAACCTCTCTGGTTTTCCTTAGAAGGTGGTCAGTCTATCCTAAATATGTGTCTTGCCAAATAAGGCTTCTGTGTTATTGCAGCTACCATAACAATAGCCTCTGTACAACACCTATAGTAAAGTAATGAGTAATCTAACATATTTGTGAAAGGATAGTAATATGCAAATGCATAAGCATTATTTATTAGGGCTTGTGTGACTGAAAATGCTATAGTATATGCATGCCTAAAGCCAGGATTCCCAGACTATCCTAGAACTTAAAAGTAGTAGTAAGTCTTATCTTTAAAGGGTACAGTACTGCTCTTTGATGTCTTAAGACACTGCTACTGTCTGGCCATCTAACTATAATAGTTGATAAAATTTGCTTATTTTGTTCCTAACTTCCTTTTACCCACTGGGAGCTTTGAAGAAATATTTGCTTTTTGGAAGGAGCATTCTGTACTTTTATGATGAGGATGTTATTCAAGAGGATACAAGGGAATGTTAAGCTGCCAGGGCAGCCAATTTATGAAACTATACAAAACATTTTCCACACTTTCATTGCCCTTGCTGCCTGCCAGACCCAAAGTGCTTTAGAAATCTGAGTTGTCCTCATAATATATGCTGTGATACCAGAAGTACCAAGGGCAAGACATGCCCCTATTTTACAGATGGGCAAACTAGAGGGAAACGAGTGGCTTGTGCGGGTTAGACAGGGGCACATGTATCCCAGACCTGTAACTGACCCTTTTCCATCTTCTGATTTATTCAAGTTTTTCTGCTGAACCTAAATGAAGAAAAAAAGGAAAATAATTTGTTCACAGACAGGGAGTCTAATCTGTCCAGTTAATTTGTAAATATTTAGAGAACAAGCAGAACTTTAAAGCCAAGTATAGTCTGTTATTTGTGTGTGGATAATGTCCTTATCCAAGGTCTCAGACATCTATTGTTCTTTTATAGATAAAGTTGTATCATTGTCTTCTCTTACAAAGAGCTAAAACAAGAAAAAAAAGAACGACCTTCATCTGAAAGTTGAAAATACTTCCTCCAAGGCCTGAATATTTTGGATTCTTAAAAAAAGAAAAGCAGCCTCTGTAATTGATAGAAGAATGTAAGCTGCTCTCACAACCTAATTAGTATCTTACATGACTTTTCAAAATGCTTATCCCTGAAAAATGGATTGGCCCTTGATCATCTCTCTCTGTCCCTGCAAGATGTTCATCTCTTGCAATAAGGGAAGTATAGATACTGGATAACTGAAGGAAGTCTGTTCAATTTTCATTCCCTGGTTAGAGAGACAAAGTCAATATTGGCCTATTGAAACGAAGGCAGTTAGTGGACTGATGAAAAATAAATGGTAAAAATCTAAAAGCAGTTCAACTCCAGCAGTACAAAAATTTCTCTTTTTATAGCATTTATAACTACCCAGAAAGGCAGGATGATCAGGTCCTCTGAAAAAGGAAGTAGTGATGGAAAGATGAAAAAGAATTCAGTTTGCATGACCCTTTAATGTTGGAATTGCCTAGTAGCTGATAAATTTCAGCAGAAGATCTCTCAGTGATAAATTTTGTTATTTATATGCATTCCCACATATAAAGATGAGTTTGAGATTTAAAAAAATTTCAGGTACTTTCTTGCACTTACATTCAAATCTGGTATGAGACCACCTGTAAACCTGTTAAAGGAGTGTAGAAATCTTTTATTTCACAAAGGATGCTGAATGACATAACTATTGGCATTTTTCCTTCTCCCAAAATTTTTGCTGTCATTTTTTTCTCTAGTTTCAAAACAGTATTATGAAGGGACAGAAGAGACTAGGCACAGTACTGGCTGTCATTTGCATGTGGACACGAAATATCTCAGGTGGGATTCTTTCAAAATCCTCCCACTTTTGCTTCGGGAGATTTCATTAACAGGATTCACATTCTTCCTAGGACATGGAAAACTAAATGTTTTGAGTTAGGTTATGAAACTTTTCAATTGTTTGCTTATTTTTCAGGTGCAGTGCAATCAGTTTGCTAACCCCCTCATACTCCAGATTTATACTTACTGTCTAAACCAGGTGTATTTGTATCTGGATATAGTCAAAGAATTGTTTCTTGCATGCGGGTGGAATGAGACTTTTATTAGCTGAATGACGTTGTGCTAAGATAAGCCTAAAAAAAAGAGCATTGTGGCATAGTCTTTTCTGCCTATGGGAATTCAGATTAACATGTTATTATCTTAAATTGCAAGAAAGAGCTGTCATATCCAATGGAATAAAACAGAACTGATCTACTCAGTTACTACTGAAAATAAAAATTGTGTGCTGAAAGGACTCCTTACTAAAACTGTACAACAAGCATGTTGTCTCAGTTGGTGATGAACAACAAGGAATTTGGTGTAGACAAGCTCCAGACCCACCAATGTATTCAGCAGTTGATCGCCACGTTTTCCTTTCCATTCTAGAAAAAGAGCCTTCCAGCAATAAGTAAATACTTTGAGAAGAACTGCATTAGACCTGGGGCAGTCTTGAACAAAGACTGATTTGATGAATAAAATCCCGTAGTGGTAATCAATCTCCCTCATGTCCAAAACACATCACAGTTGCTGTTTAAAGTACCACAATATGACATAAACTCTGTGAATCAGAGCTCCTCCAACCAGAATTAATAAGTTTGAGCTGCCAAGGCCTGGTCTAGAGGAGGGTGGTTCAAGTTGCCTTAGCTCCGCGGGTATGAGGGAGGAAGAAAGAGGGGGAGACCTGTTGTGCCAATTTGGTCATGCCCTGCTCTTTCTGACATCTCGGCATCTTTTACCAGACTGGACAGGGCTTTCACCTGTGAAGGCGAAGCACCGATTTTTCCCCATCTTCCATCCAGCAGCCGCGCTATGGATTGGTGGGAAAAGTGGTCAAAAGGAGGTAATAGAGAAACGACATGTGTCAGGGTGAGCTTGGTGTGTTTGGGAAGCCCTTGTTGTCAAAGCCAGCCTCGTCACTTCTGCTTTAGGAGGTATTGGTCTAACGGGCGGTGAATTTACGGCATGACACCAGGGTGAATCTTTGATTTTCCTCAGAGGCTCTGTCCTTTACTGGATGTAATGCCGTTGCCTCTCAGGGTCTGGGGGCTGAACCTGAGTAGCTGATGAGGCTTAAGACCTGAAACCTGGCAGGGCAGGGGAGCAGCAGCATCTCACAGGGGTGTAGGAGAAGACAGTCGTTTGTGGGCATCTGTCCAAGAGCATGTGAAAGCATCTGCAGTGGGTCGGGCTTGCTTTGGTGGTGGGTAATGGCTTGGGAATTTGCTGTTTAAGGTCAGTCCTGCTGAGAAGAATAGATGTAAATTTGCTGAAGGAAGGTGTGGTGCTTGCTGTAGTCTGCAGTTTAAAATAGTAGAGTTTTGTTGGTTGTGGGAAGGTTTTTTTCCTTGTTTGTTAAAGGACGGGAAAAGACCCCATGTAAAAGGCTACCTGTTTTGAAATACAGATTCTGTGAGGATGATGGCTGCCCTCAATCTGTTGATGAGAGAGCTGTAAGGCACTGCAGCGGTTGCTGTAACAAACAGCCAGCAGTGAACGCAGTTAGCAAGGACGGCTGTGGATCGGTACAGGTAGCAGACATCCCCGGCACTGCGGTTTAGTGCCTGAATTGTATGGAGGCCTCTCTTCCCAGACGGATTAGACAGTGCAATCCTCAAAACCAAATATCCCTCAAAGGCAACAGATTTACCTCCCCTTCACCTGAGATCTGCTGAGTCCACTCTCCCTCAGCATGGTCCCACCAGAAGTGGGAATACCTTTCTAGCTACTCACCGTGGACGGTGGCAGACTAGGTCAGGACTTCTGCCAATGTGCTCTGAAGGATGTCAGTCTCATCTGCTGTTATTTTTTCAGGTTTTTCCAAGTTTGTGTTTTCCCAGTAAAGTCTGGCTTTCTTGCAAACAGGAAGCTATTTGTCATTTTTGAATGCCCAGACAATAAAATTTGTTTTATCGGATGCTCTTACGATCCCCAAATGCCTAACTGCTGATCCTTGGAGAACTCAGAAGATTTTCCGAGACTTTTTCTCCCCTGGCAAAAATTAGTTGAAGGCAGTCAGATGGCTTAAAGAGTGTCAGGCAAGGACAAATGGATGGACTGGCAAACAGCAGAGTGGCAGACTGCCTCATGTGCTTAGGAAACACTTGTTCATGCTAAATATGACCTGGAACAACTGTGCCTTGAGTCTGAAAGTTTTATTGGTCAATAAAATTAAAAAAAAAAAAAAGTGTCCATTTTTTTTCATTTTTATCAGATATTTTATGTCTACTTATTAACTTACGCAAAAGCCATTGGAAAATTTAAGTTAGGTTTTTATAAAGGTGTAATGGATCCCTATGACCTATTAGTGCAGATAAAAGGCATGTAGGAAAAAACCCCATGAACATTGTTTCGCTGACAAGAAGCCCTGGGAATACAAAGTTAGTGCTACTTGCCTAAAGATTAATCTCCATGTTAAGTTTAAGCATTCTTTGATTCGCAGCATGCCAACTGCCCAAACAATTTCTTTTAACTCAGGGCTTTGGTAGCGGAAGATGTTACAAATACCGTGAGATCATTTGCCAGCCCCAGGTTCCTGCCGTGTGATCTTCCAGTTCTGGGTTGAGCTCCTGTGGGTTCAAACATCCTTTGGGCAAAGTGATGAGGTTCTGTCACGTGCACTGAGCTGAAACTGCATGAATAAAGCACAGTCTTTAATGTTGTGGAGTGCTGTGTTTATCTGTTTTGACAAATTTAGTTGAATCTTAATTATTTATATAGGTCCAGAATGTAAAGTGATTCGGTTTTGCAAAAATAATTGCTTTTGTAGCGTGAGAGCGAACACATCATTGTGCTGCTAGGAAGTCTCTGTGACAAATTAAGACCTGTCACCAACAAACCAGCAATTGCTGCTTGTTTCCGCTGGGGGGTATCTTAGTTTTTCTAAGTTTTAGCATAGAAAAATAACTTTTTTAATCTTATTTTCTCATGCATTTTTATAACGCATGTGACATTTTAATTACTCACTTAATAGTTACCATACTACAGTCACTTCTGTGTGTGTGAATTAGCATGCGTGGAGGAAAGCAATGCGGTGGTGTGGGATTCCTCTGTCACCGCGTGTTAGTGTCCTGCTGCTGGGGAGACAAGCTGAGCAGAGCGAGTGTTTCTTCTGGTGCTGTTTGCATAGATTTTCTAGGCTTTGAGCATTTCTCCAGGGCATGAAAATAAGGACTAAACTGGGCAAGGGGTGTTCTGCACTATGAAACAGCAGCAGTTCCTTGCTGTGTTTGGTAACTCAAGTGCGACAGAAAAATCCCTCTGGTAGCTTTGTGCTGAGCTTTTAGGTAGATGAGAAGCAGTTACGTGCAATGTTAAATTTGGGGCTGATCGCTTGCTCATAGTGGTCAGATGTCCAAAATCTGCTTTCACATTCTGGCTGATGATACTGTTCGGTGCCAACTAGTTTAGCTTTTATGAGGAAAATCCATAATTATGAAACTTTGGTATTTGTGTGTATGTAGGTAATTCTCAGACAGACTTGCTGCTTGATTGCAGAATTTGCCTTTTGAGGACAGATCAAATATTAAACTTTTAAAGTGATTGATCCTGAACTGTTTAGGTACAGAACACATTATCACCGAGGACATTGGAGATACAGGTGTACAAGTGCTCTGAAGAGAGAGTTAAGATATATTTTCTGAGGTTTTGCTTCTTACAGCCCCCCTTACCACCCTAACTAAATCATTCTTCATAAATGGATCTTTATTTTGTCATTCTATCAGATAGTATTTTTGTAAAAAACTAACAAGTATTTAAGATTTCCTTTTCAACAGCAAATCAATGGAAGCTGATAACCAGTCCTCCATCAACTGACTGTAAATTCTTGGTTTTGTTTTGAGTACAGAAGTGTTTACTAACATGTACCAAACCACTCCAGCTGATGAGATTCCCACTTCTTCCAGATGTGGATGCAGAACTGGTTAGGTCATTCAGGGATGCCAGATTTCATGGAACAGTCTTTATTAATGCTCCATGTGAAACTTCACTAAGCTTTTTTGTATATTTTTCTACAGGTCTGACAGTTCCTAGTCCTGTCACAATTCATTGAACAAATCTTGATATTTCTTCCTAACATTTCATTATCCCTCATGCACATCTAGACATCCTTGGAATGCAGGAGGAAACAAACAAAACCCAGAGTATTTTGATTTTTATTATTACATGTTTATTGAATAGAATGTCTTCTGGTACTTCTGGTATTTAAGCAATAGCACAGATTAACTGTGGTTTCTGTTCAGTTGTGAAATGACAAAATACAGATGAAGATATTTACATGTTTTCCCCTGAGGGATGCTTTTGCTTTATTAAGTTAAGGTTTGATTCTGCTGGGATCAGCAGTTACCTTGATTGTGCCAGTATTTTTACAGCATAACCAGGTACGAACTATTTTAAAACAAACTTCTCTTTTAATTATTAAGTTTGTATCACATCTAGGACAAACTTCTTTTGTTGAAGGATAAATACGTTTGTAATTCAGTTTGCTAACGTAGCATATGGGAAATTCTGTGATAGCTGCTCTCCCACTTCACTTGGTAGTAATCTTCCAATTTTGGTTGCAAGCCCGGCTGTGACTGGAGGCTAGACCTCTTGTGGCTGTCTGGACCGAAGATGGTAATCTTTCCAGGATATGGGTGAACACAAGAGGTGTGGTTCTTCTAGTCCCTGAAATTGTTCATTCAACCAAGAAAACACCATGGGCGGTTAAAACTGCCATGAGGACATTTGATCTGGAGTTGTCCTTCAAGTGCTGAAGCTGTTCCTAATTTTTCTTCCATCTAGTTGTTGCTGGCAAAGTGTCAGAAAGCACTGCATTTTTCGGCCAGCTTTGCAGTAAAACCAGCAATACTCTTTGTTTGAAGGTCATGGAGTCCTGTGGGTAGGACGCAGAGGTGCTCCCCCTGAGGCGGGGTCCTCTCTAGTTTCTGAGAGTGGAGGTCCTTCTTCATGGTCATAAAAGTGGCCCCTAAAACTGCTGAGTTAGCGGAAACTTGGTCCGAGTGAGGTCTGTAACCATTTTGTACTGTACAAAGAGGGTCTGTCAGTTCGGTTACCCACTGTTTCTCAGGGCAAGCCTGTCATGCTTCCAGAGCAAACAGGTATGGGGATTTGGGGAACAATATGCAATACCCGTCTCAGGTTTAATGCAGGTACGTGCAATGCAACCTCAGATACACGGCAAAGGGACTGAAGCAGCTAGATTTGGGTGGTAAGTGGATGAGTGCAACCACATACTTTGCTGCCAGTTTTATTTCAGCCCGAGGTCCATCCTGCATGCAGGGAGCTTCAGCCGGTCAGACATAACGTTCCTCTGCTGGCTGCAGTTTCTGCAGCAGCATTTCAGGTCTCTTATTTGACCTGTGAGGATATTAAACTGCCTGAGAACTTCTTCAGGGGGGCCACCCCCGTGGGAGCGGGGGGCCGGGCAGCCCCCCTTCAGCCACCCACCGCACACATGGGCACCTAATTGTAGTTTGGCAGATCCCTTGTTACGGCGTGGCATCCGCTGAGAGTCACGTATTTATTTCACGTCTCAGAATAAGTGAAAATATTAATTTTTTTCTGGGTGCAGTGTGAAATGTAATGTGTTCATTAGTGATGGACAGCCTGCGGCTCCACTGGCCCAACCCTCCAGGAGGTGCCCTGGCACAGGACTCTCCCCTTGACACTGCTTTATCAAAGGTAAATAATCTGAGATTCGCCAGTTAGTTACTGGACATGCTTTGTGAATATCAATTAATTGAATAGAGATTTAAATGTGGTGCTCATTTTTATTCTTTTGCAGATCGCTGTTAATCCATCCTGTTTACACTTCCACACTCTAAGCAGAAACAGCTCTTATTAATCAATATACCAATTTGCTGTTTTACCTCAGAAGCAAGCAAGGATTTGCTGCCTGGATGCTTTATGCATAGGGATACCACCTCTGGGATCCCATGAGCCTCTGTCGGAAGGCGTCTGGGAGCTAGAGAAGCCTTGCAGTTAAACAGATTAACAGTGATTTCTTTTCTTCAGTCTGGCAGCAGGTGTCTGTAACTGACTCTGTGCTTTGCAAAATGATACTTCATCAAATAAATGCACCGTCAAAGTTAATTAGTTACATTTATTTTGCAATTCACCTCCATGATGACAACCTGCCAGTAGTGGAAAGTGCTCAAGAAGAAGATTGTTTGTGCTCTAGCTGGTGGATTTTATGAACACATGAGAATGAACTTTTGGAAAATGAATATGAAGGCTTTATGTTTGATTTTGCTTTATCGGTTGGTGCTGACAATATAAATGGTATTTAAAGTTTTTGGAGATTTTGACCAAGCTGGCAAGTTTCAGGACTCTGTCAGCAGTCTTCACTTAATGTCTCCTGCTCTTGTAGTGAAGCCATGAACGCATGGAAACCTCTGAACTGTGATTGTCACAAGAGTGACCATCATCTCACGTGTCACTTGTGATGGTACAGAGGAAAACTGTTTTTCAGAACAATCATTGAAGCGTGTCACAGTGCTTATCTCTAGTTCTATGAAATGATATATAAAATTTGGGCTGAAGCAACATCAGTGAATGAAGTTAAGGCGCTCATCTGTCTGCCAGATATAATTTCTAGCAAAAGCAACGTGCTGACCATTTATTTCACAACTGCCAAACTGCTTGGCAAGGGGCTCAAGACAAATACCTGCATATTCACAATGCTTTGGGCCATCTTTCTAGAGACCTCATTGGCTCAAGGAATGAGATAGAAAGATAGATAATGTCTGTAGGAAAATTCTCACCAATTAAGCAGGGTGATTTTTCACTTTCTGCCCCAGGTACTGACTAAAGACAGCATTCATTGAAATGCTCAGCAACTATGCAAGAGGTGGCAAATGGCAGTAATTATGAAAACAATTGTAGCATTATAAGGATTACACTGTATGTTATTTATCTCTCAGCAAAATAAAAAAAACGTGTAGAAATGCCATCTTTATAGATGGAGGATGTAGTACAAATCTACCTGGACAGAATAATTGGTTCATTTTCTTTAGAAGTCTGAAAAATATCTTATACTAATAACCATCATCAGCTGAATTGTGGAAGGATTGTGTGGTGCTTTTATCTGCAGCTAAAATCAGATGTGCTGTTTTACAGTTGTGAAATCCAGATTTTATGTATGCTGCCAACAAAGGCTCTTTGATACTGCAAGCCCAAGAGATTATTCCTTGACAAAATAGCATCACGTTGATGCAGGTAATGTCAAATGATAACAGATTTTTAGGGTGTCCTGTATGTTTTAGCTTCTTTCCTTTTATTCCAGTAGCAGGAAACACCTAGGCAGCTAAATGCCTTGCTAACATAATAGGAGTATTCATTGAAAGTTGGGTCCTTAGTCCTCTCAGGATCCTTCAGATATTCTGGTCAGAAAACTTCAGCATTATTGAGGTGCTTTTTGAAACAGCACTGGTTCAGGAGGCATCTGTGCCAAAATATCTCATGTATCACTGGCACTCACATTTAAAAGCAATTGGGAAGAGAATCTAGCCAGGACCTGGCCGTGGGGTCAATGTGGTAGATCAGCTTCTGTCCTCCAAATGGAGAGGCCTGTGTTCAGATGACAATTGTTCTAGCCTTCTCCTCAGACGGTGGAAAGGGATAGGCAGTTCCAAGATATGGCTGAGAGGGGCTGAATCACCTTTTTGATGTTCATGCTTCACCCTGATGATTATCTAGAGATAAGGGAGTCTAGCCATGTTATCATCAAGGATGCAGTCACACCTTTCTGTTTGTAGTGGGGCATTACACCTACATTCAAAATCTGGACTTTCTTTTTATTTTTATTCTTAATCAGCAAGTTCTTACTCTACCATGGGAGGAAAATCGGTTTGGGAGAGGGTGAGGAAGGCGCTGCATACCGGCCAGTTCCATGAGGGAAATAAACTGGGCTCTACGGTGAATCTCAGCAGCTTGTCACTGCTTCTGGGAAGCATCCTCAGTCAAGCGAACAGCTTCCCACCGCTTTGTTTTTTAATGGGGCGGCCACATCCTCCCCATTTACCCCCCACCGCCTTCGTCCCTTGCAAAACTGCTGTGACAGCGTAACCCACAATTACCAGGAGCAAAGACCCATCATTACATTTCCATCAGACTGTGCAAATACTAATTTTAAAACACAGGAAGTCCTTGTGTTGTTGCCTAACCACATTCTTCAGGAAGGAAACAGGCAAACAGGGGTTAAAATCTAGGTGACTGATGCTACCGTCTTGACAAGCTTAGTTTCTGTACCAGTAAATTTCAAAATGCAATATGACTGTGTCCTCCAGCCTCGCCCGAGACAGTGAGTTAACTGTCATGAAGATCAACATTCAGTAAGGAATAATGGGGCTCTTCCAAACCAAGCTGCAAATTTTGTTTTGTAGTTTCAGTGTTTAAAAAAAATGCATTTATAGATCCTAGCAGGTCAATTTCTTTGGTTATGATTGCTATCTACACATGCCATTAATGTTCAACACTGAAATACTGAGTCAGCAGCTTGCAGTTAAAGTGAATGCTTTCTCAGTGAAGTTGAGCATTTATTTCTCCACTAATCTTTTTTTTTTTTTTTTTTTTACAAAAATCTTCGTTTACAGATCTGTCACTCATCAACATATGGCTATAATTAGCTGCTTATTTAGTCAGAATTGATGGGTGGCTTCAACCAAGCTTCAAGAAGCTTCAACCTTGTAACTAGGGACAGAATCTGGATTGATATGTGGCTATTACAAGACGCATATAATTGTAGAAATCTTATGGCGGATTAAGCACGCAAGCACTAAACATGTGTGCTTCGCTTTCCATCCTGCAGTGGCTAGAAACAGGAATTCCCAAAGCCACTGTCCTGCAAGTACTGGAGTATTTAAGCTGAAAAAGCAAAGCATGTATTTTAAATTGATTATTTTCTAACAGAGGAAGTGATTTTTTTTCTTGTTGGTATATTCAGTAGGGGTTTTTTTAATTAAAAATAGTTAGGAATGCTATCCATCCTATCAAGTCTGTGGGATACTCAGCTACTTTGTGCCTGTGGATGCATGCTCCATACCTAAGAGCTCTATAACTTGCAATAGTAATGAAAGGATAATTGTATAAAGTGACTAAGCAGGGGACCAGGTAGAACGGAGTAGTCTTTCCTGAGCTTGGCATCTGAGAAGGTGTGGTTTTTTCCCCTTTTTAATTATAATCATGGGTCTAAACTTACTATTGGCCTAAGCATATATGTTCTCTGAAAATCAGTGAAAGAGATTTTTTTGTGTTTTTTCAGTGATGAATTTTCTCCAAGACTAAAAGCCAGCAAGGAAAGCAATCCAGACAAGAACAATAGAGTGGCTGGAGCAGTTGGTAGAGCTCTGTGATCAGTAGGTAGAATATTGTTTTCTTTTGGGGTGTAGGCATGGAAGAAGGGTAAACTACTTTGTTTTTCTGTTGTGATAAATTTTCGGGAAGACCTAGGCTCCTGGAACTTCTTTTTTCACAGTCACTTTTTGGGATTTATGGTAAATTTAGCAATCAGGAAGTGGAGTCATCCTTCCCGACTTATGATGAAGTGCAAATATCAGCTCTTTATTCTCCTGAAGGTCATATGACTTGAGAATTGCTATGAATGTTGGCTTCTCACACCAAAAAGAATAAACAGAGTGTTTTCAACTGAAAGGCCACTAGGTTCACAAGACACTTAAGCTCAATACAGAGTAAAAACTGTTGCAGTCCTGTCTCTTTGCACAACTGTATGCTTCACATGGTCTCTTAATACTTTGAACACAAATAGATTTTATCAGCTGTGAGTAGCATGACAATATTTGTTTTTCTCTTATTACTATAGGCATTATAATGATTTAGTGCTTTTAGTTATCTTCTGGTTAAGTATTTAGGTTCAAACAAAGTTGCTAACTTGAAGAAAATAGATGAAGGCTAATACAAAGATTTGGTATCCACGCAGGGTATGAGAGAGCCATAGTCAACACTGGTATACCAGTATGGAGCAGCCATCAAGAAGTCTTCATATATGACAGTACTTCAGTAGTTCCCAATGTTTGGAATAAGAAATAAGGGCAGTATATCTGGTAAGATCTGCTAGATAAATGTTGAGTTCTTAATGTTTACTAGCGTACAATCTACTTAAGCTCAAAACCTGTAACTTCTTTGACAACCAGACCTCTTCTAGAAGGATCAAATATACAGCTCTCTTTAGTAAAGGCAGCAAAGTTCAGTCGTGACTTGATCCCAATGTAAGTGTCTGGCATTTCCTTCTATTCAAGGAAAATTGTATGGTACACATTTACTCTCAAGACAATCCATCAAGAGGCCTGCGTAAGCCAAGGAGTGTATGGTCATGTCAAACATTTCACCCATAATTCATATTTTTTCATCCTGAAGCTTGCTTAAGAGTGGCACAAAGTGGAAATGTGTGGGTGTGTAGGGGAGGGGAAGGCTTTCCTAGCTGAGACCCACACGTCTGGAATTCTCTCTCCATAGTCATCAACTGCTCTCTCCATACTCATCAACTGGCCGAGTCAATATCCTGTGTGGGATCCTTCACAGAAAAACTCAAGATGTCTTCCTTTTCTCTTTGTCATGGTTTCCTTATAATTGTTGTTTTGTGTGGTTTTGATGTAAGGGGAAAAAGGGGACAGTGTTTTGTGTTCAGAGTGTCTTTCAGGTGCTGCTCCGATATCCCCTAACATAATTATTTTTACATTATGCAGTTCGATTAGTTGTTGATGCGATTCTAGCCAGTAGTTACTGAGGAAAGACGAGTCTTCAAAGAAAGGTTGCTGTTAACTGTTTGAAGGAAACTACAACAGTCTGAACCTTCACTAAGTTTTGAATGGCCATCTCAGTAATCTCTCTTGCATTCTGGTCCCCTGAGGACATCTGGAGAGTGTCAGCCAGCCACATGATATCCTCCACTTCTGCTGATGTAAACCTGAAGTACAGTTGCTGAAGTCACTGCATGTTTGTGCAGTCTGTGCTGTTCAGAGTTTAGTTCTAAACCCTGTCTTCCATGTATATTTGCTTTGAAGAGGAATACAGTGAGAAGAAAGCCTTACTCTTCTAATGTTTTCCAGTCTGTTGTGCGAATGATATTAAGACTTGGGTTCAACTACTGACCTGGGGTTGGCTAGGTTGTTTTTCCTCTTGTGATTAAGTGGCAAGGTGAGTTTGTATTGCCAGAAGCATAGCTGCAACACAGGGAATGGACTGAGACAGACTAAGAGTTTTGTTTTGCAGACAGGCGAGACTTATTTTTGGTGGCTTTGGCTTGGTCATGTTTCAGAAACCTCATTCCATAAGGGTTTTTCCTGCCTTCAAAACCTCAGTTGTTTTAACAATAACAATAACAAATTCTAAATGTCTCCATCTGTAAGAGAACTAACTTGATCAAATTGAAAGGCTCATGTTACCCAAGACGTAGGAACAGTGCACTTGAGTGCTCTGGAAACATTGTCCAGAAATGCTGCTCTTAGGTCCCATGGAGATTTCTGGACAGCAGAGTACCTGCAGGTACAGAATTTCACGAAACAGCTGTCTTTACAAGTAATGTAGAGGTAGGATTGATTCTAGGCTGGTTTCTAGGCTGCTCTTCTTGGTTTGCTTGCAGATGGATAGGTAGCTTAAATAAATACAAACCTGACATTTCACCTGGCATGGCAGAAAGGCTGAAGAGTAGACTGTACCGCCATTTATAGTTTGCTTCCAAAACTGGCCCACAATTAATTCTGTAGTTCTGTGGTTTCTTTCTGGCATATTGTTATCTGGCTAGTCCCTATCAGAACCTGAGTTATATAGCATAAGGTGACTTAAGCCTTCAACAGCTTATTTTCTCTTCTTTACATTAGCCTGCAGCAAAACCGTATTTGCTAATGGGGCAGGAAGAGGAGATGTTACAGACCCGCCACTGCTGACTTGAGGCACTTGACTAATATATCTTAATGAGCAGAACCCTTCCAGTGGCTTAAAAAAAAGGCCTTCAGGCTTAAAACCTGTCAGTCTGATATTCCGTTATAATGAAAAAATTGAAATTCTTTGATTTTGACTATGTTCGTTGTAGAAATGACAACTACAACAAAGTAGTTGGTAGACAAGGAAGAGAGACAAGGTGTATTTTGTATTAGAATAATTTTTAAAATACAGCAAAAGCTACTTAATTCTGGAGCTCTCAGTTTTCATTGTATTTTACTGTCTAATGAACCAGAAAGAAAATGTGTAATTTTATTGAAAACATAAAGTAAATCCAGATGTTTATATACAGTAATGTCACTAGAGTCTACGAGGAACATGTTATCCTCTTAGATTTATTCCTCTGAACACAACCAAACACCTCATGCTGAGTAAGACGGGGGCTTCCGTTCAAGCAGCAGTGGTAAGACTGTGGGACTGGAATCTCCTGTATGAAGGGAAAATTTTGAGACTAATACACATAAAGTCTGTGAAAACATAATACAGTGGGTTCTTTGTGCTTTAGAAACATGCAAAGATTTATTATTGTTTTTACTTTGAGAATTTTGGTGTGTTGCATTTGCAACTGTACTAAAGAATTTGTATTAACTCTATCTCTAAGTGCACCAAAATGTTGGCTAGGGAAAGTTGTTCACTGTGTGGGAAAAGTTTTTTCCTGTGATTCCACCTGGATGGGGTGTACGTTTGGCTTTTAACCCAATGATTAGGTTGTGGTAGCAACCTGAGAGTCCTCAAAGCTGGAGACATCTGACAAAAAGAAACTGATTCCTTACTTGAAGGGGAGACTGAAGTGATTGAATCTGGAGCTTCACTACATAAAGTTCTCCCCGATATCTTTTCTGGGCCAGACTTTCATCCCTTGGGAAGATATTCACCCAGAGCATGTTTGCAGTGACTGATCTCTTTCCATGATGTACCCTGGCCATAGGCCTGATACTGAGGAGCGGCTCTTTGGTTAGTCTTATGGCATGCCAGTTCTGAAAAGGAGAAATTACAGGGTCCTGCTCCTTCGAGAGTCCTTATCTGGGGCAAGCACTGGCATGGAAAATCAAGGCAGCCTAGCATGAATTTAAAACTGTTTGAAAATGCAGTGCTTTATACTTAATCAAATTCAACCCCATGAACCTCCATTAAATGGAGGAATTTATCAGTAAAAGAAGCCTCATAGTCTTGAGCCTATGTGATGACAAAGTGAAAACATCCAGCATAATCTATTATTTGTAACTTTTGGTTCCTCTGACCCCTGTGATTTTTTGTGTGAAAGTGGCTGGCAGTTAAACTGGTTGAAACATTACAGTAAGTGAAGTCATTGGGGTAGGACTAGAGGTGTGGGGACTGTTCAGACAGTCTTTTTCCATTCCTATCTACAGTTCTAGTTTGGTTCCTCAACCGTGTGCATCAATGCAGTCTTTAATTAGATTACCACATCCTATTTTTCATTCTGAGGCGAGATTGAGGATCAGCCCTCCCAAGACTGCTATGATCCCAAAGTGGTTAAATACTGTTGTGTCTGAGGCAGTAATGAAAACTGCATGTCTTTATCCTGTATTATTGACTGAATCACATATTTTGTTCATATACACTGATATGTAATGTCCACAGTAAAACACTTTTCACACAGAAAAATGCCAGTAAGTCACCAAAACCCCCCCAAATCCCTCCTTGAGCAAAGGAGTTCTTCAACAGCCAGACAAATTATGGGACACGACCCTGTAAGGTTTCTGAGCGTATTGACAGACTTTGCAATCTCCCCTCCCCACGCTCCCGTGGGGCCTGAGTGGGAAGCTGGCGTGGTGGGGTGAGCGGAGACAGCGATGTCTCCCAGTGGTCGTTAGCAGATAGGAGGGTCCTGGGCGTACAGCGGGATGTTGAGGTGCCGCTGGGCAATTCAGGGCTCCCGGGAAGCTGTCGCATAGCTGCCCGCGGTTCTCTTATTCCCATTCCCTTCCTAATGCTAGACCCCAGTTACAGCAGAGTGTGCCACACCTGCCCGCAGGATCTTTGTGAACATTTCTGTTGTGGACTTTGAAGAGTGTCTGTTCCACAAAATGTTAATTCTCATGGATACTTGTACGAGCTGTGCAAAGGGCATTGCCCTAACTTTAAAGGTGATAAAACACAGAGAAATTGAAGTCAGAGCTCTTTGGTAACTTGAAGTAAGCTCTTTGGTAACTTGGAGTATCTGGTCTGAGATGCCTAAAACCTGAATGTTAAAGAGCCCTTATATACTATACGGCACGTTCAAAGCATGGCTCCCCCTCTACAACTTCATTTGTAGCTCTGTATGCTGAGCATTTTAAAGCCAGACTGAAGGGTCTCCTGTGAGCGGCTGGAATTAACACTTTTGAAATTTCTTTCTTGGATGAACGTCCCGCATCCCATGGGGGCTGTGTCAGAGATGGGCACATCATTTCCTTTTCCAGCACCAGTATTCAGTTGCCTGAAGCAAGAACACTCAACCTCAGCATGATTTTCCCTGCAACTGCATCTTCTGACTGCTCATCGTTCTTATTTCCAGGGAACAAGTAGGATCACTAGATACATCTGTGAAAGGTTCATTGTACATAGTACAGATAAAATCTTTGGGGAGATAGGAGTCTTACAGTTAAGTGGTCTGCTCTGAATGCATAGATTATGACTAGTACAAAGGCTTGTATTTTGTCTGGATTTCACAGCGACTGTAAAAGGTGCATTCTTTTTACCCCTGTGACTGTAGTCCCAAGCCAGCAGACCTCAGATCTTGCTGGAAAGCACTGAGTATGATTTTCAAAAAGGAATAGTTTTCTTTTTCTTGATAAATCAGGAAGAAAGACTATTTCCATTTCTTAGAGATGATAGAACTGATTCTGATTCAATCTAAACTGCAAAAATATGCAGGTTAAGGAAGAACCCAATATGGAAGATGTAGCTTAAATCTTTTGGCAACTGAGAAAAGAGTGTTAAAAGGGAGAGATATTGGCTAACTTACTAGCTATGTAGCATGGTTATTTGCCTTACAGTACCAGACAGAACTTGTCTCTGTTTAGAATCTAGAAAATGGTGGAGTCAAGCCAAGAACATCAAAGGGTATTTCTCATGCTGCACCAGCAGCAGTATGAAAAAACAGAATAAAGTGATAGCAGAACAGAAGGAGGCAGAAAACTTAGAAGGGTCAAAACAGAGTCTGAACAAGAGCTCCAGATTTATAGTAGGGATAAGATGGATTAAGAAGTGTGTCCTAAAGATGTGCTTCTTGCAGTTTAATTACTTTAAGTTAAGTTCCTTTGGCAGTATGATGAACAAAATATCAGTGTTTTGATGTTTAGAGACATATGGTCCTTTGTTTTCAGATATTTTTGTGCAAGAAGTCTCATTGTAAGTTTAGGTCTAAAAGGTGATTTAACACTGATCAGCAGTGGTATTTTACTTCTACTGTTGATTCTTGCCCAAATCAAACATTTCTTACTTGACAGATTACACAAGAAACAGAAGATGACTCTCTCCTTCATCGGTAAACAGAAGTGTTGTTTCTTTCACTCAACATGCTCCTCACTACCCCTGTTTTTCTTGCAGTATTTAAGTAATTGGTAATTATATTGCCCCTGTCCCCCTTACGTCCCAAGATTCTTTCTGCTGTGGTCAGGTCTTTCCTGCCTCCTTTTGGAAAACAAGACTGTGACTTCATCATATTGTGTAATAAAGTTTAAATTAGTGCAGGAAAAGATTGTACAAAATAACATTTTTTATTTCTGTAATAAGCTTCATAACCTGAGGGTAGAAAGAAATAGAGGTCATTGATCTAAAAAGCAGTATATTTGCCAAACAATATACATAACTGCTTTAAAATAATGAAGTAACTTTACCTTAAAATTAACAGTTTGGTATGTAGATTGGCTGCATATAGCTTTTTTTTTTGGCAAGTTAAAGTTCATTATCTTGCAGTGTAGTTCAAAGTATATTGTGAACAAATCTATTTTGCGTATTTCATCTGGGTAGAAGTTAGTTTTGTTTGTTTTGGTTTTTTCTTCCCCCCAAAAGAAAAGCCTTTGTTTTAAAGTTGTAGTGAACAATAAATGGCACCTGTTCAATTCTCATGCAAGTATTGGAAAGAACTTTCTTAAGTTGCCTAACAAGGCCCACTATAAACTCCCTAAACAGGTAGGCACTACAGTCTGCTCTGAGGAAAGGGTAAACCAATTCAAAAAGTTTGAGTTACTTTCATGTGATTGCACCGCAAGTTCATCCATTTCTTGAATGCAACCTGAAACGTACTTCCAAAAATTATAATTGTTTTCTTTTTTCAGGAATCTGTTATAGCTCTAAATTTACAAAGAATTTTTCCTTATTTTAGGGTTAAACTAGTTTTCAGATTTATGTCCCTCACATAAAAACTCCCATACTGACATTTTGTACAAGTCAAGGTCTTTTGACAGTTGTACTATTAAGACAGTGACTGATGATCTGACATATTATGCAAATTTTATTTCTGCTTGTAACAAATGATCCTTGAAGTGGTGTAGAAGTGATTCTTCCTTCAGTGTTTTGGAAGAAATTGTTTACTAATTCTCATCTTTAGAATGAGAAAACTATTATTTGCATATAAGTTCTATTTATTTCTATTTTATGCTATCACTTGTGAGGGAGATGTCTCTTCCTAATTTTTGGTGCACTTTTACAACAACAGAAGTGAAAAGCAGCATCTAAACCCAGCTGCATACCTATTACTTTTCTTCAGCTTCTCCAAATTAAGTTAAATTCTGGGTAGTTCTCATCTGTTGACTTTCTTTTCCAGTGGAGTGGTTAGTAAAAGAATTTGTTTTAATCCTCGTGCAGGGCAGAAAGATCTAATCCCAGGACTGGGTCAGCCAATGATGTGCTAGGCAATCTATAGCAAGTTACCTTTATTGCACTGTAGGAAACGGTCTTTGGCTAAGTCAGGGTTTGGGCACTGAACTCAACATGAACAAGTGTGATTTTCGGTGTCATGAGCTTCTAAAGTTCATTTTACATAGTATTTCAGATGGTTGCTGTCTTCAAAAAATTAAGCCAAACGTGTCTAATATGCACAAAGATTAGACACATGATGAATCAGGGGGATGCTAAACTTGACAATGTTCTCCCTAGGCATGGGAAGAAAACAGAAGAAATGATGGAAGCGTGCAGGCAAAGGCCTCTCGGTCCCTGTCTTTTTCTCTCCCAAAGGAGAGTATTCTGGCAGGAAATAATCTTTTGATTGCCTTTCTAAAAGTAGGCTTTGCACCTACTGATCATTCCATGTTGTGCACACAGACTGCGTCAAGCTCAGGGCTGCTCCCTGAGGGATGGGGAGATGGAAGCCAAGGGTGATCCCTGGACTAGCAGGACAGGGGCCTCACTGGCCAGGGCCCATGGTCCACTACCCACATCAGCCAAGCAGGACAGATCTGGAGATGGTGACCAGGTCCTACCAAGAGTTTGGACCATGAGACAGTATCATGGCCATGAGGCAGCTTGAAGGTCAAGCCAGGAAGTCAATCCATAGGTTGGGGCTAGGATTGGGTCCAGTGATCACCCAGCAGGTCCATAGCAATAAGGCTAGGCCGAAGTAAAGCCAGGAAGCCGGTCTGTGGGTCAGGGCCTAGATTAAGGGGCTTCCATGGCCAGATACGGCCGTGGAGACCAGCACTGCTCTACCATAGCCTGGGAAAAGAGTGAAGGCCCAGGGCTGAGTGTGGGAGCAGCCTCCGGTGAGGCTGGTCACAGCTATTTAAAGCATATTATTGCACTCAGGGCCCTGACAGACTGGAGCTATTCTGTAATGTGCTCCAGAATATTTAAAGGAAATTGCTTCGCATTATTCCTTTGTTATCCTTGGTGCCCCTTCCTCCACGATGGAGCCACCAGAATATGAAAATAGCACAGATAAGACATTCTTCTTCTTTTAATATACTGAGTTCTTAATAAAGCCTCTGCTCCCCAAAGCCAAATAACCGCTTCATTTTAGAGATCTTCGTGGTGCATTTTCATTAAAGTCTCCTTTCGCCATGCTGCTAACATATTCCTTAAACATCACAAGTAAAATAAACCAGATATAGATAAGGTGTTTCATTATGAGTTGAAGATGACTTACAAAAGCCAAATGCTACAGTCTGCAGAGCACCAGCAGAGCAAAGACTAAACTTTTTATTTAGTTTGGGTGCTTCTTGTTTCTTAAGAACCTCTTAAAATTCATGAAGGAGGTGTGTGTGCAGAGGAAAAAGTAGAATTGCTGTCATCTTACAGTGGGCTGGTGAGAGGAAGGAGAGGAAGAGTCTTGACTCCTATATCTGAAGCTATCCTGGCAAGAGTGAAGGGGAGACTGTTTTATGCTCTAAAGCTAAGACATTAACTGTGTCCCTGAGCTGCTGATGAAATGTGTCACAGAGGGAATGGGAGAAACTCCTGCTTCTCTTGATAAGAAGCTTCAAGTTGAGTTGTGAGCAGCTGAAGTGGAAAAACCTGGGCTTACTGGTGGATTAATGCTCTCCATGAATCGGGTCAAAGCCTGCTGTAAACAGGTTCACATTTCTGTAGATATGAGCCAAGCAGTTTTATGGATTTTTTGTGCTTGAAATTGAAGTCTTATATGAAACCCCAAGTGACATTTTCTTATCTTTTGCTGGCTGGCCTGCTTATCCTTGTGTGGTAATAGCCGTACAATGAGTTTAAAATAATGTAGGTGTTTGACTGATACACACATACTTCAATTTACACCCTACCTTCAGGATGCTGTACAGTCATAAACCTGATAGAAACTTGTGAGTAGGCACTCAGTGGAGAACTAGTATAAAAAAGCAGTGTGGAGTTGGAAGAAGGGGGTTGCAAGAGGCGCTGAGCAGCTCCTGGGGAAGAGAAACAAATCTTAACAACTCGTCAGGGGCTAGGTTTCCAATTCAATGAGGTACCTCAGTGCATATCTTGTATGGTAGTTTATGTCCTTGAGGTTAATGGAGAACCTACACAAATGTCTGAATTCTTTAACTGAATGAAGTCAAAATGGTCTCTTTTCCATGCTGCTAAGTGTTAAAATGCAATGATTCATTTTTTTTATCTGTGAAGTTTTGCTGGTTTATCGGTTTTATCGAGTTGACTTTACAGTTGGATGAGTACCTGACTTGGCAGTGAGTTGCGAAGCATATTGTCTTCATTTTTTTCCAACAACTTCTCAGTTTTTTCTCCCTTACATTGTGAAATTCTCAAAAGCATAATTGTCAAAAGCAGGGATTCATGCTGGGAACATGGATTGCCAGTTGTGAAATGCTCTTTAAAATGTTTTAAGATTGCCATTTATCCTCTGAACAGAAATTTACTCTGTTCCTTTCTTAAGTGAGGTTTCCAAGGCCCCTGTGATATTTGTTGTGCTTGTAGGGACAGCACATAACAGCTATCTTCTGTCACCTTGAGTACCTTAAAAATGATGCCAGCTGTCTCATTACAGTGTTCTACATGGAGCCGGAAAGTTGCTGTCCAGAAATAGTGCTGTAATTAGGCTGTTATCCTGCACTATCACCAATGACTAACTGTCTGAAACTCCTTTCCTGGAAAATACTGTTCCGTTGACATCAAAAGACCTGCGCTATAAGGGTAGTACTCATGGTGATTTCTGTTCTCCTGACTTGACTCAAGTAGTTTCCAGAACTCCCTCAACTTAATGGAAAAGTAATAGAAAAAATCTGCAGTGTAAAACATTTCATATGCAGGGCAACCTCCCTGATCCTGTGAATCCCATGCAATGCGATGAAGTGTGCAATAACATTGACAGCGCATAGTTTAATGGTAGCTTTTGTCTTAATGTTTTAGTGGCTTTTATCTTGGGGTGATGTGACTATTTTTAATCTCTATTTTTTGTTTTAAAAATGCTGCCTAAAATCATTCTGATTGGGATTCTGAAAGCGTAGTCACATTTTCTAAGTCTCCCATTTTATGTACTGCAGAGTTTTCTGCTTCATTGCAAATAGCATAATTGTAGTGGGAAATGGCAGAGATGCTCTCTTCAAATGGCCTTTGGTTTTTCTTCCTTGTTCAACATTCAGAGTTGAGTGAATCTCTTTGCTATTTTTTAAGCTTCATGAACAGCTTTGCATGTTTAAAATGTTATTTGTCAGTAAATGCTGTTTTCTGCTCAATAAACTCTTTCTCCCGTCCTCCTAACTGTTATTTTAAATTACATTTAAAGTAAATGAAGCTGTCTGTGCTCCAGACACACTGCTGGACTGTGAAGCGGGTACATGTAGAAGTATTGTAGCCAGAAGCCACAGAACACATGAATATGTTTTGTTTTACACATGTTCAATGCATGTTGTTTGCATCTGAATGAAGGACTAGAACCTTACAGATGTCTGAGTTAAAGCCTTCATTCTGACTCCATATTGATGGTTGGGAAATATAGGTCAACAGCTGCTTACTATTGCAGAGTTAAATAACTCACTTTGGCATTTTCTGTTTGTAAAAACTCTTTCCATGTTAGGAAGCAATCCATTTTGTTCCTCTCTAGCTGTCTCATCATAGTGTTTTACCATGTGACTGCAACCTTTTAAACTGTCATTCCCAAAAGTTGAATGGGAGTCATGAAATACAGTAAATCCCAGATGTACACATTGCGGACTGCTTTGTCTTGAAGCATTGCCCTCCAGATTTGAACTAGCAGTTTTACATGTAAGAATCAAAACTGAAAACCCTGTCCTTGATGCGTGTGATTGACAGGCACCATAGAGTTAGTGCATAACCCCTATGCATATGCCAACACGTGGTCTTATATGAGCTTGTCAGGAAGTAAAGAATTTCACTTTTGGATTATTTTTTTTACTGTGGTGTTAAGAGAATAATTGACATTTGGAATCAACAACACTGTTTTCTGTTGTGTGGCTTCTGTGAAAATATATATAACATCACCTTTAAGAAGGTACGTCTCTGTGCGTTATGAAAGGAGGTGACCTGTAAATTATGTGGTTTTGAAATAATTTATTTTCCTTGAAAAACTAAAGGATGACTTACTTCTTGGTGTGGCATTTATTCTAGGTGAATAAGTGATGATCCCTCCAATTGCTGTCACTGTTTGTGAAGAAATTGGAATTGGCAGAGACAGTACTTAGCACATTCACAAATTATATTTATCAACAGTACAGCCTAAAGAAAAGCCAATTTGATTGCCATAGATGTCTAGTTCAGAATGACAAACTGCAGGAGTTTGGCTCAAAATGATAGATAGCTTCTTGCAGAATAAACCTCTCTCTGATTCATTTTAGATATTTCATGGTTTTATCTTTGGGCATAGAGAAACAGGTTTTTGCTGTGCCAAACTTTATCACACTGAACAAGACATGGGTTTCTATGGCAGCTTACTCACAGATGATGATGTGTTGGACTGGTAACCTGATTTTTTTCCTCACTCAGCACTTGAATCCAGCTGATCATCCCTTAAATGAGAGTATATAATTATCCACTTAATACTATCTGCTTGATAGTATCAATGGTTTCTTTTGCCTTCTTATCAACCTCTTTAAACTAAAAAAAGTAACCTCAGTTTTGAGGTTCCTTTAACCACATAAGCTGATACTACTGGGTAAGCTGAAAACTCGTAGTAGCCATTTTGAAAAGAAAACCAAACCTTTGATAAATTGATTTCCATAGCAGTGTAGGAACCATGAAGCTGTGTTCTGCAGTCTCAGCACAGGGTGAGGAGCACTTAATTGCTTGAATAGCTGCTTTGTAATCTGCAGCTGTTCAAATCTGCGTAACCTTTACCTGAGCTATGCATCAATGCCTCTCCTACATACCTGTGTTCTGCATATCGCTTGCAAGTACTTAACTGTGTGTCTGCTCAGCACGAGCACAGGTGACCAGTGCAGGAGCCTGTAATTCAGCTTTGATTTGAGATTTCTCTAACTGAGCATTCACAGGGCAAATCAATACAACTCAAACCCCTCTCCATCTGTTAACTTGGTGCCTCTGTCCTGACAGAGTTGATTGATTACGGGATTGTGCTCTGGAATAGGTGAGGGGCAGCTGAGCTGACAAAGCAGTGGTTTACCCCTTGCTAGTCAAAATCATAATGAGCCCCACTGAAGGAAGAGGATGGCCGTAAATCACAATTTCTTGTGCTGTACTTTTCTGTCTAGAAGTCGTCTGAATATTCAGTCCATGTGTAAAAGAAAATAGGTTCTTTGTTCGTCTTAAAGTTGCATTTCAGATCACCTTTACTGTTCGGGTGCTTTTCAGCATCACTGGAGGGATAATGATGTTGATTACCTTTGCCTTTTTTCCAGGGGACTGCAAACTACTTGCATAAAAATGTTTCTATTTTTGTGGAAGTAGTGTATGCCAGGGCCATGTTTTTTTAATGTGGTGGCCCTCTTTTTTTTTTATGATAGTGATGTGTATTCTGTCACTTTGGAGTCATGTTGGAAGGCTGGTGTAGCAATTAAGACTTGAAAGATGAAAAAGGGAAATAATCAGTATTTGTGACTAAAACCAGAAGTCTCTGAATTTACCTACTTTACCATGCATGCCACTTCTCTATACTTATTTCCAGCCTAAAAATGAATGGCAAGGGTTAAAGAAATCCCTCCAAGTAGGCTTTAGTAAGTTCTAAACCTGTACGGACCCTCCATTTGCCTAGGAAGACCAGCCAATGCCTTAGCTATGACTTTAAGTGCATTTAGAAATGCAAAACATGAATTTTATAGTGTAAGTGTTCTTCTTTCCCTGCCATGCTAGCTGCAACAGCTGAGCTGAGGAGAATCCCTAGGCAAGCTAAGTGTTGGACATTTTCAAGGAGCGGTCCCTCTAGGCAAAAGAAAATGGGAAAGGATCAAAATGTTCAAACCAACAGGCTGAACCTGCATGTTTTTCAGAGCTTTTTTGGTAGCTGGAATGAAACAATAATATTCAATACAATTTGCTAAGAGTGGATTCCAATTTGGGAGATTGTAGGAAAAATAAGGAGTCAAATGTAAAGCCGATTACAGTTCCTGAAGTTAAGTATGTGGGAGATTAGTTTTCTTTCAGACAAGTAGGAACCAACCCACTCTCCCTGAGATTTCTAGTTAGAGCAGCTGGTTACAGAATCAGTGCTGGTTCTTCACTAAGACCCTGAAGTTGTGCTGTTGGTCAAGGCAGCAGAGTGACTTTGTCAGCTCGCAGAGTGTGGACAGGTGCCGTTCAGAGAGGATTGTCTCACCTGCCTGGCAGGTTTGAGGATGTATGCTGAGAAATGAGGTTGCTGGTGTTTTAAGCATGGTGACTTACATGCTGGTAAGGAGTTGTACTTAGAAATATGACACAGCATGTCCTTGCTTTTCACTTCTTCAAGAGCCGGTCATGAATCTAATATTCCTTGGACTAAGGGGGAGAAAAACCACCTTGAAAAACTCACTAAAAATAGCCCTGTGAATGCCATTTCTGAAGACAGAAGGAGAGAAAACAGACAGATGCACTTTGTTGACCCTTCATTCTCTTCCCCCACGCTCTCCTCCCACAACGGCTTAGATCGTTAAGCTCCTGTATAATTAAAACTTGGTCCAAGTCACACTAATTCTGTTTACTGGCCACAGTGAAGGATATAAATACCTAATCACTTCCTTACACAGAGCCTGCTTCCTGCTGGTGGTTTGCAGTTGCGAAGGACGGGTCCCTCAGCGAACTCCCCGTCCAGCTGCTCGCCCGGCGTGGAGGAGCCTCGCTCCAAAGTGCTCCCCTGCCGCCGCGCATTTATTTCCACAGATTCCTCCTCCTGTTTTTTCAAAGGGAATGATGTCACTTTCTATAAACAAACGGCATAGAAAGGCTATTGTCAATGCACATAATAACTGGAATTAAATTTACAGAATGAAATTAAAAGGGGAAGAAGAGAGACTGTCTTCTGAGGTGTTCCCAAGGGACTGCTGTTCTACTGGGCAGCTGAAGCCACAGCACCGAAAGGCTTCACAGACAAACAGGTCCTGGGCGTAAATCCACCGAAGTCATAGCAGTGGTTAATTGGGGGCAATGTAATTAATATAAAGTGTTCTCTCCTCAACATGGGATGCAAAATGTCCATCGGTAATCGTCGGAGCGTACAGAAGTTAAACAAAGTGTTGCCTGCACTAAGATTTCATGGGCGTGCTAGCTCCATCCAACATCCTCCTCTCTCTGTAGGAAGGAATAATTGGGAGACGGAAAGCAGAGAAGTGGGGGAACCTTCATAATTCACATCATCATGGTCTTGTGAAGTTGTCATAAGTAGCAGACTTGAAATAAGTAGCTATTCTTGAGCTCTAGTAGGATTGACATAGCTCTGACTCTTTGGGGAGGGGGACGTGTACTAACAGTTGTACAACATGCTTCAAGACTGCCTGTGGAGGAAGTCTTAAAACTAAGTGGATGGTTTCCTCAAGACACTGAGCATCCAGAGCTGTTATTCTTGCCTGCCTTGGGCTCAGTCACTCCTAGAAGTTAGTCCACAAGCTCCTGCCTCATCTGTGCAAGCAGAAGGGGCAGAATCACAAACCAAGTGAAACTAAATAGGTGCACTGCAGCCACAGCCCTCTGCCTTCACTGGCAGTTTCAAGAATACACACTGGTTTACTGTGTTTATTATAAATTATTTCTGTCTTTTCTCTCTCCTTACTTATGAAAGCTGAGTGCTGCTCTAATCAAATAAGGTTGGACTGTATTTCACTGATGTTTTACCTCTGCGACTGGGTAAAGTGCCTGGGGGTGAAAGATAGTTACATGAACAAGACCTTTAAAGCTCTTTAATAAAAGTGTCTAAGCTATATCAAAGAGTGACACAAAATACATCAGTCCTCTCACGATGTACAGAGGCTTGCTGTGCTTTGGTGTTTGAAGTGAGTCTGCTTTCATTTGGAGTTTTAAATACTTCTCTAAGCTATGTTGGGATGAAGGCTAATATTGTAGACTTAGTCTGTGGCATTTGATATGTACTGATGCTCCAACTGAATCTTTCATAGAAGCGTTGGCTTTTTCTAGTTTTAGTTACTTGGGATATTAATGGCAAAAGTAACTTTAAAGTAATAGGTATATTAATAATACCTTGAAATTGATAAGAAACCCTCTAGGATACAAGCTAGAGACAGGTCGATTTGAACAAAACCTGTGTGAAGTAGAAGCAATTTAACAGATGTGAATTTAAAACACATGTCTGTTTTGGCTTTACTCATTCTCTGCAACAGATTGATACTGACCTAAAAGTCCTTCTGCATTTAATTTCTGGCTGTTGCTGCTTTGTTGTAGAATTAATGATTGAAATAGTTTTATCTGAATCTGGACCACTTAGCAAGCATTAGAATTGATTTGTCTTGTTTTCCTGTATCCTGTGCCTTTGCATGTCTCCCTGCATTTCTACAGTCTGTTCATCATCTTCTACAAGGCCACCTAACAGCTGTCATGTTTTTTCCTCCCACCTTGTGGAGGCGGAAATGTAGTGGATTGCCCTGTGGGTGGTTTTTTCATTTATTTTTAATTATTACATGCAGTTTTCTAGAAGAGACAAAGCAAAGAAGTTGGGATGAGGTTTGTGTCGGATATTTATTTAACGGACTGAATGTGAGACTTTTTGTCTCCTACACAGCCAGCACTTCTTCCTCCCTGGCCCCCTCCTTCCTCTCCCCAGGAGATACCCACGAAGTCAGAAAGGAAGAGTGACCTACTCCAGCTGTCAGCCAGAACTTGCAGATGGTCTTTTAAAATAAGGCTGCTGAGCTGTGGTGACTATTTTACCTACCTCAGCTTCGGTTTCAACCAGGCTTCCCTCATTTTGTCATTGGCCTTATCCAAATACTGAATCATTGGGTGTAGTAGTAACGCTCTGTCAACAAAGAGCTGTGTGTCATCTCAGTATTGCTAGTAAGTATGTGTTATCTGCCAGTTTATCTAAATGTTTAGCATTGGAAAATGCATGGTCGCAGGGTGCAGTGGATCTAAGGTAGAGATACAGTTCATCATCATAAGAAAGAGTTTAAGCCCTTCTAGTACATTACCATAGGAGCCTGTTGCCTGTGTGATGGGAAAACATCTTCTGCTTAGCAGAGTAAGATGATGCAGAGTGGACCAGAAGACAGAAGAATGTACTTTGTTCCCTGTCCACCAAGGAGAGAAATTACCACTAAAAAACCTCTGAGAAAGACAGTGAGGTTTCCACACATATTCCATTTTATGTTTTCAATGTAAGCAAGGCTTGCTTGTGTGTTAAATAAATATTAAGATTTCGGAAACTTTATGTAAAAAATCCACACTTTTGAAGCCAAATACTTGATTCAGCCTTAGGCATGGTGCCACAACTGTTATCTCCATAATTAACCATTGCACAACTGTCTGTGTAGTGACAGTAATTAGCCTTCTCAGTGCTTTTCCCTCTCATTTCAGAACTTTCAGGTTCTACGGTTAGTTGTCTTGATGTGTTTTTTAGTGGAAATAGGAGTCAAAATGGTTCTATATGAATAACAAGATTTTTCAAGCTGCAAAGAATGGGAAAGGAAGAGTGAGAAGTCATTTTCTGAGCATTTTTTAAAAATTTGTGCTTTCATTATATTAAAGACATCATGCACAACCTCTAAAAAGAAGGACAAATGCTGTTTCTGAGTCCTTAACACCTTAACAGGTTCAGTATAAAATTCAGACTCAAAGAGAGATTTCCAGAGTTGATGTGGAGTTTTTGTGGGCTTAAACTGAACCTAAAATCCCTCTCCCTCCTATTCTTTAGCTTCTGTGGTAATTTAGAGTACCCTGCATATGTAATACTGGTTGGAAATGGAGACATGCTTGTAGAGCTAGTTTTAAAAAAGCTGATTTTGTTTTAATTATATTTCTTAGCAAAATAAGAAATTTCTTCTGAAAATGAAAGGGTGAACTCAAGCCAAATGTGTTGCCTGAAGTCTTAGCACAGGGAGCTGACTGGCACGATTATTTGGGTGTTCTACTTATTGCTTGTGTGGGTATCTGGGATTTATATGCTGCAACGGATATACAGAGGTCACTGTAGGTTATGAATCTGCAAACTGCACAGGTACTTCAGCTGTGCTACTTATGCAGTTGTTGTAAGTGCCACTATTCACATGGATCAGGCTGCCACGATTATGATATAATGCAAAGCCCATGACAGTCATTGCAATATTCTTTAATCCATCCTCCTTGCCAAGTCTGGGTGATTTACTTTGCAGGTCAACCTACAGCTCTTGGCTAACTTCCAAACTCGGTATTAGCTAATCTACAAATCGCTGCTGTTCCAACAGTTCAAGTCAAACAAAAAAAAAAAGAACTCAAATGAGCAAGGGAAAAATTGTGCCCGGTTCAATGAATAATTGAAGATGGAGTTTGGTCCAGGGAGAGAAGTGTTTGAATCTGGGGAATAAGGAGCAGAAGACGAAATGGCAGCTGCATAAATAATTGATAAAGTCTCAGCAGCAGTCTTTTTGTTGCTGAGACTGACGGAGGTAAGGAAGCAGTGCCTTTCCCTCACTCCTTGTATGGACTGCAGTGATTTATCCTTTAGGCAATTGCCTGCGTAACTGTGATGTGAGAGGAGGAATCTGAAGGTGACTGCAATGGGAAAGGCAGTGCTTGGCTTATCTGTCTTTTGATTTGGAGGACAAGTGATGTGCACTAGTTCTGTTGCAGAGAGGAGAGTGCATATTTTCGCCGTATTTCTTTAGGCAAGTTGATCTTTGACCTGCATATTAGAAGTAATGTGTACCGTGGAATCAAATTCTAAGTGTCGTCTCCACTGCTCTCACTTGGGAAGACGGAGATGATTTGTCTTGTGAGGTCAGCAGTCACCACTATACAGCAGTTACTACTGTCAATATTTCTATTGCAGGATCTTCCCTAGGTTGACCAAAATAATGATGCTGAGAAATTGCGTCAGTTCAATATATCTGAGAGAGTGCAGCTAGGATCTAAGAAACATGGTTTTCCATGCTGCCACGTAAGTCATGCAGTTATACAGTCAAAAGCTCTTGCCTTCAGTTCTGATGGTGGGTTACTCCCTTATGTTTGACAAAGGAAGTAACTTTGACTCCTTTATGTCTGACCTCTTAAAGAAGAGGTATGAAGAAGAGTTAAATTTTTTCCCATGCTCCTTGGTGTTTCCTAATGGTGCCCACATACATTAAGACAGTGTATTGTTTTGTTTCCTTACACTGGAAAATTTGCTGTTTGAACCCCCCAGGACTCAATGTTAATTTATTTAACAGTTGTTTGTATAGCCATCTCTAGCGTGTGCCACATGGCAATAAAGTCACCTATGGCTACAGTTGTCTCGATTAATGTAGGTAGCACCATTTGCTCCCATTTCCTGCATACAAGGAACATTTTTATTTGTTAGCAAGATCTTCTGCATGAAACTCTGCTGGACCCTTGTTTTTGCAATGGTGCAGAGAAATAAGGTCAAACCTAACAGTAGGCTGGAAAAAAACAGGGGATTAAAAGCTGCAGCATACTAGCTAATAAGTGATGCAATGACAGTGTGATTGTTGACTTTCCCAACTGATTATACCCCATTTTTACAAACACCTTTTAATTATGGACCATGCTAGAGCATTAATATTGTGCTCAACTTCAACTGCACTTTTGCTGGAGTCAAAAGTAGAGTAAGAGTATGCATGAAGAGGCCTTTGATATTATATTAGTGATACTGTGCTTTTCAGAAAATACATGGGAAGACAGAATCATTGTCATAACATTTGTTGTTACTTAACTGCAACAGATTAGGTAGAGGAGATGTCATTCCCTCTGGTGTATAACTAGATATGTTAATATACATCTGTCTTACACCTGAAGAAGAGGTGTCCATGAAACTATTGTCATCAAGTTGCTTAAGAAAACCTTTTCAAAGCAATCAGTGTGTGAAAATTAAAACTTTTGTCATTGGGGTGACACTATCTAGCGGTCAAAAACCTGCCTGCAGATTTAAGGCTTACTACATAACAGTGAAGGCTAACCATGTCGGACTGAGATACAAGAACTGAATGTTTCCTGTGTGAGGATTAGATAGCTTAAATCAGTTCATTAACTCACAGTGTCATCTACCATATTTAGTTTCTCCCTGTGATGGAAAGACAAAATTCTTGACTTTTCACAGCACGTGTTTCAAGTGCTTTCCAGGACTGGTTCTGTCCCAGCAGGACTCCACTGTGTAGGATGTTAGCTTTGCATTTGCATGGGACACATACATTCATTAGGATCTTCAACTAATAATCTTCTTTTATTACTGGTTGAAAATACATATTTAAAAATCCAGTTTTCTTGGCTCTATGGCTTTGTAAGACAGGACCAGGACTTACCAACTGCGCAGTGATCTGATAACCATAAACCAGCAAGCTTACAAGCTCAACCTGGAGAAGTTAGCGTAGTAACAATCACTGTTTGTATGGCTCTATTCATACCTCTGTGATATATACAAGAGGGAGTGTTTTGATTGGAAAAAAATGAGTCAGCATCTAAAGTGCTGTCTGCTTTTTTACTGAAAGAAAGGGGAACAAAACCTTTGAGTCAAAACCCCTTTGCTGCTGTATTTATACAGGAACACTCAACTTCGAGCATGAACAGAAGTGGGCACAGCATTTCCTATCCTTCAACGTACTTAAAAACTTAGAAGTGGTCAGGGGATCAGAACTGTTTAATTAGGCTTCTTTTGTATGTCTAGGGTTGAGCATACTTGATGGTAAATAGTTTGACACCCAGACTATTGACCAGTACCAGTATTCCAGAAAAGCTACCCTTTTAATTGTTTTGCTGCTGATGCTGTGGCATTCAGCGTGTAATAACAGAAGCTGGCTTTAAAGAGCTGCACAAGAACCTCACAGTACTGAACAGCTGCTGAAATTCCATGTAGGTAGCTATGAAGTGATGCTCAAGGGGCAGGCAGAGGGAACAACTCCCATCTGTTTGTCTTCCCGTATTTCTGAGGGACAGCATATAGGCGTTGTTATAGTCACCTGTGTTATTGTCAGCTTAATGCACAGTAATGGTCAGAGTCCAGAACAGACAGCACTGGACCACTGCATAAATCCATAGTACACCTATATCTGGCATCTTGTGTGCTGTTATGGTATTGCTTCTCCCCCTGTACTCCTCTTTTCCACTTAATCCTCCCCCAAGCCTACCTCCAAAAGAGGCAATAAAACTGAAGGAAAAAAGGTCAGAGGTATGTAACGACTTCTGTATGAGAAATCATCTAATAGACTTCAACTCTTCAGGCTGGAAGGGAGAAAGCTCATGAGAAGTAGACCTCACATGTAATATTTCAGGTGTCACAGACAATGTGAGTGAGGTTTCATTGCTTAGTGACCCCTCTGATGCAGAAATAGGAGACATTGGATGAGACGGGCAGTGCTCAGGTTCAAAACCTTTTGTTAAGCAGTAGAAGTTCCTGCCTCGGGATTGTATTGATCGTAGATGTTTTACATAGGTTCAAGGGGATACTGGACAAATTTGTGGAAGAGAAGTCTATCCGCTGATATTAAATATTAGCTGTCTAATTAGCTAATCTAATTAGCTACGCTGTTGCTCAGGAGTGTGTCTGAGCTGAGAGTCATTGGAGACTGCATGCGTGTTACAGGTAAGGATCATTCCCTGCTCGCTCTGGTCCTACACTTTTCCCCAGGTGTGTCCCTTTTGACCACTGTCAGTGGGAGGCACTGGGACAGGTCAAGGTTTAGCCAGTGTGACTGTCCCTGTCTTCTGAGAGGCCTCTACACCTCAACCTTGTGTTGTCAGGTGGTCTTTCCTGAAGCAGGTGACAGGTACTAGAGACCCCAGGTAAGAGCAATCACCAGCAAACCTAACCGATGATTTGGCACATCTGCTATGGAGTTAGCAGATGTACAAGAAGGTATTTTGAGTTGGCTTCCTGCTGGAGAAGGAACAAGTGGTATAATCCACTGTTCTCTGTCCCTGCCAGCTCCCTTTTTATCTAGAATGTGGCCTTCAAAGCAATTCATTACAGCAGACCTACAGATTATGATTTTGTTCTTTCAGTAATCCAAGCAATACCCACTGCTTTGCAGTAGGCAAGGCATGCAAGTGTGCCCCTAGGATTACCCTCAATTAGATAGCCTGTTTCTGCTCTTTCCGCCCACCCCCTTCTGTGTATGAGTGTGTGTATATATATACATACATACGTACATATATATATATATATTCATACACACACAACTTCTTTACCAGAACCCCATAGAACCACATGGTCACAGAATGTCAATTAAGGAGTCCTTCCAAGACTTCACATTATCTCATATGCCAAGAAAATACCTTCAGATATTTGAATGCCACCTGTTTGTCTTGCAGGCACAGCCAGGCTCACCAAGAAATCAAAGCTTTTGGTGAAGTTCTAAGTTAAATTTATGCAACCTGCTGTACAGGAGCATCCATATGTGAAGATTGGTCCTCTACCCAGCAGCTTAGGTATATTCAGTGGTAGCTGTGGTTTTAAATGTCAGACTATCCATTGCCTGAATAGCAGATATTTAGCTTCAAAGCTCAGCACACTGCTGTAAGCACTCTTCCTCAGAGACTGCAGCAGTAGATGTAGTCTACGGCCCAGTGGCTCAACAACATAGGGGCAAACTAATCTTTTTAGCCTGGCATTAACATAAAACCAATGCACATAAAATATGCCTCAGTACTCATCAGACGGTCAAGGAATTTGTCAGATGATTTTAGTTTCCAGAGAAATCTGTTATATCTGTAAAGGATGTATTTCGCAAATGCACTCTGTGAAGATTTTCACATCCTCAGTGGGGAATAAGATAATAGACGCTCCAGTCCTGTCACAGAGTGGAGACGGAGTACTTATGTAGCATGTGGAACATGTGAGTTTGAATTAAATTAATTAAATTGCTGTTGAAATTAATCTGGGTCTCACAGTTAAGTACCATAAATATATAGCTAGTATTTTATTATTTTTCCCTTTAAAAAATGCTTAACTCATTTTTCATTGCAATTTTGAGCAAGCAGAAAAACCCTGTGTCATAAAAACAAATGTTATTTTTTATGAGCTCTGAGTATGAAAAAGGTTTATAATTAACAAAAACATGGTTTGCATTATTATGTGAAACCACCTAAATTCCAGCACAGGTGAAACAGAGTCATGAGCTACTTTTCTTTAAGTTTAGATTGCTTGTTGGATTGTCATTTTCAAACCCAGTAAGTAATGTTGTCGTGCCCTCCTGTGATCATGTGAATGAAATAATCAGTGTAGAGTTTGCATTTTTGTGCTAACGAGCTGTCACAGTGCCGAAACTTTGAAGGGCAAGTTTTCCATTGGTCTCAGTAACAGGTACCATAGAGAAAAGAGAAGGTTAAAGAATCATGGAGCTAATCCCATTAGGGTGGTGGCACCATCATTCAAGGAGACAGGTATATGGTGGGAATTGCCTTCTAGTCAAGCTGCCAGAGGTTTCTGTCCCCTCCTCTCTTCCCCATTTTCAGGCACTTGTAAGTACACACTCATTGCTGCCTTTTTTCTACTTTTATTCCCTTCATTTTCCCACTCCACATAGAGCATTGGAAGCTCCATAACCCACCAAATCCCTCATTTTTAATAAGATGTTTGGTTTCAAGTTCTCTCACAGTACCTCCATACCTTTGTTTTCTACATAACAAAGTAACACTTCTGTAACCCAGGTCTTTTATAACCCAGGGAAGTCTTCTTTACTGCCCTTCCCATCCTCCCTAGCAGTCAGTAAAGGAAAAAATAAGCTTTTAAATGTTCTTCCTTTACCCTTCTACCACGTGGCTGCAGCTTTTTATAGCCCCAGCCATCACGTCACCTGGGGCTTCTGGTGCACTGTCTTTAGGCTGGGTCAGTGCTCTTTAACCCTTTCTTACAGAAAATCTGCCCCACTACTTTCTGTTTAAAATGCCAGACTCTGTAACAGTACTGTCCAGTTTCTGGTGTAGTATAAATTCAGAGCCCTTTGAAGTTTACGGAAAATGGTTATCTTTCTGCAGAACGTCACAGCTAACTTTCTGGTTGCTCCTAAGTCTTTGTGTTACAGGGTTTCTTACTGGGAAAAGACAGAAAATGAAGCTAGTAGAGCCAAGCATCTGCAGTCCTGAAATAGCCATGTGGTAGCAAGTGCTGTGGCTGCTGCCTTTCCAGCTGGTCCATACAAAATAGCCGTAATGATTCTCTTTTCCTTACGGCTAATGTGGCATAATACTTAGAAGCTATGATTTCTGTCTTCCTCTGGCATATCCTAAACTTCCAGATTTTGAGCTGCCTGAAGGAGGGTTTTCTTTGGAAAGATAAGTATAGGCTAGTCAACTTCTTATAGCTGAATAAAACCTAGTGCTAAACATGTATTTGATAGACAAAAAGGAGAACCAGTAACTTGGTTTAGTATCTTGATGAAAGGGAACTACTAAGTATGCTTCGACTGCGGAAATTGGGGTGAGGCTTCTGTAACCTCCCTGATAAAGCCCCAAAACTTGGCATAAAGGTGTTAATTCTCAGGAACAGGCAGGTTGCTAGTGAGCACTGCAAGCAGAGTAGATGCTTGTCCAGTCTTTACGCCATCCGGTGAAAACCAAGGTGTTTGAAATGTGTCCAGCCAGGGTTATATTTAATTACAAACATATCCTCCTACAGAAATTTCCATGTAAGTTTAATGTTGCCTGCTTTTCCTTGCAATAAGAACACGTGAAGAGGGAGAAGAAAAGGGTCTTGCTAACTTTTTTCCCAAAGCTCCATAGCAGCCTTGAAAATGGCATTTATGCCAGGTGCCTTTATGTGCCTTTAACCTCTGAAAGGGGCCCCGGGCTGCAGGACTACGGTTCCCTTATTCCTAAGACTTGTTTTGCCTCCTACAAATGGTTCTTTTTGGGGCCCTGGGGGCACTAATAGGCCCTCGTGGCCTTGACCAGCCTCACCCGGCGCCTCCCCCTGCCCATGGCCCACGACCTCCATTTCAGTTCAGCCCTGGGCCCTCAGGCCCCCCTGAGCGCTCCAGAATCCTATTTTGCGGGTAAGCAACAAAAATGTTTGTTTGAGCCTCTTAGCACTCTGATAGCAGGGATGTTTGTTGGCAGCAAGTCACAACCCGCTTCCTCTTGTGCAGGCGAAGTTATTGCTTCGTTTGTGTTGATGTGTGCGTGGTGAATAATGAGAATTAAAAAAAAAAAAAAAAAGCCGCACAGAATACAAGTTAATTACATAGTGCAGATTCACTGTGTTTGCTCACATAAGCGTATATGAAGATACAAAAGCTTGGGAGAAGGTTATCAAGCTCCAATAGGTGATTATAGCCATTTGGGGCTTAGGCTTTTTTAGGTGTTGGTTCAATAGTTGATTATTAAAAGTTGTAAAGATCGCGCAGTATCTGGGATGCAGGCGGTGGGAAACGCTGAGCAGATGGTTACGCCTGCCTTTCTCTGGAGTTTCAGCCTGGGAGCTCTGTCTGGGGGTTAAAGCGCCTGTACCCCCCCAGGTCCTGGAGCCTTCTTTAGAAGGCAGGCCCTGGAAGTTAAGGATTTAAGAAGTCTGATGCTTGTTTTTCTCATATTCCAGAAATAGTCCCTGCAGACCAGAATTTAGTGTGGGATTGCCATTGCTTACTAAAGTATGCCAGCGCATGGGATCCTTCATTTTGAAGGGGAGCCTGCTCTTGCACTGCAGTCTAGTCTGCATTTCGAATGCAGTCATCAACTTTACAGTCTCTGCCCCTGAGACTGTATCATAAAAAGAAAAATAATAATCATAATAATCTGAAAAAGAACATGTCACTTGGTGGCTGAATGTAGAGTTTGAGGCCATTAGCAGGATCCCATCAAGATGTGAGCTGGTACCCTGGGACAGCAACTCTGTATTCGTAAACCCATGGTGCAGATCTGTGTGCGTGTGTAAATGTATAGCTCTTGCACTGAGAACTGTCCCCTTGCAGCAGCAGAGGGTAACGTCTGTGCTGGCTTGTGAGCTAGCTTAGTCTTGCTTGGTCTTCTTGATTGACTTTTCTCTTGGTAGCATTTTGTCTCGGTATGAGTCAGCTGTAGGCAAAGTTAGGGTTAATTAATTACTGGATACTTCAAATATTTCAGCTTTCTTGTTCAGCTGAAGTGGCCTAGCACGCCCTTCCCAAATAAAAACGAAGTAAAACACTTCAGTGCTGCTGAGTTTCCTGTAAGGGGACGATCGGGGCCGGTCTGCTCGCCAGAGGTGCTTGTGGCACACGGTGAGGAGCCAGGCAGGGGCTCAGCACCCTGGCAGGGCAGGACCTCAGCCCGGCGTTGTTCATCCTCTCCCGCATGACCTCAGCCGTTGTTTACACTTATTTGAACCAGCACATGAGTGTCACTGAGGTCCAGGTTTTGTAAGAGCTGGGCACTTCAGCAGCTAGTCCTGTAATTTGGTCCTTGCCTGTAGGTAATGGTCGCAGGGAGGTGGGAGTAGACTCCAGCTACAGCCCTGCTTGTATAACCTTGACCCGGGGCCACTCGTGGCTTGCGTGCCTTCAGAGGGAATGGTTACCTAGAAGTGTCCTCCATAAGTCTCTTAAGATTGGCCAAGGTGGTGGGAAGAAAAGAGTTACTCTTTGTAATGATCCCTGTTTAGGGGGGGGAAAAAAAAAAAAAAAGCTTAAATTGTCAGTGTCTTGCATTTCTGATTATTTTTTAAATCTTTTTTTTCAAATAATGTACTAATCCTCCTGTGAAAATTAACTGAGTTATCTTTAGTCCCAGCCTTTTTCTTCCCTTCTTTTAATCCTCTGCGTTTGGGCCCCAGCCCTTGGGTACTTTGTTCAAAACCACTTCTTTCAATTTGATGTTACTTCACCAATTGTTATATTATTCTGTATGCCTGATACCAGTATTTCTGCCGGTTGTTATCTCTGGCAGTCACTGGAGTAGCTTAAAGCTAAAATGTCTGATAGTCTGGTACAGCAGTTAATATTATTGTAATTTTAGTCTACAGGTAGCTTCTCTCCTCCTTTGGTCTTGCTATATATATTGGAAGATAAGCAAGAGAATCTTGTTTGTATTGGTTTTTAATTCTTTATTATTTATCACTGATAAGACTTAGGAAACAACATACTCATGTCTACTACTTTCCCGCACTACTGACATGGCCTAAAATAAGCAGTAGAAGTAAAACATCATTGTTGAATGGGCTGCTTCCCTGGATTTGTTTTCCTCTTCTTAAATACTGTTTTTCAATTTTTTTTCCTTGTCTGAGTAATTGACTTCCAGAAAAAAAGGTTGACTTTTATTTTCTCTTCCTGTTGCCATCTTTTTTGGCTTTTTTTTTTTTTTAAATGAACCTACATAAAGCACTAATTGAGGAAAAAAACACTTTGGTTCACAAACAGCCAGAGTGACCAGTGCTACTCATTTCTTGTTTTTTTCCAGAATTTTATTTGGCAAGCAGGATGAGTGTCTGTGGGAGGAAAGAAACTGAATTAAATTTGGGGAAATACAGGATGGAGCTTGAAAGGGTGTGTCCTCAAAGATGTGTGCACATGTGTCACACTTGCAAATGGGGTAATTGCATATTTAGTTTCCTGTCTGTATACATGTGTGGGAGCAAATGTAAGGTTTGTCTGCCATAAGGGAGATACATGCACCAAAGGCATCATCATTTTCAGAGTGTTTTGAACCTAGTGCACTGGAAGAACTTACACTATGGTGTAAGCCACTATGGTGACTCAGATATTCAGTCCCAGTTTTACATCTGTTTAGCAAATCCTGGTAATAATTGTGATGTTAAATATGTTTTGGAGTATACCATCATCCATTAAGCAAGAATACGCTGGTGTCTCTTGAAGGCCTGTTGTCCTCAGGCCCCAGGAGAGCTTGGCTAAGAGCAGCCTTACTCCACTGTGAGTTATAACTACCAGCGCATCCTTGGTACTGCCTGGGTCCTTCTTGTGGAGTAATACCCCTTCTGCTATATTTTTCTTGTTGATACTGCCGCTTGGGTAGCTTGATATAAAGCTGGAAGTGTAGGAGCTGAATGGAGGAAGAAAAAGAGGGCACATACAGGTCAACATTCAGTGACAGTGAGGAAAGACATAGAAAGATGATGAGGTTTCCTTGTAAACAGTTTGTATTGCTAGTTAACGAAAAGAATATATTTAATGTTGGTTTTCATGTTTCTATTCTGTATCCCCAGCCTCCCACCTGGTGATGCTCATCTTCCATTTGGAGTCCTTCTGGTTATAACTATGAAAAATAAGCTATTTCTGATACACCAATAAATATGCTTGCTTGCTAGTCCTAAAAAAACACTCCCTGCAATTATGATTGTGGTGACTGCACATAATGAATGATACAGTTAGTGGTGAAAAGTTTTGCTGTCATAACCAACCTTTTAAAATGTAAAATTTCAAAATAAGCACCACACTTTGCAGTTTGCATTTCAGATACTTCAAAACACATAATACAAGTTAAAACTTATTTTTGCCATGAAAATGGATGATATGGCTATTCAGTGGAATAACATTGGGTTTTTTTGTTTGTTTGCTGTGTGTATTTGTTGTGCTTGGAAGGCATGGAGGACTGCAGTTAGCATCTTATTTCTCTGTGTCTGCCAGGCTTTGAAATTAACTTAGGAGTCAGTATCTTTGAGCCCTGATGAAGGGTTATTATTGTCAGAAATGCAGATACAGCTAAAAGTGTGTTAACCTTCTCTTGCTTTTTACTGCAGAGTTGAATTAGGACGTGCTGCCTGCAAAACTTACGTGGCCACCTAGGCATGCATTGTCTTTCATCTTTCCTATCTGAAATGAAAGTTTAGAAATGAGCATTTTTATTCTAAGATACAAGCATCCTTCTCTGTTAGTTATGGAATTAACTTAATTAACTCTAAGCTAACACCCTGATACTCCCCTGAGGGCTGTGAAATCTTTGAAAAACTAGAGAACATACAAAACTGCAGTTGTAAAATGACTGACTTTCTGGAGGGGTTTCCAAGCTTCTGGAGAGGTTTTGGCAAGCCAATGGCCTGACTCTAATACACTTAAATTTTATTATTATTTTTAATAGAAACTCTTTAAGGATTGGTGTGGGGTACTAGAACAGTGTACAAATAATATAATTGTCACTAGTGCAGGTATGTCTGTTGTTGCCTGCTACATGCTTGCTAGGTTTGGTACGGGCCTCAGAGGGTTTTGGCTTTGGGCTGGGTCTCGTTCAGACTCAGCATACCTGTCTAGGACTCTGCAACTCCAGGGCTTAGTCCTCGCTCCTCGAGATTTAAACACACACTGGGAAAGCTCCAGTCTTACAAGCAGATGTTTTATTTCCCATAGGAAGTGATAGGCTGCAAGAGGGGGGTTGGGGTTTTCTGTGTTTTCGTTTTTTTCTCAATAACTTTCGTTTAAGCTGTTCAAGAAAGAGATAAGAAGTTACTGTGCCCAGGGCGTGCCTCAGTTTTCCCACTGTTATAGTAGGATACGTTCAATTTGGAGCTGTGCCTCTTCAGTCAACTGGAACAAAGATCCTTCTCCAGAAAAGCATGAGTAGTCTGTGCTTCCTGGTAAGGTGACCTGTATCTCTTAGAGCCTGCCAGAACTGGAGGACGGTGACTACAAGAAGTGTCTGCTAGTCCTTCCTCGTTCCACTTCACTAGTATCTTGCGCTTTTCTTCCACTTCTGTGAAAAATACCGCTACTTTGGTAGCAGCTTGGTGGCTAAATTCAACTGGTCTGGTTCCTTTAAGCCTTAAAGTCATCCTATCAGCGTGAATCGATCTCCCTTTTAACCAAAAGCTGCCTGTGTTATTGTCCCTGGTCTTGCTGAGGCACAATAATACCCCTGCGATGGATCATGAAGTGAGCGGGGGGGAGTTACCTAAAATAATCAGTCTACATCAACTGTATGCTGTGCTCAAATTATCCCTGCGCAGGTGTGAGTGTATTGCCCCACAGTGATGCACTGTTTGGAATTCCGGGTGGGTTCAGAGGAAATGGATCTTTCTGGGCTCAAAAAAAGATCTTCTGGCTAGGTAATTGTGCTTTTCAGCTGAGCAAGAGAAAGGTGGTAAGAAAATGAAGCAGGCAGGCCTCTGCGCTGAAGCAGTCATTCTGGGAATGAAACCCAAAGGACAGATCTTGGGCAACGCAGCCAGTCCTAGGCACACCTGGAGTCCAACTACTTGCTATGACAACTTAAACTCCTTTAGGATTTGACTGTTTGGTATGTGGGAGATCTAAACCCAATCTAGTCAGGTCCTGTGGATGTTGAGAAGGATAGATCCTGTGACTTTTGGAAAATGCAGCTGTTCAGTCACATGCGATGCTTCTTGCGATGTATGATTCCTTATCTTTTCCTGGCTTGTTCCCAGGAGCTAAAACCTGTTCTTCCAGTGGCTCAAAACTTTAATGTAGCCAGTGCTGTAGACTGGGTGTTCATGGTCCCTATTGTAAGTCCTCAGGCTTAAATTAAGTACTTCTGAGGCAATCTCCATTTTAAGGCGAGGCCACTTCTTTGTCTGCCTTCTCTAACAAAACAGTAACTGTGAGTGAGTCTGCTTGTAGTTGTAATCATATATATATATGACTTTAATATATACATGTATATATGCATATATAAGTGTTCTGAAGGGTATGTGTGTAACTTTTCTCTTCTTGTGCACTGAAGGCATGAGTTCTGTATCAAATTTAACCCCTTACTACTGTCCTAATAGTTTTTATTCTGGATAGTACTGGTGGTGTGAGACGGCAAAGTGAGGAGAGGAGCCTGTCACTTGTCTATGTGAGCTTATCTCTGAGAAGCTTGAATCAGAGCTGAGATGCTGTTTCATCAGCCAAGTGAGGTTTTTCCTCTCCTCTTCCCCCTTCCTCCCGCCCCTTGGCTGTGTTGGCCTGAGATGCAGCAATCTCTCTGCTGATTGCTGTTTCCCATAGCACACTGATCTTCTGCTTTTTCTTTTTTTTTTCCTCCAAGTCAAAGCAGTCTTGCTTTGGCATATGACTGTTACTCAGACAGGTCTATACCATGGCTTTAGTCTTTTAAATTCCTTAAAGAGAAGTAGACTCCTTCAAGTAAGCAACTTGTTTTGCGCTCTGGCTGGATGCTTCCTGCAGGTTTAGATCGTGGGTTTCAACTTTGTCATCCTATACAGCATTTCTTCCTGAGAACATAGACCTGCAACTGCTTTCTTTCTCCTGGAAAGAGCAGGGCTGCCTCTGAGTACCCCATGGCTTAATTTTCCCAGATTTTATCTATATTGGCTTTAAATCTATGTTTGTTTGGGGAATTGGTGACAGGAGAATGGAGATTCAAAGGAACTCAGTAAAACCCTAATATTTAACATGTAAAATACACCGTTTTCCTGCAGCTCTGGAGAATCACTTGGGCTGGGGCAGTTTCACAGTATCCTTTTTTTTTTTATTTTTTTTTTTTTTTTTAGTCTTGGAGCCGTATCTAGGAGATCTAGCTCTAGCTAACAGTGGCGGTGTCTGTAGTGGAAACCAATCTCTTCGCTACAAAAACAATACACCACTCTCTTCTGTTTAAAGGTGGGGTTTGTTTTTTCTTTTCTTTTTTTTTCTGTGACAGATTTTTCCATTCTGTTGCTCCTCTTTAAGCCTTTCAATAGTAACAGAAAGTTTACCCTAATCTCTGTTTCTTGACCCTGATGAAAGATACTAGGAAATCTGGCCAGTGGATGAAAGAGCCAGGAGAAAAAATATTTCTTACCAGAGAAGGCAACTGGTGAGGTTTAATAGCTGGCTACTGTCTGTAGTTTGTAAGGGCAGAGGTGGTCTTGGGCAGTGAGGGACTCTGTGTTCAGGCCAAAAGGTTTCATGAAGGGAAACCATTAAATGCAAATGACTGCCTGGTACGCATTAGGTGGCTGAACAGCACACACTTTCACTATATGACCCTGAGTGGAAAAGTAAAAAATGGCAATCAAATATCTTAATTTTGCTATTGGATTTCTGAGAAGCTAGGAAGTATTTTAATTTGTCAGGACCTTGATGCAAGTACGATAGTATCTGACTTGGAAAATGCTATACCGGTTGCATTACTTGGAGAGGAGGTGACAATAGCAAAGCATGAGCAAAGCTGCCACTGTTTAGTTTCCTCCATGTCACGGGAAGGAAGAAAACTGTGTTTGAGGTTCCTTAATATCTTGCTGGTCAATTTTGGTACTTGCCATGATCCCTATGTGCTATCTAGGAAGTAAGCATTTATCAGCAGGGAATATTGTCCTCCCTCTCTTAAATATCAAAAAGCTTCTCAGTCAGAATTCACCTCTGTCCTTAGGATAGCTGCTATGTTGTTTTGTACTACTGTGATTATTGGTAAGGAGCTGAGAAGTTTTATTAGTTTCCTGGCATGCAGGCTGGAAATTCTTTTTCTGCTCTGATGTTGAAGCAAAATGAATGTAGTGTGTGAAAGCTTGTCTGAAAACTTAATAAGACTTTGTTTGCTTTTGGTCAAACAGTTTTGAGGGCTGTCTTCACTCTCTTGGCAAGGGTGCAGGAAGAAACGTGGTCCTGTACAGAATCTTAACCCCTCCTGGGACGCCCAGGCACAGTGCCCCTGTGAGTGGCAGAAACTGCTGTTGGTTAAGCAAGCAGTAGTTGGTCACTTGGCTGAGAGTAAAGTCAATGCCTTCAGTCAGCCTTCGTGATAAGGCTGTTGACAGTGGCGGTCCAGGTGGGTTAGGCTCTCTGAGAATGTGTGTGTGGCTCTCTAATAACTTACCTTAGCTGATTGGTTTGCCTGAGATACAGTTCATCAAAACCAAAACTTTTTTAGGTATAGTATTGTTTCTTCTTCTCCTCCTCTCCTATGCAACAAAATGCAGGGCTGTATTTATTTTCAATGCTTTGTGGTTGAGACCGAAGCCTTCAAGTAAACTCTCTGCTTAGTTGCTGATTTGAAGTGTGTCACTTCAAAAGTTTCAGATATCAAAGGATTTTTTTTAACAGATACCAGTAACTTATGTTGTAGTTGTCTTCCAGCAAGCCTTATGGAGCACGTGAGCTACAGTGGGTGTTAGTACAGAACAGAGGGTCTAGTCCAGCATAGCTGTTGAAGAGGCTAGGATTTATCTAACAGTCAGGGACTTCAGGAATAGAAGCACTTCTCAGAGGTGATGTCATGGCTGGTTATTTCTACAGAGTGGGTGGTTATAAGAACATCTAGAATATACAGAGGATTCTAGAAATATTCTGTATGTTGGGGGGGGCTGGGTCCAGTAGCCCAACGGAGGAGAGGCTGCCGCAGCTCCATGCCCTTGGTTCCAACCGCTGGTGGGGCTGAGCGTGTGTTCCTTGTGTGTGCATGCACGCACTGCCCCGCATGTGTACAACACACACGTGCCTGGCTGATCAGGCAAATCAACACAGGCAGGCACACAATTGCACCAATGGCCTCATCCTGTACTCCTCTTGGGCTGAATAAGATGAATGTCTTGTAGTGTGAAACATTAATACCTAATTATATGTGTGTCTTTCTCTCTTGATATATATACACACACACACCCCCATTAATTATATATTACCAATATATTAATTATATATCATTAATATATATTAACTACTAGTAATTATAGAACTACTGACAATATTTACCATTAATTATTAGTAATTATAGTTACATATATAATTATGTATGCACACATATATGTACAATGTGGATCTCTCCAGCAGCTGGGCTTAGGCATGCAGACTACCAGGTAGGTGCCCCTGGACCCCAGCCTCCCCAGTTTCTGGCTACATGAGCCCACAGGGCCTGTAGCCCCCCTCCTGCTGGTCCAGACCTCCACACATGCACAGCTTGCCAGGACCCCCTGGGTTCTTCTGATGGCTAAGCCCTTGCCATTAGAGAGACACAGGCACGCGAGGGGGGGCTCTGCTTGACCCCCAGGCCCTACAGCCTCATGAGCAGCTGGCTGGGACCCCACTGATCGTTCCATAGCCAGCTCCTCCGGTGGTCTTCACTTTGGAGGCAGACAGCCCACTGGCTTCCAAGGTGCTTCACCTACTCACCAGCAAGCCCTGCTTGATATTTACTGGTGAACACACGCTCACTTGTGGACCCACACTCGTGCCTGTTGCTGGTAGCTGGAGCCCTGAACACACACATACGCACATGCATGTGCACCCAGAATAGAGAGTCACCCCCTCGGGAAAACAGAGTTTAATCAGAAGACAGGACAGACTGTGCTGGTCAGGTGCAGGACGGGGCCAGACAAGTGTCCTGACAAGCCACTTGCTGACATGTGATCAGCCCTTTTGATTCCCTTATCCCTCCATTTTTCCATTTTTCCCTCCATTCCTCCATTGTTCCTCCTCTCCCCCCAAAGAAACCGTAGTAAGTCCTCTGCAACCCCAAAATTCTCTTCCCTTGCATCCCATAATGTGCCCAATACCCCTAGGCAGTGACCCACCCCAGTCCAGAAGATGCTCCTGTTGACCCCTGGGCAGTGGGGCTGAGGGTCTCCCAGGACAGCCCTAGGAGGGGCTGGGGCAGGCTGTCACCTTCCTCTGGAGGGGACCTTTCTCCGAGTCCCTAATTTGGTTCTCACCTGCCTTTGGCTCCTGTGCTCCTCTGGGCTTGTGGAGAGGGGCCTTTGATGGGCTGGCGGCTCCTGGGATGAGCCTGGGAGTAGCTGGGGCAGGGTATTATTTGGGGTCCCCCACTGCTGTTGTCTTTCTGTGCTCCCCTGTGTGTGTGCAGATGAGCTTTATCACAAAACCTAAGGCCGGGTGCAGAATGTGCAGAACTCCTGGTCCGTTGGGTCAGGACAACATCATCTTTCCACGAGAAGCTACGTTCTGTTTGCTTCTGTCATGAGGCTTCTACCCCAATCATGTTAGTTAAGAATAACTTTTGCATTCAAAATCTACAAGGATGAGAGGGTTTAGAGAAGCTGGAGGAGGGAAATGAAACTACAAAAACTCCCTACCAGGCCTCTGTCCCAAGCCTGAGAGGGGGAGGAGGAAAAAAAGGAGGAAAAAAGTGGCTGGGGTGGGGGAGCTGGGTGGTGTGTGTGTGAGGATGTACATGTGACTGTCTTAATTATATTCTCTTTTTTGTAAATACTGCCAGAGCCTGTACACAAGAGATATAACATAAAGCACCACAGCTGGGGCTGATCTGCAATGCCAGGAGACCTATGCAAGGACCAAGCCTGTCCACATCCCAGAGCCCTTATGCTAGCTAGCTGCTCCTACACACCGCTGACACCCATGTCTCTCTGCTCTTCGTGTAGGGACTGAATCCCACCATGAGTAAGACTCTCATTGCTGTTGTATAAGCATGTCACACCAAAATACGGAAATTTAGCTTCTCTTCTGAGTGTTCCTCTGGGCTAGTATCAAACCTGGCTATATTGTGGAGCATACTTTATGTTAGGATTATTAAGGTCCTCATCAGCGTTTCATCTATTCTGATAATGTTTTGTAGCAAATGCATGTTACACAAATATTCTGTGAAGATCCCTTAATGAATTTGTAAGGCAAAATAATAAGACATATGAGACAAACGAAATTTAAAATTTTGCTCGCTGTTATGTGCAGTCTTTGCTGATAAGATCACAGCGTGGTTCCCCACCCTCCTTGGGATGCTTGCCTCCATCCCTTCTCTGAATGGGAAAGGTTCGTTAAATGAACAGGCACTAATATTTTGTATTTTATTGAAATGGTCCATCTTCACAGCAGAGTCTATACCAAGTAAATTTTTCCATGGCTTTTTAGAGGGTTAGTAGACTGTTGCATGTTTCTTAAATAGTTTCTTTTTGTAGTATTTCTGAGTTACATAAGGTGGATGGGAAACAGAGGTGGGCAGTGAGGCCAAGAAGATAGCCAAAACAGGTGCTCACAACTTAATTTGTTTTTCTGGTAGGGAAAACTAATCTCATGTAGAGCCTGTCTGGGGTTGCTTTGTTTGGGGTTTTTTTGGTAGCGTGTGTTTTGGGGTTTTTTTGTTGCGTTTTAGGGGAGTGGGGGATTAGGTTTTTTTTTTGTTTGGTTGTTGTTTTGTTGTTTGCTTGTTTTTGTTTTTTTTTAAGAGGTCATGAAGTGCTATAAATATGCATGTTTAAAGAGATCTGTCATCTCTCATCACAATTGTAGGCATTCAGCTTTTTAATGACTCCAACCCCAGTAACACCAGGCACTTGAGAATACCTGATGTATTCAATTAACAATTGCCTTTGAAAAGCTTGACTTGTTACTCAGCCACGTTTAACCAGGAACTCAAGTAGCAGAAGGTTTAGTTTTGTTGTGCAGAATTGAACTGCTTTGATCAGCAGACTGCCTTTTCATCACCTTCTTCTTCTTACTTCACCAGAAAAGGAAGGGGACTTGTAGAAAACAGCTGCCTTCAGTTACATGGGTCTGGTTCATCTCAAGGGCAAATCTCTATGCTTTGACTAAGAAGTATTCTGGATTAGAAGGGGAAGACACAAGGGTGCTATAGGGTAATTGAAAATGATGGTTTTCCTTCCCTCCTTTCTTTGCTTACTGTGTTTTCTGGCTTATGAAAACAGGTCTTTGGAAACAGTCTTTTAAAATTATTTTTGTAGAATTTATAGACAAATTCCCTGAAATCTTAAAGGGAAAATAAATCCTGTTATACAGTAGCACTGATATCCACATGAGGCTGCTTCCTAAATTGCAGTTATCTACCAAAAAATCACTGCTGCTTGAATTAATGAAGTGATTGACATGGTAACAGATGTCTTCTGTGATCAGGGCAAGATGTGATGGGTCACTTGATCAGCAGATATCTGGTGGTAAGATGTGGACATGTTGAATTCCCATTGTAAGGCATTAGAAGGGAGTCCTAAGACTCAGTCAGAAGACTATCAGTCTGGTTTGATACAAGCAGCAGTTTTGTTTTAAAGTTGGTAGTAGCCACTGCAGCTTTCTTTTGGAAAAGTCATTATATCTGTACTTGGGGAGTAGAGACTCAGCTTCTCCTCGGGCTCAAAGCCTTCCACTTTGGGCCCGCGCTCGTCCCTTTGTTCTTTGTTAAAATCTGGCACTTGTTTCATGAGGACTATTTGTACTAAACATGGGCTTAGTTCATTCAACTTCAAACTTTCTTTCTTCATCCATAGCTGTAGTTCTTAGTCCAGGCAGTTCTTTAAATGATGCTACCACATTTACCTATGAGTAAGATCCTTGACAAGTCCTCCTACAACTCTTTCTGTCCCATCTGGGGACTGTTATGCTTCTTTAGAACTGAAGGATCCTGTTAAACTTAAATTATCAAACACCAAAGGAATGGTCTTCCCAGCAGAATGTGATTTATCCTGTTCAACTGGTATGAAAATTTTCAAGTGGCAAAACTATTCCCCCATTAATCTGGGACAAATTTAGCAAACAGTAAAAGGGAAGGCTTGATTGCAACTTGTTTGTCTAATTATTTTTCTTTTTAATCTAATTTCATATGCAAATTGATAGGTGAGTGATAGCTCTAGTGTCACACCCCCACCCCCTTTGGAAAACAGTATCTTCATTTATAAGCAGAAGACTATTATATTTGTTCTGTGCAGGGTTATTACTGGGAAGGAGTGAAAATGGTTCCTGGGAAGATCATATCAGGGTTCAGGGTGAATTTGTCTGTCAAAAATCATAAATCCGTAAGATTCTTCACTAATGTTAGCAGAATCCTGCAAGGAAATCAGCCCAATTCTTCTTTTCCCCTCTCTCCGTATCTAAAATGTTAGAATGGACCTCATCAAGACTTAAGCCTCTCTTCCTTTAAAACAGTTATTCCCATTGATGGATAGGTACTTTACCATGGCAAAGTCGATAAACAAATACGCCACATGGCAAAGATTAAATTTCTGTCATTGAAAGACATGGATGATCCTTTAACGGGAAGGAGGAAAGGTGGGAGGGAGGAGGGTTGGTGGGAAGGAAAGCAGTTGGCGTTGAGCGAGCGTACAGGTACTCATGTAGCCTGGCTTACATGGTAGAACGTGCATCTCCTTCGCACGAGTTTTGAACTAGAGTTTGAAATCAAGCAAGGATAATATTGCTGTCAAAAGTAAGAAGGGACCAAGTGTCAAACGTACCTAAGGGCTCCCTTAAGCTTATTAAAGGGCATCTGTTGCCCTCTAGTGTTTCACCCTGCATGTCTGCTTCCACTTGCGAGTGCCTCCTCAGCAGTACTGGGAAGGATGTGTCCTGATGTGGCTGTAGCTGGAGCATTCAGTGGCATCAGGTGTGCAAGGGACTGAGAAAATAATTTGTTCACATTACTCTTCTTCATATGTTATCGTGGATGCCATTGTGGAAACAGAAACTGAGCGTAAAGACAAATACAAGGTGTGCCACGCTTGCTGTAAGGAAGTACCCAAACGCTGTAATGGGCTTACGTAAACTTGTAGCAGCCAGGTGAGTGCAAGCTCTTAAATATAATCCTTCTTACAGCAAGAGATGAGTATGTACTGAAATACATAACCAAACAATGGGGGAAAGTTTACTAATATATGCCTGATTTAATTTGGCTACTAGCTGCCATCAAAACCAAGGTAAACCAGACAGCTCTTTTGACTTCACTGAAACTTTTACTGTGACTGGAAAATTGGGGGTGTTACAAAGCCTTTCGTTCTGCAGGACAGGTTCAGTTCAAGACACTTGAACCAAACTTTTTCAGTATGCAGCTGAGTGATTTCCTTTGCAGTTTGCTTGGCTTCTGTGTTCCCCCTTCAAAGGGAGGACACACTGTGCAAACAGATTCACAAAAACTTCTTACAGGGCTGAAATACCCATGCTGAACTCTGAAATGTCCTCTATGCACAGAAATCAGAAGAGATCTGAGTCACTGAAGTGAATGATGGGCTAGGCCCAGGTCATGGCTGAGAATCCAAAACATGTGAATTTTTTTTTAGGATGCTAGCAAAAGTCCCAACATAGCGTGTATATATCATGCTTTTTTCCACTCGCAATCATGTATTCCTTTAAGCAATCTTGCTCAATTATAATCTTGAAAAAATCCACTCATCTGTGTGTAATAGACTTTTTTTTTGTGAACAAACACTTAAGATGCTGTGCTGCACTCACGAGATGTCTTGTTCAGCCAAGAAGCTCCGTGTCCTGTTTTTTCTCCACCCCATTTATGCAACGGTAGCCGGGATAGTTACAAGGGAACCTGTGGTGTGCACTGCCAACCAAGCAGTATTCGTTTGCTGATATGTGTTTCAACTCTAAACGTTGTTACCTGGATGCAGAGGAAATTTTGTATGTTATGTCTTTGTATGTTTTACCTGTTTGTATGTATGACTTCTTTTTTTGTCTTGGGATTGAGGGCAGTGGGTGAGAATGATCGAGGGCAGTGGGTGAGAACCATTAAGGTATGTCCAAAGTGACAGTTTAACACAAGGTGGAGCTTTAAAAACTGACAAGGGCATCAAATTCAGATACTTGCTAGGTTCTGATCCAACTTCACCTAAAGACCAAAACTAGTCTCTTGCATATAATTTGTCTCTTCTGCTTTTAAATTATGGTACTGAGATAGATAGATATATATATATATTCCTCCTGAGCTATTCTTCCTGCTGAAGAGGACAGTTTAAAAAAAAAAAAGGGGGGTGGGGTGGGGTGGGTCTTAATCTGTAGTACCAAGTCCTACCTGTGGGCTAGAGTTACTGTTGATAGTGTTTAAAATAAATAAGTCTTTTCTCTAAGCGGATGCTAAACTGGCTTCAAAGTCTTTAAGGTGACAAAGATTCTTGTGCCTTAGAGAAAATGTGTTCATCAAAGGGGTGTGATGGGAATCTGTGACAGTCTGTCTAGACGGTCCCTGAGCTATTGCTGTTCCAGTGACTGTGCTGGTGAGGAAGCAGCAGCACTCACAGTGATGGTATTCAGCGTTGACCTCAAGGACAATTAGCAGTAGCTCCTGAGGGAAGTGTAGGTCTTGGGCAGCTGGGCAGATTTTTACCTAGTGTGCAATGATCTTTTTGAAATAATGGAGAGAATGGTGACTGTGAGGAGGGGCTGCCTTTCCTGACCAGGAAGGCTGTTCTGTGTCTGAGACTGCTCAGCAGAGCTTTACCAGTGCTGCTGTAGCTTATGAGTTTGGTTTTATGCAACCCATAACAGACCCATAGTGCAGGGGTCTTATGTGATATCAGGTCTGGAGGTCAGGATGCAAGGTTGGCTTCTAATTTTAGGGCCATGTGCACAAAACCCTTCTGGTAAACTGGAAACTAGAGTTTAGGTAAACTGGGAGACTTACAGATCCCACTGTTGGGCAGAACTTCAAATTCAGAAACTGAAATGGACTTTTCCTCAGACATAATGGCTATTTCTTCCTGAACACTTCATGCTGCGTTGGAAGACCTTTACTTTTTAGCTCTTCCAATAATTTATCTTCATGGATCAGATGAGTAACTGAAACTGGCCTGTATCCAGTCCTATGTGTAGGCTAAGGCCACAGGATTGATTTGCTTCTGTAGTGGGCAACCAAGCTGCTAACAGAGAAAAGTTTGGATGAAAGGCTAGGAAAGATATTAGTGGCAGAAACATGCAATTATTCTTTATTTTTAGCATATTTTTGTAAGAAAGGCCCTTGAAAGAAGTGAATTTGTATCCTAGAGGCAGTCTTTTGTCACCCCTTGAGAGAGGTGTAGACACTGCCTCTTTAACTCTAACTGTAAAATAGTCCAGAAATTACTTTAGTTATTCACTGACTACAGGAGGTTAATGTTCAGAGCATGCGCAAAATAGACACCTGATAAAATAATAAAATATCAAGAACTAATGTCTGACAACTGCCTGTTAGATCAAGATGCCCTTTTTGGGGGGGGGGGGATATTTTCAAAGCAGTTCATCTTCTCAAGGGGAACATTGTGATACAAGGGGCTGTTGATTGCATGCTACTCTTCCCCTTTTAGGTGGCATTTTATCCTTGGCCCAGACACAGTGACTGAGGAAAATATTGCACAGAGAAGAAATTAACCATGTAGTAATGATTACAAAAAATACCTATTTGCTGTGCTTCTCTACCTTGCATGCCCCTCGCGTTTGGCAGTGTGGGGACTTAGATAGCTATGAACTCTTGCATGGACTGCATCTGATTTATTGTTCCTTTTCTCAAAGGCAGTATCTCTTTCCAACAGATGTTTGCACAGTTATTTTAGACTTTTTGGAGACATCCTGGCTGCTTGCCAGTTCACAGATGAGCTATAACTGTCCATTCAGTCTGTTGTTCCCTAAGTGCACATAGAACAAGTTTTGCTTGGGTGAGAAGACAGTGCTGATAACAGTAACAGTTTATATTCAGCCATTCATATGTTAAAATCCAAGAGTTATTTTTAGAATATATCTTACAGAAAAAGGCTGTCTAGATAAAAACTCTACAAACTAAGCTTTTTTATATTAACAGTGGTGGTGGTGTTGAAGATTTTTCTTTCAGAAATGGTTGGGCTGCAGAGCCTTTGGAGAGCAATGCAAGTAGATGTGTAGAATTTCTAAAAATAATTGTTTGGTGTGTTTTTTTAAATAGGGACTTAGCCACCTGAATCTTCTGTAGTTGCATTTCCTTCTATGGTGGTGTAGTGTCTCAAGATATACAAAAACGATTGGTTTCAACACAAAAATGACAAGATCATTGTGCCAGCTGACATATTGATTTACCTTAATGTATTCTGTGATTTTGCCTTTAGTTGCCTTGGAGTCACTTGTAAAATCTATAGAATTTATTTCATGACAGAGTATCGGTAATTGCAATGCTATTTAAGTAGTTGCTCAGTAATGCATTGTATTGAAATAATGAGGCTTTTATTTTTGATAATACATTTATGCCAGCCTCAGTATAATGTGAACAGAAAACTTAGTTATGTGAATAAATCATAGATGATGCCAGATAAATACAACTGAAGTAAATCCTTTGTTCTGATCTCATTATTTCAGTTTTTGCTTCGAATGCATGGATATAATTGCTTTAGATTAGGACATTTTTGCTAAAACATGAATTGATAGTTTTGTTTTGGGCATTTTAACAAGTGTAAAGCAAATAGAAGCAGTGTGTGGTTTTAAAAGGCAAGGAGGTCTTCGAGACAGCATATCTACAGTGTCCTTCCTATAGAAAGCCATTACCACTTTCTTACCTACAGCTACATAAATTTGTCCTGTGCTTTTTTTAATGAAAATTGTCTGAAATGCACTTCAGTAGGTACATTCGGAGTACTCAGCTGTCACAAACATAAGCAATGTTTATAGAAACGTGTAAGTTTTCTCAATAGACAGCTGTGCAAGTAGACAGGAGCTGGGTGAAAGCGCTTGAGAGGGAGTAGGAACAAAGCACGGGACAGAGGAGTTGGAGGTAGGAGGTAGAGCTGGTGTTTCCATCTAAGCGAGACACAAAGCCTGGCTCTTGTCAAGGTTCATCTCGTGGCTCACACAGCTAGGAGCTATTATTAATGTAAATCAGCTGAAATGCCCTATTTCTTTCCCAGTCTTTAACAACAGCCTGACGCATGGTTTCAGTGAAATAATTGTACAGTTTCTCTGGAACACATTATAGTCTGGATATAAATTCAGTACTGGATGAGTTGCCTCATAGGGGAAAATGGTGTCTGGTAGGACAGGTTTGGAATTGATGAATGACATCACTCTGAGCAATTAGACCAGCTGCACAGCTGTGCTGATGTCATGCAGCTGACTGCATTTCAATTTATGGCTGTGCTATTAAAGCGTAATGATAACAACAGAGACTACAGGAGGTGGCTAAAGGTTTTTCAGATAAAATGATGAGGGAAGACATAGACGTTTATTGCAGCGCTAGTGCCTTGTGCTTTCCAAGGAACACAACAATAATTTCCCTCCCTTCCATCTGATGGTGTCTCCAGTGGTATGTTAAACAGCACAAGTGACTTGTCACTATATTGGTAGTAAGAATTATGAACGTATGCCCTGTTTCATCATCTTAAAAGCACTGAAGTACCTATGGTCTAGGTCCTGGCAACTGGCTGAGTTGCTTTCTTATGCATAGGCTGACACAGGGCAAGTAATGTAATTAAAGGGTTTAGCTGGAGTGCTTGCTATATTGCCCGATTTATGAAATTGGGCATCTTTCATTAGGGAGAATGAGAGAGAAAAAAGGCTGGACTGTCATGCACACAGCTGTGGGCTGGAGTAGTTGTTGGACTGAGGCTGAAGTGACGTGAAGGAGACCCACAAGGACTGTGGGTCACACGAACACATACTTCACCAGAGCAAGTCCTGTTTTCAACAGGTTACAAATTCAGGAAGGGCAATGCTGTAAGATATTACTTGGAATATAATCTATTGCAGAAATGGGGGGTGTTCGTGTACTAGGTGTCACCTGAATGTTAATAAAACTGCTCTCTGCATTCCTCCTGTTCAGTGTTTCCTGCAGCAGCCTTGCCCAGGTGGATGAATTCTGCCTCTTGGCTCTTCAGTGAAAGTACTGATGTAGGAACCCCATGAGAGCAAGGGAGAATTTATTTGCTCAGTTTTTATGAGAGAAGGATGTGTCCAATGGATCACTCTGCAGGTCATCTTTTTAATGTAAGGATTTCTTTTTAAGGGCTAATCAGTCAACTTTTGGACTGGTGCTTTTGCACAGTGCTGCAGCTCTTCTAGAGACAGATCTAGAGAAATGACTGAATGCAGAAATATCAATGTAGTAGGCAATTTTCTCTCCAAACTGAGTCTTCCTGACATGCTGAATAAGCTCCTTATCCTGCCTTTCCTCTCCAAAAGAAATGAACCGTCTGTCAATAACTTTAACCATGTCTGAAACAGTTTTGAGAGGGCAGAGAAACCCCCTCTCTTTGCTACAAGAGAGAGAACGTTGCTTGTGCTCAGCATGGAGTGGGACTGTCCTGCGAGTTGGGTAGGTTTCATGAATAATGTTTACCCATGTTGTCTCAAGTACAGAAATTGCAGAAGGTGCTCTGGGAAAGCTGATTGCCTACAACCCTGCTTACAGGGGAAATGCTGACAGTTTTGGCAGGAGGGAGAGTGAAATTCTTTTCCGTGGGAAAACCTAAGGAAACAAAAAAGGCTCTAACTTTTTTCCCCTTACATGCCTAATTGTCCACAGTATAATGTAGGTTCCCTTAAGAAGTTAAAGCTGTCGTAAGTCCAATGCTGTTACGGGACTGTGTATGACATCCTGATTCACCTTGCTATTGTTTTGAGACTTCCAGGACCATGCTCTAGTGACCATGTTTGTCAGTAGAGCTTTTTGACTTGATGTGGTGTTTGCACCTACCTCCTAGGAGCTTCTGAGGGTTGGAAGCCCTGAGGGTGGGTGATGTCCTCGGATGGTTACAGCAGTCCCAGAGGACTCCTGCTGAGCAGAGCTGCCCCATGCAGAGGAGGGAACCTTCCCTCAGCATCTGAAAGGAAGGGGGACCTGACTTCTGGGAGGCATTTTCTTTAATTTGCTTAACCATTTAAGCTGTGGCAAACAGTGATGTTTGGAGGGGGAGGTGCAAGCTGCCTCTTCTGGTCATGGCTAATATAAGTAAATGCTGCAGGTGGTGGTGGGAGAGGAAATCCTGGACAGAACTGAATGGCCAGCCAGGCTATTTTTTCTGTGCTGGTGGGTTTTTTAGAATCTCATGTGTGCTGATGCCATTTTAAAGAGCTTAGATGCTGCAAGATGCTGATGTTTAAAGTAGTAGTCCAGCAAGGGAACAGTTGACTGGCTGACTGACAGACTTGCGCGCTCATGCTGGCTAGTAGGAGAAGCTATTACAAAGGTTAAAAAAACTAACCAAAATAAAAACATTACAAATGCAAGTTTGGGAACATATGGCAGTGGTGCTGAGAAAACTGGCTGGTGTGAGAGAGCAGCCTGCTGCCGACGTGGACTCCTGTATGTATTTCATAAACCCGCTTCAGGATCCGAGGCATCGGTTCATAGTTAAGGTACAGAGGTAGGCTGGAAAGAAGCTGAAGCAAGATAAAACTTGCTGGCTTTAAACATGATCACAGCGGCAAGGTTTAACGCGCTTGCAGTGGTAGCAGTCACCTTGCAGAGACAGATGCTGTGAGCAATTTTTGGCAGCACTGAAGCATCTTCCGTGACTCTGAGCAATGTCTGACTCGGCCTTTGGCATTCCAGAGCTGAAGTGACACTACTGCTTTTCATGATGAACATGGCAACAGGTGGCTAGGCAAAAAAACCCAACATAAATGCAACTTGCAGTCACTGGTTATGAGAAGCATGTGCCTAGTGTGTTGGTAACTTGTGGATCACAAATTCTTCCTCCCTGGAGAAACTCTATGGATTGGAACCCCTTAAGAACCATCTTTTTGGCTCCTAGCAGAGAGCAACTGCTTGTAAGGAGTTGTAGGTTGTCTCTGGTCTATGCATAAAATGTGTATTAACTTCTATCAGACTACGGACAATTTCTTTGCTTGCTCTTGCAGTGTGTTTTTGGTTTATTGTGATATCAAATAGTGTTTTTGCTGAATTTTTCAGTGCACTGTCGTGGTTTAACCCCAGCCAGCAACTGAGCACCACGCAGCCGCTCACTCACTCCCCCCCCATCCAGTGGGATGGGGGAGAAAATCAGGAAAAGAAGTAAAACTCCTGGGTTGAGATAAGAACGATTTAATAGAACAGAAAAGAAGAGACTAATAATGATAATGATAACACTAATAAAATGACAACAGTAGTAATAAAAGGATTGAAATGTACAAATGATGCGCAGGGCAATTGCTCACCACCCGCCAACCGACACCCAGCCAGTCCCCCAAGCGGCGAAATCCCCCCCCCCCCACTTCCCAGTTCCTAAACTAGATGGGACGTCCCATGGTATGGAATACACTGTTGGCCAGTTTGGGTCAGGTGCCCTGGCTGGGCATGAGAAGCTGAAAAATCCTTGACTGTAGTCTAAACACTACTGAGCAACAACTGAAAACATCAGTGTTATCAACATTCTTCACATACTGAACTCAAAACACAGCACTGTACCAGCTACTAGGAAGACAGTTAACTACATCCCAGCTGAAACCAGGACATGCACTCATACAGTTTTGTGGGGTTTGGGGTTTTGGTTTTGGTTTGGTTTTTTTTTCCTCAAATCTGACTCAAGATTAAAAATTGGTGTATACCAGTGCATTCATCACAAACTGTGTAATGATAGTTCTGACTTTGGATGGAAGATGCCTCCACACTTTGGTAGCCAGCAAAATCTGAATTTAGTCATGATGTGACAGCACAGAGTTAAAAAGTTTGGGTTTGTTACACCCCCCCCCCCCCCCCCACCCCCCCCCCCGCTTTCCATTCTGTAGTGCATTTGAATTTAACCTGAGAAATTTTGCAATACTTTGCATGGGTCATATAAGTGACAGTTCTTGCTATCCCATCTATATTCCTCCCTTGTGAACCAAGAGAGGGGTTGACTTCACTGTGCAGCCAGGAGAAGACTGCTTGCATGTTTTTGCATCTGAATACAAAATTCAAATGAAAAAGGGTATTAATGCAGTATTGACATTGTAATACCAATTGCAGAAAGCCTCAGTGATATATTATGCTAAAAGGAATTCCCTACGTTCACTCACAAGAGGTGACTGGGACTCGTTACCTGAAGTCTAGATGATTCCCAGGACTTTATTTTCTGTGGGAACCTTCAACTGTTTCTATCACATAGCTAGGTTGTCGAGTATTTTTATCCCCTTGGCTATTCACCATGGTTGCATGTGGTGAATCATCGGGTTTCTGTGCTTAGAATACTTTCTACTGCCGTGGTTACTGGTCTGTTCTTCTGGCTTTGCTCTTCAAAGTCACTGCCACAGCACTCAGCCTATGGCTTTGTCCATATGATGGTTAGAAAATACTTGAAGCACAATCTGATATATCTTATATTGCCACACAGCCTTGGCAGAGGCTCGCTAATCACTTTCTAAAATGTTTCTTGAAATTATCCAAAGGTTGCAAAAAAAAATTCTTGCTGAATGTTGTTCTCTGCACCAGTTGTTGTGGCCTTGGTTGACTTTCTTCTGTACTTTTTAACAAGGGAAGGAAAAAGAGGCCTTCAGTGGTATGCTGAGTGAAGCAGTAAAGGTCATCCTCTACTTTTGCTTGGGTTTATAGCCATTGGAGAGTTTGGAGAACGTGACCCTGTCTTCAGTCCTCTTGTTGCCCTATAACTTTTTACTAGTCATCTGGCTTGCTTTTGGCAAAAGTAATGGGTATGTCCTTGGTCCTTTGTACAACCTTTTGTATTCACAAACTCTGTGACAGAATGAATTAAATATTTTTGCTATTCTGGTATGGTCTTAAAGAGGTAAAAGATTATTTTCATTTTCAATGAAGGCAAAAGAAATCATGAGGAAAACCCTTCCAGGGACAGAGCCCAACCTTTGCAAACCTCCTGAACATTGCAGGTGGTACTAAAACAGAACCTAAGGTAACTTGTAGTGTTAGATAAATTGCTGATAATAAAAATGTGATGTCAGGCTAAGCAGCAGTTAAGAATATGATAGTGGAATAAGTGATGGGAGTGATTAGTTAGACAACAGGGATTTTTTCTGTTATTATTGACATGCATGTTGCCTATTAGAACTGGCAACAATGAGGTTATGAAGTACGTTGCTTAGGAATATCTCTTGGCTAAGGTTTGCCAGAATGGGGCGAGTAGAACCATATGATAATTTATTTCTATGAAATGAAGGACAAAAGTTCATGATCTTGGCCTACATGGTGACCACATGTCTGAAACTTTCCATATGTGTAGATATTTCATCTGCCAGGCACAAAGCAGATGTTTGGACAGAGAAGTGCACAAGCAGTTCATGTGTGTGATTAGTTGTTTAAGTTGATTAGGGCTAGCTGACTATCAGAATGTTAATCTTAGGGAGGTAGAGTTAAAAAGCTGAATTGATGTCCTTCTGGTTTATATGATAAACTGATGATTTTTGGACACGAGTATTCCCTGTAGGCTTAAGAATTTGAAGATGTGATGAAAATCTATTCCATATATTCATAAATATGTATGTTTGCAATATTGAAAGGGATTTTTGCCTGGAAACTTCTGTGCCTGAAGAGGACAAAATTATCTTCAGGATATTTTGGAATAAGAGAAGTCTCTGGCATTAAAATATATGTAAATATAAAACTTTTGAGAAAGACTGCTTATAGTATAGGCAGTATTGTGCAAAGCAGGAGATACAGGCTTGAATCCCAGTTTTTAGCTGTCAGCTGTTTAATGAAAAGAATGGTTCCTGGAGGAGGCTTGTACTTGCATTCTTACTATACTTATAGCCTTATTTTGTCTGCTTATGTGGTGTGAAAATATTTTAAAAACAAAGCTACTGTAAGTTAATTACTAGCTTAGACGTTAAAGTCCCCCATAACTTCACAGAATCAAGGAATAGTTGAGGTTGGAAGGGACTGCTGGGGATCATCTAGTCCAACCCTCTGCTCAAAGCAAGTCAATAAAATCAGGTTGATCAGGACATTGTCCAATTGTGTTTTAAATATCACCAAGAATGGAGGCTCTACAGTCTGTCTGGGCAACCTACACCAGTGCTTGACCACCACCACTGTAAAGAAATTCTTGTTTGTTTTATGTTTAAGTGGATTTTCTGGTATTTCATTTTGTGCCCATGGTGTCTTCTCCACTCACTGCATACTACTGAGAAGAGCACAGCTTCATTTTCTTTCTCCCTCCCCTTTAGGTATTTATTCACATTGACGTGGTGGGTTGACCCTGGCTGGCTGCCGGGTGCCCACCAAGCTGCTCTATCACTTCCCCTTCCCAGCTGGACAGGGGACAGAAAATAGAACGAAGGGCTCGTGGCTCAAGGTAAGGATTACCATCGCGGGCAAAACAGACTCAGCTTGGGGAAATTAGTTTAAATTAGATGGCGGGTGAGGTTGGCAGATGGGGGCCTTTGACAGCAGGGAGTCTCCCATTACTATCACTTGCGGCCTTCTTCTGGTGCTCCTGCATGGCCCAGGTTTAGCTGGCTTGGGTGCTTGCTTGAACAGAGCTCCCAGACTCTTGTTGGCTATGAGGGCGCTGAATCTATTCTGGAACTGCAAATCTTGAGGTGAAGCAGGAATGTTCCTCCTGGTGCCAGAAGTCACAAACTTCCAGCCTTCACCATCCTGGGAGTTTCTGCTTCCCACCGTGACAGGCACAGACTGCCTGACCCTTCTTCAGGACAGCTGGTGGTTTGAGTATTTGAAGCTGCAGGGTAGGGAAAGATCTGGTCAAGCTCTTGGTAGCTTTCTAATGGTGGTGTTTGTTAAGAAAAACAAACTCCCTTCCCTGACTCAAAAAACACTGGATCATAACAATGGATCGTGCTGAACATGGCCATTCATTCAAAAATCTAGAAAACAAAAATCTAGGCAATGCAGTAAGTGCATGTTGGCTTTCTATGTATGGTTATAGGCAGTGAGAAAACTAAGGTTATCCTGCAGAAACCTGCTTCAGAGTTCAGCCGCTTCAATTTGGAACTCCATCGATCTATTGCAGTAACCTGGTATTGCGGAATACGTGTTAAGTGTTGTTCAGACCACAGAAGTTTAAAACTACTTCTATGTCTAGAATAGGAAACTGCTTTTTTAAATCAGTATTGGGGCTGAAAGGACAATGTGCTCATCATTGTGAGCTTAGCACAACTATGGGGTCTTTGAGAGGAATCTAAGTGCAATGTCCTAGACCTGAGAGGTAGTTACAGTATTCCTTTATTAGCATAATGCATAGTTAGGATATTAGTACAATCAGGATAATTCAATGTGGAAAGGACATCAGGAGCTCATCTAGCCTAACCTTCTGCTCTACAGGGAAGGAAGCAGGAAATCAAAGCTGTAAATAGAGTAGTATGGGAGTTCAAAAGTAATTACAAGAAGTTTGGGAAAAATAAAGGAGTATTCAGAGAAAACTTTCATTCCTTGCTTAAATGTGAACTGTGATTACTCGCTGTGTACATCTGCTAAGTCCACTTGCTTTATATGTGAAAGCAAGTGTTTTATCTGTGTACTGTCCAACACAGCTTGATTACAGGGAAGGTTATGGGGATGGAGATGGAAAAAGAGTTCTCTAACTCCACAGAAGCTTCCGTGAGAACTCAGAACTTAAGCCAGAGGTTGGTTTCTCCCCTTTGCTATTGGCAGCTGGAGTGTCTATTTATTTTTTTATAAACTCGAAAACACTGGGTTTCAGTTACTGAAAACAATTTATTCCACTTTTTCCACAAAAATACTTGGAATAAGGGAAGACTTAAGACAGGACTGAGAAACTGACTGAGAAACCCTTTTTCTTAGGCAAATTGATTTGCTAAAAAAAAAAAGGAAACCTGATTTCCTGACCTACCTTAAGTAGTTAAGTATAAGTAAGTTAACTCTAACAAATCATTCTTATTAGTACATGCTGCTGCCTGACACTTGCAACTTCTCTGGTGTGTTCAGTTTCCTCGTGAATCACAGCTGCTTTAGTTTCCTGAATATCCTGTTTCTTATTATCTCCTTTTTTTAAGCTACAATGCCCTATATATAAACCATCTAGATAAAAATCTGCACGCTGAATGCAGTTACGGTGGGGAGCTGTGCGTTTTGTTGTGGTACTTGTGGCAAAATGACAGAATGTGCAACCAGGCCAGGAGGTGAAACTAAACCATACCAAATATTTCCTTTAGGAAAGTTTATTTTAAAGCTCTTTTAACACATAATTAGGCCATGTCAGCAAGCCATGCACTTTCCTAATGCAATTAGGAGAAAGCTGTTTAGTTAAATTGCTAGTGGTTGTCTAGACATTCTACTGGAATCTCCTGCGTTGGAATTTAATTAAGTTGGGGAAAAATCTACGGTTCTAGATAGAATTATTTGGTTCAAGTGTCTTCTCATTGAAGATGTGGTTTGGAGAAGAACTTCAAGTTCCTATGGAGATAGGAGAAGATATCTGGTTTTGGAATTAGATACTGAAGAGAGGAGAAGAATTGGATTTAAAAAGAGTAGAACTTTTGTTACTGCTTGCAGGGATGATAGTGTTCCTGAAAAGAAGCTCGGGCTGTACCAGTATGGCTTGGCAATAAATGAGAACTTCAGAGAAATGTTCACAGTTCCCTGTTGCTGTCCACAATTACGCTGATGCTTTTACCTCGGCAGCATCCACAGTTGTTTCATTTTTAACCCTTCATAAAGGTTTATGCCCTAAAAAATTGTTTAATAGAAACAACCTTCTCAACTCTTATAGTGCAATTCAGAATGAATTATCCCCTCTGAGCTGTTATTCTCCATCTGCTTACATCTCTGGGACCTTTTAGCAATTAAGTTAGTATTCACATCTTCTGCTCTGTTTATTTCCCCACTATTGGCTTGGCATGCAGATTTAAAAGTTAGGTCCTTGGAAGCAGGAGTACTGCAGGAGTCCTTACTCTGCTGGTGCAGGATCAAGCCCAGAGGATCCTGATTCCACATGGGCACTCAGAATTCTACCTATCAAGTGTAATTACGGAGATTTTTTTTTTTTTAAGGGGGCTCCCCTTGACTAAATGAGAAGTTAACAATGTTGAATATTTTCTTGATTTGTGTCTTAAACATGGAAATGTTGGCTGTTGCTTTTTTTAAGACTGGAAGTGAAATTAAATACTATGTTAAGTATTAGCAGATGCTACAGGGGCGGACAGAATAGCAAAGGAACCTCTTTTGTGGACAAATGGTGGGATTTAAAACTAAATAAAGCTTTGTGTATACACCATCATCTTGGCAAAATGGCTTGTTTTGCTGAAGAAGTTCTTAATGTCTTTCTGGAACACTGTTAACCAGAAATAGACTGCCTTATACGTAAAGAAAATAATAATAAAAAAAAATTCCTGATGTCTGTCATCCTTTTGAAAAAAGGATAAAAGTGATTCTGGATATATGAATGACATCTTCATATCTGCTTTTTGTTTGCAGTAAGAAGAAATAGCAAAGTTGTGGGGTTTTGTTGGGTTTTTTCTTTTTTTTTTTTTTTTTTCCTTTAAACAACTATGTATATGTGTTATTGAAGCATGCAAACAGTTCCTTTTGTGTCAGTGGGGTTTCTTTCATTAGTGTGATGCTGAATAAGAACTACAGCTTTTTGTGTTGATCAAGTAGCTTAGTGGTTGAAGTCAAATTAATCTTAATCCAGTAGTTGTTCTGCAAAATTGTCTAATCTTTGTAAGGATTACACACCTCTTAGGTCAGTGACACATCTTTTGAAGGAAAAGATGTATCCAGTTACCAAAACAGAGTAAATCACAAAGCTGACTTCACTTCCAAAGTGTTAATGGGTTTTTAATGACCTTAAACTGCTTCTGATGCCATTTGCAGGTTCTGAAACATAAAATGGGATCAGGTCTAGGGGCACCATCAGGATAAAGAGTTGGAACACCCAGTTTGGGGTTTCAGTATAGTATAGATGAGATCTTAAATCCAGCTTTTATTGCTATGTTTTCTATGCTTCTGTTTTAATTTTTTTTTTCTGTCTTGTGAAGATGACAGATTCCTCCTGTGTTTCAGAAGCAAGAAGGTGCTTTGTGATGCTAGGAAAAATCATTATGTCAGACACTTTCTCTGTGTGTGTGTGTGTACATATATATAAACAAAAAAATATAAAGAAACATTTGTCTTTGTAGTTGCGGAGCAGGTTTTATTGATGCAGTGGTGATGAAGGTATGTGGGCACATATACTATGATGCCACTGGCAAAGGTAGCAACTCCAGAGGGTATAAAATTGCTTTCTTGTACACTCCAAGATTCCCACTGGGATATATGGCATAAGAAAAAAGTATCTGTAGCCTCCTATAGGCCTCTGCACTGGGGAAACAGTGAAAGAGTGGCAATATCACTCAATTTGGAGAGTTAAAGTAAACCAGTCCATAGCATAGTACATAACTTATCACTCTGGTGTAAGGATATCCCAGTACCCTATGGTATTTGAATAATAACCCATCCCCAAACACCACTAGGGCAGTGTCTCTGTTTCGTAAGCCGTATTTCCACCTATGCTCTTGTATCAAAATCTGCATGTTCCTTTGAGGTCTCCTCTCAAATCTTGCAACACTTGCCTTACTATTCTGTCTGAAATAACTTAAGTCTCTGTAGGTACTTGTGTACTGCAGATGAGCTCAAATTCAGCCCAGGGCCATTGTTTTTAAAAGTGAAATAGCTAAGACCTCTTCTACTCCTTTCAACAGGAGTACGAGTAGACCCGTATCAGCTCACAGTCCTTCTATACCACTAGAAAGGATGTTTTGATATTGTAGCTTGTTGGGGCCCAGATCCAGGGTGTTTTAGAGGACTGCTAAAATTTGTCTGGCCTTCAGATTGTTACCCTTCATTGATTGCCCTCAGGGCACTAACGATGCCACCAGGTGAGACCTAGAACAACTCAAGAGGGACTATGGAGCTCTGGAGGCAACGGGGAAGGATGTGAGAGCTCAGGTTGTGTTGTCCTCAGCCCCACTGCTGAAGGGGAAAGACTTGGGTAGGAATGGGTGTCTCTTGAGAATTACCAAGTGGCTGTGTGGCTGCTGTTGCAGAAGGTGCTTTGTCTTTGGTGACTAGATGTCCCTTTTCAAGGAATGACAGATGGGATTCATCTGACAAAATGGGATAAAACTGCCTTTGTCTACAGACTTGACAACCTGGTGGAAAGGGCTTTAAACTAGATATGGGGTGATAACAGCTTGCACTTAGGAGAAGGAACAGAGGTTAGGGGTGGTGAATACGTGGAGGAAGGTGATGGGCGAGAGCCCTCAAGAAAGCTAAAAATGGTCACAAGGGGCCAACCCCAAGCTCTTGCACGAGTGCAAGCAAAGTGGGAAACAAGAGGTGCAGGAGCTCTGTATGTGGTTGCAGGGCTGTGATGACACTGGATGACTGGGATGCTGTGGAACAGATCTCAGGAGTGCGTACAGGCTCTTTCGTAAGGATGGTTGGGAAGAGGAGGAGTGGCAGTTGCTTTAAATGAAGGAGTGGTCCAAAAAACATATGTGAGATCCTGATGTGAAAGTTGTGGCAGTTCAGAACACAGACTTGTATCTAACTGACATTGGGTACTGGCCCTTCAGAATGAAAACCAGACAAGTTTTTTGTCCTTTGCTAATAACTACGTGCTTTAACTGCCAAATGCAATAATGGCAATAAGATTCTTAGACCATAGCAATAACATAGTTGCTTATGAAAACACAGAACCTGATGTGCCTCAGGTGCCACATTCAGGTTCTTAACTCTGTTGTACTTTCCATCTACATCTTGCTCACGTCGCTCTTTAGAGCTGGCTGTCTGCAATGCCGTGAGGAGAATCCAGCCGTCGGGTTGGGAGCGAAGTGCCGTTGACAGCAACACCTCTTGTGGGTTATCGAAAATAGAGACGTTCTGATTTCACACCTTCTTGGTTATGTCTCTTTGTGAAGCAGAAAAGCGTTAGCCCAGCAGAGTCCTCTTGCCAAGGCAATGTAGGAGTTGAAATGGGATCAGAAGTCTCTCAGTTACTTCCCCTTCTTTTCATTCCTACAGAGTTGGTGTAGGTGAATCTGCTTCGTGAGTTGGTGCTGGTTAAGTACAGCTGGCTCTTAATGAATAGAGGTCATAGTGCCAAAAAGCCATCCTGCTTCACATTAGGGTTTTTTTCCCCACTCTTTCTGGAAAAAGGAGGAAATTTCCAAGCAAGGGGGATATTTGCAGAATGTTTTGTAGTTTATCCTATACCTTCCTTTCTGGAATATTATAACAAATGTGTCTAGCAGGTGCAGACATTAAATCAAAAGGTAAAAATGTAAAGAAAAGCTCTAGTAACTAGTAAATATGTATTTCAGTTTACTTAACACTTGCTCAAATCTCTGACAGCTGGAATGAGAATGCTGTATTAGGGCGAGATGTAATTTTCATGTCTGTCTCAGAGCTGAGGTTTGTTGTAGAAATGGGACCTACTATTCAGTCTTTCTTCAATCTCACTTACTTTTAAAGGACCACAGCTTACTACTATAGGTGGCAAAAGCAAAGCACTAGAATATATTCTTCTGGGAAAAACTAGTAATATAGGATTCTGATACGGGATGCTGAAGACATTTCCAAGGATTTTTTTTTTTTTTTAAAGATTCGTTGTAGTTCTGCCACCAAAGTTGAAGGTGGAAATACCTCTGAATGAGTTCATTTATTTGCATGATCAGCTAGACTGGAAAATTAATAAGTTTTATAAACAGTAAAAATATGAGAAAAGCATCAACTTTTATTGTGCTATTTAGTTGCAAGCTTTTCTGCTTTTATAGATTGCTTTGTATGTTAGTCTTGCCTTTGGAGTACTTGGTATTCAAAGAAAATGAATCTTCAATAAAAAAGCTTTAGTATTTTGTGACATAAATTGGCTTCTACAGCAACTGTGGCTAAGAGTTTTGAAGATCCCTTTGCTTCCTGACTTGCTGATGTATACTTCCAACCTGTTTATGCCTATTTAACTTTGGAATTGCACTCAAATTTCATATCCTGTTAACAAAGTATGTTGTGAAAATAAAAGACATTCTGAATCACTTTCTCAATGAAAGGAATTAGCAAGAATCTTGCTAGTGAATGAGGGCTTGGAAGTCTAGTTCATTAGTAAGAACTTGGCCTGCTAATTAAGTCTATTTTTTCAAAGTATCCAAACCAGTAATTTTCCTTCTGTTTCTCTAATATTGCTTCTTAAGGAGTAAGAACTGCAGTCTCCTTCTGAAATCTCTAAGGTGGAAGGGTGGTTTTCTTTGCAAATTTGCAATCAAGAAGAATCAAATTTGGAATGTGGAATCAAAACTCTTGTCTTAATACTTTTGTTACTATGTTGAAAAAGCTATCAGTGCAGAGATTTCTTTATTCTACAAAGCAAGTGGTCAAGGATGTTTAGGCAAGACTTACAGCTGATTTTAGAAAACAAATGAACTACTACTTGTCTTTTTTTTTTTTCAATTTGTGACTTTCATAGAAATACTTTTTAACAGTGGAAGACTTGCAAGAAAACTTTTGAAATAGCTTTCTCTTTTTTGAAACATTTTAGTATGAAAGCAAAACAAAGAAGTTTAGTTTCTCTGTAAGTCACAGGCCTCGCAAGTCTATTTCTTAAGAGGCACAAATATGATTCCAAGTATATCCTAAGAAAGTTCTCCCACAAAAGAAGTGAGAAAAGACTGCTAAGAAATAATGCTGAAGTTTTAATAGCCTAAGAGTGAAGAGGTAAAAGCACTGTAAAAATGAAGACTGTTTCCTTACAGTAATGATAAAGTAGTTTAAAAATGGAAGACCACAATTGTTGCCATATGACTGCCATCCGTAATTTGTCTTAAACAGAACTTTAGCAAACTATAAACAAGTCTTCACCATTGATTGTACACATACTTGGCAACTCTGTACTTTACATTATATATTACATATTCATATAACTTCAATTATCGCCACAACTGGAATTTACCTTTTATTTTAGAGGGTATGAATATTGGTGGTAAATATGTGTAGTTGATTGTATATGTATAATTGTAATTGTAAGCAGATGTATTGCTATAAGTGAGTGTAGTTGATAATCCAGACCACTCAGTAATGTGATCTACCGTTCAGTCGGTTTTCATGAATGCTTGCTTAGAGGTGGACTTGTAGGAAACCTGTTTAGGAATCCAGATATCCACTGTTTAATTTTGTCTCTAACGATGACAATCTGGTAAGACCAACAGATTCTTCCTGGAGGTGGTGAAGAGTCAAGGCAGGGAAGCTGATTTATTTTTGTCCTGTGGATTGCAAAATGAGGCTGTTGAAGCACCTCCTCTGAGAAGGGTGACCAGTGTGTCCAATTATTATCTCAGGAAGGAACATACAGAGGCAATTCAGGATGCTGCTTTTAAAGACACAGACTTAAACAGCAAGCAATTAAGGTGGATAACAGCAATGATTAAGTCAGATCTAATGGCCTTTCTGGTCCTCTCTCTGAGGTGGTGAGAGAGAGAAAGAAACCTCATGAATGCAGAATTAAGATGCCCTTCAAATATCTTCTACTGTGTTTAATAAACCTGAAGTTTCTGATATCCAGGAATACCTAAGGTATATCTACTGAAGTCTGCCTAAGTGTCTCCCTGAAATAAAATTGCTGTCCAAAGTCCTTTGGGGTTTGGTTTGGGCTTTTTTGTTGGTGTTTTTTTGCCCTCACTGAAATCCTACTTTTGAGATTTAAGTGGTGGAAAGCTGCCAAATTTTGTATTGCCTATGGACTACCACAAGATGGCAATATTATTTCTGTGCTTAATGAGACAGGAGTTGGATTTTAGTAAACTATCAGCCTTGTATTAAAGGAAAAGCTAATGGAGATGACTTCCTTCTTGGTAAAGGCTGGCATGTGTTAGGCTCACATCTCTTATTAGATCAATTAAATTTTAAGTAACTTAGATATTATATTTTAACTGATTTTGATGTTGCAATGAAATACATGGTGTCAGGTGATACTGTGCCAAGTTTGGGTTCATATGGTATCCTTTCTATAGAAATAACATTGTGCCTTTATAATAACATAATATGAGGCATGTGCCCAATAAATGAAAAACCAAACCACTCTGCCCAGTTCAGTCCGTATTTCACAAATGTAACTAGACTTCAGTTTTGAATTAAATATTCCTTTCTTCTATCCTCAATCTAAGCATTTGTCTGATTATCTGGGTTGGCACTTCATGCTGGGGTGTGACTTCCAAGAATTTCAATGACTGCAGGGTGCAAGAGTCATAACCTGTGGCCTGTGCGTAATTTTTTTTAATAGTGCAGTTTTTGACTGCATGTTGCAAAATTAACTGTGATGTCACCTTTGCCAAAGTCTAATGCAGAAGTTCCAAGAGCGAATAAAGGAAACAAAATATTACTGGCTATGCAGTTATCTTTGGACAGTCTCCAGGCTGAAGACGTTTTTTCATTGTAAACTACTAGAGGTCTCAGTGTGAGACCATTTCTTTGGACCTACCACAGGGACCCCATGAGTGCCAAACCCAGAGGGGGAGGAGAATTATTGTCAAATACTCAAGGAAACCCAGCAAGTGTGGTCTCATCACCACATAAATCCCCACTTAAGCCAGTTTTGCTGCATGGTTTCTTTGTCAGGGCCTCTCTTTAAAGCTCCAGTGTCAAAAATTTGAAGTCAGAACAAAAATGTGTGAAAGATTGCCTCGGGCAAGTGGATTTTCAACTCAGCGCAAGTGCAGTACATTCCTGCTGAAATGGATGAGCACTTTGTAATTAATTTCATTACTTTCTTGTTTAAGAATAGCTGGTTTATTCTGGGTTATTCAGTCTGTCATCTATCAGCATGTGTATTGTTCATCAGTAGCTACTGGCACTAGAAGGTCTCACATGAATGTCAGTGTTGTGTATGAAAGTAGAAAGAGGACCAAATTATTGATGAACTGTTATGGTTTGTATGTGTTACAAAGAAGAACCTCTGAATCTCTGCCTGTATCTGCAACATAAATGCAGCATTCTTCCCCAGGAACCGGCTCTTGAAGAAGACTGGATGTCTTGCAGTGGCCAGCAGGTACTTACTGTCTGGACCCTGAGAGCACCAAGAGGTGCACCCTCTGTCCGTGGGTCCAGGAGATCAGTTTTTAAGCTTAGGCTTAGGCCCTCCTTTTCTGAATTACGTTGTACTTGTACCCACAACAAGCCTGTCCTCAAGCCTGTCTCCAGCCTTGTCGCCTGGATGGATCTCAGACCCCCGTTATAGCTTTGTCTCAGACCCTGTCTCTTGCTACTCCTGACTAGACTGCGTGGATAGACCCTGAACCTGGTTCATCACCTCAGCACATCTGGGGCTTTCAATGGACCCTGCTGTCAGCCCCTGGTTCCGCTCCACCAGCTCAGGTGCTGCAGAATTGTGCCCTCACTGGTGAAGATGCTGCCCTGCCTGTGCCATGGTCACTCCCCACTTGTCCTGCCTTGCGGAGCACCTCACTCTTGCTGTTTCTGACAACTTCTTGATGTCTTCATCTTTGTGTCACTGCCATTTGTAAGCTACTCGGGCTGATGAAAACTTGTTTTCACTGGTCTGTAACAAATAACAATATCTCTGAATTGTTATTTCAGAGGGAAAATAATGAGGGAAGGGGAAGCAAATTTTCTATATGCATGCTATTTGCTGATAGTAACAGCATCTAAGTCTGGCTCTTGCTGTTTTTTTGCTTAGCCATTGCAGAAGAAAAGATGATATACCAAAAAGTGTGGAGTTTTTAAACTGGCAAATGGAAACTAAATAAAAGTTCTTGGTTGTGAATCCATCTCGCCTTCCAACCATTTGCAAGATGCAGTTTTGATAAGGTGGGACACTTCTTAGGCCTGGCAATGTTATGTGCTTCAAAAGGAGCTTCTTCCACAGAACTTCATGTAGGTATAAGGTGAAAGAAATGTTTATAGGCTTATTCTATTGTCTGTGTGCATGCATCTCAGTCTCTTCAAAGTCTCTCGCAGCTTAGCTGATTAATGACCCCAGTTTCACATGTGATCTCATTAATGCAGATTCTACTTCTGATGTCCCTTCTTAGGTCTATGAAATGCGACTGCCATGATGCAAGCACCTTAGCTGCTTTGTTACCTTTCTAGTGCCTTAGGTGGTAAAGAAATGAGTAACCAGGGTGTCATCAGGGCAATGACATGGCTTAATCTGTAAACAACATATGGGAGATTCTATCAAATGTGTGACTTGACTGTTGTTTTATTTTGCTGTTGGCAATGAGAAGAAATCTTTTTGTGTTCCTTCCCTTAATTGTCAAATTGAAAAGAAGCAGCAGCATTTTTTTTTTTCCCACTTTCAGACTGGCTTTAGGTAGTTTTGTCTCTTCTCTTAACATGCCACCTATGACCATTCCAGAGTACCAGTTTCATCCACCAGATTGGAGGAGAAGTTCAAGCATGTTTGTAGTCCTTCTTGCACCTTCCCAGAGCATTCCCCAGAGTCACTCCCTAGAAGGTATAGGATAAATGTTTGCATGCATTCTTTTAAATAAAATAGCATTTTAAATGATTTTTTTTTTCTATTTATAGTATGTATTTATTTAGTATACTCTGCCCTTAGCAAGTGTAATTTCCTCAGTATACTCACTCCGAGGTGTTCTATGCGTATTGTGCATAGACCTAAATATGGCAATCTTTCAGTCAATGAGAGCATTACTATTGAATCTTGGGATGAAATTATTGATATAGGAAACTGTGTGCTTCATTTGCAGAACTTAGACTAGTACAGTTCTCTTCACTGCTTGCTCTCTTTAAGTCTTTCTAATTTATCCTGAAAAATAAGAAGAGAAAAGCTGTTGTGACAGCAGTGCTTAGCTTAAAAATTGTGTTTGCGATCAGGTTTGAATGATACCATTTGTAGATTCTGCTCTTCTATTGTTTTTCAGCTATGCTTTCTCCAGTGCAGTGTGAGAGTGACTTTGCAGGAGAAAGAGGGATAACGAGTGCTATGCTAAGGTTCTTACCAAGTATCTCCTGGCCTCTTCATCTGGAAGAAAGAATTTTGCTTGCCTAAAAATTGAAGGCCAGTATGTTGCAGCAAAGGGAATCTGATATGGTATGTCCCAAGATATCTGCAAAATGCCAGTGTAGAAAAATTGAGCAAAGAAAGCACACAGGGAGAAAAGCACCATTATCGGCTCTGCACAAAAACTTTTCTAACTGATCTAAAGTGAAGAAATCAGCAGTGGTAAAAGCCATAGGATTGCTAATACAGTAGAAATAACAGAAGTGCTCAGTGGTGACTTTTGATTTTGTATTTAGGAACGGGAGAACACAGGGATATTCTGTGGTAACTGCCAACCTCCTATTTTTCTCTTGAAATGGAAAAAAATGAGACACTTAGTAGGCTGGTGCAGGCAGCTTGTTGGTGTGAGTTGGAAATGGAGTATTTTACCCTAATGTTTAAAAAAAAAAAAAAAAAGGCAAACAAACCAAAAACCCCAACACCTTAGTGTGATGAGACACTGCTGTGAGCATAACTGCATAACTCCTTGCTTGGACACCTGGTGTTGTCTTTGGGACAGCAATGCTGTGGCTTTCTGGGCTAAAGCAAACTTTACATAATCCTGTCCAGGTCCATGGAAGTCTCTTGGCATCTCTCAGATGTGACTTGTTTATTCCTTGCTTTTTAGCTTTACCACAAGCTCCTTTGTTGGTGAAGTCCTACCTTCTGCTTCTCCCAAATACCCTCTCCCCTAGCAGTCCAGAAAATTCCTTCATCCAAAGGAACTGGACCATAAAATTCTCATATACAGCTCCTGGATTTAGAAAACGGCCTTCGAACCTCCCAAATCTTCGTAAATAGAGCAGCCCAGGTAATTACCAGCCTGCAACCAGTTGTGTTTGAAGGAGCAAAGTGGCTGGCAGTGACCTTTAACAAGAGTTTGCTAGAACGGTAGCATCTAATGTGAGTTAAAAGAAGTCAGTGGAAAGGAGACTGACAGGAATATGGAGATAAATCTTGGGAAGTTGCTAAAACGTATTCATTTTAAAGTAGTGAATTTCTCTAACTTCTTGGTTTGGTGTAATACTTCCTTTCTCCTAAAGGAATTTAAATGAAAGAAAATCATCCGCATTTAAATCCACTTAGAGTTTTAGGTCTTACTTGTTGTAACTGCAACTTATGGTTGCCCTCCAACCTGTAATAGCATTCATGTTATGGATTTTTCTTTTGTACTGCAGTTCCTGATCATCATATACCTCTCAGAGCAGAATATCAGCAATTGCAGTCACTGGCAGCCCTTCATGAAGGGTTATGGTTTTTGGTTGTTTTGTTTTGTTGTTTTGGTTTTTTTTTTTTTTTTTAGAGATGAGTGAATGAGTCTGATCCTGATAGACCTCAGTTGGTGAGTGCTGAGGACCTGCTAAAAGCCCTGAATATTTAAGAAGGGAACTGAGCAGGGGTTTGCACAATGTTCTCGCTGGCTTGTATCTAACGCCTGGTGGGATGCTGCATCCCACTGTGCTGTGGAGTCAGTCTAAAAAAACAACATGAGTCAGTGGAAGTCCTGAGGAGCTTCATTTACTTTTAGGCTCCAAAAGGAATAAGGGTGACTTACTAGCTAAAAAGTAAATACATGTACTTGATAAATGGCTTTTCATAGCATAAAAAACCTCAGTAGGATGCAGCAACTGGAAACGAAAGTCATACTACTGCAGACTGAAAAGACTCTGTTTAATAGTGGAAGAAATTAACCTTTGGAAAAAGCGATGAAAGGGTAGTGGTGACTTCCGTACCGACAGACCTGTCGATTCAGGACTGGATGCCTGTCTGAAAGACAGGATTTTTCTGATTTTCTGGAGTAAGCCTTATGTCCCATACTTAGACATTTTATTGGACCAGCCTTTTCTGGCCTTAATGTATGAACACTAATGTCTCAAGAAAAGTGTCTGCTCAGTAAATCAGCTTCAGTTCTGCTTTTGATTCTGTTGATATTGCTCATGGCCCCTAAGCACAGTGCTGATGGAGAAAATTGGCCTGCCCTTTCCAAAATTTACGGTACCGGTTGAATTTTGAACTGACATTTGACATTCCAAAAGTGAAATTTGGAAAGGTGTGCTTTTTTTCTGTAACATAGATTCTATATTTGTTGGCTTCAAACATAACTGGAGGCAAATTACTGAAGCCAATGCTTCCTTGTTGTGTTTTTGATGAGGAAAAAGATGACGGTCAGAGGGGTTGGGGTCAGGATATCATATGGTTTTTTTACTCTAATGAGTAAAATGGTAAAAATGGTCTAAAAAGAAAAAGCTTGGATGGCGAAAGAAATTTGCTAGCAATGCCAGTGACTTAAACTGTCTCTGGAAAAAATCTTCTACGAGGGGTTAGCATTGGGTTTTTGCCGCTGACAGGATGGTTTCTTTGTCTCCGTTGGAGATCTCACCTTCTTTTCCATTTCCCTCCCACTCTTCCAACTCACACACACCTTTTCTTAGTTTTACTGGCATTTATCCAGTAGCCAGTTTGTGTAATACTGCAGACAAGCACTTCTTGCAGAAGGTAGCTGAAGGTACGGGTGGTGTCATGTGCGTTATTGAAGTCTCTGTTTTCAGCCTTTCTGTAGTCCAACAGACATCCCGGTTATGCTAATGATGGATGGGAATAGCTAAGAAGTTACATTAAAAAATGCGTATTTATTATGTACAAGTGATGATAATTGTCTTCTCTAGCCTCCAGTATTTCACAAAAAGTATACAGTAGAAAAGTAGAAGCAGTCGTCTTGAAACCACTGGGGTTTGATACTTTTGGCTGAAAATCTAGAAGTGGTTTAACCTTGAGAAATATTAAAACTTGAAAGGAGAACTGATGGAAACCAATATTAACCTTCCAGTTTGGATAGCCTAAATTTGTAATACTAGTAAATTTTTCAATGATCAATCTTAAACTAAATGGAGTCCCTGCATTATCTGTGAATAAGTGCTTTTCTTTCTTCTGAAACATAATTTTAGACTGGACTGAGTTGAAGTTGGCATCATTCCCTGTGCTCCCCGTGATATCAAAGTGCACCATATATTTTAACTTTTTAGTAGCTTCTGCCAATGAAAACAAAAGTTCTAATTAATAGTCTCAGCAGTTTTGCTGCCAAGGGTTCCTGGCCACAATTCTTAGCTTGTTTTATGCTGCAGATGCATACCTCTGAACCTTGTTAACAATTTTTTTTTTTCCTTACCAATGATTAAAGACTACTGCTGTCCAAGGAACTAGCCCTACTTTAAAAATAAAAGAAAATAAAGCACGGTCATTAAAGCGTTAATTTGCTCACGAGAAAATATTTTTGAGGCAAACTCTTTAAGGGAGCTAAGATCCTTGTTAAAGCTAAAGCACCATCTCACATATCAGACAATTAATTGCTCTAAATAGTTTTGACTGTAGAGTTATATTGCAGATGGGGTGTGTTATGATACTGAAAAATGACTCTACACAATAAATGTATGGGTTAGCAGGTTGAGGACTTATCTCTTTGCTCTCAGGAGCATCATATAATTGCCCTAATAATCTCAGCCCTGTCAGACTGGTAATATCTCTTCCATGGTGATATGATACTTTAAAATTATTCAAGTATATATATGTTTCTTAATATATGATCTGATTTCTGACTGTAGAGGTAGCTTGAAGTACAACTCTAACACAGGACCTTTAGGAAAAGGTAATTTTTCTTGCCAAAAAAATAAGTCCAGTCTCCTAAAAAGGGATTTTTTTTCATTCTCTGTTTGTGGAGTTAGACCACACAGTCTGGTTTTATATTATTGACAACTGAAATTGGCTGATGAAGTTGCTTCTGCTGAATCTGATGGTAGAAAAGTGTTTTCTTACCATGTAGAAATGTTTAATTTTTTTCCCTGCTTTGCCTTCATGGTAGTCTTGCTACAGTAACATAAGCTGGATATTGGTGTGGCAAGACTCTAATGTCTTGTTCAGCTCTTTGCTTTTCTTCCAAAGAAGCTTTTGTTCTGCTTATATATTTTTTTGTGAGTGAGTCCCCTCTGGAAGGCTCCGTGTGGGTGGTTCAAACACTGTATCTGATCAGATGCTGTTTACCTCGGGCATCTGATTAATGAGCACATGTCTGAGTGGGATTAATACCGTAATAAGTGCCTTGGATAGACGCAAATCGAAGGAATGGATTCAGGCTGTCATCTTATTCTGTAGTGCATAGTGACTGAGCTGAGTGAAACTGCAAATGGAAGCCTCAGAGTTAAAAGATCTATCTGTAATTTGTTATGTGTCTCCCAGTATTGTCATTTCTGTACTTTCTCTACTTTTTCAGAACTATAATGACTTGAAGAGAGCTAATTAAATGTCCTAGTGCTACTGCAGCATTCTGTGAGTACTTGAGCTATCCCAGCAGGCAGTGCCTAAATGTTTCTGAAATTCAGCTTTGTCTCCTTTTTAAACATGATTCTCCTCCCTCCTGTGTTACTTTGCTCACCTGGTAATATGCTGCTTTTGTAGTACCTAAATCTTCTTCATACACATTTTGTATTTATTATACTTTATACTAGGTCAGCTTTTCCAATAGGAGAATCTGAAATGCTCATGTAATTCAGGAATCTCACCCTGCTTTGGTCTTTTAATAAATTCTACCATACTTCCGGCTCTTTGGAGGGTGATGTTTCCTATTTTTAGAAGCTTTGCTGTATTTGATGAGTCCCAGAGCTGTCATCTTAGCTATTTCTGAAAACTTTGTGTTTAAAGGGAAGAAATCTTCATAGAAGATTAGGGTTTGTTAGATGCTCTAAACTGAACTTCTGCTGTCAGGACAAGTTTTTTGTATCTTATTTGAATTTCAGAAGTAACTTTTACTATATCAAGTGTGCTGGTTTGAGTGCTTGGCAAGACAGCCTGAGCATCAATAGCTTGTTCTTGTCACTGCTGTAAAGCTGAATTAGAGGAGCAGGAGAAAGGTTGTCTCCTGTTTAGCAACCAAATGGGGTATGCGTTAATAAAAAATAGCTAATTTGCTGACTTGCAATACCAAGTGGACCACCCTTCCTGCTGTAACAATTCCAGCAACAAGTAATTCCACCTGCTCCGAGAAGTAAAAAATGATCTGTGGTACAGCTGGCCAGCTGCAAGGACATAATATGGAAAAGATTATTGATCTTGGTCTGTTATGATTTGTACAGCTTGAGGATATCGGTTGCTTGCAACTTTGGCCACATTTTCTCCGTGCTTGCTCATCTCACTGGACTTCCATCAGTAGAGATCCAAGAACTGAAGGAATAGAGGGACTGAAGCTCTGTTAGTACAATAGTTGACATCGTATCTTAGCACAGTTGTGCTGGCTCTGGTGCAATAGCAACAAAAGTGGTAGTGTGAGACAGTGTAGGTAGCCTGCATTGAAACCCATGCTTCATCGTCTTCAAAATTGGCATCTGAGCTTTCCAGGTGGAAGGCAAATCTCTATAGGCTGCAGTGTGGAACTGGGGTGGTAAATAGAGCTTTGTGTGGGTCCATTTTATTATGACTGTCTTTAAGAATATATTGGTTTTTAAATAGGAATTAAAGTCAACATTGCTGGAAATGGAGTTGTGTTAGTGCTACAACATGAGTGTAAGCTGTGGGAGAAGAGCAGGATGTGAGTTACCACCTAGGGTTAAATTAGGCTTAAAAACATAAAAACAGAAGAAATCTAGATAGAATAATGGAGAGGTTCCTGCTCTTAATTATCCTCTAATGGGCCCTACCTCTAGGGGTCTTTGCTGCAGGAGGAGCCTTGGCTGATAGGATGCCTAGGAGGACAGACTCTCCCCATCAAGGCTTTCATGAAGCATTTCTTAGCCTCTGAGGTGGCTGGGGAAGATGCTTCAGGACTGCTGAGCAGCAGAACAGAACTTCCTCTAGTCTGTGTCAAGAACCAATGAACAGGAAACTACTTATTTTCCATATCATAGCCTGCTTAATTGAAAGCAGGCTTTTGACATCTTGACAGCTTTTCTTTGCTAGAACATTATTTTGATCAAATAATCACTAAGAAAAATCTTAAACTTTTTTGCCTTCCCCGGTTTGCATAATAGGAAAAAAAAGTAGCGAGAGAGAGCAAACATACCAACTTGCATCGTAAAACACTGAAACCACTTGGAACTATAAGCTTTCTGTGTTCCCACAACTTCTTGTTATAATTCTTTTCTAGTTTAGTGGTTTATCTACAAACACGCATCCAGCAGGACTGTGCAACTCTATAGGCAGGAGAGCTGGCAACCAGAATATTCTGTGCAGCAAAATCCCTCTTTGTGTTTGTGTGGAAGAACTGATGGGACATACTATGCTGTGAAAAGTAAAAGTGGAAGATTAAAACCTGACTGTCTTTAAACAGAAATATAATCACTTGCTCTCTAGATTTCATAAGCAGATGGTGAGATCTCTTTGCTCCTGTTCATTGCTGTCGTTTGTCATCCAACAAGAGCTGATGCAGTCCACACTGAACTCAGTATCACTGCAACTATCTTATAAACTCTAGTAGAAGTAACCATATTAAAAACCTCTCAAGAACATCTCACAAGATGCACTTGCTGCAGTGTATGTAGACCTAAACTCTCTTCCTGAAAGCTTCAGTCTACAGCAGAAACCATGCCAGAAAATTTAGAAGCAGGCAATCACTTTCTCACCCACAGGTTAGCACCCATGTGGCAAATCTATTATTTTTGTTACAAAATTTATAATAAAATTATAGCTTTGGCTTCTCTCTCCCACATAGAATCACAGAATTATTTGCCTTAAAAAGGATCTCTGGAGGTCATCTGGTCCAATCTCCTGCCTAGAGCAGGGTGAACTCGGATCAGGCTACCAGCACATAAGGTAAAATGAAAAGATATTATTTAACTTCGCCGTGAAAAGAAGTATGTAATCTTGCCTATTGCACCCATAAGTAATTGGTAAGGTCGTTTTGAGTTACCAGCTCTGAGTTGCTTGCATGACAGCGTGCTCCATTAGTCACTACATGCCAAGCAGCTGCCATTGCAGCTTTACAAAGTTGCAGCTATCATTTAAAAACAAAACAAACAAAAGCCCTGAAAAATAGCTTGGCTTTGGTTCGTTGAGTACACGCTTTCTCTGAGGTGACACGACATACGGTACAAGTAGCGCTCTGTAAGTACGGCAGCGTGTCGTAGCCCCTAACTGGCAGAGCCTTCTTGGACAAAAACTACGCCCCTATTGAATCTGATGAACTATTTGCAAGCTTTTTCTGAAGCCAGCATATGGAAAAAATTGCAAGCCTTATGTTGGAAAGCTTTTTTTTCCCTTCTTGGGTATGAGATCTTCTTGTGAGTTCTGAAAGGCATGCATCTGCCGCCGACTCTGCTGGTCTGAAAGAGGGGAGACCCTGCCAGTCTATGTAAAGCTGCTTTTCACACAGTCAAGTAGCTGGCAGAGTGTGGTAAATAGTAATAAAAAAGGCTTAGGAAAGACTTTAATTAAAGTAAGAGCTCCACTAATTATGTTTGAGGCTACACAGAGGGAGCCCGACACTGGATAAATTTTTCAAACTGTTGGAAGAGAAAAAAATTAATTACAGTCCCAGTCACAAGTTGAGGTCATTTATTTAAAGGGAAACACTTAGTGCTATGGTGCTTCATAATTTATATGGCTGGGTATGCTTTACATAGCTGGACCTGTAATGTGATATTTACTTTTATGCATAACATTATGTTCTTAGAAGGAAACCATACTCCAAAGAGGTAAAATTAAAATTCTCCTGTGGGAAGTGGTGGCACTCTTCACTGAAAGCAAGCAGTCTGATTTCTTTTGCTGCTGTGCATCCTGGTGGCATTTTGAAAGCTGTTCAGCTCAATAATATGGGTATTGCATATTAGTTCCTGTTTAGGTCTAATAATGTGAAAGGCATAACAAAATGTGGTGCGCTACAAGTGCCACGGGTTGTGGAACGGTGCAGCTAAAACTTTGAGCTGCTCTTAATTTTGTGCAACACTGGCAAATTCCTCCTGTAACAACAGCAAATAGAGAGTCAACCTGCCCTTACCTGTGGGCTAATGATCTTTGCCATTCTTTTCTTATTTAGGTCTCTCAGTGTTGGGTTGAGTTGCAACACAGGTGAAGCAACCAGCCGTAGTTACATTGACCTTTGGTAAAGGAAGCAGCTTGTCCGAGGCCAACTCTTTGGTTTTGCTTGCATGTTCTGCAACTGTACCACTTACTTAAACTGATGGTGCTGCCTAAGCTGGTGCAAAATCTTTGGATTATAATGAAAATTTCTTTTTGGTGTGCTGGTGTGAGAAGTGCTGATGGAAGGAACTACTCCAAACTCACCAACTGTACTGCAAAGATGAATGTTTTGGGATTGTAGGTTATCAAAGTTGAACTGCAAGTAGCAACTACAGTTGTGTTTGTTACAGTACAGTCTTGTGCAGAAATGTTTTGAATTCCATATCCATAGTGTTTCTTTATGGGTAGGTTTAAAATGGTGCAAGTATTAAGTTTAGTAATCAAAGCCTTTTTGGAAAAAACCCACCAAACCCAACCCTTTGAAATGCAAATTGAAAATTATAAATAAAAAATGAGGGTTCTCTAGGACTTTAGTGTAAGCCCTTGCTGTGAAGTAAATGCTATTCTCAAGTTCATTGTATAACTCACTTTCCTGTGCTCAGGCAGTTCTCGTGCTAGTGTTGCTTGCAAAAACCTGAAAGCTGCTTATGCTAATTAAGAACTATTTTATGTGGAGGACAGGACAAGTCCTTTTAGCTCCTGCCATCTCTCAAGAGTAATGTATGAGAAGGAAGGCCATAGTGCTGCCCTGCAGCTGGAGATGTATTCCCTAGCTGTGCTGCAGCGGGTTCCTGAAAAGCCACGATCTCTGGTTGCTTCCCGAGCTCCAAGCATAAACTTTTGCAGTATCTGCCAAAGACTGGATGTTCTTGAGACCATACTGTACATTTGTAATACTGATCCAAATCTGTGTGGTCAGCATGCTTCATGTGATGGATTTTTTTTTTAAAGCATAGTAAAACTTTTTACCATAACTTATTACCAATTTGACATCTTCAGATGCTATAGGCAGATCTGAAAATCTTGGCCCTACTGTTCCACTGTAGAGCCTTCCATGGAAAGTTGCTGCTCTACCCCAATTGCAGCAACCTTAACTGTGGCAGTTAAATACTCTTGATTCCAGAACTGTCATTGCTTTTGAATAATCTAATCAAAGTCCAATGTGATTTTTCACGAATTAGTTGTTTCTAGGATAAAGTAGATAATAGGAAATAAAGGTTTTGTTAAGGAACTGTTTTATGACTTAGAATAGACTATTTCAGTTGGAAGAGACCTACAATGATCATCTCGTCCAACTGCCTGACCAATTCAGGGCTGACCAAGGTAAAGCCTGTTATTAAGGGCATTGTCCAAATGCCTCTTAAACACTGACAGGCTTGGGGCACCGACCACCTCTCCAGGAAGCCTGTTCCAGTGTTTGACCACTCTCTTGGTAAAAAAAAATGCTTCCTCATGTCAAGTCTAAACCTCCCCGACACAGCTTTGAGGCATTCCCATGTGTCCTGTCACTGGATACCAGGCAGAAGAGATCAGCACTTCCCTCTCCACTTCCACTGGATTTCACCTGGGAGTGTCTGCTGTTCATTTTCAAAGAGGCATGGGCAATATTTTTAAAATGATATTCACCTTTAATAAAAGGCTGTCATAATGCATATAAACAAGGAATCAAAACTTTTTAAACCACCAAGAACAGGAAGGTCCATCTGAAAAATCTGCCTTCTGAACACGTGGCATCACAGCTAAAACCTTTGAGAAACAGTTTTTCATGTGGAATATGATCAAGTGATATAGAACTATGTATTGGCTGAAAAAATGAATAAGCATAGCAGGAAACTGGGAAGTCTACAGAGGAAATACACAAGTAAAGTGCTGCAAGAAAGCACCAGCTGTCTTGCTGGTGACAGGTAGCAATGTCTGTAGAAAATCCATTCTTGCATTCTTTATCTAGCTCTGTTTGATACAGGGGCAGATGTATAGAACTATATGATCTGTTCTGGCAGAACTAGCTTGATCCAACATACACTGGGACTCCCAAGCACAATTACATCCCCATTACTGTGAATTCTGCTGTACAGGTATTACAGGTATGAGGAATGTAGCTGAAAAAGTTAGTAGTATGAGTACAGAAGTATCTGGATGACTAAATATCTTGTATTAAGCAATATAGCAAAATGATTGATTTTTTTTTTTTTAAATAACAACAACAACATCAAAGAATTAAATGGTGGTGCGTCAGCAATAGTGCACGGCACATGGCTCTTTCATCACTGTGATCTCAACTGCTGGAGCCGCAGACCTGGCAGGACTCTTTGGGGAAAGTCCATGGAAAGATACCAAGACCAGGGCAGGAGTATCGTGTCCACTGTCACAGCTCCCTGCCAGCAGTCAGTGAGCTCACAGTTGAGAACAGATTTTTGTGGCTTTGTATAGGGCTAGCGTATATGGCTGTCATAAAAGCTTTACTGAAGATGAGAAAGGAAAGAAGGATCCTGCAAAGCTGGATATCACTTAAACGGTAGACCTTAAATAAGCATTTGGGGATGTGATGTGAGGTTGCTATGTATTTCAGGCTTGGTTTTAAGTTTCTCGTCTCTTATTCTGCAAGGTGAATTTTGAAATGGGGAAGTTGCTCACAGTAATAAAATTCAATTTTTATCTCTTGTGTCATTTGGGAGAATATATGAAGAGGTTCTGACTTCTCAGCAGCTCAAAGGTATATTTGTTTTGGTAACAGTTTGCTCACAGTGTTTTATGACGGTGCAATGACAGAAATTGGTTGGTCTATCAGTACAAACCTTTCAGGAATGAGATCATATTCTGTCAGCTGACTTGCATGAAATTCAAATATTAATTTACAGATTTTTGGAAGAGCACAAGAAGCCAAAATTGCTACTTACAACATCTGGAGAGAATACTTACTGCACTTGGTTAAATTCATTCATCCGTTGGGATAGTGCTCATTGAGGAGAAAGAAGGTGAATGCCAACCCAGGAACATTTGTTTTCCTCTCTGCACTTCCTCCCTCTTCTCTGTTAAAGAAGTTTGACATTTCAGTGTAGAATGAATTAAATTATTCCCAGTGAATCACTGAACCACCTCATGTGATTGGAGCGAGGAGGCTGAATCAAAAAACAACCTAATGCAAGTCCATAGTGTTTTTTTCACAAAAGCTGTTACTGGGAAGCAGGGGAGAAAGCTACAGAAAGCTCTATATTTGCTGTATATCTTTATTGTGAATAGTGGACAATGTTCTTGCATAGAGTAATAGGCAGTAGTATGAGAAACTAATAAAAAACCCTGTTTACTGGTTTTTCTCTTGTGCAGCTCCTTTAAAATTATTGTGGGAAGTGAGGGGGGAAATTGAAATTCTATTGTTTTGTTAAAGAAGGGTTTTTCAGTCCTTCATATTCTTATTTTTGAAGTACTCATTGCCATCCACTTTCATCATAAATAGTTCAACAAATGGCTTCCTTCTGCAAAATGGAACTGAGATGGGCTGTGAACGATTTTGAAAAACACATTTTAATAAAAGAAAAACATTAGGCAAACTAAAATCAGTGACTTGAAGAAACAAGCCTTGAAGCTACCAACTCTTCTATGAAGTAAAAGTTCAAACTATCTTATTTAAATGTGGCTGTATAAGGAATTATTTTCTTGTGGTAAAATGCAACTGTAGAAGCATAGCTGGAAAGCAGGGGGTAATATATACGGACCGTTATCCAGGTGGAATGGAAAGATTTATTTTTCACTTCATAAATTTCTTGGGTTTTGAAAGTATATTTTGTTATCTACACTTGTGAACAGTCTGTGCTGATGTATCTGGGGAATGGAAAGTCCTAATTTATAATGGCTGTGGGAGAGATCCTCAACTACCATGGCAGATATGAGATTCCAGGAAAGAAAAGATTTTAATTTTCTTTCCTCATTTTTTGTATACTTTAGGGAATAGAAAGCATTTCCTTTCCCTTTCATTAATCTCTTCAAGTATGATAAAGTAAGAAAATTAAATCTGAAAAGAAGTCAACAGAGCGTGAGTATAAATTCATCAGTATAAATTCTTCCTAACTGGATGCACAATTTCTGTCTTTTTTTGTTTTCTTTTTACATAGAACTGGACACACTACCCTAGATGTGATCTTACAAACAGCAAATAGAAGGGAATAACCAATTCCATTAGCCTGCTATCATACATGATGGTATGTCATTGGTTTTCTCTGCTGCAAGGGCACAGTGCTGACTCTTTTTAAACTTGCTGTCCATCAGCACACCCAGATCTTCTCTGCATAGATACTTGCTCGTTTATCAGCCCCTGGTCTGTACTGTTGTGTGGGGTTATTCCATTCCATGTACAGGGCTTGACACTTACATTTGTTGAACTTCTCAAGCTTCCTTGCCAGCCCAGTTTTCAAGCTTATACAGGTTCCTCTGAGTAGCAGCCTCCTCCAGGGTATTGACTGCTCCCAGTTTGGTATCTTACACCTATTTGCTGAGACTGCGCTCTGCCTCCATCCAGGTCATTAATAATGACGTCAAGCACTACTGGCCATGTCATCATTCTTTGAGGAATGCCCCCGCTACGTGGCTGTCAGTTGGACTTTGTGCTGCCAATTTTCACCCTTTGAGCTGGGTGGTCTGCACGGTTTTTCAGCCACCACCCTGTTGCTAGCTGATGGAGTCCATATCTCCCCAGACTAGCCCCAGGGTTACTGTGGCAGACCGTACTAAAGACCATACTGAAGTCAAGGTACACAACATTTGCTGCTCTCCCCTTGTCCACAGAGCTAGTTGCTGCCTCCTGGAAGGCAAACAAATTGTTCAGGCGTGATTTACCCTTGTTAGGTCTCTGTTGGCTTTTCCTCACCATCTTCTTATTCACCATCTGCTTAGAAATGGCTTCCAGGAAGATTTTTTCAATAGCCCTCTCAGGGACTGAAGTTTGACTGACTGGCTTGTGGCTCCCAAGAGTCTTTGGATACCCTTCTTTAAGATGGGTATGACATTTGACTTCTTACGGTATTGGGAACCTTCTCCAATCACCATGACCTTTTATTGAGTCTCCATAAAGTATGATTGTGCCAATTCCGAAGTTTGTGAGCCTGAATTTATGTCAGAATTCTGCCAGAATTACACTGCTGAAGGACAGCAACAGATGGAGCAGCTATTACTGGGTTGCTGTTTCCATCAGGAAGAGATGTCTGGCAGAAGTAGAAAAGGAGAACTCTGAAGGGCTTAATGGGTGAAAATATTAAAGCAGAAAAGTGTAGCTCTGGTATCATTAGTAGTTACAAACACTTTGTGTGTATGCCTGTAAACAGAGACAAGAAAGCATTGCATGTTGATGAGGTTTTTGGAGGTTGGTTGGTTGGTTTGTTTTTACACTGCTCAGTAGTTGCACAGAGTACTTAAATAACTGACCAAGCACTTAAAAGCTGTTTTGGTCCTTTGCAGTCGCAAGTGTGAAGCAGGCAGAGGACGTGTAAGACATTTCTCTGTGTTCCTCTGCATGGTATGTCATGAGTTTTTGAGTGTCAAAGCGGAGGTGTTCTGGGTGGGTTTTGGAGAATGTGCATTGGGGAAATGTCGTGCACTGTCCTGTCTGGAATAAGAGCCTGTGGGAGCTTTTCAATTGCAGTAGGAGCAGCACAGTCGCAAAGTGTTCGAGTGTGGATTAGCTTTGTTTGGCTTAGAAGGGTGACTGATGCAACTTGATATTCCATAAAATTTCAGTAGCATATACTAGTTATACTTATGTCTGTCTTTGGATTGAGAACAGGGTCAGAGACTTAACTCGTAGTTGTTGTAATGTTAAGTTTTAAAGCTGTTATTTTGGAAACGATGCTTGAAGCGTGCTATAGAGAGGTCGTGAGGACTGAACAAGTAATTGTTGATAGCTAATTGCATTTCACTCTAGTTGACTTTAATAGAGGCTGCTGTACCACGTTTACCTTGAAGTTTGAGAACTGGAAAGGTTTCCAACCAGATTTGCTTCTGCAAGATACTAGAAAAATGTGGGGGAACCAACACTTCAAGGAAAAACACAAGCAACTTGTTATTGGAGGCTATGTCACTGCAGCTTACTAAAGTCCTTCCTTGGAAAGTAAGTGGCTGAACTACACTAGCCGACCATTATCAGCCTTATGGCTATATCAAGAAGACACATTGTTTTAGAACAAACAGCAAGTTTATAGGCACTTTACTGATCAGCTTAAAATGTTCTGGGTCTTTTTTTTCTTTAAAAAACAACCAAAACAACCTGTTCTTGAACAGGTGAATGTGGAGAATAATCCTGTCCTGAACTGTGCCAAGTGATCCAGTCCATCTCTTCAGTTTCTAACTTCTGTGAACAAAGCTAAACTAAGAGCGTGTCATGGAGTAGATTGAATCAACGTACCATGACATTATAATGAGTTGAAAATGTGATGTCAGTCTGCTTGTAAATTCAGGCCAGCAGGAGCTGTGCATGGTTCACTGACAAATAAAAAGATAATTTAGCCAAGGTGTATATCATGTTACAGCATGGGATTTAGGTATTCTGCACCAAAAGTAGAATTTACAGGGAAGCAAATCTACAGAACTACTGCTACCAAAGCACATGCTGGGAAAGCTTTCTTTAAGCATTAAGTGTGTAATGATGTGCTTATACTCTTCAAGGCTAGGGCGAAAAAGCAGGAGATGTACTTATCTTGAATAGAGCCAACTGGCTGCACATTTGTAGTGGGATCTGGCATAGTACTTGTCACTGCTATTAGAAAAACTACCTGAGCCTGTACCTCTGTTCCTCTTTAACGCAGGTAACAGCAAGACATACAATCTTCTGCCTCTGTTGTTCTTCTGGTGTTATGTTCCTTGGCTTAATTAACAGCAGAGGTTGTGGGTCAGGCAGTCAACGCAAATAACACAGAGCTATATTAAGTAGTTGCTCCAAGACAGGAGGAGCCGGCACAGGACTCTAACAGTCAGAAGCAGTTTGTCTAACCATTAGGTATAGCATATATTTCTACTTGTTTTTATTTGCTTTTCTAGGGAAGGTTTAAGGTATTTGTATTTTGCCTTCAGCTATGTCAGGAATACTTCAGTACTGTGCTGTTTTACTCCTGCGACATAGGCGTTCTGCGCTCTTTGAGAAACTGCTTAGCCTTGTTGGCTGAGCTCCCACCTTTGTGTTTGAAAAAGCATGACTTCTGTTGTGACTCCTCTTGACTTGCATTGGTATCATCAAATAAGACGGGCGACACTCTTAGTCATATGGTTAGTTTTAGGTAGTCCTGCAAGGTGCAGGGAGTTGGACTCGATGATCCTTATGGGTCCCTTCCACCTTGAGATATTCTACAAGTCTATGATTCCGTTGAATTCACCAAGGACACTTAGTTTTGCTGTCACCAGTGTTTTGTGTTTGCATGTTATGTAGAGGTATACATAACTCTGACTGGTTTCTGGGTCAGGAAAGCAGAAAAATCCTTAAATGCACTTTGCTCTATATAGCAATTGTATGTGAAAAAACATTGCCAGCCTTCTTGTAACAATTTTTTCCTTAACATATTTTGATACTCCTTCTGTATTGGGTGTCTGTCTTTAAATTTTGGTGGGGCACGGGGGAGAAGTGTGAAACTGAATTTCTGTAAGTGTTAAAAAACAGAATAATGAATATTTGTTTGTTCAGCTTTTGCAAGCTTTTGTTTCAAAAAATGTCTATAGACCTGACAGGTGGGAGCTGCCAAGGGAGGCTGCCCCTGGGATGGAGAGGTGGCTTGCCACCCCTACATTCTGTGGGCATTCCTGTCACCTTCATTAAATCCAGAAGTTTCTGTTCACTGGGTATGCCCTCGCCTGGAGTTTGGCAGGAATTTTTCCCTGTGTTTGACTCCTGATATAGCCCCATAACGCTTGGCCTGTCTGTGTTTAATTCTTAACTTCGTACTGCTTTCATATGGTCAAGCTTTTTTTTTTTATTATTATAATTGACTCTTGGTTGCCAAAGATTGTGTGATGCTGAGAAATCCCCCGCTGAGAGAAAGCCCAGGTAACGCAGGTGTTGCGGTACAAAAGCGTACGTCTTGGCAGGGTGCTGGTGGGCCTGGCTGCGTCCGTTCTGAGATCTGCAGAACAAGCTGAAGGCGACGGCTTCGCGGTCCTGGGGACGCTGGGTTGCCTCACAGGTTGAATGCGGTGTTCGCTAGAAGGCCGGGGTGGGTACCCATACTGAACGGCACCCAATATGACAAATGCTCCCACAGCACCAGAATGAGATAAAGTCACCTACCTGGTTTTGGAGGGGCTGAGCCGTCTGGAATCATCAGCTTTAGCTAAGGTCCAACTCCACTCGGATTATCCTTGCACTCCTTCATGCTCCCATGGCAGGGAAATTAAAGTTGTCGTCCTAGAAAACCACCTCATCCCAGTGGGACCTCAGCTACCAAAATCAGTTGTATTGTTTCAGCTACAGAAATTAGTAATGAGCTGGCCTTTGGATATGGGTAGTTGCTCACACATAGTGCTGTTATTCAGCTGATGAGTCTGTAGGCACTCAGCCTGGCTTTGCAGGGCAGCTTACAGAGAGAGTTGACAAGGAATGTCTGGTCGCTGAACTTCTCTGTTTCCATGGTGTTCACTCAGGAAACAGTTGATGCTTGGCTAACTTGTGGTTTCTAATTTTTGAGTGCTTAAATCATGCAACTAGAACGTTCTGTTGTTTCTTTCAGTCTCATGATTGCTAATGAAAATTGAGGTGATGTAGGTGCCACACAATACAATGCTGTTTGGTTATATCTTGATTTTATTTCAGCTGGAGGATGCAAAAAGCATTGAAAGTGTAATGCTAGCCATGGCAATTGTTGAAAGAGTCACTGCTGGATAGAGTGATAAAGGTGAAGAAGTAAAACCAGAAAAGCCCAAAAGCACAAACTAACACCTCAGGTGTTCAAAAGACTGGAAATTTTCTCTTGTGATTGTACCACATGCACAAAATATATGGCTCAACGTAATGATTTTCTTGAAACTTGTTGTTAGCTAGCTTTGGTCATCAAAGAATGGAGTCAATGGGCAGCTATGAGAAACTGAATGGTGCTACTGTATTTGATTTGAGATTGTAGATGCACCTTCTCATGTCATGCATAAAGACAAGCCATCTCTGCAGAATGCAGCCACTAAGGATTTACTTAACTGGCCACTGGATGCCAGTATTGCTCTGCAGAAACTGGTAGCACAAAGCTTATTTTTGTGACTAATATTGCAATGGCTGCTCCAATGTCAGAAGCATTTTATCACTCATTTTCTAAACTGGGATGAAGGGTGGGTAAAGTCCTAGAATGAAACACACTTCATTTAACTTTCTTGAGAGGCTGAATACAGAGCGGTTGTTGATTCATATTTGACCTGTATTAAAGCACATTAGATTTTAGAATCATCTATAGCAGCATACTTTGTAATGAAAATAACATCATCTTTGCAGCTGGCCCTTTTCAAGCTGTGTTTAATCTGTTCTGCTGCTGGTCTTTGCTACTTTGAAATAGCTTGCAGAAGGACGTTTTCTTTGCTAACTCAGGACTGAAAATCCTGATACTGACCGAACAAATCTATAACATCTGTGACAATTTTAAAAATCCTGTACTTGTGGGCAGAATTCCAAGACTTCTGAATTTGAAGACAGTGGCTTCTGTCCTTATGTCTAGGAGTTCATACTTGAAGACATGTTGGAGAGATAAGTTTATTCACTGCCCGAATAATGTTAAGATATTTGTCAAGCAGATGCTTCTGATCCTCTAATGGGTATCAGAGGCTGAAATGAGGGTTTGTATTGTTTGTTGTTCTATTTTTTTTTAATTTTTCTTTTAAAGATGCCTTGTTCTGGTGAAGGCTCAAAAATGATGAAGTTCCCAACTTGGTCACTATTGCCACAAAGATTAGTGTGCAGAATACACAGAGGAGCACACCACTGTTCACCTCATGCTGTATGTTCATTCATCAAGGGGATGCTGGATTTGGCAAACCTAACTCCCATATTGAAACACTTGAGTGGGGAAGTATGCTTCCTCTGTTTCATGTCAGTCCAACATGCCATCTCACATGCTGGAGATAGCATGAAAAATCATTACATCCCCGAGAAGCAGCCTCTGGGTAAGCAATCAATGGATGAAATGGATACGATGGTGACTTTGTTACTTGGCCTTGGCCTTGCCATGCTTTTACTTTGTTCCTAGAAAAAGTAACAGCTTTTCCCTTTAAGTATGCCTTAGAGATGACACTAACCTGGAAGTAGCTGGGTTTAGTACTATGGGAGAGGAAAATCCCTTCTTCAAAGTTTTATTAGCTGATATGGAGAAATGAACAAAAGAAGTTTCTGTAGTATCCTTCCGTTGTAGGGGAAGTGAGAGGCTGTTTAACAGCAGGGTCCATTTGTTGTATTTTAAAGGAAGGGTTATAAAAAGAAGCTTGTGAGGCACTAGCCTAACTTAATTAGGATTACCGTGCTGCTTAGCTGCCTGTCTTTAGATCACAGAATGCTGGCAGGGATTCGGAGGTTGAAGTAACTGGATGGCTCGTACTCAGTGACCAAAACCATTGTCCTGTTCATTAGCTAGGTCCACTGACTTTTTTCCCTGGCAGTCTTAATGTGTAGTCCTCATTACAACTCACTGTGTGGGGTTCTAAGGACCTTCCCCCTCTGGGACGTGCGGTTGCCTGAGGTTCGTGGCCACCTTAGAGATGGTGCGGCTGAAGGCAACCCCCTGGTGGGTTCCCACCTTCTTCTAAACTGCAGCCCTGGCAGTAGGAGCCACAAGTTCCCACCAGCTGGGCTGCGGTGACCGGCTCCTGCTCGTGGCAAGAGACCGAGTCCAGAGTTTACAGGAGCCAGGAGCGGTGCAGGCAAATTTCTGCTTGGGGCAAAGCAGCAGGAGGGCTCTGGGGACAGGGTGTGATGAGCAGCGTGTTTTCCACACGTGGTGCAAGGAGCCTGAGCAGCCCGTGGTGGACTAAGAATTGAAATGTACAGAAAAAAAGAGAGAGAAAGGTGGATCTCTGCAGTCCAGGTAAAAGCTGGAGCCAAATGTCGAAAAAGGGCTCTCTGGATTTGGAGACGCTCTGACCTCCTGGAGCTTGTGCGAAGGAAGTCCCAAGAAGGGGAAGAGGTGAAAGCCCTGCAGAAATACCAGCCTCGTTTTTGTTGTTGTTGTCGTTGCAATATCCCTGATGTTCAGAAGCATAAGTTCTTTTATAAAAGCAATATAATGATTTTCTGAAACCATTTAGAATTGAGATTAGTTCCTAACCTGCATGAATCTGGGGCAAGGAGAACATTCTAGCCAATGCGTATGTGCAAAATTTGTGGCATTTTTACCCATTTGCTTTCAAAAATAAGTTGTTTGGTTTTTTTTTTAAGTTTTAGAAGTTTTCTTTACTGTGTGTGATTTTTATTTATTTTTAGGAATACTTTAGGAAGCAGAGCAGATAGAAATCTATGAAGTGCACAGAATGCACTGGAGAATACAGACATTCTTGTTTAATTTTTTCTTACTGTCATATAAGATGTAGACAAAACTAAACAACAGAAAGAAATATGACTGAACAAAATGCAGTCTTTTAGTACTTGATGTATTTTTTTTTTCTTTTTCAAACAATTTCTGTTCAAATAATTCTGTTCTTGTCTGGCAATAGACAAAAAATTACTTTTCTGAAGGAGCAGTCAAGAGCTAATCCATCCATCTCTGCTAGAACTCCTCAAAAGCAGAAGCCCTTCAAATATGCCCCAGGTCCCTACAGCTAGCTCACAGAAACTAAAGGCTCTGCTAGACTGCATACCTGACTGTTTTTTTCTTTGCAAGCATTTCCCCAGAGGCCTGAGACCCTGAGCAGACATTGCTGTTCAGCATCAGGATTCTTCGGCAGTGCTGAGCACCACTTCAGCTACAAACTTGTCCTGGCATTAGTCAAAATCCAGACAGTAACAAAACAAACGATGAAAATTTTGCTTGGATAATAAGGGGTCAGATTTGTTCTTTTGTAACTCAGGATGCAAAGACTTCCATATATGACCCTCTAAGCATCAGAGAGATCGAGAAGTTCTGCCACACCTTGAAAGACTTGAAGGCATTTTGTCCACCACCTCCCAAGGTCTGGAATTCGTAGGTATCACTGCTAGGTTTTGTGTTACAAAGCTCATCTGCGCACACATGGAGGAGCACAGAGAGACAATGGGAGTGGGGGACCCCAAATAATACCCTGCCCCAGCTACTCCCAGGCTCATCCCAGGAGCCACCAGCCCAACAAGGGCCCCTCTCCACAAGCACAAAGAAGCACAGGGGCCAAAGGCAGGCAGGAACCCAAATTAAGGACTCACCCCAGGTCCGATCAGTAGTGAGGCTGAGCGTGTGTCCCCAACAGGTACGTACACACAGACAAACAGACAGACACCCGTATGCCACATATACGTACACACGCATGTGGCTGACTGTGCAGGTCAGCACAGGCAGATGCGCTCAGCGCGCACAAAACCACAACAGCACCAATGTCCTCATCCTGCTCCCTTCTTTGGCAGATCAGGGTGAAGGTCTATTAGTGGGAAATACACGCATACGTATGACACAGCTGGGAACCATGTTTGCAGCACTCGAGGAGCCGTGGCCCACAGCCTCCTGGTGAGATGGACCACGTAAAAAGGAGGGATAGGAAATGCTTGGCATGGGGCAGGGCTCTCAGAGGCATAGCTGAGAGCAAAGGGAGAAAGTCGGAGTCACTCTGCAGAGAAACGGGGGGACTGGGCTGAGAGGGAGTTCAGCTTTGTGCAGAAATGTATGCTTTTTCTCTCGACCCCTCTGATCTTCTGGAAGGAAAGAAGAAGATGGGGTTTTATTCAAGTCTTGCAGAGATGTGAGAGGAAAAGGTAGTGGGCTTTTTTGTGTGTGGGTTTTTTTTGGTTTTTTTTCCTGCAGGACAACAGTTTTACCATTGCAAAGTCAGCTGTTTGCTCTGGTAAAAATGGCGAGGAAGGGAGGATGAGCAGGTTGCCGCTGGACCGTCCCGTGTCCCTGCTTACTGAGAGGGTAATGGCTGAATGGGAGCTGTTTCCTATCTTCAGCAGGCTGTGATACACTGGTAGTCATAAAGGACCCATGCACTGTATCACTGTATGCATATCCAGTACTGTCACTCAAAATATGGGTGTTTATTGCTTGTGCAAGTGGGGGAAAAAAGTACATCTTTTAAACTTTTTTTTTAATTACCTTAAGTTATAGCGAGAGAAATAGTTACAATGATATGCAAAGTGGAGGCTGAACTACAATATCAGTTTCACAAACTGATGCCTGGGATACAAATGCAGCCCTGATATATTACAGTAAAATCTTCCTGTTTCATTTGGGTTTGGTTTTTTTTTGTTTGTTTGTTTGCTTTTTTGTGTGTCCTAAGTGGTTATTATATCTGCAGGCTAATTTGTTGCCTTCTCTGAGAATAAGGCAGTTTCTAGTTCTCTTTTTACTTTTTTAGCACCTCACAGATTGCAAGTCGGAAATTCTCTCTGAGGGTGACTCTTTGCTCCGCAAGTGATGGGTGTCCCAGCAGTGGGCCCACACCAACAGCCAGCAAGGCTGGTATAGGAGTGGTATACGATTGTCGTGTCCAATGTTTGACCACCAGTAAAAGTGCCAGCAGTGGGAAATGGAAAAAAATGTGATTGGGCACCATCTGGCCATTTCCTGATCGTGGTGTTTGGCCTAAAGAAGCGTATGGACATGGTCCTGGATTTGCCCGTGGTGAAAAAGAGCAAGGAGAGCTGGGCCAGCGGCTCCTGTTCCACTGAGGAGGAAATAAAAGCAAAATGCTGCTCTTTTCTTTCCGTGCAGCTCCGGCAGGGAATCCCCAGTACCTGTCGGTGGGCAGATACCCCACTCTCGTGGGTGCGGGGTCCTGGACTTGCAGAGAAGATGTGGCAAAAGCTGCAGTGAGCGGGTAGAAGAGCAATGAAATACACACAAAAAAAGCAGGGTGGGGAGGAAAATCTCTGCATAGAAAACAGCTCAATATACCTTGGATGCTGACTGACAACATGAAAATGACACCAATTCTGGCTTTAAATTTGCTAGAAATACACGTCTTGTAGTGCTCAGAGAAGGCCATTCAGTCACCTTCAGTGAAGCAAAGAAAATATGAAGAAAGGAAACAGGTTGTTTTTTTTTTTCCATTAAATTTCCCTTTTCCATGTTTCTATAGAACTACTGTATGTAACTATTGTTTTATTGGCCATCTGTAGTAATTAAAAACTCAAGCAGCACAGCTTTCAATCCTGTTGTTCATCCTTTCCTAGCACAGATGGTCTAGGTTTTGTTTCACCTGTGCTGTAAAATAAAACAGGCTTCGTGTGGAGTTAGTTTAAATTTTCACTGCAGTCAGCTGAAATGCTTGGTTTTCCTTTAGAGATTTGAGTAACTCTTCCTTCTTTTTGTTTAAAGCACAGTCCCTTTCAGAAATTACAGCTAACTTGTATTGCATTTCAGTAGAAACCCTTAGCTTTGTTTACACTTAAATGCTAAATATTTTGTTCTTTCAAGCTTAAGGAAATGAAGTGGGCTGTATATTTGGGAGAAAACACTTTTAAACAAACCAGGTGAACAGGTATGTTGATAAATTGTTTTATGATTAATTCCCAGATAAGGTGAAGCAGTTAAATATATATACTAGAGAACTTGGGTGTGTTTATAGAATGGATCACACTCCTCCTTTCTTCCTCAGAAGTACCATTTCAGCCCCTGATGTGTTGATCGCTTCACAGTAACAAGTGGCAAGAGGTATACTGTGATAACAGTCCTACTGGGAGGGGAAAAAAAAATGTTTGTCCACCAAGTACCTGTTTCTTCTTTTCTGGACTTTCTGGCCTCAGGATTTTGTTGTTCTGTTTAGATAACTACTGAAGATACAGAGTTTGGAGAATTTTAAATATAAAATCAAACTTGCAGAAAGAGCTGATATGGTTGAAGGATGTTTTCCCCTCTTCTCATCAAATCTGCTGATCCAAACTTTAGACCACTAATCTTTCTATATGTTCCTATGAAAACATACAAACTAAAATTAGATACAATGCCGTATTGTTCAATGAGAGCAGTTTCTTTGTAGAGGAATTTTCTTCTTTTAGCATGAAATTGAATTTTGAATAGGAGAATAGTTTGGGGTTTTTTTCCATATTTTTAACATAAAGAACATGGGATTCTAAGTGTGACTTAAAGTGCATATCCTATGAGTAGTTATCCTATTTCTTGCAAGAAAAAATTGATCTTGACCCTTAAGCCAGTGCTGAGACATGCTAAGCCTTTCGCTTGTGCACTCTTCTCCTAAAGTTCACCTTTAGAGCACTCTTCTTCAGGATTTCAGTTCATTGGGAACTTTTTGTGAAAGGCTATGTAAGAAGTACAGGCTTTGTGTGGGGGCCAATGTGCTCTGGAGATCGACCTGGCATGCTTAGGGATAAGGGAATGCTTGGTTTTGCTCCTTTGAACACACATTTGCTGTCCTTTAAACATAATTTTTTCTAATGGTAGACCTTTGCGTGGCATAAGTTCAGTTACAGTTCTTGTGTTAGTCCTCCAAAGTGTGTCAGTCATGACAGAGATGCCTGTGTTCAATTTGTGAAGCTGCAAAATAATGTTATCATCAAAACATACCACAAAATGCCATTTACCAAAACCTGAGATACTATACAGAACTCCATCTTCCTGAGAGGCAGTAGTGGAAAATGGCTGCTCTATTTTAGGTCCCACTTTTTCACTGTAAACCCTAGAGATAAGGAAATTGGTTTGTGTGTGAAGCTTTGGGAAAGGATGTTCTCCTTTCTTAAGCATCCTATTTCTTTAATGTTTTAAGGCTAAGAAAATTACTGTTTATCTGTTCGCTGTGCCTAGTTAAACTGTTCAGATGCCATTCAGATGCAATGTCCATTCTAACGTCTTAACTTGGTTGGCAAAATGCTTGTAAAATACCAGTAAATGTACATATTTCTTTTGTTTAGTCCTTGCTAAGGAGCATGTTTTCTATGAGCTATAATTCTGGGAAAGATAGAGCAAGTAAATAATTGCAAGCAGGTAGTGCACAGACTTAGTGGATGAATCATTTTGTCCTCCTAAGCCAGCTGGTGTACATTGGCATAGCTCTGACTTCAGTGGAGCTATGGATGTTGATTTATATTATCTGAAGTTCTCATGCCTAGGTTGTTGCTCCATTAATTAAAAAGGGAGCTAGAAGACGAATCTAGATGGCTACTTCACATGACTAACTGAACACTTGTTTTGGTTTTGCCTTATCAATTCTTTTATTCTTGGAGTTTAAAACCATACCAAAAGTTAAATAAAACAACCCAATGCGTTTCCACACTGCTTTGAAGTGATGGTCAACCTTAAAGCAGGAAGAGTTACAACATTCTAAGCCTTTACAACCTCTCAGCATATCTTCCTTGGAAGGCAGAAAATTCAGTGCAAACCTGTGCTCATCTTTGCTTTTTCTGTCTTCTGTTTAGTAAGAGCTGCATCCATTGGCTCCTATTTCTCAGATACATGAGTTGTTTTTTTAGGAACAATAGACAATGGGCTGTCTCTTTCCTTACACCAATTTAATTACATATGTTTTCCAGACAGTACCACTGCTAATTCAGCAAGGCACATGTGCATGTTGCAAAAGCTCTTATAAAAGAAGAATGATTGAGATTTCACATTTCTGCAGAAGGCAAACACAATAAAATCCCTGCAATTGGCCCATGTTTGCTCTGCTGTTCTAAAACTATAAATGTTTTATGGAAACATTGGGATTTATGTGTACATTCATCCTTTAAGAAGAAGAATAGGTCTTAATCCACTGGGGACTTGGCTTACTAAACATGTGAATCCTCTGGTCTTTCCACTCCTGCTGCGTATAGCTTCTTGGAATATGGGATGACACTCACACCAGAGCTCCAATGGGCTCCAAGGCAGATGGGCAACTGATGGGTGATTGCTTTCTCGCTAAGTAGACTGCTTAAAAATACCAAATAGTAATGTAGTTACTGCAGTATGTTTCTGATTAAAAAAATGTCCATTTTGCATTCCTCATCCCAAAACCACATTTAGTAATGCCAAAAGAAGCAATGAAGTGATCTTCCTTACATAGCAAAAACACAAGAAAACCTACTAGTGTTGAGAGGTTATCGTCCAAACTGTGATACATAAACATGATTACCACTCACCTCATTACTGAAAGATTGACCTAGCTTTATATGTCAAAGGATCTACTGGTAAGAATGAGATCTATGCTGTCATTTAAGTGGCCTAGTCAGATTGTGCCTTCTGGCTTGGAAATATTGCAGTGGTTTGCTTTTTGAAAGGAGATTTTTTCCTTTTGCTTTTTGTCTTTTTTTTTTCCTCTTTGCTGAAAAGCTCTTGAAACAACTATTAAATAAAGGCAAACAGCTGACAGTCCTTTTCTTCCATCAAAGCATGGAAAAATGTAGCCATTTGCCTTTCTGTGAATTGTAAGGGAAGGAGGGGAAAGCTATGCTAAATATCTGAGGAATGATGAAGTAAGGCAAGCTGTGCACTCTGATTTTCTGTATCAGCTGCATAACTCATCCATCACTATTACAGTTTGCAGCTGGGGATATTTCAGGGCTCTGACATGAACCGAAGTGGGAGATAGAAACATCCTGGTGAGTTGTCTGGCTAGTGTAGTTATGAGGCCTCTGCTGTTACTTCATGTTGTAAGTGCTTCTCTGTTGCTGTTAAGAAAACTAGTATAGTTTTAGACAAAAAACTTGAGTGACTGCTGACTCTTGGAAAGGTCTAGACTGATGACCTGTAGTTCAAATTTTGGTTAAGTTTGGTTTTTAAAAGTTCTTGGAAGTGGCATGTAGACTGCAAACTTTTTTGTGTTTTTCTAACCATTTTCTTCAGCCCACACGCAGAGAAGAACCTGTAAGTGGAACCTGAATTTGAGAAGAAAGGGATGATGTGTTATTGTATCTGCTGCTTTGACTCTTTTTTTCCCTGCCTCCTTTTCTTCCCCAAGTCCTTCCTCTTTGCTTAGTGCCCTGCCCTGCCTGAACATTTGCCTTTCACTTTTGAATTCCAGCCTCTCCTAGTTTTAACAGTCCCTATGTCCTGGCAGTTCTCCCTACCGTCAGCCTTCCAGATACTGTCAGAAGAAGAATCCAGGTGTTGTCAGCTCTGGGATCTAGGAAGTGGTGTGGCCATAACAGAGGTTAGTGAGTCCCATCTCTCCTGGGAAAAGTAGAATCACTGAGATGCGGCGACGTCCTTCCAAGCCACTAGTGTGCAGAAGCTTTGCTGCAATGCAATAGCAGTGTTTAGAATATATGATGTATGGTTTTAGTTGAGAGAGATAGCCTAAACTGAAAGAGTTCTTGGAAACCTTTCAAGCTAAGTTTTGAATTTCAGGGTTTTAGAAAAGTTCATAAATTCCTTCCCTAAAATTCAGAGATTTAACATTTTAGTTACAGTTTGCATAGTATATATTAAGTTTTGGTAGCTGTGTTTTACTGAGAAATCTGCTGTGCTGCTTTTTCAGGGAACCTTTCTATCCCTATGCTACTGTAAATAATTGCTGTCTGTACCAGACTTCTCTGCTGGGTTTTCTCATGACTTTCAAAGGATTCTGAGTAGGCTTCAGTGCACTAACTTCATGATCTATGGGAGAAGCTGTTTCCAGCATAAAAGGATCCTACTTTACTTGTAGGACTGACATACCTTTAACACTCCTGGGTTTTTTCTTAAGCTTTTGAATACCAGAAAGGATAGTTGATGTAGCTTTTGTCAATTTAAATATAGGAAGTGATTATTGGGGTGGCCTCACTGTACTGGCCTAGTGGAAAAGGAAGAGAATTTTCTTTCTGTCTTGAACGTAAGGTATGTGCTGTACTAAATAACCTGTACGTGTACTGAGTGGTTTGTTACCTTCCAACCAAGCCTCCTGTTCAGCCTAGCACTTGCGTTACCAAGACTATCCGCTTTCCCTTTTCCCAGGCCTTGCAGCTTAACCAGAGAACAGACTCTTTTCCAAGGGTGTAAGTTCTTGAATTTGTCATAGCTACTAGGGATAAATTATCTTTCCCATAAAGACACAGAGGGGGGGAGGTCAGCATAATTACTTGTGTCCAATGGTTAGGATCCTTGGAGCGGGCTAAGCTGAAGGAAGGACCTGAGGGCTTAGAAGCCTCACAGAAGGTCAGGTGGCAAACTTGATGATGAACCATGTTTTCTCTTTGCATGATGCTACTTTCCCTTGACCAGGGAAGCCCATTTCATTTTAGACATTTTATTTTTCTCTCTGTTCTGTTGGTGTAAGAACAATGTTCCTTTTTTAGAAAGCTTTTAGTTTTATTTTTCTTGGCAAAGATTTGAGGTTAGGTTTACAAAAACAATGAGCTGCTCAGTTTTTACGACAGTTATAAATATTGGATTGACTATTCATAAATCTAAATAAGGCTGTAAAATACAACCTGATTGTAAAATAAAGAATGGAAGGGATTTTTTAGTTTAAGCATATGGTCTTTGTTTCATGTGTGCTTACATCCCCTACTCCATAAAACAGCTCAGCTGAGCCATTGTAAATGATTCAGGTCAACAATTCCACCCTTTTGCATTAGGTACCCTCAATGTGACACACTGCGAGAAGCTACCTACTTGGCAGTTACTGGGGAGCAGTATGCTCATGCGGAAGGCCCCAGTTTGGATTTAATGACTGTTGACAGAAGGCATTATTAATACTTTTTTAAAGTTTGGTGGTAGTTAATGCATGCCAGTGGGTTAAGATGCCTAGATCCTGATGCAGCCGCAGTATGGGAGGTTGGAGGACTCCTCGCTGCTCTGTGGTGTCACCTCGTTGTGTGACTCCGAGGGTAGGGGCTAGATCTCCAATAGCAAATGCTTCTGTGTTCACCGTTAAGGTTCTGAATATTAAGTTTGGTACTGGTGACAGAGCTATATCCCCCTCCAGCGTACTGCAGATTACTGGGAATAGAAGTCATTTGTAATGAAGTCTAAAGTTAGGGCTTCATACTTCTCCCACAGGCCTGAGATGGGGGTTTTGTTGCCTTCTACTATACCCAAAACACTGTTTTCTCTAGCAAAAAATATTATATAATGGAATGTATTTCCTTCAACAGAATTTGGCACGTGACATCTTAACATGCAGTGGCTTGTCACCTCTCAAATGCAAGATTTAATGCATTGCAATGTTTTTTAATGCTTTTAGAGTATATCATATTATAGAGATTGGTAGCCAGTCTAGACTTAAAGTTACAAATTGCTTTTATTCATTATAAAGTTCCATTTCATTGTTTTGTGCTCCTGCCCTGAAATACTAGTATGCTTTTAAAAATAGTCTAAACTTGCTTGATGAACTGCACCCTGATTATTCCAGTAGCTGCATGTAAAGCAGCTTCACAGCCAGGGTGAGAAGAGTCTTTCAAGCCTGCAGCAGTTCTCACTAAATCTGGCTACTTACAAAAGGAAATTGAGATTGTGAACTGCATACCCGGTTGCATCTGTGTAACTTTTTACTGTTGTTATTTCATTCCTGTCAAAGCTGTCTTGTGGTCCTGTGACAACCCATCCTTGGCAAAAGGCCAGCGTGGCGAGCCTGCACTTCTTGGCAGACAGACTGTGTTGCGTTCCCAGCTTAACACAGAGGGATGTATGCAGCAAAATTCTTATCCGAGAACAGTGACGGCTTTTGTCTCAACCCTTAAGACACCTCCATCCCAAAAGATAGGGTGTGGACAGGGTGCAGACTCCTCTGGGTAAGCATAAGACAGCAGGGGATGTTCATTCTCTACAGAGAGGCCTGAATTATACCTTATACTGGTTATGTCCTCAACCTATAGCCAACACTGAGCTTTCAGATTCAGGCTCCCTCTCACTTGCAGTCACCCTGATTCTGAGGGTCTGGGATTTTCTAACATATGGTGGCACAGTCACAAGCGGATATATGAAGTTTTATCTGTGACCTGGTGGTCCAAGCCTTCTTTTTGTGAAGACAGGTGTTAAATTTCCCTGTTTTGAAAGCACTGAGCTCAAGTCCTCCATCTGCTGGTGGGTGTCCTATGGCCCACGTCATTTTTGTAAGCGGTGTCTGCCTTTGGGGCCATATTGCAAGGGAAGGGATTTGACCTGTTGCTGCAGGTCTTGGTCACAGAAAAGGTTTTGGGTGCGTGAGGGTACGTGGCATATGTGAGCACATGACTTGGGGTTACAAGAGATTTTGCATGTAAAGCAGCCAATTAAAAATGTGGAGCAGGCTGAGCAATCCCCTGACCTCCCTTGCCACGTGCTTTTTGCTGTGAATTTCTTTCCAAGGCACGTGAGGCATGACTGTTTTTTTGCTCTGGGATTCAGTTGTTTCAAAGGCATGGTGATACTCAGTATAGCTAATGCTAAGTCCCTCATCTTTCTCTATTTTGTATCTTAGAACTGACAATACTGGCATATTTTTCTAATGCATACCTTTCCTCATATCTAGAAAATGTGTTTTTCTCTTTCACGGAAATATGTATTACGCTTTGAGGAGATATTCTGCGTATATTCCCAATCATGCCATGACAGACTAAAGCAAATACCACTCAGCTGGAAAATCACTAAAGTTGGGCAGTTTCTTTTTGTCTGGAAAGCACCTGCTATTTTATGTACACCCTGTAAAAATGATTTTACTAACCATTAATTTACTGCTGCTATAAAACATTTAAACTTACTCCCTTTCACATAGATGTGCAGCACCAGCCCTTGGTTACAGGTAAACACCAGGTAATACCTACAGTAATTATAAATTGTCTCTAAGCCCCAGAATTGGTTCTTTTACCTTTCCCTGCAGTTTCCTCCTGCTCTGCAGTGCCCACCCACATATTCATATATGCATTTCAGGAGCTCAGCTGCAGGATCTGGGCTAATATCTGTTTTGTTTTATATGCACATACACACACACAGACTAATTAATATCTTGGTGAAGAAATGCTTAACAGTTAAAAATGTGGTTTAGATTATGTAGCTTTCTGTTTCATATGAGTATGTTTCATCCACATCAGAATGGGCAAAGTTTTCAGGCTCTTCTATAGGCAGGTAAATTTGGAGTTTATAGTTACCAGATTAATTTAAACAGAAATACTGTTGCATGGTAATGAAAAAAGATGTCACAAATTTGCGATGATCAAAAAAGGTTGTGGTGTTGGACTCAAATGGCCTAAGATGAAGATGGTGAGAATCCCTGACCCATCCCCAAAACTGGAACTCATCAGCACCACTGAAACAATTTGGCAGCAAACTCTTGCTCTCAGGTCACTTCCCAGCCTTTTGACAGCTGTGTGCTCTCTTCATCCAAACCCATGAAAAAGACCTGTAATTCATTGGCAAGCTTGTTAAATTATTTACATGTGTTACTTGGAGCATTTGGAAGGTAATTTTAAAGACATGCTATTAGCGTAGGTAATAACATAATCCATAATGCCTAGTATTTCCCATTGTAAAATTTTGCGCTCAGTTTTCTGTAATTTTTTGCTAAGCTTTAACAGTTCGAATGGAAATTTTCCATTTTGGATATGTCTCAAGCGGACCTGGGGGTGGGGAAATGGTCTAAAACTTCTTTGATGAAGACTAAATGATTTCAATGAACAAAGGAGACGATGTCTTCTCCTTCCTTAAAGTTTAGCAGCCTCGTACTATGAAGAAGTGGCTTGATGTTTAATAGGAGGCTGCCTTCGTATTAAGTATTCTCTTGCTCATCTAGGGAGGGTGAAAATCTCAACTTGGTTAAGAAATAAGATCTTTAAAAATACTGTGAAAACTGTAACTGAATCAAGAGCAGATACTTGCAAAAGTTAAGTGATGATGTTTCATATCCACAACATAGTTCACCTGACTTTGAACTACTACGCTGTATGAAATACAATGGGAATATGAGCACGGAGAGTTAACTGGTGCTTCCAGTGTTGATATGGTTGTACCTTGTCTTTTCCTCTGGACGGTGGGGATAAGTCTACTTCAAGGTATGGATACAAATTGATTTTCATGAGCCACTCGTGTTTTAGTAATAATATTGTAGAATGTATTAGAAAAAAAAAAATAATCATACTGTACAGTAAATAGAGTTCCGGGCAGTGCATTGAGGGGCAAGAAAAAGGCAAAATGTTGAGTAACTGCTCTATAAAGGAATACTGGTCACCCATGGCTGGTCTGGTGAGCATCCTGTGGAAAAAACACAGTCAGTGGATGTAATGCATTACAGTACCATATATATGTGTGTGTGTAAGAAAACATAGGGTAAAGCAGATTAAGATCAACTTTGCAACCACACTGCCAAATTAAAATATTTTTTGCATATGTGTATACATACGTATACTGCAGAAGTATAGGCAAATATTGTATCAAAGAGGAAAATTCCAGTCAGAGAGTGGAATATTTTTTTAAAAAGCCATGTTAACGCCATTTAAATTTGTCTCTAAAATTATTAACTATGTTAAACTCAGAACAAAATTCAACTGCAGGTTTATTTTCTTGTGGAAATAAAATATGAACAAATGTTATAGCTGCTGGTAAGGCCTGAATTTCAATCAATTTCCAAATGGTCCTAGGACAGATGCTTCTAATAATGGCGAAGCGAGTGTTCCATTAATTATAATGTAAACTTGTGCCCTCAGTAGACAGCCAGTGTTCAAAATATTCCCACTGCTTTACATTGTCATGCATGCATACTAATCGTTAACATTCATTAGCAATCTTTATTATAAGCAGAGTTCTGCTTTGGCCATGAGAGACCTGAGCTGTTATCCCTGGAATTTCTCTGCAGTTCAATATTTATTCCAAGCCTAAATTTAACATTTCTTTTTTTTGTGAAAATTCATTTTAATGTAACAACCAAGCTGATAACAGTAACCAAGAATGTGTCTGATTTTAGAGCCAGAGTTTTGTCAATGTTTGTGCTGGAAGCAAGCTTCTGTTACTCTGGTTTGTGCATTACTGATCTTTGTTTTTCTTTTGTGGCTGGAATATAAAGTTCATGAATTGGTACGGTTTGGGAACACCTGAGTCTTTTCGATTTTTGAGAGCGCAACATTTTCAATCAAAAAGTTTTTTGATTTCCATTGCTAATAACTCATCTAGAAATTTTAGTTTTATCTTGTACTTTCAGGTTAAATGAATAAACATTTATTAATGTTGCTTTAATCTTTTGTGGGAGTTATTTTTAGCAAGTAAAAGTAATTGTAAACTGTTATTATCATCTTAGAGGCAACAGTGCATATTCTTTTACTGAATATTTATTTTCCTTGGTATTTTGGTCGTCTTGTAACATTGCTCAGCATTCAGTGTTTCAGTAATACAGTGTAGCATCAGACAAAGCTGGAACAGGACTAACAAAAGCTCTAATATACCTAAGTATGCATGCTAAATGTAGCAAACCTTTTATATTTTTGTACATTGAAAATTGGACTTGAAAATTGGAGTTCTCAATAGGCAGCCCAAGAATTGTGGTAACACATGATAAAACATGGAATGTACCAGTCTGTAGGACAGGGAGAAGCTGTATGTCTCACTATATCAACCTTTGCAGCAGTGGAAAAAACTGGCAATTTGGGGTCCTAGTTGTGTCATAAGGTTGGAGAGGACTCTTCAACGTGTTTAAATGCTTCTCCACTTTGTAAATCAGAATTTTCAACCAAAACCTAGACAGCATATTTCAGGTACCTTGTCTCCCACCTGGGCATTTTTGAAACACCTGCATGTCTGATAAGATTTCAGACAATGCGTTAAGGTTTTACAATTTCTACATAAAGAAGAGGTGAAGAATAGAAGAAGGAACTCTGCTGTAACTTGGAAACTAAACAGATAGTAAAATGTTTCCATTACAGATTTTTGCCCATATCAAACCGTTTTACAGGATAATTGCCTTACAGACAAGTTATTTGAACCCAGCTTTGTTAGAGAAGGATAAGAAATAGAGATACCAAAAATCTCAGATGAACCTTTCCTATTGTGGCTGCAGCTACTGGTTCCTTTACCTACTCACAGCTCTGGAATAACCCAGGAAAGGAGTATGAAACCCCATACAGAATAAGAGATAGGATTTGCACTATTTAGGTTCAAAATATTTCTTTTGCTTGTTTTTTTTACCCAGTTCCAGTTGCATATGTTTGTTTGTCTGTTTTGTTCCACAAACTGCTCTTCCAATACCTGTTTTTGCTTTTCTTTACCTCCCTACTCTCCCCTTTTCACTTGTTTCTTTCTCTTGCTTCACCTCTGGTTGTCATAGCCCCTTGCTTAACTCTTCCTCATCTCTGTCTTCCTCTAGTGCAGAATGTGCTCATATATTCTCTTCAATAAGAAATGAAAAGTAAATGTTTATGTAGTATAATCTATAGGATCTCTTTATTTCTTACTAAGTGAAGGAGTTACACATATAAATCTGTAATTGATATGAATAACCGCTGTTACGCAACTGTGTGTCCTTACAGAGAGCACCAGTTTTCCAGCCAGGTTCTCCTTTACAGCTCTTATTCAGATGACTCTTGATATGCACAGTAAGATATGGCTCTGATGCTTTTCTTGGCCTAAGTAAATAGAGTTGTACGAAACACAAAGCAGTATTCCTTTTCAGGGTCTGTGATGAGTCAGGAAGCATGAATTTTATTGCTTACTGAAATTTGGAATTCTTGTCAGTGAGTCCCTGGTCTGCTTTGATTTGTGTGATAAAATGGAAGGATACTAAGCGTGCTTCCTGGTTTATTGTTTGAACAGCCAGTGGTTTTTTGTAAAGACATGGCAAAAATAGCTTGCCTAATCTCATCATTATCAATACAAGGAAAATGAATGCCACCGTTGTCTGTTCTGCAGCTCCTGCTCAGAATTAAGTTTCTGTTGGAATTTCCTGGTTCCTGAATTCAATTTTAGGTGGAGCTCTCAAAATCAAATGGATTTTAAAGGTACCAGGATGTGGTGTGTCCAAAACTAATGAAGAATTGCCATCAACAGCAGTAGTGCAGATACCTTGGGAGACAGGTGTCACAGGTCATTGTGAAACATGGGGTATTTCGAGGGTAGGAGAACACTGCCAACTAACTGGGTAAGGAGAACATGGAATTTTACATTAGGTTAATGCTTGCTGGTACTTTTTGGGTTTGGCTGGAAAAGGGAGGTGTGGGGAAATGCGTCTCTAAGATTCTGGCAAGAGCCACATGGAATTGGTTAATGGGAGCGTGCAGAACCTTACCTTAGGCAGTGATGATCAGTTAAAACTCAAATTGTCAGTGAAAAGGACATGTATTCAGCATGTGGGCACTCACAGCTGGCAATAGGATGTGTGTAGCATAGAAATGTTTTTTCAAAACTAGGTACAAAAGGTAGAGAGCGATTAGAGCAACATATTAAAAACAGAGGCTTATCTTCTTGTTGTCTGAGCTTCACTCAATGTTCCCTCAAGACTTTTCTTAGTGCTTTAACTCAATACCTCTTTTCAGCAGGAGAGATCAGGTCTTTGAGCAAAGCTGGTGTTTGATGTCCAGTGTCAACAGTGGAGACCGATGCCCTCATTGCAATGTCCCTGATACTATGCCTATAGGTTTTTCTGCTATTAGACTGATGTCCCTTCATCTCCCCCCAGTTTGTTGGCATGTTCCTTATCTATGCTATTTTCTACTTTGCTGCTGCTGCCACTAATTTTGGTCTAGTTCCATGACAGCTAACCAGCTGTAACCATGTAGTCATGCACACTGTAATCACAAAAAGGATGTTTTGCTCTCCACAGTAGCTAGATGGTGCAGAAACATTTTTTTCTCTTCCATTTTATTGCTGTGGATCTGAGATTCCCATGCTGTGCTATAACCCTGTCATGAAATTCTACAAAGGAGTTCAGGATATTCATAGACCTTCACTGCACTGAAAGTTCACAAAAGACTAGGTCAAGTAATAAAACTGTATGTCATAGATATGAGTCTGCATTAGACTTACAGTTTTGCCTAATCCCATTTTTACCTTTTGCTTCTGATTTTTCTTGTCTAACAGTCCAGGAAAAATGACATATTAAGAGTTTAAAGTTTAGTGGGTTGTTAATGCCTAGCTTCCTGTTACTCATTTGGGGCTTTTTTTTGGAAATGTTCTCACTTTAATATACTTTGACAAATCTCTTTAAAAACTTCTTACGTTTATAAACAGTGATGAGATGAATACTGTTTGGTGTCTTCTGGGAATGTGATTGGTGTCTGAATGAAAAAGGGACAACTGAGAAAAGTTTCAAGTAGGAGACTATTATCTGCCTTGAATACAGTCTCCTGCCACTGCTCTGTAATACATAATTTGATATTAAAAAGTGAAATGCTAGACTGAATATAACATGCACTAAAGAACAAAAAATTAGCTATGGGGTGAGGACATAGTAGACACTTCAATGACAGGTTTCATGCTTTGTTGAATATTTGTTTGGGGTTTTATTCTGAAATCAGTTACAATTGAACTAAGCCTACTGTATTTAGATCAAGTGTTAATTCCTTGTGTGTAGTGAAACAGTCAGTATGTGTGTATTAACACATACCTGTCCCACACTGTCTTAAGGGATGGAAGAAAGGACATGTGCTTCTGAAAACAGCAGGTATGGGTTAAGAACCTAGTGCATACTTTAGGGAAAATACCCTCCAACTTAATATGACTTCTGTTGTTTAACATATATGTTGGCTTTTTGCCTTTCTTTAACATAGGTAATGAAAGTGAAAGAGTCTATCTTCTCTGCTTAGCATTCACTTTCTTGTCCCCTGAGCACCATTTGCAGTAGGCTGATAGACCATGATAGTCACTTTTGGCTGATAAACTCAATTAAAATGAAGTTATCAAAATAAAAAACTTCTTGAATCATAAATATTCATAGTTGTATTTGGAAAAAAGAAAATTTGAGAAAGAGGAGATAGATCTAAATGAATTTGAGAGCTTCTTAGGAATCAACTGCTTAATAGTGTTGGTTTATAAATTATCTTCTTTCAATTTTCCCACAGTAATAATGTGTTTTTATACAAGGAAAGAGGCTGCTGGATGTGGGGGCAGAGAGATGGTACCCTAGTGAAAGCATACATAAAATTCAGTTGCTGTTGTTTGGAGAGAGTGAATCAGTGAAGTATCTTAGTGCACACTATGCAATTTGATGTCACGTGATGGCTGAACTTTCACATTTAAGAAGAAATAGAATTATTTTTTCCTAGTATTCTTTGTGCTATTCTGAGAAGCAGTAAACCTGATGCCTGGACAGGTTTATTGGATTGGTTGAAGCCAAGAGAAGGTTGATGGTCAACTCTGATGAGCCTGTTCAGGGTGCAGCTGGAGGGATTAGCAGCATGCCAGCAGTAACTTCTGAGGATGGAAACGCTTAACATATCCAAGATGGGATTTTATTACATTTCTACAGCACTGTTGAATGGCATCTTGCATTTCATGACACAGCTGTAAAAAGTACAACATGGCCCCAATAGCGCTGCGTGAAAGGGCGACTTCACCTGTGCTCCACTCAGCCTCTCGTCCGTCTGGAATGACCAGCTCATGGAAGAGGATTTAAAGTACATGTTTCCCACTTGTATGTCCTCAGAGAACCCATAAAAAGGAGAACGTTATTCAGAGGCACTCAAATACTGGCAAGATCATTACAATTTTCCTTTTTTTCTGTGTTCTGCAGTTCCCCACAAACGTCAAAGATGGGCACAAGAATCAGTGCGAGGGTTCAGCGGGTTGTCAGCAAATGGGTTTTAGTACTTGTCTTAAATGATGCTGATCTCAGTATATTAAAAAAGAAATCAAGCCTGCTGCTTCCTTCCAATAAAAGGAAGAACGTAGGGGGCATGCACATTCTGTGCGGTTCTTCTGCTAATTAGTGGTTTGAAGGAAAAGTACATGAAAAGCTCCCCACTGAGCTTACTGAATTTTATGTAACAGCCTTATTATCTGGTATTAGTGTTAAATGTCCATTTTCTCTCATGCCCCCATACTGGTAGATGAAAACTTACTGTTTGGGCTTCTTATGTTGTTGGCTTGCTTGTACATAGTGCTAAGGGAAGACAAAAATCCTTTTTAAATGAGCTCAGAGCAAGAAAAATCTGTTCCAGTTGGAAAAGTGCTTGGGACTATTTTGGAATGTGTTGTTGCGGCTTTAGCAATAGTTAAGCAAAACTACTGTGTAATATTTTAGCTGCCTATGGGACTCTTCAAAAAGCAAACCCCATGATGTAATTTCTCCCATCTTCCCTGCTGTTTTGGGGGAGGGAAGAGGGAAGGTATGGTGTGGAATTATGAGAACAGTCTCCAAGATAGACTTTTGTTAGGGCTATAGCTTGAGGGTGCTTGAGAGTTTCTTTGCTTTGATAAATAAGTCTATTGCTTTGTCTGCAACTTTTCACATGCTTTATGTTGCCCATATATTTACATAGCTTTTGATGTTTATATGTATGGGGGCTGGCTGCTTTAAATGTTTAAATTGTTACGAAGTAGATAGCTTTCTTGAGTTGTGATTTGCTAATTGAATTGCATGACCAGAGTATTTAGTGTGAGATAATGTAAATAGTCAGTGCAGGACATGTACAGCAATATGGTAGGAAGTCTGAAAAAGCTGATACGGGCCCTTGTTTACTTCCTCTGGATTCTTGTGGCATTTTTGGCATAAGCATTTTGGTGTAACAGAAGCTACCAACTGTATTTGATAAATCTACTGCTAACACAGATATCCTGCTGTGTTACTGTGTTGCTGGTGCATTTGTAGTTCAGAAGGTCAGTATTTAGACACTGCCTTTAAAGGAGAACCTGAGGAAAAGGTAACTTGTGCTTATTCTGAGCTCTTGTTTTGTTTTGCTAGTACTTGCAATCGAGATGAGGGGTTTCCTACTACAGGAAATTCAGGAGCATTTTTGCACTGTTGAGCACCTTCTACTTTTATTCTCAAAGATGATTACAGATTTTTGATTTAGACCTAGGAGTTGCCAGCCTGGTTTGCTTGGGTACCACTGGCCATGAGAGCTCATGCAGGAGAACATATATTTTCATCCTGGCCTCTTTTGTTCTCTTAGCAAACACTGTGATGTACCCCAACATTTTAATTGCTTCAGGGTGTGAGTATGAGGCTGCACTTCCTCTGTGCACTCCCTCGCACCATGAATCAGTTCAAACCCGTTTCTTTGCTCACCTAGTGACAACCTGTGTCTTGTCAACCCACATTGGGCAGGTGGCTTGTGACTACCTGTGTGGCCCGTAAAGCCAAGGCTTCACACAGGCAAGTCAGAGCCATCTCCTGCCGGGGTTTCAGTTGCATTTTCAGTTACATCTGGTGCCGAGTATATTTTCTGAGGGAAATATTGAGCCCTATTCGGCTTGAAAAGAACTTTAATTTCACTTCTAATCACTAGGAAGATTTAAATCTGTTTTGGAAAGGGTCTTCTACTTCTGAACTATTTCCTCCCTACGTCCCATGCAATGCCTGTATTGCCATAAATTGGCAGTGTGTGCCCTCTGCATCTGTTGCTGTATGCACTTTGACTCTAGTAAAGGAGTTGGGGCTATTCTTGACAATTTTCACTATTTACATCTTCAAGTATCCTTCCAAATTGTCTCCATCTTTCTTCAAAGGCATTTCTTTAATCTCTCCACTTGTGATTACTTTAGCCTCTTCACCTTTTCTTTTCCTCTCTGACGTTGGTCCTGCCAAGTGGGCTCCAGCTTTACCCATTCAGCCCAGGGAATTTCTAGTTTAGATGACAGTGTGGCTCCTGAAATTGTTTTGGAAGGGGATTTATTCTCAGATGATGTTCAGTGTTACCACAGTATAAATGTACGTATTGTCAAGAACTAGAACAAGATTTCCTGGTGAATAACCGTATGCTTGGGAAATGCTTTCTGTATGTTTACGATATGCCCTTTTACTTATTTCCTTCAATCTCTAAAACCTCTGGGAACTGGATACTGAGCAAAATGATGGGATATATGGGCTGCCCTAAAGGGTACTTCTACATTTAAAAGTTTCATTGTAAACTTTTGGTGCATAGGTCAACTCATGCAATGAATTTAAGCATGTACTATTTTACACAATAGTCCAGAATTTGGGAAACAGTTCTGGTTTTGGTGATGTAATTACGAGGTCTGAAAGGAACCAAATGTCATCCTCTGGTCCAGAGATGAGTTTGCACTGCTGGTGTTTGAGAAGAAAAAAATCTCTAGATAACTTTATCAGTGAGATTCTTGTTAGTCCCTTAACTTAGTTAATTACCTCAAAGCTGAACTGCACTTAGTCATATCATCAAAGCAGAATTTACTTTGCTTTATAAAGTCTTTTCCATCACCTAGGAAAGCCAGCTTGAACCTTACAACTAAGGTACTGAAATGACTTGCCTTTTGCGTTTTATTTTAAAAAGACATGTCCTTTCAATGTGAACTTTCCATTTCCTTTAACAGTGGTAACAACAGCATTTCATAAAGGTTAACACTTGTCAGTCTGTAAATGAAATCAAGCTCCATTATTATATTATCTATACCTGTGAAAGGGGAAATAATTCACTGTGATTGTTTCTCTCATACATTACCATTGCTGTGAATATAGACCATAAATAGTATCCATATGGCATTGGATATTTTCAGCAATGTCCTGCAATCTGTAAGTCATTTTTCCAGGTGATGTCTATTTTAAAATTATACATAATTTTCATTATTATGTCCACAATATAAGTACTTCTTTAAATGAACATTTTAAAAGTAAATGGACCATAACCACTTTTGTAGATCCTTTTTCTAGTGGCGTATGTGTTCACATTTGGACACTAAATAATAGTTTCTCAGACTGACAGAGGCTTTGACATTGTAAAATATATAAAGCTACAGGGTTACAATATGAAATTTTGGAACACTAACCCAAAACAGTAAGCTGAAAGTTAAGGGAGAAATGAGCGTGTAGATGCAGAGAGGTTTTTTTCCTCAGCTGTGACTATTATGAGTTCCTTAAGAGAGAGATCTCTTGGGCTCAGAAAACCACAGTACTCCCCAGTCTCCTTCACCATTGAATTTTGGACTCAAGGAAAGCTAACCTTCATATCTCCTTTTTTTGGAGGCTTTTGAAAAGCTATTATTTTCTGATGTTTGCCTCAATTAGAGTGATTTTTTTCACATTTAAAGATCGTACAATGTTGCTCAATGTGAAAAGCTTGGTCCCTTAGTTTTGAAGGTTTCCAAGCTTCCCCATAATCTACTGTAATTTAGGACCATCAAAATGGAGATTTTAAGAGGCTATTTCTCTTTGAAAATATTTAACTATTTCCGTTCATCCTGCTTGAATTCAAAATCACTGAAGATAAATTCCTGAGAGTATTATCAGAAATCTTCATGTCTTAAGATGAAGGCTAATCTCTGTACAAAAAACAGATGCAGGCTGTTCGCTGCCGTTCGCTCACTTATCTCCCTTCTGCCTTCTCCTCCTCGCAGCAGCCTCGCCGGTGCTCCTGGCAAGCTGGTGGCAAGTAACTTAAGATGCTAGATTTCTAGAGCGTGCTTAATTTTTCTTTCTTCTCAGGTGAATTGCTTCACATATAGGATGTTTGCTTGTACAAATAATCTTGCAAGATCATTTAGAGAAAGGAAAAAAATCAGTTAAACTAATGAGGTAAGGTTGGTCAGAGCAATAGCTCTGAAGACAAACAGTGGAAAAGGATTGCCTTTTCCAGGTTATCCTAAGTGCTGAATGCAGGCTGCACTGCTGTTGCCAAGCTTTTGACATCTTTCAAAATTGTAATGATAAGTTTAAACCCCTACTGGTATCCTTTTGGGGAAAAGCTGTCAATGAAATATAAGCTACCAATCCAAAATAATGGTATATTTTGAACCTGGGAGTCGAGTTAAATTAATGTCACTTCTAGAAGACAAGTATGATAATTTCTGGTGTTGCTCAGTTTTTCAATTGAGGCATTTGTTGCTTAATTACATTTGACTTGTATGCATAAATAAATCTGCAAGGTTAATACATTATTTTCTAGTAAGTATCTGGAGGCTTTCCCATTTAAAACTAGTCAGTGTTCTCATAATGCCCCTTTTTTCTCCATGCTCCCTCCCCACTTTCATCTCCCCCCTGCTGTCCAAAATGCCCCGGACTATTGTTCAGAGAGGAAAGGCATCTGTGTGTCCACAGGCATCAAGATTAAGGAAATAGCTTCCAGATTTAACGCCCGGCAAGGCTGGTGCTCAGCTGATAAATACAAAGTTTCCAGTCCACATTTCAGCCTGGATTCAGAAGGCATGACTTTGTCTCGTTACAGTGTTTTATTGCAATTTTTAACAGTAGTGACGGAGCTACACCAGCTAAATGGGAAGAGTACTAATTTTAAAGACGACCGGCATTTGCCATATGATCGCACGATGGTTGAGGTTGGGAGGGACCGACTAGATCACCTCGTCCACCCCTGCCCCACTCAGAGCAGAGCCAACACGAGCACTCCGGACCGCGTCCGGCCGAGTTTTGAGTATTTCCAAGGACGGAGACTCCTCCAAACAAAGCAAACCTCCTACGAGCAAGGGTACTGGGGTTTGGGGAGGTTTTGGGGTGTGGGGAGGGCGCCGGGCTGGGCTGCAGGGGCGGCCACTCCTGTGAGGAGAGCGGCGGGGCTGCCCCGGGCCGGTTCCCTCCAGTTCCAGCCGGTTCCGGCCGGTTCCAGCTGGTTCCAGCGGAGCCCCTCAGCCTCGGGGAAAGCCTGGGGAAGAAAGGGCAAAAGGGCTGAGGGAAACGGGGTGAGAAACAGCCCTGCCAGCCCCGAGGGGAGAGCGGGAGGAGGGCGGGAGGTGCTCCCCTCCCCGGCAGGGACGGCCCTGCCGCCTCTGGAGAAATTTCCACTCCCCGCCATGTGTTACTATGTAGATTTGGTAGAATATAGAGAAATGATTAACTTTTTTTTCAGGTCTGTGTAAGGCCTAGGTTTTCCTTAGACATGAACTCCATAGATCCTTGTTTTCTCTCTTCAGTGGATATCCTGTCTAGAAAATTGAATATTTGGCCTAAATATAACAGCTAAGGAGTAAGCTATGCCGCTTGAATAGCTATGGACAGTAATTCCCAATCTTACTTTGTAACCTTGTCCCAGTTTCAGCTGGGATAGAGTTAATTTTCTTTCTAGTAGCTGGTATAGTGTTATGTTTTGGGTTCAGTGTGAGAAGAATGTTGATAACACACTGATGTTTTCAGTTGTTGCTCAGTAGTGTTTAGACTAATGTCAAGGATTTTTCAGCTTCTGATGCCCAGCCAGCAAGAAGGCTGGAGGGGCACAAGGAGTTGGGAGGGGACACAACCAGGACAGCTGACCCCAACTGGCCAGAGGGGTATTCCAGACCATGGGACGTCATGCCCAGTATATAAACTGGGGGGAGTTGGCTGGAGTGGGGTGGATCACTGCTCGGGAACTAACTGGGCATTGGTTGGCGAGTGGTGAGCAATTGCACTGTGCATCACTTGTTGTATATTCCAATCCTTCTGTTATTATTATTGTCATGTTATTACTGTTATTATTACCATTATTAGTTTCTTCCCTTCTGGCCTATTAAACTGTTCTTATCTCAACCCACGAGTTTTACTTTTGTTTTTCCCCCGATTCTCTCCCCCATCCCACTGGGTGAGGGGAGAGTGAATGAGCGGCTGCGTGGTGCTTAGTTGCTGGCTGGGGCTAAACCATGACAAACCTGCGTTCCTACACAGAAATGCAGAGCTACCAACTTCAGTGATTTTTGTGCTGCATGATGACTGATCAGGCCAACCACACCTTTTCTCACTGTCTTTTTAAGTGATGGCTGTTTACGTTTATATCGTGCTGTCTAATTTTTTGCCTTTTCTGAGAAATTAGTTGAAAGCTGAAAACAATGGTAATGGGTAACCTGTGGAAGAGAAATGGCTTTCTGTTTAAAAATAGAGAACATGAATGCTAATTTTGGCCCTGAGGTAAGTTTCTGGCAAAGAAGGTTAGCTCAAATGCTGTTTTGTTTTTCTTTAATAGGAGCACCTAGACATCTTAATCCTGTCCTTCATACTGTGAAAGAATACCTGGAAGAAGCCTAATAAACATGGAAATACTTCAAACATTTTATTTTTTGGAATTACGGTGTTAATTTTAGAAAACATTTTGGGCCAACTCTGGAGCAGGCACTGTTGTGAAGAAATCATCAGTATAAATTGTGTTCTGTAAGAGGAAAAGAGACATAAACATGATTTTTTTTAAGAAAAAATATGTGCTATATCTGTGTCATTCCCATGTTACCTTTAACTATTGGAGGTTTAAGAAAGAAGATAGCTGATTACTGATAAAGTTCTGTGAGGAGGATCACCGGTTTCCCAGGGCTGTATTTCCATGATTTAAGTTGGCATTTTGCACTTAAGTCTTTGTGACAACTATGCGTTCCTCATCACCCCATCTTCTGAACTTTGAGCAACTGAAGGCCCTGTGCAAACTGAGATGAGGCTGCCCAGCTGTGCAGATGTGATTGTGTCCTGTGATGTGGGAGCAGCTCCCTTTCTCCAGCTGGTTGTGGTATGGAGCTACACTCAAGACAAGCATGCCTTGGTTGGCTCCTGAGCAGTGTGCCATCTTTTCTCCTGCTTCAGGGCTCACAGATGTAGTTGGCTGGTGGACTGATCAGCTGGATCCAGCTTCTGTCTTTGAGGAGCTGAAGAGAATGTATGCACCATATGTCTTGTGATGAAATATAGCAGGTAAAGAATCATTAATTATATTATTACACTGTCAGTTACTGTGATAACAAAATATTTTTGTGAACCTTTCAAGCATGCTCTCATGTGTGCATGTCTGGGTTTTTAGTTTCTTCTGGTTTGGGGTATTTATTGGGAAGTGCCTTGCTGCAGTTGTGGTTGGTTTTTTTCTCTGCTATTGAAGGATATATTCTTTATTTTCCCCTAGGAAATCTCTTTGTAGGTTGCTTTTTCTCATCTTCTCTTTTGTGATCTTGGTTGTGCGAGAGCTGCAATTTTATGCTTGTTTCACTATCGCTAATTTTTGCTGACAGTTATGTTTATGCAAATGTAATTTTCTGTGATCGCAAACAAGACAATGTCTTTCTGGTACCTGCTGTCGGTTTTGTGATATCTAGTGACCTGCATGTGTAAGCAGTTCTGCTTTCAATTCAGATGTCTCACTCCCAGTGTTGCAGGGACAGGGCACTGATCCTGGTGCTCTGACAGCAGTATTTTATAACTATACAACCTGACTTTGTGGCTCTGCTGAATCCTTTGTATCAGGGAGGTTGAACTTGTTTTGCCCTTTCACTCCATTCTAACATTGATGCTTCTGCCTGTGCTTCGACCTTCTTGCCTTTTTCCTCCTGCCAGTTCATTTTGGTCCTGTTGTCCCATTGTTCAGACTCAGGTATTGTCCTTCTCCGTAGCCCTAACTCTGATGCCAGAACTCCCTCCAGTTCCCTTTCAACTCCTAACCATGAACCTCACATATGAAAAATGGATTAAGTCTCATCCTTTTAAGAAAAAATAGAGGCATATTTCTTTTTTATTAAAATAACAAAAAAGGCAGAAAAGCTGCCTGTTCTCAGACCAGACTACTTCTTTCTGTTGCTGTTTCCATTATTTCCATTGCTCACCCACCACAAAGATACTGCTGTTTTTACTTTTTTCTAGCCCCCCTTTTCCTGTGCAGGATGCCAAGCACACAGGAAGGAAGGGGAGAGAGAAATAGTAATAGTATTAACTAGGATCCAAACAGAATAAATTTGAGTAATGCTGGCACCTCCCTTCCAGTATGCTTGAGTGAGTGGGGCAAATGCTTTGCAGAAGTGATCGAAAAAAATTCAAAGACAGTTATGTGCACACAGATCTGAGTTAATAAAACGTCTTATCATGTCTCAGCTTAAACCTGTAATAAGTTACACTAGAGTTACAGGAACTGTTCATATGCATAAAGCTTGGATAAGTTCACTTGCTGAATAAAGGTCCGAGTTCTCTTCCCTATTGTATATTAGTTTTTGAAGTAAAACATTAGTCTTTGTAAATGATAAAATGAAACGAACCCGAGAAGGAAACTTAGCAGGAACAATGAGTACTTTATATCTCCCCCCCACCCCCCACCTTCTCCCTTCCCTTAGATTTGGCAGGATTCTTCAGGAATGGAAAACATACCTTAACATTTACCAGCATACATGAAGTGATTTTTCAAAATTTCTGCCATTAGTAATTTTAGAGCCAAACTTTGAAAGGGCCTTAAACTCATGCATGCATACAATGTTCATGGTCACCTTCCTGATGTTTATCTTTAAGTGTTTTTAATGAGCCTACAGTGCAGACAAGATGCTGCTAGGAAAAAAAACAGTTGTACATATAAATGACTTGGATAACCATGCAGTTGCAAGGATTATTCTTTGTTATGTGCCTTTGCTCGTGTGAAACTGAAGAACTTCAAAAATGTGGCCTTGAAGGATATTTTTAAAGCAGCTATTCAACTTGGATCTAGTTGTGTGTGCATAATTATATACATACATGGCCTGATGGTTATCTGACACAGGTTTTATTGCCAAGGGACACATTCCATTATTCACAATGCACACTAGTATAAGTCTACTATGCCTACCTTTGGATTTATGTTGCTGCAGTGCTTGAGAGCCCTTGTCATGGATGAGGAGCCCGTTGTGTTAGGCTCTGCACAAATGGAGAATACGTAGATGTTCCTGCTCCCAAGAGCAACTCTCCACAACCTATTTGGATTCCTGACAGGATTTTTTTTTTTTTTCTCAGCTGCAACTCAGACTTGGGAGGGTTTTTCTCAAACATCAGCTAAGTATAATGCTTTCATTTTACATTGACGACAATACAGTGTTTAAGAGTTTTTTTGTATTGAAAACCTAAACCTTGATCGTAGTAATAAAAGCGCTTCATAATATTTTAATCATCTCTATCATCAAGAAAACTTGCAGGAAAATTCTATGTGTGTAAAATGGTTAAATGTGAATGGTATGTAAAATGATGTTGCTGTTGTTTCTGTCTGTTAGTAGGTGCGATAGTGTTGAATGAAGCATGGATTAAGTTTCTTTTCCTTTTGTGATTAGATTGTTAGAGCTTAAACTTGGTGCATTCATCAGACTTAAAAATATCACAGGTGAGCATATGGATAGCTAAAAGGTGTCAGTGCTCATATCTACTATACAATAAAAATGAAGATTGAAGAGGCGCTAATGACAATCTGTGGAGTACTTAAGGAAAGAAGGAAGGTGCATACAGGGACAATAACTTATTGCTCAAAAGCAGTGAGGATGGTGACTTCACAACTTCCATGGGCAATCTGTTCCACTCCTTCACTGTTGTCATATGCAGTTTGCAGTTCTCTTGTTTCAGTTTACACTCACTGCTTTCCATCCTCCCACCGTGCACCACTGTGATGTGCCTGACTCTATCTTCTCAATGACCTCCTTGTATGTATTGTAAAACTGCTACTAGGTCCCTCCAACGCCTTCTGTTCTTGAGGCTGAAAAAGCCCCAGTCCCTCAGCCCTCCTCATAGGACAACATTCCAGCCCCAAAACACTGAAATTGCTTCAGTTTATCGATGTCCATCCTGTATTGGCGGCCCCAAATCAGACACAGCTTTCTAAATGAAATCTCACAAGTGCCAAGCAGAGGGAGACAATCCCTCCCGTCGATGTCCTGGCTGTGTCCCCGTGAACACCTCCCAGGGCGCTGCTGGCCGTTCCTGCCGCCAGGTCACACCGCTGGCTCGTGCCCAGCTTGTGCCCGCCAAGGCACCCAGGTCCCTTCCCGCAGAGCTGCTCCTGGCCAGGCAGGGACCAGCCTGTGTCCTTGCACCGGAGCGTCCTGCCCAGGGGCAGCACTTGGTGTCTGTCCTCGGTTTAGTACCCTAACAGATAAATCAAATTTGAATAGTCTCTTAGTGCAATTTGCACGCAAGTGTTGTATCATTCCTGTAACGTTTGCTAATCAAATGATCATGACTGCACGTCTATTAAAATGCTATATCTGAAACTACAGAGATTTTATAGTGTCATCCTAGCTATGTTGTGCTACTTAATTAACATTGATCGATCCTTAAAATTCAGGTCCAAATGTTAAAAAACCTTGGTAGGAGGCAGGAAAGTGGGATAGTGAGGTGAGATTGAATGTTGAAATGCAGATTCAGATTTGCAGCTGACTGTACCCAAGGTCCAGACAAATGCAAGCAATGCATCTGGAAATGCAAAAGGAGATGGGATTACATTCTTGGCCCAGGTTCCGTTTTTGCTGATCCATTTTCAGCTGTTTGATTAAAGAGGACATCTCTTGAACACCATATATCAGTATGCATCAGTTTATTGCTGTAGCCTAAGGTGCGTCAAGCCACAGAAAAGCAGCGAGCAGAGACAATGAAGTTCCACAGAACCTGCTATAGATATGAATCTAGCTTTATCTCCTTCAAGACCCCTTCTAGGACTTTTTTTTCTTTAATCAGTCTCCAGATCCTATTAAACAGGAACAAAAAGAGGAAGAGGAAGTACACAGTATCTGCTTTCTACAAAGCAGACTGTATTTATTTGTTTAAGTGAGACAGAATCTCAATGTCTTCAGTCTTTCTTAAAAGCAGATTTAAGCAAACCATCCGGGCAGCCAGCCAGGCAGAGTGTGCATTTTTAGGCACTGACTCAAAGACAGTGTCAAGACATATTAAGCTGGGTGCCTAGAAATAATATATATGAGATTAAAAAAAGAATACTAAAAGATCATCTTGCCACAGTTGTGGCTGATTATTTGGTACAGGACGAAGAGAAATTGCATTGTAAGCCATAAAAGGGTGATGAAAAATGCTTTGAAATCTTAAGCTAATACAGTATCTAGGGCTGAATGCCATCAAACACTTCACCATCGTGCGTCACCTGAATCTAGTCTACAAAGAAGCTGATTCAAACCACCACCTTCCCAGAAAAAATGTAGTTTCTTAAGTATTTACTTGTGTGGAAAACTTCCTTAAATGATTGGATATCTCAGTAGGAGATTGCTTTATATTACAAGGGTGGAACAACTATGCTGATTTTCCCCTTTGTTTTAATACGTGTGTGCAGCAGTACAAATTAAGCACCTCATCCACAAAATATCATTTATATGATGAATAACTGACTTTGTTCTTAACCTTGAGTGCTGAGATGAGAGCAGTGTTTTCCTCAGCTTTGGAAAAGCAACAATCATCGGTAAAGATTAACAGTTTTCATGGCATGATGAAATAAGTTTCCTTTTCCTTTTTACTCAGCATGTTGTCACCAATAACGCAGTACTTATACCAGCTGAATATACCTTTTACCTCGAATACTTTGCAAGGCGCAGTAGGATTCACAGAGGTTAGTCTCGGTAGATGGTGCTGCTGTGTCTTAAACGAATTCCTAGGATGAGCTGCAAACGCTGCCCTAGGCAGTAGAGGCACAGTAAAGGTTCTGCCTCTATGGATATTACAGACAGCCTTAAAGAAGTTTGTTTTGTTTTGTTTTGTTTTTTAATTAGGAGTGAGCAGGAATGATTTGGTGAGGTTTCATGTGGCTGTAAAACCTGTACCAAAAGAGAAAAAAGCTATGAAGTAGGTCTTATGGTTTATGAGTGAAATGGACTCTGTGCAGGATGAATCAACTGCGCTATCAAGTCAGGAAAGAAAACAGGTGTCTACTGAATTATTAGTGCTTATGGCCTTTAATTGCCGGTGAAAGGATATGACCGTGCCTTATCTGATATTGTACTTGTCATTCAAATAGATTAAGGAAGACTCCTGCACAGGTTACGTAAAAAAGGGAAGTTGCACAGAAAGGTTCTGCTAATAAAGTGCGTGAAAAGAGTACCATGCTGCACTGGAGTACTCTGTTGTTACTTCAGTACCTGCCATGCAGAAATCAAAAGAGCAGATTTTCTCTCATGCCTGAAAAGAAAACCTGAAGGCATGTATGTCTACAAACATGAGATTCCCCCACACACACCCCGTAGCGTTTCTTACAAGCATTTCCTCGCTAGGATCTCTGGATTTCAATAGTGCAACAGACTAATGGTGCAGTCTGAGAGCAGCTCTGGTCCCTTCGTTATGTTGCCCAAAGCTGTTTTTGGCTTTTGCACAGCAGATAGCAATTCCTGGATCCCAGTTCTGCTGAGCCAGCTGGGCTCTTACAGCCTGTTTACAGTTGGGAGCTGCGCTGCTTGAGAGACTGAGGACAGTAAGAAATATAGGCGCTCTCGGGATAGTGGGAGGTAAGGCAGCCTGAAGACAAAGCCCTAAGTGGAAAATTAGGGCAGCATTAACTTATAGACCAGGTCTGGGCCAGTCTTAGCCATGTAAATAGCCTACATGATGGATAAACTGAAGGGATTTGATCTGTTTAATGAGCAGCATGGTCTTTTTTAAACAAATAGATGTAATTAAAGTAGCAGACTGCTGCCCCACAGCATGCTCCCAGATGGCAGCACAATCTTTAGGCCAGGGTTTCCTTCTGGTTTTTTGTAGGCAATCCCTGGAGCAAAAGAAGGCAAGTTACTGTGGTGACTTAATGCAGGATGGGTGGAGATCACAAACAGAAAAGCATCCCTTCTGTGGAGATCCCCCTGGACACATCTTTTCCATCCTGAGGAGCTGATAAAGTCTAGCTGAGCCGAGCTGTCTTAGATACTTGGTTTATTCCTCAAGAGCATACAATACTTATTTTTATATCACATCTGTCTGGCTACCACCCCCTGCCATGAAATCCTCTCTTTGCTATGTATTATTAAGCATACTCAATCTCTTAAACATTTTTTTTAAGGCCAGAGAAGATGGTTGTGATTCAGAGAGAACACATCACTGAAAACCATAGACCTAGCTGGTACCCTCAAACTGTAAGCAGAGTTTCTTGTTACGATGCGTAAGAATTTGCACTGGAGAAGTGATGACATAAGATGATGTTTTGCTCTTATTACATATTTAACATATCATTGACTCTTATAAAACTGCAGACAAATGTATAGACTGTGACAGAAGTATGTGGACATGCAGACATGGTATTAACCTGAACGCTTTATTTCTTAAGTAGCTTACATTTTTATGGAGAAAAGCTGCTTTACAAGCTATTTAGATGAAGATTAACTTGTTTAATGTTTAGCTTCATTCCCAGTAGAGCAGTGCCTGAAATCTATTTAGTCTGAGAGAAATGCAAGAGCATTGTAAGTGTTTTGACTTAATTTGAATATTGCTAATGATAAGGGACAGAGACTCTTGAAAATGAGTCCAAACAGTCAGCTGTTTACATAATACTTGAGTCACTTGGTTGGACTGCCATGTCCTTATCTTTGCATGCACAAGACTATTCCAGCCTTCTCAAAAGTGGTCTTAGGAGCTTGGATCCCAGCCTCTAAGCTCTATAAAAGACTGAACACACTTAATTAAGTGGCTGCTGAAATGAGACTAGCCACAAACATTACAGAATTTATAAATAGATGATTGAATCTGTGTCTGGGTGTAGCAAATCTCGAAGCCTCAAAGCAGACTCCGGGCTGTATTACATCCGCAAGTCTTATAGGAAGCCTGGTGACATAAAGCACAGTTTGCAAGTAAACCAAGTTTTCAGAGTCTTAGAGCCATTGGTAAAGCTGGCAAGCCTCATTTTTCTGGTCAATATATTGCTTTCCATAAGACTCAATGCATCTCCCAAATATCTATGACTGATCACCTCAGATAGGGAACCAGATTGTTCCACCTTTAAGCAATTATTCTCTGTGCCCAAGAGTGGCTTTCTAGAGGATGCTTTGCTCCTTGGTCCTTGCATGCTGTTCTAGCTCATGCCTATGCTTGTGATTGCTCTAGATGCCTGCCTCAGCCACAGGCACAGAAGCTGAGTAGGACAGATGAAATTGCTTGAACTAAAATAATTTTCATTTTTGTTTGCTGAATGTAGGATGGACGACTTCTTCCATTAAAATCTCTGCAATTCTGGAGTATTTCTGCAGAGTCCTGGGTTCTTTGATACAGACTGCTAAGTCTCGTGTTGGGACCTACTCTTAAGGACCAACCTCATCAAGTGTCAGATGGAGGGAATCTCCTGCACAGCAGTTACTCTGCCTGGAGATTGTGACCTCCAAGAGGAAATCAGGAAGAAGAAGAGGTCTTCCTGTGGGAGGTTATGCCACTGGTTAGGAGCCACCAGCTCCTAGAATAGGTTTCTACTGTCAAATACATTTTTTGCTCCACTAGTAGCTACCAGCAGTGACAATCTGAGCTCCACTCTGAGACTTCCCACAGGATGCTTCTGTCTAATAACCCAGCCCAGCTGAACTATTTCTGAGGAGTCCCAACCATCCTATGATGGTCCTTGTTTCCTACATGAGGAAAAAACCCAAGACTGGAGTGCTTTATGGATTTCTGCTGAGTCAGCCGATAACCTCGGAAGCGTTTCCTTGGGATGTCATATTTGTTTGTCAGTTGTGTTCAGCATCTGTTGCGCTGTTGCTACCGTGATGGCTGTGGTGAGAAGGCAAATGTCAGTGAGTGTCTGCTTTGATCACTGCAGACAACAGTACAACGAGCAACTGGACCTGTGCTTTGAGTTACCTAGCAAGATTTGTGGTATATATGATTATTTAAATGCTTGATGAATTCTCATATAAGGCAAGCAGCAGCACTCTGAGGTATTTTAACCTTAATTTACTTCTAAACCATTTCACTGAATTTGGCACCCTGTCCCCTTTTTGATTTATTGCTCGGGAACGTTAGAGAACGCATATGTGGTTGGTCTCCCACACTAACGAATGGAGCCCCATAAACAGTTGAAGGCAATCCTCATTTGTGCTTCTACAATGTATTTGTACAAAGATGAACAGTGTCATCTCATTGAGTGAAAGGCCACGGACTTTTATCTCTCTTCCCTGCCTAAACCATTCTTTTGTCCCTGTACTGGTGTTCCTCTTAGGTCCCAGATCTGCAATTTAGTACTTGCAACTGCTCCTTTCTGCCTCTTTTCCCAGAGAAGAGATGAGTAAAAGGAGGGAAAAGAGAGGAAAAGATATGGGTGTACCCAAGAGGTGACTGTAATAGTACAGGCTGAGAATCTTCAAAAACGTCTGACACACACATATTCATGCAGTCCCCTCAGGAATCACTGACATTTATAAACCTAAATAACTGTTCACTTCCTCTTTATCCTGTTCATTTTTCAAGGCCAATCTGCTGTGCTGTCCATTTGTAAAAGGAGCAGCCTGGCCACAACTTTATTTTGGTAGCTAATCTTCCAAAAGAAGTCTTTTGAACTCAAAAAACCCTGTAAATGGTGGGGGAAACAAAGTTAGGTGTCTCTCTCGAGCAAGTTGAATCTGTTGGGGCAGTGGATAAAGGCATCATTTAATTTCTGTCTTCCTTTTACGCTTCCCACAGGGAGGCAGCTGTTGAGTTTTCTTGGCCCTGCCATCCCTATGGCATAGGCTGGCATGCTCAGGTGTGATCTCTGTAGTCCCCAGCAGGTGATTCATTCTGGTGGCTGATCCATGACAGGCTGCTGGGCAGGCGAAATGATTAAATCCTGCATCGAAAGGGAGGTATAATTCAGGCCATATGTCACGGCTGTGTGTGTAGAAGCGGGTGGGTGAGGGACCACGGTGGAAGTGGAGAAATAAGCACTGAGTCAGCAGCAGAGATGATTGAAATTTATCCAAAACATGTTGCCAAAGATTTTGGTAGCACCTCCAGTATTACTAATGACGAGGCTGGGAGGTTTGGAGTTCCACTGATTGGCAGCTGCACCCTCGGAAAGGGACATGGGGAAACTTTCTCATCTGTCAGGATCTCATTATTTGCAATGGAGCCTGACAGCTCTAAGGTTACACGTGTATAAATCAGTCAGGCAGAAGAGGAAGCAGACGGTAATTTTATTTTGCAGTGGCACAGGGGGAGAATTGTCATCCCGGAGTCTGAGCGGCACGACCGCTGCCGTGTGCTGAGCAAGCATATACCATTCCTGAGTCCCTTCTGTCCCTGCTCCTGCTCCCTGCTGCCAGCACTGGAGCCTTCCTCCTCAGAGCTGCCCTCCTCCTCCTTCCCCTGATCCTTGAGAGAGGCCGAGGCAGCCAGCAGTGCTTACCTGTCCCCTTTCTGAGCTGCGTGGAGTTGAGATCACGGCTGCATTAATTTCCTATACCATCATGTCACTGCTTGCTCTCCTCCCAGTCCCAGGAAAGGCTGGGCGGGGAGGAATGCCGCTGGGCGGGGAGGAATCCCACTGGCCTCTAAAGTGAGAGTCTCGATGCAAGAACAAGATAACTTTTTTTAGGAACAAAATGAATCCCAGAAAACCAACCCAGGCAGCACTGGGAGTTGGAGCTGGGGTTACCAGGATCTCATGACAGGCTCTCCTGCCAACATCTTCACTTGGGTGTCAGCGGGACCTGAAAGCAGACTTGGTTTGTTTTATATTTCTTTAATCAGACTTGGAAGAAATAATCCAGATATGTATCAACTGCTAAATGTTTTTTCTCATTCTCAGCTCGTGAGTGATGTGGCTTCAGGTTTCTTGTTTGGATTCAGATACTGTAGTGAGTTAGACATGCCATAAACTGTGTAGACTTTCTGAGGTGACTGATTCAGTTTACTTATCTGGCAATATATGATACTTCTGCCAGGACTTTAGCCTGGGCTTCAAAGCATCAATTTCTAGCTACATGGAGAGGATACATAATACCTTCTCAGAAATTAGGCAGGATCTGAGATTCTTTTTTAAGGGATTAAAGTGATGTAGGGAAGCAGAAGAGATGGCAGAGGAAAACTGTTTTGGTATCTACAATTACTAAGCTGGGAATAGTTTCTCCAAAGAGATACTGATCCTCCACTTATTTAGAAAGTTTTTAAATTAAGCACTGCAGAAGATGTTGGGGGAGGAGAAATAGTCCTGATTTCTGAACCTTTCTGTAACATGGACTTGTTGATTCCCCCTGCAGGTTGGCCTAAGGTGAGGCACAGAGCAGTGTGTCCGTTCAGTTGAAATCATGGATCCACTTAGGAATTTTCAGGTCGCAATCTGTGGACAGGGTGCATGACTCTTCTGTGTGTAGATAAATAAAAAAGCTAGAAAAATTAGGTGCTATCTTCTGCAAAAATGCTGTAAAACATAACCTCTAGCATACACTGTGGATAGGCCTCTTGAAGAGAAAACTCCTGGATAACCACTTCAGAAGCTCCAGAGGTGCAGAAGGTATTCTGATTTTGCATAAATTTACTCAGGAAGAGAGAGCTTGCCGCTGTTACGTATTCTCCCTCTCTCTCCCCTTATCTCCCTCCTTTTGCCTTCCTCCTCCTCCCTCACCCTCTGCCTCTTAGCGGTAATTAATCTAGGTACATTACTCATTGGGATAGTGTTCTGTTTTTTCCTGCTTATAAGCCAAAAGCACCTAACACTTGTCTTTGCCAGCCCTGGGGTTCATAAAGTGCCAGAGAAAATGAGTTTAGTAGCTTCTCTCCTTTTCCTTTTTTAATGCACAAAGATTGAGAGCTTTTGTGTCTATGCACAGCCGTGTGGCCCCATCCTATTGCTTCAGTTGACAGCTACTGTCTCCTTGGGACATCAGGGACGTAGCAAACGGAGCCGAGACCAACAGACCTGGCGTCACCTGCCCCCCACCCCCGCCTCTTCCCTGACATTTTTGTGCTTTTGCAGTGCTTTTCCTTCCAAATGAGAAGCCATGGATCCATTCAGCATCACCTCCTTTATTAGCCTTTATAAAAGAGGTTGAGAAGATTTCATTACAAGCAAGAGGGAGAGGCACTGGGGGAAGGAACCGTGAGTCAGTCTAGGCAGGAGAAGTGGAGCAGGGGTGGCAGGAGCTCAGGCCCTGAGTGTTGGGTTGGGCTGGGGTTGGGATAGTGACTCTTCAGCTCCTGACACAGGGCTGGTTTGGCTAGTTGCCCCAAGCAGGTACTATGGTCTTTGGTGCCCGTGCTGAGGGCAGTCGTGCAAGAATCACATGCAATGTGAATGCATCGCTTTTCTGGGAGAAACAGCCAAGTGCTCAGCTCTTCCCCATCCTCAGTATAAATTTGACTCCTTCTACACCATTATCCAAATTTCTTCTACCCTTCTTGGTACTGTGTTGTGACGAGGCTTTCTCAGCACTTGGATTGACTGGTCATTACTTACTTTTCCCAGCACCAGACAATGTCCACATTCTCCTCTCACCGTTTCTGCTGCCCAGCATCCTGCTGCCTGAAGTCATGCACTTTATGTAGCTCGCCTTTCCACCTTCTCTCCTATTTTCTCTTGTAGCTGTGGTCAAAGACCCAGTTCTGTTCCTACCCCTCTCTCTGCTGTGGGGGGCATTTTCCATCTTTTCTCAGGTTCTTGGGCTGAGCCGTCAAGAGCACTGCTCTAGAGGACCTGGATGGCTGCAGAAAATGCCATTTACGTCAGCTTATTCTCACGGGGGAAACCTGCAAGTTGTAAAATATATATATAAGCCTGTTGGCTGAGGCCTAAAGTGAAAATTAACCCCTTGCATTGCACTTCCTCACCTTGCCCAAATACCAGAGGGCAGAGAAACCTAAAAAAGGAGTGTCCCTGAGTCTCCATCTCAGGGGGTGAGGGGGAGACAAGGGGGAACAATGAGCAAGTCTAAAATATACTGGGTTTTCATGCATTAGGAAGTTTGAGAGGGGTTTTTGCTGAAAAGGCAGCAGAGGAAGGCTGTAGCAGTATGCAGAAGTCCAGGCCAATTAACCCAAACCATGCCTGAGATGAGCGCATCCCCTGGTGTGCAGGAGATGCTTCCAGTGTTGGAGTGCAAAGGTTAAAGTGGACAGAGGAGAGGAGAGAAAGGGACACGAGATGTTTTTCTGCATGTGTTTGGCAAGTTCTGGCACAGAAAAGGCTTCTTATGAGTTTCCTGGGAGCTGAGAAATGAAAGCAGCTGCTGAAGAATCACCTTAAGGGAGATTCCTGATAGACTGTATTTAGCTCTCCGTGTTATCCACACTTTCTAAAGAGCTGAAATAACAAACTGTGAGCAGAGCGGCAGGGAAGTTATCACTGGTGTTAGAAAGAGGGGTGGATTGATGTGTGACTGGCTGAGGGCAGAATAGTTCATGGCAGGTAGCAGGACCCACTACGGGAAAATATCATGGCTACTGATTCTCTGAGCTGACACTGGACCTTGCTACTCATCCAGGATAACAACTAGGTGGCTTTAGCAGTTGTCTTCAGCAGAAACAAAAAAGTAAATTGTCATTGCAGTTATACTTCAGGCATTTTCCCCTTGCCCCGGAGGAGGGCCAAGCCAGTATTCCTTTAAAAACTCCTTTAAATTTAAACTATATCCTTGTTGCTGCAAGTTGCATTCTGGCAGGAGGGTCACACATGCATGTAACTTTGCAATAGTGTCCAAAGATTTCACATGTCAAAACCCTCTTGCTGCACAAGTGAGAGGGTGATGCTTGCACTGTGTGTTAAGTACATAATGAGAGAGGTATGGGGGCAGGGGCCATATTTGAGGGAATTACAAAATATTTCTTGAGTTAAGTATGTTTATGAAACATTTCAGTCAGGACCAGTTATACACCAGTGGTTCCCAACCACATTCAACCCTTTTCATGGCACTGCGTGCTGCTTTCTTCTGTCTCCCATCTTGACAGCAAACCCCAGAATATTGTTGCTGCCTCTGCCTTCCTCCACTGCTGTCAGTTTGAGAAAGTGCCAGTGGAAAGACTTAGATAACCAGCCAAGCAAAGCATACTAGTTGGGTCTCTCATCTTTAATGTTGCCGTTCAAGCCAGAGAGGTTATTTTAATTGGGACCTAGTATTAGAGATAAAATTATTTTTTTTTCCTGGAAAGTGATTGTGTTAAATTTGAGATTAACACTAAGATTGATTAAATTTAATCTGGACCCAAATTTAACTTTCTGTCACTCAACACTGGCTTCCACAATGCAGAAGAAAAAGAATTAAAGCAGCCAGAGCATGGGATATGTCAATCTCAGCTATTCATTTTTAGGATATTACAGGAGGCCAGTGTGTTTGGACAGTGAAAGGAGAGAAACAGCCTGGTTTTAGAAGTGCTAAGGATCCCAGAGAATTCCTGGTACACTCAAATTTTGGACACTAAATCTTCCTGAACATCAGACCCATAAAGTACAGAGTACATCTACATTACTTGCAGTATCAAATGAAAAAATCTTAGAGTTCCTATTCTCTTGCTCTTTTGTTTTTTTTTTATATTACTTCATTGTAAATGATTAAAACCTACTGACAGTATCTCCTCTCCACCCCCCCTTTTTTATTAATTCATGATGAATTCTGTTTTCTGGCTGACAGCAGTACCCTGTCATGGTTCGAAACTCTTCCAGTGCTTGGTTGGCTTGTTGCTTGCTTGCTGAAAAAAGTGTTTATGTCAGGATTTTTGGAAAGCAACAAAATGTGATGTTATGGAGTGGGAGGAGTTATTTTGTTTTGTTTCTACAGAACTTGAACTTTGAGGTATTTACATTGTCTAATATGTGACCCTTATTAAGAAAAAATAATGCAAATTTTTCTGGTCTGTTTTTTATATTCGTTCTTTTTTTTATACCTTTGACAGTGTAATAATGTCAGTAGGATGTGGCATTCCATGCATACACTGAGGTCTGGCAGACTTGCCAGAGAGTACAATATCTTGAGGAAATTCTCAGATATTCCCGTGTTCCATTTTTTTTTCCCCACTTGAGTTTCATGCGCATCTCAGTCACCTGCTGCTGTGTGCAAGTCCTCTTGGATTATTAGGCTTGATCTTAAAGATGTCTTCTGTTAAAGTCTCTGTATCTGAAGAAGTATCTCACACATCAGAGTTTCATCCCATGAGCATCCTACATAAGGAGTGAACTTTCACCCCAGTGCACAAAGTTTGAGAATTCAAGCTTTTTGTCAAAAATCTTTTTACTGGAACAAGAATGACCCGTCTATTTTGTGAATATAATGAAAGCATTAAAAAATTAAGAATTCAGCTACCTACAAAACCAGAGACCATTCTGAATCTCACCTTTCCCTACAATCGCATATGTTTGTTTAAAGATATCACATGTCAAACTGGTAATGGTTTTGCATGCAGAGCAAGAGAATATAGTTATTGTCAGAGACAGGTGCAAAGTTTTAAGACATGAAATGATGAGTTTCACTTAGATAATGCTCCCAGAGCCAAAGAGGAGGCTGTTCTCTACCAAAAAAAAATTAAGAAACTGCTGATTGGCAGTTCCATCTGTTAAAAGATGTTCCCTCTTCAATGGTGTTTGTTTATACTAAAAAAGTGACTGCATATATCATTAACTTACACTAATCATGTGCAGTCTAAGAAAACTACCAGAAAGCCAACAAAAACTGTGGTTATGACGATCCATGACGTACTGCACTGATTCACATTTTGGTCTGTTGCACATAGTGCCTAACAAGAGATCATTTGGAGAAATGGTGTTCTGAATAACACTGTTAGTAAATCAGGGTCTTTTGCTTCATATGTCATATAAGAGTTTGGTTCCTAAAATGAAAAAAAATAGGGTAATGGGGGGGTCCTGCCTAGTTTATAACACCATTCTCCTTTCTGCGTATGTTCTCAAAATGCTTGAGCATCCTAACTCCCTATGGATTTGATGTTGTTTGGCACCTAACTGAAAGCAACTTGCTCACTGGATAGCCAACTTAATTTAGAATGCACTACCTACAGTAAAATTATCTACCACATGTTGAGATGGGTAGTTGGCTGTATGGGCCACCAGATAATTTGGACTTTCAGGTCTTTGGACATCTCTTTTTCTGAGATGTTCTTGTAGACAGTTACTTTCATCTTTGTGTTTTCAAACTGAGGGTCAAATGTACTTCACTGAATATCTTTCTTTTTCTTTCTTTGCTTAACAGAATATTATCCCTGTTTTACTGTGTCCAGCTGGCACATCCTCAGCATGCTGATTTCATTTAAAAAATCACTACCCATTGTAGAAGCCAGATGTAGCTGATTAGCAGTGTTTTGCTCATCATATCACTCTGCTGGCTGAACTGTTCAAAGGGCCATTCCTGCAAACAGTGCAGTGAGTACTTCTAGAGTAGTGAGAGAAGGCATGAAGTGCTTCATCTGTGATGTGCCTGAGAGTGGGATTGTGCTTTGACAGGGTGTTTGTCATCCCACAGCTCTAGGATTTGAGATGGTTCTTCAAACATACTGTTACTGGGGTTCACTTAAGCTGTAGCAACTTCCAAGCCAGCAGCAAATTGAGCAGGCTTGCAGGCAGCCTCTCTGCCCAGCCTCAAACTTGCAGGTCCAAATTTGTACCTGGGGAGCAGACTTTCTTCCTCAAGGCTATGGACAGCTTCCTTTCAAACAGTATGGAGCAGCCATCAATATTGTGAAGATCCCCATAAACTCATTTTATAGTTTCAAACTGCAATACTATCAACTCAGACCTGATAGCAAAAATACAGTGAGTGAATTACAACTTGCATTAGATACACCCCAGTGATTTACGAGTGTTGTTCATGTTGTCCTAGGAAATGAAAGCTGGAATGATAACTGTCACCAGATTACAGGAAACCTGACTTCTAGATTATCCTATCTCTTGTATCCCCTATACCATATTAAGAGGGTCAGGCATTACAGTCATTGGTGTTTACTTGAGTTTCATCTATGAGATGTTACATATAGTTTTGCCCCTGCCAAAAAAAGAAAAATTGATCTGAAGTTTTCTATCTTGGTACTTTGCGCTGCATTGTTTCAGGACTAGGCAAAATGTTAATCACATCTAAAAATAGAACTTAGGAAGAATAAACAAGTTATGAAGAATAAACATTGTAGTACATTAAAATTATGGTGAGGTTGGTTTTGTGTTTTGGTTTTTTTTTCAGGTGGGATCTGCCATCTCTGGAAAAGCATGTACCAGGCTTGAGCCTTGGAGAAAATTGTCTGCTTGCTCTTGGTGGAGGCTGAAGTTGTTCTGCGCTGCCTTTTTGGACTGGGTGAATCTGGGAAGCTGAGTAGCAAACGGCAACCTTTTCCTCTGCTTTTAGCGAGCATCCAAGCAGCACTGCCTCGAACGCTGCCAGCGAGGAGAGACAGGGACTGGCAAGAAGTTCCTGGTGCTGGAGAAGGGAGCAGGTCTGGCTCAGCAAGCAGACGGGGAGCCAGGCCTGTGGAGGGGGCCAGTAGAAACATGGGCTACAGCTGGTCTGTTGAGCAGGATGGGAGCTGGTGAAGAAAAGGGGATAGGGGCTGGAGGGCAGGGAGCTGTGAGGAGGGAGGAGGAACTGAAGAAGGTTTCATGCCTGCAGCAGGGACATAGCATTAGAAAACAGAGCGCCAAGGTGCTCTTTCCTGCTGTCCTCCCTCCCTTTCCCATTTTCTTGGCTTCATCACCTGAAAACTGAATCACACATCAGGTGGTGTGAGGTCTGGTTAAGTGGCATCCCTACCTTTCCTTAAACTGCTTGGGCAGGTACACCTAACTAAGTCTGTATCCTAGTGCATTAAGGGACAAATCAAGGTTATATATGAAGGTTGTACTCAGTGTGAGCTTCTTTATAAACAACAGCAAACATTTTCATTGCTTGGCTTCAATAGTTTTAGCATTTATAAGGTATTTGAGTGCAGAGCATACTACATCTGGTAGAAAAATAGCTATTTTCATGCTGTGAGTACTTATTTTTTCACTTGGGATACTTTTTCTATCATTTGAGTAAGATACTCTAGTCTTCAGTCCTTACTGAGAGAGAGAGAGAGTCCAGAATTTCATGGTGTAAATAGGCATCACTAACTTAAGGTTTGCATTTCAAGGTTTAGCTTTACCACAAAGTACTGTATATTCTTCTTTTGGGAATCTACATTCTTGTTCATATATACAATATGTAGCCTCTGTTCCTCAAAAATAAATCTTAACCAGTTGTGATCATGAGATAAACCCCAACACTTGAATCGCCTGACTTTGAAAATGACTGGTAGCACGTTTTATACTTGAGTACATAGGCATGAAACTGGACCCTTTGGAATAATGAAGACGTTAAATGACAGCCAAACTGAAAAATTGTCATCTGTTGTTTTGACAGATTATTTATGCTGGGAGAATGATTAGTGAATGGGGGGAAAGGAAGGTGGCAAACATCAAAACAAGTAATTTATCCTAGTGTTCTTAGTTTTCCTACCTTTTACATAAGAGTGCTGGACGTATTCATGTATCAGTGAGATGGAGGAACTTCCTTCATCAGCGAGCAATACAGTCCGATACATCCACAGCTAGAAAGGGACAATACCAGGGATGCCAGTTATGCTGCCTCAGGGGAGAAGGAATGTAATTTCAGAGAGAGCAGGGCAGGAGGACATCAGCATGTAACTACCCTAGCAGAAAATCGATATTTTCTAAGCACAAAGCCACTTGTAACTTTTAATATTGAGGCTGCCAAATACAGTGGGAAGTTAGTTGCTTTTGATGCAGCAGTCAAAGGGTCAAATTCTTTCCCCTGCTGCTCGAGCGTAGCTCTGTGGCAGTCTGCTGGGCTCCGCCAGTGAAACTGAAGAGGAGGATTTGGCTTGCAGCCTGGTTTTAATCTGCACGTATGGTATCAATTTTGGAAGCATTTTCTGGTTGTCCTCACAGTTATAAAAGGGTAGAAAAATATATTTATTCTCTTCCCCGGTTAAAAAACAGACTTTTGTTAACTCATTTGTGTTAATTCTCTACCTGAAAAGTGCAATACTTAGCTTCATCTTCAGTTTTGCCATAGGGTTGCCCTTTCTGTTAATAATAATCTCTGCTATCTATCCTAAGGGAAAAACTGCTCTGGAGAAACCAGCTTGCCCCAGCGGATCCCAGTTCTCTCCTGCATGCATAGCTGGTGCTGAGTCCAGCGGGACGCTAACCTACGGGTCCCCCTTCGGACCGTAGGCACTGGACTTTCCTGCCTGTCACCCTTCCTCCTTTTTTTTTAGCATGTTTGCTTGGAGATGAGGAGTATCATGGAGCATGGGATGTTGGCAGTAATTGTGTACACTTCCAGCCGGCTGCTGAAGAGAAAGTATCTCCTCATGCTCACCGAAATCTTTACCTTTTGTGATGAGCGCAGTCGCCATCAGCCATTGATAAAATCGCTGGTCCCGTTAACGAGATCTGACCCTCTCAGGGCTCCATCTCAAGCACTGTCATACCTTTCCTAATTGCTGGTTTACTATAAGGTTTTCCTGAGATGGTCTCAGGACACATTCCTTGCTTTTGGTCCCTTCTGCACTGTTTTATGTCACCCCTTTCTTTGGGGTAGACACTGCTTCCTCCTGCTTCTGAGAAAGACCAGCAGCTCCTGGCTCTCCCCAGGGCACAGGACTGCGAGAAGCTGCCTGCAGCAAGGATCTCAGATTTCCTGTGTAATTGCAGATCGCATTCATGTTTTCTTCAGAATCTGAGGAAACTGCCGTGTGAGAGGCAATTAAGCTCTTTCAGTAATTTTTTGTCTTTTTTTGTTGTTTTCTCATCTAATTTCTAGTTATTCTTCCCTCCCAATTGCTTCTTCTTTTGTCTGTCTTTCCGCCCTCTTTTTGCACTCTCCTTTTTTTTAACCTCTTTCATCTACCTTTACACTCACTTAGCACCCAAGATCAAAATTCCCATGTGGCTGTACAGACCTATTGCTTCTTGACTCTTTTAATAGGCCTAAAAATCTTCTTTAGCATAAAATACTTCAATAAATAGCATAAGATAACTATGTAAGAAGCAACTGAACAACAGTGGCAGGCTGCATGTGATAAACTTGGCTTTAGTTACACTACTAGGAAATAAAATGACTGGAAAACACGGGAGGTGAGAAAATTCTGAAGTAGGGAGATGAGCCAAAGTTGTTGAGTGCAGAGCCATAAGGGCAGCCCTATCATGCACCAGCCAGTAGATAACACTTGCCACCTTGAATTTCTGCTGACAGCTGTCCACGTGTGCCAATACTATTATTGTAGGTTAATAAATCATTGGAAGTTTATTTCCAGGAAATTGGCACTGCAATTGCTTCTAGCAGTTTCCCTCAACTCCTTGACCCTGGAACATCAGTAGTTCATAATGATTAAAACAGGAAGCAAAGCAAGAAGTTCGTCATGCTTTCTAGACCACGGTGCTGCTCTGGTACTTTATATGGAATATGTATCGTCTGTGTTGTGCTGGTTTAGATTTCTCTCTTATGAAAGACAGATCACTAACTGCTGAACTGACCAAAATTACCTTCTGACGTACTTACCATGAAAACAAGCTTTAACACCTGCAGACCAGTATGGTCATGTCTGTATTTCAAGAACTGAGAATGCCTGAAACAGGTTCTCTTTTAATAAGATGAAAATTTTTGGCTATCCAAAACCTTCAGCTGATTATGATCATCATGGCCTTATCTTAATTTGGCTAGCTTGGATGTTGAATATGAGAGATGTCCTATTTTGGAAATACATTTCCAGTATTCAGTGTATTAGTAAGCCAGCCTGGGTTCTTTACTTTTTACCTGCAACATCAGCTTTTTTAGTAAGTCAGAGAATACAGGTTTCTGTGTCTATCAGATTTGTTCTGGCTATCTGCTACCAATCACTACAAAAGTTCCAGTTCACTTAAGTCTTTTGCTTTGTGCAGTAGTTTGGTTGTGACTGTAAGTACGGAGCTGTTTCTGTAGTTTTAATGTTTAATTTTGGATAGTGGTAGCAACAGTGGGAAATCTTAGGTAGTCAGGCTGTTGAACACAAGCGTGCCAGAGGCCTTGTGCATCTGGGGTTTATCATTGCACCATGAGACAAGCTCTGGCCATTGCGTGCATCGCAAATTTAGATCTGCATGACCCAATTGACAATAATTTCTGAGCAACACTGGGATAGGTTTATGACATATCCAGAACCTCAAGCTGTGTTGTACTGCACGACACACTGTCCATTTTTAAACACTGATTTGCTAAGTCTCTGCATAACTTTTGCATCGCTAGTGGGTTGAACAAGGCTACTGAAAAGTTTTCCTGAGGTTTAAGGATTTTTAGGCAAGGGAAAGTATGACAGCATATTTAAAATTTTATCCTGCAAAAGACTGAGTTCTGGGGCCAATTAAAATGTAAAGAAACCCATAAAAAATAAACTTAGGTAATGCCTTCACACATTTAGGACTAGATTAATCAGGCAAAAATTATTTGAATGGATTTGTCCACTGAAAATGACATTTCTGTACACAGTATGCTTTGATCTCTTTTTCTCTTGCACTATGGAATAGATTACAAAAAAAGCCTACAACTGTGCTAAACAAACACGGTTGTTTGGTTGTACCAAGTTTTTGTTCCAGCAGTGGAATTCATTAAAACAGCATGTTCTGTATATTGCCAGCAGGTCATCAGTGCTTGCTTGAGTCAGGTTCCTGACCTTTATTTTCTCTCGCCAAGTCTGCTAGATGGTCTCATTTTGGGAACTGTTAAAATATCTAGCGTTATCAATATATCTAGCATTATTTTTCTCATAGCTGAGAATATCTTCAAGGAGTGCTCATTGATCTTCTTTGGTAATTATCAACTAGTTTATTTTATAGAAAGTCAGATGCTTAATTGTAAATAGCTGCTGAACAGTATGAAATAAAAAGATTTTTCCCTCACCTAAAGAAAATTTAAATGCATTTGGAAACCTCTTTAGGATTTGAGGTAAGCTTTCTTCTTCGATGGGATGGTTGGGGGGACCTCTCAAGCAGCTACTCAACTGTATATGTTCCCAGTGAATTATGTGGACTTGTAATTCTTTAGCCTGATGTTCTGGTTGCTTTTATAGGTGTAACTGAGGTTAAATTCTTCTACAGTGTTACCCCGTCAACATCTCCAATAAAATGTGCCCCTACGCTCTACTCAGGTTGGAAAATTGTAATCAATCCACAGAGATCCAGCTCAGCATGTCCCTAACCTCTGTGCTTAAGCGCTGTATTTCACCCCCATTTTGGTTTTGGCACTGATCATAAGCACCTCAGTCCGTACAAGTCTAAGTGTCAGGCCAACTCCTTCGTTAGGGTTGCTATCTAGGATCAAGAAATTACACTTGCTTTGCCTGCCTCCCTAATTTTGTAGATGTTCTCAGAACAGACCTAACCCATGAGAGTCTACAAATGCAACAGTGGTTGCTGTTCTCTCTGTGCTGAGCTGGAAAGGGGGGCGAGACAGCGACTACAACATGTCTCCTTGCAGGAAGTGGAAGACTCTGATTCAACTCTTCTTGGCCCAAGGGGGGCTGAAACCTGCATTTCCCAAGTAATCTGCCAGTTGTTTTAGCAGAGTGACAATTCTGTCGTCTTCAGTCAACACCGAAGAACACCAAATAATCTGAGCTGCGGTGTACCAGGTAGGCATGGGTGTCTGTGGATGAGGTGGACATTCACGTGGGTGAGGGGAGCTGTGTATTCGACTTTCTACTCCTGGAACCACTTGGTATTTTGTTTAGTGTGCCACCTCTGCCATTCTGCTCCTGCTAGGCACCTCCCTCCAGAGACCTGTGGTCAGTTCTTGGGAAGAGGCAGCCATCTGCTTCTTATGCCAAGTTATCTGAGCAGCAGAGAGCAGCTGATTTCACTTTCTCCTTCTGTTCCTCCTCTTCATTTGTTCCTTTCATGAGTACTCCTTTTATCAGGTAGTTTTAAGTGACCTCTACTCAATGTCTGACTTCAGGCAGCTTCTGTCTTAGAGGCTGACTCATTTAGATTCCTTTGTCAGATCTTTAACTTTTGCAGTGTGCTGTAAAAGGAGCTTTAATATCTAAGTTTGGAAATTTTGGATCTCTCTTTGGGAACTAGGCACCCACGAGTTAGGGAGTGTCATGGTCAACTCTGTGGCATTTACATCATTCTCAGTTTCACCTTTCATGCCTACTCCTGTAAAGACTTGCAGATAGTCTTGAATTCTGGGCTGTCCTATGGAAGCAAGAGCCTGTGGTGAAAGCAAGTGTACTGATTCCAGGACATAAAATTAACAACCTGTCCTTCCCACCATCAGTACACTTTGAAAGATTTGAGGCCCTGGAAGCATAAAAGGATGCCTCCTGTTATGAATGTGCACAAACTCTGTGGAAGTCAGATAACTTATAGCAAAAAGATCTGGTCCTGACCTTATTGTTAATAATGATGAACTTAATCATATATTCCCAATTGATTGCCACAGGCTGCGGAAAAAATGAAACAGATGTGACCAAAGCCTTTCCTTGTTTGTGCTGTTCTGACCAAGCAAAAAATCTTGCACATTAATGAATCCCCCAAATATGTGTTGTTTAACCTGAACATTTTAATGAGTCCTGTCTCCTGTTCCTCAGACTTTGGCTTTTCCACAGTAGACAACTACACAAATGTCTTTTATATCCTGGATGCACCAAACCAGCTTTGCTACAATAAATGATTTTACTTAAATGATCAATAGGGTGTGAAGAAGAAAGTACAGAGAATTTTGCATGAATAGGTGAAGAAGGGGGTGCTTTCCTCTTTTGCTTTTCTTCAATGCCATTCTCATAATTTCAATAGACTTAAGGCAGGTTTATTTCTTTCAATGATTAAAAAACCCTACATGTATACAAATTTTGTCAAGGTTATTGAAATATGTGAAAGCATATGTATCTGTTACAAGATCTGATAGATAATTTGCAGCGTGCTTGGTATGTGGCATGTGTGTTTAGAATTCACCTAAGAAGAAAGAGCTGCTCAAACAAAAAAATTGTTCATGGAGAAAAATAGTAACTCGCTTTCGAAACATACATTAGATTTTATTGATCTCACTGTGCTTGGATGAAAATGTCTTCAAGCTGGAAAACAGTGGTACAGTAGTTGACTTACCTCAGACCTATCATCCTGGGAACAAAGAAGGTTTTTTTTTTCTGTTTCCAAGCTGCAAATATTTTGCAATTGATTAGAGTCAGTGATGAGGCTACAAGAACTTCACCAACAGAGGTCTTTTAGCTGTTCTTCTCTTTCCTGTTCACAGGGAAAGGTGATCCTGTCAACATGGTAATGAAAAAGAGACAAACTTCGTGCAAAGGAATTTTGCACAAGAACACTGAATATATGTGAGGGCCCAATGGTGAAATGCCAAGATGTATATCAGTGTGCTAACTCCACTGTTATTACGGTAAGCAGGCTTTTACAGCATCTAGATCCACAGTGTTGTAAATACACACCAGGCTCCCCTGAACAAAAGTGTGGTATTGATTTTGGTGTACTCTGCTGTGCTGTTAGGGTCCTTACTGACTCACTGTTACTTGAAATAGCACGACAAAAACTTACTAAAAGAATCTATCTTTCCTCAGTAATTAGAGGCAAAGCAAAAGTTAGATGATCCCAAACAATCTCTGATGAGAATTTCTCTTAATGCTTCTTTTGATCTCTAGTGCTCCTGCTCCAAAGTAAAGCATCTAGGTAAATATAAATCCTATTAATTTTTCATAGGAAAGTGTTTCTCTTCTAGACAGATTTTAAACATTTTTTTCTAAGTATTAAAATGGACTTTGCCACTGACCGTTCTGAGATAGGGTTTCTTAGTAACACCTAATGGCCTCTGGAACACAGGACCAAGGTAAAAACCCAATTTCGGGTTTTGAAAAACAAAGGTAAGTTACCACAGCAATGATGTGGCTCCATATTTCTTTTCTCCATTCTCTCCCATCCTGCCTATTTGAGCTGGCAACAAAAGGAATACAAAGTCTGCCTGCACTGGGTGATGCAAAGATGAAGTTGAACATCTTGGACCTGTTCTGAGTTTGGTATAAAGTTGTTTTGTGTCCTCCATCCCTTTTTCAGGGGAACCTTTCTGTCTAGCTCCTATGTACCTCAAAGGACAGCTCTGTGTGTTGCCTCTTGAGATCATCTGCTTTACAATGCCAGTAGTATTGCATGAAGTTATTTTACTATGGAGATTGTTAGTAGAGAAATGAGTTTGGGAGTTTAATGTTGGGTAAGAGAATACAGGATGTTAAATTAAGCAAGACATCCCTAAGAGTAAAGCTATACAATTCAGAGGATCTAGCTTTTTCGGGCATTTGTTATAGCACAGTGAATGTAGTTAATTTCAATGTGATTTCAAAAGCAGATAAGCAAGTATATGCATTACAGGAATCAGTCAAAGAAGATGATTTGAGTTTTGAGACCATTTGCCTCAATAATGCTTCAAGAGTGCAGAACACTGCTTGGTAATTTAAACTTTGCCTTAATAAGAATCCATGACATTGGCATTTCTTAGAGATGATTTATTTCTTTTCATGGAAGAGAAACACAATACAATTAGAAAACTCACATTTATCCATTACTGAGATCATGCTGTGTCCCTGAGACCTGTGATAGAATTACAGATTGTTTGGGATTGGAAGGGACCTTTAAAGGTCCAACCCCCCTACAATGAGCAGGGACATCTTCAGCTAGATCAGGTTGCTCAGAGTCCTGTCCAGCCTGACCTGGAATGGTTCCAGGATGATACAAGTTGTGATGCAGTTCTGCAGTGCTTCTTCACTCTCCTGTGCCTTCTGCTCTGTGGTGTGGACTTGTAAGCCCATGAGAGGAGTCAGGCATAGTTTACAGCTTTCATACTTAAATTTCATAATGATTATAGTAACTTTACTTTGCAAGAATATTATGACTGGTGCCTTCCCCTTTCCAATGTACTTTTGTTATTTTCCCCTTGCACAGTACTGCTTTCCAAAAAAATCTTTTCCCTTTCTTTTCATCAGTCATCATGTAAAACATTGTTCTGCCATCCCTGAAGACCCATGCACCAATGTCAATCATATACAAACTATTTCACACAGCCATATTGCAAAGTGACTAAGTAGTACGTATGTCAGGAAGTCACAGACAGTATAAGCGTTCAGTTGCTTGCCTATACAAGGTTATTGAATTAACCTAGACCTGATTAATCGTACTAGTTACCTCATTCAAGGTAATTGATGGAGAATCTGGTGTTTCAGCGTTAAAGATCTACAGAAATACAGTCTTAATAAAAGCATTTGCATTTGCAGGTAACTTTCAAATAAAAAAAACCCTGATGAAAGGTTATCTGTATGCAGAATTATTTGGTTAAGTTTCTTTAGTGGCTAAGTAATCCATCCTGCAGGTCTTTGAAATGAAATTAAGGGAACAACTTCACAAAATTTTTAGGAGTGCAGGAACTACATCTGAGTGCTGGGCTCAAGATATGTGTGGAGCTCTGGAAGAAACCACCCATAGTGACCCCTCAGAATGGCAAATGTGGGACCGATGGCCAGCTGAGCCGAGGAGAGTCTGCTCTGCTGGCAATGATACAGACCTCTCGTATAGCACGTCTGTGCACATGCTCTTGCTGCGCAGAGTGAAATCTGCCATGACAAAGACTCTATCAGTCTGCTAAGACTTGTGTTCCTCATATGTTCTCACTGATGAGCCGTAAATATCCTCCAAGCTAGCTGTACGATACAGTACTATAGTTATGGTGGTCAGGTTTCTGTTAAAAGTACCATGTAAAAGAGGCGAGAAATGTGAAACAGATGAAAAAGTTGTAAAACAAAGACGAGATATAATGGCTGATCTCAGGATAACTTCAGAAATTGTCAGTGCCATAAAGTGATATGTTAGTCTATGGCTTTAGGAGAAAACATAAATGCAAACCAGGTTTTCTATTTTTCTCTATTCAGCTAATGAGAATTTGACCAGGGTGTAGGCATTTCATCTTATACTGACCTGCTATTTTCACTCATTTTGGAAAACAATTGTGACTTGCTTATTTTGTGTAATGGCTTTTGTAACCCCACATGTACATCTAGTTTAGCAACTTGCTGGATCTTTGCATCCCTCATGGCAATGTGGTCCCTGATATGCACCGAAGCAGGCCCCTGCTCTGTCTTGACTTGATCTGAGTTTCCTGCTTTGGCCACATCCCCTTCCCTCTGCCCTTGGGTCAACATTTTCCGTGCAGCATTCCCTCCGGTGGGCTGGATGACAGTGTAATTTTGTATTGCAGCTCATCTGAGATCAGCCAGTCTCTCCCTCCTCCTAAGGGTAGGCACAGTGGTTGCTTTACCTAAGAGTGTCATAGGAACAGAGTGGCTTCAGCCTCCTTGTCTTCCTCTATGTACCCACAGGGCAGAAAGAGGACTCTAAATCCATTGAAGTTTTATGGAGGAGCTGTAGGTCTCAAATATTTCCCTGTGCACACAAGAAGAGAACATGCAGCTAAAATGTGTGATAGTAAACCCCTTAATTCACCATGTTAATGCCATTTATTCCTAGCATTGTAATTTTCCCTTTCCCATTTTACCTTCTTCCTTATCCCCCTCCCGCCAGCTGTGAACCACACAGGCAACCTACTTCAGAAGTCTGACTTTGTCATATTACTGAGTGTGTGCCACAGCTGCAAATGCAGCTTCTCCCAAAATATCATTGCCTCGGTTCCTGTGGCAAAGTGACTGAAGCCTCATCAGGTCAAATGATGCATTCAAGGTATCTGGGTGCTATTTTCAGTTTTGAATGAGCCAAGGCCAGTTATCACAAAATACTCTGCAACAAATTCGATTTGCTTAAAAGTGGCATGGTAGTATCCAAACCAACAGGAGGAATTGCCGTGAAGGGCATCTTAAAATGGGTGGACCATTAGTCAAAAGATAATTAAAATGATTAGCAAAATATGATTTTGAAAGTGTATCTCTTTCAGTAGTGCTTTTTCTCAGCTCTCTGTTTTCTTGTACTGTAAGGCGCAACAAGAAACAAATATCCTTAAACACAGGCCCATCTGCAGCCTCAAAAAAAGCAACTAATATGAAAGAACAGTAACCCCAGCTCTGGGGGTTTTTTGTGTTGTTTAAAGCCCTACATAAATCAAGAGGAGGCCCACAAAGGGAAGACTGGTTTCAGGGACTGGTCTTGATTTTCTGCTTAGGATAATCAAGATCAGGAATCCATCTCTAATTAAAGGCAAACAGAAAATATGCAGGATTTTCACATACATTCTTTTCATACTCATAGTTTAACGTGTTATGTATACAGTATTCTTTTCCTTTAATTCAACTTTCTCAAATTATGTGCAGACAGCTTCAGCTGCAGAGAAAGGTGGGAGTATTTAGGAAATCTAGAATTTAACTGTTTCACTCCTACTACAGAAAGACCTGTTTCTTTATCAGAGGTATTCGATAGAAATGTGGTTTCTATTTTCAACAGAAAACCTCAGTGATTCTGTGTGATTCTGTTGGGGGGGGGGTTGGGGGTATTTTTTGGTTTTGGTTTTCTTGTTTTGGTTTTTTTTTTTTTTTTTAAATTAGTAGATCCTAGTGAAGATGTTTGTCTGGCTGCTTTGAAGAAAGACATGCTTTTAGTTTTAATAAACATAGTGCTCTTTCCTTGTCTGCTTCTGTTGTAGCTCTGGTTCTTTTTGCAGCGATTTTCCATGGAAATGTCATTCAAGTGAATGAAATTTAAGCAGGATGTGGGTTTTGTCACTTTGATGGTGATGTAGTTTCCCAGATGTAAGTTTTTCATTAAGAAATTAATATTGGCAGATTGGGTATTACAGTAAACTGAACAAGCTCGAGTATGTGGTAGGACCACATCATTTTGCATGGTGATGTTCAAGTTCCCCTCTCTCCCCGCACAGTGAAGTCTGGGGTTGATTTACATAAATTCTTAGATTTCTAACAGCAGCACCCCATAAGTTGAACTATTCCTCATGCTTTTGGCTCCTTTTCTGAGACATATTGCTGACACTTCCATCACTGAGTCAGTATAGCCCAATGAATCAATGCCTGGTGTCTAGTTTTTAATAGAGGGAAAGGTTTCTGATGATATATGTGGTTGCATTTAGTTCTGTGGCAATAAGATGGATGAAGATTAAAGTTTGGCTGAGATAGTTCTACCCTGAGATCCTCTTCACCTAACGCTCAGAGAACACTTACTCACACAACTTGACTTCGTCCATTAAACATGCTTTCCATAATTAAACTCTGTGTTGAAATGGATGCTGAGAGCCAGCACAGCCTTCCACTAGGCCAGTTGTCCAGAGCAGTTTAAATTGCAAGCTCTTAGGAGAGACAATACTAAGGTAATTTTCAATCAAGCAAAAGATTCAATATCTCCAGCAAACAGTTTTCTCAGGGGAAAAAAAAAGCATTAAGAGCAAATTTCCTTGAATAAAAGAGTGAATGCCCTTCTTCCCTGATGTAAGAATAGTAATAGCTGTGCAAGGAATAACATTTTTTGTAACAACTGTTTCTGTGGGCTGTTGGTCCAGTAGTTAAAGGCTTCCTGTAAATCATTTATATTGATGTGGGTATTTTGGGGTTATGTATTTTTTAACAAGTTTATTTAAAATAATAAAAGCAAACATGCTCTTGCTCACTTGGTTAGTCACCAGTGCATCTTGTTTCTGCCTTTTTCCTTCTCTTCTGTTCATATGGACTCCACCATTTACTCCTCTGAAAAAAAGTGAAGGGTAAGAGAAGGCTGAAAATGGAGAGCAGGCAGCTAGGTCTAAAATAATTCATAAGGACATCACTGCAGAGGGAAGCTTAGCTTCACCAAAATGCAAATAAACCGCCCATTCTTCCTGCAACGCTCTCGACTTGCATTCCCTCCACAAGACCAAGTACTGCACCATGGTCTGCTTGCTTCTGGGCACGATGGACTCGTGCAGGCTTTGGTTAGAGGCACCAACTCATGAACAGGGATGACATCAGCTGAAGTCTGATGCTGTTCCTGCTCTCTTGTCTGCCTAACTCCACTGTATGGAGGGTTTACCTTTTTGTAAAGCAGCTCCTGCATTGCCGCAGGTCGTAGCAGAGTAATATTTTAGTGGGATGAGAATGACCTCATGAGTAACTCGGCCTGCATGGGTGGTGGATGTCAGCAACTATGCTTGCAGGGCTAGCTTAAGCTGTGCTTGCTTGCAGGCCAAAAACCTCACGGGTGTTCAGCCTAATGGAGGTGACTAAATGTGACACTAGCTTCAATTAGAATAAATTCTAATTTTATTTGGCTTTTTTAGAGGTGCTTTTTTACTCTAGTACTCATCAGTAAGAAATTAAATTGGCAAGCAGGTAGAATTGAGCTTCTTAAGGATTTTTACTTGTTAAAATTGGCTCTAAGCAAGTTTCTGATTTTCATATTTTGAAAAAAAAAAAAGCCTTCTAACAATTAACATGTTTGTTGTTTTTTTTCTTATAAGGAATCCTATTAATATCTTACTTTTTACAGATTTACCATAGTGGAAAAGTTTAATCCAAAAATACGTAAGAAACCTTTTTTCTGTAACTTTAAAATTGGCAGTGAACAACTACTGTAATTTTAAAGTAGCTATTTTGTATTTTGGTAAAGATTGTTGCAGCTTTTCTTTTCCAGCTGAAGAATATTTTTACTTTTTCCTTTTCCTGTTTTCATAGAGTGTAGAATATTGTGAACAGTTCAGGTTTTTCTGTTCATGTATTACAAAAAATAGTATCTTAACTATCCAAAGAATAATTTAAAAAACAGTCCTCGTGGTTTTTATAGTATCACTTTTTTCAGGTATCCTTACTTGGATTATTTTCTTCTTTTCCTTTCTTTTCTTTCTTTTTTTTTTTTTGTATTTTTTTACTCTGAGAGTATTTTCTGAGCTTCTTAAAACCATTTCTTCCATGCTAATTCCTACCTGCCAAACAGTTGTCAGTAGTTTCCAAGAAACTTTGCCGTCCCAGTGCCTTTATTGTGCTAATTGCTGGATTTGGGAATATAAACTTCAAGCATGCTAAGCTGAAGTCACTTAGTATGAGATAGACCAACTTTTCTTTCCAGTCTTGAGTCTCCTTCTACTGCATGTTGCTTGATGTGACCAATTTGCTTATGTAACTGAAATCACCATTTGGTCTTGAGTAGCTGAACTCCTCATGAAATCTAAGACTGCCGAGCGTTTCCAAATAAGAAAGAGGTAGTCACGTATGAACTGTATACTCTTGAGGGCATGCAAACTGTTTTTTTGAGTACGAGCACATGGAGGGATAAGCATTGTCCTGTACAAAGGACCCCCACTGCCTGACCTGCACTTTTACTGAAGTCCAAGAAGGAAAGAAAAGTTTGTGGACTTTACACACCCTGTGGAGTTTAAGTCTGTTGATAAAGAAGAAATAAAAGTGAAGTGCATGCAATTTTGACTCATCTGCTAACTGACTATAAATCTACAGCAGTCTATTTATCACTTCCACCAAGGCTATAGCAATGCAAACTGGCAAGAGAATACAGCTGCCTGTGCCTGTACGCAGAGCCTAGAGATGGGTCAAAAGGTGAATATAAATCAACAATATCGAGCTGCTGCATAAAAGGCAAAGCGCGCAGTCCGAGGGAGAAATGGAGCGGTGGCTGCGTGTGAAGTAGCCCCCAGCGCTGTGTGGGACAGTCACGTTCTGGTAAGGTTTTAACTTGCATATTATGCCTGGTTCTGGGTGCTGCACTTAGAGACGCTTACAGACTAAGGAGACAAAATCCAAGACCACTCATGAGGATGATCAGGGCTCTTAACATTTTTCTCAAGGAAGGACATAATGAAGTGGGTTTTCTTCATTTCAGAGATGGGAAGACTGAGGGGGGAAGTATGATAACGGTGCTTACATATGTAAGCACTTCATGTCCGTGGTGGGTGGAGCAAAATCTGGTGAGGTGCAGCAAGGAAGATTCAAGTTTGATATTAGGAAAAAGTTTCTCACGGCAAGCATATGGAAGTACTGGAGAAGTTGTCTTCATCACCAAAAGTCTTTGCAACTGGATTAGATAAGCATGGGCCAGGAACAGTTTAGGTAATCCCTGCCTTTCCCAGCTGACCTTCTGAGACTCTTACTAGCCTTGAGATTTCGGTTGGAAGACAACTTATGTTTCTCTTTTGCTGTACCTGAATAATGTAGCATGGGTTTTTTTTTTTCCCCAAACCTTGTAGTGTCATAGCCTAAAAGCAATGGTATCTGCTTAAGCACTGAGTCCTACTGTAATTTGTTATCAGTGCCAGGCTGGTTTTTTGTGAGCATTTCTAAATTTTACAGGAATTTTATAAATGTCTTATCTAAAGATATACAATTAGCAAAGTTTTAGCAACATCTTCAGAAAGGCTTAAAGCAGGGACAGCCACCCTGAATAAGAAGAAATGTGTCTCTAAGTGTAGGTGTAGCTTTTCAGGGCATGCCAGTCCTGAGATAGGCCAGTCACTTCACCTCCACCAACCCATCAGAAATAATGAAGCACTTACAAAGAGCTCTTGACTGTTAAGCCTGATTTTTTTATATTCCCTTGCCCTTTTCTAGCCGTTTGAATTCAGACTTGTTCTTTTATTTATCAAGGCAAAAGAGCGCACATACTTCAAATTAATAATGATGCAATAATAAAGCTGAGTTGCACTGTTCCGACAAACATGGGGGTGCGAGCGTGCAGGGTTAGGAGTCCTGGGGTATTTGGGGCACTGTTTTACTAAACTGCAGGGGCCTCACTGTAGGCTGATAACTCAGGGTGCCAGGTCAGTGGTGAGATATCTTCTTTAAGTGTTAGCCAGAATTTGTTGGCAGGCAGCAGGGAAGTGGATAGAGGACTCGAAGGTCAGATGTTGTTCCAAGTTTGTCACAAGTATGCATTAGGGAACAGCAATGTGGGGGTAGACAGGGCTGAGATGCTAGATGTAAGCAGGAGACTGGTGCCTGACACCATCATCATTGCAGGCAGGAGCGTGGATAAAAAGAACACAAAACTACAATGCTGGTTTTCTTCAGACTTCTGAAATAATGAAATAACTGTAGGGCTGCCCATAATATATCAATGTTAACCCAGCTCTATCCAGTACAGAAAACATGATGGCATACTTCAGTAGTTTTGAGGCATGTCTGCTGAATGTCATGTAGATTCCTGATGGTGCAGTTGCAAGCAGGACAGATTTTAACTGCCTGTGAAGAAGGACATAAATTCTCTAAATGGTCTACAAAATCAGACCAGCCATCTTGCCCAGTACACTTTCTCTTCAGCAGCACGGATAACTATAATTGCTATTTAGTGAGACCGTGCAAGCTTAGTCATTTCCTCTGGGCCATTCCCATTGCGTTGCACCAGATCCACCACTGTTAGATTAGGGATGTTACAGGGTGCATTCCCTCTTGTTCCCTTTCTGTTTATGGACCAACTGTCCATAAATTTATGCAATCCTTCCTGAATCCGCCGATGGTGTCTGTCTCCATGATCTCCTGTGGTAGCAAGTTCCACCAAACTGACATGAGGTGTAGTGTGATTTTTCATGAGAGGGACTCTTGAGCCTGCCTTTCTGATTTTCTTTCTAGAAAGTTTTGGTTCCTGCACCTTGGTCACGTCAAAATAATAGCTTTGAAGCGTGTGGAGCTGTGGGTGGAGTTTCCCTTCTGCCTCTCCATTTGCACATATCTGCACTTTCTGCTGGCTACCAGTGGGACTGCACAGAGGTAAAAGCATCCTTATAGCCTTTTATCCACTTTCTTCCCTGTGGTGTATCCTTAGGATGGTGCCCATATTTCACCATGTAGTAACAAAACTAGTCAAAGTATTAACTAAAACTAATGTGCTCCCATCTTAATCTCTTTAGATGTGTGGGGTTTAGTATTCAAGCAACAAGTGTTACGTGTGCCTAGACCTAATTCAGGTCAGGATCGCATCCTTCTGCAGGAAGATGGGTGGTGTAGGAGCAGCTATATAATAGGGAAGAAACTGTGAAGAGTACTCCTCCCAGTATATCTATACTTTTTGAATGGGAAGTGTTTGATCCGTTGTTCACAATACGGGTTGAGGATTATCCTCCATACAGGCATACCCTTGGTCTCTCTCCTGTAAGTGAAATCAGTCCTATGGAGACTCTGCCTCTGCCACTGCCCTCAGTGTTCTCAGTCTGCAGCAGGAGAAGCTAATGGTGGAGCAGCCGCTGGAAGTTCCCGTGGCTCTCCCAGATCCTCCTTTCCAAAGGATTTGAGCGCACAGAGGTTTCTGCTGATAAAAGGCCAGTATAAGCCCAAGGCTTCCAGAGTTTTCCAGGTGGCTCTTGAACGTTCACAGAATGACTTTATGTGCAAAATGTTAAGTCAGTCTTTCTTCCCCTGTAGTGCCTGTTGACATAGACATGCACTCTGCAGCACTTCAGCCATGCTGAATTTTGTGGCATGGGAGTGAAAGAAAAGGAAAAAGCTTTTGACCTTGTTAATTGAGCAAATTGAATTTTCTGTGGCTGTCAATATTACATTGTCTTCATGTCATTTTTACAGTACCTTTCTGACTCTAACCATACTGTAAACTATGGTCAGAGGTGCATTTTCAAAGCTCAGATCTGGAGCTCCTAAATAATTACTTTATTGAATTTGACAGTGGTGATGGTAGCTCACCGGGTATTACTGCAGCCAGAAAAGAGGTTAAATCTTGATGGTAATAGAAAAAAACCTCAACATTTGTATATTTTCTGTAATAGCCTTTATTTGACTAATCTGAACAGGTTCATACTCAGGTTCAGGGAGGCAGGCTATTCTTTTTTTTTTTTTTTTTTTTTTTTTTTTTTCCCCAATCATTGACAGCTCTTTAGCAGTTTTCAAGAAGCAGTCAACAAAAGCATAAAAAGTATCCCTGATCTTTCAGTGTGGATTTATCTTTTTTCCCTATAGAAGAAAATCTCTCAGAAGCCTGGAGGTTAACAGGAGCTGAGATGGAACAGCTTAATTCCTTCAGGTGCAGTATCATATATTTGGGGAAAATTTTTTAAAGTATTTTTTAAAGTTTTGAAAGTTGGGGAGGGTTTAAGCATTCAGAGGAAAACACCTTTAAACAGATACTGAAAAATTCTGGAAGGAGTAAGTGGTTTTGTATTTGTCATATACATACAGATATACTTATGGACGTACACAAACCCACATTTCATTTAACTGTTGATAATTGCCAAGGGCCAAAAGAGTAAAATCTTGATTTGCTGCACCTCGGAAAGCAACGTCCTCCTTTCAGATGCCTTTGGCAGGAGAGAGCATAGTTAGTGAAACAGAGCACTGCTGGGTTGCAAATGCTGCCAATACAGATGACAGCAGCACTTTGTCTCGTGGAAATGCTTTGTAGCTTGAGTCATGCCTTGCCCCTTCAGACATGCTCGGTACAGCTCCCCCCGTCCCCCACCTCCTTCTTACAGCCTTCCTAAATGCCTTTCCCTCATAGGAAGGGATCCTATGTTGAGGGTAAACATATAGCTCCACCTATTTCCCTTTTTGTTTTACTTCATTTCAGTTTTTCAATTTTGTTTAAGCATAAGATACAACGTATTGCAGAAATGGCAATTCATCCAACACTTCTTTAAAAGTTAAAATACCAGAAGCAAACTTAATGCTTTCTTTTGCCCATATTCCTTTTGCACAATTCCACATAAGATGCAGTAAGTTATAGTTGTTGGCATATTGAATTATTTTCATAAGATCATGTCAGAGGATTACTTCTCTCCACGCCTCAAATTCTTCAAACTTATCAGGAGTGTCAGAGAAAAGACGGAAGCATGTGACACTAGTTGCTTTGCTTATTTATGGGCTCACTGTTATTATTAATTTTTATTTTCATTTTTACTTGCTCTCTCCTAGTTCCTTGCTGAAATAGCAGAAACATCTGTCTCTCTTCCTTCATTGAGGAGAATCATTTATGAGTCCCAGATTTACCAACAGTATCAGTTACATCCAGCAAACCTCACTCTTGGTCTTATTAATTACTTTCCATCTGCTTTTCCCTCAGGCATCTTGGTTAGCAGAAAAATGCTGACAATCAACAGTAATGGCTTCTTAAGTTAGTTATTTATTAAGTCAAGCCTGTTGCAGATACAGTTTCAATAAATACACGGGGTTTGGTTTTTTTTTTGAAAGAGTCATCTCTGACCTGAACTTAGTTGAAAAACAAAAACGCAACAGTTCCAGAAGCTGGGGACAGTATGGGAGGGGGAGTGGTTTGCCTTTTTAAAAATTTTTTATTTTATTTTAAACTGACTGATGGTCTTAGCCTCTGCTTTGAACTTTTAGGCTGAAAGAAGCACCATTTGGATTCTGTAGTTGTATGCTCAACTCATAGAAAAAGTAGAGCTCAAGAAGCTGCTGTTAGAAGCAGTTACTGTGGGCAGAAGGGGACGGTCCTACCAGGGTTTGGGGGTTTTGCTCTTGTCTTTTTTTTTGTTGTTGTTTAAGTGAACATTTATATTCTTCTTTTCCCATGAATTTTCCCTCTTTGGCTAGGTTGCTCCCTCAATCTCCTACTGGGAAAGCAGCATTGAACTTGTGGTGCTGAAAAGATGATTAATGATAGGCAAAACTGTATACAACATGCAGTTTATTTGGGGGGGGAGGAGCACGCAGTGAAATGCTGCACTGGAGAATTCTAGGCAAATGGTGTGTGAAATTGTTGACAAATTGCCCTCATTAAGCTCACTAAATGAATGCTTTCATGCGAACATTGGCTTGATATCACCATGTATAATGTAACTTCTACTTGAAATTGCGTGTGCTGCTATTCTTATCTTTTAAACTCTTGTAACAGCTTTAACGTTCTGATAAAGCCAACCATTGTAGCTGTCTTCACTGCTTAGTACGTGGGATGTGAAGGAAAATTGCTGAGGGTGGCTTCCATGAGTGGTTCTGAATTATTCATTAATTTATTCATTATAATGAACCATTCTGAGCCCGGTCACCAGAGTTCATAAATGCCAAGAAATGGATTTAGAAATGCCTCAAGTTCCTCAGACTCTTTAACTTGATCCCTGTCAATGAAAGGGGCAGTAAAAGGACAACAGTCACAGAAGCCTCTCTTTTAGAAAATGCCACTTTAGATACTGTTTAGCCTTCTTGATGGTAGAAAACTTTCAGAAAAAATATGTTTTAAAGCTGATGGTGTTTGATGATTCAGCATGTTCACTGGCATTTGATTCAGTGTGCACTATATGTTTGCCCTACCAAGTTGAATTCTGGCCATCAGCCTAAATATGCCCCACTGGGCAAATGATGAAGTGTGGAGCCATCACAGGGAGAACTGCATGGACTACAGAGACCTTCAGAGATGAAGGTCAGGCCATGGCCTAGTGTCCAGGCTTGTACCACACACAATGTGTGTTTGTTACCAGGCTTTACCATAATAAGAGCAAAAGTGTCCACGGGAAAAGCTACCAGCGTGAACTGTTTACCCTTGATTAAGCAGTTGATTTAGCTGCTGCAAAGGAGTAGGAGATGACAGACAACCCATATTGAAAGATGATCCATACAATGAAAAGTTGAAGAATCCCTGTCCTAAACCAAATGTATACCAGGCAGAAAATGGCATGAGTATACATATAAGGCTGTCTTTGTGTTGAAGACTGCTGGTAATTTTGAACAGAAATCATAGTATAGGAAGAAAAATGTGGCATGAAGGTATTGTCAACCATTGACCCACTTGGGGTAAAACCAGATGTGGCTGGTCCTTCTTAGGCCTTTTACTGCAAGGAAAGCCTGGCTGGAAAAAGCTGTCATACGGGAAGAAGAGGAAAAGCACACCACATAAACAAGAGAACAGGAGACTGGTTTTCCCTCATCTTCCTTGTCTATCACACAGTGTGAGTTCTCAGCTTAGACTCTTGCATGGCTCCGGTAACCCCTTTCCTTTCATTACAGGTAGGTAAGCATGGGGACAGGAACATCTGGGAACTTTGGGAGAGATTTTTCATTTGTAACTTGGCTTTCCAGTACAGGTAAGATTGGGAATGATTGAATTACACCAATCTCCACTGTTAGGAGCTGCACTAGAAAACTGCGTAAGCAGCTGCAGACAGGGAAGGGTTTGTGTGTGTGCTCTGTAGTTGGGCTCAGGCAAAGCCTGGGGTGTACGTTAGGGTACCTTTGTGGGCCGTTAAGCTCCCCTTGCTGACTTTAAACTAAAGTACCTTGAGGAGACTACCCATGATCCCTTCCAACAGTAACACTGAGGGTGTGAATACACCTATGGTAGGTGACTGGCACAAGCACTTGGTAACATAAACATCTTTCTACATTTTAGTTCAGATAAATAAAATAAAGCCGCTTAGGTCTGCCAAGCTGTCATAAGGCTGGTTATTTCGTTTATTTTCTTACTTGGGGATGAGTGTGAACACATCTTCCCCACTACTACAAACTATGCAGTCCAGTTTTGCACATTTAGGGAAATCTCAGATGTGTTCCAACACCTTGGTAAACTGTTTCCTTGAATATGGTGTCTCCCCTGCTGTAAAAATCTAGATATTCTGTGGCTGTGAGGTGCTGAGGCTAAAACTTAAGTGGGAGGTACCTCTGGGATTTGAACTTGACTTCTCCTGTTTGCTAGGCAAGAACTTGAACCAACTAAGCTATTCTTGCAAACAGCTGTGTAAACTGTGTCCTCACTGATCCAGAATAGTCTGGAGTGACCTCTCTACTGGTCAGTAGTGTTGTTGACTATAGAGTACATTGGCCCTGAAGTGGGGTTTTGAGTCCTTTAGAGAGGCAGCATATGGATTGTTATCAACTCTGAGCATCCTGGTACCTCATAAGTGGAGCACATAAACTGTGTATATCATTTTATGTGGTACAGGATTCAAAGCTGCTCGTATGAAGTAATTTTTCTATGACTGGTAAGTCCAATCTTCCTCTCTTTTTAGCAATCATATTAGAAAAAAGTGACTTAAAAGAACTGTTGATGTGTCCTCCATAGCCAATCTACCAGTGATTGCAGACTAATGCAACATCTGAGAAATTTTAAGATTAGCAGGTTACAAAATCAAGGATTTATAATAATGACTACATTAACCCACTGTGTTTAACTTGGAAATTAAGACTTGTTGGGAAAGAGGGCAGGAAGGAAGAAATAGGAATTGTGAAGAACATGGAGAAATGAATAATACCCTGCTTGAGCAGGGCTAGTGTCTCTGTTGAACATGTGGGAGAGATAATCCACAATCAGTACAAGCAGCCTGTCTTCATAAACAGCATCTCCTGGGAGGTGTCCCTTGAAAACACCAAGGATTATGGTGCCAGCTGTCCAGGTGTTCATGAATATGGCTAGCAATCAGGGTACTAGGAGTGGTTTTTTGTAGGCACCCCCAAACCTTTGTTGACAGTGACAGTTTGAGACTGGAAGAGATGTGAGGAAAATCCTCGACCTGCACAAGGAGGTGCTCCCAAAGATGTGGTAGCCCTGCAACAGAGCTTTGTAGCAGCTTCTTGCAGCTTCATGGAGCAATGGACTGACCTGACAAGGCTGTCGGAGTCTGGAAGATCTCTGAGCCTTGACCAACGGCTCAGTCCCAGGTGCTCCGTGTTGGAGTAGACCACATTTAGCTGCTAATGCCTTGATGGTCCACTGGTTCTGGTGAGAATAGCTACTTTAAAGGCATCATAAGCTTGCATTTTGAGACTTGCTCTTGTGATGTGTATCTTAAGTATCTTGCAGTATTATGACCTGAAGGAGAAAGCTGAAGTCCACTGCTTCTCCTAGAAACTGCTTTACATTAGGAGTCCAGCTCATGTTCCTCCAACAAAGGGCTGTGGGAGTTTAATATCCCACTGTCCACCTGTTTGTAATGTACATCTGTTGCCCGTGAACTTGGTGTGAAGCAGAAGGATTTTTTTGCCCAGATGCCCATCATTCCAGTGTGCTAACACAAACCTGCATTTATTGATGGTTTAAGTGAATACCTGGCACCTCAAGCAGACGTGGCTGAGGAGTAGCACTCTGGTTTTAAGCCATTTTGGCTACAAAGCAGTGACTTCTGACATATGAGGACACACAACTTGGGATGATAAAAATCAAGTACTGACAGAGTAAAGTCTACCAGAAGAAACCTGTTAAAGGCTTTTAAACTGTTCATGGCAGTTTCTATGGCAGTTGGAAGACGTCAGCTTTGAAAGCAGACAGTCTTAATTTAAGCTATCAATTTTGATATTTCTTTAAGCAGTATAATATTAGATTTTGACATATAAAGAGAAAGCAGTGGGGTGGGGAAAAAAAACCCAAACATCTAAAGAGAAAATATCCAGAGCCTTAGTAATAGACAATATTTCAATATGGGATCTAAAGTTTTATGTCACCCACTCCTGTACTGATAGCTATCACCATCTGCTTGATCTATTTGATCTTCTGTCCAAGGGAAAGGAATGAGTTAGGTACTTGATCCCAGCTCCTGTAATCTGCCAGTTGATCTGAAGGCCTCCTCTTCATTTCTTTCTATCAGATCCTGAAGAAAGGATCTACCCTTGTCTGTTGCACTCTTTGCGCTGTCGTCAGATGTCTCTTTGTGCCAAGTTTTGCGGTAATGAAATGGGCAGACTCCTCCTGGAGCTATCGGTGAGGGGCACGTTGTATGGTGAAGGGCAGTCTCACAAAACAGAAGTATCAATGAAGATCAAATTGAAAAAGTAATGCTTCAGCTGTTGGCTCACTTTGTAATAAGATCCCTATAGTATTTTTCTTAACTATGAAGGACATGTGCAAGTGATTTAATATGTATGAGCAAAAATATTTTGAATAATAGATCTGAATGTTAGAAATGAAGCAATGACACTTTGTTTCCCAGAAGCAATTGACTGATTTAATTAACTGGAGGAGGCAGGGGGCCTTTTCACTGAACCTGATGCACTGCGTGCTAGAATCACTCCACTGGAACATTTGCCATAGGCAGAGAAAACTTGCTCTGTTATTACATGGAAAACCTCCTAGCAGAGCATGCAAACAAGACTGTCCTATTGTGCAAGGGGAAGTATACGTGCTTTTCATGGGCTGACGTTTGAACTGTTCCTTTGCATCGGGACAGCTGCCATCAGTGTCCTCTCTGGGTTCATGCCTGGTGTTCACACCTTAGCTGTGTTTCAACACGTAAATGCTGATGTGACATAGACACACACTTTTCCTGCACTGTAGCACAGTAGCCCAGCTTACAGTATTGAAGGAGCTTCTTGTGCACGCTTCTTCAAGCACCCTTTTTTCTCAGCGTACCAGACTGCTGCTTACAAACCAAGTTCTGGTTCTTGGTTAAGAGTGCAGGACGTGGTGGTAGAGTGGCATTAGCATTACTGACAACAGAGGCACCATTTGTTGGCTTTACCTTTAGGAGAAGGCACATAGCTTGCTCTCAGTGGGTGCAAGCTGCCTCAGAGGAAACCTAGTTCAGCTCCATCTGTGAGTCGGGTCACCCAGTAACTGGGCAAGGTATGATTCTGCCAGGCCTGTGAGGAGATCTGGGGGCATCAAAGAGACTTTTTCCCCCCCCCAGTATGCCTCATGCAGAGCTATTCGTGAATTCTTCACTGAAAACCGGGGAAAGTCAAGCCAGGATCTGAAGGAAGTCCAGGCTGGCTGTGCAGGGAGTGACACCACCAAGGGAAAATGAGGCATTCTGGCTGCAGCCTGGACAACTCAGGTGTGATGTCTAAGAAAGCTCTGAAATACAACAAAACTTTCTGATAGAAACTTGGTGAAACTTCACTTCATGTGGCTGAATTGTGCTGCCTCTCCTTATAAAAGGAAGAAAGAACTGGGAGGGAGCCCATTGGGGTTGAACAATTCAAGAGCCACTGTCTGTGAGTTTTCTTAGGATGTTTTGCATTAACATCAGTCTGAGGCAGAAGAATGGAACTGGTGGCAGCAGTGGTGAGAGACCAGAAGAAAGTTGGTTCAGGCAACACAGATGAAGACTTGAATATAGAGGGAAGTTAGTGGAGATTAGTGCTGAGGAGGAAAATTCTGTGGAAATGCAAGAGGTTACTGATTACCGCCTTGGGAGGGAAGACAGTACAGGAAGGAAGCAGGAAGGGAAGACCAGAAGGGTGGAAGGCAGCTTTGTTGAGTGAAGTATCTGGGATAAATGGAGCCTGAGAAGCTGAGACTACAGCTAGCCAGATGTGAAGAAAGGATGTGAAATGAGGCGTTGGCGTGCATGTGGTGTGGTAGTGTTTGTACGGGGAGTGGACCAAGGTCAAAGCAGAAGGAACAGTGCTTATCAAGGTGCAATGGTTAGAAGAAGCTCGGTCTAATGCAGCGTCCTTTGTCCAGCACCCGGTGATCCCTCAGCACTTCTGCTTCTTGGGAGAACATACACATCGCTGAAAAAATGCTTTATTTTTCCCCAGTGTTGATTCCTGCAGGCTGTTTCTAGTTAGGGGTTTCCAGAATTTGTCTACATCCCTGTTCTGGGAGCGTTCACAGTGTGAGTGTCCACTACGCACAACCCAGGCCCAAATCTCACTCTGCTCTGTTTTTCACAGAAAGGAAACCTGGCCACACCAGCTGCACAGTGTGCTGCAGGCAGGATCCCGAGAAGAAGGACAGCGTAGACACAACCACGGTGCTTGGAGAATCTTCCATTGCCATCAGTGCTTCTCTTAGTCCAACGAACAGCAGTCTGTTTAGCAGAGCTTAGGCTTCCAACCCTGCAAATGTTTGCTATAGAAGTCAATGAGATGAGGCAATGTATCTTCCTAAGTTCATTCTTTGCTTGGTTCATGGAGAACACACTGGCCAACCCTGTCTTTTAAACGAAACAAAAACCCCCACATTAAAATCGCAAGGTCAGACATAAGCGATGAAATGCCAGCATTAATTTTACCTCTACAGTCCTACTATGGCACCATTATGCTTATGCATTATAATGCCATCGTTTACATAATCGCGAACTGCTTCTGGGAATGAAGTGGTTTTGAAGTGTTGGCTGTAGGCCCCAAGCTTGTCTGTTTTGGAAGGTGTGTTGTGGACGAGGCAGGGGAATTCAGGGCGGTGGTTCTGGAGTTGCCCACAGTCTTCATTCCTGTGTTTTCTAACACTTAGGACTCAGGAGCTTGACTTTGCAAACATACTGTTCTTTTCAACAGATTTTACATGTAACATAAAACATGTTTTAACACAGTCTGAACTTTATTTATTGCTTTTGTTGTTGGAAGAAGGGAAAAATCAGGTCCGAGTGAGGATTTTCTCCTGTAAAACTGAAAAAGATCAGAAAAAATGTCTTAAAATCTCTGGTTGGTTAAAATCTTTTTGTTAAGATTTGAATTAGTTGAACTTCTGAAAGAAGTTTAAAATAAAATTGGATCTTTATTTGATAGAACTGCCTGTACTTCATCTGTTCTGTGATCCCATCAGCAGCTATCATAAGACAAACTCATTACAGTCCAAAGTACCCTAAAACTTGAGCACCACCTAGATTTAATGCATTTTAACCAGAGCTATTGAAGTCATTGTGGGACCAGAGCCTTTGCTTGGCTGGAGCAGCCTGACCTCATGTGAGGGGATGCTATGAGAGTTCTCAGCCAGCAGAACAGACTCTACTAAAAGCTACCCCTTAAAACACAATCATCCAAGCTATCCTTAGATCCTGCAGCTTTTTAGCCATGTAGATCAAGTCACTCATAATTATACTAAGGCTACTAATGATAAAATGGCACATACTCTCAGATCACATAGCGATGAGGCCGTAACTTTTATCTATAATGATAATCTAGGGGTTTTTTTCCCCTTTAGGAGGTAGGTAATATTAATGGATCATTTTGTAGTTAATAAAACAATATGCTTTTGATAATTGCTTTAAGTTGCCAGCAACATATTAGTCAAATTTCTTTTGGATTATTTTTCACTTTAGAATGCCCAAAAGCAGTCAACACAGATATTATCATGGAGCGCTCACAAAATATATGCAGCCATATGAACATAGTGATGTAAAAGTAGAATTAATTAGAAAAATATTACTTGGCTTTTGCTGTCTTTAAAAGGATACTCATTTTTTCATCATTTTATTTAAATACAAAGTGTGAAAACAAATGCTTAAAATGTCTCAAGTGTGAAAAATCAAAGCTTCCTACACCAAACAGGAAACTAGTCTTACTTTTGTTGCTGGAATTTGAGGGCCTGGGATACAAATGGCTTTTAAACTGAAGTTCAACATAAAGCTAGTTGGAAGTAGCTGGAAGTTTTTGATTTTTCTTTATTATTTTTTCAAAGAGGAAAGCTTAGACAAAAACTGGAGAAAAAAAACCACCAAAAACAACTGTGGCAAAAATTCCAGAGCCAAAATATTTAGTCTTGGAATTGCTGTGATGATGCCTTATGGACATAGTTCAGTTGCTTTCAATTTTTTTTATTTTTATTTTTTCTTTATCCAAAACCCTTTGTTTGGCTACTTCTTCCAAAATTGCTGTGGTTTTATTCATGGCATAGGAAAATGGTGCATCATGAGACATGTAATGCACCACAGAGGGAGGCCCATAATGAATAGAGATGTAACACAAACACTCCCAGGGACGATTGTAGCAACACATCCAAATAGAAACATTTTGGCCCATAGATTTCTTGTTCTTCCTCAGCCCTAATAATTTCCAAGTTCCTCTTGCTGGGACAGGATACAGGGCTAAGCAAAATGCATTGATGTCTCTTCACAAAGAAGGAAGATGGCAATATAGGGAAGCACGTCTCATATCACAATGAATCCTTCCCAGTCTTGCAAAACCAGTAGTTGATAGTACTCCATCTCCTTCCCTCTTAGGTGGGCTCATACTGCTTACATTAAGAGGCAACAAACCCGATGGTTATTCTTGTCCTTACAGAAAGCACTTCATCTCCTTTGGATCATTGAAAAGGTGGCAGAACTGATGTGCTTTCAGATTCTTTGGACTGTTTTGAAGGCTAGGATATCTTAAAGGGTTATTGTAAACAGTTTCACAAAGGAATTAACATGATGTGGTTCAGGCAGCTTAACTCGGTCACCCCCAGGAGACTCCTACCAGTCTGTTGTATTTATATACAAATATACTATGTTTATAGTTCAAGCTGAATAGTCTCAATGTATAAGGTACTGACCAACTGGAAGACAAGGAGAAAAAAAAAGAAAAAGCCAACTACATAACTTCACCAAGAATGAGTGAAACATCTCTGAAACTGTTAAAAGAAACTATCTTCTTAGGACTCATCCACAGGCACTGTAATGGTACAAAGTCCCAAACCATATGACTAGGCATAATAGGCCTCCCAGACTCCCACAGCGAATCCCACAATGAACCAAGCGTTTGGTAAATACTATAAGATGACTCAGTCCTAGTTGAAACTTGTAGGTCCTCTTTGAACTAGCATTTCCCAACTTCTCTGTTCATGTTGACGCTTTTGGGCTTATGAAGCTCCAAGACTGACTGTCCTAAATGCCTTGCACAAAACGGTTGCCCATTGTCAGTGGTATCATCTGTGACGAATACATTTCTGCTGAGAGTGTTATGTCTTTGTACCAAAATAAGTTCGGTACTTTACTGCTTCTCTGAGTGCCCTCCATCTCATTCTCCTCTAGAAAGAGTGTGCAGCAGAAATATTCAGTCCTTCATCTGAAAGCTGAATTCAGATCTCCTAAACTAAGATGTTCTTTCCACTCTAGACTTTTCTTCTGGGGGGGTGGGTTTTTTTCTTTTTTTTTTTGGTGTTTTTTTTTTCCTTTCCTTTTCATTCTGGTCATGTTGGAACATGCCTGGGATTTATGCCATGTACTTGATGGAGTGGTAACTTGTTTGTCTCATGTCTTTATTCTTTACATGTCTCCCTCAACAGCTGAAGTTCCTGTCTCACAAAACACCAGCCTATGCTGTTCTCGATGAGCAAAAATACTCCTTAGCAAAGGGATTAATTTTAGTTGCGGTGCATCAGATTTTGAGTTTGGAGCTTTCTCACAGAGGCTCTGTTCTTTCTGAATCCCATAAAATTATTTATATACAGCTATGCACTTGAGTCTATGTGAGATTATGTTTCCAATCGGTCCAAGAAATTTCTCCCTTGTATGCAAGAAAGGTTGCTGCAACAGATGCACAGCCTTCTAGGAGGTAGAAGTGCAATTGTTGGCCTTCCTGGAAGGCAGAAACACAGGAAAACTTTCGGGTGGTTGACCGCCATGGGACGCACAGCACACAGCGTGACATGAGGAGCGGAGAGCTTGCCTAGGGAGTCGTTTGCAGTGGCTACTCCCATCACTGTATTTCAGGCGAAGATTAAGCACAGCTGGGCTGCACATGGAGCGGGGACACGTGTTGGTTTCAGCCCGCGTGTGCTCTCCCACAGCTGGGGACCAGCATTGCCCTGCAGTACCTGCTGCGGGGAGGACGGTATGGCTGGGCATGCCAGCCACAGCTGCCCATCGCCGAGTCGGGGGTGAGGGCAGGAGTGACAGAGGTAGGCTGCTGGGCCGTAGAAAGCCCTTGTTTTTTTTCTTTAACATCCTACTCTCCCTAGCTGAGTTCCTAGCAAGTGTTTGGGGTGGGTTTTTCAAACCCTGCAAGCCACACAGCAGGAAAAAAAGTACTTGGTTGTATGTCTTTGCTGGCAGTCTGTAGGCCTGTAGCGCGAGGCAGACATTAACCTTGCACCATAACCTTTTGCCGTTTTACAGAAGGAAGATTGCTTCTCCCCCACCCCCTGAAGAGGTAACTCTCAAAAAGAAAATAGAGGATGTTAAAAGCAGACACTTGTGTCAGAGCCTGCCTGCCTTGGCGCACGATGAAGTTGTTTAATATCAGTGTTTAGAAATTAAGCTTTGATTACAGAAAACTATATTTTTAGACTCATTCACATTTCTTTTAAAAAACCTAGGATTGTCATTTGATGAGTCTGACCACAGAAGGCAATATTTTCTTAGACCTTCACTGATTTTTGAGAATTGATGGGTATGTGCAGTCATCTTGAATCAGGACCAAAACTTTTTCACAAGGAGAAGCATTAATGACCTGTATCTGATGGGATTAGAGCCTAATTAACATTGCCCGATTACTTGTCAGTCATCTGTGCTGCTGGTACTCATTTCAGCTTCAGATAATTAGCCCACCTCTTAATGAAAATGCATATTTTTTTCATTTTAACTGAACCTCCTGTCCCCAAAACTTCAGGTTTTAGAAACTTTCTCTGTAGTGCTGTCAGCCTTGATGCTTTTGCCTCTGCAGTTTCCTATGCTATTTGCATATGTTGACAAAGATGTAATTTGCTCAGAATTATCTGTACATGCAGTAGTTGTGTTGTGTGTGTTGTGATATATTTAGGAAAACAGGCTTTTTCATACCTAAAATCATAGTGTGGTGCAGGGAAAACTGCTCAACTCACGGTTTAACTCAAACCAGGATTAAAACGGTTTTGTCTTTTTAATAAGGACATGTAACGACCTGGCAATCAGTGAGCTGTATGCTGAGGATCAGTATCAGCAAAACAACACATAAACCACAACAGTAGGTGTTTGCAAAATGTTAGCAAACAGCTATAAACTTCTAAAGACCCTTCTATGACTAATCCTAAAGAGTCCTAGCCTCACACACGCGCGGCTGTGGGCACGCCTCTCCCCAGGCTGTGTGTGTTACACGTCTTGAGCAAACTTCATCGTTATTATTGTTATTTTAGTAGCCCTTTGGGGGCAAGCATCCTCTCAGGGCTGGCAGTTTCAGTATTAACCTGTTAACGTACGCGGTTTACCCTCACTCCCATTTGGCAGGATCTCTTGTTATCCAGCCCCTTCCCCTGAGCAGAGGCGGTGTGGACTCCCCCGTGGCAGTGAAAACCTTGATTCCCAATTCTCTTGTTAGGGCGAGCTGCCCTCGGGAGAGACCCTTAGCCCATTAATGGGGTCCCTTCCGCCACTGAGCACAGTCCACCATTCCAGGTACGTAAAATCCCGTTAGACAACATTGGTAACGGTAGGCGAGTCCTTGTCAGGGTTCGTAACAACAGCCCTAACGTTCTTGCTGAACGGGCTTCTGATATGTTGCTTCTGATTTCCTGACAATCCTCATGGTCTTGAGAGTTAAACAGTCTGTCTTTTGGGGTGAAAGAAGCAGCAGCTGGGTTTTTTTTAAGAAAGCCAAATTAAATAGAAACATCTCCTCTCAAAGCACCAGCCCTATAGCATACCCGAAGAACTAGTTTGGGGATGTTAAACAGTCGGGTTTTTTCCTTCGAGGTGCTGACAAAGGCCAGCGGCGATTCCCCGGCGTGGAGTGTTTTTGGGCAGACTATATTTGCGAAGGAGAAAACAGCTCGAACTCCAGAGGAGCCAGGAAGGACAGGTACACGGGCTGCCTGCGCGGCTTCCTCGCACCCACGGTGACTTTCTGACAACCGCCGAGAGCCGCTCGGGGTTGGAGGGAGCCCCGAAGGACCCCGACCCTGGGCAGGACACCCGGCCCAACACCTCCCAGTCCCGCCGCGGGTGCTCCCCCGCACAGCCTCCCACCTCTCCTTCCCCTTCACGGCCGCCTTCGGGGCTCGGCCCTGCGGCCAGGGGAGGGCCCGGTAAACCCTCCCCGTCGGGGTAGGGCCGGGGGGCGAGCTGAGGTGGGAGCCGGAGGACGGCGGGGCCGGGGCAGAGCCCTGTGAGGAGAAAAGGGCGGAAAGGCCGGGCCGGGGCAGAGCCCTGTGAGGAGAAAAGGGCGCGAAGGCCGGGCCGGGGCAGAGCCCTGTGAGGAGAAAAGGGCGCGAAGGCCGGGCCGGGGCAGAGCCCTGTGAGGAGAAAAGGGCCGAAAGGCCGGGCCGGGGCAGAGCCCTGTGAGGAGAAGGGCGGGCGGCGGGACACCGGGGGAGGCGAGGGAAGCTCCCGGGGCCGGGCGCTGTGGCTTTAAAGGCCGGGGCCGGCTCTCGGTTCCCTCCTCCTCTCCCTCCCTCCCTCCATCGCTCGGCGCTGGGCGCCGGGAGGAGGCGCCTGCCGCTAACAAAAGTCGGTGGCGGCCGTTCTCCCCTTCCTCCCTCCCTCCATCCCTCCCCGGGCAACAAGTGGCTGGCGGTGGCTTCCCGGGGGAGGCGGTGGCGGCAGCAGCGGCGGGGCTGTGAGGAGGAGGAGGAGGAAGAAGGCGGAACGGCGCTGAAGGACCGGAGCAGCCCCAGCGCCGGCCGCGGGGCGGTGGAGCCTGCGCCCGGGGGCCGTCCCGCCCGTCCTGCTTGTGGATTATAACTGGAGCCGCCTCCCCTGCCCTGACACCCCGGTTGGAAGCCGGGGCGGGGAAGGCGTCCCGATACATCGTATTTTTGTTTCTTTTCCCCCCATTTTTTTTTTTTTTTTAATTTGAGGGGGAAGGGAGGGCGTCGGCCACCCGAGAAGAAGCGGAGGAAATCGCAAGTTTGCTTTGGACATGTCGCCGTGAAAAAGAAAAAAACCCCAAAACTCCTGGAGGCTTTTCCCACCCCCCTCATCTTTACTACAACCCGGCTCCCACTCCATCATCCGCGGTGGCTCCGCGCCCCGCGGTAGAGATGCTGCGCGGCGGCCGAGGGAGGCGGCGGTGAGCATGAAGCCGGCAGGATGGGAGCGAACAATGGCAAGCAGTACGGCAGCGAGGGTGAGTCGGAAAAGGGGTGCTGGGGTAGCAATGGGGGTCCCCCCGGTCTGGGGGGGGGGGTCCGGGCGAGAGGGGCCGCGGCGGGGTCCCCCCGCCGCGGCCCCTCTCGCCCGGACCCCCCCCCCCCCCCCCAGACCGGGAACCAGAACACATCCCTCGGGCTCCCGCTGTGCTGAGACCCTTAAAATACCCTTAATTATGTTTATTTTAATAGGTGGGAGGTAACTGCTGTCTCAATTCAGGATGTCGGGGCAGCGGCGTGGCTTAAAACGCGGAGGCAGCTCCAAGGGGTTATGGTAGCGGAACTTTGCTAAAAACTTTTAGAGCTCTCTTTGTAATCCTTTTCTACTTGTCTTTCTATCCCAGGATCCTTATATTATGCAGTATGGTATATGACTGCTTCCTGTCTGAACAGAAAAAAAAAAAAAATTAACCCCAGGAAAGGAGGGGGAGAGTTAATGTTCTCCAGCTGTTATCCGTAGATTGTACTCCTGCAATTTCGCTTCAGTGAAACTTTAGTGGGTTTGGTTTTAGATATACAGGGCCTGATTCATTCGTGTGGAAACCTATTAGTCTCGCTGGAGTTGCATCAGGGATGAATTTCAGCTGCTTTGCTGCTGGTGTGAAGGTCTACTGGAACAGTCAGCTGGTGTCAGGCAAACCAATGGCGAGTACAGAAAGTTTGTCTTCCTGCCAGCTAGTTTTAAGCTTTCTTTAACTTTTAACTGTCTTGTATATATGTTGCCCTCATAGTATTTAGCAAACTATATAGGATATACGTCTTCCCCTGGTAGCATTGGGCAACTATATAGGATCACTACATCCTCCCCACCCTTTTTTCTTTTTTTTTTTTTTTTTTTTCTGTAGTTGAGGGTTTGTGGGTGGAGCAAGGGAGATGGTCCTATGGTCTGCTCGATTCTTTGGGAGTCCAGAAGGCAACTGCCAAAGAATACACCTCTCTCACATTCAAAATATGCATGAAGTTTGTGAAAAGGAAGGGCAAAAAACACCGCTTCTTGAATAGATTCTGCAGTTCCTTTCATTTATTGCCAAATGACCTCTGCTTTCGGAAGAGTTGAAGAAGTCGGAAGCTTTAAGCTAAAGACATGCTCACTGTTGTGGGGTTTTGCTTGCTTGATACCATTGCTAGAATAACTTGTGCGTATATGGGGTGAACCTGCAAGTTGCAATCAAAGCCTCTTTGGATTCCTCCTGAAAGGGGAAATCCTAGTTTGTCCCCAGAGTTGAAAGGGTCAGTGTTTATGGAAAAATCGTGTTGCCAAGGGGTGTTTAGCTCCATGATAGGAAGGCATGGCTGCATCCCAGAGCTTTCCTGTTTGTTCAGAGGAATGCTTGCTTCAACTAATATACAATTTTGGGGGAGGAACGCGATGGACACTGAGTCTTCTGTAGCCCTTGGCGAAGTGGAGGAGAGCTTTACTGTTCCAGAACTACCTGACAGGAACTGCGAGGAAGAGGAGGATTGATGCAGCTAGGATATTCCTAATTAATTCGCCTCTTTCCTCTGTTCAGAGTGGAGGTTGGATCCTGGGAATGCAGACTACATGTGGCAAATTAATCTTTGCCGTACAGACCATTACCTGGGTTGAGAAATAGGTAGAATACTGCTTTAAAAATAAAATAAAATAAATAAAAAGCTCCCCAAACCCCATGGCCAAAACTTCAAACTTTCAATTTAGGTAACTTGTCCTATTCATTGTTAGTGTGTTCATAGGTCTGGGTTTCCTGGCAGATTCTGTGCATCATCAATTACTGTGAAGCTTAGAGAAGCTCTTGTTTGCTGCTTCTTTTCTGGGTGATGCAGAGAAGAGCAAATCTAAATCTGATCAAGGGAGGCCTTTTTTCACAAGCTACTGGGGCTTTTGGTGCCTCTGACAACTGAACTGCTTAATTGCCATAAAAAGTTGGTTTTTAATAGGATGTAATTATGATCCTGGGTGGAGGGGTAGCACTCTGAGGAAACACCCAATTGCTGTGTGCTTTAAGAGCAACCTGAATATCTGGGTTGAAGTTCAAAGAGTGGCATCTGTGATTTGGTATGTGGCACTTAGTTTTCAGTGTAGTGGGCTTTGTAGGCTAACGTTGTATTACGGTATGCCATTTTAGGGATGGAGAAAAGTACCTTTGTTAGCTGAACTTCTTGAATGCTGTTTGCTCATTTGCTGCTTGCTAATATCTTAGGAGAGATTTCAGACAGACAACTGCAAATGATTGTTAAAATGGCTGTTGTTTTTCACACAGCCTTCCCATCTGCTGTGGAACTGCAGAACATTAGGAATTTGCCTGAATTGCTTCTCATCTCAAAGCTGAAGAGATGCATTAGGGCAAGATAACTCCTGCTCAAGATACCACTTCTAAAACACTAGATAACCTTCATTACTAGGAAATTACGTTTTGCATGGTTTGTTACATTGTTACACTTATCAGTACTAAACAATTTTTTTAAATTCACGTATACACTGTGTTTGCAATAATCTCAGGCAGCTGTCTAAGTGTTTGTGACTAATCACATAAACTACACCTTACTGCCTTATTTATTATTTTTTGCTTGTCTAAGGCTTTATTGAATAGAATTTTGGAAGCTACAGTTGTCATATTAAGATGGACCTGAGAGTTGGATGTTTGGGGAGTCTAAATTAGTTTGTTTGCAGAGTCTGGTGAATAATTCCTGACACCTTTGAGTACATCTGTTTTCCATAAATTTAATTTTCTAAGATGGGCTAAAACTTGCTCTGAATGAAACTTAAATGTGAATAAAATTGCTTCTTGGAAAATCACATTGTGCAGATGGGATATGAACACAACACTCATTTAAAAAAATATGAAATTATAACACACCAAATTTTGTCTACAGGAGTTTACCTCTTTTTACAAGTAAATTATTTAATACAAGTTTATTTTCCTAGTTTTGATTTGGCCTTTTAAAATGTTTCTATACAGGAGATGATTTCTGAAAGCTTGTTTACCTAGAAAAATATGGAACTTGAGATTTCAGGCTTGTCATAGTGTGCAGTAGATTCTGACTGGAGTGTTAAAGCTTGAAGTTAGTCTTACTGAATGTGTTCCAGCAGTCGTGTTTGAATAGCACGACTGAAGCTAGTAGATTGTTGGGGCAAGAAATCCATTTGATCACAGAGCAGTTCTTGTTAGGCTTGTACCTATGCAGTGGAAATGTATTCTCGGTTAACTTAGTAAGAGTGCTTATTGTCCTTCACTTTCTTACCTTAGGGGTAAATCTTTCTGTCGTTGATTTAGTTCTCTGCTAGATTTTTAAATAAGAGGAGGCATGCTTACCTCATGTCTGATAGTGGAAGGAGCAGCCTGTTGTTGTAGAAGCTATCAAAAATCAGGGTTTTTTTGTTCGAGGACCTTTGTTAAAGTGTATTGCTGAAAAGAATTGCAGCTGACCCAATAAGACATGATTCATCATCACCGAGGATGCTGAATTGAAGTATATCACCCTTTAAATACTGCCGAGTTGATTAGACACCTAGGCAGTTGCTGGTCATACTTCGCTGCACACCGTTTCTGTAACAGTTCTGTGCAGAATAACCTTACGTGTGCAGAGCATGAGGCTAGGCGGGGGCTGGCTATAGCGCCTGCTGTTGGAGTGGGCAGCAGCTGGCATCTACCTGCTTTCTTTGGGAAAAGGTGACTTAACACCTGAGACAATTTTGCATCCACAGGAGGAGGACTTTAAAATCGCAGCCTTCTGTTTTATAAGGCAATTGGCTTTGTGACATGAGCTGGAGGAGCAGTCTGTGTTCTTACTTACAAAAGGAAGCTGTGGCATTGAGGTGGAATGGCTGCTTTGCAAAATAACCATAACATTTCAACACTTGTCTTCTGCCCAGGTGAATTCTTCCTTAAATTATGAGACCTGAGAACCTGTCAAATTTGAGAGCAGCTAAATAATGGTACAACATTTTTACAATACCAATGTTCAGCCCTTATGAAGGGATGTCTCTTTAATGAGTCAACTCTCCAGGTTGCTGCTGCTGGTGATAAAACTTCCTTTGGGTATCTCCTGCACTGTCTTCTTCCAGAAGCTGGTCTAGAGAGTGTTGGTGACAGCGTGCAGCAGCTCTGGTTGATCAGCTAGAACGTATCATGAAAGACCTGATATGACAGGAGCCTGGTGCTGTGGAGAACAGAGGATGGCAAGGGTGGCTTTAACTATGATGCTGTGTGAGCTGGTGTACGACAGCTGAAACTTTCTAGGGATTGCCAGCATGCAGCACTGTGGCGAAATGGGTCAGCCCGTGTTCCTTCTGGAGGACATTACTCACCTAAATCCCTCCCTTCAGCAGGGGGAAATGGTTACAGACCTAAGGTCGCATACTTGTGTCTTCTTTCTTGAGGGTGCTGTTGGACACAGTAACTCCTTGTGAATGCTGCCTTTGATTTCAAACTAGCTCTTGGACTTGATGATCTTAAGGGTCTTTTCCAACTTAAATGATTCTATGATTCTAATTTGGTGATGGCAAGTGTTCCATACACATCTGATGTGACAGAAATCTTTTAAATCCAAAAGTTCTGTCATTCAGGACCTATAGACTTTTGCGTATGTTAGGATTTGTTTCCCCACAAAGTGTTGGTGGATTAACTTCATACACAGTGCTTATGCCAGGTATGAAAAACAGCATAAAGTGGTGATGTTGCACTAGAGAAACAGTGTTAGCAATGGGTAAGTTATTTTGTTTAAAGAGTTGAATCATGATCATTTACCCATGGTTTATACTGGTTGTTAGAATCTCATAGGATATTTTAATTAGGGTAAGGGAATGGGAAAGGCAGTAAATTAGCTTTTCACTGAATTATTTAATTACAAAAGTGTGACACACACACACCCCCCAGTGGTATCTTCTCTGTGCACTGCAGCTTTAGCAGCAAAGACAGTGTTTGATTCTGGTATTTATTTTTTTCCACCCCGTAAGATTCCCAGAGTCAAGTGAAGAGTTTCAGCAGGTTAGGTGTTAAATGGCTCCTAGGCTGTACAGTTTTTTCCCACTTTGTTTTGATGTCTGAGTTGCATTTACACATTACTATCTGATGTGTTAAACAAAATTTAGCATATAGCTCTTACTGCTGTCTTGCTTACTGTTCTGATCCTTTCCCAGGTGATCTGTTGAGATAATGTACCTTGCCGCTCTTGTAGAAGTCTTTTTTTTGTTCTAGTTTGGCTAGTCTTCTCTTGTACACCTCCTTGGTGTGTAATAGCTGCAACTGAACCTTAACACCCTCCGTAGGACTACTGTAAATATTACGGTGCTGCTCAATGGCACTTTTTGTGTTGTGCTTACTTATGCGATCGTGTTCTGCTTTCTGGGGCTCGGCCAGGGTTGGTTCTTGCATTTTACCTGTAGTTGGGTTTCACTCTGCTGCATTCAGGGAGTTGAGACTTGCCTGTTAGCAGCAAGACGGGGACAAGAAATAAAGCAACACTCAAAATGTCAATCCTTCAAGCAATGTTGATTTTTAAAAGTGAATTTGCACTCTGACAGTGGCCAACTGCTGCTAACCAAACGTAATGTTCACAAATGCTGCTTATGATATACTTTTTTCCTGTAACTTCCAACTGAGCAATGCAAAAGGATTGTGTGTGTGTGTGTTTACTCAGTTTGTCTCCAGAAAGTAAATTTTCTCTAAGCTCAGTGCTTATGGTGCTTGTTGTTGTCCAGATCACATGGCAGGGGCAGGAGGAGGGTTGGATACAGCACTAAACTGAACTGCTGTGCTGCCTACGCTTTCTCACAATACAGTATTTTCTATTTTAAAAAAATGAACTGCCTGTGTGTGTACACAGGCATGTGTGTTTATATACACACACACAAACTAACAGATTTGTGGGGGATTTAGCAACTTTAAAAAGTTGCTAATGTTATCTGTAGCTTTCTAGAAAGTAACTTTGTGGCTCACATGCATGTTATTTCATAAAATGTTACTCTGGCATAAAATGTTTTTGGGGAAGGTAGGGTTATCTTTATTTTGTTAATAGATATAAGCTAACTAACTGTACTGTAGGGAGTTATCTTTGACTTGGATGGTTGCTTCAGCCTGGTGCAAAATTAACTGGATGCTCTTTCTTTTGTACACTTAAAAAAAAAAAAAAAAAAATTGTTAACTGGGTGCCAGTCAGAGGCCTGAATAAACTTTGGTGCTGGTGATGCATGACATGGAAAGCTTCCAGTAGTCCTCTCTCAGCTAAGGTAGTAGGAGTCTAGGATTTGCACCCCCTAGTCCTTGTTTTACCCATTCCCCACAGGCAGGGAAGGAAATGAGATTGCTTTGGTAACTCTCCTAAACTGAAACTGTATTTTTGCTTTCTTGAAAGAAAGTCCTTCTACAAAACTGGACCTCATAAAATCCAAGCTGATGTTGATACTGTATCATTCCTTGTGGAAAAATATCAACATGTATTCAGAATTGGGTATGTGGTTTTAAGTCTATATTGCTAACCCCCAAAATCTCCTCAGAAAACTTTGTTTTCAGTCCTTTGGCTACTTCTGGATTCCTCACTTTTGTGAACAATTCCTAACTAGGAATTGGTTTGTTTCTTTGTGGGTCTTGTTTGTGTTAGGGAAGTGATTGGCAGAAGGCAGTGGATGACATTTGAAGGCTGAAATGCACAAGTGGTTTATTTTTGCTCTGTTTTGTAGTCAGCTATCTCTGTATTCTTTAATACAGGACACGTGCTTTGCTAAATTAGGGCAACTATTTAATTAAGGAGTAAAAACCTTCAAAACTTGAAAAATGGGTGGTGAGCTGCCAGTAGAATCTGTTACTACTTCATAAGGAAAGGGAATATGGAACATTTTCTAGGTATATGTATGAATGACTTGTGATCGGATAGACACACTGGGGGACTTTGTTACTTAAGTAGCATATAGGCTGAGTACTGGTAGTGTTGTAGCTGATCTCGGGGAAAAGCTATTAGTTCTGTCTGATCATATCCCTCACTTCGGTTCCAAGTCTACCTGTGTGCCTCCTAGCATAGACATCACATTGAGGACAGTTTTATGCGAGACCTCCTTGGAGGATTTGAAGCTTAGAGGAGGTGCTATCATCTTGACATTATGCTGTAGGTCATTAAAGAAGCCCCTGTTATCCTAGAACACACCTCTTATATGCTTGCCACTGTGGTGTCTGTATCTGTAGATGCCTGTTAGTACAGAAGGAGAATTCAGCAGGGACTATGGCCATTCTTCTCAGGAAATTATTAAGGTCTATGTATTGACCAAAGTAAGGGTCTTTACTCCAAGAAGCTCTAAAGCAGAAACAAACAGGACTGAACTGTGCTGATCAGAGAAATGCTCTCGTATATCATCTATATGGAGGTGTGAAGAAGTGTGGTTGTGATTGTGTTACATAGGCTGAACTGTAGGAAAGCCTGGAATGGGCACAAACAGTTTCAAGTACTGCCTTGTCGTGGTTTAACCCCAGCTGGCAACTAAGCACCACACAGCTGCTCACTCACTTCCCCCCCACGCAGTGGGATGGGGGAGAGAATTGGGGGGGGGGACGGGGGGGGGAAGGAACAAAATTCATGGGTTGAGATAAAGACAGTTCAATAGGACAGAAAAGGACAGGCAAATACTACAAAATACTACTACTAATAGTAAGAGAATATACGAAACAAGGGCTGCACAATGCAATTGCTTGCTACCCGCTGACTAATGCCCAGCCAATCCCCGAGCCGTGGTGTGCCCCAGCCAAATGCCCCCAGTTTATATACTGGGCATGACATCCCATGGTATGGAATACCCCTTTGGCCAGTTGGGGTCAGCTGTCCTGGCTGTGTCCCCTCCCAACTCCTTGTGCCCTTCCAGCCTTCTTGCTGGCTGGGCATGAGAGGCTGAAAAATCCTTGGCTTAGTATGAACACTACTTAACACACTGTTTTAATTGTTGCTATCAACATTCTTCTCATCCTAAATCCAAAACACAGCACTATACCAGCTACTAAGAAGAAAATTAACTTTATGCTAGCTGAAACCAGGACAGCCTTAAAGGAAAGGCTTGAGTTGGCTTTGTTTGAACAGATATTTAAGGAAAAGGCTCCAATTCTGTGCTAGTATCCAAACTCAACAAAAGGAATTTCTTGGCAAAGGAGGTCTCTTCACCCTACACACTTTTGTGACTTTTGCCTTAAACAAGTAAATGAGGAAAAAATTGTTGGGTGATTTTTTTAAATTTTTTTTCCCCCCTTTTTTCCTATATGCATTTCCCCCACCCCACCAAGTACAAACACATGTTGTAAGACTACCTGTCCATGCAAATGGATGTTTAACAGAGGTATCTGTATTTACTCGAACTGGGTAATTACTGTAGGGATCTGCATGGCATTGGGAATCTTTTTCCTTCCTGTGCTCAACAGCACTGTTTGCTAAAAATGCAACCTCAGGTTTCATTTATGCACATGGGCTTTTAGACAGAGGAATCTATAGTGGCATATCAGTTATTGCTCTGATTTTAGTGGATCTTTGCTCATTGGGAAGGGTTTGTTTTCTTAACACATCTGTCTTCAGAATTGAGATGTGAAAATGCACAACATACAGCAACTTGCGTTCAGAAACAGGTGGCATAGTGACTTTCTTGAGCTGAAGAGTCATGTAGTTTGACGTAAAGTTGCCATCATATCCTTGCTTTAGTAGTGTCCATGGTAGTACAGTACTTTACTTAACCTGGAGCTCTGTACTCCAGGCAGGCTGTGCTAGTGAACCCTTCCAAAGACCCTTCTTGGAGTAAAGAGAGAAACAGGAAGCTCTCTTTCATGCCCGTGTTTTGAATCAGGAAATTCCTGTCTACAATACATAAATTTGTCATATCAACATTTTAAATCATGTGACACTTTTCTTTCTTGGGGACTTGTGTACAAATGTGTATTATAGCTGCAGGAATACTATACTGAAGTCTTCTCAAACAGCACACTAACTTGGATGAAGGTATTTTAATACTTTCCAGTTAATCTATTTTAAAAATTATCTTCCTTGATTTCATTCTTTGTTCCTGTAAAAACCACTAATGAAATTTGCAGAGGATATTATAAAAGGAGCAGTTTTGAGGTCAGATGTCTTTTTCTTTGTTTCTTTTAAGAAAGAAAAGAAAAAGAAGCCAGAAACACTGGCATAATAGTAGATAGTTGTTAACTAGGAAGAACCCCTTTTCATCAAGAGTCACACAGACTTGTTTGACAGTGAAAGGAGAACTTGGATTAAGTCTAGTTGTCGCATTACAAGTGTAATCTTGTCAGTTTGTGGGGAGTCCAGACTTTTGTTGCTTGTATGACTGCATGTACTGTGGAGAAACAGGCTGTCTACTTAAGGCTCTGATATTACTTTGTTGCCAGATTGCACACAATCCTCTTTCTGTGTAAGTGTGACTGCATGGGATAGAGGAACTTGGATGGTTTTTTACTTAAATTATATAATAATTACTTAAAGAACTAGTATTTCATTTAAATCGTATCCTTGAGAGATAGTAAAGCCATTGTGGGAACTGATGAACAGAAAGTGCATGTATTTGAGAGTTTCTTATGGTGCTCTTAGCTCTTATCGTGAAATATGTTGTTTTGTCACTGGTGCAATGATGTTAGTACTTGATCTAGCTTACCACTGGAGTGCAAGACAAAAGGCAACAGCTGCTCACCAACAGAAGTACTGAACAGATCATCTTTTCTGTAGTACCTAGTGAAACATACTTCTATTTTCCATATCCCATTTGCCTTTTCTCTAACAGTTTATAAGGAAGTTGCTTGTGGCATCAACATAACTTTTTTTTAAACTAAGATGATGGAAACAATAAGCTATTGCTGAAATATGTGGTGAAAATTGTTGATATTATACTGTTGCAACTCATGCTTTTAGAATTTTTGGAACCTTAGAATTTACTAAAAGAGGTATAAATAAAAGCCTCAGAGCAGAAGGACTTCAATTCCAGCTAGCCATGCTAGCATTAAGCTGAAACTAACAATATGCTCTTGTATGTCAAGAAGATCTAGTAGCTGACCTTCCTCCTTGAGTTCATGTTTGATTGTAGTCTTTTGTAGCCAGCAAGCTTGAAGGCCTTCATCTGTTTTTGGCAGGGTTTGAGAACATAGGTGCTCTTGCTGCAGAGCCTCTTGTTGAGGAATTGCTTTCTTGTTCTGCAATATTAGACTGCCAGTGGAGATCAGTACAGGCAGTAAAATTACATGACAACATTTTCCAATCAACTCCTGGCCATATCTGGATGTCTACTTTAGAGCCTGAAGTATACAAACTCACAGATTGGAAGTGATGTCTCTGGAGATGTCTAATCCAACCCACTGCTCAAAACAGAGTCAACTAGAGCAGGCTGCCCAGAAGAACCATGTGCAGTCAGATTTTTGAGCACCTCCAAAGATGGAGACATTACAACATCCCTGGGCAGCCTGTTCCAGTGCTCAGTCACCTGTAGATTTTAAAGCATCCATATTTTTTTCTTTATTATGTTTAAATGGAAGTGCTTGTTTCCATTTAAAATTTCCATTTGTGCCCATTCCCTCCTGTCTCTTCACTGGCTGTCACTGAAGAGAGTCTGGTTCTGTCTTCTTTACTTCCCACCCCTGAGGTATTTATACACATTGATAAGATTACCCCTTGAGCCCTCTCTTCTCCAGGGTAAACTGTCCCAGCTCTCTAAGCCTCGCCTTGTGTGTCAGATGCTCCAATCCCTTTATTATCTTTATGGGCCTTTACGAGACTCTTTCCAGTATGTCCATGTCTCTCTCGTACTGAGGAGCCCAGACCTGGACCCAGCACTCCACATGTAGCCTCATCAGTGCTGAGTAGAGGGGAAGGATCAACCCTCTTAATCTGCTAGCAACGCTTCTTGCCAGCAATGCAGGCTGGGATACAGTTGGCCGCCTTTGCTTGAGGGCACATTGCTGGCTCATGTTCAACTTGATGTCTACCAGAACCCCCAGATCCTTTTCTGCCAAGCTGCTTTCCAGCTGGCTATACCTCCCCAGGTGCAGGATTCTGCATTTCCGTTTGTTGAACTATCTTCCTGAAGCTCTTGTTGGCCCACTTGTCATCCTGTTGATGTCCATCTGAATGGCAGCAACCCCTTGGTGTATCAGCCACTCATCCCAGTTTTGTATCATCTGGGAACTTTCTGAGAGTGCACTCTGTCCCGTCATCCCCACTAGTGATGGGGCTCCGGGTGCACTTCATGCTGCTCATCACAACAATTTGTGCCTGGCAGATTAGTCAGTCTTCAGTTTGTCTCGCTGTCCATTTAGCTAGTCTGTGCTTCCTCAGTTTGGCTATGAAGGTGCTATAGGAAACATAGTTGGAAAGTCTTAACCGAGGTCAGGATAAACCACATCTGCTGTACTCCCCTTATTCACTGAGCCAGTCATTTGATTGTCAATGTCTGTCAGGTTGGTCAGGCATGACTTCCACTTATAAATCTATACTAATGACTCTTGATGACCTTCTTGGCTTGGAAATGTTTTCCAGGAAGCTGTCACTTTTCTGGGATTGAGGTGTGGCTGACCAGCCTGTGGCTCCCTAGATTGTCCTCCCTGCCCTTCTTGAAGATAGGGGTGATTCTTGCTTTCATCCAGTCCTCAAGAAACTCTCCTGATTGCTGTGACCTTTCTAAGATAATTGAAAGTCACCTTGCCCGTGGCATTGGCCAGATCACTCAGCCCTCAGAAGGGCATCCCATCAGGTCTCATGGAGTTGTGTCTTATCCAGTTCGTTTAAACGTTTCTGAACTTGATCCTCCTGTACTTCTATTGGTTACTTATGTTTACAAAAGGTACTACCAGGCTTTCAGCAGCAATAGAGTTCAACTGTAGCAAGTTCTGGCAAGTGTAAGGCTGTTTTACAGTAGTTGAGTATCTCTAAACAGTGTTCTGTAAACTTGTGTCTACAGCTGGTTTGGAGTTTTTCAGCTATAACTTATTTTTACCTTGTATTATTAAGGTTAAAAAAAAAAAAATCTTCATTTCCACTGTGTAAAGAAACTCACTCTTTCTCAATGACTATGCTTTCTCTTGGCAGAGAACAGATAAAATAGAAGAATCCTCTTAAGAGTTGTGGTGGTAGAATCTGGCTCTGTTTTTTAGGTATTTTTTTTCTTTTGTTGCTGTTTCTGGCAGCATAAATGGTCTGTGCTCTTATGAAAAGCTTCTTCAACAGCGTTTTCCTTGTTTCAGAAGGAGCACCTAGCCCGGGATCATATTTTTTTTGCTCTCCTAGAAAATGAAGATTGTTGCTTTAATTAATGAAGAAGTTATATTTCTATTAATCATGGTAGGAAACAATTTCTGCAGTTTTCAAGTTGATATAACCATGACTGGTAAAAATGCTTGACAGTAATCCATATTCTGCTGGTGTAAAGATTTGCTTCTTTCCTCATATTCTACAATTGTATCAAAAAGGATTTAAATCCCCCATTTAAACTATGGTGCAAGGGGTAGGTTAATTTTCAAGTTTAGAAGAAACAGCTTATTTTTCATAAGTGAAATAATGAAATAACAATTGTCTTAAATTTTCTTCTGAAAACAAAAAGTAATCATTACCAGATGACACGGTTAATTTTTAATGCTCCAAAGTGCTCGTAGATCCTTCTCAGTTTAGAATCTTCTATTTAAAACTAAAGCCATGTATAACACAATGTATTTTGTGTTTTGCTACTTGTCAATGGAATTTATGTTTTGGTTTTAGTACCGAAAAGCTACCTTTAGGTTTATTCACCTGTTAACATTATCTATTCCTTGAACATTTGCTCTGTGTGGGAGAGGGTGTAACTTTCTAGCAAGATGGAAGATTAAATGCCCCGTGACATAATCAGGTCTATGAAAGATACTGGGATCGCAGCTATAATCACAGTGCCTGAATTAAAATGTTCAAACATAAAAGATTTTAGGGGTGACTTTTTTGAAACAGGTTTTCTTTACATTTGTATGTATAGACTATACAGCATAGTCCGGTATGAAGTTTTCTTTGGCACTCATTAGGCATGAGCAGAATATTTTGCTTATGTCTTCATTTCTCTTGGGAAATTATTGCTCTTTATTCCCCTGTGGGTGTACCTTTTGTTGCACTGCATGGTTGTCTTTATGGAGCAACATGAGTGCTTGTCGTGGGTATTTATTTCTCTTGCCAGGAACTGCTGGAACAAAGGCGAATGTGAGACTTCCTTTCCCTTAAACAATTACTAATTTTCCCCACTTTGACTCTGGTTTCAAAAGGCTGCATGTGAGAGAGCTTTTCTCGTATCTGAGAAATTATCCAACTGTGAATGGGCTTACAGTTTATCAAGAGGTAACACAGGAATTGGGAGCAAGTGGAAGGGTTAGTTTCGGTTTGATTGTCCAGGAATTTATTGATTGAAGGATTGCATTTTGATTTAGGGCTTTGGTGATGATGTCATTTGCTTCTCGTTGTGAAAGTACATGGTATGTCAAACCGTATTTGACTCTGAGATGAACTGGAGTGACTGTCCGGCATCTTAAAAATTGTACGTGTTTGTCTAGTTGTGGGTCAGGTAATGAAGTAGAATTGAACCACCTTGTTGCTTACCTTTTCTGAGCACAGGAAGAAATGTTGGCAGCAGAAGTGGGACACAAGTGAACGTTGCAGACCTGTTCCTTTCTGGGTTTCCTGCTTTCATTTTGCCAGGCCTCATTTTCTGTAGAAAATATATTCATGCCCTTCTGTGGATAAGATCTCCTCCTGCTCTCCCCCTCTCCGTGTCCTTCACTGAGGTGTAGGGTTTCTTCATTAAGTCCCTACATGAGCAAAAACATTCCTAGAAAGTGAAGTTTGGCTTCCACAGGATTAGAATCTAAACCAGAACAAGTCTAGTCAGACACAGGAGCCTTTCACGCAGCAGAGTTGGCTGTTAGTGGTTGTGTGGTTTGTCTGTTTGTGCCTTTTAAGCACCAATTAATCCTACCCGTGTTTTCCTCAATTTTCTTCCTAACTGAGGTATTGGTACTTGGCTGAAAGGAATGTGGTAGGTAGGACACAGAGCTTGGTCTTTTTGTGGATTAAGTCATACTGATCACTGCTTTGTTTCTAACGCTAGCCGTCCATGGTTTTGAGGAAATGTAAGACAAATTGTGAAGGATTCTGAAAATCTAGGAGGTATTTTCGAGCCAAGGCCAGGTCTCTAACTATGCACTTGAGAGAAAAAGAATCCTCATGCAATCTTGTTTTAACCCTGTAGATGCTGGCTTATGGGTAGCAAGTGCAGTGTGGACAAAATCGCTGTATGATCAGTAAACTTATTCTTCTAAGTTTTTCTTTGTTAGCTTGTAAATACAAATCCTGTATTTACCAAGGGCTGAAAGTGGTGGTATGTGGGCGTTGGGCAGCCCTGTGAAGAGAGCCCTCAAGTCTGCTGGCTCATACCCAAAAGCAACTGTTTTGTGCAAGATGAGTCCTTTATCTCATATGGTAAAGACTTCCAGTAGGTACCATTCTCCAGAAATAACAAACAGTCTAGTTCAAAAACTCTCTGTAATGGTTAGGGTAGATCAAGCTCACCTATTGGTATGCAGTACTGTAGCCTTGTAGTCCTGGATGGCTGATGAGGAAGCCTGTTCTACGTACCCAGGTAAGGAAGGGCAGGGTGGGTATGAGGGTGGTGCCTCTGGAGCTCCTCAGTCTTTCACACAAATCCTTAACTAGTAGGCAGCATGACCGCACTTAAATAAGCGTGCTGTGTTTTATTTCCAGTTTTACGTGACAAATCTGCTTTTGATCTTTGTGTTTATAATCTGTAGTAGTATTGGAGGTGCAGGATGAGCAGTGTGAGAGCTCAAGGGCAAATGCAAAGAATTCTCCGGGTTTTCATCCTTTGATTTAGCATACTCTCCAGAAACTGTATGATAACGGTGCAGTGCTGCTCTGTGATAACTTTGCACTCAACTTTTTCCAACTGTCCCTCAAGCCCTCTGCAATTCCTTCTATCTTTCTAGAGCTTTACTTTTTGCTCCTGTGGAAAGGTATACATAGTTTCTTCATAGGTTTTGCAGGTACTATACTTCATCTGGGTGGGATTTGATCTGTTTGAGGTTCTGTAGTGTCCAATGAAAAAATCTTTTTGTTATAGGCAAGAACTGCTGCTATCCCTTTTTAGATCCTCATAGGTTTGGATGTGTGTTGCCAATAGAGATTATTGCTGCTTAAATCAAGTAGGGTTGTAGGAGAATTGGGGACTGCTCTTTAGTTGGTAGCAGTGGATGTCAGAACTAAGACTAACTGTTCCACCTCCTCTCCCTCACTTTACAAATGGTAGGTACTCTAAGTTGATTTGAAGATGAAGATTGCTCTTTCCCAGCATTTATTGCATTGTAACAACATATGCTGTTCCAATGTGAGGATTTTTGTGTAAAACCTTTTCTTTGCTGTAGACTTGACAATAGGAGGTTTCAGGAAAAAATTCAATGTAATCTCAGCTACAGATTCTAGAGTCTTTGGAGTCCTCCAGCTGAAAGCACAAAGAGGTGGGGTTGCAGTGGGAAGGTGTGTGTATGCAGAACATTAAGAGAAAAACCTTTCCTGGACCATACAAGAGGTGTTTAGCAGATACCCAGCAGAAATTTCTCCTAAGTTAAAAACATTCTTTCAATGAATGCCTTACAGGTAGTTTGTCAATCTGTTTCACTAGTGAATTGAGATGTTCCTGGTTTTAACTGTGTTTGTGCTTGGATGATAGAAAATGGCGGAAGATTAGCAAATTACATGAACTGTTTTCTGCTATTCTCTTCTACAGCAATATCAAAATTGAATTTGGTTCAGTTTTCAGATAGGGACCCTATCTTAATTTTTTTTTTTAAATTGTCCTTCATGATGGAGCCATGAAAAGTAAAAAAACCAACCAAACAAAAAAACCAAAACAAACCCCAAAACAACAAAAAACCCCCACCTAAACACCAAACAACCCACCTGCCCCAAACCCCCAAAACCAAATCAAACAAACAAAAAACCCCCCCATACCTTAGTATGCTAATTCTTGCATTTAGGTTTTAAGTTTCCCTGCCGGACGGCTGAAGTCCTGTGTTAGTGATATCAGGACTACAACATGAGTAATATGTTTTGTACTTCTGCAAAGCTGTATGATGAGAGTAGAAATACCTGAACAACAAAATTTTTTAGGAAACTGGTCTTAAAATTTTAAGTTCTATAAGGTCAATGTATATAATGGAGGTGTTGTGTATTTATGCTATGCAGAACTGTTGATATTCTGGCCTTCTAATTTAACAGTATAGTGTACTTAAAAAAAAAAAAAACAAAAAAACCAAACATTCATAACTTGCTTCAAGCCCCTATTTCTTCTTAGTGTATGTGCCAAGTTAATGGAATTTCTAAAATTTTAAGCTCTGGAATTCCAGTAAGAATCCTCAAAGTAGTTTTCAATCTGGTTCCAGTAAAATGGCTTTGAAGAGTTAAGGCTGAGAATACGATTTTCAGTGCTCTGTGATCAGCATTGACTTTTGTGATCTAAAATGGATGGCTTATTTCTGAAATACTTCACTTGAGTAACGGAACTGTATTGTTATTATTTTTTTCTATTAAAATGCAGTATTCTGATAGGGGCAGTCAAATGCACTGAGTTGTACCTTAAGAAAAAACAATAACAACCCAGCACAAGTGATGCAAGAATTAAATGTGTTAAGGAGACTAGAAACCAACTCGCTGAACTTTCCTTGAGACTGTCTAGCCCACATCAATTACACAGGAAAGTCATTAAATCCTGGCTATCTTCTGAAATGCATCAGCTAAGTCCTGATAATTCTAGTTGTCAGCAGACCACAAACCAACTAATTGCATTTTTCATAAACAGTTTACCATAATGTTTTCATAGCTTCAGCAGAGAAGGAAAGGAAAAGATATGCCCTCTGACTTTTTTTTATGTGAGACTGAGAAACAAAGAAACTGTGGCAAAATCCGTAATCTTCAACAGATGCATGCATCTTCAACTGTGATGGGTTTTATGTAGGTGTTCTTCTTTATACCAGTGTTGTCTGTTTTTTGGTGGTTTGGTTTTTGTTTTTTTTGTTTTTTTTGTTTTTTAAGCAAGTTTATATCCACACGTCCCCTTCCCTGGTATTAAAAGCTTTACTAAGATCTTCATTGAAAGCTGAATGTGATTTGTATTTGAATGTATTCAATATATACAAACAAAGCTAACTCTAAAGCTTTGTGTTTAATACATATTATGTAGTGCATTGAATTGACCCGATTCAATGTGACAGCCCTAGTCTTTTTTTTTTTTTTTTTTTTGTATGGCTATACCCTTTGGAAAGCTGGGGAATTAAAACTTAATTATTGATGTAATGTGCCTGTAGTTTGCTGCTTTGCTGGTGGAGATGAGATTTGACACCAGATGCAATAAGCTGGGTATTCCGATGGGACTCTGGTGTTCTGTGATGGAGGAGACAGGGATGCTGCATCTGAGCAGTGGCAAAGTAACTCCTATAAAGTGAAGCTGTGCAATCATAACTTTTGTGAACTTAAGCAAATTTGTTGCTGTCTTCCATTTACTAAAGGACTGACTTTTACCTTTCTCTTTCCCAATAGGTAAAAAGAACTAGAGTAGCTTAATATTATCTTTCTTGTTTGATCATAGTCCAAGACACCTGAAGGATCTAGCACATCAGGCAGTCCTTCAGTGCTTTCTAACTAAGTTGGGAAGAGTATCATTGGTTTGATATTTCTTGATGATTGCCTCTTTACAGTAGATACAAGAAAAATCCTTCAAAGAGATTGCATCAGTTGTGAGTGGTAAATGGAGAACTCATCCTTTCTTATGTGTGTAGTTGCTTTGCCACTTACATGAAGGTTTATTCTGAAGTGTAATGATTTGATAACATTGTAGATAGATAATACCATTTAGTAAGTGACAAAAAGGCTTTCAAAAGCATTTTTTAAAAAAGCTTGCCACTTAATTACTTCCTGTGCCGTCTTGCAGTGTGTACTTCTACAAAGCTCTGCAACAATGTTGGAACAGTTAAGATTAGGTAAGAGAGATGTTCTTGTTTTTCCAGTTGGGACTTTGAATGTTTGAATGAAGTTGAAAACAGAACAGGTAATGAGTCCATCTGGAAGCTGCCGAAGGAATTTAAGTTTGTAACTTTGGGTCAAATCTGGTATAGCTTCTTTGAGAGCTGCCTCTCAAATTGTCTCTCTGCAGCTGTGAAAGCAAATTTCAATCTAAGATGAGTCTGGATTCACCTTATTGTAGTCTGAGAGACAAACATCACTGGTTGTCTCTGATTCTCTGATCCTTGGATTCACCATTAATCCAGTTGCCTGCTGCCCTTTTGTAAAGTCTGACAACAGTTCTTCATAGTTCAGTGGCTGTCTTCAAAGTAAATAAAACCTTGGGTATGCTCCCCTGTGGAGATGGTTGGCTGGCTGCAACTGCTGCTTGACTCTTTGCAGCTCAGGTAGTGTTTTTTTCTGTACCGGTGTAGTTCAGACTGTCCAGAAGTGTTTAGCATCCTGAAGAATATTGCCTTGCACTTCCCAATCCCTTTTGAGTAAATTGGGAAGTGGCTAAGAAGCTATTCTTCCCTTGCTTAATGGCACAATTGCCTCGTCAGAGGAGTATGCGTATTTTTCTTTTGCTGTGTAGTTTGAGGAGATGTGTGGGAGAGTGGGCACTGCAAGTGCTTGTGTTGTTTTGAAAATGCTTCTTGGGATCCAGACAAAAAGTAATGTCTGGAATATTTCTGTTTATTGTCTGTGAGAGGCACAGGAAATGAGAAAGGCCAACTAAATTATAGCAGCCAGCAAACTCCTCTGAAGCAAAGGAAAATTTAGGAGTGACAGAACTGGGCCTTGTTGCCCACTGGGTCTCTGTTGCACATTTCTCATAAATCTAGTGACAGAACTGGATCAAGGGTCCTTCATTCCAGAAAAGCAGAGGGGGAAATGAAGCCAGAGGTTCAGAGCCAGATTATCAAGTAGAAAAGGGAGAAACCATTCCTCTTCTCTCTCAAAGTCTTTAAATTCTGTAGGTGAGTTCTCAAGTAGGTACCAGAGCTGCAGGCAAGTTTGTAGGCAGGATTTCCTTCCACTTTCACTTAGTAGAATAAATGGTCTTGATTTCTTCTTGCTAGTTAGTTGCAGATGGTAGTGGAGGATGCTAAGGACAGATATTCTGTCTAAGAGTGAGGAAATGGATGTAAAATACTGGATGATCCTGTATTGACCCAACTAATTGGGAATCTCCAGGCTTGGCAAAACTTCACCTATGTTGCTATAAAGATAAATGACCTGCCAGGTTTGCAAGTCCCCCCACCTCAAGGCAAAGTTGTTTGCATCTTCTGCCTTCTGTTTTCCTGCAGCCGAAACTGTCCAATCTTTAGGTTAAACAGATGCATGAAAAAAAAAAATCTGGGCATTTAGCCATAGTAAACAGACTAGAGTTGCTGCTTCTTTGAATGTTTAATGACAATAAATTGTTGCAAAGTAGTTTATGCCTCATTTGTAGCAAAGTACCACTTTTATCTTAAAATGTTGTTTGCACATGTGTGATGTGAAAATGCTATTTAGACTTGAAGATCTTTATTTTTGGTTGATGCTAAGATCAAATGGTGATTGATTCCTAGAGATTCATTAGCCTGCTTTCTGCTAACCCAAAACGTGTGCTTGAACTATGAGAGTGTGCTGCTGTGGGACTACTTACCTTCCTCTAACATGTGGGCGTCTAAGTGTTTGCCCTTCAGAGCAGTACTTTTTTTGTATGGGCTTCTATCAGGGAGAGACTGCGTGTTGTGCTGTTGTATTTCTGTCGTGGAGTTTAATATTCATTCTTTGCTCTTATCCTAAGAAAAGTTGTGTATTGACTGTGCAGATGATGCTCATCTCTCAAGGCTGAGAGGCCAGGGTTTGCATGGTGACTGTGGGTGTGTCCAATGACTAATGATTTAAATTAAAATCTTAATGGCAGTTATCAACAGTGGCAGAAGTAGGAACTGGAAGAAAAGGGCTCTATGGGCAAGATTGCTCTCTAAAGACATTCCTGGAAGTACCTTTGCACAGAGCCTGAAATACACATACTGGCTGAAACAAGAGATCCCTGTAGCCTTGTGTCCCATCTTCCACAGTAACCCTTAGTGAATCCTGAAGAAAGAATAGTTTGATGGAATCACACAAAGAGTTATTTGACAGAATCTGTAAGCTAGAATTTTTTTAGGGGTATGACTGGTACCTGAAGCAAGAATATGGGATACGTAGGTGTTAGGTCTTCACTGCTCCTTATGTGAAACACTACAGCTACGGTAGTCAGTGGAAGTGAAAAGCTGCAGTCATGTTTTGTGTTTAAACATTAAATCCTGCAAATTGTGCTCAGGCATCACCACAGTTATCTGAAAATGTTTGTTTCTGACACCTTGTGGTTGAGCCCCAGAGCAGCAGCAATATGAGAAATTTCGTTAGAGAGCGTGAGTGGTTTTTTTTCCATTGCTGTATAGTGCTGCTTTTCTAGCTCTACTCCAAAAGTGCAGTCTTGTTGTGTGACAATGTATTAACCTAGTTGTGTGAACTACTTCTCTCAAGATGAGAAAATTAATTGAAGCTCCATGAATTTATGTTGAACTATGAAGGACCCTTCTAGGGTTCTGGAAATTCAATTTTGTCACATGTATAGTGCATCCCTAAGTATTGGATTTATGGACCGTAAGAAGTAAAGCTGCCTTTTTCCAAGCTTTTTATTTTTCCTGCATAAGCATTTTCATTGTTCATCTGTTTTCAATAGCTCTCAATAAGTGATGGGTTTTATAAAACATTTTTACAGTAAAAGCTTTGAAGCGTATCATTGCTTGAGTTCATCTTACCCTGAAATAGCTTTTTCTCAAATACTTTGCTTGTATCACATGGGACTGCTGTAGCTCCAAGCCCTGGCTTGGACTTGATGGGTCCAGTTGGGACAACTTTTACTGAGAGTGACTCTGTCTGCAAGTCTAAGCCTCTGTTTGCATGCAGAAGGTATGCTTGTTCTTCTGGAAGTCACTACTTCAGAACAAGCAAGACTACCTTTAAAATTGAGGGTGAACATATAGTGAGAGCTAATCTACCAGCTAGCTATAGCTATAAGCCTTTTTGGTTTGGCTTCTAGTGGGAAAAGGGCATTTTCAAATGTAGTCTATGATGGTTTCCTTGGATCAGGTGAAGTACCACTGGAGAATCCATTTATTGCTGGTATGGCTAAACTGAGATCCCTGTCCTTGTAGAAGCTTTGCATGGGAAGAAATGTTATTGCTAAAGGACATCACTACTTCAACAAAAGTTTCTACAGTTGATCTGCCCTGTGAATTTCAAATAACTTGTGCAGAGTTCCTTTATGGACTTGAAGCCATTCCAGGGGTTTAAGAAGAATAGGATTGCGGGATCTACGTTTCCTCCTTGGTAAGGATAGAAGACAGGCAAATGGACACATTTACTATCTGTGATTATTGGCTGAATCCTGCAAAAAGCAGATTTTGTATCTTGATAACAGCTCTGACTCAAAGCTGCATAACATGCACGTCTCTCTGTTTGTAATTATCTAATCCTGCTTAGGCTTGCTTTTCCTGAATACTGTCTTTTGTATGATGAGCATTTCCTGCAATGCAGGACTAATACAGGACTGAGGTTCTTTCCCATCGCAAGGTAGGATGCTCCATATCCGAACAAATGTCTGGTAGTAATGGCTTAATTTTTTCTGACTTAGTCCGTAAGCCATATTTCTCTTTAGACCTAATGAGGACTACTGCTCTCTCCTGGACTATACTCTTAAAAGAAGGCAGCTAAGTACTCTAAGTATTTTAGGTACTTTACTAAAAGCTGAATACTGTCAGCATCTGCTGTTCTTCTCCAAGGAGTATTCTTGTTACTGGCCCATTTGTTCACGTTTTGTGTCTACTGGCAGTAACAGCTCCTGGTAGCTGGATGTCAGATACCCGCAGGCATGTCAGCATGGCTCTGCTTCCTACATTGGGGAATCTCTGGTAACACTCTGGATTAAACAGAGCAGCCGGGACCTGGAAACACTAACTGTTCTGCATGCCGTGGCCCTCCCCATCTTAAATTAGCAAACAGCTGTAAAAGGTGATTCAAACTGGGGGAAACCCACTTCGGGGAAACTTGTTCTGCAGAAGTATAAGCAGAGAGGAAAGTTAGGCCTGAGAAGGAGTTTGATCTACATGTGTTGAATTTTAGGTATACTGCTGATTAAGTAATTCTGGAAATACAGAAGCAATCCAACTACTTTTTAGTCAAATGTCAGGTCTTTATTAAAAGCCAAAGTACTTGTTTGATTCACCAGTCATTGATTGATTCATACAAAAAATAAAATAAAAAAAGTTTTAATAAATACCCCTATGGGAATTGTCAAGATAAGTTCCAAAAATGTAATAGTAAGATGTGGTTCTTGCTTCATAAAAAAATCCAAAATTAAGAAACATATGGAAAACGACAGCCTAAGTAGATACAACAGAGTGCTCCCAGTGTGCCTAGGTCTTCAGAAATTTTTCCAAGCAGGCATTCAGACTTCCTGCCATGAGAAAATCAAGGTAAATATTTTGCTTGTTTTTAACAGCAAATCATATAAATTCTTTTTGTTTTCTGCTTAGTTATGCCTTTTGTTAGAGGGTCCATGCATTGAAGCTTGTTTTTGTCATGAGTTTTCTGTTTCTCTTCATATTCTTGTCCAAATCATCTGCAGCAGGCACAGGACCCAGAAGCTTAAGCAGTTTGTCTAGGCTGCTTAAGACCTCCACTATTTGAGCTAACAGCAGTCTGTGTTAAGCCCTGATAATAAGTTGTTGTTATTCTCAGGGATTTGCTTATTCAGTTGCACAGTTGACCAACGCATCAGATATTGTCTAGTAATCACGGTTGCCTCTTTTTTTAATACAGTTTTGCCTAAAGATCAGGATGGTGATATGGGTAACTACATAGACCCCAGTATTTACAAATATGACAGAGAGCTCTATCTTACTAGTATGTTTTTCTGAAGCAGGTCTGTTAGGCAGTCAGAATAGTTACAGGGAACATTTAGTGTTCATTGCAACAGTGTTCACTTCTGTACAGGTGTCCTTAATGCGAATGGTGTTGCAGAGCTCCTAAAGTCTATGTGGACTGTGAAGTGTTTTTAATATGAATTCTCACAATAACTGGCATATAGTAGCCTGGTTATGGTTTAGAAAGGTCTGGTTAACAATCGTTATCCTTTAACGAAACTATTGGAACCTTTGACATGAAAGAAAAAAAGCATATAGATCCTTTATGTTAAAATTTGACATTGGAATGCAAAGAGCCATTCTGACTGCTTCTGAGTTTGGAACCCAGCTAGGGAATGCCTGACATTAAGCATATACTGTAACTCATTATGAAGTCAGATTGTAGTTAGAAATTTCAAAGTTTCTTTAAGAATTCTGACTCAAATGTAAGTACTAATTGAAGGAATATAGGTATATTGTGAGGTACCCAACCAATGCGTATCATTTACCAGTACATATGTAGTTACATACTTTTTTGACAAAAGCAGACTGAGAGGAGGAACTCTTGAGATGAGAACTGACACCTCTACCTTGCTGGCCCTAAGTGGCGTAAGTTTTTGTATAAGCAAATGTGTTTCTCTGTTTTAATTCAGCTGTGCTATCTTACCTGCCTGCCACAGTACTTCTCTCTACTCCAGATGTAGCAAGTTAGTAGTGGTCTTTGGTGGAAACACATTATAGAAGCTTCATCTAAAATGTGGGTGTACGGAAACAGGTGTTTGCTCAAGGTCATCAGGACTGCCATTGCCTCTTACTTAGGTAGAATGGAAATCAGTGGCCTAGTCATAGCCATGACCCAGGTAATACAGTTAGCATTGATTTCAAACAGATGGAAAAAAATAATCTGCTGTTATTAATCTTGACAGTAGAAATGGTGTTTGCAATGTGTACCAGCTTTAAAGGTGTCTTTAACTGTGTTTTGAAATCATTGCAGTCATGAATTTTGACAGCCTTTAGGTAGTTGGATTTTTGTGGAGAATTTTAGCCTTCATTTTTTAAAAATGTCTGTCTCTTCAGAGTTAAAATGACTATACAACAACTCAAAATCTGATGCGTCATATGGGATTAAATTTGAAATTTAGTGTTTGCTACTGTGTCCTATAGAAATCCAATCTTGGCACGAGAACAACTCAAAATACCATGCTGCAGCTATTGTATACAGCAGAGAAACTTTTTAAAAGGTTCCCATTCCCATAAATTTTTGTTTGAACATGTAATGTGCTTATAAAGACAGTGTAACCTCACATCTTCCCTGTAAGGTACTTCATCTGGAAACTGCTCAATTTAATGAGTTCTCATGGCCAAACATACAAAGTTTTTCATACATTTGGAGCACTACAGTGTTTGTATACCAAGATCAGGTATTCTTGAAAACATGGTTAGACTTAAAGCAAGTGGCTTGACTGTCATAGCATTTCAATTATTTTAGCTGCAGGAATTATGATGTTATTGGTTGGTTTGTGGGGTTTTGTTGTTGTTGATGTTTTTTGTGGGTGCTTTAGCTTTCAATTTAGAAGTTTATTTTTATGGGGTTTGACTATAAGAAAGCTCCATGAGTTTTCACTTGACCTTGTGCTCTTGGTGGCAACTGTTACACTTTTTTTTTTTTTTTTTTTTAGATTGGATTGAAAGAAGTTTGGTAAAGGGAGGGGAGACCTTTGAATGGACCTGTCTCATATTTGGTGCCTTACTCTTCCTTTTTTTTCTCCAAATGCCATCAAAGAAAGTTTAATGATTGACATTTCACAGATAGGAAAGTAATGTTTTTGTAATGCTTGTGGTAATGGTTGTCATTATGTTGAACATGATGCTGCTGGGTTATGTTTTCAAACTTTTCTTTTTGTCAAGCTGAATTTTAGTGTAAAACTATATCAAAACCAAACCTACATCCAGTTTAGTTCCTTAATGAAAGGAAGCTCTGCCTTAGGTTGCTTATGTTTGATGCTTACTTCGGAAAGGGAGCGCGTCTTGTGAAGCACACTGTTTTTTCTACTGTCCAGTACTTGCAGGGTCACTGCAGCTATTTGCTGCCTCGTGTCCTTTTTCCCTAACACCAGTAGTCCTTGCAAACCTGTCTCCTGGGACGAGGCATTAGCCCTGAGCATGCAAGTGCTACTGCCATTGTATTCCCAATTTTCTCAAGTGAGGCCAGCCTGTGCAAATCTTGCCTGTCACAGGCCTTTCAAGGGCTTAGGGAAACAAAATGCACACAGTTTGTCTGTGTAACCCTTCGGCCCTCTTTCAGAATGCCCTTCCTGCCTGGGCTGGTAATCCTTTGCTGTAGAGGGCCAAAGATCTCTTCACTGTAGGGTAACAACTGCAAAGAAAACAAAACTGTACAGCAGCAGTTTTCTGGTGGCCTCTCAGTTTAGGGAGCAGATGGTGGTGATTTGAGTGGAGAAGGGAGAAATAAAGTACTCAATGGGAAAAAATTGATTCAGGTAGTTGTCCTGATTTTTGCCTTCTTCAATTCTGTGCATTTTTGAAAGTGAGAGATTAAGCACAAGAATTAAATGTGAACTCGGACAAGAGATGCTATCTTGGCAAAGGTGGGTTTCTAGTTGAAATGTAAGACAGTTGATTACATCTACTGCGTTAGCCTTGCCTGCATAGATTTAATTAAATCCTCTGATACAGCTTCCTGTTGGGGAAAAAGTGGGAATTGAAATGAGACTTGTCTTTTGAGTGAATAAAAGCTTGGCTGATGTGAAGAGTATAGTAAGGTGTTTTCAAGAGGGAGTTACCGCAATGGAGATGTTGCTAGTGCTGTTCCCTCAGACCTGTCTTGACTAATATTTTCATTATTGACTTTGAACTAGATGAGCTCCAGCAATTTGTGAATAATGATGGGAAACATCCCTATTGCAAAAGGACTATAACAGTACAGTGACAGAACTTTGTGAAGTGGTAAAAGTAGAAATGGCATGAGCTTGGTGGTGCAAAATGCTGAGTAGTGCAGAGAGGAGATCACTAGTGTAAAATTTTTAGTCGGCATCTTGTTGATTGGAGGCAGCTGAGGAGAGGGATCAAGAGTGTATTGCTTAAGTCTAAACTGACTGTGGATTGTCAGCATGGCATAGCATATAGCTGGAAAGGCTACTGTACATCAGGGAAAGTATTTTCAATAAAAGAATACTACAACCTGTGTAAAAGATCCTATTTAGAGGACCAGAATGGCAATATTGATTTAAACCAGAACATCTGTAGGAAATAGCTCTTAGAGTGCTTGGAGAAAGTGGGAACTCTACCTTCCATGTACACTTCCTTTAAGACTGCTGTGTTCAGGACTGTGAAACTAGAAACGGGTCTTGTCTCCCAGAGGTAGAACAGATGTTCTGGGCGGATGTGCTTGCTCTCTGCATGCTTCTGGGGAGTCATCCTTGGTTCCTCTACAAATGTTCAGGGGGATATAAATCAGTCACAGGGAAAAAAACCAAACCAAAACAAAAAGGCTGAAACTAGAAGTTGTAATGCTTGATCACAGGAATGAAGTTATCAAATTATCTTTCAGACCTGGAAGCAGGGGTAGAGATTCTATGTTAAAACAAGAGGTCTTTAAACTGTTACCATGGTGCTGGCCTTTCTCCGTAATGTGGGGGAAAAGTCACCTTCTAGGTAAAAGCACCTAAAAAAATCCCAACAGTCATGTCTGCTATTTTGTTATCTTCCTGTTGGGCCTTACATTTGTAAGTGTCTAGGGAAATGTGGTGGCATGGCTGCTCTGTGGACCTTTTCTCACAGGAGAAGGCCATTTGGAAGGACCTAGACTGTCTTTTCCTAATACTGGCTATACAGCTTGAATCTGCCTGAAGTCAGTCAACTATGGTTTTCACTGTTCTTGGAGAACGTGAGTGGCGTTTGTACACCTGGGTGTTGACCACCCCCTTTAGCCTGATTTTAGGTACCCAGTGATCTGAAATGTTGCATTCCTGGTAGAACAGGACTGCTCACAAAGTCGGTACTGGGCCATAGGGAAAGAGCTGCTATGAGGCACATCATCAGGCTTCCGTGTCTCTTGGTCTGCCCTACTGTGGGCTTTGCTTCAAAAAATGGCTGTTTAATTAAATGCCAGGACTCTTGTCAAATTCCAGCATGATGTAATTAAAACATTCTCCACAGGCAAACTCTGAGCAGTCGGTGTTAATCAGAAACCTCATGCACCCTGGGGTAGTGCTCTCCGGAGGGTGATCTTCCAGTTTGAACAGAGACCAAAAGGGGATGAACAGATGGGAAGCAAACAAACTCATCTGCAGTAATGTAAAGTTTTCAGTGAACTAAATCTCTTCCTCCTGCCTGTGCAGGAGAAGTAGTAAGTAGCCATGTGCAAGCACACAGCTCAGTCATCCATCAGTTACCGATACTTTTGTAGATTTTGACAATGCTGTCATGAAAATCAGTCTAGTTCAGTGCGCTGTATCAGTGCAGACTTGTTAGATGAAGAGGGTGACGTGACCACCTACTTTATCCCCTGATTTTTACAGCTTTTTTAAAGGAATAAATCATTGTGGAAGATAGTGTGTGTCATGACCCTGCATTCCTTTGCAGGGATCCTGTTATATGTCACTCGGCAGTTTGTTTTACCCACTGTGGTGGGTACTTGATCAACTTGCAGAGAAGTTTTTATTCTCTGCTGTTCTTTTCAGTGAAAACTAGATTAACTGCTTGCCCTTGCCACCAATAGGAGAAAAAGCTTTCCCTGGACACTTCCAGAATTGAAACCAATGTTGGTGGGGTTGGTTGTTCCTCCTGCTGGACTGCAGCAATGGAATAAAATTCCAGTCCTCCAGAGTTTGTTGTTTTGTGTGTTGAATGGGTCAGATGCATATAGAAAGACAGATTTAAGCAAACAAATAGTATTTAATACTAGTTGGCTTGATAGATATTTGCCTACCTACTGGCAGACTGGTTAAGTCACAGAGAACTTCAGCTGAGAGACTCGAAAGGGGAGGTAGCTTTAAAGAGATTTCATAGCTTGAAGGGCGCTTTGGGAACGTGCCTGTGGATGTCACCAGGGAGTAGGTGGAATTGAAGGCTGTGAAGGAAGAGCTGTTTGGCTGGTTTGTTTCAGCTGACTTTGTTTCAGTTGACCAACAGGCAGGATGGGTACAGTAAACCATGAATAAGTCTGAATCAGCCAGTTGCACCTCCCTTGTGTGAGGTCATGCCTGGGGATAGTTTTAATTGTGTTTGATTTTTTAAAGTGAACAGTGAATGCAATGCTGTAAGACGTTTTTTTATCAGTGGTGCCTATTTTGGAAAGGGAGACTGCCAAAATGCTTAAGAAAGGTTATTCTGCACTGTTGTAAGCCAGTGGAGTTGGGGTAATGAAAGCTGAGGCTGAGATTTATCATTCTGAAACAGGGAGAGCTTTACATAGAGAAAGGTCACCCCAGTGACAGATCAAGCTTTACGTAATAGATTCCTCAAAAAAGGTTCCTTTTCAAACAGGTATTTGCTAATGGTTGTTACATGGTTTTAAGGTAAGAGAAAATGACAAGGGCATGATAGTAGTCCTTTCTGAGAGAGGTGTGCTTTTCTTCAGTGTCAGATGTGATAACTGTGCCAAAAAGGTGTCTGCTGTCTGGCATTGTCAGCCAGAGCTTGGAGTCAGATCAACCTTTCTGTCTGGCCCAGTCCAGTGGACGCATGCTCAGTATCCATCTCTTCCTTTGTGTGCCAAAACCACTTTGGCAATGGATCTTCAATAGCTATATGTATTTTTAAATGCTTTAGATATTAGATTCAAAATGTATTCGGCCACTTGTGAGTGGACTTATTTACTAAAGATGTTTGTAATTAACAGATGCCTCTGTCTACAGCTTCAGATGTTATGGTGATGCTTTCTAAGGTTGGATTTTACTACTGGAGCTCAAATTAGACTGTTTTTCACTTCAACAAAAAATGTGCTGTATTGCAAAGGAAAAAGTCAAAGAGCGTCACATCTTAATTAACCAGCGAGAGAGCTTGCTGTGAGGTGTTCACTGACATCTGAAATACAAATCATGAATTTCAAAGTAGTAAAACTGGCGCAGTTGTTGCTTTGTACAACTTCCATTTCTGAAGTGATCTTAAAAATGGAAACACTATTACACTTCTTGATTGTAGGCATCTGTTTGTGTGCATTTATATGCAGAAATGAAGTCCCTTACTGAGTTTTCAAGTCAGTATGGATGTTGAAATAGCATTTATTCTTTGGTTTAACTATGAATTACTAGTTGTGCCATGCTGATCAGTTGCAGCAGGAATCTTTCTAGAAAAGAAACGGTGTTCTACTGTCTAAAACTTAGTTATTTTCCTAAGACAACTCCCCTTTGGTGGATTTTGATTTTTATTTCAGAGGTGTAGTATCATTTCATTAGTACAGACATCTGTTCCACACTGTTGGAAGCACAGGAGGCTTTTTAGAAAATATTGTTTATATCGCCTCACCTCTGCTAACCAACATTTTACATATAGTCCTACTTGTTTTCTGACATAGGATAAGTTTTTTTTTTTCTTATTCTTCACTTCTTCCTTCCTTCCCCTACAGACTGTCACTGCTTATGTTTTGAGGAAGTAACATCTAATAAAGTTTGCTGCTTCTTTTGACAAAGGCTATGACAAATAGTGGAAAACCAGGTGTGATGATCTAAAGCATTCTCACCTTCTCTCAGGTCCTCTGGTAGCACATTTAAAGATGAACGTGCAATTATTGGCACAAGTGGAAAAATCAACCTGTTTGGTTTAAAATGCCTCTGGAGCTGGCTTGAGCTAACATAAGGAGATTTTTGCACTGAGGCACATACTGTGCAAGAATGTGACCTGCTCCATTTGTGTTGCAAGTATTGCTTACCACCGGCGCAGGTGAGGCAATAGCTGAAGGGAGGGTAATTGAACACAGGCTGCTGCTGCGCTGGGACCTGGTTTGGGTACTCGCTGTGCTCCCTGGACAGAGTTAGGGGGCTTGATTGTTCCAGGCTGGTGTAGGACTGCGCTGGTCTTCCTGCCGCTGTAGGGCTTGTGCCTATGTTTAGAAAAATGTTAGCCTCAGATTTCCTTTAATGAAGGTAAGGAGTACGCAAGGAAATACTCAGATAATGTTTAAGTGAGAAATTGCTGCTTCAGTATTAGTTTCAGTATGTTGTATAGTTTTGGAGAAGTCAGATTTAGTAGATGAGTGCTTGTGTTTCAGTATTAATACGTATCCTATTGGCAATTATTCTGATACATGGAATTATTTTCATATTTCAGTTCAATTAGATTTTGCACTACATAGTCTTCTACCAGTTCATTAGTATCTTAAAACCTTCTGAAGGCCCTTTCTGTCTTAGAGCAGTAGTTTAGCTGATAGACTTTCCTCCAAATGTAGCACTGAATAGCATAGTGGAGAATGAGATAAATCAGCAAAATTTCTAACTGGGTTGGACAAGCAGTATTGCTCCTTGTCTTCAGAAACCATCTGTACTATGACAACTAGATTTTAAGAGGAGTAAGTCAGGTTCTTGGCATGGCATGCAGTATTTCTCAAACTGTAATTTTATAGTGGCATTTAGTTAAAACATATGTTGAAAAAAAAAATCATATGAGCAGTTAGCAGCTCTCCTAAGTGTAGTTAGCAAAGGATAAGCTGTCCTTTTAAAAGGATATTGTGGAAATGAGCATTGGAGCAAGCTTCCTGCACCTGTGTCTCTTTGACATCAGCTATGTTTTGATCTGATATGCAGCCATGGGCATACCACGACTGGAGAGATGCAGGTGTTTCCCTCTGGCTCGCGTAAACCATATGCTTCCATGGAAATTAAATGCAGCTTGATATTGCCTGCAAGTACAAAAGTAGATGTTTGCTAGTTAAGGAGGTGCTTAGGTACGAAAGGTGCCAAATAGCACTAGACAAGACTTTTCAAAAAGGAGGGAGTGGGAGGAAATGCACAACTGTCATCAATTCCCAGGACATAACTTCTCTGCTCCATGCTCTACTTCTGCGTACAACAGTCCAGACTTGCTCTGTCTGCTAGCAAAAACTTACTAACACGGCTCTAAATTCTAGTGAACTTAGTTGCTAGAAATCATCAGACAGGTTGGAGCAAATGCAGGAAGATGCAGAATAAATCCCAAATGGCTAAATTGTGAGACATCTTTAACTCCACACTTGAAAGTCACTTTGAGAATGTTTCTTGTCAGACAGATTGTGGTCAAGGAGTTGAAGTAGTTCTCACAGGAACGAGTTAGCAGTGATGACTGCTTTCAGCAAAATGAAGCTAACCAGAGAGGCTGAAAGAACTGGAAGAAGTTGAGCTGTATTTTGTTTAAAGACAAAAGTATTCACTTATGTTTGGATACTCTGGCCTAACAGGTCTGCCATAAAGGCTGCTCTTCTGGACTCTGCTTAATTTCATTTTGTTCATCAGGTCACATCTTTCAGAGTCACTAGGAATAAGGTGCTAACCCTTAAGTAGAGCCAGTTGGGCCATTTCCCTGCACTGCATTGCATAGGTAGCGTAGTTGGTTTTAGGATGATGCAAAAACCATTAAAATGAATAATTGAGTGGAAGTTTATGCAAGGAGAGAACCAGAAGGAGCTCATAGATAGTGTGCTTGGACCTTAGCCTGTTGACCACAGAGCCTGGTCTGTGTTTTCCATTAGCCTCAGACCAGTTGACAGCCCTGTTTGGATTTCTAGTTTCATTCCCATGTTACCAACCCAATTCTTGATGGTTTTTTTTTTTTTTTTGAGATAATGAACTGTTTCTTCTGTAATCATTGCTGTTACATTGCCATAGGCAATTGTACCACTTTATATGCCCTTTCTGAACTTTTACAACTCCCTCAGTTATTACAAAGCTTAACAATGTTTTCTGTTGCATCGTTTTAGATAAATTTTTTTTCATATTTCTTTGGTGTGGCTTCTGTTAGTTTTTACCAGTACCACTTAATTAAAACCTATATGTTAAAGTAGGATCTGTACTGAGGTTACACCGAGTGCTTCAGGGTGCTCAGATGACATTGTGGTAAGCGTGGTGGTGAGGATCTGGTGTCAAACGACAGAATATTAATGCAAGCATCGTGTCCTCCTCTGTCCCTCCTTCTGTACAGGTGACGAGTTGGGTCAAAGGAAGACACTTAGCATGAATAAATGACCATTGCAAGAATCAGTGTGATGCAGAGCAGGGTGGTGGGCAGCTGGAGACCAGCCCTGCTGTAGCATTGCTGAGGCAGGGAGTGATGGCCCTGGGGGGGGCTGAAATGGGGTCCTGGGCTGTGGGCGGGTGGGGGGAGGCTCAAGGGGAGAGGGAGCGGACATGGACAGACAGGGCTAACTGTCCTCCAGGTCGTAATAGTAGTGACTTTCCCCTGGTATGCTTTTTGCTTCTGAGGAACCATCTGGACAAGAACATCCTGCGCAAGAGATCGTTTGGACTGTCATGTGTAATGGTCACCAACATACCCACTGTATGTAAATGTGGCTAACCCCTTTGGCTTCCAGTATCCTGGGCCAACTCATTTTACACCTTTGCCAAAGGCTCTTGTGATTTTACAGACCTAATCTACTTCTCATTATCTTTTCTGGTTTTGTCTTGAGTGCAAGAAGTCCAGGCTGGTTAAAGTTGAATGGAGAGGTACTCTGGCTGCGCAAAACTAAGGTTAAGCAGTTGCTGTCCTTACCCTTCTTCCAGCTGCTTGTCTTGGCTCTGGCTATCCTGTCCTGTTGTTCCTGCTCTCTTTACTCCTGTTGCAGATGTGCCCTAGTTTCAATATTTTTTTTCTCTAATGAGGTGCTAATACTGAATACTACAAGTATGAGTTGTCATACCCAAGAACAGAATTATTTTTTGTCTGTACTGCAGGAAAGAAAGAGGACTGAAGCATGTCTTTGTAAAAAGATATTGGATAAAACAGTTTTGAAAGCAGTGCCATTCTGAAATTCTTTCAGAATTACTCAGTTCAATCTGAGCTTCACAGATATACTTCAGAAGGGTGGGGGTTTTTTATCCTCAAACTGTAACTAAACAATTTTTAAGCCAGTGGCATGTATACTACTAAATAGTAAGAATGAAAAAAATTTCAAAATTAATTACTGAATAATCAACAGGGTAGATATTTAGCTACTTTCATTTTTGCCTTAATGTGTCCTTCTCGCACTGAATACCTGTGTGAGTTATAAGTAACAGGGCTCTGGTGAAGGTAGTAGGGCAGGCTAATAAGTGTCTGTTATCAAATTTTTGTTGCTAGTCTGTTGGGATACCTTGGAGTATGCTATGCTTAAAATAGATGAGGAAATTCTAATGTCTTGTGACTGATGCATTTATATTTAACTCTTCTGAGACTTTTCATGCCATGTTTCCATGTTCTCTGAAAGGAAGGTTTATGTGGAAGACAGCTGCAAAATAGATAATGCTGCAGAAGAAACAAAAATGCTGAATTGGCACTGAAAGCTACATTATTTCTGTGGAGAATTACTATCCTGCTCATATTCTGGGGATAGATGAGCCTCTGTGTTTTGGATAAGCATCTATTCCCAGTGTTCAAGCAGTGACTGCAGCAGCAAATTTTAGTGTGCACAGTCTCTGTACAGAGTTAAGACCAGAAGATGATTGAGTTATGCAATTGAAACTACAAAGAGTTTTCAATAGGAATAATGGAATTATTTCTATTTATAATGAAGTGATCTGTTAAAAATTTGTTTAAAAAAAAAATCAGGCAGGTACTTGGGGGTTTTTTTGGTTTGGGTTTTTCTTTTATTTTGCTTGCTAACATTGCCAGACATCGGTGGTTACTGCATTGTTAGAGCTTCTTTAGATTTCGTCCTCCTTTTTCTCTGAGTTCTGTGAAATTCAGAGTTGATTGTAAAATGTACAGTGCGAAGCCTTAGTTTGATTCAGTTTTCTTTTGTAAGCATGGCTTCTTTCATGCTCTTGTTTTTAATTTGGTTATGTGTGCTGATGATTTTGGTTTCTGAACCTGCTAGTATGTGGCTTGTAACTTTGCCAAACTTGATGGTCAATAGAAAAAATAGAGACGTGTTTCTCAAGTGTGTAGATTATCTCTTTTTAGTTGCCTTCAAGATACCACTTTGTATTGCTGTATGTCTTTTTCACAAATTTGTTTTATTTAGTTTTCATAATCCCACAATTTTTTAAAGTTTCCTTTTACTTGCATCCTTGAGTCAGCCACTTCCCTTTCCCCCTCTCCCCCTCCCTGTATCCATCAGTGAAGAAAAGCTGGAAGTGACTGTGCTTATCTAAAGGAGTAAAGTGATCCTTGTCTGTTTTTCCTTAGCTGTCAGATTCCTTTGTTCTTCTTTACTTACAAAGTCATCTTAGGCTTTCCGATCTGTATTGCCATGTGAAAGATTTTTGCATTGCTTTTCACAGCGTACGTTGATACCAGAGTACTTTGTCCACTGTCTTGATAAAGGTATTTCACTTTCTCACCTCTTTACTCTTAACTCTGACTTAACCAGCTGTCAACATTAAAACTGAAAATTTGTTGGCTCTTGTGAAGCTTGTTATTGTGGTGTTACTATGTACTATGCCAAAAGAGCTGCTCCCCCAGCACTGCTGCAGCAGCCACCTCCAGCTGTGGGTTCCTTCTGCTTCCACTGTACCTGATTTAGCAGTCACGCAGTTATAGGAAGAATCTGTTTAGTTCGCTGATCCAGCTCAGGACTAAGATAGAGGAAGAAGAAATTACTTTTTTTTTAATCAGATCTGCAATCTACGCTATACCTTTTTTGTGCCAATTTAGTATCAGACCAGGAAAGTAAACACCTTAGTAGAAACTTTTATGTGAATATTTTCAGCATGGTACCCAAACTTTGTTGGATTTCAGATAATAACATCAAAAGTAGGCTGTGGGAATAGATACCATGGGAGAGGTTTTGGAGATCTATTACCTGACTTAAACACGTGCAGAAGTTCCTATTTGGGTGGAAAGACTTCTATAAAAATCTAGACTTCAGTCAAGCTTGACAGGTGTCATACCAATTGCCTTCATGCTCTGTGCTGCTGCTGCTGTGCTTGTTTTGCTAAGTTGGAGAATTTGCCTTCACTTGTCAGCCTTTCCCAAGTGGTTTTCTGCAAGCTAGTTGTGCAAAGAACCAAGTCCACAAGGGAGGCTAAGAGCAGGAACTGGTGAAAGCTTAGCCAGCCAGGGAAAGGCCTGGCAAAGTTAACAAAGTGTGTAGTAAGATTTCAGTAGAAGAGATAAAAGTCAGCTACTGAAAACAGGTTGAGAGCTGGGAAGCAGACTGGGACAAAGGCTTGCTGTGGATCCTCCTCAGGGGTGAGCAAGTGGAGTTGTGCAGCCAGATTGACTGGGTAACTTTGCTTTTAGAGTTCCTTTTGGATGGAGAGATGAGGCATAACTGGGGTCTAAACACCATATTCAAGAAAAGGTTCTGCATGCCCTGTAGTTACATCTTTAATGCTGATTACAACTCCATCTTTGACATTGATGTCATCTTATAAGCTGTAAGCAGGATAGCTGGGCCTTGATACCAGAACATTCACAGCTACTTTTGACTGTGAACATAGCGTGTCTGTTCCTGCAGCAGTAATAGCACTTTGTGGTTTAGTGCATGTATTGGATGCAGTTCTAATAAATGGATGAAAATTTCTCATTGAGACTATTGTAACTTTTGTGCTTTAAGTGAAATGAGCAGTAAAATTGATAGTGCAAGTTTAATATTAACCTTTTGTGTTCAAATACTGGGACTAGTTGTTTGTGAAAATCTAAATACAGATTTTTAAGTGTTAATAGTATTATCGTGGAAGACAAACATGTATTTCGTGGTTTTGATTTTGGTCTTCTGAACAGTAGGTTACTATCTAATGAAATTCAGACCTATACCAAATGCATGATGCATTCCAGTGTAACGGTAGGTTCTGCAGCCACTTCAGAATCTGTACTACAGTTTATCCTCTCAGGCTACCTCTGGCATGTCTCATGTGTTAACATGCAAATGAAGTCTCTACCAATTTATAGTTGGTATTGAACTGAATAGCCATTGCCTTTTCTGAATATAAAGAATTAGAGTTTTGTTTAAATTACAGTGAAGTTGGAGAAAAACAAATTTGAAGCAACCATTAGTGGAGAACTTGGCAATGAAGTGACATTCTCAGAGGTTGTATAAAGCCAAAAAAAAAGGATTTAGTTTTGTTCTGACTCAATTGTGTTTACTAATTTCTTGTGTTGGTTTAATAATTATTTTCAGCTGTTGGATTAAAATAGTAGATTTAAGGTTAGGTAGTATATACTAAGGAAGCGTTGTTTCTAACTAAACTTTAGAACAGCGTATCTTGAGTAAATGCCCCTCTTAAAACATGCTGGTGATCAGAAGAGAATTTGTAAAGAAAAGCCCAATATTGAATGAATGTAACAGTTTCTAAGAAAAATCTGAGATTTGGTAGGAAGGGCAAAGTTTTATTTCCCTGTTTCTGTGGTAAAGTAGAAGGCTACAGCGTAGGAACCGCTTTTGGAGTACAGGCTAAGCCATTTCAGTGAAAGGTAGTATTTTAAGACTCAGTCATGAGACGTGCTAGTCCTGTTAAGTAATAAAAAGATGTTAGAGACTTCTCATCTTGTTTTCTCACTTTGAGTTCAAGTAAGAAACGTACTTGCATTCTTTCCTTCTCAGGCAGCATTACTTAGATAATATTTGCCTCCTAGACTAAATTGTTCATGGGCTCTTACCAGTGTTTGAAATGTAGAGCTTAACACTTGGAGTGGGTGCAAAGTTTGGCTGCAAATTAGCATTACCTTCTGGCATGCAGGCTGCTCAGTAGGCTTCGAAGAGAGGCCTTGTACCAGAGTAGTTTATGATCCGTTATTACTTCTTTATAAACTCAGCAGTGGTATGTGCTGTTCGTCACTCTCTATTGCGCAATGCTTTTATGAGCGGAGATGTACTATCTTCAAAAATGATGGTGACTTTAGCAGTCTCATTTACAGTTCTTGGTTAAGAAGCCTCATCAGTGAGTATTGAATTTCTCTGGGAAAGGGATCAGTATCATCACCTGTTAATGTGGGGGAGGCAAAGGTACAGGAGTGAGACATGTTACTTGAGACAACTAAAACGTGTGCCCCGCCCCTTTTCAATCATTAGATTAGATTAGTCCACTTGAAGACATCATTAAATAAAGTCTTTAGCCGTTCTGAAATCATAGTCAGTTATTTGGCACCAAGATGCGAGTCAAAGATGTCAGAACTACAAACCCAGTAGGCTTCTAGCACGGCACAGCAGGTAGAATCTGTGTCTATACGAACGATCTACTTAAGCTTTACATTTTTAATCCAGCCTTTCTGAATAGGCTTGCCTTGCTAGCAGTAAACATCATTCTGCTAAACAGTTCTGAAAAATTCAGTCGCACACATGCATTTTTATATAAATTTTTCAAGCGTTTCGCAGTACAGTGGATAAATCATTGTATCTTACGAGCCACAGAACTTCAGTCATATTTACATCAGAATTAAACCAATCCTTATTGCTCTCGGTGTTACAGCTTCACCTTGCAGTGGCTTGGTGAATCTTGTTGTAACGCTGACTAAAAAAGCCGGTACTCAGAGGCCGTCTCTCAGGGGTTTGTACTCCAAGGCGTCCGCCCGAGGCTGAGGGGCTCGGCTGGAACCGGCCCGGGGCAGCCCCTCGTCTCTCCTCACAGGAGCGGCCACCCCTGCAGCCCCCCACGGTCGACACCTGGGCACCTGCACCCAGGAAAAATTCCTTACAGATACTGAAAATGAGTAAAGTGACTGACTCCCTACGAGAGAGAGTTTAGTATGCTAGTTATGTTCTGTTAGCGTTTGCGGGAGACTTTGTAGTGCGCTGTGATAGCTCAACAGGGGAGGGAGGCACTGACTGGAAGGACAGCAATGAAGGCCAAGTTGGCCTATGTGGCCTGAGTTGAAATGTAGCTTAAAACTTACAGAAATGCTGCAGAATTATAAGTATGCTATTTTATAACTAAGTTATGCTGAATTTCACAGCCAAATTAAGCGATCCTGGAAGCTGGAGTTATGATTTAAAAATAAAAAATAATATGAAAATGCCTGTAGAGATTGTACTCTTGAAAGTTTTAAGAAATATTGTCCCGGAGTGCCAGTGCTACCACATATCTGCAAACCCTTCAATCTTCAGTATGCTTCCTGTGAAACATTCAGTTTATTTCCTTTCCTTGGGGTTGGAGTTTGTGGAGATTACCGTTTATTTTATCATATCCTGACAAATGTTGGGTGGAATGACATTTGGAGCCTGTGTGTGTGCTGTGGTGGCACATTATGTTTTAATTTGATTTGGGGAAAAAAAAAAATCACTTGAGAACCCTCCTGCTAAGATTCTAGGGCAGAAGAACAATGTGGATTTGTAAATTACCATGTAACCCATCCTGCAAGCAGTTCAATGAGTGACAATGCTCATAGGTAGGTAACTTCAATGTTAAATCAGTGGTAGTTTGCTCAGCGGTTAAGAGTTAATAAATGGAAGCCAGTTTTATGACATATAATTTCCATTGGTAGAAATGTAAAGTACAAGGAGAATGATTGTCCAAAGTGTGTAGTCCAACTTTGCTTTTTTACTTTGGATAAATGAATTGATATATTTCATCTTTAAAGGATGCCATATATCCTCAAAGCCTAAGTATTGCAGCGGGATGCTGATTTCCATGAGGATACTTAGAAACGTACTAGGAGTCTGTGGTCTCTGGAGGTGCAGATTGTAAAGAGATACATTTGAGGTTTTGGAGACTTGGACCAGCATAATGTGTCTTGTGGAAACAGGAGAAGGAAAAGAGATTTTTTTTCTTTCCTCTTGCATGATCTCTGATGCTTTGAGGTTTGGATTGGGTTTTCTTCTGGTTCTCTTCTTGATGTAGTTGGCGTATATTTGATTAAAAAAAATCTTGTCTGAAGATATAGAAGAGAAAGTAATGATCCTCTGGTAGAAAACCATACGCATATGCCCTTTCATGTTGAGAAATTGAATTTGACTAATGTCATTTGTATAAGAATTGATGACTTAGGTAAAATTTTTCAGACTTCTTTACATCAAGGTCATGGCAATATAATGCTTTTGGGCAATTAAAAAGATTAATGGATCTTATTATTCTGGACTTCACTACTTTTTTGCATTTTTTTTTTCAGAATGATTGTGCTTTGTTTTTCTGTTTTGGCATTTTTTTCTAATGTTTCACTTCAGCGTGGCAAATGGTGGATTTGGCCCTGCTGTCCATTTAACTCCTTGGGTAGCTGTTACTGCCTGCTGAAGGCAGGTGACATTGGATTAAAACTTGATGTCAGGAGTAATACTGCTGTTATTTTCCAGGGTGGCATAGTCAGCCTGTTTGTATGAGATCTTAGAAGGGCATGTAAAATATGGCACAAAAATGCCCATACATCAGAATCCAAGAGCAAATATCCTGAAAAAAACCCTAGTAGAACTATTTCAGAGCAGAGTGAAAGGGACTCACTGCCAGGACACACCTTCATCTGTCACATAGGTCAATGAGCCTTGTGTATCTTATGACTTGCATCACATAATTCAAGCAGCCTCTCTTTATGCTGGCTGGATGTGCAGTAGCAATGAGGAAAATAACAAAATGCAACAGAAGAGGTGACAGAGCTACAGTCAGAAACACTGTGTGTAATAGCACAGGCTTTGCATGTGTGCTTCTAGAAAATGCTTCTTCAGTCTCAAACAGTTATAGACCGCACTCTCCTGGGTAAGCTTAAGTTGCATTGCTTTTGTCCTAACTGACTTGTGATGTCTTGTGACACTTTTCAGCAGTGAGTGTGACTGGCAGAATCCAAAGTTTTCTTTTCACTGGTTCGTGCTGTTTCCTTTCCAGTGCTTATCAAATGCTTCCATTTGGCAAAGATGCCTCATGTGTGTTTAGTCTTACTTCTGTCCTGCAAGTTTTTGACAGTCTGAAATACATTGATAGAGATGTTTGGCATGCTAATCAGTATGCTTTTGAAAAAAAAATTCTAACTAGCTACACAAGCAGCAGGGAAAAGCTATTGCTTTTTTGCAGCAATATTAAAATATAGAATAAGACCACCCAGTTCCATGCACAACCTTCTAGTAGTGTTTCATTGGATAGTCCGTAGCATCTCTTCTATTAATATAGGTATTTATTCTGTTCTGATAGCAAAACCAAAGATGCAAATGCTTTTATAAAACAAACAAGCCTGATGTTTTAGTCAGTATAGCCATCTGTAATAAAAAGAAAATGGAACACATTATTTTAATAGTCATGACTCAAAAAGAGACCAGGTAGATTTAGTAGGGCTATGGGACTATTGAGTAGTACGAAGACATCTATGACTAAAAAAATTCCTTGGGCTACAAAGAGCTGGATGCAGAGACGATGTTCAGGGGAAGTATCTGTTATATGTTTACCTTATTCTATTTTTCTTTCCAGTAGGATCAAAATAAAATGTGTAGGAAATAGCATACTAGGTTAGATGGCTGGAATCTTGTTCCTATGACTATTGTAAGACCTTGGCACTAGTAGGCGGAAAAAAATATCCGTACGCTTGCTTCTTCAGAAGCAGGTCCGAGGCATGATTTGAATTGCAATTGTGTAGCTGTGTGATTCTTTGCCGGTGTGGTGAAGTCCATGCTACCTTCACTCCTGGTGTGAATTATGTTGTGTTGTAGGAAAATTGCCACCTTCTGCCATATCTACCTACTACCATAGTGAAGTTTGCTTTCTTTTGGATTGCAACTTCTGGCTTCGAGATGAAGAACCTGTTGAATATATGAAGGAAACTCTAGACAATTGCAAGTCATGCTAGGGAAGCATTTGGCAGGCCTTTAATTTGCTTTAAGCAAAGGACCAAATACAGTCATTATTTCCGTAGTCTTTGCAATATTGCCCTCTGTTTGGTCCCTCTAGTTGTCATTGTGCTAGAACCCGTCAGGTTATATTTACTTGCTATGACTTTCTCAGTGCGCTTTTTAAATTTAAGAGATGAACTGATCTCTGGAGACTGGTGTTACACTATACCTTAAGTTTTCCTATGGCATTAGGGAAATCAGCAGTCTTTGAACTTACATGGCATATTAGGCAGATAATGCCCCGAGAAAAGCACTGCAGAAGAACCCTGCCTCAGATGAGCTCAGGTGAGTGTGAAGCCTGGGAATTCATGCTACTTGCTTAATGTTTGGCAGCACCAGTTCCATATACTAAATCATAATTTGCCTTTCCTTTGCCTTGCAGTATGCTTCCTGAAAGCAGTATGTGGGCATCAAACATAGCATGGCAAAAGGCTTCTCTGTCGAGTCAGGTGTTTTCTGACTTGAGGACTAGATGGTGTCTCCTCTAACACAGAGCTTCTGCTTAAAACATTTTTATCAAAAAGTTGCTCATTTGTTACAGACCCTTCTTGATGTGGTTTTCAGAGAATGAACCCTAGATGGGAGGCCTACTTTCTTTCATGTCTGTTTAGTTTTGGATGTTTAACTTAGTGTAGGTTAAGGACTGTAGAAGGTGGCTACTACTTTTGCTGTGTTCATTGCCAGTGCAGTTGCCTGCAGATCTTTCTTAAAGAGCTTGATTAGGATAAGCCGTCTAAGGAAAAAAAGGCAACATCTTCGGGAGCTATTTTTGCAGCTATCTGGGGTATATATTTGTTGGATATACAAGTCTGTAGTGAGTTGCATAATAAGATCTAGTACTTTACTATTAAGTTGCTACTATTAAAGATATAAAAGGAAGGTGTAGTAAAACCTGGTGTAGTCAGTTGGAAAGGCATTTGTATAATGAATTTTTCCTAGAAGCACTGAAATCTTGGGATGATTAACACAGCTTACAGGTCTACAAAACGCTGCCCTCAGAGGCACCTTAATTACAAAATTACAGCATTGTCGAAGCATGAAGGGACCTGGATCATCTGTTTCAACCTCAGTGCTCAAAGCAGGGTCAACTAAAGCAGGCTGCTCATGGCTGTGTCCATTCGGGGTTTGAGTATCTCCAAGGATGGAGACTCCACAGCCTCTCTGTGCAACCTGTTCCAGTGTTTGACCATTGTCACAGTAAAATAACTAAATATTTTATGTTTAAATGTAATTTTTTATGCTTTGATTTGTGCCCATTGCCTCTTGTCCTGTCACTGGGCACCACTGAAAAGAGCCTGGCTCCCCCTTCTACACACCCTTCCTTCAGGTATTTATATACATTGATAAGATCCCCCTGAGCTTTCTCTTCTCCAGGCGGAACAGTCACAGCTCTCAGCCTTAAGAGAGATGCTCCAGTCCCTTCATCTTCATGGCCCTCCTCTGGAATCTCTTCAGCATGTCCCTACCTATCCTGTACTGGGAAGCCCAGAACTGGGCCCAGCATTTCAGGTGTGTCTCAGCAGTGCTGAGCAGAGGTGGGCAAGGATCAACTCCCTCAACCTGCTGGCTATATTCCTCCTAATGCAGCCCATGGTTCTGTTGGCTTTCTTTGTCACAAAGGCCCATTGCTGGCTCATGTTCAACTTGGTGTCCACCTGGATTGCCAGGTCTTTCTCTGTCATGATGCTTTCCAGCTGGTTTGTCCTCAGCATGCACTGGTGCATGGGGTTATTCTTTCCCAGATGCAGACCTTGGCATTTCCTTCTGTTGAACTAACTTCCTGAGGTTCTTGTTAGCCCACTTTTCCTCAGCCTGATTAGGTTCCTCTGAATGGCAGAAACCTCTTGGTGTGTCAACCATTCCTCCGTATTTTGTATCATCTGGGAACTTGCTGAGGGTGCACTCTCTCCTGTTATCAAACCCAAGTCGTTTAGAGAATATTTACTCTTACGTGTTGGCTCTTGCGTGTGTACATGAGTCTGCAGTAGCCAAATCTAGCCTATTAGAAGTGAATGGCTTTGTTTTGCACTAAAAGAATAGATGTAGTGTCTGCTAGTCTAAAACACTTTTCTAGTAAATTTCCAATGTACCTCCTGCTCCCCCTGCCCCCCACCCCTCAAATGGAGAGTTTCAGAGTAGACAGTGAGGAAGAAGGCTTGTTTCATAAACGGTAAGTATCTAGACTTATATCTGGCATTTCACAGTTTCTACAGAAGTGTGCAGTTGTAAATAATACGTTGCTTTTGGATGTACTGGTAATCAGCACCCTACACTGGGTAAAATATTTCTGTTGTGCTCTTGGAGGCTGGCTTGTATATGGTGTAAATAGATTATTGAAGTTAATAGGGGAGGTAGGTAGCTGCAGGAAGCATTAACTATGTGAAAACAACCTATGCCACAGATGACCAGCTAGCAACTCTGCTGTTGTTTCGTATCACCGACTTCCTTTCCCCCCAAAAAGATTTTTTTTTTTTTTTTTTTTTTTAAAGAGGAAATCCTGTTTATTTGCTTTGAGGAAAGAATTTTTTTCAGTTGGTCTCTTTTTTTTTTTTATTTTGGTTGGGTTTTTTTCTTTCTATTAATCTGTTAAGGAGTGCTGATACTCCTTGGAAATGTGTTTTCTGCTTCTGCAGTTGCACTGCTTGCTACATGAGTTGTTGCTGGTAGTGGCAATACCATCTAAATACCTTTCTTGTCATTAATGATTTGATTATCAGCTATTGCAGGTGTTTCAAGTTCTCTGACTTCTTCCTGGCAAAGAGCATTTTACATTTATCCTTCTCTCTTTCTCATCTGCCTTTTTTCTACTATAACCCTGGTTGCCTTAGCTGGAGAGCTATTTTGGGGCAGTCATTTCTAGAAAGACCACCACAGTCCATTACTCCAACTCATGTCACAGCTTGAGCAATTGAAGTGATATTCTAGAGGCAGTGCTTCTTGGGTTTGCTTAACTTCATAAAGGAATGTAAAAAGCAGTTAGTGAATCACTGAAAGTATACTTTTTTCCTCTTCACCCCACCCAACTACTAGCCTTAGCCATTTATTTTTTACTTCCTTCTGGCCTTTTTAATATCCTTTCACTCCACAATCATCTCTCAAATCTGAGCATGTTAACTTAAGCAACTTTATGTGGAGAGTGATTCTCTAGGGCTGGCTGACGGATTAAGTGGCAGTACCTTGGTTGTGAAGCAACCTACGTTTGCACATTCTCCAGTCGTTTCCCATTAAAACTTAAATCCTTGTTCTGTTGTGGCACCTTTAAAAAGCAGACCTCCTCCTTACATCTAAATGTTATGGAAACCAGGCATACTGTAACCCAGAACCCCAAGGAATGCTTGATTGAAATAACAGATCAGAAAAGTCTCTTGCTAACATTCCTATGATTATAGGGTTATTCGAGTGACAGAAACATGGTGTCAGCTAGCTTTCTGCGTACAGCCTAATTTTGGTTCAAAACCTAACATAGCTCTTAAAGGCTTCACTGATGCAGTGTTTGTGGGGATAGATAACTTCTTAAAATGTAACAGTATTCATTACCTTTCCTCTCTCTAGAATTATCTCACGTATTGCTGATTGGGTGGTTGGTCTGGTTTCTGCTGCAGAGCAGAATGTATTCCTAGTTAGTAGTTACTGAGATTGAGTAGAGTGAGCGAAGGGAAACAGAAGTGACTCATTTTTAGATCCTCACAGGTAAACAAAAAGGTAGTTTGTTTTAGCCCCCTCTGTTCTTCTGTGGTAACTATCTCAGTTAATTTTTTCTTTGTATTTGGATTTCTTCTGTTGGTAACCTGTACCTGGTTTGACATCTCGCATATAGGTCTGAGGGCATTGATGTAGGAAATGCAGGAAAAGGTCTTAAAGAAAATGAGAAGAAGCATCCATTGGTTCTGATTTACAGTTAAAAAATGAAAGGTGAAGAACAGCAACTGTAGAAGTTAGTTTTAAAATTCTGTATTACATCAAGCAGTGAGCATGGTGTAGGAGGACACAGCAGATACCTTGCTTTCATTTTCACATGACCAAGTGACTTGAATACATGATGTGAACACATAAAACAGAAGTCAACTCATTCACCACATTTTGAATTTAACCCCTCATGCTGGTGAGGGTCAGTGCGCATTTGTGCTGATCTATGTTAGAGGTATTTGAGAAAACTGATCAAGAAAGTTCTCCTAATGTTGTTAATCACAAACTTTTCATTTACAATGGAGCTTAGCAAATACATAATGAGAGTCCCTGTGACACAGGAGGCTGTTTGCAGCCTTAGTACACGTAGAGATACACATGCTGTAAGTTATAATGCAGTTAACTCCCACCCCAGTGTGTACAAAATGAACATCAGCTGCTTTAAACTCAGTTTAAAGCTTCCTGGAATGGTTCCACGTTCTGATATGGAAGTTCTTTCTATTTCGCTGTTGATACTCATGTTTTTTCTCTCTCCCTCCCACCCTTTCCACCTCTTTCTCCCTTTGCAGGCAAAGGCAGCTCAAGCATCTCATCCGACGTGAGTTCAAGTACAGATCACACACCCACCAAAGCCCAGAAGAATGCAGCTACCAGTGAAGGTAGGCAGCTGGTACTCATTACCCAGGTCAGGCCCCCCAGCATAATCCTAGCAATTTTCAGAAAAGGAACCCCTCCTCCTTGTTCCTTCTGTGTATTAGAAATTAAAAACCAGTTCTTCCTGTATACAGTTTCCACTCCTACCTGCTGTAGTTTCTGATTTAAACTTGTGACAAAGGGTTTAGGATACTTCTGCAGGAAAACAAAAAAAGAGGGTTTTGAGTAATTTTGCATGCTACTTTTTCAGCAAAGGCTTTTATACTTAAGATTTGATGTGATCCGATTTTGAACTTATTTTGAAGAATATACTTAATGGAAGCTTTTTGGCATACATTCTAGGTTAAATCTCAGCCTCTTATTTTCATACTATCAATGCCATGAGAATGTGAGGGGTTTTTGCCAAGTTTTCAAAAGCGTAGCTGTGGACATAAAGAGCTGACAAGGATTTAATTAGATCAACACACCTCACCTACAGTTACTGGAGTATGTGATCATCCAGGACTAGATTTTTAATGTCTAGGGGAAGGAGGTGTCTTATGTGTCAGTATTAATACAATGTTGTACTAACTGGCCTATGAACAGAGAAATGCTGATCCTTCCCTGCTGCCACCTTATATGTGAGTAGATGTGCTCTGTTAAATGAAAGTGTATTGGCCCTAGTTTTTACAAGAGTGTCTTCGAAGGCTGAGAGGAAATCATTAAATATATATGTAGTTTATTGATGTAAACAGAAAGTATTTTTTTAAACAATAAATTTATGTGCCTTAACTAGCATTTCCGCTCATCTTTTTCATAATAAATCGGTTGTACTTGGTAATTATCAAATAATAATTCTGATTCCTTACACTTCTGTCATTACAAATTAAGTTACAAGCTCAGATTCCTCTCAGTCTGGCTTTATTTCTTATGGTTAAAAGAAATCATAGACTTTGAATAGTTCTAGTTTGGCAAGTCTGACTACGACTGTAGAATCTGTACAGTAAAAGCAGTTCATGCAAGTAATAAATGACCATATAAATCACAAGAGTTTATTGTTAGGCATGCATAATCCCATATCAGGAATGAGGATCTGGCACCTATGAATGATGAGAGATACTGGTTTAGAATCTCTGCTTTCAGTCCAGGCAATAAATTTAACAATAAATGAATAAATCATTAATAAAGTTAAGTGGAATAGTGGACTTCATGTTTCTCTAAGCCTTAGATTCAAAAGTTTTGAGGTACCTGAAGGAAGTGAATTGCCAAGACATAAAGTAAATGTAGGAACTGTATAAAAGCATTTTAACTTCTCCATATGACAGCTGGGGAGAAAAAAAAAAAAAGAAACCACAGAGGAATAGTGGAAACTCTGAAGTCAGTACTTAACAATTGCTTTAAATTGCTGTTTTATTTCAGTCAGTAAAGCATGTTTTTTTCTTTATTTTCAAATCAGACAATGCAAAATAATCCTTTACTAATATCTAAGATTTATGTTCTTAATCTAGCCCATTGTAGAGCCAGTGAATACCAATGTTGACCCCAAAATCTTCACCACTGGTTTGCAGCTGATTAATTCATTAGTGAGGGAGGCTTAAATGCAGGCCAGCAGATGCTGTAGTAAAGATATGTTTTTATGAGTTCTCCTGCAGATTCAGAAAGAGTTCAGGGCGGTGGTGTTGTGTACTCCATATCTGGAGGTGATTTCAGATGTGAACCTAGTTTTTCTGTGCCCTGGAAGAGTGTGATTTGACACTTATTTTGACAACACCAGAAGTAGTCTTTTCCTCAGCCTGTGCTGCTGCTGCTACTTTCCTACCAAGTTTTTCTGCTGAGGAGTTACTAATGTGGATCAGTTATATTAAACTGACTTAATGTTGATTCCTGTATAATCTGGCAGATATTTTGAATGTCATAACCAGGAAGCATGAGAGTTCCATGATGGCAAGTGAAAGCAGAGACATGGAAGTGGTGTTGGGGAAAAACAGGGACTGTTGAAACCAGTGCTGTTACTGGAAGGCACATTTATTAACCCCTGTGTCTGGATTTTTTACTAATGCTGCCTCTTTTCCCCATGTGCAGTACACTTATGCTGTAGGAGGATTCAGCGGAACAGAAAGACTCATGCCTTCTGCAAGCAAGACAAGTGGAGTTCTGTGCTTACAAGACTGAATGCTTTTATACTGTTCAGTTATAGAGTAGTGTCTAGGGACCAGCTAAGAACAGGAGCCTGGTTGTGTTAGATGCTGTACAAGCAGTGGCAGTTATGTCTTTTCACAGGGGTGTTTACATAACATTTTATAACTGTTAGTTAAATTTACCTTTATAGCACTCCATACTCTAGTATTTGCTTGTCATGATACAGTAGTACCTGCCCACCCCAGAGACTGGTAAATGTATCTTGCTCTTCACCATGAGACTGGTTTATCACAGGGACAGACCACTCCAACTCTGCCCTTTTGCTTTAGCCCTGTATTGTAAATTCATAGCACTGTATGTTGTCCTATGAATGAGCCACATGTGTGTGGTGAGATGTATGCGCCCTAGGTATGGAGTGCGAAGGACTATGAAACACTGCAGGTGAACTCTTCACCCTCATTGTTATGTGAAATGATCTTAACTGAACAAGTTGCAGACAGCTTCTTTGCATCCCTTGAATTTCTGTTGGCAGCTGAATTCCTGAGTGCCCAGCTCTGTGAAGAGTTGTCCTGGGTGGTTAAACCACAACAAGAGTGTAGAATTTGTGCTTGAGGCTGAAGGCCTTTCATGGCTCCTGTTTTCCAGCTTTGCAAACAGACCTAATTCTTTCCAGTTCTGCACAGCATGTCTTCTCTTCTGTTTCTGTTAGACAGTTGACACAACACTTGTTGAAGTTCAATCAATGAAATGCCTTGAAACAACTAGAAAGAAAATCTGTGGGACTGATTGCTACAGGCTCTGTGGTACTCTACAGCAGAGAAGCAGTCATGTAAAGTACTGCTTAGGCAGGTATGGATTCCCAAGGACTGCAAAAAGTGTCAAGCAGGACTCTTGCTTGAAAGACCAAACCATCTCAGGAAGTATCTGACGGCAGGTGTTATCTTGCCATCAGTTGGAAGAATCGAATGAACCACACTCTTAGTCTTGCCTACTGCAACCACTATATTTGTCAAGTTTCAGTGCTGTGATGTTTCTCTATAGGATGGGTACAAGAAAGGGGTAACAAGCTTCTTGAAATGGCTTATATGGTGTTCCAGTCCTAGATACGCTGTTAAGGCAACATCAGTTAAATCTCTTGATGGAGATGCAGTTATGGCCAATATATGGTACCCTTCCTCACGTTATGGATTATGAGCATCTGTAAGTTGTGGAAGGAGATTTTATGTTTCAGAGACAAAATGCTTGTCATGCTATTAAATATTCCCTTGGTGAACTGCGCATCCTCTACCAGTGAAAAACAGAGAGTATGTGTTAATATCCTTAGCCAAACCAGCTTCACTCAGTGATGCATTGGAGAGGTAACTACTACTCCATTTCTGTTGTGTAGAGGAATGCAGACAGTAGCTGGTAGACCATGCAACTTCCTAAATTCAAACGTGAGATACCAGTGATACACCTGAGAGGGATGCAAAGGTGAGGCTGTACTGGTGCAGAAACTGAAGTCCAGTTGCTCTCATTGTGGCTTTTACCACCACTATACTTCAGTGAAGGCCAAGTGGCAAAAAATAGATGTTTGGTCCTCTCTGTAAATCAGAGTATGCTGTAGAGACTGTTTGTTTGGCTACGGCTTGGCTCAGGAGGAAGCATGGTAGACTGTGGGTGTGCATGCATGCTCATGCCTCCACACTGTCTCCTCTTCTGAGGATACAACTTTCTTTAGCTTTGAATACACACTGCCTCTTCTTTTCCAGTCTCAGACATTGTCTGCAATTCTTTACCCCATCAATCAATTACAGTTAGAAACTTGAGAACACATGAGTTTTTGCTACCCCCCATTGCTCTTCTGGCAAGTGAAAGACTAAATGGATTTTTGTGGGCCATTTAAACGCAATTTGCTAGACACAGTCTCAGCTGGAATATTATTGTCTAAAACTTGATTTAGAAGATTAGACTGAATGTTTTTCTATGGGCTTACCTTGATCAGGGAGCTTTCTTCTAACACTTACCTGCAGAGCGTGGAATGTTATGTTGAGGCTGGATGCTTCATATTAACTTGACTGTTTTTCAAATAAAAAATCAATACTGTTTGCACTTCATGTATGTCGCTGTTAAGTGGTAATCCAGAGGCAGATTTAAATTGAGAGCTTGTGTATGAGTTCCATGTATGAGTTCTAATTTATTTCTTAGTTTTATAAAGTCAAATTGAAGGATTAGGCCTGAAGCAAAACACTTTTAGCAGAGGGGCTCAGTGCTGAAATACCTCTGAATATATCCTCTTAAATGTTTGTTTTGAATTTTGTGGAAATACAGTGAAGCTAGTTGCTGTATTCTGCAGAGGTTAAAATTATATCTGCTTTTAGTGATGTTGACTTTTAGGACCCTTCAAAAAGTAAGTATTTAACTTTGTTTTTCCTTCTGCAGTACTCTGAGAATTCTTGAGTCTGGCTTCCTCATATGATGTTCATGTACCTTAAACTTTAAAAAGACCATGTTTAGAAATCGGACTAATTAATAGAACAAGCTTTTCACCCATTAGCTCTGAGATGTATGTTTATTGTGGAGATCAAGTGCATTTGTTTTGGCAGAACCTGTTTATATGCATCTCAACAGAAGAGGTATTTCTTCTCAAGTTTAGGTGTGTACTAGAAATAGTGCCCTATTCTTATAACTGTGTCCTCCTTTCTGTTTTATTTGTACTTTTTAGTAGTTCTGGTGGACTTGGTAGTGTTAGGTTAATGGTTGGATTGATGATCTTAAGGGTCTTTTCCAACTTAAATGATTCTATGATTCTGAGAGAAGCAGGCCCTATAGCCTGGCTGGAATAATTAGGTTCATTAGGAACAATTCCCTCCATTAAATCCCATATGGGGGAAATTATGTGACAATGTAGCATTTTTCAAATATGTAATGCTTTAATTACTCATGTAAGACTTATTTTATACGCTGTGCAAGATGATACCTGGCTAAGGTTGTTCAGGTTGTGTTGCTGTGGTCCTCAGCATCCTTTTATGGTGGGTCCCTGCCACCAAAGCTTCTTGAAGCGGATGGTATATTAGTGAGTGCTGGTCTACGCTATGGAATTTCTGCTGTCTGTCATCTTCCCTTGGCACCGTGATAAGTTCCAGAGAAAAAGATGGCTGTGAAGGTGGAACTAGCCTTCTTTCAGTACTGGTTTTCATTCTGCTGAAGTCCTTGAAAAAAATACCACCACCAAAAAAAACCCCCCACCCTAAAACCCCAACAACCAAAAAAACCACCCCCAAACCAAACCACAAAACACCAAACAAAACCCCAAACCAAACCAACAGAACAAAACCAACAAAAGCACTAAAACCCAGACAAAAACCAAACAAACAATTTCCCCAACCCACCAAAACCCAACACCACCTCCTTGCCCCTCCTCCAAAAAACCCTCAACCAAAACACCCCCCCCCCCCCCCCCCCCCCTTGGAGCTAAGAATTACAGCTGGTGGCAAGTTTTATGAATTTAGGAGCTCTCAATAATACTTCTACCATTCTAAATATAGAAGTACAGGTATTCATTCAAGTTTTCTTTAATTATAGAAATACCAGCTATTCAAGTAGCTGAAACTGGAGCATACTTGGATAAGGTTTTCTAAGACAAGTTAGCCTCAATTCGTGTAATAATAGCAAAAGTCCATGCATTTGCTGTACTCTTCTAATAATTTCTTAAGAAAATAACTTTCAAGTGACTTTCAAAACCACTGGAATTTGACTACTAGTACTGCATTGCTTTAATCTACAAATTGCAAGTGAATTAATACGTAATTAATATCTAATGGAGGAAAGTAGGAATAGAGAGTGTTCAGCCATACCATTCTTTGACACTTAAGATATTAAAAGTCATTTCAGAAGACTACAGTGAATAATGGAACAAGCAGCTACTTTTGCAACATTTTTAATGAACTGTGGAAAGACAGCTTGAGCTTTATCAATATGTGAAATCTCTTGAGCAGTCATTTTGCACTCTTATTTTCTGTGTCTAAGAACGATAGACACTTTTGTCCCTGGCTTTCATACTCAGAGGTATAGAAAATTAGTGGTATCTTGGCTGTCTATGTAGAAAAATCTATTTTCCAGCAAAATTTGAGCTTTATATCAGAAAACATTTATCACTGCTCTACATGGGAATATATTAAGTGACATTTCTTGAACACAGAAAGATTCATTTGGGTCGTGTGCCTTTCATTTCACCTTACAAGTGGGGAAACAAAGTACATATTATACTATGTTTTCAGGGAGGATGTCATTCTGTTAATTCCTCTTGGCTTCATAATCACATTCTTTCAAAAGGCTGGGTGTCTTTTGGATGTCTGAGAAATTCTTAATTCATTCAATGAATTTAAGAAGAGGGGTCCTTGCACTGTGCATAATGTTGGACACTATGAAAAATGTGGAAAGCTGCTACTGAATGTTTTTGGTATTTAATATGGTTCCTGATGGAGACTTAGCTCAGAGATTCAGGTGAGTGCAATCCTGATCTTACTTCAGAGGGAGATAAAAATCTTAGAGAATCAGTTTGCAAACAGGCAACCCTTCTGTGTATTATGTTTCGCATAATAAGGTAGATAGCTATGTTTAATATATTGGAGTTCCACTGAAGGTTTTGAGTGGTTTGTGCATCCTCTCAGGACATTGAGCTAATTAAGTGTTGTGGCAAAAGACTGTTTTCTGAAAAGACATGCTGTTTTCCACCCAGTTTTTCTTGATGATCCTTTTGGCAGAAGGAGCTCTTCTGATCCCTTCCTACATCAAATAGCTGTTAAGAAATCTTTTTCCCACGTCAGTTCTTTAATATTTTTCCTTTTACTAACCCGGTATCAGAAATGAAAATCTGTATATGTTCTTTCTGGATGCATGCAAGCATATGCATAATTCCTAATTCTTTTGATGGCAGTTCTCTTCCTTTTTATGTCTGTCCTCATGTCTTTGGAGCATATCTTACCAGGAATTTGGGCACTTGGTTCTGCTGTTGAAGTACTGTCTAAGCAGACTTTCTGTGCACCAAGCCCTGTCTGAATTTGATATGAATGCCTGAATTTGCCCCTGCTTACTTGGAACTGGGCTGAGGTTCAGTTGGCTTTGAGTAAACTGTGGCTGTTTTGCGTTGGTAGTGAAACTGGAGACCAGGTAAGCTTCCTAGGGTTTTGTGTTACTTTTCTAGCTGTGGAGTTTTCTAGAGAAGTGAAATGTTGCATTACTGAATGTGCCAAAACAGAATCATTTGAAGCCAAAAAATTGGGAAAGAATAAGAGGTGGATGGGAGGAGTGACAGTTAATAAATCCAAAACTATAAACACTTTGGCAGAATAAACAGAGCTCACTATTTAAATTCCTTTAACCAACATATCTGAATGCATACGCAAATATAATCACCTCAAACAGTATGTGGAGGTACAGAGTAGTACAGAGGTTGTTCTTAGGCATTATTTTTTGTGTTTAACCACATCTTGTTATGCTTTTGCTATCTAATAGGCAGTGTTCCTGCAAAGCTGTTCTGCTAATTATAACAATACCATTGCAATCAGCATTTAAATCAGAGTTCAAATACAAGGCAAAAGCAGTTGGGACATTGGCAAGGTTAAAGCTGCAAATTGAAACCTTACGTTATTCTGGCTAATTTGTGCTGAAATACTATAGCCAAATGTTTAAAACTTGCCCAAACAATACTAGGAACAAATTGGAAAGGTACATAAAACTGCAGTCTTACTTGATCTGCTGCCTGAAATGTGAGACCTACCAGAGCAAATGCACTTACAGTACAGTTAAAGAGAAATGATCCCAATTTAAAAACCTGGCATTAGCTTTTCCAGAGTAAGGTCTGATGCCTGGTAGGAGTGATTACGGTTTATTCAATTACCTGTAAATCTGATTTTAAGGAATCCAAGATCCCAAATGTAATTCTTTCTGTAAAATGCTGTACCAAACTACTTAAATACTGTTATCACAGGGAGGTTCTTACACTAAATTGTTCTTTGTTATTGCCTATGCTAGCTATTTGAAGTAGTTTCCTTCTCTGAGAAGTGAGGTCACCTTGAAGTATCTGATGATTGCCCAACATTTGCTAGTCTAAAAACCATCTTTCTTGAGTGCTAGACTGTCTGCTAAGCCCGCTTGAAGAATATATACAACCTGATAACGCATATTTAAATATGTCAGGCTTATCCATTTTCCAGAATTTATGAACTGACACTAGCAAGTTCCTCCAGATTAATTCTAGTACTTGATCGAAATAATGAAATAGAATTGGAGTAGCAAGTTTTTGCCTTTAACTTGACAATTCCTGTTAAGATGCTGTCGTTTAAATTTATTGCACAAAATATCCTGCCTTATTTTCCTGTATCTTATCTTTTTATGTCAGCTTGTCAAATTACTGTATAATTTTTAAGTCTGATATTGCCAACAGTGCCAAAACTAGCAGCATGCTTGAGAAATATCAGCTTAGAGTTGCTGACTCATTCTGTTCTTCTCTTCTGGCTATTGTACCATAGTGCCTGCTACTGTGTTTTTCTCAAGTTACTGAAGTTTGGCATCTCCTTGTTTCTGCCAGCATTCCTCAGATTTCCCTTGAGAAGTATGTACTGAGATTGGCTGATGAAAATGGCAGTTCAAGAATGGATAATGGTAATTCTCATGTTCTTATTAATTCTGACTTGCTGGATCATCATTGGTTTAGGCAATTAGAGTGGACTAGGCCGGAAGTATAAGCAGAAGTTATGAGCATGAGTATAATCTGGTAATTAGCCAACTACATTTTCCTCTAGCCTTAATTAGCCACACTTGAACATACAACTTGTGTTGTGGTGGTGTGCCTGCTGTGAGCTCAGCAACAGTCTGTTGTGATATTTCCTTTCACATTTAAGGCTAGTTTTCATCTTGAACTGTGATCATGGATTAGGAGTTTGTCTGTCTTGAACCTCAAAGTATAATTGCTGTTTTAATGGTTCAAACAGAAGATTTTTTTTTTTTTTTTTTTTTTTTGGATACAGGAAAACAAGTACCCATAGCAGTCTATCAGCTACACTGAGCTAGGAGATTTCTACTCAGCTGCTCTGGCCTCTTGTGTGTACATAGGCTTGCCAGAAGGTGGGCAGGATTTCTTTAGAGATGCGTTGTAAATGCTTGTTTGTAAGATTTGGTAGTCAATTTAGATCAGCTAGTTTGAGTTACTCTCCAAGAAAGTGAAGTATGGAGACTATTCATAGGCGGGTAGCCTACCTGTGTTTATGCTGCTTTACAGATGTGAATGCATGAGTGGAAAGAAGCCTGATGACTTTACTGGATGACTGTAACCTGTCATGCTGCTTGCAATGGCTTGGATATATCGTAAATCTCCATTGTAAATTATCGTCAGTCACGATAGTGAAATTTCAGTTTGTACCAGTGCCCAATCTAATCTATAGTGCTCCCCCCCCCTCCCAACATGAAGTCCATTTCCATCTTGTATATCCAAGAGAGTGAAATTTTACAGCACTATCAGGTATTCATTGTTTGCAGGAAGTCTTTTACTTGTTCGTTATAGGTAAATAGTGCTAGGTGGGAATCTCTGAAGGACAAACATTAATGTTAAGAGAACTCAAGGATGTGGGTAGTAGGAACAAATTCTTCACAGCTGTGAAGTTTGCAGTTTGCTTAATCTGAAGATATATGTTCATGTAGACATATGTAAAGGTAGATCTCATTTTTTTAAACACCCCCATCACATCCCCCTGGTGAGATAAACATTTGCAAGCCTTGCCAGGTAGGTCTTTAGCTCCCATTTGAGCAATAAAAACTGTTTGTGGCACCTGAAAGCTCAGAAACTGTGCACTTTGCAGAGCCATTGTTTACCTTGCACAAGGAAGGGCTTTTATAGTAGTTTTCCTTTATAGGACAGAAACAAATGTTGTTTAAATGATAAAATCATAATTGGACTGTCTTTAGTGGGCTCTAGCTTGGGAGACTATGTTTACTTGGTCCTTCTTCATTGTGGGCTTAGATAAAACATTAGCTTGAACTCTGCGTTCTGAAATCATCATGCTCTTTGACCTTTGCTGTTCTTTTGCTTTTGAAAGAAGATTTTAGTAACTTTTTGTAATCTGAGGCAAAATTACAGTCCAATCTGATTTTAGCTGTGAGTGTATTTTCTCTTTGCTGTGCCAGTAGAGTTAACTTTCTCAAATTTCTTTTAATGCCTTTGTACCTCAGATTCCGTTGTACTACACATTTTCTGTCCAGCCTTGCATTTGTATTTGGAAGGCTTTTGTAATGTTAAGCATGTGAAACTGATCAAGAAGCTACTAATGTGCCTGGTTTTAATGGGAGATTATTCTGGATCTGGCTAAAATTCACAATATTCTGAATCTGCTTTGGCTACTTGTAGTAAAAAGAACTGACATCAATAGTTGTCAATTCATGCTGTTAATTTGTCAGACTACTTGACAACTATTTTGGGGGAAAAGATTCTTGACGAACACTTTTTTCTTTCTGCTGATGTGGCATTGGGAGAATGACAGAATCTGCTTGTATCCTTCAATATTTAGCAAAGATCGCTTCTGTCAGTGTCTAATTAGGCAAGACAGACTCTGATAGCATTTGATGAAATCTGAATATTTTGCTGGACTATGTGAAGAATGTCACCCCCAATGAAACTGTATCTGAATCAAAATAACAGCATTACCATTCAGTCACTGGGTTCAGATTTTACCAATCATATGAAATAGCTCTTTGGAATGAAGGAGAATTGGTTTCTTCTCAGCTTGATGTGTTAACACTTTCATATACTTGTAATTTTGTAAATTATTTTTGTTTAGAATGTGCATTTGTATATGGCCAGAACAAGAAATGAACCCAAACCACACAGGAAATAGTCGCCCCCACCTAATATTTTCTGTGTTACTGTAATGATACCAGTCTTTTTTAAAATATTGCTTATAAGGAGAAGACTGGGAGGCTTCAAAAGCAAATGGGAGATTCTGTCATGAGAAACTATTGTCATGAGTATCCATAGATGTCCATTTTGAATTAGACAGCAGACAAATGCTGATGTGAACTGAAAAAACAGGGCTCATGTCATTTATCTCATGTCCTGATTTCTGTTATTGGTTGTTCCAGTTCTGATTTAGATGCCTAAAGGGGAAGCACAAGGGTATCCTCTTGTATTTGGTGATACACTAATAATTTGGGCATTAATTTAACTTTATTATCCTTCATTTATGCTTTGACTCAGAACTTTAAGTGATTCTATGCTGCTTAAATTTTGCACGTGCTAATTTCATAGAAATTGGAACATATAATATTAGAGCAACTCCTTATATATCCCTAAGAGAGAAAGATCTTTTCTCATCTATCTTGGAAATAAGATGAGCATAGAAGGACAATATGCCATGAACTTGTTGCTGTTTAACATTTGTGGGCTCTAAATTAGAGCAACCATTTTTAAATATGTAATACTCTGCGCTATTTAGGAGGGAAGAATGATGAAACAGTAATTAAACAGTAACTGAAATATTGGCCTGACTAAGGGGGGGGAAAAGGAATGTAGTTGGGAACTGCAAGCAGTAAAACTAGGTGAAAGAAACTGAAAAACAGATCATATTAGCTGCAAAGTCATAAAAAAATGTGAATGTGGTTAAAAGTATGAGTGACCAAACCTTTGTATCCTGCTGTCTATTGCTCAATATGATATATTATGCTTATAAACTTAGCAGGCTCAGATACTGCTGAAAGGATAAAGTGTTTCCTTTGGGCCCCTTCATAGAAGTTGTGTCTTTTCATCTGAATGGTTAGCCAATTCAGGCCAGAGAAACGAGCATTTTGTAGTGGGTGGTTTAGCTAACAGCAAATGTAATCATGGTGACTCTCTGGAATTTGATGGCTGCTGGGAAAACTGGTGTATCGTGTTACTTTGGTAACTAGATAGGCTTCCTTAATCCAAAAGGTAGCTCATAAACTCTATGTGAAACTTGCTGATATTTGTCTTGGATTGTGACTGTGGCTCTAAAAAATAGTTCACGTATTAGTCCCAGAATGTTGCTTATTGTCCTGGATTAAATTATGCATTTACTCTCATCAAAATCCAAGAGTTAAGTGTCACTTAGTAATATCAGGTACTAACAGAGGCCGTATTTCTTCAAAGCTTTGAAGGAGTTCAGTCAACATTTGAGGAGGTTGTGGAACCTCGCAGATATATCGCATCAAGTAGTTTCCTTAAAAACTGAGGTGTTTTGACTGCTTGAGCTGTTCTTGAAAGAACTCATTTGCACTGGAATAGGGGTCTTGCAGATTTAAAAATGCACCCATCTTCTTAAGAAGTTGTTACTGGACTGAAATAACTCATCAAAAAGTTATCCCTTTGTTAAAAGTATATAGAAAACTAATATCCCTAGAGCTAGTAATAAACCATTACACAAAGTCTCTGTGAAAAGCAAATAGCTGAAACTTGAGTGAAAATCTGAGGCATGTTTGTCAGCTCCTTTTAACCTCAGGACCAAGGTTATCTTTGGTATGAATGGACTGCTGTCAGTGATACTGGTCTCCATTTATGTCCTGACACATTTCTTTACAGCAAGAAAAATTAGTATATTTTAGGTGTTAAGGTGCTACTTGTGTGTAGGGTTTTTTATTTATTTGTGTTTGCATTCATTTGCTTGTGTCCAGGAAACTAAATTCAAGACTTGGATGAGCTTCAACTGTTCCCATCTGTGCACATATTGGAATTTTCAAGAAACTTGGCATGGGAGGATGCTGAACTGAAAACATGTCAACAGTCCTCACCTCTTTACCCACTATATTGCAGTAGTTTGTGGTGTGTGTGTTTACTCATTAGAAAAGCTAGAAAGGTTTTGTTGCCTTGGTTGCTTCTTGAAAATTCAGTAACATAAATTCTGTTCTGACTTTGAGTATGTTTTAATACTAATGTGGTTCAAACATCAACTGAAAGAATTTGTTTCTCCTTGGACAGTAATCTTTTTTAATTCTGACCCAGTTTTGTGGGCACTCTTGTCGTGGTCTGTGAATGACTTGCTCAGCTCAGAATTAGATCTTTTATTGGGCTTGGAAGATTTTAGGTTCCTGTGCTGTTTTATTGACATACTAGCTTAACTTCCTCATTTGTACATCATGTCTGTTGATTTTGATCTAAATGAAGGACACTCCTTCGCCCAGTTTGTCAGGGCATCCTACACAGAACTCTGAAAGTCTGACATGACACCTTTGCTCACCAAGTCAGATGCATTTAGGATGATTCATCTTAATGCAGATGTACAGAGTAGCTGAAGTTTTCAAGCTTCAGGTATTCTTGTCAGAGCCATTGCCACTTAACATCTGGAAGTAGTAGAAAAATCAGCATCTTCTCTTTTTCTTCGGGGAAAGAATTGTAGGCTGACAGGACAAGGCCAGGGAAAACCAAGTGTTTAACTGTGTTGCACCATCTTGTAAATGCTGTTGTCTTACACATCCAGAATATGATGGTCTTCAGATAGAAGTATTCAAACCACAAATCACTCAATGGCAAAGGTTTAAAAGGGGAGGAGGGAGTTTATATTTAGGTGTTGAAATACATGGTCTTATTCTCAGTGTTTGGACATTGCATATTGTATCTTGGGCCTGTGCAGGGCACTTAAACACTGATTTGTAATGGTTTTTATTTGCCACGCTCCCTGCTCCCCCCCTCCTTTTTTTTTTTTTTTTTTTTTAAGGGTGAACATTTGACTGTGGAGTTAGATCTGATAACTCTTGTTCTTTTGTGTCTGTTTGAACATTAATGGAACAGTCAAGTAGGTATTGAACTTGTGACTGACGAGTCTGAATGGACTAGGATTTTTTTTTTTTTTTGCCATTTCTGCCACAAGTTAGTTTGTTTCTGTATCATGAAAGTTTCAAACTGAATTTCATTTTGAGGAAGGAAGGGACTACTTAAACTAAAGGCACTGAATTTAGACTCGGAATAGGAAGAAGTGATGACAAAGGATAGTGAAGGTAGTAAACCTTAAGTTGAAAATAAAGCTTCTGTGCTGTATAATACTAAAAAGGCAGATGTAGTTTCAGGTTTCATATGTAGGGGTAACACACTGTTAAGCAGTGATAATAGACATTAAGGCAGATGTGGGTCATTGCATTCCAGCGCTCATGTCCCTTTACAGAAAGCTTCTGGTGGAAGCAACCACATGATCTTGATAAACTTGTATAGAGGTCTAATAAAAGGAACCTTGCCAATTTTAGGTGGATGGAAATCTGGAAATTCTAGAAGACTAGTACGCTAATGAAACAGTAATAGCTTGTGATGTCAACTAATTTTGAGTCTGTACTCACTGGAGAATCCTTATGTACTGGGCAAGCCTTGAAACAAGGTCTGTATCAGGACGGTTGGATTGTTTTGCTCCAGGCAGTAATGGCCTTCATGCACTGGTAGCTTATGACTGTAGGTATGTACCACTGAATTCAGCTGAGCAAATGCATTTCAGCTATGAAAAATGGCATGAATGAGCTAAAAAGAAAGTCCTTGTGTTTATTTGGAATGCAGTAGAAGCTGCTTTCTGTTGTGCATAGAACATTACTGTTCAGTATTATAATCATAGAATCATGATTTTATGTACATAGAATAGAATATTAGGTAGAATAGCATATTATGCATGCTTTTAACTCCTTCATGAAGGACAACTGATGGAATAAAAGTCGAGACTGAAATTTGTAATATTTAACTGAAGTTTACATTGGAAATGGTACAGCTCAGAGTTTAATTCCTACTTTGCTCATTGGAAAATCTTATAGGAAATACTTAATATTTTCTTTAATCTAGCATGATGCTCAAACATGCAAGTCAGAACAGCAAAATCATGTTATTTCTGTCTGCTTTCCTGTGGCAGCAATAACTCTTTGCATGGCTCTGGTTTTACCATTGCTCTGGCAAGCTTTGGAAGATACCAGTAACCAATATACTAGAAAGCTGTTGGATGATGAAAAGGCCATGGGTTTAAATACCTGTATGCCTGCCGCCCCCTCCTCTGTCATGATCAAAGCTTGTTTTGCTGGGCACTGTGTTCCTTCTGTCACATGGATGATATCGGACCTTATCCCTCTTAAGTTCAGCTCCTGGAAATGTCTTGCCATTTCTTATTCCTACACTAGTCTTCCACTTTCTGAATGTGAGATGAAGCTGTCCTCACTGCCAGCTTGTTGTTTTCCTGAATATGCTTGCCAGGCTGAAATGATATACATCATATTACAGGCTGCTTGCTGCCAAATTTTACTCATATATATATTGCTCAAGCTGGAAACCTCCAAAGCAAACACAGAGAGGAAATCAAAATTAAATTAATCCTCTCCAAGGATGTATAAAGTATGGCTGCACTGAGGTTTACAAGTTGAGGGTGAGAGGGACCATTGGTTGTGTGGGAGTCAGAAGCCACTGGTATGCACAACCCCTTTCTATTGCATTTCTTCTTGGGCTGGAGTTGCTTAGCATGAAGACCTTAAGGTTTTTTAATGATAGCTAGACAAATGACTTTGCAAAACCATGGTTAACTATAGAACCGTAGGGCATTCTTGGCAGTTTGCATTCACACGATTAGAGCAAATGAGTCACCAGTTTCTCCGGAGCCCTCAGAGCTGTGCGTTTGCTTCATGTAATGTACTCAAAGCATCTTAGCTGAGACTGAACAAAGCTCTGGAATCTTTACTTTTGGACATGGTATGAAGGTTAGGTTGGAGACCTACTTTCTGGTGTTCTTTGTTGAGAGGACTGATTTAGGGACAGTGCTTAATTCTGTTGTACTACTGCTTTCCTTCTTAATGCTGGGTTTGGGTTGACCAGCAGGAGAAATCAGTGCCACTTGAAGGCTTTGATGCCAGCTCTCTCTCAGCTGGCATGAGAGGTGGAGGCAAGAAGTAGTGGCTGATGGCTTTCTTGAAACATCTAATGGCTATACCTAGTCCATTTTCATGTGGATGAAAGGAGTGCATACTGCCTGCAGGGGATGAAAGTTAAATGGAATTGCATGGCAGAACTTTGTGCAATTGCAAAGTAGACTTGAATGCTATTTCATCCAGAAAAATGTCTTGTGATTTGTTTTTTTGGAGTTAGAGGCTTTGGATTTTGATAATCTCACCTGAAATGAAATTATACCCCATATTGTATAGTTATTCAGGAAAAAAATGACTTGACAAGCAATGGCAGTCATAAAGTAATTAATCTACTTCCACAAAGCAGAAAAATAGGCTCGATGGCTGAAGTGACAATCATGACTGTCCTTCACCAATATTGTGCACAGGAAGGAGGAAATGAAAACCTTGCTTTTTTTTCTATAAGCTTAAAAGGGCTTCAGGATTGTAAACATAATATAGAATGTCATCAGTGATCACCATGATCTACCTGCTGCTTGCTCTGAAGTTTATTAAATTATTAGGAGCAGTTAAACTGTTGTCTTGGATAATTTGAATGTCTGGTTAAATTGTTTTGAGAAGTAAAGCTGTAACTGAGTAGCTTAATCTTGAGTTGTTCTGGGGGAAAAGCTTTGAAAATGAACACACATGAAATAGGTGAGTTCAGGGGTTGAAAATGTGCCCTGTTTATCCTAATACAGAGGAAAGCATCTGCTTGCAGTCTTGCAATATTATCTGTTACTGAGACTTTGCTACTACTCCCTGTTGTTCAGGATGAGACTTGCAGAGAATAGTAAAGCTTTTCTAGAAGAGCTCCCGTGGTGGGAAGTTACGAGTGTGTTGTCCTGCTGCAAATCATGTCTCATCTTTTGCAAGCTTAATCTTTGTACAAGTCCTGTATGATTAATTTCTACTGATAGGCAAACAATTTTCCATGGCTTCCCTGCTAAATATGTCAATTTAGGTTACTGGTGAAACTCAGATGTCATTAATCAAGCACATACCATAGACCTAGAAGGGAGAGTAAGAATTATTGTCTATACTTCTTGGTGACTGACCACTTGCCAAAACAGTTAACAGAGTTGAAGTAATGTACTGTGAATGTCAACTCGTTGATCTGCAGACCTCAAAATTTTTCCACGGAGTACAGAGTCCAATTGTGAACTTAAGCTCGCTGACAATAGGCTTGCTTTTTTTTTTTTAATACCATTGACAGTAAAAGTTCTGGACCCTCAGGCAGAAACTTCTGATGTAATGAGATCTCTGCTGAAAAAGGAGCTGTTCTCAGGACAATCAATGAACTTGCATGTCTTAGAACTCATCCCTTGAAGCTGTCATTTATCATTTCAGTCCATTTCCTCACCCATGAATAAAGCAGGGCTGCTATCTGCCATCGAAAGCAAACTTTCATAAGGTGTAAAAAGGTGGAGTTTGGTTTTTTTTTTTTTGTTTAAATGGTGAATGTTAAGTTAGAATCTTAATTACTCATTTAACTGTACTTTGTCCTATATGTAGTAAACTTGTTTCTAATTTGAATAAACAGGTATTAAATATCCATCAGTTTGATACTGGATGAGTCTGAATAAAGTTAAGGCTCTAACGTAAATTGTGTTACGTAGCAAAAGCTTGGAGCACAAGACTGACTTGGTGCGTGTGCTCTACTTGATAGTTAGCTGCACAGCACAGCAGAAAATACATTAGAAAGGGTGGCATGTATCTTGCAGTAGCATTTAAAAATGCTCAACAGATTTGGCAAAGTTGCTTTGGGAATTGCATGATCAAAAGAAAACAGTTTCTTCCTTGGAGGTCTGTAAACTACAGCATTAAAATTATTGTAAGGTATGTTCACTAATGGAGAAAGCCTTTAAGATGAAAAATGTCATGCCAGTGGGCAACGCTTTCTCATTGCTTTTGTATTCTTGCTCTTGCCATGTTGTAGATATGAGTGTCTGCCAAACTAGGCTGGTTTGTAGAAATCAAATGCAAGCCCTAGTAAAAAGGAATTGTGTAATTTTAGGTAGCTTATTTTTCATAATCCATTAACTTAAAACTGATCATAACTTGATTGTGGTTTACTGAAATGTCTGAGAATAAAATGGAAGCTCAATTTTGTCCAAATTAAATTCTAAAATAGAATAAGGATTTTGCTTTGATTTGTCAAGTTTGATGAATGACAGTGGTTAGACAATTAATGTTTAATTTTTTCTTTTTTCTCTAAGCTGTTACAAAAGTTTTTCTGCAATTGGAAAGCTGCTCTTATATAAATAGATAGCCAAGCGTGCATATCTGGTAATTGTTTCCTGGTAGTATCTAAAGCAAGCATTGGTATTGTAAAAAAGCAGCTTCCCTTGAAAGATGGTGTAAAGTGAAGTACAGCTTTTTTAATCACTGTAGCTTTTGCTTGAAACAGAGTAATTTTATATTCCCATTAGTGGATGTATGCTGGATATATGGTATATATTTATTTATAAAATATATATATTTATAGATAATTTATTAATATATAAAAAATGTACATGACTGGAAGCTCTTCAGTCTTACAAGAAACGGTAGCAACTATCTGTTTTATACAGTCGTAGTAAAGCCCTTAAACTATGGAAAATAAGCATTTTTCCCTTTTCTAGCTTAACTGAAAATTATTTGGAGATATTATTTTTGTATGATGACTTTTTTCACAAGAATAGGTTTTCATATTTAGCTAACATTGTCTTATGTCAAGTAGCATAGCTTGAAAAGTAGTCTTTTGAGTCTTCAGATTTCAAATGTGTTTTTTCCCCGTCTACCTTCCACTTTTGTCCTGCATGCATAAAACTATAGTGAGAAAATTGTTAACAGTATTGAATTGCATTATTTTTTTCCTCTTTTTCTCCCTGTCTTATTTTAGAGGCCAACTTAATGCTCCATCTAGGTAGACTTGATAAATGGAATTGTTCCAAGTCTTGTGTGTGAAAACAAGGCAAGGATAGACTAGAGAGTTGAAAATCTGCCAAAAAAAACTTAAGTGAAATAGCTTAGTTCGTCCGGTGCTGCACTTTCTAACACCATGGGGCTTTTTAAAGGTATTTCCGTTCTCAGATATATGTGGTCCATCGGGTGTCGCGAGAGGCAAGCGCCTTTGTAATGAATGAAGTCCGTGTCCTGCAGCACTTAGGTGGGATTTCAGTCATCTTGGTAAGGAAGAAGGGACTGAGCTAGGCCCAGCCATACAGTTTGACACCATAGAAGCTTGTGGTATTTAAAGTAAAAAATTTTTGTGTATATAGGTGGCAACAAGTACTACAGGTCTTAAGAAGACAAGCTAATGTAAATGAACTTCTTCCAGTGTTCTTTCATGTTGGCATTTCAAATGCCTGTCTTCAGCTTGCAAAGCACTAAAGTAGAATATGCGAGCTTCTCTCAAGATTGACTTTGAAGTACTTTGCATTTTAAGCTGCATGTTTACTTTCAAGAAGCATCTTGGTAGTTGATTTGAGGGTTTATGAGTGTATTTAGTAGAAGTGTAACGCTCAGAGTAAGTTCAAGGGAAAACAAGGATGAACAAAAGTCCAGAAAACCTGACCTATAAGGGGCATCACTGAAAGATCTGTATTTCCTTCGTCTGGGATAAGGTAGGGAAGAGGAGGTAAGTATGTCTTTGAATACAGAAATATTACTGCAAAGGAGAAAGGATTAAGATCTTGTCCACATTTGCTATGGATGAGAGAATTAGATTTTAATATTAGATCAAACTTTCCTATGTACATTGAACTAAACTGTGGTAAGTTCTGGTGTCTCTACTGAGACACGAAGGAAAGAAAGATTGGCCTAGGTATTTGTAGGACTTACCCCTTATCTGCTGTCATGTTGGACTTGTTCACAAATGAACATTTTCCTTAGGATAGTGCTAGTTTTAACCTGTAAATTGGAAATGGATTATCATTTATGATTTAAGAGTGTATTCATGCTGTGGACAGACTCTGCCTGCCTATATAAAAAAGAGCATCCTTCCAGCTTTGCTACAAAATTCTGGATTTTCCCTTTAGAGAACGCTACCCTAAAGAAAACAGGGATTTGAATTGCCTCAGGCTGGAAAAGCATCACTGACAATGTAACTGCCAAGGTAGTTTTCTTGTAAATGACTGAGAGGTTTTATAAAGGGTCTCCAGGAAGCCTTCAGTACCTTTGATCTACCTGTTCTGTTGTTGGATCAACTTTTATAGGCATTAAAACTATAGTAAAACCTAGCAGAAGGGTACATGGGGAAAACAATTATTTGGCCTCTCTCTTCATAGAAATGCATGAGATAAAACAGGACTTAGATCTTCTCCTGTGCATAGGAAGGATTGAAGTATATGAAAACATGTTTAGGGAGTTCATTGAAAGTATGATGCATGGTAAATGAATAAATTATTTTACTAGAGCAAATACATGTGAATAAAAAGGGATCACTATTTGCTGTAGACATGAAGGTCAGGAGGTACCCTGTTATAGTCTCCCCTTCAGGTAATAAAATGTGATTAGTTGCTGTATCAAAGCTTGTAGGCTCTGACTAAAACACAGTATGTCTTGGGACACTAACCTCACTGTAAAGTTTGATAGAGTTAGAATTTAATTCCAAATTCTAGAGGCTGAATGTCATAATTTCTTTCTCTATTACATTAAAGTCCTTCCTTAAACCTTAAGATGAGAGGATAATCAGTGTAGGAAGGGACAACAGGAGGTTGCCTGTAATTTTCTGTACGATTCTCTTGGGGTTTTTTGATGATGATGATGATTGTGATCTTGTAGTAGTTTTTTCAAAACATCTCAGTTTTCTTATTGAACTGATAAGACTGTAGGCTTAGAGTACTTTCCAGATGTGGAATCTCCCTCCCACTCCTTTCTCCAGCTCGGACATAACACGTTTATGTGCGGGTTCACAATGATGCTATATGCAAGTGACAGTGAGCATGATTACCAGGAAGAGCTGAAAATTTTCTTTCCTGAAAGTGAAATCAGTCAGCACTGCAGAGTATGAATAGTAAATATGGAAGATCCCTAAAGGTAAACAGAACAAGCTTACTTTGAGAAGAAAAATAGATAATAAAAAACATAAGGAGATGTTCCTTCCATTTTTCAGTCTAGAGTAATGTTTAACAATTTTAGTAAGATTACTGGTTGAAAAAGTATAGCTCTATTGTCTAATTTTGAAACTACTAGGCCTGCTAGAAACCAAGAATAGGTTTGATATAAAAAAGTAAAATAATAGATGAAATGAAACTTTATTTTCTTATGAAAAGCACTAAGTGTTTTTGAATTATTTCAGATACAAAATTATATGGTGCTCTTAAAAAAAACCCATTTTTAAATATGGGGTGATCTTATAACAACATAAAATACAATTCATTTTAGCAAATAATATTGGACCTTTTAAGAGGAACAGATATGTTTCTTAGTTTGAAGCAGCGCTCTTTCATGTGCGTATTGAAGCTGTTCAACCATTAAGTTAACCCACACAATGTATGAAAGGATGACAGAAGTTAAATTACATCATTTCTTGGTGTGTGTCTGTGGTATGTGCTGTTGATCTTTAACTTTTTTTAGCCTTTTTCATTGGAGCAGATTAACTATTTCTGTGAAGGTTAATTGGGAAAAATATTTTGTAATCATACTATAATATTCACCGGAGGTTTATTGTTTATTTCTCTAGCTGTGGAATACAGAGTCCGTGGTTTTCAGTAGCATATATCCTTGGGGTGCCTGATCCAAATTATATTGAGTTACAAACCCTGGAACACTCAGTTTGGCTGTGTTTAATGAAACTTGTTAGAGCTTAGCCTTTAAAACCTTGGGTGTCGCCATGAACACTACCTAGGATCATTTGCAGAGGTACTAAAGCTGATCAAGAAACTGCTTCCTAATTCCCCAGTGTCATTGCTCTACTGCTTGCACAGATGCTGTGGTTTGGACTGAGAAGTTGGAGAAAGAAAATAAGCAAGGGTGAACAACTTGTGAAGAAGAAAGAAAAAAAAAAAAACCCAAACCCCAAACCAAACCAAAAAACTCAAGACAAAATCCCACCCTCCCCAAGACAATATCCCACCCTCCCCACATTCATACCCTAAACCTCCAAACCCTAGAAATTAAGGGCAGACACTGGATGGGGAAGTGTTTGTGTTCTACAGCCACCCATGAAAAGGAAGATGGACAGGTATCTGAAGGGAGAAGGAAGATAAGAATACAAGTCTGAATGGTAAGAGTCCTTGCCTGATGAGGAAGAGTGGGACAGGGTAGGAAACCTCCAAAGTAGATGGCTACTTACTGTCTTCTGTTTGTAAATGTCTGTGAAAACCATTGGTCACCTCTCATTCCAGTCTGCTGCCCTCCACCATGGTATGACAACTGCTATTTTTTTTTTAATTCAAGCAGAGAATTGACTACTGCTTGAACAGTAGAGGTTTGTGTAGTGGATCAGAAGGTGATCAACAGTTGTTCAAAATAGCAGGTTTCAATGCAAGACTGTAATGTAAAATTTTATTTTAGGTTGGATTTTTTTAAATAAACTTAGAAGTGGTATATGACCTAAGTTCAAATAGTAGTCACAGCTTTGAACTGAAGCACTTTATAATTAGGAAATTCTGTAAAACTTTAACATGCCTTTGTCATGCTTGTGAATTCTAACAATCTGCATTTCAGAGGTTTTCTGCCTCAGTTGCTACTAACGCCAGACAGTGCTCATTCAAGGAGATACTGTTTATTTTTTGTGGTCACACAACTGTGGTACCAGTATTTCAGGTGTAGTCCTCACAGCATATTTTGGATAGAGTGGTATTTGCCTACCTTTCTGATGTATCAAGAAAGTTTTGGGGCAGGTTGCATGTAAGCGCTCTTCAGTTGCGTAAGAGTTCTCGGAGGTGCAGTGATGACCTGTCTAACTAAGTCATTTTGGCATTGTCAAGTGTCCTGCATTTTAACCTGAAGTTTTACCTTACATGCAAGAATATGTGAAAGCACATTCCATGTGTGCAAAATGGTGGCCCACAGCTTTAGGGACTTTATTAGGGGATATTTAGACTCTTGGTATTGGAATACTGAGCATCACAACAGCAAACTCCTGTTGTGGATTTTGCTGTGAATAAACTAGCCCATTAATAATCTCATCACACAGTTCTCTTTGGGAAGTGTGCCTTGTGCATGTCATGTGTGGACTTCTCTCTTGAATGAAGAGTGAAAAACCAGTATTTTGTCTTGTAAATGACTCCTGTATAGTATAGTCCCATGCAGTAGAAAAGGAAAAAAAAACTAATAGGGCTCTGATGTTTATTTTCCAACTCTGGAGTGCTTGACTTTACAATCTTACTAGTATTTTTAAATGCAAAAAAGAAAAATGTACAATTCCAGTATTGCTCAGTCCAGTTGCACAGGCAACTGAATGGAAGAATTAAACCCAAACTTCTGGCATCTGGATTCAGCTCTCAGCTTTGCTTCAGACTAATTCATGTTGCCTGATTTCTGCAACTCTTCCCAGTTTTCATGTGGTTATAGGCTTAGATTTTTGAACTAACTCTTAATGTATTTTTTAAAAAAATGTATATTCTGGGTTTCTTAAATGCTACATTTAATATTTTTGGCTATCTGAACCTCTGTGTCTTCTGTAAATCAGATGAGTTCCTATGATTATCAGATGCTAGTGTGTGTAAACGCATTCTTATGCTGTTGTGAACAAATGGGAAACAAAGTGCATCTGTAAGCTTCACAGCCATCTTCCTTCCATTTAGCTATGGTTTCCATAAACCTAGGATCCCATTTGCTGTGACCTCTCTAGGTAAGAGAAAGGGAATGGGTTTGTAGTTTGCGTTACTACTGAACTCAGGCCAAATAGTGACTAATGAACATAGCAGATGTTTCTACTTTTTGAAGGTTTTTTTTGGAAAGAATTTTATTAACCAATTTATCCTTCCTCCCAGGAGATAACGGGACAGCAGTGTAGCTGAGATCTGACAATTCATTACATAAGAGAAGAAAATATTAATGTTGACCCTTACTATGTTGACAGTAGGATTTGAATCTAACCTTCTGCTCTTTTTTGCTCAGAAAAACACATCCAAGTAGAGTTTTCTTCAAACCTTTCAGCTACTGTGCTACGTTGTGATGTCAGCCACATTTTTAGCAATTTGGAACATGACAAGCCAGTTTTTGTGTGCAAATCCAGGGTAGCTCCATTGACTTAATCATGTTACTCCAGATATTTATTCATCTGACCACAATGAATCATAATCTGACCTCAGTTTTTTGATGAACAAACAACCTGTGTTTGATTTGGTTTACCATTGGAATAGGAGGGCTATGGAGCTGAAAGGTTATAGCAAGTTCCTTCTCCCCCTTTGTTGATGAGCTCTCAAAGGCATTCATCTGTAGTCAATTATGTTAAGCATGAGAGAGGATGGCTGTATTGAGTTTCTTACCAGAAAGTGCAAGGAACTTTTTGCAGGCAACCTCATTTCTAAAGTTCTTCTTGTGCTTCACTGGATGTTCTCCTACCTTTTCTTCCTGGCAGGAAGGTAAAAGTAGCGGCTGTGAGGACCTCTGTGTTGGATAGCCAGTGAACATGAGATGGTTGTAGTTGCTTTAGTCATTTTTAGTAGCAGTGTAAGTTATGCGAGAACATCATGAAAAAGAGAACACAAGCATGGAGATATCGTCACAGTCTTAGTTCTTTGCAGCCCTTTCCTGGGGACTCCCTCTCTGGGTGACAGGAAGCTCCACTCCTTGGTACTGTGTCCTTCTGGGCCCAGAAAAGTGAGTGGCAGCTGCCACAGACAGAGCAGGGTTTTGCATGGCTCCTGTCCCTCCCTTATTATGTGCAACCATTCCCTGAATGCCCAGCACTCAGCTCTTACTCCAAATGCTTCAGTTCCCTCATCCTGCACCCAAGAGTTCAGGGTGCAAAGATATTTTGAGCACCTCATGCAGGTGGTCTGTGTGTCAAGAACTTATGACCTTGAAAACTGGTTTCCTTTGATCACCCTCTGATTGTTCAGGAAATATGCTTAACTACAAGAGGTGAAGTCAAGAATGATGTAATCATCGTGGAGCCATTAATCAGTACAGTCACTGTGCTTTTCCAGGTGGAAAATAGTAACAACAGTTAGTTATGCTCACATCTGCATAGAATATGTACAATAAATTACGCACAAAATCAAACATCTTATAAGTGAACAGCATTATTTAGGGAGTGCTTCCAGAAATCAGAAGAACCAAACCCACTTGATAAGCAGGTAGTTGCATCATTTCTACTGATTGCTTGCAGGTTTCTGCTGAGGCAAAAGACTGGAGCAATGTGGATTCACAAACCAGTTTGTTGTCTTGAGTCACCCAGTCAATATGAGAATAGTCACCTTAGAAAGCCTTTTTCTATGCACATCTCTAGCTTGTTCATTTCACTTATAAGATTCAAGAGATATTAAGCTCAAAGGTCAGTAACTTTTCAGTGCTGATTTCTCAGTTTCAGCAAACGCCATGCTGAGATGAATGTAGGAATTAAATGCAAGAGTGAGCTATGCTTAAATTTCTTTTGAACATCAAATTTTAAACAACAGGCTGACACTTCTAAAGGGCCATTTTAGACCAAAAAGAGGCTGTTCTTGATGTTCAGATAAATAAGATTTAGTCCATACAATCTATCCATATCTCTGTGAAGCAGTGTAGATTTCAAGTCAGTTGGAAAAAGCACTAGAGTACTTAAACTTCATTTCTAAGCAGCAGAGTTGCTTTGGCTTTGTAACTGGATGTGTGTTCTCCTGTAGTAACATCTCTGTAATCATTTGTGTGTGTGCTGACTGCTTCCCTATACAATGTGGGCTAGAGTCCTTTCCAGCTGAAAATTCAGGAGTTTCCAGTTTACATCATTGTTCTTCCATGCAACATAAAAGCTTCTTATAGAGCTGTGTTGGTATGTGCCCTGCGCAGGCTCGTGCAAGGGCAGACAGAGTCCTAAAAGGTCTTCTGTTTCTGTGGCAGGGTGCTCCGGCTCTGACCTGGAGAGGGAAAGAACAGAACCAGACCTGGCATAAACTGAATCTGCTGTTTCAGTTTGTTGTCACTGTAAAATACCCTATGTGCCAGGAGGGTGCATGCAATTAGACAGCTTATCTAAAAGTGGGATTTCTTTTTTTTTTTTCCTTCATTTTTAAGCTTGCTTTGTTTCAGAACGTGGTGGCTCCTTATAGGTGGTCTAACAGTAAGATTTAACTGTGTTGCTTCTTTCTTCTTGCTCGTACATTGGTCTGAGTGTTTATATCAGAGTGTTAAACTGTGATTCCGAGCACCTCCAGTCTGATCTAGGCCTTATTTTATGAGCTAGTGTATGTATGGGCCATGTAGTGATAACTTAGCGTAAAGAGTTTTTGAGCTGTGGCTTGCTGTTCTTGTGTGGCTTTGGTTTCTTTCATGTGACTTTAGGTCGAGAGTCTCCTTCCCACCTTAGTGCTGTATTAATATTTCACCTGTCTTGTTAGATGTTTTCATGAACTTCTAAGTGTACTGGAAGACAAGAAGAAGCTTAAAGATGAGTTCTGAAGTTGTTTAGCTGAACTTAGAATATCTTTCTTGGAGCAAGACAGAGAAGGAAAGAACAGTGGAAAAAAGGCAGCAACTGAAGGGGGGAAAAAGCTGGATGGGTTTTACAACCATAAATGGTAAAAGTAACCTTGCTCTGCTGCCAGCAAGCAGAACGATGGAATAAGGTTTTGATTTACAGGAACAGCTCAGCAAGGGCCTTGTAGAGTGCTTCATGCCTGCTATAAAAATGTGATTAGCTATAAAATGGGAGAGATTTAACAAGAGAATTTAAGCATCAGCAACAGCACTGTTTCACACAGAATGTGGATGCCTGCTTTTAGAGTTCTGGGAACACAAGCTAGTTTGGAAAACTTGAAGTTTTCCAAGAAAGAATGTGGATTATTTTGACTTATTACCTGAACATGTTAAATTTTGGTTCTTTGCCCAGTCATCATGAGTTCTCTAAAATTAAGCAACATTTATCCTTGTAATTATTTCTTCAGATAATTGTCTCCCAGGAGCTAGGCTTGCAATAAGCTGCGTAAGGACATACAGGTAGGTGTGAGATGCTTTCCCTTGATTCCAGTGTTCTGTCTTGTTACATAGTCTGTATAGTCTCTCCCTACCTGTATATTACAGCTTTATTCAAGAAGGTAAACTGTCAGCTTTAAGCTGATGTGATCAGTTGACCAGTGACACTTGGCATTTGTGGACAGCAAAAGCCTCTCCCCACTCGCTGTTCCCCAGCCTTCAGCCCTAGAGTGATGGAAGCTCGATGCTTAAGTTTTCTTAACAGAAAGCTTGTGAGCAAATGAATTATCACCAAATGTGCCAAGTGATGTTTGGGGAGTGGAGGAGGGGGAACAGTAGCATTTTTGGATGCCCAGTGTCATATCTTGTGAGGACTCCACTGGAGGGGAAAGGAAGAGAAGAATTGTGAATTTCTTTCTGAAAAATGAAGCATCAAGTTGACTGAAGAATTAGCTGTCCCTATTAAAATCTGAGGCCAAATGTTTCCTTTAAAGGACTTGCTCTTGTCAAAGACAAGAGAAGGGGGGACTCGGCTGTGTACCACTGTATGACTTGAGCTGAAACTGAATGCTGAGGTTATCTATCACTCTTAAGAAGGCTTAACTTGGCCTAATTAATTTAATTGCATCTCCATAATATTACTGCTATTTCAGATAGCTCAGAAACAACTGGTTTAAGAATAAACACCCTATAAACTTGTGGGTATCTTAAGATATTATTTTTGTTTCTTTTTAATTCTAATGGAAGCTTTCTTAACCTCTAACAAAAAAAAAGAGATTTTTATCTTGGTTGTTTGTATAGCTTATCTGAAAACCATTGATGTGAATGTCATATCTTGATATGAACTTAAAAGATGATTTGAAGTTTCATTTTTGTGTTTAGAGGTATCAAAATTACACAGCTGAAAAATTGGATTTAATCTGCCATGCATCTATTCAAAATATCAATATGCTTTCTAAGTGTGTATAACTGAAAGCTAATAAATGCATTAATTTATACTTAAACATACAGTTTGCGCAACTATTGATATGGTTCTGCCAGTGTTTCAATTCTAAACTCTTAATTTCAACATTTTTAAACTCTGCACAGTGGTAAAACTGTGTTCCAAGCTGTCTGGAGGACATTATCCTCAAGAGGTCAGGGATAAAAGTCCAGTACTAGAAGTAAGTACTTTTGTAGCATGCACAAAAAAAATATGCAGAGATCCTGAATGTGATCATAGAATCATTTAGGTTGGAAAAGACCTTTAAGATCATCGAGTCCAACCATTAACCTAACACTGCCAACTCCACCACTAAACCGTGTCCCTAGGTGCCACGTCAACACATCTTTTAAATACCTCCAGGGATAGAGACTCAACCACTTCCCTGGGCAGCCTGTTCCAATGCTTGACAACCCTTTTGGTGAAGAAATTTTTCCTAATATCTAATCTAAACCTCCCCTGGCACAACTTGAGACCTTTTCCTCTTGTCCTATTGCTTGTTACTCAGGAGAAGAGACCGACCCCCACTTTGCTACAACCTCCTTTCAGGTAGTTGTAGAGAGCAATAATGTCTCCCCTCAGCCTCCTTTTCTCCAGACTAAACAATCCCAGTTCCCTCAGCCGCTCCTCATAAGACTTGTGCTCCAGGTCCTTCACCAGCTTCGTTGCCATTCTCTGGGACACGCTCCAGCCCCTCAATGTCTTTCTTGTAGTGAGGGGCCCAAAACTGAACACAGGACTCGAGGTGCAGCCTCACCAGTGCTGAGTACAGGGGAACAATCACCTCCCTGCTCCTGCTGGCCACACTGTTTCTGATAGTGTGATATTACATCTTCTACTAATTTGACTTGATGGTTATTTGCTTAATAAAAATAAAATGGTTTAAAACTTACTTTTCAATATATCTTTGTTATAGGATCAATAAGCAACATTTTTTCAAACCACTACGTAATAAATCTCCTTAACTGAAAAGACTGAGAGGATCAGTGAAAGTATTGATATTCTGTAGTATTGTACATTATGTACAATACCTTAGAGAAAAAGGATTGCTAAAATCTCTCAAAGATAAAAAGATTTCTTTTTTCTCCACAGCATTTACTGTGTTATTCATTTAGTATCATGATATACTGAGAAACTATTGCATGGTAACAATTTTATGGCTCTCGAAGTATGCTTACATCAGGGTCAGGGTTATGATACAGATGCAGAATGCAGTTGAATTTGGCAGAAATCTAAGTATAGCTTTCCTCCCTGTGTTATGTACTTTTTAAATACTGAAGGTTTAAAATTAAGCCCAAGGATGCAAAATTGGTTGCTGAGTAATTATTTCTTTAATATGAAAAAGCCATTTTGCATAGGGTCTGAATACAGTTCTGGTTTTAACCAGGAAAAAAAGTTATGATTGAATACTGTGCATTCACCCTCAAAGGAGGAATGTATTTAATCAGTTCAAATGTCAAGGTCAGTGATGTTTCTTGATAGTTCAGAAGCAGAAAGAGGTTAAAAATTTGGGTAGTTCTGCTAACTCTGAAGATTTAACTTATTGATGACTGAGATGAATGATTGGCTTTTCCAAATGATCAGCTAGTTATCCATTGAGGAAAGTAATTCTTGGAAACTGGAAAAGAAAGCAAAATTGCATCAGTACATTCAAAACTGAAAGTACATTCCAAGTAGAGCCAAGATCCCATGGCTCTATATGAGAGATTAATCCTGTCAGCGTCTCTATATGCACTGTTGCTGTATGTTAACTGAAATCTCAGTTTATGCCCACTACCTTGTATGGGGCCTTCTACTTGCAAATCTTAAATGAGGATGCAGCCAATTCAAACAACGTACTGGTTTAGTCACATATCTGGGGAAAGGAATGCGGAGCTGTCGCTGGTTTCCCCGTGCTCCCCGCCCCCCCCCCCCCCCCCATCTTAAGTTGTGGTGGGAAAATGATACTTTTCATTTTGCCTTTGAATGGAGAACTACCTTGAAAAGGATAGTCATACTGTCACTATGCGTTACAGTAAGTGACTCCTTGCTATTTTGTGAGTGTCTTGTACACAGCCATGAGTTTGATCTGCCATGTTCTTGTTCTGATCTCTCACTTCCCCAGCTGGAATGTGAAAACTTCTTCCCCAAGGTTAAGCAGCATATCTAGTTACTTAGCAGTGATTTCTTCCTTTCCTCTGTTGAGTTACAGACCTTAAGTGGCATCAGGTCAGACTTCAGGGTAGGGATGTAGCTGCTAAAAAACCTTGGCCTTACCCAAATTCGGAGCTTTACAAAGGTGCAAAACAGAAAATGCAATTCCTGAACTGTGATAAAATCCCCTTGCCTTAATTTTTGGGGGGTTTTTTCCCCCAAGAAATGAAAAGCTGCTAAGCAATTCAAAGCTTGACACCTGTACTTCAGATTTACTAGTGCTCTGAGTTAGCTTTGTGCATTTTGGTCTCCAGGACTGGCTGAGAAACATATGGTCACACTATGGTAAAAGCTGTTTTTTCTCTGATATTTGTGGTGTGGGGTCTAAAGATGACTTGTCTCTGTAGAGTAAAAACATTTTGTATCTTCTCAGTTGTATCTGTGTCTCTGTTAAGTAAATGGTTTTCCCTTGATCTTCACTTACATGAAATGGAAATGCAGTCATTAATATCAGAGCTGAATCTTGCAGTGTGGACGATCAGTTAAGATTGTAAGCCATGTCAGCACTTTCTTAACACTGGTGCAGAGTTTTCTTTCCATAAATGTATGGTTGAATCTTAATCCTGCTCGATACAGAAGGAATGTTGCAATAATAATAATTACTCAATCAACTTTAAGATGGATGGTAACTTGCAGAAAAGGAGGTGCTCCTGCATGTTCCAATTAGTTGGCTGTTGTCTTATCAAGCATGACTTATCCTATTCCCCAATGTTAATGGTAAGTTGAACTTGACTTACTCTTTGCACCTTTGCAGGTGTGTTGTCAAATGTTTTGGGGCTGCTTTTTCAGCTGTAAGTTGATGTTTTGGATGTATTGTTGTGACTAATCCATGTCAACATGAGTATCTGGACAGAGAATCGCTGGTTCAGAGATTTCGGAATTACTCTACTGCAGTGAAGTTTCAGATAATACTGGCTTCCCCTTAGACTATGTTCATTACTTATGTAGATAAAAATAATTAGACTTTTTTTGCATAGACCAAAATGTCTGTTTGGCATAGCAGTCCTGCTTAGAATTTAATTAATTATTTTGTTTCACTGATACAAGCATCAATCCCTATATTTTTATGCTTGTATTAAGTAACCTGCCTAATAGTAATGTGAATTGATGTAAAAGACAAAAGTGATATTTGTAAGCTTTTATTAAAAAGGCGTAAATGTAACAGCTTTATTCAGACAATGGGCAATGCCATTGCCACACCAGGAAAACGCAGCATAAATATCCCGTGTTAGGACTTAGTCTTGTGCTTTTTGTTTTTAGGAATTTGCCTCGATTTATTCTCAGATTTAGCACTGTGGATTGAGGTTTTTGGTCTGAACATAGCATACTGCTTCACAGTGCAACATTAAAATATTTAAAATACTTTGTAAGCAGTAACACATGCTTGACATTTCAAATAAATTAGTGAAATGCACTAGGGGCATGGGTAGCACTAATTCATCACTTGTTTTTCTCAGGGGTTAAAAGAGAGTATCTCCTCCTGTGCTAAAAAAGGGAGAGAGCTTCATGCTTCCTTTGCTCCCTTTCCTTCTTATCTGATAAAGACAGCTCCTCACTAGTGGAACATTGAATAATTGCAACATATTATCTGAACTGGCAAACTGATTGATGGAAGCAAGACTTTATCATTTGTCAGTGTAATAAAACCTGACCAGAGTTGTTTAGCTGTGTTGCTCCAATTTAATCAATTTTCCAGTGTTGGCTATGTACTATCTTGTATCCAAACTTTGGTGTTCCCATGTATTCATATTTTGATGCCATTAGGCATCTAAAGAAACCATCTGAGGATGGCTTTGTGTTTGTGAGGGAGCAGGGAGTGGTGGGAGTGTATACACGCATATATATATATATATATATGTCCTTTTTTTTTTTTTTTTTAAAGAATTGAGCCCTTACACATTTTCCAGTCTGAAGGAGGACATGTTGGTAAGTAGTAGTGGGTCAGTGCTAAAGAACTTGCCCTTCTTGAGAACATGTTCTTCACTTTCCTTCATGGGTTTATGAGGAAGTGGAAGAAGCACTGGTACCAACTTATTTGCGGGCACAGGACTCTTGGCTCAGTGTAAATTACGAGATTCCTGTCATAGGTTTAATCAAACCTGGTCAGTGATATGAGGGTCAACAGTTGTGTAAGGAATGTTCCATTTTATGGCCACATCTCAGGGTGAGGTATAGTCCATCAGCACTCTTGTCTACTGAAAGGTGTTTCTTTGCTGGTGTGTGTGTAGGTGTACCACAAAATGTATGGCTATGTACCCACTGGCAAACCTGTTTTCCTGTTTAGTATGCAGGGAAAGAAAAGGAGTGATAGTCATCTTCAGGACCGAGGAATGTGAATCTGAAGAGAATGGAGCTACTTCTGCTGAGCTCCAAAACCCTACACAGAACTTGTTATAGGACAGAGTGGAGGAGACTTGCTTGTAATTCTCCTGAAGTCCAGCTTTTATCCTAACCTAGTTAGGATGTGTCCTCTGGCTAGTAACCTGCTTGTAAATATGTTGGAATTAATTCCACTGGAACCTGCACAGAGTAGTTAGGGTGGGGAAGACTGTTACTAACTGTGTAAAAACTGCTGAGTGGTTCCACATGTTGAGTTTCCTTCCCCTTGTCGTTCACATCACCACCAAACGTTCTCTCTGGCAAGCACACCCTTGTTTTCAGGTATTTAGGCTTGGCGTTGAGAAGTAGAATGTAACATTCTTTTCTCTGTCTTCATGTCCTTGCCTCTGTTTTTCCCTCCCTTAAATCTCAAATGCTTACTGTACTTAGTTATGCCCTTTTGGATTCTTAAAACTCCAAACTTTATTTATTCTTGTCTGCATTCCATTTTATACCCATAGAAATTAATTTAATTTCCTGTGCATACCTACCTCCCCCCCCTCTCTTTTCTTCCCCCAATCTGCAACTTTGCACTGTTTCTCATTATCCTTTGCTGTGAGGCTTTGAGAAAATTTACGAAGTAGAGAGGGCTTAATCCCCATAACTATTACTCGCCATCCCCCTTTACTCCCCAAAACCCAACCCTTCTTCGACAGACATTTAAACAGTTAACTGTGATCTAACATTCAAGGACAAATTTTCCTTTTTAACTTTCAAAGTTTAGTTACTGCTGGTGCTTGAGCAGAGAGAGTCTTTCCTCTGTGGTGTTCTTGCTCCTTGCCTCTTTTTCTTCATCCATTTTTCTTTCTGTGCAGGCATTTGTGAAGCAATGTAGAGCCAGATTTCTCAGTGAAAGGGCAAGCATAGTGTTACCTCACCACAATGGTTCTATGTGGTTTCTTTTGGAGGTCGCAGTTTTGTGGGATTGTATGGGGTACCTCTGGGTAAAACTGTTTTCTCATTAGTGCTGGTTGTACAGTATAACTTGATTTTTGGTTTCTTCCTTTAATTTTCCTGGTAGAGTTAAGCATCCTCCATGTAAATGCATACCACTTTCATGGCCGCAATGAAAAATTGAATGTCTGTAGCAGTTCTGCCTCCAGCAGTGATATATCCTGTGGCAAGTGTGGAGAGAATTCACATCCAGGGTGAATATATTCCTTTTCTTTGGGACCACTTGTCAGGGGTATGATTTTGAAAGGGTTGTACTTCAGAATGGAGAGTCACCAGGCTTTTCTTAGTAATAGGGATATTGAGAAGAAGTGGTTGTGGTTAAGCTTTTGAAATACCCTCAAGAACTGAATCCATGAGTCTAGTTAATGGCCTGGAAGTGTATGTCGGTGTCTGAAGAATCCACTTAGTGAAATTTCATTCTTGGTAGACTTGTTTTGGGTAAAGCCAAGAAACGAGACTTTCTCAGGAATAGCAACTCTTGAGTTGTTGTCAGCTCTGGTTCCCCATGCTGCTCTTGTGGCAGTTTACTCTGTGAAGGCTGTACTTGTAGGAAAGGAATTCTGATCTGATAAAGAGTGTATTGTAGTTATTAATCCAGAGACATTACTCTTCTTACTGTTAACCTAAAATAATATATACTCTTATACAGTAACCATTTTACAGCAATCAGGAGAAAGCGATAAAAACACTAAAAGACTTTAGCCAGGCATAACATGTTGGTAGCAGTGTTACCCACAAAATTGAGCTGACAGGAAAAGTAGTCTGCTGCATTTTTTGTTACTGCATTTTTCTTAGTCATGGTCAATTCTGCTACTTTTGAGGAGATTATTATCTCTATGACTTAGACACAAAGACTTAGTCCATCAGCTTGCCATGATGTTTTCTGATGGAGGAATCCTTTCATTCTTTCCCTCAATTGCTCCTAGAAAGGAAGGATTAACAGCACATCCTGGTTTTCTAGCTGGCTGCACCTGAAAGTTGTGCCTAGAACATCGTTTTTAAAAATGGGATTGTGTTCTTCCCTGACATCTAGTGGAAAACCAACACTTTATGATTACGTAGGCTGTTATCTGAATTCAGTTTGCTATCATTCTGTTCGATTTAGGAAAATGTAATTTAAGTCTTACAAGCAGTTGAAAAAGCAGTCATTGTGTTGTGGTGAAATGCCAAGCAGAGAAGAGGACTGTAGTTAATGTAACCTCCTGAATATTTTCTGGAGAGCTGCATGTATTCCGCTTTTCCCATGATACTAACTGATCTCTATATGATGACCTTCTGTCCTCAACCAAACATGTTTCCATCCTTTCAGCCTTTCCCTCTGATACCTGTTGTCCAGGTTATTCAAGCTTTTCAGTATTAGACTAGTGCAGGAATCCTTTGCAATTGCTCCAATATGAATGGGGTTCAGAGTATTTACATCTGTGAAGGCACGAGAATTGTGAACAGAGATTTGGTTTTTCTAGGTAATCTTTGCCTGTGTGATTACTGCTTGGTGGTTGCTTAAGAATGGCTTTGGGACAAGCAGAGGAGCAGAGCCTGTATAAAAACCAGCACTACTCTTTTCAGTTAACAGAATTCAGCCTTTAAGAACATTTAGGGAAAAGATTGTTCTTGCAGAAACTAGCCTCTGATGTGTGACTTCTATTAAACGGTACGATCGTCACTGTTACTCAATAGATAAGACTTTGAAAGATGTTCACTTTCCTCTCCTCAGTGCTGGGAGGAAAGCGCTTTCCCTGTCCTAGGCATAGAAGAGCATGCTTGCAGTGGCAAACCTGAACTGTATTAATGATGCTTTTTTGACAAAACATAAATGCTTTGAAGAGCTACTTTCCTGTAAATGTGTGTCCTTAGCCACACTTAAATTTCAGCCTCTTTGCAGATGGTTGTTTAGGGAGGGGAAGGGGGGGGAACAAACAAAACCCAAACAAAATAACAGTTGAGCATCTTTCTCATGTTTTCCCATTTAGAAATTATTGCTTTCAGCTGTGAAAATAACAGGCTTTTCCTGCAAAGAAAAAGAGGGAGGGAGGATGCTTTTAAGTATTTAAAATAAATATAAATTCTGTTTTGCAAATATGGAAAAATAATGACTCCTGTGTTAAGATCGCACAGGGATTCCGTAAATATTGCTTGCATTTGTGGATGAGTTATTTCATTAGCTTAGGTCAGAGAAGCCCTGCTTGAAAAAGGAGCTCTTAATGTTAACGCTGAAGCTGTGCTGATGCCCTTTTTGAGCAACCTCTTCAAAAAGAAAATACCTTAGGGGCTGTATGTGAACAGAAGCCTCAGCGTTCTTTTATTGGTTGCACTGACATAACCTAGCAGCAATAGTTATCTTAGGGCTGGCTAACTGCAGAGTGCTCTGAGAGTGTTTGAGTGAGAACCGCCAGTCTTAGAAGATGGATGTTTCAAAACACTGCCAATCAGGTTTATTTCGTATCTCCCGCTTTTCCTAAAAAGCAGCCTGACATTGTCATGGTTTAACCCCAGCCAGCAACTAAGCACCACGCAGCCGCTCACTCACTCCCCCCCATCCAGTGGGATGGGGGAGAAAATCAGGAAAAGAAGTAAAACTCCTGGGTTGAGATAAGAACGATTTAATAGAACAGAAAAGAAGAGACTAATAATGATAATGATAACACTAAGAAAATGACAACAGTAGTAATAAAAGGATTGAAATGTACAAATGATGCGCGGGGCAATTGCTCACCACCCGCCGACCAACACCCAGCCAGTCCCCGAGCGGCGAATCCCTGCCCCCCCACTTCCCAGTTCCTAAACTAGATGGGACGTCCCATGGTATGGAATACACTGTTGGCCAGTTTGGGTCAGGTGCCCTGGCTGGGCATGAGAAGCTGAAAAATCCTTGACTGTAGTCTAAACACTACTGAGCAACAACTGAAAACATCAGTGTTATCAACATTCTTCACATACTGAACTCAAAACATAGCACTGCACCAGCTACTAGGAAAACAGTTAACTCTATCCCAGCTGAAACCAGGACAGACATTTATTCATGGTACCTTCTCTCTATGACAAGAACAACTGCTGTTCAGGCTTTTTTCCAAGTACAGTCAAATATTTTACAGAAACTTATTGTGACTCAACAAAGTGCAACTTGGTAATTGGAGTGGAAGCCTCCAGCGGGCGTGCAGTATCGGATAACTGGACAATAAACCTTCTTGCTGGCTTGTTGCTTTTTCTGACCATTCAAGCCTTATTGAAGGAGAAAAACAAAGCTTTGTGTAAAGCGGCTACATGTGCCACCCGGTGAGAGTTTCAGGCCTCTGTGGGTTTTTTTTATTTTCTTTAAGAGCAAAGGTCAGAGTACCATTTGCCAGGTTTCTTCAAATCCCCCCCCCCCCCCCAGAAGCAGCTCCAATTCAGTCCGAGACCTCCGCTGAGCGCCCTGCTCCAAGAGCAGTGTTACCTGGTGGTCCCTCCTACTGCAGCGTGGAAATCTGCTGTCCCACGTGGGAGGGTGGGCTTCAAGTGAGGTCCAGTGTTACACTGGTCTTGTGATCATTTGGGGCAACAAGGATGGAAATGTTTTGATGAAGGGGCTGTTTTGAAACAGAACAGGTAGGTATTATGCCATCTGCCAGTTGCTGGGTGGTGTTGGTTAGTGGCTTTACTCTAAAAAAAGACCGTAGCGTGTCTTTCAAAGACAACGTAAGTCTCATGCCAAAGTATGACTTAGTGAAAGTATTGTGTGAAAGATGCTTTAACCGGGCATGTGCTACCAGTTTTTTTATTATACTAGTCAAAAGAAGAATTTTTGGCAAAATGTATTTAATATGTAGCCAATGACTATTGCTTTTAAAGGTGTTGCAGAAGTACTACTTGGAGCATAATCTTAGCTTACTTGGCCTTTCCTGAAGGTGATGTACAATAAAAAACAAATGCAGTTTCACATTCAGACAGGTTAGTTTGCAGAATTGACTGTTTGAAAATCTTAAACCTGTGTGTGTGATAAGAGAATGGAGAATTACTCAGCATAGTTTCTCTTCAGAAACTTGAGTAAAATGTTAAATGAGGATGGTTCTGTAAACAGCAGCATTTCAAAAGACTATTGCTGCAAGTATGCCCTCCATATCCTGGGAGGAGAAAGAAATAAGCAAGACACATGCACCGTGTGGTCCTGCACATTAAAGCATAAGGAGTCCAGTTTTTAATTTGGGGGCTTACATTCCTGTTTAATGTGAATTGAAGAAATGGTGAAAGCTACTGCCTTTTTTAAGCTCTTTCTTTAAAATAGCAGTTCAAACCTAGCCGAGACTGCTATTGGCCAATAACGGTGAGTAGCTGTAATGTGTTCTCCCTGAAGCACCTAGCACACAAGAATTACATTCTCATTTGGCCTGAGTTCAGCCTTGGCGGGCAGCAGTGGTTGGATGGAGTTTCTCTTTCAGGATGGAACTAAAGATACTGCTCCCAATGTGTACTGCTGTGGTCAAAGACTTGCAGGAGACCAGTAGTGACTATTAACATACTTGGGCTGCCTAGGAATAAACTTTCTATATACACTGTTAGTTTTAAAGGGTGAATAATAACATGTATAGTTGCTAAAGTCTTCCCAGACCAACATTGCCACAGAGTAAGATGGGGGGGGAAACGAGGACGTGAGCACAAACTACCAAATACTAATCTGAATGTTTCTTTTAACTTCTGATGAATTCTATGGCACTGGTTGATATTACTAGAAAAATATCTTTCGATCATTATCCTATTTGTGTTATTCCACTGTTTTCCATGCTCTGGCTCATAAGACACAATCAGTTGCTTTCTGTTTTCCTCTGATTTCTTTTGGACTAGTTTGTTTTGGAAGGTGAGCAGACTGCAATAATTAAGCAATTATATTGTCAGCTTTGGTTGTGCTTCCCATTCAGATTGGATTCAGATCCATGACTGTAACTAAGAAGGAAACATGCATGCCAGGAAAAGTAAAAATTTTGAGCAGCTGTGACATGGAACAATAAGCTATTCTGCTCTTGCGTCTTTCCTAGAGGAGACTAAGAGATTTGACAGAATGGTAGGTTCTTGATAGTAAAGTGCTTTGTGTTCCGGAAACCACCAGTTCTTTCTCATATCTCTCCAGATAATATTCTTAATGAAAATGATGAGACTCTCTCTTGTGATGGATTATCAGCTAAGACCTGCACTTTGCCTCTGGGGTTTTAGGGCAGTTTGGAGTCTGAAATTTGAGACAATTTTTTTTATTCTTTGAAGAATCTCATTTATTCATTAGTGGGGGTTTCTAATGGTCGTTGCTCATGAAAAAATGGGGATTTTTTTTCTGATTAAGGAGTCTTGTTTTAAGATATCTTTGAAATACTGGATTAATGTAGTGTTGTTATTTGGGTGTGGATTTAAATTATAATTATATTTGACAGCTGTAGTTCTGTGAACCACTGGAAACTAGCATGTTTCACTAGAAACTGTGACAAAATGTAATGGGAATGCTCATATGCATCAGATTGAACACAACTGTCAATGAGTGTAGGGTGAAAAAACAAAGAATTCCAATGATACAAAATTACTTTGCAAAAATGTCTTACATGACAACTTTTATTCATGAGCACTCATCTGCATGCTAGCTTTCAAAACAGGCCTTGTACATGAAGACTCCCAACTCAGACTCGGGGCTTTACATATGAGTTTTGAAGTCATGTCTTTGTTGTACAAGTAGAAAATGATTTTGGTTTGAATGAACAATATTGTTTTAATAGATGAAATACTGTACGTAAAATGTTTGTGTGGCTTAGCTTGGAACCGATCATTAACCTTTATGGTGTGAAGTTAGCATATGTTTTCTAGAAGCACAGCAGCAACTTGTAAGTGTAGAAGAAATGCTGTTTGGATTATCATCATTGATGCATTTCTCTTATGGTGCACAGCACAATGGATGGTTTTTCTGAATATGACAGCAGATACAAGTGCAATGTCAGCTTGATAAGAAATGACGTCTGCGTGTGTTTTCAGTAGAAGAAATAGTTGAAAATCTTGTGTATCAATAAGCTAAACTCTTATTTTGTATAAAGATTAAAACAATTTAAATGTAGTATTGCTTTTAAACAAGTTTTCTGCCAAACATGATACATTATAATGTCAAAAATGTCTCTTGTCTGATTTCTAGCTATTGGTGTGACCTAAGTTTTGTTCTGGGGGTGTTCAAAATATTGGTCCATGGATCTGGGGGGAGATCTATCAACGTAATTGGTGCAGAAGGCAGTATCTTAAGTTATCCTTCACTGTAAATGTGGAAGTTTAGAAAAAGGAAACATTATGAAATGACTGGGATTGTTTTGGCAGGATTAGCTGTTGTGGAAACATGAAAGAAAAATTTAGTGACTGTGGCTCTTGGTTTTTCTCTGAGATCATCTAGAAGTTGTCAACTCTTTTCTCACCTCCTGCTTGCAGAGGATTGTTCCATGTTTTATAGAAGTTGCTGTACAAGATGCTAACCCCACGAAGACCTGTCATGTACGGTTCAATCCTACTTGGAATGCAGTGTGCCTGTAAATCCATTGGTTTCGGTCACTGTTGCTTATAACAAAAACTCTTTTTGTCTGAATGTGGAGACCTATGTTACTAAATGTGCATCAGCTGGATAATGCTCTCTGACCATATACAGTCTGCCTCAGAAAATGTACTTTAGTGAAAGTAGTATAGAAGCTATCTAAACATAATCCTCTGGCTTCAAGAGTCTTGGCTCTTCATGTTGAGAGTGCATACCTGCTCAAAAATTGGCAGATAGCTTACTTTCTTCCAGTAGCACAGCTGGCAGGCTATTGGCTGATCACCAATATATGAAGTTACTTGGTTCAGTTTTGTTCATATTGTCTCAGTTTAACTCTGGGCTTCCAAGGCATTGCTTTGATGTGAGAGCAGAATTTGACCCTTACCCTCAGGGTAATGGCACTCACTCTGCAAGAATTAAGATGTATCTAAACATTGGCTATGAATTTCATAACTCTAAGAGATAAATATTAGATGGGAACCATGGGTGATAAATACAGTAGTGCAGAAGAAAAGTACTGCTAGGCAGAGAGATTTATTCTTTCTAGTACATGACATTTTTGTTTCTTATGAAGGTGAATTACATGACTCAGTAATGAGCTGTGATTTATTTAACAATGATATATAACTTATTCTCAGAGGCATTGCAGTCAACGGGTCGTCACAAGAGAAGGATTCTGTGTGCATAACTTCGTTAATCCAGGAATTTCCCAATGCGATGTTGGTTTATTGGTCTCTTAGATCCATCTAATACCTACAAGAACATACAGTGTATTTTGGGTTTGGACACTGATAACTGGTAGCCTTTTTAATATACTAGATCTGATATTCCAAGTCAAACACTGCTTTCTGTGTACAGTGATATATTAGTCTGTGTTCATCAGCTGGTGCAATTCGTTTTGCTGTGTTGTGAAGTGGCTGAGCAGTGCATTGTTAGCATATTTCTGTATATGTAAACTATGTAGTTAGTGACTGATGGGTCTGATTTCACTCACACACATGTAATATTTCTGGTTGTATTTATTGAGAAATATTGCTGAGAGCAGTCTTTCTGGTTCATGGAGACTGGTCTCTCACAGACTTGGAGAGCAATACTGAGCTTCTTAAGAGCCTTCTGTAAATGCCTTGCCTCTGTATTAGGAAGAATGGATGTTTTTTCAGTGTTGGCATGGATGCAACTGACATATTCTAATTTAGTCTCTCACAGGCATGCATTTTGTTTCCAAGATCTTCCTGACTCTAGGAGGAGTGGATTTTGCAACACTGCCTTAAGGAAGGAGATATTCTGCATAAGTCAGGAGGAAATATGAGGAAGGACAGAGGTATTACCTGCACTCCTGGTATTGTTCAACTGATGTGGGATTTCAGGGAGACTGGATGCTTGAGGACTGCAGGACTAAGCATGACTAAAGGTTGGAATCTCCGAACAGGTCTTAAAGTGGCCCCTGGGAGGATACTGTAAAACCAGATGCCCAGCTGGTGACAGCACGCAAGTTGGCAAGTTGCCTTATACAGATAATACAGACCTCAGTTTTGGGGTGAAATAGTGGTCAAAACTCACTTGCCATGTGAAAATGTGTTGGTGATAGGAATGCTGAGTGGGCACCATAAGATCACAACATTAACAAAACATCTAATGGACGATCTGGAAGTGGTTGAGTTGGAACGGTTTAAGAATTCTAGGAACTGGGCCTTGAAAGAGAAGATAAAACTGTAGATCATCTGAGGAGAAAAGCATTCAAAATGAGCATAAACAAAGTAGATCATAATTCTCAGCAAGTATGTTTGCTGCATACACAGTATTAAAACCCAACACTTAGTGTTGATTTAGAACAGGCTTGTTGCAGTATAATCAGATTTTTATGATCTAACAAATATTGTTATGATTAATGGTTTCCTTATGCTGAAATACTTCTCTGCAGTATTGGCTACTCAGCCAGAAGTGCAGGTGAATGAAGTCCGAAGTTCAGCCCCCTTCTACTCCGGTAAAAAAGGCAGCACAAAGTAAATGAACTCTTACTGTGCCAGTATATTTCCATTTGAATGTATTTAGATTGGTCAGCTGTTAGCCTTGACATTGAGTCTCAAAGTACTTGGTTCACTTTTCTCTGCCGAAAGTTAAGTCCTTGACATATGTTTGTAAACTCAAGCATCCAAGCATTGCTTAAATTTTTTTGCCCTTGTTAGTTAAATGTTATAAAAACATCTTTACAAGCATTAAGCTTGCAATTAGTCTGCTTAAAGATTTGATGATGACAATAATTCACCTGTGGGCTTGTTTTATTACAGAATTTGGCTATTTAATGACTTTAGATTGCTTTGAAAATTCTAACCTAATTGTGCTGCTCCTGTGTGGAATTAACTCATGTTTTAAAAAGCACCTACTATTCTCAAATATGGAAATACGGTTCATTCCAGCCTCCAGTACACCCGTTTTTATTTATCCTAGAAAAACTTTTCTGTGAGTTTTAACCCATTGAAAGCTAACCCTGTCTGGTACGTCTAGGCAGAACTTCCTAGAAACATGGAAGGCGAGCTGGAAGGAAGGATTCCCACCCATAATTTTGACCCCCCATGGTCTTTAAGGAGTGTGTTTGACTTCTGTGTGAGGTGCTCTGGTTCTGTTCTGTTGCCTGTAATTTTAAATCTAGTTCAGGTCAGGCTGGTTGACTTTTGCAGCTGGTAAACACTGCTCTTTTATGGCACTGTAGTTGTAATGAAATCTTCTCAAGTTCCATATTAATGTTGCTGTACATGAGGGATGGAGCTGTGGGGCAGGATGGATGAAATCTAAATTCCCTGTGCCTGTCTCACCCAAAGGGTATGATGAGTTTTGTCCCTGATGGACCTCAGCTTTTTTACTTGCCCTGTGCTTCAGGAGGTTTCAGGAAGGCACTTTAAGTATGTTGCTGCTAGTTAAAATTCAGCACTGTGTTCCTTGTTGCAAGAGCTGTTGAATATAGTGAGGGAATGGGGGAAGAAGAAAGGGCTGAATTTGTTTAATTGGCAATGGCTTTTTCTGGCACACTAGCATGCTCTTGATGATGCTATTTATGGATGCCCATTGCCAGAACTAACATTCATGTCAAATTACACTTCATGGTTAACAAAAAATTATCTCTCCAGCATGTTACCATATTTAAGCCATTTGTTCACTCTCTGCTATTATTTGTTGTTTTAAACCCCTTTGGTGAATCTTTTAAAATCTTTCGCTCGTTTTTCTTTCACTCTTTAGAAAAAAAATGTAGATCTACAATTCATGGAAAGTTGGTTCTGGCAAATGTAAAAGAAGAAGTCTTACAGTAATTTTGCAGCTGTTTGTTTTCTATATCTAAACTGCTTTCTCTTTCTCAGACATTGGTAACTCTGTAATTCTGCTACTAGTCAGCTACTGTTCCTTTTGTTATACATGAACAGTTTTTCTGACTAGTAGCACACATCCTTCATGGAAAGAAGAGAGTTATTCTTTGTTGTCCAAAACAAATGCAGATTTCAAGTCTTAAAGCACAGATTTTTATCTGAATTCCCATGTTTCTTGTCTGGCGGCAGTATTCAGCTGGCATCTGTGTCGAGCAGCATGGTCTTCTGTGCTGTTTGAGTGGCCAGTATCTAGTTCCACGATGCTATGAATTACACATAATTATCAGTTTTTTCATTCAAATCTTCTAGTTGAATTCTGATGGGGACTCCATGTTTTTTTCTAAAATGAGCATCTGTTACAGATAAGGTGAATTACGATAGAATTTTGTTTTTAAAGGGAATTAAGATCCCTATGTGCCTTTCCAGACGTCTTCCTGGGCATATCTATTGCAAATACGTAAGTTTGTAAGGAAAACTAGTTTTCTAACAGTCAACACTACCAACTGCAAGCAGCTGTCTCATTTTTCCTGTCTGCAGCTGCCTGTCTTGGGTAACCAGATGATTTTGTATTCTCACCTGTTGTTTGTACATTGAAAAGTTCTGGCTGCCGTGCTAACTCCAGCCTTCTTTTTCCCTCAGGGTTTGGCTATATGCGGTCATCAAATCATAGTGGTCAGCTGCTGAGACCGATTAAGTCATTTAGCTGTTCAGGTCTGAAATAAATTAAGCAGCATGAAGTAAGGCCAATCTCCCCTACACAGTTGTCAGACTTGCATCTCTTTCCAGAAGAAAGACATGTTATTTGCTTACATAGTACATCAAATGGCAAATATGCTTGGGTTTTTGTGCTTGCCTTGGAACGGCTGCGGTCTTGGAAGGGCTGGAAGAACAGTGGGAGCCAAGTGAATTACCCAGAACTCTATGGGACTCATTTTTGCAATTCATCTAGGAACTGGAAATTAGATCTGCAAGGCAAGAGAAACTTTCATTGCAAGACAGGACTCTTGAGGAGCAATGCTATGCCATGGCAATAAAGCTACCTGTAGCAATTTTTACTTAAAATATGAATTTGTTTCCTAACAGTTTAGTTTTGGTTTGGTTTGTGGTTTTTTGGTTTCTTTGTGTGCGTGGGTTTTTTTGGTGGTAGTGTGGTAGTTTTTGTTGGTTTTGGTTTTTTGGGGGGGGGTTGTGTGGGTTGTTTTTTGGTTTGGGGTTTTTTTTGAGTAATGGGAGACAATCTTAGTTCATTAGGATATACAGATATAGGTACTCTGTGGCCGATTATCCCTATCTAGCCAAAAATATATTAATAGAAAAGCTTTTGTATCCTGAGGCAGACTTTGCCTGTTTGTTTGAAACAGAACAGCTGTCTGGAAATGTGCAACTCATTGAAATCTGAAGTGAGGGAAAGATTCTTTTTGCTTCACTGCATGCCAGACCCGTTGTATTTATTTCTCTCTCTCTCTCTTTTTTTTTCTTTAGGTAAAATGGGGAGCTGCTTCTAAACTTTACTCTTTTGTCTATTCTTTGTTTGTGTGGGGTTTTACTGAGGACAGTTTTTTATCATGTTTTCCATAAAAATGCCATTGTCTATACTGTAGTAGTATCACAATATCCTTTGCTCCTTTCTACAGGGGGAAAAACTAGCATATTAATACACTGAAACACCAGCAATAATTCCATCCACTGATACACCACTGTGAACTGAAGGGTAGGTCGAATGATCATAAGAACATAGGAATATATGCCAGAAAGATACCTTCTGTGTCACAGGAAATTTGGTCAAGAATGTACCAAGATATGCACATCTTTCCCACTTGTTTTTGTGTTAGGAAAGAAACCAAAGACAAATAATCTAAATAATCTTAAATCAGTTGTAGAGTAGTTAACATCTCACTAGCATATAATATTTACCCGTCATGACAATGTAACTTGCAGGGATAAAATAGTATGTTTGGAGATATGGTAGAGTTGAAATACATGGCTGTATTTAACTCCCTTTCAAACTTGCTGTTAGTATTTCCTATTGCCCTCTCACTTGTGGCAGCAATATTTTAAATAAGCAGTATGCTGTTACTGATACCCACACCTTCTTGGTGGCAATTGCTTAAAGATTAGCATCGTTTACTATCCAACTTCATTTAATATCCAAGTGGAAAAATGGCAGCTCCACAAATCTGATGATAAAATATTATAGGAAAGCAGACTGGGTTGTAAGTGGATAAATGAAGGACTTAAATTTTCTAAACAATTTGCAGATGCTAGAAGCACAGGGGATTAAAATGAGAACAGCAAACTTAAGACTAACAAGTATGCATGCTGTGGGCCAAGTTTGCAGAGGCCTCTACTTGGCATCTTACGTGCTATTTGGTTACTTCCACCCACAATTGACTTGTTGAAGCAAAATTGGAGCCACAAAAAACAAAATGTGAAGTCCTCCTACCATAATGTGCAGAGGCAAACAGCGCCTGTACCCATAAATCAGGTGTTTAACTATCTGCAGTAACTTGAATCTGCAAATGAGTGAAAGCTTCCCTCTCCCTCCCCTGTGATGGAAGTAATGCTTTTTGAATGTTTTTATGCATAGAGTAGGCAGCTCTAAAATAAAGGCACCTTGTCACCTTACAGAATAGCTCAATGTTATTTCAGAGCTGCAGCTATACAGTATTAAGCTCAAATGCAGTTGTAGCAAAAAAACAGCTTTGCCGTTCACACCTGTGCTTAGAAGTGCAATTCAAGTCCTTTTGCAGAATACAAATCTGGAAACTGGCTTTCAGAACCCTGATTCTAAAAGTACTGTTGGGGTTCTAGGAACCACCAGTGGGGATGTGCTCACTGTAATGCTGAGCAGTGTCAGCTGTTTGAATTTCTACAAATTCATACTGTCAGGTATGGTAAGTAGAAGCCTTCTCAAAAATTGAGATATACTGATTCCTTGAGCCAAGGGACAAAGTGCATTTATATTAGCAGTATCTTGAGACCTGTAATAAAACTGAGTTACTAGTGTGAGGTTTTCTGGCTGCAGATATCAGACTCTTGCTAAAGTGTTTTCATTTGCTCAGACATCTTTCTGGGAGATCAGTGACAGCTGGAATATTCCAAAAGTGAGTCATTTATCTAGATAGCTTCCAAACTGTAGTGATTGGTCAAAGATTGCAAATGATGGAAGTGGAAAATCTGTAGATTTAGGAATCTTTTGGAAGTCCTTGGTGTGGATCTTCTTCCCTGCCCCCATTTCCAGTAAAAGTAAAACATTGTTCTGTCACCAAAAGGCAACACTTTCATTGTGAGAATAAAATATGGTTTTCTACATTTATTTTCTGTTTTAGGTTAGCACAATATGTCAACAAATGCTGTAGCATAGGCCTGTTGCTAAAAGTTGTAAGAATCAAAGCAGCATATAGGAGTACAGCAGGATGATACCTGGAAATAAATGCTACAGCTTGTTTTAGTCTCTTCCAGACTCATTTGGTCAACTTCTTATGAGTTCCTAGTTAACTTCCAGAGTGTAGACTTGTCCTTAGTGATATTGTGCTTAATCATGTGTGCTGTAAGCACCTTTAGTTCATGGATGTTGTAACATTTGTAGTATGAAGTTTGTTACAGAGAGTATCTTGTGGGACCAAGACCTCAATATTCAATAGTTGGCAGAATGAAGTACTAAGTAGAGTCCGGTGCTGTGTGCGTGAGGTAGTAGTTGCCTGGCCTTTACCCTGCTGTTTGTAAAAGCAGACAGGAGGGAGATCTCTTAATACTTCTGCTGATAGGAAGCCTTTGGACAGAGCTGACTGTAATGCAGTGTAAAGGGGGGTATCCAGTGGGTTGGGCGGGACAGACCTCAGTCCTGGTTTGTTGATCTACAGTATGATTGGGATGGTTCATTCTTTTCATATGAAATAATTAACTCTTTTTATATAGGGTGATAGTATGGATGATTTAATGCTATGAGGCACTCATGAGTTTTAGCTCTAGATTCTTCCAGGAAATTTAGGTGCTATTTTTTTCATTGGATTGGATACAGGTTGTCCATGTTGGGAAGAGCTGCTTTGGAAAAGTTTGTGTACATATAGCTAATGTAGGTCTGTGCTAGCAAATCTGTCTATCTTTGAGTATATCATCTTATAGTGATGTTTTTCTATAGAAATCAAACAGTATTTTCCAAAATTATAGAATAATTCAGGTTGGAGAACAACGTCAGTGGACAAGTCCAACTGCTTGCTGAGAGCAGGGTCAGCTATGTCACACCAGGTTCCCAGGTCTTTGTACAACTGGGTTTTGTAAACCTCCAAGGGCAGTGGCTGCACAAGCTCTGAACATCCAGTTCCACTGCTTGACTTTCTTCAGGGTAAAAAAAGGCTTTCCCTTTTATAGCATCTGAACTCCTCATTTCAACTTACGCTCATTGCCCCTTGTTCTCACACCATGCACTGCTGTGAAGAGGCTGGCTCTATCTTCTTGACAACCTTCTTGTAGGAATGGGAAACTGCTGTTAGTCCTCTCTACCTGCCACTTCCCCCAGCTGCCTTTTCTCCAGGCTGAAGCCCAGGTCCCTCAGCCTATCTCACAGAGTAAGTGCTCCAGTACCCTGACCACCTTGGAGGCCTTCTGCTGGACTTGCTCCAGTTTTCAATGTCTGTCTGGTATCAGGGAGTCCAAAACTGGAAGCATTGGAGATGTGGTCTCATGAATGCTGAGCAGAGGGTTTTTAACTGGGCAATCTCCAGCCTGTACCATTGTGTGGTGTTAATCTTACTCAGTGCAGGACTGCATTTGTCCTTGTTGAATGTCATGAGGTTCCTGTTGGCCCATTCCTCCAGTCTGTCTAGGTCCCTGAGGATGGCAGCCCTGCCCTCAAGTCTGTGGATAGTTCTCCCCAGTTTGGTGTGATCTGCAAACTTGGTGAGCCTGCACTCTGTCACTTTCTCTGGATCATTGATAAAGGTGTTAAACAGCAGAGGTCCCAGGATTGACCCCTCTGGTGCTTGCTACCAGCCTGGGTAGAACACAGCCAAGTAATCACTACCCTCCAGGACCAATCATCCAACCAGTTTTTTGTCCATCTGGTTGTCCAGCCATCCAGACCTTGATGTACCAATTTGGTTACAAGACTATTGAAGAAGATAGCATTAAAAGGCTTAAAAAGCAAAGGTCACTGAATCACTGAAGGCAGTCAAGTGGGTCGGACGTGATTTCCTCTTGGGAAAGCTGTGCTGACTGTTCCCAATCACTTTCTTATGTGTGCCCAGAAATGGGCTCCAAGAGAGTACCCGCTTGAACTCTGAAATTTGGGTCACTTCTCAGATAGGAGAGGTAACTTGAGTAGGATTTGGATGGGCCTAGTTCAAGAAGTTGTTAATTGCAGGATGATTATTCTGCTGCAGTTTCTGTTACCAAGGACTTTGCTATGTAAAGATTTTCATATGCATCGACAGAGCTGAAAACTCCATGAATTTTCCTGTTCCCCATAGCTAATACAGATTAGCAGCAAAGTAGGATTGAATACTGAACAGGCAAATTGTTTTGACACAAAGCATCACTCCAATACCAGACCCTAGGCTGACCGAAGCATTCAGTGGAGCGTCACATTAGAAGATGCTTTGTGCGGTGCAAGAAACGATCTTTTGATGAACTTTCAAAACAACTATTGAATTGGCTGGTGGTTTCCTAACTGCAAAGTAGGTGTTAAATATCTGGCAGAGATGTTCCTACTGCCTTTCAGGAGGCATGAGGAATTTCCTCAGCAATCACTCCATCGCTGTTACTTCTAGTCAGTGCTTGGCTTTGTCAGCTTGGTTCACCCCTTCTAGGTCTAGCCCCACCGCTTGCTTGCTGCAAAGGCATCCAGGCTTGCCGCAGCTTCTGCCAAGACCTCTCTCAACATTCCCCTGTGGCTTTGTTCCAGCAGGACTAGAAAGGGGCAGTATTCATCCTCCTCTTCTGGTGGTATCCTTGTGTTTTAAATGCAGCGCAAGGTCCTGGAAACAATAGATTTGGCCGCTCAGACGCTCCTTCCTCACAGCCCCTCTCCCCAGTTGCCCGTGCATCAACTGCGTGCCCTCGTGGGGGTGTCACCCCCGTTCAGCTGTGGCACCTGGCAGCCCCCCAAGCAAGGCTGTCCCACAAAGCCAATGCCCCCAAAGCCCGCACCAGCTTTCCTGCCTCTTCCCCATCTGCTCCGTCAATCGGGACTCTCAGCCTGATGCCAGTTTTCACCATGGTGCTTGTGTGCCCCAAGTGGGACTTAATATTTCCAGCAGAGATGAGTGATTTGCTTAATTTGACTCTTCTACGGGCCCTGTAAAGTCTGTTGTTGTTTTTTTAAAACATACAAGCAAGAGAAGACTTAATTTTTTTTTAATGCTTTTGATTGCTTTTGGCTGGGTATATGCAGCTGCCTAGACACCGCAGTTTTAACAATTTTTGCTGTGGTTTATACAGATTGACGTATCCCGGCAAGGAATGTAAGCCACAGAAAGCTGAAGATGAAACCGAGCAGGACTATTAAACTGGTAGCAGCGAACAACTTAGTTGCAGTTTAGAATAGTATTTAATTTATGGAGGCTTCAGTTACATTGTTCCGTTTTTCACTTGACACCCCAGCAGCTGAAAAGAAGCCCTTTACATACATGCTGCAAATCCCTAGACCCAGCTCTTCCTGCCCCTAAACTTGCATCGTAACTACATATGCCTTGTAGCATTTTTGCTGCAATAGAAAGCGTGGTACATTCCTGAAGACTTACTCCATTTCTGCTTTTCTTCTAAATTCTGTATTCAGTTGACTAATTTAAGTCTGTATTTAATTGACTGAGAGAGTCAAGTTTCTTTACAGGGGGGAGGTGGTCTTTCTGATTTATATTCTTATTCTAATACATCTAGTAAACTTTTATAAAAGCAAACTTCTGTCTTAACTTTTTACAAAAGACGAGGGATAGAACAAGTTTAAAAAAAAATGCGGGCTTTTATACACTCTGGGAATACACATAATAGAGCGAGACAGAGGTAAAAATTTGCTGTAAAGATAGTTTACAATATAAGACTACTCCAAACAGGAAAAATTTTTCATTTGATTGTCAGAATTTTCAGTTGTTTCCTGTCAGTTGAAATTTTATTTCTATTTTGACTTTTAATACTGTTTTCCTAATACTTGATGCAAGAGAAATCACTCATTTCACAATGAAAAAAGTGACATTTATGTCTGAAAATCTTCAACTATTGTGCTGACTTCTTCCTAAAATTGGGTAAATGATTGGCCATTATACCAGTCTTCTGAAAGATACTCATTTCAAGAGAAGCACATCTCGCCAAAGTACTTCCACTGAAGCTTTTCCAGCCATTTTTCTGTAAAATCGAGTTAACATTGACACATGTTAACAAACTGTGCCCTGAGCATGTCTCAGAATTGGGACCAGTGTCATTAGGGATGGAGGAAATGCTTTTCAGTGTCTCTTCACTTGTAGAGTAATTCGGGATTTTAGCAACCTTGATTTACTCTCGTACAGATCAATCCATTTTTGGAGATGGATTAACTGTGTGTGGAGGAGAAAAGGCTGTGTATAACAATGCTTCAAGGCTTTTGTTCTTTAGCACTAGTATTTGTTATTTCTTCAGCTGGGTTTTTTTGCACATAGTGATGAAATAACATTTATAAGGTTAAAAAAGGTTTGCAAATCATTACAGCATGTGAATGTCGTACCAACTACTGTAATAAAGGTGGGCAAGGATTTTACTGGCTTTTTCTAGAGGAGAACAAAGAATTTGAAGGGATGTCTTGGGACACTGGGACCAACTGCTCTGCTGTTGGAGCAAGTGCCTCATGCAATCCCTCTCATTAACTTGCTGAGCCCTTCTTGAAAGCATTTTGCTCCCCTCCATTTCTGTGGGAGATTATTTCAAAGCTTTATTTCTCTGAGGATCCAGAATATTTCTTTCATTCAAAGCCTAAAATTGTTCAGGGCCAAAAAGCCTATTTGTTCTTAAGCAACACACTTTAGTTAAAACAGCTCTTCTCTCACTGTTGTATCTTAGTTATCAGGCTGCTCCTAAACAATCTTCATCTGCAATTCTTTCCGGATAACACCTCTACTACTTACTTTTGATTTTCTTTTTTCTTTTTTTTTTTTTTTTATTATAGCTGAAGAACTTCTTACTAGATGTTTTAATCTTTCAAGGTTTAATTAAACTTGATTTTTTGGCAGTTCCTGCCTTATCCTGGTGCTTTTTGACTGTGACCAGTGCTTCCTTTGGTGTTTTCCTATTCCCTAAAAGCACCCTCCTGTATTCCAAGCAGATACCTAGATGTCATCTTTCAAGGAAAAGAATGGTCCCTTCTTATAGACTTCCTTCCTTCCAGTGCACTCCTCATGTGGGATACCTTCCTGAGTTCAAGCGTTCTGAATCTGAGCCAGCCCTCCTCCTGCTCTGTTAGCTGTCTTTAAGTAGTTCTCTTATTGTGTCATCGTTTGTGCCTTTTCACTCTCCTCCCAGGTCAACTCATGGCATGTCACTTTTTCTTGGGTGGCTGTAGGAGCTTGTAGGCTCTAGTGTAGATGGAGTATCACTTTCCCAAGGACCTATACTGTCAGAGAGCTTTGGAAGCTGCTGCAGATTTACTGGGATTTTCAGCAGAGTCCTACAATAGACTGGGCATAAATTGGAGGACATCCTATGTTTCAAACAACGTACTTTGAGCTCAACAAATGCTCATTTCCAATGATGCTGATTTAATCAGAAAAAAATTGACTAAACCATTCTGGATTTATTGCATTTCCAGCTGCAAGTACTGAGTCTTCAGCATTGGAGTTCAAGCCTAGTCTTGCCCTTTCAGTTGTCTCAAGAAGCTCGTGACAGAATGGTGTGTATCATAAGTATAAAGATATGGCAGCTTTTAACTACTTTGGACTCACCTGGGTTTGTTGCCTGTCTTTAAAAAGCAGCGTTTAACTTTCATTTGAGTTCATCTCAAAAGGCCTTTCTTTTCAGTTTTATATTTGCCAAACTGAGAATGCTTTTTTTCCTGCTAGTTTTTGTGGGTATTGTGGTGTCAGGCTTACAATTTCACCACCCTAACTCATAACAGTTAGGGTACTGCCAAAACCACTAGGTTAATAAATTTAAAGCTACCTTTTTGGAAAGCTGTGTTTTGAGCTTGGACTAGATGATCTCCAGGGGTCCCTTTCAACCTCAATCATCCTGTGAGTCTGTGATCTGAGTTGAGTAAATAACATCCATTTTATTTTTCTGCCTGTATCTGTTGGTTTATAGAATGAGTACTCAAATGCATTGCTTCTAATTGATAAATCAGATGTCAAAGTGTCATCCCTTGCACTTCTTTACAAATTATTCCAATGATCAAATTAGCTGTCCTCTGCTAATTTTAAAATGTAATCAATGATTTTCTGGTATACTGTTCATGGATTTTTACCTTTCCAGTTTTATCCATTCTATAAAATCTATTCTAATGTAAAGGTAGTTTTCCTAGCGCCCTCTGAAATGAAAGCCAAGGACAAGAGACATGTTTTGGAGGACCAGGTTGTTCAAACTGCTAAAGACAGTTTGGGGGAGGGTGGAGTTGGGAAGGAAAAAATATATTTATGTCCTTTTTCCCAGACAGAAGGCACTATTTTGGCAAAAATCAAGCAATAACTTAAGTTGCAAGTGACCTGCAGGTCATGCAGTCCGCCGCCCTGCTCAAAGCAGGTTCAACTAGATCAGCTTACTTCAAAGATGAAGATTTCACAGCCAGTCCAATGTCTGACCACCCTCATAGTGGGGGAAAAAAAAAATATTTCTTTTTCTATTTGAGATTTTGTGTTTTGCTACTGGTGCCCATCACATCTCTTCCTGTCACTGTGCACCTTTGATGACTTTATCTGCATCTGCCAGCTGTCACAGCTGCTTCTTCTAGGTCCTGTGCTCCATCTGCCTGCTCACCTGAGTGGTGGTCCTGGGTGCTCATTGCAGCTTGGTCATGTCCTTGTTCTGGGGAGCCCTGAAGTGAACCCAGCCCTCCCGGTGGGCTCTGACAAGAGCTGGGCAGAGGGGAAAAGTGTTTTTTTCCACTGTGCCAACTCTATTGTGGCTCATACAGCATGATCTGTGCGTGACCACCATTGCTGCAAGGGTGCACCTCAGACTGGTGTTGAACTGGTTGTGCCTTGGGCTGCCCATGTCTTCTGCAAAGCTACTGCCCTGGCCATATGTGATATCATCCCTGAGGCAGGACCTGGTGTTTGCACTTGATGGGATTTGCATTGGCCCTTTTTTTTTAATTATTATTTCTTTTTTTCCAACCTGTCAAGATCCTTCTTCATACCAGTCCTACCACCAGCATGTTGACTACTCACCCTGAACTGGTTCTGTCCAGAGGCTTGCTGAAAGTGCACTCACTCCCATTGTCTAAATCCTTAGTGAAGATGTTGAATGGTATTGATCTCAGTATCCACCCTTGAGAGTTTTAATCTTAAATTATTTAGCTGGTTTAAGATGAGGAATCAATATGCTCCATGTACGTACAGGTAAAGCATAAGATGAATATAAATTGAGCGATTAAACTGCATGATGCCGTCAGTCAGAGCCAGCTGGTTGCCAAAATATTATCACATTTTTAGTGACACTGCAGCAATAAGTGTTTATAAAGTGTGAACAAAAGATATTTCCTGCCTATGCAAGGCTTAGAGGAATCACTTAAACTGTGGCAGGTGCTGCTTTATATTTGCTGTTCCATCAGATGAACTGTGATGTTTCCTTGTAGCTTACTAGAAAAGTATGATATTGGATTTGATAGGGTGTCGTGTGCTTGAGGTTGTTCTTCAGTCTTCGCTGCCTTCTGGGGAAATGAAGGAAACTGTTCATCCCCACCCTGCCCAGCCATTTTTCTTTCTCTTGGAAGGAACAGAGACACACACACATATACAGTCCTTTCAAACGTTAGGCAACAACTTGTTGCCTAAGATACCAGGCTGAGTTGTTCAAAGTTGCTTAGAGGGTTGAAATGGCACTGTTCTGCACACACACACACACAAAAAAAAAATTTGCAAGCTTTTAAAATGCAATTGTTTTAAGCAAGTAAGCTACTCTTGTTCTCTGTAAAATTCTCGAATAGAAAATCCCTCCGCCCATTTCCATGAATTATACAAGCTTCAAGCTTGATATTTAGCTTTGGAAAGAAATGGAGCTGTGACTGTTCTCACAACTTTTGCTCTATAGATGCTGCTGGTTTAGCCCTCTCTAGGCTTACACCTCAGTGCCAGTTTCACCTATATGAACCATCCCTCCTGTAAAAATCCTAGTGAAACCTAGATAGATCTGTTGTGATTTGAGGTAAACTAGATGAGTTTAGTGATCATTTGTGGCCTATCTAAGGCTATGGTGTGTTGTCTCCCGGTGATTTGCTTTGTCTTCCTTTTTTAAAGCAAATTAGTATTGGACGCCCCCAAACAACCCCATGCTGAGTAAACTCTGTAGCATCAGCAGCACCACTGGTCGTGCCTTCAGAAGCCCAAGAGGGAATAACCACCCAACTTTTTACCCTCTCTTGTGGCTAAGTTTTGCCACCAACAAGGTAAATGTAGCTGAAACTGAGAGCTAATTTTTAAATGACAAATTTTTCTCAGCCTGCTTACATACAGGGTTTTTTGTTTTGTTCTCTTCTCCCCACTGTGGTGAACAAATACTAATTTGTCTTTTTAGCTTAGTAGAAGGTTAGGATAAGCGTATGGGATGCTTAAACTGTCATAGGCTGGCCAGAAAAGAAAGGATCAAAATGGCAGCAATGCAAGGAAATAATGAAAAGCAAAGAAATTGACAGGGCTCCTGCAGATGCAGGTACTTAATAATGGCTTTTTTTTTCTCCACCAGTACCTTGGATTTTTAACATTCTGTTCTGAGACTATCAAACTGTGAAAGCTAATCTGTATACAGTTATGAGGGGCAAAGGTTTCTTTTATCCAGAGGAAATACTAAATGCCGAGTAGAACTGTGGGTAGATTTTTCTTGCATGTATTCAAGGTTGTTTAGGTGTGTGGTTCAAGACAGTAATTTGAGGAGTGTAAGGTGTGTGGTAGGTAGGTAGCCATATCTCAGTGGGGATACGCCTGCACTCGTACTGACAGAAACAGTTCTGTGCAAGCTGCTCTCAGTCTGGTTTGATATGTCCACAGTACTTCCAGGCAGTATATACCCATGGGACAATTGCATTGAGATATTTTTTTTCATACCACCTCAGCCACAATTTCACGCAATTAAAAAAAGCTTACTTAAAGTTTATATGGTTGAATAATTACATCAGTTGGTGTAAGAGAAATGCAACGGTGGGTATCTGAAATGAAATTTGAGTTGGTAATACATGGTATTCAGTTCACTTCATGTGCGTTGCCTCAGCAATAGCTGTGGCTTATTAGAAAGCCTGACTTGTCCTGATTTTTGTCAGGCTGGATTACATCACTGCTCCGAATGACAATTGTATAGGGCTTAGAATGGGTGGAGTATGTCAGCAATGCATTTTAGAAACAAATAAACATGGTGTGTAGCACTCCTTCAGTAAACTTTAATTCTTTTGTATAAATGTAACACATCTCAATGCACTAGAGTTGGAAGCGAATGACTTCTAGCACTTAGAAAGGTGTGGGCTGGCAAAATTCATGTTAAAAGCAGCCCTCGTGATTTGACAGACCTGATGTATCAGAAACAACCTTCAATAAACTGTAAAGTTTAGTATTTAAAATCTGCATGTATTGATTTAATTTCCCTATTCACTTGTTTATGAAATAATTTGCTAAAAACATCTCATTCACCTGTTGTGAGATGTTTAAGAATATTAACTGTGTATTAAACAATAGACCAGAATTAATGACTTGTCTGGGAATATTTTGAAGATGTATCAAGTACTCTCAAATCCTTCTCCAGAGCTATCATCATCCAAAGAGGCTCAATAAGCAGCTACCTGGACAAACTGAACTTTTTCCTTTCTGTTGCTTGCTCCCCATTCATTTTTTCCAAGGAAGCAGGGAGATGTGCAGAGATGTCGTAAGAAAATGTAAAGTGCACAACTGCAGATCATGCAAGTAGGCAAATAGGGTCAATTTGTATGGGATTACATCTCTCTCCTTCAAAAAGTTGGAACTGAAAACTGTCCTACTTTGCTCAATGTTTTGGGCAGGCACAGCGGAAGGTGCACATGGAGGGAATAAGACATTATGAGAGGTAGCATATTGCGTTGATGTTGGAAGGAACATGATTCTTCAATTTCCTCTCCTTTGTTCCAGTGCGCTGCTGAGTAATACACAGCATTAATTTTTTAAGTAGGTAATTTCCTTTTCTCTCCTTTTTAAAATAATTGTAGTAGAGTGTGCACCAAAAATATTTCTGCTCTCTGTCTAGGGTTGAGATGTAAAATGGCAATGACATACCGCAGCTGTCCAGCACAGTGGCAGTAAGAATTACTTCTGTTGTGTGTAAATGGGACTCAGGTTATATGGGAACTGTTTCCTACATCGGAAATAGTTCGAATTGTCTGGAACGTGTATGCACACATTCATTTTTCTAGACAGTGAACCCAGCTGACTTCATAGTAAATCAGTAGCCTACTCCAGGTTGTATCTAGGTATGGCTTTGGCCCACTGCCTGAGAGAGAGCCCTGGAACGCTTCAATTTATGTGTGCGCTGAGCAGTACGAGTTGCTGTTATTTCTCTCATCTGTGTGAGGCTGCACAAAGCTTCATGAAATCATGTTGTCTTGCTCAGAAGAAAGCTTACAGTCTGTTAAAAGTAATTTCAAGTAAGGAATCAGTCTACATCCTTCTACTCTTCTGCAAGTATCATGCACTTTTCATATCTGTTTAGAGGGAATGGATATTTTTCTTAATTCTATTGAAATTCCAGGTGGTTTTCCTCAAGTTAATGAGAACTAGGAAACTCGTCCTTGAGACACATTTTTTTGTTGTTGATACTGATTTTTCCTAAGCATGGAGGGAGAATATTCTCAGACTTAAAGGAATATTATAATGGGGTTTAAAAATGAATAATTAGGTGTCTTATTTGGGGTTTTGTTTTCAGCTTTTTTCTTACCAAATAGCTTGCAGTATGAAGACAAGAACTCCAGATGTTAAGAACTTGAGTTCCCAGTACACTGGGGAAATTAGGACAAGTGATCAAGAAACTGATGAAAATAAGGGTGTTTTGTAGCACTGTCATAACAGATGAACTCTTTTCTGGTCACACATAATGTATTTAGTTGGCAAATAAAAGAAGCCTTTCCTAATTTTGAAAGTTGTCTCTGTCTTGAAATTTAGTGAATCCTTTTCCTAACATGAGGTGAGCATGCAGGCCTCTGTAGAAGTTAATTTAAATTATTTTTTTGTTCCCCCAAACCACTTTCTGCCCTTCTTCGTCAAAAGGCTGTATGAATAAGCTTCTCCCAAATCTAGAGTGGCTGAAGGGCTGAGGTAGCAGATTACAATGTTCTTAAATACCTTTGTTTATGCATGGGTTTGTGCTCATATGTGCTCTAAGGGGTGGTTTAAAAAAAAATATTCTTGGGGGGTCTTCCCTGTGCTCCCAGGGCAGCAGAAGAAAAATAAAGTAAAATCCTGGGAGTGAAGGATTTGCTATAGAGTTAGTGTAAGCATTTGTGATATACCTTTCATGTGAATTTTCTGCTAGCCAGATGCATCTAGAGGTTACTGCTTTCTGCTGCCAGGGCAATTGTTACAGCCTTTTTCATCTTTTAGGCAGACAGGAATAACTGTTGCTTCAGGGAGACAAACTGGTGTTGATCTAAGTAGGAGGTTCACAGAAAAACTGCCCAATACTTGTGTCGTTATATTTCTAAATGTAGTAGAGAAACTTTGTCGGGGTGGGAGAAGGTATCGGTTATAGTTTAGAGGAAAACTTGTCCTGACAGCACTGTTAATTCTGGAGTGGTTTATCAACTCTAATCATGTGTCAAATTTCACTGTCCTCCTTAAGAGAATTATTTGGGAAAGGTGGAGTAGGATGGGGGTGAAGAATAAGCTCTTGATGCCAAGGCAACAGTTGGCAGCTGGCCACCTTATTTAACGTTTTATTTCCTTCATGACCTATTGTCTGCCTTGACCTTGGTTTGAGCTTTTAGGCCCTGGCAACAGCGAGATCAGATTAGGCTAACTACTATATTGTTTAAAAATGACTAGACTGATAAGTACAGCAGTGTTCAGTGTAGCTTTCTAACAAGATTTTTCAACCAAAAACCAACCTGACAGATGGTCTTGAACAAAAATACTTCATTGTTTCACTCCTCACTGCTACAATAGCATAACACTTTCAGTGAATTTCAGATTTATACTTCAAGGTTAAAAATCCCTGATTTGACCTAAGCACCACTTGTTAATGTCAAGGGTTTAATAAATTCTGTCTTTATCCCATTGATTGCTGGAAACTAATATGTTCCTTTTTTAAAAAGGTATGGTGTAGATATTATTCATTTTACCATAAATTACAAATTTGCATGTAATATAAGTGTAATTCTTTTTCATTAACCCCCCAAAATATATTGACAAATTCTGCTTTGTTACTCCCGTGCAGTTACAGGGTTCTGTTGCCTCAACATAGCTGAGAGCAGAACCTGGGTAGCAGCAGCTGCTGGCAATTCCCTGGATTTCCAGCAGCACTTCTTTTTATGGTACATTTTGGAAAAGTTAGTCAACAATCTGGGGGGAAGAAACTTAGTTATAAGAAACAAGTGTATATTAATGAGAACTGCATTTTAGAGTTTGGGAGATACTTTTAACAAGTGTTAGTGTCTTCAATATCACTAAATGCAGAGAAGAATGTTTGAAGAATAATTTAAAAAAATAAATAAAAGCCATTACCAGGTTCTGTGACCAGGGCTTGAAAATGCTAAACGCCTGCTGTTAGAGGCCTGATGCTGCTGTTACAACTCAAGTCTTGCAGTAACCTCGGGTTGGCAAAGCTGTTGAGCACTCCTAGCCTCACCCTGAAAAATTCAGCAAAATAGACATCTTGAATAATGAAGCATTAAGTCCTCTTCCCTTTTCTCCCCTCCTCCTTCTTTAATCTTTAATTTTGTTTCATGCTTCTGAACTGATTTTTTTCCCCATGTGGTCCCTCTTCTAGCTATGGGTTATGTGGTAAGGGAATGTTGTAATTTAATTTAATTAAGTCTTGAATGCACTTTCTTTTCAGCTGAGGCTGCTGTGCCATTCCTTCACTAGTAGGCAGAGCCTTTTAATTGATTCACAATAGATTCAAGATCTGAAGTGATGGAAATTCTGTTGCTGATTCCCTCATTCATCATGGACTAAAGTGGTGGGCTGGCTGCTAAGACCCAATGACCTGACATTGTTGGGATGTAGGTTTTTTCTAATTAATAGATTTAAAATTTTTTTTTCAGTATCAATGACTGGACATACTAAACTAACTTCTGTGAAGTGATAACTGCTTGTATTGTGTTTGCGTGACAAGGTTTTGGTAGCAGTGGAGGCTACAGGGGCAGCTTCTGTGAGAAGCTGCTAGGAGCTTCCCCCATGTCCCACAGAGCCAATGCCAGCCGGCTCCAAGATGGACCTGCCACTGGCCAAGTCTGAGCCCATCAGTGATGGTGGTAGTGCCTCTGGAATAATATATTTAAGAAGGGAGAAAAAAAACCCCAAACCTGTGCAACTGCAGCCAGAGAGAGGAGTGAGAACATGTGAGAGAAACAACCCTGCAGACCCTCAGGTCAGTGCAGAAGGAAAGGGAGGAGATGCTCCAGGCACCGGAGAAGAGATTCCCCTGCAGCCCGTGGGGAAGACCACGGTGAGGCAGGCTGTCCCCCTGCAGCCCAGGGAGGTCCACGGTGGAGCAGATCTCCACCCCCAGCCTGGGGAGGACCCCATGCCAGAGCAGGGGGATACCCGAAGGAGCCTGTGACCCCATGGGAAGCCCACACTGGAGCAAGCTCCTGGCAGGACCTGTGGCCCCGTGGAGAGAGGAGCCCACGCTGGAGCAGGTTTTCTGGCAGGACTTGTGACCCTACGGGGGACCCACACTGGAGCGGTCTGTGCCTGAAGGACTGCAGCCCGGGGGAGGGACCCACGCTGGAGCAGTTTGTGAAGAACTGCAGCCCATGGGAAGGACCCGTGCAGGGCGGGGTGGGGAGAAGGTGTTTTTAAGAATTGGTTTTATTTTTCATTGCCTTACTCTGATTTGATTGGTAATAAATTACACTAATTTCCCCAAGTCGAGTCTGTTTTGTACATGATGGTAATTGGTGAGTGATCTCTCCCTGTCCTTATCTTGACCCATGAGTCTTTCATTCTATTTTCTCTCCCTTGTCCAGCTCAGGAGAGGAGTGATAGAGTGGCTTTTGGTGGGCACCTGGGATCCAGCCAGGGTCAACGCACCACACTCCTTAACAGATTGGACAATGTTTTCCCCTGCAAGACCCAGGCATTGTGTGAAGCACATCCACTCCATCTTGTACTCCCTTGCTGGGATATCGGCGGCTTGTGTTCTCTCAACGTTGTGCTACAGCTTCTCAGTGATCATCGCTAGAGCATACACAACCAGCTCCAGTTGGAGACTGAATGTAGTAAGCTTTCCTGACAATTTGCAAAGCCCACTTAAGTATACAAAACAAATACCAATCCAAGAGCTAACCTATGTAACCTTATTAAGGAATGGTGTACAGTCTGGGTGCACTGGCATTCTCTGCTCCTCCACTTTGAATGCTATAGCGTGCCGGAAATCTCCCTTCTGAGAAGATGCTAAATGCACTGGCTGTCAGAGTAAATGGTTGCAGAGAGAGAAGTTGCAAGAGAATCTTATCTTGTATTATAGAGAATATGATCAGACGCAGACTATATCAGGCCACTGGCACAGGTACTTGGGCCCTGCAGAGATTTTATGTGAAAAACAGCACAATGCTTGCTGTTTCAGTCCAAGGCCATCCCTGCAGAATCATGGCTGGTTACGTGGTAACTTGGCAGTGTCAGTGTGGTCCTGGTTTGCCCTGTGCTGTTCAAGTGTTAAAGGCTGTACAGTTTCTCATTGTTGGTAAGAAGTTTTCCCATTGTATTATTAACTTCAACCTTTTTGTTTTCTCATGGTGCACCTCTTGTTTTTATAGTTCTTTAATGGAGAGGTACTGTGTCTTCTAGTCTGTTTCCATAGAAACACCCAATTAGAAGAGTAATCTGAAGAGATTGAGACACAGCTGCCAAAACCCCTAAAGAGAGAGGAGGAGGGGTGGGGAAAAGGGGAGAAGATTTGGGCTGGCAAAATGCAAACAACATTGTCTGTCTTCTGCCAGCTATTTCCTAACACTCGTCTGTAAACTCATATCTGACTGTACATCTTGCACCCATTTGGTTTGAGTTACATCTGTAATGCATTTTAAAACTATAATTGAGTCTGGTGCTCAGCATATGTGATGTTAATGCTTGGAATGTGAGAATTTTTTGTTGTTGCATTGCTGCTTTCATATGTTTTTTATCAGGCAGTGGCCAAGGCATTAAGACCAAAAGGGGAGGGGAAAAGAATTGAGGCATCTCCCTCTTGCCAATGCCTCATGTATTGAAAAAGATATTTTTCTGTCCTTGCTTTGACATGGAACAGGGTAACCCAGGTACCTTTGATTCAATGGATCTCAAACCATTTATAAAGGGGAAAAAAACCACAAAAACCCAAACATGTTCTGCTGAGTTAGTTTTCTGGTAGTTGAATGATTAGGTGATTTGCCTGTCTTCTTTTGGCCAGCTGGAGGCAGTCAGGAATTGAATCCTACTAGAAAAGCAGAATGGGAAGCAAAAATAGAGTATTAGGTGTAACTTTTCCCATAGGTGCAAAATCTATTGTTTGCATGTATAAAAACATCCCCTTACCCCAAGAATCATATCTGTATTTAAAAGTGCAATTTTGCTACTGTCTTTCATATAGGAAAGGGGATGAAAATTTAAATCTGTCATGGGATGTTAGGCTCTGCTCATACTTGTAGAAATCTGTACTTTACTGTGATGACAGCTTGCAAACACCACTTTAATTTCTGTTTTCTCATACAGTGATGAGGCTTTTTCAGTATTTTCTTTACTAAGTGTCATCTAGACTGACTGGAAGACTCCTTGCATTTCTTCCTCACTATAGGTCTGCCTTCCAAGACTCACAACAAAAAAAGCACCAAACCAACTAAACAAACCCGAAACAAACAAACACCCTGTCCCCAAATTCCAAACAAACAAAAAACTGATCCAAACCCATATAAAGCCCACCCTCAAACCCACACTTTTATCGGAGATGCTTTGGCACAGGAACATGTTAGAAATCTGGCCTTCTTTAGGGAAGGCAATTGCAAGAAGCCAGCTAATATTCATGGTTGATTTCTACTCAGATCTTCAGCAAGATAAGCAGGACAGACGCTCTTGCTGGAGTCTAGCCTCTTGACTGCCAGATTTCCAGCCTCTTCTGGAGGCAGCAGCGGCTTCAGGTATGTTCCTTTGCTCGGTCTCTGCTGCCCTTTGTGCAGGTAAGGGATTAGGTCAGTGCGGTCTAGTAGCTTTCCTTCCTCTTCTGGTTGTGTCTAAAAAGCTGTGTAGAGCTTGGTTGTCAAAAGTTTGCACGGTGATTGATATATCACTGTTTCTGTGGAAATGGATTTGGGAGTACCTCACGTGGGGATCCCAGCCCAAATAGTCAGCGTAGACACCACCAACTGATTCCACAAGTCTTGCTGGCAACCTTTAATGGAGGATTGTATGGTCAAGCTAAAAGCGTGTGGTTTGCATTCTCTCTGTGCTGTTCAGATACCTTTTTAGGGGGGCTGTGCTTGAAGCATGCAGGTTGCAATTCAATTAGTGACACCACCCTTAGATGCATGAAGAGGAGAGCGAGAGCTTCATGACCCATACGTTGGAGTGTCTCAACCAAGTTGTGCGTTTGTAGATGCTTCCCGCATCCTTCCTCTAAACCCTCATGATAATGAGGTGATTTGGACAATATTTTTAAAACCCGAAAAACTTTAAAAATTGTTTCTGACTGTTCAGGGAATTCTGAGGCTCATGAGGGAGAAAGGCCTTGGGGAAGGAGACAGTGGTTTTATGGTGGTTCTTAACACTGTTGTTGAGTTAGTACATGTTAATTTATTTTTAATTTATTTTGTTCAGCTGGGGGGGAATCAGGATGGTTCCTGGGTTAAAAAAGAGTGGGGAGAAGAATGTAGAAGCCTCAATGGAAAAGTGACGTTGTCCTGCGTTTGTGTCCTTACAGCAAAATGGGCACTAGGTTGCCTAAGAGCATCACCTTCCCACGGCATCGTGAGGCATACTTAGCGCCTTAGGACTTAGTAGAGCAACTGCCGCAGTGCCTTCTTAGGCACGTCGTCACTTGCTTTGCCATACTGTCAAGCTGCAGTGTTCATTAATAATTTAGATCTGACAGGTATCTCGTAATTGATAAAGCTGCAGTGTTTTGGGCCTTCAGGACATGCTTTGTGGGTTACTAAAACTTTCTAGGCACTTTCATTACGGAAAGTAAAGGCAATATAGTTTAACATTTGAAATTCAGTTAATTGAAATGGAAATCTTATAGGAATCTCCTGTGATTACCTTTTGCCAACCAGGTACGTGTTACATTTAACCCCAGGGAAAGCAAGGATGGTCTATGAGCTCATGCAATGTAGTATTGCAAGAAAGCAAATACTTTGTGTTGCTGAATGAAGATTAGATTAGAAAACTGTCATTCAGGTTGAGTAACAGGCATTTTGTGATTAAGGTGGTGCTGTCTTTTTGCTGTAGAAAAGACAGGAGATCAGTCTTTCTCTGTTTAGGTTGTCATGCAAATTTTCCACAGAACAGAGTTTCTCAACTTTATCTTGATGGAATGAACAGTCTTAAGAAATGAAGCAAACAACCACCCTCTAAGAAACAAACCCAACCTCCCCTAAAAAAAAAAATTATAAAAACACTCATTCAAAAACATCTGCAAGAAACATGGAGTGAACTGACAAACTTAAAATTTTCTCTTAAAGGAGACTGACAGTATCATGTTTAACACCATATGTTTATATAAATGTGGATATGTGTGCATATAGGCCCTTATTAGCTAGCAGCTCTGATTAATATTGAGCGCTTGAGTGAAGTGTTGACTAGTGTGTGTAGTTAATTAGATGTAAGCATCTAATGGACCCCTGTCAACAGTTGCTTCCTATTAAATGGTTATCTCTATTACAGAAACATGTTGCTACAGTTTTCTTTCAGTGCTAGAGTTAGAATATATGTATTAAAACTCTATTTATTGAGTAAATTTCAGGTGTACTTTGCTAAATGCTACCTGTTTTGAGAGAAGTTGGTGGTATAAAGTTTGTTTTAGTTGCTTCCAGTAATAACTATAGCTAATGCTACTGGTGGTTTTGGCAAATGGTCATGATTTTCCTAACGCATCAAAGTCTAGACTGGACATGGAGAGATGGAAGTGCTACCAGCCTGAGCAAGTAACTTTGCCTTTCACAAAGTTTCTTTTTAATATCCCTACATCTAGTATGGACAATCGATGTAGCCTGGCATTAGAAAAGCTTTTTAAAGGAATTACCTTGTTATACTCAGCTTTTTTGTGGTGGTCTTTAAGTACTTCTAAGTTTACAAGAAAAATATAGTTTCCGGTCTTGATGGCGCACCTATAGCGAAGCAGGAACTGTGAAATAGTTTCTTGTAGTTCAACCAGCCAAAATTTGCAAACACACAAGTCTTCCACAGAAACAACCAATTAAATCATAAAAAGCAAAGTACCTGTTATGACCAGACCTTTCTATAAATGCTACTCTTCTGTTTGTGTGATGTGTCTTCTTGACAACAAGTACTCATTTTTCTGCTTGTGGATCTTTACGTCTTTGCATACGTGTGGCTTAAAGCATATCTCATGAGCTGCCTGCTTCCTGCTCCTTCCTTTTTATCAGCAAGGGTTGTGCCAGTGTCAGTCTTCCAAGTTTGCTTTTTCCCTTCCTGGTATTCTGATTAACTACAGCTCTGCTGGTTTTGGTGGGGTTTTTTTTACAGTGTTTATTACTGATGTTTTCATAATGGAAAGTTTATGGTCTAAAATTAATTGTTAGGTGATTTTATTTGGTAGCAGTGATTTTCTGCAAACCTCCCATGTGATTTTGGGAGGCCCCAAAAAAATGTTATTGTGCTGTATTCGTTAACTCTTTCTCAGCTTGTATGGCTGCAGCATTCTTTTATGGGTTCTTTGTTATGAAATTAGTTTGTTTGGGTTTTTTTTGTAATAACATTGTATTTAAACAAAAAGACTGCTTTATGTAATACCCTGTAGTAACGATTTTTTTAGTCTTCGCTTCTAAGGACAAGTGAGGAAAGCAGCAGGAGCCAGACTCTGGTTCTAACTTTGAACTTGTTTTCAGCATCTGGTTTTAGGTTTTGATCCCAGTGAAATTTCATGATGTCCTGCTTCTAAGGCTGCCTTTCGAATACACCTTGTGCTGGTTTTCCTGTATTCCCATTGACATGACTGAGAATACCCTTAAGCCTTCTCTGAATCCTGACTGGTATGAGGAAATAAATTATGAACGAGACATGTAGGACAGGAGTCTTAAAGTTGTTGCAGCCATTTTTACATTATGCACACACCCAATTTTATCTCTAGGATGATCTTATCTAGCGCGTGCCCACTGTTTTCTTGCTGTGGAAAAATAAAGAAATAGCAAAATGTGTTGTAAGTAATCGGCAGACACAGTTCTACACACCAACAATAAACCAGAATTATAATAGTGGAAAAGCATGAAATTTAAAACAGCCTAGAATGGCTTTCTGAAGGGAAGCTTGTAGTTTGTCAGTTCTTGAAGTCTATTCTTTGTCCTCAAAGCATTTTTTGCAGGTGCTGGAAAAGACATTGAGTTTATCCGATGAGTGACGGTTGTTATTTAAAAAAGTCACATGTTAGAAAAGCAGGCGCCACTAAACAAGAAGACTTGACAGTTCCATCTGTAATGTTTTTGCTGGCAAAGTAAATCAGATATTGTTCCAAGGTCTGTACAACGCATGCTGCAAACCTTTACACTGGAAAGAACTTGAGAGTTTAATGTGTTCTGGCTTCAGGTTACATAAACAGGGGTCCCCATGGTCCTATATTGATTGGGCTTGTGTTCCACCACTGTTTTTGTGGGTATATGCTAGCCCATAAAATCACATTTTTGTTTTTGCCTGCCAACTCTCCTCTATTGCTTTGTCTGTTAGGCTGCAGTGGTAAGTGCTACAGCTGGTGTGCTGAGGGATCCAATGCAGAACAGTCAGACCACTAAATTTCAGGCTGATGAGCCTGGGAGAAACCCTTGCAATTTGATAGTATAATTAAATGTATGTTATGAACTGTCAGAATTACTTTATGCTATTTTGAGGATGACTGCGTACCGCCTGGTATCAGCACAGGCTAGCACATCACAAGCACTACAAATACTTTGCAGCACATCTCTAGCAGCCATAGCCTAATAAAACAACTACTGTTTGTAATGCAGGGGTAGTCAGATGGGGAGATCTAAAGAGAAAGATCATGTTTAGTGCACTCCAGTTATTTCATCTGTTCCCTCCCTTAGCCTTCAACTTTTGGTTTTTAGTAAAACTTTTTGTCATCCTTGCATATGAGTGTCGAACATGAAGTTTTAGTGAAATCGGGAAGCCTTCCTAGCTTTCTTGACTGGTTGACATTTGACTTCTCAGTCGGATGCAGGAAGTCATCAAACTTCTAGGAATTAAATTTTTTTCTTTAGCAGGCAGCAGTTAAACTGACTTAATAATCCTTGTACAAAGGAGACTGCAGCTTCCATTGTCAGGTTATACAGTTGTGTGGTGTGTTTAGACTTTGTTAAAATACTGGCTTAGAAGAAGGACATCTGACACCTGTGTGGTGTCCACCTGTGTGGACTCAGGATTCAGTTTATGTGGCCTTCTGCTGCTTCCTGTCACGTACACCTCCGTGTCTGCATCTCTCTGATGGGGACAGACTTTTTAGCAGGGCCTGTAGCGATAGGACAAGGGGTAGCAGTTTTAAACTGAAAAAGGGTAGATTTAGACTAGATATAAGGAAGAAATGTTTTACGATGAGGGTGGTGGAACACTGGCACAGGTTGCCCAGAGAGGTGGTGGATGCCCCATCCCTGGAAATATTCCAGCTCAGGCTGGACGGGGCTCTGAGCAACCTGATCGAGTTGAAGATGTCCCTGCTCATTGCAGGGCGGTTGGACTAGATGACCTTTAAAGGTCCCTTCCAACCCAAACCGGTCTGTGATTCTATGATCTCTAGAAAAGCAGTGTAACACCTTTGCTTAGTTTTGCACTGTCTTGCAATGACTCTTTGACAGACATACTTAGTTGTATTTTCTTCCTTGTTTCCCTTTTTAACATTTCACCTGTGGATCTTCCTGTGATGTGCTGTGCCTTAGCTGTGTCTGCAGCAGTTTCCACTAGCTTTTGCCCACCTGCACCGTTAGTTTGATGGTGAGAATCAGTAGTGTTTAAATTTAGTAGGGAGTGACAGGGTGAGGAAAAAAAGTGTCTTTGTTAAACTTTCTTGACTGTGACCAGTGTCCATGTGAGCAAGTTACTGATAACTCTAGTTTTACTGCCAAGGAGTCAGTGACAATGAGCTTATTTTTCCTAGGTAATGAAGTCATCCTCTTGCCTTCAACTGTGGTTCATATATAAGTTGTTATGGCTAGCATGCTTATTTCTCTGTAGATTTCCCTGTGCCCGTCTCATTAGGACTTTATCCCCAAATAATCTATTCTCTGCCTTCTCTTTGTGAAGCAGAAAAATGCACTGGTCAGCGAATATGATTTCTCCTTCTCTGCAGCTTCTGTCCGTATGATCCCATCCCTTTTGTCTGCTTTCACAATGCTCCCATGTGCTGTGTCATATGGAGGTAATGATTACTTGACAGAATTGGACAAAATTTAGCATGCTGTTCTGCCACAAGTTAAACAAAGATTCATCAGGGCTGTTTGTGTGGAAGTTATGAACAGTGCATCTTAGCACTACGTAGTGTACCATTCTGTAAGGTCAAATCTTAAACATCTACTGCCTCTTAAGGAAAGGGGATTTTATTGACTTGACTGTGGAGTTAGTTCAACCATACTAGAGTGAGGTGATCTACATGCAAAATTGAACCAAGAAAATGTTATCTGAGTGCAAGAGGCAGCTGCTGAGTCTTGGGTCCTATTGGTAAAACAGTTCCTTATAGAAGCTGTAGAAAGATAAATATTGGAATAATTTAAAATTGAACTAGAGGGAGTGTTTCCAGCATATTTGTGCACTCTGGAGTTCTAGTAGGATGATCCTGCAATAAAAAGCCTTTCATTCAGTGACTGTCATGAGTTTTATGACAGCAAATAGTTGAAAGGCCAAGAACCAGCATGCATTTGGTCATAAATTCTTTGAATTTTTGATAATTGCTGTTATTTTGCATATAGCTTTCAGGTGTACTTATTTATAACTGAACTTCATAAAATTAAAGTCTGTGTAAATTTGCATTGCGATATTAATTCATTCAGAGTGGGCTGACAGAGGAAGCAATGTAGACATATCCTAGGTCATCTACCACATCTAGTATTTGCAAAGATGCTGTTTGCTCTCCGGTTACATTTTCTGCCAAGGATTGCACTATAAAAGTCATCACTCTCAGGAAAAAGGCACTTTAATAACATTTGAGAACAAGGAACTCAAAACACTGGAACATCATTTTCTGGTGAGATAAATAAGATCCCTGTAACAATTGCTTTAGTTAATAAATAAGGTCCTGTGTCACTGGAGGGAACACACTGTGTAAGGAACAACTAACCATTGCCAGGTTAGCTTTCAGTTGTCTCAGGCAATGCTTTTGCTCACCCATTTCTTACTGCAGCACTTATTGTCACAGATCAGAAAGTGGCAAAGGCACTGGGGTCCCTACTGTGGTAAGCGCTATGTAATACAAGTGAGAGTGTTCCCCCAAAGTTTTTAATTTGTATGGGAAAGGTAAAGTTGAGGCAGGGAAACTAAAATATCCACAGTTAAACCTCCATTGCATGTAGTTTTCTTAACGATTAGCACAGCTTCTGTAAAGATCCTCTCTTCTGGCTGTCCATTTCCTTGTAGCAACTCCTGTTGTTTCCTGCCTTTATTTGCCAGATCTTGGATGGTTTTGCATGTGATAGCATGGGGATGCTGAACAAGACAGGCTTCCATGTGAAACATGCAGTCAAAATCTGGGACATGTTCAGTCCTGGGGGGTTTTAAGGTTTTGAGTGTCTTCTTTCTACTTCTAGCTTCCATAACTTTGGCAGATCAAGGCTTTCTTTAATCTCTGTTGAAACACTGTAAAACCATTTTTAACTTATAATTTTACTGTAATATAACTTTACACTATTTTAAGAGCTGTGTCATTTCTGGTCACTTCATTCACCTGAAATTCTCTTTGGAGTGATCATTTTGCATGTAGTCCTAACATGCTTTCTTTTGTTTTACCCATGCATTCTATAGCTGATCTCTAAGGTGTAATAGCTAATGTCTACCATAATACTGTGAATTCTTTATCTGTATGTTGCCTATAAAATAACTGGGTGTTAAATCTGAAAATCAAAGTATTTTACAATTTCCTTAATTATCATCCTGATGTATCATCATATTATCATAATATCTATTATTGTAACACATGAAAATATATTATTATGGAGTATTATAACTCAAAATGCATTATTATTATATGAAAATATTTTTCTTTAGCAATATTTGGGTTTTTTTCTGCTGTTGTTTCAGTTAGTTTTGCCAGGTGAGTTAAGTCTATTTTTAGTTGAGTAAATGCATAGCAGGACAACTTCTATCATTTTATCATGATCTGAAGCAAATCAAGGGGCCCCTCCTGAATACGGACTGTTTATTTTTATCTCTGTGCTTGGAGGCAGATTTTTCTCTTAAGAACAGAGGTATGTTAGGACTGCTTTAAATACATCTCTGGTACACATTTTGTGTACCAGATCAGTAGCACATTTTAGATGAGATATAATTTAATAGCTGAACATCAACAATTCAATAGGTAAATGTACCACCAGTGCCTTGCAGGGTAGGAGTACTGCAATGGAAAGAAGTGAGACATGAAAAAAATACTAGCCTGTTCCTCTTCCTTTTTTTACTCTTTTTTTTTTTTTTTTAAGGGGGAGGGGAGACACCCACCCCCTCCACCCCCCCCAAATACAAGGAATACAGTGTGGAGTTCAAAGAAGGACAGTCAGACTGAGGTTGAGTGATGTCTATCTTAGAACTGTACTGAATTTAGGACGAATCTTCTCTTCCCCAGCATGAGACAGAGACTACTTTGGATCACAAACACCTGAGCTGTCAAGGTAGAGCAGTATGAGTTGAAACAAGCCTCTTGTTTTCATAGTATATTTGGGTTTCTCTATGGCCATTTAATCTGTATGGCTTTGCTGAATGGAATATATGGTGTTTAGCATGATTGGTCACCATGTGCAAAGCAGATCATGCCTAAAACGATTATCTCTTCATCTAGAAGTAACAGATGCACTTTTCATCAAAGGCTTATAATTGTGGTGAAGAGTTTCACCACTAAGCTTGGTGTGTAGTTTACTTTTGCAAAGTGAAGGAGTAGTGCTCCTAGCAGCACTTTGCAGCCCTGCTGCTACATTTGGTCAATTAGTCGCAGCACAGTAGCAGTAGCAAAAAGTTGTCTTAAGGTGGGCATCATTTAGTCCTCCCTTTATTTTTTTCACAGTGGGACAATTTGCTTTAATGAATGAACACCACAAAAATTTCCTACTTGCTTGTGGGACTCTGACCTGCTCAAAACACAAGCACAGCATATTGTCATTATATCTGCTAGTGTGGCTGAGTGAAGCAGCTAACTGAAATCCTTTGATGCTACAGAGAACAGGCACAGCTGTAAACCAGCTGAAAATCTGCACAGAGACTACTGCTGCTGCACACCCGGAAGGCTCTAGTTATATCACAACCAGCCAAAAACACTTCTAGAAAAGTCTCTGTTTCTGGAATGATACTTCTGCCCTGGCTTGTAGAGTAGTTTTGTTACGTGGGTGTCTGCCACAGGGACTACGTGATCTGGAGCTTGGTCCTCGTAGGCTGGACCTACCTCGGAGATGCTGAGCAGGGCAGTATCTGGATTTTGGAGCTTAGGGAGTAAACTGCTCAGTGTCTCAGACCCTCCTTCATGTTCAAGGACATAAAGTTATGATTATTATTACAAATAAATGTTCCAGCTCTAGGTCAGTGTTCTCATTTCTCCTAAGAATACTTATGGTCAGAATAATTAATCATTTAAAGAGTCAAAACTGACAGCAGTTATTTGATGGAGGAAATTGCACAAGGAAAGAAAAATTGGCAAGAGATTGTGGGAATACCGAAGTGGCCTTCTGCATTGTTGGAAGTGACAATTTTGTTCATTGTTTCCCTTGGACCGTCCTTTATCTTCTCACTAGTCAGCTGGATAGCTTTGTGCCTGCTGTGTTTCGGAAAGGTTGGGACACAGGGCCGCGCGATGATCACACAATTGTGCACGAAGCTTCGGCTCCTGTATTCTTGCTGTAGAACAAAAAGGCTATTGTTTCCAGCCTAATAATAAAGCAGGAAAAAAATCACAAAGGTCTTTCCTCTAGATAGAAGGCTGGCTTAGAAACAGGCAGGAGAGAGCTAGCAAGGAGTTTATCTGCTGGAAATGGCTTCTCCAGTTTGCATTTTTGTTTCATCTTATTTTAGTGATGGCTGGAGAAGATACTTAATAACACGGCTGCAAAATCAGGTAGGGTAGATTTCTGACTGTGAACTGATAATATGAGTAGTCTAGCACTGGAAACTGGGGAGGGGGTCAGGTTGTGTTACAGTTCAGGTTTTAGAATCATTAAATCCTGGTGGTGGAGCAACCATGCCTTTGTGTATGAGCATTCCCCTGGCAGATTGAGGGGGCTTTAGTCACTTGTTCTGAGCAGTATACGTTGATAAGAAAATACTTAATGACTTGCCAAAGAAGAATAAATAGTGCACATTAGTCCTTTCTAGGAGGCGGGTTCTGCTGAAGTAAAGTAGGATATGAAGCCTCTTCTAGGAAAAGCCACTCCTGAAAGGTAGTAATGGAACAAAATACCTCAAATATCCTATCTAATTTTTATGGGTCAGCACAACTTTGGAAAGAGTGGCTGGACCCCATTTTTTTTTTTTTTTTCATTTAATGTCAGACTTAGCATGCTCTCCCTTACCCCCACCTCAGTTCAAAGGGGCTGTGTGGCAGGCTTGAGTAGTGCTACATGTGGAGAAATGTAATTTGTGGTATGGTAACTTTTAGGGTCACCTCCAGGCAGTGGGATTGCAACTTCACTTTTGATCCACATGTTGGAGGAAGCAGATACAGAAACTACCTTCCTACATCTGCCATCCTGCCATTACCAATTTGGACTCTTACTATGTCTTATTCTACTGTCAGGAGCATTGTCTGGTGTTGACCCAGTGCTTGTATTAGCAAAATGTAACTGTTATTGTTAATATATATATAATGATAGATACACGTACACACATATATAAAATATTACATAAATAATGAAATAATTATTATATCATTTCCTGTACAAACATTTGTATGTTTGCATGTAGATGCTTCCCTTTCAAGATGAGATCACTCATGGCTTTAATCAACTGCCCAACAGGTAATACGAACTTCAGAAGTTTAACAGCTGTTAACAGTCTGCCTTCTGGCACAAACTCAATTTTATTGAATGGCTTGCACTGACATGGTAAGAGGTGACTTGTTCCTAGAGAAGTACAGTATTGAAAGCATAAGAAAAATACTACTTTATGGGGAGTAATAACTTTATGGGGAGTCTGCAGTCATCAGTGATTTCTTAGTGAAACTGAACTTCACTACTTCTAGAGTGAGAAAAATTAGGAATATTTAATTATCAGATAGAAAATGTTGCTTCATAGGTTTAGGAAATAAGGGTGACTTTGTTTTTCTTTTAAATGGTATCTAACATACTGAATGTTGCAAATGGCCTTGGATTGCCAAGTAAGCTAGAAACATGTTAGGTATTTTTCCCTTGTTAATTTCCGTAACAGAAAAATAGAAAATACTCATTTTGATGCTAGGTAAATGAGCATTATATCCACGAGGCTCAGAAATGCTACTTAAATGGAGTCACTGTTATAATGGCACAATAATGAAGAAATCTTAATTTCTAGAGGAAAACCTGGAAAATGGATATGCCCCATTATACATAATGATGGTGGTGATAATACTTCATTAGAAGCACTTTAAGTAAGACCATCAATAACTTGGCCTGTTGTATGGAATGAAATTTTACCAACACGCTTCGTTCAAGTATCACAAACAGTTTCTCCCAGTGCAAAGGGAGAAAGTCTTTGGCTATTTAAACAGTACCTACAGACGGCCTTTTGGCAGCCCTGTTTTACAGGAGCTGCAGCTGATCAATGCTATGCCTTGAAATAGAGTAATATTATTTGAAATACCTGCTGCACTAAAAATGTGTTAGCTTTTTTCAATGTGAAATCTTTCAGAACAATTTTTTCAGTGTTCCAATTCCCTCAACTTCCTTTTTCTCTGTTTCCCCCAACATCGGTTTAGGTAATGAAGCTTTTCCTAGGTTTTGGAGAAGAGGAGTGGGTTTGGACTCTCTAATCTCTACATGCTGCCTTACCTGAATATTCCTGCCAAATGCACTAGAGCTGGGGGGTTTTTAGGTAATTGGTGGCACGCTCCAGAAGAAGGAAACAAAGTAGCCAAGACAGGGAGAATGTTTATGCTGAAATTTATACTCAAACACTGTAAACTTGTAAACAGAAAAGTTGGACCCATTCTAGGAAGTAGTCTGAAAATCATTTGCAAAAGGAATTTGAGGTAGAGATTCACAAATCTACCCCTGAGATAGTGAAATGTAGAAGAGGAAAGGTCTTCTGAAATAGAAAGTGTATCAAAAGGAAGAGTAGGGTTTTTCTTCTGGAAAGAACTAAGATTGCTTCTCAGCTTGCCAAGAAGTCATCTCCAGCCTGGCTGGAGAGCAACAAGCACTCCACAGACAAATGGAGGGTGCTGTGGCTGGCTTACTGCGACGTGTTGCCTGGGCTGCCAGAGAGTCCTAGTCTGTCCCTCTTGGGATGGGGTAAGCCAAGTGATGATCGATACCTGTGGGTGCTGTTTTCTGGAAGTAGAAGTCATAAGGTATTGATTTACTTCCCTTCACAAGCAGGAGGCCAAGTTGTCTGATGTCTTCATATGGCTGGTATTGCTTCGTTGGACTGCTGGAGAGGTTTATGCAGATGAATAGTGAGTTCTGGCATCACTTCCACCCTTACCTGTAGAGTGACTGGTCCATGCCATCAGCCCTGCTGACTCTTCAGGAGAGGCAGAGTTGGTTTATGGATGGAATTTCTGGCAGTTCCCCTGTGGACCAAGGGAGACAACAGGACAGCCTTCCCTTTGTCCTGCTCTGTTAACTGTGGAGTGAGGCTGGGCAAACTTTCAGCAGTGCTGAATTCCCATTTGAAACAGAGACCGCAAAACACTGGAATGTGTGCTTATTCACTTCCTCCCAGCAAGAAATTATATCTTCCTATTCTCCTTGTGTTTTTGACAGTCATTGAATGTACTGGACTGGCAAAGGGACAGCAGCACAGACTGGGCACATAATGTATTGTCCAAAGAATCACAGAATGGTTTGTGTTGGAAGGGACGTTAAAGATGATCTACTTCCAATCTCCTTGCCATGGGCAGGGACACCTTCCACTAGACCAGGTTGCTCAAAGCACCATCCAACTACCCACTGTATGGAGTATGATGTGTGGAAGTGAACGCTTTTGACTTAGCTTTAGAGTTGTATCATTGCAGCAAGCACTGCATTAACATTGCCTGTTGGGTTTTGAAAAACAACTGTGGTGTTTTGCATAGAAATATTTTTCATGAAGGAAAATGTAAAGAGGTTTGGGCCTTGTCTCACTACTGCTTAAGCAGGTTTTCTATTTGCTTCTTTGAGAGTGCTGATTATTAACATGGCTAGCAGATTGAGCTGGTTATTCTAACTTAATGGATCATCATTTCTGTATTTTTTTGTGGTAGTGTTTGGAAGTTTCCAAATGTGAATTTTTAATCTGGTCCTCAAACACCTTTGGGGTGGGCTGGACTATGCAGTGGGAACGTGAGGCTGGTCATGTAGCACGTGCATGTCCTCCTGAGTTGGTTGGTAGGAAAAGGAATGCACGTCGCAGCAGGTCCCTCAGCAGCGGTACATAAGTGGCTGCTGTTTTGGCAAGAGAGTGGGAAGTGACTGTGTGAGGCTTGGGGAAAAGAAAAAAGTTGTTATAACACAAGCAAAGACTTTCTAATAATTCTGAAAGAATTTCTCCTAGAGCTGAGTTTCATGGGAAGGGCTTTGTTGTTGGGTTTTTTGTCTTGATTTGGGTTTTGTGGTTTTTGACAACTGACTAGTCTGAGCAGTGTAGTTGGGAAGAATAGTTGCTTGGATTATCTTAGGCTGCTTTACGGCAAAGATTTTAATTCCAGCTCTGTTAGAACTGACAAAGGCAAGATGCTAATATTTTGTCCTGCCTAGTTCTTTCAATTTGGATGTGGACTAATGAACCTTGTCTGTAGTGGTGCCTAACTGGCCTTTAGTTGCCTTTGATAGTGGTTTTCAGGAGACCGCTTACAGTCTGTGACTGAACAGACAGCACAGGGATGCTGAGCTCCTGCTCTTCTGCCCTTAAAAGACAGTTTGCCCATGCTGTGCTCTTACACCAGTAGTGTTTTAACAAGGTTTTAACATGGTTTAGCTGACTAAAGAAGGCACCTATCTTTCTGCTTTCTGTGTCTCAATGGCTTGAACTTTGATATAGTCATGGACAGGTATGGGGTGGTATTTTGTTCTCCGTAAGCTAACAGTAACTCCAGCCATTTTTACCTTCCATTGCCTTTGAGTATTTTCAAACAATCCTGTACAGGTTGACCACACAGAAACAAAAAGACCATACTTCAACTAAGAGTTTATGGCTTGTAAAATGATAATCAAAACAAGCCAATGAACTTGAAGAACTGCTAGATTTGAAACTTCCTTTTTAACAGGCTCTGAGTATTTCTATGGAAATCTCTTCTCGACTTTTGGGTTGGTTGGTGTTATGTTGTGAGAAACCATAGCATTTTCTTTCTACTGTTCACACAGTAACTGTTTTGATAAATGATTGTGTGATTAAAGGCCTTGGAGTTGAATACTAATGACTGAAACCTTGTGGTTTTTCTGTATGCATATAACAAACATATTTATCAGTATATAGTTTGCAATAGCTAGGCAGGCTGTTGTTCCACAGTGAGAAAGTGAAGCAAGCAGTTGAACAAAAACCCTGCTGTCATTTGGCAACGCTATCGTGAGCAAAACCTGTAGTTATGTTAGAGACCACTAATGTTTGGTATGTTGTTGGCAAACTGCTCATTTTATTTGTGATGGCAGATCCCCAAGTGTCTGTATGCTGCAGCACACAGCAGTAGATGTAGCCAGAAATCACATACACACACTTCTGCCATAAAGCACTTTCTCTCTTTTCATAGAGGGACAGTTTAGGATAGGAGCTCCTTGGTTTATGCTTCTTTTCATCCTGTCATATTCCTTTCCTAGCTCAGTTTATAATTCCCTAGTCTTTTGTGTGCAGATAACAGACATTGAAATCTCTGCATTGTTTTATTCTTAATCAAGTACTGTTGTTTTTATTTGGGGGCCAGGTTTGTTATTTTTAAATGTTTTCCCAGCATCTCTGCTTTTTTGGAAGGTTTTAAGAGCCATTAGTGACCTGTGATAGCAGTGTTCTGTAAAATGCTGACCTCAATTTTATTTTTTCTTTTTTTTTATTTCTAAGGTCATTGGAGTCTTGGAGGTCATGCAACAGAACTGAAAGTTTACAAGTGTTAAAACTGAAATCCTGTAATTATCTTTGTCCTTAGATGGTAGAAAATAAAATCTGGTTTAAAAAAAAAAAAAAAAAAAGAAAAGAAAAGAAGCTTTTTCAATTTTAGTGTTATTTTGTAAGCTTTAAATGCCAAATACCCAAATTCTGCTAAACTTACTTAAATGTGGTAGTACTGGGTGTTTTTGTCTCTCCTTGCACTTGAAAGGAACTGCATACAGGGGAATGAATACAAATATCAGTCTGGTCTCCAATCCTAACCTGAAACTTGGCCTAGGAACAGAAAATCCCCATTTCTCCAAAATTATTTTATGGGATCTGGGCCTTAGTCAAGCTCTGAGAAATTAGGTGACTAGTTCAGTTTCCACCTTAACCGTACAAGCTTGTGGGCTTTCACATCTTTGTGACCCTTAAGTCAAACAAAACTAGGCATTTCTGGCTGCTGCTTTTGTATTATAATGCAGGTCAGAAAACAACAAAATTCTGGGAGTGGCAAGCCTGTGAAGATAAATGCTGCCAAGTTCCTCACAGCCTTGATTTGAGCTGCATATGTACACTGGTGATCGAGATAAGTACAAGCTGTCCTGGGATGCTCATAGGAGAGGAGGGAGTTGCTGCTTTGAGCATGTAACGCTTCGTAGTTGTGAGATTGTTTTTTCATGACACGGCTCTAGAAGAGAAGGGAAGACAAATGTAATCAGAAACCTGTGTTATAGGAAGGGAGCAAAACAATCTGATTTTCAATAACCATATGTTGAAGATCATGGAAAGCAATTGCATGTAAAAATCCTTCCTTAGGCACTGCTCTGAAGTTGTATTTAATCCCTCTTCTTGACAGTTCATGGAAACTTAGGATGTGGCTTTGCATGGCACTGATTTAGCTGCATAGCTGGGCTTAAGCTAGGATTTTGCCTTTGTTTTGATCCATAAAGTCAAATCATACTAATCCAGCTAAGTAATGTAAATTGCCCATTTCTCAACTGTGGCATACCCAAACTGTCTATGTTCATCTTTTCAATCTATGGTATCACAATATGTTGTGTAAAGCAGCATCCTTTTACAAATTCTTTGCCACTCTTCCCATGTGTCTATCGAAGCACCTTACCCCCTTTCATAATCATATAGCTTCATTGTCATGTTCCCAGTTATTCTTCCCCATCTCTCTTCATTGTGTCTTGGCTAAAATAAGAGGATAAATTCTCTGGGCCAGAGCCTGTGTTTATCTACTGCACTAAGAAGAGGTGCCATAAAATAACATAAATACCAGAATCAGGAGGGTAAGTATGGATTGATAGCTTACAGGACAAAGGAGACTTACAGTAAATGAATGTTTTTCATTGCTTGCTTTGTTTTAGTGGGGTCAGAACAAGTTAGGAGCTCTTCTGGAAAAAAATGTGTGATCTTAATAAGGTATATCTTGATTTCTCTAGTTAGCTAGTAATTTTTTGTTTGGGAGGCTGGAACTGCTGCAGATAATAATTTGTGACTTTAGAGAGTTGGTATTCTGAAAACATTTGAAAATTGCTCAGCTGAACGTACAGCACATCAAGGACTACTGCAGGCTCACTGGCACTGGAGAGGGAGACTCTGACAAATGAGCAGGCTTCCAACAGCCAAGATCTATAGCTTTAACTTGCGTAGCAGAAACTGGTGCTCAAATAGATTAGTAATGCTTTACATAGCCCTATCTTTCATCAGTCCAAGAGAGACTTGTTGCCATATTAACAAATTCTTTTAGGACACTGTTTTGTTATTTAACACAAGCTTGGCAGAGCATCAGACAAAACGGTTCTTCTGTTCTCCCTGAGCTATTGTTCTTTCCCTCTAATCTTCTGCAAAGTCTGTTACAGGATCCCACTTCTCTTCTGCAACTTCTGTCAATCGTTTCTCAAAAAAACCCCCAATAACCCAAACCAAAATAAAACCCAAACACCCTGACCCCTAGCCTGCCACATCTCATAATTGTGTGGGCATGGTGCTCTATTCCAGTGTGGCATTCCCTGAGATGGAGTCACCTCTGAATATGCATGTGGTTCAGTCATCTACTGTGTTTCATGACTATTTGATCTGAGATAGTAATAGAAGTGTGTATTTTATGTGGCTATAATTTGCACCAGTGTGTACACTTACATAGAAAAGCTATGTGTATTTTGTCACTGCAACATCTTTCTGGTAGTGGTGCTGGATGTGCCCTTTCCATTCCTAGACTCTCACAGGGTCTTTTTCCCACTTCTCGTGGCTGGAGACACCACCTTGTCTTCCTTGGCATTGAGTACAGCTACAGCTACTTATCTCATTGTGTGAATGAATAGAAATGGATGTGAGGTGACCCTTAGAGGCAAGAAAACGTTAATTAACAGCACTGAGTAGTTTTCAGGTAAGGAATAACTTTGCTCCATGGAAAGAGCATTCCTCACTAACTCCATTATATATGCAAACTTGTTAAGCTCTTTAAAAGGCTCGAGCCTGTGAGATGCCTGATGTGTGAATTGCTATGGAAGTCATCGGAAGTCACAGCAGGTGTTGCTTGCTTGCAGGAGGTGTTAAGGATCGTAGTAGATGACGGAAGGAGACACTGGAGTATTTATTAAGTCAGTTAACAATGTTCATGTGACTGTTGCATGTTAAATGCATATTTTAAGCAAAACAGGAGACGGATTAATCTCTCTTTAATTAGAAATCCGGTATGTGAAGGAGGGAGGAAAAGCGTTCTTCTGTTGAGTAGCAGTAAGTTATGCTGTTAGCATAAGTTACTATAGAAGCCTGGCAGTTAAATCTCCCAGATCATAAAAGTGACAGTTGAGGCCACAGAAGCAGTTGGGAGACTTATTACAGATCCTGTATTTTCCTATGAGGGCACAAATATGGTCATATCTCTTTCTGAGCTGTACAAAGAGCTTGCTAACTTCTGTTAGCTAAGTGTACAGTAAATGAGTTTATGGACTAGTATATTTTAAGTGGCAGCTGCCAGCAGGTAGGATGGAAATAAATGAAGAAATAAAATGTGTTTGTGGTGAAGGATATGAACTTTATGTAGTATTAGGTGAGTGTGGGAACGTTTGCCTTTGAGATAGCCACCAGTGAGAAGAGAAAGTAGGGCTAGATCTAAAACTGATCCTTTCATGCTTAGCTCCTTTCCCAGAATTTTGGGCACTTCTGGTGAGGTCTGCAGGGATTGTTCCGCCTTCTCTCAGGCTTCACAAAGTGTGTAATGCATCTGCTCCTAAATCTGAAGGTCTCCAGTGTGCTTAAAACTTGAGTTCTCTGGGAAGTTTGGGCTGGTGCTTATGCTCGGCCCAGGTCTTCCTATAGCGCTGCAAAGGTGTGGGGCTTTTAATTTTAACTTTTATTTTCTTTTTTTCTTAAGTTCTGAGCAAGAAAACTTCTCTGTCAATCAGTACTTTCATGGAAGTCAGGTGATTGCCACAGATCATCTGTTTATAGCAGGCAGTGAGCTAAGCTGCTTGCAAATAGCGTTTCCATTGCCCTCTCCATACCTGCCATGACACAGACTGACAGAGCTAATGAATTCAAAGTCTTCTGTATAATCCAGTTTCACACTGCTTGAATCCATGCCCTTTAAAAACACTGTGTATTTTAATTTCCCCTCTTCCTGTTTTTCCAAGGATTTTTTAAACTGTGTGTATACATGTATGTGTATTTAAAATAAAAACTACATGCACACACATTATATATGTTTAGTTGCCTATGCTATCAAAATTTATCAGTAAGACTTGTCAGTAATATATCGTGGAACTGGAGATGGGAGAGAGCAGATGGCTCACACTGAAATGCCTCATGCCTTCTGGATGGGCTTAACAATACAAGATTTGGATGCAAAGTTATGGTACTTGATCCTAGGGCTTAACTCAAAGGCATGGCCGCAGATAAAGCCGAGCATCTTGATTCAGAGAGAGCGTGTCTGTGTGTTGCTGGACCAGGCTCTTGTTTTTCCATTCCCTTTAATCATTTGAAATTTAATAAGGGAAGATAAAGCAGTTAAGTAGCCTAATATTTTCAGAGATGGATGTCAAAGGCACTATTCTGCCTATTGACACTGAGAATGTTTCTGATAATTTTTTTCTTTGGAAAACGCTGACTTGCTGGAATCAAAACTTTTTAATAGGAGTGCATGTGTCTGGGGAAGCAGAGGTACCATCTGGTTTTGAAATGGCCAGAAGTTCAGTTACTAAGGGTATTTGTCTGAGACTTGGGAGACATGCACCCAAATCCAGTCTCTTCCTGAGTAAGGCAAATCCCAGTTTTCAGGAAAACATCCTTGAAGAGACATGTTTTTATCCTAGTGTGAAGTAGAAGAATATTCTGTTGTCTAAATAGTTTGCTGTGACTATTCAGTATCCAGAGCAGAAAGAGCACCTTGCAGGAAAACAGACACTGCTAAATGCCTCAGCAGAGGCATGTCGTGTGTGTTTGACATTCAGTGGGTTTTCAGCAAGGCTGCAGACGTGCAGCTGCAGCGGAGCCAAGCCATCACTCTCTGTGGTGCCCAGGAGGTGCACAGTAAAGCTTAGCCATGATATGTTTCCATGCTGCCGTGAGCTGTAGAGATGCCTGTGCCCATTTCACAGATGAAAAGAGTGGTTGCTGACTGCTCAAAGGTGACAAACTCTCCAGGGACAGCTTCCTTCTGTTTCACAGCCTGCAGAGCCACAAAGACAAATACTTTTCATGTGCTCCTGCTGCTGGAGGCACAGGCCTCTGCAGTCTTTCTTTGAAGTTTGAAGTTTGAAGCAGTGTTTGCTAATAGCACAGGTTCTCAAACTAATGCTGTTTGTATGTGGTAGAAGTGAATTTATATAGGAACATCCACTACAGGTAATAATCAAAGTTAATAGCTTTGAATCCCATCAAGAAGCTCTCAAGCAGCATAAGTATATGAGGGGCTGGATTAGAAAATTTAATTTAATGCTCAAGTGGAATGGCTTTGCATTCTAACCAGGTAATTCATAAGCTCCCCCTACTCCCTGCGGACATGGTCTGTCAATTTGTGAAGATTAAAAACTTCAGCATTATTAAATGAGTTTCTTCCCAGCAAGAATCTCTCATACTTGACATCAAATACAGGTCTCCCAAGCAATGCACAACGGCAAATGGAACTGAGTGGACATAGGTTTGTTTGGAACTGAGAGCAGAAGTTCTGCACGTGCAGCAACCTGCTTGTGGAGAAAACACAAGCTTCAGTCGTGGGTCTGGACAGTCAGGATCCCTGTCATACGTACTCCACTGCACTGATTTGGGGGAATGACTGTGAAGCTGTCCATCTTTCTGTGGTAAGCTTGACAGACTGTCCTAGAGCTTGCACTTCTGACAAAGCAACTCTAAGCAGCTCTCAGTGTAAATCATCCCCAGAGCTGTGGCATCGCTGAGAGTACGTGGTGCTTCCTGGTTAACTTACAGCAACTCAAAGTCCTGAACTTGTGCCATGTGGACTTGTAGTTCCAGGAAACAAGCCTCTGTTAGGATAGACACTGGGGGGTGTTTTCATAAAGATTTGAATGAACTTTTTTTTAATTATTTTTCACTCTACAAAATGCATTTCAGAAGCGAGATTATTGGTTACAATGTGAATCAGCAGGTGATCGGCTGCACAAAGTTCAGCTAGCAGCCAGTTACCAGTGGTATCCCTTGGGGACTGATGCTGGGGCCAACACTGTTTAATATCCAAGTTAATAACCTAGATGATGGTATAGAGCGTGTTCTCATCAAGTGCGTGGACAATACCAAACGAAGTGGAGCAATTGATACGCTTGAGGGCAGGGGAACATCAACCAGCTGGAAAAATGGCCTCAGCAGTACCTCACAACATTTAGCAAAGACAAATGCCGAGTCCTGTGCCTGGGAAGGAATAATCCTATGCAACAGTACAGAATAGAGGCCAACTGACTAAAATGCAGCTTAGCAGAAAAATGCTGGCGGGGACCTGGTAGCCACTAAGTTGAACATGAGGCAGAAGTGTGCCCTTGCACTGAAGGAACCCAGCAGCATCTTGGGCTGCATTAGCAAAAGTGTGGCCAACAAACTGAGGTAAGTAATTCTTTCTCCTCATTTGGTGCCTCAGCCACACCTGCTATATGGTGTTTGGTTTGAGCTCCCCAGTCCAGGAAAGATATTGGCCTAATGGAGTCAGTCAAGTGAAACACCATCAAAGATGGTCAAGGGCTGGAGCACTTCCCTGTAAGCAAAGGCTGAGGGAACAGGGCTTGTTTTGCTTGCAGAAGAGACAGTTTTTGGGAGATCTTATTGCTGCCTACAACTGCTTAATGGAAGAGTAAAGATGAGAAGGAGCCAGACTCTTCTGGCCATGCTAAGTAAGGTGGGTTAACCTCAATTTGTGCTGTCACACTGGCTGTCAGAAGAGCATGCTTGGCTCTGCTGTTGTTTCCTCAGCAGCAGAAGTTAAATCCTACTGCCCAACTTTCCATCACTATTTCCAATACCTGTGTAGTACTGGCTACCCCAGAAGTACTTTGAGCTGTACCAAAAGGTATATTCAGTGACATAGTCATAAAAATAGCAGCTACATAACATCTTCTGATATTGTCACACTATTCAAATGGGATTTTACAGATTCAGTTGATGGTTTAGGTAGTTGCTAGGAAGCTTTAAACTTTTTGAACTTGAATGAAAAAAAACCTATTACACTTGTGTATTTGTGGCATGAAAGGATAGCTCAAATGTAAAATCTTGATTAGAAACAGAAGTCCCCTGAAAACACTGAAATAAGTTATAATTGATCAGTCTTATTCAGGTTAGGTTAGACTTAAGGGATAGAGGAAAGTAATTAGGCTATTTGCATACAGCTTGCATTCTTGTAGCTCAGTACGCTGAAGCTAGCAGATTTGTTGAGATGCGAAGGGGTGCCATTTTGTTAATGAAGGGGGAATAGGCGGCCTTATCCAGCAATACAGTGTACAGACACTATTCAGGAAAAATCTGATATCCTTCATTACTTCTCAGGAGGGATTTGGCACCTCGTTGCTTGTGCTGTTCAATGAGCTCAGTGGCCATGAAATTTGCAGGCTTTGAACCTCTGGTAGCAATAGTATGATCCAAGTACTTGTATATCAGGCTCTACAAAATTAGAAGATACAGAGAGAAAGGTTCTGGCTAAAATTTAATCAAAAAAACTAGCTCTTCTCTGCTGTTGTTCAGATCCATATATTTCCTCATGAAATACCTATCATAATTATTGACACCCACACACACACTAATTGGGATTCATTCTGAAGATCTGGCAAAGGGTTCCTGTCACTGAGAGGTTATGCGCTTTGATTCTGTTTCAGTATTCATTGTAGTAACTATCTAGGTGGGTTTTGGGGCGGTGTGTATGTGTGTGAGGTTTTTGGTTTGTGTGTGTGTGGTTTTGTCTGGTTTAGGTTTGGGGTGGGGGCTGGGGTGGGGTTTTTCTAGGTTTTATTCCAGGACTTTCATTCTAGCTCCCGTCCTAACAATGTGCTACTGTTGTATAGTTATGCAAGGAAAAAAGAGAATGAAGGTGATTTGGGGGAAGAAACAACATCTAACCATAAATATTTGGAGGACCTTCAAGTGAGACAGCTTTTACCCAACCCTTGGTAAAACTGCAGAACTGTAGAGAAGAATCAAATGGTAAAGGAGCAGCAGGAGTAGGGCTGGAAACACTATTAATAGCAGACTCATCATTCAGTTCCCAAGAAGGAGAATCTTGCTATCTAAGGCTCTCCAGGCAACACACAGCTATCAACTTCTTTTTCAGTCACAGTGATACCACTGAGTGTTATTAAATCTGCCAAGTAAATTGATTGCATACACTGAGTTAAACAGTAATTGCTGTGGGTAGGAACAAAACTCAGGGCAGGAAACTTGGAGTCAGGTCTGGACTTCCTCTTCCAGATGAGGAAGATGAGTGTGAACAATCATGTGGGTAGGGTCATCTCTAATGTATTGGAAATGGTTTAATTTTAAACCTGTTTACATTTGACCTATTAGGCTGAAGACATTCCTTCTTCATTAGTCTTGGCTTGAGAAGATAAGCTTCTCTGTTTAGAGATTAAATGAACTGGAACAAATGAGACCAAATTGCTTTTTCCAAACGTTTATAGACTGTAATAGTGCTGTCATCTAGAGAACATCACCTGCGCATTTCTTTAGTTGGAGTTTGCTTTCTCCTAAGGGTCTATTAGTATCTTGAAAGTTATGGTTTTGTTGTTGTTTTGAATGTTTTATTTTAAGTGCCAGGGCTCTAAGGAATATTTTTTGACAGCATTCTGCTTCCAATAGTCCTATAAGACCCTTTCTAATTTTAATCTTTTTTTTTTTCTTCATCCTCACAAGTTTATTCCCATCTCTGAAAAGTCTTATGAAAGTTCTGGCAATTTTGAATTCATTTTTTTGATTGATGATTATTCTTCCTCTTAACACTTTACCCCTTTCATGTCTGTTCTTATATCCATCCACTTCATAGCATATCTGTCGCTTCACAGCTGGAAGGCCTCTTGATATTGGTCCTCCCAAACTCTCTGCAGTTCCCACCATATGAGTCCTGGGGGAAAAAAAAGGGTAATTTTCTGGTTTAAGTTGTGCTCCCAAGATTTTTCTTTTAGCTAGGGGAGGGAGGCATCATTTTGAAGCACGTGTGTGGTGGAAATTTCGTGGTCACTCTGCCTGTGGAAGGTCCTGCCCAGATTGCTGCTCTGTTGCTCTTTTTAAAGCTAATCAATCAGGAAGCACGTGCTGTCAGAGTGTTGGCGAAACATGGAGCCTTTTCCCTTTAGGTTACAGGCTCACGGTCACAACCTTTGTTACAACTGGAGGGTGATGACTAATGTCACATGTGTTGCCTACCATATTTGTTGGCTACGCTCTCTCCTGTCCGATTTCTGGTGGAAAGTTGGCCAGAGTGTGGAGAAAGATTGAGGAATATTTTGCTTGCTTGGCAAATTGGCATGAAAACTACAAGAATGGAGATCCAATATTTGTTGGATGACTCAACAATGAATTTATGGGAGAAATACCACTGAGGAATTTAAAGTTAAACCGTTGTAAGCTGTCCTCCAATTCCTTGCTAAGTCAGATTACCTGAGGTCATGGTTGCTTTCCAGAGGCTTCTTGACTGATTTCTTCTTAAAAGTTCTTGAGTAATTGTTAATATACAGAGAATAGAAAGCTGACTCAGGAGAGCTGTCCTGTACTTTCCACTTCAGTGAGAAATCCTGTCATTCCCTCAGCTAATTGGAACCCTAATTGCCTTTTCATTCACCGTACTCCTTAGCATTTCCTCTGGATGGTGTAAAACTGCAATGAGCATGCAACTACAGCAAGTAACGAAGAAGTGACACATAGTGTTTGAACATGCATATTTTCTATTATGAATTGTCTGAAGTTTAAGGTGCGTTAATTAGCAGCTTCTTGTAATGCTAATTCTTTCTAAGCTTGCTTATGTGAAGTCCTGAACATCACCTGTAAATGACTGGACACCTTGAATTCCCACTTGGGGACTAACACTTGTGAAGTTAATCCCTCTCCCTGTGTGTATATTTTCTAGATAACTTCCAAGCCTTCACAGATGCATTATGCAATGCACCAGTCATGTTTTGGCTGGGAGTTGTTTTTATCTGAGATACCTGCAATCGGTGCATTTTGTTGAATTCAATTATTTTCACTTGCTGATTGTCATTAAGGTTGTATACATCGGTTGCCTGCAGCCGGCTGTAACACAAATGAACAGGACACAACTCATCTGCCAAACTGCACAAGCAGCGTGGAAGAACAGAAAGAGCTTTCAGTTGAGTAACCTGTACTGACCTGGGGAAAACATAGCTTGCTCCTGGCTGTATCTTTGGTTTTCAGAGTGTTGCAAAAGCCTTGCCAAGGTTGTTTTGCTTGTTCTGTTCCAACATTGTGTGACTGGCGTTCTCTTGCCACCATTATCCAAGTTCTGTTATCGTAGTAGAGGAACATTATCGTAGAATCGTAAAGCCAGTTACAAACTCCCTAAAGTTCAGATTTCTTGACTGGGCTTTTGGTTCAGGTCTGCTAATTTGTTAAGGTCTACTTTTGTTTTAGGAAAAAGATTCCCAGAACACATGAAAACACATTACGCTAGGAAATAATGGCAGGGATAAGACTTTTCCACTCACAAATGAGCGTGTTGGCTACTCTTGTCATACACATGGGTTTAAATACAAAACAGTTTTAAGTTGCACTAATTCTCTATATATGAAGTATAATGAAACTTAAGTGAAAACAAAACCCTGCTGCTGTTTGTTTTGTTTGGATATTGGCAAAGTTCGAAGCATACTTTTTCTTCCTCCTTTCATAACTATTTCAATAAAGTGCAGACAAAATTAACTAAGAATTACTCTGTCCCCATTCGTAAGTGAAAACAGGCATCTCTGAATGCTCTGTCTGTTGAGGTATGCACAGTATTAGCATAGTATAGAATATTTTGTTCCTGCTGTGGAACTACTTTTTGCAACCTCATTTTTGGGGAGTTGAACATGGAAGAGTGGTTTTAGGTTTTTCTTTAGGAGAGAGAACTTTGCTTTAGAAAGAGCAATTAAAGTAAGTGCAAAAAAGGCTTTGAAGGTAGCATATGTATGGTCTGATGTCTGAAGAACTCCAGAGTAAAAGTGTTTTATCAGCATCATTCACCTTTTTTTTTTTTTCTTTTGCCTCCCTCTGTCCTACTGCAACCTTACCTGAAATCACTCTTCTGGCCGAAGGGCAAAAATCAGTCTATGCTACATACTGACAGGACCTGAGAGCCTATCAAGCAGAGTGAAAAAACCACAGGTGTTGAAAAATACTTGCTTCATTATTTAGCCTGTGGCATGGTGTCTTCACAATAGTTTTCATTTGCCTTCATACTCTCAATGTCCAGTTACTCTGCACCAGGCCCTTTCTGCTTCAACAGCATGTTAAAAGTGCTGCTTTGCGTTACCAGTACCTCAGATAAGTTTCTTTCGACTTCTTCCAGAGCTGTGGATTGGCAGTGGAGGTATGTCATTGCTTAAACTTTTTGAGGATGAAGCTTTCAGTTAAATGAGAAGTCATTACCTTGAGCCTTACCTTAATGGGGTATCTTCATATGTGTCTCAAGGTGGTGAGTCATCTCGTGAGCTTGAAGATGCTGTCTTTTTAACTGTAGACTCTTGTTTCACTACTTCTGATACCTTTTAAATTGCCAGCATTATTTTTGTCTGACTTTTCTCTTAGTATTTTATTTCTTTACTCAGCACCTTTATGTCTGTCACCTTATTTGAATCTTTTGAAGTTGCAAGTAAATTTTTTCCACAAATGTTTTATTTTCGTTATTGTAGTGAGTAAGAGGATATAAAAACAATGTACATTCACTGCAAGTGCAGGAGCCTAGTCTTAAACCAGATGCTGTGCTGGAATGGTGCAGTGGAGAATCAGGCCCAAAATAATGATTGATTATAATTTATTGTAAACATGGGATTTTTTTTCCAAGCAGCAATTTTTTTGGATGAAAAGTACCCAGAATGTCTGAATTGACTCTAACATTACAGCCATCCAAAACATTCATAATAAAATCCAAACCAGCTCAAACGTACTTGATTTTTAGTGTTTCATTATAAACCTTTAACTTAGCCAAGGTTAGCAACCCTCTGAAAACCTGGCCAGAACCGTGAGGGAATCTAAGAATGAGAGAATCTAGGTCAGTTTATTCTTTGTGGATGGAAACATGTAAAACTTGATGGTTTTACATGGTTTCAGCTTTTTAGCCAGGCAAAAATTCAAAGTTGCATCCAGCTCCAAGTGAGCAGTATAGCTAAAATGAGTGGCCCGCTTCCTACATTATACCCACACGGTCCTCCCCCCTTGCCGGAGCTGATTCGGGTTCCAGTGCCTTGCATTGGGTCCATGAAGAAGAGGATGATGCTCACGGCTAATCTTCTATGTGGTACAAAAGACATCTGTAATTGTAGTCTCTGTTTGGTCTTTTGGGGTATTATTGCAGAGCACAGGGCAAACGGGAGAGAGAACTACGGGCAGATTTTCCAGGAGAGGACAATGGGTTGACCCTCCCTGGCAGTGCTGTCTGTCGCAGTGTGTGTCCTCCAGCGTCACAGGACATGGGAGGGCAACGTTTCTCGGAGCCATAACTCTTACTATATAAGCCGAGTGCACTAGCCAGGCGCATGAGAAAAAGGATTTTCTGTCTCCAGCACAGAGTGCTCGTTTATCCCCAGCCTCGGCGTGTTTCTGGTGGGTCTGAGGAAGAGGGGAAGAATGTGCCCAGTATGCACGCTTAGCTGCGATCTGGGGAAAAGGCTGTTCCTAGCTGAGGTAGTGGAACATTTGATGTCATCGAGCGTAAGATTTGGTAGTGTTTCTTGCAGTCTTCATCTTCAAGTGTTAGGAATGCATTAGTGGGTAGGTTAGTTCATTCCCAGAAGGACTAAACTCTGGTGACAGAGGGCCCCCTTAGTGCTGACAGCCTGGTGCTGGTTCAAAGGCTAATCAAAGCTGAAGCAAGCCTAGTGTGGAAAATACAGGTAAAGGTAGAAAGGGTGCTGCCCACGTCTTGCTTCATACCTGTTTGGTCCTCTCCTGTGTGAATAGGATGTCACAGAATTTCGAAATGCAATGGATGCTCCCGTGTGGGTATGCAATGGTTCTCTTCACTGGCCTCCTAGACGTGTTGTGGGCTATGTCGTGTGGCCTTCTGTGCAGAGAAAAGATCTTTTGTGGGAACTTCTTAATAACAACTGATAAATCTTTACTTTTTAATAGCTTCTATTGTAGCTGCACTATAGCTGCAAGAACTTAGGAAGTTTCACAACAACAAAAATCATGATTATGAAAGCAGTCTTTCAGTGGGATCTGGACTTAAAACCATCCCGTATCATAAATCACCAGGCTAGCAGACAATTCAAGTACAAATTATGTCCAGAATTATTTTGGGTGCTGTGACATTATTAGTGCTAAAACTTCTCTATTGCCTCAGCCAGCAGAAACTCTCAACAGGTTTTTTTGTTTTGTTTGTGTGCGTGAGGGGCTGTTTGGTTTCTTTCTTTGTTTGGGGTTTTTTGGTACATTTGAAGCAAACTCATCATCAGTGCTTGTGTCAGTAGTAGTCGCCTGCAGACTCATAGGACAAAATAAACATCTGGATAGAAATGTAGACTGTGAAAATGAAGTGTGATTACAAGACATCCTGGGAAAGCAGTTTGTTTTATCAGATTAATATAAATACTCTTCATAATGAGAATGGTGGTTTTACCCTTCTCACAAATATAGTGGGGGAGAGAGAGTACTAGAAAAGCAAAGTGCAAGAAATGAAAAGTCATTGAAACAGAGGTTGGTATTTCTGATCTGGTTCTCAGTATTTTAGGAGCCCCTGTGTAACTGTAGGAATGGACAGAACAAAAATTTATTTCTGTAGGCAAATTATGAAGAGAAGAATATACTAAAACTGCCTTGCTTCAGTACTATTTCCAACTTAAAGCAGCTATCCGCAGAGTTCAATTCTGCTTAGTGAAGATTAAAATTATTTTAACAAGGCCATTTACATCTGATTAGATTGATGTATAAGGCAAAAATACAAGAAAAAGAGGTGGTAAAGAGGCTAAATAGCCAAGCACTCCTGTTCTGCCCTTACCTTCAGAAAAAGGGACAGAACTGATTTTCATTCAGAGCCTTCAATTCATTTGAGTTTCATTTCTTCTAAGAGATTGCTATTTTATAGAGGTGGATGCCTGATCTATAGCTTGCGGTCAGCCTCCAGGTTGCTCAGGCTGTGAAGGTGTGGACAGAGAGTGGACTGTGAAGTCTTCAGCGATGTCCCAGCCTGCTTCCCACAGAGGTCCCCCGCTCTCCACGCAACCCAAAAAGCAGAATTTCCTCTGGTGCCAGAGGAGCCTGGTAAGTGTGCCTGCTGATCCCCTGTCTGGGCCTGCCTCCTTGCCTGGTCATGCCCCGGCAAGCACGGACAGCTTTTACATCTCGGGGGACTGAGCCAAAGTGTGTTACTTCTGTGCCAGGTACACAGGGTTGCACAGGACGGGGGACTGGAGTCTTGAGAGTCACGGAAAGAGGCTGTGTGGCTGAAAGTTGGGTAATTCAGCTTCAACATCAAACTGGTAGTGCCACTGCTGAAGGCTGTGAGCGTGGGACGGTGCCCTGAAGTGAATGAAACTTTGCTGCAGTTTTTTTTCTGTGCTGTCTGGGTCATCATGCTATGCGTTATAAACATGCTTTTCACTTTCAAACTCACGTATAAAGTGAATATGAATTCACATATGAAGAAACTGAAGCTTTCCGTTTACACTTTAGCTAGTGAGCCTAATTTTCCTGAAATGCATGTTAAAAAAAAATCTCACTGGGAGCTTGAGATTCTGTTTTATTTAAACTGCTGTTTTTCACTCCATGTCTTGTTTTTGATGGGGGGAAGGGGTAGTGTTGGCATTCAAGTACTGTTGGCTCCCTCTTGCGGCTATCTTAAAAAAAAATAAAATTAAAACACATCCGTGCTAGTTCTAGTATTGGGGTAATTTTACTGTGCAGGTTTTAAGGCCTATTAGTGATTTTTTCTGTATCTAAAACGTTTCTAAACGCTTCCCCTGGATGTCCTTTAAATGTTTAACACAGAGAAGGGAGGCAGAATATAATAAAAGGCTGCAATTAAGTGGTAACAGTTTATTTCAGGTACAGGTGGTCATTTGTGTTTAGCCAGGTTTCAACACAGGGAACTAGTCTTCTAGGCAATGCTGGTTCTTTGCAAGCAAATAATCCTTACCCTTCCTCCATCATCTAAATATTTCTGCATTTCGGTGTTTTCACACTTACCATATATAAATATATATGTGTGTGTGTATACAGAGTTACATGAGGTTGCTGCTTACATTTCTGATCACGTTTTTGGTACATCGCCAAAATTTTTACTTCCACAACTACGCAGCTGATGAAGCTGCAGCTGCAATAGAAAGTATAGTTGCGTGGTCAGTGGTTAGAAGATTTCCTTCAGATTTTTCTAACGAAATAGCACCTTCACCTATGGTTCAGTGGCCAATATCTACTTTCTTTGTTTTCTTGCTCACTTTTTTTACTATCCAAATATTAGCATTTGAAGTGTTACATAATACTGAGTTGCAGAATAGAGCCTATAGATACCACTCTGTGTATAAGGCTAGCAATAATTTTTTTCTCTGTATCCCTCATTTTCATTCACTTCAGTTAGCACTAAACTGGAGGGAAAGGTCTCTGAGATTACTGTGCATTTATGATGTCTCTTTGCCTTGTTTGATATTTTTCTTTTTTTTTCTCTCTAGCAACTTATCACAAATATTTTTATTGCTAATGTAGATTCTGCAATTTAGGATATTCTGCCATCTGATGTCTGTTGTTAAAGGATTAATTTTTGCAAGTACCTCTTAGTGGCCTGGTATGTTTTTTATTCCATCACAGCAACATGGGAATCTTTGCTCTTGCTAGCACATGTTCCCCAGGCTGTTCCAAGGCACTTTTTTCACATGTCATTAAACTACATCACCAGATATTTAATGAATAGATTACACTGCCTTTGTTCTTAAAATGAAGGATTAAAACCACTTTGTTCATCTGGTTTTAGAAACAGTTGTCCCCATGACTAAAGAATTTGTATGCTTAAAGAAAGTTAAGTGAAAAATTCCATTGGTTGTTACCGGGCTTTTAACTTTTTTCTGCATGCCACTTAAGATGTATTTAATGTTAAGTATGACAAGAACAGGTTTTTCTCCTGTTGTCTTTGGGACTTGTTTAAAACACAGAAGACAGACAATATTTAGTAGAACTCAACTGGAGTCACTGCATTTAGCGTAGTTTAACTGCAGGCTTGATCATGGAAATATTGAATTGAAAACATGGAGGTCTTGGTCCTCATTCATATAAGACCTGGTGATCAACAGACTTACAGATCTTTCTTAGGGCCACCCATTATTTTAGTTTTAGTCTGGAGCCTGCCTGCTGAAGTCCCCTTGTTTCTTCCATCAGAGTGCCTGTCTCTTAAGCACTGCGTGCAGGTTGCTGGTTACATTTGATCCAGTCCATGACTGCTACTCATCTGGCTGGTTCTGAAATTTGTTTGCAACGCCTGGTCTCCTAAAACACCAAAGCTCCTGGGAGCTACAGAGGAGAGGGAAGGTAGGAGCAGACATCTGCTCCTCTTGCATACTTAGGTATTCCGCTGTTCTGTATCAAATGCACCATACCACTACATGGCTTGGACAGTCCCTGGGATGTGGCTGTAGGAATCAACATCAAAAACTGTATGGCTTAGGCAGCAGGGCACCCAAATGCAGTAAAAGCTTTTAATCAGCTTTTACTTGGATTTTTTTTGCAACTCAGTAGTAGCACCAAGGAAAAGAACACCACCTTAGTTGCTTTAACACTTCAGGATTTGCCTCCTTGTCAGCTGAGTTAGGGATCTAGCTGAAAATCTTCCATCTCATTCCAGCTGGCCAGCATCCACCTGGAGCAGAACCACAGGTCTGTCGACTGACTGATTTCAGAAACTATTGATTCTCCAGGGGCTGTAGAAGACAACGGCTTAATGATTTTAAAGGATTTTGGATGTGCATTTATTTGCAAAAGGCCCAGTTGTTTAACCTCTAGAACTCATAGTCAGACATACTTCAGCTTCTGATAATGCACAGACGTACGGTATAAGTGTGAGTAGATGCACTGAGATGAGTAGCAGTACTTACTGCTGCTGCTTAATGAGCCGTGAGGCCTCCTTATCTTGGCAGGGAGCAAACCACGTGTCCCTCCAAAGTGCTGCTCCTACTGATAGACCCGTTCTCTGTTGAAGAACGGTGCTCCCTTTGAAATCAAGGCACAGCACAAGGTGCTGATGTTCCCCCACCTCTCACTTCAATTTGGGAAGCAAATGAAAAAAAGTTTCTAACACCACAGGAAAATGTCCTTTTAACCATATTTGCCACCCACAAAATAGTTTTTGTTTTGAAATATCTTTATGGCTTTTGTTGTTCTGTGCTCTAATACATTATCAAAATCAGAATTAAGCCTATAAAAACCCTCTTCAGACACCTTTCTGCAGAGAATGTTTTTACATTTTGTTAAAATATGAAACGAAGCTGAAGTTTAAACTCTTAAAAACTTGTCTTTATTTTACCACATATTTTTCAGAGACATGGAGTTTCTGTATTTTACAGTATTTTAATAGTCACTGGGATTAAAATATTAGCTCCATTATATCTTCGAAGGATAGGTGTTTATGCCTGGCTTCTAAGGAAAATCTAGATATACATATATATGAAGTAAATCCTGACTCATCACGCAGGCTTTTGATAGTGTAATGCTAGACAAGCCATTTAAATGCCAAGCCAAGTTACAAAGTGGGCTTTTTCAGATCTGGGATTAGAATGAATGTTTCTGGCTTTTTACTGATTATACTATCAAAGTAAATTCTGAAGCTTTTGACCTTGGTTAATAATTTTCTTATGTCAGTAAGTTCTTAATGTAGCAGTCTGTTGGGCAATAACAGGGAAACATCTATTGTGCTTTCCATATTTTTCATTTTCATGGCACAATGGGTTTTTTCTCACATGGCTCAACAGTATCACATACTGTCTCACACTTTGGCATGTGTTAAGTGCTGTGGTAAAGGAACAGTCTAGGTTTTAACGGCATGTATATTTTTATATTATGAGCTGCAGTGCATATGTCTTAATTTCGTGAATCGGGCTGTGTTGTTTTTTCTTTTTTCTTGCTCCTTTGTAAAACTCTTACATCATTCCGAAAGTGGTCATTTAAAGAACTGCTCTCCCTTTTGCAAACAGGCTTGTGCTGTACAGATTTGTTTGATACAGAACACAGCTTTTGGAGTATTAGACATATAATCAGCAGGGATATGTTTCCCCCAGCTCTTTCCTGAGCAGAAAGTTGCCAGATTATTTCATAGTCTCTATTATTTTATTTTTTTTAGTTTATATTCTTCAAACTGTCCATTGGATTCTGAATAGGTGAAGTAATTTCCACATACAGATGGTTCATGCCTTCATACATGGGCCTGCTTTTCCCTTCTGGATTCCTACAAGTAAATTAACAAATGAAGCTGTAAACCAGTAACTAGCCAGCAGTATGCTCGTCCTTCCCCGGTCTCTTCCAGACTCCTCCCGCTTTGCTCTGTCGGTGGCGTCAGGCTGTGCTCCACGTTGTGCTGGTGGGGAGCTGGCTTCGCAGGGCTCCTTCTGGCTTTGCACGATGCCGGTGGAGTCTCCTTTTAGCTTTTATAACTATACATGTCTTCAAAGACAGCCAGGCCTCGCCGACTGATGCTGTCCTTTCTTGTACTTGAGCAAAGAAGCTCCCCAGATTGGAAAGGGGTGCCAAGCTGGGTACTTTACTCGGGTGTCAGGAAGAATGCAGATAGCAGCTACACCTGGGCAGTCTCCTTGGTACGGCTCCTGCCCTGGGTGGACGACGAGTCTTGGGGGCAAAGTGGCAGGAGCCTGCAGCCCGGCTGAGAATGTGCATGTGGCAAAGCAGAACCTTTGTCATCTTCACTTTTCTTCCCCGTGCTCCTTTCTTTATAAATAGATTTCAAAATTTTCATTGCATTAGCTTGATGTCTTGGGAACTGTTATTAATAGATTTGTTGCTATAAAGTCCACTGATTAGACGTTGTGGACCTTTGCAGAGCTTGGTCAGGGGTAACATCCTCCTTTCGCTCTGTGAACACAGACAGCTCTCCAGTGTGTCGGTGACCTCTCAGATTTCTGCCAGTATGTTCTGTTGACATCTGTTGACATCTAACGAGAGACTGATGGGGTACCCGATGACAACAGCTTCATTTCAGGGGTTGCGGGCCATAGGGGCAGGAATGTCTGCATTTGCTCTGAGACTTATTTTCCTGTTGATCTTGAAACAGATTTCAGCTGTTGATAGTGCCTCTGAGCCATCTATCATACCTGTGAGTATAGTGCTCAGCAATTTCCCCTCCAGTGAGGACATACTTGAAACAGGGAGCGTTTTTGGTGTGCCAAGGGAGGCCACGGAGGCTGTGGTAAGGTGGCTCATGTGCCGCACACACGTCATGACATCTCAGGCCGTGGAGGAGGGAGGCCCGTTGGCGGGCTGCGACGTCGTTGAAGGAGAAAATCAAACCAGAAGAGCAGACTCCCTTTTCTATGGGTTAGTCACCAGATGGTGATGTTGCATGGCACTGGGCAAGTGCAGGGTACGTGAGGGGCCAAAGCTCTTCAGATACTCCAGAGCAGCAACTCTGCAGTCACAGAAGGGAAGGCAGCACTCTGCAAGAGCAGATGAGAGGATGCACGTCAGCTGTGGAGCATCTGTGTTGGGGATGTTTTGGTTCCTGCAACCAAAGGCTCCAGATATTACTGAACTATAATATGAATTAAATGGTACTCACTCCTTTTTTGGAGAAGTTAGCAAATTAAATGATTTAATGATACGGGAGATGCCCTCCTTGTATACTAGCTCTTGCATTAGGCAGTTGAATAATAAGGTGATATATTGCTTTTTTTTTTCCTCTCTCCATCATTCCTCTTTCATTCTTTGTAGTTACTCGGAGATATTGCTTAAGTGGTTGCAAAGATGGTGGCAGAATAATTTTTCTTAAAAAGTTGAAGCCAAATTCCAGCATAATGATAATTATTTCCAGACTTAACTGGTGATGATTCTAAAAGAAGAATAATCTCTTTGAAGATGTTGCAAAATATCTTACAAGTTTCTATGAATTTAGTCATTTCTCATACCAGAAGGGACTCTCATGAGTGCATTTTAACTCCTGCATGGGCAGAAGCCACAGACCTTTCCTTCCTTATATGACAGTATGTCTTTTTTAGAACTCTCAAAAAAATGAGTAGAGGGAATCCATTTCATAAGTTGTTCCAGAGCTTCATTGGACTTGATGTTTAAAAAAAAAAAAAAAAAAATCCTTATTTCCAATAAGAATGTCTACTGCAATTTCCAAATGTTATACATACGTTTTATATCCAAAGTTGAGTGGTCCTCCTTTGATAGAGTGGTCCTCTATCAAATCTGCCTTTTCCTACTGGCACTTACAAACAGTTATCCTGGACCTTCTCTGTAAGAGAGATATCTTGAGCTGTTTGAATTTCCTAGTCTGATGAAATATGTTTTAGTCATTCTTGTGGCTCTTATTGATCTCTCTCCAATTTTTCCATACTGCTTGTGTTGTGGGCAGCAGAACAGTGTGGTATGCTAGCAGAGGTTACGTTAGTGCCAATAGAGACAGTGTTATCTTCCCGCTTGGTATTTCTTTATCCACATACCAAACCACAACTCTGTGTGATTACTCATGGAAGATGATAATATTGGATTATATACTTTTTCCACAGAACAGGAGGATAAAAATCTAGTACCTTTGCAGTTGCCTTCTGGTTGAATAGTAGATCCCCTGAATTGGAGTCTGTAAAAAGATGCTTATCTTGAATGTATTGTATAAGGATATTTGTAGGGGTTCCTTACCGGGTTGTATTCCATGGGCATCCCAAGAAGGGTACTGAGATATATGAGAGGCACTGTAGCTTGAATCCTTATGAGGACCACTTCCAACAGCTGCTACCTTGTCTGATGTCAGAGACTGGGAACTTTCAGAATTAAAATTAGTATTTTTCCTGCACTGAAGAGAAGGGCTCTGAGGTTCTCTGTGGAGATGGGGGGCGGGGAAATGCAGATGGTTTAAAAGAAAACAAAACCAACAGCAACAAAACAATCAAAAAAAGTCCCACAACGACAAAGAAAACTGATTGCATCCTGTCTTGCATGTCAGAGGGTATGTGTGATGCTTCCATTTCCCATCTGAACATCTGAAGGCAACTGCAGGCAGCACTTAATTTCCCTTATGCCTTTTAGAAACGTTGTTGGTTTTGATCGACTGGAACAGACAGTGTCTTGGCACTCACTTGTATCTGTACTGCAAGGACTCCAGAACGGAGGTAAACCTAACAGCAGAGCAAAGGTGCCTGAGCTGGATCAGCGGCAGCACCTCGGCAATATCTCACTTGGGCCCAGAAGGACCTGCAGCACCTGAGAAATGGGTTATATTAGCTTTGCCAGGTGGGAACTGCCTCTCTTGCTGTCACGGGACAATCCAGTCTCTTCTGGGGTATGTGGATACTACCTCAGTGCACAGGCATCTAAAAATGTAGAAATTCTGAGCTTAATTGTTAACAAGTGAAATAGACACTTGGAGCACAATAGAGCAAGGAAATAGATGAATGAGGCAGAGAGAATTGGCAGAATCTGTCAATTTTTCTTTCTTTAAACCACCAAATTGGTTTTTTTAAAAGGTTAAATGAAACCAAGCAACCACATAATACATTTTTTAAAAATAACAATAAAAAAATATTTATTGCATTTTTTGGATAAGCCGTGTCTCCTTAAGGGATTTAAAATCTTTCTTACCACAGACTTATTTGACAGTTCAGTCACAGTTTGGCCACGGTCTGATCAGTATGGTTAGCCAAGAGCATCACCAGCCTGGAGGACATTGTTGATATTTGATGCCTCAATAAACAGTCTGGGGGCTGTGAAAGGAAATATAAACAATAGAGACGTTTTTAGTGTAAATACAAGCACAGAAAATAACCCATGTTCCTTAAAGACCTTGTGCAGGATGAATCATTAGCGTTGCTTAAGTAAATCGCGTGGAGTTGAGGAGGGCCTGGCTGGCAGTGTCAAGTAGTTAGGGATGGAAAATAATTAGAAATGACTGTTAGCAGCTGAAGGTAAGGATGCTGCTGGCTTGGAGGGCGACACCGAGCTGCATCTTCTGATGGAGCTTTGGCAGCACCCCACTTTGCCGTGGGCAGTGTGCTTCAAGTTTCACAGGCGAGATTTGTGAGGAGAGGTAATCTATTTTTTGGACCAAATAATATCATGTTAATGGGTGGGGGGGAATACAAGTTTTTGGATGCACAAGCTGTTCTGTAGATCCAAAATAGCCGCAGCAGTCTTCACAGCTCGTTAACAGTTTAACAACTGTTTGGAGTGTAGATAGATTGCATTGGTCCAGCCACCTGACAGCAGAAGTGATGGGTGACTACAAAGCAGGAGGAAAGGTGAACAAATGCTGGGCTGTTATGGAAAACAGCATGACTGAAACTTTTACTGCCTGTGGATTGTGGAGAGGCTGTCTGGGAGGGGAGTTGGAAATACCTTAAGACCAGTATTCCTGTTGAGTCTGTAATTTTGTTTATTTTATTTTTTGGTGTCCAGTAGAACCTATATGAATTTTTGTTTCCAGATTCTCTTCTGAAGGGATCTTATACATTTCTTCAAAGGATCCAGACTGAGCAAACACAGGGTTGGGTTTTTCTTTTCCCTCTGGTAACTGGATATTTCTGGCCTTTATCAACTATGAGTTCATTCAGGCATCTACTGGCTGCAGTTTCTTACCCACACGGTTTCCCTGAGGGCGTTTTGTCCACCAGATGACATGTATTGCTTATTGGGGAGGCACAAGGCTCTGCTCTCGTCATGTTGCTGATTGTGTTGCGAGGGGGATTTACCGCCACGGTTGTGGAAATGTGTTGGAAAAACACGTTAGCCCAAGCACGGTTTAGTTCCTTTTGGCACATATAATTTCCAAGCATTTCTGATATTGTATGAATTTAGCAAATTGAAGGTTGTTTAAAAATGTAATTGGAGATGGGGGAAGGTTTCTAGGGAAACCTTTCTTTGAGGCCAGTATGGGTTGTGGTTGCAGTTCAACTTAGCTGAAGCGAACCGGCGGTACATCACCACTTTGCCAGTTGGGGGTGAAATGTTCAATCTGCTTCTTCTCGGCCATCACCTCCTTTGAGTTATCCAGCAGACTGTGCAGGGGCTGTACCTGTACTTTGGTGAGCAAAACGTTTAAACTCTATTCTTATTCTCTCATGTGACGTTCATGTGAATATGACCAGAAACTTGTCCCTTTGTTATATTATTTTTTTAATAAGGTGAGCTCCAAACATTTGTCTTACGAACAAAGTCTTTCAGCTCTCCTTGTTTGTTAAGTCTTCATTTTCTTAAGATGTAAATGGATGTCTTGTGGACTAACTTGACCGATACAATGTTATCACACTATGGAGTTGAAAAACAAAACCAGCAATCCCACTTCTGTGCTATAGACAGAATATTATTATTATATTATAAATTGTATTATTAAATTACATTATTTAGCAAATTATGTTTTCTCCTGTACTTTATTCAGTTGTCTATACATAAGTTATGGAGGGGCTTCATCTAGCCACTGCCAACTGAGGAGCTCCCTGCTAGGATAGGTTTTATTTATCTAGCAGCTGAGTGCCATTTCAGCCAGTGACTACAGAAGTGTGAATGTAAAATGCGCAAGGAGCAGAAGTTAGTGGTGTGAGAGTCATGTGGCACTTCTGCGTAATGCTACGCTGTCGTGGTTTAACCCCAGCCAGCAACTAAGCACTACACAGCCGCTCGCTCAGTCCCCCCACCCAGTGGCAGAGTCGGGGGGGGGGAGGTAAAACTCGTGGGTTGAGATAAGAACAGTTTAATAGGACAGAAAGGAAGAAACTAATAATGGTAATAATAACAGTAATAACATGACAATCATAATAATAAAAGGATTGCAATATACGAAACAAGTGATGCACAATGCAATTGCTCACCGACCGATGCCCAGTTAGTTCCCGAGCAGCAATCCCCACCCAGGCCAACTCCCCCCAGTTTATATACTGGGCGTGACATCCCATGGTCTGGAATACCCCTTTGGCCAGTTTTGGTCAGCTGGTCCTGGCTGTGTCCCCTCCCAACTCCTTGTGCCCCTCCAGCCTTCTTGCTGGCTGGGCAGGAGAAGCTGAAAACCCCTTGACTTAGGATAAAGACTACTTAGCAACAACTGAAAACATCAGTGTGTTAGCAACGTTCTTCTCACAATGAACCCAAAACATAACACTATACCAGCTACTAGGAAGAAAATTAACTCTATCCCAGCTGAAACCAGGATATATGCAAATGGCTGCACCCTGACATCCTGTGGGAAAAGCAGTAACGATTACTTGAGCATTTCCTATTGCCACAGAACTGCTGTACAGGTTGCACTTCAGGTATTTGTCGGAAGGAAATAAATATGCATCAACTTATTAAAAGGCTTTTGTTTTTAAGTGTTTGGGAAGGTGACACACAAAATGAATGTTGCTGAATCAGGTACTTTCAGCCATCCTTGAACTAGTACAAGTGTGACTGAGGCACAGACCAAAGCCCCCAAACTAGGCCAAGCAGGCCACGAAAAAAATAGCAAGTGCTACATTGTCCCTTTTACTCCTTCTTCTGGGAAACAGAAAGGTAAATTATCACTGTTTGTGATAAATAGGCAAGCTAGGACCTTTGTTTTATGAAGTACCATTTCAGATATCCCCTGAAGGTGACCAAGCATGCGACTCACCTCTTATAAGCAGTAGGAGCTCATGTGGCCCAGGTGGGTTGTGCCTTGCGCTGTGCTCTAGGCAGAAGAGTAAGAGAGCGCTTGGATGACAGGGTTGTAGCCCCCAGATTCGCACAGGATTCGTTCACTTGTTTGACGGAGTTGAGGGTGGCACATCCACTTTTTGCCTCCTCCTTTTTGACCTAATCATGCTGTACATCGAGTCAGTTGGTTGTATCGACGGAGAGAAATTTTGCAGAACGGATGCCGCAGAGCTTTCCTCACAGCAAACAAGAAATCGTAACTGCTTACAACAGGCGCTGCTTTATTCTAGAGCATCTTTAAGAAAGGCTGGTGAGATGCCCAGTCTGTAGCAGGATAAAATGTGATTTGTTGTCTTAAAGCCCCCCTCAGAGTTGGAAGAGTTAGCAATAAGATGTAGTTTGATACATCTTGTGCCTTGAGGGGTGCCAGCCTTCAGGTCTGGTTTCCTGGGACTCCCAACATTTTGCCCCATTCTCTCATTACGTTGACCAAGGCGTTTGGCAATCCTTGATCTTGGGGTAAGTTTTGCACTGAATATATGCCTGGTTTCAGTTACAGCATTAAATAAAAGTGTCTGTGTTATCTACTTATGTGTCCAATCCATAAAGTTCATACAGTGGACCCATTCATAGGGTAGTAAAGGTTATTTAGAAATAATGTGAAGCTTCATTCTGGAACCCGTCCAGTAGTGTAGAACATGTGCTTGCTAAATAAGACTGGATTTAAGCATTTTGTGCTTAGCTTTTTATGCACGTTTTCTCTTTTAATTCTACTGAAGCAATTGGGATTTTGTATACCATGTTTCGAGAAACAGAATTAAAGAATTATGAATATAATTTGAATTCTGTTGTAAACCATGTCATTTTCTTTGCAGTCACATTCAACATGGGAGCGCATTTTGTACTGAAATGAGAAGGAGGCATGAGAGGAGAAGACAACTATAAAGATTAAAAAAAAAGCAGCAGAAATGGTTGCTTCTAACAGTCATCTAAACTCACTAAACAATTGAATTCATCTGTGAGTAGCAAGGATAGTGTCTGGAGTAGTTATATGGCAACAGCATGAGTACTTAGGCATTTCTCCCTGTGGATAGTTTGCAATGGTTCTATACTATTCATTTAAAAGACATTTGCTTGGGAACAAAAGTATATTATTTCATATATCTTACAAGCCTGCAGAGGCTGAGGGTGGTTCAGAACCTATACCTTCATCTCTTTCCCAATGTCTGGATATTCTGATTTTGAAAGCAAAGGTTAAGCACTGGAAATCCTTTGCCAGATGTCTGTAAGTACCTTCATGTTACAGTTTCATTGTCATGAAGTTAGCTTTCCATAGGTCTCTTCAATTGGTTGATTTGTGGGTCTGGTCTTGTATCCTTTTTCATTCTTGCTGCTATATCCCAACTGCAGCATGCCTCACTAGGGATGAAGGCACAGCAGCTGTCATACCTTGCTTGAGCTCATGACAGCAAAGTTGCAGATCATGTCTCTGTGCAGCAAACCTTGGGTTTCATTGTGACCCCTGGCAGAAAACTCCCCAGTATGCGAGATGATGTGGAGCATTACATCTATTGACACTTCAAAGGGCTGCTTTTGGCCTCTTAAAACTGGCCTCATTTTGGCTGCAGCACAGCACATCCCACCTGGGGTTCACTGATCCATTTCTTCTGGCATGCGAGAGAAGAGACTGTGGTGCTGCCTTCCCAAAACGTGAGCTAGAGCCAAACTTCTGAGCAGCGGGACTCAGCTGTGCGAGTCATGCAGTGCTGTGACACAATAGGATGCTCTTACAACTGGAGCATTTCGGCAATCCAGTGAATGATGCGGCTCCATGTGGAGTCGCATCAACCCAGTTGACAGGGTGGAACCTCCTGCGTCTGGCTTGGCACTGAAGAAAATATATCTTGTAACTCTGTCCTGGGGCGTGACAGGTTTGCAGTATCCAGAAGAGCAGAAACAAGCCGTTAATCAAGGGCAGCTGCTATTTTGGTCCTTGAACTAAGAAAAGTGTTCTGCGAATAGTGAGAAATCCCCTGGAACGTTTCACCTTGTCTGTCCCTCGGAGCTTGCGTTAAATTCTGCAGAGTTGCGTTCTGTAAGAATAATTGCTTTCTGTTCCTTAATGCTCCTGCTTTTGGAGAGCCTTTCTGTCCCCATGTGTGCCAAAGCAATGCCATTGTAGTTCCTTCAGCTTGGCATGTAGTTTTTCTAGTCTGAATAATCTTAAGAGAATGCGGAAACCTGTGAGCCTGTTAAATTATTGGAAGCACTGGAAACGTACGTCTGAGCCGTCCAGAATCTCAGGTAATGGAGTGGAGGAATTTCTCAAGAACTGGTCATGTTTTTCTTTCCAGAGGGCTTGAAAGGGTTGGTTTGTGCCCATGGGTGATGTAGTATACTTCAGAGATAAGCCCATCAATACGTTAGTTCGTGCGCAAGTTTTGTCTGCTCTTAGAACTACAGTAGCTCTTAGAGAAGGAGGATGCAGTTGTTTAGCATTTTTTCCCCTATTGAGGTACAATATTCATTACGAGTAATTAAAAATCTTTCTATAGCTGCTATAGCTGGCTGAAAAGTACATGAAAGGATAATTTTATGACATTACAAAAATATACATATTTTATAGTCACCATACATCTTTGCAAATAAATTAAATGAGGATTTCCATAGGATAGGTACTGAATTTAGGGCAGGCTCCTGGGTGCAGCTACACCAACGTCAGTCTGTAGGACTCTTACAACATTATCAGACCCGGTGGTGAGAAAAAAAGTGCAGAAGATTCAGTAATAATAAAGTTATGTTCCCAGGAAGTTTCTTGCCCTTCATTATTTCATGACGATCCATAGGACTGCAAAGATTAACCTTGCATATGACAGCTTTTATTTCCCTTCAAATCTTTCTGTATTTTGGCAAAATCTTAACCATGCAGAACCCAAGCATCTCTCTTCTTGTGCTGTATATGCAGTGCTTCTGTTCAGCCTGGATTCTGCAGGGGCAGGGGTGTTCTTTTTGCTTGTACAGCGAAGTTGACTTCAAACTGCACTTGTGGACCACAAGTTGCTGGGGGTTTTGACGCTTTTCAGCCACACAAAGTTGCAGTTGGAAGTCAAGATTATTTTTTTTCCGTGGTCTGGTGGAAATGTTACAACAGTAGAGCAGATCATGCTTGCATCTTGCATCTTCATTCTCTTTCTTATGCCCCATTGCAGAAGATCAAGCAACTGTTTTTGGCTAGTCTGGGTGTAGTCACTCAAACTGAGCATTCAGAACTAGCGGCTCTCAAAAACCTGAGTGCTTGCACTAAATATGGAAAGCTTGGCTCCATGCAGAATTTCCAAATGGGCAAGAGCTCTTCCATGTGTTCTTGGGAAAGAGATGTAAATAGCATCCCTGAAAAAGTTAATGATGCGCTAACCTAGCATATAAAGTTTGTGGAGTTGCCTTTAAATATGCTAAAGACATTATGGTTTGAGAAAGAAATTAGTGTCTGGCAAATTATATGTTTGCTTGTAAAGAACAATAGTGTCTTAAAACAGAAAGTAGACTTATGGGAAAATCCAGCCTGTGCACATTTGTGTGCTGCAAATGCTGTGATGCGGGCAGAGTGAAAATGCCCTAGAGCATTTCTGGAAACTTCAAATGGAAAGATTAGGAATAAGTGCCGAGGCTGACAGTGCGTAGGAGTACAGTGTAGAGCATTATGGAGACTTAAACTGAACAAACAAATATAGAGACCTATGATCAGCTTGTATCACAATTATTTTCTTGTTGTCATTGGACAGAATTTGGGCCAAATTATCATCTCAGAGTAGTGTGACTCTGAAATTGCTACTAACCTAAGTTTCAGAGTGGCTTTCTGGACAAATTCTAGTCTTTCACCTCTTACGTTAGTATCTCTGCTTCTCAGATATGGAATCTTGCAGTAACCAAAGAGGAATGCTTTCCTTGGTCAGGAAAAATTTTCCTGGAACCGAGGAGAGTGAAGGCATCAGTCCAGTTTCCAGCAGAATCTGACACTTCCATTGGCATTTTTTATCTTATTTAGGGCATGAAATATTCCAAGAAGCAATTGGACAAACTGATTAAAAATTGAAAATGAAACACCTGATTTTGGTGCTAGGATCTGATTAAGAGTTATTAGTCTTATAATAAAGTTTACTGTTTGAGAGACGCTATTAAAGGTAAAATTGAATTTTCACCATAAAGTTTATATGATCATGTTTATTAACGTTGCTTTCCCTAGAGTCACTTACATTTTGTTTAAGTAAAATACATAAAAAGTTAAATACTGGTCTGGCTGGGTTAAAGCGGTTATATGTTAGGGTCCTTTCCTTTCCTCATTACATTTTTATGAACATCAAAAGTTTCTGCATTGGAGCGAAGGCCTACATTCAGGAAAACTTTGTAGTCGCATCAAATCAGAGTGAAAATGGAATAGTTTTGCCACTCTTCAATACAAGCAATGCTTTCAGAATGCTCTGCAGTATGAATGTAAACTTCAGAAATTTGGAAGAAGTTGCAAGTATAAATATTGAAATCCAGATTAAAACACATTTTACATTGGCATTGAGTGGGTCTTGTGCAAATATATAAAATAAAAATCCCACTTATTAAATATTTCAAAGTAATTCTAGACTATCACATAAAGATTGAGTCTGAATTCTTTGAAAATAAATCACATAAACCAACACAATAATGTCTAAATTTCGAGCTGTTGGTAAGTTTGTGAATTTCTTTTTCTGAGTCCCTGATTTTTGTACTTAAAAAAAAGGAACAATTCAGTTTTAAATTCTTTGCTCTCCTCAGCCTTAAATTCTTGATTCTTCTACATGTGCAGTTTTTAAGATAATATGACTTGTTAAAACATATTTTTTTCTTTTCCTGTAGACAAGATCAAATAGGCTTTGTTTGACATTGTATTGCACTTTCCCTCCAGCTACGCAGAAGAGGCTTGCATGCAACGAATGCTTAACTTCAGTAGGCAAAGCGAAACTTTTGATGCTGGAAACTAAGACTCCAAGCATGTCGCTTTAAAGACGTGTTTTAATAAAAAGTGTGCTGACTAAAACTGCTGTACAACACCATCTCATCCTGCTAAGAGGCACACGGGAGAGTCAAACTCTAAGAGCTTGCATGGCATTGGGTGGAGTGTTTTGGTTAGATACAGCTATTGGACTTTGAATCCAGCGCTTTAGACCACACACCTTTTGGCTTTGTTTTCCTTCTCTTTGTTTCTGACAAGGAAAAGGTTTTCCAGGCTGAGGATGTTTTAGAGGGGCTTTTTTTGCCTTTTTTTTCTTTTTTTGCCTTTTTTCTTTTTTTTTTCTCCTTTTAAAACTCTTTCATAATTTTACTCAACCCGTTCCAGGGTTTGTAGAGCTGTTGACAATGTTTACTGCATAAGCTGGGATAGCTTATGCAGTAATTTGTAATTTTTAGTAATTTCATTTCTCCAGTCAGTTCTGTATTGTTTCCTTCCTGAATGTGCAAAGGTGATGGAGGCTATAAAAAGCCTATTAGAGTATAAAGAAGTGGGAATATAAAACAGCGATACAGATCTCCTTTGGAGCTTTGTTACCTGAGGGATTTCTAAAATGGAGAGTAACAAGTTTCCCTTAAACTGCAAATTGGTTAGTCTCTATGAACTAGACCTGGGTTCAAAGAAGAATTAAAATTATAAATGCTGAAAAGAGGATGGGATTTTGCATGAGCTGGGAGAAACTGCTGAGGGAGCGCATGAGGGAAGCTTGATGACGTACCTGCTGTGCAAGCGAGAAGGCAGAGTCCCTGAGTGGGATAGAGCTGTTTTTTCATGCTAGAAGGTCAGCTGGGGTGGAAAGCAACTGCAAAAGGGCTGTGGGCTTTAGGGAAAACAGAGCAGTAGGTAACACACTTTTTATCCCTTTTTCTGGGTGACTTACACTATCTGAAGATGTGAATTTGGGGGAGGAGTTTTGAGGAGGTCACTGGCTGCTGGCTATACTCCAAGGCCATTTGGGTCTGCTGAAGATCATGGAGGCTGTCCTGTGGTGTGTAAACTAAATCTTGGGCTAGAAAGTCAAATGGCAGGATCCCCTCCCAGGAAAAGGCACATTTCTGATGGGAGAGGTGCACCTGGAAAGAATCAGAGATGCATCAGTGATGAGACTCATCTGAAGCATATTGATGAGACATATTCTGAAGCAGAGGTCTTAAGTGGTGCTATGAAAAAAAGAGGAATATTGTGAAAAACACTGAGGAAGATTATGGCAATAGGCAAGAATTTCTTAAGGTGAGATCTTTCAAAATGTGTACTGGTCATGCAGAAGAGGGGATGGAAATCAAACGATGGTACTGAGCAGAGTTTTATTAGTAAGAATACCACCGGAGTAGTCTATTGCATAAACATGTAAGCTGGATGGTCAAGTGGACGCTAAACAATATGACAGCAGTCTTTCAAAGAGAAGTGCCAGAATAAGTAGCATGAAGCTCAGAAGATGAAGCAGGCTGAGATAAACACACTAAATAGGAAACTATTTTTAAATAACCATGCAGAATAAAGATGACCATTGCTTTAAACTGCAGGGTTGAGGCTCAAGGCAAGCGGTGACTTAGAGGTGAGAGGCAACTTATTGGTATTGATTTTTTTTTTTTTTTCTGTAATTAAGTAAACTTGTGAAGTTCTCTGAGGTATGCTACATGCCTTTGTGCTTACACTTTTGGTGCATTGGCAGGGATGTCAGCTATTGTGTGTGGGACTGCATGGTTATAGTGAGCAGGGTTAACCTCCAGGATGGGGCTGGCCAGGTTCTGCCTGCTCTACTAGGCAGCTGAATGCCTTTGGTGGCTGGCAGCCACAGCTCCTAAAAACATGGTGATGAGGCTTTCCTTTTGAAGGTTTGCGTGAGAAAAGATGAAGATTCAAGAAATCTACCTTTATTCTTTTTCTGCAGAAAAATCAATGAATAATATTTTGACGTTCAATATACCCTTCCTGACAGCAGTATAGGTTTTCGCTCAATTTACAGGTGGTTTTTGTGTGTGATAATACTGCAGTTGTCAGCCCAACCATGGTGATTTGCCTCACTGATAACATATCATATAAATCATGGAAGGGAGTGGGTTTTTTCATGTTATGGCAATGTGCCTCCTTCTCACAGGTACTGTATTTCTAGTGATTCAGACTGAGCATCCAAACATATTTCTAATTCCTTTTCTGATGCTAAGTCATTAATTCCTTTGTTCCTGCTTAATTCACTTCCCTTTTTCTTAATGCTCTTACTGTTCCCTACAGGTGTTTAGTATACTTAAAAAGCTGTAATAAAGTTGTCAGATGACACCTGTTCCTTTTCAAATAGCCTAAAGGGAACTTAGCTCTTAGCTCATTTATTTATTTATATATTTGGCTCTTCATTGTTCCTGGAGTACAGCAGACCATTTTAGAAACAGCAATAGTGTTGAAAAAAATATATAAAATATATGAAAACTGGACTTCAGTGAACTCTGTGCATTATGTGTTTAGCTTTGCTGCTTTTTCATTAAGTTGCTTTCTTACCTTCTTCCTCTAACCAAACCCTTTAAAAACACCTTGGTGGAGTTTCCTTGTTTTATCAATTACAGACCCGCTGTGTTCTCAGCACTACTGTTAAAATAATGTTTTTTATAGAGTTGCTCGTTATTGCAAAAGCGACCTTTCTGCACTGGTAAAATTAGGACAGTCTCAAAGGTCAGCATGAACAATTCACTGATGCAGCTTCACTTCAAGTTGACTTCTCCCTTCCTGGGAATAAAGCACTGGACAGGCGTGCGCTTCCCCAGCTCTCGGCACGCTCCCTGCCTCTTACGCTGCTTTAGCAGCAATCCAGCTCCGTTCCAAAGCAGTCCTCAGGGCTGCAAGGCAGCAAAAGCTGCTTGCTGCTGCACGTGGGCATTGCTTAGGGCTGCTTGATGTTGTAACTACATGAGACTAAAAGGACACCGTAACATAAGTACGCTCAAGGAAGATTAGTCGCGCTTTGGCTGGGCAGTATTTGGTGTGTGCGATACAGATAACTACAAGCCACAGTACTGCCTGGGAACATTTCTGTAGTATTCTGGGCCCTGGGAGGATGTCTCTACCGCAGAAGCTCAGGCGTGTGCGTGAGTGGAGAGATGCTGAAGGGGGAAAAATATATTCTGGGAAAATGCCACTGCACATTTATTCTGTAAATTGTGCAGAAACACCGCAACTGCGGCGTAGGCTGCCTGGTAACTGTCTGCAGTCCTGGAGCAGATGTGGTAACTTAACGAGAGGATCATTCTCCCTTCCCATGCCAGTGCCCTTTTCCCTTTCCTCAGGTGACAACAGCAGCTTTTGCTTCTTCATTCACTGAAAATCAATTGTTTTTTCCACATCAGCCATTCCCAGATTGCAGCTTTTGTGTGTGAGCTGCTTGCATGAGCCTGTTCCTCAGCTTCTGTTGCCTCTCATGCCCTGAAGAGGGGAGCTGCTGCTTCTGTATTACATTTTTTTCATCTGACAATAACAAGCAATAACTTTTAGATCCTGTTAGTATTAAACCTTGTCTTTCCTTGCCATATACAGTTCTGTTTACTCATCTTGAGATTCGGGTAGCTGGGAAAATATTCTCCTTTCTTTCTTGACTAGATTTTAATAAAAGTAGTGTCAAATACCAAGCATTTTCTGGATGTTTTTGTCTTGCGGGACCTTCTGGGGAAATAAAATTTCCCTTGTTTCCACCAGAGTTCTTGTATTACACTGCAGGTGGTCAGACATGGATCACAACTCTCCTGTATGATTTTTACAGATGAGATGGTCTTTGGCTGAAATTTAAAAGATCAGACGAGAAAACTCTGTCAACTTTGCGGAACTCAAAATTCATTTGGAATAATGCCACCTTGAGCCATTGGCCAGTATATAGTAGGTACTGGGAAGGTTGTTTCCAAAAGTTAGTCTAAGAATTATTCTCCTGGTTCTCTGAACTTCAGGAAGGCCCTAACACAGTTATGGTACTAGCAAGCAGAGGAGCTTGCCTATGTGCTACACGCACCAGTCTTCTGAGTTAAATCAGTGGTTCCCATGTGTGTTACCTAGGTCTACTTCACCTTTGTGCTGTTGTCAGAAAATGCCCATCTCCTGCTGTGTTTTTTCTTTCCATTACCTTCAGACATGCTTTTTAGGAAGCCTAATGTTTACCCACTTAAGCAATTGACTGCACATTAATTTCTTTAGTCCTAAATGCCAGATTGCCTGTTTACAACTTAACCTTTTCTTGACCCGGTTCACAGCTTACTTTCTTGACTTATGGCCCTCACCAGTTTTTCACCACCATTTGGCTCCAGCTGTTCTTACAAAAAGAGACATTTAATTGCACCTTCCAGTCAGCCTTGGGGCTTGAGAACACTCATCAGTTTTAATCATGTTTGCAATACTCTGTATAGAAGAGACAGCAGCTCTTAACCCTTTGCAGTGAAATGTGTTTTCAGTCCTATATTTATTGGAAGTGCTTATATGGCATTCTTACAGGATTTAAAAAACCACGTGGGAGACGAAGGAGTGAGATTTAAAACAGCGGAGGAGCTGAGCAAGAAGTGTAAGCATTACGAATAGGATAGGAGGAGAGGTGATAGGTCTTGTTCTGCAAATGCTGCCATCCTCCAGCTAGAGATCGTTACCATCTCACATCCATTTGTTTTGAGCCTCTCAATGGTTAGTTTGATTTGTCTCCTCTGTTCTCCTAGTGCAAGACAGTAAGTGGGGTATAGCTTTTTAGTGCCACTTGTGACCGTACAGATCTTCATCATATTCTTTTTCAATTGTCTCTTTTTCTGACTGAAGAATGTTTAGTTCTTTTTCATGCAGAAGCTGTTCCTTATTTTTGTTTGTCCTCAGCTTCCTCCTCTGGACCACTTCTGCTTATGCTAACATGTTTTGAGAGGAGAGAGCCAGGACTGCACGCGGTACTTGAGTTGTATTTTTGCTCAGTAATGATGATGATTGCTTATTCCTGTTCTTTATTCCTCTGTGAGAGTTTCGCTTTTGCTTTTTATTTTGTTTGTTTGTTTGAGACTATATTTACTTGGAACTACAGTGTGTAACTGTCTATTGCAATCCCAAGATCTTGCTCCTCAATAGTAAAGGTTAGCTTAAACTCCTTCACTTTGTATGGAAAATTGTATGTGTGCGTGCCTGAAAGTTTATCCAAATAAGTTTCATTCATGTCTACATTAAATTATTTGACAATGTAATGTCCAATAACAGAGTGTGATTTAGACTTTTCTGCAGTTCTTCAGAGTAAGCCCTCATCTTTATCTCCTTGAACAGTTTGATGTATCAACAATCATATTCATTGTTTTTCCATTAACCACATTTTCTATATTACTTATAAGCATATTGAACTGTCCAGATCCTTCCTTTAATAGCAAGAAGCAACTGATAACTCTTACTTTGTTTCCTGTTGTCATAAATGAATAAAGAGTTCATCTCTGACATCTTGTCACTTTTCCTTTTGGCTGCCCAGTTTCTTTTGGGACCTTCCAGGTAGATGTTATTTGAGCATCTTCTGGAAACACAGTGGACTATATCCACCAGATCTTTTTCTGTCCTTTTCGTACTATTTTTGGTTGAGGCTGCTGCCTGCAGAGGTTTTGTTTGCCAGCTTACAAGTAACCCTAGATTTTTTTATATTTTGGCCCTCTGTATTCAGAGCTCTCTAAGCGCTCAGTGCTGAGCTGTGGGATAGGGGCGAGAGGCTTTCCGACTGCAAGTCCAGTTTATACAGCTCTGTAATCAAGCAGTTTCTCTTCTTTGTCCGTAGCTGGTGGAACTTGGGTAACTTCCCCACTCCAGCTGGATATCTTAAAACCTGCAGAAGGAGATGCTGGTATCCGCACTCTGCAGTCCAGCAGGATTGTTTAAAGCAGTATCAGTGGGAACGGTTCCAGGTTAGTCTCTGCAGCACAAAAGACCTACTGTGAGCCAGATCTGTGTCCAAGATGTATTCACATTATGCAAGTATTTCCTGTTCAAGATGACTATTAATCAAACCAGACAACTCTTTTACAGCAAAAGCTTTCTATAAAATTCATATTTAGGACATGGCGTAAAGTTACTCCATAAAAACAGTTGTTGATGGTTTAACAAAAAGTAAAAAATAAAAAAAAACCCAAGAGTATTGGGGAGTAAAAAGACTGCTTCTGGAAAGTAGACTGGCATTTAGCTCTTGTATGATCTCATCTTTATGCTTTTCATGATTAATACTTCATATTTCTACCAGAAGATGACTGTATTCATTTAACCTTGAAAGCAGGTTCTACAAGAAGGGGAACTTGTGATTTTATTTCTGAGGTGCCTTGTTGAGGGTGTAATGCATCCTGCATCATGAAAGATAAGCTCCTTTATTATAACTTGACAAGTGTAATGAAGCCCCATTACAAGATCTCTGCTGATCGTATTCGGACATGGAAATGGTATTAGAGAGTGTCAGTGACTTTGACTTATACAAAGAGCAAAATGTACTTTCAGCCTGCAAGTGAGAGAGCGGTGCTTTCCTCTTTCTGCACAGAAACATTGAATTTCAGTGAATAAGTCACCTAGGTGATGGGTGACTGCTATACGGAGAGCAAAACAACCACTGAACTTTACTCAAAGGCATGAGTTTTTCCTGTCATATAATTAAGAATCCCCTAATTTAGAAAATGCGTTTCACTTCTGAAGTATCTTCTCATCTGACTTTGTTGAACAAAACAACTACCGCTTTCCTGGAAGGCTTTTTCCGTGCTGTGTTTGTCTTCTGTGCTCCAGCAGCTGGTGGTTGTGCAATGACCCTGCCCACCAAGCGGCTTTCCTTGCACCCACCAGACCTGTGTTCCCTTCTGTTGACACAGTTCTGCAGTACGTGTTTAAAAATCTTTTTTTTTTTTTTTCCAAGATGAAGCTCAGCTACTTTAGATCTGTCCCATCCTCCTCTCTCAGAAGGACCTCTATGGAGTTTCACACTTGAAAATATGATGGAGGGTTTCCCCTACCCAGAGCATCTCGTACTAAAGCGCAGTTCCAGTCCTTATTGACGGTGAGGAGGTGTGTGGTTGAGGAAAAGGGGAGCTACACCACGTTTCTGTTTCCTTTCCCTGCTGCTTCTGTGGCCTTCCAGACAGCTAAGCTTTCTTTTTCATTAAGTAGATGATTTCAAAGGCTCAGTCTGGGTGTTGCCTTGTGTAGCAGAGGGCGCGTGATGCAAATTCTGGAGAGGAGGGAAGAACGGCAGTCCTCAGGGTAAATAGCCAGTTGGCTGCAGGCCACAGGGCTGTTCAGGTCTTAAAGTCTTGTTGGAGGTACAGGAATGACAGAGCTGATGTGTAGGATCATTTTTCTGAAACTGTTAAAGGAAATCCATCTATGCTTGGTACTTGACAACTCGCTGGGAAGCAGTCAGACAGCCAAGTACGCTCACTCGCAGACCTCAAATGTGTTTTATGTTGGCAGTATTAATTCTGAATAGAGCAGTGTTACAAAGATATATTTTATTCTTTTGGAAGTTACAGTTTATTCCATTCTCTAGGGATAGTGTGGTCTTTTTAAACCCCCAGCAGTGAGTTTTTACTTTCCATTTCATCTGAAAAGACCGCAGAATGGCCAGTCAAATGTTCAAACCAAACTCTGCCCTAGTGCACAGTGACAGCGAGGTACTTATTAACTGATGTGTACTATGATTTTTAATTTTTTTTTTAAAGAAAACCAGCCCAACTTTCTAATGAATTTTATAGAGGTAATAAAAGCAAAAACTTTATCTATTCCTCCAAACAATTCCCTTGCCCAGCTTTCATTTGAACTGGAGCAAGGTTTGATCTCTTCCTCCCGCTCCTCCCCCCGTCCAATGGTTATAGCAGAAATTTCCTCTCATTAAGTGAACTTCAGGTGGAGCCCACCCTCAAATAAAAATCCAAACATTTTGCTTTGTTTTGGGCAAAGGAGGCAGGGAGGCATTTAAAAGACAGGAGAAAGACAAATAGCCTTTCTAAACAAACAAAGGATAATTGCTCTCATAAACGTGGGTCCTCGTAATTTAAGAGCAATAGTTTATATACTTGGTAAGCCTTATAAACAGAGAGGGGAGACAAAGGCCAGAGTTGTGTTCAGTACAAGGTCCAACTCAACAAGGCCCTCGATTGTTAAGTTGTGTATTTTGTGAGCCTCCGCCAAGTTTACTTGCTAGCAGCGCTGTGCTGCATGTGCCGATAGCGGCACAAAGGCGCGAGCTCTGGAGTTTCTCCGAGAGAGTCGTAGGAGTTTGAGGGTGCTGTGGCCAAGAGAAGTTAGAGGCGCAAACAAACCGTCCAGTGGATGGCAAATCTCTTTTGTGGTGTGCAGCATGATGTTTTGTGTTTTGCAGGTGGAAGACTCAAACTTAAATCTAGTTTGTGTTTCTAATACAGTATATAGAAAACTAAAATGTGTCATGTATTGGCCAGATGGTAGAAACTAGTGGTAAAAGCTTTAACTTCACCCTTGCCACAGGCCTTTGACAATAGGTAACTCCATGTTTTAAGCGAGGCTGGTTAATTTACCTGTTTTGATTTCCTTTTTTTTTTTTTTAGTGACATCAAGCCTTTCTTCTTAAGATGTAAAAAACAGTTAATGGGCAAATGTTAAACAGTCTTCCTCTTGAATAGACTTTTTTGTGATTATTGATTTACTAGCAGAATTCTCATAGCATGTCTCAGCTTGGGTATGTTCTGTCATACAGGTAAACAAAACTTGAACTGAAAACTAAAACTCTTTCAAATAATGAACCTTAGGGTGGCAGGGTTTTTCAGAGTTGCTTGCAAGATGGTGGTGATGCCAAACTGCATAGTACAGTGGTGTGTCCAGAGAGCTGTATTTCAAGTCTGCTAGCATCTCTAACTTGAGGTGTTTGAGAAGTTTGTGTTGTATGCATTAGCTTCTTTCCCAAGCACCTGCAATCTGCTTGCTTTTTCTTTTTCTTTTCTTTTTTTTTCTATAAATTAGAACACTTTGTACCTGCATATTCAGATTTTGTCTGCTGCAACTACTGCATGCGATGGTGGACAAGTTACACCTGGCTCTGGCTGCATGGTTTTTACTACTAGTGCTGGGAAACAACAGATTGCATTTCAGCAGCTGTATCTGAATGTTCAGAGTAGTAGAGGGAGCTCAGGACAGAGAAAGATGTGTGGCAAGGTGAGCCCAACTGTTAGATGCGTCGCTTACTGTCATTTCCAGTATGTCATATTCTGCATCATCTTCATGGGATATCTAACACAGTCAGGTTGGTGGCACCACGTGGTCATGCCAACCTATAGCATTCCTGTGATGAAAGAAATCTTTCTGCGGCTCTGTGAACCTCACTTGCCTTTAACGCTCCGGTACTGGAATGTGCAATTGCAAGGAAACAGACCTCTTCTGTGAGCAGGCTGTGCTTTTGCCGTCTGAGAGCTGCTTCTCAGTCTGCTAAATGATTATCAGTGATTAATTAGACACGATGGAATTAAGGTGCCAATGATGTGGTAGAGAATGCAGGGGGCGTGCTCGCAGATGATTGATGTAGCTTAGGTGCCTGTCAGCTGCTTTGAGAGCGCGGGTATCTCAAAGTGCCGTGGGGCTCCTTCGTTCCTTCTGTGTTAGCAGGAACACGTAAGTGCCAGCTGCAGAGGAGGCCGCTCAGCCCTGCTACGTGCCGTGGCTCGCCGCGTGCTGATGCAAGCGTACTGATGGGGAGCATGAAGCCGAGCGGCTGAGATGTGCTGTTGAGTTGTCAAAAGAAGACAGGCAACTTATTTTCTCCAAGTGGGGAATCTGTCAGAAGCAGCAGTGTCAGGTCTGTTGCTTAAGCTTCTCAACCTCCCTGACACGTAAAATTTGCCTAGATGTGAAAGCAAATGCTGGGGAAAGTCTTAACAATACATTTGATGCAGTGTTTCTTTTGGATACAGCCTTTTGAAAGAAGTAGAATATGAATTTACATTAAGGTTGCCAAGAGGTCCAAGAGCATCTGAATTCCTTGTAGGTTAGTACACTAGTTATAATGGCTTATTTTAAAATATACAATTAAGTATAAACTGAATTCCCTAATCCAGTTTATGTTGGTTAAAACATAAGAACAAATGTCTGGCTTCATCCTCTGGCTCCATTCATCATTATCAGTATGACATTTTTGACATCATATTGTGCAGTGGAGTTGTGGGTTTTAACAGAGGGCACGCAAAAGGGAGATGAGTGAAATGGCAGCACTTTTATGGCGTCATACTGAAGCTAGCTCAGTGCACGTGGTGTCCTCTGAAACCACTGTGCTTCCCGTAATTTGGGAAAGTGTCTCCCACAGCTGCAGCTGCCACCAGCACTGGGCTGCACTCCATGTTTCCCAAGGTTGGGAGTTCTGGTCCTTCATTCATGCATCCCCAGGCTGCATCGCCCCACTGGCTGCACTGGAGCTCACCTGAGGACCAGATACAACCCAAAATCGTTCTCAGGGTTTATCGTGGCTGTGCTTGTGCCACTCTGCTGAAAGGGGAGACGTGTTTAATAGGGGACAATGCCGATAAAACATGGGTTGGAGCCTGGAAAAGACAATAGAGTAGTCATGCCTCTCATATGTTAGTACAACTCCAGGTAACATTACTCCCAGGAACGTGAGAAGGGCCATTGTCTGGCTGAGTCACAAGGATGTACTGCGCACACAGTGGAAGCTGTTTTCCTTATGGTGTAAATTTACAGTTACAATATTTTGGTAGCTTGGAATCTCTTTAAAGTTTTACAGCTCATATCTATCCGTTTTCTGAGCAGTGCTATCACAGTGTGTCTCAGTTTTAAACAGCAGAAGAAACCTGTGTAAGTGCCCCTTATTGCAAAGGTATATCAAATACTTTTCAGAAAAATACTCTGTGGCTTAAGTAATTAATTTTTAATTAATTTTAGCATAATAAGCTAAATTTAATTCAGTTTAAAAAATAGTCCTTACCAGTGTGCCTCTGGTTCTTTTTTTCTTTCATATATATATATATAAAATTCTGCAAAGAAACTCATCTATTGTAGCATGCCAATTCCTGATGTTAAATATTTTAAGACAAAAAATAAGAAAAGAAAGGAACTTAATAGGGTAAAATCCTTCTGGTTTAATTATGTGAGTGGAATACCCTCATAAGGAATTTGACATCTTTCCCTAGAAAACTGTTTTAAATAATTGATCTAATTGTCTTTAATTTGGTTTCCTAAATATATTAGGTGTATATTGTTAAGTTTTCCCTGGCACACGCTTTTATAAATGAAAGGTAAACTTTTCATTCAGTCATAGGACTTCTATTGTTTCCAGTACTTTCCATACTTAGTAAGAAAATTCAGAGCCGCTGTTTCATTTCTGGCCATCTGTAATTATAGTAATCTGCCTATAGATAGAGCCAAATATAGCTATACATGGAAATAATACACATATATGTATGGAGAGATAATTAGATTATCCTAAGGTTGTGATTCCCTGCTGGAGAACCAGTCTGAATCAGCTGCAGTCCTTGCCAAGGCAGAACATGATCCCTCAGTGCAGGTGTTCGGCATCTCCCTGTTGCTCCACTAAGCAGCGCTACCGGTGCTCCACAAATCCGCAGTGAGATCTAGGTTTCTTTTGGAGTTTGTCCACACCTTTTCTAAGCAATGGCTTGTTGCAGCTGGTTAAACAACACTCTTTAATCCCTAGCTTTATTTTGAAACTCTCGTCGACACCTGCTATAAATCAGTTTTCTCATCCTTAAGACTATAACAGAAACAAACAGCAGTGAGTGATGAATCACAGCCACGTGCTGCAGTGGAGTACTATTCAGTTCACCTAGTTTAAAGCAAAATTCTGATCAAAGCAGTTTAATAATGACATGAAATTAATCAGTAGTCAATGAACTGCACATTTGGGATCAGTACCAGTAATGTCACAGATAAATCGCAACACTGAACACTGAATAAATCTTAATAAACACCGACAGACAAACAGATTTAACTAATCCCCATAAGTTCTAGTCTGTCTTTCACAGGTACGCACACGCACACACGTTCTACCAGCACGTGTACATCACAACCCCCCCGCCCCATCTGGGGGTGCACCCACATCCTGCAGGAGATGTGGGTGCTCTCACCTCGTGGGGTCCCGTGCTGCTCCTTGCAGCTGGTGAGGCAGCACCCACGAGCTCACGTGCGCCCTGTGAGGTGTGGGGCTCTGCCTGCAGCACTTTTCAGGCAGCTCATGAAAGTCTCTGACTGGGAGGCTGCTCTATCTGGCTGATGATTTTCTTCCTCTTTAAGGCGGCTGGTTGGAGAGTGATGATTTTATTTTCTTCCCTTTTAGCATGATCGGTTTGGGGAAGCACCCTCTGGTTTTATGCGTTGTTTACACATGCATACCACAAATGGTTCACTCGCATTCCCATCTTAAAAAGCGGTGTTACCCAGACCATTTGCCAAGGTTGGGCTGTGCCATCGTCACGTGTTCCTAGATCTCATTTTGATATCAGCAGTGATCTCATGCTGCACAGGCAGGGCATAGAAGCACACCCTCCATTCATACTTCTGTGTGCAGCAAGGCTGCTAAATGCAGTTCAAGTGTGATGAGATTGCTTCATGTTCTTGACATTTTGGAGGTTTTTTTGTAAACAAGAATTAAATTCTCTTCAAGGATCAAATAGCTGTTCACAAAAAGACTGGTGAGCTTGCTGCAATGTACTGCAGGCAGATGAGGCTTTATTGTGTTACACGACTTAAGCGATTTGCCAAAGGAGCGGGCTTTGCCAGCTGTAGTCTCAGCTAAAATAATTTATTCTGCCTGAATTGTTCCCCAGATACGGCTGCACTTGCATGAAACTCATTATACTCTGTAAAGAAGATTCAGTAGCATCACTGGTGAGTGCTGTAGATACAAAAAGTAATGAAGAGAAGTGACCGATTGGCTGGGGTGTGCAGGAACCATGGCTCCGTCCCAAGACAGGCATCCCACCTTTGTTTCGGAGGAAGGAAAAGCTGATGTCCATGCCTAATGATCAGCCCTCATGGGTGGAGGCACTGCGCGCCTCTCTGAAGCCTTTTCCTATTGTGTGGTTTTCAAATGGCTTCTGGCTGTTTTATAACATAGCAGATCACTTGGGAATATAGGCTTCTCTCCTTTCAGAGTTTATAAAACAGAGATTTCTAAATCAACAGAGGCCATTCAAGATAAAAGTCTTGTGAATCAAACATCACATCAGCAAGGTGCGTGTTTGTTATCTCATTTCAGTGAACTCAAAGCCTTATAAGGTGTTTTCCTTAAAAAGGCAGGATGGTCAAGAGCAGGTTTTGTTCAATAAGGGGTAACACTCTGTGTGAACTGTGCAGTCTGTCCATCAACCTTGAGCTCTGCTAATGCAGACCCTGGGAACAGACACCTTTCTGTAAGGTATGAGCTACTTTCAAGCTACGATTTTATGCAGTTAAATCACAGCCTGACGCTGTAGTGGCAGAATTCAAATACTGCAAAAGCCACATGTGTAGGATCTTGGTGGAGAGACAGATCATTGATAGCTTGTTTTCCATCTCCAGGTTGATGTACAGACATCCCATTTCAGCAAGTGGTGAACAAAAGACCCATTTCATGTAGTACAGAGATGCTCCTAGGGAGAATTTAACTCCTGAGGCTCAAACGGAAGGACTGCAGTGCTTTAGTACTAGAGAGATCTCTGTAAGACACAAGCTGCCACATGCACTCCTGTCATTGAAAATGTCCTCGTCGGAAGGAGCAATGCTTTTGTCACCTCTGTTTTCTTCTATGTCCCATGTCAAAACAGTCAATCCAAACTGAACAAGAGGGATGCCTTCTGATCCAGACACCTATTTCTACAAGCTAAAGGGTGATCAGGAATTGGCAACAGATTTCACTGTCTTCCAAACTGGATAAGATATTAAATAGTGAAAGCTTCAACATTTTGTACCAGTTCTTGAATCATCCTTAGGGCTACAAAAGTATTTTCCTGAACTGTGTGTAATAATGGTATTATCACTGCCTTGCACATGGCTCACGTGTTCTGTAAATGGAATTAAAATGAAGGAACAAGTAAATGTCAGTATAACTGCATTATAGTAGCTTAGTGGCCCGATGTTTGCAATCTCATCTTGCTTCTTAATTCAGCATTTCTCATACTGACACCTTCGCAGTGTCATGTTACTATACATGGTACATGCTATAAATAGTCATTAATTCAGCATAAGTGGAGTGTAGCTCAGTATAATAAAATAAGGGGAATACTTTCCAGGCAATTACTGATGTTAGAAAAGTCTCTTTGCCACAAATAGAACAGAGAGAATGAACCAGCTTGGCAGTGTTTCAGATTTAGCATGGGGTGAGGGGAGTTTTGATCCTGTGAGATGCTGACTGCTCTGAACTTACAGTAGCCACTGGTACTCTGCACATCCCAGGAAGTACTCGGCATCTAGATACTGCAGCATCAGCCTCTTCACTTGTAAATCCAGTGAGCTACAAAATGTGAAGTTGCTGCAGGTTTCTAAAACATTTCCTAATATAAATTCTTTTTACCTCCTCATTAGAAGTTTTAAAATGTGACTTTGTGATCTCTCTTTATTGGCTGTGTTCCATGTTTCCAAATTATACTGAAAAATGCTAGAAATACATTTTTATAAATTTCTTTTTTGTGTTACTCTTTTGCTTGTAGTCTTGTGCAATTAGGAAGAAGATGAAGTCATTACTATAATTTGTCCACCTGAAACTTCAGTACCTAGTGGAACTGTAGCACAGTGTTAATTGCCTTTGCTAGAACCCGAGGCTCATTACATGTACCTTAATTTACATCACACATCCTGTAAACACAACCTTGTCATCACTTAGCTGCTTAAATATAATAGCAGTCCACCAGTTGGACACTGCTTTGCTCTCTCTGCAGCTTAACAGAGCATAACTTTCACCTGTGCTTTATGTCAATCAGTCTAACTTCTGAAGTTGGTCTTATAAGGAAAAGTGTCAGTTGAACTGAGGGCAGCAGTTTCAGACTCAAGTTCTAGGTTATGAGGATCTTCAGTATATTCATTGTATTATAGGAAAAAAAAAAGAGAGTATCTTGAGGAATTTTCACTGAAGCGCAGCAGTTTTACCAGCCCACATGAGCAGGTTTTAATATGCTTCTGTGGATCATGTACATTGCAGTGAACTTCATCCTCTTTTCTCCCAAAATGGAGAATGCTCTGCATATTATGACTCAGGAGTACAAAATCTGTAAAAGCGTGTACTGAAATAATGTTGAAAAAGTTGTAGCAAGGGCATTGGTGTATCTGTGCCAACCTGATGGAAAAGACTGGCACAGCGTTGCTGATGAAAATAAGCATCAGTTACTCACTGTTACTCCATCCTTCATTTTTCATGCACTCTGACAAATTCTTTCAGTAAGAGTTTTACTTCTCTGTTTTACAAAGGCAAGGATGGCTGACAAATCAGGGCTGGCTGATGATAAAGGCTGGGAATGTTCATGGGTCATGTTGTCTAAACAGCAGCTTAAAGCATCTTCATAGGTGAATTCCTCTATTGTTGGGGGTTTTTTTTAAATCTCACTGCTTCCTAGAAAGCTCTAGATGTCAATCCCAACTCACCCTCTCAGCAGCCTATGCCTTGATGTAATTGTGTACTGTGTGGTAATTTTTAACCCTCAACTACAATGTTTTCTCTTAGTCTCAAACTTTGCTACTGCTCCTTCTTATGTACCTTCTCAAGTACATTAACCTTTCCATCACCTCTGTCTTATATCTGCATACACTGGAGGTAATGGTACATGTTAGCATATCCTTTCCGATCTTCAGCTACACAGGTCAAGATTAGTTAACCTCTTCACTCAGAGTTCATGAATTAACACATTTATTGTGACATTTTCATGAGGGTTTGGCTTGCTTTAATTAGGCATGGTTTGCTCTTCTATGTGAGGCCTCAAAGAGAACAGGCTTGATGAGTTCAATTCAATTGGTAATCACAGAATAGTTGAATTTAGAAGGGACCTCTGGAGATTGTCCACCCTCCGGCTCAAAGTAGGGCCAAGTACAGCACGTTGCCCATGACACTGTCTTCAAGGATGGAGACTGCACACCTTTGTGGGCAACCTGATCCCATGCTTGACCACTCTCACCATGAAAGACTTTGTTTAAATAGGAATTTCCTGTATTTCAATTTGAACCTACCGTCTCTTGTCCATTCACTGGATACCACTGAGAAGAGCCCAGCTCCATCTTCTTTACACCCTCCTTTCAGGTATTTATACACATTGATAAGATCCCCCTGAGTCTTCTCTTCTCCAGGATAACCAATCCCAGCTCTCTCAGCATCTTCTCATATGTCAGATGCTCCAATCCCTTGATTATCTCTGTGGCATTTCTCTCCAGTATGTCCATGTCCCCCTCGTACTGGGGAGCCCAGAACTGGACACAGCACTCCAGATGTGGCCTCGCCAGTGCTGAGCAGAACATCACCTCCTTCGACCCGCTGACAACATTCCTCCTAATGTAGCCTAGGATGCTCGTGGCCTTCTTTACAGTGAGGCCACATTGCTGGCTCATGTTCAACTTGGTGTCCACAAGGACCTTTTCTGCGAAGCTGCTTTCCAGCTCATCAGCCCCCAGGCTGTGCTGGTACAAGGATTATTCCTCTCCAGGTACAGGACTTTTCATTTTGCATTGTTGAACTTTGTCATGTTCCTCTCAGCCCTTTTTTCTCCAGCCTGTCAAGGTCCCTCTGGATGGCAGCATGACCCTCTGGCATATCAGCCACTCCTCCCAGTTCTGTGTCATCTGCAAACTTGCTCAGGGTGCACTCTGTCTCATTATACAGATCATTAAAGAAGAGGTTAAATGGTATTACCCCCAGCACACCAGTGGTGAGTGGCTTCCAGCTGGACTTTGTGTCATTGATGACAACCCTTTGAGCCCAACAGTTCAGTCAGCTTTCAATCCACCTCACTGTCCACTTATCTAGTCCGTACTTCACCAGTTTGTTGGTAAGGAAGTTATGGGAGACAATGCCTATGTAATAGCTTAAGAGGATTTTTTTTACCCATAATTCACTAACTTTATGTCCAGGTAGATATTATCTGTCACATGTGATGAGGGTTCTACTGGAAGTTTTGAGGTATGCTAGTTTTTCAGTGAATTCTGGCAAAAAGTGCCCACCTTTTCTGCAGGTACCAAGAGCCAGTGCTGAGCTTCAGGGGATTCTCTGGATGGGGGGCAAACACCACAGAACAAGTATCCATTCAGCCAGTTCTCACTAATGACTGTATTACCAGCTGACAATATTTGCCTGCTTGAGTTTTCACATTTAACGATGGGGGTAATCATTTATCGTCTCAGTCACAAAAGGCGTTTTTGAACAGGAGGATCAGGCACCAGTTGAGATAGAGCTTGAGTTAGCGTAATGAAAAAAACCAAACTCTGCAAGACCCCCATGATGGGAGATCAGATTTGGGGATGCCTGGGACCATAGTGCAAATGTTCATACAGTGCCTGTTTGAAAGTGGGTCTTAAACCTCATGTGCTCTTTGTAGGAGGTGTATTAGAGTTATTTCATAGAATCACAGAGTGGTTGAGGTTGGCAGGGACCTCGGGATGTCATCTGATCCAAACCTGCTCAACCTGGGCCACCTAAAGCCAGTTGACTAGGACCATGTGCAGATGGCTTTTGAATATCTCCAAGGACGGAGCCTCCATAACTTCTCTGGGACACCTGTGCCAGTGCTTAGTCACCCTCACAGTAAGAAGTGGTTCTGATGATGTTCAGAGGGAACCTCCTGTGGTTCAGTTTGTGCCCATTGCCTCTGATCCTGTCAGTGGGCACCACTGAAAAGAGCCTGGCTCTGTCTCCTGTACACTCTCCCATCAGGTATTTGTATATATTGATGAGATCACCCTGCCAGGTTCACTTTTTTGGGGGCTATGTAAAGAAATGAGCCTTTCTCTTCTGTCAAGATGCCAAATAGTTCTTGATTCCAAATACTGCTGCTGTTGCTGCCCTGTCTTTAAGTCTACTCTCTAAGATAGTGCCATAAGCTGGTGGTACTAAATCTGAGGATAAATGTGAAATTGCATATAGAGCTAGAAATCAGTGATGGTGTTTAGTATAATTGGGTTAGGTTAATATAAAAAATAAGAGGCTGAAGGATTTAGATAATACCAGAGTTCTTGCTTTGAATAATAACTCTTCCAGCGATTGTGTAGACATAAATATCACACTTTCTTTTTCTGCATATTGTTTTTGATTTAATGAAATCAAAGTGACATGAAAACAATCGGTGAATAATTTTGTTTATCTCATTTCAGTAAGTCGAAATCACAATGAATTGAAAAGGAATAATTACAGTCAGTTAATATTTTATGCACAATGAGGCAATTATTTATCATGGCTTTCAGTAGACTGGGAAGTTATTGAACTTGCCATAAATACAGAGTGCTGAATTCTTGATTTACTTGCATGTAAGTACATCTGATACTTCTCAAATGTCAGAGTACCATATGCTATTACGTATAAATAGCAATCTGCAATTTATACATCACAAGTCACAGACACAGCAAGCGGGACCTCGGACGGCAGGGCTGGGTTTCAGAGGATGGCTAATGCACTGCTTTTGCAGTTCTAAGTACCATCTGTTTTGACACAGTCTGGGACTGCTTCACACTGGTGGTCAGGAATCCACGTAACTTAGTGCACTTGGGCTTGAGCCAGTTACATTTTCTAGTAGGAGAAAGCTGCCAGTGGCCATGTCTCTTTCCCAGCTTAACTCCCAAATTTCCCATAAACAAAATTTTAATCCTTGTGGTTCTGAATAAGCACTATGTGCTTGTTCAGTGCATTGTTGTATGAATATTGCGTGTGTTTGTAACAGAAGAGGGGACTGCTGACTGTCGCTCCCAGGCTTTTATAACGTGAAGTGTTTATTATGAAAAATCCTCGGTTTATGTATCTTTTTTAGAGAAGTGTTGGATAAGTTAGAGTGCGCTGGTGTCCTGGGTTTCTGCTTTGGATACCTACTTTTCTTTTCTTTCATCCCCTCCAGAGCGTTCCTCTCACCCAGATCCCAAAGGTGATTTGTTGGGGAACTGGCTTTGGCCAGCTCTTTGCTGAATTTGTTCCTTTGTCTGTAAGCATAGTGGCAGCATTGTGGATTTGTAAGAAATGTAAAACTGTGGATTAAGTGAAGTTTTCTACCATTCCTTCAAAAAGCCCTGGAGACCAGCTTTGCTTTCTCAGTTTGGCCACATCTCAAAAGGGAGGAGGGATGCAACCCTAGAAATGAGGTATTTGCCCGCAAAATGAGAGAATGGTTGCCAGGACGCTAGCAGGTGCTTTTGAAGGAATCTCATTCCTGGGAAAGAAAATAAACTTTGGAAACTGAAGGGTAAATAGATCTGAGCTGATCGGGAGCAGGTGTTGCAGGTCGGCCTTCAGTTACGCTTTGCACAGTTCTGCTGATTTTCTGGAATCTGTGGCCATCCTACAGACCCAGGCAGGGCTCTTGATGGGAGTCCCTCCTAGTCTGCAAAAGCACTGGTCTGGGAGTAAACACTTCTGCTGATTTGTAAAGCCTGGAAAACTCTTACAGCCTCGGTGTAATTCTCCTACAGGATTGAAAAGAGCTCACCTCGCTCACCCCGGAGTGAGCAATGACATGGTAACGAACTGAGCAGTTTTTACAGAAGAGGGTTGTGTTCTCTCGTCTACAGGCAGCTTGCTTTGTTGTTGTTTTATTATCACTCCCTTACTGCTAACTACCTGGTACAGGGATGTGTGATCTGCTTTATGTATGACTCCTCAGCTGGGACACTGGGTGGGCACTTGCAGGTATCTCACCAGACAATCCAGAAGGAGCTGGGCTGAACCAAGCTGAGTTGGGATTGGCTTTACCTTCTAATTTTTGGGGGGTATTGGGTTCTTTTTTAACCTAGAGCCCTTTTCTTGTGCTGTGTACAACTCTGTCCCATAATTGGAGGGTTGTCTCTTCCCAGATTATCAGCAAAGCCTGAATTTATTTTAGGAAGGCTATTTGGACTATTCTAAATTACATTGATTTAATGAATCTTTAGCATGTAAACTTGAGTGTTAAGAGAGGAGCACAACTTTGTGGTTTTAAATCTCTTGCTAGTGTTCCTTCTTCTGTTTAGCCTATTGCTCACCTTTTATTTCTCCAATTTTGGAGGTCAAATCCTAGATGCCCTGTTAATTTGAAAGTCAATAATTTCTGAGAGTTGTGCGCTTTTAAAATGCCAGTACTTAATTATGAAAAGCAATGTTCTTTTACACAAATAATTCACTTTTGGTGAATATGCTGGGAAGAGTGGTTCTTGGGGGAATTATTTGTCTGCTGTAGAGTTTGCTACCAACTGCATGCAGGTCACCTTGATTACAAAACAAAGTGATTACATTGTCAGTTTTCCCCAGAGGCAAGCATTCCTCTGCTTTGTATTTTACTTTCCGTTTAGAGCAACACACATCTACCAGAACTATCTTTCAGGGTTCTGCAGGTCCTTTTGGGTTTGATTCACATGAACAACTGGGGATTTTGAATATGTTTCCCTCCCATAAATTTATGTCCAGCAGCTTATCCTGAAGTTCTATAATAATGTAAAATGATACATCTTTTATTCCAAATTCTTCCATTTTTGAGAGGTGAAATAGTGGAACAGCTACACCTGACTGGATCAGCTGATTGGATTTCTGCATTTTGGAGTTAGGATCCATTAGGCATTTGTTCCAATTTTCTATATGAATTGCAAAGATACATTTGCATCAACACAAACTTCATGTCAGCATATCATTCAAAGACAGAGTAGGATCTGTTAGTCCCAGCTCAGTGTCACTGTAAGCGTCTGGTTCTGGCCATGTATTTATAGCTTGAGAGCCAGGATTGAGCAGTGTGCACTCATCTTGTCTATATTTATATAAAGTGGGTTTTAAATGAAAAATTAAGATCAATACATAAAAAAGTGGAACATGGAAATGTAAATGTTGCATAGTCAGGCAGAAAAGTGTTTTACCTGACAAAATTTTGACCTCAGAGTACATCAGAGTAACTCAAATGAAAACCAGAATATAGTTGTAAGCCTGTTTCACTGAACCAAGTTGTTCTCTGGATGAATGGGGAAGGTTTTTTGTACTCTCCAGGATGGAATTCCTGGGTTAATTAAGACTCCCTAGCAGCTTGTCAGGTGGAGAGAGAGAGGATGGCAGACCTTTTAGCATGACTTTGAAATTAAGCAAACTTGCTATGTTTTTATTGTCTTATTTATCTTAGACTTTTATATAGAAGTATATAGAAGATGCCTATATATAAGGATCTTGTAAATGCTTATTTTCATTTTAACCACAATTGGTTTGCACATTTCAAAGCAATGCACTGAACAGCAAAGAACTAGATCTCCATAGGTGTGGTAATCCTGAAAATGGGGGACGAAGAAATGCAACGTGTCCGGTCCGTTGATTATCCAGTCCTGAGAACCCAGCAGGGCACAGGATGCCTCTCCTCTAGGTGGTTCGGGTTAGGCTGGGAGATGGTAACTCAGGATTTGGAGGAGTTGGACAGGGGGTTCTTGGCTGACCAGTGGGTTCATCTACATCAGCATTTTTGTTCAGGTCCAAAGCTCACTTTTTAAACAACTCTCCCCTTAGTCCCTGCTTACTGTGTTTTAGTTACTACCTCAAGGTATATGTACCCAGTTACTCTCAGGTGAAAATAAAGGAAAAAAAATGTTCTGGCAGGACACTTAAAGCACCGAAGGCAACCCCTACTGAGCATTCAGGTTTGGGGATGAAATTAGACATCGTCCAAAAACTAACACCCACTTCCCAGGCCTGTGGATGTTGGGTTCTTAGCAGTAACAGTTTTGCTCCACAGAGCTCCTCTTTCTGGGCTGTACTCCTTGCTAATGTAGATATAAACCCGCTCAGCTGGAGGAGCTCCCTGGCATACCGCAAGGAGTTGGGACAGGATCTGACTTGAAGGGGTTTAAGAAGAGCTTGTACTTAAGCATGTATGGAATTCATTTTGGGGTTAGATATTTACTGAACTTGGAAAAAATGCACTATCCCATCTATCTCTCTGTAATTTCCCAGCAATGATGCACTGACAAACTCTTTTCTCAGAACTGATGGGGTAGTGTCATCAGTGGTACCAAAGGCAAAATTAAGATGCTTTGACTTCATAAATTAATAGGTGGATTATTTTTTTCTTTTTTTCACCTCAGTCTTCGTATTTTTAGCTCTGTTCAAAAATACGGGGAGGAAATTAATTCTTGCCACGTGGCAGGGGACAAAGTCAGTAGGAGGGAAATTAGTTCCAGCTTTTGACAAATACATTGTAAGGAAGAATTATTTGCTTAATAAAACTATAATGGTTACTTCACTTGCAGTGCTGTTTGACTTTAAGCATCTAGTGTGAATATGCCAGGAATGCAAGATCAGGTCTCCAAATGTATGTGGAGGAGTTTATAGACTAAAGAAAACTGGAGCTCGACATCACAGGGAAGTTACACCAGTATAATCCAAGGTGTAAAATGTCACACAGAAACTACTATGAAATGGCTTCAAATTTAACTTAACATATCCCTCTTCCACACGGTCTTGTAACAATGCCTCTAGTCTTGTACAATAGGTATGGTTTCTTATTAAATTCTATGGGAGGTTTTTAAAAACTATAAAAGGTTATTTTAAGTTCTGTGGAACCGTTCCTTCCAGGAGCATGTGGATGCGATTACTTCATGAACTCCAAGGCTGCTCATTCTTACACTGAAAAATCCAGCTTTGTCGCAGGTCTTTGCTCTCAAAAAGAGAGTTGCACAACCTATAAGATCTCACAGGATAAGAAATAAGTTTTCATCTTTGCCAAAGTTTTTTTGTTCCTTTGACCTTACTTTTCAATCTAATTTTCTGTGTTGGTAAGAATAAATTGTCTGGTGAGAGGGAAACAGTAGCTGTAACCTATCTCAGGTTTATTTAGACTTTTGCATGTCTGTGTTGGAAATGAGCTAGTGAAATACGGACTAAATGAAATAATCATAAGGTGGCCACTGAAGGGGAATAGCATATTGCATAGTTATCACTGAGTATTTGTCAACTGTGATGATGTTTCAAGAAGGACCCTTTAGGGATCTGCCCTGCTATACCTTACAGTATTCGTTAATATGTTGCTCCCATCCCTGTCCAGAAGCCATCTGTTTGAATTGAATTGAGACACAAAACTACCAATATACAGAGGAATGGGTTAAAATTTATGACACTGGACCTGCAGTATATTTGGAAAACTGAAAATGAGCACAATTTGAGAACGTTGCTCAGTACTGAAAATGCTCTTGAAAAAATAGAAGATTAAGGAGAGAGAGAACATACCACTCCTTAAGGAGACAGGTGTGGGGAAGATGAGTAGATTATATAAACACGGATGAAGAAAATAAATGGCCAGGCAGCTGTATGGCACATGGAAATCTGGGCAATATGTTGAATTGCATACAGAATGCATCATCCTTCTGAGACTGTTGAAATCTGGAAGGTTGACAATGTGGTTTCCATGAAATATAGGTGGCAAGGACTCCACTTTAGCTGCTGCTGGTGAGGTGCGGTGGTTTGCGGTGCTCACTTTGCAGCATTGTGCTTTAAGAGAAATACACACAGGTTGGAGAAAATTCAATGGAAAAAATAGGAGAAACTGTGAATATTAGTAATGTAACTAGGAAGAAAGGGCTGAAATTTTAGAAAATGCATCTGAGAAATTCTTGCTGAACGAGCAGAGACCTCTCATTCTTTGCAATCACTAGGAGAGGGGCAAGAAACAGCTTCTTGTATGAGTTGGGTAAGAGGAAAAACTTAGAAACTTGATACGGTGACAACACTGGAACAGGCACCTCAGTGAACTGAGTAATAGCTGTCCCTGGAAATTAAGAACAGGGCAGACACGCACTTAGGAGATGGTTTAAGTGTACTTGGTGTACTTGGAGAGAGACGAGAGAGCTCATCCAACTCCGTTTCTCATTCTGTACATTCTTGATTGTAAAACGTTGCAAAATCATGGAGGTTTCTCTGCTGAGCAACCCTTTCCCTCTGGCATACTTGACCACTGCAGCCCCACGCAAGGTTGCACGGTGAGTTTTGTTCCAGCTGCCTCTTTGCTATCATGGGCTCTCCGACTCCTCCCGGCCTCCTGGAGGAACTGAGATGGTAGGGTAAGTCAGCCTGAGAGAAACGCCTGAGGATGTTTGCAATGTGGAAGATGCTCTTTTGTAGATAACGCGTTTTCTGGGACTTTGTCCGTGCCTGGGGCCTTAGAAGGCAAATGGCCCGGTTGCAGCCTGCTGTCCTAGGTAACTCCTTTTCCTTATCTCCTCTAAGGGCACACAGCCATTTTTGACATCTGTCTGTCAAATTCACAAGGCTCTCCCTGAATGAGCCTGCAATGTTCCCCCCTGTAGAAGCCTGTCAGCTGCTTCTGTTCCCCTTTGCACCATAGACTGTAACTGCTACAACCATTAAGCTCCCTCTTTCCCCAGTCTCTGTAAAAGGAGTACTTCCTTGGCATGCATGAAGTTGATGGTATTGTGGTAAAAATATATGGTCTGTACCCATATTGCACTTAGTAAAATATGTAATATCTGTGCAACGCTGTTACTGAAGAGATGCTAAGTGACATTTCTGTACTATGCATAAATGCTTCTCGCACACATTATTTTACATCTAACATTTTAACAAAAATGCCAATTGCTTTTTATTTTTCTCAGCTATACTGACTTTGCAGAGCCTGAGCATAGTTTGGTTTAATTCTTGCTTTAATTTTGCTAAAAACCTCAGTGGTGACAGCAGATCAATACAAAGGATCCTTTTTAGTTGACAGATAAGAATCTGAAGTTTGATATTTAAAATTTTAATTTTAATTTTGTTAACTTGAGGAGCTCGGTATAGGGATTCGCTTTAAAAAATGCACACCGGCGATACCATAGTGGAAAGTGCAGTTGAATGGAGTTGCACTTTAAGCATGGAAAATGGTTCAATCTTAAAAAGTCCATGCCAGGGTCCAGACATCAAGTGTCCTATGTTAGTGTGCATCACTGGACTAATGAAAATACATCATTTTCTCTCTCTGGTTCTGAAATTGGAGACTGCATATTGTTGTCAATGCCAGAAGGAACAGAGACTAGATCTTGGTTTAAATCATGTATATTTAAAGGCTCTTTTCCCCCAGATGTATGTATTAATTGGGAAACAAACTGGGGGGGGGGGGGGGGGGGGAATCTTTTGAAATAAACCAGATTCCTAATGGAATAAGAAAACTCCCTCCAGTGCATTTTCTCCCTCTGTGTCAGCTTTTATAGTTCTGTTTCTGGCACGCATCTTTTGAGATTTCTTTAAAGATTGTTAAGAAATTTTCTCTTACACCAACAAACAATTTTCAGAGCCCGAACAAAGCTTTAATAAAAAGCATCTTGCACAGAAGATTGGTAGTCAGGGAGGGAAAGGGGCAAAAGAGGTTGTAGGGAGGCAAGCACAGGGCTGCTCTGTAATTTGTTTTTTACTTTCTAAGATCACCAAAATGTAAAACTGCATTTCAGGCTTGTAAACAATTGGGTTTTTTAGGAAGGAAATGCTTGTGTAGGGCATGCATGTGTAAGGATGCGTATTGAGAACTGCAATCAGCAACTTCATTTGCACTTGCAGGGTTGTGTTTAGGAATGTCAGGCTGCCATTAAGGTGCCCTGTCTCAGACTGACTCAGCCTGTTAGCTAGCACTCAGTAAATGGTGAAGAACAAAATCTGAAGGAAACCCTTAGAGGCTCAGATAGTGCTATAGGAAGCCCCTCCCAACAGTACTTGGAAAGCCTGGAAAATCTACAGTAGACCAAGTGTTTTGCTGAAGCTTTAAATGCTAGCAAAAAGCTTTCCAAGTTTTTACTGGCAAAAAGCTCCTGGACTCACCTGCTATTTTTTTTCTTTTCCCCTTAGGGGTGTACAACGAACAGTAAGTGGGAATACCTCTGTACAGAGTTCAGCTGAGCTACCAGCAAAATTCCTGTCTGAGAGCATATTGCATTACAGGCTCAGCAGACCAGTAATGCTCTCTCGAGTCTCTTGTTTAAACATAATGACAACACTACAGTCTTTTTCCAAAATACTTTGGGGTGGGGAGACGGCGTGGATGTGTATGTATGTGTATGTATTTGGAAGTCCATGCCCCAAAGGTGGAAGGAGCAAGTTTCGCATGATGCACCTTCAGGATTGAAGGTAAAGGAAATACAGGATGCACATCTGGAACTGCTATACTAATGAGAGAATTAAGAGAGCACAAAGCAAGCACGGAGCATACCCATAAAACAGAAGGTCAAAGCTTTTTTAGCTCTAGGTCTAAGTTAAAAAACACATTTTGGTAACTTATTATGCACCCAGAATGTCTAAGGTATTGATTATTCACGGGGTGCCCAGGAGTGATGAAGGAATGCCACTTTTGATCCAAAAGGAGTGGAGATTAGCCATATTAGCTTGGTGCTTTGATCACCAAGGGAGGAGGGGAGAATCATTGAGTATTAAATGCTTTTTTATACTTAGTAGGAATGGAGAGCGGGGAAGAATGTAGCTCTGCAGAGATTTTCAGGTGTTTTCAACAATAACTGTCTAAAAATGTATGTTTTCAAAATATGCTGGGAGACTGTCTTACAGGAGGTAATAATTTCCACAGTACTAAAAATTGTTCATAGCAGATGTTAAAAAATGAAACTTTTTGCTTTTGATTTTAGTTCAGTCTATTTTGTGGTGTAGAAACAAGTGTTTGTTCTGCGAGTTTATTTATATAATTTTGTTGTCCCTTTTTGCGCTGGTTTGTGTAAAAACCAACCAAACAACAACCAACCAACCAAAAAGCCCAAAGCAAATGAAAAAGTAAAAGGAAAGGAGAGGAATTCACAATACCAAATATATGTCATAGTGGGAGATACATCCAGCACTTGAAAAAATATGTATTCTTTTATACTGGAAGCATCCTTGTCTTAAAATCTCAAGAAAAGAGCAAAAAGTAAAGGCTCCAAGTCTGCCACATCTTCTGCACATGTTTAACTTCAGGCACTGTCATTGGTTTTGGTGGCAATGTGAGGGAGGTCAAACATATGGTAAATCCTTGCAAAAATTAATCTAGGGCACTGTTGCCTGAGTGGTCTGTGGAGTCAGTGCTTGTCTGCAGGAGCCTGGCTGCTGCTGGTGTTTTGGTTTTTTTTTTCCTCTCCAGCTGTAAATCTCATTTTTAAAGTACTGGAGTATACCAGACGCTTTCCAGATAACACTCCTCGATGCAATTATTTGCAATAGCTGCCAGGAGGGTATTAGGAGGTCTCAAAGGGGAGCAGAGTGTCTGCAAAACCCACTCTGTGTTAAGATATGGTTCTTGCTCAAAAATACACCAATCCCTGGGTTAGGTCCACATAGCCATAGCATAGACTCAGAAGCCTTGAAGAAAATGTTTTTCCTGTCACTTGCTGAAATACTGTGTTTCTGTCTAAGTAAAACAAGATACAGAAGAAGAGGGAAGGAGCTGGGTAGTGTAGGCTTTTCCTATATGTGTAATACTCTGATTAAATTCATCTAAAATGTACTTAATTTAAAAACTCTGCCTAAACCCAGATTTGGGCGGGTTTGTTAAATGCATTTCTGGCCCTACCCTGCTTAGCCCGTATCTATGCTGTCACAGTCACAGAGCTGTAGAGTCGGTGCTACTTAAGGAGATGGCTTTGCACGCTTCCCTGACACGTCTCAACACAGAAGTGACAGCAGAAGATCTGATGTGGAGGAAAGCTTGGTGCTCTAAAACTACTGTTCTTACTCTATTCTTGATATTTGTTATTCTGTTGGGCACTAAATTGTGGCTCCTGTTTTCATCTCTGGATGGTGCTTTCCTTCATAAAGAATTTCTGTTGAGATCAGTGCTGAGAGGTTGGAGATGGAGGGAGTGTGCTCAGCAGCAGCATTCATCTCTCATACACAGGTTAGACCTTGTGTAGTGTACTGCTGAAATATCTCAGGGTCTCTAGATGTATTGCCCATGGCATTTGCTTGACTATCAAAATTATATCCTAGTTGTCTTCCAGTCTTTTACTTGCTTTGCTTGGAGAGCTGGGAGCAGGAGTTGGAAATGACTCGTAGGCAGCAATGTCAGCACAGAGGGAAAACAGTTGAAATAATCTTACAGCAAAGGCAACCTTTCTTGGTAGCAGAGGCCCTTTATTTTTATGCCTGCTCTTTGCCAGTAAAGTGAAATAAAGAAGGTAAAGAAGTAGCAAATTGTTTTGTGTGGGGTTTTTTGGGTTGACTGCTTCCAGTGTGACAGTTAGCCCTACCAAAAAGAGCGCATAAATGTTGTGCAACAGCTCTGTAACAAGTTTCCAGGCATGCTGTTTCTTCATCACTTACTTTTCTGGGCTTGTTTTTTCAAATCCAGCTGAAGTTCACTTTAGTCCATTGGGAAGGAGTGATTTCTGCATTGACATGAAGAGGCACAGCCAACCCCCCTTCAAGAACTAGTCACTGGGCTCCTGATTGAACTGCTGAGTCCCAGTTTGCGTGAATGAAAAATGAACTTCTTTAATGACACAATGAAAATAAGCACTGCCCAGGTCTGGTGAAGGAAGTAGCATTTGCCTTGTGAGCTCTTCTTTGGCCGCCCACTGAACGGCTGAAGGAGCTGAGAGGTGAAGGACCCCGGTATTCCTCCCCTAACAGCTCAGAGCTGCCTGGGTAGTGCCAAGGTTATGGGCAATTACTCTCTGTCAAAAAAGCCTACGACTCAAATGTACTCATTTCTTGCAGTGTTTAGTCGAGACTATAAAGAATTAAAATCCCTGGACTTCCACTGCCATGTCCTCTTCATTACAGGGCTCAGACCTGCAGCCCCTCCTTTGCTAACATGGCTTTGACCGCGCATCTCTGTCATGTACCCACCACTAAAGTGACCAGTGCTTTCAGAGTATGCTCTGAGACAGATTTTGAAATACGTGTTTCCTCACTCTCACTGGTAAAAATGACTGCTTAACCCCCAACAAACCCCGAAGCCCATCGTGCTCCATTAACAAACGGGCTAGCGGGGTGCTGTGCTGCGCAGAGAGCGCTGTGTCCGCCCACCGCTTACTGAAATCGTGTGTTTTGTCTTCCAGACTCCGACCTGAGCATGCGGACGCTCAGCACACCCAGCCCAGCATTAATATTTCCACCGAATTCCCCCGGTTTCCAGAATGGCAGAGGGTCGTCGACGTCTTCATCCTCAGTCACTGGGGAAACTGTTGCCATGGTCCACTCGCCGCCTCCAACCCGTCTCACTCATCCCCTCATCCGGCTGGCGTCCAAGCACCAGAAGGAACAGGCCAACATAGACCGGCTGCCCGACCACTCCATGATCCAGATATTCTCCTTCCTGCCCACCAACCAGCTGTGCCGCTGTGCCCGTGTGTGCCGCCGCTGGTACAACCTTGCCTGGGACCCGCGACTTTGGAGGACTATTCGCCTGACCGGCGAGACAATCAACGTAGACAGGGCTCTTAAAGTGCTGACCCGGAGGCTTTGTCAGGATACACCCAACGTATGTCTCATGTTGGAGACGGTAATTGTTAGTGGCTGCAGGCGGCTCACAGACAGAGGACTCTACACCATTGCCCAGTGCTGTCCAGAACTGAGGAGGCTGGAGGTGTCTGGCTGTTACAACATCTCCAATGAGGCGGTCTTTGATGTCGTGTCACTGTGCCCAAACCTGGAACACCTGGATGTGTCAGGTAACGGGAAATATTTCAGTACGGATGCGCCTGATTCTAAAAGCCTCGTGCGTGTCAAACCCCTGCCCCCATGACTGCACGCTTCCCCTTTCTGTGTCATCTTTCGAAGTAGGAACGCCAGTCTCCCAACACAGTACTGGTGAGACAGGCACTGCTAGAATCTCAATGCCCCAAATGCCAGCAGCACCTCTTGAGTGGCCGGGCCTCTTCCAATGGAGACGAGTTAGCAGAGATGGCCCATTCAAAGAGCATGAATACTTTTTATAGATTTTTGCACAAAGCACCCTTACAACGGCCCATGTTGCAGTCAGTGCTCCATCATATGGTGAAGGTTGGTTACTTCAGCAAAATTTGTTTTATCTTTTCCATATATATATATATATTTTATATGTAGATTATATATGTAATGTATATATCTGTAGTCTGATAAGTGTTTTGAGGAGGAGCTCAGAATCAGTGCCAGGCTTTTGTCTGGGTATAAATATCAATTGTCATCCCTAGCTAAACTTCAACATCCCCTTGTTTCCATTGCTATTTTCATAAGACTTAGCTAGCTTGCTTTTTTTATTTTTAGTAGTGTATAAATTTGCTTAGTGGCTTTCTGCTTTTTCCTTTCACCCAGTTACAATGTATTGCTGCAGCTGTTTAGATCAGCAGAAATGTTTTAGACAATTTTCCTCAGACGTGTTCTGGGGAAACAAGATGTTTTTTTCCCAAGGGCAGCCACACAGAATTTCCTCTCTGCAAATAGGTTGGCACATAATGGAAAGGATACAGCCAAGCAGAGCACTGAAGTAAATTCGACGTTCAGTACTTATTTGTGGTCTCACTTGTTATGAGTCTAATCTTGTTATTAATCAGCCGGACCAGATTTGCCATTGCAGGGTGTCATGGTTTAACCCCAGCCAGCAACTAGGCACCACACAGCCACTCACTCAATCCCTGCCACCCAGTGGGATGGGAAGGAGAATTGAATAAAAGAAGTAAAACTCATGGGTTGAGATAAGAATGGTTTAATAACTAAAGGAAAAATAAAATATAATAATAACAACAATAATAATAAAAATATAAGAATAATAATTGTAATGAAAAGAAATATCACCACAAAATAAAAGAGAGAAATAAAACCCCCAAAAAGACAAGTGATGCACAATGCAATTGCTCACCACCTGCTGACCGATGCCAGAGCAGCAATCCCCCCCTCCCGGCCAAGTCCCCCCAGTTTCTATACTGAGCATGACGGTCTGTGGTATGGAATATCCCTTTGCCTGGTTCGGGTCAGCTCTCCTGGCCGTGCTCCCTCCCAGCTTCTTATGTGCCTGCTGCTGGCAGAGCATGGGAAACTGAAAAATCCTTAATTTAGGATAAACACTACTTAGCAACAACTAAAACATCAGCGTGTTATCAACATTGTTCTCACACTAAATCCAAAACACGCTGTACCAGCTACTAGGAAGAAAATTAACTCTATCCCAGTTGAAACCAGGACACGGGTACTCATGGCAACAAGCAGGATGAAGTAGGGACAGGAAGCAATGCTATCAAGTCACTGGTACCCAGATAAACTGATTTTTCCAAGGCTGCCTATCTGTTGTACGCTGATTTGCTTTCTTTTTTCTGCCTTTTATTTTTTTAACTGATTTATCCAACTCTTTCACCTAATATTCCTAGGATGGCAGAATGTCATGGAAGGCATCAAAACAAATAGCAACAAATCAGAATTATTCACTTTTTGTGATTGCTCTCTGAAACCGCCAGGTGATAAGGAGCCTCTGAGGAACTCTGTGGGAGTCCTGTCACACGGAGTCTTTTCGCAATGACCTTGCATATGAATTACTTATTGTTGGTACATACTGACATTAGTTCTGGATTGCTAACCACACATTCAGGTTGAAACCTCTCCAACACCAGGAGAAAATATTATGTGCCTGTGTGATTTGGACCTAGAGCTACCTATCACTTTGAAGGCTGGCTGTATCCCTGGCATATTTATGCTTTTCTTACTACATCCTCCAGGGTAGTATCAAGAGTTGAGTGGCTCAAGTATCCTGGGCCTGGAGAGAGAGGACAAGTAGAATTGCTGAGCTGAGGGTGAACTGCCCTGGCACACCAGTCGGTTAGCTGACACCCTGAGTGCACTTGGGGGCTTGTAGGTGGCTGAAAATGCTTTGGTCCACAGCTCCTACTGATATGCTATAGACTGAAGGTAGCTTTTTTTAAAGCAGGGAAAATGAAAAGATGATACCAAGTCTCGAAGTAGGTTCTTTTGGGGTCTGTCTTCATTTGTGGTTTCCCCAAGCCTGTTACTTAGAGATGGTATCTGTCCCTAAGACGTCATCAGTTTGGTCCAAAGTGTGTAGAGGGCAAGTAAAATACCTGTCTTCCTTGAATTTTGTCTCATCAACAGGACAGGAAAGTAATTTTAATCTCACATTTTTCTAAGTTGTCCTTTCTTTTTGGAGCAGGTGAGGGAAAAATCCTGGTTTTGAACACGCTCAGAAGTCAGGGTGCTTGGGTTCAGACATGGCTTTTGCTGCATGTGCCTGCATATGAATTGAGGATGATTGATCTCTGGGGTCTTGTTTTGAGTCCACTTTTTTTCATTCTGGTGTGGGTAATTTTGGAAGATGTTTTGGAAGCAGGATTCTGTTTTCCCTTCCTTCTGTCTGTAGTTAGGAGGACAAGGCTTGCACCTACACACTCAAGCAATTCTCAGGACTGAAGTGGTTCACCAGTTTGGTTTCATACTGAGCAGGAGAAGTTGGGTACATATGCTGGGGGATAATGCTATACTTGTAGCTAGTTAATTAAAACCCAGTTCACAGTTGTACATCTAGTTGAATCCCTCTCCCCCTTGGATGGTTACTTGGCAGCAATAACGTACCAAAATCTTTAATGTCAAAAACAGATGTTCGTATTAACTTTTAAGAGTTTTCCACAATGTAAGTTCTGTCACTCTCAGCATCCACTTTGTGGGCAGGTCTGAGATATCTCTAGAAGTTGGTTGAGCCTGACTGCAAGTTATTATCTAACACGCTAGCCAACATTTTTTTCAATCTGTTTGGAAGTTTCTCCTCCCTTTTAAAAATCAGTTATATTCTACTTTATGGAAAATCCTGTTACAAGAGCTTTGTTTTTACATTTTTTATTATTTAGGACAGAAAAATTGTTGCAGACCCAGGAATCTGTCATTTTGCCTAAAAATCAGGCAGTTCTATATCAACATGGACTTTTTCTGGTGAAACCATTTTGAATATCCTTCCCATGAAATATTTTACAGTGTAGCCAAAGTAACTAGACAAGGCAACGCTGAGCTTGTCAAAACAGTGATCACACACTGATGTAAGTGACTCCAACCCTGCTGTGAGACTTCTGACCCATTCGCTTTCTAACTGAGGTCATTAAAGCATTCCCCCTTCTTGGATCCTCAGCAGACAGAATGTTCTCCTCAGCCTCATGGACCCTTCATTCTCACTTAGCCAGATTTTAAAATTGAATTCTGGTCAGCATGTAAAATATCCAGACTGACTCCTTAATGCGGCAGCCTCCTCAGGCAAACGCGTTAGCGACAGCTATGTCAGGTCCAGCAGAACTCTGCCTGGGTGCCAGCTTCTTCCGTGGAAACCCAGCTCAAGGATGAGGACTCCTATGGTGCATTTTGTATCACCTACTCCAAAGAACATATTAGAGGTGATATTCTTATTGTACTGCTTCCCTTTACAAAAACCACTTTGCGTTATTGAGCATGTATGTAGTACTTATTTGAAGGCAAACGTATTTCCAAAGATTGCACCATAACATAGATGGATCTGCAATGCAGTCTGAAGAGGAAATTGCAGCATTCAGTTTTAAGAAAGTGTTGTTCATTGAACAAAGTGCTTTGCTTCAAGGTCCCAGAGCTTCTGTGTGACCTGTGGACAATTTGCCTGTTTCATTGTGTGAAGCCTAAGGCAAAATTTGCATCTGTTCAAATAAATTTGAAGCCTAAATTAAAGACCCAGCTGCAAATTCAAATTATGAATGTAGAAATCTAATTGCAGGTGGCAAACTGTTTCAAGTCCATATCCCATGCTTCTTACAGCATTTGTGTGAGCCCACTGGGTTATCTCAAGGGAATTTTTTTCCTTTTTGTTTTTAAGAACTGAAGCGTATTCATACCTTCCACTAAGCCTGTTGTATCACGTGGTATGGGTTTGAGTCATTCAAGTTTTTGAAGTGGTCTCCATACCTTGTCATGCTCTTTCCTTCTAGTCTACAGGATTTGTGCAGAACTAATGATACATGGAGCTCTAAGGCTGTCATCCTAACTTTTCTGGCTTTTCACGGGTCACTTCATCCCCGCTGGCCAGTGTTTCAGCAATACAGAAAAGCTCTTTTTATCCCTACCTGAGGGCACCTCTTTAGGCATAAGCTGCAGAATTTGTCTTGGACATTTACGGCTAAAACTGTTGGGCCTTTATCACTAACAGGTAGATCCTCCTTTTTTCCTTGCAGCTGTTTCTAGCTATGCTAATGCAATGTGCCCAGCTGAACTTGGCACAGATAAGAATTTCCCTTCAGGAGCCTGAGACTGCCAGTTTGCAGTGCAGCAGAAACAGCACTTTCCAAAAAAAGCTTTCATTTACCACCATGCACAGAGTGGAGGTCAAAAATGGGGGAAGTCTGTGAGCCTGTTTTTCCTTTAATCTAGCTCTTTATCTTTTCTTGCAAGGTCTGGTGTTTCTCCTGTAGTCTAGTTACCCCCATTCACAGTCAGACTTTCTCACTTGAAACAGTCCTTTTCCGTGTCTGTCCGTGTCCTCCCATGCCCTTACCAGTCTGTTGGATCCTGCTGACTCTCCCCAGTCTCCTTAGGTTACCCCAATCTCCACCCTTCTGCAAGCACATAGTCTTGCCATAGTTTTGCATCCTTCCCACATTGCAGGCTTGGGGCTGGATTCACATCTGTTCTGCAAATGCTTTTTGGAGGGTGGGTGGGGTTTGTCTTTTTTATAATGAGGTTGGATGGTGAAAGAGCTTCTGATGTTGGTTTACAAACTCAGCCAGTCAGCAATGAGACTGCCTCTGATCAAAAAGCCGCGTTGGGTGTCGTGTAGTACCACTTTCTCAAATTGTCACTGGGTTTATATTGCACTAAGAGATCATAGACTGTCCCTAGATAAACCTAGGATCATCATTTTACGTTTGGGATATGGACAAAATTGGGCTGTCGCTTTGCTGGCGCTCAAAATCCCAAAGCAACCTCACTGACTCTGGTGGAGTTTATTATTACCTCTGGTGTAGGGACACATCACAGCAATTCCAAACTAGTCAGGATGATTCTGCTCTTGCAACGTGAAGATATTTTCATCACATCCAGCATGCGATTTCATACCCACCTTTCTGGTCTTGCTGTGTGATTTGTTTTCACCGCTTGCTTAAATTCGCTGTGTTTTTCCACTTAGGCTGCTCCAAAGTAACATGCATCAGTTTGACTCGCGAAGCCTCCATCAAGCTGTCTCCGTTACACGGGAAACAAATCTCCATTCGCTACTTGGACATGACAGACTGCTTCGTCCTGGAGGACGAAGGACTGCACACCATTGCCGCTCACTGCACTCAACTGACCCACCTGTACCTGCGCCGCTGCGTCCGCATCACCGACGAGGGTCTCCGCTACCTGATGATTTACTGCACGTCCATTAAGGAACTGAGCGTGAGCGACTGTCGCTTTGTCAGTGACTTCGGCATGCGGGAGATCGCCAAGCTGGAGTCGCGCCTCCGATACCTTAGCATCGCTCACTGCGGCCGGATCACAGACGTGGGTATCCGTTACATAGCCAAATACTGCAGCAAGCTGCGCTACCTCAACGCGCGGGGCTGCGAGGGCATCACGGACCACGGTGTGGAGTACCTCGCCAAAAATTGCACAAAACTCAAATCGCTAGATATCGGCAAGTGCCCTCTGGTCTCAGACACCGGCCTGGAGTTTCTAGCCCTCAACTGCTTCAACCTGAAGCGCCTGAGCCTGAAATCATGTGAGAGCATCACTGGGCAGGGCCTGCAGATTGTAGCTGCCAACTGTTTTGACCTGCAGATGTTGAATGTGCAGGACTGCGATGTCTCTGTGGATGCTCTGCGATTTGTTAAACGACATTGCAAGCGCTGTATTATAGAGCACACCAACCCTGCCTTCTTCTGAAAGGACACCCCACGCCTGTTGTTACAACGCAGTATTAAAAACACTAACGTATAAACACACGCTCCCATATTCAGTAATGCTGTCTTTTCTATAGCTCACGGGAGTCAGCTTTTCTTGTATGTTGTGGGTGAGGGGAGTTTCTCGAGGACTTTTTCGTTTCCTTTTTGTATGATCACTTTTTAAGGTGCGGTGGGTCTCCATGGAGAGGCTGCCTTAATGCAAAAGCAATGAGTGCTCAGCATCCCAGTGGGGTGCTATTTCCATAACAGCCATGATCTTGTCCCAGGCTACAGTAGCTACCTCCAAAGGAAATAGCACATAATCCCTCCTTTGGAAATGCTACTAAGCTGTGTCAAATACATCTGAATTCCAGCTGTGCTCATGAAGCTGACTATGCAATATGTGTCTGTGTTCCCCAACTTCTTCCAATATGGCTGATAAAGCATCCCCTTGTCTCCAAGTAGTTTCTATTTGGTAGTCATCCATTGTAATCCCTCAGGAAATACTGGGTAATGTTCTTAAACATACTTGATTGAAGCAGAACAAGACCTGCTGGCCGTTGCCGAGCACTCTGCTGAGTGAATTTGGAGATTGTGCCCATGCATGGATTCTCTTGGAAGGCCCACCTCCAGGTCACTCGTGCATCATCACTATTTGCCTTCATTTCTAAATCCACCCTCTCCTGCATGTGTAGTACCACCATCTGGTAGCAGATAGGGACTTCTGGGTCTGATAAGCAGTGATATATTCACCTGAGTGAAGGAAAACAGATGAGATCTTGGCAGCTTGGCAAAGGGAAAAGCCAGCAAATCAGCCTGAGAAGCTGCTGTAATTCTGCAACAAGCTGAGATAGCACTGTAAGTACCCCAGGGACTCTCTGAGGCGTCGTGGAGCAGCTTGCACGGGACGGTCCCAACTGCTGTGGTGCGCGGCTGTCACCAGAAGGTCTGTCTTTGTTCCTTCACTGTATCTCTTCAGCAGCCGTGGCACCACTGCAGTTGACACTCCCTGAGCAAACCAGGCACGTGCGTTGAGGTAAATTCGGTATGTGCCTTAATACACATAGAGACGCGACCCTTTTCTGTGGCCTTCCAGTTCAAAGGACAGATGGCTGATCTCGAGACTTCAAAGATGTTAGATAACACCCCTGGGGGCAGAGGGGCTTAGAGCGTTATTCACATTAGATTTAGATTTTGTGAAACCTTGTTTGTGCGTGTTCCCTTCGGCTGGAGAAACAACTGCTGTTCAACAAGGAATTAGAACGCCAGCGTTGCCCTCTGACACTGGGAGCCCCTTGTAGTCTCATGGTCACTCTTGCTCATGCAAGAGCAAGAGTGATTTGGAGGTTCCTCCATCTCATTGCCTCCTTCCCCAGAGCGTGTGGTCGTTTCATGGTTATTTTCTGGCAGCAGTTTCTCTGCATTTTCACATGTAATGCTCAGATCTGAGAGCCAGACACGTCAGGGGTGATGATATTTTCAGGCAGGCCCCCTGCGCCTGACTGACAGGTGAATTCATACGTTCAGCTCAAACGCTATAAATGTCTCAGTAGAGAACATAAGAAGGGAAGCAGCGTGTCTGGTTTTCATAAGCAGTAGTTCCATCATCTCCAGACAACACTAATAAAATCATTGATATGAAGTGAAAATCCATATGCTCAAGAAAAATACATAACTGCTGAGGAAATACTTGTAGCAATGCTCTCTCAAATTACAAAAAAGCAATGGTTTGGACATGTCCCTGCAGAGGGAACTTGTCCTACTGCTGCAAAAATTCCTGTAACTTATGTATGTTCCACCAGTTTTGAGTTTCTTAACGTACAGGATGTCATCAGCTCTGAATTATAAATCAGATTGTACTAAAGCAAAGAGGGCCATGGAAAATGAATTTGTCATTGCTACTGTTACTGGTCAGTGACTAATAGGGGGTGATACCATCCTTTGGCCAGTTAATATCACTTTGGTTTTCCTTTCTGTATTTTTAAAATAAGAGATTCTTCTCCAGCAAGTAGTACAGTATATTTTATCTGAGCCAGCTATACTCTCTGTTTATCCTTTATCTCAAAATGGCCCTGAGGATAGTTAAATGTTAAGCCCATTCCTGAGGATGGTGGGATTTTGAGCCATTTGCACTCATGAAATATAAGGCCTCATTAGTAACATTTAACTGTTTATTAAAAAAAAAAAAGCTACTTTTCTGGCTATGCTAAATTGAGTGAATAGTGCTACGTGGTTTTTAAGGTTTCTAATGTTTAAATTGGCCTGTACTGTACAAATCTCACTATAAAGCCTTAATTTGCTACCAAGAAATAAAGCAATATATTGGTAACTGATGAGTGTGGATCGTCATTTGCACTAATTGACTAACTTCTGGTGAAAAAGAAAAGATTAAATACTTGTAAAACTTTTCTTGAAAGGTAGGTAGGTGAATGAGCACATCAGCACATCAGGTAGGTGGATGACTAGTAAAAAAGGGAAAAAAAAATGTTATAGATTATGACCTTGCCTATCTGTCTCTCTCAAATTTGATTTTCCTCGTGTGGTTCTTCTTGACCCTGAAACAAAATCAGTAATTCGAAGTGTAATTAAAAGAAAAAACAGTATATAAAAAAGCACATGTATCAAAATTTCAGGAGGGCCTCTGCATTGGTTTAAAGGCAAGTTAACATATTTGATGTGAAGAGTAAAATAGAATGACTGGAAAGCTAGAGCACTTACTAGTGCAGTGTTGCCTTTTGAATGCTCTAAAAAACCCACTCCGGGGGGGCACTGGTGGATAATGAATAAAGGTAATTTTTCTAAGCCAAACATTTTTAAGTATATAGTCTTACATGATCAGAGTTGGCACTCCGAGACTGCTACTTATTGCAAGAAAATTTGAATTTAACTTATTGATACAGCTTGCCTGTTTTGACTTTTAACCTTTTTCCTATGTCTACTTGCATAATGATACGACCAGAAAAGAAACTGAAATAGTGCGTGCGGAGCTGAGTTTGCTGAAAAGGTTGCAATATGTGACTGATGTGTCTTCGTTCCAGTTTGGGATTGGCAAAGACTATAAATTTCCTGAGTGAAAATATTGTTGATTCTTGAACCATAAAAATGGGGCACAGGCACTGAGGCTTCTTCTGCTCTGCAATAGCATGTGGCGATGTCTTCAAAGAAAGCAGAGATGAATCACGTCAGTCAGGCTGGCACGTTGTTTATGTCTTTGGAATAACTTGTGTCCTGCAGAGAGAGGTCTCTTAGAAAAGGTGCATCTAAACGACCATGCACTGTGATTATAGCTAAAGCGCTGTATCTAGGTATTCGTCCTTCTCATCCCCTTAGCTTCTGTAAAAAGTGGAATTGTATTTTCCCCTTTAGCAGTATGAGATTGATGCAAAGTGCAACACTTTTGCCTTTTTGAGCTATGCTCATCTGGCTTCCTGCAAAATGCAAAACAGCTTCTGTTGGATGTCTTGGACTCAGAGCCATGGTCCAGCCTGTAACCTTCAGTAGTGGCTTACGTGGTTTCTGAAAACTTCTAGCCTTTGAACTGGAAAATTAAAAAGCTAGTAAAAGACCTAATTATAGCACTAGGCTTGAAGCAGGTCCAAACTCTCATTAAAAAGAAATACAGTGACCATTTGGACTGCAGACTGGCTGCCCCACAGCTGCCAGTGTTAGCTGAAAGGGGAAAAGTTCTCTGCCAGCGTTGGTGCATGGCTCCTCTTCCCCCAGTGTTCCCCAGGAAAGTAACCTGCCCTCGTTTTTTTATAGTTTTGTCAATTTAGCTATCCGTGCTGAAACTTCCCATGCTGGGCTTTGAAAATGTTAGTTGAAATGGTTCATCTGGTTCTGTAAATAAAGCTAGGAGGAAATGTCATTTCGCTCATGTTAAACTCCTGGTGACCTTTCCTTTGAAAACGGTTCATTGCTCTTCATCTCCTCTAAGGCCTTCGGAGTGGAAGCGTGAGCCTTGCCAGGAGGTCAGCTTTGGGACAAGGATGCGTCTTACTGATCTCCCGGTTAAAAATTCACCCAAATTTAGCTACGTTACGTGTCTTTGAACATCTCCAACTCCATGACCGGGGAGAAAAGGGGCACGCTCAGATCTTTTGGAGCTTGTAGTCTGGTGAAGCTGAGATTTGGCAAAGCTAAGAGGCGTTTATCACTCTGGCAGTGTGAAGGAGGAAATGACCTGAATTATATGGAAGCTGCCTGGAAAGTCAGGGCAGGGTTGAAAGATGGGGTTTTGAGAACTGGAACAAGAAGAAGGCTGAAGGAAATTTCCTGGGCAAGAGGGACTGGAACCGAGGTGAGAAGAGATTGAATGATTATCAGCAAAGAAACTGGCACTGGGGTTAAGAGAGGTGGGCTTGTGTGACTTCTGGAGCAGGGAGAGTTGGGCCAGAGAAAGTGCGACGTACTGAAGAAGGAAGTTTGGGGCAGGAGCAGAAACATGAAGAAAAGGAACTGAACATCACGTAAATACAGTACACTCCCTCGGCGAAGGCTCTGAGAAAGGCTGACAAACTGTTTCAGCGAGGATGCCGCAAATTTGAAACAGCCTTTCAAAAATTAAATAGTAATTTTGCGTTTAAGGCATCCAATATCTACCTTTTTTGTGTGTTTTGTGAAGCCAGAAAAATCTTTACAAGCACAACTTCTGCCTTTACCAGCAAAGGTATACGGAGGCCTGAGACGCTGTCAACCTCAGTGTCTTGTTCCTGCCTTTACACCTCTGCGCGAGGTAGGTCTGTAACATCGATGTTTCCTTTGGGATTGTATTTCAGCAACACCAGCTGTTTGGCTTTGCTAAGGTGCAGGCGTCAGCGTGGAGCCCAATTCGTGCCCTTTTGATGACTGTCAAAGGGCATAATTATAATAGGTTTGAGTTACTGCCAGGCAGTAGACATCAGAATTCAAACTTAGCTGAACAAAAATACATTTAACTGAACAGCATTACTGCATGCTATTAAACAGATTATATCAGTTTTCTCCATAAAATAGCTGAGGGATGTTTATTTTCATGCACCCCTGCTGTACAGCTGTATGCTTCAGAGCAGGTTTTTCCTCTATTTTTGTCTTCTGTGAAAACTGGACAGAAACATCAGGTCATTTTTCCCTTGTCCTCTGGATGATCACAGAGGCGCGCCTGAGATTTAAACTAGTTAATGGAAATCTTTTCCAAGTAGGCTCTGCTAATACAAATTTAAAAAAATATTATGAGTGCAACAATCCAGTTGGCCATAGATATGTCAAATTAAGCCATTATAAATATAAAAGTTACTAAACAGGCACCAGAGGGACCAGAAGGAGGGATCTTTTTAAAAAATAAAAAACCCGAGCTTTTATAAATGACCCTGACACTCTTAATGCAGAACAGAAATCTTAACCGTTCCCTCTAGCACTAAAGATACTGTGTTCTTTGGGTTAGAATAGATTAGTTTTCCTTTGTTTTTTAAAGAAACATTGCATGCTGTAGCCTCAAGCTCACATAAATGGTAGAGATGGAAAAAGTCATCTTAAAAAGATGAGAGAGAATGCAAAGAATGATTTGTGCCAAAAGGAATGAATATTTTTAACATTTTTGTGTTGCATTGCCTGTCTTTGATGGCTCCTAAAATATTTTTTTAAAATCAAGTAAATGGCCATTTTTGAGAAGTTTCCGTTACTTCTTGAATATACTCCATTCACATAACTGCCTCAGCAGATAGACATCAGAGCTTTAGAAAAACTGGATTTCTAGCTATAAAAAAAAAAGTGTAGCTAATTTATTGTTTATAATTTGCCTTATCAAGTGTTTTCATATCTTTATCACTTATCATATAAAGGATATATCCTAAACCTTTATCAGGATAACTGAAGAAATATTTCTATATATTTATTAATAACAAATTACATTTTTCTGACACCCAAATCTTGCTCTAGTTGTCTGTTCCTGGTCTATTGTATGCTGTGAAATACTTTGAAGAATAGAGCTTTATTTCTGGACTTGAATTACTCTGTGTTTGATGTCTCTATGGTCACGTATCTCATGTGGTACTATGGTTGTTGGTGCATCTTTTGTGACATGACGCTGCAGAGCGGCTACCTGCATTTCAGCATGGAAATAGCATCGCCTAACACATGACGTGTGTGACACGTAACGGTTGTCAGAGCTCCGGTCTCGTGTGACGGGCTGCTGGGGCTCTGAAAATGGATAGGTATCCACAGTAGCGTCCGTACTTTTGTAGCGATTCATTCCTCAGCTGCGTGAAGCACTTTCTGTTTTATTTGGCATCAATTACAGGAGCAAACTCTAACTTCAGCACCTGCTTTGCTGAAGGTAGCAGAGCTGCCACCTTTTCTCCATGTTCTTTCCGTTTCTCTTCTGCCCTCAGAGAGTTACCCAGCTCCTGTGAGAGCTGGACGTGTTCTGCCTACGTAGTCGTGGATAATACAAATGATGAGGGGCTCGGTATTAACAGGAGGAGTAAGGCCAGTTACTTGGCCGGCAGTCCGGGTGGCGGACTGAGGAGATTGACTGCAAGTCAGTGACCGCTCAGTGGCCAAATCTTGCTCACATTTCTCAGTGGAGGTGGGAAGTCCATGCATGAACATCAGTAAATGTGATGCGTTCCGATGCTTGTTCTTATAATGATATGTAGAAACACAAGATGAATCAGCTGGGGGGTGCCCACATAACCAAATCATTAAAATCGTCTTTGTTAAAGTAGCGTAGTAGAAAATCAGGTATACGTCTATCATGAACCACAACGGCTTTCACCGACTGCCAGTACAAGTCTGAGCTGCTGGTGAGTTTTCATAACGTAGTCGGTCATCACGCAATGACGCTGCTGGGGCCGCACGGGGCTGGGCTTTCTCTCTGGCGTTGTATTCCTGTACCTGCACAGCAGAGAAATGACCCAGGCTTTCTCTCTCTGTATCTGTCCCCCAGGTGACAGGTAAGTTTCGGTGGTTTGCTTTTTAATCTCCCACAAACTCCTGTCCTTCCCCCTCTCTCCCACCAGCTGATGTGCTGGGGAACCGTCCCAAGGGCCCTCTCCGAGCAGGATCTGGCCGGGAGGTATCACCTCTGCTGCTGCCACCTCCCCGCTCGGGCTGACGGCTTCTCTCGCTGCTGAAACTTGAATCCTTGCCGGCGTTCCCTCTGAAATGTGGCTGCCTCTCCCTTTTCCTTCCCTTGAGATACGCTCACCACAAAAAGCTCCCTTTCACGCTGGCAGGGGAGTGGCGGTGTCACTGCGGTGGGACCCACCGTGTTCTCCAGCGCCCAGAAGGAAGGGAAAGCTCCAGCAAGCAAGAAGGCACTTCATCTGTCAGGACGGAGAGGAATGTCCTGGAAATACAGCTGCCTGAAAGGGCCCGGGATGCAACGGAAAACCTGGGAAGGGTTTTGCAACGGTACGTTCTTGCTGCCGTGGCATCACGGCGTTTGCGTGGTTGTGTGTGCAGGGGGACCTGAAGTCTTAAAGCAAGGAGCCCACTGTCAACATCTCACGAGTGAAAAGGGAGAAGAAATGCCGTCCTTCCCTGTGGAGCCGGGTCCAAGAAGCTCTGGCCAGTTGGGAGGGGGCTCTGGGGTGCCCCGGGCCTCATGTCAGGTGTTTGGCAGCTCCAGTCACTTTTTAATTTAAATGCTATTTGTTAGACACCGGAGTTGCAAATGAGTGGAAAGTCTGCTTGGTGTGGTGTGGCCGGGTGAGGCGTCCATACTGCAGGGGCTGTCGGAGCCCTGTCAGGAGCCACGGACAGAGGAGAAAAGGGTCAGGGTCTCCTTCTAGAAATGTGCATTTTGCAGCAGGGGCTCTCCTGGCATCCGGATGGGGCTGATTTTCTCCAGAGTTTACACTGTGCAGGGTCTGCTCAGAAGCAGCAAAGGGAGCTGTGACAAGGCAGAGGTGATCGTGTCTTGGTAAGCTGAGGAGAGGTTGCTGAAGATGCAGCACAGGCACATGTTAAGAGACTCCAGGCTCACTCACCAGCTTATTTTTGTAAAAAGAGAAGGCGGAGTGGGGAGCGTGTGAGTTTTTTGTTGGTTTGGGTTTTTTTAAATAATGGTCTTTTAGAGTGGCTTGGTATTTACCATCTGTAGGGGAAACTCATTCAAAAACTCTGAGACTGGCTTATCTTCAAATCGGAGAGGTTTCTGATTTCTGAACATTGGTTTACTTTTTTGTAAGGCAAATTGATGAAGGCACAAGAGGGCCTGGCAGCCTGAACCTTGGAATTCATAACCTTCTGGCAGGTTAAATTTGAGAGCATGATAAAGCAGCCTTCCCTTCCCCTGCCAGAAAATAACAAAAAGCAAGGGAAAATTGCACCAAAACACCCAATAAAGAGAGTAAAGGAATTCAGGGCTGAAAGCTGAACTGCAAATGACAGTGTGTAATCTCTTGCTTAAAAGATATTTTCTCCCACAGGAGTCAAATATGGTCCTGTGAAGCTGAAGGGTAAATTGAAAGCTATCATAAAGGTTACATACAGTGAGCACATGGATATATGTGGCAGTAGGGAGGAATCGACACTGGCTTTTCTACAAGAAATCCTCCCATGGGGTCAACAAATACGGGGGGACGCCTGTCAGGCCGGGGTGCTGGGGGCACCAGAAGAGGTTGGAGGCCAGCTGCTGTGCCTGGCATCGCACTGTGGGCTGGGATGCTTCATCTGGAAAAGAGATAACTAAGGTGGGATATGATGGGTATGACAAAGGTCACTGAATCATGGACAGGTTAAGGGCTGAAGGGACTGAATATTTACCATGACTACTAGTTTAAAAAAAAAAAAAAAAAAGTTAGAGGGCATGAAGTGAAGCCAGCAGGTAATAGGTCCATAGGAAATTAAAGTAGTTCCTTGTTTGCCATGTGTTAAAGCCTTGGACCCTTGCCACAGGGTGTTGTGGATGCAAAATGTTCACATCATTTAAGAAGAGACTGGACAAGCTTGTGGAGCAGAAGTCTGTGTGCAGCTATTAAATACAACAGACAACCTCTGGCTCGGGAAACGCCTGAGGCACAAAGTGTTGGAGGCTGGCAAGCTCTGCTGGGAAAGTACGCGTGCTCTATTTTTGTGCTTCTCTCTAGGCATCTGGTTTTTGGCTACTGTCAGACAGACTGTTCAGCTACACGGCCCTTTTGTCAGCAGCTGTTTTCACATTTTGATATTTGTCTCGGCCGATCTCTGACAGAGAGCACATGCTCACTTCTTGCTTGCGATGCCGTTAGTCAGAGTTGCTCAAGGTCCTCCAAATTAAATATTGTTTGGCACCCTCTTTTCTAAAATCCTTACGCTCCAGAGTGGAAAGCCCAACCTCGTTGGGAGTTAACATCCTCAGCTATTGACTTTCATGGGAGTAGGTGCTTGAAATTTTGCTGGGGGCTTGGTACCCTCCATATTTAGGCCCTGTTGCTGCAGGCTGCAACAAAAGCGTGTCTGTATTCAGAAGAGAGAGCAGGGGAAGGGGAACATTTTGTGCTCCCTAAAATTCCTGCAAGTTGGGAAGCTGGTCACTGAGACACACTGCTTTTTCAGGTGTCTCTCACTCCTCTCATCTACAGGGAGAATTTGGGAAATAAGAAACCTCTTGATTTCTTTAAGACAGCTGTGCTGCATCTTTGTAATCAACACCAGAATTCGCCTGTAGCCTCTGCTCAGCCAAAGGAGTTTAAGCATCTCTGCTTCCCTTTATTAATTTTTAAGAGAGCCTGCCAGTTGTGATAATTTCAGACGCAAGAGGCTGTATAAGGGCAGTTGACTGCTCAGTCAGGTATTCAGCAGTATCCAAACAATGGGCTCTGATGCTTGACATCAAAATTTAATCTCCTTTAGATGCCTGGAAGCCAGAGCATGACCAGTGAAGACAGACTTGGTACAAACTGTACCGTCCCTAAGTGGCAGTTCGTGGCGGGGGGTGCGATTCCCAGACTCATCTGGAGGAGGCAGAAATGCTATCCAAATTGGCAACGCAAAGTCCCTTCTCTGCTTCTTCAAACCCTTTGCCTACTTCTGGCCCTGGGCCCACACAAATACCCAAACACAGCGAGGAATATAAACTCGCAAGGGTCTCAGCTTTCATAATATGACTAAGTTGTTTTGATTTAAGAGTGCTCGTCTTGCCAAGATTGGAAAAAATGAGTCCATTCTCTTCACGGCTGGATGTCAAAGTACACCCAGGTTTTCAGACAAACGCCCCAAATGCGTTCACTTAAATGAACAACTGGACCAAGACTTGAGTGTTGGAGAACTTAACTCTTTCTTTAATATTGTTTTTAGGGAAACCTGGACAAAAATAGGAAAAGCAAGACCATTATCAACCTGAGTTAAAAATAGAGCTAAGAAGATGGGAATCATGTCTTTTTCTTATCGTTCCCTTCTGAGGCCAACAGACAAGTTTGGCTGCTCGGGGTGCTGTTCTGTAGGACACAGAGTATCGGCAACGCCTGGAAGCCAAGGGGAGGAGGGAACTACGGCGCTACGAGAGGGTCGGGTCCTTGATCTGCACATGTCTGAAGTCACCCACGTTAAACTAAAAAAAAAAAGTTAAAAAAAAGTTGCATACAGAATTACTGTGCTGAACTTAGAGTACTGAGACACTATTTGAAACACTCCTGGACTTCACTTAATTTTCTCCACGGAATTTGCCTACAGTGCTGCAGTACTTCATGTGTTTAAGAGCTTTGCTCAATTTGCCCCTTTAGCGCAGACTGTGTGAATAAAAGGTAGAAACAATACTGCTGGTATTTAAACATATTCTGGGTCTTCTCTAGGCTCATCAATAACTACTCCTTGCTGCGTAATCTCAGCCTGCCTGCCTTTTTTTTAATAAGGTGTTCTTCCTGTAATACCCTTACAGATTAATTTAAATGTAGACTCATATTGGGGAAAATCATAGCAGTGTAGAGCAGCAGTTTGCAGACCTGTCACTGCGAAAAAATCCACACATTTGTGGATTCCTGGCACATTTGCAGGCCTACATTTATTCCTTATTAGAGCCGGAGTTTCAGGAAGAGTGTTAGACCAAAGGCTCAAAACACAGGTACTGGATGCCATTAGAGATGCGCGAGGGTATCCAAGACATCTACAGAAGGCTGGCAGGGACGAGAGAGTCCCCGAAGAAGACTTCTGCCCTTCTGCATCAGCAGAGGGAGGCCAAGCAGATGCCATCAGGCATCTCAAATGCTTTTAATTGTCCTTACTTAAGCAAACATGCTTCTGAAAGTTATAGGGAAGATGTTTGTGGTTAAGGTCAGACAGGCTGTTCGCTGGACCACAAACACACAAAAAATAAACCACAAATGATTGACTATGCAGGCAAGTATAGAAATGACTGTCATGTGAGGGTATGATCATTTTGTAATGCTGGCTCGCCGCAATTTTTGTGCAAACATTTATTCTTGGAGAAAGGACAGTTTGGGCTTCCTTTTCAAAACCGAAATGTGTCTGAAGTTTAAAAAAAAAAGAAAAAAATGAGAGATCTCCTAGCTCTTACCGCCCGGGCTTTGCTGAAGGTTTCTAGGCCCCTCTCTGGGACTCGAAGGAAGAATTCATCTCAAACTGCAGCACTGGCTCCAACCCCGGCTGAAAGGGAGGGGACGTTGAGTCACGGTCTAGGAATCGCTGAGGACATCCTAAGACCTAAAACAGCTGCGTGGGTACAGCCCCGCTCTGCTTTCGGTTCTGCCGTTTAGCTGCCGAAGAAACAGCACCTCGCGTTGGGCCCTGGGGTCGCGGGAAAAGACGTGGAGCCGGTTGCGCTTTGCCGATAAGTTCGGGCTCCTCTCCAGCCCCGCGTAGCTCAGTGACGAGCAAGACCTGCAGGGCTTGTCCGAATTCTGGCCTCGAGTCCCAGAGCCTAGCCCGGGAGAATCCCAACTCATCCCCTAACCAGGGGACCTCCACGCGGCGAGCTCCAGGAGGGTCAGTGTCCCCTTCTCCGTCCCTTTCCTCCTCCGCACATCGCAGGCGAGCGGAGGGGAGGGAGGGATGACGACCTGAAGCCCAGCTGAGTTTTTGGAGCGGGGACCATCGTGTGGGCTCCAGCGCGGAGGGGCCTTTGCTGCCGGCGGCCGCGTCGCATCGGTTTGCAGCGTGCCCGGATGCCTGAAGGTGTTGCAAGTGTCTTTTCCTGCGTTACGTTCTACAAGGTGATGACAATTTGCACTGCTGCCTGTTTCTCAGCACTAAAGAATTTGCTGTTAATAGTCTCTTTGTTCTGGTTGGTTGTTCCCTCGGTATTTTTGCTGTGGGTTCCCCCCTCCCCGTCATCTTCCCTGCTTGTGCAGTGGCTTTCACACCCTACCTGCTTCATTTTGACTTAAAATCAGCATATTTTCGCTCCACCTAGCAGATGCCCTGAAGGTCTCTCAGAAATCCTTTTTTTTTTTTTTTTTTTTACTTTTCCCTCTGAAGGCCAAACTAGGAAGATTTTACCATAAACCATTAACTGTATGTATAAAAGAGGAGCTAGAGCCTTGCTTTCCATGATTTCAGACTATTAAATGCTGAAAGCTATCCCCCAAATGTTTTGTTGGGGTTTTTTTTTCACTAGCTACAACAGTTGATAGATCCTTTGCAAGTAAGGGCTGGTTTGTGTGGAAAAATCTGGCGGCTGATGACAGCATGAAATTAATTTACTTTTGTTTTGCGCGTGAACGTTTTCCTGTAAAACAGTCATCCTGGATCATTACCCAAGGTGAGCCATTCATGTGAAAATGATAAATGTTTGTGCTGAATCGTGGTGTTTGTGATACTCATTGAAGGCAATATCAGCTTTCGTTGCTAAGCAACAGTGCCTACTTAAATAAGAAGGTAGGAATGTCTTTTCTATCCTCATAACATGCAGAAAGATTATCCTGCTTTATTTTGTAAGATGGAGGTGTTAATGGATTTATTCTGCAGAGAAAACTTCCCATCTCTCCTTCTTCATCCTTTCTAATAAGATTAAATTCTCGTAATGATAAAGGTGATCAAATTTCTATTTCACTTAAGTAGTAGAAATTACCCAAAGTAAAGCCACGTATTGTCCCAACAGTGTCAGACTGAAAGCTATGGCTCCTGTAACAGTCCATTCTCGTACTGGGAAGTTTACATCACTAGGAAAAATCATGGCACCCGTGACAAGATACCTTATCTTTAAAATACCAAATTATACAACTGCCAAATAGCAAGTATAATAGATTTAAGAAGTATTCTGGTTGCATGTCTCGTTAAGTGTTCATGTCAATTTTGAAAATTAGATTCTACTCTTTATATTTCTTTCGTCTTGTAAAGTTGGTCCGAGGGCCTTCTGCTGCTTGCGTCTTGCTGAGAAAGACAGCACCTCTGAGAGCAAGGGAGACTTCTTCCAAAGACAGTCATCCTCGAGCAGATCCTTGCAGTCTGAACAGCCTTTCCTCTGCTGAAGATGTGTTGGCATGCAGCACTTCCTTTGAATTCTTCGTTTTTTGAAGAAAAGGAGTACGTGGGTTTTGTCAGATTCACTCAAGACAAGGTTCAGGTGAGAACCTGAGAGGTTCAGTTCCAAAGCAATGAAGAGTTTGTGGTTCTGTATCATAACTAACTAACTATTTTTGTCATATCACACCAAATTTCACAATTGTGGGGGCTCAAACTTCATTGCTCACCCAGTATGAAAGCAGTATATTCAGCACATGCATTTATCTTCATCATATTTTCTGAGTAGTGATATTAGTTAATGTCACAGCTCTTGATTTTCCTGGAATGTTGTTGTGTTTCCTCATAGCCTGACCAGATTCAAAATATAGAGGACTCTCATACTGAGACATATAGTTATTTCTTGGCATACTATTATTGACAACATCTGTCTCAGTATTATAATCTAGTTCTCTGCTTCACTGGCAGCCAAGAAATGTGGTGTTTCGGGATCAAAAATATTGCTGGTTTTGTTCTTGAATTTTTTTTTTTTTATGAAACCATTTAATTCCCTGTGAATTGTGAAATGAGATCAGTTTCACTGACACAGAACCAAAATATTTTCAAAACAATTTTAAAACTTTTTTTAAATGCTGGGCTTTTCATTTTGGGTTGGATAAAACCCGTGTTACATTCCCGTCCTTCCGAGTCTGACCTGCCTCCTGACCAACCTGACCAACCTCCCTCCAAAAAATGTCTCCGTTCACTGTTCGAACAAAAACACTTAAAAACAATTCAATGAAATGATAGCAGCTTCCAAATAAAACATTTGGAGTTCATCAACATGTATCATTTTACTGAGTTTAGCATGATTCATTTGGATGTATAGCTCTACTCTGCGAACACTTTAAAAATTGTTTTCTCCTAGTTCAGGATAAAACAAAATTTGAAACCTGCAGTGTTTTAGGGGAAAATGGCATTTGCAGATTTGTGTTGGCTCTTTCCAGGAGCTATGGCTTGCTGTGCTCAATCACTTGCTGTTCCTCTTGTACGGATGGCAAACGGTAACACACTCCTCACCTGTGCAAGCAGAGTGATCCATAAATGAGTCCTACAGAAAGGTCGACTGCTAATCACAAGCAGCGATAGGAAATGGGATCAAAATGCTACCAGATTTTACAGATTCCTGCAGAATGGGATCTTTTCCTGGCAAAAAAACCCCCCCAAAACCACAACATGGTTACTTGACAACTCTGCTTAAATACTTTTAATATATTTCAAGTCCTGCTGTGATCCTGAGCCCCTGTTAGGCCAGCGGCGAGCTGCTGGTCCCGCTCTACACTTCCCCACCATCCTGTCTCCTCCTGGAATTTGCTAATAAACCCAGCTCATTTAATATAAATCTCCCGGAGTGAAAAAAAAAAAAAAAAAAAAAAAGCAAAACAAACAAGCAACCAAACCCCACAATCTGATAAGACTGACTCTGCAGCAGAGTGGTTTTCCCCCAGCCTGGGGTTCAGCCAACCTGCGCTGCCGCTTGCTTGAGCAAGGGCTCCATCTGCGGGAAAAGGACCAGCATCCTTGCCCAGATGTTACATTCTTGTAAGAAGAAGGGGAAAACCTTCAGGGTTTCTCCATCTCCAAATGCATTGTGAATTGCTGGTTTGCTAAAATGCATTCCCTGCAAAACCCACAGAGAAAAATTAACTCTCTGAATCCACGTTCAAGTAGCGAGCAAAGCAAGCCAGGTGCTGCTGCGGCGGTGATGCTGATGGGTAACGATTTGTTTTCTCTGATCTTATGTTACTACGTCTTTAGGGCTTGCCTGGAACCGGTACCTGTACAGGTTATCTGAGCATTCCACGTGTGAGAGCAAACTGGGAATGCTTTTGTAAGTGGCTCTGCGTGCGTGCATGTGCGCTGCTCCCTCTCCACCCGCATTCCCACTCTTTTTTTTTTTTTTTTTTTTTAGTTTGCTGTTGCCGTACATGCAAAGCATGGGCATTTGGCATTGTACCTGTCAGAAGGACCGTTTTTTCTGTGCACCGAGTTTGTCCAAAGTCACTCGGCGGCAGCAGCAGTCGGTGTTCCAAGATAGTTTTACAGTGGGAGAGCAGCTGAATGTTGATGCTCCTGGAAATGCCTGGCAGGGTGAACGTTTTCTCACAGCTCCTGTTCATGACAATCCAGCAGGCAGTTCCCTGTCACTTTTTTTATTACCTCATGTAATTTTCTGCAAGCTGTCATCTTCTGAGTTTATATATGGCTAAGTGCAATCCCTCTGTTCAGCAAGGGAGAGTCGTGGCTCACTGATAGCCGGGGTCTCTTCTGCTGTTATGAAAACAATGGTGTTTTATTCCTGAGGACACAGACCTCCAGTCTATAGCTGTTATCTCTTATTTCTGTCATCAGCTAGTGAAGGGTCCCGTGCTTTACCATGCTGGATGGTCTTCATGGGATTTTTTTTTTTTTTTTTTTTTGGTAGTCTGGGCTTTGCAGGATAGACACCTGGCTTGTGAAAATGATTCCTTTGGGCCTTAGAGGCTATGAATCCGTATCAGTGATCTCTCCACATGGGAATCCTGCTATAGCTTGGTGAATGGCTTATCATGAGCCCAAGATCCAGTGACTCTGAGTGAAACATTAAACGCTGCTGTAAATTTGCTCTCTCTCAGTCTGTGTAATTTTTTTTTTTTTTTTGCAGAAAAATAACAAACCTATCAAGTCGGTAAGTGTCCTTAGAACCACAGGCAGCAAAATCCAGAGCTAGCACGACTGGATACGTGCAGGATGTCCCGTTTTCAAACCACATCCTCTCGTAGCCAGTGCGGTACCAGCTGAGCAGAGCCAGCCGTTAAAGCCCAGGCAGATTCCCTGCCCCTGCCCCTTTTCTAGGAGGCTGTGCAGCTCCTCTTCCTCATTCAGCTCCTCTCTGGCCAGCCTGGGGATGCTATGGGTGGCCTCCCGCCAGCCGCTGGTGGGTCACGGGGCAGGATCCCACGTGTCCACGGAGGGGCCGAGCCAGCGTTTGGCTTTGGGGTGTGCGGAAAGGGCTGCAGCGCGTGTTGCATTTCCATCCAGGTATTTCTCTGAGCACATCGGTGACTTGCCCAGGAGCTGGCTGCTGAACCGAGGCTTCCCAGGCCTTTGTTTCAAGAGGATTTCTTCTTCCTTTAAGTAGATAGCGTATTTCTACCAAAAATAAAAATAAAAAGCTGGCAAGTAGCCATGGTTAAGGCATAAAAGCGGTAGCTTTTTACCTGAAGTATTAGCAGGAAGCTCTTGCGCTTTAACAGCAATCCTTTTAACGCCATGGATTATTACAGCTGACCAAAAGGTGTCTCCTAATTATTAGCCATATGCAGGTCCCTCTGACTTCAATAGGAAAAGGTCTTTCCTAGCTGTACTAGTTCAGTTTCTGAGTTATACCGTGTATTCTTTGCTGGGTTAAGTTTTCTTATGAGACTCATCACAGAAGAGGTAGGAAATACTTTTACTGCTGTCCCTCTGTATAGATAACCGCTCGCTTACCTTGTAAAAAAACATCAAGGCTATAACCATTAGCAGCGTCACTGCACCATTTCCCCCCTGGTGTTACCGAAGTAAACATTTCCATAATAGGTATCCCAAAAGCTCCCTAGGGAAGAAAAGTATGTATTGTAATGCAGGAAGGTTTCCTTTGCTTGCTTTCAGCACTGTTAACACCACGTCCTTGCCATGCTCTGATTAATTGCCCTGCTTTTATCATGATTAGCACATTTACCATTAGGCTGGCCAGCTGTCAAGCTAAGTTCAATCACAGCTGACAAGCACTAACTGCCTTTGTGATTTTACATTTCTAACTGATCATCCCAAGAAGATAAAGGGCCCAAATCTCCCAGCCCTGCTTATTCTAGGCAGAAAAAACTCCTCTCTGCGCAACTAACGGTACTGGCTTAATTAACCTAACTTGAAGAGGGCATTGCACAAACATCAGAATTGAATGCATTTTCTTTCTCTTTAAGAACAAATTGTACGCAATTTAGATAGTGGAATTGCTTATGCACCCAATATTCAATTACATCTGGCTCTAGAGGAGAAAACACCTATCAGACAAATTGGATCTCACTTTGCCTACTTCTGAAACGCGCACATTGATACCGGTGTGCAACAGGCGGTCGGGGTGCAGGGGAGCAGGAGAGGAGAGCTGGTTTTCTTACAGGTCTTTGTGTCACTACTTATCACTGCACTCTTACAATGGAGAGAGCAGACACAGCTGTCACCCGGAAGCATAATCTGAAAAAAAAGCTCCAACAAAATGTATCCTCCCCTTTTTTCAGTGGTGCGGAATGAATTCTGTGTCTTAACCGAGACAATCCTGCTGTGATTTGAGAAAGTCTAAATCTATGTTACGTTCCAGCCTCTCTATTATGCAGCAGCTTGGTGCACATATATGCTTTCTTTTACTTTATGGACCACCTCTTCTCGTGCTGCTTCACTGTGTTGCTCCTATGGCTTTTGTCACTGCTGCTAGTGATCCAATTCTTCTTTTAAGGCAAGGAACCCCTTGGTCATCAAGTAACCTGATCTGCTTGCAGACTGCAAAACCTGAACTTTGATTCAGAAATAGTATCAGTGAAGGGAGCTCCTTTGTGGGAAATTACCCATTCTCCTATCATCTGTAGAGAAGCTCATATCTACGCTACCTAGCGTTCAAATGTCTTTTTAAAACAGCTGGTTTATGGGGGCAGGGGAGGAAGGCTGCCTCACATCTACTCTTAGGACATTGTTGTCTCTTGCTGTCTACAAGTTTCCCTCTTCCTCTACTAAAACGTGAGCTCTATAGAGACAAATCAGTCCCTGACCACTGTGCATGGAAGAATAGACTTCAATGCCAGAACAGCAATTACAGTCTAGGTCTAATAATTTTGACTTCTAAAGAATTAATATAAGTAGATTGAAACAGCCTAAAATGTGTAGTATAGTGATGTAGCACAAGTATTTCACTGTCCCAAAGTAGCTGGTATACAGGTGGCTGGATTTTTACAATTGTTGCTTGGTAAAAGTTGTTGAGACCTCAGCTCATTGCAACAGGGACAACTGATGCTCTCTCTGACACTTAGGGATGGCTGACATGGTTTTTACCAAGTAAGCCACATGGGAGCATTTTGTGGGTTAAATAAGCCAGAGTTGTGTCCTGTTTGTCACTACTGAAAGTCACTTTTTAACTTTTTGGTATGTGCCACCATTATGATCTTCTAGATTCAGGTATTTTAATCCTTAAGCTTCCTCCAAAAACAATAGCCAAGCATTACTGGTGGATTTGCAGTGCGCACATAGGGAAACTTGTATGAGATGCTTCTGTTCTTTTCTCATGGTCAGAGTCTGGCTCTGAGCTCAGGTTCCTACAGGTGGATTTCTGTATTACTTGGTCCTCTTTAAATGAAACTTGCATTTAAATACACTGTGATTTAATAAAGGCTCTTCAGAAAAATCTAACCTCTCCTCTGCAATATTTCTCTCTTCTGCTCTAATTTATCCTTTGAACAGCAGTATGCAATTCACTGGCATTAATCTGTGGACTTTACACTGCAGGAGAGGACAAATAAGTGACTGCTCCCAAGTAAGTAGAGTTATCCCCTCTTCCAGATGCCATCAAGGCTGATTCATCTAACTTGCAGATGAGACCAAGGAAAGGTTACACTGTAAGTGAGAAAGGATTTTCTTTTATACAAGTGGAAAAAAATATTTAGTCATTGCATGCTTCTGCTCTGTGGGTTGTAGCATTCTCAGTGCTCTGGGTTAAAATAGCATTATTGCTTGCTTTTGTACAACAGCAGCATCCCTGGCTTTAGTTCTGCAGAGGAAGCTTCTACATTATTATCGATGCTGAGATGGTGCATACAATGTAAGTCTAAGACTAATAGCCCAGAGCAAGCGTGACTGCAGAGAAACAACATACTAAAGTACGGGAGGAAAGGTTGCACAGAGGAGCCAAAGTACTAATGTTTCTATGATTAATAATCACCTACTGCCTGTTCCACTTTACCAAATGCTGCTGAAAATAATGATGTAGCTTCAGCATAATGAATTTCCCCCAGCTCATCTGAAAATCTCTTTATCTGGGTATTTTGGCTGTCGTCCACTTTGGCTGAGTAGAACTGTTTCGTCATCGTGAAACCACTTGAGAATTCGAGTTGAACAGGACGAAAGGAAAAAACAAAAATCTGAAAGAGCAAATGGTGGCTCAATTTGAAAGAGACTTCATGTAAGCAGAGAGGCCAAGGCTGGCAAAAGTGAAAATGCTACGGGGTCTTAAGTTTCTTTGTAAAATCTGGATGATATTTTCTTCAGAAATATGCCTTTTCTTTTATAAGGGAAGGCTCTATAAAAATGTTGGGGGTTTTCTCCTCACCAAACCTGGTGTCAAAGATCTTAATCACTGGGTTTATATTTTCTTTCTAAATTTCCCCCTTGATCAAACTGATTGCATTTGAATGAGTGCATTAGAACCAGAGTTTCAATACACCCATGTGTTTCTGTAAATATTCTTCTGGAAACAGTATGTCTGTCTTACTGAATCTGCATATGTTTTTCTGCACTGTATCTTCACTTATCAAATTAATTGTATTCAAGCCAGCATCAAATGCTGGATTCATATTTAGCACAAGTTTAGTATTATCCTGGAGATTTAGAATGAGGATCCTGTTATGTTACATTACGTTACGTTTAGGTAGGCTTTAAAAGGCCCTGCTGGAGAGCGGAGGCTCCTTATGATATGTTATGTATGCACAGCAAGGAAGCTGTATATTAAAATTAACAAATCTAAGAATATAAACTCTAATCTAACTACATAAAGGGTGAGGGGGACCAAGGCACAGAGCAGCAAAGTGAGTGAAGAGTCCTCAGCAGAGCCAGGATGAAAGCCTACGTTCCTGTTTGCCAGCGTCCCTTCCATCACTAACTTTGCTTTTCCTCTCCTACCTTGGCCACTTACCAACTGTACTGAAGAGACTTTGGGCTTTATCTGTGATTTCTTCAACCAGTTGATTCACCCTGTCAACATGCTTGAGGTTTTCTGTAAATATGCAATTATCAACATTATTAGAAAGTTAAGGATGGAACAGTACTTTTTTTTTTTTAAAAAGAGTCATCAGATGATCAGCATCAGATGACTCAGATAAGAATGGAAATACATCCTAAACAAATTGTAGCCCCAAAGAGGGAAACCAGAAAGGGCATTCTTGCATTTTTTTCAAAGAAAGATAATTCCCGCCCACCCTCCCCAAACAACAATTTTCTACTTTCTTTCAGCTGATTCAGATTTAAAGTGAGAGAAATTTCTGAGTTCAAGGACAATAACCAAGAAGCTAGACAGCATCATGTACACTAGGGGCTTAAGAGTTTTCACAGGTTTTCTTGCATCATATCCAGAAGGTATTGGATAAGCTGTGTTATGGAACATGGTGAAAATTGTACACGTGGCAAAAACCCCTTTGTTCATTGTGAAGATGTTAGTTATTAGTGGATGCAACATTGAACAAGGATACTGCCCCTAAAATCTGCCCAGTTTTTTATATGTAGTGAAGTATTCAAGAAGATGCACTATAGTAGGCTTAAATATTAATATTTCACTACCCCATAAAATAAATTTTCTAAAACTGGGTGTGCTGATCATCCCAAGTGTCTATTTTAAATTTACTGTCAATGTATTTTTCACTCAGGCTCTACTTCTAGAAGTGGTTTCCAGCTCTGTAATGTTGACATCTGGGAATCTTTATAACAATATCTACAAATAACCAGGATCAATAATGTGGTTCTTCAGGGTAATGTTCTTGTCTAGAAAGATATGTAGGGAGTATTATTCACCATGCGGTTAGTACATGTTCCTCAGTTGCAAACAAACTGTAGGTAAAGAGATCATCAGACAACAAAAACTGTTACAATTGGACCTGAAGATGAATCACCCTGCCTTCCAAAGGATTAATTTTATCTTACATGAAGAGGAAACAAAGAAAATGGGAAAGGGAAAAAAAAGGCAATAAAGAAGTACAAAATGCAAATATAAAAGGACTGGGAATCTTACAAATTTGGAAGCTCCCATATTTGGGCTGCCTTATACCCTAGTCAAAAAAATGGATGTTCTGCTGATATGAAAAATTCTGCATTTTTCAGGTAGCTCTGTATTTTAACACATACTACAGATTGGAGGGCTAGGGCCACACAATAAATCAGGTTTGTAGCCCGGTAATCTCAGAAAACCTCACTTCAAAATCAATTTTCCTGTGTGTAAAGGGATGTGATTTGGTAGCTTGCATCTGTTTCCCATGGAAAAATCTTTTTCTAATGGAATGGCTAACAAAGCTTCATTTCCTTGCTGAGAACATACTCAAAACTAAACAAGCAAGTGTTTTATACAGCGTTGATGTAGCAACAAACTGGAGAATCCATAGAAAACAATGTCTTAAATATCTGAATTAGCTTTGCAATAAATCGTTGTTCAGAAGATTTGTCATGACATTGGTTTTTTTTTTTTGTGGCTGAGTACTCGGATGGCTGCACTAGTTGCACGCATCCTTTTCACAGCCTTGCAACCTCCAGGGCAAAAAAGGGAAAGCTTTGTGGCATGTTCAAGATTTCTTAGCAAAAAAAGGAATCAAATCCCAGCCTCCTGTGGCATGAACGAGTCAACTAATGATGGAGCTGCTGAGTGTCCTTCCGTCCCACGTGAGGGAGGGAGAGGAATAGCAACCTGCAGTTTGGGGTGGGAATTATGGATAAGCTTTGCTGCGTTGCTGTTGGTAAGTGATGTGATTTGGGCAGCTCTCAGAGCGTAAAGGGACGTCCCTGGCAGCGACCGAGGTAGCTCACAACCCTCATATGACGGCTGAACCGAAACATTTTAGACTTATATTAAAAAACAAGATGGACTTAGCTACCCACTGTGGCAGCATTTAGGCACCTGAGATAATAAGATTCTCTCAAAGCTCATTACGAGCAAATCAGGTTACCTTCATGATGGATGAGGCTCAAGATTTAGTACTAGGGACTCTCCTACACCCCCGCACACCACAACAGGCAGACTCGCTGTGGGGCTGCGCTGTCCCCTGGGCCAGGCTGCCACCGAGTCTGGGATGAATCTGAAAAATTGAAAGGTTCTCATAAATGGAGGACAGGAAAGGGGAAAGCAGGCTTGCGCTAGCTGTTAGCAAGTTGCTCGCGAGCAGTAGTGGAGAAGTTAGAAGAGGAGATATGTAAGAACAAAATGCTGAAAAGCAAACAGTTATAAAAAAATAACATGATGTGTAAAACAGAATGCACGCAGCTGGAAAATCAGACCAGGTTCTTAGAACCAGAACTGCAGCCTCAGACCACAGCCAGTTCTCATACGCGTCGGGATCATTTACTGTGGTCTACTCAAACAGACCCTGGCTTGAACCTGATTCTCCTGACCCTCCTCATGGTGATGATTCAGATGATCCAGGACATCAGGAGGCCACTGTGATGGCCACATGCATGGACCACCCCGGGAGGCCTCACGGGCTCGACTGTGCCACTTCTGCTCTCGTGCTTGGAGTAAAGCCAATCGCTACTTTTAGGGTCAGGAAGGAAATTTCCCCAGGTCACAGCGGCTGGGACAAGGCAGGTTTTTCACCATCCTTTGCAGCGTGGAGCTCCAGCTGCCTGCCACCATTGCTTGGGTCCACCTCCTTCAAGTCACTTCTCATCTAGGTGAGCTCCTTGTGCCCTGCTCCCATCTCGCCTCTCCACATCTCCCGCATCTGCCTGGGAAGAGATTTTTCTCATTTTTATATTACATTTTTATCTCAATATAAATCAGTTTAAATTTGATTTGGACTGTATCAGTTAAGAGTTTTTTCATTCTAAGCGGTTTGCACTGTCAATATAAAACACTGTCCGAGCTTAGACATAAGAATCTGGCTGGTGATGCCAAAATGTCATGTGTCCTTGGAAGCATTACCACCAGGGGTGGGGGAAGCTGCTGAAGCTTTCCTTCAGTTAAGGCAAAAGCTACCATGACTGTCGGGAGAACGAATTTCTTGCGCTCTGATGCCAGAGGAGGAGGATGGGAGCACCGCAAACCCATGCGCTGTAAGGGCAGCGGGATGGAGCTCCTCAGGAGAGCCCCCCTGCTCCCACTGCGGGTAGGGAGGGAGCTGAGCCCGAGGTTGGGTGTCAAGCAGTGATGTCTGCTAGTTTCATCAGGGTCCACCTCATTCAGCCTTTTTCCTGGTAATCAAGAGGCCTCAAACAATGGGACAATTTATGTCCTCCCACAGCTCACTGGCAGGGGCTTGTTCCTGCCTTCTTACACATTTTCCTTTCAATAAAGGAGTGGAAGATAAATCAAGTTTTCCATTTTGGACAGCTGGAGGATGTCTTTTAAAGGAAGAAATTCTGTATTCGAGAACAACACCCTGCACGCAGCAATGCCTTTTGCTCTCGCCAGGATTATCTCCAAAGGCTAAAATTTCCCTTGAACTTGAGGAGGGAAATGGTCAGTGAACGGCAAAAGATCCTAGTGGTATGGCCATCCCGAATACCCAGAGGCATCTCAATCTGACGACTGGCAGCTCCACAGGTTTCAGCGTTTTCGAGCCCTCAAAGCTGGCATGCCAAAGAGGCATTGGGAGGGAGAAAGAAAAACGTAACAGGGGGTTAGCAGGACAGCGTTGGGCACAGACAACAGCCGAGCCATAGCTTAGACACGATGCCGGGCCTATACCCCCACATTATGCCGAACATATGGTATGTCCTCTAGTGAACGCTGGCTGTCAGTTTCCCCACCCAGAAGTGAAGGAAAGAGCAGGCAGCACCCGAGACCCATGAATACAGGTGCTTGGGAGATGGTTGTGACACTTTGCAAACAGATTGAAGGAGAATAGCTGACCGATGCCGCTTCGCTGCCAGTTTCTGCTCGGGACTAATCCCGATCTACTACTGCAGCCTTGTCTCAGGTAGCTTCTGCTAAGATTACTTTGTGTCCGTCCTGTTGTCCCCCCACCTCTGCCTGCCCGGACGTGGCCTCTCCTTTGCTGCACGTAGACTCGTTTCCAGGTGGGAGTTTGGGAAGTGCCGTGTGTTTTCTGGGAAGCTGCAATAGAAGAGGTGAAGCTCTTTCCCTTCCCGTTGGAGACAGCCAGCCGAAGAGGCAGGCTCTGCCGGTGGCCACGGCCCAGAGCAGGGCGACGAGGCGTGAGGGGGTCCCAGGCACCGGGGGGAAGGCCAGCAGCAGAAGAGCTGGCCTGTGCATGGAGGGAGTGAGGGAATATTTGGGCATCCTTAGGCTCGGAGTCACTAATGAGGTAAAAAAAGCAGTCTGTCCACTGCCAGGGAGCTCAGGTTGTCCTTCCTGGCAGAGCATGCCTGTCTCCGGCTGGTGGTGGTGGTACCATTAGATCCAGCAACGTCCTGAGGCGTGGGCTTTACGTGCAGTCCCTCTCCTGGGGAGCATCATCCTCACAGGCTGGTTTTTGAGTTCACGGAGTGCAGCAGTAAAAGCAAGATGCAAGGAGCAAGATGAACAAGGCGTATTGATGAGAAGGGAAAGGCAGAACGGGGAGACATAGCGAAGGAACCAAAGCCCGTTCAACTAACTTGTGCAACGGGCGGTCACGGACACTTGACGGGACAGCTGCTGGCCTCTGGCGGTTTTTGTAGGGCGCAATGTGTCTCAGCTCTTGAGGTTGCTGCGGCATGAGCAGAGTCCATGTCAGCTGGGGAAACAGGGGCAAATGCTGACATGCAGTTCCTTTACTACAGTATTTAGGCATCGGGATAATGCTTGGGAAAAGACTGTTGGACCTCTAACCCTTCCACCAACAGGGTGAAGGCGCGAGAGCTGACTGCTAGTTCAACCTAAATGGTGAGTTTAAAGCCGTCCTATCATGCAAAGCATGCGTCTTCCAGTGTGTGAGGCTCGGGCTTTTCCTGACTGATGGGTTAGAAACTGTCATGAAAAACATGAGAATTTGGGAAGAGGACAGGAAAACTAATTTATCCTTATGAATGACTGGAAATGGTGGATTGGTCATTAGGGGTTGTTACTTACCATGAGATTGTGTTTGCATTTTTTAAGAAGTGTTTTAATTGATAAACAACATGAAGCACACTTTTCTCCACTGGAGTAAATGGGTGTTTTATTAAATACGTAACAGCCAAATTAATGTCCTACGAAGGTGATAAACACTTGATGTGAGATAAATGTTGAACAGGTCTCTTTTAGAAACTCTTGTTTCATGGACAAATGCCAAATTGTCATTAGCAGCAAACTGGGATGTGGATAAATTACCTTAATGTCTGGGAGTGAGTGATAGCCCAGATGTGTTTAGCGGGAACGAACACTCCACCCTAGTGTGAGCTGAATGTAGCTTGAAATGTATTGCTAATATCTGCCCATGTACAGCAAAGTTTCCGTTTCAAAGTGTAAAAGCTTATACAGATTCTTTTCTAAAGGTCATTAATACAAGCTGAATCTGCCTGGGACAAGAAACAGCAAAGTCTACCAAGAAACACCACCCAGACAGAGCCAGTCTGTGCCTGGATGATAGGTTTCCTTGTCTTGTTATATCAGTCGATCAGGGACCTACTGCACGGTTTGGGAAGCTACGTCTGAAGGGACAAAACATATTATATTAAAATTATTTGGGCCTTTTCTGGATTTAATTGCTTTCTTTATAAGAGAGATGAAAGAGTTATATTCAGGGGTGCTCCCCAGTAGGAGAAATGCAGCTGGCACCGAATTTCTGTCCCTACACCGGACTCTAGCTACTATTCATTTTGGCTGGTTGCATTAGAAAAAACAAAGCCAAGTATGTCTGTGCATCTACGCGGGAGGAGTTTGTATGTTTGTGATGTGGTAAAACTGGTTCACTTATTCAGGTTACTGTGCGGTGTATGGGTTGTGGTGGGCAGGAGGAAGGACAGCTGTCTGTCAAGCCCTGACCGCAGCTCTCTGGTTGAGTCGCACTTGGGAGAAGGAGGGGACACCTTCCTCTGGGGCAGCTCTGCTGGCAGGGACATCTGAAGCGGAGCAGAAAGGCAAAGAGGGGCTGAGACCCAGCAGAGACCGGAGCCAAAACCAGCCCCAGCGGTGACAGAGCCCGCCAAGGCTTCCCACGGACTGGGTCGGTTCCCAGGCCACTGGTAGACGGAGCTGCACGAGGCGAAGCCTGACTGCAGGGGCATGGCGAGGGGGGAACATGGCTCACATTCAGCTTCTCTCCCCTCTTGCAGTATTCCCCTCTTCAAAGACTTAGCTGCTCCAGTCCAACACTCCAAATTCTAGCAAAATTTGGATGAGGAGCATGTGGTGACTTTGATAGGCTCCCTTAGAAAAAACAAAGTTCCCTGCGTTTGGCTGCAATTTTTTCCCCCTTTTTCAAAACCGGCAGGGCAAAAGTTGAAAATAAGGGGGGGGAGAAGTACTCTTTGCTGAGGAACCAGTGGTGGTCAGGCCTAGAAAATGGAACCTGTAGATGAATTATTCAACATAATTTTTTGCTTTTAGAAGTTTGGCTGTTCCTCCTCCAGCTTCATGTACATGTAGGACAAAGTGAGGTTTTGGGCCAGGAAGGCGTTGTGGAAGCTGGAGGAAGTTCTCCAGGTCACCCAGCCACCACTGTCCAAGCCCCTTTCATTCACCTTAACTCTGCTTTTGTGGGGACCTCGGTGCCGTTTCTGGTCTCTTCCCATGGCTGACCCTGAATTCGGGCACTCGTACGGACTGGGTCAACACAGTTTGCTTGGACTGGTGTTAAAACAAGTTCTGTGGTTGGCTTGAGCCAGCTGCTTCATGCTGAAAATGTCATTTTATGAGGCTTTTACAAATTTTCAGCCAGCTGATATGTCTTTTGTCCTTCAGAGGACAGCCCCTCAAGTCCACTGCTATGGTCTTCTGAACTAAGGGAGCAAATGGTGACAAGTCAGGGTCAAATTCAGCTAGAGTTTGTACATGTGGAGACTCCAGGGGAAAGGATAGTTTCAGTCTGTCAGGTGAGAACTCGTTAAGGAGGAGGATGATCATGGGTTTCTACATGCCTGCAGGATAGTTGACTGGCCACAGCGGGAAAAAATTATGCTACTGATTGCTATTTTTCTATTATCTGTGGGTGATCTTTGAAAGGTGTTTATGCTTCTCACGGGCCTGTTTCCTAGTGTTTCTTTTTTAATTTTAGCCATGCAACTGGTTTTAATGTATGCATCACCTTTAATTCAGACTGTGGTTGCACTCTGCAGTGCGTTATAAATATCTCTTCTTCAATCCAGGAGAAATGTCAGTATCTGCCTGACGAATTTCTGAATGTGCAAAGATCTGAAACATATTTCTAATTTTAATAAAATGAAATACAAGTATTACCAGTTTTTAAAGACATCTCTGGTGTCCTCTCTGAAGTAGTAAATTCAGCCCTGAACACTGATTTATCTCCTCTTACACAACAGCTAAGAGGTAATGCTAGGAACTGGTAACTCACTAGGGTTTTTTGAAATTGTTACAAGGTTTATGAAACGGAATTCTTTTATGTAAGGCAAACAAGAAGAAATGTTTTAAAGAGCATCTTCATTTCTCTTCAGAAAACCTGCTAACAGTTCATATTTTTCAATCATTAGGAAATGTTCATGTTCCCTAGTACATAATTGATGGAGTCACAGATCTGACAGGCGATAACAAACCATTTTCAAATTTAGTCCGCTAGAAATCTTCAGTTCTCTTTGAAACAGCTGTTAAGGTTTCCGAGGGAGAAGTATGCTTCTCAGTATAGTAGCACCTGCTTGTATTGTCCTGAGCTGCCGTACGCAGATTTGAGGTAGATTTCAATATTGGTAATCATTCCATGAATATGCTGTTTTCAGAACAGAGATGCAATAGACTAAGATATTCCGTAGTTAAAAAACCCCAAACATTATCAAGCAACTAGTATGAAATGTCAGCAGCCAAATCACATATATCCTTTCCTCAAAGTTTCTGTTGCAGTGGAGTCCAAGTTGCAAAGCAATTCCTGAGTAGCTAACAGCAGTTTGCTTTGCAGTCATGACGGGTTCAATGGTACCTTATGAATGGAGTAAAAAAAATCCCTGTCAAACTGTTGTGGCTTGGTCTGGGGTGTAATCAGACGGGCAGAGCTCAGTAAGCGTGCTGCCTGTTTCATCGCACTGCTGTTTGAATTGCTAAATTTGATTTACACACCAGAGCAGGCTAATACTGATGATACCCAGTTTCAAGAGGAGAGTATGTGAAAAGGTTTGCTTTAAATATTACGTGACTTGTTTTAACAATAAGTGGAATTGTAAATATAATTCCAAAGGAAAAAAATGAGAATCCGGGGAGCTATGCTGTAGAGCTCCCATCAGATTAGCCTTCTGTGGTCAAGAAAATGTTTATGAAACAGCTTTATTTTGTTTCTATTGGTTTTCTTATTGATATTCAAAAGGATTCTTGAGTGTGTCCAGTCCAGGGACCTCTGCTGAGTTTGACTCCCTCAACTATATGCCTCTAATAGTAATCTAATTGCTATAAAACTGGATTTTTTTGCTTTAAACATTTTAAAACCTTATATGTACAGCAGTGACTGGAAATGGCTTTGTCCTTGGGAGCCTTGGAAGACTGTGTTTCACCACTTACAGTTTTGGATAGTGATTAGTTTAAGTAGCCAACACTGCTATCCTAGCCAACCCGATTGCCTTCTGTGTTTGAAGGACTGCATTTGAGATTGTGAGGAGCGCAGCGGATGTCATTTATCTCAGTCCCAGTAAGGCTTTCCACGCTGTCTGCCACAATAGCCTTCTTTCAACGTCAGGACATTGAGGTCTGAATAGTTGGATAATTTCATTGCAAAAAAGCCAGTTGGATGGTGGGGTCCAGAAGGTGGTGGTTAATGGGACCTACGCTGCCTATAGGCCAGCAATAAGTGGAGTAATGGTGGGATCTGTGCTGGGCCCTGTGACATTTGACATCTTTATCAGTGACCTGGAGGAGATGAGAGACAGTTCTGGTCTCAAGTCTGCAGATGATTCCAGACTGCGGGGACACAGAGTCAGGTCAGGGCTGCCGTCCAGAGGGACCTAACCAGGCTGGAGGAATAGACCAGAGGGAATCCCATGAAATTTATCAAGGAGAGACACCAAGTGCTGCCCCTGGGCAGGACGCTCCGGTGCAAGGACACAGGCTGGTCCCTGTCTGGCCAGGAGCAGCTCTGCGGGAAGGGACCTGGGCGCCTTGGCGGGCACAAGCTGGGCACGAGCCAGCGGTGTGACCTGGCGGCAGGAACGGCCAGCAGCGCCCCGGGCAACCCAGTAGAGGAAAGACATGGCGTAACTGGAGCAAGTTCATCAGAAGGTCCCCAAGATGGCCGAGGGCCAGAGCACTTGCCCTGTGAGGGGAGGCTGAAGTCTTGTTCAGCCTGGAGAAGAGATGTCTTCAGGGGAGGCCTAACATCAGCCTGCCAGGACCTGCGAGGGGGTCATCGAGAAGAGAGAGCCATCCACTTCGCAGTGGGGCACTGTGGGAGAATGAGACACAACGGGCATAAGTTGGAAGAGGAGGAGAGGCAGGATAGAAGGAAATACTTTTTCACTCTGGGGACTGGAGCTGGCTGCCCAGAGAGGTTGCACAGCTTCCATCCTTGGGGAATTTTGAGACCTGACTGCTTAAAGCCCTGAGCAACCTGGTCCGACCTCAGAGCTGACCCTGGAGCTTGGACTAGATGCCCTCCAGTGGGTCCTTCCAACCTGAATTGTTGTCTATGATTCATTCTATGAATATTTTAAAACTACCTTGAACTTCCAGCTACATTTATTTGTGATCTATTTGTGCCCTTGATTTCTTGTTCTTCTTAGGCTTGTTCTTTGCCTAAAATAAATTTTATTCTGCAATGTATTAACTGAGAACAATAACATTCACTCTCTACTTTTGTTAAGCAGAACAAGCCACGCTCTTCTAATTTCCTCATGTGAAATAGAGTCCCTACTCCTTTTTCATCCTAATATCCCCTCTCTGCACCCGTTCTGATTTGAATTCATCTGTCTTGCATGTAGGTGATCACAGCACTGCAGTACTGCACAAATCCAAATACAAGGTCAACGAAGAAATATTCATATCCTGCACTAGGCACTCTCAATGCTGGAAACATTCCACAGGACAATACAGCCATAGATTTCATTATTTTTTTACACCTGCGCCCTGCCCACACTAATCCTGTCACTGTTTATCATTTCTGGATCTTGCTTTCTACGTACAGACATACATAAATGCAGACATACGCAAAATTATTGTGCCATAGAAATTATTAATGATGACTAGTCCTACCACTAAAAAGGCTTTTCTGATATTTTCCCTAAACATTTCTCTCACTACTAATTTTCATTACTCTTAATTGGACCTTTTTTTTTCCTCAGAAGCTGTTAAGTGTTCTAGACCCAGGTGTCTTTCAAATATTTGTACAGAGAAATCTTGTCCTCTCTTAAATTAAAATGTTGATCTTTTCTGGTGAGTCATTTTTTTCCAGCACCCTAATTATTTGGATGTGAACAAAAAAGATTTATTTACAACAAAATGTTTTCATATCGCTCTCAATTTTGGTTTTAGGAACCTGTAAAAAGACCACCGAAATAATCTTTAAATCCCAAAGATCACAAGTACCTAAAAGGTGTGAGACATAACCTTTTAAGTATCTTGATCACAGAATGCCTTACTCTCCTTGAATTACAAATGCTTTTTGAGATCCTAACTCTGATCTCAGTTTGGTCACGTGCAGTTGTGGTTCCTTCTGGGAAAGCAGGCTTCATTTAAGTAGTAATTAAGAAAAGTAATTCCCAGTCATACAGCAGGTTTCCCCAGTCAGTTTCTCTCATCTTCTGTTTCTCCACAAATTCCTCCTTTGGGAAATTGTTTAAAGACAATCTAGAAGTGAATTGTCGTAGTTTCTCAATCAGATTGCCTGTTGTACATTGATAATTTGCCATGCAGGAGATAAATTGGGGGTTTTTGAGACAGCATTTTGTTGTTTGTGGCTTACGTACTGCTTTTCACATTATTGTTAAAAGAGCTGTGAGTCATCTGTAGATTTAGTAAGTAAGTGAAAATCTGAGCTTGTGAGATTGTAATGCAGAATGCTGAGCCCTGTGTAGAGTTCATTGGCTAAATGTTTGTGAATATATAAGTGCTCTTAGCTCCAATGCTTAAATTATTTCTGTCTATCTCCCTTCCAAGTGTAGTTACAGAAGCCTCCTGTGTCTGGTCTCGGCACATGAGCTTCTTATAAAGGGAAGGCATGCACTGAGTCCAGCACCATCCTGTTGATCCCTGAGGGGGAATTTTCCAGCCACAGCACGTCAGCTACTGCACAAAATAACTCTAAAATTTTTCAGCCATTGGTTACAACTTATTTTGAAACAGAAAAATGTTGAACTGTGTACTGGGTGCAGGTGCCCAGGTAGGGGAGGTGGGGGGGGTCGGTCTCTGTGAGGGGAGGCTGGGACTGTCCCATGGCAGACACAGCCGGTCCCAAGCAGAGATTCCCTTGTGAGCCTGGAGAGATCCTGGTGGAGCAGGTATCTCCCTGTAGCCCCTGGAGAGACAGCGGTGGAGCAGGTATCTCCTGTAGCCCGTGGAGAGGACCATGCTGGAACAGGTATCCACGCTGCAGCCCATGGAGGACCCCACGCCACAGTAGGTGGACATGCCCTGAAGGAACCGTGGCCCGTGGAGAGCCCGTGCTGGAGCAGGTTTACCCCGAAGGACTGCAGCCCGTGGGAAGGCCCCAGGCTGGAGCAGGGACAAGTGTCAGGAGGCCGGAGTGGCAGAGAGGAGCCGTTATGGACTGACCGCAGCCCCCCACCCCCCTGCGCTGCTGGGGGTGGGGAGGAAGAGGAGTCAGGAGTGAAGGCGCGAAGCTGAGCCTGGGAAGGGGGGTGGTGGTGGAAGGAAGGTGGTTCAGGTTTTGCCTTTGTTTCTCACCATTTAACTCTATTTTAATTGGCAATAAATTAAATTAATTTTCCCCTTGTTGTCTCTTTTTTGCTCGTGATGGTAATTGGTAAGTGATGCCCTTGTCTTTGTCTCAGCCCACAAGCTTTTTCATCTTATTTTCTCCCTCTGCCCTGTTGAGGAGGGGGAGAGAGCAGCTGGGCAGGGATCTGACAGCCAGCCAAAGTCAACCCACCACAAGTTTTAAGTAAGCTAGCGCTCTCAGAGTCATTTCAGCCTTACTTTCTCATTTTGATCCTCAACGGACTTAATAATTAACTTGGAAATTATTTCCACTTCCATTTGATTAAATTATATTAGAATTTTTGCCATGAGACAAAAACAGAGAAGCAAACTTCACAGCACTGATTAGCTATCATGATAAAGATGAATACTGGCTCATTTTTAATATAATGATTCATTACCTGGCAAAATTAAGGCTCTGCGTTATTTCTACTTCAGTTTCCGCTAGGATTTATTATTATTCCAGAAGTTGTAATGTACTTTTCTTCTTTTTTTTAAAAAATACGGGATGCGAATAGGCTGTAGTTAGAATGGTACTAGAAATTCACAGACTGCTAAATTCAGCATCACTGCTTGGAAGGCAATGTCACTTCTGTGCACAGGCACAGCACCAGCACTCGGCAGATCTTAGAGACTCGTGACGAAGTGCAAGACTCTTCCCCTGCCTGTGTCGTACTTGTGTCTGACATCTTGCACATCCATGTGGGAGAGCTAAAAGAAAAGAAGAGTTCACATCTTCCCTTACGTTTTGTAGAACACCCACGGGACTTCCTGCTTAAAGGCAAGGGACAATATATCCCTTACTTTCATACACCTGAACTGAGCTACAAACAACAATAAAATAAAGACAGAAAAGGAAGAATACTTGACTTGTGTCAAGTTTTTTTTCTTTTTGGAAGAAGGTTGTTCAGTTTAATCCTCATGAAAGTGGGAAAAATAACAGTAATGGATTAAAGCCAGAGTTTAAGAAAATACATTTAAATATATTTTTTTACTTAAAAATGAGTTTCCTCATCATTCAAAGACCTAAGAGTTAAACTATATTGTATACACCTCAGGTACAAATTGACAAAAGATCTAATAAACCAGACTATATAAAAAGCAAGAGACTTTTTTTTCCCGAAAAATGTATTTGTGTTTTAGCTGATCATATAAAAAGCATTAAATTTTTAAAAAATGTGTATATATTTTTTCAAGTGTTAATGGTTTCACCATTTATCGTAACTACATTCCGAAGTCCTGTAACATCAGAGCACATTATCCTTAGCTGTGTAGCACAGTGAGCATAATCTTTACACTGAGGTCACTCTCATCACTACTTCCCCAGAGCCGTTATCCTCTGACGAATCTTCCTGAGGTCTCATGCGGTTGAACAGATGTAACAATACATAGCCACACTGAAATCTTGGTGAGGTTAACTGTGTTGGATGAACTAAACTTCTGTTTCTCAGTGCAGTCAGTGGTAACAACAATGTCCTTCCTGCTGAGGATTCTCCTCGATTGCTCTCTTCTATGTCTGTGGCTTTATCATAATTTAACACATCCCAGTGTAGATTGACAGCCCTCCAACGCTTAAATACTCGATAAACAGATGCACCTTCATGTACTATCAGTCCTGAAATTAAGAAAATTTAAAAAAAAAGTTTGTACAAAATGTCAATGAATACCATTTTGAGAGCAAATAGAGATGTAGCACATTGTAATGAATGTGGCAATTGCCAGAGCCTATTAAATTACTTATAACTCTCATAATTCAAATAAATTGTACATACAAAATATAACTGGTTATTCATGTGTTTAAGATTGGGAGGGGGGAACATGCAGAGGTAATAAAATTGTTCTGAATGAAAGCTCAGCATAACCAAAACTGGAATAATCTGAGCATACCTAACTGAATAAAGTATTTAGATTTAAGTAAATCAATATAAAATAACCTTACTGGCAGATTTTTAAATTGACTGTTTATTTTATCCTTGTTCATAGTAAGTACTATTTATTTACTGAGATTTGTACTGGTTTAAGTAGATCTTTAAGTAGATTAGCCCTTCTGTAATGAGCAGGATGGTCTTAAATTTGTTTAAGAGTGTTTTGTAGAATTCAGTACAGATACAAACAAATGTAACTGTTTTCACATTCTTAGTTCAACTTGGGAGCACAGAAGATTTATGAAAAACTGAAACAGCTGTTAAGTATAATGACTTTCCTGTCTTGCTTCAGTAGAGCAAGAAGACATTAAATGTTACTATTAACTGTGATGAGCATGGCAAGGATGATAGGCTTTCTTCTTTCCCTTCAAAATTCAGTAGACAAAAGTTGAGAAACATCTTTTTTGTTAAGACCCAGGAAATCTTTTAAAGGGTCCTTCAAGGAAAAATGCAGATTATTTGGAGTCCTCAACAGACCAATCTACTTCTGAACTTCCATGTAGCTAATATTTATGCTTATTGTATGCATTCAAGTAATTTATTTACTTAAATGAAATCCTTAATTTTTCAGATGTATGCATATGTATTTATACACACAGTCTTTATGTGTAAGCATTTCAAATATGGATTTACTGGGGATACACATGAGGCTTCTTACTAGGTTTTTTTTTTCTCAACCAGCCTGGTAACTTACACAGTTCTGAGCAATGTCACATGTTTTCTCTGGCTCCCTGCTTTGGGAGGAGAGCAATCTGCCTAGCCCAAAACATTTATAATTTTTTTGTCCAGTGTGTTTCTTGCCTGAAATCTTCCTATACATGGCCACATCTATAATATGATCTGAGGTGTCATAGGTTATAGTCCTTTATCCCAGGAGATTGCATATCACCTGTTCCTACACAACAAAATTGTGATTTAAGTGTCTGAGGTCTCTCAGCATGGTTAACTGATGCCAGAAAGGAGACATTCAAAGAAAGATGACACAAGCAGAAAGGATGATAAAAGCATTTATATGAACAGCAAACCTAGATTCAAGTGCAATGATTTGCAGATAGCAATGCCTACTCTAACACATTTCTAAAGATCATTACACTGAAAGATGGAGAAACACAAAGATTGCTTTCAGAAGGACATGATAGCAAATGTAGCATCTCTGTAAGGCTTTCAAGTTGCCTAGAATTCGTTGAAGCATCCGATACAGCAAAACTAACACAATATAAACTAAATTAAATGTTAAATATTCTAAATGTATTTTGTATCGGCATAGCATTTTAGTGGAAAATTTTCTTGATTGCAAGATGTCTATCTTCATCTTGTCAGATATGTATATATATATATATATAAAGCAACCTGTCCTAAAAATTTAGCAGCCATGTTAATATATAAACACAGTTTCAAGACTGGCCATATTGGCTTAAAAACGATAAATGTGTTTGATCACATACAGAATCTACAGACCAAATAAGCCATGGTTTTATTGCTGTGACAAAGATCCCCCCCTTTTTTTTCTGTTGGATTTCCTATAGAATGATAAGGGAGATGAGCACCATTTTCCCTCTACCTGTCACTGGATCATAGTATTCTTTTGGCCAATTTCCCTCAAGACTGTGACGAAGCAAAATTGAGAGAACCTATTTACCCTGATGTAAAGATTTTTGATACCTGCCTGCACTCCACTGGAACCCGAACAACATATTTCAGAATAGAGAAGGAAGCAGTTGAGAAAGGGTCATTGAGGTACATGAAGTACATTTAAACAGTCAAAAGTATCCTCTCAAAATTAAGTCAGAAAAAGTCGTAGGATGACTTAGGGAGCTCTTTTTTATTGTTTTTGAGCTTTCAGGATTTATTGAAATTATGTTTTCAAAGTTTTTTCAACAATGGCAAGAAAAGATGTTTTCTTTAAAATGGAAGCTCTTAGTCACATATGCTCTAAAAGAACTACCGAACAAAGGATCAAATATTGCAAGGCTTGAAATAAAGTTGTCAGAGCTGGCAATGCTGAAGGGGAAAAGGAGCACTTTCATAATTCCTCCCATAAAAAGCTTTATTTCCCATCTGATAAAACTACAGATTGAAAAAGACCTATGTAGAAGAGGCAAAAGAATTCCAATAGATCTTTTGTCTCTCTGAAAGATATTTTCCGGTGGGCAGGGGAAAAAAGTTCTCGGCACCAACAGTTCCACGACCACAAACGAGAGGAAATCTGGGTAAGGTTTAAATGCTGGAGATTTTCCAGATCCAGACAAGTTCCTATGCTCAAAATGTAAGTAGTTAGTCACTAAAGTGAAGCTGGAAGAAAATGCAAAGGGTCTCCTTGTTCTTAAGAGTTTCACAGCAATGAATGAGGATATGAGAGAGAAAACAAGGATAAATCCATGAATAATACTGACTTGTTCCAAATACCATGATTTCAGCAGCACAGAGGACATAGTTGCACAGTCCTAGGGAAAAAAAAAAAATTACTTGTTTGGCCCAGATGATCCCAAGAGGATGTGTTAGACGTCACTACTGTTAGCTGTTCTGATGGTCTGACCAATTAGTAGCTACAAGGAACAGAGTTCTGGGATGATAGACCTGGCACAATGTCCTAAGGCTCTAAGAAGACTTACTTTACCTTCAGGATTTATTGCTAAGATGTAGGGATTGTAGTGGGATCCAGACAATAGGATTATGGAGAGATCGTAATTTTCTTTTCTTTTATTGCCAAGTACCATGAGATTCTCTCACTCTATCCAAAGGATTTCTTACCCTGAGTCACAAGACCACTTGAAATTTTTCATACTGAATGTCTTTACAAGCAGGCAACTTGTCTTAGTTCTTTCAGATTTGGTGCTATTATGTTCCAACATTGTCTTATTTATCACACTAATCTTACTTATAATCATTTAGGAATGGTCCTCCCAGAAACATCACAAACTTTTACCAGGCAATAAAAGACCCTTTGCAGAAACAGACTTCACCACTGGACAAAAGGCCATGTCGTAATACTGTTCTAGGGCCCACAGATATAAAAAAATATGCAATAAATTGCTCAAAGCATTAAAGTGAAACATGTCCACTCTAAAAATAGCATGTAACTCTTTCTAAGCTATTTAGAATTAGATCTAATGAGAAAAAAAAAAGACTTTCTGAGTAGAGAAATATTAAGCGCAGCAAGATGTGTTAATTATAAGTAACATCAGCCTGTACATTTTTACAACTAATGAGTTACACAAATGTTGCTACGCATCAAGTTCCTTGGTGGGGAAGAAAGAGGCTTTCAGAGGGCTACTCACACCTCACATCATTGGCTCCTATCTCTTACTCCCTTGCCATAGTACTACTGGCACCACTCATGTTCTAGTGCAATGTTACAACTGCTTTTCATGCTCTGTATGAGCTGCACTGTTCTGGGATTGCAAGTGAGATATTATTATTTGTGAGAGATTTTGTTCATGTTAGAACCATTTAAGACTAGCAGTTATGATTATATTCCAGTGAAAATATATAAAATTATATGACTTCACTGTTATGAGAAATAATTGCTAGGTCTACAAAGTAAAATGGCAAAGGCTTGGTGTACTGTTCTTCAGTGGCTAAATAAGGGGTTTATATTATTAATTCCTTTCATATTAACTCATGAACTCACTCCCTTTGGTAATCCCTATGTGGATGGTCTGATCCTAGCACTATCACTGCAGTAGCTCAGGGTTTCACAGGCAGTAGTTCTACTTGATCAAAATGTTCAACATTTGCCTTAGGAAAACTTCTACCATCAGCAAGTTTCAAAGAGAAGAGCTTTATGCCCAGCTTAGATGCAGAAAAGTATAAACTAGTGACTTGTAGGGTTGAAACTAACACTGATAAGTAAAAACGATTCTGTTTGTTAGGAAGAATTCTGGAAATATTTGGCGTAGAACGAGGAGAACAATGGATACCAATAAAATGTGTACACTGGAATGAATAGAATATTATATTGGTGATCTTTAATCTTTGGGATATTTCTTTTGGTGATAAGTAAAACAAGACCAAGAATTAAAATACAAGTTACATGTAATTTACTTGATAAGAAAGTGGGTGGTATGCTACGTATGGTATATAAATCAATCATTGGGAAAACAAGACATGCAAGTTTTCAAAGATGTCATATAAATATGTCAGAACCTTTAGGCAAACTGCTTTTAAAAATAATGACAACAAAACATCTCAAAAAGTACAGATAGTTACACTTCAAAAATGACTAAAAATTTTCATAGTCTATGCAACGCTATAGGGAGGCATAACTGAAGGCAATTGGAGTAAGTCTTGGTCATACCACCAGTAACTTAAGCACTTGTCTTGAAATATGTGCTGCACAGGACAACCCTTATGTCTGCTTAGATTTTTCAGTGAAATAAAGAGAGATTCCAGTGGGAGTATAGGTATTCACTACTCACTGTAAATCCTGTTGAGAACTAAGATAATACCATGGATGACTAAACACAAATGAGAGGACAGGAGATACTAAGTAAGAACTGTGGCTGGCTGTCAGCATTACAAGCTTTATGATGTAAGAGATTATATATAACATGCAATGGTAAAATCATATGTTAATGCCTTTGGGAAGACATCAGCATAATGGAGGGTTAGTTTTTTTAAAAATCATTCATAAGTAATAATTACATCCCTCTATTAAAGAACTTTTTGAGTGTTTGAAATAAATTAAAATTATCAATCTAAAATCCCTCACTTCCTGATGAAAGAAAAAGATACAATTGAATAAAGTTGAATATATTAATAAATGTTTTCAGGAGTTACAAGAACTCCTGGTCTTACAAGCTTACAGAATGCAGATTAGTTGAAATTATATGCAGAATAAGTGGGCTGAATGGATCTGGATCATCAGAATTCTGCAACTACCAAACCTCCTTTATACAGCTTTCCGAATTTCCAGATACAGTTTAGTAAACTGTTAAGTCATATCTGCACTGAACTTTGTAATTACAAAACAGTGTCCAAATACATTTAATTATAGTCATTTTTACATAAAAATTCCCATGTATTATTTATGGTAAGACTATAAAATATGCATTTATGTAATTACAGGCAAGTAATTTTATCTGGTGGGTGAAGGCAGCTGCATGTCTACTTTGCTCCTGCGTGGTGCCAGTTGGGCTAGAAGCTCCATAGCCATGTGAGGTACATCTTAGTTCAGTAGCTTCCAGTCCAGAGGTGCCTTGAGCCTGGCTGGCTTGAAAGGCAGCTACATAACTGCATGTTCCAATCTCTTGAAGGCTCGCCTTCCAAGAGTTTACTTCTACAGATAAAGACACTGATACTTCTGATCACTCACAGATGTTCTCAATTGTTTTTGAGATTAATTTGGTTTAGGCATTTTAACAGTCAAACAAATGGAAAGAAATGGAAATAGTTTGAAATAACTGGTTATTCCAACTAGTTGATGCATACCAAAGTAAATTTTTTGCAATTGTACTCTTTGTGAAAAAAACAAACAGAATTTCATTCAAATGAAATGTTTAGAATACCTGAAGCACATTTTGTCTTCAATTCATGCTTTTTTAAACAAAAGCAAAAACCTCAATATTGAGTGTTAAGCCAAAAAAAGTGGTATTCAGGAATCAGCATGTAAGAGGACATGTAGCTGAGCCCTTTTTTTTGTTTAAAAGCTGAGCACTTGCCCAGAGTATTAGAGACCTAGCTTCTGTTCATTTTTCTGTCTGAGAAAATTTGGATTCACAGAAGAAAGCCTGTGTTCTAAATATTCCAGAGTGGGCTTCTCCTAGAAAAATTACAAAATAAACAGAACTGGTAATCCACCTGAAATGTAAATACCTTTACAGTAATAGGATGGTTTCAATAAAAGATGATACGGCTTTATGGTTGGAGCAAAAGCCTTGATATTAGGAATCACTCTGTTTCATTGCACCTTATTGAGCAGAATTCAGCACTGTCCTTCTGAATTCCCATATATGAGATTGGGATAACATCAACATCTATCACTCAGGAATCTCAAAGCAAACATCAGATAGCATTTGACTTCTGTATTTTCTTGGAATTGTGATTCTAAGAATGTGGTTTAATATTTACTACAATTATTGAATTTTCCCTGCAGATAATCATAGCTATTCTAACAATCAATTCAAGGTTGTTTTATCAAACAGTAAAGGGATTTCTATTTAAATATTTCTGGGTCCAGTGTATTTTCAGAAATTTCAAAACTGGTCAAAAGAGCTTTGCAGTAAATTGCATTTTCTTTTATAAGATTTCAGCTAGAGTTAGATGACTTGAGACTTTTTAATAGTAAAGCAAGTTACTATAGTTAGTACTAGTAGAGTGTTTCATAACTGTTTATGATGTACAAAGAACTCATGCCTGTCTTCTCTGTTCTCCTCTATTACTAGCACAGTGACCTATATAAGTCTGAGGAACTTAATTTTGGATATATAGTTTGATGACCTCTTCAAGGGCTGCTTCTGCGCTTCATGATGGTACAATCTAATGCAAAGTGGCATCAGTAGAAGACATGACAGCACATAATTTTACTAATAGTTTTAATAATGTTTTTGTCATTTTCATCCATTTAACTTCCTGAACTACACTATTTTTTGCGATTTTTCAGGAAATTGAAACTGATCCTGTTCTCACCACTAAGATCTTGGAGAGAAACTTTGATGAATCTGACAGTAAAGCGTCTTTGGTTCTTCTCTCTTTGCAGTATTTGTAACACTGTAAAAAGCAGTATTTGCCAAAGGTATTAGCTGAGAATAAATCTGCAAAGAACTGGAGTGATCAATTAGAGTGACCAGTTAGAAAAATAGTTATAGTCAGTCTTAAACCACAGTCTGTGCTGTTTAAAGATTTTGAGCTTACCTATGCATACTAGATCCATAAAACCATACATTCCATAGCAGATTTGAAAAAGGATGTCCTTTCTTTGCCATACTGCATAAGGGCTGAAGGCTGACCATAGAAGCCAAGTCACACTTGCTACTAAGAACAGAGATCCTAGGATTACAGCAACCATCTGCACTTTCTCAACCAGTGTTATAGTAATGCTTTGCCACTAAAAGAGAAACAAAGTTGTATAAGATAAAAAGTTATTTTCTGTGATTGTACATTCAACTCCACTTTTTTTCCTGAAATCAAAAATTATTTTAATATTTATACATATCTTCATAGATATTTACTAATATCCTTGATACTGACATTTTACATCTTTTTTTTCCTATTTCACTTTTAGTTAAAGTGAAACTAATAGTTGCTTCCCCATCCCCTTCAGCATCACTATCATCACCATCTAGCTGTGAACTTCAGAAGAGTTAATGGTTTTATTTGTTTTGAATACATAGGCAAAAAAAGATTTAGTCTTAGGAATGGAACTCAGCCTTTCATATTTGTAGGCTAATGAACAGAATAAAAAAAAACGTTGGGAAGACAGTCTTAAGTATGTTTTATGTTAGTGTGACAAGTTGAAAGTGACAACTTTCCTTTCTATCCTGCCCCCCTAAAATCTGAAGCCATTTTCCACTTTCCTGCTGCCCATCAGAGAAGTTCCAGACATACCAAGGGAGTTGGCTTTCTCTGCGTAAACCAGTATTAACACTACAAAGAGACACCTGCAGCCTAGTGTGGAAGCAACCTGAAGACTCAGGAGAAGCCCTAAATATAGGTAGCACAAACATTTCTTTTCAGTGCACCCCGATTATGTCCACCTTTCCAGGGAAGGCTGTATCCTCCGTATGTGAGGTGGCTCAGATTTAAGGTGTGACAAGGTTTAAATATAAAGGAGTATGCTTACTGAATTCTGTCAAGATAAGAATAGAAATAAAATTCTGTTAAAACAGAGTCACAAAAGCAAAACACAGCATAAAGAAAAAAGCATTCTAGATTACCCTTAACATATATGGTCTTTCTTGGCCATAATTGTCCAAATTAACTTGGCAGACTCCCCAGTCTAGCCCCATCACCTATTCCAGAGCTAGTATGCACACTTTGTAGACTGCCCTCTTTCCTGTTCCTAAGTTTGACCGTACCTGCCCCCTTCTACAGCTGCAATAGGGAACAGGGGGAGAAAGCTACTGCAGTAAGGGCTTTATTACCTCTTTTCCCATCTGGCAATATTTTTTCTTTTTTTCCTGTTACTTTATGAAAGCTTTCTCTTGTTACCAGCAGTTGGGTACCCAGTACTGTATGACCACAGGATGATGATAGAATAGTTCAGGGTGCAAGGGGCTGTGGGAGATCTCTTCGTTCACCTTCCTGCTCAAAACAGGGTCAGTGATGAGATCAGACCAGGTTGCTCAGGGGTTTATTCAGTAACACCTTGAAAGCCTCCAAGCATGGAGACTGTTCAGCCTCTCCGGGCAACCTGTTCCACTTCCTGAATGTTTTGCTTAAAAAACATTTTTTCTCTAAATCCAGTCCGATCCTCTTTTGTTCCAGCTTATGCTCTCTTCCTCCCACCAAGTACCACTGTGAAGAGCCTGGGTGAGCAATGAGGTCCTCTGGCCCTTTCTTCTCTTTCAGCTTTTTCCATTAACTTTTCTACTGTTGCCTAATTTGCACATCTGGTGCTGCATACCTTCTCTTGTTGCAGCCTTCTGAATATAATAGTACAAAAAGATAGCTGTATAACAACTTGTACATTGTCTATCTTGAAACACTATCCTTTTATAATGAACTTATTAAACTCATACTAGCTATTTCATTGAACTTCAGGGTATGGAATGGGGCTATTCATATTAAATAATACCCTTTTTATGGTAAACCAACTATGGATACTCATTTTCTTTGTTAGAATTTTTTCTTATAAGGTCAAGGAAGGTCATTAACAAGTAATGCGTGACAGAATGGTGTGAGCTTCTCATGACTCAGATATTACTGGTATACAGGATTTAAATGTTGAGACTGAATTTCATAGAACTCTCTTGAGACTTATAGGGTTATGTTCAACAAAATTATTTTTCATTTCTCAGCTGAAGCCACATAGTGTGACTTGGCAGAAAACTGTCAAAAATGCTATTGGTTATGTATCTCTTTCTATCTTCCTTCATTATCAGTGTGAGACAGACGTGTAATGAATTTGTTCAGAATGCCCAAAATCAAAGTACATTTACATGAAGTAAAGCTTTAACTGTCACAAAATATTAAACTGTCAAATTAATGGAAGAAGCTGGCAATAAATTTAAAAGACTGTTATATCACTGAAATAAACAGCAGATCTTTCACAGTGCAATTTCAGCAATGCAGAAGTCCCTAAACTCACTTCAGGTTTTTTGTTTTGGTTTGTTTTGGTTTTTTTTAACTTAGATTGCTCATAATTATTCTGTAAAGATAGCACTGAACAGAAGGAAAAGTAGTCCAAACATTTGGGATATGTAATGTAGCATGCCATCTAGATATAAAGCCCATCCCTTATTCTGGTGTTGTCTGACAACCAATTTCTATTCCTATCTCCCACTCCCAACCAGAATCAACCACTCCTACCATCTTTTTCCATCTCATGAGGGCTTTTGTTGGCTTTCCCCAAACTACTTCTTTCTAGAAAAGCTTGACCTTGAAAAGTCCTAAGAAACATAGATATGATCCTCCCCCCTTCTCCTGATCAGATTGTCTGTCAAGAATGCAAGCAACTAAATGTCTCAACCTCAACAAATTTAGTAATTCCAAAGATTCAGCATATTAGCATGCTACCAACTGGGAAGGGGAGCCATCCCAGTTACTGAGAAAATGCACAAGCATTCCACACATTGTAGTTCCTAACTCCTTTGCCTTTAAAAACCAAAGAACAGTTACAAAACAAAACAAAACAACCAAGAAAGCCTAAAGGGCGTTGGATATTTTCTTCTCTTACTCATCTACTTTGACCTTTGTGGTATACACTGCCTTTCTTCTACAAAAGAAACCGTAGTCGTCCACCTTCCTCAGTATGAAGGTCAGCAATAACCAAGCAATTTAAACATTTTAGGAAAGTTTCCTCCCTAGCAGTGTAATCTGCAAGTTAAACTAATTGATGAGATCCCACAGTAGATAGAGGAGGAAGAACTGTGTGCATGAGATGGAAGGCCCAGAAAGTTTTATGCGAAGCTGGTAACTTGCCTCCCACTGCTAGGCAGTCTGCCGTAAGAATCCAACACCCTAAGAGTGATAGGGTGGGATGAATTGGTATGAAGCTCTAACATGTGGTCAGTTTGGGGACCTTGGTTTCCATGTATGTCCCTCCTTAGCGCTAATGGCAAGATGACTGTGGATGTTCCTGATGGCTAATTCACCTCAAATGAAATTTCCTCCTCCTTGCCGTGCCCCCCCCCAATCAGTTTTGATTCCAAACAGTCTGAGATTGCCTCTTGGGAAATTAATGTCTTGATTTTTTTCCCATAAGTTTTATTGAGTTTGGGTACAAATTATAAAAAGCGAATGGATCTTGCTAAGACAGGCATATTCTTCACATAAGGAAGAAGGTATTCAGTAGTTACAACACTATTCACACATAAATCAGTTTGGAAGGTTCAGTCCTTTACTAAGCCACAGACCGTATTAGCCACTAGGCAATGAGAGGAACTGCATCGGACTGTATTGTTTGGTGGCACTGCATTTCATAACAAGGCTTGTGAAGAGGAACTGGAGTTGGTCACACTGTTTTCTTCTACCTGAAGTCTTACTCACAGCATAGCTAGTATGTGTGAGTATACACTCTGACAGACATCCAGGAACAGAAGACTCTTTTTCTAAGAGTAAGATTCTTTTTACAGTATCACAAGCCAGTTGTTAAACTTTATTTGATTTCTCACAATCTTTTACCTTATTGTACGCCCTGTTACATATTTGTTATAATCACTTCACCTTTTAATGTCAAATTAACGGCTGACAATAAAGAGGTTACAGAAATAATGTAGTAAAAATAATTCACTGATAGTTACTGTTGAGAAATTGCATTTAGAATTTAATAGACTGAATTAAATTGAATGAGCTCATTATTAGTGTCATAATTTAAATCCATTATTTCCATAAAAGTTTCTCATTTTCTTCATATAACTTATCTCACAACTCAATTGCTCATGATTATAAATTATATTATGACTTCCTAATTTGTTTTTTCATTTGCTGACTACACATTCCATAACCAGTAACAGTTCTTTTAGCTAAGTAATCTGCCAAGTTAGAAAAGATATATACAGTCTTTAGCTTCTGTAAATTACATGAACCTAAAAAATAAATATGCAAAAGACTACCATTTTTGCTTAAAAACTAGAAATTGAAAGAAAATGTTAAATATTTTGTATCTAGAGAACTATAGTAATACTGTAAGTAATTTTTCAGATTCAGAAAAAAATGTCTCATTTAAATTTCTATGAAATAGGATCCCATTTCACATTCCCTCCCATTATATCTGTGGTGTTAGGATATACTGTGCCATCTCTGTCACCCATGAAAAGAATGCATTTTACTTTAATATACAATGATGATGAAATCTTCCTTTGAAAATGGTGCCTTCATAAACAAAATATAATTCATGCTTCTGATTTTAATATAATACTGCCTCTCCCTTGAAAACTTCCTATACTTTTACTTCTACTGACACTTCATTATGTTTGGCTCTTTTAATCTTTTATTTACCACTGCTCTTCCCTTCATGAATCATTTGGGAGTCTAGTATGTTAATGGTACACTATAGTTCTAATACTGACCCCAGAAACACTGCTCCTCTTTTCTTCTAAGGGCTCTGTCAAGCAGAAGTACTGCACCATTTCTTATTTTTTGAGGTTGAGACTTCCAGAAGTTGAAAGAAACATATTGCTTTGATGGACTAATTGTTAAAGAATAAAGTTAATACTGTTACATTGCAAGTTCTTACTAACATAAAGATGGCTATAATATTCAAAGATCTTTCATCTTTGAGATAAATCAGTGTTAACCTGGCTTTTTTTTAATGGTGCCTTGTAAAAGCCCATTGATTATTGTAAAATACATAGCAGAAAGAGATCTAAAAAGTTCTGACTGTGCTTGTGCTTAGAATACATTACATGAAAAATGTCTGCAATGAAACTACAGGTTTTCCTACATCCTTAATAAAGAACATATGAAATTTCATTATGGCTCCCCAAATGTGTACCAGCTTCAACTGTCCCAGTTTGTAATCCACCAAAATTCCTTAAACTAAAGAGATGTTGGGGGTTACCTTACTCTGTTCTCTCAGAAACACAGCTTATTATGGACACTGCTGACTGAAGCCTCTCATTCCCCCTCGTCATTCTGGAATGGATATTTTATATGAAAGTAACTGAAAATAGCTGGCAGTGACCTGTTATAACATAACATGATTAACCTGAAGACTTATCCATTATATGACTTCAAAAAGTTTTTGTTAGATTGCTCTAATTGCTCTGATTGCTAGAATCAGACAGCTCTGACAAGAAAAAGTTTTTTCCTGCTGTCATTCATGATGCATAATAGGATTTGCAGTCTGTGTACATATGAATAAAACTCTTACAGAAGCAAAAGAATGCAATGATTTAGGTCCAACAAACCATTTTTGAAATGCCTGTTCCTTCCTTTATCTTGTTAGTAGTCTTTTCTAACATGTTTTGCAGTAAGCACACATTGACTACATGATTTAATATGCAGTGATATTGTTAACTTATTGACCAGCCTGAATAGAAAATGCGTAGTTTTGAGTACATACTCACAGACACAAACATTTGAAATACCATTTTTGGCTGTAGGCTTCTATTTCTCTGTCTTTTTTAAAAAAAGAATCAATGCCACAAAAACTGCAGCTCACCATTAATGCTTACCTATTTTGATAAATTATTAACACATAGAGTGCCTGTAGTCATAATGCCCATTATCTTTTCATGTATCAGAGAGCTCATGAATACAGATAGTTTTGTATGTAACTTCTCAGTCTGCTTGGAAGGCTGTACCAATATTTTACTTGGGACATTCTGAAAGCATAACATTTACTGTGGAGATACTGTCCATCCATGCACCACACAAGCAATTTAGTTGATAGTTCCTGGAAGTGTTGGCTTACTGCATGTACACGACTGAGTAGAACATCATTAACTGATGTCATCTCCCTTGACTTGTCCAAAGCATTTGACACTGTCCCACATGACATCCTTATGTCTAAACTGGAGAGATATGGATTTGAAGGATGGACAACTTGGTGGATAGGGAATTAGCTGGATTGTTGCACACAAAGAGTTGCAGTCAAGGGCTTGATGTGAGGGTGGAGACCAGTGACGAGTGGTGTCCATCAAGGGTCCATATTGGGATCAGTATTATTTAACATCTTTGTCAGAGACACAGACAGTGGGATTGAGTGCACCCTCAGCAAGTTTGCCAATGACACCGAGCTGTGTGGTGCGGTTGACACACTGGAGGGAAGGGATGCCATCCAGATGGACCTTGACAGGCTTGAGAGGTGGGCCCGTGCGAATCTCATGAAGTTCAACAAGGCCAAGTGCAAGGTCCTGCATGTGGGTCAGGGCAATCCCAAGCATAAATACAGGCTGGGCAGAGAATGGTTTGAGAGCAGCCCGAAGGAGAAGAAGGGACTTGGGACTGTTGGTTGACAAGAAGCTCAACATGACCCGGCAATGTGTGCTTGCAGCCCAGAAAGCCAACTGTATCCTGGGCTGCATCAAAAGAAGCATGACCAGCAGGTCAAGGGAGATGATTTTCCCCCTCTACTCCGTTCTCGTGAGACCCCACCTGCAGTACTGCGTTCCCAGGGCCCCCAACATAAGGAGGACATGGACCTCTTGGAGCGGGTCCAGAGGAGTGCCACAAAAATGATCAGAGGGCTGGAGCAGCTCTCCTGTGAAGACAGGCTGAGAGAGTTGGGGTTCTTCAGCCTGGAGAAGAGAAGGCTCCAGGGAGACCGTGTAGCAGCCTTCCAGTACCTGATGGGGGCCTACAAGAAAGCCATAGAGGGACTTTTTACAAGGGCATGTAGCGCTAGGACAAGGGGTAATGGCTTTAAACTGAAAGAGGGTAGATTTAGATTTGATTCTATGATCTACACCTACAGTGGATGCATCTCGGATTTCTGAGTGCCCCGAAGCCTGGACATCCTGAGTAATGAACAAAATCTTCACATTCTATTACGTTCACCTTTCAAAATCTTACTACTTATTAAGCAAAATAGTTTCACATTTTATCTTATGATTTTTTTAAATTACGTTAGAATCAAGATCTGAGACCACAAGCAGAGCTGTGATGAAAACTGTATTCATCTTACAATATTTTTTCTCTGAGAAATTACTAGGACATTTTTACTCTCTTAGAGTCAGAAAGTGAGTATTTAGTTTTGATGGTACACGGAGGTGAACTCCCTCTCCACTTTGAGGCATTCAGAGTTTCTGGAAACATCAACTCCTGTCATTTAAAACAAGGATATTAATCCTGTGTGTTAATTCTCCTGTCTATTAAAATAAGGATTGTAATTTTAGCCAGTCTCAAAAGAAAGGCTGGCCCTTTATTAATGAGCATACTTGAACCAGGAATCATTCCAGTAACTAATACAGTATTCTCAACACCTACAAGCATATGAAACAGAAATACGAAACCTGCAAAATGTCCTATTTGTACCAAGTAGTGTTTTTTTCTAATTCCTGATTTCTGCTTTTTATGAAGAATTGCCTGTCAATCCACCAGGATCACATTCTGCCCAAAATATATATATCACAGAATACTTAAAAAGTCATGGTGTGTTGTAGAGATATATCTGTGAGAAATATGTAAGGTTAAAGTGAATTATTCTCAAGTCAGCTTTTAACTCATATGAGACTCTAACCAATTAAATTTAGCTTAGTGGCTTAGTTCATCAGTATTTTGAACAACTGCTCAATTTCTGTTGCAGGTTTATTGGAAATACCGAGTTTCATTGCAACCTCTTCATAGCATTATCTGAAAATTAAATATGAATGAATGGAGGAAATTAAAGCCTGCCATGGTTGTTGCTTTCTCTGCAACTTAAAGATGATCTGCAAAGTTAAACTGAAAACTTAGGTCAAGCATAGACTGTCATGTTATGGATAGGTCCACACTCCTGGAAGAACACTGACAAAAAAACCCCATTTATTCTAATTACTCAGAGGAAGTAAGTCTCAGCAAGATTATAAACCAGGTGTGTGAAGGAGGTATTAACAATTTTCATGACATCTAGTCACTTAGGAGGGTTAACCATGTTTTGCCTATACAGCTCTGTACTTCTCTTTGGACACAAACAGACGGTATCAAAAAGGGTTCTGGAGTTGCATTTTCCTTCTCTCCTGGGAAAGGAACTGTTTGTAAATACTAGCTAGAAGTGTTGAATAATTTTAATTTAAAAAGATGCTGAGCATGAGGCTAAGATTGTGAGGCTCATTATGATATTAATGCACTCAGCGAAGATGTGTAAAAAATTGCTCAGCGTGGAGGGACAGAAGAAGCCCCTTCCACAAAAATGCCCTGGCCACCAGTCAGTATATAGAGGGATCATCTGTTCTTGATCATTTCTGTTGATGTCTTCTTGTCTATCTTATAGAAAGTATCCAAGTATTAATCCCAGTTCATTTACTGAAACCCACATTTCATCTGCTAGCTAGACTTTCCAAAAGTGCTGGCTAGTCTTTCTCTGTCTTTTTGACTCTAAGAATAATTAAATAATTTTTACAATATCTGTACAAGTGGAAACACAGAGGGTTTATCTGAGAATATTCTACACCCTAATGGTTGGTGCATTCCCTTGTGAGAGATCTTAACTCAAACCCATTGTTCACCTGAGTTAAAGCAAGTTTTTAAAATTCCATCTCTAAAGATACTATTTTAACAACTGAGATTTACATGGTATTCAGGATATTCAATAGTAGAACTCCTTCCAAGTAATTTATTGGAACACTTCCAGTTCCCATACAATACATAGATGTTCACTGAACTAAAAAGAAAGCAAATGAAATTGATTCCTCTATCCACATCACCTCCATAGGGAAGAGTAGGGAGATGCTTTTAGTATGGTACAAAGCCTCAGGAACTATTTCTGACACTGGCCTATTTCAGTGGGTTCCGGATGCTGAAAAAGAGGCCATGGAAAGGCCTTTCCTGGAAAAGAATCATATAAATGATGTGAAGGTGGAAGAAATGCCATATAAGTGGAATTTTAGAGTTCGAAGTTCCCAGTTTACTGAAAGAAGACTGAAAGAGAACTCTTCTACAGCATTTAAGTACTGTAAAAGGGGTAGAAAATGCTAAGTATTAATGTGTTTTTCCAATCCAGGCACAACACAAAATGATAGTTAGATGATGGAGCCAAAGAATATAGATGTACAAACAAATTCAATTGGATAAGCACAGTTAAGAAGTTGTAAAACATCAACTACAAACATTTTGTTTAAAGTACACAGTATTTACTGCTCTCCACTATCAGCTTCTAGGCAGTCTATGAATCCAAAGACATGAAATCAAGTAGCGCATCACCATCTGTTGTCACTGGATTCCCCTGCATCCTGCGGCAACCTTATTCACAGCTGAGAATCAGGGACTTCATAACAGTTCTGGCACAAAACAACTCCGTACCCTTGGTTAGGCACAGGATCTGAAGAAGCGCCTTCACTGTCCAGTTTTCTTCCTATTGCTATATGGCAATAATGTGTTTCAGCAGTGAAGAGTACAACCTCACCAGAAAACAACTGAGCACGAGTATTGCCTGCTGGCCTTTTTGGCCCTGAACAAAAACTAATTCACAGAATGGGATCAGAATTTTCATGCACAACATGAGGGAAGAGACAATCCTGATTTCATGTGCTTCTAAGATACAAAACAAGGGAAACTTTGGATTTTGAGGGCAACAAAGAGACTAAAGAAACATGCCCTGAGTTCAGTGATAAGGTTGTTGCTTTGTCTAATCCCTAAGCAAGATGATGTGTATCTTGGGTGAAGGTTACAAGGCAGGATGGTAAGAATACCAAGGGATTACCTACTAGCATGTAATCATGAAGAAGATAATCCTGGGTTCTGGCTTGTACAAAATCTGGCAGAGCCTGCTCTAAAAGTCAATTAGAATGTCATTTATTAGATTAGCAAATCAATTAGATTGATTCTGTAATCAATTAAGTTAGCAATAAATATTCACTTGAAGACAATTTAGTCATAATTCTAAAATTTTAGACTGTGCAAATGAACATGGTAAATAACATACTGCTTGAAAATTTGGCCTAATGGAAGAATTAACTTATTTAATTGTTTTATATATTACATATTATGTATAATAATTAAAACTTGATATAAAAAGATGCACAATACATTTATAAGAACTAATTTAATGTATGCTTACTACAATTATTAATAATAATTATTTTAATTATTAAGTTATTAATTTAAAAATCTAATAAACAGCAAAATTTAAAAAGTCAGTTGCCTTAGTTTTTTCAGGTACTGCCTCATAATCACAACTACAAACTAGTAGGTACTGTTGTTTGAACTGGTAATCATATTTTTTCTAATAGTTTGGGGTAGCCATGGTTTTGATCACCCAGTGACTTATAAGACTCTATTTTTAAGATCTGAAAACGTATAAGATGTAGTGCTTAATTACAGAAAGCGGCAATTTAGATACTAAATATCATCAAATATGATAGCCCTATCTGTAAAAAAGGAAAACAGTTGCCCTTATAGTATACACTACACCAGAAACTCTGTATTTCTCTCTAATGGTATCATGAATATGTCTGAAATCCCTTGGAGTAATTACATTAAATTGCACAATATAACAGATGCTTTTGAACACTGAAAATACCCAGCTTTCTGACTTACTTGCTATATTGTGCATCAGCATTCATAGTGCTGCAAGAAGCAATGGTTATCATATAAAAAACTGGAATATCCATTCGTATCATTGTGTTTGAAAATCCCTAAGCTATAAATTGTTCTTGGCTTAATGGTGCTTATATGACTTACACATAACCCATGTATCATCTCTCGCAGTACAAATACAGACATAAAAATAAAAATAAAAATAAAAATACCCTCAGTTTCTCTCAAATGTAAGAAGCACCTAAGAGAATGAAAGGTAAGTCCATGCTGTCCATATGGAAAACACACTTATCAAAGAACTACTTACTCTTCTGCAAATTGTCGCTTTTCAAGTTTATGTGTATCCCTGGAAGTGTTCAAGACCAGGTTGGATGGGGCTTTGAGCAACCTGGACTAGTGGAAGGTGTCCCTGTCCATGGCAGGGGGGCTGGAACTAGATGATCTTTAAGGTCCCTTCCAACACAAACCATTCTATGATTCTGTGATTCTATGATTCCCCTAAAGTGAATGGAATTAGGTCTTGATTATCAGAATTAAAATAAAAGACAGTGTAACTCCTCCTGAAGCAGGTCTCTATCCCAAGAATCTTCCTGACTTCTGTCACAATACTGGAAAAGGAATAGTCAGCATAGTTACTGAGGGGAGTAGAAAAATAGTCACAAATTTAATGTCATAACCAAGGGTCACATCCTTAGGGATTCGTATGTCAGAGGCAACAATGGTTCAGTACTTAGATAACACAGCCAATTCATCAGCAAAGTTAGCGAAAGGTGAAAAAGAAGGAGAGAGTGGCACTGGGACAAAGACATGGCTTCTTATTCACACTTCATATATGTTGATTCAGGGTCAGAGGACACAGCCCTGTGGAAATGCTAGGTGATTTTGCAGTAAACAGACTTGAAGCCTGTACCTCTGAACCCAAACAAGGAAGAAAGGAACCTTTTGGAGGTTATCATGAGGACCTGATGCATGAGATTGTACAACGAAGACAAAAATTCACTTGTGTCACTTGATAAACACCAAGACATCTGAGAGTAACTTTAAACTACTGAAACTACTTTCTCTTCTGAAATAGTTTAGGCTGAAAGACTGAAGTCCTTAGATCTTGTAAGTCCTAATTGCTGTAGCTAGGTTCACAGCAATTATATCAGCAAGATCTACAAAAGCATGAGGGAAAGGCCCAGAGGAAAGAGAAGTTTCTAAAATCCACAGAGCCATAAACTCTTCCCAGTGAATACACAGCAGATTTTCCACAATTTTCTAAACACATTCAAGTACACGGTAACTGTATCAACTCTCATTGGAGAAAACCTGAAGTAGACACATTTCCCTAGAATAACCAGCAATTCACATAGTTTCTAGATCTTTTACCCAAGGCTATAGGAAGGAAAGGAGAGGCTGAAGTAGAGGATTTTGAAATCCCCAAGATGGATTTGATGGTCCCTCTCCTTATACTGAGTAGTGGATCATATGAAGATCTTTCCCTTAAGTTTGACAGATATCAAAAGGCATCAGTAATTAATCAAATTTCTATTTGGTGCAAGCATTCAGAAAGCAATAAGATGATACACCATACTCTGTAAATGCTGCTTGAGGAGGAATTGACCCTCTTTATTAAGTCACAGGAGGATTTTTAGTCATTGTACATTTAAATACAGGCAAAGTGTCCTTTTTGGAAGGTGACATCAAATGATAGGATCTTCTCATGACTCCTGTGGTCACGAAAGAAGGAGGTTATGTGGAGGACAGTGTTGCAAGTGCAGGAAAACTCTGCCAAGTGTAAGACTCCTGTATTCTATTCCTGTTATTCTGATGTGAACCAGTGAGCTTACATCAGCTGTTATGCCGACTGCTTCAAGTAAAAAATGTCATATTGCTTTCCTCCTATGAAACAGCAGCCCTGAAATTGAGATGCAGAATTTAGTCATCCAAGGAGGAACACAATGTGCTGGGACTAACCACAAGTTATAGTAGATTGTAAATTGCAGATTGTTCAGATAATAGCAATGAGAGAAACATAAAGCATTCCATTAAGAAGTAGACTCTCTGTCTGTCTGTTCTTGCCCAGTGAGCAGAGAGAGCTTCCGTAGCATGAAAGAAGAGAAGGCGTACTGATGTTTACTCTCATTTTTTCCAGACACAGTTATGGAATTTGCCTTTTTTCAAGGTCCTCGTAGTGCTTGGAATAATCTTCTTCCAGTGTTAGCAGAGTAGCTAAATACGCATGAAGTTAGCAAGTATTTAATCTTGATGGTAAGGTTCATGACTTTCTGAAACTACTAAGGAATTATTTTTTTCTTATATCTGTCCTTTGGCCATAAAAGACAAGAAAAATGAGCCTTAGCTCAGGAAATAGGCTCCATCCAATAATATAGTTTGTGTGGGTATCAATATGGTGTATCCGTGTACCGGGAATATGCTTGTCACAGAAATGGCAAAGTTTAATACTGCCCTGTAAGGAAGACGCTGGCAGAGAAACATGAAAAATGGGGGGGGGATGTATAATAAGGGGAAAGGAAACAGCATGTGCCTAAAACTGGAATACTCATTCTTCATCAGCTTCACTGAAATGTAAACAAAAGTAGCAAGAAAAAGAAATGTAGAAATAAAGAAAATAAAAAGGAAAGATGAAATTTACAACAAAAAGCAAAGAACCCTATGGGAAAAGAGTCATGCCAGCAAAACTCACAATGATGGTGCCCTGACTCAGACAGGTACTTCAACAGAACTGAGGTCAAATTGTTCTTTCACTGTTGCACTGTTGGCATGAAAGGAGGCAGGGGCTGTCCTCTGCACATAGCTGAAGCAGTAGGAAAGAGACTTCAGTCTGAATACCAAACATCCAATTTGCATCTATGTACCGGACAAATTTTTTTAAAATTAAAATATCTAAGTACAATAGGTGCAAAAGCTGTCTCCCCAGTTGAACAATTTAAGAAAGAAGTAAGTTAGCATGACTGCTGGTCATTTGGATGAAGCACTGAAGACTTCAGTGCAAACTGACCAACATCTGAAACCAAGAAGCATTCAAAGGAAGTTTCAAAATGAATTTCATAAAATTTTCTTTGACAAATTTCAGTTGTGGAAAGAACTACAGTGGCACTTCACAGTTGACGTAGCATGACTGGTAGAGAAGTCAGGAGGTTATGACAGTATTTGGTGCTCAGGGCAGGCTACTTACATTGCCAAATAAGCATGAGCTAAGGAGTCATAGACGAGAGGTATAAAAGCAGCACGCTATCATTTATTAACAAGATTTTCATATTAAGAAATAGAAGAAGCATGCTGAAACAACCAGTACTTGGTTACAATGTTTTTCACTAATCTCTGTTGATAGGAATTAAAGACCTGAATAATCAGGAATTTGGACATAAGACAAAAAGACAGGAATTTGTTTTTGAAAAACTCACAGATCTTCATCACTAAATAAATTTCATAAATTCTAGGCTAGAAGATCAAGCTACTGGGAAAATACCCAATCAAACAGACAAAAAAATGACAAAACCCAGTAAATCAAAGGTTCCTAAATGCAGGTCCCACACCATATCTTAAGCCTTGCATTGTTTACTTAGATATCCCAAGCATTTAAAATGGCAGTAACTATGTATATGTAGCAATCCTGATTCCCATTCATGCTGTCTTTTACTTTGGGATGTATTTTTCTAATGGAATCTGTTGTAAATATGTAATTTATGCTTATAATGCTAGTAATAACATTTATTCAAGATATTTCCCCTGAAAAACAACCTGGCAGTATGTCTCATGCTAGTCATTTTGACCCATGAAAATCTTAGACTCAAAGGAATCCACCTTTTTTCCTTGAAATAGTTAACCCACTATTTAATACACCAAGATAATGACACTCTTTAAATCTATATCTATATATATCTTACCACTAGATCAGGATGACATTTGTAAGGAAAATTTTATTTCCAAGTACAGCTCACAGTTTACATTGCACTAACTGTTGTTTCACACCATTCAAGCAAACTGCTCTGAGCACAATTTATGCATTTCACAAAATAAAACAAGAAAACAACTGCTTTTTTTAATAAGCTACAGGAAATAAAAGAGTAACATATGAGGGGCACACATGCACAAACCTTTAATGCTATTCTTTTTTTAAAACATGTTCTGTTTTATTTATTTTGTGTAGGTACTTGATTACCTTAGTGTACACTTCAAAAGTCAAACAGAACTGCCTGAACACAACAGAACTAGTCTAAAATCACTACCCACATGTTAGTACAAAATTGTTCTCTATGCGATAATCACCATTTCTTTGCCTAATCTATTTTTTTACTGATAATCCCCTATCTTAAATAGACAAATGTGAGCACCAGAGTGGCTTGTCTATCTCCCTGCATGCTGTAGCTGATGCTCTGACAAGAGTAACAGATTTCTTGAGTTCTATCAGTTGAGATGCCAACTTTGACCAAATGTTCCATCTAGCAAAGCGTGAATGCACGGAGAATCAGGAAAGTAGATCTCAAGTGTATGCTGGTGGCAATCCAACCATTGTAGCAAAATCCCAAATATTAACTACACCTTCTAGATCACCGCTTCAATCTTGATCCATTCCAACCAGAGAGAAAGCATAATTTTTGCCATACAATGTCAAAATCCTGACTAGACTAGGAATATCCAAGTTTCTGAACTGAATCATAGGTTTCAAACAGTTGGTTTCCAGGTTTTGGCAGTTCTGACCTATATCTTCCCCCTCCTTCCTCACTCTCAGTTCTTTTCTAAAACAAAACCAATCTCCTTCCACTCTTTCAAGCTTCTATTTTCTGTGCACTTAACCCCCATCTACTTCATCCTTCTAATTTCAATTCTTGACTCTCTATAATCTCCCATGTTCCATCCTGATGGCTTCAGCTCCCGTGTTGATGACTGCTCTGATCTCAAAGATAAGTATCATCTCTCCTCATTGGACTTACGAATACGCTTCAGTGTTCGTAGTCAACAAAAGGCCATTGCTTGCTTTGATTAGCTTTTCATCTGGGTCTATATCTAGTCTTTTTTTATTAGTTCTTCTTTATCCCTACTCAACTATCACTGTGATATCACTGTGATAGAATCAGTTCATTTGTTCACATATTATTCTTCATTATTTCATGACTTTCATGGTAGTCATGGTACCAGATCATTGGTACTGATGATTCTTCCATCCCCTGTTCCCTCTTACCTGTCATTAGTCACCAATTCTCTCCATCCTTCTAAAGCCTCTCCAGTTTTGTCCCTCCTTTTCACTGTAATGTCCATCTTGTGCTCCTTCATCTCTGTATGCTAACAGCCACGTATTTTCCTCCTAGGATGCTAGTAGTGCACCAGTGGCCTGCTCACTTGCTCCATGACAAATTTGTTCTCTCATTTGAATGGCTAACCAAACGCATTTCTCAAGCTTAACTGACTTTTGTCTCCACACCTTTTTGCTGCCTTTATTTTCCAACTCTCTGCGCCTTTTATCTCTGAGTCCCTCTGTGCACTAATTACAAGAAAACAAAGAAAACATAATACAACACAAAATTCATTATCCCCTTGGCATTTCCTCTCTGATGCCTTCTATTTTTGTATTTCTGTCCTTTCTGTCAGTGGTGAAATTTTTACTGTCCTCTCTTCTATAATCTCTCTACCTTGCAGCAGTGAAATAATTTTGTCCTTCCTCCTCATCCACTCACTTACCCCAATTCTGCTTTTCAGTCTCTCATTTACCTTCAGATCTTTCCCAGAAAGTACACGGGAAATATATTTTGCCTTTCCCACCACAGAAAAAAAAAACCAGCTTTGACACCACTGGCCTCTCCAACAGCCCTGCTATCCTTTTTTTTCTAAACTCATTAACCACACTACTTAGAATTGATCATAATCACCAGCATCTACCCAGTGCATGCCACTGAAACGACTCAGAGTATATCAAATCAAAAGGTCTATCTAGTCTAGTAAATTCTCCCTAGAAGTGCCCAAAAGTAGATGCTTAGCAGAAGAAAGAGTGTGAGAAGTACAACTACTGTATCTATGCTGGTGACTGACAGATCTACTTTTCTGTTTCAGACTTCTCTCTCCTGTCAAAACTAAAATATTTGTCTGCACCTTTTGTACAGAACTTACCATAGATTTAAGGTCATTAAAATCTCCAGGATTTTCATGTCCCAACCTTTCTCAAGCAGTATGGATTTGTCTGCCAACCCAGGAATTGTCTTAAATTTAAATATCTATTCGGATCTTCCTGCTCACAATATTTCTAAAACTTGCAGGTGCTTTCTATGTAGCATATCTAAGACTATTCATATATATAAAAAAATCATTTCTCATCATCACTTTCATCTTACGTCTCAATTACTGTAACACAGCTTTTAAGCTCATGACAAATGTAATTTTCTCAGCGACCACAAGACTCCTTCAAATACAATTTTTTTAGTCCACTATTTTGACCATGTTACTGCCCTTCTTTCTCTGCTGTGCTAGTTCCTCTCTTCCCCATCATGACAGATAAAAAAGACTTGACTTGAATTCTGAAGTCCTTCCAGGCTTTTACTGACATATTAATAACCTTCTAATGACTACTCAGACATTGAATCTCATCTCTGTTCAGTTCATGATACCTATCTCAGCCAAATGTTTTCTTTTCTAACAGCCCTTCCATGCTGCCTTCCATACAAAGGGTGCCTGCAAAGCTTCATTATTTTCTTTTCAAGAGGCGTCCTAAAACTCATCCCATCTGACATGCCAAAAGCTCAATGAGAGTTAAAAATGGTTAGTGTACAGAGCCCACTGGTTTTACATATCCCCATAGACTCGTCCCTTACTTCTTGTTCCAACTCCTTTGTAAATTGTCCAAAATTGGGACAATTCTTTTTGTTCTTTGTGTGCGTTCACATATTGAATAGCACAACGTATCCTCCTGGTTCTTCGTTACAGGCAATGTAACAGCAGTAACATTAGTAGATTGTTGCTAGTACACAGTCTGGTTTAAAAAGCACAATTGGAGATTTGAGCCTTCTCCCTTTCCCCTTCTTAGTTATGCCTACAAAAAGTAAAGGTTTTTATCCAGCTGAGCATAGTCATTAGCCATAACTTTTACTAAACGTTTACTACACATTTTTTCTGGACACTGGCCTCCATATTGAAGTATCTGAAGTACTTGACTTTTGCACTTTTTAATACAACATGCATATACATACATGCAGTCTGCTATAGAGTCTTGCTCATGCTTATCTAATTGATGCCAGTGAGACTATTCAAATGAGTGAGGACTACTCACATTTACAAGACGTGTTAATAGTCACAATTCGAGCCACTGAAAACCACACAACTCACGAGCCATAGTCCACCTCCGGTAACTAAAACTTGCTTAAATATTAAGTACAACCTGAATTTTTTGTCTATGTTAAGAAATCAGAATTAACAATTCAGAATTTTTTTTTTAAATAACTGGTTTGTGATTTTTCTGATGTCAGAAAAAGTGTTGAATTGTCATGCAATTAGCTTTTAAATTGCCACACTGATCTACTGTATCGCTTTTGGAATAGGTCCAGTTCACCTAAAGTACCAGAATATAAAGTTTTAATGAAGAGAAGCACAGGATATATTTAATATCTAACATAATACTAGTTTATGACAGACTAGAGTAACAGTCTAGAAAAAGCTCTAAATATCTTTGTTGGTCACTTTTATAGAAATGATGGGGTTTGGCACCAAAGTGTATTTTCTCAACCTTTGCATGACTATATTCCACTTTTAAACATCATTTCTGAATCTCACAAGAGAACTGACATTCTCCAAGATACATTCACGCTTAACTGCAAGTCTAGTGAATTAATTTGCTAACAGCTTAATAATTAAATAGCACCAATAAAAAATAAAGCAATCTGTTTATATTTCCTTTAGGAAGAAAATCTGTACAAATTATAAAGCTTAACAAACCAATGTAAAAAATATTTCTGCTTGTGCTTCCTTTGTTAATCTAAAATGTAATTCTAAGTGGGTTTTATTTCCAAGTCAGACATTGAATTCTCCCTCCTTTTTAAGCTGTTTCAAAAACCTTCCAAAACTCCCTGCCCAAAGCAATATGTGTTCCACCTCCCCTCATTATAGTTTGGGGGGCTTTCTAGTTATTAACATAACCTTGCCTATTATTGAATCATATTCCACGCCCCTACACAGAGCAAGTCCAGCAACATGAACATGTGCTTTCATTAATGGACTAGTGCAAGGTTAAATACATCTTTCTGATATGATCCTGAGAAGGATACTGACAAAAACCCAAATTTGCATTTCTCTGTGAAATACCATATCAAACGCCATCAACTTGTTTGTGTGCTCATCTTCCACTGTTAGCCCATTGGTTAATTTGTTAATTTTTATGTTTTAAGATCTGTTCCTATATTAAAAGTCTATGTGTTTCCAGGATTGAGTTCTTAAAAGTGAATTAAATAGTAGTTGCTGAAATATACAAAGTGACACTGGAAAAATTTCTGTTGGAATAGTCACTTACCATAGTAAATTTTGTTCCTTGAATGTACTGCCTCCAAAGAGGCCCCCCTTTGGGATTACTTTCCCTGCCGTGAAGCAACAGAAACCACAGAAAATGTTAGATATTAAATGGAGTATTTACATCTATTCCAATGTTCTGGAAGAAAACATAGAAAAATCTCCTACATCTTAACTCCCTACGCATTGTTACATTCCATAAATACATGAGGTAGAAGTAAACCTGAGGAGCTGGTGTAAATCTGCATAGACAATTCACTTGAGAAAAAGTTATTTTGGTAAATAGCATCCTTTTTCTCTCTTATGACACTGCCTACACAGATCTAATAAGTAAATGACTGGTAGAGACAATTCTGACAACAGGGACTGAGGTAGACCACTAGTTGTAGAGAGAGCGAACTACTCCTGTCCAATACTGTATCTAATGTAATGCAAGAAGTCTTGCTTGCTTGGGAACTTCTAAGTACATTAGCTACCTCAGTGAAGACATTGTAAACTACTTGTGTATTGAAACGGTCTAGCCCTTAGCTTTTTACCAAACCTGACCAAAAAGTTACCTGAAAAAAGGCTTTTGTGTAGTCAAGCAAATGATTCAGAACCTGCCCGAAAGCTTAAAATGAGACAGCTTCAAATACAACCAAGACAGCTGTTAAAAATGGCTGATACTATTATACTTGGGAATATGGGAGAGGAGTGAGGGCATTTGAATACTGATCACCCTTATAAAAATACACAGATGATTGCACTTTTGAGACTTCCTTTTAGATTCTGTAACTACAAGAGGAATACTCAGTGTAAGAGAATGAGAAAGGTACTACTGCGTCCCTCCAAAGAGATGCGTGACCTTTCGGGTGTCAGGAGTTTGACCCCAGGAATGTACATCTAACTTATTCTTTGAGTATGCAACTCCATGAAATCTTTTTGTATGCTATTTTGTCAAGAATAAAAAAGGACAGACTTAAATAATTTATGTAAAAAAAGAAAGACAGGGTTAAGAATAAATCAAGCATTTTTTAAGCTATTGAAGGAGAAACATGAAACTATTTGCCCCTCCCACCCCCCCAAAAAAGTGCCATAACTCATGAAGAGAATGGCATTTAACTTTTGGCTCTTCAGTTTCTTTCTACCTCACTTGTAGCTCGGCCAGACTTTGTTGTCTACTGTGTCACCTGCTGACACTTTCTTTCTTCTTTGCTTCTGTTTTCCACAGAAATTGAATAGTTGTTCTTCAAACTGGGGCTTGAATCTCTTGTCCACAGATAGGTGTATAGCGACATTTCAGGTGTCTTTTAATTACCCGCTTGGCCTCCAGCTGCAGTTCCAGAGTCTCTCAAAAGTTGTGTCACATCTGCTATCCTGTGTAGATATTTTGGCTACCTTGGGACATCTCAAATAGTACTAGATGCAGGCAACCGTGTCATGTCTTTGCTGTCAAACAACTATTTTCAGAGACTGTCATTGCAAACTGTTGCTAATATAACCTTTGCTAGGAAAAGGATGAGACTGCTGTGGATATACAGGAAATAAAGATTTTTAAAAGGTTAAAAAAAGCCAAAGGATCAAACAGAATCCCATGCCAAACCACCAGATAAAGTCTATGTAGAAACAGAATCTACCACCTTCATTTTCTGAAGCGTTTTACAAATCCATTGCTTTTTTACATCGTAAAGGTTCTATCCAGGAAAGCTCATCAAAAAGTTTCCTTTGTGGATTCATAAAGAAAAAACTTGAAGTCATAACTGCCTCTGAAAGTACCTGCACCTAATCTGAATGGCTGTAAGCAAATACTCCAGATATCCTTGCATCCAAGGAATGCTTATCATGCTCACACAACTGCTATTACCATCCAAGCATGTCTTTTCTATAAAACTCCAATCAAACTCAGGCACAGAAAAATGACCTGAGTGATCTGGCCTTTGAGAGCTCCATCATCTCTGAGATCATAGGATCAAAACTAAAAAAAGATACAATTATCTTACTAAATGTGTTCCTCAGATGTTATGAAATACAATTTCTAGGATGGAATTCTAAGCCCCTAAGGAATTCTGATATGCAAAGTGGTATTAAGGCTTCCCTAACAGATCTGCTGAAGCGTTGAGTTTCCCCTCCCCTCTCCCTGAACATGCTACCACTATAATATCCTAACTTCCAGCTGCATGTTGTGATGCTGATAAAAGGGAGCTGTGAAAAATGCGACTGCACATTTCAGCTTCTGGAACAGCTATTGGTGGACAAAACTTAAAGAGCATTCTGCTACTCTGGATTGTGCCGAGACCGAAAAGTCACCTCCTTTCACTTTTTTACAGTAGATGAATACACAGTCAACACAAGTTGTCTTTGCCTCTCTCCTCTGGACCCCAAGCTTGAAGAATGAATGAAATCAACCTTTGACTGAGTCTTTAACAAACTGTAAAGCCATGTTTAAAGTTTAGAAGGTGAACCAGGGGATCCAAGTTGTTCTGTCATGTCGCAGTGTGACTCGTCTAATTACAGAATTTAACAACCTCTGAAGACCATTTCTATGGCAAGCCCAAAGCTAGAAGAACATAACTGAATCAAATGATCGCACATTTCAATAGGTAACTGGTCTTAAAAACTAACTTTGGGTGGGTGCAAGTGCTAACTGGTGAAGCATATAGGCTCTTCTGCTGTATTTTCCAAAAACCTTGAAATAAATGTAAGAATCATTTTGTTTTTAAAAATTACTGGAAAGACATATTTTTAAAAACAAACAAACAAATTACCTGGCAAGGCTTTTTCATTTTAATTGCTATAACATGGTATCTGTAACAGCAGAGTTCACAGGTCCATGACCCTCTTTCACTTATCCACTTTAACAGGCAAAGCTGATGCGTGTATCGTACTGACCCATCGCAGCGGCAAGGATTTAACAATTCACCCTGAAAAGGCAACACAGAAACATTAATTGTAAGGGAATCTTTTCCGGACATGTATACTCAATACCAAAACATTTACAGGTCTGTAACAATGAACTGGTCTTGACTTCAGTATGTGAAAAAGTGTGTGGTTTTGGCTACAAAAATACTCAAAAATTAAACTGTCTTAAAAACACCTAGGTGCTTCTAACGAGACAAAGCCAGATAACTGTCAATGCATGTGTATGTACATACATGAAACAAGTGAAAGATTACCGTGCATCAAACGGCAGTAGCATTAGCCCTTTCAAATACCTCTAATGGTACCGAAAGCGGTTAGACGCATTTCTCCAACAGTTATTTGCAGTCATCACTAGGAAAGAAGCAGGTGACGTCAGAGAGAACCATGCTCTTGGAGCAGGGCTCTGCGCTGTCCAGCTAGCCAGCTCTCGGGCAGGACCTCAAATAAGGGAGGTGAGCGCTTCCCCCAGTAGTTCACATATTTCTGTATTATGTAAATGGGCTGTTCTCTTCTTTCCTCGGAAGGATTTTTTTTTTTTAAGCTAAACTACACGACAAGCTATAAAATGCTAGTTAGGGGTCCATTGCTAACACTGTGTCCAGTAATGACAGAGAAGACACTCGGCGGTCTTCTCACCATCACCGGTAAGCTAACACTCTCTCATTTGACAGCCTAACAGAAACCTGAGAAATTCGCATCGCCTCAAGCCCCCGTCCGGAGAGCCGGCGAGCGTGACGGCAAGAAGATGTCCGAGAGCGCAAGCCAGCCGCGGCAAACCTCCGACTTTTCCTACAGCTTTTCCCCGGCCGTCGGTCACAACCACCTCGCTGGGCAGCCGAGGCTCGCCCGTGCCCCTTTCCCCCCGCCTCCCCCGGCAGCCGGCAGCCCACTCCCGCCGCTGCCCCGCCGGGCGGGCGGCTCCCGAGCCCTGTCCCCGGTGCTGATCGGTTCCCGCCGCCCAGCCCTGCCCGCTCCCCGCCGCCCGCCGCCCCCGGCAGCGGGGCTGGGGGCGGTCGGGTGTGAGGGGATGAGTCGGTCGGTCCGGCCGGCGCTGAGCGCGGCGGGGCGCGGGGCGGGGGGGAGCCGCTCGCCCGCCCCGCTCCCTTCTCCTCTCCTCTCCTCACCTGCTCGGGGCCCTGGAAGCAGATCTTGCAGATGGGGCCGGCCCCGCCGGGGTGGCTGCCGCTGCCGCTCTCGCTGCTGCACACCGAACGGGTCTCGGGTTTGTCGCCGGCGGCGGCGGCCCCCGCCTCGGCGCGGCCGCTTTCCGAGCCGCCCCTCCGGCCCTCGCCGCCGCTGGGGCCGCCGCTCTCTCCCTCCTCCGGGCCGTCCCCGCTCGCCTCCCCCGGCTCCCCGGGAGGGACGACCACGCTGCCCCCGGCGCAGCTCATGCCCGGGGCGCCCGCTCACCGCCCGGTGAGGGGGAGGACGGCCCAAAGGGAGGGAGGGATGGCGGCGAGGCCGCCCTTCTGGCTGCCGGCAAGGAAGGTGACCCGGGGCGGCCGCCGCCGCCTCCCCTCCGCCGACGTTCCGCCAGCCGGCTCCGGAGCGGCGGCTGTGTGCCTGTGAGGGAACGCGTGGGGCGGGGGTGTGCGTGGGTGAGCGCCTGTGCGTGGCTCCGGAGGCGGCGGGGCGGAGCGGGGCGGCCCGAGTCAGTCACCACAACCGCCGCCTCTCCTCAGGCAACCCGCCCCCTCCCCCCGCCCCAAACGCCTTCCCCTGGCCCGGGCGCCTCCCGCCTTTTTCGTCCCTCCCCTCAGCACCGGCTTCCCTCACAGCCCCAACGGCCGCCGCCCCGCCGGGGGCCAAGGGGGCTTAAGGCCCCGGCCCCGAGTCGCGGCAGGTTGGTTTTCCTTCTCCTCGGCCCCGGCAGCCCTGCGAAGGACCCAGGCCCTTTAAGGGACGCTGACAGATCTTTATTTTTGCTTTATTGGGTTCTTCGTTGCGGGAGATTGCACTTGCGAAAGCTCAATAGAACGAACGTTCAACAGTTGTTCTTTGGGTGCGAAACAGCAGTCCTCCTAGTCTTTTGTGGCTGCCCCCCCCCCCTTTTTTTTCAAATCCATTACATCACCTCATTTTCAAAATTAAATCTGCTAAAAGCATCATGTTCAAATACCTTCAAAAAAAAAAAAAAGCAAACCCACAGTGGTTAGGAATTCTTTGAAGTTTGGCTGAGGCTGCTAAAGGAAAGCATGTGTGAATTTCAGCATCAAGTATAACACCAGCGCGCATTCATCTCATGAAAACGACGGCGACTGTCTGCTCGGGGAAAGAGAAAGAAAAAAAAAATCAGAAAGCAATTGTGAAGCCATATGCTCTTCCATAGCCACATTTAGATTCAAAGCGTGATGAAATCACCCGTCTTGTCCATTGGCTGCTTCATATGTAGTCTCAAGATGAGGGTGTACCTGGATGAGCTCAGCCACTGCCTTCACCAGCCGTGTTTTGATAGGAGTGGCTTTCTCCATGTGGACATTTCATCAGAAGACCAAAGAAACGAAACGGCACTCCTCGGCCCGTGATCACGATTGACAGGTGGCTGTCAATCTCTCTGGAGAGGCTTGCTGAGTATACACCAAATACCTGGTCCGACCTTTCGGCCTGGCTGGAGACTGGTTCAGGCAATACGCTATCTGCAGAAAAGCAGCAGCCCCATATTGCAAGAGAGTGCCATTGAAATTAATTGGGGCAAGGTGCAGTTAAAGCCCTTTCGGTCCTCCTACAGTCTGCATCTATTGCGATACATACACTAAGGACAAAGAACAACACCGCTGTTTGCAGCGGTGCTCTAAAAAAGTGCATTTTCAGAGGTTGTCTTCCTGTAGTGAAATAAGAGGTACCATTATACCTTTTCTCATCATCCACTAGTGTCCTCTCTCATGAAAATCTTTGTTCTGATGGCTCTGCATTAGCTAAGCCAGCGCTGGCCGTTTAGCTTGGCGTTAGGACAAGATGCTCCAATCCTAAAATTACTTTTGTTCGCAAGGTGGTTGTTAAGTAGGTAAGTAGCGTGGGTTTGTCCAGATTTGGTAACGTGAAACAAAAAATGTCACGCTGACAGTGACATTTTGGTGAACTACAGACACTGTGGAGTTCAGAAATTCTTCTACATATGATTCTTTCATACCAAAGTAATACCTGAAGGGCTTGCCAGAGAGACTAAACAGAACTGGAGACAGAATTAATCAAATAGACTAATTCAAAGGAAAGAAAGGGCAATCACGAACAACAAAAAACCAGGAAATGTCAGAACAAATAGATAAGTCTAAAATACTGGGTGGAAGAGAACTAAAGCAGACCCAGAAGGAAAAGACAGTGGAACTAAAGTAGTGAAGTGAGAAATGAATGCTAAAAAGATACTCGCTGCCACAGAGGAATACAGCATGCCCTTGCCATTTGCTGTATGTGGGGGTTTATGCCAGTTTTCTCTCTCATCCTTTTGTTTGTCAGCAAAAATTCAATAAATAACACAGCTTTTGGAAAGGATATAAAGAGAAGATAAAAATGTCAACACAGAAACGGAATGACTTCTTAATGATGGGAAAAGAAAGAAAGATGTGACTGTAGAGAATAATAGAGTGTGTTAAGAAGGTCAATCTTTTCGACTTAATCTTGCCCAAAATAAATGTATAACAGCTCTTAAAAGGGAACACATCTAAGACGAATCAGAAGAATGTTTCTTTCACACATATGTAATTAATCTGGAGAGCTGACTGCGAGCGGGTATTTCATGGGCATGAGTTTTGCAATACATCACCTGTTTGCATGTCTACCAACAGCTACTGGCACACTAGCTGAACTAAAATTGCCAAGGCTATCAATCCCTGCGTTTCAGAGCACATTGGAGCGTTTCGACGTGCTGGGGGTAGGAGGAGATGCCGACAAAAGAGCAGAAGGGGTGGAGAGCATTACATAACACCGCCTCCAACCCAAGGAGCGCTCAGCCTTCTGCTGAGCGAGAGAGGGGGACAGGAGCCAAAAACACAAAGACCAAAACAGAAAGAAGAAAAGTTGAAAGCAGGAGAGGATATTCTGCTTCGTAACAGCAGTGGTGTAGGTGGTTGGGAGAAAGAAAAAAAAAAGAGAAGCTGAAAACGGGAAGAATTAATTTGTGATTAAGACAGCGAGCTGGAGCTCGTGGGATTTATGTTCGAGCACAGCTTTGCTATGCGTTCCTTGAACAGCCTTGAGCAAGTGACCTCAAGTGGGCTGAACATAGGCATGCAGTTACCTAAACACAGGCAGATAGTTGTACTCACAGCCGGGTGTCCGACCGCCGCCGGAGGACTGTGGCAGTCACATCTGCCATCTCTTTGGGGAGCAGCGGGATGTTCAAACTGGAACTAGACTCCCAGGTGCAGGCACATCTCCCGTAGTGTCCCTCTGTCTTGTTCTCTACATAAAACCAAAACAATAACGTGTGCTTTCTCTGTTCTTATTCCTGCCTCTTCCATTAGAATTTGCAATATTTTACTGGCAGATTCAGGCCATATTTGTATAGTCTTGATCTTGGCACAGGTATCTAGGCATTGTAACAAGACAAATAATAGGAACAGTAATAAAGATAAAAATAACACCGAGGTAATAAGACTGTGGGACAGTGAAATGAATTGCATTTTCAGCAGGCAATGGAAAAGGCAGGAGAAGTACAACCCCTGCGGGATTGGAAGTTTTCTCTGCTCTATTTTCCTCTCAGTTCTACTCCAGGTACATTCTTTTTCCCAATACGCCGGCTCAGCACTGTGCAATTTTTTCCTTTGAATAAACTAATGGAAACTCAAGCCCAGTTTTCTACCCAAGGATGATCAGCTCTAGTTAGAACACCCAGGAAGAAAAAAACAGAGGAAGGTGTTTGAATGGAGGGGAAATGTTCAGGAATGGTCAAAACAGGTTGGGGGTCTTTTTAAATTAGAATCTATCAAGATAAACACTGTAAGTAAAGTTTTATATACAGAAGAGGTTGCACAGGAATAACGTATGCAGGTAACAAACTACTCAGGGGATATTATAAGAATGGAAGCACCGTGTTACTGCACATTTAGAAACCAACCCCTTCTTTTTTCTCAAAAAGTTTCCGTAATGCATTGGCCTGTACCATAAATACCGTAACAGAATGGCTTAGTGATGGGTTTGTTCCATTTTGCTGCTTCCTGTATCTCCGAGGAAAACAAGATGATACAGTTTTAAAATATTAATAAAGGAGTAAAGAGAGTAATTGCCAGTGTATTGCATTCAAAACAAAATACTAATGAGATAGTAGAAAGTGAAATCTACTTAAGTGATAATACAGACACATTGTTATTCTATTTACTGAATAGCACGAATATGTCCCTTTCAGAATAAAACTCGAGTTGGTGCAGATCACCTGTAAACAAAAATAAAGCGTTTTGTTTGTAAGAAAATGCTTCAGTTTAATTTGAAATGCACTTTACATGCTCAATGCAACATAAAATGTGCTTCTGAGTAATACCCCCATCTGTTAAATTTCCATGTTCAACTTTATTACACTAAAAGATTTGCGCAGATGGTTAATAGCCATCCTAGTGACTGTGTATTATTTGCTGGTTCACTGAACGTGCCTGATTTTTGTTATGAACACGCACTCATCCTGCAGTTGAAGCTTTTATGGTTATGTCAACCAATTAAAATCTCACACAGACAGAAACCTATTGTCTGATGAAAGTCTTTATTTTCACATTGCTCTCCTGCTTTTGGGGAAACGCGTACCTGGATTCCTATCCAACCCACTACCGCTCAACACTGATACACCTCTACCTAGAAAAGCATCTAGTCTTAGCAGCTCCCAGGGTTTCTTCCTCGAACCTTCACGGGGATTTCCCGTCTGTGCCAGGGCCCTGAGCGCATCCACACCTCCTGGAGGGTTGGCTTTCAGGGCTAGCTCAGAGACTGGGCAGCCACAGGCTGTCCCCTTCTTTCTTTCCATGACGGGATGGCAGGGGAGCCACAGCCGGGGCCAAACCCTGCCCGTGGGAGCTGCTTTTTAGCTGAGCCTCTGCCGTTTGGCCCCCACCTGAGCTACAGCTCCCGCCACGTCGTAGGCCATGCCTGGCCACAGCCACACCGATCTGGGTCCATGTCCCGTCCTCATCCCCATCCCCAGGGAGGTGCTGGGTGCCGGGGCTGCCCCGGCATAGGAGCCCACAGTGCCCTGACAGTTCTCTGTAGAGCCTTTTTTTCTGTGTTGTCCAAGAAATGGTGATAGGCACCCTTTTCCTTTTACAGGAGACTTAGGAAAACATGCATCCGCTAATGATTTTAATGTGCTTTCGGATGTTTACATGGATGATGATATAAAAGTTTCAAATACTTATTTTAATATAATTTTTCTTCTTGGAATATTATCATACCAATCAAAATTACTATGTTTTACTCACTGAATTCCTGTCTTATTTGCCAGTAAGCTGTTTTTCTTCAGAGCTGCTAATTTATTTTTAAAACATTTGAAACTACTTGTGATTAATATTTCTCCACTGTGAAATATGGCTTCCTGTGAAATATAGTCTCCCTTTTGATCTTTAACTGTTTGGAAGTATTTTTTAAACATTTTTCCTTGTACCAGTTCTTGAGGGGGGAAAAAAAAGGCTTAGCATGGCTTCCAGAATGAGGTAATCTTTGTTTGCAAATAACTTTAGTTCCTTGGTTTATTTTGGAAATAGATCAGCTGTCACGGATTGTAGAGGGCGGCATCACTGAGTTCAGTTTATTGAAACAGAAATGACAGAATGTCAATTAGCTTTTCCATTACATGTTACATGAACAAAAGCTACTGTGCAAGCCCAAAGTGAATTTATTTTAGTATCAGCTGTACAGATCCCTTTTTATCTGTTTACAAAGAAAAGAAAAATAAACTTCTGATTTTTTAATAAGAATTTTCCTTGGATTTCCTTCTCTATAAGCATCAGAATGACTGTTATGTGCAGTACAGGCAACCTTAAACCTTGAAAAGTAGTGGTGAGACATCAAAAATAATATAACAGCTTCCCAAATCCTTAACCCCCTGACATTTAGTCCATTCTGTACACCTCCAGTGTATGTCTGACAACTTGAAAGTTGCAAAGTGTCCAACGTTTGTAGCAAGGCGGTGAAATGTGGCTTCTACTACTGAAACAGCACACACACGGCAGGAGAGAGAACTTCCCCGAGTAGTTGCAGGCAAGAAGGAAACACAACAGTGAGCCTGCGATGGTGGGAACTGGAGTTTGTCATACTTATATCATGGTGTCAAAACTCACATCAGATAGATACCCATTAAATGAGAATGAATGTTTTTCTTGATAAACCAAACCACAAAGAGCAACAAAATATGTATTTTGCTGAAATATTTTACTGCTGTTTATGTGGTGAAAGGAAAAGGGCACGCATCTAGATTTGAGATGTTCGTTACTGGTTGAGGAAACATTGGTCTGGTTGTTTCTCACACCATAGGCAGTTCTTGACTGTTTTTTCTCCAAGGGCTCGATGTCATTCTGGAAGTAAAAATACGAGCCCCTGTTATTTGAACTAAAGACCAGATCTTCTACCCTTGATGCAGCAGCAGTTGTAAACCTCTCTGTGTGGTCTAAGCCATAGAAGGTGTCACAGCTAGGCTGAACCAGTGTAACTTACAGAATTACCTAATCTAGTAATTGTTTTCTGAGAAAATGTGGCAAAACCACAAACTGCTAGATTTGCCTCTGGTTGGACTGAGAGTTTTGCAGCTCTACCAGAAGTGACCTGTGGAACTTATCAGTTATCTGTTATATAGCTGCTAAAAAAACAGAGACCAACTCCTGCAGATATGAAACTTTGCCTCCTAAGAAGTTCTAAAACATTAATGTGAGTTGATAGAAGAGCTGGAGATAGAATTTATAATTTCAAGGCTGAAGCTTGAGTGTGCTTTTCTGTGAAATAATCTTTTGTTCTCTTTATCTTGCTACCCACCAGCCCTCTCAAAAAGAAGGGGGGGGGGGGGAGAAAATATTTTCTCATGAGTTTGCCCATGTGTATCAGGAGCCAAAATTCTGCTTCTTTTGATAAATTTGTAAGAAAATACATAGTAGTCACCACAGACCACGCTGGATTAGATTAGGAAGGTGTTACATCACTGAAGAGGGTCTTCTAGTTCTTACAAAATCCACTGTATTTGCCAGTTAAATAATCTTGTTTCAGAAAGATAGTTACATAAACCAGAAGAAGTGACATTTTTATGCTTCTTAAAGGGGAAACAGTAAATACTCCATTCTTGCTGATCCCACATTCCTGCCAGATGACTACTTTATTGAACTGAAATGTTAGCTAAATCAGTTATTTTAGCTTTTTTGTCTTCATTCTCTTCCTGTGAAGAGGCTTGCAGAAAACATGAGGTAATGCAGGAGCATGTCATCTGGTGTGGGAAAGGAAAAGGAAATTATTGGTTTTGGTGGAAGCTCACGAGTGTTTAATCAAGGTCTGCGGCCTGAAATCTATAGTAAAGGAAATGTAGGATTTCCTGTGCATTGGTGAACAGTCCTGGAGGTGCATGTTGAGTAGAGGTTTATGCAGAAAAGTGAAGCATAGTTTTTAGGAAGGATTCTTATTTATGGCACTATGATACTTTGCAAGCAAGGTAGGGCAGGGCAAGGACAGAAAAGGGAACCGTGGACATGCCTACAGTGCAGTAACACACAGAGCTGGCGTGTGGCAAGAGTTACTGTCTTTCACTGAACTTCTTTCACGCATGTATTCCCAACACACCAAGTACCAAAGGGTAGCACACAAATCCGTTGGATACCTGTTTCTTCACTGCATGCTTTTCGCTTTCACTTCAGGAAGGCATGCTAGGGACAAGTGTTCTCGCTAGCGGACATAGCTTCACACTCAGAGTCTGCAAGGTTACTGAGGTTACTGCAAAAAGAAATTGGACAAAATATGCTAAAGGGCTCCAGAACCAGTGGTTCATTAACTGCCCTTCCCTGGAGAACTGTGCATTGTCCAACCTGAACCTAAACACTGAATTGAGTAAAATCTCCTGCAGAGATGAAGGCATGTGTTAACTACATCTGTGACCCTTTTGAAGCACAGCTGCAGAAAAAGGGCAGACTGCAGGTTAGTCCTGCAACCAGTTTGAACATTCCCTGACTGCTAAAACTGCAACATGAAACATGCTTGAGTGATATCGGATGCTGTGGAGACACTGGGACAGGAGTGGCTTCAGATCCAGTGGCAGACACTTCAGCAAAAACTTTAAGTGTGCTCGTCTGAAATCCATGTCCGTCGGACGCAAGCTATCATTGCATTCCTCCGAGACATTCACCCAGAGCTTACAGATACGCCATAGGACCTATAAGAAACCCATGCCCTTCTGGGGCAGCATCTGGATGGCTGGAGATCAAGCAGGATACCTAAGGGCATTCAAAATGGCACCGAATGCCTATGTGCATGCAGCTAATTAAAACCTGACTCAGTCCCCTCTAGAGAAATTTGAGTGGGGCGAAGTCAGACTGCACTTAAGTGCATCTCAGCCTCTCACTGTTTCTCTAGACTTCTTGAGAACTAAAGCATTACCAGTCCCACTTCTGTTTTGGCACAGTTCCTTTTCTCTCTGTCATTTGGGGTGGTGATGGTAGAGAAAGAGATACGTGGGCAACACTAAGCTGGATGAACAGATCCTGGATACAACTTTAATATGTTCCTAGATTAAGCCTATTGCTAATCATGAATCTACCATTAGTGAACTGGACCCTTGTCCTCCTGGTAACAAACACTTCTTTCTGGAACAATTGCTTGAAACAGCAAGCAATTACCTTCTTCTGTACATTTGATTACTAATTTCTTACCAGAACAATAAAAAACAAGTCACTTCTCTTCCAATCCTCATATTAGAATTTCATTTCTGCTGCCAAAGCGTGCCTGGCTTCTGCTTTGTATATTTGATGTGCAGCTGTGGTAGGAAGCCACAAATAGCAGCACCGCGTCCTTTAAGAGCTGTGCTGCCAAGGGTAAAAGGACCCTGCAGGGCAGCTATTCTGCAGGAGCCATCCTAACTGTTTGGAAAGTAGCAAATCATGTTGTGATGAGAAAGGTGCAGAATTAACTAGAAAAGTGTTCCTTTTCCAACTTTTCCCATTGTGGGAAAGAAAGTGGCTTTTGGCCAACATACACAAAAGAAATCAGTATCCTTTCTCGCTAGTTTGAAAGGCACCCATCAGCTGCTCTAGCTGCGTTATATATTTATGGAGGCATGATGCAGTATGGAAGTATTAGACCATATATTGCTGTTTATTTTTTTACTTGCTGTATTAGATGAGGGATGCTTACAAAGCGATCAATGTGTAGGATGCCTTAGGATTAACTTGAAGGGGTTTTTTCATCATTTACAATAAGGATGGACATGTGGCATTCGTTTAACTGAAGAACCTTATACACTCTAGAGAGGAAGGGAAGCATCCTTAAGCTGTGCATACTAGAAACTAATTGCTATCCCTTATTGAATTAGAATGCATGAATATGCATGGGCGGCCATGCCTGTCTTCAGGTGAAATAGGGCAGCCTTTATAAAGCTTACATGACTGGCTGTGAGCTTTTCAAATTCTGCATGACCCAGAGCCTCCTGTCTCTTTTTAGCCAAGTGCTTGAAGCACAGCACTACTTGAAAGATAAGCCTGGGTGTTTAATTAAAATCTGAAGAAAGGTGTTTGAATATGTTACCTTAAATTTCAGCCCTATATCTATTTTCTTCTCATAGATGCTTCTCCTGACAGCATTGGCTCTTTTGAAATCAGTCTGTCCTTGTTTATTTGTCACAAGCATTCCCAACTCTCCCTTGATAATATTGCAATGAATCATTCAGAGTGGAGTGAGTTAGATTATTTGGTCCCGAGTAAATCATAATACCCAGTGATTTTTATCTTTTTATGTCTGGGTCATGCTCACCTGAATCACAGGGAAAATGAGTTCTATGATCTTTAATAAAAAATGTGCCCTTGGGATGTATACCCAATTTGCAATGATTGTCAGTTACAACAGCTGATACAGTTATGAGAAGTTACCAGCTAACCTTAATTAGCACTTTAAAGCTGTAGATACTGGGAACAAAGTTCAGCAGTACAATTAACTGATCTTTCTGCCTATTTGTGTACTTCATCTTCTCATGCCCATATACTTTCACTAATAACTGTGATATCAAACAAAAAAAACCATTGTGCATACATTCTTATCCAATTGCATGCCATTACTGACGTTTTATCAGATTTGATATTGCATTCTGAATAAACATGGAACTGCAACGTAAAAGTCTCTAAGGGATTCCAGGGCAAGTAGATGAACAGAAGCCTGTGGTAACTTCAGATATTCACAGGAACATAGGTTTCAACATGGCAGAAAAGATCAAGAGTCTAAATGTGAAATGTCCTGCCTCTGGCAACGGTCTTTAATTAACTTTCAAAGAAAATTTACATGGCTTATTTCCACAGTGGGTCAAGTCTATCTGGGTAAAAATATATGTTCAGTTGCTAGTCATATGGGTGATCTGTTTGTGCCCTAAAGCACTAGATTTGCTTTCCTAAGTCATTCTAATATGAGTTTGCTCTTCTTACTGCTCTCAACCACGCTCCTTTAATCTCATCTTTGATACTTAGGAGAAAAGTCAATCCAAAAAATGAGATTCCTTTAGCGAAGTGTTTCCACATGATTTCCCTCTATTTATTTATTTTTCATTAATACACTGGCTTCATTACAGGATGCGAAAAATTCTAGTGACATAAAGTTTAATTACTGTACTTTTTCTCAAAGGATCTTCATTGTAATCTGTATCACTACTCTTACTGCCTTAACTACTAACTAAAAGAGGTCATGTTCTAGGTTAATAGCCTGCAGCTGCAATGTAGAGAAATCTGTGGTACTAAATACTGCTAAATAAACTAGATACAGCTAATAGTGCTATCCAATGATGGTGAGTATTTGCACACAGATGTTGACATTAATCTCAGGTGCCAGTTCATTTCACTCTAATTGAGTGTATTCTATTTGCACCTACATTGAAAAAACAAATCAGGTGTGGAAACAGCATGTTGGTCAAATAATTCTTTCAAGCTGAGGAATTTCTGAAGGTGTCCAGCTGGAGAGAAAGGTCTCCAAACCAATGAATTACAGGTGGTCTCAGCCACCTTGACACTCTTCACTTCAGATACTTTTACATTCACTGTCAAAAGGGACTTTGTGAAGAGTTCTTCATCTGTCTGCTCAAGGGAAAATAAGTCACAAATCCCACTTTGACTTCAATAATACTTTCAAATTTTTGACAGGGATACTGACAGTGTCCAAAATTATGCTATACTCAGAAATTGTAGAGTACAGCATAGTCAGTCTACATTTCCTTTCCTGTCAAAAGTAGTAGCCAAATATCTGTATGTATCTGCTCGGCTGTCAGGAGGGGGCTTATAGTGAGAACTTCATGGAATAAAAGAATTGTCCTCCTATATCTAACATGCCCATCTTGCTCAGTCAAAACAGTTCTCACAGTCTTTTGCTTGTGCCTTCACAATTTGTTATTATACAAACAAATGGAGTCTTTGTTGTATAAACTGTACAGTGTGGCCATACTAATATAGATGATAAAGCTACTAGTGCCTCTTGCATTTGCATTTCATACATGAGAAACGGATGTAGGAAGGTGCAAGAAACTGACTTTGCAAAATAAAACTTTTATGTCCGTTAGAGTTATCCTTTATAGTGGTTTGGTTTTGCCTTTTTTATTTATTTATTTAGCTAAAAGAGTTCAAAGATTTTTGGTTTGCGTATTTGTATGTTTTAATGTCTTCTGAGGAAGAACTGCCACCATTTCTTTGTTTATATCGGTATTTTTCAATCCACAATTCCAGCCAATCTACCTAGCGGTGCATCCAGAAACTGTTACTGAGATGAAAACATAAGACTGTTGGAAAGGTGCCAGAGAATGGCACTGAATTAAGAAAGAATGAGATAAGAATGTAAAGAATGGGAGCTATGTTGGCTCTGGAGAGGGAGTGGGATATTCCTCACACCTACTAACAATGGTCCTAAATGAGTCCTGACACTCAGATGTCCCACAATTCTGGATGTCAGCTTTGATGATGATCCCTATGTGAGCATGAGAGCCTTGTTACTACAAGCTTCTCTGCAAGTGTCTAGCTGAGACTAACAAACTTTGCAGCTCGCTGCTTCCCCACAGCCCTGCTCAGCTACCGTGCCTGTAGCCTGGTCAGAGACTGGAGCTACCTCTAGCTCTGGAGAAGAGACAACTCCATCAGCGGCTGGTGGGCAGACATAGACCTTATCCACTGCACAGTTCCCACTCCACAGCAGGAGAAACAAGTATGAAATGAAAATAAGGGCACTGCGCCACTAATTTTCCTCGTCTTCTGGTTTTGGTATGGTTTACAGGTTGCATTTTGTTACATAAAAAGCACAACTCATTACTGTTTGCAGCTGCTTTGTCTGCCTTGTTTTTCCTTTCCTTCCAGCAATTATTCGAGGCACACAAAACTATGATTGCCTTCCAGGAAGAATTATACCAGAAGTGTCGTTTGTGCCCCCCCCCCAAATTATTAAATTGGAATTACCCTCTTTAGCAAATGTGGGAAAAGAGCAAATACTACAAGAGCTGGTTTTGTGGCATGCTATGTAATCAAGCAAGCAAGCATGGAGACTAACATAATATATGAGATTTTATTCAAGTAGAGATTAGCATTCTCATTGTCTGAGAAGTTCAGAAATGCAGCAGAGAGAATAAGATATCAAGAGTATCATTTTCCCAGGCAAAGCACCTACAATTGCCGTGGATTATTCATTAAAATCATTGTACCTGGCACAGAAATGAACACATATGGCATTGCAAATTTCCCTTGCCCCCCAGATCCTAGTGTAATATTATTTATGTGAGTACTTTCTGGTTGTACGAATTAGTCTGTCAATTTCCAGAACTTTTACCATATGGAAAGAGTCACTTATAACTTTACAGATGTTGCACAGAGCACAGATGGCCACACACACAAAAATGGTGTTTGTAACATCCGAGGGACTTTGGAAACACCACCATCTTGCCTTTAACCTTCAAAATGTGCACTCTACTATCACTGTGCAGCTACTAAGAGTGTAATTAAATTTTCTGTGTGTCTTACAGTGCTACAATAAGATTTTGAAATCAGTGGTAGCAGAAAATAGGAACACAATGCAACATTTTACTTCATAGCTTTTATCCCACAAAATAGTCACAACACTTACCTGCATCCTGTTGCAACAAGGTGAGATGGAAACCATCACAGTTTATCCAAGCATGTACATGCCTCATCTCTTCCTCATCTTGGTGGCATTCTCTTTACCAGTGAATCTTCTACGAGAAGTGATGAACCTGCCCCTACAAGGTCTCAGCAATATACTCTCAGTCCCAATCAAGGGCTCAAAGGGCGTGAATGTCCTGTCATGTTCCCAGCAGAGTTTGAAAACTCTGTTTCTTAATAGCAGCTGTTATCAGCATGTTTGATGTGCCCCAGTCTGTGAGTAATAGAACCTCCTTGTAGCTCCACAGACCTTCACCATCATCAGCTGATTGACTTACTACTGCTAATTAGCTAATTAGCTGAATGGTCAGTGTCAAGGCAAGGATAGCACCTTTCTGTCCTAGAACACATACTGAACTGGCTGATAAAATTTCAGTGCTGTTAAAAACTACCTTTGACAATTTATGGAGAATGGGTGGCATTTCAGATAATGGGGAGAGTAAATATGTTGTGAGCTTTAAAAAGAAAGGAAGAAAATGCGGCCAGTCGGCAAAGCTTCTGTTTCTGGAAACAGAAGTACTGGGACAAGTATCTAGCCAGACTTCTTGGAGGATAACAAAGAGAGAGTATAAAAAACAATGTCACTTTTTTGTGAGAATAGATTATATCAGAATAATCCACTTTCCTTCTGTGATGGGTAACAGACACTGCAGAGAAAGGAAAAGCAATTGCTATCATATTTCTTGACTTCAGAAAGGCTTTTGATGCTGTTGTTCATTATATTCTCCTTAGCAAATTAGAAAACATGATGTAGATGAGTCTAGAAGAGAACAGACACAACACACATTGGAAAAGCCATTCTCCGAGACAAAGAGATTACTGAGGGGCGTGGTTGACATGGAAGTTTGTATTGAATGGGTTCTATGAGGATCCAGTGATATTCAAGTGATATTCTGCAGCAAGATATTGCAAATTAGTTCCTTGGGAAATCTTTCCTGGTAAGGGTAAGGATAAAGAAACCAAATGCCTCTCAAGACAGTGGCATTGTCATTAACAGAGCTTTTAAATAACAAACTAGAAAAAAAGTATGTTGAAAAAAACACAGGTAAGAAGCTGAGTATCATAATCTCTCTTAACATCCATTTTAACTGGTTGTTTTGGTACTCAGGGACCTGGGCAAATACATCTCAGATCCTCTTAAAGGTTGATTTAGCTTAATGCTCTGACTCAAACCATAAGAAACGAGGCAAATATAAACTAATGCATAGTCTCCCTATGCCTCTGTTGCAGTTTCCCAGTTTTCTGTTAGCTGTTTAAGGCCTGTTTAAGGGTTTCTCAGGCTGGAGGTTACATCTAGAGCTGACAGCTTCTAATGCATTCATGGATTTTCCAAGGCTCTCATCAACCTGCTTGTAGTTTCCATGCAGAATTATTGAAATCTACAGTGTAGTCACATGTGAAGAAGTATTTCCTTTTGTTTAATTTTAAACCTGCTACCTGATACTTCCACTGAAGTCATTTAAACCGTATCATACACAGTGAGTAATAGAGACATGACTTACCTCAGGCAGAGGTGCTGGAGCTACTGCTACTTACCCCAGACTGGCAAGGAGAGAACATCCTTTGTGTTGTGTTTGTTCAACCTTTCAAGAAACGTTAGTGCACAACTGATGGCAAATGTCATAGTATCAGCCAAAATTGTCCCTAATTTTTCGAACTCAGTCTTTGCATTTCTTACTCTTCTGTCTCACAAATTAAATTCTCTCCCTACCTACAACATAGGTAGTTCACCTGTGGACTAGAGCAGCTCATCTAATGGAGTCACGAGTAGCAAGGAGGATCAATTGTTCATTGTCTTTTCCAGGGTAGAAATTAGGGAATATCAGATGAAAGTAGCGGGTAAAAGTTTCAGAGCAAACAAAAGGCAGTGGTTGTTCACACCAAATATTTACACTGGCTGTGGAGCTCCTTCCTGCAGGATTTTGCAGTTGCTAAAGCTTTTACACTGGTTTAAGAAAGGATGAGTCTATTTCATGGAAGAGAAATCCCTTGAGGATAACTAAATACACAGGAGCCACATTTGGCTTTAGGACTCCCTGACTCTCAAATGGTTAGAGGCTGAAAGAAATAGTAAGAGGTATCATATAAGCTTGTCTAGTCCTTATACCCTTCGCAAAGCATCTGCATTTGGTCATTAGCAGAGAGGCTGCTGGGCTAGATGGACCTTTTGTCTGACCACTTATGGCTGTTTCTGTTCCTGCAAACTGGTACAAAGGTAAAAGTGTCAAGTGGCATGAAAATAAATCTACTGTTGGATTTGTCTAAAGACAATGTGTAATAACGCATTACGTATTATCTTCTCTAACAGCCTTGCTGTTATAGTGATGAGGCATTGAGTCCTGCCCCCCCCCAAATCCCAGACATGACCACTGATAGACACAGTGGTTGTTTCTGTGCCTAAGGGGACAAATGCCCTCCACGGTGTGCCTCACAGTCTCGGTCTAGTGCTTGTTCAGATCGAGGTGTTTGCTGGTGTACGCTGCATCTGCCTTCCTTCATATGGAATCAGGCTACTCCGGAGAAGTTCACCTTGTATATCCCCCCACATTGTCAGCACCAGGCTTTGTGAGGTGATGTAACCACTGCTTGTCCCATATGACAACCTGGTCTAGCTGGTTAGAAGCCTTCCATCAGCTAGAAAGCGCAGATATCTTGCAGTGTAGACATATCCATAGTTTTTGCTTGCCACAAATACGCTTGCCACACCTATGAGGGTGTTAATATTTCTCTTCGCATTTATTCTGTCTTGGCTTCATCGTATATCTAGATTAAACATAATCAATGTGTCGCACAATTGCACAAATACTTCCATACATCCCCTGGAAATACACTGTCTTGCAATGCTAAGGTGGTGTACAGAAGAGGGACTATGCTGCTGCGTATTATCTTTTCTTGCAAGTAATTTCAGCAGAGCTGTCCAATGGATTTTGGGCCAAGCCTTAGCCCAGTGTTTTTGCTCCTGTGCCAATCTATGCGAGGCAGCCATTCACATCAGTAATGCTCTGCCAGAGGCTGATATCAGTCAATGCACTTTCATAAACTTTGAATTACAACTACAAGTGGCAGATGCAGGACTGGTCCTGTTTATATTTGCCATAGCTTTTAGCTAAAGTACTAACAAACCAACATCATAATATCAAACTTTCACGTTCCAGAAGTTCCTCCTGCTTGTGAGAATACAGTGTCATAATAATTGTAAGAACATTCAATAATGCATAAATAATCTTTGTTTCTTTTCAAGAAGTCAAATTTTGCGGCTATTTCAATGAGTAGCTCCTTCTCTAAGAATGGTCCTCTTGGTTTTGTTTTCATGATTTTTTTTGGTAATACTGACAGAAGAAATATGACTCAACAGGCATAGGAATATCAGAACCTGGACCACTATAATTGGTAAGAAACCTAAGCTCCTTCGAGAAAAATAATCAAGATTTAATATCAAGATAGAATTTCTCTGAAGCTAATATACACTGAACATCTAAATGTGACTGACATTAAGAAAAATTGCAGCTTTCATTGTTCCCACACCCTTAGACACTGTAGTTTTGTGGACGGGTCCCTTATAGATAGAAGTGCTTTTCCCGCACATGTGTAACATGGTTGCTTGGAGCGCTGTAGATCCGGTGCCGTTGGATGGACACCTAACTCTTAGGCATTACACCGAGTTTCACAACATCAAGTATTTCAGCCTAGCGGCCTGAAATCATTAAAAAGACATTACATTACTTTAATTGTTTTGGATCAGCTTTCCTTGTTAATCATCGTCTGACTAAACCAGGACTAGCCATGTAGGAGTTTGCAGAATCTGCTTTACGCAGCTCCTGCAGTACCAACCCTTTGAAGACTGCCGTTGTCAAATGCTGTTCCCAGACAACATGGAATAATTCAGTGAGAAATGATGGGTGAATGCCAGATGACATAAACACGAAGTATCAATGATCTTTTATTCCAGTCTTTGAACCATGTGTTAATTGCAAAAAGATGTGTAAGATTGGTGAAAATGTAGAAAATGCGTCTGCTGGGCTATTCTGTACACTGATAAAATCTATACAGAACTAAGACATGTGTCTTCATTTAATCTTGTAATTGCCAAAGGCAGTTCATAGGCCCTCTCCAATTCCTTTCAGTTCTCTCCCAAAGTCCATGGGCTGCAAAACCTGGCATGTTTTCTGTTCTGCCAATTAGAGAAAGACTTGCAGAGCCTTCATGTTGTGACTAGCAATATCATCTCATGTTACACCAAAGGTACAACATTTATTAATGCTAGAAGTATGCTGTACTGTCAAATTACATCCTAATTGAAATCTAGATCTTGGTATGCCAAAGTTCAAGGCTGAGTTCTTCCCATTTGGCACAATTATATCAAGAGAATTGGATATAAAAGCTACCATTCTGACCTGACAGCATTTTACACAGGCAGCAAGGATTAAGGTAAGCTTGGTCTGTACTCTGCAGTCATAACTCTTTCACCCGGGAAGTTCTCTCCCAATTGTAGCAATAGTGGAAATTAGTATGGAAATGAAAATCAAATGCTTTTACCAGACATCTAAGCCTAACCTGAGCAGAATAAGGTGCAAAGCAGTGAGAGTCCACAGCAAAAATTCTTTTTGTATTCCTGACAAAATTAAAAACTTCATTTTTCTCCTCCTAATCATCTCACTGAAACAGGTCTTCTCATGTGTTTGCAGAACCTTTTTTATGAAACTCCTGTATCACTGACCCTTTGAAATCTGTTGTTGTTAAGTATGGTTTCAGATCAGCATGAAGGTTCTGCCTGTGCAACACTGGGGTTTTTTTTTAATCAAAAGAAAATCTTGTATCTCCCTCCTCATGTCTTCAAGGTACATGAGCTGCTGTCACCTTCTCCTTCAAGTACTGCTTTTACAGCATGACCCACAAGTCTTTCCTTTCTCTGGCACTTGCTGCTCCCTTTATTACGCTCCCATAATCAATATAGTGAAGAAATGGCAAGTATAAAGGCAGTGAGCCCCAGGAGATCACTCAACCATTAAGCTAGTGTTGTTTGGGAACATGTAGAGAACTGGTGTCTGATCTCACTGAACCACCTGCATGAGAGAATATGGTTTAGCAATAGGCCTTGTGGGCACGCTCTACCCAGTTCTTTTTATCTGCTCTTTAGAGCTGCTGGCACTTACTGTGATCTCTCCCAGATTCCTACTCTTTTCATTCTTGCTCCGAGAGCCATGTCACTTAGTGTCTTGAACACATAGACATGCATGCAGTCCTGGATCTCCTCCTCCCTCCCATCCTGCCTCCATCCATGGGCCCTTAAGCAGAAGTCACCCACTCAGATGAGATGGTAACCAAGGGCCATTTTGGCATCCTAACTAGGTCGGTCTGGCCTGTGATCCTCACAGGATCATGGAAGGGTTAAGGTTGGCAGGGACCTCAGGAGGTCATCTGGTCCAACACTCCTGCTCAGTTGGGGTCCCTAGACCGGACTGTGTCTACACAGCTTTTGAGTATCCCCAAGGATGGAGACTCCACAACCTCTCTGGGCAACCTGTGCCAGTGCTCGGTCACCCTCACAGTGAAAAAGTGTCTCCTGATGTTCAGAGGGAACCTCCTGTGGTTCAGTTTGTGCCTGTTGCCTCTTGTCCTGCCAGTGGGCACCACTGAAAAGAGCCTGGCTCCATCTTCTTTGCACCCTCCCTTCAGGTATTTACATACATGAATAAAATTCCCCCCTAAGCCTTCTCTTTTCCAGGCTGAACAGTCCCAGCTCTCTCAGCCTCTCCTCACAGGAGAGATGCTCCAGTCCCTTCATTGTCTTCATGGTCCTTCGCTGGGCCCTATCCAGTACGTCCAAGTCCCTCCTGTACTGGGGAGCTCAGAAGTGGACCCCACACTCCGGGTGTCCCCTCACCAGAGCAGAGTGGAGGGGAAGGATCACCTCCCTCCACCTGCGGGCAATGCTTTGCCTCATGCAGCCCACGATACCATCAGCCGCTTTTGTGGCAAGGGCACATTGCTGGCCTGTCTTCAGCCTGGTGCCCACCACCAGCACCCCCAGCTCCTCTTCTGCAAAGCTTCTTCCCAGCTGGGCAGCCCCATCAAGTCCTGGTGCCTGGGGTTGTTCCTCCCCAGGCGCAGGACTTTGCGCTTCTCCTCGTTGAACCTCCTGAGGTTCCCATCAGCCCATTTCTCCAGCTTGCCCAGGTCCTTCTGGATGGCAGCACGACCCTCTGGTGTGTCAGCTGCTCCTCCCAGTTTGCGCCACCAACGAACTGGCTGAGGGTACACTCTGAGAGCATGCCCTCCTGGGTACTCCTCAGCTTACCCAGAGAAGATAAAAGACGATGAAAGATATCAGAGTCCTTGAAACCATGATCCCTGGCTTACATGCAATTTTGCAGCTGCCTCGATCAGTAGTTATCCTTCCCCATATTACAGCTCAGCAGATCCTGACCACGTTCCCTCAAATGGAGAAAGAAATTGGGTCCTTTCTTACTATCCTCTTTTTTTCATCCAGTTTCTTTAAAATGCATAAAAAGACTTTTAGTTACAAAAATATGGACAGGAACATGTGTATGTAACTATGTAAACGTGCTCTCTGACACAGGCAAGGTAGCTTCTAAAAGCTTAAAAGTGTTAGGGCCTCTGCTAAATCTCTGCAATTTCAGTATGTGTAAGATTACAAGAATAACTGTAGTGATGGTGAAAATTAGTAAATCATGTAATTATTGCTATGTATTTGCTATATGTCACGCTCTATAATTCAATCTAAGAGTAACACAAATACTTCTGCTAAGCCCAGCTGTAGGGACAGATGCCTAATATTTTTCTTAGAACAACGCTTTGGAAAGGGGCTGTGTGTTCCAGAAATGAAAATGAATATTATTAGTTTAAGCTCTGTAACTCTCTCTGCTACCTGGCTTTAAATTGCCGCAATTTACTGAGGAAATAAAAGCATATGTGGCTTCCTCAGCTCTTCTTCCAACTTTTCCTCATCCAAAGGGAGAAGCGTGGTTATCGCAATCACTTTACCCACATCCCTAGACGTGGCAACATCCTGCCAGGAAACAAACGATTTCACAGGAGTTATAACTGATCCCATAGTTCAGATAATAAAATCTCAAGTACTTTAAGGCAACTACTCCAATAGCTATAGGAAGAAGAAGGAAGCAGTGTGATAAATAACTCTATCTGAATGTGATTCTGATGGAGCTGGTCATTCATAGCCATCCTGAAAGGTAGTTTTTTCATTATTAGCAATGGGGCTGCTTACAAATAAGGTGAAACGCCACCATAGGGAAACTAGTTGCTTTAAGGGGAATGAGACTAAATTAATCTAGTTTGTCAGTTATTCATTATAAATCATTTTCTCAGCTCAAACCATGGTTTTTATTAGTGCCTCTTGTTAAATCTATTAGAATATTGAGATGATGAGTGCAGCACAGAGAGGAAGCAACATGTCTGGTTTTGTTTGTAAAATAAATGCTTTCCAAAGCTCTCTGTATGTGAATCCTGGAAAAGAATGGTTTTGATATTCCCTTGAGAAATGGGCTGAAGCATTTTTGTCAATAGGCGTCCTTTTCAGATAGAAACCTAATTCATTCTGGCCCTGCTGAATGGTTTCAGAGCCATGCACCCTGGCAGCAATAATACTGTCAGCTTTACTCTCATATTAAATTCACACTTGAGGAGCTGTAGATGATGAATTTCAGATTTCTCTAACCCCTGATGCTGTTTTCAGATTTTGACTAAACTAAAATAAAAGCTGCTTGCGGAAGGAAGTCAATTGAGAGTCTCTTGATAAGGGTCTGAGCCTTGGGTCATGTAGTAAAACATTTGGAAAAAAAAAAATATATGTAGGCATTGTATCAATTAATCTATAGGTAGCACAATGGCCTTCCTTTAGGCCAGCTTAAATCAGAACCTTCTCTCTTTCTTTCCTTTTAGGTGTGTATATGTACTACATTATAGGTGTAGATCAGAAATCCTCAAAGAGAACTTATGGTAGGGTCAATTAAATAAACTAAGGAGGGATATGGTAGTCCAAGTCCAGGACAACTAAGACATTGAAGTAAACTTCAGTTTTAATTCTAAACTTTAGAAAAACAGTATCTTTCTCCAGTCTGGTATGCATTGATCTCAGCAGGGGTGGGAGGGAGGCAATTTTTGAGCCTTGACTGTTTATACAATGTCTTGAACATGTAAACAAGAAGATGTGCCTATTCAAGATGCAAGCCTGATTGCTTTGCACGGTGGCCTTGAGCCCTATGTTCACTTCTATGGAGAGAGCATCAGAATGAAAGCCCAATGGTCAAAGGCTTGTGATCCAAGTAGGAACTGGCATGAGAAGCACAGCATTCAGCTCTGGTGAGGAGTCAGAAAAGCGAGTAAGGGGCAATTCTGGCAAAAAGGGCTCAAGCACAGTTCAGAAACAGAGTTTTTCCAAAGAGGAATTTGTATCCTGTTTGATGTTTTTTTTCTTGTGCATATTGGCATGGCACTACTAGCCTGTGTACAGCTTTCCTAGCTCTCCTGGCATAATTACTCTCTCTTGAGCATAACTAGGTTATGAAAACAAAGGTAAGGGTTTGGGTTTTCCCATTCACCAAGGAAAACAGAAAGAAAAGACGCATTGAGAACAAATGGTTACCTTAAGGTCCTGCTCAGCAACGTGTTTCTTTTCCCTTCTCGATACAAGCCACAAACTCTCCCAAACCTTTACAATGTCTCTTCAGCTGATCTGTCCACCTAAGATTTCTTTAGAACTGAACACTGCAATTTTTTACTGGGGAATGAACTTCCCAGCCTTGCCTCACCATAGGAACATGGCTGGATCTCAGGTGGGTTCTACCTACGGGTTTTACTTTCCTCCTCAGGTCTCTTTCTTTTCCTAGAGCTATACCCTGTTCCTGATTTACTGGACCCAGCATTTAGGCAGAGTACACCTTAAAGACATTACAAAGAATGGTAAAAAAATGTTGGTAGGTTTCAGATTGCCAATTAAGTCTAAATTAAATAACCTTACAATATTCACTAGTATGGCTTGTTCAAGAGAAGATTAAAATAAATGTGCCAACATCATTGCAGCATGATCATGGAGAGAATGATATGTTTCAGTTTTGAGGAAATTAGACTCAGTGGGAGAAGAAACAAATTCCTCAGCCATAAGAACCAGCTGTAGCACTAAAACAAGGAAAATAAAATTAATTCCCTATTAAAAAAAAACCATCATAAGTATGTGGGGAGATGTTTCTTTGTAGTTCAGGGAGGGAGGGTTGTATATCTGTGAAGCTTGGTCTTTATTTGCACATCAGAAAGTCCTCTGAAACTATCCCTTTTGAACCTGAAATAAGCAGAGTGGATGCTTCACATCAGCTTCTGGGCATCAAGCTTCATATCTTTCTTTTTACAGTACTCAGTCCAAGCTATGATGCTACCTCACAAATCCAGCCACCAGACACACAAACCCAATGTGTTCCTACTCATTTTAGCCGTAACATCATAAAACGTGGCTCCTCACCAGGGTGTCAGAAATACCTGGAAGTACTGTTGGAAGATACAATACTTACTTGTATTACACATTAAAATGGAAAACCCTGCAATTGACTCAATAGAAAGTAGAAAGTACATAGAGAAGACTTTCCTCAAAGCACTAGATTCAGGTAAGCCCAAGCTAACCCCAAGCACTGAAGAAAGATGAAGCACGCTTGCTTGCCCAAAGCTAATTCTTAAACCTGGTAGAAGCCAGGTTCTCCATACACCATAGATGTAAATATTCTGCAAAATGAGTAAGTGCTTCCTATTGTACTGCAGGCAACAGGTGAGGGAAGGTCAGAACGAGGCACACGTGCAAATGCTGCCCTTGCCAATCCAATAGAAGTCTTTCCTACATCCAACAAAGAAAAGGTTGCAAGGGAAAAGAAGTCACAAAAGAAACAAACAGAAAGGTCCCGGTATGCTGAGATGGCCCCAAGCGGCACCAAACGTAGGGAACCTGCAGGATAAGTTTCACACTTGAGTGCTCAGGCTTGTCACCGGTATTTGTAGCACTTGGATATCAAAAAAATAAAAAGATGTCCTGTCACTGAAATCATTCTAATTCGTGGATGTTTGAGGCACTCCTAAAAAGCAGTGACATATAGGTATCCTGGGCTAAACTGGTGAAATGCAGCATTCCAGGATTAACCCTCACCACTGCACAGTAATAACGAGCACAAACCCACGGTATTGCAGCTCCTGCTGGGCATTTAACAACACAATCGCTCATTCACCCTCCTCAGCCTGACTAGAGGCAGAAATGGAGCAGCATCAGGACAACACTAACTCAACAGTTGGCTCTTGTTTTGTGGTTTTCTCCCTCTCCACAATTTAGCAGTATGTGGCTGTTTCCATTATTTCCTGATCTGAGTCCTCTCTGTGTGTAGAGATGTTGCTAATGGCTAATTGTATTCATGAAATTCTAGCAGGGAATGCATTTCAGCATGAAATACACTGTATATCCTGCATTTATTCTTAATCAGGAAGCTCAGCTTCTAAGGAAGTGTGCTGATACATCTCCTTTATTTTTATGTCTGGCACCTTACAAGAAAAAAAACATAAAATTGGCAAGACCTCAGTCTTTACTAGACTGAGATTTTAACTCCTTCAGAACCTCGTGTTAAGGAAAGATGAATCAGTTTGAATAAGAAAGGTGTCCTCATCCTTCACGCTGTACATATGGAGAAATCTCATAGCCCTCTGAGGGTGGAATTTCAGAGCAATGTTATTCCTGATTTCAAATGCAAGCAGGAATTTGGAAATGCAGATATCACCAACCTACTCAAAACGGAAAGGCTGTACTGTAAGATTTCTTAATCTGCCAGCTAGGTTTCCTGATCATGAGAACTTCAGTTGCGACACTCAAGTTTATCCATATCTCTGCATCTCTTGTGGTTTATGCATCCCTAGAGAGATGTACAAGAACTGAGGAAATCTGTTTAGCTCCCTTTTCAAGTCAGGCCTTGTGAAGCTTTCAAAAGGTACTCAAAGCCCCCAAAAGTCAAAAAGCCACTGAATCTTAGCAATTTCACTGGAGCTATGCCATCACATACCAGCTTGGATGTAACTGCTGAGAGAAGCAGTTAACGTTGGTTTTTGGACCTTCTGTGGCATGCCACAGTTATTGAGAGATTAGAAAAGTGTTTTTCTTAATGAAGAGGGTATCAGGGTAACTGGAAGAATAGGGATCTAATACAGATTCTTCTGATGTTGTGGGGAAATCTGCTATTGATTTCTGTGAACTTCACAGCAGACGCTCGGTTAGGAAAGAGTTAAAGAAAGCAAAAATGGAGCTTTTCCTTGGTGTGCTGCAATGGTAGATCTGCCACATGCTGCATGCACCCACTTTTTTTATTCCTCTTTTTTTGATTAAAAGATTAAAATAACTTGTAATTTGCAGAATTTACATCTTAGAGCATAACTTTTCCTACCACAATTCATGTCAGAGCCTGGCAAATTTCTAGCTGCAATATTTGCTTGAAGCTTGTTTTGATTTTTTATGGGTACAAGCTGGCAAAATTATGATCAACAAGCTGTCATATTCTGACATGGGCACAAACTAGATTTGAGCAACCTTTAGAATGTGTCATTTAATCCATTAAATTAGTCCAGTTCCTTAACATTTATTTGCACAGAAATCTAAAAAGAAAGCTACTATTAAATATGGCAAGTGTCAATGGTCAAGTTTTTATATAGCTACTATTTGAAATGAAGAGGTGGCATCTGATGGGAAAACGTACAAGTCTTCTACCTGGCAACCACTCACAAAAGGATGCCCTGTGTTTCAGTGTTGGAAACCACGCGAACGCGTTCCTGCTGTCAGTGTGAGTCTCCCCTGTTATGGTAAGGAACCGGAGGTAATGTGGAAGCCAGAGCTGGTATCTCTTTCCAAAAGATTTTCTTAAATAAGGTCAAATAACTGTCAGAATAGTAGAAACAAGCCTCTAATAACATGTCATTCCTTCAAATTTTCATTTTTGGCCCTGACAACACGCATGGCAATTTTTAGCTCTGAAACTTTGGGTTCAGCTCTTTTTCTAAGTGGAGGATCTTTATCCATAGGCATTCATGAATAGATGGTGGTATGTTTATTGTATCAGATGGGACCATATAGCAACTTATAAAATCAGAGGACTGTTTCAATACCAGTGGAGGCTGGTACGGACGATGACATTGCGTGCCATTGTTACGTAGTCAAGTATGTAAAAGCAAGTGAAAAAATAGCTGGGCATATACAAAATGTACCTTGCATCCAGAGTAAAAACGAACACTTTACTCCTGCTGAGCATGAAGTACGTTTCATCAGAGTGAATTTCTTTAGGCTACTGTACGGCTCAATAGGTAACCAGTCTCCAAAGAGAGGCCAAGAGGTAAAAATGTGCATTACAATACAGGGTCATAAATATTATGCTGAAAAACCTGAAGAGTCATGTTTATGTTTCTCAAACAGAGAGAAAAACTCTTATTCCATGAAAGCATGTATAGTGGCAGCCAGAAGGGTTTCTAGGAAAAGGTGCTAATAATATACACTAATTTTTTCTGACTCTTTTAAAAAAATAATAGAAAATGCTTTTCAAAGCTTGTTTATATTAAATTCCAAGCAAAATGGTTTTGGGAACAGCATCTTTTCTGCAGAACTATGCAGACAACTCAGGAGATGGCCTAGTTAGGACTGTAGTTCAAACTCAGATCTGGAGCGTGTATGTGAATATATATGTAACTGTACATGTATACACAGCTGTACATAATATGCCCTTCAGTGCTGATCCAGAAATGCGGATCTATTGGAAAGCATCTAGGCACTGAGAAGGGGGAGCTGGAAGGTGCAGTGTTACAGTGGTGGCAAGAGGGCCACTTGCTCAGCTGAGAAAACGCAGGAAGGGAATGAAGACCCAGGCTGTCCCAGAAAGACCCCACACAACTTACGCTGAGGTCTTCCAACGTTTAGAAAAAAGTAACAGGAGATGTAGGAAGCAATGGCTACTTCCCTTCCACTCGCTTAGGGCAGCAGCGGATCTGAGCCATTGCCTTTTGATTAGCTAATAATGCTGTTTTTCCACTGGGTGATTTGCCGTGCTTCAGTAATGCGGCCACCTCAAATATACATGATGATGCATTGCCATGAGCTCTTCTTAAGGCACAGACTGGGGTGAGCATATAGACAGTGCAAGTGTTTGTACACGGTACCGACCGTTATCCTCATAGCTTCTCCTAAAACAAAACCGCAGCTCTAGGTAATCTATGCTTTGGCTGATAATCTTATTAGTATTTATGGGAATTGCTGTGTAAAGTTACACATGGTGTTCCTTGCCAAAGGATCAATTTAATGTTCTGCCCTTAAGGTGCATCAATTGTCTGAATAGTTTCCTCTTTATAGATTTGGGCAATATGAGACTGCATTTTCAGATATTCCTGGCTGGGATCCAGTCCAAGATTCACAAATACATTGATTCAGACAAGGAAATGAAGGAGATGGGGAGGAACAGGGGGAAGTACAGACCTGAGAGTCTGTGTCAGATAGATTGAATCAGTCTGCTATTACCTGCATTGGAGGCACTATATCAATCAAAGATATGTTTAAGAAATGGCTCTGAATCACCGAGCTCTGTTTCTAAGTAACCAGGAAGCTTATGTTACTGCAAGGCTTATCGACCTTTTAAAATTCTTCTTAGAAATATACTTATGATTGTGTCTACTACTCACCAGATTGGCACCTGTCAAAATGAACCTAGCTTCGGTGTTGAAGCAGGCTCCCTTCTTCTCCCCAGCCCATCCTCTTCAAGCATCAGTTTAATTCCCTAATATTTCAGATCAGTTAATCTATTCGGCGACTCTTCCTCGGGATCTGGAGTGCCATTTTTTACAATTTCTCTACCTGAAGTGGAATCACATTCAGAGTAGTGCCCAGCTTGCGTGTCCCCACTGAAGCTAACTTACCATCTTCACTCTTCCCCTGTAAGTCTTTATCTCAGCTAAGGCTAGGAAAGTCTTGATATTCAGTCTGATTTCCCTCATTTGCACAGTGCCCATAGAGCTAAAACAAGAACAATAAAATTATTGACAAATTAATAAGAGGAGGAGTTATGCTGATACATGCAAGATATTTGCAGGGAGGGAAGACTGTTAAGAGCTGCTAGACTATAAACCGGTCCAGCTAGGTCTGCTCAGGAACAGACATATTTTCATCAGATTTGCTGATTCTTTCAGATAGAAATAATTTCTGTGGATTACATGATTTGACCGGAATTTGTCAGGAATTCTGCTGGAAACCTGTCTGCTTTCCTGCTGTTCTTCTGCCCAGCTCCAGGGTCACCCTCCTTGTTGATGGGCATGGGGAAAATGGAAATGTGTGATTCTCAGCATCCCGAGATCCAGAGTGACTTCTGTGACCGTGGCTCTAGGGTTTTCTCTCCTTTTGTAAAAGGAGAGACATCATTTCATGAAGAGATATTGTAGATGTTCATCTCTGCACAGAACCACCCCAGATTTCACCATAACCCAGCTCCCCAGCAGATGCAGAAATTAATTCTCACAGCTCAGTTCTCCACTGTGTCTCATGTCTAGCTCTTCAAAATGGGAAAAAAGCACAGAATTTAGTGCTTAACTGCTTAGAAAGATGTGAGAGTGCACAGCCAACCCACTCAAGAACTTTGTATTAGTAAGGGAGAAAAAAAGAAAAAACCCAAACATGCCAGCTGTTGCTAAATGGTATGTGAAAAAATCAAACCTTTAAGATATGTTTGTGATGTGCAATTGAGCTATCTGTAATATATACCACATGCTGCCTGACATGGTGCCAAGGTTTTAAAGAATCCTCTGAAAATTTAAGATGACGCTTTTCTTTTTTTCTAATCCTTCTCTTGCTCATGTTTCATAGCAGATCAGGTAAAAGGGTTTTCTACCATCTTAACATATGTTAGTGGTAAGGGAGGAGTATAATCTGTTGTCCAAACATCTGATGTATTTCGTATTTATCCTTGTAAGGGTAAATTTCATGCCAGATATTTTCCTTCTCCACAGGTATTTTCTCCTTTACATCTGTGTTGATGTTGCCAAACTAAAAAAAGATATCTTGCAGATGAACACATGCGTATTTCTCCTCTGACTAATTGTTGTTTCCACCAGAGCTGCATATCCACCCTCTGCTGGAAACCAAACTGTTTCCACCTTCTGGAAACTGAACTGTCATTAGATTTAATCTTGTGGCACTTTATCCACTCTGTGGCTCCTGGAAGGAAAGAAATTGCTGTAGATTGGAAAGGGCAGGACAATGAGAAATAAAAATACTTATAAACTCAAGGTCCTTCTTCAGCCAGATGAGCTCAAACCAGAAAATAAGTGTTTTTCTTTCAGAAAATACATTACAGAATCCTCTCTTTGGTCACAAAATGGCATGAGTGCTGTTGTTACATGTATCTGCAGTCAACTGGAATTAGCAGAATGGGAAGAGCTATTTAAATTCTGTGTACTGATTGCACAGCACCCCAGAAGCCACTGGAAAAGCTGGGATGCGGTGGCAGGGGGGTGGTGGTGGTGGGGAATTGTGCATGGGAGGGGTGGTAAAGGAGACAGAGAACTAAGAAAGTTAATTTTGATTAAAAGTCTTCCTATCCGTTGTTGGGCGTTACATTTCTGACCTGTTGTTATTGACTTTCATGAACGTAAATGTGTACTTTCACGTGTTGCTGGGGGAGTCTGTCCTGTCTGTCAGTCCGAAGGAACTTGTTCCCTTGATGATGATGATGGGCGGAGAGCAGCCTCTCATGGAGACTGCAAATATATCTGTGCTCATTTCTCCATTAAGACATTTGAAACCTATCTCTGAAATTGACAAAAATTTAGTAATTCACTAAATAGGCCACATTATCAATGACAGGTCCATCCTCTAAAGCATCTGAAAATGATCGCAGGGTGAACAAACACTTTCAGGTTGCCTTCAACTAGCAGCACTACTGCATGCAGAAATGCTTTCTGGGCTGTTTTCCTACTGTCAGCCATCTGTTACAATGGCATCCAAGCTGCTCAGAAATCCTTGGGTTTCCTTCATTGATGTATATGTGCCAAGGTAGTAGTAATAATAATAATAATAATAATAATAATAATAATAATAATAATAGGTTGACATGGGCAGGCTATCATAATCCTGCAAGGGCCGCTTCTCCTATTGGAAGTCTCAAGGAAAAGACTGCCAACCTCCTGCCTTATTTCCCTGTAAGGCACTTTGGTACCATGGTGATGAACTCACAGAGAGGATCAAACATTGCTTTGCTAGCAGATGACAAATCAGAATCCTTTCAAGCAAGAACAAAAAAGGCCCATGCCATTAAAACACTTTAAAAGTGCAAGAACATCTTTTCATTGCACAGGCTGGCTGTGAAAGCCCATTTACTATTATTTTTTGTTTTATTTGCCAGGATAACTTCCATAAAATCTATAGTTGCGTTTAAAAAAAAAAAAATCCTGAAAAGACTGCTCTGTAATGGCAGTATATCAAGAACAATGGCCACAGGAAGAGCATTTAATAAAAGATCAGTCAAATGGCACTTTGTAGCTACTGTGTCAGTGAAATGCAGCCACCTCTGGGGTAGACCACATGTGCTGTTGAGCAGTGCACATTAGGAACATTGAACGCTGGAGAGACCCACCATCATGTATCCATCTGAACAGAAAAGCCTATACAGAAGCCGTTATTTGAAGAGGGTCAACTCTGTTGACCATGGGTGGTTTATACTGGTTGGTTGTTAATCGTAGCATGGATACAGATGCTCTCTCTCCGGTCCCCTATGCACCTTTGGTCTGGTCAGGCTTTTCAGCAATTTCTCCAGGAAGACAGGCAGCCTGATGGAAGGAAAGATCTATTTGATGAGATTTCCCTTCCAGCTCATCTTAGCGTCCTCTTGCACTGAGTACAATCCATTGAGAAAGGGGACCTTCAAGGACAGGAACAAGAAGGTGGTGGTGGTAGCAGGTTTATTACTGGAAACAAACAGCTGGGTTTGTGGCAGCTGAGAGGACAGCATGGCAATTTGCTTGCTAGGCACCAAGGTAGTGAAGATTGATGCCTAGGGAGGGTACTTAAGGGTGCAAGAATGAGCCCGCAGGTGTGAAGGTATGCTGGCACCAAATGGTAGGGAAGGGTTGGAACGTAAGATGTAGGGTAAGGTCTGGCTGTTAAGAATGAGACTGAAGTCCAAGACCTCTATCCTGACTTTTCTGAATAATTCTAGTTTCCTGGGAGAGACCCTGGGGGCAGGTAGAGGTCCTGAGTGCCAGTGTGTGGACAAGTCTTGGGGTAGAAAGGAGGGATTTATGCCTGTTAAGACCAGGAGACAGGAGTAACCTGTAAAGGACGGATGGGCTACACCTTAACAGAAACAGATCCAGTTTGCTGGCGCAGGAAACCAGGGCTGAGGGAGCTGATGGGCACGGAAAATTCTCTTTTTACAGCTGGCACACTCCTCAGAAGGGACGTGACTAATACTCATTGGGACTCTAAAAAGGCCAGAAGGGAAATAAATAGCACAATCACAACGAACAGAAAAAATCAAACTGCCTACAATGCCAATACTGAGTGACAGAGCAAGGGCAGTACTCACAAGTGCATTTACACCAACACTAGAAGTCTAAAAATGGCACAAGGGAGCCAGAACACTTGGCATCAAATGGCAATCCTGATCAAACCGGCACCTTGGGGATGGAGTGGGAGGAAGATAATCAATAGTAGCTCTGCCACGCTACCCACTTTACAGGAAACATGGGGTGGGACATACGGGTGGATGAGTGACACTGTGCATGAAGGACTACATGAACTGTAATAGAAGAAATGTATCATAGAAAAGAGACTCATTGTAGAATGCTTGTGGGTTGAAATACTGTGATGGTACTACCACCATGATCAGGCTGATGATAACATTTAGGAAATGCTCTCTCAGATCAGAAAACCTGAGAATTTATGACTGGTGACTGCAGAAGTCTTAAGCTACCTCTACACAGAGTGAGTAAATGCATCATCAGGATGAGACCCAGAATAAATAGTTTCAGGAAGCACTTTAAGAACTTATTCCTAGGCTCCCCAAGGGGTGTGGGACCTAGTTCATGACATACTAGCTAAAGGGCTGCTCTGTAATAGTACTCATAACGCTACTAGGTTTAACACTACAGTGGGAAAGAACAAGCCAAATGGAGTCAAGCCGTAGCTATTCAATTGCAAATAAGAGAGCTATGTGGAAATAAGGGAATTGATCAAACATATAAAGACCAATTCAAATGCCTTCCAGGAGCCTGGAGGCTGTTCAAAGATACTATATCAGAAACCCATGTAAACGGTGTAGCACAGGTGAAAAAAAGAACAATACAAACCCTGGACAGAAGTAGAAATTAGAAGAAAATAGGAAATAGAAAATAGAAAAGAATAGAAAAGTCAGGTAGGTTACCATTGGAGGGGGGGAAGTCAATACTTAAAAATGGAAATGCTCAAATGAGAACAAGAATGGCCATAAAGCAAGTCAGGTCAAATGTAAACAGGAAATTACGAGCGCTAAAAAAGAACTTGAGGAGCACCTTGGAATGGATGCTTATGCTGACAGCAAAAAAGTTATGCAAATACTCAAAGGCAGGAAGCACTAGGGACTGTGAGTTGGTTAGATGACTAAGGTGTAAAAAGGACATTCAGGAATGAAAAAGCCATGGCAGAGAAGCTCAGTTAATTCTTTGCTTTTCTTTTTGCTGATGAAGATGCATTAGCTGAATAGTTCACTTTCAGCCTGAACTGGAAACACCAGAAAGGGAACCAAAAACTGTTTATAGTAAGCTACTTATATTTTAGTACCCTTGATTTTTCCCTAATACAGGCATTTGACCACCATCTTCCCATCTTTATGACAGGTATTGACTACATGAATAACAACAATGTGCAACTTGGTATGTTGGGTAGGTTTGGAAGAAGCTAAACTTACCACCCCATTCAATCCAAAGGGTACCCCCAGGATTTCATCTGCTTACTCTGCAGTTACCAAATAGATATGGAGGAAAAATTGATGTCAAGGAGAACGGTGCAGCTGTTGCAGAAAAGGAAATGGTCTTAAGTACAACTGCAGCAGTAGAGCAGTTGTGTGAGTTCAGAGGCAGATGAGGATCCTGTGTGAGATACTCATTCTGGAGTAGGGTAAGAACATGGGTAGGAGACCTAGGAGGAAAAGAGAATCAAAGTTATATACAAAGATTGTACGCTGCTTATACAAACTCCTCCTCAGGCTTTTTGTGGTACCCATGGAGCAGTGCTGCCAAAGTTTAAAGTCTTGAGGCTTTTAAAAGGCTTTCCATTAATTCTGATCCCTCCTTCAGTGTCTTGTGGAGTCTGGCCTCGCCTTAGAGATAATTGCCATTTCCAGTTATAAACTTGAGGACTGAGGAGGAAAGCTGGCAAAAACAATGTAGTCAGCTGTTAGAGCTTTGGGGCGGTATGGGGGTAGGGAGGGAAAAGAGTGGGGGCTGCTCCTTAAAGCTGAAGATTCATGGACTGCTTCAGCTCCAGGAGGCTGTCAGTATCTTCATAGAATCATAGAACACCAGGTTGGAAGGGACCTCAAGGATCATCTGGTCCAACCTTTCTTGGCAAAAAGCACGGTCTAGACAAGATGGCCCAGCACCCTGCCCAGCTGAATCTTAAAAGTGTCCGATACTGGGGAATCCACCATTTCCATCGGGAGGTTATTCCGATGGCTGACTGTTCTCATTGTGAAAAATTTTCCTCTTGTGTCCAGTTGAAACCTCCCCAGGAGTGACTTGGATCCATTACGCCTCGTCTTTTCCATATGACTCCTTGTAAAAAGGGAGTCTCCATCTTCTTTGTAGCCACCCTTTAAGTACTGGAACAGTGTAATAAGGTGTCCCTTAAGCCTTCTTTTCTCAAGGCTGAACAAAGCCAGTTCTCTCAGCCTTTCCTCATATGGCAGGCTTCCCAGTCCTTTGATCATCTTTGTGGCCCTTCTCTGGACCCTCTCCAGCCGGTCTACATCCTTTTTGCATAGCGGGGACCAAAACTGAACATTCCAGGTGTGGCCTGACAAGCACTGAGTAAAGTGGGATAATGACTTCTTTATCTCTGCTGGTGATGCCCTTGTTGATGCAACCCAGAATCCTGTTGGCTTGCTTTGCCGCAGCAGCAGCATGCTGTTCACTCACACTGAGCTCGTTGTCCACCAGGACCCCCAGGTCCCTTTCCACAGAGCTGCTCCCCAGCTGGGTAGATCCCAGCCTGTGCCTCACTCCTGGATTATGTTTTCCCAGGCGCAAGGTGTTAACACTTGTCCTTGTTGAACTTCATAAGGTTCATGTTAGCCCACTCTTCCAGCCTATCCAGGTCTGTCTGCAGGGTGGCTCTCCCTTCCAAAGTGTCCACTTCCCCACTCAGTTTGGTATCATCGGCAAACTTCATCAGGGTCCACTTGATCTCATCATCCAGATCACTTATGAAGATATTAAACAGCATTGGGCCCACTAATGATCCCTGGGGTACCCCACTTGTGACAGGGTGCCAGTTTGAAAAGGACCTATTTTCCACCACCCTCTGGGTGCAACCCATCAGCCAGGTCCCCACCCACCACATGGACCACTTGTCTAGACCATAACGCACCAGTTTCAAAGAAGAGGCTGTGGGAAACCATATTGAAAGCCTTGGAGAAACCCAGGTAGACAACGTTCACTGCTAGCCCCACATCAACCGAGCAGGTTACCTGGGTAAGCTGCAAGTTCAGTGCTGCAGTTATGTATTTTAAAGAATATAAAGTTCAACAGGACAGATTGTCCATTGAGACAAGAGCATGGAGTTCTTCCCTTTACAAAAGAAAACAATATCAAACCCTGAAGTTTGGACTCATTATTCAAGCTGCAGTACCAATGCACTTTAAAGTAGACTGTATTAAGAAAATTAATATCTTTGGGGCAGCAGGGAGAGAGATGCAGTTAATAAAAGCTCTTGCTGCCTTCTTTGCAGAGAAGCTTAAAAATACAATCCATAGGCATCCTAGAGGTCCCTACTGGAGGAAGATGAGGGTTGGAGTTGTCTCCTTTTGCTGTAGGGGAGGATTTGGTATTCCACACAGCGAGGACTGAGATAAGACTCGTGAATCCTATGAAAACCTTCTTCTGTGACACTGGGGCCTTCTCTATTCTTTGTGGCTTTTTTCAGTGCCATGTAAAAGGAAAGAAGGTAATCCAACTGTGCATGAAAATATTTTAAAAGGTTCTTGCAAATTTTCTGCCATATTTCCCTTTTTTCCCAATTTAAAAAAAAGGAAAAGAAAAGAAAAGAAAAGAAAAGAAAAGAAAAGAGAAGAAAAGAAAAGAAAAGAGAAGAAAAGAAAAGAGAAGAAAAGAAAAGAGAAGAAAAGAAAAGAAAAGGAAAGAAAAAGGATTTGGAGAGTGGAGAAGCTGGTATGAAGCTGCTATTGCCATCGCATACCTAGAACCAACTGCCACCAAGACAGGGAGCTGCACCAGGTGCATCACTGGTCTGTGCAATGTCGACTTTTATTAGTCTCTACAGTAACGTGAGAAAGATGAAAGCAATCTTATTGTAGTCTCTCTTCTGAAAGGATTGAACCTCTTCCAGTGCTGCAGTTATGTATTTTAAAGAATATAAAGTTCAAGAGGACAGATTAGTCCATTAAGACAAGAGCATGGAGTTCTTCCCATTAAAAAGAAAAACAATCAAAACCTGAAGTTTGGACTCATCATTCAAGCTGCAGTACCAATGCACTTTAAAGTAGACTGTAGTAAGAAAATTAATATTCCTCTCCCTTGCCTTGGCACTCCTCCAACTGCATATTAAGCCTGTGGGCTTGTAAAGAACAGACTTTCCACATAAATATACATCACATGTAGTTCAGTATGTGAGGCTCATTCTTCTGATTAACATATTAATTTTAGCCCCGTTGATCAATGATCACGTCTCTTGCCATTCCGCATTATCTGTCACTCTCCCAGGGATGTTTGCTTGCCAAAAGCAGCCATCAGTAAGCAAAATGCTGCCAAACCACTGCAAAATGTCTTGGGCTTTTGTTCTTGACTTCAGCCCGGATCTCAGGAGAGGAGACTTTTCAGTGGGGTCGAGGGGATTTCCTGTAGATCCTAAGGATAACCAGGCCCTAGGCTGGATGGAGCCATTTCTCCAGTACTTCTTGGTTTCCCCTTCCCAGAAGAGTCCCCATACCATCTCACACCTCTACAAACGATGCAGAGGAAAAATTAAAGTAGTGGAGAAAGCTCTACTGCTGAGTATGGAGCCTGCTCATCTGTCCAGATAAGGGCAGATGCTGTCAAGGATTGCAAGTGCAGTACATGTGAAATGGCACTGGCAAAAGGGAACACCTAGGCACTCAGCGCACAACTGCGATAAGGTATTTAGCACAATTCCCATTCCCAAATAATTCAGGCTGATCAGCTGGATCAGTGTCACTCTTGATGTTCTGCATGCTGCTCTTCCTCCATTCAGTCATTAACTGCTTTAAACTTGTTTAACCCTGCTAATAACACGCAAAAAAGGTTTTGATTTACAGGGCTATCTTCTTGATATGAACATTTTAAAGTCCATTATCACTTACAGAACGTGGCTCCAAGTGAAAGAAAAACTTCAGCTCATGAATATGGTTAATAAAGCTCTGTATGCTGATGAGCTGGGCTTCTGCATTTAGAAGCCAAATAAAAAGCAAGCCTAGGTGAATCAGCACATGCTATACTATTGAGGTATCTAGATCTCATACAGTGACACTATTGACTCCTATTTAATCATACAAGATGGCAGTACTGAAAGGAGATAAAAAGGAAAAAAGGGCATTTGTGAGCAGGCAACAAACCTAAAAGCTGTTGCAGTTCAGCTGGGAGGCTGGGGAAGGTGTGCCGGACAGAGAGGCTATCGTTTCCTTTAAGATTACACAGGGTTTATGACTACTGGATTTGGACCATCAGGTCCAGTTTGTTATTTCTCCGACCTTGCACACAGCTCTGCTTGGAATGCAAAGGCTACCCCTTGTTTCCTCTTGGCCGAAAATCCTCGGGGCTTGACGCTCAGCGAGAGCCGAATCGCGGTTGCGGACAGGCTGTCGGAGCAGAATTGGAGCGGGGCAGGCGGAGACGGTACGTGCGAAACGAGGAGGAGAGCGGGGGGAGCGCAGCCGCACGGCTGCGGGTGCCAGAGGCAGCACATGAGACGCCTAAAGCACGTTCCTCCAGCTCCACGCAGGAAACCTCGACGCTTCCCACCCATACGGCGCCTGAGCTAACATTAGAAGCAGTCGGCTTACGCAAAGCACAGTCTCGGGGAGACGTAACAAGGCTGCTCCTAACAAATGTGAAAATCTTCATCCGCTTGCCCCCGCTTGCCATCTGCCTGGTTCATCACCCGCGCGAAGGCAAGCTGGAAGCAGTTCCAGGGCGGACAGCCTGGTGAAAGCAGAGAGAGCAGAGGGAAGACTCTGTCCTCAAGAGTCCTGCCGGCATCATTTGCCAGAGCAGCAGCACGACTGGTGTCCGTGTTTTCTGAAACATCCGCCTGGATACTACTTACTGAAGATCGGTTTTCTGTGACGGTGGCAAATAGTTTGGTCTGTCAGTCGAGCACTGCTGTGTCCGGAGTAATATCGACATGTCAGCTGAAATGCGCAGTGTGTCTGGCCTGAAGCCCTGGCTGTGTCCCTCTGCTAGGCAGAAATGCAATCACCTTGGATGAACAAAGGTGAGGTGGTCTTTACCACAAGGCACAGACTTATTTTTTTTTTTTCCAGCTGTGGGTCTTTCCTTGCATGTTTTGCCCCATTCCCTCTTTTTACCTGCTTACCTCGGGTCTCTTGGGGAAAATTTTCCCCTATCGAAACATTTGCTCATGACTCAGTGTTGTTTTCAAGCACAGGTTCGGGAAAGTCCGATCTTTTACTTTCTGCTCTCGGCACAAAGAACCGAGACCCAAGAGATCCAGCACTAGGCAGCAGCAGCCTCCACCGGATTCTCCCACCGTGTGCGCAACGCACGTGCCTGGGTTGGAAGCAGAGGTGGGATTTCCCATGCAAGCCCCTTACTCCATGGAGCGCATCAGTTTTTCCCCAGGGCTGCAGGAGAGAGTATTTTCCCTCTCACGCAGACACTCTGCAGCGTGACGGGCTGTGATGGAAGCTGCATTTCAGCGAAAGCTGTCGAGGCACACCACAGAAGCTCTTACGCTCCCGATAAGTTGGACCGAGCTGCTTCCCATCACCCGGCTGCGGTTCACTTTGTGGTGGTCGACTTCTGGAGACAACTGATCCCTGCAACAGAAGTGGTTTTGTTTTTTCATAGCTGTACTACAGACTACTGTATCGCAAAAAATAATAGTCTGCCCTGTCCTCTCGTTGCTATTGCGGGCTATAGTTGACTTCAAGGCAATTTGTGTGTTTGCTATTGGATGTGGACAGAAGTTGGCATTTTCGGTGAGGCTGGTGTGCTATCTATAAAGTTTTACAACTCTGGTTAAAACTGTAACAAATTCTTGGGTATGAGAAAGCAAATTCTGTCTCCAAGTGAGGCACTGAACTCAACTATAGAAAAAGCAACCAGTTTTGAAGCCGTTCTGAATGTACTGGGTCCTTGCAAAGATGAGTATCTTCTGTAACTGAATGGATAGGAGACGTTTTTGGAAGCAAGCTTAGAGTTTGCTGCCTGAGGGACTGATAAGATGACTGAATCAGCAGGGTATCTCTGTATTTTAGTCTCCAAATACAGGACTTATGCAGACAACAGACAGCAGGAAGAGGAAAGCAATCAGGTGACAGCACGTCCCATGTTAACCAAAGGTACTGAGCAACTAAAATCCTTATTATGTTTGTACATAATACAAATGATGTTATGCCAGCCTCAAAGATTAGCTGGAGTCGGAGCCCTTCCAAAAAGCTAAGCTTTTGGGGAGAACATCCCCGGTGTTTTGTGGCCCTCCGAGCTGTAGAAGAGACCTTGGTCCCTACTGCAAGGTTTATTTTTCCTTCTGTCTGGATACATTTACCTCTTTCTTGCTGTAACCTTGATCTGTAGCTGTACTCCAGCTAGGGCACGTCAGATAGGAAGATGAACAGACGTGCAAGAATACTGAGGCTTTTTGCAATATCATCACCCTGGCTAAGGAGGAAAACAGTCTTTTGAAACTTGCTGGATACTTGTTCATAAATCGATGCTGTTGTATCAATGAAGGAATTTCAGTTTAGTCTTTAATGTCTCCATAAAATAGTTAGTTGTAGCACAGTATAGAGAAAAAAACAAAAGCCCAGTGTACATGATGACTAAGAAATAAGACAAGCAAAGAAGTTAAAAAGGAACTAATTCAAATAAATTACATCTACTTGAGAACCAGTCACCAATTCCATAGCTGGAAAATGATGAAGTGGCTACAGTTCATATTTTTCTGAAACATTTGGTTAGTTTATAGGAATAGCTCACCTGCTTCTTCAATAGACTTTTAGAACATTAAGCAACTACTCTGTAAATATTATCCTCTAAAGATCCACTGGGACTCTTTTCTTGCAGGCTGCAAACCTTTACGCATTCAGTATGCAGGGGTCTTGGACTGCACAAAATCTCCTCCCCGTATCATACTACTTTTTTCTTTTCCTCCAAACCCCTTAAGCGATGTTGCAGATTTCATTTTTCGCTCTAACCTTGAGAGGTGCCATTAGGCAACTAATGAATTAAACCAGGGAAGATAAAGATGTATGTATTCCTGAGAATATTCTCAAGAGATTCCCTTTGAGATAGTAGCCAAGAGGAATGAACGCCTTGGTTGTGCAGACCTCAGAGGCATCCCAGATGTAACTGGTACACAGTAAAACCTTGAGAAGCAAAGATTTATTAAAGGTGCAAGGTCTTAGCAAGAATGGAACACCAATGAGGGAGGAAAGCCCACAAATTGCTCTCATAATGTTGCTTTTAAACAAAAACACAGAGCCGGGTCTGATCAAGTGTATCAAGGCAACCATAGCCTTTTAATCTTCTTAAGGTATTTTTTTGTGTGAAGGTTTGAAAGACCTATGGGAAAACTGTTCATAAGAGCTACTGACCTGTGGGCAGGTGGGGCACAGTTAAGCTGGATGCTCCTGACACGTGATTTAATGCATTTGTATGACCTTCAGTCCTAGGCATGGTGATTTTCTTGCACTTGCCACTGGACATCAAACAACCTAGCCAGTCAAAACGGGATTATTTGCTCACAATCAATGAGCCAGTAAAATATTATACAGAATAACAGAGGATTTATTTATTCTCTCTGCTTGAATGATTTGCTGTTAATAGCTGCAGCTGCCACAGATAGGCATATAAATGGGCTTGGAAGTTCAAGAGCCTGCCTGCTGGAATGCCTCGCTTAAGCGAGCATGTGAGAATGTGAGCTGTGATCTGCTCCTGCTGACACAAACTGCAGGAAGAAAAACATGTAAAAAGTTATTTTGCTATTAGATTTCCTTTGGTTGTGTGCTAGAGTTATCAAGGGGCTTCTTTTACTTGGAGTTCAACCTCCTAACAGGGCTGGCATCAAGGAACAAAGCATCGATTTGGGGCTACTCTGCTGAGCTCTGGGAGCTACCAGCCGGTTTGAGATGCCCTAGAAACAAGGTGATGGGAGCAGCAGCAAAACAAGTGCACAGTGCAAGGGTATCTAACCATCGGTGAGAACAGGTGGATTTCCAAACTATTTAATACTTGGTGACCTCCTAAGTCCGGGTGATCTTGCTGTTGAGATGTGATAAATGTCCGAGGTGGGCTAACTGCAGCTTCTGGCACTAATTTCCTGTATACGCAACCCGGAGTAATTTAGGTATGCGTGTACAGCTTTGGCTGTAATCCCGCCCAAAGTACCTCAGCTATTCTTAATGGCTGTACTGGGATCACTTATTGGAGCTATGCCACAGTACAGAAAAAAATGGATGATTCATGGGGCCAAAAGACCAAGTCATTTAAAATAAAACTTCAAAGACATCTGGCTGATTTCTATATTTAACTGCCTAGTAACAAAGAATTTGAACAGCCGGCCTATTAATTAAGTAGTAGGTACCCTCCTGCAAGCACTTAAACATTCAAATAGCTCTGGTCAGTTCTGTGAAAAGCACCTGCTCTCAGAAGAGGACTCTCTGCTTCAGCTTACAGCTGAAGATTGTGCCTAGACCCTGGGGCAAGGTGGGATGTTGCATGAGATCACGTTGATTAGGTCTTGGTACCTCCTTGCTAGAGAATTGTGTGGCCACAGCTGAGCCACCTAATCCTCTCTTTGTGCTCTGTAAATGGCTACGGAACTAAGCCATGATTCTACTGCTCCTCTCCTCTCCTAGAAAATGCTGTTTTTCTGTCAGGAACTGTGTTGCAGAATGACAGTGACTTAGGTGTTGGAAGAGTCAAGGACAACTTAGGTGTAACATGCTCTTTCTCACGTGGCTGCGGCAGGCATGACTGAGCTAAGCAGACAAGTAAGCAAACAAAAATAGACTGTACAAGGAACTATGGGGCTTCTACCGACACAGGTTGGTCGATCTGTAAAGCATTGGAGGATGACAGACAGACCTCTGCACCTTTGTCATGGTTTAACCCCAGCCAGCAACTGAGCACCACGCAGCCGCTCACTCACTTCCCCCCATCCAGTGGGATGGAGGAGAAAATCAGGAAAAGAAGTAAACCTCCTGGGTTGAGATAAGAACGGTTTAATAGAACAGAAAAGAAGAAACTAATAATGATAACACTAATAAAATGCCAACAGTAGTAATAAAAGGATTGGAATGTACAAATGATGCGCAGGGCAATTGCTCACCACCCGCCGACCGACACCCAGCCAGTCCCCGAGCGGCGAATCCCCACCCACCCTTCCCAGTTCCTAAACTAGATGGGACGTCACATGGTCTGGAATACACTGTTGGCCAGTTTGGGTCAGATGCCCTGGCTGGGCATGAGAAGCTGAAAAATCCTTGACTCTAGTCTAAACACTACTGAGCAACAACTGAAAACATCAGTGTTATCAACATTCTTCACATACTGAACCCAAAACATAGCACTGTACCAGCTGCTGGGAAGACAGTTAACTACATCCTAGCTGAAACCAGGACAACCTTACAGGTCACTTTTCCCTTCTCTGTAGGACAACGAACTTTCTACGAGCAGGAAAGCCAATGCAGCTGGCAAGTGTCCTATACCAAAGATGAAGAAAGACGATGCCATTTACCAGGCACTTGGATGTGCGATCAACTTACCATACATCATTTGAATAAAAATAACAGTCCAGGTTTATCCTTGGTCTATGGCCAGTTTACGGTAATTTCAGTTGGTATTGCTTAACACTTAGTGGAAAAAAAAAACCTTGAAACAATTCATCATCTGCTGTATTGTAAAAGCATGCACTTCATCAGTATAGTTTAGTTAAAATATGGCAACTTGAATGGCAGGATTTATAGAAATACCATGATTGCAAGGAATTAGGTAAGGTAGGTATGACTGCACCTACGAAAGATGTTGGAAAATATCTGGATTTTGGAACATTTCAGTGAATATTTTATCAAGATTTTCCGTGCATATAGCATAAGCAAACACACAGTTGCCCTACCTGTTAAGGCGTTAGTGGTGGTTAGTGTAGCAGAATTGTGCGAGACCAAAGACGGATCTTGCCCAGGAAAGCCAGATGGCTTTAAGCGTGGAAAGCTACCCAAGCCAGAAAAAAAAGAAGCCAACGTATCTATAGATGACTGTATAAACCTTGCCAAATCATTAACAGGCATTGGCAGGGACAGGAAATGTGAAATTGTTTTTGTGTGGTGGGATTTGGTTGAGGTAGAGCGATGTAAGGCAAACTGGCCTTGAGGTTTACAAGCATGCCCTCTTTTCTAGCTTAAAAGGACCACAAATAACAGAGGAAACCGAGGCAGAGACACCACACTCGGGACTCAGCTGGTATTTGGGGCTGCACCCATGTGTGCTACAGAGGCTGAAATCCCCTCTGGAGCACTGCAGCCCATGTGCCACAGGCTGTACACGCTCAGGAAGACAACTTTTTCCTTCCCAGCTTGCTGCAAAATATTCCTAGAGCAGAGTGCTAGCCTCTCCCGCAGCACTACTCTTACGCATCTGAGGTGCTTGGGTTTTACCCATTTGTTGTAGAAATGCAACTTCTGTTGGTCTGGTGACAATTTACTGAGCCACTTAGTTTTGTGAACTTCTAGCTGGATCTTCGAGGCATGCTTTAATTATTAAATGAAAAAAAGTTCTCATTGAGCTGGCAGAATAAAGAAAATTGTTCCAAGGAGAAATGTATCTTGCTATGAATTTCATTTTGTAAAACGTTACGTTATTCTTTGTGGCCTCTAGAGCTCCTAAGAAATGTAAAGATTTTCTTTTTTTCCCCTCTTTAACCAACAGCATTTGCTGCTGTTAATTCTGTTATTCAGGTTATTGATTGACAGTAATTCCTACCCAGATCTGTTTCCTGAAGATTCTTCAAGAAAGGAATGTTAAGATATGAGGTCACCTGATGATGTGAATACACACTTCTTCCGAGTCCTGGTATATGTTCACTTTTGCTTATTAACACAAAACGCTAGCATTCATTACTCTGCTTTTAGTCTGGTACCCTAGACATGTGCAGAAATCCTTAACAAAACTGGCTACAGGTCTCCTGCTACTGCTTCTATTGCTCCTGAAGTGCCCGGCTGCCGCATCTTACGCAGGGTAGTTTGGGACGTAGCGAGAGAGACAACAGAAATTTCCTCTGGGTCATATTCCTGACAAGAGATGGTTTGGCTTGCTCTGACACACGAAGTGCCATCAGTTGGTCATCTTAACTATCCAGGCTCTGCCGACTGCAGAGGATTCAGGATTTGATGACAGTCTGGTGACTGTCATTCTCCAGCTGCAGTGTGGTAGTCAGCTGGACTAAAGCAATTAACCACTAAGATTCAAAGCTTTTAAGATGTATTTTGAATTTTCAGTCAGATGTTCCATAAAGCTTAGCTTTAACCTCTCATCTATTACAGGCCATAATAGTATAAACCCATTTGGGTCTCTCAAATGCAGTTTTTCACCAGCAGCTTTATGCAGATAGTGTGGAGGAAGATGACCAAACCCCTGAGCAGATGAAGCCCATTGGCACAGGATGCCTCAGTTTTAAAAGATCAAAAATAACTCTTAAAAGTCATAGCAAAGAATCGCACTCAGATGCCACTCAAGCATCAGATGTTAGCTGGGCAATGGTCCAACTCCTTTACAGTTCAAGCCCTCTACCTTATGGAAACCGATTAGGGATCAATAATGCACTCTTTAAGGGAGCACTCACTTTAAATAGATCTCATTTTATATAGTGCTCACTTTAAATAGATCTGGACTAGTGGAAGGTGTCCCTGCCCATGGCAGGGGGGTTGGAACTAGATGATCTTTAAGGTCCCTTCCAACACAAACCATTCTATAATCTATGATGATTTAGTTGTTGACTTGCAGCTTCAGCGCAATAAGCTGTTAGGATATTTTACATAACTGACTCTCCTGTTTCCCTGCCACTCTACAACCCATATGTTTCTCTCTCTTTCCTAGCCCTTCCCTTCCAGATAATGGGTACACGTTTTCCCTCTAGTACCACTTGGGCTGCTTTTAGATAACTTAACCGTACAAAACGGAAACACAAGAACTGCTTCCAAAAGGAGACAGCAGATGCACTCTATCAGCTTTGCCAATTCTTTCATTCTGCAACGCCTGACGCAGCATTGGGACCACTTCAACACTCAGCTATTACTGGTTGGACAGGCAGGCAGAACCCCAACCTTGTCCAAAACAGGATACGTTCTCTATGCTTCTTCCCAGCCTTTCCTACTATGCATGGACCAGCTTGAGAAGGGATCATCTCCTCTGGGAACAGCACACCCACTGAATTACAATCATACCAGGAAATTCTTGCCCCAGAGTACCCACTATATCCAGAGACTGTTTCAAATTACTTGGTTACCTCTAGACTTGACTTTCTTCTCCTTCTGATTGTAAGAGCCAGAAAATGCAAGGTCAGAGCAGGGCAGCACGAGTGCAAGGCTAGGTCATAGCTGGAAACATAGCTCCTTGATGGGAACCATCATCATTTGGAATTCCTTCAGAAAATAAAAACCTGGCCTCAGCTATCCTTCGTACAACCTTTAGGATTTAGGCTAGGGAGGTAAAAGACTAAACTGTAACAGTGAAACGTGTTTAATAAAAATACTCTCAGATGCTTTGACATAGCTGGAGTTATCTACAAGCTGTGCAGACTGTAGCACCGTTGCTGAATACTGTAGACAATCTACACACTTCTTCTAGTTACCCTTTGCTAGCAATGCTCTCCCTGGACCTGCATAAAGATATTAATAGCAGTTAATCTCACAGAAGGCTAGTGATCATCTTAACTCATGTTAGTAGCGAGCTTTACCTTCTCACTCTACCGGTATTCTGCATGAATGTACTCCTACTAGACTTTATTTTCATAGTAAACACAATTCTGGGAGAAGCTTTCCTATGCCCTCTGCTGGTTTTCCAAGGCATCCATTTTCAGCTTAGAGTGAAAATTCTTCCTTTAAAATACCAGTAGGTTTCCACACCTCTCCTCCATTTTCTTCTGACTGCAGTATGATGTACAGGACAGAATCATAGGTGCATACTATACAAATTGCCTCCTTCAGCTTCCCTGTGACTTGCCAAATGACTACCAGTTTTCATTTTTGCTTACTTGCATTTCTTTCTGAACTAGACTGTTCAGGAAAATCAGGCAATCCCCATCTTTTCATAAGCAGCAGGCTGCTTTGAGCAAGTCTGCACAGAGAACAGGAGTTTCCTTTGGTTGACCTTTCATATCAAGGAGAGCAGCAAACTCCATGCACCTTCAGCCTGAACCAAAGTCAAGACCCAAAGTCCTTTGTCACTGGATCAATTATCTCCTTGTATTTCCCCTTCACTGCCAAGACTCCTTTAACACCTACCTCTATGACTCTGGCAACTCTACTAGGTTATGCCCAAGACTCTTCCAGGGTAATTGTCCTGTCCTTAATGTAAGTTTTGGATATTCCGCAAGTGTTTTCCAAAAGCTCCAGACTGAACACCGCTCTGATGCTCACTGCTGACTTATACTGGTATTCAAAGCCAGTTCAGCAGGCTTCAAGTTAAGATTAAGGTTAGGAAGTCTAACCCTTCTATTTCTATGTTTTTGTGGCATTTCATTTTGCTCTATGTGGAAATACAACCTAACTTGTCCATAAGCATAAGACCCTTTAATAGTAATCTCTAACTTCAAAGAAAAAGATACAAGCAGTTCCCAAGGGCCAGATGCTGAGGTTTGACAAATGTAAGTAGGATATACCCTCAGTGCTAGAAACACATACCATAATTGCAAGTTGGGCCAGGTTATGAGTGTAATGAAGGATATGATGTCTTAAGATTCACATAGCCTGAGTGACACACATAGCTGAGACTAGATTCCTTACTTCTAACTTTGACAGTAAAGCCCAAAAACACAGAGCAAACCCTCTAGAATAAATTCAAATGTGAGCTAGATGCAGCTATGGATACACAATGGCAGTAAGTCTGCCTTGCCAGGAAAAAGGAGGTACTCATTTATCAACCCAACTTTAATTTAAGATTTTCAATGTGAACACAGCCTTCCTTTAAATTTCTCTCTGCTTCAGTTTTCCCTTCACTCAAATCTGTACCTTTTTTAATGTGTTAGTCACTTGACTTAGCAAATGCTGTGTCAAATCTATAGTCTGCATTACTGATCAAGTTCTGTCTTTTCAGTAAAAGCTGGAACAGCAAAAAACTTCCAAGGCAGCAGAACTTACTAAAAAACAGAAAAAAACCCCCAAAAGCAAACCACCACAGACAAATCCACAAAACAAAAATACCTGGCATGCACCTCCATTGTGAAATGATCAGTTTCCTAAGAGTCTCATAAATACACCACTCTTTCAGAAGCACTGGTATGCCAACGGTACTACTCTTTCTGAACTTACATCTTACGAGACTTTAGTGGATTATTTTAAGAGGTCAAAATACAGTGTTAATTGACAAATTCTCCCCCTAGCATTCCCAGTGACATTATGGCCACACCATTCATAGGAGAGGAAGAAAACTTCTATTAAAATCATGCCAATGAAAGCCACTACTAGAGAATCCAGAGTAATCCTAAAACACAGAAGCGCAACTTGACTTCAACCAGTGGCAGCTGCCTTCACAATGAACGGACAGGCAAACAAATCACCATTTTCCTGTGGCATACACTTACAGTGTCCAGCACATTACAGCTCAGGCCTTCACGAGCTAGCCGACACCTTTGTGTCTGTAACTGCCCACCTCCTTACATGAAGGTCAGAAGAACTGGTAGTAAGGTCACAGAAGCTTTTAACATCTACAACACCAGGACCAACACTAGCTCTGCTGCCTCAGCTCTTCAGCAAGCAGGTTTTCCCTATGCCCACCTGTAACAGTTTGCCTGCTTAAGTGGAGAACATGCCTCCATTCTAGCCAATGTGTTGTGGGTCACTTTCCTTCAGTAAGATCATACAAAACACCAGTACTCAAATGGGAACAACAAAAGCTGCCATCAGTAGTAACTTCAGAGTTTTAATCAGGAAATCTTTAACAGATCATCAGAAATTTTGATTGACATTCATCTAAATGTTATGGTAATTTTAAGCAGTTTTTAGGTAATGAAAATTCATTAAATTCAACATAAAACAACTGCGCTGTAAATTATTAATCCAGCCCTGAGCTGGAGCATTAAGCTGGTACAGTCAACTTCTGAGGACAATGTTAATCCTGGAGTTATGTTTTCCATCAGTGCATTTCTTCAATTATCCCTTAACCTTCCCAGAATCTCTGCTCTCAAATTTTCACTTCAACAGTGCCAGCCAGAAGTCCAAAACACGCAGCTATCCTATCTCTGCACCACAAGCGAAAACCTTCAATACACTCCATCTCAGGCTCTTAGATCTAGGATCTTCTCTTGGCCTCAACCATTTTGCAGAACTGGAAACCGAAGATACTCAGACAAATGACAATGTCAACTGCCCCGCCGAAATGGATTTCACAAAGATGGACAGCAAGACTATGCATGCATCTTTATTCATAGCCATGACTACTTTGCCACATACTCCGTTTAATCATTTAAGTTAGGCCAACCATCATTTCACTGGAAGAGACAAGCTCCCTGCTCTTCTTCTCATAGACAGGGTGGCACACGAGCATACACATCCCCATTTGATAGGTACCAAGTCCATTTTAATAACAGAATCCTTGACCCAGAAACCATTAAATCCCCCTTCCCCAAACCAGTTGCATGCAGCTCTCCTGGGAACTCAGAATCTGACTTGCACCCGGAAATGCATCTGCTTTGTAGCATTGTTACTCATTCCTGTCTTGAGCATCCACTTTGACTTCATCCTCTGCAGGTACTGCATATCGCGCTGCTGAGCAAAGACCGTCCCTTCAGGGAGAGAGGAGGAAGAGAAAGAGGGATAAATGTCTGTAAACTTACTTACTACTTACAGGCAAACCAGCTAATCTGTCCATTTACATCAGCAGTTAGCTATACATTTTCCCTTCCATACTGGCACACTTCTTTTCACTTTTCTCTTGGGAAAGGCCAGTTCTCTCTGTGAATACCCATGACTGTGATTAAGGGAAAACATTGTTTTGCATTCCAACATGCAGTTCTTTTATTTCACAAGTGGATACAGAACACATCCCTGCTCCCCAACCAGGAAAGTAGTCTAACTGTCAAAGAATGGTTTATGTTACATTATTAAATAGCAAGAGTAGTGGTTTTGACAGGCAGAAACCCAACAAATCTTAGGAAATCACCAAATATCACAAACACGCATGCTAATGAGCTGAAGGGTTTGCACAGAAGCCGCAATGGACTTTTAGACACAAACAACTTCTGATAATGTATTCTGCTTGGGTGTCAGGAATGAAAGGGAACTGAGTGGAAAAAAACACTGCATAAAACCCCAGAAATTTGAAAAAAACTCGACCTATTTAATTGTAGAGTGATGACATCGTAGAACCTCCTCCTCTGCAAAAACCTTACATTGCCACTTACCTGTTTGATTTGTCCAGCCCAAAGCTCTGTACTGCTGCAACACCCGTCCCACTGCTTTCTTATTTTTCGCAACAGCCACTGTTCTTGACGGACCAAACCGTTGCTTGTAGTATCTCATTAAAGAACGATGACCCACTCTAGCACCTGTTCAGAGGAGGGGACATCTTATTATGCGTAATAAAGCAGCTTCTGAAATGCAGTATTCAAGCATATTGTGAAAACTGTGGAAAATCCCTAAGCTGAGACATGCTTTTAAAAGGCCCAGAATGTTAAAAACTCTAGGACTGTTAGGAACTCCATGTAATTACTGTAAGAGCTGCTGTACTGTACTCTGCCTTGAAGAAAAGAACCAAAGAATGCTGTTGTTCAAGGCGGCCTTAGCTCAGATAACAAACAGGCAGTTATCAGAAAAGATTTTAATTAGGGGAATGAGCAGAGGCAATGCTGTTTCAAGTAACCAGGGAGATAACTTGCTGACATTCAGGAAATCTTCTGTAACTGCATAGTTGGCAGTGCTTTTCAGAATGAAAGGGCTGAGGTCCCCTCATACAAAAAACACCAAAACAACAACAAAAAAATGCAAGCAAGAGCACCAAATGCTATACAGGCAAGAGTAAGCTTGATTGAATAAATTAATTTTAATGAACTTGTTTACTGAATTAGTTGCCAGCTGCCTCTCCGCAAAAAACCTACAGGAGATAACCTAGGTTATAGCCTCTCCAAGTTGCACTAAAACAAGATACGGAAACTCTTGAAGTATACCATGAGAGTCGCATGTTAATGAGGAGGTAAAGTGGGCAAAGGAACCCCCTGCCCCAGTCCACATACACATTAATGCTGAAAAAGTTGAACTACTTGGTAGCAAAAATAATGGAAGGTGAGGACAAAACCCCAAAGACACTCAGATGCAAAGTTACTTTCTCCCTTGCCAAAGGAAAACACTTACAATAATGACCTATGCTGCAGGTAACAGCTGCAGCTACGAGAAATGCAAAGAAAGTACGTCGTTACACAAATCCTATGCCTACCTGAAGGAAGGATCAGCTCCATGGTGTCATCATCATAATCTAACTCTCTCTCTGCTGGGCGCTCTCCAGGCACCTCTGCATCTTCCCCATCCTTGTGATCAGGGTAACTACTCCTGTGGAAGAATAGCAGTACACGGTTTATATGTGGTGAGCAGCCACAGCTATCCAGATCCATCGCACAGAAGAACTGCCATGCACAGCTACAGCAAGCCACAAACCATCACATTTCACCTACCTTGGTTTGAGTTCTTCCCAGTAGCACCCTGCCCTGAACAGAGGCTGAAGACAAGGACCACCCTTTCTCCACCCGGATCTATAACTCAGCACGGTTCTGCTGCTGCACACTTAGAGACTTACAGTGAAAAGCCACTACTGTGCAGCCCACCAGCTCTGCACAACTACTGAACGAGCACTCCAAGAAGCAACACTAAATCCACCTGTCGCCATAACAGGAGGTATTTCTGACCAAAATATACACAGCTTAGGATAAGTTACAGAAAGTTCAACAAGAGGCCTCTAAATCACAGCAGTCCTGTTTCACTCCAGCTACCTCAAAAAAAAAAAAATCTCAGTAGGTATTAAGCCCACAATCTGCCTAAAAGGTAATGGAAGAGACAGTTATGCCCTTTTATGGTCTTTGCTGGTACACTGAAATTTAAACTCAGTAACAGCAAATATACAAAACAGAATTCAAAATATATTTTCATGTGGGACCAGCGTTAGTGGTCACAGGAGAGGAGAATCAATCGTGTTGTTATGCTTACCTAGAAAAGTGGTGAACCACCTTGTCCTGGTTTTGGCTGGGATAGAGTTAATTTTTTTTCTAGTAGCTCATACAGTGGTGTGTCTTGGATTTAGGATGAGAAGAATGTTGCCAACACCTTGATGTTTTCAGTAGTTGCTAAGTAGTGTTTATCCTAAACCAAGGTTTTTTCAGCTTCTCATACTGCCCAGCCAGCAAGAAGGCTGGAGGGGCACAAGGAGTTGGGAGGGGACACAGCCAGGACAGCTGACCCAAACTGGCCAAAGGGATATTCCATACCATGGGACGTCATGCCCAGTATATAAACTGGGGGGAGTTGGCTGGGGAGGGGGGGCGCAGATTGCTGCTCGGGAACTAACTGGGCATCAGTTGGCAAGTGGTAAGCAACTGCATTGTGCATCACTTGTTTTGTATATTCCAATTCTTTTATTATTGTCATGTTATTAATGTTATTATTATCATAATTAGTTTCTTCCTTTCTGTTCCATTAAACTGATATTATCTCAACCCACAAGTTCTATCTTTTTTTTTCTTCCAATTCTCTCCCCCATCCCACTGGGTGGGGGGAAGTGAGTGAGCGGCTGCGTGGTGCTTAGTTGCGCACAACGACACAGCTACACAAAATAAGCATCAGAACCAAACAGGACTAAATTTTAAGAATGAATAATAGTTTCTGATGTAATATTCAACTGTCCTTTTTGTCTGTCCCCACCTGTGCTCCACTCAAAGAAAAGCATTCTCACCTAAAATCATAGAAGTCTGCAAATTCCAGGGCAGCATCTCCATCTGTGAAGAGTTTGCAGTGACTTTTATCATTCATGTGAGCCTGTACTGCTTCTGTAGAGTAGAAGGATTTTCCTTTTTCATTGCACCAGATGCAGATTTTCCCAACACCAACCTTCTCTCCTGCAGAAAACATTGACACTTCTATTAGTCTGAACAGAGCCTCACTAGTCAATAATTAACGTTTCTGTGATGTAGGCTTCCCAGCTTGCAGGCAGAGAGACCAAGAAGAGCCTTGAGCCCTTCATTTCCAGAAAAGCCCTGCTGTTCATATGCCTTGACCCTATGGCTCCATCAGAGACAAGTCTGTGCATTTAAAGATTTCCTATGACAAGGTATGGATCATTATGTGTTCTCAGTAACAAATTTCATATTTCCAATACAGTTTTCTATCTGATACTCCAAAATTATCTTATTCTCATCATTACTTGTAGACTTCAAGGAAGATACGCTTTTTCTAGCTTTTAGCAATCTCACAAGTACTGTAAACTGATAAGGCAAATACTTGCGACTCATTAGTAGGATAACACAGTTCATATGCACCCTTTAGCAACAGAGTTTTGTCCTAAATTTTGTGTTAGCTGAACAACTTTCTCAACATTAGAAAACTACATGAGACCTACAGGGTACATGGCCACCTTTGCTCAGGGGGGTTTTCACTCACTCTCCCCAGAAAGTCTGTGGTGCTGTTCATGATCAAAATACCAAACTAGACAGCGCTCAAATTTTACAAAAAAAAAATCCCAAACCCAAAGCATTTTAAGTCATCTCCAAGTGAAAATAAGCAATAACAGTATATAATTATCCGGATCAAAGATCAGAGAACATTTACATGCATACCCAGGTATTTGATTAGTCCTCTGAGATCCACAAGGTACTCTATGTCTGGAATGAAGAAACTGTGAACTTTTGTCATATGGGCCACATTTTTCGTGAGAGATCTTGAATGGTGGGGACAGAACAAGCAGTCCGTGACTGGTATGGCCCCAACAGCAGAAGTGCTTTCAGCTTCCGCCTGCTCCTCCTCCTCTTCTCCCACACTTTCCATCTCTTCTTCAGAGCCGATGTCTTCATCAGAATCCATATCTTCCCAGTCTTTTAAAGGAAGTTTAAAAAATATTTACTTATATGATTACTTCTTCCGAGCAAAACAAGTCCCAAGTAAGTTAGAAAAAGTTATCATGGAAAATGCTGCATTTTCTATTCTTACAGCTAAGTGCCACACAGTCACTTCCACGTGCAAGAATATAACATTGCCAGTAGAACGTGTTCCTTTATAAGACGTACAGCAAATCTCAAGTTTACCCATAAAAATGTTGGCAGACCCAGTATTTCCCCCCCCCACTTCATTTTCTCAACTATTAACACTTTATTGCTGTTTTAAAGCCTTAAATGTAATTCACCACAGCACAAGAACACAAGCATGGCTCATTAAAAACAATACAACTGTCAGAATCATGAAAATACTCATTTCCAGCAGTGACTCAGCAGTGAGGGAAAACACACTCCTGTTCACGCTTACATCTTTAACAACAGAGAAGAACAAAGCCAGCTGTCACAGATGCACTAGGTTATGTTACACATTAGTATATGCCAACATATACTAGCAATTTTACACATTTGCAAGATTACTGCAGAGCTCATTAATGGACAGATGAACCAGCAATCTGACTATACCGCTAGAAGGGTCTAGAAATCTTTTTTAAGGAGTTCAGATCTGGGGCAGTAAGCATTTCCCAGTACTCTGTTCCTACTGGTCCCCTTCCAACTGCCATGTGCACAGAATGTTTGAGAACAGGGAACAGTGCTCCTCAGTGTTGTAGGCTGCTAGTATATCTTTGCTATAGGATATAGTTTAATCATTTTAAAAGCCTGACACTGAATTAACAGGACTTGTAGGAAACATTCGTGGACAAACACTGAAGGGGAAAATTAACATTCAGAAACCTACTGAGGTTTTAGCATTACAATTTGACTAACACATTAATACAAAACAGGTGCAAGTTGGCTCCTTCTTGAGATGTTAAGATGCATGTTCAGAGGTATAAGTTTCTTCTCCTGTAGAAGAGATTCCCTGCATTGCAACTGAAATTCCACCAGCATAAAACTGCTGTAACAGATGTAATAACATGACACAATGGTTTCAGTAATGAACCTGGCATAGGATGGTCCCACTTCATTCATACCTGTCCCCTTGCTGCAGTTTAATCACCCCACTCAACTGCTCCAATTGTGCAGCTCCAGCGTTTGGAGCTGCACTGTAAACTACAGCACTGAAAGCATCCAGGTTAAAAATAACCCTTTTCTGGGAATTCTGAAGCTCTGATCTTTTCAATTGTCCACTTTCCAGGCTGACCTTCAACAAAGAGCTGTATCCACACAAGCTGTGAGGGTGAAGCACCAGGAACAGGCAGTTGGGGTGGCAACTCTTAAAGCAATTTTAATATAGATGCCAACGTGTTAAGCTATGCCACACAGTGTCAGGCTAAGGAGCAAACTTTCTCCTCTGGTCTTGATGGGCAGAGAAAAACAAAAGCAACGCCACACCCACCTCCCTTCAACAGATTAGTGAAGCGATTGATGGGACAACAGCAAATCATCGTGATTGGATTTTTGTTCATCTATTTTTCAGAAGTAGTTTTAGGGTAACCTTTTATGTTAGCCTTCCTTAAAGGAAACTTCCCCTAGAATTTTATGTGGGAAAGAGTGCTCACACTAGTGACTGTTTATATTCAACCTTCATACACATTAGTATCTTGCGCAGCTGGCAGTTCAGACACTAACACAGAGTCCTTGACTGCAAGCACAGGCCAACCTTAACTCCTTTGTTAAGCTGAAAATCTAATCAACAGGACGAGCTTTTGTGATGGAAAATGCTGTACTAGTACAGAAATAGAGGGAGGCTTTTACAAAAAACCAACAACTACATAGCTTACCCCAAGCTATGTCTTGTATGTTCATTGCCTTACCTTCTTCCATATCCTCTTCTTCCTCTGCTTGTTGTTTGGCCAGCTTCTTTGCTTGCTGTTCAAACCACTGTACCCGTGGAGGTTTTTCCCATCGTTCTCTACTCTGTGATAAGCTGGTGCTTCCCGTAGAAACTGGAGAGCTACTTGCATTACCAGGAGGTAAAGGTGTTTTCTTCGGAGAGGAAGATGGCTGAGCTCTGATGGCTTGCTGAATAGCTGCATTCATTTCATCTTTGTTTACACTCTCCAGGGCCAGTCCCTTTTCCAGGTTCTTTTCATTTAATATTTTCACCTTCTTGCTGACAGCTTGAACAGCTTTCTTCTCCAATTCCAGGTGCTTCTTGGACTTCAAGTGATTCTCGTAGGCATTGAAGGTGGAGAATCTCTTGCTGCAAACTGTGCAGTAAGTGGCAGTGATTTTGTTCTGCTCCTCTGCTACTGCTCTCTGCGCTAGGACTCTCTCTTGGAAATTCTCAGCAGTCACAGGAGGCATGTCAGCAACCTTACGCTTCAGGTTGTATCTGTGCCAGTCAGTTTTGTAATGGGCACGCTGAATGTCAGCATCCTTGAAAGCCACACGGCAAGTGATACAAGTGTAGGTTGCCATTACTAGAAAGCAGGGAAAAAAAAAAATTATAATCATGCTAACGAAGATAAGTAACAGCCACAAAAACCCCAAACACAACATCCTGACAGCACCCATGTAAGGCAGCATAAGACGTACAGTTCTGGTACAGAATTACATTTATTAAGCACTGGCATTAGCAAACATCTGTGTACTAGAAGGAGTAAAAGAAGAAAAAAATTAAAAGACTTCGATATAGTTATCAGAGATCACTCGTAACACAGCAGCATTGCAGCATTCCAGCTCTGGACCCAGCACCGACTGTGCTTGTCAGGGCTCAGACACAGAACGAGAGGGTTCCCAGCCCTAGCAGCAGTGCTTGGAAAGCTCTGCACTTTTTACTGAAGATCAGAAACTAAAGGTTCTTATCAAACTTGTGTTCTGCCAACTATAGGCTTTTGAGGAGAATAGCAATTCCTCCAAAATAAGGGTAAAAAGGGAAAACCTGCTTTCATGCCTATTTTCCATTTTCCACAGCCTTACCAAATGGAAAAAAAGTCACCGCATTTAAAAATAAAACCCTCTCTCAGCTATTTTAGAGCAGCACATGCACTGTGAACAACACTTCACCCCACAGAACTGTTAATCTGGAGATGCAGTCAGTCATGCCTAGATCCAGGGCTTGAAGCCACTGCTACCCTGGTCTTCCTCCACTTCCCACCATCCCATTGAGCTGCGTTACTGGGGCTGCCACAGGACAACTGGAGGGCAGTGACCTGTGACTGATGCTGTCCCTTCCAAAGCCACACATTTCCTTCCTTTCCAGTGCTTAAGAAAACTTAACTTTTTTTTTTTTTAAAAGAAGTTGATGGAATCTCTTGAATGTTCCAAAAGCAAAGACCAAAAAACCATGACCTAACCAGAGATCCCTATAGCCACCCCCATCTTTTAAACAATTTAGAAACACTATGGTTTAATCTAGGAAAAAAAAAAAGGAAATAATACATGGGGACGAGGGGGTCTGAAAGCAGGAACAGCAGCCCCTCCCAGAAGCTATCAACAGAGAGAAGCAGCAGTGAAAGACACAAACATGCCCAGACTTGAAAAGTACTTTATCAAATGCTGTTACCTTGGAAGAGCTGGATTCCAAATTTACTGCTTGTGTTATCTGTAATCCTACAGGGACAGAAAACACATTAACAGAAAATAAAGGCCAGGCTATTTTATTTGAATTACTGCAAGCATCCATTCGGTGTAACAGATGCTTTTTGTTTCAGAGGAAAACGTGAGGGATCCCAATCGCTCTCTGAAGCATTTCCCTCCACCTGCAGAGCTCCCCGTCCCTTTCCTAGCCCAAGCAGGTATTTTACTGCCATAAACCAACCGGCGCCGAATCACGTTTGCTGTTAATCACAAACTCCTCGCGGAAACCTCAGGGACAGAACAGTTTGAACCGGTTTGTTACAGGTGGAGAGCAGCTACACGCTAGATTACCCTGGGGGCGATTAAAAAAAACCCAAACAACAAAACCAAAACCAGATCAGAGGCAGAGGTATGTAACTGAGAGGTTCCAAACCCGTAAACCTTCCTACCTGACTGCTAAGTGGAGAAAAAGGAAAAACAATTAGAACGCAAGGAAGGGGGGCAGGCGCAGGCCGCCGCCTGACGCGACTCGGGCAGGGCTGACGGGGACACCCCCAGGCCGCGCAGGCCGCCCGGGGCCGGGCCGGGCCTCACCCTCCCCGCCACCCCCGGCGGAGCGGAGCCGAGCCGAGCCGAGCCGAGCCGGGCCGGGCCGGGCCAAGCCACCCTCGCCGGACACGTACCTGCGGCCCTCGGTACCGGGAGTCCCTCCGCGCCGCTACCGGCGGAAGCGCCAGCAGGAAGGAAGGAAGGAAGGAAAGAGGAGCCGGGCCCGCTCCGCTCCGCCCCGCCCGCCGCCGCTCACGCCCCCTGCCGGCGCGGAGGCCCCGCAGCGCTCCCTGCTCCCCCCCCCGCCCACCTCGCCTGAAGCGAAGGGCGGGAAAATGGCGGGCTGTGGGGCTGAGGGCTCCGAGCGAGGCTCAGGGTGGGTGCCAGCCCACGGCGGGCTCATGTCGGGAACAAAACACGGGAACGGCCAAACCCCGCTGACAGGCGCTCGGGTTTGGTGTTGGGGGGGTGCGGGGTGCGCGTGCGTTTCTCTGTTTTGGGAACAAGCACGCCATTGGCTACGATGAAAGGTAAAAACTAACACATATTTATTAAATGGTTTTACAAACAATCAATAGAATAATTCCATGTTTACAAAATAGTAATCAGGCTAGGTAAAGTGCTGCAAAATATTTTAAATAAAGACATTTTTGTAAGTTTCCAGTTTCTGGTTGCCCGGGGAGGCGGTGGCGACAGACTGCCGGGCCGCTCGCACGCTGAGAACAGACGTGGAGACTGCGGGGAATTTGTTCAGAAAGCTTAGACAGCCTGGGAAAAGTGCAAAACGAACAAAACCCAAGTGAAGCGAGGGTTTCTTCAGTTCCTATTACTTTGGGTTAACATTATTTCCCCTCCTCTGCATAGAGTAATTATTTTTTTTTCCACGAACAAACTGAAGAATGGTAAGTAGGTGTGTAGCACAGACACATGGAAAAAGCCCTGTGTGCTGAAAATGGGCGCTTTCACACCAGATTTGACACCCCTAAGGCCACCCATCAAATGGCCATCACTCCACCCGTCACCCGGATGTACTGACGCAAGGGGCAATTTTCCAAATACGAAGGACTGACAGACCCTGTCCTGACACATGCTGTTTTCTTCAGCAGGGACGCGTGAAGAAGCCACTGCAAGGTGAGGGAGGGCGAATGCTTTAACCACGCGACTGCAAAAATACACAGCATCCTCCGTTTACTGCCAGGTAAGAGCACACCAGACAATAACGTGGGCAGAAGTGATCCCACAGCAAGATCATACCCTGTGTTACCCCACGGCACTCGCTCACACATCCACGCTCTCCAATCTCGCCCTCCACGCTGTGTTGCCTTTTGACTGGAAATTGCACACAGGCAGGTCTTCCAGGGAACAAAACGCACGTTTCAAAGCTACGTGCTACCTCATACTCGCTTGCCTTTCTTCCTGTCCGTGTACTCAGTTTTGGAAGATGGGAAGGTGATGACAGTGCTCAGTAGGAAAGATGCGGTGGACCATTGTGACAGGAATTTTTAAGGAACTGCTATTTTGTGGCTGCTGCTAGAATACAGCAAAATGAAGGTTTCTCGAGGGATTTCCAACTAAAGGCAGCGTGGATGGGATCTCACAAAGGAGAGAAATGTTTTCTTTGTGTTTTGCTGTCAAACTGCTGGCAGTGGAATGTATCGTGTCCAAGCAAAGTGTTTCTTACATGCAGTTGTTTGGGAGGGAAGAGGTAATTTCCTGCAGAAAATTAAGCATCTTTCCACTACCTGAGGAAGAATATTAAATGCTACAGAATTACTTCCTTCCTATTACACAGCATTTAGGGGCTTGAATGTAATTGACTACCACAAGAACAGAAAAATAAAATTCTAAAGACACTCAGATAAGCCATTATGCCCCTAAACTTTAATGATTTGCTTGCTCAAGTTTTACTTTGTTTTTCTTTCGGGGGGAGTGGGGTAAATTGAGACTCGTACTGGAGAAAAATCAATCTATTGTTCTATCTTGAAACCAGAAAATGGATCATTTACAAAAAGTCCAATAAACTCCTCCAACTGCTTCTCCTTCTTGATCTAATCTATTATTCTAGAAGAGTGCCCCTGTGTTACATACTTTTATAACCACAAGTATTCTTCATAAAACAACAATAAAGTGCATGCTGTTGTAATGCCACCATTGACAGCCAGCTAGTCCGTCCCATCAATCTGCTCCCGAAAAGCCTGTGAAGGACTGCTCCCTCCCTCCCGCCTCTCCCTGTCCTGTAGCCCATTTCCCCTCCTGGCACCAGTACTCCTGTACAAGGGAGCACACGTTTTTTTGGGTGTCCTACAAAGTTTTACTGGCAACTTGGAAGTTGTACTCTTCTAACTGTATAGATTGTCCTAAACATGCAGCAAGGAAGTGAGACTTTTAACTCATCTGAGAAATTTAAATGGCCTTTAAACTTACTGATTTCCCAGCAAAAGCTTCTTTTAGTTTTTTAAAAAATGGGAAGGACAGGCTGGGGGGAAGCTAAAAAGGAAACTTAGCAACCAGTGCTGTGGAAGTGATGTGGCCATGTTTTTTTTAATCATTTCCAGAAACTTGCTTTTAATGTTAAGATGTAATTTCAAAAGCTGCATCTTGTGGGATCTATATCCAGCATCCACTTAGTTCATAATGGATTTGATAATGAAGGCACAGGCTCACTTTTTTACTGGTGAAGGACAGCAAACACAGTCAATACGCATTACTGACACAAAAGCACAAGCAACGATAAAGCTAGTGTCAAAAATTCTCAGCCTCTTTCCTTTCGCTACACTCTTTTTGGCCATCTGCCTATTTTTTCACCTCAAAAGGAAAAAAAAAATAAAATGGAGTTAACTTGAAACACAGGTTTACCTACACATATATGTTAGTGGAAGATTTTTATAATCTGTTGCTGTACTTTCTGAGGGTCCTGGATGACAGTATTCACCTCTTCAAATGCCAGCAAATGGAAAATCACTCGAGGAGTAGTAGCAGCTGACATGGTCCCTCAACTTTGCTAATGGTTTACATCACATTAAAAAAACTAGCTTTACTTCTTCCTATTTCTTTGATTACTATTGCTTGGTATGACAATTCAATTTTGTCACAGGTGAACAAAAAAGCCCTAGAAAAAGTTAAATAAGTTATCTGCTTAGGATCCCATGCCACTCACTCAGCATGTGTGGAGTTTTAACTGGCAAATAATTTAAACAAGTTCTTTTTTGTTTTAAATTGCAGGCCAGGAAGAAGATTCTGAGTGTCTTCTATAGCAAATGACCTCACCGAATACTTTTAGGTGTCTTAAAATATTCAGCTTGCAACACAACTTTTGTTGCAAGTGATGGCAGCTGTCCTGGGGAAAAAAAAAAGCCCAAACCCGCAGAATCTTGAATTAAGGAAGTGGCACCTAAAAAAAAGCCTTTTCTTTATTTCTTTTTTTTACCTCTAACCTCTATTCCAAACAATAACTACCCTCACCTGCTTCCAGAAAGGTTGTTTGGTTTACATATTAACTCTTAAATATAAAAATGTGTTGGCTGACTTACGTGGGCAATACTGCCAAGGACCAGACTCTACCAAGGAACACAGCAGGTGGTCAGTCAAATAGCATGCCACTTTACAACTCTACAAGCCTAAAACAGCAAAAAACTTGGAAATGCATCACCATATCCAAAATAATTCAAAGGTTTTAAGTATGAAATCAAGTTCTTTGATAGTGTTGCACACACAGTTAAACTAGAGTTGTGCTGGTTAATGTGTTTCATATATAGTAGATGCACTACACGTAATGCTAACTGCAGGGATTCATACTTTTCGGTATGATTGAAGGAGGTGAGATTTAGTTAATCTCATTGCAATCCTCTGGTAACTTACCCTCGCTGTGTGCATCATTAATTGTATTACATGGTTGGCAACCGAGAGTAAATAAACTGCCGATGTTGAATATTTGGCTCAGGACCCCAAAATACATGGTTGGCAAAAAGATAAAAAACCCTCTCCCCCAACTCTTTTGAACAACTGACCTCCAACACTCATCTGCAACCAAAGTGGATAGATAATTCATTTCCATGCTATTACATTGAGGTGTAACTACCAGAAACATTAAACTATTGGTATCAGCTCATAATTTATCCAGTTAATTCACTCTGCGTAAGGGAAGTTATTACAACACATCTAAAGGGATAGTTAAAGCTTACAGCTCAGAATTTTCCTTTTTTTTTTTTTTTTTGCATTTGATTTTTTTTTGTGTGTTTTATGTTTAATTTCTTCTATGTTACCAGCTGCAATTTCCAGGTTAATGACTTCCAAGCAGATTTGAAAGGAAGCCTGAAGATTTTTTCTTTTCCTGGGATTCTGCTTCTTGGCCTTGTGAAAGTCCCAATTCTTTCTCAATCTGCTCAAGCTCAGACTGGTCAAGCAGTTCGAAATCATCAGCCTCCTCTGTGTCTGTCTCCTCGCTCAAACTGGGCACTGCCTGTGAGGGAGCTTGCTGTGCAGACTGCAACTGGTCTTTGATGGCAGCAGACACGGCAGCTGCGATGACATCCCCAGCAATTCCACTCATTAAATTAAAGGTTTGGTCACTGGTCAAAGGCAAGGAGAGCCCTGCAGTGGACGGTCTCTCTTTACTCTGTCTGGAAGCACGATCCGCCTTGAAACATGTTTGTTCTTTTTTTTGTTTTTGCTGGATGGGCATACCGATGCTTGAGTCGTCGTCATCATTTGTTCCGGCACCATTTTCTAAGGAAGGAAATTCTGAAAGATCTCTAGCGAAAGCTTCTTCATGATCACTAGGTCGGTCAAAATCTGTTACAGGGTTAACAGAAGGAAACAGTATTAAGCAAACACAAAAGGCTTCCCAAAAAAGCAGCCAAATATAAAAATGCAATTCATAAGTGTTCCTTTGAAAACATTTACTAATCCATAGTCTAGTAGTATTCCTGCAGTCTCAATGCAGAGAAGCTTTGTGCGACATCTAAAATAAAATGGTTTTGAGGTTGTAAATCTAGTACCACAAATCACCTGGTGTCAACCTAACTCAGAAAGTTATTTGAGGAAAGTATCTTTTTAAAATGGTATCTAGCTGTACATGAAACAACCCATGCAAATCTTTAGCACAGCTAGTTCTAAATATACCAACCACTTATTTTAAGTCCTAAAATTTACAATGTGATAACAGGTCTCTCAACTCTTTTTCTTCACAATATATATAAATTACAAATATGTAACCATGTATGAATGTATTACAAGCTTTTAATAGACTTGTAGAATAAAAAAAGGAATGTTTATGTGTTTAAATAAAAATATAAAACCCGTATAAAGACTTGATTTATAACTTTTTCCTGTCTTGGCCAATGCTTGTGTTATATAGGAAACAGAAAATGGGAACTCTGTGGATGACCGGGATTGTTTCATGTTTTCAAGAGGATAAAAAGCAGAATGTAAACAAATAAAATATTAGATTTTAATGGCTGCATTAATGGCATAATATTTGTTATTAGAAACGTGTACAACATACTGTACAGTACATGGCCTGTGGAAAAGGCCTAAATGAGCGTAAGGGAATAGTTTGATCTAGTATTAGAATGAGAAGGTAAAAAATAATCTGTTTGAACTTACTTTCTATGAAAACAAGCAAAAGGTGCATTCATAAGGGCTAAGGAAATGAATCCTAAAAATGTCTCATACGTCATTTTCTCCATTTTCTTTAGGAAAAACAGGCTGGGAAGGTGAGGAGGAAGGGTTGTGCTGTATGCAGAGTGGTGGCTCAAATGTACAGAGCTTTGACAGGAGATGAGCCAGTCCTTGGATGCATCCCATCTGGTCTTGCACTTGTGTGTATGTCCCATTTGCTGCAATGCTCCGTAGGGGAGAAGAGTGGATGTTGTTTATTTTTCACTTAACAAGGCCTTTTATGCAGTTTCCCACATTATCCTTACGGCCAGACTGGCGAGCGAGCTGGGTCAGTGAACTGTAAGGTGGGTGGAAAATTGGCTGGACTGCCAGGGTCAAAGGGCTGTGATCAGTGATACAAGGTCCAACTGGAGGACAGTTATTAGTGGTGTCTCTCAAAGGCACTGACACCAACACTGTTCAATGTTTTTATTAATGACCTGGATGAGAGGATGGAGCGCATTCTCAGCAAGTTCATGGGCAGAAAGGAACTGGTGTGGGGCAGCTGTATTTGATATTCTGGAGGGCAGGGTGCCCTCAGAGGGACCTCAACAGGCTGGAGAAATGAACAGGCTGAAAAGGAACATCATGAAATTCAACAAAAGCAAATGCAAAGTCCTGCATCAGGGATGGAATAACCTGTGCAGCACTACAGGTTGGGGGCAACGAGACAGAAAGCAGCGTTCAAGAAAGAGACCTGTGGACAGCAAGTCAGTGGTATGCCCTTGCAGCAAGGAAGGCCAACCACATACTGAGCTATACTAGCAAAAATGAAGTCGGAAAGTCAATGGAAGGGATTTCCCCCCTCTATTCAGCACCTGAGAGCACCCATTTGGAGTACTTTGTCCTGTTTTGACCTCTCCAGTACAAGACAGATGGAAGACTGGAGTGAGTTCTGTGGAGGGCCAGCATGATTATTAGGGGGCTGGAGAACAGGACATATGAGGAGATGCTGAGAGAATGGGCTTTGTTTGGCCTTAAGAGAAGGCAGCAAAGCGGGGGGGATCATATAACTGTCTTTACCTAATGGCAAGGTATAGAGAAGATGGGGCCTGACTCTTCTTAAAGGTGCGCAGTGGAAGGATGAGAGTAAATTGACACAAGCTGGAACATGGGAAATTTTGACTCACTATAAGAAAAAACTTTTTCATCGTGAGGGTGAGAAAATATTGAAAAAGGCTGTCCAGGGAGGTTGCTGAATCTCTGTCGCTGGAAATGCTCAAAATTCAAATGGTCACAGCCCTGAGCAACTTGATAAAGTTGAACCTGCTTTGAATAGGCTGTTAGATGAGATGAATGACAATGGCTCATTCCAACTTAATGATTCTGTGATCGTACAATGCCGTCTATTTACAACTTGAAATATTAACAGAATAAATTAATTTGGCCTGCATAATGTCGTTAAGTAATATCACCCTACTTGTCATTTACAGTGAACTTTTTCTAGAAGAGGAGAAATGCAAGGTGAGCAGAGCAACAAATCCACAGATAAGATTACACCAAACTACTGTTGTCATTAATCTTTATTCAGGCAAAGTGCTAACTGAAAGCTTGCTCTGTAAAAAGTAAGAACTTAAAGATCTGCTTGAGATCAAGACAAGTGCTTGAGAATCTTCTCCTAGTCTTAGTGTTCGCATCTAATTTAGGCTCATTGCTGGCTGTCTTCGTTAGCATTCTAGTCACAAAACCTAATAATACTTTCTTTAATTGGCTGTTTAGCAATTCAAAGTATTCACTTTTTCTTCCTCAGCTTTTATTTGTATAGCTTACCCATGAAAGCATTAGGTAAGCTTAACTTAACTTAAAAGGCTTACTTGCTTAAAAGGTTTGGCGGGAGGGAGAGCTAAATCTGGCACTTACTGAATGTCTCGGTTTTACCCACCACTACTTATTTATTTAGCCACTTACTGATGTACTTTATTATTTTTAAGATGAGGAGAGTTCTTACATAAGATGTATCCAAAATTATATAAGACACTGAAATTAATTTTAAATTCATTGGGGGGGAGTGGGGGGGGGGAGAACCCAACCCAAAAAACTTCTGTCCTCAAATTCTCTGATCGTTTTCAGGTAACTTACATGATTGCAACTTATCGATGAAATAGATGAAGCCATTACATACCATCAGATGTGTCTGTCTGTGGAGAATACCCCTCGGATAAGTTAAAGGTCCCATTATCGGTCCAAGATACCTCCGATACATCTGTGTCAGACACTGACAGCTCTTTGGCAACAACTGCAGGACTAACCTACACATAAAAAAGTCCCATACATGGTATTCTTATACTCCAAAAATTCACACTACAGGAAGCCAATGCTTAGATACTGAAAAAGAAGCCTCTTGCATGTTACAGCAATAGAAATCACCTCCTATTTAAGCTTTAATTGTAGAAACATGAAAATAATAGGAGTATACAATACTTAGAAGCGAAGCATTCCTTTGTAGTAACTGAAAGCTGTATTATACTAAAGAAGCATAGAAAATTCCAGTTATTCATTCTGAAAGTAACATTCTACTGTAATGAAAGCAGAATGAGCCTGCGAATACAAAATACACATAAATGTAAAGAAATGCATAAACTTGGATCAAAAAACCAGCCCATTATCCGTAAGACAGTAAAAAATTAGCTAAATAAAAAAAATCATTATCCTTTACGAATTTATCCAACAATATTTAATTATGTCAGCTACAAAATTTTATCCCATGGGATATAAATTTTTTTTTCAGACTACAAAAACACCTTCGAAGTGATCACTGTCAAAGTCAGACTCTACACACTACTGATCAAAACTGCATAAGAATTCCTATAAATCTGAATTTTTTTATATCAAGCAGTGTTCTGACTGTAATGGAAAATCCTTTGCCATACAGTTATTTAGAATATTAAGAGAGAAAGGAGACATTAGAGTGTTGTCATACATATCTAGAAATATATCTATAGATAATATACTGATTCACACTATCATTGAAAATGATCAGACAAGTGATTACAAAAGTATCTGACAAATTATGTAGGTTTTCTACAAACATTTCCCTTTTCTATTTTAATTTGATAAAAATTAACTGCATTTTCACTGTTGCAAATAAAAATAGTCGCCTTTGCTATTCAATTCTAGCTTAATCATTCTACAGCCGATATGAAATAAACACATTCTTAGTTTAGTAGGCCAGAGAAACCATTACCTTGAAGGCCAGAAGTCACAACTGCAGTAAGTTAATTAGTATAAGCCTAAAGATGGAGACTATGAATGACTTTTAAAACATACTGCTTAGTTCAGGAACACAGCCTCCTGGGCAGGTTAAAGTCTTCCACAGAAGAACAGAGACAGTAGTCTAGATACTCTCCATTATCCATATAGATTTTAAAAGCAAGATAGGGCTGACTGAAAAAAAGTCACCTTAGGACACAGAGCTGATATGTCTAATTCACTGTCATCTTCTGTGGGTTTTGTTTTTGCTGTTTCTGAAAGAAAAAAAAAAATATTTTTTTATCCTACTCATGACAACGGACTTCGAGGTTCAGTGTGTGTTCTCTGTCACACAGCTTGCGTAGTGCAGTAAACTTTCACCTGTGGACACAGTGCATCATTTACGTAATATGCTACTAAGGTGAGGGAAACAAGGCTGACTGAGAGGCTAGATATTTATCAAAATACATTGTGCAGCTGCCGAAGTGGGAGAGAGAATGTTGCTCTGAAATACATTCCAAGAGATGTTATTTACCTGTGTTGCACTTCCTTCAGAAGTGTCTGTTGCCCACCATCATGTTATCTGCCCCGGCAATATATATCTATCTTTTGAACTGCACTGCTGGTACAACGCACAGTTGTAACATATTGTTGGAACAGGCAGCGTAGTTATCTCAGCATATTACTTTTACATGAGAACAAGCATTTTCTGGGTACGTGCATGTAATCTTTGCTCACAAACTCCTCCTCCTTTGCACCCAGCTACCCTGCATTCACATTTATATGCAAATATGCATACAAAACAACTTCTGAAGTCTGGTAGAATGTTGCTCCTTACAGATGAAGAGACACGCAAATTTCACCTCCCCTCTCTGTCTTGAGAATAGCCTCATGAATATTTTAAACCAATATAACCTGAAAAACACAGTCATATTATTCTTGGTTGCCTATTTTTGCGACTTTCTATTTCCTCTCTTGTGCCAGTACAAGGGTTTGTGAACCCATGTGGTGAACGCAAGCGGCGAAGCAAGGTAGGGTACTTGTCTGGGTTAAATTAAACCAGACGGTGAGAGGCAGGAAAGAGCGAATCTAACCTCAACCATTTTCCCAGTGCTGGCTTATGAATTCATGAAATAGTCTGATCTCTCTCTCTGCCAGTTTCACTTAAAAGTAGAAAAAGGCAGACTAATACATGAAAGAAAATTTTCAATGCATTATTCCTTATTTCCAACAACTACTGCATTATATGTAAGAGAAGGGGAAAAGGCAGATGGTTCCTCTCTCATCATGTCTAGAACAGCACACTGTATGATGAACGGTTACAAGAAATGCATATTTTAAAGCAGATATGAAATCTACTGATGTAACACTAACTCAAAAGGGTAGGCTACCTGCAAGTAATGTGACTACAGTACAAAAGTTTAAGTACCAAAACTGTAGCGCACACAAAAACCAAACTAAAGATAACATTGTTCATATAAATATTTTTCTTGAAATAGCAGTATTACTTAAAATCTAAAAGTTTCCAATGTTATAAAGATTTCAGGTGAGCTAGGTGAGATTTTGTTTTAAACTGATTTCTCCCCTTTCTAACTAAAAACTTCAATTAACTGTAGCTACTATCCTACTACAATTCTTAAATGCTTATTGAGTATTTGGGGAAGAAAACAAATTCTTGTTGCTGTTGGGAGTGAAAACAAGGCAGATTTAGATACTGGAACAGAGTTCAGTCTCTTACTGAAAATTCTGTTACATACTTATTTTGTGCTCTTGAGTGAGACTCCTGCATAAGTTTGCCTTATCTAAACAGAGATAAGCATTGCATACTTACAGGGAGGTTTTTTTTCTGAAAACCTACAAGCAGTACGTCTGATCAAGTATGAAGAGAACCATTAGTCCTGCCTTGTATCCTTCCATGAAATATTTTTTTTTTAACCATACCCAGACATCTGACATACATTATCACTCCTTATAAGCCTAAGAATGGTAGCCAGGTTCAAAGCAAGAAATACCTTTACAATTGGCTTCACAGCACAAACCAAACTGTCTACAAGGTGAATAAAATTTTCTCTGCATAGAAAAATACATTACTTGGGACTACACTTAATTACTCACCAGATCTCTCCTTCTTCTTCTGGCTGATATATTCCACTATTCCAAAATCTAGTTTCATCAGAACAGTCTTAATTTTGTTGCACACTTTCTGCCCAAATTCATTGCACTTAAGGAAGGGACATAAAAAGGCACACAATACTGTGATAAAAATGAAGACAGAGAGAAAAACTGTATTGAAATATTGCTTTATAAGAAGTTACTCAATAAAGCTTAAACAATGCATTTGCATAAGATAACTACTAATTTTACATAACACAATTAGTTCTACATAAAAACACATCGAGAAATGCCCATGTCAGACAAACTGTTAACGTCAAATACAGTTTCTAGGAGCCGTTCCTACTCGTTGCAGAAAACACCATTCTATTCGTATCAATTGACACCTTTTTTACTTCCAGTAAGGCACAATTTATCATCACTATAACATTTATCATTGTCTTGATTTAGTCTGATTTTGATACCTCTACCTGAGCAACATGACTATGCAACATTGTGCCAGAATCAACATGCTGGAAAAACTTGTAAGCTGACTTGCATGTGACAAAAAGCACTTGTTAGAACCTACATATGTATATATATATGTGTGTATATATATCTCGTAGAATCACAGACTGGTTTGGGTTGGAAGGGACCTTTAAAGTTCATCTAGTCCAACCCCCCTGCAATGAGCAGGGACATCTTCAACTCGATCAGGTTGCTCAGAGCCCCGTCCAGCCTGACCTGGAATATTTCCAGGGATGGGGCATCGACCACCTCTCTGGGCAACCTGTGCCAGTGCTTCACCACCATCATCGTAAAAAATTTCTTCCTTCTATCTACTCTAAATCTATGTTCTTTTAGTTTAAAACCATTACCCCTTGTCCTATCGCTACAGCACCTAATAAAAAGTTTATCCCCACCTTTCTCATAAGCCCCCTTTAAGTACCAAAAGGCCTCAGTAAGGTCTCCCTGGAGCCTTCTCTTCTCCAGGCAGAACAACCCCAACTCTCCCAGCCTGTCCTCACAGCAGAGGTGTTCCAGCCCTCTGACCATTTTTGTGTCCCTCCTCTGGACCCGCTCCAACAGGTCCATGTCTCTCCCGTGCTGAGGACCCCAGAGCTGGACGCAGGACTGCAGGTGGGTGTCACCCGATCGGAGCAGAGGGGCACAATCCCCTCCCTCGACTTGCTGCCCACACTGCTTTTGGTGCAGCCCAGGACAACAGGGTTGGCTTTCTGGGCTGAGAGCCACATTGCTGGGTCATGTCCAGCTTTTCATCCACCGGTACCCCCAAGACCTTCTCCGCAGGGCTGCTCTCAATCCCTTCATCCCCCAGCCCGTATTGATACTGGGGGTTGCCCCAGCCCATGTGCAGGACCTTGCACGTGGCCTTGTTGAACCCCATGAGATTCACGTGGGTCCACTTCTCCAGCTCATCCAGGTCCCTCTGGATGGCATCCTGTCCCTCAGGTGTGTCAACCGCACCGCTCAGCTTGGTGTCATCTGCAGACTTGCATGTGTGTGTAAATATATATGTAAAGAAATAACCCCCCCCCTCCCTAAACAGAGACCAAATAATGAACAAATCGCATACATAAATCATGATTGAAAAAGTGACTATACTTACGCAGGACATAGGAGAGGACAACTCCAGGAATGTAACTTCCCAAGACAGTGAAAAATGTACATACACTGCAGACTAGTAGGCAAAACTGGCAAAAACATTAAAATTGGCCATTAACACTTCCACTATTTAAATATTCAGATCATTTTGCAAAAGAAAAATGTTGCATGCTAAATGAAAGCTAGAATGCAGTTGAAATTTCTTTTTTTTTTTTTTTAATTAGGAAATACTTTAACACTTCAGGTGCATATAAGCGTCAAACAGTCCATTTTGGCTAATTAGGATGTATCCCCTCTTCTGTTATAAAAATATGCTATTTTTATTCATTGACTGTAAAGGTTTAACAAGCTCATGTTTTTTGCTAAAATTACCAGATATTACTTCACCTTCATTACACCAAGAAAAGGTTAAATGGTTGACATGCAGGAAAAAACCCAAATCACTAACTGAAATACTACAATGCATACTTGCTGCATGCTTATAAAAGGAAAAAATCTGTCCTGTAAGCACAGTTCTCTCCCCTGTTGTGTTGCTTCGTGAAACTGTTTTCTCTCTTATGCTGGCAAGCATTCTCTCGATGCTTGTTGGCTACTCTATCATCCCCGTTAATGACAAGAATGAGGTGAATTTGCAATATGAAACTTGAGATTTGGCCTCTGCTGTGACCGAGACATATAGTGCATCTTTCACAACTGCACAGTGCTGAGTACAGCATCGATCTGTTGGAAGTTTACAGAAAGAATCCATTTGCTTTTGGAGTTGAATTCCAATAAAATGGTTAATTCAAAGAAATTCTGCACACAGCTTCAGTGCCTAATTTGCTTGTAGTTATAGCAGTAAAATAATGACATGGCTTGAAAATGAGGTCAGGAAAAAGAAAGGAAAACATGCTGTCAAAATCAGCTTTTCTAAATCAGTATTAGATATATCTTAACACACAGTTACTGTGTCATGTTACCACATGACAAAATTATGGGACTGTGTACACTGATGCCGCATTTCCTTACCTCAATATACACCTATGTCTTTTAAATATAACTTTATTATCCTAAACATCTAACTTCTTTTTGTATAATTTATTCATTTTTTAAATGTATTTCACCTGTTGCTCATCTGTATTTTCAGTCTAAACTCCTAATATTTGAGTGTGGTACTACATACTTCCTATTTGCTAATTCTGAAGGGCCTGTTTTCAGGAAAGATTTTGTGGCAAAGTTAATTGAGATCGAAAGAGGAGAAAAAGCCTCCTAATCTCCTTTTATATTGTATTTAGCAATACAAATGTAAAAGTGAAATCTACTATTACCATGGTATACTTCTACATTATTCATATTTTTCTTTGGAAAAGAAAGCTGCTTCACTTTTGGCTAGAACTATATAATGATAGTCTTCCTGTTTGGAATGAAGATACCTTACTCTTGCTTGCCTCTTCCTGAACTGGGTTCTCCAGCTCAGTCTTTCCAGTAAAAAAACCAAACCCACCAACTATATCTGTATAGAAGAAAAATTATCACAATAAAATATGAGGAATTCTCTTCTATCATGTAATACTGGGGCAGCTATTCCTGAAAACTACAGTTATTTGGGAAAAAAACCTTGTGTATGTTTAGGAACTGTATACTTTCTCCGCTTTTTCAAGTTTTTATTAAATTGTGATGTTTTAAATTTCCTTTCCATGGAATGACTGGTGACGTTCCAGCAGCTGTAAGGGAAGGGACTGTATTGCTATAAACCTTACCGTGAGCAGCTTTGCTCACTGATGACCTATCTGTATTCTCCACAGCAAAAAGTTAGCAGAAACTCATGACTGAATGTATCATAATGTGTACTTCATCTTTCATTTTTTTGCTTGCTTGCTTCTTGTTGTTTTTTAAATCTATCTCACCTCTTCATTAAACAATATCGAACTGTTAATCTTACTTGGGAGTGCTTACCTTGCCAGGGTTTTGTTCCTTGAAGTGGGACATTTCTTGAAGAAATACAAATAAATTCATCAGTGTTTCTGAAATGCACTGATTTATTCTGGGTCTGTAGTCTTGCCTGGAATTGATGACTTCCCAGCTGAGGAAAACAAACAAAAATACCCAAGAACTTTGGTTATAGATCATACGAAAGTTGAAACCAGTTGAAAACATCATGTTGTAAAGCTATAGCATCCAGCGATCCTATGGCTGCCGCTACGCTACAGAAACCTGTGCTTGCTTCCACGTATTTTATGTTGGGCTAATTTGATCTTTTTTAATCAAAAAAATTCTGCTCAGTAGTAGCATTTCTCAGTCCACACAAGCAATTATGGAGGAAATTACTGCTTATTCATTCTGGCCATATGAAAACACTGAGTTCAAGGCACAGTTGTCATCTAAATTGAGCAACTGAACCCCAAACTTGTTAATATTATTTTTTCTTAAAAAAATATACCACGATGTTTTTCATTGCCACAGGATGGGCATACATATTAATACATTTGATTTCAGGCATATAATCCTCGTGCTTTTTCTTTTCTATTTTTTGTCGTTTTGCAAACTATGATGATCCATAAGATACTGTTATCCAACTTAGAAAAAAAGAAATTGCTTCTGAAGTCTTGATGCTTACATTCATTTCCTTACTAAATTTTTATTTTTCTAGTATATTGAAAGGACTGTTTCTAAAGCTTAGCTTTTGACTGTTCAGTCCTTTTAATAAAATTAAAAAAAACCACCTGTACTGAAGAATTTGCTGAAAAGTATGAGGAAGCATATGTATCTAATTTGGGGCTGATCAGTTTAGACAATATCCAGTTTAATGATCACATCGTATACTTTTTTGGTGTAGACAAAACATCTACAAGAAAGATGTTTTAGGAAACCAGAAATGAAAGAAAAAACACACAGAGGCCAGTCAATGTCAAATCAAACTGGTACAAAGGATGGATGTACCACCATGCAAATGCTGAGAATCTGAAGTAAATTCTGCACCAGTTTTACAAAGTTATCTTTTGCATAATTCATTGCTCAGTACCCACAGCTTTGATCACAGTGAATGCACGTAAACTATAAACAATCCTACAGTCATTTTACTCACATACACGATCCATTAAATGTCCAATGCATCACTGTGTTAATAGTAAACACTTTTGTCACAGGTGGATCAAATTACAAGATAAATCAAAAACTACATTATGAAAAAAATGAATGTACAAAGGTCGGTGTGCAGCAATAAGGACATACACATAGACTTTCAGATCAAACTGCCAACTCGTATTTCCAAACAATTACTCTGCTATTTAGCTACTAAACCACCACAAGGCCCTGTTAACAGTTCTTGTTATTCAGAACGCAAATGCCCTCTGATAGTTCCCTGGGACAACTTAAATTTTAGCAAGCATCAGTGACCGATGAGATTTTTGCTGTTCAAACTTTACCCTGTACAACCTTGGTGTTCAAAAGTATCATTTAAACATTCGTTTTAATATTAGGAATAACAAGATCTAAAATTTTAATTTTTCTGTAGTGAACATAAGACCAAAAAAAATTATGTCATAACTTGTAAAAATACCTACAGTGATTAAAAACTTCCATGTTAATATCTGTTCAACGACAGACTGCTTAGTCATTTTTATTGGAACATATTGTAAAAATTAAAAGCCATCAAGAGCATTCGGATTTTTCTCAGTTGACGGCTGGCTAGTAGGTTGCTTTTGCCTACCTTCTCTACTGAGGACACACGCGTAATCTACCTTTGCTGTATGGCATTTTATTAGCTACGATTTAATGTTCATTCTTACTAATAAGGAGCCATTGTGTTCTAGGCTATGAACTTGTTAATGTCTCTCATTTCCTGATATAAGGAAAGCCATGAAGATTTTGAAGTTTTTGAACACGTTTGTGTTTTTGTGAGCCACTGGCAGTATCGATGCACACGTACGACAGCCCTGATGTCCACAGGCTATCGAGACTCCTGGCTCAGGTGTTACTTGGAGTTTTGTTCCCATGATGAACATAATGGTGCATACTTAAAATTACAGTGCTGCTTTTTAATTTGCTTAATACCTAACATTTTTCAAAACAGATGTGGATCCCAATATAGCAAATTTAACCCTACCAAAATAGGCTTATTTTTCCTGATAAGTATTTTGCAGTTCCCTCAAAACTGGTTCACAAACTCGCAGGAACCCACAAACTAGAAGTTTGGTTTTTTTTTAAAGTGCCTAAAAAAAGTTTGCTCCCTCATGTTATTTTTACTTTTTCAGTCTATAAAGCAAAAGTATACAGTAATGTTTTTATATGGGCATGAGTTCACACCCACTTCCACCAAGAACTGCAATGCAGATCTTTCTAGCAAGAACAACTGGTTTATTTACACAGCCCAAGGACATAACGGCTGAAGGAAAAAAGGATTTAAATTCTGGAAAATACTTACATAAAAGTTACACATATAATTGCACTGGACTACGAGAGATACATTGATTTCTTCTAAAAAGATAAGCTTCTGACTTGCTTCTCTTTGTAGGGCTGGGGCTATATGCTGATCCCGCACTGAAAGGGAAGGGATCTCTCACATGGCAGCATGCAAGATATACTAACATAGCACTGAAGGGATGGTTATTAAAAGGGTCAAGTGGCCTAAATTAGGCAGAAGCTTTGATCAGTGACTCATGATAGCATGCAAAATAATGTAGTCCACACTGTTTATTGCATTGTAACATCAAAAGAAAAGAAAAGTTTGGGATTACATTATTACCTCAGATTTCTGGTCACAGATTAGTAACAAAAGTAGGCAAATGATAAGTAACTATTTATATAAATGTCTATTTCACTTTATTTTCCAACTAAAAAAAATAAATTTCCATTTATAAATTTTCAGTTGGATAGCCCAAAGTTATGTCACTTCTATTTTAAAACTACGATAAAAGAAGAAAGTGAACTCTGTTCGAAAGAACAGCGAACTTAAGTTCTCCTTAAATCTTTTAACTAACATTTCAGCCAAACCCCAGACAACATGTCTGACATCGAATTCAGCAAGGTCTAAAGCCACTTTTTCTTACAATTACAAATTCTTGCTCTCATTTCTCCTAACCACACAGGATAAGAGGATTTTGGTCTTATGTTGAATTGTATGCTTTGGTCTAACTGCTGCCCACATTTAAATTTATGAATTTTTACATACTTATATCTAAGCCAGGAGTAAATTGTCTTCTCCCACATACACGATATCCATTTTTATTCTACACGGGAATGTAATGTACCTTCTTTTCTCTTGTACTGCAGACATACCGATTACTTGGAAGCAGCTTTCCTAACATAATGGAGGTTAACCGCCTTCTCCTATTTTCGGACACATAGTCTCCGCAGCCTCATTTTTGTAAAAAGTCAGGAATAATTTCGGTCAAAAATGTCTAGTTAAACACACACGGAGAAACTTCATCCTTTTTCTATGCCTATATTTAACTACCATACAGGAACTTCACCACGAGGTGGTGACACAGCAACATTGGTATTAGAGCAAGGTTTGGGAGCCATTTCATACAGAACAGAAATAGCAGGCGTGAGGGATTCATATTCAAACTATCACGTGCATAGTGGAACACAGAACATGACTTTATGTCATGTAAATACTATATATACACACATGTAAACACTATACTATAGTAAAGTGAGGAATAGGGCGACAATTTGGGTTTTAGACTTCAATCAGTTTTACACTGTGGCTGAAATACTAGTTTTTCTTTATTACAGTATTTACAGTATTGCAGTAGTGTGATTTCCTCTTTACACTACAGAACATTCAGGGTGAGGGCTTCCCCCTCACACTTTGAGAAAAAAACATAAATAATTTAAAATAGCGTACCTGATATTTCATAGGATAAGAGTCTCACGTCTTGGTCTAGGTGACTTTTGTAAGACAGAAAAAGCAACATATTTTCCCGTCATGCATGGCACTGCATGCAGGTATTTGCCTCTGACAGAGGATGTAAATAAAACCATTAAATAACTCACAGAGAACACTGCAGGAACCCAGTGGGAGGGATTAGCAATGTTACACATGCTTCCCATCCACAATAGCGATTTCAATTGCCATCCTCTTTGGTAATTAGCAGCTTGAGAAAAGCAGTATACATGGGTTTTGTCTCCTGAGAACTGCCATTTTTATGAATACGCTACTCTCCTTAAAGAAACACTGCTTCTAGCTTTTGTAAACTATTCTGCAGCATTAATAATAGGTATTTTAAGAGTTGCCTGTTTATTCTAGTCTTGAAAACTACTATTATGACATTATTCTGAAGTACAAAATCCTTTTACAGTCTTTACTCCTATCCTTTATTTAAAATTGTTGACAGTCAAAGTGGAATGTTGTGGAAGCGCAGAGAGAATGTGGATAGGCCTGATGCCTACTATTGAAATGGAGCTTTGAAATACATAGGACAATTATAGATAGTTGGCTTACAAACTTTAAGTTAGTAGCAAAAACAGGGCGGGGGGGGAGATGAAAGCATAAACTACAATAATAATGCAAACTATTTTCATATAGGCTAACCACCAATATAAAGACAATATAGATTAAAGAGGAGGAGATACAAGGCACACTGGGATTACTAATAACAATTCAAAACAAACATGCAAATTATACAGAAAAGTGGCACATTCGCAGGGAAAGTTCTCTGGAGTTGCTTCTCTTGGTTGTTAGCAATGCTTTCTTTTGCCAAGTTGAAAAGTTACTGAACGTATGAGCTGCAGTGCAGGTCAAACGTACTGCTGGATGCTTTGGTCCTGTGGTCTGCATGTGGCACACTGACAAAGGAGACGCCAAGCAAGGAGGGTGGATGGTACAGGTGAAGTTTGCTCCAAAACATTACAAACCCACTATTAAGCTTGCTCTGCAAAAGAACGCTTGGCCGTTTCTTGTAGGCCACAAGAAATCACGAGACACCCTTGTCAGTTCTACTATAGCCACACTTTTCTGTTTTACGAGGAACACCAGGCACTATTTTGAAGCCGTATTCTGACCTTAGGCAACCAGAGGTGTAAGAACGTCATCTTGCTGATCCTCAGTACGCCAACCAGATGCACATGCTGCCTCTTCTTGTTGCCACCTCCCAACAACTACCAGCCCTGGTAAGGTCTGTCCCTCCTGCCCCTTTTCCCCAAAGCCCACTTGAGCGGCAGTGCTACCCGCAGGGCTGGAACGAGGGGGCAGCAACGGAGATCCCGGTAAAGCGGGAGCGAGGAAGAAAGGAGGTACAACGCATACTTGTAGGTACGGAAAGGCAAAGAGGTTACGTCATGCCCTTGTAGAAACAGAGATAAACATTAAACCTGCATTAGACCAAAAGCTGACAGGTACCTAACGATGCGTACTCCAGGCAAATTCATTTTTCAACGATCACATTTAAAGACAAAAAGGAAAAAAAAGAAGATATGTGAGTGATGTAGATGATGGAGTGCATGACTACAACATCAGTCAACCAAGAACATAAACTACTTCAGCACAACATCAGTGGAATTACTTCCAGTACCTTAATAAATGACTTAAATGTGAACCCTGTGCCTCCTGCCAAAACAACTCCTGTCCAGATGCTCCTTTGGGGATATAAGCAGCCAACTCTCTGAACACCTTCAAAGGTTTTCATGCACGATTTAGGAGGAATAAAATTTTATGCCTCCATCACTTATCCTGAGTTTGATAGAAAGTATTACATTTCTATTCTAAAACTACTGTCAATAAGATTGAAGGTGTTCAGAGAGAATATTAATCACTTATATCCTTCTGACTACCTATTGCATGATTTCTAAAACTGAGCAAATACATAAACTGTTACCTAGTAGCTGCAAAAAAAAACCAAACCAAAACACCCTCCCGCCCCAGATGCTTCAACCCATCACAGTCACAAACTCTGGCCAGAAGAGTCAGTGGCATTACATTTTCTAAAACTGACTGATGGTGTCATGCTCTCATTTTGTATCTAGACATCTGTTCAAGCAAAGCCCCGTCACATTTCTCTCGGAAAGGTCAGCAGCTCTCATATTACTGGTTTAAAGATCTCTTCGTGATGTGCTGGATTTTTTTAATTATGTGTACATGGTTTTATATGTACCTGCACGTAGATACGCTACTCGGAACTGCAGCAGTGACAAAGTACACCATGATGTGGTGGATCTGAAGGATTGCATCTACATAAACAAAGAGTTAGTAATTACAGAGCTTCTAAACCTTCTTGATTTCCCAACTGCAACCACACACGCTTGAAACCTGTGCAGACTCTGTAATTTTAAGGGTAACTTAGAATGTATTAGTCAAGGTGGAAGAGCTGAAAGTTACATTCCCAAAGATATGTATATCAAAATATAGGTAATATAGCTATTTTGTAGTCTTTTAAAAAGTAGTATCTAGAGCTTATAGAATGATGCAGCTGTAAGGGATGTGGATGTCTAAGGACAAACCTCAGAGGCAACCAGGAATTAAGTATGAAACTTGACCAAATGAAATATCAAGTGTGTAAACTGTTAGCAAAACCCCATCAAACAGGTTTACCTTTTCAGAGCTTTCACAGGTCTCTCCCGTGAGGAAAGGAATCACCACAGTGCAGAAGGGAGTGATTATAACGATGCAGTTACCCTTCTTTGAAACAAAGGTTTTATACCTGAAAACCTATGCCAAAAATATATTTTAAAATTTGTCTTCTAAATTATTCAGGTACAGAGATAAGGGATATAAAATAGTATTTAGATTTAAAAAGTTTGTGAATAACATTGTAAATGGTTTTTTTTTGTTGTTTAAATTCCAGGTGACCAATACTCAGAATGACAATAACCATCCCCCTCTCTCTCCAAAATATAAAATACTGTAAAAAGCACATTTTACAGCTAAGTGTATTGAAGTACCAATGGCAAGACCTCTAAAATCTACTATTGAACTGTGTGGTAGAAAACAATGCAATATTGATTAGCCTTATTATAATACAATGAAACAATTTTGCGAATGTTATGTGCGCTACGTGGAAAGACATAATAGCAAGCATCACTGAACTTACAGCATAGCACCTTAATGACCTACACGGCTAATTTAAAAGGTGATTATTTAGAATTGTGCTTTATCCTGTGCCACTTTTGGATCCTATGCAATCGTTAAGTATACTAAAATAATTGTATTTGTGTCATGTGGCTATGAACAAGTCAACAAGACTTGCAATTTAAGTGAATCACTGGGGCACTGTGTAAAATCTTGCTTGCTTCAAAGAGTTCCACAAAAAGATGCTGTATCACTGAAAGAACGAGGAACATGGGAAGCATCCACAAATACACTCTGTTGTCAAACTTCAGGAAGATTCTTCATCTACAAGGTTTTTGCTACAAACTCTACAAAGCTTTTTTAACAGAAATCTTTCCAGCTTGTAGATATCCATATGCACTTTATTTCCCATTACTAATCTATAGGCGCTGCACAGGTTTAGGCTTTCACCAACACGTAATACTGCGGCAAACATCCTTTAACCGATCACATTTGACATCCCTTGAATGTTAAGGCTTGGGCACACTTGGAATCTCTAAGATATACAAAGCTAGACAGATTTTGTTTTTAAATTGAAGCTGGAGAATGTCATTATCAACCTTGAAGAGTAACTAAGAACATTTCCCAATCCAAAAATCTCCTTTAATTATCATCTCTCCTGTAGTTCAAATACATAATTTCTAAGAACTAAATGAATTCTGTTCAAACCATGCAACATTGTTTTTCCAGTTTTTAAAGTGTTTTCTTTTTGATCTTATCTATCTTCATCTGACACTTCAATTCTGTGCTTTTCATTAACAGTGAGTCAGTCTAATTCACTGTTATTGTTTTTTTTTCAGGGGAAGGTGGGCAATAAAAAGCTGAAAAAAGATCTATTTCACAGCTTTCAGTAACATGCATGCCCCTTTTATTTCTTGACCAAGAGTATTTTTCAGTGATGTTACTGTACAAGAAATATGTTTAAATCATCAGCATTTGATGAGGCTGGATGAGTTTTTCTCAATGGACTGCACAGGAGACTGGTCAGGACATGTGACTTTTAACAAAAACATGACAGAAGCAAACTTTCATCCCTGACTCTACATGCTTCTTGCACAGTGTGTTAAACTAAAATCATAATGGTTATTTTCTTCTCTTCAACTGACATGGGAACATTTTACCACTGGTGTGCTGCTAAACAGTATCAATCCCATAAATAAAGGTGGGGTTTTTTGCTTGTATTACTAGTCAAGAACAAACCTTTCTGAAAATGAAAGCAATCCTATTGTTATAAAAATACACCGAAGTGTTCTGCAAAGGGAAGGGAGAACTCATCTTGTCCTACAAGTTGCTTAAAAAAATAAAAAGAAGACCCATTACTACCAAGATTTTATTTTGGAGGTGATGTGTTCATCTTTTCTATTCAAGTATAACATCAGTTGTCTTATAAAGTCTCAATAAGGAGCTATATTGTCTTTCTTTAGCTGATCAGATACCAACTGGTTAACTCCAACTTTTTTGAAGGCGATCCCAGTACACAAGTTCCTCAACACAGCAGATTGTACTAAATGTTGTCACTTTTTGCTGAATGTCCTGCTAAAATAAACAAAATATACTCCAACTAAATTTGGGGTGTTTCATTGTCCAGCTCCTCTAGACAGACTCTTCTAAGCAAACTGACAGGTCAGCTCTCACGGGAAACCCTCCCTTTGACCCGTACTACTCCTGCCCAGCTCCCCTGAGAAGAAACCAGCTGCTCCAGTTTGAGGTTATTCAAAACGAAAAATGTGATTGGGTAGTCAAGTGCTGTTAGTCCAAAGCCATGACTTAGTCAATAAGCGTGGATTTTTTAAACATCTCTTTGCATGAGAATTGACTGTTTCAGTGCCACATAAATACTATTACAGACTTGCTTTCTGTTTAGCAAAGACTATAATGCTATTACTATGTGCTGTTGTCTTTTTACCAAGACAGTACAAGGGCTGGGATCTTCCAGGTCGGTTTCCTATTTGTAATAGAAACTGGTGATGCAGAAGAGACATTTTTATTGCGCTATTTTTGTTCAGAAAAGTAAGGAAGTCTGGTTTTTATCAACAGGAGTGTAAAGTTCTGTTTGCAGAACTTTAAACGGCTCTGCCCAGCTGTTGGAAGCAATTCTTTCACATTTGTTTTTCTCTGGAAAAGGCAACTCCTTTAACCCTTTTTTACAAAATCAATTCATTTTCCTCCTTCGGCCTCCACATTCTTCAGCTGGGATACTCCTAGTTCAAGGCCTCTCAAAGTCAAACAGCTAGGAAAGATGAGCTGAGCATTCCTGGAGTTGCAGGGCAGCTGCACAAAAAAGGAAAATTGGATTTTCAACTGCCAGACAAAGAATACTTTTAACCTGAAAAAACACGAAAACACCTTTTCGTGTAATATTACAAGGCGGCTTTAACTCTTTCTGCGTGGAACTTCGTTCTGACTCTTTTCAATGGGTTTTAGTATATTTTGTATGAGCAGGTAATCATTTACTTTGATGCATTACTGAGAGTTCCCAGCATGAACTAACCACTTGTTGCCTACATTTGTGCACTGAATGCAATTGTAAAAGGAAATAAAGTACTTTCCACTTTATTAACTAATACTAGCAGAAGAAACAAATATTCTTATATAATTACAAATCAAGATGCTTTGAGTAATGAAGTAACACACATATTTGACTTGAAACTGGATCTCCATTTTTCTAAGTCCAAGCACATACTGAGAAAGGTCATGCACTCTGAGATTGTAGTTCAAAATCAACTGGTTCAAAATAACATAGCTTTCTCTCCCATTTATATTCAGGTCATAAAAGTTTCCTGGCTAACAGTTTAGCGCACCGTCCTTTTCAGTAACAGGCAGGTGACAGCGATTAGAACACCACGGACATTGTTCTGATAGAGGAAGGCACACGTCGGTATCTCTTTGAAGCACCCGTAGCCGTGTGGTTCCACCACTTCGGGACCAATTATTCACAGTACCTTTTATCCACTCTTGATCATCATTAGATTCCTCATGAGATGACAGTTTTTTAAAAAAGAAATTATACCATCTTACAGCAAAACTATAGGGGGCCTGATGATAAAGAATTACTGGGGGAAAATATCGTTCTTACGCTAAACTGTTTTCAATTCTTTACCATTGACCACATCTTTCCTCACTGTTCTTCATCTGCTACTGCCCAGGATCTTATGACAGAACAAAACAGAAGATACGAGTGGGTACCTAATCTTCACAACTCTTGGCTTTTTTACTAGTCGTACTAAGAAGTACTTGTGCGTATGTTCCTTTGCTTATTACATGTTTAAATTCACAGTATGACTAACAGGCTATTGACCAATGCCACATCCTTAACTATGATGTTATAATGTTCATGAAATACACTTGTGATGCAATATTACATATTTTCTGAAGTAGGACATGAACTTGAGAGGGGAGAGGATGTAAGAAGTATTTGTTTGCATCTGAGAGGCAGCTACAAGGAATGCAGTGTGCTGAAACCGATCAGCAAACAGCTTCTACAAAAATACCACTGTCGTCCTCTTTTTAAATACATAAAGCAGTAGCTTTGATTCAGTGTGCCCTCAAAATTACGCCATTATCTGTGCATTTACCTTCCTATCTCTTCTTGTGCGGTTCTAAAATGAATTGTTCCAGTACAGTTCCCATATTGGTCCAGTATAGTTCCCATAGCTCCTCCTTCTATTCCCTCTTGTTTAACTTGGACCAAAATATTCTGACCTCCACCAAATCTCATTAGCACTTCTGTAGGAACGGTCTCCAGTTATACCCTATTTGTTACCGCCGAGACAAAAAGGCAAATTAATTACAGAAAAAACCAGAACCTTTTGATTAAACTCTTTTCTCAAACCTTTTTGCTTACTAGCAAAGACACAACAGGATGAGGGACTAGGATCAGGTCAATTAATTTAATGGTAGTTTCAGAAATGATAAATGGGGAGAGCAGGCCCTATGATCACGCTTTTTCAGGTTACTGCTTTAGACACATTCATCCTTTTTGTTTAAAAAAAACAACAAACAAAGAACCTAAAAACAACAAACAACTTTGATTCATAAAAAAAGAAGTCTTAGAGGGTTTAGGCCTAGTATTACTTCTATTTAACTGCCAAAGCTTGCTACAAGCCTGTATAGAGAAAGAATTGTTAACAAAGGAAGTTAGATATTACAAAGCTTGTATGTTTTGCATACCAGTTGCATCCTTTTACGTATTGGTAAACACTGCTGCTTTTTTTTTTTCAAATCCGAATTTTGAAATATTTTTTTTCCAAAATTATTTTTCTTCTCTGCTGCTAATATTTTCTCCCATTTTGATTTAAAAAAACAAACAACCACAACACATTTTCAAAGAAGGACATGATGCATATCCTTTATAAAATTGATTCAAAGGGGGGAAAAAAAAAAAAAAAAAGGTGATTATCATCTGAAACCCCATTTTTTTAATGTGTCATGCATACTGGTGTTTTCCTGTATTGAAAAATATACAATTTAACAAACTGGAGATCCAGCTAAACATTTTTAATGAATAGCAATTAACACTTTGGTGGCTATCAGTAACGAGTCAACATTTCCTTAAAAGAAAAAAATGCTACCTACTACTACAATTGCTTTTAATCTGTGTCATATATAGGGCACAACTTAGATCCCTGCAAACGGAAACGCGTAGGTGACCCCACCCTTGCAGAGACCCAGTTATGCCACTGGGGATCCATTCACCCACACTCATCCCATTAGGTGACCATGCCTGAATATACTGATCTACAACAGACAACCAGAAATGTCTTCCGTATTTCATCTATCTTACAACACCACTTTGACATACATATTGGAAAAAACACCCACATAAATGTTCAAAGTTAAATCTAATGAGAAGAAATCAATTCTGAAACCACAATGAAATGCTTACTTCTGATTCTTGTAATTTTTTAAAGTTGCGTCTATATTCCAGCATTTTGTTAACTCACTTCTAAAAAAATAAAAAGTTATTTCCACATACATGACCATTTTTCTTTTTTGCAATATCAAATGTTTCATTAACATCATTTTAGAGCCAACATTTTGATTAGCATCAAGACTGTAAAAATTGCAACTATGGAAAGACCATGTGGACTTTAAGAAACCTAGATTATAATAGCCAAACATCAATAACATCTACTTTTAAAATACCTATTTTAAAATCTGTCCATCTAGCTAAATTTAATTAGTGCATTTATTTCATAGGAATGTACTGGATCATATTTGAGAAAATAGTATTTGTTAAACGGCTTACTAAGTTTCAGATCCAACTACTTTCTTCTCCTAACCGCTGGTTTTATGAGCTAATTAAGATAAAAGTTAAACTTCAGAAAGACAGGCATACCTCCAAGGGACACAGTGCCCTATCTCACAGTAATGAGTTATGGTTCTGTCAGTAATGTGGCTCCCGACTAAACTATTTGCGTCTCTGACATTTTGAGGCTCGTAAGTTGTCCCATGGTTGGGCAAAGTGACTAGGTAGAAACCACCCAGTATTTTCTGCCCTTCAGCTTTAGTTTAAGAAATATATAAGAGCTGTACAATTTAACCTCTATGCAGACATTAAGATCTAGTTCTTCTCTCCTAAGAAGCCTTAGGTTAGCATTAGAGGCAAAGCCCTCAACAACTAGAGGATCTGTTACAAGGCAGAGAAAACTGATCGTAGGCTGAGAACTCGGGAACGCACGCAGATTAATTACACGAAGCCTCGGTCCGTACTGCGCTGCACGAGGAGCCCATCACAACCAACGTACAGTACCTTTCATCTTGTCCCAGATCCTCACTGTCTGGCATTTCAGATGTAAAAAGGAATTATCTCTCTCTCTCTCTACCAATCTAGATAATCCAGGCAACGATCTTCTAAGTCTGTTTTGTGTTTTAGAAGCGGCAACCCGGGCAACTGTCCTGTTTGCTGCCACGAAGAGCGCTCCTTGCTCAGAGAGCAAATGTTTACAAGACATCCTAAGTGCCTGCTGCTCTTGAATGAAGTTCAGAGCGTTGGGCTTTGATTGGCCAAAACTATAAATAAACAAGTCGTGACTCACCTCACACACTATGACAGGGTGTTTAGTAGCAAGCACAGCCAAAAGCAAAACAGGTTTGGTTTTTTTTTTTTTCCCCTCCTGGTCATGTGAGGGAGAATCACCACCCAGTTAGTACATTTTATTTTTCTGCTTCCACTGGAAATCTTCCTCAACGTCTCCTTTTTTTCTCAGGTGTAACTGAGCAGCAGTGTAAAAGACACAAACTTTAAAGTAACATGCTTAAAAATATAAAAGCCAAGAGCTTACTCTAACTGTAAAAATATCCTTTTTTTCCTCCCCACAAAGCATCAGTCACAAGCAGTCAGAAGCAGCAAAATTATTCTCCACTGACTAAATTCACAGATGAAAAAAACCAAACCCAAAACTTAGCGATTCTTTTAAAATAAGGAAAAGGAAGATGAGTTCTCAGTAAAGATTAATTGCACTGGTTTTAAGTTCTGATTCCAAGCTTGTCTGCCACAAGCAGTCTTAGCTATCACAGGGATACCAGCAAATTGTACTGGAAGAGCCCTCAAAAAGAAAGTATGCCAACAGGAGGAGGTTTTCTGCCAAAATACTTCGAATGACTCTGCGAACAACCTAAGGTGAATCGACAAATTCACTTTCCTCCTACGGCTTTTTGCTGCGTGCATGACAGGAATTCTGCCACTCCAGCTACACCAGCTACGTCTCTACTAATTTTCAACACCCCCACAACCTTATCTGTGCTGATGAAGCTTTGTCGCGCAGCCCAAGACTCCAAGCATCCCATATGTACATTGTTCAGCACATTGCTCAGCACTGTTCCTTCATATGGCTTCCTTTTCCATTAAACAGCTTGACCTATTGCTCTTAATATATTTTCAAATAAATATTATATCCAGAGATCTTCACGCAGAAATCTTTTATTCTGCGAAGGAATCCAGCAAGCTTTAGACCTGCCTCTCCTGCATGAGATAGCAGGAATTGTCCTGGGGATGTCACATCTTAAAAACAAATGAAAAAAAATAAGCAAAGCTGGAACAAAAGGTATGCGAGATTAAAAAATAAGCACCCCATATCTGTGATTTGGTAAGCTGTATTTGGTGCATTGTGGGTAATGCATCATTCACTGGAAAGCTGCTTAACTTCCAAAACTACAAAGCATTCTATCCTTTCTTCTTGTTTTAATACAAAATGCTTCAAAATGGGTAGCAAGATCTAGATAAAAATTGCAAAAACTCCCCAAACCATATAATCATAGATCTATTACTTTAAATGGCATGATTTATATTTACTATGTATGTGAATTAATAAAACGATCTCAGGAATTGGTGAGAAAACAAAACGAAACAGGAATGCTGCCTATCTGTGAATGACAACTTCCTGAACTCTTCTCCCAACATTCCAGTTAGTTCCTTTTTCCTTTTCTTAATCTCATCCCATCTTCTGTATCCATACCTTTCCTCAGTCTTTCACAACACACATTATTCCCGAGGCAGTTTAATCATAGTGGACTTTTAAAACAAAGGAGAGCAAAGTAAAAAAAGGAATAAAGTCCTATGTCTAAATTATGCAAAGGAATATATAAATATGTATTAGAAAACATCCTGCCCTACTCAACAGAGACATTCCATGGTCACTTATACCTGCATATTCCAATATCATCTGCTCTTCTTTCTTCTTTTCTTTTTCTACTTCTGATAGTTACAGGTGAAATAATTAGAGCTGAATTTCCTTCAAGCTTACCCTGAAGCAACAGAGCTGCTAAATTCAAAAATCTTAATTAATGAAATGGTTTTGTGTGACAGCTTAATTTTCAGATTAAAATTCTGAAGTCCTCTAATTAGGAAAAGAATCAAAAGAAATAGCTGAAATATGCAAACGCACAAAAGCATCATTAAAAATTTAAATGTAGCATCAAAAATGAAAGCAAGCAAAACTAAACCCCTCGTGCAATTTGAGTTGCTTTTGCTTGTTTACATGCATTGCAATATAGTCTTACAGAGCCACACGTATTTACTATGAAAAACGCCTTTTTACAAAACACTGCTTTTTAATGCATTTGACGATCACACTCGGCAGCTGAAAAGCTCTCAGTATCGTGTCTACCCCTGTATTTCAGTCTTGGAACTCGATGTACTCCAAACTCTCCCAATATGACTTTGGACTGTTCATTTCTTTGTCACGCCCTGTACACAATGCTTGCTGCTGCAGCAGAAAATTGGTTCACTGTTTCCTTTTGCAATTCCTTAGAACTCTTCCCCCGCCCTCAGTGAGGTAAGGAGGGTAATATCACCTTACTTATTGATAAGCGAGTCCTGGAAAGATGAGGTTCAAAAGTATCTACTAAATGAGTACCTAACCAAAATGTCAAGGACCTGTTAACTTAGGAGTAGAGCATTTATAAAACACTTCAATGCTCAAAGACAAGTTTCTACTGATATCACTGCTCATCATTTTTGCAAATCAGACTTCAGAACAGCATAAGCACATAATTAGCCGAACTGCAATCACACTAAAGTATTTTGCTATCACAAAGAAGACTTATCTAGAAAACTTGTCTCAATTTTTTAATCATTCTGAATTCTTCCGCACCGAGGGAATTAGAGCTCGTAGTGGCCCATCTGGAGGTTTCCAGCAGATCGGGCTCCAGACTATTCGACAGCCGCACGAGATGGAACGACCTCTCCAAGTGCACTCGGGTGGAAGAGCAGCAGGTGAGCAGAACTACTGTACTGAATCAGGCCAAAGGGCTTCTGGCATCTCCTACTGTGTCCAAAAGCGCAGCCTAGGGAAAAATGCATTGCTGCCTTCTCCAAATACTCAGTCTTCCAGACTCCAACGTGTGGCTCATGGGTTTCCTGAACCAGCAGTGACGTCTGTATTTTTAGCTCTGAGTGGATTTCCATCCTGTGACAGCATCTTGCGGCAAGGACTTCGGCAGCTTAACTACATACTGTCTGAAAACAAAAAACCCAACCAAACCCCACCCTGTTTGCTCTGATCTAGCCACTTCCACTGATGTCTAGGAAGTCTTATACTGGAACAGGTAGATGACAGTTCTCTCTCTTCAGCTTTTCACAGCTATTAATCATTTTTGCAGACCGTTATCATATCCCTTTTGATGGGACTGCAGAACTGAAAGGTGGAGCCGCCTAGAAAAGAGCTCGCCTGGTATTAGAATTGCTAAAAATCAGTTTTAAACTTTTTCAACATGGAAAACTCAAAGTGACTAGAAATGACAGAATTGAGGAAGGAAAAGCTCTTTCCTTACCCGTGTTATTTTTCAGGGAGGTTCTTACTTCCTTGCTTAGTTCCAGCTAACGCTACAACTTTCTAAATTGCAGGGGACTTTGGTCAATCCTCTCTGTCCTTTCTAAGTTCCTTCTTGCCATCTCCGAGGCCTCACCTTACATGACTAATCCCTGCTCCTCTCAACAACCTCTTTGCCTGAGCTGCTATCTTCCAGCCTTGCTATGTCTCTCTCACTTCTCGCATCCAGCTTTTTCTGAAATTTTCCCTCCCTTTGGCTCCACTGGTTCCTCCACAGAAGGAACAACCCCTTCCTCCTAGCCCGTTACTTCCAAAAGGAACACGAACACACGTGACTTTGTAATCAAAAGGAGAAAGATACTATCAATTATGTTCTGCTCTTGCTCAGCTTATTCAGCTTTAAAAGCCCTGTTTTGCTCATGTTTCACGCATGTGAGCTGTTGCATGCCCTCAAACATCCTGGCTGTTCTTTTCCAAACTCTTCCTACAGTTACTATAACCAATTTAGGGTGGGAGAGACCAGAAGTGTACACCATGATTCCCAGTGAGGGCAAACTATTGATTTACACATTTTGACCCTTTTTGTGAGTTGTTCCTCAGGCTCTGTTGGCCCTCATTACCACATTTTTACATGCAGCTTTCCACAGTACCCAGTGGTCTTCATTTTATTTGGATAACTTTAAGAATCAATCCTTCTTACTTCTGTTCATCTCCATTGCCCTCTTCTTCAACTAAACAGACCTCTTCTAGACCTTTCTCAAAAATTTCTTGACAGCTGGTAAGTAACAGCTCTCTTTACCGTCAGGTATTAAAATACCCTAAAAGATGTGCTGGCACACAGATTGGATGCCAGCCTGACAATATTGCTTCATCAGGGAATCTCACCAGTTTTGCTCTTGCCGAGTACAGATTCGGACTGAACATGTATCACAATCATCAAGTAAATGGCCTTCCCCCCAAACTGTACAGACATCTATGTGAAATTTTCCTTTTACAGGCAGGCACCAAAGACTTCAGAGGAAGTCATCAGCAAAAGAAGGAAAATAAAAGCTATATTCTTGCCAGAGACAAGGAAATAGCCTTACTGGGTAGCTGAGAGGATTGGAAATAGTGTCGGATCCACTGTTTTACATACTCAGATCCTGAAGATGCTCAGGGGCTCTAGCAGCGGGGTGAAAGGCAGCGTGCTGTCCATTTGCAAGAGTGCAAGGGGGATGATCTGGCACTGCGTGGTAGATTATGTACCCCACCCAGTCTGCAAGCTTTCGAAGATTTTAATTAGTCAGCCTGTGGCACGCTTTAGCTGGTCAACCAGCTCCAGAACTAGTCACAATCGCTGCCGCCGTCTATGTCTCTCCTCCTCTAAAAGGAGAGTAAGACGGTGCTTTCAACGTATAACCCTGTTCTAATTATTCAGCTATGAATGAGCCACATTCTAATAATGTGGATGAAAAAAATAATGAACACCATACTATGCACTTAGAGAGATCCTAAAAAACCTCACCTGTCTCATAGCAAAAACTCATGCTCCAAAAAGAACATCTAGTTTAGTTCATATTTCCAGAAGGAATGGGCCATCCAGCATTTTACTTTTTGTGGACCGCTTATGCTGACATTATTTTCAGCAAGGGCATGTGTTTAAACATTACCATCATTGTCAAAGGCACGTTTATGATTAAAACTAATTTGAAATGCATGTTTCTGCTACTGAAAAAAATCATATTAATAACATACATGAAGTCCCCAAAATGGAATATGTTCCCCCCCTTTTTCAATATAGAAAACTGAATATATTGGTCACATTTGTGTGTGTGCAGGCATCCGTACGTTTATGTATTTATAAGCACACACACATGAACGGATACGTTTTACTGTATTTCATCAATTTCAAGTGCACACCCAATTTTCCCATATTTTCAACATCCAAATTTGCTGAATGATACCTGTTCCAATTCTTTCTGACTAGGTAAAGTGGACTTCAAATTTCAAATGCTTATTATATTTACTTAACTTTGAGATCCCTTCATACACTGTAAGATATACACAGGAGGCTTGTTTTAGAAGAGAGGAAGCCTTTCATACAAGCATAAATGAAAAAATCATCAAGATAGACATGCTGAACATGCTCAGTTCTTTGCTGAACATGCTCAGTTCTTTGCTGGAGTGTTATAGCAGGTATAACCTCAATCTGGTAAGCAGTGCACTAAAAAAAACCTTAAGACACCTATTACACACAAAATACAGTTTTGTATTTATCTGTACCTAGGACTAGGAATGGCAAAAAAATAAATAAAAAAAAATAAAAATCTTTCAACAGTCAAAGACCAATGAAAGCAAACAAAATAAGTGCTCAGGAAAATTTTTCTCTCTTCATGGAATCCTGCATATTATGCAGGATTCTTCTTTGTACCTGGATGAAGTAACTAATTGTTAAAACATTTTTTAAATCACAAGCTGCATATTAGGAAAATTTTTCTCTCTTCATGGAATCCTGCATATTATGCAGGATTCTTCTTTGTACCTGGATGAAGTAACTAATTGTTAAAACATTTTTTAAATCACAAGCTGCACATTAAGACCCACCCCCCCCCCCCAGCATTCAGTTTTGACATAAGAAAAGTAATGCAACATTCAAAAAGCTAAACAAGATATCACATGCAAGAAATATTTACTTGGCAGAACAAAGCACATGAATATGTATTTTTAAAGAATCATAAAATATTGAGTATGAAAGCAAACTGACTATCAAGAGACACCAAAACCTGATTTGTATCAGCAACAATTAATTGTCACTGTAAGGTTTTTGTGTTTCATCATAAAGCACGCATAATAACACACCAGGGTGCATGACAGTATTTCCAAGTTTTCGAACACAAGCAGAAAGAAGAGTTAAAGGAAGTCAGAGACACTTCAACTGCAGTTTAAAAAGCAAATTACTACATTTTAGTCATGTGAAGATAGCATATCTTCCTCTGGTACAAATATGATAGGTCATGCTGGATTTGTGTGACAAACAGAGAAGAGCTGGAGACAGGGCTGTAGAAGATCTTACCACTAAGGGTGAAAATCTCAAGTGCTCTGGGAGTTTTTGGCCATGGGATCCTGTTAAACAGCTATAAAAGAAACAGATTTTGGAGGGACAAAAAAACAGGTAATACATCACCTAGCAATGATCTGAGCAATTTCTAAAGATAACTGAATATTCTTCCAAATTTTTGAAGAGACACTTTACATACCGTTTCATGAAATTATTTTGTTTACTATACCACATTCCCTATTTATCCTAAGACCTACAAAGGTACTTATGTACCAGTTAATCTCTAATCATGATCTGTAATTCAGTAAAGTCACATTAAAATGCAAATATTTTTCCTAGGCACACATGCTACTCAAACCTGCCCCTCTACCTGTCTCTTTTGGTTTGTAGCAATCTGAATCTGTTTCTTCTCAGCAACTGGTTTCTTCCCCCACTGAAAAGAGATGAACTATATGAAAGGCAGACCAAGTAGCAAGACAATGAAATCAGCTTGCATTGAACAAATTGGTCAAAAGATTAAAAATAGTTAATAATGCATGAAGACTTTAAAATATTTTTCAAAAATGTTGATACAAAGAGCTAAAGCACAAACCTGAAAAGTTTGTTGTGTTTTCTAATATAAGTATGAAACACAGCACAAAACAATGCAAGAAAAGCAGACTGCCAGCAAGCTACCAAGAAAATGAGAATATTTAGAAGACAATTCTGTATGTAATTCAATTAAGAACATAAGATGTCACTCAGCTACATAGAATCTCTAAGATAATTAGGACACTCAGAGCCACATACTGACAATCCGTGTATCTAAAAGGTTTTGCTGGTATGCTCACAGTTTGCTAAGACAACCCCCCATTACTTTGATGCTGCTATCATCTTATGAAGAAGAGGATATGAGCCAGTTTTTCGCCTAATCATGTAATTTATTCTTTGGTGCAATGTAAGCAAATCAGCTTATCAACATCTTATCTATTTGTTGGTTTACTGTGTGACAAGAAATAAAATCTCTACTGTTTAATATGCCTGATGGTAAAATTACAATCATATTCTCTCCCTTTAAAAAGAGCTTTTTTCATTAGAATTGTCTTTACTCAGTCTCACTGTAGAAGTTTATAGAACCATGCAACTGTGACATCAAAAAATAATGTGACTCAGTTTCAAGGCCATATTTTTATCTGATGGAGCAACTAGCAATTCGTATGCTACTTGTCAGTACTTTCCACCTCCAACACATGTAACAACACATTAGCAAATCTGATATATTATCATGAAAACAATGAAATGCAAATTTATATAAGCAAAGTTTGAAGTATTTACAAACTAAAACAGCTCAGGGAGAAAAAAGCCAGAGTGCATGCCATTTTAGAAGGCACATATTTGTGTATGCTGATTAACAGGTTTGTTTAAAAAAAAAAAAGATATCCCCTCACCACAGTTCATGTTACCGTTTAATCTCACTTTATAGCTCTACCAGCTGTAAAGAGAAAACAGACATATAACCTCGTTAAACGCCAACATCAAAACTTAAAGAAAATAGCCCTACATAATATCACAGGCAACAATGCAGAAGGGTAAGATAGGTAATAATGTGAAGTAGCAACAAGAAATACATTACACAAAGCAATGGTATGCTTCACACCATGACGATTCATACGCGTACACAACTGCAGACTAGATAGGAAGGTTCATTCTGAGACGCACTGATGAAAACAAAACTAACTTTATCCTGGAGCGACCGGTGTGCCCACTTTCTTACCAGAGTTTCTCCAAAGTAAATACTTGTCAAACCACAACCATTTCTGCTCTTTTAACACCCAGCCCTCTGTGAAACAACTGCAAATTTAAAGCTGCGGAGCCCAATGAACCACAGAAAAGGCAAGGGGACAGCCAAGACTGCAAAAGAGAACTCAACCCCCTCCCGCAATCACACCTACCCCCCAAAAAACCTACACAGTTCAATGGCTCTTGGGCTAACGCAAGCCAAGAAGGGTTCAGAGCAGGAACGATGCTCAGGGAAGACCTGCAGCTTAACCCACCTGTCATCGAGGGCACAGGCAGAGCTGTGATTTAGTGGAATCCCCTGAACTGGTTGGGCGAGTGCTGCCAGAATGCTCAGCCACAAGTGCTGAGCACCCGATAACCTTCGCCCTGCCTCGAGAAGATGGTAGCTCGGATGACATTTTGCTGAGAGGCTCACAGCACTACCGGGAAGCCAAATTAACTTCAGTTATCTAGACTTTTGTCTCAAAGTATGGAAGACATAATTTTCCTGTTCCTGTTCTGTTACTATTGATTTTTATTTCAATTCAACCCATTTCATTTCACAAAGTGGTTTAGAACACATGTATAGAACACCTTGTTTTGCACAACACAATAGCAGCTCCTATCACCCTTACAACTTCCTTTCCCCTCATTTTTTACAGACATCTAAAGTTTTCTAAAAAAACCTTTTTGTTAAGCTGTAGGAAAGGCACTTCAACAGTACATTCTGCTGCCAGAAGACTGAAAAAATAAGCTTTCAATTTAGAAGTTACCTATTCATACATGTGTTTTATCTATATAAATCTGTAAAATGCATGTTTTATCACAGCTTTTGCCATTTCCTTCAGAGTCTTGATCTCCAAGATACCTATGAGAAAGCATCCTTTGCTTTGAAAAACCTTCTCTGCTGATATACAGATCATAGAATCAGAGTATCTCAAGTTGGAAGGCACCCATAAGGATCATTGAGTCCAACTCCCTGGATGTTCCTATAGAGGAGGGAAGTACAGCCCTGACGTGAGAACTTCATGCAATAATTGTTCAGACACATTTAGAGCCTTTGCTATCAACACACAAGACAACAGCCTTACATCTTTTGGTGTCTGTTTGCGTTCCAAGAAAACATATAGTGCATTCAGCTAAAAGTTCTTAAAAATGTTTAGAACAATATTTTTTTAAAGATCAGACGTGCAAACCTCAGATATTGCTGCTCTGATTGATTTTATTACTCTGATCTCATGCCTAAATGCATAAAAGCAAGTTCTTAAGGTACACATTGACCTTGCAACTTCCATAGGATGTGGTGGTAGCAGCAGACACTCAGTCTAAAATTGGGCAACAGTTATCTCACATGCCCTTCTGCTATTTCTCAGACTTTAACGACATACAAATGCAGAAATAAATAGATGTATTTATTTTAGTCTTACTATGTCACTTAAGTGAATAAAAAGTCAATGCTTGTAACGCTTTTAACAAGAACAGCTATACTGGGTCAGCCAAAACTCCATCTAGCCCTGTGCCTTGTCTTCAACAGTTGCCAAAACTGAATACCTAGGGATACCTAAGCAACAGAGTAAGAACACAGGAAAATACATAATGGTACCTCTATGAAGTACAATACAGCCTCCAACAATCTCAACTTAGGGACTTTCAAAGCCAGAGGTGGTGATTTTTTATTTAATAGCCTTCAATTAATTTTCTTCAAGGAACTGTCCTGTAATTTATATTTTTAATCCACATGTAGTTCTAACATTCACAACAATCCCATGTCAAGAATTTCTAAAGCTTAATTACATCATTTTATTTTTCCTCAGCCTGCTGCCTGCTATTTTGATGCCTCCTCATTCCAACAGCATGAGAGAGAAGACATGTTCCTTGTGGCATCTTAGAGACCTCTATTACATTTCCCCTTAATTAGTCCTTTTCTCTTTTGAAAAGTCCTATCTCATTTACTTGTTCTTTATATGGAAATAGTTCTGTATATTTGCTCTACCTTGTTGCTCTACTCTGGACTTTTTTTCTCCTGTATCTTTTTCTGGGAGGTAGCAGATCAGAACCACCCACACTATTCAGGATGGGGACATACAGCACATTTCTAAGAGTGGCATGTGGCTGTGCTTACTTTTGTCCTGTACGTCTTTCACTGACACTTAACAGTAGATTTAGTCTGTTGATCAATGCTGGTTTGGTGAGACCACATCTTACTCATGAGTGGTTACAGTCACCTCGGGACACTATTATTTTATATGTGAATTTAGGACTGCTATTCCTCCATAACTTTACAGTTACCTACACTGAATTTCATATGCTATTTTACTGTGAAAGAATCCTGTAAAGGATCTTCTGAAATTCTTCACAGTTGGTCCTCGTCTTCATTGCCTTGAATAATTTGGTCCCTCCAGCAGGCCTGGCCACCCCACTATTCACCGTGTTTTCAGGATCACTTACGAGTACATTTATCAGAATCGTTCCAGCACACACTGCTGCAGGATGCATTCTCTGACCTTCCATTAAGATGAAGGCTAGCCATTTACTCTCACTGCTGTTCTCTATAATCCATCTGTTTTTTTATTCATGGGATGACCTCTCATATTGCAGAGTTACTTATTTGCTTTTAGCTAATGCCTTTTGGAAATCAAATGGACTACATCAATCTCTACTCAGCATTCTGTCACAGTGTCTTCCCATCTGAAATTTTTAATACAGACTTTTAAAGTTAATATTTTACTTTTAAAGTATTAAAAAAAATATTTCTACTACTTTCATATTGTATATTTTTATATTTGCCATGAAATTCTCTTAAGCATTACCTCACACTATGAACTGACCTACAGGAACGTCAATGGCCACAGCTATGTCAGTGATCTATTAATTGTACCACCAATCCAAGCACTCAGTAAAAAAAGGCTGAACTTTTGAAAGAGTATCATTCTCCTTACATCAAATCTAAGCTAGGAAAAGGAAGCACGTGTCATATGGTGCCGGGACCACAACATTCACGTGGGCTTGACAGAACTTTTGTGGTTTTGTGCTACAGTGAATATTTATCTCTGAAAATTTTTATTAAACTGGTCTCCTGAATATGTCTGATCACCTGTATTCAAAGAATGGGGAAACTAGCAGAGCATGAAAAAACATAATGAGCATAGGCTACCCTCTATTTTCCTCAGTGTAAAAATAAAAGATGTGTAGCTTTATAGAACTGATTTCCAGTGTTATTTATACTCTAAACCATCTTGGAATATTAACCAAAAAAAAGAGTTAAGTCATGAAATATATTTCAATAGGTAAACATGCAGCATCTCTTCTGCCAGTAAGAAAAAAGAAAAAAAAAAAAAGAAGGAGACTCAGGGAAGGAATATCATGATGTTTGTTTCAAAACAGCTGAGCTGTTTTACTCAACTGTATGTCAAAATGCCTAAAAGAATATAATATGTTATTCTGCTGATAGGCTCACATGCTTCAACAAAACTGTGTGCCAGGACATTCCTTACTAAATTAGTGACTAATCAGATGTTGTGCTGGGAAACACACCCTCACGTGTCACAACGACCCAGGCGCTGGCAACATTAAAAAAAAAGGGGGGGTGGGGAACTACAACTATAGGTTCTCATGCCCCCTGTAAATAACTTCCATCGTGCGTTTTGTAATCTAATGCTTGCATTTGGCAAACCAGATGCAATTAAAGGTCAAAACACAACTACTATATAAACTCAACTCTACTTACTCTGATCTTTCTCCTGACTATCACAGTTGTAAAGATTCCAAGCAATGACATCCTCTTCCTTCCATAGCAATAACTAGTATATATTTATAACTAACTTGTTTCATTATTCATAAATGTTCCTTGCTTCTTTTATTAAGTTCTCAAAATAACCAAAATTGCTTGTTTCTTTTTCCTTCTTATTACACTCAAATTTCCAATATGCTTTATAAATTGTTTAGAATTTGAAAACTTGCCAGGAATTAACTCAACAGGCTGTTAGGAGACCTGCGCATATTTCCTCCTTGTGAAAAAAAGCATTTTTACAAAACTGAAAATGTAATTGCTATATTTTTGTTGGATACAGGGGGCATATTGCATATGGAAAACTGTGTAGCACTACGGAATTTCCAACCTTTGTTCTTGTTGGTGAGATATAAGACAGTACAAAATATTATTTAAATAATTCAGTTTCTCAGACCACATATAATAGTACAGAAAAGCAAGCTTTTTAATCAGAGAAAACAGATACCGATTCAATGACGGGCTTCAGGTTCTAGAAACCTTTGCATTATCTGCAGAATGGCCTGAAAGCTGCTCTCACGATGCTGAAATCAATGCTTAGGGACAACTGGCCCCAGAACCATTTCTGTACATCATGTATATATATTCTCATAATCAGATTGATGCCAATTTGTGTGGCAAGAAAAAAAACCCATGACTGGCAACAACTGTGACAAGCAATCACGGAAATTGGGAGACAAATGCCTCTGATAAATATACCTATGGCAGGTTTGGGTATTTGATTCAGTAACTTTTTCATGTGGAACAAACCCTATTCTTCTCCTCAAAATAATAAAATAACAAAAGCAGCATTTCTGCCTACAAGAAACAAATAAAACAGACCAATATTAAAAGGGGAAGAAAGCTATTTGTACTTGCAGGAGAAAAACATCTTTTTCACATTTTTGGGTTTGGCATAAGCCATACCATTTGCATTTCATCCAGTCTTTAGTGATAATATGAAAATACAGTATATGGTTAAGTTTGCTACCTGTTTTTATGGAGTTTTTTTACCAAATATGATTTGACTTGTGTTTAAGAAAAGCTATTCCAAAATGAAACAGTCCGTTTTTTTTTTCTTAATCCTAAAAGCAGTCTCTCTATTTAAAGTAACACTGGGGGCTCCCTGAATGCTATAGTTTATAAATACCCTTTAAGATGACAAGTCAAATGACTTCAGGATTGTAAGTTATCTCTCACAGTTGTTCAACTGTTAAAATGGAAAGCGGTAAGAATAGAATAAAAATACCCATGGTGAAAATGTTACATGTGCAATGGAATAAACATAGGCAATAGGACACATGACCATTTTAACATTAATCTTTGCACTTAAATTTACTCTCTACCCTTTAAAAAGGTCAGTTTTGCGAACTTGTCTCCTGATGAGGAATTTGAGGTCTGTCACTCTGTTCAAAGTTCCACACTGATCAGAAATGCAGTCTTCCTCTACTTGTGTTCTGTCTGGTACTTGTTGCAACGATATTCTGCTGGTTTGGGCATTAATAATAACCTGACGCAACCCACCTAATTATATAATAAAGAACATTTTAAAATACATACAAAAGGTGAAAATATGAACATTACATTTGTAAGCAGAACAAATCTCTGAGGCAGGCAAACATACCCAACAGCTCTGTGGCAATCAAACAGGCTGTTCCTGGACTAGGCAGCAGTTAAATTTATTGTATGGTATAACCCTACAAAGAGTTACAAAAAGGATGTTTTGACTGTATGTCAGTTTTCTGTTCTGTTTAACAGGGCTTGGTACCTTGCTATTCTAAAAAAGTACTACTTCTTGTCAACCAGTTGAAGATACAACAATATGCAGCTACAGTCTACATATCTAGACATTTTACTAAGTCTGCCTAAGCTCTTTGAAATCTTTTAACTAGAAGATAGCCTTGCTAACTCTGTGAGTTGCCCTAAAAAAAGGATATTCTTTACAAGGAACTGACTTTTTGCAGTTTGTGCTGTCTGCAAAGCCTTGGAATACAGTACCTCCACTTGAAAATAAGGAATTAAAGATTGCGCTCCAAGCAGTAACCTAGTTGTTAGTGTACTGATAGGCAGCTACTTCTGCATAGTCACAGCTACAAACTGCCAGACATTTGACATGGATTCCCTCCATAAATTAAAAAATCCCAGAACACCGAACTTGTTCAAAAGTCTTTATGGATTAGGGATAAATATACAGGGTGAGGGCTGACAGAGGCAAGGAGTGACAAGCTCTTCTGTTCAGAATGATGCAGCTGCATCCAAGTCTTCGCCTTTCCCTGTCTGAGGTGGGTAGGAAGGCTTTTGCTACCCTTCAAGAGGCAGTTCATAATTTGAGCCTAAGTTCAACATGTGAGTTGAAACACACCTGTCTAAGAATGAACATTACTTTTTGGCTGACATTTTGTAAGAGTACATCCAAATCTCTCAGATCCTTGAACTGGAAGGACGTTTATCCAGGATATGAGGGGTCTTTGCCACTTTTCCCCACATACACTTTATTCCAAGTTTCACTTTCTTATTGAGGAAATGCCTGTCAATCACATCCTTGGACAGGTTTTCTTATAATGCTATTTAGGCCGGCAGCCAAGATAAGAGTATACCCTTCTACACCCTGCCTCTGAAGCATGTTATTTATAATAAACACTTTGTAAATATAAACAAGTCAAAAAAAGAAACAAAGCAAGGGCTTTACACTGAAAGTGCAGTAATACTCAGAACTGACAGCGATACATGGTTAGCATGAGAAAGCTGATCTGCCGAAAAGTGGTCAGAGAACAACATTTTCTTAGATTCAGGAGGTACCCAAATATTGTCCCTTTTAATTCATAGGATACTCTGTGGGGGTCTTGCACCCCACAACAAGCAAGGATTAATTGCTTGCTTCAAGAGGGGTCCCTGAAGACAAAGCGATCTGAGATGCATGGTACCAACACAATTCCTCTGCAGTTTTCCAGATATAGTTTTTCTATAGAGATGTTCACAGGCTTAAGAAATCAACCCACAAAGATGGGATAGACGACTACTTTAAGAGAAGCTTGTAGCTTTCATTGTACCTCCAAAGTGTGGCCCATAACTCAACATGGAAGACAGTATGTTTTGTTTTCCCTGTAATTAGACTTCTAAAACTTTATCTCTGCTGCTGAAAAATAATGGTGCCAATATTGCTATATTAGTAAGAAGCATGGAAATATTAAGAAGCGAAGGACATCTCGAAACTCCCTTGCTGAAAGCTGGGAAAACTTGGCCAACGGCATGCGACTGCACTGTACAAATCAGCAAATTCAAATGCAGCACCTGCCACGCTTGCTCTTGTCTCAGACGGAAGAGTAGATCTAAGAACTTGTTATTGAGATAGTGCAAAGCTGAGAAGGGGACCAGTGGCATGGGAGAGCTCCAGACTAACACCAAGCATTTTTGCTATTTTCTCTTTCTGAATCTCTGGTTCGCTTCTCCACTCACCTCCTTGCTGGAATTTTCTGTATTTGCTTTATCACTTTCCTTTCAACTCCCAGCAGCTTCCAGGAGTTGTTTTGTTTTCTTAGTGCTGGAAACAAGCTGAACTAAAAAGACCAAAACACCTGCAGTTCTATATATCTTGTACTTAATGTTTAGTTAATACTGTGATCAAAAGAAACATTTGATCGTTACAATAACCACAGCAATAAAAAAGATGTGAGACAGCCTGGATGATGGCAGGCAGCAGCGGGGAGGTTGCATTTTTTTCCCCAGTGATGATAATACGGGTATTACGTGACATGCCAGCGAGCATGACACAGAGCTATCAGAACTGGGTCAGCTCGGAATTAGCAGTTCTTAGGTTGTTCACAACGTACAAATCCACCTGGCTCTGCTCACAGACACCTTTAACAGAACTGCATTTTTGACACAGAGGATCCAGAAGCAAAACTCTCATGCATAATTGAACAGTGACTGCAGCTCCATACTTCAAAAAATTAATTAAACACAGAATAGAGCTGGCTTTACTATATGTTGGAAACTGCTGAAGAAAAACTGCCCTATGTTTAAATAAAAAATGACGAACAAAGGCTGTATTTCCATCCTCCCATTATTACGGAGCTATCATTTTTCAACTGAGTGTAACAGTTAATTTTTACCAGTGAGTAACAAAGGAAATTAATTACTGAGTCACTTTTGCACAGGATGCAGCATACCCTGCAGTTTGCAAAGACTGCACTTATGTCAGGTATTTATTTCACACGTTTAATCATAGATGCAGTGGCTTCACTGGAATAAAAGTTTTTCAAACCTAGCTTATTGACGTATAGTAAAAATACACATCTCACTGTGCTGGTGCCCAGATGACCTTTTTTCCAACATGGAGGCAAACTGGCAAAATCACAGAATCATTTAGGTTATAAAAGACCTTTAAGATCATCGAGTCCAACTGTAATGCTAGGTATAAGTATTTTTAGAAGCCTCCACATGAAATCTCCTGAAGTTGTTCCATGAAATTACTCCTTCTGACTTATTCAGGGAATTTGTTTATCCCTGAGAACATACAAACAGAACGCTATTAAAAAAAAAAAAAAAAAAAAAAAAGCTTTCAAACAATATGCTTAGAAATGATTACTGAAATCTCCTGTCTGTGACAGATTAGCGAGACCAAAAAACAACTGTCAAATCAGACTATGTGAGCTGTTCTTCTGCATCTTGAAATTTTAATTAAATATTTGTATAAAACCACTTTTGTTATCAGAAGAAGAAAAATTTCCCAGAGGTAAACAACAGCAATCTTCTGAATGACTCCCTAGTATCTCAGTTCTGCAAAACCAAAATATGCAATAGGGAAATCTTTCAGAGCTCTTTAAATAGAATAAAAAGTTTAAAATAATTCTTGAGAATTTTGACTACAACTAGCCAATGGGTTAGATGAAGGGACAGGATTGTGGGACAAAAGAAGAGAGTAATACATTTCTCAAGGAATTATGGTTTATGAAGCTAAAACTAGAAAAAATAGGGCTATCCAAGCAATTTCAGATCAACTGCTCTCACTTGGATACTTGGAGAGATACTAACACAGCTGACAAGCTGTTAAAGCAGTCAACGGTGGTTACTCAGTATCCAAACAAGTAAAAAAGAAGGCCTATTTCTTTTAAAAAGTACATAGCCCGTCCTAAAGAAAAGATGGAAGCATACATCTCAGCTGTTGCAATGTTTTTGAAAATTTCCTGTATGACACTTAAAAGCAAACTGCAAAAATACAGCTTATATGCAATCCCCATGAGATAACTTCACGTTTAATTGAAAAGCCATACCAAAGGGCAGGTATTAGAAGCATCTTGTTATGAGATTGATACGTCCTTAGCATTTTCATTCAGTATGCGCACTAATCCTTCAGATGAGTGAGTGGCAATACCCTGGGAGGAGCGGCAGGCGCTGTAGAGGACAGAATCAGTGTTGGAAGAGGAGCTCAAACTGGAAAACGGCATGAAACAAATCAACCAGCCAAACTCATCAGAGGCGTACCATATTTGACAAGCCAAATGCATGAACCCAAAATGGGAAAGAACTTACTAAACAAGCAGTGCAGCAAAAAAGGAGAATTTCCCAACAGAATATAAGCTACTTGAGTTATTTGCAATAGTCTTAGAAAAAATAAATCTATGCCTGGGATGCATTTACAAAACATTTATGCTATACAGCACAAGTCATCGCTTTTACTTGATACTGATAAGGCCTTGGTTTGAGCATCATGCCAGGAGCAATACAGATACTCAAACATGAATGATAAAAGTTTCTGAAAACATAACTCACGACTCATCAAATATTAAATTGGGTTGATGGAATATATCCTTGTCAAAAAAAGTTAAAGCAGCCCCAGTAAAATTCTGCTGGTCCTTTGTTTCCGCCCTTACTTCCTCAGAAGTTACTCTTTTCTTGCAGCCACGATAATGTTTAACCTTTATTCTTAGCTAATAGGGACAGAAGGCAAATAAGGCTTACAGAAAGAGGTATGCAATATTTATTTGGTAGCAGTAGACACTGGAGAATTCCAACATTTTCACCTCATCTCTTCCATGCACCCTCTACAATGAAAGGCGAGTTGAGCTCCTAGAGATGAGGAAGAGAGGAAAATGTCTTGTGATGGCTAAGGCACAAGAATCATGTTCTAACCAAATTACTAGAGAACCACAGATAGTAGGCCTGACTTCAAAAGTTCACAAACCACTCTATGTGAGAAGAAATCGGTTATATGCAGCACACATTATTTCTGTCAAATATAAGAAAAAAACCAAGCCAAACAAACCAACTATTTCTACCAGTGGGATACATAACACCTACAAAGGCTGTGCCATCTCCTTTGTTTCCCCTGCCCTTAAACAAGAAAGAACCAACCAACCAAGACCCCAGGATAAGTGTGTAAAAAAATGTATTAAACGATCTTCAGACTTGAAGTGTGACACTTTTGCTAAAGTTGCAGCCTTTCTAGTGAAGTATTATTATTATTTGTTCCTGTAAGAAAATGAACACACAAAATTTTACCAGAATGCTGATTTTATTGTTTATCAAATATAAAAACAAACCCTGAAGAGCATATTACCTGAGAAGTGAGCTAACAATTTGGAAATAACTAGCCAGAAAGCAGGAATAAAGTCATGCAACATAAACCAAAAGATGTTATTATTAAGAAGTTTTTGCAATGTAGATAATTTTTTATGCAATCTGCAGGGAAGTTTGAGCATTTATAGATAATGTGCCTTTGTGATTTGGAAAAAAACCCACCATGCATATTGCTAGCTGTCTCAGCTGTGACAATGCATTATATAAAACAAAGGATAATTACAATTTGATATTTGAACCATACAGTAGCTACTGAATAAATAAAATATAGGTTTAAACTGCAAATAAAACTCAACTTCCATTTGCTAAGACTACAGTTCCACATGTATGCATCCACCTTCTGCAGGACTGCAACCACTTTTTTATATTAAGAACATTTGGAGAATAATACTTTTAAGCATAATTATTTGAGGTATGTTATTCAGCAATATATATATACTCCAGCACAAACTCCTATGAATATATGAGCTGAAATGAACAGACCATCAAACATCACAAAATACCAGGAGTAGAAGTCTTTTGAGTACACTAGATGCCTTCAGATTATATTGAAACAACTGAAGAAGGAAATATTTGCACTCTGAAGCTGATTTTAATGTATTTATCTATTAGACTATATTCTGCCTCCTGCCTTCCTGTAGGTCCACAGGAAGTTTTTTCTTCAGTCTGTTACCAGATTTCATGCAGTTGTGTACAGCCATGTGAAGAACGGATCTCACCTGGATGACCAAACCAAGACTAAGGGACTGCGCAACAGAAACTGATACCGATAGTCCCTTGTTTCGGTACTGACTGGCCCATATGACTGCCCTTGGCTTACATTAGCTTTGTTCCTATCTGCAGCATCAAGGAAATGGATTAACAAGCATAAAACAGAAACGCTTCCGTTACAACCTTGAATCTGTTTGGATTTCCTAATGGAAAAAGACCTCTGATTTCCTAACCTGCCCATCTGCAAAGAGATCTCTTCCCAACACCCTGAAGGACAGAATATTGGTTTTTGAGATACAATTAAGCAGCATAACCTCAAGGTCTCACGAGTGATCTGAATATACAATCATACTGTGCCGGAGATTCATCTCGGACAAACTGCTTGCATACACAAAGAGACAGAAGTAAACCTAGTCCCCATGCTTGTTTGTTGAGCCCTGCAGTTGTTACTGCTGTGGAATGGTATTCCAGCATGTCGCTGCAAGAGTCAGCTTCTTATTGTAACCATGAGCACCAGTCAATGGCATCCTTAAGACAGACAGGCCTTCAGACCAACAGGGAATAATGACACAAGGGTTGTAAATGCTCTTACTCATCTCACCACCCTAGGCTTACTGTACATATTCAAGGGGACCAAAAAGTGACCACTAAGGCACAATGTACCTGACCAGTCTACAGACATTTCTTTTAGGACAAGATGAATCATGCCATATATCTCATGAAGTATTTCAACTCTTTCTCCATTGATCACAAAATAAAGCTAGGCAGAAGACATCAGAAATGTTTAGGCAAATGACTTGCAGATTGTCTTAAGCAAACCCAGCAGGCGAAGCATATGCAAATCAGAGGTATGTAAAGCCTCAGACATAATAAATGAAACATGGTAATTAGATGAAAGGGGGAATTGTCTCATTATCTTTAGTGATAACATGAAAAGTTTTTTCCATTGCTGTCAGTGACATATTAGGAATAATTTTGCACAAGTGCATTACAGAGTTATGATTAAAAAGATGTATTTTTTCTTCTTCTTGGGAAAAAACAATAACCTCACATTGTGTGAAGTCTGTCAAGCTCTGAATGGTGCTAGTACAGAACATTGTTCGTTAGAGCGCACTGACCATTGCAATGCAATGACCAGCCTATGAGCTGGACTGATGCAAGTGTGGAATTTGTGTAGGTCAAAAGATGAATTCATGTCTTGGAAAGTTACGACCTGAATTTGAAGCTGTCACAACAGGGATTTAACACCTGCTGGCCCAATAATGGATGTAGTTCCGTACCAAGCAGTAACACTCCCCTGGAAGCAGGCAGCAACTTTGATGGGAGTCCACAAGTATCACCACAGTTAACTCTCATAAAAGGAATCCATGAAGGAGGGACTGGAGGAGGGGGGTGGCGAGAAACAGGAATGTCCTGGGCTTGGGCAATAACCTCTGTGCATCTGTTTGTAACCTCCTGTCAGTGAAGGCTATTATCTTAGAAGTATCCCAGTTGGCTAACTACTGAGGTTCCAGAGAGCTTCAATATTAACCCATGGTTTTCAACATCAAGACCTAAATTGCTTCAATAAAGAGCTGCCAGTTAAAAGCTGCAACCAAGAAGTGTCCTTTTTTCTTGTAATGTTCCTGTTTCTTCTTACAGAAGTCTAAGTCTTGATCGGTCTGATCAAATGGGCAGCACTGGATAAGACATGGTGTTCAGGGTGCTGTGCTTTCATATTTCCCCCCCTCCTTGGGACCAGAAGAAGGCATGCAAGTGTACCTGGGAGGAAAGACCCCCTCTGGGAAAAAAAAGTCTTTCTTTCAAACTATGGGGCCAGGAGAACCCTTTCAAGACTTACTTTCACAGCCTAAAGAATGATAACCAAAATGTTCCATGTATAATAATGGGGTAAGTACTACACACTTACTGCAGTCTGTGCGGCTGATGTGGCTGTTAGTGCAGTAGGGAGCTTAACACCATCTGTGGTCAGGCAATTCTCTTCCTAGAAATCAGTAGCTTTAATTTGTTTAAAAAAAAAAGATAAAGCATAGGGGGGCCTAAAAACTAGCTATGCAGAGCTGCCAGTTTTCACAGCATTAACTCCTTTCTTTCTGGCTTACTCTCTTCAGTCACTCTCCGATGGCCATTTTAAAGCGCTATTGCTTAGACTCTTCTCAGGCTGCAACTGATTTTTTTTTAGGCTTGCTATAAAAGGATAAATTTGAATGGCTATTAATATGACCTCCTTAAGTTTGACCCCTCAAGAAATGAAAGTGTGCTACAATTCCTGTGCATATTCTAATACATCTACTAGCACTGACTAGAGAAGCATCAGGTTTCAAAGAAATCTTGCTAGGATAGGAAGAAATAAAACAGCTTTATAAAGAAAAAGAATAATTTAACAAGTGACGATCTGCAGTGCTCCTTTAACAGTAGTTATGCATTTTTTAAAAAGGCAAGATATCAGTAGAGAAGTTCCTCAGAAACAGAAGCAGATTCAGAAACAGAATGTGCTACAGGAGCCTGCTTCACTGAGAAAGGTTCAAGATGAGATCTCATCTTACTTCAGTTTGAAGATTTTTAATTTAAAATAGTACTAAATAACTCCAGTAGAAATAAAAGCACAGACACAGTTACATGGGAGACAACAAGCATTCTCCATTTGAGTTACGGCAATGAAAAAGAAGTGAGGCTACGCTTGCTTTAACTAGTCAGCAATGCTCAGCAAAGATCAAGGAGAACCAAAAGCAAGTGCAACAAATTAACACTATCTTTACCAGAGGACTCCCATCTCTGACGCTTGGAGTATATGTGCAGCAGACGGGATGCACAATGCACATGAATGTTGAAAAAATGCAAGTTTCAGAACAGTGATAATCAGTCATTCACCCTCCAGATACCACAAGCTTTACTTGCAAAAATAATAGTACACACGATACCATCTAGCTATTAAAATCATCATAAGCCTGTGCCACCATTTATGAAACATCACAGTGTGATAGTGACTGATTGATACTAATTTTTTGAAACCAGAATTACATAACACAAAGGTAAGGCAGGAAACGAGTCTGTTCAGACTATCTGTTACGTTCCGACTATATCTGTTTTGATAAACTAAACTGTGTGTGGCAATGCTGTCCGGCACTAGAATTGGTCATTGATGCAGTTAACCATTAAAATAGCTCTTGGCAGAGTTTTGGCACATGCCAACCAGCACTTTCCCAAACAAGCCAAGGTACTTTCAAGGTTGGCACAGACCAGGAATCCTTTCCAGCCTGCACAGGGCCATTCTGCGTTGACTATAAAGCAGTTAAGTGCTACGGACACAGTTGTTTTGTGTCTGTGGGCCATCATGCCAGAGAATGATCATGAACACATTTAATTTATTAGAATAGGCATTGCCTCTCATTCAAAGTACCACAAATCTAAATTTTTTCTCTGTATGTTATTTAAGAGCATGCGATTCTCTGCTGTGTAGTGTTTTTTGTAAACAGACAGTATGGGGATTACATTTGACACAGCGTGCTTATATAAGGTAAGATGAAAACAGTTTTTCATATCCAATCTTGAGTAAAATGAAAAGCAACCACGCACCCAGCCTTGATGTCTTACAGCAGTTCTTCCAATTTCAACACAATCAACAGATACATTTATGTTAGCGTTCAAAAAAAGCAAAAGAAAAAGAAACAAACACCCACTCACAATGCAAACAAATGCAGTCTTAATGTGAACTTACAAAAGTTCTAAATGAAAGCTAGGGTGCAACAGTTGAAATTTCATTTATGTTAAACAACCTCCCTTAAAGCTGCCTTAACACCAGAGGACTGTGAAGTGTCTAAAGCAACTTCTATTTTTAGAGAAGGTATGTAAGAGCCAGAGAACTGCAAACCAGTAAAGACTCATCTCTGCTCTGTGCAAACTGTCAGGAAATCTAATAAGGGACGTGCGTGCCTGTCCTATGGTATACCGTAAAGGACATCACATCACAAACCTTTAGTGCTTTCGAAGAGTCAGCCAGCTTGCAGATGAACACTGATATCTGTAAAAATTCACCTGGATTTCTGAGAAGGCTTTCATCAAGGTCTCTCATAAAATGCTCTTATGGAGACTGAGAAGTCATAGGATATGAGAGCAATTATTCTGGTAAAGACAGAGACTGACTGCAGGGAATTACAGAACTTTAACCAAGTATCAAGTGATTTGCTTGCAAAAAGGCAGATGAAATGTGAAGAGATTCACAGAGGACAAAAAATAATCTCAAAATCACATGGGCATTAAAGATGACCTTTACTACGCAGGAGCATTATCTTGAGATGACTGTATATCCATGACAACATTAATTCAGAGCTCAGGAGAGGTTAAAAAAGCCAATCAAGCATTGGGATTTATCCTGAGGAGAGGGCACTCTTATGACAATGTGTAGTCCTATGCCAATGTATAATCCAAGGGTCTCCCTGAATGCTGAACGCAATTTCTAATTCTGCCCCCCCTCCCACCTCCCCAACAGAAAGGATAACAGAAATGAAAGAAAAGTGCAGAAAAGCACGATGAACAGATCAAAGCTACAGACAACTTCTGTTTTAGGAACAATTAAGTAGTCATGAACTGAACCGGACAGGATAGTGGTTTATAAAGTCACAGCTTGCTGGAAATAGAGAGTGATTGCTCACTATTTCTTCCAACACAAAAAAAGATAGAAAGGGATTAAGAAACTATTATATAGCAATAAACAAACACAAGGCCGTGTTCACAAAACACATAGTTCAGCTGTGGATATCTGTGCTACAGGATGCTGCGAATAGCAGAAGCTTTTTAAGAACAAAAGCAATGAGACAAATTCATGGAGGGTCCACCTAGAACAGCTTGGCAGGGGGGCAAATAATACGGATTGACCTTGTGTTCTTACCATTGCAAATTATTTTACACAGAGACGTACAACACTTCTATTGTATTACCCAATGGCATAGGCTATGATGAGCCCATCAAATTCTCTTTTCCACTCTCTGTATTCGCTTCCTACAGACCAGCGAGTCAAGTCCAAGATTCTGGACACCTGAAAACCTGAACCCAAGATATTTAAAGTACTATTTATAGTCTTTTCATGAAAATTAACTGTTCTGGTTTTGGGACTCGATGAACTGGGAAGTGAGAGAAAAAAATTGTCTCAGACTGCAGAATTATTTTTCATGGAAACAAAAGGCAGTTAAAAACCTATGTTTCCTTCCACTCTATGAGCAATTTGATTTTTTTTGCCTTCCTCTTCTCAAACGTAAACAGACAGGTAAATTCAGATGTCAAAACCCCAAAAGATAGTAAGTTTTATGTACATTTCTCTCACAAAGAAGATCAGGAAAGAACAACACACAAATCATGCTAAACTATTGTGCCACAGCAATGGCTTCTCAGTTAAAATCTTTGAAGCACTGCTGGTCTACACAGATACACACAGTAGCACTAGCTATGGTACAAGAACCATTTTACGCTGCTCCATTCATAAACTAACCTGTCATCAGTTCCATATAGCTCCATTTCAGGTGTGTAAGAAAGCCTGAAGATATTTCATACCTCTAGAAGTTTAGGAGTGACTGCACATCTGAACTGCTTTCTGTAACTGCATGATATTGGTACCTATATCTAGGCAGAAAACAAAACCCTGAATCTTCCCTTTTCAACTTTGCATTACTGTTTCTTCAGTGTCAGGGTGTAATACAATAGCGTACTAATGGATATGCTTTCAAATGATGTCATGTATACAGTAATTCCTGGTGGTCTGTTTAGAAGAATAATGCTTTCAATATACAAACTTTTACTCTGAAAATGGATTGTCTGTAAACCATTTAGAGATATTGTTTATACTGCAAACCAATTAAATCAATTAATATACTCTACCCTAACAACATGATATAAACATTTGCCTGTGGACTGAGACAGCCCAATGGCAAGTCAACAGACTTCACAATTATTGATTAATTTCTACTCCTATGGATATCAACTAATATTTATTTGAAATTATAATGATCAATTACTTGCGTTGGCTACTACAGAGAAAGGGAAACCCCAGAAAGCTTACCTACTTCTAGACAGCACTGGTATAATGACCTACAGTATTATACCCTAATAACCAACTTCAAAGAAAACACCAATTCCCAGAAAACTCAAAGCATGATAAGCCTACTGTAAGAAAAAGCATTTCTAAAAGTATTTTGATATTTTACTGTATACTTTAATATAACTCATATCAGAAAAAATACACTTTCTACACAGTTATTAAAAAATAAAAGTGATGAACAAGCAGTAATAAACCTAGAAAAGATGCTAAGATCGAAATAATTCTGTTCTATTTTAATTAGAGGGAAATTAGACCATTTTTTAAATTCCAGATTAACTATAAAAAAGAAGATATTAAATAACCAATGTATTAAAAATAATATACCTACTTCCCAGTGATGGTCCTCCAAAGCTGTGCACCTGCAATAGCGAGAATGTAAGATGAAACACGATGCACTAAAACAGAAACATTTTTTTTTTTTCTTTATTCATAAGGAATGTTCAAATTTTGGGCAAAATGAATAAGGAAGTCTCTGTAACAGTCAAAACAGGAAGGATATAATAACTCAGAGTAACAGTTCTTGAATTGTTTTCTGTACACTTAACATACCAGTTAAAAATGTAAAAAATCAGTATTTTATATTGCTACATTTTCACATGGAAGGAGAAGATAACCAACATGACTCACACTTTACATCTACAAACTGACAACCACTTTCTACATTCCTTACGAATCTGTAATAGTCTTGCCATCTAGTGGTTGGATGGGAGTGTGAAGTAGCTACACAGAAGTGTTACACTGGGAAGAATTTTTTCTTGCTTTTTGGAGTGGCACTTCATTGATTTCAAGTCACTACTACAAGATTTGTACAGTATTACTTCAAGAACCGGATTGCTCTCGAACTCTGTGTACAATGCCATCAAAGGCAATAGTAAAATAAAAAAAGTTAACTGTAGTAAAATAATCATCCTGTAAGCTGGGAAACGCAGGTCTAGCTAGCCTCACCTCTATGATGAATGCTTAAATAATCACATAGAAACGGGAGTGAAACACAAATGAAGACAGGATTGTATTTTTACACTCTGAGCTTGGTTAATATTGGTACACCTTGGATTTGGCCAATACAAATATATTAGTAATTACAGCTAAGAGAGAATTTATGTAAATCACTACCTTCCAGCTAGCGAGTTATTCAACATTAGTGGCGATTTCTAGAACACAGAGCTTAAAAATCAAATTCTGCTAAGGTTTGTAAGTTGACCTCTGAGCTTGTAATGCTCAGGCAGGAAACAGAATGGTAATGAAGACTCCAGAGAAGGCAATGACACTAAACCGTGCTTCAGAAAAGGTTGCGAATAACTGCCGTAACTTAGTAATAGGCTTTGGTGGTCAGAAATGACATGGTAGTACATCAAAGAGGAGTACCATGCTTCTCTGACACCTATTTCCTGCTTTTGTACTATGTTCAGGGGATTTTTCAAACACTTTGCATGGGGATTCAACATCAAACAAAAGGCAAAATAAGACACTTCAAAAAAAATCTTCCTGACAGTGAAAATTACAGACTGACCACGAGCATTTTGCCAAAGAATTTTCAAGATGGTAGCGAAGTACAGGACAGGAATTAAAAAAAAAACCGAACCACCAGTGCAGCCAACAAATCCAAAATCCCTTTCAAACTTGGTTGTATTCACCTAAGATTGTATACACACTGGAAGCTAAACACTCATAAAGTAGAAAAAAATACTGCTCACATCTTATCTCAACTGTGCTAAGATAGGTCATTTCTCAATCTATTTACAAAGTTGACCAATTTATATTGGGTGTCCCAAACCTTCCAACAATGACATGATTACAGTAATGTCAGAAGAAGTATGAATGCTTAGGAAAACTTTGTATTTTAGAAAACAATGCATTTTCAGACCTAGCAGCTAAGAAACAAGAATGACTGTTCACTGATACCAATTATACTCATGCTAAAACAAATCTCCTAATTCCCTCTCTATAAAATATAGCAGAACTTCATTGAAAATGGTAATAGATCATCACAGATATATTATTCTTCTCTGAAATTAGCTAATACTTTTACAATAATCATAGTATTGAAGTGGATTTAGTAATGAACTAACATGCTCTGAATTGCAGGTCTTTAAGGAAGGAACTCTATCAGTATACTGCCTTACCTCTTATCCTCGAGAATACCAAATCTTTTATTATCTGAAGAATTAGCACTCCAAGTATGATGAGAGAAGTCAGATGATACACTCTCCAAGGGGTCAGTGCAACAAACCTAGAATGTCAAGAAGAAATGAATGCTGAGTACTTCTAAACTTATTGGAAGCATATGTAAACTGGCAGCTGCTATTAGTACTGAAAATAAATAAATAAAAAAAATAGACCGGTATTACGTTAATTGAATTTAGTTTCTCCCCACAACCTTTTCACAGGAAGCAAACATTGAGAGCTCCAAGCATGACATAGTCTCATTTAGAGACACAATCGTTAAACATACATTGAGTTTGTAGTAGATTTTTGTCCGTACATTTATTTAAGCAGCGGAAGTATAGAAAACAAAATGTTCTAATTATTGCATAGGAAACATTACTTTTTCAAATTAATTACTGTTTTATTAACGTAAATTGTCTTGGCACAACACATACGAAAAAGGTTGAACATTTTCTTGTGTTTCCTATAGGGTCTATGTTCACACAAGATTTTTATACAAATCATTCTTTCAAATGCAAAGATGAGGTAAAACTGTAACATTCATGGCATAATACTCAAACTTGTCTTCGTAATGAGCTTTTGTGAATTTTGTTTTTCATTACATAAATTTTTAGAACATGTCCAAGTCAAACAGACCTAGACTCAGAATGTATGATTTATAATCTCATGCACTGCTGACTTTGCTATCCAGGTGTGTTTGGAGATCAGTTCTTCTATCTGTTTTACTGACAAATATCTTAACTCACAAAAAAGGACATGAAGTATAAAAGAAATAAAATTCAATTAAATAAAAAAAAGCTGAAGTATTTTACTAGCTTGTTTCAAGCACTTTAAATCAGACATCTGAATACGGATAATGAGCACATTAGTATCTTTTTCAAGGTAAAAGCAAACCCAAGTAACTTAAAAAAAACCAAACAACACTTGGGGACAGCCAAAACCAGTAAGAAGCCAAGGCAGTGGATCAAATGAGAATACCAACAGAAACAAAATCATACAAAGCTGGGAGGTTTCCAAGACACCTCTCGGATTTGAAAACAGGGCAACTGGCCACCCAGCTAGTTGCTGCTGCAGAGTTTTTCTGCAAGAAAGAGAGGGAAGGCAAGTGAAACCGAGTAGCAAGCATGGCCACTGGAGGAAGCCAAGAGACACCCTTTGAGCACACTTGGATTTTTAAAAAGAAAATTGACTTCCACGTGTTTCTAACAAGCTCAGGACACAATGCAGTTTTAGAAAACTGCTCCAGTATTCCTTGCAAACCTCAAAAAACCAGGATTGCATCAAAGAAAATGTCCGTGACACTAATTTTTGCATTTAACACAAACTCATAATGCTCAATCACCCTGAGCAGACCAGGATATGATTTCCAATATGAACAGATAAGCTCACGCTGAAAGTTTTTTCTGAATATTAAGGGTTTCTACATCTGTGCAGAGTTTGAATTGTAAGACTATTCTATTAAAAAAAAGTATGAAATCAGTACCTCTGTATAATTTCAACCAGCTCAAGAAAACCAATAAAGATGTATAGAGAAAAATGATTACGAGGTAAGCTATTTCAAAGCTTCCCAAGCATAGCTCATTAAATCAAAACTCCTAACAGCTTTGCATCATGCTGTACCACTATTTTTCTTGGTAATAATCTTCAACATTAAAAATTCTTGATTCTGTTTAAGGATTAAGTTCAACTGCACTGAAGACTTTGTTTAGCCTACTTATTGATAATGGCGGGTGGGAGGAGAGATGTAACACCATATAGAAAAATCAAATGAGGAATTCTTCATAAAACTTCCAGGTATCAGAAGTTTATAACAAATGCAGACCATTAAGTTATGTAGGCTTAATACCATGCCTATTCTATGGGTTCTTTGTGGTGCTTATGCATTAATATTTTATAGACTCAAACAGTATGCCCTGATTTAGCGATTACCATTGTCCAGTCCTCAGTGGTTTCAAAGAAACACAGCAATGCTGAAATTTATGTATGTGTGCGTGCATGCCGGTGCATACAAACACACACATTTTACTAGGTCTTAAAAGTAAGACCAGATGTTTACTAAAAAGCTTTAGCCTATCTTTCAAAGAACATACAGAACATGTTTGACCTACTTTATGCTGACAACTAAACCATACTCCGAGTTTCACTGCAATCACAGCTGTCACCTGCTGTTAAAAACAATTGCACTAATGCAGATGAGGATTAGCAAACAAGGATTAACAAGGTAGCATCCTCTCTGAAAGATGCTTCCAAGTTATGGCATTCTACCTTCTTGATACTGCAGTCTTCCTGCTCCGTAGCTTTTGGGGAAAAAAACTGTAATCTAGTTGGAACAGCTAATGTAGTTGCCAAACAAGGGCTCTTCACTTGTTTGGAGAGCTTTGACTTGTTCTGACTGGACTTGCCATGCCTTAACATTATTAGCTGTCACACTCCTTCCTCCCTTATTTAGATGGTGCTGTTTGCAACAAAGTCCAATCTCTTACAAATTCATTCACAGCTGGTGTGTGTCAGCCCTCAGGTGCTCCAACAATACAGATCAGAAAAACTCTTTGCGAGCCATATGTCAGAGATCTATGTCCTCGAAGCCCTTACTGGTCAAAAGCTGATAAGGTGCCCTTGTAGGTTTTTTGGCATATGTCTATCATAAGCTTCTCAAAAGGTTAGTCCAACATGCCGGGATCTGAAAACCACTTACTATGCTAACAGTGTCAGGATTCAAAATTCTTATAGGAATTATCAACATGATGCATAGCAACCAAACAAAAAGTTTCAGTGGTATTTCTGCTTATCATTAGGAATTGGGGCTTTTTTTCCCCTTCTTTTTTAAGGAAAAGGACAGAGTTCACTTAAGCATTTCTAACACACACGCATATCTGACAAAACTGAAAGCCTCCAGAATGACATCATCATACACTGCACAAAAATATTTCTGTTTAGTAGAAGAATCAATAGCTATACTTACTGAACAAACTGTTATGCTCTCTTTTTAAGCAATAACAAAGCAGACTGAAGTTCAAGTTGTTTGATTTCTTCTACAAGCGGTGTGGAAGTAAAAACCACTACTAGAGACATAAACAAGTTTTGTCCCCCTGTGAAATTCTGCACTATTTTGAGAGGTATGTTTTGCGTTTTGGTTTTTCTTTTGTTTTTTTCAGAAAGCAAAGGTTAAAACAACATATAGAATTATGCATTTTACATAATGATTTCATCAGTTAACAGGGCAGCTTGGATGACAAGAGGGCAAGAAACTCTGCTGTAGACATTGTAGGTCATGAGGTGCCACGGGACGCTAGGTATCCCCAGCACACGAGAGCCATTCACTCAGACACAGCTCCAGAGGTAGGATACAGCCATCTGGTTTGGGGGCTGATGCCAACAGTGGTCTCACCCATGAAAGATGTCCTCCGCTTAAACGTGTAGAGTGGTCAAGTGAAAGAGCTACGGGAGGCAGTAAGCAGTTGGCAGACCACTACGGAGTACGATCTCCAAAAACTTCATTGCGTAAGAACCTGAGCAACTTGGTCTAACTGGACCTCATTTGAGCAGGTCAAACTAGCTGACCCCCTGTTGTCCTTCCAAACTGCATGCTTCCACATAGGAAGAATGGAAGCTTGATGGAACCAAGCCTGCTACTGAACTCCACGGTGGGAGATTGAGAAACCATGACAATAAAATGAAATAGGAGAGGTATCAGCTATTGACTCTTAGGACAATTAAGCAGTGGCTGCCCACAGAGGTTGTGGAATTTCCATCCTTGAAGGCTGTCAAGACAAAACCTGACAATCTGTTCTGAATTAAGTACTGATCTTTTCAGATCAGAGCTGGAGGTTGGACTAGAGACCTCCTGAGGCCTGTACCAACCTGAACAATATTTTCATTCTGTGACTAATTTAGTCTATTAAAAGTGGCTGGCAAATCCTTTTCTGTAAAATGCTGAACTTAGAACTTTAAGGCGTAACAGTTTCTACTTCTTGGCCTGGTTGTACTGCAGCTGGACTGAAATGATCCTAAACTGCACAATTAAGAGTCAAAACTTGACAATTTCCACAACTACAAGTCAAAGTTCAACTGTATAATGGTAAACCCTTTCTATCGCAATTTTAAAATAATATGTATATACAATACTACATACAAATGTGAGATTTTCTGGGGAAAAAAAAAAAAAAAAAAATACACCATTCTGAAACTCCACTGAGAGCTACCCTACCTGCTCTTCAGCATTTCACCTTCACTTCTTCCTACCTACAGACAATGACAGACTACAAACTCATTTTCTTAAATCCCATAATGCAACTTTTCTTAGCAAGTCACACTTCTTTATTTTTAGTGTCACCAAATAAACACGCATTGCCATTAATCTGTACTGCCTCTTCAGAAGTTGCTAAATTCAAACATAACCTTTTCAGTATTTTGGCAACTTTCATATTTTGCTAAAATGTTAAGTTCAAGAACCGTGCTCCAACTAAAAATAAAAAAAGAATATCCTTTTGACAAGCTTCCCATAACCATGAAGGTCAGATGGAAAGAAAAAATGGGACAACAAATGCAGCTGAAATCCCAATGGCAGAAGCAAGACTGTACATAGTAGAAGAGCAACATATTAAAACTAATGATTACACCTAATCTGGTTAGAGAGCTCCTTTACTTGCTCCTGGAGGTGATATTATCTAATATCGCATCACCTGAAGATAGAAAAGTACCCTAAGGTACCTTGTCCTTCTTGTCTTTTCTCCAACCTTTATTACAGTATGGGATGGCCATATGTCAATAGTGGCAAGATATGTTAACTAACACAACAAATCCACTGGATCTGTTATATCAAGAAGTAGCCACCTCCCAGTGCAGAGCTCCTGGGCCAATTAGCTGCACAAACCTGATCGCACAGAGTCATTCAAGTGGCACAAGCCAGCTAAGAAATTTCAGAGGCAAACATTGTCATACAAGATTGCAGTCTGTAAACATAAAGAACTCTTATAGGGCATGACAAAAGCCATTTTTAACTGTACTTGTGAGATACAGGGAAGGGACGGACCTACTAAATTGCTTTAAAAGTTAAATAAATCAACTTGATGATACAAGCCTCATTTCAGCTGTGAAGGTATTTGTTTACAACACATTCTAGAATTATGAATGACTTGTACTTTGTAAACACAAACCATAAGAAAATATTTCATCAGGAATTAAATGATTTAGGTTATAAGCAGCCAGAGCTAGTTATTTCTGGAAAGCCTTAGCAGGTACACTTTTAGTAACCATCTATCCTTGGATGAATTAGAGATACTCACACAAATAAATGAAAGCTGTGAATAACACAGACGTGAACACGGAGCTTTGTTTCACCGTCAGCTAGTACAACACAGTTATTGGCTGCATAAGTGATTTGCGGACTTCAGTTCAGTGCTCAACAAACACGTATTTACATTTTAAAACCAAAGCCCAAACTCTTCAGTCTTTTTGTGGAGTTCTAAATAGCACAGGATGGTATATACTTGTTTCCTCATTAAACGCTAAGGTGAAAATCCACTAACACCTTCCAGCCATAGTTTTCCATAGAACTGGTCTTCTGTAAGACACAGGTAAGCAAGCACGGGCTATGACATGGAACAGGTAAGAGAATGGCTCTCACCTGTGCAGATCAAATATTTCTAGTGCATTTTGAGAATGCTCAACTGCCAACAATGGATATTCTGGCTTTTTTATCTGCTAATTTTAAAGGCACGTCTACTCCTGCTCTTACAGGGGACTGCCCAACACCGTTTCAGACAGGCGTCCACAGTGATGGCATGTAGAGAAGGAAAAGATGTGGTCCTAACAGTTTCCTGGTGGTAACTCTTTCCTACCTGGAGCTGAATGTAGACCATTCTTCCGTGCTTACTGCTGGAGTGATCAGCACCAGGCTGGCTGCAACAAATTCTGATGCGTATCTCAAGCAAGAGGTCTGGGGAAGGGGAGGAGGGTTAGTTTTCTTCTAAATACAGCATGAAGTGCACTTCCCGAAGAACGCTGCTGAAATACACTGCAAAGGCAGTATCAGAAAGCTCGTGCTCTTACTGATCACTGGTTCGATCATTTTGTTTGCCCTCTTCTGAATCAAGAAGCAACAATATATATTAAATTCAATTATATTTTGTTTAAAGGTGATTTAACACTTTGGCTCTCCTAATCGAAAAAACATGCCAAAGCAGGTCTGCAAAACCTGCTTTCTACATCTATTAAACATGTGAATCTACAACTTCTATGTGAATTGCTCTTAGATGTAAATGATTTTCATATTAAGCTTCTGTAAATATCAAAATGCAGTATCTATAAATATTAAACCCCAAATGCTCAAAAGTATTCAATGCATTTGAGATCCAAAACTCAACAATCCATTATTTTTCCTGTGGTTCCTTTAGTACATCTTGGTCTGAGCCAAAGTATTTAGATACTTGTTCAAGAATTACAGTGCAAAAATCCCTTCCCCATTCCTGCACAAGAAGTGTAGATACTCACTTAAGGCAGAACAAGTTATGCACGCTTTTTTGGTAGCTTCTATTTATAGAATAGAATTTGGTAGAATCTTGTTATATTGATATGATATTTAACTGTCAGTCTGCATATCTGAAAGATACACAAAAACCTGTGGCACTGCACATTCCCTGTTGCAGAGAGGGGAACATATTACATGTAATAAAATACATTTGCATATGTGCTGTCAAAAATTTTAGAATGAACAAAGATTTTATAAATTTTGTCTAAAAAAACCCTCCTCACCCCTACAAAAAGCATAAATTGTTGAATAAAATAATTTCAAAAACAATTACTCTACTTTTTATGTTAATCCAGATTTAAAAAATACACACCACCACTCTGGGTACCTGGCAGCTTGAACTCAAATAGCTGTATATCTGTTTAGCTGAAAACACATGAAATACTGTAATAGAATGCTTCTTAAAATATGTACATTAAAAAAAGTTTTACATTACCTTTAATTTAATGGAGAAAAGTGTAAGCTTCTGTACAGACATATATTAGGAAGAAACACCTTTTTCACTAAAAGTTTCTTCTAAGTAAGAATGCCACCCAAGAACTTAAGATATCTACGATTTTTAATAAAACATTTCAACCAGAATAGAATGAAGAACTGGAAAGCAGTTGATTTGTGACTTATGTGCCAACTAGCAATGAGTCTTCCATTGGATAGTGCTCAGAAGACTGTAAGTTCTACCACTAAGTACATAAAAATAAAAAAATAGAAGAGGCACGATTCTTATTCTAAAACTTGCAGCATTTTCTTTAATTCTTTCTTTGTTAAGACAAAGACAATTCAGTCGTCAACCTTTTATTCAAGAAGCTTATTTGTCAAGTTTTATTCAAAAGATGAGGATCATATTTGTTCAGCCAGAAAGCAGAGATCAAATCAAACCTGGACAGCTGTTCTTTAGAAAACCTTCTAGAACTTACTAGGAACAAAGATTGTGGAGTAATAAATAAATCTCTTGTGATAAGAAACAGAATCCCACAGACTTAAACTACTAGTGCTTTGACAGCCACCTGTAGAAGTGGTAGTTCTCTCGGAGGTCTGTGCACAGGTCGCAGGGCATAAGGCACAAACTGCTGGACACTTCTAACTAAAGTTAGTAACACATAGGATAGGAGTTCAAATTGTATATTGTCTCTACCCTGATTACACGAAATGACATTTCAAACTTATTATAAATAAGTCTAAATAAAAATGAAAATAGTACAATTCTCTAAGCAAAAATATTAGAAGAATCTTTAAAATGCTTTGCATTTAAGCACCAAAGAGAAATTTGCTTAAAAGCTGGTAAATTTGGAAGCATATTGGTGGTCTGGGAAATAGGATCAAGTCAATAATAAAATGTCGCATTACAAAATTAACTCACACTGTTTGCAAGGAAACCTCTTGGGGAATGCAGCAGTTAGAATCACATTTCAACATCTGTGGCTTGTGGATCAGCTTTACCGCAACCTATTGCATTCAGATAGGCATATAAAATAAAAAATTGAGAAGGAGGAAGTTTAAATGACCTAAGCTACATACCTTCTGAATCTACCATGACATTAAGTGCTACTGTTACATCGGTGAAAACAAGGGATGATATTTCCATGGAAGTTAAAATTATTTTGAATTAAACACGTAACATCAAATAACCTGGCTTCCTTTTTTTTTTTGCAGAAACATGCCCAGATGACCTTAATTAACCTGTACTCTGGCAAAGTACAGAAGAAATCCTAATCCCATTTTCTCATACAGTAGCAGCAGTTTGATGATAAACAATCCACCCCTACCATGCTGCCCTAAATCTCCTTTTCTTTAATGCTCTCATTAGTCCTGTAACATCTACCATGGAGCATAGCATATCCCCCCTAAAACCTCCATTGTTCTCAAAATTCTACTTACTATATGAAAGGTCTCATTATTTTGAGTTAATACGTGAAGAAATTATCATTTCTCTCTTAAGACAACAGCTTTAGACACAGCATTTCTAAGTTTTAGCAAGACAGAATAAACCCAAGCCATGTTGCAATTCGTCTATTCTCCTTTGTTCGGGATTTCCATCTTCCGCAAAGTCCTCATCCTGGATTTGGTCCTAAATTGTTCAGCAATGCTTGCTTTCCCTCACTTCCTCAATTATCCCATTTGATTTCTTTTCTGATTGATCCTGTTTTCATCTTACTGGTTGAAAAATGCTGTAAACTGTCCAGGTTTTTATGTAACACTGTCTGGCTCTTAAACAATGTCAATTTTCATTCCTGTAAACCAACTTCTTGGCCAAAACTATGCAGACTGTCACTAAAAAGCTGTTGAGATAATGGCTTTAAATTTTTTTGCTAACTAAATTAAATTAATTTAACTTTCTGTTCCACGCTTCTACCTCCAAAGTCTTCAAAAGTTTTAAGAATTTGTATTGGAAAAGTGAACACAAGCTTAAAACTGCCTGAGTCAAAACAAATAGACCCTAAAATTATACCACAACTTGTGTTGCCATCAGAATTTTAGCTTTACTTGAGAAAGCATATTTTGGAATATTACCGTCTAGGAAAAAAAACCCCGAAACAAAACACCAAACCACAAACATTTTTTTTAAGCTTGCAGAACAAACAGCAATTTACTGTACTATAGCTAGGTATATTAAATAATCACAACACCAGTAAGTTACAAAATCTTGGTAAAAGGCAGCAAATTAAGTTAAGACTATCAGACTAGAAGAAACATAAACTAGCAACCATGTAAGAAACCCATTCACGTGGATGCACAGTGAATTTCAAAACTGCCTATGCCAGAATTTTTTTCTTCTCTTTTCTGGTAATGAATGTATTATAATTATAAAAGAAATGCGTCAATATATAACCTAATCTATTATCCTTATTTAAGGGAAAAGAGAGAGAAACTCTTCTTAGGGTTTGAGGCAGGATTACAATCTGTATTAAATTATTCACTTGCGTGTTATCCTGATACTTTGGATTTGCGGAAAGTAATCCCAAAATTACTAAAAAGGTAGCTCTAAGATTTCCTGTAACAAAGACAGCTGAAGACTAAAATTTCCCAAATTCAAAAGCACATTTAGCATCTGGTTGCTGTAAGAAGAAAAACATTTTGTCACAGAAACATACAGATGTGTTCTCCTGACTCAGGAGATATTACAAATTTAAGATAGTGATCTGAAAGCCAACATACTACAAACTGGCCTTAAAATGTCAATACCCCTTCTCACTCCAACTCACTTAATTTTCATGCATTTTTCTTTATGTTTTGATTTCACAGATTTCTTTTATTCCAATTCTCACTTAATTTAGTTTGGTAATCTCCCTCCTGTCCACCGCCACTGATAAATTTCCCACATATACTCTAAATGAAAGAAAGTATTTTGAACCAAGTATTTTCTTCCCAAGGATTTAAATTTGGGCAGAATCAATTCTTTCTGTATTATTTTTGCTCAGTATGCTCTCAGATTTGAGTGTGGTTGTGGGAAAGCATATGTCTGAGAGGAAAAAAAAAAGGATTCTGAAACAGCTGAATTACTGTGTACCTGAATTAAAGCAATAGGGAGTAAACTATTTATATACTGCAACTTGCAATTTCAATAACTGGACTCATCAAAAATCCAGAGTTCTTTAATTGAAATTAAAACCTCAGTTTAGATAGCCAATACAATCTATACAGAGTCTCTGTAAATTTCTTACTAATGACATCTCTGGTAGCATGCTGGTAATGAGGACTGGTTTGGATGGATAAAAGCCACATGATCCTTGTACAAGTGCTAAGGGAGTGATCCTTAAAGAAGGGACCACACACACTGCTGGAGGAAAGCAACCACAAACTTCACAAGCCCAAGGCAGTACTGAAAAACACTGATCACCACACCAGCCTTCTAGGAATAACAACATCACTAGCATAAGACCACCACCTAATACAGACAAGACCAAGAAGAAGTAACATTTTGTAAGCAGTGGACTTCCTAACGTTCAGGATGCCAAGTTCACTAAGATGTCCTGTTTGACTGAGCCGTTCCCCGAGGACTACATTTCCAGTGGTACCCGCGGTCCACGTTGATAACAGGCAGAAATTTAGTGTCCCCTATCTCAAACACTTTAAATGGAACATAATGATATAGCTGTACCAATGCATATATAGAATTACAAACAGCTATACAAATCTGGGCACGGCATGTCTAATAGGTCAGTTTCTTTCTTGTAAAAAAGAATAAAAATCCAGATACAAGCATACACTGTGTATGCACACTGCTCTCTAACTGCGCAGAAACCTTGCTTTATAGGAAAGCTGTCCATCAAGATGTAGTAGTGGCAGCATTCACAGTTTGCGTGCAAACAGCTGAAAGAAATGCCTAGCCCAGTACTATTTTCTTATGTTGAAAGCATAAATTAATGAACGAAAAGTACTTTGAGATCTCTCCATACTAAGCACTATCATTGCCAAGCAGAGATTCAAGTAAGAAACACTTTAATAACAAATCTTAAAGTGAATTGGATACTTAAAAAACAAAACAAAACAAACACTTCAATAACAAATCAAATTGGATACTTAAAACAAAACACACCAAACCTCTAAACTCTGAATGTGTTTTTGTTGCTAACATGTAAATAGCAATTAGAGTTTATATCTGGAATAACCTTCCTACTGCAGTCTTTATGTGATGCAATGTACACAGCCAGTTCAGATATAAGAAATAGTGTTTCCTCTCTTGATGAATTAATTCTCCCATACAATGAAAATATTCTTTAGTTGTGAGACCAAACAAACAAAAAAAATCTGAGTATGGATGGTGACAGAAGACACTATTTTTAATGGTAAACTTGGGCAGCATGCCTGTCTAAATCAAGGAATGATACTTGTATTCTACACAGTCAGTCAGTTAAGTTGTTCATCTAGTACATTAACATCATGTAACATTGTTAACAACAGACCTGCAGTAACATACAAATTTGTATATCAGAAAGCATATAAAAATCCTCAAAGAAAAATTTGGATTTGAGCTAGCAATGAGAACAGCAAACAGGGCAACACAATAAATTCCTTCCACATGGAGACAGAAACAGAGAAAACATCTATTACATCTTAAGTCTTCCTACTGCCTCTCTTCCCGAGAAACCCTATGGAAATCAGTCATTTGGGCAACTGGTGCATCTAAGGACGACCTTGCAGACATTAATGTATTATGTCTGAAACGTGTCACTGCAAATACAAAACATGTATTTGAAACACATATCCGCAGACTACGAAAGACAAGTAACAGCACAGAATTGCTAAAAATAAACTTGTGCCCCTGGCCTCATAGAAATATTGAGGATGACAGATTGGGAGAACAACAATGAAAGGTGGCCGCTATCCCCTCTACCCCATACACACACACAAAGTAATAATTAGGCTAGAATACTAGCTTAAAATCTAGGGTTGACCGTTAATATTTGTCTAAGATTAAACCCAAGACTGAAAGTTATCAGTCAGCAGGCTAACACTTAGAATACCTGGACTAAGCTTCTGGCACCAGCAGAGTGTTTCTCTGCTCGTGGGCAAATCACTCACTTTTTCAGTACTACACGTGTAAAATAGGAAAAAAATACTTATTCTCCTCATGTGTTATTTTGACATTGGTTTGTAAACTATCTACAGCAGAAAAGTAGAATCCATATCACATTTCAGATGATTAGGTGCTAAATAATATATATTTAACCCTTGTTCATTTTAAACATTTCCAATTGGGGTCCTTTGGGGCAGGGGGCTTTAAGCTGCTCATGGTGAATAAATAATGGAAGTGGTAAGTGCTACATGCTTTTTCAAAAACCAGATTCCTTTTTAACTGCCAGCCTTGTTTCATTCATTTTTGAGAAAATTTTATGAAAAGTTAGTTCACTAAATATACCAGTACATATAAAATCTAAATTGTATTATAATTAATATTTGATACATTTATTCAAAATATTAAAACATATCGCATCAGCTTTTGCAGGGTCTGAACTTTTGTGCAGCCGTTATGTTAGAAATCCAAGGAAACTAAGAAACGGTCCAGTACTGCCTACTCTAAGAAGGTCCTGAAGTCACGATCAAGAACTAGTTGCTTTAAGCCTTGTTAAAGAGTCCATGATGATTTGTTAGCAACATTCAAAATATGAAGGAAAACAGAATGAAATTAAATCAGTAAATTTCTTGTACCTACAAGAACATTATTGCAGTAGTAAACATCAAAAATGCATTTATATACAATATCATGGTCGAAAGATTCTTAATGGGAAAAAGGTTACAACCAACTATAAAAAAAAGCCAGAAACAACACCCAAAGGATTTTGCGGCATCAGAGAAATAGCTGACCCCCAGCAGCTCCTACTGCAACAGTTTACACATGAAGTGGTTTGAATGGCATACATGCAAGAACTAAACTAAATGTGAGGGAAAACACAGTCCCGTCAAAATTAAGACATGGGAGGAAGGGACTATCACTACTTTTCCAACATTTAGAAAACTGTAAAATTAAACTTCACCTCCCTCTTCCACCAACATTATTGCTGATACAGTGAGAAAAGCCTCCCATCCAGCAACAGAGACTTCTCAACTTCGAGAAACACCGAGATTAGCGGCCCTGCACACTGGGAGTGAAACCACCTCTGCATAGGGATACTTGCAGGCATACGACGAAGAAAGATGAGGCACATGAAGCAGTAACTGGGAAATGTTTCTTCAACCTAGGCTCCGGCCAGCACAAAGCCCTCTTAGGAGAGACTTCACAGGCAGCAGGGGCGAACTCTCATTCCCAGTCCTGAAGCAGCAGCGACTGGCTGAGCCATCGCAAACCAGGCTGACCAGTTGGATCTCAAACGAGAAAAGGGGAAGCAGCAAACACACTGTGCTGCAAACACTCAGGATGACAACACCAAAGCAGGGAAATGTAAAACTGGATTTAAATGTTTGCTTCATTTTCAGAGTGTCAGATTTCATAGGTTTGCTAAAAAGACCTTTCCTGATGTTCTTCAGTCTAAAAAACCACAGAAGTTCACTGGCCATCATATCTGCTCCTACATATTTCCTAGTTTGTCTCCACCTCTCAAATCTCCCTGGTGCTAGGATAGTGAGCTTCCTGCTGAGGTACAATACCACCAAAGTAAAAGCAATCCTTGCCCTGACTTTTGCCACTCTGACTCATCCTGACAGTAAGAAAGCAGACTGAACTCTAAATTTTGATAAAATAACTTCAAACAGTGGTCATCAAACCAGTTGCCAGTAAGACTACCAAAGAAGGTTTCCTATAGGCATTAGGTAATGCATGCGCTATATACCTTGCTTATGAACAAAGTCGGACAAAAGAACAGCAAACAGGTTGCCCAGCAGCTACTATTCCTTGAGACACAGCAATGTAATGTTAGACGCTGTCCCTGAAAATTTTATCAGGGCCGTGTCACAAAGAAACATTATGACTCTTCCAAATCACTGAAAAGAACAGATGATCTCTGAGGTATGCAGAACATGAGAGCAAAACCATGTAACCTTCTCAATGAAAGGATTTATCATGGATACCTAAGAGCAAGATGGATAATAAAAGTCAACCTAAATTAGACATCACACATACTGCTCCTGGGAATAAAGAGGATAAAATGATTTTGAAAATATTTGCACAGAGAGATTTTCTCATGCAACACAAAGCTTCAGAAAGTTCTCTTTCCACAACTTGGATCTCACGTTTAAAAATCACGCTGTTAGGGTTATAGAGAACTAAGTGGAGTTTGTAATTAATCCACCTCTTTGCTTGTTTGCCTCTCATTCACTTAAGAGGAAAGGAGGCAGTTCTCGCCACAGGAAAGGAAACACAATTCAGTCTTAGAGTATTATTAGACAGAGCCCCAATTCATAAATCGCGCTACATGAGCGAGCAGGCACGCAGCAACATTTGGGATCAGAAAATGAAAAGACTCAGGCATCGCCAAAACATTTGGGATCAGAAAATGAAAAGACTCAGGCATCGCCAAAACCTAAGATCAGGGGAAAGTCCTGAAGAAGTTTCACAGCGGAAGACGAGTTTTTTTCCTACGGAAATAAACAGAAGAGTTGTTACAAACACAACAACGAGCACCTCCGTAGGCTAATTTCTGGGGTTTATTCGACAAAACCGTACCCGACCAGAAAAAGCTTAGTCAAAAGAGTGGTGCACTGCAGTAACGCTCCCGCCATCCCCACTCCACGAAGCCTCCGCTAACTAGGCCACCCACCTGGAAAAGCACGCGGAGCTTTTCCCAAACGAACCCCAAACTCACGGGCCACGGCAGCAGCGCGGCACTAACGACGAGCCACGGGCTCGAGGCCTAATTTCACGAGGGTTCAACGCTCCGCACCGAAACCGCAGGGCCTCGCCCCTCACCTCAGCTGAGAGAAACCCAACTTCTGGGCCGGGCGTGGGGCAGCCGCCCGGGCCAGCTTCGACCTGATGCAAGAAGGGGGGCGAGGGGGTGCAGAAAGCGGACACGGAGGGTGACAGAACCCGGTGAGGCGGCCGCTCGCTACCTCAGGGCCCTGCCCTCCCCACAGCGCGGGGAGAAATGCCGGACCTTCGCCGTGGAAGGGCAGGGGGAGCGGGTCGGCTCCCCTCAAAGGGCGGCCAGGGCGCCGGTCGGGGGCGGGGGGAGCAGGGCAAACGCTCCTCCCGGGGGACGGAGTGAGGGGAGGAGGGGGTGTGTGGGGGGGTCGGCGGCCCGGGCAGGGGCTCTCCTCCCCCGGGGAGGCGGCCCCGGCCCCGGCCCCGGCCCCGCTCGCTCACCAGAAGAGCAGGTTGGCGCAGACGAAGCCGCCCAGGCTGCGGAGGGGCCGCTCCCAGCTCAGCGCCGCCGCGATGCAGCAGCCCACCGTCAGCCCCGTCTCCCCCAGCAGCGCCGCCGCCGCCGCCCCGGCCCCGCCCGACACCTCCGCCGGCTCCGCATCCCCCGACGCGCCCCGCTCTTCGAGGGCCTCCGGGCTCTGCCGCCCGCCGCCACGCTCCCCGCCCGCCTCCTCCGCCTCCGGGTCCGGGCCGCGGGGTTGGAGGGGCGCCGCGCTCGCCATGGCTCGGTGGCGGCCGCCGGGCTGCCGCGGGGCCGGGCCGCGCCGGGCTGGGCTGGGCTGGGCTGGGCCGGGCTGGGCCGGGCCGGGCCGAGCGGGAGGCGGGGCAGGGGCGCGGCCCGGGACGGGCAGCGACAGGGGCGGGGCCCAGGAGCGCAGCCGTTCCCCACCGGCGCCGGTGACGTCACCGCGCACCAGCCACGGCGGGGGGGGGGGGACGGGACGCGGGACGCGGGACCCGCCCTCCGGGCAGGTGTCACGAGGGGTTGCGCGTGCGCCTGGCAGGTGCCGGCGGGGCGGCGCCTCGTGGGCGGGAAAAGGGAGCGGGGGGGGGAGGGGGGTGTTGTGTGGTGGCGGTTGGGCGTGCGCGCGTGCCGGCGGCCGTTACCGGCTGCCTCCGCCTCTCCCCAGCCCCCTTCATCTCCTCCTCCTCCTCCTCCATATCCCACAGCCGAGCGAAATGCTAAAAAAAAAATTAAAAAAAAAAAAAGGACGTAAACGGTTGTGGTCACGCTGCTGGGAATCCCTCCTGAGACCCTTAGGGAGGCTGCGGGAGTTCGGTGGCTTCCACCTGCATCGTGAGTATCCCAGAAACGCACCTCAAAACCTCTACCGTGCTGTCCTGTCGTCTGCTAAATAATATCTAAATAATCAACTAAGTACCTGGCCAGGCTCACGGTGGAAGCTTGACGCTGCCTTTGAGGTGGCGGCGTGATTATTGGGGAGCTGAATTCTGGAGAGCGTGCCTGGGGAGTAAACGTCACTCGAGCATCTGTTGCTGAACAGGGACGGCCAAAAATTGGAATCACAGAACAGGTCTCGCGGCGTAAACTGCATAAAATTAAGTCATTTTTATTGCAATAGCAAAGTGACAAAAATAGAGGAAGAATTTTGGATTGGGAGTTAACATCTGTTTCCAGCTTAATTGAGTACCCCCTGTTAGCTTGCCTTTTTTTTACGGGAAAAGGTCAACATGCCTTTTTTTTTTCTCTGAGGTAAAAGCAGACAAAATAAGATCACAAAATTAATTAAGCTGCAGCATTGACTGTGGGTTGCAAATCTAACGTGTGTTTTGACCAGATGACCTTGGGAGAGAGTTAACATTACTTCTCTGATTCCGCATACTCTGTGTAGTATATGAATTGTACCTGAGAGGAAACATACAGAACGTTATTCTCCATAAGCAAATTAAAATTCTTCTACAGGATGTTTTAGTTTCACGCTAATTTGTTATACTACTGTGTTCTTACCTGTAAGAACCTGGAGCCAGGCAGACCTGCCTGAATAATAAGCCCAGCTAAAAAGTGATTAAGTGTTGTCTGTGAAGGTCTGAGAGAGCAAAAGGAAAGAGAAAGGCTCCCCTAGTAACCCCAAACACACAGGTGGAAGAGAAGGGCTCTGGGAATTATTTGCAGCAAGGCAACACTTTGTTGTTTTGGTTCAGTTTTGGGCTGATGGATAAAACTTTGCCCTAAAAAGATTTGGTCAAAACAGGGTGTCCTCCCCATGCTGGAAAACAGGCAGCTGCTTACAATTACTGAGCACTGCTCCTGGTGTGGCTTGAGCATCGGACATCTCTCTACGGTGCATGCAGTGCATGCCTGCAGATGCTGATTCCCTGGTTTGGGGAGTGGGAGCAGAGGGAATCTTACCAGTCCTGGGAGTAAAAATAGGGTCTTCTCGCAAGGAAAAAGGCAGGGAGAGGAGCACAAATGGGGGCGTTTCTCCCATGCTTACCCTTTTGTTTTTTCAGGTCATTGTAGGATGCTGTAGGAAGCTGCTGTTACAGTGAACACTGTCCGTAACTTGCCAAAACCATCCCCAGCTTAGCCAGCAGCAGATTGCTTTCCCTTGCTAGCATTCAGTTATTTCAGTAATGTGGGCTGCCCTATCCAGCATCTAAGTCTAGCTTACTCCAAACAGTTACTAGGTAAACCTGGAAAGAAGTCAGGTGTTCCTTATGCACTTTTAAAGTGACCATGGGATAGATAGCCCCAGAAAGCACACTGGAGTTAGAATGTTTAAATTTGATTTAACCCACAGTAGGATAACAGCAGTATGATCCTATGGCCCTAAGGCTAAAAACTGTGGCAGGTTTTAGGCGATACTCCCTTACCAATATTCCACTTTTTTTTTTAATGTTTGAGGATGATTCTATGCTTCCCCCCCACCGCCCTGCCAATTTATACTCTATGCTGTACTCTCTTCAGTCACAGGAGTTCAAGAATGCTCCCTCTTCTCAGAAGATGGATGGAATCTGAGAGGGGAGGATGAGGTGGGGTGAAAAGTTCTTCCAGAATAGGTTTTGTAATTTAGCTAATGGGAAAAAAATGCTTCAAGTATTGATGGAAGCCAGCTCTCCTTTTTTCCCTGTTGATAGTTATTGGGCTGGGTTTATATGAATGAGCTTACAGAAAACACTCTGGTATAAACATCAGTGTGAGAGAAGGGGTGGATAATTCATTCCCAGCCATTGAAGGTTTAGGTGTCCTCTTCAGAAAAATAGTAGTAAATATGTTGTCTGGCTTTGATCTTTTTGCATTTTGATGTTTTGCCTGCCAGGGTTTAAAAGGTTTGCATGCAGTTTGTGAGTTTGTGCTGAGCAAAACTAGGACTACCACCCTGTCCACAGTTGCATGTATGAGCTGTAATGCACAGAACTACGTTAGGGGCTGTGGTTCTGGTGTCAGGGACTACAATGTAAACGATGGATGAAAACTGAGGAGAAAGCTTTCGAAGTGGTTCTGTCAAATGAGCTTACAGTTATCAAAGCATTCTAATGCTTCTGAAATAAGTTTGAGTATTCTGATGTCAGCATAGAGTAACTTTGTTGAATTCAGTTGAGGATTCCAGCTCAAAATGGTATGATTTTTCTTCTTTTTTTAAAAAAACAAAACAAAAAAACACTTGTTTTCCATCTGCTTCATTTCATGACAGGATCACAGAATAAGTTAGTTTGGAAGGAATGTCTGGAAGACATTTCTCCCCACATACGCACTCACTCAAAGAACCTTGGTAGTTGGCTATGATATGTTACTCTCTGTCATGCCCAGATTAGTTGTGGATGTCTGTGAGGACTGGAGATTCTACAGCATGCTCTGGGCAACCTGTTCCAATGTTTGACCACCTTCATTGTGAAGAATATTCTCTGATTATCTATTAAAAATTTCTTGTTCTGCATGTTTTGCCCATTTCCTCTAATTTGTTTGGTCTGCACCTGGTAGGGGAGGACTCTGGCCCCATCTGCTCTATAACCACACATTAGGTACTTAGCAAGGTGATCCCCATTAACCTTCCATCCTCCAGAGCAGGCGAACCCAGCTCTCTCAGCCTCTCCTACATAATGTGCTGTATGCCACTGACCTTCCAGGGGCCCTCTGGACTCCTTCCAGTATGTTGGCATGTGTCTTGTATTGGGTTTCCCAAAATTGGACAAAGTATTCGATATGTGGTCTCACAAATGGCGGAAGGAGGGAAGAATCACTTCCCTTGTCCTAGTAATGACCCACAGTTTGTGCATGATTATTGACTCTGTATCCAGTCATCCCCATGGCACTTCCTAACTTGTCTCTGCTTTGAGGCTGAAGAACTGCCTCTTAGTCATACTTCATATTGTAGCAGTTCTGTGACTTTGATCATCCTTGTTCCCCCTCCGTGAACCTTTTCCAGTTCAAAGATAACCTTCTTGTGCAGCTCTAGTCACGTCATCTCTGTGTTCAAAGTGGGAGCAGGTCCTGGATTTAAATAGTTTCATAGCAATGCTCTGTGGTTTGCTTTATGCCTTTTGTAATAATTTCTGATGTCTGCTTTCCTTTTTTTCTTTTTTCTTTTTAACTGGTGCAAGACATTGGGCTGGTATTTTCCTGGAACTATTAAAACTTCACAATTTTGTCCCTTAGTGATAATGATCAGTTCAGAGCTGCTTGTACAGCTGAATCTGGGATTGGGCTCCCTGCCCCTGCCACCTGCCTCACTTTATCTACTTGGAATTTATTCTACAATTTTATTGGACAACTATTCAGTTTCCTAAACTCATGCAGTTCTTTAGCCTGCCCTTGTCCTCGCTTTCCTGAATAAATTGATGTCATCACTAAACTTTGAGTTTGCTGTTCATCACTTTTCCTGTTCACTATTGAGTGGGTGGAAGAACATAGAGCCCCTGCAGAACTTCAGTGATGATCTTCTTCCTTTGTTGAGAATGGACCCACTTGCTCTTATTGTCTGCTCCCTATCTTCTAGCCAATTATTTCTCCACATCAGGACTTCCCTTCTCATGTGGCTCCACAGCTTCCTTAAAAGCCTTAGGTGATGAATTTTGCCAGTAGCCTTTTGGAAATCCAGGTAAACCAGATTGCCCTCATTCCCATGTCTGTCAAAGAACTTCAGCAAATTTCTAGCGCCGAGCTTTATTTCACAGAACCTATGCTGCTTCTCCCCAGTAGATCATATTTTTCCAGGTGTCCACTGATTGTATTCTTTATTATAATATTTAGTAATGAACGTTAAAAGCCTTTAGCTGCCTAGATCCCTCAAACTGTTTAAAGACTGGTGTCATATGTGACATACATACCATGCACCTTTCATTAGTCCTGTTTCTGCCTGAAGCTTCATGCATGCTTTTGTGGACTTTCTCACAGGTCTCTTCACTAAACTCTGATATTTTTTATAGTTACTGTTTAAGTGTAGAATAACTTTCCAATTAATAATTGGCAAACAGTTTTCTCCTTTGATGTGCACACTCTTGGCCTTACAGTATCCAAAAGGTCTTGTCTCTGTTGTGAAGCATTGTTGAAGCTACGTCCCAAATTGTCAATTCTTTCATTTAACTGTAATATATCATAATCTTAAACTATGGAGTGGGAATGTGTTAAGTGTTGTCCTGTGTTATGCAAAATGCAGTTAGGACCATGACACATCTTTTTCAGTATTTTACGTACAAGTTTGCGTATCAGTTAAAATGGCAGGCAGCAACAGTCCTATTCTACTCTCATCACCTGCCACGTGCTTTGAGAACACAGCATTCAGTTTAATATTCTAGGTTTTGGACTTCAGTGCTGCCATATGGGTTGCTGCAGCTAACTAACTAACTAATTGTAGTTAAAGGAAATGCAGGGAAATTCAGTGGCATAATTGCCAGTTAGTCTGAGGGAACATCAATCGCCTTCCAGGGACACTTTATTTTAGAGGCTGCCCTCTGCTGTTTCTCTCAGCCGTTGGTCTTGCTTCTTGCTTTTTTTAGCTTCTTGCCTTTTTTTTTTTAAGCTTCTTGAAGTAAATGCGGGATAGCAGAACGAACATGGTTTTAAGTTTTGTGTGTCAAATCCAGCCAAGTATATCTTGTCCCAGATCACGTTTTACAAGACAAACTTTAGTCACTAAGGCCTTGTTTGGTCTGTGTTGTTTTTTCTTATTGTTTCCTTATTTTTAGTTATGTGTTCATAAATTTGTGTTTTCCTTCATTTATCTAAAAAGGAAGGACAATTTATGGGAGAACTTCATTTTAAAAAAAACCTAATACCTTGTCATCAGCAGAGTGATGCTCTTTAGAGTGCTTGCACCGCCTCTGCTGGCTTTTTAAAGTTACACTAGTCTGGAAAATAGAGCACTGGCTGAGAGTGACGAGACCTGCATTCTGCTTCAGGGCTCCTGCTGTCCTGCTGCATGAGAGGAGGAAGATTGCTTCTATCTTCCCAATACACTTAATAGTCCTTGTGTCTTCCTGACCTGCTCTTTGTCTTCTCTGTTTGTTTGAAGTCTTTACAGATGGGGTGACCTCATACGTGTTTGTGCAGTGCCAAGCCTAAGCAGGGTGCAATTTCAAACAGATTTCCCAGGTACTTTCCCAATATAAATAATGAAAAAACATGAGAACTCTTAATTTACAAATCAAAACTGTGGTTGATTTATAAAACAAATCTTGAGAGGTCTGTGCTTGCAAAAGCTTGTAAGTGACCTTAAAATGAAATACTTAGTTGCCTGAGGTTATGAGACTGCTTAGCATATACATAATTATGCTGGATTGTGGTAGACAGTATTAGTTGGTTGGCCAAAATTAAAGCTTAGTGCTTTTAACACCAGGTGTGTAAAGATGTGTATTTAGGGGAAAAAATAAATTAATTTTGCTTAGCATGCTATGCTCATTAAAGCTTCCCAATTCAGACTTTTCAAAATGCTCTTATGTTACACTGAAATGTTTATCTCTTGGGCAGCTGGAATTCATGGGACCTAATTGGCCTTGTAAGCTAAAACTATGTGGTGGGTTGACCCTGGCTGGACACCAGGTGCTCTTAACTAAAGCTGCTCTATCACTCTCCTCCTCAGCTGGACAGGGGAGAGAAAATAGAATGAAAGGCTTGTGGGTCAAGATAAGGACAGGGAGAGATCACTCAACCAATTACTGTTATGGGCAAAACAGACTTCACTCAGGGAAATTAACTTAATTTATTGCCAATCAAACCGGAGTAGGGTAATGAGAAATAAAACCAAACCTTAAAACACCTTCCCCCCCACCCCTCCCTTCTTCCTGGGCACAGCTTCACTCCTGATTTCTCTACCTAACCCCTCCCCCCCCAACAGCGCAGGGGGATGGGGAATGAGGGTTAGGGTCAGTTCATCACATGTTGTCTCTGCTGCTTCATGCTCTTCAGAGGCAGGACTCAACACACTCTTCCCCTGCTCCAGTGTGGGGTCCCTCCCATGGGAGACAATCCTCCATTAACTGCTCCAGTGTGGGTCCCTCCCCCAGGCTGCAGTCCTTCAGGCACAGCCTGCTCCAGTGTGGGTCCCCCGTAGGGTCACAAGTCCTGCCAGAAAACCTGCTCCAGCGTGGGCTCCTCTCTCCACGGGGCCGCAGGTCCTGCCAGGAGCTTGCTCCAGCGTGGGCTTCCCACGGGGTCACAGCCTCCTTCGGCCATCCCCCTGCTCCAATGTGGGGTCCTCCCTGGGCTGCAGGTGGAGATCTGCTCCACCGTGGACCTCCCTGGGCTGCAGGGGGACAGCCTGCCTCACCGTGGTCTTCCCCACAGGCTGCAGGGGAATCTCTGCCCCGGTGCCTGGAGCATCTCCTCCCCCTCCTTCTGCACTGACCTGGGGGTCTGCAGGGCTCTTTCTCTCTCATATTCTCACTCCTCTCTCTGGCTGCAGTTGCACAGGGTTGTTTTTTTTTTTCTCCCTTCTTAAATATATTATCCCAGAGGCACTACCACTGTTGCTGATGGGCTTGGCCTTGGCCAGTGGCAGGTCCGTCTTGGAGCTGGCTGGCATTGGCTCTGTTGGACATGGGGGAGGTTTCTAGCAGCTTCTCACAGAAGCCACCCCTGTAGCCCCCCCACTACCAAAACCTTGCCACGCAAACCCAATACAAACTACCAGGTGGTACAAAATGAAAAATTTAACAAGAGTGACAAAATTTTGTAAATATTGATGCTGCTTCTTAGCCAGATATGTTAGTATTTGGTTTGGTTTTTTCCTCACTGCTAGGTTATGCTGCTGCTTAATACCTGTGAAGTCAAAGCTTTAAGAGTAGAACCCAACAATGAAGTAATATATGGAAGAATCGTGTTTCAGTTTTAGTTTTTCTGTAATAGAGATCATGATCAGGATGCTCTGGTACCCCTGCATCAGATATTCCTTTTTGTGTGGTTAACGTGTGTAAGAACAATAGTAAATGTTCCATTCTCAAATGCAGTATTGTTCTTTTCCGAATCCAGGTTTTATAGAATCGAGCTAGTGTAACAATATACATTACTATGTTTTGAGTTGTTGGCATGGCATTAGATGGATAATAAAGACAGATCAACTTTAAATCAGAAAGGACAATATCTCTGATCTAACTGCTTAGGACCTGAGAGAAAAGAATTTGCAGAAGAAAATGTGTATTGACAGGCTCAACAGTTGTGGTCAAGGCCAGTTAAGAAACTGCCTAAACCAAGTGTTTTTAGCCCAGAAATAGTATTGTACAGCAATGTCATAAAATATTTCTACAACAATTTATAGGTGTTCAACACCAAACTATGTTGCTCTTCTTGTCTGTTTAATCATGCCATAATCGATAAGAATAATTGATTTTCATGGATCCAGTTTTGGACCTTATTACTGTAATCTCTTAGATAGCATTGTCTGTTTGAATATATGTGGCAGAGAGTCAATAATGACTTTATAGGTTTAGCTCCACTCTTCAGTCAACTCTGCCTGAGAGCAGGCCAGCAATGTTTTTGAATATAGCAATTGTTTAGAATTTATGAAACAGGTAAGCTTATGTGGGAGTTGTCATTGGCAAGGAAGAATCGAAATTGCTGGGAATCAGCAAATTTGTACACCAGTCTTATGGCCTTATTTGTAGGGATAGTGATCTAAGCAAAACCACTTGTATTGTGGTAAAACTATACAATGCCTTAAATATTGTGGAAAGTAATTAGATGCATTTGATTATTACATTGACTTTATGAACTTACTTTTTAGACGCAGGCTATGTGGGTGATCTGTCACGAGCTGACATTTGACCCTGTGCTCTGTTTAAAAACTGTAGTTCATAACATCAAGACTCTCAAAGTGGGAAGAAGTGTGGGACATGAAAAATTGGGAGCGGTTGAGAATGGAGAGTATGTTTGCTGTGTAAGTAGCCAGAACTGCACCCCCAGCTGCTGCCAGGGAGAGGGCTACCAGTTGTGGTCTGCACAGCTAAGGCTGTAGGAGGGCAGTGGATGTATTGGTGTGCTCTGGCAAACAGGTGATTGCAGTTGAGGGTAAAAGGTAGAAATTCTTGGTGGCAATCTGTGGAGAGGACAGCTGGGTGTAATGTTGGGTTTAGTGAACTGACAAGCTCCTAGTGAGGAGGGGGCTAAGGTAATGCCTACCTAGAGAAAACTGGATTGTGGCACTGTACCTAGAAGACTGATGGTGGTAGCATGGGTGGGGAAATACTTTCTCAGAAGGGGACATGTAAGAAAAAAGTTAGGGAAATGTCTTTCAGAATGCAAAAAAGATACATTCCCCTTTATATGGATTTTCTGAGAGCACATGCAAGATCCTTCCTTATAATTGAGAAAACAGATGTTGAAGATGAGATTTCATCAGCATCTACTGTTTTTTAATTCTGACACAGTCAAATGAGAGGATGTTTGTGATCTTATTGTTGGTCAGTTGGTAAATATCTGGAGTGTGATTCAGGTCTGCCAAGGAGATATGTGGGGGTGACTAGCAGCAAAAGAAAAATAAACTCTTATGTGAAAAAAAGGAAGTAATCTAAAAAGTTTGAAAATTGCTGGTTTAAGATACAGAATGTAGGAATTCTTGCAAAAATAAGATGGGTAGGAAGGTGGTAAAAGGGGGAATTTTTTTCTCTTTCTTTTTAAGGGACCTTACTAATACAAATCACTAAAGTTAATAATTGTGTTACCAGGGATGTGGTAGAGATCCTTTTAAATGTTTTAATTAGTGACACGATTGTAAGAACAGTGTTTTGGTGTGTATGAAGAAAACTAGGTAGGGTAATCATATAGGAAGAACTGGATGCTCTTATGGATAGGAGTAAGAGAAATGACATGTAACTACATACAATGAAAAATCATATGCTTAGGAACTGATTTCAAGAACTAGTTGAAATCTTGTCAGTTGATTAAATTTGGCCCTTTGTCCCCTCCTTTCATCTTTATCAGTCTAGAATTCCCATGCAGAATTAAAGGGATATCACTATGAACAGGACTAGTCAGATTACAATATACAGGTAAAGTACTTTTGATACAAGTTTTAGACTGCTGTTATAAGGCAACAGTAAGGTGTTCAGAACACTGTACCATTCCCATCTCCTTTGTTTTTAAAGAATGCAAAGTGTAATGGATTCTGAAAGATGCTATGAGGCTGATTAGGGAGAAGGGAGAACTTGCTTTTGAGAAGTTTATTTAAAAGAAAGTTTTCGCTTGAGTAGCTTGCAAAATGAAGGCTGGAAGATGGTGCAACTACTAGTTATAAAATGTATTGGGAGGGAGGAGTGGGTAAGAATTATACATAGAGGCAAAATGATTAAAATCAAAAGATTGTGCTGGAACAGGAACAAATAATCTAGCCATGAATCAACTCTAGACAAGAAATTTTGGAAAAATGTTTACAGAGAAGTTCAGGAACAGCCTTCTGAACAGGGTAATGTGGGCAAGCAGTGTGTTTGTGTCCCCTGTCTCCCCCTTTCCCCCCCAAATGTATCAGTAAAAAGGAGTGACTGTTCAGTTGGAAACTTGCAACTTTGGCCTTAGAAGTTTTCACTGTTCTGTTGGTGTTCCCTTTCTCCAGCCCCCCGATGGTTAATGTATTTTTCACTTTTTGATTGCCCAAAGCTAGAGATGGATGGGGGTGTTGGCATGGCTGAGAAGCAGCCCGAGTAGCTGTTGCTTGTCCTAACCACGCGTCTGGTGGACAGCAAGAATGACGAGAGGACTCCTTTCTCCTTCTCCTACCCCAACCTGTTGTCTTGTGGTCGTTGCAGACCAGGTACAATCATGCTGCGGATGGAACCGCTCTCCGTGTAGCTCACTTCTCTGGATCGCTGCTGCCCTCTTCTGCTCGCTGCCTGTGACTGTTTGTTGGAGCAGGTGTAGTTTTGATGTGTTGCACCAAAGGCTTTGTGTCTGTTGTGATGTGTTGTGGAAGATATTCTCCGTGGATTCCTTCAAGATTAAACTTTATTAGATGTTTGCCTGTGATGCGAGTTTAACTGGCATTACTAACTCAGCAGTTTGAAAGAAATGGGGGTAGGTTGATTGAAAGTCCCATGAAGCAATTTCAGCTGCCCTGTGCTCTCACCCACCTTGCAGCCCTGTGTGTGTGTGAAAGTACAGTTGTGCCACAGCACAGCTGGTAGCTGTATTCCTGTATCTGATGGAGTGAAATGCAGTGGGTTTCTAGGGCTGGGCATCATGCAGAATTAGTTATGTTCAAGACAGTGCTGTCATATTTGGTTGGTACCCTTCTGTATTTACTTCACAGAGCTGTAAATGATCTGGAGTGCCTGTGGCGTGGGAAATAGTCTGTCAGCATTAAGAAGTTGCCACTGTTCTGCCCAAGTTGCTGTGAAACAGACCTATGCCAGCATGACTTGCAATCCTGTAGCATGTCTGCATTAGGTGTTTGTACTGGTGCAAACCTGTGTGTACTTGTTACAGCTGTATGCCTCGGTAATGTGGAGCTTGAAACCTAGGTTTCTGATGTAACACTTATTGGTGAAGCAATTTCCTCTGCATAACTTGTGTAATTAAGTTTATTAAGAATTCTGGCACCCAGACAAATTATTATAAGGCACGGGGAAAGTGCTAGACTGAAGCCTGAGGACATACGTGGAACTGAGGCATGGCAAGCTTTAAGGCGTGCCAAGATGATGATATACAATAGCATTTCCATTGCAGCTGCCACTCTATTCCTAGGCTGGACTATTTCTGCCCAGACTGGGCTCTTGCAGCGTATCTGGCCGGTGGGGTCCCGGGGCTTTTCTTGCTGTGGCTGCATTTGACAAGGCGCAGTCAGAGGGCACAGGGACCTGGCCTGTGCTCCCAGAGGGTTTTTGACTGGGTCATTGCAGCAGTGTGGTGATCAGGGCTGGTCCCAAGGGCAGGGACGGGCAGTGGGAGATGGGCAGTGGAGCTGGAGCTGCTGCTCTTCACTCCCTCAGAAAATACGTGATTGTTTCAAATCCTGAAAACATGTACAGTAGAATTCCCCTTCTCTCTAGAGGGACTGGACAAGGCATGGTGTGTCTCCTAGGACCCTTTAACTTCTAATACTCAGTTCCTTGTGACTTCTGATGCACTCAACCTACAGTGTGTAGGAGAGAATTTCTGGCTCTAGTGAGAAATTTCATGTATTCTTGGAATAAGCTTTTACTGAAGCAAAATAATTTGCAAGAAAAGATCATTTCCTCCATCAATTTTTAAATATTTTATAGTTTAAGGAACACTGTTCTCACTTCCAAACCCAGGTATCTCTCTTAGGCAGTATTTATTTTGATAAACTATGCATTCTTTCTTGTGAGTATTGACAATTATGAAATCTTTTATTTGTCTCAACAACAGTAACTGAAGTAAGATTTGCATGGCAGGGTGGCAGAATTGGCATGAATGAAGAGAAGCTCTTGGAGGTAGTGACAGGTACTTCTGTGTATTGACTAAGAGCAAACATCCCTCCTAATGGTTGACAGCATCCAGAAGTCAGTCAGGAGGTAGAGTGAATTGGGACTGGAGAAGTGGCATCAGTTTCTCGAGACTGTGACCCTGAATAAGATTGGCACCTTGTTGTATATTCCTCTTTTTTTGACCAACTGATGATGATGATGTGTCAGGGACTTCGCTGAGCATGTTTACAAACAGCACATAAACAAAACTGAACCTTCTTGCTGTGCTGGCTGAGATGTATAAATTGTGTCATTCTAAGGATGTCTTCCTAAGAGAAGCTAAATTCTTTCTAAACAACTTGCACATAGAAAAAATCAGAAATGTTAGTCTCAGATACTCTGTATGTGTGCAGCTATGCATACTGAAGTTATAGTTCTCACTTTTCTTGTCTTCCTTAAATTAAGCTCACCTTTGCTGGGAGGGTGGGGACATGAAATTAGTAGTGTTATTTAGCAGGCTTTTAGGGACTGAGGGGCAGTGTCACAGATGGAGTGACTAGAAGTATTTGCCAGTTGGAGGAGGATTTCTTGTAGCAAGCCTTGTAGTCTGTAAAAGCTATGTATGCTTACGAGGGCAGTGCATGCTGTGCTACCATGCTGTGGCTGGCTAGTAAAAACAAGACATCAGGGCTACACCAATAGCAAAAAGTTTTACTTGCACATTCCTTGTGGAGTGGAATTGCCCAGCAGTCCTTCCCCTCTATCCTGTTGGTGTAACTGACACATATGACATGATCAAGGAAACCTGCCCCATCACAACACAAAGTGCACACGCCTTTCCAAGCAAAAGCCTATATATATAGCCTATGCTGTGTTCCTGGCTTGCCTCCTGAGAAGACAGACAAAATTAGGGCTTTGTTGCAAGTTTAACTCAGCATGAAGTAGAAACAGAGCACATCATATATATTTTCTTTATTGCTGGACTTTTTTTTTTTTTTCCAGTAAGTAGGCATGATTCCTTAAAGGCTGAGGTTTTTAATAACAGTAAGGTATTTCAGGTTTCTTTTTTTGCTGTGGACAAAAAGATACCCTTGATCAAAGTTTTGCCTTATATTACAGTATTTCTGTACAAAAATAAAAGTCCAAAATCAGCCTACTATTAGCTGATATTCCCCAATTTATTTACAGGGTACTGTCAAGAACCTTCATCAGGTAACCTGGTAAAATAGAGAACTCTGTATTAAAGCAGTTGCATTGTAAAACTTTGCGTTCTCTAGTCAACTCTGAAGGGCTCTGACCTTTGGCAGTCAGTCCAGGTTGAAGAGTCCAGCCAGAATTATAAAAAATGTCTTTAAGAGAAAAATTTAGTATTAAAAACTTAAGCTGACATTATGGAGTATTCAACTGATAATTTCCATATTAGGGTAGTCTATAAATATTCTCAGCTACATCTCTCTTTATAATACAGCAGATACAGAATGCAGACTTCTGCTACTTATATGGTAATACATATTTGAAATAGTAAAATCAATGTATGAAAATTTTGCAATTTACTTGTTAATAAAACTGCTTATAAAGTAACCATACAACTGTAACAACTATAACTCTGAACTATTAAAATGTACAGAAAGACTGTTTACACCATTGCACATACTTATTCCCTTTGCTTCAAAAGACTTGTGAAATACAGAATAAAATTAGTCAAATTTTACTGACAGCTCAAATACACATGCACAATGTGCACATCCATGGAAGCAAGGGGAAACAAAATGTTGGCGTCCATCAGGAAGGCTGCCAGCAGCTCTCCAAAAAAATATACCTTGCTCTTCTTCCCTCCCCCTTCCCCCATGTATACAGGCCAGTAGATTAGTGCAGAATGGATGAATATAACTTTGTTTTCAGTGTTCTGAAAGGACAGAAAAAATCCTCTTGACTTCTATCAGCAATTTTAGGCCAATGCAAGCTGGGCTTAATATTGTAAGGCACTTATTACTGCTTGTAGTGCAGTGTATCAAGTCTTAAGGCATTTAGTTACATCAACTGAAGATAATAATGCTTTGGAAAGTTTTGAAGGAGCCAGCAGCTCTAGTATGTGACTACTTCAGCTGATTCTCCCCTCCCCACCCTGTGGTCTTTCTAAAACAATGTTTGAAGGTATTTTCCGTGGAAACTCTGGTTCTTGGTGAGCTTGTCAACAGATGTGATCAGTGTCATCAGGTCGTTCTGAGGCCAAGCAGGGTATGTTCTATTTAGAGCACAGTAGAACTGGTTTTGTTTTCACCTGGAGCTGCCCTGACTTCCATGACTACTCACTGATCTAGAGGTGCTGTAGCGTTTTTTCACAATCATACTGATGTAAGCTTTCATCAGCTTTGCAATGTCAACCACCTGCCAAAAGAGTATAAAGAGCAAAGTTCTTAGTAAGGTAACAGTAGGTGAATGGATTAATGTCTTTAGATGCTAACATAAAACTGTCGAGCTTTCAACAAAACCCTTTTGTGGTTAAACAGATAAAAATACTCAGCACTTCTATCCATCTCATTATGTCTCCCCTTTAGCTTTACCAGAGATCTTGAATAAATCTGTAACATTTGCAGCAATTGATTAAATTACTAAGCAGCCTGGCTATCAGGACAGGAAGACCACAATAACAAAATTGTTTCTTGCTCTTACCTCACTAGTTTCAAAAAGCAGTTCTCTCTCATCCACCACAATCTTATAGGTGTTGGCAAGTGGTGCACCAAATGACAAGATATGTTCATACTGAAACACCTCCAGAGGCCTGCCTTCCCCACGCTTGTAGACAGAAACCGCATCAGCGCTGACTCCAAGCCACAGCTCTTGTGGGAATCCCCCTTCTTTACACTAGAGAAAAAAATGTAAATTAACAGCAAAGGGAACAGGGAGAGCCAGACACCACTTGATGTTCTCGTCTGTAACTGTTTTTTAACAGGCGCATATTGCTTGTCCCTCTTTGAACATAGCCTTTTACGCTTCTCAAACTTGTTTGCAACCCATCAGGCTAGCATTCTGTCCCTCTGTATTCTATGGCTAACTAGTGGATTTAAATAGCTATAAGTGCTTGCTCATGGGAGTATGCTTTTACTATCTTAATGTTTTATTACATCAGCTGTCTGAGCACTGTGATACAGTATTCATGGTTTCACTACTCTGTAATGACATCATCATCTATACAGTATGAACTATAGTTTGAGTGTTCAGGAGGTCTTACCTCTACGTCAAAGAGTGTTGAGCCATAGCCAGGCCATTCCTTAATCAAAGCCATATACTTTGCCATAGCCTGCTCCTGGTTCATCCTCTGGAGTTTTTTCCACTTGTCAATAATACTGGTCCTGGAAGCTGAGATTTCCTCTTTGACCCACATGTCTAACATCTGATCCTCCTCAACCTTCTGTTTGCTGACAGAGCCACTGCGAAAACTCCTCCGCAATGTTCCTTCAAGAAAGCTGGCTCGTTTCTTCTCAGCCTTCTCTGCTGCAGTAAATGTTTTGGTAGACTGTGTAATCCGAGACTTCAGCTTTTGCAAGGGATAGACTTCCTCCATTTCTGGTAAGGTGGTATGCAGGGTGTAATCTCCCTGAAGGTACTGAAGTCGCAAAGCTGCAAGGACCTGGAGGGTTTCTTCGGGAGCAGGATAATGTCCTCTAATCACTGCTTCATGAGCCTATCGAGGGGAAAAAAGGTAGCTTTTTATGTGCAAACCAGTCTTTGAAAGGACTGAGAGAGAAATGGGAAGGAGATTTGCTGCCAGGCAAACCCTGGATCTGAAATAAATGATCCATTAAACAAATCAAATGTGGTAAATCTCTTAGCAAATTTGTTAAACCGGGTAAGGCAGGGTTTACCAGAAAAATTGCAAGGCAATTGAGGAACTTGCTAAATGGGAATTATTGTTACTAGTACAGCTCTTGGTGAACTCACACATATAAGAGCAACTGAAGTACTAAAAAGGAAGACAAAATGTAAAGGGGAAAAAATCAGGATCTGAACATCTGATTGGGAGGAAGCCATCTATGTTCAAGGGCATTAGGAAGAAAGGGACATGTAGTTTTTCTTACTGCTATCAATAATCTGGATGTGAAAACTGAAGTTTCCAGGCAAACAAGCAAAGCCCTACAACAGCTTTGTAATAAACCTCTCTGAGGGAAAAGAGTAAATCTTCAATGGATCTCAGATAAAAGTTAGTAAAACGTTTATATGTTACAGTGGTCTGTAGCATCAGGGATGAGATTCTGAACCAAGAATACTCTTTCAAATCCTGTCTCTTTGCACACCCATTCAAACCTTTGGAAATGTGCAGCAGGTAGGATTTTTTGTTTTGTTTTTTTCAGATGACACTAGTACAGGAAACAAACGTGCCTGATGTCTGGAGATGCAGGAATTGCAAGCAGTGTAGCAAACACACAGAGATAATTCACATCTAAGTAAGAGCTAGTTCATTTAGATGTAACGCTTAGAGGATGGAGACAAAATGTGCCTTCAAACATGCAAGATGGTTTACCTGAGATTGGACACATGCAGAAGAAAGAGCTGTCTTGTGGAAGGACAATATTTTAATGAGAAACAAGAACTAAAAGATTTTCTTCAGTGCCTTGTGAATTAAAGGACTTAGACTTTAAAATAATGGAGGTTACAGAACTAAAACTGATGACAAAAGGGAACTTTCTTAATTGGCTGAAAAAAGTCAGTGGCAGACAATTAGAAAAAAAGAACAGAACTGATGTTAGAATGTAAGTCACCTCTTTAAGGTATTGCTGTAGTATTAATCATAGGGATTGAATGTGCCATGCTTTATAACTGAAATACTATTGGTCTTGGCAAGACATAAAATATTTGGCTAAACACCAGTCAGCACAGAATGCTGCATGAAAACAATCTGCTTCAGTGAATGTGCTCGTTTTAGCTTTTCATATGGAAAACTATCTAAATCTGCCTCTTAAACCAATAATGTAACATAAAATATCTGATGCAGAGCTCTCATGGATTTTCTTCTTACCCAAAGCAGAGGCGTTAACTGGCTGACTCTATATGTAAAAACAGACAGGCAGAATGCAACGTTTCTAAGCCCAACCAAGGTACTCTATTGCCTGCATCCTTCAGCTGACAATAAGCAGTTCTGGATAAAGGTACAGTAGTAGGCTCTGGAAGGAGACTTTTGGTAGACTCATGATGTAATATGGTGCCTTAAAAACTAAACTGTGAACAATGAAGAAATACTTTACTACAGCAAAAATGTTTCTGATCCTGTGGAAGGGGAAAGGCTTCATACATATGAAAAGTGAAATATGTCAGTTCTTGATCACATCAGGCTTGCTTACCAACAGAACATCAGTGTCTTGGCATTGCAAAGAGCCTTACGTAGAAATCTTTATCTGTCTCTAGTGCCCACTTGAAGAAGCTGTCCACTGGACAAATTTTTAGCCATTTGCAATATAGTAGAAAAGGAGAGGGTCAATCAACAATAATAAATGCCATCAGTGAGAGTTTCTGAGCAACTACAGGAGTTCATATAATAGAAATCCAACTGCTGACACATTTAATTTTCATTAAATATCAATTTCACTTATGTTTTGCAACATGAGCTCAGCACATTCATTAAGTGGATTTCTGCTCATCATAGCTGTCTCACTGTTACTGCTGAGACTGGACTGATTTGTTTTACTATGGTGCTATTGCTTGATCAGTTCTGTACAGCTGCCAACATGGGTCTCTAATAATTAATTTGCTTGCCAATTACACCTTTTTCATTTTATTTCTGGCACTTAAGAAAGTGGTTTCATGAGAGCAAAATTAAAAGCAAGTATTATCCTTTTCTTTTTTATCCAGCTTAGACCCAGTTATCCAATTTTTTACCACTACATGTAAAGCAATTCACAAGTAATGCAGAAGTAAGAAAAGTCCTAACACTAGGTAAATCATATGTGCTTCACTGATGTCAGGATAAGCCTATTTTGACCACTGAACTGCTTTCTTTGCATTTGATGCTTGAGTAGTAGTGCATTTAGTTGAACAGAAGCATCATCAAAACTCTCTCTGGGCTGCCTAGAGCTCTTGCTTTTTTCCTCCTCTTAAAAGTGCCTCAAAACAGAACCTTTGTCCTTTACCTGCTCAAACATAAAGGCAAATTCCACGCTATCTTTTGGGACGTTTTGTGTGTCCAGGAAGCAGTAGAGCTTGAAGTAGAACTTCCAGTGCATCTCCCCAGCTTCAGCAGTGGCAGCAAGCCTGCATGGTGAGAGAGAGATAGATCAGAGCTGTGAAATCAAACTCCTTTCTAAATTGAGACCTGAAGAATCTAAGCAAGGCAGCAGCTGAATTTTGCTTTGTTATACCTGCTATCAATCTGGTGGCGTTGACAGGAGCTAACAGTTTTCAGCAGTATACCTGACTGATGTCATTTGGACAGGGTGTGGGCGTGTCTATTTAGAGCCTACAGCAAAATCAAGGACTTATAAATGTTGACTCAGTTCTCAGTCAACTGTTCCTAACCCAAATTGTCTTAATAAGCTTTTATCTGCAGCTCAGTCAGGTGTTGATAAAAGTAACATTATTAAGTCCTGTTATAAAATGTAATTGCACAACACTTCAGACATTCCTTGTTTCCTCCCGTTATTATGTGGATAAAGGAGGCTGATTGCCATGCATATAGCATAAAGATGACAAACAGGTATTTAGGTTTGTATTACATTTTCTTACTACAGTGCTATGGGTGGTTTCAGTTTTACTGGTAAGAAGAATGTTGTGAGCTGTACTGTGGTGACTTCCCTGTGAAGTTAGGCAACAGGTAGTCAGAATAGCAATGACTGCCTGGAGTTCAGTTCTCCCAGTACCAGGGCAGCCACAATGCTAGTAATGGAAAAATTTGTAGTAGTGGAAAAGAAAATGTGGAAATAGTGATGAGAAATATTACTCTACTGGTGTCAGGACAGTGGAAAACCAAATACAAGTGAATAGGTGGCTCATTAATCCCTTTAAGAAAAAAAAAAAACAACCTTTTGTTCCAGAAATGGCCATGTGTGTAATTCAGCTGCGTCATCACAAACAAGCAAGAGAAAGAAAATTCAGCATTATTGACACTGGAAATTTATTTAATTGCTCCTTATTAAAGTGGCGAGAGAGAAGGAGAGGCACACTCACTTTTCAAACTTTGCCAAGACATCAGCCACAATGGTTCTGCTTTCAATTGCTTTATCAGTAGTTCCATTGTATTCAAACAAAGCAAACATATTTCTGCTATCCTCCATGGCCAAGCCACGAATTAACTTTTCAACCACCTAATGAAAAACAGCACATGCAAAAAACAGCACCACAAAGTAAGAAAAATAATTAGAAGAAAATTTAGAGCTAGGTTTTACATTAGGCAAAAAATGTTGCTAACATGTTCTCATCAGCTGTACTAATTGTTGTCAAATTCCACTTTAATTTTTGTACTAAATAATACTGATTCTTTCAGAATATGTATCTGCTATCACCTGGTCAGGTATAACCCCTGTATTTCACCAACTCAGCAAGAGTCTCCTAGTTTTAGGAAGCAACTGGGCTCTCATTCACACCAGTATCTACTGAAGTTATTCCAATAACTGAATACTGAATTGCTTAGTCTTTCTTGTAGTTTTTCCTGTAAGAGGGAACTATAGTTGGGTAATCCTCTGCAGAATAAAGACAGTTTTTACAGCAGGGATTTCTTCAGAAAATGCTGGGGGGTTGGAGGGACAGCTCTGTAAGCCTTCCCTCCCCTGAAAGGAGGCACAGGTAGGGAAACCCCAGTGCTTCCAAAGTTTAACACTACTACTGCCTGGAACTGGCACATAAAGGGACACACTGATTTTGTGCCAAAGCCGTTCTGTCACCACTTCTCACCTCTCCAGCTGTAGTGTGCGAGTTGATTGTAATCTTACAGGAGCCCCCACCATGGCAATAAACCGTGGATGTCATTTCCTGCCTGCTGATCAGAGCTTCTATTTCATCCCGCGATGGCACAAACTCTCTGCATTTCGTTTTCTTCAGAGATTCATAAGTAAAAAGTGCATATTTCTCCATTTCAGTTCCTGGAAACTGGTCACGAACCCTGTGAGACATATATTACTACTTTAAGCTGCCAGTTTGTGAAATAGAAAGTTTACTTATTTGAGAATGTTTGTTTTTTCCTGAAAGTACTTCTGTATCCAGGATGCTATTTAATTGACAAGCTCAAAGTGTCAAGGGAAGTGTTCTAACTTGTGATTTACTGTGAGATAACTTAGATACTTTCATCATTTTGTTCTACAAACTGAATGGAAAGAAAAAACTGAGCTACCTTTATAGCATTAACTACAGGAATCTTGTAATGACTCAGATTTTACAGCAAGAGAAGTATGGAAATATTCTGATAATCAACTCCCCTTTTTGTCAGTAACAGTTGTTGGATGAAGGCTAAACTGCACTAAGGTACTACAGAAAAAAGCAATAAAGCATATTTGACTGCTCAGTTTTGTGGTAGTGTCACTTAAGATACTTGATTGCTACTGCTGATTTTCTTAAAAGATTCTCTCTAGACCTTAGTGTTCAGCAGTTAGTATTATGAGTATTCACTACTAACTTTAATGAACTCAACTCTTAATTATTGAAAACTGTTGAATTTGGGTAGCTTTCGGTACAGAGTCTTTCTATAATATAACCAGTGATAAAATACCAGCTTCTTAGAGCTACTAAGGTTTAATTTACGTGAAAAAGTACAGTGATTCATGATGTACAAGGCATAAAAAGATTACTGCAGGATTACAGTCATGCTGTAAGATGACTTATGCATCTACAATGCTGAAACCACCTACAAATGTTGTATCAGCTGCAATTTTTTTTAACAAGGAGGCCAGTTTATGAGCTGAGTTAAAGTGAGAAAGTGAATCAATGTTGGATTTTTTCATTTTAACAGTTATATAAAGTGATTTGATTTTTTTCACTAATCTTACTTTGCTTGAAAGGTCTATCTTCAATACAAGCATTTTCTAAAAATTTATAAAATAATTAGATTTAGCAAAGTGATTGACAAAATCTATGTTCTAGTACAAATACAGACAAGACCTTTAAATTACTGAGAACAGTTTGTTGTTTGTGGACTAACTTTCCTAATGACACACTCCGCATTCTTCTGCTGCATCACAGCAAGAGAAACTCCACGTTCTGGTTAATGCTGAACTGTCAACAATGATTTATTTTTTTTTAATGGTCACTAATATCTTAAAATTAGATTTGCAAACAGACATTTTTACCTCAAATACATCTTCAAATATGATAATGTTCTTTTATGTGCATGATGCATATCTCATAAAACTAAGGTAAGCAGGATGAAGAATTTTTAACAGGCTGATTTAGACAGTTGAGAATGGGGCTGGGGGGTACGGGCTGCAAGTCATTTAAGTGACTTTATACAATTACACAAACACCCCCTTTTGTCAACATTAACAAATTGTACATTCAATTTCGTGGGATTTTGCTTGATTCTTCAAATGAGAATAATTCCACCTAGATCAACTCATACAAGCTTTTCCTACAACATTCTCTTTTCAGATTCATTGTTTGGCATAACCAGTCCACTAGGTGAATGCATTTTCGTCTCACTTCAAGATATCTAAACAGTGTTACAAGTTGTGGTGAAGAAAAGCGTGAGTGAAAAAACTTCTTTTCTCGCTTTAGTAGTTCAAAGCTTCTCACCTTTTGAGATGAAACTTGAGATACTTGAGGATGCTGCGACTTGGCAGAAATGTGCAACTCATGCAGGTGAGTATTTGCCAACTGTACAGGTTCCCCACGCTCCCAGGGTTAGGCACTTTATTGGTCTGTTTGATGAGCTGACAGTAGAGCTCATCTCGAAGAGGTCGTAAATCATGTCCTGTTTGGAGGATACCTTGGATTATAGGGATGGGATCAGACATAGACTCCAGCTGCTGTAAAGAATTAAATATCTTGATGGCTTCATCCTGCAGAGTTGTATAGCCTTTGTCTTTCAGCACTACAAAAGAAAAATAGGGAGAAAGGTGCTTAGACTGAGATATAAAAGAGAAAGCACTCAGGCTTAACATAAGAATTGCTTAATGCTATTCTGTGACCCTTACTATGCAGGATATTAGAATGGATCTTTTCCATTTCAAATCTGTGATGCGAACTCATTTTATGAGCTATTTTGCTATTGAGGTTTGTTCTGAATTTAGTGAAATCCCATTCTGTCATTTTCTGACAACATAACTTAAAAAGTGTATCTTGCTTGATCAGAGTTTTTTTTGATGGAGAATCTTCCTTCCAGAGCATCCACACTGCTGAAGTGTCTTATCACTTTTTCACTGTCACAAGAAAGTGAGAATCTAATCAGACCGTAAGTGAAGTAAAGCACGACTGCGTTACGGAAAGTGACAAAGATAAATGGCATCATTTTTGTCTACAGCAGTAGCATTTCAATTAAACCTGAAGAATACTACTAAACTAAATCATTGCTGTGACACTGCAACTTGCTTTTTGAGTGCTGGAAAAGGTGGCGATTCTTTTTGTACTGCAGGTTATTCAGCATGGGCTAACAACTTTTACAATCTACTTAAAAGAACCATGCAGTTCTTGGGTTCAAGAGATGGAAGAGATTGCTCTGATGTCTGAATCAGTTAGCCCTACTCACCGTCAAAGCACAAACCAGTAGAGGCATATGTTATGAGTATGAAGTTTCTAACCTGACATTATACTGTTACAGAAAACAACTAGAACTCAACTGCAAGTCAAGGCAATAACTAAGCATCAGTCCATCTGTGGAGCTACATTTAGTATAGGAAGACTTTGGCAGGACTTCTACCTCAGAGGGAGCTAGCCCTTCCTATCCCTGGGGAATAGAGAGCAACCATGCTGCTCTCCTGCATGGGACAACCAGCTTAAGTGCTGGGAAGATCAGAACTGTGCCCTGCCACAGTACAGGAGGAGGGGGAAGAGAAGGGAGAGGTTTCTCCTAGGATTTTCCTTGTTGTTCGAGCAGAAGGGTATCACCTGAGTTACCGGGAAGTCTTGCCTAAAATACCTTAGCTTTTAACCAAATGTGACCTCCCGCCCTCCCCCCAAGGATGAAACTTCTGATCTGAATCATATCTTGTTTAATACGCAGTTGCAAATTGAAATAAGTGAATCCATTTAAGGACACCAAATGCACAACCATCAATGGCTCTGAACCATTCATTCAAAACAGACTTTGTTAGTGATTGAGCCCAGGATATTAAAAAACATGATTACATCTATTTCAGGAGTAAATGAACCATTACTTTTTAAAACCATGTCTACTCAAATGTTGTTTCCCATAAATAATGCTTCCCACCACAACTGATGAAACTTACACTTGTTAATTGGAAGCTGCTGCAGCTCCCCACATAGGGTGAGAAGCAACAATGATTTGAGAAGGAGGATACAATTCAAGGAGAGTGAATGAATTGGGTTTAGTTGCTTATTTCAGTGCCAGGCTTTTCAGATTCAGTCATCTTGGCTGTGTTACTGAGGGTAACAATCTTATATTACAGCAGCAACAGCAACCTTCCCTTCTGCAAGACCCATGGAGGGGCACCACAAGCCCATGCCTTTATGCTAGACAAACTGCTATGCTCCATCTCCTGGAAGAGAACAGGGAAACTTGTCTATTTGTATTATAAAAATGTATTTTGCCTACTGTTACTTCACTATAGCCCATTGACTAAAAAATCCCATCCTCTGGTTTAGTCTTTCATAAGGAAAAGTGTTTCTATGACTGAAAAACTTACAGTTTAGATTGATGTCCCCATATGGCAGTGGCAGTAATGGCGAGTGCAGCGGATGATGAGTGTAACGGAGAATAGGGTTTCTTTTATAAATCTGTTCAACCACATCCGCATTCAGGCAGTTTTCCTGTTGGGGTAAGAAAAAGAGCAGGATTTGGGGTCCAGCATTAACGATAATGCAATGCTTTGAGCCCTTAGGTTGGCTGTGAAAAAATTAGTCATCGATGTTACCAACACTATTTGGTGCTAAATCCATTTGTGGGTACTGTGGCTGCCATGGCACTCTGCAGGCTATGAATGCTCAGCACCTGCTAACCCCAGGCCTTGCATAAGCTTACTTTACCTGTGCAGTAAAAGACAAATCACAGCAGAGCTGCAGGAGGCAAAAATGAAGTTTCATAAAATTTTTTTTAAGTGTGTTTTCCTTTTACAATCATTTTTACTCCAGTATTTCATAACTGGAATTAACACATCTGTATTCCAGTTTTATTTAAAAATATTTCTCCAGCATAACTAATTGACCTTTTCAGTTAGAATTTACAGGAGCTGTCATTAACAAAATAGTCTAGAAAAACTGCTGCTGTAAATGTGATGCACTCACTCTGATGTCTAAATACTGTTCTTTCTTAGGCTGAGTTTGACACATGTGTGACCACTGTCTTCTATCAATCCTGAACTTCCATGTACATCTACTGCTCTGAAGAATAGTGTTCATAGTCTTGGAATTTAGGACTTGATACTTCTTTTCTATGAGAGAAGAGGTGGCAGTCTCCAAGGGAAAAGGTTTGTAGCCGTTCTCCCCTCTTGCCTATTTTTCTGGTCTCTTTTGAGAATCATTATCCTCTCTCCTGAAAGCACATTAGCAGAAATCTCCAGAAGGACATTCTCTGGCTATGCATGCAATATCTCCAACAGGACCATAAAGCACTAAGCGTTAATTGAGTATGTTTCTCATCACGCAGAGGCATGAAATGCTTAGCCCATACTATCATAGCACAAGAAAAGAACCATAATGAAAAAAAAAAATAAAATCACAAGAGCTCTCTAGTCCACATCCTGGTGTGCTGCTCACTGTGGACATAGACAAACAGGTCTGCTAACTCATGAACCTGCACGCTGTGCTCCACTGCTAGGCATAACAAGATCTGTCAAATTACAAAAACCAGTAAAACTTGTTATTGTTTTCATGGAAAGAAGTTATCCCTCTTGCCCTCCAAGTTGCACTTCATACCTTGCTCTTCTACTGTTTAGACAGAAATTCCTTTATCAGGTCAGTGAATACATTCAGGTTCCACAATTTCAGTCCATGTCACTGTGTGATTAAAACTTAATTTTCTGCTTTATTACCCATTATGGCAAAGCCAACATAAAAAAGATTTAAGCAACCATTCTTTCCCACCCTACGCCCTCTTGTTTGTGCCTACCTTAATATCCTGAATAAGTTGCTGAGTTGGAGTATCAATTGGCGCCTTTGTGTCAATCACATTCTGGACGGCGCTTGACCAGCGGGTCGCCTCATTAAGCAATTTTGTATAGAGACGATAACAATGTTTACGTCCGTATACGGTTACATTCCAATAACCTAGCACAACAGGGAGAATTATTAATAATAGAAGCTGCATCTGTAAAAATACCCCAGCTTCTATCTGAAAACAGCTGTAGTCCCATCAGACCCGCAGTGCTGCATTCTGGATCATGCTGGCATTTTTTCAGGAACTAAGTTGTACGAGTAATTAAGTATCATAATGTAGATACTATGATATTAAAGGAGATTCTCCTTTAAACAGGCCTAGGAGTAATCTCCGAGTACAACTACCATCATGCAGCCTTCCATTTTATCCAATAACCTTAGGGAAAGTGACCACAAGACAACACTAAGGAATACTGTTAGCTCCTTGTGGGCCCTACTTCTCCAGTCCTGTCTGTAACAGGAAAATCTGAGAGAGTCTTGCTTTGTATGTGAGAGTCTTTCATCATCTGTGGCACACGTACAAACATACAAAGCATGAACTACCTCTTCTGTAAAAAAGTCATTAATTTCACACTGATGAAGTGGCAACTATGATAGGAAGCACATTTCAGTTCAAAATCTCTCTCTGCATCATTGTATAGGCTTTTTACAAAGCAGATTCAATTAAAGAAAATCTATTTCATCTTTCACTAGTGAAAGCCTCTTTGAAGTGTCAGTGACCCCAATGAGATTGTATAGGACTGTCAACAGTCGCTTCTCATTTGCAAACAGCCAGTTCCGAGTTGAAAACCAGTTTTGAAAATGCACAGGGGAGCTGACTCAGGTGTAGTATGTAGGTCAGCACAAACTGGACTCTTAATCTAGATCTCCCTATACTTGCTCCACCAATGTTAGTCCTCATAGTTCCTCAGCACATAAAATAATGTATGAGGAGAGTGCTACCCATATGTCTTTCCCCAGGTCTTTGATGTGTATGTGTTCACACTAACTTAGCAGCAGCGTCAATCTATGGTAACTTGAATGTTGGTGAGAACAGATTTTACTCCTGCGTACATTACTACCTCTGTTTTTCGGCCAGTAATTCCCTGTAAAATGCCTCAGTGACTTAGGAACCTGATTTGTTCAAACCGCAACCATAATAATCCATTTAAAATATTCTTATGCACTGTTTGTTGCATTTCTAGGTAGTAGGACAGAAGGCAACTGAAAGCCTATTTGAACAAGAGCAAACAGTTACCTGTCTCTTTGAAGATTTTTTCATCAGGTGGGACCACTGAGCAGAGGCTGTTCAGGACCAGCGTACCCAATTTCAAAGCATTTTTCTCTGAACTCTTGTAGTAGTCCAAAGAATTGTGCGTCAAAACAAACCAACGCTTCTTCAGTTTTAATGAAGACATCTTTGGGTTGTTCTTTACTTCCTTGTGTAGCCATCCTGTTAAAGACACAATTTGAATTGCACTTTTTTTTTTTAAACAGAGTTGGACAAAATTAGGCTGCTAAAAGTTAGTTGCATACTTTCAACAACAAAAATATGATGTGAATTGTTTAGCCCACATATTAAACAACTTTGAGTAAAATTTTTAAGCAATGAAATGATGAAGATGTAATAAAATTAATATGAAAACTTTTCAACTTTGGCGTTTACCTAGAAAAATTCTTTTGTCAACTTACAAAAATGCTTTTGTCGTCGTCACAGTGTTTTGTTACACAGCACAGCAGGAGTATAACTTCAGCTGTATTAATTTGTGAGTAAACTCCACCGTAGAAAGATGAGGCTCTAACACTACCATGCTGACATATTGCCCAGACTGTACTGCGGGAACAATCTCTTCGAAGCTTAATGGATGTTATTTACTTTGTTGCTGTCCTACTCCGTTCTTACCTCTCACAATGAATTCTTGTCCCTCCACTCTAGTGTCCCCCTTTGACCTCTGGAGAAGCGTTATCCAGTGATGCATCTCTTCAGGAGTGTCAGCATTACAGTGAAGAACACGATTAGCAGTGATGATCACAAATGAATTGGGCCTATGAAAAGAAATGAAGGCTTTACAATCAACATATGTACTGTTTACCTCACTCACCATAACCATAACACTGTCCATTGTTTGCATTTTCTCTTCAGACAAATACTGTCCACCTCTAAAGCATTTATTTCAACACCACTAAACCTAAAAAAAATTAAGCATTTGAGAAGACTCAATTATGTTGGATTCACACCAAAATGCTAGGGCTGTGAATGGTGGGAAAGTTTACACTAAATTGCAACTTGTCCTATCTCAAAATAAATCTATGGTGAGAAAAACCTCCAATCTCTAATCAGCTTTGGATGTGAATCAGAACTCTATTTCAGGGTCAGATCTATTTAGACTGTCTGCTTCAGTAGTTACATTAGCTAAAACCAACTACAATTTACAAAGTTCTACAGTGAAGCAGCATGTGAACACAGATTCTTTTATTTTTAATGCAGTGCAACCCAATTCGCAGAGAATACAATCTATTTTTAATGAGAGTCTGGCTTTTACCCAATCCTACACCAGGATTCACTGAAGCATGAAGAACTAGCCCCAGTGAACTGTGTTGATGGGTCTCTGGATTAGAAAGGCAGGTTCTTCAGCCTACAAACACTTACTTTAACCCTTTATCGTTAATTTTTTCATCTGGGAACACACACAGTTTTTAAGAACTGTATCAGATGTAGAAAATGGGAATGATGCAGTCTGGGCCACCCCATGCACGAGAAGCTCGCGGGCCTTCCTCTTACAGTTCTTGCAAGAAGGTAACTGGGTGGAAATTGGAACCAATCAAAAAATTGTTTATGGGGATGGAAAGGTTCACCCAAGTATGATACCATTCTCCAAAACCAGTGTGTGCCACATAAAAGCTAGATGGATGATGGGATAAAGAAAAAAGTAAATAAAACTATTAGGAGGAAAAATTAGAAAACTGTGGTTACAGTAAATCAAGTAACATGAGAAGTGTTTAAGTTCTCTTAAAAGTTACCTAATAGTTCTCTAGAGCCAGTGCTCACCAGCACCACAGAAGGGGTAAGGGAGTGATCAGAATCCCACGTTTTGGTCACACTCACTGTGGTGCTGAAGTGCTACATTATTCAGGAAGAGTCATGGGTGAGGAAACAAGTGGGCACGGGAACTGAACAGAACAATTTTGTGACCATGCTTTAAAATGTGTGAAGCTTTAGACTGAGCTACATGAAGCACACCCTAGAAAGCTGGATAATGTGATATACAGGACAGAAGCTACAGACGAGCTGTAGCGAGGGAACTGAAAAAGGAGAGCGCTAAGGTATAAACTAGGGTAGATCAAGCAGGAGATTATGATCAACAGTAGCCAACCTTCCAGGCTCCCTTCTCCTCCTCCCTGGTTTAGGAAAATCACAGAAGCCCCATTCTTGGGATTCTTTCTGAATACAGATTCAAAGGGCTCTGCTCAGATTCTCTCTTTTGAGCTTGCAATAGTGGGTTCCTACGTCTCAAGATAAAAATAATCTATTGCCTGTATTAGCCAAATTCATTTCCTAATTGAAAAACCTTCCATCACTGATTTAGATTGAGACAGCTAAAAAAAAAAATTTACAAGAAAAAAAATGTGTGAAAAATGCTTACAAGAGAAATGCCTTTCTAAATTAAAATTGTGAAAGCTCTGGACATTTGTGTTGTATCGTTCAGGAAACCTGGGCATATAATCACTGTTACTTGTGGGATCAGGATCTTGGCAGGCCAAGGACAAACCAGTAACTTAAACCCAGCTGTTTCACACACCTGCAATGAGGAGACTGGAATGAACTCCCACGGTGCAAATAACACCTCACAGCCAGGAAGCAACCTTATAACCAGAGTCATAGTCTGAACCCAGATTGCTTTTTATCGCCCCAAAACACTGTAACTAGTTCAAGAACTAAGAATATCCTGACAGTTAACGTTTTATGCTGCATTGTTGTCTTTGTTACAAGACATTTTTGTTCTGGGAAATAATTCCCATCCCTATAGAAGACAACATTCTTGTGTGAGAAGCTGAACAGAAAAATGTTAAAATAAATACATTTTTCTGCCTACTATACTGCTAAAGTACTCAAAAATAAGCTGCTCTCTTTCAGGAGCATTACTTGTATAAATGACAGAAATATTTAATCTTCTACTTTTGGATCACTTTAATAGCTGAACAGTTCTTATATGAAGCAGTGTCAGGGAAGTTAGTGAAGCCCCCCCAAAACCCACCACCATTCCTATTCCATGTTTTAACATGTGGTGTTTAGGACTATGAAAAGGGAGGCAATAATGAATCGTTTTAATGCATGGTCGGTCAGTAGAATATAGAGACTAGAGTATAAAGCATCTGATTTTGGCTAGAGAAAGGAGAAAAAGAAAGTCACCAGGCATGGTTCTGACTTACCTATCGGGATTGTCAGCAGCACAGACAGAATCAATTAGTCCTACATCGAGCGTACCCTATAAACAAATATCCAACCAGAAAAGGAGGAAGACATTTACTATTACGTTACTCACAGTACTCTTCTCAGAGACAGGTGACAGGAGCAGCAGCTTTGATCAAGCAGAATGAACTGCAGCTTTGGGCATCAGTTTCTCTTAACCATTAGAACTGCAGAGGGGAAAACTAAAGGACCCAGATAAACAGATCCAGTAAAAGATTATCTCTAGCTAAGCTGGGGGCAGCTCAAAAACTGCTCTTATTTTTCGATGCTTCCAAACCTGCTTGAACTTTTCACCTAAAAGTGCCATCCCAATATAAATGGCATCTGCTCAGAACAAACTTCTGAAGCCATTAAGCAGGAGTTTTTATTTCCCTTTGCTTGGCATTAGGTTCCAAATGTATCCCATTTATTCCCAGTGTATGTTGTACAGAATGATAAATGCAGAACCAGAGAAATCTCAGAATTTTCAACTCTTGGGTTTTTACTTTACTCATTAACTGTACCTTTGCAAAACTTGAAACTCAAGCGTACACTGTGGTGTGATAAGGAACTGGACGAGAAAAAAACACCCCCCAAAACACCACTCATTTTTCATCAAGGTGAATGATGGGAGAGGAAGCAGAAGTCACTCTCTTCTTGTACAGCTACATGGAGCCTCTAGCCAGTGTCACAGCTACATCTGCATTTAAGGAGGCCTAGGTTGCGACTCAGAAGCTGTGGCCACCACAGTGCCCATTTTCTGAAAATATTTTCTTTGAAAAGTTCTTCAGTTTTAGACTTACCACAGCATTCTGTGGATTTGCCTGCTCATCATGCATCTCTCGGATCTCTTGCTCTGTGGACGCATGGACTTGACTCAGTACACTAAACCACTGGCTGTGGAGAGAAAGGCAGCAGTGTAAGTAAAACGTTGCTTCTGCACAAGCCTTCTGTATCCTTTGCTCTGCAGAGATCTAGCAGGTTCTGCAGGTTTCTGAAATTGCTTAAGATTCCTTCTGTCAACACACATAAAAGCAGCAAGGCTTTACGTCAGTGCAAGTAATACTGGGTACAAGCAAGCCCCCCACATCTCCCATCCAAGCTCACGTCATACCCTTCTTCCTGAAGACAAATACCTCGTAAAAAGTGGGATCCCTGAAAAACTGGCAGTAAGCACACTGAAACATCTGAGTGCTTAGAGTTTGTAACACATTCCACCTATTTCATCTGGAAAAAAATACATTAGTAGCTACACACAAAGCCTTTAAGGGGAAACTCAACCTTCAGATTATAAATTCTGCTGCACTGATAGCGTGACTGGTAATAGTTTCTTACAGTGATACTTCTGCAAAGACCGTCCAGGCCCATCAAGTCCTCTGTAGAAGCACAACTGGGGGGGGGGGGGGGGGGGGAGAATAAAAACCCCAAGCAAATACCTCTACATTTTTTGTTCCCTATGGAGCATTGGAAAATCCAGCTGCTGGAAGGACCAGTAAAGTTGAGCCAGCGCCAATTTGTGCCACTCCTGTGGCCTCGTATACATCCACAACAGAAAACTGGCAGAGAGGTTTCCAGTACTTCGGCCCCTAGTGCTGAGCAGCAGTCACAGGAGGATTTAATTCCAACCACACCTTCTGCTTCTGGGAAACCTCTTCCCTCCTGGCACTTGCACATGATAAAGCTCAACTGCTCTAAGCAATCCCACTGAAATCGAGGGCAGAGCTTGGCCTGTTGGGCAGGTTCCTGAATGCCATTCTTTGAGATAGGAATTTGCCATTCTAATGAAAACCACCTGGGGCCAAGTTTTCAAAGGGCTCAAAAGCCCAGCCTTTAAAACAGACTCCTCGCTCTTCTCCAGAGGCTCGTCCACCACCACCAGGTTGAGGAAACAAATGCAAAACTACTGGATTTAAATATAAAGCTATCTTTTCTGCAATTGCTTGTAGTCACAGAATTTATGCGTAGGACCCTGACGTGCTGCCTCCTTAACTCCAGCATTCAGAAGCCAACTGTTCCCCATAACACAGCTATCTGGAAACCGAACTGCCAAAATAGCTTGAGAAAAACTGTGTAGTCTGTCGAACAGTACCATCACTGCCATATCCTAAATCCTTTCCAACAGCTTATGCTTTCATTAGAAACAATGCAAGGCATGAAGAAAAACAAAGATTTAGAGGGCCTGACGATAAAGAAGATAAGAACATACTGAGTTCTGATTCTTTTGTTAAGACTCAGATACCCACAGAGAGGTTGTGCTTAACACTTTACTTTGCTGGATGTAAGACAAGGTCACTGAAAACCCCTCGAAATGAGGGAAGGGTCACCTAGAGAGAAGGAACCATCAGCTGAAGCAAACTAAACCCCACCTACCAAAAAATTCCCACAAATTAAATTCAGCCTTCCTTTTTGGACTCAGGAATTGCAAATGTATTTAAATGTCAATCTTCTATTTAAAAACAACAAAAAAAGACTTTATAGCACTGTATGCACATTTAGTAATACTTTCTTATTGGATTTGAAAGAACAATTCAGAGTTTTCATGATTTCATGTAATCTTTGTGTAAACAATGAGAAAAATTAATCACGGCACTTTGCAAAAGACAAAGGCAGATTTTACTCTCCTTTTGCTTTCCTCCCTCTCGGGACCTCCTTTGTCTTTCAGCTGAGTCCCAGAACCCAAGAATAGGGAAAAAGACAGACTAGGGGTTTGAAAGGAATAAACCCTCAGCAACGGCTGCCCACTGAAGCATTACTTCTTTCCTCAAATACACTTCCACAATCAAAATAGTAATTCCTCTTTTGGGGTGGGGGGGTGGTGTGTCAGGTTTCTCTTGTATTTTCCCTTCATTTATATCTAGCCCGTGTACAAAATATTTTTTTCAATAGCAGATCCAGAACCAACACAGTCCAGTAATTTTGTTCTTCACTTTGAACACTGCCAAACATGAACGAGGCTTTGACCGAAGCCTATCTGCAAATCCTTACACATCTCCCTCATTAAAGTCTCCTGGGATGACTGAGAAAAAAGAAACATGAAATACACTGGTAAAAAGTAATTTAATCTGGATGGTATGTTATGTGTACTATACACAACAATAGCCTATAGTGTCTCCTCATCCATGTTTACGAAAAAAATGAGAGAGATGCACGACAACAGACAAGTCTTTATGCTGAAAATTTCTTACTGGTCCCTAGGGCACATACACAAGTCTAATAGAAGAGACTTTAGTTAAGCCTTCATTTTAAAATATACTACCATCACACAAGAATCTTAACAATAACTGCTGGAAAGCTCATAACTTATTTCAAGGGTAATTTTAAGGATGCCTAAAATATGAGGAATGATTCTGCATTGTAAGCATTGCTAAATTTATATTCGGGGTCCTGTGATATAGGAAGGTATTATACCTTTAAAAAGAACAGAATACAAAGCAACTTTCAAGGCTTCAGAGCAAAATAGCTCAAGTGATGTTGACACAGGCATCCTGTATTCTGGCCTTGGGGCAGCAAGGCAGTGGGTAATAAGCTTTGATTACTAAGTTCACTTTATTTAAAACTTGACTTTTATGGGCAAGCATATTATTATCTCATATGAACTGCAGTGTGGGGATTTTTTTATTTTTTTAAAAGGATGTACTACAACTGATCTGACAGGTCAAGCTTGCTCCTCACCTACCAGCCTCCCTCTACAGTTTGATATGGATCTTTTAGCAACAAAAGGAAGACCCTTTTTAAATCAGCAGAAAGGGAAAGACTCTCTTGCACGCCCTTCTTATTCACAAACACGCTTTCACCCCAAAATCCAATGACCACATTGCAACTTTTATCTGAAAAAATTTTAGGCTCTGCTTAGGCAAACAGACCCCAACCCTAAAGAACAGTACTTTATTTCAGGCAGATTACAGGGTCTTATATATTGATTTAATCTATGCAGCTAAACACAGCAGGGTAATGCACAAGACAAGCATCAATGGCTGATGACTGCCTCTCTACAGACATACTGTATTTCAGAAAGTTGCTAGCAATAAATGGGTAACAGCCAAATTCCAGGCATATTTTCATTGGCAGTCTGACTCTTCCCAGTAATGTTCTGCCACAAGATTTTCTTCTCAGCAGGCCTTTTGAAAAAGTGCTAAATGCAACATGTTTAACACAGCTTGAATATTTTGTGACAGTGGGCAAACAAATTCATGACAAACACGAGTCAGAATGGCATAGAGGTTAAAAAGGAGGAGGAAAAAAAAAGAAAAAGGCCTGATGATTTTCATACCTTGCATCCTCAGGAGACTCAGCAATTAAGTGGTAGGTCCTATCACCCATTATTAGATCAATACCGTTTTCTTTGCCTGTATTATCAACAATCTCTCTGAAAAGAAGAAAACGCCAAGATTGAGCATTAGAGATTGTCAACATTTTGAAAATTCTCTTCTGCTGAGAAGTTCACAAACTACTGATACTTAAAATAACAGCAGTCAGCCTTAATCAGGTTCATTTGCAAGACTCACAATGTGATTTATCAGACAGTATTAATTCACCAAACTATAGTTGTAGTTTCTGCCTATACGGTACAAATATTCAAACTATTATGAATGTCACTATACCAAGTTGACTATCCTGTTATTAACAAAAACTAAAGAAAAAGCATTATCAAACCTCAAGAGAGGCAACGATAACTGAGTTGAGAAATGGATATATTTCTGAACTGACTGCATACCCAAGTAATTTTTGGAGTGGTAAAAAGAAAGCTCTTGGAAGATTAAAAACAAAAAGCAAACAAAACCTGGTTTAGTGATTCTGTGTGGTTGTGAGTCAGCATAAAGACAATTCCAAACATGGCTTCCAGAGAAAGCCGAGTACTCATCTGCTGAAAAATTACATCTTTCTAATTTGTTGTTTGGACATCTAAGTATCAATATATTAAACAATCATGAACCACAAAGCACAAGATTTTTAAGGAGTAATTTAAGTATTACATCAGGTTTTCCTGAAGCTTAAGAAATCAACTTGATTTCCTTTCTGCTGTTTTACTGTATTTGTCTGAGGCTTATTATTTCCTTAACTAGCTATACTTATCAGCTATACCATTCTCATAAATCTCTACCCTATAAAAAATATATGCAAGCTCTGCTTATCAGACTCATGAGGACAACTTACCTGCTATTAAACAAAAAGCTATAATTCTGTACTGTTTTCTTTAATTTGGTTTCCTTCCCTCCCAATAACAGTGTCCAACAGAATACCCCCCTTTTCTGTGTTTTAAGTGAATCAGCCTAAGATTTATTTAATTTGAACGGGGTCCCTAATACGGAGTGGTGAAATACGTAAGTCACATGATATGTTAGGAATGCACTCAGTGAATATTAGTTACCTAGAAAAGCTATTGCTTATTTCTCATGACATACAGCTCTTTAATACAAGTACCCTTTCTTTTAGCTACTTTATACACAAATAATCATTGATTGAACCTAAAGTTCAAGTTAGGTTCAACAACCTTTACCTGACAATTTTAAAGGTACATTCAGCAAAGAACTTCTATAGGGCACAGTCAATGAAACAATGTGGTGACAACAAAAAAAGGATTAAACATATTAGAAAAATACGCTAAATAAATGCTGTGGGTACATGAGACAGAGTCAAATTCAGTTTCCACCAAAAAAAAATTGTGGTAGGAACTTCAGTTTCAGAAATTCAGAGACTTACTTGACAGCCAGCAGCCCATTGGTTTTACAAGAGCAAGTCAGGATGCTCGCTGAAACCATTTACTTCGTCCTGCCTGAAATCAGGCTCAAGCCAGGACTTCCAAAGAAAAGATTAATCTAAGCTTTCAATTTAGTTTAAGTACTCTGTTAAATTAACAAAATAAAATGGATAGTTGCAGATTACAAGGAGCAGAGTGGAACCAAGTATTACAGCCATTTCTATTTTTCTCTACCTCGGAAGAAAGCTTATGTACACTTTTATACAGAAATGAGACTACCAATGTTAGCACACTCTAATTTTTAAATTAGATAATCCGTAAGTTCATAAAGCATACTGACTGTTTAGAAGGAAAAGTACCATCCCTCAGAAAACTTTTTTGATGCATGCTTCAGGAAGCATAGAATTTTAAGGCATAAGGAACTTTAGTTAGCAAGACATCAGTTATTAAGTTAGGTTTAGTAATTATTATTTTTTTAAATGAATATACACATTTTAAAGACTTTTCTACCACAACCACAATTATTTCAAACATGAAAAAAATCGTAAATGCATACAGAAGATACAGCTTTGACCCATGCTAACTTAAATATATTCAGGGCCTATTAATTCCACCCTCTTCATTCTAGGTTCGCCTGCAGCTACGGTCTTGGCAACGTGCCCCAAATTGCCTTGGGAATCGTTACAGACTAAGTAGGGCCTCTAGTCTGGGAGAAAGCATGGATGGGTTCATTATAGCAGCAGTTTTCTGAAGTATTTGGCGCTGGCTTAGCTCTGGAGCACTCTGTAGACTTAAGAGAGAGCCAAGTATGGACAACACTTGCTTTCAGTAACTTCATCGCACACACTCTCACGCTTGCAATTACACAATTTGAAGGCAGGGCACTCGACACCTTCCCAGACTAAGCCCCAAGAAGTCTCTAGGAGGAACTACGGCTAACAGATAAACCTACTTGGCTGTTCGGACATCAATGGCACCCTTTAGCTTTTCTTCACTGTCATTTTCGAAGTACATCAACCTGGACTGCCTGAGGACAAACCATCGTTTCTTCCAGTTCCTTCTGGAAAGCGTAGATGATCCACCCCCCTTTTTGTGAAGCCAACCCTGCTTAAGTGCTTCCTGCTTGGAACGAAACCACAGGAAGGTCTCATCTTTCAGGACACACCAGCGTCGCTTCCATGTGTTTATTAAGCCACCTGGCAAGACAGACAGATGTGGGTTTATATGCAGTTAAGACAAAAAATTATATTATAAAACAGAAGCTGTGACCAAACCAACGCTGGAAGATGCTGACCAACAATGCTGCAGTTAAACCGAGTCTCTGCTGTAAGCCATGAAACCAAAGATCTCATTTTTGCATATCCTTAAGGCCACCAATATTGTTGGCAATCTAAAGACCTTCAAATTACAAATTATAATAAATCTCTATTTAACAAAAACATATATGTTACATGTATATAATTATATATACTTATACATAGCATATATATAATAAATAATAAATTATTTAGAAGTCTTACCACATATGAGAATCAGATCTTTAACACTGTTTTCAATGTATCTCAGTGATAATCTAAGAAAAGTTTAGTGTTAAACTCCTTCCTTTCTCCAGGTTATTAAGAGGTAACAATATTCAAGTCAAAATGACAAAACCTGAAAAAGCTATACTCGGAGTAGGAACTATACCAGTGTGAGCCCAGTCACACCAAAGTGTGACTACACGGTAGATGATACACCTTGCACTCTAGTTACATCACAGTCATAAAAACCTTAACCAACCCAAGATACTCCTGTCATTCCACAAAAAATTACTGCTATGTCAGAAAGTAAATGCCATGCTAGTGATGACCGTGTTATTTTTCACACAAAGATAGCTGTGAGCACATTCATCACTGTTCCTATTCCAGAAAAATTAGTTATGCTAGTGATGGGTATCACACAAGGATCCATCTAGATTATTATTTACTATCAATCATTAGAAGATAAACCCAAGAATCTTAACCAGAGAACTCCTGTGTATATTCTTTCAGTCTCTCATCCCCCTTTGCTACACATATCCTTGTGTCTTTTGGATCTGTCCTGGTTTCAGCTGGGATAGAGTTAATTTTCTTTCTAGTAGCTGGTATAGTGTTATGTTTTGGATTCAGTATGAGAAGAATGTTGCTAACACACTGATGTTTTCAGTTGTTGCTAAGTAAAATTTAGACCAAGGCAAGGATTTTTCAGCTTCTGATGCCCAGCCAGCAAGAAGGCTGGAGGGGCACAAGAATTTGGGAGGGGACACAGCCAGGACAGCTGACCCCAACTGGCCAAAGGGGTATTCCAGACCATGGGATGTCATACCCAGTATATAAACAGGGGGAGTTGGCCTGGGGGTAGGATCACTGCTCAGGAACTAACTGGGCATCGGTCGGCAAATTATGAGCAATTGCATTGTGCATCACTTATTTTGTATATTCTAATCCTTTTATTATTGTAATTTTATTATGATGATTATTATTATTGTCTTCCTTTCTGTCCTATTAAACTGTCTTTATCTCAACCCATGAGTTTCACTTCTTTTTTTCGATTCTCTCCCCCATCCCACTGGGTGTGGGGGGAGCAAGCGAGCGGCTGTGTGGTGCTTAGTTGCCGGCTGGGGTTAAACCATGACAGGATCCAAAATTAAAGTCGACTGAGGTCAGTAAAACTGGTCTGCAATGTAGAATGCTGTTTATGTTACAATGTTTTAGGAGCAGGAACCAGCTTTCCTCAAAATCTGGTACAATTTGACTTTGTGAGTTATTTTGTTATATTTATACTGGATATTCTATTGTTTATGAGCCAGAAAAGACATAAAATGAAAGAGAGGCAGCCCAAAATGTTGATGTTTCTTTGCAGAGGGGAAAAACACTGCCAGATGTAAGCCACTGCAAGTAACTTAATTTGAGAGCAGCTCAAATTAAGTTAAGTTACTTTTCCATCATCCTTTGAAAAATAAGAAAATAGCTTAACTCTACAGCAATTGGAGTGCAAGGTATAATAAATATTTCTGGTTATTTTGTATATTTAGTGAATTTTGATTCACCCAGTACCTTTCATGTACAGAAAGCTGTGAAAGTAGGGCAGGCTGACGCAGCTATAAACTGAATCCCTCCGGTAGGAAAGTTCATCATCTGTATCAAACCTGGAGTCAAAATCTTCTTCACTGTCTTCAAACTACAGAAGAAAGGAAATAAAGGTGAAATGATCTCTCAGGAAGGAGTTTAGATAAAATTGGTTTAGGAGTCTTCAGCTAAAACACTTTATGATGTATTGAAGTACGTGATTCCTCATTTTTCATCCAGCTAACAAAGGAAGGAGTACATCGTAGTAAGTTCCAGCTTGAACTGTTTGATTACACACTAGCCCTCACGTCATGAAACAAATCTATGAAACAGCTTTGTAGCTGCTCAGGGAAGTTATCCCTTTGCAAGAGCGTGGCCAGGGTATGCTATGTCGTGCTACCTCCCTCCATCATCAGAGTGCTGTGGGTAACAGTTTAGAAAAGTCTTGAAAAAGAAACATATTCCCCATGCTGTGGTAATAGCTTTCCTCCACCCTCACCCCAAATAATCAGAATTTCTGTTCTGTATCTGACACACGTCCAGAGCCGTGCAACAGGAAGGAGGCCTCAATAGAGGCAGCTAAAAGTGTTTCCTCTTAGGGAAGACCTGGCAACTTACCCCAACGACTACGATGGCTCTTTGACTGGTTTTTATTACCTCAACTCTAATAGATATCTCAGTGTTAACATTTTCTTTCTAATAAGTCAGTGTTGCTGAAATACTTTTTCACTTTCCCAATCAGATTTCTCACAGAAGTATTCTGTGAGTGGTAGAGGAAATCATATTCTTCCAAAAAATATTCGTTGGGGTAAAGCCCACAGTATGCTCAGTAAACAGTACTGAAAAAGAGCTCCTCAGCAGGAGTGTCTGCCTCAGTAATTTTAACATTTGCCATCATGTGAAATTTACTCTCCAAGTAATCTCAGAATACACCTGGCATTTCAGGGACTTCTGCAAGCAGCTTATTCCTCCATACAGAACCTGTTTTTTCTGAAATCAATTCCCCACCGTGCCACCTGGTACCCCGACTCCAAACACACACACAGAGAAGAATTTTGCTTATGAATTGCATCCAAGGCCGTGCACTGAGCTCCTCACCAAATATCATGCAGTTCTGCGTTAAAACAGATAAAACCATATCCCTGCGTAAGCCTAGGACTGCGAGTGGCATCTGAGCTGCCTCTAACTCTAATGCACTCTCCCCAGTGGCATCTAGATGGCAACAGACAACTATATCCATAGGCAGCCTACGCAAATCAAACTACGCAACACAGACGTTTATAAGAACAGCTACAGTGACTCTACGGCTGCACAGTGGGGAAAAAAAATAATAAATCAGAAAGCACATATCAATTATTAGATAATAAAAACAATGATACTTACAGAAGACTGAGCTCCTTCAGAGCTGAACCGGTATGCTCCAGAGCTATTGTATGTCCCCACTGAGCATCGGTAGTCTGGCGACCACTGGCTACTGTGCGAATTAGAGAAGGTCACACTGCTACCAGAAGTAATAGCACCATCTTCATAATCGTCTTGGTCGTAATCATAGTCTCCATCGGGAGAAATAAGTTCCACAGAATTGGGGGGTCTACACGATACATTTTCTGGCATGCAGTATGTGGATTCACCGCTTGAAGAGTTGTGGAGACTGACTGTATCGTGGGCAGGAGGTATAAGCATGGTGTTGCTAGCAGCAGGAATTGTTGGCACCACAGTATCATTCATATAGGGATCCTCTTCTGAGGAATCATCGCTTGTTCTGATGCCACTGGTCCTTTGATCAGAATGGCCATGCTCACTTGGGTTGGGCGAATCCTTAAATGCATCATCATCGGCTTCAAAGCCCTCATCTACCTCCTCCTCAGGATAAGGCTGGCTGAAGTTAAAATTGGGCTTTTCACTGCAGGCATTTCCAGTCTGTTCAGTCAGCTCAGCAGGATACCCGTTGCCCACAGAGAGAGACTTCTCAATATTTCGGACACATTCATCAATCTCATCGAAGTTCAGAGATTCCAGGAACTCCTGGGCTGCTCGACACGCTTCGTCCTCGAGCCGCCGGAGTTCCTCGTCTCGAAGCTGCTGCAGCCTCTGTAATGAAGCCTCTGTCAAGGACAGCTCCTGCTGCTTCTTCACGCGCTGCAGGTCTTCAATTTCTTTTTCCAGACGCAGGATTTCTTCTACCTGCCTCCTTTCTTTCTGCTTCTCCACCTCTTGCTTCAGCTCTGCCTCCTTCTGGGCTTTCTGAATGGCGGCCAGTTCCTGCTTCTTTCTCTCTTCTTCAGCCTGCAATCAAAATAAAATGAAAAAAAAAAAATTATAATAAAGCACCTCAATGCAAGATTCCTTCTTTACATTTATTTATTTGTAAAGCACGATGCTCCCACTGTGCTGTTCATTTAAAAGGACCCTTATCCCTACATCACAAAGAAAAGAAAAGGAAAGAAAAAGAAAAATGAAAGCATGATTACATTTGCTCACAGATACTGGAAAGCTCAAGTACATGCAGAAAGTCCAATCTTTGCCAGAAATTAAATGAAGCATGAGGTGAAAGAAATTTCCATGCAAACAACTGTATCAAGTTTCCTTTGGCTTTATCTGCCAACTCCTGTAATAAGTCTAGTTTAAATGCCACAGATGCCTTTTATTTTTTTAATGGCTGGGTTGAGATAATCAAATAAACAGGATGGCTGAAAGCATTGAGAATATCATCTACCTGCTGGGCGAGACGCTCTGCTTCTTGCCTTTGTCTTTCCCTAAAAGTGAGGGAAGAAAAGAAGTTAGTAAACCAAGCTCAACATAAGCTCATCACATACCTTTGCTAGGGCAATAGCTCAACTTACAGAGATCATCTGCCACATGGAAAAGACAGCCAAAAATGAGGTCACCAAGGATATGTTTGTGAATATAAAACTACCATGATAGCGACATGCATCTTTTAGCAGAAGAAGCAAAGGTTTCCAAAGTCACTTGATCAAGAATAGCCTGAAATAAAGGCTATTCAGACTAAAACCTAATATGGCACAGACAGGAGAGTGATTTAAGACAGCATACTGCACCTTTCTTCCTCCTCTTTTCTTCTTTCCTCCTCCTGTCTCCGCTTCTCCTCTAGTCGCTCCCTGTAAACACGTCGAGCAAGTTGGCCTCGCCGCTGCTTCTGAAGGATTATGGCTGCTTTCTTCAGGCACAGGAACTTCTTCCTACCACTGAATGCTCTGTAGTTCTTCTGTATCACAACCACATAGTACAGAACCTTTCTATACCGCTTTCTGGGAGGAAAAAAAATAAAAGCCAATTTCTAAGGGAACAAGGAACTAACGAGCAGTCGCGAGAGGTCTTGCTGTGGTGACCTGCAGTAATGAGCCCGTGGTAGTAAACATATTATTTCTAGCTCTGCGATGGTTTCCCCATTCTCGTTCACATTCTCCTCCTTTTGTGAGGAAAGAGATTCTCTCATTTCTGTGACAGCGCTGTCTGTATCTTCATTAAGGAAATGCACACTACCTGTCTTATATGTTCTTATGCCCCTGACAAGGAGATGCTAAAAGGAGAGCTCTGTGTGTGTGCACGCATGCCAAGAAAGAATATACATAGATAAGTCACCCCACATCTCTGGAAAGAAAGATCATGAACAGCAGGATAGCTCTGTCATTAAACAAAGCAATATAGTTTTTAAGTAACATACTGGTCAGAATATAAGGACAGGACTAATATACACATGAAAAGAAATTACCTCATTATGCAAACAAGTTTCCTTAAACTGTCCTGAACTGATTTGTAGAAAAAGCAGAGAAATAAGCAGATGGGATGAGCAACTCCACCTAATACATAATGCATGAAGCCAGGTAAACAAGTGAAACATTAACCAGCTACCTAATGTCATGGTTCTTCAAGAACCAAACTAATTAGTTTTATTTGCCTTCTCTTTTCTTACCATGAGGAAGCAAAGATAAATCTGAATCTCAGCTGGTAACTTGGGGCAACCCCACCAGGTGCCATCCAGCTAGAGTTCCTACCACGGCTCTAATGCCATGATACAATTATATGGATACTGGCTGGCCTCCAAACTTCCATACTGTCCTATTCATTATATTAAAACAATTCCAACTCCATTTTGTTTTATTCATGGTTCTGGCAAAGATACCAGCTGGTACGTTCAAAAGCCACTCACAGGATTTGGATGCCTCGTCCCGAGGAAAAGTTAAGAATTGTGCTAAAAGGATTTAACTCCACGAAACCCCAGCCATTTATTCCAAAGCTTGATTATTAATATTCTCATCTAGTCACTTACCGGGCTGCATAACCTAAGATGTGCGCTCGGATAATCATTGCTGCCTTGGTGACTTCCACCTCTCGCTGTTTCTCCAACTTGTGTTCCAAGGACTCCCGGAGAAACACCTACACAAGAAAACTCCTGGCTTAACAACTTGCGGAGAGCATCATAAATGTAAGGACAGCCAGGGTGCTGCCAATGTCAGTCCGAGCAGCAAGCCTCAGCTTTGAATTCAGAGACAAACAACATTTCCTCAACAGAAAAGAAAAAAAACCAAAACGTATTCCTCTTAAACGAAAATATCTGCAGATGATCCTCTAACTTTGGATTTCAGTGAGAACAGCCTGATTACACTAATGGGAATTTTAGTTAGGAGCAGGGTTTTTCCAAAAGCAACACAATTACTGGATTCGTTAAACAGCCTTTCCCACCGAAGAGTAACACAGGCCAAAGAAGTTGTAGGACTTAGCATGAACATCCCGATTTGAGGGGCAGAAATACCACCCCGATAATTTAGCTGTTTCACAGTAACATCGAGCTCCACAACCCCTTAGAAGCGTCATGGCTTCAAATGACATTGCTATACGCCCGCAGAAGCAAGCAGAAACGAGAGCGGTTTCATATTCGGGTCGACTCAACCGTGTTTTCCTGCTGTCACACGGGGAGACAGCTGCCGGGGCCAGACACCCCCCCAGCCGTCCGCTCCCCCGAGCACTGACCCGGATCATTCGCCCGGACTACCGAGTGCCTCCGGCATTGACATCCATGGAGCTAACCCAGCTTAATTTGCCTTAAATGAATGAAACTGCTTCTCCAGCCAAGCAGAGGCACGGGGGATGCAGCTTCCCTCTTCCACCTGCCTTGACGCCTCTGCTCTTCACTCACCAAGCGGTGAGCTGTGTGCTGCCAGTGCTTTTTCCAGGTCTTCTCAACTTTTTCCCTTTTTGAAGGCTAAGGCTGCTGGTATCAGCTATAGGGAGCAACAGCCTGGCACGCTGCCGCTTAAGATACGAGCGGCTGGAAATATCCAGCTCAGTGATGCTTTGATTGAGACGGGATGAGAGCACGGCCACACACCACAACGCGGCGATGTGGAAAGCGCACGGACAGCGTGGGCTCTGCTACGGGAGGAGGGCTGCAAAGACATCTAAAAGCAGGAATGCTTCCTTGAAGTGTTTTGGGTTTTTTCTTGCTGTGGAAAAAAAATATTAAAGAAACCCCAAACCAACCAAAAAAGCCCCAACAGACTTTTGGGGGTGTTCAAGCAGAAAAAAAATGTAGGTTTTCCGTCTGTGTTTAGGGGAAAAAAGCCCATCATCAAAGCCAAACCAGCAGCACTCCTGAAGAGAGGCACAGTTGTGAGTTTTGAATGTAGCTAGAAAGGGACTACATTTTACCACAAATCACCCAGCACTAAGGAACATAAGAAGTCCCACAGAAAGTCTCAGAGTTCCAGTATCCAAGTTGTACTGGGCAGCTCTTTCTATATAAAGTTTTTACTCATGGAAACAGCCTTTTCTTTCACTCAGTGGGCAATCTTGCTTTGCTCTACACACACTGGCTTTAAAAACCCAACAAAATTCTGCTTCAGAAAGGCATTCAGCTACTTCCTGAACAAAAATGGATGTGAAGCACATGTTAAGCCCAGGCTAATGCCTTTTCCTGAGCAGGTGTGTTGCAGCTTGAGATGTAAAGGACAAGAAAAAAAAAAAAAAGAAAAAAAAAAATCACACTGAAGCTAAATCATCAATCGCAGTGTCATTATTACTCCTTTTAAATAACATGGGCAGGATAGTGCTTCATCCCATGTTCAGTCTGAAACCAATGCCCTCTTGTTCTCGTCTACAATAAGCTGTTTATGAAGACTCTCACAAATGTCGAGGCAGCTCCTGGGGGAGAATAAGCCCAGGCCCCAGTAAGGGGAAGTTAGAACAGCTGGTTAAAACAATTTCAGGTTCTAATAAATATATGTCCCTAAGATGCCAAAGCACTGTCCGGGGTCCGCGCATAAATACTGTTAATATACTACATCTGAAAGTATAATGGGAAGCACAGCCTAGCTCTGCGGCCAAATGTTATCACTGTACTACTTGTAGGCCATCGTCTACAAAAATGGGATGAAAGATGACTTCCATCACCATCAGCATATTTCAGATTCTCTTACAATAACTTTAAAACGATTAAATCAACACTTCTTAAGTGTGCAGAGGAACGGAGGAAACCCTTCAAAGCTATGCAGCTGTGGGGAGAAGAGGATGAGGAGGAAGGCTGTTTCACACAGAAATCAATCAGATTTTACAAAATATTTTTGCTACCTTATGGTAATGAGAAAGTTTTTTCACAATTCCAACAACTGACAGGAAAACTGCAAGTGTAACACATAATTCAGCAAACTTTACTTCTGGATCTGTTTTTTGTTCTCTCCCCACTACAGAAGCCCCTTTGCACCAGGCATTTTTAACATTTAGGAAATCTCAGATCCTGCAGTGGGGAATCTTCTTGTAAGTACACAATGCTTTCACATCAATTGTTAAGTCCAAGAGCACAAATTCGCAAGAAGGGAAACTCTGCACGTAGCTGTTGTCCAAAATCAGACTTGCAAAATGAGCATGCAAAACCACCTGGATTGTTTTATTTCTCAAATTAAAATTCCATTCTGTTAATTAAAATAATCTGGATTTTGGGGGGAAGAAAAAGAAGCTGTAGGCAAAGTTCAGGTTGTCTGGTGGGACACATATCAAGGTCTAACGTACCTCTGATAAAGACTCTCAGACTAGGATGGCAAACACATTTAGAGCTCAACTCTGCCACATGAACACTGGCTAAAATTCCTCCCCCTGATTTCAGCCACTGAGCAGGAATCATGGAGGGAGGGTTACTAGTATGAGTGGAGCTCCCTGCAGAACAAAAGTGTTACCTCACATGCTCCATACTTCTAAAAATGATAAAATCCAGCCACCACGTTTTAAGTTCTGATCTCACCAGCGCTATCGCTTGTGAGCAGTGGCAGAAAATTCAAGTGGGCTCTTTCTCCCTGAGTGAATCACCAGTCAGTGTCTAAGTGCCTTAGACAGCAAATTCCTCAGCACAACCATTCATTGTTGCTGTAAGGGTTTCAAGAGCGCCACAGGCATGCGCAGCTTCTTTTAAGGCCAGAAGTAATTACCATTACAATTACATCTCTGCAGCTGTGCGGTCTAAATCCTGTCCCCTCAGCTTTGTATAAGCACCAGCCCCACAATATGCACAGTCAGATTATTTTACCTTATTTTTTCCAAGCTGCCATTCAGTGCTTGTGTTGTCATACAGACGAAGTAGGACGGCACATTTCTCATTTAAATCTTCGGGCAGAGTTAAGTTTCTCATGAGGACTTTATACCTGGCAACCAAAAAGTATTTATTACTTCATTTAAGAGACAAGTTCTATTTTTGCCATATGAATTTTTTGTTATCAGATTTTCACTTTATTCCTCAACATGGGAATGTTGATTTGGTACCTGTGACTTGCCTCTGAAGCACACAAGTCAGTGTGTTTACCTTTTATAAAAGTCTTGAAAGGGCCTCCGGACCGGGAAACCAGCCCTCCGAATCCTGACTGTCTCCAACATCCCAGAATAGCGCAGCTGGTTAAGCACCACTGTCTGATCAAACTGGTCTGGCATCTAAAATGAGCAGGTTCAAAACAAGGGGTTTAATAGCAATGGTTAGAGATGTCAGGGGCAATAAACAAAGGGGAAATTATACGAATCTGAAATGCGCAAAGGATAAAAACTGGCTACGTGATGTCTTAAAGGACATTAGCAGTTCTGAGCATACAAAAACGTATCTACAGGATGGAAATAAAGGGGTAATTACACAATATAATTTCCATAGACACAACATTTACAGCCATTTAATTCAATCAGCTCTCTCTTTCCATTTCCTGTATCCTCCCAGGCCATTGCTGTGCAGGAGCAAACAACAGAAAGCAGCACAGGCAGCTAACAGGTCAACAGCTATAAGCTTGACTAGTTTGTTTCTTTAGCAACTGAATTTACAGTCCCTGTAGATGATCCCAAATGTTGAAGATACACAAATACACTGGTGCGATATGGTTTTAGAAAAAAACAAAGCCAGAAGGGCAGAAAAGATTTAATTTTTAGTGTAGTGACAATTCATCTACTATGGACACGGATGGAAGTTGCCAGTGGTACCTCAAATCTTAAATAAGCCGTATTTCAAAGAGTTTCTATTTGCTGCTATTCTTAACAGCAGAAATATTTTCATCTGTAAACAGAAAAAAAAAAAAAAAATCGGCTCATCTGAAATAAGTTTCCCTTAGTTTGCATGCAGTTTTCCCAGTATCGTTTTTCATTTAGTTAACAGATAACTCTATAGCCCCTCAGTCATGAAAGCCTGCAAATACTGATCTGGGAGCCTCGGGAATCCTCTCGTCTCATCTCAGAATCCCCTGAGTCACCAGGCTTTGAGGTAAACCAGCCACAGCCACGCAAAGCTACTCAAGATAGTGCTAATTGCTGCTTTGCAAAACACCGGCAACCCTGATACCAAAATAACACCCCATGTAAATACACCATTTAATTCATCGGCCCAAACAGCCACTTTAACCCACCAGTTGACCCTCCTGCGGTCATTTGCAGGGCTGGAGTACAGTGCTACTTTGCAAGAAGTTCAGAAGATGGGTTTTCATGGATACAGTCAATGGTTTGTATAAGATCTGAAGTTCTTCAGCTGATAGAAATGACGGCAAGATCAAGCCCTGAGCAACCGTAAATCAGAGGACTCTCGATACTCATTAACTGGCTTTAATCATGCTTCTCGTTCAACTTAGCAAATAAGTAACTCCCCCAAATTTGAATTTATCAAAAGTACTTTCAGGAAAACACAGACTCAAAAGTTCATTTAAAATATCCAGTCTAAACTTTTCCCTCAGCACCTTTATCCATAGAACAAAACATCGTGTGCTAGTGATGATACCTCCGAGCTGTTAATTAGGTAGCTTCAGAAATACTGATAGATTAACTTCTGCCTCCCTCCTTTAAAAGGCAAAACGTCTAAACCAAAATGTTGCTATTCTTCCTTTCATTAATTTCTCCTCTGGAGCAGAGGTGGGAGACTCCCCTGTAGATGCAGCAGCCCTCCTGCACCGAGCTGTCCCGGAGCCGCACGGGCAAACGTCTCCCCAGCACTCACCGTTCCTCCGACAGCGAAAGACTCTCCAACCCCTTCCTTTGGTACAGGGGCTAAAATTCATACGGAAAACCACCCCAGCCTGGCCCTTCCTCCACAGTTAATAGCACTGAACAAAAATGAAAACAATTTGCGTTTTAGAAAGCGGCTGTCACCACGGTGAGCCCTGCCCTGCCTGGGGTAATTAGCACTGCGTGCCGGCAGGGCCTGATCCGGCCCGAGCAGGCGGACGGGGGGTACAGAGAAAATCAGCCACCACCAGCGGCTGCTTTCACCTTCCCTCCGAGACTGGTGCTTTGCATCCCAGGGAGCTACATGAACTCCGCACCACTCTGGCTGCTGTTCCGATAACGGCTCTGTTACAAATGTGATTTAACATTTTCTTTCCATAGTATAAAAAATTAAATGTTCCAGAGGGGAAAAATGCCTCTGCGAATGATGCGAACAAACTCCTCTTTCTCAACAATGTGTTTAATTTGGATTGTCCCACCACCAGTAAAATACACCGCGAGCAAAATCTGTGTATTTTAGCGAACACACAGCATGAACGCTTACAATAAAGGTATTGATACTTCGTGACTGGTATTGCCAACGGTGTTTTCCATAGGTGCCCACGCTATGGCAGGCAGGTGTGTTAGGCGTAAGCCTTGCAAAGCCGCCCTTTGAATGTCCGCGCACACACCTGCCTGCCTGGATCCGTGCAGGTGGCTGATGATGCCCGACAGGAGAAGAAGGGAATGAACACAAGTGCACACGCAAATCCTGAGGGAAAAAACATACTCGCTTTTTGCCTCGTGTAACGCCAGGCTGATGCGTGCCACAAGCGGACGCAGGTCAATATATCTTTTTTCTTTAACATTACACCCATACTTGTCGACTCAAAAGGTGATGTTCTTCACAAGACTTGCAAAGTAAACAGTATTTTTGGTGTTTTGAGGTGGGGAGGCATGGATGGAAGTGGGGATATACCAAAGCCAGGCAAAATTTTGGTGACATGACAGCTGTCTCTCTCACAAGGCAGCCTCTCCCTCCGCAAGGGAGCGCCTCCAGCGTTGGGAGCCAGATGGCTGCTGCATCACCTAATCCTTTTATTGCCACCCCCAGGCACTTAAAAAGTCAAAAGTCACCCACACAGCTGGCTTGAAAGCTCATGTTACATTTAAAAAAAAAACTTTCTCTTTCCATCCCTGTTCTGAGTTGCAGAGGAAGAAGCAACATTTTCATGACCGTTTTCCTGCAGCTATAGAAATTAGAAGCAGCCCTGCTCTGTCACCAGAAGCTGGGATTGTCACAGTCACCTACCTTCAGATACCTGCATTTTTAAAGAAAAGCAGGAAACATTGCAAGAGATGCTAACATGCTATCAAAGCAGGGCAACCGAAAGACCATCGCAATTCTAATCACATAAGCCTACTCCTTCGCTTTACATTATGAGTTATTTTTAATTACTCAGAGACACATGAGGCTATTAAATCAGAGGGTCAAATCCTGCCCTGACATATCACTGGAATTACATTTGCAACAAGTCTGGCTGCTTTGAGTCAACTGTTGGGGGGTGGTAAGAGGTGTGCCGGACTCATGTCTTAGCTTTTCAACATGGAGCACCAGAAGATACCTCCCATCGCTCAGGGGTTTTTGACTGAGCTATCACAGCGACTCTTTAGTCCTCAGCAACGGGGAGAGCTGCAGCCGGTCAGAGAGGGAGCCGAAACCCTAAACACTAAAATGCATCCAGGGTTTCCCACATCTAACGAAAACAACCAGAAGAATTAACAATGCAGTCCTGTGCACATCACCACATCATCCAGCATATCCACCTTACGACTTGGCGATACAATGCTCCTCAGGTAGTTTTACTCCGTGGATGAAGAGGGCTTCAGCCTCAATCGTATAAACACTTGCAGGCAGGGATAACCTTAAGCACAACTTCCAGTCAGCAGGACTCCTCATACTTAAAAAAAATCAATTGCATGTGCATTTCTTGCACCAGAGTGCAAGTACTGCATATATCTGGCTATTAAACTGCAGACACTTCTTAAGACAGAGAATCATGACCATCTCCACTTGAACGATGCCCGGTGCAGCACTAAGGAGTTAAACTTGCAATAGCGTAAAATCTCCGTGCAAAGGGTTACCTATGCAGCCGATGCTCCGTCTTGTCTCTTTACTGGTGCTCCTTCAGACTTCCTGGGGTAAGCAAGCTAACTTTCAGATTTATACCAAAGTAACACAGGACAGGACTCCTCTCTGGGGTCTGCTAGGTTTTTACCAGTGTTGCTGTAAAAACTGGACTTGTTTCACAAATGAACACTTGGGAAGAAACTGTATTCTGTAGGAAAATTTCAGATAGACAACAGAACCATAACTGATTTTAAAACAATATGTCTTCCGAAGTAAAAATCTAAATTACTTGCTAAAACTAAGACTCCTGCAAAGATCAAATTTATAAAAGAGAAGGCAACAGAAAAAGAAGTCAACTGATAGCTTCCAAAATTGTCTGAGAGATGCAATCAACTTCAAATCAACTCAATTTTCAATAGACATTTCACTTTTATCAAGGAATGGTAGCACTAAACCACTCCGACATGCAAAATCGCTAGACTCACATGGGTCACAGCCACGTTAGGGCATTAAGCAACATCAACATGAAATTAATAGCTACAAGTGAGGTCTGCTCTACTTGATAAAGGTATTTTTTGTGGTGTACTCCTTCATAGCACAACTTGCAATTTATCATTTCCTGAATCCAAACGCCTCCACTGAACTTGCGCCAGACGGCACCGAAGCCAAGGCTTTAATGTGACCTGGAGTCTCTGCTGGCGAGACTCTGGCTCCTTAAGCTAAGTGCTTGCTCTGATCTGTTGCGAGCCTCCTAAAGGGCAAAGCTTCTGCCTGAAATCAAAACCAGAAGCCGCCATTAGGACAGACATCTAACACCTACACATAATTTTCATGACAAAATTGTTCCTTAGATTACAGTCTGACTGAGGCTCGAAAAAACACCGTCCCTTTTCCCTGGACAGCATCCTTAATGGAGACCCCAAGCATCCGAATGACACACGCAGAGAACACAACTTTTTTCTGTTCTGCTCATGATTTCCTCTGTTCAAACACAGAGGATACCTTGACTTCCCCCTGCGGAAATCCTTCGTCCTCCCTGAACTACTGGCTGCCTCAGAAGTGTACAGGCACAATAATGACAGATTAGAGCAGCCTTCACGGATTTTAGGTGGGCAGGAGGAACTCCACAAAGAGACTGGGGGCGGGGGGGGGTGTGAGAAAAAAAGCCCAGTCCCTTGTTTCTAGATTTCTCTGTGAGAACTTGAGTAGGACGATGTCAGCTTTGATACTGTGTCTTAAAAGTGTTGATTTTCCTAGCTTAGGAAAGTGTTCTGTAGAAGACAGGCACAGAGAAAAAAAAAAAGACAAAAAAACGGTATGAGAATGTGGAAAAGTAACTTTTTATTTAAAAAACAGTAACTTTTCTCAATGTCTGGGTTTTTTAAATCTGCTCTTTTACTCCTAAAATGAAGTCTTGGCCATTTTACTCTGGAGAAAAGAAGCAAAAATTAGGAAGAGGTCAGTCTTCCTCTGCTTTATAATGGGTTTTGAACTTGTTTCCATGTCCAAACGAGTACTAGTATTTCTTCAGAAATAGGGGAACTTATCAAGCCAGATCTTTCCGGAACAATCCCCATGGTCTTCTGATCTCAGTCACCAGCTCCATGAGTCAAAACAAATGCCAGGCTTTCCTCCCAGACAAATTTGAAAAGCGTGAATAAATTAACTTCTAATATATAATCCAGCTAAACTGATATGAACATTTCTGCATGCCCATTGTTTGCCTTTTTTAAACCACATTATGCTCAGTGATTCTTATCCATACGTACTGCTCAGCAGCCTTTATTCGTGCTGAGGATCCAAGCCAGTAACCTGAAAGAAGTGAAAGGGAAACGCCTGCACCCGCAATAGGAAAATGCACCGTAAAGCCAGGACAGCCCTGTCAAATCCAGAGACTTCAGCTGCAGTGCCATGTTGGTCACCCTCCTACCTCCAACAAACCATTTCACCCCCTGCTCCTCTAGCCATCATTTCTTCAGTCGCTTGCACTGTAAACTTTGACAGCATTGGCTTATTCAACAGAGTTTCAACCTCAGAACTGTTCTGCTTCCAGCACAAGGAGCATCAAAACCTGTGCGCATCCTGCCCGAGGACCTGGAGCATCAGGTCCTACTGACCTAACAGCAAGAGTATTTCAAGGGAAGAAACCCTCTGTAGTCTTCTCCAGCACGCAGCTACCTGTAACTGGAACAGGTCCAGGTCAAAACGTAGACAAGTTTGATGCCTGCTTTATTTTTGAAGACACTCCCTTACTGTCCCAGAGTATTTGTGTCCACAGGCAAACACCATAAGGGTATAGGAGAATAAAAACAAAGAATGTGCCACAGCTAAAGTTGATTTGGTATTTCTACTGTATGGCACTGGTAAGTTAAGGAATATTTGGATAAACCTGAAATAACAGTAAGTTTTGCATGTCCAAAGTTCTCCTTGGCCTTTATCTATCCACCGACCCCAAAACCCCATAAAAAGCCTTTAAAAATTACTAACAGTGCTGGTGGTAACTTGCTAGAAAAAGAGCATGCAACAACACTTGTGCCTCAAAAAATTCTGCTGCAAACTCCAGTCCGGATTTCACTGCAAACTCAGTAATGATATGCTGGCTCTTTTATACAGTCTCTACAGGTCTGAACGCGAAAGTACTGCATTTACCAACAGCAAGCATTTACACGATTAGCCGATCTTTTCAACTTCAACTACTGCATCTGACCTGTGTGACTCATCTTCCAGCCCTGAGTATTTCAGATAAGAGACAGACTTCAGAATTAGCCACTCTCACGCCACAGGTTAGAGTTGCCCGTGCTAAAAATAATACCATATAGAAGGAACACTGTAATTTTAGAGTTCTTCTACTGTACCAAAACAGTCAAAGGAGGAAACTCAATATTAACGGATGTGAAAATGCTTTTGTATTTATATTCAGCCTGTCACCCAGCTTACCTTACAAACAAGGGCATCTCAAGGGTAGTTTTAAGACAGCAGCCCATTTAAGAGCTATGAAGCAGTACATTACCACACTGACCATTTGCACTGGTGTTTAAAGATTTCAACTAGGTCAAGGCACTGCTGAGTTAGATCCATCTACAAAGATGCTGTAGTCATGTTTCAGGTCCTGCTTGTTTATTTATAGCAAAGACAAGAGCTGGAACTAGCTTCGTCGTTGGAGAAAAGACTCTCAAATGATTCTGACCGGCTTGCTGCGATTTCATGCTTTCGTCAACAACGATCAATAAACTCACAATCCTGGAGCTATTTAATCTACTTTTTATTAGTCATTGTCACTGTACTCTTGCATTTCAGAGTAATCTTTTTGTTTGGCTTGTATGGACTAAATGTACCCCTGAGTAAACACACAACAGCCCCTTTGTGAACCTTCCTTTCTAAAGGTATACAGAATTTCTTCTGAAGGAAGACAGAATTTGTCTGCCTCTAACAGCAGCCCAGAGGAATGCTACCTCCTCAAAATGACAGTGTTATTTCTTACACACTTCTTAAAGCTTCATGGAATAGGAATGGATTGTTAAAGGCACAGGCTAGAACACTGGAGATATTTAAGTTTTCTAAGCACACGTTCAAAGCTAGCTATGCGATTGCCTAAATTTTCAGCTGAAGTGAGCCTTTGTTGCTTGAATACATTATTCAGGGAGTCCATTGAAATGCACAGCAAGTCTCAGGGGCTGTTTGTCCCGGAACAGCAACTGCAAGACCATCCATGTGAGACAGACAATTAAGAGCATTTGGGAAAAGAGGGACTTAAGGTTTGAAGCCACTCTGGCAGGGTCTCAGCACACTGGCAGAAGGTGCGACTCGCAGCACAGACCCCAGCTGGAACTTTTCATGGACCCTCCTTCTCCACCTGCGAGTAATCTGTTGCCATTTCATTTGAGGTCATCCTCACTAAAGCCTCCAGTCCCTGCAGACTAAACCCCAATCTGGCCTCATTCTCCCCACACTGTGACCAGTCAGCAGGCTTCTCTCGAAGAGAATCAATCAGGCTGCCTGATAGCCACAGACACACCATGAAGAAACATGCTGTGAGGTACTAATTGCAAGGACAGCTGTCCTTCCTTACCAACCCCATGTCAAGACAGCCAACACCGACGTCACTGCTGTTCATTACGATGGTCAAGAAAACTGCACACACCGCTCCGTGTCTGCTGAGGCTGCGTACAGACCAACTGCAGGTGGTGAAACCCTCACCCCTCCATGTCAGCGATGACATCAAATAACTTACATGGCCTGAGACCCCATCCTTTTTTTTTTTTTTTTTTTTTTTTTTTTTTCCACTGTCCTTTCACTTCTTCACACCAGATTTTTCACCCACACCTTACAAGTTTTTTTGTTATTTGACAGTTTATTGGCAGGCTGGGCACCTGAGTCCATTTCTATACTTAAAAGCAGGAAATCATGTTGTAGGATGGTTCCTCTAACACAATTTCTTCAGATAATGGTGTTTAGTATCAAGCATTTATTCCTGAAAGACAGGAAGTTTCATCAGGGGATAGAAAATTAGGATGAAAATACTCGAGAGAACCTGTTTAAAATGAATTTCATCTTGCATGGCCAAAGTCTGACACAGCTGGAAAATCTTTTCTTGTAACAATCCGTGCAAGAACCTAATCCTGGGTCCTTCTAATACCTAGTGTAGTGTTACTACAAGGAATCTCTCACTTGAATACGTGAAACCCTCCATGTAGCTAGTTCTCCCTGAAATGTTGACACCGTATCACTTCAGCAGTACATCCTGAAATAGTATTGCAGATAACTCTGATCCACGTTATCCCAACTCTCCTTGCTTTCCTTGGTGACACAAAACTGAGCAACATTTTTCAGACTGCAGCTCTGTACAGGGGGGAGAGAGGATACTGGGGTATTGCCTCCTCTTCTAATTAATTGCAGGTAAGTAGAAAGGAGGAGGAGGAACCTCACTGCCAGCCACAAGAGCTCGCGATGCACGGGTGGAGGGAGCTAACATCGCACTCCACAGAGGGACAAGAGACATCAACTTGTAGAGCACAAGGACAGCAGAAGAGGACTCTAAATCCAAATCTCACTTTATTCTCTGCTTCAGTCCTGGGCACCCACCTGCTTCTTCTCTAGATCTGGTCACACCCTATTCCTTTAGGACTGCATGCCTGAATGCCATTTATGTCTTAAGACTCTTCTATTTTGGGGCATTGCTTTAAAGAGAATACTAAAAATCCTCTGATATTTCAGAAGTCAGTTTAGTGATTTGTGGGCTAACCTGAGCTCCTCAGCTATGTGACGCCTACTGAAATGTTGTGTCCAATTCTGGAGCATGATAATAAAGGAGACCGCTACACTGGAAACTATTTAGTTAAGAGCCATGAGGATAAAGATACGAGTTTAAAAAAAGCAGTAAAAGGTCTTCAATAAAAGCCTTGAGGAGCTCATCAATGAGAAAGCTGACAGCCCTTGATAGTAATCTGTCAGTAACTACACCAAGAGCATACATTCAACAACAACTTCTAATATACAGCAGATAAAGACATAAAAAGCATGAAAATCAAAGCAAGACATATCCAAACCAGAAGGCGCACCTTTTTCTCACCGCGTGTATTCACTGGAAGAGCTTACCCAATGTGGTGGGACTGTCTAAAGCCACCAGACACTTCAAAGAAAACACGGGATGTCCTCCTCCTTCCAGCAGGCATTAATGGTTTCCTTACAGTTTGCCACTCAGCAGGTTAGACTAAAAGACTTAACCAGTCTTCAGTACTCCAGTTGTGGAAAAAAATATGACTTTTATTTATTTGAAACCTTTGGTACTGGGACTCCCAAAGACCAACTCCACACAAGAGGAACAAGAGCCACAGCTACTGGCCTGCAGCGCACGGTGCAATGCAGAACCGCGCTTCTCACATGCAAGCTTTGCCTTGGCAGGAAGAAAGTTCATTACTTATGCAAGTATTTGACGGTCCAGCAAGGGAAGTTTGGCTGAGATTTTACTGTGGCTGACTGTCTGTGAAGACACAGACTGCAATGCTACGGACTAGCTTAGATTAAGTCATTACAAAGCCTTCGCACATTCACCATGAAATAAGAAAAAACTCCTCCACGTTATTGGCTCCAATTGTTAAAAATGGGAAAAGCCCTGCAACAATCATGAATCACACCTCTGCAAACTATAAGGTTTAAAATAATAAAAAAGTTTAAGTTGTCTTTAATTGATTTAAGTTTGGAGCGTATGTGTTTGTTGTATGGCCATAAGGGCCAGCAACTTCCTAGCTAAAAGTCAAAATCGGATTCAAGTAACTTTAAAAAGTTAGCACTTGATCGCACTCCTTTTTCAATATTGAGGCCATGAGCAGTTTCTCCTTCTCCAATGCAATTTGCCCCTGCATGCGGTTCATTCCCTCAGTAGCCCTCAAAAGATGCCTACAGAGCACAAGGCTGACGTAACGCACAGACTTGCTGCTTGGTGCTTTCTCAAGCAAGGAAACGTGCCGGTGCAATTCCTACGCCGAAAAAAATATATGGTTTTATAAAATTATCTCCTAAGGAGCCCTTTTCTCCTCTCCTTCCTGTATCGAGCCTTTTGTTTGAAAGCCCTTAATGGGAAATCAGCCAGGCTTAAATCACAGCCAATATCTGATATGTGTAAATGAAGAACGCCACAAAATATTCAGCCGAACAGCTTTGGGTTGCTAGGACACCGGAGGTCGGGCAGCACTGAAAGGGCAGATTATTCCCATCCCGGCGCAGGCACAGGGCTCCATTCACAGCCCTCCCGGAGCATCCCTGCCGCCCGGCTCCTCCGGGACCCCGCGCCGATCCCTGCCGGAGCAGCCGGCACGCGGGCCCCTCCGCACCAAAAATGTCCCGTCGGGCTGCACGTGGTCCTTGCTGTTTTTACCGAGGGTTCGCTTCAACCTGGGCGAGCCCAGGACACCGGGGGGGCTGCCTGAGAGCTATGCTGCAGCAGACTTGCAGTGGCTGGTCTGGAGATCTGCTTTAAGTTTTAAAAGTGTGAGGAAACCTGTAACACTGCGGTTAAGATACTTTTTAAGTCTAGAGAGGGGAAATTCAAGTTTACGGAAAGTGATGGGGATCCCCATGATCAGCACAGACATCTACCTGGCTGACAGCAAGAGTTGTGTGATGGCCCAGATAAACGACCCTGCTCAATCCCATGTAATCAGTATGTGAGTTACTCCTACATCTTGTATCTCAGCACGTCTCGGACAGCATCAGTCTAACTTTGGCATTTTTCTTAGAATTTGGTCCTTTGAGCTGCTGCTCTTGCATCCCTACACATTTTTACATTATAAATTCAGGACTTGCCTTGCAGATCTAGACAAGGGGGTATCAAGAGTAGTGAAATGTGTGTGTGTTTGCAGAGAAGGGACAGAAAATGAAGGTGGGTGGTTGTTCTTGTGTACATTCATTTCACAGAAAAAGGCAACAAATACATCCTCCTTGGACTGCTTCGTTGTAACACAACAGTCCCGTCCCGTCCCATCCCATCCCCCCAGTAAGCGCTGGAAAATCTCCTACTCGAGTTCTTTGATGTTTCTGAGAACCACATCAAAATCAAATTAGGTATTTCTGATAATTCTGGAATTTCCATCCTAAACCAAACAAAAAGCCCCTTTACTGATTTCTTCATATATTATATAAACACGAGATGGAGGAGCTCTGCAGATCACAGCTATCTGTGCTGCCACAGAGGCCACGCTAAAGGCACAGGTGAGTCAACATCATCTTGGCTAGAACAGCAGGTAGCTCCTGTGCTTCCTGCAAACATTGCTAATTACCGCATTTGGTAGAGCAAAAAACCCCATTGTTATCTCATTGCTACGGATTATATATTGGCAATCGTTAACACTTGCAATGAAAGTCACCATATATTTTTCCCTCACAAAAAAATTTCACAAACTACTTCTTTGTTCCAGTTCCTATACATGCGTGAAATGAGAGTTAGCTATAGAGTAAGTGAACTTTGCTTTATTAGCACGGTGCAGAGTTACCTACAATGGATGGCAAGAAATCCCCCTTAACCCCAATATGGTTATCAAACTATTAACTGATCTAACTACACACACACACACAATGAATGAATTACTAGAGATGGTAAAATTACAGCAGGACCTAACTAATTTAACATTCAACCACCTTCTGAATGATTTAATTGCAATGCCACTGTTCATCTCCACAAAACCTGCAGAATTTACAGGCAGGGACGCTGGTCAATGGCACTTTGCTTCACTAAGGCTATTTCCATCTTTTCTTAGTTACATGAAGCACACACTTAGTTGACTCCATCCATTTTTAAGATGATCCTGTGGAGAAAAGCTCTGCCCTTACTTATGGTTTTACAATCTGCTGCGTTATGTTTAAATAAGAATATGGCTCTTTCTGCCCCAGAAGTGGATTTTTTCTATCCCTCTTCCGTATTTTCTGATCGTGTTGAGAAGGCACTGTTGAGACTCCACGACCGGTTAGATGCACTTTCACTGCCGACGTACCAGCGCTGGGTTCTCCTGGGACTGGCCAGCAGCACGGACTCCGCACCACTGGAGCAACAGACGGAGCGAGTCTTCTCCTCTGCACAGATGCCTTGCAACTTGAGGCTGGGTATGCAACTTTTAGGGAGCTGCACATATGCCTTACTCCTCTTCAAAGCTGTGCGACGAGAGACATCGTAGCTCTAGGTACTCTGTTATGTGCTCGCCAAAGCAGCATAAAACCAGTAATAACTTAAGCAAAGCATTTAGACGTGTGCTTAGAGCTCATTGAGGCCAATGAGATGTACATGCCCTTTATGAACCGGGCTGATTTGAGACATGCTATGTTGTGCACGTCAGCGGTCACAGGGAAATGGCAATTTTGGATGCCTGAACAGCCATTTCTCCCCTGAGAAATTCCTAGGCTGGCTTAAATATACAACAGAACATAACTCTTAATGTTTGAGTCAGAAAGAGACACTGAAGATAGAATCAGCTTTCCTAAATGTGACTTTGTTTGCTATGCCAATTGTTTGCTTAGATGAAAAACTTCTGTGCAGCTAATTTAAGTGCTAAACCACTTTTAACAAAAATCATCATTTCTCCCTTTGAAAGACTACTTAATTAATGAGGCTGGACACTATTTCTTTTTGGCTAACATGTACAAATGGTGTGGCTGGCAAGCTGCATATGGACATACTTGTCCTTTTCATGCTGAATCTGGGGCAGCCATTCATTAGAGAAAGCCAGTATCACAGAGGATTTGGCGTTTATCTGGCCTTCTGAAAATGGATGTCTTCTCTCAACCCACCTACTTTATCTCTGCTTGACTATTAAAAGTGTTGAACCCCCCAGAACCCCTACTTGCCACATACATAATGTTTAAGATTTCTAGATCTACACAGAGTAAGTTTCAAAAATGCCACGATAGATCTCATCATGTAAACGGTGGAAATATAATATAGCACTATGAGTTTGGTGACAAACTTTTATTTTCCACACTAAACATTGCGCAGTGCTCCCAGATGTGCGTGACAGCCCAAGGTGGCAGCCAAAACAAAAAACTTCCCAGTGTCCCAAATGATTTACATGGTGCAATGAGCTTCTTGGCTCACCAGCAACTTCACAGACCTGAACAAGGCGTACGCTTACCCTGTGCTTGGGACTGAACAACAAAACTAATATTGCCCACAGAGCGTGAGGAGTTGTGGTGCTACCACCTTCCCAGCAAAGCTCCCGTGAGCGGCACGAGCTGCCCAGCTCCCTGTTGCCTGAACAGGGAACACACATCAGGAACGTGGAGGAGACAAACCAACAACAGCAACCTCAAACTTCATCATGCGTCAGCCAAAAACATGCTGTAGTTTAGGCTGACTGCCGTCACACAGCTACGACTCGGCTGGTGTCCTGAAACACGGACTTTACAGCTACTACATGCCACTTCATACAACTGAAACCACAACCTCACTTCTGTAATTCTAATGACAGTGTTAGGAATGGACCTGCCTTTCTTCTTAGGCTTATAAACTGCCTAAAACCACCAGAAGCTGTAAATTCTAAGTTTAATAACAAAGATAAGATGCTCTGATGCGCTTTCAGTAAGCAATTAATGTTTAAAGTTTCATCTTATGAGGGTACAGCAGATGTTCTGAAGTGTACTTAGTCCTTACAAATTCATCACAATGAGGTTTTCCCCCATGAAGTCTTTGCTTCTTTGCCACATCCTGTGACTAAATTAAGAAAAGCCACACATATATATACACACACACATAAACTGATAGATACAGTTAAAGAGAAAAACATTTAGCAACTGACCCAAGTCTACTCTCAAACAACATTACCTTCTGCTCTTGACATGGATTTTGTGTTCTGAGGGTACCTCTGACAAAGATCTGTACACAGTTGGGACAGTACTGTAACTTTTAGATAATTCCCATCAGTAATCTAGCTGTATTGGAAAAAATCACCGTTGTTATGCTTCCATTTACGTTACAGGTTGTAAAGACATTTTTTTGAATAAGCCAACAAATAAGAAACAAAACAAATCTTATCTTTTTTTTGAAACTAAGCAGTTTAGCAAAAGAAATACTGAATACCTATCATTGATGTTCCACACAACAAAAATACCTTCATTTTGACCTAGCACCACTGTTACCACTTGGAGTTTAAAAGGACACATCCTAACATCAGTGAGAGAAGAACAACTACAAGTTATGAGAACCCCCTTTCCCAGTCCCATAGGCACTTTATCAGATCATATCTCTTCCATCTAGATTTGCAAGGCAAATCTAGGGTTGCTCTTCTTGAGACCAGAATAAAACTCCCATAGACTTCAATGATGCAGGATCAAACCCATTCCCTTCGTAACAGGTTCTCTCAAGCAATTTTATCCTAATTTTCTTCCCTGTGGCTGAATTCTAATGTTTGCAGAGGCAAGCTCTTTAAGTGGGAAAGCAAGGAGCAAAATGCAGATCCCAGAAGCAAAGGCAATCAGCAGTGAACAGAGCTATTTTACCTGCTGGGCTGGGGGGTTTATTTCATCAGGGGCGGAAGGGGTGAGCTGACACAGCAAACAAAGTCAAAATATACTGCTGCTATGGTATCCTTTCCATTACTACTGCAATTAATTTTTTTTCCCAGCCATATTCCATTTCCTGTATTTCTATGGTGAAAAAAATTACTGTCTCATATGTGCCCCATCGAGTTTCTCCAGTAAAACTACAAAATTAATTTAGACTTCTGGGTGCTGCAGATAACTCACTGGACTCCCCCCACCCCGAGCACACTCGTCCCCGGTGTCATTTTCTTATAACATAATCAAAGCAAAACTACAGCCATACCTTATGCCTTAAGAAGTTACAGGAATACCACAGTCCTAAACTTTACATAGCTGGTTTTCCTGAATCTACACCATAGACTGCCGAACAACAGAAAAGACTTTTCTCCAGAAAGCAGCCCATCACTACAACACAGGTCTTCCCCTCTCTGCACACACAGCTCTACTTCTGCTGACTTTTTCCCTGCTCTGTGAACAATCACCCCTTTAACTTTCAAACAGAGTGTGATTTATTAAAGCAGACTGCTTGGCAGCAAAGCTCTCCTGGCATTTGAAAATATGATTAGCCCAGTAAATTTAGTCGTTTTTTCATAAACTTGATTCTGCGTGCATTTACCCTCTTTAAAAGAAAATACAAGCCCAGAAACATTTCTAGCACAGCTTGCTCAGCCAAATTCCAGGCACTTTCTTTTCTTTTTCTACAAGTCCACTGCAGCTCCAAGTATGCAAGATTAAAATTATTTTAAAAACTGCATGAATTAAGCCCCTTACCTTTTAAGGCTTTTTCAGCCTTCAGCGTTCGCCCATTGTGAAAAACTGAATCTTTAGCAGTTGCAGCTATGCACACACACACACAGACACACACAGAACGGGGCTTTCTTCAGCTCACTGGTATTTCAAGTCTTTCATGTGATATCTTTGGCTGTACTTGCTTAATTCATTCCTGCTGCTACTCAAAGGAAGTCAAGCCTAGCGAGGGCTGGCTCTACAGCAATCGCTGTAGATCTTCCTGACTAACAGGACACGAGGGCTAATCTCACCTTATAGGCATCAGGAATGTAAATATATTTCGCAGCCAACAAATTCCTAAACCTTAAGAGATAAAATGCACAAAATGCCCTAAGACACAGTTTAGCAAGGGAGTTAGAACATAAAAGTTTTTGCTAGAGAACAATACTCTGTACCCCAGCGATGCTTTTGGAGCTCTAAGGATGTCTATTTATCATGGAGTGTGCATATTCCCTTGGACTAGTTACCATGAGAACACAGCAAACAGGATTTGAATGTAAATTGCCATCTAGAGATGTGGGGGGATTTTTTTTGTTGTAGTTAAAAAAGAAAACTTCCAAAGCTTGATGAAGTACACACTTTCTCTGCGCATACATTTGCATGACAATGCTTGCAATTCAAATACTTGGTAGAGTGCACAAGAAGGAAGAAAAGCCAAGTTCTTTGCTCGGTATTTAAAAAGCGCAAATATTTCAGACTTGGGATCAGTAGTTGCAGCTCCATGAATGCCCATCCATGTCACACAATCACATACGAAGGAATTCATAAAATGCAAAAAATCCATCAGGTGGCACAAAATGCAGAATTATTGCAGTGCTTGAAGTCAGCTGGAGGCAGCAAGACCCTCTGCTGCTCACAGATCAGTTACTGCAGCAGTCAAAATTCTTCTCATTTCTAAATATTACACTGAATTACACAGCAAGTATTGCACTTTAAAAATACCCCACCCCTAGGCGTTTTATTTTTCCCCAGAATTGTCCTGGTACTTTGCCGTTCGGGCCGCCTCCTCCCAAGTCCCTCCTGAAGCAACGTACGCTCCCCACGTGTCCCCCCACCCTGCTGACAAGAGCGCACCGCCACGGTTACCAGCCGAGATGCAAAAATGACTCCTACCACTTGTGGACAGAGTCCTACCAAATGGTCTTTCTGGGAAACTTGGCAACTGTGCACGTACATGCTGCAAAAAATGCAAAAATCTGTTTGCCTGCATTGCTTGGAGTTTGATGCAACCTTTACAGCACAGCGTCTGCTCCCTCCCCGGCAGCACCCCATCTCCGCTCTATCCCCCAGCCTTAAACACGTCAATTTTAAACTCCTTATACCACGGTCACCGAAAGACAAACCCTAATACACTTAGCGAAGGGATGCCTCGTCAGCCCTGCTTAGTAAACAACAAACCTTGATGAAGAAGGAGGACGTGCCTGTCTGGGTGATTGCCCGGAGAGTGGAATGACCTACTTCAGCCCAGCAAGCCGCGACGCTCCGAGATGGGGACAAAAGGACAACCCAGTAGCTGCCGGGCAGCATAACCGACACGCTGTGCCGCAGGAGCGATGGGAGCGATCTTTCGGAGGCGACACAGAAGACAGGCGCTGCCTGCGCAGCACAGAACTCCTTGCAGGAATCGTCTTGTTCTTTCAGCCGGGGATTCAACTTCACATGTAACGTTACTGCCGGCACTTTGCGAGCAGGAGCGATTGCCTTCCTCACACCCACTCTCCTTATCGTTTTTACCTAAGGAGTCTTCTAGCGCCTGACCTAATTACTCAAGCAATGTGCCAGAAAGTGATGCAGCTGGGACATATTCCACAAGTCTTGATTTGAAGCTATGTAATTCTCCAAAACCCAAGGCGACAATATCCAGGTAGCTGAATTAAGCGGCGTTGGCCGGGCACGCCGCCACACCTTACGACTGCGCCTTCCTGATTACAAACAATAAAGCCTCATGAACTAGTTAAAGGGCTAAGGATAAACAGTTTGTATTTGGCCCCACGCACTTGTTGGCCTGTGAGATCGGGCCAACATGCTATAGTTTGGGGAAATGGTTGCCCTCCTCCCAAAAGATGAGCCTGAAGAGCAGCTCCCGGAGCCTGACCCATGCTGCCCCAGCAAGCCCGATCTGTGCTCAGAGCCTGTGGCTCTGCTTCCTCCAGAAGCAATGACAGCAGTAATTGGCAGCCAGGAAGCCTTCTTAAAACAAGTATTTACTGAGAACAAGTGAGATGAAAGAGAGATTTTTAAAATAGGCAGTAAGGATCTCTAATACATGCGCTGCTTATACAGCTGTAAATGAACACTACTAGACCTTAACTTTCTACAGATAGCAGTGCACACACCCAGCAGCTGTACCTGGGCCATATAATCTGTTCCCTTTACCTTCGAAGTATGACAGAGTAGCTATTAATGTGATGATCAGGCTTTCTATTCCCTTTTTCTTCTGGATAGCAATACAAATTTACCCTGTGATCTGCTAGCTCCCAGTACCAGAGAACATTGCAGCTTCGCTGCAGGAGGGCTGCCCCAGGGCTCTGCAACTAAGTGAGCAAACCATAAAGATGCGTCCATCTAGGGCCTAACACTTTCTAGCTTTCAACTGCTGGGCTCAGCATCTTTAAAAACCCACAAAGGCACCTACTCCCCATTAAGGAGACCCAGAGTCTGGTGAGTGACCGAGGTTGGTGTATAAAGCACATGCTTGGTATACAACTGCAGCAGAATGTGCACAGAAGTTTGAAGCTGGACCAGTTCATTAAGGATAATTTTTTAAAATAAAGACTTTTAAAAGTGAAGTTTTATCCAGACGCTTAGCAATCCTGTGCTGAAGGTATAGTAGAACATCCTTGAAGCTCAGAGTCTCCCTCCCTGCACCTTTCAAGGTTTTATGTCAGTGCTGTTCTCAACGCAGCGGCATTAAGACTTGCACTGTCCTTACCCATATTTCTACAAAAAATATCTCTTTACAAGGCAAACTCAGCAATTCATATAGTCAAGTCCCAATATGACAATATTGCAGTTCCAGTATCTCTACAAGGCAAACTCAGTAATTCTTACAGTCAAGTCTCAATATGACAATATTGCAATTCCAGCTTGACAACCAGTTCACGTACTACGTTCACTCCATTTGTACCTGCTCCACACCCTGCGTACAATCATCCTTGCAGATGGGGCCAAGCTGTTCTCTCATCGTTCCTTTGTACCACGTTCCTGAGCTGTACTCCTAACTGGTGTTTAGGCTGGTATCATGCTATACTTATGTTTGTAATGATTCAGAGCTATTTTAAGAGCACAAGTTTAATTCAGACGCCAAGCAAAATAGGTTTGTATCTTATTTCAAATTAGGGGACACACTGCTTGCTATTCCAAGCCATCTCATGGCTATTAATGACCTACACCTCAAAGTACACTGCAGGTGCCAATAGCCATACCTTGATCCCTTTAAATGGCTCTGTCCCCAGAAGCGATGTTAGCAATCTTATTGCCTTGATAGTAATTTTCCCAGAATGAATATGGAGCATGACAGGACTCCTAAGCAGCAGTAAGACTCACATAATTTATTACAGACCTTTTTCTACCCGTCCTCCTTTGAATTGCAGTTATTAGTAGTTTCACTTTTCCTGGTGCTCCCTGTAACCCCTACCCTGCAGTAGGTTTACGATACAGGTTTAATTTTGTCTCATTTCTTCATCTTACCTAATTAAATTTTAAGATTAAAAAAAATTAATGTAAAAAAACCTGCAGAGAAACAGAATTCCCCCTTCAGACCTCACAAGCTTCAGAGAAGGCAGCTTTTATCTCGCCAGTGGCAAGACCATCACTGCGACAGAGGAAGGAGACAGACAATAAATGAGCATACAGAGAGGTGAGTAGCAACCCTGCAATCCTGTTCAGGTGGCACACATCAACACAGGTTTCCTTAAAAAAAAAAAAAAAGTGAAATTCTTGTCTACAACAAATATTTCACACCAACTCTAATGAAGTCAGGATTTTGCCTATCAGGACCAAACTGGTCTCAGATCTGTAACCAAAGAGAAGTGGATGCACCTATCTACGTGCATGAGAGAACAGCCGCATCTGAACCCGTTGAAGTCTCAAGAACAGGGAATTACAGAAGCAAGCTGTAATAATCGAGGTTTTAAGGGACCAGCACAGATGAGGCCATGCAGATGCTGGAGGTGCGGGGCCACTCGCAATGATTATGCCAATATTAAGCCAATATATCTTCTGAAGAAAAATCCTAAATGAAGAAGGGAACTTGAGAAGGCACTTGAGCCAAGCTGCCTGAGGCTGGCTCCTTCTGGCCAACAGGAAAATTTCTGCCTCTGAAACAGCTTGCATAGGAAGTTCAGATCTTAAATTTACCCTGAACTGTCTCCTGAGCGGCACCAAGGCTTCGCAACTTTATTAATAGCAGCAAGCTGGAAGAAACATTCAGCTGATGGCTGTAGCGATGGTTGTAGCTTGTTTTAAAAAGACAGTCTTTTTTGGAGCGGGGAGGGGATTGGGGGTTGTGGTGTTGGTTGTTTTTTTTTTAATTTCAGATGCACAAAAAAGGATAGATGGAGACCAGAAAAGGCAAGGTTGCAGGGAGGAATCATTATTGAATAGAACAGGAGGCAGGAAAAGAAACATGAGACCAAGAAACAGAAAAAGATGTGTCAAAGTTCAAAAGGATGAAATGATATGTAGTTCTGCAAGCTGCATTGAAGATAAGGGGAGTTTAGCAGAAAGACCCTTCATTAGCAGAAAATATTCATTAAGCATACCAAGTGGAAAAGTTTCCACGTTATGGCTAGTTCAGAACAGACTAGAAACTGTGAAAACAGATACACTGATTGTTCGGGGGTCTCCCAAAGATTAATGGGTCCTCTGTTCTTCTGTCTGAGGCCTGCTCTCTAAAATGTCTTGTGACAAAAGGTCATGTACTCTGTGCACTCCCTTTAGGAAATTGCACTAATGAGTGCAGATCCTGCTTTGATATGTAAATGTTCAGTGATTTACTGCATATGCTGAATTGGTTTTGCTTGCCACTGTGAAATATTTTTAAAATAAAACTCTTGATCAATTAAAAAAATCAAATAATTACTGTAAATTATCACATCTCTTATCCAATATAAATATACTTTAACGTCTTGAAGAGCAGAGGAAGTAGTCTGCTGCACGTTCTGCTTTTCAAAGGCTTGAATTTGTCTTCCATCTGCTCAACTTCATTCACCTACGGAATTCAAACATAATTCCAGAGTAAACCAGCTCTCGAGCACCTCCAGAATTAGAGGATGCTCGCCGATAGTGTATCACCTATTCGTACCCAACCCTTACAGCAATGACCAGCTTGAGAGGCTTTGCTCCTGATACCACAACTTCAGTTCTCTCCTTGCCAAGTCCCTCTGGTTCAGCTCTCCTTTAACGCTGCATATTTCAAAAGACCAATTAAAACACCCCTTTCTTTCACATCATATGTTATTTGGCGAGCACTGTTTAAATACTTTTTGAAGGGTGACATTTTATCATTTCATATCACCATCACTGCAGAGTAAAAACTATGGATGGAAAACAGAGGAAGATGCTCAGTGAAGATTTTTACTTTCCTTCAATCCCAGTTTCTCCATTTCAGCAGCTCATCTGAATGTTTCAAGCTGTTATGTTTCTAACCAGCCCTGCACAGTGAGTCACGTTATGTGGTAAACCCTGGAAGTCCACGCACAGCTAACGTGTCTCTGAGCTGTGCTGGTTCAGCGCTATGCAAACTGACTCACCTTATTTTCCTTTGTCTAACTGAAAAGAAGCAACAAGTTGTATGACAGGATAAACTATGAAATGTTTAACACAGTGTGCATCCACAGAATCCAGCTGAGCTACAGAGGAGCCTAATGCCGTTCATGTGCCTGCTTCTGTACCTGCACCGTCGCAGAAGGAGCAACACCAACACCGTCACAAGACCGGCACTAAAAATCACTGCGTCTGAGACATGGAGGGGAACAGAGCAGTGCACAGCAGACAAAACTTCAAACGGTGAATCCCAAAAAAGCATTCTGAGAACACTTTTCTGTGTGAAGAATGCCATCGACAAGTATTATATATGGCCTTCCTTCTCATCTTCCATCAAGTCTTCTACTGAATCAGCTACACCAGGTAAAGTGCCTGACCTTTTTCTCTACTCTTGCTCTTCAAATAGGATTTCTTATTTGGTAAAGCCATTGAATCAAGTTAAATTTGCAATTGAATTAAAGCAAATGGAAAACAAGGACAAACATTTTTGTGTAAGATTTCAGTGGCATTTTATATGTACTTTGAAAGGGATTGTCCACAGGAATTTCCCAATCTGTTCCTGCATGCACTCCTGCAATTAGACATGGTTTCCTGAGACCGAGGCTGTCTCAAGCTCCTTCTGCTTGCACAGCTGCTAATTCTGTGAGAACTTTGTTTTAATGATAGTAAAATATATAGTAGCACATGCCAAATTTGTCAGGGATGGAGCATTCTAGTGGGAAAAGACTGGTAGAGCAACAAGGAACATGGGAGTGGGAACTCAGTGTGTTCCTTGCTATGGAAATGCAACAAGTGCCTGGTTCTTGCATTAACTATGGCAAATTCTTATGACTTTGGTACTGTGGAGATGAGCCTTACTCAAAGGCAAAAGGACAAATAAGGAAAACTCATGAGTTATTGAAATTCTTCTTATACTCCAGTGGCAGCAGGTGGGCTTTATAAGGGTCGTGGAGCTTCCAGCAGAAACAGGAGCAGGGAAGAAAACAAGCTTTTCAGAACTGCCCTCCGTCAGTGATCGGGGCTTTGCTACACACATTGGCTCGCAGACCCCAGGTGCCGGCCGAGGCACTGTCATCCATGTGGGTTTGGTGACCTGAGGCTGCACACCTCACAGCACCAAACACTTCAGGACGCAGAAAGCAGGTCTTATTCGCTTCCAGGCTGTTCCCTCTTGCTAAGGTGCCCGCAGTCTGCACATTATGTGACACACCACGAGTAACAGTGCAAAAGCAGAGTTAACAGTTAGCAACTGAAAACACAAAGTCGAGGATGTACCATCCAGGTAACACAAAAACCTGCAGTGAAATCTGCCAGGTTTGACGTCTTAAGTGTCCCAATGAACCAGACATCCCAGAAAAACATAACACGTAAAACTGGATTTATAGCAAAGTCACCTATTTCTAAGTTGCCCATGTGAAAACCATAAACCAGAGTCATTAGCACCTCTGTCTGTTGCATTTTTGACATAAGCAGACCATACCTGAATAATGGTCTATAAAGCCAAAGACAGATGCACAAAACCCAGAATATCAGGACCAGGCTAACAATATTATCTTCAGCAATTACTATACCATTACCACTTCATTTCTAGAGAGACCTCCAACATATCTAAGTAAGTCTTGACACTGCCTTTCGTTATCTGTGACTCAAAAGACAAATTGATACAGTAAGCCTTAGTTTCCAAGTGTGTTTTAAAAACATAATTCTGTAACAGAACAAAACAGCTGGCATGAAGACACCTAGAATTGTACATAAATTGAAAGACTAAGAGTCTGATGACAGTTGGTCATTCACACCAGTTTTGCTATATGCACCACCATTCACTGCCTCTAGTGATTTAAAACAAACTTTGCCGTTTTGACATTTTCTTCCTAAAAGGCTCTCACAGAACTGTTAAACGTGCAGTGCAGTCTTCTACCTTCCTTTTATAACCATCCTTAGAGCCAGTCATTTATCAGCTGTGAGCAGTGACTATTAAAAAGGTGCCCAAAGACACAACCCACATAAAAAAAAAACCTAAATAAAAAAATCAAAAGCTGTTCCCAGTGCCTTCACCTTGCAAAAGCCTTTTACAAAGCCAGTGAAGAACACTACCCTCTGCTTCACACAGTGGTAAATAACCACACAGGCAGTGGAAGGTTAGGCCTGAGACGTACAGAAATGACAGGCATGATTTTAAATCTTACCTTCTGCACATTGGGTTTGATGCACCGAACAAAGAAAGGATTTGAAGAACTCAGCGTCGCCATTAAAGAATGCAGCGATTCCTAAAACACAAGTAGAAGACAGCACTTCACAAGCTGACTTTTTGTAAAAGCAACATACCCCAGCGAAAGCTCTTGCAGCTTAGCATTGCAGACAATATCTAACTGCAACACCTAGTGGTATACACCAGACATTACTGTACTGTGTAAGCTCTTGCTTGTGAACATACAGAATCAATACATGCATGTTTGTTTCTTCCACCTGCCCTTCTGATCAAAACTATCATCACTGTTTTACAGTGAACAAGATATACAGATTGATATGAAGAAAACTGTTCATAAGGAAACATCAAATGGGGAAGTTGCTGTTTCAGGGATCTTCTGAATGACTGCTTAAGACTTAGGATCCACATTCCCAAATTGCTAAACTCGAGCAAGTCAAAAGGAAGGATAAGGGGTCTAAGGTAAAACTAAAATACCCACAAAACCAAATTTCCTCTTTTCAACCACCCCACACCAACTCATTTTCCATTTCCCCTGCCATCAGCAGCATTTTTGTACAGGGAGTTCCTCCCTCCTGTGTGGTCTCAACCTTTCTTGCTAAAAGGACACTGATAATAAACATAAGTCAACAAGAGGGTAGAAGAAATATTAAAAAATTCTGAAAAAAGAGTTTAGAATACAGGAGACATTGTTTTACCAATACTAGGTTTTAAAATGTTCCCCTCCTGAAATTAACAAAAATTGAGTAAAGGATAGAGTGGTAAAGAAAACTCGTCTTGCTGAAAGACAATACTAACAGCATTAAGCAGACAGTTTGACAGTTATTTCATGTGATAGCTAATTGCATTTAACAATAAAAAGAGAAATTATAAGGTTCAGCTAAAAAAAACATAGAAGAAAACATGGGCTTTTTCCTAGTTTTAGAACTCTGAATGACCCAATACACATTAGACTATCAGTTGTCTGAACCTCAGCCTGGAGATAAAAATCAAAAAAAATCCCTCAGTCCTTTTATGATTATTACTTTAATTACACATCCTCCCCTTTCCTGCCTGAGCCGTCATTCCATATCTTATTCCAACTTGCCTCATTCTGTATCATTAAGTATGATAAACCATTTTAAACTGAAGTCTTGCATTTACTTTGCAGAGATACAAATGACTGTATAGGAGGGGAGCCGAGACTCGAAGATCCCAGCAAGCTAGCAATGATACTGTTTCACCCCTCAAAGGTGGCACTGTGTGCCAGGCAGCGGAGAGAATACAGACCAGGCTGCCAAGGAGACAGAAAATTCACTTTTTAAAAGAGCAACACTGTGCATCCTACAGCATGTTTGGGAGCAAAACTGCCAATGGCAGTCTGTTACAACAAATTCTTGCTTTAATCTGCAAACCAAGGGCTTTCGTGACAATTAAACATGAAGCGATAAAGGCAACAGGCAGAGTTGTGGCTGTGCACAAGAACTGGTACAGAGCAAAGGAAGCAAATGGTGAAGTAACTAGGAACATAAATGATAGTTCTTGGTTTGTTTGCCTTTGCCAGCCTATGGACCAGGAGTCGGGGGCAGCAGACATTAAACAGCCAGAAGATACAAAGACAAGTATTTTTATGTAAAGACAAACATTTATGGCTTCAAAAAGTAAAGGCTTCATCTGTACTAAACCTGTGTGAACATTACAACCTCTGTGGACAACTGAGCCAGTTCTCTCAACACAGGCTACTACTTAGAGTGATTGGAAAAGTTGGTCAGTATAAACAAAAACAATTTAACCTATTTTCACATTCATCTGTGGTACAGACAGCCAGATTCTGCACAGTGCTGCAAGCCTCTAAATCACTGTCAGGTTACAAGCTAATCTGAAGTTTGCCCTGCTTTAAGCAATAGGCTGAAACAGATGGTATCTAACCTCAGCTATTCTGTGTGTACCCCCAGGCCCGCATTAGGCAGGCTGTCAAATGAAAAGAAAAGTTAACCAACCTATCATGAGAATAAAACTGTGAAGGCAAAGTTCTTATCTTCAGTTGAAATGAGATAGACTAATCCCTGGAAGGCTTTAAAATGGAAAAAACACCCAACCTAATTCTTTGGGGACAGGATGATGCGAAGGTCAACTTCTTGTAAAGCAGCCCAGCTGGTTAATGGTCAGTTACTGCAGCTTTAGATAAGAGACAACAATGTTTTGATTTCATGTTTCATCATGCTCTATGTTGCCTGGGGGGGGGGGGCCCTGACAGAGAAGAGAGGAAACTCTACATTATGTTCTACCTTGCAAAGTGGGTGCAAAAATATGGTCGATTTTTATACAGTAACATCTTAAAGGTCTACTTTGCACAGGTACAAATGACTAAGTGGAAACAGTACCTTCTGCTGTCCCAGAGAGCTAGCAAATACCACCACCGCACCACAAGAAGTGGGTATTGCCTGAGATGAGCGATGGTGACACAAAGCAAGCTGTCCAGGGAATATAACAGTAGTATTTTTTAATAAAAGACACTGTGTGTGCCCCAGCATACACTCCTTGCTGTTCTGTCCAACACTTAGCAATAGTCTATTAGGATAAAATCTGCCCTCAAGGGCTTTGAGTCTGCTCCGTTTTTTTAAAAAAAAGTGAACAAACAGTGCAAATGTATATTAATTCAAACAAAATGAAAGACAACTAATCCAGACTTGTACTCATGCAATTTAGAGAAGGTTTTGTGCCAATCTTTCTCTTTTAAATAATTTGCAGATAGACTTTATGCGAGATTTCAATTTGATGCCATTTTTGATGGGAGGGCTATAAAGCCTCATAAAAAGGTGTTTAATAAAAATGCTTTCCAAGCTTTAAGTTAAAAAGCAAGGCAACACCTTAATGAGGTATTTATTCAGTACTTATTTTTCTTAGTGTACAGGCACTGCTGTAAGGCTTTGTGTGATTCTGTGGTTCGTTTTAGATTAGAAAGAAAAACCAGGACGAGAGACGCCAACTTCATAGATGTGCTTTAAAATAAGGACAAATAAGCAAGTGGAAAGCAACCAGAGTTTGGTGCGGATGGTGTGATGCGAAGGTTAGTGTCTGCTTGAAGCTAGCTAGTATGGCCAATCAGTTGCTTAGTAAACGCATTTTCATAGAAGAGACAGCTATGTTTTGATGCTGCCTGTTTTAATCTGCAACTGTTCTTTACTGAACGGAGTTTATCTATCACTGATTTGCTACAGAGCAGAGACAACACATTAACTAACCTTGAACTGGAGACTGACAGTGGGTTTTCGGTGCTTGCTTCCACATTTAAGAGTGTCTTGATTGTTGCGACTTGAAACATGTTCAAATAGATCATAGATGAAATCAAGACTGAAACGGGAAAGAAAAAGAATATCTCTAAAGTGTATCTCAATAGATTATGAGGCTTACCACTATAGAATGCAAAGAAAGCGCTGTCCTTTAGAAAGCAGCTCCTCCATCCAAAAAAATGCTTATTGATTTTCTCTATAACCTTTAGTAAGCAACAGATTTTTGCCTTTGCAGAATTTATGCAGGGGAGAAAAAAAAAACCCAAAACAAAACACAGCAAAACAAAACAAGGAGGTTCTTTCTTCTCCACTCCCAACACATCATTAGGGAAATGAAGTGTGAAGTTCTAGAGTCCTTAGTGCATTTTATTCCACTCACTCAACCAAAACTCCAGCTGACTGTAATAGGAACCATACCTGAACAAAGACTGAAAAACAAGACTTCCAGCTTGTTTGGGGCCATAACAGAAAATAACCACCCACATGAGCCTCACTTTCAGATACCAGCTGTGTATGCTGTTTTCCACCCTATCAGTCAGGTATCCTCCTCTTACCACTTCTACAGAAACACAGACCTTTTAACTTGAGCTCCAGACAGATGTTGCTGCAAGAGCAAAACCAGGCCCTGCAGCTTGAACTCATTTATTACTTTTACCTACATACTTCAGTTGACAGAGGTTATGTCAGATATGTCATGAAACCAGAACAAACAACATAGAGAGGGAAACCCTTATTAACAGTTTCCCCTGCGCAGAAAGGGTTAAGGGGTTTACAAACAAGCAACTTGCACAGCAAGGCAGGATGACTGGACGGGATGGGTGAGGGCAGCAGCTGAGACAGCAACACGCAGGCTCAGCTCCCTCCTCTTCTGTCACCCCTCGGTGTGTCCTGGAGTCTCGACCATGCGCCTACAAAAAGGGACGTGGTACCGCCCCTGCTGTTACCACTGTAAGGATCCTGAGACCTTACACAGCAGAATGACAGGACGCATGCAGGTACCAAAGACACCCCAGCTCAGACTTTCGGTAACATAAATCTTTATAGAAATTCTCCTTTTGAAGCCATTACTATATAGCAATTTGTACTGTGGTAGGTCCCTGCCACTGAGCTTTCAACCAAATTAGGGAATGCCAGAAATACAAGCAAATCAGGCTGTATGTGAAGCAAAAAAGCCACACACGCATGCTGCCTGTGAGGCACCCTGAAACAGTTAAAAACCATCACCAGCTTTCAGCATCCTGACTCACCACTGAGCAGCAAGTGAGCTCTCTAGCAACCCTCTGGACCGAACAGGGACGAGGTACTGTACAATGTAGGAAAACCTGACTTTGTGAGAACCAATTACAGTCAGATCTGCTTACAGGCACCTCTGATATTTCTTCTATACTCATTTCAACTCTGTCAAGGTCTCATGCTATGCAACATCTAACATATTCAAACTCTGGCAGAATTAGGTGATAAACCCTGGCAGAATTAGGTGAGAAGACACCCCTTAACATCATGTCACAAACAAAAATCACAGAAATGTACCTGCTTTCACGTAACAAGTTCAGGAGATCGTCTCTGAAAGTATCTCTGTTCTTCTCCAAGATCCCCCTGACATCGTACTGGACCTAGCAGGAAACAGAGCTGATTCAAACAACAAGCCGAGTAGTCAGGCACCTCTCACAAGAGCGGTACTGTAAAAACTGCTGAGGGAACAGTGTGCTTTAGTTAATTTTGAGCAGCCTCAGGGTAAAATTAAGCTAATGAAAACTCCATTTGGAATAATTTCAGCAAATAAAGAAAAGAAAATTACCTCCCCAGCGTAGTGCTTCACTCCAAAGTTGTGAACGGCAACTCTTGGTTTTACATAAAAAGGATTGTTCTAATTGGAGGGGAAAGAAAAGAGAAAAATATTTGGGGGAGGGGGTCAGGGAGTGGAATGATAAAAAGGGTCACATTATCCCCTCAACCCAGACCTAAACAAACCACTGTCTTCCAGTGAACTCCCTGGAAGATTACTGCTCCAAAAGCAAACAACCAACTTATAACGATAATAGGATTTGTTAGTCTGGGCTGCTTCAAATGCAGTAATAACAGATTTATAGTATCTAAAAAGGCATTATACTAAACCTGAACCCATCTGGCAGAACCATCCTATTAAAGGCACTCTGAAAAAGAAGGTTCTGTCTTAAACCAGCAGTTACGAAGATTGGTGGATATGCTTGTATCCCAGAAATTCTTGAAAATAATTCTAGGATCACAAATAAAGGTACTAATCTGGACGGAGGAAACAGCAACCTTTCAGTAAATGACATCAAGGGAAATTGAAGATCTAAGTAATCTGAGTTACTGCAGGTTGTCAGAGCTCTAAGAGCAGAATTTGGCTTATTCACCAATATGGAAACATTTAACTGGACAGTAACAAGGATATATTCTTCCAGGTAACGGACTCAGTCTTGACAGTAAATGATAAAGATTGCCATGGAAGTTGGATCACATCCAAAACAGCCTCTATTAACTACGCAACCATACATTTGAACCATGAATTTCTACAGAAGCAGAGAGACCCTAATTTGCACAGAAAATGTGAGCAAAACATCACGTACAGCATGCTGGGTATTCAACTTCTCCAGCAAGGTGGAGTCAGTAGCTTGAGGAAAATGGCTCTCTTCATTGATGAGTGCCAGCAGCCCCAGTTTCTAGAAAAACAAGAAGAGGCAGAAAATGAATTACTGCACAGATGGACACAGACATTGTCCCCTGTTTGGAAAAATCACAAAGTCCTTGAAGTTGTCGTGTGCAGAGAGGCGCAAAACCACCCGGACATGACTAAAACCCCACTCTCGTAGAGGACTGCAATCCTGCTTTTCTGGCAACACTCCTTTTGAAAAATAGAGCATATGATACATGGGCAAAATAAAGAAAAAGCAGCTACTGGAAGAAGCAATGGTTCTCCTGATGTAGACAGTTTTTAGATGCATACAATGACTTTGTCCCAGAATATATCTCCAGCCTCCAAGATCTCCAATGATCAAGAGTCCCTTAAATACGAGGAGTTTCTGTAAACAGCCTTTCAAAAATTTTTCTTCCATAAAATTATCTACTTAGCTGTTGAACCAATGCAAACTTTTAGCACCCACAGTGCCCAGGGCAACAACAAAAGATACACAGTTTGACCAGGCACTGCGTGGAACACAACCTCCCTTTGCTCTGCATATGGCTCTGTGTCATTTCTTTTGATGTTCCCTACTTCTCCTACCAGAAGAGGTGGTAAACAAAGCAAGCTACCCCGCAGTTAATTAATGTGTCCAGCAAGCTTCAGGTTGATACAACCTCTTCAGGAAAACACAGTTCTCCAGGTGCACGTTTTAATAAGCCACTTCCCATGGGCCCAGCGCAGCTCCCGACAAACCACACCGTCCTGACTGCAGCCACGTCCTGGCAGCTGGATCCCCTGCCCGCTGCCATCAGCATCTGTGGTCGTCTAAACTCACGCAGCCACACACCCCACTACGGAGATAAACTCACGCAGCCCGCCTGTACTGCTGGCAGAAGTCAACATGGATGAAACGATACAGAACTTCGGCTTTGTCATCCCGCTGGAGTCGTAATTTCTATGCAGTGAACTCAGACTTCATCTGCCCCTCACCGCTAATGCTCCTACCACTAACTTTGCAGAAACTTCACGCTCTTTTACATGTTCCTTTAGTACAAATCAGAACACGAACAAAATTATGGATAAAGACAAAATTGGCAGGCAGCAAATGAAGATTACCCGCATCCCATGAAAAGCCATTATGGGAGCAAGACGTAGCCATTCTTTCTGGCCTCTCTTTCTATTCTTTTTTAATCATCTCCAAATATTGCTTTTGTATATAAACATACACTGTTAAAAGTTACTACAAGGAAAGATACACATATTGAGCATACAATATAATCTTTAACATATCCATGCATGAAAATGATCTGAGTAAAAGTTCACTATTTAAACATGCAAGATCCACCATTCTCTTCACTTGCTCTTTGTGTTGGCAAGTGTTTTAAAGACGTATTACCTCAGAACAAAAACTAGAAATAGGTACCAGTATCAAATTCGTTATTACCTTTTCAATAAGATCCAAGCACTCTCCATTGTCTGTCCAGTCAATATCCTCCCAAATTAGTCCTTCCCTAAGGAAATAAGGAGGGCCTTTATATTGACAACTACAATGAAGTTATTTTAAATATAGGAACAGGATGAGCTGACCTATTTGTCTTGCAAATTAGAGCAAAATCAGCTTGCTTTGAAAAAATACACAGCTCCAGACAGAGATTTTCAAAGGAAGCTAAGGTAGCTGGGAACCCCAATTTCAAGTGAATACTGATAATTTTCAAAATTCTTCCAAATTTCATCTATATCTCTTACCTGCTGTATTCCAGTTGCTCCAAGGAAAAGATGTGCTTGTTGAAATACTCCTGAAGCTTTTCATTTGCATAGTTAATATTGAACTGCTCAAAACGGTTTACCTAAAGAGACAAGAAATTTTCAAAAATCCATACACTCCAAGTATTTTACTTTGCAAACAAGGAACTGATTCTGGTTTAAGTCATAACATGGTTAATAATCAAGTTCCAGTGAAGATGACAAAGATATGTAGAACAATGAAGCATAAATAACAGACAATCCATCTGAACAAACTTTTACCTCAAAGTTTTCGAACCCAAATATGTCCAAAATTCCAATGGACTTGAAGTCTTCCTTGCTCCTGATTCTGCTGTTGATTTTCTTAATGACCCAAGCAAAACACTGAGAATAAAGTGCCATAGCCATAGAATCTCTGCTGTCTATTGCCTGCATTAAAGAAGGAATACATGATGTATCAATCCACCCCTGCACCTGAGAACTTATCAAACTTTGCCGGTCAGCATCCTTTGCACAGCATAAAGCAATGTATAATGCAAGTAGGTTTGTATTCCTATGTACCTTGACAGCAATTGTATTAACAGTTACAGACCGTCACGATTTAAGCTTTAACAGTGTAAGTTATAAGAGCTGTACACCTATGTGGCTTTAAAATTACCTTTCAAGGCTAAAGCATTCAAAAATTAGGAAATTATAAACTTAAGGTGTGGAGGAAGAAAAGAAAAGGAAATAGCACCTTAATTTACCCCTTTCTAGAGGTAAGCATGATGTTTTGTATACCTATTTCTAATCCCCTTCTTGTAAATAATAAAATTGTTCTGCTGAAAGTTTTCAAAAATGCCCACCTGACACAAATGTCCATAATGAAAAATATTAGCCTACAAGATGAGAATTTGAAAAAAATGGTAAGAAATCTGGCTTAATAAGAATAAGAACAGCCAAGCTACAAGCCCTGGCCAGAAAGATAGGATGGGATCTACAGAGATTTCTAAAAGTCCAATATATCCTTCCCCAAAAAACTATGTAGTATATTTGATAGCAGTTCTGATGCATGAGCTAAGCTTCTGTTCCTGAGTGACCAATGATTGCCCTGGACTTGAAGACTGAGCCATATATTTAACAGACCCTAAAAACATGTCAAAACTGAGATGCCTTTACCTGTTGTATACTAAGAGGTGTTAGGATTTCTTCTCCCCTGAGTATCATTGACCTCTGTGTCAACGCTTCAGTTAGCTGTGTGGAGTCCAACCCCAGTAGTTCAGCAGATCTACCCAGAGCTGGCAAAAGAAGAGACAAATACAAATATGTCCTTAAATGTATAATGTTATGACACTAATTTGTTGTTGTAGTAGTAGTAGTATTACTACCACCACCATTTAAGATGCTTCTAAAATGATGGGGATTAGAGATAAAAACACAACTAGAAACTCTAGGATACGTTTTTGCTGCTCATAAAAAGGCACAGTATCATAAATATGCACAACTGAAGGAATTTAGCAGTAGAAATTCATCACAAGTAAGTCACAAATACTTATTTTCCTCTTAATGTTACATGTCAAGGATTCAAATAATCTACTGCTTACACTAACATTTTTTCCAGAAACAAACAGTAATTCACTCTTTGTCTTCATGAATGCGCTTCAGCTTCCCTCAGGATGATGAGGATAAAGAAAACCAATGAAAATTTTTTCTTACATGCATACTTCAATTTGCAATTTTGCTATAATGTGGTATATAAAGCAGTATGTAATGCTACCCTTTATTGCCATATTTGAACAAATATTTAAAATGCTCACCAGCCCAATCTTTACACATACCAGCACATACCTTCAGATTTGTAATTGAAGTACTGAAAGCTCTAACAAAAGACACCTTCGGTGGAGATACCCGTGAAGGAACATATTTGAGCACTTATGTTTTATCAACTTGAGAATATTTCAAAGAAAGAATTAAATTGAAATGGAATTTCACTACTATTAATGGAATAAATATGTGCCCAAGGTCTTCCCTAATTAAGACCTAGCATCCAGCAGCAGACTAGTTTGCCTTACCTGTCAAAAAAACCCAAAAATAACATTTTAATCAACATTTTCAGATGCTAAAAAGCAGTAAGACCCTTTCACTGTTTGTCCTTGCTATGGTCAGATATACCAGCAACAAAAATAGCTTTCACAACCTCAAGAAACATTTACATTTGGCTGCACAGCCTTCTCACCTGTTTTAAAGGACACCTGTGCCCCACCAGCAGTGATGAACTCAACATTTCCTAGATGCAAAATGCCAGCCAACAGCCTCAAAACTTCTCGCACCTCCTCCTTGCTGAACTGCATCACTTCCATTGCAGTCTGGAATGACACGTAAGCTTCTTCAATAACATGCACACTGACTCAAAAATGGGGACAAGGACAAACCCATCAACGGTGTTGTCAGGCCTTACAAAAGCAAGTCGGGGCTGACAGAGGGCTGGCAGGAGTTATTCCTTTGGTTTCATCCCAAATCAAACACACTGTAAGACACGACGGGGACATCTTGAACATCCAAGTATCACTCTGGTTTTAAGAAATCTCCTTTTGATGCTGTAAGGATGCTGTAATTTGCTTTCAAATTCTTCATTAAAATTGTATAAATATTGGAATGCCCTACTGAGTCGTGCATCAGATGCAATTTCATTAATCTGTATTAGTAACTGATAACCTCCTCTGTATTTTTACCAAATGTTGCCAATTAGCCTTGTAGGTAGCAAGGCATGGGGGAGGAAACACAGCAACATGTAAGATTTGCTCACTTCTTGTCTCAGCCACGGAGAATTCAGAGGAGGCCTTCTGCAGCATATTCTGTGCAAGCCATGAAGCCCAAACACATATCTTACCAGTGTGGTTTGACATCTTACAGCAAAACTGAGCAATAAAAAGAGATCTACATAAAATGTATTGAATTTATGAATCACCAATATGGCAATGATCAAGGCTTAACTATGTAAATGAGGAGAACAGCAAATCTCCATCTAAAGAAATATTAAAACAAGAGGAGGAACATATGCTTTTCTCTGACATAGATGGAGTAAGCAATTGTATGCCTCTTGAAATTACCAGAATTTCCCAAATTTGGGTTTAATATGAGCCTATCTGAGTCCAGATCACAGTTTTATACCCTTACAGTTAGACTCATCATGTTACAGTCACTGCAGGTGTCTGACAGATGACATGTGACACATTTTATCTTTCATAAATCATCAATTACAAATGGAAAAGCCTCAGACTCATCCCACAATTAAAAGCAGAGAAAAGATAATGGTTGGAGGTTTATTTTGTATGGACGACCTTTCACATCAGAGCTCTAAGAAAGGCAGCAGCACTAGGAGTTCATCTCCATGCTCACCGTGCAGTTCCTCCTTGTCTCCTATGAAAACATTTCACTTAAGTAACATTTCTGGGACTTAAACCGCAATAAAAATAGGCAAAGGAGATGACTATAATAGGAAAAGACAGACAAGGGTGAACTGCAGGGCTTCTGCCTGCCTCCTGCTCTGGGAATGCAGCCTGGCAGTCTCAGCCCGTGCTCCAAGCCTGCCTGCGCTGCGGGCAGCACACAGACGTCACCTGCCCGGCTGATTTCATGCTCTGCCTACCCTGGTATGATTAGCACAAATTAAATATCATGCTAATCAACTTAAGCATGTGACTATAATATAGATAAGTTTCCAACACCTCCTTCCGCCATACTAGATGAGGGTTTTTTTACACTAAAAGTAACTGCTGCATCCTCTACACATTGATTTGTCAATTTGGCAAAGAGATTAACGTAGCTAAGCAAAAATAGTCTGGTGAAGGGCATAAAACCAAATATTTTGTCTGATTTTTTAAATCTAACACACATCACCTCAATGATATAGTAAGCAAGTAGCAATTATCCTAACAGTCAGTATAGACAAATTGCTGTAGCTAATTGGCATGGGTATAAGATATAAAGCCATTCAGAGAAAGACACCATCAGGACCTGGTTTTTAATCTGTGTATACATTTTCTTCAAGTCTATTGTGTAAGTTACTCCATACAAATGGATTTCCCAGCTGCAACTTAAAAGAGTCACAAAAGCCCAGGTGCTTCGCTCCCCACGTGCTGCACTGCGGACTCAACCCAGTAGATGCTACATCTGGGCAAAGCTTTAGGATGGAAAAATAGTGGAAGCAGACATAGCTGTAACATAAAACAATGTAAGGAAGGGCAAAGGCGTGTAAATGCCTTACCATCTTCCCAACTGACATTCTTTTCATTCCAAAATGTAATCATTTCACTAAATTATAGCACACTTTGAAATGATAGAGTAAAAATCAAGTATTGGAGGGAAGGTAAAGACATGCTCAAAATGACAGTGAAGTGTTATGAGAAAATGTAAGGCCCTGTAAGATTAGTGCCTCAATGAGAGAGCTGCATGCGCAGGTAAGCACAAGAAGGCTTTGTCCCCTGCTCCATCAATGGGCCCCATGTGCCTGAACCGCCAGCATTTTTAAAGCATAAAGAACTAGGGAAACAACTCACAATGACTTCCTTGAAAGAATCTTTGTCACTGATTGTCTTATCCGCTATACATCCAGACTGATTCAGGTAGTGGTAGTTCTCCGGTACAGATAAGTAAAAAGCATCTAATGAGGAGAGAAAAGAGGACAAGTGAAAAAAAAATAAAATCCCCAAACAAAAGCACTCCACAAATTACTATGTCTGAGTTAAATAGTTCACAATACATTTGCTCAGAAATTATGAAGATACACAAAACAAATTTCATATTAAAATCAGATATGGGGTTGTATTCTGCTGGTTTTTCCTTCATTTAGCTGCACAATGGAGTTAATTCTACTTTTTAGCATGCAAAGACAGCAGGCCCAAAGGGAGACGCCGAGACAGCTTTAGGCAATTTTGCACATACACAAATGTCATTTCTTTTGTTAGTGGATTTATTCTTTATGAGAGAGGATTAGAGGAACTAGAATTATTTCTCTTTGTTGCTGTGGAGTTATTTAGTACCAGCAAAAATATTCAGCTTGAACAGAATGAGGCATGTTTGTCCCCAAGTAATTTTCCCAGGGCCACAGCAGAAGCTGGGAGAAAAACTACCGGCAGCTCGGTGACATTCTTCAACTAAGCAGGTTGCTTTATCAAGTTAAACTCAAATTCACACTCACTGAGTCCCAGCTGACTAAATAACCTATTTCTCTGCTTGGATTAGCAGGTTTCTGCAGTTAAATTCTCCACTGCTGTCATCATGGCCGACTGCTAGCAGAAAGCCACTATGGTTGTGTGACTTGTGCTTTGCCACTCACCTTTCTCTCTCTCTTCTATCCCTGCCAGCAGAGCATAGAATATATGATAATTTCTTTCCCCGGGGTTTTGTCTTACTACACGATTCTGTCAAAGTAAAAAATAGTTTCCATTTAAGCAATCATTTTTAAGGAGAATTTTTTTATCCACAATTTCAAAGAAAATATTAAATCAAAACAAAATTAACTGAGCAAAAGCAAACATCAACTTACTTTTTCCAATAAATCTATAGTCAGGAAGAAAAACTTCAGTCAAGGAATAAAATAAAAAGCAATTAATGCACAAGCTATTTATAATCTTCCTTCTTTCATTTGAGACAATAGGAAGAGCATCACGGTCTTTTCTTACATCGTGCCTACTGCCATAACAAGATGAATAAAGTAGCAGCAATGATAATATTGCAGCAGTTCTAATACCAATGTGTTCCCACACCTCCTTCTCCTTCATCCCACCAAAACTGGACTTGTCATGCTCTGGGTTTTAAATGACACCTGCTTTCCTTTCCTTTCTCTTTTCCCTAAAGCTTGGAAACAGCTTTAAGGATGAAATTTGTCCCACTGCAAAAGCAGCGTATGTTCAAAACACTAGGTAGGATCCCCTTGGTATATTCCTCATCCCCACACCTCTGGTGCTCTGGTGGAGCTGGCCCATAGTCCAATTTTGCCAAATGCAGGACAAATCCAAGGATTTGACCCACCCAGGCTCACACTGCAGAAATTCAGCAGCTCTGCTCTTTCAAGCACTTTTCCAGAAAAGTAAGCAGCTTATCTTCGGGTCTAATAAATGATGGAAACAGCTAACAACTGAAGTTATCCGCAAGAACTCGGGCTGGTTTAGCTCACTACATAGAAACATGCACATGAGCTGTGCTAGCAGTAGCAATACAAAATCCTCGTCCTCCAAGAGTATATAAACCCCACCCTGCCACAAACGCATGTGTGCATGTGCACAAACACATGCAGAATTTGGTGTTACTGCTTCCCTTTCCCACCTACATCAGCTCAAGTTAATTGTGTGTGTTTCAGGATGGGCTGAAAGGACAGACAAGGGTGAGCCACTTCTCTCTCAGCCCTCCACAGAGGAGGTATGCGGGGGCTGCCCGCAAACAAGGGTAAAATCACCATACGAGGATACAATCTATAATTCTTCCTCCCTGAATGTTTCCTTTCTGACAGATGTTCAGCTGAATAAACTTCCCAAAGCGACTTGAGTTGTTGTTGTATACAGTCTTTGCATTGCCAAAAGCTTCCATAATTGGACTGTGAAAACACAGAAGAATGACAAGAGCGTTAACGTGTGACCAGCATGCCAACGGTTTCACATGGGACTGGTGAAAGGAATAGCACTCACTTCTGACACCCTCCTCAGCCACAACCTACGTAACTCAGTATTATCCTCAATTTATTAACAACGGGCATCTCAATTTTCTATCAAAAGATGCAAGTATTCAAGCAACAGGAAGATCAATAGTACCAAACTACTGTGCAGCTTAAACTCTAACTGCTCTAAAGATTCATGCCATTCTCACTGCAGTACTCAAATTACAGAAATAAGAAATCTCAGCACATGCAAATTGCTGGACAGATGTAGGGAAAATAGTCCTTGTCCTAAGGCAATTAAAAAGAATACTTACATCAAGATATAGCAGGTAAAACAGAGATGAAGGATGATAAACAAAAGTAATAGCATCTCAAACTGTCTTTGTTTTTAAATAGTTTAGAACCATGTGTTATTTCATTTAAACACTAAGACTTTTTTTTTTTTTGCTTGCATGGAGTGTGTCCAATTTATCTGATGCATTAACTCATCTGTCTTATCAGTTCTGCTTATCCTCCCTTTCCTCAGCACACTTTTACTATCTGCATACTTTATCCTCACCATGTTGTATCTTGTTCTACCTCATCCTCAGGCTATATAAACCAAACCAATGGTTTCTCCCTCCCATCACCCATTTCCCTCACTCTGATTATCTGGATTCAGCCCTAAACAAAAATGAAAGCCACCATTAAATCATCATCCATTTCAAAACTCTGCATCTTTTTGCTTCATGAAGATATATCACTTTGCTTACAACTTTCTAGAGCAGCCAGGTAATTTTGTTTAATGGACAATTTCCCCCTTTCCAATATTCATTTTGTTGTTCAGTAAATGCACCCACATCTTTAATTACATTGCAAGCTCTTATTTCAATGACAGGGCTTATGTCTTCTGGAAAAAACAGCTGTGTATTGAAAGATCTAGTACCTGCTCTCAAGAATAGCTTGCTCCACACAGGAGGTCTTCTCTCTGCAGGACAGCTCCAGCGAATGTTGGCTCATTGCAGACAAGAACTTGAGAATCAGCTTAGTGCTTTCTGTCTTACCAGCACCACTTTCGCCGCTGAAAGGAGAAGAGAAGGAAAGTGTTTGCACAGTTCCAGCTGCTGGGGGAAAAGCCCTCTGTCTGGCCAGCCCTCCAAACTCTTAAGTTACTGGAGGTCAGGAAGACTGGGGTGATTAAAAATGATACTCAAACAGCAACAGAATACTCCTTTGAGCTTGCTGAATGTGACATTCAACACAAAATGCAAGTTATCTTTAGACTTTATACCATCATTCAGACAGCATTTCAAGGCATTGATTGAGGATCTACACAACAACCATGAGGCAATGACAAGCCCTCTGAATACAAACAACTACAACTACACAACAATCCTCACTGACATGGAAAAACAAAGTCAGAACAAAGGCATGGCAACAGTTGGGGAGAAAGGCCAGAATATGAATTAAGCTGGGAAAGTTTGGGATTATGTTGCAGCAATCTAGCTAAGGAGGGAGCCCTGCTGTGAGAAGGAGGAGGTTAGAAACACCAATGCAAAATAACAGAACACAAAAAGGCTACTAGTATAATTAATACTGATATTCTTAGTGAGCAACATATTCTTTAAACAAACTTTTTATATGCCCATCCAAATAAACCAGATTCACAAGTTCAAAATATACAATTTTCACCTCTCATCATCATCAGAGATGTAAAATCTCTTATATTCACCCACAGCAGAACAAAGCTATTTGATAATGCTAAATTGGCATTTTAAAATAAAACTGTTAATAAGCAATCTTTCTCATACAAACAGAAGGCAATACACTCAATTTCTCTTCAAAACCAACACTCTAAAAAGGGAAAGTATAAATTTGGCTCCTTTCCCCAATATCGTTTCCCTTCAATTATGTAGCCTTATAATTAAAAACACACCGTGAGCCATTAAGAAACATAACTTGTGGTTAAAGTTTGCTTAGTTTGCTTACTTTTCATATGAAGTCATAGCATTATATCCTGAGCTGCAGCCTAATTCCTAGTTTTCCTAATTCCTAATTAAACTGTGCCTAATTCCAGTTTACTGCCAATGGAAGGAGGTACATTTTGGTCTTGTTCTACCCTTTTCATTGTAGCAAGCAGGAGTTTTATTACTGACTTTGATGGAGTAGAACTGGGCCTGTGGAGCAAGCTTAGTTTATCTGACAGTCTTTTGTTGTGCCATCGCTGAGTGGTGGCCCTGATGATTTTAGGTTACGGCAAAGTATAATGATGCTTTCAAGTAAAAAGCAAAGAAGAAAGGTACAGCCCAAGAAAGCAGCATGGCATTTTCCTGCAAATGAATGCCAGCAATTACAAAAATAATCAGGGAAGAAGCATTCAGAAAACATAATGAGATATAAGAGTTTTGTAGCTGAGATTTACATGTTTCCCAAGAAGAATCAGAGAGTCTTTAAAATGTTTCCTAAAACTTCATACAAGATATGCCACCCGCTGATATGTTCCAGCATGTATGATTCATCCATCATACTTATACCATCTCAAACAAATTCTGTAGTATTTTTAATTTAATTTTACCCTTGACGCCTGGCCTTTTCAGTATTTGTTCCCTTTCTCTTTGCAGGCCCTCACTCGCTCCTTTGCCAACAAAGCAAATACTTAATATTCCCTGTATTTAACACTCACTCCTTGTACAAAACATTTCTACTACTAGTTTTGAAAGAGCTTCACAAACCCTTGCATCACCCTTGTCTCCTGCAAAAAATCAAGTGATACATACCTCTTCCTGCCTAAATTTCCCCCCGCTCTGAGCAGCGTCTAGCTCAACAGTACAGATATGGGTGCCAAGGAGGACATGAGCTCTTTCACTGACACCATCCTTCCTCTGTCCCATGGTCTGGAGCATCTGTAGTTCTATGGAAGCTGAAAGTTATCCCACCGTAACTGAGAGCAATTCTACAAGTGAGATATTCAAAGCCGATGGAAAAGTATTTCCTGTGCCCATCTCTGGTACAGTTGATATTATGCACAATTATATGCTCTTGATTTTTTTCTTAGAACAGGAGCAGCTCATAACTGGGTCAGGCCAAAGATCTACCTGTCCAGTGTCCCATCTCTGACAGTTGCCAAATGGAGATGCCCAGGGAAGACATGCGATACTTCCCTTCTGTGTTCTTCCAGCTTCCAGTTATTTGCTGTTCAGAGGGTTCCTGATCTAAACCTGGTTTCTATGTGTCTTGTAGCCCTCAATGGATTTCTCTTCCGAGAGTTTCTAGCCATACTCCCTTAAAAAGCATATGAACATGTCGTCTTCTTTCAGATCTGCCTCCTATTAGCTTCAATTGATGTCCCTTAGTTCTTGTATTGGAAGGAGAAACCAACAACTCATCCCAGTGCTCACTCTCTCTGTTGTGCATGACTTCATGGATAGGCCCCCCCAATTCGAGTTGCCCGTCTCCATTAGCCATTCCTACATATGGAACCATCCTATACTTTTGATTGCTCCTTTTTGGTCACGTCTGAACCACCTCCAGTTCCACAAAGTCCTCCTGGATATCAAGCAAAGGGGAAAAAGGCTCGTGCAAAATACTCAAGACAGGAGCAAAGGATGGATTTACCCAGTGTTCTGTATTCATTTACTAGTAACTGTTCTACTCGGTTCAGTTTTACAATTACTACTGATGGCATAACAGTAAGATCTCACTCCTGCACGGTGTTGCTTGGCTCGGGACCCATAATTTTATGTGCATCAAGTTGGCTCTGCATTTTTCCTTTATAAAATGCTTTATAAAAACCAGTTATTATTAATAAAAGATGAAAATCAAGAACAAGCATGCTAAACTTTAAAGTTGTTTATTCAGTCCTACAGTACATACACTAACAGTAGGTTAAGTGGGATCAATGTTTCAGCCTCCTTAGAAAGCCTACGCCTACAAGAAGTTGCCGAGGTCAATAAAAGGGTGAATTTTTTAGTGCACAGCCAACCTTTCCAGCAACCTTTCCAGCCCATGAGTTTAAGTGCCCAGCTCATTCCACATCACTACATTCAGTATTGTGAATATATTAAACGTGACAGCAACCCACAAGGATAAGGCCCCCACTTAAGAGATCTCTAGACTTTCTCCATGACTTGTTCTACGCTAAGGGCAGAGCAGTCCGGATTCTGGACTGCCGCTGCAGAAAAAGGGGTCACCGAGAGACGCTCCTCACTCTGAAGGATGTAATGCGAGTGAGACGGTATCAACACTAGTCTAAATCACTTCTCAGTTCTGTCTGCTGGCTTCAAAATCCCCAAGACAGATACAGACAGACAAAATAGGACCCTTCAGCAAATACAGTTTGTCAAACACTCATGTGAATTTTGGTGTGTCAGTCTCATAAGAACATCTTCCCATCACAAGTCTGGGTCTCATCCAAAGAGTAGTTTGGTTCACATTGATTTTCAAGCTGAACAACAACAAAAATGCCAGGCTATCAGATGATAACAGAGAGAACAAACTGGTGTCAGACTGATTTCCCACCCGCAGCACTGACTTGAATGTCATTCACGGTGACTGTTGCTGCTCCTTCAACTGCTTTACACTTCTTTTTGAGTGCTTTAAAGTGGATCAACTGCCATTTTATCTGAGAGAAGAGCATGTGTTTGCTCGTGCACAGACTAGACCACCTTAAACAGAGCAGCAACAAAAAAACCGTTATTTTCCTATTCTTACAATAAAGTGGTGGAGGTTTGAACTTGGTCCCAACTTGTGAACATCAGATAATCATGGAGGAACTCAGTCCCTTCCCTACATCAGGACAAGCTGTTTGGCTAATCCTTGAGTAAGATGGACTCCCTTCATGCTCCTGCTGAGGCACCCAGTTGAAAAATCAGAAGACATTAAGATGATGTTAATTTCTTTTTTTTTTTTTTTTAACTGTGGTGGGCTTCCCCCCCACCCCCTGTTTTAAATAAAACTGGACTCTGGGTAAGGTTCAGATCAACATGAAACTGAGCATTCATTGATGTAGATGTTTTTGTTCACATGAAAACTCTAGTTCAGTAGCCAGATAAACAATTTTTAGCCTGGGAGCTAAATAGCATTTCACAACTGTGTAAATATTCTAATGCACAGCTTCTTCAGTGTGCCATTTTGTTGACATTTTAGGCTGCTAAGTCATTTTTATGCAGCATTATCATGAATTAAAATAAGCCTGTGTCACACAGACCGATAAATAAGCATGTTCGGATGACTCCATTTAATGTCATCTCTTCTGTATTTCCTTCCTTTTCACCTCTGGTTGGGGTGGTTACACTGGAAAAATAGTCTCGCATTTATATTACATTTTGAGTCACTACTGATGACAGTTTCTAATTCAGGTTCTTCCCTTAACCCTCTCAGCTTACCCCACCCAGACAAATATCCCAAGCATTTCAAAACAGTGGAAGCTTTTTCCACAGATTTTTGAATGCCATGCCTTAAGAAAGCAGCTCTAAACCAAAGCTGAGCTAGTTCTGGATGTCAGCAGGGGGCACTTCAAGTCCAGAGAAGCGTAAGAGAGCATTCAATTCCTCACCTCCTGGAGCTGTTACAACTTGCTACCAGAGTTTTTAGATCCCAAAGTTAGGAGCAGGTGAAACTGCCTATCAGAACGTGAAGCCTACGTGAACAATTCTTTCATTTTAGGTGGATGTAACTGTTTATGGTGTTTTCGTGATGCAACAAAATTTTCCTTTTATCAGCTCTTACATTAAATACAAGACCAGAATATTTGCCTGAATTCAGACACTGCAGAGCTCCACTTGACCATTTTTTTCAAATGCCAGTAGTAACCAAGAAAGCCTGACAGTGGCTTGTTGCAAATTCTAAGCTAGTAAAAGATGCAGGAATGACCAGGATGCTGCAGATGACAAGCATACTTCTGATGCCCCAAACTAAGTATGTAATCCCAGGGACTTTCCTAAACCTCATGACATGCCACTGAAAACCTTCAGTAATTTAAAAAAATCCTGCCTTGAGTCCTTTATAGATAGAGCAGATAATACTGTTTTAGGAAGTAGATTTGACTTTTTGGTTTTTTTATTTGAATTGCATGTTCCTTCAATTTCTGTAGGAACAAGATACCCTTATAAGGTTGTACTGTAGCACTTGTCTGAAACACTGAACTTACACAAATAATTGTTTTAATCCATGACCACAGTAAACAATTTTAAAAGTGACGGCTAATGCAAAACTTCTCTGTCTTATGGTTTTATCTGCACCAAGGCACATCGTTTACAGAGCAGGGACTGCTGGAAGCTCCTCTGGAACATCAGAGACTTCTGCTTATGTCCTTTTTAGGACACAACCTGCTTTTCTCTTGGCAGTTTCTGAGGAACTGGAAGGAAAGGTAAAATACTTGGGCCAGTACAGAATGGCAAAAATACCAACGGCCACCACCTACGCACCAGAAATTATTTCGGTCCCCAAAATTTCGGTGCATGGGCTGTTCACAAGTAACTCCCTGGCATTAAAACATGAAATCATGACTCCAGGCCAGCTATTTTCACATGACAAAGATCTCTGTGCATTTCATTTTTTCTTGGAGTGCCACCTGGACTCAGCTTCATATGTACCGCACTATGTATGAAATAATAAAAATGAGCAACATGGTTGAAGAAAGCTGAAAAACACACTTGGGCCCCTCTGCCTTTGTGCCGCTGCCAGGCAGAACCTGCCTAGAGGCAAGGGCAGGCGGGGACTGCGACCTGAGAGCTTGCAGAAATTTGGAACCAGACCTAGCTCTGTTGCATCTAATCCACATTTCTAACAACAGCTTGGGTTGTGCCAAATCCTCCTCTTATCCAGAAAGCCTTGCAAACCGGCCTGTAATCTTAGAGTGCCAGTACAAAGTGCCTACTGCAAAAGGTGCTGCTCGCACTCTGCCTCATCCCCTCTCCGCCCCGTGCTGTGGTCCTATGGCTGCCACAAGGGCTCCCGCGGAGGTTGGGAAACAGCTCAAATCGTGTCATCTTGCGTCTGAAGAGCTCGCCACGCTTAATTTGCGCTGCAGGAAGGCGAGAGCAAACGGGCTTAATCATAAAAACACTGCGAAGGCGAAGAGAGGAGAGGGAGGGGAAACACAAGCTCTCTCATCCCCTGCCCAGAGCCCGACGCTGGTGCCACGCTGCCCTTGCCACCGAGCTGCTCGTCCCGATCCGGCAGGCAAGGCTTCGGTTTCCCTGCCCGCGTACGAGCCAACGCAGCTGAGCTGGCAGGCGGCGGAAAGGGAAAAGAGCTGGCTGCGTTTTCAGCTCTTCTGGAGCAAGAAGGAAGGAGGAGCTGAAAGCAGCAAAAAGCTATTGAAATGCCAACTGCTCTCAACGTACATTCGGCAGCAGCGAGATCCTGAATACCAGTGACAGAGTGGATCAAACGGGAAGCTATTAAATCACCATTAAATTAAAGCATGACGAGATTAAGCAAGGAAGATTAATCAGGCAGAATTAAGTGGCTGAAATGTGGAGGGGTTTCTCTTTTGCTATTCTTATTTACCGCATTTCTTGAGACTGGTGGGTTATTTTTTCTTTTCCTCTCGATACAGGGTTCAGGGTCTAGTGGTGACAAACTACTGAGCTGCACAGGTATGTTTAAACCGGTGGGGAGACCACTTAGGGTAACATTAGATGGGCAAGCAGCAAAAAATGCACAAAAATACAGTAGATTCTTTCACTAAATGAAGTCATAAGATGGTAAGAAAAATTAACATTTTGCTAGAGGTCCACAGAATGATACAGAGCGAGTTCAGAACCCTCTCCCAAAACTCTGATGGTTTAAACGCCTGCTTTCTTTTAGAGTTCTCCTCTCCACGTGGCCCAAACCCATGCTCCTAAATCACCTCGGAAGGCTCACCAGCAGGGATAATTAAAGCAGCAGCCATTTACCTGATGAGGATACACTGGTTGTCATGACGCTTCCAAAGGCAGCGGTAGCACTCGTTCGCCACAGCGAAGATATGAGGTGCAATCTCTCCCATGTGGTGCTTGCTGTATCGCTCCACGGCAGTGCAGTCGTACAGTCCCGGGATGCTCTTGTAAGGGTTCACAGAGGCAACTATTGAACCAATGTAGGTCTGCAAGCAAACAGCCCCCCCAGAGTTGTTATTACACACGGGGTGGAACAGATTAACACTCTTCCCAAATGAAAGACAACAAATAAATGTTTGCAAAAGCCTAGCAATCCTTTGGATAAAGGTGGCTAGTATTTTTCCCTGCTTTCTTCCTTTCAACAAAAGCAACAGAAGGGCAAAAGTTGTTTCCACCTCCGTCATGTTTTCATGCTTACCGCACCTACGGCACAGAGCTTCTCAGCTGTAGGAATCCCTGCCTTAACACCGCTTACAGCTGCGCAGTAATGCCTACGAGCTCTAGCCCTCAGCTGCTTCTCGCACATTCTTAGGGACTCACTGAACTTGGTAAAAAAACCTGACAGTACCCCAAGTATTGCTGCAAAAGTCTGTATTTCCATGTAGAGTATCCAAGTCCTCCTCTGCTACTCGTTTTTAAAACAGAAGTATCAGACATTATGGTAGACACTAGCACCATTATATGGTAGCAGGCCTTAAGAAAAACACATGAACTGGCAGATGCTCCCAAAACACTGGGCTTCTGCAACTTTATTACTATTTTGATGTACAACAGCAGCTGACAAGGCATTAATTTCGATCTCATTGCAATGAGAGAGCACATCAGTTAAAACCACCCAGGTAGCAGCTTATGCCCATTCCCATCGCCTTAACTCATCAGGCTGTGGTAACATGATCATTCGCAACAGTCTATTCACAATGCTGTTCATTTTCTCTGTCACCCTCTATCCACTTCAATAGATTTTTCAAATAAAATCAAATTAAGTGAGGTAGGAGATAACATTAAGCATGTTATCTCCAGAATCTCCAGTACATTTCTGGGGCAAGTGATATCAACTGATACATCGCATGATGTGCGCGGAGTTACCGCTGTGATACTAATTTCATTTTGTGAAGCGCTCTGTCTGCAGTTACAGGCGGGAAGCCGACACCTGGCTTCAACAGCCCCGCTGCGGGCTTGCGAAGAGCCGGGCTGCGAAGCCTCCAGCCCTGTAACACGGTCCCCACGTACGGACAAGATGCTTCACCAGCAGTCGACCCTCTCGTCGCTGACAGGAACCAGCTGTGAAGCCGACGGCAGGACCGGAGCTCTCTTCACCTCCACAGCACCCTACCCAGCAAGGGCTGGATAAGGCGAGCAGCATCTTGCACCCGACAGAAACGCGGCCCCACGTGCGCTCTTCTCCAGCGAGCCACTGCGGGGGCACTCGCCAAGACCAGGGACCATCTGCTCCCCCACCTTCTCCTTTCCTCTCTGCCAGTCTCTTCCACATGTTTCACATCTACCTGCCTCCCTCTTCTTCTCCTTAATTAACACGTGATTATCGCTGTGTATCAGCTCTCCCTTCTCACCATTACCCTGCTGTTACGTTCCCCGTTACCCACCTGTTCGTCATCAGGCCCAACACAAGTAGCTGCTTTGAGCTTTTGCTAAGGGCACTACAGCAGTGTCCTTGAAATTAAGACAATTTTATTAGCTGCAAGGGGAATATTCCTCCTCACTGTAACTCAAGTACCTTTTACAGAGCTGTGAACTTCCAATCTGTGTGTTTTATGCAAACCCCCGTGCTGTGCAATAGCTCAGAAGGTTTCATCTAGAGGAAAGATACCATTTCAACACAAGATCGTATCGCGGGGCAATTACGGCACTGAGACAACAGCTTAATTTCCTGGGATCACCTCCTCTTGGGTTCTTAAATAACTAACCAGGAAGTCTCTGAGAACAAACTTCCTCAGTTTAATACATATTTCCGCACAGATTGTACGGGCAAAATTTTAAAAGGTTGGGTATTTTTTAAATTATGTGAATACAGTGCAAGCATGACCAATAAAAGAGACTGCTACAGATCCTCTTCTTTACCTTATTAAAGTCTGACTAAAGTATTACTACAATGTAAGAAGAGTAACTTGAGGCACGCCATCACAACAGATGCCACGGCAAAGAAGCAAATTAAAAAATCCCCACGAAACGTGATACCATCTAACTTTATAACCGTAAGCATCCACTCCATAGCTTCTGCACAATCAAGCACCTGATAGAACAACATCACCACGCTCCATGATCTTCCTGTGATAAAACACTGGCAAAACTGCAGCACCACTGGCTACAGGAGAAGCAAGAGAAGTGGCACTATTTCAAATGGTAAATCTCCTAAGAGGTGACAGCAGCCCACGTCTGCACAGACTCGCTTAACATGAGGCAGTCTTTCACATGGCTTAAGCATAACTTTTTAAAAATGATGTAAACACTTCCAGAACATTAGTCATTACTGCGACCAAGAAAAGGTTCTTATTAAATAAAGTCAGCTGGCTTCATTGCCTCATAATTCATGTAAGGTATCACAGAGAAAAAAGTCGTGTATTATGGCAATAAGAGAAACCTGGTGAATAGCAGGAACGATACTGGCAAAAACAATTCCTAAATCACCTCATGGAGTAGTGCTTAGGATGTGTCGCTATTGTAAAAATTCCTTTTCTCTCTCTTTTTCTTTCAGCAAAAACATGAAGAATCCCAACCTCTATTGAAATAGCTCCGATTCTGGGGTTCCAGTCTTCTGGTGCTCTGAGTATGTATTACCTCTTTGCAGAACAAGTTGAATGTGTGCACAAATTGCCACCAAATTATTATGATACAACACAGAACAAATTCAGGCCCTGAAAAAACAACTTCCTCACCCCAAGGCAAGATCACAAAATAGCTATCTCCTTCACAGACACAGTGAATCAGATTTATCACCTACCAAGTGTCATAATCCAACCCAGGAGCAGCCACAACTAGGTATTTGCACGGACTAACTGGGATTTAGCTGGCCCAAGCGAAAGTTCCAGCTTGACCCAATGTAGTTCAGCAAGGTATCGATGAGCTGAAACAGCACCGTTATTAAAAACTATTCCCATTATTTAGAAGTCCCCATTAAAAGACAAATCTTCCCAAAGTCTTTGTAAACCTCCTGTGGGATACTCAACAGCAGCAAGATCTGCTGCAAGAATCATTTCCTACATCACCTCCAGGCTTACTATTGTTCCCTTCCAGTAAGCACCACACTCTCTTACTAGCAGCAATATTTTATAAACAGTAGATCCTACTCCCGCTAGCGTCTACCCTGGCACCTCTAAGAGCCACAAAGTCAGGGATTTGACGCGCGGCACGACCTGCACCCACGTGCAGAAGAGCCCCACTGCACCACATCCCTGTGCGCAGGGCTCTGCTCTTCCTCCCCTTGGAGGGCAGGCTTCCCGCTGTTGCAAGTGCAAGCACCTCAGCAGCAAGTTGAACCGGTGTAAAGATACAGAAAAAAAAAATGCAGGGCTGTTCAGCGGATGGGTATTGTCCCCTGAATGCTATTTCTGCACCAGGCATCTTCATATGGCCATTTAAAGCGGTTAACAGTCAGAAGGAGGATCTCTAAATTACTTTATTATGCTAACATCAGAAGGCAGCCATTTGGATGAAATTTCAGAAAAGGTGTTTTCACATGAGAATGTCACTTCCACTTTGCCTAAAAGAGAGTGAATTTAATTTTCTCTTTGTTCTTTGCAGTTTCTAATCTGATTCTCGCAGTCAATAATTACTTATTTTAATGAAAGCACTCCAAAGCAGTTATGAATAGGAAAAACACTCACGCATCTGCCAGAGCCCTAGCAAGCGGACAGGACTTCTAAAGATTTCCAGCTGAAATAATTTGAGGGGTTATTTCAGAGAAATACTGTGTAGAGCTCCTATCACAAGCCTGACTTCTTAAATCCGTGGCAATGAACAGACAGTTTACTTTGCTCTGTTATACAACCAACTCAACACTTCAGACAGAACCACACACGAACTCCTGAATTACTTTGTTACAGACCAAACCAGCAACAACTTGTTATCAGATCACTGCTAATGTATTTATTTAAACCCAAGAATAAATGGAAGTTGAGTTACTCAGCCTCAAACCCAATGCAGCGCTTTGATTACCATATTAAAAAGCTGGGCTCCTTTTCCACTTTCAAATTTTTACTGAAATTTTACATTGGTAATGCATCTCCCAAAACACTTTTAGTAACAAACCACAGACACTCCTGCTCCCTCCCTTTTAGCACAAAAAGAGGAAATAGGGTTGTTTGCTGATCCTCTAAGAGGACTTTCAAAATTAGAAATTCAAGCCCTGCCTTCTCAGCTAGACATTCAGTAAGGTAATGGCATCGCAAGAGTCAAAATGAAAGATGTACTTGAGAAAGGAAGAGATTTTTCATCAGTTCTCTGAATGCCTTTTTTGTTTTGCTTGTTGCCTTCTGATAGCAATCAGCTTTGAACCTGTGTCTTGAAGTCACCCCAGACTTCTTCAAACACTCAAAAACAATTAGTTCTTTAACACAGTTCAAGAGCTCACAAAGATTTCTGATACCCACAGAAATACTCTAGAAAAATCTTGCAATGGTCAGCACAGTCCTCTCCAACATGAGAGGTTGTGTTTGTTTTTTTACGGAACCACAATCAGTTTACTTTAGTTCGATACCAAATTTAAACGATGTAAAAAGCTTTACTGGTTAAAATACACTTTTCCAAGTTAGATTAAAATTACAAGAAACAAGTTTGTAGTAGATGAACTAAATACAGTTTGAAATGTCTTTCTTTCCCACGTAGAAAAGGCTTTTAGACTAAAAGAGGGAAAAGTAGAATAAGAAATCTGCTGTTCAAAATTTTTTTTCAGGTTCTCTACATAGAAAAAGCAATGAAAAAGGAAATGGCCCTAATGCAAGATCACTTCATTAATCCTATAAACCAAACATACTAAATATATCAGGACCACCTTGCTCTCCATCTTCGTCCCTTCACAGATGTTTTTTGGGGTATATCCGTTCAGGTTTGCTTCTTATCCAGCAACCACCCACCTTCCACTTCTTGCCTTTTATGTCAAGACTTCTGCACCTCCACAACAACTTTTCTGCTTCTGAGGATTCTTCGTGATTTCTGTGTTTTACCCAAGCTTGCTCTTCCAATGTAATGTCATCAATTTTATCCTACATTGTTTTTCTCATGACCTCCTTTCACCCTCTACATCAAGGTACCCATCAGTACTTCCCAGACTTCGGGCATCTGAGACAACCCATTCCTCCTCCCTTCTTAAATAAATAAATAGAGGACAAAAAGCAGGGTGGGGGGAAAGGACTTGTTTCAGGCTTTGCATATCTCATGCTATGGGGTGGGGGAGAGAAGGCAGGAGCAGGCTGGAAGACTCTGTTAAAGGGCATTATGTGCTGCTCCTGAACTAAGTCTTTGATCAACAGTAACAACAGAAACTAAAACTGCTTGCGCTGTTAAAACAGGCACAAGGAGACTGCAGTCCTCAATTTCTATCATTGTGTTTCCTCAATGACACCAAAAATCAATATATACTTCACAACCTGGTACTAGAAATGTTGGAACTGATCAAATACAGAAATAAGATGTTTTGTTACAGATACATATATTAACATTGAGAAACAGCACTTTGTCCAACTCTCTTAAGAGCGTTTTCAACACTTCCTGCTTTGTGACAAGAAAAATCTATCTCATTAAAGAAACAAAAGCATGTTTACAGATACCTCAAAAATTATGTTTCTGAGTAACCCCTGACTTTCCTGGAGTCACTTAAGGAACTGATTCTATGTCTGAAAAGTAAGGGTATTTTTTTTAAAAAGGGTTATTAGTATCAACCTGACAATTTATTCAACAAGCAGTATTTTCTGGGCTTACCCTTAATATATGGGAAACTTCAAATAAAACTGCAGTGCAACTGGCTGACTAGAAAGCTACTTACATGTCACTTTTAGACAACACATGGAAAAATATTTTTATCGCTGTTCCACACAACTTGTGTGTCTCTCGTACCTTTACATCATCACAGCTACAGTAACTTTACCGAACTACAATGCCAGTGCTTTCACAGAACATGCAGAGGCAGACAACATTTGAGAGACCACAAAACAGCCGCCAAACTTTGTTATGGTTTCCACACCAAATTTCAAGGTGTCAGGATGCAAAACCTGGGAACGGAAGAGTTTGCTCCACACTGGAGATACAGCCTCTGTCATTCCTAGTTCTCTCAGGTAAAGGGATTGACGGAAATCATGACTGAGTTTATTCTGAGGAAAAGATAATTAGGTCAACCACCACATACACGTCAGCATAAAAAGGAGAAAGATGGCTGGGCCATATTTTGGCGTGCTTTTCGGGGGAGGCAGCAGAAGGGGCAAGGGTATGCCATAAACAGGATGATAATTAATGCCCTTGTTCTTGGTAGGATCTCGATTTATCCTCACTGTGGTAAGTATACCCCATCTTTCAGCTAGTCCCATGCTAATTTCAGTGGGACAGAATCCAGTTGTGCCTCTAAATTATAAACTAAAAAGTCTGAAGCCAAGCTCCTTTCTTAAAAACCATAATCAAAGTGAAGCACTAAACTACAAGTTTAGATGTTTTCAACCAATCAAGCCGTTTCTAAGATGGAAATGTCATACTCTGTAATCATCTTTACATGCTTGGGCTTCTGCAGCCCTCACCATGTTTGATGACTCACGGTGGGTTTCCAACCACTCAAATTTACATCATCTTTGCTTTTCTTTATCTCTGTGTTCCTTGTCAATGAGCACAACATTATGACCCCTAAATTGTCTTTTTTGCTCCTCAAGGTCAATTGTAGAATTGATTGCAAAATGAGCTGTTTCTAAACACACAGGCCACACTACAAATGCAAGAGTTAGCATCTATAGGAGAAGACCTCTAGAAGGGGACCAGAACACAACAGAGAATGTCGCTATGAAGATCAAGTGCCAACAGGCAGCAACCTACATTCAAGACCCACCTACTAAATGTTCTGCTTGTCATTGTTTTTGAAAAGCATCTTCTCAGGCACGTTCACACTGCTTAGCTATGCTTCCCATGCACTTCAGTCCATGATGCAAGCTGCAGCAGTCTCTTCTACCAACTACCTCCCTGGTGGCCTTTTCCCTTCCCATGCTGAGCACAGGTCGGATCCAAGGCATAACAGAACAAGACATTTCCAAAGCCAGGCTTTATGCTTGTTTTCACTGGCACAGTTCACAAGAAGATTTTGGAATAATTCTGGATTTTTTTTAAAATGCATGATTTCAGATGATCAGAGGCAACTGTTGGGCAACAGCACACCCTATTACATGCATCCTTGTCTCTCACGTTGACCCTTCAACCCAACTAATGTGACCTTAAGCTTCCCTTGGTACAAGAGTATTAAGCAACACTGTCCTGTTCCCAAGCCCCTCCAAGGGCAAAGGTTATGCTACTATGCTGTTTATGCAAAGGTCATGAAAAAAGTGGTACTCTGCAGCCCAGCTACCTTAACTTCTAAACTAAGCAAATCCTTCCACTCCCTACAGCTTCAACCATGCACATTCATAGTGTCCTTGTTCTACGCAGCTAACTGAAGCTGCCTAGATCTGTTTATTTCTTAAGGGTTAAAAACTGCGTTTTGGTCACCTTAGCTGCCAATGTAAATACCCAAAACAGTGCACAGAGGCAGTCACATCTTTCAGCTTAACTCCAGAGAAGGCTCAGAGATGGTGAAGAACCTGCACAAAACTATGAGCTCTCCACAGGTTAAGAGATACACTCATAGGTTAGTCTCATCTTATTTTCCCATTAATTTTCTCCTACTGAACAGACTGTTCCATGTGGATGGAATACTCACGGAAACTCTACAAGCGTTATCCAGAATCTGCACCCCAAAAAATCCAGTTGGGAAATATAAAGAAAAGCTGATAATAGAGCATTGTTACAGCCAAAGGTAAAACCCAAACAACAGGCAATAAAATTGATGTCAGATAGACATCTTTCCTTATTTAAGAACTTCACAGGTTTCTGGCAGTTTTTCTCCTGTATAAAAAGGGCTTAGTGTCCTTGTTTTTATTGCATTTTTTTGCTGACTAATACAATACAATCTCTACCATGTAGCGCTCCTATCTACTGGATGTCAGGATAATGATCTTTTGTGCATAGACTGTTTATATGAACAGTTATGGAAGAGTATTTCTCTTCACCATTGCCAAGTCAAGACAGGAGGTGACCTCCTGAAAAAAAAAACACGATCGATCAGAAAGAGACATTGATTTTTGTCATTTTCAGGGGCTGCATAAAGCATGTGAATGTAGGTTTGCACATCAGACTGTAGCAATCTGTGTGCACAAGTGCACAGCTTAACTCTAACCAGGCGATCTCTAGCTCAAATCAGAAAAGGCCCCACAAAGAGAGTAGACCTCATGGCTCGTCACTTCATTTCAAATGGCCTGTGGCCACACACTGGTTCTTCTTCCTGCTTTGTTATTGCACAATGCTCAAATGAGTCTTTCAAAGCTGTCTGAAGGTCTAATTCACCCTCCAGCAAGGCAAAGAAAAAAATGGTTGTCTTCCTTCCTATAGATTCATCGTGGGAAGATGAAGGGGCTTTTCAGAGAAAACACATACAAATGAAAACAAAAATGCTGGTACATGATATACCAAAAAGCAGTGTCTCTGGAACACTGGAGAAATATTTTTAATGTAAAGCTTTGGAGATCTGTTTCATTCTGCCTGCGAGTATTTTACATACCGATACCCAGATTTTCATAACCTCCATGATCCTTTAATGTGTTAAGACCTCTTCTATAGAAAGGGCTTTTTTAGGAGGAGAGCAGGAAGAGCAGGCATTACACTTTAACAGAGCATGAACACAGAAATCAAAAGCCAGAATAACTGAAATCTAAGCCTATGCCAGGTAGTTTGTTGGATGGCACTGAACTGCTGCCAAATAGCCATGGGTCTAGAAATCAGCACTAAGATGGCAAACTGTATTAGCAGTCAAAAATCTGCTAAATGGAACTTTTGGACTCTATTTGCTTTTAAAAGGGAAGACTGACAGACATCAAAAGAAAATAGCTGAAACTGCTTGCAAGAAATGGACTACGTCTTTTCAAATAAAAGTAACAGTCTGGCTATGAATCAATAGTCCATTTATGCAGGTAGACAATAGCTATAAAAGTAATTTAATTCATTCTCAACTTAAATGGGTTGTCTGTGGCCTTTCTAGTACTAAACTGCTGGAATATGTGAATAAGGCAGTTGGACAGCATAGCACAAGCAGTAAATTTTGTGCAGCTGGCTTTATAGTCAAAGCCTACCTCACGTAAAGAAAACACGTGCTGGTGACAGACAAGCAACTTAAGTTCTGGAGTCCAAATTCCTGCCCTGCTTTCAATGCCTTTGCAGGACTGGGAGCAACAGACCTTACAGAAAGGAGCCAAAGCTTACCTGCAAGTGAGGAAAAGGCTCATGCAGAAGCATTCAGCACCATTTGCAAAAGCTCTGACTGAAGAGCACTAAGGCGAATGACTTAAAAATTTTCCTTCTGATCCTGCATGTTGGTCTACTTTCTGTTCTCAGCTCATAGAGTTAGCAGTGACATTCAATAAAGGTGTGGAGAAAACACCACAAAACTAGCCTTCAAATCTGGGAAGACATTAGCAATACATACCATCACCAATGACAAAACCTGCACAAGATGACAGATTTCTGCTTTGCAGTATTCAATATGAAGTTATCATTAAGTAGGGCCCAGGTATCATTCAAAACTTATGGAAGTTAACAGGAATTGACCTTGTTGACCCTGCATGTATTATTCATTCTCCTACCAACCAACTAAGTGAGAAGGAAAATACTGATACAGAGCAGACAGAAAGAGCAAGGTTTTTTGATGTTTTACTAAAACTTTGACCTCCTCCACCTCCTCATCTGTTTCACTGAAACAGCCCACTGATGATAGAGGGCAAGATCCCTACTGCAGCTTATACACACAGCAGGTTACCAACAAGTACCTAATGTGCTGCAAACCGTAATACAAATTTATGTGTTTGTGTAGCCATTGCATACATTGCAAAGTGTTTGTGTAGCCGCTGCATACGTGATAGTGTACTCAATTACACAGACCTTTCTGAGCAGCTCCCTTTTTAATGATGTCATGTTGATCACAACACCTCAGGCCAAAATATTTGCTTAGATCTGAAAATATGCACCTTTAAAATCCCCAATATATTCAGTTGTGAGGACAAAGTTCAGGCAAACATTCTTTATTGTTGTTGTTGTTACTATTATTAGCAGTCCCACAAGTTGTGCAGTATGGAGGAATTCAGAAGCAAAGTCGGTTAACCAACCGATGGCATTTGTTTACTTCTCGTATCGTTACAGCTATGTTCTTCCTCTAACATATTAAAAAAAAGAAAAACAAATAAAAAATAATGATAATTGGCCTTTGGCAGACAATTGTTGATCTATATAACTGACCATCCTTTAGAATTAGCAATCACCAGAAATAAATTCCACTAGATTTCCAATTAAAAGCCTGCTGTGTTTATATAGATCTTTGTCTGCTGCTCTCTAGTAACAGATGTGAAATGGAAGCTGTAATTAATGCTTGGAGACAGGAACACACTTTGAACTACATTTTGAAAACATTATCTGATGTGTGTAAGCATAACATGCCAATTATGGAGGTAAGCAGCTATGTATAGACATTTGTCATGCATTCTTAGCAATGACGTTCTCTTCTCTCCACACCTCCACTGAAGGAGCTGGTGGAGAGAATTTTCCACATCTCCCCAGTAGCATAGGAAGGCATGAAAACCACTGTGATTCATCAGCACACTTTTAAAATTTTTTTACTGTAAAAGCAGGGCAATTAAATGAACAGCAGTGTCCTCAGTGACCATAGAGCAGATCCTGCAAACCAGTTATTTGGGACTGCTCTAGAGCATTGGATGCCTGTGGAGGGGAACTGTGCAACCACAGCTGTGTTGCAGACAAGACCAGGATAAACATAGTTCTAGGAGCTAGAGTAATAACTAGGGACTTGGTCTAAATGTACATGTACAATATTTATATACATTTTATGGTACTAATTAACGATACAATTTGTGTGTACCTTTGTTTGGTTTTTTTAAAGTCAATGGCCCACACTTACTTATGCCACAGAGCATGACAGGCCAAAGACCAAGGCTGTTGAGCTGTCCAAGATGGCGTATGGGTCCTTGACACATTCTTTTTAGGTTCGGTTTCTGCAGGGAGCGCATCCAAGTTTTTCCATTTAAGAAATCTGTCATGGCAGTTTTTGTCTTTGTAAGTAACCGTTTTGGGCCTCTTGTCTTCTACTGATCTTCCTTTTTCTCTCTGCCTCCACCTACAACTTGTGTCCATGGTAGAGGACATCTGAACACGAGTGCTTTCAAAGTGTATGAGTTATGTCTGTCTGTCTGTATTTAATTAACCATAACTCTAGTGTGCCCTGCTATTTTCTCACTATAACATGCAGCAACATCCACTTCCTGCTGACCATCGTAACATGCCACAGAGCAACTGCACTGGACCTGAAATGAGTTTTACTGTACTCAGAAAAAAACAAATATGCAAAAACCCAGATAAACAAGTCAGAGAGCAACTGACCCAGATACTAAAGCATCTGTGTCTGCAAACAGAATTTGAAAAAACCCTGATGGTGATTATTGATTAATACTGCACAAACATCAACTAGTTGCCTCAGGGAACCCTCATGACTTCGAGGGAGATAAATTATCTAATTACTGCAAGTTTAACAAACTACAACTGAACATGCTGCTCAAGTAAATAAACACAAATTGATTTAAAAATCGATGCATAAATAACTGAATATACCTTTTAAGAACAGATAACTGAGCATTCAGTGTAATGAAGTGGCGAGGAGCTCTGCAAGCAACCTTGTCAGGGAAGAGACAACTTTTCCAGTTTAACACCTTTTTTTAAAAAAAAAATCAGAGAAATGTTGCTTTCTCATCCAAGTTATTCCCTGTTTGTTTCTTCAGCTGAAGAGAGAAAGGAAGCCAGCCATGAAAACTGAGCTCCTAATTACCATCATCCTCCCTCTGATGTGGATGTGGCTGGTACAGCGCTACATGTCTACGTGGCTGCTACAGAAGTTTTTATACATACGCACACAAACCTAACAGATGGTTATAATTATCAGTGGGCAAGCTGCAGTCCTAATTTGAAAGTGAGCAAAAATAGGTTATGTTCTCTCTCACCCTTCCCGGCCACCACACCCAATCTCTGGACAACCTGGAGGCCACTCTCCCCATCAGGGGACGGTGGCTGAGAGACCAACACACACGCACACCTCTCTGGGCACCCGTACACGTTCTCCACCTGAACAAGATGGGCACGCGACAAATTATCGCCGCTTCAAAGGGGAAACGTGCCGACCTGGCACTTCAGAGCTTAATTCAAAAGGAAAAAAAAAACTAATCAGATGCGCTTGTTTACTGCTTGAACTCAGGCAAACGAGGGTGGATCTGAGGCTGAAAACCTCTATACTGACCTGCACAATGTAGAGTGCAGTTATTTCCAACACGCCTCTCGCCTCAGCAAAAGCTGCTCTCTAATCCTCTGGTCCGCTCTTCCGAAATTCGCTCGCCTGCATCAGTAACTAACCGCTGGCCACAGAGACAAGACAACTGTAGCTCATGCCAGAGCCAGCCCAAACACCGTAATTTGGGCGTCTTGCAGCACAATCCGTACAGTGTGGTTCACAGTGTCCTCTCCAAGGCCAAGCCAGTCTCCTCCACAATGTGTACTTAACTAAAAGTAAACCAGAATCAACAGCTTCAGGAACAACTCGCCTTTGAACAGCGACAAGAACAGCCGCTGCGGCACTTTCCCTCTCCACATCGCGTGCCCCGTGCTGGCCTTGCTTCAGAGGCGACGAAATCCCTCATTCGCCTTCACAAAAGGCTCTGTTTTCAAATGCGGGCACCTTCCGCTTTTAGCACTAGTGTTTGTCTTTCCATATTTTGCCACATACCAGCCTAGTGTGCAAGCTAATCTGAGCGTTCAAAGACAGCCGTTAAACCTCCTATGCCAATGTCCAGAAGCTGGAACTCCCATATCAAGTTGTTCCTGATGGAGTAAAATGGGGAAGTAACAATGAAAACCCTGCACCATGTGGTCACTGCCATCCTAACCCTAGTCCTTTCCTGGACAACAAAAGCGATGATAGCCCAGAACCAAACTTTTAGATAAAAGCAGTATTAATCAAGAAACTTGAAAAAAATACCAGCGTGCACTCTTCTTTCAAGGAAATTCAGACAAAAAGTATCACAAGCACATGTCAACAGACTTGACACTGATACAAAAAGATGGCTGCACACAGACACAAACAACTTTTGTCATTCACTTTCTCGCTAATAGCACAGATCCAGCTAAGAGCCTCAACTCACTAAGGAGAGAGCCAGGCATCATTCACGCTGTGAACAGAGTCTGTACACTCAATCAGTGTTCCTCCCTCCCCAGGAAACAGCCAGAAACACAGAAAATCCTCTGCTGGCCCTTTATAGCTGCAGTTGTTGGCAGCAGCAAAGAAAGTCACTGACATGTTTGACAAAGCTTGGCATCCATAGCAAATATCTTTATTAATTAGGAAGCAGTGAAGAGTTTAGGAACACAGGTATGATTATGTGAGACAAAAATGTTATTAAGTAAAGGAAGATTAAACTGAACTCAAACATCTGAAGATATTTACTTAAATGCTCATTGCTGGAGAAACAGGTCCTCAAATACAGACAAACACACAAGTTAACAGTGGAAGATTTGCATAAATAATTGTTTTCCTGAGAAAGCAACTGTCAATTTCCTTTTAATTGTTTCTCTGATACTTTTGAAATTGTATGTACTTTACAATTTAGTATATTGCACTTCATATAATTTTTGTGTGTGTGCAAAGAAGCAAGCCCCAAAACTTATGTCCTAATTAAGCGCATTCCTCATTAAGGGTACAAAGGTGCTTCCCAGCCTCATTACCACTGACAAAACTAACAGAAAGCTGCCACACTCCAGAGCCACACTAATACACTTGTAATATTACAAGGGTATAACTCAAAAATGCCAGCACACAGCTTTGCATATCTTTTCGCCCCACTCACGATGAGGACAAGGAGGCACACAGAGCTGAAGTAAATAAGCTAAAAGCCAGGACACAGCAATTATATGGTGGTTTATATTTGGGGATGGCAAGAAGTCTTTCAATGGGATGATCAGCCCCTAAGCTCAGAGTGGAGAGGGGCATATGCCTTCCCGATTTATCTCTAACGCACAAGGAACAGACACATCCGAGGTGCCAAGGCAGCTACAAGAGACAGTATGTGCACTACACTGATGAAGCAATTCCTGGCCAAGGGAGAGGACTTTCTGGAGGGAAGGGAGAAGGCAAATGTACAATCTGGAAAGTTTTGATTGCTCCTGGCATGAATTCCAATGGCTTCTACTGTCCTGTACAAGAACTAGACTGGTCCCAAAGCAGAATGACCAGGAACCTAACGTTTTCAGCTGCAAGTATGCCTTCAACAAAGGTAAACTTAATCACCTCTCAGTCCATTGTTTTTTTTTAACATCAAACATTAAAATATCGTTGAACCGTTCAAAACAATTAAGAGATTTTGGCTTGAAAAGACACAGTTCACTTTGCAATGACAACACCTCCTCCTACAACACATGCTCATATTATCTATGAAGTTTCATAAAATTATTCAAGCAATTTAATCGGCTTTTCTTGGGGTTTCTGTTCCTGGAGCCCCGTTCTGTTAAAACACCACCACTGGCACAGCAGGTGTGGAGTACCAATGAGGAGGGAGAAGAGAAGATGCTTCTTGGATCAGGTCCTGGTTACATATATAGGACAACAGAGAGGCTTTCATATGCATTTCAAAACACAGCTTTTTTTCTGACCACCTTTTCAATCATTTTTCAGATGAGGTGGACTCAAAAGAATAAGCAGTAAAATTAGCAAAACTGAAGGGACAATGAGTATTCAGCAGCAATTGAAGATCTTTCATCATTAACAGCACACAAACCTGTTTGTCTAGAAACGTACACCACAATGAGCACCAAGTATCAGAATACCCTAATCTTGCCTTGACAAGCCAAAAAATAAGCTAGGACATGTTTCTTCAGAACAAGGCTATTCTTTGCCTCTTAAAGAAATCACCCCCTTTTACACACACACTTTTTAAAAGGGGGAAGCGTCCTCCATCTGAGTACATATAATGGCTCAGGAAACAATTTTTTGTTTGTTTGTTTCAACTCACACTCAGTATTATATTCTAATCTAGCAACACTGCTGGAAAACTAAATTCTTACCAAGCAGCTATTGTTCCACGCACATGCGGGATTGTTCATATATGCTATTCATTTCTTGTTTACTGTTTTTTCTGAAAGGCAAAATGGTTCATTTGTTTTGAGGAACAACTCATACATAATGACTTTTGTGAAGAGAACTACCTCAAAATTTAGGACTCCCCATACTAGCCACTTTAAAGGTAATGTGCAAAGGAACACAATTTCCTTGTGCCCTTTTTTGCTTTTTATCAGAAAGAAATTTCTAAATACAGGGCAAGTTTATTTTTACATTAAGATACGTTCATGTTCAAAAATAAAGAAGCCGAACTTAATAGATGAATCTTGGAATAAAGCATGTTTATGTCCAAATCAAGGGCCTAGACAGGTGATGCAAACAAAAATTATGTATGTTCTGCAATTATTAATTAAAAAAAAAAAAAAACAAAACCAAAACCACCAACCACTGAACTACTGGAAAGTGAGAGTTCACAATCTGTAACAGCCACTAATACTCCTTGTATCTTTCTCACATTTAGTGTAGTTGCAGATTCAGGAAAGATTCATATCTAGTCAGTTCAAGATTAACAAAAATATTTAAAGAGCAGGTAAATCTAATCACGAAAACCTTCATTACAGAGCTGAGAAGAAGAATTCTGTGTGGACTAAGTCCTAGTTTTTGAAACTGATAAACAGCTGCCTACTCTCATGCACCCCAAACACCCGACTATCTGTATTTAATGGCACAGGTCCTCAGCTTGACGATTGTACTACAACAGAAAAGGGGAAGCTGATCAGAATTGGATATTGGCCTGACGGGATCTCAGATGGCAGTCACAGGCTAAATCCCACCACATCCTCTCTGGTGACATACACAGAACACATTGTTGGGGCAGAGAGTCTAAAGGAGAAGAAAAAAACAAGAACCCTTTACACAACCCTGTCACTGGAAGTGTAAAAGCGTATATAGCATGCCAGTTTTTCAAGGTTTCCAAGGGATTGCCTGGCCAGCCCTGAGCTACCTTCTCCTTCCATCATTGTTGGTAAGAAGTCACTAGATGAGGCATGCTTCAGCTCTATGTGGATACACAAAGAACTGGAGAACATTAGGAGGGGAGATAACACAGAACAGCAAAACACACACAGCGCTTACACATTCAAAAACATTCCCTCTGGATATTTTTCTTAATTTTAGAAGAAACTTACATAGATTTTATCTTGCTGATATCGCTGGAATAAGTTGTGCATAATGGAGCCTTCATGGAGATCTACGAGTGCTGCCATGTCTTCCACGCTCTCTGCGCTCGTTTGATGCATAGGCGTTACTTTTTGGTGTGTGATCGTGCTCTGTTTATAAGTGAATACCTGAAAGAAGGGAAACAAAGACAATACAATAATCAGAGCATGCATTCAAAAACTCCTGTCTGAGCATAGAGCTTTCACACCCATTCATATTCCCTATCCAGTTTATCAGTGTGCAGACTTGTAGAATGTAATAGCCTGCCAGTCATACCTTCTTGTGAAGTTCCTCTGACAATAACTGAAGCCCCAAATACGTACACGTGGCTCACATGAAACTAGCACATACTGACAATGCACTGAGGACTATAAGGCCTTTTCCTTTTTAAGGGCAAATGTGATCTTGTTTCACACTGGACTACTGTTAAACTTTATCAGGAGAAAAATAAACCAAGCAATAATCATTGCCAAAAAATCCAAAACCAACCAAAAAACCCCCACCCCTTACAGTAAACCCTGCTTATACTCAAGTTACTCTGGGAGGAAATGTTTCACAGTACAAAACAGCAAATGAAAATTATTGCTCTAAGAGGCTGCAAGTGTTTTTATGTTTGATCTAAAATCCACTTAAACGTTTCCACTCAATTCTCCGGTCAGGACCGCTATCGGGTTAGGTCACTATTCCTAATGCAAGGAGCACGCTAAGTTCAGTGTGCTGCAGGTATTTGGAAATGAATAGGCGAACCTATTTCTAATTAATGGACTTTTGAGACGAAGTTCTGAAGCTGTTCAGACAGTAAAAGCTCTAAAAAAGCCACAATTTAAATACTCAGTCAGAAAACACTTCTACGCATCTTCTGCAAAACTATCACAAATATGGTCAGAAGATGTACACATCCCCAATCTAGTTAAACTTTTATGAATACAAATGACATCACTGAAGACCGTAAAACAACAGCTTTGGAATTCAGCTTCCCATTTCCTTTTAATTTACATCTTGGCAGCTCATCCTTGCAGACATATGCCTGCATCTCCCAGCCAATGTTACTCAGGCAATACTAGTCCCCATGAACGGCACCGTTTCAGTCCAAGAAAGTCAAGCGTGGGGTTAATGCAAATACTTTAATGATGTGGAACATTTCAAAAAAACACCCTTCCAAAATCCTTTGAAATAATACTTATGAAGCAGATGGAAGAAGCGCAATAACCGGCAGCCGGAGCACTGGCGAGCACCGCAGGACTGTTGCTGCGGGCTGGGGATCACGCAGCACTGCCCGACAAACGGGGCAGCGCAAGGGGCCACGTCTGCGCAGAAGGAGAAAACCCCTCAGAGGTTTTCAGCATAAAAACATACGTATGCTCCTGTTAACGAAAGACTGCACATAGGAGGCCATTCAGGAAAACAGCAGTGTTGCCTGTCTTGCTGAGATGAGCGAGAAAAAGCAGCTGAAGAAGCAAGAGGCTGAACACAGACTGGACTTAACACCGAAGCTCTGTGCTCGGATACCCCACCAGCTGACAGAGAACTGCCTGATGATATTTGTCCATTAAAATCGTACCCCAGGCATACCAAACACTGGCACAGGCCATCGCACCATTACAGCTGTCACTCACACCAGCACAAAGTGTACTGGGGGAAGGCTGGGGGAGAAAAGAAATCCAGCAAACAAATTTCTAACAGGTGCCGGAAGGCAGCACAGATGTCAACAGGATACGCGAGCAAACCATCAGAAAGTTCCTACAGATTCAGAGCATCCAAAGCACAATCCCTAACTGGGGGAAAAAAAGACAGACACCGAGAGATCTGAGCCTTATTTTGTGGCAAACAACCATCAAGGTGACAGGACAAGCATTTGTACAGGGCAGAGAAATGCTGACCAGGATGGAGAAAGCAGCCACTTGCACATGATCCAGGGGCAAGCGGTCCAGGTATCTAACAGACAGAGCGAATGTGAACAGCATCAATTGATAGCAAAACTTTTGGGACTGAAAACAGTGTTAGCAGTCCCAAGACTAACCACACAAAGTGGAATTAGAGGTAATTACATCTCAAGAGTAATAATAAACTGCAGTTCATAGCCAGAAGAGCCTTGACGAAAAACCCAAAGGTCATACCGTAGAACAAAAATATCATAAGCTGGAAGATTTGGAAATAAAAGGGTTTTAAGGAGAGCAAATCCTAGAAAAGCAAGCAACTTAACAGAGACCATGTATCAGCCTGGAATTAAAACAGGAAAATAGACTCAGTAAGAGAATTAGGAAACCAAAAGGGGATGGCACATATCCTGTGAGCGCACCTCACGTGAACACAGAAAGGAAACAGAACATCACTTCTAGGAGGAGAATCTTCATATTTGTGACTTCTGTTCTTTGGTATGTGATGCACAGGTTAGTAGGGTAGGCAGAGCACCCCATACATCACTAAGCATGTTTATTAATGCAAGGAATTCATTGAAATGCACCAGCAAAACTGACGTGACGACTGACTTCTGTGTGGCAGGACTATCAAAGATGGTCTCTGCAGATTCATCCTTCCTGCTCTAACCCACTATTTTCTCTTCTTCAGGCTGGTTGTCCTCATACTGCCAGTGCTCCCACACGTTGCCTTCTTGTTTGGGTGAGGAAACGGCTCTGTGAGCTGACTCGGAGAGAGGCCTGTGTGTCAACCAGGTAGAAAACACGCCAACCGGTCATAACGGCTGCCACCCAAATCAGAAAGGAGGAGGATCTCTTTCCCAATGCTGGGGAGTTACTTTTCCTTTACTTTTAACTTTTACCAGAACCATGCGTCCTTCAGATTTCCTAAACCCACTGTAAAACTTGGTGAAAATCATCTAACGAGATCAAAGCCATCAGACAGGGCAGCAGGATCACATGCGCAGACCTCATTTCCTTAAAACGGGCTTTCTGCAGTCCTGCTGCTCAGCTCTGAAAGGCCTGCTTTGTTTTATTTCATCTTCACTCACACCTTTACTAGGATAAGGACGTGAAAAAGCTACCTTGAACTTTATCGTTACTAATTAGAAGATCACGTTATGAAATATTACAGCAGCTGAAATCCTCAGGAAATAGGAACCAAGAGTGATTCTCCGGGGTCAGCACGCAGAAGAGGAAGATGAACATCAAGAGGAGCCCGTTGGCAGAGCGCACGAGTGTCCATCCTCAAGAATCTTGCCAGCATTTCTGGAAGGTCAAGTAAAACATGCAGGAAACTTGGAATAAGATTTAAGACAAGCCTAAATGAGAATTCAGCAAAAACTTCTTTCCTTTCAAGATATAAATGGTCCAAGAAAACAAACATGCTGAATACATGGAAAACTGTAAATTAAACCCTAAAGAGACAGCAAGCAAAATAAGAACTCTCAAAGTTATTATGGAAGTGAAAATTAGAGGTTGAGATAGGAAGGAGCAATGCAAAGAACAACAACAAAAAGAACAAGCTCAAGAAAAAGAGCAAGCTCAAGAAATACAAGACAAAACAGTGAATTCAGCTAAATAACAGCAAAGAGCATTTCACTGGGAAGGGAAAACAACACTTCAAAACTGCTCTACTGTCCCTACCATGGCTTACTAGTGCCGTGATGAACACACCAAAAAGGGACTCAAATGAGAAAGCAACCTGAAAAGCTGGGGGACCAATGCTACCAAGTTCCCCAGGTAACATGGGAAAAAAGCTGCAGCAGGTACTCTGGGCTTCAAAAATAACATAGGAGGGAACTATCGGATGCCTAAATGTTAACAGCTTGCTGAATTGAAGAACCCACACCCAAGGGCTGGAGGAGCACTGTTTAATGTCAGTCCTGAAGAAGAAAGCAAGTAAGACTAAAAGAAAGTAATCACATGCTACTGAGTCAGATTTCTTTCTCTAGGCAAAAAGGAAAGATTGAAGAGGAGACAGGTAAGTAAGGACAGGAATATTTGAGCGAACATTAAAAACAGGGTGATGTGCAGACATCGTGAAAACAAACTATACTGGTGTGTTTTTGGCAGCCTGTTTCAAAGAGTTGATGGTATGACCCTATGTCCTGATTCATGTCTGTTCAGAAGTCCACAGGATTGTTAGCCCAAGTCTATTCTCCCCAGAACTGGGTAAAATTCATCAGCCTTGCTGTGATGGGGACATACCCAGAGCAGTGTCGAGGTATGCCTGCTGAACAACTGTGCTACCCGCAGCACTTGCCAGACCTGCTTTCGGACACAAAGTCAAGCCCTAGACACTGAGAGCGAGATCTACAGTCATACTCCCCAAAAAATATTACCCAGATGAGAAAGAAGGACAAGTAGAGAAACTGAATTCATCATCTCACAACAAGAATATTAGCCTTGGACACGGGACCAAGGAAAAAAGTTAGAGGGAAGTCCTCGGCAGCACACCAGCACGTCCAGGACGTGGCCACGACTGCATTGCATAGATGGGACAGACTCCCACGTCACCCTCTGAAACACCGTCCAGATCCCCAACCGCTGCTGTAGGAAATAAATGCCTTCTCTTGGCTGAAGATGCCAGTCAGATGCTCTCTAATGCCCTGCAGGAAGCTGGAGAACTTACAGCAGCACGCACTGAGATTAAAGGTGAGACTGCAGATGAGCACTAGGTAAACGCGTTTTTGGCAGTTGGCATTTCGTGAAGAGGTTTGTTCTGAAACAGTGGAGTATCATAAATAAGTAAATAAATAAATTCATATGGGACTCTATTTCAAAAGCAAATAACCCCTAAATCACATACTAAGTCAAAGACATATAATGAAAATGATGGCTTTAGCAAATATATGTATAATTTTCTCTATTCATAAAATAATTCTGCATGAGCAGTGCAATATTGTACTCCAAAATGTACAAATAACTGTTAGGCGAGTCTGTGTCTTTATATTTGGTTCAGAAAAGCATTTTTTGTATGCCATGCAATCTGGAATAACTACTCTTTTACACAAATACACGCTTTTAAATCGACCAGTGAGCATGTAAAGAAAATAACCCACCAACAGATCAGGAGTTTGAGGCATATGACTGCAATTAAATTAATTTCACTGATGCTTTTAAAAGAGCATGAAAACCACCAGCATGAAGATCTTAATACTCCCCACTTCTTTATGTTGAAAATGATATTTTTATCCTGCATAATTAATCTGGCATGAGGAGAAAAAAAAAAAAAAGTCTTTCAAGCATTCAATTTAAGGGGAATATCACAAAACAATGTCTAATTAATTTTCTGCACTGACAAATTACCCCTAAGCTCAAGATCTAACAGAAATTATATTTTAACAAAAGATTTAATTTTTAATACAATTTATTAACACCAGGAAAGAACATCAGAGTGGGCCCTCAATGACAGCAGCACACATGCTTTCTCTCTTACTGTATCATTTTGTGACATGATGCCAAGTGACAGAAATCCCTGCTTGAATAAGATCATTAAATGGTATCAAAAGATTTCACAGCAGCTGAGTCAAGTGCGTTTAGGAGAATGCTGAATGAAGTGCTTAGGTAAAGCGCATCAAAAAACCCACACAATCCCCGCTTCTTCCAAAACCTACAAGTCACACTTGGGCTTTCCAGTCTGCACAGAGCGCATACACAACTGAGTGTCTCAGGGTGTTTTTCACAAGGAGATGGGTTCTTGGTCTGATGCTGATAATCCATACTGGTTGGGAGGAAGGCAGAAGGTACTCCAAAAGTTTCCTGATCAACAATTCGGTATTTGAATTACAACAATGTTCATGGTTTTAGTGAGATTTCCATGAGATTTTTATTTAAAGGTAGAAACAGGCTTGTCTGCATCTTGGAAGCCCCGACCCAAGCTAGACTGTTACTGAATCTGCTCTCCAAAAATGCGCAAGATCATCTACTGAAAAGTTTACATATTGCGAGCATTTTAAAACAGCCCCTTCTGAACAGCGACCTGAACCCTCGCCCCTCCCAAACACAACACGCCGTCGGCTTCACCGTCGGTAACACACGCCAGACGTGGTGGTGTCCGACCGACGCCAGGTACTGCACGCTGCGGTGCTCGGGAACGGTCACGCAGCTTCGCACGTCCCTGTCGCCGGTGGTGTTGCAACAAATCAAGAGGGGGGGTTTTGGCAGGGGTAACAGAAAAGGAGCAACCAACCTCCCTCTACCTTTTCTATGCAAGAGAACTTTATAACAACCCTAGGTGTGCCTTACCAACTGCAGGGTCTTACAGAAGATAATACTGATATCCATGCACGGAAAACAGAAATATCAAAGTCTTGTCACACACTCGATTTAAATTAAGTTGCTCAAATCCATATAACAAGAGGGATAATGTAAAAGATGGTAGTTTAAACATGAAATTCAGGAAGACGGGGAAAGTGAAGACAAAGAGCTATTGTACAGAAGTCATCTGACAGACAGGCTTACAAACCAAGACAAAATACTACCAAACTTTTTTCAATATGCCTATGATATTAGCGAACCAACTGCTACAGCATCTAGCCAGCCCACAGACACCAAAAAGCAAAGTTAACTGCGACCTGAGAAGTGAAGCCCACAGCCTTCCTGTCATTGCCCCAGGGACTGCTCTACATGAGTTTTTCACAGGGTTAATCCCAACTGCTATGGTGATACCCACAAAAATCCACACGACTCAAAAGCAACTCCAGAGAACTTGGCTCTTATGTCCAAGACATCAGCACCCTCAGTTTTCTAAGGCATCTTTTTGCTTATGGTCACTGACCCCGCAGCAGAGAGATAAGCATAGCCCAGCAAAATACACGGGATTGTACAGAGAAACATCCTCTTAAAATATCAATTTTTTTTTCATTCTCTGCTGTTGGTCTGAACTGAGGATCATCATTTGTGTTTCCCTCGTGTTTAGAAGTTAAAAGAATGCAATAAATCTTACAAAATGTCTTTATACATGAGTCCAAGCAGAAAAAAGAGGCCTTGGGCTCACATTACAAGCTGTGGAATGCAGCGTTCCAGGGAGAAAAATAAATCACAGCAAGCCCAAGGACCCAGAGATTAAAAACAAAAATAAAAATCTAGTAGTTTACTCTTTTCTCCTGGAGAGATCTACTGTCTAAGTAGATACTTAAAATACAGGACAAGGAGGCTCTCTTATAAATCAAAAGCAATTTAAGACCAAATGTAAAGCAGATTAACTACTGACATTTTAAATTCTACGGTTAATCATGACAAGAGTGCAACCCAAGTAATGTTTTTATCCGATAATTTACTATTTCTCTGTAACAGCTGACCTTAGACATCCACTCCATTGTCCCCAAACAATCTTTCAGACAACAAGATGTACCAGGGCCCAAGGCTTGCTTTGATGCAATATAATTTAATCTTTTTCAAAGCAACAAAAAAAAAACCACAATGAAGTTTCTTATCTATTAAACTATGGAGGAAAATGAAATAATTTTATGTAAGGCATTTACTGATGTCAAGAAAAAAAAAATACTACAACTAAACTGATATCGTTACTAGTGTGACTAACACCGGCCTTTTCTTCAAGCAAATACCCCATACACACATCAACTGAGGATCAGCTTATTTCCTGCCCATTTTGTAAAATTCCTCCCCATTTACCCTGGGAATCAACCCACTTCCCAGTCTCCCTTCCCAGTTAGATGTTAATCTTGACCTGTAATGCAAAATGTCTACATGTCCACTTTGCATGTTATTGTGCCTACCAAATCAGCTGATTAACACACAACCCATAAATTGCGTATAATCCTCTATTTCGTCCTTACCCTCTGCTCGCTTCGGTTCCTGCCATTTTCAGTCTTCTATCAGTCAAACCCCTTCCAAATCCTTCCCCTCTGTCCCCCTTTCAGCAGGCTCCTCAGACTTGCCGGAGCCTGGGACGTGGGGTTCAAGTGCTGGGAGCCTGTCCTGGTGCCTTCCCTCGCCCTCTCCTCAACCTCCAGCAGCAACGGCACCAGCGATGGCTTGCAGCACCTCCCCTGAACAGCTCTTCTACTACAACTTTCGGGTTGTCACACCCACGCAGAATATCCTTCTCTGCTCCTGAGCTCCACAGCACGGGGAAGCACGCTGCCGGGATGGCAATCCAGTCATCGCCGCAGCAGAGCTCAGCAAACCCACTAAATCGCACCTCTATTGTTTCCCTGTGCGTGGACCACTGTCAATAAGCTTGTCTGATCAAGACTTCCCACCTCATGCCTATTCCACAAGAGGTATTTCAAGGCAGTTTATTCCACATACCGACCTGTTTCTGTTCATAGACAAGCTCTATCATCAAGTACGAACAAGTTTCCAATTACAGGTTCAGCACTTATGACCCTTCAGTTGGGCTTGCCTACACAAACAATAAAGAAATTTAATTCAAATTAAACACATCAATTTTACCTACATTATACTACAGTAAGCCTCTAGGCAGTCCATGCTAATTCTTACAAGAAAAAAAAAAAGCATCTTTAATTTAACTTTCTTTGCAAGTGACCTTACATAACTTATAGTTACACGGCACCTGAAGACACCGCAAGGCTCGATTTTTAAGAAGCCCACCTACAAATACCATGACCATAGCACTGCGGAAAACGTGAAACATTCCGGGAACATCACCAGCACTTGTTTCGCCACAGAAAAGTGCTCCTTTCTCTTCATGAATAGAGGAGGGTGGAGGGATTACAGCTGCCTGGCTTTCCCAAAACGCCGGAGCAAGTGAATTAGTCCGAGTGCGGGACACAGGAGACGTTCCACAAGATGGGCCTTCAGCTCCCTGCCAGGCAGCCGGTCAGCAGCAGGGTCTCAACTGGAAGCCAGCTTTGACCACACAGCAAACCAGGGGAGAGGTCTCCGACCTGCAGGGCACTGCAAGATGAGGCAGAGAGCGGATCCTGGCACGTAGCAGAGGAACGGAGAAGGTCTGGGCCCACGTTCCCCATGGGCTCAATCCTCCGTCTGGCTTGGGACACCCCACCGAAGGCACCCCCAAGTCAGTGTTTACCGTAAGCAGCACCCAGTAAACAGATGTAATGGCAATACTCCTTTTGCTTTCAATGTGTATCGCCTTAACTAGCTCCAAGGACAAGGGAGTGAAAATTGATGGTTTCCTCATCTGGGAAAGAAGACCAAAACACTAAAAATCCCACAAAAAAACCCCTCACCCTTTATCCATCATTTTCCACACAGTGCATCTATGGATGACGCCTGGCACTGAAAGCATTAGCTTGACTGTCAACATCAGCTAGAACTCAAGTGAAACTCTCAGTTTCAAATTCATATTTATTCAGTGATTCATAGGAGATAAACAATGACTATTTGCAACTGAATGAACAAGACCGAATTTGAATAATATGCCTTGCTATCAAGAACTGGAACAACCCTGTTCAATAAGCAGCCTACAAATTATACCAGCTTTTCTGAGGCTCAAAGCAATTAATCTCCATAGGCCTTTTTTTACTAAAAAAGAAGCAGAAAACCCTGCAGGTAGCTGACTGGACTGCCTCCGAGTCTAGAACAGGAGCAGCCTGTAATGAAATCAGAGGCGATGCTTACGTGGGAGCTGGAGCTCCGAGGGGCAATCCCTGCAAAAGCAAGCCTTGTCCCGAACTGGAGGCTCACCGAAGAAGGCAATACTCCGACGAGGCCCTCCGGGATGCCGAAAAAAGCCCCGAGCAACGCCGATGCGAACCTTTTAGCCTCATCCCTCTACCTTCCCCTCAGCCCAAACACTTCGTATGAACCGACTCTGCCCAGGCTGCCGGCGCAGCCACCGCGGCCTGCGGGCGCGGACGGTGCCCAAATCCCGCAGGGACCAGGACTGCCGCCAGGCACAACTGCTTGGTGGGAGGCTGCTGTCAGGAAAGCCTGCGGCATTTATCACCGTCGTATTATTGCCCAAGCCAAGAAGACTCTGCCACGGCACCAGCTATGGAGGCCGAAAGGTCCTTGCAGCTGGTCGTCCCCCCACCGCAAAGGGGGACCACGGCTGCTGGGCTGGGGCACTCCCTCAGCGAGGCTGCTGCAGAGGGCTGGGAGGACAGAAAAAGAAAATGGAGCCAGAAGAAAGGTTCTGGGTTTTTTTTACACAGAAACGGACGGTCTTGCCGGCAAATTTCAACGTGCTGAGACGACGTAGGGCTTGGGTTTCTCTCACTCCTCCCACCAGGTAGCAGCCAGCCCCTCAGACATGGGCGCTGCAGTTTTAGCTCCAGCCTCGCAGCTCCCTCGTCCGCTGCCGGCCAGCGGTTGCCGGCTGACGGAGCCGCAGGAGCACCCCAGCAGGCTCCAGCACCGGGGCTGCCCCGCCGCAAGCCGTGAGGCGACCGACACGGCCAGGAGCCGTGCTGGTCTCCGTTTCCCTCCCTCATCTCCTGGTGCCCTCTCCTGCCATCCCCACCGGGAGACCTGTCCCTCTGGAGCCACCCTGACCCAGCCAACCCTCCCGCAACAGCCAGCCTGGCGAGGCAAGAACTTGCTTTCCGATCCACGCCTGTGTTTAATTTTTGAATTTAAACTGCCCAGTCCCTGAAACGCAGGCAGAGGTGCACATAAGCTAACTGGTTCCCCATCTGTCCTGCCCGCAAGCGAGGAAGACCTAACGTTACAGCTAACGCACCAGTGCTGGCAGACAGCGAAGCAAAGCTCTTACTGAAAATAGGGAACTAAACGTTACGCGAGGTGCCCTGAAACATCAGGGCAATAAAATAATGTAAAGCAAGAAAAGGATACTGGCAGGTGTTATTCACAAATCCAGTCCTGAAGGCAAAAACACCCACTGCACTGAACACTTCTAAAGCCATCTGTGGATTAAAGACATGACAACTTGCACCTGCGCAGAGGAAGTTCATATGCACGCAATCTCAGCTTCCAGATCTCCTGACAACATTTAACTACGAAGCTCTCATAAATTAAGTGTGCTTCCATTTTATTTTAACTTCTCCAAGGCTTGGCTTGGTTTCTCTTACCGTATATACTGCACACCTCACAGCAAAAATATTCAATTGTACTCAAATCATTTTTTAATCAAACGACTTTTTGTTCACAGTGGGAATGTGTCTGCTTCAATAGGACTTTCCCATCTTTATTTAAAACCCATCTTTTAGATCTTTCCATATTGACAGGTTTCCGGAGAAGGAGAATAGGCAAAATTAACATAACAGTGAATTGGCAGAGCTCTGAAATGATCTTTGAGGAACTAATTTCCAAGACCGTATGATGCAACTCTGGTGAAATTTAGATAGGAGTCTAGTATCATCTTTGCTTGTTTAAAAAAAAAATTAGTTTTATTTTTCTTTGCTTTTATGTTACAAGAATTAAAAAATTTGAATATGAGATCAGTACAAAGCTCTGTATGATTCTGCAGAGATCCTGGAAGTGTAAATCTGAATTGAAGCATAAGCTACTCGTCTTAATGGACAACAAAAGCTAGCATCCCCTCCTCCTCTTTTTTTTTTTTTTTTTAGAGTAACTTTTAAAGTTTTTTCTATAGTATCACAAAATAGCATTTCTACAGTATCACCAATTGCCTTGTAAAAACAAGCCAACAACCCCACTTGACTGGCAACCTGCACTCTGCACTCCTACCCATACCCTTGCCACTACTTACTGTTCCTTTAACCCAGAAAATGGTAACTGGGTAAGTGATCCCAACGCTGCCCAAACACCCTACCTTGAACATCAGTCCCTTGCTCACACTCTTTTTGTGTTTTAAATGATCAGAGGGGCTTTTCATTAAGCCAGTGTTTACTACCTGTTTCTTCCTTGCAGGTTGCCTGCACTATGAGGTTTTGACACAGCCATACTGCTACCAAGACAGCCAAGGATGTATTTTATTCACAGCTCAAAGGTTCTTCACTGAAGCAGTCCTTTAACGAACTCCCCTTCCCCCAAAATTGTAGGTGTATAATGGTAACTTACACGCGGGGTGGGAGGTAGGAAGGAGCGGAACTCAAGCCCTGAATACAGTAAGCTCCTAAGGATGTCTATCTATGAAAACAAATATGTACACGATGACACATAACACACAATGGGGAATGTTCAAAGCAGAATTACGGGTAGGTAAACTTAAAACATGGCATCTTCCCCAAACCTAAGCATACAGCACAGTTTCTACGGTAGCCTTGTTTACAAGGCTATGCTATTTCAAAGTTAACTTTTATCATGCATGCATGCTGATCTTAAAACAATTAATCAGCCTTTCAGGAAAGGGCTAACCGAGGAGAACACTGCAAGGCCACTCCCTCCGTTGCTATGGCCATTAATTCAGTTAAACAGCAATGGGGATTTCTTCCAGCTCTGACTGAAGATAACTGGCAGATGCCCTTAGATGACAGTGGAAGGGCTGACCCCTCCTTGCCTATATGCCCGGTTCTGACACGCAGAGGTAATTATAGTGTAGACAGCAACAGACCAGCCTTCAACGGGTCTCCAAAGCTGCCTTTCAACCTATCCAAGTTAGTGCTGGGTCCCACAACAGCAGTTTCCCCTGCCCAAGAATGCACCCCAAATATCAACAAAATTTTTTTGCTAGCGTGGAAGTACTGTCAAATCAAAAAATAGGTGCAGGCAGTTTATCCACACTCAGAACTAGCCAGTGCCATTCCTATGGCACATGAAACCTGTATAAGCACTGGCAAGAAGAGCACAGCCTAGGGACAGAAGATGCTTTAGCCATATTTCATAGTCTAGGCTGGAGCTAAATCTCAGCTGGCTCCATACAGTGCAATTAGAGTTTACTCCAAACAAAACTGTGTGAGCCAGGACCCTGGTATGTATGGTCCAGAGACAGAGGAGAGTCCATGTGCAGAACCAGTCTGGGTCTAAGAGGGGATCGATCATTCACTCAACTTTGCTACCAATTTCTCTGGACCACGCAGTAAAGCTCACCACAGCCCATGGTAGCACCCGAAGGGGACAAGGAAGCTGTGATGAAGGAAGGCTTTGTGCAGAGCACTGGAAAGATTTACTGGCTTTGCCACAGTGCAGCAGAGATGAAGAGATGCATCAGAGCTTCAGCTCTGCACCGCAGAGAACCACTCTTCCTGGAGACTGGGACACCGTGAATCACAACACCCTGGTCTGCAGCGCTGGCTCTGTGGCTAGGTAGGGCTACGCTGCTCTTCCCAGCATGTCCTGCGTGAACCTGGGGTGTCTCACACTCCTGTTTCTCCCAGAAGATGAGGAGCTGGCTGTAAACCAGATTTTCAGCTTCAGTCTAGAAATAAAAAAAAAATTATACATCCCAGCTTCCCTATACTGGAGAGGAACCTGCCAGTGTATGATTTAGTGCAGGGATGGCTGCCCAAGCCTGCAAATCCTCTGAAATAATAATTCTGCAATAATCCCTCCCAAGGGGCACTGCTCTCGCATGCCCTGCTAGCAGGACGGTGACAAAGGACTCTGTGTCTGCAGAGGGAAGGAGCAAAGGACCGTGCCTCCCTGCCAGCAGACAACCACAGACCGCTGCACCGACCCTGTGGGCAGCATCCACTGGTCCCGGGAGGGATGGGGGTCCCTCTGCTGTTACCGTCTCTCAGACGGCTTGGCAGAAATAGAGGATGGCAGGTGAAAGGTGGGGGAAGGGAGCGAGAAGCTGGAATAATTCTGAATTTCTATATAGGAAGCAAAAAGTGGTGGGTTTTTTAATAATATATTCTGAGGAGGTTTTGTCATTAAAAAGCAGCATAAACCTCATTACTTTCAAAAAGCACAAAGTCGCCTTATTTAGGGTCTTACATAGTGCATTTTGCCCTTAGATTCTTGCTTTTCTCCAGGACCAGCGTGGTTAGACAACAGCAGCAGGCTCCAGCAGATGACCATTGGCAGCTCCTAGAGAAGCGCTGCTGGTCAGTTAGTATCGCTACACACGTCAGCCTGTTGCAGCAGGGCCTTGTTTTGCTCTCTTCGATCCTGAGGTGGGGTTTTTTTGGTTTTTTTTTTTTTGGTTTTTTTTGGTTTTTTAGGAAAAGCCACCGAGGCACTTTGCTAGCTGTGCAATAAAGCAAAGGTTAAAGCTTCAAGACGCTCAGGGCTCTCTCATTTGCGTGATATTCTCGCAACAAGGCGCCCACCAACGTGTCTTGTTAGGTTGAACTGCCACAGAGAGCCACAACCGTTGTCAGCAAAGAAATGTGAAACTTATTAAATTGGCGTAATTGGGACTGGCTCTCCATCACCACCACCCCCCAGCGCTGTTAGCTGCAGCAGGAGGAGAGCTTGCTGCAAGAAAGAACGGAACAGGTTTGGACAAGCATGAAACGAAGCTGCACGTATCTTAAGATAGCAGCTGAGTCGGTTAAGCATTTTTCATTACAACCGCGAAATCCAGATCCACACCCTGAGAGACCAAGCGGCTCCCGTCAACCAAGATCCCCTGGCTGTGTGCAGGGCTGAAGTCAGAGGTTCCTGCAGCCCAACGCCAGCCTTCGCCAAGGCAGAGGACCCAAAGTGCCACTGACAGTTCATTTACGGTATCTTCAGATTTTCCTGTTGTAGCTACTTTTTTTCAGCTGTTTTACTTTTATGGGGAGGACACCACACAACTGAAGTTTTCCAGACCTCCTCTGCCCAAGAATTGCTCTAGTTTAAGATCAACAAAAACAGCTGAATATTTCACAATGGTTCAATCATCATGGAACCATGGTGAACAGAAAGGCAAGTAGTGGAGTAAGAAGAGGAAAAAAAAAGCAAGCAGACACATCCATCTAATAAATAAATTAAAACCCCTCTGTTTTACCTTGTTTTGAAAAGGTGCAGACATGAGAGGGAGGGTAGACCTGAAATGTGTAAACTCACAGAAATTTAAGATTTTTGCGTATTTGTCTGGACTGCAAGCCCACACGCAACTTTCATTTGTAAGAAAATACTGCAGTGGACATGAATGCATACTTATCCCAAAGTCCAAAAATCTTTAAGTTTAGACTGGAAAAAAGAGAAACTGCTTAGTTACAAGTAGCATGCCACAGTCCTCTTCTAATTTGCACTGAACAGGAGCATTAGTCAGACTGATTATACAGTCAGGCACTAATTACTTAGGTTCTCTAAAATGCATGCTAGTAAATTTGATGATTACTCAAATAAAGTACACATTATTAGGTATGCCAAAGTGAGCTCGCTCTTTGACTGAAAGCTTTTTAGGAAAAAAGCTACCTCTTTGCTATAAAATTTTATAGTGTCTGGCACAAAGACAGAGAGACCTCTTGGAGATACTGAAGTACAAATATGAAAACACTACTGCATTTTAATATGTCTGGTTTGGGGGAAAACAGTATTCTATTCTTTTGCTTGGTTCTGTTACAAGGAGCAAGAATATAGCAGGCCCAGGAGCCATAAGAGATTCACAGAACGGCTTAAAAAAGCTTTTCTTCTGTCTTTCTTAGACCCACCGCAAGTTTCCCTTTTTACATCCTTAGAGATAATACTGCATATATTACTGTTAATTTTCTGTTACTGTGCAGGTAAGAATCTTTTCACTGTACTTGTGAAGAGCCTGTGGACATTAAATATAATAGCCTAAAGCTTTTATAGGGGCGGGGGGGGGGGGGGGGGGGGGAAGGAGGAGGTAGAATGTTTGAATATATGTTTGAATATGCCCAGTCTGGGCCATACTCCTGTAGTAGGCTTCTTTTAAGAAAAAGGTAAGTAAGTGGCACTGCTAAAACTTGCCCAGGAGACTGGAACACCCACCGGTCGTTACAGGGCATGAAACAACAGGTATGGGCAGATGGAGCAGTCAAGAGATGCAATACATTTCACAGCCACGTCATAAGTCTTATTGTATGGCATGGATATTGCTTTGACATGTGTGAGAACATGCATTACATACCGGTAATGAAAAGAAGTTGCTCTTGGCTGCAAAAGTTTGACACTGTTCTGTAAGTCACTCCCATAAAATCAGCATATAAACTGTCTGGTTTGCATTTGAACTATCAACCTCCTGCCTTGCAAGAAGCAAAAGAGCAAATTTAACACATAAGAAGGTGGCCCGCTTATTAAAATGTGTGTGTATAATTTAATTTTCAACAGCCAGCCTGTGCTTACATTTGAAAACCGCATTTGTATTACACACTAGATAGCATGTACATGTATGTTGAAGAAGCCCAGTTACAACTGGTTCCCATGATACAAGCAAAGAGCAATTCATAGCATCTTTTTTTTCCCCGCACGTAAGGACAGTACTTCTTCAGTAGTTGTGTCAGAATTATGAAGGAGGCAGACAAGAAAGATGTCTTGCATTCAGAGAATTACTTGGTAGCTTTACACATACACATAACGTTTATAGTCCTGGAAAGAAAAATCCAACCTTCTGCTGCAAAGAAAAACACACCAGCATTTTTCTGTCTTTGTAAGGATACTGTTGTTTATTTTTGACTTTTCCTTGACAAACCTCAAGTACATGAAGCTGTAAAAGCCCCAGTCTATATTGTTTAAAATGAGGGTTAGATACAAGTTCAACAGGAAATACAGTGAGATTACCCTGACATGTTACTAAAAACAGATTAGAAGAAGCGGATTAAAATTGGACCACCTTTTCTGATTGCTTGCATGTGAGGAAAGGTTGTGAGAGAGATACAGAGCAGTCTTGTGTATTAGCAAATAGCGTTGCCCTCACTTACCTTCCCAGGCTACTCTCACCTATCCAAACAGATTTATTTTACTGTGTTTTCTGATAAATATCACGTCTTAAAACTCAGCTTTAGAGATCAATGGGGAAAACCCTCCTGCAAGTGACAAAAGGCTGTCTTTTCCCATATCAAAACCAATGTTCTCTTCCCCTAAAAACTTCACCCCTCTCACCACCCCAAACACTCTCAGCTTATGACACGCACAATCTTTTCAAGGGTGCAGTCCTCCTGTTAGCATACCGACTAGCTATTCTTATTATTAGAGGCATTTAGAGCACATAGGCCTTAATGTGAAACAGGCCCAGAGAGTAGGGAACAAAGCAGCACGTCTACCTGGGACAGAACTGAACCGATGGTAAATAAGCCCAGGCAGGCGCGAGTCCTGACGTCCTGCACTGCAGGACACTGCAGAGTGCGCGGATTGCCTGTCTTTTTACATCCCAGCCCCTATCTCTCTAAACGCTAGAATTCACTGTAAATTTCAAATAGTCTGCAAAGTTCATTATGTTGTTCATTATGATTTCTGGTAGAATGCACAGTGAGCAAGGACTTCTATATAATTTTTCCTCATTTTAAGGTGACAAGAAGGAAAGCAACTTCTGCTGCGAGGGACATAGAAGAAAAAAAACAATTACTGAGTGATTTTATCTACATAACTTACAAGCTGATGGGTATATATTCCCTAACTTATTGCAAGACAGCAAACAAGCTATAACTTTGAAAAAACCTCCTACAGAAAAACCAGCATTAGATTGGAAAAAAAAAGGACACACTAAATAACCATTTAATTTAGCTACCCAGGGCCCTAACTAATGTCACCTTACCCCAAGAGTATTTACCTAAAATGATCAAAGTGATTTCTCCCCCTCTTTTGTCTCACCTGTGTATGCTTCAGAACTCAGACCTAGGCTTAGACTCACTGCCCAAATCCAGCAACTTAGTTCTACACATAAACTCTCTCCTGCTCTGACCACGGGATGATTTTTGTTACATGTATCTCCAGCCTGGCTGATTAAATCAGAAGTTTCTAGAAACAAGGGCATGCTTCAATCCCACAGCCAAAAACTATGAATTTAGAGAGGCCATTATGATCTTTTGCTCTGAGCAGCTGTGTAACACAGAAAATAGACATACCTAGACTCAATTTGTATTTAGCAAAGTCTCAGCCCTGAAATATTGCAAATCTCTTTCCTTCCCCCTAAAATATCTTACATTTACTACCGTCTATTTGGATATTGACTTTTGTTAACCACAATATTAATTTAAACTAGCAGTAGAAACTTTTCTGCAGGCTCAGGCATTTCCCGTACAAGATTTATGGCTCCCAACTCTTGTCCCGCTGATTTCTCAAAGCCTGGGTTTAGTGATGTTCTGTGTGGTACCCAGCCTCACTTGTCCTCATCCCAGAGCCATTAAGCCCACGGCACCGATAACGTACCACAGTATACAACGTGCAGGGAAAGCCGTTATCAGTGGTGTGGGAAGTAAAGAGCACAGGATGGACATAACTGGACAGTCACATACGGCTGGTAGTGCGGAGGAGCCACCCAACGCCTAAGTTTGAGTGTGGTCACAGGACGAAAATGTGAAAGTAAGTCCAAACAAGAAGGACAAAACCATGCATCGCATTAGTAGCTATTATTGCCCTAAACACTGCCTGAAGGTATGGAACTGAGGCGTAACAAGCCAATTCACCAGGCGGTCATACAACCCATTAACAAGAAAGCAATGGAGGTCAGTGACTTTGGAGTTGCAGTCCCAACTATCTTCTCAACAGACTATAAAAAAATAGTAAGATGACATGACGAGTTAGTCATGCAGTATTGAGCTGACTCACCACCAGGTGACTCATAACTAATGACTGACTCCAAGTCAACTGCAAAATATGAAAAATGCTGTGATCCTACAAAAAAAGCCTTAATATTTCTATCAACAAGCTCTTTCATCACCAAAACACACATCAGCACCAGCATGAAAAGCAGATTTCTTACACTGTAATACAAATGTGTATAAAGTATTTAACCTGCAAAAGAGGAGATTATTTCCTGTAACAGAGCATGGAGATATATATATATATTCCTTCCTTTCAGCACCGTAGAACACTAGACAACTATGCAGATAGAAGATTCATTATTTATCTGTCATTTTGCATTACAATAGCTTCAAATACAAATCTTCATACTGATATCCTCACACATTTTTCTTTAACATCCACACTGACAAACAAGCTATGGGTGACTAGGTGTTGTGGTTTAACCCCAACCAGCAACTAAGCACCACGCAGCCGCTCACTCACTTCCCCCTGACCCAGTGGGATGGGGGAGAGAATCGGGGAGGGAGGGTGGAGAAGGTGAAACTCGTGGGTTGAGATAAAGACAGTTTAATAGGACAGAAAGGAAGACAATAATAATGGTAATAATAACAGTAATAACATGACAATAATAATAACAGAAGGATTGGAATATACAACAAGTGATGCACAGTGCAATTGCTCACCACGCGCCAACCAATGCCCAGTTAGTTCCCGAGCAGCAATCCCCCCAGGCCAACTCCCCCCAGTTTATATACTGGGCATGACATCCCATGGTATGGAATACCCCTCTGGCCAGTTTGGGTCAGCTGTCCTGGCTGTGTCCCCTCCCAACTCCTTGTGCCCCTCCAGCCTTCTTGCTGGCTGGGCAGGAGAAGCTGAAAAATCCTTGACTCAGTCTAAACACTACTTAGCAATAACTGAAAACATCAGGGTGTTATCCAGATTCTTCTCATCCTAAATCCAAAACGTAACACTATACCAGCTACTAGGAAGAAAATTAACTCTACCCCAGCCAAAACCAGGACTGCAAGTAAAGCACACAAAGACCTCCAACAGTCAGTTACATCCATGGAAGTTCAGTAGCAGTGAGGAATCACAGACTGGTTTGGGTTAGAAGGGACCTTTAAAGTTCATCTGGTCCAACCCCCCTGCAATGAGCAGGGACATCTTCAACTCGATCAGGTTGCTCAGAGCCCCGTCCAACCTGACCTTGAGTGTTTCCAGGGATGGGGCATCCACCACCTCTGGGCAACCTGTTCAATGTTTCACCACCATCATCATAAAAAATGTCTTCCTTATATCTAGTCTGAATCTACCCTCTTTTAGTTTAAAACCATTACCCCTTGTCCTATCACCACGTGCCCTTGTAAAAAGTCCCTCTCCATCTTTCCTGCAGGCCCCCTTTAGGTACTGGAAGGCTGCTACAAGGTCTCCCTGGAGCCTTCTCTTCTCCAGGCAGAACAACCCCAACTCTCCCAGCCTGTCCTCACAGCAGAGGTGTTCCAGCCCTCTGACCATTTTTGTGTCCCTCCTCTGGACCCGCTCCAACAGGTCCATGTCTCTCCCGTGCTGAGGACCCCAGAGCTGGACGCAGGACTGCAGGTGGGTCTCACCCGATCGGAGCAGAGGGGCACAATCCCCTCCCTCGACTTGCTGCCCACACTGCTTTTGGTGCAGCCCAGGACAACAGGGTTGGCTTTCTGGGCTGAGAGCCACATTGCTGGGTCATGTCCAGCTTTTCATCCACCGGTACCCCCAAGACCTTCTCCGCAGGGCTGCTCTCAATCCCTTCATCCCCCAAGCCCGTACTGATATTAGGGGTTGCCCCAATCCATGTGCAGGTTGCATAAAAATTGAGAATTCCCACTCCACCATAAGACCACGTCCATCAAACACTGCTTCAGGTTCCCAGGCAGAGGAACACACCGCACACAGCCCAGGTACCAGCAGAGGAATCCTGCAGCCCGTTGGTGAGGGGAAGGTTTACCGCTCGACTACCAGGATATACTTCTTGAGAAGACAAGTCAATGAAAGCACATGCCCAGCGTACAACATTTCAATTAGATTAAATCAGATAACAAAGGTGAAAAAGCACTCGTTTTGATCCCCTCCATCTGCTGCAGCTCAGAGCAAGGTAACTCAAGCACTCTGATATATCGGGTTGCTGACAGCGCGTAAGCAAGCGCTGGTCTCCAAAGAAATACACTTCTCGACATCACAGGCTTTTCCCGTTAAGACAGGTCTGCACTAGGTCCTGCTGAGGCAGCCCTGTGAATCACGAATAAGAGAGGTTTTCCTACCAGAAGCCCTTGACCTCAGCACGATTACACTGACAGTGCTTTTTTGGTGAATTTTCTTTTGCTCATAGGGCTACTGGGGTTACTTGTTTCAGGGTTAGCGGGCTGTCCCCTCAGCTGGGAAGTGCTAGCACATTGTTGTGGTAGCCAGACACTGCCAAAATCGTTTTCCAGGCCCCTTGGGGCACAGTTCAATCCAATCAAAACATGCACAAAAGTAAGAAAACTCAAAAAATATTTGCTTGGTGCTGTGGGCTCCAGCAGTCCAAAGGTCTTTTGCTCTACTACAGTGCCAGCAACTGAAGTCAAACCCTTCCCAACAAAGTCGTTTTGGCTATTACTGACATCACTTGACCCTTTTCCACGTGCGTCTGAGACTCAAACCATGCTGGCAGGCTGGGGTCCTTGGACCTGATGGGATTTTCCTACCTAGTTGCAAAGGAGCCAAGAACAGCTTTGCCTCTGCAAAATTCAGCACTTAACTGCAAGCATGTCCTTCTGCTGATATAACCACATCACTGCAGTTAAACCACCCTGCTACATCAGCTGAAGTTACAGTGGTATCCGTGCCCACATAGATATTTTTATTTTGACTTTGCACAAACCACTTCCCAGAAAGTGAAAGATAAAAGTGCTGGGAAGAAAAGGGGCGGGGGGGGGGGAGTTTTAAATTAAAATAATGTCAGAATTTGTATCACTGTAGCTAAAACATTCACAGTCACAGTTTGGCTTACAGCTTTCTTCAGACATGTCTCCGGTGTTTAGCAGTTTTCTGTAAAACATCCCTCCAAAGGAGGTACTTGCATCTGGCATTTCCAAAACATTTCCAAACAATGGTGCCAAAATGTGAGTTAGGATGCAAAGCCTCATCAACTCAGCGATCTGAAAGATGTTTTGAACCGTCCGAGAGACATCTCCCAGGAGCACAGCGTGACATGTAGACGCTTCAAACATGACACTGACCACAGGGAATGGAGATTTCATAGTTCAAGCTATTGAGGCACGCACACAGCAACCTGCCACGGAGGAAAGGTGCGGGACAGACTCCCAAAATGCAAGGGAGTTTTAAATGTTAGGAAGCCGTTGCCATCTCTGGTTCAAGATTACTAAAGGTAACACTGCTTCGACCAGTTCAAACAAGTTCAATCCCTACAACTGCTGCTGGATCGCAGGGTAAAGCGGCGCGTTCAGATCACCAACCAGCAGGTATTTATTTTATCTCCAGTGGGAAGAGGCTGTCAGGAGTGCAGATCCTGGCTCCTCCAGCAGCCACACTCAACAAGCCGTGCTCACATCAGGTACACGACTTTCATCCCGGCTGGATGCTCGACCTCACCAACCCCGGGCTAAATCCAGCCCACAGGGAAAGGCAATGGGAATCTCTGGATAAACCCGACACACACACACACGTGGAAACACAGCACGGGTACTGCCCAGGGAACTGCTGCACGTACGGCTGCTAAACTTAGCAGGAGCTGAAAAGTTCCACTTGTAATGGGGTGTATTCATTAGTATTTGCTATTAAGAAAAATGCTTACGCTCCCATGAGTATAGTCTTGTTTCTGACTATGTGCAAGAAGAAAAGCTGCAATACTTCTCACGCAGAACGTAAAAGCAAAGAGCGCAGTCTGGGGATGATTTGGGTATCTTTTTTTTTTTTGACCCACAGACCTATTTCCAAACACAAAGCAAGAAGTGAATGATAGGCCTTTTAATACTAAATTTCTAGCCCCAGAAACTAAGTTTTCCATGAGCTCAGAGACCAAAACTCAGACACTTACCACTACTGTGTAGTTCAAAACACTTGTAATGGATTCAAGAAAGTTCAAACTCCATTTGTACTCCAACAGTAAGAGCTGGCTTTTCTTCCAAGCCTCTTCACAAACCTGTTGTTCAATAATGAGCTTTCAAAACTATGTCTAACAGTAAAATTCATTGCTCCCTTTATACTCATCTCATTATCCTGGCCTCTTGCTGTGCTTGCTCCTTTTAACAGATGGAGCAAGTATTAGCTTGATTTCCTACCACACATCAAGTTTTCAGCTGAGCTTAGCAATATACATCTCTAACAACTGATAAGATCTCTATTCATTTACTATTAAACGCATAAGCTAGAGATTTTATTTTTGCCTTGCATCCGACAGATAGTGAAAGCTCACCTCACTTTCCTGACATGCTGTAACTTCTGCACACAGACGTGACTGATAAGAGGAATTCAAATCAAGGCCAAAATTCAGTTATCATAAAAGAAGTGAAATTAATATATCCATTTGTATCCATATGTAGAGGACCAAAAAAAAAAAAAAAAAACCACAAACTTCAGAAAGAAACGCTCCAGGAATACTACACTTGATGCATAACAAAATAAATTTTTAATACCTGAAGTTAGCAATAGCGCATTTTAATGAGAAAACTAAAGGACATGGCTGTTCAAAATACGGCTTGCTGAGAAAGTAAAAAAAAAAAAAAAAATCAATACAAAAATAACTTTTATTACTAAGCCTCCCAGATTACACTCCTGAGACCCTGCACATTCAGATAGGGACAGCCAGGTGTGAATTCAGGTGAAGCAGCATAAAAGAAAATGTGGAAGGAAGCTGGAAGCAGTGCTGACAGATCATGGAAGTCACACCACTCCGGGTGACTCTGAACTCAGCAGACGTGCCAGGACAACGTTACTAGATGCTTTGCTCTTGGCAAGCCTATGCTAACATAGACATTAAACAATTTTCAATAGGTAGACGGCTGGCTTTTTTCCTCTAACAGAAATCCAGATCAATTCTTAAGTTTCACAACTGGAAATTAGCGGGTAGTACTCACGACCTCATTTCTGCCTCAGTCACCAGGTACCCTGCAGTGCCCTTGACTGAAAGCAACAGCCAGAAGCTGCCATCCACCGAAACGCTGGCGAAGTTAATCTGGAGCACAAAAAGCCTGGTATTCTCTCTAGAGCTACGGAAACCCTCTCCTGCAAGTCCCCAGGAGCAAGAGCCAGCCCCTCTGACAACACGTATGCCATACAGTGTACAGAGCTAAAGGAAAAAGCCAAGGAGGAATTAATTGCTCCTTACGAGCACCACGGGAGCCCCAGCCCTCCGCCCCGCTACAGCTCACCCTGCCCGACGCAATGTGGGGAGACGCTGGCCCAAACCTGCCATGGGTTTTCCAATTCACCTGGCACTACGAGTTCCTCACTTCTGCCATTTGCCTTTCTGCACTATTTGGTACGCCGGTGTGACAAATGGATGAGGATCTGCACATGTTACCGCTCCGCGTTGAACAGAAAGCGGTGGTAGCTGATGCGCACATTTACTTGTATTAAATACGTGGGTCTAAGCATCCAAAGGTTTTCAAAGAGCGAAAAAGAATTACCGCAATCATTTTCAGAATTCCTCCCTACTGCAAGGACAAGTCTGAGCCTATCGGTACCAATCAACCTCATTTTAAATAAGCGTAACAGCCCCCACAAAATTTGTTTATTGAAATTAACTGTGGGGCTGGGGATAAGTTTGGTTTATTTGCTGCAGTAATTTGCAAAGACAAAGCCGTACACTCAAACTATTAAACAAAGCGCTGGAGTCAGCAGGACCCGAGGTTCTACTCATCCACCGATTCACCGCCTGACCTTGAAGAAGTCCATCAGCTCGTCATAAATCTGTCGGCCCAGCTGCGAAACTGGATGAAAGCAGGACTTCCCTGCAAAATGCATGCTGCGTCTAGTTTGGCCTTTTGTTAAATAAATATTAACACCCCCTCAAAACAAAACCAAAGAACTAAACAATGTGGGGTTTTTTTCTATACACAAAGCACTTTGTACTGTAAAAAATGGAGTACTTTACTAAGTGGGAGGGAAGTAGATGTAAATATTTATACATGTACTGCAAAGAGCTGTTACTCACTCTAGGGACGTGTATGCTGTATAATTAAAGAACTGCATCAGCATACTGGGGTGCTTTTGCTAGACAAAAGTAACGCGCTGGCCTCCAGAAAGCATGCACTGTGCTAAGAAGGGTGAAGAAGAAAACTGACATTAAGGGGACAGTTCCTGCCAGACTGGAAACTAAATTAGCTTCAAACAAAACAAGAGATTCAACAAAGCTACAAGTGCTCAGAGCTTTAATTATAGGAGTAGATGAAACTACTAGGTTATCATCCAGATTTTTTTTTCCCCCACTCTTCCATCATCTCGCAAACTCTTCCAAAAGGCACGTGTATTTTGGGACTGGTAAGCCAGCCTGCAAGGACGGAGAGTAGCTATTTCTCCTTATGCAACTTATGCTCAATTGCCCCTTATGCCCAAGAGGAAAAGTTCATGCAAAGATTGGGATGAGAAGGGACACCTCAGCCAGTAACTTGGCTGCCCCAGTTGTGTCCTGGTGCAAATGCACGACCTGCTACTTTACATCCCTCCATACCTGAGCTTCTACAGAGGTTACAGGACACTATTTTCAGACTGACACTTCTACTATGGTATTTAGACTGGTGACACATTAAGTCCAAATGCAAATTCAAAACGGATTTTAAATCTGTGCTATGTAAGGGAATGAGGCTGACTGGATTCCCTTTCACATGGCAAAGTCTGGCTCCGTTAACTCATGGGTACTAACAGCTCAAGACTGCAATTTAAAAGTGATGAAAAAATCTGGAGCCAGGTTCCAAAAACTTCCTTATAAGTTATTTTCACCTCCCATTTTAAAAATAAATCTGTCCATTCAGAAACTTGTCAAGAAAAGAGAAGTGGCTACTGTTTTCCATTGCTATCACTTCACAGGTGAGCTTGTTTTACAAGAGTCAGTGCGGTAACGTTTGCCCCTAGTTTGCTGTTTCTAACCAGCCATTTCTTTCCATTTTCATACACTAATAGAGGAAGCATTGCTTGTAACTGCAACTCCGAACCACATCTGATAAACTGCTTAGTATTTACATAATGTCCATACCGAAACTGATAAGTACATCACGTTGGGCACAGGTTAAAAGTTATGCAAAAAATGCATGGCTCGAGAGCAGCTTCTGCAACTCGGAGTCTTTGTGGTGTCTGAATTTTTGCCTACCTCAAGCTACCTTATCTGCTCTAAGGACATCAGGTACAGGAGACACTTTGTTCACCTTGTGGAGAGGCAGATTTAAGGATTTCATATCCAAACAGCACTGACTCAAGTAGCAATGTTCAAGGAGTTTTCAAAGTGCAACTGCAGGGCTTATCAATACCACAAGGTGAATACTGCTCTACCTAACTGTGTTTTCCTCAGCCAAGGCCTGGGGTTTTGTTTTAATCTAGCATCCTCATGACATTGTAACTGAAAAATCAAGCCTTCACTTAGAAAACTTCTGTAGGCTACTGCTGGCCAGGATTTCTTCTACAGAAATGGACATGCATGTGATGCAGAGTAAACACATTTTACATCCAGTGGTCTGGGGAAGCATTACATGTATACACCTGTGTGAGCACCTACACACACATTTCCCCACCTCGTCATCTACACAGCATATGTACATGACTTAGTACTTTCCAGAAGAGCCGTGTCAACCTATTGGAGGCATTAAGACATTGCATTGCATCGCAACAGCTCTGCTCGTTTCCGAAAGCATTTGAACAAATGCATTTGATAGGTACACCGTGGCCGTGCTTGGGATTAACAGATAGCAGCAACTGATTCGGAGTAATTGAATATGCACAGCAGTGTCCGGTCCGATCTGTTAACACCACCATACACCTGGAATACAAGGCAAGCGTTTTAAAAAAATGCCCAGAGAAACACCACAGAAGCAAACCGAGGGTGATGCTTAAGACAACGTGGACCCCCAGCAGCCTTCTGCTTCTCGGCCCCCCCCTTCGCCTTCTGCACAGGCTTTGCTGGATGCAGCCCCTGCCCACAGCAAGGCTTTTGTTCACGTACAAACCTGGTGCAGCAGTCACATTCTCCTTAGAAGTACACGCTCGTGCGCTGGACTTGCCAAGCCTTTGTCACGCTTCTCTTGCTTTCCTGATCATGCAGAAATACTGCTCCCTCTTCCCCCCCACCGAGGACATGTGAAAAACATTAACATATCTCAAATGCCTAGCAGACCTTCAAGTATCCTTGTCAGAACTTTACATTTCCTGGGCAAATCTTGCAGTGACAGAAACCCTGTGTAATTGCATATAAGCCAATAATGATGCACAGATAATGCCAATGAAGTCTGGCCATCAGATTTCAATGTATATTAAACACCTGCCTGAAAGCAGCATTAATAATGGAACAGATTTTATTATTTACTTCTAATTAGAACTCCTTGCTGATGCTAGTGAAAAAATGCACTTTCGAAAGAGAAATAATCAGCAGTAAAAGACATATCATTATTTTCACGATAGGCTTGTGGCACTTCTAGCTACTAAGATTGCTCCCTTCCCAGATCTATTTTCAATAGCTTGCAATTCTGCTACACATGGAAAGCTTCAGACGAAGCACCCGATGGCACGTACACATCTTACTAACAATGCATGTATTTTTATCACCGTAGGCTAAACCAGTATTTTTGCCTCATTCAGACCTACAATAGTTCTGGTGATTCGATACGCAAACACTCTACCAGACCGTTCTTTGGAGAAGGTGAGTTTAATTTAAAAAGGGAATGAATTGTTTCCAAGAGGCAAGATTTTATCTTTCCTGTAAAAGCCATCAGTTCGACAAAGTTATAAATCACTGGAAAAAAAAAAAATCCCACAGCGAGCATTCAAGCAGAGCCTCAGACATTTAGCAGCTAAACACCTCGGGAAAGCCTGCCTGCCCTTGGCGTGCTCTCGCTGCCGCTGAGCGAGACCTCCCCGTGCTTTTCCCCCTCCCCAGCTCCGAGATGCCGCCGTCGATGCTAACCCGGACCGAAGCACGCCAAAGGAGGACGAGAAGACCATCCGACCCTCATGCTCCTCTCATGAGCTGAAGGAGCCCTGATGGGGTTTTGTGCTCTGCTGAGGTTTGCTGGGAGGTGCCCGATGCTGGAACTGGGGCTGCCCTGGTGCCCCTTTACTTCCACCCTCACATATACTCATCCCCGTACCCCTACAACATCCATAAGTTGCTCGGAGCCGACTGATGCTGCTTCCCCTGGTACAGGTCCCTCTCCTCTCCCACGTGTGCCACAACCATCCAGCTGCAGAGGTGCAGTACGCTGCTTTTCCTACAGTGCGAAAAGAGACCCTGCAGCATTTCCTAACTCTCCAGGGTTTGACTTCGCAACACAGTGGGGTTTTTTCCACGTACGTTTTACGACTGTCCTTAGTTAAGTCAGCTTGGATAGATAAATCTCCCTAAATCATCTCTCAGCTCCATCATGTGTATGCTAAACAGGACCTGGCTTGTTTTACAAAATTAAGTATGCTGGATGAGGAAGAGGTACCTGACCTGTGCCAACATTTTCTTCCCCCGGTTTAGCAAACATAAAAGCACAACTATGAAAGAGCACTTAAAGCTCCTTTTGCAACTAATATTGAAAGAGTTTACCATCACATTGCAGAAACGCTTTAGGGGAAATCTCGCTCTGATAACATTCTCCTGAGAAAGCCTGATGCTTTCAAACAACAAGTCGCTTTGAAACATTTAAGAACACAACCGTCACACGGCTCCTGAAGGTGCGACGACACATTTTATCCCACTGGGAAGCTCCTGTGTTCCCTGCTACAAGAACCTGAAGTTCTGCAAGAAGTACCACATCTTCCAAAGGGAGAGCATTTTGGACATCAAGCCTTGAAAGCAATCTGGCATCGAAACTCCAGTCTGACTGCACAGATTTAGTTTGTTTAAAGTTAATTTGTGCAGCAAAGGGTACCTGGAGATGCAGAGGATCCCCCTTCATTTCTGTGTTTCTCAGGTACGCAGAGGTAACGTACATACACCTTGCAATACCTGCTAGCCAGCACAAGGGCTGGGACCACCAGCACACCTAACGCCGTACCCTACGCGTCCGTCCGACAGCTACCTTTTTTAAACTACCCACTTGGCTTGAAATAGTAACGTAAAGAGACTTTTCACAGTCCTCGGAGCAGTGGGAGTGGGACGTGGCTCTGCCGAACGGCAGCTCCCGGGGAGCTGGCCCTCACGGAGAGAGGGGGTATCCTCTTCTCACGACTCTCAGTACTTTTTTAAATGGTTGCTCGCACACGCACTAGTGTTTTCTCACAAGCCCTCACTGTGTAAAGTCCTGTCCAGAATTACCCAGTCTATTATTTGTTTTATAAATTAAAAAAAAAGAAACAAGACTAATAAAATAAATAATCTATAATAATAAAAAAAATAGGGCACTCTGTACTACTTGGGTTTTGCTCAACTCTTAATGGGGATAAGTTCACGCACAAGTTGACTGGAGTCCTCCAAGTAAAAACCTCAGTGTCCCTCCACCACTTATCTGCACTCTAAGGTACAAAACATCACCAGAGCAAAGCTGAGCAGGGCCCTGTTGCAAAGTATCCCGGTGTGTAATTGCACTTTACCGAAACCACGCGTTCCTAACAACACTGAACAATCAGACTGGCCCCACATCCAAGGGAATTTAGGAATAAGGGAACAACTGAAGTGACAAGCTTGCTCGTCATGAAGCTACAGATTCGTCGTCGTCATCGGTTTTTTGGCACGATGCAGTCTGAATTCCCTCCTGTGTTGTGCGAGCAGCTGAACTGTGTTCCCTTACAAAAGAAATTAATATGGCAGCCTGTGTACATCTGCTTTAATCTTAAAACAAAAGCAGTTTCGCTATCTTTAGTGCAAGCATAATAAAAGCACCAAAAAAGCACAGATGGTTTAGATTTTCTTTGCAGAAAGCAAGAAAGACGACTGACATCTCAACTGTTTACGTAGCCACAACCCACTACGTGGCCACAGCAAACCAAGGGGGACACCGTGAGTACCTCTTTGTCAGCATCTCAGACACCAACTGCTTTCAGTCAGGTCTTATAAAAAGCAGAAAGCAACTCTCTGCTCACAGATAAATGCTTTTGTTCATACAGATTTAATTTATATTGTTAGTAAAACACTTAACAACGGCCACACTAATGCCAAACAAATTAATTTCAGTAAAGCTAAAGCAAACGCTACCATTATGTTTAGGCAACACAGAACAAAACCCTTGAAAACCCAACGTTAAAGGAGTTATTTATGGTCATTGCTCAGCCCTCCTGCCCCCATCAGTTGCGCATTAGAAATCTCCAGGCTGCTCACTTGCAAACTCCCTGACTTCTGATAAAAAGTGGCTACGCATTGGTAGCCAGAAAGTTTGTCTTGCAGGAATAAGACGGTCAACTTGGTCTGGCAGTCAGAGGTGGTTTTTTGGTCTGGTTTTTTTTTTTTGTCGTTGGTTTTTTGAGGGGAAGGTTGTTGGTTTTTTCTTCTACAATTCAACCTCTCTTTTAAAATATTTCACTCCAGGATTAAAACTTCCCCCTTCCTGGAATTAATCAAATGGATAGTGGTTTTGGCAGAAAGGCAAGTAACAGGAAAAAAGTAAGGACATCACATGTGCAATGTATCCAAGAAGTACTTCATAACCTGCTCTGTATTTTTTATGTAATAAATAAACAGTAGTTCAGGGAAAAACATATGCAAAAGGAGGGTTTTCCCTATCGCCCTTTAACAAATACTCAGAGAATAGCAGTCATGTAAAAATATCGCTCTTGACATAAAGCAGATAAAAAGGCAAGCTGAATTAGTTCCCAAATCAGGGGAAACAAAAAAAAGAAGTTTTCTGCTACAGGTACTGCTTCCTTTAGCATTATGAAATGTATTTTTAACATTTCTATGCTATAGCAGTCAATATTTTGGAGAATTTAAGAGACCCAAACTAATGATTTTTCCAATTAGTGAGTAATTAAAAAGCAAAAAAAGACGGCGCATCAGAAAAAAACAAACTTGTTCAATTTATGAGCGCTTCCACTTGAACCAGTGATCAAATACTGCACTTAAAAGTAACATCTGGGGGTTTGAAGCAGCAGCATTTCCATTAAGGAAAACGTTCGCTGCGAGGCCCTGCGGTCGCATTAAACCCTCAGTAGGCGCGGGGAGGCTTTTGTGCGCTGTGATTACGCTCCATTAAGTGCTTCGCGGGAGGGACAGACCGACGCAGCTCGGTGGGCTCGCGGGACACGGGTGGGCGATGCCCCGCAGGCTGGGGTCCCAAGCAGGTCTCCCCAAACTGGGCAGCGCCTGGGACGGGGCGAGGGTGGGAGGCCGGTCTCCCGGCGGATGCTCCCGGCGCCCGGATCCCATCCGGCACCGGCTCTGTTTACAGGCACATCAACAGATGCTTGTGGCAAGAGTCGCTGAACTTTGACATCCCGCATAAAGATGTAAACACTTCATCCTGGGGACTAAAAGGTGCTCCGGCTGACTTCTGGCTCTCCCCAACTCCACCCCATTCCCCAAACCCCAAATTCCCATACTTAAAAACAACAGCAATAGAAGAGACCCAAACCACAAAAAAAAAAAACCAAGAAGCCAACATGCAAATAGCCACAGCACCAACCTCCTTTAAGTGCACTAAAAATAATCGGGAGAATTATTGCAAGTAAGCCAAATATAAATAACTGCAGAATAAAATGAACTTTACAGTGTTTAGACAGATGGAATCCGATTTCCTGGTGTAAAGCCGCTGAATTTGGCAACAACCCTGAGCCCCAAAGGCAGGGGATCTGCTGCCCGAAACGCGCAGGAGCTACCCAACGGCCAGAGTCGGTAGTCGCTACTCTTCATAAACACCATTAAATTAAAAAGCATGAAAGTCTTCATAAATAAAGTTTGCAGAAGGAGACGGATTCATTTAACGCTAAGAGCAGTCGAGTCCAAAGCCCACTGCATATATTTGTGTATTTTCTTAAGAGGCTGTATATACAAGGGAGTACACAAAGGGCTTCTTTAAAATGCTCCCTTCTAAGGGTGTATTTCAAGGGTAATAGATGCTGAATTTGGGGAAACGTCCAAAAAAACACTGTTTGGAAATACTGCCCAGTCTTCACATGGAAGAGCTAGAAGCAAGCACGACGCTTTTCAACGATAACTAAGAAAATCCTTGTCCAGAAGGATTTACTTCTCCGATGCCTGATCTTATGAACCGATGCAGCCAAACACAGCATTTACTGATAAACAGTCCGTCCTACTGACTTCAGTAACTTAAGCCAAGTAACTTCAGTGGTGTTATTCATGCCTTGTGAATATGAACGGAAGACTCTTGTTTAAAAGGGCTCCTCACAGTAGCGAAGGCTAGCACAAGGGAGTCCCAAGCAAGGGTGAGAAAGGACACAAGGCGAAGAAAAGAGTCCTTATGAGAAGTGCTTAACCATTGCCTGCAGGTTTGGGATTATTTTTTTTTTTTCTTTTAAACCCAAAATGACGAAAACATGAGCTCTCCTGGTATAACCACATGGTAACTTCGACATAATCCTATTGCTAACTCAAATATCAAACAAAAGGCACCCCCCCCCCCAACCCAAGCAAAAAACAAACCCCAAACCTCAAACAAAGCCCAGGTCTAACTTCTCTGAATGAGGTCACAATGAAAAACTCTCCCAGCCTTCAAAACGGAAGGAAAAAGAGGAAAGAAAAAAAAAAGAAAAAAAAAAAGGTGAAAACCTCCATGGAAAACATACTTGAGCTGTGTTTAACAAGGAACATCTGTAGCCTTCCAATTCTTGAGATGCAGAAATGCCCCAGAAGAGGCACATTAAGTTAAACACACAGGAAAAAATACTTTTGTTGCTGACGAAACCATTTACAGGTGCCTCTGATTTGAAGCTAAGGATACTGAGCAGCCCTCTGTTTGCTGACATAACACCATACAGTGAAGGACTTCTTTGTAAAGAAAGTTCACAGAAAGCTGGTTTAACTGACAAAGTCTTTACTGCTGAAATGCAACATCTGTTTTTAAAGAGCCTACATTTTTGGGATATTATCACTCAGCTGCTTCTATTTATAACATATTTGATTTAAAAGTTCCCCTCAGTCAACTAAGCAGGTATGCAATGAAGTATCCTGAAATTTCAGTGTCAGACTTGGGACAGTTTGCAGCAATTCATTCAACTTTTACTTCTCCCTGGATGAGTTCCTTCAGAGCAGATTTACCTTATGCACGCACGTTATGTCGTACATCTGTGGAAATTTTCCCTTGCAAGGGAACGGGCATTTTTAAAAATGTGTGCTCTTAGGTGATGTTCTGAAAGTCCCCAATGCTCGAAGGCTTAAACACAGAGCTACTTATACAAAACTACCACAACTACATTTAAAAAAAGGCGGGGCGGGGGGGGTGGGGTGGGATGGGACGACACGACACCGACTATACATTTATTGGCATTATTTTTTATATATATTTGGATGTTCAAATGGAAGAAAAAGTAAAGAGTCCTAATTAGGAGACAAGAAAGATGTTCTTGAAATTAATGCCACGCAACTCAAGACAGCTCTTCTCAAAGATTTCACTCCCTGCCAAGCTTTTTCTATTTGCTATCTATGCTTTCGCTGGGGACAGTTTCAAGTACGGCTGTACAAGTCAAGAGCACAATGCAATCCTCTTTCACGCAAGGGGAAAAGTTAGTATTTTATCTGCAATGAAGTAAAGGTCACATTATTCAGAAAAGAAAAGGAGAGAAAGTGGAAAGAGGTTTTTTCCTCAACAAAACCACTGATCCTCTACTGAGCATACACAAGTAAGTCATTTTAAACAAAGCATACAGTGACAGCAGGGCTTTTAGCTTTTTATTTAAACACTCAAGTACTTTATAAGCTCACACAACTTCATTAAAAATTTATAGAATATGACGATGAGGAAATGTCTGCTTTACTGTAAATAAAACCCTTAAGGAAGAAGTCATTTTAACCCTAAAAATAGAGGTAGCAAAAATACCCTCAAACATGAAAAAAAAAAAGATGCAGTGACTGTAAAGTCATCATATATATATATGTCTGTACACACAAGGAAAGATGAGAACTTACTTTTTTAAGTCTGAGTATTCATAGACTGCACTGACATACTTTATATGTATATTCGCAGACATGGTGTTTCCAAACCATCAGGCACAGAGTCCTTCACCAGCTCTGTGTGCGCTAATGGAACAAAAAACAAACCAACCAACCCGCTCACCAGCCAGCAAATGAGTACAGCATCTTCTCTTCTGGAAAGCATCTGGGACGTGCTTATAAAAACATTTACAATACGAATTCTCTGCTCATTGCAGCTTCTCGAGTCATCGCAGACCCTTCGTTTTGAAGGCCAGCCTGCAGAAGGCTTTTGAGAGGCTCTCCAGAGCCAGCTGCAACCCAACGCCATGAACGTGTGCCGAGAGGGATGTTAACACCTTTCGTCTCCCACTCCTTTACCATGGGCCAGGGTGGTGGAACACGGCCCTGATGTACTCTTCCCCTGCCTGTATTTAATGAGGATTTCATCTACCCCCGTACAGTGCCATGCTTTTCTTTTTTTCATAAAGAGTTAAAGACTGTTTCATAGCTATTTGGCCAGGGAAACCCAAATCTATAACCCTAAATTCCCTTTTTTTAGTATACCATATCATATGTATCAGATAGTCCACACAGCCTATCAAATCAGCTAGTTTTACAACCAACTCACACAGAGGGTGACAACAGCAGAAGGCAGTACCACAATCCTCTTCAACAATAATTAACTAACGGACTGCTTAATTGAAACATGCAGGCAACACAAGAATACTCGAGGAGCAACTATATCACCATGTGATTATCAAGAAGGGATTCAATAGCCGATGCACAACTTGTTAAAATATGGAAAGGTCATGGCATATTCTCGCAAGAGTATTGGCATTGGGTATGATTCCCTACAACCAACATTCCTTCAGCGTACAAGCGTATGCCACTGCAGGTTTCTGTCGCAAATTTATTTCCACCATTTAGAATAGAACAGAAAGAAAAAATTAAGAAGTAATGTGCTGTGCTATGATATTTCCATTATTCCGCAAACTGACATTGGCAAAGACTTGAAGCCCAAACTCATGAAAGTAAAACCGAGCACAACTCCGGCAAACACACCTTCCTAGTCGCATTGCCCCATCAATCACATCCCGAGAAGTCATGCAACATGCTCAACGGAAAGGCGAGAAGTGCAAAGTCTAGTAGATGCTACTAAATCAGAGAAGATGAATAACAATGCTGTGCTTTGATAAGGTCCCAACACTTTCATCAGTTTGTCATTAGACTTGGAACACGAGCTGCAGCTGTCAAAAGGGTCTGGGAATCAATATGCCAGCCACGCTTCAAAAATCAGCATCATCCCATATTTCTGCAACCTCAACCCCTGCTTCCCCTGCCTTGTTTTTCAAAGTGACATACAGCATTGCAGGGATCGCCAAGCCATCAGAGATAATTGTCGGGCATTATCTCAGTTTGATTTCACCCGCTCGCAACCTTCTGCAGCCCGTGGGTAACCAAACAGCAAGGGCAGGACGGTCTAAAAGCACATCAGGAAAAGCAACAGGAGAAAAAGCATTAATTGGCCAATGTCAACTGGCACGGTCCTTTTACATGCAAAGTGGACTCCTGAAAACATAAGCCTTGAAAAGGATTAAAATTGTCAAATGCAGTGAATCACTAGTAAGCCTTCAGCTGAGCAGCAGCCAGCTCAGACCCGCCGAGGGGATGAACGCCACATCACGGGTCCGAAGGCTGCTCCCTTCCTCCTTCCCGTTTCACACCACCTGCTTTTAAAACACAAGCAGGCCAAACCAAAGTTGGGGTTTTTTCCCCTGTGATGTTTATAGCACCAAGGTTTTCTAACGAAATGTAATCAGTCAGATGATATCACGGTAATGGCTGGAGGCTTCTTCCGAATTACCTGAAGTTTCAGCTTGCACTATGTACATGACAGAAAGGCAGCAACATCACGTAACACATGAACGGAAGACCATTAGCAAGCACCTTTTCCGCTGGTGGATGCCAACATTAGCTCTGCCATCCTCTCCTAGGGCACCAAAACAAGCTGTTCGTTTTACGACAGCACCTGTGGTTCCCATAAGTATAAAGGTGTTGAAGCTCAAAACACTTCTAAAAGTCAAGCTCTTTACAGCTACATGTCCAATTACAAAATCCTGTGAAAATTACAGATCACCTCTCCTATCGAGGAGACAGTCTCAGCCTCTTTCGCTGGACCTCAAATTTCAATAGGACAGGTCAAAATATGCAACCTCCCAAATCTGAGCAACACTAAGCGCACAATTTAACATGCAACCCACAGAAAACACACCAGCACATAGGTGGCCTTGTTGTTTCTCTGTGAGGAGGCTTTGCATCTAGTGCTAGTTGCTCTCAGTCTAGTTTTGTGGATGTCTTCCCCCAACCCACGTGCGTCTGGGTCACCAATCCAATATATCGAGTAACCTGGTGCAGGTACAAAGGATCACAGACTGGTTTGGGTTGGAAGGGACCTTTAAAGGTCATCTAGTCCAACCCCCCTGCAATGAGCAGGGACATCTTCAACTCGATCAGGTTGCTCAGAGCCCCGTCCAGCCTGATCTGGAATGTTTCCAGGGATGGGGCAACTACCACCTCTGGGCAACCTGTGCCAGTGTTTCACCACCCTCATCGTCAAAAAATGTCTTCTTTCTATCTAGTCTGAATCTACCCTCTTACAGGTTTTAAACTGTCCTAAACCCCCTGTCCTGTCGCAACAGGCCCTGCCAAAAAGTCTGTCCCCGTTTTTCTTACAGGGCCCCTTTACGTACTGGAAGGCTGCTATAATTTCCACCATGCTTACCCAGAAAGACATTAAGTGAAGACAGCAAGAACAGGCAGCATGTTTTCCAGCCTACCATGCTTTTCTCAGCCTTGTTCACCACCTGAAGCTACCTTCACCTGGTGCAAATAACTAAGAAAAGCAGCAAAACTGAGGGAACGAACATCCTCCAAAAGTCAAAGGGAGTGTCCTCCAGAGGCTGATGACTGTCTCAGCGTAACTGTTTATATCCAACTCAACCTAAACCTGAAATTTCTTCAGGGAAGCTGTAGGAAGCTAGGTCTGGATAAACCGTGGCCTAATGGAGAGTAGCATAAATAGATAAATAAAAAGTAAGTGCGTGCGAAAGCAGAGCACTTCCAAGTTGTCAGCAATGGGCGGGACTAGTTTTGCCACTAACTGGGGGTTAAAAAGGAAAATTTAAAAAAAAAAAAAAAAAAAAAGAGGGGGGGAACAAGCTCCACACCAGCTTCTTTCACCAGCTGGCAGCCAGACACGCACTCCCTGAGACGGCCGAGGTAACCCAAGGAGACGCTGGGACCCATCTCCATCCCTGCAGGCAGGCAGGAGCCAAGAGCACTTGACAGTCAGGAAGCAGTTAAAATAAAAACAAACAACCTTCCCCCACCCCCAAAAAAAAAAAATAAAACAAAATCCAGACCAAAAAAGCAACCAGAGGGGAGTAACGGTCCCCTTCCTTCACAATCCTCTTGCAATGGAGGCCGGTGGAGCTGCCCCAGTTTTGCTGTGGGAGGTTAGCCTTGCTGCCTCCCATTGAATCGGTGCCACAATCCACGTGCCAGCTCCACTTTTCTGTTCTTGTAAGGGAATACAACCATGGACAGGCCACCTTCCTCCAGTCAACCACATAACCTCCCACCTATGTGGAATAAGGCTCTCACGCCTGGCAGCATTGCTTCAGCTTTGTCAGGCACCATCAATAGCAACTGACTGGATAGGCAACGGAAAGAGCTATTAAAAACCAAAGTTGCGCATTCAGGTCATACAAAATGAGTGTTTTATTCACAAACTTTAGGCTTTTAGGAGAACAGCTTCTTTTCCACAGAGTGGCAAAAAAGAGAAAACATAGAGGAGCGATGCCCATACCTGACCATAGTCTGTCCTGAATACGATGACTCCTTCCGCACAGGAATGAACAGTACTGGGATAATGCTGATTATTTTCTCGCAGCCAGACCCGAGACCCCTACAATAAACAAAACAGAGTTATAGATAGCATAACTGAAAACTGAAAAAAGAATTTCACTCAGTATTTTTCTGCGGAAATACTTCTCAAGTAAAAGGAGAGAAAGCAAGAGCAAAGTCCAAGTAAGCAACTGAAAGAGATAAATAATCGCTCAGCAAGTATTTGTTGGTTTCTGCCGGAACATTATACACAGGAGAACTACACTGAAGTGCTTTGCTTTTTTTTTTTTTTTTTTAAAGTAGAAATTCCTAAATGCCACAGCAAGAGCAGCTGGAGCCAATTCTCTGAGTCATGTGCCTCATGTTAGCACACGTAAAATTACAAAGCGGTGTTTGAATTTACACACAGTTTAAAAGATCATCCTCAAAGCCGGCTGGCTCCCTACCTATTTATTTTCCACCTCTGTTAGGCACTCACAGCACTTCCCCCCTATCATCTTTCACCTTTTTTCTAAATCCCTTTGCCCTTTATACAGTCCTCCTCTCTTGGCTGCACAACAATGCAGAGGATTTAAAAAAAAACAACCAAAACCAACCCACTAGCAAGCAAGGTTACAAAGAAATGGCATTTTCTTTTCAGAGTTGAGGAGAAAACAGGTGTCTCGCTGAAAGTCTCCAAGTCAATCTAGTAAGACAGGGTAGGCGCAGACTATTTGAATTTTCACCTGGCCGGTAGATCCAGCATCAAGCCAACAGAAATAAATATCCAGCACTGAGACCAAGGGAGGCGGACGTGGGAGGAGGAACCACAGCTGATGTGGCAGCTGCAGCAAAAGCCATCCCATTAACGATGCCCACTCCAGTTGCTCCAGCATAGGAGAAGGCTTCAGCTGGCATGAAAACACTGAGCAGCAGCACCCCATGGTCTGACCTCCAACCCAAACTATACTCCCCTTCTCTACCAACGGACAGCAGGCTCCGTATCAGAAAGACGGTATTTTAGTGGTATTTAGAGAATAGATTTTAATTTTTTTCTACCAGAAAAGTCAAATTCTCTCCTAAAGAAAAAGTAAAGGGGTGGTAGGAAAGGGCTGGCATAAAACTTGATAATCATAAGGTTGTGACTTCGGGTGTATGATCAATGAAAAAAACAATTCAAATAATTAATTCTGCATGCTAGCATCCAAAGGTTGTGCTTGCCTGAATTTCTACACACAGAAACTAGACTTACAGACTTGTTAAAGTTGGTGGGTTGCGGGGTCCTGATTAACAATCATGACAAACACAGAATTTTCTTTCTGTTACATGTTTAAGGCAAGCAGCCCGCGAGTCCACCACAGACTTCAGCCACGTTATGAGTTGCATATGCTTTAGATATTGTTGAATAAAAATTATTATTGTTTCTATGATGGGAGAACAGCAGCACTGAGACACAAAATAATGTTCACAGAGAACGTAAAAACTCTTGCTGCTTGGTGTCTCTGAATGGTAAGAGCTCAGCTGCACATAGAGGACCATGTAAGAGCATCCCTCACGATTTTTTTCCCCCTCCATCTTTTGACAAACTGCTTTCCATTTTAAATGCTGCAAACGCCTGCGGAGCTGTTTGCCCTTTTACCTCCGAAATGTCGAGCCAGATGGTTTCCAGGTTTACAGCAAGTCCGAGGCAGTTCAAACGCAGGGTATGTCGACTCAAACGTGCAGGGCGAGGGCAGAGGGGAAGGAGAGTGCTAGTACCTGCGGCAGGCAGGGGGGAGCGGAGGACTGGGAAACAGCGGGGAGAGGACTCCCCAGAAGTGGTAAAAGCGATAGAGAGGATTTGAGCATTTAATTCAAAACCCAGTGACAGCAGTGGGAAGACTTCCACCCACTCCCTTGGCTCCGCCTCTGGACATCAGAAAACCCAGGGCGTTGCTCTTTTTTAAAATCTTCTCTATCGGCATGAGCAGCCCCGTGCCGACCGGTCTGAGGGCACCTCTCACCCCGCCATTTCCAAAGGGAGGAAGGCTGACGTGAGGACATTGCTCTCGGACTTCTTCTGGTACCCCCCTGCTGGATCCAGCGCACAGAAACGTCCTGGGTCCCTCAGGTACAGGCGCAGGAGCGATGACAACTTTGAAAGCGACATCCTCGGTATTAAGGAATATCTACCGCAACCGCCGGGGCAGGAGACAAAGGTGAGCTGAGTCTTTTCGCTCAGATTCCTGAATGTCCTTGGCCACCCCACTTCACCTGTGCATCATCGCGGAAGGGCTGAGGTTGGCAGGGACCTCGGGAGGTCATCTGGTCCCACGTTCCTGCTCAGTTGGGGTCCCTAGACCAGATTGTGTCTACACAGCTTTTGAGTATCCCCAAGGATGGAGACTCCACAACCTCTCTGGGCAACCTGTGCCAGTGTTCAGTCACCCTCACAGTGAAAAAGTGTCTCCTGATGTTCAGAGGGAACCTCCTGTGGTTCAGTTTGTGCCTGTTGCCTCTTGTCCTGCCAGTGGGCACCACTGAAAAGAGCCTGGCTCCCTCCTCTTTGCACCCTCCCTTCAGGTATTTACATACATGAATAAAATTCCCCCCTAAGCCTTCTCTTTTCCAGGCTGAACAGTCCCAGCTCTCTCAGCCTCTCCTCACAGGAGAGATGCTCCAGTCCCTTCATTGTCTTCATGGTCCTTCGCTGGGCCCTATCCAGTACGTCCAAGTCCCTCCTGTACTGGGGAGCCCAGAACTGGACCCAGCACTCCACTCAAGGATCACCTCCCTCGACCAGCTGGCAATGCTTTGCCTAATGCATCCAACAGAAATACCTACAGAAACCTGATGAGATGGATTACTCCTGAGCTAACATAGGACACCAGAAGAAAGAATCATCAGCCCATGACACAACCTCATTCAATCTGACAATTGCTGTTTCATGTTTGAATATTTTGTTATTATTAGTGGGATCATTCTGGCACAAAATGGAAGGAATACAATGTTCTTCAGCTCACAGAAAATTTGTACTTCACTGGGCTTTTCTGCCTCGACCTAATAACCAACCCCAAAGGAGCAAGGCATAGCAAAACCTCCCCCCACCCCAGTAAATAAGCCTAGTTTTGTTCACAAATTGTAATAGATTTAATGACAGTGGCTACTGACACTGCTGAGCTCTGGAGAGCTGATGGCTGGAAGGGTGCAGACATGTACTACAGTCACCCCAAGCAGCAAAGGGAATTTGGCCCCCACTCCCCACCACCCAGAGAAATGATTTCACCAGCCTGTTGCTGGGCATGAAGTGTCTGTACTGGTCAGTGTCCACCTCCTCCTCCTCCTCGATGAATTCAATAATGCACACATGAACAGCAAAAACAACCTATTTGTCAAAATGCAGTCAAGTTCTTCAGGTGCTTCAGGACAACCAAACCCCTGTTATTCAGCTGATTTATTATTTGCCAAAATCTCCGAGCTCGAGTAACATGAAGCTTATGCTTTCAAGGGCAACAAAAAGCTTATAAACACTAAGCTGCCACAAAATTTGCCAAACCCTCAGCATTCAGAATAGCTTCTCACAAGGAGAATGTTTTCCATCTTGAAATTAAATAATTAATTCTGCAATTATTTTTTTTTTCTGGCTATGAAGGGGGAAAAAAAAGGGGTCTGCACAGAAGCATTCACTTGGTTGGGCTAGTCCTAAAATAAACTTTTTAAAGCACAAAAGGGTTTGATTTAAACAAATGTACATTGTCAGGGGTCAATAGCTGCTATTCAGGGGAGGCCGGAACAATGCAGTCCACAAAGCCCGAGGCATCTGAAATGCAAATACAATGTACTCCCTGGCAAGGTAGCTCAACAATACGCTATCTGTCCATGGGCTGGGTGCACTGCAAAGCCTTCCCATCTGGGGGAAGGAAAAAACAAAAAAAGTCTTGGCAAAAGATACCTCACAAGCTATGCAAGTTCCAGCCACCTCCCGCGCCCAGCTAGCTCTGCAACTGGGCTGCACTCCCTCCGTGACGCGTAAACTATGAGTAAGTGACAGTTTTAAGAACAAAATCTTCACTAGCAGTTAATTTAGGGACAAGACTTGTCATACAGGACCCACCAGAGGAAGGACTCCGCTCAACGCGCACGGCGGCACATTGCTCGGAACCAGTTTTTGGGGGAGAAACCTGGTAACTTGGGTTATTCCAGAGCTCCCTGACACGCCGCCCTTCTGCAGTAAGGGGGCAAAGCAAGCCACGAGGCGCTTACTAAAACCCAATGGTTTTTATTTCCGTGAAGCTAGGTTGTAAAAATACCCAGAATAGCGTTTGCAGAAGAAGGGCCATATGCCATCACTTCCATGGCAAATAAATTTCTCCTGACTGCCAAAGGGAAAGGAAATGGGTTTGCAAATCTCACAGCTGTAAGACCACCTGGAGAAGTCCCTCGTCCTTCTACCTCGTGGATTTTGCTGCTGAAAACGCAAACACTACCTCTTACCTTCCTCTGTATTCTGTTGTTGGAGATGATAAAAATCCATACTTTTTTACTTTCTATTGGACATATATGCTGGAAATCACAAAATTAACCAAGAACTTCATCTCAACTAAGTAAAACGATGCAGCATTTGTTGCAGAACTGTAATTAACAAGCTAGATTTTGCATGCGTACAGGTTGTGTCCCAAATAAAATAACTGTGCACATTAATTACATTTCTGTATGTATATTGTATATATCTCTATATATGAAAATGCAGATATTGTATAATAAATGTGTTCTCATCCAAATGAAAATGCTACCTATTTGCATGTTATAATGTAAAATCCAGTGGACTCATCAATGCAGTTGATTCAAAGCAGTTAAAACTGCTTTAAATTAAGGGCAATGAACACAGGTTACGCCGCATCTGCATCTCCATTTCACTGTTAGGCTTGGCAAATCAAAAGGAACAATAGTCAATATGTATTTAGAGAACCTTTTGTTTATGCACCTCAGTAGCTTGGCTCCAAATGCAAAGTTTGAGAGACAGGAAGAGATGTCATTAACTAGGTCAAGCTGGACATAGCTTTTTAATGCAAAAGATAACCAAAACCACATTCCTCCTCTTTACTAATTCACACACTGATGACAAACAAGGAAGGCCACGGCAAGAAAGAAGCTATCCAGAAAAAAATACAGCTTTGCTAATTTCATAATAAAGAGCAGTTTTGCTTCTGAAAACTCACTGTTCGTTGTCAGCTTAGGACTACTGAAAACACTTGAGTTTAGGTACCCAAAAACCTTAATACGCCAAGTGCGTGCCTGGCCAGACTCCTCAGTGACAAACTCCTGAAGTCCACTGGAAGCTGGATATCCTTCACCGACTTTGACCCAAAAATGAAGTGTTCAGCCTCTTAAGCAGAAGAGCAGACCTGTTCTCCCATACCTAAGTCCAGAGGAACAAACAAGTAGTAATGGCCATCCATCTGACTTACTACTCTGTAATTCAGAGTATTGATGTAGATTCCCTCCTTTGCAGTGCCCGGCCTCCCCAGTGCAGCTCTCCCGTGCTCCAGGCTTCCACAACAGCCTGATGTCAGCGGTGGCCGCATAAAAAAACTACTACAAAAAGTCTACATACACTCCCGCCACACCACATACAAAAGGGAAATAAACAAATACTCCAGAAATCACCAAAATAGTGGCACTAATGGGCCCCGTTTCTCTCCAGCCAACCTGCCTCCCCTCTGCCAAGAGTCAGAAACGGGCAGTTTTTGTCCAAGGATGGTGGGGTGGGAAGGGATGGACAGTTACAGAGAAGGACTAGTTGAACCCCAAGTCTCTGTAGATAGTGAGACAAAGCACAGCTTTGGAAGGTATTTGAGCATGTAATCTAAATTTCAGTACCGTAAACTCAACTTCATGAACTGACTACGCACTTAAATCTAGGCACATACTTAATCCAGCTGAACGGGGTAAAATTAATTTTGAAAATGCTTAAGGCATTAATCACAATTTCTTCAGAGAGCACAGGAGTAAACGACGAACACCTTTCTCTGAACAAATTTAGTTCTGCCTCCTGAACAATACCGCTTTGCTTTACTGTTTCAAAGTAGAACAAAGCCATGAAGATGTTTCCATGGGATATAAGGTCAGTTTAGGGGGGTTAGTTTCCTGCAGAAAAAAAATTCCTTGAAAACGAGATGTTTCTGTTGTCTGTCCATCCCCCACACCAGATCAAAGCACCAGCTCTCCTGAGGTCTGTGCAACAGCTGCTGATTAACCTTGAACAGGCTCCAGCTCCTTCTGTTTCAGTAATTGGAGATAGCACAGCACCGACAACGGCATACCACTTTAAAAACAAGAAACTGGATTAAAACACGTATTTTAACTGTTACTGACTTGAGAGGGAACCAGAATAAATTTGTACCTTCCCCAGCCCTTTGAAAGCACCAGTGGTTCTTACATGACCGCCACTTCATACTAATAGGGCCTTTTTTTAATTAAAAAAAAACAAACCAACAACATTTTATCTTCCAGTTATGCCCAACACAAACAGCACACAGAGATTACCCTCTCTATATGCAGGTGGACAAGCACACTCCTCCCCATCTTCTGCTGCTGAGTGTGAAGACACATCACTAACAGACCTCGCTCAAAAGCCAAAAAGCAATTCCACTTCTCTGCTTAGAGCTCTGAAGACGTGGTTGCCAGCTCCTGAGGATGACAAGGATTCCACACTGCTAGGCAACAACGGCTTTATCATACCCTTAAAAGCAAATCCAGCAACGAGATGCCATCAAGTCTTTTGGAGAGTGTTACCTGTATTGCTACAGTCTCAATTATGACTTTCATGAGAGATTCAAGCGTTACCTTTACGTTTTGACAAGTTTTGTCAAATAGCTTTTTCGCTTTCGAGACTGCCCAACCTACACAATAGCATCATGGCTGGAAAAACACGACAACAGAGGAATTTGGAAAGCCTATTATCAGTCGCAGTCAAGTTCGACAAGCTACTATGGGACAACAGCTCTTTCTCATGCCTGCAAGTTTAGGTAAAGAAGTAACAGTTTCTGAGCAGTCAAGTCAATGGCTTTTCTCATTTATTCCAAAATCAAAAATCAGTGGTCAAAGCACTACTTGGCAACTGACCGTGATTAAAACTGCAAAAATGAGAAATCAGGGAAGTGGGAAAAGTGTACAGCAACTTTCCTCTATTTACTGGATCTGCAGTTTCAAGTCCTGCTGTACATCATCATCAGGTATCACCAGGACGTGACACCACCTCCACCACTCTCCCTCCAACACCTTGGCTTGCGAGGGGTGGAATTTTTATCTGTTAAAACTCAGTAAGGAAGATAAGTAATTCAAAAAGACAACACGTGGGTGAGGAGAAGAAAGAGGAGGCAGTTACTGATGGCAGCGAGGAGATGTAAGGAACACGGGGGGAAAAGAGCTTGGGGCCACTGTAGACCTTTCCATCACCGTCTATACTGGGGCAGGGGGTAGCAGCGGCCAGGTAAGTGACAGATTTGATTTCCTGGTACATTCATGACCATTTTAAAGTAGCATGTAATTCTCTCCCCTTATTGGAATTCCTAAAGACGAATATACAATATCCTCACAAACCCCTCAAAACTTACCCTAAGAACCAAACAAGCCCTAACTCTGCCTTCACAGATTTCAGTAGGAGTTGCAGTGCTGTCTTTGATGACAGCAGTTTTGCCAAGCACTCATATTTTTTCCAAAAAACACATTTTTTACTAATTACTCATGACTACAAATGTAAAAAAAAAAAAAAAACACAACCCCAAACACAAAACCACAAAAAACCCAAAACTTAGTTTCCTTAAAACCAACTGAATTTAACCAATCTGTATACATGCAGACACCCCAATTCTTCATGCATGGCGTTGAGATTTTTTAACCTCAACAGGTATTTTAAGAGAGACAGAACCAAGGGAGGACAGTGCACATAAAAGCAGCAGGGGAAGAAAGACTCTCCCCTGAAAACTGTTCACCAAAGCCTACAGCAATACAGCAGGAGTAGTTATCCCAGCACGACTGCCCAAACAAGCCAATTTAAATCACCACTAGCTCCTGTTAACATAATCTTTTCCATATTTTCTAATAAGTTGTTACGCTGCCGTGCAGCTCTATCACTGACTTGGGGACAAGAGGACAGCCTGCCAAAACGCCTGTGGCTCATCCACCATGCTCTGTTGTGCTTGGCAGTCCCCAGTCCAAAAGCTACCAGCTTGGCAGCTTTTTGCTTATGCTACATGACAAGCTTATAAACTCACATCGATGTGGAGAAGGATTCCTAAATGCACGCTGGTGAAGCCATGCTAGCACCCTCTTCTCATTCCCTCCTTCAGCTACCCTCTTGGGACTGGTGTCTCAGACCAATGAGGCAAAGCAATGGTAGAAATATCATTATTCACTACCCTCTTTATTGGGGCTCAGCCACAGAGTTTTGCTCTTCTTAAGAAACTTTGCCCTTAAAACCTCCCAGGTACCAAATTAATCATCTGCCACAACTTGCTAAGGGTCTCAAAACCACTTTTCACAAGAGTTGCAAAACACCCTTGAGTTTTCTTCCACCTTCCTCTCCTGCCTGAGCAGAAGGCAGAGCGGAGGCCAGGGGAGCTGACTGACAAACACCAGCCACGCGGTACGGGAGAGACCGACCGCTCTGAAACAAGGTTTAGTGTGAGACTCAACTTGAAAGATGTTTCTCACTCACCGCCTGCAAAGCCCATGGAGAGTCTTGTTTGCAAAATGGGAATTCCTGCTTGCAAACATACATGTTCATTTCAAAACGATTTGTTTAGGAGCAACATCTTAAGTTTGAATACTTTAAAGCTGATGAAGTGAAAAAAAACCCAAAATGTTCCTTTGACACATGGGTCCTGAAAAGAGCCATTTCACTTATCTTCACAAGACATGGATCCGTTAGGCTCATCAGTCAAGGAACTGTTCAGTTCTTAACATTGTTCTACATGTACCTGGACAATGACTTTTTAGAAGAAAATCTAATACAGAACAACTACAAAATACTAGTTTTTCTACAGATCCTAGCTGTGCTACACAAGCACGGACATGCCTTGTCTAGAGGGACATTATACTGGTTCAGCCTGATTTGAATTTGCAAAGCAGATTAAATTTCTAATCAAGATACATTTTCTACCATTGACCACTCTTTCCAGCCATCTGATTTTATTCTGGTCGTATTTATCAAAGCCTTCTTGCGTCAAGAAGCATCATTGGTAAAGTGCCAGTGCTGCACCAGAAAGCACGCAGGAGGAATTGAATTTAGCAAGGCAAGGACTATTCCTCTTTTCTAGGAAGCTCAGTGTTGTCTTCCCCCCGTTCCCCATGCCAAATAAGCAGGCAATTCCAGGAAAACTTGCCTTTAGTCAAGTGGGATTCTTGTGTGAAAAAGATAATCCATATTAAGCAGCAGACTGTGCAAGGTGACAAGCATACTTAAAAATTATTCCCAAAAGTAATACCACAGCTTTCACTTTGCAGGTTACTGCCATCAAAGTACAAAAGGTTCCACTTTAGTTCTTACCTCCATATTGTCAATTTTCATGATCCTTTACAGGACTGACAACATTAGAGGGATTTTCTTTGTTTTGTTTATGTCTCCCTGCAACTCAAAAGTATCAGTTTACACATGAATCATTTTCCTGGATTAGAGTAGGGATGGGCAAGAAGGGAAAATATTTCCAGCCTTAATTGCTGCAGAAAACAGCTATAAGACCAGAGCCTTAAGACAAAAACAAACCCACCCACCCAGCCCACATTCTTTGTAAGTGGTTGGTTGGTTGGTTGGTTTGTTTTTTCCCCTCTTCTTCCAAGCTCCAAATTTTCTTGAAATTAAAACTCGGGATTTTGGAGAGACACAGTTCACACTTTGGTGCCATAAGAACTAGCAAGACCAAGGCTGAGAAAGTAAGTGTGAAAAGGAGGGAGAAAAGAGAATAATGGACCAGTCAGCCCACATTTCTTTCATTCATTTATTTCCCTAATAGAAACATTGATTATTGAAAATAGGAGAATTTTAAATATCAGGTCGTAACTTCTTTTCCTAAGTTGTATTGATCCCCTCACATCAAGTTTACAATAGATGATTCAACAGGCTTCATTTGTCTTTGCAGCTTTGCTTTCACAGTACGGTCAATACATACCTCTATTTCACCACAGGAACACAAATATTTAAAGCATGTAATTGCACTGAATTATTTCTTTACATTGCTAGTTCATGCTTTAAGGGGTTTTGAGGGGGTTTCTTGTTGTTTGTTGGTTTTTTTAATCAATCCCCTTTGGCAAGCTACATGGGGTTTGCCCTGCAAACACCAGAACCCTTTCCTAACTTTGCCCAACTACCATGTCCTACAGATCTTAACAGGACCCTGCATATGGGTAAACATCTGTAGAATAAGGACTTAGTATGGTTCATATCTAATGGAATACAGAAAGAGGAGGAGCAGATGAAGAACGCTGGAAAGTTGGTAAATTAGGACGTGCTGTTGGACCTGTTCAGTAGCATTTCCCAACAACCGTTTCAGCCTCGCCTTTCTGAAGGCCAGTCTGACCCCACACCGAGGAACAAACCCCCCGCTGCTCTTCGACCGCAAGCAGTTGACAGGTTTGGGCTGCACCAACGCTTAGCAGACGGAGCTCAGGTCCTCCTCCATTCCCCATGGGCCACAGCACTTCACCCAACGGCTTTCACCAATGGCGCCCGCTCAACCCCGTTCATACACCCCATTATAAATCAGGGGCAACGTCCCAAATCCAGGCCGAGCACCTCTTCACCACACCAGCTCCAACAGCCGAGACGGCCCCGCGGCCCGTCCCCGGCACACGCGGTCCCTCGGGGCGGGCGCAAGGCGGCACGTCACCCACCGCTCAAAGGTGGGAACAGGACCCTAGAGAAGTTCAGTGAAGAATAAACGCATGCCACGTCTACGCCTAGCCAGGAAAATGGGGTTTTCTGGCCTGCAAGGAGTTGGCTATGGCAACTGGGTAGCGGCAGCACTGAGGCCGGTGTGGGAAGCTCGGGGCAGGCGTTATCAGACTTGCAGCGTCACGCAAAACGAGTCCAACGTGGGTTATGAAAACTTGAGGCCGTGGCGAACTAGTACTACATACCGAGGACCTAGCCGTCCTTAAAAATTAACTAAATAAAAATAATTCATCCTAAAAATCCAGGATGTAAGCAACTTGCCCTTGGGAAGCGCACCCCGCTGCATCCAAAGCCCACCTGCGGCGCCTGGCTTTTACACGCAGGTTTGGAAGATGGGATGATCCTCTGCCAGAGCAACTCATGGACGTCCCGATGAATGTCGAGCAGCTCGGCACCCGCCTGCGCTCTCCCTCCTTACCTCTCCTGCTTCAGGTGAGCGCAGAAAAAGCCGATCCTGCCACCGAAATCCTAAGTTGCAAGGCTAGCCTTAGCAACTTCCCACACTAATTTGTCTGCTGCAAACCACAATAATCACCGAGCAACTCCAAATTGCCTGTCTGGAGATCACCTGATGAAAACGCAACCAATTAAGCAAAACGCAACGGCACGCTTTATCACTAAAGGGCAGAGCGCTGGCTTATTCCCATGCACCTGGGGCAGAAAGGGTGGACAGGTTGCGTGGGGGATGCAGACGTACGTCGCTGTGCCCGACCCGGCGAGCATCGGGCGAGCTCAGCCCAGCTCCTCGCACACTGCGTGTGTGGCCAGCCTCACCACAGGCATCCCGGTAGCGCTCAGAGCAGGGAGGACATGAAATCCAGACAATAGCCCCAAAAAAGGGCAAGATTTTGTAACTCAGAAGGATGTTTGAGCTTTTTATGGTGCGCGATATCCGATGCCTTTTGCCCTCCGACTTCCTGCGGCTCACTGCCTTGCATACGGCAACGAAATGCATGTCTTAGAAAACAAAAGCGAGCAGCCAGCAGTATTTCAGCTAAATCCTAGCAGCATATTAAAGCACTCACAACCCACTAACAGGTATTACAGTTCTACACAGAAAGGGGCAAGTTTGTTTGCTGGGAAGTTGTGGGAGCTTCAACCAACAGACAAAAGTTAAGTACCTTAACAAAAGAGTAGTCAGGGTATACGCTGCTTAAATAGATAATCTCTATTTTCAGAAGGGGGGGAGGGGAAGAGCCAAAGGGTGACCCTCAGTTACACTCTCTAACAGACCTGTAAAGAGGCCCACAGGTCTACACAGATAGAAGAAAAAAGTTTATTCCACTTCCTATTTATTTTAGAATTAATTTGCATTCACACCAGTTGAAAAAAATGATACTAACAGGACCCTGTGAAATTACTGCACCTGTCTACAACCCTGAAGAGGTGTCTTTTCTTCTGCTTTCCTAAGTCCTCTTTTCATTTGTCCCACCTAGCCCCATCAATAGTCCGGGATGCCTGGGAGGAATCACCCCTGAGACTTTGGTGGACCCTTCTCTCGGGTCTGGAGCAGGCAGAAGGACTGGCTGTCAGCTCTTCCCATCTCCTCCTTCTCCAACAATTACCTTCTTCTCCTTCCCAGGTCAGAAACTCAAGAAAGACTCCCAGCAAATTTTAACACTCAGCCGTGAACTGAGATGTAAAACACAGAAGATTTGATCACTGTCGTATTTCAATGTAAAAGGACCTCCCTGCCCCCTTGAAATATAAAAAGAGTCTATCAAACTGTGAAGGATAAACACCTATAACCTTAAATAATTTACTATTCAATTCAAAATTCATTCATATATGTAAATAGCTCATAGGATCTAATCTACCAACCCTGAAACAAACACCAAAGTGTCAGTAGATATGAAATAGCTGCTTATGACCTACTTCTCAAACCTGTGATCAAATGTTTTTAAACAAAAATCAATTGTAACAGGCATTTGAAAACACCTAATTCACTTCCCCAACACAGGGGACAAGGAAAATTAGGTGGCAGTAGCGGAAGAGAAATTTAATCCCAGCCTAGTCTCACTCAGCTGTTGGATGGTGGGAGCAGAAGACTGTCCATCAGGGCTAATCTCCGCTTTCCCAGAGCCTACGGGACACCAAAGCAGGCTGCACAGGTGGCATTTTACACCACTGTAACACATACAGAAGGTGCAACTTAGTAGAAAAGAGAATTTGGGATCTATACCAAAGGCAAATTTAGCAAGGAAGCTCATATTTTAGGTAAAGTTAGAAAGCCACAAGGTTCAGGTAAAAGGCAGCATTCCCTGCATGCACTTTGAACAGTTTTACAACTTTTATCGACTTTAAACTACTCTTGGAGACGAGGCTGATGCTTTGCACGGCTTCCCGCTGCAGAGCGCCATCACTGCTGATGAATACCGATGGTATGCAGCAGTTGCAAGGTAAAAAGGCAGCCTGAAACACTGCATTCATTATATTCAGCCCCTCAAGGTCACAACCCTCTGAAATGCAATCTCCAGCTTTTGCTTAGCCCCCTTCTCCCTGGCCAGATACATTTCCTTCCAGTAATGCTACTCTTATTAGCATACCTGTTTTGATTTTTCTGCTCTTGTGCAACTATAAAATGAAGCATCTACAGGGTGAGTCACCTGAGTCATAATCGCAAGTCATTTTTTCTTTTACTGGGATTTTTTCAGGACATATAATAAAAATTAACTCCTTTTAAGTTCATTCGGCACTAAACTGCCAAAAGGGAACACCTTTAGTAGAAAACCCAGAAACGGAGCAGGTATTTATATCAGCAAACCTTCTCTTCTCCTGCCATAGATACTTTCACACTATACACTGGACCGAGCCCTGTAATTCCATACTGCTTCCCATCTCACACCTATAGACAAATCCCCAGGGCAGGTCACACAAAGCAAGCTCACAGGTTCCTTGGATGTACAAGCCATGAGGAAAGGCGTGTTGTTGGAGCATCTTCCCAAAGCAGCTTAAAATCTGCACTCCACCTTTCAACGAAAAGGTGTGGCACGTTTCCTCACTTGCAGGCACACCTAGAGATTTGACGCATTCCCATTCTGCGTCCTTGTTTTCATGACAAGGATGAATATTTCCTGCATCACTCTGGCGCTGGTTTGGTTTCTGCTGGGTTTTTTTGGTGGGTTTTTTTTTTTTTTTCTTCAGTGCATGTTTATATGAGCTGGTAATTGTTAAAAGGAAAAATGACTACCTCAACCTAGTAGTTGTGGCAGAAGCAGAAAAAGCAGAAACACAGAGCAGTTGCTTCTGTAATTTTTTTTTATTTGCATGCGTGTTTTACTGTACTGCAGATTGATAAAAAATTTAACCCAAACTAAACCACAAAGCAAGTCGAAGAGCTTAACCAAACAGAAGTGATTTAAAGCAACAACACCCAACAAAACGGTCATTTATCCCAGAGATAAAGGAGGAGCACAAGGAAATGCATCTGGGCTGAGACTCTCTTCTAGTTTACCACGTCCAGTGTGCAAAAGCATAATAAAACCAGGGTTGAACAGCTGCATGCCTCTCAGCAGGCAAAGGACCTTCTCAGCCAAGCGATTCTGACTATACATTGTAATCTCCCAGTGGTGCACCGCTCATATATTTAGGTGGGAACCCCTTGCACCCAAGCTCTTCCCATTAGCCAAGAGGATTAGCTCCAGCAAGAAGCGGAGCACTGCTGCAGCAGAGAAGGAGATTCTTTTTCCCCAATTCTCCAGATCAGGTCTGAAATCAGACCGTACCCTTTACTACTGACGTGACCTACTTGGGCCGAGACGCTAAACTCAACTTTTTTTGGTCTAAATCCAGGGAAGAGATCCTGTTTCCTTCGCACAAAGACTTGCCAGCTGTGACTAGCAGCCGCATCTCCCCCAGCCAGCAGCTCCCACCAGTGCCGGCCGTGGAGAGCCGTGCTCCCCCAGATTAGAAAAACCGATGCCAAACCAGAGAAAGACCCGGCAAGAACGCAGCTGCCTTGAGACAGAGATATTCAAGACCGAAACCCAGCAGACTGTAAGGCTGGTGAAAGTAATGGCTGAGACCTAAGGGGTGCGAAACATATTTGCGCGTGAAGCACGAGCATCTTCGTGGAGCGCTCAGGATGTCCCAGCGGGCAGAGGATCGTGCCGCCAGCAAGAGCATGCAAGCAGTGACTTTAAGCCTGACAAAAGCATGCTTTTCTCCTGTAAGGAAACTGCTCCAGCAGGTTTACACATCCCTGCTCTGCATTTCCCAGCTCCCCCCCTCACGCTGCCACCCAAGAGGTGTGCTGGAAGCTACGAGTCAACACACTGGACAGCAAGCTTTCACAGGCAACCCTTGCTGACCCTAAAGCCTCGGGAACCATGACTTTTCTCTTAGCTACCTCTGAAAGGACGTCTACTCAGGAGCACGAACCTTTACACAGCGATTTATTTTACTTGGCAATGAATTAAGACAACCAACTCCTTTGTAAACGTCAGCCCAGACAATTCCATAAACATCTACTTCCCACAGCACCCTGCAGTTCCCCAGTCTGTGAAACCTGCGAGGACTTTATAGGCTTTCCACCACAAGGATGTTCTTTAAATTATTTATAAAGAAGGTGACTGCACAGTAAGTTCAAGTCAAATTAGTAGGGTGCCTAAATTAAAATGCAAGTGTAGCAGCACTCAAAATGCAGCATTACTGATTCTTCCCTGCCCAGAGAGGTGCTTTTTCTTAAATAATAAAAAAAGAACCCTAAAAACAGAAAAGAGAAAAAAAACAAACACACACAAAGTATATGGACTTCATAGTATTCAAATGCATGTACAAGCTGAGACTGGGAATTTTCCATGACTGCCTGACATAGTGCTATTAAAACATATTTAATCTTACTTACCCATAATCAGATTTTTATGGCACTAAAGAACGCAAGTCTAAAACAAATATAAATGTCTTCCTCTGCCTAAACACAGCCAGTAGCTTTTACTACTTTTCATACCAGTAATAAAGTCACTCCTCATATTACTACACTGTGAGTCAACAAAACAGCTATTTGTTGGGTTTGGGTGGTGGTTTTGTTTTTTCTTTTTTAGTAACTCTTAGGTAAAATGAAATTACCTAAACACCATTGAAAAAACAACTTTTCCACAAATGCTGAAGCATGGAATTGTGCAAAGAGAAGCATTATTGGCAAATTACTGTAGAATAGAAGAGGATTCAGGAAAGCCTCCTTATTCAGAAAGAACACGTACTTGATTTCAGCTGATGTGAACATGACGCACACCCAAGAATGAACGTGTGCTTCTTCAGCCCCAGCCTCCTTTGGGAAAAATGCTCAAACTTGGTCACCTGGAGGGGTACCTATCCCTACTGAATTACTCTCAGAAGTGTCATTTCAAAAAAAGTGAATGTTTTTAAGCATGTTACTAATTACTCAGACTGCTTTAGCTAAAATGGTATTTTTACTCTTCAAAAATCAAAAAAACAGCCTGTTACCATTAATCCCAGAGCAGCAGAACATCTGAGCAGCATCTTGCTCATTATTATCAGGAAACCCAACCCCACACAACAGTTCTACTGAAGCTCGTGCCCCTGCAGCGCTCCTTAACTCTAGGACAGTAGGAATCACGAAAAGCCACTTACTCTTCACCGCAAATAAATGTTGCAGTAGCAATACATTTAGCAATGCATTCCTCCACTGCCAGCTCCGTATTAGCTTCCTCCAAGCTTTGACTTGGCTGGTCAAAAAGACTTGGCCTTAAATAGAACCAATTTCCTTTTCAAAGAAGGCATAAAGAAACTCAAAATGGAACAATAACTTTCTGCTTACTGCACATACTACCTTTAACCCCTCATGCAGCATATAAAATACTTCATTCTGCAGGGAGGAACAGAGATTTCCTCACCTGTAAGGAAACGAATTTTGAGTCCTTGGAGCTCCACACCACTTTTGTGTGTGCAGCGGAAAATATTACAAACCACAAGGACCATGTGCCGGCTCCTTCACCAAGGAAGTCACCCAGAACTTGGCTCCTTGCTTAGCACGGGCAGTAGATCTGGTTTTATTTGCATTGGCACAAGGACCCAGTGAGGGCACTACACCTCTCTACCCAGAAAAAGGGAAAAAGATGTTGGAAATGAAAAATCCTGCAGTATTTTGCAAATAGAGAACCGAGGCAAAAGCAGAGTGAATGACTTGTTGAGGGCTGCAAGCCTTTGGCAGATGCATCGATGCAGTTTAAATCATCCAAATCCCACGACAGCGTTCACATGACATCACCTTCCCTCTTGCTCATGGGCCAGTCTTCCTACAATTTCCCTGTTGTTTCAAGTATCAACTTGTCTTTGTTTTGAAGAAGTGCCTATAACTTCATCATAATTCTAGCTGCTCACGCGTACGACAAGCACAGCTGAACTCTGGCAGCGTGTTTATCACTGAACCGAGATCTTTTGAAGAGAGCACCTATACAAAATTGTTTTGCTCACGTTTTCAGTTCCCCTTCATCTTCAGATAGCCACGAGCATGTTTGTTTATGCACAAACATGACCGTCAGAACTTCTGTGTGTATTTTCAGATATACACATGCTTTCACGATGTTTTCTTCTCCTAGGAGCTAAATCCCCACCTCGCATTCACATAAGCAAGATCCCATTTGTATGGGACAACTACAAAATCTAGGCCCATAGCTAGAAGTATGCAGAGACACGTGCTTCATTTTAATTCCTCCAGATCACATTAAGACCCATCTCAAACAAATCCAACTTCCAGGGGTATACACAACTTCAGCCAACTTGCAAGAAGTCTGTTTGGGTTGGTTTTTTTTACCCCAATATACTGTACAAGTCTCTCCCTTGGATAAAATCGTATCCATTTATTTTTCACCTAAAAATAACTTATGGACACATTTACAGAAAGAAAAGATGTGATTACATTCAATGGTCCTTCTGCTGCGAAAAGAAGCTTCCAGCAGAAATTTTTCCCAGCAAGTCGATTCTCGAATATTCAAGAGCGAGCATGGGCTGGTCGTGGATCGCCGCGAGCGCGCACACCTCCACAGCCGCTGCTCCCGAAGCAGTGGGTGAGTAACGCAGACAGTGCTGTGCCACAGGTCTGGAACATCACTTGACCTGTAAAACTCAGCCACTACTTTACTTTACACCATAACGTATAATGTCAGACGCGGCAGTGTCTTGCTCGTTTCAAGAAGAGAGCGATGCCCAATAAGTCTATTTTCTACACAATGCCTCCAACTTGAGACTTTTTTTTCTCCTAAAAGGAGCTCTCATGCTACCATCTGGTGCCTAAAGGACACAGGCTGGCATGTAATTACCCTTACCCAGTCCTAATGCAACTCAATTTCTTCAGCAGAGTTAGGCACTACAAGACACGCTCTCCTTTGCTCCTCACTTCACACACTGCTCCGCTTCCTTTCCGCTAAATTAAAGGAAGCATCATTGAGACTCAGACTTCTGTGGGCCGATATGGTAGCAACATTTGTACTCTTCCAAAGCCAGTTGTCTCTTAAGGACAGCTTCCTAAAAAGCAAAAAAATCTCCTACAGAACTTCAGAGTCAGTTCTGAACATCTCCACTACAAAAGTCACCAGCGGTAAATGTTCTTCCCTCAACATATGCCATGCACTGCATTGGTAAGGAGATGGCTTCATTTAAAAAAAAAAAAAAAAATTAAGTACAAATAAAAAAATCCTCATTTTGAGCTTTCCAGGAACATGGCTGCAATAAAAGAGCTCTACAGTCAATGCACAAATCAACGTAACATTGATCGCGAGGCGGGTTAAAAAACAGTGGTAAGTTAGACAAGTTATTCGTTAACAAAGCGGCATCTGTGCGGAGAGCACAGAGACCCGATTGTGGCAGAGACTCCCTGCCCTCGTCCCGCAGGGTACGGACACGGCAGCACCAGCGCTCCTGGGGAAAAGGGGGACGAGGCAGGACGAGGACGCCTTTACAGGGGGCTGCGACACCCGCTGCCGCCCGCCCGGGAGTCTCAGCGGCGACGGAGAAGGGCGATTCCGTGTGCGCTCAGCAGCAAGCGTGAGAGCATGCTTGAACCACGGTCACTGCTACTTAAAAGTAATTTGTACCAAGATCAGCAGTGCTTACCCACTGGGTTTTAGTCATTTTGACCAGTTACTGTTAAGTAGAGTTTTGGGGGTTTCCCGAGTCCCAGCAGGGATGGTGTTCACAGACTCATAGACTGGATTGGGTTGGAAGGGACCATTAAAGATCGTCCAGTTGTCACATGCGCCCCCCCAGTCAGGAACATCTTTCCCCAGATGTTCATTAACCCTCCCGTGGCAAGCTTGGACTGTGATGTTTAGGAAGCCAAGTGACTTGTGCCCAGCCAGAAGCCAAAACCACAAGATATTACACAACATGCTTAATTTTAAATATATTACAACTCTTCTCTAATTCAGGTGGAACGGTGCGTCCCACATTCACCCTGGGATTACCAACCTCGCTGAATCAAGATCTCTTTACTTATTTTAAGCAGAACAACTTCAGGAGATAAATCTCCATGGAAAAAATTACACATCCCGGTACTATGCAAGTCAAGGCGTCACACTGTAGAAACCCAAGCCTCAACGCTTTCTCCCACTGCTTATTTTGGGTTTGTTATCTTTAGCCATGATCACATTGCTTAGCTATAGATCACCAAAACCCTAAAACTCTCCTGCGCCTTTAAACCTACCCAGCCGCACGCCCTTCCTTCACCAACAAGTTCCCCCTCCCACCCAGCCAGAAGCCGCTATCGCAGCCACTTGTTTGGAAAGCGCCAACGTCTACTGATAAGAGAAGCAAAGCTCACGACCAGGAACGGTCTGCTCACCTCTACTCCCCGCAGCTCTAGGAGACCTTTGTAACAGCCCTCTCCGCTGCTGGAGAGCTGCTCTGCAAAACACACTTGTACGGAGCCACGGCAAGTAGGACACTCAAAACCAAACTTCTTCTGACTCAGGATAAGCCCGAGAGCATTGCATCTTTATTATTACTTTCCAAAAGAAGCCTGAGAAGCGTAACGTGTCCACAAACGCACTTGGTGTTAAAGGGGAAAGAGGACACGACAAGTGTCAGTGCTTGGTCAGTCAACACCAAGGCAGAAGAAATCTAGGTGTGAGGATGAACGTCCTAGTTCTACACCAGTGAAGTCAAGCAGAGGTTAATTATTATTTAGCTATTCGTGCAGGCCCCCAGGTTCCTCACTTAATTAGGCTGAAACACAGCCAAGCATAAAAGGCAGCTGCTTCTTTAAACAAAGACTTTCAACTAAAAACGTAATTTGTGGTATCAGCACCCTACACAGTACAACTGAAGAAACCCAATGACCCAGACTGCACAAGGTGCCCCTCTGGAAAAAGTTAACCCCAACACCTGGAGACCAGGAAAACCTGCCTCCCCACTGAAGCCGTTCTCAAACCTGGGGAAAGGGTCTGGAGGGCTCTTCCAGGGTCCCTCAGCGCATCCCTACTTCACCCCGGTCTGTGGCATCCTCCTCATCGCCACAGCAGCTGTCCTCAAGGAAGAAAACCAGCCTGCTCCGTCATGAAGTTGCAGACCACGTTTTATTTTCCAAAAGACGAGACCTACTGACCCACTAGGTACACATTAGCTACTCCCTACCCTGCTTCCATATTGCTCACACTATCTCAGATATCGTTTTAGAATAAAATTCAGTGTTTTATCAAAACTGTAAGCGTACTGACATAATAGCGACACTGCCCTGCAGGGAACACAACTTATTAATCATGTATTTGTTTCAGACTGGGACCAAACAGGTTTTGCCTTTTATGCAACTATACTTGAAGACCTTTCTTTGAGCAGAAAACAGCACAAGTGCAGCTATTTTTAAAGCTATCTAAAAAACGGCAGGGCATGACATACCTTACTTTTTACCACACGGTAAAGATGAAAAACTGGAACAACTTCTCTCTTTTATCTGCCTGAGAGCCTAAATGAGTAACTCTTTATTTATAGCCACTAATGGTTACCACTTCTGAACTTATTTTTGCTCCTCAACAAACCGCCTTTCCAGCAGGGACTTTAAGCTTTCAGCTATTCAGATGTTTTTGTTATTTTTGCTCAGTGTGGCTTTTGAGCTGTCAACAAGCTTCCCAGGTCATTGAAAAATAAACAAACAAACAAAAGGCAATTTTTTTTATTTTTTTTTTTTTTACTGTTCCAGTTAATTCCAACTGCAAAAGTCAGAAAGAGGGAGCAGACGGACAAACCAATTGCAATTTTTTTGCTTTGAAATAATCCTAAAGCAACTCATTGTCATATGTTTCCTCCTATGCAGACAGTCTCCCAGGTGCACCAAATAATTTACTTAAATTTAAGAAATGGAAAAAAGCACATGCAATATACAAGAACATTAGGAAACATCAGCATTAGCAAGGAACAACAGATTACTATAAAAAGAAGGCACAAATGTCATATTTAGATCCGCAGCGGCAAGGAGTACAAGGTATTGTTTTCCACCACCCCTCTCCTCTTCGTTGGTAATAGGGAAAGAAGCAAGAGCACACAGCATTGCAGCTGGAGTACAATAAAATATCAGCAAGCTAAATAAATATACACACCCACAAAAGAAGCAGCAGCTCATACGGCCATAGCTTTGAGCTTACTGACAAAGCCTTTTCTTTTTTAAGGCACGTACAAGGAGCATCCTAGCTTCCAGGTGTTCTCAGACCCTTCCACAGGTAAAGATGTAAAAAGCAGATTTCCCAATGGTCCCAAGCACAGGCTACCTCCGGCACTCTCAGGTAAAGCTCTCGCCATCTGACAGAGATCTCTTGAAATTTCTCCCTCTTCTAACAATTACAAAGATCTGATAAAAATCCAATTGTTTCCTCCAGAGCAAGTGGTAGTACCATGGCTGTTCTTCTCGAAAGAAAGAACAACTCACTGACTACTAGTTACTCTGGTACAGCATCTGGAACAAAATTAGGGGAGAAGATGATCACATGACAACAAAATTAAAGTAGGCATTTCAGTGTCAATAAAAGTAAAAATGACAATTTTTACTACAATAATATTGCCACCGACAGAGCAGTACTAACAAATGCCAAAGTCTTATTTTTTAGGACATAAATTACTGCAGCTTTCTCAAGAATAACCCCAGATTTCTCCAATAAGCCTACGTGAAACCATCCAGAAGCACGCCATTGCTCAATACCACCAAAAAAAAATAATCTAAAAAGACCATCCTGAAAAGCCAGACTTTCCAAAATGTTGGCCTTTACAATACCAGAGACCCAACCAGAAAAAAATACACTCCAAACCTACAGCTAGGAAAACTCCAGCTGGCCTCAGGACAGCAACAGAAGATTATTCTCCGACTCCGACAGGAATTGCAAAGCCAAAAGAAAGCTTAATTTATGCATTTTAAAGCAGTGCCCGGTCCAGCGAGGAGAGAGCCCTTTGAGCAGCAGTCCTGCGAAAGCCTCCACTCCTGCTCAGAGCCCGACGCCAGCTCCTCTCCTCCGCTTCCCGCAGGAACGCCTTGGGACATCCCCACAGCCGTGTCACCCACGGTCCCACGCTGCAGGCGTCCGGACCTTTGCTGCCTCGAGCCCTTCTTGTCCCTTCAATTTAGCCACCGATGAACGCTCACCCAACTCTTCTTTCCTAAGGAGAGACGACTCCCGTCCACACGCCGATCAGGAGGCGCATCCCTGTGCTCCGGGATGGCCGCAGCTGATGCTGCGCACCAAAAGCTCTGTGGCTTTCCAGCGGAAAAAAAACAAAAATCCCATGAAAACAGCAAAGCTTTTGTGGTCTCTCTGACTGCATAAAGGGACTGCGCACTTTTCAGGTCAAATATCTGCAAGCAATATAAAGGAGTGTTTCTGTCAGCAGCGCGCAAGTTCAAGAAATCAAAATTCAGGATTACAGCTTGCATCTGCCTGACTCCAGAAGCACCTGGAACGCAGTAAATGCTGAATCCTTACCCAAAGAAAAAGGATCCCACGACTCAACGTTTTCCCTTCGCGCTCAAGCATCCCAGTAAGGACTGCTAAGGAACAAGCCACCAACAAAGGACCACAGGACGCTCACAAGAAAATACACAGATTTGGGTACCACCCTCTGTCCTCCACCAGCTACTGATGGCACCTCCACCTTAATGGCACGGTACAAAGGCATCCTACTGACAAAGGTGTAAATATACAGTAAGCGTTTAAACACAAGTATTTCATTACATTGCAATTATGTTTATTCATGGGCTTCTGTACAAAACTCCAGGGAGTTTACTACTGCACCAGGGCTGTAGCCATTTAAGGTACCGAATTGCCAAAGCAAAATGATGGCAGAAACGGCGCAAAAGAAATAGAAATTAGGAACAGAGACTCGCAAAACTAACACAAACCAGAGAATCGCCCTTTTGCTGCAAGCACTGTGCAACTTTATGGCAAAATCCCATCCGCCATCTGTTAAAACTTCTCAGATTTAGCGCGCGAAGTGTTAGAAATGTAATTGCGAGGGGGGAAAAAAGGGGCTGTTGTGTGAATTATATTTTCTAGCATGGATCGGCTGCGTTTGTTTATTCCTGAAAATAGCTTATCAAGTATCACACAGCAGAATCTGATTCTGGGATTTTCAACAACAAAGAGCTTGCTTCATCGGACGCTCCTCCTGGTAGACAGTCTGAAAAGCAGCAGGAAATGCCACCCTTCAAAGCCCTGCTGTAAACGACGCTCTCCTTTTCTTCTAGGGAACATAATTGCACACACCAAACCAACCTATCCATCGCACCCATCACCAGAGAACTGTAATGAGGAGATAAACCCTAAACCCAAAACCACAGTCTATATTTAATAAGGGGAAGAGATCCGAGAGGACGACCAACAAAGCAAGAAGCCTAACCTACAGAATCAGCGTCTGCTCCTCGTCCTGACGTGAACTCCGGCATTCTGCCAACTTGGCTCCTTTCTGAAGCAAATAAAAATATACCCTAACCAAGATACACAGTTGGTTTTTGACCCACTAAAATGGTCAAATAGAAATGATCTCCACTGCTTCTGTAAACCAGACGGGTACATTAAACAAAGGGATTTGACTTTTCCTCAAGATAAACAACTCCATAAGAAAAACAATCCCATTCTCTTAACACATATATTTAACTTCATCTGAGTAAACATTTCAATGGCACGCTAAACAACAGCAACTAAAATAGGACCAAATAATCCATTTCCGATAATGCTATAAACATCAATACTTTTTCAAAACAAGGAATAAACTTCTCTTATCTCCAGTCCCCAAAACCAGGGCCAGTTTGGCTGAATGCAAAGAGGAAGCATGAGAATCTTTCCAGAGAAACCCTGCATTTCTGTTAGCAAGGTCGGGAAGGAGGATAATAGACGCATGCAGCGCACAACATCAAAACTATGCAAGGCTTTGCCAGCAGCACCACTTTCGCAGTCCAACATCATTTCAAGAACTACAGAAAAGTTTTCTCCAGATGCTGGAAAGTTCATCAAAACGAGTTTTCTAAAGCCTTTTGAAGGTTTGTAAGAGAAAGAGGGCCAAATGGTTTGGGGTGTTAACTTTGATGACAACTTTCAGAAATACTTCGCTTTGGAATTCCAGCTGGAGTTATTGGCAGCTAGCGCTCATCAAGCACTTGAGCCTCAGATCTCTGCCCGAGGTTATGCTACAGGCACCAAAATCAATCCTGACTTTGAGACCATGATGGCAGGCTTGGGCAGCAGGGTGCCATTCTGCCAACATTACCGTGTCAAGAAGTTAACATAAAAAACAACCCAAAAACCCCTCAGTACTTTTTAACGACTACCCCAGTATAGAGGCAGACGTGCCGCAATAAAAAGCCGTTGGGCTAACTTGCCCAGGGTGGGAATGTAGTTTTGCCCCCAGGAGAAAAAGCAACAACTAAACATTTTCCCCTGCTAAGCTGTCCTTATGGCATCTGCCATAAGGGCATTCTCCAAAACAAAACAGAGACTCGTATTAACACACTCTTGTATCACTGACCTGTAATAAAGGATTAAGAATAGTTTCCCAAGAATATATAGGAAAAGGCAGCACCAACACATCAAAGTGCACTTAGCCTTTTATTTCCCAAGTCCTCCAACCCTGTGCATGCCATCGGCCAGGATCACGTGTGAAGGCACAGCCTGGCTCCTGCAGTCTGCCACTGACCTCCCTTCTCTTCCTTCCTCTTTCCCTCATTTGGAACAAAACACAACCAAAACCCACATAATTTCACAGAAAGATTTAACCCATCTAACAGATGGGTTAAAGAAAATATTGATTTCTTCAATATTCTCCTTCGCTTAATATTCACTCAAAAATCTCAAGCGAGGCTCACCACAAGATGAAGATTACATACTTCCAAAGAAAAGAAAGTCTGATACCATAAACTAGGCGAAATGCCCCACCAAAGCAATTTAAGTATTTGCTAAAGTGTATTGACATACAAATATGGGAACCCTGTTCAACTCTGAAGTCTGGCAGGCCACTGGATGGTACAGGAGATTGATAAAGTCTGTCCTCCAGGATGTTTTCCTTCAGCATGCCATTAATTCTAGAAGGACTAAAAGGTATTCTACTGACCTCCACATTTAGGCTCTGCTCCAACGTGCTTATATTTACCCTCTGGGGGAAGGGCCACTGACACACATAAGAAACCCAACTTAAGATATATTAGATCTGAATTTTCAGTGCAAGTTCAGAAAACCATCCAAGTGACCAGTACCTTTTTCTTTTGAAGGCTTCCTTCCATACACAAGGGCAAACTGCAAAGTTTTCCTCAAAGCCTTAACAGGGCTGGAGTGTTCTTTGGGTTTTTTTTTCCCGTTACTGACTGCAACTGCTCTTTCTTAGTGAAAAATAACTAAGCACAATTGCTCACTAGGAAAAATTACAAGATCTCATATAGAAACTGTGGGTTAAACCCCTCTATAGAGGTGTTTACACAAAATGGAAATGTTAACTTTGGTCAGTAAAATCAAACATACCCTAATTTCTGTCATGCTTCAAAACTGAACCAAAATTGAGTCTGTTCCTAGTAAGCTATTCAACAAGGAAAAACATACATTATCAAGTTCCTCCAACATCACTCATGTTTGAGAATTCAATTAAAAAAAAAAAAACAAAAAAACCCCAACCCTCTAAACTTCCTACCAAGTAAGAAAGCTTTTACAGACCAGACTGAAAAAGCAGTCATTTGGCTGCAAAGGAAAACAGCACCTAAATAGAGAGCAAGTATTTACAATTACCATTAAAACAAACACAGGTGTGGCATGTTTACAGCTGAAACAACTCAGCAGCCTTCCCCAGTCAGTCACTGGTTTGCAGTGGGAAAGTGCTTGGCCAGTCTGGATGTCCATGGAACGACAGGCTCTACATCTGCTGTCCAGCTGAGGACATAAAACATGAGCAGAAACCATATCTGGACCTACCTGAGATGACATTCTCGATCACTGACTCTGCAGAAATGAGTCTAGGAGTAGACAGTACGTTCTCCCCCAACATCCTCCTACTTCTTACAGGTACTTTTAGAAATAGTAGTAATCTTTCCTCATTCCTTCTGTCCTAACAAATCTTTCCCACTATACTTTTCCAATATAAAGATCATATTTTCCATGTAATAAAGCGGTAATTTCTTCTTCAGCATGGATATAGTTTACTTCACAAGGCAGATCTGGAGGACAGCTAATATCAGTTCCCATTCTGCATCCAAACTTTGAAAAGTCCTGTCTCTTTTAAAGTGGAGTGTTTGAGCTACTTAATGGACTTCCAACCAAAAGGATAATCCACTTAACCATTCTTAACCAGCGGGTTGTCCAAAACAAAGTTGCATTACAGTAAATATGACCAATGGGTAATGCTCAAATTTCAGACATACACAGGACATCTCAGAAAATCCTAAATAATTTAAAAAAAAGCACCACCATGCAGAATTTGAACCAAGGATACCCAAAAACCAGTAACTTGCCCTGAACTGTTGCCCCACCACTAAGACATCCTCCTTCATGTCTCACTAATGGTTTAAAATGTCATGTAATGATAAATAACAGGAAGATCAAGAGAAATGAGAACGCCTAAGCCATGACCCTCGCACACAACCCTGAAGTCATAATCAATCTAGCAAGTTTTGAGGTCACATCCCAAAATTGTAAAGTAGCCACAATTAGTGACTTAATGCTGGTAATTCTTCCCACCTCCTCAGCAAAAATCTTAATTCAGAGTGACTTTTTACCTCCTGCCCTTCTACTGGGCTCCACCCAAAACTATGTTCTTGGCTCTGACCACAGCTGGGGACTGTGATTCACTAAGGAAAAATACCAGCCCTGCGGCCAAAAACGTTGGTGAGATCAAACTACCCAGAGGACACACTTCCCTCCAGAACTGCCACGGGCACGCAGTCACCGTGCTGGGCGTGCAAGGGATGGGGCTGCTGCTCTCGCCCCTCGCAGCAGACTGCAGCATCTTCCACTGGGGCTGCATCCCCCCTCCCAGGGACACAAAAAGCCATTTCTCTTGCTAGAATCGGGGGTTTTTTTGAAGTTTAACATCAATATTCGCTCCCCTAGAAAATGGGGAAAAAAAAAAAGAAGAAAAAAAAAGAAAAAAGAAAAAAATAGCAGGCATGTTATTCACTTGCTAGGGGTTAGGTCTGGATTTGTTCTGTGCGAACACAGTGACACTGTATAAATATACACATGTGCACCCACACACAGAGGCAAGGTCCCACCAATTTTCCTTCAGCTACCTTCTAAAGCCAAAAAACAGATTCATGAGACTACATTGGTCTTACCAAGCTGAAACCCAAGATTCAGCTAAAATCACCATAGCAGAAGCACAACATGGTACAACCAAGCCAATCGACAGCATAATTATGGTTATAATCTCCATATGACACAGAAAGCTCAAGCTCCCTCCTCTTCCTTTCTGCTTCCCTCTCCTGCCTCCACGGAAAAAATTGTGGAGCGTTTCTGAGAAAAGCCTGTGCCACTCATCTTCAAAAATAAGTTGGGACTGGCCATGCTCTCAAACACAATTCCCTTTTAGCAGGCAGCAGGTTATGCGACAGCTCCAAACCCAAAAAAGAACCAAAGAGGTTCAAAACCTTCAGTATCACCCATACACAGAGTTCATCAAATGAAAATACTTATAAAGAAGAAAATCTGGTTAGAGCAAAATAGCTTACACACAAAGTGCTGACACAAACATACAGTTAGGGAAAAGACCAAAAAACCAAAAAGTAACATTTCAGCGAGGGTGTCACCAGAAGGTAAAAAAAAGCCAAGACTCAGAAGCAGCCAAGACTTCTGTAACGGTGGGGGTTTCACAGCTCTCCTTTGGTTGGAGTCTGACTGAACATACCTAAAAAACCACGAGCAGACCCTGCACAATGTAGAGCCTCTATTGCCAATTTCAATAGTTATGGTTTTGCAGCTTTAACAGAATTCTTGTGTCATTTTACAATATTCGTGGTGCCAGCAGGGCTGCTAGGCTCCAGCCCAGCGACAACTATGCTTCAGTTGCACAAATCTATCTTATGAAAGGCACATGTGAAGTACATGTAGTAGGCAGTCACGATGACGTGCTACCGATGAGCTGAACGTGATTTCACAACTTACAGAAATAAACCTGCAAAAACTTTCTTTTCTTTCCGACTCAGTAAGGTAGTCCTGAGCCCCCTTGAAACGTTTTCTACTCAAAACAGAATGCTCTCTAATTAACCTAAAAATAACTGTTGACAAAACAACCACCAGCTTTTAAAAAAACTAATTATGAGAAGGAGTCACAGCTCAGAAACTTTGGAAAACGCAGCCAATGTCAACAGCGGAAAGAGGCACTGTTCCTGCTCAGCACGGCTTTGGCACTCAGAAGCCCTCCAGAAACGTAACCTTCACGCCGTCGCTCACGGGATGATGGTTTTGCCCTACCGGTCTGAAACGCAACTTTGCTGGTGTAAGCGTACACCAATATCACAAGCTGGAACATCAGACCCACGCTTGTGCTATCAGTAAAACACTTCTAAACAAAAACTAGGAGACTTCCGAGATTGTCCTAAATGCGTACGCTATGCTGCGCAGCCCAGCCAGAACCTGTGTGTACTGATGCAGAAATTTATTAGCGTCGCCAGATTTTCACTTCAAGAGCTGAAACTTGGCAGTGCCAAGGTCACTTGGTGGCAGAGGAGATGGTGAACATCTCCAAGGTCTCCATGAAGGACTCCGCGCTGGGAGGCAGCGATCTTCCAAACGCTGCAGCACGGGAACACCAAGGAAAAGTTTGCCGCAAGCCGCGTACCTGAAATAAGAGCTTCCAGGCTCAGCAGATACCTCCTCCGACAGCTCTCCCTGAAGCGAAGTTCAAAGCCTCAGAATTCATTTTTGCCCCGTATCCTTCCCACAGAGGGAGGTTCAACGCTTGCTCCTTCAGGACACTTGCTGGGAGCCCTGCCCGTAAAACAGGGTACACAAGCAAATATGCGCAACTGTGGAAAGCAGAAATGAAGGAAACCATTCTGAACTGGAGGTGCCAGCAGTACTGCTAAAAATAAAAGCATGCTGGGCACAGAATATCTGCTGCGCCTCAAAAGAGGCTACCTGGCAGTTCCCAATAAACCTCTGTGCAGCATTAGGGAAACACGAGCAGGACCTCTGTGATGACGATGCTTTCATAACGCTCTCCTTCAACGTCATCTAACGCTCTCCTTCAACATCAACTACATGCTAGACAGAAGGCAGGAGATAAGAGTTGTCCTCCCCCCTTCTCTTCCAATTGTGGAAATTTGGGGGGGGGGGGGGGGTGTTGGAATCCTCTGTCTTTTAAGCTTGGCAATAGCTAAATGCAATCAATCGCTGCAGCCACCGCTGCACACGCTGTGCTGCAAGCTGCCCGGGAGCTGCGCGCCTGCTCGGAGGGCAGGTTTGGAGAAGGTGACCTCCAGAAGTCCCTCCCAACCTCAACCACTCTCTGACCTCAGCTGGGCCAGCAACTGCCACACTCCTCCTGTGACAAGGACAGCGGCCATGCCTGCAACACACCACAAATATTGGGCAAAGTGACTCCCCGCGTAAGAGGGGGAAGATGAACTCAACTTCTGCACCCACTTCCCCTGCTGCCCTGGTGAGCGCTGCTTGGGAACTGCAGATGACAAAGAGGCAGTCTGAGCTTCCCTCTCCTGCCTTTTTTGTGCAAAATGTCCTTGTGTTCCTTCTCACCTTGAAATTACTCTCCTCCTTCCCTCACGGCATACATCCTCTTTTAGCAAGGATGCGTTCTCACTGGAAAAAAAGAAGTCTGACCTCAGCTACCACAGGAGACTGCTCCCTCGCGAGCACCCTAGCTGTTGGTAAAACATATGGGAATGATTTTTTCAGGCTGTTTTGAGCAACACAGCCAAATGGCTCTATTGTACACATCCATACTTTTAATTCTGAGTATGGGTCTCCGGGATTTCTACAGGTTTTAACACTTTATATATGAAAATATGACTAGGTAAATATAATGAAAAAGTTATGATTCCACCATCCACCTTCCTTCAAACACCAAAAGGTAGCACAGATCAATCAACAGCCTGAAGTAGTTTTAAAAGTCTTAGAAAACACTTCTCCTCTGTATTCAGAATGCAACTTTGTAATTACTTTAATAATCTTCCAGGAATAAAAGCATTTTGGGGAGTAAGTTCCTGGGCTGACTCTTCTAGCCTAATTCTTTACTCAGAGCCTTTTGTTTTTTTAATTGGCTGAGCTAGAAAACTGAGTTAGGGATGGAGATCAAGGCTCTTCTGGAGACAGATACAACCGCTTGTCATCCTAGAAGAATAAAAGCCATATAAGCAATAGCAGAGGAAGGAAACCGGGCAGCAAGACTGAGAAGTCAAAAAGCTGTTAAGCCTCCGACGACGGCAGCGTCGGCCGATCGGCGGGAGCTCGGCGTTATCCCACACCTCGCTGAACGCGGCAAGTCCCAACAGGAGTGCCTTCTCTGCGACGCGTGCATTCCTGCACTCCAGAGGTATCTTACCCAATGGCCTCATATTGTTCCAGCGAGCATCATCCTATACTGAGAGCAGGTTACGATCAGCACCTAGCTATGGAAAAATATGGGAGAAATAGTAACGCAGGGGGATTTTTCCTGTAACACCTCTTAGTTGTACAGTATTTTTCTACAACAGCCAGACCTGAAGATACTCTGGCTTCCAGCGCAGTGAAGCGGGGCTCCTTGGTAACGCTAAGGACCCCTACGAAGGGCCAGGATATACCCTTCTCACCTACTACTAGCTTTTCTCCCAAAACATAATTATATCAGCAGACTCATGTCACTGCCAAACAGGAGCAGAGCAGACCAGGCCTGCTACCTGTGCCTGGCATCCAGTCTCCTCCTTCTCCGCACTGCAACTTATTTTAAGGAGAACAATAATTCTCCCAGATAAGTCAGCAAATATTTTTGTAAAGAGCAGCTGCAGGATGTCTGCCTCGCACAAATTAAATTACCCAGCTAGTGGCTTGATCCAGTGCCTTGAACAGACGTTCTTCTGTGGTAGCTGGGTCAGGCCCAGTGCATTTCTGCTATTGTGCCTTCCGCTCCCTATATGCAATTTACATACGCTCCGGTGTGAGGAAAGGAAAATGTTTATACTTATGGGTGGGACTTTGGTTGCAGATTAAAGTCAAGGTGCTATACTTACTGATCTTTTAAAGTAATATCAACATGTTGAAAGGGAGCAAGAGTTCTTAAGAAAGATCAAAGTCCACATGCAGCAACCACAAATTAACATAAATACATGCTGAAATACTAACACAAACTGGCAAAATTTACTTGCTTTTTCCCCTGGGCAAGTAATTTTGGCTAATAGGGGACTCAAAACCATTAACTCTCTTCTTCACCTTTATGTAGGGCACGCTACTGTACTTTGTGTCAGAGCGAATGACTCTTCAGATTCATTTTGCAAGGCTAGGCTAATACTACCGTATTGCTCACGGCTTGCAAGCTTTTGAAAGGCGAGGGCTACATCCTCTACAGGGAAGGAAAAAAAAAGCGCAATATTACTACTTAACTCAGATGTTTTGAAAGTTAATCCCGCGTTTCTTCCTTCTTATTGCGCTTGACAGAACTTTTGTCATCTGACAAATGAAAAGCTAACAAGTAGTAAGGTGTATGACCTTCTTTTATTTGAGTAATTACTATTCTGGTAGACAGATCACTTATTTTTCTTGTGGGAGCACCAGCAGCAGCACTGAGGAGGACACAAGGGAAGTTATTTCATGAGGGCAAAGGACGGTTTTGCAGCTTAATCAGAGTCCTGTAAAACAGATGCCTGGCCTGTATTTACAACCCTGAGAGCGCAACTGCTTCGGCAAGGGGTGCGATTAAAGGAATCGCGCAGCCAGTCACCAGAAGTCACGACGCAGACGCGAGCTTTGCCGGCGACCTACGAGCACAACGCACGCACAGAAGTCGCTGCACTAATACCGGACACCTTGTGTTCGTAAGGCTGCGTCGACACTAGGCGGGCCGTGCCGATTTGGTGAAATATCGTTGTATAAAATTCAGCTAGTTTTACACCAGGAGCGGACCAAAGTTTTGATTTTTAGGGTTTATCCTGAGTAAGCAGCAACGCGTCTCTGCTTTGGTTTCCTCGCCGGACGCGACGCAGCTGCCGAGACCCCCGAGAGAACGCGAAGCTCAGACCGCTTTCGAGACTTAAGCCCTGTTACTTCGCGTTTTGTGTCGGAACATCTCGCCTCTGCTTAACAGCGTGCGCTTCGCCAACAGACCTTAAAAAAAAGGGCAGCCTGGCAATAGCCCCGCTTCCAAAACCTCCGTCGATTGAAGCCTCCCGTGCCCACTCGCGGCAGAAAAAGCCCACTCGAGGCAGAGAAAGCCCACTCCCGGCTTCCCCGCAGGGAAACCCTGAGGCTGGGGGGACCCCCCCGAGTGTCAGAGGCAGGAGGGAAGCCCGGGGACCCCCACCGGAGCCCACGGCAGCCAGCTCCCCGCGGGGGAACCCAGTCACCGGGGGTTCCCCCCCCCCGCCCCGCTCCGCTCGCCCTAACGAGCCCTAATTAGCGCCGAACGCCTGCCCGCCGCTTCAGCTCGGCGGCCCCCCGTTCCCCCCGCGCTCGCAGCCCGAAGCGGCTGATAAATTTGGGGGGGACACACACAGGGACGTTCTCCCCTCACCCGCTCCCAAAGTCCCGACCTTCCCCCCCCCCCAACCCCCGAGGGGCTGCTCCGGCAGCCCCCGCTGCAAAGCCGAGGTGCTGGGGGACTTCTCCGGAGCCCCTTTCGCCTCACAAAGCGACTAGAGGAGGAGGAGGAGGAAGATCCCGCCGGCCCCTCACTCACCTCCGCCAAGAAGTTGTCCATGGTGGCCCCTGGGCCCGCCCGCGGGTGCGCAGCGCCGGGCCCCAGCCGCGCACCATGTGCCGCCCGGCCCGGCCCGGCCCGGCCCCAGCCAGCCGCCTCAGCCGCCTCAGCCGCCCCGCCGCTCCATCGCGTCCCGCAGGCCGGCCCGCTTCGCCTTTGTCCGCCCTCCCTCCCTCAGAGCCGCTCTCCCGGGCGGTCCCGGCACCTCATAGCCGCCGCTGGCAGCCGGGGGGGGGGAGGAGGGCGAGGAAGGAGGGCTCCCGCCGCCGCCGCCACACGCCGCCGCAGCCCGGGGCCGCCCCGTCCCGTCCCGCCGGGGCTGAGGCGGAGGCGGAGCCGGGGCCGCCCCGCTCCCCTCCCCGCGGCGGGCTCCCGGCCCGCCCGGCCCTCCCCGGGTGGGCACCACAAAGGCGGGCGAAGCCGTCGCCGACGGAGGGAGGAGGACACGTACCTGCGGGCTGCCGCTGCTTACAGCGGGGTGTTGGTGACCTTCCCGGCGCGGCTGGGTGCGGGCTCTTGCCAGCCGTACCCGTGTTCCTTTACTAAACGCGTACTCCAACAGCCATTCCTTCCCGTACCCGTGTTCCTTTACTAAAATACTCCAACAGCCATTCCTTCCCGTACCCGTGTTCCTTTACTAAACGCGTACTCCGACAGCCATTCCTTCCCGTACCCGTGTTCCTTTACTAAACTACTCCAACAGCCATTCCTTCCCGTACCCGTGTTCCTTTACTAAACACGTACTCCAACAGCCATTCCTTCCCGTACCCGTGTTCCTTTACTAAACACATAACTCCAACAGCCATTCCTTCCCGTACCCGTGTTCCTTTACTAAACACATAACTCCAACAGCCATTGCTTCCCACTGAGGCGCGGATAAAGTCGCCTTCGGGCCACCTAGGCACCCACCAGGCTTCGTTCAGCAGCTCGCTCCAGTCCTTTACAGTTTTGCAAAGCAGAATTTCATTTTTTTGGGGGGGGAAATATTCCCTCTCCGTCATTTTGCACCCTTGCCCTGCCGTAAGTAACAAGGAACACGGCAAAGGAGAATCAAATCTTGCAGGCGCGGGTTTATTTCACTCACGTTGTGGAAAGAAACGTACCAAAAATGAGTTGCAGCCATAAAGAAAGTGAACGCAGGATTCGGTCTTTTGGTCGCAGGCAGAATCCGAACATTGCTTCGGGAGCTTGAGCATGTGAGGAGTGATATGGGAGACCAGCCCTCGACACCAGAAATAATCACGAGGGGGCAACTCTCATTTTTCTTAAGGTGTCACAGGAGCTGACGAGTAAAGCACAACAAGCACCGCTAAAAAGGCAAGTTTAAGAATACATACGCTACACAAGGAAAAACATTCTTCCTTCATCTCTGTGTTCAAAAAAATACAACAATGTGAACAAAGAGGAGAGCACGCAAAAGAGGTTTGGCTTTGAGATACGTAATGTCCAAAACGGGGTTCTGCTCATCATGGAGGTTCACCCGGCGATGTCCAGGCAAACTGCTGTGCTGTCAAGGTCGGAGCTGGGACAAACCAGCACCAGAGGGACTTTCTGTCGAACGGGTACCTGCCAGAGCCTCCGTGGGGGCTGCGGCTGCCCACCCCGTCCGACAGAAACAAGGTGGGGGGAAGCCTTCAGGAAAACTGCCTCGGACATGGCCATCTTCCAGCCCCAGGAATACAGGTCGTACCTTCCTACGGTTGCATTGAAACTCAAGGTTTGCAGAGGATTTCACCTGAATTCGCCTGTCTACACACTACCAACTCGCAGTGGAGTTAGCCTAAGTAGCTGTTCCACTGTAGATTATATGGTATAAATCCCAGTGTGGAAGCTCTGTAACTCTATTCCAAACTACCGTGCTTCCAAAGTTACTCCAGGGGAATAGGGTTTTTTCCACAGTCACTGTGCCAGAAAGCTTCCCCACTCAGACAAGCCCTAATTTGGGGAGGGCTGAGTCAGATCAGAGGTATTTATTAAGTTATTTTGACTTCTGATTGAGTACTTTGTTTGACACCATGCTATTGGAATGTAACGTGCATGTCTGGCTACTGCATTGCACGTACTCAGGTCTACGAACTACAACAACGTAGGAATTCATGAAAACCTTGAATCTGTCATCCAATAAAAGCAGCCTGTGCTTTTTTAAATGAGCATTTCAGTAAATGACAAGAAACCCTTACCAACAGAATAGGGCCAGTTTCATGCAGCCTAAAAATACATTGCAGAAAGAATGAGTATTCTCTTGTGGTGTGGATGTATTGCAAAAGACTGAGTAACTCTTAAGACTTTTATTAGGATTTAGAACAACTGCAAAGAAGCACAAGCAGGAGGGGTCTAGGAAGAGGGATTTGGGGAGCGGAGGGGAAGGGAAGAGCAGTTTGTACAGTCACTCCGACAAGCTGCTTCCTTCTCTCCTTCTTTGTCTTCTCGTGGCAGTCCCGCTCGCAGTTTGTAAGGGCTAGCATCTGTGTCTCATAGGAAAGGGGTTTTGAAACACAGCGTTTCCTTTTCCCGCTCTGAAAATGACCCCAAACTAGTTTCTTACTCATTTTATGCAACTGTTTTGGAATTTGGAAAACCCCACAGATATGCTGTACAAAGCTCCCTACATCTATGAACATCTGGGGACTTGGCCAGTTCTACACAGCTCCAATTTTCTTTTAATCGGTAGAAATTCCTTCGCTGATTGTGTGCCTAAGGTAAATTACTTCCTTTTGAAGCTGCTCACATGCAGGCCGGCTCAGTTTTCAGCCCGGGTGAGGACCAGGAATGGACCAAAGGCTCACCTCCACGTCCCCGATGAGACAGCTCCTCTCTGGCCAGAAAGGTCTTCCCCAGCTTGCGCGGGTGGTCGGTGGTGAGGTGAGCTGGCTGGCCAGCGGGCCGGTCGTGATTTAACCCCGGGCGGCAACTAAGCACCACGCAGCCGCTCGCTCACTCCCCCCCTGTCCAGTGGGATGGGGGAGAGAACTGGAAAAAAGAAGTAAAACTCGTGGGCTGAGGTAAGAACAGTTTAATAATTGAAATTAAAAAATAAAATAAAATAATAGTAATGAAGATAACAAAAAGAGCATGAAATAAAAGACAAGAAAAGACAAGTGATGCACAATGCAATTGCTCACCACCCGCTGAGCGATGCCTGAGCAGCGATCTGTCCCTCCCAGCCAACTCCCCCCAGTTTCTATACTGAGCATGACGGTCTGTGGTATGGAATATCCCTCTGCCTGGTTCGGGTGAGTTCTCCTGGCCGTGCTCCATCCCAGCTTCTTATGCACCTGCTTGCTTGAAAAATCCTTAATTTAGGATAAGCGCTACTTAGCAACAACTAAAACATCAGTGTGTTATCAGCATTGTTCTCATACTAAATCCGAACCACAGCACTATACCAGCTATTAAGAATAAAACTGACTTTATCCCAGCCGAAACCAGGACAGGGCCCCTTTCCCCCAGCCTCTCTCTTGCTCCATGCAGTACAGCTTCGGCATTTGCTAGATTGGCTTTACTCTCAGCTGGTCTGTTAGACCGTTTTAATATTCCTCACTTACTGAAATTCGCTGCGTTACATGGGTCAGGTCGCATCTTCACCCAGCTTTTCTGACCTTTCTTCCCTCTACCAGTAGTTGCTAAAGTCCATGTTTGACCAAAATGTCTGACAGAAGACAGACGTCTCTTCCTTCCCTAGCTCCAAAGTAATCTTAGCAGCTGCAACTTTCATAAGACCCTGGACTTTTAAAACAGATTTTAACTACTCCTGTCTCTGTCAACGACTGGAAACGTCCCATGGCACGCAGCTCTCTCTATTTCTGCTCTAGAGGCAAACCCAACTTACTGGCTGAAGCCCAGTTATTTACAAATCATATGTTTTGCCTGAGCTGTGTTTATTCACAGGGAATTTCCACAGACCAAATTTGTAGGACCTTTTTTTAAAGATTTATTGCACCCGCATTTATTACAAAGTTCACAGACATGACTGCATCCCAACGAGCCATTAATTCATTCAGTACCTCTAGGACGCATGGGCAAGGTGGGGGGAGCCCTGGGGAGGCGGGTGGTCAGGGACGGTCAGGGCTGGTGGTGCCCTCGGGACCGTGACAGTAACCGTGTTTGAAACCAAACAGGTTGTTCTGTTGCAAGTCCCACGTCTTTACTGGTTCTTACTGTTCATGATGATGGTTTCTGTGCATTTCACAAATCCTGCTCCCCGTTCAATAAGCAAAGACTTGTTCAATTGCCCCAACCTTAATACAAAACCTGTGGGGAGCATCTTTGTGCTAAAAACCTTTATATTCTGTGATTTTTTAAAAAGGCTGATGAGTTTTCATTACATGCATGTGATGCTTTGTTCTTGCCTGGCTTACCTGATTTCTGAGTTGCCATTCTTCCACAGCGGTATCACTGAAGTGACTGATTTTAGCTTTTGCAAGCCTGACAAAAGGTTTATTGCACAAAAGCTTTCCCTCTGCATCACCCTCTGGAGAAGCTTTCCTTCCCTACTGACTGCGCTGAAGCAGGTTACCTGCCTTACCCCACAGCACTGCTACCCCTTCTGTCGGACATGTGGATTGTTTTCAGTCAAAGAATTAAATGATCTATTCAGTTAATTCAATCTTACTAAGTAAAAGGAGCCTAAATTAAAGTTCTCTTCTCACCAAAATGAGGCAGTGTGTTTCTTTGCTCACAGCTCCAGGCCTCATTTCATCCAGTGCTCTCTCTAAAATTTGCTCTCAGATTTTTCCCCACGGGGTCTTTGTCCACGGTATACTTCATTTTCAGAGTGGCTTTGCATATGGTCTACATTTCTGGTAAGAATTCCTGTTTCTTTAAACTTACTCCAAAAGAGGAGTTTAACCACTACTTGTGTTTGTTCTCCGGGGCTGCTATTGCACTTGCGAGCTCCACTAACGTTTCACCTAACTAACTTTTGGTAGACAAGATGTTTGGCATTGACATTGTCCAACAAAACCTCAGAGTTCAAGCTCAAGGCGTTACTGGAGAAACAAATATTTATTTCTGTAGTGGGTGACAGCATACAGTCAGACTGCTAGCACAGAGCACAATTTGCTACCACACAAGTTTTGAAGGATACAATGAAAGAAAAGGTTGCTCCAGCCAAAATTGTCACTATCTGTGCAGAGCAAAAAACCCAGATTCCTCACGTTCTTGCCCATCGTAACTCCTTCGCAAGCATGTGCTCAGGTTTCAAAGCCAGTTCCAGGTCATGGTCCTAGCTTTCAAAATAATGAATGGATTCTCTTCAAATGAATACCCAACAACAGGGCTGGACAGTCTTCCTCTTCTTCTGAATCCTGCTTGTAATAAGCCAGCTCTCCCCGTGTGCTGCACCGGGAACTAAGCGTCTGACTGGCAGTTGTGAACTCCGTGAGATGCGAGGTGCTTCAGCGTTAGGTCCTGTTATGCTGAACTACATCTTGCCAGGACAAGCCTAGCCCTTAAGCGTCATAAGCAATGGATCAAATGAATTATTCATGCTCACAGATGAACTTTAGTTATTAACCTCTAGGAGTAATAAATAAATAAAAAGTGAAGAGCCGGCAGATTTTTCTAACAGCTTCATTTATAGCTACTATAACATAAAGGCATTTCAACATTTTCTTTTTATCTAAACAACCTCCCAGTAGGAATGAAGAAAAAACAGCTGGGAGACACTTTCTTGGCTTCGTCAGCCTCCCTCTCTCTTCTGGATCCCAACAGCTTCTTCCATCACTTTGACCTCCTTACACCCTAATTCCCTTGACTGTAGTTTCAGTGCAAGTACTTTTACGGAGTCCTGGATGAGAAAAAAATAACAGCGGTAGTGGTCCCACACAAGAATCACAGACACCATGGATGTGATACCTTCCGTGCTGCTGGGCTGACCACATATCCAAACCAGGAGGCCGATTCCTTGTTTGGGATGTACAAATCCAAAACTGTTACCATGGAGCTGGATTGCCATATGACAGTGCATTTAACCCTCTTAGGGTCTGGCGAAGTGCATTAAGTACATGATGTTATACCTGGTTTCTGACCAGAACCTCTACCTGGGAGATTCTAAGTTTTATTTTCCACATAAGAAAACGGTCTCTATTACAAGATTTTGAAATACAGTTTCACAGAACTCAGCCTTTTTCCCCATGATGCCAAGCCACCTCTTGATTTAACAGCTGGCAGCACTCACATGAAGATGGACAGATTTCTACCTCCCCATATTTTTACCTATTTCCTGAATTCTACTCAGCCCCCCAGGCACTGCCTTGCTCTCCCTTGCTTATGATCCCTAGGCTGTTTCTTCACTCCATCCCTCGTATCATGAAGCGACCTGCTTCCTTCTGGGCCCTCCAGGCAGCACCACTGCTCGTGGCGGCCGGCTCACGTTCCCTACGTGCAGCTTCTGTCACCCTTGGCTGTCTGAGCCTCATCGACCCTTCTTCTCATTTCAGACCGCTGCGGCATTTCTTCCTTGCCGGCATCTTTTAATCTGGCTCTTCTTCTCTTACGTGCAACCTATTAATTTTAATTCTATTTATCAGTTTTTAGAGAAGATACCAACAGAGGAAGTTGTATTGTACAAGAACATTGGTTTATCACATGAAGATATCTGCTGGAAGAAAAACAGAGGAGTGGCAGACAAAAGCTATCAAAAAGCTTAGAATCAGCTAAGGGATAAAGACAGTGGAAAGCATAAGAAAAAGCATAAAAAGCAATGAAAGCTTTTCTCATCTTCTGAATCAAACTGCGAATGTGTTTTCCTTGTCTTCACCCAGGAAGCCTGTTTAAAGACATGTGTTTAAAGGCAGCTTCTCGTTGCAAACCCTGCAGTCGCAGTTTATGCACATGTTCACCTATCAGGTAGTCAGAGCCGTGCAGAACATTGCTACCCCTCTCTGAAGGTCACCACCCCCCGAGCAGAGCCCAGCGGGGGAACCCACGAGGGCACATTTGCTGCCTCGGTGCCGCGTAAACCAGGTTAGTTCAAAACACTTCCCCTAGCAATTTAAACTAGGTCATCCTCGTTTCTACCGAGGCAAACAAGGAACACCCACGCTTTGCTTGCCACTGGCGGTACTACGGAAGGAAAAAGCTTCGGTAAAAGGGCAGCAAACCCCAGCGAGGGCCAGTCATACCTTAAGCCACTGCAGCTGTTCAGTCAGCAAATATAATTCAAAGGCTGCCTTCTCACTTGTGGTGTCAGGCCAGATTAAACAATGCCCATGCTCTATCCCCACCATTTACTGCTCCCTCAGCTGTGGTACGTGCAAAGGGTACATTAGCGCTGTAGCTCGGCACCTCAGAAGTGAGTTTCCAGGTCTCTCCCACTTCTCGCGCTTCAGCTCACGCTGGGGAGCAGTCCCAGAGCGTGCAAACTGCGTGCCCTCCGTAGGAAACGAAGATAAAAAATACGCTGCAGAAACACTCTTGCTGGCTAAAGGGCGATCGGGACGTAGGACGAGATTAGAGCTAGTCTGAAGTACAGCCTCCTGAAGGGCGCCTAGGATGGACAACGGGTCCCCAAAATGATGTTTCACTCTATGGATACGCTCCTATTTCCCTGCACCATTGGCTTGTGTAGCATAGCCGTTCTGTCGCCACGGGTCAGTGCAGCAAACGGGATGGGGGAACTGATCCAAACTTTTTCTTTTGGTTTGAGTTCTGGGGTTTTTTTGTTTTCTTAAAACAAAAACTTGACAGAGAAAAGTTTTGATTTGGACCAGTTCCCTGAGCAGGTTCAGATAAATACCTTGCAAACAAATATTTTTGCAATAGAGAGAGGTGCAACGACAAGGGTGCTCTGCATTGCTGCTAGCATTTATTACTCGTACCAGCTCACAGCTTCAAAGAGCCAGGAGGAAGAACCTTCACAGCCTCTTGCGCTTCAGAGAAAGTTTATACCTTTCAGATATTTAGACTTTATCAGCCTGAGGGTTAATTAATACTGTCCGTGAGTGCCCTTCTGTTAGAAGTTTCTTTCCATGCATCTGCCATGGGAAGAAATATTCTTCCCCTTTGCCCCTAGATTCCTTCCTGTGTTTGAAATCAAGCAATCCCACCATAGCACAGGAGAGCAAAATACTTATTTCGAAGCAGACAGAATTTCCCACAAACTCTGGGTGGACTTAAATGACAATATCACAGTCTTAGTGAGACACTCAGAATGCTGTGAACCTACATGTTATAGAGGCGGATGTTCTTAGGAAGTGTGTTAAAAACTGCATTTAATAATACAAAAAATGAAATTTGGTCATTGTATCCTTTCATAATCACATTTACTACTTAACAAATCTTGCCTGAAATCTTCTCAAAACCTTCTCTGGTATTGCATTGATGTGATCCGTTTGATTTTGGTAGCTTAAATTTTTGCCCAAATACACTTGTTACGCTTTAATATCTTATTCGTGTATAATTTTAGGATGTGTTTGGGTCTCTGTTGAACTATAACTTTATATGTTTGCTTATTTACTGAATGCATTCAAGTGAATAAACATGCTATTTCTTTGGTACAAACAAAAGCAAAGTTCCTGGCTTACATCAGCTTGTTGTCCCGGAATAGAATCAAAGGCTGCTAAGGTAGTTTATGTCCCTATTTAGAAATAGGAAAACCTTTGTTTTGTGTACACAGATACTAAGCACTTCAGCTTGAGATGTTAGAGGAAGCTGGGGAAGTTAGCAAGCCCAGTGCTAGCTATGTTCTTGGCATGCATTCTGCCTGAAGCAATATTTGGTGTTTGTTTTCACTTGCAGCATATGACAATTAGTAGACTGGAAAGACATGGTAGTGATGTTTAGTTCCAGGCTCGTTAAAGGATATATAAGACCGTATCTTCTATTTCCCTTGATTCTTATCCCAACTGCTCTACTGTATACCATTCCCCTAACACCCGTAAAACTGTAGCAATGCTTATTCTTTTCTTTTGCAATGAATTACAGGATTTACACAGGATGCAGCAGCAAACTGTAAACAGAAAATGAAGTAGAGAACAATTCCATAAATACAGTCATTAACATCTGAGTAACAAACACAGCAGCAAACCAGGTATTTTTCAACAACGTGACAGGAGCGAGCCCGCTACTTCCAATGGGCTTTCAAAGGGAAACTGGGAAATAACTTGCGTTTGGATCTTTGCAAAAATCTTTCTCAAAACAGTTAACACCTGTGGGGATGCATCCAAGCAAGTGCACTACCAGGACCTCACGCCTTTTCTGCCCAGCTGATGCAAATAGGTAGAATTCCAGATACAGTGGAACATAGTGACTAGTGACCCTTATTTTATCTTTTTTTTTTTCCCTAACTACTTCAGAATTCCACAACTGGAAATATTTTCTTTGTGTATGTGGGCAGAAGTTTGAATACAACAGTGCGGTATAAGTGGGTTTTGCCCTTCAGTTATTATGTCAGTAATTTTTTCCATTAAGAAAACTACTGAATCTTTGCAAGAGATTTTTACTCAGAAGCATTCCAAAGCCTTCTAGAAAGCCGGCAGCACAGCTAATTCCTTCTGCATCTAGCAAAAATTCTCCTCCAAGTTTAAAAACTTCAAAAGCAAGTGGAAACCTCTTCAGAGAGGAAGCCAAGACCAACGTATTTGTGTGAAAATCCCAGCAGAATCAAGTTAGATGGAGGGAAATCTGGCAGAAGAGCCAGCTGACATCTGGAGGGTGAGCCGAATAGTGGTATTCCTCCTAGTCACAGTTATCAGAGTAAAAACTGCAGGAAATCGAGCCCTTGCTCTGCGCACAGGTGAAGCACTGCCGCTTCTGTTGCTCTACTGAATGCTAATCTGGCAGCATGACTCTGCCTTGGCTGGGAGAAGCAATCTCTAAAGTCTGATCTAGACTAAATTTCGTGGTAACAACAAATCTGGAGGATATTTTGTCCTGACTAAAAATAAAAATGTCTGGTTGAATTCAGAGCAGCCTTTGCTGCTGACTGACCTAAATAAACTTTACTAGTTGAAAGGGATGAGTAGTTCAGCTCTGTAAGTTCATTTAGTGAATCAGCTCTTGTCTAGAAGCGTTGGGAGAAGGTTTCCTCTTATCTTCAGAAAAATAGGTGAATCCCTTCGCGGGGAAAAAGCCAACATTAAAAAAATAAATGTCAAAAGACGAAGCTGAGTGTGTTAAGAACAAAATGTGTGCTAAATTAGGGTTGTATGTTTTGTCTTTCCTGTTATTAATGGCATCCTCAGAGGATACTGACTCACTCGATGACTGAAGTGCTTGTGGTTTGGGACCCATCCTGAGCCACTAATCCTGGAACCAGGGAAGCTCTTCCCTTTTCTTTACATAAGGAAGCTTCCAGATCCAGTTGCCATTTGTTGCAACACTAAGAAACACGGGCAGCAAAGCGCCCAAGTTAGGACTCTCTAAAAGGGACCAAGTTATCATCTCATGAGGTTATCCAGCTACCGGCGAGACTTTCTAACAGGGAACGATCAGGGTTTCGGCAGCCTTCGAGTCCCTTCGCACCAGTCAGACCAAGGACTGGCTTTGCAAGTCGGCACTTCACCCTGTCCCTGCAAGGAGGGATCTGTCAGCCGTGGGCACAGACAGACCTCACCCGTGGTCCGAGAAGCAGAGCTGAGGAGCCTGCCAGCATGGTTTGTTTGCAGCCATCTAGCCTGCCTTCAGATTCTGTCTCTGATGTAAATTCCTGCCCCTTCTCTTTGCACAATGCTAACACACTTGCTGTTGTTTTTCTTCTGTTCCCGGGAAGTGATCGGTGAAAGGGCTGCACATTTTAGGCTCAGTGCTGTGTTTACACTCGAGTGTTTTAGCTTGATTAGAAATTCAACTCTTCTTATTACTCAGGTGGCAGGATTACTGCCGTGGAAAGCACCTGCCTTTAGGGAAAGGAGATAAATAATTCAAACCTTATACTGAAAGTCACCTTCTTCTGCCACTGTGCTTGATGTTTACTGGGACCTTCTAGCAGTCACAATCGTTGCAACGTCTCCACTGTGTGACACTGACGCTGCTGAAATGGGGTAGCAGTTGTAAGGCCTCTTCTGCCTTCATGCTGCACTAAGGATGTGGCATGTAGGAAACGGACCTTCCCAACAGTGAGATGATAAAGAGTTCTCCTTGTCAGAGTACTTGTCAGAATTGTCATTTTATGTTTTCCCAATACATGGCCTGACCTCAGCAAGATAGTGATCTGGCTTTAAAAGCGTAACTAATTGTACAGAAAAAGTATGCATTTTTCAATTTTAATTCTGTAGCAACATTTAGTAATTCTTAATACTCTAAGTGATTTTAAAAGGACCCAAGTTGAAGAAACTTTGAAAAGGTTTCCATATTTAGATGTAAAATGTTAATTGTCTGAAAAGTCTGAGCAGGGTTCTGTTGAGCAAATTAGTTATGCATGCAGTGAAAAGATGGCCTCAAGATGCTCCCAAGCTAGGAACCTGGTGAAGCACTCCTAGGGTTTTCTTCTCATTCCTCACATGCTCACCTCCGCCTCTTTGTTACTTTTGCTACTACATACCTTTGGTTTCCAAATTATTGCCCTGCGAGTGGGTCTTCGGAACTCCCTGGAGCCCTTGCTAAGGCAGGGAGTCCTGTGCGTACGCAACAGCAGGCAGTCCGGGCAGCGGTTCACAGACTCACACTTCACACTACACGTCTGGCTTGGCATGATGTCTCAGCTGCGTGAAGATCAGCTTGTGCTTAAGTCTTCACTGAACTGGATCGAGTGACAGTAATCTTGCCTAAGGTGGCCCTTAGAACACCTAACTACCGTTTAGCAATAAAACCCAGGAACCTGAAGTGATGTGTGAGCAATTTAAAATGTTAATTTTCAAATCTTTCCTTTTTTAAATGTTTACAGTAGATAACAACGTTTATGAAATACACCCAATGCTATTTTTATCTAACTGGAAGTTACTCCCGCAGTCTTGCTAGAAATGTGCTGGGATTTACAGCTGTGTAACTGAGAGACAAATTACGGTCAAACAGTTGGACTGCACTCTGAACAGCGATGCAGTGGGAAAGTAGCTCCAATTTCAGCCGAGTAGCTGCTGCTGAAGCCTCAGTCTGCAACTGCTCGTTAGTGCACGCTGCTTCACGAGCAGGGCAAATCCATAAATCCTTTCACTTCTGGCTAAGCCATGCCTATCCTCTGTGCTGCAGTGTGGAGCCCCTGAAGAGGAAGGTTTTGTGCTACACTCTGGGTCCCGTGGTGTTCTTCTGCACCTACCTGAGCTCTGAGAGCTGCTCCCTAACCCGTGCAATGTGACAGTGAGGTGCCACCGCAAAGTGCAATGCTGTGCTGGCCCAGCAAGGGAGTGGGTCGGTCTGTAAGAGCATAAATTCGCTGTAAGGCTTCCCAGTTCATACATACCAAGAGTGTTTTCTAATTAAGAGGTCTCTACTGCTTTAAAACTGCCAGTCAAAATGGTTTCTTTTTGGTTTTGGGGGAATGGGAGATTTTGTTTTCTGAGTGACCTTAAATTACCCAGACTATACAATGGATGGCATGATCAGGACACTCACAGTGACCACTTCTTCCTCTGTAGTCCTCCCCCAGCATCTTTTGTCCAAACTACATCAGATCCATTCATGAAGTTTTCTTCTTCCAGTCTTACACTATTCCTAAAAAATTCACAAAGGCAGAATTGATATTCCAAAAAATAATGCCAGCAGGAAACAGAATGGAGACTGAGGCATTCTCATCTTGAGAAACAGGCCAACAAAGAGAATATTGTCTTCATTTTGTAAAAGTTTATTGTCAAATTGCTTTGACCTCAGCTTTAGACTTATCTATATGTTGCTCTGTAGCAAAATTTGAAATGCTGACAGAATGGCATCAGTGCTCACAGTACAGTAATCTCATGACATCTTTTGCAGTTGGTCTTTATGCTCACCATGATAAAACAGCAGCCCAAAAGGGCGCATTATGTCTAATTAGCCTGACTCAAACTTGGACGTTATGCAATGGAGAAATACAAACCAGCAAATGTTTTCTTGACTCAACTGCTGGCAGTATTCAGCTTTTGAAATCTTTCAAAATGAAGTATTTAGGAAGATTTTTCACTTAACAAGGTGCAACCCAGCTTCTAAATACAATCCAGTTTTTGCTTGGAAGCCTGCCACGAAGGGTCAGTACTGAATATTCCTGATAGTAGCACATAAGTACACTTGTAGCTTGTGAAGCAGCTGGCATTTCTTTAGAGAGCTGTGCTTTGTCAGGAGCTTCACAGTCTACAGAGATGGCAACGAGACTGAGATCTGCAGACATGAATAGGTCATCCAAGTAGCGACGGTCAAAGAACATCAGATTTTTAAAGTCTGTAAGTACAGACTTTATACAAAATCAGCAAATGGTCTCTTTCTGCTAAACTAGGGTGAAATGAAGAAAACACTGCCAATATAGAAATTCTGAAACAGCCCTTAAACATTCACATCTCAAAACTGGTATCACCATACTTATACCTAATGACTTGGAGACCAAATAATTGTGAAGGTAAACTATGTTTTAAAAGATCTCTCAAAATCAATAGCTTTAGGTACTTTGGTTACGCAGCGATGGAAAATGTGCACTTCAGAGCTGCTTCCTGTGCTGATACTTGTGCAGTGAGAATGGGGGAACTGATCTCTGAATAAGACTTTTGATGATCATCTAATTTACTTAAACAGAAAAGTGATCAGGTACAATGGGGACCTAGTTTTCTTTCACTTACACTTTTTTCCCCGACGATAAATCCATTCAGTTAAAGAAGTCATAAAAATAAAAGACAGAAGCAAACTGGATTCAATTTATTAAAGATCAAAACTGAGATTGGGAGAAACACCACTGTATAGAAAAGCTACGAGATGAACCTAATAAAAAATTCTGTGGTAGTTCATAATCTTGCAACATATCTAATGACAACGTCCTGGGGGACAGGGCAGAATGAACATAGCTCTTTACATAGGACAGCACGATAGAGAAGCTATCAGATTTTCATTAGAAAGCAGAGTTTTTTCATTTCTACTGGATTTATTATAGTAGTTATTAAGGTCAATAAAGCACACCATTGACTCCAGGGAAGATGTCAAGAGATACAGCAAACAAGCCGTTATTGATTGGGCTCAGGGACAATGAAATACCCACTGACCCATTCCCAGATCAGTTATTTACTGCTTTTGGTTATTGCTAGGTGACAGCTAGCATGACAGATGTCCTTTATGTTTGTTATATATAAATACTCTAGTTTGCTGGAATACATACCTTTGTGATGCTTCAGAATCTCACGACGCACGGATGAGCTGCAACAATCTATGCAATGAGATGCACAGATATAGATCTGCAAAAAAAAATTAGACACTCTTGTTTAGCACAGAATGATCTTAAGAAATGATACTCACCATGTATGTTTACATGTGCACCTAACATCTAAATACGAGTTTTCATCTTCCCCATATATTATGAAAATTAATGGATGCCAGTACCTTGTCCAATTATAAACAATGTCATGATTTTTATTTTACATTTTGAATGGTGCTCTTATAGTTTACAGTACCTTTGAAAGCCCTTGACATATTTATATCATGCATGAATTACAACCAGCTGTGAATTACAGGGTTGCCGTTCTATCAAAAGCTTCAGGTAATGTCATAAACCACAGGAGAGAAGCCTGATTCACTAAAATCCCAATGGAATTACAGATCTGTTAACTTCCACCTTACTTGCAATTTTACATACAAGCTCTACGTGAGGAGATATCGGTACATATACACCTCCTTGCCCAGATTCCCTTCTCTCAACTCATCCTGCTTCATCATTCCCTCCTTTTTGTGACTCCTCACATCCCTTCATACTGGGCCATATTGCTTTGAGTGGCAACTATAATAATTGGCTCAGCTGCAATTTTAAGGCTCATGACTCCTAATTTCTGTCTGTTCTATTTTACATTATCACTGAACTGCCGCCTGCGGAAAAGTCAGCAAAAGCAAACGTGGGACAATTCATGATACACACAAGTTTACAGGCCAGCGAACTGGCTTAACCCGACAGTGGAAGTGTCTGTGCTAACCTTCCGGGTGGAGAAATGGTGTATCTGGGATGTGGTGTAACGCCTGTCCTGACACTCGTTTATACTGATGCAGATTCCCAGGAGGCACTGGCAGTCTGTCCCACCTTGGCCACCACAACCCCGGGAGAAAGGATTTCTGCCTTCTTTAAAGGCGGAGGCAAGCCAGCTCATTCGGAAATCTAGTCCTTCTGATGATCCACTTTGCACTTTCCTGCCCAGTTTGTACTGCATGGCACAGTACAGAAGGGAATTGTTCTTCTCAGCAAGGATATATCAGAGTAACCACACACACGGCTCCTTCCATTTCTAACATGGAAAGAAAAGGTATTTAACATAGTATTTTTTTTCACATAGAGTCAGGGGACCTGGAAGCCAAGGGGAAGGACCAGTTACGTGTTAGTGGCCAGTATGCCAGTGGGTGCAGCCCAGTGCCAGCGAGTCACCGGGGCAGCAGGACTCCCACCGCCAGCCAGCCAAACAATTTCCAAGCACACCACGCTCCGCACGTCTTGTCAGCGTGACTCAGTCGTATTGTTTAATGCCTGCCCACACTTTAATGAAACGTCAACAAAAAAAGATAGAGTTTACGTAATTTACACCTGGATGAGCTACACCTCATCTTGTCTTCCCAATGCTCACAATTTAAGATTTTTGTAGCTTTCTGAAAATGTTGAAGATCAAGCCGCATCGAAAAGTTTGAGTAAATCTAATAGCTAGCAAGGGTTAAATAAATCTAATAGCTAGCAATGAAACCCCAGAATCCAGGGCTGCAAAAGCCAGGACTTGCAGAATTTGGCACTTGAGAACAGATTGTACAGGTGCAGAACTACAACAGCTGTGTATGATCATAGCCAAGGAACAAATTAAAATTGCTCTTGAAATTCCCTTGCAATTAGTGCAGGGGCACTGCACATCATCAAAGTCCATGCTCGCAAGTCCAGGATTTCACAAAGTGAAATGAATGCTCATGACACTGGCTCTGTTTTGGTGTGATTAGCAGTAATTAAACAGCAGGGAAAGTCTCTGCAGACCAGAAGATCTCAGACCCCATTTTGAGGTCTGATGTTGAAAAGCATTTCAAAGAACCTACAGGCCACCTTCCATTTTAAAATGGAAGCCATATCTGCCTGATTTACAATTTTAACCTTTCATAGAAAGCACTTATTCAGACTGTAAACATCCATTGAACAAACAGCTTGTTGGACATATGACCTTAGTCCAAGCGGATTAGCAAACTCAGATAATTTCCCCGTAGCGATAGTATGCCTTTTTCACCACCAGCTCATCTACAGATGATTTTTTAGGAGAAAGAGCACAAACTGGCATAAGAGAATAACCTAATTTCAGTGAATTAGTTCCTCTGGAGTGTAACTGCTCAGAGGAAAATAAATCAATACAAAAAAGCCATATTAATTTTTAATCTTTGATTTGATTTTTCAGAGTAAACATACATTCAGTGCTAAGCACATGAACAGTCCCCTTTACGTCAATGGAAAATTTCACAAAAGTGAATCATGGTCCAATTTATGTCAAGCCTTTACAACAATGCAGAAAAGTGGGGTTTTTTGAAGGTTTGGGGTTTTCTGAAGATTCAGGTTTTTTGAAAGGATGTCTTTGATGTATCAGATACAAAACCCAGACTCACTTATTGTTAAAATAACCAACTAAAGTCAAATCAGAAAATGCAATAATAAAGCTCCTACTGAGATGGCTGAGTGCTATATTGACTTTGTTTTTTCTTTAATACTAATCATATTTCTCCAAGAGAAGAAATTGGTGGTAAAAAATGTGGAAACTGCATCTATCAAAAAGCACTGTACACTGGCATAGACAAGGCAAAACCCGTCTGAGTAGCCACTGTGTCAGGACGGTGTGTTAAACAGAAATTACGGTAACATTTTAAAATGTGCGTGTTGGAAAAAAATCTGTCAGCCTTCTTCCCACTTACTGCCTTCTATTTCAGGCATTGCTAAGATGTGTAAAATATATATGAATAACAAACATGATCTTCAGGCCATAAAAATCTGGAGTGGAAGATAATTCAGTTGTTCATTGTGTGCAGTTCATACTTTAAGTTTTCTATGACACTGCAGAGACTTATGCCCATGCTTAACGTTCTACATTGTTCATAATATCATCTACATGTCTAATGGAGCATAATGCATGCATTTTTATGAGGATCAGCGACCTACCATGCTTTTTGAACTGCCTAACCCTAACAGTGCATCCGCATCACCAAAACGATGTATGCCTATGCAATGCGGGAAGCGGAGACCTGAATTCTGCACGCGAGTTTGCCAGTGATTTTCCTCCCGACCTTGGGCAACTCCCTAAGAAGGTCTGCCGGCACGCTGCCAGACACACTTGACTCCCACGGGGACTTAGTAAGATGTGTGGGAGGATTAAGGCCTTCAATGCTGCGTCCCTGCATCCATTTACATAGTTGGATCCTCAAAGGAAAGATTACCTTGTTTGCAAAGGTGTCCCTGACAAACCTAAAGACCTAAAATTTTAGCTGATACTCTTTCCTGCAACTCATCCTAAGCAAAGACAAGACAGAGAAAAACAACTTCCTTCACTGACAGGCCCTAATCCTTTACTGAATCTTCTTGATGGACCAAGCCTCCCAATGCAGCTGCTTTCTGCAGCACCGGCTCCTCATCCGTGGTGAGAACAGCTGGGAAACTGTTGCATGAAAAAAAAGATGGGGAGAATTATCTTTGGGACCTTTCACTTTAGGACGTAGTTCTGTTTGCAGTTTTAAAGTCTTGAAGCTTACGTACATACAGATGCCATATCAAAATGAACAAACCAGTCTGCAGAGCAAAGCACGGAGCCGACAGGAAATGCCTTAAGGTAACCCCGGCAACCTTAATTTTCTCCATTTGTGCAGTCTTTAATTTTGTCATCACACAGTAATGACTCTCCTTCAGCAGACTTCCCTGCCAGATGTTTATAGCAGCACAAGCAACCACCAAGTTTAAGGTATCTAGCCGGTCTGTGCTGGAAAAATAACAAAAAACCCAGTTGTAAAGCCCACATGGAAATGTACTGATCTTTCAGCTCTGAGAAAAACCCCATAGTTCCTATGCACTCAGTTTTCACTTGTAAGGTGGGAAAAACTGAGGGAAAGGAAGCACAAAAACCTCTGTGAACAGTCCATCCTATGTAGAAATAATACTTCTCGGATGTTGACACAAGTTTATCCAACTTCTCAATACATCTAAAAGCAGCTATGTTGTTAGAAAACCAATCCTGACCACTACCAAGCTCTGTCTCTCAAGGTTTCCTAGCCATCAAGTTTATTTTTCAAACAAGAGCTTGTTCACTTAACTGGGAAAAAAAAAATCATTATATTAAAATTTTATTTTTAATACACAACAAAATGTTTTTCAATAGATAACATTTTCAAAGACAAATCAAATTTCTTTATGAAGTCCCTTTTGGGAGAAATTGTTCCCCTGGAACTCTCACAAATGTGGAGGCAACAGAGGAACAGTTACTGTTATACTGTTTGTATAGTCGCTGTTTATAGCAAACACCGTTGCTGATTTTGTGATTTCTTAGAGAGACTGCAGCTGGAAATGCAGTAAGGTTGTTCCCCCCACCCCCACTGGATTAGCTACGCTAGGATTTTGTGTTGAGGAGACTAGCAACTGGAGTTTTCCCCAGTACTAAAACTATAAATAATAATCCCGTCTTCTTCTCTATAGCCAGTGGAGCTAGTAATCAGGCTAAGAGCTTCTAGAGCAATTGAGGAATATCTGCATTAGTGTTTATGAAATATTAAGTACTAAAGAGCCAATCGGCTACTAATTTATCCAAGATAAATACTTCCACATGAAACAAAAGTAAAGATGGTACAGAGGAAAAAAAAAGTTTACCCATGCTGTCTAAATTGTAGCATTTGCTGCATGCTGGCTGAGTAACCAGCCACTTCATTATTTATTTGTGAATACAAGGGTTCTACATGTGTCAAATTCACTATTTTTCAGTTGTAGGTGGACCAAAGTTGTAAAGCAGAAATTTGTGTTTAACTCAAAAGGCAGTAGGAGGCTGTGATCTATTATTGTTGAAGCAAGCAAAAGGACTGCCTTTGAAAAATGAGTCTGGGGTATCCACTGTAGAAAGAAAATACAAAAGTACACAAGCAAGAGTAATAAGCAAAATAGAAAAGATGAAGTAATAATAAATCAAGCATAGGAGTCACCTAAGAACCTTGCAAGCTGATGTGCAACGATGGCCACATCTGGAAAATTCCTCTGAATTTCAATCTCTGGACTTGAAGGCTCAGAAAAACGAGGCAAGCAGATCACAGGCATCCATTAATAATCCCCCATGTCTCTTCTGGGGTCAGTTATCCCTTGCAACAGATCTCATGTTAAAATTTAGCATGTTGGCCTCAAAACTAAAATCAGGTTATTAATCACAGAGTTTGAGAAGTATTTATGACAATCTCTTTTCCCTATTTTATCTCCCATTACAAGAGGATCCAAAGGCTTTTATACCCGAGGGCAAATACAGTCTTGCTGCTTTGAAATAAGAATTTCAGTGTGGAGTTTAAAATCAACTGAAAACATCAGTCCAGTCCAAAGATAATCCACCCATTTAATTAAAACTACAGGACAGGGGTCACACCTCACCTGACACTGAAAATTTGGTTGGTTGGTTTGCACGTCTGCAATGTTTGTTTCTAAGTTTTCCAGTAAGGCAGGGAGGACAAAGGTCTCCCTCAACTCTCTGCCTCTACTTTTTCTTCTTTAAAATTATGATAGCAAAGCGAAAGCGTCTTGTCAGGTTCCCCCAGGGTGGGTCTGCCACCGCTCACAGAGGCGGTGTTTGTTTCCCCTGCCCCACTGCGTTTCCCCGGGGGGATCCCAGATGTGGAACCCGCAGAGCTTGCAGAAGAAGGTGCCCTACGGAGACTGCTGGGCAGCTCCTAGATGGTCTCCTTGCCAAAGAGCCCTCCCACCAAGCCAAAGATGTGGCCCCGTCTCCCGGCGGGCCTCGGCACAAGCAACGGCCAGCACGTGGCTGTGCGTGACTCGCACGCCGGGCAGGGAGGAAGGCTGCGACGCAGACCCCGGCGCAGAGAGCAAATCGCCTGCCTTCCCCTGGCCACCGGCTCCACGGGTGGACTCTGGACTTGACCTGGCGTGGGCATCCTCATGCTCTAACTACATCTCCAAAGGGATCAGACCTACCTTTGAAATATGATATACAATTCTTGGAAGAATGCCTTATCAGGATTCCTCTAGAAGCCAGATATCACCTCCACTGGCAGGCACTACTTCAGCAAGAAGCCAGAGTACTCTACTAGTACTTCTGGTAGTTTCTGTTAAGTGCAAAGAAGTGCTAGGGGCTCGGCATTAAATATAAACAAATGAGCAAACAAACAGATTTTGCCCACAGCCACCTAAAAGCATAGCTACTCTACTTCTGAGGTCTGCTCAGGAAGATGCAGAGTGTTGGATCCAGCTGACTCGATCCATGCCTAGGAGCAGAATGAGGTGGGGGGAGGTTGCGTGTCTTCTATCCCCCCAGCTGTTCTTCCAAGCACTGAGGAGCAGCAGGGGACCTCCTACAGCGATGTGAAAAAAAATGCGCATTTGAGACAAAGGCAAGATCCAGGCATGTTGTAACCAAAAGGTTTAAAATAGAGATTCACTTCAATAGTTCTAGTCACAGGATTAGAAACTTGTAAGAAGCTTCAAAAAAAATTTCGTTGGACAAAATGCTTTTTCTAAAGCATACACTAAAGAAAAAAGTATAGTGTATTTAATTATATTTTCAGTCCAGAATAAAGTGTCAGTGGAAACGAGGAAGACATGTGCCAAAAGAACCAACAGTTTGGTGGTTAAGGCAGCTCATCTGCTGTGTGGGATAATAAAGTCCAGATCCTGCTTTATATTAGGGAATGTGATTTTCTTTTTATTAATTTAATTGTTTTCTTATTCATGCCAGGAGCAAATTTAAATTTACTTTTGGGAGGTCAAAATTCACTTCATGTTCTTGCAAATGGGCTGAATTATTTATAGTGCATAATGTTAGTAAAAAGATTAGTAAAAAAAGCTTTTTGGGGGGATAATCTACATTTGTATTAGCTAACCAACTTTGGGTTTGATCTATTTGGAAATTGATCAATTCAGAAACAATAAGAAATTATTTACTAACAATTAATAATTCTGCCCACATTTTTCCAGGGCTTTAAGTGCTTGGATAACATTCACCGGATACCAAATGGCAAAAAAGAACATGGGAAAGTGAATTACCTTCCCCATCAAATTTACATCTATATGCATAACCAGCATTTGTGTTTCTGCATTCTTCTCATTTCCCCATGAGAATGCACTAATCCTACTATTCCCAGTCAGGTAAACACTTTTTTTCCTTTCTTTGTTGTGAAAATAGCAACAGGATTTGGCCCACGGGGAAATAAAACTGTAGCAATACTTCAGATATCTTATGCATTGTGTCATTAATGTATTTTGATAAATAGCTTTGATAACAGAGCTCCCATCCCCACTGCTCCTTCAGCTTCTTGATATGAGCTTGTTCTCCAGGTCAGCAATTCAACTCATCAGTGCTATGCAGTCTTCATTAACCTTGGTGTTATATTCACTTGTTGGTATTTTCATACCTCTTACATTTCTTAAAGACTTCTCCAAACTTAAATTAAAGCTTAATGGTACTATAAAGCACTTAAATTGGTTTACAACTAACGTAATGGAGTTCTGCTTGTAAGAATAAGGTGATTTTCGGTGGTATGACATACAAGCCAAGCTGACATTCCCAGCTAACATAGGTTAAACACCACACCTCAGCATGTTACAGAACAGCTTCGATACAAACTCTCCCTAAAATAAGCTAGCATTTTAAATTAAGTGTAACCCAACAGCTTGAAGGCAGGGGCTGAAAGAGCCAGTGCTCATCCCCATTCCTGCAGGCCCCACTGGAAGCACGAGGACTTAAACCCCAGCGGGGAGCCAGCGCGGACACCTGTGGGAGCCCAGTACCTGTGCCCGGGTGTGCACTGCGAGAACGCACTCTGAGCGGTGGGAAATATTGATATAACCACATCCCCAGGGCTCTCCGTCTGGGCTAATTTACATGGGCTTCCCAGTGCCTAGCATCAGTTCACTTACCTCTACATCTCTAGCCATATCTCTGTATAAAACCCTTTTAAATTCAAAACCCTTTTCATTCAAAACCCTTTTAATTCAAATGCAAGAAAAACTCTTTTAACTCAAAAGCAAGAAAAACCCTTTTAATTCAAAACCGAGTGTAGCACAAGCTTGGTTAGAGCTGGTGATGTATTCAAGGAGATTTAGGGTTGGTTTTTATTTTCAGTTTATAAAACATACTGAAAACGATTTGTATACACAGGTACCTGGAACTCTACAGTATTTTGGAAATAAACCACTCATGGATAAGAACCTATAAAGTCTAAAGGTGGTAATTTTCTAGGGCATCTTTTATGCAAGGATCTCAAAGCCCTTTCCTAACATTAAATATCCTTAAACACTCCATGTGCTATTCCCATTTTAAGGAAAAAGTGACACACAAAGAGGTTGAATAATTTGGCAAAAAGGGACACATAACCCAGACATCCTGGACTCATGCCTTAGTCAGAGAACAATTCTATTGGGACTGGGTATTCAGCCTGCCATGCTAAAATTAGCTAATTAATAGGATTATGAAGAGAGAGACTTAATATTCCAGTAAGACCTGTAAGATGGGTATAGTTTCTAATACTTGAGAGAGTGTCTGTGTTGTGATAGCATACGAAGGAGAATACATTCACCACTGACCAATATGTTACCATTCACGCGCACACACACACAAAAAAGAGTAATTTGTTTTTGTAAATGGCGAACACATGGACAATAAGTAAAAAGAAAAATCATAAACATTAATCACCAGGGAACCAGAAGACCTCAGGCAATCCACCTCCCAAAATTTAAGCCTTCATAGCAACATATGTTTTTTTAAAAGGTAAGTTGAATTTTCAAATGCGCCTATGTTGGATAAATAAACAATAATAGCAAATGGTATCTCATGAGAGATTTATAATAATAGAGATTTACAGCAATACTGAACATGTAAGTTTAGTAATTAAGTGAACAGAAAGTGTTCAAATTTAAAAACCAGAGTGTTATTTAAAAACCCAACAGGTAGCTAACCCATTATGTAAGTTAGGAAAGGTTTGCTTCTGTAAATTCAGAGACTAATTTTCAAAGAAGATTCAAAGGTAACAGCAGGTCAAAATACAGCTTAACCATATCTAGGAAGGTATCTCTTATTTTATTTTGTTATTAACAATGTAAAATTACCCTAACCTACACAAAATATTGTTATTCTGATAAGGTAACTAGACATATTTACTGATAAAATCAATTATCTCCTTGCATAAAGGAGTTTATTAGTAGATTAGCAATCAAACTGGCTCTGACTTCTGCCTCTGGAAAGCCTCTCTCTGTTTCTCAGTTCTCTTTGGCAGTGACTTCTAGACATTTTATTTTCTTTTGGCATAAGTGAAATTAAACTGAACATAGCCTTCTTATGATTACTTTTCATATATACTAAAGGAAGTTGCTCTCCATACTGTCATATTCTGCTCTCCGTATTATCATATTCTTCTATCTCTTAAGGTTATCCTGATGTACTTAAGAAATTATGTACTTAAGCCACCTTAAAAAGGGCACCAAAGTTCTTGTCAAACAAGATACCCTCTGTATAACCAATGCATGCCTTGCTAACGACTGTGCCGCTGAAGAAGAACGAACAGACTGATAAGAAGGGAACATCCCACCCCAGGAGCCGCCCAAAAGTTGAATAATTGCTAATAGGCATGAAGTCAGCAAAGATCTTTGGTAACTGGAGTAAAGATAAAGGCGGCAGGGGGAGATCATGACCACCGACTCAATTCCAGACCGAAAAGACTTACCCGCCCCACTCTCCTTGAGCATGCGCTGTAGAATAAAAGAACACTGTACCTTTCATTTGAAGCGGGGAAAACTTTAGCCCAATAGAAACTGTGGTAGATAAGCGACTACCAGTAATAGTTTTGGAGAAGAACTTTGGAAATTAAGTATCTATAACTGAACTGTATAAACTGCTTGCCCGTTTAGGTACGAGGGGTGCTAGCTTTGGGGATTACGACCTAGCCCCCATCTTTGTGCAAACATGAATTGGAATAAAATACCTCTGCTTGATGCGTATATCGGCGTTTCTCACACCGGGTAAACCATCCCACTTTTGGGACAACAGTCCTATGCTAGTTCCTGTATCTCCTTGTGCTAGGTACAGTTAAGTGTAAAGGACTGAAGAGTAAACAACAGGTCTACATGAAGGTCTAAAGCAACAAAGTGTTTCAAGTTATCCTGAATCCAACAAAATTAAAGGATGGGGATATATCTGCATCTCTTGAAACGTTCTGATCGCCAAACAGTGTACTTTCATTACTTTCAACAGAGGTGACCGCGCAGTCAGACTTGAATATTGCCTGTGACAAGGTTTAAGCGGCTCGTCAGGAACTTTAAGGTTGTTTTCCTTTGGCGAAGTTTGCCTGGAATGAGTCTGCTGGGCTGTCGCCGTGACCGATTCCCTTAAAAAGTAATCTATTTTTCGCCCGCACCCTGGGCAAACCTCCGTTAAAATTAGGAGGTAGGTTCGATGAATCTCAGGTCTGTATTTTGAGGGAATTTCGGCTGCTGTTAGCCCCGAGGGTCCTTTTACTTCGTCAAAACGGAGCGAACAGGCAGCGGGGGCGCAAAGGGCCGAGGCAAGGACGTTTAACGTTGGCTCTGCCGACCTGCTCGGGCTGGCCCGGCGCTTGGGAGGCAAGCAGCGGGGCCGGGTCGGTCGCCCCTCATCCTCCCACGGTCACCGTGACAACGGCAGCCGTCCGTGGCAGCCCGCAAAGCTACGACTAACGACCCCCGCCCCCCCGGTGAGGGTGAGGAGGAGGAGGAAGAGGACGAGGAGGAGGAGGAAGAGGACGAGGCCTCCTCGCCCAGGGCCGGGCCGCGGACTCGCCTGACGGCCGCCTGGGCGCCAAAGCCCCCCGAGGCGGAAGCGCCGTTGCCGTGACGACCAGGACTGCTGAAAAGCGGCCGTAAAGCGCCTCAGCGGGGCCGCCGGCCAGCCCTCCCCGCCGCCCAGCAGGATCGATGGGACGCCGCTGGACCCACGGTGGTGACTATCACTTGGGGGGCTTGGAGAAAAATTTCTACCTTTTCTCCCTTTTTTTTATCACCTCCCTCTTTTTTTCTTTATTTTGGTAAGCGATAAAGTCAACTGACCCTTGGTTATCAACGCTGGACCTCGTTTGTGTCTCAGTCTTGCTTCGGGTGCATCCAATTTTTATTTTCCCTTCCATACTCTTGGAACGGGACGTTTTGACTGGCGTGGCGGGCAGGATCACCTTAAGCGACAGTGTTGATACCAAGGTTTTAATTAGTAGAAGACATAGTTAAAGCAAGGCAGCTCTTGGGGAGAGGGAGCGGGACGTTGAAATTTATAATTAGTTAAATAAGGCAGCCCTCGAGAAGGCCGCTCCCAAAGTGTGACGGGATGGAGAATGACTCTAAAGTATTGTTAACGGTTTTGGATGAACAAGCCGCTAAACCCTCACTGCTGGGTTTGGAGTGGGCTCGAAAAAATTGGTATAATGTGCAATTGATTGTGGACCGAATTATTGCCTTGCAGGCCGAGGCACTGAGCAAAGGAAAATCTGGTTTTGTGCGGTATTAGGTGCAGCCTTGTTAGCTGCTGTGGAAGAGAAGGGACAACAGGATAAAGCTGAAAGCCAAATCATTGTGTTGTTACAAGACCTGGTTAGAACCCTGCAGGTGCAATTAGAGGAGGAAAGGGCTAATGCCCGTTAACTCAGAGATGAGTTATATGAAAGACTGATGAAAGAGGCGGAGGATATGTCAGAAAAGGGATTCAATAATGCACTAGGAAGGACAGAGGAGAAAACGCCAACTTAGCCCCTGTCCCAGCTAAAAGATTGGCGGGATTGCTTGGATAAGCTATCCGTCCCACTGCGGCCACTGATTAAAACCGAATATTCATATGAAGATAAGGAGGACAAGGCTCCTCAAATAACAACAAAAGAAGTCCCCTTTACAGCCACCAAATTGTCTAAATTAAAAAAAGAGTATGGCCGGACTCCTAAGGAGTCGGAGATGGAGTATGTTTGGAGAGTTTCACTTACCGGGGGTGGCCAGATTTTATTGACAGAAAAGGAAGCTGAAGGGTATTGGGGACCTGGTGTTTCCCTAACCACGGGAAACTATCGTGCCCCTTGGTCACTCACACAGCGAGCGACCTATTGGGCTGGAGGCTTGAACCCCTTGGAGAGGGGAGACCCACTGGCCATGGTGGGAACTGTGGACCAGATAATAGAGAGTGTTCAAAAGGCAGCTTGTTTGCAAATGATGTATGAGAGGGAGTTAGAGCCATGCCATGAAGCCCCTATGATGACGCCAGTAGAACCAGAGAGAATGACCCCTCTTACAAGGGGTTCCTGGAGTCCTTAAAACCAATGGGGATTCAATTACAAGGACAAATAGCCAGTCTGTCGAAAGGGGAAAGAGCTGTTGCCTCTCTAGAAGGAGTAGTAACCCCCAATCGTAATTGCAGAGAGCGGAAAGTCTGGACGTGAGGGGAGGTGGCTCAGGAGTTGATTAATTATGGGCGAAAGTGCGGTCCAGTACCCTCTGATAGGGGGGACTTTAAAGCTATTAGGCACGTGGAGTGGAGGATTCCGATGCAGCAGTCGGGACCTAAGAAAACAACGCCTCCCATGAATCATGGAGGTCGGATAAATGTTAGTGAGAAACATAAAAAAAGAAGAAACAGTTTGTGGATTTTGGGGTTGCAGAAGGGAATCACAAAGACGTTAATAGATGGACAGCCCACTGACAAACTGGAATTATTAGTTAAAAGTTGGCATTCTGGAGAGGGACCAGAGAAACCTACTTCTGCTACGGCCCCTCCCCTGGAAGGGTCTCAGAATGAAAAGGAGGTGGGAAACTTCCTCCTTCATCCTCAGTAGGCGAAGGGTGGATGTTTATCAGAAGGCTTACTGAGAATTCAAGAGGGGACCTATTAATATCTTGCCCCATCAGCCCCCATAAAGTCACCATAGTGGTCTTAGGAGAATACCCAGTGAATTTGCTGGGACTAGACCTGTTGAAAGGAAGATCTTGGACTGATAATGGTGGAAAGGTGTGGGCCTTTGGACGGGAATTTCCAAGTTTCAGCTTATTGCAAGCTGCCCCCCTCCTTCCTCCCTCTTTAGTTACCAACGTCAAACCTTACCGCTTGCCTTTAGGGGCCCAAGAGGGGATTGCCCCAGTTATAGAGGAGCTAAAGGAGAAAGGGATTCTGGTCATGACACACTCCCCATACAACACCCCTGTATGGCCTGTCTGCAAGCCATATGGCAAATGGAGGCTGACTGTGGATTATCAGCAGCTCGATGTTAATACAGGACCCCTAACTGCGGCAGTGCCTAATACAGCTGGATTAATATCTATTATTCAGGAACAGGCCCACAAGATTATGGCTACTATTGATGTCAAAGATATGTTCTTCATGGTTCCCCTGCAAAAGGAGGATCAGAATGGTTTTGCCTTCACGTGGGAGGGTTAAGAATACACCTTTACCCATCTCCCACAGGGATTTAAGCACTCGCCTACTTTCACACACAATGCCTTAGCATAGGAGCTTTTGAATGTTCCTCCTGCAGCTGGAGTTACAATATATCAATATATTGATGACATAGTTATCACAGGGGATGAAATCATACCAGTACAGTGACGCAGAATGATATCATTAAACACCTAGAATCCCTAGGATTACAAATCCCCTCTGGGAAAATACAACTTCCTGTGCAAGAGGTGGAATTTTGGGGTAGCTGGTGGAAGGGAGGGATGGTACGCCTTCCCCCAGACACTCTAACCTCCATAGATCAAATAAAGGTACCGGAGGATAAGAGGGAGTTGCAGCATGTTTTGGGATTGCTGGTGTTTTGGAGAAAACACATTCCAGATTTTTCGATAATTGCGAGACCCCTGTATGATTTACTACGGAAGGGAGCTGAGTGGAAATGGACGCCCCTCCACAACGAGGCCTTACAACTCCTAATCTTTGAAGCCACTACACACCAAGCACTTGGTGCTATCCACCCCACTGACCCTGTGCAGATTGAATGGGGATTTGTAAATTCAGGATTGTCAATACATATGTGGCAACGAGAGCCTGATGTCCCTACACAGCCCATTGGATTTTATTCCTGTACCTTCAAAGATGCCAAAAAATGATACTCTACTTGGGAGAAGGGTCTTTTTGTAGTAAGTTTTGCCCTCCAAGAAGCAGAAAGGACTATTCATCGGCAGCCCGTTATCCTGAGGGGGCCATTCAGAGGCTAAGGGAGGAGGGGATCAAATGGGTATTCCATACACCCTATTACCCACAGGCCAACGGCATAGTCAAGGAGACCGTTAGTTCTCTCAAATGATTCTTGAAGCCTCAAGAGGCGAACTGGGCCGATCAATTATGGGAAGCTGTTAGGCAAGTAAATGACTGGTGGGGAATGAACGGGTGTCCTAAACTTAGAGCTTTCTGCCCGAAGCCCCCTTCCCTGACACCCGCAATACCAGGACCCAATCGTGAACAGAATCCCTCCCATTTTCCAGGACAACCAGTGCTGGTAGAGTTACCTACTGTAGGAGCTGTACAGTTGGTACTCACTAGCCCACTGAATACATATGCCTGGAAAGCAAAAGTTGCTTCTGGGAAGGAACACAGGATAAATATTCGATGGATTGTTCCCTTATTTTAATGTCGGTTCTGAAAAGGACCGAACAGATTTTTATTTTTCTCTTCGTAGGTAGCCTGTTGAATGAAGAACCCCGGACCGTGAATGCAGACTGTCATATTTGGAATATGCATCAGCATCCTACTTGTGGGACTATTTTTAATAATCATGTGGGGGTGCTGTTTGTATTTGTATGGTTATGCATGTTGTATGTGTGTGCAGCAAACCAAACCCCTGGAAATGAGAATAATCGGAACCTCGCATGGGAACTCATTAAGGGGTTTGTAAGGGTGTGGAATCATACCAATCAAGGTATATGTGTTGCTTTCCCAGAATCAGCTGAACAAGGGTTGCGATTTTTTGTGACTCCAATTGACCTATCTTTTATCTTTAACGTAACCAGTACCAATACCACATCAAAACTTTATTTACCTATGTCCTGGGTGAACGATTATGACAACACCACCATTAAATGGCATCGAAGACCAATGGTCCCTAGTCTGCAGGAAACTTGGTCTCCCCTCTTCGGTGATTTAAATGCTGATCTTATGAATAAAACATGTAACGTCAGTGGTCCCGCCTTTAACCTTACTATTGACAATACAGTACAGGCTGGTCCTTTAGTGTCATTGGGAAATCACTCTCACGTTAGGGGAAATAATGCATTTTCCCCATTTATCACCCCGTGGAAGTGTGAATATTACCCCTGGGACCCTATTTTTGACCCACTAACAATACCTGATTATTATGAAGCTGACTATAACCTGAATGTAACGGTCAAGTGGTGTATTAAACTTCCTAACATGAGGGCAGTTGGCCCCTTAGATAAGGATAATTTGATGTGGTTTTGGTCGCGAAATGTTACTGTCATCGAGCCCTTACAATCTGGCAAAAGCCAAAGGTGGGAGCATAGTTTCTTGTTTAATTGTACTCGAACCATCACATGTGAGGATGGTCCTGGAGATCCTCCAGAGACCTGGTTTTTGTATGGAATACGAACCTTGATAAGAGATATGTGTACTTGCTGGGGATATCCCTCCATGGGATGGAAAAATAATGACACCCGGTGCAATACCACCCGGTCTAATGATACGTCGCTACAGAGAGTCTGCGGCATTCCATATACTCATTATCCAGTTCAGTCACTACCCATTGATTCACGACCGCCTGTACGTTTTATGGATTATAAGGATCGGTATTCATGTAGAAATAGTGTATACCCTACCCCCTTTGGTTTGTCATGGGTGTGTTCAAATGGCAAGTTTTATTCCTATCTGATGTTAGAACAACATGCAGGACTAAGTTGTGGGGTTGCATTGCCATCTCTTTGTCCTGGTCACGTTTTCAACATTACCAAATTATCTCATAGATGAGGGTGGTGTGATATTTTCGTCACACCCACTGTCAAGACCTCAATCAGCAACCAGTAGGCCAGATCGGGTGATTACAAGAATTCATGTCCCAGACTATTACACCACAGGGCAAACGATATCATTAATGTTTGAAAATATATTTGCCCCTTATCATACCCTCAAACGGCACCAGTTTGTATTAGAGAATATCACATGGCAGGTACATTAAGTAAACGGAATAGATATGCCTTTGGGGAACTAAATGTGCAAGTCCAGCAGGTTTCCCGAATGACTCTTCAAAGCAGATTAGCCTTAGATATGTTATTGTTAAAAGAACAAGGGGTATGTGGAATGTTAAATTTATCTGAAGCCGAATGTTGTATTACCGTTTATAATGCTTCACCCTCAACTGTGGAAGCCCAAGCTAAGATGGAGATAGCTGATCAGACCAGGGAGTTATTCCGATCGATCCAACCCCATGATTGGTGTGATGGGTTGAACCCTAGATCATGGATTACTACCATCCTAAGATCATTGGGACTTACTGGATGGGGGAAATGGTTAATCCAAATTGGAGTGGCTATCTTAACTGGCTTGGTATTTTTCATGATTGGCATTGGCCTAGTGAAGTGTATGGTAAACCACTTGATGAACTCACGTTCCTCCTCTGTTTGCTATATTTGAATCACCACTGTGGAAGAAGACTACATCGATTTCCCCCGAGGCAATGTCAAGCCATGGGGTGGTGTAAAGGACTCTGAAATATATTTGCGAGACTTTGTCTCGTCATTGCCTGTTTAATGTTTGCTCTGCCTACCTGCTCTGGCTGGCCTGGCACTTGGAAGATAAGCAGCAAAACCAGGATGTTCGCCTCTCATCCTTGCACAGTCACCATAACAATGGCAGCGATTTGTGCAATCACCAAAACTACAGCCTAACGTCTTATGCCTGCACGATTGAAGGTCAGTTGGCGTTCATGGCATTTAGAGGGGGATCCAATGACTAACAACCCCCTAAAGAGGTGTCTGCGTGCACCATCGAGCTGGGGATTCACGCGATCATCACATGAGTGCCAAAGCCTACGAGGCAGAAGTGCCATTGCCCTGACTACCAGACTTGGGCAAGACTGCTGAAAAGCAGCCGTAAAACTCATCAACGGGACTGTATAAAAACAGGCATTAGGCAAGCACGGGCAGAGCTCTCCCCACTGAAGAAGAGGATCAACAGGACGCCGCAGGATCCATGGTGGTGACTATCACTTGTTTTTTTTTTAAGAAAATTTTTCTATCTTTTCTCCCTTCTTTTTATCATTTCCCTCTTTTTTTTTTTTTTTTGTAAGCAATAAAGTGAATTGACCTTTGGTTACCAACTTTGGACCTTGTTTATGTCTTAATCTTGCTTTGGGTGTATCCAATTTTTATTTTCCCTTCCACACTTTTGGAATGGGACAGGGAGGTGGCAGGCAGATACAGGCCTGGTAGGGAATACCTTACAGGAAAATGATTCTGTAGCAGAATGCAAAGCCACCAGTATGGTCCTCTGCTAGTTCTCCCTGTCAGCAGGTCCATGACTAGCACACCTCTTTTTCTCCAGCTCTTATTAATCTCAGCTGGTCCTATGAGTCTTTGGCTATTTTTATAGTGCACTATAATTAACATCCAGTACAGATGACTGGGAATTTTCCAACCAAACTACAGAAGACACCAATGAATAAGAACTGGTTGTGGGAATGTGTTAATATCGATGGAAATTTCCTTTGGGAAGACTTCTGATCCAAATTGTATACTTAAAATAGCCAATAAGCTAGGCTCAGTTTTAAATTACTCCTTGGTCTGACTCAACTCTGCAACCTAACCACCAGGCTGCAGGCAAAAGCCGAGTGTATTTCCCAGTTTCTGCTATTGGAATGGCCCACTTCTCATGATTTTCATGATGTTCTGTGGAGCAAGGACCTGAACCTTAGTTCCCACCATCCCAGATTAGAGTCCTCACAGCTGGGCTTGCCAAAATATTTCTTAACACGGAAAAGCTTCAAAGGGAGAAATTGAAACATCCTGCCCATTTCTATTCTTTCCAGGAATAGTCAGCCTGAGGGGGGTAACATGTTCCTGTGTAAATGAAGACACAAGAACAAGGACTTAACCTGAGTGGCCTAGAAGATCACCCAGGCACATTAGCTATTCTGGGACAACTTCCTTCACCATCGTGGTGGATTTGGGATAGTTTTAAACACACAAATTGGTGTGGTATAGGAAAAAAACATTCCCACCCAGTTCTAGCCCTGTGGCTGTATGGAGTCGCACCAAAAGCTCATCTGGCTCCCAGGCCCTTGGATCTAGGCAAACTCAAAGTTAGCTTAAAATTGTTTCCTGCACCGAGATTACCATGAGTTGGTTCTGGCCCTTTATAAATTATCTTCTGCATCTGCAGAAAAAACTGTTCAGGGAAGATTTAAGCTGTACATTTGACTGGATACTAGTTTGCTAGGCCCACCCCTGCACGATCCTCAAGTACAGACTTTCATACATGGCTCCCACTCTGCCCGTGGGTACAAGAAGAAGATTTTTAAGGCAATAATGCCCAGGAGCGCTGATCTCAGTGCGGTCCTACTGTCCCAGGCGACAATACCGTGAAAAAAAGGTCCCAGTGTCTGAAGAACTTCCTCCCTCACCTACATCCTCCAGTACTTACGATATCATCTAAGGGGTCGGGTTTTGGTCTTGTGTTGGTGGTTTGCTTGTTTTTAAAGTAGATGATAAGGTGGGAGACAGAGGGCAAACAGCGATGGGTCAAAAGCAGTCTCTCTGCAGGTTTGGAGGACTTCTGTGTGGAAATCTGGGCAGGAAGCAATGTATTTGGGAACTGTAACAGCCCTGCAGGTTTCCTATTCGGCTGTTACCCAGGTGGACCTTGAAGGAATTTCCTTTTAGAAATGAAAGAAAAACATGTGGTAGTATCTACATGCACTATTAAAGAACTTGAATATAAACACAGCATCCTGAATTATTTTTTATTTAGAACAGATGGTATTTAAAAAGGGAACGCAAAGCAAGTACTTAAGATGGGATATTCACAGTACAAAACAGGTGAGTCAGAGGAAAGGTTCCAGTCTTGTTTTGCAAATTAAATCGCTTGCTGGAAAAACAAGGCTACTCCCATTCTCAACAGAACAGTAGCAAAAATAAAATTAGGGGCCTCGTTCCAGCCCTTTGTGCACGTGTCAAACACTGACACTGTTTTTATTCAGGAAACATGATAGACAGGACTTGCAGCGATGATGCAAATCACGACTGAGTGTACTGGCACAGAGCTGCAAGGGGCTGAAGGAAATATGCATAATATCCGTTGAGTCTGGATCTGCTCTGAACTGTTAGTCACTCAATTCTGCAAGAACTGCTGCTGTAAACCATGAAAGGACAGGGGTTGTTAACCTCCTGCGACACTGGCTGGCGATGGGAGGGTGGTTAAGTCTTTCTCGTTTGCTGACGCATCACAACCTCATCGCTTCACAGGACTCTTGCAACGAGTCACGGATATCTTCTTTCAGATCATCAATTTCCTAAATGTTAAGGCACTGTCACTTTTTTTTAAGCAACCCAGAAGAGATTACTGTGTTTACAGTGCAGAACTGGGGGTCCCGCGGTCTATCTTCTATTCCCTGTAATACTGCCAAATGGCAGCCTTGGCTTGGGACCTGGTGCTGTGAGTCAGTTACCTTGTATTTAAAAGAAACTAAAGCTTCCCTGCACCCAAGACTTGTCAATTCTATTTAGTTATGATGAAAGAAATTATCCTTTTTGTTGCAATACATGCAAATATTTTATACTTCATTACGTTAAAGTCATAACCACAAATATGACATTGCCCAATACAAAAAAGGAATCAGAAAGCATTTCAACAGAACAGTTCTTAATGGTGCTTTAGAAAAGATACCACTGCTTTGTAATTTCCTTTTGCAGCAGATGTCACAACAACTAATGAGAGCTTGTCCATTGATATAATCCAGCTTTGTATCAGGCAATTCAAACTATTCATCAAAAATTTTCATTTGATCCTCAAAATCCAGGTGATGAGCTTATCTTTCAAGACTTGAATAATCATTTTGGAGTCACGTGATAAAAACATATGTGCCATATGCCAGCATGTAAATATACAGGTATGTAGTCCTAAAGGAATTCCTCATCTATGTATCAATAACATACGGTATTGAGATTTAATAGGTTAAGATTTGGTTTTATAATTCAGGCTATGCGAGCGATTTGTAAATTTCCGTGTTTTGCCGCAAGAGCCCTGCTCAGCAGTGAGCCACGTCTCCTTGCTTGGCCTTTTACTGCTCATGCAGAGGCTGAAGTTCTTTGTCTTGCCCTTGATGTCCCTGCCAGCTCAAGCTGAGCTTTGGCTTCCCTAACCCCACCCTGCATGCCTGGGCGATATTTCTAAAGCCCTCCTTTGTAGCCTGGCCCTGCTTCCCTCTCCTGTACGTGGCCATTTTGCAGTGGAGCTGCACCATGAATCATAGAATTGTATAATCATTTAGGTTGGAGAGGGCCTTTAAGATCATCGAGTCTAACTGCTAACCTAGCACTGCCAAGTCCACCACTAAACCACGTCCCTAAGCGCCTCATCTACACGTCTTTTAAATACCTCCAGGGATGGTGACTCAACCACTTCCCTGGGCAGACTGTTCCAAGGCTTCACAACTGTTTCAGTGAAGAAATGTTTCCTAATATCCAACTAAAACCTCCTCTGGTGCAACTTGAGACCTTTTCCTCTTGTCCTTTCGCTTATTACTTGGTAGAAGAGACCAGCACCCACCTCACTACACCCTCCTTTCAGGTAGGTGTAGAGAGCAATAAGGTCTCCCCTCAGCCTCCTTTTCTCCAGACTAAACAACCCCAGTTCCCTCAACCGCTCCTCATAAGACTTGGGCTCCAGGACCCTCACCAGCTTCGTTGCTCTTCTTTTTATATATCTTAAGAAAACAGTACAAAATAAACTTAGGTTTTCCTTGATGCTGTGAAGGGTTTGATATTTCTGCCAGGGAAAAATCTCTAAATTTTTGCAACTGAAACCCATATTTTTTCCTTACAGAAGAGATTTTTAAGTAAATTCATATAGACTGGTGATGAACCTAAATTGAAAAATGGTCAAGTCTTTTGCAGAACAACTAGTGTCAGAGTTCTCAGATAGTCTTCCTTAAAGACTACTAAACCTTCAGTCATCTTGTAAAGAAAAGGCTAACCGTAACTAATTTTTGCGGTCACATGAGTTCAGCAGGAAATAGAAACGATCACAGAAGTCAGCTATTTTTGTTTTCCTGGAGAAATTTGTCAAAGAACTGGTATTTGCTCATATGTTCAGTAGACACACGCACAAAAATACTCAGAGAAGAGCCAAATTAATCATATATTTCAGTACTCAATTTCCCCAGTAATTTAAATTCCTTGTTCCATGACTTGAAAGCCGTGACAAAGTGTTCAGACTCACAATATTTTTTGAACTCTGTGCCTCGTCTTCCACACCAGGATTTTCTACTATATCCAAATTTTTCTCTCAACTTTGGCTATTTTGGAAGCCATCTTTTGCTACTGTTAAGTCCAACACACTTTCTGCAACACAAGGATCTGCAGGAAATGAATATTTGTGATTATTCATACCTTTAAGCTAATGCAAGGCAAGGACTGAGGGGACTGGAATTTTGTACAGAAGCTCTCCTGGAGCATGCAAGTGTATGATGGAGTAGGGCCTGTGTATCCTAGAGGCAGCCTCCAGAAAAGGAAGCAGTATTTACAAGTCGGAGAATTTCTGTGCTTGAGGTCCAAGAGACTTCATGTCCAACAGGCAGGTTTGCTTTCCTTCCAGTCAGTGCAATTCCAAAGGAGTTACACCGCTCCCAGAGCTGCTTCACTGTATTGCACGGACACATCAGTCTGCTCAGTAGTTCAGGGCTCCTTACACCATACATCACTGCATGATGAAGGCATTATCCCTGTGTTCGATATACAGTGGACTTCTATCTCACACACAACAGTTTTAGACTTGGGATTGCTCAACTCAAAAATCAAAGAGGACATCTTCACTGTGAATACTACTATGCTAGCCTGGTCAAAAGGAACAGTGGTAGCTTGGCAAGACTTGATCTGGGTTGGAAAGCTCACCTGAAAAACTATTTAAGTAACGGGACAATTAATGTGTTTTATGCCTAGTGCAGTCCCAAGCTGTCATGGTACTCACAGGCCATCCTAACTAGTTTATAGCTAGTTCAGTCAGGTCTGCATTAGGCTGTCTTCCCAGAAGTGGCTTCAACATATGCAGCCTATCACAAAGGAGCCCTCAAAAGGAATTAATGATTTGTGCTTTTCCTTCTATCATTCGAATTTTGAACGAGAACACCACGTGGACAGGACTGGAAGAACAAAACACACTCATAGACTTTTACAGACCTAGATGTAGGTGCATGCTCAGCATCTGGAGTTAGTGGGTTATGGTCTTCACAGTAATGCTCTAATATTAATGACACCTGAGTAAGCTTTCCTATCAAAAAGACAACTCACCTATGCTATTAGCAGTTGGTAAATGATTTATAGGATCTGTATCCAATAACTAGGTGAGAAAAAAGCTGGAATACATTCTGCTGTTAACACTGTCACAGGCAGTGTCATGTTTAAAATATCTATCTAAAATAAATCTTGTCAGTTTTAGTAATACAAGTGCTCTAGTGAATAATTTTAACCTTAACTTGTTAATGCAAGCACAAATTACAGTTTATAGGAACTTCACAGGATTTTACCATTTTACAAAACACGTGGTTAAGAACACACTTCCCTCACCCTCGGGTGAGGATGTACTTTAACTTCTAAAAGGCTTCACTGGAAAGACTCAACAATTTGCCAGAATTAGTATTTCCAATATAAGACCTGACCAAATATGAGTTATGAGTGTTGAAAAGGACCAAGTCATACAGGGACATAACTATAGGAAAGATTTGCTCATCCTTTAAAGTCCTGGGTATTGTGTAAATAAATCTCTTCCTTTACTCTGCTGACATCAGATTTGGAGGTAAAGTTCATATACGTATTTAATCTACATTATGAAGGTTCATAGAAGAGACCTGTACTTCAGGACTAAAAATCAGATAAGACCACTGCTTAAAAAAAAAAAAAAAAGTCCAAACTGTTGTGGCAAACCAGGAAAAAACACTCAATATATGTATTTCTGGTAATAACAAAACACTGGCATTAAAATTAGTGATGGATTATGCAACATTGGGTACTCTAATAGTGAAAACTTGACACTAGCTAGCAGTGTTAATAGATGGCATCAGGTAAAAAGAGTTCCTGGTAGGAGTTTATGAGCTAAATTAGACTGATAACATAAAAGTCATAAGCACTGGAAAAAGCTGCTAAGGGTGAAAAAAGAGAGGTCTGACAAACAAGTAAAGGCCAGTGGAAAAAAAGATGAGTTCTGTGTTTGTTTCTGTTTAGTTTATTTGCAGCAAGGTTAAGAGGAATCTTGATCCTAGTCAGAAATGCTGGGATGGAGAGATGATTTGATAGAGCTCATTATCAAAGAAAAGACTTCCAAGATTCAGTGGCCAGGATGAAGCTCAGAGAGGTGAAGTTCACACCACAAATCAGGTACAAGCTTTAAAGTAAATTCACCTGTTCATACTGTTTCCACAGGACATTGTGTTTTCCTTTCAGAATGCTATGCTTTTACAGTATGTTACAGTTTACATAAATTACCATGCTGGATGGAAATTGCTTGGTGAAAACATTGCATGGCCTCTGTTAAACAGATAATAGAGAAAACAGTAAATCCTGACTGAGCATAATCCAGTCTTGCTTACCAAGATTAGTTTTTGTTTATCTAAATTTTCAAAACTGTTTTCTGCAGCTCTTAGGAGCTCAGGGCTGGAAGTCCTGCTCTTGCAATCTCCACCAGCGATGAACTGTTGTTTAATCCGTACAAGCCTTCCCACTCCTTACATTCCCCTCTAAAACTACATCTGGCAAAGGCGAAATTTTCAGATACCAAGTCAAGAGGCTACGCAGAGGCAGGAGAGATAACATCCTTAATTTCATTTTCCTCTTATCAGACAGGCAGCAGTTCTGAAATGGGACTCTGTGTGAAATGTGTGGTACAGTGGCATCCCCACTGTGCATGGAAGTGGTATAATGATACACATCCAGGACTCAGAAGTGGTGGTACTGGGCATATCTGTCACGGGGGGAATTAAAAATGAGAGAGGGGTTTGCATCACTTAAAGAATCATCTCCAATTGTATTAGCAATAGAAAAATGATTTAATAGGAATTTGTATAAAAGTGCGACTTCACAGAATTCGTTTGCAAGGTTCACTCTATTACTTAGTACGTGGATGAAAAGCACACAGGAAGATTAAATCAGAATCAGACTAAACTTATGTATATAGGGACAGAAAACATAATAGGGTAAAAGGGAATGTGGGAAAGGGTAAGGGAGACCCTCCCGTTGAGTCACGAGGTTCAGAGAAGACCCCCTTGCTTTCTAAACTCCTGTCAGAGTCTAGGTGCAGCTGGATCAACTCCTAGTCCCAGACTTGGTCAAAGGTTTGTATCTAAAAGGATTATAATAGCAGCCTAAAATTCATTCACAGTTGAATAAAAATTAAGACAGTATTTTAAGTACAAATTTGAAAGTATTAACTTATAATATATTTGCTATAACATACTTAATGTCTTATAATATACTTGCTATAACTTACTATAGACTATTCAAGTTAGTACATATGCACGCATAAAGACACTGAGAGAAATACATATAAGAGAATAAAAGAGAGTAAAAGAGCGAGAAAAGGAGGTATACCTGTTAAAAATTCCTCTTGAGGTCAGTGAAAATATTCACATCAAATGCTTCAGCATTTGCCTCAACAGGCGAAGGGTCGAGCCTCAAGGAGTGAAGAGAATCAGCCCAGGTCGTGTCGGCTTTTGGCGACAGACCTCCGATTTTTGCAAACAGGAGAGTTTGAGAGGCGTCCCACTCCAAGGGAGATGCTGGTCCCAGCCCGCTGCGGTCCAGGAGAGCTCAAAGAGCCTCACTCAGTACCGCTGCTTATAGGTTCACGAGGTGATCGACTTTCGTCATTAACAAATTGCCAGAATCCCAGCTGCGCTGGAAAATTCCGAGACTGTCGGAGAATAGCTCAAAACATAGATACGGGATGCTCCGAGATTGTCAGGGGAGGATCGTAATGTCTCAAGGTCGTTATGAGAAAGAACTGGCCGCAGGTCGTTATGAGAACTGGCAATTTCTACTTCCGTCCTCCGCCTCCGCCTGGCAGCAGGAGTCCTTGAGACGCACAACAGATCTCCCTGTCTCAGCTGGGGAAGAGTTCCTGGCACAGCCAAGGGTCGCTTAACTGCCCGACTCATTATTATAATTATGCTAAGGGCTAGTGAGCCTTCCCGAGTTCGTAAATCAGCCCAGAGAGGGGGAAAGAAATGCACCGCCACAATATCTCAAGAGATTTGGCAGTTTGGGTCAGGACTGGGAGCTTCAAAGAATTTGTGAGATTTGTGTTCGCCACACCAGCCTCTCCTTGCTTTTACAGGTATCTTCTTTGCACCGATAAGTGCAATTGCGTCTAAGCATTACTTCTAGGTTTTCCTTCCTAGATGTGAAATTCTGCTCAAAGGAGGAAAGGACAAGTCCAAAGGGTAGATTAACCATTTTAATTTCACTTTTGCACTGGTAGCAATGATCCATTTCATTTCCTCTCAGGTTATATATTTTAACAGAGAATTCAAATACTTTCTTGTTTGGTTGTATTTCTCTTAATGTAAATATAGTCCATATTAATCTTCTCTAGCCTGGGCTGTTGGAAGTCCTCTAAAATCAGATGTCTAATTTTGAAGTCTGCACGCATGATTGTACAACACAAATAAAGTAACCACACATTTTTTTCTGTGCAAGCTCAAGAAATAAAGGACAGTGAATTATTTTGAAGCAGCATCATCTTTTAGCCAATTGAGAAACAACAGGGAGAAACTCAAAAACATACTCTGTCAAGAAAGTGTATCTGCATTCAAAGGTACTAGAGGACACCACATATCCTAAATCTGTTTAATAAACCAAAGAAATCAGAAGGACTTTTTTTTCCTATATAAAATTATATTATAAATTATATCAGTTACATCAACAGTAAGTCATCTCTGCTCTGGAGTTTGTACTATTTCTTGGTAAGAGGTAAAAAAATTGGCAACAATGACTCTTAAGTACATTTAGGATATCGATGGATATACTCTGAGGTGTGGTTACTTACAATGATCTTTGCATTACACAGAAACAAAAATACTTAACACAAACAGCCAAGGTTAAGCCTTGAAAATTCAGACTGTGCCATTTAGGACTCCTTTTACAAAATGCCCAAGTATTTTTTGAGCACGTTTCTGAGCACATCAAAAGTCTCCCCCACTTTGATGGGAGTCTCTTGGATAAAAGACAACTGGAGTCATTCTGCTAAATCATTACAAGCTGAGATAGCTGCTCCTTAAATAGATCCTTTCTCTAAACAGTTGCAGGGTTTGGGTGACAGATACTGGGCTAAGCAGATTAATCAATATAGTTTTAGTGATTAAAGACATCCTCATTTGCTCCTCCTCAGCATCTCAGCTCTTTCTTTCTAATCATTCTCAATAAGAAATTTTGCGGAGCTGAAATAGTACTAGAACTGGTGGAAAAACACGCCAAGGAAGGTATTTTCTGGGCCATCTTCATAGAGGATAGTGGAGCACATAATTACATTTTCTTCTTTGCAGGTTGCTTTTACTTCTGCTACCTCTGAGGTTTTGCAGTCTATCTCAATGATAAGAAGAATGCCACAGGAATACAGCATAATGGATAGTAAATGGTTGACACTGTATTATGAAAAATCAGAATCTACGGCTGGGCTGGAAAGCCTGAAGTGGACTGCAACCACAGGCGACTTCAGGGAGGTTTCTGAAGCGTGGCAGAAGTCGTACCTAGCTCTCATCTGAGTCATATTACGGCTGTTGCAAACTGCTGTCTGTGCAGAGAACGCCAGTATTTGCCAGTTATAATTATTGACGTGCACAGGACAACCCTGGGCACCTTTTTTCGGGGCCCTGAGGGCACTGCCAGCCCTGCCTAGACCCCAGGAGTCCCCCCACCCTGCCCATGGCCCAGGACCCCACGGCAGCCCCCGGGGCCGGATCCTGCCCTCACCCGCTCGGTGAACCCACGGTGCTCCCAACCCATGCAGCGACCTGAGCATGACCAAAAAAACAGGGATAATGTTATTGGTCAGATATAGGGAACATGGGACTCCTTTAGAAACCAGTCTTCGTTAACTCTGTTCTTTATGGAAAACTTATTTTAGACAGGTCAGTGAAACACAGCTTGCCTTAACTATTTTTTGTTCGTCAGCAAGTACATTCCAGTACTTAACAAATGAGACTCTCCCACTATCATGTATAACTTCTCCATGAAGTGAGCAGTTCATCCAATGTGGTACCATAAAACATTGGCAGAAGCAGAAGAAAAGTAGGAAACCCAGTTCCCTCTTTCCCGACTAATCGTGAAACTGTACTTCTTTTAGTTTTTCTTTATTATGTCAAGACTATCACTCTTTACAGAGATTACATTTATCTTCCATGGAAATGAAATCAGTCTTTGCTATGCTTGCTATCCAAACTTCTCACAGCACAGCACAAATGCACAAATCTTATTCCTGGGCTGCTTAAACGCTGACTGACACAACTATTAAACAGGCAACTTTAATAAAAAGCCTTCAGTTTTACAGTTTCACAGTGCCTGTGATCTCAGGATTTAAGGCCAGGCTGTAGGTACAGAGGAGCAAAATTCTACACCCCTAAAAACCAGAGGCTAAACAGTGTGACCATATCATGAATCATCTAAATTCCTTTCTGCCCACACTCTTTGCAGTTATTTATGACAAATTCAACAAGTTCAACAACAGGAAGAATGAAACAAACAGATGGCATTGTGTTTCAGCTCTGGCTACTCTCAACTGGGCTTTTAACCAAGGTGGACCTGTTCTATCCTTCCTTACGGATCATCACTGGTCTGAGAATGTGCAGTACCTACAAGTGCAATGGCCCTCTCTTTACTTGCAAGTTATATCTTTGCAATGCAGAACCATCAAAATGGGACTGCTAACACCCTTCTTTAAAATGGATATTACATACTGCTTACAAAGTGAGTAGCGTGAAGGAAAATCCATCAAAGCAAATTAGGTCCTTTAACTTTTACAGGTGGAAAAGTACAGTATTTGCGCCTTGTTTATGTGCAAATTTGAGAAATGGCTTTGTCAGAAAAGTGATTTTAGTAGCATTTAGTGCTATGACCTACCCACAAAATAAGAAATATTCTCTTGCCAATTTAAAAACTAATTGCGGAAGGAAGGAAGGTATGAAAGTAAAAACACTTCTGCAATCATGCACTATATGTCAAGATTATGTTGAGAAAAGAACATCTTACAGACTGTCAGCTGCTATGGGTGCCCTCTTCTTCTCCAGCCCCATGTTCCCTGTCCCCTTCTAGTACAAGCTTGCGCCAGTTTGATCTGGCAGTAAGCCAGTCCATAGTAAAAAAGAATAAATCTTTTAACTTTTTTGCCAGGTTTGATTGTGATTGGTTTCATGCCCCAGAACTGTTTTACCAAGAAATCACCTAAGCGATATTGTTGTTGCAAATGAGGGGATAAATGAGGGTTTAGATAAATTTGGGCTGCCTTGAAGCCGTACCCTGCGGCTAATGTCCCAACCATAGACAACAATATTTCAACTGTATGCAATCTTAGCTGCCGATCTCTGTTTGATTCTATATTTGGGTTCGCTTTGCACCAGCATTTATTTTCCTCTGATGGTATCAAAAGCCACTTACCATAAAAGTTCTTGGAGGAGAATAACGAACATGTTATAGATTGTTTTCTTCCCAGAGTTCACTATGATGCACAATGGCATGTTATCATGCAATGAGAAACACAGTACCGAGCAGCACCCAGTTCATTTCAATTGTATTGCGATCCTGAAGGGATCTGCCCAACAATGCTGTTTAAAAAAAGTATTTAACTTTTGTGGGAAATGCCACAGACTTCCATTGAAGCTTTTCCTTCCTTAATATGGCAGTCGCAAGCTTAATAACTTGAAGCAATATAGCCTTCGCGTTCCCACAAAGAAAGTATTTCAGAGCATTTGCTAGTCTGCTGTAGAAGAGCATAGCATGAAACCAATAGTAAATGGTATTGTTTTACATTACATGTGTACTTATTGTTTCATATTTTAATGTTCAAAGAGGAAATACTTCTGACAGAGTGCACTATGAAAGCATGGGATTAGCAGCAGAGTCAGGACTAAATTAAATAAAGCAGGGCTCTAAACGTCTGTTCTCTCTTTGGAGACATCCTTCATTGCAGGTCACCGCGAAGGGACACACAAAGGATAAGACGAGACAATTGTCTTCTCAGGCAAGTTGTTGAGGTCAATAAAGAGAAATGTCTAACTGAAAGATGGTGTGAGGTTTAGTGGGTGATAAAATAGCAGATGAAATTCGGATAAATGTAAAGCAATCCTGACTTTATATACCCATTAGTATAGGATCTGAACTCAATGTTTCCACCTTGTAACAAGATCTAGGGGTTATACTTCCCTGAAAACCTTGGCTCAGTGTCCAGTAGCAAACACAAAACCAACCACGTATTAGGAAATTCTAAGTAGGGAATGGAGAACAAGGCCGAAGATACCACGCCACTATATAAACCCCTACATTTTAAATACTCCTACTAAATGTACTCCTACATTTTAAATGCTTCATATAGGTCTCTTACCATCTCAAAATGTATGCCAGAGAACTGTAAAAGGTGTAGAGAACGAAAACATGTGGATCAGTTTCCACATGGGAAGTGATTAAATGGGCTAGAATTATTCAGGCTCAAAGAGAGATGATGGAGAAGTAATGACACCAGTAGATGGCATGTTCAAAACAGAAAGATATGGTCCTCATACAACATGCAGTTAAGCTCTGCAACTATTCACAGCTTTGCTGTTGATCCTAGAATTATAGATGGATTCAAGAAGCCCTTGACAAATTTATAGACACTATTCTGGCTGAGGAGAGACCTTGATACTTCAGGAAGGTATTCCTTACACCTTATTATATTCTTTCCTAGGCATCCACTGTTGGCCTCTGTCACAGGCAAGACGTTAGATGGATTTTTAGTATGAATGAGCATATTTGTCCTTACGTTCTTAATCAGATCCTGAACAAGATAAAGCTGTCTGCCACCATGTAGTTGATCCAATTTCACCTGTGATTGAAGAATGACGACTTTTTGGCAATAGTAAGCACTGTGCAAGGGCAAAATAATGAGTATCATTTCTATTTTGAAGCATTAGACACACCTAACTGTTTCAAACCCTAGGCAACCTTGACCACAATAAAGCATGTTGTCTGAATGATTCTCTAATTTTAAGAACATCCTTCATAAACCACAGATTAAATTTGTTTCAGGGCAGATAATTCATTCAAGTCTCCAGACAAATGAGGTTGATCACTATGATATATTTTATCCTTCTAGAATAATCACAGTGGAAAGCATACAGTGAAGCATGCTTATTGAGAATCCAATACAGACCAAGCGTCCTTCTTCATAACCTCTCTTCAACAATGGCAATACACAGATGTCAGTGAAGAGTAAGTATAGGGCACGGTACTTATCTCAAATATTCTCCTAGCCACCGCATATTTTCAAATCGGCATAGTCTAGGCCTAACATGATTTGTCTGTTTAGCAACCCTGAATAGATCTTTCCTCCACGTACTTATCCTTTTGAACTCACGTAAACTTTCAGTATCCACAACATCCTTTGGAAAGGAGTTCTACAAGTCTACCACCCACTGTGCCAAAACCCACCTTCTTTCATTTGTTTCAGATCCAGTTCCTACAAGAAGCGTCTCTCATACTGCAAGAGACAGTGAGCAGTCAATCCTTACCGTTAGCTCTATACAAGGTGTGATTCTGAAGACCTCTATCATATTGCCTTCTAAACCCTTTCTTTTCCAAACTGACAAATCCTACCCTGGTCATTCTTCTGGCATATACTCGATCATCCTTGTTTATCTTCTTTGGGCCTTTTCCAGTTGACTGGTTTCACAGTCAACCTTTTTTTATGGTACAGGAGGCAGAACTGCACACAGTATTAATGCTGAGGGCAAACAGTGCATTCATGCATGCAAAACAATGCTATTGTTTTGTTCTTCATTCCTTCCTAAATCATGCCTAACTTTTATTTTGCCTTTTTTTTTAACCACTAATGAATAGAATTAGAATTGATATTTTCCATTGAATTGCTGCTCATAATCCAAAGGCTTCACTCCTGAAATGTCACTGGTCAGCACACAGCCCATTATTTTATGTAAAAAGGGTTTCTTCCTCCTTACCTTTACCTGCATTGAATTTTATCTAACATTTTATTGCCCAGTCACTATTCTCAGAAACTCCTCCTATACTTCTTCACTGTGTGTCTTCATCCTTACTATGAGAACAACTTCATATCCTCTGCAAATCATTTCACTTTTCTCTCACTCTCTCCCTTGTCCTCCCCCTCCCCAGTCGTTTCAGCAGCACAGGTTTGGGCACGGACCCCCACAGACTTCTGTGACTGCTCTCAATTGCTATAATTGACATTTGCCTTCCACCCTTTGAATCCTGTCTCATAGCCAATCCATGTCTTAACCCCATGGCCCTTTGGATTCCCAAGAGCTTTTAAAGGAAACTAGCTTGACTATTATCAACCAGCCATTTTGTCTCTTCCCACACAGATCACATATATTCACATGTCCGCTAATTCAATTATTTCTCAGAGTTTTACTAACTTGGTGGGTATAAATCTCATGCTACAGAGGTGTAGTTTCCTTCATTCTCCCTGGAACCTGTTTTAAAGACCGGCACAACATTTGCCATTGGTGCAGTCCTCATGTAGCAAAATAGTTTTAAACTGAGAGTTTGCACATTGCCATTGGCAATTCAGCTATTTCATCCTTGACTTCTCTTAAAGCGCTTGGGTGAACGCTGTCCATCACCAGTCGGTATTTGCATTGTCAATGTTTCCACAACATCTTTAGCCACTTCGGTGTCAGACATACTCTCTCAGGAACATCCTCCCTCTCCAAAGGAATCCAACACGGATCTCCAAGTTAGTCCACAGTGAAAGCTTATGTAAAGAATTCATTTGGCTTCTCAGCAGTGGTCTTGCCCCCTCTGTGCTCCTTTAATGCCATGAGCACTATTTGGGTCTATAGCCTCTCTGGTACGCTTCCTGCTCTTGATATGTCTGAAGGAATAGTTAGTATTCATTTGATCCCTTTTGCTCATTGTTCCTTGAGCTCTATTTTGACATGCACTCTTGCGTTTATACAATTAATCTGCCAGAGTTTACAATCCTTTGTCTTTTCCTCGTTTGGATACAATTTCAGCTATTTGAAAGATGTCTTCTTATTCTAATAACCTACTTAACCGTGCTGATTAGACACGCTTGCTTCCTTTTTACCCTTATTCAAGCCTTTCTTAACAGGTGGTACATACTACTGCTGGACTTCCAGTAACCTCTTTGTAGCCTGCAAGGTTTGCTCCCTTTGGGTTCAATTTAACAAATTCCTCATTTTCACATATTTCCCCTTTTTGAAGTTGTGTACCACTGGGGTAGTGATGGTGGGGGGTGAGGCTGACCTTTTTACCTCTTTAAGGATGCAAAACTTGAATTTAGGACTTGTTTGCACTCCCATTAAAATCAACACTGGTTGTGTCTAAGGACGGATGGGTTAACAACTACAGCTCAGGACTTACTGGGTTTTAATGGAGTAATTTCTGTTGTTGTCTCAAAGCTGCTTAGAAATTGGTAACATGATTAAGACCTACTCAAGGATTTTGGCCTAATGAAAGTCAGAGGTACTAAAAACTTGTAGTAGGACTGAATTCAACAATGGGCTACATTAGCAACATTAGCAGCCTTCAAGCTGAAGAGTAATTTATATAATTAAGAGGAGTTTCCTCTTGCCATTTATTTAGTAGTGCCATTTATAAAGTATGATCAACAATCCCCTCTTTATTAACTTTAATGTGTTACATATGTTATTTGGAGTATGTCAACCATAGTTTTAATTAGTTAAAACAGGGAGCCACTAAAAATACACTGTAATCAGTGAGAAAGCTGAGACTTTAAGCATTCTTTAGCTCATTTTTAAGCTGGTACTTTACTAAATCCCTACAAGCGCTATAGATCGTCTGATACACCTACAGAACATGGTAGTTCGAAAACATCAAGTTAACTTTTGTAAGAGCCATTTTGTGAGATACATTTATTTTTTTATGGTTGACTTCCCTTTTTTAAAGCTGAATCCTGTCAGGAAAACAAAGGAATTCTAATTTATTTCACACAGATAACATTTTCTTCTGGTTCAATTCAAGATATTATTCAGTAAAGAAATTTCTTACAAATTTGGCTCAGATTTGCATTTTGGTATAAGAAATCATTAGTCCTCTAAAAATACTTGCAGTGCCTCCAAAAGTTTTTACTAATACTTCTCAATATATTGAAAAAAAAAAAAAAAGAAAAGTCACTACAGGTAACATAATTCATGTTAGGCAAACCTATGAAGCCATCGAGGGGGAAAGAAGCCATACTATGCTCTATTTAGAAACTATGATGATGTATGTTACAGACGAGTGGCTGAAAACAGTACAGGTAATGGTATTCCTGGCATGGTTGAAGAGAGCTTGATTTTACAGACTTAATATTCTTCACGTGCAGTATTTTGCATGTCATTTTCCAGAACTTATAAAAGACAATCCTAGCAGTGCCTATCAGCAGAGCCGGAATTTTAATATCATGGCACAGACCTCTGTCACTTGAGCCAACAGTAATATTCACAGCAGACTGCTCTTCTCGGTTCAGACAGTTCACTGGAGGAGACACACATGGCTTTTGCTGAGCTTTTTCAGATAGTAGAGTCCAATCGCTAGTTCCTCCTAGTCCCTACTGCCTACTTGCTTTTATCCTACTTTTGCAGGCCTTTTCTGTTTCTCTCTGCCCACACCCGCGTCACTCCTTGTCCCTTCCTTTACTATCCTCCCTCCCTGCTCTGATCCCTGTCGCTACTCCATCCTATCCTCTTTATTCCTGTCTCCTTAATCTTCTCCAATTTGCTTTATTTCTATCAACAAAACGATGTCATTTTCTCTGGTATTAGTCATAGAACCAACTGCAAGATTTAAGCTGATGCTCAAAAGCCTTTTCTTCTTGGAGAAATACCTAAAGGAAGTTCAATCTCAAGTGCATTTGGCCAATATAAGCATTTGGTAAAGAGGAGCTTACATAAAACCCCAGCTACCGAGCTGTCTGTAACAGTTAACTAACCCTTTGCCAGTGTCAGGAAAGCCTGTAATAAAGAAGGCCCTCTAAATTTAGCTTGGAATCCAATCGTTAAAAATTAAATCTAGGAGCTAACCTTCCCCCTCACTGCCACGTCTGCAGCCCGGCTCTGCCTTCACCCAGTCATGTCTGTGCAACGCATTAACTTCTGTGGAGAAAGTGGCGATTTGGTATTTTTAATGAAAATTTCAAAAGGCAAGGATGAACCGTGGCACCCTGCAGGCACACATTCTCTTGTCTATGCTTCTATTTTCATATCAAAACCCCCTCCCAAACCCAAAGCTAATGAATGGCAATTGGATACATGGGTAAGAAACCCCACAATTCACGATTATTGCTCTGAATTGAGCACTGCATGACATCGAACACTGCAAAGTCAAAATAATCATGGACACCCTCCACATGAATAACCTGGCCTGAATAACCCAGACTAATGCTGTCTTGGGAAAAAATACTTTGAGAACAAACATGTGACCAATCACATTATCACCCCTTATTAATTTCTTTCACAACCTCTGGCAACCCGAACATTTCAAATTCTTTCCTAGTGACATCTGTATTCATGCGTCTAACTTAGATTAAAACCCACAGCAACAACACTACCCTTGTGTAAGTAAACATCCCTGCCAGCCCTGTTCGTTGCCCTTTGCAGTCCTGCTATCAGCTCTTCCCTATTGATCCGCTTGGCGTGACCAGATACAATTCTATCCCACGGCCACCTGTAAACCCTGCACCGTCTAGTGCCCCACTGACGACGGTCCCGCTCACTCACGAATTCCCTGCTCTTTTCCTCACCGACTCCTAATACCTCGCAAACGCCCCATTTCTGTCATTTGGGAATTGGCTTAAAACTGCAGGACAAGCGACGAGCACAAAGAGATGGGAAAGGTTTACCTGGAGTGACGCGTACTCCGTCTGCGCTCTGCCTCGGCTGAACTGCGCAGTCTGCTTAAGGCGTCTTACAGAACACGGCAGGGAAAATGAACATCAGCATCTCAGAATTTGTTCCCATCACGCTGCGTGAAAACATTTTCTGTCAGAGCTAATAAGTTTTTGCTGCAACGTTAAAATCTTTTTCATATTACACTGACCAACATGCTTAATTTAAATGTTTTATTTGGGTCAGGATTTTAAACTGTCAGCTTTTTTTAGTTGAAACGTATTCTTTGGGCTCTCTCCAATTAATATTTAAGTAAAAGTGTTTTCACCAGCACTTAACCTGAGTATCAACTGCAAACTAAGACAACTTGTCAGGAACAAAAATGCGGACTGCGCAAACAAAGCCACAAATTTCACCAATTTTTGCAAGAGCAAAATAACAATACTGAAGGCCATTGGAACTGTTCCAAGAAAAAGGGGGTGTTTATACTGGTTTAAATTCACACTTAACTTCAGAGGTTGAAATTCCCTGGGTTGACTTTGCATTTTGAAAGTACTGTAGATAAGAACATCAAAGCTAGCAAACCTTAACAGGAAAAGAGGTTTCACAGACTGATCTGAGGTACTCGGCAGCAAACCTAATATAACGTAATATTCAACTCTGCCCCAGATAGAAGCACTTGAAGTGTGATACAGCTCCATTCTCCAACTCTTATGGATGTGCCTACATGCCTACTTCATCAGTCATACAGCAGAGACTATAGCTCTTTTGTCTTCCATATGGCAGTTTTCAGGAGCTGCCAAAGTTCATAAAAGTAACAAGGATAGGCAAACCAAGGAAAAACATGTTTTTCCTTTAGGGAAAGGCAGATTCAGGACTCTAGTTCTGAGCTGACTGGTGGGGGAAAAAAAAAAAAAAAAAAAAAAAAAAAGAAGCGTGGGAGCAACACTTATAATACAGTTGGTTTGACTTACCAGATTTAGTGACATTTCCTATTCTTTGCAGTGGCATGGCCACATGCAATCCTAAGTACGTATTCCAAAATGTAACTGCTATGAATTATGGCTTTTTACTGTGAGTTCAAAGCTCTCCATGACAGATCTACAGCCTGACTCATTGTATTCGGAGTAACAATTACCCTGTATAACCCACAAAAACTTTCTCCTTGGGAAACAGAAAACTTTCTCAAGTGCCTAAACCTACTACTGTCACCACTTAAGGATTCACAGAAGTCGTTAATGGGACTTTTTGAAAGTACCCAGATTCTTAACTATCCCTGGAATAAAAGTTCCCCTTGATATCAACATGTGGATGTAGACCAGGATGTAGATGTAGACCAGGAAAGGTCCTGCCTTAATTCACTCAGACCAGATCACTCACATACCTTTAAATGCTTAAATACAAATCTTTTGTATTTTTCTCCATTGCTCTGTGTATTCAAAGGAGGGCATTTAAGCAGCCCACCAAGTCACACACTCAAAACATAAAGTACGTTCTTCTGCCTCAGCAGCTGACTACCTTTTGCTGTTCTCTCTGATCCCAGTTCCTGTCAGTCTTCCTCTACTCCTTTCATGAAGCCCATTTCCATATGGATTCATCATTCCTGATATCTAGTCACCATCTCCATTAGGCTTCCCTGTCTTTGGGCTATGTTAGCATTGGAAAGGCCAGAGCCTCTTTTACAGTAATGAGGTATAGATGTCCCTCTGCTTTTTAGTCTGTCCTGTGTTCTTTCCCTGCCCTGAGCTAGTAAGATAGAAATTTATGCTCTTTACATGACATGGTATGAGATCCACTTTAGGACAGTGGTCCTAATTCCCTGCCAAATCTGGGACTGGAAAACTTTCCTAGGGATGGGAAGCTTTGAAGAATACAACTATCTACCAGCAAACTTCAGTTAGGCTTTTTTCCTATAAAAATGAGTCGATTTCACTTTTTGGATGTAGATTACTTGCAGAAATGTCATCGTCTAAATAAGATAAACTATCTGCAAAGCAGAACACACACTGCTGAAGCTGCTTTATCTCAGTGGAACAGGGGCAGCTTTGTATTCATGAAAGGGACCATCAGAAAGGGTGCTGGTCTCTTATTATTTAGTCTAACAACTGAAGGAAGCGAAAGACCAAGCTATTTTAAATTTTATTTTTTTTTTTAAAGCAGCTCTTACACAGATTGTGACGGGAGTATTTTGTGAAAGACACTCTCACATCTTAGTTGAAATCAGGTCTAGTCGGGGAAGGAAGCTTTTGCTTCCTTTTGCTGCTGATTAAGAGTCTAGGGCTTAAAGGGCAATTCCAGACAAGGGAGGAGATCGTTATCGCTGCCCTTGGAACAGTTCCCACAGTTGTGCTTGTTTTTCCCCCCTCTTTTAATCACAATTTACAGCTGAAAAACATATCTCAGAGAATGGTACCAGCACGCCAGCTGTTCCATGAAGATGCTAGATCATTCAGCATTGTTATGTTTTCAATTCTTACGAATGTTTCTAATAATATTACATAGTTTGAATCAGTAAACACTGCTTAAGAACTACCACAGCTGTTTTCTGAGTAGCCGAAGTAGATCAGCTTGTAAGAAAGCAGCACAGGAAAGTCCTCCTCTGAAAAATACAGTGTGGGCTGAAGCCATCTGGTGAGCATTACAGGTCACCTTCTCCTCTCAGCAATATTCATTTAGGGTCCAGTCCATACAGGAGAGATGTTTTACAATGCAAACAATGCAAAAGAGGAGAACTTAGGATCAACTCTCAGCATTCAGGTATAACGCATCTCTTGAGTCAATCAGTAAAGTCATGTGGACACGCTTTCCGTGCTAAATTAGGGGGATGACATGACGAACGGCAGAACTTTAGTTCCCAGTGACCTGAGAAACTCAGGGACTGGGGCAACAGAAAACTTACGGGATTCAGTAGGAAGAAGGACACCTGGGGCACTGGTACGGGCTGGGAGCCGGCTGGCAGAGCAGCAGCCTCAACGAAAAAGACCCGGACAGTACAGTGGATACCAAGCTGAACCTGTGACAACCGTCTGCTCCCATCACGAATAAAGCAAACGGCTAAGGGTTACCTTAGGGGGAACACGGACATGGACATCCAAATGCCCACCCCAGCCAATGCTTCTGTGATTGTGTGAGAATTTCTGCAATGAGAACTGGAAAATGATGCAGCTGAGGCTCCTTGAGCTCCTACAGCCCAGATTTACTTTATTACTTTCTTTATCTGCTGAAGGAAAAAATGAGTGGTTGAACTGTCTTTGTTGATGGGGAAGTTCGCACAGGCAGGTTCACTCAGGGGTGACAGTGTTATGACTTACATCCCAGCCTAATTCCAACTCAATCCTTACAAAATAAGACAGTTGCATGTCTTCCATAGCTTCTTTCTAAGTCTTACCACAGCCAACTTATAGCTGATACCTCTTAAGTGGCCTGTACTATACTGTAAAGGTTAGAAGAAAGGATTCTTTTCACCAATTTTTGCTGACTTGCACAGTTTGAGAGTGACTGCCATACCAAGGCATAGGAATCTGAGGTTCTTATTGGAGCTCTGTATTTGGCAGAGCTCCAATTTCTTTTTTTTTTTTTTTTTTTTGGTGATTGTCTGGCTGCCCAAGGCCTGCAGTATGACACTAGCTGGCTCACTGATTTGTCCCAAATACTACTGAGGTGCATGTCTCAGTGCAGATGATTCTGGCCATAAATGTTTTTGTTGCTCTGTAACACGAAAATAACATAGTTTAGGCCAAAACCCATGTGTGATTGGACAGGACCTGTTCTCCATTGAGAAATTTTCAAAGTCACAGAAGCACGTGAACAAAGTATTCCTGGGAGGATGAATGTATTTCAGTGTGCAAGGTAGAAACACCACAGGAAAAACCATGCTCAGCCTGCTGCCTGTGCTAACAAGGTCAAAAAGCATAACTTGTGCTTTTGGGGTACTGTGTGAAATTATCAAAGCCAAAATGTGTATTGTTACCAAAGTTGAAAACTGCATAATCCTTACATTTGGTATACTTCATCTTACTCAAACCTACCTGAACATACTTGCCATCAGTTCACAGTTTTGCCTAACACCCCTCTACTAACTTCACCCACCACATCAAAACAGAACAGCCCTCTGCACTGTGGTTTTGGCAGCATGCAACCAAGCATTGAGAATTAAGACCTTGCCACACTGGGATCATGTCTTACCGTTGACCAGTTTCCCAGAAACACAAAAGAATGCAGATGGTTGCAAAATCAAAACTTGTCTAGACTCTGATACTTGGTGGCTGGCTTCTAGTCCCTAATACTGAACTTATATGAACTCAAGAGTGCAGCATGCTTGACTGCACAGTGCAAATAAATGTTTGTCCAAGGTTAAAATATAGCTATCTTTAATAGAAATGTTCCAAATATAGTAGAACATCAGTGAAAATGAAGCCTGCCTAAGCCTGGGCTGTTGCATTTACTTTTCTTTATTCTCCAAAGCTGCTGACAAGTCACTCTTTCAACATAGGACTGGGACCTGTGTTAATATAGGGGTCTGTTAGTTGGAGTTTTGGGGGAAGGACAGTTCTTGTCTCTGCTGGCCATCAGTTGTCAATACTATGATCATCAGGTTTGCACAAATGCCTCTTTTAGGATCGTCCAAAAAGCTTCTCTCAGATATCTCCAGATCTAGATATCAACATCTTGATGATTATTCTTCCACCATACCCTATTGCATATTGAGGAAAAAAGGGCAGATTTTTTTTTTTTGCATTTGATGTTTGTAAGCGTCATATTACAGAAGAGCTATATAGAGTGGGAGCCACTGTCAGCAGCAATGATATGGCAATTAAAAGCACTGAAGCCTGTCCTAAATGTTTCAGCAGGTGAAACATTCATTGTTAAATTAGGGACAGGTGACAGATTCTGGAATTTAAACATACCTTTGAGCCACCTGCCCATCAAGGGTTATAATGACAGATGGGTAGCAGCTAGCTGTCTCAGCCACTAGTCTAGTTGTTGTTCTGGACGTGGTTGTTTTCCCCACTACAACTCCGTGTTGTTTGGGTTTTCCAAATCCTGTTTGTCCTTCCCCCCCCAGCACTAAGACCAAATGTGATATGAAGTATTTTGCTAATAAGCTATCAGACATATGGTCTAAAGGGTGATCAGCATTCCTTGCCTTAGCTCCCAATACAAGGTGCATATTAGAAGACAGTCCTCTTCTTCCGGATTCCAACTCATTTCCACATTTGACATCACCATTTTTACCTGTGATGACTTCTACCTGGTTCTGTGTTAAAACATAATTTCCCTCCAAGGAGAGTAACAGCTCCAACATCTTCATCCAAATCCTCTAACATAACTATATAAATCAATAATATTTAGTGTTCACTTTTTACAGGGAAAGGATAATGGACAAGCAACATTAGGCATGCCTAGTATTATTTTTGGTCTTCAGCATAAGTCATTATATATGTGGGTGTGTTACATCTCTTTTTCTCAATGGTACGAGTTCGACACTTCATTTTACTATGTGCTAATTTTATGTCTTTCTAAAGCCTCTGTACAAAAAGAATGCTAAATTAAAGAAAACTTAAATCACAAGTTCCAGCTTGAATCATACAGAAGAGAAAGGCAATTAATTAGTTCATGACTGCAAAAGTTAATTTGATTTAAGGGCTATGAAACTTACTTCAGATTCTCTCACCAATATTTATTTCCCTTTTCTTTTACTAACTGCCATTATGGCTACAACACTGCAAAAATGCATCAGGAGAAAGGAAATAGATGGAAAAAAAGAAAATCTTACTATTCGCAATGTAACATATACAAAGCTTATACAAAGCAGTCTAACGATCTGTGAGCTTGATCTCTAGCCAATTTTAACTTTATTCCTGAGAATGGGATTGTCATCTAAGATTTTGGTTTGGTTCAGAACCAAAATTTGGATATGAATTTCCACTCAGTTCAAGAATGCTTGGATCTGCACTTAGTCTGGGACTATAATATCAATGAAGGGTATGTTCATTTAAGAGAACCAGAAGGAAAAAAACCTAGGATGCTCTGGGTAAAAATTGCATAGTATTGGGAGAAGGGAGGGGGGTGGAAAGCATGCCTGCTTAAGCAAAACGCTTAGAGCAGTAACCTCACTTTGCAGTAGGACTAATACAGCTTGCAGGGCTGAAGGTACAGTTGTAAGAATCAAACAAGTAAACGATAAATTAATAGATTCTCTGCAACTCTACTACAGCAAAATAGTTATCCAAAGGGGATATCAAGTGGCTGCTGGAAGTCTGGAAGGTGTTTATATTGGACTGCACAGTGATGAAAGCTATTTTTGTGTTAGGATTGTGTCAAAGCCATTAGGGAAAGCTATCATGCTAAAACCAGAATTAGAAATCTTGCATAGTTGCAGGTGGGGTGGGTGGGGAGGTTAAGACAGAGTCCCCTGCCCTGGGAATTCTGCTACTATGTGACTTAACACATCAAGTAACCTCTCACAAAATGAAAGAAAACAGTTTCGGTGAGAGGAAAAACATCTTACACTCTCAAAGAGTGTACAAGTCACCTCTTTGCTCACTTTATTTTGAAGTAAATTATACATTTCTGGAAATCCAGATCTCTCTACACATTAAGGATAGATTTAACAGGGAGCAGGATGATGACCGTAGTTATCCTTGGCAAGACAAGAAACTCCCCTCAGCTGTATTGCTTGGTCCTTGCTAGCTCTGATCTCAGTCAAGAAGCGAACAAGAACAAATATTGCCCCCTGGCTTCATTCCTCCTTTCATTGTTTCCTTGCCTTACAGGAAAAATGAGAGAAACGACCGAGGAAAGGAAGAGGACAGGGTCCGAAGCATCTACTGCTAGCCGTTGCAGAGCACCTTAGGAACCAGTGGTGCTGTGAGCATCAGCACTAAAGGAGTCTGATTTCCTACAGGTGTGCTCCTGGTCCTCTCACCTCCCAGTATTTCTTCTGGATGGGGCTCCTGATATTTTATAAGGGAATAAAAAAAATGGTAGCAGGGATCCAAGTAGAAACCTTTGAGTCACTCTTTTTTATGAAGGTGACAGTATTTATTGTAGACTTTTTCATCTCTGGTAAATTTGATTCATGTCTGTCAAAGAATCAGAGGGAGAATAGGGACACAGCTGGCTGGGGACAGTGTAATCACTGTCTTATTCTCTCAGGGAACTAAACAGGACATACTTTCATCAGGTGAGAAATTAAAGTACAAATTATCGCTGTAGAGTGGAACAGTCACGGTAGACCTGAGCTGATAGAATGACAGAAGGCACAGGATGATCCCTTGTGACTTGTCGTGTCAGCAATCATTTGGTTTCATCTACCTACCTTTAATGTTGGTAACTACAGAAAGACTCCTGAAGACTAGCCAAACAAAATAAAACCCCTCCCTCTCCCAAGCCCTTTGAAACTTAAAATATTTTCATAAAATAAGCCAAAACATAGAATTATCCAGTGTCAGTATATAATAGAAAGAGTTGAAAACTATCTTGCATTGTAAAAGCTTACTTACCATCTACCCTGTGTTATAGAGGACTAAAAAAAATGATCACAGTTGATATTCTGTAACACCATTCTAAGCCAGGAAAATCTTTTCCACTGATCCATTTTTGCTGTAATTGACATATTATGCTTTTTCTTCTATACTGAATAGTGCGGATGGAAATATATCTCATCTTGGAGTTAGAAGTACTGTCTTTTCTTTAGAGGATAAGCAAATCCAGAAGCAAATGCTGATCCTCAGCTTAGCAGCATGGTTCAAAATAAAGTGAATTGATATAGCTCACAATTACAATTTTTTCAGCCTACATATTTCTTCCAAGATAAATTTCAAGCTAATCTGAATTCCAGTTATCGTCATTTGACCAAAATAATTAATGGTTTATTCACAGATTATCATGCTGTGGCACATATGTATGGCTCAGACAAGAACTGTTTGTCTGGAAATAATTTTATTTACAAGGTAATTTGTGACCTGAATGTAAAGTAATATGGTTTTGCATTCCCCAATCTCTCAACCAAATGCACTGCTATCTAAAAGACTGAAACTCCACACACCATTATTTCTGTTGACTTAGTTTCACCACTCCATACTGTTGATCTGCAGTAAGCTCTGGGAAGGAATAGTTTTCTCCCCATCACTTACCATAAAGCAGCAGACTTCTAATATCCAAGAATAATATTGTAAGAGGTAGCCCATCTGCGGCCTTGTTACACGCTCTGGGAAACTTCACTGTGACATGACACCAATAGGTCCCCACCCTACACAGAAATATTGGTTCCCTTCAAAAACTAGCATTATAAGCTAAGATACAGAGCCATGGTATTTTCTGGCAGAGTGGTGCAGCTAAGCCCAAAGAAAGCCTGTTAACGACTGCAAGGGTATGGCTGTGCTCATGAGTAAGGGAACAGACACTCAAGACAGCTCTAGAGAAAGTAAGCTTGTGGAAGAGGTGAAGATGTATCCATGGTAAGGAAGAAAAGCAGAGACTGAATATATTTGTCTTCAAAATCTTCACTTAAAGTATTCATAATGAACAACTGTACTGGAACTATACTAATGCTTAAAGATACAGTTCAAAGCACAACAAAGACAACAGAAACATTGCCATCACCTTAAAAGAGAAGGAAACTTCTTTAGATAATATAGGAACCAGTCTGAATTTTCCCTGAGGCTTAAATCCCATCATTATTTTTCTGCCTAAAAACGTTTGAAGTTTTTCATCTTTTCCAATTCCCTTTCGGCAAACACCTCGTCATGTTCTGTGCTGCTGGCTCCAACCAAAATTTACTACTTAAATGTCCATGAAAAGACTGTTCTCATGGCATTTCCTCACAAGCCAAAAATCACGTATTACTGGAAATCTTGCAAGAAACACAAATCTTGCAAGATTTTTAGCCTAATTAGACTTGGAAAAAGAATACAGACCAACTTCTGATGGTCTTGACTCCCACAGTTTGTCAGTTCAGGTGTTTCTACTGCTATACCAACCCTACAGTTAGGGTTTACTTTCTTCACTGTCTCTGCCATGCAGAGAATTTGGGTTTTTTTACACCAACCATGGTTGCAGAAATTTTGTGTTCTCTGCCATGTCATTATCCAAAATTCATGGCTGCGAGCAGAGCTTACATGCTTAGGTGCAGCATTGGGCTATCACTGTTCTGCCTTGTTAAAGATAAAAGTAATTTGCACATGCTCAATTTACATTGTTACCACTATGAAAAAAATGTTAGCTCCACGTTGCAAGAAATCATGCAATCTTTTTTTTAAACAAATCTTCAGTCTCTCCATAGAAGACCCATTTTTTTAGCTAGTTGGCTGTCTTTTGAAGAGTTGCTAGAGGTAGATATGCTTGAAGGACACAAAGCAGCAGAACAAACAAGGCTATGCTGGTTCTTCCTTTTTTTTCCTGAGTAAAAGCTCCCATCCACCTCCCCTTAGAGCTACTCTGAAAATGTATTGGAAATTTTCTTCTCGTAGCATGGACTGATACAGTGCAGAAGTCCTTGATAAAACACTGCTAAAGGTCAGCCTGAGACTGCTCCTCTCCTCGAGCAGTTCCACAGTTCCCTTGACCACAGGATTAGTGGATACAGCCACAACTGTCATCTCCAGGACAGCCAGGCAAGATGAATCAACCTTTCTAAATGTGCATTGACTATTGGGGTTTTATTGCTCACTTGCTGTGGAGTGCAGTCATAACACCCAAATGCGAAATCTTTCGTTGGCAATAACTACATGTATTTGACCTTTTGGAAAATACCAAACAACACACGTGGCGTTTGAAACTCTGAAAACAGCAGAAATCTTTGAATTATTAATCTCTCTTCCTCACCCTTGCCTGGAAACTCAATAGAAATGATTTCTTCTGCTAAGAAGCCGTACCTGCGAATTTTAATGCTGAGTTTCAAGAGAGAGGAAAAAACAGAAGGAAGCATCCAAACCACACACACCAAACTCCCCAGCTACTTGGTTGGTCCAGCGACAACAGAAGGGTCAAATATGGGTTGAACAGAGCCAGCTCGACCCAGCAAGATTTTGTTTGTGTCAGGGTGACATATACAACCTCTAGAACATTATTATTCCATGTGCATAAACTTACTGGCAAAATCCCATAGCCAGAAATAAAGAACCAAGAATGAAAGCCTTAGGAAAAATTCCTCAAAAGAGGAATTTGTTTATGAAGGAACACAAAGCAGTCCTTTTAAAACATAGATAATTTCCTGCTAAGCAAAAAAGATCTTAGTGCTGTGAGGCTCGCTTGCACGTTTTACTGTTATTTTACATTGCTGAGGGGCTCTTCTGTACCATCCCTGAGCTGTTGAACCTCAAGACCTGTCCCGAGAGCGTCAGGGAGCAGCGAGAGTGGGGCTGGTCCACGAGGGAGGAGAAGCTGGGGTCCTCCTCGGTGCCCTTACTGACGGGTGCTGTCTCGTGGGGTCTGACACATCAGGCTGGTATCAGGGTCCCCAGGCACGGCAAGTGATGAACCACGGTCAGGGTCCGATCTTTCACAAGTGTGAGGGTTTGAGACCCAGTAACCAAAGAGTAAAATATTTTCATCCCTTTCATTAAAGGCTTTGGAACCCATTCATGTTTCTCTACATTAATGTTCATTAATTAATATATACCTGAAGCCTAGGTTTCCCAGTGTAACCTTAAAGCTGTTCATTTCTGGGCTGTATGTATCCAAATATTTCCCAACATTTACCACTGCAAATTTCATGCTAACAGTCAATTTCGAGGTGTTGGCTATTCTTTGCCCAGCCCAATTACCCAAGGGAAATGAGGGAGAAAACAGAATCCATCAGTATTTATTCAACACAAAATGATCCTGAAAAATAAGTCACTTTTTTTTTCCCTTGCCAGAGCTACACTAGGTACTCAAAACATTAAATTTATGACCTGCTTGAACTTCCCAGTTTCCATGCACAATGAGGTCAAATTCTGTCTCTAAACCAGCTTACTTTATCATAAAAGTAACTAGAGGAATACTGCTTGTCTGAACTTCTCCTATGACTCTCTTTCCACGCAAGCATGACTGAGAAAATCCTTCCCTCGTTTGGCTCTGTTCATACCTATGAAAGTCGTATTATTCTCTTGGAGGAAGAGTATGGCTGGATCAGGCATTCCCAACGCGTTAATGAAGGTACCAGACATTGCAGGATGATTTTACTTCCACCCCGATAAACATACGAAAATCAGACATCTCCCATTCCACTGAGCAAGACTGGGTAATAGGACAAACATAATGTAGAAATGCCCTGAGAAGATAAAACTCACTTTTCTGGTCTTCTTTCTGACCAGCAAGGGTAGGCTGAAAAATAGAATCCTTAGGCTGCCCATTGCTCCCCGAACTTCAGGTCCAGCACCTGAGTCACCCTGGACGTGAGCACCAACACAACATTTAACTGCCTTATTTTTGTAGTTGTAATAGCAGAATGTTTTGAACTCAACTCTTTTTTTTTGATTTTTAACTCAATTCAACATGACCTTTTCACTTCACGTGAGCAGGTCCATCAGCCTTTAGTGCTGAGCAGAGCACCCCAGTGTGTAACAGCACATCTCCCAGGGACGTACGAAGGGAGGCAGCCCTGCCAACCCTGAGGCTTAGTAAGGAGTCATCCTGCTAACCAGAGCCTACTGGACTTTCCTACCTTTGAAATCAAGTCATTTGGCAATTTTTCTTATACCAGTTATATCCTCAGAGACCTTGGAAATCCCCAATGTCGTGGTTTAACCCCAGCCGGCAACTAAGCACCACGCAGCTGCTCGCTCACTCCCCCCTCACCCAGTGGGATGGGGGAGAGAATCGAAAAAAGTAAAGCTCGTGGGTTGAGAGAAAGACAGTTTAATAGGACAGAAAGGAAGATAATAATAATAGAATTGGAATATACAAACCGAGTGATGCACAATGCAATTGCTCACTGACCAATGCCCAGTTAGTTCCCGAGCAGCAATCCCCCCAGGCCAACTCCCCCCAGTTTATATAATGGGCATGACATCCCATGGTCTGGAATACCCCTCTGGCCAGTTTGGGTCAGCTGCCCTGGCCGTGTCCCCTCCCAACTCCTTGTGCCCCTCCAGCCTTCTCGCTGGCTGGGCAGGAGAAGCTGAAAAACCCTCGACTTGGTATAAACACTACTTAGCAACAGCTGAAAACATCAGTGTGTTACCAACATTCTTCTCATCCTAAATCCAAACCATAACACTATACCAGCTACTAGAAATGAAATTAATTCTATCCCAGCTGAAACCAGGACACCCAGCTCACACATTTTCTCAGACTACACAGTTACTCTTTGTTGCAGCAGCTGAATTAGCAGGGGAAGGGGCAGGGGGGGGGGGGATCTCTCCTGACTGAGGCAAACCAGGTGGGGAGCTCACTCCCAACAAGAGAAGAGATCCATTTCTCAATCTCATTTTATTCATTTTTGTGCATCCAAAATCTGCTACAGCCATAATGTCACGCAGAATCTTAACTCCTGGAAGGACAGAAGCACCTGTAGCGATACTATTATTTATTTTGCAACAAGTGATGCTGTTCTCTAGGGATTTGCTCAGCTTTATTACTTTATTTCATTCTCTAGGAAAATGTTCATCTTCTCTCTGTGTGGATGAGCACTGATGAAAACAGGTGTTCAGTATTCCACTCAGCTTCCATTACAGTGGCTACTAACTCATTTCGTGTGCATGCTGGTACAGTCAGACCAAAATATAAGTATGTTGAAACAGAGTTAGAAAAAGTAAACGAGAGCCACCTATAACTGATTTTTTAGCATCTGTTCTGCTTTGCATGCTGACTGTTCAGGTCTATTGTCAAATTAATTGACAGTTTAATCACTTCCCTCAATATTTTAAAGAAATTCCTCGTTTGTATCGTGATGTAGCACTCCAAACTAAAAAAAACCAAACAAAAATGAAATTCATTGTTCTTTACTCCAGAGAAAAAAGAGGACCTACCTTGTCACCCTGTGCTGTATAGGAGTAAGAAGGACCAGACCTGGTTTCCAGAGGTTCCTGCTGACCACTCCATCACCAGCTCTCAGCCAGACCTGAACACAGCCTTACTGGGCAAAGAGCAACCACAACGACCAGCAACACCCAAATACACATTCAGCAAGACTGCTGCCTCTGGGCACCTCTGTAAAGCCCTGTGCTGAGCAATCCTCTCAAGGTTTTGAGTGACTATCCCTCTCGCTAAGCTGTTATCCTCTGTTCTTCACTCATGCTCATTAGTGACCCTGCAACCATTCATCTCCTGCAGCTGTGGGGTGCAGGTAGTTCTCGGTGGTGCTACTCCTCACTGCTGGGATTGAGGGGGGGAAGAAGAAGAAGAAGAAGAAGAAGAAGAAGAAGAAGAAGAAGAAGAAGAAGAAGAAGAAGAAGAAGAAGAAGAGCAACAACAAGAACAACAACAACAACATCATCATCACCATCATCATCCTCTGTGAAGGTTCCATAGGAGCTGTGACAGAACCGTCACTGCCCAGTTATGCCAAGCAGGGGGGGGGAATTATTGCTTCAGCTCTCCCCCCACGCTTTTATAAACTGACCTGGTCTCACTCGCCCTGCAGGTTTTAACCCTGCCCGGGCACAGCAAACAGGTTATTTGTCCCCTCTTTCAAACATGAACAGCAGGTTGCCCAGTTTTAAAGCTTAGCTGTCCTAATGGTCACAAACACTTCTACAAACGGGGTCTGGCCCAGCCAGCCAAACCCCTGTACAGTGGCAGACACCCCCTCCCTGTGCTAGCAGGGACTTCTGCCCATCTCGAAGGCTTACTGAGCGACTGCTCGTTTTCTGTAAGAGGTACTAATGAGGTTTCAGTCACAGGCATTACATCAAACTCTTACTTCTCAAAATAAACAATGAAAACACCTGCAGTAGTCAATTTGATGGAATTTTAGTTAGTTTCTAGTAATTCTCACACAGTGACTATCATGGACTTATCAATTTAAAAAAATGACAGGATGAATACTAATTATTACATCCCCAGTAAAAAGGCACTATAAAATAGGTTGTGTCACTTTGGTACAACATATTGGAGTTGAATGATATCAAGAAATAAAATATTTCCATATTTTGATCTTTATATTCATAAAAATTGATTTTGGTCTCACACTTTGGGGATATAATTATGGTCCTATTGAGAATATTTGTCAAGAAATATTCCCCTGCACATATATTCTAAGAAAATGCTATATAATGTGTCTCTTCTTCTTCACATATGTGAAGATCCAAAGTCTTTTAACAAGTTAGAGGGAGTAGGGATCTATCACTGCTCCAGTGCAGGAGCATTTGTGATGGGAGCTCCAAGAGCCAGGAACTGAATGCTCCCCATGCTGGAAAGAACAACTTACTTGTGTCATCAGATGTTAATTTCCATTTTCTGCCACTCGTAGAATGGGCACAGTGCTTGCAAGCTTAGACAAAAAGCCTGAGATTTGCAAAACCAAATTTCCTTAACAATATTTTTGTTACCTCACACCGATACAGTGATGGTAAGCTCACTGCCTATATCAACTTTAAAAGTTAAAATGACATCATACATGGTATTAAGTTTAGTATTAAAAAAAGGTAAATATTAGGAGCGGGTTACAGCAGTTTATTGCCATGTGGCAATTGCAGCTGCTTCAGAAAAATAAGGGAAGCTGCCCTCGAGGAAGGGTAATGATGCAGTATCCTGTTGACTCCAAACTAATATACAAAGGGATATAGATTCAAATCAAAGAGGAAAGGATGGAGAACCTGGCACCACTATAAGCCTTCTGGACAAAGGTTTGCCTTTTTGTTATAACTATATACTTTTTAAACATACCAGAAGTGTATAAAGAAGATGACATTTTATGAGGGGCAAGGACAGGTCTTCTGTAAACCAAGGTTGTTTTCACTTCTATGTTTCGTTAGTTAATAGTCTCAACTAGGGACAAAAATATAAAAAAAAGAAAAGAATGTAAACACTAATGCCCCATGTGTCTTTAAACTTCACTCACATGTTGAAGCTGTCATCAAAGGGGAAACAGTTTATGTCATCGTTTCTTCAGTGCCTTCTAATACTGACAACTTGCTGTCAGCTCTCCCTCTCTGTTCATTCAGTTTTAATTAAATAATCCAGAGGAAAAACTGAAATATGTATCCGCAGCCCAAAGTGTCAAGAAGCTTGCTAAAAAGGAACAAAACATAGGTGTAAAAGATCCTTTAATCCTTCTCAAGGGCTTATAAACTTTGGATGTTCCTGCTTAAGGCAGTGCATGCAAGCTCTCTGCAACTACAGTTTTCTATCAATTTTGTATTTAAAGAAAGACCAGTAACAGGTACTTATTCTCAGAGGTCCCAAATCTGGATGCAGTCATTGTACTGCCATGTGGAAGTCAGCAGTGAAATGCAACTGCGCTTGGAGCTGAGGAGTGGGAAAGAAACTAGGGGTTTGGGTTAGGGTATCATCTAACCTGTTCTCAAAGCTAATGAGCACCCTGCCTCTAATTACTGAGGTGAAAAATAACTGGCAGTCTCTCCATCTTCAGAAAGTCAGTCTCCAAAGCCTCTGTCAAGGGACTGCTGTTAACATTTGGTTAGCTTAAAAACCCCCCAGCTTCTGCCTTGAAATACGGGTCCGTGATTTCAGACTGCACAGTCTTGTCCGACCCACATGCGGCAGTTCGTATCAAACGGTTTGCAATGTTTTTGCATTTAGGGATGATTAGAAACAGTCCCTATTCCCAGTTACAATCACGTACTTCTGTAATATGTTTTCTTTTAACAGAAGCTGCTACTTCCTAACGCACAAGGATGGCCTTGGGAAGAGAAGTGCTCCCTGCTCCTCGGCGTGGGACAACTCCTCATTTTTCACCACATGTGGTTGGCAATGCTCTCTCCTGTCAGCACAGGCAGCTCTCGCCATGCAGTTATGAAACTCTTCAAGGCCTGAGAATAATGAATCTTCCCCCCCCCCCCAAGTTTTAGCGCAAAGTGCAAACTCTACAGTTTGCTATAATCCTTGGAGAAGCAGGCTGCGCCGTTTACAAAATCAATTAAGCGCTGTGTTTGCACAGAGCAAAGAATGAGTACTGTTTGAAAAGGGCTGCTCGCTCTTGGCAGTGACAGTGCGTGTCAGACACCAGCCAGAAAAAGAGATCTTCATTCCCTGCTCTTAGCGATGAGAAACGGAGAGAAAATGTAGATGCGAAGCCGGGACACGGCAGCGGAGTGGCAGAGCCCAGGGGAGAAAGGCTGGCTGGCTCGGGGCACCGGGCTTTCTTCCAGTTGCTTTTTTTCTGCCGACAGGTAGATCTGGGCTCCCTTCCACAGTCCTCTGCTTTGAAAGAAAAATCTGACTAGTCTTCCTGGACTGCAAGAGTAGGCGGTCGTGGGGTGCGGACCAGGGCGCAGGCTGGTTGGAGCTACACGGCGTATTTGGCACCGACTTCTCCTCCTGCCAAGTTTCTGCAAACCCACTATACCATGGGAACCGCCTGCGTGTAGTCTTTGATTCTGCAGTGCAAACAAAGCACCCTTTATTCCCGCAGAGAAGGAAAATGAGCTCATGTGAGCCACTGGCTGAGAACGATCATATGGTCCGATGCCTGTAGCAGCTCCCATCTCACACGTCTGCTCCTCCGCACCCTGGATAGGGACCGCAGGGGTCGGGCTTCCCAGCGAGAGACACGCCACAGCTGCGGCAACGTGTACAGAATTCGGATTTGGAGTCAGAGGGAATGAGCACTAGGTCTTGATTGAGGGAGAGGAAAAATAGGAGAGGTGATCTCCAAAGTGACGTGGTTCTCGGATGCGTGCAATTAGCTCAACTCGTACATTCAGGGTCAAAGACAACAGATGATGCCAAGTTTGGATCCTGAACTCCCAACACTCGCAATGTTTGCAGCTACTCAGACTCAATTTTAATTTGAATTCCTCTCCATTTTATGTCATTTCCTGAAAACAACAGCTTTGGTAAAGCTGGGGAGGCAATGTTATTTTAGCTGTTCTTTTCAGCCTATCAGGAAGGTTATGTTAAATTAAAACATAGTGACCTAAATTAAGATTGAGCTTTAGCCAACTATCTCAAAGCATTTCTCACCAATATGCTGAAGAAGCAGTTAATTCTATCATTTGTATCTCAGGGCAGAGCTAAAGTCTCATCCATATACAGTAGAGTTCCCAAGATGCAACTTCTTGTTTCCGATAGCGTTGCCATGTAAATGCAGACGCATACTCACCAAAAAGGGGATGAATTCAGGAGGCAATGCTGTCAGAACAAAGAAGGCTAAACAGACAAAGCTAAGACAAATGCAGTCTTATTTCTAAAAATAAACTATGGTATTATTACCACTTTCAAATAAGGAAGAGAAAGCTCTACTGTATAGTGAAAGGTATTTTGATCTCTTGGTGTTAGAGTCATGTTCAATAGCAAAGAATCGGGATAAAACAGTACCTACCGTTTCAATATTTTTCTGTCAAGAAATCCAGATGTGCTCTACAAATATTAATGAAGCAACCTTCACAATACCTGAGAGACACAGGAGTACCATTACAGGGAGAATTTTTACAGAAATAATTTTACCTGGATGCCCAACCACAAAAACATTAGGATAGCTTTACAGCTAACACAAATATCCCATATGTCTCAATTTATACACCAGGAATATACCCTCTGCATTGCTTAATTCACTGTAATCAAGTGCTTTCAGAACAGCTTCCTTCTGTCTTCTGTAACTGGAAAAGGCACTACGTAGTATAGAACATTACCTTGGACAATTTTTTCAAGGTTGTTATACAAACATTTCTCATTATTGGATTTGTGATTTGGGGTGCTAGAATATGATGTTTGATGCATGTTTTTCTACAGGTCTATGAGCTGTAATATGTAATGCATCATACAAAACTAAACCAGTCCCACTTCTCTCTGAAAAATCAGTGAAAAAATAATTCCTTGCCCGTTTTGAACTTTGGCATTAGTATGTAGTAGCACGCACGCATCTCTAGCTGAACTTAAGAGAGCTGGAGGTTGCGGGAAAAATTGTGTGTGGCCAAAACCTGGAGCTATGGAACGCCGTACTGGGTTCATAACGTGCAACACAGCGCAGTGGTAGCATCTTGAGTGTGGATTTCTGAAGCATTACATAGGATTACCCTTTTTGAGAGTTAATTTTTGCAAATTAGCACTCAGACCATGATTTTTATGGCTTTGCCAGCAGATGTATTAGCTAGTAAACGTAAGAACAGCCAACCTGGTTGAGATCAAAGCACTGCTTTACAGGGGCCTAAGCTGAAAACTCAACCGTAGGGTGACAGTCATGGCTGTGCTGTCCGACTCATGGCGTTGTAGCGGCAAAGGAGAAATCCTACTGTACGGTGTATTGAGTGCCTCAGGCTGTAGTCTTTCCTCTGACTCCAAACCCTGTTGCTGAGGTTCTGGCTGCACTCATCCCCCTCATTTTTTTCACATCTGCCCCTTTCTCATGCCCACCAAGTCCCAAGACCTCCTCATCCATGCTCTCCTTGTCCCAACCACGCTGACCGCCCAGCGCAGTGGAAAAAGCAGCATGACAAGGGGAGACTTCAACAACTGCGGAGCCTATTTGTGTTCCCTTGTCCTGTCACGTCTCCCAGTAGAGCACCCTGGCAGCATCCACAGGTTCCTCAGACGTTTTCATGGAGCAATGGGCACTGTTGGAGATCTTGGCCAAGCACCTCGTCTGGCAATTTTGCATTTTTGTTTCTTTAATCCTTCACCCCATCCTTTTCCCACTTATCTCCTGTGGGATCACTTGTGCTTTTTCCTGAGCTTGCCGTGTCTACTTTTCCCCGTTTGGTGTTTCTCGACCCTCATTTGGCATTCTGGGGGGACTGGGAAAACCAATAGCCCACAGCAGACACAGGGGGAATACAAGAGTGGGGCCATTAGGTAATGACAAGTCTTCTAAACGCTCCCCCAGCCTCCAGCATTTTGTGGCTCAGAGACTCACTGAGCAGGAAGGCGTGTCTTTTTATTTAACAGAATTTGACAGATTTCTTTTCCATTCGCTTGTCCAAGGAGACGCTTTATCAGCTTTAGTCGAACTGTGGCCACACACAAAGTAAATAAAGTTCTTGCCTACATGTGGTGCAAACCCCGAATGTGTAGCATCTCCTTCTCTTTGGCAGTAACTCCATAGCTGCTCTCAGATCCTTCAGGAAGATTTTAAACCATGCTTTAGAAAATCACCACTATTAAAGAAAAATTTTTCTTACTTCTGACATTTTTCACTGTAGTTTAGAAGATGAATATGCACAGGCTTGTTTCAGAGTCAGTAGCTTAAGTCAGATAACAGTAATGGTTTGATCTCTGGCTGGTGAGGTGATATATTTAGATTGCCTGGAAATCTTTTTACATTTGGCAGTTTGTCCCTGACCAGATTCATTCCCCGAACAACGGCAGATATTGTTCCAACATATCAGAGGAGTACAACAAAGACCTTGCCGAGATTAAAGGTTCCATTCCCCACTCTAAATCCTACTGAAAGGTGAGAGTTAGTTAAGTGTTAGTTACACACCACGGTTTATGTAGTCATGCCCCATTGATCAGCTGCCCTGCAGCACCGAAGTAACTTGACATTCATTTTTTGCAGCAGTATTGCAATGAATGCAGATTTCAAAACATATAGCTCTCTTTTCAAATTGTAATCGCACTTCATGTGTTTTCACTGCTGAGTCTGAGGTAACAAAAAATGTTATTTTATGTTGCAGTATTTCCAGTTTGTCAGTGGCAACAACTAATATTCTAACTGAAATATTTAAGTGATGAGGAAGATAGTCAAGTGACTATGCTTTAAAAGAAGTGTAGACACACAACAATCCTCTTTTCAGAACCGAGTGCCAGGAAAAGCTCTTGCAGTGTTCGGTCAGCATGTTTGCAAATGTTCACAAAGCCCAATTCACAGGGAACTGAAGCATCTGAAATACCACCTGATCAGGGGTGGTGGGATCTTGCGACCTCTGACAATCTGTCCTCAGTGCTTTGTTTTCTAGTATTATATTTGTAATACAAGATTAAATATATCTGCTTTATCAGTCAATTACTGCTTTATGGTGCCTTGCATCCCCCCCTTGGCTCAGGGACATCACAGGATCCCCATGTGCTCAAGCATTAATGAATTTTTTTTTTCTCACAGTGAGAAAGTGAGATAACATAGGAGTTATCATCCCCAGCTGATATACCTTTTCAGAAAATACTGCTTCTGGAGGAACATACATATCTAATGTGTCTGTAATCATTGCTATAGATAGAGACAGACTCCCTTGAACCATGTATTGGCTTCTGAGAGTCTTTTATCTCCTTTCTATCAGCTTTTTCTTCATTTTCCCCTTCTGCTTATAGTATTACCGTGAAGGACGATGCAGAAGACTTTGCATGCTAGCTTATTGTTTTCCTGAAAACAGTCCATAGAAGATTTTGGCAAGAAACCTATAAATATCTTGATTTGTTTTGGCTAGCATGCAGATTTTTTCTAACATGTTAAAATTATCCGGATAAACTTTCTCGATGCTTTTGCTAAAAAGAATTCCAGGAGAGATTCAGGAAACTCAATCAGTGAGGCGACTGTTGCTGCAGAGCTACGTTTGTAGAACCAGTAGAAGAATTAGTGCACATATAGATAAATGACACGCTTCAGAGGCTCAACATGTTTTTTTGTAAAGGAAGTCACGTCTCATAAATCTCTTGGAACTTCCTGAAGATGCAGTCAAGTGGTTGATTTAGTCTTCCTGGATTTCCAGAAAGCTCTTAAGGAAATGAGGCAGCCTTTGCATAAAAGGGAAGGTCACTCCATAGAAAATTAAATAGTTAATATATCTATATCTGACTATACCAGTATGTCACTGAATATTTCCATGGCACACCCTCATCATTAATATGGTGTGCAGTTCTGCTCTGTCAACTCAAAAAGGATAAAAAAAATGTAGAAGAGGTCTAGTGAAAGCCAGCAAGGTATGGAAGAGCTTCCCTACTAAGACCAGGAGTCTTCAGTTTGGAAAAAAGATAGCCGGAGAGAGAGAGATGACTGAGTGCTACAAAAAACATGAGCGACCTGGAGGTGGTGAGGGGGGGAATGGCTGTTTGACAGCTCTTCCAAGAGAAGAAGAACTGGTCATCGTGCCAACTTAGAAGTAGGGAGGTTCCAAATAAAAGGAAAAGGAAGCAGCTCCTCATCCAGTGTAACGTTAAACTGTTGCAAGAAATCCCTTGCCAAGGGGTGGTGTGGATACTGGTAGTGTACATGCATTCAAAAAGCAGCCAAACATTCGTGGAAGAGTATGCCTCAAGGGTTATCGTATACAAAGCCTCTGACATCTGTCTCTGGAAGCTAACAAACTGCAAAGTGCTAAAGGATGGGAGAATAGTATGGGAATGTATCACAATGTGAGTGCTCTGCCACACTCTTTCCTAGGTATTACCTGCTAGGCTGGTTGTACCTTTGGCATAACACTGCAGAATTATTACACCATTTTCTGTCCTGGCAACCATAAGGATGGCCCCTTACAAATGTTTCTCTAAGGGTATCACGAAGTTCTCCCTCTTATTCCTTTTTTTTCAGTTTTACATCATGATGCAGAGCAGAATACAAATCAAACAGCAAACTGCTATTTTGTTTTTTAGTATAAAATAGCTAATTTCAAAATTGTTAACTTCCACTTTCCTCAGTATATCTGAAATGCTAAAAGCTCCGTTGTTCTGCAAATGCAGGGTCACTCATTCACCACACGTTGGCTTTCTCCACTGTGCAACTCTGCACTGTTTGCGTATGCAGCACACAAACTATGCACAGCAGGCGTCGTGTTAAGCTCCTTTCCAATATGTTTGGATGAGCTGCTTCTAATTAGTTATCCTTGCAAACGGAGTAAGAAAATGTAGTCAATTTGGTCATGCAGGCTGTCTACCTAATAGCCCAATTAAGTCATTGTTCTGTGGGGTCTGGCTGGAAGTTCCTGCTACGTGTGAAATAGAAATAGCCAATGTACGCTTTTTAAAGGACAATCCACCATGGCTTCTGCAAAGAAGTATAACGATAGTTCAGGCATTAATGTGCAGACTGCTGTGTATTTTGCATCTACGGTAAATCTTTATTTGTTGCATAAACTAGTTGGTATCACTTATTAATGTCAGAGCTGCGGCTGGATGCATTGAACAGTAGTCTCAAGACTACCCCAAAAAGTGAAGCTCTGAGCATTTCAAGTATCAACACCTCATCTAAAAGATTCAGCCAATATACTCTGGATCAATCTGAGAGGTCAACAGTGAACACAGTTAATGAATACTGATTAAGTTGCCCAACACGCCATCTTTTCATCTACATGGAGTTTATTGTCCTTATTAAGTTCCTTGCAACACGATTCTCATACACACCAGGCTGTTTCTCCGGAGACCTGACTGGCAAGCCCCTGCTCATGAGTAAGCTAACTCAGTATTATGAATGCTAGAAAATGGGCCTCGTAGTCTCATTCAGATACGACGATAGCCAGTTTAAAGCTCTTCAGTCTATAATTTAGATCAAGGCAGATAAAGAGAGAGCAAATGTCCGACCTTCCGCTGACGCTAGCCTCAATGCCACGAGTCAAATACGGGCAACCCGTGATCTGCTGTAGCGCGTGCCGTGCCGTGAGCTGGCCGCAGCTCGAGTTGGGGTCCCACCTGCTGGGACCCTCGCTAAGCTCCGCTGGTGCCACGGAGAGCTGCAGTTCGGAGCCTCGGGGGTTTGCGCCGATGCGGTTGTGCCAGATGGTGGCTATGTATAGCGTGGAGAAGGCTGACGTGGCATCTGGCTTGAGCTACTAAGACCCTAAATATGCTTCACTTTAAAATAAACATCTGAGATGAATAACATCTAAACTGAGGGTCTTATCCAAACACAGTATCAAATGATGGTCTAATCCTATGGCTATTCTCAATTACTGAAAATTCAGGGTACATCCTTAGGAAGTCTAGGATTCCTTTTGTAACCCCTGAGACAAGATAGCTCCAAGCAAAGGAGCTTTAAAATAGCAACTCTAAAATTGCCAAAAGCATCCTATTGCTAGCTAGCTTTACTTGAGTCTATAAAAGCAGTGATGACCTAGTTTGTGGTTTGGCGCAATTTTAGAGAACATGGCAGACAATGGGGGAAACTCTGCCAACGCTAATATCACATTTCTAAGAACCGTCCAAGCAATATTAGTTCAAATTAATTATATGGGACAAATGAAAGTTTACCTAATAAGTACCATTTCATGAAGGCAGCAGTGAATTAAAAATGGACTAGTAGAAGCTACATTGAATTTTTTTAAAGTTCATGCTGCTAAATTCTCCCCGTCCATTCAATTGAAGTTGATGACACCTCCCCAAAGTGAAAGAAAATAGATGTGACTTGGTGGAGGGGCACCAAGTCTCATTCATGTGTGCAAAACTCTCACTTCAGACTAAATGGGTGCAGGAATTCCTATTTTCTTCAGTCAGGCTATCCTAGATGTCATTCCAAAGTGCCTACCTGAAGAAATTTATTTGTTAAAAAAGACCTGCTGATATGTCCTATGTGTGGACCTTTGTGCACGTTCCTTCTGCTCACCTGGACTTGAACGCCAAGCTTTGGGCTGCACTGCATGCTGAAAGGCTTGGCTTTATTTGCTTTTTCCTTTTAAATTCTTTGTGGAAAAGTATCTTGGTGTGGCATATTCTGCTTCAGAGGCTTAGTCATTGCACTCTATGATACAGTGGCTAAAGGTTTTAAGATTGTCCCTCAACAGTTAGACAAAATTGAAGTAGCACCTTTGTGCTCGTGAACCCAAAGCAAATTTTTGTTCTATTAAATGAGGAAATGACAAGATTAACACAATTCACAAAAAAAAAAAAAAAAAAAGTCCCAATGCAAATGCTGTTGGAAAGTAGGGATTTTAGTTCCTGTTTGCTCTGAGAGGTACGAAGTCAGAGTTCATGCAGTATGAACTCTGTTCCTGTTGGTTATGAATTCTCTTGTACAAACAGCTATTTAAGATACACAAGGAAGTGGAATATTCTGATGAAAATGTGAAACTTTGAGGAACTGAATTGCTCTCTGAAGACTCTTTCTTTGCAGGGGTTTAGTGTAATGCATGGACTTTTCATTATAAATCTGAGAAGACAAATTTTGTTTCCTTGTCTGCAGCTAATGGCTTCCTGCCAGCCCTCATGGTATTTCTAACATATTTAAAATACCAATTATCTGAAGTAATGGTGACCCTCTGCCCTTCTAAAATTTTTAGCTTTGCACACAGGGAGTGAAGTTAAAAAGCAGATGGTGAAACTGGGAAAATGAATGCTGCTCCTTACCTGACTAGAATGTTTTCTAATCCTACTCACAGTGCTTTCTGCTGAATTTTGTGGGGGTTTGTTGTTTTTTTTTTAATTCCACTGAATTCATCTGTATTTTTGCTTGAATGAGAAACCTAGAGAGCTGTAAATCAACATAGTCCGTGTTTTCTTAAAATATAAACAGTATACAGTGTGCTCCAGTTCCCGCTGGAAGTCTCTTAAACTAACAAGCCATTTAAGTCAATCATTGTAATAGCTTAAGGGAAGAGCAGGGCCTGCACAGTCCTTCCGTTTTCCTGCAGAGTCATTCGTCTTTTGCAAATGAGTTTTTGGCACCCAGGATGCTCCTAGACAAGTAAACCTGTTTTCTAGGAAAATGCATATTCATTCTCCTTTCATTTGATGGCCTTCAAAATTATGTACCTACTTGCTGTCAAGTTTACATTATTTTTGTGTTTACCTAATGGATCTACCCAAAGTAAATCAAGGCGTGATTAAGGATGTGGATATGCACTCCTTTATATGTAAAATGGCTTTAGCTATGTTGTCCTGAGATCGCTTCACGCTTACCTGGCCGAGCATTCCTGTGTTTCTATCTCTGCATCTGGAAACAAATTGGCAGCAGAATAAGAGGAGGTGAGGGGCACAGGAGTAAGGTGAGCTCAGTCCTAATGACCTTGCTAATGGACTCAGTGCACTGTGGGTCTCAAACCCCGACAGATCACGTAACTGCAGAACCTGCAGGCAACGGAGCAGTGGCACTGAGAGCTCAAATCCCGCTCTGCGACCCTTCACGCACAGGCTGCACTGAAGACCACCCTGGGTACATCTCGGTCAGAACGGCATGCTGTTTTTCCTTCCTGGTGAACAAGACAGTGACTGTTTCAGGCTTCTGTATTAGGGACAAAATTAAATTTGCCATGTAGGAAAGACTGGGGAGAGGCAAAGGGGCACGAGCAATTTAAAGAGGGGTACTTAAGCTTTTGGGGAATGCTATCTCCAGATGAGGTGAATTGCCATCCTGCCCCTTACCACGTTTGTCCGGGAGATCCGTTCATCAACCGTACCTACTTATGGACTGGGTCTATCAAACCCACTGTATAAGAAGGCACAGAAAAGCCTTATCAAAACCTAAATGGAGTGTCGTGACTTCCAGTAATGTTCACAAGGTCTTGCCTTCTTTTTCAAAACACTTGCTATTTTTCTTTCAAAAACCTAAGCTTAGTTCTAATTTTTCTTTCCAGTAAATATCTTAAGGCTTTATGCCCTGGAGATAGCATTTTAGTTTTGACATCACATTTCAACATGAGTGATAAGTAAATTCTTTAAAGCAAGCTAAGCAATAAAGGACAGGAGCTCTGCAGCATTCATTCCCTCCTCATTCCCTCTTGGGGTACCTGAAGTCTTACATATTGACAAGTTCAGTGACTATTTTTAATGATTTCAGATGAAATTGATTCTCGGTTGAGCTTTTCCTATCTCAGTTTCATTCCAGTGCTATAAGCCTGAAGAAAACATAACAAAACCAGGGTCAGGAACATCACAAAACGACCAGTATGAATCCCAACACTAAACAAAATATATCCAATTATTCTTATTGCAATTTTGTTTGCAAATCCTGTTACACTGGAGTTCATTTATATGTGACAGAGACAGTGATTAAGTCCTGTAGACTTTAATTTACTAAACAGACTGAATTTACTCTTCTCATTCCTAGCCATGGCTTTCAGACTTCAAATCACGCATGTAGGTCTCACTTTCCAAGTCAAAATTCCATTTTCAAAAGTATTCAAACTGGTCTGGCAACAGCACACTCCAAAGTAATATAATCATACTTGTTAGGGTTTTGTTCTCTCAGTTGTAGTATCTCACTACTCAGTATGCCCTGTTAATACACCATGACTCTACTGGTACTGAGGAGGACCTACATGCCAAGGTAAGTTCATTTAAGAGTAAGCCTCTTTTAGTACTGTCAAATGCAAAAATCAAACATATTTTTCACTTGCTGGTGCATTCAGACTTTTTTTTTCCACTTTTCTTGCTTTGATCATTAAAAAGTCTTGTGTTTAAGTACGGCATGACTCAAAAAGAACTAAGAGAAAACAAATTGTTATCTCAGCTACAGAGATTTTATCACTCTATGAACGCTCCTGTGATGTTCCTGGGTTAAGGAAAAGTAGGTAGGATTAACACCACCTAACCATTATATCACATACTACCATTATGACTCAATAATGTTTTGGACTCAATAATGTATGAGAGTAGTAAAACTTACTACTTGCTGTAAATGGCTTTGTGCTAAGTGTGTTACGTCAAAAGTTCTGTTACTTCTATTTGCAAATATACCTCTTACTGAAATAAATTTTTTTTGTAAACCTCATTTTTGAGATGGAACCATCTATCCTACACTATTCCTAAGTACTTAAGTGCTTAACTCTTCCTTGTTAGCCATCTAAATCCTTATTTAGTCTCTGGTTTTGTACTCAAGTTAGTGAAAAAGATCTTGTCCTACTACCTTGAGATCATAGCTTTTCCATCTTCCATTGCTGTTTCCAGCCATTCGTCCACATTAGCTTCCAACACGAACTGTCTGACTTGTTCTGTTATCGCATTCACTCACTCATCCAGCAACTTTGGTTTCCTTTTGCTCTCTCACAACCCTTCATTATTACAGTCTTTCATTATCCATTCCACTTCATATGCCTGGGAACTAATCTTTACAACCATATCCACTGCTTCTCTAATACAAGCTGATCTATTGTCATGACTGAAATATGACTCAAAACTACCAGTCTCACTTCCACTACTGCACATTAATTCTGATTCAGTGCCAGCTGGCAGTGGATGGGAAAACCCAATTACTTCACCGAGCTTCTGAACGAGTCTGGAAAATGATGATTTGCTCACATATTAAAACTCCTTGTATTCAAGTAAGAATAACAGTGGCCCTCATGTTCTATGATACTTAATGTTTTATACCCTAGAAGTCCCAAATTATTTCTTAGACTAATTTGGTTACTTCTGACTCTAGTTAAAAAAAAAGGAGATTTGTATCGCTGAATTTGATTGAATCTGCTTTGGGCTGGCACCTTCTGATCTTGGGGGGTAGACGTCTTAGAAATAATAGCAGTTCTGGCTTAAATTCCTCTTCTTGAAACAAATACCAAGACTCCTTTCCCCAAGTTCAAAGTAGCTGGATCCTACTCTTACACTTATGGAATTAACAGGGCTTGTCAGTAGATTAGGAGATAATTTTCTTTAATGCTTTTGATACATAAGATGATAGAAAAATATTCCAAATCATGCATGTGGGAGTATAGCAGGTGGGTGGGGAACACATGCCACCCTGCAGACAGGGTGCTCTCAGGGTTTCTTCCTCTGCCTCCTGGCATCACATTGGCCACAGTACTGGCACCCTCAGGCTACGGTACTGCTTGGCACCAGCAGAGCTGGGAGAACAGGTCGTGTTTGCTCTTGAATGCAACGCAGGATCGTAGGATAATTCAGGCTGGAGGGAGCTCGGGAGGTCTCTATTCCAACCTCCTGCTACAAGCAGGGTCAGCTGTGTGATCAGACCAAGTTGTACAGGGCTTTATCCAGTCTGGTCTTGAAACTCTCCAAGGATGGAGAGAGGCTGTACAGCCTCTCTAGGTAACCTGTTCTGGTCCTTTACTGTCCTCAGAGTGAAAAAGTTCAGTCCTTTTTCCTTTTTCTAGCATGTGCCTCTCTTGTTTCAGCTTATGCATATTGCGTTGTTTTCTCCCACACTCTGCTGTGAAGAGCCCGGCTCCCTTTGCTTGATGACCTCCTTGCAGGTATGGGCAGGCTACTGCTAGGTGCCCTCAAAGCCATCTCTTCTCCAGGCTGAACAAGCCTCGGTCCCTCAGTTTCGCCCCCAAGGCAAGTGCTCCAGGCCCTGAGCAGCTTGGGGTCCTCCACTGAACGTGGTCCAGTTTGTTAATGTTGTTCTCGTATTGGGAAGCCCAAACTGGGTGCAGGGTTTGAGACGCGGTCTGAGGCATGCTGAGTGGAGAAGGATAAACCCTCCCGTCGATGTCCTGGCTGTGTCCCCATGAACACCTCCCAGGGCGCTGCTGGCCGTTCCTGCCGCCAGGTCACACCGCTGGCTCGTAAAAAATATGACCCATTAACCCCTGCCCTTATGAGCCTAACGAATGAGTTTTTCAGGTGGACGGTTGTCCATCCATCCAAACCATAACATCCTAGCTTGGATACAAGAATATTGGGTAAAACTGTGTTGAAAGCCTTGCTGAAGTCAAGATAAATGACATGCAGTGCTCTGCCTTTGTCCAGAAACTGAGATTCTGATCACAGGAGGCAATCAGGTGGGTCAGGCGTAACTTACCCGTGGTAAATCTATGCTTAATTATCTCCCCGGGGACCATCAAAGTGACATCAATTAGCCTGTAGTTCTTCAGGTTGACCTTTTGGCCTTTTTTTTTTGAAGATGCCTTTGACTTCTGCCTTTCTTTAGCCATCAAGCACCTCCTCTGGATCTCCAGGGGTACGGCCCTAGAGAGGTCTTGAGAGGGAGACCTTGCTCTGTCTTACCCTCAGACACGTTGTTTGGATGAACAAAGTTCACTTGGAACAGAAAACAGCACATTGCTTTGGTTTCCCTTTTTAACACAGTGGTAAACTTCCACCTAGCAGAGAGGAAACCGAAATTCTGCTGCCGTCAGCACAGGCAGCCCAGATTGAATGATGCCCTTTACGTGTGTGCCCACATGTGCTTACGGGTAAAATTTTGGAGCCCTGCTTTAAAACCAGGGAAAAATAAAAGACACAAGGCTGGGTTGGGGAGCTGCTTCTTTACACTGGGTCACAAAATTTTCCATTCTAAATTTCTGCATCAAGCTGAAAAGACTTGAGAAACTTTCTTCAGTGGCCTCTACAGAAAAAAAAGAAAGGCTCTAAATCTTCCCTCTGTTTATTTATATTTGGTCAGAGCATATGGCAGTGTTTTTTCACACTTGAATCGTTCAAAAATAGCTCAACAGATTTTACTCAGACGTCCAACATAATCACTTTTGGGCTGAGGTCGAGTGTGGAAAATTGAGGCCAAAAGGAATTTGAATTATGAGCAATGGGAAAAGGAATAGGGAGGCAGGAGAGCAGCTGGATTTCTAACTGCATAATTCTAACTACCTCACAAAGAGCCTCACAGCTTCAACAGCTTTCCTTTTCTAATTCCTGATGAATGAATGCCACATATTTGTACAGGTAACATGGGAAGGAGTTTTCAAAGTTGCAAGGGGAAGTAGCCTGCAAACATCAGAACATCAGACAACGTTTTGCTTGTGTGTAGCCAATCACTTAGGGGAAGGGAAGGGGAAAATGAAATCTTTTGAGGTGGTTGACTTAACGAGCAGATGTAGAAAGTTTATATGACTCGTGAGCTGGAGGAAATGCTATCATCTAGCTAACTGTATTTACCAAGGTCTGCTGGGAAAGCAGAGCTGAGGATGTTGCATGGTACGGGTTAGCTCGGTGACAGTCCATGGAGCTGATGCCATACTGAAGTGAAAATTTACCCTACAAAATACCAGACTGATTTTTGAGAAGAAATACCTAAGGGGGAGGGAAAGCCACCGTGTCTGTGAGTGTTTCAGCGTAGGCTGAAGCACGCTATTTCACAAAAATTCTGTATTCCCTGTGTGAAGAAAGAAGACGGCATGAACACAGGTGAACGTGCATAGTGACGGCAAAGCAAACACTGATGTATCTCCATAAAAGCTGCTGCTCCCTTTTTCTGCGGTGGTCAGTCTCTCCACACCTAGCAGGGACTACCTGGTGATGTGTAAATTGTCTCTGATAACTAAAACCAGCTGCCTTCCCCTTCTGTCTCAGTAAGTCTCGGACTCGCTGTTGCTTAAAAAAAGCTTCTTGGCAGCTGTCTGTATGAATTTGAAGGACAGCTTGGAAAGCCGAACTTGAGCATTTTCTGAAATAGGCAGCCTGAGAGGGTGGCTCCGCTAAGTGTGATATGCTCAGGTTTGTGTTTGGGTCCCAGAGACAGACCAGGGTGGATTTTCCCACTGAACAAAACAGGATTCTTACCACTTCCACGGGAGCCTTTGGGAAGTTCATCCCTTCTGCTAACACAAACAAAACCCCTCAGCACTTTTTATGGATAGACACAAATGAAAATAGTGTTATAAATAAAAGCACCAGAACCCACTGACTTAATCCAGTGAGATTGCTGTAAAAATGTACCATGTGCGAGCATTCAGCTAAATCCAGAAGGCTGCTTTTAGCAACAGGGAGGCAAGAACTTCAGTTTACCCAAGTACTGCCTCCAAGGAGAGTGGTGAAAGCAGCACAGATGCCCAGGTCAGGAAAAAAAGCATGAAAAAAAGAGGTAATTTCTGTCCAAGCTCAGTAAGGTATGACCTAGTGCAGCAGTTCAGTCTTGAAGGGTGCTCATTCAAAAATATAGATGGTTTATTTAGAATGTGATCCGGGGGAAATTCAAGTTTCCTTATAGACTAGACAGTTAAATGTATTTCTGAAACATTGCAGTGGCTTTTAATTAGTGAAATTTTATATAAGATTTTCTATATAAATACACATTAATGAAATGCATACGCACATAAACATAACAAAATTCAAAGAATGTCTTCTCTTGCAACAAAATACTACTTTCAAGCTGAACCAAAATTGAAACTTCTATTTCCATTTTGAAAAGAGTTTTGTTGTTAACCCCCCCCCCCCCCCGAAGAAGAAGAAGATAAAAGTATTTAACTTTTCCAGAGAAAATATATTTTCCAATGTGTGGACAGGAATCAATATATATAAATGTCACAACTTGTTTCTACTTCTGTGCACTTTAGGAATTACTAAGAAAACAACATGCTAGATACAGAGAAAAAAAAGCATCATTTTTGAGACCAGGATGTTCCTGAAAAATTGTTTATTCCCTTTTCAGAGTGTCATTTTCCACATCAGTTACACCTGCACCTTCTGAGGATGCATCAGTGATAGGGAAATCAGAGGAAACGGTTAGACGTCCCAGATCGGTTCTGCTCCAAGGCAGCTGAATACTCAAGTGCCTGTCAGTTTGGAATTGCCATAGCCCAGAAGAAGCTTGAATGCAAAAAGAGCCCTGGTCCACATACGCCACACGGTCAGAGCAGCTGTGTGGTCCTCTGCTCCACCGTTTCATAACGCTTGAGGAGATTCTCAGCTTATCAACGATAGCGTTTGTGCAAGCAATTAGGGCTGCATTTTGTACATATTCTGTCTCGTCTGGGCTGTTTCCTACTCTACTTCATTACACTGCAACTGAGTAACCTAATGCTAGCGTATAACTGCAATTAAGGCCATTGTATTTTCCTGAGAAAACAAATCCACCCTATGTTTGATGAGAACTCCATATGCCCAGTTACATTGTTTTGGTCATAGAAGCATCTAAATACACATTTCTTGTACACCGCAAGTAAAACTTCATTCTGTCCTAGACTGGGAGGAGAAAATACAGAAAAGGAGCCAAACTCCATTGTTAGACTACCAAAGTTTAGCAGAACACAAATGGTATAATTTATCTTCTTACACCTTGAAGACAACTAAAGAGCAGCTTGATTGAAGACCTGCCATGTTTTCTGTCACTGGGCTTGTGAAGGGTTTGAAGTCATTATGTCAATCTCCCTGCAAGGAGCATGGTTTACTACTTCTCTGACCCTTTTGGATTAAGATTTCATGAATGCCAAGCTCCTTAGAGCTTGTTTTTTCCATTGGAAGGAATTCAGGGCTCTAAAGTTTCACCACCCTTCTACAAATAGATCATACAGAACCCACAGTAGCTTGTTCAATTTTCATTTTTATTTTTGTGTTTTCATATGAAATCATAATGTCTAAAGTTAAGTTTACTACTTGCTTGCTATGCAGGACAATCCTTGAACATGCTTTATATATAAAAATCCAAAACCACTTTTCCAAGAACAAATATCTCCAAAGCAGCATGGAATTTTCCCAGGATTACCAGTGACTCACCAGGTCCGCAGCTTTGGCTGATGTAAATTAACATAGTAGTTATACATGAGGTTATGCCATCTACGTCAGCTGAAGATGTATCTCACTGCACAGCACTGAGAAATTTGATGAAGACATACTCATTTTATGATCTTACTAATGGATCATACGGTCCACTACTGACGTGCTTCTGTTGCTCTTTCCTTTGTGGGTTTATTTGAAAGCTGTGGCGTCTGTGGGCCACAAACAGAAGACCAAAAGACTGAAGCAGTTCTCTGCTAGCTGCTTTGCAGATGATTATAAGCCAGACCAGAACACTTTTCAAGAAATGTGCATTAAAATCATGAGGGTTTCCAATCTGAAAACAATGACATGTTCTGGACCAAGTGTCTTTCCAGAAATTAAGCAGTAAGTTACAAAATAGGCTAGTTTTCAAGCATTTTGGAATGACAACAGTTCAAGATTTTTGTGGTGAAAGCATAACCTTTGAAACTGTTATTTCACAAACAAACGGCAAGCTCTGTCCTTCTTCACACAAACACAAGATTTGATTGCATCTGTAAAAACTGCCCCCAAAGCATTTCCTTTGGCTGATGTGGAATGCTGACTATTCATTAAATCAGACACAGAAAGACATTTTTTTTTGGCCCTTATGAACTTCTGAAGCTTTGGGGGCTAACAGCTGCTTATCTTGTGAACAGAATTTCCTGTTAGCATCCTTCCAGCCTATTTGTTCACTGGAAGCACAACAAATGTCAACAAAAATAACACACTATGTTCCAATTTTTAAAGACAATTGAGAAATCTCAGATGTTTTATGCTTCCCAAATAGACTCCTGTTCTATTAATGAATGTGCTATTATGGCCTTGCTCAGATCCCGTTTAGTTCTGGTGACTGTTAGCTGGAGAGAAATTATAAAGATGTTGAGGGACTAAATATAAACACCATGTTCTTGTAACATACAATGCACTTCCAATAGCAGGGCTAGCAATCATTTAAGGAAAGACTGAATATTTTTATTTGTAAAAACCCATCTCTTTTCTTGCTATGACAGTCAGATTCGGAGTAAATCTGTTGTTCTGAGTCCCTTCAGGTTAGCTAATGAGCAGTGACTTTGGCTGACAAAATGAGCTGTCTCCCAGTCTCTCTACCCTGTAGAAAGCTGCACTGCCTCCAGAGCTACCTCCCTCAGCTAATTCCAGTTATAGTATCGGTGGGGGATCTGGGGGCTAACCTGTTCAGGACATCAGACTATTAGAGTGTGTCCAGAGAAGGGCAACCAAGGTGGTGAAAGGACTCAAAGGTGAGACTTAGGAGGAGCGGCTGAGGTGACTTGATCTGTTCAGCTTGGAGAAGAGAAGGCTGAGGGGTGACCTCCTCGCAGTCTACAAATTCCTCAAGGTGGGCAGTGGAGGGGGAAGTTCTGATCTCCTCTTTCTGGTGACCGGCGGTAGGACACAAAGGAATGGCGTGAAGCTGCATCAGGGGAAGTTCAGACTGGACATTAGGAAAAAGCTCTTCACCAAGAGGGTGGTCAGTCACTGGAACAGACTCCCCAGGGAAGTGGTCACAGCACCAAGCCCGTCAGAGTTCAAGGAGCACCTGGACGACGCTCTTAGTCATATGGTTTAGTTTTAGGTGGTCCTGCGAGGAACAGGGAGTTGGACTCGATGATCCTTACAGGTCCTTCCAACTCAAGATATTCTATGATTCTTGGGAGAAAAGGCAGAAAATGCTCTGTAGCCAATACTCCTGATCCTACAAACTATGCAGTACAGCTGTCACTTGGCCAAGAAATAGAAGATGGGAACTGTTCCTTAATTCCTGTGTGTGGAAGATTGAGTGGGCAGGACAATGATTTTCCAGGAGTCCCGCTCCAAGGTAAGGTAGGGTGAGCCTGGGCATAGCAAGAGCCCAGGACAGGTAGACAATATTCATCTGTGCACCTTCTGTAGTGCTCCCAAAACTGGGAGTTAGAATTAGCTATCAGATCCTGCTCTAGGAGCACAGGAGCACTGCTCATCCCAGCAGGCAGCCTGGGATGTTTGAATTACTTGAGAGCTGGTTTTGGCCCCACTTGCATGAGCTTAAAATAGAAAACAAAAGGTATCAGATTCAAACAGAGGGAAATTTGGAATCAGTAACCGCTATTTTTGTAGGACCTAGACATAAACATGCTACTCCTTCAAAAGTTCATTCAGATTGCAAATAGTTGAAATGAGTCATGCCACTCTGGTCAAAACTGGCCCTGATGGGATTCTGCTTGATCTTTTGTTTGGTGAATGAGCAGAAGCACGAAGCTTTCCGATAATGCCATTTCTAGCAATGCCTGCTGCATAGAGTGGCGCTGATCTACTCTCTCCAAGGGTACTTGTCACCAAGAGTAAATCATCTGGGTGGCTCCCCAGTTTCCATCAGAGCGGGACACACAACGGCAGCAAACAGTGCTGCTCTGCTTGTTCCCAGGGAGGTAACCTGAAAGCTACGCCTGCTTTCTCAAAGAGGGGACCAAACACATGACGAATCATTTATTTTGCTTAAGATGCTACTGGAGAGTGTTCTATACGCTGCTGCAGAAACCCCAGAGTCTAAGAAGACCACCCACCACCCTGGACTTAGAACTACATTGCCTTGAACTTCTTCAAAAGCATTGGGTGATATTTGTAGCACGCAAATTTGTGGTGCTTTGTGATCCCACCCAAAAGGCAGGAGCCAATTGGGAAGCTGTGAGAATTATGCACTGCAGGGCTTCACAGCGCTTGGAAGGAAGTGATCCTCCTGCTCGCCTTGCTAGATTAACAATATCAAGAGAAACGGCTTTGTGCAAGAAAACAAGGAGCTCTGTGAGCAATCGAAGTTACTGTAACAAGTGGAAGTTTGTTTTCCAGATCCCTGTAGCTGATGTTCAGTGTCTACCACACATGTGTTAAGCTGCGTGTGCACACAGCAACTGCAAAGCACGTGTGTAGTAAAATCAGACCATCCAACATCTGTACAGCAAACCTGATCTCGTTTATGTGAGCCATTGACTTGCTATGTACATGTGCCACAAGAGAGACGTTCTTAACATGCCCTTAATACCTTTTTGCCTCCTGACTCCACTCTCCACCTAAAAATGTGTTCAAAGTTTTTCCTAAACCCAAGGCATTCAAGATGCTCATACGAGCACTTTCTGATGTCCCTGAGGCACAAGCTCACATTGCAACCTTTCCCTAAAGTAGAGCAAAACCAGAATTCCTCTAGAAAAGTAGGTAATTTCTTTAATGAACATGTGCAAGCTTTTCATGTGAGATCTCTGTCACTGCTGGGTAAAACTGCCCAATAGGTTCAAAGTTGTGGAGGTGGTGGGAGAAAGAAGTTTAGACTTTGCATTTCTGCTTGCAAACACTCTATTTTCCATCTAAACCTTGCTACATATGGAGCATCAACAGTGGCACTGTCAACATTGTCCTGTACCCTGGAGTCCAGAAAGCACTTTTTCTTGTCATAGTATGAATTCTTGGGCTTGTCAGCAAACAAGAAATGCAGAAAACATACATTCTTCACAGTTGTCATTCACCCTAAGACTGAGACAAAAAATCCAAAGTAATGTAAAATGCATTTTCTTTGACATTAGTGATTCTTAACTTTTGGGGGGATATCTGCTTATTTACACCCGTATTTGTACCTTTTCCATAAGGATGCTGCATTTCTATTTGCAGTGGTGAGGAAACCAGACGCTGTTCAAGATGATGGCATCACAAATTCAAGAGAGATCCACAAGCCACACACAGTGTGACTTACAGTTTATTACATGGAATACAAGTATAATTTTCCTTGCTTGTAGCTGAAACACACTTTAAATTAGCTGGTTTATAAATAATCAAGTATATAACAAAATCCACCTGAGTACTAACCTGAAGGTGGCTCTGGATTCCTACTCACAAGCTCTACAGTCCAAACCTAATGTGTTTCCCATGTGAAGGGGGATAGTCATTCTTTCCTAAGGATGCTTTCTCCTTTTTGTGTGCATAGCAGTGTCTTGGGTTATGAAGAATTGATTCATTGTGTTCATTAGCATTTCAAAAGCATTTAGCTTGGCTGGAGCTCTATAAAAGATTGCTGTGAACTGTATGGCTGTATGTATATAGGCACTACTGAATACAATAGGAAATAGGACATATTTACGTTTTTTATGAGAGTTTCCTGAGTTAAAGGAATGTGCTTACTACTTTGAAGTTGAGAGCAAGTTCTCTTTCTGCTCTTCCTCAGGCTGAATGGTCATGTGTGCAGCGGACCTGCAGTATCACAGCGTGGGTAAAGTCATTCCTGTTCTAACCATTCCTGTATTTTCCATGGGTGCAAATGCAGGTGTGGGTAGAAAACTGGATCTGAGTGCTGGGCTTTGTCTGGTGGCTCATCCTGGCCCATTTCACACCTTTTCTGCGCTTGCGAGCCGTGTCATGGGGAATAGCGGTGTTGTCCCCTTTCAGATCACAACTTCATCTACAGAAGGGTTTGCAGAAGGGTAAGGAGGACAGGTCCCAGATTTCTTCTCCCTCCAAAATATGAAACAACATTTAACCCAACAGGTGTTGCATAACTTGCGTACGTGAACGCTAGCTATAAATAGACATCAAGGTTGGAGAACGTGAATGCAGATCCTGTATTCCCTTCTTGTATAACGCAAATCCCTGGTGAACAGAGGCTGAAGCTCATGGTCAGACATGAGTAAGGGCTGTTTAGGAAGGGCAAACAGGGAAGAAGAGAAGGGGGGCTCGTCAAGAGTCTGACTGTCCAGTGCGCCAGTATAAAGCTGGAGGACATGCTCATTGAGCATGCCTCTGGGTCAAGAAGACAGGAGGAGGGCACACCGAGCATGAGTCTGTAAGAACTACCTGACCAAGAGGACAGAGCGGATGAGGCTTTCTAAAATGACTAGTAAAGGTCTCCTGCGTTTAGGCTCTCATCCTCATGTGGTTTTCAACCCTCTAGACACTGACAACATGGCATTATGTAAGCATTCCAGGAAAACCCTAGGTTGTGTTGGTGAGAATTTTGCAACACAGAACTGTTGCAACCGTAGCTGATGCTCTACCAGACTTACTGCTCACAAACTGTGAAGAGCTAGTGGAAAATGCAGTCATGGTTGGCAGCTTGGGTTGCAGTAACCACAGAGTGATTGAGCTCAGGATCTGAAGGAAAGCTGGGAAGGAAAGCAGCTGGGCTAGGACTCTGGGATGCAGGAGAGCAGACTTTGGCTTATTTTTAGGGTATTGCTAGGCAGAGTGCCCTGGGAAGCAGCCATGAAGGGGAAAGGTGCCCAGGAAAGCTGGCTAATTTTTAAAGAAAACTTGTTGAGAGCTCAGGACCAAACCATCCTGTTGTACAGGAAGACTGGGAATTCTGGCAGAAGGCCTGCTTGGCTAAGCCAGGAGATTCTCAATGAACTAAAACACACAAGAAAGGAGTGTACAAGGAGTGGAAACAAAGAAAGGCAATGAAAGAAGAGTATAACGATATTGCTCGGCAATGCTTAAGGACAAATGCTGTAGGGACAAAATCGGGATGGTCAAAACAAAAGGTGGGTCTGGAGCTAAAACTGGCCAGGGACACGAAGGGCAATAAGACATGTTACAGGAACATTAGCTGGAAAAGGAAGTTGAGAGAAAAGGTAGGTCAGTGGATGAACGAGGAGGCAGTCTAGTAAAAAACATGGAAATGACTGAAGCACTAAAGTCCGTTTTTTGCTTCTGTCTTCACAGACAAAACCTGCTCCCAGAGCTCTGTGTGTACCAGCACGTATTTGGAAGGAGATGGTGGGTAGGGAGCACAACAGTTTAGGGGCTACCGAGAGAGGCTGGGAGGAGCTCTGTGGGAGGAGGTGGGTGCTGACAGAGATGGCTGATGTGATTGTGATGCCTCCATGGAAAATAATGACGGTCGGGAGAGGCAGCTGAGGAGCATGTCCTCTGGACATTTCCAAACCCCCAAAAGACAAGAAGGTAATGAGGACTAGTCAACGCAGATTTCCAAAGAGCAAATCATCCTTTGCTAACCAGATTACCTTCTCTGACAAAATGACTGGCTATGTAGGCGAGGGGAGAATGGTGGGTTTAATATAACTGACTTTAGTAGAGCATTTGACACCACCTCCTACTGTATCCCAAATCTCACTCAGAAGCTGAGGAAGTTACTGAAGTTACGATGATGACAAAGCCAGATTTCTCTTCACAGTAGCAAGCACAAAGCAGACAAGGGTAAGGGACATGTGTTGTGACTTGGGAGGTTCAAATAGGACATTAGGAAAATATCCTTCACCAAGATGGTAGTGCAGCACTGGAAGAAGCTCTGAGGGATGCTGTAGAGTCTCCACCCTTGGAGGTTTTCAAGACTCTGCCAGATGAAGCCATGCTAGATCTAATTTAGTGCTAATGATTGTCCTGCTTTAAGCAGAAAACTGAACTATATACCTCCCAAGGTCCCCTCAAAACAGCTCTTGTGGTATGCTATGACGTGTCTCTAGTCCAAGCTGAAATCTTGCATTTCAAGGAGTTTGTTTCGCTCATGTGCTGTGTATCAGTGAAGGATATACAAATCAGATTGTCAGGGAAAACTTCTGGATAAGGAATTCATTTCAGTTTATGGTCTGTTTTCGCCTATCTCACAGCAGATGTTTTTTTAGAGTTGTTTGTTTGGAGAGAGAAGAGAAATATTATATTCAGGCACTATATTTTGAAACATCTTGGTAACCAATAAAATTGGATTGCGCATAAATCCAGATAGTGATAATTAAGCAATCGAGTGGAAAGCAACCTCAAGTCAAACTGCTGACATTTGGTTTTTGTTTACAATACTAACTCTAATATACCCTGGTAAAAATGGTCTGGGTTAGCCTTTCTATCATAATGGGGCAGGAGCTTGCAGTATATTCTTCCCACGGTTCCTTACAGCAGAACTGCCTTGTAGTGGACTCAATATTCCTGTTATTTACTGAGTAACAAAGGTGAATCTTGTTCTAGTTTTTTTGGTATGAGAAGGCTGAAAGAAGTGGAGGCAAATCTTCAGCATCTTTAATTCATCATATGGTATTGGGAATGAGCTGTATCAGCTTAACGTGCCTTTGCAGCTTGTGCTGAAAGCAGCTTTGCAAATGTCAGTGGTTGCAGGGAACTGGAGGAGAAGACAGCCTTCCTTCAAGTTTCCTGTTTCTTTAGCCGGCTGGGGCATCTAGTGGCTTTTGTGACTAAATTGCTCTGTGGCTGTAAAACAAATTGCTGGCTACAGGTTAGCTCCTCCATGAGAAAGGCCTACACTGTAACTGGTAATTTTGGCAAAGGTTTTCAAAATTACACTATAGAAAAGGCTAGCAAGTACTTGCTTCTATGGATAGAAGAAAGTGTTTGAGAAAGCAACATGGGAAAGTTTATGCTTTTGTCCTGTAATATTGCATTTCATCTGTGCTCAGAGGCTTAATTATTCAGCCTGGAATATAGAGTAACTTTTGCTTAAAAACAATCTTTTAAAAAAAGTAACATGTAAAGAAAGAAGTCAACAGGATTTGCTTTAAGTTACGTTACTAAATTCTACAAACAAAAGAAACGGACATTGAGTAGAAGTGGGTGAACAAGAAAACCAGATGTAGGTTGTAGACTGAACGAGATTGGAGCTTCAGACCAGGCACATGGCTGTGCATCGTATTCACTACATACCACTGCAAATTCACCATGAAATTCTCAAAACTAAGTCTGTTACATCTGTTGTGGAAGAGCAATCTTTACTCAGAATATAACTGCCCCAATATGCTCTGGTCAGCTTTTCTTTCTAAATGCAGCTGTAAGGATTTTTATTCTTAGTACTGATGGCTTTCATGCCAAAAATTGAGTGTAGGCAAGCTTCTTCCCAAACTGATCTGACAGCCCCTCCAACATCCTTCTTCTCATTCTGCAGGGAGGAAATCACCTGCTCTAGGTGCAGTTCTGGCATCAGTATATCCTCCCTGATGCAGAATTTCAGTCATGCTGGCTATGTTGGGGCAAGCAGCAGGAGGTGCATGAGCCAACTGCACCCTCATTAGGTACCGATAAAACAGAGGGGAACAGCCCCCCCCCCCCCAATCCATCCTTGTTGCCTCTTAGGCTTTTTTGTTCCCACTATAGGGGTGTCACTCATCCTTATGCTTTTTATGATCCTTACACTGTACGGGAGCCTAGCCAGCATCACGATCCTACTGATCTATTTGACTTGGCTAGGACCTACAACGCATGGGTGTGAAAAGTTTCTGCCTTGTCACAAAGACCTAACACTGCAGCAGGACAGACTGCCCGGATGAAATCACGTGAAAGACTGAAAAGCAAGGTGACTGTGGCGATTCTGAGTTTTGATTATGACTTCATTTTACTTACATTGTGAATTTCTGCGGATCCCTTACATTCCCTTGGCATTGGCGAATGATGGTATGAGCTCCTGCCCTAGCCACGCCGAGTACTACAGCCTCTCTGGCAAAAAAGAACAAACGCTGGTTTGTCAGGGAAGGAAGGGGAGAGGGTGGACAGGGAGAGCATGAAGAAGAGCTGAAGCATCTCTTAAAATCTGAACAATTCATCATTCAGCTAACTGGCAACTGGTTTGTACTATGCCGTTGCCCAGTTTACTTTCTCAGTTCAAAGAAAGAACTGCTTGAAAGCCCTTCTGCTAATGAGGTGGCTACCATATTTGGAACAAAAACTCTTTAATGATTTGCTTTGTAATCTTTGCTTATTAATAGCTCAGGCTTATGGAGCTCAAGGAATTCAGGATACATTTACTAAACTGTGACTTAAGTCCAGGTATGGTATTAGCCTTGTTTTCCTGACTGATGAATTAAATCACACAAGTTTGCTTGAGACTACAGAGCAGATGGGGTCAGTACAAGATGGCATCTATGAACTTCATTGATCAGAAGTAAAACCATATGTCTCTTCACAGAAGTCCTGTCGGACAATACATTGAGGAAGTCTAGGCTGTCAGGTCGCGCTGTGGCCCGCTGGTCACAGCTCTTCTGGAAGGTGCTGGAGACATCTTGGAAACTATGATGTGCCAGAAACACTTGGAAAGTACTCCTTATAGAAAGTTACAACTTTCCAGCCAAACAGGCTGCTTGTCCTGTGAGCTTTGTGTCAGACCCGCCAGTGGTGGGGACTGCTTTCGGTGATTTTGATGAGAAAAGATGATGCCCTCCTTGCCCTGTTGCAAAGCTCTTTCTCAGCTTTTTAACTCACTAAATAGAAACTGGAGGTGCTCTTTGCACCGTCAGATGTTGTTACCGCGATTAACTCATCTTCACTGAAGGACAGACTGGTGGTGAGGTGACAACAGCAGCCTGCGCCTGTCACCAAGGCTGTTACCTGTCTCTAAACAAATATGAGCTGCTGGGGAAGCAAAAGCAGCATCTGCCTTCATTATCTGAAATCATTCAGTTACACCGGTCAATGAACTGTAGCTGATAAAGCAGGGAATGTCTGATATTTCTGTGCTGGAGCACAATCACTTATCAGCTTCTGGATCTCCACAGATCCCACTGGCCTTTATCTTTGTCCTTCTGAAGTTTTTTTCAGTAAAGCTTGAACCATTTTGTGTGTGTAAGCGTTTGATTTATGCACTGTAACAACCTTGATCCTACCATATGTCAGGACTCCCCATGTGTTCTTTCATTTGTAGTATCCACAAAATTTACCCAATAAAGGCAAAAAGTACAGCCTGGCTACAGATCCTCTGTCATTCAGCTACAAACAGCTGGTAGCGCACATTACAAGGCTTATTTAAAGCTCAAGTACTTTCACCCACCCTCTCTGATAACTAAACTTGGCAAGTAAAAACATGAAAATAAAAATATCAAAGCAGTGTAGCATTTCAAAGAAGCATTCAGGAAGCAGACAGCATGTCTTGCTCCAATGCGGAGAATCCTGTGGCTGAATGCATGGTGCATGCTTTGAGAATGTACCCGTCTCTGGTATGGGAAGGACAGGTCATCTAGGTGTGGTTGCATAATTTACCATCTAGCTGCTCACACTTGCACTTGCTAGTCTGAAGCCCTGGGTCCTTTCTGCGACGATCTACTGCTAACATTTCAATTTCAGAGAAATCTCCGCAATTGACTCTTGATTGGAAGCAGAGGAGTGTTTCGCACACAGGAGTGGTCTCAGCTCCTGCTATCGACATGCCTGGTGGTTGGTTGAGGCATGATGGTTTTGAGGCACGAGTATTATCTGGCTCTCGTTTTCTGGGAGAGCCACTTCCATCTCAACGTTTGCAAACATTTGCAGCTTTAGCCACCTCAAAAGTAGTTATTTAATTTGACTCTCCACAAGTCATTTGCAGCTTGTGCTTGGCACAAATAGTGCAGTAAAGTGCAAGAGGCAGACAGCTTTAAATCTAGTGCCTCCAAGCTGAAGGGATAAAGGGGACTAAGAAAGGCGGCTGTATAGGACTAGAGCTGCTGTAATTTATGCAGGTTTAAACTCTTTTCCGTGACCACTTCAATCAGCAGAGATCCTCAGAACACCTCATTTCAGTCAATTGCTGACCTAGAAAAGCCTTTCATTGGGACAGGGTAGAAAAGGACGAGGAAGGTATATAAATGAGTACTGCAACCTAGGGCGGTAGGAAGACGACCAAATGCTCCTACCAATTTCTCCCCTGCAATGAACCCCCAGGCTTTCCCGCAGTCAGCTTCCAGGGCAGGAGTGGCAGCAACAACAGAGAGGTGTCAGAAATATTTGGCCCTGTTAGACAAATTTGAGGTGGGCGTCCGTCTTGTCCTTTCTCTGCTTTGACTCTGTGGTGACACTGGCACTGTTAGGAGAGTTTTCATTCTAAGACTAAGTTTGCAAAAGTACAGATGCAGGTGCTCCTGAAGTGGCCTCACGGGACCCGGTTTGAATCTGAAAGCAGAGCAGTGGTACCAGTGGCATGAGTGCCTTCACCAGGGAGCAACGTGCCAGGTAAACCCGATGGCTTAAGTTGGAGTTACCTCAAGGAACTGCATCTTGTGCCGGCTTTACACAACTAACTGGGCTGCCAGGAGGCACCTGGGACAAACTGGATATCGGGGAGCAGCAAGCGCGGGGTTGCTCCACAGGGGAGGAGGAGGATGATGAGGAGATAAACCAGATCCACGGCCCATCTAGGAGGTTCAGAAGCAGCAGAAGATGGGGTCAGAGACAGCGATGGGGTCAGGCACAACTGTGGCGTCGTTGGGCCAGCGACTGATGGCCAGGGCTGAGCTGGAATGGGGTCCTGGGCCATGGGCAGGGGTGGGGGAAGGCCCCCGGGGAGGTTTGGCAGGGACAGTCAGGGTTAACGGTGCCCTCAGGGCTGTAGACCTGGGGTTCACAGCCAGAAGCTCTCTCTCAAGGTAGGAACCCCAAACCTCACGTTTCAAACAGAGCAAACAGTTTTAGTCCAGTAAGTAACGTATATAAGCAGTCTTCATTGCAGAGATTGGATCTGGTACCACGTACCAGAGCAGAGAATCCCGTTTTTCTTCTCTCAAGGTATTTGACACTCTTTTCTGTGTGCCTCACTTCTCCTCCCCTGTAGGAGGTACACCGTAGCTGTCACGTTAGTTAGATCATCCAGTCAGCCGTGCACTTGATCCTGCATTACTGACATTCTTGGAGTTGAATGAGAACAGAAGAAAATACTACATGAGAAGCCAATTCTGATCACTATCAAGGTATTGATATAGTCACTCCAGCTGTTAACTGAAAGACATTTTTGTGGCCTTGGAAGCCAAACAGCGAGTATCTTATTCAGCCGTTGCTTTGGTGAAACTTGGAAGTGAAAACAGAGCAAAGACTCCGAGATCTAACCTATAGATGGTCACAGAGAAGCCTGGCATACATAAATCATAAGGGAAGCTTATAGCAGTTGAGCACATTTGCTTCTTTTGTACATAAGTAACACTACCTCTTTAGGGTAACTGCGGTAAGAGACAGAAATAAGCCAGATAATTGTCCTGTCAGAACAGCAACTATATCCATCTTTGGAAAAACTTGCATACAGACTTCTGCGGAGCAGGGAAGCCTTTTAAAATCGATGGCTAGCGCAGGACCTCCTGGGAGGCACATGTGCTTCGTGTTACAGATTGAGCTGAAGCCAGGAACGTTGGGGTAAAGTAGGGTTCACAACCCACGTATCCCTACCTGGCTACAGGCATGAAGCGCCACTTTTTATGGTATAAACAGAAACACCCAGTCTAGCAAAACTAGACTTAGCTAGGCCTACCGCCATTCAATTTTGCATCATTAAGATTAAAATTGTTATCAGAGCCTTGCGCCTGTCTTCACATCAGGACTTAAATTTGGATTGAGGTGTCCCAGTAGTGATTTATCGACATTGTTATTTTGGGATTTTATCAAAGCTGTTTGTTTTATGAGCTTTGCCTGCAAATCTATGAAAAAGCACCTTGTGTCTGCCTATGCTATTGCAATCAATTTTTGAAATTCATGTAGCTGGTATTTACATTTATAAGGAGAACGATATCCACTGCAAGTAGAAAATTTTACACATGCCTTACACTGACATCTTTTATTTTCCCAGAATAAATTACTCTATAACCAGGTGAATCAACAGGGAATTAGACTCTAATTACATTGTAGATATTCATTATAAAACTTACTGCAAATGAATAATAATCTTATGAAATGTTAAAAAATTGAATTGCATGGTAAAAGAAAAATGTTACTACGAAAACGCTTATGGGGGTAGAGGGGTTTGGGAAAAACCTCTACATACGGGAAACTGCGTTTATTCTCTTCTCGGTACAGGGGCAACTAGGTTTTGCTGCTAAACTGAACAAAATGCTCCCTCTCGTGGTGTGAGCTTGGAAATAGATGCAGCCGAAGTTTTGGAAAGCCCTGAGCTCAGTTACGGCGCTGGGTTGTCTTCTGTTTTGTTGTGCTGGTTAAGTGCGAGGTAGGAGGTGTTTCTCTGGCGAGGCTGATTCTGAAGGAGGAGCACAGGTGGGATTTTGGTGATTTTTTTTTTTTTTTTCCTTGCTTGCTGGTCATTTCTCCCTTCCTACAGGGCAAAACGAAAAGGCCCCTACTTCCCCAGAGTAGGTGCTCCTTATTGGTACTAGGTTCTCCCGAGGAAAAAGACCAAAGAGCGACCGGGCACAGAAATGGAGGTGCTGGGTGAGAGGGATGGAGGGATGCTGGCAGGGCGGGAGGAGAAGAGCGGAGGTGGCCTCGTGAGAAGGACTTTGGGCTTGGGCTGCGGTAATGCTGGGCGAAGAGCCCTGGCTCGAGGCGACAAGGGGAGCTGGCTAAGAAGTGGGAGGGAGCTTGGGTGTTTGTCACAGCGCAGTGACAGCATGGATTTCGGAAAAGCAGGGAACTGATCCATTACACAGAAGGGCCTGGATGTACCTGTGTTTGCAGACCAGGCCTGGTTCTCCATCTTTTCGCAGATGTCTCTGTTCAGTGCTTTTTCTTCTTCCTGATACCCACTTTTTCTTTCAATTCCTTCGGCATACGAGGAAAAGGTGGGGATACTTTACACACCCTTAGTTATGACAAAGATGTTCAAACGCTGCTTAGAATCCCCGTTTGGATAAATGTATCACATTTATCAAATGAGACATCCAGATATGTATGGTATCTTGATGCAGCAAAGTAACTAAAGGGAGCATTTGCTGAATTCTGAATTTGGGGGGCTGTTCGGAGGTACATAATTTAGCATGTAGGTGCATTTAAAAAGAATGCTAGCTGGTAAACCATGGCTATCATCTCAGCCTTCTAGCTGGTGAAAGCGGGAAAAGGATCCAACCCCCTCTCTAATTGGTAGCAGGAATGACTATTTCCGTGCCACTTTTGGTTGTACAGGCTTCCCCAAGCAAATGACTCAGTACACACCTGGGAATTTTATTTCCTGGATATACTGGGAACCCTGTGTAACTTGTCTTTCCCCTGTCAGGTCAGATAGTGCTTGGCTCCATGCAGGTGAACTTCCACCGCCTAACCCACCTTCAAAGACAGGCTTAAATCCTGGCCGTCTCTTTCCCTCTGTTACATTATTTCACACTGGTTCTGCAGCGGTTGGGCAATTTTACAGGACAATCTGGAGTGTCGAAACGCCACGGTCCCCCGGGCACTCTTAACCTTGAGTGCCCCTGCCCAGCCTAACCTGGGGCTTTGCCCCAGCCCTACCTGGGGTCCAGGACCCCATTTCAGCCCAGCCCAGGCCCCCAGTCCCCAACTAAGCTATTCCGTGGGTGTGCTGCCGCGCTCTGCCTGCCTCTGCCCTTAAATCCCGGCTACATTTCGGACTCATCTTGCCTTGTCGCTTCTCTCCCGCCCTGCCTCACAGCGTGCCTCTGAAATAAAACTGGGGAGAGGGATTTTTCACCCCCCCCAGGACCTTGCAGCAGACCACCGACAGCCAGGCGCCGCCGGCGTTAAAGCTCCCTCTACAAGGGATGCTCGCGGGTGGACCCCCACTCGCCCAGGCTGCTCGGGGGCTGCCAGCCCCCACAGCCCCCCGTGGGGGGGGACACGGCATGCACGGGAGCAGCTTCCCCCCCCCCGAGAGCTGAGACGTGTCAGGCCGCTGCCCCCCCCAGCCCCCCTTTTTCTTTTTTTCCTCGATTACCCAATTTAACGGTAAATGCTGCTTGCCTCACCCATGCGGTGTAGCAGCCCGTTACCGTGAGTGGGGAGATGTCACGGGTGGGGTGGGGTGGGGGGTCAGGGGGGGTCCCCGCCTGCTCTCCCTCCCCCAGCTGCGGCAGGGCTGGGATGCTGCATTTGGGCAGGTGTGGCATGCAGCTGCAGAGCGAGGGTTAAACCACCGGGAAAAAAAAAAAAAAGACATACGGAGGAGAATTAAGGAAAAAAAAAAAAATAAAAAAAGGGAAAAGGCTGAAGCGAAGGTTTGAAAGGCTGGCGTGTGAAGATTTGCACGAAAACACGGGGAATTGTCCCTGCAGTCGCCCGGGGAACCGTGCTCGCTCCCTCCCTCCCTCCTTCCCTCCACGCCCGGGGCTTTTGTGTGACCGCGGGGGGCACCGGGGGGGCTCCCACCGTGCTGCCCGCCTTTCCCTGACCCCCCCCCCCCCCCCCCCCGGCAGCAACTGGATGCTCGGCGCGGCCACGGGCTGCCCCCAATCCCCCCAATGTATTTTTCTTTGCCGGGTGGTTTTCACCGCCTTTTCCCGGCAAGGGGCCCACGGGGGGCCGGTGACATCTCCCCCCCCCCACCCCCGGAGCCAGCTGCCGGCCCGGCCGCCGTTCGGGGAGCAGAGGGCGCCCGAGCCCCGCGCATCCCCCGCCGCCGCCGGGCTCCCGCAGCGCGGAGCGGGGAAGGAGCGGGAGGCTCCGCCGCAGGGCGGGTTGTGCCCGGCGGTGGGGTTTTAAAAAGAGGTTGTAGGAGCGCCCGGGAGACATCCGTTCTCCTGAGGAATGGGTTGCTTTCCTCTAGATTTTTTCTTTTTTAGTCTTTTGTGTTTAACGGGCAGACCCCTCTCCTTAAGCGTGCCAAAAAAGCATAAACGCCGGGATTTTCCAACCTCTTCCGTGGGGCTCCCCGAAAGGACCACACGTGTAGGCAGGCGGCTCCGCTTCCCTCGCAGCTTCCCAGCTCCACCGGGACCGACCCCCCCCCCCCCCCGGGGGGGGTGTCCACAACCACCGAGCTCCCCGTTCGCTCCTCGCCGCCATCCTCCCTAAATTTTTTTTTAAAATTTTTTTTTTTTTTTTGGGGGGGGGTGGTAAGGTTGCAAGGTGCATTTGGGGACCTCCACGCAAGTCCCCCCCCCGCAGCGTGCCAAGCTTATCTCGAAACCCTTGGGTCTGCGCGCCCCCTAAGCGCAAAAGGCGCGCAGCGCATCTCCCGCCTGCAAAATAAATAAATAAAGCGCGTGTGGCTTTTGAACTGCCCACAGACTGTCACAGAGAGAAAAAAAAGGGGGGTGTGTGTGTGTGAGGGGGGGGGGTGGGAGGGAAAGAGGGAGGGGGGAGAGAGAGAGAGTGAGAAATGCAGAGGCAGCAGCCGCGGTAGCGGCGGCATTGCTCCAGCAGGCACCAGTCACTCCAGTCCCGGCGAGCGAGCTGGGGAGAGGCGCAGCGCTGCCAGCGAGGCGAGCGGGCTCTGGGGGGGGTACCCGGGACTCTCTTTGTGACACCCCAGCACAGAAACACACAGAGGGGGGAGCGAGGAAAACCGTAAAAAGGTAAGAAGCGGTGTATCTCGCTTATTGCGGTATTTAGGTAGCAGACCTCGGGAGCTTTGCGATTTTGATCGGGTCCCCCCCCCCCCCCCCCACACCACCACCACCATCCCAGTGGGGTTTGGGATGTGGGGAGAGGGGACTGGGGGGGGGTTGAATGGGGAAGAGTGGGGAGATTGGGCACGTTTTTTAGGAATATCGCTGCGGGGAGCTCGATTCCTCGAGAGGGAGACCGGCCCCGGAGCGGATTCGAGGCACAAAATGGACTGAAAGGCAATTTCGTGAAATTTAAATGCCCGATAAGCCTTTCTTGGGGGGGGGGGGGGGGGGGTTGGCGGTGGGTGTGGTGGGGATAATAGTGATTTATGCCCAATTTCTTGTCGGTGCCTTGAGCCTGTTTCCAAAAGAAGCCTGCTTAAAAAAAAAAAAAACCAACAAACCCACAATGATAATTATAAATAAAACCCCAAACCAACAAAAGCAAGCCCCCAAAAGCCCCCCAGATGAAACGAAGCGCTGGGAGAAGAAAACGCACCGCGCTAGGAAGATGGAGGGGGGGGCGGTGGTGCAGGGAGGCGCCGGGGAAGGGGGAACGTGGGGAGGGTGGGTGCAGGCGGCTTGCGTGGGGGTGTTCGGCGGGGGGCTCGGCTCCCGGTGCCGGGCTGCGGGTGGAGGGGTGGGGGGTGGGGGGGGTGCGGTGCCGGCAACAATGCGATTGTTCTCGGTGAAGGAGCGGCGCTGCCTTCGCGGTCACGCGTGTGCGTGGACGCGGCGGCGATTCGGATCCCTGCTTTTGGCGGGGCGTTATGCCAAGGGTTTGGGTTTTTTTTTTGGGGGGGGGGGGGGGGGGCTCGGTTACCCGAATCCCACCCTGGCGGGGGCTACGAACCGGCCGTCAAAAAAACCACAGGGCCGGCCGCCGCTCCCCTCACCGCGCCTGCCTCATGAATATTCATCGAACGCCGCCCCCCCCAAATCCCCCCCGCCCCACGACATTTTTTATCTTCTCCCCCCCACCCGCCTCGCCGTGCCCCCCACGCACACGCGTGCCTTTGCCAACGCGCCTCCCGCGAGGAACTTTCCCCGTGCCCCGCCTCACGGTGGGGGAGAAGGGGACCCCCCCCACCCTCCTGTCAGGCCGGGTGGGCGCCCCACGGGGGCCGATGGCCGGCGCGGAGGGCGCGGTGCGGCGTGAGGAGAGTGGGGGGGGGGCGGGTTGTGTGAGGGACGCCCCTGCCCGCGCCTTTGTCTCTGCCCCGCGCATGCGCGGAGGCGGGGGCGGGGATGGGGCGGCGGAACAAAGGCGCCGCGGCCACCCCCGGGACGCCGCTCCCCTCTCACCCCCACACCCCCGCCTCGCCCCCGGCCTTGCCGGGGCACGCCGAGACGTTCCGGAGCCCGTGCTGCGCCCGGCTTAGCTTCGGTATCGGCTAGCGGACCCCCCCGGTCGCCTCGCTGAGGCAAAATGGGGCGGTTTTTTTTGAAGGGAAAAAGCAGTCTTGGGGGGGCGGTGCGGGAAAAGGGGGAGCCGGGGGGGGGGGCTCTGCAGCAGCGCGGGAACGGTCCGTGGGTCCTTCGGGTCAGGGAGGGGACGGGGGGGCTATGGGAAGCTCCCACGCCGCGGGGACGTGTCTGCTGCCGGGCTCCGTCTTGGGTGGGGGACACACACGGGACACTCGTGCTCTGCTGAAGCATCTCCCTCAGCCCAGGGGATGCAGGCTTTCAAGAGGAAGATTTATTTATTTATTTATTTATTTTTAAAATTTTTTTGTCTGTGCATTGGTGCGACATCTTGAGATCTCTTTTGTTCGAATTGTTGCATCTCGCTGCTGGCATCAGTGCGCGTTCCTCCTCCTCCGCCCCTTTTCCTTCCCCGCGGATGCTCTTGTCCAAACCGCGGATGCGTGTTTCTCTGTAGGGTGAGCGTGCTTAAGCCTGTTGGAAATAGATAATTTTGTAAGCCAATGACTGGTGGTTTCTGAACAGAGACGACTGGGGTGTTTGTCCAGCTGGACGTAAAGGTGACAAGTGGGCTCCTCAAGAGAGGATGGCAGTGGGTTTTATTCCTTCCCCTCTAGGGTGAGGAACATCAGCTGGAAAACATACACCCCAAGGCCCCTCACATCATGATTTTTGGGTATTTCCAGTGTTTTCAGTCAAGGTCCCTTCTGAAGAAGTGCTGCCATCAGAGCCCTAAATCTGTCTTAACATGCCCTCTCGGCAACACGTAGTCCGGTGGCCAGGCTTTGAACACCGAGGGTTTTTTTTCCCCAGTGTAGCTGTTCCCCGTGAAGCAGGGAAGCAGCGCGAGCGTGGGGTGGGAGTGCCGCACCGGGGGAAGATGCGGCATCTGCTGCTCCTGCCGTCTCCAGCGGAGATACCTTGACCCACACAATCCTTTTGTATGCAGGGCGTTTCTGGGAATTTTGGGCAGACCCTCCGAGCTTTAGGCAGGGGAGGGAAGACGTAAGGGCATGGCCAAAGGTTTGTGCGCTTGCTGTCTCTACTCGTTGTCTTGCAGAACTTCCTCATAGGAGGGAGAAGCTTTGCTTTGTGATCTTCCTACCTACTGGATTGTATGCAGTGAATATTTTCTTTTTGTCTGGCTTAGTTTCACTGGAGAGCGCCAACTCTGGTCTGCGGATGGAATACACCCAAAGTGATGGGAAATTTGTGGTGGCTCTGCCTATTCTTGTACGCTTCATGTATGAAATAGCTGATTGTGTAATTCGGGGAAATTGTATGTAGCTGCCAAAAAGCAATCATGCAGCGTTTTCTTCTGTTTATATGAACCTCTGAGCTTATCATATCCAGTTAAAATAAAATCAACATTAAAAGGTAAAGCTGGTAAAATTACTCCTCCAGTTATTGCATGAACAACGATCGGGTGCTTTTTTTTTCTTTCTTCCCCCTCTTTTTCCATGCTGCTTTGCATTTGAAATGCAACACCCACAGAAGCAACCTGGAGATAAAAGGTTGATCTATTCCAGACAGTGGCACACCTTTGGAGCATACCCTTCCCCTGAGATTATAGAGTGTGCACGCCCCACAATTTCAGAACCGTCTCTAGAGCTACCTCTAGTCCTTAAGTATTTTGATCTTTCAACATCAAGTCTCTGGAATAAATTCTATTTTCCCAGTGAATCTTCTTGCGTTCGTGCTGTGTTCCACTGGTAACTTTGCCCCATGCAGTGAACCATGGAGTCCTTCAGCAGAGCCTCCTGTGTACAGGACGGCTGCCGTCTGAGCAATGCTAAATTCTTCCCTTGAGCAGGCATCCACCCGTGCCCCCATGGGGTACGCTGAGGGACAGGAGCTGGTTGCAGGGCAGAAACAGGCCTTCCCATGGAATCTTGGGAGACTTCTGTGCCGCTACATTTTCAGGCATTCAGCTACCATTGAGCTACTCGTTATTTGGAAGCTTGCCATTGAAAGCTGATTTTGCACCAATTTTGAAAGCAAGAATTTCAGAATATTCCTTTTTTTTTTTTTTTCTTTTCTTTTTCCCCTCCATCTGCAAGAAGAGGATGCTGCATTTGTATGTACGCATTTGTGCACAAATCCCAGGTCTTGATTTAGGTCTGTAGGTGTAAATGTGGTGTCCTTGGGTGCACGGTAAATTCAATGGCTAAAATCTGAGTTCTTCAAGTAAGAAAACTGGATGCTATTCAAATATAATGAAGAGTTATCAGCCAACATTCAAGGCCCTACCTTCTCTCCTATGAGGGTAGTAAAGGCAGGCCATTTTGAAGTATTGTACAGATGCATTGACACAGCTTCATAACTAAAGGAAGAAAACTTAGGAGGGGCTCGGGTTGTTTCTTCTATGTCAATCAGGAACGACAAGAATGAGGTAACAACTAGAGAAATCAAAGAAATTCCTGAAAGCATTAGGGACTTGAAAATAGAAACCATATGCAGCATAATAGAGGTTTCATGCATTAGTAGGAAACGCTTTCAAGATTTAAAAAAATGGAGGGGGAAGAAGGGGGGAAACACCTTGTGCGGAATGAAAAGGACTTTAAAGTCCTCTCTGCAGCATCTTCTATCTCCCAGCTGTCTGTCTTAAAAGCGTGATGCCAGCTAAGCTTCTTCCTTCAAGATGGAGACATGCGGTTAGTATAAAAATGTATCAATTGGTTATTTGATATGAAAATTCATAGGTTTAAAATAGAAACTGATTGACAGCAACACGATTCCTCAAACATGAAAGATTCCTGACTTGCCAGAATCAGAAAATAAAATCCTTTGACTTTCTTCAGCACACCAATAAATGTAGATACTGATTTGTAACACATGTGGAATGGTCAGGCTTTGCCTGGGAGCAAGATGTGTAGTAATTCCCTCTTAAGTATAGTTAATGGAATTTAACTCTGAGGAAACAGTTTTATTAATAAAAACCTTCTGTCTCAGGATATAAATCAGAGGCCGGTCTCTTTTGATGTGTTTGGTATTGTGTTCTGCAGAATAGAAATTAAGTAGGCTCTATAGTTGGTCTGACTTGTGGGGTATAGGCTGCCAAGTACCTCACCAGTGCTGTAGTGTTGGGAAAGCCACATGCTTTTTAGTCACATGTTGCATAGTTTAGATTTTAGCCTGGTAAGTAGTGCCACATATGATTATGATCTGCTGATCCGGGGATTTTTTTGGTTTTTTTTTTTTTTTTTTCTTACCCTGTAGGAATTTGAATGTCTTTTCAAAAGATTTAATTTTATGTACGCTGCCCTGGCAGTTGCTCAGAGCAGCACGCACTTGGTACTTAATGTAAACCGTAGGACTGATGGTATGAGCTTCATTTTGAATAGAGACTCGCTGTCCTTACGAAGGATTCAACACTGACTGTGTAATAAGTCTTGGGCCTTAACCACTCTACCTTTTGCTGCTTGTAAAGGTGTGTTGGTGGATGCTTGCTAATGATGTCGTGATGGTGGTTGTAGTACCGACGCATTGGCATGAAGAGGATGTGAATGCAATGTAGAAGCATAACCTTTTACTCCAGGCAATAAGACGAGTAACTGTAACGTCAAAGCTTCCCATAAGATTAATTTTAATGATAGAAATCTCTGCCATCATGACTCTACATGACAAATGGAAGGCACTTCTGTACAAATAGTAAAATCGGGGGGCTGCTGGCCATTTCCTGTTTCAATAGTTCTTAAATACTCAATAGGAGGTGGAGCATAACCCCTGCAGAAGGATAGAGCCTGGTTTTAGTTTGTGAATTTCTTTTCTGCGGTTACTGTTTTCCTTAGGTAATTGGTTGGTGAAGGAGGGGCTCATATTCAAAATTACGGCTTGATGTTAATAACTGTTTTAGGATGAAGTAGAAGGTGGTCACATAGCAGGATGCTGTACATGTGCATCTGCTAGACAAATTTAAGATGATTGCTTGACTATGGAGAGGAAATGAAGCCAAAACCAAGAATGGATCAACAGTAATAGAACTGATACGCATCTCTCTCATCTAACTACCTTAGAAAAGCACGTGCAAACCAAGCGCAAATCAGGATGTAGAAAACAGGGAAAACCCAGTTGCAAACATGTAATCAACACAGGAGAGTCAAACTATGAGAAACCCTTTGGTACATCTGTTTGTCCAAGATAGACCGGAGCCTCAGAATTGCTACATCAGCTTCCTGTCCTCATCCTTCCTCAAAGCGGTAGAGCACGTCATACGGGGGGGAAGAAAACAAAACCAAAACAGCCTAGGGGTGGTATAAAACTAGGAGTCTGGAAAAGGAGAGGGTGAAACCTGTCACGGCTAGATGCAGTGCTCGGATGGTTTCGGCATTCCCCATTCATAGGCAAAATTTCCTGTTGCTTGTATTTTGGCCGGCACTGGTAAGTGCGTGATTGACTTCTGCTACTAGTTGTGCCGAGCTGGTGGGAGGAAGCAAACTCAGTGAGCTCTGAGGTGGTGAAAACTGCTCTTTTGGGTTTCTTGCCATCACCACAAAAGCTGAGGCAAATGGGGAAGACGTGCTGGCTGCTCTACCCAGCAGGTTTCTGAACCAGATGGGCTGAGAGAGTGGGACTTGTTCTCCTCCAGCAGCATTGCTCGGCCCTGTGTGCCAGCTCTGCACCAGTGAACGTACAGCCTGCGCTGGGAATAGCTGGTCTCACTGAGGAGTGGGTGAAAGCTGCCTGTTGACTCTTGCTTTCCTTTTCCGATCTACAAGCCCTGTGAAGCAAGGGAGACAACAACTCCCTAGAGCGTAAAAATGAAAATCTGGCCAGATTTTCCAGGCTTTTCCATTCCATACTTTGCTTGAGACTGAGTAGAGTGCACTGTTGGTTTGTAAGTTCGTTTCACTAGGAGCTTTCACTACGAGCATGTGAGGCCTCTGTAGTGTACCCGAGTGCTCAGGATAGCCCCATAGCCTATAATTCAAGGGCCTAAATTAGCAGACTAAAGCAAATGTGGAAACTCTTTCCCTGTTTGCGGTTCATACATGCTCTGCATAACTCCAGCATTATAGTGAAGAGCATCCTGCTGGCTCTAGAAAGCTGCATGTAGACTGTGAGAGTTCAAGGACAGTGGCAAGTTGTCCATGCAGACAATTCTTTCTGATGGATCTGGTATCATTCACAGGGAAAGATTTTGGTGAGATGGATTTATTTGTTCTCTGTTTCTGTATGCTGTTCCCTTTTCTTATTCCCTACCCTCAGAGATCTTCACCTTGAAGAAAACCATCCCACAGTGCAGAGGTACCAGCAGAACCCCTTTTAAGCCGCTTGTGGCCATCTGACGTTCCACCGGTATTGTACATTTTAATGATTTCCTCAGTGCTAGTTTCCCTAGGTGATATTTAGAGGAACATTCAGCTTTCTGCATAGTGGCGCATACTTTACATCCCGTCGCCTTGAACTGATGACATTGCCTTAATGAATAATACTTTTAGAACCAAGCTAAGTAAGAGCTGCCATGTGCACTGAAATATGATAGCTCACCTGAGTGTACTCTTTTCCCATGCATGTAATATTGAATAAAAGCTTCAAAAGAGCTCAAGAAAACTGATATTACGGTAGTTTTTTATAAACACGAGAATAATTATTCGGTCACTGGAAGTTCAGCTGTCATCCTCTTCTGTAGATGAGTCAGTGACAGATTCAGGAACAATTTACTGATGGTGGTGGCAAGAGCAATGTGGCATTCCTCATGGTGTCTCAATCCTGACTGAGCAGTACACTGTATTGGCAATCCACTACGGCACAATGTCTTCGAAGTGGCCTTCAGTGCTGAGGTAGCTTCTGTTACCGAGGCTTCAAACTATACTGCAAATCAGCTACAGGTGTTTTTATAAACATGTCTTGAAACCATGCTGTCACCAAGGCATTATGGAGAAAAACAAACATACCAGTCAACAAATGACAAATATAATGGATCTCCCTTGCCTGAAGCAGGATAAATATTGTGTCTTTAAATACTTGCCATCTCTGCTCTAACTTGGAGTTGATACCTGGAGGATGGTGTTGAGGGAAATGAACTGGCTTTGCACGCTCCCCCACAGCTATTGACTGTGTGAGGCAAGAGACTGAATATCCGAGTCCCTCACCGCCTACAACACAGAGGTGACAGGGAGCGAAGGAAGTTCCGCACTGACAGATTTGTGGTTCAGGAAGAAAGTCTGTCCAGGAGTTTGCTGTGAAACAGTGGCAGTAAATTTACAGTCTGAGAATAGAAATATTTATCTCAGCAGCATTATTTTTTTTCCTTTCTACTTAAAAAAACAAAGTTCTTCTTTGGCACATTTGCTTCTGATTAAAGAAGCCATTGAATACACTTCTTGATATCAACTTTGTATTCTAGCATGTTGGGATATACCTTATTATCTCTGTGCATATTTCTAAATGTGTCACACTAAAAAAAAACCTGGTGTCTTCAAGCTAACTCTGACTCTGTATCCTTCCTTGCCATGTCCGTGTAGATCATTTGCTTCAATTAAATTATCACAACTGCTTATGTTGCAGTTCCCCTTGGTTATCCTCTCTAGAAGTCCACATCTTCAGCTGTGAACTAACTCAACCTATTTCAGAGAACACCTTGTTAATGATACATTAAACAAGTAATATGTGCATTAGGAGGTATTCAGGACGCAGTAAGATGTCATAAGGTTAAGTGTGTATGGTCATTCCTGTGTAGTACAAAGCAGCGATATGAGAACAGAACCACTTATTGCAAAACTTTAATTCCAAACTCTGAAATGAATGTTACTAGACCCCAACTGTTTGCATGGATATGGCTCCCAAATCTAGACGCTCACTAGAGTGAGATGATATCAACATGAGAACTTCATCTTAAACAAAGTTTTATGCAAATCCTGTAACAATGTGGAAATCTCGGAGCTCTGCCAGCCAAAAGCATTCAACACTTTTACCTTCTTATCACTTGAAGAAATATTAATGAGATTTCTCCTTCTGCTGACTGAGAGGGAGTAGATTTTTTTCCTCTTTACGTGGTGGTTTAGTTTTAAGCAAAACTAGCACTTGACCAAATGAAAAAACCCACCCCAAAACCTAAAAACCTGTATGCGATAGCTTGTGTTGTCACGTCTTATTTTCAAGAAGAACTAGATTTGTTTGATTCCTGTAGGACATGAAACAAATTGCTGCAAGATCATAATTAAACTACACTAGTGAGTTGCAAAACCTTCCAAAACACACTTTTAGGGGAAACATTTGCTATTATAATAGACAAAGCTTGTCTGTCAAGCTGTGGCTTTGCTGGGCTACATATTGCATAAAGGCCAGTAGCGGTCACAGTCATACTGGCCTGAGTTGCTTCCATAGAGAAACCTTTGGATCCACTTCTAATTGCTTGAGATTTTCATTGTGTCCAAATAAAGCACATCTATAAATGATGGAGACAACAACATGATTGCTGTGCAAATTCATTATGAATGCCATCAGGATGAGTGCCCTGTTCAGGCCAAATGAGTTCATGATGGCAAATATATATGCCTTTTTTCTGAAGTATGAGTTTGTGGCTACAGATAGGGCAAAGACACAAAATAGCCTTTGGTCGCTGTGGAGGGTCCCCAAGTAGAGGGCCAGAGAACTGAAGTGGATTGATTTAGATCATCTCCTGGACGCTGAGCTCCCAAAGAAGACCAAAAAACTCAAAGGAAATTATTTTCATTAGAATTACAACTAGTCATCTCAGTTAATTAACTCCTTAAACAGAGAAAACTTACAGCGATGAGAGAACCAAAATAATAGATAAAAGGTTTATTCACAGCCCGATCTCTGCCCATGAGCCCTTGCAAGTTTCAAATACTAATGTTGGTTTCAAGTACGCAGTGGTTTTCTGCATTGCAGCAAATTTCCACGGTCCTCCCTGGTCCCAGACTTCCTTCCCAACACCTTTGGGATCTGCCTGTGGGTCTGCTACGTGCTCCTCACAGTGTTTTTTCAGTTTTGTTTCCGAGCTGCAGGTTGCTGGCTTGAATCTTTTGCCTGTCTCACCCTGCCGTCTCCAGAAACCTTGTCTCCTTTGAGCAGCCTCGGGGACTCCTGCGGGGAAGGAGCTCCTCTGGCCGCTCGGTCTTCTCAAAACAAAGAAATAAAATGAGACTGTCCGCAGGAGCCTTCTGTGCCATCGTGCGAGCACAGTGGCTTTGGTGGGACCGCATCCATGGGGCACACGCCGTCTGAAGTGCCAGTCATTGGCTGCTGTGCTAATGATGGTCGTTGACTCCCTGCACTGGAAAGGAGACCAAATAGCTAACTTAATTATTAGAAATGCCCTGTTTTATCTTAATTAATCTAGCCATATAATTCTGGTTCCCTGATCTAATTAGCTAGGGAGATAGTTAAATAAAACTTTCATGTATCTAGGCACATTTAGCTATTCGTGGTTAAATCTGCTCACGGTTCCTAAGAGACTATATTTCAAAGCTATGGAGTCACAGCCGGGAATACCACCCAGCTGCCCTTCATCTGAAATAAAAATACAGAGTTCACCTTAATTAACATGGTGGAATAATTTTTTATGTTAACAATACACCTCGTAAGTAACAAACATGTTAAAGCCTTTCATGGGAACAAGGAGGCATCTTTCTCTGTTCTGCCACTAAGGAGTAGCAAGTAACTGTGTTGTACACAAGGAATGGGATTTCCGCTCTTTGAGTAGATAAATGTAACTTTAGATTGTGGAAAATATTTGCCCTTTGCTCTGTAATAGATGGAAGACGGTCAGTAACCTGAGTTAAAATAATCTGAATAATTTGAAATGAATAAATCATAGTAAAAATTCCTTGTCCATGGAGGCATTTCTAAAAAGACTGTACGTGGTAACCATAAAGGATATGTGATCAGAATTACCATAAAGAAGATTTTGTTGACCAGAAAGGGACAACAGGAATAACAGAGGTCCACTTCTTAGTTGTGCTAAGCGTTTGCTACCAAAATAGAACAAATTGCCTTTTAACTGTCCTAAAATGGACATCTAAGAATTTCCTTTCATGTACTATGTGTTGAACGTTTAAAGATATTTCTTGCATGGGTCATATGCCACATAAAAGAGATACCGTTCAAGTGGTAAACAATGAGAGTGATCAAACAGGACCTATGAAAGGGAAAAATGAACACATTGGTTTTGTGGAGTATAAAGAAGAGACTGATCATTTTAAGAAGAGGTAAGAGGGTAACCAGAGAGATCACTTAAATGACACTCATTCTGCCTTGGGGCAAGAAGAGGGACTGTCTAGACTTCTCTTGAGGTCCCTTCCAGCCCTATGGTTTGTGGGACCAGGCACATGGGCAACCTTTGGAGTGAGCTTGTTCTTGAGTGCAGAAAAATTAGTTTAGTTGAAACACAATCATTCCCAAGCATACTAATTTATTGGCAGTATGTTTGAGCTCTGTTAAAATAGAGAACAAAAGGTAAACCCTCTGCTAATATGCTTTATGGGCATGGTATATGCTAGAAAGAAATATACAGGTAAGGCTTTCCCAGAGCTGGCAAGAGGAGATTTAATGTCTTGATGCTGAACAGCAGAGCTTCTTAAACAGAGATTTCTCGTAGCACTTTGGACAGAGTTCCTGAAATGTGCTGTAAGTTTGAGGCCATTCTTCAAACTGGGGCTGCGGGACAAGAAGGGGAGTAAAGCTTACAAAAACGAATGAGGCTTTTCACTTCCTAAATTTTATTTCAAGACGGTGATTTGTAGTGATGTGGGTAGGTTTGAAAATTTTACTCTGTAAGCTCAGGGTGAAATTTTGTGACTGCAGCTGAGGACCGCTGTGTAATACTGATTGGTATGACACTAGGATGCCTTTTGTTACTTAATCTATAGGCTGCAGAGACATTTGTTGGGTTGTTCCACAGATGAGTGGAGAATCTAACTGTGTAACAAAGGCTATACACACGTTTTCAACACATGGTTGCGCAAACTTAATGGCATAATAACAATAGCTTTGAAGGTTAAGCCTGACATAAATTAGGCTCATTTCTAAAGAAATCCTTGGTGTGTATTCATAAATGGTTTTGAATAGACTTAATGTTTAGCTGAACAAATATCTTTGTGCAGTCTATCTTTTGTGTGCAGGTGGGCAGCTGCTGTTGAAGTTCCTGGTTCCATACCAGAGGCTATCCACGCTGCAGCTACTTTGGACTATGTGTTTGAAATCAATCAACCTTTTTGTACCTGAGGGCAACCTGAGATTTATAGAGTTTCTATGTATGTTTACTGGGAATAGTGTTGTGCTCTTAAGAAGCGCTTGCAGGATTTGTACGTATGTTTCTGTTTAATGAACCAGATTCTTGACTAGCTGCCCATATCTTGGTGTTATTAGAGATGAGGAAGTGCTCACCTTCGTTTAGATGCTAATTGTTAGATTATTCAGCGACGTATGGATTTTGAGCCATGCACAACAGTGTATTGGCATTCTCTGAAGCGAATCTCTCAATGAGGGAGGCACGTTTGGGAGCAGAACTAGAGTTGTGGGCTTGATTCCGGTTTTATTTATGTCGCTGATCAGTGAGTATTTGCTTTGAATCTAATTGAGTTGTACTAATAAAGGCAGAGCTGTGAGCTGCTAGAATTCCACAGTGGTTTGGATGGTTGGGTGGGTAGTACTGATTGGGTCTGATGCTCTTATGTGATATAACAGTGCTCGTGTTTGCAATCGCAACATGTAAGCATTTCCCAAAACATTAAATCCCGGTGTTCTGTCATCTGTCTGCTTTTCTTCATGACTTCCTCATTGGTTCTTTTAAGAAAGTAATGGTAGGTTAATTTGGATAGTATCGATGTTGAGGGCGAGTTTCGTACTGCCTGAAGAGGAAGAAGGTTTATCTTTTTACTCTGTAGAAGGTAAGTGTGTGCAGCAGTGCAGTCTTCATGTTGAGTACATAGGTCAGAAAAACATATGCCTGAAGTTAGGATTATTTTGGTCAGAGACAAAATCTCTGACATTGGGTCTTATTACTATTAATAAGCTCACATAAACTGGCACAAAGGGCTGCGGAATAGTCTGTAGAGCAGAGAATTTTTTTTCCAGTACATGGGCCTGTACATGAGAAACAGCAGATCTTGTAATTACGGCAGTGAGGGAGGGGAGTGTGTCCTAGATATACCAGGCTGTGCAAGCACACGCTGCTATGCAATAACATATACTAGGGTCGGTAGGGAGCATCTACTAGTGCGTAAATGGGCACTGCTCTCTTACTTCTCTGCTGTAGATCTCTGCGTGGGACCTATTGAATGGGGATGGTGGGTTAGGGTGGTCATGGGGCTGGGTTTGAGTCAACCCCCTGCCTCGGAGCTGGCTTCAGCTGGGTTTTGGGGGGGAATCTGGTTCGGTAAAAACTGTTCCCAAGTGATCCAGCCAAGCCTGTTTTGTCAGCTGCCTTATGGAGCTCTGCAGTACAAGCAATAGGTAAGCGAGATGAAGTGCTAAAAATGGCCACGCTGGAACTTCATTCAAGGGTTGATATGCCCTAGAAAATAGTTTTTATCTTCACGTATTATGTGGGTGCTGATGTTTAAAGTCCAGAGCTGGGCTGATTTGTCATAGAGAAATATCTGACATGTATAAACTATATATGGCTGGCGTGACTAGTGTGCTTCTACAAAAACCTTTTCTACTTAAGAGACAGGCCAATGAAAATGAACATGAACTTTAAAATCAACCCTCAGGTTTGTATTTCAGGATTAGAGTATGCTTTCGAGACTACTATCTGCAACAGTGGGATAGTAAAAACATTTCCATTTTCTACCATAAGGTAACTAGCCACTTAATAAAGAGTATAGTTCATAGATTTCTGAGGTTTAAGACCTAAAGCATGCAATAACATACAAAGCCTATGGACTAATGAGTAGTAATTAAAGAAAGGCATATATCACATACCTATTGGTAAAGCAACCTGAGGATGTGCAGCAATAAGAAAACCTGTTGCAAAAACTATGAGGTGAATTATTTGAAATTTGAATTTATTTTAATAGATTTGGTAGCTTCCTGTGTAGTACCACATCCTTTGCATTTTTTTCACCAAATGGGAAGTGTGATGCTGGTAGGAAGAAAGTTTAAATAAAATCCTATCAGCAGTTTCTAGTCAAGTGAAGAGTACTTCTGATGTTATAATTTTTATTTTCTTTTACTTTTTTTAAAAGATTGTCCTAAAAAGGTTTGAGATTTGGTCACGACAGTGGATCTGGCTGGGAATCTTTCAATTAAATGTTTTCTATTGGAAAATGTTCTTGCAGCTCAAATTCTGGAGGTGTAATCATATGGGTTTTCATTTCTAGCTGAAAAAAAGGACAGACTTACGCACTTTGAGCTAGCTAATCATTTAGTGCATAAGAAACCCACGTGGACAGCCAAGATCCAAATTTTTGCTCTTGCTGATTCCTGCTGGGGGATTGGACTTGTCTCCTGTAAAGCAAGTGAGTAACATATTCAGCAGGCTATTGCCCAGTTTTGGTTGGGTCAGTCTCAGCCTCTACTGATGGAGCTGCCTACTCCTTGCTGTATAAACTACCAATTGGCAAGAGACTGTCTCTGGTCAGAGCGCTCACCGAGGTGTTGAAAGCTGAGGTTCTGGTCCGAACTGGACAGAGAAGAGTTGAAACATGCTCTTTGTAGATGAAGTGACTTTCTTTAAGCAAAGGGCTTAAACCTGTGGCTAATTTTTTGCCTGTCTGAGTGCAAAAGCTCATATAAAAATGCCATAGATACCAATCTTTTGAGGGACTGGACAGTTTTTTACCATGTAGCTCTAGTATAAAGCCAGTATCTTTGTTCGGATTCATAGATTAAATATCTACCCGTTTTGCAGTATTTTATTTATAGGAGTTTCTGGGAAGATGTTCAAGTCCCCAGCTGCCAATTAAGTGCCTGGCACGAATCTTAACCACGGAGCTGGTCTCGCTACTTTACGTTAGAGGGAAATTACATAGCATGAAAATTTTAAATTTACTTTACACCCTGTGGGATTTTTCCTTATTTGCGAACTAATCCTATCTATGGTGTTGGATCCTTCCACTTCAAGGGTGCAGGTAGGACGGCTGAACTGAATCAGCAGCTCCTTAGGGTGGGCTGGCTGCACGCTCTCCCCTGTTGGCTTTGGTTTTTCTGGCTGGTCTCCTTTTCTCCCAGCTCAGTGAGCTGAATCACCTTGCCCAGGGCTCAGCTAAGAGCCAGACCAGCTGCAAGGGAAGGGGAGCGGGCAGTGGGCCCAGCCCACTTGAAACAGCAAGCTATTTAATTTGGCTTAGCTGTATCACCTAACTACTCCTTCATTTCAGGATATTAATGATTTTTAATGTTATTCCTCTAAGCATGTTTTGCATCTAAACCCACATGTTTAAGAGTAGAACATCTTACGGCTAGGACATGGCAACATCATGTTATCGAATATAAAAAACATTGCACAAACTTTTGCAGATTAAAACCAATTGTGGAATCTTCCAATAAAATGCTTTTCGGTTTAAAATCTACTAAGTGAATTACCTCAGTGCCAAAGGGCTAAATCTGCCCAAAGGCCGCAGTATGTCTGAACTGACAAGGGAGTTCCAGTGTGGGAAATCAGAAGTGACTCAACTCAGACTGTGACCTCTAATGACCATCTACGTCTCTTACAGCCATATCTATTTTGTGTAAATGAAGATGACTCAAATCTTAAGCTTCCTTTTTTTCCGTCTTTTTAAATTGTTTCGATTCCTGTAAAAGCACGCAATAACCCTTATGGTTTATGATGTGATCCTGTTGTTTACACCTGAATGGAGACTGCTGTGTAAAGCTCAGGTGTGAGTGAAGTGGTACGGCGAGTAAAGGGATGCCTCGGAGCATCCGACACTTCTGTGCCTTGGGCAGGAGCCAGGCCTCTCAAGGGATATTGTGATCCTGGCACTGCAAGAGAGCTGCAGAAGGCTCACCGAATTCTTACTTTAATGTTGTCTTTTGATTCGAATATTAAAAATAGTGAGTAGGTTGTTATGATAAAACTATTAGACTGGACTGAAAACTTGGGTTCATACTTTCAAGTGTTTCTGAACGTTCATTTAATGCTGACGGGGGGGAGTTGGGGGGATTTCCACGAGTTTTAATCAAGGAGACTACATTTTAATTCCTAATACATATTTATAATCTCTTCAAAGGAGTTCTTATTTTTTTCTGTTAGTGTAAGAGTCACTCAGAGTTTGCTTCAAAAGAGAAAGGCTCTTTTAGCTCGACCGTTTCATCTGTAATTCCTGATTCCCACTACAAAACAGGTCGTGGAGACTACAGGTTATACTCCTTGATAGAATTAGATCAGTAGAGCAGCAATCAAAATGTGTTGCACATAACAAATTGCTACACTGGTTCTGGTTTAAGAAATCCTTTATATTGTAAACAGGAACTTAGCACTTTTTATGAAATATCTTATCCTGTAGATAGCTGCTCAGCGTAATTTGTGAATATGTGTAATTTTCTCACTTGGTGTACTTACAAGATGGCTATAAAACCCAGCTTCATTTTGTACAGTTTTTTTTGCATTTATGTCTACTGTGTCAGCCATTTGGCTGCAGGAAAATGGTACCTCTTGCTCGCGGGAGGGGAAGTTAGGACTGTTAGCCAAACTCGAGGCAGTTTGTCACGTCAGTGAGGTAAGTGCGTGCGTTATTCTTGTGTAAAGCTGTATTTTGTGAGGTGAGCCCAGCTATCATATTGTCTTTTCATACAGTAACTCACTGGGTGCTTCCTGCCTGCCGAAACTCCCGTAGAAGTCTTTTCTACCATGTCCTGAGGCAATGCAGTAAAAAGAAAGGACTGTTGATGGGATTTTTGAGAAACCAACTGCAAGGAAATTTCTTTTCTGATTTTATCTGGAAGCGGAGAACAGTTGGACCAGTCCTAATCCATCAGATCTACAGCTATAGATCCACAATTTTCTGCTCGTTTATATTGCAGCCATAAAAGTGGGAATATGTCCGTAGTGCATTCGGTAGCGTTAGAAGTGCGGGAGTTAGCTCTGTTCCCAGCAGCACCATAGCCACGTTCATGAGGAAGCTCTGTGGGAGCTAATTTTATCCGTGTGAGAATGTTTAGCCACCTCTTGTAGAATTTCACATATATTTTACCCTACTACTTCCACTAACGTGGGCACCAGTATGTTACACTGCTCTGTGCCCCATATTTCTGCCTTCTAACTGAGTGTTTCAGTGTTGCATTGCCTGGAGTGGTAGGTATCCTTGTTCCATTCTTTTCAATTGAATTAAATTGAATAAAAATAACATTTAAAGAATCAGTGTTAAATATACCAGTTTTATCTTTCATTATAAAGCTTTTTTGTGCGCATAGCTCTCCAAAAATGCTCGTAAAATCCAACAGTCCCTCTTAACTTCAACCTTAAATAACTGAATAATTAGAAAATGGCACCATGAGAGATGACAGTAATGATGGAGATCCCACTACCTTATATTTGCACACTTCTACAAATGAATGGCACTATAGAGACTGAATCCCTCATACAAATGGTGATGGGTCCAGTGTCATTCCTTCAGCAGATAGTCAGCATAAATGCCGTTTACAGCAAACCAGTGTTCCCTCTGTTACAGGCAACAGGACACCGACCCCTGTTTTCTGTAAAACAAACTCACATCGAACGAAGGAATTTAAGCTCGTAAAAAATGCGATGTAACTTACACTCAGATAACAAGTATATGGCTAAGCTTATCATCCCTGCTATAAATGCTAAAAGCCGTCAAGGAGAACAGGCTGAACAAGGCACTCGGTGATTTGGAGTGAAGCTGTCTGTGATCTCAGGAAGGTTTCTGGCCCGACCACCCCTGGCCGATGCCACGTGCCTTCTTGGTGGTGAAGCTCCCCAGCGTGGGGGGCTGCTACGCCTGAGGGCTTACCACTGCCCCTGCCAACAACCTGCACAACCACGCTGCTGGGTCGAAAGCGGCTTCCTTCTCCTTCTGCCCGTGAATTTGATGGCATGTCTGCACGGCCGGTGCTGGTGTGATGGCTCTGTGGCCACCACCGGTTTTGAGGGAGCTCAAGGCGTGGGCTAGGGTTGCGTGGCAGCGTGGAGCTTAGCAATCCGCAGAAACCGTGCAAGCAGCAGTGGGAATACACAAATAGCTAGCCCACGCTGCGCTTTGAGGTAGCCAGATGACTACCAGCACCTGGTGTAGCTGGTGTTAGAGGTAGGCAGCGCGGTTCTGCGCGGCGGATGCTCGTGTACGAACCTGTGCCCGCTGAGGCGTTGGAGCACGCCAGCTTCTCACCTAATGCAGGTCGGAGTGAAAATCCATTTGTTAAAAAGACTCTGGTGTCTATAAAGGTTGCTGCCTCTGAGAGGAAGAAAGGTGACTCTTTGAGAACTTCTTGAGACGAGGAGGAAACTATATCCGTTTTGAGCCGAAACTCAAGTGCTCATAGTACCTAATCATTGCAGAAATCTAATCAGAGTATTAAGAGCCCCCCGTGCTCTTTCGCAAGGACAAACCTTTCTTTCTAAATCTCAACAAAGCAAGCTTCTAATGTGGGTCAAATGGAAATCCTGTTTATTAAAAAGCTGCTAAAGACAACTAGATTTTTAATTTCAATGGAAGAGGCTTCACTGCGACCCTTGAAGGCATGCCAGTGGAGTCTTCCAGCACATGCCTCAGTAAACAACAAATGAATCACTGAGGTGCTCTAACAAGGATTGATGTGTCCACCCAATTAGAGGAATATAAAGAGCGCTCCCTTGAAATTCTGGGTTCATTTGGGTTGCTCTGCTATTTCCGCAATCTAGCGCTGAAGCATCGCTTCAGGGGTATTGTTGGCCTCAACAACTGGCTTGTGTGCGTTGTCCTAGCTAACAAGTTCAAATTTTGTACAATTATTTCTCCTATGAAGTACTCAAAGAGTGAAATAAAAACCCCAAACCTCTGAATATCAAAGTCCAATCAGTCGCTAGTGTCTGTTTAAGCTAAGAGCAAGATCTTCTCCAAACTTAGCACTGCTACAAGTGTGATTGATAAGACTCTTTAAACACCTGTTTTCAGGGGCTTACAGTTTCTCAATTTTACATGGGTTTAATTTTCTCATGCCTAAAATATGTGCAGTTCTGGGAGGTGAGAAGGTGTAATGCGTCTTGTATGGTGTGGCTAATGCAACTGGTCAGATGGAGCAATGCATGGAAAATTCATTAGGTATTTTGAGACTGTTTCCTCTTTCTCTTGGAGCAATGTTTCTATATTCCATTTTAAGTGTACATGTAACTTGCACTGCTTCAGAATGAATTTCCTCACGTCATCTTAAAAGAAAATTAAAAATTAGACCATTTTCTCACTATACAGAATATTTCTATTCCCAGACAAATAGTCCAATTGTTTGCACAGAACAACACATAAAGTAGCCAAAAGAAGGACATCATGCAGATCAACAATAAAGCAAAGATCCGAGTATGTTTTGTTTTGCAACCAGCTGCTGCCTCAACAATCGTGGAGCCCTTCAAGACTTCAGAGCCTATCTTGCAGGTACTATTTAAGGATTCACTCTGACAAAGTGTGGTGGCAATTTGAAATTCCCTGACCATGCTCCCAGGAAAAAGAAGGAATCATGTTATTATGTCTTAAGATAGTTAGATACCAGCACCTGAAATTTCATTTCCTAGACCACAGATAAAACCCTGACATTTTTAGCAAATTGCCTAGGCCAAGCAATAAATCATTACAAACCAGCTGATTAAGATATTCAGCTAATTGTTACAGTGGATGCTTTAACTCCTCCCTTCTTGTTGCTTCTTTCTATCCCTTCAATGTGACGTGGGTATTAGTAGGGGATTGTAATTTAGCTGTGGTTAGCAGCTGTTTGAATTCAACTACAATTATATGCCTGGGTTGTATGGTGTTTTGAAGTCTTAGCTCACCATGTGTGAAGGTCCTTACAACAGAGGGCTAGTAGTGCTCTGAAACGCATCATTATTACGTAAAAAAAGATTTTGCTCTGTTCTGTAGTTTTAATAAAAATTGAAAACATAGTGTTGTAGTTCTCACCGAGTAGCTTAAGAAACAAACTTAAATGCCTAAATTAAAAGCCTTGACATCTACCACTGGGGGAGAAAGCCAAGCTCCTCAGTGCTCCTAACTGTCCACTGAAGATAATTAGCTGGCTGTACTTGGACATGGTTATCATAACTCAGATACGACAGATGAAAACAATCTGAGGATTTCTTTGAAGCAAAGTAAAGATGAGAAGTGTGAGTTAGAAACAGGTTCTGGGAGGTGCTGCCTTTCCTCTTTGTATGGCCAGAATCCTGATATACCATGTGTTCAGTGAAGCTGTGCATGATATTTCAAAAAGTTATAGATACTGAAGATTGATTTAAGCCAAATTTACTGGAGCCAGTAACTTCAAACTCAGCTTTGTGCTGTCTTTTAAGCCAGGGAACATTCCTAACTTGTCTTTTGCCAATTCCTGATTTTTCATACCCAACAAGACTTTATTTTATTAATAGATTGGCTGTGTTGGGGATGATTTGATCTCTTATTTCCACTGTTTACGTAATCGAGTCACTGACCCACTGTGGAAATTCAGTAGCAGGCAGCTGTGATACAGAGTGTATGTGCCTTATGTCACTGACCTTCGTGTCCATAAACTTAAAAGCTGCTGCCTGGCCATGACTCTCCTTGCCAAATCTGCCTGCTTGCCAAGTCCTTGAGGACATAAAAGAATTGATGTGTTTTCTTAAAATTGAGGATTTTTTTTGGTGAGGCTTTCCCATTAGAGTGGAAAAAAAGAAAAAAAAGCAGCACAGTAAAAATATTCTGGAATTACTTCAAAAAGTATCCCACTACAGTAGTGAGTGAGACCTCTGTATTTAAAATAACCTTAATGGAGTTAAATACTAGAGTGAATGGAAAAACAGATGAACCCTCTGCTTGTATTTAATCCGTTGCTTTCTGCCAGTACATATTTTTTTTTGCAGTGCTGGCGACTGTTTCACCTCTGCTCCTCTTGGGCAACTGCTTTGGGGTTGGGCCAACGTAATGGACAATTCCTCATTAGCTCAGATAATGGGAAAGGCAAAAACACAGATGAGGAAGGCTGGGTAGAGAGAAGTTTGATTGTACAAAACTCCTTGATTTTAACTCCTGTTCAGTGCCAGACCTAATCTAGCTGCCTCCAAGCCCTCCTGAATCTTGACCCCACCTTTGTCAGCCCTTTGGGAGGCAGCGTGCAGGCACAGACACTTACTCTTGCTCGCTATGGAGATTGGAACAAAGACGAAAATCTGTTGGTATGAATTAAGGATTGCCTTGCTGCCTTGAACAATCTCCTTCCTCTTTTATCTTCCTCCTCCCCCCCCGAGCCCCTCCACCCCCTGAACTCCAAACCCAAACGAGGTAGCAGAGATTGTTTCCAGCCCGGAGTTCTCAGCCCAGCACGTAATCTCTTCCAGTCCCCAACAGGGTGATTTTCCCTTGTTTGATACTTCTGTTTTCCTGCTCTGGGGACGTTGCCCTTGCAGTTTGGCACGATTGTCCTACCCCTTATCACAGCAACAGCCTCTTTCAAAGACATTGATTTAACGTGCAGAGCCCTCTCTATAGTTGTTTACTGGCACAGACATCCCTGCCATTCGGAGTCCCTCTTGTGCACTTTCCTCATCCTTCTCCCAAATCCTTCATGTCTTTGGACCTCCGGGCTTTTCTTGCAGTTGGGTCCCATCCTAGTTCTACTTCTTGTGCTCCCCCACGGTGCGAGAAAATCCCAGACCTCTGCCTGACCATGGGCTCCCCTTCGCGCTCAGCTCTTCTCCTTCTCTCCCTGTGCTCACCCCTGCCTGGGTGCAGCTTAGGTGAGAGCCTGCCTGGTGCTGCCAGGGCCCACGGGAAATACATTTCCAATAGACACGGCAAAACTTGCCAAAACCTTGCGCCAGGGCACAGGATAGTTTGTTCTGGCAGGCTATCTGCCCCGCAGGCTGCCAGCTGGCAATGATTCTTTTGTGTACTTGTAGTATCTCCAACAACACTGGTCCTTCCATACTTTGGGTTTATTTTAAATCCTCGCTTACATGTCCTAAATTTTATCACATCGTTTTTTCCATTGAGGGCTACAGGAGTGAATGGAGCCCTGTAGGCACGCACTAAGTGCCGTAACAAGCGCAGCACGTCCTTGAGCAAGGAGCTCCTTTTGTTCATTGACCATTAGCCACTTCTTCAGTTGCACTGAGTTGAAATTCTCTCCTGGGTTAAGAAATTCTCTGAGGTAGTTCATCGTCCTCCTCCCTGCCCCCCCCGACAGTTGGGTGTTTTGCAAATGAGTACTTCAAAGCAGAAGTCTCATTCTCTGGATTACCTCCTTTGCTGGAGAAAATAATTTTAACTGGCAAACGCTTTCGTTTAAATACTTAGAAAATTTCCTATGTGCTTGGTAGGTTGGAAGTAGTGAATAACTGAGGTATGTAAAATGGAAAGAACTTACATAACAGAGTTTCACAGGCCTGTGAAGAGACCTGAATTTGCTCAAGCCTGCTCTGCTGCAGGAAGCTCCTAAGTTTTTACCTTGCAAATTCAGATGAAAACATAGAAAGTATATCAGACCAGTCATCTCTTCTAGATCAATTATGAACTTTTCCCACTGTCATTTCTTAGGACGTTTTTCACTCTTAAATGAACATTTTCAGCTATCACTTTTGCATCTTGCCTTTTGGGGTACGTTCCTAGAAATTAATGACTTGACCCATATCAGGAACTCCTAATTCTTTTCCTTGCCTTTCCTGGATCACCTCACTGCTGCCACTGTCAATGTTGAGTAATAATGAGTTTTCCTGCAGTCACTTCAGACCCCTCACTGTAAACAGCTTCTATTTGTATCCATTTGACTCTTTAAGGACTTTCTATGCTAATCTGTTGGAGTACACAAACAAAAGAATAAAAAAAAATGGAACTGTCTGAATAAATTTCTTTTTCATCATGATGGCATGGCCAATTCCTCTGAAATAATACTGGTTAAGTATTATCCACATCACTGTTGTACTTTTTAAATTTTATTTTTCTTTATTGAAGACACAATAAAGCTGAATCGCTTAAAATGGCAAACTTCTTTTAAACTATGTCACAGCTACTGAGATGCGTATCTCTGGGATGATCTTCCACGCTCCCTCTCTCATTTGCAGATTCCTTACCAGAATACCAGTTAAGACTAATTGTCTTGCTGAGTGCTAGTTTTACTGGAAAGCTGCAGACCACCTGCTGTTTATACTTGAATCTTCATTACCATCGATATAAGCTTAATTTCTGAGACAGTGATCAGAGACAGACAGTTGGTTGCTTGAGAAACTCTGGAAATATTTATCAAATAATGCTGTGGCACTGATGTCCTTGCAAGTAAAACACCTTCTTTCTCCTAGTGCAGGTGGGCTAGAATAAGTTACTGCATTTCGTACAATAAATGCAGGATGGAAATCATGAGGTTGACTCCATCTGTGAGGTGTTACTTTCTTTCTCTTCAGGTTGCTGCGCTGAGTCTGTTGCTGCAATGGGAGGCCATTGCGTTACTGGGAGAAGGCACTGCTTATGCTGAACGCACCAGAATGCGTAATTCAGATGGTGGGAGGAGGCCTTCTTCAAGTCATGCCAGGGATCAGAGTCTAAAATTTAAGGAGTAAATTTAATGAAGAACAGAGGAAATGTAATCCTGGATCTGGCCTTTTTTATTGTGTACAGTGGAGTAAATACCATAACTTTTTACTAATAAGACTGGTGCCTCTACGACGGAGTGGCAGTTAGTTTTAAGTTCTCTTGCATTTGGAGGATTTCTTTTCCTAAATATATTTCATGTTTCACAAAACTAGTATCTTGGAAGTGTTGAGTTTTGAGGATGCTCACAGTTTACGATTTATTCCCTACTGTTAGCCTTCAGACTGCCTTTCTGGCATCAGAATCCAGTTCACCAAGGTGATTTCCATCTCTCCGTCAGGCAGAAGTAGCAATGGCACTCCTTTCTCTTAGCACGCCTGGGGCAATCCCACAGCAAATTCTCTTCCAGCTTTGTACTTCACTTTTGCAGAGTTCGCCACTAGTATTGAAATGGTCGTATTCATTTGGAGTTCCTGTCTTTGTCTCTTTGCAATGGCCAACATGCAGGAAAGAAGCTTAGGTTTCTCTGGAACTGTGGCTTGTTTTCTGTCATATGGGGACTCTTTGTTTCTAAGTCTTTTCAAGTCAATAGAGCAGGCTAAATCCAGATGAGGTGGGGCCAGTTTCTTAGAACGTTTGGTCGTTGGTTTCACAGAATGGACACACCTTGAAGAAGAGGCAGTCCTGGTCCCCCCGTCATTCATTCTTGCAGAATCTGATGGTAAAATTGAGGTGTGAACCAGTTTGTGTTCAGGTCTGGAAGCAACAGAGTACACGCATGCCCTCTGAATCCTCTTCTCTCCTTGCTTAGGCTTGTACCAGACATGTTTCACACTACCCTGGTATGCAGTTGGAATCTCTTATGTTAAAAGATAAAATTTTGATGATCTCCTACTCTTTTTACTTTTGGCCTCAGAACTGTTACTTGCAGGGCGATGGCAAACGTTTCTGTGCAGCCTTTGTAAAGCCTTTCCTGGTTCGGACTGAAATTCCAATGGTGCCTGTGTGGCTGCTTGTATGGAGAGCTTGTATGGAGCAGCCTGTCTCCTTTTCTGCTGTTAATTCATTCAGAGCCTACAATCATCCCAAATTTGTAGATATTGAGGACTCTAGCAGTGCAACCTGATAGCTAGCCTTAGATGTTTAAATGAGCTCTGCTGCAGTACTTCAAAGGTATTACAACACCAAGGTTAATGATGACCTGGTGACCTACCAGACTCTTATTTAGTTAGATTGCCCAGAGCTGATGCAGTTTTTTAGATAAAAATAAGATTATTTGGAAATTTGCTTTAAAAAGCTTAATACACATGAAGTGTCAACCTGTTTGGGTAACTCATGAAGTGATCTAAATTAGAAAGGACCAGATTAAACAAATGTAAGTTCTTTACTGTGTGTCTCTCTGTCTCTCACTATGTCGCATGAACCCTACTAACTCTACTTTTCTTCCACTTTTCAGCTAGCTTGTATCTATATTCAGCTCTGTATTTGAAAACTTGTGAACTTACAGTAGTTTCACTTCCTGCACAGTTTCTGTCGTCCCAGGCTGGTGTGCGGAACGCACGCCTGCTCTGCCAACGCCGCGTTGTGAAACTTTCCTCTTTCAGAAGCTGTGCCCCAGGGAGTGGGAAAGCTATGTTGTAATGCCAGGAGGGGGGAAAAAAATACCCAGCCTCATCATCTATGAAATCGTCATTTCTCAGAACCTGAGCGGTCATCTTCTCCTCTGAAAAAGGTGAAACTGGGGCCGTGTTTGGATTCTTTTTTCACTTATTTTTGAATGGGAAGCTGTTGACTCATGACACTTGCTGAAGGAGTAACTTTGCGTACGTGCTACCTGTGCTGTACCTTTCCCAGACAGGAAATAAAATTATCCCGACATTAACCGAATGTCTCTGCAAACCTTAGCAATTCTGACCTGACAGAAAGATGGGGTCTGGAAAAACAATTCTCTGCAGTATTTACTTGAGCGTTCCTTCTGTCCACACAAACCAAAATTAGCAATGTCAGTATAGACATTGGGTAGTTATGCCACACATGGATTTGTGAGCTTGCATAAACATCTTGTTATTAAAACTTTAAATATTTACACTGAGATTCTTCTGCCTTCTGGACTCTTCTGAGATTATTTCTGAGCACTGAAGTTGGGGTTTCTTAATTGAGAATATTCTAGAGTTGACTTTTTAACATAAAACTGCTTCAGTGCTTTTCTAATCAATGGTTACAGATTAATTAACATGATATCAGGGCTTAAGCGTTACTTAATCCTTTCACAGTTCTAGCAAAGACTGACCATTTGATTATGTAGCTTTGAAAAAAAGCAGTTTTAAGCAGGACACTGAAGCAAAATTCAGTAGAGCTCCGGGTGCTGACTTTTGCTGGTATCTGTGCATTTGGATTCTGCAACGATAGGGCATATTTCTGTGTAGGGCCCTTAGGAAATCAAGGCTTGCGCTGACTGTTCCTCTTAAGGACCCAGTATAAATCCCTCTAAGTGAGACTCCTGTTGTTTTTGGTGAGACTTGAATTGGGGCATTAAAGCAGAGATCATTATAGTAAGTTAAACTTTAAGCTCTTTTCTGTTTAGCTGTATATAAATATAACAAAACATGTCCTTGGCTTGCCAAACATTATCCAGTTGGCAATCACATGGCAAACAACATGCTGAAGATTAAAAGACACTGTGCTTTAAACAAAACTTTTTGTGCTTGATGCAATATTTCCCTTTTAATTATGCAGAGAACTATCACTGTTAAGTGGAGGCAAATAATTGCCATGAAAATTTGCAGATTTTCCAAGCAGAAGTATTTCTTCAAAATAGTAGTAGGGTAGAAATAGTGGGTGGTGGGAGATAAGAAGCAACCGACTATACCTGATGGAAGGACTGGCTTGTAAATGACTGGGTGCTTCTCTTGAATATGGATCTGGAGGAGCTGCAGACTGCCAAACGTCGCTCATCGAGTAATGCAGTGACAGCTCTCTTTTTGGCAAAGCAGCAATGGCCCCCAGTCAGTGTGGAGAGGGGAACCATGGCATGAGGCAGTTTGTGCCAGGGAAGCAAATTGTAGCTCCAGTTATCTGCAGTGGATCTCTTAATTTCAATACTTTTAGCATAATTCGAATTCATTCAAAGATCAAGCTAACCCTAATTTTTTCCTCTTTTAGAAGTTTGGAGGGAGGTGAAAGAAGGATTAAGTAATGACTTAGGAATTTTACAGTGAACATGGATGTTGGCTCTCTGTTGCTGTAGCTACATCATCCATCTCAACATACAGTAGCTATGGGAACCGAGCTATTGGACCTTGCAAGAGGAATGCAAACATCTCACTGCTGGTTTGCCATTTCTCAGCGTCGTTTTCTCAGAGGTCTTAACATCATTTCCATTCTGGTCTTAGCTTGTTGAAGCCTAAAACTCTAACTGTGGCATCTCCCTCCTACAGAGTCAGTCTCAAGGCAAACAGGTCTCTTTTCTCCTTGTTCTTAGAAGTCTTTCTATCAAATTCTACTTTGTCGACATAGTTTTCTTAGGGTTTCTTCCTCCTTGACTGAGCAAGGACACTGGGTAAAATATAGCTGTAGACAACAGAGGAAGCCAAACGGGCAGGGAATAGCCTCTCTAGCATCACAAATAGCTTCACCGCTTAGGACACCCCTGCGGTTGGGCAGCTTAGTCACAGAATCCCATGGGTGTTGCGAGCCCGAATGCTCTGTTTATCCTGGATCTCAGGGAATACGGTGGTGGTGAGCAATTTAAAAATGCTTGATAGCAGAGCTTATTAAAATCAATAGTAACAATAAACTTACTGTGTTTCAGAAAATGTAGCAATCAGCTGCAAGGAATAAGGGGCATTAAGCAGCTGATCCAAGAAGCAGCTTTGTAAACAAGGAGTGCTTATACTCAGTAGAACCTCTGTATGTATAATACATATATGTATATTTATATGTATACAAATTCTTAAAAATAGTGTAATTTAAATATAGATACAATTGAAGTTGTAACTATTTAGTGCTCCTTTCTACACAGCATCCTGACATATGCTGCAAAATTCCTGTCCTTTCCTGGCTGAAGGATTGACAAAATTAGGTATGTGTGTATTAGGCTACTTTACCTGGGCACTATTAAATGTTGGTGGCCTTGGGGAGGAACAGAAGTACCATAGATATTGCTCTTTCAGAAAGCTACAGGAGAAGAAACGGGGCAGCTGCAGTAGGATACTTACATTGATGAAATTAATGTTCACAGCATGACTCTGTCCAAACTTGGCTTAATACATCGTAAGCGATTTACCAAAGAGAACTGGTATATTCAGGATAAAGCCAGCCACAGTGTCCTGGTTTCTGAGAGCAGAATATAGTTGAGTTTGAACCTCAAGACCTTGATCCAGGCTTACAATTTTTGGCTTCAAATCAAACCAGTAACATCCTACTTCCTAGGAGATGAACTAAAATAAATCACCCATGAAGCCTGGTTCTGTTTCTTGCTTCTATCTATTCTACTGCAAGTAAGATTTCTTATTAAAATCACCATGGATACATCATCCTTATAATCCTGTGAGTCTTTTTCTGGTTGTCTGCTTAGATGCAGAAAATTAACTACCCTTGTGCCTAAGAGAAATGAGCTGCTGCCCCTCTCCCAAAATCCCAAATCAAAGCAGCTCACTTTTGAATCAACTGTGGGCATTTTGACCCAGTTCCACCACAGCAGATGCATTCGACAGTGCTTCACGTCCATCCCAGTGGGATCTCCGTGCTGTGTGGCGTTTTGCAGTAGCAGAGAAATAACACGTGGTGCGGGAAGTTGCTTAGGCATCTTCGGAAAGAGTGGAGTAGCAGTTCAGAAGGAATTGCCCTGACACAAAGCTCTTTCGCGGAGGCCTGTGCTTACTTCAGCAAAAAAAAAAAAGCCTTTATTCAACAACTGGTATGATTGCTATGGACCAGTTGGTTATTACTGGTAAACTGGTAAAATCAGTACTCTGATTTGTATCGGAATGTCTCTGCTGTGAAAATAGGAATGTCTCTGATCTACCCTGTTGCTTATAGGCGTGAATTCGAGTCCCTTAAACTCGGTGACATGCAGTACATTGGGCTACTCAGCTGTCGTTGAGAGCATCTCCTGGGCTGTCCACAGCTGGCTGCTGGACAGGCCGTGATCAGGAAGGAAGGGCAAGGATTGAGGATCCTGATTTAAGTAACTGGAGCAATACTTTGTACATCACCGTACTGCCATCGTTACCTTCCACTGGTATGGCCTTTCAGTAAAAGGTAGCACAAATGCCGCCATATGCTGTACGTGTCCTTTCTGGGTTCCTCCTTAGCAGCACAGATGCGGTGTCATTGTGTGCTTCTCAGCGAAAGAGGCTGCATTAAAAATGACTTCTGTTACTGTTTAACGTACTGCGGCGAATGCTGTGTCGATCTGTAAATCAAGACATTTGTTCTTCATTTTTAGCAATGCCCTTTCCCTGAACTCGTTTAATGAGACAGAGTTGAAAGATGTTTGTATGTTATCCAGCTGGACTGGGCGCACGATTCTTGAACTCTGACTCTTATTACGTTCTCATTTTAAAGTGTCCTGTGTCAATAGAGAGTGGCAGCTATACTCTTAAGGCAGCCTTGTTTCACATAATACCACTTTAATGTTGCAAGCAGCATAATAGACAGGAAAATGCCTGAGACTGGGAGAATTTGGGAATTTCTTTGTTACTGAAGTCCTTGACAGCTGTGTTTCATAAAAGCGAAGGGGCACTGTAAGTGAAGGGGGAGGGTAGTTTATGAAAGGTAGTGTATGAACCAAAATGTGACATACAGCAGAAGGTGACGGTGAAGAACAGAAGACTGGGTGATTTATTATCCCTGTTTGTCACAGAAAACCTGCCCAGAAATCAGTTCCGGCATATAAATGCAGTTTATGTAGTTATAGCAATATAAGCAGTTATAAAAGTAGTTATAGAGGCATAGATCATCGCCTCTAATTTCAGATATCTGTTAAAATAAAATAAAAAAACCTATGTTGCTGAGTAACCAAACTATTTTCTATCTGCTCTAGATTAAACTCAAGCTGAGAATTTTTTCAACCCGTTTAACAATTTTTGTGCCCCTTTTCTGCTGAACGTCATGGCAAATGTGGATTGCTCAGACTCCTAGGTCAGCTCCGCTTTTCAACCCAACTACACCGAATAGCCATTTACCAAGAAGGTGTTAAGTATGCTGCTTTTTTCTGTACATTTTCCTCCTAAATTTCATCTGATGTCTTGCTGGGCCTAGTCGCGTGCATTCAGACCCCGCCACCGCCCCGGTGACACCAGGCGCTCTGGGCAAGCCAGGCGTGTGTCCAGGCAGATGCCGAGCTCCAGTGCTGGAGTTGCTACTACTGGTCTGAGAGAGCTTTTGGTGTTGGCTGCTTCGCTGTTTTGTTTTGGCGTTTTGCTGACGCTGCACCTTTCCTATCTAGGCCAGGACAACTTCTTGCACCCGTGCCCAGCAGCCAGCGTAATGGGACGTTATCTGACTTGCAGCTGTGGCTGGGGAGTACTTTCTGGTTTTTACCCCAGGGAAAAGGAGGTGAAGGCCGTGGCAGCATATCGTTGCTCTTTTTGAGCATGAGAAGGATAGATTTCCTATATATCCTTTTCTCTGGTTTTCTGCACTCTCTTCTGGCCCTCTCCTCCCCTCCCTCACAGTGGAAGAGTGAATCCCCTCCTCTTTCCATCGAGTAACTCCAGCTTCTGCCGTGGGGTCTTTCGCTTCGTGCCAGTGCAGAGGAAGCAGAAAGACGATGCTGACTGGTGCCAGGAAAATGAAGATGCGCAGGACAGCTCGGAGCCGAGGGGCTCTGCCGTGGTGATAGAGAGCTCAGCAGCAATATGGACCGCGCTCACCCTGTATACGGGCTGCTTTGGTTTCTTGGTTAGAACAGAGGACCTCTTGCCTTCTCGGTGTGATGGTCCACACTACCCTGCACCCTGGGATAATTTACTGGCTATTCCTTCAGTGAGGAACATGGTAAAAAAACAGAGGAAAGGCAGTGGGAGGGAGGTGACCTGCCATGTTCCAGTAGAAGCAGATAAGGTGACCTGCCATCCGCCGTAGAAGCAGATAAGAGACGTCCTTTCCTCAGAAATGTTCTAAAGGGAAAGGGTCGCCCTTTCATCCTTTCCCCTTCTCTTGCAAACTCTGTTGGACATAAAAGCAGTTTTGCTCTTTAACATTTATGCAGATTGACCTTGGAAGTAATCAGTGGCATCCTAAAATGACTGCTAATCCCGGGGGCTGCAAAGATATCTACTGTTTGTCTGATACTTACACAACATATGAATAATCAGAAAAGCATAAGCACCAATTTAGTAACCTTTTCCTAGCATTGTTTGTTACACATTTGCTGTTAGACCATGCTCAGTATGGACAACAGCAGTGAGTAACTTAATTTTCTGAAGTACAATAATTCTTTGCACTTCAGTAGCTCATGTTCTGGCTAGTGGTCTTAGTTTAAATCTAAGTTTTAACTCTTCTCGGTACCTTCAACTCTCAGATTCTACACGTGAGCTTTTCTTGGCAACTATGCTTGTAATGTCCAGATTGGTTCCCTAATGCCTTAATATTTTTGAGATCTAAACCACTGCTGTAGAAAAGAATTAAAGTGTAGCCTAGAATGAAAGAACTATTGAACAATTTTTATGCCTCTTTTCCACAGTATGTATTAGCAGGTATATGTTGTTCAGACTCCTAGATCTGCTATGCACTGTGACCCAATGATACCGAATAGTTATTTACAGCTGAGATGCAAAATTCTGTAGCTTCTCAGGGGAAAAAAGCGGTAGGATTGCTTGCATTTTTCTTTTTTCTTTTTGCATTTAAAGTAGAGTTGAAACTTTACATCTTGGGAAGATTTAGGTGGACAGGAATAATAACCTCCTTGAATCTATTGTACCAAATTTATGCTAGTATCCGATTGGAGAGTGACTCTTATTAGTGCTATAGAAACCTCCCAGCAATATCATGCTCCAAGAACAAAAGCACAGCTTGGAGGTGTTCATACAGTAATTGTATGGAAGTGTCTTCATCTAGATATTGACGTTTCAGGCTGTGACTGGTTGTTCAGCCCACAGTGCCTATAAATCTGCATAGTGCTACTCGTATCTCAAATCTTAGCGAGATGAGCAGTGGAGCATGGAGCCTTCCAGAGCTGCAAGGTTGCTGATCTTTCCAGGTGGGATGTTAAATGGAAAATGAACAGCTCTGTGATGTATTCCCATTTTCTGTGGATAACCATTGATTGAAAATGAGCACAGATTGACAGGCTTAATGAAGTTTCCCACATCTGAATAGGAATGTAGAGTGACATTTACTCTTTTCTTTTTTTTTTCTTTTTTTTCTGTGCCTTTCCAGTACCAGATAAGAAGGGGAAAGAATACCCTTTTCTCAGGTCTTTTTACCTCTTTACAGACTCCAGACTTTGTTTCTTGGTAAATTTAATTGTAGACATGGTCTAATGTCTCTCTTTTTAACACAAGAATGTGTATGTGCACAAAGTTGCTCTCCTGTTGCTCTCTTCTCCTGTCTATTTATTAACAGAACTGTCAACCGCTTGATAATGTCACATGAGGGAAGACAGGGCTTTATATTTTCTTAGACATTAGTCCAAGATAGAGTTATAGAGTGCTAATGGAAAGCCAGGCTTTTAATTTCATCCTGCTCTAGTCAAATATTTAATTAATTGTTGCATGCTTTTGCAGCTGAGCATTAAAACTTTTGTTCCACACGCTTAATCACATGCGCCGAATCTTCATAAGCCCAGTGGTGCATTCTGCTCCACAGCATCATGCTGAAGTGCTAGTCAAGGGGAGGCTGTAAATCTCAGCAATTTACAGTGGGGAAATGGTATTGTACCTTGCAAATGTAAAGAATATGCTTTCAATAACCTTCTAAACAATGTTTTAAAGTCATTAAAGCAGTCTGGGGAGGGTGACGCTCAGCTGAGAAGAGAGTTAATCGCTCTCAATCTGTATAGGCAGGTGGCCATGTACAACTGTAATACTTCTTTTCTCTGGCTATTGGCTTGCAGATATTGATATCCATCCAGGTTTACCATTGATACTAATGTTTTCCAGCTGCTGCTTGCTAGTATGAGCATATTTCTGGTAACTGAGGATCATATCTGAGTAACTGTAGATGTCATGCAGTTGGGCTGCACATGAAACACTTGATTTTTTGAAAAAAAAAAAAAAAAGAAAATGGTTGAATGTGAGGTTCAACAAAGCCAACTGGCTTCAGGGCCTCTGGTTCAGTATGCTTTGATCCAGCTTCTAACTTCATTCATAGGGCTAGCAAACAATGCTGGAGTCTTTCTGTCTCTCTTCTTGTTTTCTATTGAAAGAGAATTGTACTGGCAAATGCTAGAGATGTGATCAAAGATCCCAGCTAAATTTTACTCTCCTAAATATAAAAATAGTATTTTAATACTCATTTGAAAGGACCGAATTACAGACAGTCATTGCAGATTAACTTTTGTTTAGCATTTCGGAGCATTACTTTGTAGTTCTTCGAGTGAAACTGCAAAATTATTCTTAATGATGCTGGCATTTTGTAAAGACTGAGTTCTTGCTTTGCACTGTTATCTATAGTTATCTTTGAGGGAAAGATCATAAGGATAAACTCTCAAGAGCACTTAGCTGAATTCTGTAACTCATGAAAATAAGATTTGGAACTTGAAAAGAAGTGAGGAAACTCCCATCTCTTCAGCAATACTGAAGTTGCACATTGATTTGTATCTGAATTACTTGGTAAAGCAGATAATATCACCACATTACTCTGAACAAGTTTTAGAACTGCTTTTATTTCAATCTAGCCTGATAGCAAATACTTATTTGCCAGTTGCTAAAAAAAGGAATGAGACAGGAGAAAAGATGGTCAAAAATATCCAGGCAAAACAGTTGAAATGGCCTAACAGGCAGCCAATTTTAAATTCCCATGTTTTAATTTTTGGATTAATTCTATGCTATAAATAACATAAATAAAATCAAATGATTGTTATAATGCTCCAGCTGGAAAGCCACTCAGAGTACCAAAAATATCAGTTAAGTGCAAATGAGCAAAGGAATTTATGTCAAAACACTCCGGAAGCTCAGAAGATGGAGAGCTAACAGCACAGATCCTCTTGCAGTGATGCACTGTAGCTAGCTTGTAGACAACTACATTGTTCTCAACTTCTTCATTTTAAAGTTAATTTAATTTTTTAGGACAATTTTGGATTCTCCATGTAGGTCTGAAAGGGAAAAATGGTTGGGAGTGCCTCCTTTCTCTACCTGTACTGATTTTGAGAGACTCCCATCTCTGCATTCCCAACATACCAGTTGCCACAGACTCAGTTCTCTTCTTGTCCATCCACAATTCTTCTGTCTTCCCTGTGGCCTTGTTGTACTGTCCTTTATCAGGTTTATTTCAAATGGTGCTAGATGTCTTGACTCCTGAATATGTCAGGTTAACTTGTCAGAACAAAGCATGCTAAGGAGAAACACTCACACGAATTTTAAAATAAATTTAAAGAACTCTTGTGTTTCTTGAATTTATCTGAATACCAGGCTAACAGGTAAGAATGACTGAAATAAACTGACATTCATTTTTTTAATGAATGTTTCAGATACCTTTCTCTTCTTGCAAGCATGCAGTGTTCCCAGCCTTAAGCACCTAAACCGAATGATGTCATAAGAAACCATGAGACAAAAAGTGCCTTCTGGGTTTAGGACGCTTTCAGGACTTTTCTTGCTGAAATAAGGATTAGAAATGAAATCTCAGATTATTTTTGTAATAAATACTAGGGCTGATGCTTTAAAAAAATTCCAGTTACTCTGAGGTTATGATAAAATTATGAGCTGACAACTTACAAATGTAAGAGTTCATAGAAACTGAGTTCATTTGAAACTGAGTCTCACATGGTTATGATCTCATATTATTTAGTTACTTTAATCTCACTTCTTTCTCAGGCTAGGATCTTCACGATTTCTTGGCACACGTAACATTTTTGCTGACTGGCCTCTGACAAATACGATAATGAAAGTAGTTTTCTTTTAGTTTAAAAGAAAAAAGACCCTCAATCTTTTTTTTTCTTCCTCTGTAACAGTTATTTGAACTTTTTACAGGGAAATTATGCTTATTTTTGAAATTAATCTAAAAACTTTTCTTGCTTTTACGATGAATGTATTTTCAACCAGTGACTACAAAACAGGTTGTGAACCTGCTCAACAGACACTGATAGGAGATTTTTTGAAAAGCCTCATGTTTACGTAACTGCCACGATGTAACCTGCAAGGAAGCTGACCTCTCTGCAACAACACGTGTATGCCCTTCATCTACTTGTAATGAAAAAAACAATTACATCAAAAGGTACATTAAAAAAAAAAATTACATCAAAGTCAATGGGTATGAAGTTAGAGGTTCACAAACTCAGCCTGTGACTTCGAGCCCGCAGTGCAGTTCTTTGTAGCCGCTTGCCCCTCGGTGCAGGTACTAAGAACCGAGACCTACGCGGCCATTCTTCATTCCCCTGATATTATCTACCGGGCCAAATTTGTGCCGCTGTTCTTAATTTACTTACCAAGGCTTCTGAAACTCCAGAATACAGACTAGTTTGAGTAGGTAGTGTGAAAATGCTGCTATTGAGGGGAATTTACCTAAACTTGTCACCCTTCAAATCCCTAATTCCTGCCATTCCTTTCGTATCCTGCTCTGTTGAGCATCATCTCCAGCAGCACCATGTTGCTATGTCTAGTTGATATGTAATTGCACATTAAAGGAAGACACTTCTTATTTTCATGGCTTTTTATGATTGCAATAATGTAGCCACTACAGCTCAGATCTGTAGGTAGGAAAGGCAGCTTCTGCAGTATGTGACAAATATAGCTCAGAATTTTCAAACTTGTGTAATCTTTAAAAAGGTCTGGGAAAGTTAGTGAACCAGTTTAGAGCTTCCTCTTGCATCTGTTCAAATTTGAATAATTACTCCTAAAAGGGATGTCCTTTTAACAAAGACAGGCATCTAATTAACAAACATAGAATAAACATAGCACTGACCATGATGCATCAGTCCAACACCTGAAAACCTAATGAAAGCATGTTAAAAGGGGTTTATTGTAGTTTTTCAAGCACTCACAACGTTCTGTTAAGCAAAATTACTTTGTTTTCTTACATCTGTCTTTAATAAAGCACTAAGATGGCTGCCAAGCAGTAGCTTTGTCTTTATCCAGCTGGATACACCTGAGCTTTCTTAGCTGGAGAAAAAATCCTTCTCATCAAATGAACCAAAATTGAGCGAAATGTGCGTATTTGGCTCTATAAATCAAAATGTCCCTGTACAGATGTTCGCAGCCTAGAGGCAAAAATGCAAAGGAGCTTGTTTCCAGAAGGAGCTTTCAGCAATACCTGAAGATGTTCAGAGCTGCTTTATGGCTCCATATTACAATATTAGCACAGTACTGTGAAATGTAGATGAGTGACTTGCTCATTATGCTATTCTAACACGTGTGAAGCTTCAGAGACGGTAATCAGTAGTGCCAAATGCAGAAAAACAGCCTTCTCTAACAGAGATCTGGGGTGGAGAAGTCATACGGAATGAGCTTGCTGTTTAAAACAAGGAAAAATATCTCCAACCCTTTATAGCACCTGTTGGCATCAGGCAGAGCTTTTCTGAGGATGAAAAGTGCTATTATCCCATTTTGCAAACAGGGAAGTTGGGCTGCAAATGAGGTGGCCTTCCACCCAATAACAGCTGGAGGAGAGTGAGGAGGTTTGGGGCTCTTGCCTCCTCTGACCCCAGACTGCTGTCGACCCCTGAAAACAGGGAGGGACAGAGATTCTCAGGATTTTGTACTACATTACAGTTTTCTTGCAGTAACACGTGTCTGCATTTGGGCTTTGGAAGGGAAGATCTCACCTGGCATTTTTACCATGGGACGCTTCGTGCTATGGCAGCTCCCAGAAGCTTAAACCAAGGGATATTGTCTCACTGCTCTAGGGTGGCAATTTCACCTTGAGAAGGTGACTCCTGCTGCTCCAAATGAGCAAGTTGTGATTTTAGGGATATGAGGTTGGTTCTTAGACTTGCAGAGAGATGCAGCGCTGGGACAGGCTTCACACATGAAGCTAAGTGTGAATGACAGGGTATGAGAAAATGTAACGGTAGTTTTGCATTATTTAAGTTGTCCTAAATAAAGAGAATAATTCCTTCTGTATTTGATTTCTGTGTTTGAATGAAATGGATCATGTCAGATTCTGTCAGGAGAAGTGTGTGACCAGAGAAGTTTGCGGTCACTGGCAACAAGCTTAAAAGGACCCCTCTTTTTAGCCCCATATATTCACACAGAATAGAGTTTGAAAAGAAACCTTTTTTTTAGTCATTCCTTTGGAAAAGCTAATAAATACTTAAGTAGAAGACTTGCCCTTTTATAGTGAAGAATTGCTGAGCTGAAAGTGGGCAGTGAAATTGGCCTTTTATGGAAAGAAGTTTTTTATTGTGTTTTATGTATAAACCATAGAATAAGCTTAACTGTGGTATTGCTTACCAGTTACCTGTGAAGAAAAATAGAAGAAATAGAAGAGAGTAAGAAATTGTGGTAGATAAGAGACTTAAATGAAGTTTTGGGGTTGCAAATACTCTTAAAATAGTTACGTGTTTCTTGAGACATATTTCTTGATACTGTCTTACTTAGCATTTTCTGAAATAGCATGAGACCTTTGAAAGTAATATTTCCAAATATGGATGTGAGACTTTTATGCACTTGAATCATATTTAGACCCGGGCCCCGTGCTTGGGACGTGTGAATTTAGTGCTCAACTTGTGCAGAAAACTGCAGCAAGCAGAACTGCGTACACGAGTTCTGCAGAGCTGAATGCCTCCTGCCTTGTGACAGCCAACATCTTAAACTTTATGAAGTGCAGCTCCCTCTCCTCACCTCTCAAGCAAATGAATTGCCAAACCCTGGGAGCCAGAGCGGAAACCCCCCCCAAACTGAAGTGCTGCTCAGTCTGACCATTGCTACCTTGCCAGCCAGGAGAACAGATTACAAAAAACCCTCTGGAAAAGCCAGTTATTGTCAGGAGTCTTGGCAGCTGTGTTCTGTTAACAGCATTAAAATGAATTGCTCTCCTCTTGGTCCTTCTAAAACGTGGAAGTCCTGGGGCATGGATGGATTCCATGTATGTGCTAATATGGGGGACAGCAAAATGGGACCCCAGTGTTGGTTTGAAACATGGGCTGCTTCTGAAATGCATTAGTGCTGAAAGAGCTACCAGAACCTTTCTAGTGGTATTTTTCTTTTTATTTATGGCTCTGTCTTGAAAAATGAAAACCAATTTTCTGTATTTCTCAAGTCTCCATTGCTTTGATAGACTTCTCTTACTTGAATCCTGAAATAGCTCAGTTCTACTTTATATTGATGTTTACCTGCCTTCTTTGGTTAGAATAAATAATTTTTCAAATAGCCATGGGCTGAAAGCTCTTTAAACTGAAGGAGTGACTCTAAGAGTTCTCTATAAATAGCTTTTGGTACAGCATACAGCTTTCGGTGGGCCTTGGAAAGTAAGCTCTTTTCTGTTACATGGTCTGAGCTGACCAAAATTGCAAATTGGCATACATACAGCCTTGATGGAGGGCTAGTCTACATCAAGAGTAATATAATCTAAGGCAATTGATATGCATTCTGAACTGCAGAAATTGAACTGTGGCCATATTAGGTATTAATTACATTCATTGACACAAAATGCAAGTCAGCGCTCAGGTGAGGGGGAGCGAAAAAGACTACATCCAACTCCACAGATATCCCTGCAAAGCTATTTTTCTTTCGCTTTCATTTAGTGAGTTTAAATTTGATAGCTCTAAGATGGACAGCTTTCCTACTGATACTTAAATGGAAAAGAAAACCAAGCTATTTTACTGAAAGGAGATACGCACCTGATCACCTTTCCTGATTCCTAGTTTTCATTTCATTCCTGCTGCATTGTGTGTTCTTCTCCTTTTTGGGTAGCTGCTAGCTTGGAATGGTTCTGGCTGAGTAATTATTAAATCGGATTTCTGCCTTGCCCGGTTTGAACATAAATCTCTTAGCGCAATTCATGGATTGCACTAGCTGCTCACTTCACATCTTGCCAAATGGGCTTGTTTGCTTCCAGCCTTATGTAACCTTCCCTCTAGCAGGGCTGATCCGCCATCCCGATATAACCCGAACCAAAACCGAAGAAAAGAAAAGAGAAAGTACAGTCAGCGAAGATGTCAGAAAGACACTGAGGCAATCGATCTAGATCTGGGAGTCTTGAATCCGAGGTGACATATCTAACAGCTTAACACAGGACGTGGTACGGCTTATTGCCTGGCATAGCTCTTACTTTGGGAGTTAGAAACACTTCATGTTTTCAAAGTGGATTTCAAAAGCAAACCGTTGTCATGTTGGGACACAAGACAAAGCTCTCTAACAGAGATTGGTTTTGTTCTGCAGCCCCCTCTGTCAGCTTGCACCCCTGAAACCGAAAAGCAAACTCTGCCTCTTCCCTCTCAACCGTCTACGGCACACTCTGAATACGCGATAGCTTGTGGCCGAGACGTGGCACTGAAGGAGTGTAACAGGCTCCACATGACACCGTTTGGTCACACACACCTACGGGTCTTCATCTGGGGCAAGAAACACAGCTCTCGGTTCTCAAGTTTTGGGGAATATTGCCAGTCTTAATCAAAGATTGCCTAAGGCGTCTCGGTATTTTGAGCAGTCGTTAGAGGAGCGTAAATGAGTAGAGGTGAAAAAGGTGGAGAGAGATACTTGCAAGACACAAATAGAAATCAGCTGCTTAGTGCTCTTTGCTTGCCAGTGATTGTTGTGTACCGGTTCCATGTTATTTTGATAATCCTCCCCCAGTGACTAAAGTGAAACTGGTAAGCCTGGTAGTTTGAATGTAATGCTTTGTTTAAAAAATGGGGGGGGGGAAGGGAAAAAAGTCAAAATCCAGTATAAACATGCATTCTAAATAAGATCAAAAAGAAAGACTGGAACATGATCTTTTCTTTTGTGTTAAATGTATGCTGTTTTAAAAAACACACATATTGTGCTAGTGTGAGAACCAGGAAATGAGAATGACCAAAGTGACAAACCTAATATAATAGACCAAGCTACAGCCTGGTAGAAAATGTATATGGCACAAATGAGTGTCCGGGAACATGAATGTAAAAAGTTTTCCAAGATGTTGAGTGTTCAGGCTTGCATTTCTCTCATTTCTTTTGAGTGTGTCTTTGCTACAAGACATTATTACAACAGAGCTGTAAGAAGCTGAGAGCTGATAAGGTGCTGACACCAATACTGTGGTCACGAGGGTTTTTTTCTTAACAACATGAAAAATACTTGTAATTCAGCCCAAAGTCTTGCAGGGTTTAATTATAGGTAGTTTTGAAGTTATGCAAAACATGACTTGACTTGTACACATTGACTTCAGTACAGAATTTTTTGTTTAAAATTGATTTCCTACACAAGACTGAAAGTCAAAAGTTGTTACTCCAAGGAGAAATGCAGCAGCTCTTCATGAAGCCGGTGTAAAATACCCTGTAAGTGCTGCTGAGGTGGTAAGTAGGTTTTGTGCCGGTTGCTTGCAGGCGGTTAAATTCCACCAGAGGCATGGTGTGTAATACTGTCCTAAAGACATAGGTGCACTCAGCTTTCTAATGCAATGTTAAACTTGCAGGTATTTTCAGAATAATGTTCCAATTACTAATTTAACTGTCCTTAGCAGTTGTGTATTAACTGGAGGATGAAACTGGTTTAATCCCGTGACTCTTGCAGATACCTTCATTTCTGAGGAATGCCGTTGGGGTGTGCAGGGCTGAGGTTATCGGGAAGGTGGGCACGTCACCAGTAACTGAAGGAGCTGCGTGTTCTGTGACGGAGATTTGGGAGGAGAGAACTGTGGGTTTTTTTAAAATCAACTGACCCCTTCTAAAGTCTAAACCTGAAGCTGTGGTACCTCCTGGAGCATCAAGTGGATGTGTGATCATTTCCTTTTGAGGAAAAATAGAGAAAAGCTATTGCTGCAGCTTAGTATAGAGCTGCAACAGATAAAAGGAGATAGAGAATGTGTTAACTAGATCCTAAACCTTAAAATACTTCAAGAGTTAGGTAATGAAATAAAGGAGTCTACAAGAAATACTTCACTGAAATTGCTAATCTTTTGTTTTGCTGGGTAAACCAGATGCTGTGTATTTTGGAAGGAAGCGCTTGCGACGTTCTCATGAACGCCAGGACACCCGCCGCAGCGGAGGGTGCTGCGTGGCGGCTGGCCGTGCTTCCCGGTTTTCCCCCTTTCTGGGGTGCAGTTGTGGACTCATTTGCTGCAGTCGGGAACGGTGTGCTGCAGTCTGTGCGGCTCGTATTTAAAAAGGGAAAACAAAATTGAGGATTGGATTTGGTTTGTAATTAGAAGCGTGGTTTCATTGCCTGTAGTGAGGGTGTCATGTAAACAGAAGAAGGAAAATACATAGTCTAAGGATTGCCATGACCTCCCATAGGTCTGAGCTGTCTGTTAAGAGCCCTGCTCCTAGCTATAGGACGTTTTCTTACAGATGGTGCTTTTTCCACTGAGCAGCACCATGAGCAGCCTAGAGATGGGAAAGAAAAATGATGAAGAATATAGCAGTCACTTGGAGAACCCATTTTCAAAGTAAAACTGGTAGTTCCAAGATTTCAGAGTTAATGTATCCATTTCTTATAGCATACTGTAATTTATATTCTAAGGACGGTCTCAAGATTGATTAAAACTAGTTTGACCAGTTAAATGGGCATTAAAGTAATACAGGATTTTAAAGTGTAGAATGTTGAACAGATATAACGTAAATGTAGATCCCTATAAGTAATTGTCTCCAGTGACAGTTCACTAGTTAAATACCCTAAGGCCGTTTTCAAAAAGTGAATGTGGCTCTCCTTCCTTCTCCAAGTGAATGTCCTTGTTAAGGAAAAGGCAGGTAACCAAGAAGATTTGCTATTGAAGAAAACATGTAAATGAGGGTTGTACAGTAATTTCTTTTTTTTTTGGTATAGAAAGAATGAGTTTGAAATCTCTTCATGTGCCTCATACTGTATGTTCTTTGTTCAGGATGAGGCTAGAGAAATATAAGCTATAAGTGTTAAGCTTGAAAAAATTCCCTTTCCCAGTGTGCAGTCCCTGCAGGAATGAGGTCTTCCCACATCTCCTCTTCATTAGGATTGTAGTGCGGAGGAGGCTATTTCGTTTTCGTTGCTTACTAGCATCTGACTGTTACATTTTTGGAGTGTCTCTTTTGGAGGCACCCCAAACAGTTCAGGGGTCTGCAAGCCAAGCGTATTTGTGGTATTGAGATCCATGATAGAGATAGTGCTGGAGGGTCGAAATTCAAGCAAAATGTGAATTAGAAGGAAATAGTCCCATTATCTAGGCTTTCACCACCTTGCCTGTTTTTGTAATTAGACATGGTGGTGGTGTCTTAAGTATTTGAGGGAGGCAAAAAGTGGCTGGCCATAATTGGAATAATATGTGTGGAATCTCGCCTCTCCCTCGGCTGTGCATGTTCCTGGGACCCGAACAGTTTGAAAGATGTGGGTAATAACCACCTCTGAAATTTGCATCATTTCCTATTTAGGAGCTTAATTCTAGGATACAGATTAGAAAGCTTTGGCTAGTGTAAAATATTTATTGAACTGCTTCCTGGGGAGTCATGCACAAACCCCAAAGTGATGTGGCAACTTAGAAAGAATAAGGAGGCGGCACATGCTTATATTTCTGGCTTAGTCTTTCAGGTTATTTTGAAGCCTGCAAACTTTTTCTACAAGAGGCATTCTTGTAAAATGAATCTCGGTCTCTGCAAAACAGGTGTTTACAGCAGAGTTTCCCCTTCCAGCCGTGTGCCTAACAATAGCGTGATTAAGATCTCAGTCTGGGGCAGGCTGACTTTTGGCTGCATGTGTGTACCTGCATGAGCATGTCTTTAATTATTCAACAAAAAGAACGTATGCAGTTAATCTGAATATAGGAGAAATGCTTTGAGCGTGAGGTGGATCTCAAGTCTGCAGGAAGGCTGGTAGGCTGAACGGAGCAGATGAGGCAAATAGAAATTGATGGCAGCGTTTTTAATTTAAGCAATCAGCACTGGATGCACTGAACGCAAGGCTGAGCAACACATGCACTGCGCTGTGAAAATAACCTATTTTATGCTTCTTCTGTCTTGCTCAGTTTTTAATATGGCTTGTGTTTCTGTTATAAACAATGCAAAACAGCCTTGCAAGAGCTGCCAAGGATGAAACCGGAGGCACTGGCAATTGTATCTACGCTGCTGGGCAAGGTAGTGTTGTGCTGGATCACTGAAAAAAACCCAGTTGTGGCAAAACAGTGCGATTCTGTTTTGAACTCAGCAATAAGAAAGTATCAAATAATGCTAACACTAAAATGGACCAGCTGTAGACATTCATCTAAGGAGAATAGGGGTGACGTTATTTCTATCCATATTAGCTGGTCTAATAATAAAAGATGTTATCTCTGCCTACAAAGCACAGCCTGGGATTTCGCACACAGCAGAGAATTTTTTCCATGCCGCTCGTTGACTCGGGAAGGCAAGACTGGTCCATGTTCTGCTCGTGTTTTCTGCAAGATGGCTTTTTGTAGCTGGAGGAGCTCGGGGTGTATCGGCTTAAAGACACGAGGTGTGTTGCATTCGGGAGCACGGTCCCACAGCTCAGCTCTGCAGCGCGCGGGTCACTGCTTCACTAACGTGGCTTTACTATAGGGTGACACGCACAGAGACTGCATCAGGCAGGACCTGGATGTAGTTGTTTCCGCGGACTTTCCTACGGCTGAAGTAGTGCTGGTGGCTGACCAGAGTCAGACTGGGTACTGGATCTTCAGTCGCTACGTGTCTCCAGGTTCTTCAGCTGTACAGTCCTCCGACCCAAGTCCAAAGTCTTCGATAGTTACTTTCAATGTAACCCACAAAATCTTCGTCACTCTTTGATCAAATAATGGATAAATTTTATTTTTATTCAGGAACCCTGCCTAGCTAGCTAGCTTTTTTCCACACAGGGTGCAAAGACGAATTACACGTGCGAAGTACTTTTGGTTTCAGGTTGATGTGAAACGAATTGATAAATTTGGCAAAACCTTTGCCTGTGGTGAAACTGCTGGTCTTCATTCCTGTTCTGTTCTTGGAAAAATAGGTCTCTAATTGATGAATTAACACATACCTTAGAGATCAAGTATTTCACATGAGTCTTAGTAATATTTCAGGTACAACTTTTTAATTTGCTCTCAAAATAATTGTCAGGTGATTATTAACTTTTCTGATAACTTGCTGTATTATTAGTATGTTATGCTTCTCAAATGAAGCAGTTACTCAAGTACAAGTTCTTAAATAGCCAGGCACAATTTTACATCAGCCTGCAGTGTGCTTAAATTATTATTACTCTCATAATTGGAGTCTATTATCAATGATCATAATGCAGATATATTAATGACAAATGCCCCATATTAAAAAAAGCACATCATCCTTCCATTTTTGTGTGGTGTACGTGTCCCCAGGAATTTTAAAATAATATAAAAATTGAAGTTCCTCTTTCTTCTTTTTTTTAAGGAAATTTGCATCAAATGTATTCTACTTCTCACCACAGGAAAATAGAACTGAAATCTGGCTGAGAATGAAACCCTTAGACTTGGCAATATTACTTCTTAGAATTCCTTTATTGGCTGCATATTAAAAGAAAACAGGACAGTACCAAAACTGGAATTGGCTTCTTTTAAAGATCAAGGTTAGAAAATCAAGTTAGTACAATTTGTGTTTTAAGCATTCACTGTTCTGTTACTCTGTACTCCTTTACTAAATCTTGAGATTCATGAGGCTTTGAAGGAAGGAAAGGAGGCACAGTGGTTACAGGACTGTGCACATGCTGAGGGAAGGAGAAAAAATTACCTGTGGTCCGTGAAGAAAACAGCACAAGTGCCAAGCCGAGGTGTTCCCACTTTATTATCGTGTGTCTCACAGCAATAAACACACCGGGTTGTTCAGTGTTAAGACTCGGCTTGAACGACCGGGGCACGTGGAGACCACAGGCCCTGTTTTGCTGTGTGCATCTAATGAACTAGCATCTTATTACCCTCGGATATATGGAATTTCCATGAGCAGGTGTGACATTGCAGGAGGTGCCCGGCCTCTTGGGGCAGAGCCGTGGGCTGCCCCCGGCCATCGCTTCGGAAGGGAGAGGTGGCCAAGGGTGGGTTTTCCTGCTGCCTCCCTTGCCCAGCACCAACAACCTGCCTGGCCGTAGGAGAACCGGTTCCCATCACTGCTCTGAAATGTAAGGAACACAGAACAAGAGGGGAGGGCAGGGGAAGGGAGGGAAGGGAAGGAGACAGAAAGAAAAAAGACAAAAAGGGGAAGAGAAGAGAAGAGAAGAGAAGAAGAGAAAAGAGGAGAAAAGAGAAAAAAAGAAAAAAGAAAGGAGAAAAGAAAAGAAGAGAAAAGAAGAGAAAAGAAGAGAAGAGAAAAAAGAAAAGAAAAGAAACAAAAAAAGGAAAAAAAAAGAAAAGAAAAGAAAAGAGAAAAAAGAGAAAAGACACGCTCACTACTACTGAGGTATGAAGAGGTTCAAACCTGAGTGAGACCTAGCATTTCTGTTCTATTAATTCCAAGTAACATCAGAGGAAAGGGAAGATGTGTGAGGGTAATTGAGAAAGAACAGAAAAACATGGCTTGGTTGCTAAAAGACAAGGATAGTGAGTCAAATTCTATCTAAGTGTATGCTACAGACATCTTCTAACATTAACCTGGTAAACTGATTGACCTGGGCTAGTGAGATAGGAGTGTCTCTGAGTGTGTGTGTTTAATGGGAAGCATGAAATAGTACTGCATATTTCGAGAAGTAGTGAGGTTTTTTTTTTTCTTTTATAAAAGTTTCAGATAATCTTTGGAAAATTGTGTCTGGAAATTCTTTCTTTAAGTTGCTATATATATCCCTTTATAAAAACTTCTTTTTTTTTTTTTATTAAATAGAGGTATAGGGTGAATCAATGAGGTAACAGATATGTAATGGTTTCCTCAAGATCTTTTCATTTATTTTGAGCAGCTGGGGGGTGGGGCAGTTTCTGGGATCGGTATTTCCTTTGATTTGGACTGTTGAAACCCTGCCTTGGGAGGGATGTGCATTTTACAGCTCTTGTCTGCAGGCGATGTGAGATAACTCATGCCTGGGAACAGGCTTGTGCAAGGGGTACTTTGGCCTGACCCACTGCACGTGCCTACGTTGCGCTGAAGGCGGTGGGATTTCAGGAGATACCTATTGTCTTCCTGAACTGGTTTTTCTGGAGGTGGACTGAGCTCCCCACGCTTCGCATGACGTTGAACAGGAGCTTTGGAAGTTTAGCTTTGGCAGTCGGACTATACAGGTGATATCTGTGTTTTCGTCCTTTCCCCATGCACTGGTCTCTGTACCGAGAATGAAGGTGACAGCAAGTCTGTTTTTGTAAGAGTCAGACCCTTTCATGGGATGTGGAAGTGTATGCTAAATGAAATGTTTAGGAATTTATAAGCGCATAAGAAATGTAATTGGGCAGACTAATCTTTACTGCCAAAAGACAGAGATACTAAGAGTCTAATTCTAGGGGCTTTTTCAATACAGAAGCACAATTTGAAATATAAAACCTTGAAATAATATTTCGTTTCCCAAACTGTACAAATGTATGCTGCCTATATTCCAGGGACTCATCTCCATCAGATCAGCTCAGTCTTCAGGTGTAAAATCTGAAATGTTCTGTGAGTTCTTCTTCCTGCTGTATTATGGCCTTATGGACATTAACTCTTTTTTTGACACTATTATCCCAGAAAATCCTGATTATCACAAATATTCAGTTTTCAAAGTACTTAACATGCTCTAGGTGACCTGTAGATGTGGTATTTTGTAATACAAATATAGTCAGCTTATTCTATACAATAAGAAAGATACTTGTGCGAGCTCTCTAGTTCTCTTCCTGCTTTCTGCAGGAGAACAGAAACTTCAGGATAAGCGCAATGAACAGCAGCTCTTAGAAACTGAAGAAATCCTTGCTCCTGTTGTAGAAGTCCTCCGCAGTGGTCTCTGGATCTGTTTCTTCTCCCATGAGAAGAGCAATACAGTCAAAGAATGCTGAGCATGCTGAGAAGCAGAAGTCTATTATAACTTTGAAGTGCTGTCTTGAACCTTGCTCTTCTGAAGCACTGGTCTGCCAACTGGTTCATCCAAGTTGCCTGAAAATAACTGATATATTGCAACTACTTGTATAAAATCTGCTTCTAGACTGTCTCTCTCTCGACCCTTTTCTGTCTAGTAGCGAAGAGGCACAGCCATCAAATACTGTGCCATTTTATAGGAAAGGTGCTCAGCACCAAAACTTTCAAGGATCTTCCTTTTGGACATGCTTGCTACAAAGCGCTTTGCGCTCAGCTGGTAGCTGCTAGAGCTCGTTCAAAACCACTGCGTGTCAATGGTAGTGCAAATAACTGAAGCCGTACTGGGTTTTCACCTGGGTAGTAAAGAGTTGTAGGCAATTTTTTTTTTCTGGGGCTGTCACTCCCAAGGTGGATGCAATGGTTATGGGGGTTAGGGAGAGGCAGGGGAAGCAGGAGAGGCTGAGCAATAGAGCCAGGGCCATCAGTCTCGCTGGGACAGACGGGGAATCTCCTTTTTGTTAGACTTTAGTCCTTTGCCAGGCTGGGGGGTGAACAAAAAGGTCTGTACTTTTGCAAGTGTTAATATGTAGGTAGTAATACAGAGTGGATTTAACACTGTATGAATACATACCTCAATGACTTCAGAGGCATTTCACTGAGATTCACTTTCGTGTGGCACCAGGCAGGATTATCCCCGCAAGAATATCCAGCACAGTCACAGAGATGTTTAAGTGGCTTAATCTACATGCTCCTTCCAGGTTCAGCTGGTTGTAATTTTAAAATACTTTTTAAGGTCTGCTTTGCGTCTGCTGCGCCCTGAGACTCTGCCCTGGGTGGTTCAGAGCTGTGCTTCAGGCACGGGTAAGGTGGGACAGGGACTAAATCAGCATCCGTGTGAGGCGGTGGAGCCCAGATATGTTATCAGGAGGCTGGGGAGAGGAGGAGGAGACTTTGTAATCAGATACAGGGGGAAAGGAACAACATAGCGCTGCTACCTGCAGGGCTGGGCAATGACCTTGATGGTTGCTGTGCTTTTGCATGATAGCCTGGCATAGCTGTTAAGATGATGATCTAGGCGACTTTTAAATAGAGAGACGTGAGATTCAGTGTCACAGAGAGGGAATCTATTCTGTTATAAAGTAGTTGAAACTATGCTGGAAGGTGACACTCCATTTGTAAGTGTAAATATTTATTAATAGGGCATAATGATAGTTTCTGCACCTCTTCCCCATCTTCTGCTCCAGTATCTCAAGCCAGCTGGCTGTGATGCAAATTGAGACACAGTGATTTCACAGCATACCTCCGAGCAAAGACAGTGCACGTTTCTTTTCATAGTTTGAGAGCACATTTCTCCTATGCGTGCTTCTCTGCTTATTAGAGGTCCTTTGGCATACGCATTCTGTAGCCAGCTGTATCTGAGGTTAAAAGCTTTTTGTGGAAGAAAATATAAAATGTGGTGAGTTACTACAATCCACGAAATAGCAAAATCTGGAAAAATACAGAAGATAGAGCAAATGAAATTAGTCTCACAGTACCTGGGCTTTGCCGGGAAACAAATACAGGCTTAATTAGGGTTTGCAAATTAGGATACGCACATGACTTCGGTATAAATCGCTGATCCTGCTGACTTGCAAAAGCCCTTTCAAAGTATTTGGTTGTAACTGTACATAAACAATAAGCTGGAGCAATATTTATGGAGTATCAAGAAGCCTGTAAATTTGTCAGATAACAAACTAAAGTCCATAGCCTGCCCTAAATACCTAAAAATCTGGTATCTTTGCCACGAAGGTAGAGATTAGATTGCTCAGCTGTGACTCTGTGGAAGTTAATCTTTTTATTGCTGTTCCCCATAAAATTTCAGACAACGAAGTAGTGTTTCAGTAACATTACATTATCGTTTTGCAGGGCTGTGTGCTAACCCTTCAACAGTATTTGCAAATCGTTGTTCTTTTTGAGAACCAAAATCAGCAGGGGCTCTGCTGACCGTAATATCTCATTTTTGCCCAAGACATGTGGAAAGTCTGCTGTCGGGCTGTGCTTGGGCCTTGTATCTGTGTTAGCAGAAAATCGACTGAGAGGCAGCTAGTTCTTAGTGGGATTTAAAATTATTTAATATTCAACCTTCTGTGAGCACTCCTATGAATTTTTACTGGTTTATTTTCATAATTTTGGCAAGTGTGTGAAAAATACAGGGCCTACAAGTCTATCTACCTTTGCAAAACAGAAAATGAGAATGATTCATCTCCCCTGGAGAAGGTCTTCAACATTTGTTTGGCAGTACCTTGAAAAAAATAACTTTCTCCTATTTTCAAGTAGTGTGAAGCTAGGAAATTTTTTTTTCTTAACCTTTCATTGAGTATGAATGATATATTTGTTTTAATACCGGAAGCACAATTTTTTAGCCAGTCATAGAGGTTTTTGTGTTTGTTAATGGCTCGATGCATCTGTAAGTGTCTCCTTCTGTTTTAATGGGCAAAGTTTGCTTTGAAGTACTGTGAAAGACTTTGTATATTCTTAGTTAAGACTCCCACATGAAGGGTATATAAACACTGATATGGTTACACAGGGGCTCGACTTCTTTTAAACAACTGATCTGTGTACCTGATCGCTTGTCGTGCTTGAAAACCGTGAGCAGAGGCTACAACGCACGCACCCCACTTCCCCCCCACCATTTGTTATTGCGTAATGTCACGTACCACATGGAAGCCTGTAGTCAGAAGGGCCCGTATTTGCTTCTGTCGTCTTACCGAGTGGTCGCAGGCTTGCTGCGTTTCAAGCTCCGAGTTTCCCATCCCGCTGCGGCGGGGCTGTGAGATGCTGCTGTGTGCGGGAATGGCGATCCCTGCGGGAGCTGTGGGGTGGGAAGGGGCTGAGGGGGGGTCTCTGCGTGGGGACGTCCCCGTTTGGGAGCTGCTTCTGCTTCTGGGGTGCTGGAGGGTGATGGCCGTACTCCTCTGGGATAGTGGGAGCGGAGTGAGTAGATGCAGTCTTCCGTCTTATGGAGAACATCAGCCTTCTCACTGACTCTAGGCTTGCTTTGATTTTTCCAAACCTTAGTGAAAAGCTTGTTAATAGCCTTTTCTAGAGTGATGGTGGACTTTGCGTTAACCAGGGGTGGATGCCAAGATTGAGTCAAATTCAGTTTGTGCTCAACCTGAACGTAAATATGTCTTTTTTTCTCCTTCCACCCTTTGTATCCCTTGCTCAAGACACAAGAGATCGTGATGTACGTTAGTCCTCCATCATCTTGTTCCTCCCTCCCCTCTGAAAAGAAACCAGGGTTGGAGGGGCTCAGAGCAGGACTCTTCACAGGGGGACGTGGCAGAAGGGGGTTTGCTGACCGAAATGCTGCAGGGCTGAGCGCGACGTAAGCTCAGCGGCAGCGGTGCTCGGCAGCATCAGCGCGTTCAGCTGATAACACCTGACCGAACCTGATGTAGTCTCCTTTTCAGGAGCCAGCATCGGTTTTATTCCTGCACCTCAGTTGACCTGATTTTGATTCTCTCGGTGATAAATGCTGGGCTCTGGGTAACCATCTCCTCCTCTTTTCTGTTACAGAGCTCCAACATGGGAGGCAAACTGAGCAAGAAGAAGAAGGGGTACAGTGTCAATGATGAAAAAGCTAAAGACAAAGACAAGAAGGCTGAAGGAGCAGCAACTGAGGAAGAGGAGACTCCAAAGGAGGCTGAGGATGCTCAGCAAACCACAGAGACCACAGAAGTGAAGGAGAACAACAAAGAGGAGAAGGGCGAAAAGGATACTCAGGTCGCTGCCAATAAGACGGAAGAAAAAGAAGGGGAGAAGGAGAAAACAGTGACCCAGGAAGAAACCCAGAAACCAGAACCAGAGAAGTCGGAGGCTGTTGTCGATGGGAAAGTAGAGCCACAGAAGACCAACGAACAGGCACCCAAGCAAGAGGAGCCGACTGCAGCCTCTGCTCCCGCTGCCAGTAGCGAAGCACCCAAAACTTCTGAGCCTAGCAACGATGCAAAAGCTTCCCAGCCTTCAGAAGCCACAGCTCCCAGTAAAGCAGATGACAAGAGCAAAGAGGAAGGGGACGCCAAAAAGACTGAGGCTCCCGCAACGCCCGCAGCCCAAGAAACTAAAAGTGAAGTGGCCCCAGCTTCAGACTCAAAACCTAGCAGCAGCGAGGCTGCGCCTTCTTCCAAGGAGACCGCGGCAACAGCAGCACCTAGTTCCACTGCTAAGGCCTCGGACCCTGCAGCCCCACCAGAGGAAGCGAAACCTTCTGAAGTTCCAGCGACTAATTCGGATCAAACCATAGCAGTGCAAGATTAAATTGGACAGCCTGTTGAAACAACCACTTAAAACAACCTGTGTCTTTTTTTTATTTTTTCAGCTATACTAACTCGTTTCAGATCTGAAATAACAAATGTGTATTGCCCAGAAAGAAAAGGAGAAAAAAAAAAAAAGGAAAAAATGAAAAGGATGTCCCATCAAGTTGGGAGGGAGGGAGGGGGGAGAATCCAAATAGTATTTTTGTGGGGAAATATCTAATATACTTTCTGCCAACTTGACACAAGTCCTGGATTAAAAAAAAAAAAGTAAAATAAATGGATGTCTGAAAGTACAGCACATCTTTTGTATCTGAACTGCTGTAAATGCACTCCACCAATGTATCAAAATCTTCTTTTTGTTCTGTAATGGGGTTTGGGAGTGATGCGTTTGATTCTGCCCACTAGGTTTGTGCCAAGGCAATCAGATCTTTATGAAAGCAGTATTTTCTGTGGTTTTTTTATTTACAGCCTTTCTTATTTTGATATTTTTTTTATGCAGTGGATGAATGCCAACTTTCAGACAAAACCCACTTAGCTGTCCACATATTTCTCAATGCCAATCCTCCAATTCTTCCTCTCCAAATATTTTTTGGGAGTAAAAAGCATTCTCATCCTACTTAGCCTACCTAGATTTCTCATGACGAGTTAATGCATGTCCGTGGTTGGGTGCACCTGTAGTTCTGTTTATTGGTCAGTGGAAATGAAAAAGTCTGCGTTCATTGCAGTTCCAGTTTCTCTTCCATTCTGTGTCACAGACACCAACACACACTCATTGGAAAACAAATGAAAAAACAAAATGTACAATGGATGCATTGAAATTATATGTAATTGTATAAATGGTGCAACAGTAATAAAAGTTAAATAATTTAAAAAATACAAAAGTGTAAAGACTGATTAAATCTTCACTTTTTACCCCTTGGCAAATAGGCAAAGGAGAAGAAGTGTTACATCTGGGGCTGTTAACTCTCCTATTTATAGTGAAGTAGAGGCAAAGAAAGAACCGTCAACCTCATGATCCTAGAAACAGGTTGCCGTAAACTCCTACTTCAGCAGCCACAAGCATTCACAGGTGAGGTTGGAAGAAGTGGCAAATGAACAGCATATCTCATACATGTTTTATCCCAGGCAAAGTAGAAATGGCTTTTGCCTGCCTTAACATGTGAAAAAAATGCTCTCTTGCTGTTTTAAAGAGCCAGAGGCATGCTGACTGGGTTTTAACTGGGAGTAAGACCGTGGATTCGATAAACTGATCTTTTAAAATGAGGCAATTCAATTTAATCCTAGTCCTCTTAAAATATTCCCAGTGCTGATCCGCTTTGTCCTTTTCCCCAGTGCCATTGTGCAGGAGATGAACTGCAACTGCCACAAAGGGCCACTTCTGTGTATTTTTTCAAATATGGGTACCCTTGTGTAGCTGAGCAGAGTTTAGACTAGCATAAACAACATTTTTCAGTAGTTTTGCCTGTTTGCCCCATTTTTATTCAGCAGAACTGCTGAATAATTGCAGTTTCTGCTGAGTGGTGTCCTTGCTGGATACAGACAACTATTTCAGTGCAGAGCCCAGGATTCACAAAACTGGTTAAAGAAGCATATTTGGTCTGCCCATTAATAAGCTCTTAGGCTGAGCAGAAATTCTGAGAGAAGTGGGCAATGGTAAATAGAAACACTGCTTGTACACATACCAAAGGGATGAGTGGACTTGTATTCAGTAAATAAGGGAAATGGTGTTTTAAAATTATATAAATTATTTCACATACTCTCTCTTCATGCAGTGAGGATGATTCACTCTACAGACTTCCATAATTCTTATCTTTTATTTTATTCAGAAGTACAAGGTTCCTATACTGTGCTGGGGATACTGATGTGCAGTTGTGCACCCGTGGAAAGCTTACTGGAACAGGCAGGAGTAGTTCTGTCGGGTTTAGATCAGGTCGTTCACTTACATGAATCTTGCACCACCATCAAGCTTTTGCATCCTTAATGCGAAGGAGCCAATTTCAGGCATAACATGTCAAAATAAAGTGGATTCTTTTGCACAGAGAAAGGTCAGCTAAGTACTCTGGCTTAAAAAGAAGGCAGGCTTTTTTAGATTAAATAGCTGAAGCACTGCAAGGGCCCAGGCAGATAACACATTTGCAGTAGTTTACCAAGCTTTGTGCACATATAGCTGTCACAATCTACAGCATCTTTGTGTGGCCGAGTTTGCAGCTCTCCTGCAAATCTGCAAGAGCCTTCTGCCATCGTTTCGCAGTGTAGATGTGTCCTGGAAAGGGAGAAATTCTGTCCACAACTCCCCCGTGGGGACGAGTCCAGGACTGAGAGGAGGAGAGCAGGGATCCTGCAGTAATTTGTGGTGCCGTAGTACTGGACCGACCCGAAGCTGATGGGACTAAATCTGTGCTCTGCCTTTGGGCTGGAAGTGGCTGCCAATGGACAACAGGTATGTAACTTGTTTACTGGGAGGGTATGCGAATGTGCCTACTAACAATATCACACCTTGGCTGGTATCACACCCATTCACTTTCAATATAATGTTCAAAATAGCCCTTAATCTCTTTTACTAAAATAGTTTGACAACCAACACATGCCTTGTCTTCCCCTGAGCTTTCCTCAGTTGGCATACTTAAAGCTGGTGAGAAGATCTCGAATGCAGTCTTACTTTAATTCTTTGAGGCAATTAAAAATACCACAGCTGTATCATTTCAGCTCCACAGCTCCACAGCTGTATCCAAACCCAGCAGCTTCTGCTGCAGTTGACTGCAAACTCTTACACACATGCTGCAGTTCTCACAACCTGCTTGCTGATGGTAGTTTCTTCCTGATAGTGTCAATGGTGCAAGGGGATGTTGTGCCCCACGTGGCTGGATATCACTAGATATGGGCAAAGAAATAGGCAGTTATGTTTGGGAAGCTGAGAGGCAGTGCAGCCAAAGATGGATGCACTTGAATAAGTTCTCAATATTCTCAAAAAATAAAAAGGAAAGTTGCCATATAATGTTTTTAATTCTTTTATTAATAGGGGGGGCAGCAAAATTAGCCGTGTCATAGTAGTTAAAATGCTTAGTTTGTAACCGGTAGTGCCAAGGCATTCTGGCTTAGGCCATTGCTGGACAGTACTGCTATTCTATACCTACATATGCAAGGAAAGGAATCATCTCTGTTCAGAGAGCTTATGAACTAAGTGTATATGGTTAAGAGAAATGTGAAGCATGTTGCTTGCCTGAAGTGGCATGAGAAGAGGTTAGAGCCTACAGCCCTGCTTTTCTTCACCTCAGTCCAGTACCTCATCTCCAAGATCCTCTTTTTCTGAGTTATAATCACTCTTTAATAACAGTAAAAGTATGCTAAGGGTACAGAGCTAACGGGCATGTTAATGCTTTGAGCGTAAGCACATTGCAGATAACCTCAAAGGACCCAGCCCTTTTGTGAAAGCGTGCCAAAGGAATAGAGAAATTCAACCCTGGGAAAGAACCTTCGCTATTGTTTAGAGCCCCTACAGAGAGATGTTTGCAAGGTCTCCCTTGTTTTGCCTTGGAGATTGTCAAGAATCTGCTGCTCTCCCTTCGACAACAGGAAGGTCAGTGCCATTGGCTTTGCTCACACTTTGCTCGCACTTTCACAGCAAGGAGAAATGCAGCTGCTGTCAAAAGTAATGCAGCTGCTGTTAAAAGTATGGCAACTTAACCTGTCTTTTTTTTCTTTTCTTTTTTTTAACCATACTTGAAATGTGCCTCGTGGTATTTTTCTAATGACATTTTGAGATGGAAAACCAACTAATGTTAAAATATTCATAATGAAATAGCTTCCTAGGAGCAATGCCAACCACTTGCCCTGTAGCTGGTTTCTGTACACTTATGTGTCTGTACAGGATAGACACTTCCATGAAGAAACAGTAAAACAAAACGTTATAGGATGTGTTGGTGTCTTATGTGACAGCACTTCTAGGCATGTGACTGTGTGACTGCCAGTACCTAAACAGTCAATGACTCCCAAATTTCTGCTGGCACTTCCTTTGTCCCAGCACTTAATTAGAAGGTCTATCCCTTCTCTGTCTCACCTAACAATTGCCTTCCCTGGATCAACTTGAACCCCAGCTTGGTTCTACTGTACTGAACTGAGCCTGAAGCAGTGGGTGAATCAAGCCCTCGGTCTTGCTTGAGGAGCTTCTTCTCACTAGATTGTATTTCTGTGACTTTATCCTTATTTAGCCAAACTGGGGAGTGTGGCAAGAAATATCTCAGATTTGTTGCCAGAGCTGCAGAAGGCATTTTCTCACAGTACATTTCCTCAGCACATCTACTGCTGTACTTTCATTGTTGTCTCCTTGCACTAAATTCATAGTCTTTAAGGCCCCTTTTAAAAGATTTTTTAAGGTGCAAATCACTTGGTTTGCTTTTTTTTTTGGTGTGTGGGGGTGTAAAATATTTTTTTCTGCACCAAAATCTCCATATTTATCCTGATTCTGATTTGGTTGACTTTCTGCCTTTAATTTACTTTTTTTTTTTTTTTACATCCTGTTTTATATTTAACCTTCCTACCATATTTCATGCAATATGAATACATATCAGCTGTTAAGAAGTCAGATTTGGAAACCGCGGCCCTCCAGTCATGGGAAAAACACGGCACAAGGAAGAGCAGCATACATGTGTTTTCCTTCACTGCTGTGAAACAGTCTTCTCTGGGACTGGCAGAGCTTGCTGCATTTATCATGGTGGGGTCAGGATCTGGCCACAGGGTCAGGTAAGCAGCAGGAGGTATTTTTAGTTTTGTTTTGGGTTGTTTTTTTTTTGTTACGGGGAGAGAAGGAAGGAGTGGGTATTTCAAAATATGGCCACAAGAGTTGGGACACAGGGCATATGACACAATCTTTTTGTTTCCTGGAGACAACACTGTTGTATGTTAAGGCTGCCATGGGGTTACCAAGTCTCTCCAACTTGTCAGGATACTTGTCTCTCTTTTAGCATATTTGCTTGTGTAGGCAATAAATATTAATTCCAGCTCTTACTCTCATGGCTGTTTAAATGCATTGCTTCTATCTTTAGCTTGTCTTCCCTCCACAACGTAAGTCTTGCATCTCTGAGAGTCTCCCATAGCGTCAGGAGGCTGACTGAGCTTCTTGATGGCTTGGCTTGATCAAGATGACTTTTTTTGAGATTGTTCAGTCAAGTGAGGTGCAGATTTGATTGAGTTACAACTTTGTTTCACTTACTAAGCAAAAGTTCAAAGGTTTTACATGATGTTCCTGATGACAGTAAGGTGAAATCTTCCTACAAGCCCTACCAGTCTGTTATTTGGAACGTCATCACGTTGCTGCAAAATGAGTAACTTGCTAAACATCACTGCTGGTTCAGCTGGCCACTACTTTTAGATTAACATTTGGTGAAGTTCGACTTTAAGTCTCACTTGAGAATTAAACAACTCGTACTGGGCTCGATACGAGGACAGAATAGAGCTGTTCACATTAGGAGGAGGAAAGGTAAGAGAATTCAATTCTTCTTCCTCCATTCAGTTCCACCCAGTTCAGACAACCAGTGTGAAACAGGAGTCTGTCCCTAGATGGTCTTTTCACTCTGGGAACGGGGCAAAGCTCATAGCAGCCAGACTGTAAGTCATACTAGCCAAAAAGTGGTCTTTAAAACTTAACAGTTAGTACTTTAAACCTTAAACCTGAATAGTAGGTGTTTTAATCACAGGCTACACAGCCCTCCTGAGAAGCTGGGCTACTAGAGATACCCAGTGTGGCAGGAAGCCAGCAGCTGAGCTTCTGTTCAATTTATTCCAGTGGTTCTCATTTTTAGCACTCCTTTTCCCCTATCCCTCTTTTATTGGCTTTCTACCAGTTTTAAGTTTATTATGTGTTAATGAGAATAGTATGCTGTAATGACAGACCATACTGATGCTCCATTAATAGCATTTTTCTGGCTTTTAATGTTTTTTTTTGGTAGAGTTCTGGCATTACTTGCAGGATTCTGGACTGGGTCCGTAAAAACTTATGTGTTTACCAAGTAGAATGTGAATTGATCTGGTGGAAAGGAGAAGCTGAAAAAATAATTATACCATTGGACATGGGCGCAAGCCTGAAAGAGCAAACTTTTTATTCTGCAATGGTCTGGGATTCTGAAATGGCTCACTGTAAGCTAAAAGACCCTATGGAGATTTCAAAAGATATCACATGTCAGTATGCTGAATACATTGTTGGTTTAAGCTCTGCTGCTCTGTCCAATTATCTGAACTTTGTCAGCTGCACTTCATTTTTTTATTTTTAAATAAAAGACAGGATTCCAAATCCGGCATTTTTGTTTCAAGAGGCGAACAACAGTAGCTCATAATGAGTACGTTGCAAAGGAAAATTTCAATCCCATTAAACCTTGAATAACCTTTCCCAGTAGAAGAATCTCTAACATTACTTAGGAATCTTTTCCAACATTTTATTTGAAAGGAAAAGTTTCCTGATAGCCAGTTTTTCAAGGACATATTCATAAAAGCATACTTTAATAGCATAACTGTTGATGATAAGTTAAATGGACAATCTTACAGAGTCTGGCCGCGCATTGCAGGCTAAGGAAAGAAAACCTGGAACATGGGAGGCTAGTTCATCAGCTAGCAAAATTATTGATTCAGGTCCACTGAACTGTGTGAAAATTGTTTTATTTGCAGTTATTCCATATAGATCTGAAAAAAAATTATTAGCAATAGAATGCCACGTTGTAGTAGGTAGCGTTGAATGATTGGATATGAGAGAATTAAGCTGTTGACCTTAGTGGTAACCTAATAACAGACAGATCTGAGTTTGCATTGAAGCAGTGTATGAGTACTAATTAGGAGCGTAATGTAAGTTCTGAAATAGTAAATTTAAAGGATTTATTCAAGACTTTAGGTAAACAATTTTTATGAATGTTTCACAGTGTTTCTGTGGGACAAGGGGGACAACATAAGGATCAGCGTATTTCTACATACACATGTAAAAATGGAGAAGAAAAATTAATGATAGAAGGGAGGAGTGGTGTATACTTTTAAGTGTTAAATTTAACTGGTGCATCACGCTGCACTTAAATATCTTGGGCCTGAATTTTGCCTTGTACCATATTTTGGTGTTCTAGCTTAGCTGTATCACACACATGTTGGACCAGACTTTTGGATGAGATTTGAATAGCAGCTCTGTTTTCACGGCACTGCCACTATTTTTGTAGCCATACCTGACCTAATTTTATACCAATTTTTCTAGTTTGATCCGCCAGGACCAACATGGCTGCGTTAGTGGGGATCTGAATAGGTGATGATCCAAACTCAGATAAGTCTTTACCATCCAGACGGAGCTCTGTGTTGCATCTGAGCTTGTTACCTCTGGCTTTGATGTGTCCATACCAATGGCAGGGACTGGGAAAAGCTGTCAGCAGGTTTTAATGTGCATTGGGTGTCCCATGTCTCACTGATGCCCTCTCTTCCCCGTGCTCAAAAAGTGTGGGCAGCTGATGAATTCTAGCATGCTGAGCTGGAGAGTGCTTCTGTGGGTCTCAAATGAAGGGCTGAGAATTTGAAACAAAGCTGTACAGTTCCTTGGTCAGGATACGCAGGGAATGGAAAAGAAGAGTTTGAAAGTATGATAGCTGGCATAAAAATGATCTTTAACTTCATGGTAGAATTAAGGTGACAAAGACACAGGCTGTGTCTCAAGAAAAGCAGCACCTTACAGTTGGGATGACGTACAGTATTGCAGAGGAGGAAGCTGAGTATGAAAATGTAGCTGCCATGAGAACAAATATTGCTTTTAGGCAAAACCAAAACTTGTGATGATTAGAGGGACATCTAGTTTGGCAGAAAGACATGTCCACTGTTGCAGTCATTTTTAGAGATGGGATCATATTTGAAACCTATTTAAAGAGATTTTTTTGTGTGATGCTTATGTTTCTGACACTTAATTTAGATTAGAAAAACAAGAAAATACATTTTGGTATACTGAATGACATTTTGCAACAGCATAAGCAAAGCCTTTCTACAGCAGGATATAAGAGTCTAAAAAGAAATGAACCATAGTGTTGGTGAAGTACAAGTTCCTAGCTAGCGCCCTGAACACGTGCAATGTTTCTAATGAAAATGAGAGTATGAGGTGGAAGCTATGGGCACAGTTTTACCCAGTGATCAGAGCTCATTTTCAGTGACTGAAAAGTCCTGGTTTAATGATGGTATCATAAGATACTGTCACATCCAGTGATGCTATCAATCAGACCCAACTGCAATCAATTCTAGTCATTATGCTTAGCATATTTATGACTTTTTTGAAGGAGCAACTTCTATGCGAATGGCTGTTTCCATTGATTTTATAACCTTGCTGTCCAGTTTGAAAATCCCAGAATTAGTTTGATAGCATTGAAAGTAAGAATCAGTCTATGTGTTGCAAGTCAGTGACAGAGTAGGTGTAGGTAGAGAAGACGACTAAAAAACACATTACAAGGTCAGAGAAGCTTTTGGGAAGGAGTCAGTCACAGGGGGAATGTCGGGAAAAGATTGCAGTCAGTGTGCAAGGCCAAGATAAATGATTTTCAGAGCAGCACTTCGAATGGGTATGGAGACAAGACACAAGCTGAGAGTCTGAACTAGATAGAACGGGTTGCAGGCTAGAGATGTTATGCAAGAAGAAAGTAGAGGGATTTTGCCTGCATGTGAAGGCACAAAGTCACACACTGCTGTTCTTTTCCCTTTCACTCCAGCTCTCCTACATTGATATTTACTTCCTCCTGCAGGCTTAACCTTTCCCTCAAGGATTTCTTTCTTGTCCCCAAGGTATGCTTTAGTCAACCTGCTAGACTTTCCTGAAGTGGCCAAAGTGTCCATTTAAAAGGAATGTGACACATACCACATGTCTTCCAGAGACCTCCTGTGCTTCTGGAGAGGCTTCGTGTACAGCCTTGCCCCTCAAAGCATCTTGTATGAAACAAAGACGTACCAGCTGGCCTCGTGTCTGGAACCATTGGGAGCCTTACCTTGTCACCACATAGATTTTCTCCACTGTTTTATCACTCTGCAGCCCCACCGGGGCTGGCTGTGGTGGGCTGCAGGGGGGCTGCTCCTCCTTCTGCCCGGGACGTACCTGCACCTTTTGCTGAAGAGATTGGCTTGGAGGCCAATAAATCACCTGGGGAGGCTGCGGAACTACCTCGGGGCAGCTTAAGGATGGGGAGGGGAAGGATTTGTCGGGAATTATGTGGGTACGGTTGCATGTCCCTTAGGGCAGGGGAATGGGAAGCCCTAAAAGACTTTGAAAGTCAAAGTCTTTCAAGTTTTCTATGGTTCTGTGATAACCAAAGATTGTCCCAGTGAGAACTGTTTTTCTTCACCTGAATAAGGGCTAGACTATATTTGCTTTCACGGAATAATAAATCACTCTGCATTGCCTTCAGCAGGACTAAGGGCAGTACGAGGTACTGTTCAGTCTTAAATAAATCCCTCAGTGCTGTACTTCAATAGCTGCAGGCTGTTACTCTGGGACACTGAGTATCCCCTTTTTAAATGGATTTTTGAAGTGTTGTCTGAGTGCCCGGATTGAAACGTTTCTCAATTTTACTTTACTCCCCCCGCCCCCCCCCCTTACATGATTTCATTCCAGCCATTCTTTTGTCCACCAGGCCATCAATAGGCAAAACTGTTTACTTTTTCCTGTGTACATCAATCAAACCACAAATGAGAAACAATAGCATGTGTTTTGGTCACAACCTTCCCTTGGATATATTTTTGCAGCACTTCAGTTCATGTCTCAGCCTGCTATAGGCAAGGACCATGTTGCTATTTCAACTGGGCAAAATCATCAGTTGTTATAAATTGACTTGGGGATATGCAGATATCCAGCAGTGGTGAGAACTTTCTAATCTTTGTGTGCTTTATTTAACAGTGCAATTCACAATGGATCTCTGATGAAAAGTGCTAGTAACCCTGTGAGCTCTTAGAGTGCTGCCTGTGCAAAACTGGGTGAGGCTTTCTTTTAAGAAGTACTTCTGCTGATTTGGCAGAATTGGACCAGCAAATTGTAGTGATGAACTGGATTAAAATGACCTGGAAAATCCCTGCCTCATGTACAGTGCTGACTGCTGAGCAATCATTGCTGTTCTGTGCTTTTCCCTTTGTGCTGGCCTGTGCATAGATATACTAGTCGTGAGTTAATTCAGAGCTGGGATAGGCATAGGGGAAACCACAAAATTTTAAACTCCCCCTTTTTTTTTATCCTGAAGAGAAAATGATTTTCTAAGCTTTTCATTTTTGTTGTTGGCAGGGAGCAATGGGATTAGAAACTGAAGCTAAGTCAGACTTTCTCAAGTCCTTGTGCATCTCCACGCAGCCGCGTTTGGGCACTAGGAGCTGCTCAGAAATGACTCAGCCATATGCGTAAGCGTAATTAGATCCATTTGAAACTCAGGAACTAACAATTTTGAGGGTTCTTTCAAACTCTTTCCAGTTGAAAACTCCATGGGTTCGTCTCCCTCTGTACTCTGTCTTGACTCCTGGCATCTATTAACACCTAAACCTCAGAGTAAATTATCTGCAAAAACTGCTGGGTTTTATATCAAAAGTCTTGGAAACCACCACAGTTTCCATGCTTCCCCCACACCTCCCATCTTAGTTTGGCCAAATTAATCCAAATTTCAGTGAACTTAAGGACCACGTACAGCTTCTCATGACTTTAGCCAGGGTAATTATGCAGTTAAAATCATCATTAAAGCTATTAAAATGAAGGAAAAAAGAAAATGAAAATTTGTTCAACTGGAACAACTGCAAGTAGGCAAGATGCTTGAGCATCTTTTCCATAATAAAAACTGGAACTGCTGAGTAATCAGCTATGCCCTTCCACAAAATCTGGACTGTTTATTCATGGGTGGTTCCCAAAGATTCAGCTCACCTGGTATCGGAAAGCAATGGGTGTTTTACCCTGTTACCACATAGATTTTCTCCGCTGTTTTATCACTATGCAGATACAGGCGGGTGTGTAGTGTTTTAGTACTTGCCTGTCTCTATTTATAATACTCCCCTAAAGTCCCTAATCTTTATTGAACAGCTTTATCTTTTTCAAATAAGAAACATAGTTTCTTACAGAGTGTACAATTGGACCCGTCATAAGAAGTTACTGAATAACTAAGGGGAGAGCTGCGTTCCTTGAGCCGTTGTATCAGACCCATTGCGTATAGCTGATACAGTGGGCCCAGTCATTTTACATAGTGCATGCAACTGGAATCCAGTGGTGCCACATGGTAAGACATACCACTCCTGCTATGGCTTATAACCCAGACAATCACAGATATCCCTATTCTGTTATGACTTTATGTTTAATGAGATATTTTTCCACCTTGGGACAAAGACAAAACAATTTTTAAAAACTTGCTCCCCTGGATTTACTTAGTTTTAAGCCTGTTGCCTAACAGGATAATCAGAACAGCTCCCAGGAGTTGCTGGAGTCTTGAGGGCAGGGAGTGGAAAGTTAGGAAGAAAAAATATTTTTATTTTTTATTAATTTCTTATTATGCAACATCTGGCAGTTTCTTTACTAACATATATTCTTCTTAGGAGATCAGTTTTATTTTTTAAGTTTTTAGAGCCTGAAGCTTTCTGTAGATGTTCTTAAATGCATCTACTCTTTATGAAGGGAAAAATAGCATAGAAGGTTAAAAAAATGCCTTCAATCTAAAACAAAGCTTCGAATTGGTCTGAAACGGTCACACCTAGTTCGGGCTTCAAGTGCACAAGCAGTAATGCAGCAGATAAAGAAACAGTGTGCATTACAGAGTGACGGTCTAATTCACTTTGGTTTTGGAAAGCCAAACTGAAAACAACACAGCCTTGTCCCGGTCAAGATATCTATGCTGTTCATTATTAACTGCTGTTCTGAAATCAGGCATGTACTAGTTACCCACGTAGCCCACTCTTTCCCCCACTTTCCCTGTCTGTGAGAGTCAAGGAGAGTTCTTGGTTTGCAGCTGAGCATCGTAGTCTGGCCAGGCAGTGTCATCTGAGGGAGAAAAAATGTGACGTGCTTGCTCTGGCGTAACCATTAGTATAGCTTGCTGATAAAACAGGGAGAGAAATGCTGCTGGTGAGATGCTAAGCTTAAAAGCTTATGTTTTCATGTATTTGTTATAATACCAACTCTATTAAATTATCTGAAAGTATAAGGATTTATTAAACTTCTGTGTACAATGCTGTTCCACCTGGGTATTTTGGTAAGCTGCCTTTATGTAGATATCTGTACAACGTAAGCTAATGCTCTACTAAGAAGGAAAATGTTTGGGATTATCCTGGAACGATGAAGAGGCGTTGTGTGAAATACGGTAGTATAAATTACTGTCTATTGGTTTAATTAGTCTACAGGGGGTCTACGTTGCCAGAGAAGCAGCTGGGAAACAGCCAGTGAGGGAATTTAAAAGCACCCACTAAATTTAAGAGACCAGGGAAGCACGAAGGGTGGAAGCTCTCTCTGCCTTCTACTATTCATTTTCTCTCTCCACTTGTAGACTCAGCAGTTTTTAGCACTCCTCCCTTTTGTAATATTTCTATGATCCCCCGCTGGTGGACACTGCTGACACAGGGTAAGGACAGAGTCTGTGCTGTGCACCTTTGCTTTGCTCTGTAGCTCTCCTGACCAGCAGTTCTTTTTAAGAAACTATCAAGTGTACTCTAAAAAGATTATCTACATTTTTCCTCTTACTCACCAGCCTCCCACTTTTCCCCCTTCTCCAGGTATTGCAGTAATGATCTGAGAGAGAGATGTCTCTGGGTTTTTCTTTGTTTTTAAGGTTTTCTTCTTTGTCTCTCTTTTTTTTTCTTCTTCAAAATCTTGATGGAAAGAACATGACCGCTTTCCCTTTGGGGAACAAAGATCCCAATTAATCTGTTATTTTTCTCATGGAGTAAAAGAAGTCACTGAACTTACATGCTCCAATAACCTCTCTACTTTGTCTGTGTTTATCCTAGCAAGTACTGCTTCACATGGTAAAAAAAAAAAAAAAAAAAAGAATATATATCCTAGTCCTGTTCTGAATGAAATTGTGGGAAGTTTTGCTCTGACGGGTAATGATTGAAGAACAAGGTCCTTGCAAAACAAGGATCAGGTTGTGCACCACACTGAAGGAACTAATTACATCACCACTGATTTTAATGTGGGGGAAGACAAATTCAAAGTAGTATCAACAGGTGATTTTCAAATTATCATTTTCTCAGATTTTCTCTTTGACTCAGAAGAGCCACTGCTATGAACAAACAGGCAGGCAGAGATGGAGGAGGAAGAAGTACAGTGACTACCCAAGCGCAGAAATAGAGTCTTAAATTCCCATGAAGAAAGTTCAGTCCCCTCATCTTTCACATAGAGCTCACTGTGTAAATATAACCTTTCTTTTTTATTGCTACCTTTCTCTCTTTCTCACTTTCTTTTCTATTTTCTTTCTGCCACTAGGCTTTATATAATATTCCAGGTGTGGAAGACATTTCATAACTCAGCTGTCACTCAAAATAAACACAGTCCTCCACATCTGCATTTGTAAACACGGGGGGAAGGCTTCTCATACGAATAACTGATAAGAAATGTTTGAGTCCTTCCCTTGTGAGGGTGGTGGGGTAAGAACAGGGTGCACTCTGGAGAGCCAAGATATTTCAGGGGAAGCAGTGTTTGGATGCCAAGCTCCGTACCAAACCAGGACTGCCCTAGCAGCTCATACTGGCTGCCCCAGGCATGGATCCAGCAAGGGCAATGCCCTTGTCCCCAGGCACTTGACATTTTGATGTAGCCTTGGGCAGCTACGGGCAGTGGCTTCAGTGGTGCCTTGCTTCTCCCTCAATCATAGGATCATTTAGGTTGGAAAAGACCTTCAAGATCATTGAGTCCAAATGGCTTCTGGAGATGGGGGCAAGAGGCCCCTTAGTCCCTGTGGTCAATCTGTGCCATGCCCTGTGTACTCTGATGGCCTAGTAACTGCGAAATCTCCAAGTGATAAATTTAAAGTGTCATTAAATTTTGTCCTGATCCCTCTAGCAGGTATATCCTATGACTCAAACTGTTTGAGAAGCTCAGAGTTCCTCCTATACCTTCTTGGGTGCCAGCTCCCCATCTCCACCATCTAAACATCAAGCACCCTCCTAAAAGCTTCAATGAGAAGACAGCAAGAAAGTAAAGAGGCTTTTTGAAAATTCAGGAGCCACAAAAGATAAATGGAATACATTATCTTAATAAAACAGAGGCTTCTTTTTATTCAGTTCCTATTATTCAATTTCATATTCAACTGAACACCTCTCCAGCTGCATTGAACCAGTATAGCTTCAGTGGTCTTAAAACTTCTTAAGATTTGACTCTCGATTTTTGTATGTAATGAAGCTGCCTCAAAATTAACACAACGCCCAGAAACCAGAGCCCTTCTCTGCAGAATTTAGCTTAGCTTGTCACATTGCATACAAAGTCCATTTATTTAACTGCAAGTTTATTTAAGGAGGAATTTAGTAGTGTTTCTAAGTTGCTTCAAACAGGCAAGCCAAAGTGAAAGTGCCACGTGTACTTGTACTTATAAACAGAATGGTCATAGTATAAATCGTCAAGTCTGAGGTGAACTATGATTAGCTGTGAGCTCCCACTTAAGATGCATATCTGATGCACTGTAACTTGGAAGATTCAATTATGCAAGTTGAGTGAGTACTGTGTTCTGATACTGGTTGTATACATAAATGTAGAAGTATTTGTAATGAAGGAGGATGTTGAAAAGTGGATTTCCATGTTTGCTAGTAAAAGGCTGGAGGGAGAAGTAAGTATAAAAAGCTATATCATCTGGAAGTATTCTAGAAGATGTCAACAGAAAAATGGAATTTTTCTTCTATGGAAAATTGTACATTTAGAAATTTGGTTTTAATCTGAACTGAAAATGTTTCTATTTTAAAATTTCCAAATGAACCCAAACTTATGAAAGTTGTAATTCTGAAAAAGAAAAACATTTTGTTAACTATTTAAACCATTGGAATATTGTAAATACGTATGACAGTGTGTGTTTGTATTCTGTGTTTATACATGTATATAGTATTTGCAATGAATGTATGTCCTGAATATTTGTATAAATATACTAACGTAACCTCAAAATTATAAAGCTGCAATGACATTTATCAGCCCTGAAGTTATATATTAGACCTGAAAGTATTTGGTTTTATGTATCTCATAGGAGGAAATGAATGGTTTTGAAATGCTTCAGTTTTGACAAGAGTGCATTTAAAGCTGTGCTGAAAAACTCTTCTGGTCTTTCAGGGAGGCCTTAAAAATTTTTTATTTCTCTGTTGAGAGGAGACAGTGTAAAAAAACTAAAGAACACATGTCAGAGCAAGAACTGAAGTTTGGCAGGAGAAGTGCTGAACTTCACACACTCAATACCTCCCAGGAATCGGCTGGGAGCCCACTGAAGTCAATGGGAATTTTTGACTGGCTTCAATGTGCATTGGCTCAGACCCAAAAGGGCTCTATTCAGCAAAATACTTAGGTGGATTTTACTTCAAGCACGAGCTTAATGAGACTTTAGCAGGTACTTAAAAGTCATGCACACTTGCATTTTTTGGAATGCACACTCGAATTTTTTGAATTCACTGAGATCTCTACCATGTGAATAGTTGCAGTGTAATAATAAGAAAAATCTTGAAGCAGTGGTCTTTAGTTGTCTAAATACACAAAGAAATGAAAGTTCAAGAGGAGATGCTGGGCGATGCTCTCTCAAAGGAACCACAAAAAAGACAACTATTTCAGAATGGGAAGTGAGAAAAAGCAGACGTTATAACCAGGGGATTTTCCAAGTTTTAAATACTAGGCCAAATTTACACTGTGGTAGGACTGAAAGATCAAAGCCAAAGGTGGTATAAATTGGCATATCAGTCACTCAGATTAAAGATTTGGTGCATAGTGTCCCTGCCCTGGAAGGGAAAAGAAATGTGAAACAGCATTTAATAAAAATTTTTGTCTCTGGATTCTAGTCACTCCCGTGCCAGTGCCCACTTCACCTACAGAAGAGCTATTTGTAAGTAAGAAATAGATTATCGTTTTTTATTTAAAAAAATAGTAGTAGAAGAACTGCTTAAACACCTTTAGAAATCAAAATGCAGCTTAAAATGCCGCCCTACAGATTTCAGCAGCTAGGAGCTATTGAAATAAGATTGAAATTTTCAAAAAGAACATTTCCTTTTTTACATCAAAGAGAAGATATTCTTGGGGAGCGGGGGGAGAAGACAAGAAGAGTAGATATGAAGTTGGTAACAGGTCAAGATGGGTTAGAATCTAAATCCCAAATCTGGATCTAGACAGGTTTCAGAATTCAGACCTCAGATTTGAGGTCTGAAGACACAGCAGTTGAGTAAGTTTGGATTTACATTTGGCACTAGAAGTGATATTCTGAAAGGATGTTTTTCATTAGCTTTTAGCAAGGGTGGTCCTTTCATGTCTCTCAATAAACTGGGACCCTTAAGTTGGTATATTGTACTTCTGTTTTTATTTTAGCTATTTTACAGTGATTCAGTTATGTGGACCTGACTTACCGTTCTGATGCAGACACGTCTGACATGCAGTGAAAACAACTACAAATATAAGCTGAGTTCTTTCTCTAACCACATTAGACAGTCCCGTAAGTGTAGTCACCACGTTAGCATCCTGCTTATCCAGTAACCAAAACACTCGTGCAATTTTATCGCAGCACTCAAAAGGAATCACTGGCCACCCCTCGGTGACACTTCCATCAGATGCGTTGTCATTTTCTGGAATGACGGTCCAGCGGTGTGAAACCTGAGAAACGCTAACCCCCTAAGAAGGGAATGGGAGAGCGGAGCCCTGGCGGGCCCACGTCCTGAGGTCAGGTGACTCATGTAAAAGCAATCCAGGCTGGTCATGAGACAAAGTTTTTTGTAGCCACATCAGCTTTCCAGCATTTGCTGCAGCTCCCGAGTCTGGCTCGTGCTCATTGTGTTATTCATCAGGTTTATTAATGCATTGTTCTGCGTTTTAAATTACAGCCCTTAGTGATCGTGTTCATACAGATCTCCCAGTGGCAGCAGCAGAGAAGTCTTCGGCGCAGAAATGAGCACGTACGGTGGCTGCTCTCTGCAGGATACTGCTCACTTAAACCAACTCTATTTTAAGATTAAAACTTTCTGTGAAGTTAGCTAGTTTCTCCCTTTCATTTTCCATTTCACAAGCCTATACTGCAGTTCTGGCATGTGTCTTTAACCCTCAGGAAACAACCTGCCAGACCGCTGCGGGGATCGAGACATTCTTCCAGGCTGGGCTTCTGCCTTGCTTTCTTTTACCTCAAACCATTTCCTAAACTTGAATGTTCTTGTTGAAAGGTTTAGCTCTTTCTTAAGCATGAGCTGAGCTATTTACCTCAGGGATTGCAAATCAGGAATTTTAATCATGTTGATTATATCAGATTTCATTTAGGAAGGGCAGTGGGTCTTACTTCTTACTCCTGAATTTAATCGTGGCAGCTTAAGACAAGGCTGGCTTCATCCGTTCATGCTTTCTCTCTGCTCTCTCTTCTCCTCTTGTGGTAGCATGGGAAGCACGACTTATGTGTTGGCATGGTTGTGTGTTAGATGGTGAATTTACCACTCTCGATCACAGTCCTGTGTGTTAAATCGTTGAGGAAGTTGTGTGTACGGTGTGAGGTTGGGGAAGCTCAAGCATGGATGTATAATTCCTCTGCTGTTCCTTTTCTGGGGGACCACGGTGACTTACACTGCTGCAGATGAATCACCACTGCTTGACGCTCAGAACCCTTTGAGTTATATTTATTTAAAGAGGCTGAGTAAGACTAAGGATATCAATAGTTCCCCCAGGAAAAAAAAAACAATAAACAATAATAAATAACGGATATCTGTTCCTCCTCTTAGGTCGTACACATAAATCCACACACTGACAGTGGAAGTTCTGCACCAGATCAAGGGTGAGTGGCATGTGGACTTCTGGACTGAAAATAAATTAATTTGCAGATGTCTATTGGTGACACAGGTTGCTTCGGGCATAAATAGTGCATCTACTTCTCTGTCCTTCACATAGAGGAGAGCGTGGCAGCCACCGTCTCAGGGCGCAGTAACTGAGGCCACTGAACTAACTTCTCAGCTGGACACCAGGAGGTTTCCTATCCTGTGTGAAAGGAGAAAGGGGATTTTCATCTCTGGGATGATGGAGCCGCAAATTTTGAAAGCACAGCAGTTACTAGTACTAGTTACTAGTACTTTCTTTAATGAATAAATGAATAATGGTCAAAGAAAAGCAGGAGAGGAAGCAGCATTCATGGCTCAAATGATGTGCTGTGTCTTTCAGACAGTCATTATGCTGGGCTTCATCATCCCACAGAAATGTGACTTGGAAACTTTACCAAACCTCCTAATTGGTGCACTTTTGGGAAATAATGCTTCAACTGGGCACAGCATAGAAAGAAGGAATGAGGAGGCCCTCAATGACAACCCTTCTCAAGAAAGCTTTTACTGGGTTTTACCAGTTTCATTGGCTCTGAGACTTGAGGTACAGGGAAGTTTTCCATCTACTAGAAGCAGACTTTTTGTGATTGAGACGTTTTCATTTCACATGCTAAGTTTAAGATGTAAAAGATGCCACTGTTACGATGGTTGTGTATTTACCTGAGATGTGTTTTTAATTTAGGGACTAAACCTGGGTGTCTTCTTCCTTGGTCCATCTGTGGATTAAAACACTTCTTTCATATATCTGTCAGTGGTATCTTTAAGGGCTTCGGCTTTGTTTGTAAAAATAATATTTGGACCTGGAATGGGGGACTAAAGTCTGGATTTTGCTTAGCTAAGACCAAACCAGCCTCAAAAATCACAGTCCCAAATAGTTAGTGTCCAAGAGATTCATTATTTTGGCTGCTGTATGGGATCTGAGGGCACTGTTAGCCCTGACTGTCCCTGCCCAGCCTACCCGGGGGCTTTCCCCTTGCCACCGATGGCCCAAGAACCCATTTCAGCTCCTTCCTGACCTATGTCGCAGGTGGCCATTGTGAATTGTTCAGATTTCACAGGGTGCTCCCTGACCTGACTCAACTCATCCCCTTCCCTTCGTTAGATGATGACTAGACAGTTGATGGGACCTGTCTCTGTCACCAGCCCAGCCTTGCTCAGGTGCCACAGGTTGATTCACCCTCAGCGAGGGGATGGCCAGAGTTAGGGTCACCTGTAGATGTCAGCTTGTCCCCCTCTCCCTGCTCCCAGAAGGTCTCACTTTGTACTGACTCAAAGCCAGAGGGTTTCACAGAGTTTGCTGTGCTCACTGATATTCTCTTTCAGTCTCCACAAAACCGAGTGGGCCTCACGTTGAGGTTTTGGTAAGAGCGTCTTTATGATTATGAGTGGAAAGGCACAGATTTTGTTTACTTCTACATGGCTCACTGAGGTTTGTATCTTTTTAGCTCAAGAAGAAAACAGAACTAGTGCAGAGTGTGATCCCAAAAGCTGGATGTGAGTTTGGAACGTGTCATTTCATATTAAACACAGTATCTGTATCTATAAAATGACGTTTAAGCATGTTTTCAAAGCACAGGATTATCTTTCCTCATTATGGTCATATTACAGTACCCTTTCAAAATCTGAAGCCAGCTTCAAAATGTCTCAGTCTTCAGAGTTTTGCACACACTTGGTGTGCGGCTTTGAAAGGCACTTTCTTGCTCTCTGTTGAGGTTATAATGCAACCAAGAAACAGCACAGGTTCAAGAAAAGAGACCAAAGAACAATTGTACTTCAAAGGAAATTTGAAAAACAATCACCCTGCAAGCTCTATAGCAACACTTACATGAAAACTGAGAAAAGCCCTTTCAGATTTTTCTTTCAGCACACTTAACAACATGGTTAAATATGGGATTGCCAAAACTAAATTAAGGACTCTTGATGGTACTTATCTCACAAGGAACAGCTTGAAATTCACAGCACCTGGAGGCTGTTGTTTTCATGCTGTTTTGTAAATGACACCATGGGAAAGTGCTAAGGTCTCTTCTCGAAATGGAGCTGTGGTAAGGAACCATTTGGTATTAGTTTGGAAAAAACTTATCAGCAGTAGGTGACTGGTTAATCAATGGTGGTTTTTTTTTTCAGAGTTGTATAACTTGGGATATACCTGTGCTGCAATCAGAACACAAACTGCTCTCCAACAGTTACATACCCTAGCTAGTGCTAGAAGTTTAGGGCTGGGATCAATCTACTGTAACCCAGCTATGGGCTAACTGTATTTGCTTTTTTGGCAGGTCAGTTACCCAGTCCAGTGTTGCCATGGTCTGCCTATTACCTGCCCCTAAACCGCTGAATTTAAATGCTACTTCTCTGTCACAATCGTTTTGTGACTGCAGTCCTTACTGTCCTTGGCCCAAATTTGGTTCCCAAATGTACAAGTGCAACTCTACAATACATTAGCTGAAATCAATTAAGTCTCTCTCAATTTATAGCAACTGAAAGCTGAATTTAACCAATACACTCTCCTGACCCTCTAAATGGCTGCATCTTTACTGATCAAATGCAGTGCTGCTGCGCTAGTTTGGGCCAGCAGAGAATTTAGCTATGTATCAGAAAATCAATTAAGTGAAGCCTTCAAATAATCTGAGCTAGCCTCTCAGCTTGACAAGCACACAGAAACATGTATCAACACTATTATATTAATCATGAAAAAGTGTGAAAGTGGATCTGAAGCTATGTCTGTTGTATATGTACACTATTACTTTGGGAATAGAAAAGAATCTCTGTATAAGACTGCATTCTTCTAAACAAATTAATTTAACTCCAGGGACTATCATATGAAAAAGATCTATCATGTTGTGATCTGTCTCTCTGATGTGACAGCTTTGAGACTCTGGACTAATTAGACCTCTGACTCCTTTTTGCTGAGTGATTAATATACAACAGAGGAATATTTAAATGTCGGAGAGTAGACGTATAGGAATAGGAATATGTAGGCCTGCCTAAGAAGGAGGAATATGGAGACTCCCATTTTAAAGATGGCAAACATCTTGCCAAAGACAGATGTCTCAGGATAAGGGGAAAGTTAGGGAGTATAGGAGTCTGCTCAGATTTAAATTAGGAGTAGCTGTAGAGAAGTGTAAAGTCACTAAGTGCAATATCAGGCTCACAATCTCCAGTTATCTCACACCATCACTCAAAGGGTGGTGATATCTGATTCAGTAAAGCCCATTGCAGTCCTTGTATTGCTTTCAGCTAGCAGCTTCCATCTTTAACTCACATGCTAATTGTTAGTCTTATAATGAAGCTCACATGTTTTGTTGTTACTGAGAGTAAAAGAGGAAGTGTTTTTACTGTGGAGGGTGAGTGACAATAATGCTTTGCTTGATTGAATGGTGTTTCAGGAAGGGGCTGGGAAACCCTTGGGAGGCTTTTGCTATAGTGCTTCCTGAGATTAGATTTACTGTATTCTTCTGACTGTAGTGATATAATTAGATAGATCTTTATTATACAGAGACACAAGCAAACCCCAAATTCAACTAATTAAAGTCTTTTGCTAGTCAGTGCCTGGTTCATCATCTCTTTATTAGCTACCTGCCTGGAGTTCTGCTTCTCCAAATGGCTGTTTGCAACTAAACAACTGACTTTTAGGGTCCAGAGAATGAGGATGGTGTAGGACAAAGGTGGCTCACTTGGGTGGCTTAGGTTCTGGGCAAAAGTCCTATGGTGGAACCTAGAGCTCCCTGTGTAATTTCTGTAGCCAAAGGCTGCCAACTGCAACATGGATATCCAGTGATTTATTCTTCTCCTCTTCCCTCTTGCCAGGATTACAGTCTCAGCTGATGAAGTGATAGTTATATACATAAGCAGATCTTCATATTCACCCTTCTTCTATGGCCTATTTCTGTATCTGATGAAGTCAAAGGGAAATTTTCCACTGAATTTGTTGATGCAGAATAAAGTCTTAGGTGGGTTTTTTTGGGGTGGGATTTTTGTTGGTTTTGTAAAATATATACATAGCTGAGAGGTCGGTCTTGAGACGTGCCAAGTCAGAGCAAGGTTCCCCTCTTTTTCCCTTTCCTGAAGTGTTACAACAAAGCTGACAAGTTGAGGAGGAATATTTTCTTCCAGCACATCCAGTCACATCAGATTTTAAAGGATGTGAAATAGAAAATTGATTTAGAAATGAGTAAACTGATAACATGATTATAGTATGCATTTCTCAAAGAAAAACAGCTGGTGAATTTCATACAAAGTCCCCTCCATGCTGTGAAATAGCAAAACAACACATTCCAACAGTAAGATAAAGCTAAGGACTTTCAGGGTGGCAGCCTATATAATGTATTTAAAGGATCTTGCTGTTGATTCAGAAAATCCTGTGTGATCAAAATCTTCCTCTCTCCCTTACGGTTGTAGTTTAACACTTTCTAAGAGCAAATTACCTGGTAACAAGATTTGTCAAAAAGATTGAGAAGATTATATGGCAGACATGGAGACCAGTTCTGAGTAGAGTCTGGGCCATTTGACAGATGGAACTGAGGGCCATTTCTTATTTTTTTTAGAAAAAACACCAAAGAAGGATAGTTAGATTCTCAGTTCCCAGCAAAATCAATTCTGTGGAAGTTAGGCACCTAAATTCCTGTAAAACTGTAGGTCAGGACTGTGCTGTTCATTTGAAAGTGTGTGTATTGGGTTTGCGTGGCAAGGTTTTGGTAGTGGGGGGGCTACAGGGCTGTCTTCTGTGAGAAGATGCCAGAAGCTTCCCCCATGTCCAACAAAGCCAATGCCAGCCGGCTCTGAGACGGACCCGCCACTGGCCAAGGCTGAGCCCATCAGCAGTGGTGGTAGTGCCTCTGGGATAATATATTTAAGAAGGGAGAAAAAAGTTGCTGTGGAACAGAAACTGCAGCTGGAGAGAGGAGTGAGAACATGTGAGAGAAACAACCCCGCAGCCCCCCAGGTCAGTGAAGAAGGAGGGGAGGAGATGCTCCAGGCACCGGAGCAGAGATTCCCCTGCAGCCTGTGGGGAAGACCACGGTGAGGCAGGCTGTCCCCCTGCAGCCCAGGGAGGTCCACGGTGGAGCAGATCTCCACCTGCAGCCCGGGGAGGACCTCACGCTGGAGCAGGGGGATGGCTGAAGGAGGCTGTGACCCCGTGGGAAGCCCGCGCTGGAGCAAGCTCCTGGCAGGACCTGTGGCCCTGTGGAGAGAGGAGCCCACGCTGGAGCAGGTTTTCTGGCAGGACTTGTGACCCCACGGGGGACCCACACTGGAGCGGTCTGTGCCTGAAGGACTGCAGCCCATGGAAGGGACCCACGCTGGAGCAGGGGAAGAGTGAGGAGTCCTCCTCCTGAGGTGGAAGGAGCAGCAGAGACAACGTGTGATGAACTGACCCCAAGCCCTATTCCCCATCCCCCTGCGCCGCTGCGGGGGGAGGAGATAGAGAAAATCAGGAGTAAAATTAAGCCAGGGAAGAAGGGAGGGCTAGGGGGACGGTGTTTCTTAAGATTTGGTTTTATTTCTCATTATCCTACTCTGATTTGATTGGTAAAAAATTAAATTAATTTTCCCCAAGTTGAGTCTGTTTTGCCCATGATGGTAATTGGTGAGTGATCTCTCCCTGTCCTTATTTCAACCCATGAGTCTTTCGTTATATTTTCTCTCCCCTGTCCAGCTGAGGAGGGGAGTGATAGAGCGGCTTTGGTGGGCACCTGGGATCCAGCCAGGGTCAACCCACCACAGTGTGCAATCTGGGATATCTGCGGCTGCCTTTAGATACACTCTTGAAAGCAGCTCCTCTGCTCAGAGCATAGCTCTCACAGCCCTCAGTCTGCAAAAAGTGCTTAGCACTCCTGCAGATCAGAGCCTGGGAGTGGAGAATCAAATCAGTTTGGGAACTGATATTTAAAAGGCTGTGTGCACTGATTGTCTGTTGTGGAAAAAAGTTTGGCTCGGTGGTGTATTCAGTGTCACAGAAAATATCTAGGGCAGAGGGAGAATCTTGCTTTTATCTCTCAGCTCTGCAACTCCTTGCTGCTCATATACTTTCTTATCGCAGCATCCCACACCTCCAGCATCTGTACCGGTTTTGCATCTCAGTTTCTGCTTTTCTTACTTGCACCTAAACAGTCTGCTTCTTTTTCCATCTCTGTCACCTGGGTGTTGTTAGAGCAGCCACTGAGTCGTTCTGTCACTGCAGCAGGTATTACGTCATGTCAGATGCAATTCCAGGGAAAGTCCCATTCATCACTCAGGGTCTGTGGAGATCTGAGCAAAGAAGAGAGAGTTTTCTAAGAGTTTTGCTGTCAAACCACTGAGCAGATACAGACTGAAATATTCAGGGGCCTATAAACTAGTTTGAGCGGACATTCATCAGGACAAAAAGACAGTACTGGGATCATCCATCTGCCAGATCTGAAGCTCCTGCTCAAAAGCACAGAGGAGCCCTAGCAAATACCCTTAGAGTGCTCCGACACAGTGGTTCCTCTATATTGTTTTATTTCTGAGGAAATTGCTTATGTGCTTCTGAAAAACAAGAATGTGAAATGCTTCAGTCTAACCAAGTAAAGTTTGGAAGACATGTAAAGAATTGTAGGAAAGCCTTATAGTAGAAAGGGCAGAAAAAATACTTCAGTCCTTGCTTTACAGAGAGGAAAATCTCCAGACTATTACATCTTCAGATTTCCACAAGTTCTGGTTTCCTCTTTTTATTTTTTTTCTTTTTTTCTTTTTTTCTTTTAGTATTTACACATTAAGGAAATGGAATGTGAGGACTACCTGTCACCCAGTTTTCAGATATATACGTGAACACATGCATTTCATATAAAAGTCAATAGATCTGTGCAGATGCACATATGTACACATATTTATATATTCAAAGTAGTTTCCGTAGCAAGGTATAATTGTTTGGGATAGTTTTCTGCATTAAACAGCCTTACCAGAAGGAAACTCATTTGTATTAGCTGTGTCTACAGACAGCTGTCTTTTTAATGAAGTAAATGTATCTCTCACAACAGATTAAAGTCAAATATGATACTCAAGAGTCTCATTCTTTGCTAACAGTTAAGCATTCCAATGTGAAGCAATTTCCAAAACACTGGCATATGCAGTAGACTCTTTCTTTGAAGTTAGCTAATGTTTTAGCTCTAATTGGACATTAGAGCATTAAGACCATTTTGTGTTTTAAATGTTCTCATCAATATGTTCACTCTCTGACAGGAAAATAATACTGGTAGAATTAAAATACCATATCAGCCAGAAAAATGCTTACAACCTTGCTTTGGACAAAGAGAAAGAAAATACCTGAAATATCCAGATCATTATGTTATTTTTTCCAGCTTTCTTCACCAGTTCCTACCAGTTCCTTCGTTCTGTTGTTGCTGTTGTTTTCTTACAGGATATTAATAAACAGAACAAGAAATTTAATTGTGTTTATAGTTTTTGGTGCTGTGCTACATAATTATATCTTCTAGTCTTTCTGTGATGAAGTTTTTGCCAGCGAATTCAAAGTAAGCCTCAGTTTCATAGTTATCTGTGTTTTGTAAGAACTATCTTTGGATTAGTGGTCAGCTCAAAAGCTTTTCAAAACTTTGAATGGTCTGTTGGGGCTATCTCGTCTGATCTCTTACTCAGCCTGAGCCAAAAAGTTTCACCTGGTGCTATGTACAATGCTCTAGGATGAAAAACACATTCTTCTACGCCAAATGTGATTTAAATTAATTAAAAACCCCCTCGTATATTAACGCTGACTAAAGATAGTTGTTCCAAGTGTGTGTATGGGTCAGCAACTCTTCACTTCTGCCAGTTCAGCAGGAATCCCATCAGAACTTCTGGCAGGTGTTTCTGCCTTCTCCAGCGAGCCCTCAGAAACCTCCACAGGGACACACAGGACTGCAGTGTACTCACCTCCCTTCCCATCATAAGGCCTGGAAGAAAGTACTTTCTGTCAATCACCTGCTAGTGAGTGGCAGGAAAGTCTTGGTGGGACAGCGTGTGAGCAGAAGTGGTTTCTGATAACACATGAGCCCTTGTTGCGCTGCTTGTGTTTATGGGGGAAACCCAACCTTTTGAAGGAACGTCAAAGTGAGAAATGACAGAGCAATCTACCAAGTTATTCAAGGTATTCGAATGGGTTTCTGGAAAAAAGGAGAAAAGCAATTCTTGACTCAATATGAAATGTAAATAATTGCTTCTCAAATGATCATGTTTCTTCTGGGAAAGGGGGTGGAGGAAAGTTAGTGTTTTTCATTTACCTCTCAGCATAAACAGCATGGTTCTAGCTACAATATGTAGTTAATGTTGTTCAAAGCAAAGCTTTCATTTAGAATGAAATTGTATCAGTGATATTACTGACTAAAAAAACTCTCTGCCACTTGATTGAACAGAATACGGATGCCTTGAAACTAATGGGTGAAGTAAACCCATGATTTCATTTCAAAATTTACTTGAAAATTTGTTTTGTTTTTCAAGATACTCATTGTCATTGTAAAATTACATCAGTTGGATTGTAATTCCTACGTTAAGTTCTAATATGCAGAACTGCAATGCAGATTTTATTTTCCAAAAATCTTGGACGTAATTGACTGTTATTAATTTTTCCCCAGTGGAATATTGTTTTTAAAAAATGACTAGAAATATTACTATTTGTATTCAGTTACACAAGCAGACTGCCAAATTTTTCTACCTGTGTTCCATTAGTTGAGCTTTAATTTTTTTAATCTTTCTGTAAATCAGTATTTCTTTGATTTTTAAATGAATAAATAATAAGTTGGCTTGTCCTTGGTTTATTCTCTCCCCCACTATCTTTGTGGATGTTCCATGTAAGCCAGTAGGAACAGAAAATCATTTCTATACTGAAAATTAATGAAACTTGTGAATTCCTTCTTTGCTCTGAAGTAATGCTCTATCCTAGATAGATACAAGGAAAATGTTTTGCCTTGACTTTGTGCTACATAATAGAATTCTTTTGGGGGAAAGAAATACTTTTTAAATTTTCTGTCCCTTTGTATTCCCAAATGTTATGACTTTAAGATTTTATTTTTCCACCTCCTCCTTTAAAAACCACAAATTTTGGTTACTAATATTCAGTATTTAGTCACTGCCTTTGTTTCCAGGTGACACAGGTGGTCTGAAAAGATGGAAGTAATTTCTCCAAGTAGAAGAATCTTTGCTCTACTGATCTACACATTTGCTATGGGACAAGAAAAGCAGTTGAAAACAAGCTCTTTAACCTACTGGTGGTAGGAAATGATGAGAACAAAGAAAAGAGTTTGAATTTCATATTTTGAGGGCATTCCACTTGCACAATCAAAACACAAAGGGCAGCTGGTTGTTGACAGGCAGGTAATCCATATTCTTCAAGCCTCATGTTTTGCTTTCCATCATGTCTGTGCTTGGAAGAAGGAAGTAGGAGAAATTTAAGTGTTTGTGGAGGTACCTTGGAAAGAGTGGGGGAAAAAGAAGAGAGGACAGTTCTGTAGGAAATTAAGCTTTCATTACCCATGAACAGTTCTCCAAGCAGCTGAAATCTCAGCTGAAATGTTGCCTCTTTGCTAGTGTTTCCTCCCTCTACATAAGAAATGTCTTGTGTGCTCTCAGTGTTCTTTCTATTAGAATATGTTGTTTGTTTATATTTTTTTTGAGGAACTTCTCTCAGAAGGCCATCTGACTATCACTAAACCAACTGAGGTCAAGTAATTTAGTATGGGAGGAAGCAGTAAATTTTAGGGGCTGTGGATTCCATTTGGGCATATGTTATGGGAAACCCGTAAATACTAGGATATCATGAGGATCCCAACCCACATGGTTATAAAAGCTGCATCAAGATGGTTACAAGTCATGCATAGCATTGTCTAATATCTCATTTAGAAATGCAAATTTACAATATGAAATCTCTTTAATCGCAACAGCTGTTATTTTTGTTTGTTTCTTTGTTTTGTACACAGCTATTACTGTTCCTTATAAATGTTATCTTGATTTTTGGGCTTTTAATAATTTGCTCAAAGAGGGGGAAAATGTGCAATGGAAGATTGGTCTTTGTAACTGCATGAACAAAATCTTAGATCCTTGGATCTTTTCATCCTATCCTCCTGGATATTATCCCCTTACTGGAGTCTACAATGTGTATGTTTAATGCAGTGTAGCGGCCATAAGATCACTTACATTTTTAAGGTGAAAAAAATCTCTGGAGTATCAATAGAATATTAAAAATTTTAGAGAGGTGGGTATAATAACTGCTGGCTAACTATCCAAATAACATATTTACTCTTTTTCCCTTTTTAATTTGCATTAGTTTCTCACAGACTTTGGTAGGGTTTTTGTTGTTGTTCCTACATCAGTTTCAGAAATTTCAAGGAAAGAAAATACGCCCCCCACTCCCCCTTGTAATCAAGCTATATTCAATTTCTCAGAATAAAAAAAAAAAAAGGTTTTAATATGTGCAGTGTTTGGCCTTTTAGCAAAAGACTTAGATTTTTAATTCTTGACTTGCTTATAAGTTAAAATGTCTATTGGTGAAAAATTTTTTTAGTAGCAGCCACAGCTATGCAGTATATGCAGACAAATTTATGCAAAAGACATTAATCTTACGACTCTGCTTCTAAAAGTAATTTAAATGCCTGTAGTCATGACAAAAAGTCACATCAATGTTGTTTGATTTAGAGAACCCCTGTCTCCCTCTTCAGTTATTTGAATTTTCTTTGTAAGCAAGATTTTTTTTTGACCTATTGGATAGAGGGAAACACTAATTTTGATGAAAGACATGGGTTTCAGAAGTCAAAGATTTTAACACTGCTGTGTCACTGTAAACATGTTGTTTTGATTTGCACTGCAGATACAACAGTTAAACTCTTTATAGTGATGCCTGTGAAGAGATACCTATAAAGCATAGAGAAACCTATGTCATGCCAGGAAATTTATGGACTATGGATGTGGACACATACAATCAAAATAAGTCTATTTAAAAATGAACTAGTTATGCAGAATGAGCATATGGTTTCCTTTCCAGACAGGATGCACAAGTTAAGACTTTTATTTTGTCATGAAGTACAGCTTTTAGTTGATCTCAGGTTTTGTTTTGTTTTATTTTGTCATTGATCTTGCTTTTTGTGGACTTCAATATGTGAAGCACCCAGTTAGTCACGAGCATCTGTTCATGAATGCTCGGCTGCTCTGATATGGCACATTGGCTACAAGTGGCTGTTCTGGTCAGCTCGGGTTTTTTTTGGCAGGCTCTTCAGTTAGGCTGAAGTGTGTGAGTTACCTCATCTCATCAGGGTTCCTACAGGTGGAAAGGGAAGGTGCTGTGATCCTTGAGGTATGCAGGTGAAAGGCAAATTCTGTAAATGACACAGAAGTTGGATATCCTCTTATCCTGTTTATAAGTGACTGTCTGCCATTTGTCCTTCACTGATCCCTGCAGATTACCTCCAGTTTTGGACCAGTGGATTTCTGATGGTGCACATCTCTTCTCCAGCAGATATGAGATCTAATCCCAAGAAAAAATATTTAGGTTCTTTTTTTACCAGAAATAAAAACCTTGATTTTTTCATTTTCCCCTTCACATCTAATATTGATGTTGATTGGTGTTGCAAAAGTAAATTAGATTGTTGCAAACTTAAACCAGAATTGCACTAGGCTGTAGCTAATAACAATTCAGTGCTGAATTAAGTTAGTATCAGTTACTGTGAACTGTGGCATGAAAGGGAAGCACAGTGCAGAAAGCTGGGAAAACTCATTTATCCCATCTCTAATTAGGTGATGACAATAGGAAAAAAGTGAAAGAAATGCATTAAAAGCAGTTCTGTAAGGTTTTAGGATTTCCGTGTCAATATCTTGAGTGTCCACATAGTGATCCAGAGGGATCTAATTTTCTTTCACTGAGGTGATCATAGGGTTGTTGCTATGGTATTGTTGTTTGAATTTGCTCACCTGTGCTTCTCTGAAGCTGTGGAATTGGCTTATCCCTGCTATTTGAACAAATATTGGGCTGTCATGCAGCAATGAAGAGCAAAATGCTGTGACTGTAAACATTTTAACTGACATTTTTGTCTCCAGTAAAGACTGGTTTCTCATTACACTAGTCTAGATCTTCAGTACTTCCATGGGTTAATTCCACTTTGGTCGTTGAACGGAGACTGAGATTTTCTCCCAGATATTTTCTGTCCTACTACATACATATTTTATTTTATTTTGGTTTTGCTCCTGCATTTGGGAAAACTGCAGGAAGTGTTGAACTAAAAGGTACTGGTTCCTTGTATTAGAATTCTATTAAAAATACCTCTCTTCCAACTAGATTAAAATTTAAGCTCAGTCTTGTGCCACTCCATAGAATACATGGTGTTCTTCTCGACCCTGGGAACAACTAGCCTGGTTTTGGCTCTTGGTCATCAGAAACATCTCAGTTCTCTGGGTTTTACTGCCAGTTAGGCTGAAAAAGTGTAGATCGCTTTAGCGGTAGAAACCGCTGTTGGCTGAACAGTATTAGGTATGTGCTGAAAGGCAGTGGATCAAATTGCACAGTGTCTTTCCATATTCACATGTCATTGTTCAAAAGCATGACTGGAGCCCCTTAGATGTGCCACCCTGACCGCTGCCATTTGGGTTACTGTAGCTCGCAACGGTGCCAGTAACGGGGTGTCATCCTCTGTTGTAGCCCGTGCTGCAAAACGAAGGGGCCCTCTTCCAATGGGTTTCCTAGTGGCTCCGTAACAGAGGATGCGAGAGGAGATTCACAACCCTCAGACTCCCTCAGGTTCTGGGAGAGTGTGCTCTAGGGGCACAGGCTCTCCTGCCTGCTTCTTTTTTTTCATTTCCATCTAATCTCTCCCTGTGACAGACACTTTGTCTCTCCTAGCTCCTTTGTCAGGCCTGCCTCCATTCTTTGCTGTTCACATTCAATTGATGTAAAATGGCAGCCAAGAAAAAGTGATACCCAGGCTTTATTCTGCTCTCTGTGTTATGACAACCACCAAGTACTTTCTGTAAATGCTTTTAAATTCCTGAGCATTAACTTATAAAAATATGTCAAGCAGACCCATACTAGGAGGTTCATAAGGTAACTTTCCTTGTGTCACTTTCATGGGAGTTAATGAAATGAAACATGAATAACATAACCTGTGCACATACTGAACTCTCAAGTACATTCCTTGAAAATCCATTTCAGATAAATTAACACCAGCTCTACTAAGAGTTTATTATTTTGTTTTGGGAATAACATCTGCTTCTTGGTACAAAGACTTTTGCTTATTTAGCAAGATGCTGGAAAAACTTCAAGTCTTTCTTTTGATGACTGGCTGCTGCTTTGCACTTGCTTCATCTTGTGCTGGGATATGTTAAATCTATTTTGTCATCTCTTACTTTTTGGCCCATGTTCTATTCATATTGGACTGGTGGATTCTCTGAAGGGTGCTTATTTTAGAATAGAATAGAATAGAATAGAATATTTTCAGTTGGAAGGGACCTGCAATGATCATCTAGTCCAACTGCCTGACCGCTTCAGGACTGACCGAAAGCTAAAGCACATTGTTAAGGGCATTGCCCAAATGCCTCTTTTAGACACTGACAGGCTTGGGGCATCGACCACCTCTCTAGGAAGCCTGTTTCAGTGTTTGACCACCCTCTCGGTAAAGAAATGCTTCCTCATGTCCAGTCTAAACCTCCCCTGGAGCAGCTTTGAACCATTCCCACACATCCTATCAGTGGATCCCAGGGAGAAGAGCTCAGCACCTCCCTCTCCCCTTCCCCTCCTCAGGAAGCTGGAGAGAGCAACGAGGTCGCCCCTCAGCCTCCTGTTCTCCAAACTAGACAAATCCAGAGTCCTTAGCCACTCCTCATAGGACATTCCTTCCAGCCAGTTCACCAGCTTTTTTGCCCTCCTCTGGATGTATTCAAGGACCTCAACATCCTCCTTAAATTGTGGGGTCCATTTTCTGTTGTTAGAGCTCTTTGATATCCAGGTTTTGTGTTTAGTGGTTTTTTTTTTTGTTTGTTTGTTTGTTTTTTTATGGAGTTATAAGCTAACAGCTGCTTTTTGCCAAAGGGCTTGAAAAAACAGTAAAGAGTGTTCCCTCTACTGATCTGATACGTATCTGGGTATCACTGAAGTTGACCATGACAACCACATAGGAAGCATGTGCTCCTACTCTGTAGCTTGTCAAAATGCACCTGTAATGGGGCAGTATTTCAGGAGTATATCTATGCACCACTCAAAGCAGAGTTATTTGCTAATGGGAAAAAAAATATCGGGCATTTGTGAGCCCATTTTGAGAAATATCTTATTATTAGACAAGATTAAATGAAATAATTCCATTAACCTTATTTTAGCAAAGAGTAGCCTTCGGAACTTGATGATATATTTGGAAATATATTTTCTGAAAAGTTATCTACCAGTAGTTCTACTGAGAGGCCAGCTCCAGAGGTATTGTGCTTTTTTTTAATTGGTTCACAGATCTGGATCCTTTTCTTAATCATGACTTTCTGGAGATCTTCCTTCTTATTACCTAAAGACTAAATGCAAGTGAATTTCAGAAAAACACCTTACCACCTCTTTTCCTGCTATTCATCTCAGTGATGCTGCAGTCTTGCCTATCAGTGAAAATACAAATTTAATACTAGGTTGCCTCATATAGGAGAACTTGTGAATATAAATCTACTACTTTTCCTGTTGCAGTGGTCTAGCTTCACTTGCCATCAAATTCATTCTCTTACAGAGTGTGTACAGTAAATGTGGTCTCTTTCCTCACCCTCAGAGTTTGCTTTGGATTTTAGTTGTTTTCTTTAACCAGGCCATTTGTCCTGTTTTACACAACCTCTTCTTGCTCGGTGCAAAATTTCTTTCATAATCAGTCTTAAAAACGACTATGGCATGAACTCCCTGTGAACTCCACAACTTGCCTCCAGCATTTCTTACAGATCAGCTGTGATACATTGGTGCAGTAGGCAGTGAAGAAAAAAACTTGATGCTTGGTCAAACACTACCCCTTTTCCTCAATGATGTTATTTATTATAGGGGGTATGTCACAAAAGTGTTGGCCTGTGCTTTTTTATGACTATCTCTTGGAATTCAAGAATGGTGCCATATGATGTTCATCTGAACATCAGGAAACACTTTTTTACTGTGAGTGTGACCAAGCACTGGCACTGGTTTCCCAGAGAGATTGTGGAGTCCCCATCCTTGGAGATATGCCAAAGCCATCTGGACATGGTCCTGGGCAACCTGCTTGAGCAGGGTGCTGGACCAGATGACCTCCAGGGGTCCCTTCCAGCCTCAAGCATCCTGTGATCCTGTGACTTTTTTCACTTTTTCACCTTTCTTTTGGTAGTATATAACCATTTTTAACAATTTTTTTGGCTTGTTTATTTGACTACCACTGGAAAACCTGTATTTTGTTGTTTATCTATTTTGAGTTGTAAGCAGGTGTCCATTGGCCGAAGTAATATTTTTGAGGTATCATAGCTGCTAAAATGTCTTGTTGTCTTGTCTGAGAGGACTACTAGGGCAGTTCATCTAATTTCTAGTGGCCTATGATAACTGAGTAGTTCACAGTGACAGTTTCACTTGCTTTTTTGCTTCAAGGACTGAAGTTCACGTGTACATTTTTTTCCACATGTACATAAATTCCTTTCCTGAATTGTTCTACATATGGCATTTCCTATGTTGCTTGAGACTCATCTTTCTGACTTTAGCTAGCAAAAAGATAGGCCTGTACTCTGAGCTAGCTATAAGGTTCCTCCTGAAATCAGTAGGAAGAAATAGGTGCCTACAGGGCAGTTACCTCATCCAGAGAGCTGTCTACTAACTTTCAGGGCAGAGTAGGCAAGTAGTTCAGAGGACATGTGTAACTTCTGTCTGCCTGCAGTTAGGGGAGAGAAATTCAACTGTAGGCTTCTGTATGGTCCTTCTCTGTTGCTTTTTTTTCAGAGTGGCTCTGATTTCTTAGGAGATTTTCTGTTTTCATTAGCATGGATATTATGATATGAGAATATAGGAGGCAATAACCTACACATTTGGCTTGTGTGAAGTCCTGCTGTTCTGAGAGACAGGTGAGGTTGCTCTGCGAGTGCCCAACACAACATTTGCGAACATGTATTCATCTTTGCTCTGGAAGATTTTTTTACTGAACTCTTTCCACCCCCTTGCCCTGAAACCAGTGCAGAGCAGTCCCTTAGCCTTCAGTTTTATATTTGCTTCTTATAGAAAGATAGACATCCTTGTAGCTGGCTGAAGATCTCACGGTCTGACTTAATTGCTATCTATTTGGTAGTGTGAGGCTGCTCTGCATAACTTGGTAAGCACATACCTGTCTTGTGTACCACGCATCAAATACGTAACACTGCAGATTGAGTAACAGGCAGCAGCCCTTAAAAATGCCCTGTGATGATGTGTATTTAATTTCTGCCTGTATAGTTCCCTCTCCTTGAACATACAGCTCGAACTTTTCCCACCTGAGGGGTACCGAAAGGTATTCCTTTTCCGCTGGCCTTTCACCCGTAGCGGTAAATAAAATGGGTCTTACGGGACACCTTCGTACGGCTAGACTGTCCTCCTGCTCCCTCCCCAGCCCTCATAAATGGGGCTGCCTGCGCTGTCAGCGAGGAACACAGAACCTCCGGCTTGTGCGGTTCCCAAAAGGGTAGCCGGGCTGTGTCGGGGAGATGGCGCCTTGCCACGAAGGCACCCTGGCAGCTCCACATTTGGGCTACGGTGCGCCAGGGCTGAAGGCTGCGTCCTCCCTCTGTTTCACTCCCTAGCATGGGAAGTCGCCACGTTCGGCGGGTGCCTGGGTGCAGGAGCTATAACTGCTTCTCTGTTGTCCGAACGGTGGCCCGAGCACAGGACCGGTGTCACGGCACTGAGGGGGCCGGTGGCTCCCCGGGGCTGCCCGTTGGGAGTGACGGGGACTCGCCGTGGGGGCGATGGCAGGGCCTGGCAGCCGCGGCCTGTCCCATCTCCTCAGCCACCAGCAGGGCAGCCGGGGGGGGCACTGGGACAGCCCCAGCCCCGGCACCGGTCCCCTCCCTGGGGCCGGGGCCTGGCAGAGGCCGGGCAGGGCTGTGGGCCTGTGGGTTGGCCGGCACGGCAGGGCCCACGGCCGGGCAGGGCTGTGGGGAGACGGAGACCGGCCCTGCTGTGGGGTCACTGGGGCAGCAGCTGGCGGCCCTGGGGGGGTGACATGGGGCCCTGGGCCATGGGAAGGGTGGGGGCATTCCTGGGAGCTCCAAGGTTAATTAAATTTCATTTAATTTCAGATTTCTTCCGTGCTCCCCCTCAGGGCTGGGCGGCGGGTTTACCACGGCACCCTCATGGGGGGCTGGTTCTCAAGGCGGCTGCCGGTGTCCCCTGGGCAGCAGCTTTTCCATCTCCCTCCACTGCAAACGTGAGTCCAAAGGCTGCTGTCTGGGTGCGTGATCACAGCTGATGGTCAGGTAGGAGAAAATGGTAAAAGGCATGATTTGCTGTTTAATGTTGTAGGTAAAAATGAATGATGTTGACCTGTTCCTCTGCCTGTTCCCAGCGCTATCCTTTTTCCTCCTTGTACCCCTCCCACCACCACCAGATTTGGAGGCTGTGCGCTCCCAAACCTCTTCTGGTGCCGGCTCAGTCCCTTCCCTCTCAGAGACTGGGACTCTCGGAGGCAGAGCCTGCTCTGCTGCAGCATGATCCCTTTGCCCCATAGTCCTTCACTGTCTCCTGCTCATTCCTGGATGCTTTCCGAGCTTCCAAGTGAAAGAGCGCAACCTATGCACCGTATAATGTGCACTAATCATTTTCTATGCTGGTAACTGCAAAAAAGACTGGTTTACTGCATAGAACTGCTGAGATAGCTGTTCTCACTTGGTAACAGGTATTGATTTTATTAAGAAGAGTTTTGCTTTAGTGTATCAGGTAATGGTTCTTTAACTGTAAGCAGTTAGATGTAAACTATTTTTTTATTATTATTTTTCTTTTAATTTTAAATGTATGTGTTTGGCTTCCTGATGCCTATCCTATGCTACTTTTTGAAATTGTGCTATATAATGTGTGACACTAAAAGCAGGTAAAAAAAGATATTAACAACTTTTTATTGTCTTAAGAGTGGGCACCTGATCATTTTTTGTCTCTGAGCAACTCTCAGTTAATGTCTTGCCTTAAAATTCCAGTCCTTCACTGCATGGATGCAATAATGCACTGGCCACACAGGGTATGATTTTTATTTGTGTGTTTCTCATAGGAGTTATCTGTAATTTTGGTTTAATGTGCTGGGGTTAATAACTCTCTTCCTTTCGCTAAATGTCTCTCTAACATTTGTACTACCTGAACTTTCACTGTCTCTACTTCTTACTTGATATTCTGCTCTTAATTTACTCAGCCTCATGGTACTGTGATTATATTATCAGGGAATTTAAAATTTCTTTTGATTATATTATAAAATAATTTAAAATTTGGTTCTGCTATTTTCCTTTCTCTTCGTGCACACTTCTGAAGAGGTCTTTGAGCCTTTCACACACATTGATGCCTACTGTTCATTTGCATTCCATTTCTTATTGTGTTCTGCTGCGTTGTCTTTGCATCTGGTGCTAGTCTGAACTTCACAGTCCATTTATTTTTTGCTGTTTTGCACTGCAGTGATGTCACATACATGCAAAGGTCTCTGAGTCACTGCTTACTTTCTCAATATGGGGGCATTTTTTTTGTTGTCTGTAATCCTTTGCATAATGACTTGTCTTGTCAGAATTTTTGCTTATTTACCCCATATAAAGACATTTCATTATTATAATTTTTTTTCCCACAATAACCATAGGTCTTTGGATTTTGTTCATCTTTTCTACTTTGTGTTCGTATGCCTTCCTTTGTCGAATTTTCAGTAAGTTTTCATGCCTTACTTGCTCTGCCTTCTGAAATACCTTTGTGACTGCTTTGCTTATATTCTCTATTTGGATGTGAGCTTGTTCACTAGTTGTGCACATGTCTTTAGTTCTCTGTACAGTTAATGGGATCTCTAAGCATTCTCATTTGAGTGCCTGGATTTTTGTCCTGTCATTATTCTATCGCAAATTAGTTCAGCCTGTAGAGTTTGGTAATTGCATGAATCAGTCATCTTTGTGTAGTTTGCCAAAGCTCTGACCCATTGTTCTGCAGGTTCTTGATTGATAGAAAAAGGAGTCTTTCATGTAACTGGATTTTTTAATGAAGTAAAATGCTCAGGAGCGTTAAGATTCCTCCCTGCCTGCTGCTGACGTAGTGGGATGTCACCTCAGTATAAGACACCCTTTGCCTGTAACTACTGTAACAGTCTGCTCCTCTTTGTTTCCTGTTTTCTAGAGTCACGTTGCAATCTGTTGTTTTCGTTCTGTGTCTGTGTAGTTCTATATGTTCTCTCTTTAAATGCTCATCTGCTCGGGCACTGGACTATATTCTCACTTAGGTTATGATTTTTGTTGTCTGTAAGATCACATTGAATTTTGATCCTGTAATTGTCCATAAGCACAAAAAGATGGTCAAAAGAGGACCACATTCATGTTTTGTTCCTTCCTTCACATGTAAGGTCCTCACCACTCTCACAAACATGGGCATTTTGTCTTTGGGAAGAGCTCTACGACATTGTTCTGACAACATTACTCTCACCTTTCTGTCACCTCCATCTCTTCACTCTGTGCCTGGCCTCTAGTCCCTTGTTCCTTATCCCCCTGGCTCTCTGCTGAATCTCTCACAGTTTTGTGTCCTGGTATCTTTGCCCAGTCAGCTCCATGCTCACATACTTCATCAAATCTGTCTCACCTGTCCTTTAGGGCATCTTTTCACTGGTTTGCAGGTTCGCTGCTTTTAGCCACCTTTTTGCTACTCCTCCTGACACTGCTTCTTGCCACATCTACTTGCTTATCCTATCTTTTATTCTTCCTTTGTGTAGGAGTCAAGTAGATTCCTGTCCCTTACTTGGGATCTGGAACACGTGATGGGAAGCTGGTGTGGAAAAGAAGGTGTTGCATTATCCCTGGAAAATGTGAGTGGAACAGCAGTTTTAACTGTTGAACCTTAATTAATCTCTGCAGTACATATGCAAAACTGGATGATTCCCCCAGCACCAGAAGGCTTGTAGCACAATCCATTTGAATGCATATTTGCAAAGCACATTTTCCTGATACAAAGGCCATTACCTTGTCCCTTTGTAGTTTCTGCTCTAAAACGTAACTTTCAAAGAAAGGATCACCAGTTTTAATACTGAAAACACCCATGCTTTCTTTGGGAGTCTTTGAAAAGTGACAGTTCTATGGTAAATGGAAAACTGTTCAGAAAAATTCTGGCTAAGCCAGTAAGAAAAGAGAAAATCTCATCTCCAAAACTTAGTGGGTCAAGGTCACAAATAAAACACAGCAGCATCTTACAGAGGAATTAATAAGACAATTATAATAACAACTGATGATAATAAATTTATTAAAAGAAAACTTCAGTCTGAGTTTCAGAAAAAACTTAAAGTATAGGATCCATTACTTTAGCTGGGGTTGAAATGAGGAAAAGTGTTGTATGGGGGAATAGTTTCATTTAAATCCACCGAATCAGTATGCAAGAAAAAAAAAAAAAAGCCATGTCAATAAGAGAGAAGTCATTGCTTAAGGAGATAATCTTTCCCCATTAATGAAGGAAACTATATGTGAGCTGGTTGTGCACATGAAGAAAGAAAGAAATAGTGTCAGCACCTGCCATGGCTAACCTTAAGATGCTGAATCAAAGGAGTGAATAAAAACTTTGTGTGTCTCAAGAGCATTTTATTCTGTATCCCTTCACTTAGAATAAATAAATTTCTGTTCCAGATGAGTTTAATGTCATTCGTAGGTGCAAATCTTTCTTAAGACCTCTAAATATATTTGGCTGTAGTTATGCTACAGCAGTCTGGTTCTGATTTGCCAGAGGCCAAAAAGCCTCAAGAGGAAGGGCATTTTTATGATACCTGACAGTGCACTTTTGGGTAAAACAAAGCTTACTCCTAAACATAATGTCATTTGAAAAACTTTTATTTCCAATCTATGCACTAATGGAATAACCACTAAATGAACAGCTCAGCATTTAACTTCTAGTGTAATGATGTCTTCAGTGCCTTCCTAGCACCATTTCTATTGACCTTGTCAGATTGTTTCTGTTTCATAGCCTGAGTCTGTCACTCCTGAGTCCTCTTTGTTTATTTCTGTGCCTTCATTGTATTTGCAGACCAGGTCCAGATGCTGTTTTCCAAAAGCAATAAGCTGTTTGGTCCTAGGATATCTGTTTTGTTTGGTAACAGTACCACACAAATCTAACAGAGGGTACAAATTGGGACCAGGTTCACTGTGTATGAAATGGAGTGAGAACTTTTTCTGAGAATTGATTATGACTGAGAAGTCACAGATAAAAAGGTGCTACCTAAACCAGATATAACCATGAAACTTTGTCCCTTGCACTATTCCCTCTGTTCTGTTCCCCTTGAAAAGTTCAGCTATTTAAAGCAGTTTACCTCTTAGATAATTGATCCACCATTATATAGAGTATCCAGGTTTTACACTAGTGTGCAGGCTTTAGAATTTAATTCCAGACTTATCCTAGGATGGTTTACTGTCCTTGATGTAGGGCCCATTTGATATAATCAAACTCCTTTCCATCAGATGAACTTAACAGGGAATGTTTTGGGAATTGGTGCTTTCAACATTTAAAAAACCCATACTTTTTAAAGGCAAGTGGCCTAAGCTGATTGCAGGTATTCAATGACAAATAAGAACTTTGGTTTTAACTTTCTAGAAGTCTTAGGGATAGATGGCCTCAATAGTCTTTTTTCATTATTTTGTTTGTTTGTTTGTTTGTTTCTCCCCTTTGGCCCCATCTTACTTTCATTGAAAGCATTTGACAGGGGCAAGGCAACAGAAGCCCTTAGAGGAAAGAGTTTTGTTGCATCAGGCAGAATATTTTTCATGGGACAAATGCACTCATTGCAAGGTATGTGACAGATTGCCAAAACCCATTTGTGCATTTGGCCCTGGTTTGTTTTGATTTTTGGATCTTGGTGTGTATGGTAGGATGATGACAGCGAGACTGTCACAAGAGCAAATAATGGAAAGAACATCCCTGTGTTTCACAGCTCATCTCCCCTCAGTTTTTGAATTGACCAGAATCAATTTCTACTGATTCTTGCTTTTTCCCCCTTGCATCACATTTCAGCTGGGCTCCTGGTGCTCTTCTTTTTATAGAATACAAGGCTACACGCATGCTGGTCACCTAAACAGTGCCAAGGCTCAGGCACTGGCCCGTGATAGTGCATAACTGTGACCACGTTCCTGTTTGACCCATGGCTGCTAACATGCTTCTAGACATCCTTTGGGGAGGACCATATGCCGAGGACTTTTCTTGGCAAAGCCATATGGATGAGGCCATCCAGCTGTGTATGGGGAAGGGAAAGCTTAGCCATCTGAAGGGGAGTCACACTGTACCACTTGCCATCTCAGTGCCAGAGGCCAAGCTTTGGCCTGTTTAAGTTGCTTCTGTAGGTGCAGTCTAAATGTATCAGCTGACTGACCTCAGCAGGGGAGTGTTCCGTGAAGAAATGAAGTGAAGCTGGCTTCACTAGAAATGAAGCTGGAGCTTTATTTTCTTTAAGCTGTGACATGGATGTGGGCGTTCTACTTTTGTTATTAGACCACATGCAGTTTGATGGAGCTTCAGAAACTATCAACAGAAAAGGGCCAAGAGATGTTTAAACAGTGCATGTCCTTCTTATGTATCTCTTCAGGTTTCATTTGTTTTTCCCATATAACTCTCCAGTTTTCACTGGAGTGTTCTGGGCTTGTCTGTATTTGCGACTTTTATCTCTGCAAACACTTTTAGACTCCACAGCACAGGGTCTGATAACCCGTACCAGGGAAGTTGCACTTCGGGACAGGACTAGCAAAACTGGAAAAAGTAAAAAGTTGATGAATGTATTTAAAGATAGTTAAAATAAAATAAAAAATGCAAATGTACTATTTTCTTGCAGCCTCCCTCTCCCCTTCCCCCCGCAACTAGTTAGGTTTGAAAAAGGTTCTTGATAAAATGCTACTGCTGACTGACTACTGTTATACTGTTGGTAAGGTATCATAGGGTATGTTGTGACAAGCCGTGGCAGATATTTTAAGCTGGGTTTTTGTGCTGAAAGGTCACAGACAGGTATAAAGCTGTAGGTTCTAGTTCCTGAAATGTTGCCAGGGCTCACCCCCTGCTCAGGCTTGCTGGGATGAGAGGGTACAGACCTTTCAGAAGCTACTTTCTAGTAGTCAGCAAGAAACCACTGTGATTTTGATAGCAGCACCGAACGGCCAGGTTTCCAAGGCTAGTATCTGTGCTGTTACTTCTGGTCTATATGTGTGCTGACAACCACTGAGTACAAGCCTGTGGAATTTGCCAGAGAGTACCTTGTCTTCTCATCCGGGCTCACCACTTGATTTCTCTATTACCTGTGACACCAGTCTTGCACGTTCTGTTTGCTCTATGTGCTTCTCAAAGGCAATATAATTGCTTCTGGAGATCTACAACCTGCTTTGCTCTCTCAGCTTATTACCTACCCGTCTTGTCTTTGCTCATAGGCTGTCTCTCTTTCAGACTTTCCTCGTCCAGCAACACAAGTGATCTCCAGATGTTTCATAACCCTCTGACTCTCCTCTAAGCAGAGGGCTGCCTTCATGTCTCTTCTTCTTTTCCTGCTCAAAAACCCTGCAGTTTTCAAAATGGAAAAACTGGGACACCATTTGTAACAAGCACAAAGCATGGATCAGGGATGCCTATCCACTTCCACTTGGACAGGAAGGAGAATAGAAGAGGAAGAACAAACCGTTCTTTCTCACCATATTCAACCAAGCAGAATTGTCTCTTTCAACCCTTTCCACAAATAAGTGGGAATGCAGGACTGTAACATCAGCTGTCGAAACCTGAGAGCATACAGGACTTCTTCTTAATGGAGCTGGAAAGTGAGCTGGAGAAGGAGAAGAGCAGCATGTAGTTTAGCTGAGGAATAATGCAAGTGGAAGAATGGAGGGATGGAAACGGGGGAGGTAGGAAACAGAAATATTCTGAAGAATAGTCTTTCACAAACATCTCTTGGGCTAAAAAATCCCTCTGCGATTTGCTTCAACTATTTTAAGGATCCCATATATTTGAGTGGGGTCGGACTTGTGCAGAAGCAGTTTGAACAGGTTTCTTAAGATCTTGCAGGAGATTTTGAAAACTTAAAAAAAGAGATAGCCTGGAACAATAGGTCAGGTACTGAACACAGACTGGATTTCCAGGTTTCTGAGGTGGGTTTTTTAAGCTTCCAAGATTTTTAAAGGTTTGGGTCAGGTCTTCAAAATGGTCTACTACTGTAGTTGAGCTCTTTTGAAAATCTGGCCATAAACCAATGTGGAAAAAGAGGTCGGGAGGTGGGGAATGTCCAGATCTACCTAAAACTTCAGCTGCCTGTTGTAATTTTCATGGAAAATTTGGCACTTGAGAAGTTTCTGACTTCTTGAGCACCCCAGAATGACTTGTGGCCTACACTTGTAAAATAGTAGAGAAATCACTATGTAGGGAGTTAGCAAACTTGCCATAATATATTATACACAGATGTATCTTCTGGTCAACATCCTCTTTAATTTACTGGTTGTTATGTAGGACAAATGTTCCTTGTCCAAAAGGTAATTTTAAAACCAAAAGGAGAGTTGTTTATTAACAATAGTCTGCAAAAGCACAGGAAGGGCTTATTGTTTTTAGAAAGAGCCAACAGAAAATAAAGATGTCACAGATATAAAAATAAACCTATACAAAACTGTGTACAAAGTAAATAGCCAGAATAAATTCATTTTTGAGCATACATAGCCAAATTATGTCATGCATGTGAGTCCCCTCTTCCCCACTTGAAATCAAAGCAACAATTCAAGATGCGAAGTAGGAGAATTATTTTTTGTGGGCCTAATTCAAGGCTACCCTATGACAATAGACCTGTTTTTGTGCTTTCAGTCTAGATGCTTACGCTATCGTATTTCTACAAGTACAACTTTCCTCCTTGACACCTAGTATAAAGCAAAGAGAGTTGAGTAGCTTCCATAACAACAAAATCCCCAAATGTATGGTTGGTCAGTCAGAGGAGTCGTAACCTATAAATACAACCAGCTGTACACATCACATACATTTTCAGTTCCTGATTCAGTGTGGGAAATCCCGGTAAACTTGCTGGAGATCTGTGTAGGTGGATTCAGCCCACTCTTGCCAGGTCCTATCTGAAGCCAGGGGGTGTTAATGGTAAAGGTGGGTAAGAATAGTGACACATTGATATAGGGCAGTACAGAGAAGCGAGTTTTCTCTGCCACTTGAAGTTGCTGCTCTTTCCTTTAGTGAAAATATAGTTAAATCCTCTTATGTAGCTGTTCTGGCAGAATGCAATCACACAGAGAAAATGTGATTGTAAGGGGTCTAGAGCAGTGGTTTTCAACCTTTTTCAGTGAGCAGGAAAAAATCCTGGTATGGAATGGACCCCTGGATTGTAAGCTGATTGGCTTTCCCTAATAATCTTTAGGCCCCCACAGACGAGGGGTAATGCTGCAGATCATAGAGGGAAAAAAGTCCCTTAAGCAGAGCCATTTCTTCTCTGGATTTTTGTAACCTGTTCCACAGAGCATCAATTCACTGGACCTTCTCATCTGATCACTCACAAGATAGTAACGAGCCTGCCTGAAATAAAGCAGGGTCAATTTGCATCACAGCAATTCTTTCTTAAAGATCATTTTCCGCACCGAATTGACTTGTCATTGCTAGAGAAGGACACAGAGACATGTAAGTCAAGTAGATCTTGTACATCCTCACAAATTCTCTTCCACTACAATACCTTATGGACAAAATTCCCCATTGGCTTCACAGTGGTTTTGTGAAAGTGTCATGCCATTCCTTTTGAGACATTAAGGACATGGGTGCAACAGGAGTGAAGCACAAGCACGCCCTGAAAAGTGAATTTCTCTGTGGATTGTTGCAGTTGGGTGAAAGTATATAGATGTAAGGGACAAGGTTTGAGTTGAGAGAGAGGTGGTCCCCATTTGGTCAAGCATAGGTACAGGGAAAGACTGATTGGAATATGGTTTCCTATGCTTTGCATTAAAGAGTTTACATTTGTCAAATAATAAAAAAAGTGCAGAAAATATATCAAGCTTTAGAGTAAACCACAGCATTGTAGTTGTCAGCTTAGTTTTCTCTGTCGTTAAAAGCTCTGTCTCGTAGTTTGGCAGGGTAATCCCTTAATCACCTGGGCAGTCTTCTAAGGCAACCCCTTGTAAAAGTAGTGCATGGTTTCAATGTAAAGTGGTCTTTGTAGTATACCTGGAGCTGCTTTGGCACCTCAGTGGTCATGATGTTCTCTGCTGGTTCATCATAAACTGCATAGGTATTTTCTACTTGCCATTTAATAGAGTTAATATAGGGAAGAAAGTGTGAAGGCATGTCTTTTGTGAAGCAGCTGTATCCCACTAGTTTTGTTGTGTGTGGTGCACTGTTCTCTGATATACAAAGTTGAAAACATTGAAAGATAATTTCCATGGGAGTTCCCTTGGTAATTTCCCATGTTCCTCAAATAGCGTAGCCAGAAAGTCACCAGAATTTTCTGCAAAATTCCTGGGGCTAAGAGAATGCACAAAGATTTCTTTCATTGTGCAATGCATGAAAGAACAATTAACCGAAATACAAAAGAAAAAAAAATTGTTTAAATGAGACTTCTTTTATCTATACCACTGTTTCCAAGGTTATATGTATGCTTGATGGGAGATGAAAGTGCAATGTAATGTCACACAAGGCTTATAGATGGCCACATTTCTGCTCTATTTGGGCAGGGGGCAGATTTGTAATAAAGTCAGCAGGTTGAGAAAGCTCTGTGGTCGTGCTCTCTGTTCCGGTACTGCCACAGCTGCTGGTGGGGAGAGGCAAGGCAGAGCAAGGAAAGGAAGGACTTGTGATGGCTGAAGCTGGAAGAGGAGGAAGGAATGTGACAGCCTGGGAAAGGCAGGGGCAAGTGAGAAGGCAGTGACAGTAGCTGTAACGGGAGAAGGAAAGAGATGGAGGAGGACTGAGAAAGGAGTGTAATAATTTGTGTGGGGTGGCAGGAAATGAAGCAAGAACAGATGGGAGGATGCAAATGAGAAAGAGAAGGCAGCAGCAGCAGTCAGGCTCAGCTGCAGAGAGGTTGAAACTGCCACCCATGTTTAATATAATCCTCAATTTGACTCTTGCTTTGAGAACAGGGGTATCTGGAATATGGGTTATGGAATGATTTGGGGTGTATCTTTATGGCAGTCGACATCTCTTCTGCAGCAGCTGGCTCGAGCCCTCCAGCCCAGACAGAATGAGCTACGTAAATTGGTGAGAAGGGAAGGAACTGCTCCTCCTCTCTATCTGTCTCACACCCTCTCTCTGGATCAGCTAGCCAAAGAACTGACATCCTGATGGGGCTTCAGCATCTTGCCAAGAATACCTAGGAAGCAGAAGGGCACTGGAACCATAAATCTAAGTCTTGCAAAACAAAATCTGTAGTGATATACATAAAATCGATGCTCCACATTGAGCTCTATAAACTGAAATTCACCATTTTCTCTCCTGCTAGAGAAAGTACATATAGCTTAAAAAATTCTGGAGAAAGGATGCCATTATTTATTAAATTATTTAAGATAAATGCCTCATGAACCCTATTGACTTAATAACCATTGCATTCCATTGGATTTTATTCACAGATGGTTTATGTATATATTGGAGTCACAGTAAACTGTGTGCACAATTTCCATTTTTAGAGTGTTGTTATAGTTTGATTCTCCTAATGGAGAACTTATGGACTACTGAAGTTGATTTCAGTACAGTCAAGACTGGCTTAATATGAGAAGCCCTGAGCACATTGTTCTCCTTTACTAAAAGGTTATAGTTCTTCAACACCAGTGCCAAAAGTTACATGAGGTATAGTGTCTTAAAATACACGTCATGCCTGTTCCTCGAACTGGTGTAACAGAAATACTGTGCTTGCTCTAAGCGATTATACAAAAAGAATCTTGCCCTGTTTTGAACTTTGAGTTGAAGGACATAAATATTTTGAAACGAGTTGTTGGCTTACAAATGTGACTCCAGCTGAGACTTTAAACATCAAAGAGACATGTTGATGGAGATCAGTAAGAATGTACAAAGCCATATGACTTGGAACATGTCAGCCAGAGATGAAAAAGAGACTGAAGCCCTGTGATCCTTACTTTCCCATAGTAGGTTGCCTTTTCCTGGGGATGCTCAACTGCTGTTAAAGACAAAATAGTGCCCTAAATGTTCATTTTCAGTTCTGTATGATACCAAATTATGCTCAGACAGAGATGAGTCATGGACAATGTTTTTGTTATTGTGTAAGGTTTAGGAGAGGTCATTTATCCTTTTTCAACCACCAGCAGAATTTCCCAGGTACTACAGCTGTTAGGCATTGGACAAGCCCTTATTGGGACAACAAGGTCAGGTAAAGTAAATCAGAATGAGGCACCTGCAGGTAAATGAGCATACTTCATCAGAGGTGTTAGATGAAGTTTAGTATGTTCTTCCTCTTGCTGAGGAGGAGTAGGGGAAGGGAGGTGGTATGCAAGGAACAGTTTCATGAGGAGACACAATTCAGCCTTTCACTGGATAGTAGTAGCAGCAACTACTGTGTGCCTTTTCTGGGAAAGGGACCTTCCAGAGTGTCTTTATCTTAACTTTTGTATGTGATTGCAGAGGATCTGAGAGATTTTTTTTTGTTTAGGGTGGAAAGTCTTGATTCACCTCCATCTCTACCCCATGTTTGTTCTCTGCTTTGTATAATTATATTTTACTTCTTACTGGCAAAAAAGCAAGTGTAGAAAGCCACCATATCATATTCGGATATCATCCGTTGGTGCCTGTATGAAGGGAAAGGAGGCAGAAAATTAAACTCCTCTTTTCCATCACATACAGTTCATTCTGCCTGTAATTAAACTTGGCAGTGAGTGGTTCTATAACTCACTTGTAGGATTTTAAGGCTGAGTTTTCTTCACAGTAGTTGACAATAGAGCTTGTACTCCTTTTTCTAGGAAAGGATTGCATCCTTTTATCTTTTGCTTTAAAAATGGCCAGACCTGGACCTGTACTGGGGCATGCCTTATGTCTGCAATGCAGCCATTCCAGTGGTGCCAGAGCCAACCTTCTCAAAATATAGAAATGCATCATGCTAGGAAACCTATGGTGAGTCTCAATCTGATTTCTTCACTGAGGAAATATGTGTAAGCAACCAAGCTTGTGAACATGCCCACGTGCCATCTGAACTGCACAGTAGGATTTTCTGAGCAATTTCTTTTTAACTCCCTCATATTCTTTCAAAAGTGAAGGTAAGTCTATACAGTCTTCTTTACAGGTTTTGATATGAATTTTCAAAAATGGGCACACAAGCAGAGTGTCTTTCAAAAATTAAAGGGATTTTTAGGTTAAAGAGCCCCCAAACTCTACCTATAGTCATTTCAGTGAGAAAAAGAAGAGAAAACATTTGAGATTATTCTTGTCATGAGTTTTTTCTTGGAAGCCTCAAAACTTGATTTTATAGTCTACTGGGTTGTTAGTTCCTGGGCAATTTATATGCCTACACTTGTAAAGAAAAAAGCATATATGTAAACTCCTATTCAAGAAAACATAGGTTTTGTTCCTCTTAAGTCCCAAATGTTTTGAAAAGGTCAGGTTTCAGCTTCCTCACAGACTTTCTCCCAGCTGTCAGAAAGAGCTCCTAATTTAGGTCAGATGGGGAGATAGTCCAAATGTGCACCTCAGGTCGGCAACCTCCTTCATCAGTTCTGAAGGTAGTGTCAAAACTGTCACCCTCCTTTTCTTAACCTTTCTTTACCATTTGGAAACCTAGTGGATCACCCAGTGGATCATCACAAGGAAACCGTTTGAATCACCTACTGAAATGAGAATTAGGGGAAAAAATGTTATACCATACACATTCCTATGTAAGAAGGATGAAACCTTAGACGTACTGAGTCAATGGCCTAACATTCCCTGTTAATCCAAAGAGTTCATTGTCAAAAATCCTTGCCTCGAATTAGTTACACTTCAAAAAGAGTTGTATAGTCTGGTTCTGATACCGACCATGGTTACTGACTAGCAACATAAATTGGCCTTATGTTCTTCATGAAGGTATTTGCTGATTATGGTATGAATGAGCCTGAGAAGGATTTTTCAGTGTGCTTCACCTTCTGACCAGGGGTGAAAGCTGAACACTGAAAGTCTAAAAAGCAGATCTGTTACAAGAAGTTTTCTGCCTCCATTTTAAATTTTGTTTTATCTCTAGTACTTTGCCTTTAACTCTTCTTTTCCGTATTTAGATTTTGCTCCACCATACCAGCAGCTATATATTGGACAAGGGTACAGAATCAGAAAGATACATTGAGCATAGCACGCCCACGCAAGCACTCCACAAGAATTGCTGTGGTTGATGTTTCTGTGCAACATGCATAATCTGATCTTGTAGAAACGGCTGTTTCTATGTGTCTTGTTTATTATTGAGGGCAGCACCATAGCCACCATAGTCAGGTGATAAATGTTCACTTTATAGTTACTGGTTTGTCCTTCTCTCACCTTGCAGTAAGGCTTCCTTGTTATGATCATAGGAATAAAACAAGTTTCTTATGAGAAATGGTGTTATAATTTTTGAGGCTGTTTTCTTTTTTTCCTGGTATCTGACAAATTCTGTATGCAAAAGAGTTGCAGGACTGGAAGAGTTAGCCAGCAAAGCTTTAAAATAGTGCCATGTAAGCATTGATAAAAAGGAAGCCAGGAAATTAATGAATCTGCTGCAGTCTCTGACACCTAAGAAGCTTCACACAGTCTGCTTCCTTCTAATATTATTTATGTTCCTTTAAAAATAATTTTCCTGCTTGCATTAATTGCTGCCTTTGGCAGTCATTTCATTTCCTTCAGTCTTCATTATCTTAAGTGAAAATGGCAGAAAGAGTATTTGCCAGTGTCTCTTCCTCCTCCTCTGTTCTAACGTTTTGTTCACCCATTTTCATCTAGGAACTGAAAGACGAAGAGATTACTAAATTCTCATCTGGGAGCATGTTCTCCACCTGACCACTTTTTACTCTGAATGTTCTTCTTCCTGTGCCTTGTGTTTTGTTTATCATATTACACTTTTCCTCTTTCAGCTAATGTTTGCAGTTTGTTAGTCATACCTATTGGCACTGCTAGGACTTTGGGGTTTATTTTTACAGGTGGAAAGTATATCTTTTGGGAGTAACGCTGTTGTTTGAAGTACTTGCCCCTTCCTCTCTCTTTTTTCCTCTTTCTCACATTATTTTGTTTGATTGGAGAATTGATTTTTAACACTACATGTGAGCTCTCCCCCCTTTCTGTCCTCTACCTTGACATTTACACAGATCTGAAACTGTATTTTGGCTGTTACTCAAGCTATTCCCTGTGATTTCCTTCCTGTCTCTGTTTCTTGCTTTTGTTTTGTACAAGGAAGCCTTCTGTTGATGTATGTACAAACACCTCTCTTTCTGTAGTCTTTGCAAATACCCATTCCTATTTTTTTAGCTGAGCTCTCCTGTAGTATGTGCCTAGTGACGAGTTCCACCTCACTTTCATCCAACACCTTTATTATTTTCTTATATTGCTGTACCCTTGGGTATAGAATAAAATCCCATTGCACCTTTTTTTAGGCTTGATTATGCTAAGATTTTGTCTAGTTCCCCTCTATAGCAGTCCATAAGAAGACCTCTTCTAAAGAAAATTGTTGCTGAGTATAGGTTACAATGCTAGGATCAGGTCTCCTAGTTATAGCTTCAAAACTGGGATCATACTGAGTTCCAAACTCTTTTGTTTAAGGAAAGACTTCTACCTCACTTATTCTTTCCTATATATGCTGAAGTACCTAGCCATGGTAATTTGGATTCCCTCTATAGCATATACTTGGTTCCCTTATTGTTCATTTGGGTTTTCTCTATTTACATATGAGTACAATGCAAATGTCCAGTGGTTCATTTTATTGCTGGGTTGAAAAAAGGGAAAAGGGAACATAAGCGTGTTTCTCCGAATTAGAATAATATCCCCCCCAGCTATCCCCAGTAGGAAATACTTTCCCAGTTCCATATTTCCAATCCTTTTGTTAACTCCTTCATTAGTGTGTGCATTTTTCCATCTGTATAGTATTTTTCCCTTCCATTCCCCAGTCCTTAACTTTAACAGATGGCTTTTTTCTCCTTTAAAATTTTCCCCTTCCACCTCAGTGACCTGTATCAACTCTGCTTCCCCTAATTTTACATCTCCTCTATACAAAATTAATGTATTTCAAGCTAAGATACTTAATCTTCTGCTCTGGCTTTATCCTCTTCATGATAATGCCTGTTTAATGCCCCTTTTTTAAGAGGGAACCAGGTAGCCTCAAGCCTAGCTAAGGAACCTATATGATGAGGGTCTGTGGAGAGAAGCTGCTACCTTTTTTGCCTCATCAGCACAGCACAGTGAAGAGAGGTCATGCCATATACTGGTTGAATTTTAATGGTGTTAAAATATTAAACATATTATCTTGGGATGTATCTGAGGACCCAACTAGCTAGAGGTGACAGGTGAAATGGGAGTTTTACATGCTATTCAATTCTAGTCTTCTGCTCAGATCTTCATGCTGAAAGCCGTTCAGCTTCACAAAAAAACTGGAACCTAAAAAATCTTCATTTCTAGCCAACAGAGAATGAGTTCTGGTGCAAGGTAAGCTCTAGCTGAAAGATTTGCCTTCTGCATCTAAATTTAGCTCCTGAGAGTAGCTGCCTCTGCAGAGTAGTTCTCTGTTACGTGTTATTTTCTAAATATGGTGTTTTTACACAACATTAAGTAAGGCTGTCAAATGAGGTATTTTTATATGGGGAAGTACATACCGATACCTGTTTTCTTTTGTTTCAAATAATAGTATAGAACTGCCTCTACAGTGCATGTACATTCGCAAATACCAGTTTATAAACTGTGCTGAAGTGTCATCATTGTCACTTAATTTTTCACTGCTCATTAAATCCAAAACATGCTTACACATGCATGAGCATGCTTCCAATGCTTCCAGATAGATTCATGGGGCTTGTTTGTGGATCAAGGCTAAAACAGTGTCATAGGGTGAAAATGTAGGTCTTTGGAGGTACAGCAATGACTTATGAGTTCTCATGACTTCATGGGAATGTCGGTAATGCAAAGAATTCAAGTTTTACTCTTGCAACAAAAATTCCGTTTGTGTTCAGTTGTTGTTTGCTTCCTTGTAAAACCCTATAGCAGATATGTCAAGCATCTTGTAAATATACCCCCAAATACTGTCATGTGTTTTGGTTTCTTTTGGGGTGTGTGTCTGCATGCTTCATCGGTTCTTCAAAGTTGAAAGTGCCTGTTTAATTAAGGCTTGGTACAATCCCTCTTAAGTGACATTGAAAGACATCCATTTAGACCTCTTGTCCATTACAATGAAATGGTCACTACAGGCATTAGCAAAGGGTAATACCTTTAAATCTTCCTATATTTAAGCTACATAAATGTCTACACTTATTCCTAGTATTTTCAGTATCTCCCACGTAATAATGTGATTGCTGACAGTTTATTAACCAATCAGGGCAACTTAACAAGCACCTAAGATAAACACTTGACTTTCCCGCTTATCATTGCATCTTCTTGGAGTTTCAAATTATAAAATATGATACCAAAGTGTCATCATTGCTGGTGATGTGTGGAGCACAGTTGTAGTAAGAATGGAGGAACTGATGGAGGAGGGATCAGGAAGTCATTCTTGGATTTTTGCAGTTGACTATCTGTTTAGTTGTGATCTTTCTCTGCTCAGCATTTTTACGTAAATACAGGGAAAAGAAAAAAGATGTCTGTTCTATAAAGACATTGGGAAGAGTTGAGAGAAATGTTCAGTTTTGTGTGTGAAACAGAATTTTTTAATAATCTTACTTTTTAATTTTAAGAAACTTCAGGTGTTTCATTAAGAAATGTTTTTAATACCAAAAAAAAAGGTAAGTGGCTCTACTGAGACTATGCTGATATGAATTTAAAGGCAAAATATTTTCAAGAACTTTTCTTCCAACCACCGACCTCTTGTTCAGCCTTTTTCTTGTATCTCTGCAACCCGAGTATGTGACCTTTGTAGCTGAACGTGAATGTGCAGCTACATTGTCTTTGAACAATTTATTTGACTTCAGGCTACAGTGCTGAAAAGCCAGGAGCTGCTGAGAAAGGTTGCAACTAAAAGGGAAACAGCCTGTCCACCAGCTCTGTGTAGCTGGGAAATCTGAGTTCAAATTCAAAGGTCCTGTGTACACACAAACATTCCCCAACTGAAGGAGTGGAAAGTGCATCAACTGATATAGCTAACTTTGTGCAAGTTTGTTCAGCGTTCTTTGCTGTGTTCAGCTGTCTGAGTAGGGACCTTGACTTTTGGGCTAGCATTGAACCTATTTGTATCACAATAAGTTGTCTGAATACTCAGTAAAAAGAATCAGGGCTCATGTGCCTTATTAAGAATAAACCTATATGTTCTTCTACATTGCAGTGATTTGTTTAGACTTAAATAGCAACATTTTTTTTGGATTTTAAGAGAAATTATGTGCTCTCTGATACAACAGAGTTACATTGGAGATCTGTCTTCTTTTCTCATACCAAGAATTTTCATGTGACTTTATTTATGTTTAGTACTACACTGTATGGACATAAACACCATGTTCCAATTTAATCTAAACAATCAGGGCCTTCATTTATGAAGAACTGTGAGAAAGTCTGACAAGAGAGGTTCAAGGGAGAGTGCATAAAACCAGCCCTGGAATCTCCCAGCATATCTAAACTTGTCAGTAATTAAATTCAGAAACTGCTGGAATCCTTTAGAAGTTGAGTAGTTGGGGGAATATTTAATTTTTCTCCCTTAGTGGATTGATTACTATGGTATTTCTGTTACATGTGAAGAAATCAGACCCTATGTAAATCAGCCAAAATGCTCCAGGGCTTCTTTGGAAAGAAACCTTCAGTCTTGTTAGTATGTGGTTTAGCAGAGAGAGACTATTGGAGGGCATAATGTTTAGGTTTTGGCATTGTAAATGGGAAGTCAAGTATCTGAATTTCTCCTTGCAGGGAGATGACAAGGTAAGCTTAGTTGCTAAATACCTTTCACAGGTATGCTCACCAGAGGTTGAGCCTATCTTTCTTATTTCAACTCAAGAGGCAGGATGAAGGAAAGAGCCAAATATCACCTAGTAACATCAGGCAGAAGGCTTACCTTCCCCTGAAATGTGCTAATAAAGGTTAACTCACATCTAAGTGTAGCTGGAAAGAAAGCTGTGTTTCTCATCTGGGTTATCAGCAGCAGCTTCTCCTGAGCCCAGACATGTCTCAGTTCTGGTCGGCAGTAATGCCTGAAGGAGAACAAGGTCTGCTAATAGAAACCTTAGGTCTGCTGATACAAACCTTAGTTTTTCCTTTTGTGTAATCTATCATAATTACATACATACATTTATTTCAGGAAGCTTTACCTGAAATCTTGTTCTGATTTTGATAGAATTCAAGTGAAAGTCATTCTAATGTAAACTACCAGATATTAAAATTAAGCCTATCTTGAACTTTTTCTTTTTCTCCAATTCTCTTCCTAATAGTCAATTTTTCTTGAATATAAAAGACATTTTTGAGTGAATTGGAAACTGTTCATGTTGTTTTCGATTTTAACTTTTAATTTTTATAATTTATGTAGACCTGACTTCACAGAATTAATATTTTAAATTTGCTGTAATGACAAAATCTGCTTGAACTCTAGACTCATTGACTCAACGCTAACAACTTGTTTTACCAAGACAGAAAACCCCCTAATTTTTTCAGACACTGAAGTCAATAGGTCATCAGCAAAACTTGCAATAACTTCAGCAGAACAACAGTGAGCCTGTTGCTCTAGATCATTAGAAATATTACATTCTGGACAAAGCAATATTCATTATGCACAGTAACATACAATTAAGTAAATGAGCAAAACAAGTGGGGAAAATAAGAAATGTGAAGTGTCTGATCAGGAATAAAGTACATGTACATGTAACTGCTATCCTGCACAAAAGCTGTTGCTCTTTTTGCTGTTTTGACTTGTTTTATGGGGATTCTAGTTTTAAGAGGAGAGGTTTTGGGAGGCAGTATCAGAAGACTTCTACTGTTTCCATCATTGAAATGTATTGATTCAGAATTGTAAAACTTTAAGAGCTAAAAAGAAAAGTCCTTGCAATGGTAACAGTTGCCAACTCTTAGAGCTTTATTGCTAATTTTTCAGTGTTTAATGTTCTACTTTTAAAACCTCAGTTCCTGGAATCAGCTGACTAAATGAGTTAAGGTTCCCACGTTAAAACTGAAAAGGAAAATTCTAATCTTCATGACTATGGAAAAAATCAAATAAATGAACTCCACAGGTATACAAACCAGAAAGAATGATCAAATAGTTTGAAACCTGTAGTACTTTATAATTTAATGCAATATATTATTTAGGGGAATATCTACTGCAATGAACCAAACAGTAAAGAAAATGTCAACTGAGGGTGTTTTTTGGCCCTTTCCCTCTTTTTTTCATGGCTTTCAGTGTACTTTTACACTCGTGTTCGGAGCCAGAGCTTTGCAATTTTGCTATCCTACTAGAGCAGACAGTTTGAGTTATTTCTCACAGTGTTTCTTGCAGAGACAGGAATGGGAAACATCATTGTTCTGAAAGCACAGCGAAGAAGAGAACAGCCTGTATTTAGCCTTCTTTTCCACTTCTCCTGTATACTAACTTTGGACAGAAGTCTCCCGTGATAAAGGGCTTTATATATTTTAGCTGCCAATTCCAAAAGGAAATGTTGTATTATGCAATCAGTAGAATTTCACAGTAGAAATCTCTATACAGATGAAGCTCTTCTGAATTATGACAGTGTGCTAGGAGATACTCTGTCTTTTAAAGACAAAAGATGCTGTCGCAGGCATCCTGGCTGTTCAGATTCCTCATGTTTTATTGATGTGTTCTTCTGACACGAGGTGGATATTAGCAGAAGATACTGATCAAAATTCTGCACTTCTGCTCTGTGTCGGGCTACAGCATGGCCCATGGTATGGGTAGGGCATGGTAGGTGCACGACTGCACCCAGGCAGGGTAGGTGCCCACAGGCTGGCAGGGCTGTGCTATCCCTGGCTGGGTGCAGTCCCACCATGCCCCAACAAGCTAAGGGGAGCAGGGCTGGGGCTGAGGACAAGGGACAGCTGGGAGCCAGTGATCACTGGGTGAAGTCACGGTGACAAGAGAGGTCCTGGGGAGCACTGGGCAGTCAGTCTGTGGGTCAGGGTCAGGAGTCCTAATCAATGGGGTACGTGGCCAGGGGTGGGCATGGCTATAACACAACTGCAACGTAGCTCAGGCAGAGGCCAAGGGCGACAGTCACAGCTAAAAGCAGCTCCCAAGGGAAGGAGAGGCAGCATCTGCTGAGGCTTCTTCTAGTTTTCTTCACAGCAGATTTCAAAGTCAGCAGCTGTGCTCTCTTTAAGCTGGCCATAAGCCCAGGCAGCCAAATCCCCAGGAGCAGGGGGATGCGCTTTAAGCCCTAACACTGCCTGTTTGCATGATGCCATAAAAACAGAGGTCAGAGCAAACAAAATACTGGTAGCAGGTCAGAAAGTTGCCTCTAGCTCAGTTTGCTGTAGGCGGTAATAGATGTCTACTGCAAAGAATATAAGGACAGGACAAGCATATAGTAGTACTTCTCCAGGGACTTGCCTGATCTCCCCTTGACGTAACAGAACATTTTAATATCCCCAGAGTTCATTAATTTTTTTGACTTATTTTATCATAAATCCAGATTTCTAACATCCTTGCCTCAGTCCTAGAGCATTATGTATCAAAATCTCTCTACTCTCCTGATACTCACCAAAGACATTTTTTTGGCTGCTGCTGGTCTCTGGAGAGATGTCTCAGACAAATTTGTCTATTACCAGCTTCCAGATTGGCTGACAGAGGTGGGGGAAAATGACTCTTACTCCTTGAATATCCTGGAAAAGACATGAGCTAGATGTGGTTTCTGGACAGATAGTAATTCTTGAGGAGTTTCCCTTGCATGAACTTGACTAGTATTCTCTTCAAACCAGGTAAACTTTGGGTCCACAAATTCACCCGTCAAGGAATTCCACTAGTTCACAACACCTAAGTGAAGCACTACCTCTGTTTTGAAACTTGCTCCTTCAAGGTTTTTCAATGACATTTAGTTCTTATGTTAAAAGAGAAGAGGAATGGTTGATCTCTATGTGCTTTCTCCCTGCTGCCTATGGGTTTAGGCATCTTTATCTTAATTCCCCAGGATTCCCTCTGAGCCAGATGAGAGTCTTACTCCACTTAGTCATTACCTGTATTGAAGATGTTTCACACTTCTGATTATTGTTTTCATGCATTTATTCAAGTTCTGCTGTGTCCTTTTTAAAATGGGGAGACAGAATTACACAGTTTAATATGTAGGGAACCCTGATTCCTTATGGTTGCATGAGAATATTCTTTGTTTTGTTCTCAGTTTCCCTCCTAATAATCATTAACACTTCATCTGTTGCAGCCCCATGGTCTTTCTCCTGAATGCTAGTGGTCAGCTCCGAGCCCATGATTTTGTATATGAAGTTAGGATTGTTCTTCCCCTTGTGTATTGCTTTACATTAATCTCTGGTGAACTTCATCTGCCTTTTCATTATACAGGGTGCAAAGCACCTCTGCAATTTTTCACCACTTCGCTCCTGTTCCTACTCAGTATTAGTTCGTATCATCATCAGACCTTCTCAACTTGCTGCTCATGTCCTTCCCAGGTTGATCATCACTGTATTGAGCAGCACATGGCCCCAAACCAGATTTTTCTTGATCTTGATGATCTTGTTCTGTTCTATTTTCATCCTACTTTCTGTTTCCTGACTTTTAACCAAGTATTTGCCATGCAATGCTGTGACCAGTTAGTTTCCTGAAAAGGTACTGGAGGGGGACTTTTAGAAAAAAACACCTCTGGAAAGCCAGGTAGTTGATATCAGCTGGATATACTTGTTGACCCCGTGAAGAACTCCCACATGTTTGCCAGGCAGGACCATGTAAAAACTCCTGTTATTTTTTTCCCAAATATATAATCTTTATCCACATGTCCACTAATTTTGGTCTTAGAGTTTCTATTAATTTTCCCCAAACAGATATGGCCAGAGTTAGAAGCCTGAGTTCCCCTGTGAAATGTCTTTAAAAAGATGACATCCCATTTACCACTTCTCAGTCCTCAGATGCAAGGGCTAACAGAAGAGACATTACAAACCGTATTTTTTCCAGCTCTTTGCTTGAGTTCCTTTATCATTTTGGAGTGAATATAATCTTAATCCTGGTCATTTCTTACTGGTTCTTTTGTTGGTTTGTTCCATTGTAACTTCTTCTGTTGTCCCTTATTTAAGACGCATCCCGAGTTGCTTACAAAAAGTGGTGGGGTCTCCATTTGTTTCCACAATCAGCCATTCCTTTGGTTCTGTTTGAGATTCATATGGGTAGAAATCTTGTCAGCCGGTGAAAACTGTCTACTTTCTAATTGTCAAGGAAAAAGTCTTTGAAATTTCTCGTCCAGTTTATGGCCTGACACTAAATCACACAGTGGCTAATATTGCAATACAAGTTTCTGCTCAATAGTCTAAATTTTGTGTTTAACCTTTTGTGCATTCTGTACAAAATGTAAAGCTTGTTCTTGCACTTTATACAATTGGATAAAATGAGAGCTGAATTATTATACTTGCAGCAGCCAGGCAATAAATTTTGGTTAACAATAAGCTTATCATACCTGATGCCTAATTACATCATAAAAAGAGACTGTCATATTTTGCAGTTATATCAATAATGGTTGTTCACACCAATGTATAAGTAGGATGTTGTAGAATTATTGTCCAGAAAGCGCAGCAGTCTGCCTCTAAAAAACATTGGGTAAAACATGAACAGGTGGGGGGGAAAAAAGGATAATAAAAATGGTCATTTCCTTACTGTCTTTTGCACTAAATCAGTGAGTAGCGTTCCATCTTTTTCTGTCTGGAACTTCAAAGAAATTATTATTTCACCCCTTGGCTACCTCAGATCCTCCAGTGGTTACAAACAATCTTTTAACAGTAGCCACATCAGAATGGAAGTGAAACTAGCTTGTGCCTAAGCGTGCTGCTGAATCGTCAGAATACGCTGCTCAGGCTCTGTAGTCCAGGGCTACCAAACATACCCGGCTTGGGAAAGCATCACATAGATGTTGATGTTGCCTGTACAAGCAGCAGTGACAGTCATTTCTGGCTTCATTTGTGCTCAGCAGGAGGAATTTCCAGTTTGCTGATTTCTTTGTTATGGTATATCACACTACTGGTGACAGGCATACCGAGCTGGGGACTCCCAATTGCAGGCATTCATTTCCCACTTTCTGTCCTCATTATTTTCAGATATCTTTTATAGAGGCCAAAGGTATTTCATCTTTTAATATTTTTGGAATATAATGAGGCTGTGCTCAAAGCTGTTGTTTTTACCCTTTTTAATGGCCTGGACTTAATTTACAAAAAAGCAAACTCTGTCAAGAGGTACAGACAACAAAACCTTAAAGGATAAAATAAGAGCAATCAGGCTGTTAGACTGGATGGATTTGGGTCTGATTCTTCCTGCCACCTTGAGTTGATTGATAGCAAACGCGTCCCGTTAACAGTTGCAAAAATTGCTTGATTAGTTAGCTCTGAAGGGAGGCTGATGTTGCTTTTTAAAACAGATGTAACAGCAGCAGCAGTGCTCAGTTCCTCAAATTCCTTGTCATCATATCCATCTCCAACCAGGAGGGCTGGCAGGGCTACTTAGCTGCTATTCTCATTAGAGCTAGCATGCAACTGGCAAAGAGGAATGGCAAATAATTGACTTTCTGGTTTGCTTGCTTGCTTTGTATCCCCCCCCCCCCGCCCCTTTATCCCCTAATTTTGCCCTCAGACGCTGCTATTTTCTTTTCTAATCTTCAATGAGCTCTCGTATCGATCCTGAGATTATCATATTGTTGGTTGTGTTCAGTCTTAATTATGCAAATATAAGATTGCATGAAAATGGACTATGTCTGGCACTTATAGGGCTTTCCTGAAAAAGGGTGTCTGCAAGTTTTGGACTACTAGTTGACAGACTGGGTTGTGAAATACATCATATCCCATTAGTAATTCACTGAATTTGCAAACTATATTTTGTAAGTATTATTTGTATTGCATGTAAAGCCATATTTGCAAAATAAAACTAACTTGGAAGTAAGAAAATTTAAGAACAAAGTTTCCATTCAGTCCACACTTGATCCCTGCACATACACAATATAACATAAGTTTGAATTAATAATCACTTAGTATTTTCGCCCTCTGATTTCTGCCTCAGTGCATGAGATGGTGAGGAAATGACTGTATTTTTTCTCCTTTATCACCAGCCTTCAGTGTTCAACACCCTTTGTTTGCTGTACATTCAGATCCAAGCCTGTTCTGAGTAAATAATTATTAATTTCTGTGGGGGCTCTGCTGCTAATAATAACCTTTCTGTGTACTTCACAAATATTATTTTAGTTACTGTCCCACGACCTTTGGGAGGTTGAGGTGTGAGACTGACATTTTACAGGTAGAGTGTTAAAGCCACAAACAGCTTAAGATTATATATGTGTGTACATATATCCAGGCAATCTGGGTGAGTGCTTTGAGTGCAGTTAGAGTTTGTCAGTAAGCTCCACGTTGGTTGCAGGGGCAGCTCATGGAGGGGCTGAAGGAACTGCAATGCTTCTGTAGTACCCTGCAGCCTGGGCTTTATGGATCATGCCATGGGAAAAGGCTGTGCAAGTGCTTGCTAAATGCTTTTTACATCCCCACCCCCATCAGCTTCAAGGTCTAGTAAAGTAAGTATAAATACCACCCTGACTGCAAAAACTTAAATTGCTTTATGGCGTGGCACTGGTCTCCAAACTAAAGATATGCCCAAGGTCTTGCAGGATTTTGCACAACGTGGACTAAGGCGCAGGGCTATTTGAGTGCTGGAATATGGAGTCAGAGAGAGAAAAGAAGAAGAAGAACAACAACAAAACCCAAGGAAAAAAGAAAAAAAAACCCAAACAACCAGCAGACACAGAGATGGCCAGGCACAGCCAGGCACTTGGAGCAGTCCCCTGGGAGAAGTGCCCTCAGTGGAGACCTCGCTGGCTGGAAGGTTTGGAGCTTTGAGCAGGGAGACGATCTCTAGCTCTTTGATTTTTCTGGTGTTGAAGGAAGCAGGATATCCCACATTCCTGCGCTGTATCTGGCCTGCATCAAAGACACCTGACCCCCACCCACGCATCCTCCTTTTGAAGGGGCAGTTTTCAGACTCTTGGTTTTGTTTTCTCTGGTTTGACAGAGATGCTTAGGTTTGAAAGACTAACATGTTTAGCCATGCTCCCACCGACCTCAGATGTGCACAGGGAATACTCAGCACTCCTCCAGACTGGATTTTGATGGCCTCAACTAGCATACAAAATAGGTTTTGGATGCAGTTGCTCTGAATGTGCTTTCTAGACTTTTTTTTTTTTTTCCCCCCAAATTCACTCATTGGGAATCATCCTTACTTGGCAAGGCTGGATCTTCTAGAGAGACAGCACAGATCTTTCCCCCCTCATGATAACAGAAAGAGACTGTTTCCTATTGGTTTGAGCAGTCACCAGAGATGGGAGAGCTGCACAATTTGCAGTTACTGGGTTGCAGCACTGGTCACTCAGAGCTCAGCAGAAGACTTTGCTCTGGCAGTGCTGAGCTCTGCCTCATTTCTCCCAGCTTCCTCATTTCCCATTCCAAGCTCTTTTGCTCCTTCCCTGCTCTGTCTCTGCTTTTCATTCAGGAAGATGAGGGGTGCATCCATGCTAATGTTTTAGTTTGGATCAAGAAAGCACTTTTCAAGTCACTCTCCCATGCATCTCCTCTTACCCTGGTTTGTTTGCACTGCAGGTATGTTTGGAGTACACAAACTAGATTCCTTCTGGAGGACATTAAAGGGGCAGATGTGCTCCAAGTGCCTACTGCACCAGTGTGCATTCAGTCAACAGGACTAGGCCAGAGATAATTTGAAGAATGATCTCCTTCCTCTCCAGTAGTCCTTCCTTTTCTGTTGTGTCACACTCTTTGCCAAGTCCTTGTCCTGTTCTCCCTATTACAGCATATATTATAGTTCCTGTCTTCTGACGTTATCAACTTCATGCTTTGCCTCAAAATTAGAAAGACCAAACTTTCAACATTATGCTCATATTGATTAGAAAACACAATCCATTGATTCAGTGTTAATATATCAGTGAAGTTTGCATCCTGTGGAATTAGTGCTACTGTACAAAGTAGGACCAGGGTCTGGACTATTGTTAATTGCATATCCAGGCTGAATAAATAAAATAAGAACTGTTGTGTTCTCAGTAAGAAGGCTTTTCTAGCAATAAAAACATGGAAATCTGACTATAAACATATATATTGTTTTGACTTTGATAAGTAGGATCTGCAATTTCTCATGCAAGAATTTTCTAAATTTTGAAAGAAGCCTTTAGAGGGACAGCTGGTTGGTCAGTCTGGGGCAGGAGGTGTATAACATTTTTGCTCATGCAATTAATTAAAAAACTGCCCCACTCTTTACCTTGTTCTAATACACTTGGATGCCTAATTTTTCACTTCCTTTCTCCGTTTGCATTCTTTTGCCTGTGAGGGTCGACTATATTATTTCCTATTCCTTTCTTTCTGTCCCTGCAAAGCAGCCTTTTGTTGTGCTGTCCTTGGATACCTCTTATGTTCAGTTTGTTTGATTATGGGATTCTTTTGAAGTTTAATTTGGAACAGAGCATGCACATCGTCCTTGAAGCTGTCAAGCAGGTAATCTGGCTTCTCATTCCCTGATGGTTACGCAGTTTTACCTTTCAAAACCATACCAACTCTGGCAGCCTTAGGAGTCCCTTGTATAGCAGACAAATACAAGCTCTGAAAGACACAACCAGGCATATTTTGATCTATTTTGTACTCCATATAAGGTATGTGCACCTTATATAATGTATTTTTTACTAAGTGTTATTTCTTAGCAGAAAGCACCTTCAGTTTATTTACTGGTGGAGTTTCAAAATGACAGTTGTTTCATTGCAGAAAGTATCACTGTTGTTACATCTGATTGAGAAGCTGAGCCTCTTCCTCTGAAAAGGTATTTTCCCATGTTTATTTCTAGAGATGAACCACTTCTGTTTTGGTTTAAGAGGAGAAATACCACTTTCAAGTTTTAAAAAGGTCAAAGCGAGAAAGTGAGATTCCCGTTGTCTTATCTTTGGGCTGTTGGGTTATTTGGGGTTTTAGAGTTTGATCCATCCATAAAATAAGCCAGAATGTGTTTTATAGTCTCAGGTGAGTACATGGAAGCTTGCATCTCTGTAGTTAAAGGGCCAAGTTTCTTATTCTGATTTAGACTATCAAGGGGAATTAAGAAGATGTGGAGATCTTAATTTTAAAATGTGAGACATATTAAAGATCAGATTTCCATTTCCTGGAATGTTTTATTCAGTGCTAGCAAAAATTTTAGAAATATCTATGTTCTAAACCAGGCTTCTTTTATCTAGTCTTGTGAAACCTGAGGCTTTCAGGTTCCTTTTGATCAAGGCTGTAGACAAAATCCAGTGGGGCATGCCTTTACAATGCCTTTTTTAACATGAGTGAAAATTCAACTTGAGAGACCTCAAACCAGATTCTTAAGACTAGAATTTATAAGTATAATCCAAGACACTACATTTATGTGGATTCTGTCCTACTCAATAATGTAATGTTCCCTCATACAATTTAAATAGTCCCAACAAAATCAATAAAACTACCTGACATTTTTATTCCTTCCTATATTCCATTCCCTAAGCTCAGGTGTATCTCAGCTATATTTGATTAAATTTTTAGCACCAAACAATGTTGAAGAGAACTTTCTTCTGCTTAGATAAAGAAAGTGAAGAAGCAAAGTTCAATCAGAATTTAAATGACTTCTATCTTCCACCCACAGCTATGGTTACTCACTGATTTGAAATTTGTGTATTTTTGTGGTGAAAGAGAAAACTCGAGTAGAGAGATTAATGTTAATAATAATCTGATCCAGATTCAAATAGTTTGACTTAGTTGTAGTATCTCTGTCTATTGATGGCAGTATCATGAATGACAATAACTCATAATTTTCTCATTTAATTTGCACAATTCTTTCAATTCTCAGACTGCAATTATTTTTTTTTCTGCTGCTCACTCCTGTACTGAATAAAAACAGGTGTCATAATCAGGGAAAAATTTGTTTACATCATAGGTAACTAACTGGGAAAATATTTTAAAATGCTTATTTTCTTGGTTTCCCCAGCCTACAGATTCTGTAACTTTAATTATTTGATTTTTTCCTAAGCTACATCATCATCTTCCTTGTTCATTACAATTTGAAGTTAAAGCCGTGCAAGACATTGATCTGTTTTGTGGGCAGGATTCTTCATTTCAATGCAGCTTTAGGGAATTAAATATGGATTTGAAAGAGCTGTCCAGCTGCTCATACCATTTGGCAGAAGCTGTCTGAACTGTGAAAGTGGGGGATAAATGCCGACATTTTGAGCCATTCTAACCTCTTCTTGACTAGACATCTCCATCCATTATGAATCCCTTGGGCCAGATCCTCACTGAGGTAAATTGGCACCATTTCCTTAGGCTCATTGCTTCTGTGCTGACTTACACCAGCTGGGCCTTAGATTATTTTCTCATTAAGTGGACAAAAGTAACCAAAGCATGTCTGCAGGACTCAGAATTGAAACGCATTTCTCTAAGTACTGCCTTCCTTTAGTAGCAGCACTAATGCAATGGAGGCCCCCCGATACCCTCTGCAGACACGCTCACAGGGGACAGAATGAATGAGGGCAATATATCCGCAGCTGTGAACCGTTGTCCGTTTGACCGAGAGGGACCTAGCTGTGCTGAATGAAGCTGAGGACCGATGAGCCGTACCGGCTGATTCTGGACCTGCTGTACAGCAGCACCAACGCCCGCACTCTTCGGCTACACACTTTTTCCTGCTAATACCCTAGCTCCCTCACAACTGGATCCAGATCTGTCACAGGACGGTTCCTCTGTTCCCACCTGCTCACTGGAGAAGCTGTAGAAAGGTTTCTGCAAGAAAGAATGGTGCTTTCCACGGTCATGTGAAGTTTTAGTGTGCCTCTCCCTCGTCTTCTGCAAAACCTGCAGGAGCACCGAACAGATGCAGTACTATAGATGTGGTCTGAGGACTTCAGCATGTATGACTTGGGTAACATTCCCTCGGGAAAGGAGGAGGGGACATTTTTGATACCTGTGACATGCTGTCTCATCTGAGATGGGAATAAGGCAAATGAAACACAGGGCTTTTTCATAAAGGATCTCAGATTTTCTGCTCTTCTAATGGAGTGTGAAATAAATGGGTTGGTGCCTAATCCGTATTAAATACTAATAAGTTCCTAGGCACAATCCTAATACCACCAAGGCAGGCTGTCAACTGGATGCAACCTATCTGGAAGTTAGAAAGGCTACTGCCTCTGCAAGATTTAAAATAAGCTCATTGACTTTGCAAGCGTTGCTCCTTCTGTGTCCTGTACGTGCTGCATGTAGAGAGCAATGTACAGTCTATATTACATTAGAGCCTTGGCACTCCCTTCAGCTAGGAAATCTTACTGTTTCGGAGCCTGAAAATGTGGCAAAAGAGTGGAATCAAATGGTATAAGGTTGCTAATATATGTTGCATTTAGCTTTGGTAATGACTGCCTACTTGATGTACACGTATGTAAGATCCTATTTAACACTAACCTTAAATGAATGAATGAATGTTCTCTTAAAAAAAATGAAAAGGAATGTTTCACAGGGGGCACAAAGGCCTATTAACTAGAACTTTAAAAGATTTTCACTGCCAGGGGAAAAAAAAAAACAAACCACCAGTGTTTAGAAATGCTGCCTGGTTTTATTGGCTGATCGCTCAAAACACTACCAGCATGATACGCTTTTTATTTGCTGAGTGGCCATTTTGAACTTGTCTCTGCTGACTGTATTGGGCTTGGTTTCAAATCTCTCTTAATCCTGCAATGAACCTTTAATAAAGCTGGATTGACTTGAAATCAGTACTTAGAAACATTAATTAAAATAAAACAGGAGGAACCAAAAGATCAAATGATCCATTGTGGTGGTGGTGGTGGTGTTTAAATCAAAGCTCTCTTCTCCACCCCTCTCCAGAAAAAAGCAAGCCTTTGAAGACTGCAGCTGTATGACTTCCAACATGTTTTTTAAGCTGGCCTTAGGTTTTAATTACTTTTGCTGTTTTTGGTTGGCTTTTTCTATATTTTCGAAGAGCTGTTTGGGACACTTTTTTTTACCCTTCCCTTCAGAAAAGCAGAGGATAAAACAGGCAAGGTTGCCGTGAATAGTGTGACAGGGCATGGCAAGCCCACAGCCCACTCTGTTCTGTGTTCCAGAGAGCACAGTCTCCTGCAAAGGCTGGAAACGGCCCTGGAAAGTTCTCCGTTTCCTGAGCCAAGTTGTAATAGCTAGCATATCCAGTGCTACAGCTCTGGCATTTTTATTTTATTTTATTTTATTTTTATTTCCAAGTGACCCTCCAGCAGTCTCTTTGTTGCCTTTTCCACTACCCGCTAGCAGTGTGCTTCTGCAGACAATGCAGCCTGTATAGTAACAGCACTGCACTCCCTGTTGTTCTGCTCTGCTCTGCCTTGAGCCTGCAGAAAAACTCACTGATAGCAGAAGGAAATGCAACTTGAACAGAAACGTTAACCTTTCTGAGGGCTGATATTAATTACATGGTATAGTTACACTTCAGGAGCTAGTTCAGGGATACCTGATCCTTGCTGTCAAGCCTGCTATTTCATAAGTGAATGATCTCATCAGTTGTTCTCAAAGCAATTGATCTTTATTCTTTGTATTGTTTGTCAGTTCCTGCACTCCCTTAATATGTGTCAGGTTTCTGCAGCAGTTTTCCTGTACTGCTTTTTTTTAAAATGCAATTAAGTATGTGAGAAACCTATCAGCTGTCTGAGAGGGAAACCTAATAATGAGTAGCTAGAGCTTTGCCTCAAGTGTCTTTCATCTGCTGGAACTGGAGACTTCAAAATATTTAATAGTATTACTGAAAGAGAAGCGGAGGAAGAAGGGTTGTGTAATTTCCTCCAGCCTCGGTTAGGTAGGAAGCCACGGATCTGTCCTCCAAGGCTGTCTTCCAGGAAGGTAATGTAAAGTTGATATAAAATGTGTGACTTCAGACACAGGTAAGAGGTTCCTCTGAGGAGGAGGATGAAAGGTGTTTAACTTGACAGCTGCTGTATTTGGGTTGCCTCTGAGCTGAAACCCTACAGTGGTTCACTCACCATCCATCTCCCTCCTCCCCAAGGAGACCCACCAGGACAAACTCTCAAGGCTTCTAGTGATTTCTCAGTGTTACCACAATATCAGGTACCACTGCAGCTAGAAGCAATCACATCTACATGAGTACTGTTGTAAACTACGCATGGATGTGGCCTGTGTTGGACCACTTGCAAAGTACCACTGCTTTTAGCCAATCTTACGGTCCAAAGTAACGGCTAAGGAGGAACTGTCAAATGGATCCATTTGGGATGGTCATTTTACACCAGGGAGAATCGGGGAGCCGGGGGAGAGGAGGTGAGAAATGCTTTAACATCAAGCCAGACACCATTGTTGCTGGAGTGGATAGGAGTTCTGTTGTCCTTTTCTAGAAAAGTGGATATTTTGCTTTTTCCCTCTGTTGTATCTCAGGTCTGGGGCTTCCTGGAGAGGAGGAAGGACAGAAGGGTTAGACGGACAAGAAAATATGCAGCTACCCACTTTTGTGGTGTAAGTGCAATGCTTTTTCCACTGCATTGCTTTGCACTGGGCTGAGTAGGAGGGACAAAGTTGTCAGAAATAATTATGGAAAAAAGGAAGCAGAAAACTCAAAAAAAACCCCCGTTGAGAGCATCTGCAGGCTTAAAAATGTGAGCTCAAAGTGAATTACTTCTTATATAGTAATGTGTTACCTTCTCTAGTGGGCTAACTGCTCTTCTTGATACAGTCACACAGCATTAGTCATATATATTCTTGCAAGGCACCAATCTGTTAGGTCTCCTGTTACAACAGTTAATTGCTTTTTGAGCTAATGCATACAAATATAGTTACTTAGTTAATCTCTCTCTCTCTCTCTCTGTCCCTCCTAACCTGTTTGAAGTGTCATCAGCATTATGAAAACTTCCTGAAAATATTTCTGACTTTAAGTCTTCCAAGTCGAAAAGAGGTGATAAGAGGATAGGCGTGTAGTGGGAGAGGGGAAGAATGATGCAAAAGGGGATTAAACCCTCCCCATCACCACTTTCACATCATATCAGTGTACAACAATTGACCTGAAAAGAATTTTGCAGATTTATACCTATGGAAGACGTGATTCATTGCCTCATTTCAGTTTGCTGTATGGCATGATTTTAACTTATTTAGAAGGTGTTTTTAAAAGTGCTCTCACAACCCCAGAGTCTGTGACAACAAAGTTATATGTGACTTGAGGAAGAAAAAACAAAATAAAAATACATTCTTTTAATAAAAAAAGAAAAATCACCTTTCTTCTTAATGTTATTTATTTTTTTCATACTCTGTGCTGGAAATAAATGAATACAATGATTTCAGCAAATCGGACGTAAATCCCCTTTTTATTATTATTATAGGAAGGTAGGTGGTGAAAGATGAGCAGAGAATGTGTGGGAATGGAAAGTTTCTTCAAAAGCAAAAGTAAAAAAAAAAATTAAAGGGAAGAAGCAATAAGAACAAAAATGGCAAACTAACTACAGCATATATAGAGATTTCTGTGAGACCTTGCAGTTTTAGTTTGTGAAGGGTCTGTTTGAAAGATATGCTTTTACATTTCTTGAGAACTGCTTGCTTTAATGCTGAAATGACTGAAAGTAAAACTTGGTCAAAATCAAGTAACTGTTTTTTTACTGGGCATACTCAAAAATTATTTGTTTGACACAGAATTTGACATCGTATTTTTAGTAATTCTTACTTCCAACTTCATATTTGTAAGTAAAATCCAAGCTGGAGATTGGGGTGCCACTGCCCTTACCAGTGCAGATACTCTGAGTTACTCAGTGTATTGCCAAATGTGTAATTTTTTTCCTGAAAAATCTCGCAACCTAAGGATGTGCAAGATTGTAGTCACTGTGGTGAACAAAGGCCTTTCCAAGATAACTTTAAAGCTAGCTAACTCAAGTACTGCTTTCAGTGTATTCATGACGCTCAACACAGGTTATGAATCCCACCTGAGAATCTAAGTAAATGTTTGAGCTACTTAGTACCATTTGAGATTTATGGTGTGGCTACTTTCCTGATTGCAGCCTCTCATCTAAGTACTCTGAAGCTGTGTCTGAAATGTTTTTGTGGACAGCAGGGACTGGGGTGTAAACATTTTCTGAATGAGAACTCACAGTCTCTGTTGCTCAAAGCTCCCTCTAGGCTCAACAACAGATGGTTCAGCCACCCATGCTGCTTTATTCCTGGGTTTTTTAAAATGTGGGCAAGTTACAAGGTCTCAATGAAATGGTTGAATCTGGAAGAGTAACTTATTCTTTATGACTTTGCCTGTTCCCAGTAGATCTATTCATTAGGAGCAAATTGCACTACTGAACAATTGTCTTTGGCTGATCCTTAGCACATGGGGCACCAATGTGGGTCATGGTGAAGATAGACTAGATATAAGGAAGAAATTTTTTATGATGAGGGTGGTGAAACACTGGCACAGGTTGCCCAGAGGTGGTAGATGCCCCATCCCTGGAAACTTCCAGATCAGGCTGGACGGGGCTCTGAGCAACCTGATCGAGTTGAAGATGTCCCTGCTCATTGCAGAAGGGCTGCCTAGATGAACTTTAAAAGTCCCTTCCAACCCAAACCATTCTATGATTCTCTAGGTATCTAGGTACTGTTGAGGCACTTTGTAATGAATTATAATGGCACTGGTTATGGTAAAGGCTGTTGCTTCTGCATGCTGAAGACAGGGTTTCTTAACAACTGGACTGAGTGACTGTTGGAAACTCACAGCAATAGTCCTATCATAAGAACCATTATCACTGAAAACACGGCCAAACAAGCGGAGAAGAAGGTTTAGTCTGATCTAAGCCTGAGCAGGTGGGAGGTTGGAGCTTTGGACAGCCAGTGCTAGCTTTTGTATTCACTTCCTCTTTATCCATGAACAAGTTTTTTTCTTAGAAGTCTGTATAGTCTGCTTCTAAAGACGCTTCCTAATTTGAGTAATTTGGAATAGGAAATGAAGGCCCTCAGCGTTTTAGGATCTGAATTCTAACATTTATAAAGCACTTTGAAGAACAAAATGCACCTTACAAATACTGCACAATAAATTTCTTCTAGGCTTAAATTCTGTTCATGTAAGTAGACAGATTTTTATCCACTCACAATTGTTTTCAGTGTCATCATTGCATTAATCCAGTCTCTTATTTTCAATGAGAATTGAAACAATCTGTTTCTCATTTATTTGCACTGTTATTAGTGTAATTTTTTACCATCAAAAGACATTCACTGGAGATTATTTATGGAAGATTTAGTTATCTGATAAGCAAAGAAATCTTTATGAACATTCAATCCCCAGCTTTCTACAAATCTATGAAAAGGAAGTAGACAAAACCAAAATACAATTTATGCCCTCACCATAGCTTAGTAAACCGTTTGTATCATTGGCTTGGTAGAAAGTGAAAGAACAGTTTTTCTTGTTTTCCCTTTTGTTCAAAGTGTTACATGAAAAATTAATATTATTTTAGAAAGCAGCTTAGTTTCAGATATGTTATGAAGCTTAGATGGAAACAATTTTGCTGTAACATGGGCCAGTTGCCACTATTATTACTTTCAGAACCTGCCAAAATCTGTCATCAAGTTGGGCAGCTCAAGTCATTAGCAAGCTAAGCTAAGACTTTTTCCATAACTCCTCTCACCTGCTCACCTAGGCACATAGTTGGTGTCTTGGTTTGGTGAGAAGAAAGCATAACCAGAGAAAGAAGACAAAAGATTAAAGCTGGCCTGATGATCAGAGTTACCCAAATGGGCTTATCTTTTGGGTTAGCCCTGTGATACAAATAGTCAAATGTATCACGGTGTTTTTCTCCCATGTGGTTGTAAACTTCTGTGACCGAAATACTCATTGCTGACCAGCTCTGTAAGAGCCAGCCACGCTGTATGGAGAACCCTGAAAGCAGAGAGTTGCTGGAGTGCAATAGGCAGGAGGGAGCGCAGAACTGCACCCAGAGAGGTAAGTGCAAATATCTTGGTTTTACGTCAAGAGCCATCTCTGTAAAATTCTTCAATCAGTCTGATCTGTGCATTGTACAAAAGCAGCAGAGTGGGTTTGAAAGAAAAAAAAATAAAAGGTACTCCTGTGCTTTATTTTATTTTCTTTGATTTGGTACCTGTGAGCTTGCCCTGTTTTAGCCCAATTCTTCACTATCTGAGCAGGGCCTGAGTAATAAGCTCTTGAATCAGATCGGAGAATGTCACTATATTTGACTCTAAATTTGACTACAAGCCACCTCAGAGTGAAACTGCCAAAAGTTTTCTGGCTGCGTGTGGATGCAACCCAGCAAATAGCTAAACCGTGGCAGCTACATTGAACCCCAAAGGTAAAGCTTAACGGTGTTAATTTTTCCTTGAGACCTCGTAGCAAGCCTGACCTGTTTTCTGCATTTCTACCTTACACTACCATACGCCTGGCCTTCTTGTGGATGTTTCTGCTGTCTCCAGCTCTCATGACTCTCAAAAACGAGGTTTATGTGAATCTCCCTGAGAAAATGCTCCTGCCACCTTTTTCTGTAACCTTCAAGAATCCTTGCAGTGTCCTGTCAAACAAAAGGCAGCAATGAAAATAGTGGTTTTCTTTGATTTTGGTTTGTTTATTGGTTCTAGCAAACATTTTTCAAATACATTGCACCAAGTCAGCATAGTAGCTTTCAAACTGTAAAAATGCGGCCTCAGAAACACTTGATGGCACAGAGATCCAGCTGTCTTAAATACATGTACATTTTTGTACACCTTGAAGCATTTAGTGCAGGTGAATGAGCTGTCAGAAATATGCATTAGAAATACCTAGCTTTAGTTAAAACCCTTGCCTTCTAATTCAGGTCCTATTTATTTAACAAGAACCTCTTTCTTCCCAGCTGCTGTGAATGCTGTGATGCTCCAGACTGGGAATAGCCATCAATTACGCAGCATTACTCAGACCCCGGGTGAGCACGCTGCGGCTGATGAAAGCCAGCAGAGAAGAATTTCGGCCAGAGTACCTCTGTTCACAGGCATTACTCTTTGTTTGCATGAAGCAAGTGAGACTGGATTGTAATTCTGTGCTGGGTTAGTGTCCACAGAGGAGAAAGGTCAGGCCTCTTCCTGTGCCTTTTTTTTTCATTTTGTGGGGGAAATCAAGAGCCCCCTCCTGCTGCCTACATTTATTTACTAACCTCTGATTTCTGAAGGTCTTTTCAGAATCTAGAAATACCTCCTTACTGTAATCCACAGTCTATCACATTAACAAGTCAGTCTGAAGAAACCAGGGTTTTGATTACCCAGGAAGCCTGTGGTTCGAAAAAAACCCTCAAATCCCCAAACCTGTGGATTTTTACTTTATGTATTTTTTTTCTCCTCCCCCCCACCCCCCCCCCCCAAATGAGCATCCTAGCAAACAGCTACATGAGATCACGTGTAGGCAAGGGACATGTGAACCAGTTAACCCAAGGCAAATAGAGCTGTCCTGATTTTTGACAAGCAGCAAAGACATCACGTGCCTTGAGTACAGCTTAAAGCTATCCCAAAGCACTCTTGGATGAGTCAGGGCTATGTTTCTTGCAGGATGAAATGTCTGTCTTTCAGCATGCAGCTTGCTTCTTTTGCAGGCTTTCAAATGCACAGTCTGCTGCTTTCTCAGGAGCTGCCATGGTACCCTTTTTCTGCTCCAAGTGTATACCTGCAGCATGGCCCTTTGATCACGTAGCCATAGCCCCAGCTCAGAGTCCCTGCGGCTGCCGTGGCAGGACTTCTGCAGCTTTCAACCACAAAGATTGAAACCAGTACAGCAGCATCCAGAAAGAGCACAACCGATGTATTTTACAGTCTTTTTGTTAGCGGTCTCTTGATCAACGTTATTTTGTTATTTTTTTTCTCAAAGCACTTGAAAGAGGGGGTCTGCTTTTCTTTTGACTCTCCCTACTCATGCAGTGAGGTGCCAGGTCCATCACAGCAGGCTGGTAAGAGGAAGAGAACTATCCTCTTTCACCAGTGGGAAAGCTGCAGCAAAGAAAATAAAAATATTTGCCCAAAGAACCTGAATATTAACCATGAGATTGTTCTTTCTCTTAGTGCATTTTCTTGTGCTGAGCAGGAGCTTGGAAACTTCCCAGGTAACCTAGGGAATTTTCCAGGCTATTGCAGGTAAGTGCTTGGAGTAGGTCTGGAAGTGGTAGCAGATCATATTGGGCACCATTTTGTAGCAATAGCTTGGTCCTCTGAATTTTGAAAAATAATGGTGTTTTTATGGGTTCTGCTTGCAAAAAACCCTCAGAAACTTGAATCACGGGGGACAGAGTAAAGAGCTTGCAGCAGTAGTTCTGAGAGGTTCGAATGGTCCATTCATTTCAGCAAGATAACTCAGCTGGCTAGTAATGGTAATTTAAATGTCAGACTTGTTAGCAGTTTCATTCCTAATGAAAGACCTGGCTTTACAGATAGCTTTACTGGATGACTTTCCTGATAAAACCCTACTAATGGAATCACGGTTATACTAGAAAAAAGTGCTAGGGCTAGCATAGTTTACAGTGGTTCAATGTGTGAAATGAGCTATACTGACAAAAGCACTTTTGGACAATATAACTGCTTCTATGGTATCCAGCAGATTTGTGGCAATGGATTAAAACTAGACGGGGTTATTGCCCACAACTTCGATTTAGGTCCCTTTCACTGCCTAGCAGCATCTGTCAGGAAGGTGCAGAGGGACACCTGGGCCATCTAATTTTAATCTGTTGTCACAGGTGTGTCAGAACCCCAAACCAGGACTTTAGGCAGCATAAGAATGATTTTTACAAATCAGATGCACATCTTTGGATTTAACCAGTATAACTAATCCAGCTAAAATTTCTTGCATGGTTTTATGTATGGAGGCATCCACAAGTTTGCATAATACACTGGCATATGGTCATGTAAGTGGCATGTTTGCTTGATGTCAGAAGTGGTACCACTTTTTCCTGATAAAGAAAGAGCTAAGTCAAGAAACCCAGCAGAGCTACTGAATAAATTCAAGCTGCACGCAGGGGCTCTGTCAACACAGTTATAATCTGAACATTTGTGTAGTACTTTGCATATAGCATCTCAAGTAGGGAAATTACATGGCCTCTGCCTGTACTGTATATGGAAGGACTTGCATCTACATTGCCATTTAAATCCCACCCAGATATTCTGATTATTTACCTGACATTGGCTAGGTATGCCTGAAACTTTGAGTTAAAATGCAGAGGGGAAACTTAGGAGGAAAGCTGCCTATCAAAGGTTGCTTGCATTTTCTGGTTTGATGAAAGCAGTGTGAAACCTAGCATTTCTGAATTTGACTTTTCAGGGTGAATGTTTGGATTTGCACATCCATAGTGCTGAAAGAAATCTACCTTGACATGTTCTGTACTGAGTTTGCTCTCCAAGCTGCTTTCAAAAGAAAGCAGATTTTCTGTCTTCTGTTAGGGAAAGTCATTTGACATGTGCCTATACTTTATGGCTGAAACATAAAGATTTAAACCCTCGTTCCCAGTGTGCCCTTTTGCACATATTTGCTATACTAACCCGAGTCTGGTTTTCCTCCTCTGCATCACAACACTGACTGAATCTAAATAACCTCTCCTTGCATCCTACTGACTGTTCTGCTCTGCAAGTCCAGAGTTAATGCATGAATGCATTATCCTTAGGCTGAAACTAAAGGGCTTCAGTACAGCTCTGCCTCTTTCCAAGCTTCTGCCAGCATGGCTCTACAGGGACCGTTTAGAAATAAGGGCCAACACCCTCCAACAATGAACAGTAGTGTCACTCTGAGTAAATGACTAAGGCTCTATCACCAGGATGTCATCCTGTTTCTCCACGGAGGTGTAAATGTTAGTCCTGGGCGTACAAGTCATCTCAGACAGAGCTTCCACTGTCAAGAGAAGCACTTACATATTACTCTTTGTTATTCACCTTCAGGGAGGCATCTGTAACCTTCCTTCTTTTACGGTAAAATAGTAGTTTTCCCTAGGTTGGCTTCCAGTCTTACTGACCATCAGAGCAGCATGGGCACAAAAGGAAACTGTGGTTTATCTGCTAATGCATAGGGCTGGGATCTGAGAGCCGTACATTCCCATCCTGGTTTTGTCGCGGGCTTGGTAGGTGAACCGACAGCGTAATGGTAAATTGAACTCTTTGTGCTTTTTGTCTGAGGAAGGGGAAATACTACAAATGGCCTTATGTTTTCTAAAGCATGTCTTTGGATATTGATTATATGTGTTGCAGAGTATTAAGCTGTTAGCTTTTGTCAAAAATAAGAATACAAAAAAAAGTCTTGCTCAAGCAGCCATTGAATTTGAGTATAGTTTTGTTTACAAAAAGCATGATTTTAAGGTCAGCCACTGTATTTTGTACAGGTTTCACTGAACACTGACTTTTTATTTAATATTCTTTTGTAGAGAAGCAGTCATGCATGAATTACAAAATACCTTGCTGAAACTGAAAATACAGTGCTGTAGTGTGCAAATGTTTGAAGTGCATGACTTCTATTAGGAATTTTGTTTAGTGGGGTGAAATCCTAACTGTGTTAAAATCAGCAGGGCTTTTGCCATTTGTTCCAGCAGGCTATTAAATTTTCAACTGAGAATAGCTTACCAGACTGGGTGCAACCTTCTTAGCTTCTTTGTGGTTTGAGAATTATGTCCAGGCAGAGCTAGAGTAGATGGAGTGTGGCTTTTAACTAGGAGTTTGAAAATGCTTTACTAATTCCCCTAGCAGTTGCTGTGCATGAGTTAGTGTTTGTTCCCATTTTAGGGGTAAGAAATTGGGATAAAACCCCCCAATTGTCCAAGACTGCACAGAAAGTCACAAAATTGAGGTACAAAACTCTAACCAGTTGCAAACGCTGGCTGTCACAGCTCTTCTTGACTCAAGAACTGAAAGGAAGGATTCATGCCTTTTAGTGCCAGAGAGGCTGGAATCTGCCTGTAACCTTCAGAAGTTATGAATAGCACATTGAAACATGGGGTACATGTCTTTCTAGTGCCGATTTCCTAGTTTGCATCGTCCCTTTTCATTCTGTCTGAGCTCTATATGTTGTTTCTTTGATGCCCGTGCTACTCCTTTTAGAGCTCTTTTATGGATTTAGAGAGCACTGAAAAATCTACAGCAACTTGTTTGGCAGTAGACATAAGTGATGGATTTGAGAAGCAGAAAGGTTAGATAACTATAATGGTGCATATATATAAATAAAACCTATGGGCAATAGAGGGTTGTTTGCCCTCTGCCCTTGGAAGTGGGATGGAGGTGGCTGCAAATCAAAACAATAGAAATTAAAGGTTAAACTGTACAGAAAATACATTGTTTCAAGTCCACTTTAGGCAGAAAGACCAAAAAGCTTTTTTTGTCAATTAGACTTTTTTTTTCTTTAAGGCTTTCTGAAGTATCCATTTACACTGCAGCCTTCTAATGCATAATGCACAAGTCTCATAAGGTCACAGCTGGGTGGGGAGACTGTGTTTTCCTTTGTTGCTTAGAGAGAGTTTGTAGCTCCTGCTATATCTGACTCTTGTAGGAAGAGCAGCTATTTAGAAAGCCTCCAGAGCCAAGGCTTTGAAGCTCAAAGCACTGCTAAGGGCTCCCAGTTTTCAGAATAGAATGATGCCTTGACAACTGCCGTCTCTGGATTTTTTGTTGGTGTGTTACATGAGGCTGGCCGAAACAGCTTTGTGAAAAGCAGAATCTTAAACAAAGCTTCTTCAGTTAGGATCTATTGTCTGCAAGGCTCATCAGTATTGAAACACTTTTTGTTCATTGGTCTGTAACAAAATCTCCTGCTCATGGTACTGGCTGTGGCTTTAGGAAGTGGTGCTGGAAGTGCAATTTCTGTAAAGAAAGATAGCTCAAGCCCTGGGTGTAGCATTAGGAGGCTTATGATGGAAATGAGCTCTTTACAGTAAGTTTACATTTTTTTTCCCCCTAGCAAATCATAGGTTTCTGAACCAAAAAGGGAGGAGGGAGAATTGAAAACCTATAACTCAGGATAAATTAAAGCAGTTCCATATGGTTAATCTGTCAGCTATTGCTTTCCCCTCCCATCTGGTAATAATCAATACCAGGCATAATGTAAAAAACCCACAGCATATATTGTGTGTATGCATGTGTGCATGTGCGCGCGTGTGTGTGTGTCCCCTGTACTTCTGTTCCATTTTGAAACCACATCTGTACTTTATTAGGGAGTTGCTTGGACACGATCGTTACCAGCACTCCAAACTCGCAGCATCGCTCTGCTCCACAATGATAAATATTTAACGTGTTTGACTGTGTGCGTGCAGAATAAAAGGCTGTGCCAGAAATGCAGTCAAATCATTCAAACCTATAGAGACCATCAAAGGCAGCAGAACCCACGCCTGCGCACGGGCACACACACACACGCACAAACAGGATCACCCTCTGTCTCTCATTCAGTCACTGGATTTAATGTTTATTATCGTGGGGAACACTCTTATCCTATTTAATCCTATCTAGATGGCTCTAGAATTTCAGACGAATACCCTGACTGAGAAAATGTAATCCAATAGTACTTTGTTTCAAGGGAGCTGTTGAATGGGATGTAGCAGACCAGTTCTGGTTTAGCTGTTAACTTTTTCCTGTTCATCACGCTGATTGCCTTTTCCTTCTTCAATAACTATCCTCATTCCCTTATAAGGTCTTGCTGCAGTGACAGAGCTCTCTGGTGGAGATGGGTGATTAATTTAAGTAATATCTTCTGAACATAGATGTGCAGCAACAGGGATCATGGTGCATTTAACTTAAATCGCTTCCTCAGCTTAAGAAAGCACTACTAGAAAATGTAGCAAAGGTGTAATATTCCTTTTGAATCTCTGTCATGGAATTGTTCCAGGCATTTGAGTTACTCCATGACTGCATTCATAAATACTAAATTTCTGAAGGCACTGTACTAGGAATAGCTGAGCTGCATGGTGATGAATTTATGGTGAGCTAAGCAACTTGTCTGAGAGGGAACTGAGAACTAAATTAAAATAACCTTTACTTCTCTCCTCCCCTCCCACCTGCATGCCATACTCCGGGGAAAGAACTATTATTTTGTTTGACAATAGTGCTCGCAGTATGTCAGGTATTTGCTTGACAGAGAATAGAGAAAAGTGTGTTGCTGTAAGGCAATTGAATATATGTTGCAAAACATGATAGATTTGGAGGTCAATGGATCCAGCATTCAATCTAGCAAACAATATATCCAGCTTGATTTATCTGTCAATATTTAGAGCTAGTCAATATTTACTTTTATGAAGGAACATTTGTACTTAAAAATGTTGTTTAACTAAATTAGTTTCACTTGCGGAACAAAAATATTTGGCAAAAAATCCTATGTTCTGATTTTGTGCTGAAATGTTAATTCACTTCATATCCTAGTATGAATAATTTACTATGGGCTAAGATGCATCCAACTTTATACTATTTTAAAACAAAAGTCAGCAAAAAGTAAATCCCCCCCCCCCAATCAAAACTTTTGCTCCATTTTGTAATAGAGAAAAGAATACAAGAAACATCAAAATCCCCAAACCTTTGGACCTAAACTTTCTGCTTCAAGAAAATGCTTTTAGCAGCCACAGGACAGAAATTCATCAGCAATTATCAGTTATTAGTAAGGTTGTAAATTACTTTTATGTACTATCCAAGTAAAACCTATTGCACCCTCTGATTTGATTACAGACTGGCAAAGAGGCAAGCCTTGCCTACTCTCATCTTTCCTGGGTGGGAAAAAGTCTGCTCATGGCAATTACATTTATCAAGTGACCAGAACACTAAGCTTTTTTCCCCATGTTTTTGTTTTAACCCAAGAGCAGAACATATACTCAGTTGACACAAGCTCCTCACCCCCCAAACCCCCAACAACCAAACCCAAACCCAAACCCAAAACCGTACACTATCCTATTTAACTCTTTTCAGGCACTGGCTGTGCATAAAGGAAATATAAATGTGGGAAAGGTGATGAGCGAAAAGACATGTTGTCTGATACTAAAAGTGATTGTGAGGAATGGGTGCCCTGGGTTTATGGTGAATGCTGTGGGTTGTCTCACCACGGTGAGTCCCGAGGTGTACGTGGTAATGCACACTGGCTGACACTGTTTTCTTCAGTGCAAAGAGGACAGCTAGGATACAATAAAGCTGGAAGAGAAGATGCACTCAGTAATAGATACAGAAAAAAAGACACTTGTAGTTGAGCTCTGACACTGTAGTTAGTGTACAGAGATTAAATACAGTATTGGAATTATTGATTTGTAATCTGAAATGGCAAAGGAATACATTTCCTATCCGCTCTTACTTTGGTATGGTCAGTAACTAGAGTGATAATGGTTCTCAGTCTTTGTATAAAAGGCTCATTCCTTAAACCAAACAATGAAATGGTGCCCTCTTCCCCTGCTTCTTCTAGCACACAGAGAGAAAATAACACTTCAAACCTCCTACTATGCTAGTTCTTTTTCTGAAAGCATTTATCCTATTACTGGAAAAAAAATCTCAGTCAATAATTCATGGAATATACACCCATAGTTCACATTCTGAACTTCCACTTTGGTAACAGATCTCCATCCAACTCTCAGAGGGCCAGACTGAAATGTTTTATCTGGTGCACAGGATAGAAGCCTTCTGCCACAGCAAAAAGGAACTTCAGTATATGTTTTGGTCTGTTATTAGAGTTGTATATCAGAATTGCATATAGGGCTTTATATTAAACAGTGTTGTGTGTTGTTTAGTGTTTTTGTAAAGTAAAATTTAAGACATGAGCATGTAGTGCCTTTGTGTAATTTTTTGTCTACTGAGATGTGTTTAAAGTCCTGCTTCTTTGAACATGGTAGGAAGACTCCTGTTAGCCTGCAGTACATGCTAATGTAGACAGAGCCAGCAAGCCCATTGCATGTCTTATTTCATGAGAGTTAATGCACGCTTACATGCCTTATTGATCTGGCATAGCTTGAGAAAGGAATCTCGATGAACTACAGCTTTACACAGTTACTTCTGTTCATCCCAGAAAGTGGCACATCCTGGAATTTTAGGTTTACTCCCAAGTGGCAGAGAATACAAGAGGTTTTTTTGGTTTGTTGTTTTTTTTTTTTGTTGTTGTTGTTGGTTTTTTGTTTTGTTTTGTTTTGGTTTTGTTTGTTTGTTTGTTTTTCTTTTCTTCAGGAGTGTGGTCTTGTTTGGAGGGTCTCAGTCAGTGGAGTAGGGTGATCTCACTCCTGGCAGGTAGAACTGTGTGTCTCCCTGGCTGTTACAGCATCCAGGTTATAGAGCTTTGGAAGGGTAAAACAGTGCACGGAGCTTGTAGGCAAGGGCTTTTGTCATTTTAAGGAATGCAAACATTAAATTAGTACTCCCTTGAATGTCAATTACCATCAAACCCTGAGATGCAGGTGATGGTACCTAAGATAAGTACTTTTATTTCATTTCGAAGCTGGAAAACTTTTCTAAATGTTGGCCTCTCAACAAGATATGCCTAAAGAAGTTTATTTCTTGCTCTTGCAGGTTTCTTGTAAACTTATGCTCTACCTCATGCATAAAATGCACTAAAACCCTCAAACAACCCAATCTGCTGCATAATTCTTTTCCAAGCAGTTTTATGTAACCCAATAACTACTTGTTACTCAGTATCTAAAATACTTACAAAATATTCAGTCACTCCTGTTTATAAAAGAAACAAAGTGATTGTGGAACCTAAAACCACCAGCTTTAAGTGGGTCATTGCCTTTCTGATTTAAAGTGGTACTGCTTTGTTGAGGGCAAAGGACTTCAGCAGTTTCTCTCAGCTCTGAAGCTATAAAATATGTACTTTGATGATGTAACATGAGGAAGGGATCTTAGAAGTTTATATCTATGGTGAAATAGTTTTAAAAGATCAGAGGATTATTCTGTGATATGCCAATATTGCTGTTATTTAGCAACACGTAGCTCTATCAGGATAATCGCTGCAGGTGTTCCCCCCTCCCACCCCAGTAATACGCTCCAGATGTGGGGTTACTTTAAATAAATGGCAGGGCAAGAATTGATGTTAATTCCATTCTTACACACCTGTTCTGTTATATGATTAAAAAAAAAAAAAATTCGACCTTTAAAAAAGCCATAGAGAATTAGCAATTCAGAGGGAAACACAGCTGTGGTGTGAGAGTTTCATGCTACCTGCATATTCCATAGTGACCTGAATGTTTATGTATACAGGACAATAACTGTTAAAATGATGTTTTTTTTTTTTTTTCTTCTGGGTTAGTAGAATACAAGCCATGGTATGGCTCCATTCTTTATTGGGCAGGGGGTAGGGTGTCAGGAAACACCAGGCAACAACACTCTGGGCTCCTGCAGTGGGAATGGGTCTCTGGGACACTTAACTTCTGAGATATATATATATGTGTGTGTATGTGTGTGTGTGTGTGTGTATTTTTGGCATAATAACCCCACTGCCTAATTCATGCATTCATTTACCTTAGATATTTGTGAACTCTCTTTTCAATGAAAAATACTGGAGACATCCATGGAGATTAATTTCCCTTGTAAACTCTTGAGCTGCATTGAAGTGCCACCCTGGATAACCTCTGTGCTAAGGGGTTGGGATTATGGAATTGTGATATTAGTGGTGATGTTATTCTTATTTTTAGTGTGAAGAACGATATAACTGTCAGTGCCAGTCATATGACAGTGCAGGACAGAAAATGGATTCCCTGAGATCAGCTTACTTTGTCATGCTAGAGTCACAGACCTTTTGGATAGGTGTTGGAGCAAAATAAAATTTCCAGAAGAAGAAGAAACATTTGAGTATGACTAGAAGTCATACTTTATGCAGTGTCCTACCTCACTGTTGTCCCCTCCTTTGCTACCTAAAAATATTTAAGGACACAGTGATTTTTCGGAAATAAAATGGCAGAATAATAACTGGGAGATCTCTTAGGGCACACAACATTCTGGGAAGTACATGCATTTAGATAATATTAATTTTGCCCCAAAGGGGTCTCCATCTGCTCGAATCTTTCATTACTTAGCCTATGAAAGGCTATACATGAATTTTCAGTAAATTCTTAATCTCCATAGGAATGGTTACCACCCTGACACTGCAAGCCAGTTTTGCCATCTAAAATCCCAATTATCACTGATTTCCTTATGAACCTGTTTGCTTATGCTTAGTTTCCATCACATCCCTACTCATGTTATGTCTTGAGATATGCTTTCATTAGGTTTAGTCAGCTTGGAAATGAACTGTGAGCTTAATGAAGGACTGCCAACCGGCAACATGATTTTGTGCTGTTTGATCTCTTTAGATGTCTTCTGTATGTTGATTCATAAAGGCTGGAAGATCTAGCCATACTAGAATCAAGTCAACAGTAGCAGCAAGAAATTGTTTCATATGTCATGGCTTTTGTGCTGGTTTTGGCTGCAGTAGAGTTAGTTTTCTTCATAGTAGCTAGTTTTAGATTAGCTAGGCTGTGTTTTGGCTTTGTGCTGAAAACAATGTTGATAACACAGGGATGTTTTCATTACTGCTGAGCAGCGCTTACCCAGAGCCAAGGGCTGTTCTGCTTCTCACCCCACCAGCAAGGAGGCTGGGGGGGCACAAGGAGTTGGGAGGGGACACAGCCGGGACAGCTGACCCCGACTGGCCAAAGGGGTATTCCAGACCATATGACATCTTGCTCAACATACAAAGCTGGGAGAAGAAGAAAGAAGGGGGGGACACGTTCAGAGTGATGGTGTTTGTCTTCCCAAGTCACCGTTCCTTAACGTGCTGGAGCCCGGTTTTCCTGGAGATGGCTGAACACCTGCCTGCCCATGGGAAGTGGGGAATGAATTCCTTGCTTTGCTTTGCTTGCATGCACAGCTTTTGCTTTCCCTATAAAACTGTCTTTATCTCAGCCCATGAGTTTTCTCACTTTTACCCTTCTGATTCTCTTCCCCATCCCACCGGTGGGGAGCGAGTAAGCAGCTGCGTATGGCTTGGTTCCCAGCTGGGGTTAAACCACGACAGCTTCATATGAAGGAATCCAGGGAACTGAAAACTCTCCCATTTAGTAAACACGAGGAATAGGGCATTCAAAGGCTGTTGTCCAATGTCTCCTACACATATGAAAGGAAAGAGGATTCTTTGGCTTCCTAGAGGCAACAGTGACATTAGCATCAGCTTGAACCCCAAGTCACTGATAACAGTAATTCCTATAGTAACTCTTAAGCAACTCTTTTCTATCCTAAGAGATGATGATTTTTGAAGCATTAGGGCATGTTTTGTTACCTCATGTTACTTTGCACCCATCCACTTGTTTGGAAACTGACATCTCCAAAATGCTTCATGGTATTTGGTAACAAGCTCATCTGTATAAGGCACTTTTTTTACTGGTCTTTATTTTGAGTGGTAGATTTATGTCCCCTAAATCCAAGGGAAGTCTATGATCTCTTTTGTGAGTTGGATAGCTGTAGAAATGCTAAGCTCTGAAAGATTCCCATCAGACAAAAGTCTGATGATCATGTTTAAATTGTTCAATACTTGCTAGTTGTGTCTAAATACCCAAGATCAGTTTCATGTACAACAGTAAGAATGTGTGTTTGCATAGAAGATATTCACTAGATTTCAGATAATTCCATTTTAAATAAAGCAGTTGGATGTTATTTATTAGAAGCTTGCAGATCTCACATCTTACGTTAGTTAGGTACCATGGTTCTCTGAGGGCAGAATGGAAGTGTAGTGCCTTGCTGGGAACTTCAATTTCTATTGGGAAGGTCTAACTTTGCACTGCATTGCTTCTGAAATGATTGCCTGTAATCAGTCAGATCTGTTAAACAGGAGTTGACAAATTGACAGATGAATGGTCTTAAAAACTTTGATGCTTTTCTGTTATGTGCTTTAAAAGAAGCAAAATTGAAGAAAGGAAAAAAACAGTCAGCAAAATTGTGAGTGAGAAAGAAGTCTGGCAAGTGTTATATCATCTGTTATTAAAGGGAGGAATGAGATGAGAGCATGTGGCCTGTTCTGCAGGAAAGAGAAAATAGAATGCCCATCCAGAAATTTTGTCTACTGCTGGGTCTCTGCAGGTGAGCAATCTATCTATTTAAGTGGGCTGCTTGAAGCAGTTGTTTCAGCCTTACCTCTAATGCATCCATTCCCCGCCCCCACCCCGTCTTCATTGCTTTATGCTGTCCCCTTCTGTTGCAAGATGCACCTCTACCTAATTGTCAGGCTCATTGGTTACTAAGAAAAGAATAGAACCCATGCAAGGGCATCTAACTGGGTTAGTGAGTAGTGATCAAGGGGTATAGTGTAACAGTCATTCAGATATCCTTCACCAGCTCTCTCCTGAGTACTATCAGTAAGGGGAGGGCAACCACTCTGTTGTCTCGTATTACTTATCTTATTCACTGCATTCTAGGGTTTATGGATCCATATTTATCTGATTAACCTCTAACATCCTATTGACACTGGCTTGTAATGATCTCCTCCCACCTACTCCTCAAGGAAGAGAAAAGGGAAAGGCAGATAAGATTAAACACAGTGTAGAACAAAGCAGACTAAACTGTCTCTGCCTTCTATTACAGGCATCGACTCAGGAAAACCACAAGCCTTCCATAGAGAACTTCCCCCCAAATTTAATACATTCCAGATCTCTGCTTTCAGTCAGTACAGCTACTCTAGAAGTTGCAGGCCACTTTGGTACAACTATGTTACCAGTGTGGATTCTACTGCAGAAAAGTGTAAGAGTATCCCAACCAACTTCAACCTAGATGTCTGAAGGACCAGTATTTGATTAAGCACGATAACCTAGAGCAGAGGGTAAGCATGGAACAACTATTGACTTCCTTTTCCAGTACACAAACCAAGTGATATTAGATTAAGCTATCAGGTGGCAAGATCAAGCCAAACAAAAAGGAGACAATGCCTTAGAAAGCATACAATAAAACTGTGGAAACCTGTGCTATGGGATGATGTGCATCTAAAACTGCACGTAGGAGCAAAATGTGGTAACCCATATTTTGTGAAAGAGAAGGTTCTTAGACACAAAGATAACGACTCTGACTCAGGAAGTCTCTAGTCTGCAAATTGATAGCGACTTGGTAAATATATAGGGCATTGCTACATGCCTTCCCAGTTTCTTCACTCTTTTTCAGGCATCCATATTTGACCACTCTTGGCAGAAGTGGAATAAGACAATGTGCTGCACGGCAGTTTTGTATAGGCAGGATGAGCACAAGCTGGAAAAAATCTGTCCTTTGTAGGAATTGTAGGCAAGGAGGCAGGGATCGGAGTTACTCAAGCTGTAGTGGGGCAGAAACTAGCATTTGTGGCAATATCCCAGTGAGTAGAAGGCTGCCAGAGACAACAGTGTGGGACGAAAAGAGAACTGGGGGCCACAGAGCACAGCCATGGGCTGGCAGTCTCCACAAAAGCCCTGAACAAGGCCATGGAGCTCAAAGCCTCAAGACAAACAGGTGGGAGAATGAGTCCTGAAGGCTACCGCAGTCATCTAGGACCTATCATGAAATGAAATGTCTGTCTGGAATTATACTAGCATTTTATATGAAACTTACACTACATTGCTCAGTAGGGACCTGAAACCTGTCACCTGACTAGTGGGACTTTAAGTAGTGAAATTGCAGAGGAGGACTGAGAATGATTTCTTGAAAGATATTTTATTTTTAGAAATCCCTGCAACTGAAGTTACATGAATATTATATGCAGTATTACTCTCAAGAAAAGGCAGCAAGTGGAATGATCAATGGCTTATCATGAAAGAGTCTTACTGCACTAATGTACTTAGTCCCTGATGAGGTCAATGCTCTTGCTACTAAGATGATCATTTTTAAGGCCAGGCTGCTCTGCAGAAAAAGTAGTGTCTGCAGCCAGCACATGTGCTGTGTTAGAAAGGGGCTGGGATGCTTGCCCCAGGCATTTCTAAACAAGGATTTGAGTTAGAGTGGGGATCTCCTGACACCTGGTATATGACTTTTCCCTCTCGTGTCATGGCCCCAGGGCACTGTTAGCCCTGACCGTCCCTGCTGGGGCTCTTCCCCTCCACACACTCCCTGGCCCAGGGCCCCATGTCACCCCCCAGAGCCACCAGCCCCTGCCCCAGTGACCCCACAGCAGGGCCAGTCTCCAGCTCCCCACAGCCCTGCCCGGCCATGGACCCTTCCGAGCCAGGGCCACCTGTGGGCCCACGTTCCAGCCCAGCGTCCTCCCGTTCCTGTCCCCGTCCCCAGAATGGTGTCCACTGCCTGGGGCTGGGCTTGTCCCAGTGCCTCCCAGCTGCCCCGCTGCTGGCTGGGGAGACGGGACAGGCCATGGCTGCCAGGCCCTGTGATGTCTGACCCCGCGGACCCCATGGCACTCCTGGCACCTCCGCTGCTTTCACGGGAGTATGTCCGTGCACTTGCTTCTGCAGGTAGACCTTGGGGTGTTCACAGATCAAGAAGTTCAAGAGCTGTTATTGAAAGCTGGGTCCTTTGGTTAAGGGAGCCAAAAGGTCAAGGGCTCAGGATCCTAGATGGTTTTAAAAGCACGTATGGTCATTTCATTTACTCCTACCGTTAGCTTTACTTTTATTTGGTTTATTATCTTATCCAGGCACAAGTGTGCCAGAAGTACATAGAAACCTCATCATTCCTGTAATGGTTTAATACATAATTAAACAAAAACTGCCAGAACTCATAGACCCCCCTCATAGGCCCATGACAGTGTAAATAGCGATGAGAGAGAGAGAAACAGAAAATGACGGTGTAACTTGAACATTTTCTATAACTTCATCGTAAGCAAATTTGGAGAGCCTCTACTTTTGTATTTGTCGCAGTTCCAACCAATTTCGATGGTTTTGTGTAAATCTGTACCATCTGATGATCTGGCCTGTGCTTTATGAGATGCAATGGTTTCAGAATGTGTGAGACTGAATTTTTGACATGTATGATCAGGTAATCTTCTTGTGTAAACAGTTCCAGTGTTTTCAGTGGAATAAGGCCTGGAAATGAAGCTTTGTCTCATGAATGTGAATGTGGTCTTCACTTCATGAAGAATAAACTGTAAATGTGATCACATCCCCTAGCATTTCTGTCTCTTGTTCTAAAACCAATAAAAAGCTATTCAAATAACTGTGAGGGAGGAGATGAGAAGAAAACATCTTCAAAGAGCTTTGGGATCCTCAAAACAAAGTGCATTGAGATTATTATTACTGCAAGAGCACAAGGCTAATTGGAACATTACATTTTGCTGTGGGCAGTAAATTCGCTATTGCTACAAAATGATTAACAGTCTCACCATCTGTTACAGGTGTAATGTTAATTGACAGTTTTATGCACATCAAACATTGATATGACCTGCCTTTGCAGTCCTATGTTTACCATTTAATTTTGTTATTTTCTTCAAGCAATAGCAATATATTCAATTTTACTGAAATAATACATATTTACTGATTAAACTTACTATTTCTCTTCATGTTTTCCTTCTTTAGTTATTACCGCCAGTCATGACCCTAAAGACTTTAAAATAACTAAAATATGCCACTAAATGGGGGAAAAATGCACTCAGTTGCAAAGATTTTTTCCGCCAAAGCAGCATGTCATATAGGCTGAGACCAAAGGTCTGTTTAGCTTGCTCTCTCCTATTTTGATGGCAACTTGGAGATGGTGCTTAGAGGGAGAACAAGAATCAGGGCAGGCACAGAACAATACTCCTTTGAAACCTCCCAGTTTAAGGCATTTAACAGGGCAGACTTTCTGAGCCAGAGGCTGGTATTTGTCCATTGTGTTTAAAAGCCTCTAGTGGACCTGTCTTCTGTGATTTTTGTCTAGTTCTTTCTTGAACTTGTTCACACTTTTGGCCTCAACAGTTTATTGTGTCGATGAGTTGGACAGTTTATTATGTAATGTGGTTTTAAATTTGGTACCTGGAAATTTCATTGGATGCCCTCCAGTTTCTGGATTGTGAGAGAATATACACTGAATTCTCTTGTCTTCATTTTCTGTGACTGCCATCAAAATCACTGGGAAGCAAGGATTCTTCCGGACTTTGAGTGAGAACTATAATGTAACTGCATGAGGAAAGCATCTGGTTTTATTTGTTAACGCAAAACATTTGCAAAAATCACTGATCCCAAGAAACATGGTGAAAGTATTTTCTGTCCTGTGATACAGTTCTACAGTCAGAATGGGGTCAAAACTGTAATGCCTCAGACAGTTGACTGCTGGGCAAAGAATGATGATGGTGACTTCAATATGTTTCCTGACAAATATGTGTCTCTAAGATGTGTCTTATGCAGATAGCCTACTTTAAATGCATGGAAAGATAAGAATGAAGGGATATATCAGTAGACAATGAAAGAAATCTGTGAGAAATGAGCTTGTATTAGAAATAGTTCTAGTCCAATGGTCACAGAATATATTAAAATGTATTCATAAAGAAAGGAGGCTGATTTACTGTCATGCTGTTTCCTATTTGTAAGAATTTGGATGACTCCTTGTTATTCATAAAATGTGGGCTTTCCCTAACTCCATAGTAGAAAGGGTAGCGCAACTGAGGCTGGCAGTTAGTAGGCCCCATATGCCTATATCTTCTAAACAGTTTTGTTGCAAAATGTTGGTTGATTTCTTGGATGTTTCTTGTTTTTCCTATATTTCCCAAATTTGGCTAAGCTGTGTCTTCACACACTCAGAAGAAGCTTTCTCCAGTTTACTAGCCTTTTACTGCAATGTTGAATTCCCTAACAGCTCCTCTGGTAGTGAGCCCCTCTCCCCTTCCTGCTTTTCTCCTTCCATCTAGACCATGTTTCATCCTGAAACAAAGGGAACAAAAGCCAGAAGGCGTAAACACTCAGGAAGAGAAGTTTGGTAAAAAAGACTGGCTGGGCTGGGAAGAGAAGTCTCTTCCCTTCCTGTGACTGCAACAAAGCACAAAGTGTCGGAGACACTTTCTGTCAGGGGCAAGGTGGCCTGCTCTGTGATGGCAGGGGTTGTGGTGGTGGATGCCCGCCTGCCCAGCAGGGCCTTGCCCTCCCCAATGGCCTGCGGTCCCACAGTTCTCAAAAAGCAGAGCAGGTCTGGTGAAAATAGAGTCAGACGTGTTCCAGATTGGTGGGCAAGTCCCAAGTGATGGGGTCCCAGGGTGGTCAGAGTGTGGGTCAGGATCAGGGGTCCCAGTCAATGGGCTGCATGGCCAGGCGCAGGCTCGACTACCAGAGAGCTGCCTTAACCACCAGCTGGTCACCGGACCACAGCGTCCACTGGCAAGAGTCACGGCTAAAAGCAGGTCCCGAAGGAAGGGGGGAGCCCTGGCTGAGGCCTCCCCACAAAGCTTTTTCTTCACAATGGCTCTTATCAGCGAGCTGGCCTTGTGTAGCCAGCTGCCCTCCTAGAAGTTGGGAGTGCGCTCAAGGCCCTGACACGCTATCAACAAGCCTATGAGTAGGTCATTGCTAAAACATGTTTTCCTATTTTCCCCTTACAATTGGAACTATAAAGTCAGTCTCAATTCAGAGGTATTTGCCAGCTCTGGCTGGCTGCTTGCTCAAAGACGGAGATTTATGCCATTGAAGATAAAGGCCCCACTGATGATTCAATGTCACTGTGTTGCCACATAACTAAATACAGTTTGTGCTTTTAAATTCCATGAAACACCACCAGCATAACTTGAATTTGTTCGTATCATCTCACATTTAATCATGTGATGACATACTTTTTTTCTGTCAGACTCTACCTCATTCAGTGTGCTGTATGGATGGCTCTATGGAAGCATAGTTATGGCAAAGTAAAGATGCTTTACCCTTTCGCTTTTGTATACCGTTATGAAACACATAAAGGAAGAAGATTTTTCTATTGTTTTTTATAATTACAATTTATAATTTATCATCTTTGTATGTGGAGTAGGCTTCATTTATTGCTGCAGAAATTCAGTGTTGCTTACATCAAACTGGAGGACATCCAGAGAATGAGGGAAGGGCTCACAGGAATAAAAAGGGTATTGCTAGATTAAAGCAGTTGGCTCCTGCGTAGGAGAATTCTTTCAGCCGTGACAAGTTTAACTTACTCCTGTTAACTATAAGCCAGAGTTTCAAAGAAAGTGCTAAACATACACAGCTGCTACCGAATCCATCGGAAACTGAGACTTGGGAACAGAAATAGCTATAAGAATGGTAAGTACTCTGAAAAAACAGATACTACTCAACTCTGGGTAGCACTCCTGTAAATGTTTTGCTTGCCAATCTCTAAATTGGGTTAAGCCCTGCTGCCTTTCAAACTTCATCCCTCCTCCCTTTTCCTGGCAGTAGAAATATGAAGATAATTCTATTTTTCTCAAGCATTCAGATATTGTAGTAAAAAACACCATAAAAAATCCATAATGAAGCTAATAATTTTCTATTTAGAGCATGTTCCTCTATTTTCTGCACTTATTCTAACAATGAGGACTGAGTATTCCTTTTACAGCCCCTTGTGTAGCCCTCATAATTTGTTGCCAGTGGAGATCATACCACAAATCAGCCAAAGAGCCTTCAGGTCTTTATTAAAGCCCTGAAGAGAGCACCTGCTTCTGTCTTCTGACAAAACCAATTAGCACATTTTGTTTTTCTTTAGTGGACATAGCAGCATTAGTTTTTCTCCATTCTCCTAGCCTGATCTTTTGTGTAATGTACTTGCCATTCAGAACATGTTTCCCCCTGCCCCCAACTAATGAGCAGAAGCAGAGCACCAACTGGAGTCTTCAAAAGAAGGCTTCCAATGAGGTGTACAGATATTACTGCCTGAATTCACATGAACAGCTTGTATATGTCTTATATTTTTAGGATCAATATGCTTTGAGCTCAAGCTTTGACAACAGGAGTTTGGTTTGACTTATTCCGACCTTGTCTGTGTTAGGCTGAAATGTCCTTGAGAATTCCGTGTTATCAAACCTGTTCAAGCTTCGCCTTCATTTTTAGATTTCAGGATGACAACAAATATTGGGAGGAAATCAAGTCTGTATTGAGCACAGAGAATTTAATAGTGTCCTTATCTTCTTTAAGTCTTGCCTATAGCATGGAAACTGAATTTTCATCTGTTTGACGTTATGCACTACTTTAAATTAGATCTAACATAACTTCCTACATTTTCCTTAAACTGTGTACAGTTGTATCTGGACACATACAATGTTCATACAGGATTCTGGTGCTATATAGGATGGATCCTTTTAGGATGAGTTTGGCCCCTTAAAGTTTTTTGAAAATAATTTCTTTTTCTTGATGTAATTTTTGGTTTATTAATTATCCCTTAATTAGTTGCTGAGCTGTACTTGAAAAATATTTGGTTCCTCAGGAACACTGATGCTTTTTCTTCTTGTGGGCTGTCTGAAAGCAGGCATTGGAAGTCAAGTTCAAATTAAAGTGTACTGTCAAAGGTAGACTGATTGAATAAATCACATCATGTTGCTTGCCTTTATTAGATGAGATTGCAAGTGTGGTAACTTAGGGGTCAAATTTTAAAACTCAATCCTCATACAAAAAGCTTAATATAAAAAACATTTTTAAATTACCATGGAAGTTAGGAAACCCATACAAAATTGCTTTAATAAAGCAGCAAGAGAACATACAGGTGAGGCTTGCACATTTTTCTGATAGCCATTCAGCATCGTTAATGAGATTTCAAAAGAGCAAGTTAATTCAAAATCATAACCTAAACATTTCAATGCCTCTAAAGTACTGTATCATGCTATACCTGCAGAAATTCTGTTTGTGGCCTCTGAAACTAAGCTTGCTAGTTTTAAGCAACCTGTCCTGGACTTTTCTTAATTGGTAAGTCACTTTTTTATCAGGGTTAGAAAACCATTACCTTAATTTCATTCCTTTCTGGGTGTAACTGCCTATAGTCCTCCACGGATATTACTGAAAGCTGACAGTGTTTGGCTTCATACTTCTGCTTGAATGTTGATAATTTCAAAGTTCAGCTTCTGCTTTTTTATTTATTTTGCTGTGGCTTGTCCCAGGAGGTCAAATCCCTTCATACATGTTGTTGAGAAACCGGAGTCCTTTGAAGATCACTGTCAAACACTGTGAAAAAAGAGAAGTCTGTAGGCCAAAGTATGCACATGGGCAGAAAAGATATGGCAATGTGTTATACACAGGTTATGTAGGCAGTGCTTGGGCAATGTTCTAATTTATTGACAATAATCAGTGTTTCATTCTTGACAGATTTTGCTCAGAACTTCTCAGTCTATGCTTTATGAGGGAAAGCAAGCGCTGTTAAATACTGTCGCTACGGCTTTGGATCATATCATGACTTCCCCTTCCAATTCCCAGGTAATGTCTTGTCACTTTTTGTATGACTTTAAGAACTGTTTCAACCTGTTGCCTCATGAGGGGGAGTTGAAAGCAGGTTTGGGTGGCCGCCTATGCAGTATAGGCCTTAATTTCTGCTCAGACATTAGCGTGTCTCTTGACTTGCCCATTTCTTCCTCGATTATTGATCTATAGAGTCTTGGCTTTCATCTGATATTTTTTTAACTTCACTTTTTATATTTATGATTCTGATTTAAAAGGTGAATTTTTTTTTTTCCTGGGTTTGCAAATTAATCATGACCAGGTAACCGAATTATGCCCATTAGAGACATTAGTGACATGAATATGTTGACAATAAAACTGAATGAATATAACATAAAAATCAAAGCTATATTTACCTGCTTAGCTTTTTAACAAAAATAGGCTAGTTAACTTGCTTGCCCACGATTCCCCTTCTTCTTCTTTGCTAATCAGGTGATACAAACTGTCAAAATGCAAAACTTCCTAACAAGAATTAGAATTCTCCATGACAAAGTTTTACTGCATAATGAAAAGTAAAATAATTCAGTTATATAACCATGAATTAAGTCTATTTTGAATTATTCAAATGTGTTTTTCAAAGCTGAGGCCTTTGCTATAGTAAGGCAGACACAAAATCCTGGGTCCAACTCCTCTGTTTAAATAGCTGTAGCTGAGATTTCGGATCAGGCCTATCCATGTGGATTGGTATTTTTTGTTCTTAAAATTGTATGAAATATACAAAATAGCTAAATCTTTCTTCATCTATCTGTTCTCTTAAGATGTGGTCTAGATGTCCGTCAAATGGACAATGAAGGGAAGAGTGGGATTTCAGTACCGCTTGAAGGACCTTGAACATATTGCTGAAGGTCACCGGGTTGAGTTTGTTCACCTTCTAAATTGGAGCAATCCATCATCCGGAAAAATACACTGAGCTTCTAAATGAAATGGAATCGTGAGCATACATAGTTTTTGTTTGTTTCTTTGTTTGTTTGTTTGTTTGCTAGCCTTTTTTTTTTTGTCACAATTTTCCTCATTCTGTGCTAATTTAGCTCTCTACTGTTTCTTCTCCTCACACCTCCTACACGTTGCATTTCAAAGGCAGAGAATCACGAAAATCTCCCAGTCTTGCCCTTACTAAGAGAGTTAGCAGAGATAGGAACTTGACAGGAATGCAGACCTAACAGAGCAGAACAACAAGGCTAATAGGGAAAAGCAGCAGGGAGCAAAGAAAGGAAGAAAATCCCCGCTGGTGTAATGCGGTAATGTGTGCTGGTTCGTACTGAGCTTATGCTTCTGGAATTGAGCATTGTGGTATGTTATAGAGGAACAGCGTTGCTGTGTGAGATGGTGCAGGTCACAGTAAGATCAGAGGCATTTACAACCTTTGGTACCATGGCTGTGGTGTATCTCGCATCCTTTACCCTTTCCATAGAACTGTGAACCAGGATATAAATGTCCACAGTTTTGCATACTTTTTCCTCCTCATGTGGCCATAAAAGTTTGTGTAGAGAGTAATTTACTAAAATAGATCTTAGGCAAGAGGTCTGGGGGCCTTGCTGGAGAATACAGGTTTTATTCAAAGCTGAATACCAGATCTTTGCCTGAGGCCTTATCTGTAATGATGAATCTGGTTGTGATACCAAGCGTGAGGAGAAACTCGTAGATGAGAGGAACAAAGCCGTAGGTGAGAGGAACAACTCTGTAAGATATCAGCTCAGACCCAAAGGATTTCTCTGGATAGACAGATTTATGTACTGATTTTTTTACAAGTGTATGCTTATGAACCAGGTACTGGTGCAGCCTATGCCAAAGTCTAAGTTTAATTGGAATGTATACATTAACTTTAGAAAGTTTCAGAGTAAGTTTAGGGGTAAAGTAAATGTTTCTGATGGCTTGGTTGTAATAAAGACCTTTTAATGTAATTTAGTTCAAACAAGTGGAGGAAAAGGTGAAAATACTCTGCTAAGCAAAATAACATCAGTAACCGACCAAGAAAAGCCTCATTTTCGAGATAGCTTTAAAAAGCTGTCTGCAAGTATTATTTTGGTTTAAGGTATTTTTAGTTACAGGAAGATTAAAAATAAAAGGGGGTTTCCCATGATCCCCTGCAATGACACAATGGAAGTATGGAGAGGGACTTTGTTCAACCACTGCAGTGCGTAACCTACCTTATTATTCAGTAGGCAGGGACAAGCCAAAGTTAAACAATCGGAAATAGCTAAATGCCTTTTCTGAGCCAGACTGTGAACTTTCACCATATGCTAGAAATAAACTCCAGAAATGCATTCGGGCTCTTCTGACTCTGTGCTGTGTTGTTACTTCCTCAGTATTCAAATGACTAAGTGCATGCCATAAACGAAACATTTTAACACATAGCAAAAATAAAATCATTTTTCTCTTCTCTTCAAGTAATCTCCTGCAGAGTGTCCCACGGTCACCTCATCAGATTAGAAAGCTCACTGTGTTCTTTGTAAACATATAAATAAAAACATGGGTGGTGGTGGTGGTGTTCTTAACTTTGTTTTTGCAGAGTTTTATTATTTCTTGCAAATAAAAATAAGCCCTGTCTGTTTTCATTCATGATATTTTTCAAGACAAAAGGAAGATTCTCCAGCATTATCAGTAGGGAGTTGTTGCAAGTGAAGGTTGAGGTACAGCAATGAGACCATTATACTGCTTTAAGTGAGCTGATTTTTTTAGTGATGTTCTATATAGCATTATTTGGCGAGAAACTCATGGGAATAGAGATCAACCAGTCCAAGGCTTAGAGAAGAATTATGGCTGTGGGACAAAAATATTAAGGATTTTAGGCTGCATGGCTTAGTGGCCAGATTTAGAAAATACTTAGAGGCAGAAAGATGCAAGTAGGCTCTTTAATCCCTCATTGAAATAAACTGAAATAGACTTCCAGGAATATTTGAAAATTCCCATAGGTGTCATTGCCTTGGCTTGAATGACCTAGATGGTTGAGTTCTTTTTCAGAGTTACTCAGGCAGTTAACAGTCCTACCACTTGGCCCACTTTTTCCTAGATATATGGCAAAATATCTTGAGGTATAGTTGAGCCACTTTGAAAGGTAAGATGCTTTTATGTAAAACTCATGGGCTATGTTTGGTAGAGGAGGGGCTGGATTATCTTTAGAAATGTGGGCCTTAGTGCAAGAGCAGGAACATGTTTATGGAGTTACTCACCAGGATAGGCTTAAATCAGTTGTTTCCCCACAAAAAAATGAAACCTGGAAAACAGGGAATACTATTTCATCAGCTGTAAGTGGTTAGACTCTCAGGTATGCCATACTCATAGGCCTAATGGGTTTTTGGATGGAAACTCCAAGAAGCAAAGGTAATAAAAATCTGTGTACTCTGTAGATTAATGAAACTGCCAGACTGCCAGCTCATAATACTCTGCATGATACCTTATCAATTATTAGTCTTCAGGCATTATTACACTTTATACAACAGGTTTGTGCATGGTCATTGTGAGCTGTCTGTGTGAGGAAGACTGAATAATTAAGGGGATTAATATAAAACAAATCAAATCCCAGACAGTAGGAAATGGTTAATTTAGTCAAATAATTAAAAGCAAAGTATTGGCGCTGCCTCAGTCCCCTTGGGGAATTTTGTTTCTGTTTACAGAGTACGTAGTTTCACTATAGTAGGTATTGTCTCCAAGCAGAAACCAGACTATACTGACTATACTGTGTAAACAGTGAGTTGCCAAATAGTTGATAGCAGGTAACTGACTGCACCAGACTTGCCCGGCACATTCATTAGACTGTACCTTTGGAAAGGAATTCCTGACCTAGCACTTTGGAGGTGGCTTTTTTAGACTGAAAGGGTGATTGCACAGCTACACAATGACTTGGCTGGTCACTTTAAGGGCAGCTGGGAGGGATTTGGGCTTTTCTACATACCTTTTCATCTGAAATAGGTGGATTAGGGCAACATCAAAACCCTTTCACTTGGAAGTGTTACACCAGTCCTGCCTATTCTGAGGTCTTTTCCACAGAATCAAAATATATTGGTAGCCTGAAAGACAGATGTTTGGTGCTGGTGTATGGGAGGAATGCAGCCCTATAGAGGGCTGTGGAAAGGAAAGAAATGGTTAAGTAATTCAGAAATTTTCCCTGTTTTTTTATTTTACTTTGAATGAGGCTGGTTCCTTTGATCCTGGGAGAGGGAACAACACTGTTAGAATTTGGTAAAGGTGTTTAACTGTTGTTTTTCACGATAGTGGAGTTCAGCAGAGCATAACCAACACAAACATGAGGTCAACCATTCTCTCCTCTCAAATACCCTAGGACAGTGGAAATGCAAAAGGGCCATGCAGATAACCAGCAAGGGAACCTGCGGGAAGGAAGGTGACAGGGAGAAGGAATAAAGGATCATTCCTCAACAGTGACTGGAAGAGGTCTCAATATTTTCTTTGTTGAATTTTTTCAGAATACTGAAAAGTAAATGGAAAGCTTTTATTTCAAGTCAGGTTTTAGGTAAATGTTTAAAAAGTGATTCTTATTTTCTTTCTTATTACTCTTTCACAGTATTTTCTTCACACACACACCAATTCATTGTTTAAAGGGCACAGTAACTTTAAATATTTAATGCAGGAGACAGTATGTGGGAGGGAGACAAGCACATATATAATAAGGGCCTGTGGGAAACAGAGATGAAATTTCAGGATGTTTTAAATCATCTGTTTGCAACATATGTACAGGCAAAGGATCAGATTTTAGGTCGTGTACAATTGTCAGAGATCTAGTAAAACTATGAAGGTAAGAAACAGGTGTATTATAAATGATCAGCCTGGAAACAGATCCGAGCCTGTAAGGGAAAAGGATAATTAAAGGCACCAGAGCTTCCTTTCCTATGGCACCATTTCAGATTCCATATTTTTCCTGTCTCAAAGGGGTGAGACATTTTATAGCTATCTCTGACTGTAGTGCATCAACAGAGAAGGTGGCCAACCAAAGAATTTGGCACATAAAGTAAACCGATAAAGTAAATTGGTAGCGTAAGGCACTTTGCAATCTGAATACAAAGTAATTTTAATCTTGATTTCCAGTCTTTATAAAAATTCAACACTTTTACATAATACAGATACTTTTCTTGAAAAATGATGCTTGGTAAAAATGTGCTTTTCTGCAATAGTAATTTCCATTAATTTTCTTCACCCATTGATTTAACCATCAAATGGAGAATAAGGACTGTAACCAAAAAGTCAAAATAAACATTTATCAAACTTTGCATTAAGGTTTTATAAATTATGTGGAATAGGTCAATAATAGACCCAGCAGAATTTTAATAAAGAGCCATTAGAGTCCTAGAAAGCCATGCATAATTTATAACGATGCATTGCTTATAACCAACTATAGCACATACTATCAATGTCTGTGACATGCTTAGGAGTGCTTTTAAGAATCTCTTAGCTATTCATAAACTATTTGTAAATGGGGTAATAAATAATACATGCCTAAACCTTTTCTTTATTCCCCATGACATCAACTTCATCACGATTAGCCAATTACTCACTATTGTTAGTGTTGCTTCTTTTTTGTAAGTGAATTTTAGAGCCTTCCAGTGCTGTGTAATTTGGTTTTAGCTGGAAGGTTGGTTAGAAATACATCGCACATTTTCAACTATAGTCAGATGTTTCTAGTCCTCAGATGAAGTGTTTCTGTGAAATCAATTTATATCATCTCTTCTGCGTTGTGGGGGTGATACGTAACTGTAAGTACTGTTTTAATCACTGCAAAGTGGCTGGTAGAATTATTCCCAACACTGATACGGATTTTGTGCATCTCTGCAACAAGATATTTATCATTGTCATTCTCTGAAAATCTTCAGCCTAGAGTGGTCAAATCATTCAATGTGGACAATTTATGCTGTTTTTCTGCTTTTGGCTTAGTCCTCACAGTCTTTGTCCCTGAGTGGTGGGTTTTTTGGGGGTAATTAGAGCAAAACATTATGGAGAAATTATTACTGAAAAAATAACCAGTCTGGTCATGCTTGTTTAACCTTAGATTTTACTAAAGCCTAAATTAAATAAGTTTTCTTCCTAAGCTAAATGCAAAGAATTGAGCCCATCCCCAGTCTTTTAGAAAAACACAGGGTTCTGACTTATACCCCCAGGTAAAATCAGCAGTGTCCGTTTCGGGCATTACTGCTTGGAGCTGGCACACTGCCCCACTGCTGGACATTAATGTTTCTAAGACACACTCAGCAGAAAATAATCCGTATTTACGCTTTCCATGCTCCTGTATATAATTGTCATTTTAGAGCAGCTCACCTTCACAGGTGGTTTAAGCAAAGATCCAGGAGTGACCGAAGCACAGACACAATCACTTTCTGCTGTTGTTTTTTGCCTTGGGCGATGGCATAGAGAGCTGGGAACAGCAAGGCTTAACTGCCACTATTAAATGCATGGCCTGTCCTTGATCCAGTGTGTGGCTTGCCCTCACTGCTCCAGTTCTGTCTTAGAAGCTCCTCCTTTCTTAGATAAATCAGAGGCCCTGCGCTCCCCTTTTTAATTCCAACACCTGCCCTTCAAAATCAAGGTTGTGCATTTTGTTTTGAAGAACGATTAGAAGTTAGAGTTTGTGGAGAGTTTTTACCTATTTGAGTTTTCTGTGGGGAATGAGTCTCAGCATTTGAGAGTGTGAATTTTTTTGTTATTTCAACTGAAGGCTTAGATCCCTTCAAAAGGTTGTGGTATCCAGCCCATAAACTCCTGTGTGTGGCCAAGGCGACAGGGAGGCATAGCAGGCTTGTGGGCTAAAGATTTGTAGTTTCATCCGTTCTTGCCCGAAAAGCCACAAGACAAACTTGTGAATTAGCTGTCACATTGAAGAGCAACCAACTTCTACTTCCAGATCTGTTTTTAAAATGGCACGTGTTACGACCTTAGTTAATTTTCTCCGGAAAATAAGCAAATGCATGTGACAAGGGGGCTAATACATTAGCTTGTAACGGAGGTTCTGGAGGGCAGAGATGTTAGCAGCAGTCACAAGAAGTGCTGTTGCCAGTACTCATGATTTCTGGGCTTGGCTTTGAGAGTCTGTTCCCGTGGGTACCCCCTCCACCTACACCAGAGGGGGATTCTGTGGCTGTCTTCTTTCCTGTTGTACATTTTCTTGTGTAGCGCACTTTCCTTAAAAAAACCTGCGAAATATTTGCTGTCTCCCTGTCTTCTTTCTTTCCTGCTCTCTCTCCCCTTTTGCTTTTAAGACTGATGTGAAAACTGTCAGAGCAGGAACTAAAATAACATTTTTGTTAAATTTGTAAGAGTTAGCTGAGGTCACAGATCCAGTATTCCTATTTTAGGCATCATTTGAAGTTTGTTTACTACACACCTCAATCAAATGTGTGTATATGAAATGTGTACCAAGAAACGAGTAGGAAACATACGTGTTAAAATGAAAATGTGGCTTTGAATCATTGAAAAAAAGGCTTTAGTTATTGTTTTATCTGTCCGTTTAAAATTCTAATTTCTTGTGACTTATAAACTTAATACCAGTCACAGGAGTACAGAAGAACATTTTTATTTAAAATGCACTTTGTTATCACATTTTATTTACAAACAGTTGCATTTTTTATTCCAAATTTGTTGCTTTTTCCACATTTTCAGAAAGTAATGTGCTGCTTAGACTTCAGGATTCCTGCTAAATTCAGTGCGAGTTCTGCAACTGACATAATGAACAAGTCTTTGTGAACTGTATTGTATGAACAAATCTTTATAAAAAAAGGAGAAATTTTGTTTTTTTTAGTGAAAAACTCTTCCTAAAAGGGTTTTGAAATAGAAAATCCACCAAGACTTGACCCTTGACATTCATTGATTAGCTGTAAAAAGTTTTTTTCTATCCTTATAAATATGATCCTTCTTAGGCTTACAGCTTTATGCTGGATATGGGTATGTAGAGATACAGCACTGTGAAAGTGATAGGAAAAAAGAAATCCTGCAAATTGTAATGGTTTATTTGTCTGGCAATATATGAAATGATAACGTTAGAAGACTTAATACTACTAGTATGTCCAAATAGCTGAAGACTTCTATTAGAAGTGGTGTTAAATGACATGTTTTACTTAACCTGGTGTTATTTCTTAGGGTAGATAAGGACAACTGAGTTTTAAAACAATTTAAATTTTAATTGTTGTCCTTTCTCTCATGATACATTCCTCAATAACCCAAAATTCCACCAGCATATCATTATTAGATATTTATTATTAACAGTCTTCTCTTGGTTTCAGGTAGACAGCAAAAGAGAAGTAACAGTGGGTCCAAATTTTCCTTGAAAACCGAGTGATCATTATATTGCAGCAAATCTAAAATAAGATAGTTCACAAATTACAGAAGATAATAGATACAGCACTGATCGACAGTAGCAAATCAGAGACAAGGTAAGAACATCCACTATTCCCAACTGTTTCCAGTTTTATTAGAGAATTAATGTGAAATATTGCTCCCCTGGTTTTCTGTCACGGGCAGGCTTGTGCTGAGCTGACTGTACTCCATTCTCTGTTCATAAGGCAGAAAATACCTTACAATTTCTGGCACGTGGCTGGGTGGCTTTTGTGATTTCTCTAGTGGAGCTGGTTGAGAATCAAAATAAGCCGTGAACGATGGATAAAGCTCATGATTTTATTGGGGCGGGGACACAGCCTTTACAATACTTAGTTCAAGATGACACAGAGGACAGCAAAAGTAGGTGCACTGTGCCTTGTTCTGAGACACAGCTGGCCTGAACTGGAGTGTTGCTCAGCCTCTTAGGGATTTAGCTACCTCCACTAGCTAGCAAGCTTGCTTAAAAAACCTATTAAACCATTTTGTTGTGCTCTGCTGTATGACTTCAGGATTAATATCTAAAGTGACATTTCTTTGGTCTTGAGTCAGATTGTCCAGCAGCAGTTCTCTCTTTCAGACTTCTGCACCAGGGAAATCTCAAGGCAGTACTGGCAGAAACCCTGAATTGCTTTGTAAATAGGCCTGGAGATGGTTAGGTTTTTTTGGTGTAAACCTTATGCATTCCTAATTCAGAGAAGTCTGAATAATGAATAATAAGAACAGATCACAGTTTAACCTTTCCATTGGCTTCAGCCTCAGGAGGTAATTAGACACACTTTTGTGGAGGCAACAGAAAACGTAGTGTTTTTCACCCTGAAAGCTGACACAGCATTACTTTTACTTCTAGGCTTAGCATGAACATAAGCATTTGCGGTTTACTGGCATAAAATAGGTCAAGGATTGAAGCATAATTAATTACGTGCCTTTTCTATAGTGAATCCCCAAACCCTGTGGCTGAATGAATTCCATTAGATATACACACCTTTTTTTCCAGCTTCGGCCTTATTTTTTATTAACAGACAGTACTCAGAGTTCCTCAGACCTCTGGACTGATTATGCCCATGTACCCTGTCTTCACCTGCTCTGTCTAATGAGATTCATTTTCTTTACCCATTTTGTGACAGATACATAATTGGCTTTAGCTTTTTCTTCCTCAGAACTGAAAACAAGTTTTGTACTACGTTACTGGGCTTCCCTAACAACAGTTCTACCAGCATGACAATACCTTTATTATAATTAAATGCAGTAGGCGTGTAATCATTTAAAGGTGAGAGTGTTTCCCTTGGGCACTGTCTTAAAAGAGGGAACAGTTGCACAGCAGCATAAATCTGCTCCCTTGCAGCATTAGGCATCACGATATTCTGCTTCTCAATGCGTTCCCTGCACTGCCTGAAGGTTTCGGTGTGCTGAAGGGACTTAAAACCCCCCTCTCCGCCTTAAGCCCCAGCAGCAGCCCAGCTGTGCTGAACCTGGAGCTCAGGGAGGGCTGAGGGAGGGTTCTCAGTGACAGGGCGAGCGGTCAGCTTTCACCTCCTGCAAGAAGGACAGCCGCCCACCCCTGTGCTGTATGGCTGTCGCAAGGGCCAACTCATCCCTCTACTCCCTCCCTAAATAGTTCCCCTTTCCTTCTGCTGATGACTCTGCCCCAAGGGCAGTAGTCAGGGAGCTGGCAGAGAGCCCCCATTGCTCAGCCTTGTCCCTGCATAAGGAGGGGACAGCGGCTGTATCACACAGAACGAAGCATCCAGCTGTTTACAACCCGCTGTATGTGTAATGCCAGCATATATATATATGTCTGTGCCTGTATGTGGCCTTCTGCTTACGCTTTGCAGTTACGCTCTCCTTGGGGCTCTTTGGTACGCACCCAGGAATGCGTTCCCACTTGGGCTGCCCCAGTCTGTTGCTTAGTGTGGCACGTACAAAAGGCTCGTTTCAGTAGCAGTCTTCCCAGCCTTGGTGGTTTTTACAGAGTTAGACGAGTGTCATGGACTTATCCCCAGTTCTGCCCTTTCTGCTCAGCGGAGATGATCAAAAAATATTCACAAAACAACTTTTTTTCATTAATGTGTTGAATTTTTTGGAATGTTTCAACTGGCTCCACTACTGAGTTCTCATCTGTTGTAATTTCTCCTCCTGGGCAGGAGAAAACCAAAAGGCCAGCCTTTGGACTGGGAGCCAATGGATTAATTTGTAACTTTTCCAAGTATTGGGTGTTGCAAGACAAAGAGATTTTGTAATAGTGCTGGACATTGTATGGCCTTTATGAACAGCCTCACTTGTTAGAATTATTACTTCCAGAACTCATCCAGAGAATTAAAAGCTCTAGTTTTCTCTGTCTAAACAGAAACCTCACTGCAAGAGAGATGATCTTGTGAAATAGCTCCAAGCTCTTAGTTCCTATTTTTACCACCAAATTTGCCTGCAGCTGCCAGTTTGAATTACTTCCATCTTTTCTCTGCTTAGAACAACCAAGGGAGTAGAGAAAAGAGAAGAAGAGGATCTTTAGAGATTGTGATTCTTTAAGAAGCAGTAAGAATTTGTGTATTTGAAAGCTCAGTAGGGGCAGAGCCAGAACGGACAGAACAATTGATTCCTACATTTGTCTGTGTTGGTTCCTCCCTTTTCCTCATGTAACCAACTGGCTTATAATCATCACAGTATAAATCTGTAGACTATCTAGGACAAAAATGCAAGTTAGTTTCCAGCAGTGATTTTATTTGACTCTTATGCATCATTGATTTTTGCAGGGTTGAAGAGTTCAGGATTTGGAAAATACTTTCCACATCCTTATTTAAGAATTCAGACCTATGCTTGGATTTATAAAACTAACAGTTACGATTTTACGGTTTTGTGTGATGAAGAAAAAATATAGCACAAAATGGCACGGGGCAAGCCCCTGTAGTTTTGATTTATAGAGTCTGATATGTGTTGACCTCACTCTGTCTACAAAGCAAAGGAGTGTGGGGTTGTCTCCTCTTATCACTTATATTACAGTGATCAGTCTACTGTAATTTTTATCTGTTTCCTGAGATACTGACAGTCAAGTGTTCTCGATTTTTACTCCTCTGTGATCTAAAAGATTGTGTTAAAATAATCGAGTGCCAATTGAAAATTTGATGGTTGTATTTAAAAGTAGATGTATTTTTTCCCTGCAGCATGCTTTCTTATATATTACTGTCATTGTTCAAAAAAAAATATAACGGAATTTTGGGAGCTGTACAGCAAGTCTCTCTCAAGCTTGGTCGTGTCATGTATTAAATTTGGTTTCTGCATTTTCTCAGCTGTGCCACAGAAAGAGGACTGTTATACGATTCTCTCACATGATGCATTCACAGTAAGGATGTTCAATAACTGTGCTATTTTTTCTCCAAATTCCAGTCATGTGACTGTGCTAAAAATAACCCTGCCTGTGACTTCTGGCTTTGTAGATTTGCTATATTTGGGGTAAGAGGAAGAAGATGAGCAGGGGCTTGGAGTCAAACCTGATTGCTCAGTAGTGGGCCTCTCTTACTGAAGCTTTGAAATCTCATATAAAGAAGTAGATATTCATTGACAGAATTAATTTTAATTAATACTGATTTTCTTCACATCCTAATAGCATGTTCTATATGTGGACAGATTGGGAAAAGTAGATATAGTCAGAATACTTTGAACTTCACTTCTAATTACTTCTATTTCAAAGATATCCATTTAGATGAAAGGTGGAATTAGAAGGCTATTTACATCATGCATTTACCTTCTTTCCTTGGAGAACAGAGTAGCGTTTGTGGCAAAAAAAAGGATTCTCCATCACCAAGGCAACAGGTTGACCTATGCCAATAATACAAATATGATTAAGTATAAAGTATTTTTATTTTTTTTGGGAGGGGGGAGGCAGATTCTGCTAGTTTTATTAAGTAAGGGACTGTGGAATAAAAGCTGATAATTAACCTTTTAAAATCTACCTAAAAGAGGGCTATGCGGATGCGTGCCTGGGAATTTTAATGCAAAGGACATAAGACACAGCAGCAACATCCAAGAGGATAGAATATCACCTGGTGAGAGACAGATTTACAAACCCATAGCCTACTGCTTTCAGATAGGGACCATTTTGTTTTCATAAGTTCCTGCTGAACTGACCATCAGCCTGAGGCTTTGCATTTCCTCCCAGCTGAGTCCTTGCCATTAATTTAATGAAAGCCAGGACCAGGCAGAAGCATGTGTTAGGGCTGACCAAGAAGATAATGTGCTGCACAAAAAATTTTTGCTCTGCCTCTATTGAAATCAGTGGAAGACTATGGACCTCAGTTGAGCAGAATCTGTCTCCTCTTTTAGACAGAAGATTTATTGCTTCTAGCAATTAGGTTTTCATGGGATCCTGGCCTCAAATGAATCAAATACAGCGTCCAAATTTAATTTGTACTATAGTGTATGATATTCTCATGCACTGTTGAGGAATCTGTTGGGTAAAATATGTGCACACTAAAGCTCTTGCACATGGCCAGTGTAATATAAAGGCGTCTCACTGTGAATGGAAAGCATACCTGTGCATATTTATTTACTTGTAACCTTTGTATTTTCATACTGATATCCCCTCCTGGTGGATAATACCAATTTTAAAATGAAACTCCAGTGAACATGTTCCTAGATAATACTTGTTATTGCTGTCCAGTGTTTTACACACAGCATTAAGGAATTTTGAATATTGTGACAACTGAGGAAATGTGTATATGTACATACTTAACAAAAAATACACTTGGTATTGTAATTTCTCTATTATCTATACGTGCAAGAGTTTATCTGTCTTCTGAGAGAGAACAGAAATTGCATTGCTTTACCTTGCAATGCATTTCTCAGAGAAAGTAACATAGCACTGGCAGCAAAGTCGCTTTAAGTCTTGATGATCATTTATTTGCATGGAAGCTCAGCTGAATCAATTGACTTTTTTTTACTACTAAAGCATTTTTTTCAAGTCTGAGTTCTCCAGAGAGGTAAATGAATGACAAAGCAGTACTTGGACTGCAAGGAGAGGAACCCTGAGAAAGAAGCCTGAGGTTTTAAGAAATTGTCTTAGCAGGACCCTGAAAAATGGAAGAGAGCTGGAATAGAAGCAAAATTTAAATGACTGGTGGTGACACCAGGAGGATGGTCTCTTTACTAGTGAGAAGCCAGAGGAAGGGAGAGGAAAGATTCTGGATGCTTCACAGTACCCTGACCCAACCCAGACAATAGGTTAGAGTGGTCAGATGGCATGCAGGAAAATATTGAGAGGCACTTTTCCTCACGTAAGGCAAAATCCACTTATCAATTTGCTATTATCTATCCCTGAAAAAGTGAACTGTAAATCTGGAGTGTGTATACAACCGGAGGTCTGGGGAAGACAGCTGTGCTTAAAAGACATTGTCATTATCAACACTGGATTTAGGGGTTTCAGATGCCCAGGCTAGGAGCTGCTATTTTCACAAATCAGAAACTGAACAAGAGGTAGCAAAAGAGAATCTTTGCAACCTTCCCAAGGGGAGCAGAGAGAGAAAACCGCATAGAGAACACCCTGCTTTTCTATTAGTCTTTGTATTATCCTGGGTTATACTATTTTCCAGCATAATTCTTAATGTATTAACCAGACAGAGTTTTCTGATCTGTTTTCTGTTCTCTGGCTTACATTTCCGTATCTTACTATATCTAATAAGCAGTTCAGAGTGTGTCATGTAATTTTATTATTTTGAAGCTCTGCAAATAATCTACAAAATCTTGAATGCTATCCTTGCAGAAAATACCATCACTGAAAGTCATACTCCTAGGAGAAAAGTGTTTGTAGGTGCTGGTTCATACTGGTCAAAACCATTACAATATTGTAGAACTATTGCTTTCAAGAGCCAAAAATGCAGGAGACAGTAATAAATCTTACATTTTTATTTTAGCAGCTTCCCAGAGGACAGGATAAGGAGAAGATATATTAAATTTACAGATGATATTAAACTCCAAGAAAACACAACACTGTGTGCAGAAGAATTAGGGAACCACACTGAAAGGCTATAATAAATGTAATTCTGATTGTTAGTGATATAGGGAAACTGAATACATACATGGGAGAGTAGAATATCCAGATTTGCGGTGATAACATTTTGGAAGGATATTTAAACTCATGATTAAGTCCCTAAGTAACTAGCAAAGATTAGGATCTCCCCAGCATAGTAGGCAGAGACCTGATATGAGACTGTGTCTTCTTTTTGCACATCAGGATATTGTATACAAACTTTTGCAGGATCCCTTTTCTGTCATCTGAAGGCTCTGACCACTAGCAAGTCCTTGGACTAAGTGCACTCTCTGATTTTCTATGGCAATTCTTACGTTTCTGCTGTGTTTGGAACCACATATATGGTTGTAGCTACACATTGTACAGGCAATGTTTTGAGGGTGATTCCTGTTGACTAGAGAGGCTTGGATGCTGGGCCAGAAAGTTGGTGGAGATTTAAGCTGAGCCATCATCCAGTCCTTGCCTCAGGCCCATTGCAGCCTTTTTTCTTTGCTCCATAGAAACATTTCAGTTTTTTTCAGAGACAGTTCCTCTGTTACCCACATATTTTTTTCTTCTCAAAATGGGACAGGGCACATTCCTTTTCTCCTTTTCTGTTGTTCTGCCAGTAGAAAGCATGATCTGGGTCCCAAAAGACTGGGCGTATGTCAGGGTGCACATAACATCTATGCAGATGGCTATGCACACCAGGAACCTTTCAGGTCTGGGAATTACCTGCTTGCTGTCTCCTGCTCTCCTCTCTAGCCTTGCCCTAGAGCCAATGATGAATTATGCAGTCTTGAAGAAAACCTGTCATGCACTATCGCCAGAAAAAGTCATATATTGGAAATAGTAATTTGTATGTGATTTGTAGGAATTGTGTTATGTCTTACTGTGGGTAACTTCCAGCAGAACTCCCAATCTGCTTGTTGTTGGCATTATCAATTAATAAATGGCCTCAGAGACTATAGAAAGAATCCGTTTTGGAGATGGGATAGCTTCCACCTCTCCACTTTTCATATGATGATGTCACCCTGTAGCAAGAAAAGGAAAGCTCTAGGTAGAATTTGAATAGATGGTGAAGCCTTCGTTGCCTGGTCTCATCTTGTAGGGTATGCTGGAGAGTTTAACATGTTGGAAACAGTGTGGCTAATGGTGAAGATGAAGGGCAGAGAAATGTAAGTGGAACTAAAGGAAATCAAAGCAGAGGTGAAGAGTGAAAGATGAAGAAAAGAAACTTAGAGGAACCCACGAGAACAGAAATAGGTCCTTGCCTGTCCTGTACAGTCTTCAATACAAAAGAGTGTCAAGGGGTCATTCGGAATGGGCAAACTTTGTGAGAGAATTTCTAAATGAAGCTGTAAACAGGGAAGAAAAATCCAGTGCTACAGCAGAATTGCAAAGGCTAAGTGTAAAAGACATTATCTGTTGATACAGGTTTCTGTATTTACAAGAGACAGCAGTTTAATAAATAAATCTCCTTTCTTGAGAAGCATTGAAGTCTGCAAAAGGTATACTAAATTCAGGGCTTTCATGTACCTCAGGAACATGGTTGTGTACAGCTGAGCTGTGGGGAGTGGATAGAAGAGCACCATGAAAACCTGTGTTTGGTCAACTCTGGCTCAGAATAAGACTAGGTCTGTTGAGGAAACGGGGCTGGGAGGGCACATAAGAATGGAAACTCCGAAGAGGTTAGATAAGATGGATTGATGCGGAGGGAACAGAAGATTCATGGATGCCACCAGAGATGTTTAGTTGCAACTAGTTGTTTGAAAAAGCTATTGAATCTCGTACCATTCTCTTTACTTATCTGCAGCGTAGGGCTAGCCAAAACTGTTTTTCTTTCCCCTGAAACAGATAATTAATTAAGTCCTGTCACAACCTTCAGAGAGTGCTCTCTCTTTACAATGCCATCAGAAAAAGAGCTTGTGGGAGCAGAAGGAAAGAACAAAGTTTAGAAAGTCCAAGCCCACAGGAAATACTTAGCAGAACATTTCTACTGAAATTCCAACAGCAAAGATAAAACTGGTGTAAACCAAACCCGAAATTGTCCTTACTAGCTGTTAATTATAAACTTCCTAAAACTCGTGGTCAATCCACATCTCCTCAAGTGAATATAAAAGCTACTTTATTAAGAACAGTAAATAAAGACTTAGTTGGCTAAAACCATCCCATCACTTACATATGAAACTAATGAGACATATCCCAAAGACTTAAGTATGCAGAAGGCACAGAAGAGGATTCTTTGGCTGTGGATTTGCTACCTGAAACCTAGGCTGATGAGAGAATACTATTTGTATTATTTCCCTAGGACTTGACTTCATTTGCCTGGGTGCTTGTGTCCTGCTTCTTAGCAACTCCAGCTCCTACCATGTTTTTGCAAGTCTCAGGGATTTTTAGCTTGGGCTGAGGTCAGTTTTGTAATAATATTAATTTTTCCGAAACTGAACTCTGTTTGGGGAAAACCCCTTCTAATTCTGATCTGCCTCTCTTCCTCTTTTTTTCTGTGATCAGTCAGGCCTACATCCTTACAGATATTTAAACACATAGCTCCTAGGTAAGGGCCTAACTCTCACTGAAATAAAAAAAAACAATTTTAATTCTTTTTTGGACTCCTGGTTTGTTTTTTTTTTTGTGTTCGATAGTCTTGGTCTCCGTTTACCATGTCCATTTAAATGTCTGCTGGGCTGAAGATCATGATTTCTGTCCCTTTCTGCATTCTCTATGAATATTTTATGTGGTTTGTTTTGGCAGAGCAAAGGAGCTCTTTGTGACAGATAAATACACAGACCTTGACTCTGTGTGATTTATCCCACTTCAGACTGTTGAGAGTGTATAATGTTTACATTCATGGTACATATGGTTCTGGCAAACATTCCAGGTCATATGGAGTTCTAAAATGCATAACTTTGACCAAAACCCACAGAACCCACATTTTAAGCTAAAAACACAGGCAGAAAGAGTCAAACCAGAACTTCCAAACATGTCCCAGCATTTCCTGAGCCTGAGTGCTCAACCTTTACTCTGCCGTGAATTAGACTGGGAAATTAAACATAGAATACACTGTAAAAAATTATTGTCAATCCTCAGCACCAGAATATGTAATTCTACTCTTGCAAAATGATGTAATTGGTGCATGAAGCCTGGTAGTGATTGAAGAGCTTAAGTGTTGATCCAAAATATGTTAATGGATGACAATGAAGGCTGGCTTTGTTACTCTTCGTAGTCCAGTTTATGCATGACTTTATCAGACAGGGACACTGGGGTGGTTGCCAAACAGGCAAACAAGTGATCTCTGCTCGTCATCTTACTGCTTTCTGTAGTAGAGCTCAGTCAAGGAGAATAGCCTACACTCACTCCTTCTTCTCTTCTCGCCTGCTGACATATAGGTCTAGGCATCTTTGTATCTCTTGATCTCAGTACAGAAAACAAAGCCCTCCACACACCCAACAATTCAGCCGTAGCATGTAACTAGTACAGATATGCCTATCAGCTCTTCCAGCTCTTTCAGTTAACTGGCAAAGAATAATATTGATACCCCTTCCCCAAATCCTGGCTGTTCTGTTTACCAGTTACACCACCTGACAAGCTCAGACTCCAGACATCTGAACACAGACCAGTATTTTTCTATTTAGTTGGCTTTCCTGGTTCCCTACCACCTTCTCATGAATTTTTTTATATAGGTTTGTCTTTACCTACTTCTCACATACTTCATTTCTTGTTCTACTCCTTCCATGCTGTTGGTTGTGGTAGGTCTACCTAAAGCTCACAGTTACAGGGAAAGTAGCTCAGTGAAAAATTGTTGCCTGAAACATCTCAGAGCTAAGCAAAAATGTCAGTCTGGAAAATATTCTGGTGTTTTCAGTAACTGATGATTTGAAATTATTTCATTGTCCAGAAAGTTTGGAGCACATTTTTTTCTTTGCACTTTATAGCTGAGTCATTGCAAGGGTGGAGCAATAGTAGTTCTGATAAAATGTTGGTCTAATAAGCTTTATGAAAATTATACTTTGTCTTGCAGATTGCTTGAATAGGTTAATTTACTAGCTATTTCCCATTATTAGCTATTGTTGTATTTAAGTAAACTTAACTGACGTATGTTCACCATAGTAATGTGAGAATAAAAAAGAAAAGAAATATTTAAGGATCATATTAGAGTATCCTTACACTTATCAAATGTGTCTTGATCAGTCTCATTGAATTCAGTGAATCTAAAGATGTCATTAATTAGCCCTCACTAAATTTTGTCTTCTGAAGCACACTGCTTGAGATTGATGCTGCAGGAATTTAACTCTTTTCATCCCATTGTGTTAAAAGATTCTGAACTAAAGATTAATCTCAGCTCCTATGGATCAGACAGCTCGCCGTGCATCTTTACTTAATGACATTTTACACACACCTTTACCATCAAAATCAGTCGTGATTCCTTTGGGAACAAGGCAGTATCCAGAGGATTCAAATGTCCAATTTGGCTATGTTCTTCAGCAAAGTGGATATTAGCTTCTCTTCCCTGCATCTACTTGCTACCTCTCTTCAGGGCTGTACAAAGAACATATTGGACAGTGTAAGAATATTATTTTTGTCATTGAAGATTGTCTTTTACTTATCTGTAACTGTGGATGTCCAATCTTCTGACACATTTCTCATAAGAGCAGAAGAAAAAAAAAGCAATACAATTTGGATTAATTTATTAAAGGGTGAGGAATATTGGTTTTGGCTTTTTCATCCAATTTCTTTGCTGTAAGGAACACTGTACTTAAGATACAGACAGATACACAATGGTTAACTGAGTTCAGCATTTGTCATTTAATTTTTCTTTCTTTTGGCAGTTCAGCTATTAAAGAAAAAAGCATGAAGCTTAAAGAAACATCAGGTAGATTTGAAACTATCATTTTTGTTTCTTCACAAGACCCATTCATTTGACAACTACAACCTACTGTAAATCTGCTCGTGCTCACAAAAATCACACCCCTCACATTTGAATAACATGTATACTTGTTTTCTTTTCTTGTAGTACTTATAAGGTTATTTACTGTGCATCTGTTACCTAAGCACATCCAATGCTAAGATGAGTTGCAGTAATATTGGGATGAATAGATATCTGTCAAAAAGTAAGAATCAAACTTGGTGGTTCACTTTTTCTTCAGTGGATGGACTTTTTTTATATAAACAGAAATTTTTTCTCTGGCACCGTTTAAGGCTTGTCTGTATATGTTGCGGAAGACGAGTGGACTGGTTGCTTGCGTTCTGTGCTTTTTTTTCCCCAAACTTTCCCTTTTTTCCCCTAAACATTTTAAAATCTCAAAGCAAGATCAGATTTACATTACAGCTACACAATCCAAGTGTATGAGGTGTCCTTTTTTGCCTCTTCATGTTACAACCAAAAGGGAGAATAGACCCTGTAGTGCAAGACACGTAGGCATGAATATCTGAAGAGTGGTTGTAGCAGAAACCTTTTTGCCTTCTGAACATCATCCTAGACATCATGTTGCACACAAGTTGGTAGGGGCTGCAGTTTGCTACAGGGATGTACCATCAGCAGTTTGTGACCTTTTAGTCACACAGGCGGGGAAGGACTCTTGTTGCATTTCTCTCCCAAGTTTTCCTCGTAAATTTGCAGAGTTTGCTCTTTCCTATAAATGCTAGGAAAATGCTTATGATTTTTTAAAAAAATTATTTTGTTCAGTCTAAGTTTAGGTAAATGGTAGAAACTTTTGGCTGCAGCAGTACTTTTTTTTAAAAAAAGAACTGTGCAGTGCACTTGAAAATTTTTTACACAGTTATGTAAGAATAGGGTGGAAAAATCAGCAGTGGAGGTGATAAATGACATCTTCCTCTGTTTGCAAGTCTATAGAAGACTTCCTCTTTTTCATTTCATCAGTCTAGTGGTGCAGACAGCAATAAGGCTAAAATGAGGTTAGTTCTGCGATAGATTGAATCTGTCAGTGTCACTAAACTTTGGCAGAATTCCATAACAGCCTGAAAGTTGGTGAACTGAGATGAAGAAGCACTTTCATCGCTATAAACTAGACATGTCAGCATGCTGACGCCTAGCACCCAGAAAAAAACCCTGAGCTTTCAAGAGATACCACACCTGCTTCTAATAATAAATGACATGTTACTTCCTAACTACTCTCTTAAACTGAGCTATGTTTATCTTCTACCTGACTCCATGATAACTTTGAAGCTTGGATTAAAAGCTTTTTCAAAAAGTATTTCCCATTCACAGGGCAGACCTTGGTAGACAATAATTACAATCTTGCCAACTAAAGAAACTCGTCCAGCAAAATTCATCACCAGTTTGCAATACCCATATCAGTGTTTTATCCAGCCACAGGTACGTCAGTGTTTCTGGTTGCCCATTTAAAAGCACAAAAGCACTTATACTGGAATGATCTCTACTGTGAAGTGGGCAGTTTGTTTTGTTAAAAAGAGAATTGGATTTGTCGTTTACTAGTTTGAAGCAAATGCCACTGTGTCATGTCACCTTACATTCCAGCTTTGAATAGTATATCCTGGCAAAATGCAACAACATTTCTGGTTTGGTATCCAAGGGGAAATCTTTTCTTCCAAGCTAAATATCTACCTTTAATTTAAAATGCTTAAAACTAATTGGATTTGACTGTAGAGAGCCCGGATCAATAATGACATAACAAATAAACATGTTTTCTGCTGATCAGCAGCTATTCTAATTCATCAGCACTTTTGAGAATTTTTATTGAGCTTTGTTCAAGTCTGTTTTCGGAGGCGCAACATTTTGTAGTATTAAAAAAGCTTTGCAAATAAAACATATAACTACAGGAAATTGCTATTAACAGCAGGTATAACAAGGTGCCATTTGGAAAATTCATACAAACCGTTACAAAGTCACAAAAGCAGGAAAACAGACATGGCATAAGTTAGTAGGTTATTGAACTAAGTCGCACAGGTTACTTTCTTTTTCTTTTTCCCTGTCCTCTTTTCAAAGGAATTTAGAAGGATTTTAAAAGATTTTTCTTAATAGGGGCCCAGTCAGTTCTGGGAGCTGAAACTACTTTTTTCATTTTTATTTATTTTTTTTGCATTCTGCTTGTATTGCATCTATCAGAGGTGGTCCAGGACTAGAGCTTACCTGTGTTACTGAAAATAATAATAATAATAACAACAGCAACAACAACAACAATGTTTATTTGAATATCTTAATAATTTAAAATCCCAGTTAATGGTGGCTCAGCTTTCTCCCTCTGTTTTTGTCATAAAATGAAATTTAGTATGCTACCTCAGGTCCTGCTTCCTGCTAGCTTTGTAACAATACAAAGTTTAAAAATCATGTGCTCTCTCAGGCAAATTTTAGTCTTTTTCGAGAGCTTCAGGGAGAAATACTTCTGGTAGTGTATCTGAATTAGCAGAGTGCAACAAAATTCAAACCAGGTGTAGGAGGCTGCATCACCATTCACTTCCCTGGAGCTGCTGCTTTCCACATGTGATCTTAATTTTATCCTTTTAGTCTGCAAAACTGTGCTGTAAATTCACAGTTGGGTATTTCATGAGAATCTCAGCATTTGCTTTTCCTTTCCAAAACCAGAAACACAAAAAAGACAGAAAAAATTAATGTCACAACAAAAACTTTATAATCTCCAGCAAGATTTAATTCTACAAACAGGCTAAGGATTAGGCAAAACTGAGGCTTTTCATAATAGAAATTCACATATCCTTTACCCTTATTGTCTTTTTCTGTTTTAATATGAAACATCAGAGTAAAAGAATATAAATGCAACGTAAAAGGAAATTTTCAAGATATCCTTCAAAATATCTTCAATCCTTTTTTGCACAAACAGCAGTGCTATATTCCTCACTGTTCAGGTCAATTGGCTGGAGTGCACTAAACGCTGATGTTGACCTTATGAGAGCTCAGTTAACTCTTCGGTTTCAGTTTGCAACTTGCAGATGCTGTTAGGAGGAGTTATTGGAGTGAACACATCTTCACAGCTATGTCAAATCAAAAATATCCATAACCATTATAAACACAGGTTTTGAGTCTTCTTATGTTTTGTGACATAACTTCAAGCATTTTGCAGATGATATAAAATCACTGATGATTTTTTGGGGGGAAATCAGCTTTATAAAACCTCATAGGTGGTTACAGTTCTGAAAAACATTCTGAATAGCCAGTTTGTACTTTCAGTTTTTCCAAATGGTTTATCAGCAAACCAAAGAGATTTTCAGATATCTCTCACCAAATCTTAATCAAGTAACTTAAGGGACCTGTAAATCTGAGTTCAGTAATGAAACAATGGTCAAGCAGGTACCTCATTGCTTTGTTTCTCTATTGCTCTGAAAAAGATCTCTGCGGTCTTTGCTACATGAAATTGCATTTCTGAACATCAACGGGAAGAAATGGCTCCTTGACACCGATTAAAAATGCCCTTGAATTTAAATTCCTGCAGATTTTGCTCAAACAAATGTTGGGCACGTTAATTTCAAGTTTATAGGTCTCCACTGTTGCTTAATTGTTTTTCTTTCAGTGTGAATATTATCTTTGGTTTTAATTTCACGGGGGAGTAGACCAATAGACAGAATCTATGTAGTACCACTTTGTGTGAATCTGTGAGAGGCTGAGGGAGTATTAACAGCTGTTTAGCATCGCCTTCATTGTAATTGTGCTAGAGTCTTCTCTGTTTTCCAGGTGGGACATTAAACTTAATGCTGCCATTGGCAGCACTTCAAGTTACGTCTTTAAGAGAGACATATATGTGAATGTATTTCTGAGCCTATATTTTTACTTTATCAACCGTAGTGACACACATGAAAAGCTCTAGTAAGAGCTAATCCAATGGAAAGTCTCTCTTTGTGGAATCAAATGGCTGATCTGATGCCTGACTCTTGCTACTGTTTGGGCTAAGCCACCAACTTTTGCCTCAGTGCACTCCAAGGGTGATGTTTCTCATCACACTTGTGTACGTGGGCAAAGTTTAAGTTTCCCTTTCAGTTGCCATGAAGTTGCTGCCCACAGTTTCAGTTCCAAAGGTTAGTTGTTTTAGGGAAATGAGAGTTTTAAAATAACTCTGAAATGTTGCATTGGCAAGCTGCTGAAAAAGTGAACTGAATTCTGTGTCTGCTTGCAATATTTGGGCACTTTGTAATGTGCCCTGGGTTCCAATGTAGGTTGGCAACGTTGAGAAAATTCACAGACTCTTCTTTCAGTCCAACTGGCAGGGCTATGTTCCTGCAAGGAATCGGGGAGGCCTGTCTCTTCTAATGGTGTGAAGCTGGGAAGTACACAGATCTAGAGCTTGAAGAGTTCCCATGTTCCATAGTGTAAATGTATTTTCCATGGGTTGGACTTTCAAGATGTCGAACCTGTCTCCGTGTTGTGCTGCACTTCCAGTTGCTGAATCTCAGATATGTCGATTTCTTTTCATTTGAAGAAGTGACTAAGCGGTTTTCCTATGTGTGGCTTGGCTTTGGCAGCTCCTCCTTTAGATGGAAAACCACTCCCTGACACGTTTGTTGCAGCAGCAGGACCTTACAATGTCCTTATGCAAACTGCAGAACTAGTATCACAGACCTCCTGGACAAACTCTTTATCACGTTTGCTGTCTTGTCTCTAGAAAATCTTGACTCAGTTTTTGACCTGAAGCAAGATGGCTCTGTCTTTTTTTTTGCTTTTAGTTTAAACCTAAAGGTTTTGGTTACACATGGGTTTCTGTTACCTGTCCATGCACTTCCAGATAGGAAATTCCAGGGTGGAGCAATCCCTTTCTCTTCTTTCGTGCCTTGGCAGACATTCAAAATTAATAGTTTTACCAGTATGAGGTGTACCACCTCCACTCGGATGGAACTGCTTTGTAGGTTGTCTTTGATTGCTCTGCTGTAATTTCCTAGACAGTGTCAAAGTGTCAGCCGTCAGCTTCAAAATGAACTCCTAAAGTCATTCTGATGATTGAAGTAGAAATGTAATATGCCATTCACAAAACTAAGGTGGGACTCTAAGGCAAAAGACACAAACGGAAACCTGTTGCTTCAGATGTTGAAAGATAGCCTGATGGAGAACTAGAAAGCATTTTGGCTGACAGTGCTAGATGACCAAATCATATTTTCCATCTCTGATTTGTGGAAACATAAATATCTCCATATATGAAAGTAACCTAACACCATTATCCTGAGTATAAACTTATGAACTGCATAGCAGAGTTGACATTTTGCATCTGGTTGGAGGGTTTATAACACAACTTTGTGCTTTTAAATCATATTTCACCCTAATATTTACACGCAGCTTGTTTTTCAAAAAGCTTTTCTTAAGAAAGAAAGAAAAAAAAAAAGCTCTGGGTAAAAGGAAATGAGCTGTGTATTCAAAAGAGTTGGCCATCTCATCAGCTGGTTTAAATCAGGGTAATTCCATGGATTTGTAGCAGCTGGGCATCTGGCCCAGAGATTTGTCTAATCTGGGACCCAAGCCCTGATAGATAAGGAATTCCCATCGAAGCTTTTGAAGCTCATGTTCTTTTTTTAATTAGGAGGCATCTGCAAAAACAGGCTGGAGAAAGCTGAATGGTCTCAATCTCTTCCTAATTATAATCTATTTTCCTCTATTGCAGCTACTTTTTAAAGACCTTCTAGATCTATTTCTTAGTTGATAGCTAGCACATACCTTTATTTGCAAAGCAAAACAGGGAAATGTGTGTATTCTTCCACTGGGGCCCCCAGAAAAGGGAACAGGGATAACTATGTTGCAAGGAGCTTATATTGCCATAAATTCAGCCAAAGAACTTGGCTCGTGCTCTTCTCATTCTGCTAGCCCTCAGTTTTAGATCCCTATTTAATTTTTTATTCAACTCTTTTCCTTCTTCCTGTAGTCATGATCTCTCTAAACCATGGAAATAGCAGATCTCCTACGGAATCAATTTCTTCTGCATTTTTGATCACAAAGGGTGTGAATAGCTCTGAAATGACAACGTGATTTATTATGGCACTTAAGTGTCAAATATTGGATTTATGTGACAGTTAAGTGAGAGCTTTTGTATGTTGTAATACACAAATACGCAACCAGCCAAACAGCTTCATCTGTGTGTGTGTGTGTGTGTGTGCGCGTGCATGTAGCAAAACACTCAAAATCAAAGATTAAAGCAAAAAGCTTCAGAAACTATTCTAGTCTACTTTTTCCAGAGGTGCTGAATTCCCACAATGGGAGGGATGTTAAAAGTGTTTGAAATTAAAATGACCTAATTGAAAGAGAGCAGCAACCGATTCACAACAGTTTTGAAATGACACAAGGAAATGGGGATTTCTTAGAGGCTAGAAATACACAGACATTTTTTAATTGCTTTCAATCATTTATCTATGTTACCTTTCTGCACACAGAAAGGTAACAATATCTTAATATTGCTATTTATATATTAATATGTATGTAGATATATGATTGGCTGTTCCACACAGTCATAAAAATCTGTATTTTTCTGAGCAAAGCAACTCTTATGTCAAGCCTAAATATTGCATTCAATGTAGCTAGGATAATTTTCACTATTTTTTTGTTTTGGCTTAGACTTACAGTTTACAGACATATGTGTTTTATGGCACTGAATCAAGAACTGCAGCAGACGAGGAGTGGACACACATCTGTTCTGCCACCCCCGTTACAGCTGGAGGTCATGGTATTCTGAATCTGCCTAAACTCATCTTTTAAACCCTGACCCTGTAAGATTTTAAGCATGTGTTTGATTTGATGCATGAGAGCACTAGAAAAGTCAATGGAATGTCTTGCAGTATGCGAAGGTAAACGAGTGTGTAAGTCTTCCCAGCAACGGGCTCCTTGTGAATGGATATCTTTGTTTCATTTCATGGAGCAGGTGATAGAATGAAGTCTGGTATGTTAATGCTCCGGTCACTGTTCTAAACAAAAAATTGCAATATATCTCTGGTCACTGAGAAATGCTTGGGTAATACATCTGGAAGTGGGCCATATTGCTTATAGGAAAAGGGAAGGAAGGAGTGAATTGCCATAGGCAATTAGAGGAACTGGTGAGTGCATTTTAAGTGCTTGAGAAGTTCTGGGCAGCCGAGGTTTGAATAATTTTTGAGAGATTTGCTACAGTATGTGTCAGCCTCTATGACACATTTTATCTTGGAGCAATGTCAGAGAAGGATATCTTGAAAGAAAATTCAGCTGCAGTGATTAAACGAATCATTCAGCTAACATAAAAGCAGGTACCAGGAGATTTAGCGCAGCACTGAAATATACAATGAAAAGGAACTCATAAGAAGGCAAGGAATTCCACTTGTAATCTATGACTAAAAAGACATTTGAAAAATGCTTATTTGGACCCTTCCTGGCCTACTAAAATGATTAAAGGTGTTAGAAATATAATTACCGATTGCTACTTTATACTTTACGACTGTTGGTTGACTGAAGAAGAAAGGGAAGTTCCACTTGTATGGGTGCAAATCCTCTTTGAGAATAATTCTGCAAGCTCTCATGTGAAAAGCATTAAGGAATGAAAGCTTTTTTTTTTTTTTTTTTTTTTATGAAAGCATATTTTCTTCAGCATCTATATTGCTGGTGGCACAAAGCTTTTGGTGAGAAAGTTGGGAGTGAAATATTTGGTTGAAGCTTATCTTTGTCTTCACAGATCTTTTTCTTTTATGTTCACTATTGCTACAGAAAGCTCCCTAGCAGCTCCTTTTCTGATTCGTTGTCTCTGGTGAAATTCCAGGAAGCTGTTTGCCCTCTAACAACCTTCTCTCACTCAACAGAGTAAGCTTCTGATTCCCTTATGCTTCCTATAAGGGAATAGATGGAAGAATGGACTCTTTTTATGTGCTCTTTCATCTTTTCTTGTGATTGAATTTCATTAACTCCTACACTGTTAGCATTACAGGTTTGTATCCGCTTCATTGCTAAATCTGTGCAACAAAACATCTCTTTAATTATTATCTTTTGTTTAGAACTCTTTTCCAATATTAGGAAAGATAAAGAGTTATAATCAGCTCTTCACTAGATTTGAAAGCTTGCTGTCAAAAGGAAATTCTCTTAAATATAAGAACTGCTCAGTAACACAACAGGACTAATATTATACAAATTGTCATGAAGTCATCAGTCATCAAGTCAGCTTTTATCCATGTATTTTTTTATGGGCAAACTGTGTGTGGCCTTGGAAACCTCAATTGCTCAGCTAGAATGATCTCAGGCAGGATTTGGGTTTAGTCCATGAATGAGAATATAAACCCGGGTGCAGAGGAGCTGGCTAAATATGGTAAAGGTTAGGAGAGAGATGTTTGTACCTACTCAGAAAGTAGCAGAAGTGTCTGTTTCCTGAGCAGTTTCCAAGAACTTCCAGGTGATGCCCAGGTCAGGTCAGAGTGTTGCCTGATTTCTGCAAATGCTGAAGGGTCATCCGTAACTTTCAAATGGTCTTTGGCTGTCCATGCCCATTCAATCTTGCTTCTTATTCACTTGCATATGTTGTATATTGTATGGGCAAATCATGCATGCAGTTGTATCTCTTGTGTAGGTTAGGCAACATGACGGATACTATTCGCAGCACGGTCTTATTTGTCACCTGGGAGGTTCCACGTGTAAAGTGGAAGACGTCATAAAAATAGGGAACAAGGCAAACGAGCAGTCTAAGATGCAGTGCAAAGAAAAGCATAAGAGGCTTTGCCATTTTATCAGATGGTTCTGGTTAATTCTTGAATCCAACAGAGTGACTGCCAGCAGGCACAGTACTCCCTATCGCAGTCTACCTAGGCAGAGAACTAAGCAGTGCTCATAGGTCGAAATCTTGGTATCACAAGGGATTTTTTAGTGAGGGTAGGAATTGACCCAAGGCAAATAATATACATCCTACTTTTCCGGTGTGGATGGGAGGTAGCATGCGTTCAGGAGCAGCAAAGAGGCAGCCAAGCAGGGAATGAGTGAGGCTGTGTGATTTCTCAGAGGTTCTTTTCTATAAAATACAAATGCCCTGATGTTAACGTGGAAACAAGTTTGGTTAGAATTGGGATTCTGAAAGAGGGTATTTTTGTAATTCTATGCGGTATTATCAAGGCTCTTCTGTTGATATTTCTAGGTATCTAATCAAACTATTCTTCTTTCTTGCTTTTTTTAGATAAGTATTTTCAGGGGTGGAGGAAAGGGGGGGTTGTTCTACAGGTTTTTTTGTTGGGACAGGGAGACGTAATTTTTTGAATTGGACAATTTTTCTGAACTTTAATTTATGTCCAGGCAAACCCAATGATACTGTAAAACCAATTACTCTGGAATTCTTCTGAGCTATTTCAATAATGTCATTGTTCATTTCTAGGCAACTTCCAAGTCTGTGGAAACAAAAATAACAATAAAAACTCCCTTTCCCTCTCCCGGATGTACCACTATAATACTCAGGTATTTAGAGGGGGATAAGCTAAGAACATGAAAACAAATGTAGTCTTCTCCCTGTTTTAGTCAGCACTTTTTTGTGGTTCATGCACTTTGTGTTTTCATGGGGATGATAATATAATGTCTGCAAATAAGTCAAATATATAGCTATACTAGTGAAGTGGACATAGGATAGGGATTAAAAGAGCCTGGTTAAGGGTTTTGGATATTTTTTTTTTACACCTCTTTGCATGTGCCAAAATAAGATTCTCTTCTATTTTGTTTTAAAAATGTCTACAGGCTGCATGATGAATCTCACACATTGTTATATTCTTTGTAATGTCACTTATCAAAGCACATGACAGCAATATGTCATAAGAGATTAAATGTCTGAACTGGGAGTATTGAGTAAATAGTGAAGCTGAGATGATTATAAAACTTCCTCCATAGGCAAAGGATATAAAACTCAAATAAGCTATTATTTATCATCAAGATCTACAATACTGCACTTAAATTTCTCTTATCTTATCACCTCTTATGTGCAACATTTAACACAGACTTTTTGCAGCTATCTTAATCTGTATATTTTATTTTATTTTATTTTATATTTTATTTTATTTTCGTGTATGTATTTATTTTGCTGTTTAGTTCAGAGTTTATCAGAGCCCTACAGCTCAGTCACTTTTCCTTTGCTCCTTTCTTCAAATGAATGCCGGCTTGCATAAATCACTACATTTCCCCCCTCTGGGGCTTATTTGAATATTGCCATTGTCCTTTTTGTAGAAAAGTCACAAATATTGACGTCTTGAAGATCCCTGGCTTCTTATTGTTAAGGAACTCGGTAATGTCTAGTCTCTTAGCATTGCCTCTGGGTGGTTTGTTTGCCAAAAAATGTGGAAGATACATTCAATTTCCTTGAGAAGAGATGTTCACAAGGACGACTGCTTCTTTGAAAAACTCGGAGAGGTGCCCTTAGACCAAAGCTCACATGACGCAGAAAAAGAGTCATGTAGCAAGCTCTTTTTTTCCCCCATTAACTATGACTTTAAGCCATTTCGTACATTTGATCTCTGCTTTTGCTGAAAATTTTTTCTTGAGTCCTTAGATAGCAGTAGCTTACAACTTATGACATTAACACCTGTTGCTATAACAATCACTCCCACATTTTCACCAGAGATAACATTACTCTAGAAGCAACATGAATGTATCAGAAATGCCGTTAATCTCCAGTGGAGAGAAAGATCTTCTATCACCAGGTTAAGGATCTGACTGTTGCCCCATTTTAACACAATTTAATATAGGTATAATGTCATTATTTTAGTGGAATTAGTTATGTTTTAGACTAGATCTGCCTTAAGATGTTCTACATGATTAAAATGTCATGATATCTTTTCATAGAATTCTTTCCAAGCATGACCTCCACCATTAATAGGCTACACTCTGAGGTTCTTAACTTAGAAAAAAATCAGTTGTTAATGGGCATTTCCCTGAATAACTTCACTCCCAAATTTCTCTTATTGGGATTCATTAGGAATGTCAGTCTAGATAATCAGGATCATCTTTTTTGTAGAAAAGCTTTGTTACTCAGAAATAGCCAATGGCCGATCTTTTTGATGGCAATACTGCCATCCATTTAAACAGACGTGAGACAGCGATCCAATATGCAGAAATATAAAACCTTATTTCTTGTCTTAGAGTCAATAGATGCTGGCTCACTTTTTGAACTAGAGTTACTGTTTTACATGGTTTTCATTAAAAGAGTTGCAAAGTTTACAAAACATATATCATAGAAGACTGGTAGTCAAATCTTTAATTAACGTGGTTTCAGCAGAACATCTGTAGAAGGGAATGGTAGGTGTGGAGGTCACCCTTTTGTGAGGGGAGTAGGAGACAGCCCCCGCAAAGTTTTGCAGCTATATTTGACCATTGAACTCATCACCCTATGTTGCAGTCATCTTTAAGAACATAAAAATATTAAGAAAACAAGTAAAAAAAACAATATGGGACTATGTTAGTGCACAGGATTCTTTCTTTCTTGATGGGCAGTATGTAAACAAACACTAAATGTTAAATTAGCACAGAAGCATATTTGGCAGATTTCAACATAGAAGCTTGTTGGACTAAAAAGAACTATACCTTTTGGGTTTTTTTGTAAGTGTGAGGTATTTGAAAATACCAGTTAGCGTAATTTAATTCATTTTTAAGAGCTCTAAGCACATTGGTATGATTTTCAACTTAAGTAGTACAATTTTTTCTCTATTGTACCTCTTGATTAACTTGTCTGTATTGAAAAAATAAAGTGTATTTATTCCAAAACCAAACTAAAGTCTTAGTTTTGAGGAATTTGCTTTTGACAACTAAGGCAAAGTGAAGCATATAAATTGAATCTCATATGTGACACATTTTCTTGTGCAGAGACTTCTCTGAAAGACAGTGTAGTAGGTGGTTCCATTTGAGAGGACTGTCAAAGTTTATTCTTTGTGGTTTTGTGCCACGAAAACATCAAAGAATGGCTTGGAGAGAACAACAGCAATATGACCACGGACTTTATTTGAACAAATAAGTTCCCTTTCACTTCTCTGGAGTTGCGCACTCTGCTACATTTCGGGCAAGATGACCTCCTACTATTACCAAGGTGATAAAATACATAGAAACCTCAAAGACTATTGAAAAGAGTTTTGTCATAGCTTTTCCCCTGCCGTGTCGTTAGTGTATGTGAGACATCCTTGACCTGCAGAAGGTCCCTCCCACAGCCAGTTCCTTACCCGAGCAAGGCCTCTAAGGTACTCACCCATTACATGACCAGGTGAACAAAGAAGATTATCAGAATAATTTAGAATGTCAGTGGCCCAACCCAGAGAAAAAGGCCAACAGACTCCTGAGACAAAGCTGTGGCTGGAGCTGTTTGCTTGGTGCTGCCCTGAAAATGATACAGAGGCACTAGTATGAATGGAAATCAAGCATGTATCTCTTTTACAATCACTGTTGCAAAAAAGAAGCCATCCTTTAATATTTTTTTCTGCTCACACAATCAAGAGGTGAAATGCCAAAAGGTGCTATCAGTTGTTGGCCAAAAATGTGTTTTCAATCCATTCATAATCTCAAAGCCTCACAACCAGAAATGAGAGGAGCCATTGATCTAAATAATTATCTTTGCCACAGATAGGTACCTTCTAAACCATCTGCTCTGCTCTATAAGGATTAAACAATATTGTCTCAATAAAAATCTATGACTAATTTGCTTCTTTAAGAGACAACAAACTCTAAAGACTACAGGGAGTAGGAGTTCTTGGAAGTAATCAGACTAGGACACTTTGTTTAATGTTTTTGCTGGCATAGAGGAAGTATGTCAGTGACACTTATGCTTTCATTAAAACTTCTGGCTCTGTGAGAGATTCTGTGGTTTATAAATCTTCTATCGCCTAGCATGCTATTGCCTTTTATTTTTCTGCCAACTTCATGGGACTAGAATGGCAGGTTAGTACGGGCAAACTCAAGTTCTGGCTCTAGATTCCCCTTAGTGCCTCCCCTTAGATAAAATCAGCTGCCTTGCTACGTATGAGCAAACAACCTGGGCATTCATGGCAAGTCCACAACAGCCTGGCAGCTTGGTCTGCTTGCATGTGTACCTGTGAATATTTTACAAGTTTGCAGTGAGCCTATTAGGACAATATAAAAGCAAGATACATTCTGTTTTGGACATAGTATCAAAAAAAAAAAAGAGGAGCTCTTAACAAGGATGTTTATTGCTTTGATACGTTCTGAACAAGTTCTTCTCTTCTGGAGGGGAAGTAGTGGTTAAAGCACAGATTCTTCAAGGCAGAGGTTTTCAGGCTTTTGTCTTGCTTGATCTTTACACAGAAATGGCCATTAGTGGATCATGCAAGAGGTATCAAGCAGTCCGCTTGTAAAATAACAAACGACGAGCCCAGACTTTCTTTTCCGGGTACTTGGAGTTTTATCTCTTGCCTTGTGACAGTTAAAATGAACACCACTGCTGGGAGAAAAATAGCTGAATCATCAGGGCACTAGCCTATTTCTTCTCTTATTAATATTTGCACTGTGACCTAGATGAATCTACTTTTTTCATTCTGGCCAAGATTATTAAATGATAATTTAGTTTATAGCTAGTTTATATGAGTAATTTAAGTATAATATATAACTTAGCTGAAGTGATTCTTGTTATTGCCACATCTGCCTTTTAAAGCATCTGTTTACTTGCTGGTGACTGGCAAAACTTAGATGAACAAACCAGGATTTACAACGGCCAGTTCACTGATTAAATGAGCAGCTACTAATCCAGTCCAGGTTTATGCTTCTGGATGGAAGGATGGCTTGTATATGTGAAGGAGTCATTGAATAAAATGCAGTGACAGAACAGGGACCAGAACCATGAGGTCTGTATGCTTTTCGTGCCAGATCTAAACTCTTTACAATGAGATCATGTAGTTTCAGGAGAATATGTAATGATGCTGGCAGTAGCTGAGAGGCACCATTTGTCAGATTGCTAAAGGAAAAAGGAAAAAAATTCCCTTGCAATAGAGACCATATTCCTAAGATTCTTTCAGAATTCCAACAGATTCTTGCCATAATCAGAGTAATAAGTGTAATAGCTCTCTTTTTAAGTATTATCTAATTTTCAGCTGTGATCAGCCAAATGGCTTCTCTAAGTTCTTTTCTGTCTATAAACTTTTTAGGCTGTGTCTAAAGCTTTTATTATGAATTTCCTTGCTCAGGAACACCACATTGAGTATAGTGCAACTGTACGGAAGTCAGGGAAATAATTCTAGCTTTATACTCCCATAGCCAAAAATGAGAATACGGCTTCTAGTATCATGCAATATTATGAAGGTTTATGAATGTAGTTTTGTTTCTCCTGAAAGATCCCTTTCTTCTTTCAGAAACCAGATAATCAATGCAATAATACTAGTGCAGAAAATCACTTCAGATGTAAAACAGTAGTCCAGTGGGCCATGGCAGCTTCACTGAAATTCATACATGACATGAAACTGTACAATTTATGTACAGGCTTCCAAAGGATAATACATCATTCTCCTTTAGCAGTGAGTAGTAATCTCTCTACTTTGTGAATAAAAGAACAAATCACATTTTATTATGTCCAAAGTAAAAGTTTGTTTGGAAATTGTTGTTTAGCTATTACACCCAAACCCATACATCTATAGGTATGCCTGTTGTTAAAATCAGCATAGTTATATGTACAACCTTGTCGTGTCCTGTCATCCCCGCCCTCACTCCCCACCAAGCAGAGTTATTCTTGTCACGTTCAAAATTAAGACCGCTCTCTTTATTGATGTTGCTGGTTTGAAGACTTTTGAAATGTTAGCAGTGGCTTCAGCAAGTCAAATCAAAATTATCTCGGATTAAAATGTTATCTTAATGTCATGCTAGTTGTGTTGGTGTTAAGTGTTGCAGTGCTCTAAGACATTTAAAAGGGGCTGAGTGCCTAATACATGTTCTCTTACCAGAAACCTTCAGTTCCCTTATGTTGACAACTTACCTTTATACTTGTATGTGACACACACTTTTAGTTTTGTAGAAAAGTGAAAGGCAAAGAAAAGCTCAAAAGCAAAAAATAATCTTGGAGCTAAGCAATATGATTTCTTCATTGTTACTTGCCAGAGTAGAACCATGCCCTGCAACAACAGTGTTTTCAATAAAATCAAAGCAGCAACACTAGTTTAGACATTCTTTAACGTGGCAATATACACTTCTTCAGCAGTTACTCTTGTATTTCCCCCTCTGTGTGGCTGCCTCATATAATTTGCAGCTTTACCGGAACAGGGCCAAAGTGAAATCTTTCTTTTTTCCAGGCAGCTTGTGCTCATTTCACTCTGATGAAAAGGCAGTATTCCCTACCTGGATTCATCTATGATGCCCTTGTTTATAGCTGTAGACTTCTATCAGATGTTTCTTGAACTTAGGTAAGACTGTGTGGATTATAATAACAAATACCTGAAAAGCTTTAGAAATATTTCAGGAGGAATTTTCTTCAAATGGATTTTTTCATTTTGAAAGAATTTTAAGTAGCTTTAGAGGATTCCTGTGGTTCTTTGTGTTGTGCTGCATGTTAAAGCTCTTTCCTCTCCACGGTCTCTGTGGTTTTATCTGGAAGGAGTTAAACGGGTAAGTGTTCAACTTCACTCTGAAGCATGTTATTTGCATTTGTTGTGTTCAGGTAGGCACAGCTCTCTCTTCCTGAACTGTTTGCCCAGCCATACTCTGAAGTAGTTCAGTAAAACAATAGGGAAATTATATTTACATAATCCTGTGCTAAGTGCAAGCAAGAATGACTGGGTTATTCAGAAGAATCTCCTAAGGTAACAGACTGAAAGCCATGTTTTCAGTGGGAACTACTTGTTAACATACCCTTTAAAAATTCTGTCTGTATTTCAGTCCCGGCTGGTTGACTGTGATCCTTCCCTAGTCAAGGAAAAAAGGCACTTTGGAAGGAAGACTCAGGCTACCTAGTTATGATGCTGTGAATTGCCCTCCATCTTCCAGTGGCGAGAGAGACCTTAGGAGATTTAATGAGGAGCTTAAATGAGGCCTCTAATATTGAGGCAGTTAACAGCAGATGAAATGAACTCTTCCATTAAAGATCTCCACCTGCGATGGGTCAGGGAACTTTGTTTTCATAGGGAACATTGAAGAACTAGAGGTAGAGGCTGGTGCAAATCTTTACTTAGCAAGAACAGTAGGTACAGGTGTGAATTGTGAGGGTATCCATGCTACCAAAGCAGAGGCACTGACAATAAATGTGCCTGTGTCTGACATTTGCATGTTCCAGAAATTGACTTATACCACAAAATAAAATAATTTGAGATAATTTCCCTTGCCAGTTAGAAAAAAAATCAAGTCTGGCTCCTATTAAAGTAACTAAGCAAATAAAGGAGAGCTACAGTATAGAGGGAGGGAAATTTTACCTTGTAATAGATGAAGTGATAATCGCAGCTTAAAAGAACTAATTTGCATTGCTCTTCATTAAAAAAGTGGAAATAAGCATGTGACGAGAGCTGCTTGTGGGATAGATAAGCATCAGCTGATTTTACTTCTGCTTCTGTGTTAGAGTTTTAGGCGTTCAGCTCTACGGTTTTTAAGGAACTTGCAGCTTTTGGACAGTTCCTCATAGAACTGGAGACTTCTTTTAAAATGTGAAAAGTTCATTCTATTTCTGCAGCAACAGGAATTAGCCTTTATTATCATGAACTTTGAAACCCGTGAATTCTGAATATTAGAAATGTTTTTCATTTTAGAGACTAACAGCTGATCAGGGATTACATCGTCATTTTGTCACGGTCTGTGGCAAAGGGAAAATTGCCTGAAGTATATAAAAATAATAACATAAAACTGATGCTGTAAGGAAGTATGGTAGCAGCATGCTGTAGCTTTCAGCAAGAAAGACCTTTTTTGCTACTGCAAACCTGAGAGAAGATTTATTCTGAGAAAAAAGAACCTATTCTCTTCCTCTTCCTCTTACCCAGACATGCTCTAGAAACGCCAGTCCCAAACCATAAATCCTGCAGGTAACATTCAAGGGACAGAAAGCACTAGGGATGCATTGACTGGAGGAAAGCTGTAAGAATACTTGTTGCAAACCAGTATACCTAAGCTGTAATTCAAATTAATTGGCTCAGGTACTTTCACTATCTCCATGGGGCCACCTTTCCGGAGTGGAAGGGATGGCTGTATGAAGGCAGCCGCTTGGGTCCTCAGAACAGTATGGCTGTACCAGTGGTGCTTTAGGCTTTGCAGTTAGCTTGTATTTTGGCACCATGCTTGCTGTGCAGTAATGACTTGACCCCAGTCTTCTGTCTCTGCCTGCTCAGGAGCACACACGGTCATTGGCACAGTCATCTCCAGGCCGGTATCCTGGTCATCGTTAGCCAGTCCTCCACCTCTTAATCAGGACAAAAAGAAGGAGCTCGCTCACAGCTTCCTACCTTACGCAGTGCATATAGCAGCTGTCACTCCGTTCACCCCAAGTTTGACAAGGTACAGTCAGTCTGTCTTGTTCACAACAGGATACCTCGCAGCTAATGAGGTAATGGGGAAAGAAGCTTATCTTTTTTTGGCTAGTGGATTTTTAGCTTTGCCCTCTTGCTACCTGAAGTCTCACAGCATTTCAGACTGCCCTTTTTCCCTGGGGAGAAGTCGTGGTCCTGTAGACTCTGCTTCTCTTCTCTTGCTGCATCTCCCTTGGAAGGAGAGAAAACACTTCTAGTAGTGTCTTATACTGGAGAATAAATGAAGTAGGTATGAAATCTTTCTGGAAAAGATATCCAATTTTCTGATCTGGGTTGGAAAATTTTGCACGGGAAAGAGTTTTAAGGGTGTCTTACAAATCTACGTGTGAAAAAGTAAAAGTCTTCTGGGGCCTCAGTCTGACCTCAGAAAATACTGGAGTCTCACACTGTTCCTTTTTTTATTTGGCTGGATATAATTTTCTCTTCTTCTTCCCTTTTTCAGATTCATGTAAACTAAGAAAATATATGTAAAATCCTAGAATTACATATTATATTTAAAGCAATGCAAATCTAGGTCTTTGCCTAAAAGCTTTTGGCAGGTACATGAGGTTCATGTAAGCTGAAGCTGTCAGTATAAAGCCTCCTTGCCAAGGCCAGAGGTTGGTTGCCAAAAAAATGTTGAGTGAACAACGCTGCTTTGGAGAGAAAGGAAAAACCTCTTTAAAACTTGGTTCCTATGGCTATTTACCTGTTTTATGTTCCTAAGTTGCTTTTGGGATGCTGAGGCCTCTGACTGGGTGCTGAAATCCAGTAGGTACTCAAGGATGCTTTAGTCTTACTGATTTCAAAAGAAGGCAGAAAGAAGTGCCTTCGAAGAGAGTGCCTGTGCTGGCGGGCACAGACGGAAGCGAACGAGCTCCGCGTGCCCTGCTCCTGCCAACTCTAGTTTGAAAAGCGTGTCAGGCCTTGCTGAGAAGTACTTTCTCACTGCACCAAAAGCCATGAAGCTGTTATTAACTCTCTTCCAGGTGTCGTGCAGGCTGGCAAGCGTGCGTGTCTCTGTACGTTCCTGCAGATGTACCTTAAGAAGCGTATTTAATATCTATGCCTTAATATATGTATGAAGATCCTTTTGTTTCAGTTTGCTTTTCCCCTGCATACCATGGTGTTGTACTCCAGTGAAATTCTTGGTCTTTGAGAGGTTTTTTTTTTCAAACATTACCATGTAAGAGGAACCCACCGTAAGCAGAACCTACTCAGTATCACAGATATCGAGACACAAGACCACCTAATGATTTATTTCTCCTGCACCATAAATTCAGGATGCTGTTGGGGCTTGGACATCAGGTTCTTCCAAATTACAGGCTTCTTAAAGTTCTAGTTACATAGAATGATCAATACTTGTGTTTGCATCGTTTTCTTTATAAAATTAATATTTCACTGTGTTCTTCTAACACCAGCAACACATACACGGAGCATCTAGTACAAGATTAGAAATAATTTATAGATTTTTCCCACTTTTCACTTGTTGATGCTTCCAAGTATCTTACCTGCTTCCTCCGATTATGGCTGTAATTTTTATTATTAACACTGTGTTTTAGCTACAGTTTAATCTGGTTTTCAGTGCTTTCCAGTTTATTAACAGTCACCTGTCATATCTTCTGAAACATACAGGATGTGGGTTTCGGCTGTGGCACTAAGAAGCTTTTTGCAGCTTTAGAGAAGCTGCTAATTTTAGAGGACAGGAGATATTTTCCTGTAGATAACAAATAAATTAATAAATATGTAGACAAAGTTGTGATGTCTTATTGAATTATATTTACTACTATGAAACATTTATAAAAGTGAAATCTGCTGAAGGGTCTTATGCAATTTACAGAGTGTCAAAATTCCATCTAAAATCACAAGCTTAATGTGTTCTCTTGGCAGGCTCTAAGTACCTTCCTAACTCCCATATTTAAACAATTTGTATCACTTTTTAGGTGTGTTTTTTTCTCTCCTCTGACTAGAAACTCCTGTTTCTAGTGGATGAAATTCAAGCCAGCTGAATATACTTTTCCAAGTCAGAAGTATGACTTTACAATCACATATTTGGAAAAAAATTATTTACAGTCTATCTAGATGCAATATATTTCAAGAAAGAAATACTAAACATTGGGTAACCTGTCTACAATGACAAGAAAAGGCAGCAGGGCTGATCTTTTTTTTTAGTTTTATTTGTACTTTAGTCTCTTCCTGTTTTGTGCACATGAGAACATAGGTAATACATTTCAGGAAACAAAATGAAATATTGCTTTAGAAATAGTTGGAATTGTGAAGCTTGGCTGCAAAGTGAGATCTGAATGTGAGGTATGATCAAAACAAAGTAACAGATTGAACATTAAGAGTCTTGTTTTTCCTCTCTTCTGATTTGTATCTGTTTGATTAAATTCTTACACTCCTTTTCTTCCCAACATTTCTCCCTATATTATTTTAAGTTTTAAATTCCTTTTTTTTTCCAGAGAATTATTAAATCACTTGGGACTGTTTGGGTAAAACAAACCCTCTGCTATTTTGAAACTTCTGATTACTCTGGGCTTTCCCCATCATGAGAAAAAAGAGCAGATTATAGAAAGCATATAGGAAGGGACCCAACACCTGTTTTGGATGCTAGAAAGAAATAAAGGGTCTTCCGTTGCTTTTAAGTTACAAGTATTTCAGCTGTGGGTATTTTTCTAAACTGAAACCTAAGATCTCTTGTGGCTGGTTCATCCCCTGCTGATTTTCCTATTCCACTTCTCAAACTCACAATCTCTTGCAAGGATTGATAGCTTACCTGCAAAGCCAGATGTTTCCATAGGAGAATGGCTGCTACTTAATAAAATTATCTTCTCCTATAGTCCTCATTTCATGCTGACCTATAAAACATAAATGGCAAATGGCCATATAACAGATTGTGCTGGACACTTGCAAACCTGCCAAGATCACTGCAGTTGAATCTTCATTCATCTTGAGTGCATGTGGTCTAATAATTTTAATCTGATTCTTTCAAGTGAAGCATTTTTCCCAGCCAATTTACTAAACCAGGCATAAATATTTTTTTTCTTTCTTACAGCATTGTATTTACACATCTACATAGAATGTGCAGTTCAAATGTGCGGTTCAAATGTGGCTTTGTGCTAAGCAGAACAAACTAAAGCCTGAATTTTTAGGTTCATGGTAGACCACTCCTTTAGGAAATTTTATATGACTGCCACCTATATTCACACAACTTTTACTGCAAAATCAGAACCTTGTACTCAAATTGCTCTGGACCTATTTTCCTGCCATTGGCAATTTTATCACCAGAGACAGTCCTACACTCAAAGGTGGTGTGAAAGTGTCTATTTCCTAACCCCCTTACTTTTCAGTTGTCACTGCTTTAAAAAGTTAAGATGCTTGCTTTTGGACCTAACTTGCAATATTAGAAAGAAAGAAAAAAAATTACGTTACTATACAGTAATGTGATTATAGAAAATGTATCTTTTCTTAGATCATTTGAATGTGCAAATAATAAAAAAGGCTGAAATTCATACTACTGTAGTTAGCTATTATGCTGAGGATATTCACAGTATATAAACTTTTCAGCATTTCTTTTCAGCTTTACTTCTATATTTTGCATCATTTTAGTGCTTGGTTTACTTTAGCTGTGGGTAAGTCTGCAGTAATCTACTTTGAATTTCTTCTCTGTGTAAAAAAATAGCTTCCTATTCCCCTTAAAGTGAACAGTTTTTTCTCTTGCCTTCAAGTTTGAAGTCCTGGAACTTTTAGTCTAATTTATTTCATATATGCAACATGGCTTTCTACTCAGAATGAAATGATTATTTTTCCTTTCCTAAACTGCTGGACTTCTGGGGCCATTTCTCTTCATATTACTTTAAAGATGGCGAATCTAGTGGGATGAGGAGGTTCAGATTACTTTTTTTTTTTCTTGTGAAACTTAAGACCTTTTCAACTTGTAGTGGTTCCCCAATCCCTTTTAAACAAGGAATGTTAAATATTTTTCATTTGGAGAAAAAAAAATCAGAAAATAAAAATCACTTTTACCACACACATAGCCACTTAGCTCCTGTGAAAGTCAACTGAATGCAAGTACTGTCTTGTTAATGTTCCTGGTTTGGTATTTTAATGTTTCAGGGCTGGAACTTTCAGTCTCTAATCTGCAAAATTTCCATTTTTATTTTTTCCCGTTTCCATTATCCTCCCATGACAAAATAATTTTGTTTTTAAAGTACACTTCTGGTAGCACTGTGGAAGACTCAGTCATCCAAACTCGGGTTTGTGAGAATACTCAAATAGTGCTCCACTGAGCAGTCCAGTTTTTCCATAGCCCATCTGATGCCTTCCTCCTCTCAGCGAGTGGGGGCTTTAGACTTGTGAAGAAGTCCTGTGGGGAACAAACTGGGAGCTGCTTAAGCTAGTTATGGAATTCAAGAAAAAGGGCAAGTCTTAGTCCAGCAGTTCACAGCTATAGGAAAGTTGGTTTCAGGTGGAGTTGTAGCCAGATGACCAAACATCTGCTGAGGAGAGACTGTGAGTCTCGAAGTATAACTGGAAGGATTTTACCAACAGAGAAGTTCTGTTTTGCAGCAAAGGCAGCTCAATTTCCCTATCACAAAGAGTGGAAAGGAACAAGAAGAGGAAAGCTGGCAATCAGGGTCCGTGCTTCAACAGACCAACGCTGTACAAATGTACAGCTCTCAAAGGAAAGACTGGGAGATACCCAGCTCAGAAAAATGTCATGGTTAGGAAATCCCTAAGCATTCAGGTATCTTTTCTGCTTGGCTGGAAACAAGAATATAACATTCTTCATTAATATCTTGGCTCCTTATGCAAGAGATCTGTACACGTTAGTGTCCAACTGTCATCTGAGCAGGCTATATCTAATGAAAGTGTATTCCGAATATTTTCTGTAGTGGAGGTGTCCAGCAAGCCAGGGAAAAAGGCATCTTGAGGGCCTTGCTATGACAGCTTCAGAGTTTAGCTTATGTTAGATCTTTGAGTAACCTGTTAAGTATGAAACTCAATCAGTGTAAAGTGTTTTCAGACACAATGGTCAAGAGAAACAGCGGGTTGATGTATGCTACTTACATGATCCTCATTGATGCTCAGCTTGTGAGGAAGCAGTAAGTAGTACCTCACTGTTAGCTTCTTTCTTAGATAGTACTAAGACATAGGGAACTACCTGGACAGTGTTCCTGCAAAAGAGAAGTGAAGGGAAGTAGAAATTAAGAGCCTAGATACAGAATCAAAATACAGAGCCTCTTGGAGTTTCGAAAGAATCTCCACCAAAGAAAAAGCAGCTTTGAGTAATCTGAACTTTTTTGGCTTAGAAGGCAATTGCCTCAGCTTGGACTTTCTGAAGGAACAAAAGAATGGGACAGACTTTCTGTCCTCTCTTTTCTGTTCCTTTGGTCTATATGGAAGAGCAGATTAATCTCACTGCATTTTACTCCTTGTTGAGACAAATTATCCTGGTGCCTACAGGTGCCTTTGCTTTAGGTACCCTACAAATTCCTCATGAGAACAGATTCCCAAAGTCTCACCCTCTGAATGGAAACCAGTGAGCTGAAATGTATGCAGAACAGTAACCAGTGTCTTCGTCTTGCAGAAAGTAGTGATTTAGGTGGGTCTCACACCAGGATTTAAGGGCTACATTTAAATGTAGTTTGAGACATCAGTCATATGCAGTCAAACAGGCTGAGGAGTACAAAGCTGAATTCCTTGAACATCATTTGATAAGCCTGTATGATGCAAAGTTTATGGAAGCAAGTTGCTATGGTTATTGTCAACCTCAGAAAGGCCACCGACTCTTTTACCTCAGAGATAGTCCCCTAAAGATAAGGTTGAGGCATGTTATTTGAACAAGGGAGTCAAGTTTGAATTGCCTCTGCCATGGCTGACCACGGAGTTCTAGTTTTTGTTCTGTCTGTTTGCTTCATTTCATCAGCAATAAATGTATTTTTTAAAAAAAAGGAGGAAAAGAAGGTAACTGCAATGCTAGTTTGTTTCATGAATGAGTGAACTTTAAAAATATTTTTATTTCTTTATGCCTTTGTATCCCACTTGTGGATCCTTTATAGCAAGAAGCATATTTTAAAAAGAGAAACATCTCTGTGTGTATTAAAAAAGGATCCCTATGTATCTATTAATCAAAGAAAGAAATGTTTTTTTCCTGTGTGTCATGAGACAAGGAGGGAATTAGGATTTAAAACTCTAGTATAATGTAGCAATACATACAGCACTACTTAAGGGCTTTTATCAAAGAATGCATTACTTGCATAATATTTCTCCTTTATAAGTAATAGTCTTATGACTGGTCTGTACTTTCACATGACTATAGTTGTTCATCATTGAACTTGGCATCAGATTTTTAACTTGTTTAATAAATAAAACAATAACAAGAGTAATAGACAATCAAAGTGGAGGTTTGTGAGTATAGAACTAGTAAGGGAGACTTTTTGTGATTTTGCTTTTGAGATAGAGAAATATTTCAGCTCTCCTCTAGAAAATACAAATGTGGACATAACCAACAAGGGTGACTTTGATGCCTTCGAAAGACTATGTTTCATATGAGGTTGGAATTCAAATAATATCTGCGGTATGTGGTAGTGTATCCTGAAAAGTCCTAAATAGCATCTGAGAGGGTAAAGCAGTTATTTAAGGCTGAAGAATTTTAGAAAGAAAAACAGGGTTTATTCCTTTTTTTTCTTGCAGCTAAGGAAGCTTTCAAATATTGCACAAATGAAAACATTGTCAAGTGCTTGGCTCAAAAAATCTCAAAAGTACTCCCTAAAACAACTTAATATGAAATGATAATCCAAAAATGAAACTAGGTATGAAATTTCAGCATATGACTCAAATTACTTTCTGGGATGGAAGCTATTTCAAATGAAGGAAACCCAGCAAAGAAATAAATGGAAATAATAATCTATAAACATTTATTCAAAACCACCTTGTAGAAGCAGTAATATACTTAGTGATTTGGAGCATTTACATAATTTTGCAGAATACTCCCCCAAATGTTTGTACGTGTCTCTAAAGAGAGTTTGATACAGACTCACAGTGGATCTATCCAGTTTTTGCATTGCACATATCAAGTGATTTTTATACCAGATGTTGTTGCCAGGATGCTCTTTCCCTGATAATATTTTGCAAAACGAGCTAGTATTAGGTCACAGCGTTATCTCTATACAACTTACTCTGCTGGATTAAAGAATGCTTGTTCTTACAGATTTTCGGAAGTGATCCGCCTTCACTTTTGTGCCAGATTTTCAAGGATGATCTTAGCAGCTACCTAGGCTCTGAAGTGAGTGGTTAGAGCTTTACAAGGGTCCTACTGTACTGTAAGTTTTTTCATAATCTGGCTCAAAATCTCATATACTTGAGATCTCTTTAAAACTCTGGCCTTGTTTAAAAAAGTTGAGCTATTTTGAAAATCTGGACCGATTGTTGGATGATTTGATTAATGATATGTATAGGCTTAACAATGGCATGCGGATACAACCACAGGCAGACTTAAATATCCGTGCAACTTGCCACTTCTGAGTAATTCCTTGGGAAGGATCATATCTGTAACTTCAAAGTGTGCGATTAGTAAATCAGAAGGATTACTGTTACAGATGAACTATGTAAAAGATGAAATGCTCTGCTGCATGGCAAATGTGCTGCATGGAGCAAGGAGTTCTGATGCAAGGCACTCGCTGTAAGAATACTTACCAGCTCTTGGCCTAAGTGATTCTGAATATTTGCAAAGCATGTAAGTAAATGGTTTTAAAAAGACCATTTTATCTAAAAATATGGGTCATAACTTGGGCTTATAGTTCTTTACTGACTTTACTTTTTTACACCAAGTGTTAGATTTCACCTCCTATATCTATATATATTTCAGTATTTTCCTCAATATATGTGTGATTTGTTGTTGAGAGTTGGGCTCAACACACAAAATCTTGTCAAAGCAGATTTATTTGTCTACAGTAGGTTGAACTAACTTCTTCATCCTTCTGTGATTTATAGAATATAATTTTTGATTGTTCTGCCAAATTTCTACTCACAGTTGTGCAAACTTAATGTGTTTAGCACTAGTGCATCATCCTACTGAAAATATAGATGTTTTCCTATTCCTTGGTGTGCAATCTTGTAAGAATATATGACATGACATCTATAAATCTGCTATCAGCTTGATTAGGATTTGCAAACATTGATTGAGAAAGAAAGGCATGCATCTTACTAACTAAATACAGAGAGACAAATGCCTTTACCTTATGCATTGGGAGCAATTCATGAAAGCGTGTGTCTTTTCCATCATTTTTAAAAAGACATCCTCTTGTGATAAAAAGCTTAGAAATGACTGGCCAGCTTCCCAAAATGCTCAGAACTGCATGGCCACTTTCAAGCTATTTGCAAAGCATAGGTGCTGGATTCCATCCTCCCATTAGCCATCAGTGTAATCCTGCTGCAATCAGTTAAACTCCAAAACACAGTAAAGTGAAATGTGGCTGTATGTTTAGGACTTTCTAAATTCAAAGCCCAAGTTTAAAAAAACCCAACAATCAAATAAACAAAAAGGTTACGTGTCTAATAGTACGTGTAAGCATTGTCTGGATCTTACACGGTGCAAACTCTATTTACTTCTGCTAATAGATGCATCTAGAGGTGTTCTAGGTTACAGTACTGAATTTAGAAACACAATTTGTTGTCCTCACTTTCATGGAGAGTGACCACATTGCACTTTCTTGAAGCCCGGTTTCCTGACTTTGGTAGAGAGATAATGGAAATAGTTTGAATACGTTCTTTTTATTAGGGCAAAGATCCCTCTGAAATCTGTGACAGACTGTCAGATAGAAGTGTGCTCACTGCCTATCTGAGAGTCAGGCTGTAGTTAATATTTACAGAACACTTGGAAATCAGTGGATCAAAGTAGTTCAAAGCATTATCATTTCTGCTTAAGATATGAACATGTTTGCACATCTCTCTAACCTGCTCAAGGTTATAGCACAGTCTTGATGGGCTGGGGTTGTAGGCAAAGAAAAATCCCTTTGGTAGAACATACAGCATGGATTAATCTTGCCTTTGCGTTGCACCTTTGCTCATGCTTGAACCGTTATCACATCAAAGATGAAAATGCAGTCCCTTGTCTAGTGGGCACACAATTTTTCTGAGGTTTATTCTTAATGATAAGGTGGACAACTTAGAAAAGTGGGAGGAAAAATCCTTGCTGTTGCCTAGGTTACTGGTGCAGACGTACTCAAATTGCTGGGGAAAAAATAGAGAGGGTGCAGAAGTTCCCACTTTGAGGGAAAGTGCAATTTACACCATGGCAGAGGAGAGCACAGTAACACTAAGCCCGTGGAATACATGAAGACACAAAGACCCTTATTAACCATGTTTTTTAGCAGTGGAATTATATTCAGCTTGGCTACATTTCCAGAAAAATACTTCAGTGGTTTCTGGCTAGACAGGTATTATAAATCAGCCTTATGTTGGATGGGCTAATAGAGGCACTGTGATTTCACTTAATGTTGCAACTTGTTATTGAAATTAGAGATCACAATCTATATGCCAAAGCCCCACAAAAATCTTGGGAAATCACTTACTTCATAATTTCTTTTCAAGAATCTAGTATGGTTTTGTTTTGACACTGAAAAAAAGTAGAATGCATTATGGAAGAAGCTGCATAAAATCATTAAGTTTTGACATTTCCTTATCTCTATTCTTTTTCAGGTAAGCAGACACTGCTGAACCTCATGGACTGGGGTGAATTATTCATTTACATGTTTTTGTATCTATTCCAAATTATTTTCTTTTTCTTTTGCCCATTTAGAACCATAAATAAATAAGCAAAAAGCCAGGCATGCCATGTGCTATCACAAGTAATAATTCTATCAGAATTTCTAATTTATTTCCTTCTGGAGATCTACAGTTTCAGTGCATATGGATTGCAGAAAACTCTGCTTCATCTTAGTTTGACTTAGTGTTTGTTTTTCTTCCTTTTTTTTTCAGGTGGCTGACATTTCTTTATTCTCTGGTACTGATTTCTTGGCATCACTTTGGTTAAAAGTCTTTTAGGGGCAGCTAACTTGTGGTCTGGGCAGACTTATTCCAGGTCTCCTTGGGGGCACGATGAGATTTCCAATCTTTAGAACCAACTACTGAAAATGTTCCACCTCGGGCTCCCTGTGCCAAATGCCCCCAACGCTGTTAAATGTCACATGTGCCAGTGGGTTCCAGGAGCGCGAGGCTGTCTTTCGGATACCTTGGCTTTGCTTCCACTAGAAGTTACACTAAGCAATAACTAGGCTTTAAATTGGATCAGGTAGTTAGTGGGCGAGGGTTGCAGAGTCCCAGCTTAGTGGTTTCCTTTTGGCTTCCCATGTTCAGAAGCTCAATCTCTTACTTTCTTTGGTGAACTTTTTGTTAGGAAATAATTTTATGTAGCCCTTATCTTCTTGGAGGTCCACCTTGAAAGGTGAACTGATGGATCCTTTCTCTGCATAGAAAGCACTTCTTAAGCCTTGCAGTCAGCATTCACCTTTTCTTGACTAAGAGAGAGAACCAGATGGGAATGGCTGTGTTTATTACTGCTCATGAAACCAAGATCAAGACTGGCCTTACTTGATGTAATGCATGTATTTATACATTTCAAAATCACTTTTTCAGTTTTCTACATAAGAAAATAACACTTTCCAAACATAAATATTTTAAAAATCACCTTGTTGACAAGTGTTCTACTTTTCTACTCCCCAAATCTCTAGATTGTCCCCACTGGCTGACTGAAAGGGATTGATCCTTCTTTTATGACCAACTCTTTCTTATTGCTGAACCAGGAAATGAAGACTGTTACTGTGGCATGCCCTTGCACAGGTTCCCCAGGTGGAAAAGGTGAGACAAGGGGGCAAAGTGTCACTGCACTCAGTCTCTCATCCATGAGCATTGTATGGGTCCACTCACAGTCAGGCTTTATTCTATAGTATCTAGACTGTGATAGTGATAACTGTATTGTATAAATCCTTACTCCATGATAAATCTCACTGACATCAACTAGAAGTACTAAAAACACAGGGGGCCATATAAAAAGACCTCAAAAATGATCAAGACTCGATGCATCACTTTTCTGACTCTCTGTTCCAGTACTGTGCTTCTTGGACTGCATTAGCGTTCCTGTGTGATGAGGTGACTTTAATGACCTACCTTTTCCAGTCTTAAAACTAATGAGGTCACTACTCAAATGACATATCTCCTAATTCTGGGGACCATCCAGTCAGCACTTTAATTCAGGAAAACAAGGATGGCAGGAGACAATATAATTTGCTCTTGTTTTATTTTTTGCTTTATAAAAGAGTGATTTTCTGTCTTTAGCTCAGGAGGGTTTCTTCTGGAGGAAGAGACAGTCAGTTCTTCCATTACATCATCAACAGGCATAATCATCACACTTTTAAAGCTTAGGACAACTAGTCTATAGCCCAGAAAATGACAAAATTCAATGGGTTGACGTACAGCCTTTGTTTCAGTCATCTTTACTCATTATGCATGTGGCACAGCACAACCACCAAAGGCTCTTTACTACCCCCAGTAAAAGCAGACACATGCTATAAACATTACATGGAGCTGAATTAACAGTGCAGCAATAGGAACAACTTCACTGAAATCACTAGTAATATGTCTGCTTCACCATTGAAGGAAATTCTGCAGTGTAAATCAAAATACAAAGTGAGATCTCTAAGTACCCAAACCAGCCAGAGTCTTTTCCTTGTTCACGACCACTACTACTTTCATAGCTACTATGTCTTTCTACTTCCTCGCAGAAATTACTGACTCCATATTTTATTTTAATTGACTTTTGTTATGTGAATTTAGCTCTGGAGGAAGGTGCCATATTTACAGCTGTGGAAGCCCGGTTTACTGCCTCGGAACAGCTGCTACAGAGCAAAGTTAGTAATGTTGCCTTCCCAAATGCTTCAGTCCTGGTGTAAAAAGATGTAAGGTGAAAACAAATCCACCAACAATAAAGTTGAGTTAATGTCACTGTGGCAGTTTTTTGGTTAAAAACCCAGTTCTGCCTGAGAAGATGCTTCACCCTGTAGTTGTCATATGTCATTCAATGGCATCTTGTGGTGAACTGCACCAGGAGTTGATTGTCCTATCTTCTGGACTTCAATACCAGACTCTGAGACAGCCTGACTTCGAATCCTTTACAAAGGCAAGATGATTTTATTACTTTTTGCTAATTTTGTTTTCTTCATGGATTCTCTGTCTGACTAATAGATACACCATTTTATTAAAATGAAAAGGAGGTAATTCATTATAATATGACATTTTAAATAATTTTTGAGAATGGGTGTTTACTGGGTAATACATATTTTATGAAAAGCAGAAAATTTGTAGGCCAGCCCGGCTAGGAACTGATTGTTACTCTTAATAAAATGACAGATGTCCTCTTGTACATCACTAAATTTATCTTAACAGCCTTATACATCTGCCAGGTCTTTTACTGTCTTCCTCAACTTCTCGCACTAGGCGACTGAAGTGATGTCTGACCCCTGAGGGCACGACCAGCCCTGACTGCCCCTGCCCAGCCTCTGCGGGGGCTTCCCCCCACCCCGTCTGTGGTCCAGGACCTCATTTCAGCCCAGCTTGGGACCATCCATCCCTGTCCCAGCACTGCTCTAGGTGGACCTGGTCCCGGCTGTAGTCATGGTCCTGGTCCTCACCCCTGCTCTTAATGGACTGGATTTGCTGGGTGGACTGGGGACCACCCTGTAAGCAGCTTTGTCTCCAATCTTCTTTTCAGTCTTCTTTCCTGGATGGACCTGGAACCTGTGCTCCAGCCCTGACTCCAGCTCTCTTCTCTGAAAACTAGTGACTGGTGTTGGAAACACTCCTCGGATTTTTTTCTCCACAGTGTTTTCAGCTTTGGGTGTACCTGCTGGATCCACTATCAGACCTGACAGAATGAAATACAGTCAGTTTGGAAATTCTGCTTTCTGTCAGTACAGCACGCATTTGAATGTGTATTATCTAAAGTAAATGTGCTGTGTCACCAGCTGAGTCATCTTATTGCTAAAATCATTTATATGAACAACACTCCACATGGTGAACTCGATTTATATTGTTACATTCTAAGTAAAGGACATAAATAGAGAAGGAAAAAGATCTGCGATTCTATTGTTTCTAGGGAATTTGAGAACTGCTCTTTGTATCAGCAAGGTGTATAGCTTGACAATTAACTTACCACACTCAAGGAAGAATTCCTTTTCACGTGCTGCATTGTGTCAGGAAAAGCAGCATCTGTAATCATTGGTACTAGGCCCCAAATCACTATTAGACTATGAATAACTAGATCAGGATATTTCTTTTACTGAAACATGTTTTTATACCAAACAGCATAAAAGTGAAGAGTATGTAATCTAGGATGAGGTATTAAATTTGAAATCAAGTACTAAACTTCTCCTTGCATTCAATAGTAGTCATTTCCCATGTTAGATTTCCCCTAATGTTAGAAGGGACAAAACCAAATAAAATCTCCACAGAACAGAAAAAAAACATTCCTACAGTTTTTGTGAGTCATAAATCTAGAAAATACCTAATAAAGGACCTAATTCTTTTACATGTTTTCTGATGCCTAGCTCCATAGTGCTTTACATTTCTAGGTTTTTAAAATGCTTATGGATAAATTCTTATGGATAAAGCACCAAGTAAATTAGTAAAAAATAGACTAATTTTTTTCACCTGCCTGTCAAGTTATGCTCAGTCTGTGAAGCTTAATTTGAGAGTACATAAATTCTGACAAAAATAACTTACACTTTCTTATTCCTCCCCCCAGGGATTTTTACCAATTGAATTTATCTAAGATTTTGAAATGAGAAGGGGAAAAAAACCAACGAAACTTCCAGCTAGCAGGATGTTGAGTTTTTTCAGTTCTATTTTTATTTTTAATTGAATCTTAATTGATTGGTGGAAGTACAATAGAAATAGAAGTCCACTCAGTAGAATAAGTACAGGACTACATCAGCAAGGAAAATACATCAAAGTACAAGTTTTGCCAGTGTGTGTCTACAGTGACCCATGGTATGCTCAACATGTAACTCATTCTCTGGTTTCTTTACCAAGGCTGTCAATAATGGGGGTAATTAGGACTACTTGTAATGGTGAGTTCAATTGTCTGGATGCCTGTACATTATAAAGGGAACGATGTGCTTAATGACCTTTGGTTGCTAGTGACCCAATGTTTTCTGTCACTCACAGCTCTAATTTTTATCTGCCTACCATTTTTGGGTGAGATGAGCTCACTGAAACCATTTTGCCTTTCTCTGGCATAATCTATGCCATGATCTTGAGCAAATAATTTCTCTCTCATTTGTAATTTTTGGATGAGAACACATCATCTGAAAAGACATCCCACTTTGATATTCAAACAACAAACAATCCCTTGTGTCTACTAGGAGAGTTTTAATGTGATTAATAGAAGTATTTTTAATTGTATTTTAAGATAGCCTTATAGACATAATAGTCTAAAGACCTGACTCAAGGAACTAAATAGTTCAGCTTTTTCTTTTTTTCTCTCTCTCTTTCTTTCTTTTTTTTTTTTTGAACATCTAAGATGGTAAGATCAAGACAGATCCTCTGGATCAGACTGCAGCTCCAGGATAATGATCTCCTACTGCCACAGATATGCAAAGTCTAAACTGAAGACATTTCGAAGCAAGAAATACTGGTGCTCAAATGTTTTAATTTAAGGATTTTCTTTTCTGCTGTGTAACTTAAAGGTGACTTTGTGTGATGAAAGCTAGTGCAGAAGAGAGAACAGTGTCTTTATACACTACTAATTGTCCTAGCAGTCTCTTTGGGCAAGAAAAAACAAGCGGGTGTTTTTCCTTGTTTATTTTCACCGTGCTGCTCCATTATTATCATATACAATTACTGTAACTTTCATTAGTAGAAAAGGGAAATCAGAGATTAGGACAACACAGATGCTCTCAACAGCTGTAACAAAATTACTTGTGCATAATAAAGTGGATGATGTGTTTGATTACAAGTGGCCATTACTGGCCAAACCTAAGTGGTGTAACAGAAAACCGTTATGACATAGGCCCAACACAGAAAGAGTTGGTGCCTAATTCAAACAAGTTTTATTCAAAGCAGGCCCTGAGGGATGATTTAAAACAAATTAGTAGACATGGTGGGCGGAGGGGAAAGGAAGTGATGAATAAACACTTTTAATTCAAAGACCTAAAGTCACAGCCAGATATGTGGTTTAGAATTAGTTGTGTCATCACAGCTTGAATATATATATATATCTGTAGCATCTTTGCCCCTCTTCCCCGAATAGCCATAAGCAGATCAAAAAGTCTTCAGTTGCATCCATGTCATAATTGTACCCATGTATCCATCAAAAATCTTTTCTTAATATTTTATAACGAAGTTGTACTACTTTCTTGCACTTGTCAAAACTGTGACACAAAGTAGTCTGCTACTACTGCTACTACACTTCTGCTTTGTGACTGAATCCATATACAAATATTGCTTGCAAAAAAACTTACACATGTTGCTTGCTATGAACAATAAAAGATATGCCATTCTGTTAACTTTTTCTGGAAAGAAAATTTAAAAAATGTACCTTTCACAGAAAGCAAGCACAAGACCTATACAGCTGCAGTAAACAGACATTTAAATGTCTGATTTAATTATTTTTCATTACTCACCCAACTTTAATTACACATTCTAGCCTTTGGTGAACCAATAGACTTCTAGAACAAGATGAATAAGTGTATATACAAGTGCACCATTGAGGGATATATTCACCTTTTAATACAAATAAAGGGCCCAGTTTTCAAGGAGGTGTAGAATTGGGTGTAGGGCTTTCAGTTTTGCTGTCTTCAGCTACATATAGAGCTGCAGTTAAACACAAATGCACAGATTTATAGGGGTGTGCAAATGCAGAGAGCGTTCAGGTTTGTGTCGCACAAGGTGATGCTGACGGTGGGGAGGGCGGTGGGAGCTGGCCCTGGGGCTGACTCCCCAGAAAGTCCAACTTTTCTGCCAAGAGCTTCTTACCTCCGTAAGGCTCATTAGCTTAGGAATAACACTGGATAAAAGCAGGTAGAGTCCATTTGGATCTGAGCTAATACATCTGTGAGTTGAACTGAACTGCCTGGGATCTGCAGTGCCTCAGGGAACTCCCCTTCAAGAGCCTTTGCCTCAAACAAGATGTTTGGAAGTGAGTGGACCTAGAAGACTGCTGGCATCCTGGGAAAAAAATCTTCTATTCATTTTGATACCTTGCTTCAGACCTAGTAAAGCTTGGAGGTCACTGCAGGTACACAAAATTGTTCAGAATTGGGACAGGATTTAAGCCCAAAGTTGTAAAGATGAGTACAATGTGTTTTTAACATGTGAAGTTCACCTTTTTAATTCTTAATCCATCTAGCTTCTTTTTGATGTGTAACCTTATGAGTTCTTCCATAGGCAAAATTCCCATTAATTTGAGAAGAGATTTTTCTGATGAAGATGCCATAAGCAGGCAATGCTTGTCCATCCAACAGGCTGCTGGGTGTGTTTAAATTCTAACCAATATACTGAGATACATGGTTATTTGCAAGCAAGCCATGTCTGTATGCCTAGGCTGCTATGAAACCTTCCAGAAAATTAAACAGAAACTGGGCTCTGAGCCCAGGAAAAACAAACCACCGCTGCCAAAAAACAATATACTGAAACATTATGCATCTGACATAATACCAAGTAGTCTCATTAGCTTTGTGTTTGCAAAAATCCTTTCTTAGCAATGTTGGTTTTTAAAGCCTCCTCAGACTGATTCTGCTTGTAGGAAAGCATATAAGCCTCTACTGTAAGTTGTCCTGTGCTCTTCCAGTGCTCAGGCCTGCAAAACCAGCACGTGATACTGACTTATCTTTTGCTTATGAGATATACCTAAAATCACATCTTTGACCTTCAAAATGACTTAGTTGAAAGTCCCTCAGAAGAATAGCAGGCACTACCCATAGTTCAGCCCCTTCTCCCAAAGGGAGGATCCAAAACGTGTGTTATCTTTTCTCGAGGTGCAAATGATTTCTTAGTTCAATAGTGGGTAAGGCCAGCTGCAGGCACTGCCGAGGTTGTACAGGAAAGATCACGCTATGAGTTTTGTTCGGTAACTAATTATGCTCCTTTTGCATGGTTTCTTTGAGGCCTTTGATCACAAAAATCAAGCCTGTGGTTGTCTCTATTCATTTGGGTTTTTTTCTCTCTTGTTTACAAATGACTGACTCACCACTGTGTGATCCTGAGGGGTGCACAATCCAACAATGGAGTGAATCAGCCAAAACAGTCATGTCCTGCTTTAAAAGAGCAGACCGTGCATTTTTCAGAAACACCTCAGCTTCAAAAAGCAAAATGCTTACATTGCTGAACGCTAGAGCCACAGGCAAAGGAGTTTGCCTTGTGATAAAAAGCTGGTAGTACACACTTCAGTAAGGATTGCGATACTTGTATCCTACGTTATCTGCAAGCTACTGAGAAGTCTTGCAGGAAGCAGGTTATTTTCAGGTGCATTTGAATATATGGAAACCCGACATAGTCTGTCACAGAGTGCGAAGTCAGATTAAATGGAAATACTGAGTTATGATAGTGTGGCAATAGAGGATGCTGCACACTGAACGATATTATTTAAACAGTGCCGATGGTAGGCAGGTAGGTAGGCCGTGTTTGACATGGTTTGGTTTTACAGGAAGAAAACGCAGTTTTAGTTGTGGCAATGCCATTTAATTCTTGTTTCATGTCATCTGTACATCATGCAAGATTTTGAAATCTCTGCACAACCAGAACACAACAGTGAATGTGTAAACCTGAAATTTCTTAGTCTGGTCTCAGCAGAGAATTTCACACAGTTTTAGTTTTAACTTCTCCTTTCTTTTTGTCTGGTAGTAACATTTGCAAGAGTTTCACTTTCAAGTTGTACATTTTTTCAGTGGCATAGAGTGGATAGATCAACTATGGATCAGTTAATCAGTGGTTTCTTTGCATCTCATGAAAATACTAGCTGGAACAGGATACAAATAACAACATTCAAACAGGATATTAAAACCTGATAGGATAGATGCACAACACCAAATGAATATAGCACAGCATAGACCTGATTTCCCTAGTGTCTTGCACCTTGTCAATTAATATATGAATGTTAAGTGAACACAAACTACTGTAAAATGCTGGTTATCAGAATATGATAACAGTGATCCCAGTTTAAAGAACTGGACAAACAGGCCCAGCTTAAAAAGAGTGGTTTCAGAAATCTTGCAGCTTCTTGAATTAACATTATACATAAGACAATAAGCATGTATTTAGTAGAGAATGGCCATACAGGCTGAAGAAAGAAAACTCCATCCTTTAAAGCACGGAGAGGAAACTCCTCTGGTGCTTGTGTGTTCTACTTCAAAGTCCATTTTCACACTGGTAAACGGGTGCTTTTGTATACAAGCTTTTACGAAAAGACTGGGAGCATGACATCTGAAAATGAATTCCTGAACATTTCTGGCATGACTGTATGAAGTTTTGTGACTTAGATTGATCCTACTGTAATTTTTTAGGAAAAAAACAACTTAAAAATGTTCACTTGAAGACTCTGGATGAGCTATCTCCAATTAAATCCACTGATTAATGCGAAAATTATCATTCAGCTTTGTATCTTGACATTTCAGACACTTTGCCTTTTTTTTTCTGTGATTGTCCTTTTATAAATAAAAGAATGAAGGACAGCTATTCAGGGAGAGACTTAAAAGAGCAGAAAATGCATTAAAACAGTGGTTTTTACAATGTCATCTATACCAAATCAACTTAATGAAGGCATAGGACACTTATTTAGTAATTTGTAAACTTCTGCCTTCACTGTGCCTGCCAACACTTGAAGACTGTCATTCAGCTTCATATGCCTTTTCTTCATTACATACCAAGGCTTTTTTTGTTTGTTTTCTTTTTAAAACTAGGAATATGAAGAATCAGTTTACTCAGTATTTTAAGAAAAATGTAGAAAATTCAACACAATGAATTAGTAAGGGCATCCTGCTGTTAATACGATTTTTTGACTTTTCCTGAACATCCAGGGACCTCAATTAAGCAGTACGACATGCACAAGAAAAACTAGCCCCTGTTACGAAGAGCTTACGATCACAGCCCGTAGCAGGCAGATACTGAAGGCAAACAGGTGAAGAAAGGGCTTGTGGAAGAAGTTGTGAAGTGATCTCGGTGAACGCAAGCACAGGCTGGATTACCTGGAAATGGTGAGACACAAGCAGCAGTTCTCATTTATCAGACGTTTCTACGTGAACGTGTGAGCAGGGCTTTTCTGGAGCACAGCCAACCTTCTCTGGTTAAGCTGTCCGTAGGAGTCGTGTGCCGTTTCGGACTTGCTCGCTGAAAAGCTGCTTCTAGCATCTGTCCCGTGTTGTCCATCCCTCCTGCCAGGGCTGAGCTCCAGCCCTCAGCGCACCCAGCAGCCTCTCCTAAACCGGGCCTGGATCCAGAAGATTCTCTTTGGCCCTTGCCATGCCCACGCGTTCCCCGCTCCCTCCTGGGGAACAGGATGAGACTGGAGGGCTGTGTCGCACGCACACAAGTACTGTTTTGCAAGGCAGTTGCTTCAGCAGAACAATCTTGCATTATCTAATTGCAATCAAGCAATCAGTCAGTATTCCTGGTCTCCAAATCTGTTTTATATTTTGTCAAGCAGAGACAATGCTTTAAGATAAGCTGCAAGGTCTTTCTGTCAAGCTAGTAAAGGTTATTTGAGGACATCCAGCAGATACTTTCACAGCTTTTGACCATGGCTGAATTAGTTTGTGAGGCTACATTTCTTATTTGGGATACAACGGCAAGACTCCCTTACAGCACCTTGGGCTACCAGGTAGCACAATACAGCCAGACATATTAAGGGAGCAACCAGGGGTCCCAGACTCTAATGACTCCAGAATTATTGCACTGAGCAGCCCCACAAAAGTTGTGCTTTGATGATTGAATTTGTTTTTGTTATTGGCCAACTGCTTCCAGGTATCTCCTCTTTAGCACTTATTCTTTCTGCTAGTTGCTCAGACACTAGCGCGGTGATGTCTTTCTTTTCTAATTGCTAGTCACCTTTTGTGACTAACCTGCTCGGAGAAGGATTCGGTAGTAAATTTGTTTCATTGTGCAGGCTCAAATCACAAGCAGTCCTCTCAAAAACCTGAACAGTTCCTTTTTTCTCTTACAAGTGGATACTCTGGTGTGCCTTTGTGAAACTGCCTTTTGCAGGGATTCTTTGGCAGCAGATGTAAAATCCCTCTCGTGAATTCTACCTTGCAAACTTCTGTTTCTGGCTATTGGGTTATGTAGCACAGTCTAACAGATTTAATTTCCCAAACTCTTGTGGAAGTGTTGCAGTTTTTCTTGCAGAGCATGAACCAGGTTCCCTCTGCCTTTGTGTATTTAACTCGCCTCCTGTCATTTCTGCAGCATCTTCTACTGGGGTAGAACAGTGAATGTGGATAAATACAGCATTGTGGGGTCCCAAAACCCAGATGGGATCTCTCCTCGTTGTTTCATCCCAATGGCAACAGACTTCAAAAGAAAAAATAAGAGGAAGTCACAGTTCTGAAGGATCCTGGCCTGCTCTTTGACTCGGTTTGCTGTTCTACCAATGCCCCCTCCATCTTCTGCGCTATACAAACATTTCTTCCTCTAAATAAATGTAGTCACACTTCTTTTTTTTTTTTAATTATGAAATCTTTAGCCCAGTCCGGTGACGCATGCTCTGTGTGAGCTGAAAAGAGCCACGTCCATTTTTCTTTTTGAGCAATGTAGTCGGGGCCACCTCTCAGCCGAATCCCTCAGGCACTTCTGGCAGCGACCCGAGTTCCATCGTCCGACTGCCTCTGGCCGGTGCCTTGCATTCGGTCGGTACGTCTCCTCGGCGCCCTTGGTAGGGCTCTGTCTCCGCAGAGGCATTAATTCAGCCACAATTCTGTCACTCTGCTTTGTAACATTTGCCTAGATCGAATTAGCGTCTCTGCAGGTGGTCTGTCTCCAGCTTCACTGTAATGAAATGGAAAGGGGCTGAAAGCAACTGAGCGCACTAATCATTTTTCGGGGGAACCAGCTAGGCCAAAGTACTCTCTCTAAATAGTAGAGCTCGCTCAAAAAAATCCCAGTCACAAAAGCATTATTTTTCTACATCAGAATCTTTCGCCCTGCTGTTTGATGAACTACTTGTAGCAGTCTGTGTGAGTTCAGACTAGTTCTTCTGCCCAGTCTCTTCTTGGAGCGCATAAGTAATGAATAAGTGAATTTTCATCAAGATCAGTGAAAAAAATTTGGGGATACCTCACTGCCCATAGTGTAGGCTTCCCCCCTGCCCCCCATCAGCTTGTTCCAGTCTCATTAAGGTATTGAAAACACCTGAGCTATTGCAAACACCTGAGCTATTGCAAACACCTGACTTTATCTTAGCCTAAGACTGGCTGCCTGCCACTCAGAAAAAGAGAAAAAAAAAAGTTATTTTACAGCCCTTTGAATGCATTATTTGAAGCAGTTAAAGTGAATTTAAACTTCATAATGTTGCTTTTTAAGTTAAAAGACACATTATGGCAGAAAAATAAACTCCTTAACCAAAATTCTATGTGAAATGTGGAATCTTTAACATAAACAGTATAACTTGATTTTGAATAAAAATGCACCAGTTTCATAGAATAAATGGGATAGGTCAATGAGTCTTCCTCTGCGCAGAGTGTGACCTATAATCCAGAAGCTGAATGGGTAGATCTTCAATATTTTCTTTTTTTTCTCCATTAAATGTGTTACTGTGTGGTAAATTCATTTTAAAGTACTGAAGAAGAAATTATTAGATTTTTCATAAGTATTTGTTACCTTGAACACTGAACTATCTGAAAGCTTCAGAAACATGAATTTTTATAAGAAAACTTTGCAATAAATTGTCATCTCCATTTTACAGGTAACTTCCTAAAGTAGAGAGGATATTTAGGGCTTGGTTCCGTTGCCTGAACACAGGCATTTAGGGGAATCCAAGGCTATCCAAGGCAGCCACATTGGGGTAAAAACCCCAACATATGCCTGTCTGGACTTGTGGTTCAGGCCTCGGATATTTTAAGGAGCATTAAATACATATGGACAAGTGAAACTCAGCCCCAAGTCTTCTTTAATTTGAGCTGCCAACCCAAAAACCACCTATGACCCAGTTTTTACAGAGCAGTTTGAATCATACTAACACTTAATTTGTGAGCATCACAGTTTGGCCTTGTTTGTTTGTTGGTTTCCTGATTTCGCACAGCCCAAGTGTTGTTCAGCTCAAGACAATAATTAATCCATTTTCTTTCCACAGAAATGCCATCCAGAAAAATAGGAATACTGAGGCGTGCACAAGAAGTGTACAGAAGGCTAGTATCTTCTATGTGTTAGACTAAGGCGCTTTCTGGTATGGGTGTGCCCCGTCTCATCAGCTGAAACAACCAGCCTTTTCATGGCATCATCAGTACAGGAGTAATTAAACAACGGAGCAGCGTATACGTACACATAAATGTGATTTAAGATGTCAATTTATAATTCTTTACAAAGGATAGTGCATTTAAGCTGACTATGTATTTTCAGTTTGCATCTTCCGGCACCAAGTTACCGTGTGAGAAGCGTGTGCGTGGGGGAAATTGCCTTTTTCAGCCGTCCAGTAAAAGACCAGATCACTTTTCACTTTCCGTTTTAAAGGGAAGGTCTTAGCCATCTGTTCCAAAAGGGCCTGAAGGTTGTGAAACCCAGAGGCAATCCTCGAAGATCCTTCTCTACAGTTCAAAATAAAATGTCTATTTTGCAAAGAGAAGTGGGATGTAAGAAAAGCATCCATCCTTAGTAGCTCCTGTTGGCTGCCTGCTCAGCGTGCTGCCTCTCCGTAGCTTCAGTTCAGAGTTTTAGTTCCCTCCTTGTAGAGAGGAGTGGGTGCATGTGTATAAGATGCTGTGAAGCCTTGCATTGGAGGCAGGATGCTGAAAAGTTAGGTGATACGAAATGATATTGTGATGTTTAAATTCCACCTGTAAATTTAGCTGGCGATGGCACACATTTTGCTTTCTGAGACCCAAGCAGCCTGTTGAACACCTGAGTGAGCCTCAGAGTAACAGATGCTGTAATACAGTCCAACCGTCAGGTAGTATATGTGCCCAAGCAGCTTAATTTAGGTTGCACAAGTCCCATGCACTCTCAGGCATCCTTACTTTGGCTTGTCTAACTAAAAAAATCTGATAATCTTTGAAATAATGTTTCACTAACTAAATTTTTATGAAAGTCAAGTAATTGATGGAGGAGTACTAGACACTAAACATACCATCTGAGTCAAGAGAGTGGAGACATTTACTCCACAGACTTCATGCTTGTGTCTGATTATTGATAGACATACACATGGTGCAGAGTTTGGGACTTTTTGCTAAGGTGCAATTTTGTGCTTTAATGCAAATCCTTACTAAAAGATTTGCCCATTCTACAGCAACCGAACAAATTTGCACAAATGGCGGTAAAGATTGATGTACTACTCCTATTAGTGTAAACTATAGGACGTTGAAGTCCCAGGGAGTAAGGACAGACAGGGCTTGGGGGCCACCGGAGACGGAGCGTGTCCCATACTGCAACACATAAAGCACAGGCTGTTTTGGACGCTGCTAATGAAGGAAGGATGGGGCAGGAAAACTCTCATTGCAAGATTGTAATTAATCATCTGGCCTCATTACAAATGTTTCCTTAATTCAAGATGTAGCCATTTTGCAGAGGGGGATGTCAAATTTCACCTCCAGGGTTCTCTTTCAGGGTTGTAACCTGTATTTGATCAGCAATCATTTTGAGGCCGTCAGCTCTGTGCTCCCTGGATGTAATTTCCGTCTTCTTTTTTTTTCTTTTCTGCTCAAGCTCCCTATGGCATGGTCTTTAAAATTTTTTTCCAGTAGCTTTTTTTCATGTTTCTTGCCTGCGTCTCTCAGGCTTCCAGAGCACCGACAGAGAAGCTAACAGCTGAATGACAAACGACATCCAGGGCAGCATGCATGTTTGGGGAGAGAGTGAGGAGGTCTGATAACGCTCCATACAAAGGGATTTTGCCTTTCACAGAATGGGAGGACACAATGCACGTATCTTCCTCTGAGAGACGTGGGCTTCAAAGAGTTATTTTAATGCTAGCAAAAATGCTTGTAGAACTAAACCCTTACATTTTCTTTGCAATAGCAACAATTTGCTCTAGAATGCAAAACTGCTTTCGAGCATGCCGGTTTCTTTGTGCTGCACCTTTTAAAGGACAAACTGCAGCAGCGATTGCTTTCATGCTAATGATTGCTACAAGGAAGGACTTAATTTTGTGATTCATAAATATCATTAAACTCTAATTTATAAACATCATCTTTCAAGGTATAAAGTACCCAATCAGGCCAAAGCAATCAGAATTTCTACGTTGTTGTGTTTTTAGTATAAATTCATTATGTCTGTCTGCACATTCCCAATCTTATGGCTGCCATTAGACTGTATTAATGAGAACACGACACTGAGCCAATCTTAGCAACAGCAGCTGTACCAACAAAATGCTCTCCTGAGGAATATTGATTTCCCTTCTTGGATGTACTTCAACAAAGGCTGGTATTGCAGACATCTTAACCTGTGTGTGCTTTAGTCTTCTGAACATTACTACATTATTGCCTTTTATTTATGAGAGAATTATTCTGCACTCTGACAGAGGTGTGGTCTGAGATGTGTAGCCTTAATAGTTTACTTGATAGTAGCTAACACATGCAGGTAAGCAGGATAAACCATTTTTCAAAGATATGTTTTTTCTAAACAGAGTATTTCAACAATTACGTTTTTGACATTGAAAAAACAAAACAACATACGAAGCAAAGGTGGGGAAGAAAGGAGAACACAGAACCCAGAAGGTTACTGAAATCCTGGTAGTGGAAATTGGTCTTTTTCTCATTAAAAATGTGTGGCATTTCTGTAAAAGCTTCAGAGAGGAGACCAAAATGGCTGCTTGGGATTCTCTGTGCTTGCTGCAGGAGACACTCTGTCAGTTGTGCCTATGTTTCAAGATTGCTGGAGAGCTGGGCAAATACAGCAGAGCAAAAATTCATAGCTCTTCTCGAAAATGCAGTCCATGCATTTGTCTTCCTGCCATTTGTAACGCTCCTTCCTCTGCGTACAATGTGAGCATGTACTGTTTTATTTGATAACCACTTCATGAGACTGAAAAGCGCCCTGAGTGTCAATGTGAATTAAATATCTGCTCTTCAGAAGCCTGATGTGCTTCTGCACAGGTATTGACAGGTAAGATCTGCGAGTGATTTATTCAGCGAATGAAAAGCAGTTCTGGAGATGTTCTGAAGGGGGAGCATCTTCAGAGGAGAGGCACTTAGGCGTGCCCATTCTGATAGCTGTTTATTAGAACCTAAGGAAAAAATTGATGCTTCTTGCTGAACGAAAAGAGGACCAAAGTTCAAATCCATAATTAAAATGTGTAACAAAGATCAGATCGAGAAGTGGCTGCCAAAGCAAACAGCTAGGGCGGTAATCTTGGGCTTTCGCAGCTGCAGTAGGGACATTCTTGCTGCATTTCATGTCCTGAATTGCTGTCGTCCAAAGAGGCCCACTTGAGCTTTCTGGCAGCAGGTTAAATATATGGTCAGCAGGAACGCCGCTGCTAGAGGGAGGGCATGAAGAAAGCCGTGGCATCTGCCAAATGCACTGGTGGACAGGATGGAGATGGAGAGGACAAAGTGCAGGACAAACGTCTTTGCTGCTGGTTGAAGTTACATGCTCGGGACTTCAGCACAGATTCAAAAGGGCCACTCTAGTGGTGGAAGATCAGGTTCACAGTGGATGCCGTTCATTTTATATCTTTGCTTTTTATTTTGTAGAAGAATGCTTGTTTCTAACCAGAGGCTGTGGTTCATTGTTGGGGAGGGAGGCTGAGGGTTTCTTGCCCTGGCGGCTTCAGGCCGGGTCGCGTGGAACCTTCTGGAGAAAAGGGGAGACGGACCCTCCAAAGGGAGCAACTGTGCCTAGCTGAGGGGCACCCTTGCCGAGAGTGGAGTAGGGCAGGCAGAGCATGTGAAAGACAACAGAGACCCAGGAGCCGGCAGCAGAGCAGACAGTGGAAGACAGCTGGGAAAAATAGGGAGCAGAAAAAGCCAAGCCCCAGGGGTCATGAGATTTTTTTCCCCCGAGAGACCCAGAGGGGACCCTGCAAACTTCAGTACTGTGCAAATCTCAGCCTCATCCAAAAAGCCAGGGAGTTATTGAACTAAGATCAGGCCTAGAGCCAAAGGATCTCACTACGAGGACACAGTGGACAGGGGCAGACTCGTTTATAAAACATTTTCATTTATAATCTGTCTCATTCTGAGCTTTCTCTGTTTTAAAGTTTATTCTTGTTCATGTTGCGACGCAGCCTGGCTCTAGAGCTTGCAAAGGACAGCACGGCTCTGGGGGCACTTGCTCTGAGAAATAGGTGCTGACAGACCCACCCCAGGGTACTGGCAAACTTGGGGTCCCGTCACAGCTACGCAATCCTTAGTGACATCCCGGCAGGCTGGCTCCTGCTTCAGAAGGAGCAGGGTATCAGATGAGGAAGCAAAACTAACTTTATTAAGGTTCTATGTGCATGTTACTGATCATTACTAATTCAGGCATATGATTACTTAGATTGATAGAAAACTTGATAGCCTTTTCTTCTTCTTTGTATGTCTCCTCCCCTGTTTCTTCTGCATAACTTTCTCAGTCTCCTATCAGTACATGATAGCTATATCTATTTAAAATAGAGGTTCATGTCTGGATTTTAAATAGTTGCCTTCTGGGGATGATTTGAGTCTGGGCCTGTTTTTACTTTCTATAAATATCTGGGCCAAGGTCTACTGATGCCACTGTGCTTTCATTTAGGACATAGAAGTTTATTATTCTGAAAATTCAACAATGGAAGGCAATACATGATAATATGAGGGTTTTTTTATTAATGAATAAAATGCTGGCTCTGACATTAGACACTGAGTTGTCAAGAGTTAGTTTATGTTGCAAGAGCCTTGTGAATTTTTTCCAGTAAAGTACTTTTAATGTTAAACACTGATTCCACAACTATTTCTTTATAATCAGCTACAACAGAAACTTGTGTGATGTCTTGTGTTTTCCTCCCTGTTTGGTCGCAGAATAGCTTTTGGGAATTCTCTCTTTACAGTTTTCAATGCATGATTTTTCTGCAGTTTTCCTAAGTTTCGTTTAGTTATTTACTCCCTGAGCCACAAGGGTCATTAAATGTAGCGTACACATCATTTTCAGTTTTGAGAATAGTGTAAAGAGATAGGTCTATTAAGAAGCTTAATGAGGTGAACCTAGGTAAGAGTAAAAGTCGCTGGTGGCTCTGTTACATTTCATCAGGTGGAAGTAAAGTCCTATAAATTATAGAGATAAATTTTTGGTAATTTCAAAGAGGCACAATACATGTTTACCGGCCCATTTACCTAAATATCTGTGCAAAAAACCCCAAACCAAGCAAAACCTCCAAATAATGCCAACAACCCTTATAAGTTCATTCTTTCCACAGCAATTACAAGCTGGCATATAAACTGGTTAGTTGATGGGGTTAGCATGACTTAATGACATGTCCTAGGCTGTTAAATAAATCCAACAGTTAATGGATGTTAGCTAGTTGTGTTTTCTGATTGAGAAGCTCTGGACTCCCCCTTTGCTAGTGCGGTGAACCCAGAGGTAGACACGATGTATGACAGTGACACCTGAGACACCCCAAGTGCATCACAGTTTGTTAAAACATATTCTTTGCTGGTTTATCCACACTTCCAGATTCCAAACCAGGCTAAATTGGGAAGGGCTAAAAACTCTGCGCTGTGCTCTCTGAACTAATATTCCCATAAAGTTTAAGACCCTAAAATATTCCAGTGACTAGTTTGGAACAATGAACAATGACTTCTTACCAGTGAGATGAGTCTTTACAAGATCAGCCCCCTAAAACCAGGAGGTATACCTGCGTAATCTGAAGTAGTTACTATACCTTTTCAAGGACATCCCATGTAACAACAGAGTGGGAACATTGCCTGAAATATGTTCTACTTTTCAGCCATGACAAAATTCCTGATTAATCAATTTCTGCACCTGTAATCTGTACTCTTCAAGAAATCAATACTTTTCATTAAAGAGGAGTCATCAATTCCTTTTATATAGAAACCTTCTGAAATATGTCATAGGGTTTTACTTGAAGAAAATTAAAATGTGTCATTGCATCCCTTTAGATCTCTGTGAATCCTGTTTGCTAGTCCCATGATGGACTTTTTAGGCAACTCTGAGAGCTGACAGTGTTAGTCATTTCACTGAAATAATTGTGCCTGTTCCAGCTTTTACCTTTTCCAGTATTTAAATCATACAGTAAAATATTTAAGAACATTATACTGAGGAAAAGTGTTGTGATGCTGTTATTTTCATTAGAGTACTTTGTGTTCTGGAGCATGTTTTGGATGTTTCTACACATCAAAAGCATGAACTCAGCAGGAACTCTCATTTTACTTTGGAAAAATGTGAATTTGGTCTTATGAAAATCTGAAAGGGTTGTCTGTTCTGGAGGCTATTTATACGCATAATCAACTCTCTGTATCACTCTACAGTCGGTTCATTCTTTTTCTTCTTTCTTTTCCTGATCCTTCCTTGTTCTCTATTCAAATATAGTCAATCTGCCCGTAAATAATCTCAGTTCTGTAGGCTGCTAAACCACTTGCTGCTTTTCCCCTTAAAACTGCATACATCTATAAATACTTATTTCTATTTCTGCGCTTAGGAGTTCCCATACTGGGCCAGATATGTGTGAATGGCCCGTTTTAGCTTGCTACCAGCATCAGATGCTTCAGAAGACAGGAATCCCACAGCATACAGGCAGAGTATGGGTCATCTGCCCCTCCCCTTCCTATTAAAATTTGGCAGGTCCTTTCTAGTGGTTAGAAAAGGGTGTAAGTCCAGAGGCAAAATCTAAAAACTCTTTCTACCTTTCACATATACTCACTCTAGTAATGTGTGTATATATAAACAGCCTAAGAGTCTGAAATGATGGGGGTATGCTAAGTCATGTTCCTTCTCCTCCTGCAAAAAATATATACTATGTTTCTAGTATATATTGTCAAAACTATAGACTGGCACATGGAATTCTTGCATATTTTTAGACCTGTAATGGCAACACTTATTTTGTTTTTCACAGGAGAATGCCATTGATCCTCTTCAAATGAAGCTCAAAGCTTTCTTCCCAGGTCTGATAAATCAGTATACTGGGATGTTCTTCCTCTTCTCTGTCAAACAGATCCTCACCTCTAGTCATGTGTCTCCTGTCATAAAAAACATCCCACGGTGCATGAAAATAACAACATCTATGTGTACCTCTGTGCAGGGGAAAGATTTGTATCTGGGGTTAGTGAAACACAATTGCCTACATTTTCTACTACTGGTATGTATACAGCTAATCTGGCTTTGTCTGCAATTCCTTGCAGTTTGTATATTAATAGTATTTCTTTTATCAAGGTTGGGCTGCAGAGAGAGGAGAGGGGTGATGTTCAGAGGGAATGGTGGTTACTCCGGCTGTGGGAGGGAGTGGGTGTACTCTTGGGAAGAGATTTTCGGATGGCAGGGTGGAAGGCACAAGAATCGAGCCAGGGATTTACCCTACAGCAAAGAAAAAGAAGATGCAGACAGATGCATGTAAAAAAAATTGGCCATGTCACAAAAGCACATTCATGTTTCTGTTAATAAAGTTACAAATATCACTGACAAGTCAATGGCTTTCTATCTTTTGTGATTTGTAGACTACTGGATATTTCCCCCCCCCTTTTTTTTTTAATATCTTTTCTAAGGGAATCCTTTAAAGCATCAGAAACATAGATTGCTGTATGGCATGTGAAACTGCCATTTTGTTAGTCATGTCTCATGGTCTTCTTCAGCCATACTTGGGCCCCAAGTGTGCAGATTAGAAAGTATTGTAGAGACAGAGCACTAGACCTGATCTGACTTTGTTCTGTGCACAAAGAGGTGACAGAGGCCTTGGCAGAAATATATATGTGTAAAAGGAAGCTGAAGTTGTGGACTATAAGGTTGTAGCTCCTAAGGAATAAACTAGTGGCAACTTATTATTAAAAATATGAAGAATAATCTCCCTCAATTGATAGATCTAACATCTAACTCATGATTTTTTTGTAAAAATTATTTCTTCGTCATCTGGATTGGCATAATGAAAGTAATGTGACTGAGAAATTCTGTATCGATACAAGTATACTTAGAGCATGTATGTGTAAAATTGCACTTTCCTCTGTAAGTTTCAAGGACAGAGAAACATTTATTCTGAATATTGGACCAAAGAGTTTCCATAACTCAAAGAGTGAATAAAATATTTCCTGTACATAATTGGCCATTGGCCTTGTGTATGGCCTTAAAGCCTATGTCCTTATCTATATAAAGAAAAAATATTTAAGTTTTAAAATTATTACTAGATAACACGCTGTTGTTCATGGCCAGAAGGGACTGATGTCTGCACAGGCAGACCATTTAGTTGTACTGAGTTGCTCCTGCATTGATCTGCAGCTGATCAGAGGTTTGGGTTTTTTTTTCTTAGAAAGCCATACGATGTTAATCTGAAGATGTTTTTCTCATTGGCCTTTCTTTAACAATTAATGACCATGAAAATGTACAACTACATGCAGCTAACTTCTGATTTAAATTAATCCTGCCTTTGATTTTTCAGATTCAAAAGCTTCTTAGTTGCTTGTGTTTTCTTCTTATTAACATATTTATTCACTGTAGTTCAGTTGCCTGTCAGACTTCATGAAGAAAGCACTTTTAAAGGCTTAATTTCTAAGGTTATTTTTGTATTTCCGACTCCTAAATGCAAAGCAGAAGATTTAGTTGGTTTTGATTTGGTCATACTCCAGGGACATACATATATTCAAATAGGTGGTCATCATCGTAAATATGGAGTTGTTCGTTAATGGTTTATGTCTAACACGACATTTTGATATGTCAATATTACAAAATTTTTAAATTTTAAATTATTTCTCCCCCCCCTTTTTTTTGTTTCTTCTTTCATCTTCCTTGTTGTTTAGGTTTATTTCTTAAATATTTTTGTCTCTTACAGTGTCTCATGTTCTTTGCTCTGTTTCTGTCCTTCCATATTATTTTCCTTCCTTACGTTCCCGCAGCTTTATGCAGTGTATTATCTCCTTCATTTTTGTCCATCTACTTGTCTTATTTTTCAGTCTCCCCGACTGATTTACCTCTTCTTTCAGCCAGCTTTTGCTCTCCTACCTCTTTTTGATGCTTGCTTGCGAGAGACTGCCATGACCATTTAATGCTCCCTTCACCTGGCAATCGACTGTGGCATCACTGATGCCAAACTACCATATGTGAGAGAGATTCAAGCTAGGCTAAAAGTGTCAGCTGTTATTTTCCTCATCATCCTAGCTGCTTTCCAAAATTGCCTTTTCCTCTATTTTGTTAGTTCCAAATTCTTGGGCTAAAGTGTTCCCTAGAGCTTGCAATGCACTGTCTTAAACTAACGTATGGCTTCTTTACTTTTATTTCTCAAGGGAAAGAAAAAGGAGCTAAAACTGAGAAGAATCCTAGTTCTATCAGTGTTTTTTGTTGTTGTTTTTTTTTTTTTTTGCAAGGAGCTGATACTGAGACTTGCCCATGAGCTGGAAGTCATGTCTATTGGCTGCTACTGCTCCTTGGGATTCAACCAAGGAATCTGAGAGAGCTGTAGTGTTTGTGTGTCTGCTGCATACTCTTGAAGAGAGTTCAAATGGTTCAAATGCTGTCATCATTAGACCTTAAGCCAGAAGTTGGACAGGACATTTCAGCCACAGTTTTTAAGGAAAACCTCATCCTTCATGGCTCAGCTCTGCACCATGCTTGGCCTACTCTTTGTCTGGTTACCAGAAGGCAGTATTTTCTCCAGAGAATATGAATTCAGATTAAAATTCTAGAGGAAGCAGCAGCTATCACAGAATCCGAGATAAATTTGCAAGTTCAGCCAGTTCAGTAAAAACATCTATAGGCCATACTGGTAAAATAACTCACCAGTAACTGTGTGTATAACAGGTTCATGAGGGAAATCTGTTTATGCAGTCTGACATCATTGTTTTTGATGGAGATTGAAAGTACAAGCATGAGAACAGGTTAACTGGTTTATATAAAGCAAATATCTGCTTTTTACTTAAGTGGAAGTTGGTGCTTATTTTACCTAGAGTAATGTATTTTTCCTATGGAGTGCTTTTTTTTCTGAAAAGAAAACAACTAAAAGTCCTTAGGATTCTGCATAACATTTGTCATGTAATTTTTCTTCTGTTACTAGCAGGAGAAATAATACTTTGTTATTAGGCAAAATGTTCGTGAGTCTTTCAAAGTTAGTCAGGCTAAGTTAGCTGAGGACACATGTGCATTTGTAGGAAATAAGAGAATCACCTCCTCTCCTGCTGGTTGGAGCCAGCATGGAATGGTGACTACCCTGATGAGCCAAGTGTCAAAAAAAAGCAAAGAAATAGCAGAGTCTTATTCTGAAAGCTGTCACTGAAATGTCATCTGTTAGGCGAATATTTCTGCCATTTGCATTGGTAGCTGTGGGGAGGCTACTGCATCTTGCTGTTACCTTTGATGTGTTCCTAATCAGTCTTATCAGAGATCGTATGTAAAGGCATAACTTTTTTGGGTGTATTTTAGTAATAGGCATGAAAAGTATTCTTTTACTTCATGTTGACATTGGGTCTGACAAAGGAAAGGGTTTTTCCCTTGCTTTTCTTGGCTGTGGCAGAAGTGAAGGAGAACTGCTCACTTGTTGAGGGCAAGCCTACCCCTTGGCCTGGCAAGGAGGCTCACAGCAGTGAAAGGGCTGATGGTCAAACAACAGAAAGGTAACGAGAATCACCTCTTTGTAGGTATGAAGGCAGTAATATATACCCTTAACTGAGGTCTCTTACTTATCCCAGGAATGGCTAATGGGAAAGAACCTATGATGGAAAGTATCGTTTCAGTGAGATCATGTTCACAGTATTTTAAAAACAAAAAAAAAGTTTAGGAAGGAGTTCCTACAACAATAAAATGTCCCATAGAAGTACTTCAAAACATATTACTATGTAATAAATTAAGTCTAAATAAATTTGATTTTGTTGAAAGCATTTTATTTGTTTTCAAATGAAAATTTTTAATTTTATTTTGGAGAATGCAAAAATATGGAATTTTTTTATGAACTGAATTGAAATCAGGTTTTTATTTTCTTTTGGCAGTTGTTATCAAAGGTTTTTTTTATCTCTATCTTTTTTTTTTTTTTTTCAGAAACAGCAAACAGAACTGTTTCCTAGCCAGCTGTGGCTTTCAGAATCAACACAGTTTACAACATTTCCTAATTGAAATTGAAAAGAGGCACCAAACGTCCCCTGAACCCCGTAAAGTCTTGGACAAAATCAAACAAAACCACTAAAGAACAAAACAAAATAAAAAATCTAGTTGCTGGAATTGGTGAGTGTACTGGCTTTGTAGCAATGAATTGGCTTGCTCTCTCTTTCTATCGTCTTTCCAAAAGGTAGTTGATCTGAACCCTAAAGAAAGAATGAAGCAAGGAAGAGGGAAGATAAGGATTAGGTGACACAGGCAACCTTCCCTGAGGAGAGAGTGGCACCACACTGATCTTCCACCAGAGAGCTCTCCTTTGAAATCTTTAAAAAAACCCAACCACTTTTTTATTTAAATAAAAGAATTTTTTGTTTTACTTCACAAAGTAAAAAGGAGGAATCTTTAATTTGTGTGATAGTGATAGAGAAGATAGCTGAAATCCAATATACAGAAACGTTCTTTGTGTTGTAATTTTTAACGTCTCGTCCATAATTAGAAAGATTGCAGTTTGTCCATAGACTATTGCTAGTATTTGACATGCTTAAATTTGCATTCTAGAAAAGTAATCTGTCCTCCAAGACGACCTGACAAGGATATTAAAAGCAAAAAGTTGTGCCCTTTTTTTCTTGTATAATGAATCTTCCAGGATCATTTTGCTGCTTATTTTCATACCTTAATGCTTAGGTATACCTTACTGAGTTTTATACAAACAGATCACAAATACACATGGTGGGATTGCTGTTGCTCGTGGCATAAGTCTGTCTGTTGTTTGTATCTATCTATTGAGTCTATCTGTTGTTTGTGATTGTTGGAGGACTGCCAGTTCCTTTTTTTCTTGTGTAGTCCTAAAAGATTTTTTTCACTATAGAAATATGAATATTATTCTACAATTAATGCTGAAAATATGTTCTCAGCTAGGCACAATTCATTATTCTCTTGGTTGACACATTCATACAAAGAGAGAGCATATAATTCATCCCAGATCATGAATAAGTGGCAGTTGAAGTAATATGTTGCAAGGTATCCAGATACAGAAGTTTTCATTACAATTTACTGGGGTATTTCTGAGTAAACTGACGTATTTGTAGCAATATGTTCCTGTGGTTATCCTGATGGCTGTAAAATTTGTTGTAGACAAACTGTGCAGATACTTATAGGCTTTTTGCTGAAATCTTGTTGGTAACTGATTCCAGTTCTAGGAAAAGTATCTTTTTGTGTAGTTACTTAAGGAGTGGAATTGAATTAAGTAATGACTGCCTTTAAACTCTTTTATTTATAATGATAATTGGTTTTTGGATTGTCAGGGGTTTTTTCCCAATGATTTCCTGTGAAGTTTTTCTTGAAGTTTCTTGCTATTTTCTGCCACAGATGCAATTGGTGCTCGTCTGGAAAGTCTGGAGTGGAAAGAAGCCATTGCTAAATGTTCAAAAGCAAGATAAGGATATTGAATAAATCATAATTCTTGACACACTCTAATGAATGTTACAAATACTACTTCCCTTCCTAATTCCACACTTTATGAAAGGATAGCATTTTTCACATCCTTCTACAGCCTAATTTTTGACTCTTCAGGTGAGGGAACTAAACAGACAAAATCAAGATATTTTGTTTCGAAAATACTGAAACAAAATATTTACTTTTCAGACATTTTTGAGGATAAAATCTTGTCAAAATTTGACCCATCTTTATTGAACTACAATTAGCCTGCAGTGATATATATATATATATATATATATATATATATATATTACCCTTTCCTTCCCTTTTCCTCATATAACATCATTCAACCATAGAGAGGAGGAGCTCTGGGAAAAAAAAATAATCCAAAAGGATGTTGGAATAAATTAGAGACATACAAACTTGTAAGAAAGAGACAATCAAGGATATTCAAGACTGATGTGAGGTATTTATAAGAGTAAGTGGATCCCTGGATGAAATCTGTATGTAAATTATGCTGTAGTTCAGCAGGGGAGATGTAACGTGGTTTTGGTGCTCGTGCAGGTTACTGAGCAGCCATTTCAAAGGCAAGGCAAGTGGATTGTAGGGTCCTCAAAAACAACAGACGTAGTACTCTTAGTAGTTATGTCTTTCTCAGCCCTAGTCAGCTGAGAATGTGTGGATGCAGTACAGCACCACGTCTATCAAGGCAGTTCACTCAGGGTTTTATTATAGTGTGACTACAGTGAAAAGCTGAGCTGTGAATGGTGTTAGGACCTTAGGACCCTTTTGACCTCCCTCTTGTCAAAAAGATGTAGAAGGGAGTGATATTAATTGTCTGTCTTTTAAAGTCTTTGGAGCCTCCAAGTTAACTAAACCAAAAAGAACTGCTCAAGACGAGCACTACAATCCGTGTCACCACTAGCGATATGTGCTTTGTTTCCAAAGTAGTGACTGTTTTTTAAAAATGCATGCTGCAAAGGCAGTTGTAATTGCCAGCCAGCAGCAACTCCTTTTTACTAATATTTTTTCCTTTCTCTTCCATGGTTAACATGGTAGTGTTGCTTTGGCTTGTTTTGTCAGTATTTTTGCATCGTTAACAGTTACCTAGGTTTTCACAGGATTTCTGTCTCTTGCCTGTACCTCATCTGTACCTGCACATACCACTACCTTTGTTGAATAATAAAGCTCACTAAAATGGAGGGAAATCGTGGTGGGTTTTCTTCTGATACTTACTTCACCATTAAGGGCCAGGTATGAAGTGCTTACCACTATGTCCAAATTTAAGTTGATTTAGAATTTATGTTTAGTAAATAATCAGGAGAAGGAGGGTCATTGCCCTAGGCTGTTCAACTTGCTCCATAATTTATCAAAACTTATGGTTACTGATGAGGTTTCTCGATTTAAAATAATTTTGAAAGTCACATTGATTTTAAATAAAAGGAAGGGAAAATAGCCACAGGCATCCACACCCATGTGTGTGCCTGCCATTTAGCTGCCTGTAGGTGACCTCCTGTTTACAAAGGATTTAGGATTACTGGTCGTGTTCTTAAGCATGCCCTGAGTATCTTTTGAGACTTTTACTTCTTTTATTCTGCTTGCAGCTTTTGCTTTTTATTGCTGAGTTACAGGGGGTTGCCTACGTGTATCTGCTCACTGTTGAAACAGTAAATAAAGGGGTATATAAAAGTAATGTATTCAATAGTGTGGGACACTAGATCCTTGAAAGCCTTTGCTAATTAAATGATAATAAACAAATACTTTTAACAGGTGTGTCATTTAAAAGATGTAGCTATCCTTTAACTGGGCATTGTATTACCATTATTTTAAAGTATTTGCTATCTATCTCCATATGCCTGTGCACTTTATACAGGAGTTGTTGGTGAAATAAAATTTGGCTAGGCAAGACTGGCTGCATGAGAACAATCCCTTCGGATCTCAAATTCTGTGACATTTTTGTACTGACCTTCTACTGAAGGTCAGTCAGATTTCTGACATTGACCTCAGTGAAAGAAAAAGATCTGGCCTTTCATAAATCACTCCAGCCTCTACTGAGATGGTCATATTTGGGATAAAAAGCTACCGTATTCTTAGGCTTAAAGGACACATGTTAATTTGGAGTAGAAGAATTCAAACTAAAATAGGAATACAGAGATCTTTAGACTGGAACGGACAAGCCCCAGAGGCAAATGAGAAGGCATGATTGCTAAAATTGCGGTATCAGTTTAACTAAAAGGAATTTCCATTTATATTTATCTGAATGCCTGTGCTGTAATGTATGCTATTACAAGGCCATTCATAAAAGGCTGCTGCTAAACTAAAAATTCTCAGTTAAAATGACTAGGAAGCAACATTTCTGTGATGAAATATATGCTAAAAATATTGACAAGAATAAATCCACACCATTCTTTTGGAGTACTCAGCCTTCATCTTGGAATTTAACATTTGTTGAAGAAAATGAGAGGCAAAACAAACTGTGAAAAATGTTTTCCAAATGTGTATCACTTGCAAATAAAATTCCTCTTCTGTTGAAGTAGTTCTTGTTTTATCAATTTTGAAACAATGCTTGTCATAACAGCAATGAAATAGTAAGTATTTACAGGCTCAACCCTTTAACAGTGAACTTTAGTGATAAGCAAATTTCAGAATCTTCAGGTACTTTTTAAAGAGTTACACATCTTAAGACATTTTTTTAATGCTTAAATTTTGCAAGAGAAGACCAATGAAGTGCAATAAATAGTCATTCATTTATCCAAATTACAATACTTTCTCTTTTTCCATTAATCAGATTTTTAAGCAGTCTTTTTGATAGTCTTGTTTCTCTTTTATAGTCCCTTCCAAAGATAGAAAATGCATAAGCTTGCTTCTATAAGGTGCACTTTGAAATCCATATCAATTAAGTGCCTTTTTTGAGCTACTTAACTTCCTTCCCCTTTCTATTGATTTACAAGCTGGCAGTGTTAAATATCCTCAGAAAAATATAGGCTACATGTTTTAGTAACATTTCTGCCGGTGTGCTCCCTTTTACAATTCTTAGTAGATTTTTTTTTCCCTTCCTGCTCCAAGCCATTGTGGGCTGTTAACATTTGCTATGTTTACTTTAGAGATGGCTGTAATTCAAAGTAGGACAAGGTGTTTAATCTCTGTGTTATCAGTAAAAGCTTGTAAAATACTTTTAGGCACACTTTTTTTGGAAACCATTAGGCAAATGTCCTACCAAATATTTAAGTACAGGTATTTTTAAGCCTTTTTAAAGGTGAGCCCACATGAAGAATGTGAATTATGCACTTCAAGAAGCCAAAATGTAATACACAGGAATAAAATGAGAGCTTCTCTAGCTGAAGTTTAACCATGTTGTTCCCTGTTAGGTATAGTAACTAGGCAATTGAGGGGAACAGGGGAGGACCTTGCTAGGTTGCTTTCTTAAGAGGAGAAGTTGAGGATGGAAGCCAGATAAATTTCCTTAATTTCTGTTTTCATAGGGAACACTCACAGTTTTGGCTTTCTTAAACAGTTTCCTTGGTAAGAAGTCCAAACTTGTTTTCCAGTCTGTCCAGTATCACAGGATCTCTGCTTATACTTCCCCCAGCTGCTGGTAAATTGGTTTTCTGTCAATACTTGCATGAAGTCAAACTTACTTGGCTGCTGCTAACCTGGGTTAACTAATTGTTACCCTCTGCTGTTCATCAAAGCATTCTCCAGTTAGCTGGTCTGAATCCTCCTTAACCCAGCTCAGTGGAATGAATTTGGGCTAAAGAGCATTCAGAGCAATATTTATACAGGAGAACGGAGGGTACAAACCTCCGAGTGCCTGGAGGTGGCCCAGAGCTGTGAGGAGGAGAGGCAAACAGTTCATCCAGCTCAGCTCATAGCTGAGGAGGACACAGGCTTTCTGGTTTTGTCAGCCTCTAAAATTCATCTCAATCAACCCATGAGCCAATGAAGCCTCTCTTTTCTCTGGGTTAATTAGCATTTGTTCAGGCATTCCCATGTGGTCCAGTGACTGAACAATGGATGCTTTTGTTCCAGCTCTCCTCTTTTACAAAGAAGGCTTAATTACTTCTCCCAGTTAGCCAACATGCCATTTAGTTTTAGAGAAGTTTGCAATTGCCCATAGATCAAGGCTAATCTTGCTGGCAGATACCAACCACCTTCAGCATAAGAATGCTTAATAGACTGGAATAGATTATAGCTGAAACTGTGAGATTTGTGAAAATTCGTTGTATGGTATTCAGTCTCCTATGCCTGGTGAAGTGTTTAACAGCTGGAGCGTTAGGAGAATGAGGTTTATTTTCGTTTATGTCTTAAAATACGGCTTCAAGAAAAACTGTGCCAGGACTTCTTCTGGAGTCCTACATGTATTAATGAGGATTAAATTGTTGCTGTTGTGCATCAACAGCTAGATCTTATTTTTTCTTGTAGTGCAGCCATAAACTTTACACATTAATGGTTAATTTTTAGCAGTGCATTGAAAGAATGCTGCTTCTAGAAGGAATTTTGGTTTTATTTTTCAATCTTAAAAATTGAAAAGAGGCAACAGTCCCAGGGTCAGAATTCCTGGGGTGTGTGCTCTGATAGAGTATGTCATCATTCCTCTTCAAAATAGCTGGAGAAGGCTTATGAACTTTTACTATCCCCTGGTTTCCTAAAATTGCTTTTATAGTTTGCCAGCAGTGAAAGAAATGGATCAGACAACTGAAAATCTGAAAGGGCAGTAATATTTTACACCCTCTTGCCTTTGAGAAAGGTCTTAACATGACTGGGATAATTAGAACCATTTTGATCTTATGAGTAATCTGAATACAAACAGCATTTAGGGTTTTCATGTTTTGTATTAAATTCATTCTTTTCCACAAGTATCAAAATAAGGAAGAATTAAACAATTGTATCTTTGAAAGTAATGTGTTTAATAACAACAGATTCTCTCTTTTAATAACATTGGACTCATGCACATTTTTTATTCTATCTGTAAAGGTACGCATCAGACCTGAAATGAAAAATAAAATCCTTATTCATAACTGCAACTCTGCTTGTTTACCAGCAAGCCTGAAAATAAGTCAGGATTTGATGGGACAAAAAACAACAGATCTCAGCTGAAAATATTTTGGAATGATCATTATTTTGAAGTGCTTACCTCAAACTCATGTTACAATACTACCAAGAGGCAAGAAGAGTATGATAGCACTGTTTCTGTCGTAAATTAGTAACCAGGCTGCAGCTGTGTAGCTCATTAAAAACTGTGTCATTTAGGGATATTTTGAAAACACAGAGGTCCATTAAAAAGACTGGCAGTGTATGGTTGTCAAACAGACATGCAATTATTGTCATAATATTGCCATCAATTGGATGGGAGAAATTACATGATGAACTGAGAAGCTGTTTTATATCCTTTTGAAATTTCCCAGCACAATTTTCCCTTTGTTCAGACCAGCCATCGCCCATCTTTGAATCTTTGAATGTGAGGACTCAGAGTGTTTGCTGGAAACCTCCGTGAGTACTAATTATAACTTCTTCCTCGCTCCAGTTTCTGAGGGCGACAGTATTTTCCTCCTGCTTTCATACTGCCAATCTACAGCCATTTACATTACCCTGTCCAGCCACAGAGATTAGCTTCTGGTTGTCAGTTAAAACTGGTAACATCTTTCCTTGACATCCACTCTGTTCTCCGGAGATGTTCTCCTCTCGTCATACTGAAGCTGCTGGGACCGACCGAAGGTGGGAATCTCGCTTCTTCCCTCCATAAGAGCAATGAAGCACCCGCAGTGTCTGTCTCTCCAATGGCTACAGTGCAAGTTGACCTCACGTTTTAGCTCTGCCCTGACATGATTATTTCCAAGAGTGAGTAAAGTCCCAGAGTGAGTAAAGTCCAAGAGTGAGTAAAGCTTGTTAACTCTGCTCGGGCACCAGACTACAGCTGCCTGAGCTGCTGCTCACCTCCTGGTGCCCACTTGGCAGTGTGCTGGGCTTTGTGTACGTGCCTTGAAGGCAAAACTTCTTCTGGGGCCTGCCCAGGGTTCCCTTTGCTTGCCAGCTTCTGCCTCTGCTCACTGGAAGCTGAGGCATGCTTTATACACCTTCTGCTCTCTCTGTTCCTTACGTTATAAACTGTGCCCCACAGCAAGCAAAACCTCCAGTGGCACCCAGCTGACTTCTGGCTCCTGCCTTGAGACATTTAGAAGATGCTCGTATCTGAGGAGGCTGGGGTGGGTCACAGAGGGAAGCAGGGCTGGGGATAAAATCACTGTCCTGGTGGCTGTGGGAAGCATTAGGAAGCTCTAGGTAAAGTGGCAACATCTCTCTTAAAACCTCAGACCACCTGCCTTTTCTTTCCCCCAGGATCACCTCCACTTTCCTGCTCGTTCTTGGTGTACAGGACTTCTACACTCAGCCATCTCACCCTTTCCCCTGCAGGACTCAGCCTTTCTCATCCCTCAGCCACAATAAACACCAGATCCATTCTTCTCACCTGCCCCAGGGCAGCTGCTTCTTGCTATTCTCTTTTGTCAGCTACTAAGAGATACTCTTGATACTCTACTACGAAGTAGAGTACTACTAAGAGTAGTTGATAAAAGCTATTAATAGTACAGGGGACAAGCACAAAGCCAGGCCCTGCTGTACAGGACAAAAAAGGAAGGGGTGTATTTAAGAAGCACAGGGTATTTTTTGTTCCTGTTGCAACTGGATGGAGTCATTTGCTCCTGACAAAAAATACCTTTCCCTTCCTTTTCTCCAGTGGCTATTGCTTCCTCCCCTCTCAATCCATTTGCATTCACCAGAAACATCAGGGAAGAAAATGGGCTTATATTCTAGTAGAGCTGTTCTTTCTTTCCTCAGCCAAAATAGATATCTGCCTACTTTTCCCATGTACCTTGATCTGGCTGTGCTCAAACATTTGTGCATGCAGAGGTGAAAGAAGAATCAAGATCTTCTGTCAGTGAATGGTGCTTCATGTAGCAGAAGTTTAGCTAGAAAGGAAAGAAAGGAAGTTTTGTGCTTTGTGTCACTGAAAAAGAATCTGTTTTTCTTCACGTAGGACCCATTACTTAAGACTATAAGCCACAGTAAGGACATACAACCCCAATTTTTTTTTGTGGTAGCTATTGACATAGCTTTTACCTGTACTAGGTGAACCCAAAGATGGCAGCCAAACTGGGGAAAAAACCTCTGTTTTGTCATACAACAAGCACTTCTTGCTGTATGACAGTATTGCCTTGATTGCTACAATGATTTTTCATATCTTTTCAGAAGTTAATGCGAGGAGTTGCAAGATATATGTCTAATTATAACTGCTGTGATGCAGTTATTACTTACATATTTCTGCTTAGAAAACATTGTTTGCAGTTCATGATTTTATGAGAATTATAGACTTGATGTTCAAATACTTTTTGTGGACTTCGTGACTGCCTTAATGAGCACCTACTTGTGGTGTTGATGTTGCTGAAGATTTCCACAAAATGGTCATGAAAGGCTCCTCTTTTTTGGCTACAATAATTTGCCACTTCTGTGTATACAAATTGGCTGAGCTCTTGCTAGCAAAGTAGCTGCATTCAGTTCCTGTCTTCATTCTTTCTTTGTCCTTTTGTGAGGTGCTTTTGGGGACTGGGAGCTGAGAGGAATACAAGTGATCCTTTTTATCAAGCGCTGCTCATTTTAGTAGCTTACCCCTTCCAATACTATGCTATGAAAAGGCTTTTATTTTATGTTTTTATTAGCATTTACTTTCTAGGGAATTTAATTTCTAAAGGCGGTGAACTTACTAAAATGTGCTGTTTTGTCTTACTAGCTTTGCTTCTGCAGTTTTAGAGAGGCAGAGTTCACAAGTGAAAGACATAGATACAACAAAATTATACCAAGTCACCGACTGTAGCCTTGTCTTTAAGTAGAAATAAATTGGATGGACGGCTTACAATATTTTAGAAAGAAAAGAAAAAGGTGAAGGAGCACTTTCACTGTCGTGAGGGTCCTCTGAGATTTGAAGATCTTCCTGTTGATGAACCCGAGTGTCTGGGTTACCCCAGAGAAGAAAAGAAGGGTGCTGGACAACACCAAAGAGGTGCATTAGATGGGTACACATTTTAGGAGATGAAACAAGCACGGGCACGAGAGGAGCAGAAAATATTTGGACAGGAAAAGGCCTGAAATTCTTTCAGTAGGCAATGGGACGGCAACCTCACATCAAACCTAATGGTTCTGGGTAGGTTTCAACAGCCTAAGCTCTGTCCAGAAGTACTGGTGGCAGTTGCACATCAGAGGTCCACAATATGCCTGCGGCCCTAACCTCACTTTGATGTTAAAGGTCTGGAATTTTTGGAGATCCTCAGGAAAAAGCATTATCAGGATTTGTGTAGGTAAATATTGCCCATAGAGTCAGCTCCTGTGTGATTCACGAGTCATGTGAATGTTAAGAAGCAGGACGGAAATGTAAAATAAGAGGTTACAGAAGCTGCCTGCAGGGCTCACTTTGATGGTTTGGTTGTGCATTTTCCAAAACATTTTGACAGTTTTAAAATTTGACTGAAACAGGTACGGCTCACTAACTGTCTGCTAGTCCAACTGCAAAGGTTTTGTTTTTCCTCCAAAAACATACTCATAAGTTAAATTAAAACTCTCAGTTTTATTAGATTCCTAAAGACAGCTATTCGTGTTATGGGAGTTTAAAGAGAGGAAGCAGAGCTTCAGTCCAGTTGCTCTCATTGAACAACTGTTTTCCTGAAAGTCCCATTAGACACCGAAGTTCCTCTGTAAACCTATCCCCTAAATAGCAAGATTGCTCTTTTCTTTGGGCATAAGCTTCAAGTTTAGCTCATCTTGCTATTCAGGACACTCTTTCATCATCCTCTAATTGCCTATAATCAAATCTTAAAAGTATCAGTTGTAGAAAATCCAGGATATTACTTCCAATATAGAATCTAAATGTACAGCTGAGACTGGCAATTTTCTGTTAATCCTTAAATGGTTCTGATGGCTCTTCCTCTAAAATTCTGTCCTTTAAAAAAGATTCTTCTCCCCCTCTTCTCTAAGCATCATCAATATTCATTATCTATGGGTGGTTGTTCGGGGGTTTTTTTGGTTTTGTTTTTTTGTGTTTTTGTTTTTTTTTTTTAACACCTGCCTCCAGTAAATCTCACCGCTATGTGGCCTGGAAAAAAAAGATAAAATCTCTGCAGCTCCTATGCTTGTCACAAGCTTCCCTGTGTGTTTTAGCATCAGAATACATCTGTTCTTGCAGTACATCTTTGTAAAAATTTTTACATCCATCCATGTCCAGACGGCTGCTGAGTATCCCCAAGGATGGAGACTCCACAACCTCTCTGGGCAACCTGTGCCAGTGCTCGGTCACCCTCACAGTGAAAAAGTGTTTCCTGATGTTCAGAGGGAACCTCCTGTGGTTCAGTTTGTGCCCGTTGCCTCTTGTCCTGCCAGTGGGCACCACTGAAAAGAGCCTGGCTCCCTCCTCTCTGCACCCTTCCTTCAGGTATTTACATACATGAATAGGATCCCCCCGAGACTTCTCTTCTCCAGGTCGAGTAGTCCCATCTCTCTTAGCCTTTCCTGATAAGAGATATGTTCCAATGGATTGTATTTACATGAGTTTTCGTTTTTTTTTTTATTAAAGGATTTTCACAGTGTCAGTAAAACACCAGAAACAGAGGTAATTTTTCATTAAAAGAAAATCAGATGTGTATTTTTGGGTATTATATATGAAGCATAATTTGCTATTACTAAGCTATCACTATTTAAAAAAAAAAAAGTCATGGATAATTTCAGCCAATTTGTTTTTAAGCTAGCATTTTGTTGGAGCCTTTTTTTTGCTTTAATAACAGAATATTTTTTTTAAAAAAATCTTCCTATAAATATGCTGTTGAGCTGGTGATCATTTTGTCTCCCAGATAAAACCTCTGGATAATGTTGGGTTTTGATGTTCTGTTAGTCTTAAGATCAAATTCTGTGTATATAAGGTCAGAGATGTAAAAAATTGCAGTTCAAGCTAAGACACTTACTGCTTTCCTTGTCCTGTTTTTTAACTGTGTGGATTCTAGTGTAAAAGTACATTCATGGTGTCACTGCAGTATTAATATCAAGACACAAAAGTACATTTTTGTGTTTGTGTAAATGGTAGTGGTGGTTTATATTATATACTAGTACATAGGGGTCTTCTAGGCGTAATTTCTCTCATCTTCGTATGGTTTGAAATGATACATCCTTGCCGTGTTTTGCTAGAAATAGTTCTAGTTAGCTCCCCAAATCCATGCACATTTTAAAAGTTCTCATCTTTATACTGGGCCTAATTCAGTCCTTTTTTTTTTTTTTTTTAATTGAGTATTCTGGGAAGATCAAATATAATGCCCACATCAGAAACACTAACATATGAACAACAGGTAAATTTAAGCAGAAGAGCTCTGTGGTGTTGAGCAGTAACTGTGCCTTGGTTGAGAACATTAAGGTTAGACAAAAATACACCCACCAACTTTCAAAATTATGGCTTGTGACACATTTGTCGTTTGTCAGGCTCATAGCATCAATCAAATCTTGCAGCCAGTGACTGGAGTAATTATCTCGTCCAGTGCTGTCCTATCTAATTATTTTAAGAGACATTTTCAGGGCACAAAAGTCGTAAAATGTTTTAAATCACAATTATATGGAAACAAATGCATTCACTAGTGCAATGTCTTTAAGATTTTTGTGCTTTTTGTTCACAACACGTTGAATTATACCACCTGTTTTGCTACAGAGTCGCTGATTACTAATGCATGCTTACTTGTCTTTGTCATTACCACTTTGGCCAGAAGTCTTTCTCTCTTTCCCTCTACCTGTCCTTCCTTTTTCTGCCAGTTCTATGTATTATGTGAACACAGATTTTAAGTTCCCGGGAAAAAGCCTTCTGCTTTGTATATTGCCTGCTCTACTCATTCTGCCACCCTTTAGTAGTCTATACTCTGATATTTGAGTGTAGTATTTCGTATTTGAGCAGGACTATAGTAAAAGTATTTTAAGGCAAACAGGATTATAATGTCTTCATGCACAAAAGCTTCTAGCACCTTTCAAAAGGCATGAAGTCAATCTGTCCTACACAGCAAGCAAAAATAGCAAGTGTCTACAGTTCATTTCTATTTAGTAAACATCAGAGTAGAAACAGTGTTTGGCTAAGGTGCAGATGACATAAAAAAAAAAAAAAAAAAGGAATGACGGTTGTAGCTGGGACATCATGTTAGTGCAACTGGTGGAATTTTCTACCATGTGGAAGAGAAACTTTGAGCAGGAAGGAAATAGAAATCTGATCTCAGCATTTTGGATTAGAGTCAGTGCTCATTTGCCAGCAAGAAGTGGCAAAGTTTTCAGAGTGCAGCTCATGGGACTGTACCGACTGGGAGGATCCTGGTCCTTCCAGCCCTTCCATGTGAGGCAAAGAGAAGAAAAGGGAGGAATGTTGGAAAACATGTTTCGCGGGGCCAGGTTAGGCTCTGTAGATGGAGATCAAGCCGAGAACAGCTTGCTGACAGACAGGGAGGGTTTGGTTTGTGAACAATAAAGTAGGTGTAAAAGTAAAATGAAGTGGAATTGTGTTTTGTTCCCACCTCTTCCTATATCAATATGCACAGAGGAGGTGAGAAGGCATCTAGCTTTAGCTTTTGAGGAGAAAAGGGGGAGAATATTGCTGAATTACACATCCTGCCTTGTGGCTGGCATTCCTATTCCTGTTGGGGTCTGTTCCCACATAAGTATGCAGTTTTTCCATTAAGATCACTGGGCTGCCGTTAGAGTTAGTATTGACAGTTCTGAGTCAGCAGTTTATCTGAGTACTCAGTACAGGGGGTGCACAGTACAGTCTGACATAGGTGAAGTTAAGGGACAGAGAAGGGGCTCACAGACCAAACTTCGATGATGACTGACTGACAAATTAGCTTTTGGAGAAAGACGGAAATAAAAGGCGGTTAGCTGCAGCAGACTTCTGACTCTTGACTCAAGAGTGATCTTACGTGGATGTGCCAGGGGAGGAATTAAAAGTGCTAGGTTGGCCTGGAGTGGATGATTTAACAGTGATGATCTCTTGGGTTAGGGTTGGTTTTAGCTTGAGTGAACTTTAGCATTAATAAAGTGGGATTTAATAATGCAGGGATAGCTTGTACTTGTAATTTATGATCCTCCTCATTCCTTGGGTTTTGTACCTATTTGTCATCTCCCTTTTTTTCCCACTTACCCCAGTATGGGACAGAATTATTGGGACCTTAGTCTTTCTCCACATCTTTTGCAGATTTTTTTCAGTTTACTCAGCTAAAGGGAAAAATGCTAGCTTGGGTCTGTTGGTATTTTAAGGGAGCAGTTTAATCACCTTTGTACACTTATGTTTATTTTCCAAGTTTAATGAAGCATATATACTCAGGGAGAATTATTTACATATCGGCACTAGTACTCTGATACCATACTAGTTTCTACCTACCTTGAAATCATGTGCAGTGCAAATTTAATTTGATCATATCATTCTGATTTCTAAATGTCATTTGAGTGCTTCCCACAGTGATTGATTTCATCACAGGATTAGGTAAGAACCTGCTTTAAAAGCCACAGTTCTGTTTCATACTCATCTGCTAATTAATCATATGTTCTTGAAGAATCTTTACACCAGCATTTTAAATACACTAAATATTTTACATAAGTCAGAGACTAATTAGTGTACTGAAAATGGCACTTTCATAACAGTCATGTTTCTCAAAGCCGGCCATTTGGAAACATAGATCTAACGTGGAAAATATTTTGCAACCTTAATATAGTAACTAGTACCAGTAGAAATGCAACAAATAATGCTTTTTGATTCCATTGTCCACCTTTGCCTGCACAAGACTTCATAAAGCCCCTTCAGAAAATTTGGTGGCTAAAACCTAGCTACTGTCTCATCCTGAATATTAGCTGCAAACATATGAAAAGAGGAGGTCTCAGCTTTCACGTCTTCAAGGCCAAACCAGCCCAGTCTTTGTGCACCTACCAAAGAAAACACACACATAGCTGGCAGTGATAATGACAACAGAAAGAAAGCATTAATTTCTTTGAGCAGCATTAGAGGACTCCTGCCGTGCTCACCAGTTACTTGCTCTTCGCAGCTGCCTTCCCAGCTGGGGGCTCTAAATCAGCACTGTAAGAACAGACAGAGATGACCATAATGTATTTGTTCACGATGACGATTTTCTTCACCATGGTAGAAAGGTACTGTTCAGATAATGGTCCAGACTTCTGTTTTCCGATTGAGTAGTTCTTGTTTTTCCCTATCATTGCATAAATTCAGTCAACTGAAGTTGTCTTGACCGTGTTAGGGGTCTGATCTTTGAATAGCTTTACAGAAAACAGCAAAAGCACAGGGCGCCTCATCACAAAACTGATGTGTTTTGGGTTTACTCAGATGTGTTTCCTCCTTCCCTCCCTTCTTGCATAGCGTGCGTTTAGAGTTATGCTTGGTCAAATGCTGCTCAGATGCCAGATGTAGAGCAGGGGAGGGAAGCACCTTTGAAACTCATATTAATCTAGTGCCAGCTGGAAACTGTTTGGGCAGGGTAGATCTCTTGCCACTCTAGATCTCTTTGCTACAATCCTCTTCCCTGAGAGATCAGGCGGGGACATGGGAGATGGAATTTGATCTCAACAAATATTAAGCATTTACACAGTAGCTGTACCCCTCTGAAGAAGTTACCTATATTCTTTGCAGTCAATGGAGAGAAAAGAGTATTTCTAGGAGCTATCCATCTTTCATCTGAACTTCAGCAATTTACCTTCAGATGAAATGAGTTATGCCTAATAAGTTCTCCTTTTCTGACACTGACTACAATAAAAGGAGAGTTAGTGGCGAGCTCAGATGTAAATGTCTAGGTTAGGTGACACAAATCTCTCCTGAGGCTCTGTTACTTGGGTATTTCTCCTTGCCAGAGAAATCTTTATAATCGAAACAGTGGCATTTCTGCTCTTTGTATGAATAAGGTGTGATGCAGGTTGTTAATTGACAGATATTTCTTTGGAAATACAGCAGCAGCTTTCCATAATGCCACTCACAGATGTTGGTGCTCTAAAAGTTAGTGAGGGATGGGGCACTACTGAATAAATCCCCAACTTGCCCACCAAGTCTATACACAAAATATTCTAGGTCAGGTCAGGACATCTGAATGGTTAGGAAGGACCTTCTGGCTTTGCTTCAATGTCTTTAAGTGTAGGCTGATCGCACTGGGTTTGGTGGCGAGGATCCACTGGTTGTGGTCACAGGTTTTGAGGGGGTGTGGGTATATATCTTTTAACTATCTATATTTTAAAACTAATTGATATTGCAGTTTTTCTAGATGCATCATTTGCAAATATACATAAGCATTATCTACCAGACTTTTTTTTGCCTTCAACTTCCACTGGTTAATTTCTTACACAGCTGGTGTTACATTGTGATGTGCTCTGCAGATGGTTTTTTTTGGTGGGTATCTGACATTTATTTTAAGAAGACCTTGTGTAATCACATTTATAGTGTAACTTCCTCAGAAACCATTTACTGTGTCACTAGGGGCTCAGATTTTGCCTAATGTAGACCACAAAATACTCAACTAGCGAGTCTTCTAAATATAACTAAGCATCCCATTAACACCTTTTTCCAAAAACAATGGTGAGAGTAACTCCTACAATCTGTACTCGGGAAGAACTTCAGTCCCAAGCAATCCACTGTGATGTATGTTTTTCTGAGCAAGCTAACTAATGCTCCTGACAGGAAAGTTCTCCATGTTTTTGTCTTGTTAATAGTGAAAAAAGATGAGAAGTTTAAACAGTGTGTATCAGCAAGATGTGAGAGGCAGCAAAAAGGGCATTAATCTAAGCCTCAGGAGATCCTGTTTAAGTTCCTTGCTCCAATATGTATTTCCTGTATGTTTCTGATGTGTCTTTTTGACCCAGATTCACTCAATACATTTACTTTGGTAAATCCTGGAAAAACAAGAAAAAATTGGTTCTAGTTTCACTTGGGGTTTCGGTCGCATTACAAGGCTGTCGCGCAGTTCTGGTTTCTGATTTTTAGCCAAACCTCAGGTAACACTCCACACCTCCCCGAGACAGCTTGTCAGTACAGCATAAGCAGATATTCTTATAATTGTTGCAAATCATGGAAAGAAGAAAAAGGTCTATCAATAACGTTGTAAGGCACACCCTCTTGACACCAAACATATTCAGAGAAAGAATAACAAACCCCAAGGAACTTTCAAGCCTTTTGCGACTTATCCATTATGGTTTGTATGCCAGTATTTTCACTGTGATTTATTTTTTTTTTTCCACAGGGCTCAAACTTACCATTTGTTCTCATGCCTCAGTTTTCCTTACAGCCCTTTTGATCTCAGTCTTCAGAGCTCTTCACTTTTAGCCTGATGTAGGCGGATGAGAAGTGCCTCGCTGTGTAAAGGAGCTGTATAGCCCAGGATCAAAATTCTCTGTTCTGGGCCAGCGATGAACTTCATCTGCTCAAGATGCAGGGAAAAAGGAGGAGAGAAACCATGCCTGTGCTGAGGTTATAATGTCATGTTGGGATACACGTGCACCTGGTGTGAGAGGCCAATTCCCACAGCATTTCTGGCTGAGGGGCTACAGCAGAGAAACAATACGCTAACTGTATCTCTACTAGTGATTTTTGTCAGATGTCTCTTATAATTAGTTTTATGGGAATAGATTATTCCCATTATAAAGAAATTAAGAGCGATTCTGTGCTATAATAATACAGAGTGCTTCTGAAGCACAGTCTGTTGCAGATCTCTCCTGTGCATACAACACTTTCATGTGCCCTGCAGATGTCAAACACACCGTGGGCTCAGAATTCCTGTTGTTCTCCGGGTTTGGCTCAAGCCAACCTGGAGACGCTGCAAAAAGAAATGATTTCAGATCGTGTTTGTAAGAGCTACAAGCTGGTATGTGATCTGCATCCAAACCGATCCAAATTCTTGGGCTGGGGCTGAATCCTCACACGGCAGGGACCGAGAGGGATATAAAACGCGTTCGGATTTGTTGCATTTCCGAAGAAATTGTGGGGAAGAGGTGGATGTTCACTTTAAATCAGAGGCGAGGGCATGGGGAGAAAACCTCGTGAAGTGGTGCAGAGAGGGTGAGGCAAGAGAGCTCCAGCACCCTGTGGAATCAGGAGAGCGGCACAACAGATCACGCCATCAGCGGGAGGCAGCTCCTAAGCCCCAGTAAGGATGGGAGAGCACACATCACCCCCGATTTCAGCCTGTGCCTGCTGGGAAGAGACCTTCCCCTCCTCCCCGGGGCGGCTGCAGATCTGGCAGGACGGCGGGGAAGGAGCCTTGCTCCCTCCCAGCCCGCTCCTCTTCCTCGGCTGTTGCGGTATCTCTGCTTTGGGGGTTTTGCAAAGCTGAGTTACCCAGATGCTATTTATTTTGCAAAACGTTGCGGATAATTGCATTCATATATAAGTACACAGATAGATTTTGTGTACACGTTCGCGTGCGCGTGTGTGTAATATTTTAAGCTGTCTGGCACATTAATTTAGCCACCTGTCCTAGCCTCTTTCTGCTGCACAAATTAGATTGTCTCAAGGGAGCCTATGCAGCTGATTGGGTCTGCCTCGTTACTAAGGCAACCCTTCTCCTCTCCGCTATATGCTTTATAACTCAGATTCACCAGGCAAAAAATGGAAGGGAAAAAAAAATAAAATTGCTTCAGACCCCGGGGATACCAGTACTTAATAGACGCTCTTAGCAGGCTTATTTATTCAGACAAGAATACAGTTTCTAAATGCAGAAGAGTGTTGAAGCAAGCAAAGTGAAATATAATGGTGCTGTATGGAGGGGATGATAAAGACCAAATTAAAGGCTTGTACAAACACCGTATGAATCTTAAATTAGCCATGCTGAGTGTAGCTGATGTAAAGGTATCACGACTGGATATATCAGCAGTTGTCCCTTTGAAGGTCATCTTTGATTAGGAACAACAACAAAAACTCTTTTTGCCAAAACAGCTGCAAATGTAGGGAGGAGTCCTTATGTCAGATTGGCTACAGCCCAAATGATATTTTATGTTCCTTTTTCAGATCAGAATTATTAGTTTGTTCCTGCTTCCTGCTTTTAGGTGATTTGTATTGATTGAATACACCACAGCTGTGCTGTACATTTTATGCTGAAACAAGGCATGCTTTTGTCTTTGAAGAACGGCTTCTCGATCTCATTAGTTCTTCGGCAACAAATCCAGAAGCATGCTAAGCAAAATACAGGTGATTATGCTCAAGGATGGTTAACTGATTAAGGTAATCACATATGCAAATGGAGAGCAGGGATGGACCTTCAAGCATTATGTCCCAGCCTGTCCCTCAAGTTGCTGTGTTCTAACGTGTGCATTTATGTTTACATTGGCACAGGCAATGTGCACTTAGCTATAGTCTATGATTTACATGTTTATCTCTTCATCTTGTGGCCGGTTCATTAATTGCAGATAATGGCCTCTGTAATTTTATGCTGAGGGGATCAAGTGGAGTGTTGTTTGGACATTCAAAAAATCTATGTGTAGATAGGATTGCAGTGAAGCTTTTCCAAGGGGTTAGATTTGTTTACAGATGAATTTAGATGCTTATGTCTCAAGGAAAGGCTCATACAATGTAGCTGTTCACACACACACACACACACACACACACAAAAGGGTGAAGAAGTGCTCAGGGAAATACAAGAAGTTGGAATTTGGGTGTAAGGGCTTGTTTTGCAGCCTATCAAGTAGCCAAATCCAGATGTGCTGGTATCACAGGCAGCATCCAGCTCAAAGTAGAAGCCCTGACAAACCCCGCTGCATTTGATTTGGTGAGGAGGAACATCATTTTCCTCACATGAGTCGATATTCTGACCCTACTCACTGTAGGTTGCCACTAACAGTGCCCACACCACAGAGCTTCCGAGTGGCCACCCCTCCCTTACCATGTGCTCGCTAGGAACCAGAGTACAGACAAATGATATGTACCTCCTAATGCTTCCCTGAAAAGCAAGCTAATATTTTTATTTCATTTGCAGTAATGCTAGTGGTACTGATCATAAGAAACTCAGGTCTTGTTAAACTTAGTCACAGAATTTGATGCAGTATCCTCTCCATGCTAGGCTGCACAGAGAAATGTCTTTTTACTTGTTCAGAAGACATTATGTGCTAGTTTTAATAGGACCTTTTCCTTCCAATGCAAGCCAAAGTAAGAAAGATGTTAGTGGATTCAAACTACTCCAATATTCCTTTCTCAATTTTCCACACATGTAAATTTGACTTCTGCTGTTCACTTCTTTTTTTACTTCTTTCAGCTTAAAGTGTTTTTTTTTAAAGCACTAAAAAGAAAATATTTTGGTTGTCGGTGATATTCTGCAACTCGCCCAGTTTTTCCTGAATTTATCACAGTGTTAGGTTTTGGGGATTTCTTTATCCTCAGCTCTAGCTCTGACGATTTGAGAGACTCAAACCTTGAACACAGTAATTGAAAGCTTGCTGTCTTTTGGCTTTAGTGGAATTTTTTATCATCTTGAATTAGGTTGTTCATTCTATTTTTAAAAAGTTCATTTGTATATGGGAGAAGTATCTTCATTCAGGCAACTAACTATTGTTAGTGCTAACAGGTGAGGGAAAAAAAATCTGAAACTGAATATTAAAATGCCACTGTTTTGCATGAAGGATTATGATCTTATACTACTTGATATTCCACAATATAGCTTGAAATTTAATGTTTTAATTGTCATTCTAGAACACCTACATTTTGTTGATTAAAGCTGGATCTCATAGATGGTTTTATTAGTTAAACTTGTTGGTTACATCAGGGCAGAACAGACTTTCCAATGTAGCTGCCTTGTGACGTATGCTTCACTTGTGCCTAAGCAGAAGTCATTCTAGAAGATCCAGTTGTTCTCCACTCTAATTAACAGTTTAAGGCCATCTTCAAGGGGTTATGACATTTCATTTCTAAATGTTATTCAGCATGAATATCATAATGTTGTTATCATACGTACATTCTTAAACACTTTCAACTATCTGGGAAGACATTACTTTTGATAGCCTGGTATTTCACAGCGTCTGTTGGCATATGTACATTCAATGTTGCACATGTTCTATAAAATACAGGATTTTCTTTATTATGCACTTAAATCCTATGTCCCTTATTAGAAGCAGAAGGGATATTACCTTCTCCATCTTTTCTGGTCTTGCTGGCTTCCCTTCCTGCCCAATTCCTTACACCTTACTTACTACATAGTTGAATGAGTCCTTGAAGCACAGATGTGCATGCTAAACTGGTACCTAGAGATTCGCAGAGATCCTCGGCACCCTGAAACAGCCTTTGCTTCCATTTTCTTTGTCCTCCTGCTTCCTTTCACTGACTGGAGCTGCTGCTGCCTCCTTCTTTTCCCCTCCTCACATCTTTCATCAAATCCATCAAGCAGCTTTTCAGAAGTTTACTCACCAATCCAACCACCTCATATAAGGCTGATGTCTTTGTGGCAGGTTTATTGATTCAGTGTCATTTCTCAGGCACAGTAGGTAGCTGTGCTTGCACTTTGCTCAACAATTATTCTGGTAGTCAAACTACTTGCGTAGCTTTTGCCAACCTCCATCAAAAAAACCAACCAACCAACCAAAACCAAATAAAAAGTTGCAATCTGCCAGAGTAGCATCGTGTTCTCCTCTGCTTCTGTGGGGCAGTAGGAAGAGCATAGCATTGGCACCAGCGTCAGATGTATTACCCGTGTTTGTTTGGATTGGAATGAAGTTGGCACTTTCAAGATCAGCAAGAACACAGGTGTGAGGAAATTGAATTCCCTTTGACATTTCCAGCAAGCAGCTTTGGATGGTTGGAAATAAGAAATTATTTGCTTTCCAGCAGGGCTATGTTGTATTTGCTTACAGGATTAAGCACACACACCATGTTAAAATATAGACTTAGGGTATTTAGGTGCTAGGTACCTTTTTCCTGAGATCAGGCATGCTTGCATTCATGTAGCTACATAGCTTGCCTTTTCAGTATTCTACTGTCAGTAGAATTTGATTTGATTTTTTTTTTCCTATGAAATAATGCACAGTGCATAGGTCATCCTACTTTTTTTCCCCCACTTATGCATTAATGAAAAGTGTAGGTGACTACAGCAACTCTTTCTGCCTAATGAGGTAGTATATGTCAAATCTGTGTTTGCTGAGCTTCTAATTAACTGAATCTCAGAAACTTGCCCTATCAACTTCAGAAGAATACAGAAATGTCCTTACTATAGAGAATTTTTGTTTTAAGGATGAATTTAAACTCTACTTCTGCTTTGAAAGTAGAGCAAAAAGAGCTTTAGAAAGTTACAGGTGACTGAAGTTCACTATGGATTAGAAATTAGAGTCATGTGGTGGTAACTGTAATGATTGATGTTATTTTCCTGACAGGCACACCATCTATATATAATTTCTAGTCTGAAATCTTCATTAGGAGGAAAAGTTGACAGCTACTTTCAGGGAAGTATTGAAAGTGGACCACAGCCAGATATTTTGGGAGACTAAAGCAGTACATGATGACTGTTAGGCATTTCCTCTGTATATGCAATAGAGGAAGATTTATCTACAACGCTAATGCAGTTTGTAAAAGGGATGTTTGGTGTACAAACCTATGTGTGTTACACTATCTGTTAACCTGTCCATGCCAGAAAAGCCTGTAAATCTGATTGTCCTCCTGACTCCTTGGCAAATACATTTAACTCTGGATGAAATATTCCTATTACCTTGCAAAATGCAGTTTTCTAGCGTAAGTCTGAAGGAGAGCTGGAACAGTTGAACGACAGATGTGCAGTGCTTATGCAGGTGATTCAGCAGAGCAGTGTGGAAGACCTTGCTGCGGTATCTGTGGCTCCACAAAGGTGGGCAGAAGTAAAACAAGCAACCTGAATCGGTGGAGAAACGTCTCCCGGGAGGCTGCGGTTCAAGGATGGTAGCAGGAAGCACGTGCCACTGTGAAACTGTGATCCTGGGAGGTATATACAGGGAAATAATTCAGGAGAAGACTTTAACCTCTGTAGACGTACATATTGGAGAGATACCAAACCACAAAGTCCAGTTCTGTTGTCCACATTTTACAAGAGGTATCGGATGACTGACAGGTCTTAGAGAGAACTGCAGAAACAACTTAAACATTACAGGTAGTGTCCAAAGAGCTCAGTCATCTTAACTTAAGCACAAGAGGATGTGAAGGTTTAGAGTTAGGTTAAAAAGCTTGGACTAAGCTTGGAGATTCAGCTCTGAAAGTCAGAAAGGAAATATGTATCTGGAAACTGAAAGCAGTTATTAAAATGAGCACTAATAGGTAACAGCATGATTAATTTCCACTCGGAACAACTATCCTATCTCTTAATTTCATCAAGGCATGGTTTTGAAGAGAAGTCCATGTTTTAGTTATTTATACATTAATGGACTCAGTGTAGTGCAAAGTGGTATGTGCTGGCCTGCTATATAGAAAAGAGCAAGTTAGATATATTGTTCCTTTCAGACATTCCATTCAATGAATATAAATTCTCTTCCATAAGGGTAAACTGAAAATCTTAATTTTCTGTGGTAATGAAGAAACAAATTATGCGTGTCCCATTTCCAGTGATCTTAAATGAAATCCAGTTTAGCATTAGCAAGTCTGTGATTTTTATCAGAGAAATAATGAGTCACCTTGCAGAAATCAGACAGTACTTGTATTGGGTTTGCATGGCAAGATTTTGGTAGCAGGGGGGCTTCTGTGAGAAGCTGCTAGAAACCTCCCCCATGTCCAACAGAGCCAATGCCGAGACAGACCAACTGCGGGCCAAGGCTGAGCCCATCAGCAGTGGTGGTAGTGCCTCTGGGATAATGTATTTAAGAAGGGAGAAAAAAACCACAAATGTGTGCAACTGCAGCCGGAGAGAGGAGTGAGAAGATGTGAGAGAAAGAGCCCTGCAGACCCCCAGGTCAGTGCAGAAGGAGGGGAGGAGATGCTCCAGGTGCCAGAGCAGAGATTCCCCTGCAGCCCGTGGTGATGAAGACCACGGTGAGGCAGGCTGTCCCCCTGCAGCCCAGGGAGGTCCACGGGGGAGCAGATCTCCACCTGCAGCCTGGGGAGGACCCCACGCCGGAGCAGGGGGATGCCCGAAGGAGGCTGGGACCCCGTGGGAAGCCCGTACTGGAGCAAGCTCCTGGCAGGACCTGTGGCCCCGTGGAGAGAGGAGCCCACACTGGAGCAGGCTGTGCCTGAAGGACTGCAGCCCATGGAAATACCCATGCTGGAGCAGTTCATGAAGAACTGCAGCCCGTGGAAGGACCCACGCTGGAGCAGTTAATGGAGGATTGTCTCCCGTGGGAGGGACCCCACACCGGAGCAGGGGAAGAGTGTGATGAGTCCTGCCTCTGAAGAGGATGAAGCGGCAGAGACAACATGTGATGAACTGACCCTAACCCCCATTCCCTGTCCCCCTGTGCCACTGCGGGGGGTAAGTAGGGAATTCGGGAGTGAAGCTGTGCCCAGGAAGAAGGAAGGGGTGGGGGGAAGGTGTTTTAAGATTTGGTTTAATTTCTCATTAACCTACTTTGGTTGATTGGCAATAAGTTAAGTTAATTTTCCCTAAGTTCAGTCTGTTTTGCCCATGATGGTAATTGGTGAGTGATCTCTCCCTGTCCTTATCTTGACCCACGAGCCTTTCATTCTATCTTCTCTCCCCTGTCCAGCCAAGGAGGGGAGTGACAGAGCAGCTTTGGTGGGTATCTGGTGTCCAGCCAGGGTCAACCCACCACAGTACTGTGTGCCCCAAGAAATAAAAAGATGCCTCAAATATCAGAAGCCCTTTACGTCCTGCATAGTGTTTTTATCTTGCAGTTTCATGTAGTTCCATCTTATGTAAAATGCCTATTTTTTTATCAGGGGCATTTACTGTTTAGCAGCACAGAAGTGTGAAGACACTGGGGCAAAGCCCCTGGCTCAGGTTCCAGTTATTTGCTTTTATATCTTTCCCATAATGTGATCAAACACTACCTTGAAAAGGTATTTGTCATGTTACTTGCCCCTCCAGCCCATTCCAATCCTATGGGGAAACTGTTGTACAGCTTTGTTCTTCTGTTTTCTAGAAACCTTCTAGTTCCCAGTAAGTTTGCAATCTTTTCTTTTTGTATCAACATACATGTCTTTCAACTTTTTTCTTTCTTGTGCTTAATCACTTGATGCATCTATAGAGAACAATCAAAACCCTCTCAGCCTTTAAGCCTGGCCTATAAAATGGTTTATCCACTCTCATAAACATACCCTTTTCCTGAATAACCTGAATACATCTTCAGGTACATGGGCAATCAGAAGCACACACAGCACAGCTAGGTCTTAGTAATGTCTAGTATACTTACATAAATATTCCTCTAAGTCTACTGGGAAATACCTCATCTAATTTGTGCTAAGGTGCTGAGATCACATTTTGCTCCTTACTGGCCACGTTACAGTCATCCTTGAATTTATGTTCTTCAGATCTTATTAGCTGATGACCTCCAGCTGAAAGTTCCCATAACAACTACATGACGTGGCATTTGGTGTAATTAAGTGCATCCTACTTTCTATCCCACTCTTGCTAAGGTAAGCTCCTTTCTTTTTGTCACCTACTAATTTCAGTAACAAAGTCTTACTTTAAAAATCTAGGTGAAGAGTAAAATTTTTAATGAAGCTTGAGTTGTGGCACTATAAAAACGTGAAGATCTCTGTGAGCAGGACTGAACTGTGCGCTGCAGCCATCCAGAGGGACATTCTGACCACTTTTGCTACCTGCATTCACCTTGCAATACCTTTTTCCTGGTAAAACTGAATGTCTTTGTTGGTAAACTCAGTCCTAGTAATTTTCTTTCAGAAGCAGCTGCTGTGGTTTCTCCCTTCACCCAGGTCCTTGTTTACCTTATAAATCTTATCTGTCCCATAATCCATGGTTAATAGCTGATTCTTTCCCCTACACTGAAGTGTTAAAACCCTTAATGAAGTTCAAATGAAATCTTAACCTCCTTTATTTTATCTAAAGATTGGTTATTTTAGCAGACACACTTGCATGCACTAGCATGCTTCATCGTATTCCCCATGCCATAAAATGCTGGTTTTCTTCAAAACCTGCTTTAAACCTTACATACTACGGAAGCTACTTTAGTTGTCTTGTAGTTGCAAGTTTATTATGCTAAATTATTTTGGGGGGCTTTACCAAAATGTAGGAAGCTTTGCTTAACACAAGTCCTATAGTGCTACTTCCCATTTAATGGGTCATCAAAAATTCTGGTTTCCTCACGTACCAGTTCCTCCCACAATTCTAGAAAAAAGATTTTCATATCCATATGTCTCAATTTTAGCACACAAAACTTCTCAGCTTTGTTTCCACATCAGGTTGGATAATTCCCATGTTGAGGCATATGTCCCCATAAACCATTTTATTTGCCCCCCAGATTCAGAATTGCTCTTGTTTAAAACCTGAGGCACAATGTTCACTTACAGTCATTCATATATTGTCTTTAACTTCATTCCCACTGCATAATGGCCTGTCTTCCCTTCCACCTTCTTAATTCATGTTAATTATGGCCATTTTGCTAATTGTTTTTAATATTCTTAGCATGATTTAGTTCAGGTTAACTTCTACTGATTCATACTTTTCTCCTATACTTTTTGACCTCCAGGGTAGAAGTATTGTTAGTTCCCATTTCTCTGTATTTTTACCTACTTTTTGCATAGTAGTTATTCATCCTGTATTCAGCTCGTCCTTGAATAGTGGTTTTTTTTTTTTTTTGTAGGCAGCTTCTAGAAAAATGTTTGTACTTTCTATCTGAAGAATGTAAAGCCTGAAGTTTAAATCCTTGAATGCTTCAGTCTCCTTAATTTCTCAGTGTGCTTTCTCCCAATAAAATAAATTGAGTTAGAGGCACGAGTAATGTTTTTCATGATTCTATTTAAGGTGAGAGAAGTTCAGTTCATGATCATTGGATCCATAACTATTTTTCTATGCCTGTCTCTTTTAAAACTTTCTGTTTCCTTAATTTATTTTTTTTTAAACATCAAAATTGCTTCATTGCTTGTTGTTACTATTATCACACTGCTGCTAATAGTCTTCTCTAGTTTTGTAAAACCAGTTTCTTAACCTCATGTAGTTCTTGATACCATTTACATTGTGAGCTCTACACTTATCTCCATTTGACCAAGGATTCTAGACCAGACATCATCTACTATTCCGGAAGAATGGATCCATGGTCTTACTACTCATTGCTTTAGTTTACAATATCATTATCACAATGCTGTTTCTATTGCCATCACTTTTTGTATATTTTTTCCTGAATTCCATGTAGTTTTCATCAGTTTGAGTCTAGTCTTATATACTATTCTGACACATCTCTGTCAGCCCTGCAGTACTGCATACTTACGGGACGTGTATATATTTCTAGTCCTTCCCTTTTATGGTTTAATTTTCCTGCACTGGTATATCAACTTCATAATTTGGCTTTGACATCATCCAAATTTTTAAGTGGATTAAGCCCAGTATTTCATTGGCTCTATAACTGACTATAGACACTTTAAAATGCTTTTTAAAGAAACACAAATGTGTTATGGGAAAGTGGTCTTGCTTTGCCAAAGCTATTACTTGGAGTTACATCAAATTCTTTTTTTTCATATTGTTATCAAAAGAAGATGTGGAAAAATTCTCTGTATTGTTTCTAAGAGAGTGCAGTCTGATGTCTCAGATATAGGCAAGAATATCTTTTCTAACAAACTAAAAAACATCTCTTTCCTAGTCTTCAAAAGCACAGGTCCAAAGTCAAACAGTGACCTGTTCATCAGGAGGGTAAATGGTCCCATTTACTCCCTAAAGCTTGTTCTTGGCTACAGAACTCTTGTCCATAGAAGGTACGAACAGACTTAGACCTTGGATGAGAAATAAACACAAAGACTGTCTTTGACTGGGCTTTGTCTAAATTTCTGTCACCTTCTTGGCCGATTTTTCAAATGTATTTAAACAATACTTTGGGGTTTTTTTTGGATCAGGGTGGTGTTTGGATGCTACTGTTCCATATAAACACCGAGGGACAAAACAGTGGACACAGTCCATAATTAAATATTGATACACTGTAAGAGTTAGGCAGAGTACTTTAATTAAATTCTAATAGAAAGGTACTTAACCTTTTTTATTAACCAGAAATTTATGCACAAAATGGAAAGACAAAGGCAGTTTGCATCAAACACTGACTTCTTTTAACTAAAGAGCCGCGGAGAGATTGATTGCATTTGCTTAAGCAGAAGAAGTGCTGAAAATGTCTTAATTCAAGTGGCTTCCATTTAATTGTCAAGTGGCTCCAGAAAAGGAACGACTAGCTGAGCATAAATGAAGTTCCTGCAATCCCCGTGTGCTGCAATAATTGTTTCTAAAGAACCTTTGTTTCTGCTCCTTCCCAAGGACCCATGTTTCTAATTGCAGCGTGCAGGAGATTCACATATTGCAAGTAAATTGAGCTTATTGGTTTGATGTCTAAATATCCGTATGGATAGAAACAGAGAGACAGAGAGATTTATAAGCGTATCCCTATCCAGCACTCCCTTGACCACAGAGGGAGAATATTTCAGCTGTGGGAGGTGGTTATCTCTCTCAGAAGCCCAACATAAGCTTACCTGTCAGGGATATTTTCATTCATTGGCCACAGTTACTAAGGAAACCACCTCTTCTGTGTGAGGGCATCAGAGGTGCCGCTTTTGGGGGCCTGAATCTGGGACTGCGGCCAGGCACAACTTGAACGTCGCAGACTGTAGCGCAGCTTACTTAACCCTTGATGGGACCAGACGTATATTGCGTAATGGGATTTGTTTCTGCACAAGGAAAGCTGCTGAAGGACGAGTTCTTCAGCAAGGGAGTGCCAAGAAAAGCTTCCTCCTTCCCAGCTCTGAAAGAGTCATTAGCGATGCAAGCCACAACCTATGGGACACTGGGAAGAGCCTGATTTAAGTCTACTTGGAAAATCTCTGATACTGCAGCTATAAAGTAGTGCAAAAAGCATAAAATATTAATCATAAAAGGTATCAGGGCAGTAATTGTAACAAAAATCCTCATCCTTGTTGAAGTTATATATATGACATGAGAAGAGCTGATAAATTCAGGAATATGATTATATATGAGCTTGAACTATCTCTGGTTTCTTCACTCAAATCATGGTGCTGACCTACAAGCTCCAGTGATTCAAAATGGGATGACTTAAGAGATCACTGTTGCTGCTGTACGTAGCTATAGATTTAAAATCCATCTGTTCTCACGTGAGCAGAAAAGACACTCATGATTTCAGTGAAATGCATCCTTTAAGGACTACAGAAGTATGTACTGATGTGTAGCCTAGTACACTCTTAATAAAAACCTGTTACACATTAAATATAGAAAAATTGCATCTGTGATTACTGAAACACTGAAGTTGCTGTCTAAAAGGCACTGAGCTAACAACAATATTAATGAATTAATCTGAGGGTAGTTCTGAGGACCATGTAGCAGAACTCAGACTTTGCCTTAATGAGCTCCATGGGGGTGAACAACGCAGCTGTGGGCTAGAAATATTGTTGGTACTGGTAGAGGTGAAGGTTGGGCTTAGAGATAGGGTGTGCTAATCTGAGACCCTTCTCAGGACTGCCAGAGTTAGCTGCCTTTGCCTTACTATATGACTTTCGAGACAAAGTCCACAAATATTTTTGGACTCCAACTCCCATACAGGTATGGAGCTTCTCACACATTTCAGTGGAAGTTCAATGTTCAGTAGCTTTGTGGAACTGGCACTTAGTCCTTTCTGCTTTTTTCCTCACCTTACAGGGAAGCCAACGAAGGATTTACCACTTCTAATTAATGTAGATAGTTAATGCCTGTTTCGGTAATGGTGTTTTGTTAGAATCCAAGAAATTCCTGATCTTCTTAATATCCGGTTGGCTAAAATACAAATTATTTTAGCCTCATTTTGCTTCAGATTTCTGAAAGGAACAAGACAGAGACTCATGGCACTTGCTGTATTCTTAAATAAATGTGATAGTTAGGAAAAGTCTTTTGGGATCAATGATCAAAATAGGTCGGTAGAGACAGTACTGGAATTTGCTGCAGTTATGAAATGGGAAGGAATGATGGCATACTTAGCTCTTAAGCTAATCTGAGCCTTGTAAATGTTCACACTGGTATTTAGGCAATAGTCAAAATGGGACTTAGTCCTCAGCAAGTCAAAGCTCTTAATGGTTAGTGTACGTGCAGATCCCTTGAGGAACCCGCAACATCTGTTTATATGTATGAGTAAAAATAAATATACATTAAATCCCTTTCTCCTACCTTCTCTCTGATTATATGGTAACTCTCGAGGGAAGGCATTGACTTTTCGGTGTGCTCATACAGTGACTAGCACAATAGGTCACTGATCTCAGCTGTGGCCTCTGTCTTTGCCTCAGCACGACAGTAGTCTTCATGAAAATGAGTATTTCAGACTGACCTTTCAGCATAAATGGAAAAGAATTTTAATGACTGTAAGCAGATTATATGTTTACATTCTCCTCCTTTCTGCATTTAAAACCTGCGGTATTTAATATGCCAACTATTTCTAAAACATATTATACAGCTTACATTTAAGGAGCAGCAGGCAGAGCGCGCCAGTGGACTACTGGGCTGAAATTCCTCTTTGGGCTCTGAGTTTCCCTACCACTTTCAAATGTAAAATCCAACTGTAATAGTCTCTTCTGATTCAAGAAAGAAGATAGTTGAATAACCTGTACAGCCAGACGGTCACTGTTTACTTAGATCTTTCCTTCATTCCCCATGGCTAGGCGATTTACAAACATAAATAATGAAATCAATTTAATTTGAATTTTGCTATTCATAGGACTTGCATCCAGAACTTAATATATTCCCTTTATAGTAGATACAAGTGATTATAATCCCTGCTAGCCTTTCCCTTTTGTGTTTCCTCTCTTGCTTGTTGTGTGGATATATTCTATATGGATCACTTGGAGCTAAATGTACCCAAGTGCAGATGCATTTATGGGCACACGATGGAGAAAGGGAAGGGTGGTGCAGTCACAGCAGATCCTCAGCTTTTAGAAACACATGAGTTGCTGCAAATACTCCTGATGCCTGCAATATGTATTCAGTGTAAACAAGCAGTTCTGTGAGCAGCTAATGAACTAATGAAGCCAGATTTCCTACAGATTTCTGCCTCTTGATTGACTTTTTAACTGAGACACAGTTTCACATTATGCCTAAAATGCTCTAACTGCGGAGCATGCCAAAAGAGGCAGTCCTGGTTTCTTTACTCACTTTCGACCGTGTGTTACTACCCCATCAGATCTAGCAATTATATGGCCTCAAGGTGAATTTGAAACCTAATTAATTTGTGTGCGTGCGTGGTGTTATTCCAGCTGGATCAATGAGCTGATTATCTCTAAAATCAGCACCCCTCTGTCAAGTTTGAAATTTAGTCAACAAGCTCTAAAGATTTTAGACAAGAACGTGAATATGTCTGCAGGTATACGCATGGGTTGGATGTTTAAGTGGTACGACTGTGTGCTGAAGCCTAATTTTTAAAGTAGAGTTGAACGTAGACTTAATATAGTAAATGGGTCTTTGAAATGTCTCTATAGCCTACAACCTGTGACAATTCACACCAGAGAAGTACAACATGTATCACTTCAGGAAAGTAAAGGCACAGATAACTATGCTACAATTCAGGATGCTGATAAGCAACACATCAAACCTCGTTGGTGGGATCCCTATCATTTGCAGGGAAGTACGTAGTATGCATTCACTGCACTTTGATGAAGTGAATATGTAAATGTCACTTGTGGGATATGTCAAGATGTTATTTCACTTGATGCACACATGCAACAGGAGCTGGTGAAAAGAGTTTGTATTTATTGTCATGTCCACAGTAAAATCAGTACTAGCATCTACGTTGACTAGTAATACGCAGTCAAAGTGACTAGCCAAAACATCTTCAGGAAAATCATAGAGCAGGAATAATCAGCTGTTCTGAGGGTGATAAATGACCTTTGAATCATCTCCAGTACTCACTAAGCAGAAAAGCAGACAAGTGTCTAAACTTTGATGGATTTGGTTGAATTATCTGCATGTGGATCAATGAACTATCACACCCCTTTCAGCAACTGCCCTCAGAAATGTTGCTGTGTATGTGATACGTGACGTTGACCTAAGGTAGTTTGGGAGACATTGCTTTAAGTGCATTTTCTTTGCATTTGGAGATGAAGCAGAAAGGGTGTCTGGACTATATGCAAATGTGCAGACTGATGTGTTAACATGTGACACTTTATTAGTTCTGGTCCTTATTCCCTGGCCACTTCCTATGTTCTCGCTACATTTGTGTCACGCTTATCGCTCGCTCTGATAACCACCAGGCCAGCCCAGTGTGGTAGTGATTATCCTAAGTAGGTGTTCATCTGGAGAGCTGTCAACTTGCCGCTTCTTTGGCTGTAGACGTGGGTGGCTCAGCCGTTGCACAAACCGTGTGTCTCCCCTGTCCAGTTCCACGACCCCTCGCAGGCTGCACACCCGTGCGCCGGCGCGTGGGTCGCAGTCTGCCGCGTGGCACGGCCTCTGGGGAGCTGAATGCAAAGCCATCGTTCAAATTTGAGAGTTTCGAGGCCTGACTCGAATGTCAGTTTTGACTTCGGCAGCCACGCGACAACTTGAGCTCTCGCGACGCCAGGACTTGGGTGCTGAGCTGACGCACCGAACGTCAGGGCTCTCGGCGCTGCTTCGCTGGTGGACGGCTTCACCGCGTTAGGAGAATCGCGTTGGCTCTACTTCAGCGTCTGCAAAACGGATGCAGTGGAACTCAGTATTCTTCTTAAAGCACTTTGATCTGTGCATGGCGTGGGCTGTAAAAATGCTGAGACAAACCACGGTGACAATCGCACTAGTTCTGATCTACACTTAACGTGTCTGGCGTAGCTAGAATGGGGAAGCAGGTATTTTGCTGGCTGGAGTAATAGCACAAAGACTTTTGCAATCTTGCTAATGTAGTCTAAATGTAATTTGGTGAACTGATATAAGTAGTGGTGCAAAAATAGGTTTTTTGATAGTATAAATCATATCTGCACTAGAAGTATTTGGCAGAGTTATGCTAGATAACCCTTTCTAAACTACATGCAGATACAGGCATGCTATATATTTGCTGCTTTTCACCTTCCACACTCCCGTTTGAAAGCAATCATTGGTGCTTGTTACTGTCACAGCTTACTATTTCAGTATTATAGTTGGGTCTGTATTTTACTCCCATTTTCACCTTGATAAGCAGAGCTGTCCCCTTCCAGCCTCCCTTTCACCTTCCCTCTCTCCAGCAAGATCAAGCAACAGACTTCTAAGCCCTGGAAGGGATTTCAGGAGGGTCGGAGCCTGGGGAGAGGTATTGCCTGCTGGAGGTATCCACCGCTCTCTTCTCTTCACATCCTTATGAAGGTTATACCACACAGTAAACTTTAAGTAAGACTTTAATATTGGACTGCTCACTTTTTGCTTCTCGTGGTAATAATCTCAAAGAAAGTTCTTTGGTGTTATTTTTTATGGAATAAATTTGCTTTAGTTCCTTTGCGAGGAACCTGGGGGTGGCTGCTTTGAGTAGTCTTGCTAGCTTGGGAAATAAAAGCAGAGTAGCACATGTATCTGGGCTGGCTTATTTACCCTACTGAGAAAAATGCACTATAGATCTACCCAGAGGAATATTAAACGATAGCCAGGTTTCCAACCCTTTGGTTATATAAGCAATTACATTTAAAATAAAAAAGTTATAGGATTTGGCTAGGTATAAGTTAAATAAAGGGCAATGACTGTCAGTGGCTCTTGCTTTCCCAGTCAAGAAGATTTACAGAATATCATTTTAGGATTTTCTTTTATTAATATTAATTTTTAATTTTACTTTAAAATGTATTTTGATTGTGGAGCAATAACTGACACCACAATATTTGATGCCCTGAGGAGACTGCTTAAAAAGGAAACTAGAAAACAGGGCATTAAAACATGGCTGACTGAGACTAATGCTTTTCATATCTCCTAGTTCACAAAAAAGCCCAAACCCAAACCACCCACATGTGTAGATCATCTTTGTGAGAAACTGCTATCACACATTACTGCCTATATACTAATGTCCCAGGGTTCCAGGGCAGCACTTAAATCACAAAACAACAAAAGAACCCCAAATTTGTGTAACCTTGCAGAAAGGGCATTCTGTTCTCTTCCAGTATTCATGAACCAAATGTCAGTTTAGTTTTGACTTATATACGGTTAAATAATCATCCTACTCCTTTAAAATCCAAAGTCCATGCCCATCTCTGTCCCAAGTACCTGATCTAGACTACAGACTTCTGGAACAAATAAAATTTTCCATGTTCACACCGAGAGGCTAGCAGTGGACGTTACTATGCTAGCTGGGTTTTGATGGTACCACTTCACTCTGCAGCTCTGACACTACATGCAAATCATCTTCTGTTCTTGTCAGTGAAGTCTAATCTTTTGCTTCGACAGAGATCCTTAGATCCTTATTTTTGTTTCAGTTTTAAGGTACTCATTTTTACAGACACCAATACATCTTTTTAGCTGTTATGTTTAGTTCTGACAGGGAGATGCCCTACTTTGGTCTTAGGGGTCCAGACAAGTTGGCTTATGCAGGCTTTGTAAAAGCAAAGCCCATACCTGAAAGGAAAACACCTAGGGGTCATTTTACTTCTGTCAGGTTGTTGTGATTTAACCCCAGCCAGTAGCTAAGCACCACCTCCATGGAGGTACCTGCTCTGTCGTGGGCTTATCCATGGCCACACGCTTTGAGGTGCTCCAGCATGACTTCATGCACAGCCACCGATGCTTCTAGGTGTCCCGGCATGGAAATATCCTTGGGCCAAAATCCCTTCAGCGGTATACCTGCTGCGGCACAGGCGTAACCACAGCCATAGATGCTTCAGGGTGTCCTGGTCCCGCGTGGACTCCTCCGCGGGTCACAGTCCCTTCGACTCGAGTTCACACCGGAGTTCCAGCTGGTCCAGTACAGCAGCAGCAGCGATGCCCTGGCCATCTGCCAGTCCAGGCACATCGCCATTGCTGTTATCAAAATGTTCCTGGGCACAGCAGAGTAAGATGATAAGCAGTACAGATGATAAGCAAGCAGCAAAAGCAAAAAGCAGCTGCTTAGTGAGCACAAGACTAATATGCTGTAAGGCAAGCAAGCCCCATGGCAAGCACAGGAGCCTCCTGATTAATCGCTAAACAGCAGTAACAGCTATAAATTCGATCTAGCACATTCCAATCAAATCTGTCATTATCTCAAATGACAAATTTTAGCCCCCACGTTGGGCGCTAAAAAAGGTCTGTCATGGTTTAACCCCAGCTGGCAACTAAGCCCTACGCAGCCACTCACTCATTCCCTCCAGTGGGATGGGGAGAGAATTGGAAGAGTAAAAGTGAGAAAACTCATGGGCTGAGATAAAGAAAGGGAAAATATAGGGAAAGCAAAAGCCGTGCACGCAAGCAAAGCAAAACCAGGAATCCATTCCCCACTTCCCATGGGCAGGCAGGTGTTCAGCCATCTCCAGGAAAACCGGGCTGCGGCACGCTAAGGAACGGTGACTTGGGAAGACAAACACCATCACCTGAACGTCCCCCCCTTCCTTCTCCTTCCCCAGCTTTCTATGCTGAGCATGACATCCTATCATCTGGAATATCCCTTGGGTCAGTTGGGGTCAGCTGTCCCAGCCGTGTGCCCTCCCAAATCCTTGTGCCCCCCCAGCCTCCTCAACAATGGGGTGGGGTGAGAAGCAGGAAGGAAAACATCCCTGTGTTACCAACACAGTTCCCAGCACAAATCCAAAACACAGCCCCATACCTAACTCATGTTGTGGAAATGAAAAAAATACATATTTTTGCCACTTAAGTTTGGTGGCCTATCTCAACAATGATGTTACAATTAGTAAAATCCAATCTGGATACGTATTTCAGATATATGATTTTAATTAGATGAAAAGATTTGAATCTCAATGTATGATATGTTAAAATCTGTTGAATATAAAAATCATAGCTTTTTGCAACCATAAATATACACAAATAGTAATCAAGCAAGTTTTTGACAGGCCTAGTCATCTATTTTTTAATTTCCTGTAGCTAACATATGGATTATTAGCCCTTGGACATAAGAATGAAATATGTAACGGATAGTTGCTTGCCAGTATTTCTCATCCCACCCTCCTCCCACCGAGGGAGCAACACTTTAAATTGTTCAATAACTGTAAAGGATATACTTTATGTGGCAAAAATCTAACTGATTTAAATCCAGATTTATTTAATGCTTTCAGCCTTGAACAAGCTGCATGGAGATTTTTGACGTACAGAATTAAGATGAGTGCTAAGCATTATCTGTTTTATGCCTGGATCTCTGAAACAGGAATAATGAGGACAGATTCCCACATATATCACCAATAAAAATGCAACAAACAATTGTTTAATGGGAACTTGATAAACCTGGTAAAACCCAAAGGAATAAATTCCTAGAAAGATTCAAGATACTTCGACATGCCAAGATCCAGACATGGAAGAGACTGAGTATTCTTAATTCATTGTACCAATGGGAAAATGAGGCAGTCGGTAGTCAAAGAAGTTTTTAAAAAAGTTATTGGTTGTAATCCCACTTCATTTTCACATTTCTGTATGGTTATTTTAAGTGGATTCAAAATATGTTGCTTCTTGTTGTTTGTTAAGGCTGGTGTAAGTTTTAAACTCCTTTACAAAGGCTAACAAGAAGAGGTGTGATGTATGTGCAGTGCTATGGACGCAGGATGAGATGATGGTGATTTAAGAATCACTGTATTCAGGAATGCAGCTTCTATGTGTCTGGCCTTGAAGAAACCATGCTAGCATGAAAGAGAATGTGAAGGAAATTTGCAGATGAGACAAAAAAAATAGTGCTAAAAAAAGGGAACCCATACAAATAATCTACAGGTTGATGCCACATGAAGAAGGGATAAGAATGCCTGCAGGAAGTTATAGTACTGTTCCCAAATGCATAAATTCAAGCAAATCCAGCTTTAACTAGTCACCGCAGTCGACAGCTATGGTGCAGAAGTAGCTAAGTAAAATTATACTGGAACAAATCTGCTTTGGCTAGTTAACTTCCCTTTTAGGTTATTTCACCTCATCACCTTCTGTTTGTCTTCCATGATGGTCACAGGAAATGATTATTGATGGAAATATTTGTTGATCCTCCTCATAAAGTGATCATTAAGCAAGAATGAAATAATTGTTTTAAAATTAAGATTCTAAAATGGTAATTTTAGAATAAAAATATCTTTCAGCCTATCATAATACAGTATGTTGATCAGCACAGTAAGCTGTCTTGGCCAAAATATTTATCATTATATATCCAGCCGTAATTGTCTGTTTAGGACTAATTCTTGTGGCCATGAAAATTCCTGATGTGGATGTAAAATACAGCTAAGGCTTATGGTTACTTCGATGTTCTGGGGTAATCCCCCGTTGAATGCATGTGAACACCCCAGCCAAACAGTTTGTGCTGAAGGAACTGGAATGTGCCTCGTGCCAGTGAAGGAAGAGGTGCAGGTCTCAAATATTGAATTCTTCTGACAAACTGCCCTGAAGAGGCTATTAACTGGAACGTAGATGAATAAATTTGGTGCTGGGTAGCTCAGCCTGTGGAGGTGTGTGGGTATAGATAATTCCATGTCCAGTTTGCCCAGACTGAGTTCACCAGGGCCAACTGTAGTCTGCAGTCTTCACTACAGCGATGGAACAAGGAGTTCAAACTAATAAGCTTTGTTCGTAACTATTTGCACAGGCATACTATGAAAAATTGTGTGATTATGTAGAAACAAGTTTTTTTCTGAAATTATTCACTGATTTACTGCATAAATTACAGGCAATACTGACACAGTTATTTAACATTACTTAATTTAACATGGGGAATCTTTTTTCTCTCTAACCATTTCAGAAGATCTAGAGCCACAATTACTCTTAGCTACTTCTTTTTCAGTCATTGTCATCAAATTGACAGCAAAGCATCATTTATTGATGCATCATCTAATGAATTGAGGGAAAAGTTATTGAAATAAAGATTCTTCTTGATTTCTGAAAGAGCAAAAATCTATACATGAATCACAAACAGAAGTACCAAATCCCTTAGTTTTAATATAAAATAAGGAAGATTTTGCCATAGGTGAATTTAAATTGACTGTTATGGATGTTAGATTAAAAATACTCATTTGAATTACAGATTTTTTTTTCCCCTCCCCATATAAATGTGTAGTAATTCAATATTTGTGTGTTAATATGCAAGATCAAGAAGTTCTAGTAACAGAACCAGGCAATCAAGCTACCTTCCAGGGAATTAAAATAGCATGGATTCCCCTGGTACCTTAGAGAAAATGAACTCTCCTCCAAGTGGGAGGAGCTGAAGGTGAGGGCAACTGTGAAATGTTGTGAGATTTATAACCAGTGACCGGAGCAAAGCCACCTGGCTTAGTAAAAAAGAAAACCAAAGCTCTGAGTGGTCTATTTGTTTAATAATATGAGACAGGTTTAAGTGGGGACACAAATGTGTTCAAAAGTGTATGTTTGGCTCTCCCTGACTCTAAACCCCCAGATGTGATGGGTTTGGCTGTCATGTTCAAAAAGTCTCTTCCATGGCTACATTGGGTAGCGAGCCAATACGTTCCCGTACAGTCTAGTGATGCCAGGATTCTTCCCTTTCAGCAGAATTTATTTTACTTCATTGCACTTTTTAAACATTTGCACTAGCTGAAAATGATTAGAAAGCAGAGCAGTTGTTTTCATGCTTTATGAAACTGCCACCCATGCCGGAGACAACAGTTTTCTTTCCTCCCCCGTGCTCTCCTTCTCCCAGGAAAAGTGCTACAAAAAAGATATGAAAATTATTGACCAAACCCCAATGGTGTCCCTGAAAAAGGCAAACTTCTTTTGAAGCTGAGGTGCATCTAAATTTTCCAAATATTTTCTGAACACTGAACAAAGCTGCGTTATCTGCCTATGGGTTGGCAGTGTCACAGCACACACGTCACCGCAGTCTGAGATGACAGAGCGCAGTCAAGAGGCACCCTCTGTCTTATACCATCCGATAAATCTCAGTTTGATGGAGCCAGCTTGCTTTCTTGTGCTGAGTTGAGGAGGAGCATTCCAGAAATGGTGAAGAGCAATGAAGATGATGAAGGGACCGGAGCATCTCTCCTGTAAGGAAAGGTTGAGAGAGCTGGGGCTGTTCAGCCTGGAGAAGAGAAGGCTCGGGGGGACCGTACCAACGTGTATAAATACCTGGTGGGGGAAATCAGGAAGACAGAGCCAGGTTCTTTTCAGTGGTATCCAGTGGGAGGGCAAGAGGCAATGGGCACAAACTGAAATACAGAAAATTTCACTTAAACAACAACAAAAAACCCCCAAAATTACCATGAGGGGGGTTCAAACACTGGAACAGGTTTCTCAGGCGGGCTGTGAAGTCTCCATCCTTACTGATATTAAAAACCTGGCTGGGCACAGGACTGGGCAACCTGCTGTAGTTGACCCTGCTTTGAGCAGGGCACGGATTGGACTACATGATCTCATGAGATCCCCTCCAACCTCAACTATTCCGTGATTTTGTGAGAAAAACCTTAAAGAATGGTGTTGAACGCAGAAATACAGAAGTGAACTTTTTAGACTGTATGTTGTGACTTAAATGACTACAGCTGTTTTTTTTCTCTCCCTTAGTTGCCCAGCTCAGTTTCTTACCTGAGCTCGTGGCCATCTTCAGTGCTGATGCTCACCACTGTATCCCTCATTTCATCATCCAACATGTTATTTTTATATCTCCATAGACTAATATATTTAAAGTGTCTAAGAATTGATTATGAACACCATAACTCTTTCATAATATTCAAACAGAAGGACTTAAATTAATGCATAGCATAAGTTGGCATTACCTGCAGATACACAACGTAAGTATTAAGAGTGAGATATCAGAAGCTGGCAGATTATTTATATTTTTATCCTTGCTACATTGTTTATAATAAACACTGGATATTAAGATGTCTTTATCTTGAAACCAAGACAGTGGAATATTCTTTATCAGCAGGAGAAGTTTTGTGAAAAATAACATTTTGACAAAAGTTGTATCAAACAGAGCCAAACTCAACATGTCACATCAGTAGCACACATTACATCAGTAATATGTGCACCATGATTTTGCTTTTCTGATCCAAACATAAGTCAAAATATTCCTTTCAGGACACTCTGCTTACTGAGACAGAACACCAGGCATGTCACGAATAAATGCGCGAAATGAGGTGCAACACAAAACATTGCGAAATCTGAACTGAATTTATGTTGTTATTTAGTTAATATTTTCTTCTGCCAAATGCAAGCTAACACTAAATATTTAGCAAAGTAACAGTCTCTTGTCTATTGACTGGAATTACTCGACCTGATTTCTGCATTTTTTTTCTTTTATAAGCATAGAGAACTTTGTTTATAGACATTCGAACCTGAAAACGTGAGTAAGCGTATGTTCCTTTTAAAGAGAGCATGCAGAAAGAACATTTATCCTTATTTAGCAGCCTAATAACAATAGGAAGTTCTCTCTAACTCTTGGATATAGAGGTATTTTTATTTGCTGAAGTTTGACAAGACTCAATGGCATCAGAAATAGCTTATTCATAGAGGCCAGAAGCACAAGCTGGTAGTGTCCATACTTACACAGCAAAACTTGTACAACAATCAGAGACTAATGTTGTTTCTAACAGCAGACAGCAGCTTGATTCATGCTGTGTTTGTTATTATGATATTTGATATTCCTTGGAAGGATTTTCTCTATTTACTGATTAAAAGTCAGAAAATGAAGATAGTGTACCAGATGTTGTTAGATCAGTAAAACATGAATCCTCGAATTCAGATAGACTTGACAAAGCTATAGCAAGACCTACAATCACTGAACCTCTAGCAGTTGGACTCAACAATTCCTCTAAAATCATGTCTGCAGTATCAATTTTGAGACAAGTATGTAAAGTTAATAACAACAACAACAAAAATTATAGAAAGAAAAGCTGTAAAGTGATCTGTTCCATTAAGAATAAGAGGAATGGGCGTGTGCAGCCCAGAACGCCAACCCTGTCCTGGGCTGCACCGAAAGCAGCGTGCGCAGCAGGTCGAGGGAGGGGATTGTGCCCCTCTGCTCCGATCAGGTGAGACCCACCTGCAGTCCTCCGTCCAGCTCTGGGGTCCTCAGCACGGGAGAGACATGGACCTGTTGGAGCGGGTCCAGAGGAGGGACACAAAAATGGTCAGAGGGCTGGAACACCTCTGCTGTGAGGACAGGCTGGGAGAGTTGGGGTTGTTCAGCCTGGAGAAGAGAAGGCTCCAGGGAGCCTGTTGAAACTTTCCATTACACTTGAAATTCAGACTGTACCTCAATGTGTATCACACAGCTCTATGAGTCCAACTGTAGACAACCGAGTTTTAAGAGCAACTCGTTTTGCTGAGGAAGTGACTGGCTGTACAGTATTGTTTCCTCACCCCCTAACTGGATCACTTCACGCTGGAACAGCTACAGCAGAAGTGAAATGATGTCCCTTTAAACAATTAATCACATAAATAAGCTAGTGGGAAAAACTGGCAGATGATGAGCAAAATTGGTCTGTATTAGACAAAGCGTTGCATACAATTCACTAGGAATAATTATTTGATTGATTAAAATTTATGGATAAATGTTTGAGGTTTGACACTTCATAATTGTACATTGAATCCAAACTGAATAACTTCTTGCATAAATTGTCTTCAGGTCCTTGGTATTGATCACTTGCTGCATTTTCATAATTACACCATTTTGCAATACGTTGGGGAAGGCCCATAGAGACTTTTGTTCCAACTCCAGCAACGATAGCTCAATACCAGATTTCGTCCTTCAATTGCCTTTGTGTTTCTTTTCTGTCTCAGCCAGAAGATGAATTTAGATTTCTTCTGGGCACTTAACTTTCCAAATCAGAACATTTCCTATTACACAAATGTTGCAGAGGAATGTTGGCTGAGGGATTTACACATACTACTTTCATTAGTTACAATTAGTTTAGTGATATGCCTGTGTTGTAGAATCTCCCCTGCCCATTTAATAATATATTGAATAAACACACAGTAAGTATATTACTGCCAAAATAAATGCTATATTATTATTATAATAAATATATTCAAATCTCTTTATGAACAAAATATTTTTTAAGCTTTTAAGGCATACAGAAGCATCTATATCCCTATATTTTTAAACACGTGTAACATGAAACTTTTTATTTACAGAAAGTTAAACTGATAAACGCACTCATGTTTTTTTATCAAATAGAAGTGGAACTTGATAGAATAAATAATTATTTGGGTAATTGCCTTAACTGAATGAGGAATCTCACAAGTTTGTTTTTGAAGGATCACAGAGTTGTATTTAAGATTGTGTATTGTGTTTGTGTGAACACAGTGTAACCGTGGAATTCTCTAAAATAACTGATTTTTAAAGATATGTGTCAAGATATTAAACTAAGAAACCATGTTGAAGACCAATTGCTTCTGCCTTGTTAAATACTTATGGGAGAGCTTAATTTTAAGCACAAAAGTAATCCTATGTATTACTTGTCATTTACAGTTCACTGGAACAACTTACAGTTTATCCTATGTGTGAGTGTCCGCTAAATCACAACCTCTGTGTGCTGATTATCTTTCTTTCACAAGAATGAAACACTGGAAAAATAAAAGTAAATCCCTAAGTGCATAGTGACAATAGTGAGTCCAAAGTGAGAAAGGAGATCCACTTTAGATCAGCATTGTAGCATCTGAACAGCAGCTTTATCAAGATTACAAATGTCTTCAAAATGTAATTGCTTTTGACAGTAGCAATACTTAATTACGTATAAATATATTTTGATAATGACGAGAAATAGATTAATAGGTCTGCAGAGCTCTTCTGCTTTTTTAGAGGGGGGTTGGGTTTTTTTTGTTGGTGGTGTTGGTTTTTAGTTCTGTCTTTAAGAGTGTGTTTGGATTAAAACTACAAGTATTGTAAAAAATTAAATGTGTGCCCAGCTAGCTAGCCAGTTACAAGGTGGATAAAACCTAACCATGCTTAAGGTTTGAAGAAAGAGGAATGTGAAAGTGTGTGGTTGAGAAGAAAAGAATAGATGGTTCTCTGTACACAGGACTCTCAGGACAAAAAGTAGAGTACTGAAATGGCATTAAGACAAACATGAAGAAAAACATTTTGACCACAAGGATAGCGAGGCACTGGAGAGACGTGCAGTCTTCAGAATTTCTCTTTTTAATCTGGTATCATGTTTAAAACAAAATATTGAATGTGTGCTCTTAGCGTTGATATTAAGCAAAGAACCAACACTGATTAACACAGCATTGAGATCAAAGTAGTACACATATTTAAAAAGATGTTAGTACATACAAGCTGCAATGGGATCTTCAGCCGCATCTGCTATATACGAAACAAATCTCTCAAACTTGTATTTGTACGATGTTATACACATGTACGCTTCCAAAAAACTCAGGGAAATTATCCAAATTACAAGTTAAATGTGGGTACAATTGAAGCATAGATATCTAGCTCAGAGCTGCACAATACACCATTATACATTAAGGCTGTGGCAGAGCTAGAAACTGAATCAAGATCTTTTAAACCACGGATGAGTTATTCAACCACAAAGTTAACTTTCCTACTGTAGTATTATCTCCTAAGTATGAGGCTTATCTTTCTGTACATGGTGAAGTTCATTTCTATTGACCAAAACAATATCATAATTAAATGCAAGTAGCAATCTAAATACTTTGCTGAATGAAAGCTTAAGCTAGGCACCACAGTGGAAAAAAGAGGCTACAAAGAGTAGACATAAGCTGTCTGTCTGCAAACTCAATATGAGAGGGAGGAAAAAAAGAAAGAATGCAGCTTTATCAGGCTTTTTTTCACATTATCCAAATTGTACAGATTTCTAAAGGAAAAACAAAGTTTTAACTTCACTGAACATGTCCAGCTGGTGTACCTACAACTGTGACGCGTATCAGATTAAGGGGACAGACGCAGCCTTACTCTAAAGGAACGTGGTGGGACGTGCGACCTGGGTGTCCTGCACCCAGCGTCACGAAGAGGGTGTGAGGTGCCCTACACCTCTGATAAACCCAGACCCAATTAGATGCATCTGATCATTTATGTGGTGTTTGCAGAAAGTAAAATATTTAAGCAGGGCTCCATGCGCTGATATTTTGTGGAGATTTGTTTATGAAACATCTAAAAAGAAAAACAGTGGGGCATGCTGGAGTAGGGGACTGTGCTTTTCTCAGGATTATGGAAGCCAGTATCTGGGCTAGATGGTGGGTTACGAAAGTGTTGGAAGTGACTGAGCCACGCTAAAGGAAAATAGTTTACCTATAAACTGGGAGCTAAGAAGAAATTATTTTTTAAACTGATTTTTGCTGCTTTTGTTATTGACTACCCAATAGTTCTCAGCTTAGTGAAACCTTCTGGGAATTTTTGACATGCTCAGATGAATAAAAATAAACTTTGCTTTCATTTTTCTATGTTATTTCATCAAAATTAGAGAGACCAAACTGTGGCTAGTCTTGTAGCTATCCTAACATTACAGTGTTAATGAGAGAAACAAAGTGTATATTCAGGATGTCTAATTAAAGCAGCTGTCTAATGAGTAATCTCAAGCACCCACATCTGAAGGAGATGGTATTGGAAACAACTAACAGATTAGGAAAGCAGAGACACTGATTTCAGGGATCTGAGGACATAGACATCAGCTCAAAGTCAGAGAGGGCAGCTGGGAACCTCAGGTGGAAGCAGTAATATAACTTCAGCCATCTCCCCATCCGAACTGGGATGAGAGAGATCAGAGCTCAAAGGAGCTGATCGTTAGGGAAAAGTGGGGAAAGGAGCCCGAGGCACTGGGCTAGCTGGTAGTCTGCAGGCAGGTGTGGGAGATTTATAAGGTCTAATGCCTATTTGCTATATCAAAGTGAGGGAGGGTATAACAGAGGTGTCCCTGCTATTGGAGGAGACCTTTGCTGGCAATGGTGTTCTGTGGGGTAATCCTGTTTGCACCTCCCTTCCTCCCAAAATGCAAAAGAGCTCTGACATGCTAGGAAATAGAGAAAAACTTACAGTTGCAATAGAGTGTGCACCTATGGCACAAATCCCTGTGCTGTTGGTGTTGGGTGAAGGTAGTCACCCTAATGTAAGGTAGTTGCTTCTGCCTTGAATGCAAAAGTCATCGACTGAGATACTGGGATAGAAGAGTCTGGAAAAAGTCTTCTGTAAGTAGGTGACCATGTGTTGACATTAAAAAGCTAAAGTAAAGCACTGGAATCCAAATGTGAAAGACATTGATTGGTGTGTATGTAAGACTGTGTTATTATGGGTGGTGTATGTAAAATCTGCATTGGTATGAACAAAACCTGGCTGTGTTGCTCACGTAGCTATCTATTAATCTTGCAGGTCATCTAAAATGACTATCGATAGTTTTTGGTTTTTTTAATGATAGAAGTTTGTGTTTGTATAGAATATACAGATATCATTTGATGAGTGATTTAAAAATTACTTTGCAAAAGGTATTGATCCTTCTGTAAAATCTTAGCTAGCATAAGAACAATTCCACCTGGCTTTAGGATAGATTTGAGATCCGTATCATACTTTCAGTTCATTTCAGAGGAAGAGAATCCTTTAAATTTGGGTTAAAAATCTAAATGCACGGTTGAACATAATATATAGAAATCTACGAACAATCTTCTTTTAAATCTTCTTTTAAAGTATCTTGGGAACTTCTAAGGCAATCATCCAGAGCTGGGATCTTGTTGCATTAGAACACTTGAGATCTCTTTGCCTTGTAATATAAATCTTTGATATCTGGCCCTGAAGTATCATTTACTCTAGACCCTTTATAGAGAGACTTTTCTGTTGAAAACACTCCATGATCATTTAGTCATTGGCTATCCTTACATCTCTTTATATCCTGAAGCCAGGAATCATTAAATTATGTAAATTAAATGCCATATTTTGCACTGTTATTCCTGTACTAAGCCTAATAATTTGTATTTGATGTATTATTTTCCCTGAAGCACTGAATCTTTGAAAACATCTGCTATTTCTTTCATTAGTGACTAATCAGTCATCTTAAAAATAATAATAATACCTTTTATTTTTCTAATTTGTGTTTGACTTTCAAAATCAAATTTTTGATATTATTACTCTATCTACTGGAAACTGTTACTCCCTGGAATAAAGTTTTGTAAAGTTGTTTAGAACGTGGTAACCAAATCATTCTCTGCACCTTGTTTTAAGCTTTTTCAATAAATGGAACCTTTAATTCTCCTGTAGTATGACATTTTCTCTGAATTTGCTACAGTTATTGTGTATCCTTTCACATACTCTGTTTTTTCCCCAATAATTTCTCTTAATATTCCAATATTAATAATAAATACAGAAGTAATACTGTAGCCATGTTTCTGGATGCTACTGCTCTCTCAGCCTCCTGGATGGGCAATATTGGAGAGAAATTTTGTGGTTTATAGTGATGATCTTATTTGGCTTGTGGTCAGACTTTTTTTATCATTCTTTGAATCTGTTAAGAGATCTAAATATTTGGATTTTGCAGAGGGATGCATATTGGTGGCTACAGTATAATTCACTTAGTAAAAAGTGGTTCACTAAAATGGGCTGGTAAATGATTCTGCACCTTGTTACCTCAATATCCCCTCAAACTGAGTTTTCAGGAGAAAATAGACAAAAAAAAATTGGACTTTCTGATGTGGTAGCTTTTAATACAAATTCATTTTGGCCTGAATGACTGAGATATTAAAAGATAAGTGATCTGGAATAGCATTTATTCATTAGCAAATATCTCCATCAGAAGAACTAACCCAATCAAAATATAGACAGATGGTGATAGTAGGATGGCTATTCTCTACCACGCTTCCATTTTATACCTAAAGCAATCATGCATTATTATGCAAGGAAGCATGATCCAATGTTCTTTACACTGCACGCAACATCATGATCTATATTAAATATCATAAATTCAGAGAAGCAAAAATTAGCCTTAAAGCCTTTTCAAAATAGATTTTGTTCTGTGATCCCCAACCAGACTCTTGATACAATACATGTATATTGTGCTAAATATTCAGTTTAACCTTTTGAATATTTTTTTGTTATTCAAGATAAAAAAATCCTAGCATGATGTTCTATGTTAGAAACTGGTATGGAGGCTTTGTAGATTTAAAAATAAGCAAAGTCATTGTTTTGGTTTTTGTTTGGTTTTTTTTTTTTACCTGAATAATATGACAGTTACAGTGTTCATGGCTATAGTAATTCGGACTTATCACTAAAACTATCAGCAGGGTTTTTCTTCTGGTCTCAGTACATGTTAATTTAATGCAAATCTCATACAAAAGGATAGCACAAAACCTGCTTAATTCTTAGGGTGGTTTCTGCCACCTTCCCAGGAAAAAAATTCTTGGACTCAAAATGCAGGTCATGTTTATGAAAGGTTACAATTGCTTCGTTCATTCCCATTTCTATTAAATAATTCCCTGTTTACTTTTCCTTTTACACAAAGTGAAATGTAACAAAGAGAGACAGATTTTTGTCAGCCCAGGCTGCTTCACTCTCCAGTCTGTTCTGTTAACTTATTCACCAGCAATCCTTACGTGCGTATGCGTTTCCTTACATCTGTCGTGTCCAGAAGAAGGGACAGCCCTGCTTCGTTACCCTATCTGATCTCTGATAAATATAAGAAGAGGGACACAGTAGCAGGGGACAAGGAAGGCTCATATATACAGTTCCTTATGTGAGCAGGGAAATTTGGCATCTTCAGAGCCTGGCCTAACAGAGGGCATTGTCTGGAAGAGGCTGGAACCCAAGATCTGGCAACAAACCAGCTGAATTGTAGGTGTCTACTTTCAGGGGAGGAGTGGAGGTCAAGGGTCTAGGGAACTATTGAAAAGCAGCTCCTAAATAATTGATTTTTAAGCAATTGCTTGTACAGATGTGGGAAAGAAACTCTGGAAAGGGGAGGACAAGGTTTGTACAAGAACAGAGAAGATGTAGGAATGGTCCTGGGAATTAATAAGAAAAATGTGAGTAACTGGCTTCACAGGTGTCCCTCTGCTAATGCTGAGAGTAGTGGGTGAGTTGGGTTTCTTCTATTTATCTCCCAAAGAAAGCGCTTGTCAAGGACCAAAAGAGCTCTTGAGATTCGGAGGTACAAGACTGGCCCAGACTTAGTCTCAGTCCCCAGACCATAATACCCTGAAGATGGGGGAGGAGACAGCTATATCCATTTTCTCAGGGAGATAAACCAATATGGTGAACCTTTCCATGGTCGCCCCAAGCCTGAAAGAAGCTTGGCTTGAAAAAAGCTTTCAATCAGAGCTTGAAACAAGCACCTTGTAACATCTCCTAGTGTGAAAATTCTCTTTAAAACATTTTCTATTATGTTGGTTCCCTTTGATACACAAGGATTAAGCCTGAAGGCAGCTTTCTTTGACAGCAAGAGGGGAAAAAGAATCAAAATACTCAAGCTACAACATTATCTTTTGGAGCATGTTCGGTTTGGACAGCTTTGTTGCCTATATCTTTTGATCTTTGCTATATTTCTTCAGGCCACAGGTACATTAGAAAAAATGAATATGTGCTGAATGTTTTTCTGTAGCTTCGCATAGGACAGGATTTGCTGAAAAAGGATCATTTTCATTTTGATCACTTTGACCTAGGTTGTCACAGCCATGATTCCTGTGGAAAAGAGGAGAAGGAGTGAGACAGCTCTTAATCTCACACTTTATCTCCAGTCCAAGTGAGTTCTTGGTGAAGAGGCAGAAAGAAGGAGTATGGGGAGGTACCTTTGCTGGCTGCTTCTTGACAACTACATTATCCATTTGTGTATATGCACCTGAAACAACTATTAGCACAATGCTATGCAAAACCAATTAAATCTATCTTGTTTAAACTCTTGGCTCATGCTGTCTCTCTGTCAACATGTTCTCTCCTGGGATTAACATTATCCGTCTGGCTGCAGGGGAGTTAATTTTCCTCATTGCAGCCCATATAGTGCTGTGCTTCACGTTTGTAGCTAGAACGGTGTTGGTAACACACCGGTGTTTTGGCTACTGCTGAGCAGTGATTGCACAGCGTCAAGGCTTGGTTTCCAAGCCCTTTCCACCCAAAAGCCAGCAGGCTGGGGGTGGCTGAGAGGTTGGGAGGGGACACAGCCAGCACAGCTGACCCAAACTGCCAAAGGGGTATTCCATACCATAGGATGTTGTGCTCAGCAATAAAAAGTGAGGGAAAGGAAAAGGATGTGGGGCTGTTCTTGGTTATGGCATTTGTCTTCCCAAGCAAGTGTACGCTACGTGCACAGTATGTGTACTGAGGCCCTGCTTTCCTAGAAATGGCTGGACATCTGCCTGCTGATGGGAAGTAGTGAATAAATTCCTCTTTTTACTTTGCTTCTGTGCGCAGCTTTTGCTTTTCTTATTAAATTGCCTTTATCTCAACACAAGTTCTTCCGTCTTTTTTCCCCCTGGGCTGTTGAAGAGGGGGAGTGAGAGAGGGGCTGGCAGCCAGGCAAGGTCAACCCTCTACACGGTCTTCAAAACTATACTTCTCAGGTCAGTAGGTAAGTAAAGATTCACTTCTGGTGCTGCCCTGTGCAACACTTCTCTGAATTCTGATTATTTTTGTCATTTGAATGATACAACCTTATAGTATTATTTTTCTTTGATAGTATATCAAGGACAGTACTACATCCTATCAACACACAGCTGTTTCCAGTTCTGATAATGCCGTACTTTTTGTCATCCTGTGGTTCTGCGAGTCTGTCTTGCACCTATTCTTGCAGCCCCAGCTTCTTAAATCAGTCTAGTCTTAAGTCATGTGTACACTGTTAAACTCTGTATTGTATTTTACTCCGCCCTGAGATATTTTTTTGTGATTTCATAATGTTTTTTTTAAGATTTCTAAATTAAGAATTATAGTACACATATATCTAAAACTATACACTGAAGTGTTCCTCTGCTAAGTATATATTTGTTTATGACATGAATACAGCTTACTTTCTGATTTATGATTGGGTTTTTAAGGTCACAAAAGTATACTGACGTTTCTTGCTAACGAATCCTCTTTTCCATCATGCCTCTAGTGCAATACTTCTGCCTTGAATACTGGCAAACAATGAAAGAGGAGCTGATGTCTTAATTCAAGTTCTACAATGGAAAAAGGAAACAAGAGTGAAAAAGCTGAATATATTTAATCCAAGTAGAGAACTGCCAAGTAAAAGAATGCTTACACTAAACCAAATAATATGATATGTTCTTGAAGTCACTTGTGGGTGGGCTGTTCATTTTGCTCTGCTATGTTGCAATTATATCCTGCTGAGTGCAGGAAAAGTTAGCCAACTCTCAACCTCCCTAGAACAAAAATCAGCATGTTGCCGTTTTTCTTCTCTACCAAGATGTCATTGTCAGCTCAACTTCCTGCTTGGTTCTTGGATGTTTTCTGTTTCATCCGATTCCTCGCATCATCTGGAGACAAACTTCAGTTACTTCCTTTCTTATCTTTTCTACAGAATGGGAAAGTGTGGTCTGAACTTTCATGGTGCCTCTAAGGATATGAGCAAAAGCAAATGCGGTGTTAATATTTTTTTCTAAATATCCCCTCCAATACACAGATTGTATGCAACTGTACAAGCTTATAATAGAAGCAGATAGAATGCTCTGTGCTCTATGAATTGTCTTCCAGTGTGGCTGCTGGCTGTGTGGGTGGCTTATGGCTTGGGACAAGAAAATTGCGAAACGTGGAAAAGTGATTATTGCATATGTGTTATGGAAAGCATTAGAAAAGTATTTTGCAGGTGAAAAGAAAAGTATAAAAAAATCAGGTTTTGTTTGGTGGTTTGTTGGCTGTGTTTGGTTTTGTTTGGGTTGGTTTGGGCTTGGGTTTGGTTTTTTTTTGGTTTTTTTTTTTGTTTTATAGCTTAGGAACACAGATAGTTTATACTAGTCAGAGCTTGATTTATAGTCATATATGGAAATACGGGTATATCCCAGAATAGAATTTCAAAGTGCCTTCCACTGATGTTATCTAGGTTGCAAATGTGATTATTATTATTATTATAATATTTGATCTAGCAATAAAAGTGTCAAAGAAACAACAATCATTTTCTCTATTGTAGTATTGGTAGCACTCAGAAATGACCATGCATGCTAAAATGATGTCTTAAAGTGCATTATATCTCATATCTTTAAGGTGTAGCTACTACCCAAATAAGGAGACATGAGTTTGACCTTGCAATCACTGCAGAATGCATTAACTGTATGCTAAATGCTTGTTATTGATCTCCAACTGAGTATTCACATCATTAAGTTCTGCAGGTGCTTAAGTGTGTGCAGGATTGGGGTTAATTTCCTTCCAATTCCTTTAAGGATAAGCTTCTCCTTCCAGCTTTGTTCAGCTCTGGAGGAGTATTGCTATAAATGTCTGAGCTTGCTGTCAAATGTTGTCACTACGTACACGAACACATATTTAAAGAAAAATGCATGTAAATATTGATAGCGTAAGAAGCATATGTGGAATCGCTGGGTGAGTGCAATGAGGAAATATCTATTCAAATTCTCAGCATTTTGTTAAAATGCAAATTTAAAAAAGGAGAACAATTGCAAGAAATGAAGTTAACTATGAGAAAAAAGTCATAAACACGGCTTGCCTAAGTGCTTCAAAAAGGCACTAGCAGACAGAAGTTTTTCCATGAGTGTCTTGTTACTGATAGCACTACTGCAGCTAAAAATTCCGAAGTCATTAATCTTACCATTTGTGTGCTTTACGGCAGAATGGCATAAACAGCATATTTCCTGTGACAGGGAGTACCTGTCCTGCCCAATGGATTTTGCTTTTGTCCAAGGGAGCAGACACCGTGCTCAGCCCCGGTCAGCTGGTTTAACCAGAGGATGCGACCAAAAGCCTGGGAAGTGCTATGCAAGGAAAAGCAGCAGACCACTCGCTACCTGTAAAGGTCAACATTTCCCAAAAGAGAGGGAAGCATTGGTAAAATGGCAAGCACCTTGCTTCCCTCTTCTCCTGGTGCTTTTTGGGAATTTTATGCTGAAATTTGCTAACAGTACTGAAAATCTGCAGTACTCCTTAAGTCAATGGAGAAATTGAAAGGCTGTTTGTGCTTTTAGTTAAATAGGCAATTTAGACAAATGCCCCAAATGAGGGACATATATAATCCATCTCTGCAGTAAGCCTAACACTGTAGAGTTGTTTTAATGTAAAATTTTTAATTCACTGTGAATGTTTCTTTAGGACTGATATTGAAAACAATAAATGACGATATTAATTTGTTTAGAGCATAGTCCAGTTAAGACTAAAAGAGTATCATCACTCAGAATAAGGGCTACTTTAGCAAAAGTAAATTTTGTTTTGTTATTCTTGTAACATGTTAGAAGGAAACAGATGCATCAGACTTAAATTTTAAGTAGATGAATTTGTTAGAACATAGAATAATTGCCAATGAATGTTGATCTCCTCAAAAAGTTCAATACCAAAAATGCTGTTTGTATTCACACCACTAGAAGAAAGCATTTGGCAAATCCAAATTTTAAATTAGTTTAATTTTCTCTCTTTCTAGTGTTCTGTTTGAACTGACATATGCACTTGTACTGTGTGGACTAAGTAGGAGGTCATTGCAGTAATGAGGAAAATTAAATGAAAACTTGCAAAGAAGGTGCAAACTTGCAGATCCCATATTTTGAAGGTCTAGTTTTGACTTATTTATTTTATATCAGAAACTTATATTCTCTCTTTCCTGGAAAAGAAAGATGAGGAAAGTTTGGGCAGAAGCATGGGAATTTTAAGTCAGGTGACATAGAAGAATAAAGTGAAAAAAAAATATGTAAAAAACCCCCAAACAGTTTGATAAAGGGAGATCAGGAAGGCAGCATATGAAAACAATTAAACAGAAAATAAAGTTTGATATTTCAGAAAGCTTTTTCATTATTTTCTAGCACTGCTTTCTATTATCTCTACCTTAAGAAGAGCTAAACACTGCCTACAGCATGTATCCTCATCCTTTTCAGTTCCACTGATTCAGTAAAACTGCATAATTTTGATGAAGAAAACTTCAGCAGTGTCTGTTCTACTGTGAGCCCTGGCACCTATTTGAAGTAACCCAGTTATGGATTTTACCATAGAATTTTCATTTGAAAGCTCTATTTTGGCCATTGTTGTACAACTCTAAAAAAAAAATGTCAGCTTCAAAATTAGGACACTGATTGTTTGGATACCTGTTTACCATGTTGAGGCAGAAAACTCAGTAAGTAAAAGACAAAGTGAGAGATATAATTTTTTTTTTTTTTAATTGGGTACTCAAGATAAGAGGTAGTAGACAGCAGGAAACTTCAGGTGGCCAACTATTGTTATTCAATACTGACCCTTGAGACCTTCACTGGCTGAATTTACGAAATTTAAGAGGTTTGTAAATGCTTTCAATAATGTGACATGGGAAGACTGACCCACTTGTCAATGGGTAGACAACTTACCTAGAGTGTGGGGAATCAAATTTCTTTGCCTGAAGAAATTAAGGTCTCAAATCTTGTTTCCCAAGGAAGTACCCAAACACTAGTATTCTGCACTTTGCTTTTCTTAGTATCTCTGACACACTTTTGTGTTTTATGAGCATCCATTGATGCAGAGTCTGGAATCCAGCAGAGCGGGCACCATTGTTATGGTTTCCATTATAAACCTGTTTGAAAGTGTGACATAGTTAATGAAAAATGTAAGTGGAAAAGTGGCACGTAACATGTCAACTCAGAAGTAACCTTAAAAAAACCAAAACCCAACATTGTTTAACCTGTAAGAGGACTAAAGAAAATGGTCTTGATGATACTTTTTACAGGACTGTAAGTACAAAAAGTTCCTTAAAAAGTGGCAAGTAATTTGTTTATAATATTGAACTGAAAGAAAAATGAAACCCAGTTGATAGTTGAAAAACACTAAAATTCATGGTGGGCCCTTTGATGTTTCATTTATGAATATGCTGCTAGCACTGTACATGGGACCCTTTCGGATAAGTGTCTGAGACTGTTCGAGAAGCTTTCCTCTCCTGCTTGAGCTGATACCCACTTCTATAGCTGGATCAAAAATGTGTTATTGTTTTAGGTTTTGTTCCCCTGGTAGCAGTTGCTAACCACTTCTTTGGCTGCAGCAGCCAAATTTCAACATTTTCTGTGCAACCCAGTTGGTGTGCAGCTGGGCAAAGCCATGCCTTCAAAGTTAAGCCTGCTTTGGGAAAGGTGGATTGCATCAGGTCATCGCCAAACGTCCCTTTCAACCTCAATTATTCGATGTGTCTATGTTCTATCACTCTCTTTTGTTTCTGTGCCCAGTGGATGGAGTGGAACTTTCCCCTGTGTAGTATGAGGTATGCTATGGATTTTCTTAATTTGACTATGAGAAGGAAGACACGGAGGAGGTTCCTTCCCTCTAGTTCATCACTGATTTTGGGAGTTTGTTAGAATGAGAGATGTCAAAAAATGATGATTCCCACAAGTATATTTTTTGTCAAATGTTAAAAGAGAGGATCAATTCAGAGAATCATGAACAGCTCTATATTTTAGCCTTTAACGAGAAGACCCTTTGCATTGTAATTACAGACTCTCAACTCAGTTATTAGCAATTAAATACGAATGACTGAGCTGTTACAGTTATTTCACTTACAGCTTTTTGTAATTTTCCTCACTGTGTTCCAACACCTCAATCAAGTAAAAGAAATTCCGCTTTTTCATAGAAGAGATTTTGAGCTCATGTCTGCATGTGTTAGGGAAAAGTTCAGCCTATGAGTAAGGTTTTCTACATTTAAAAAAAGTTTGGACCTTGAGGTATTCCTAACTTTCCCAGGTTGCTCAGACTAGGTTGCTCAGGACTTTATTCAGTCTGGTTTCAAAAACCTCCAAGGATGGAGACTATGTAACTCTCAGTCGCTAAAAGTTACCAATAATTATATTATTTTATCTCAAGCCTCTTCTCAGAAACACAGTATTTTCATTAATAATTTGGTATATATACCAGAGAAATAAATCACCTTATTTTTAAAAATCCCTTTGACTTCTGTTTTCCAGGTGGCAAAATGAGTGGCAGACGCCCTATGCAAGTGGATAGATGGAATATTGTAAGATACCTGACAGAATGGGAATTGGAGCCTTAGAAGTACTTGAACTTTTTGGCTAAATGGTTCCTGGGCTTTTTTTTTGTCACATGGGTACCTTTTTAAAGAGGAACTCGCCCTTGGTCTGAACTGAGAGAAAGGCTACACTGCAAACGGGCAGCTACCTTTGTACTTCCAGTTCCAAGGATTTAGTTCTGGGATATTCAAAATTTATCAACTTTTTTGCACCTGCTCAGTACAGCTTTTAAAAATTACAGTTTTGTTTTGTTTTTTTTTTCATGTCTGGATTATGGTTTGCTACTACCCTTACCAGCTTCAGAATATATATTTCTAATTAGTTCATCAGTAAACCAGGAATTAGTATTTTGTATCAGATATTATATGAACATCTGCTTTATTAAAACAAAGAACAAATTATCTAATGTGCTGAGTCCCTCTTTCAACACTTGAGAACATGCTTTTCCCCCCTTAAGGTCAGCTTTTCTTTGCCAACTGTGTTTCACGATTACTTTCAGAATTGATTAACTTCCAGTTTATAATGACACATCTAGCAGTTGTGAAATAACCAAAGTCAGCACTTCTTCCAATGTTGCATCTCTGTGAGCTGATTCAATCCATTTTATAGTTATTGAGTTGGACATTTCCTCATTACTCAGGGGCTGGTGCCAACCAAGGACTCTCGAAGAACCACAACCTCCAAACAAGCTCTTTGATTTTTTTTTTTTTTTCCCCTTATTGCTATAGTTGTGGTTAATTTTTTTTTTGTTGTTGTTGTTGTTGTTGTGTGTGTGTGAAAGTGAAGTTACAGATAGGCAGAAAGCTGGGGGTTGAAGGCCACAAGTTGAAAATTAGGAGAGTGCTCCAGAGCTTAAACTCCTAGAGACAGGAAAGTAAATTCTGCTCCAAAAGATTAAACAAGCCACATACATGACTGACTTACCTAGATTCTGCACAGCTTTTTGTCTGCTCTGGACAGGTGAGAACATTTATTTTTCCTATGATAAATTTTTCCAGAGCAGAAGTTCACTATACAAAGTTTGAAATTTACCACAGCTGAAGAACAGATCATTACATATTTGTTTTCCATTTTAATGAACAGCAGAGAAACATCATGCTAAAAATTATGTACACTTTAATTTCTTTTCAAACTTAAGATATACAGATTTAACTCTTATGCTATTTCACTTTTCTGTTATGGGTATGTTATCCTATCCCCCTGTGGAGTCCTGAGTGTCCTAACTCATTGTTTAGAAGAGCCAGAGTCAGCTGAAAGGATCAATCCCTCAAAGAGACAATAGACTTGTAGATATTGTTACAAAGATGTCTGTGCAGAGTAACTTCACTGAAAGCAACAGAAACCATTTGCTGATATTGAGTTACTTTGAATCTATGCAATTTTTATTAGGCTAAGAATGGGATCTGGCCTTATTTTCTTACTGTCCCTTAGGCTACAGAAAGAAAAAAACATATGGAAAAATTCAATAAGAAGTATTTTTAGCAGACTTTGTTTAGGAACTTCTGTGAAACCAGTCTGAAAAAAAAAAAAAAAAGTGATAATGTTTTCTGTCCAAAAGCACCAGATCATCATTTTTGTCCAAATGTCTTGGAATTGGGTGGAATTCAACAAATTGCTAATTCAAAAAAAAAAAAAAAAGCAATTAATTTGGTGTTGTAAAATAAGCAATTATCTTTAAAATGTCTTCTCTTCAAATTTTAACTTCTATAAAAATAATCATAAATGTTCTAAAAATGTTTGAAAATTAATAATTTTTGCAGAAGATCAAATGGAATGAATACATTTTTAAAATGTCTGTAGGGTGTGGAAACCATTTCTTTCACTCCTTTTTCAGCTGTCACAGGACTTAAAGATGTAGCAGTTTAATGTTCTAAACTGTGATAATTATCTTCTTACTCAGCTGACCATGCCTAGTGGGCCCCTCCACAGGAGGCACAAATTCTGCTGAAGAAAAATGAGGAAGAACGAACTTCAATAAACTCTGCATTACTGCATAATTACTCACAACTCTTTACCAGGAAACTACTGTGTCATTTTTATTGAAGTGGTAGAAGTGGGGAAAGAGTGTTTGTTATCATCGTTCAGTCAGATCTAAAAATAACTCCTGGTAGAAATCACACAAGTTATTTTAACAAAATTTTGCTTCCGTAAGGAAGAAATTGTTTCCTGTGTTCTGCTTTTCAAATGGTGATGCGCATCGTGTTCTCTTTGCAACTGAATTAATGTACAGAAACCAGCAGATGAACAAGTGTCATGTTGCAGTTTCTGGAATTTCGATATGAGAGCGCGAGCACTTTCGGTGGTTATGCTCATGATTAAAGGTTCCTGCAGAATTCACCAGGCTTGAACTAAAACATAATCCTTGCCCCTGGGTGAACATCCAGAAAGTTCAAATTCTCATGTTTTTCCATTGCAATTCTACTCATTATAAAGGGTCTTCCAACATGTCTGCAAATATATTTCCGCAGCATTTTAATAATATAAGCCTCTTCCTTAACCTTCCTGTGAAAACAAATGGTATCCAATCTAGCTCTAATCTATGTTATTGGCTATCTGTAGATGTATTCATCAAAAGTTTTTACTTTTTGAAGGAAACCAACTGAGGATGTTGTTCATCTTGGGGATTTCTGAACAATCATTTTACTTTATTTATCCAAAGTGCTGCTGCTTCCATGCTTCAAAGGGAGAGTGGAAGGCAATACATCCTGATGAGAAAATGTAGTAGAAATTACTGCAGATTAGCTAGAAAGAAGGTTTTAATGGTTCTTGCTGAGTTAGTTTTGATTATAAGTGACACTTCAGAATCCAGAGCTGAGAAATTCTGGTATTTCCTTTCATGTTGCTACGATCACTTGACAAGAAAATACACCAATTTACAAGTGATGGCACCTTAGTTATAACAATTTGGACAGCTGTTAATAAGAGTTTCATCAGTTCCTTTAAAATCTGGTAAAAAACATTCATGTCCAGCAAAACTTGAGCTAAGTAAGTCTAATACTTTGAAAGCAAGAACACCTCCACTGCCTGTCAGTAGCTACTGGCCATCCACAATTGTTTTAGAAATAAACTATCTATGGACTGATCATTTACCTACAAGAAGAATCTTTTTTTTTTTTTTTTTTTTAAGAGTAGACTTATAGGTACTGTCTTTCATCATCTGGACTTTAGATTTGATCTTGTGACATCCTGTGAATAATTGCTGAGGAATACCTGGTGCACAATAAGCAAGCCTTAAGGCTTCAATAGACTACTAGTAAACAAATAGATCGATAGACCTAAGGTCGTCTTGTTCTCAGCATTATATGTGTATAGATATATACACGAACATGCACAGGCGCAGCTATGTGTATATATGTAAGTCTGTGTATCTGTTTTCTTTTGTTTTTGTTGAGCTGTTGCATATGTTTCAAGTAGCAGCTACAATCACACTTCTAAAAAACCCCCAAGTTTTCTTCAAAACCCATTTTAATATTTTCTGCTCCCTTAGCTTTGTCTTTAAAAAGACAGAGACATGAGGCTCTTGGAAGAAGTCTGATGGGAAGACGCACTAAATGCAGATTTTTCATACTACATCAGTATTTTGACAAATAGCAACATGTACATAATCCCAGTTTCTCTGCCAGCCAAACCACAATGACAAATGTAAATATTTAAGTACAAGAGAACAAATAACCTTTTAAATAAAGACAAATATTTTAAAATAAAATAAGCCTGTATTAGACAAAACATATGATCCTGGATGAACACATACAGTATGCCTTGGAATGCTACTCCCGGTGACACACAAGTTGGACACCTACCTAGTGAAAGCCAACGGAGATTGCTTGTATTCTGTGGAGCCTTTCTATTAAAGATGTGAAGTTGTGAGTGCTAGAGGATGCCTATACATTCAAAATACACAATTTTGCACGCAAGAGATTTCTATGTTTCTGTTTTACAAATATACTTTATCAGTCTCTGATAATTAATTTGCAAGCAGGGCATGCATCTAGATTTTTAAGGGCTTATGAAGATTGAAGATCATGTGGTCTCAGTTGTACTGAAGACCAAGGAATATGTTTTAGGCAGAAAGTTTCACGTAGTAATAAAACATTAATAGTCTGAATTTTGCTAATCCAAGTTGGTTTTTTTTAAGCTGTAAATACATGTTTCCTTTGTATAGAAAATCTATTTTCTGCCTTACTAATTATTTGAAAATTTACTTTGAAATGTGAAATAAAATACAAATTAGAAATATCTCATGAAACAAAAAGATTTATTGAATTAGGACTGTCTAATAAACATTTTAATTACACAGTAACATTTTAGTATTAAATCTCATCCATTTTCACCATATTTAATTGAATGGCATAATGCAGTAGTTAATATTAAATTAATCTTAAAATTATTACAGCTCGCTCAATGTCTGTCTTTAATAGAATAAAAAATTCTTCTCACAGAAAAATTCAGAATAATTTCCCACCAGATACTTTAGTAGACAACAAAGCTGTCTCTTCCAACGAAAGTATTTTTCCAGTTGAAATTTTTTTATTTCAGTATGTTTCCAAATGTGTTAGGGAAGAAGTTATTCTTCTTAAGTTTGCTCACCTATCAACAGAGTTTAAAAAAAATGTTGTCCAAATGTGTGTGTACGCATGTGGGTAACACACAAAAAATTGTGCTGCATAGATGGTGGAAAAATAAGATTTTAGTAAAAATAAGAAATCCAATTTATTTTAGTTAGATTGTGCTATTCTTTCTCAAACAGACCTCCAACTAAGTAGCTATACTGTAGCCATGATGACCACTTGATTCTGTTTGTAGTTTCAAGATGAAGAAATATTTATGGCAAAGGTATTTTAAGTTGATTCTGATTTTAAAACTCTTTATTAGAATACCTAGAAGAAAGCATTTAATCCTTCAAAACTGAACTGATAATGAAAACAAATGTAAAATTTTACTTGATCAAATTAACCATTTTCAGTCTTCACCTTTACATCAAGACAGAGGCAAAGCTGTAGCATTTCCATAACTGTGGGTGATTCTAAGGAATCAAGGGCAGACAAATGAGATCTATGGATTCAAACTGTTGTCCTCCAGTCTCATCAATAGTACTTCTTTATACAAAACACATCGCTGATTCACTTTGCTCCATTTAGCACGCACTAGTCAATATGAATAAGTAACAGTTGAAGAATTGGTCCTTCTATTAATAGAAAATGCATGAATTTCAAATGCAGCATATTGCAGTAATCAAACACTGCCATATATGGCTTTTAATAGGTTAGTTTTTTAAATGGTGTTAAATCATCATTCCAACCTGTCAAATTTTGTTTATAAAGACCATATATATTTGGCAAAGATTAAAGTTCATGTAGGTGACCTTGGGGCTTTTTTTAGGCTCCTCACAGTTTGTCATACATATATTACACACAAGTGAGTAGAAATAAAGGTCAAAGATCATGTGTCTGAGCACAGCATGAGAAAATACAAATTGAGATGGGGAAAAGCCATGCCAAGGGCTGTGCGTATAACAAAGCTTCTTATTTGTGTGCTTAAAATAAAACAATTCTTATCTTACATAAAACTGACTCAAAATGGTGTAGCAGACCCTGGTCTGCGCTGTCCTTAAAACCATACTTGGAAGTTTGAGATAATGCTAGTTGTCGTGGTCCTAAATCATGCCCGGGACAGTGCTAAAAAATGAACATTGCGCAGTGATATCACATTCATATGTATGCACAAACAATTGTTCTGCCTGAACCCTTACCCCGGCATCGCTTAGATTTCCAGAAGAGATTCGGACATAAAGGCCAGTAACAGGCGCAGGATGAAATCGCTGTGGTTTATTGTCACGCTTCACGTGCAGGTCACCAATACATCTCCTTGACGTTATTACATCGTTGCAAGGTGCATTAGGCACTCCGCTGCAGCATCTGTCTGCCGCTGCCCTTGTCACTAGTCCTTGAGATCTGGGCTGATGCCTTCTTTGATTTTGTTTGCTCTACTCTGTCCGTGCAGCACTACTAGGTATATAATTACAGCAGAGGCAATTGAGGTGGAACGTCTGATTTTAAAGGTGAATTATCCCATTGAATTACCTACTGAATTTAAGGCATGCTGCAACATTCAGGCATTATGCAGGTTGTGATGTGGATTATTTTATTATTTTTTTTAAAGAGAATCAGACTTGATAAGGATAGAGGTGTTATACAGCTGCCTAATTTTTCTTTTTACGGGATGGCTGTTTGGAGTTTTCTAGTTCTTAGTCTTCACCATTTATATTCATAATCAGCAACCAGAAAGCTACTTACAGCTACAAACGTGCACAAGCTCAGAGGCTGTACAGGCTCCAAAACCATTTGCAATCAGCAGTTGCAAGTGGAATCTGTCTGAATAAGATTTTGACTTGCTTATCTCTACATTTTTTGTGTTATTCCAAATATGAAGTTCAAAGAGAGTGTTTATAGGCATAAAATTTACAGGAAGAGGGATATAAGCAAGAGCAAGAAAAATGGCAATTTTTCATCAATATGTGGCTATCTTGGCATTGGCTTGGATGGAGTTAATTTTCTCTCTAGTAGCTGGTATACTGTTATGTTTTGGGTTCAGTATGAGAAGAATGTTAATAACACACTGATGTTTTCAGTTGTTGCTAAGCAGTGTTTAGTCTAAGTCAAGGGTTTTTCTGCTTCTCATGCCCAGCCAGCGAGAAGGCTGGAGGGGCACAAGGAGTTGGGAGGGGACACAGCCAGGACAGCTGACCCCAACTGGCCAAAGGGGTATTCCAGACCATGGGACATCATGCCCAGTATATAAACTGGGGGGAGTTGGCTGGGAGGGGCAGATCGCTGCTCAGGAACTAACTGGGCATTGGTCGGCAGGTGGTGAGCAATTGGATTGTGCATCACTTGCTTTGTATATTCTTTTATCATCATTATTATTTCCCCCTTCCTTTTCTGTCCTATTAAACTGTCTTTATCTCAACTCACGAGTTTTACCTTTTTTCTGTTTCTCTCCCCCATCCCACTGGTGGGGGAGCGAGGGAACGGCTGCGTGGTGCTAAGCTGCTGGCCGGGTTAAACCACAGCAATGGCAGTCCCAAGAAATGAATGGCATTATGTGTTTTAATTTGTACTCCCTTGCCTTAGGCTGTTTTACACGCTGCTAGGATAACAGTCTTCTTGGATGTCAAATCTGTCATTTCTTTATTTGAATATATAGGGGAAATTCCTACCTCACCTTTATGACAAGCAGCTGATGTGATACAAAATTGTGTGGGAAAAATATTTTTGTACAGTAAATGCCACTGGTGATGCAATTATCTGGTTATTTTATAATCCTTACAAATCTCATTTTTATAATTCTTTTTACCAGTTGTGACTTGACTAACTGTGCCATATCAAGTGACAGATGGTGGTGAGAAAATATAGTGAGATTAATATGTAATTAATATATCTAAAGTGTAATTCATTTATTTAATAAGTATTCTCTCAGGACTTGCTCTATATAGAGCTGGCTAACAGATCACTGCAGTTAACATTAGACTTCACTGGACTCCTGATCAAGATCATTATTAAAACCTGTTCCTGATATTGTGGCAACACTTATTTAATGTTCTAGATGCTACTTGAGACACCTTAGAAGCTCAGGTGGCAGATATTACAGGCACAGCATATATATTAAGTTAAATTTGAAGTGAAAGAGTGGATTTCAAGATTTAGCCCCTTTAATTACACTGCAGGGTTTGAAAGGAATAAAATAAAACAATACTTTCCCTATTCATATCTGATAAAGTGAAGTAGTTTAAAAATCAGAAATTCTCTTAGAGTGTTACCTCATCAATCTACAGTTGTATAGTAGCATAGAAGAGAGTTGCCCAATAACTTAACACCATTGTGCATTATCCTACTTTGGACCTTACCCAGTTGAGAAAGGATAGTTTAATAATTTTAATGAATGCCATTGCTGTCTGAGGGTTTGTTTTCTTTTTCCTCAGAGTCTTCTAATGATCTAGGAATATACAGTACAGTTGTGTCTTAATTTATCAATAGCAGCTGATGGGAATACGGTGTTTTAAAGAGGGCATTGATCTACAAAGGTTGGATTGCGTCCAGTCCTCAATGTCCCATTTTTCAGAAATGTGGGGAAACTGGATGGAAGAAGTTGCTTTCTATCATCCTGCCTTAATTTTTTTCCTTCAGTAGTTTTATGAGACAATATAAGCTTTCTCAGATGAAACAGTGAAAAATCAAATAAATGTATACGCTCTACCAGCTCGCACTAAAAAAAACAGAACTGTAATTCTCAAGAAAAGCTAAACTGCAAGGAGTTATGCAAGAAGGGGTTTCATTTTTTCTTTTTTTTTTTTTCCATCCACGTGTTTCTGTTACTTCTCTATGTACTATTCCCCAGAAAACATCTAAAATAATTCAAAATCTGGTTGTCTTTTTCAAGTGAGGTTACACTATTTTTATTACATACATGTTTGTCCTGGGCTAGGCAGAATACGACTGCAGTTACGAAATGGAGTCCCTATTGAATACTGGCTTACAGATTACTAACACGAGCATTATTAAAGTAGTGAAAATAATGACCCTCACAGACTGTAAAGCAGCAATAGAGATACCACGTAGCTGAAGCAATAGCTTTTGATCCCTCAGTCATCTAAACTTCTTGCATGAGCCTCTCCAGTGGAGAGATGTAACTGAAAAAAAGCCATAGCTCTCAAGTGGACAGAATTTGCTCCTTTTCCTTTCCTGTTTCAGGGAATCTGTTATCTCTGGGGATGCAAATTCTCTCCTTCAGTCGTACTGAGTTCTGTACCTGTGTATACCCTGAAGAGGCAAGCACTTTAGTAATACAATATTTTCTTCTTTTTCTTACCTAAATTTCCTTCCGATGCATCCTTAAAAAAAAGTCCATAAACATCATTTTTTAAAAGTAACATCAACACTGCCTACTGCACCACATCATAGTATTTAGTTAGCTATGTTATCTTTCAGACCTGTCTTTTTAATAAAAAAATGTGGATAAGGGCAAGTTACTTACCTAGAAATACTTTTCTTCACTTTTTTTTTTTCTTAAAAGTATTTGGGAACAAATTCTTCCCTTTGAGATGAGATGTTATCCATTGCAGCTGAATTTGACCTCTTGTTCTTTTAAGCTTCATTGGAAAAGCCTCAACACCTGTTTTGAAAAGCTGGGTCCCACCCTTTGTAAGAAACAAGGAAGAACATGTCCTTCATAAAAGAATGAGGAATGAAAAAGGAAACTTTCTGGGCGACTAGGGTAGGCAGGTAGTCTATGATTAAACAGCCAGATAGCAAAAGATGCTCAGGGAAAAGGGAATATGAAGGTTTCTAAAACAGGTAAACGGGAGACAGAAGTGTGGGGGGAAGAAGTGGTAGAAAAAATGTAAGATAAAGTGGGTGTAAGTCATACCCAAATGCAGTAAGAATAGTACAGATGGGAGGCAAAAGTTATGTGTAAATCAGAAGTATATAATAGTATTAATGTTACTCAGTAAGGGAAAGCATCCTTGGAATCAGACAACTAAAAATGAAAAAGCGCATTCCTGATCGTCTGCTGTAGGACATTAACCCAGCTAGAGAGAAGAAACGAGAGATGACACAATTTTTCAGGTATGGACCACACAGAAAAAATGTCATTGTTATAATAGCCTGGGTAAAGTAATGACATTTGTACAAAAGACTAAAATTTGGGGGTGGGGTGGGCTACTGTTCACAGAGTAAACTCCAGCAGAATGTAAATCAGATGCAGGACAGGTACCATACTGCTGATGCAAATGAGAATATGTGGTAGCTTGTATGGGCTGAGGAGAAGTACAATTAATATTTTCATGAAATACATTTAAGCATCTTCACTTAACACAAAATGCGGTTTTGAATTGCTTAGATATCTACAGTATGTCCCAGGTGCAGGAAAGAAAGGAGGTTTGTTGATCAAGGAAACAATTTTAATAACTCTCTAACTAAACATCTCATTACATTGCTACATTGTTTTCAGTCCTAGAATATGTCAATAAATTACAGGGTATCAGTGATTCTCCACTAAAGTGCCCAGTTTCCCTTATGCTTTCACTTTGACAGAAATGGGGATGTAAACCAGGACAGATTTCTAAAAAGAAACCTTATTTATAGGTGCAAGTTAATGGCTATTGCTGAGACAAGCACTCTCAGAGATCAGTTCAAATGTTACTGCCAATGGGTGTCACAAACAGACCACCAGAAACTGCAACAGTACAGGACAACTGCCAAGGGAAGGCAATACGCTTCTGGAAACAAATAACCATTCAAATTAAGTTTTAACATGCAAAAAAAACCCCAGATAAGGACATGTGGCTGAGTGTTGTAGGCTAATGATTTGATGTTAGAAGAGAAATAAGATTTGTAGGGAGAAATAATGCATGTGTATACACATGCGCACCTATTCTTATATGTAATTATATAAATTAGACCAGGCTTTTGGATACACAACTTTCCAGAAACAATTGCAAAATAAATTCCTATTAACTTGAAATAACATGGAAGCAAAACAAATTCAGATTTCAGATACGTTAAAAATAGAGTGGGCTATTCTGAATGGTCGTTTGCAAATTTCGCATAGTGACAAGCTATGTGTCTAAATATATTTGTAAGTTTTGCATTAGAAGCCAAGCCTTGTCATCCTGGAATGCACTAAAACATGTCTTCTTATGGACTGAAATGGGAACAGGGTTACCATTAATTATTGTCATAGGTCTGCATTAGTATAAATGATTCCTTTCTGCATTTCCATAGAACTCCCTGCCCTAGACATCACCATCCGGAACTGAATATCCACATGGAAACCATATTTTTCTATATATGCCTTTCCCACTGCAATCTATAGCATAATGCATAGGTAAACATAGGTACAGATATGGTGCCTGCTGCAGTCAGGGGTGTGCAAATGAAACATGCCTATTTCCTTCTTGTTAGAAAAAGGAAAAAGCCTTCATGCTTCCCATCTTGGCTACACGGACAGCATCCTGATCTAAGCGAATGTAATAAATTAATCCTTTACTCGTCTCTTGTGAGAGAAAGCCTCTCCGGTCATTCATATGAGATCGTGTGCATCTTTAATCATATGCTTATGTGCTTTGCTGGGTGAGAAAGGAAGGCACAGCTATTGGATGCTAGAGACACAGGGAATTCCACGGGAAGGGAGAAAGGGGTTCTGGGCTCCATTTAAAAGCACTCGGTTTCAGCCCTGAATATTTTGATAGAAGTGCTTGGACTAGGACTTCCACTGCAGGGAAGACTCCTACCAGGAGTCTTGGTAAAGGCAAGAAGTGGTGTAAAGCAGGAGGATGTACCTCCCAGGTCTGATTATTTGACAGTTTTCCTGTCAGTGAAATTAGAGAAGCTGATGTGTAGCTAGGTGTTGGGGAAAGAGTTTTTAAATTAGCTGTAAATTTCTACGAACCTTCACTTTCTGTCAAATGATTAGAAGAGTAAACTGTCAAAACGCAAATATTTAGGTGTCTTAGGCAATCTAGTTTTAAAGTGTTAGGGACGGGGTGGGAGGAGCACGGCTCCAATTCTCGAGCAGAGCCATGCAACAACTCCATACGATGCCCACAGCTGCCTGGTGTGGCAGAGCCGGAGGCATGGGATGGGCGTAGGTGCTCCAGGCGTTGAGATGGATCTGTCAGGGCTCCTCCATGGGCTCCTCTCCACGGGGCACAGTTCCTGCCGCGAGCCTGATTCCTATAAATCTCTGTTACTCCTGGAGTAAACTTCATCTGAGCTATTAGAAAGAAAGAGGCCAGAAAGCTGGTAGAAAGTGACAGGGATAAAGACTTCTAAATAACTAGCATTAAATGAACTTTCTTTAAATGCTTTAAAACCCCAGAGAAACAAAAAGGTGCGTTTACACTTCGGCACTGTGGTGTTGGCAAAGCCAAGATCCAGCTCATAGGCTGAGGAAACGCACTCTGCAGATGGCAAAGGCAAAGCTCAGTCCCAGTTCGGACTCTAGCAGCTGGTATCCTAAGTTTTGTATCCCTCATTGGTCTCGCTTCCTTTCATGTAACAGCCAGGCTGTTATTTATTTTCCCTTTTAACAAATGGGGCTTTTGTTCATCTCCTTCCTTCAAGCAGCCCCTTCAGTAATCTTTGTTTGTTCCTGAATTTAGGACCAAGTTGCTGAATCATCTTTGACATGAAACACGGCCAGAGTAATGTATGCAAAACAACTGAGTGGAGTATGAGAGTGCTAATCCACTTGCCTTTGCTCCTGAGAGGAAAATGCACCTTGCCGCTGTCATGAGAGGCAGCAGAGCAGAGTCAGAGGAATTGACCCAGGGGCTGCATCACACGTAAAGGGGTACCATAAACTTACTTGCCGTGATTCTTTGTGGGTACGGTCAGAATTGGAGGGTGGGTGTTCTCTTTCCAATATCTCATGTTAACTCTTGGAAAAGGGAGCAGCTGCCTCTTATGCTGCAGAGCAGCCTGGTGACAGTGCATGGGAACAGATGGCAGAGCAAGTGTCTCTTTCTTCGCGCTTAGGCAGTCCCCTTCTCTCCTCCTGCCTCTCACAGCCAGCCTCAGTGAATTTTCTTCATGGTATAAAGACACTAAACCTTTTCTTTTCACTCCAGGAAACAATCACCCTTGCTCTTTGAGGAGTAAAAAAAAAAAAGAGGGGAAAATCTAAAGCCCTAATTTCCCTTCCCCTTCTTTCACAGGTCAGTCAACTGAAAAAAGAGATGAGCTTTAAGATTTTTTTTTTTCTGTTCCTCTGCATTGATATATCGACAATCTTAACAGCATTTGGTAGTTGCCTTGCTGTACAGAGAAGCTATGGGATAGTAGAATTCAAACTAGGGAAGAACTAGTGTAGCCATTCCTCGACTTCTGCATCAATGCCAGAGGTTTTTCCTTTTGTATCAATAATCTGAAAACATAAAGTCTTAGTTTATAGATATAAAAATGGGTAGTTTATACAGATATAAGCAAAACTTCTGCACAGCATATATCACCTAGTGACTGTTGTCTGTTAAGTGTTGCTAGATGAGGAAAAAAAGTATAAACAAGAAAGAGGTTTTAGCTATTACATGGTTTCCCTGTGATTTAGACAAACAAACCAAGTTATTGAAAATGTGCAATGCCTTGCACCTGCCGAGAATACAAATTAATTTGGAGGTCATATGGACGCTTTTAAACACCCTGTTATGGCAAACTCCACTGGGACCAAATTAACATGGCTAGGTGCTCTGCTCTTTTGTAAGAGGAGTCCCCCCAGCCGTTGCGAGTCCGCCGCTGACAGCAGCGCCTGGAGCAACTAGACTTGGATGGGAGATGCTGGTGGTAGGTCACAACGCCGAGACTGATTCATTCAGACTGTCTGCAGGCTCACTTAGTGCCACTGAGTGGGCTGCACTCTCTTTACCTTTGCAGTTGTGAAGTCTAGAGATGCATGCATTTTTTAAAAGGCAATTTCAGATTCTGACATAACTCCAAGACCTCTGGGACTTCAGACGCTCTGTAGACTCTGTAATGCCTAAGCTTTGATCCATGCTTGCCGTCAGGCCCCGATTCCTGCAATTACAGTTGATCCTATAACTCTTACTGTGGCACATTTGGAAAGAATCAGACAGCAACCTAATGCAAACCTCAAAATTCAAATATACACTGAAGCGAAGCAGAGGGTCATTTGTTTCTGTACCTGGTGAATACTGCATTTCCCAAAAAGAAAATATTAATCACAACTCTCGACATGCCGTGTGTTAATTGAATATAGATTTTTTTTCAATGCTCCAAAAAGATCAGAATATGAGCTAGATATTTGCATGGAGAAGCACTTGAACATATTTGTTGATTAAATACTCCTACGAGTGGAGTCTTGTCTCTTTATTTCAAGGTCTTTAGAAATCCTTTCCTGATCATCTCCCCTTGTAAACAAGCACTCTTTATGTATTCCATTAATAGGTGTTTCGTAGTGCTGCAGATGAATCTGAAGAGACTGGACCCTGGGAGACACTCTTTGTTATGTGCTAGTCTCTTCAGGGCTTTGTAGAATGTCACTTTGAAAATGTAACATGATGGAAATTGGTGAGCTGTGCTCTCTCATGCAATAGAGTTTACATAAACATTGAAATGTTGTTTCTGGTTGATCTCGCCTGTAACTTCCATGAGCATTGTCCTCAAGCTACTATTCATTAAGTAAGGGAAAACACAAAATATTTTGCTTATGTGCTCCGTGTTGTGAAATCATATAAAGTTTTTAACTCAGTTGTATATTACTTAACTTGGCATTGAAGTGGCAAAACCAAAACCACAACAAAAACCTCAGGCCACAAGGCCAAGATAGATAATTTTGCAAGTACCAATAAAATGTTATAGCTCTGTCAATGTTCATGGAACATGCAGCTAAGTCTGGGGTTTTTTGTTTGTTTTGTTGGGTTTTTTTGTGTTTTGTTTTTTTTTGTTTTGGTTTTTAAGTAGGAATGTTTTTGATGTGTCAAAATAAGCCAGAGTCTTTAGCTTAGTGAACTCGCAGTCCAGGGGCTTTAGATACAGGTGTACTTGCACAAGAAATCCCAATGATTTGCACTAAAAGTATACAGAGTCTGGATCGAGGTAGATAGATAAAGTAGCTGTAGAATTTTTCTGAAAAGTTGAAAAGTGATCGGATGTATGTTCTTCTATAACTTGTTCCTGAGAGGGTGGGTAGTGCAACTGCTCCTGATGCAGGCTAAAGCTCTGTGAACTTTTGTGCAACTTCGTTGCCTTCTTGGACTCTGGATTATATTAAAGAACAGAAATAATTACACTGAGGGGCCTGTCCTGCATTCCTAACATAAGCAAAATACTTAATGGATTTGCAGTGTAGGTCTGTCTTTTGTTTAGGAAAAGCTTTGAAGCCTGTTGAACAAGGACCAAATCAAGATCTTTGAGCGAGACCCAAGTGGCGTTCTGCAGAAATAAGAAATACACTCCGCGTACACAGAGCATAATTATTTACATTTGGTCTGTGGATTCTTTGTAATCTGTATTCCTTTGACATGCAGAGATTTCATAAGCGTGAGCTGACTTTTGAGATGGCAAGAAACACAGCACTTCATACAGAGATGTTGCTTCAAATATAAAAAATAGGAGTGACAGGCATGACAGTGTGTGCATTCACCACTGTCCTCTACTGGCTGGTTTTAGAACTGTGCAGCTCTGTGTTGATTAACACTGGGCAAACAGGAAAAAATTTGCTGTGCCATTCATTCAAATTTGAAAACTAGTCCTGAGTCAACCATACTCATGGCTGGTTTGTGTTCATCCTCCCATAATGTTAAAATGAAAAATGTATCGGTTTTTTTTTAATCAGTTGCCAGGTTTATAAGAGTGAGCTAGTATCTTTTTTTTCTAGGCTAGCTGATGCAGTTAGAAAAAAATGGACAAGATTTCAGGCACAGAAAGCTACATCGTGTCTGACAAAGAAGCCCAAACATGCAAGTAAAGCAAATGTTAGAAATAGGTGACCTGAGTTTAACCTAACTGCTAATTGACTGGCTTCCTCAGAGAAAAGGGAGACCTGATACCTTCAGGTAACAGGGCTGCAGTGGCAGAAATGTGAGGTCCCTGCTACCTGTGAACCTGAGAAAGAGTCTCTGTGGCTCCCACATGCTCTCTAGAGCACTAAGGAAAATGTAAATGCTGAAATTAAGCCATTTAAACCTGGCTTTTTATGGCTTAGATTGATATATAGCACTTTGGGGGCATTATGCTTTGATTTAGTTTTGGTCGTCCGGTCCGTTAGTTCTGTGTTAGTCAGCAGGAATATGCACAGCTATTTCCCTTATAGCACTTTCCTCTGAAGAATGTTAGCTTACCTGTTGCTATATTATACTTCTCTTAATTATAGAATGTGATAAAGGCTTTTCATTCATTGCAGCTTAAGCATATTATGTAGTTCAGCATCTTGCCACAAGGATTTTTTTCATACTTGATGAGGGAAAAATACAGCATTTTCCTTTTTCACTGATCAGCTCTAAGCACTTCTGTATGTGAAGAAGCTGGTTTTGTGTCCCTAGCAAAGAAGCAAAAAGGGAAACCAACCTTTTCCTTTAGCTCGGGAGCACAAGGTTGGTTTATCACAGCCGTGTTTGCTCTAATTGTGTTCAGAAAGGCTATACGTGTATGCAGCAGCATTTGGGAAAATGGCTGCTTGGAGACATAAATGTCCCCTGAGATCTCACAGTAGCGATGTAGCTTTGATTTCTTTCCTAATACAATAAAATATTGTATGCTCTAATGCTGCCTCAAGTCCAAGCAGCTTCTTGCTTTGTTTTCCAGGGTGGAGGACAGAAGAGGGGAAGAAATATGATTGGGAAGGATGTTGCTTCAGACACGTAATCCGGATTATCTGACACTTTTACACATTCCTTTCAGTGGCAGAGCTGGAGCTAGTCGAGGACCACTGGCAGGAGGGTAGCAGTGGCAGGGCCACCCCGGCTGGCACAGGGCAACCTGCAGCTGAGCTGCTTCAGTGTGGCAAAATGGAGGCACGTCTTCTTAGCAGTGTGCGGAAACCTCAGCGAAGAAGCAGTCTGGTTCTCATGGTAACCAGGATTTCCATATACTGCAGGGGTACACACAGTCTGACATCACTTTGCTGCAGGGAGGATTTCTGTGCATGCTCAAGGACTAAATTAAGCCCTTTGTAAATGGAGAATGCGTGTCCATTTTTGTGTCTGGAAGTGTATGGCTTTCCCTCTATGAAAGGGAGAGGAAAAGAGGATGTAAAATTTTATTTCTCTAAGTAGAAATAGAAATAACCCTGACACAACCAGCTTCTCATTTTTGGCTTGCATCCTGTTTAAAAAAGCAATAATATCTTGCACAGCTGGCAGGAAAGAAGGATGCTAGCAGCTTCTTTAGGTCTAAGAAAATTTGCTTTGCTAATCAGAACATAGAGAAACGGATTTACTAAATGTTAGGTGATGGTTTTTGCTGCAACATCATATATATACAGATTTTAGCAGGGAAAGGCTGTAATGAAGATGTGATAATCATCATGCATGATACAGTGACATCTGGTGTAAGGCATGCTGTGCTGTGCGCTGCAGTTCCCAGCTAGGAAGATTATCCATGTGCTTTGGTGTTATTGGACTCTGCCGTGGTGAGAGATCTCCTTGCCCCTCATTTAAGATGAGTCATACTTACTGTAATATCTTCCAGGGTCCTAAATTATTCTATTTTTTTATATATACATATATATATATATTCTGTCCTGGGGAATTATAATGCAAGAGAACCTGACATGAAATCTCTATTGTTCTGTTAGGGAGACAGGGGTTGTCTGAGTGTAGAAGGTCTACAGTTGCTTGTAGATCATTTGTAATAAGCCTGTATAGAGACCTAAAAAAGCTTGAAATTGGCTGGAGGTTGAAGGCATTTAGCATACTGAGGGATCTTTTCCCTTTTTTATTTTTTTTTGGCAGTAACACCAACTCTGAACTGAAAACATTTCTCATAGAGCTATTTTGGCTTGTATTGATCTAAATCATTTTGAATCCTTCCACTTGCAAAGCTTTAGTATGGGCCTGTGTGAACTCTGCTATACGGAGATCTTGCAGGGGTAAGGCAGATACCAGTTACTATAGTGCAAAGCTGCAGTTCTTCCCTTTTTCTCACTATAAACTCTCATCTTCCTAAGTGAAGTTCAGTGGAGCTTTGCATAGGTGTGGTATCCACACCACCATCTCAAATGCATGATAAATGACCCTTCGATTTGTTTGATTTGTGAGCAGGGCATTACTTTGCAATGTGTTTTGTGAAGCACCAAATATATTCCTGAATGACCGCAAATTAAGTAACAGTGTTAAATAAACATCAGTATATTTCTTGTGAATCTGGTGTACCGTTAAGTGATACAAACCTTTCAACAGTTTGCTGCTTCTGTATGTTTTAACCAACAGACTTCACTCTTCTGAATTATGGTTCCCTTTTTTCTCCTTGGTTATGAATCACAATTCTACTACATTACTGTACTTGAAGTTAAATGTGAGACGCATACTCACAAATCAAATTATAAATGTCCTTTCCTGGTCACCTACATGTGGGGAGGAAAAGAAAGAAAAGAGGTAAAAATGAGGAGAAATAAAAGCCAGACTTTGGTATTTTCACTGCTATATCCTCCAGTGAATTGTTTTCTTGCGGGCAGCTTCTGGTAAATGTGGAAAACAAAATTGGTGGTTATGTAATGCCTTGAGAGGAAAGAGAGCCTGCTTTGAACTGACAACAGCCTTGACAGCTCAAATGTTGAAGCTAGAAATATCTTGTCAGAAATATGTCTTTAACGTTGCAGAACCCTATTGGAGTCCATCACTCTGGAAGGAAAGGCAGGCGGCACCTTCCCATGTGGCCGTACTGCAACGGCACAGGGCCACTGGCAGCGCTCAACGATTAATAATACCCAAGCTCTGCTTTTCTATCGGTAGATGCTGTGTGCTCACTGTCCCTCCTGTACCCCAGAGGGAGCTGATTTTTCTGGCCTTCACGCTGGAATATGGTGCAACCACTGTGACAATGAAATCAAAGGGGTGGTTTCTTTAAGAAGCCTATCTGTGCTGCTTGGCACCAGAATTCCTTTGCTTCCTTTTTTCCAAGTGGATTCACAAGTGCATTCATAATTAATTATAATTTTCTATTTGATTGTGTAACTATAATGGAAAATATTTATCACACACGTAGGAGACCTGCCTAGGCTGACTGTGGCATAAACGAGCTAACATATCTCTCCACCCTTCCCCATATCATTTTTAATCAGTATGGGCCATCTTTTAGTATTTTTCATTTATTCATAGTGCAGTACAAGGATGCATGTTATTTATTCTGGTGTAATCGTAAATGAATTTCTAGGTCATGCATGTAGAACTTGCAGGGATGTGCAGAGTTTGCAGGCATCAGCAATAACCTGTAGATGGCATTATCCTATGAACATCGTGGGCAGATGTGCTGTCTAAAACTAGTGAGTTAGAGAGAGAGCAAGAAACAAACAGTGGGCAAAGAGATTAAAACCAAAAGAGAAGGTCTCATGACTTCATTAAAAGAGGAAATGTGTGAGAAGGACTCATCAAAGTGCTCTCCTCTGGTTTTTTTGGATTTCTTCTGTGCTCAAACAGCCGATGCTGACCAAAGCCCTTGGCTAGGTGCACTGCCCAGTCCCTGACACCCTCTCTGGGATGTTGCACGCAGGTAATGCATCTGTAATGGTTCTGCAAAAGCAGCCCATAGAGGCAGTGCCCCATGTGGTGCTCCCTCATGCTCCATACGAGCTGGTGTTGGGATTTTGCACGTCAGGAGCAACCAATCCCATTTAGGCACATCCTGCTAGCTTATGCGCTTGTCTTCTTAGGCACCATGGCCTTCTGTGGGTTCCCTTTCCCATGGCCGAGAACAGGAGTAGAGGAAAGATCTCCAGTTCTGGGAGGTTGAGAGAAATAAAAATATCCAACCTGTGCAGTGCATGTGACAGTGGGCCTCCTGTCACCACAGGCAGAACATCAGCCTGACAAGGACTTCTACTAGCCAAGGCCGTGTCACTGGCCCGGCTATGAATACTGTCAAACAGCAGCCCAAGGGGCAGCCCATCAGCTCTGTTCTCGATCCTACCTGCTGTTCTGCCGCAGGCAGGGCGGACGGTGTCGGGGGCTTGGCAGGTTGCCACTAACAATCGTGAAAGCAACATGCAAAATTACATACCTGAAGTATATCTATTTCTTTATATAAAACAATTACTTGTACTTAATGCATATTTAATAAAAATTCTATTTAAAATACCATGCAAATATAATGCATGAACTATAGTTATGAGTGTGTGTGTGTATATATATATATTTAGTCAGTAGACTAAAATGCTTTGAGAAAAAGGTGGTTGCAGTAGCGTCAGAGGCTGGAAATATTTTTGATGTTTGCCCTCTGTGTTCCTACAGCTCATGTTCCCCATGGTCTGGCTGTAGATCCTCGGGAGCATCTGGTGAAGGGGGAAATATCAGGCACTGAAGCTGACGTGGAACTTGGGCTGTGTGAATTCGGGCTTGCGTGCCAGGCGGGTCCCTTTGGAGGTGGGATAGCACAGGGTCACAGAGCTGCGTGCTGGCGCCTCGGGACTTGCTGGATGGATAAGAGGCACAGTCCTCTCTGCCCTCCTCTTTCATTTAACGAGGAAACATTTGTATTGATCGCAGAGGCTGATGCTTAAATTTGGTTGATAAGCAACGGGAAGCGAGGAGAACTGGCTGTGAGCCTCATCTGTCCAGACACATTTCTTGAGCAAAAGCAGCACCTGCAGACTTGTCGATAAGCTCCAAAGCATCGTTCTTCAGGAAATATTGAATTCAGATACTGGCTGCCTGACAAACAGATGTTGCAGTAGGAGAAAGGCCTCATTTAGCACTGTCTCCAGTATAGTAAGGGCACCTGGAGAGTAGCCCTAAAAAACACAAAAGCAGAATAGACTGCGAGCCAATACCCGGGACATGACTCTGGCCTTCCTTTCAGTATGTCCTGTAGCAGATGATGATTATGGCCAGTAAATGGAAGGGCAAGGATGCAAAGTGAGCTCCTATAATTTTGCCCTCCTCCCTAGGAGGGCTTAGGGCCACCCAGATTACACCTGTGGTTATATCTGGAATTTTGTGGAAGAGCATCAGCCCTACAACTTACAATTTTATAAGCTGTACCACTAGTATGATGCATGCAGGCAGGGTTTGTATTTCTTTTCTCCTTTTTGAGGCTATTAGCAGTTCCTGTCTCGTTCCTCTTGTTTAAGTGCTACAAAGTAATCCTACAGACAATCTAACAGCTCTTTCATAGGAATCAATCACTGTAAAGGAAACAGTCCCTTGTTTAGCCTCTTGCTTTAGAGATATAATATGCTGCGCTCATCTAGATGGCTCATGAAAGGCTGTAAAGGTAAAATTATTAGCTGCTCTGAGAGACTTTCCAGCCAAGTTTCCACTCTTCATGAACAGGCTGCATATCTATTCATTTTTGCAAATCCAGAATAAATTGCTCCAGAAGCTATACATTTAGTATGTCATGACACTCTCCTTAGACCATCAACATGCAGTGCTATCCGCAGCTGTGGATATAGAACATCTGTATGGTTTAGTTGAGCATCACGTTGCCAAAGCAACATAATATGTGGAGAGCTTATTTGCAAATGGATAGATTAAGACAAACCCTGTCTTTTCAGCAGGGCTAAGTGCCTTGTGTGCATCGCTGTGCCAGTGTTGAAATGCTGCTTCCGTTCTCAGTGTTAGCTCACCTGGTACAAGCACAGGTCTCTGCAGTGCGGTTCGTTGCGTGATGTAGGCAAACCCAAAGTATTTCCCAAACTCATAGAGGGCCTCTACCTCCTGAGAAAGGAAAGCAATGAAAAAGCAGCACAAAAATGATTGTTTATGTTAATTCTGCAGGCAGAGTTGGAACACAATAATCATATGGGTGGCTGGGGCAAGGGGAGACAGGAGGGCTACATGGCAGCGTGTGTTTGGGAAAGGAGATGGAAACCATTTGGAAACCATTGCCTTTGGTTGTCAGCACACAACTGACCATGACAGAGTGAGAAAAGTCTTGAGATTTTTGCCTCCCTAGGGCTTAAACCGATGCTGCCTGTTTGCATGTGTGAACTTAGCGTTCTGCCGTTGGGGGGAGAACACTTCAGTGCAAGAGTTTGTATTAACATGCCTTAATTTGCAAAAAGCTGGAAAAAAGGAGTAAAAGCGGACTGCTACTGTGGCTACCTGACAGGCAGTAATTTGTTAGCCAGCTTTATTTGATTGCATCTGATTTGTGTTCTTTTATCCTTACTATGTAGTTAGTCTGCCCTTAGCAGGATTTGCCCTTCAAATGTTCCAAGCATCCATGAAGACCGACTTAACTGTGAGTGGAAAAAATGACTTGCGAGGAGCATTTTAGAAATGGAGGAAAGCCAGAATGATTTTTTGAAATATCTTCTTGATACAGCATGCCAGCAAAACTCACTGAAGCCTGAAAATATATGGAGCTTGCTTATTGTAGAACAAGATAAATAATGACACACCTAATGTGTTACAGTGATGTGATAAAATACAACTTGTTTACAATAAACTAGAAAACCCATTTTGGCTCTGCTTTTTATCAAAATAATGATTCATAATAAGATGCTAACAATGCTAACGATAGGGTCTTGCGCTTGTGGGGAAAAGGGAATTATTTTTCATTAATTTTATTTTCAATTAAGCAGCTGTTCTGTTTGTTTCTCTTGGGATACATGTATTAAAATTCACAAATGTTCACTGTAATTTTTACTGATGTAGTATGTTTATCCATCAATTGTATTAATGTGTTTCCTGGTTTTCCCTCATCCCTCATTCCCAACACTTAGTCACTGTTGCTTGAAATTCTGGGGAAGATGTTTTGTTGTGTGCTTTGTAATTGGGAGTTGACTGATCTGGCAGTTGTTGAGTATAACATTTAAGATTTTTTTTTATTTTTTTTTTTTCTTTTAGAACTAGAGAAGAGGCCTAAAAGATAATTCTGGGAGAACAACTGAGGAAGGTGTACAAAGTCAGAGACTAGACACCTGTCTAAACCTCAGCTTGCTGCTGAAGGAGGACCAGGTGGTCTGAGCAGTCCTGTCGGCTTCTGCCCATTCCATGGGCAATGTCGGACCTCCAGTGAATAGTCCTGTGTTGCTCTAAAAAGATTTTTTCTAATGGAAGTGTTGAAAGCTCAAAGGTTTGTGTGTGATACACTGAGGGTGGTCAAGCCATCAGTTTTGGTGGCAGAATCTGTTACTTACTTGGATATTCTCTCAATTTTTTAGGTAGAAGGTGCTTTATATATTGTAACTGCTATTCGTAATAGATGCCCTACAAAAGGTCAGTAGAAATTTGGTATTGCTTAGGAATAAACTTTAATAAGCAGTTAATTAAGGCTTTAATCTTAACAGATAGCATTGTGGTACATGCAGGAAGTATCACCCAGTTGCCACGAGACTCTTCTTACAGGTATAACTATAGAGACAAATTTACTGTAAAATGTCTACAGGTTAAATCTGTAATATTTGTAAGATTATTTTATGGTTCTTCACAATGCTTGCAGCTGCTCTAAACCTGATTCCTCTCTGATGTCTGAAACAGAGGGGTGAGGTTTCTAATACTAACAGTGACTGGTTTTATGGCAACGTATCTGAACAGCAGCATCCAGTTCCAGCTACTGGTCAGGATCAGAGGTCCCAGAAGCCTGCTTTTACCTTGTAACAGCTATGAAATACACTCTTTGATGCATTCTTGAGGGGTAGATTAAGCATTAATAACACAAATTCCTCCTCATTTTTTGTTGTTGACCTTAAATGCCAAGGCACTGAGTTTGGCAAACTTACATTGTGAGAAACAGTTCTGGAGTGCTCCAAAGTTTTCTTCCTAAATCACTGTCAGTTCCCATTTGGTTTTGGTTATTTCCTTCTCCACCAGTTTCCCTCTCCTTGCCATGCAGTGCGTCTGATTTATTATTAGTGGGTTGCTGCATTGTCTCCTATCTGACTGTGCAATTCTGCCTTTAGTGTGGAGAGACACGGGGGAATGTGTGCACAGTCTCTTCTCTCCTACTATGTGCGCCTGGTGGACCAGGAGGGGTCAGACCATTTTTGGGAGCTTTGTAGTCTTTGTTGTGGTGGGTTGACCCTGGCTGGACACCAGATACCCACCAACGCTGCTCTATCACTCCTCTCAGCTGGACAGAGGAGAGAAAATAGAACGAAAGGCTTGTGGGTTGAGATAAGGACAGGGAGAGATCACTCACCAATTACTGTCATGGGCAAAACAGACTCGACTTGGGGAAAATTAATTTATTACCAATCAAATCAAAGTATGATAATGAGAAATAAAACCAAATTTTAAAAAACACACACCCCCCCATCCCTCCTTCCTGGCTCAACTCCACTTCCAATTTTTCCTACCACCTCCCCCCCTCAGTGGAACCAGGGGGTGAGGAATGGGGGTTGGGGTCAGTTCATCACATGTTGTCTCTGCTGTTCCTTCCTCCTCAGAGGGAGGACTCCTTACCCTCTTTCCCTGCTCCAGCGTGGGGTCTGGACAGGCTGGATCAATGGGCCAAGGCCAATTGCATGAGATTCAACAAGGCCAAGTGCCGGGTCCTGCCTGTTGGTCACAACAACCCCACACAGCGCTACAGGCTTGGGGAAGAGTGGTTGGAAAGCTGCCTGGTGGAAAAGGACCTGGGCGTGCTGGTCAACAACTGCCTGAATATGAGCCAGCAGTGTGCCCAGGTGGCCAAGAAGGCCAACGGCATCCTGGCCTGTATCAGAAACAGTGTGGCCAGCAGGAGCAGGGAGGTGATTGTTCCCCTGTACTCAGCACTGGTGAGGCTGCACCTCGAGTCCTGTGTTCAGTTTTGGGCCCCTCACTACAAGAAAGACTTTGAGGGGCTGGAGTGTGTCCAGAGAATGGCAACCGAGTTGGTGAGGGGCCTGGAGCACAAGTCTGATGAGGAGCGGCTGAGGGAACTGGGGTTGTTTAGTCTGGAGAAGAAGAGGCTGAGGGGAGACCTTATCGCTTTCTACAACTACCTGAAAAGATGTTGTAGCGAGGTGGGGGTCGGTCTCTTGTCCCAAGTAACAAGTGATAGGACGAGAAGAAATGGCCTCAAGTTGCAGCACGGGAGGTTTAGATTGGATATTAGGAAAAATGTCTTCAGTAAAAGGGTTAGGAAGCATTGGAACAGGCTGCTTAGGGAAGTGGTTGAGTCACCATCTCTGGAGGTATTTAGAAGACGTGTAGACGTGGCACTTAGGGACATAGTTTAGTGGTGCACTTGGCAGTGTTAGGTTAATGGTTGGACTCGATGATCTTAAATGTCTTTTCGAAAAGAAACAATTCTATGATTCTATTCTAATGCCACAACCACGCAAAGTAAACACCATCTTGTGTCAAAAGAAAGTCCTCATCTGCCTTTGATTTATACTTATCAAAAGGAAAATAGACACCCATCATTCAGACACCTGGCTGAAGTCACAGATACCTTTCCTCAGTTCAATATTTTATTTGCCTAATTGCCTAAACAACTGACAAAAGGAAGTTAATTCTCAACATGGCTCCTATTTCTTTTCCCAGTTTCCAAGTTTTCCAAGTTTTTGTTGCTATTTTCTCATAACGGCTAGAAGGTAAAAAATATTCTTGCCTGAAGAGAGAATTTCATGTACAGTCTTGAGGAAAAGTCCTGGGAGGAGGGAGAAAATTCACTGGTTTTGTTGGATGCGTTCTTCTTTCATGAGCAGCCCAGTGCCTTAGCAAATCTGATAGAAATCTGAATCAGTGATTAATGTTTGGGTCTTAGATAGATCTTCTGATGTGCTGGTAAGAACTGGTATTGGTTGTGAAAATAAGGATGTAAGAACAGGGAACTGTAGAAAGATATAGAGTTTTGCCATCACCTACTTAAACGCAGTCAGAAACACCAACCGCTAACATACCCTGAGCAAAGAATGTTTTGAAAGCAGACAGGCTGGGCGTATTCCATATCAAAACAAACACACTAAGCATGTGCCCTTCTTCTTGGATGGTCCAGGAAGAGAAAGCTAGTGTTTGAGACTAAACCTGTGATGAATATTTCATACAATAGAGAGATTAACAAGCTTTATAGGAAAGAACTTGTGAGGGATGAAAAGGGAACTATCTCTGTAAGTCTACTGCTATTTCTGACAAAACCCAGTCTGGATCAGTCTAATCCAGAAGACAGGACGTTTCTTTCCAACTCTTTATAATAGACCTGTGACAATAAATGGAGTCTCTTACTATGAAAGACACTATCGTCCAATGTTTGAGCCTTTGGAAAAAAGAAAAAAAAAAAAAAAGTAATGACCTTAAATTTTGGGCATGCATACACCTGTACACATCTTTGAGAAACTCCCTGTATAAACCTTAGGATAAATATTTTGAGGCCTTCAGGGGAAAAGCTGCAAAGCAATGACGTTTATATGGTTTGTGGCTTCCATGTAATATACGGGTGTCAGAATTAGCAGGCTCAAACAAGCACTGTTTACATGATTTCAGTGCTTGGAATTGGATTTCAATGCTTTTGTTTTAAAACAGGGGGAGGGTAAGGGAACACTGAACAAAGGCTGGCAATGTGCTTGGCTTTGCTCTTGTTGTGATCATACTTAGAGAAGTGTGAGCAAGAACGTGGTCTTGCAAACTGCCTCTAAAACTCATGTTTAATGTGAGCTCTAGCTGTAGGCAAAGTCAGCAGTTGCCTATGGCAGCCACCTGTAAGGAAAATGCTGTGGCCACAGGACAAATCACCATTCTAGTATGTATAAATTCATCTTGATGGTTAAACTTTGCACTGGCAAATTGAATGACTGATGTAATGGCTGTTTATGTCAGTAAATTTATACTGGATCCGGTATTGGCCATCATTCCAGAATCAACATAGTCTCTGCACGATGTACTCTATTTCATCAGAAATGCAATAGTTTGTTCATACCCAACACTGATCAAATTTCTGTTCTTTGATGGTATGACATATAAAAAATGGTGCTAATGACCATGATCCAATAACTACCAATTTCTACTTCCACCCCTCCAATACCATCCCCTAGAAACAGTTGGATTAAGTTTACCCACCTCCTTTCCCTTTTCATGGTAGGAGTAGCTGAGCCTCAGTGAAATATCCGAACTTTGCTGACGCAAGAACAATTTTGCCTCTGTTACTAGGAAGCCAATGAACAGAATGCTGGTAATGTAAGTCTTACTATCTTGGTTATATGGAATTTGCATATAGGGAAGCTGGTTTCAGCGATGTGAATGCCAGGATTTCGGTTAGGTAGTATTTTCCCCTCTCTGACAAAATAATATGAAAGGGAAACGGAATTAGGTCCTTGGATGGCTAACCTGTAGCTGATCTGTCCTACATTGGCATTATTATTTGCTTTGATAAAGAGTTGTGAATCAAGTAAATACAAATCAAGATGAACAGAATGGAGTAAAATGTCCTTTAAATGCATCTGTGGTAGATCACAGAATCACAGAAGGGTTGAGGTTGGCAGGGACCTCAGGAGGGCATCTCATCCAACTCCCTTGCTCAAGCAGGGACACCTAGAGCTGGCTGCCTAGGACCCTGTCCAGCCGGCTTTTGAATTTCTCCAAGGATGGAGACTGCACAACCTCTCTGGGCAACCTGGGCCAGTGCTCGGTCACCCTCATAGTGAAAAGGGTTTCCTGATCTTCAGGGGGAACCTCCTGTGGTTCACTTTGTGCCCGTTGCCTCTTGTCCTGCCAGTGGGCACCACTGAAAAGAGCCTGGCTCCCTCCTCTTTGCACCCTCCTTTCACGTATTTATATACATGAATAGGATCCCCCCTGAGCCTTCTCTTCTCCAGGCTGAACAGTCCCAGCTCTTAGCTTTTCTTCACACATGAGAGTCTCCAGTCCCTTCATTATCTTTATGGCCCTTCTCTGGACTCTCTCCAGTATGTCCATGTCTCTCTTGTACTGGGGTGCCCACAACTGGACACAGTACTCCAGGTGTGGCCTCACCAGTGCTGAGTAGAGGGTAAGGATCACCTCCCTTGACCTGCTGGCAGTACTTTGCCTAATGCAGCCCAGGATACCACTAGCCTTCTTTTGTGGTAAGGGCACTTTGCTGGCTCATGTTCCACTTGATGTCCAGCAGGACCCCTAGGTCTTTTTCTGCCAAGCTGCTTTCCAGGCCAGCGTCCCCCAGCATATATTGGTTGTTCCTGGGGTTGTTCCTCCCAGTGCAGGATTTTGCACTTCCCCTTGATGAACCTCATGAGGTTCCTGTCAGCCTGTCCAGGTCCCTCTGGATGGTAGCACAACCCTCCGGAGTGTCAGCCAGTCCTCCCAGGCTGTGTGTCAGCAAACTTGCTGAGGGTACACTCTGCCCCATCATCCAGACATAGAACAGTTTTTGACTGAAGAAATTCCAGCTTATACCCTACCTTGAGAAGAAGCCAAGCAACAGTAGAAGTCAACGTGGCTGTTAATGGGTTAGTGCATAATGGGAAACTTGCAGGTTAAAATTAGTTAGAGCACCTCAAAGAGGTTGTTATACCTGTAGCTTGGATGAAAGGACTAGCTAAATTCTCAGTTATTTCATAGTGATTTGTCCTTGTCTATTCCATGCTTATGCCTTTTTCTTTAAACAGGTGAAGTTGGAAATCTTACTTTTCTGCTTATAAACAAAAATTGAGAAATTACAGTATTTACTTCAGGCCTTTACGAAATGTGCTAGGTATCAAAGGTATGTAATACACTTATGAAACATCGTTATGTTGATGGTGCTGTTGCTCTTTTTGAAAGTCTACCTGTCTTCACTTTGAGCTATAGGCAATTCTTTCCTGTAAACCTGGCCTGGAGCTCTTAACATCCTCCTGTTGCTACCTATTTGCTCATAAGCTTCAAATTCAAGCTTGTGCATGTGAATAGCATTTCAAGCCAAGATGCTTACACTTAAACCTAAATTGAGGCTGGTAGGGAATCTTGGATGTGCTCTTAACAATAGATGGGCTTCATTATTGGAAAGGTATCTAATAATAATACAGGATTCAAAAGAAGGACCAAAGTCTCTATCCTCATTTTGTGTAATCAGTGCTGTGCAACAGCCCCTCCTCATTTCTTTAGTCTCTTTAGGGAGGAGGAGGGCTTTTTTTCAAAAGGGTAATAAATAACTGCAAGACTTACTGAGCTATTGTGAGCTAATATGCTTTTAGCCTAGAGCTATGCAACAGTGTTATTCTCAGAAGCAGAGCTGTTCACGTGCTTAAGCATCTTGCAATAGTGAGGCCATGTGTAGAAAATCAATGGAAAAACCTCATCCCCAATAACTAATCATCTCTGCAATTTTCTTTTGGAAAAAAATGGCTAAAATGTTGATAGCTCTAATGATCTGCAGAGCAAGAGGTTCACACTCCAGTTCTTTCACAGGTTCCAGTATACAAAAAGGAAAACAAATCATTATATAGGAGTAATCTGCACAGGTGAAGGGAAACCAACTTTAAGGTTTGCACAAATCTTGGTATGTGAAAGAAACCAGCCCAGATTAACATTTCTCTGATGTTTCATCAGTGAGTTAGGGGGCTTTCTGCGGTATTTCCTTGCTTGATGTACTGCTTTATGGGTAATATATTCACAGTGGCTCCTGAAATGAACAGCTACCCTTGAAACCTGATGGACTCCACAAAGCACAACGGATGAGTTACTGAAAAAATTGTTAAATTCTGCTACTCTGGGCCACAGTGTCTCCTTTGCTTTATTTTTAATTTAATTAGATTGAACTTTATTGGAAACATTCATGGAGAATCATTCTTCAGGTCAGTAAAAAGAAATTAGAACTATTTTAATCATGTTCAGAAAGAAAAGTGCTTGGGTCCATTTGAGAATTTGGACAGATTCTTAAGTGTTCTGTGGACTGTCTCCCCTTCGTAGCACAGGTCTATGGGCCCAAGTTTGTTTTGTGGGGTTTTTTTAGTAATTCAGTGTTGCAGGATTAAAGTTCTCTGACTCCTGTTTTGTTTGTTTACTTGCTTTGGATTTAATATTTTGCCTGAAAGCTATTTTTTTTTTTTTTTGGTAGGAATTAGGCTTGATTTGTTGTACAAGCAAAAAATGAGGAAAATTGAACCCAATACTTCTAAATGTGTTATGAAAGTGCATGGTGGAAATAATTATTTATACCAATTGCCTAACAATTTATAAAAATGGTTTTGTTTAATTCAGCAGAAGTTAGGAAACAAGTTGTCCTTACTGTAAGCAGATACTTGTGTGGAAGCCCCCCAGGAATGAGTTCCTGGCATCTCTCTGTTCCTCTCCTTTTGGAAATGTAAGCTGTCATTCTACCTCTGTGCTAAGGAGGGGAACGCACAGGAAGCACACTGGTTAAAATCAGGCAATTACTTTATAACTCTGGGCTTTATTTTCTCCCAGTTGCTCTCTGCATCAAATTAATAACTGAACTCGCCAGATCTATATTTCATGCTTTCCTCTTAATCTTTACTGTCTAAAACACTGAGAAATAACAGACTACGTTTTCCTCTGGTGGATAGCTGAAATGCCCTTAGCAAAGAGTTCCACTGTGTAAATGAGGCCAAGCTGGAATTGCCGTGTGGGCAGGCAATGCCTAATAGTTTAAGAAGTGGCTCGGAAGTCAAAAACTTTATAAAAAGAGTATCATCTAGCCCATGGAAATCCTCTTGCCCTCGCTGTACGCTTGAGTAAAATTGTTACTTCATCACTGTACAACTTCTACTGTAGTTCTCTACCAAAATATTCCTACACCTCAATTTTTGTGTGTTTCCTGTCAATCTCAGTGTTTACTACCTATCATATAAAGCTTGTATGTAGATGAATGTGCACTGAGCCCCACAGGAAAAATACACTTAATGTAATCTGTGTGGCAAGTTATTGCCGCTTTGGAAGTTCCTTATATATCCTTTTATCAGAAATGTTGACAGGAGAGGAGATTCAGTTTTTGCACTGGTAACAATGTCCTCCTCCCTGCTTTCTTCTCCTCTCCTCACTCCACCCCCCCAAAAAAACCCTCTCCTACCAAAACCCAAACATGGGCAGAGCCCTGGTCTAGACTGAGGAGGAGAAAGTGGTGGAAGAGAGGAGACTAAAGTCTGAAAGTTGTGTAACAGCAAAGAAATGCTATTCTGCATTCCTTTTACCCTTTTGCCATGATGAGTACTGCCAAAAAGAACAATAAAAGACTGAAGCCAGATTTTTTTCAGCAGTTCTTTAAAAAAAGTCCATTTTTATTGCCAATGTAGACAAAATGCATTTAAACTTATTAATTCTGATAATAATTTCCTGTTTTAGCTAGTGCTTAGTGGTTACAGGACCAAGGTGTAATAATTCATTGGAGGAAAGTGTCTGATTTTCATGTCTGGGCCAAGGAATCTTCGAAGTCATTTTTTTTGTGCCTATAAACCCAAAGAGGAATAAAATGGTAAAACTGTGTTAATTAAGTTTCTCATGACTGCACTACATTAAATATAGAGGCTTTGGAATGTGCTAAGTCTCAATGTTCCTGAATGTGGAAGGTCTCAATACTTGGAAGGTCTCTAGCATGTGGTATTTTAAATTTAACGTAATGTACTATATAATAAAGTATTTTTGGCTTGTGGTACTTAGTGTGTCTCAGGTCTTCAACGGTTTTGCTTTCTACACAGTATTAATGAACATTCTTTGTAATGAAAGAAATACAACTCTTTGGTAGGGAACAAAATGCACCGGAGGGAATAAAAGTGTTGTTTATGTTTCTTGTTACTGCAAACTCAGGACTGAGCTGTGACAGTCAGCAGGAGTCCTTGCGTGGTATTCTTCCCAGCGAAAGTTTTGCAGATCAGATTTTATTTTATTTTTTTTCAGACTGTGGTCTATGTACAACCACTTTTCCTCTGGAGCTGATTGTGCAGGGTACTCCAGTTAGCTGGAGTGAGGCACATGAGTCTACTGCTGTAACCAGAACTGCCGAGCTCGTCTGTAGTGTTCCCTTCTCCTTCAGGCTCTGCTCCCCCACCAGTGAATTGTATTTCATTTTTTTAAGTGAGGCAGGGAGTTTGGTTTTATTTCTGTCTGGGGAAACTTAATTTCCCAGGTGCATATTAAGATAAGCACCCTTTGTATATGTGTGTGTGTGTTTGTGTGCCTCCAGCATTTCATCTCTATTTTAAAACGGCCATTGGGCATTTCAGTAAATAATTTTTTTCTTGAGGAGTGCTTAGCAACTGAACTGTGTTGCCACAGCTTCTCTACAAATAGAGTGCAGGTCCTGTATTTTGACTGTTAACAAAATTATATAATGCTGTGCAATAAAACACACTGGGAAAATACATCTTGTACACAATTCTAGTGAATAAAATTGCAGAATTTGTCTCTCCTGTTCCCCTTTGCTTTCATTCTTGCTTGCTACCATGCATATTGTCATTTTTCTTCCTTTTTCAAGAAAAATTGACATTTCCTTATGAGGGCTTACTTCCCATTTTTATCACTCCCTTACGAAGATATTATTTTTTCCTCCTTAAAGCACTGTATTAAAATAAAGATGTTGTCTTTACATGTGTGTTAATAATGCAGCATAAGAGCTGTGATTTTTTTCTACCCATCTCGCTTTCTAAGCAGTCACTGTAATTTTAAAGCATTTGGGGCATATATATGTCCATAGATTCTTGCTTGGTCAAGCTAAAATAACATTCTTGGTTTCCTGTTGAAAATTGCATTAGATTTTTCATGGTAAACGCTTGGCCATTTATGGCATCAAAAAGCTTAAAAGCAGTTTTAAATCTTGTTGAAGCCTTAAGAAACTATATGATGGAGGGACTTCTAAATTACTTTGGTTGACCAAGATGTTTCTGTTGGGCTTTATGGAAAGGGAAGGTGAATACTGCTGTTTCAATTAAAAAGTAATATTCCAGGATATTAGGCTAATTGATTCATCAAGTACAAAAAGCAAAGAAATGAGGGACACCTTCTGTCTACGCTGCATAAATATGCCTCATATCAGAAAGCAATTCCATTTTTTTGACTGCTGTAATTGTTTTAGCCATTTAGGATTGGAATGGACCCTCTACGCTACTGGTTTTAGTTCTTTGCTGCGAGAAACATCTTTTCACCTTCCCGCCTTTTTTCCTACGCGCGGTGGCGGCCGCCCTTCCGCCCGCGTACCCATCGCCTCTCACAGCAAACCTCTCCTCACAGCTTCCCGCCATGGCGGCCCAAAGCCACGCCCAGCATCAGGTGATCTGCCGGCCCAGCCATAGGCTGCCGTGGGGTGGGGGGGTGGGGCGGTCCCGCCCCTCCTGCCAGCGCTGCCGAGGGTGCGGGTGCAGCCATCTTGTCTGTCTGTCTGTCCTGGTTTGGTCGTTTGGTTTTTTTAAGGCATCCTGAAGAAGAAGTGAAAGAATAGAAGATACACAGGCAGGGGTATGAACGTTTTTTTCTCAGGGTCGCAGACTGAAAAGAAGGAAAAAAAAAACACGAAAAAAGAGCAGACGCAATCCCAAAGTGTTGTATTCTGAAGAAAAATTCAGGGAATGACTACAGAGCATTACTGTAGCAATCTGAATAAACCGAAGCAGAATTTACATGCTAAACAAATCAAATGTCCATTTGAAGTTTGAGATAACATTTTCTCTTTTTGAAGTTGAGCTATGCAGAATTCTATTTTCTAATTTACCTTAACTCTCAGTTCAAAATTTTTACTGTTTTTCCTGTATCCAATTTTTATGTTCCTCTATCCAGTGATGTTTGGTGAGCAGTACGTGTAAATGAAACAGCGGCCGTCCTTAGGAAGGCACCTTCCTGCAAGTGAGGTGATACTGTTTCTATGCTTGCAGGGCAAAATTAACAAGTTCAGATTGTACACAGATCATGCTTAGCCACACAAGGCACCTGTGAAATATTAACTTCATATACTGAAACATACAAAAGATGCTAACAAAACAGTTATTTGCTTACTCTTATTGACAACATTCCTGAAAATCAAACCACTACCTGTAATATTAATAATTTCAACAGGTATTAATAGGTTCCCACATGTTTGCTCCATCATTTTAAAAAGTTCAGACTTTTTTTAAAGTCTTTTTTTCCTTAAAAAATGTCTATTAATCAAAAGAATTTTTTGATAATTGAGTACTTTTTACAAGACTATGTATTAGGCATTCTACAAGCTTCAAGTACATTCTACAAGTTTCCACAATTACAGAATAAGTTTTTAAATCTCTTTGGAGCGTATCAGGTCTAATCATAGGGCCGAAAGGTACCTGAGGAAATAACCTAGCTGATTTTGCTTCCTCAAGGAAGTATCAAATACATCTGTATCATTCTTGATGAGATGTCTGTGTAATCTGTTCTTAAGGCCCTTCGGTGATGGGCATTTTATGGTTTTCTCAAAGAAATCATAGTAGTGCTGCTTGGTGTCCTTACATCAGAGAGTCTATGTCCCCATGTAGTCTTTCAAGAATAGCTGGTTCTACTGCTTGTAACGAGAGACAAATATTGCAAATAAAAAGTCCAGGCTGGAAAGATGAAAATCCTCCAATTGTCAGGATTATTCCATTTTAAATACAAAAAGTTCCTACGACCCTAGGAAAGCTGTTAAATCTTGGTATAACCGGGTAAATTTTGGTAATGTGGGAAACTGATGTTGGAAATAAACTGACATCTCTGGACAGTTTCTACTCTTCGGGTGAGGGTGAGTGTTGTGGTTTAACCCCAGGCAGCAACCAGGCACCACACTGCTGCTTGCCCGCTCCCCCCCACCCAGTGGGATGGGGAGGAGAATCAAAAAAAAAAGTAAATTGTGGATTGAGATAAGAATGTTTTAATAACTAAAGTAATATAAAATATAAAACTAACAATAATAATAATTATAGTAATGAAAAGGAGTATAATAATAATAAAAAAAAGATGTTAAAGCCAAGAAAGGATAAGTGATGCACAATGCAGTTGCTCACCACCTGCTGAGCAATGCGGGAGCAGCGATCCGCCCCTCCTGGTCAACTCCCCCCAGTTTCTATACTGAGCATGATGGTCTATGGTATGGAATATCTCTTTGCCTGGTTCGGGTCAGCTCTCCTGGCCGTGCTCCCTCCCAGCTTCTTGTGCATAGGAAACTGAAAAATCCTTAGTTTAGGATAAACACTACTTAGCAACAACTAAAACATCAGTGTGTTATCAACATTGTTCTCACACTAAATCCAAAACACACGGTACTATCTACTAAGAACAAAATTAACTTTATCCCAGCCAATAACCCAGGACAGTGAGTTAACATGATCCAGACATTGATAAATTGTTGTCTGTTGTTCTTGCTGTCCTTCAAGCGGAAACATCTTAAAGGTTTCCAATAATCAAGTCTTTAAGCTAGGTAGGGCTGACGCAAGATAGGCCTGTACTGGTAATGAGTTAATTATGGAAGGAAAACACATGGCTCTGTGATAAAAGCATATATTACTGGACACCAACTCCTGAATAAATGTGTTAATGTTTACCAGGGAAATAAAAATAATATTAGGCTATAAAAGTTGTGAACTTCATTAAAAGTAAACCTAGCAAGACACACATTATATTATGTGCTAATGGGCATTCTATAACAACAGCTCCTTTTCCACACCACAGTGCTGCCTCTCAAAAGGCAAACTTGGAAAATACATTTAATTCCTGAATACGCCAAAAAGCTTTCATTTGAGATGCTTGATTTGAAGTCATTGAGCCATTACCTGCTATCAATGCCTTTTACCTTGTGTTTTTTCCTGAGATGAGAATGTGGCTTGTCATATGCTAGCAGAGAGGTTGCAAACAGAGATATCATTGAATCCATGCCACACTTTCAAATCTTCTAACGGGAGGTCACCGAGTTGCTAAAATACGGAAAAAGAATGTCCTGCTATTGTTCTGTCTTGACTTGCACCACCGTGTTGACTGCAAAACTTGGTTTTAAGACTTGAATTGAGATTGGCAGCCTTATGCCAGGGAAGATAAGTACTTTCAGCTCAACTGTTGGTAAATTATTGATGTTCCATTTTCATTTCCTAAGAATGTTGCTTTCTCCTTCCTGCTATATTTTGCCTATATGTTACACCAAGTAAGGAAATGGATGAAGAGTGGTGTGGAAAGATTCAAAGAAAGCAGAATTACGAACTATCAAATGCAATGTTAATGTTTTACACTCAATTGTCTCTGAGCAGTAATTATGGATCATTTTAGAAGGTGCATGTTTTTCTGTTATAAACATGATTTTATACATGTGAATAAATAAGAAAATTCTATTAGTTGGCAGCATTTCGGCATTATACTACTTTTTTTTTTTTTTAGGTGGCCCACATATAGTTAGGAAAACTTTGGAAAGAAAACAAACTGAAAAATTTTAGTGCAGATGATTAACATAGCATGTATTTTTATTAATTTAATTATTCTTTATTAAAAAATAATGATCCTGATAAGGATATCCAGATTTATAGAAAATGTGTGTTTAACTGCCATTATTAATTTAAGCATTTTTTTTTCTGGTAACAGTATTACTTTGTTCATAACAGTATCACATATAGGGACAGTCAACAACTCACAAGTTTTTAAACTGGACTCTTTTATAGCTCTGTTTTGAAGAAGAATGGATAGGAAAATATTAAGGGTTTCAACTATTTCTTAATGAACTTCAGGTTCTCTAGGTGCTGTTTCTTTTAATCTCTTTCTACAGCCAGGTAATCATGAAGTAGTAAAACTGTCACCACATGCTTGTGCTAAAAAGAAGTTCTAATCCATATATCAATTAGGAGTAAATATTGAAATAAATCAAGTTGCTTCTCCAAATTTATTTAATAAGAACATTAGATCTGAGGATCAGGGTAAGAAAAAACAGCTCCTATTTATCATGACAATTTTTTCACTTTTATACGTGATCTAGTTGTCAGAAACCGGATTAAAATGGAAAAGAACATACTTTTTTAGTCTTTTTAAAGACATGGAGGACATTACAGTTTGATGTTACAGAGGATTGAGCTGTCCTTTGCACAGAGTTTCCTTTCAGTGTCCACAAACTGTGGGACACCCCAGTCTGAACACAGGATGATCCAGTACCAGTGCGGAGCTCCTACGATGAGCAGCAGCCACACTGAGATTCCTGCTCCTCAGAACAGGTATTTATTAAAAAGAATAGATTAAATAGGTATTTATTCAAAAGAATAGATTTAAAAACTGCCGTGGTATTCCCAGGAGGGGAAACAGATGTCTTCTACAATTAATGCAACCATTCTTTGTTAGCTGCAGCTTCTGTCACAGAAGCAGCAAACAGCCTAGACAATCGTGCATCAAGGATGCTGAGAAGACTGATATTTTCCTGAAAGAATGTAGGTTTTGACAGCTCTACAATTCTGAATCAGATATTATTTGGGAGTATAACAAATTGCTGTTCTAGCTCAGCTCCTCAGAGTTCCTCTTTTTTGGGTTTCTTAGAGCTACCTTAGGTGAAAGTTGATTTAGTGTAGTACAGCGCTCCAGGGAGTAACTGACGCCTTGGGCACTAAGTGCTGTACAATCCAGTTTCTGAGGATTTCCACTTCTCAGTCCTTCCTTTTTTCTCAGGGAACCCTTTCACAAGGACATACTTTGGTCTGAAGCTGGTTGCAGGCCTGGGATCACAGAATCTCTCCTTGAGAAGTAAGACATTTTACTGCAATCACTTACAGATGTAAAAAAAAAGAGATTGGAGACCAAAATTCTTTCAAGAAATCTGAAAAGTCAGGCCTAGGGGGTGTCTTTCATGATAATACTGTTGCTTCAAAAGGCAAATGCCTCAAGCAGATGTTTCACATCGTCAGGTCCCGCATTTTAGCATTTTCATGGGACTGTTTTGCACTAAGTGATGTACAACTCACAGCTCACAGGCTGGCTTGTTAAAAGACAGTTTGTTTCTCAGAATACAGAGTTCCATGGTTATATTCTTACATATCCTGAAGACTTCAGGCTTTGGGGTCAATTTTCAGTAAAGTTGCTACTGAGTGAAGAGTGTATGCAAATTTACGGGGGTACAACTTTCTTGCACAGTAGCCCTGGACTTTCTGTTTCATGACTTCTCTCTTTTCTTACTCGGACCTACAAGTCAACTGTTACACGTTGGCAGAGATTCTTGTAGGGCATGTTGCATCTTCGCCTTCATGAACCCTCTTACAGGCTTGGCATAAGCACCTGCAAGGAAGCATCAATGTCATGTGACCTGAATAGAGATGGAAGAACATAATTTTGTGCATTTAGACACCATTTGACATAAATGAGCAGGTCACATACTGCAAAGCCTGTCTGTCTTTCTTACTCCTCCCGTAGCAGTTGGAAGAGATGTAAATTCACTCTAGATGGGATAACGTAAATGAACAAGTTTGAGACATCATTAATGAAGGGTGTGAGTGATACTGTGACAAAAGAAGAGCCATTTTTCAGAAAAGAAGGTAAAAAGTAGGCAGAAGAGAGTTTATCTGTATTCTTTAATGGCAAAGGCACTTAAATATAGTTGGATGTTAATGTATGTTATAATTTGGAAGAAAAACCCTACAAACAGGAGAGGTGGAACACAGGCAAGATGGGAGTTGTGGAATTATAGAGTGAAGTTAGAGGGATTCCCTTTGACTTGCAAGGGAAAGCCTGGACAGTGAGGTTGTAAACAAGAATCTACTTATCCCCTATATAGTGTTGATTGTTTTGTCATTCTTTTTTTCCTTAATTTGGCAATTTGCCTCTGTATAACCAAAATGATCTGGAGTATTATTACCACTGCTATGACAGCAGTAACATGTCCCTTTAATGTAGCCCTACTTGATTTACAAACCAAAGAGTTCTTCCATTTTCATGCAGATTTCTGTCACAGATCTGGTGTTCCTTGCTGAATTAAAATTTTTGTTCACAAGCATTGTCCAAGTTCTTCATTCTTCTTCCGAAGGGTGGTTTCAGGCAGATCTTTTCTCATGTGAAACATAGATTCAGAGAAGGACACAGACCAAGCCCTCTAGACTTTGAACAAACAAAGGTACATATCCATGTCCTGGGACCTAAGTAATCATTCTTTTTTATTGTTAATTTCTGACAATCACAGCAGTATATCACATTTTCTTTCATGTTGAAGTTCATTTGTAAAGGCAAAACAAGATAGATTTTGGTAAGTGTCCTGCTTAAGAACATTTTGTTTCCAGATCATTCCTGAATCTTTATGATCAGACCCAGGACAGTACCAATCCTATCACACCTGTTCTGCATGCAGAGCAGCCAGATTCCTCACTCAAACTTGAAATAACTTGCATCCTCTGCTAGGGTGTGCCAGGTGACTCTCAATTTCTGCTGTAGTCCTTGTTCTGCATCCGAAGATCTTGATCCTCAGTGGGATCTGATTTTAGTTATCACTTCCCAATACACAAGTTTTTCAAGCCTATGACCACTTCCCCACAGTTACATGTCCCTGAAAGCAGCCCTGCTGGTGGTAAATACCGTTATGAGAAGAGTGGGAGAGATTCAGATTGCTAAATACAACCCCCTTACAAAGGATTCTATGAAGACAAGCTATTCTCTAGTTTTTCCTCAAGGGAATACCTCATTCTTGTAATCTAACACAATTGCACTTTAGTTCATTAGTCTCTCACTTTTTTCCTCAAACTCTTTGCTGGTCATTTCAAATAGCTCTCCATACCTAGATAGTAGGTGACCTCTGCTTTGTATGAACAGGATGACAGCCTTCAAAGCAAGACTGATTGTTGCATTCATAGCAAAATATCCAAGATGACTGGTTTTTAAGCAAAAAAAGAAATTGCTTATGCTCCCAATTATCATTTTATAAGCTTGGTGGTGTCTGTTCTTAAGAGCGAGAAGAATTTGGAAACAACAGGGGAGAGAGGAAACTACAGCACGTAGCAGAAAGCAGTGAAAATAAAGCTCAAACGAAATGTGGCTAAAAACGAGAGGGAAGCCAAGACAGATTTCTGCAGCTGGAAGATATGCAATTTGGACTTATGGTGTTGATCGGTCCTAAGGCACATGCTTTGATCATAAATATACAGAAGTCCTGCAGTTCTCTTTGGCTTTTCCACAGGTTGCATGTTGTGAGTCTGTCGGAGCCCAGCTCTGCAAAGGTGTGTGCCTTTGGGGGCTTTTCACCCCTGTTCCTCCCATACTGAAATTGGAAGTTGTACTGTGCTGTTTGGAAAGAGCAAGATGCAACTGAATTTTTTTTGTATTGCAAGTGGGTTTCAAAATAAACCTAAGAGACTAATGAGCCCCCAAAGCTGGAAAGAAGTAGATGGTTGTAGACAAGGCAGAGAATTGTATCGGAAGCTGCTGTGATCATGATGGTAGTGAGGTGGAAGGGCATATGTGACCCACACAGAGAACTGATTATATATTCTTAGCCATGGGGTTTGCAGAAAATAGGGGCAATTTTTTAATGGGTAATACTATGGTCCCAACCCAGGTTTTCATGGCTCTGTTGTCCCATCTTATCAGGCCACAAATGGAACTTCTCTGGGATAAAATTCTATGAAAAATAATTTGGTCTTGTAGCTTGTACCTTAGGTAAAACTGCAACGCATTCTATTTATATGGCTGAATTCAGACAGACCTTAATAAATCTTAATAAACTAATTCAGCCAAGTTAAGTCTGGATTTCTAACCATTTCTCAACATGACATCACAAAAAATAGGAAATGCTGTAGACTCTCTGCACAGGAAAATAGACCAGAATAGAACTAGAAAATCTTCCACATCAGTCAAAATGCATTTTTGCTTTTGTATCTGTTTTAAGCAGGGGTTTTGTTTCATTGTTTTTTCCCAATAAAAATGTGGGGGCATTTATTTTTGTATAATATATTTTTAATTTTATCAGAAGAAAAGGACTGAAGTATTCTGTTCTGAAATTGCCAAAATAGGATTTTTTTACAAATATTGTTGAAATGTGATCTCCTTTCTTTCTGAGAATACATTCTGATGACATTAACAAGATTTCACAAAGCTTTTAGAGAATGAGTCAGCCTAAGGCAGAGAAGCTTAAGACTAAAGGGAAAATCTTGCAGCACATCTGCATGATAAGCTTTTAGTTTATGTGTTTTTTTTAGTTGGCAATACACAACAATACCTAAAGAGGTTTCAGAGGGAGGTATCTGATGTTATATACTGCTCTCTGCCAAACTTCATGTGTTTTGCTGACATCCCATGGATGTTCCAGAAATGAAATTCAGAACAGTATCTAATCTGATGATTTTCATTTTCCACCCAGGGTTCCAGTACTTTGAAATAACAGTCTGGCTTGGAGAATTTTCTTAACTTTAACTTATACAGAGCTGTAGGTAGCCCATAGCTTAATTTATTCTTTTCAATTTCAATTTAGTGCACAAGAATAAAATCTTTCTAAAGTCATAGACATTTACATTTCAAGCACTTCAAAAAGTACAGTATTTTCAATAATTTAGAATCTGTAGCTATACTACTTACTGGATGACAGTATTTTAGCTTCTGTAAACTTTCTTAGTTACTAGCTTTACTGATCCTAATGTCGATAAAAGCCTGTCGTGTAAATTTGGAGCCACTGTTGATTTTCTTGCTCTTAAATGTCATCAGAACCATACAAACTGGAAATAAGTAACTGAGTTCATATCTAATATGGAGCAGATAATATAGCATCTTTCTAGTTGATTCTGCCTTGAAAAAAGCTACTCCTGATAAGTAACAGACCATATTTGCTAAGAACTATTCTATTAAATGTACTAATTAAAAATGATTTATCAAAATATGCTCGATTTTTTTGTGTTTATAAATGGCATTATTTTGTTATACTGATTTGTAGTGTGTTTAAGATCCTAACTGAATAGAAAACATTGTTTGAATTTCAAAAATACTTTCTAACATTATATTGAAAATCACAGAGGAAGGATCTGAAATGATGCACAGCAATAAAAATAATTTATATCTGTATTTTTTTATCTCTGAATGATTCTTCTTTTCCTTTTCTCCTTTTATTAAATGTTAGCAGTGTGTAAACAGTGGGATCATACTCTCCCTTTTTGATTGAATAATGGATTCTCTGCTGCACAGTGAACAAGTCTATTTACTATAAAGAGCATACCAAAATTAACAGCAGCATTACGTAGCTGTGATAGCCATGGTTGTAAGACAGGCAACCTGACGCAGTATGAAAAGAGCAGAAGGTTGAAGCTCTGCAGCCCTTTTTCAGGCCTTACAAAGACAGAGCAAACATTAAACTAAGTGGATAGTAATTGCTCTGGATATTATTGAATTATATTAATAAGCTAGGAAATGTTGAGAATAATAGTAAGAAACTAGGGAGACAGAGAGGCAAAGAGTGCCTATGTGCCAGCTTATTCTAAAAATGGGTGCTACTTCCAGCACATTTGAGCTATAAATAGTATGCAAAAATGGTGAGAAGTTTGAAGCATATAAGGTAGGAAGGAAATTCTAGTGGACTATAAAAAACCCCCATACTTCAGGCCAGAATTTCACTTGTTCTGTAATATTATACATATTAGTAGACAAAGTAATCTCCTGAAAGTTTAATTTTGCATTTTGGAATTATTTTTTTTCCCCTTAGCTAGATTGCAGCCAGAATAATACTAGCCAGTGCATGCTTGGCTTATGTTAGGCTTGAGAAAGGGCTTGTATGCCCTAAAGCTTGATCTTTCCCTTTTTCTGACTGCACCTTTTGGTCTAATAAAAGGTATTATCTCTTTCTAGATGTTGATATTAAGAAGCGATGGACTGAAAAAGGGGAAGAGATGGTGTCCACCTTTGTACATCGGAAAGAAATTCTAAAATGACCACTGATACCTGTAGAAGCCGGGTCAAGTTAGAAAGATGGTATGTTTTTAATGTCTGATAATGACATTATTAACGATCACAGTGATTTCTCATTTTTCCAGACTAGTTCACAGTCCTGTGGGTAAGTACCATTAGCCTGCATACAACAGGGGAGATCAGCTGATGTTTAAAGCCTTTCCTGAGCTTAATTGGCTAGTTTTGCATTTTGCAGATGTTAGATTTCCAAATCAATAATCCTGTAAATGCACACAAGCAGCTCTGATGAAACACAGAATTTGATTTGCTGCTGCTTTGGTAAGACAAATCTCATTTGCAATGGAAGATGTTGAACCTAAAGAGAATATGCCCTTGCAAATTCTCTTACCCAAGGGTAAATTATAAAACTGAATGTCAAGGTCATCGTGGCAGACAACATGTGCCTTGCAGAAAATGAAAGTGCTACTTTGTGTACTCTATTTTTTAATATTTTAATGAAGCCTATTTGAAGGTTGGTGGGGTTTTTTTGTTGTTTTTTTTTCTTCTTTTTTACGCATCGATTTCCAGTCCTCATGGCAACAATAGCAGCTGAGGTGCGTAGCTGTGTTCTGCGTTAGCAGGAATCAGCTCCACCGACACTGTGGCTGCCCTGGGAGGTGCCATGTGCTCGGGATGGACAGACAGACAGACAGACAGACAGAGGGTGGTGTGGCAGTTGCTATGGCAACCCGCTCTGCTTCCCAGCAGCCAAAGGGCGCTCAGTGCCTCTGGGAATTTGCTTCCTTCTCCTTGTGCCTCAGCGCTGAGAAAAGGTGATGCCTGCAGTTAAATAGCAATGAATGCATTTAGTTTAAAAATTAAATTACCTTTCTAGACTGCTTCTTGGCATGTGGTTGAGCCAAAATAGATTGTAACAGCAATAACACAGGCAAACGGCTTACCCGGTATTTTTCAGGTTTGGTTTTTACAAGAAGAATACATGTCTGTGCACACATTTCACACAATGTAATGTTATAATCTTTCCACAAAATGTTGTCTGTGAGTATGGAACTTGAAGAGAAGGGCAGGGTACAATATGATAGCAATTTAATCTGGGACAATCTTTTTATTTGAGCAATACCAGAGGGTGAGCAAGATTGGGGGAAGCATGTGAATATTAAGTGATGACATCGAACTGATTAGCTGTCTAACAATTATCTAGCAATATTATTGATTGAAACTATCCATGCTCTCAGTGTATGTCCTAGAGTGCATTATTTTTCTTCTCTTCTATGCAAGTGTTCTCTGCCGTGCTACACAAAATGGCTGGTAAATGTCTTTCATGTAAAAAGAGTGGACCATGAAAATGCAATGGGCTTTTGGAATTTTTATAAAGGATTGTACATGGAATCAGCCACTGGTTTAATGACATCCAGTGAAGCTGCTGGAAGCGTATTCTATTCAGAAATATAATCCCATTTAAAAACTAGACTGGTATGTAATTGGCAACGATCAAGATACTGCTCAGCTACTTCATACCACCATGCCATTCTCTGGTTATTCTATTCTTTGCACTCTTGCTTGTGAATATCTAATTTGCATAACAATTTTACAGTGACTTCTCGATAACGTGTAGCATGCCAAATGTTACTATTGGATTATGGGGTAATCTGATTTCTTGAAATCCATGAAGAATTAGTCCCAATAGCCTCAGTATGAACATACAGGATCCTTTAACCTGATTGCCCCCTAGTCTGAGAACATTCAGGCAGGTTACCCGTGACAAATGTACCTGGCTTAGCTTCCTTGCTCTCTTCCACTGAAGTGTGCATCGGCCAGAATTTATATGAATGAGAAAGAAAATTAAACAATTCACACTACTTAGTCATTGTTACTCCACTGTCCTGGTATTTACAGTACTGGAGAGAAGACATCTGGCTCTGGAAGTGCAGAGTACATGTATGTATGCTTGTGCTTGTGTATATGGGTATATGGATTTTTTTTTTTTTACCTCTGGAGCATTTTTCTTCTACAGCTATACAGTAGGGGAAAAAAAGATGACCAGTCGCCCACTTTCATTTAAATTCATTTAATTTCATTTCATTATGAAATAATTCGAGGTCCATTAAAAAAAGTGTTGTGAGGCTGTCCTTAGAAGAGGAAGCCATACTTGTCCTGTCTATATCCATCCTGTCTGTCTGGAGGTGATCCTGGCATACACTGCCATGTCAACTGCTCAACTCATAGGTTTGGAGGAGATTGATCAGCTTGCTCCAGGTTGCTCTTTCTCAGAAGAGAGCAAGAGGGTTTGTCATGCAATCAATCAGCAGACTGTGGTCCTGCCTGAACCAGCCCATGAAGTGAGCTTAATTGATAAAGTAAGCACACCCAAACACAAATAAAACTAAATGATTTGCAGCAAACGATGCACTCAGCTCAAGTAGCACCATGGGACGATTCTTGTTAAAATTGTTTGTTGAGAATACCCCACTGAAACTGGGGGTCTACATCTCTGTCTGATAATAGCAGAAACCAAGATCTGAGTCTGTATATGGAATGAATACATATGCACTCTTCATCACTGGGCAAGGTCTGAGATGGTAAACGTCAAGGTCAGTCCAAGTATTTTGAATTGTGAATTGACATGTAATTATCACTTTGAGAAGAGGGGCATTAGTACTCAGTTATGCTGAATGAAAAGTGTTTTGTTCCAAGGTTATGATTTCTTGTTAACATCTCTGGAAACATGTATATGTTTTTGGATATGGATAACATCTAAGCCTAAGAGTCCCTATTTATCCTGAGAGTAGCTCTAGCCTGATAAATGTCTGATAATATCGTAAAGATACATATTTAACAACGAGTGTGTTTGTGTGTTCACATGAGAAAACCCAGATAAAAATTCTCCTGTTGCAAAAGAAGTCCTGTGTTTGTAAAAAGGCAGCCGATGAACAGAAAACAGACTCTTGTGTAATATCCAAGTCTTTGTTGGTAGTGAACAGATGCTACACCAGCAGTCCTGGGACTTTCATGGAACTGCTATGAATATGTTCACAGCATGAGAATACGGGCAACATGCTGTTAAAATGCTGCTTCCCAAATCCCAGGACTGCTATGGTGCTGTTGTAGTGTCTGCCTTAATTCAAAGGCATGCTTAAAAAAGGCCTATTATGATGTAGCGCTCTGAAATTGTGCCAGTGATTTTATAGTTTAGCCTGTTTTGGGCTGAAGGGCTGGGAAGGAAAATATCCCTCTTGCTATATCCTGATGTAGAAGAAACTGTCTTTGGATTTGAGATTCTTGGATCACATACTAAAAAAAGCCTCTTCACAAATCATGAAGTAATTTGAAGGAATGATTTAATTAGCCAGGTTTATCTTGTGCTGCAAATACATACATAAAGAAGCCACCACTGTACAATGTCACAAGGGATTTTCTATTTTTATTAACCATTTTTCAGAAAGGATGAATACTTTTGGGCAAAGAATTTTATAGTGAAACTATGCAAAGTACAGCATAAAAGGAAAAGTTTTGTTTACTTTTGGTTTTAAAGTCTTTTCAGGAACCTGTGTTTACTGCTTCAGTCATGCTTGAATAAATTATGTGCTTGGAATGGTAAAGACCATAGAAGAAAATAAAGTTAAAGGGTCTAAAATAAAGAAAGGGAGAGATTGAGGACTGTGATTAATTAGCAGAATAATAAACAAGCTGTTCTTTCCTTCTCATGATAATATTTAAAGATAGGTACAATGTGAGTGACAACAAATACCTGCAAAACCAGGAAGAGGTGAGAAAGAGTTGGAGGTTGTTAGAGCACAGGGCACGTTTTGGGCTGGGTTATGTATTACCTGGTTTCTATTCCTTAGTCCTCATGGAGGATGGAAAAATACAAGGAAATAGTGAAGAAACTTGTGTTTTCATTTTTTACAGTAGTAACTTTGTACATTGCATTTCTGACTACCTGGTAGAGAAAGTACAGCTATACTACGCTCTGTGCTGCCATGTTGAAGCTCCTTCGTGCTAGTTTGTATTGCTGTCTACTGCAAAAGAGTACAAATTAGGCAATTGCAGTACACTGCAATTACTTCTGAAATGACTGCAGCATAAACATACTTCTAATCAGAACCAGGCTTTTTGGGAAAGGGAAATATTCACATATACTTTTTTCTGTTCTGAAGTGTAATAGCAGCTCCTCTCTGTATTGCTTGCTCATAGCACTTTCTGGGTGTAGTTGAAGGTGACAGCCATACCTGGCCAACACACTGCCAAAACTCTCTGAACGGGAACATTATCAGGCACTGGACATTTTCTGCAAATGCTCATTTAGAAGTATAAACATCAAAATAAGATTTTTTAGCAAAGCCAGGACTTTCTCTGTGTTGGCATAGAGAAGCATTTCTTCCCTGGAAGGCAGTTTCTGTCTCTCCTCTATTTTTTTTTTCTCTCTGATCTCTCTGATGCTTACATTATCTATTAAATATACTATTTTGTTAAGGTAACTGACAAGATATTTAAGACAGTTTCTGCAAGTAGTTGGTGCAGCTCAGTAGGAACAGATAGGCTAGAAAACCCCTTGTTTCTGAGGACTATACTGTAAGCATTTCAATCAGGAGTTACTCGGTACAGCCCTGGTAGTTCTGTGGACTTGAATGATCATTAACAGTTGGGATGGGACAGCCCAGGAGAGCATCTGTCAGTTTAACATCATCCAAATCAGGTACCTATTCAAGCACTTCCAGACCACTCTGCAACGTGAACCAAAGTACACTAAAAGGGGATAATGAAATTTGTTTAAAAAGTGTACTCCTCATCTGAGTTAAAATGCTAATGTAAACATGTCCTAATATATCTTATGACATTGATTAAGATGACAGTCCCACCCTATCATGATCAGATTCATAGTGTCATTGCAGCTAGCTGTACAAATATTTAGGAAACATAGCCTGGTGTCATTCATATCGTATATGGGCACTTCATAATAAAGCATTTATTTTCCTTTGCTTACAGACTTCTCAAACTATACTACAAAGCTAATTATTATTCTTGTTACAGAATTATATGACCTTGCTAGATAGCCATTATATACTTTGTGCATATGTTTAACACATAAATGCTTTGTGATAGAGAATTGAAGAAAACTTTTAGCCTCTCACATGAAATTGCTTTCTATGCTTTCTGTATGTGCAAAATGGTTAAGGGAAAAATGGAAATATTACTACCAGTGGCAGGACCTCTTAGTGCCAGATCTCTGCCTTTTTTTTTTTTTTTTTTTTTTCACACCACACCCTCCGCCCCCAGTCTAGCTGACAAACACATCAACATGCTTTTAATTCGTGGCAAGAATAACTGAAAATTTTCCACATATTTGATACTGCTTCACTAACTTACAGCATGGACTGAATTCAAGTGTAAGGGATATATATAATTTTTACTTTTTTGTTGTGCTTGCATTCCCTTATTTAGCAGAGCCATATTTCAGTGCTAACGTATATATTTGTGTACACATGCTTACATGATACTGCATGTATGTTTGTTACTGGAAAACTGTTGTGGGTTATTCCATGCAGTCTCTGAGGGAGAATGGAAACTGAAATTTGATTGCAACAGCAGTTTTGAAGAGGAATGGATCCCACTGCCTGAGGCCAACTTCGAGGAAATGAAGCGCTGCTTTGCAAAGCAAGTTGTACTCTATACTGAAGCTTATTATGCATTTCACAGGACTGCAAATTCCCATAACCTTAAATGAACTTTGGAGATTTTCTTGATGTTGTTTTTCTAAAGCTTTGACTCTTAGGATCATACATGCTTCTGCTTGAAAGTAACTTTTATACTCCTCATGGTTGTACAACAAAAGCTTTACAAGTGATTTGACTACAATCTTATTGTCAAAAGCCAAATGAGAAATACAAAAGAACTTAACATGTATTTGTTATTCAAAATAAGGTTTTTGGCACCTGGTTTGTGGATTTCCTTTTCTTTAAATTCTCAAGATTGGAAAAAATTATACTAAAGCTTGTCATGTTCTAGTTTCTACCTCGACTGCATGGAATCATGGAAAGTATTATTTTTGGTAATAAATGGAAGCATCCACTTTTTATTCCTTTTTCTGTATTTCTTGTGTGTTTTGTGCTTGAGACAGACTGTGAAGTCTTCATGCCATAACAAGTTACAAAGGGTTTTCAGTACTGCTGAAGGTTTCTGTAATCTTCCTTTCCCAAATTTATCCCAAAGGATTCTTCTTTTCTTCCCTTTTTTTTTTTTTGAAACAATTTCAAACTTTTATTTCATCAAAGCCAGCAAATATCTTGTTATGAAAATTCAGATTCTGTTAAGTATTAGTACAATCAATTAAAAGACCTTGTTCCACTATGCTGATTGAATTCCTTCCTTACTGACAGTGCACGAAGGCTTGCTATTGGATTTTTCTGTTCTTTCTTTTTTCTGAAACCTTGGTGGGATTCAGCAGTCACATTCCATGTGTCAGTGAAACTATTGTGGGTTATTAAGGAGACATTGCAGTGCTATCACTGCCACCAATGTTCTGATTCTTCTCTGGATGGGTTGTTCTCTACCCACCTTTTTCCTTGCCTTCTCTTTTTTGTTATCATTTGTCCTGTTGAAAGGAAATGAATTCAGGAAGGTGGAAGTAAGGAAATAGCAAATCTTTCAAATGACTAGACATATTTGAAATTGTTAGGTGCTCCATAAACAACAACAGGTAAAAAAATGTTTCTTCATCTTTGCCTGTTTTGATAAGGGAGACATTGTACCCACTTTTCAAATAGTGTAATCCTCCGTTGTGTTATGTCATATCAGGACTACTGTCACATGATCTGTTGTGTTTGATAGGCAGGACGCCTGCAGAAGAAGAACAAGTTTCCATTTGTTAATCTCCTCTTGAAACAGAACAAAACTATGGCTTGGTTCAGAGCTGTTTACTTGTCACTTTATATCTACAGAAAACTGGTTCTGATTTTTAAAGACCAGAAGTTATGCATACTAAGACTATATATTCTTTAGACCTCTTCTAAGAAAGGTGCAGATCGCTTGGGAAGTGTTTCAAATGAACTTCCAATGATCAGGAAAACTGGCCTCATAGAGAATTTTTTTTTTTTTTGGTTTCTTTTTTCTGTCATAAGAGGTGAAACAATTTTGCAGGATGCACACCTGCACAACTAAAAGGGAATGAATGGCAAAAGCTAAAGGCCTACCCTAGTTCTGAAATTATTGCCTAGACATTACAAGAATGAACAACGTGGGAGGCAATGCATGTGAAAATGTCATCCCAAAATTGTGTGTGGAGGTGGTGGTGGTGGAAATTAAACATAAGGGATTCTTTTTATTAAAATCTAATATTTTCAAATGACTAAAACAGGAAGCAAAACCAAGAAAGATCCCAAATCGTACACTTAAAATTATTATTGTCTCATTTGGGTGGTGGAAGTAGGACTTTTACACAAACTGTAGAAAATGCATCAAAATACCTTGGCAAGGTTTGTAGGGAAAGAAAATATATTTGGTTAAACTAATTGATTTGGAGATGAGAAACAGATAAGCTTTTGGAGACAGAAGCACATCTTCAATCTCTTACAGCAATACATACTTATTTTGATGTTAACTACTAGTGTTTCTCTGCTAACTAGCTATAATTTTCCCCCTTTATAGTGTAAAGAAGGTGAACTGGAGGTTCTTTAGATGAATGGGACCCAAATGAAACATTTGGAGGTTTTGATTTTAGGAGTCTGATACCTTGTTGTGATTCAGCTACGGATTTCTGAGATTTCTAAGACACAGTTAAAAACCTGAGCCTTACAGAAAATATCTCATTTGCTGACTGTCTGCTCTGTCATTTTTCTCTTTGTTACTTGTCTGCAATAGCTTTTACTATTAGTTTCTGGCTAAATATTATTATCTTGTCTGACAAAGAAGATTGTGCTGTCATCATCCTCCTGTTTTCCTGCTAGAATTGTAGATAGCCTGCATATTATGACATCTATTTTTCAACATCTACAAGCAAGTAGCTTCTCATAAACCAAGAAATGCTTTGACTTTAAACTTCAGAACCAAAAGGCCTCTAGTTTATAATTTCTACTAAGCCTTCCTGCAGATGGATGAAACCACAACACTGATAACCATCCTGTGTTAAGTACCCAGGTTTTGCTCCCCACCCCACTCTTTTCTAGGAAAAAATATGTTTCTGTGTTAGCATTTTTGCACTTGAGTTAAAAGCAGCTACTACTATCATGCTGTGTAGGTAAATGTATTTGTAGGCATAATTAGAATCTCTGGATGAGCTGTCTTCTCACAGAAATGGGAAAAGTTCTGTTTCTGCTTCAGGTTTTGAAATAAATTTGGTTTTAGATAGAAGGCAATTACAGTGACAATGGTTTAAAATTGTCAAGTGGAAACTAATAGGCTTTTTAAACTTGTGTATACTTGTTGGGAGGAGAATACATTTTGCTTAGTTCTTGATTAATTCTTTAGGCTAGGTATTAAAATGCACTATAGGGAAAGATCTGTGGAGATTGGATGTTTCTTTTGCAGGATTTTGAACCATTAATGTGTCCCAGAAGTAATTTATGAGCCACTTGAATAGTGGTCCATGACATTCTTTTCTGTAGGAAGTGAGCTGGTCAAAGTAGAAGCTGACCAGTTCCCCATAATGCTCCTCACAAATGCATATGACAGAAGAGACACTAATTGATTAAAGCAGGAGAACAAGACAGCTTTACTACAAATGGGTTTGTAAGTTTTGGAGTTATTAGATGTGAAAGCTTGAACTTCAGGGAGCTCTTAGAATGTCTCAGTGAATATGACAAGCTCCGTTTGAAGTCTTGCAGAAGTTAAAAGGAAGGCAAGTGTGTCTGTGGATTTTTCATGTCTGAGAACAGTCATAAAAAAAGAATATTATGACTACAAGCATTTACAGCCTAAGTAAAACTTTAACCCATTCCTTTTTTTTTTTTTTTTGATCTGAAATATCTGGGTTGTGATTGAAACTAGATGAGTGCAGATTGGCTGTGAGGCAGGAGATGTGTCCCTGTGTGAGCAAACCCCGTCAGGAGAAGCACAGGCTCCTGTACCAGTAACAAGTAGCATATTCAGTATTCAATATATTCTCATAGATTCCCATATTCAGTAACAAGTGGTGTCCCTCAGGGGTCTGTACTGGGACCAGTACTGTTCAATGTCTTTATTAGTGACACAGTGGGACTGAGTGCACCCTCAGCACGTTTGCAGATGACGCTGAGCTGCGTGGTGCAGTTGGCACATTTGAGGGAAGGGATGCCATCCAGAGGGACCTTCGCAGCCTGGAGAAGTGGGCCCATGTGAACCTCATGAAGTTCAACAAAACCAAGTGCAGGGTCCTGCACCTGGGCTGGGGCAATCACCAGTATCAATACAGGCTGGGGGATGAAGAGATTGAGAGCAGCCCTGCGGAGAAGGACTTGGGGGTACCGGTGGATGAAAAACTGAATATGAGCCAGCAATGCATGCTTGCAGCCCAGAAAGCCAACCCTGTCCTGGGCTGCATCCCAAGCCGCGTGGGCAGCAGGTCGAGGGAGGGGATTGTGCCCCTCTGCTCCAATCGGGTGAGACCCACCTGCAGTCCTGCGTCCAGCTCTGGGGTCCTCAGCACGGGAGAGACATGGACCTGTTGGAGCGGGTCCAGAGGAGGGACACAAAAATGGTCAGAGGGCTGGAACACCTCTGCTGTGAGGACAGGCTGGGAGAGTTGGGGTTGTTCAGCCTGGAGAAGAGAAGGCTCCAGGGAGACCTTATAGCAGCCTGCCAGTACTTAAAGGGGGCCTACAAGAAAGCCAGAGAGGGACTTTTTACAAGGGCAAGTAGTGATAGGACAAGGGGCAACAGTTTTAAAGGGAAAGAGGGTAGATTTAGACTAGATGTAGATACTATGAGGGTGGTGAGACACTGGAACAGGTGGCCCAGAGAGGTTGTGGCTGCCCCATCCCTGGCAGTGTTCAAGGCCAGGCTGGATGGGGCTTTGAGCAACCTGGTCTAGTGGAAGGTGTCCCTGCCCATGGCATGGAGATGGGTGGACTAGATGATCTTCAAAGGTCCCTTCCAACCCAAACCATTCTGTGATTCTAAGAGTCTGTCACATGAATCAATGGGAGCTGTGTGATTATGCAAGCTGTGCTGTCTACATCAGGGACAAGTGTATCCCCTGGGCTGGAGAATGAGTTCTAGATTTTATTTCATTTCTCTTTTTTTTTTTTTAATTTCTAGTTAATCAGAGGTCATCTTCTCAATGTCATGTTTAGAATTCATGGGTATTATTTTCCTTTTTGGGAAGTTTGTGTCATTTGCTTTCTCATAGCTGAAATCAACCCTAGGGTTGGCCTAAAGCTTTATTTGGTCAAAGCTCTAGAAAAACTTGATCTGACCTTTGTGAAAACAGCAGAATTGTTTTCATGAGATGCTGAATTTTGGGATTACTAAACACAAACTATTGAGCTTTTATGAAAATTTTTGTGGGTAGTTTTCTGAACTTGATGTAGGAACTGGAATTTATCAAGAACATGCTTTTATGCATAGTCAGTTAAGTGTCATCATGAAATATTGTTAATTTTTCAAGAAACTAATGGGTTTTGTTTCTGTAGTTATGCTCTCTCATAGGTTTTAGACAAGGAATTTACAACCTCTGCTGGAAAAGGTAATATGGCTCACAAGTAACTTCTGTAAGAGATTTAAGTGTATCCCAAAGAACCTTAGAATAACATTTAATCGTGTTAATTTCTGCGAATATAACTTGAAGCTTTGCAAGTTTGCAACTTGCAGACTTTGGGTCTTTCTTCTAGTCCTGATGAGGTCTTAGGTCCAGGCAAAGGCACCTCATAAATTTATTCAGTAGAGGTGTCAATTTGGGCTCCTATAAAGAGTTCATCCCATCCTTCCCTTCCCCCTCAGAAGTTGCTGCTGAAAATGTAATTTTTAGTGTTCAGGCTTTCAGGTTTAGATTAGAACTCAGACATTTCATACTAGAAATTGCAAAACTTAGCTATACTTCCATGTCCCGTTAAAGTAATTCCCTATTACAACTCAAATCTATGACTTCTGAGTCATTCATGATCCCAAATAATCCCTTTCACTCTCCGTATAGGTCCTGCATAATTTGCTAGAGGCCAGAGAGATCAACTACTAAACTGGATATGTTGACTGTTTTCATATTTGGTAGATATTTGCCACAAACTACGCTGCTCCATGCCCACCAGTTCTCCTGGGGTTGGAAGAATCTCCAGAATTATGTGTGATATTAATCTTCTAGCTTCCTCACCCATGTTTGATAAACTTTGCTATCCTGAGGATAAAAACTAGATTAACTCTACTAATATTCATCAGTCAAAGTTTGAATCAGCAGCTGGCCTGAGGCCCAGGAGCACCAAGTCTTTACCGTTGGTAGTGATCAGTTATTTTCCGTCAAAGAAAAGAAGTGTCATCATGAATTGTATATAATTTTTTCATTAACAACTAATGACTCCCAAGATTATTTCTAAGTCTCCTGTAATCACTCTTATTTTTTCCTAATTTCCATTGAATGATGGGAGGGAAGAAGTTTACTTCTTTGTGGCACTACTGTCACTGTATTTCTTAATTTTAAAGTCTTTCTGGCTTTGGAAGTGTAATGTATTTGCCTTTGTGTTAATGGCTAATGCTCTTTCCACAGTTCATCAGCTGTAGGGAGCTGCCTTTCACTATGCTCACTTAGCAAACTGGTTTGATTTCATCTGGTATTCCCACTGTGGGGCAGATGGCAGAAATGGCTGATATCTGTGCTACTCAGGCATGGTGTCTTTAGATCCCTGAGTCAGAACTGCATAATGTAGAGGGAAGCAATTTTTGGCTGCTCACTCAAGATAGCTCCCTTGAGTGATGAGGCATGTAAGCCTTCAGGCTCAAACCACAGAACTGTTTTGTTTTCCTTGTCCCTGCTCCCTTCCTCCTCTCTCCCTCCTTTCCCCTTTTTCTGATGAATTAGGATGTTAGCTTATTAATTCCGTTCTAAAACACTGCTGAATGTAAACCAATATCAACTTAGTGATTTCATTCTGTTTCAACAATTGGAACAAAGCAGAATATGCTATTATGTAATACGAATCTCAATGTATTATAGATGGCAAGTGCTGACAGAAAGCTTACTGGTGTTAAAACAGCATATATATAGGCTGTAGTCAATCTCCTTTTTAGCTTTCATGAAACCTTAGTATCAGTGTGTGTGACAGAAAGACGCAACTATGATTCTAATGTAAAAAGAAATCCTTACTGTGAGTTTTCTTCACTTCATGTCATTATTATTCTGCTTAGTCTTTTTAGCTTGTGTAGTGCCTATGTTATAAAGAACACAACTGTTTGCACTCATTTTCTCTAATATGCATTCCATTCTGTGGACATCAGGGCCAATGCAGGCCACAGCAAAAGGCTATTTAAGTTGAAGATTTCTACTACACAGTCCAAACTTTAATGATGTTATATGGTCTTTTAACTCATTTGCATTGAATTTTAATTCTGTATATTATTCCCTGAACATTAGTTTTAAAATCTAGTGTAAGATAATAGCTTTATTAAAATATTGTAAAATACTGAAGTTCTTTCCATGTTTCTTGAAGGACTGTGGGTTCTGAAGTTTGACTTAGGTATGACTATGTGCCAGCTTTGTCTTTAATATTTACAGAAGGTGCATGATAAGGACAACAAAAGACTTTCTGTTTTCTCAGGTAGAAAGAAGGTATTAGATCCCTAGGACTTGAGTATGTATCCTTTCTGAGATAGAGAAAGATGTTAAATTCTTACACTTCTTTTGACTGAGTCATTTTGTCATTGATGTGCTATTAACAGAGTTGCACCCAGCTAAACTACAAAGTAATTCATTGTGGGATCTAGTGTGAAGGTTGTAACCCTATTCCAAAATGACAGTGCCCAGGTCTTTTAAAGGCTGAATAACTAGATAGTTAAAATAGCCAGCTGAAACTCTTGTAAAACTACATAACTTAACCATGGTTTGACTTGTTTCACTGTAGGAAATATAGGAAAGCGAACTAAAGTCCTAATTCCACAGCAAGACTTCTCTATCTTTTATGGATTCTGGGACCTCTTATAGCCCTTGAGGAAACTGAAAAAGATGAGTGAACAACAATGAAACTAGGGGAATCCTTCCTTAATAACTTATTTAAGAAAGTGTTTGCACTGGTTTTAATCAGAAGTGAATCTAGAAAAATCAATAGATGGTTTCAGTTCCCTTTTTGATGCTTTCCTCATCATTCTCCACAATCTCCATGGTGTGTATATATGCAAACTAAGCCTGCCAGGTCAGCTGCTTTTCTGAGAGCTCGTCTAGAAAGAGAAATTTGGCCTTTGGTTTTGTGATTGGAAATTAGTACTATATCTTTTTTTTCTAAACTATTTATTCTAATTTTTGTCTCAATGCTCTCAACTTAGTCTTTAATGAAGTCCAGGACAGTTATGGAAAGACCCATCCATCAGAAAAAAAATCCAAGCTTCTGTTGAGATGAACAATTGCCCTTAAAGGGGGGGGGAAGGCATAAAACCTTAATAGATTATGCATACAAACATATATTTTTTCTAACCCTTTCCTTATTCTAAAAGGCATATTTGGGCATTTGATGGAAATGCACTTCTTAGGTGGAACAAGGCAAAAGCAGCTGGAAGGAGTTCACATGAGATTGTTTCTACCTCTTTCTCTTCGTGCTATGCTAACACAGCTATGGCTTTGCAGTGCTCCGTTGGTAATTTTTAAGAGCTCATCTGAGTTTCTTTCAAGAAATATGGAAAGTCTTGAGATCTTTCTTACTGAGTTAGAGTCAATGAGTTTGTATCCTCTGCAGCCTGAACAGAATTTTTTATTCCATTGCTTGTGAGGGATTTCAGTAGGTGTTAAGTGTTTCCTGTGTTGATGTTAAATGTTTCATGTCTGCTTGAATTCTTTTTTTTTTTCCGGTTAAAGTTTTTCTGTGTCATTCCCCAAATGCTGAAAGTTCTCAGTTTATTGATATTCTTGATTATTCCCCCACCTTATACTGCCACATTTCTTTTTTTCTTGCAAGCTTTTGGCTTCTTTTTCATGTCTTTAGCTGGTTTACAGATTATTGGGAAGCAATACCACAAGGGTATATCGTGATGTGTGAGGTGGCTGGAGTCAAACATTAAGATGGACCCTTCAAATCTAAATACCTAAAGTGTGATTGCTTGTTATGTGAAACTTGATAGTGTACTTAGACCATAATTTTCTTTTTTTTTTTAGATTGAAATATATAAGCACAGAAAATTCCAAGTACCTAAAAACATGTTAAAGGTTCTTTTCTTTTAGGTGAATTTCTTTGCACTATCAGCTGTAGTAATATCTGACACATCACTCAAATTCTGCCTTTCTCTTTGGCTAGGTTAACTATATAATATTGCCTTGTGCCCTAGTCATGTCACTAATGCCATATGTAATTGTTGCAGGCTCCTTCCAGAGTAGCATTGCCAGAATTGGAGCTTGGCATGGAAAAGGGGAGAATATTCACAAATCTGAATACGTCTTTGTTTTGATTTCATTTTGGTCCTGCCTTAATTAAATGTTTTTATTTTTTAACAAAAAGTAAACATGGCTTTTTGTACATTTCTTCTGTCCTTCCCATCACAAAATATAACTTTGTAGACTCATGCCTAAGATTTCCAGACTCAAAGAAATAGTCTCCACATTTTCACAGAAATACAAATTAAAAGTTAAGGAGAGCACCTTACCCTCTCTTCTTCAGCGGGCCACAAGCCTCTAAGTATGTTTGTGCTGTTTAGCATGTTCACTTACACGTAAGAAATAGCTTAAACTATTTTTACCTTTCTTCAGCTCTTTTAAAAAAAAAATTAAACAAAACTACTTTGCTACACATTTTTTGTGTCAGTGAAGTTAACTTTCATTTATGCAGATAGAGAGTCTTTTGTCCTCATTTCTATTTCTGTGATATGGAAACAAAGTTCTCAAGAAATCTCCTTTTCCTTATACAACTTTAAGAGTTGTGCAGAATTCTAGTTGGTTCTCCCGTGTAACTTGGGGCTGGATTCTCTGGCATTCTTCATCTCAAACTCAAGTATTTTAGCTCTCACAAAATGTCACCACCCCTTTAATATCAAAGGGTAAGAGGTTGCCTGGTTCTTTGTAGCCCCATTGAGCTAACATGGTGTTAAAACTTCCCAGAATACTTTTTCCTTACTTTTATTTACTTAAACAGATCTAGCAAAACCAAGTAGTGTATTTCACTATCCAGAGCGTTGGTGTAGGATATAAGCTCTGATCATGCATTTTTGTTTTTATATTTAGCCCATGTTTTTGATTTTAATTGTAAATCTTGACTTTTATAGATACAGAGTTCAGGTATCTTCTAGCACAATTTGCTGCAATAGGTAAGTACTAAAGTTTCAAGAAGTGATTTTTAAGCATCCTTAAACTGAAAGTGAATACAATAAACAAACCTCTTTTCATTATGCTGTGAAGCATAATAAAATGCTGTTTATTTGGTGTTGACTTTAAAATACCATTGAAGTCTCTGTGGGTAATTGTGGGTGAAAAGTAGGAGTGAGAAAGTAAAATACTATTGTAAAAGGAGTAGAGATTAAACATATAAGACAGGAAAGGAAAAATTGGAAATTACCTAAATGCGTTGCGTACATGAATATGCAGATTACATTAACTATTCCATTAGGATTTTATTCACTTAAGCTTTACAAATTTAGTGTTAAGAACTTGATACTTGATAAAATCTCATTCTTTTCAGTACTGTAGCTAAGAAAAAAATTTAATAAAATAGGTGCAATACAGGACATTTTATCACTGAGGAGTTATGTAAGCACAATATTCAACACAGTAGCCATCATAAGCAATAAAACTTTTGCACATTAAACAAACGGCAGCATATTTATGATATATTGAGTCTGAAATGTTGTCATGTATATCCACATCACCTGTACTTTTAAGACTGAGATCTTCATAAAATGAAGAGTGTACACGTATATGTGCATTCACCCACACACATGCTGTGTATGTTTTAACCACATAGTTGGTGTTTTGATTCCAGTATTCTTTGTTAGAATAATACATTTTAAAAGATATATGCTCTGAAGTAGATATTTATTTTTTCACTCTTCTTCATTCTTCTTTGTTTGAAAGTTAAGTTTAATATTAGCATTGTTTTTATTATTTGTTTTTTTCTTTAACACCCTTGCCACCTTATCCAGAATAGGGGGACAAAAAAGACATCTTTGTCCCAAAAATCCTTTCATATTTTTTCTGTTTATTAATTAAAACGTGGTTTATTGCAATGAACAGTAGGTCTTAAAAAAAATGGCTGTCTGAGGCAAAGTTTTCTTTTTTTTGTACTTCTGTCCTGGCCCAAGGAAGATGTTATATGAATCATGTTATAAACCTCAGACTTCTAAGTTACCTCTGTTAGAGACTTGAAGACCTGTATCAGTGAAAGATGGGAATTACCTTAAGCTGGCTGGCGCCAGGGGCTGGTACCCAGACGTTTGTGGTGAAGTACTCATGATCACCAAAGTGAAGAAAGAGGAGGAAAGACAGGTTTTCTCTGAGCTCTCAGACCTTAGTAAAGAGGTGGAATCTTCCCACAAAAGGGCTGAACATTAATAACCCTGCAAATGTGCTTTTCTGTTTTCTGATTCTTGCTTCCACGCTATAGTCACAGTACCCTGTATCACAGGGTGGGGTAAGTTGAAGTCAACATGACTTTTTTTTGATGCTCTACAACTTGTAGACAAGATTTCCTTACTTCCATCTCAGATAACGGGGAGAGTGAGCTTGCATCATTGTACGACTGTGTGAAGATTAGAAACAGATTACTGTTTGGTTTGTTTTTTACTTAATTTGGCTTACCAGGAAGCAGTTCTAACCATGTGCTGCACAAAACTTTTCTCAGTGGGGTCTGCAGCAGAGCCTCAACTGTTGTTCCTTGGGACTATGGTAAGAAACATGTTCTTCAGGAACACCAAAGCAAAAACACGCCTAGGAAACTTGGAAAGACTGCGCAAAATTTGTACATGATATGTCATTAGAGTAATTTGATGTGGACACATCTGGAGATGCAGATCTGAAACAATATTTAATATTTGAGATTTCCATATTGGACTTGGACTCTGACACGCTTCAACAGCCAGACTAAACCATTGCTGATTAGTTTGTGGTATCTCAGTAATATAGAAGTTTTACATAAATTCCATTATCTTTATTGCTAAAATACTTGAGACTTTTCCAATAATGCATTAAAAATGTGACTAATACCTTTAATGTATATGTTTCCCAGGAGAGGAAATGAGGCCGTATGTATGCAGTTGTGTTTTGATTTGAGTAGCAGAGGTAACCGAATTTTCTCCAAAAGCCAAATGAATCTACCCAGAGTGAAAATATTGACAGAAGAGATGAAATTTTCAGGAAAGCTCTTCTAAAAATGGTATGCCTTTTAAAATATCCTTATTCAACTGAAAAATTCTAGATGAGAAATCATCTAACTGTTTTGTCTGGTGTGTGGGTATGATGCAGAATATCACTGAAAATAGCAAAACAAGACAGCTCTCCAGATTTTGATTGCTAACACTTATTATCTCTTCATGAGATCTAAATGCTAATAAAATACTATTTTAGAAGTTTTGATTTTTAAATAAGAAGTTTTTTAGAGCCAATGACTAAGTCTTCAAATGGAAGTTAAACAAGAAATAAGAAATATGTTTAGTTACTTATAAAAAATTAGTGTGGTAAGATATGAACTGGGCTAATTGCTTGGATTTGATAATCTGTAATGGAATCCCTTAGCATTTCAAAAGGATGGAATTCTTAAAGAAACCCAACTTTTGGAAAATCAGTGCTTCAATACTTTTAAAAGAGCAGTTCTTTAAAAATTTTATCACTTCCTAACCATTATCATTGGTTGCTCCTAAAAAATATTAGTGATGTATAAAATGGCTATCTAGGAAGAAAAGAATTGCTTTTAAAATTTGTAGATGCTTCTATATTTTTCCAGAGTAAAAGGAACTGAAGTGTGCAGATCAAATTAAAACTAGGACTGCTATTCAATTCCTTTAAGATTAGTCCAATGCTTGTGGTTTTCCTTATTTAATTGCTTGCCGTGCATAAATTGATGTAACTTGAGTACACAGTATCTCAGAGCAGCAGCAAATAGTTGGAGAGACTAAAGCCAGTTGTCTTGCCATACAGGATATTGAATTTTGTTCTTGATATAAACCAAAGAAATATAAACCAACTTTTCTTTCCATAGATGTTCCTTCATATCACTAACCATGAAAAGCAAGCATATGATTGCTGAAAGACAGATAACTGGCAGTGTTGTTACTATTCTGTTTATCCAAAAAAAATGGATTCTTGAGAGACGTGTAACAGACGTGGTACTCTGTTATATCTATGACTAACAAAGCAAGAGTGGAATGAGGTTGTTTGACATATATTGGCAAAGGCTTCTATAATATAGTTCATCACCAAGAGCTCTACGGGCAGATAAAACATAAGGTTTTTCATCTCTCTTTCCAGAGTATTTTGTGGCCAGCTGCTGAACATCTTCTGTCAATAAAGCATTTTTCTTAAATGTGATAACATTTTTTTTTTAATCTTCCTGGCAACTTTCATTAAATGTTAATGGCAAAAAGGAGATACTTCGACCTTCCTTATAGAAAATTAACATTCACTCTCCACACTGTTTTGGAAGCCCATAAAGTTAGCAGAGGTAGGGAAGAAACAACATTTAAAAGACGTGCTATCATTGCCCATGATCTCACCTCTTTCCCAGCCTTTTGAATCTGGCAAATGCTCACAGGCAATGCAGAAATGTACAAAGAAAGTGTTTGCTTCCCTGTGAAGTACTGTCAGTCATTTGTTCATCAGCACTCTGTGATGGATCAAGGGTGGGTATTCTGCTGTTCAGAAGACCCATAAAGCATAATTTAGAAGTAGCACTCACTACAGATGTTTCTCCCTTGTAGTGAAGTATTAGACTGTACACCTTACTCTTTACATTTCAGCAAAGCAAGTTTGCTGTCCTCTGTCTCCCTTCTATTTGGATTTTAGCTGGATATGTATTTTGCCAGGAGACATGATTGAGGAAGTTCCTATTTTATGTTACTGTAGAGGTTGTTAAAGAGTGACCATATACCAAAAATAGTTGAAAAGGTGGTAGAAGTAATCCTGCATATATGCATATCTATAAAAATCTTTTATTGACTAGGGACCACAGGCACTATAAAAAGGTAAGCTGTAATGTTTGACATTTCAAAGAAGTACGTATGTCACAAGTATAGATCAGTAGTTATGGAAAAAAAAACCCCAACACATAGTCCAGAAATAGGAACTTTTCTAAATTGCTGATCTATCTTCAGAAAATCACATAGACTTAAACATGCAAAACTTAATGATTGCACTGGTTGTATACAAAATGTTGTACAATCTTTACTTGCTTATTTTCAATAAGCATGTTTAAAACAGAGCTAAGGTGTGAAAATTAACCAATATGATTTAAAACTTTGTTTATGAAATAGCATAGGAAAAATAAATTTAAAAAATGTGATGAGATTATTGTTGGTCTATAACAGGCACCTTTGCCTTGCTTTCTATATATCTGTTCAAACAATCTTCTTGTAGCTGCTTTTAGAAATTACCAGTTAAACAGTTATTCAAACAATGGGAAACTGACATTTTGCGTGAAATAGTGTGACAGTCTCACTTCTATGCAAGAAAAAATTAACATACTTGCTTTTAACTTGCATGGTAATGCTTGTATTATATGGTGCTATACTGCACTGTTGGTGTATGAATGAGGATGTGAAGGCTGAAGCTAGCTTGCTCAGAAACTCTGGATGCATTTACACTTTAAAGAAGTCATTTTCAAAACCAGGGTCCAATATTCAGAAACTCAAACACTGTTAATTCAAGAATTCAAGTACTAACTGTATTTTGTGAATTATAATAAACTGTACTTAGCTAATAAGCTTGGAGTTGTATGCATAAAATAAAACTGAATAATATTAATAAAATTTGTTCTACAAAATAATAGAACTATTCATACATACTTGTCAAAATGTTTTGAAGTACTTAATTTAAAAGAAAGAAACATTAGCAAAATTAGAATTCTTTTTTTCTCTCCTCCTACTCATTTTTATTCTCTAGTACTTCTTTTAGTGATGTTTTTAGATACAAATGCCTTGACTTTCTGAGGTGTTGAACATCTCCAGTTACCTAAAAAGAAAAGTAGAGAGGACTAAACTCTGTTCTGTTTCATACTGTAGTGAAGATGACAGTGATTAATGTGACTTGAAATAACTTCTAAAATATGAAACTAACGGGAAGGAATGAGCTGAGATAGGTAATATTTCACACATAGGGTCACAATTTGTCTAAAGGAAGCAATGATTCATGTAACACCCAAAATTATGTAAAACTTCTTTTACTTGATTTAAATCATGTGTTGTGTGTATAACAAAACAAACAATAAAAAAAAACTAACATGGAATTTTAAAGGATAGATCTTTAAATTATCAAAATAGAGAGCAATCTAATTTATTGATTTCTGTGTCTTGATGAATCTTGCTTTTATAATACAGTATGTTCTGTTTTTCCTGATTTTTCTGTCATCATGCTTCCTGAAGAAAACGGTTTTCTAGACAGTGCAAGTATTCATTAAAATATTAATACATTTTATGTAAGACAACCACTTTGTATTTTATAGACTGATCTTTTATGAATTTACAAGCATAAAATAATAAAATAAATAAACATAAATAATTTTTTTTCTTGTTCCTTTACACTATTCAGATTACATGGCTACTCACTCTAGTGGTTGGTTATTTTACTTATGATAATTCTGAAGTCTTGGAAGATTTTTGCCTGACTAAGACTTTCAAGAACAAATTAAACTGGGTAAGAAAAGGTAACAGAACAGATATACTTCACAGAGGACAACTACAACATGCTGTCTACCTAAATTCTGACCTCTATCCTTAAGGTAATTTACCTCTTATACTGTCCTCTGCCAAAAAGTGTGGCTTGAAAAGACCTGTCAGCTTATTAGGAAGCAAAATGCACGAGGCAAAAAAGGAGGATCCTGCAGTTTAGGACTTCTAAGAATTGATGGTTTTAGACAAATAGTGTGAATTATGACCAAAATTTCAGTTGCTCTCTCTAGTTTCTTGAAGAGCTTTCTTAGTTTATGACAGTAAGGACAGCAGAAACCTATAGTGACCTTCTGTATTTATAAAGTAAATTTTATTCTTTGCAAGCTAATTATAAGTATGAAACATTTTGTTAGTTTGACTTAATTTACACCATACTTATGCAGAATATTTCAATGTCTTCTAGGAGGGAAATAAAACAAAACTTAAGAATAGTTCCCCTGTTCAGTAGGATAGTGGAATGATGGGTTTAATCTCTATATGCTCCTGAAAACCTTTGCTCATAAAACTCTACACACTGAAAATTGGCATGAAACCAATGTCACAAATATAGGGATTGCTGGCAAGGGCAACTGTAGGAGTTGTGAGAAACATGAGTCTGAGCTTGCATCAAATACTAGTAATGTGTACTATCTCCTGCTATGGATTGTTAAATCCATTTTAGGGCTAAAAGAACATCTAAAACTTGAGCCAAATTGTTATAAGGATTTTGAGAATTTTTATAGGACTGGCTCCTAACCCAAACCACCATGTAGTTTCAACATGGTGTTAGACTGCTTTGCAGATGACTTTTTGGAGGGATGTGGCTAAGCAAATTGGATTGGAATAATTTCAGAGGGAATGTGTTGACAAAAGCTTTGTGTGTGTGTTTACATTCTGGGATATTTACAAATTCTGTGCTGATTTTTTTTTTAACATTTTAAGATCTGTTCTATTTTTCTACGGCTACTACTTGCATGTGTGACAAGAAGAAGGGAAGTATCTCATTGCATCCATGTTCTTATGTTTTAGTTTAAGGAGGTATTTCCACCTCCTAGGTTGATTGCAGCCTAACTCCTCCTGCATGTTTATACCAGGCCCCCACTATCAAGGCAAAAGAAGTTTATCCCCTGTCTTCCCTATTAAAAATTTTCATTAGTTCATATTAAAAATAGCATTAACAGCCATGGTGACTGAAAGCTACAAAGTAATAAACAAATACCAGCAAAGTAAGCACATTGCTCAAAAGCTACTATAAAACCCAACTAATCTTCACAATACTTCTCTGAAGTATAGATCTTTATCCACAGAATAAATCCATACCTGGCAGCAGCGATGAAGTGATATTTCTAAATATGCTTATGCTTTAGAAAAATATGCATTTGACTATTTGCTGACATTAAGAGGAATTAATCTTTAGCATTAATGTGTATGTATGTTTTATAAGTAGCCATACTTGGGGCCCATGTGTTCCTTCTCTCATTTCCCACTTTGCTCTTCCCTTTCATTCCTGAAGTGTTAACTTCTCAATATGCATCATGGGTATATATTTCTGCAAAGTGAGGAAGCCTGTTGCCCACTGGGAATCTTATATATTAATATGTGCAATCTGGACACCAGTGGGAAATCAAATCAGAAGATCTTCTTTGGAGTCGGGAAATAAAGGATCAGAAAAAAGGCTAATCTGGGGAAACAGCAGCGAACTGTGCAAAGCAAATGCTAGCTGTCTAACATTGGGAATCTCTGATGGGATCCAGACAAAATGATGGGCCTGTATTTCCAAAAAATATGGAAGATAAACTTCTAAACAAAATGAAAAAGGACTAGAGAACCCCAAGTTGGGAAGGCACGAAATGTTTGAGTACAAATTGCCCTAGGCCTTTGAGTTTTGTTTGAATGGGCTTACCTTCCGAGAGAGACAAACTTGAGAAATATGGTGTTCTCAGTCCTGGCTGAGAATAGGACACTATGCTGCCAGTAGTGGTTAGCCAGGCTTCTCTGTGAGGCCTGCCCTTTCCAACTGAACAAAGTAGTATGCCTTGAAAGTACGGGGATTGGGCGTAACCTCACTTCCAGTTCCAGGTTTGGAACCTAGGTCTTTGGCATTTTGTAGCTACCATCCACATCTTACTTCTCATCTTACTTCATCTTACTTCTCCCAGTTCTCTGAGGCCTATTGCAGTGCTGTTAATTGCTGCTTGTTTAGTCTTCTGTGACAGATGTTATTGTTCAGCCTTCCGACTAAAGCAGTAGAAGGTCTCTCTCAACTCCATCTCTGTATGTGCTGCCTCATACGTATCGCCATGTAGTCAGGGAAGTTGTATTTTGGCACTATGGGAAGAAGCTGTGTAGGCTATTACCTTGGCTTCCTTCAACATGCTCTTATGTTTTGAATGTCCTCTTCTTCCCATTTGCTGAATAATACTACTTCTTCACCAAGAAAAGAAATGAGTAGCTTAACCCACCCCCGTAGGCTGAATGCAGGTATACTTAAATGCAGGAGTAGATTCCGTGGATATTGTTGGTCTAAAAAAATCCCCCCAGACGCTGTACATGTGCACTAGGAAAGGAACCTGCATGGATGACTCCTCCTAAGAGCCGCAGCTATTGTAGGGTGAGTAACCATTCTCTATGTGTTGAAAGATCTGTGAGATGGTATCCAGTATGTAATATTTTAAGCTTAGGTAAATAAAACAGTTTCTCCTTTTCTTTTAAGCAAAGGTATTGTCATGATTTTGTTATCTGAAATGCTAAGTATATACAGAAGAGTTCAGTGTTTGAAATGTCTTTTTTGGTTTTATTTTTTTTGCTGGGTTGGATAGAAATAATAAGCACTGGAAAGCAGGCATGAAAGAAAGGTCAGTAGTTTTGCATCTGCAGTTCTATATTTGCACAGGTTGCTAGGCAATGTGAGAAAATCATAGCTCTTAACTGCAAGATTATGTTTTCAGACATCAAATATTAAAAAGAAATCAACAACTGTACTCTGTAATACAATTCAGTACAATAACTTTTCACTAATGTTACTAATCCTTGACAATTATTAGAGGTAATTAATATTGTACCGTCTGCATTTACTTCAAAATGGGTGGGCCCCTCCCCTTCCCTTCATGGAACAGCTTATATTTGTTTTATAATACCATGATAAAAATCTCTTTTTCCCTCTTTGAACATAGAAAATTGATTACTTTCTTATGCTTTTATTTCAACAGCCATTGACTGTCATGATATATGTCATGCAAGTTATCAGATTTAAGGAACATGCCCTTTTCTAGTTTTACAGCTGCTGTTGAAACAAAAAGCATGGTTCGGGCTGGCACTCAAGAGGTGTGAGCCATCTAACATTTTTCTGACAGGGATTGAGGAAAGCCTCTTAAAAGATTTACAAACTGTGATACCAAAGTATTGGGCCTGAGTTTGAGGATGGAGCTGTAGAAAGAAACTTCAAATGCAAAGGAAAGGGAAAAAGAGAAGACTGGAATCAGAGGAGGAGGATGCTGCCTGCCCTGGGGCACGGTCTGAGGCTCTGCCTACGTAGATCTGGAAGCAGAGTGACTCAGCAGGGCACCTGGGGATATAATCGTGGTGGGGCAGAAGGTGAAAGAAGCTTCTTTTCTGGCTCACAATGTCACTTCGTATTATACATACTGGATGAACATGAAGAAGCACAAGATGTAAATGCTTTAGTCTGTGCTTCACTTCAGAATTTCTGATTCTGTTGTTGGCAATCAAGATCAATTCCTCTGAAAGCTCCAAAACTGTACAGTGGGGGAAAAGGAACTGGGTTTATGAATTACATCCTGATTTGCTGTCTCTATATTTTACATGAATAACTAGTTGTAAGAGGAGAAATTTAAGTGTCAATTCAAGATTTTTGTTTCTGTGACATTATGCAAAATTCTGCATGTTCTTTAACCCTGTTTTTCCCTGTTCGATACATTTCATTCAGTAACACACATGCAGATATATTCTGCCAGTAACCTGGATTCTGATCATTATAATTAAATGTCATCTGAGACAAACAGTCCCTTATGATTCCTCCCCATTGCAGCCTGGAGCTGTTCAGTTAATGCTCTGAATGTTTATCTCTCAGTGGCTTGGGTTAAATCAGTCTGACGCAGCAAATCTCTGTCTGAATATGTGAAATGCTTATGCAGCTACATAGGGTCAGAGTTTTCAAAAGTTTGAGATTATGTTAATATAATCCACAAGGTGAACAAGTCTTTTCCTAGAGAACCTGATCACATCAGCGGCCACAATTTAGGAAATTTACAACAAGGAGGCTTGCGATGTAGATCATGAATATCTTCCAGGCATTTGCATAACTTAGAACTGAAGTGTGATTTTGCTTATTGAGAAATAGAGATGAAGCAGAGGTAAAAATTATATTGTGTTCTACTAAAAGCCAGAAACTATTTTTAGAGTGTGAAAATTTTAACAACATAATACAAATGAATGCCTGATGAAACCTCAAGTCTAACATTAGGCTTTCTTAAAATAACATCAGTGAACAGAAACCTGGCTGCTCTGGTTCTCAGCTCACTGAGAGACTAATGCCTTGTGTTTATTCAGATATTCTCAGTATAATCAAATGCAAAAAAAAAAAAAGTCAGTAAATGTTTGACCCTCTTAAATAGAGATCAGATACTGCAGCCATGGTCAGCACAGTTTTGTAAACCATTTATAAATTTTGTTCCCTGTGAATACTACTTTTTAAGTGAAGAAAGTAGAATTGTGTCCCTAAAGTAACCTCTATGGAATGTGTTTTAATTGTTTGATATGTCCACTAAATGACAAGCTAGGCCTGTTTTCCATGTGCGTGCATGTGTGCATGGGTGCAGTGCTTTGCAACAGCCATGTGTATTCACAGTATCTTTCCGAAGCAAGATGAATGCCTTATTCTTATCAATGACTGCAGAGGGCTTCAGAGCGCCGGTTGGGTAAATAAGACATTGCAATAGCTGCTTCTATAGCAGCTTGCATGGTGACATTGACCATCCCATTAGCTGCACTAAATTGCTAGTCTCATGGACTTGTGACAGTCAGTCCTATAGAAGCAAAGTACAGAGAGAAAATTATTTTAGCAAGCATTGTGTGATTTATTTTGTCAGCTTTGTTTCTCTTCTTTATGCCTTCTAACCTGCCACATCTAACTTTGGAGTTTAAGAGAGACTATGCAAGTGGAAATGGTCAGGGAATGTTTGGAAAAACTCTGAATACAGGCCCAAATACAAGTGACTGGACATTGCAAGCATATTCTCTGTAGGGAAACATACTGCATTGCTGTGTTATGCATTCTGATTAGTCATTATTCCAGTTAAGGAGGATAATGCCCAAATTCCCTCCCTTTCCTCCTTTCCCTCCTCTAGTCCAGGTGTTTCAGCTGTGGAAGGGCATCGTGGATATCTTCTAGGTAACCCAAGTCTGTTGCATTGCCCTTGGGAAGGCCAGCAAGGTATTCTTAGCATGCTGTTGTCACATCTGATTCGCCCTTGCAATAAACTAAATCCACAGAGGAAAGAAGGTAGCATTTTTTATCTTCCACTGTTTAACTAACTTATTATTAAGTGTAAAACTGGACTGGCAATTTTCGCTAGATTGTGTGTTTTTAATCCAAACAGCTTTCAGAAGCTCTTGAAAATGATGGGGATTTTTGTCAAGGAGAAACCCAGTTCTTGTTTTAGGCAGAATTTTCTTCTCTTTACTGGAGTTGGATTGAAGAAGGGTGATGATTTCTTGATTCACATGTGGGATTATCCATTCCCTCACTTTCAAGAAACTATTAATGAAATCATCAACAAAGGCTCAACTAAAAATCAAATTGAAATTAACAGCTCTTGTGTAAGAAGCCTAAAGATCACAGTGGTTAAAAACGGGTAAATTCATCTGTTCTGACATACCAAACTTTTGGCCAAATCAATACTAATAAAAGGCATTTAGAAAATGGAAAAGAAGTATCAACTTCAGTAAATACTCTTCTGATTTTCACTTTAAATAACATTTTAATCCAGGCAGGAAATTAAACGTGCATATAGATTTATCCAGCCATTATTTTTAGTTTGCTGTAAACTAAGAGCAGCAGTTCAAAATTAGAATTCATTTGTATGATCATTTTTTCAGTATAACTGGTTTTCTATAAGGGATATGGGGCAATTGGTCCTCATCTTTGTGGTATCTGATCACTTTGTATCTGGGAAGAATCACATTTCAGATACATACAAATCTGGCACCCTGGAAGGGTGTGGCACCCTAGAAAGACATAGAAGGGGAAAAAATTAACATTTAGTGCACGTCTAATTAATTCTTTTACAAAGATAAATATTATGAAGATATTTAGGAAAACTCATAGATGCAATTGTTAGACATGAGATAATTAAGTTAGCATGTCCCTGGAAGCAGCTGAGCTCCTGACAGCAGACATTTCTGGATACTGAATCTTGCCTTTCATTGAACAATATATGCATTAAAAAAATAGAAAATGGTTAGTGGAATATACACGTATATTTAATGTTAAATCATGTTAAATGGAACTTGTTCTAACTGGAGACATTGCTGGACTGCTCTATCTGAAGTGTCAACACCAAAATGTTGATATATGAGTTGGTTACCTTCTAAAGCAAAAGTTTGGGCTATCTCCCAAGAAAAAGCTGAAAACATCCAAAAGAAATCAAGATACTGCTAAACACTCTGAGTACAAAACAGGTACTTGCAGAAATTTTATGCTATTGCATACAGATTTTCCCTCTGTTTAGGTTTGTTTTAGTAGCATCATACAATGCTTACTAGAAAGTAACATTTTTGATCATCTTTGTTATTTAGAAGTGATAAGAAATCGATGATTTCCACCATGTGGAAACCTACTGGATACAAAGCACTGCTAAGTATTTATTTTCAGTAGAACAGGAGAGATTCTGAGAAATATTTCTTACATATGCTAGTAATTTCCTTCTTCATCCTATGGGACCAAGAAATACCTTGAATTCTGAAAAGAGATTTCAAAGTTACAACAAACGCATTTGGGGAGCACATTTCAAATGTTTTTACAAGTCTTTTTGAGCCCTTATTGCTCCTAACACACCTGGCTTTCTGGGTGTTGATGAATAAGTAAATAAAAAAGAAGGAAGTTGGGGGACTTTTCTACACAAGTTGTCATTTAATTCTCTAAAGTAAAGCAATCTTTTCATTTTCTTTCTCTGTGATTTTCAGCTTGTGTCAGCTGTAGTAGCAGGCACTGGTTTCATTCAACTGAGGTACCAAGTTGCATTGTACTTGCTTTATTTTTATACTGGCTGGCTGTGTCTCCCTGTTGAGTCACAAAGTACAGGTTTATCTGTTTGATCAAAAAAACCTATCCTAAATTTGCCACCACTGCTGTAAGGAGGAGGTTTCTGACAGGCATCTTTCACTTTTTGTATTGTGGACAAATAAGGTAATAATTAATCAGGGTGGTTTTTTAGACCTTAATGCTAAGTAAGTACATGCTGAGAAACTGCACCTGGTTCATAACAACTTAGTAATATTTGCAACAGCTTTTCTGCCCATCTGTTTCATAGCACTACAAATGGGATTTGGAAGGCTTATGTGCTGGACCTCAGTGTTTATATATACACTAAAAAATAAAGTGTATAAACCTGCTAATCAGAATGAGAAAGCCATAGGCAGTTGACCTTCTGATCCCTCCTTCCATTCTAATGATTGATAAACTCCACCAGAAAGACTTCAAATAGGAAAAATAGTAGGAAAATAAAAAAACAAGCTCACAAACCTGGACTTCAGGAGAGCAGAATTTGGCCTCTTAGAAGTTCTGCTTGGAAGAGTCGCATGGGATAAGGCCCTGGAGGGAAGAGAGGTCCAAGAAAGCTGGTTAATATTTAAGGATCACCTCCTCCAAGCTCAAGTGTAGTCCAACCCAACAAATAGGAAGCCATGTAAAAATGCCAGGAGACATGCGTGGATGAACAAGAAGGTACTCGCCAAACTCAAACACAACAAGGAAGCATGCAGAGGGTGGAAGCAAGAATGGGTAGCCTGGGTGGAATACAGAGACATTGTGCAAGCATTCAGAAATAAAGTCAGGAAAGCTAAAGCCCAAATGGAATTGAATCTGGCTAGAGATGCCAAAGACAACAAGAAGGTCTTCTGTAAGTATATAGGTGACAAAAGGAAGACTAGGGAAAATGTGGGCCCATTGTGAATGAGATGGGGGACCTGGTTACACAGGACGTGGAAAAGACTGAGGTACCGAATGCCTTCTTTGCCTTAGTCTTTACTGAAAAGACCAGCCTTTAGAAATCCCAGGTCCCAGAGACCAGGGGATTTCCAAAGCAAGGAAAATATACCCTTGGTGGCAGAGGATCAGGTCAGGGAAAAATTAGGCAAACTATATATGCATGGGCCCCGATGGGATGCACCCAGGAGTGCCAAGGGAGCTGGCAGATGTCATTGTGAGGCCACCCTCAATAATCTTTGGTCAATCATGGTGGTTTGAAGAAGTACCTGAAGACTGGGGGAAAGCAAATGTCATTCCTATCTTCAAGAAGGGCAAGAAGAAGGACCTAGGAAACTACAAGCTGGTCAGCCTCACCTTGATCCCTGGGAAGGTGGTGGAGCAGCTAATCCTGGAAACCATTTCCATGCAAATGAATGACAAGAAAATCATCAGGAGTAGTCAGCATGGATTCACCCAGGGGAAGTGTTACTTGATCAACTTGATAAACTTCTATGATGAAATGACTGGCCTGGTAGACAAGGGGAAAGCAGTGGATATTGTCTACCTGGACTTTGCTAAGGCCTTTGACACTGTCTCCCATAAGATCCTCAGAGACAAGCTCTTGTCATATGGACTGGACAAGCAGAGGGTGAGGTGGTTTAAAAACTGGCTGCATGGCTAGGCCCAAGAGGGTGGTGATCAGTGGCACAAAGTCTAGTTGGAGGCCAAGAACTATCAGTGAGGGCCAGGAGAAACATGGAGTGTCCCTCCCTGGAGATATTCAAGAGCCATCTGGACATGGTGCTGGGCTCTAGGTGGTCGTGCTTGAGCAGAGGGGGTTTGATGAGGTGACCTGAAGAGGTTCCTTCCAATGTCAACTATTCTGTAGTTTTGTGATTCTGTGAAATGATGATTCTATTCTGAAGGAGGTCAGACATCAACTTGGAAATACTGAGCACACTTTGATTTTACTGATAGCTGAGATGATTCAACGGTTTGCAGTATTCAGTTAACTGACTGGTTATATTGGCACTCAATAAATAACCCACATTTGTCTTTGTTTTAATAAATTATGGCATCAACATATTTGAGAAGCCACACTCTTTTGGCAGCTATTTTGTGAGAACACTTCAATGTATTTCAGTGAATGCTGTGAGAATTCCTCACTGTGGTTTCTGTCAATTTGGTCTTTTCAGAATAAGATCCCAGGGGAATTTTGCAGATTAAAATAGTAAGAGTAGTATATGTAAAATAAGTAGTAGGGTGAAACCAGTTGGATAGCTGAGAGTGCAGGGAAGCAATAAATACTTTTCTACAGCTTGTTGTAGTGTAAATCACATTTCCAAGACTGCTTTAACAAGCTTTGCTACTTTTCATATATAATATAGTACTGCCTGTTTGTGGAGAGTCATACAATGTTTAACATGCAGAAAAAATCTAAAAAGTACAGCAGTCATTAAAGATCAAGGAGAATCAACTTCAAAATGGAGACACAATCTAGGACACAAACCCCTAGTATTTTCTGTCTGATACTTCTTCATTTGGAATCACTAATAATTATATTTGCTACTACATCTGTTATCCACTTAGTGTAAAACAGGGTCCCAACATAACAGCTGCTTTTCATCACACACTTTTATTTTAATAGTGGTTGATATTTTTTGATATAGCATTCCTGTGTTACGGTTTATAGTACAATTGATCTAATTACAGTGTATTGATCTAATTATAGTGTATTGATCTAAAATCTTATCCATACTTGTGGCAGTTTTCTTATGTAATTATTTGATTTCAATTATTTTAAGGAAATGCTAGTGTAAGATGATAAGATAGGGGAGAAGAGATGTTGCATAATATTTTCCTTAATAGCATAAATTCTAATTCCTTAGGCCACTGACAGGCTGAAGTTTTTAGGCTGAAATTTTCTATGTCAGCTACCTGCTTCATGGCTCATGTATTTTCACTTGGTTTGTAAGGAAACAAGACCTGTTCAATTATGCTGTCATATTAGCCCCTACTTCTTTTGCCTCCAAGTGCCAATTTCATAGGTTTCAAGGATATCAAATAATCACAGATTTTGTAAAAATCATCAACTGTGTAGGGGAGAAAAATGAAGTTACTGTCTCATCTAAGGGGGAACAGAGGACCTGACTATTAACTCTGTCAACTGCCAGCCAGCATGCACATAGCTATAGAGCAGCCACAGCGTTTGCGGTGTTTTCACAAGTCAGCGTGCTAAAAAGGCAGGCAAAGGGCCCAGCAGGAGCCTGGGATCGAGGAGGTGCCTTTTGCCACTTTGATAAAAATCCACCCCGATTGGGCCATGTTATTATTCTCTTACCAGCGGAATTTTCATATGCTTGTGTAGAAGTTGCTCTGACCATAACTAGAGCTGCGCATTTAACCCAGGATGAAAAGCTTGTCTGTTTATGAATCAATTAACTCTTTGTTGGTGAGAAAAGAGCTGGTCTGGAAGTTTCTGACCCTGCTTGTGATCCCTGTTGGGTGTGGTGCCAGGGCCCTGAGTGCACTAATTAGCCTTAATTGCCCTAATGAGCCTTAATTGCCCTAACGGCCTTAAGTGCCCTCGGCCCTGCCCATGGGCCTATTTGAACGCAGGCCAGGCAGCCAGGCCTGGTCTGAGGTTTGTCTGGATTTGGGCCTGTCTGGCTGACTGGCTTTTCTGGCTGGACTCCCAACCTCTGTACTGCCGTGGTTTTGTCCCGTGAACCTGACCTGAGGGGCGGCCTCGTCTCGTGGAAGGACCTTGGGTCTGTGTCACGGCCTGGTCTCCGGCTCCTCGGTGAACCTTGGACCTGTGTCGTAAGTGCCTTCTTTCTGGTCTCGTCTCTGGCCCCGTGTCCTCCTGTTCCTGATGGGACTCTGGTGTGTAGGCCCTGGGACCAGCAGGCTTGTTATTTTGTCGTGTCTAGGTGTGCAGATCGACCCTGTTATTGTGGTCTGGTGCGGGCCTTGTGGGATAGTGCCCTACCTGCGGGGGGCCACCCTCGGTTCACCCCACCTCTTCTAGTGGTCCTGTTTTTATTGATTTCTGGCACTTGGGATGAAAACGTGGTGAATTTTTCCTCTTTTTAGTTTGCTTAGCATAAAGGCTGGAGATCTCCTGATGTAAAACTACTTTGAAAAAAGTCTAAGGCCTAAGTTAAGCATTAAGGAATACTAGAATTAAGGTTGTCTGTAGAATCCTAATTTGCCAAACTCTCTTGAAATTTCTAGCCATGTCTGTTGCTAGAATTTCTCCACATTGCTCGGGGTGCAGTAAAGTGTATTCAGCTAATCAACAGGCATGTTTTGTTGTTGTTTACTGTGTAGCTCAGGCCTTATTTCAATCACAGTATTTGAACATGGAGATGTGAGGCTTAGTTTTGCATGTATTTTTCTGTGCTAATCACTGTTGTACTGCATAGGCACTGAAGTAATTATATTAGATTTAGCTAGAGTGTGATTTTTTTTTCTTGCACAGTAACTGTCCAAATGTGCTTATCAGGCAGATGTTAAGCTAATTTATTTTTCTTTTACTGGAAAATAAGCTGCTTATGTCTACTGCACAGAAAAAGGAGGTTCATGGACACTTTAGATAAAGTTATTGGCATGCTGCAAGCTGTTGACTTGCCTCTTTGTATGCAGCCTTCAGGGTGCTTCCAGACCATGAATTTATGCGTTTCTAGGGCACTTAGCATTTTATCCCACTCCCTGCTTTTAAAGTTTATCTCCCACTAACCTGAGATATTGGGGTGAGTGTTTAGCTTTTTTGCAAACTGAAACTTGGAATCTCAGTGGCAGAGAATTAGCAATGTGCCCTTTGACCATTTGTGGGAAGTTTGGTTTAGACTCCTAACAGAAACCCTGCCATGGGCCCTCTGAGGCAGTGTTAAAAGCATTTTGCCCATGACTTCTTTTCTTTTGTGTAGCTATCTTCTTCCTTTACCTTACTCTTCCAGCACCTGTAACAAAGGAGCCAAGCCTCTTCTAGGAAGGCTTTTATTATGTAATGTGTATTTATTCACTTCTGAAGTAATTCAACCTGGTTTTGATTCAGAAGAACAGTGTCCTGGTCTGTAAATTTTATGTAGTGTAATGTATAGAGAGGAGAGTGACTCCTCGAGAAATACCATGCATTTTTGTTGCTGAGTGTTTTCTTTCAGCTCTTCCTTCTATGTGTTGCATAAATACAAATTGGCCATGCATGCCTGGAAGGTGTTATGTAGTTGGAAGAGGTTCTACAGAGACGTGGACCTCTATGGTTCTTCAGTGTGTTTGTTTTCTAAGCAAGGCAAAGTCTGTAAGTAAACATAGTAACTTCTGTTAGGTCAGCTTGTCCATCAAGCACTGGGGCTAGCTTTGGTCTCAGAAGTAATTACTGGTGATCTGTTGGCTGTTAAGAGGAGTCGGGTGGGGAAGGAGAAGCCTGAGCAGTGGCTGTTCAGCTGATATGTGGGTAGCAGCAGATGCAGGGCCAGATGGTCTAAGGGATGGGAAATGTGACAGCCAGTGTGAGTTTGAGGGAGTAGTGTTATCCCAGGAGAGGAGACAAAAAGCCATCTGAGTTGCAAAATCACAGCTATGAAAGAACATCAGGTGTTAATTCAGGGAGCAGCCCAGAGGCTTAGGTCTGGCCAACTTTCTTAAAGGTATCTCTGAGTGATCCAGAGCTCTGCAATGTGGTCTTTTGAAGCTGAGCTTCCTCTGTACCAAAATGAGAAGGCACTTGCCCTCGGAACCTCCTGTAGTTTCAGTCCTCTCTACTGCTATAAAAGGTTGTGTGACCACCCTCTTGGTTCACTTGTGAAACTTTCTGATGTGTAATTAATTTTGTTTAGCTAGGCTTGCAAATATCTAACCTAATGAGTAAAGGTTGCAGAGATGTGTTGTGCTGTCCCTGCGAACTGATCTGCTGGCTTACGTATCTGTCTTCAGTTGTAATGTACCCAGAGAGTGAGACTTCTTGTTAATGGCAGAATTAAAATTGGGTTTGTAGCTCTTCCTTTTGCAGCTGTTTCTCATTGCTCTCTGAGAATTCAATTGTGTTTAACAGATAGGTTTGGGCAGAAGGGGTACTATTTCTGTGAAGCTGGAGTTCCTGCAAATGTAAGGTCAGCACAGTGACAAAGGACCCTATGGAGTACCTGAGTAGTTCATGTGTGTTACCTTCACTTATTTTACATATTCCTGTATCTTTTCCTTGTTTTATGCATATCATATGGCTACAAGTGAAGACAGAGAATTAATATGGGGCAAGGAACATTGGAAGGTGTAGGATAAATACCTCTGTAGAGAATTTCACTTCAAGAAGAAATAAGGAATCTACTTAAACTCTTTGCAATGTGGCTAAAGTTACATTACGCTTACAGTAAGTAATTTTATGATGGGGCGCTCTCAAACCAAATACATTAAAAAACCCCTGGGTGACAGATTCAGTCCTATAAGAACTTAGGGTGGATTGATGGATAGATCTGGTAATATTCTAGCTGGTCTAATTTTATCTTCTAACATTAGTTCTTTTTTTCTCTTCTTGGAGAAGACAATCTTAAAACAGACTTTTAAAAAAGAAACTAACAAAAAATCAAAAACACACCACATATTCTGGCTACACAAAACAAAAGGCAGGAAATGTGGAACTTAATCTGTGCCTCAATATTCTATTATTTTTAAACACCAGTCTGTGTATTTGTAGATTTCTACAGGTATTTGAGTCAAAGGGTTTTTTAGTTGTTTGTTAGTTTACATGCCTTTTGTGTATGCCTTTCTGCTGACTAAAAGTGCCTGAAATTCATTCTCGCATGTTAGAGGACCCTTTGGCTTCTGCAGTTATAATAGCAGAAATAGGTCAGGGAGTGGATGCTTTGTCTGTGATGACTTCAACAGTTCCCTAGACAACTTAGAGTCCAAACCTATAAGGTCTTGTCTACAAATGTAATGACTTGAAAATGCTTCCTAGCAGGAAATGCTCAGTTTCATAACTTGGCAAAACAAGTCCCCAACAAGCATTTCTCTGTCTCTAGTTGTTGTAAAAAAAAAAGGGGGGGGGGGGAGTTGTTCTTCAATCTCTTAATCTCCTGATTCTGAAAAGTATATAAAGATAGATTTTGTAACTTAGGTTTGGTCCTTTTGATACATCTGATTTAGAAACTTTTCTCAGGAAAGTTGAAAATATATAAATCATTTTTTAAAGTTATTTTTCACATGATGAATATGGTGTTCAGCTAGTACTGAAATTATAATTTTTTACAAGAGTAAAAGCCTTTTGTTAATTCACAACTTCTTGTTCACTCAACATTTTAAACAATGGCATAATTTTTGTTAATGACTGTGGGTCAGTCAAGTATGTTCCATTTCAATTTTGAAATAAGAAATTATGGAATTGACTGTCAAGGCTGTTATGATGGAATGGATTTAGCTAAAGGCAATTATAGCCTGAGATTGGCTATCCAGGCAGTTATTAACTAACTACATGAACTTTTAGGAAAATTATGCATTTTTTCCTGAATCTTAAAATGAATTTTCTTTATTCTGTGTATGCCCTGTCTATGATGTAGATTATTGTTTATTAATCTTCATGCAAAGAATCAATTGCTTTGTATCATATTTGAACACTATTTCTTTCCAGAATACCTGTTTCATTCCTTTCAGTCTCTGACATTAATATGCTTCCAACTGTTCATTTGCATAGGAGGTTACTTGTTGGTTGCAACCAAAAAAAGAAGATTAAGTTATGTCATGAAAAGACATGTGATGGCAAAAACTTGTAAGAGCTAAACAAAAACAGCTGCTTTTTTTATTCCAACCTTTAAGCTGCTTAAGTGGGGTGTGTTATAGCAACAGTGATACATAATTTTGAAGTTGTGTTGATAATTTCAACCTCCTAGTTCTAGGTAATATCTAGAATGAAATCATAAATCTTACTCCTGCAAAGAACTGGCTTTGGTTTTAGCATGTGTTCTACCCCCACACCCTGGAGCTCTAAAAAATAACAGTTTAGATGTTTTATTTTCAACAAAACAGATGGACATCTTTAAATAAAATTGGTTATATTCATGATAGAATGAATCTCTGGAAATAAGCTACACTGTTGTATGAAATTAGAATAGTCAAACTGTTTAAAAAAAATCAAGGAATTTGAAAATACATATGTTTATTCATTCTAAAGATAAGTTTTTTGTTCAGTATGAATCAGATATTGGGATGTGATGTAGCTGAGCAGCCCAGATAGTGACCCCTAAAGGTTAGGAAGTACTTGCCAAACCTACCTAGTCATAAAAGTGTGTGCTATGGTTAATCAAGCAGTCTATTACATTGAGCTGCTCTACATATGCTTTCTTAGAAGTTTGGACTCTTGCTGAAACAAGATATGATGTGGGAAAAGTTACATTTGAGGGAGACTGTCTGGGATTAATATTTTGGCTGCACTAATTGAAGTTGGGTAAGACATCTGATTTGTATATGACTCTTCCAAACCTGTTGAAAGACACCTTTTTTTGAAAGCTTTCTGATGTCAGAGGCACTTCATGATAACTGATGTTAGGGTCCATCGTACAGTTCCATGAAATGCTGAACACATAGGTTAGTGATGCTTGTCACCACTTGTAAAACCCCTTCCCTTGGCAGATTTATCTTGTGCTAGCTGCTAGATTTCTTGGTAGCAAAAAACCCCCTGAACTATTATACAGTGTTCTGGCCAGAGGTTTGGAACAAGACTTCACAGTGAAGTAGCAACTGGCTTAAGATTGTATAGTATATAACAAAAATTGTGTCTGTCTCGATGTGGGAAGTATTGACACCAGAGATTAAAACCAGAATATATGAAGATCAGGCAAATAAGTTTATTGTCAGAAATAATTCCTTTTTTGAGTAGAGGAACATTATTTACTTCAAAGTATCTGTGACTTTTAAAACTTGGTAAATGATTGTTTAAGCATCTTAAATACTATGTGGCCATGCTGTAATGATGTGAATGAATGCTCTCTGGAGTAGGAGATGAAGTCTGGTAGTATTGCTAAAAGAGGAGTTTGATATAGGGAGATTGCTGAGATGTCATGGCTTATTAAGTAAATTCATTAAATCTATTGAGATAAATACAGTCCTGCTGATGTGTTAACAAAATGGTGTTTTCTGGGGGTGTGGGTGGGGAAGTCTGGCAGAAATTAACAATTGATTTCTATTCATCACTGTTGTCCTTGGACCAGTCTTCAGAAAGAAATGTTATTCATCTGTTACTGTTATTCCTATGTAATGTTATATTCAGGCTGCATTTATGTGTTGACTCCCATTTCAAATAGTGCTGATAATATCTGCAAAATCTTAATAAAACTACCGTTAAGCACTATGTACCTTTTGCTCAAAATTCAAATTCATGAGCAATATATGGGTCTGATTTTGAAAGTAGAGGTCATCTATCTAGCAGAAAAGGTGATGTGAACTTACATGTCACCTTTCCCTCACTGTGTGAGAAAGTAGAAAATTTCACACATGCAAATCTACCAATCCACAGAAAATACTTTATATATGAGGTAAAAAAAAATCCTTACTAGGAATTGCCTGTCCCTTGTTGAGGTTGATATTCTCTGAGAGAGCAGTGGGATAGGAACAACCTGGCAAACTTTTATTCATTTGAAATTTTCCAGTTTGGCAAAACTGACCCAGAAGGTCCATTAGGTAAGTCACATGCCAGACAGGTTTCCTGAAAATTTGGCCATCTTTCTCCCTTGCACCTGGTCTACCAGACTGGTTTGGGCTTCTAGGACCTTTGCCAAGTAGTCTTTCTGTGAACTAGGATATGCCACATGATATCTGTTTAGGTTTATTTGGAATTAGGAGTTTTGAAATATAAAAATTCTTGGAAAAAAAGGATTTTATCTGTCCTGGTCTAATTTCAGTTGTTTCTGAAACAATAAAATTCTTAAGTTACATGTAGTATGGATATATTATTTATTTTGACACAAGCAAGCTAGTTCACAGTAAATGATTACAGCAGTTTTTCGAACAAAAACTATGTATCTACCTCTGCTGGCTAATGTACTGCAGGAGGTAAAATTCTCGAGGTAGAAAGGTAACTTGAAATTTTACACATGTAGTTTGTGGTAAAGATTACACAGAATGAAAATGCTTTCTTGACATAAAGCAAGCTGTAGACCATCTGATTTCACTGGAATATTGTCCTTTGCTAGCTAGCATGTATAAACTAACATAAGCTTTTTCCCTTTGTAAAAAGAGGTAAAAAGCTTCCATACATTTAATAAAATTGTAGAAGCTTATTTCCAGGTCATAATCAAACAACAGTGATTTTTATATTTTTCTTTTTTAATTCTGTTTGGACACTTACCAAGGAAGCTGGGCACCAGAGCTGGCAAGCTAAGGAATGTTCCTTCACCCCTAGAGAGCTTACACATCAAAACTTAACAAGCCATGGCAAGTAGAGGGTCATAAATGAAAACGAGAGGGGTAGGTTGACAGTATCACATGGGTTTTTTTTAGTAAAGCTTGTCCATATCTGAGTTAGTTTTGTTTTACTTATTTTTGTAGTTTGAGGCTTTTGAGGACTTAGAGAGCGTGAACTTTATATGAACTATGGTTTTCTTGGGTGCCCGATAGCTGAGCTGCAAGGCTCTCAAGTTGCATGTAATTGAAAAGACATCATATATCGGCATGTCAGGAAACATCACTTACATCTTTTTATGCTGCATTTACATCTTAAAGCAACTTATCAACAGACATTACCTCAGGTCTAGAATAGCCATTATGAATGGGCTCTTATAAGCAAGTGAACAAATACAAGTTTCTGACACTTTTTAAAAAAATTCTGCTCTAGAAAATGGATTCTGGTAAGGTTGATGGGAAAACTAGAACATCAAGGTTTTTTGTTATGGTTAGCAGAGTTTGTCTTCAGTAATAACTAGTCCTTGACTTTGTGCTCAACTTTTGAGGTGGGGGGTAGGGAATAGAGAAGACTCCTTTTCTTTAATCATGCTTTAATTACCATAGCTGTATGAATAGGGGGAAGAAGAGCAACATGCTTACCTTTCCAAGTATGTGGACTCTGATGTCCTGCAAAACATTTTCCTAACAGATAGTGCTTAGCAGGTTTCTGAAAGTCTTTACAAAACTGCAGATCTATACTTTTGAGGTCCAAAAGGTGAAGGGAGTATCTTCTGTCTCCTTGTTTCCTTAATAGTGTAGATCTTTAGCTCTTTGATGGTTTTAAAATTAAGCAGATGTGAAAACTTCTGAAGGGTTCTACTTCATGAGTGTCTTAAGACAGCACAGACTTAAGAGTGGTCAGAAGGTTGCAGGATTAACAGGCTGTTAAAAGATCTAACTCTCCTTTGCTAAGGTTGACAAATTTGGAATGCCAAAAGTCTTTCTCAGAAAATGATTGTCTTAAATGTTTTTACTGAGTAGAAGATAAATGATATCAAGATTTTTTAAGTATTTTATTAAGAAACTGTCAGTAAGAAAACAACAAAAAAGGCAAACTTCCTGAGCAACAAAACAGAGGACTGAATGCTCTTTTTTCTGGGGGAGATACAGTTCAGTTTCTTGCCAGGAAAAAGTTGAATTTACCTTAGTCTAGTTTGCTGGTTTTTTTCTGGGTACATTTTGCTGACTCTACCTGGAGTGTAAGACAGGGTCTTAATCACGCTAGGGTTGGTTGATTTATGCAGAAAGCAGTGTGCAATTAAATGCTTTGTCCTTTCATCTCATGCAAAGTATTTTTCAGTAAATTGTAAAATGGTATCATAATGGTGGTTCCTCTTTTCTGGTCCCTCCTTAAAAAATGGTAGTCCAGAATGATTTGGGAAAATAATTTGACAGATGTTGCAACCTTATGGGTGGAAAATCCTCTAACAATTAATTGAAGCTTAACTTCCTTTTGAGGCAGCACTCACTGTCCTGGTACCTTGATGATACTTGTAATGAGCCATCTGGAGCTCATTAGTAGGAATTGGAAATATTGTGAAGAGAGAACACTAAAGAAATACCTGATACTAAGCAACTTGTATGCAGTGGATGATACTGTGAAAGTATTACCTCCTTGCCTTACTTGGCACTTTCATTTCTGAACTGAGCAATAACCAAAAAAGTGACTATAAAAAGGATATCCAATGGATGTTTTCAGGATTACATCAATAGTCTTACATGATGATTTTTTTCTGAATGATATACACTCTCTAGCTTTTTCAAATCTGGCTCATTCACATACCCCCAAACTGTTGCATTTGCTTGTTTCATCAAGTATGTATAATCAACAAAAAAGTCTGATAGTATCAGTGAGGATGTTACTTTAAAGTATAGTTCCTTTGATTTGCCTGTTCTTAATTTAAAGTCTTGACTGAGATGTAGAATGTTGTGTACTAAGAGTATGCTACTAAACTTATTAGTAACAAGCGTTTACAGGTCATTTGCCACTTGATATTCTTCTTAGTATGTAAACATAAAATTGCTTAGCTTGGAGTATTCTGTTGAGGCTATCTTGCAAATTGCTTTGGGGTGGTGGTGGGGAAACCAATAAAGCACTAAAGCTCCGAAACTTCAGTTCCATCTTTCCAGTTTTTGCATGTGCAGAAGTAGTTAATAACCCCCATAACATTAACTTGCCTCCATACTATTTCATTACTTGTTTGTTCTGCTAAACTATGGTATGTGCAATACAGAATTTGTTCAACCTTTCCAAACTGAGAGAACCCACAGTTGAGTAGCAGGGGATATTTTTTTATCCTTGTGGAAAACAGTGGTTTAGAAATAGCTTCATCAGCTGTATCCATTTCATGCACAACAGCAGGAGCTTGTTGTCAGCAGGAAGCAGAACCAGATGTTACCAGTTCTTAGTTTCCTTACCTCATGAGTACTGCAGCAAGCCAGATCTTGGTGTGTTACTGAGGTCTAGGAAAACAGCAAAGAAATTGGCACACCATGGTTGCCATAAAGCAAAAGTAAGAAAAATAGAACTCTTTGCAGGTAGGCAGTAGCTAACACTGCAAACCTCTTTGGCTGTGTAAATAACCATCTGCCTTAAGTTATTTCTGTTCATTTTGGTTTTAAATAGCCAATGAGTGATACACTTCATGCATGACAGCTTTTTTTAATACCCTCTAGTTTTAACCAGGTGCTTGCTTTTTAAAATCTTGAGAGGCTGATACTTGAATTCAGAATGTTTTCAAAAGAGCAGTGGAGGAAATCTCAGGAGATGGTCTATTTATGAGCCTGAGACAGCAACATTTCCAGGTAAAATAAACTCAGAATTGTGATTAAACACTCAAAATGCCAGATGCTTTTCTAAAGCTGTAGAAATAGGATCCACATTGCGGTTTTCCAGAATGTCTAGAATTATCTGGTTACTGATTTATTTTTTTAACTTTGCAATAAAACTTAACACTGATAGGCTTTATTGTTGTAATGGGATGTTATTGTTATTGTTACAGGGAATGCAATGACCTTAAATTTGGGAAAGTTTTGAAGGTAAATGGAAAATAGGTTCCAAATTTAATATAGGTTTATTGGCTGTAGGTCATGCCAACCTAATCAGGGGTGGAGGGGAAGCTGGGAAGTAAAGCAAGTACTAATCAACTGATGTGAATAACACTTCATGAGGTGTCAAAGGATGGAAAAGAATTAATAGAAAAACTGATAGGTATGAAGTGAAGTCACTCTGAGGTCACAAGAACTTTTCTTGAAGGAAGTAGTATGGAGGCGTGAAGTTGCTGACAATTTAAAGGATCCCTCCTGGGATTTACTTTGTTATTCTCTTTGCAGGAAAAAGCAGGTGTGTGGTTCTGGTATTTGTTAGTGTATGAGTCTCAGGTGAACTACAGGACTGTAACAGAAGGTCAGTGGTGCTTAAGAGTATGAAAGGCAAGGATGTGAACTTAAAAACTAATTCTTGAATTTCTGCTGTTTATTTGGAGCTTACAGCCTGAAATTAAAAAAGACAGACCGGAGTGCGATAGGTGAACCTGAAATAAACATGTGATGCAGCAGCAGGAAGGGCAAGCCCAGCCACAGGTTAACTTCTAGTTATCCTTGAGAAATAGTCAAGGATGCTTTAAAAACTTCTCTGAATAAAATACAAAATTATGGCACTGAATCAATGAGTTATTTCTCCATTCTTTTAATATACAGTTAGAGTTGAAAATGTGAAATCTTACTAACTTCCCAGGTAAATATTGTGGAACACTTTAACAAATCAAGTGGCAATAAATATAGCTTAGAATCTAATTCTTGAGTTAAAATTGTCAAGATAGGATTTATTTAGATGTGAGGAAAACTAATGTGTATGTGTTGTGGGGTTTTTGGTGTCTCTTGTTCCTGTTAATTCTAACATTAATGAATGCTTTGAGTGTTGGGTGGTAGAAGGCCTTTTTTGCTGTGAATATAAAATGTGGTATTTTCTGACATTTACAGCAAATGCATACTGCAGAAATGTCTGAAGGTGGAGAAAAGCCTTATCTGTTTGTCTTTTCCAAAGTTCATGTGCAAGTTTATATCATGATATGGTCAGTGTCTCAGAGTCACTCTGGGAAGTAACAACTGCGTATCAAGTGCAAAATACTATGTGCATTATCTGTGATAGCTACCTCTGGAATATGCTTTAACTTGTGTATAATGAAAAACAGGCATACTTCCAAAGAATTAACTTCTCTGGTTTTGGGAGAGGCAGGCAGTTGAGAATGAGACAAGCAAAATGGTAATTAAAAATAGTGAAGAAGCATTTTTCCTTTTCTATAATATTCCTCACTTAAAAACCAGATAAAATAGTGAATGTCACTATTTGAACTGGTTTTTGATTACTAGGCCAATTTGGAAATATCATCTGTTTCTTAGATTATAAACCTGAGTTTAACTGAAGGCTTTTCAAATAGCTTTTTCACAAAGGAGTTTTCTCTCTCAAAAATAATAATAATACTGATTAAAAAAAAGCCTATCCCAGCCAGCTAAACAGAAAATGACCATGAGTGGTTGAGCTACTACCTCCCTGAGGTATAAACTTTAAATGAAATCAGGAGCTGTCTTAGCAGTACCATCAAGGTAAAAGAGAAAGTGTATTTCTTCTCCTTTAGGAAATGATATAATATTGTACTCTTCTTTTCCTGGTCTTGGCTAGAACATGTTTCTTTTGAACCTTTCTGTTAATATAAGAAATTGAACCTCAGGTATAATAATCTTCAAAAAAAAGTACAATTTCTATTTTAGAAAGCAAATGCTAACTCTAAAGTGATATTCAGTTAAAGCTTTCTTGAGTAGATTCATACTGATACAAAAGAATATGCTGATACCCAAAGAGTTCATTACTTGCCGGCAGCCAGGGGACTTCAGCTGAAAAACTTTGGAAACTGCTTAACTGACTCTAATACTCTTCAATAAATTTATATTACTTCACAATTAACAGCTTCAATATAATTGTTCTTTTTTAGTCTACTCTCATTTGACTATGAAAACACTTATTTACTCTGCAGTTATTATTCCATTCATGAAATGCTGAACAATTAGCCTGGACTCTAAACTCTGATTTGTGTGTTTCTGCCCAAATCTCTAAAAGAAGTTATTACAATTTACTTGGGATGATCAGAATTAACTATAATTTGAAAGCACATTTTTACTGAGGTTTCTAAATATCTCTATAGTACAAATAAAGCCTAAACTAGTATATTACTTGGTGCATGTCCATATTGAGGAGTGCAGGAGGAGAATGAGCATTTGTACATATTAAACCACAAATTACAGTAATGAATAAAATATGGATTTTTATGGCTCAGCAAGATTGATACGTCTTGTAACCAGTGTTGTTTTAATATAGGAGAACATGAAAAATGTACTCATTTCTCTGAAAAGTGCTCCAAGTTCACACAGTGGTGAACTTGCTGGTTTATTGTTATTGGGATAAAAAGTCTGTGTGGGAGACTGTCTAAACTAATATATCCACTGAACAGTTACTATATTAATATTCCCCACGGCTGTGCTAGCACAGCAGAAGATAAGTTGGTGGTATTGTCTTCAGTGCCAGTGGTACTTTGAGAAACTTTGAACCAATTTACTTCAAAGCAACAAAAAAGCTCATCTAACAATCTATGAATTTTAAAATGTTAGAACACTATGAATTTTTCTGTCCATGTAGGACTAAGAAGGAATAATACAAGTCACATACACATTTGGGTAGAATCTTGCAACACAAATTCAGATGGTGGCTTTCTCCTCATGTTTCATTTGTCTGTCTTTCCTTCCTTGTTTGAGTTGGAACTCAGCTCGAAGGTGACTGTTTTCAGTGAGTTTTTGTCTGTTTTCAAACATTTTTTTGGCTAGAGGCAGGGACAATGGGACTTGCTTTTGAAATTTGCCATCTATATTGTAATCCTAGGAAACCTGAATTAGATTCAAATAAATTATCCAAGTTTTGACCTACATCAAACCTCTTTCAGTCTGGTATAACTAACTTCAGTGAAGGTCTAATTGTAAAGTATTTGCACTGGCAGAGAACAGATTGGATACTATTTTTACAGGTAATCAAATATAATTAAATATTGTGATTTAGCACTAAGTGATAGGGAATTTTGTTGGTCTACATATGTGTTGATACTAGTCTCTTACAGTAGATAATTTCTACAGGTGGACAGAAGATGCTACACTGGCACTTATTTCTGAAGGACACCCTATAGTTTGTTTGGGCATAACTTGGGGATGGGATGGGGGGAGATGGGATGGGGATGTGTGCCCTTCCTTGCCAAGAATCTGCCTGAATGGGATATTTGGAGCCTCCTCATCCAAACACAACAAGTTCTAGTGTACTACTTACTGAAACTGTTCCTGCAAGAGGCATTTACACTGATGTAAAGTCTATCATAAGAGAAACAAAATCTAGTAAAAGAGGCAAGCTATGTTAAACACTTTTGAGGTCAGGTTAAAAAAAAAGTCTGGTCTACTGAAGGCTGTCTGGAAATATATACAGTAAGCTATTTAGGGAACTTCTATATCCAAGTGGGTGTTTTTGTGGGTGGTATGGGGTTTTCAGTTGGCTTTTTTTTGTCTTTAGGCTTCAGAGAAAGTGTTCAAGTAGCTGTAGAATACTTTTTTTAATGGGTAAACAGTGGGACTTGCATGTTACTCTTGAATCCAGTCCTAACTTTGTGGTTGTATGTTATCTATCTGCTGATCTGAACAATATACTCTTCTTGCTTTAGTGTGGGATCCTGTTTGACACACTAATTTTTTCCTCATTGGCATTTTCCCTGTTCCTTAAAACTGCAACACTTTCAAAACTCCTCCAACTTTGCTTTGAACCACTGCAAACTACCTCCTTGTCTTCTGTATTGATTATCCTCATCAATCTAAACTGTATGCAGTACTGATCCTTGCATGCAAAGACATATGGTAACAAGAAGTCTTATAATTCCTCATTATTTGTATTGGGCCTTGAAATACTTAATCTTTGTCAAACCTGAAGCCTTAATACATATCTCTGTCCTGCAGAATTTTATAAGCAACTGTGTTCTGATCTATTGTTCTATAAGCAGCTGAGCAGGGAATATGCTCCAGGGATGATTTGGGGCTTTATCTGATAATTAAGATCTCCAGAGAAGACAGTAACCTAGGAAGGGGAATAGGGAAGGGGAGGAAGATGTAAAAAGGCAGAATTTCTGTTCTGTCAATCCTAAAAAGAGAAATTCTGTTCCTCTGGTAATACTAGAGGACATGAGAAGTAAAATAGTGTTACTACCTTCATAATAACATGGAGATGGAAGGACCTGCTACAGAATCACCAGCCCAATTCCTAGTGTGTGCTGTCTGCTAGCTAGAGTGAATGGGCAAAGAGAAAGGGAAGATTGCTTTATTCTTTCAGATAGGCCTGTCATATAGGTATTGAGATAACTGCAGGTTCTGAAACCTTGGAAGAAGAAATGCCTTCAAGATTCAGAAATCTCAGCTCACATTGACATAAAATTTGGGAAGATTATGTTTTAAGTCATTCAATAAAACTACGAATGTAGTAAAAAGACAGACATGACACATTGTCAGTCCAGATGTGTTTTCAGTAAAGCTTTTTTCTTGTAGTAGAATAAATCCTAAAATATTTTCCCCCGAACTGTTGCTAATCAACAGAGAGGTTCCTGGCTATCAGGCAGCTAATCTTGCAATCTTCTTAGAGAACTGCTTAAACCACAATCTTCTCCTCTAAAAGAAAAATCTACTGTTTGTTTGATGTAAGTTGTACTGAGACCAAGGAATTCAGTGGTCTGAGAGACATCAGTCATAAGATGAGTAGTTTTCCTTTCCTTGAGTTGTAGCACACTCCAGCTGCTTAAAAACTTGCTATAAAGGCTTCAAAGGAAGCCACATAACTGAAGGCAGATTGCCTGCTGAATTAAATTTTAAATTTATTTGGAATGCAAGTTCCTTACCGAGTGCTATGAAGACAAAAATGTGAAGTGCTCTTCCTCATCCTCCATCCAGGGGAAAGATTTGACTGCCATTTCTCAAAAAACATTCCTTCAATACTTAACATATATAAAACACTTAATTATTGTACCTATTCTGTTGTACTTCACTTTATACCACCTGCTTTTTCCAGATCATTTTATACTTTATACTGCTATTTTATTCATCTGGATTGCAGTTCTGTTCCATGGGAAGTGGAGGGATGGGAAACTACCTATATTGACATGGAGAAGCACTCATGCTGTATAAAAAGCAGGGAGAAAACAAATCTATCCTGCAAAGAATAATGTGTTAGGGTTTGGAACAATCAATCTTTCTTTGCAAGGTTTGAGATGTAGTTTGCTTATTTAACCTTCAATGCTTTCAGAATGAAAAGCCTTCCACATATACTAGCTGTTTAAATGAAAAGTAATAGTGAATTCAATAGTTCTTGGTAATGTTGACACCAAAATCTTAAGGTCATGTTATTTGTCTAGTGGTTTTTTTATGCATCTCTCTACAGCAGAGGTGTGCATAGCTGTGGCATGGCAGGCCATGAGCACAACACTAAAGTCAAAATCCAGGCTGTGATTTCATTTCCTTGGCTAGAGATTGAACACAGAGAATGGTTTTCAAAAGATTTATTTCAAGTGTCTTACTCTTCAACTGCATTAAGGTTAATGGAGGTGGCTTCAATCAGGTATGCTATGTGACCTTTGTGTGTTTATTTTTAGAAAGCACTTTCTGTTGTATTTTCACTGTTTCTTCAGACAGTGGTGGATCACTAAGTGATTATTATATTCCTAAGTTGTTAATTGCATAGAATTTGGCATACTTAGTTGGCACTTTTAGAACTAGGTGGCATTATAGTTAATAATGTTTGTCATCTATAAGATCATAACTAAAAATACAAGAATCACTGTAAACTCAGAAAGTACCCCTAATAGCAGAACAATGATACCAACAGTATGGGTTTGAAATGGCTTCAGTATTTTACACATTGTCTTGCACAACACAGTATCAAGTAGAAACAGTATTTTTTACTTTCCTGCTAACATGCAGAGATTCAGGAGCAATTTGAGTATTCCAAGGAACTAGTTTTTTTCCTAAACTTCTAGATTACTATTATTTAGATAAACCTCCTATGGAGATGGGTTTGTGAAGATAACAATATTCAGTAGCAATTGCTGGAATAATATAAAGTCTTATCTAATGCTGCACTATAACATCAAAAGACAAACTTTAAATTGTGAGCCTAAGTTCAGGTACCTCTGAGCACCGCTCAGTTTTGCATTCATAATGTGGATTTTTTTCAGAGACAGGCTTTCTTCTAAGAAATTTCTTGACCACAAACAAGTAATTTTTAATTTTTTTTTCCTTGACAGTAAATGAATTTTTGTACCAGCAATGGGGAAGTAACAAAGGCTGTGACAGTAAAAAGACCAGGAAATTTAAAACTATTTTAAGGAATGGTCTGCAAGTCCTCCTGACACCAAATCTATTTAATCTCTCAGACTGGAATTTAGCTGAAATAGGAGAAAAAAGTCTCTCAAAATGGCTCTGGTCTTCATGACAAACACCTATAAGTGCCAAGCAGGAGGTCTTTTTATGTGCTTTCACTTTTCACATGAATTAGGGCTGTGTGTTCTTGTTTAGTGTAACTTGTTCTTCTGGTGTCAGTAACAATGATGATGTTATGTTTAGTTAATTCAGTTGACAGGGAATTAATGGAGAATTGTTTTAGTAGCTTGTATAAAGTTTTTTTTTCTGTAAACTTGTAGAGGAGGAGTGGAGTTAGCAAAGCTTTTTTAGGCAAAAGTTAATGCAGTATCTTCCTGCTCTAAATCCATTGTTTCTTAGAGTTGGCTTTCACTGTGGTTCAGTTGATAGCAGATAGTGTTGTCTCTGCTGACATGGCCATCCAGTGAGATAAAATCTGTGCTGTATACAACTTTCATATGATAATTTAAGAGCAAATGCATAATACTTTTTAAATGGTTTTGTTAGCAAGACCCCCAACACAAGTTGACCCAATGTAGTGGTATTTAAGAAAACAGCCAACCCCCCCTGCCCCCCAGTGTTTTGGTAACTTTTAAACTTTCATGAAGCCAATGTCTGTTGAGGGGCAGGGGGGAAGGACAGAATATTTTAAAACTGGACTAAGGGCTTTTGTTTTGAAGAATTTTCAAGTGCTGTATCTGGAAAGTAATTTTTTGTCTTTTCTTGGTTTTGTTGCTCTATTAATGAAAGTATTTTCTGCTCTTAATAATGTAACTGAACCCTTCTTGGGGATTCTTTTACCTTTTCACTTTATCAAAATGTGATTAATGTAGCCAAATGTGAGAGGCTGGCTATGATTCAAAGTCATATCTTTTACAATGGGAGCCTGAGACTTCTGAGCAATATTTTTAGTATTGGTTACGGATACCATTAAAGATAACTGTTTTGACTAGAAAAATTGTTTGAAGAGAAACTCTGTCTCAGTTGCAATTTTACCATGAACAGAAAAGCTTTATTCAATGCACTGCTTCAAGCAAGTTTTTCAGGCTATTGGACTAACTCATTTCCCATCTACCAGTGTGAATTTAATTGTTGTATTGACTTGATTTTTCTGCCTGTAGAATTGATTTTAGGCTTTGGGGTTTTTTTTGCTATTGGAATGTGACAAAATTGATGACAAGTACAGGATATTCCATGGAAAACCTTGCAATGTTTTGACAAAGTCATGCTTACAATAAAGCATAATTTTATTGTTAATGGCTTTATAATTGCTCTAGTGATGATTTCTATAGTAACCACTAAATAGATCCATAAGCCCATTGCAAAAATATGAACTCTTTATTTGCTAAAGAAAGGGATAAACAATCTTTTTAGCCTCTTAAAAAAAAAATCATTGGAACTCATGCTAAAGCCAAATATTTTTTGTAGTTTTTTTGCTTTTAAAATCAAAGGCAGAAACAAACTAACAACTTAAAGTATGAAAATACATGTGCCTTTTCCTTAAAAGACCTAGTTGTGCCTGATCTGTATAATGTTTCATAAGAGTCTAGATTTGCAAGCCTAAGTACTGAAAGTACTGCTCAGATTTACTCTTCCACGTTTAACTCTTCATTGCTGTGCAACTGTGAATTGTTAAATTCATGGTGATTTTTTTTTTGGAAAAGCAGAACAAATACCTAAACAACTCACACTTTAAATAGCAAGCTAACTTTATAATTTTGTTATATTGAAAATTGTGACAATATTATTATAAAATTATATCTATTTGGGCATGCACAGGCAACATCTTAGCATTTTTGCTCTGTCAAATTTTCTACCATTCTGTCAAGTGATTGGAACCTAGGTTTCAGTACTCCTTTGGTGGGTCATACCCTTTTTTACAGAAGACGAACATATCCACCAAAAGCTCTTGGCTATTAGGAGATAACTTTTTGTGGAATGTCACTTTACTTTAAAAGACAATCTTTAAGTGGAAAAAATGAAATAGGAAAGAATATTTTATAAGTTAATCAAACTGACCTCCTGGTTAATTTGTAAGCATTTAAATGTCTAATAGCATCTAAAAATCAGAGTGCCACATTCACAGGACTCTTAGGCTCATGTATCATGTTATGTAATTTTTGTGCCAGTCTGCTACCTAAATGACTCCACAACCACTTTCAGTTTTCCAAATGTTTTGAAGTTCTGTTCCCAAGGGACTACAAGCAATTGGAAACAAACCTAAGTTAATAACTTACGAGAATATCTTGAAAACTGTTTGAGAAGATATTTTCCACTATTGGGGGATTTTATTGGGAAAAAAATGCTAATAGAGGATATTAAAGTTGCAGTATATAGCTGTGTTGCATCTCTAAAATGTTATACCTAAGACTTTTTTAGAATGTCATCACCATAATATCAGTTGATGGTTTAGTTGAGCAAGTTAGAGTCCAATCGTCCATGATGGGCTAACAGATAAGCAATAATATTTTTAACATGATAGTCTATTTGAGACTGCTTGTGGGTTTTTTGTATGTTCACACATGTAAGCTTTGGGAATAGCTTCAACATAAAAACTCAAGGGAAGGGACAGAGCCTGCAAACTTGGTGGGAGTATCTGTACTATAGAATGGAGATAAGATGTGATCCTTTAGGATTTTGTTTCTTAAAAAAAAATTCTAAATCCCATGCAACTGTAGAGAAGCCAGTTTAAAAAGATAAAATAATAAAGAAGAAACCAAACTGACAGTGCTTGTCTGAGGAATAGGTCATTTGGGGGGGAAAGTGAGGCTTGTTTAGGAATGTAGCAGAGAAGAAATCTGTTAGCTGGGGTGGGCTGAGGACTATATTGTGGAGGAGTATGTCAGGAGTGAGATTGGTAGAAGCAAATTTTGTGGGTGTGATACAATTGCTTCAGTAGGAACAGTGTTATTGAATAATGTAAGAATCTGAAAGGCCTAAATTTGGGAAGAATTAGTGTTCCAAGGATGACAATATAATTAAATTATATGGCAGGAAGGAAAGAAGCTAGTAGCTGGCGGTGGTACAACAATAAAGTCCTCTGGGAAATGGTTATATTAGAATTGATCAATAATATCTAAAACTGATTGAATGATGAAATAGTGATGCAGAGGAGTAATGTATAAAACATTTAAAGTAGAAAATTGAGGTGAACAAGTTAAGCTCATCAACAGATAATGTAATAAATCAATTAATTACAAGGAATTAAAAATGTCAATTAATTATGGAGTCAGACATGCAGAGAAATGGTTATATATATCTTCCATTGTAGTATTAATTTTAAAAAAACAAATATTAATTATTGACCAAACTAGTCATAGAGGGAGAGATCAAAGATTGAATGTAAATAGTATGCAGTGAAAAGCCTGACATTATCACACACTTTCGGCAAATGGCAGACAGCTGAGGCTGGCAACAGACAGCATGGCTCTCTCTACCCTTTAAGCTCCTCACAAGCCTCAGAAGTGTAACTTGCCACTTCAAACAAGGTAGCAGAAAAGATGGTAGATGATGTTCGTTAAAGCAAGGAGGAGGCTTAAATGCTCTCCTTAGCAAACCTGGGCCTAACTCAATGCAGAAAAGTATTAATTACATCACTGTATTCTAAGAATGAATTTTCAGTGAGATGTGAGACATCACTTAAACCAATTCACATCCCCAAAAAGCTTCTCAAGTTTTCCTTGAACAGTTAGGCTCACCACAATGAGATAGCTGTTCTTTCTACTATATGTATCTTAGTTCAAGGGACTAAAGCATCACCAAGAAAGCCAAGAACTTCTCTAGAACTAAAACTAGACTCATCACAGCTTCCCAAACAGTGATGAATTCCAGTAAGAAAAAGCATATCTGGAATGCTTGAGTATTATCATTGTAACTGTTGTGGTCTCAGGATGTGGCATGGCTTGCGGAATGACCAACTGATACTGTTAGAAAAATAGACAAGTTCTTGGGCATCTGCTGGTGTAATTGTTAACAATGAGCAATTATTCCAAATCTATACAGATGTTGAAGTTAGCTTTTCCTCTTTACTATCTGAAGGGTTGAGTGGCCTAAATTTTGTCCCTATTTTTCTGAATAGCATCACTTCATTTAGTGTAACTTTAATTCTCCCTACAAGTCTTACCTTATTAAATATCTCTGGTAAAGGAAGCTTGGATATGTTTCTGAACACCAGGAGTGTATCCTTTGGCTTTATTACTAATAAATTCTTCTTCATCCAAATAGGCTGGAAATGGTGTGAAACGGTCCTTTCTGTAAATATCTTGACTCTCCTTGCAGCTGAATATAAAATAAATGTTGACACCTTTTTGCTCTTTAATTTTCATGTTCCCCTCCATTTTTCTGATGCACATTCTTTAAGTTGATTAAAATCTCAGTGCAGGCAAGTAGCTTCTGGAATAAAAGGGAAAGTGTTGTATTTGAGAAATTAAGGTGTAAGAAGCTAAATTATTGGTAAAGCAATGTTAGAATAAGAAATGAATGAAGTTTTTACATAGGTCTGCCACTTTAGAGTCTTACTTAAATTTTTTATACAGTCTTAGCTGATTTGGATACATGAAATTAATGCTGCTAAAATCAATACAGTTTATAGTAGTTTAATTTCTTAGGATACAGCATATGTAGGAACTGCATTCCATTTGCATATTTTATAACTGAGTTAGAGAAGAAAAATAAATTTCCAGTTAAGTGTTTGATTGCTGTGGAAATGCAAGATGTGACAACAGATTAGGTTATCACTGCCTGGAGCCAGGTACTAGGTAGTCCAAAGATGTGAAGTTATTGAAGATCTTTGGTTTGGTAAAGTGTGAGGGTTAAGTGAGAATGAACATGGTTAAGCTTCTCCTTCCTTCCTGTCCTTCAGATGGACCTTCATTCCACATATGCACAAATAAACCCATACAGGAAAGATGTGTGCTCTGTAGTAATAAACTATTCCCAAACCTAGTAATTTTTATTTCCTTTCTGAAATTGTGCAATCCATTAAATATTTTTTGTTACAATTTATATAACAAGCCTTTTGTTTTCTGGCTTTTGTTACTGCTTTTCAGGAAAGAAATAGAGGGGAAATAACATTAATATATTTGCTTTGGAAGAGAGAAAGCCTGTAAAAAAATTCAATCTGCTCTATTAAACATAGAAGAGGAAAGAAAAGACAAGTTTAACATTACACTGACCACCACAGCATAACCTTTCAAAGGCATCACTAAGTTCTTCAAATTATACACTTCATAGCAGAAAATCATACACTTGTGGACAGTTGTTGACAAGTATTCTGTGTGATATCTTTAAAGCTAAACTGTCAGCCTAAATTCTACACTTTGGAAATAGGCTGAAGTTGCTAAATAAACCCCAAACCCAGTCAGTGGGGAGATTGGCACTAAGCTTGAAAAATCCATTCCTGTCCATAAATTTCATCTGATATCTATTAGGAAAACCACAACAGGAACTAATCAACAGCTTCCTGAGTTGAATGCAAGTACAGACCAAATTAAATTTTCTATACATTACAAGGGATTATCACAGCTTATTGGAAGAACCCAGCTTCCTGGTTTCATTTTTAATGGTTCATTTAAAAGAATTTAATTGCTTTTTTAAAAAAGTGCTTGCTCCTACAAAAACTTTAGCATATGGATGGTGTTATGTTGTATATATTGTGTGGTCTCTATCATTTTGCATTTCTTTGCACCATCTTCTATGTACATGTGATCTTGTCTTACTTTCTGATATTCCAATCCAAATACATTAAAAGCAGCTTAGATGAGAAAATAAAACCTAGATTCTTTTTAACTTGACCTTACAGACAATAATGCTAGCCTAACTGTACCTATCTAATTTTTAGACAAGTAAAGCTGCATGGGGACATAAGAAATCTAGAGATAGAACCTGCAGATCAGCTATGAAATACAGTTTCAATTTCTAAATAAAAGGCTTTCCAGCTTTAGATTAGGCTCTCCAGTGATGCTTGCTATCCTGCTATTTTCAATATTTCTCCTACCAGTTTGTCTAAGTGGAGAATTCAAAATACTGTATAATGTAAGCCAAGTGGTTCTCAATCTAGTAATCAGTGACCAGTTCCTGAAACTTGTGGCAGGCCCTTGATTAATTTTTTTAATTCATGATGCTGTTTAATATACTTCAATTGACTATAACTGCTCATACCACAGTTTCACAGATTTATTGAATATTTAGGTACTCACTGCAAAGCTTAAGAACAGATTGCAAATCTGGCAACTAAATTAGTCATATAATTGTGGATGCACTAAAGATGAGAATCTTTCCAGATACAGTTACCAATGATGATATGGTACTTCCAGCCAGCATGTGCAGAAATGTTGTTTTCTAGCTTTTGTTATTACTTTCTCCCTGCTTACATGTATTAAATTTCAAAAGCATGTTATTCTCCACTGTTGCATGCTGTAGCTCTGTTGTAGTTGTCTTCTATTCTAGAATTGCCTCTATTAAAACAGGTGGGAAATGATCAGTGCATAGACTGAGTGTTTCAATTTGTTTGAAGGATTACAACTTTGAGAGGATCAGGAGTGGGATCTGTCTTCCCCTCATCTTGGTTTTGTTAAAATTCTGATGTGACTTGGGCTGAATTACTTGAACTGATTCAGTTCCCTGGATGGCACAATGTGGGCAGTATTGCCTCCCTGCAGCATGGGTAGGTTAATGGATTCTTCAATCATTTCAATCAGTGTGGAAGTTGTTAAAGGGCAAAATGCTGTGGTTGCTGTGCTTGGAAGCTTCAGGACAGTCAGCTGCTAGCAGCTTTGGTAATTCTACCAAACAAACTTTATTATATTGTCATGTTTACAGTTGTTTCTGTAATTTAAAATGCTTATACTTTTTATACTTTTTCTGTAATAAAATATGAGATTATATTTTATCTTCCCAGAGAGAAGAAATGATAATGGCAATTGCAAGTGAGTTTTGGGAATAAGGACAAGATGCCAAGTAGAAAACCCAGGCTTTTATGGAAGTACTTGAAAGTATTCTCTTGATCCTCTGTGGTGTTTTCTAAAGTGAAGGAGTTTATGTGTGTATAAATTTTTCCTGGAGATATTTAACAGAACCTCCACAAGTGCCACAGATTCTGTTATATGCTGTTTTCTTCTCTCCCCAGAATAAGCATTAGGCATTGTCTGGAAGAAGTGTACAAGGTCTGTTTTTTGCTTTTAAGACACTGAGCAGGGCATATTTTAATGACAGACACAAAACAGTGGCAAATCCTGGAATGGTTACAAATGCTTTTGGTCTGAGCATTTAAAACTCTCAACATGTTTGAAATTGACTTCTTGCATTTGGGAGATGAGGCCATTGAAAAGGGGAACTTTCTCATTCCAGGTTTTTTCATTTTTCTTCAATCCTCAGTCACTGAGATGTCACTCATTTCCCTTCAACCTGAATCAAGGAGCAAGTGCAATCCTAAAGCAATCTTCACCTGTGTTGTGAAGAACTGCTGATAGAACAGTACTATGTGCTGAGAATTTCATTTCACAATTCAGGATTTTGGATGAAATGATGGTATTTGGAATGAGCTAGACAGGCTTTGGAGAAAAGCAGGTGGACTGTTACTGCCACTCAGCTTTTGCATAATCCAAACACGGTATTTGGTCTTTGAAGCCTTACATAATCAGAATCTTTCTTGCCAAGCCTCCTTTACCACATCTCTCAGTAAGCAGACCTGTTGTCCTTAGCCTAATATCAAAACAAAAAGCAGCAAGCTTAAAACAAGTTAGGCACAAAGGACTGAAGGGAAAACATGCTTTCTAGTCTAGTGGTCCTCAGAAATTGCTGCTGTTTCTTTTCTATAGTATCAAGGGAGCTCAAAGTAAAATACTGTTTAAGAATTAGCCACTTTACAAGGAGAAATGAGGTCTCAAGTAATGCAGTAGAAAAAGAAGCACTGACAAGTGTTAGTAAATCATATATCCTGTGGAGCTTCCTCTAAAATCCTTTAACTTTGATTTTACAAAAATAGTTAAACATAACAGTGGCATACTGCTGTAGTGTTGAAATTGAAGGGATTTTGAGCTTATTTAAATCAATCCATTTTTCAGTGGAGTAAATCTAGTCTTAAAATGAGAACCTGTATCAATGTTAGTTGGTGTATAGACTAGGAAAAGTGTTATCATGCATCTAATCAGAACAACAAAAAAATTACTTGTTTTCCCTAGGATGGATGATGGGATGCTTATGCCAGTAACAGTTAAAAAAAACCAAACCCAAAGCAACCCAACAAAAAAAAACCCCAAACCCTAAGCCAAACCAAAACAAACAAAAAAGCCATTTGACTCCATGCCTGGTACTTCATGCCAACAGCCTTGAATGGCAGATCCTTTCCTTATCTCTTTAGGGAGAGCTTTTATTTAATTATGGGGCCCAAGAACAGTCTACCACTGATCTTTAGAGAGCAGAGGTCCAGAGAAGAATGACAAACTGGATATGCATAAGGACTGAACAACTTGTCCCTGGTACCAGACACTGGTACTTGCATGGAATCATCTGGTCTATGCTGTTTTTTCAAAACCTTCTTTAAAGGTTGTTCTCCCTTTTATCTGGACAGAATGAAATTCCTGGAAGATGTTTTGCTGTTGTCTTTGATTTCAGAATAGGATTGGCTGGGAACAGAAACAAATAGTAAATAAGGTATTTCCGCCATGCCAAGAGTTAAAATATACAAAAAGTCTTGGAATATAGCTTTTCTGTATTATAAGAGTATAAGCAAAGCCAAGGTCTCTTGAAGGCTTTATGTATTCCTTTTCCCTTTTTCCAGACCCATTTGGTAGGCAACCCTGTCAGAAATAATGCCTCTAATCTCTGGTGACTTGAATCCTGCACAAGCCTCTACCTCACACTGTTCTTACAGCTTTCAGAGTTCTGTTCTTTGAAACATAGAATTCTGCCTGTTGAGAAAAAATACCATATTTTTCTTGTCATATTCAGTACCTTTTCCAAAGTTACTTGCCATTTCTAGTACTGGTTAGGATAAATAATTTAATTCTCTGTTTACTTTTATATATCTTTCTGATTTTACATGTAAATGAAGAATCACACACTGCATGGCCACCTGCTATTCATTCTACCCTAGCGCCTACTCTTTCAGTGTTTGTTATCTCAGTTCAACTTGTGACTGTCTTCTGGACCTCATTTTAAAATGGAATGTGGAAATACCAAGCTTACTATCTCTTAGTATTAAAACAAAAAAGTGGATTAACTCCAGTCTGCTAAAATTGTAGGCAGGAATCTGATCTGGCAAGCGGAGAACATCAAAATATATGCTTGTAACAAACTGTTCAGGTTCAGTCCATTTTCCCCTTCCCCTTTTTTGTAACCGTAGGTATGATCTCTGCTTTTTTTTACTTTCCAGATGTTTAGAAAAGTCTCTTGCTTAGCAGCCTGTGTATTTTAATTGCCAGCTTATTTCTGTGCCAATATAGACTTTATATTAACTATTTCTTCTTCCTTGCTAATACTGCTACTACAACAAGACTATCTATAGGCAGCCTTCTGAGCCACCTTTTTGCAATGGTGAATAAGCAAAGTCTTTTTACATATAAATTGTAGACTCTCTGATTTCCTTATATGCTTAGTTGACTTTGGTGCCTGCTGAGGATGTGTATACCTGGAAGATTTAAATGGATATACGCTGAAATGTATATCAGTTGGGTTGATCAGGGCTTGGCACTGAAGGTACCCCTCATCAGGACTGAGGCTGAATGTGAAATAACCCTAAAAGACTTACAAGTCTGAAGTTTTATGGAAAGGGAAGGAAAGGATAGGTCCCTGTGGTACATGATAGTGACAGGGCTGCAGAGTAGTCCTGAATTTCAACTGGAGAGACCTAGAAAAGCAACGAAAGTTCTTCAGTATCTGGTAGAGTATTAAACCATCTGGCATGACATGGTGTGGCCCACTACTGCACCAGTACCAAAACATTCTGAAATAGTTTTCAGGATAGAAACAAAATGTGCGCTGAAGGATGGAATCACTAGTAGTCATGTCCCTTCTTGTATGGGCGGTGTGACTGGGGCTGGTGGCAGCCTAACCAGCATGGCAAATGGGAGCAAAGGCTGAGAATAGCAAAACAGATTTGAAAAGTGAAGGGCTCTATTAAAAAGTGTCCTCCTCTAATGATGACTCCACTGTACAGTATTCTGTGTGTTATTGACTTTTTTGAAATAAGATGAAACATGGTGGTAACTGTTAAATTTTTGTCTTGTGTTGAGGAGGTGGGAGACTAAGATGGAGTTAATATTGCCAATGTGTGATGGAGTTACTATTTACTTAAAAATCAGTGGAATGTGGAGTGTTAGAAGTATTTTACTATAGAAATATCTGCAGATTAAATTGTACAGTTTTGCTTTCAAGCTTCTATTGTCCTACTGATCCTATAAATACAGTACGTATACCACTAAAGCCAGTTACAAAACATCTGAGAAACTGGAAAAACTCATACATATTCACCTTTTCATAAGTCTGTAAATACTCTTAATGATCCACAGTGATTCAGGCACTTGTTCCTGCAAGAAGCATGCAATAATGGTAGGACCCAGTCATTTTCTTGTTGAAAATAATTCCAGATTTCATAGTATTTCCTCTGGAATGTGTATGGGGTAAATTTATTTCTTAGTAATGAGTGTTGATCTTATTTCTATCCCATCCCACCTCTTTACCTGTGTACCCTCTGCTGTCATAATGAAGAAAGGATAAGAGAAAAAGGCTCTGAAAATATTCAGTCTTGGTGTTTACATGACATGACATTTTAGACCAGTTTTTAAGGGAGTTATTCAGACCACAGAAGTAAGATAATTGACCATAGTTCAGATGTTAGTAACACTCATATAAAAACAAAATACACAGCATTACTCCTGTTTATAGCCAAAGGAGGACAAAGTCTTTCTTAAATAGATGAAACTAATTTTGGTATCCTCCATCAGGAAGAAAACTGTGAGTAAAGGTTGTAATTTTTGAGTCAAAGCCAGATCACATACAAAGACTTCTATCCTGAGTCACACGTTGGTTGACCTGAAGTCACTTCATACTTCAAACAGTAGGATAGAGAGAAGTATATTCCAAAGAGAAATTTGAAAGCATATTGAAACCCTGATCTTGACTCGGTGATTCTTGCCTTAGAACAATAGAATGTACAGCAGCTGGGGCTCAAGGAAGGGAAAGAAAAGAAAAAAGCATTTAAGAGCACCATAGCAGGGTTTTTTGCCCTTATTTTTGTTAAATGTGTTCCAAATCTTCAAGACTGTGATTGTGTTTTACCTTTCAGAATGGTGTTACGGTATTATGCAGAGCAGGGATTCCATACTCACATTCTTGTTAAACATTGTAAATTGTTGTGTTAAAAGAATTCTGGTTGATCTATTGTCAATAGAAATTGCTTGAAATACTTTTCCATAAACTTTTTCAAAGCTATTTCATTCTTGCATTCTATTTGCATGTTTAATACTGTTTCTTGGAATAGCTTCAGGATATAACTTCTTTTTGGTGAAGGCTATACTAGACAAGTTTCTGGTGCCATTTCAGTTTCTGGGTCAATAAGCTCTGAACAATTGATCAAATGGAAGGATCAGGTTTGGATTCTTCAGCAAAACCAATGTGTTACTTGCAACATGGAAAGGGTTAGGAGGGAGAAGCCTGCCAAGCCCAGCAGGCCTATTTTGATTGTAAATTGCTTTAGATCACCTTCTGTAAGACTATTTCAAAACACTCCAGATGTCTCATCATGATTTTTGTCATTATTCAAAATTCAGTTTTGAAGACTTATTCAAGGATGCCATTATTTGTAAGGTAAGTAGTAAGCAGGTCTCCTGTAATCTGCCATTATATGTATTCTTCTCAGTGGGCTGTGATGGGGAGTTTTTTGAGGATCTTTAAGATTATGTCCAAATTAAGTAATTTCAGTAAAACTTAATCCTAATTAACTGGAAGTTGCCAAGGAGGAGGAAGAAAAAAGTGGCTCTTTTGGGTGAAAACATTCACCAGATTTTTAGCTTTGGCAAATTTATGGCCCCAAACCATCAGATAGTTGGTAAAGTACTTCTGCTGCAGTCCTTACACATAGCGTGGAGGCAGAAAGAAGAGTAGAGGTTGGCAGCCATTTGTTATCAGTACAAATAACAGGCACTATTGCATACTGCAATGTTGTTCAAACTCTGATTAAAGCTCTTGATGTATTTCAATGTGAGCATCTAGAATACTTTCTTTGTAGTTTGGGACCTGCCTTCAATAGTACTTTAAATATGAATTTTGATCTTGATCATCAGTATCTTCTTCCTCTCCCTCGCCTTCCTCCAAATTGTGTTTAAAACTTCACTTCCTCTTTTTAATGTATTTGAGTGTTGAAATGTTAGTTACTACTGTTAGCAGTACAAACTTAGCAGCATGTCAGGCAGTAGCAGTAGATAAACTGAGTATTTTTTTAGAAAAATCAAGAGCATCTATTACTTTGATGTGGTTTGTATTCAGGATTGGAAGCCAATAACACCTTTTCATGTATTTAGGCAGTTCAAGTTGCCAAGACGACTTTGGAAGGAGAAAGTGCTATATGAATCTTATGCATTCAATAACGATTTACTAAAAGTTAAGGAACTCCATCAGTCTAAAAAAATAAATTAACTTTAGTATCTGAAACTTCATTTCTGAAAAGTTATATTTATCAAGACCACAGTTTTTCAAGAGCTTTCTGTCTGATGACATAGTTTTACAAAAATTACCTAGCCTTGAAAATACAGTTTGCTCAGACTAGATTCTGATTCTAATATAATTAGTTCCTTGTTCTGGTGGTTTATGAAAACTTGCTTTGAGACAGATTTTTCTTAGATTTCAGAATTAAAATTCTTGCTCGGACAAACTGAAAAGCCTCGAAGAGTTAATAATTTTGTCTGTTCCTCAGTCTGGGCTTATAATTATGTAGATCTTAAGAAATGACCAAGAAATTAGATTTAAAAGTTTAGACACATTAGGGAAGAACTGAGGATTGCAGAATATGATCTGTTTTGCCACTTTCCTAAAATATTTTTGTATGTTCACTACAACAGTCAGAACTTTTTTGTATAATGGACAATAATTTAAAAGGAAATTAGATTCCAATTTCAAACACTGGATCAAATCAGAATTAAAGGCTTTTAAGGTCCAAGCATTTTCTTTTCTGTAGTACCTCCTTAAAATGGAGAAAAATCTCATTTTGAGGGTCTACCACTAGCTTTTCAAGGATTTTCTATTTTAGAAGCTGTTTGGCACTTAGTCCTTCATCAGTTGGTAATGTGCATTTTGACTGGGGAGGTTTTTTATATATGTGTAGCAAACACCTTGAATGTAAAGATGGGATTTCTATTTTTGGTGAAATACTCAGTAATATGGAACAATTAAAAGTGTGAAGTTTGGTATGTAAATTTTTATGTAGTTATGTAAATACTGCAGCTTAGAAGGGTTTTTTGCCTATAGAATAGAGATTTCTTAGCTTATTATGCATGATAATCTTTCAACGAAAAGTCCAAATGTAGCTCTGACCTACATGAAAGGGCATACAGCAATTATGTTCCTGATGCTTAATAGGAAATAAAGCATTTTGAGAGGAATGTGAAATAATGGTTTGAAGCAGACACAGTTAAGTCTGGATAATTTTAACTAGTCATATTTTTAAATAACTAATCACAAAAGACAAGACAGAGTACAGATTTAGCAGTGGGGTTGGTATGTGTGTTGACAAAGTTATTTTGTCTTGCAAAATTGCTGAAGTAGAAGAATGAATGGAAAGTGGCACATAAACTAGTTCAGGTTGCTGGACAGCAGGTAACAGAATAGAGTTGTCATCTGATGTCTCACTTATCTACAGAAAATATATTAGACAAAGGTTTTCTTAGCAACCCCTGTGTTGGTCTGGTGGTGCAACTGAAGTGAGTTAATTGCTGAAGTGCGAAAGCTAAGATAACAGCAGCACCTCTCTGCTATAAGGCCAGGCTTAATCTGCTTTATGATTTGTTTGTATGCATGACTTTTCTGTTAATTTATTATAAGGTATTAGCAAAGGTGGATGTCTATGAAGATGACTGTTGTAACTAGTAGATGTTTTTCGCAAATGTAACTTTAAATTTCTGTGAAGAATTGGTGACTTATTCCTCAGTTTGCTTAGACAGCTGTAATGAAGATACATTCATGCGTGCATACAAATACCCACAGTAACGTTTCAAAAGCACTTTGAGTAAAGTGAGCAGAATATTTATGAACACAAATGTGTTGTCTTATTTGAAAATTGTTTCTAAAAGTTGAAAGTTTTTGGCACCAAATGTATCTTAGGCTAAGTGAAATACTTGTTTTTTCCTGTTACTTTAAACCTTGCACCTGAAAGTCTTATTTCTTAAACATAGCAGGGTTTCATTTCTTTCTTCTAATGAATGAATAAATAGTAGAAGTAAAGATTTCAAATAGAGCACTGAAACTGAGAGTGGTAATAAGCTGAATTGTTTAATTTGAGATAAGTATTCTCTAATGAGCTTAGTTATATGGTTCACAGTCTAGTTTATTGCTGCTAACTGTTAGACATATGTTTCTGATCAGTATTTTACAACTAAAATTGCTGCTTTAGCAGGAAGGGTTATACTTCATATTATTTACTGGTATAAAATGATTATTAGTAAAAATAAAGAGCAGCTACACAGTGATCTTTGATAATTTGTTTAAGAAAAGAAAAATTAAGTTCTCACTTTGGTAAACCTATATCTTTTTTTCCTCTGTGTGTATATGTGTAAAGCTGTTTAGATAAAGCATTCAGTAGCTAATATCAAGTATTTTTTTGCATAACTTTTGTTTCAGAAGATTTGTCATGCCTTTTTACATCCTGAATCACTAGTCTTGATTCAGTCGCAACTAAAAATATGGGAGATGATCTTTGCAGGCTGTAATTATACATCTTCTGTCCTAGCTTCAACTGTCTTCTCCTTTCATTCCCCCCCTTTTCTACTCACAAAGTGATTGCAATGAAGAGTAAAGATGGACACCACCTTCCCTCCTCCTTGAGCAAGGACAATGTCTCAATAGGTGTTAAGCATAGTTAGTGTCTCACAGCACACTGTAAAATTATGCTTTTGGACCTGAGATTTTTCAAAAGGAGTAATAAAGCTGGAAGTGCCTCTTTCTGCTTTTACACTATGCACTGTAGCTTATCGTAAGAATTGTAAGAATCTCTGGGATCTCAACTAAAAGCAAAGTGCTTCTGGCTCTTGTTACAGCTTGTTACTGGACACCGAGAACATTCATGTTACACAGTTAGCCTCTGCCCTGTCTGCTGTAATAACCTCCTGGCTTTTTGATACAGTAGCATATCATATGTTATATTAACCAAAATGAAGCACATTTTTTCAATTGATTAATATTTTTCTAAAGCTGGACTTTCACCTTTTTGTAACATATGGCTTTAGTAAAAAAGCAATAAACTTCTAGCATTTGTTATGACAGGATAGTAAAAAAAAAAATCTATAGTAAAATTTCCTTATAACCAGACAATCAAACTCAAGACCAACCTACTGTGAAAGATTGGAAGAGAAACTGAACAGCAAAAAAAATTCTGGGCTCCTAGATTCCAAAGGACTGAAGCATGGCAGGTGCTCTGGTGCAAAGAAATAAATGCAGGTATTTGGTCATTTAATCAAAATCTGTGTTCCATTTATGCTACACAATCTAAGGAGTAGGTGTGGGACCCTTTGAGAAGACCATGCTTCTAGCATGGCTTTGAAAAAGTAATCAAACTGAACAGTTAAAAATATCCAGCTAATGTTCAGAGGCATTCAATAAAGTGTTTCACTTAAGTACGTTATGACAGTGTTAACTTTCACATTGACACCAAAAAGGCTCACTGAAAAGCTGCTGTTTCTAAATTAAAATTTTGCTTTGAAACCAACAAAACTATCCCATAACAACTCTTTAAAGTATTTTACAATTCACGTAAAAGGTTGAGTCCAATTTCATATATGCTGCACTTTCTCTTGGGATAAAGATTGAATTTAATGATTTCACCAATATATACAATCTCCATACCAACTCCCTAATATGACATGACAGCACACCGGAAACATTCCTTGGAGAGAAATGCTACAGAGTATTAGAGGATTAAAAAAATAAAATGATTGACTCAAGTTGACAGACCAGTTATTTTTAAAACCGCTTCAGCTAAGTTTTAAAATGCAAGCGATGCCCTTGCTGCCAAAATCTGTCCTGTGCTAGTTATTTCAGGAATGTGAGTGGCTTGGTTTCTGTTCTTTATCAGACATTTAATTCTGACATTTTCCATTTTATTTAATAAAACTAAGATTTCAGAAAAGTTTATTTCTGACTTTATTTGGATCAATATCTTCAAGGGGTAGTCTAGACTCAAAAATTTTGTAACTTTTGGCAGGGTTCAAATTTACAGATAGATTTCTCTATGGCTGATTTTACAGACTGTATCAACTTTTCCCTAATTTTAGCTACATAACAGTTTTGCATATCTTCCCCCAGGACAACATCTTGCCTACATATACAAGCACACTAAAGAAGCCTTTCTTAGCCAAGACAACAGCTATATGTACAGTTTCACTGAATACTGCAAGCCATGGGGTAGTTAGTATTTTAAGTTGAGGGTCTGGGGTTTTTTTGGGGGGGTGGGTATTGTCTGTAGGGGGTGTTGTGTGGTGTTTTGGTTTTTGTTTTCCAGAAACCTAGGAGACTGAATTCTCAAAAAAATTCTGTTTACAAGAAAGTTTATAGAATAAAGCCACTGTTGTAGTTGTTACAGATGATTTCATTAAAAAAGTATGGCTAATTTAGTTAGACAACCTATGAAGAGATAAAATGTAATTTGTTGGTGATGTTATTTATGGCAAATAATTTGCCTGCACTTTAATGGTGCTATTTAATCATTACTTATACCCTACCTTAAAATAGGGGATTAATGAGTCTCTGGAGACTTGTCTTTTCCCTTTGTTGCTTAAAGTTTTCCTGGAGTTGTAAATGGCAAAATGTGCTCCAGGAGCTTCCATGTAAGTCTGTTCCTTTATTTTTTTGCATAGCACATTATGTGATGAAGTCCTTGCTCACTTTTTTTTTGGATCTTCTTACTGCAAATGGTAGGGAAAAAAATGAAGCTGGTTCAGTAAGCCATCTTTCAAAAAAGTGACTGGATGCTTTTTGTTGTCTTAAATGCAAATTTCTTTCTGTTTTTCTATGTGAGCTATTACTGTCAATTGTCTGGCATAACTGTGGAAGAGAAATGTGTCCAAAAAAAAAAAATTTAAAGGCAAGCTTTGTTGGTACATCTGCATCATGAACTCCCTATAGTGTCGTGGGCACTCATTTCCTGCTGCACTTTTTTAAGCTTTTGCTTTATTTGTAAATCATGAGTTCAGACTATTTGGTGCCATATTACAGCTGTTCCAACACAGGCGAACTGAGTGGGAATGAGGGCTAGGAACCTCTCCTTTTAGCAAACTCCATGTGGCATTTTGGTTGCCTGCAGACATTAAAGGAATAAGGAATGACACTGATGGCTTTAGCAGGCAGCAGGGTACATCTGTCCTGGCTTTGCCCTTCTAATGAAGGACTCTGCTGGGCTGCTGCTACTCTGAAGAGGCTGCTGTTTCCCCTCCTCAGTTGCCTTTCTCTCCAAGCACGCTTGCCAGCACTGTGCATATCCCTCCTTTCACCATTTTTAGTTTAAGAGCTGCAGGGACAATGTTGTGATCTCAAGGCTTCACAGCAGTTCAGGCGGTTTGGAAATTCTGCTAGCTGTTCATCTGGCACCATTTAATAGTTCTGGGGTATTTGATGTAAATCTAAATGGAAGTCTAGTTTTTTTCCTCCCTTTTGTCATTTGGACTTGCAGTTTTCAGTCACTCAGAGTAGGATCTGGCCCACTGTATAATTATTGGCAAGTTTCAAATGTACACAGGTTAAGTAATTGGTTTTGACAGTTTGTTCATCCCATGGGTCTGACCCATGCTAAAATATGTGTGTGTGCTTATGCATGGCTGGAAGTCAGGGTAACTTTCTGAATAATTGTGAAGGTCTGAACATGACCTCAAGAAAAGCTTTTTCTTTGCTTTGCATCATGCTTTGGCTACCACTGTATTTGTGCTGGCTTAAAGATGGAAGATGCAATTCTATTTTGGAAAGGTTGACTCAACTGAATGATTGCCTGGGCAGAAATCGGGTACACATGCTACACCAACACAGCAGGGTAATGCTGTGCATGGCTACGTAACGAAAACACAAACCAGAGGTAGCCCCTGTAGTTGCAATGTTGCTTTTAGTTTGCCATGCTATTTGTAGGACAGCAAAAGTACATAGTCTTAACACTTTAGGTGGTTTTCACTATGAAGTGTGGCTAGAAGTTACTAAAATGTTGATCTCGGTATCAAAGTAAGGCTCACATCTTTGCTGCTGCAGAAAACAAACAAGCTCAATGTCTAATGGTCTAACTTTCTTGCAGTCCACAGCAACAAAGACTAAGCTAACCGCCTGTGTTTTGGTTTTGTTTGGGTATCTTTTTTCCAAGAAGGAACCAAACTGCTTGCTAGCATAAAGATGGCAGATGTTCCTCCAGTCATTTTGGCATAGCAGACAAGGCAATAAAGTTCTATTCAAGCAGCATTCTTTCACAATTGTCCATTCTGGTTTATTTTTGGGTAACGGTTCAGAGTGATCTCGGAGGTCTTATTTCAGTGTGCCTGGATTTGTATGCCATATATGAAAAAGTAGGGTTGTTCTGTCCCTAAATTACTGCCCAGGAAGTGAGTCCTAATTATTGTATACTGCATAAATAGTAGAAGCAGAGTTGAGATAATGAATCATTTGGCATCCTAAACAACCCCCTGCTGTTGTCTGTTATCTTTCTTTCTCTGTAATGACCCTCAGAAGCCTCTTGCCTCTAGCATGCACTTTTTTTTGGGCAAGATAGCCACCAAACTGGGTATATTAGGTCCTGTGGCAGGCACTGCTTTCACTTAACCCTACCTTTACCATATACCAAATTAGTTCTTCAAAAATGCTGGAATCACTCATGTGACATCTTTTTATAGTGCAGTTGTATATTCCGTTTCATGCTGAAAACTCTTTCTTTAGAGGTGAAATATTTATGATTAAGTTCCTTCCTTACCTAATCCCCATGAAACCTTGCTTAAATAGTACTGAGGCCCAGTTATTACTGTAGCCCTCAGTGTTCTAGGGTTTTTAATTTGAAAGTCTTGGATTTTAAAATGAAGTGCTGAGTGGGAGGGGAAAAATGTTATATGGAGTCTAACTGGAAAAATACTTTTTTATCAGCCATTCTGAAAGATGGGCATTTTCTAGCTTTAGTTGTTGAGACTGGAAACCACTGTGGAGATAAAAAAAAAAATCACTCTACCTTTTTTTGGTACCTAACACTTAATGAATTGCATCTGTTCAACAGTTAGGGAATCTGTTATGTTAACCAAAACTTGTTTTCTGGGGACTGTTTTTGAAGCTCGGTCTGCCATAGCAGTTATCATAGAACTTGTGTGCCTAGAAAACACTGAATCAGCATGCAAATTTATCATTCTGCTGACAAAGTGGGAGCTGAAAAACCCTTTGAAACAGCACTATTATTCACTAAAGCATAGGCTTTGTTGTCAGTACTGTCTTACCTTTCCTGTAGTGATTTCTTCTCATCATGAAGGGAACAATTGTCTATAACTTGCTAGTTCTTATTTTGCTTCTTAACCACCCTAATCTTAAACAGAATATAGTCATCTACTTGACTGACCCATCTTCCTCTCCTGGTTTGAAAATGCTATATATAACTTATGACTCATTGAATATGCTAAATCTTGCGTTTTTAAAATTGTGTTCATGGTTGCTGCGTTGGACACATGTCTGGATGCAAACATTTCACTGCTGAATGATAGGAGACAATCTAATGCGTAAAATTATTTGAGATCATTTAATCAGAAGCTTCTAAATATGGAATGTGTCTGATTTTAAAGAAGAAATAATAAACTATGGGGGAAAGGTAAGATAATGCTCACAGAAAAGCATAGCTGCTATTTTTGAAGCATTCTATCAATCTAGAAATATCTATACACTGCAAACACTAAAACCAGCGGCTGTTCTGTGTTTGACTTTTGAAGTTGACTTGTGACTTTTGACGTTTTTGCCAAATAGAAAGCTATTGAAAAGCTTTACGCATTTACACAGCTCCCTCTTAAGTTATGAATCCAGGTAATTTGCCATTAGCTTGTGCATATAGCAGGCAGTCTGAGAACTGCTACATCTGTGCCCATCTGCATGAAACTCCAATGAAAAGAAATGAGTGTGCAGAAATATGAGTGACAAGGGATTATAAACATTAGAGACTTAATTAAACCACAAAAGCTCCTGCAAGGTTCAGGCTGGTAAGTGCATATCTTCCCTTGCTGAACTATGATAGGAAAAATTATTCTGGTTGCCTAGCAACTACATTGCACAAGCTAACTCAGTGGAAAATCTTTGGGTTTGACAGCAAATTGAAAATCAACTTTTCATGTGAAGAGAATAAAAGTTCTTTTAGAACCTTTAGTCAACTGACAAATTCATTGCATGGTTTTACAAATTAAAATGGCAATGGGTCTAGGAATAATTTGTGGAAAATCATAGATAGTCAATATGGCTTAACATCTTAGCAAAAATGATGAATTGGCTTGTGAGAGCAGAGTACTAAGTGCATCCACAGCACACAGTGTTGATTTGTGGAGGGAAGGCAAAGACTGAGGATCCTGGTGAGAAAAAAGACTATTTTAGAAGATCTTGTTTACAACTTCCAGTGTATAAGTGCATTTTCTATGCCTGTGAAGTCCATTTAGCAGTTCTTTTGCAATTCGGCCTTGAATAGAGAAGTAAGAGGAAAATGCTAGTAAATTCACATTTCTAAAGATCAGTTTCAGAAAGCGATATTGCAGCAGCCCAACTCTATCAATTGCTGAGCACACACCTGCAGCAGAACTTGCTGCTTGCCTGAGCTTCAGAGCAGTTCCCTATGTTCTTGAGAAAGCAGCAGCACAAGCTGTCCCAAAGATGCAATGTGCTATTTGTATTGTGCTGGGTTAAATATTACATTAATATAATGCTCACAGCTGATGTTGCATCTACCACAGATAGCTTTCTTCAGGTTCTTTTTCTTCAGAAGAGAGCTTTCTTACCACACACGCCCTTTTCCCATCCAGTGCAAACCAGGAATGTTTCTTTGTTTGAGTAGCATCGTTTTGTAACTGCTGCTATGACGCATGGTAATCAAATTCACGGTCAGTTTAAAATTCTTTTATCCGTGGACAGACTATATCAACAAAATTACTCTAGATCCAGCTGTGCGTTCTAGGAGATCTAACTGTGGGAAGGTTCTGCACACTGAAGTAGATCAGGAGACTGGTTAGGACACCTGCAGCACCCTATAGCAGGGGGTCTCTAGAGGACTGTGTGAAGTGGCTGTCCCCAAAAGTGACAGCAGGTTGTGGCCAGTGAGCTCATGAATATTTGGGACCTGTTCTCTGCCTCCCCTAAGCCCCCCAGATTCATACAGCTTGTGGGGATAAACTGCAGCACTGCATCAAGCTACACCAAATTGTACTACAATTCTTCTAGTGGAGATTCATTTTTGTAAGGTTGCTGTACATGTAACACTGTTTTATCCAAAATATTGACCTGAGTTTATTGGTCCTTGTCTTGCTTGAGGAAAGTTTGCTTTGTGGCTTGTGAATAGGTAGGGCTGAGCTCACCTAGTGATGTGAGGGGGAGGAAAAATTGCGGTGCTAGTCCTGTCCAGAACATAGAAACACTCTCCCTTCATGCAAGTGTAACCCAATAACAAGGTAGCATATTCCTCTGCATTACAACGTGTTCTCTACACTAGAATGTAGCCTTTAACTCCTACAACCATTCCTGCAGTTGCAGTTTCTTGTGAAGGACCTGTTCCGGCTGAATTGGGGCATTGTAGTCATGGTGTGTGTTTGTAGGGGCATGAAGAAATACATGTACTTAGTACAGTGATGGTGAAAATTAGGCATATAGAGACATGATTATGATAGGATATAACTCCTAGTCGTATGAAAACTTTGGTATAGGTTTCTTTCTGTAAATTTGCTGCTGTCTTCCCTACCTGTGTTTGTTTTGCAATTTAATATTCAGTTAAAGAATGAAAGAATTTTATAGTTGGATTTTAGAGATTATCTGATATTTTAGAACAGTCAACACAGAACAGCTCAGCTAGCCTTCTTGCTGCTCAATGTAAAGAGCTATTATGCAAGCCTGTGTTTATATACCTTTTGATTTGAAACTGAACAACATTCCTCTTTCTTACCTGGTATGATGTCTGGAGCAGCTACAGTGTGCTCATAATGACTTCCATGTTTCAGTCAGGGGATATCAATAATGTTAATAGCAAATGGACTCATGCAGTTAAGACAGTTTCTAAAATGCTTTGGGGGCTTTTGATACAGGTACTTTAAGCATTACAGTCTACCTTCCTTGCAGATTCCTAGTCAGAAAGAAAACACAAATATTTTTACTTTGCAATATTTATTTGTTTTTAAAGCATGAGGGACTGTTATTCTTTAAACTAATTTGAAATTTAAAGTAGCAATCCCTCCTAGCAAATAAGTTTAAGTAGATGTGCGGTTCACAAGCTGATAAAAAGCAGAACTGACTGTACCTGTGTTAAGTTACAGATAATCAAACTAAATGAGCTTTTAAGAATGTAATGGCAACCCCCCATTCCCCATCCCCTGTGCCACTTAGGCAAGAGAGAGGTAGAGGCGTTGGGGATGGAGTGAAGCTGGGCCTGGAAAGGTTGGGGTGGGGGAAGGTTCTTTTAATTTTTTTTGTTTACCATCCAAGTCTCTTTTAATTTGCAATAAGTTAAATTAATTTTCTTCAGGTTGAGTCTGTTTTGCCCATGATGGTAACTGGTAAGTGATCTCTTCTTATCTCACTTATCTAGATGTCTGAGCTTTTTCTTATTTTCTACCTTGTCCTGTTGAGGAGGGGGAGCAAAAAGATAGAGTGGGGGTCTGGCAACCAGCCAAGATCAACCCACTGTAACACTACTCCAAAGAGAATTGACTTCAAAGTCATATTAGGTTGCTCAGAGCCTTGCCCAGTTGACTATTTTGTGGTTTTTTACATCTCCATGGATTAAGATGCCACAGCCTCTCTGGGTACCTGTTTCAGTATTTAACTGTTCTGCTTGCAAAGAATACTTTTCTTTCAGCATACTTTAATTTCCAGTCTTTTACTACAACATAATCATTTGGAAGGATTCAAGCAGAATAGTCTTATTTTCTAGGACAGTCCTACAGTGCAGCTATCAGTAATTGCTTTAGATTACACACAACACAACCAGGGGTTTTGTGCTGTTTATGCAACCATATTTAAAACTCTCAATTTTCCACTTTTTCAGAGAATAATATCTTTGACTAGAAATTTCATCTTATTGGTTTTCCACTGTAAACAAAATCAAAACATTCTATGCTTAAGGTCTCTGGGGTCCCTGTGTCTTCCTTCTATTCTTCATCCAGCAATTCCCTCTCCAAATACAGCACACACAGGCCCAGTAGTCGTCTTTTGAGACTCAGAATGACAGTTAAACCAAGGAAATGGGACAGTTTCATTGGAAAGAAAAAAAAAGCTGGCTTTGACCAGAAGTTCTAAACTTAGACTCATTTAGTGTTTTAGTTAGCATTTCAGTCACATGTAGGGTTAAGCAGTATGTTCACCACATGCTGCAGCTTGTTTATGCTCTGAGTAGGTGGAGTGATCTTCAATCCCTGCATTCCTGACTATGGTTTCATGGAATCTGGTGAACTACATGTGGGTCAACCTAAATATCATTTGTAGGTTTCCCTGACAGTCAGACGGAGGTGATGAAAACGGATAATAAATATGAGAAGGATCTTGTTAAGTTTTCACCTGGATTTCGCCAAAAATTGAAAAAGTGGTAAACTTTCTCAACTTGTGATTAAATATCAGCAGGGCTCTGCCTCCTAATGGACAATGAAAAGCAAATTAAAAAGTATTTTTTTATAAGAAGTTATTTAGCCTATAGGGGTAACCTAACTTCCAGTAACCTTTAGAGCTTAGAATGATACTACTAGATACTTTTTTAGACTTACTGGAAAACTGGTTTTAAAACCTTTAATAACAAGAACAGGTAAACTTTAATTTGCAGGAATTACCGCTCAGAACTATAGCTCTGCCTCTTCAGGATAAGCACCTGAAATCTGAAGTTCACTAAATCTAGTACTAAAGCTGGAAGATATGTAAAATATACTTGCAATTGGTTCAAGGAGCAAGGTGATTCTTGAATTGCAAACCTATATCAATTTAGGAAAAGCTCTGAAAATTTATTGTTCAGTATTCAAGGAAGTGGAGAATTAGCGATGCTGTGCAGGAACATGTACACAGTTATGGAATAAAACTAAAGGGCCATGTAGAGAAGAATGTGCTGAACTTAAAGGAGACTAGATCAAGATGAGCTGACTTTTTGCATATCTCTTATTCAGGTCTGTGTCCTAGTGCTGAAGTTAATTGTGACTTACTCTTTGAAGGACATGACCTACCAGGAAAGGGTCAGGGAACTGGGCTTACTTAGCCTAAAGAAGAAATGGGGAGGTGGGCTGCAAAGGGAACATAAAAGAAGCCTTCCAGTGCCTATGGGGAGGTTATCAAGAAGATGGAGTCAACCTCTTTGCACATATGCAAGACACAAGGACAAGGGATAATGGATATAAATTGGAAGAGGTGGAAGAGCCAATTTAAGGGGTGAGAGGAGCAGGAATGCCATGAGGACAGAAAAGTGTTGGAACAGGCTTCCCAGAGATGATGTGAATTGTCTGTCCTGACCAGACTTCATAAAGACCTGAGCAACCTGGTCTGATGTCAGCGCTGACCCTGCTTTGAGCATAGTTGGACTAGAGACCTCCTGAGTTTTCTCCAGCCTGAATGACTCTGCGATCCATTATTGATTCTGTCCTGGCTTTTCTCTGTTTAATTATTAATAGATTTTAAAGACAAAATTAACTGCTTTAGGATGGTTTTTAATATTTTTCTTCATATGGGAATTAGTTTTGTGGTTGACTTACTACGAGGGCTGAGGAGCTATGCAGATGCGCAGCTCTCATTAAAAAGTACTATGGTACAGTTTTGCTGACTTAATCATTCAGACACATACTCATCCCATTTAGTTGCAGCCAAAGTCAACTAGTATCTTACTGTGCTGTTTTGGTTTTTTTAAGCTCCTTTTCACAAAGGTTTTATGAATGACTGACAGTTTTGGAGTCTGTTCTCAAACAGAGTTCTAATAATTAAAGTAATCTTGCATGCTGAAATGAAAATCTGGGAGGAGTTGTCATCCTGGACAGAAGACTGAATTGAGACTGATGGCATGCAGATTTCATTCAGTTTGAAAAAAATGTTTTGTGTCTGTGCACTTGTAAGTAAACAAGTGGAGTGAGGGATAGATTTACAGGAGATGGTGATGGACATAATTTGAAACAAGAGAAGTTTGGACTGGATATGTAGAAAAACTTTTTCACTGTGAGAAGAGTCAAGCAGTGGAAGAAGAGGTTGCCCACACAGGCTGTGCAGCCTTCATACTTGTAGGCTTTCAAGGTCTGACTAAGGCACTGAGTAACCTAGTCTCATCTCATAGCTGACCAAGTAGGAGGTTGGAGTAGAGACCACAACTTAAGGTGGAGAATAACATCAGTCCTTCCGCCTGCAGTATCAGTGGTCAATGTAAGCGACAAGCCATTATGTGTCACTTTATATAAAATGGTCTGGACACAGGTGGTTTTGATCACACCTGATGACACTGTCATATTTCATTAAAGAAATTTAGAGCAAGAATGGGAATCACAGGTTTTCTAGCTGGGAGTTAGAACAAATATTAAGCTGTGAAGTCAGTTTCTCTGGCTTTATTGGCTTTACTAGTTAAAAAGAATAGGAAAACCAAGAGTGACAGCATGTTCTATCGGCTATCTAATAGTGGCATGTTTAGGATATACTGGATATGTCTTGGTTTAGACTAGGTATTTGAACTCCTCCTTACAAGTCAGAATGATCCCCCTTTTTTCCTTTTTTTGACCACATATCTATATCCAACTTATGCCTAGACCCCTCCTTCTTTAAGTTCAGCAATAACCAAAACATTCCTGTGTTATCAACACAGTTTTCAGCACAAATCCAAAACACAGCCCCATACTAGCTATTATGAAGTAAATTAACTCTATCCCAGCCAAAACCAGCATAGCTAAGAACTTGCAGTACAAGATTACTTAATTAGAAGGTCTTGCTTGGAAAGTCTGTGATCTAGGTATTGGCTGGATGGTCTAGTCTGAACAACAGCAGCAGTATTTCTGTTCTGGGAATCTCAATACTTGAAAGAAGTGCAGGCAAGTGTCTGTTGATCAGACTTTCATTCCATGTCACCAGTGCTGTAGGTCACAAAGATTCTTAAGCTTCATTTGTTTATTGCATAAATGTTACTTTGAACTAATTGAACGCACTATTACTTTTAGTGAAAACATTCATATGGTATTTAGCCTGACTTAAAATAGAGGAATAAAGGAATAAAACACTACCTGAATCATTAATAATTTGAAATGATAGACTGTGTTCATCTAACTTAGTACAAATACTGTGAAGACTGAAATGCTACACTAACTATGAGCAAGAACAACTTAACCAGAAAAATAAGTTGAATAAGAATAAGTACTCTTACATTCAATCTTGGAAAATAAATGCAAGTATAGTCTGTATGGTCTCTTTCATCCTTCCCTATGTCATAATCCAGTTTGATGGCATTATAGAAGTAGTGAGTGACAGAGAATGTTTATTACTTAACAAATACCCTGAAGGACTCAGATTAAGCTGAAATCAGTTTTGTTGTATGACATACCCCCTTGTAATGGGAAAATGAAGATTATTTTTTTGTTATAAGTTCAAAGCTTAATCACACAGACCTTTTTTATAACGAAGCATTGCATGTGTGGTTCCGAGCATGATAATGAAAACTAACCCCAAGCATCCATCATTAGACCTTCAGATCAGAACATGGGATTTTTTCCATATTAGCCATTAGTCACCAGCAAGTGGGTAAGCATTCCCACATTCCAGTTCTGTCTGAATCACTTCAAACAATTTCAGTGTGTCTGAAATACCCTAGAAATAAATTTGTGTTGACACTGAAACCAGACAGTCATCCTGAAGGGTCGATGGACATCAGCTGTCTGATTATTTTGCCCTAAGCTGCATGCTCCCTATTTATTTGTGGGATTCATTTGTCATGTAATGTCAGTCCTTAATCAATTTTAGTCATGATTTGCCAAGTTTAGTCTTTCTTTTTTTGTTGAACTTTACAAAGTAGGTATAATTAGAAATTTTGAATGTGACAGAACACAACTTTCATCCTATCCTATTCTGCATATCAACAGCACTGACTTCAAACCTGCAGCTTGCATGAACTGGAGTGAAGCAACAACTAATACTACACTGATTCACAATTTCACTTTCCAACACAACAGAATCATGAGAAAGCAGATATTAGACAGACAGGCATTGGTTGGTTGTGACTCAATAGTGGTGGATGGAGATCAGAGGGGAATGTGCAGTGTTTGCTGAAATTCAAAAAGCAACAGAGTCAACCAGCTCTAGGACTGGAAGTAAGACCATCCATAAGTACACAGTGGGCAAGGGGAAGAGGTTCTGTATAAACGTTTTTGTTTGTGTTCTACTTTTCCTAGTTAGCAAGTTTTCTATTTAAGAAAGTAATTATCCTACTTTTTATGTTCCAGTAAAACATAACTTTTGAGACTGAAAGCCTTTTGTCCTCTTTGAGCCTTAAGAGAAGAATCTGTAAGAGAACTAGCTGTAATAAAGTCTAGACAGAACTGCTACAAAGACTTTTTATTCACTCAGTTGTCTAGGCTTCTGAGACATAGGTCAATGTAATTAATTCTTATATTTTCTGTAGCTTTCTTCTAGTGTGGAACATTTTTGTTAAAATGTACTTAGACCTATTGTGCCTATCCTTTTCTATATGTATGTTATCCCCCTCTGAAATGAAACTGGCATTAGACTCCTTATATACAGATAAATTATATTGATCTGTTTTTTCAACTTAATCTCTTGTGTTTAAGAGAAAATTGGAAAATGGAAGAGTACAGCAAGTATAAAATTTCTTTATATTACAGGTGGAAGTAAATACACAAGCATCTTTCATCCCTACTCCTTTATTTGGTTTGCATGAACTTAGCTTCAGTACAGTTGAACCTCAATAACTTCAGTGCAACTATTTGTAGTAGTAGATTTAATCATGTATATTGAATAATTCAAAGTCTTTGCATTTGCTGAATCTTTATTTGTTTTGACCTTGGATTTCCAATAGAAGGTGTCTATTAGGATGGTGAAGAGAAAAAAAAAAGCAAGCTCTTCCTTCCTGAAGAAAACTCATATTGCAAGAGAAGTACCAGCAGAAGTACTTTACTAATACATTTTTCATTGAATTATTCACAGTTTATATTACATAGGGAGTATGTGGATGGATATGTGTAAATCCAACAACAGTTAAATTTTTTTAAATGTTTGTGCACTTTAAAGATCAGAGAACCCCTAGGCTGACTGGAGCAATGCTAGACCCAGGATGGGTGAAATCTTTCTTTTCCTTTTTCTCTGTCTTGTTCTCTCTTTTGTCTTTCATAGTCCCTACACCTCATCCCTTTAAGGCATAAAACTGCTGACCAAGTCTGGTACTAAGAGTGGATCCAGCCACCCCTGGGCTCCTCTCTGAGAGGGAGTCTAGAAAGCAAGGGGGGCTGCTCTGAACCTAGTGAGTCAGTGGGAGGGCTCACCTTATATTCTTCCCTGAATTGATCCCCAGATAAGCAAGGCTTGTAGTATATGTTTGCGGAGGTATGGTTACCGTGTCTTATATGATTCACTGACAGGGTTTTATGCTAATTCCTGTTGTGAGAGACCTTGCAACCTACTGTTATGCCTCCCAAGTTCAGGTTGCTTCTGCCAAGAATAAAATGTTCAGCTGATCATTTGGTGTTGTTTCACCTTAATTTAGCCCAAGGGAATTCCAAACTTACCACAACCCCTCCCTGGTCTGTCCAGCACTGGTTGTGACATAGTCCCAGACTAGCTACTATGAAGAAAACTAACTGTATCCCAGCCAAAACCAGTATACCTCCCAAATGTCTTGTTTTTCATTCTTTAATTGTAAGCCTTCTGTTTATTTTAATAATTAAAGCTAAATCAGAATGGAGTAAGCTTAATTCATTAAAAAGAATGAACATTGCCCATCTATAGTTTTATTAGCCTTTTAAAATTACTTTTTTACAGTCTAGATTTTTAAAAGCAAAAGCTATTATGTCTGCTAGGCAGTAAAGATGAGTGGGAATGAGCATAGCTCTTGGCATGTACACTCAGTTAGACATTTGGTTTTGTATTTGGGAACATTTTTATTAGTTACCTGGCTGCATGCACTTGCATTTGGAATGCCAAAAGCAGGCTGTTGTGGAATCAACCTGGTTTAACCAAATTTAATTTGTTCAACATGACAAGCTTTGGGAGATTCTGGATCTTCATAAGACAAAAGTAGATGGTACGGGGAGACAGTAAGAGATACCTCTGTATATGCAATTACAAATGTTTGGCACGTGCAGAGCTTCAAGCAGAGCTGTAGGGAGACGTGTCTTAAAGAACTACAATTTTCTTGATTTCTCTTAGCATAAAGCTTATACTGAATGAGTTCATTCTCTTGTACTTTAACTCAGAATACCAAAAAAATGCCTCCTTCTCACACAACAGCTGTCAGGGGCAACCAGTCGTCACTATTATATCTGCATCTGGTGTCTGCTCTGGTCTCACTTAGTTTCGGCAGTCCAGGTCCTTAAATTTTGCTCTTGAAACTCTGGTGTGGGTTAAAGTGGTGAGTAAAAAACCCCACCCCTTTTCCAACATTAAAAAGAATACTATGGTGGGAAGTATTCAGAGATGTTCTCAAAAGCCGGAAGGGGAACAACTAGGAGATGTGAGAGAAGGCCTGTGCTTGCATATAAGGAACTGAGATGCAAACCCTCATTGACAAGGTAATGCTCCACTGGCCATTAGGAAACCAATTATCAAGTTGATTATTTTAATGGTTTGCTTACATTGTACTTAATTTTTAATTAATTCTAGCTTCCATGAAAACTCACATAAATTTGACTTGAAGTCCATGTAGTCTGGTGCAGGTGGCTATTAGCAATGTTCTCAGGTGGTTTTTTTGTTAGGTTCACTTCATTTATGAAACCATGAAGTTTAATATTTGGTGGGAACACTGGAATATGAAGATCTGTAGCCTGCTTTTGGAGGTGACATCTCATCTTGAGGTGGAACAAAAGATACATCCTCTGCTTTCTTTCTGATAATTTTATCATGCTCTAGCTTAGCTCCTGTTTAAATAGAGACTTCAATGATTATTACTCTATGGAAAATGAATACAGATGGTTTATGTCACTCTCATGGAGTGAGCTCTATGAGATGAGTCAGTTTTTCCTCCTATAATGAAGGTGCAGATCAGCAGTAGAGTTATGATTTTAATGTGCAGCTGATTATAACAGGACTTGGGCACCTAATGTGCCTGCACACATGAAGATTTTCGCCTTGATCCTGTGTCAGCATTATCTATTGAAGCACTGATAGAAATTTTTCTGTTTTCAAGTTTCTATCTTTGTTACTATGACATTCAATATGTGGAGAAGATGTCTAAATATAGCTTATTTTTTAATGTTATTCTCTCAGGAACTGAGTTTCTCTTTATCAAATGCAGATTCCTTACTAGCTATTCACACAGGGTTTAATACAGATGGTGATTCACTCTGATACGGAAGTAAATCATATAGCTATTTGTTTACTAATGTTGAATTTGAATACAGAGCTGTCGACATCACTTTCAGAGTATATCACAAGACTTTGAGGAATCAAGTTTGATTGTTTTTAAAAATTGTCCTGAATGCAAATGCTATGCAATAGAATTAAAAATTCTTCTTTCCAACTTCATATCAATATATTATTCTTGGAAGAAAGAGCATCAGCAGCCCCTTGCATTTGATATTCCAGCCTTTAATTTCCATTTGATCCTAACTTTTTGATAGTTTCACTTCAAGATGAAGCAATGCAATAGATTCCATGTTCCTACATAAGAAAGTAATACTGGAGTTTTACTCTGTATCAGTTGTCACATGCATCACAAAAACCAAGGGTTACTTTTTCCCAGTTTTCCATCCTTTTGTTAAATAGTTTTAGCCCAGTTTCAGTGGACTTCCATCCAGTAAGGTTGGTATAAGGACTTCTATGTGTTGCTAAGGGGTTTTAGAAGAAGGCCATCTTTTTTTCTGCTGACATTTAGCAGATGTGGCAAGCAAACGACATCTTCAGCACTGCTTGAGATGTACACCTCATTTCCTTCTGAGCCTGAATACCTAGTGTGTGACACAGTCTGAATTTTTTACCGCATTATCTCCAAGTACTTAAGACTATTCCATGTGTTTATTTAATTACATTTAACACAGAACAGACTGAGACAACTATTAGGGGAAAAATGCATTCTTTTTGTAAGGCTATGTTCTTGATCTCTTTCATACACTGGCTACCCATATGAACAAATGTGTGAAAGATAATTTAATGAAAATAATTATTTTTAGTTGAATTTTGTGGAAATTTGGTAGTTAACAAGAACACAAGAATTCGTAGACAGAACGGAAGCCTTCCTTTTCAGGAACCCAGATGCCATTTTTATCTACTATTGTTAAAACAGTATCAGGAAGACTTACTAAATAAAATTCCAAAGCTTTCGTGGCATTTAGTTGACTTTCAAGGAGATAATACTTTTTCTGACAACATGCAGCACGTGCATGGTTGCAATATTCAATAGTGATGTATTTTAACTGGTGAATTAAGGTGTAAGACATAAGTTTCATAAAGAGATATTGATCCTATGGAATTTAGGAAATAGAGAGCCTTAAAACATGCTCCTTTAAAATTACTACTCTTTCTCTTATAGAAAATTATATTTGTAAAATATATTTATTTTAAATCTTAGCGACAAAGTACGTTAAATTTTTATTATCTGGGGTATTTTAATATTGACGCTAAAACATACATTAAAAATATCAAACCACTATTATTAGTTCTCTACACCTGTTATCTTTTGCGATTCACTGCACCAGTAATTTCCTGTACAACTTGCTGATATAATTCAGTGTCAAGAGTTCTAATAGTTCAATTTACATCTGCTATCAGTAAGCTTGTGGTCTGAGGCTGTGCTTGCACACAAGCTTTGTTTCTGAGTAAGATGAGGTATTCCTTCAAGAAAGGTGTGATCCTACTATCATGTGCAAACACTACTATATTTTCTCATGTTTTTTCCTTTTTGTTTACATAGGAAATATTCTAATAAGCGGTGACATTTTCAGAGGTAGTATTTTGACTTGCTTTATTATGAAGCTATGAGATACTTTGTGGTAACTATAAAGGTGTTTTACCTTGTAGTGACAACAGAGCTGATATATTAAGGTGATCTCCAAGAAATAATAATTAAACATGAACACTTATCAAAATATTTTTCCTGTAGGGGGAAAATTATCAGTGGTTTTAAGCTTTAGCATAAAAGGCATAAGATACATAATGGTTTAAGAATATTGGTTTGGTTCAACACTCGTTAAAAAATTCAAGATGTGTTAATTGGTACAAGTGGTTTGCATACTACATGCAATTTTGAAAGTATACTTTTCTCAGTATAGGACAGAGGATGTGGTAACATAAGGAAAGCTTCCTAACGTATTCTGAAGACCAAAGAACTGTGCATCATTCCAAATGTGTGACAGTTCCCAGGTACTTAATATAGTGCTAAAGACTATAGATATTAGTACAGCATTATTACTGATGCAGATTAAACAAATAACCAATGTAAAATATTACTCTGTAAATATTCCAAAATGGATAAAAGCTCAGTCATTGCTTTACCTACTTTCTCCCATGAGTCTTGACCTTGGGTTAATACATTCTTGGTGCAAAAATAAAGAATTAAAACCTGCATTCATTTAAAATGTTCTGTATACTTTAAATGGCTTTAGGCAAGAAAATCTGATTGAGCAGCACCACCTGTAATAAGGGAGCCAATGTTTTCTCTCACTATAAAATACCGTTTTGATGCATTTTGTCTCCAACATTCTGGCCTAGCTTTCTAACCCTAAGATTGCTCCATGCAGTCTCTGGACTGCATTTTTTGCATGAGATTTCTGTAGTCTGAATCACTTGAGATAAAAAGGGGAACAAATTCTTCTGTAATGTTAGAAAATGAAAATGCACTGGAATTTTGAAAATGTATTGGCTTTTACTGACAGGGATTTTTCTGTGTGTTGAAGGGAAAACCAGCTTAGCTATGAGGAAAGGTTTAGTGAGGAGTCCTCATGGACAACTGGTGAGGAATGTAGGTAGGTGGAACTGGAACCTGGGACAAGAAGTGGCTGGGATGGCAGCTTTGAGGGGCTCAGGTTGGAACACAGAGGGCAACCTGGAACAATGTCCTCAGGGAAGAACTAGGCAGAAATCTCTCCCAATAAGGGAACGTATCAACAGTGTGTTGAACTAACTTTGAGGTTTCCAAATCTCTCTATTGCTTCTTGTCAGCAAACAGGGAGCCCGCTGCTAAGGTCTCTCATTTCTCTGAAGTGTTTTTCTGAGCAGAAGATAAGCAAATGCTGCTACTAACTCTCCTGCTCACTCAAGTGGTGTGTTGGCTTTAGTTTCTAGTCCTGGTAGTATCCTGGTGGATTGTAATACATTACCACATGATTTAATGCTGTTTGAATTTGCTTTTTAAAAATAAGGGATTAATGCACAAAAATTTACTCCTGAAGTTGTAGGCCAAGCATTCCAAAGTTGCTAAAAATGAAAGTGTTAGTTCTCTGTGGTCTTAATTCATTATCCATATGCATAGGCTTTATGATTGTTTTATTATATTGTACTGTGTGTCCTATAGGACCTAAACGAATTCTGTAACCACTCTAAGGAAGGCTTGATTATAAAGCAATTTTGCAGCAATTAGAAAGCATGCAGGAAAGGAAACATGACTCAGTGGTTAAGCCAGTCAGGTGTTTTCCTGGGAGTACTTGGTTGTATTCTTGTCTGTGCCAGAGATTGCATGAATTAAAGACATACAGTTTACAGGTAGTCAACTGGTGAGGTGCTTGGGTTTGGGTGCTTAAGGGAGATACTGGGTCACAGTTGCTACAACTGAGATCAGTGGGGATTGTGCTTTGAACATGAAGTACTGCAATGGTCTAACTATTTTGAAGAAGAGTCAGCTTTACATAGTCATGCTGGGTAAGCAGATTTGTGAATACTGTTTAAGGTCTATCCACTATTGGAAATGGGGCACAGAGATTTTCATAAGCCTTTATTTTACATCATGAGTGTAAAACTAAGCTATTATCTGTGAAACACTTAGGTGTTTAATGGTGAGACACATAAAATAGTACATGAAGTATTTAGTTCTACCGTGTACCCCTGTCACCAAGGAAAAGAAAAAGAAAAAAGGAAAAAAAAAATTAGGAGGGGGTGATTTGACTGGTGTGTAATTAAAGATAAAGGAAAATGAAGGAATCTTATTTGAACTAATGGCCCCTGGAGTAACAAGAGCTTAAAAATCTAAAGATCTCTACTAAGACTACTCTGCTGTGGTTTTATTTATATCAGCAGTGAAAGGTATTTTATTTGCCTGCTGAATCTGAAGTAACAGACTTCTTCATTTCAGCAGGTCACCATGAGAGATCAGTTTACAAGGCTTGCTGTAAATCACAGCCTGATTTTACAAATTGGACAGCTTTAATGTCTGTGCAGTCAATACCACAGCCTTGAAAGGATTTAAGCTGTTCTTTTTTGATAGTATAATTTAGTGTTCTGATATGAGACTATGATTTATGCTTATTTTAAAATCACCCTAAGACACCTGGTGAAACAGTTTCCACTACAGCTTACTTGAACCTTAAAAGGCATTATATGCTAGACACAATAAAAATCCAGTGTTGCTCCTATTTTCATACCTCATAACTTTCACAATTTATAACCTATATAACTAATTTTTATTCATTTAAATAATTTCAGAAGGGAACTATAAATACAACAGGAGGCAGTATGGAATGTGAGGATTTTTTTAAAGTAGTAATTATTTGCCTCTTCAGATAACTGTCTTATACACAGAATAAAAAAACAGTTTTAACAGGGCAGAATATACATATCTTTATAGCTTATCTCCCAGATTTATAGTAATTAGATAGTGGACATGAGGTTGAGTCAATACTTGACTCAAACTGTACTAATAAAAATGGCTTTCTCAAAAGAGATTTCATTATTTATGAGCATAAAGTTGGAAGCCTCCTCAGTTTCTTCAGTAGGAGCAGAAGACTAATGACATTGAATAATCACTTTCTTTAAATTTCTAACTGAAAGTTTTTGTGCTAAGTCCTAGAAGCTTTCTTTTTCTGCTGTGGAAACATTCCTATATTTCTGTTATTGTATGTGGATATTCTAAGGAGAGATTATATCTTGTGCAAGGCTGTGTATAGATTCCTTCAGTTTGACTTCAGGGCTAAAGCTCAGATTAAAACCTCAGTTGCTATCTTATCAAGTAGATTGTTCCTTCTGGAATTTATGCCTCCCTACCTTGTCTGCATCACTGCAACTAACCTTTCTCCTTAGCATAATGGTGAGGTTTGAATTAGACGTAAAGTCAAGTATGATTTCCCAATAGCAGTGATTCCTCTTGTGCCTATGTGAATACTGGATGCAGCTGTTGCCATTATACTGTTCTGTGGAAAAACAAGTAGTTGTTTCTAGGGCTATCAATCCAACCTTTATCCTATGTATTAAATATGCTTTGGTGAGATCTTGAATCCATTTGTGTAGCTGCTTTAAAGCCCACCAGCTACTCTATCTAACTTAAATATAGATGCCAAGACATCTAGTTTATGTGAAACAGTTGTTCCAGACTCTACTGAAGGCTAAATTTAACAATGGTTCCTTTTTTTATTGCATGTGTGATCTGGGGCTTATTTGCAATAGTTATCTCTAGAATGAAAGAGAGGGCATATGTATACTAGAGATGTAGACATATAAAACTGGCTCAGTTTTCAAAAATATGTAATCAAATATATTCCTTTCAAAGACTGTGTTCTAAGCAACACATTTAAAAAATATGTTTCAGAGTACCGTGGAGCTGTTTTCTTAAAACTGCAATAGAACTGTGCATATGAGGGCTAAGACAATTGGAAAGCAGAAGAATTGAAAGCCAAGGTAGCATGGAGACTTCAGGCTTCCTACAGTGCCAAGCAACAAATTGTGAAAGAACATGTCAAGCAAAACTTAGCAGAAAGTGTGTGAAGATGAGCATGCTTTCATTTTTGTGCCTCGTGAATATTTAGTGGCTTTCAGAAGATATGCAGAAGAATAAAAAGGGTTAGCATAAAATGAATGGTCTAAGTCAATGTTAGTGGCAATGTTTAGATGTTTGGTTTGACTTGAGCTTTGATTTTTATTTAGAACTTCTAGAATGTGGGCTTGATACTTTGAAAGATTTAGAGAGGCTTTGCTTTGGCTGTAGTAGTAAAGTAGTCTAATAACCATTACTTGTGTTATTTAAACATTTTACTTTACTTCCATTCCAGGATGAAAGTTTTGGTGCAACTAAAATTTGTTCTGGGGCAGTTCAGAGTTCTTACGAAATGTTGTCTTCTAGGGGTGGGGATTTGGGGCAAAGACAGAGGAAAGCAAGAAGGTTAAATATGAGGCTTGTATTTTATTTTCCTATAACTTTTCTACTTTAAGAGGGTAATATTATAAATCCAAGGAAGAATTTTTTGAAGACTCCTCTCTCTTCAAGGAAGAAAATCCTTGCAGAATTATTTCTTTATTTTCACATCTAGATCTTCTGAAGCAGAGGTATTGCCAATTGCTTAACAGTTTAAAAGCTATTAAGCTTTTGCAAAGTTAAGTATGAGCACTTTCTGAATAGGAGGTTCAGAGCACTGCGCTCTAGAGGTCAAGCAGCCCCTCGAGGGTAGTAGTAGTAGTCGTTCCCCTTGATAGTAGTCACACTGTCATTAGCACCTTTCTCACAGTTTTTAACTCATTTTAAGATAGACTGGTGGACTAATGCTGGTTAATGGATAAAACTGATCTTATTACAGTACCAAAGGGCAAGAGGCCAGCTGTAAAGTTGTGGTGAAGCTTATCATTGTGATGAATATCGTTAGCATCTATCATGTATCAGCGAAATACTACGGAAGAGTGTGACACAATGAAATGTTTCTAAGCATATCTAACACTAGGTCTTTGCACATTTTAATTGGTTTTCCTCACCCATTCAGCTATGCAATAGGTTTTTTTGTGCTCCAAGCACTTTAAGTGGCGAAATATTTCAGTCACCCTGGTATTAGACACAGTTTTACATTTTTCATGCTTGGCCACATGTGTGTTCTTTGCTGTCGATGCTGCATGTCTGCATCATATTTGTATCTGTGTACAGTTGAGGACAGAGCCCAGGGGCCAGACTCTGCTGCTTTGTGGAGGTGGCAGAGCAAGTTGTGCATGAAGCCAGTGGGTTGCCTCTGGTAGAAAATTTCCTGCTAGTTAGAACTGGCAACTGTATGCAGCCCTTTGCATGACCAACGCATGGCTACATGCCAGCAGTTTTCAGAAGACATTTGCTCTGATTGATGTTATATTTTTGTAATATTGTAACAAGAGCTTCAGAAAAAATTTTGGGGCAGTACTTTATCTTTGCACCCTAACACAGGTTTCCTCTGAGTAATATCCAGCTTCAGTCATGAATATACTTCATCATGATGCTTTAGAGTGGCTTGTGATCAGATTGAACTTTTTATCTGAATGTGAACTATTGGCATTCTTCATTTTGGAAAGCATGGCTTTTTTTTCTTACCTTCTATATCTTACAGGGCTCCTGTGGGAACATGCCAAAATTTTTGCTTCAATGCCATGGTCAAGGCTGCAACTGAGGTACAGCACTCTACCTGCCACGTCATTTGCCCAGAATAACTTCATTTTGTTTCAGAAAGCCTGTCCTTGGTCCTGACCCTGGACACTTCCCTTGTGTGTTCCACTTTCTACTGTGAGCTAATTACATCCTCTACATGTAATCAGGCCTTCAACTCACAAATTTGCACATTTTGTGTCCATGTGTACCACATCTAACTACCTGTTTCCTCTTCAGTGAAACATAACATCTATTCCCTTTCCTTTTTTCTTCCTCTTGCCCCCTCTTGGTATAACAACTAGATTGAGTCTGAGTACTCCCACTTATAAGTTATTATGTTCTATTTTTCTCCTTCCATGAACCCTACTTTTATCCAACAAGGAAAGTACTTTTTACTTTCAGTCTCATCTTTATTGCTGTGGTCAGCCCTTTAGAGAATCATTGATACATCTTTTTTGTCTAGTACGTTGGAAGTTATCTTAGTACAAATTCCTGCCTCCTACCTTTCTGCTTTAAGTGGTATGTTTGATTTTCTATTACACTTCTTTCTTGTTATGGGTCTCGGTAGACTCCTTTTTGCTATGTAACCTGTTCTGGCAAGAAAAGTACTCAGGAGCCACATTAATTTTGAAAGCAGTTTATACAGAAATCACAACTTCAGTTAGCTTTCTAGCATGTGCATACAGTGACATAGATTTCTCTTCCAATCCCCTTGCAACACATGTGCTTACATTATCTACAAGTCAGGCATTCATGTGCTTCTTGTGAGCATTGAAGGCTCAGGCCAAGCAATAACAGAGCTGAAATGTCACAACAACCTCATGCAACACTACAGGCTTGGGGAAGAGTGGCTGGAAAGCTGCCTGGTGGAAAAGGACCTGGGGATGCTGGTCAACAGCTGCCTGAATGAGCCAGCAGTGTGCCCAGGTGGCCAAGAAGGCCAACGGCATCCTGGCCTGTATCAGAAGTAGTGTGGCCAGCAGGAGCAGGGAGGTGGTTGTTCCCCTGTACTGGGCACTGGTGAGGCTGCACCTCAAAGAGTGTGTTCAGTTTTGGGCCCCTCACTACAGGAAAGACATTGAGGTGCTGGAACACATCCAAAAAAGAGCAATGAAGCTGGTGAAGGACCTGGAGCACAAGTCTTGTGAGGAGCAGCTGAGGGAACTGGGGTTGTTTAATCTGGAGGAAAAGGAGGTTGAGGGGAGACCTTATTGCTCTCTGCAACTACCTGAAAGGAGGTTGTAGTGAGGTGGGGGTTGGTCTCTTCTCCCAAGTAGCAAGCGATAGGACAAGAGGAAATGTTGTGCCAGAGGAGGTTTAGATTGGATATTATGAAAAATTTCTTCACAGAAGGCTTGTGAAGCACTGGAAGAGGCTGCCCAGGGAAGTGGTTGAATCACCATCCCTGTCCCTGTAGTTTAGTGGTAGACTTGGCAGTGCTAGGTTAATAGTTGGACTCGATGACCTTAAAGGTCCTTTCCAACCTAAATGATTCTATGAAGATATTGGCATATGATCAAACTCAGATGTGCTTTCCTACAACTGTGTAATCTGATGTTTGGCAGACTGGATTCAAACAAGACCAACTCCTTAGAAGGTTGGATGTTTTCTTTTTTAGAGAGCAATTCAGAAGTATTCTCACTACACCTTGATTTAACCACGTAGTTTGCCACATTTGCCATCACTGGGACTCTACATCAGAGCGAGGGATTATATATAAATACTCATTGCTGTAGAATGGAGTACAAATGGAGTTCTAAAGTGATCACTCCTAAGTGTTTAGGAAAGAGTTGCATAAAGGCACCTGTTAAAGCCTAGAGATGTTTGTGGTGATGGAAATGTTGTATTTAATCTGCTATGTAGAGGATGAAAACAAATATACACTAGAGTTGACATCTAGAAAACAAATAATTTGCATGAGTGAAAAAAATGAATCCAGAAGGTTAGTATGAAAAGCAATCAGTGTATCATTATAAGCAGGACATTTAACCTCATCAGTAGGTTGGATATACTATGGATATACTGTGAAGCAGTGTTTCAGACTTGAAAGGCCAGATTTTGTATTTTGTTACCATTTGTATACTACAGCTTCCTAAAATACCTCTCAAAGAGTGGCAGTTTCTTCTTACATCTTGTAATGTTTCTCAACATCAAAGGATTTTCTTAACACTGAAAAGCATAAGCTGTTTATTCTTGCTTGCTAAATTAGATTTTCATTTGGAGTGTCCACTTCAGCTGAAGGAATAAATTTTCTTGTCTGAATTATTTCTGGGAAAAACCAGTCAGCACACTCCAGTTGTTTTTCAGCACTTCAATGAGTTTTTTGCGGTTTTAGAAGAATAGATAAAACCTGTGTCTGCACATTCCTTTCCAATCGAGCTGTCCTGAAGCCTCATTTTTTTATACTGAGGAAGTCCTCACCCCAGATGACACTGTTCCTCTCAGTACAGCACCACCGCATCTCTCTCTCTCCAAGTATGCCAAATGCTGAAGGCAGACTAGTAGTAGGTCTTTGACCTTGCATTGTGTCTGAGGGGAGTTTGCTCTGAGACAAAGAAGTGTAAGCAGAATATCTGGTATTAAAAACCATCTCCTTTTTGGGGTCTCACTCAACACTAAGTTCACTTGCAAGGGACGTGCAATGAACACTTAAAAATCTAGTTAAACATGTTTTGCTGGTTCCCTGTTCTAGGCTCAGCACAAGAGCGAACACTCTGAATTTGATCTAAATCAGAAAGACAAAAACCAGAAGCACATTAATTTTGCTCACCCTCTCAAAGACCCTTTCCTGGGGTCATTGGGTCACATCTTTAGTTCCCCCTCACCAGATTTCTCAGTGTAATAGTGGTTACACTGTACAGCCTCCTCCAGAAGGAATCTCTGTCCATTTTCAACAATTGTTAAGCAAGCTTATTTCCAAATTAATGAGCAGCCTGGCTTCTTACAACCTCCTAAAAGCCGCTTTCTGAATTCAGGCCCCATGGCATATCACAGCCTGATTGTCCAACCACTTAAAAGAAATGCTCTTTGTGTAGTTTTCAGAGGGAGAAGCTAGTATTCAGTCAGGTCTCCTAAAAATACTCTTGGCTATTAAGCAACATTTCTTATTCCACTCTACTATTCATTTGCCTAAAAGATATATAGTTTAGCAGAACTCTAGTTTGTATTTTGTCTTTGTGGTTGTATACCTTCAAGATCTCATCCTAAAGTTATGAGAGCTACCACTGCTGATTAGCAACTGTTCTGCTTTGAGAAAAATTGGAATATACTGCAGACCAATCTTTTTATTTCCATGGTTCTAAATCTAATCATTATTAAATTCAAAGCTGTCATTCAATATATAGCTGAATTTAGCTCACTTAGTTTGAAAAAGAGACAAAATAAGGAAGATTAAAAAAAATCCACAAACAAGATTAAATCTCATGTGCAATTATAGAAAAAATATCTGAGTATGAACACAGACACCTCTGCAGAGAAACTAATTAGCATTATGTTTCTTAACTATTTTGACAGAGTTAGAACAGGTTAGTTAAAGTTCATCTCTCTCTTTCTGCCTGTCATATCTTCCCTCCCTTTAAAGTGATTAAGTTCTAAGCCACATAGTTCAAACCAAAGTGAATATTTATTCATTTTGGTTTTACTTATTTCTCTTAGTATTACTTTTTCAACAGAAAAGTGAATGGTTGTGATAGAGGTTGGTTTAGTTTATTAATATTCCTGAAATTGTGATGGCTGTGGTGCTGGGTGCCTGTCTTGTTCTAAATTACAGCAAACGTCCAATTTTGTGCACTGAGTTAATTTGGCAGCTTCTTGCTATGTACCAAGAACATTTTAGCACAGTAGGTAAAATGATGTTATTAACACAGGCACTAATTTAGTCAGTCTCAGTTTGATGTTCAAAATTTTGTTTGGAAACAGTATGCAATCAAAGTTCTACTTCTTTTCTGACAAAGACTGAAGTTAGTCACAGCACTAGTTCTGGTCTTTGAGATATGGATGGATATCTTGCCAAGGAAGATCACAAATTCTTGGCATTTCACCATCTTTAAATATCATGGCATTGTTTTGGAAGTTTTCAAGGAGATGAGTTTTTCCCATTGTGGAATGCACCTCCAAACTTCACTGTTCTGAGCCATTTGCTCAAATTTTTTATATCAAGTTTAGCTTTGTTTTACTACTACTATCATATTTCTACTATGCTAACATGTCTGCTTTTTTTAACAGAGATTAAGACTAAATCCCAGAAATTATATTTGCTTATGAATTTTCCCAGTTTATATAGTTATATGTATATATGTACAGGTATTACCCTGTGGATCATCCTAGCTAGAGTACAACAGCACAGTAAGTTGTGCACGTATTTCCATAAAATCCATTAGATAGAATGACTGCAATAAATACCTAATTTTGTTAGTATATCTTGTACCATAATAAAATAGAAAATGTATTTATGTCACAATTTTGAGTGTCTGGTCAGCACTCAAAGCACTGTCAAGAAAGGATTTCTTAGGGCTCATCCTGAATCCAACTATATTCTTAAAGTCTACGTAAAGGTATATTGAATACATGCTTTGTATAACTGATGTACTTCAACAGTTCAATCTCACTGATGGGTATTTGCATAACCACTTTGGCAAACAGCTCAAAAACAAGAATGTTCTTTCTATTTCAGGTTGGCTGTTCAAGTTTTTGCGTACTTATTTTTATAAGCAAAGTCTATTCTGCAAGATAAGCTGCATAAAAAACACCTTTCATCATGCCCACTAAAATTGCAGGGTTTGGGGCCAAAATATGGAAGCTAGTGAAGAGAGATGAATTTCTACCTAAGACTGCAAAGACAGAGGTTTTGTCCCTTAGCCAACACAGAACTGTCTCTGCTCAGTTCATCTTCCTGCAAATCAATGACACCTTTTTCGTCAGAAAAAAAAATCCCTGTTGCAGGGCTGAATGCTATTTTTGATACAAAACAATTTTGAGAAGAAAGGACCCCTTGAGATATACTATATATCAAAAACTCCCTTCTGAATTTTGAGAGCTCTGTTCTAAGAAATGATATTTGACATCAGTAAAGATAGAACATTTTAACCTAGGCCAGGCATGCTTGGTGATACACTAGGTAGGCTACTGACTCAAAAAGTGCATGGACTGTTTCATCACTTTTCATCACTTCTCATGTTAATCGCTGTGTTTCTGTAACAATTGTACAGAATTTCTTCAAGTGCTGAAGCAGGCATCCAAAGGAGTTGGAAGCTGCGTTATCTGCCATTCTTAGAATATAAACTCTTAGGTGGTTCAATTAACAGAACCTCATACAGGTGGCAGAATATGTCTGTAACTCTGACTTCAGTTTTTAATTGTGGTAATCTTATGTGCTGAGTGCACTGTGTGCCCTCTTCACCAAGCATTTCATTTGACTTCTTAGGAAATCTATGTAATCTGTTTTCCAAGTCTGTTTTATTTCTGTTAGAAAATGTATATTCTTAAGGAAAAACTTAATGTTGAGTGTTGCTACTGACAATTAGCACTTTTGGAACTTTTTTTGATGGACTTTGGTGGAATAACAGCATCTGAGTCAGCAGCAGATGTATATACAGGTTGCCAGAAGCTGCACCAGTTATAACCTTTCTTTTCCATGTAAAGAATTCAAAGTTTACCCTAAAGTGCCATTAATAATTCTTCAGTGATATGTCACTGGACTATGCAAGTCCCCTATATCAAGAATTAATTTTCTTGTCACCCCACTTTGCAGGTGAGCAATTATAGCACAGGGACAAGAAGCAGAATAAAGTGGGACTCGGAGTGAGCTTGTTGTGTCAGCAGCTCACCAAAGAGCCATACAAGCTTCTATTTTAAATGAGAGAATGTTTTCATTGTGTTTTTTTCCTGGGTTAGAAGGTAGGATTTAAGTGTTAGTCCCGCTAATACTTAAACACCAAGCCCTGAAAGTGCTGCTTGTAGGCTTTTCTATATTCTGGGAACTTCCATTTGTATGGTGATTTATTTCTGGTCTAGGAGGTGGCTTAACTTTCAGTTCATCTCCTAGCTTTCAGCTTGGAAGGCATAAGTAATAAGCCCTGTTGCAGAACGGATCTCCTCCCCAGTAAGGTATGAGAGCTTATTCAGACAAATAAACTAGATAAGCAAGTCAGCTTAATAATTGGTAATTGATAATTGAAGAGGCTGATATACTTAGAGGCCTAAAAGTAACATGGAGTTATAGTTATGAGCTATTTGCTGGTTGGATAAAGTTTTTATGGCTGTATATTTTTTCATAGGACTGTAGTGAATCTTCAAAGTTCTTTAAGTGTGGATGTACTGTTTTAAATTTTTCACTTTACGGAGTTCTGAGATGAAAGGAAGCTGCATGATATTAGTTCTACAGGGAAGGATGTTTAAATCTCAGCTTTTCCTTTTTTTTTAAGCTTATGAGTAAAAAGAACCAAGTCCTCAGATACTGAGCTCTTATTTTTAGTTGAGACTTTCCTGAGGTTTGGCAAACAGTAAACACCATTCCAGTTGGAACTCCCTGAATCTCACAGTATGGGGAACAGAGGGCAAGTATTGTACTTTTACAGTTCCTCAGACATGTAGGATTCATAAAAATGAGAAGCACATTTATCCCATCTTAGTTATTTGAAGCTGCCCAATTTTCTGTTAAAAATTGTCATGGAAGTAGAAAAATATCTATAAGTAAAGCAGAATTGGCTTTTTATAGGGATCAGAGTAAAGTATTGCTCTGGATTTACACATAAACTTTCAATGTAAGCACATGACAGATTTGCTTATCCTAAAATTACATTTATACAAGCCTTATTTAGAGGTTAAAGCCTAGATTAATGAAGACTGTTAGATCCCTGATTCCTCTTAGGTGCTTATTCCTTCCTGCAATCAGTATGTCTGATGCAGGCAGATGTGGGCTCACTCTGCCTGTACTATAAGCTACTTAGTAGAGTGACTGTGTTAGCATAGCAAAGACCCCAAGTTAATATATTCTGCCTACACAGCTTTCGGTTCAGTTCAGAGCTGATTCACACTTAGTTAAATACAGGCAAGGGGAGCCTGCACCTTTTGTCCAAAATAACGTCGGTGTATCCTGTAGCAAGCGCTTAACAACCTCTGAGAAGTGGTTCCAAAATTACAGTGTGTGAACCATTAGCACAGAGGCTACTTCAAAGCAGTCGGTGCGTATTTCCTGAGCAATCAAAATCCTCCTGTTTAGCTCCTAGCCTGGAGCTAGAAGGAATTGCTCTTGTTGCTGCTAGTATGGGAATTCTTACCTCTGAGAGTGTGGGAGTCTTCTCAGCGGTCATTTTGAGCTGCACGTGGTACCTTTCTTCTGAAGATGCACTGTGTGATGTTCATTAATGTAACAGAAACTTATGGTATGGAAATAAACTTCCAACCTTTATGCCAGCTCAGTTAGTGACAGATCTTGTGATTTGCTGTTCTTTTGAAGTGAATGCCCAGAAGAGGACAAATATGATGATACAAAACTGATGTATAATTCTGTATTAGGTTGCATTGAGTTGCACTGTTGCAATTTAGAGCTGATAAATGTTTGATTTGAGATAGAACTGGGTTAATCACAATCGAAGTTTTATGAAAGAAAATAGAAAAGATGGCTCAACCCCCCCTTTTTTCCTCACAATTATTTTAGTAACTGTTAGAAGCAAGAAAAGCAAAGCTAAACTAAAACTACTTTGCATACCATAAGCCAGTATGAATTTCAAAAACAGTCTTAACCATGAGTTCTGTAATTTGGCTTAAACATAACTTAAGATTGCTTTTTATTTAAATTAAACATGCCCCTGCTCTCTTTCCCACACTATCATGGCATTTCAAGTGAGATGTTACCATGAAATGAATGCAGGGGAAAAAAAAATTGCATAGGTAAGCTGTGTCTGAAAAACCAAGTTACTGAGAAGTAGGCTTACAGAACAAGTTTTTGTCAGTGGCTTGATATACCTGTTAACTTCACTGTTAATTTATGTCCTATTAGTTTGTTCATTAGGACTAACTCCCTTTTTTTGGATCCTCTATGTAATTTATTCCTTTCCAGTTACTAACTCAATAGTTCAGAAGTTAGAAGCTTTGCTTCTATTACACAAACTGGTCACAAACCCCCAAATACTTCTTCATCTACACTTACCATCCCAGCACTAGGGAAGTGATCAGCACTGGTGAGGCCGCACCTCGAGTCCTGTGTTCAGTTTTGGGCCCCTCACTACAGGAAAGACATGGAGGTGCTGGAGCGTGTCCAGAGAAGGGCAACAAAACTGGTGAAGGGTCTAGAGAACAAGTCTTATGAGGAGCGGCTGAGGGAACTGGGGTTGTTTAGCCTGGAGAAGAGGAGGCTGAGGGGAGACCTTATCGCTCTCTACAACTACCTGAAAGGAGGGTGTAGCGAGGTGGGGGTCAGTCTCTTCTCCCAAGTAACAAGCGATAGGACAAGAGGAAATGTTGTGCCAGAGGAGGTTTAGATTGAATATTAGGAAAACTTCTTCACCAAAAGGGTTGTCAAGCATTGGAACAGGCTGCCCAGGGAAGTGGTTGAGTCACCATCCCTGGAGGTATTTAAAAGACGTGTAGACGTGGCGCTTAGGGACATGGTTTAGTGGTGGACTTGGCAGTGCTAGGTTGACGGTTGGATTTGATGGTCTTAAAGGTCTTTTCCAATATAAATGATTCCAACTGTATTCTAACAAATTTCTGCTCCTTTATTTCCACTGAAATAAAAAAATTATTTGTAAATATAGAAGTTGATTTAGACATTAGTTTTATACTAATAGACATAGAAAATGCTATATGTATGCGTTTGGTCTCAGATAAGTGCCATAATACCTTACAGTTGCTATGGTAACTAGAGAGCAGCTGAGGTTTATTTTCTCTAAATTTAGAGAAAAATAAAAAATTAAAATATCTAAACCAATTAAACCTCAATACTGCTGAGAAAATTTTACCTAGAGAAGAGCTATCAATTACGTGTTAAATCCTCTAATTCATTATTCTGAGGTATGTCTACGTGGGGGTACATCCGAGGAAACCTGCAGACCTGACTGACAGCCAGTGTAAGTCGTATAGCCCATGGCCATGACGGGGCATGTGAATTCAGGTGTGTCTCCAGGCTAACTTGGGCTTCTAGATTACAGCCAGCTTGGCAAGTCTGTTCAAGGCACAGGCTAATTATGCTTATTTCTGCATGCACCTGCCCATATGAAATGCTTTGAAGTTTCAGCTGGACTTCTAAATTGTGAAATGGTTGGTCCCCAAGTGATCTTGGCATTGCAGATGTACCGAATACAGCCTTCGTTCAGTACCATTTGCTGGCAGACACTACTGCAGAGCACGCAGTGGAAGGGTTACAGGTCTCTGACACTATAGGTGTGTCAGAAAACCCTCAAAATGGTGAAAAAACATGGAAGGTAAGATGTCACAGACAGTTTGACCTCTGTTTAATCTTAGCTGATCTGAAGCTTTGTAAGGAAAGGCTGCATAGCAGGTGTTTTTTACTACCCAGAAATAAAATGCAAGAATATCTTAATATTAATGATAATTCTGGTTTTAAATTGTGTGAAATGGAAATCGGTTTATGTGAGGCTGAAAGGCAGCACCAGTTGAAAATCTCTCCTGCACTCTCTACAAATCTAGTTGCTTACTTTTCCAAAGGCAATTGTATTGAATACATTTTTAGGTATTTTGGGTATTCCACAGTTGTTTTTTCAGTACCTGGGGTACCAAAACACATCCTATGACTCAGCACTAACCATGCAACATCTCTTAACTGTGCATAAACACTTTGCTAAAACTACACATCTTGTAGGAACTGTGTCTTCAGAAATTATGACACTGAGTGGTTGTCAGATGCTTAATTTGTGGATTCAGTTAAACTTATCGGTACACAAAGACAAAGTTGTACAAAATCAGCTTTCTTCCCTAAATTTTACTGCAGGTCTCCAGCTGAAAACATGCATAGCAGATGGCGCAGCTATAGCTGCATACTGGTACCTGTGCCTATCATTAGGGAATTTTGGGGAAAAAAAAGTTCTCTAGTTAAAAAGTATTCTTTAAAAAAATCAATTTCACTATTACCCTACTTTAAAAAATTCATTGTTTTAATTTAAAGGTTCATTTGCTTGCTTTCGTGATATACTTAAGGCATATTAATACTGAATTTTTTTTCTATTTGATTTTTTCCAAATATGGGCCAAGGTTGAAAAGAAACAATAGCAATTAAGCAGAATGACTGCTTAAATTATAAGTATAGTTAATGCTCGAACCCTAAGTTTGCTAGTTATCTAGAGATCTGAAATATAATTACCAGCTTTGCCAACCTGTCAGTCCACTTTGTTGGCCAAGTCCGGTTTTGCGTGCAGTGCTGTGTTGAAATATGCAGATCTCATTCTCTGAAGGATATGGATGTTCCCTTTCTATACTTCAATCCCATGCATGATCTGCAAATGACAAAAAAATAGAGTGAATACATAGGAATTTGCAGTTCTGTTCTTTCCTTGGTTTGTAGCCTCTCTTCATCCAGAGCATTTTCAGAATCTGTGTCCCCATCTTTCAACACAGATGGACACTGAGCGGATGGTGTGATTATAGAGCGCAAGAAATCCCATTTTGTGGAAGGGGGTGTGACTGGTATTGCTTTACATGAATTCTGTGCACATTTTAAGTGCAATTCCATTCCAGTACAACGCGGCTTTTTTCCTAGAAGGACAATAGATAAAGAAATGGGGGAAGGGAGTTTCCACTGGCTATCTCAGCATCTTGAGTCAGATTTTATGGGTTCCAGCAATGTTAACGTGTGTCAGCTGCTGGCTCTTTTCTGAACAGGCTTCCTCAGTAGTGACTGTGTGATGCTGATATTCCCTAGTATCAGTGTCCATGCTTATATTCAGTGCAAGTGATCAATAAAAATGTTCTGTGCCAACTATAATAACCAGGAGAGGCCAGTGTATGCATTCTTGAAAAAAAAATTGTGCAATACTCTGGTATCTTACAAAGTCATTCCAAGCCATTGTGTGGAAATGGCAGTGTCATGTGCAAGCCATTGTGTGGGGAAAAAAAATAAAAATCTGAATCCTGAATCCTATCAAAGCTGACATTTCTTAACTTATTTTATGGAAGGTGAACTTGAAATTGTCTGCTTTTTACTTCCTCCAGACTCTACTAGTAGTCTCAGTTTCGCAGGGTTACCTAGGAAACTAAGACTGGTGTAGATGGCGTGATTATAAGGGAGGAATAGATTTGGAAAGCGCAGCTGCTTTCCCTCCGTAGCTGCTGAACTTGTCTTTTCTCACTTGCGGTTTTTTAAATGGAAGCATTTCTCCACCTGCTGGCTCGAAGGAAGGTATTGCAGCCTTCCAGGCAGAGAACTACATAGAGACAGTGCGTATTACATGATGGATTACTTGTATAATAAAAGCCTGCTTGGGATTGACAGCATTTCTATCCTGACACTCCAAAACAACTGCATTTGTAGTAAGGAGTTTTGGAGTAAGACAGCCTATTCTTAATTGATTCAGTCTACAGAATTGGATGTATTCCAACAGAGAACTTTTCTCCGCATATCTTTATTACGAGGGAGACAATATTCTGAAGGCAGCCTGTGCCGTTGAATTACAAGCAAATTATTTAGGACCAATTCCTAGGCCTTTCCAGTGGCTCAGATACCTACCCGCACGGCTAGTCAATTGTACAATATGCAGAAATACTTATAGCCAGTAGGATAATATCCATCCTCTGATAGGTAGGATCACAGCGAGTGACATTTTCAGGTATATTCTGAAATGTGCAAAGCCTACAGCAGTAGAGCAGAGATGTGCAAATTCATTGTGAGTCTAGCAGCTGCAAGTAGAAGATGAAGAAATGAAGGTGGCTGCTCTACAGCCTTTCTGTGTCTCTGCTAAGGTTTTTTTTGCATTTTCCAGCTCAATACTATGAGACTGAACGAATGTTGTCTTGAAGGAGTTGGCACATATTCACTACAACGCTTGGTGCTCTTCACGCCTTACCAGGCAGTCTTGTGCGATGTAGTGCCCTGTGATGAGACTACTTGGTCCAGGAATAACAGTGTATAGAAAAATATAAGTAAAACCTCAAGTGTGGATGAGACTTCCTATGGAAGAGGCTGCAGCTGTGTCAATTTTGGTTTGTAACACATTGACTTTGTGGTTTCTTCTGCCTGTCCTTCTGCTGAACCCGTTTTCAGCATGTGAAAAAAATACTTCTGTGAAGTGCCACTGTCCTGTGAAAGTGCCATATGCAGTACAGTAGGATAACACTACAGAATGCCTGTTTGTAAACCCTGTGCTGTATAGGTAATGAACATCATCTCGTTTTCCTCTTACTACTTGATTTCTTGATTGACTTAAATTACCTTAAGACTCCTGCTATAGAAAATGTTACCTTTCCTGCATATTTTGGGACTGATGCTTGTGTGGCAGCCAAAATCATACTTGAGCTAAACCTGATTGGTTTGGTGGATATCTGTTTGTTTCCAGTGTATCAGATCTTTGACCTGGCTGACTGCAAAGCTGCAGGAGCTGAAGAGCTGGAGGACCATGGAAGACAGAATATGCAGGGAGGAAGGTGGAACCATCTCCTCCAGCAGCTCAGGCTTAGACTGGCTTTTGAGAATGCATCCTTCTTTAGGCAGAAAATTGTGTTTCATGGAGAACATCTAAATGGAGGTATAATTCTAAAATCAGCTGTCTACTATTTATGTAGGGAAAAATATGCCCTTTTTTTATAGGGTGCTACTCTTTATGCAAGCTGATTTACCTCCCTAATTGTCCCCTTGAGGAAAAACTTAGTGGACAGAAGGCCTTCCAAATAAGTATATATGAAAATGTTGCAAGCCTAAAATTTTAAGGTGAATGCCAATGTTCATTTTCTACAGAGCTATATACAGCTATCTCATTCCCAAAACTGAAGTAAAGAACCATTATGCCTGGCAGTAATTGATCCCAGATGATCTTATTAACTAGGACAGTCTGTGGATTTTACTAAGAATATAGAACTCCTTTCTTCAAGAAATAGGAGAAAAAAAGTAGAGAAAGTCTTCTTTTGTTATCTGTCTTGGCTCTTTTGAGTTTTGAAGTTGCCTCTATGCTCTTATTTAATTAGTTTCTGCAAGCCTGAGGTCAAATGAGGTGCAGAGCTGGCACATGAAAAGAAACACCGGAGGTCAATTAACATCATTAAGTCGCTATCAAACTCATCTGGAAAAAATGAAAGATTTTTTTTCCTTTAGCAAAGACTTTTGAGGAATAACCATATGCTGAAGGGTACACATTTTCCTGGACTAGCAAAGGCATAACTGCTCTGAGAAATGAGTGTGTTTCATGACAAAACACATCATGTGTTAACTGAAAGATAAATGGTATAAAGTCTTTCAAGTATTTTTCTTCTCAGCTTAGGTTTTCTATTTTCACTTGTTCATGTAACATTAAAATCTAGCTATATATATCTATCTATACATAAAGAATAGCAGAAATACCCTTCTTCAGGAAACTAGTTATCCCTCTCTGATATTTTCTTTAAATGTATCTGGTTTTGTCCAGACACAAGCTTCCAGTGATCTTAAAGCATTTCTTCTTGCCATAGCCTTCTAAAATGTGTATGCAGATACCAATATAAGCCCACTTGAATAGTATTTCATATCTTCCTGGGTGTCAGCTAGTGAAAATGATATCTGCTCCTGTGGTGATATCTCCAGGATATATCAGATATCCATGCTCACCTCACAATAGATATTTTTGTAGCTTCAAATTTGAAAAATTGAGGTTTGTGTGATTTATCTGTAGGGGTGAGACTTTGCTGCTTTCAGATTACTTTGTTCATTCCCTGAAAAAAATGATGGCGAGTTATTCAAATTGAATCTCGTCTCTTTGCATATGTGTCTTGGTCAGTTTACCTGCAGTTACTGTAGATGCACTGTATTTATATGAGGACAATGCAAATTCATAAACCAAAGATTATGTTCAGGAAAATAAGTTAGTTCATGTGATCTTTTGTAGTTGCAGTTAATTATGGTGGGTGGGTGGGTGTGTAAATAAAGGTCCAGAGGAAAAAGTGGGTTCTTTAAAAACACTTCATTTGGAGAAATATAAAACACTTATTTTGGCGTTATTTGTCAGGATGGATCGGGACAAATAGTAGATTGCTATAATAAGGCATTTAGAATATCCTTGAAGGAAAACCAGTGTGCAAAGAATAAAATGTTACTTTCCTATCAGAAGAATTTTAATCTCAGATCTGAGCACAGATATATTGTATCTCCCATTCATTTAACATTTCTGTTACGATTTCAAGCTGTTTTTTCAGAAAGGTTGTTCACTTGAGGTGTTGGGAGGTAAAATTTAGATGATCTGTCCTGTAACAATTTGAAAAAAGAGTTTTCTTCTTTCTGAGATTTAAAAAAAAAAAAATCAAGCAACTATGTGAAGTCCAGACCTGTTGAGAAAGAATGAGCACTTTCAATATTTAAGCACTTTGGATTACATACAGTATTATCAGGCTTCTTTAGCAGTAGTATTTCTGAGGGGAAATGCTGAAATTCTCAGTCTCATATGAAACTGGTGTAGCTTCTGAAATTGTATTCTGCACTGCTTGGTCAAAAAATAGCTCTGGACTTTTATATCACCAAAGCATAACCCATTGTTAAGAAGTCTGATGGTTTACCTGAACTGATTGACTGACAGAAACAAGGTAAAAGTTTTTAAAAGGGTTATTTTTGAAGAAGCTCTGTGTATACTAATACGTTCTGTATGCTTCCATGGAAAAAAACAAGGATATAATCTTCAGCTAATATGTAGTAAGCAGAGGAATACCTAGGCAGCCCATATAGTTAATCTCTATAAGTAATAGAAGGTTATTCATAATCTATCTAATATTTAAGGATCTAGAACTTTAATATGGCATTATTATATCCATGAAAATAATTTGTCATTGTAAAATTCTTAATGAAATGTCTGAGTCAACAAGCTAAAAGTCAGGAAATGCTATTCACTTATAACTGTGCATTATGTTGGTTTATGTTTTTGCAGGCATTTTTGCCCATGCTGTAACTCAAGCTTTTATAAGTTCTGTAATTCAAACCATGATATATCCTAGAGTCCAAGTTTAAAACTAAATTCCTTTACAGCACTCTTTATCCAGAATTACAAAAAAATGTTATAAAAACATTGAAAATAAGGTGAGAAGTATTTCTGGGGGGGTATCAGCTTGAAGGCAGAATCAGCTGCTACTTGTGTTTATCTAATGGACTTTGAGTGAATACATGATCAGTAATTGCAGGAAGCTTACACAGGAAAGTTAAGGAAATCTGAGTGTCAAAAATGTTTATTTTATTCCAGAGAATCTTTTGATTATTGTGCTATGGACAAATGTCAATGAAACATTTATAACCATCTTTTGACATGAAATATTTTTGACATATGAAGACTAAAACCTGAATAAAATCCTATAATTAACCTTTCCTGCAACAACTTCAGTGTTTTGGGGTTTTATTAATTTACTAGCCTTGAAAAACTTGGCTTTATAAAAATCTTTCCTTGCAGTACCATTTTCCTCCATTTTCAAAGATATATAAGAATTTCTCATAGAATTTGTTCTGTTACTAGTTCATATAAAATTTTGCTTGTTTAATTGATTTAAAAAAAAAATTGGACATGGAATTGTTTCCAATACTCCAATAAAAAAACCATGAGCAGTTGCAGTTTGTTTTAGTAAATACGTCATTCTCAGTAATTGATGTCCCCTAACAGCTCTTATAGTGCTGAACTTGGGGTCTTTTCCTGTTACAGAAAGCACTTGAAGACAAATGTAGTTCCATCTGTTGCATAATTATTTTGGGGTGCAACTCTGAATAGTGAAAAAAGCTGGTCAAACTACTTCTTATTTTACAAAAGTGGTGAGGACTGAAGGATATTACCTAAACTACTCAGCAGTCTAAAACCTGCAAAGTTTTTAATGTTTTTGTTGTGGTGAGTAAACGGTTTTGTGCAGGTACCTCAGGCTTGAAGCCCATTTTTTGGCATGTTTCTCACCTGAAATGTGTTCCAGGATTCAATTTGCTCTCCTCATCTAGGAAGGCAAGCACTGCCCTGTAACACTTATAGTATAGCCTAAAGCCTGCCCTACAGAAGAAATTGGAAGTGTAGGCATTCTTTCTTTATTGGATATTGAGGAAAGTCTGCTTTTCATGGGGGAAGAAAGATAAAGCTATACACTTGTTACAAGATCTCATAATTAGTCAATGCTAAGTTTCTTCTAACAAGTTTCACAACAGTAGTGGTTAGACCTGTTGTTGTATTGGATCCCACTACTGAATTTTGGTTTTGTCTGTATAAATAACACTGCAGGCAATGTAATCAATCTGACCAATTATATTGTGTTAAAAATCCAGTTTACAAGCTAGTTATGATTGCTGTAGTTCTAGGGTCTAATTCTAGAAAGATGACTAATTTCTGACTTTACAGAGATGACATGTGAAAAGATGCACAACTATTTCCCAAACTGTGTCTTTACTTGGACAATTACATGTGTGGCTATAGAATAAAGTGCAAAAAAAAATCACTTTAATTTGAATCATGATTTGGGTTAGACAATACCACCCTATTCTACACTAGGTTACAAAATCGGTATGTATGCAGTAAATCTTGTATATTCATCTGACTAGCTAAAGTAGGTTATTAAACTCACTGTGAATGAGTTCTTGGTAGAAAGGCTTGTAGGAAAAGATAGTAATTTTTTATTATCCATTTACACAGTTTGATTTGGGACCCTTTGAAGTTAAACATGTTAATGGTAAACAGATACCAGGATGGAAGGGATAATTTGAAGATATTTAATAAAAAAACATGTGAATTTTGATTTATTGTTATTTCAACATACAAGCAGGCCTTTCATTAACTTCAATCAGAGGACAGAATAAAAAAAAGGTGTGTTTGACATTTTGGGAAAAAACCCCAAAGAGTTCTTACAATGCAGTCATCTGAGATGAAAGCATTAAACTAAGTAGAATTCATTGTTGATAAGTCAAATAACTGGGAATTAGGTTCCAGAATTTCCTGTATTCTTCATATGTTGGAGTTTGATATCCACATATATGTAGCTTGGTACTCAGGAACTTGGGAAAGAAACTCTTAGAAGCAACAAAGCTATTCTAATAAACTAAAACCAGAACGAAATCTGTGTGTTCAGATACACTGGTGACACCTACTTGGAGAAAAGAAAATAGTGGCATTGACACTTGATACTCATGTCAGAAAACCCTGGATGTCAAATGTATAAACACATATAGAAAAAATGAGAATTCCAAGGTGTATTTATTGTAGCCAACTGAAAATATTTTATGCTATAAAGAATGAATATATAGTTTCTGAAGTTTGAATGATGACAACATTTGAAAATATTTGACAGCCTCTTTAGACCTCAGGCTTAAAAGTGCTAATATTTTCTCTAGTGAAAAGCTGATATTTAAATTTTCTGTACGGGTCAATGCAAGGTAAGACTAGACAACTGAAATACGGGGGCTTTTGACAGAAATACTTTTCTGTCCATAAAGAAAAATGGAACCATGCTGCCCATCATGCACATATTTACTGTTTTAATTTATCAATGTCCTCGTTTCAGCTGGAATAAAGTTAATTTTCTTCCTAGTAGCTGGTATAGTGCTGCGTTTTGGATTTTAGTTGAGGATAATGTTGAAAACACACTGATGTGTCAGTTATTGCTAAGCAGTGTTCATACTAAGCTAAGGACTCAATAGCTTTTCATATTGCCCTGCCAGTGGAGGCTGGAGGGCCACAAGAAGTTGGGAGGAGGCACAGCCAGGACAGCTGACCCAAACTGGCCAAAGGGGTATTCCATACCATGGGATGTCATGCCCAGTATATAAACTGGGGGGAGTTGGCCAGGAGGCGCTGCGGCTCTGGGATTGGCTGGACATCAGTCAGCGAGTGGCGAGCTATTATTTGTATTGTGCATCACTTGTTTTGTATATTCTAGCAGTAGTAGTATTTTCCGTTCCTTTTTGGTCCTATTGAACTGCTTTTATCTCAACCCACAAATTTGCCTTCGCACCAATTCTCTCCCCCATCCCACTGGGTGGGGGGGGACCGAGCGAGCGGCTGTGTGGTGCTTAGTTGCTGGCTGGGGTTAAACCACAACAGTCAAATAGATTGCAAGAAAGAGGCAGTAAAGTTTTCTTTTGATTCAACATAAAACTGCAGACCTCATAATTCTACAGCTGCAGCAAGAGGTTTGTTAAGATTAGATTTATATATTCACATACAAAAAATAGAGAATATCAATGTCTGTTTCTCAGTATTTCCATGATCTGCTGAGATCATGAGCTTTAAGAATCATGTCAAGGGATGTAGTCACTCTTGCGAGTAACGCAATGTATGAAAGGGAAACTTGAATATTATCCTTCCTTTAAACAAAGGGATATGACATTTCTGGGTTAGACTTTATTAATTAGGGCACTTCTGTCATGGGAAGATATTAGGCCAATAATTAAGGAAGGTTTAGGTGAATAGATAAATAATGATGGTGCTGAATATCCCAAGCTAACAAATAAAGGGCAAAGACTTACAGGTAAAATACTTCCCATTCCTCTTTCATATGAGTAAACTATTCTGATTTCCATGTCCTGAAACATACATTAGTGTCATGAAACATATATGTTAGCATTAGTGTGCTAATGTTATTAATATCTTGCACTTTAAAGTACAAATAGAATTAACTTCATGATGTTGTAGTATGGTCAGCAGGTGGTTAACTGAGGCTTAACAGGCAATAATGTGAGGTTCCCATATACAGCTTTAAGATGGTTAGGTGCATGGAGCACACAAGCTAAGAGGAGAGGCTGGCAGTGGGGGGACTGGGCTTGCTCAGACCGACAAAGAGGAGGCTGAGGGGCCACCCTGTAGCAGCCTACAACTATGTGAAAGGGGATTTACAAAGATGATGGTGCCAGACTCTCTGTTGTAGGGCCAGACAATATAACAGGGAACAACAGCAAGAACACATGACTTGGGACTGTTTGGACTGGACTTTGGAAAAAATGCTGAGACAACAGTGCAGCACAGGAACAGGTTTTCCAGGGACTTGTTGAGTCACCATCCTTGAAAGTTTTGAAGACTCTGGCAAAGCCACAGCTAGCTTATGTTGGTTACCAACCTATTTTGAGTGGAAGGCTGGATTACACAACCTTTTCCAATCAACGCTTTTCTGATCCTGTGGTAGTATTCAAATATGATTTACCTAACACTTTTTGGAAATAAAAGACAAAAGATAACATTAACATGAATCTAATGTTCAATCTAATAGACTTCTATTGATATGCTACTGAACTAACAAGGAGACCAAAGTTTGTAGGGGTTCTTAATTTTCAAAACAGTAAAACTAATCATTCTGCTCTAGCTAAATTTCTAGTAGAACTGTTTGGAATTTTCTGTTGGAAATGTTCTTACCTTTTGCTTTTTTGCAAATGTTTCATTTTAATCTCTGATATAAGGCTAATTTGTTGTCCTCATGATGTTCGTTATCTGGCATGGGTTAACACATAGATTTAGTATGTGAATTTCTGATTATTTGCTTCCAGTTGTACTAACATGGATCATTTCCCTGATATGGAGCAAAACCCACTAGATTTGTGAGAGGGAAAGTCAGGTGTCAGTAGCAATTCTAGGATTTCCAACTAAACTGTTATGTTCTGGCTTCCTAAATAATTGTGGTAACTCAATATGATAGAATTGACTGCACTGGTGGATAATGGAAGGGCAACTGATGCCATCTGTCTTGACTTCTGTAAGGCTGATGCTGTCTCACACAACATCCTTCTTGCTAAATTGGAGAGATACGAGTTTGATGGACTTTTCGACGCATAAGGAACTGGCTGGATGGCCACATCCAAAGACTTGCTGTCAATGGCTTAACGTCCAAATGGAGATCAGTGATGAGTCCCTTAGGGGTCTGTACTGCAACCAGTACTGTTTAATATCTTCCTCAATGACATAGCAGGGTCAAGTGCACCCTCAGCAAATTTACAGATGACACCAAGCTGAGTGGTATATTTGAAATGCTACAGGGAAGGGATGCCATCCAGAGGGACTTTGATGAAATCCAACATAGCCAAGTGCAAGGTCCTGCACCTGGATTGGGCAATCCCTGGTATCTATACAGATACCCGCTACCAAAACCTTGCCACACAAAGCCAATACAGGGGCCTACAGGAAAGATGGGGACAGAGTTTTTAATAGGGCCTGTAGTGATAGGACAAGGGTTAACGCTTTTAAACTGAAAGATGGTAGATTCAGACTACATATAAGGAAGAAATTTTTTACTATGAGAGTGGTGAGACACTGGCACACGTTGTCCACAGAAGCTGTGGCTGCCCCATCCCTGGAAGTGTTGCAGGTCAGGTTGGATGGGACTTTGAGCAACCTGATCTAGTAGAAAATGTCCCTGCCCATGGCATGGAGACGGGTGGACTAGATGATCTTTAAAGGTCCCTTCCAACCCAAACCATTCTGTGATAATAGTGAAGGGTGACAGGGGGATGCAAGAGAGATGAACCATAACAGATTGAATGTCTTTGAATTTGATCTTTATTGTCTGGTGAGGTAGAATGTTTCCATAGGAAGAAACTCTTACGCAGGCTTTAGCCAAATTATTTGCTGAAATCTTTGACTTCTTTTGCCCATGGGCAAATTACTCTTTTAAAATCTTTTGAACTCCCAGCCTAAAAAAGTAAGACAGGAGAGTATGAAAAAAAAAAGCAGGTTATCCAATTCCTTTGACTTTCATTGAGATGTAAATTGACATTTACATTGAGATGTAAATGGCAACAGTGGTTGCTCTGTATATCTCTGTATTAAGCTTTTCCCCAGCAAGTAACACTTATTGTGAAAGCTTATATTTTGGGGTTCCTGATCTTACATCCAGTTTACAGGCACAGAAGTAGTACAAATTAATTTCTTTGCAGTTGAATAATCTTGCTAAATAATCACAGGTGTGGAGGATGGGCGGCTGGATTAAAATGCATTCTCAGGGATGGGAAATAAGTTTTACCAAAAAGTGAGGCAGAAAATTCTGAAAGGATTCAGAGAAACTGGCAGAATCTGTTAGTAGTTCAGCCTTTCTCAGTACTATTGGCTTTGGAAGAAAGACGCTTAGAGGCTTAAACTACAGATGAGAACGTAGATAGGTCTGGTTGCCCATATAGGTACAAATTGTTAATGCCATCTAGATTAGATTAAAGCAGGCAAGGAAGTCTCACATGATTTACTAGGCTTAAATTATATGACTAGGCTGTAGGCTACACGTGTTTGCTTACAGCCCTAGGCAGTGCAAATGAGGAAAACCAAAAATCCTGTAATCTGTTTTATGTTTAAAAATAGGGCTTCAAATGATGCTGTCATGAAAGTCTGGTTTGTTGAAGATGAGAGTATTAAGAGTTTAATTGAAGCAGTGCGTTTTCCCAGGGATACTTCAGCATATATTTTTAAAAAGATGTTTAACATCATTTTCCTTAGTACGTGCCAATATCAAATATAGAATATCTGCATAATTCATCTGCAATGGATTAATACCTAAGTAGAAAAAAAAACCCTACTAGTGACAGGGTTTTTTTTAATTTGAGCTACAGCTGCTTTGCATAGATTCTGGTTTAACCTGAAAGTTTTGACTTTAAAAAAAAGCTTAATTTTATGCTTTTTAAAGAGTGCAATCAATTCTTTTTAAAACATAATGGCTAGTATCGCCTCCCTCATGTAATGGTCTTTTTATCAGTAGATTTCAATATCCTGTTTGTGACAAAGAACAATTACACAGCCCGTGTTCCTAGATGAAAATATGTCATGCTGGATCCAACAGCATGAGAGAAATGAGGCTGCTGCAGCTCCATGTGCCCAGGTCCAACCAGTAGCAAGGCTGAAGATGTATTCCCAGTAGGCATGGATCTCAGAGCACATGTGCTACGCCACATGTATCCATGGCCAGCCACATAGATCACAGACGCTCAGAGTGCTCACATGAACAGACAGAACCAACAGTCTCATCCTGCTCCTGTCTTTGGCTGGACAGGATGAAAGTCTATGGGTGAGAACTTGTGTGTGTATATATATATTATATAAATATTATTAGGTTATTACATAACCTAACATGTTACTTCAGTTTTCACCTGTGAAGTAAGGGTTTTGGATAACTTTTACAATGGCCTTTGCATATCTTTACCATTTCGTGTAGTTATGCATGTATATCCTCATTTGCATGACATGCCTTAAAGACCTGTCCAATCACAAAGGGAACCTCTATGAATTGAGCTTCATCTTCCTCCTATTGTACAATTGCTATCGCATTGCGGGGAGGGAAATTATTTCTGTGACTGACAACACATTGCCTCTCTCCTTTTTGTTGTTCATTTCTTCCTTTTCTCTCTCAGAAGGGAAAGGCTAAGTTTCAGTTGACTGACTCCATATAGAACATATGCATTTGTTTTGTATGGTTATCTATGTAGGTTTATGAAATTTCAGTGTAAGTTTCCTAATATTAATCTTATTCCAAAAATTCTTCAATGCCAATCCCTCCCCACCCCAACTTCCTTAAACAACAACAAAAAATATTCTTTTTGTCTTGTCTCACTGTGAAACTCTCGGATTTTATGCTTGAGTGACTACCAAATAAGCCTGCACATTTTGGAGAAGATATTGAGTTTACCTTCACTCTTAAACTTGACCAGATCTGGTAGTACTCAGTGCGTTATGAATTTTCCTGGTGTACCTAGACAGGATTAAATTCTGACTCCAAAAGGCAAACAATTTAATAGATAAGACTAAGGTATTTTGCTTTTGAAAAGAAAATGTGTGAAGAATATCTTAATGAGAGTTTGATTTCACATTTAAGAAATAGCCTGTGTATGTAGGCAGTCATGTAATTCGATCACTCTTCATTTAAAGCTGCTGAACTGAATGTTTAATAATTCAGTTTCCTAGAGCATGTAAACCTGCCAATCAATTAAAGGTGACATTTGAACTGAGATTTGTTTTAAAAAGCTTTTTTTTTAATTGAAATATATGAAACAATCAGGACAGGGGTGAGGGGAACAGGGAGAAGGAAGGGATGGGGAATTAATAATTGCTAAATTTGGCATTATTCAACATTGGAAGGACTGAGCTGACAAGTCAAGTGGTAAGACTGTTGCAGATCCCCAACTTCATTGAAGACATAGAAGAACCTTAGAACCAGGGGTAAACTCTTAAATGAACCTGGAAAAGAGTTCAAATAAAAATCCTGGGTGTTCTCACTGCTTCATGCAAGCTATTATAATGGGCCTTCTGTAAAAGTAGGAACTATTTATCTTATAAATAAGACCAGTAAGATAAAAAAAAAAAAATCTGACAAGGACACAGTTGAATGTACTGCAACTACACAATGTATGTATGAGCATTACAGTAAAATCAAACACTTTGGTTAAGGAATAGCAGAATTCAGATTCCCAGTGAATATATAGTACAATAGTGTTCACTTCTGTGATAGCATGCACTTTTTCTGTAGGAATCTTGCCTCTTTAAAATAAAGGATAAACTTGCTCTTCAACGATTTAAAGATTTTGAAGAAATCCCACTCTGCAAGAGTTAGAAATTACATCTTGAATAGATTTATGAAAAGAATTCTATGGTTTCAACTACAAACGACTCCTGTTAACCAGAGGATCACTTCCCAGGCTTCGGTGTGTGTTCCTGTGAGGGCAAGGAAGGACTCCTGAAGGCAACACACAATTTGGTAGCCCACAAAGCAGAAAGTCACAATGGAGAGCAAACTTATCTTATATCCCTCTAGTACCTACAGCAGAATTTGTGATACTAGGAAACCTGCCTAAACATTTTGGAGGCAGTCCATTCATTTTGGGGTGACCAATTTGAGATTCTAAGGACTTAATTGCCAAAGGCTAAATGTTCAAAGTTACAAGATAAAAATCTATTCAAACTGTGCTTGGGCTGTGTGATACGCAAATAGCAATTTCTCTCAAAATGGGCACCCAAAATTATTAGGGGCCCTTAGAATCCTATCTTCAAAATGAGAGTAGAGTGCTCCCTCACTTAGAGTGTGTTGTAAAGATATATTAATGGTCAAAGTCTTCAAATGCTATAACGATGGGGCAATGAAAAGCCCCAGGGAAATTAACAATTCAGTAGGTCTTCCTTCAAAGTGGAATCAAACAGTGCATAGTAAATAAGACTTAGGAATGACATTGAATAACAGAATAAACTATTTAACAGCTGCTCATTTAATGAGCAGTGTCCCTTTTGGGAATAAAAGAAAGTGGTAGTCCTCAAAGATGTGTGCAAATATGTCATTAGACTGAATTGCACACACAAAATGAAATCTGCAATGTTTTTAATACAGTATTGTATGTGTTAACAAGGCTTTTTGAGGCAAGCAGCCCAGACCATGGAGAAACTGTCAGCTCTAGCTGACATCACCTTGTATGAAAGAGGATGGCATCCATGAGTGGATAATACCTGCTTTGCCAGAGGGTATGAAATATTTGCTGGTAGCATTCACTACAAGCTGAACTCTCATTTTGATAGACCAGGAGCTTTCTGCCTGCCCGTCTCCTTCCCATGCTAGTTTCTTCACCACTATTCCATTGTCCTCATCTTGCAAAGACCGTTTTCCTCTTAGGCTGGTCTTTCCAGTCCCTGTATGCAGAAAATCCTGTTCCCACTTAATGATGCCCCTTTGTCCCTGTCAGCCTTTCCCCCAGCATTCAACTAAATCCTAGCCTAACTCTGTTATATTTACCTGCTTCTGTTCTGTGCTTACTATTCATTTGGATATAGACCAAATTTTCCCTGCTGGTTTTTGAGGTCTTATTCCCCCCTATCTTTTTCCTTCTGCTTTGTTGTTCTTAGAGATCCCCTGAGTGTGTTTACATCAGTTCCCAGTATTGTTCAAGAACCTATTTCTTTTCCCCAAAAGAGACATAGTTCCTTTATCTTTCTTATTCTCCTGCACAGATCTATTTCCTCCACAGCTATCACCAACCACCTCCAATACCCGCTGTCCTGGGAGCTGGACAATTTCTTTTTCCACTCTACAAGGAACCCAGGATGTCTTTTCTGAGCCCAGATCCAGGCCACTTGAGAAGCCACAACCACTGGAAAAAAATCTGCCAGCACAAGTCTGAAACTTGTCAGCAAACATATTCCTTTAGATAAAGCTGGGGGAAATTAAAAAAACCTCATAGAAGAAATAATTTTTCAAAAGATTATGATTTCATTAGGTTCAGGCCACTTTTCATTCAGCACAAAACTCTACCTGTTGTATACACACCTGTCTTTCATTTTCACCTTTCAATCCCTGCTGAAAAGTGTGGGAACATCTGAGCTTCCCAGTGAGTCACTAATATTTTAATGTGGTTGAGAGGCAGCAGAAAGTAAAGGCATTCTCCTTAAGGGCATTCCTACAGGTCTGAAATATTTGGCTTATTTGTATTAAAAAAGGAAACTTGGAGTGAGACAAACTTGTAGAGTTGCAAGTATAGTAGGAAATGACAGGAAGCATTTCAGTAAACCAAGATGGTACTAAAAAAAGGAGGATTTTAATATACTTTTAAATTTTCGTCTATATTGCTCATTAGGTTGAGGGACACTGAGGTATGTTAATGTATCTTTTCCCTGTGGGCACCCTAAGGAGTCTGTATTAAGTTCTAGTTGCCTGTAATGTTGAATCACCTGTTCAATTTCTGTGATGAAATGACTGGCTTGGTAGACAAGGGGAAAGCAGTGGATATTGTCTACCTGGACTTCACCAAGGCCTTTGACACTGTCTTCCGTAAGATCCTCAGAGACAAGCTGTTGATGTACGAGATGGCTGAGCAGAGAGTGAGGTGGATTGAAAACTGGCTGAATGGCCAGGCCCAGAGGGTGGTGATCAGTGACACAAAATCTGGTTGGAGGCCAGGAACTAGCATTAGGCAAAGTATGGCCAGCAGGTCGAGGGAGGTGATCCTTCCTCTCTACTCTGCACTGGTGAGGCCACACCTGGAGTGCTGGGTCCAGTTCTGGCTCCCCAGTACAGCACAGACATGGGCGTACTGGATAGGGTCCAGAGAAGGGCCACAAAGATGGTTGAGGGGACTGGAGCATCTCGCATATGAGGAAAGGCTGAGACACCTGGGACTGTTCAGCCTGGAGAAAGCAAGGTTTAGGGGGGATCTTATTAATGTATGTAAATACCTGAGGGGAGGGTGCAAAGAGGAGGGAGCCAGGCTCTTTTCAGTGGTGCCCACTGGCAGGACAAGAGGCAACGGGCACAAACTGAACCACAGGAGGTTCCCTCTGAATATCAGGAAACACTTTTTCACTGTGAGGGTGACCGAGCACTGGCACAGGTTGCCCAGAGAGGTCGTGCAGTCTCCATCCTTGGGGATACTCAAAAGCTGTGTAGACACAGTCTGGTGTAGTTGGCCCTGGTTGAGCAGGAGGGGTGGACCAGCTGACCTCCTGAGGTCCCTGCCAACCTCAGCCTTTCTGTGACTATTGCATTTAGTAGGATGCTAGAAATCAAAGCTCAGATGAAAGTGCATAAAGCATCAAATTTATCAACAATTTGAGATGATGTTCAGTTTCTGCTATGATTTGTGAGTACTCTTCTTCATTTAGCTGCAGCATGTTGGAAATATTTTCAGCATGCGTAGAGAGTGAATGAAATATCATCATATAACATGGACAAAATTTTTATCACAATCAGAAAATTTACTCTGGTTTCTTTTTAGAATGATGAGGTCTTTCTCACTTTTCAAAATTTCACTGCTGTTAGAAAGATTTCAGTAGAATCCAGTAGGGCAGAGTAAGTACTCCTACTAAGAAAAAAATCTTTGCAGAAATGTGGATACGCCCACCTAAAACTTTGTATCTCTCTTGTTTTCAGGACATTTTCAGTCCAGTGGAATGACCTCTGAGAAGACTGTAATGAGTATTGATTTAAGAGCTGGGCATAATGAAAACTCTCATTTTGATTATAAATATTTGCTATTGAAGCTAGTCAAATAACTATTGTTTGTTCATGAATAATTGATTTTATTCGTTAAAATAAATTTAAAATACATGATTCATAAGGATATTCTAAATGTAAAGCGACTGTTGATGCTATGACTTGATAGTTGCTCCTTCCTGGCGAGCAAATTATTCAAGAGAAGCTGAACATTTTTCTCTGAGGAAGGATTTAATAGCATAGAAAAAATGGCGACAAATTTGAATCAGTCCTGAAATTTACCTAAACTAAGGCAAGTGCCATGAAGGAATTGAGTAAGCTACTGCCATAAGGAGGTTACTCCAGTTTCCACTTTGGTCTTATCTTCCTTCTCTCCCCTTCTCTCCTTGTTTTTGGCTATGTATTCCAGCCCACTCATGTTAACTGTAACAGATATTTGGAAACATGATAAACTAGATCCAGGGTATCACCCAGATGAAAGAAAATTAAGACAAATTAACTGATTTGTCTGCATCTGGCTGCACAGGCCCTAGTACAGGCACAAAGATGACAGGGGACTGGCAGCAAACTACTTCAGAGCAGCAGGTTTAAGAAAATTATAGCAATATGATACCTTCAAAGAATAGCAGTGTTTAAATAATGTTAGCAAACTAAGTGCTGAGCAAGAAATATTGGTCAAAATATTTTTTCTATAAATATACATATGGACCACCTGAAACATTTTTTGCCTTTGAAACAGCATGTCCTTTTGAAATTATTCCAAATGTAGTTTTTATGTTAAAATTAAGCAGAAGACATTTATAAAATTCCATTTGCCATAAAAGTTTGTGGTTCAAGGTTTTTTTTATAATTCTTTTTTACCTGAGAGTGGCATAGCAATTCTTTGCACAGTTGCATCTTAGATGTCTAGCTATATGCCAATCATAAGACCCTTCTAAGTATCCCGTATCTGCCTATGATGATGTTTTCTGTGTCATTTTAAAGTCTGTGAAAGTTTGAGAACCGTCTCTGTTTAAGACAGGATATTGGGCTTAATAGTCTGGCAACTATGGTTTAATTATGTGAGAGTCTGGGAGTGCAAACAAATGTTCATATGCAGACAGTCCAGGTAAAATAGCATTAGTACGGTTGTATGTTTGAAATGTGGAGCATTTCCTTAAGATACCTTTACTGGAAATTTTAAAGGTTCCCAGGGAAACTTGACACTGAATTCTTTTAGCTTCCTTTGAAATAGTACTCCTAAAATCCAGTGTGGTGGGTTTTAATGTTGAGCTGATGTTACACTTTGCATTCACCCTAAGAATTATAGCAAGCTTTGGACATACTTATGCAAAAGAATCACAAGTAACTCAATTTGCAAAGTCTTTATTTGATTCAGTCTTTTATTATTGTAATTTTTTGTGCTATTTATACTTTAGAGACTGAAAATAAAGGGTCCGTAGGCTGTATCTATACTGGTAAATTAAATAGTGCCCAGGAACATCCTGTATCGCCATTGAACAATACCTTGTGTGCTTCTGGCCTGTGCCAAGTGGCACTCCCCCACGTTATTTGTGCGTGCAGTCTGTGAGCTAGAGTGATGGTTTCCAGGAATCCCTCCCAGCTGGCAGTTTGTATGTGAGCCTGTTTGGAAGGATAAGCGAGTTTAGTATTACGGATGCAGGCTGTTCGGTGGCAGCTGGCCTCAGCACTGGAGAATGGTCTCGGGGTCTATTTAGTTTACTAACCAGAGCACAGTCATGGTGTAACACACCTTGGTAAAATTAACTTACTATTTGATACATAATTTCCTAGGTCAGCTTCTAATGAGTGTATTTTTTTATAATACTATTGTTCTGGAGTCTCGAGTCTGTGTGTTCTAAATTTCTCCAACAATAAAGGCTAGTATTTTTTTAAAGCCAACATTCTTCAGGTGCTCTTTGTGTATTTCCACTCGGGTCACTCGGAACCGCTGGAGCTCCACGATGTCTGAGACAACCCATTGCCTAGGAGGCAGAGAAGGGAGTGATTCTAGCCCCTTCTCATTTCCTATTTAGCTGGACAAAGAGCAAAAGATCAAATTACATATGATGTATTCAATATTTTCACCTTTATTACACTGACATTTCTTTCAACTGGAAAGAAATCTCATATTCTTAAACTGTCTCTTTCAGTGGTATCATGCAAGTCACCAGTTCTGATAAATGGCTAAAACAGAAGTCTAAGCTAATTTAGGTTTACAATGCTGCGGACACAGGCAGTTTGAGCAACAGTATATAAATGCTTTTGCTCACGTTGTAGTCTTAAGTCGTACACGCTGAATACTGAACATATTTTCCAGCAGTGGTTTGTTGCTTGCTGGCCACAGCATTTGGCTTCTGTGTTACAGCAGCTGTATGCTGGCTGCTGTTACCTGAGATAAGGGGCAGCCCCAGCTGGAGGAAACCCAGCCCCACACTGAGGACTGATCGATCCTTCTTCCAGCCAGGGAGTTCCCACTCATGCTGCGCTGATTACTAATCCTGAGATCTGAAGGCTTTGGGTTTTCATCTTTTGTTTGATGTAAAAGGCCGCAGCTTTCCTCAAATGCCAAGGAGTCCTCAAAAGTTTTGTAAGCCCAATTATTTAGGGAATGACAATGTCCCCAGGAAAACTGATTTGGTATTCCATGTTTTCCATCAAAACTGAGATCAAATTACTCAGGTCTATTTTCTGTTCAACTATAGTATAGTATCATGAGTGTGCAAAAATATTCTTAGTATACAGTAGCTATAATATTCTTAAATTTTTCACTTTATTTGAACTCTTCATTGTGGTGCTATATTAAATCATAACACTATATTGCTTTTCTTAAATTAGGCATAAGTAAAAATAAATTCTAGGTTTTTACCTAGATGGGATTTCCTAGGTGGGAAAAAATATCTACATGGAGACCTAGATATCCCTACATGTGAAATGACATCTCCAACTAGTCTTTTGACCAAGTTAATACAAATAGCATTTGAGCTTTAAATTTTTTTTAATCATCAAGTGTGAAGGTGTATCTGTTATAACTTATCTATACAGAACCATCTTTAAATATCATACTACTAAGGTTTGTGAAGTTTTCCTATACAATGCTGTGGGTAACGTTTTAGACTTTTGTTAAGCTAATTGTATTGTTTCTGTCATTTTACAATATTGCAAAGCGCTGCAGGCTGTTTTCCTTTTTGGGGCTTTATCATCTAAACTGTCACATTGCATACCTGATAAAAGCACAGAGCTCAGTGTAATTTGTTTGCTTACAAAGTCGGCTTGAGGAGGCTCACAAGAGCCTTCCACAATTGAGCTTATGAGGTGTCAGCAGAGAGCAAAACAGAGGAAGGGACTGAGGAAGGGACTGTTGTCACTGGCTCCCCAAATGTCTCACTGAAACAAGTAGAAACAAACAAATGAATGCAAATATGTAGTTTTAAGGCCCCAAAGGATGACTAGGTAAACAAATTTAAAATTTTGCTGGGCCGTTATTAATCAGTTGGTTGATTTTCACACAGTAGAACTGATGGCTATTATACTGTAAGGTTTCTCTTTACCAAAGTATATTTTGTTTTATTGCCTTGTGCGGAAAGTTCTGTAAAGTATTTTTTCAGTCTCACAAAAGCTGATGAGCTGTTTTCATTCAGCATTCAAATTTTAGCTTCAACTAACCTGTCTCTTAAAATGTTCATTTGCTGTGTTTATATGATGAGGCAGGCCAAGCAACTTGTTCTCCTAATTCACAGATATTGTAAGTTTCAATAATTTCATATTTACCCCGTGTTAATACCAGAGACAACTCAAGTGATTTTTACATCAGTGGTCTGTTTGTCTCCTCAGCATGTATAAAATGTAGATTCAATTGTTACAAACTTTTATTACTTCAACTTTTTTAAAAAAACCCTAAGAATTAGATTTCATTTTATTGCGTTTAATGCAGCTGGAATGATCTGCACTCACAGTATGCATAACTCTAGAATATGTTAACTCCTGTCTGATGTAGCTTTCACAACATGACTTGTGGCTGTTGCTTAAAAGCCTGGCTGTAAGCCCACAAATGCTGTTATGCAGTGTCAAAAGGAGGGAGGAATACTTCTAGCAATGCCTATTATCAGTTCCTTATGTCACTTTGGGAAACAAAGAATGTAGTAAGTAAGCTCAGCAATGCCTTGAGCTCTTATAAAGGACATGAGAGTCCCAGGCTGGAGGGGATCCTGGACGCCCATCTAATTTATCCCCTTGGCATGGGCAAGGGCAGCTAAACCCAAGTCACTTCTGATAGTATCTGTGGGGACCATTAGTCTTATTTTTGCAAATATTTATTTCGGGTAGTGCTGGTTTCACATTTTTCAGCAACTCTGAACAGTAGTAGATGGAACTCAGAGTACTGTCAGGTTTGAACTTGTCTGTTCTGGTCCAGATTTAATGTGGAAATGCTATGTATTGTGTGTACAAGATCTCTTCTGTTTCCGAGCACAGGCAAGTACTCTGGTCATCTGACTTTTCTGGCACCTGTGCTTTCAAAATGATTCTCTCTTATTCTCTTTTGATTTGATATAGTTAGGAATAATATGTGAAAAGCAATACAAGAAAAAGCATTTAGTCTGTTAATGGTTAATATTTAAATTTTGTAAATTAATTACAGTAAAAATTAAGTATTGCAGCATTGTTACTAGAACAGGACATACAGGAAACCTCTATCTGCCTCATTGAGCCTAAATATCAACATTTGGGCTAGGTACTGTGATTCCAGAAGAGCTGAGAAAATGTTTTTTTTTTTACTTCATCCCTTTGCAACAATACTTAGAATAGTTTTGCAGAAAGAGCTCAAAGCCTTTTCCTTGCTTACATCCTCCCTGCCTATTCCTAACTAATCCCCCTCTTCTCCTCCTTTGCTTCTTCCCCCAACAGACCTGAACAGTGTGTCTCATATGGATTGAAAAGTCAAGACTGGCTTGTTAAATTTTGTCCCTAGGTGTACCTCTACTTTGCATCAATTCTTCTGAGGTCAGGTGGACTTACTTGAAAGGATGGAATTTAATTTTAATAATACTTTCTTTCCTTTGTGATTCAAGTAACACCAGCAAAATAGTAGTGGCATTTCCATAGTAATTCAATATTGAAAAAATTGAATAGACTCGCCATAAATCACAAAAAATGTAGGTGTGGAAAATCCCTTAGCTCATTCATTACAGAGTACTTGAAATACAAATAAACCTATTTTTATGCATGTTGTAATATATATTCAGACAAAACACAAATGTATGAAAATTTCCTATACCTTGCTCTGATCTCTCTATAACCTTCAGCAGTGCTGGGCTTGCTAAGTTTGTATAGAAACAGTGATATCAGCACAAATTAGATCATAATCTCTTTTGGATGTTGTACTGCTAGTTTATTTTATGAAGAAAATGAAAGTCTGAGATGTGCTAGAGGCACAGAATTCCACAATATTCCAATAAACAGTTCACACTTAAATACCAGTTGTGCAGAAATTAAATATCCTACTCCCATAGAGTGGTGGAATTGCCTACAAAAACTTGGGAAGGGCCTGTTTCTGGTGATGGGATCAATTCTTCTTGCACTTTCAGTTACTTTGATCTTTCACTTTTTTCAAGCACAACTAATTCTTGCTCATACTTAAGAATTATAAATATTGTAGAATAATTTTGGGGGAAGAACATAACCGATCTGATTTGCATACAAAGTATGAAGTTGACAATTTTTATCTCTGCATAAAGCAAAGACATTGCTATCTGGAGACTGTATCATCTATATTGCTGTGGAGGTAAGAGAGGTATAAAATCATTCAGAACCTTAATTTGGTTCTAACTTCCCAGTTCAGAATTGTATCTGCCTGTCTCTGTAGGACGCCTCAGAAATCATGATCATCTGAGCTGCCTTAATTAATGAGCACGTTTAAAATGGAGGATTGTGGTGATTCTCCTTGAAGGCTTCTTAGCTTTCTTTTCCTGAAGTTGCAATGCTTGAAGCTTACCTTTTCTCAGATTGTTCTATCAGTTTGGCTGGAATAAGAGAGTAAGGAGTTTCCTACAGCTGGAAAAATCAATTTCTAGCTGATATCGGTGGGAGAAGCAATGATCACTAATAGGTGACATTTCCCTTGGCTGGTAGGCGTGGTTTAGAATGCTCTTTCATTCCCCTCCCCCCCCAATTAACATAGCTGATACTCTAAAAACATTCTTCACATATATATGTAAAAATAAGGTAGAGATTACATGTTGTAGTTATGACATATGGAGAGTCTCCAAGATTCAAGAAGGTAAAAAATTCTCTTTGCTGCCAGCCTTTACCTGTCCTAGTTCTTCAGTCTGGTATATTATGACACAATAAAAATATTACTGAAATAATTATGAAATGGCTGTGGCTTCTGTACGTTAATCTTTGAATTTCAGTGCATTTGAGCATGTTGAAAAAATAACCAGATTCAATCAAAGCAAATTTATTCTTCTGTTTGTGGAAAGAAAAATATGATTATGATTATTCTTGGAGGGGCACACTGAAAAGACAAGGGATGATGAACACCAGTTGCAACAAGAGAAATTCCTATTAGGTATCGGGGAAAAAAAATTGTAAATGAGTGATCAAACACTGGAACAGGTGGCTGGGAGAAGTTGAGGAATCTCCATCCTTGCAGATGGTCAGAACTCAACTGGACATAGCTCTGAGCAACCTACATTAACTTTTTAGTTGGATCTTTCTTCAAGTTTGGCCCCGATTAGATCAGCAAGATGGACTAGATGGCATCCATAGGTGTCTTCCATCCTAAATTATTCTATGATTCTGTGATGGAGTTATTGAGATGTCAAGCATGATCCTCTAATGAACAGAAGGTGACTGGAGACCTCTGACAAGAACTGATTTTCTGAAACAAGCTGATTTTTCATTAGGGGTAAAACAGGTCCATATAGGTACAGATATATAAAACAGTCTTGCTGGTAGCATTGTTTTTATCTAGAGAGAGGAGTAGAACACTCAGCACTGGTTTTCTTGCTAACAATTTTGAAAAAATATTTGGAAGACTTCCTAATTTATTTAACTTTCTCCATCAGCTAGTGCTTTAGGATGATGCTTTCATGATAAATTCATGAGTTAATCATGGAAGCTTATGTTGATGCCATTTATTCTGATGAATATATAATATCTTAATGATTAGTAATGTATCTCCTTAAGTTGTAAATAGAATTTAAAATGGAAATTGAATTTCTGGCTAGGATCTTAGTTCACCAACATCTGTACTATTATCTGCTTGTAGCACACTGATATTTACTTGGCAGATGTGTGTAGGAAGATTTTGACCTCACTTGGCTCCCAATCTGTTTCCTTTACTTTTATGAAATCAGTAGAAAATCTTGGTGTTTAAAGTGAGACTAAGTTTTGCTGAAATCTACCCTCACTGCATGTAGATAGCTTGCCTCTGCATTAAATGTAAGGTTTGAATGCTGGAAAAGATTTTTCACGTCTTCTACCACAGTCTTACAGAGTCCAGATGACTCAAGGACTGCAGAATAACATTATGGAGGTGTCACAACTGAACCTGCAAGAACTTGGCAATTGCACTAGAATTCTATTATGGCACTATTAATCTGTTCAGTGTATGGTAAATCCTACTTTTATTCAGATCAAGGAATCTTCTTTTCCACTTTGAACTGGGCAAAAATGGTACAACAGAAAAAAAAAGAGGTAGAAACCATTTCCAGTTCAGCATCTGTGAAGCACAAGTTGTCTCCCCCCAGGAGGCAGCAATTTAAACTACCTCACATCAAACCCATCGCCACAGTCTCAGCTCCTCTCTACTTGGCAGACAAATATGTCATTGGCGCATAAGGCATCCCTTTTTAGCTGTGCACTGTGCTACATAAGGGTTATAAACGCTCTGAAGAGACTCCAGCACTCTTACATCTCAAGACAAAACTACTGTTTTTTCTGGGGGAAGCAGGGTGCAGGATGTAGCGGGTGGCAAATGGGATAGGGAAACCAATTTTTTTTTATAGGAGGCCTATAGCAGCCTTATACCCTTTAAAACCCCGTCCAACTCCTCCAGATTATTTGTGGTATGTCTTTTTAAGCTGAATTGCTTACAAACATTCTGCTTTTACAAACAACTGCTTTTAAACAAATGATTTTTCTAGGTACTTGTCAAAGAATGCATTTTAAGATAAGGAACAATTATATCTGAATATCAATAAGAAATTGCAGGTATAAAAGTAAAACCCTGAGTGGTCTATAACAATACACACAAAGTTGTTTAAAGCTAAAGGTAGAATGGGTTTATCCCTAAATGAAGCATCAATGTTATCAGTAAACTTCGGGGGGGGGGGGGAGGGGGAACCAGCGTTTATGGCCAGTTAGCCTTAAATACATGTATTTCACTAATACAATAAATTGCTTAACTGATAGGCTTTTCCCTGTTTTAAAAAGAAATAGCAATGGTTTACTCTTAACTTTTGAATGATGGGGTTTATCCAGAAAAGTTAGTATGATCTTTGGCATATATAATCCACAGTGGATTTGCAGCAAGTTTATTACCTCTGTGGTATGGTCAGTTCTGGATTACTTGGCCCATACTCAACAAAAGCTAGAAAAAGAATCTTTTAAACTTAAACAAACTCATGCAAATGATCAGAGAACCAGAAAATACTATAAGCTTCAGCAGCTCAATCCATTCTGAGAGACATTTTAGGTATAACTGTCAGCTACCTCAAGGGATTAAAGCTTTGATAACATCCCTTGAACTTGTCAAAGATAAAAATAAGATCTAGTGGATGGAAACTGAAATTGGACAAATTAAAAAAAATGGTGATAAGTGTAAACACTTTCAGCAGTAAGAGTAATTGACTGTTGAGAAAGCTAAGTAGGAGCTGTTAGGATTTCCTACCTGCAGAAATTTCTTGTTCAATAGTGGTATTTTTTCCACTAGATGTTGTAGTACAGTCAGAAATGAATTCTCGTAGTTCTCCTGTATTAGAAGTATATCTAAACTTATTCTTTCTGGTTTTATTTTTGATTTGTGAACATGGGATAGGTTAAGAAATGTGCTACATATTATCTAGGCACCTGTAGTGTGTTCACTAGTCATCTTTAGTATCTGATAATATCCTGACTTTCGCTGCTTTACTGTTCTCTTTTTCAGTATCAGGAAGGTAAAACAACATCTCTTACCTCATAGCCTGCAAAACAAGCAAAATCATCTAATCCCAAGAGCTTTTTTTGCTGTCAATACTAGTCATTTTGTCAAATAAAAGAAAAAAATTAAAAATCTGAATGAGGAAGTAAAGTCAGGAGTTATGCCTGCTTTTTGTTACACTACAGATATCTGCAAATAGGCATCCATAATTTTACAACTCCCAGGCGAGCCTCCAGCTGCCTGCTGTAGTATGCTGCATTGGGATCTCTTTTTGAAAGGCCACAAAACAGTTTTGAAAGACATCCAGTATCTTGTCAGAAATAAGTAGTAGAATATTGTCTGAAGTACTCAAAGCATCTCCAAGCAATTTGAGATAAATGTTGGTTAGACAATAAGCAATCAACAGAGATCAGATAACACCTGGTGAGCTGAGCCTTTGAATCTGAAACAGGAGAGTCTTGACCCTGAATCAGTCCCTGAATGGTATCACAATCTCCATACAAAGAAATTACAGCGGAACTATTTTAAGTCTTTATTTCATTAACATTATAGTTTATTGGTTTTCTCCACTATACCATTCAAACAGCTACATAAGATGAAGGCTCTGGGTGTCCTTCAGGTATTTGACATCTTTTATCTCGTGAAATCTACCTCTTCTGACAGGCAAATGTGAAAAGGCTATCCTAACCATATTTGAACAAATGTAACACTACTAGCTTCAATATTGCATGAAATGAGCAGGACCTGAAATGGAATGAGATGACAAAGTAAGTGGGAGTTGGAGTCCAGGGGTGATGATGACAAACTTGAAAAATAAGTGTGTGGAGTTATTCTTTTTCCTACATACTATTTCTGATTAATCATGTATTACTCTCTCTTGCTCTTAAGCAGTCCTAGACGCTCTCCTTTTTTTTCATAGTATAACAACTATAACTTACTGGACACTGCAAAGACTGTCCCTTGGAGCTAGCACTGAGGAGTATTAATACAAGGGAACTCCCAGAGATTTTTTTTATTTGTCTGGTTCCACACTACATTGTAAAGCATAGTGACTTTCTGAAAGGGAAGACCAAACACCACAGTCACTTTTCTTAAAATATCTTCATCGAGGAAGGAAAATCCCTGATTCAGTTTAACTTTACTCATAGCTTGAAGAACATTTATATAACGCTTGGGATTGTGGGGAGAGTGGGGAAAATTTTTAAAGTCAAATTCAGGGAGAAGCATCAGAAAATAAAAAGAATTCATGAAATAGACCAGGAAAAATTTATGGGATGATTCTATACTCATGGAATGACAACTTTAAAGGAACTGGAGGTTCAGAAAAATCTGAGAACGTGATCTTTGGGAGTCAGACAGGTTTATTTTCTATCTCCCAAAGGTTCCCTTTGATACATGTGGTCTTAATAAGTGTGTTAAAAGGTTAAATGATATGAATGAAGTGGTCAAAACACAGTTATCCAGATATTTGTAAGGCTGTCATAGTTTAACCCCAGCTGGCAACTAAGCACCACCCAGCTTCTCACTCGCTTCCCTCTGGTGGGATGGGGGAGGGAATCAGAAGAGTAAAAGTGAGAAAACTCATGGACTGAGATAAAGACAGTTTAACAGGGAAAGCAAAAGCCAGGCATGTAAGCAAAGCAAAACAAGGAATTCATTCACCACTGCCCATCAGCAGGCAGGTCCTTCTCCAGGAAAGCAGGGATCCAGCATGCGTAGCGGTTAACTGGGGAGACAAATGCCATAACTCTGAATGTTCTCTCCTTCCTTCTTTCCCCAGCTTTTATTGCTAAGCACGACAGCATATGGTATGGGATATCCCTTTGGCCAGTTTGTCAGCTGCCCTGGCTGTGTCCCCTCCCAGCGCCTTGTGCCCCTCCAGCCTTCTTGCTGGCTGGGCATGAGAAGCTGAAAAATCCTTGACTTAGTCTAAACACTACTTGGCAACAACTGAAAACATCAGTGCCTTATCAACATTCTTCTCATACTGAATCCAAAATGCAACACTATACCAGTTACTAGGAAGAAAATTAACTCTATCCCAGCTGAAACCAGGACAGCCATATACAATACTACTACATGTTATTAGTATTAAGTTGCTTTATTAACAAACAAACAAACATGGAAAATTTCTGTTAGAAACTATTTCCTTTGGGAAGGACCTTCCTAAATTCTGGCACATAAAAGCTACACTAGAGATAACAAAATACTAAAGGACATTCCTTAATTCTTGGACTGGGGGCTAATTTTCAGAGGCTGGTGAAAGTAAACTGTTTTTTTCTAATATGTCTTCTCCCTGTTCCTGATCCTTAGCATAGCTGGAGACAGAACCATCTATATTGCAACACAACAGTATAAGATTTAAAAAACAAAGTAATTCTCCAATAAGGAATTTGCCAATGGAATTTTCTCTATTCATAGTTTATAAATATACTGCTACTGTGCTGTAGTAATGTTTTTGTAAGCCCTGAATGCATGGAGAGCTTTGTGTGTATCTGAGCTCTAAAATGGTTCATAAATATTTCAGATTGTTACTAGCCAACAAGGAAAAGCTGGAAGCAACAACAGGTATCATTTTAAGCATTTAAGAAACTGGAAATAGTAAAATGATGTTGCATAATCTTGTCCCATGAGACATATGGAGGAAAAAGACACCTGAGAGGACTTACGCAGGCTCAGAATTTTGAATGACAGGCTCACGTTAGGATATGCCTCTGAGATACGTGGCTTACATTGTTTCTGAAACTCAGATCGCATGTACATAGGAAACCCTTTGAGACCTTCATGTGTGATGTATATTTCATGCCATTAAGTTCTGCAAGCTTTAGGATTTTATTAGATTTTTGAAAACAAATGAAATACAAAGGGCAGGATGTTTAATTATGCTTCTTGCAGGGATACTTTTACAATTTATTGAAGAAATGTGTAAGATGTCAATGTAGCAATAAAACTGTAACTGGTCTGTTACATGAAAATTAAAAAATATTTTTTTAGCTGGGTCATCGACTTTGAGAGACATATTTGCAAACTTTTTTTCAAACTGAATGGCATACATCCCATGTTTTTTGGATTTATGTCAGCTCCGTAATTTTATTCCTTTGCGTGCCTGTTACCATTTTATATAAATGTATTTCTTATTAGTATTACTTGTTCTAAAGTATTATAAGCAGTTCCCATTGTTGACAGCCTGGCCTTTCTTTCTTTGTATTTAAATCTAGCACTAGGAAGTATAAATATGAACACTCTTTCACACAAAAGACTGCTTAGTTACTGAATGGAGGTCTCTATCAGTTCTCCCTTAGTATTTGACAGTAAGTGCATCTCTCTTCTTTTCAGACCATGGTACCTTTCTGTGATTTTGTTAATGGATTCCCTACTCAAGTTTTTAAAGGATTACTTGTGTCATCTGCTGTATTTGTGTTGAATTACTATTTCTGAGCAATGAATTGAATGTAGTTTTATATAACAGTTTGTAGTTTCCTTACTTTCCTTCCAATACAAAGACCAAACCTCACCTGCAAATTTTCGCTTTCTTTAAGCAAACCTTTGTCTTTTGTTAATGAATTATTCTCTCAAATAAAAACCTTCCTTTTAAGGAAGCTCTCTGCTTGTTTTGAGGAAAAGAGCTGGAGACACAACAAGCACTCTTTGTTTCACATAAATGAACTTCATATAACAGTTCCAATCAAGTGTTCAAAGCAGTGTGTGTCAAAATTCCTTATTTGGCCATTGGCACGCAGGAAATGTGTGCTAAGCAGCAGGGAATCTGGAGAAACTCAAAGCCTTTCTCCAGAAAAGCTTGTGTTCTTTGCTGAAATTGGTCAGGGTGTATCTACATGGGGGTGAGGGTGACCTGAACTTCTCTGCTCTGGAAGCTGGTCAAGTCCCTTTGCTGTGGTGCTTCGCCTAACCTAACAAGGCCATTCTCAGTGGGTTGGTTTTCGGGGTTTTTTGGATGTCGTAGTGTATACCTCCAGTAGGTACCATCAGTATGAGCTTGGTTATCCCTCTAGCTTTCCTATTGTGTTCCTGTATCATCTAGCACGTTCACAACTCTTCAGACTCCCTTGTCAAGTCAGATCTTCATTCAATCCTGGCTCATCATCTGAATAAACTTTTGAAAATACTTATTGTCCTTCTTCATTAGGCAATTATATGCAATATATATTCTATCTTGTCATGCACAGATCCTAATTCTTCAGATGGCAAAATTTAACTTAAGTTGGCTCAGCCTTCAAACCATCCTTTCATTAAATTAGCTAAGGGGATAACAACCCTTCAAATATATTGGAAGAAAAGTTGTTACTAAAGGTTTCAATCAAGGACGGGTATATGCTGCAGGTCTTAGGCTTCCAAGTATTTTAGCTCTTTTGGATGTTCTAAACAGAAAACATTTCTGACACAAGCATATCTTGCTCAGGAAAATTCTGTATTAGAGACCAGTCTAATGTACAAAAGTGAATCAATCACTGAACTAAACTAAATATTTTTCTAATCTTGCCTGATTATATTTAAATACTTAAAATAGAGAAAAACTTAAAAATACTTAAATACCCAAGAAGCAAAATGCTGGAACAAATGAAGTTATGGCAATGATAGTTTTGCTCCTGAAGTGGGACAATAAACAGCCCTGTACATGAGGCTAAAAAAGAAGGAAGTACTAAACACTATTAATGCTTATTTATAAGAACATAGATAATATTCAAAGTTATGAAAATGGGATATATTTATTCCAACTAGGGAGAGCATTAGTTTTAAAACTTTCCATTTTGACAAGTTGTTAAACAAAAGAACCTTTAAAAGCTGAGAAATTCAATCCATCAGTGTTTATAATAGCTCTCAGAATGCCAGGACAATGTCCAGGATCCTAAGCAAGAGAGGTAGTGACGTGCTAATACTTAAATTACTAGTTTAGTTGTCAAAAGCAGTAGTAAAGTTGGTATTGATTCTAGCCGAAGATTCTTAGGAATTGGATCAGCGAAAATCTCCTGTTGAACATTATATCAAGGGGCTACCCAGCTATTGAAAACCACAGTTGGAGGAACCCTGCAAGTTCTGCCTCCAAATAAGATTTGAAGACTTGGCAGTAATCTGAGCCATCTCCCAGTTTATGAAGATAAATTCGGTCAGATTTAACAATAGATCAGTCACTCTCTATCTAGAAAATGGAGCCAAAGCAAACTCCCTGGGATATATCTCTGTGTAGATGTATTGCAGTTGTGTAATCTTTCTTTGGAATTCACAGCCTGAGTATGGCATTCTCTCACCAGAAAGTAATATGAGATCATATCTTTTAAAATGTGAGCTATTCAACCATAAGTCCAGAAAATGCTATAGGGAAAGAATTTATCAAGTCCAACAGAAATGATTCCTGCACCAGGCTGAGCTCGTCATACCTCTGGTAATTTTTTTTCTCTTGTAAGGAATACTGCTATTGTAAGGCCCTTTCCTTGTAGGAAAATACAACCAAAGAATGATGAAAAATTATGATGTAAGTGTACCCTTTTCTGAGCATGCATTCTGTAGTTACAGAAATTAAGCAAAACCTGTCATCAAGAGAAGACACAGAAGTTAGGAAAGGTGGTTTAAATTAGTAGAAAGTAAGTGACTAAATTTAAATGACACAATATTCTGTAAAGAAATTAAAGTTACTAGGAATAGTAGAACTACTCTATCTGTGGCTTAGTTGTACACCCAGAAAATGGAGCCACTTACAAATAGCTGAAAAAAAAGGCATCATCACTAAGACATCTGTGCAACACATAGAAAGTCAACTAAATCCAAAGTAAAAATCAGGCTTGCTGCTATAAACCTCTTTGTTGCTTCCTCAAATGTGGATGACTTTTTCTAGCCACGTTTTGAGAGTGTGTTCTCATTTGTAGGTGGTCAGGAGTGCACGGGCTTTTGAGAGCTAAACACAGCTGAGTGTGCTAATTAGCTGTTCTACCACTGGTGAAGAAAAAACCCAAACCATAAAACCCACTTTCAGTCAGCAAACACTTTCAGTCCATCATTTAAAGGTTGAAATAGATATAGGACCTAACTGAATTATCTGAACATCTCTTTGAAGTGACACAGTGTTGCCTGTTGCTATGAGCAAAGGTAACTGGAGACCCAAGAATGTGACTGTGAGATTCCTTGGAGAATAGGCATGTAGGCCTACAAGGGGAGGGGGAAATATATTTATTATAGACATCTAATGACTCTAAAGAAAAATTAGAATTAATTTTTTAAATCCCTGCAAGTTTGTTGGGCTTTTTTTTGCCCTGCGCTGTGTTCCCCAGTAAAGTTTGTGCTGTCGCATAACAGGTGTTCAGTCGTATCTCTTTACAAAAAAGCTAACTGAGGCTGAGATGAAGGAAAGAAATTTTGTAAAGACTGAAACATGAATAAAAGCTCAAAGAAGTATGGTTTATATTAATAGCTCTTATTTCCTGCACATCTGTTATGATTTGATCCCCAGTTGCACAGACTCTAGGTGCAACCTACTAGTCTCGCTGTGCTTTGGGGTGGGCTTGGTCTGTATGGGAAAACAGCAAGCAAGCATTCACATCTGAATAACAGATTTTTAAAAAAAATAATAAAAGTTTGTTTCCAGGAAAAAAAAAAAGGAAGCTTGATTTTTTTCTTTGAATTTGCCAAAGATGTTGGATAGAGAAAGAAGGCATCTTTGGTTTTATCAATGGGTTTATTGATTATTCTTCTGTAAAACTGAGTAAATATTTTTATTAACTTTTAGCACCAGCTTTCATGCTGTCAAAAAAAGCTATATAAAATTTGTACTAAACTTTCCAAGTGTTGTAAAACATATAAACCAGTAAGACTATAGGACAGTAGCAAATAATTTTTCTGAAATTTCAAATGGTGGTACTAAATATAATCCTTGTGAAAGGGGCTGGGTTAACAATCTAGTTCTATATACAGGTGTGGCATAGTATAGCCAATACTTTTACTGCTTTTCTGTAGTTTATTCACTATCCTTTCGATCTCTGTGGTGAGATTCTGATTCTGCTGTATCAGACCTTCAATTTTTCTCTGAAAACTTCATTTAAGAAGCAAAATTTCTTCACTGGTGTTTCTGCGAACTGGAGGATCTTCTTAGTGGGGCTTTGATTCACTTTCACCCGGTTCTTGAGCATCTTATAAGACAAACACCCATTAGCAGTAATAAGGAATACAGTAAATCTCCAAATAAATTAATATAGGGACTGTTATGCTTGCATCTTCCTATGTTTCTATTCTTAGTTTACGCAAAGTCTCATATCTGCAGGTGTAAGAGTTTTGCCCTTGGTTATCTGAAATAGTTTGACCTAGAAGTTGTGATGTGCTTGGAAATAAGATACCATGCTATTTTCTCATTAGCTCTTGTTATTTCACTTAGTATCTACTCATTTCTGGTACCTTAGCAAAGCTATACCATTTCTACCCTAAAATTTTCTACATAGAAAAGTAGGTAAGGGGAAGGGGGGGAAAGCACCTATTAAATTACATTTGCGTTTTACTCTCACAGTCTTTCAAATTTATTTACACACTTTTCTCATATTTATTGCTGCTCCATCCTACACTGATGGCTTTTAATCTTAGTTTCCTTAGAACACTACAATTCACAACTAGACAAAATAGCTACATTACCTGTCTAACCGACAGTCCTCTAAACCACCGGTTTCTCTTGGCCCTATGATCATTTCCTCTTGAAATGTAGGAATGGAAATTTTTTTCTCTGATGGAGCCTGGATTCTTGTTAGGGAACGCATCTGGCTCTTTTATCCGTATTCATCATTGTATTTATAGTTTAAGAGTGGTTAGATATTACACATTGATTTTAGAAGCCTTTTTATTCTGAACAAATATTTTTCCACGGCCAGTACAAGTAGAATGTTTATTTTGTACGCTCTGTTGACATAATTGTACTCCTGAGGTAATGAGATTTTTTTCCTGATTTTTTTTTCAGAACTCACAGTAGTGATATAAATGATGCTACAGTTGAAGACTAGTCCCCTTAAGGGAACAAAATCATTTATAGGCCACAGTACTGTTTGCTAATGAGGCTGTAAGTTCATATGATTTGCTAATATTTGCACTGTACTTTTGAGGGAATTTCTGTGTGTTGAGTATTCCATAAGCAATTGTGGGTTGTTCTGTTAGCTGAATGTTGATCATTTGATCAGAAGTTAACTAACAAAATTTGTATTCAGACTTGCTATAGAGAAGCTATTTCTGCTATAATAAAACAATGTAATTTTGGAAATCAGCCTACTCTGATATGAAAATATGTCTGAATGTTATTTAATTCCATATGGAGAAATATCTTGATGACTGGCACATATTCTGCCAAAATTCCACTGAATTTCTTAAGCATGTCAGTAAAAAAGCAGAGAGAGTATTATGTTTTAAGTTTAAAGAATGGAAACATATGTATGTCCCAGTAAGGATTTTTTTTTGCATAGTTTCTTCATACATGAGCCATGGTCCCTAACCATAACAATTCTCAGACTGAAGACTGGGACTGAGAGATAGTGGACATATGACAAGCATGGGTTTATTAAACAGGATAAAGTGCATAACGAGTTCAGAAGACAAAGAAAATAAAGATGGTAACAACACTGGCTCTGGAAGAGATGGTAGCAAACAAGCCAAAAGCTGGTCAGAAAATAGAAAGCATTCAAATGTTTAAATATAAAAAAAAAATAAAAATATAATAATAAAAAATCATTGCTAGCAGTGACATCCAGTGGTTGTGTGAATAAACTGCAGGGGCCAAGACACACCCATTCAGGATAGGCTTGTTCTAGCAGGAAAGGTTTTTCTGCCCCTAGGTCATGTTATTGCTTTAAAAAAGGCACAAATTCATTTGAAGTGTCACAGGAATGCAAGAAGAATAAAAAAATTAAAGATATTCTCTGCAAAGCAGCCTCTTGTCTAGGAGTTCTATAGTTCAGAGATGATGTATGCAAAACTACTTTCCGCATCAATTTCTACCTAAATTCACGGTCTACAGAGGCACAGGTTAGAGATTTAAATTCATGCACTAGATGCCAGAAAATAGTATGGGATAAAAGAGGAAGATACGTATGTCTACAATTTCTTCTGACTATACATAATTGTTACAAAGACAAGTATGCTGGTTTAGGAAAGCTTCAGACTATGAAATTTTTTTCTAGAAGCATTTGCAGTATCTCTGCTTCTCTAAGACAGGAGACAGTGATCAAAACCAAAATGTAACTTCTGCTTAATTGATCTTTTGATCTCAAATTGTCAGACATCTGGTTGGATGTGTTAGTTGAGTAGATTCTAGCTGGAACCCCAAGGAGTAATAAATGTTGGCTGAAACTTATTGAAACTTTGCTTTTTATCTGTTTGTTTAGGGGAAGGGGGGGAAGCAGATGAGAGAAACAATGCATAAAGCAAATTAAGGTTGAACCATGTGATTGCTTTCTAAGCTCAGTTCCATTTGGGAGCACAACAGCAAATTACAAGGTAGGGAATTACCCACAGTGAGTGACTCAAGGAAAAAGAGACTAACAGGATACAGATGTCAAAGTAAGCCAAAGAAAAAAACCAATATGAAATTAATTAAACCAAGCTCCACAATACTCTCTGATTGCCATTGGTACTGATACTATACTGGCTGCTTTTCACAAGCATGTGAAAATCTAGCTTTTCTTCTCATGAGTTTACAGTCTGAATTAGCTTTTAAGGCTCTAAAGTGGTGGACAACAGAGTATGAGTTCCGTACAGTGTGTTGCTAATGAAATACTTTATTGATTGTGTGCCCAGAAAGGCCACCACTATTGTGGTGAAGCTAAACAGGGAGAGCAAGGTATTGCATTGCCTTCAGCATCGTATTTATTTAGTGTTGTTTCCCGTGGGTCACAAAGGTTGAGGACAGCTGCGGTAAGATGTTCAGGCATAATTTAATTGTAAAGAGTTGCAAATGGTGCTTCTCTATTAAATTGTCACCAACATTGAGAAATTAATCCTTTTCTTGTCAATGAAGTGGGTTGGTGACAGCTGTGAAGTGACTGCTGTTATTGCAACATTAGAATTAGAAGTGTTATCTTCAGAGACACTATTATTATCAGCAGCAAAATATAGCTTGTTTTATACAGTGCTTTTCACAAACAAAGAATTCTCAAAGCAATAAAATATCAGATGTGATAGAACTGGAAAGCAATTAAATATGAATGGCAACTCTTTGCAAAAACTTTGTGGTCACCAAAATATTTCACTATGGCTTCAAACCCACATGTAGAAGTTGTTTTACTTATTAAGCAGAAACGCAGATATTGCATGGGCTCTCAACCATTTCATTAAGGGGGTATGCATATATCCTGTCAAGCTGTTCTGGATTCTCTAACTGACCAAGTAAGAAAATAAGACTAACAGCTATAGAAGATGTCTAAAGGCACACTGGTTTTCTGTTTACGCTTGTGTATCTGTAGCAGTCTTGATTGCACCTGAGATGTGAATAAGAAGACTTTTTGTCAGTGATGGTCTTAATATGTGAATTAGTTGTGGCATCTGATTAAATAGAGCCGCTAATCTTAGGAAGCTAGCAAATCCAGAAGAATGTGTTAATCTCATAGCCAGATAAATCATGTAATGGAACGAATAGTTCAGTGAAATAAGATAGAAAAAAAAATAAAAGAAATTAAAGACCAGCTTCTGAAGCAGCTTACTACTTTTAAGCTCAGGTACTGGCACTCTCTTTAGTGTTTGACATGTTGCAATCTGACAGCAGAACATGTTAAACTTGTGTAAAATTGCAGCCATTAAAGGAATTATTTCTTTTTGCCTTTTGCATATTTCTCATCTTTTTTGAGATGTTTAGCTGTTCTTTTTGCTGGTGTAACTCAAATACCTATGTAACGTGTGACTTAAGCTATCAGAGATCCAGTTTTCTTCTTGAAGAGTTTACTTGCAAAGGTTGTTTGTAAATGACTTGTATGTAAGTGTTGCCACATACAATCTAACATTTCCCATGCTGAATGTAAAAATTTAACAGCAGTTATTGCTGGTATTAGTTGAACTACTGGGGCATAATAAAAAGGAAATAAGTAAACATAACATCAATAGTAAAAGGTAAGAGGTTTACTTTGAAAAGTAAATTACATGCTAGAGAACAGATGCTTTAGCTACTGTTGCCTGGACCACAGGAGAGCTAAGTAATAGAGCATTTATGTGAGAAGTGACCTCTGCTGTGTAAACTCAGGCACGCGCTTCAGTTCTGATGCTATAAGCTGTCAGGGAACTCTTGCAGATGGGAGTCTCGGCTAAAAGCAAGCTCTTGGCTCTCTGAGCCGGCAATATACGGGTGATCACTCTGCTCTGCTTGAAGTTGACAAAGAACAAACTTTGGAGCATAGTATGTTGCTTAATTTTGCTTTCTTAAGTTAACGATGAATAGCTTTAGTCTATCAATATAGTTGGGATCATAACATAAAGCAGAAATGTGTCCTCACTCTTACAGGCTAGTTTAGCTGTCTTCTCACAAAACCATGAAACAGACAAAACCGATCTTTTTTGTAACTTATTGATGTGCTCCTTCTGCTTTTTAATATTTATGTAGCTATTCATTCCAGAACTTCTGGAGAAAGATTAGGTCCACTTTTCTGTCAGTCAGGAACAGTAAGACAGTACTCTGAAAAGTCTTTAGTCCATTAAGGCAAGAGCCATCTAATATGTAAAAGAGAAGTTGTAGCAGCAGAGGAAGGAAGGACGGATTTGTCAGTGACAAGAACATGACTACTTTAGGAAACAGAACTACAGGATCAGCTTCACATTTTAAATCAATGAGTAACAATCATTAGAGTCACATTTCTTCTGAGAATGTTAGCTCGTGGAGATTATGGAATTGTAAGTCCTTTCTAACCATGTCATCTTATTGTGACAGAACAGCTAACTCCTCTGATGTCATAGATTAGGTGTAGACCACCAGCAATCCAAAAATCATCTTATTTCTCCTCTGAAACATAAACCATGTTTTTTTCAGCAGTATTAGGAAGTGTTTAAAACCATTTATTCCAAGTACCCATACTCTGTCATTTTGAAAAAAGATCTGGCAATACTCATCATGATGATTATTATCAAAACCTGAATACATGAACAACTTGGACTTAAGGAAACTGAAAGATATTCTTTTTGAACAAGGCCATCAATGACCACTATAGGTGGGACCAAAAGTAGAACATGATATAAAGAGAATAAAGTATGCACAGAATGGTTGCTGAAGTCCACATTAGTTACAAAACAAGATTTGTCAAGAAAAGCTGTGTACCTCATGATTCAGCTGTCTGCATCTCAATGAACTAGGGTATCACAGGATTTCTGGGAGAAAACTCTTCATTCTTTCGCCATATGCTTGACATAACTTCATCACAGAGTGTTCTACCACTTTTGGCAAAGAAAAGAAACTTTTCTTAGTTCTGTTAGCTTGGAATGAACAAAAAGCTCAGAGAGCTAGCTCAGATTTGAGGAAATAGGAGCCACAACAGAAATCCAAATCTCATGGACGTTTGTTCGTTTATTTGCCCCCGCCCAAACACATTGGGCTGCCCATCTACCTTTAGGGGACTAGTTTAGGATACAGGTGTAAGAATTGCTGGACTTAGAGATTGACTCTAAATAATTAATTCAGATAATGTATTTTAAACCCCACCTTTCCATGTATAAAACTGAATCACCTAGTGGTTGAAGCATGTGCAGAAAAAATTAGCTACTCAGTCTAGTTTGAACTAACAACAGCTAGAATAAGTTACAGAACTGGAGAACTGGTATTAGAATCCTGTAGTTAGGTGCTTGATTGTATCAAACCTTTGTAAACCTGTCTTGGATTCTTAAAATTGCTGATGCTCAGTATATTTTTAGTACTACAGAAGCTGAAGTAGTTGATTGTTATGGATAATCCATAGTTATTTTTATCACAAGAAACAATCAGACCTAGGCCCACATTACAATAATGAGTTTCCTGTAAGGAAAGAGCTTTACCCCACCAAAATACAAGTGCTATTTCTAAGCTGCACTATTTTTCTGAATTTCTTAAAGTTACTACTCACATATGAACTTTCTTCATTTCCCTAGGAATATATCATGTGCTCATGATGAAAACTGGGCTGAGATTTAAACCCTCTGTGCTTTAATCTTACTTGTACATGAGAAGATATTTCAGAGAAATAGGATAGGAGCTGAAAATCCCAGATCTCAAAAGGACAGCCACCCCCTTATTTAGAAAATCAAGTGCCAGGGTATTATTTTTCAAGGCAAGACTGCCATCTTGTGGCCTTTGTGTACAATGACTAGCTGAGGGCACAGATTTTGCAGAAAGACACCTACACGAGGAAATAACATTCAATTCTTCTGTTTGTTGCCAACAGTAGAAGTCTTTGCATGGGCAAAGCTTATCTATCTTTCAATAGATGCTGTTTTGAATCAAACAAAGACTTCTTTGACTTTACGTATGACTGGCATAACAGACGCAGAATAATGTAGAAAAGCACAACACAAATGCCTTGTAGAAAACAGTAGTGCTGGAGAGATGTATCCTGTTAAAGGGGAATTATCAACCCCGGAGAATTCTTTATCAGCAAGACCATGCTACAGTCCCTCTGTTTGACATGTGTGAGGTAACAGTGTGCTGCTTTTTTTCTGGCAGCAGTGCTATTTGATAGAAATTAGAAGCAGGGCAAATATTCAGCTGATTGTCCTCACGAATGCTGAAGTTTGTTTGGGATGGACTGCTATGGCTCTCTAAGGTAGCTGATTTAAATTGTTTACAGCTTGGGTTTACTACATTTAAGTGTACTTAATGTAGTATTGGAATATAAATTTCATTTAAAGTGGAACTTCTACCTATGGTATTTAATCTGTACTATGCTTGGGAGACCTGCCTTTTTAGTACAAATGAGTTAAAAATTTAGGGTGAATTTATGAAAGCTGGAGAAAAACTCTCTTGATCATACATAGAAAAATGCTTAGATTTACCCTTTACAGGGCAGCCAAAGAAACTATTGCTTCAGTAGTTAACATGTGCTACAATCTTACAAATTGTACGTATACAGTTGATACGGTTTACCATGTCATGTCCTTGAAAAATAATATTTGCAGGGTTTACATCTAAGTAATAGCTCATGAGAAAGAGATGGACATTTTCTAGTCTTAACAACATGGGTCCTGCTCCCCTATCAAAGCATCTAGTGATCTCTGAGCTGATCCTCCTTTTAAAGGAGGAAGCTCGGGCTTCTTTGCTCACCCCTGCTCTGCTACGAGATGCAGGTACCTGGGCAGCCCAAGAGCAGATCTTTCCAGCAACAGCCAAGGGAGAAGAAACCTTTGTGGCCCTTGGGCTTTTCCCTGTCTTTTGTCACAAGGTCACCCGCCTCATATACCAGTAGGCCCAGCTGGTCCTTTGTGGTCCGTTGGTTGCTATGTCACCTGAGCATCTTTTCTTGCTTCTCATGACTTCTATGTCCTCTCTCGAGGCTGCTGAAACACAGATGATGAGAGCAGGATGTGGCCCCATTGGCCTTTCTTCTCCAGAGTGCCTCAAGTCAGCTGTGTCAGCCTTTCCTCATATATTTTGTGCTCTGCCTGCTCACGTGGGACTCCTGGGCACTTGCCGTAGCTTGGTAATGTCCTTGTTGGTGTGGTGAGTACTAAAGTGGACTTAATGCTCTTACTGTGGTCTGGCAAGTGGTAGAATTGACTTTCCCCATCCTGCCGGCTTGAGTCTCACAGCATGGTGAGTGGGGAGTAACGGAACCAGTGTGGGGCAGCTGCCGGAGAACAAGGCAGCTTGAAAAAGGTGGGCACAGGCTGTAAGGACCTGCCAATAGCAACTGGAGACTGTGTCAAATGTCTTGCTAAAATCTAGGTAATGAATATCTACTCCTTTCACCCTGTTGACTGATTCATTTCATAGTAGAAAGCTATCAGGCTGACCAGGGAAGATAAGGTTTTTTAACATTTACTTTACAGTACAAGAGAGAACCAAAATTGGTGTAAAGCTCTTATACTTGTTCCAGATTCCTGGAGGAACACAAACTATTCAACTTTTGGCTGGTGTTTACGCTTTTCTTCTAGTCCTCCTTATACTGAGCCAAAGAAATGAGGGAGAACTTCCTGAAAAATATTGATCACCAGTTTGCTGTGGGTTTCTATTTATCATGTCTTACTTACAAAAAGAATTGTAATGTTTAATATGACTGTGTATCTTTTTTCCCCAAAGATTTTATTGCTGTTTAGAGCTTGATATGACTAATTCAGAAAACATCTATGGACAGCCTGCTATTATATTTTGCTCTATATTTTAGAGTCTCTCATTATGACTTTAAAAAAGTAAGATAATGCATCTTACCAGCAAAAAACAAACCCTATTTTTTTCTGATGCTTGAAAAATACTTCATACATAACACAAGGGTAAGCAATGTATGTTTATCAATGTCACTGGAATATATACATTAATGAAATACATAATTACAGTGCTAATGATCATTAATTCTCCAAGGCAAATGATTATTTGTGGAAATGTGTTGTCGCATTGAAAATTAGCTAAACAGACTAGCTATAATTGCTGCAAAACTGACAATACTTTTTCATAATACAGCAGAATCTGAGATTTCATACAGTTACCTAACTAGAATTAGGAAAAAAAATTATTTCTATAAGTAAGATATTTTGTCTATAAGTAAAATAGATTACCTACATCATCCCATAGAGTATTAATGGGGTTTTGTAGTTTTATTCTATCTGAAAGATATCCTTGATTGTCATGAGTATGTTTTGATAGTTTTAAAGACAAATCATAATTTTGATTTTTTTAAAAAAATATGTTAAGCTACAACCTGCCCCCCATAATAATCCAAAGAAAAGCAAGCACTAATTTTCTCTATACACCTTCCACTACGTGTTTTCCTGTGTGTTTTCTCTGTAGCTTTTGAACAGTAGCTATTTTTCTCCACTGAAAAGTAGAGTTGCCCTAGTCCCATATGATTTCATGTTAAATTCAGTAGTACCTATTTAACTCAATTTCCTCCACAGAGGCAAAAGAAATGTCTTGGGTTATCAGAAATGCATGGTGCTCTGTGCTTTTTATAGGAAGATAGGATTTCCAAGCATTTAGCTATATAAAGTGGATTTCAGCTTCTCTGAAGTACCTTTCATTTATCCCAGGGGACTTTGTGTCTTGCGGGAATAGTACTAAGCAATACATCAAAAATATCTTCTTCGATCTGTGCCAAACAGATGCTATTAAAATAAATCAGTTATGTGTGTTCACCACTCTTCTGGCAGCATGAACCCAAACTGGATTAAAAAAAAAAAAAAGTTTGAAAAGTCATTTAATACATCTAGGTATCCAGAAAAATACCTAAATGAACTTCTCTAAAAGTACAATTGTTGGAAGACACATATGGTTGATTAGATTATTGGATGGAATATTTTTCATCATACCCTTCCTAGAGCCAAGGAGTAGATGTTACACACTTAGACATAGATAAAAATCGTTGGAAATGTTCATGTGACTAAATCATTACCCTTTCCAATAAACTCTTTTATATCACACAGTCATAGAATAGTTCAGGTTGGAAGGGACCTCTGCTGAAAACAGGATCAACTAGAGCAGGCTGGTCAGGACTGCGTCTGGTCGGGTTCTCAGTCTCTCCAAGGACAGAGACTTCACAGCCTCTCTCGGCAACCTGTTGCAGCGTTTCATAACCCTCACAGTTAAAAGGCTTTTTCTTATGTTTAAATAGAATTTTCTGTGTTTCAATTTGTACCCATTGCCTCTTGGCCTCTCAGTGGGCACCACTGAGAAGAGTCTGGTTCCATCTTCTTTGCTTGTTCCCACCTGGTGTTCATACACGTTGAGAAGATCCCCCTGAGCCTTCTCTTCTCCAGGCTGAACAATCCCTACTCTCTCAGGGTCTCTTTGTATGACAGGTGCTCCAGTCCCTTAATCATCGTTGTGGCCCTGTGCTGGACTTGCTCCAGTAAGTCCATCATTTTCTTGTACTGGGGAGCTCAGCCTGGGATACAACACTCAAGAAGAGGCATCACCAGCACTGAGTAGAGGGGAAAGACCTCACTTGACCTGCTGGCAGCGCTCTTCCTGATGCAGCCCAGGATGCAGTTGGCCTTCCTTGCTGGCTGATAACACATTGCTGGCTCGTATTGAACATTTTGTCCGCCATGACTCCCAGGTCCTTCTCTGCAGACCTCCTTTCTGCAAGAGTGACTGCTATCTAGCTGGATTTCATGCCACTGATCACAACACTTTGAGTCTAGCTGTTCAGCGAATTTTCAGTCCACCTCACTGTTCATTTGTCTACCCCATACTTCATCAGTTTGTCAATAAGGATGGTAATGGGAGATTGCCAAAAGCCTTTCTAAAGTCAAGATAAACAACAACTGCTCTCTCCTCATCCACTGAACTGACCATTTCTTTCTAAAAGGCTATCAGATTGGTTAAGTGTGATTTCCACTTCATAAGTCCATACTGACTACTCCACAATTTCTGTCCTTAAGAAGTTTGGGAGTGCCTTCCAGGATTATTTGCTCCTTCACCTTCCTAGGGATCCAGATAAGACTGTCTGTCCTGTCATTCCCTGGGTCTTCCTTCTTGCACTTCCTGAAGATCACAGTGGCATTTGCTTTCTTCCAGTCTCAGGAATTTGTTGATGACCATGACCTTTCAAAGATAATCAGAAGTCGCCTTGTGGTGACATTGGCCACCTCCCTCAGCATTCATGGATGCATCCTGTCAGGTCCTATGGGTTTGCATATGTCCCATTTGTTTAAATGTTCCCTAGCTTGATCCTCCTCTGCTAAGAATCATCTTTAAGTTGCCCAGAACATAGCAATGGAAGGAAAACTACCCTCAGAAAAGAAGTTCTCCACCTTGGGGAAAATCATTAGAGAAAGGATAGAGGGTCAGTAAGCAGATCTCTTGCTCCACCAAAGCATTGTATGAAATAATATGCTATATAGGAGTGGAAAGAAGAGTTGCACCCATGAGGACACACATGTAAAGGATCATACCTGAAATGACATGGAAAATCATAATCTTTCAAAGAGTTCAACAGTGTCCCTAAGTCTCATTAATTTTATGATCTTTTATTTTTTCCTAATGCCTCTAGCATCTTGTGATTAAGTGAAGATCTTACCTTTTTTTTTAAAAGTGTTTGCTATTACACGTTCAAAGAAATTTGAGTAGAAATCAAAAAGTTGAAAACCCAGAAAATAAGTAAAAAGCAAACAAGAAGAATTTACTGTGAATTTGGTATCTTTTAACATTAATAAAAATCAGTGATCAGCTCCTGAACCCTGAGTATATGTGGTGGAGTGGAGAGGGGGAGTTATACTGAAATCTCTTGTAGTATTCTGTCTGTGATGGTGGGACTGCTTAACATCTTGGCGTGTCCCATCACCACTGCAAAAAATAGAAATATTACCTTCCATACAGATTTTTTTGTTTGGTTTTAAAGATGACAATTGTTGCAGTAGACCTAATTTGTGCTAGAGAACATGTTAATGAGTAAGCTCTGTATCTATTCGGAATGATAGGACACATACACATTTATTGGCAAAGTTGTTAAAATGACACAAAGTAGTTAGCATGCATTAGTTTTTTTATTTCACCTTTACTCAGACTGGCTTTATCTTTGGCTTGTGTTCAGTAAAAATAAACCTGTCATGTCCACAAAGTTTAAATCTTTTTAAACTGTGTGTTCTTTTCTGACAAGGACAGTAAGTCTACTGCAAATGGGTTATTTATTGTGGTACTTCCCCTGTTCTTCCTCCTATCTGTTCCAGCACCTTTCAAAATTAATTCTTCCTTCCCATATTCTTTTACAAATTCTTATGCACAGACAATATCATTGGTACACAGAAATCAGAATTTTATGTTTATAGATACTGAAAGACTAATAAAATTGGAAGTGTGAAAAGCAAGCCAAAGAAACTTTTAAGAAGAAAATTTAAGGTTTTTTTTCTTCTTACAGAAGTCTTTTGGTAGGTACTGCTCATTTTTCCTACAGCTTTTCAAACCACATGTAAAGAGATTATCCACCTACTGTAAGTAAAGTATTGCATTGACTGTTCACAACCTGACATTAGCAAGAAAACTGCATGATTTCAGAATCATATTTCAAAGTTAGCTGACCCATAATAGACTCACATGTTCCAAATTAGGTAACATTGATTATTGTGTCTGTACAGATCATGCATCCTCTTGCAATCAGCACTTCTTATCTTCTAATGACTGTTCTAAAGACCTTTGCAGCTTTTCTGACTTTCAGCATACAAATCCACTGCATATGACTAAGTTTTACTCTGTTGATGAAGTCTTCAGGGTTAAAATATCATATGTGTTGTTCCAGAAATACCATCAGATCAAGTAAGCCAATCAGTATTTGCATGGTACCATTGACCCTATCAATGGGGTGGAATTATTTTCTTTATCTGTGCATTAAAGCCATTTTAATGCTTCCCTCTTTCAGAGATGTCTACTAATATTTGAATTTCTTGGGTTTTGCTTACTATAATGAGTTGAAAATACATCTAGCCCATAAAATAGCATCTAAGGAATATAATGCATTTAGAAGAAAAAACAGAACTTTGCTGCCTGGTGTTGAAATTCATGGTTCTGCTTATTATCATTGAAGCAAGTATTGCAGACTCCACAACTGCCCGTAATGTGATGGAATTTTATCTACATGGATGATGTAAAGTTTTGTTGTCTTACAATATATTGTACTGAATCTTTTGCTTCCCTGCTCAAGCTGTCCTTCCTATTAGTTTCTGTGCTCCATCCAAAAAGATTGCTTCATCAGACGACTTCTTTCCCCAGATCTGGTTATTTCACAGCTACTCTTGATTGATGTTCCTTTTCTACTCCAGGATTTAAACTTCATAGGACTGTTAGGAAAAAGTAGAGGTGGGAAACGACTGACAGAAGAGTTGAATTGACAAGTGGGCTGAGGTATTCCTGTTGCTGCTGGCCGTCAGGTTGCTTTGTGGCAAAATGTGTTCCTTTTTCATACCCCCAGTTTATACATCGGTTCATCATTAGTATAGTCCTGTTTCCTAGTTAAAGCAGGATGAGTGGATGTAACTTTTCTTCTCTCGGCTATTTTTCTGAACTGTAGATGTCACTCTAGGGCTGACCAATTGTTTTGTGCTTCTTTCTTATCAAAGTAAATTATCAGGTGGGGGAGGAAGGTGCTGAAGATTTTAATTGTTTACTCTTGAAATAGTTATGGTTTTATACCTTAGCTTGAACATAGAGGAATTGCAGTAAAACTCTTGCACTGAATTACTGGAAAAAACATCAGTTTTTCAGTATCTTAGCTGACTGAATAACTTAAGTATTTTTTGGAAAATATAGTTCCAGTGAATGCTGATTTTATTGCATTTGGGTGACTTCTGAAAGCCAGATAGGTGGCTTAAAAATTTTATTTTGTTTTAATTCCTAACAAAAACGCTAATCTTGGCTATATATGCATTTGGACAGGTAATTTGAAACAGCTACCATTTAAGGTGTCTAAAAGTGGAATGTTATTTAGGGTAACCGGTTAGGATGACTGGATCTCAGCCTTTGCATTCACTTATGTTCAGATTCGGTAGGGTGTTTATATTACATTTAAAAATGAGAGGTCCAAAGAAAGTCAATTACATTTGTTAAACTCAGAATCTTGTTATGAACAAAACTGGAACCTGACACAGGGATCCAGCAATTTACTGTTAGCAAATTAACATATTAACAATCTAATAAAAATACAACCAGAAGTTTTATTAGTCCAGTTACAATAACGCTAACAGATGCCAAAGTATTAGAGAGAGGCAGGTCCTGATCCCTGAGTTGTCAGGGCAGTACAGAGCCTTGGGCTTTCTGCTAGTGATAGCAAATTTGGATTTACTGAACTATAGAACAAGTCTGTAGAAAGCCGTCATGGAGACAATAGCAGGCATTATGCTTGGCACCGAACTGCATCATAATTTAGACAGTAACTTCTATAGCAACCTTCTTTACTCCACGAGGGAGGAGGTGACTGCCGAGGGGATTTCAAGGCCCTAAACGGCTGCTGCTCGGAATCATTTCTGGAGAAGCATCTTTCTCAGTTCATGATGCAACGTGTTGTGGCCCCGAGGGCAGCGCCTACATACCCAGGGCTGAGCTGAAATGGGGTCCTGGGCCACTGACAGGGGTGGGCTCATGCCCCAGGCTGAAGAGCGCCACGAAGGGTTGGCAGTGCCCTCGGGAGCCTGGCAAAACCACCCTGGAGACACCAGCTGCCTAAACGAGGTGCCAAAAGTTGGGTGTTGTGAATAGTAACCCCATTTCTTCCAGGCGTAACCCTGCTTTGTCTTACATTATTAAAATTGCCATCAATGAACTTTGGGATGCATTAGTTTTTATTCTGTTCTGCTAAAATTTTGTCTAGGGTAGAATAATATACAGCAGTTTAAATCCCTGTGGAAGATTTGTGGGTTTATGGGTACAATGTTCCCCACCCCTCTGCACTATTAACTTTCTCATTCCAATACCTAGAATTGCCTTCTGAAATCTGCCAAGAGGTTCAGATGCACTGTTAAATGGATTTCGGGGCATTTGAGGAGATAAGATTTTTGTAGCAAGTTTTGAGCTCTAAAAAAGGGAAAACAAAATTTGAAGCCTCTCCTTAAATTGAAGGAGATGAGAGCTCTGGCAGGCAGATGACATGACCGTCTCTTAACTAAATGGTTCGGACAAATAGGGTCATGAAAATATGCAAAATATTAGAACAGTGTATATATATATATTTTTTTAAATACTATCTACTGCTTCCTTGGAGTACCTAATAAAATCACCTTACTGCTGGATTAACATGGTAGAATTGAAGTTTGTAACTTTTGTGGAGCCAGGTGGATGACTTTGCTACAGAGAAAATATGCCTTTAGAAAATTACTTCTGATACAAAGTACATACATTTGAAAAATGAGTGAAGGTACTCTCCCACCTGAGTACACAAATACAGTCAAACATTTATGGAGATTATTCATCTGAGATGATCTGGATTGATTTATAATGAGGCAGGTAAAGTAGCAACTTGAAGGAGAACTGTCATCCTACCTTATCTGTTCTGCCAATGGCCTGAATAGTGCCTGTTGAATTGCTGTATAAATGCAACAACTTTCTGTTTTGCCTCTAAACCAGAAGACATGATAGCTTGTTGAAAGGTATGATTTCATTTCTTTAAGAACAATTCTCAAAGAAAATCAGTATCTCTCTCTAATTATTTACTTCGTATCACTTGCACAGTAGTATAGGTTTTCTTTTTTTGCTCTCATACCAGTCATTCTCTTTACAGCCAGCATCAACTCATTTCTTCTCAGTCCCTCTATAAGTACAATCAGATTTTTAAACATTCATCCAAATCTTTAAAAAACTGGTTCCACAACTCCATATGCTGAATGGTTGTCCTTAATCCTTTCCACTTCATCCTCAAAAATTCCACGCTTTTTGAAAGTGATTGTTTTCATATTCAGCTTTTCCAATAGGAAAACTAGGGAAAAAGCTGTTGCAAAAGAGAAAACGACCATTCTTAGTATGAAGAGGTTGTGAATAGAAACTCTTTATTCAACCCATATTTACTCCTCCCTGGCCAGGACCCCTAAGGCACGCTTGAGGGCCCTCACTTTGGCTGCCTGTGCTCCAGGCTGTCTGCGATCCAGCCCAGTGGGGGCCCTTGGGTCTGACTGCTGGGAGAAGACCTGTGAGAAACAGCTACCTGGCTCAAATCAATCTTACTTCATTCTTAAATGATCATTCCGTATGCTTTCTGTGAGTCTTCTTATTTTTCTGACCTTTGACTTTTTTAGGCCAAGAACATGAATCTTAAGATGAACTCAACATTTTTGTTTCAATTGTATGTGAAATCTTTACTGGTATTTAAAGGTTTAACAAAAAAGGAAGAGTCCCTCTTCATTTCCCAAACTTTTAGAAGTCATAAACTGCTTTAAATTGTTTTTGAATGTAACTTTAAATACATCTCCAGCAGAGACTTTAACTGACAGTTTGTCAAATCAATGCGTTAGGTGAAATATTTCAGATGTAAATTCTTGCAATGTTGCAGCTTGTTACTGTGTCCAGTGAAACTCTACATTAATATGATTATTTCTGATAGTAAGCGTTTGTACATTATGGAGCTGTCAACAGAGGATGTTTAACTGCTCACTGTGGTGACTCTTGAGCTGATATGACAATGTAAATCGGGGTAAATCTTTATATAATTTTATTCTTCAGTTATATGTAAAGACCTCTGACTATTCTGAATGTGAAGAAATTAGAATGGTGTTTAAACGCAATGATGTTCAGTACATAAATGCATCATTCTTGTGTATAGTATCTATAAGTACAATAAGAAGCTTAGTTTCCCTTAAGGATATCAACAAAATGTCTGAAAGATTTCAACATAGTTGTACTGAAATCAAAAGGTTACAGTAATTTATGATATTCACAATAGAACTGTTGAATATTCTAAGTACCTATTTAACTGCCAATATTTATTGCTTCAAGAACTATTTTAAAATGAGGACTAGTTAGCTTTGTGGCCTAACAAAGATCTATACTCTTTCCATAAAGTACTGGGTGATCAAACATGAAACAGTGTTGTTCCATTTAACGATGGGGGTGGAGGCTCCTATGGTCCTCTGCATTTATTTGCATTATCATTTTGCTCATGCAAATGTTAATGTTTCTTTTTCCTTACCCATAAGAATTTTAATTGAAATAAAAGTAACAATTTGCAGAAGTGCAGAATCCAATTTGTTTAGTGCAGGATTGTCTTAGCTTAGTGATATTAACTCTAGAACTTTGGAGAACTTAACTAGGCTTTTCTGCTACAAGAGTCCTGAAAGTATCAGGAAAATTCTGTTGTTCGTAAAGCAGACTATAACTTTTGAAGCAAATGGGGTACTAAGGATACTAGAAAGTAATGTTACTTTGTGGTAAAGATTTGATGCGGTTTCAAGCTTTTTCCCTCGGAGTGACATTTAAATCACTTAAGCAGCACTGTGTTGTTTATTTGTAAACAAAGTTGAAGATTTATTACTGCGAATAAACAAAATGAAAGAGTAGCATGCACAAAAGTCAATAATTTAGGAGATATGGTGTCAAGACCACAGCAAGTGGAATTAACCTGTGATATTGTAGCCACGGTAAACAAGCTGCGGCGATCAATAATGAAATTAATCAACTTCAGATAAGTGAACAAACAGATTTGCCTCAGATTTCAGGTCAGAACCCAGTCAAAGGATTCCTCATCCAGCTGATGGAAAAATGTGTGGGTGTTCAATCAAATCCTGGATGAGCAGCTGATGAGATTAATCCATGTGTATTTAAAAGACTGGTAGAGAGTTCTTCAGCATGGAAACGTGCACCTCGTATCTAAGTCAGTTTTACTGAAAAAGAACAGGCTTCAGTGTGGATGTTGTGCACAACACTGGTAATGTCTGTGGTTATGGAAGCCTCTGTGGGGTTACAAAGGAGAAAACATTATACTGCGTCAGCTGTGTTTCTCCTTTCCCTCTTCTCCACGCTTTTCATGCATGGTGCGTAGGAACTGAGGAGGTGAAGAGGAGGCCCAGGGCATTGATTGTGAGTGTAACTGTGCAGACATAAAGATCGATGGGGAAGAAAAGATAACTCTCACTTAACAACTTTGGAATGGTATCTGTAGTATTTGGGAGTGTGGTTGCCCTGCCAACCTGCTGAAACCATCGTGTCTATGATGCACTTTTTTGTAAACCAAGATACACTTTTTCATAAACATGTTTTTGTTCCCCCTCTTCTTCATTCTATTCCTGTAACGCTAGTGAGAATGTACTCTGGAGAATACTACTGCAAGCGACTGAAAATCTCTATGGGCCTTTCAGCTCTGTATTTGTACTGTGAACTGAGTCAAAATTTTTAAAATGCTACATAATTAATATCAGTGGGTTGTCTGTTCATACAGCCATTTCTTTACTTCTCCTAACTAAAGATGAGAAGGTGTTTCTGATTTTATCCCTATTGTTCTGAGAAAGCCACAACCAAAAAGAGACATTTAAGGCCCTTCATCCTGAAATTTGCAATATTTATAGCAATGCTATTTCAGTATTATCATTGAGTCTTACAGCATTTTCAGTCTTTTAAATTAAGTTTCTAACCATTTCTATGTATAGTTATAAGAGCCTTAAGTTTTCAGTAACATGAAAAAAAGGGAAAACTGTAACCGTCTCAGAACCCATAACTGAAGAAAAAAAAAATCTCATGGTTTTTGTAAGAAAAAATTTCAGAATTTTTCTGACTTCTATTCTAGCACCCCCTTGAAGTACTTTCTGAAAGCTTTAGGGCAGTGTGTGAGCTGGCACAGGCAGGATGCAGGAACAACAAAACCACAGATGAAATGCAAAGAGCAAATTTAGTTTTGTTACCTCACCAACAAGGGGATCCCTGAAGCAGCACCCAGGCAGAGGCACACAGGCAGGGACGCAGGCACCGCGCAGCTCGGTCCTTGCTGGAGGATCACCGAACCTGGTGTTTTCCCCTCTGTTTCAGGGATTGGCGTAGACGTAGTTTACCGCTGTGGTTTGATCTTTCCCACAGCAGGGCAGGAATTTCGAGCATGTTTGATAGGGTGCCTCTAAGTCTGTCACAGACCTATGCTACTGGAACACGGATGTTCTACTTGTTCAACACACAAGGCTAAACAACAATTAATATCATAGATGTGTTTTTCTACACCTCAGCTGCAAGTCACTTGAGCACATTTACAATCCTCCTTGCTAAACCTCCATTATTTTCCTATAAGTAGCCTTACTAGTTAGCTTGGCTGCCTAAGCAGTTGTCTGCATAGGAAGGAGAATGTTGGGTTTGCAATTTATATAATCACCTCTTTGAGAAGAAAGCATAGTTCTGTTCAGTTTAATGCTTGAAAGATACATTTGAAACCTTTGAAAGATTTGAAAGAACTGCGGCCCATGGGGACCCATGCTGGACCATTCTTTTCCTGAAGGACTGTAGCCCATGGAGAGGACCCACACTGGAGAGGTTCATGAAGAATTGCAGATCCTGGGAAGGCCCCAGGCTGGAGCAGGGAGAAGTGTGAGGAGGCAGGAGCGGCAGAGAGGGGCTGTAACAGTCTGACCACAGCCCCCCATTCCCCATCTCCCTGTGCCGCTCTGGGGGGAGAAGGTAGAGGAGTGAAGGGGTGAAGTTGAGCCTGGGAAGAAGTGGAGAGTGTTTTAGGCTTTGTCTTTGCTTCTCACTGTCGAACTCTATTTTTAATTAGCAATAAATTATATTAATTTTCCCCAAGTTCAGTCTGTTTTGCCCATGACAGTAAGTATGTCAAAAGCATATGCTTAGGCAATAATATAAGAACAGAGTAAGCATGTATGATACATACCAGAGTATATGTCCTTGTGTTCAGTAGCCCTGAGTGGACAAATCCTTGGAGGAAAAATCAAATTAGTTTTGCAACCCTTACAGGTATTTATTGTCTTCAGTCCCCTTTGGCTGTTTTCCAGATTACTTATCCATCAAGTGAAGACTTGTTTGTAACTACCATCCTCTAGTTTCATCTGACATCACTTAATTCTTTTTTTGGAAGAGACAGTGAAAAATGGATTTGTACTTTTTTTCACTGTCCCTCATGACCATGAAGGTCTCTTTCATATCTCCTTTAGTCATCTGTTCCTCCATTTCCACTGTTCAGTGCTCAGAAGCCATTTCACGTCACTCTTGTCATCATTTCTCTGTACGTCTTCAGAGATACCTCTGAATCCTTTTTGAGATGGAGGGGATCAGTACCCAGAACTGCAAACCATAATCAAGATGCTACTGAACCATGGATTCATAGTGTGGGGTAAATCCCCTTGTTTACTTTTTTTTTCCTCAGTAGTGTCTAGCTTTAAATAGATTATTTTTGACAGCTGCTGAGGAGTGAGCCAACATTTTTTATCTATTGGAGTTCCAAGTTTTATCTGAGCTGTAAGTCAGTTGAGAGCCCACCATTTCACATGTAACATTAGCATCGATTTCCCTCATCCAATGCACAGTATTCTACATTTATTTACAATGAATTTCACCTGCCAGTATTAGAAAGAACTTCTGTAGTTCTTCTTTTGGTCCTGATTTACCTTTAGTAGCTTAGCATCAATAGCAAATCTTGTCACCTTATTATTCACCCTTTTTGAGAATATGTTGAATTATACAGGTTCCCTCAGAGATCTCTGTGAGATACTACTGGTATCTCCCTCCACTGGGAAAATAAATTGTTTTCTCCTGTCCCATATTTCCAATGTTTTGATTAATTATTCATCCATTCTGCACCATGACGCTGCCTACTTGGGTTGTCTTTACTGGAGAAAAGTACTGTGAGCAAGTAAATTTTCAGTCTGCAGAAGGAAGTAAGTCATATTACAACTCTTGAGTCATGGGCTAAGAAGTTGTATTCTCCAATGCCTAACAGAGTACAGGGAATAGCTTCTGGTTTAAAGAACAGAAATCTATTTTGATTACATGCCATTCAGCTGATGCACAGATCATGATCTACTAACTAGTTGCACTGTTCTGTGCTTTCGGATGTGTGGGAAAATATTTTCTGTGGCACTAAAAGTAAGAGTCTGCTAATCCTTTGTTTCTGCAAAAGCAGATGGAATTAACATTTTTTGATTAGTCTAAGATTTAGACTAGAAGCTGGTTGTTCCTAGAAGGAAGGGTGTCTTAAAATGAAGAAGGTTCTAGAGTTCATGTGTCATGTGTTGTGACTGTGCGTGTAGTTGCATAGCAGTGAAGTTAACAGGAAAATATGATAAGAAGAAGATAGCATTCTTTCTCAACAATATCTAATGTATGTGACAGCAGGCTAACGTTTCAGTCAATTTTTGGCATGAGATAATTTTTAAATACATTGCCAAGCATAGTTAGTGAGGGACAGTGACGTCTCTGTTGCCATGCAACTATGTATATTGCAGGAGAAAAGTAGGAGCAGATGCCAGTCCTCTTATACAAAAAATACATTTCATGAAGAACATGCTTCATGACAAAAATGTTTAAACATATGTCATTACTAATAACTCTAGACATAAATAACATATAACTATAATAACTATACAATGGCCTTTTGTGTCGCTTGTATTTAAGTTAAAATAGTCAAACATAACACATATTGTACTGGAATGTGTATTACAGTATCTGAAATGTTCTCCAGTTCAAGAAACAGAAAGGCAAGACAAATTTAAAATCTCTGTTCTGAAAGTATACTGCAATGTTGGTGCATTTGATGCTGTGAGATGCTGACACATCTTGAAGTTTGCTGTGGACCTGTAAGAATATGAAATTAGTGAGTTCAAGCTGGTTGGTGAGTGCCTTGTGTTCACCCAGAAATAAGTTAATGGGATAAAAAAGTTTGTAAAGCAATGTAGCACCATGCTATTGGCAGCAGTTGTCGTATGTGATAGCACCATCATCTAGTGTTGTACTTTAATGTGAACTTTATTCTGAGGGCCCCAAAGAAATGAAGATATTTAATTTTTAATAGGACTATACTATGCTAGAATGTAATTTCCTAATTTTAACGTCACAAAAGCTTACCAGGATCACTCTCTTCAAGTGAGTTAATACCTTAACAGACACTATTCTGCAAAGCAAAGGTGTGGAAAATGAATTTCTTCTGCTAGCTTTGGGGTCACATGCAGAGCTTTAAGTATACCGTGTCTATAAAAATGTACTGTATTTGAAAAAAATAATCCAAAACCTAGGTGAAGTATGGGTATTCCACAGATAGAATCTGTTGGGAAACAGACAGAAGATGAATTCAGGACCAAATTTTTTCTCTGTATTAAAAAGACATCAACCCTCCAACACTGCTTTCTAAGCCTACCATTCATCTCACCCAGTTTTAGCCAACTAAAATTTTGACAAATATTCTAAAATTTAGGAATTTTTTATTAAAATGCCAAAGTCCTCACTTAATGGAGAAGGAATGGCAACTTCAGAGAATTTTTCTACTTATTTGGGACATCAAATGAGGGATAGGTCTAAATGGCTTTGAGAAATACTCTTCTTGGCCATAAAAGGGCCTTCTGGACAGCTAGTTTCAAATGGATTCCTAAACTTCAGATTGTTAGTTGGGTGAGGTGAAATCTATTTTCAGCTTTGCTATTTTCACAGCTCTTACCATTGTTTATGTAGATATATATTAGAAACCTTTTGGGATAGTTCAAAATTATGTTTGAAGAGAGATAAATAAAAACACATTTCACATGTCCAAGGAAGAGAATATGCCTCTCACTTGAGAATTGCTTATGTTACAGCAGACTGCCTCTTTGGAAGAAGATACTGTGTCTTCCGTTGCAGAAAGAAGTGACAAAGAAATAGGAAGATATTAATGATTATAGCCTAAAAGAGATTTCCTTAGGATCTGGCTATGTTTCAAATATATATTAGAGCACTTTTTTTTTTATTTGCCATTCATTCTATGTGATTTATGTGAATCTTTTCTACCACATGCTTCAATGGTGGCGCCTTTGGCAGACCCATGTGGATGAGAGCTGTTAGTAGGGAGCAATGTATAATTACAAAAGTACTCTTAAATGTTTTTCAGATGTGGAATTTGGATATGATTGAAAAAGGTGGTCTTTCTTTGGACCCCTGGTAACTAGTCTTTTTTGCTGTAATGGTATATCTAAGTTTTTGTTCCACAGTTTAGATAAATATTGAATCTTACCTAGGTATTAGTAACGAAAATAGTTTCAGTACATCCTTTAAATATATACAGGGTTCTTGTTTATTTAGAAAGAAGTTGGTTTAATGCCTTCCTTTTTTCAAGGAAGTGACATGGCGGTTTTGTACAACAATTTTTATATCGGTCATTCTTCTTAGAGTTTCTAGCAAAGAATGAAATATCAGTGTTTGTATTTAAATAGTTAATAATTTGAAAAGTATAAGTCTCACAGTCAGTCATTGTCTAGAACTGTTTTAGTGTCAGATCATTAAATCTGCAGTCTGTAACTTTATTTTCAAGATTGGTGCTGTTGCCTTTCAAATACCACACATATTTATTCCAGTACACTTCACCTAAAATCCTTTAACTTTATTTTCCTTCCAGAGGAAAATACTTGAGATGAGTTAGAAGTTAATTGAGCTAGGTGATTTTTAGGATATACATTTGGTGAAAACATTGATTTTTTTTTTTTTTTTTTTTTTTTTTCCTCCTCATGTCTTGTAGGTTTTGTTTTATCTCTCAGGGATATCATCACTATCTTTGACCTCTCGTCAGTGAAAGACCCTTATATTTTCTTAGCATCCATTGCAGGATTCAGAATATAGCTTGATATGTTTATTTACTTTATCTAAACACAAGTCTTTAAGCTAAAAGCTAAAATAAAAGCACCTCTAGAAACATTTGGTTTTCTTTTCCAGTCAAGAAAAAAAAAAAAGGTTATGCTTAAAGCAGAACTCAGGTTATGCTTAAAGTGGTATTTTTTTTTCTTTGTTAACTGTAGTTTAAAACTGATATTTAGTCATGTTAACATAGAGATGTAAGAAGGTTCCTACAACACAATTGCAGATAATAGAGCATAATTATATGTTTATGTAGCTGATTATAATGTTGCTCCTATCAAGCTGTGCAGAGGAAAATGACTTGTTACATACGATACCTGATGAACATGACTGTCTTACTGTATTTGTTAGTGAGAAATATGGCTGTACTGGTTAACTTTGCACGTGTAAGAATTATGTTGAAAAAAGAGTAATGTGTTGTTACAATAAACTCCAAAGGAAAAAGTAAAGCTGTGTCCTCTAATTAGTAATCTGGAAATTTTCCACAATAATTTGTGTATCCTGGTGAAAGAATTCATTGGCTCAGTGTTTATTTCTTTTTACAGAAGGCAGTTGACATTTTAGCATGGCTTTACATTATGCTTTAATGTATGTCAAATATCCTACAGAAACCATGCTCCTATTTTGGTATGACATTCAGTATCAGCTTTTGTCATATCTGAAGGAAGGGCAGTCTTCTTTTAGGAATATAACACAATAAGTATATGACAGCTCTGGAAGAGCAATCAATCTGAAGTATCTTCTGAATCTTGCTTTGCAATCACAATGACCACATGGGTGCCTCTATCAAATTCTTGCAGGCAGCCTTGATTGAACAAGTTTTGTATTTTTTATTCTGTCTATACCTTGAAACTAATTTTACATATGAGTGTGTGAGAATATAGGTTTGAGAGAATCTAGGAATGTAAATATTTGGTATTTAACTTAAGAGGAAACAGCTGCAGGGTCTATTACTCTCAGAGAAATGCCATCAGAAATGACTAAATATTTTCCAAATAAACCAGCAAAAGTAATATGTTAGTATTTGTGTGGTTTCTGAACAAGTAAACATTTGCCAGCAGTAACTGCAGTAAACAAACTGCAATTAATTTTTGTAAATATATTAAAATTTTGTCATTAAAAACATGTTGCAAATTTATTCCTGGTGGTGTATCCTTCCTGCTACAACTTAGTCAATTCAAGCATCATACATAAGTAATTTGAAAATGAAAAACATTTTTAGACATGAACTGTATAAAGAAATTCTCACTGATACTGCAGAACTTTTCATGTTCTATTAGACATACTAAAATATTAATACTATGCTAGATAGGGTTATAACTATGACTTTATTAAATAAATATGATATCTTATTAGAAATTACTTTCATTTAACCTTGGGGTGCAGTTTCTTATTTGTCTCTTAGAATAACAGGGCATGGCATAACAAGTCAGCTAAGAAGCCTATGTTGTTGGAGAACTGCCAAAGAGGAAATAATTTAAGGTACCTAGAATAAAAGAAAAAGGAAAAAAACCTCCAACACTGTGATACATTATAGCAGTATAACTTTTAACATTTCCTTTCCGCTTAAGAAGTATCTGAAAATTTTCAACTAACATACCCTTAATCCAGACAAAACAAACTTAAAAATCTGACAGGTTTCTAATGTTAATTTTCTTAGTAAAAAAATGAGGCAATATAGAGCCAAATGCCAGAAAACATAACAGCAATACAAAACATGAAAATCCACATTTCTTTATAAGCTGTTCTCAAGGTGTCCTTATTGATTTGTGCTGAGAACCATTGATAATGTGCTGGAAAATATATTCAACTCGTACTGTATACAAAGTATGTCAAAGTTTTACACAGAGCAGCTTATTTAGTTCAGTGCAGAGTTCTGCTAAAAAAAATGATAATACCATATGGCTCTCTGCTGCTCAAAGCCTCAGTCTCCACTTCCATTGTTGAAAGTTGTTATTGTCAAAACAGATCAAGCACAAAGTCACTGGAGAAAATTACCTTAAGGTACATCTAACATACAAGGCAAACTAGCATTTAAAGGAACAATTCTCTTACGCTTCCCATTTAACATTTTTCTTATGTTTTGGAATTTGAGAATTTGTGGGCAACACACTCAAAAGGGAATTAACCGAAAGAGTTGGAGACTGAAGTAATTCACGTTTTTCTATTACAAACTGATTCCCCATGAGCAGACAGGCGTAGAAGAAAGGGGATATCCATTCTCACAGTTTTCTGCAAGACAGAAGTCAAGCTACATTTGTAGACAAGTCAATGTGATGACCTATTGAATCTTTACATCCTGAAATAGTGCAGTATTCCTCATTTTTCTGTTACATAAAGGACTATTTTTAATATTACAGTCAATAAAAAGCAACAGCTATTAGCAATGTCTATAAATTAAAGACTAGTAAGGTCTGCTAGTCAGAATTGCTTTGAACTACAACTTGTAAGAAATGGATATCAAGTATGATTTGGCTTCTGATTTTCCCATATTGTACCAGAAGACAAAGATGATGCTCAGTGCTTGTAACTTTAAGACAAACTTTTTTTTAATTTCCTGGTGCAAATGGAAAATATCTTCCATTAACACATATTTAGTTTGAGCTGTGTGCTGTATTTCTTTGTGTCTTGGCATGCATTCTTGGTTAAAATATGAAATGGGAAAATCATGTTTCTTAGGAGAGAAATGTTTTACTCATAGTGTTTAGATTTCTCTTTTCCGCAAGACTCCATGTTTGTAAACTGAATTTATGAACTTGCATCAAAGTAGGCTGAATTCTCTGATATTTACAGTACCCAGGATATCCAACCTCAGCAGTTCAGTCATGAATCTTTCACATTTTCTATAATTTAGTCATCAGTGTCTCAATTTCTTGATTGATTGCCCAATATTCTATTGTATGTTATATTAGGCTTGTAAATGGAATCTTAGATCACTGTGCACAGAGCATAATATAAGTTCTTCAATTTTGATTACAGTATTCAGAAAATGCTACATAAATCATTTTCTCAAACCCTGCAAATCAAATTATACTTTCCCTTTTGAACTGTAAACAAAAATCTATCACCATAAAAAAACTTAAAATTCTTTTAGTTACAGTGGTGTAAACTGGACCATGTCCAATAACTGTAGACTTTAGACACAGCAACATCAGCTTATAACTTTAGCACATCATAGTTTTTAAAGGAAAGGGCGGGGGGGAGCAAAAAGATTAATGCAGAGAAAGCAATACTCATACCTGGAGGAAAAAAGAAAAAAAAAAGAAGTTTTTTGCGGGTAGGATAGATAGGGTCCTAAATTTTGGGACCTTGACTTTTTTTTTGGTTGAGCGGGGAGATACTGGCTTGGAAAAAGCTTCATCACAAAACTCTACTGTCTAGTCTAACTGGTTTTAACAAATTTATTCTTTCACTCACAGACTCTGTCCTTTTAAAAGGAAATTTGTTGTTGAATCACCTGAGGAATGAGTTTCATGTTTGTTACTCCAAGTCAAATTTATTGATTTTCCTAGTTACCACTGAAACCATGTAGTTTTACTTGTATTTCTTCTCAGAGCAGAGAGAATGTAGAAATCTAAGTAAGTCCCCCTAGGTTTGCAACCTTCCCATGTGGACCAACAAAGCTTATTTGAAGTATCACCTACACATATTGCCAAGTATCGCCTGTGTCAAAGACCTTGCTAATGTCAAAGTAAAGAATGGTCACTGCTCTCCTCTCATGCATGAAGTTAGTCAGCCCATTAGAGAAGTGAATTGCACTTATCAAGTGCAATTTGCCCTTAGAGAATCCACACTGACTATTCTCAGTCAACTTCTTGTCGTGCTTATCCCTGTATATGGTTTCCAAGAAAATCTGATGTATTACCTTCTCAAGGACTAAGGTCAGGCCAACTGTCCAGAGTTGCTCAGATCCTTCTTTTTGATCTTCTTGGAGATATGCATATTTGACTTTTCTTTCTCTTCATGCTCAGGTGATGTTCCGATATTCTTCTTGGTAGAGCCCAGCTCGTTACAGACCACGTTAGTTAGGGCACAACTCTCATAAGCACTTACCATTAAAAAAAAACCCCAACCAATCTATTTTATAATTACCTTAATAACCCTTCTGGTATAAAATGTTACAAACTGATGATATTATTGTTGGTGATTACTGATCAATGAATCAAAGCCAAGGACAGGATGTCCAGAGAAGGGCAATGAAGCCAGTAAAGGGCCTGGAGCACAAGTCTTGTGAGGAGCAGCTGAGGGAACTGGGGTTGTTTAGCCTGGAGAAAAGGAGGCTGAGGGGAGACCTTATCGCTCTCTACACCTACCTGAAAGGAGGGTGTAGTGAGGTGGGTACTGGTCTCTTCTATCAAGTAACTAGCGTTAGGACGAGAGCAAATGGCCTCGAGTTGTGCCAGGGGAGGTTTAGATTGGAAATTAGAAAAAAATTTCTTTACTGAAAAGGTTGTCAGGCATTGGAACAGGCTGCCCAGGGAAGTGGTGGAGTCACCATCCCTGGAGGTGTTCAAGAAATGCGTAGATGAGGCACTTCAGGACATGGTTTAGTGGGCATGGTGGTGTTGGGTCGACTCGATGATCTTAAAGGTCTTTTCCAACCTAAATGATTCTATGATTCTATTTATTCTATGATGTCTTGAGTCACCTAAAATTCAGAGACTTTGCATGTATGATGATACCTGTGCTTTGTCAATAAAAGACAGGTGTGGAAAATCTATTGTAAACATTATGCTCACATGTTTGTTTCCTTTTACTTCATCTTCTCACAATGATTTTACAGTTTTAAGTGGGTTTAAGCAGCATACATAATTCACAAAGTAAATGAGGTGAATAGTCAGTATGCAAGTAAGATTTAGAAAACAGCTACAAGTAAAGTTCAAGCGTATGAACTGAGATTGTATGTTTAGAATACTAGTATTTGGCTTGTTTCAGCAAATCTTACATAGACCAGTGTTTGCATTCCTGTTTCTGTCAGTGGGCCTGATTCTACATTCATCAGTGGTATTTAATACGCTACTTTGTATGTAGCCTCTTGTGAAATTAAATCTGTATAATTATTCACTGTGTGTAAAGGTAATGAATTTGAGCCCAGTGGCACTGTCTCAAGAGACAACCTATAAATTGTTGATGTATTGACGCTGGTATTGCTTGCTTGCTTCCAGCTGTATCTCAGTTCAACAAAAACTTTGTTTATGAAGCTTTTACATGTTTCCCTCTCCTCAATTTGTGCAAATTGGAATCAAAACATGGCTGAGGAAAACAACAGAAATGACAGCACGTGATAAAAGAAGGATGAAGGAAGTATTTCCACTACAGACAGTTGGTCATTAGTAGATATCTATGGTATTTGAGGGGTAAGGAGAGAACTAGTGTTCATGACTCTCGATTCTGCACAGATTCAATATGGAATCTGTCTATTGCTGATGTCCCTATTTCTGGTACTGTTCTCAATACACTATCATATAATGAATTTTGAAATTGTGTCAAACATAAGAGTTTGTATTGGATGTTCAGGAGGATACCTTAAAACCATGGATTGCAAGAGTGAGACCCATTTCATGTCCATTCTTTTAAAATACTAGGGGAAACTTAATGAAGGGTCAGAGAAGATGCATTGTTCAACAATAGTACTCTAAAACGAAGCTGAAGAAATTCACACAGTTTAGGTCATGAAAGACCAAACTGAGGTAACTTAAGCCCAGTCTGTAATTCTCTAAACAAAGAACACACCCACCTCTGCAGTTTCATAGGCAAAACCAGTGATCTGCAATTAAACTTCAAGTTCAGAATGGGAAGATGATGCACAAATTTACAATATCTATTATCAAGAACTGTAATACATGTTCCATTTCAGCTCTCGAAGCCTGCAGGAACATATCTGCACTTGAAACGTACAGTTGGTGGTGTGAAGGGTTGTAGCGTGGATTGTCATATTTGTTCCTTTTGATCTCAGCCCTTTTGATCCCAACCATGAGGAGTGTATTCTGCAGCCCCTATATAGCATATAATGCTTCTGTATAACTGCTTTTCCTTTTGCAGGCACATCACATGGTTGGGTGTTAGGTGGGAGCATGGGGGAAGAGATGGTGGAGGAGGAAGGAAAAACTGGTAAAGGTGGTATTCTTACCTTTATCTGTATGCAACTTTCCTTGTACTGCTCGTATTGCTCTAACTTTGAGCAAACCTGCTCATTGAGAGCGCATCAAAAAACCTGTATTGTAGAAACAGCCTGAGGTGTATGTATTGGTAATATAGTAATTGTATATTTAGTAAGACAATAATTATATAATTTGCTATAGGTTAGTTGACAAGTATAAAGATTGATTTGATGCAGCTTTGCACATATATTTTATAGATATATTCTGATTTTACAAAATATTTTTTTAATATGAAATGTGCCACATTTGGTCATAAAAATGCATATAAAGAATTCATAATTCTTTCATAAATAAAATATATTTAAATAGTGCTTATTCTGCTTTTGTTATTTTTTGTATCAGTGTAAATTTTTTTCAACTCTATAAACATTATAACAAATAGCAGAAGAGTACAGTGTATAAGATATGCATTTCATTAGATTTCTATAATGCAAAATACCAGGGAAAAAAGGTATATATTTTTGAGTAGAGGTTAGGACAATCATTCAATTACAAGTTTAGAAAGCAGTGAAAAAGAAAAGGTCAAAAACATACCTCAGAAAAAATAATTATTTGCTCTAAAGAGTACACTCTGGCCTTTGTAGTTAAAGTTGCTTTAAGAATGGCAGGTGTGCTCTTGCAAAAAATGCCATTGTCCATGGAGCCAAATAATCCTACCACCACAGTACCAGGCCTCTCAAATCTCCTACTTTAGTTGTAAACTCATGCATCCAATCCCTCCCTGGCGCTGCCTTCTCACCGCTCGGTTTATCTCCCTCAGCTGTATTTGTGGCAGGAATCACAGCTGGCAGACAGCTCGGCTGCTGCAAGTTCTTCTGCTGCTGGGACTGCAGGGGGAGAGTAGGAGATGGTGCAAAGTCCAAGGTTACCTGTGTGTAACGTCGTGGGGGCACAGTTCCTGCATGGGAAGAGTACCAGATAATGTACTTTCACTCAATGTAACAAGTTTTCTAAAACTTCCCTTGATTTCACAGAGAGAATTATTCAAGGACAACGTTCATACCTCTTTTCACACTTTTAATAGGTTGAAAAAATACTTTATAGAAGTGCTTTATCACCACTCTGTCTCCAGCATATAACTATTTGGAGAAAATATACAGCAGTTCTCATCTTAAAGAATATAATATGGCACTTCAAAAATTATTGTGCTCATTATTGCCAAGGAAGCAAAGAGAACATTTTAACTAAGGAAAACAAACTGTTATGTTACCTTCAGAATCCTGCTCTTTGATTTTTTCAGCTCTCTGTGAGTGAGATTTCCTGTAATTTGTTTTCATACATCTCCATATTTGAATTAAAGAGTTTTGAAAAAATGCTGGCATACAAAATAATTTTGTTTTAAATTCTAAATACTTACTGACAGCTGCGGTGTCTGGAAAGGAGTCCAGTATGAAACAGATTATGTCATTGTGAGTGTGAAATAAAACAGTTGTGCCACAGACAGAAGTATATCTGAAGTATATAAACCAAATTGAGTGCTAACATGTATTGCAATTGTGTGAAATTTATGCTTTCAAGGCAATTTCACATGAAATTAATGATACATTAGAAGTAACTACAAAACAGTAGCAATAATATATAGATGGTTATGGACCACTTCAGAAATAAAGCAGGATGTGGGAAGACACTTATACAATATTTTTTCACATAGTTCCCAAATGTGTTCCAAGCCACACGCTATCTTCTACTCGCTTTTCTTCATCTTTCCATGGGTTAAGTGAAATAAATTTCGTACAGGATAAAAAGGTATTTCCTTGGTCTTGATAGAAAATATTTGATCTTTTATCTGGACTGATCTTCTCAGTAGTCTTTACAGAATATTTCTATATTTCAGTTCTTCCCTTGAGTGGAATACAAACTTCAAAGTCTACTTTCATTTATAACAGTCCTTTCTATTTCTGTTTCTATAAGTACATTTTCATAAAGAAGTAGAACTGGCTGTAGATACTCACTGATTTTTTCTATATTTTCTCTTAGGAAAATTAACTGTTCACAGAATTTATTACGTTAAAATATTTCTAATTTAATCCACATTCACAATGTTAAAATAATTCTTTTTTCTGTCTAATTCTTTCCTCATTTTTGGGGGGGGGCGGCAAGGGTAGAGGAGCCCATGAGGAAGACGTTCTGCTCAAGTTAACCTTAATTGTCTTCTTGTACTGCTTGGCTGCTTTGAGAAATACCATTTAAGGTGTCACATATCCCTGTTCTCTTTATCTGCTAGAAATCCCCATTTGAACAAAATTTGAGGCACATCATAGGAATCCCACTGGGGAGAGTGAATCATGAGGACCTGAACAGAACTGCAAAAGGAAATAAGTGTTAATTAGTGTTCCTAATGAACACTGTGACCTGAAATAAAGATGTTAATTTTGGATAAATTTACAAAATACAGAAATTCTACTAAATAACTTCTCAGTGGAAATAGGCTTAGTAGCAGCAATGCTTTCCATAAAAATCTTGTAGAAAACCTCTTAACTTGTTCTGATTATAATATGTAGTTACCTTACCTACTAATTATTCTGAAACACTGTATGTCAAAATAAAAATAAAAAGTCTGTGATGGCACAATGCATCCAAACCAGTGCTTTAGATAGCCTTTAATTTAGTAATATTGAGATTTTTCATATAAAGGCAAGAGTGATTTTTTCCAAAAACTCATGTGGAAAAAAAAAAGCTTCTGTTGTTCTGAGAGGGAAAGAATACAAAAATATTAAAGTTCTGTGTTTGGACAGGAAGTAGATTATCACTCAAATGTTCCAGCATGCTGGAAGAATTAATCGTTGTATTAATTTCTGAAACATCTTAATTGTCTAAAATGCCCTCACAATATACATTTTCCTGTAAGTATGATGACTTATTAAGCTCCATCTGCCATTCTTGGCCTTATTATTTCAGAAAGATGCTCTCAGTTCACTTTTCTGGGTCATCTTGCAATTACGTTGCACACTGAAATGTCAATTTCTGTCTGAAACTGTAAAGAAAAGTAAATCTATGGGCAGCTTGTGAGAGCTGACAATGTCACCATTTCATGTTTATGAAGGAGAAAGGCAATCTGGTTTTTTTTCATTGAAATAAAAATCCATGGAGTGATTATTCTGTTCACTCTAGCTTCATAACTGGCTTGAGCAGTGCTGGACAGGTAGGACGGATCTTTCCTTTCAAGTCCTTATTGAGCACCGCAACGAGAAATCCATCCCAAGAGATAGTATAGCTGCACATGTGTCAATAAAGGAGGGAAATTCATCCAGCTGCATGTTTTGACAGTGATCTCAGCACAGCAATACATTCCTATGTAGTAAACAGAGTGCCAAAACTGTAGCCCATGATGCCCATATCTACCCTGCCACAGCCAGTGGGTCAAACTGGTTCCACACATGAGGAACCTCTGGTTTAAGTGGCCCAGATTTTGTTCACACTTGGAGGAATCCTTTATCCCTGGGAGCTTCTGAGTGTTTTCATTCTGTAGTTTGGTCATTAGGCTAGGTGGCATAACTGATTTAAATTACCACGAGAACAGCATTGTAATTAAAAGAGAATTTTTTTCTCACTTAGTGGGAGCGGAATAGAACATTAATGCAACTACCGTATGAATTTTGCATTGCTTTAGTATACTGATTTACAGAATTTACTCAGTGTATTTAGTTGCTGAGCTGGACTTGAGATGTGAATAAGCGGGTTTTCTCTTTACCACAGATAGTACAAAAAGTAACCTGCAGCAGTCTCGTTACTAGAGCTAGTAAGCACTCTATAATAAAATTTTACCTGTTGCACTTCATTTCCTCATCAGGTTTTCAAAATATCTTGAAACACATTTATCCAGCATTTGGAAGACTTAAGTTTCACCTCAGCTTCTTCTGTGCTTATTCTTATTTATTTATTTTTATTTGATTATTTTAATTGAAAGATTTCTGAGAAGTGACTGTCTGACTTGCTGTGTGGGTTATAAATTTGGTCCAGTCTTACATAAGGGGTGTTCAAGTAGTTCTGAAGCAAAAAATATTTGCTGTGCAATCTTTAAAAGTTCTATTATTTACTGTGATGAAATGCATTAGTCTCTAATGTTTAGTCTTAAGACTTGAGGAGGTGAAGTTTGCTGATTTTATAGGAATTTGTTAGTTTCGGATGGACAGCTTAGTCATTCACAGAGTTTTTATTCCCTAGCTGTATAAGTATTCAAATACACAAAACATAAATACGGACATTTGAGAATTTGCAGTTCTTTTTATGATTCTGCATGCTACTCTGAAATTAACCTCTCTGAAATTTTGTAGAAAGTATCTATTAGCATTAATACTTTCAGAAAGAAAAAGTGATGCAAACACTTCAAAATAAATTAATTTCAAATTTAAGTGCATATCCACCATAACTTGCTTATGGTGTTTGCATAATATTAAAAATTTATATTATTTTTAAGATGTATGTAACCTTCTAATTTAATTATGTATTTGTGGCTTGGCTGTAAACCCACTCAATAAAGGATCCATATGAAAAGAACTCTATCAAAAACATGTAAATATTATTTGGTCCACAGTGCACATGCCTGATAAACAGACTATGCTCAAATAATCATCTTCATATATTTTCCTTTTTAAACCTGTTCCTCTGCAATAGCCAATATTTGGAACTGCTAGTGGGTAGATACTTCAACAGCTGGTGTGCAGTAGGCATTCAATATACACATCTGAGAGACAAAACTGAAACGCTTTTTCTATTTTAGCAAAAGATTGGATGACAATCAGAGCAAGTATTACTGGAGGGCAAAGTGTCAGGAAAGCAATCAGCAGATGAGCAGATAAAATGGTGGTGGAATGGTATCACATATCAGATGAGGCTGTGAAGTAATGATCAAACAAGGCTAGAGAAAGATGTAATGGATATGGAGAATGCTTCTGTCACTGACTCCCCCAAATGGCTTACGGTACTTCATATATATCTGCTGAAGAAAAACAATTTGACTGCATTGTAGGAAAATTACACTTGCCACAAGCAAAGCTTCAGAACTATATTGTGTGGCATTGCAATACATATTGTCTCGTTTGCCAAGATTGTCTTCGTTAGGTGAACATAACATTATTTCAACTATTGGTTAGTCTCAGAAGTATGTAATGCATTATGTGACACAGATCATTAGCAGAAAGAAAGCATCCTATTCACAAAAGTCAGTCTTACAATTTTTAAACAAAACTGAAAAATAATCTAAAATACCTTGAATTTGTCTGAAAATTCATATTGTTTGCTCAGTGAAGTATTTAATGATATCAGATGATTTTGTGTTACCAAAGGATTGATAAATTATTTCTGCAGATTTATTTTTAACGGTTTGCTACAGTCTGCAGTAATTAGTTATTTTGGTGTGAATTTGATCTATCTTACAGTGGTATAATTCCAGTGATTTCTGTTGACTGAATCTGGACACAGTGAACAGGCCTTGCCTACATTTTTCCAAATTAAAGCAAGCAGACAAACTGTAATGAAACATCCTGCTGGTTTTCACATTCTTTTGAATATATAATGCTTCATAATATAAGACTTCAGGTAAAACAACTAATAGGTTTTGAAAGTCAGACCTATTGTGCAGTGTTTTTCTTAGATCATGTGTTCTTTCAGTGGTTTTGTCTGGATAGATTTATTACAATAGAAGTCCGTGTATGGAGGTTTGTATTGAAGTATGTTTCTTCTAATTCTTTTTTTTTACTACATGCACAGTACAGTGATGGATTGGTGAATACTGTATGCTTCATAAGAGTGCTTGAAAAAGATACAAAGAAAAAGTATACTGCAGTTCCTGTATAATGGAATGTCTGTTGCAAAGAAAAAAGAAAAAAAAAATTGCTTCAAAGTTAGGTTACAAAGAGAAGGTAGTAATATACTCTATACAGCTCAGAGTCTTCAAAAATTTTGTGGCTAATCATTAGGCCTATGCATTTATCAGTCTCAGTGTAACTCAAAATTACATATTTCAAGTCAGGGTTTTGTAAGAAAAGACTTAAAAAACTATAAAAAAAAGTCATTACCCTTATATTCGTTAGTTTAGTGTTTAAAGCAGTCATCCAGAATATGAAGAGATCTGCACATTCCTCATCTATCTAATGTATGTGCTCAGTATGTTGTCCACCATGACGTAGAACATTCTGGGAATGGGAGCTCTGTTAAGAGCTGATTTGGAATAATTAACTGTAAAAAAAAAAAAAAAATGTTATCAGGTCTAACAGAGCAGTCCCATAAAATGCGGTTGAGCCTGAGTCAGATCCCATCCTCCAGTCCAGGAACAGCACCTCTGAATCACAGAATCTTAGAACCATGCAACAACCCAGGTTGGAAGGGATGCCTAAAGATCATCTCATCCAACCTTTCATGGGAAAAAGAGCCTGGAGGAGATTATCTAGCAATCCAATTGTGTCTTGAAAACTTCCAGTGATGGGGACTGTACCAAGTTCTTGGGAAGCTTGTTCCAGTGAATGGTTGTTCTCACTGTAAAAAAATTTCTTTCATATATTGAGATGAAACTGCGATGAAGGTTGACTATTGTAATCAGAAGTGATCAGAGTCTTCTTCCAAGTGGTGTCTGAGACGAAAACATGGGACAGAGGCAGGAGAGTCAGTTTTAAGGAAACTAAAAGAAAAACATGAAAATGAATGAAACACTCAAACAATATATATTTCTACAACCTGAAAGAAAATATAATATGTAGTTTAATCTTTTACCTATCAGTTTAGACCAATTTTTAAATAAAGGTGTTTTAAAAGAGCCCAAACATTGGCTTTTCAAAATCCCACACCCTCTTTTCTTTGAAAATGTGGAAATAAAATAAATAAAATACTTTGACACTTTCTAGAATATTTTTATTTTATTTACTGATTTTGACCTGAATTTGTGTCTAGTTTTGCCTTTCTCAATATTCAGTTCCTTACATTAATTTGTCAGAACCACGGGTGAATTAAGTCAGACTGAATGAGTGTGTCCTGCCAAACCTTTCTCTGGAAACAGGCTTGCTTAGGATGACATCATACTCTACTGAAATGTTGTTTTCTTGATAGTTAACACTCTCAGTGGGGCCATGAAATGCCCAAGTTCCAGATCTTGTTCCAATTAATGTTTCCTGATTGAAGACATCAGTAGGAAAGTTTAATGATACCCTGGCAGTTAATGCGTTTTTCTGGGAGTTGGTGCTGTGGCTTCAAATTCCGTCAGAGGAGAGCATTCAGCTGGAGACTTTAATACCCTGCCTAGGGAACCTGCCCAGTATTTATTAGGTGAACCAAAGGAGAAAAGACACTTCCTTCATCCCTGAAAATGTAGTTCATACCCTCCTAGTTTTCCACTGAAAGCCATATCTCAAGTCAAATCTTGTTCTAGGGAGGAAAGTCTACAGAACATAAGAAAAAATAGTCAATACTTAACATGTAAACTTAAAGCTGTTTATAGTTTTAAATTAGTATGACAGTTTGATATACTTTGGCTTGAATTATTGCACACTTGGAAATGTTGCCAGTTATTAACTGATGGTTACTTTTTAGCTGGCAGGGGTTTATGCATTTATTAGAAGAAAAAGTGAAGTTTCCTGCTGCTTCTCCTTCAGCTCCAACACAAGAGCCTTTTGGAGGAATGACTGTAGCTTGAAAGGGTAGGACAGAGAAGGAGCTGCCTCAGGCTTGGCTCGTTGCCTCCGTTGCTTGACGTGCCTCTTGCAGCTCTTTTGTTAAAGAGAGACGTGAGGAAGTTTACTGGAGTAATCGGAGAAACATGAAATACAGGCTTATTAAAAAAAAAAAAAAAAAAATTAGTATTACTACCTGCCAAACCTGATTTTCTTCAGAAAAATACTCTAAGGTAGTAACAATTTATTTTGGTGGTAAAGATGTGCTTGAAGTCTATTATAAATATATGAGGGAACAAATCAAAGTAGTCATTTAGAAAAGCATCTTTGATTTTTAGTTTGCTATTGGTAAGAGTGAGTGTTATTAATATGCAGACAGGGTAGTGTTCTAAATAAATATAGTGAAAATATATTCACCTTCACAGTGTTTTACAGACATTGAGGAATAATCTGTAGGATATAGCTAGAACAGGGAAGAAGAGCATTTTGAATCAGTAAAAACAGTCATGGTAACTTTATATCTGTTACCCACTCTTCACTTTGATGTATGGGTTAGCCAGAAGTGCTTTTTCCAGAAAAAAAACTCCTGTCATAATGGTGTGGAAATCAGTTTTAGTTTTTCAGTGCTACTAGACAGCTTTCTGGACTAATTAAGGTTCATGTGTCTCTGGTTTCCATTCAAAATATCTACATTAAAAGTCTTAAATGATAACTTCCTTTAGTAGATGTTCACTCTCTGTACGTACATCTGAGCACATCACTCTCAGAGCGTACAGCTTTTGATTTGGGGTCATTTTTACTTGATAGATAAAGCTCATGAAGAGGCAACATTAGAGACTAACTAGTTTGTGCTGTGGTGAATGCTCTACTCGTCCGTAGTGAAGGTGGACTGAAGCCAGGGATCTCTGGGAATGTTCAGATTCGGAAGGCGACTTAACAGTGTTCAACTTTAGATTTTTATGAGTCAGCAGTGAAAGAACAGGTACCTTGAATTCTCTGTAGGCAGGAAAGTCTTTGTGTTTCCAGTACTTCTCCTGTTTTGAGTTTTCTACTAGAGGCAGTATCTGGAATTCCCATAATGAAGAGACTATTTTGGGGCATGTGCCAAAACACCAAAAGTAATGTTGGTCTTGAGGAAAGGACAGGATTTTCAGCCCTTCTTGATCTCTCATCGAGGTAAATTTGCCACCAGTCTCCAGATCTACCACCGCTCTGTGCTGTTGGACATCCTTTGAGGGAGAACTGGAGATGTCCGTGTGGTTTTTGCTCCCATCCTCTCAGCATTCTAAGTTGTGGAAAGTGGGATTTTGAAATGGAAGGATTAAGTGTTTGGCTTTTGTTGTTTCTTATGATACAAAATAGTAATTAGCAGTCAAAATTGCTTTCAACAACCTGTGGGCACCTACACCCTTAGAAGCAACTTCTCAATTTCTGTTGCCTGGGAAAGAAATACCTGTATATTGCAAATGACAGATATTAAAAACTTCAAATATGTATTATTTGGTTATGTCCACAGGAGCATTTTAAACAAGCTTCTGTTCTATTGTTTCTGAATTTTATTGTAGAGAGCTGGTGCTTTCAGTGGAAAGTAAATAGGACTGACAGCACTTCTAGTGTTGGGGAAAAAAATATGCAAGCTGTTCAAGGATGTGTAAAAATGCAGATTGACATAAATTGAGTCAATATTACAGAAACCATTCATGCAAAGCAAACAGTAATGCCATGATAAACAATCGAGTGAATATAGGGAAATGACTATTTTATTGGTAGTGAGTCACATCATTCTTTTTTAGCTGTTTGGATGTTAGTGTATATTCTATTAAACATGGGGATTTTGGACATAATTTTAAACCAGAACCACTTCCTGTAGAGCAAACCAAAAATTAAAACCAAACTGTGTTACTTAGATTGAATGGCTTGAAGTATGACATAGAGAAATTATCCTGCTCAGCAGAGGAATAGAAATTGATTTGTAAGGGCCCCACAACGTCTGATGTTTCATTCTGCTTATGAGGTAGAAAGGAGAGATACATGAATTGAGGCTAAGGGTAGGAGCTCAAATCACAAAATTTACAGCTGATTGGGCCTGAGGTATTTCTCAGGGCTTTCACCTTTGGCTGTATGACTCTCTGCAGTCAGCTAAATGACTTTGTGTTTCTTGGCACTAAATTGCACTGCTAGTTTTATTGCCAAGTGGCTTCCATTGTACCCCTTCTGGTGCTGTGCTCCCTTTCAGCATCTTAGCACACCCTTCCACCTTCCACCTGTCCTCGTTAAGGCTAACCCACACGTTTCACAGTTACCACCAAAATTCTGGAAGGTATGAAAAGGCTTTCTAACTTAAGGATCAAGGAAATTTTTTCAAAAAATGACTGCTGTCTTTAACCTTGTGTTTTCCAAAGTTTCTGAAAACAGGTTTTAATAGGCTAGTTTTAGAATGTCTCAGAATGAGTCTGGTATTTGTCTAATTTAGAGAGCTTTACTTCTCAGCATTCTGAAAGGAGTATTTTTCTTCTTCTGTATTTTACATAGTTTGTTGCCACCGAGGTACTGAGTACCTTCTTGAATGGTGCTGGTAGAACCCACTAACGCTTCACAAGCAGTTTAGTTTAGGCTGTCCTGAATAATCTTTGTAATATCAGCATATTTTGTTACTTTGCAGTTCTCTTGTCTTTTCCAAATCGCTTCTCTGTAGAACAGCATGGGCTGTTAACATTTTAGTGACATCAATATTTACTTATATTCTACTGCAAAACCTGACCACTTTATTCCTACTATTTCTTATCTCTTAGGTCCTCTTTCAAAGAAATTCTCCTCTTTCGTCATGTCAGCTTAGCTTCCTATAAATATTTTGTAAAGTATTTCACCACGTTTCTTTACCACTGACCTCATCTGCTGTGACAAAATAACTGAAATAGTTTTTCATTGGCGGGGTTTTTGTATTTCCTACTGGTAGTGTGTACCTTAAACTCCTGATCAATGTCCAGGTTATGAAACACATTGCTGTGATACGGCTTAGATTTTTATGGTTAAGCAAGTTAGATTTCTATTGTTAAAGTCAAACTATAATTAGGTAATAAGAATGACTGCATGTTTTCAAGGACTTTGTTTGTTGTCATCACGTGAAAACTCTTTAATCACACTTGACAGTTGATGAGAAATCCATGGTCTTTCACCACTGAGCTGCATCCTACCTAACGTAATCCAATTATTTAATACAGATTTTGCATGGCAAAAAAAGAACGACAAGGCAATCACAAATGAAACCTGCCTGTCTGGATGGAAATTCCTTCCATTTATCTGGATCTCAACTTGTATATGATCTCAAATGCCTTTCAATCAAGTTAAATCCTGCCTTGTATCAGATTTCACTTCTGTTTGTGAAAAATGGGGAAAAATGCGGGAGGGAATGGAGAGTATTATTATGCGTACCTTAAAGATGAGAAAACTTACAAACAATGATTGCCCTCTCCAATATCAGTAACTGAATCTGTGGTAAATCCAGTACTAGAACCCAGACTTCTACTTCTTGGAGCCCAGTTTTAGCTATTATAAAAATACTGCTCATGTCAGTTAGCTCAAAGATGCCAGATTTATATACCACAGCACATTTCAAAAGTGTAATGAGAGCAGAAATGTTTCTCTCACTGATAAAATATTAATGCAGAAAACTGAGGTACTCAGGAAATCAGAAAAAGACAGAGTTCCCTTGGAAAACCATCTCAGCCACATGCCACATCCTCTTCCTCTTACTGGTTACATTAATAACACAACATTCAGTGCATTAAGCTTTACATTTAACAAACAGCAGTGGAAATATTACTTTCTACACAGAACTGCGAAGGCAGTGGTGTAAGAGAAACATTGTCAGAAAAATTCCTGGATTTCCTGAGTGCTGCCTGTCTCAGTTGTATAATAAAGCGAGTTGTGTCTTGCTTTTTGCATCCCCAACTAAATTCCTGTCCTGTGCTGGTGAGAAGGTAAAAGAAATTAAATGCTGAAAAAATCTCAAGCTATATCACTCAGCCTGTTTTTCTTGAGGGCATGTGCTGCGTGTGATGAAAGAAGCTGGCTTATCTTTTCCTCCTCCTTGTGCTTCCAAACTCATATCTGGAGGCCTGACACCCAGGACACCACAGCAAGCTCCTAAAAAGACTTAATAACCAAGAGCGAGCTCCTCGTACAGCATTGCTATGGGTAGAACGGACTGTTCAGTACGTCTCAGCCTCGGACTGCGTCTGGTCCTCTTGCTAGAATCCCTGGTTTGACATTCACTGTGTATTTTTGCTATTGACTGAAGTCTTTTACGATAGTTTTATGGTATAAACTTAAACTGGCCTTTCAAAGGTTATCCAGTATGCCAATAATGCACAGAGCAGGAATCTGTCTTTATAGGCCTTATGAAAAATAAAGCAGGAACTCAGGCATACGCACTCTTTGGGTTTAAAATAGGTACAGCAAGTAAGTCACGTGGAAGTGATCTATACACAAATATCAAACCTGCTGTGCATGAACTGCCCAAACCTTCAGCATGTTACCATCTTTTCACCTCTGTACTGAGAATTCCCGCTGCAGCCATGCTTCTCTTTACGTCAACCACAAAAACCGTATTTATGTTTGTGTCGCATAAGTCCTATGACAAGACAACACTGCAGGGAAAAAAGCCTGTGAATAAAGAGCATTTGAAAGGTAGCTGGAGCAACTGTGTGTTTAGGATGAGTATCTTTATACCCTAACTTGCACTGTGACTGACGATAAAGTCCAGTGAAGTAAAAGTTGTAGCTCTTATCATAGTGAGTCAACCCCAAAGTTAATTTGTTTAATTTCTTACCAGTAATAAAATTCCCAGTGGAAGACAGAAGATTCTGCTGGCAGTCAGAGTGGTTCCTGTAACGCTACTAGGAAAACCAGAATATTTTCTCTTCCACTATGCTGTGGCTTGATGCTAGCATGTGTATCTTCAGCACTTAATGCAGAGATAAAATAAGACACAAAGATTTTGCAAAGGCTTATAAGGCTCTGGAGTGACTGCATCCCACTGTCCCAAGCAAAAAGCTACCCTAGGGCTGACAGAAGTGAGATAGTCTGTACTGTGTTTTATTTTTCATCATTTTATTTTACAGCGCTTTTAATAGTAATAAAATTTTAGTGTACATCTATGCTCTGGATACTTTTACTACCAATGTAAATGCTATTTTTTTTTTTTTACATCAAGGTCCTAAGATACTGTGTTGTATTAAAGTATGTAGGAATATACTCCTAGGGTATTACATTGTATGAAATTACATGGGAATGTCCCTGTATTTGCTTTCATGAAATTTCCTGTTATTGGGCCAATTAATGATTATGCGATTTGTGTTTCGACAACAAGAATCTCTGTAAGAGAAAAAAATGAGGCAACAGAGTACTGACTCATCAGCAGATAAAGGCAGAAGAAAAACAGCTTTTCAGATTCCATACCTGCCTCACATGAATTTCTTGTTCCTTCCCTGCACTTCAACCAGGCTATCCTGTGCACCCTTGCTCTCTTTTTTTCACCAGCCTCTCCCAGTACCTATACCTATACTTCACCAGAAGGAACAGTAGAGGACCAACTTTCCTCATTTCCTTCCAGCGTCACTTCCAACACTGTCGTGTTCCCTACTGCAGTTCAGTGATTTGCAAAATGGTATTTTAAATCAGATTATTCCAAAATTGCTAAACTCTGTAAGCTATTACAGAGAATTGAATTTCTTGAATGTTTGCTGGGGAATGATGCTACGGGTTATTCATACCATTTTTTTCAGCAGTTTAGGAGCATCAAAATATGATGCTTGATTGGAGATATGTATTTTTTCTCTCCCTTCCCCCTTTTAAATGTTCTTTTGAGGCAGAAGATGCGTTTCTTAGTACTTGTCTGGAATTTTACTTGCTGTCATCCTTCCACTAACTTGTTGCGATCACAGATCCTTCTAGCATCCATTCCAGGTCAAGTATTGTAGTGCAAAAGCTTCAGATAATAACTCTTGAGGGTAAAAGAATCCTCCTCTTAGGTCAAAACAAAGGCCTATCTAAACCAATGCCAAGTCTCAGGCCAATAGCAGTTAGGTAGGGAAAAATAAGAAAGCACTTTGTGATATTCTGCCCAGCCTGCAGCTTATTGCAGCTCAAGGATAGGTACTGTCTTGGGTATTTTTGTTCATATGAAGGGAACTGGCACAATATGAAGCTCATTTTTAAAGGTAATTATTTTTATGAAGCTTTAATTTTTTTCGAACGTTTGCTCTATAAAGAAGCAAGTGAAAAAGCCTTACTACCTATAAAATCTGAGTTGCTGAAACCTAAATTTGCACAGATCTTAAAGTAGTAAACTGTTTATCAAAGTAGTTTTTTGCTAGACATTTTGGAGTGATGACTCTTGTCTTTATAGATTTGTAAGGACATTGCTGAGACACTATGAAATTACTAATTGAATTCTACATATATTACTATATATAACTTTTTTTAAATTACTGAAAAACAATAATATTAATGGTTAGGTTGTGTTCTGGCATAGATCACCTTTCCCTTTTTAAAAGTGGGTTAAGCAGTTAGCAGAAAAAGCTTTCAATTTTTGTTTTGCTCTGTTCATCTGCAACTAATAATATGAAATAAACTTAATCCATCTCTGTTTCAGGCATTAATTTTGTGGCCAGTGATTCACAACAAGTTTTGTTTTCCTGAAAATTGCATTAAAAATTGCGATTATGACCACAAAGATTCTAAAAATAGATAATGCTTGAGTTCTTTCTATGAGTACCACCCACTATGAGTACAACCCCTAGTTTGTATTTCTAAAGAAAAAGTGCATTGGGAAAATAGGAATAGAAGATTTTGGATGGGAAATGAAGTCAGAAAAAAAAATATATGGGAGGGTGACTGTTAATGAATCCATTGTAAAGACAATTTCTGTGTCCTGGTTTCAGCTGGGATAGAGTTAATTTTTTTTCTAGTAGTTGGTATAGTGTTATGTTTGGGTTCAGTATGAGAAGAATGTTAATAACACACTGATGTTTGCAGTTGTTGTTAAGTAGTGTTTAGACCAAGTCAAGGGTTTTTCAGCTTCTCGTGCCCAGCCAGCAAGAAGGCTGGAGGGGCACAAGGAGTTGGGAGGGGACACAGCCAGGGCAGCTGACCCCAACTGGCCAAAGGGGTATTCCAGACCATGGGACGTCATGCCCAGTATGTAAACTGGGGGGAGTTGGGCAGGGAGGGATCACTGCTCAGGAGCTAACTGGGCATTGGTCTGTAAGCAATTGCACTGTGCATCACTTGTTTTGTATATTCCAATCCTTTTATTAGTATTGTCATTTTGTTATTATTATTATTATCATCATTATTAGTTTCTTCCTTCCTGTTCTATTAAACTGTTCTTATCCCAACCCATGAGTTTTACCTTTTTTTTTTTCTCGAATTCTTTCCACCATCCCACTGGGTGGGGGGAAGTGAGTGAGTGGCTGCGTGGTGCTTAGTTGCCATCTGGGGTTAAACCACGACATGATCCTTTTTTATAACAAGAAATACTGATAACTAAATGCCCATGACTATTATCTATAATAGCTTCTGCCCCACTAATTTTAGACATCTACCAAAAATACTGTATGAAACAAAAGTAAGAATGACCAAAGATACTGTTCACTCTCATAAGAGAAACTATATAAGGTAAACAAAAGCTATATATTGTCAAACTGCAATGTCTACAAATAATACATCCATGCTTGTGGGAAAAGAGGGAATGTTTTCCTAGATACTGTTTAGGCCCATTGCCTAACCAAGAAAGCAGATATTTACGAAAACTTTTAATTTGTACCTTTTCAATCTGCAGAATGATCGTAGTGTGGAAGTGGATTTTGTCCTTTATTAAACATAAAGGAATACTTGTTTCCTATTAATAATAAGTTGTTGTTATTGTTTATTAATTTAGAAATGTTCACAAACTAATGGTCTGATTAGGCTCAGGAAAAGCTCACTGTGTTGCCAAAATATTTAAATTGCTTGAGAGAAACTAGTAAGGGGCATGCAATTTTGTCAACACTGCAAATAACAGAAATGCACTAAAATAATCTCCATTCTGTGTGTCATAACTATATAGTTCATATAGTTAGATATGCTGTAATTAAGTGCTAACAAACATGAACAGTCTTTTAATAAAGACAGATGTAAAAAGAATATTCCAAATAAAATATTCCTTTTCATTTTTTGAAGCTGTGGGTTATTAGTTCATTTGTTGACTGTTGCATACACTCTTGAAAGTTCAGAGAACAAAACTACTTTTTCTCCTCATGTTCCTTGCTTATTCTTTTCATACTGTAGACATTAAAAAGAGATGTAAGTCACCTCATGGTGGCTTCCTGCATTTGTATTATTCTTGCATATAATACCTTTGAATTCTGCCAAAATAGATTTTGTAAAAACACCCCACCAAACAAACAACAAAAAAAATTCAAGTCTTGGGAAGATGGGACCAGAACAGATGTAAATATCTGTCTAATGGCTTTTTTGTTGTCATTCTTTGTAGAAGTGTCCAATAGCGCACATATCTGTCAATAAAAGCATTGGCTCCACCATAGATTTAAGTTGTAGCAGTCTGCATATAATGTAAGAATATCAGATAGCCAAGAAAGACCTTAGCAAACCATGCCTTAGTAACTGCTTTTATATGAAAATAAAAGAAAACGTTCCTCGGTTTTGGGAAATTTTGTGTTTGTGGAATTCTTTTTCACTCCAATTTTCAGTAGTCAGTTAATTTTGATTTCTACTTATCCGGGTAAAGCTCAGGGATGGGTGAGGGAGAAATGTTTCAGAGATTCAAAAGTACGTTGATTCTGTTGTGGTTATATTAAGGGGCAACAGCGTGTCCTCTTATGAAAGTTCAGTGGCAGTTTTCTGTCGCGTTTGAGTTGTAGCTAAACTAAAACATATTTTGTAGATAAACGAAAACCTGATAAGGTTTCTGATAAGCTACATGGCGTATCTGCTAATTAATCAGACTTAGTTATAAAGCCTGATACATTAAGAAGCAGTTTATAGATAAAGAAGCAGAGAGGTTGATGGTTTTGAACTGGGGCAGGACGACTTGTTATCACTTCACTACGAGGACTTCACAAGGCCGATGGAACTTGCAGCACTTTAACAGAGCTGAAGCCCTCCGACTCCAGCCCTCGTTACGACCTTGCTTTGCGTTTCCCTGATCTCCTCCTGCTGCCTGCCCTACCTTGGGGAAGGTTCCTCCTGCCTTCTCAACGGGTTCCTGTTGCTTCTAAAACTTCAGACCTCCGTGCTGTTTAGGTGAAAATGTGTTTAATGGGCAGCCTGTTACTAAGCAATGTCAGGAATTGCACCTTGGTGTTGTTGACTGTGTTCTTTCTCTAGTCTGTTTTATTTAGTAGATTCTTAAGAAAAATCATTATAGGCATTATTCAGTTTAGGAATGTAATCTCTCGCACAGCTTTGCATTGATTGCAAAAGTATACAGTTTAGTCAGCTGTGTAACCAAGATATAGCATCAAGTGAAATGTGCACCGAAGATACAGATCAAAAACAGGCGTGAGAAGGAAAACAATGAGATAATAGCAAGATCAGGTCACACAGCATTGTGTAAAACCAGAAATTTTGTCTGGGTAAGAAACTGAAGGAATGGAACTAGGACTGCTGCGTAAAGTGGATGGGGACAGAGGTGGGGGGACAGAAAGGAGACACTGAAGGTCAAGGCACAGAAACCAAGGGGTGTGATAGATAAGAAGTACAAAAGAAAATCAAGGCTACTTTTCTGTTTAATCCCAGGGTTACGCTTAAAACAAAGACTCGTCTCTCATGACCTTGCAAGTGGAGTACTGAGCCTACGTTGATTTAATGGTGCACACAGCTACTCCCTTTCTTTCCTTACGCTCCTGTACAGCCAAAGCGAGGCAGATGCCGCAGCGAGGGGCAGACTCAAATTCTCTGGTTGCTCACGGTGAGCAGCGTTCAAAAGGACGTGAGCGGTGCAGTGACACATAAAAGATGTAACCTAGATACGGAGCAATCAATTACCTTCCTTTAGGTACCTCCCAGGTGGCTCTGTTCCATTTGAAGTTCATCAATCAACTCAGTTCAGGACTTCACTCCGCTGTGTAGTATCTGTTCTGGGAATTGCAGCTCCTATGCCCTGCAGACCCTTCTGCAGTCGCTGATGTGCAGGGAGGAATCTTATTTTTTCCTAGGCATTGTATTCGTGTAAAAGAAAGTGATCTGTGCTCACTGCAAGATCAAAGCAAATGCCGCTTTCATAATTTCTGCAATATACCTTCCTTTTCAGCACACTGCCTTTTAATTGCTCATAAGCTAGTTAGGGAAGGGGAAGGAAATGAAGCAGTTTGGCATGAATTATTAATATTGGGAACATTACTAGCTTTATTTGAAACTGTATGCCCACTTGGAGAGATCGCCATTGACATCTAATATAAATAAGCTTGAAAAGTTATGATCATAGTAATGCTGTGGTTCTCTGTTGTTCTGTGATTTCTGCTCTACGGCACCAAATCAATGGTCTCTTAATCAGGAAACTCTATTATATGTTTTATTACAATATTGTGATGGTATAGTGCTTACTGGGAGGGAATGAAGAGTTGACTGTAATTTCTTCTCCCTAAAGATATTATTCAGCTTCCAGGAAGGAGTGGAGAAAAACATAATTAACTTGTTAAAATTCTGTGACAGGAATTAAAAGGCAAATGGCTATCTGAGTAATAAAAAGCTGAGTTACTCTATCTGTAAGTTACATTTACTGTAACTGATCCCAGCATAGAGCTTGTAATTTCAGGATAAAAACATAACTCATCCTTGGTTTTATCTGTTTTCAAACTGTTTTGTTATATAATTAAACACAGTGTGTACACTTCAGACACACAATTCATTTTTAACATACTTCATCTTGGAAGAAAAAAATGTCTTCTGTGCTTCTTCTGCCTGTAATACTCTGAAAATGTCAGTGCAATTTAAAAAAAAATTTTATACAATTATAATCCTTGATTGTGGAGCTTGCAAAACAGATGAGAGTCCTATATTAAACTCTTCAGTAGTTGCTCGATAAATTTGATTTTAAATGTGCTTCATTTACAAGCGTCTGTTCAGTTTGAATTGTTTATGATGAGATGAATATTTATATTCATATACTGAAGAAATAAAAGCTGGCTTAATATGTCAATTACTAATAAAGAATTTACAGAAAATACTGAAAATATGCTGATAACATGTAGAGTTTTAACATGACTGTGAAAAGCTCTTCCTGAAAAACAACAGAAAGGTCTTGATTTTTTGACCTTAGATGATAGTAGTCAGTTGAATTAGGAAATTAATTTATTATCATAATGTGAATCTGACAAATGCAAAGAAACTGTACCTAAAGTATTTTCCCCCTTAAGTCATCTCATTCAACAGTTCTTCAGAGTCCCAGTACAACCATGTTGCAAGGCGCACTCTTACTCAGGCTGGCAGTCTTACGACAATTAGCAAGCATTGGGTTGTCTGTGATGTTAAGTTATATTTATTGAGACTCAGCTCCAGCTGGTGCCAGAGTGGATACTTTCTATTGATAGATCTATGCCCTTTGGGCACATTTCTTAAAAAAGATTAAATGTTAAAACAAGGGGATATGACAGAAACATATTTCTGCGGTCACAGTTTCTCAAGAGAGCATTTTTTTTTTTTGGTTTGTAGTACTTAATAAATTCAAACAGAAAGACTATAAACAATACATTCTAGCATGAATTTTAACTAGCCCGATTAATACAAAATTGAAGTTCTTATATTAATCTCTGCATTGGAGATATTAATTGTTTATTTAAGCATTTGGGGAAATTGTACAGTTTGAGCTATACAATGAAAATAATTTAATCTGTAGAAATGAGCTACCTACCTCAGTCAAAATGTACAAATTTTGTTAAAATATGTCTCTGTAGGTAGCTCAGTGTATAAAGTTGTTTCCTTTTTGAGGTCTGTGAGATCTACTGAGGAATATATGACAATACAGTTACAGACTCTGAAAGAATATATGAGGATTATACTGAAGTTATAGAGTTATAGTGGAAGACACAAGATTTATACTAGCATTTTACCTTTGGCAGCCCAGAAATTTGAGCACTGATATTAAAGGGAAAAAAAAAAAAAAGTACAGTATACATTCTGCTATTGTACTTAGTAAGTTATCTAATAGAACAAGAAGCACCCTGACTAGTTTTTCCCTGACATTATTCACCAGAACAACTCTTTTCAAACAGATCTTGCTATTAGCAGAGATCTTGATATAAGCAGGAAACCCCAATATTAGCAAAGATAAGAAAAGAAACTGTTAGGTATCATGACTAGTTCTGGAAAATTCTGCTCTTTTTTTAATAATCGCACACCAAATTCAGAATTTATCAGGCAAGTTATCACACAAATTTGTCTCTAGCCTGTGTAATACTGCAGTTCAGGTTTTGCAGTCGTTTTGTTCCCAAATACCGTGCCTACCCAGGCAAAATGAAACATAAGTAATCGAACACGTTTCCAGTTACTAAATGGCAATTATATCTCACTAGAGCATGGCAGTTTGGTTGCCAAAGCATAAGCCTGGTACTGAAAGAAACACTTTTGTTGCTCAGTGTTCTTGCTTGCCTCTCGTATTGTTCTATTTTCTGTTCTGCTGCTTGAACATAATTTTTTTACCAATTTCCATAACCAAATAAGGTTTTTAAAGCCACTTCAAAGATATCTAATAATTTAATTTGCAATTTCAAGATCTTTGCTTCAGTGGATCTATTGCGTCAATCAGCACTGAAGCAATTATTTAATTTGCAGTTATACATCAGATTACATAATATTTACATAATTAGCATGCATAAACAAGAAACGATAACTTCATGACAGAAAGATCGTGATTCTGACAATGATAAGGAATGCAAATATTTCCTTCTGTAAAAGATCAAGTAAATGAAAGTAAAACGCTTATAGGCCTGGAGGTGGAATTGCTGCCTGAGTCTAACTTATTTACCATTGATCTGATCAATACTTTAACTGAATAAAATTAGATAACATTGTGTTAACGTATGACCTTTTCCATGTCTGTTTTGTGTTCCTGCAGTTAATGATGTAATGGCGAGTTGGAATATGTACTGTGAATACAAAGACATTAATTTGAATAGTAAGAGTCAGGGCTCTGAAGTCTGCTTTAAATTCAGCTTTGCTCTGCTGGTGCAGGGTGCTTTTTGAGATTGCTGCAGAGGATTTTAGTAGCTAGCAAATGATTTCTAGTGATAGATCCTTAAGGGTGAATATTCAGAACAGCTTCATTTCTGTCTCTGTATACCTGCAATTTTCCATTCACAAATAGCCTTGAACATGCATATTAAGTTGCTGAGAGTCTCTTAGAGTACCTCTATCCTGGCACACTGAAGATCTCTCATTTTCTGTGGTTCATGAACTCACTAGTAATCCAGACTATACAAGTTTGTACTCGGGTTATTTCCTGGAGCCATGGGAGCCTGGACATCAAGCTTGGGTTCCTGCCACACATATCTAGTTTGAGTGCAAACCGTATGCGATCTGGTTCCTTAAACCTCCCGCGGCTGCTGTGGGGCTGCGTGGTTTGGGAGGGTTGGTTCCAGAGCACGTCCGTTTCTCTTAGGTTTGTGGGCAATTTCCATTTGCTCACTCAGCATCTTGTGGAGAGTTGCTCTTCAAGAAGTGCCCCACGGACACAGCCTGCAAAGGAACTGGTCTAACGTAGGAATCCGTCTGTAAAGCTGACCATAAATGCGTATGGTTCTGCACTCTGGATTTGGACACTGCACCATGTATCGGACCCTGAGGGACTGAGTATCTTTGCTCAGTGGATACTTCAGATGAGAGACATTGAGTGAAACTGCCCCAAAGCCTCCATCAATGCTCCAGCTACAGTTATCTAAGAGCCAGCAGCCCAGCAACGGTCTCTGCAGGGTATTAGGGGGGCGATTAGCTTGAGGGGCTGCAGGGGCATCACCCATAGGTTGGGATTCAGCAAGATGACTTGATTGAGATTTGACTATTGTAAATGGCTCTGTAGTTCTTGTAGGAGCAGACTGGAATTAGACTGTAGCTCTGGCTTTGGTTTCTCTTGTCGCTGTTCTATCAGCTGTCCCCTTTTCTCTCCTCCTCATACTGCCCATGGCGGTGGGACTGTACTATGTGGGCCAGCCATAGCAGGACAGTGTGTTAGCAGCACTTGTTTGCACAGGAGAAAGATGTCATGGGAGCAAATTGTAAGGACATTTTTTCTCAATCTTTGCATTCAAATCTATCTACAGGGCTGTAAGCTTTTCACTTGGCTCTTTGTTAAAATTTCCATACCCCAAGAAGTTCTGTTTGTTGTTTCAGCTAGACTTTTTAGGTTTTCAGGTTTTACCATCGTTAAATATTAACTTATATATTCACTAGAGGCTGGTTGCATTCTTGCCTCTCCCTAAATTTCTGGATGCTTGCTGCTTCTTCCCGGGCTCCAGCTTGTGTTTAGAGGAAGGGCAGCTGGCTGTAGGATAAACAGTGAGCAGATTGCATAGATGGTATTAGGGAACCAGCTGTGAGAAGAAGCCACCACCACATATGTTGTCATGAGAGGAAAAACTGCTTGCATGATAGAAAAAGTGTGTGTGAGGAAAAAAAAAGTCAGAGTAAAATAAAGTCTTGAGCAAAAAGGAGCAATGAGATGGTTCTTCTGCTGGAGTTCATTCCTGTCACTTTGATTTCATGTTTTGTCTTAAAAGGCCAGAAAACGTGAATAGTGTGGACCTGTTTGCACTATTCAGTTGGTGATGAGATATCCTTGCTGTGCATATAAAACTGTACCCTCAGCATAAATGTACCCTCAGAGTCTCTTGTTTGTTCTCTTCCACTTCAAAAGTTACTATTCACCATTGAGTGGTCTAATATTAATTGCATTCATGTGACCAGAAGTTCAAGCACTCCACCGATTCAAGTCTCTCCTCCAAGCACGAGTGCCTAATATTAGACATCTTGATGTAATTTATGCATTCAAATAAATGGTGGGATTTTCAGAAGTGTCAAACAAACAACTGAGATCCCCAAAAGTTGACTTAGCTAGCTGATTTTTGGCTACCACTCTTTTTTCAGTGAAGGGGCTTTAAAATAGGAATTCTTTCCGGTGCTGATCTACAAAATAAGATATTAGTACATGAGATTTGAAGTGACATACTTTTAATTAGATTTTATTCCTGTTAATAGTGGAATTGTTACCTCATACAAAGAATTGTTTATCTACTAGGTATTTTCATGATTACCATTTTGTAGCCAACAGAAAAAGTGAAGTATAAAATCCTCAAGGAATTACCTTCTATTCAGCCTGTGAAATTAGAACGGAAAGTCAGGACAAGGCATGCCAATGGGAAAAGATAATCCTTGTAACTTATCTTCATGTTCCTTAGTTGTTGCTCAGTTACTTAGAAAGTAATACACCGTCTCCAGATAAGGCGTACCCGTATTTGTAATTATATTTTAGCAGATCTGTTTTGAGAATGATGGCTGCTCAGCATTTCCCATAAACAGCCTAGATCACTTGCTGATGACATTGCTTGCCATGCCATGTGTGCCCTCAGGGCACATACACTGCTCAGCAGTTCAAGTGTTACACCAAGAAGATCATGCTAATGTGCTATCGTACCTGATAGCTTTAGTCGTAGCATTTCTGTTACTGATAGAAGATATGAATAATTGCAGTAAAACAAGAGTATAAAAATTACTGGATTATTGACCCATTCTCTGATGTTTGTTTGTGTCTCTTTTACCTGTGCAGGAAGGTCTCCAGCATCTTCTCAAGGGAAACTGCCATTTGCTGGTGCGCTTGGAAGCCCGTGACTCTGCAGGTGTTGCCCTTGCCTGCCTGTGGGGATGGTGTGCCTCCGCAGCCAGGTACGTACGGGCTGAGTCACTCTTACTGTCACAGTTGCAGGGTGCACTGCTTCAGTCTACTTTTGATTCTCCCAAACTCTTTCTTTCATAAACGTTTTATGTTTTAGTGCTACAGATTCACAGGGATTGGAGGATACAGTGGGCAGACTTCTGGTGCTTTGAAAGGTCGCTACTGAAAGAGGCACGTTTTAAAAATAAGTTTCTTTGTGAATTTTGAAGGCCTTGTCTTGCGACTTTTTTTAAGTTTCAGTAGTAAAATATAAAAAAAATACAGTTCTGTGTTCAATACTGAAGAAACTATTATATAAACATGTAGAAATAGACCATATCCCATATTGGCCTATGTAGTAAGAAATACCTCGTCCAATAAACTGTCAGTACAATGAAAAGGTAACCCTTTAACCTTTTTGTAACCTGAGTGTCATAAGCAACAGAACCTATCATCCCATCGTGTGCATTGTTAGGGGTCGTGTCTGCCTTTCTAAATATAATAGTCTTTGGTGTTTATTTGTCAATCATACAACTGAAATTTCTTTCTGATTAGATAGAAGGTTTTCATTAGAAATAAAGTTTTAATTTACTGTAGGCATATCTAGCTTTTTCCCATTACTTCCATTATTTACAGGACATAGATTGTTGCTTGGGCCTATGCAGGCAGCAGAAAAAGTTGTGTAGTTCCTTCTCTGAAGAATATGTGGTCTTTTCACCTGCACAGTCGACATCTTTCTGGTAACAGGAGATTCAGAGGAGTAGTACCGGCAAACTTTTGAATTGTTGAGAATTTAGTCAGAAAATGAATATTTGGTCAATATATAATTTTCATGAAAATCTAACCTTATTTAAGTAGCATTTATGAAAAAACTTGGAAGATGATCTTTAACTGTAAACTCATTTTGCTATGTGAGTTCTGGAGAAGTTTTCTGAGTATGTCTAAGAGGAATTTGAGTAAAAGATAGAGGCCAGAACATAAGAATGGACTTTTGTGGAGTCTGGGACTGAATTTGTGGTTTGCTAGAAATGAGTCACATCTAGCAAGAAAGAGCAGTGTTCTTTTAAAAAATGTTTTTTTCTATTATACAAGATAAGGATACAGATTTTCTGCTGGTTTTGACAGAAAGAATAGCATCTACTGTAGACAAACATGGCAAAAAGATGTATTTTGGCTGGTATTATTTTACCAAAGTATGAAGTGTCCTACTTTAAAGCAAATCAAAACTCTGAAGTAAAATGAGACTCATTTCAGTAGAGTGACTGAAATGTTCTGTACTAACAGTGGAATCATTATTATCATAAAAAGTGTAGTTCATTTTCTTTTGCAGAATTGACTTTCTCTGCTATCTTGCTGTGTCTTTTACCTTGAAAAATCAGGTCTTCTTTTGCACATGCTGGCTTACTTTTCCTCTTGCTCTAAAATGTATTTTTGACCAGAATGACCCAACATCTGTTTCTGAATGCAAACACATGTCCTGAAATATCAGAAGTCTGAACTATCTCAATTTTAGATACTGTCTTCAGTAAATTTATGTAAGACTCAACAAGAACATGCTTTAAGTTCACAAAGAGTTGTTCTTTTAAATTAATCTGAAGTCCCTGTTTTACATACTGCGAAAGTAGGTCCATATAGTCACATTACTTGTATGGCTGGTAATCAGTGCAAAGAAATGGCAGCTTCTGAATCTCTGCTCTACTATCTTAATCTTACCAACCTTTTACTTCAGAATAACTATACAAATATCTCATACATTCATATGTCTCATATTCTTCAAAGTAAAATTTCCAACATTTTTATAGTAGCATCACTACTTAGGAAGAAGTGTGGATAGTGTTTCCCTTTTCCAATATATTGCTGCTGAAGGGCCATGGTCATTATTAAAGAGGTCTGCAAACAGGAATAAATTTATTTGATAGACAGAATGGCTCGCAGACTTTAATGATAATTTCACCAAGAATTTTATAATCCCACTTTACTGGAATTAAAATAATTTGTTGGTTTTAATAGACTAAAAGCTGCAAAACACTGCAGTTAAAGAAAAATTTTGATCGCAAGATCAATAAGGACATTGCACATCCTCAAGCTGTTTCTCAAAATTTGACAAAAAAATCCATTCTTAAGACTGGCTAGCTGGAATAATCATAGTATCCAGATCAAGGTCATGCTAATCTAATAATCGTTATTTTAAGATTTACTATGTGTGTAAAATCGTGTTCAGAATCACGAGTGACTTGGATTCTTTTTTTAGCATTGCTAGTATTATGAGAATATAGTTATTTTGTCTTTATTGCAGTTTGTGATTGGTGGGTCTTTTCAGTATTGCTGAGCTTTAAATAGAGATTTTATGTCTTTTGATAAAAATTAAATGTGATTTAGTTGAGCTTTAGGAAGGAAAGTTGGCAACTTGTTCATGTGGACAAGATAAGACAACGAGTTCAAGGATATGCTACTTAAATGAAATGATTTTAAGCAAATAATGACCTTAATTCAAATTAAAGAAAAAGAGGAAAATTTTATTTAATGAATATTTTTAATTTTATGCTGCATTTGCACTTCTTTTTGAAAGAAGTTACCAACTCATTATTTGCAACGGTTGTAATTGTTATATGCAAATTATAGGCCTGACAATATATGATACTTCTCAGAATATGGTGTAGTCCCGAGACTGCTTCTCCTCTATCAAATTGGATGATATTGTTTCAGCAGGGTTCAAAAATTATTAGGAGACACATATAAGACAGACACATACAAGGAAGTGAAATTTATTAACCTAGATAGTGAAATATAAGAACAAGGATTACAATGCATGAAATTTTTGTGTAATTTTATGAAATATACAGAGTAATCAATTACTTTTTTTCCTCATATTTATCAGTGGGATGAAATATAATTTCTTTATTTTAAACAAGATAAAGAACAACCCAGATTTGACATATTTACTAATTGACCCAACAGCTCTAGCAATTTAACCTTTTCAGAGGTCAATGGGAACAGCCAAATCTGTGTATTCTTGTTAACAAATGTTACTGTCTCTTCTATGGCATTTCCCTCAATTTTTAATTAGCAAAAACATGTAACTGAGCTCCAACAATTATTGCCACATTCATTTGAGTTAATTTCTAAGCTGAAATAGCTGTCTGGAGCCTTGTATCAGATTGTATGCTGCAGTAGCTATCTGCAATACATTTTCTCATGAAGAAGCAGCCAGCCAGGATGACTAAAAAAAAAATAGAAAAAATTACAGCTTTTGCTGTCATTTGGATGAAAAAATAAGTATATTGTTCCTATCAGAGCCTCAGTATTTGTTTCATTTCCTAAATTGAATGATTTTATCATTCTATAGTTAGTGAAAACATTTAAGGAGGATTTAATAAAGCTTAAGGAACTGAAAAGAGCAGTCAGTGGTCACTTTTAGACGGACAACAATCACAGCAGAATAAAGTAATTTTGTGTGCCCCCTGAAATGCAAATTTAAGTTTGTATTGGTTTTGCATGGCAATGTTTTGGTAGTGGGGGGGCTACTGGGGTGGCTTCTGTGAGAAGCTGCTAGAAGCTTCCCCCATGTCCGACAAAGCCAATGCCAGCCAGCTCCGAGACGGACCCGCCACTGGCCAAGGCCGAGCCCATCAGCAACGGTGGTAGTGCCTCTGGGAGAATGTATTTAAGAAGGGGAAAAAAAAGTTGCTGCAGAACAGAAAGTGCAGCCGGAGAGAGGAGTGAGAATATGAGAGAGAAAGAGCCCTGCAGACCCCCAGGTCAGTGCAGAAGGAGGAGGAGATGCTCCAGGCGCCGGAGCAGAGATTCCCCTGCAGCCCGTGGGGAAGACCACGGTGAGGCAGGCTGTCCCCCTGCAGCCCAGGGAGGTCCACGGTGGAGCAAATCTCCACCTGCAGCCCAGGGAGGACCCCATGTCGGAGCAGGGGGATGCCTGAAGGAGGCTGGGACCCCGTGGGAAGCCCGCACTGGAGCAGATTTTCTGATAGGACTTGTGACCCCGCAGGGGACCCACGCTGGAGCAGTCTGTGCCTGAAGGACTGCAGCCCGGGGGAGGGACACACGCTGGAGCAGTTCGTGAAGAACTGCAGCCCATGGGAAGGACTCACGTTGGAGAAGTCTGTGGAGGACTGTCTCCTGTGGGAGGGACCCCACGCCGGAGCAGGGGAAGAGTGTGAGGAGGAAGGAGCAGCAGAGACAATAAGTGATGAACTGTTGCCAACCCCCATTCCCCGTCCCCCCATGCTGCTGTTGGGGAGGAGGTAGAGAAAACTGGGAGTGGAGTTGACCTGGGAAGGAGGGAAGGGTTGGGGGAAGATGTTCTAAGATTTGGTTTTAATTCTCATTACCGTACTCTGGTCAATTGGCAATAAATTAAGTTAATTTTCCCAAAGTCAAGTCTGTTTTGCCCATGATGGCAATTGGTGAGTGATCCCTCCTGGTCCTTACCTTGACCCACAAGCACTTTGTTATATTTTCTCTCCCCTGTCCAGCTGAGGAGGGGAGTGATAGAGCAGCTTTGGTGGGCAACTGGTGTCCAGCCAGGGTCAACCCACCACAGGAATATGGAAAACCAAGCAATGTAGTCAATGGAAAATGGAATGCGATGAAAAGACAAAAAATTTGAAAGTCTCGTAGCCTCAGGTAAAAGGAAGGAAGAAGGGTGAAACACCAAATGAGCTCTGTCCCAGCATTTTATCTTATACCAGATAAAATAGGTTTGATAGCAAGTCTTGGTGGTACCAGGTGGCTGGAGAATAGTATTAAGAGTATCTAAGACAGAGGTAAAAAAGTCTCACCCTCTCCCCTCACCGAGGACCTGTTTTTCTGCCTCAACTATATGCAAGAATTTAGAACAAATTTTGAATCAGAAGAAAACTAATTACAGAAATTGATATTGGAAGCAGAGTAAGGTGACATAGTGTTGTGAATCATGCCAGACTAGCCCATCATTTTTCTTTAAGATGACTTGATGTTTTTAAAACAAAGAATGACTGTATGAAGGCCTGAGTTAAACATTTGATTTGGTGCTACATGTTAAATAATAAGTTTAAAAATAAAAAGGTGGGAAATGGTACAGGAACTGTAAAAATGATCACATGGGTTGAAATGAAGGCAATGTATGTTAAAAGAGTAAATGTTTAAAAGAAAGGAGGTTACTAGTAGAGTTCCTTAACATTTTATCTTGAAACTGAACTCTAGCATTCTTTAATGACTGGGGAGAGCCCTTCTGACTACAGGCAGTAAAAGCAGAATGAAAGACATCATGAATTCCTGAAATGGCCATTATTTGGTTTTTTACTTTTACTGTTTGTTTTCTGTGAATGCTCATAGTGAAGAAAAAAAAAAAAAAAGAAATTGTGAAATCAGGGATGCTGGAAGCAGTAAAGCAACAGATCAGTTCAGCAGGCATCCCGCCATCACATATTTGCTCACAGTACTGATAGTTGTAGTCATGTTTCTGTTCAGCTTGAGACATTGAGTCATACTGGGTTGTTTGGGGTTTTTTTGGAAGGCAGAGTGCAAGGGAGCTTAGAGTCATGCAGGGGTGTCTGATTCCCTACATCTAATTTCTACATACCTTTAACTTCCTAAAGCTACTAGCACTAATAGCGAGAATTCCTGGGAGAAGGCTGGTCCTTTTCTTTTTGTGTTGTTAAAGGAAAAATTGTGTCCTGACAGAGCCCGTCTTTCTCCATCGGTTTCTGAGGCAACTTATGCAACTTGTTTAGGTGAGGTGTCTGTTAGAAGCCAGCATATCCTATTTTAGCTGTTAAGGGCTGTAAAGAACAATTGTGAGCTGCATCTTGTAACAGACCAGTAAAATATGGAAACAGTACCTGACATACATACAAAGAGTAAATTTTGAGGGAGATGTTAGCGAGCCCTTAGTAAAACAAAGTTATTCTCTTAGGCTGTGTGTTTAAATAGCTGCTCCATTCCTCTTATTTCACCATTAATGGTTTACTATAAAGCAGATTCTGGCCGATGCTATTAGTGGAGCTGATTTGCCTTACCAGCTTCTCACTGCAGTCTCTTCACAAAGCATTTGTCTTAGAATCAAAATAATTTTGAGGTCCATATAAGTGATTAGTGGCTCTGCCTTCACATTTCTCTCTGTATTCATAGATAAAGTTATGTACCTTCATTGATCATATATGCAGTCAAGTGTGAAAAGTATTTCACATTTGAAACGTTCTAGATGTTAGCAAAGTCTGATGCTTTAATGTGAATGTACCCATCAGAAACTCTTTTACATATAATACATAGTATAAACAATATCCCCAGATATCGCAGAAAATGTGCATGTGCAGTAAATTGTAAGACAACCTTCCCTTTAATCAGAGTAGAAAATTTCTATAAAACGACTCAAAATAGCCTTCTTTGCTTGAAAAAATAAGACTTTTTGCTGCCATCACCTTGCTGTAGAAGTGCCTAAGCATATTGTCTTACTACTATGCTTTTCAATAGTTTGAGATCTGCTCACACAAGTCAATGTCTACTATCATACATCTCCTCCATCCACATTCCAGCTTGGAAAGATGTTCACAAGTTGAGCAACTTGCTATGCTAAGACAACTATTCATTTCACACTGTGATATTGGCACTGCTGATACACAGTTGTCTGCTCTTGTTCATTTAATGTGCCCTTTAAGTGCTGCAGAGTTGACTTAAAACCTTTGTGCCAGACAAGTGCAGCAAGAAATTAGTAACTGCCAGCAAAGGGTCTATTGAAAAATTTTCCTCTGTGATTCTTCCAACTGTTAAGTGAAGGATTATCATTGTGTATATGATGCTTACGCTCAGAACTCAGACGTGCTATATGGATCAAGATGACAACTTTCTGCAAGTAGTGAGCATCACTGGCTGAGTCATTTTCCTTCTGCACTTCTGTCCTGCCTGTATATTTTCAGGCTCAGCATGTGCAAACAGGCCATTGTCATATCACTGGAAGTATTTCATTGCCTGACAAGCTATTTTTCATCTGGGCTAATGATCTGTGTGAGTTTGCACTGATGTCCTGGAAGAAGAAATGCAGCGTGCCTAGCGAGGAAAAGAGAAATTAGGCAATGAAAGACAGCTGAATACCAGCCAGGTTGCAAATCTCTTTTTTTTTTGTGTAACCACTCAGACCTGCTTTGTCATCAGTGATTTACCCAGGGACTTTTGTGTGCTGCAGATTACACCAACCTTTTTTTTTCTAAAACTGTTGTCTAATTATGCTCCAGAATCAGTTTAAACCATCTTGTTATGCAAACACCTATTTGGCCTAATGATACAGCAAGAGTTGTTCCTACACGAGCTTAAATGATCGTGACCTTGTTTTACTAAATCTCCTTCTAGAGAACATCGAAGCTGTGTGTTCATCTACAGGGAGTTCTGGCAAGACTGACAGGCAGTGAGGCATGATGGACCTAATTGTTCTGTTGTGAATCAAAAAATAAGATGTAAAAAACTGTTCAAACTGATGCCTGACTTCTTCTGCATCAGAAAGAGTTTTTCGGGAACAATTTAAAAAAATCTCTGTTTCTCTGTGCTGTGAAGCACAAAGGAGTGGAAAAAGTGCCTCATTTATTTTCTTTATGAAAGGTCATCATAAGCCTTCAAAAGAAAGAATCTTTTCATTGTTTCACAAACTGAGGTACACTAAAGATATCAAGTGACTTGTCAGGTTTAAACAAGAGGTCAGTGAAAGGAGTTAAGAGTTCATGTCTCATAACTTTCGGTGTAGTGTTTTTTCTACTGAATCCTCCTTTCTGCCAGCTTTTAAAATGATTGCGCCATAGATGCCAGAATGAATGGATTGGGGGCCACCGTAAGGTGTATGGAGCTGCAAATTGATGGTAATTCTCAGGAATTTTGTGTGGTTTTTAGTCTAACATGTTTCATTGCACAATCAGAATTCATCTGAAGCAAGCTACCTGTGTGCAGTCTGATTGTGCAATGACGAATAGCAACTTTGTCATGATGTATAGCCCAAAGGAATCGGTGAGAGAGTAATGATGCCCAAATATGCATGGCAATTAGATATACATATGTAAATAAACCAAATACCGACAGAGTTAAGAACCTGTGTACCTATTCTTTCCTGCCACAGTGAAACAAGTCTAAAACATTTCATATATAGTGTAGTCAGAAGTGAAATAAAATATTTAGTCAGCCTGTATTGCCTTACAATTATTTCAAAGCAAAGAAAAATCCCACTGGGTTGATGAAAAAGTGCCTTTTTTTGCCACTTCTTGAAAGAAAGCAGTAATTGCATGAATGTGTTAAAAACGTATATGCATGAGTGACACTAACATGAAGTTATATGAAAACTTGTATTTTGAATGGGTTTACCCTGCCATTTGGGAATTTTTTAAAACACTTTGGTTGCATGGGATAAATATCAGGTTATATATCGTGTTTATGTTTTTCTCCCATAAAATACTAGAGACATGTAAGAAAAGAGAGAAATATATTGAGTATTTCATTTCAGAAACTCTGTTGCTGTGTATTTATGAATTAATACACAATTTTGGCCTCAGTTAGAAAAATAAACTGTCGGGAAACTATCACAAAGGCAATATATGCAGGCCGGTTTCTCCTATAACTGTTTTTTTGCTGTATTAGCTTACTAGCATGGGCTGTACAGTAACTCAATAGAGCTGCAAATCTACTGAGATTTTGAGTAAATATTCAGTCCACTTCAAACAGACTGCCAGCAACGTACTAGCAAGTTATAATGCAGACACAGACAGGTTTGCATAAGTCAGAGTCACTAAACTATCAAAATACTAATTGATTTCTCCAGGACAGTGGGATTGCTTTCTGTCATCTTTGCCGCCTTTTCCCTGAAGAATGTAACTAGACACCAACAGGCAGGTGGACACCAAAGGCCAGTGATCAGGCTTTTTTCCTGTGGATCAGAAAATCCTTGTTTTAAGAGCCTGTGATTCTACACTTCTCTTGTTATGGAAGAGAAAATGGATGGACCCTAAATAAACATTGGTAGATGAGTCCAAAGAGACTACATTAGTCTGTGTGATAAGAAACAGATATATTGTATTGTCAACATAACCACTATTAAGTGTTTTCATAAGCTTTGTGGTAAAAGAGATCTTTAGTGAGTGTCTTGAAGAAGGACACTGTGGTAACTTTATAAATGTTTTTGAGAAGCTCCTGTCAAATGTAAAGGTCAGCACAGGAGATGCTTCTTGTAAACTCTGAAAAATGAAAAGATCATGGTCATTGTCATGAGCTGAAAATATCAAAAAGGGAGCTAGAGATACTTCTTGAATACAAGTTTTTCACACCTATGAGCATAGAGACTCCACCCAGTACCTGAAGGAAGTAGGGGCCTGCACGGACTGTAACGGCAGAACAGGAGCGTGACAACTGGACTGCTTCTAAAGGGCTCAAAAGATCCTGAAATGTATGTTCAGTTAATTTCTGCTTTATTTGCCAATTTCTAGACACAAGACTACACGACCCAGTAATTCAAAAGCAATGCTGTAATGCAACAAAGCTATGACTAGACCAGATGAGCAGCCAGCTATCAATACAGTGTATGCGTTCAGATAAAAATTGTCATGTTTAAGAAAGGAGTTGAGTTTAATAAGAAATATTTTCCATGATGCATGAATATGGATTTAAGAGTTCATGCTTGGTCTTGGTCCTGGTAGCTATTATGGATGCCAAGTATGTATCTGAACATTTCTTTGCATCCATGTATTTGAAATGTGATTTCTTTCCCTCATGGAGGCGAGAACTTTCCTATATTGCAGCCAGAAGCTTTTGAGTCCACCAGCTCTGTCTGAGGTCAGAAGAAATACAACACTTCACTCATTTTTACTACACATTATAATTAAGTAACCTTGCTTTTTGTAATCTCTGTGAGTGAAGTTTCTTATGCATAGGTCCAAATTTAGTACAGGAAAACCTACTGAAAGATATACTTCAGTATGCCTTAAAGGTAAACTGACTGCCTTCCCAGTTTATTAGGTTGAGAGGTAAGTGAATTACAATTTTTTTTCAAGGAATTGCTTTGTAACTGATTACTGCTGTATCCTGAGAGATAGTATATTAATACCATGCAGTTCTTATCTTTCTCATCTTTCCTGATCAGAGCTTAGCTCAAAAGAAACTCTACGGTGTAGAATGATTCAGGGTTGGTTTGCTGGGATTTTTTTTGCTTTTCTGCCAAAAAGGACTAGACTCCAACTGTATTTAGCCCAGACATTCACTCTCTTTCAAGGAGTTAAGCTACAAAGGTAACTTTATAAAAGTATAAACCTGTGATGATTTCCCCCCACCCCACTAAACTCCAGTTCTTAAATCTGATTCTTCTGAGTCACTAATCCCTGAGGGCCAGGCCAAGGACAGAATCAAGGACTACCTCTACACTGCTATTAGAGTGAGCCCGTGGACAAGGGTCAAGGTCTAATTATCTACCTGTCATAGTATTACTTGCAGCAGTGCCTTTGGCAGCAGTTCAGGGACACACAGGTGTGACCTATGCATGAACTGACATAATAACACGAATTTGAAGTGTTTCGGAGGGGCTGAAAAATTCACGCAGCCTGCAGCTTTCCCCTCTGCCCTTGCCACGATGATGTTGCGCAGAGAAGACAACACAAGACACTTCACCGCAGGTGCTGGTTTTGACGCTGGCCGTTGCAGAGGTGTGAGGAAGCAACACACAAGATTAACTCAAGCTGCCAACAAAGGACACTATGGATGCCACGTACAGTGTCTTAGGGACTGGCTGGACAGTGGAGAGCTTCCCGTATGCTGTTTCTGTCTGGCACATTAGAGATGCAGATAATGAACCCTGTCAGACAAATCCCTGCAATTTCAGATGTTTCACACTCCCCCTCCAAGACACATCAAGAAAGATAAGGATCTGACTCACTCTTACCTTCACTTTCGCATACTTTCTGTTTCAGTAAAATCTGTTAGGTGACCATTTGTTTTTCTACTTTGTACCATAAGCGTTGCTGCAAAGTTTTTTTTCAGCAGTTGTACATAAAGAAAACTCCATGGGTGGGGTGGGGTTCCATCCATATGTATAATGTAGATAATGTATAAAATATTATACCTTTTTTTATGAATGGATATTTATGCAGAAAATATCCATTATATGGTAATGATATTTAAATAATAATAGAAGATTTAAGAAAAAACCCAAATATATTGCTACATAAAATACGCATATTTGTAGAAATATCTAAATTAACCAAGTAAATAAACATCTTAACTTCAATTCCTGTGAAAGTGATGAAGCAGCTAATCCTGAAAACCATTCCTAGGCACACAAAGGACAATAAAGTCACCAGGAATAGTCAGCACAGATTTACCGAGCAGAAGTCATGCTTGACCAAATTGGTAAACTTCTATGATGAAATGACTGGCTCAGTAGATGAGGGGAGAGCAGTGGATATTGTCTACCTGGACTTCCATAAGGCTTCGGACACTGTCTCCCATAAGATCCCCATAAAGAAGTATGGTGAAATACGGGCTGGATGAGCAGACAGTGAGGTGGACTGAAAACTAGCTGAACGGCTGGACCTAGAGAGTAGTGATCAATGGCACCAAGTCTAGTTGTAGGTCAGTAACTAGCACTGTACCACAGGGGGCAATACTGGGTCCAGTGCTGTTTAACATCTTCATTAATGATCTGGCTAATGGGGCGGAGTGTACCCTCAGCAAGTTCGTAAATGATGCCAAACTGGGAGAAGTGGCTGCCAGGCCAGAGGGTCATGCTGCTATCCAGAAGGACCTGGACAGGCCAGAGAAATGGGCTGACAGGAACGTCCTGAAGTTCATCAAGGGGAAAGGCAAAGTCCTGCACCTGGAGAGGAACAATCCCATGCTCCAGTATATACTGGGGGATGCCCAGATGGAAAGTAGCTCTGCAAAAAAGGACCTGGGGGTCGTGGTGGACACCAAGTTGAACATGAACTAACAATGTGCCCTTGCTGCAAAGGTGACTAATGGTATACTGGGCTGCACGGAGGAGTGCTGCCAGCAGGTCGAGGGAGGTGATCCTTCCCCTCCCCTCAGCACTGGTGAGGCCACACCTGGAGTGCTGGGTCCAGTTCTGGGCTCCGCAGTGCAGGAGAGACATGGACATACTGGAGAGAGTCCAGCAAGGGTCTGCTAAGATGATACAGGGACTGGAGGAAAGTCTGAGAGAGCTGGGACTGTTTAGCCTGGAGCAGAGAAGGCTCAGAGGGGATCTTATTAATGTATATAAATACCCGATGGGAGACAATACAGAAGAGGGAGCCAGGCTCCTTCCAGTGATGAGAGGCAATGGGTGCAAATGGAAACATGGCAGGTTCCCTCCAAAAATCAGGAAACACTGTTTTGCTGTGAGACGGACTGAACACTGGCACAGGTTTCTCAGAGAAGGTTTTGATGATATTCCAAAGCCACCTGGACATGGACCTGGGCAACCATGTCTAAATGGCCCTGCCTGAGCAAGGGCATTGGACTAGATGACCTCCAGAGGCCCCTCCCAACCTCATCCATTCTCTAATTAAAATACATATACCTTTCTTAATCTAATCTGAAGCTCATAAAGTAGCAGAAGAATAAAGAATAGATCTGAATGATATTCAGTGAAGAATGTTGAATTTGAAGGGGTTTTTCAGATTAGATTCTAGATAAAATGTAATAACCCATTTTTGTGTTTATAGAGTAATATACCATCAATATCATGCTTTATATCCCTGAAAATTGTAGCTGTTGGCCCTTTCTGACCTGGTTCCTGTACGTCCAGAGTTACAGGACACCATCGGCCACTCATCTTCAGAGTTTGTGATGAGCTACAGAACTCATGTCTGAACCTTTACTAGATTTCTTCTGAATCACTTATAATTATTTATTTCACCATGCATGTCTCCTACTTTTAAATATAAAAATATTTAAATGTAAGAATAATCAAATGCTGTGGTCTTATGTTCCTCCAAATGATTGTAGCTTTCTTTTCTCTTTCATTATAACCGCATATTCTTATCTAACTGCCAGTCAAGATAGGGACAACTCTGATTCACTACACATTAGTAGTTACAGATGCAAGTTTGTTGACCTGTTTACATAAGTAGAAAATCTTATGACTCATGTTATGTTTATGATCATGCCATGTTCCTTATGTTTTTAGTCAAAATAATCTTCCTGATTTTGTTTTTTTTAAACATATATTTTAGGTCAAAAGATAACCAGTTATCTGTAAAGTCTTATGAGTGGTGAAATAAAAGGAAGGTAAAGTAATTATAGTTATTCATAGGCATGTAGAAAGTAGATTATGTGATTTTATTTTTTTTTTTTAATAAGAGGGGAGAAGTGAATCCCATGGTTCCAAAACTGGAATATTGACTAAAGATTTTGCTGAAATAACTTCATTTGTATTAAGCAATTAAATTTATATTTAAGTTTACCTAATTAGTTTGCATTTGTTTTTTGTTAATTGGAACTTCAGCAATTTATTGAAGTTACTATTTTCTGATCAAACGCAACTCTCTAAATTCGTTGAATTTTACATTTTTTAGAATCTAGCCTAAGTAATTATTCAGTTGAAATATACTGTTTATACTAATAATCTAATCTACATTTTTCCTCTAATGTTTGTCATAAATAAACTTTTAGTACATTCTTCCCCTCTACCCCAGTTATTTCAGCTGTCACTCCTGAAATGTTTATAATTGTTATGTTCCTCACACATCAAAATAAGCCCAATTACTGCCGAAGAGCTAAACCCCATCTTTATTTTAAGAATCACAATGAGAAAAATGATAAATACTCTGTGTTTTGTGTTAGCTTTGGCTTGGATGTCAATTATCTAAATAATCAGTGTCTCTCGAGGATTCTGAGATTTTCATAATATGGAAAAAACAATTCTTGTATCTTATTGTTTTTTATCAAATTACTGTGCTTATTCCAGAAAGGGAAGACTTCAAATAATTCTGGTTTTTGGAGAAATTTAGTCACCTTCAATCAAGAATCTTAATTTAATCTTAATATGACTTTAAAGAGTCATATTTCATACTGAAATTGGTAGTACATTCCCAATATACACTTCTGTTTGTGACCTAAGCTCGCTTGTAAAATACATACTTTTTAGTAATTTTTAGGAAAAAATCTTTCATTTGTAAGGAGCAAGCAGGGCAAAAATTAACTCAACAATTAGCAGAAATGGATATTTCTGTGTTATGGTGGGATTATTTATATTTACTCTTCAGGCTTGTAGCATTTGGGACTTGGAGCAGAATTTTCTCAAATAAAGTGTGAATATCCACAAAATATACAACAGCTGTATGTCACTTCTGCGTGTGTCTCACAGTCGTCCAGCTGTTCCAGACAGGACACCGTGTCACTGAGGCATAAGAAGTGAGCTTTGGTTTATCAACCTATATTGGTTTAGTTCAGAACTGGTTTGTATGGAGTCATAGAATCATAGAATCATTTAGGTTGGAAAGCTGAGACAGCCTGTGGACAGATTTGTCTGTGCACAAAAGAGTATGTCAACATTACTTAGAACTTGCTTGGGGATGTTTTTGTCAAGATGTCACAGCAACATTATTGTATGTTATTTAAATAATTAACTTAATTTATCTATAATTCTTAAAGTACATACATCTGTCTCAAGGGCTAAATTAAAATTCCTGAATGTTTCTGATGGATAAATATTCTGGATTATCATTTTTGATCTAGAAGTCTCTCACAGAAAATCCTTGAGAAAATAAAATGGAGATAGTCTGAATTGAGGAAGGGTTGTCTTTCATTTACTTTATGTAATAGCAGTAAACATTTTTTACATAGTTAAGAAAAAAATGTTTTTGTTCTTACCATAGAATATTATTCCCCTTCACCTGCTTAATACAATTCACTTTTTCTATAAAGAGATACAGTATTCCTCATTAATGTATTTAATTGCAAAACATAGATTGCTTTGCTAACTGTAAATGGCATTATTTAAGCAATAAGAAAGAAAATCAAATTATCCCTCCAGAAGGATAATTATATATTTGCAAATACACTTCAAGATATCCTGCTTTGACCAGAGGTTTGAACCAGATGACCTCCACCAGTCCCTTACAATCCAAAGCTTTCTAGGATTCTGTAATCACTCAAAGTGTCAACTAAGGGATAATTTTTTATCTTTTCCCAGAAGATTTTCCCAAAGTTGTTGGGTCAGCTTCATGCCTTGTGCCTTAAATAGTGGGGAAAACAATTTGGTGTGGAGAACATGCATTCTATTAGCAATGGTAATATTGACTTTGCAGGTTAGAGTGAGGCTGCTGTGAGGCTGGAACTGAAATTTGGGGTATATGACTACTGTTACGTTGTGGACTATCCTAACACATAAAGAGGGGAAAGACTGTGGTGCTGCTCCTCCTCCTTCCATCAAAGCCTGCCATCCTGCTTACACATCAGTTCAATCTCTGGAGCTTTAAGACAGGTTGGGAAGACTGCAATCCTGTCCTCTCACTATTTTCCAAATAAATGTTTAGTCCTCCACTGGCAGCTTTTCTCTGCAGAAGTCTTTAAGAAACAAGAACAGAAGCACAAAAATATCAATGGACTTCAGTGTCTGATGTCTCTTAATACATGCAAAGAAGGAGAAAGACATGGAACAATACCTTTCTTACAGTTAAAGGTACCATTTAACCATTTAACTCTGGTTATCCAGACAGCTGGTAAAATGATTCCTCCTAAGAGTCAGCTTAATTAGCAGCTCAGAAAGCCATCAGTGGCAAAGGGGGAACTCGTTTGGCTTGGGTATGAGTAAAGTGCAGTGGTTTTGGAATTGCCTAGTTTCTGCAAAATAAGGCAATTATTTTTCTAAAAATCCAGTTATTGTATGTTTGCAAAGAAAGCTTTGCTACCGGAATGTTTTTTTTCTTTCATGGTATAACTTCAGGAAGGTGATGGTTATTGGGGAAAGGGGGAATAATGTGCCCTGAGCTGCTAGGAGACTTTGAATTATAGGACAGGTCTCTGCGTTGCAGCATAGTGCTTTTCCCATTCAAGATGCTTTGATTTAACAAGTTGTGTTATGGCTGTAAATACAAAGAAGAGTTTGCACAGATTCTTTGAATTGTATCAGAAGGTTTCAAAACAAAAAAGTCAGCCTTTGCTCTTTAGGAGAAGTTCCATGAAAACCTAATATTTAAAGTTTTATGTAATTTAACATAATATGTAGGAAAACTCTAGTTTTTCACCAAATATTATCAAATTGCCAATTAGTGATTTATTTTTATTATTATAGCATTTTCACTCTGTTCATCTGTGCAGCAGGAAAGACTGAAATCCGAACCTAAATATTTGTGAGACATACATATATTCCTTTGTTGGAAGAAGACGATCTTTTCCAGATTCTGTTTTATTAATTTTCTGCCTTTATAGCATACTTTCAACTTGTTTAAATAAAATTGACTAAAAATACTGTCAGCAGCTTTGGCTGAGAAGAATAATGATTTAAGCAACAAAGCACATTTAATCATGCTACTTGCTGAATTGGAGAGTCAATAGTACCGTTACAGAAAAATCACATTAAAACTTAGACCCAGCATGGAGAATTTGAGTTGTTTTTATAATTGGATCAGCAATGTTATAGGTTACATATACAGAGAGAGAGAAAGAGAGAGAGATTTCTGGTCAAAGTATAATTAATTGCTAATTCACATCATATAATTGTGTGTCTGTCTAAAATGCAATTCTTTAGGCATCGTCATACCCAACCACGGAGAAGTGAGAATGTTGTGTATATTTTTCACTAACATTTTATGTGTCTTTTTTGACTGTGTAATATTATCCTGCCTGGCTGGCTTACGTTAAATCAAGGAGTTTTTCTGAGGAAAACTAACAAAAAAGAAATAATGACAGTGATGTTAAGCCTTACAGAGACAGTGTAGAGAATTATTAATTGGTGAATGCATTTTCTGCCCTCAGCTAGATGGTCTGGGTTTACTTGTTATAGGACTGAACCTAGGATCAATCTAAAGCCATGAAGACCCTGGAGCTGGGAAGACTGTCAGCATCAGTCTAGTTAAGAAGCAACCACACAGCTGTGCAAGGTGTGAAGCTTCATCAGCCGGCATATTCCCAGGGCCAGGAGCAGGATGCCTAGGGCTGACAGAAAAAATATAAATGTGTCTAAGAGCAAGGCATTGCTAGGTTGTTATAAAAGGTCTGTCCATTCCCCCCCACACACAAAGGAGGCGTAATGCCCTAATAACCTCATTGGAGACATGAGTTCCTGCCCTGGTCCATCCCAGGTCTGTCACTGGAGAGCCATCAGCCCCATGGTCTGGAGGTGACACCCGTCACCTTGAGTCAATGGCAGGAGCTCTCCAGAGCACCTTTCAAACTGGGAAGGGTTGCTGTTTATGGAGATATGAGATTATGGGATGTAGCGGAAGAACAATTTTTGGATTGTACATCTTGGGATGTTTAGGGGAGGAACCAAACACAGGGAAGGAAGGGGCCAAGGTTGTTTTGGGGAGGAAAAGGCATAGGAAAAAAGAGGAAGAAGGGGATAAGAGGGATCGGTCACCTGTAAACAAATGGCTGATCAGTATGCTTGTCTGGCCACGACCTGCATATGATCAGCACAGTCTGTCCTGTCTTCTTATTAAACATCACTTCTAACTCTTTTCCTGAGCGAGGGGACTCTCTTATCTGTGTGCACGTACGTGTATGGAGGTCTAAGTGCCAACAACTGGGACAGGACCATGTGTCATGGGGGACCGTGAGCTTGGGGTGCCAGCAACTAGAAAGACCGGAGTGTTTGTGTGTGTGTGTGTGTGTGTGTGTATCTCAGTGTGTGATCGGTAGCTAACGTTAAGCTGCACTAACTGGTGAGTAGGATAAGAGGCTTGGGAGCCAACTATTGGAGAGGCTGTAAGTCTGGTACAGATACTGGAGAGACAGGAGGGTTTGCAGGTTGGCTACTGGAAGGACCAGGGGGCCTGAGGCAGCTCCTGTAGAGACCACTACTGGGGTTCAGTAGTGCTGAGACTATAGATCTGGACCCGCTACTGGATAGACTCATGGGCATGTGTGTGACTGGCCAGGAGGCAGCTAGGAGACCAGGGGATGCAGGGGCGCGCAACTGGATAGACCTGGTGTCTAAGGCCAGTTACTGTAGGGATCCATAGTGCCTGTGTCTGTGTGTGTGAGAGGAGGTCTGAGTACCAGGAGCTGGACACAGGCTGCGGGCTTTTGAGTTCGCACACCCGAATGCCAACACCTGGGAGACCAGTGGATCCAGTTACTGGACAGACCAGCTACTGAAGGGATCCATACGTTACCCACATGTATATTTTCCACTAACAGGCTTTCACCCTGATAAGCCTGAGAGCAGAACAGGATGGGGTCTTTTGTACTGTTTGTGGTTGTGTGAATGCTGTGTTTTCTACCAGTGTTGACCTCTGTGCGTATATGTATATATGATGTGGGTGGCTCTGGCTGGGGCGGGGGTGGGGGGGTGTCTGTGCATGCATGTCTGTTGGGACCCAGGAACAGGGAGCTGTGGCAGCCTTGCATATATCGGGCTACTGCATTTAGCAGCTCTTAGCAGGCATAAAATCCCTTTTAGTTTTATCTTCATTGGCTAAGAGCCTCTGAGTAAATAAACAATACTTTTTTTAAAAATATATACCTTTGGGCAGTTATCTGGGAAGAGGTGGGTGCTGCCTGGCTAGAGTCCTTTCTGCTCACTTGCTGAGCAAGCTAGGTATTTAAATCACTGTCTTAAGAGCTACAGATATTCATTTGCATCATGCTCTGACCAAACAGCTTTCCTAAGAGGCTACACTCCTAATTCAGTCACAAGCTGACTAGAACAAGAGGAAGCTCATGTGAGACATGTCTGGATTGGAACACGCTGTAGTCTCTCTATACCCATCTCTCTAGACGTGCTTATAGAGGTGTTTAAATCAACTGCATTTGTAGAAGCCTGGAGGGCAAGGTCTTTCTGCTACAAAACAGAATGTGAATATGCATGGTGAACAAATTACTTCAGTTAAGAGAGATGTTCTTTGGTGAGATGGAGGAATTCAAGCCTGTAACTTGAAGGGTGCTCTTGAGAAGTGCCAAAAAATTGCCTAAACTTGCACATAGCAGTACAGTGAGCTTTTCTCTAATCACATTATTGAGGGTTCTTTTGATTTTTTATCCTTGGATGCTTCCTATTCATTGCTGAAATTATAATGCATCTTCATAACAAACAGCATACTGAGGTATTTCAAATCCCACTAAGCTCATCACTCTATGGGTTATCACACAACACTTCACTTCCAGCTTTCAGTCACTGAGATCTGCTATTTCTGCTGCAGATTAATAGCCTTATTCAGTATCTATTTGTCTACAAGCTCTGTTGAAATAGCACATTATCTTTGATTGGAATTTGGATGCAATTCACCAAATATATTTATGAGTTTGCTGCTTAACTGGTAACACATGAATAATAATCAAAGACAAGGAGGTAATTCATTGATGTATTCCTTATACTTGCCAAATACCGTTACAAACTGAACAAATCTGAAGCTAGCAGTCAAATATTTCAGCACTAAAATGTATTCTCTGGTCTAGATATGAAAGTACGCTATTTTCTAACTAATTCTATTCTGGCCTTTCTTGCAAGAAGGATCATGGGAGGATTTCATGGATGATGTGTTTGTGGTTATTAGTGACACATTAACCTTGCAGTTAAGTCTGCGAGTGAAGTTCAAGTCGTTTGCTTGAACCTTGCAGTTAAGTCCTTTTCCATCACAGCGAGCCATCAGTACAACATGGTACAGAAAATGTAAATGTGATTCTGATCCTGAAGGATGTCAGAAGTATACAGACATGTACAGTGGTATTAAAGTGAAAAATACAACGCATTGCTATGACCCTAAAATGAACTCTGAGCAATTTTGTTAATCTGGGTCCAAGAAGATGAATTTAAACAGGAGGTGAGGAAGAGACAAGAGCTGTCAGCATGATTAGGAGAATAGATGACCCCGTTTATGGCATGTGAATAATTATGGTCTGTGATTATTTGAACACACAAGGTTGTCATTTGAAACTGAAGCTGAAACCCTCCAGGTTTTGGGTTTTTTTTACCTTGCTTCCTCAGGCAACTGAATAGTGGTTGGTTTGAGACTCAGGGCATACTATTTGTTGAGGGATTTCAAGGCTCAGTTCAGGATTTGGTTCTTTGAATGGTGCAGCCACTGCCCTGTTTAGGGTTTATCAGACAACCCAGGGCTAAGCTGTCTACACAGCTCCCCATGAGTCATTTCTGTGGAGAGACAGGGCCTCAAGGCAATCCAAGGCTGGGTTGCTTTCGTAACCCCCCATGAGTCGCCTGTGTGCACTAGACATGGTGAAACTTGTTTGTGAACTATGAGCCGGACAATCCACACACTCACATTCACCCATTATGGTTACTTAACACTCCTGGTCTTTCCCTTCCTTGGGTTGCAGTGGAAAATTCTAATTTATAACTGAAATGCTTGAAGCCAAGCTCTAAGTGCCTGGCCTGGCACCTTTTTCTCTAATGTCATATTGTCGTACTACCTTTCTCACTGTTCCTTGCAATTCTACCCTCTCAGCTGATGATTCCTCTGAGTGTTTTACTCATTATCAAATCATAAATATCACCAAATATGCAGATAAAGAAAACTCTAATGCTTTATTTAAGTCTTCCTTCCTTCATTCAATTCCTTCCCTACAGTGGTCAATAAGTACCTTACATAGCTCATCGTGAATCAAGCAGGGATGCATCCATCATTCACTGCACAGTAGGTAGGCGAAAAGTGTGTGTGTGTGTATATATATGTTCCAGCTGTTGCTGGTTGAGGACAGTCCTCCTATTGATCCCATAAGATGAATAAAATGGACATATCACTTCATCTTAGCAGAGCTGCATATGATGGAATCACCTACTCCCATCTTTTCCCTTTTAAGTAAAGCCTAAATAAATCTCTGTAAAGGCACTTAAAGACTGTATTTACAATATGTTATTTGACATTCATGAGTGACAAAATCTTTTTGTAAACTAACAAGATTGAAAGTAGAAACAAACAGCTTATTCTTTGCAAAAATAGAATGTAGTCATGCAGTGAATCAGAAAAACTCCCATTACTGGACGTAAATTAATAGAATTTGCATTGTTCTTAAAGAAATGTTTAATTTGATAGAGGCTTTGTGTTGCTCGTCTCACTTGGCACTTGAAGCGTTAGAAGGGTATGTTGTTTGAACAAAATTGAATTTGTTTTGTTTGTATTGGAAAGTGTCTGGATTTGAAATGAACACACATAATGGAACTAGACATGAAAATGTACATATCTTTCTCTCTAGGGAATACTGTTCAGAGTTTTACATAATTGCTTCTGGCTGCTTTTCTTTATTTACTTATATCTCTCCGCAGCTAAGAAAAAGATAGTTTTGCAATCTCAACTGATAGAATATCACATTATTTCACATCATGTGAACTCATAACTCTTTTTGCCTGCTGTAATATAATAAGACAAAGGAGGAAATAAGATTGACATTGCATTGTACATGGCTGTTCTCTGTGTAAATTCCAAGTAGATTCAACTGCATTTCCACATCACTAAATACTGTTCGATATACTTAAATAATGTTGAGCTGCAAGATGGATTCCTATAATGAGACCAATTGAATTAATCTCCAGATGATTTTTTCCTTCTCATGCATAACTATGTTGTTCTATGTTTTTAACAATAAGGGTCTGGAATTACAGAAATCATAGAAACTGTTTTACTCTTTTGATAACTCCAGCCATTCTCAGATATTGGTTTGTTAGTGCTTCAAAGATAACAGTGCATCCATTTGGAACCTTTTTATTTCTAATCAGATGTCAAATTCCACTTTCCCCGACCTTGCAGAAACTTTAAGCTCAAACTCCTCTCCTTGCTCTTCATCAGTCAAATGCCATCTTTAATTTCTTCTGCATTTGATCTTTTTGTTTGAACAGCTGTGAACACACAAGAACTATTCCCTTAGTTGTTTTGGACATGATTCGCTATGGCTTCATATGTCTTTTTTGTTCACATTATAGACAATAAGCTATATTACTGTGAACTCTTGCAAAACATCATTTTAAACTCAAGTGCTCTCAATACTTGCTAAATCAAAGTTCATAATGGAGATTTTATACTTCAGTGTACAAATTGACTTGCACTTTTGCTGGACAGTTATTACTTAATCATAAGAGAAAAAGAAAGCTACATGATCCGCAAAGCTAGAAAAAGAATTGACTCTTTATGACCCTCATCTTTCATTTTGTGTAGGTAGTTCTTCATTATAATGTTAAGTGGACCAGAAGATAAATGTTGTTTGAAGCATAACTTTTTTATAAATATAGAAATTCTTCTACAAGTTTTATATGTTTTCTCCAGAGCAACCTGTTAAGGGGAAAAAAAAAAAAAAGGTAAAAAATGTAAATACAAAGTTTAGGCAGGCTTAATTTATTATATCATCCAAATGTCACCTTGAATGTACGTGGCATGTACAATAAGACAGCCTAACTGGAAAAAAAACAAAAACAAAAACAAAACCAGAGAAATTTATTTCAAAGGCTATGTAAACATTTTCTGAAAAATGAGAAAGACTGTGCTTGAAAGCCAAAGGCTTTTGATAACTTTATATATATACACACACACTTTAATATATATATGAAGTTATATATATTTTTAAATTATTACATATATAAATATATATTAAAAAGATTATATATATATAAATGACAATAGCAACAGCAAAGTAGAGCACAAAAAGTTCACACATTGTTGTGAGCAATCCTAAAGTAAGTCCTTAAGCAAACAGACACAGTTTTCAAGCCTGGCAGTCCCCAGCTTTTTTGAGGTTTCTTTATTTATGCTTAGTCACTGAATGATATAGTAAGGTAGTTTCAAAATTTATGTTTTATGGAGCATAAAACCTGTTGAACTTTGTATCTAACCCTCTAGTTTTGCCTTAGGTGAAGGAGGGCTTAAGAATAATGACGCAAAGTAAATGTAGATGAAAATACATATCCATCAACTGAAAAACAAGGCAGGAAAACTCCAACAGCAGAGGTACTTAATCTGGATCCTGTTCCTATCTAAATGCCAAAAATGTTTATGCATTTTAAGTGTCAATAATATTTACATGAATGTTTAAAAGTTTAAACCATTCCTAAGGAAAGGAGGCTTTTGACCTACATATTGGCTATGCCTTATGTGGCATTTATAAAAAAAGGTCTTATCAAGCATCTATTACATTAACAGGAAATTTAACTTCAAAAAAGAATACAAAACCCCTGCCTGATTATAAACCAATGCACAGTAAATTCTATGATGTTAACTGATAATTTATTTGTTACCTATCAGGTCTTATTTATGTAAAGCAAATAGTTTCAATTAGACTATACAAATATATGTTTTTCTTTCCTTTGTGAATACTTAGAATCAGGTTCCTGTTTCTGCCTGCTTATTCATAAGGGCAAAAAAAAAAAACCCCGCACAAACAGAACTACAGTGAAAATATTGAGAATTAAATCTGTAGCAGCTGTGCCATTTGATTTGATTTCTTGAAAATATGATTGTTTGTCCTGCTGCATTTTCCTGTCTAAACTTCACGACAGGACTTGTCCAATTATCTTCTTTTTTAAGGACAGCACTGACAGTCCAAGTAATGATAGTCCATTACCTCTTAGCTCAAATTCTGGCCCTTCAGTTTTGTTGTTAGAAACATAAAAGTATTATTAGCAGGTATTGTCTTATTCTTCCGCTCCTGTGAAAAGATGGAATACTAGTCAAAGGTCTATATTGTCTTCCTACTGCATTTTAATCCTATTCTTTTTTGTCTGTGATTGTTTTGTAAGATCATCTGCAAATAAAAGAAAATTATATTTCCAAGTTAAATGCTCCTGGCCCTTGCTAATTTCTTTGGGCTTTATTTTTATTTCTTGTTTTGCATTTTATGTATTCTTTTACGTTATGAAATTAGCTCTTCGGTTCTGCCCTTCTTTTGTTTTATAGCAGCTAGCACACTGAGAGAAGACTAATAAGACAACCTAGTAGATGGATACTTATATGATGTCTGCATGTATTCTTCTATTTTATACTCCAGTAGTGCTCCTAGTTATTGGTGGAAGTAGTAGCAGCAACAGTATGTCCTACCGGTTGTGTTATATGAACACTCTGAATCATTTGCTGTAATTGCTAACTCTTCTTTAGCCTTTGGTACCAAGATTTTTGTCTCCCTCCATCTGCTACTTCCTCCTGTACCTGCAGAAGTCATTCCAGCTTTTGCTAATATCCTTTTTCTTACTCACCCTGGACAGTCATGTCCATTTTCTGTTCTCCTTACTGCCTCCTTATTCTTAGCAATTATTTTCACCTTGTCACTACCTATAAAAAGTGGAAAGCACATAGCTAGCAGAGGTTAATTGTTACCTTTTAATTCTGGCTCACATGTTCTCACCGGGACTGACATTGCGCCAACTTCATCATAGCAGTATAAATTATTATTAATAGTAATCTTCACTGCAAAACCATGCTATCTGAAAGCAATTACAGCTAGTTGAAGGAAGGAAGGCATGGTGGGTTAAGCTTGGCTAAAAGCTGAACTCCTACCTGGTTGCTTACTCCCTTCTCTGCCCTCAGCAGGAAGAGGGGGTGAAATTGGAAACACGGGAACAGTAAAGCTCCTGGGTCAAGATAAAGACAGGGAGATCCCTTACTGGTTATCGTCACGGGCCAAAGAGACTCAACGTGGGGAAAATTAATTTACTGCCAATTAAAATAAATATTTACAGGTAGTGGGGAACAAAAAGACAGATTTAAAAACACCTTTCTTCACCTCATTCCCAGGCTCACCTTCCCTCGGACTCCTCCTCCACCTCCTCTCCCCCACGGGGCGCAGGGGGACAGGGAAGGGGCGTCCGCGGCCAGCCCAGGGCGGCTCCCCGCTGCCGCTCCTGCCTCCTCAGGCTGTTCCCTGCTCCAGCCTGGGGCCTTCCTTCCCCGGGGCCCCACCGGGGGCGGGGGGGGGTCTCTGCCGGGGCCGCAGGGCCATCTCTGCCGGGGAGGGGGGCCTGGAGCACCTCCTGCCCTCCTCCCGCTCTCCCCTCGGGGCTGGCAGGGCTGTTTCTCACCCCGTTTCCCTCAGCCCTTTTGCCCTTTCTTCCCCAGGCTTTCCCCGAGGCTGAGGGGCTCTGCTGGAGCCGGCCGGAACCGGCTGGAACTGGCTGGAACCGGCCCAGGGCAGCCCCGCCTCTCTCCTCACAGGAGCAGCCACCGCTGCAGCCCACCATGGCCGACACCTGGGCACATAGACCCCATTACAGAAGGCAATAGAAGAAGGAGGTCAACAACTGACCACATCAACTCTTTCTTCTTGCCAGTAAAAATGTCCATTGGCTGCAATTATCAGTACTTTTAAGAAAAGTACTGTGTCATTGTGCCTGCAGAGAAGAGTCCTGTACTTCGCATTAAACCTTGAAATTTGTTCAATGAATGCACACTTTTAAGCAAAAAATAGCTGAAGCTTTTTTTTTCTTTTCATTCGCTACCTCTCAAGGTGTTGTTATTGTCGTTACAAGGGCTCAACAGCCCCAACAAACATCGATCGGATGATCTGTCTTGCTGCCACTTGCCCCAGGAAATTAATTGTTAGATCAGAACAGAGAATACACACATGGACTTGTCTTCTTGCAGGAAGTCTGAGCTCTTTGCATCTTTCAAGGCCAAACCACTTGAAGCCTCGTGAGTCCCCCAAAGTTCTTGCCAAACACAAGGTTTAAATTAGACTGCACGCTTCTGTCAGGGGAAAGCAGAAAAAGACCTGCTCTGGTGGCTGCTCTTTTTTGATCCAAATGTATAAAATCTGTATCAATTTAATAAGCATATTTAAGATTATATAATACAAAACCCCACAACCCTCTGGAAAGTATCAGAAATGAAGGCAAAGATTATCCATTCTGTTACATACTTCAAAAGGAAATGAAAAGGAACATTGGCATTTAGTTCAGTATGGTATTGAACTAAACTGTACCTTTTTCATTTCAAAACATGAAATCTGACAGGCATGCACAGCTCCCTGAATACAGTTTTATAAGGATTTCACTAGCTGACAGACTATGATAAGTTCAAGCAAATATTCAGATGGAGAACTACCTACATATGTGAAAAATGCTGCACATTTTGTTCTACCTGATAGCTAATAAAAATTATTATATCATGTCAGTATTGTATTATAGAACATGAGATCTCTGTACTTTAAACTGTAATGATGATCAAAGGAAAGTTTGAAAAGTATGAAAAAGACAGGACATTTTATCTAAAAAAAGTAAACAAGAAAAAAAAGGTAGTTCATATTAAAAAGAAGACCCGATATCTCTTTAGTGAGAAAGTTTGTCTTTATGACACGTAAACATAGAAGAATTCATATTCTGTTCTTGTTACATCATAAACATTTTAAGAGAAACAGTGTAAACAGAAACTTTATTTAACATTCCTGTGCTTCTTTTTTCAGTCTCCTATTTAAGTTGAATAACTGACCTCTGATACTACCATTTGCTCCTAAAAGTTTTTTTATTCAGTTTCAGCCTTTAAATGAATTAATTTTGAACTGCATGTTTTTCCCTTTCAATCCATTTACTGTTGAGTATCCTAGGTATTCAAAAAGGATCATTTATCTGCCTTTCTTCTTCTAAAAATTATTTTCTGATGTCCTTTCTATGTTGGAATAATTTGAAAAGTGACTTTGCATAAATTAAATGAAAATCATCTAGTCTTTCCTGAACTCAGAGACATTTGAAACACTGGCTTTGAAAATTGGCACTGTATGATAATTACGGCATGAAGCTGTGCATTGTATATAACTTGGCCACATTTATCAACATAAACTGTGAATGATTTATATCTAGCACTAGCCGCAGCTGGGAATTACATCCATTTACATTTGGAGGCAATTCCCAGCTGATGCTAGTGCTAGAAGTGCTTCAGATAGAGTGGGAACTGTTAAACTTGGTGGATTATATTTAAATAATCAGATTTCAAGGTAGAAGGTTATCCTGAATTGCATAGAGGTAGCTACTGAGGCAGGTTAAATTCTAGTAAGTCTGACAGGACCAACTGTGAATCAAATTTTCTTCTAACAAATTAACAAGATTATGACTGAGCTTGATTAATACAGACTAATTAGATTTCTGAAAGTCTTTTAGTGAGATCCATCATCACAGATTTTTAAAGATGTTATGAAATAATTTTGCATAAATAAATAACATGTTAAAAGACAAGAAATAGAGGGTAGATGTGTATGGTCGTTTTTTAGAGTGGAAGGAGATCACCAGGACAATCCTGAAGTGATCTGTGCTGGGAGTAATGCTGTTTAACTTATTCAGACATGATATGAAAAAAAGAGGTTAAGAATGAGATGGCAAAGTATGCTAACAGTACTAAGCTGTTTTGTTCAGTGAAGAGGGAGGCCAGCATGAAGAACTGCAGAAGGATCTTTCAAGATGGCATGACTAGACATTGGAGTGATGCGGAATTGAATATAGACAAAAGTAACGCGATACAATGTAGTCTATCCTAACTATACACCTGAAATTAGATGGTCTAAGCTGACTGTTATCAGTTAGAATGAAATCTGGGGTTTATAACAGATAACTTCATGAAAATGTCAGCTCAGTGCTCATTAGCAGTCAGAAAAAAACAACTCATATGTTTGGAGTTATTAGTATAGAAAGAGAAACCTGAGAGCAACACTGTGCTGTTATGCTAGCATACAAATCCATGTTGTTCCCATATTGTGAGTTCAGCGTGCTGTTTTGTCCCCCACCATTCTAAAAATAATGTAATAGGACCAGAAAAAGTCAGTAAGGACAATCAAAGGTTTAAATAGCTTCTGCACAAGAAATGACTAAGTAGACAGGTATTGCTCACCCTGGAAAAGAGATGCCTCATAGAAACTATGACAGAGGTCTTTAAAAAATGTGAATGGCATGTGGAAGGCAAATTTGGCTTTATTGTTTGTTACATGAACTGGAGACATCAAATCAAGCTGGCTGGAAGCAGTTTCAAAGCAATCCAAAGGACGATGGTCCTTCTGGCAAAAGGTGTTGGAGCAGTGGAGCTCTGCAAGCGGGATGCTGCGAGTGCCCTAGAGGCCCAGGCAGCTTCACAGAAGAGAAGCCTGCAAGGGACCAGCACATACAGAAATTCTCCCTCTGGCCCAGAAAGTTCCTCAGGTGAAAGTTTGTAGATGACAGGAAAGTTCCCAAAGACTTTTGCACTCTTATGTACTAATATGCTTTGGAACAGTGTCAGTAACAAGTTAGCAAGCGGATGCCCTTATTTCTTGCGTCTTACAGTGAGAGGACCATTATCTATTGACTTTTAGCCTTTGCAAGACTATTGCTTTTCCAGATATACAGGAAAGAGCCTGGTTATAGTAATTGTTTAGAGCAGAATGAATATGGGAATTTTTTTCCTCTTACGAGTGAATAAGTTATTTTGAATTAAGTTTCTGTACCTAAAGAAAGTGGTTCTTTTTTTGAAGGTCTCATAATTTAACCCTGGTAGGCAGCTCAGCACCACATAGCCACTTGCTTACTCCCCCAGGTGGGATGGGGAGAAAATTGGAAGGGTAAAAGTGAGAAAACTTGTGGGTTGAGATGAAGACAGTTTTATAGGGAAAGCAAAAGCTGTGCATGCAAACAAAACAAAATAATAAATTCATCCACTACTTCCTATCAGCAGGCAGATGTTTAGCCATTTCCAGGAAAGCAGGGCTCTACCATGTGCAACGGTTACTTGGGAAGACGAACACCATAACTCTGAACATTCCTCCCTTCCTCCTTCTTCTCCCAGCTTTTTATTGCTAGTCAGTTGGGGTCAGCTGTCCCGGCTGTGTCCCCTCCCAACTTTTTGTGCACCCCCAGTCTCCTCACTGGCAGGGCAGCATGAGAAGCAGAAAAGGCCTTGATGCTGTGCAAGCACCGTTCAGCAATAGCTAAAACACTGGTGTATTGCCAACACTGGTTTTTGGTCAGAAATCCATAACATAGTACCATATAAGATACTATGAAGAAAACTATCCCAGCCAAAACCAGTGCAGAAATTTATTTTTAACATGTGAAAGTTGCCATGATTCTAAAATACTTATTTTAAATCAAAGTAATAAATTAGGAGAGACTGCACAGAAAGAGCGTAAGAAGACATGACCTATGGTGGGAATGTATCTATAGAAATGGACCCCAGTTAAACAGGGCCTTAAGAGTTGTGTAGATTCCTTTCTGCGTTGGATTGATTGACTATGGGATTTGTCCTTTGGGGCAATTAAAGACTAAGCTGAAAACACTTTTTATAATGGAAATGTATTAATGAATTCATCCTTCCATTTACTTCCACTAGATTTACTCAGGCAGTATTTGCCTGCTAATACAATTTAGTAGAAAAGAGTGCTTTATGAGAGCTTCAAAACCTTGTTTAGTTAGTTGCTGTATGGAAGACTGCATGGTTAAATTAAGTCTGGGAAGGTTTGTGGCTACCACAAGAAGGCTTCATTCTGTCTTTTTGTGTTGGGGTGCCTGTTCAACAAACGGAATGATGTTAAGGAATTCTTAGGCTAGAGAATCAGCAGTCCTGTCAGATAAAGGTATTGTTTCCCCTTAATTGTTAATGACTTTTTCAGAATGAGTTTGTGGGTTCGGGAAGTATTCAGTGAATTACTCTTCTGAATTAATTCAAAAGTAACCCATTACCCTTAAGCTGGTTTAATTCCAAGCTGAACACCAGACTGCTGGCATCATGAAGTGCCTGCATAATTACAAATATATTTATTGTTATGCACTATGGTACCCTGGCTGCTTCACCTATAATATATGCTGAGAACATTTTACACCGTGAACGCCAGTAATTCAGCACCAAGAAAACAAAATTTTCATAAGGGAGCAAAAATTCAGTTCTATGTAGTGCTACCCACATCATAAAGCCTAGAGCTCTTGACCTACATCCAGTCAAATAGGGATTAAAAGGCACCTGAACAAAAAAAGAGAGGGTAGCTCTACATTGAAAAGGTTATCAAATTTTCATGCGTGATTGCAATGTTTGTCACTTTATTCTAGGCACTGTGGATGCAGTGTTGGTGGAGAAAGTGCTCTTGAAAACTTTCACTAAAAGATACTTCTACAGGATGTAAATTGATGAAGCGAGGTTGGGCTGCCAAAAACCAAAGCTAAAATTCAATTAAATCATAATCACCAACTTAGTGTATAATACACTGTCTAATTGATGAATGATGGGGATACTAATTTTGCTGCTCAGCTTAGAGGAAGAAACAAGATGAGATAACATTTTAAGTGGAAAATACTCAAGGTGTTAAAGGGGGAAGAAGATTAATTTTATTAGGTAGTTTAGTAATATATAATTTGAATATCTCTGGCCAGTGTGAACAGAAGACTAATTTTTTTCTATTTCTATTTCAATTTGGGATTTTTTTAAAAAATATGCTCGCTCTTTCACATCTAATGCATTCTTCAGATATGAAGGCATAAGTTAGGTAAATCAGATTCGAGCAAAATTTAAAATCTTTTAAAACAATTTCAAAATTAATAGCATTGGTATATTTTTAGACAAAAATCCATTTGCACTTGAAATACACTAGCCTAAGAGAAAGTAATTACAAAAATATTTCCCTTAATCATTCTTGTGAAACACTATCAAGATCCAATCTCTGCTAGAAGTAGAATTAGTATTTGTAACAAAGCTAGGCAAACAGTTTTGTGAGTAGGTTTGGTTTTGTACAGTTTTATATTAGTAGATTCTAAAATAACTTTTTCAAATAACCATTTTTACCTCCACACGGCTGTTCCATGTAATGTCCCAGCAGTGAGGTGAACACAGGCAGGAAAAAGGGTAAAACAAATCCTGGAGTACCATTGTGATCACCGATAGTTCCTACTTCTGTTTAAATTATCTTCTGTGAGCATGCGTGACAATTCCTTTCAAAAACTGAGCTTCTCACCACAAAACATAGGTAAATGTCTAACTCCACTTTTACTATTCCTCCCAGTTTGTCAGTCTCGTCTTTAACTTTCCCTGCTAACATTTTTTATGTTTATTTCAAAATAAAAATATTTTTTGTTTCACTAGAGATGGTGGCTTTGCCCAGCAGAAAATGTGCTGCGGTTAGTGATATATTTAGAAGATGATGAAGGGAAGTTCAGACAAACTGAAGCTAGACACATAGCTAAATTATCTCTTTCTTTTTTCTGTTTAGCTTTTATTGGCTATTAATAAAATGTCAAGATGCGTCCGTCTGTTTCCGACCTCTGACTCACATATTCGATTAACTGAGATAGGGGGCCAGAGCCAAACAGAAGAATTACTGTTGGACGTAGGCAGAAACGTTCAGAAGTTCCAATCTTGACATTAACAGACAGAAGTATTGTTTTCCTAATCTGGATACTGGAATTTATAAATGCAGGTGATAGACTACCTGGTCACAAGTAAATCTGCTCAAAGGGACTCCTACATCCTGATGTCCCTTGTGAAATCTTACTTCACATTAACTGAAGCTCAATCTTGCTACTCCATCAAAATCCAATTACCAAAAATCCATTTGTGTCAAGCAGTAAGTATTTACCTCATAAAGATAGATGCGGATGTAAAATTTAAGAATTCACACAGCTATTTTTATTGTGTGCATTCATTTTTCTATTCACAACCATTTACCTGTTTTGCATTGGTACCTTTTGTACTAAGTTTATTAGCATTACAGGTTTTCTTTTAATTTGAGCTTACTATCACTACGAGACTCTGGTGAGTTTCATTTTAATGATATACAAATTCATAAAGATGCCTTCCTCTAGAATCTTCATCTCTGAGTGAGATACCTGTATATTAATTTTTCTTTCTGTGTTTGGTAATACATAATGAAATTAGGAGAACAGAAATAGAGTAATTTTTTGCATAATTAAATATTTATTCCCGTTTCTCTTCCTCTGATAGCACTTTTAAAAATATGAATCCAGTTCTTTTGATTCCAGAAGATTAGTTATTTAGTATCTAGCTGAGGGCTGAGATGATAGTCAACCCTTTATTTTCTAGATAGGTCAAGGAAAGTACCGTTACCTCAGCAGAGGAGGGAACTTGTATATATTGTAAATGATCTGTGAGAATTAATATCCAGGTCATTGTAGATGAATCACCTATTCAGCGTCCTAGGTTTAAGACTTATCTGAAAGATTTAGTACGGTCACCCTGTCAGTAGAAGAAGGTGCATCTTCCTCTGTCGATCTCTCCTCAGGTTTCTGTTTGTACCTGATTCATCTGACACAGTGATTTAATGGGGCACAGATATAATTTTATGGCTTACTGAAATTCATTCCTGGATACAAGACTGAAGGAAAGCCAACTTCTTTCCCTCCTTCCTTCCCACTTTTCTAAAACAAACAAAATACTTTCCTCTGTGTTTTTTCCGGAGTGTTAATGATTAGTTCGCCATGTTGATGGTGGGTCACCTATCGGGGAAGAAATCTGATTTAGTTGGATTACACCTTATCGATCAAATGTTTGTCACCATTTAAAAGCAGTGTGTAGAGTAAATGGACTCAGACACCAAAACACTTCAATGAGTTATGTATGCAGTTTTACGAATCACACGACTTCCACGTTCCTCAAGGGAGACAGCATGAGCCAGGAGGCAGGGCGGGGAGGCCGGCCTGCCACCAGCCTATGCAGTTGAGGCCAGGATGCGGTATGCAGAGGTCTCTCTGACCCTCCCCCCATGCTCTGTCCTGGGTTTTTCCCTCTTTGATACTCCGGAGCCTCCCTCCACTGACTGATGAGATTGGTTATGGGGTTGGGTAGGCACTACCCGATTCCCAGCTGGGACATGCATGTCCCAAGGCGCTTGACACCAGCCAGGCTGTAGCCTCTCAAAGGCTCTCCACACCTTTGCAACTGTCCCAGAAACCAATGGGTTGTATATGCTGCAGGAGCTCCTCTCTTCTTGTAACTAATTGACTTCCCTGTGCTATAGGGTTAGCAAAAGCTCATGTGTTACTGCGGTTGTTGGCCAGGCCCACAGCACAACAACCATCACAGTGCTGCAGTACTAGGCTTAAGATGTTTTTGAGTAGTTTGATGGCATTGCTGTTACCTTAAGTATTTCTGCAATTTCTGGTGTGGACATATTTACTGGTTTATATTGGGTTCATTAAGACATTCGGTCTTATAAAGGGAAATATGCGGATATGACAGCTAAAGTGAATTCCTTTACAAGTGCATTCTACCTACATTTGGTTATTTCTTTCAGTGGCTCAGATCAATGTATGAAATTATGAACCTCGATTACATGAGCTCCTTAGCTTTTATTTCTAAGGCAATCCTCTGACTTACTGAACTTGCTGTATCATACCTATTCAGTTTATGATGCTTAGTGGTGAGGTCTTGAGAGAAAATATTCTTCTCCCTTTCCAGTTTTCTGTGTTCACCTATTCCTTTGATCTTTGAGACACTTTGTATCTCTTTCTTTTTGATGTCACATGAAGAAGGAGGCAGATCAAAGAAATGTCAAAACATGTGTTGGAAAATTGACAAAGCAGTGGAACATCTGTGACAAGAAAGTAATACTAGCTTTAATCAATTAATAAGAGATACCAGATACTTTCTGCTGCAGATATAATGATTTAAATGAAGGGGAAGTGAAGGTCTGGGCTTGTGGCTAAATAGGAGTGATCTAGTTGTTAGTCACTGCTCTTCAACACCACCCACAAAGATTTACTGGAAGTATGTCACTTTACAGTATGTACCTGTCTTGTGCAGGGGATGGGTTGGAGTTTAAGGATAATTTCGAGTGGTATTGTAGGGGGTTTAAGCAATTTTTGTGGGTAGGAGAAGCACAAAACCATTCAATGTTAAAACTAGCTGAATTAGTAGATGGGGTATGTTCAATGAGAAATAGGTGTATATAGGTTTAGTCACAATTTAGGAATAATTTAACACAGGCAGTGTATTGTGTTGGCATATTTCCATTTGACATCATTAGTTTAACAGCTACAAAGCAGAAAGGAACACATTGCAAATGTACTCTTTACTGTCATTATATTTTTGAATGCAGGTATCTTAAAGCTGGGTTTATGTAGCTTTGCTTTCAAAAAGTTTTCAAATAGAAATTCTTAGCGAAGGCTATAACAAAACTGGCACTTTGTGTTTAAATTAATTCACAGATGATACTAAATACATCTCAATTGTAAATTTCTGAGTCATTTTAATGTTGAATTCACTTCAGTTGAAAGAATAAAATAATTTTAGAACTTCTTTTACACTGCATTCTTATTCACATAGGAATTTAACCTTTACAAATATCACCATTTGAAGGGGAAGAAAGGTACTTAAACCATAGAAAGAAAATTAGGAAGTCACAAAAAGAGAGTCATCCTGCAGCACTGTTTCATAATTCTTAATATCCGCCTGACAGTCAAACTTGGGATTCATAATTGGCTTTTGTTGATAAGACTCTGCTATGCAGAGAAAAACAAGACATGGGTAATTAAACAGGTGAGAGAAACTGCTTTATTCGGTTGTCTGGAGTTTCAAGAAGTGAAATGCACACAAAGGAGAAAAACATTTTTAATCCACATGCTCCTCTCTGAAATAAGAACTAAATAAAAAATACACTGAAAGCCAAGATAGAGGGATTATCTGTCTGTACAAAATACCTGACAAATAAATTATGATTTCCAGACAAAAAAAAAAGAGGGGGGGTATTTTTAAAGTCTGTAAGCAGCTCATGAATTTACATCACCATATTTAGGAGATTATACTAAACAAATACCTAAATGTATGAAAGAATTAGTAATCGAAGATAATATTAAATATAGGTTTTAAAGATGAGAAGGACAAAATAGAAATGATCATTTTCTGCGGAGGTCATGAAGTTTGAAATTTTGTTGTCTGTAGATAAACTACAATGTGCAGATTTGGAATTTGATTCAAAGGAATTTCAAATTAAAAAGGATTGCAACTCCTCATCAGATGCAATCTTGCAAGAAACAGTACTAGTGCAGTGTAGATCCATTTTACATAGAGTAGGTACACATTCATAGACAAGGGCAAATATTCTTGCCTTGTTCTATGTTAGCAAGGGCATATATGATTGTAGTATTACACATTCTATTCAGTAAATTTGTGAATTCTTACATATTCTACCATCACAGTTTTAGTGGAGGGGTTCTATTTGTGCCTTCAGAAGAATTTTGCTGCCCAGTAAAATAGTATTTCTAATGGTATAAATGTCATACCTCAAATTTTCTTCCATTTTCTAAAGATATGGATATACAATAATTTATTCATTGTTCAGGTCCACAAATTCAGTATAATTAAATACAAAATCATAATGCTAACATCCTACTTTCCATCTTTTGTAAATTGCCAAAAGTTAACTGCATGAGACCTCGAGCAATGGCATCTATTTTGCTTTGATGCTTCCAGTGAGAAGTTGCACTACATGACCTTCAGAGGTCTCTTCAAACCTAAATTATCCTATGACTCTGTCATTTTTTCTTCCATCATCTAAGACACCGTTTTAAATAAAAATACATGCTAAATGGTTGTAAACTGGAATATTCACATGTAAACATGTTATGCATATAACATTTTCAAAAAAAATTCTAAATATTTGTATGGCCTTTTCATATCAAATACCTCGAAGATGCTGGTAAGTATCCTTTAAGTGACAGAAGCATTACTACCTCTACCTGGCAGATACAATTTTAGGTGAACAAGAAATGATTATTCTTAATTCCCCACAATACTAAAACTAGGCAATACAAAGGAAAGGAAAGGAAAGGCTAAAGTAGTTTAGGTAAAAGAAAAAAAACAAAACAGGGGAGTGGGAATTCGACACATTCAGGGTATGGCTTGCTCAATAGCTGTTAGGTGCAATAACTCCACTGTTGCCTTTGGCTCAGGAGTTCATAAATTTCTGATTGCTGAAAGCTGAGTGGGGTAAACCAGGAGAACAGATGTAGAGGGCAAAGCTACTCTCTGCTTGCTCCATTTCTCATTCCATTTGTTCCATAGTGTCAGTGATGGACTTCTGATCTGGCACAGCATGGATGTTTTGCTTTTATACCATAAAAATGGCATCATGGGAAAAAAAATAAGAGACAGATTAAAAAAGAATTTAGGTTCTTAATGTAAGCTTTAGGCAAAATGAATGATTCTATCTCAAAAGTTCCAAGCATCTTTACATTAAGCTTGAGCCTGAGGCCTGCCAAGGTCTAGGAGCTAGGAATTTTTCTTGCTAATTCCCTGTGCGTAAATGAGTGCAGTCCAATAAACAGTCTGAAAGTGGTGTTTGCTGCTTTCTGAGGAGTAGGAGAAGGTGCCTCCTTTATCTTCTTTTCCTTTCATATAAAGAAATTCAGGTACACAGTATTCAGGCGTGCCCTGTCCAGAAATCTGTTGGCTCTTTACAGGCAGCATACACATCACCCTTCCAGTGAAAGCTGCTTTACAATGTCAAAAAGAACTGAAGGCTAATTAGTCTGGAAAAAAAAAACCCAACAACTGTGAAGCAGAGCACAACTGCATAGCTTATCATTTACAGCAGAATAAATGCAAGGTTATGAGTCCACACTGAGCATTACTTACACATTTTGCACTGTGCATAAGCATCTTTGAACAGGGACTAGAATTTAGATCTCTTTGCCTGTGAGGGAAAAAAGAAGATTCAATATAAATGCCCACAGTATCTTTCGTATTAACAAACTCCAGATGGCTTCCCACTGGGTATATTTCTTCCAGCTGACTGCGGGAGTGTCCAAAGTGCGTTGGCTGTTGTGACAACCTTTTGTAGGTGCCTAGCACTGTCTGTTATCCTCTGGGAAACCTGAACACCTAATCCACAGTTCTGGGAACTCCTCTTCTGGGAAGTACATTAGGTTTACCTTGGGTGTCTGCTAGATTCAGCAGTTAGGATGGAGTAGCTTTAGGAACCAAACACACCATTACAAGGTTTAACTGCCATGTCTTAATCACATAACAATTCTTCTACAATAATCCAAAAATATATGAAGGTAGCAAATTTACTTTGCCTCTATTCATGTTTAAAAGGAGCAAAGAAATTTGCTAGAACCTTCTTAAATTTGGAGAACAAACTGTGGCATAGCTGCCCACCTCAGGTATATGATTTAGATACAGGAATGGCTTTTCTTAGGATAGTAATAGTGTTTCCTAACCGATTGCCTCATTCTGCCTTCAGAGGCTCACACCTCTGTTACAGGGACGGCTCATCTGCTGAGCCATCACAATTTTATAGTCCAGAATAACAGGTAAAAAGTTATTGTTTGAGTTATCAGTGCCCAAAGTGGTAGCAAAACATAATTTTTTGTACTGTGCAAACTGTAGCAATTCAACAACCAATGCAGAGGCAGGAACCACAGCAGTCCCTAATCAGTACCCTGTTAGACTGCAGCAACTGAGCTGACTTAGCTGGGACTTAGTCTTCCAAAGTCTTTGCCAGACTCTGCAAAAGGTTCAGGCAAAAGATTAACATGTTATTTTTTTTTTTTTTTTTTCAAATTCATAATCAAAATTTTAATGCCTAGCTGGTGTTAACAAGAAGTTTCTGGTCAGACTTGTTAATTCCCCCCCTGCCCCGTTCCATTTCTAAAAGTATTCTTCTCTTAGCAATTCTATCTAGTAATTTTTCTTTCCATCTCTTCTGTATTCCTGCATCTAGTGGTTCCAAACCCCACAGTTTTCCAATTCCTTTCCAGCTCAAAATTGCTACCTTTTCAATGCTACTATTCCTGTAACTATTTGGGGAAAAAAACAGATTTGCTTCTGTTTCCTAAGCTTTTCAGGTGAACTGTACCAAAACCACAAGAAAGCGTACAAGTCCCAGATTAATTGTATGCGATATTAAACAATTAACAGAAACCAACCATTTGCATTTTAATAACATTGTAACCATCTGGTAAATGAATCCATTAATCTTGATTAGCTGGGTATCAGGCACTGGATTGTACAGTTCACTGATGTGTGTATGGTTAAAAAGGAGATTTTAAGTCATGTTTAGAACAGTTTTCTCCAGCAAAAGACTACAAAGAGTAAGTCAAGCTTGACTAATATGATGTAAGATACTGATCTATACTCACACTAAGAAAAAAAGCAAAAGCTGATGGGTTTAAACAATATGGAGGCTGTGACACAAAACAAGTGGCTGGGTCATCAAAATGAATCTGATATCTTCCATCTACCTTATGATATTAAGATTTAAAAAAAAAACCCACCACTGTAGATTAAAGTGGAAAATCAGAGGTGGATTTGAACATTTTGGTGTTATCAGGATTAAATCCAGTTAAAATTAGTCACTGACTGAGAAGCTTGGGAAGGTTATGGAATTAGAATGTGGCTCTGCTCAGGAAAAAGGTCAGGCTGCTATTGATCTCCCATATAGAATAAATCAAAGCACCACAAATGAACAGCATGAAGTGAATTTATGAGTGTGAGGAGGTATATTATTATTCTCTCCCACAGGCCTTGTTGCTAGATTTCCAGTCTCTTTTACGCATTGTAGTCACAATTGCACAACCAGAAGTTACTCGTTACATAACCTATTTTAAGCTAAAGTCTTTGCTGCTGCAGAGGGTAGATCTTGATGGTGCAACCTTTAATGCTGCAATTTGACTGTGTTTGTGATTGTCTGCAGTGTTTACATCCGTGCTTATTACTGTACATTACCTTGCTGCTTACTTCTCAATTAGTTACTACTCAAAAGAATCACAGGAGCCTCAGATTGTTTTCAGCACCTCTGTACTCCCAAGGATAGCAACTTTAGTCCCCATTTCTTCACTGATACTGAGGTGAAAACTGAATAAATGGAAAACATACCCACAGCTTTTTCCCTGGAAATGCGTCAAGTCTGCTTTGACCATGACAATAATTCATAAATGATCTCCCTCTCTTTATTTCAACCCACAAGCTTTTCCACCTGATTTCCTATCCTCCCCCATCCTGTTGAGGAGGGGGAATGAGAGAGCGGCTGGGTGGGCATCTAGCAGCCAGCCAAAGTCAACCCACCAGAAAAGCCTGACATCTAATTTGCTTTATGAATTGCTATCGAGTATCGAACTGTCATTTTCATGGAACCAACTATTAAACCCCACAAGTATCCTAACTGGTAGTGGCTAGCTGACAGCACATTACATTATATGTGAAGTTAAGATTCTTTTTTTTTAACTGTGTGCATCATTATGCAACTATTTTGAATTTCATCTGCTTCTGTGCTGTTCAGTCGTACACCTTGTAAGGTCTTCCTGCAGTTTTTCACACTTGGTTCTTATTCTTGCTACCCCGAATAACTCATTCATCAATACTTTTTTTGACCTTGCTATTCACTCATTTTTTCAGCTCATCTAAAAGTTATTTGATATAATACAGCACATGTCATAGGACATATATCTGGGAAGGTCTGTAGTGACCTCCTTCCACTGCAAAAAAAGGCTACTTGGTCCTTATGACTGGTTCCTCTCTTTTTACTCATTATGTTTCCCATTCAAGGACTTTTGCTATTTTGCCATGAGTGCTTGTTGTGCAGAAATTTTATGCATTCTTGTGTCCCTTAAGATTCTTTAATGAGCTTTAATTACAAAAATGGGCCACATAATGAGCTTTAATACTACAGTTTAACTTAAAAACAGTTCAGGTGTTACCAGCCTGTATATATATATGGTAACAGGTATAAAGAGAATAAGGCATAGAGTACATTATTTTTCTGCAGGTTTTAGCACGGTTGCTTCATCATTTTTTGCAAAAAGAAAAAGAATGGAAAAGGTAAAGTTGCTTTTATCATTATTTTTCTTCTCTGTGTTGATTATTGCTATCCCTTATGAAACAGTAACTGCTAAGTTTAGATTTTTAAGTTTTATATTCTTTGCACCCAAAAGTCATGGCATAAAACAGTCATTGTGGGGCACATGATGTAAAACATTATGCCCTGGCTGAAAGACTGAATACAAGGATGAATTCTGATGTGCATTGTAACTTAAAAACTAGAGGCACCGGAAAACCCAATTTCCCTGAAGTTTTGGAACTGGGGCAGAATTTGAAGATACTTCACTTTATAGACTCTCACCCAATCACTGTCGTCTTGTTCATATTTTCTTTCTTATAAAACTGAGTATCATAATGATGTCAGGAGATTTAACATTGGATGTCATTTCAGTTTTGTAATTCAGTAGATAACCCTAAATAGTTGGAAGAGAAAGCAAGAAATAAAGTGAAAAGTGTCATTTCTCTGTTATCAGATGATAATATCGTGTAATGTACACACTCTACCCTGGGCAAACTGCTTTGAATACATTATTTTAGAAGACAACATAATGTCTTGCAGCATGAAAACTATCATGAAATCTGGAGTGGAATTGAAAATACTTGCAGGTAGCTCATTTCAATTTTCACAGCTTATGCACAATGCAATATTCTGAGGGATTTCTGTGCAGGTGGAAATTTAATTTTATTCAGTGCATGCCATTCTCCAGTGTCTTTTCTGACAGAACATTTCAGAATTTGGTATTGTGTTTATTGAACTCATTATACAATATCTTTCTTGGGTAACTTTATACCACTCTTAGTGAAAGCTCAGCAAGAATGATTCTGACATTGTCTTTTTAGATTACCATAATGGATGCCATGGCAATTGAAACCAGCTGCTGGTCTGTGCCACTGCCCTCTGACACTTAGGTTATTTTTATTGTTTATTATTCCTGTTGCACTTTTTCTCCATTTTGCTTCTTTCTCCTAGCTTCCTATATCTATTCTTAGTAATGCTTACTTTCTTGCCCTGTTCCTCAGCAGCTTACTGATTCGTCCATCCATAAGTCTTGAATATGTTCAAAAGATGAGTTAAATAAATGAGAAACTATGACGAAAGCACAATTTCCAGAAAGGCTGACCTTTCCAAGTATAGTCATGATTATTCAGAAAACGCTTCAGCAGATATGGCTGTCCTTTAAAACGTTTCTTTCCTTTCCAAAGCATTTTGTACTTGTAATTGCTTCAAAGGTACTTAAAATTCAAGCAGACAATGAGTTGGGATTCTGCCTCTCCCCAGTTCTGTACCGCATGTAAAAGAACCTTCCTTCAACAAGAGGCAATTTAATACATTATGTATGAGAAAATTTAGCAGAGTGGAAATTAGTGTATATAGTAGGAACGTCTGAAAATTAAAACACCTGGCCATTTTCATGAACAGGATTTTACATAGCTGAACTGGTAAAGGACCTATTAAATAGAGTGTTTTTTTTAATACAGCAAGTACAAATGCATTTGATAGGGTGGGAATATAGGATGGCATGTTTGTAACTGTTTTCTTGGTGGAATGCCATGTGATCACATGGCTCTGTAGACAATCATGTGCCCACTCAAAGTCAGAAACTATTTTTTCGAAGACAAAAAGTAGTTTCATGCTTAATAGTGAGAGAAAGGTTTCACAGGTAGAGGTTTTCTTATGGGCATTTGAAACTTTTGAGAGTTTTATACTGAAACTTGTCAGTATTTCAATATGCTATACAGATAATGAGGGGGTTTAGCAAGTCAGAAGGACAAAATATATTTAATTTATCATGCCTCTACATTTCATTCCATGAATAATTTATCAAGTTTTTTAAAAGCATAAAAATATGTTTTCCACATATTTTTGCAGGGCTTTTAATGCACCTTGCCAAAAAGCAAATAGGGAAAGGAAGACTTTCAAGAAACATTTAGGAATGTTTCCCTCAAGAACAGCTGCAAATTAAGACCAGTTCCAAAACAGGACACCTTATAATTATTGGTTAAGAAGCCTCCATGGCTATGTTTCCCCTGTAGAATTTCTGTGGCTACGTTGCCAGTACTGTGTGAAGGACTGGTATCTTCTTATCAAATTATTTCCTGAAGTCTGTAAGTGTTTCGCAGACATTGTTATGAGTTCTTAGATCATGAGAAAAGACCAGTTCTGTATAAATATAAATTTACTTTTTAAAGTCAATTTGTAGTCTTAATTTTCAATTTTGGCATAAAATGTTATGCTGATTTTTTTTCAAATATTTTTTACTTTTCATCTGAATGTCCTAGTTTTCTGAGCTTGTCTTCAGTAACATAAACATTTAGTAAGGTGTGTAAAAATCAAATCATGGCTGAATATTTTTAGTTTTGATTAGAAATAAGGGGATATTTAGCTTAGGGAGTTTACCTACTTTCTGAAAAGCCATTAGGAAATACCTATAACGTATTATAAAAGGAAAATACAGTTAAAATTATAATTCAATTTCAGGGTTGATCAGCATATACAGAAAAAAATTCATTGCCTTTTGTTAGAGTCAGTTGTGTAAAACCTATTGAAACAAAAGTTGTTGACTTCTTAAGCATGTAGCTTTGTTCTATAGAAATCATTTGTAGCTTAATATTTCTCCATTATTCCACAGTTACTTCTGTGTGATGCACCATTTGACACAATCCTGCAAAATTCCTTGGGCAAGTAGTCCAGGCATTGCTTATTTATAAAGTAAAAATCAGAGTTTAACTGGTTGGCAAAACAAGATGGCCAAGTGCACAGATAGACACTGCTTAGTTGTTCACCTGTGAGAAGAAGCTGGCCCGATTCTTTCCTATCTTTCCTTGGGAAGGTCTGGGGTTAGAAACATATCCATGTATTTAACTATTCCTCATTAGGCTTATGAGTAGTGGAAAATGTGATAGTATTTTGGTAACAATTTGATAGTATTTGTCAAAATTATTTGTTGGAAAAAAAACATTTTCTCCATTTCTTCCATGCACCCAAAACTCAGAAACATTTGCACTGATTTTGATTGCACCTTTAAATGTTTTTGGACTGAGATCAAATACGGGAAATATCACCTGGAAGGATTTTGCATGATAATACCGCAGTAGCTGAAAGAGTTTGATTAGAATTAAAGTTGAAATTCCTCCGTGTTACATCCTTATTATAACCGACACTGCTGAGATCTGCCTTGGAATATTCTTTAGAACTCAAGTGTACTTGCTAAATGTTACATTCGTTACAAACTGCCTATTACTAATTTGAAGGAGGACCGATTCCAGTTATGATACTAACAACTGTGAATGTAAAAGTACAGACACAACTACCTCCATTATCATTAAAATTCATAGAAGGTGGGTTAAGCAGTTCACATTTTTGTTACATTGTTTTCCTATAACAATCAGATTATTGTTAGACTTGATGAAAATGTTGTATAGTAAAGGGCTTTAAACTACAATAGAATCCCCCATTTTAAGGTGCTCACTGAAATATTACAAAATTACTTATTTTATTTTTATTTCTTATGCTTTTTGAGATAGTAAATACAGTGCAGGTCTAATGTTTCTTTAAATTTCTCAACGTATGGGTGACATTGGTCATCCTACTAGTCATTGGTGGATATATATATATATATTGTGCTTATGCACTGACCCCACAAAGTTCAGATGACTATCAGGGTGATTTATTCTATCTGTGTTGGTGGCTGTTTTATCCACTTTGATATGGAACAACATTTGTTTCAACACTGGTCATCTGTTGTTTATTAACAGACTGGTTCACTAAGGTGGAGTACCTCAAGAGAAGGTGACAGCATCTGTGTGCGCTAGAGAAAGCTCTCTTTTCTTTCTGGAAAAAAAAAAAAAAAAAGCAAGCCATTCCAGTAACATTGCTCTCCTTCTTTCCCCTATTCATCCACTGTGTTAAACTGTATAAATGGCTAGGGCTCAAATCACTATCTCCATGCCTATAACGCTAAAGTGATGGTGCTCAGGATTGTTATCCAGTGCTGGTGCCATCTGGCATGGAATGGCTGGCATCCTTGCTGCTAAGCTCTCTGTTGGGAATGGTCCCTGGTCTATGGCAACTCTTGAGGCACAACCAGAACTGGTTTGAGAGGGTGTTGGCTTGTCAAGGCTGAAATCGTGACAGGGACTGTTGTAATACTTTGAACATGAACACACACACATAAAAGAAAAAAAAAGGGAAGAAAGAAATAAAAAAGATTTTGTGTCAGTGCCCAGGAAAATTTCCTGGCACTGCTTAATTTACCAATATAGACATAGCCAAATAGACTTGATGCTTTTGATACTGAATTTTATTGTCCCTGGATCCCAGACTGAACTCTTCAGCCAAGAGTTTGGCTCACAGTTCTCTGTCAATAAGGCAAAAGTGTCAAGTATCTAAGAAAACTCACACCAGCTAGGTCACTGAGCGGTGGATGCATTGAATAAGAAATGCTGAACAGAGAAGCATCTAGTCCCGAAGGCAGAAATAATGCTCATTCACTGTTGTATGTGTCTTTGCCTAATCGTTTCCTCCTACAACTAGCCATCATGTTTATCTTCTAAAGACTGCCCCTTTCTTCCCATTTAAAAACCACAGAAACAGCAAGAGCGAGAATGACCTAGTCTTAAACCTCTGTATCTCCTGTTTTATCCCTCAGCAAGAGTTTATACTACAGCAGTGACTTCAGAGCCCCATCCCAACCTAAGGAAGATCAAAACCACATGCCTGTCTTTTAATTAAGCACTGTAGCTACCAAGTTCTAGCATAGAAAGCTACGGGCACTCTACAACATTCTTGCTTAAACCGTGCAGAAAATAATCCGAAGTTAACTGAGCCAGAAAGAGAAACCCCTCATGAGTAAGATATTCACATACAGGGAAGAGGAAGTTCTGCCTTCTAGAATTTCTTTTTTTTTTTAAACTGAAAGACATAGGAACACAACATTTTAAGCATTGTAAGACTTTGAACTGATGGAAGAAAGACAAAGTTTTTCAAAAAAATCCTCAGTTAGTAGGATTTAATAAATCTCATTTTCACAGTACATGCAGATATAGGATCATATAACTACAATAGTTTTACATTGCTTTCAAATGTTCATGCTCTGTTAGTGAGAGTTAAAGATATTCAGTGTGGGATGTCATTATGTTAACTACTTGTCCTGGTTTCAGCTGGGATAGAGTTAATTTTCTTTCTAGTAGCTGGTACAGTGCTATGTTTTGAGTTCAGTATGAGAAGAAAGTTGATAACACCCTGATGTTTCCAGTTGTTGCTAAGTAGTGTTCATCCTAAGTCAAAGGCTTTTCAGCTTCTCCTGCCCAGCCAGCAAGAAGGCTGGAAGGGCACAAGAAGTTGGGAGGGGACACAGCCAGGACAGCTGACCCAAACTGGCCAAAGGGGTATTCCATACCATGGGACGTCATGCCCAGTATATAAACTGGGGGGACTTGGCCTGGGTGGGTGGATTGCTGCTCGGGGACTAACTGGGTGTTGGTCTTTCCAGTTGTGGTGGGTTGACCCTGGCTGGACACAAGGTGCCCACCAAAGCCGCTCTATCACTTCCCTCCTCAGCTGGATGGTGAAGAGAAAATATAATGAAAGGCTCGTGGGTTGAGATAAGGACAGGGAGAGATCACTCACCAATTACAGCCACAGGCAAAACGGACTTGACTTGGGGGAAATTAACATAATTTATTACCAATTGAACCAGAATAAGGTAATGAGAAATAAAATAAAATCTTAAAACACCTTCCCCCCACCCCCCCTTCTTCCCGGGCACAGCTTCGCTCCTGATTTCTCTCCCTCCTCCCCCCAACAGTGCAGGGGGACGGGGAATGGGGGTTGGGGTCAGTTCATCACACCTTGTCTCTGCCGATCCTTCCTCCTCAGGGGCAGGACTCCTCACTCTTCTCCTGCTCCAGTGCGGGCTTCCCACAGGGTCCCAGCCTCCTTTGGGCATCCCCCTGCTCCGGCGTGGGGTCGTCCCTGGGCTGCAGGTGGAGATCTGCTCCCCCGTGGACCTCCCTGGGCTGCAGGGGGACAGCCTGCCTCACCCTGGTCTTCCCCACGGGCTGCAGGGGAATCTCTGCTCCGGCGCCTGGAGCATCTCCTCCTCCTTCTGCACTGACCTGGGGGTCTGCAGGGCTCTTTCTCTCACATCTTCTCACTCCTCTCTCTGGCTGCAGTTGCACAGGGTTTTGTTTTTCTCCCTTCTTAAATACATTCTCCCAGAGGCACTACCACCGTCGCTGATGGGTTCGACCTTGGCCAGCGGTGGGTCCGTCTTGGAACCAGCTGGCATTGGCTCTGTTGGACATGGGGGAAGCTTCTAGCAGCTTCTCACAGAAGCCACCCCTGTAGCCCCCCACTACCAAAACTTTGCCATGCAAACCCAATACAGTAATATAATAACTCATTTAGTTTAAACTTTAGTAAGTCAAAAACTTTGAAATTTCTACAGATGATAAACGATAGAGTTTGTATATGCTGGACAACTTTTTCATTTAATGTTCATGTCCGAGAACCAAGAAGTGTTCTATTGCACAAACCAGTGTCATTGATGCTTTCACCAGAAATTAAACTACTGTCATTGTTATACAAAAATATATCTTTGTATGATGAGGATTTATTCTTCTGCTATTTCTGTCAATATGTTATAAGCTGTTGTAAGCTATTATAAGGTGATTCTCTAGAAGATAAATTAAAACATTGTTTTCACCAAGAGATTATTCTTCATTTAATTCTGTAGGGTTTTTTGAAAAAAATAAATTACTGACTGTTCAATAAAACAATTTTGTTGTTTGATCTCTGTTAATGAGCCCAAATACATACCTAATCTTCAGAACTATGTGAGTAGCACAAACACAGTCACATACAAATGAGGCAAAGAAAGTATATAATGAATTACTGAAAAACCTGTCTTTCACTAATTTTTAAGTCTATTCCTATTAAGTATGGTACAATAAGAGCTAACTTGGGTCCTCAAATATAAGTTTTTAATGGGCTATATGGTTATATTCTCCCCTTTTATAATTAGACTTATAAAGAAAATTTAAGGTGTAGTATTCAAACACATGGTCCAATAATACGGCCCATGTCAGAAAAAAAAAATATCCATGGGATGGATGGGGTAAAATGAAGGAAATTGTGTTTTGTTCAGAGGCTAACAGAACTGCTGTATGCAACTAAATCAGCAGGGAGGATGTAACCACGCACAGTGACCACCAGAAACCCTGAGGACAATGCTATTATCCTTACTAAGAACTTGTCTACAGTAAGAAGTCAGGGTAGACTCAGGGCCATACATTAATAGTGTAAATGTACTGTGTTCTGGCTACCATGCACCAGTTCCCTGTGTACTCTTAGCTAACAATTTTTTACTGGCACAAAAAGTGCACTAATATTTCATAGATAACTGAACCCACTAAGGGCATATTTACAACTCAGCCTGCAATGTAATGCAGGGATACTCGATCTAGCTTGAAATGAGCTAGCTTAATTACAGGAGCCACTGGAGCCAAAATGACACAAGCAGATTGCACTGTTTCATGGACAGGGAAAATCAGTAGTCTGTGAACACCATGCTGGGAGGTATATTTTTATAAGTATGAGGCAGGCGTGATCTGTGCACACCAAGAGTGTACAGTGGGTCCCTGGAAGTAATAATGAACTAATTCACACTCTGTTTCACCCGTTCCTAACTTCCTGTGTGGGTAAATCCTAAAATTACCGGGTAAGTGGAGGGCTGCTGTTGAAAGTGGAAAATCCAAGGTTCTTAACTTCTTTTAAATTCTCAGAGAAACAAGAAAATAGGAATTGATCTAGAAACTGAATAGGAACTGTTTGTGGCACTCTTTGCTTTTCCATAGAGTCACTGTGTGAGAGACGAGGTGGTAGAGCTCCTTTAAAGGCTTAAGTAAGAGGTATGTGGAGAAAAGAGATGGCAGTTTTGTGGAGAAGAGACTAAATCTGTTCCAAGCAAGCACCCAGCAAGTCCATAGCGATGCGGCAGGCCGAAGGCCAAACCAGAAGGTCAAGTCAGCAGGTTGCAGGTCTGGATCAAGGAGGTACGAGGTGGGCTGCAGACACAGTGGCAATGAAGCCGCAGCCTAGCTCAGGTGGGGGCCAAACCAGGAGCATCAGGTCTTAGTCATTGCCCCAAGGAAAGGCAGGGAGAGCTGCTGCTGAGGCTTCTTCCAGCTTTTTTCTCCATAAGTTCTAAAGTTGTCCAAGGCGTCTCAAACAGATCACACTTATGAAGAAGGTGGCCTTGAATGCAGCCTAGTGAAATCCTAGAAGGGAGGGAGTGCACTTTGGTTTACCGCATTGTGAATCTGGCTCACATGTCGCCTAAAGACATTTGCCAGGCATCTAAGTGGTATTATTTAACTATAATTGATGCTTTTAAGTCTTCTGAAGGACATGTTCATCAGGACAGAGCTCCTAGTACTAGGTGAGGGCCTTTGAGTCCAATTCAGACGAAAGAGTACCTTCACGTAACTCACATCCTACAATTACTTTGTATTTTGAAGAGAAGTTAGAACCTGCAAGCAGGTCCAAACATTTTTACGCTGGAATCTCTCACAGTGTCATGTCTAATTTGTCCATGTTGAGCATTCAGTTATTTTGCTCATGGGGCTGAAAAGCATCAGCAAGCTTCATTTGTCCCCAAATTTCTCTGAGTCTTCTGTTTTCATCTCTTGTGGGTGCATTTCATCTGGGTGCACACCATCACCTCTAAGTCTGTTCTTCTTCCCTCCTATGTGTTGTTATGCTGAAGGAAATCAGGATGCATAAGTAGTGAAGGTGTCAAATTGTGCTCCGGCAGGTTTGCCAGTCTGCACGGTGAGGTAGCTCCCTGCACAATTCAGACACAAAACCACAATCATAAGGATGAAGACGACTGCAGAAGGACATTGAGTTAATTCTCTTGCTCAAGAGGTGAACTAGTATATCTTTCATTCCTCTCATAAGAAGGAGAGGAATGAAAGGAATTCTTGTGTGTTCAAAAGCTAATCTGTTGTTTTGTTTTGTTTTGTTATGTTATGGTTTTTTTTCACTTCATCATTGTTTCTAACAGATGTTTCTTGGGACCATCTCACCAACGGCAGAAATTCCAGAACATTTCCAGCCAAATTATTCCACAGCATTCCAGTCTCACCATTAGCATTTTTTTTCCCTAATAGCTAGACAGAAACTAGACTTTTTTTTTATGTTATTACTGTTCTTGATATTTGATACAACTGGCTCTTATTCTTCTTCAACTGTGTTGCCCTAACCTAGAGAGTGTATTTCAGCTGGATTCTGACCAGTGCTGAGAAAATCAGTTTCCAACATCTGGTATCCATACTCCTGTTATATATCCCATATGATATTTACCTTTTTTTCAACATTAGCTGAAGTTCATTTGGCGACCCCCTGGAATGCCTGTGTTCTTTTTATCTTCCCCGCTCTGTATTTGCAAACTTGACTGTTCCTGTTTAAGTGTAATAACTTTACTTCTACTTATGACCTTGTTATCCTTATGTTGTTCACTCGGTGCTGAAAGTAGCTTTTTTAACTTTAATTCAGGAGGATGTAGCTGGCTCCTGTTTATGACTTAATATATGAGCTAAGTTTAATTAGAAGACACTATCCCCTGCTGATTCATGGGTCTCAGCTTCCCCGAAAGATCTATGGTTTTTGTTCCTGTGATTGATACTACTTCTAGCATGTGACAAAAATCCCATTTTCATCTTAAAAAAAAATCAATTCAATTTACTTTTGCATACTGTGTTTCCAGTTTCAGATCATTTTGTATTCTAATAGTCCTTTGATAGTGTTACAGTCCTCTGGGGCTGCTATTGCTAGCAATCATAATAAACACTCTCTGAATGATTGAATGCATTATTTCACTGATACTGTGTGAGCAATTAATTCACTTGAAACATCAAAAAACCCACAATACCTTAACATCTGGGCTGTATTAGCAGAAGCACAGCTAGTAGCTTGGGAAAAGTTTTGGTGCTGTTTTTGGCACTTTTTAGACTCTTTCTGGAATATTGTGTCCAGTTTCAGGCACCTCAAAAGAAGAAAGATGTTAATAAACTGGGGTAGGTTCAGTGAGGGACCTGTGAGCTGCTGGGGGGCTGGAGCACTTGCCTTGTGAGGAGATGCTGAGGACCAGGGTTTGTTTGGCCTAGAGAAGGGATGGCTTCAGAGAAAGTTATTGAAAAAAGCAGATCTAAGCTTTCTACTGTTAGTGCATTGGCAGGGAAAAGAGAGACAACAGTCATAAATTTAAAGCAGTAGGTTCAGACTGGACATAATATCAGATTGGATCCATTTTCCTGACTGTTAGGCTGGGCTGGCTATTTGTGAACTTTTGGAGGATGCTGGACATAAGACCTTGAGGTTCCTTCATCTTCTTTGCTCTTCAGAGCTGCTCCTGTATGATCCCAGCTGCCCACTCCCTGGACAAGCCCCAGGCTGCTTGCTTGATGCCTGGGGTCAGGGCTCTGAGACTCTGTTCCATCTTTCCCCTCGGGGTCTTCACCTTGACTTTTCGTGCTCGCTACAGCCAAGGCTGCTGTGGATTGCTGCATCCTTACTGTGCCATTATTCAGCATTAAACTGAAGCTCATCAGTATTGATGACCCTTGTGCTTTTAAAATTTGGACTTGGAAGGAATAACCTGGAGAGTATCTTCTGCACAATTTAATATTAATGTTGCTTTGAGGAATGGTTATTCAGTTGTAGAAAATAGGACGAAGTAAGAAGCTGACTGGAATCTAGGTGTACACTTGTGGTTTTATTCTTGTTTGTTTGTTTTGTGGGGTTTTTTACTGATGGAGAATATTGGATGAGTCCTTCTAGTAACTATTGCAAATTTCCCCATCTGTGCCAGCTTTTAAAGCAATGCAGTGGGTAATACGCAGAACTGTATGGCTTGTGCTGTGTCAAGTACTGGGACTCTGGCTTCTACTGTTCAAGCATCCCTGGGATTGTATGACCTGGCTTTCAAATAAATTGATGTGCATGTCATGTGCACCATGCCTGACATTGCTCATAATACATGGGAAGGCTATTTAAAAGGATAAACAATAACTTTTAAACAAGCTCACAAATGGGTCAGGTTCACCCCTCACTCCAATTTTAACTTACTTGTCAAAGAAGCAGTCTCCAACATAAAGCAGTGGCTGAGATGCTCATTGTGAATCACTCTCTTTTCTGTGATAAAAAAAACCCAAAAACATAAAATTATCAAAATGGAAAGGTTTGGGAAATCATTCTGTTCCTGAATATAATGGGATCTGAGAATAGTATGTAACTGAACCAGCTTCATGACAATTTGAAGATGGGCAAATATTTTCTTTCTTGCGTGCAAGCATTAATTTCGAAAGCAAGAATAATAAAGAGTTGAGCTTTCTCCTGTATTCTTCATCTCTCCCTTGGCCTGCCCAAGACCTTTAATCAAATAATTTTGTTCCATCTTAATTACATTTCTTCTCATTAATAAATAGAAATCTTTGAAAATAAATCTTTATGTCTGATGAAAGCAGAGGGTTTGGCTTTGCTACGCTGGGTCTCATGATTTCTGTATATGGTCTCCATGCTGTTGCTGTCTGTTGGTCTTTCTAGTCTCAACAACATGGAAGGAAACTTCCTGCTATGAAGTAGGTTCATTTTTGAACGCTATTTCTAAGCTGACTAGAGAGATGCTTCTGCAGACAGGTGCAGAGAGACCTTCATGAGCTGTGTCTTATCTAGAGACTATATAGCCACATTAACAAGGTTCTGTGCTTGATTTTAGTTTACCTTAAAGGTAATTTGAGGATTTGTAAAGCCATTTAAAATGATACAAAGTAACATTCTTACTGATAATATCTGTGTTTCCATTGAATGGATTTCCAAACATGATTCTGTCAGTGCATGTTTGTGTGTGTGCTACAAAACTGGTAAGCTTAACAAGTACGTCCAAGAAAAGAGCCAATTCCACAGAAGATAATTTGAATTATGCAATTTCTTCAGGCTTGCCATTAGTTTCTTGACACTCTGCAATTCCTTTCTTGCCCTCCCTTTATCTTAGTTTTTGTCAGGGGAGTTGAGAAAGAAACAAGCTTGTGAAACTGAACCAGTCCAACACTTCTCAGCAATATAGACAAATTGAGGGGAAAGTTAAGTTACTTTCTGCAATGTTAGCTTATACCTGAGACATAACAGACTCTCTCTTAAATATTGAAGATAACTGTTGTAGGTTGGAGAACTTGTAAATCGTTAAGTTCCTACAAAAACAAGACTCTAGACAACTTTTGCTATTTAGTTGCAGACTTTTATTGCAAAGTCACACTGAATACCCAGCTGACCTAGGTTCTTTTATGGTACTGAAATATCTGAGCATTCCTGATAACAGTTACTCCTTCAAAGCCCTGGAAATAAATCAGAGCTATTATTCTCATTTTACAAGAGAGGTTCTGACTGACAGAGAAGTAAAGGGACTTACCACAGTTTATATTAACAGGCCACGGATGAACAAGCAGCTGAACCCAGTTTTCTAAGGAATACCAGTTGCTCAACAGAGAAAAAGAACAACAGTTCTTTGAACCATGAAAGAGTCCTTTGCAGTAAGGTGGCACGCTACAGTAATTCATCACGTTGGAGCTGTGCTGATGAGCAGTCATTTACTGATGGAGAACAGCCAAGCTGTTGCTCTCATCAGCATGCTGCACTGCCTGCAGAGGCTCAAAGGTCAGACTGCGATCTACATTTCCCATTCCTGGCCTGAACAGAGGTGGAGTTGTCTTATGTAAGGAAAATTCAGCCTCTGGAGGAAGTGAACCTTTCAGGTCACTGTCCAACAATTCCTTTAATCTGAATAAAGAATGATATGGGTTCCTGTAAGAATAATTTCCACAGTACTGTTAAAAGGATAATTCAACATGACTGAGAGACTTCATAATGAGAGAAAGTAGATAATTTTTTTCATCTTAGATAATTTCTGGTTTTCTTATTTTCTACTTGGATACACCTTGCAGCTGCAAATTATTACTGGCACTATTCTAGTCATGTCTGTTGTTTCTTTTATTTGCAGAAAATATCTCCCTGACCTTCTAATTCTATGTCATGACAATACTTTTATTATCTCAGCTCCCTTAAAATTGTTGTATAGTAGTTAATGGTTATTGGTATCTAGTAAAGAATTATAACAAAAGCAGAATTACAATAAGGAACTGGAAGTCCCCAAGGCTTACTGCATCCACTTTCTTACTTTCTGACTGCAGAGATAACTCTCCATTTAATCTAAGTCAAAGAGCAGAACAAATATTTTGTAGATATATTGGTGTCCTGGTTTCGGCTAGGATAGAGTTATTTGTCTTCCTAGTAGCTGGTATAGTGTTATGTTTTGGATTTAGGGTGAGAAGAATGTTGGTAACACACTGATGTTTCCAGTTGTTGCTAAGTAGTGTTTAGACTAAGTCAAGGATTTTTCAGCTTCTCCTGCCCAGCCAGCGAGAAGGCTGGAGGGGCACAAGGAGTTGGGAAGGGACACAGCCAGGACAGCTGACCCCAACTGGCCAAAGGGGTATTCCAGACCATGGGATGTCATGCCCAGTGTATAAACTGGGGGGAGTTGGCCTAGGGGGGATTGCTGCTCGGGACCTAACTGGGCATCGGTTGGTGGGTGCTGAGTAATTGCATTGTGGATCACTTGTATATGCCAATCCTTCTCTTATTAGTATTGTCATTTTATTACTGTTATTATTATCATTATTAGTTTCTTCCTTTCTGTTCTATTAAACTGTTCTTATCTCATCCCATGAGTTTTACTTTTTTATTTCTCTGATTCTCTCCCCCATCCCACTAGGTGAGGGGAGAGTGAATGAGCAGCTGTGTGGTGCTTAGTTGCTGGCTGGGGTTAAACCACGACAATTGGCCTAGATTTTCTGTATTTTGCTAGGACTACTCATTGCCATGTTCTGCTACTGCACATACATACCTAGTGGTTCAACTAAACATCTGCCTATTGCAGGAGTGCATTCAGCTAGCATAAAGGAATTGTACTGTTTTTATTCGTAATGTCCCCCACAACCAACTCTTGGGGCATGAAAGAAAATGATTTATTTTGTGACAAAATACTCTTGCACATCCTCCAGCTTGCCCTGAGTGCACTTCTGCAGAATGTAATGTGGACCAGCGTAACTAAATCCTTCACTGAGAATAGGGTATATTAAAATATTCTATGCAAATTGCCTTACTCCATGGTGAATCGTTTGTGGACAGATGCTAAGTTATTCATCCGTGGGCAGCATTTTTCCCTCCAAGGTATTTGCTGATGGTTTGTGCATATTTGCCAGGACAATGCCACCTGCTTTCTTTGTATCCACAGGGTACGTATGGGTACACAAACCCCTAACTCTCCCCTCTGCTCCAACCAGAATAAATGTACTTTAAATATTTAGTATTACTTTTGTATCTGGGTCCCTCCTTAAAGTTGCCACAGATGATCCAGAAAAAGGCAGCTTGATGTTTAGGAAAGGATTCCTGGAACTGAATGTGAAATATTCTGTTTATGCACAGACCTCTGTGTTTTGCCTTGGTATGGCCAAAGGTAATAAATGGAGGTAATTTTAATTGTTTTCACATCGTGGAGTCAATGGGAGTAGAGCAAGCAACCACTTTACAATAGCAGTTCCCAATTCCTGTTTGCTGTTTTTCGTTGCAGAATAGGATGTTAATAACACCCTGATGTTTTCGGTTGTTGCTAAGTAGTGTTTAGACAAAGTCAAGGGTTTTTCAGCTTCTCATGCCCAGCCAGCAAGAAGGCTGGAGGGGCACAAGGAGTTGGGAGGGGACACAGCCAGGACAGCTGACCCCAACTGGCCAAAGGGGTATTCCAGACCATGGGACGTCATGCCCAGTATATAAACTGGGGGAAGTTGGCTGGGAGGGGCAGATCGCTGCTCAGGAACTAACTGGGCATCGGTCGGCAGGTGGTGAGCAATTGGATTGTGCATCACTTGTCTTTCTTGGGTTATATTTCACTGTCTTTTTGTTATCTCCCTTTTCATTACTATTATCATTATTACTACTAGTATTACAATATTTTATTTTTTATTTTAATTATTATACTGTTCTTATCTCAATCCACGAGTTTTACTTGTTTTCGATTCGCCTCCCCATCCCACCAGCGAGGGGGGAGGAATGAGTGAGTGGCTGTGTGGTGCTTAGTTGCTTGCTGGGGTTACACCATGACACTCTGCTATGTCAGATGTCTCTTACTCTGCCTCTAATTTACATCTCATGTCTGCTTTGCTTAGATGGGTTAGTCAAAGAAATGTTGCTGCAGTTGCTAACTTTTTTTTATGTTGTGAGATATTTCTTATCACTGTTTCCATACAGTGTTATGCTTTATAATGTTAGAATATAAAAATATCCTTCTAATAATATTATCTGTAGCTATACCAAAAGCTGCTGTCTTTAGTTAGGAAAATCACTGTCTTTTTAAATATTTCATGTCAGGGAGTAGAGGACTATCCAAGTACAAATTGGAATTATCCATCACTGGATTGGGGCCTTGTTATCTTAATAAGACGTCATCTGTAGAAGCTGGTTCCCTTCTCTGTGAACTTTAAGGAGTAAAAGGGTTTAGGCAAACCGTTTCTTGAGACCTAATCAGTTTTGAATGGAACTTTCTGAATTTCAGCTGTGTCCTCCATTTTCTTCATGCTAATTTAACTGTGGAAAGTGACTTCAGCAGAGAGATCATGAGGACTTGTAGGTCCTTTTTCTTATTACTTCTCTTACTCATTTCTTATTTCATTAACCAGGTTATTTCCCCCGCCTCCTCTGCTGCAGTTTTGTTCACCTGCTTTTCCTGGTTTTAAGTCCCTGAGAAGTGCATGTGTCAGCACTTTCACAAATCAAGCCTGTAGTGGTTTACCCATCCTTTGGAGGAGCACAATATCTACCAAAAAAATCTCAGAAACTAGCTGCATATTTGTGAAATCACACATCACTCTACATTTGAAGATAATAGAAGTTTTTATCATTGAATATTATCTCATTAGATGGTTGCTTTACAACTGGTAATTGCTTCCGCAGACATCAGAAATGACAGATGAGAGCACAAAGGTGTCAGTAGAATTTTTCTTCAAAGGAAAACTGGAAAGTGAGATAAACTGTGACTGGACAAACTAGTCAATGTCCCTTATCCTTTTCCACTTAACCCAGGATTAAGGCACTGAACAAATACTTTTCATATCTTTTGCTGTTGCTTTCAAAGCAGAATATTTTCCCTCCTCTTGCAAATTTTGGTGTTATTGAAAAGTGAGAAAGCAAAGCACAGGAAATGAACAGTGGTTTCCCTTTAGTTCTTATTGTTATAATATGTTGTACTGGGTCTTTTTTAACATGTAGTGTTAAAGAATTTTAAATAAAGGAGAATGTGTCAGTGACTACAGTATAGTCATCTCTGCCAGGGGGAGAAATCACACTTCATCAAATACTTTCTCATGGATTTAGGGCATTTCTCACATTCTTGTCCCTTCAGCATCTTCAGCTGGTTGTGATATGTCTGGAGAGGTGGAGTAGCTGAAGATGTTTGTTCCTAAGCTTTTCTACAATTGAAACCCTTTAAATATGAAGACAGAGGGAGAAAAAAAGATTTGAAAGTTTCTTTGTGTTTCTATTGCCTTTAGCATGAAGGTCTATATCCCTTTTCTCCCCCACCTCATTTGTTTCCTAAAACTATTAAAAAGCTGGAGACATACCAATGTTTTTGCTGAAATATTTTTACATGGTGTGTTCGGCAAATGTATTCAAATTTTCCATTCCCTATGTAACATTCTGCTGTGTTTATCCTATTTCTAACACTTAATAATGTTCCTTTTTTCTGAAAGTAGAGTGAAAATTGTAGGAGAGGTAAATTAAGAAACGTGATTGCTATTTATAATTTCATGTTGTTTGAGCATAAGATAATTAGATCTCACAGTGTTTAATCCATCTATAAACGTAAGAACATCCGCTGTTGATTAATTGCATCTCGTAAACATTCAGTTGCTGCACGTTTGAGTTAAAATGTCAAGGAATACAGTAAACATCTGTGAGTTTTCTTTTTTTGAACATGCATGCAATCCTTCCATGGGAGCAACCAGAAGTCTGCCCCCAAAAAAGACTATATGAAATATGTTTAGAAGTCATTTTGAATATTCTTCTACTCATATCCTTGCTGATTAACACAGTGAAAGTCTACTACCTTTGAAACATTTTCCAACTGTGTGATCTACAAATTACTGACTAAAGCTAGCCTCATTTTTATGTTTTAATGAAGTTTTAGAGTGAGAGTGGTAGCAGACTGACATGGACATTCCCTTTTTCACTTTAGGATAGCATATGAAATTGCTCACATAGAATTCCTCATTGTGCTGCTGTGAATCTAGTCCTTCGTGAACACCTCCAGGCGTGATAGAATAGTGATTTACATATACATTCAGTTCTTAGACAAATGATCTCTCCCAAGATAATGGATTTTAGTGTATGAACACCATAATGTCTGAATTTAGCTGAGATGACTGAAAGTTCCTTGATTAGTGGGCATAAGAAACAAGAATGACTTTTACTGATTATTAACAAGGACTACTCAAGAACAAAGCTGTTTGCTTAGCAGAGAAAAGCTTTTTTTTTGTTTTGTTTCCTTTTTGAATTAGTGTGCAATATTTCTGAACCTTTTTAGTTCAGTATCTGCTAATAAAAGCGTAAGGTTTATACCCTAGCTATAAATGATGGCTAGCACCCCGCCATTCCATTTTACTTGTTCTGGTGAAAACAATACTATCCTTCTGATTGTGCTACATGTGAATGAATGACAATTCAGTCATATGGCGATAGTGATGAAAATCCCTCTGTGGTCATGTTTTCTTTACATACATTGAATCACAAAATTTGTATTGTTAGAATTCATAGATATTGTCATAGATTCTGGTGATATGATGAGAAAGAATGCAGAAGCTGTAGCAGTCCTCCTTATCACAATATAAAAATGTGTGAAACATTGTTAAATATCCGATTACTTAATTATTTAAGACAATGTTTTATTCTATCAGACACTAAAATATTTTTTATTCTCATATAACTTCTTTACATTCTGATTGCTTTCAGAGTTTAAAAGTTCATAAAAAAAAATCATTGGAGAGCTAACATTGAATTTACAAAATAGTAAATTTAATTATCTTAAAGTGTGCACTTTCTTGGAAGCATACTTGCAATAAAGTTTTCAAGTAAATTGGACATTAAGCCAAATTAATTCATGTGTGGATGAAAAAAATCAAATGTTTTATATTAGAGTGAAAATTCAATTGTCTGAAGGCGTAGTAGTCTCTCCAGAAAATGTCTAATGCTTCTGATACTTTCTCTGTAATTCACTGACAGTGATTTTCTTTTTATGTATTATTAGATTTACTCCTATAAAAGAGAATGAAATTACTATAACTTTAAATCAGGGGAAAAAAAAGTGGCTTTCTTATTCCCTTTAAGTATAGGAAACATGGAAGGGCACAGTAGAAGTTTTTTAATTACTATTACTGACATTTTGGATCAGACCTTTCATCACAAACAGGCTATGATATCACAACTCACAATGATTTGCACTACCATAATTTCATTGTAAATTTGACTTATACAAGAGTCATCCCTCTATTCCTAAGCAGAGGCTTCCAGTACTAAAGCAAAACTTCCCCAACCAAAAAAGCAACACACTGATCACCCTGAAAAGTGCAATGTAGGAGTCATGGTTAAGACGGGCTATTTAGAAAACATTGTTACCTGAACCTTCCAGAAAAAGGAATGTCTGGAATCATGCATGCTGTCAGAAGACAGAGCAGATGTCAAAAGGTCTGGCATCTTATTACCGTATTTTAGAGCATAAGAGATACAATGGTCATAAAGCACATGTCGCTCTAGTCAGTCTGAAGTCCAGGGCATGGTCTCCAGACAAAAGTTTCATATCGGTGCTACATGGTTTACTGCCTGGTTTCCAAGAAAGCTTTGTAAAAAGGGAGGTAAATGTTGTCTGGCTTCTCCTCCTGCTTGACAACAGAAGCTCAACAAGGTCACTTCTGACAGCGTTAGTTTACTTAACACACAAAATTTGCTTGTGCAGTAATGTGTTTGCACAAAAAATAAATATTTGTGGAAGAAACAGTGGTTTTCTGGGTTTTAAATTGGAACAAAAAGTGTGTAATGAGTAGAAAGGAAAAGGAAGCTGTGTGTATGAGAGAGAAGAACATCCATTTACATCTGGTCTGAATACATTATCTGTGGAAAATGTTTGATGGGTGATACAGGCAAATACTTTTCATTCTGTAGGTTGCTGTCAAATTGTGAACCATCACTGCAAAATAGTTTATAATGAGCTAGAATTTTTATTTTGTAAGTAAATGGCTAAAATACTTTAAATGAGTGAATGACAAATAGAGCAAAAACATATGCTGGCTGAGGTTCATCTTTCAATGTGGATGCTCAAAGTGTGCATGAGAATGAAAGCCTTTTCATGCAGACCTCTAGAACAGAGAGTTAGAGTGAGTAGGAGTACATCCGTCTGAGAAAATCTTCATAGGCATCAACCGTTTTACATGGAAGTTTCAGGTTTTCCAACTTTTCGGTTGCAGAATGGCATAAGAAATATCACAAAACTAATGGTACCTGGCAAAGTATGACCTTTATTGACAGTGCTGCTGTTCCTGAAATGTATTGTTTCATCAAGAATTTTATGCAGTAAAACACTCTTTTCTGAAGCTCTGAGTAACCGAGTTTAAATCTGGAACTAAACATAAACATTTCCTTGCAAGACTGCAAGGATCTTACTGATGTTTAGATCTAGTCATGCTGGAAAGAAATGAGGAGGGAGAGTATGAGAAACATTATTTAAGCCTGGTTTGCTCTTTGAAGTGTTGTCTCCCTGAAATGATGTGGAGTGGTGGAAAAGAGAAAAAAAGTGTCATTGTCACCCTTGTTTCAGCATGGCAAAAACTTCTGGGAAAGGTGCCTCTGCCTTTCCCTGAGAGTAACCGAGCAGGCTCAGCTCGGAGGGGTTTGGGAATGCAGAGGGATGGACGAACAGACTGACACGGAGCTAGCAGGGAGAGTTTGGAAATGGTTTTGCAGCAGGCAACACATTATCTGCGGTAACCAGAGGGAGTGTGCTGCAAGCAGAGGGGACTGGATAAAAGACCTACCCTGCAAGGACACAGTGATCAAAGGGTAGACTTGATTTCCAGGTTTTCTATTCAGTCTGTCTCACTCTCAGTAAAACTCTGATAGTTTCAGTCTTAGCTGTTTAATTACTTACTTTGGTAAGTCATTATATTCTAAAATTATCTTACCCTCTGAAAAACCACTACCTGTAGTGAGAGTGAAGTGGAAGCCTTTGATATACTGCTTAAAAGAAAAGCTGGGGCAACTCCACCGCAGGAGTTGCTAGGTTTATTAGTCAAATCTGCTACCATCATCCAGAATGGTTTGGAGCAAGTTAAACAAATCTCTTTAAATCACCACATAAACACTTTTATTTATGTTGCTATCTGCAAACTTCTTTAAAAGAATTGTTCAGTGTTTATCACTGACACCAGCAAGCACTTTAGAAGAGCAGAAGAAAGATTAGTGTCATCTTCAGCTTGGAGAGAGCTCTGGGGAAAAGTGCAGAAAGTCCTTTTCCTTTGACTCTTCATAAAGGAAGCAGGAGTTTATAACTCTACTTTTTCTGGGCTAATCAGTGTTTCCATACACACAGTACATCTTTTGGTTAACTGGCTGATTTGTTTCATCTGGCTTCTGTTAAGGATTTTTTTTTATTATTATAATTTGTCTTATTTCTGTTTTCATATTGTGGAGTTCTGGGCCTCAGTACTCTTCACAGCTAACGCTTAAATTTACAAAAAAGTTGGACCGTAATGTCTCGGTTGTCTTCAGTAATGTTGAAAAATATTGTTTATCGCTTCCTCATTGTTTAAAAAGTTGTTATAATAAGTGTCAAATTGTTAAAAACAATGGAGAAGTGGCTAAGCAAATAATAAGATATTGAACTCCACAGTGTTTACTTTGAAACCAGTCTAGAATTTTTTTACCATCTAGGCTGATGATAAAGTAGATTAGGGAAAAATGTCATCAGTTTCCCTCACATGCTTTTCATTTGCTAGGACTTGCCATGGTTTCCAGCAGCCAGGGTGCCTCTGTCTTACCATCTGGAATAACAGGAGTCTTTTCTGGCATCTTATTTCCCTTGACTTCCTGGCTTGGTTATTTTCTGCTAAAAATTTCAAGGTGATGTTTTATATAGGAAATCAATATTCTGTTTAACATGTTTATCTTCACTCTGTTGGCCATTTGTATAAAGAGCTAAGGACATTAAATGGGCAGGCTTTCCTCCTTCTGAGTTTTACATTGGTCATAGTTACTCTTAATGGGTGGTTGAGCCAGCAAAAGATGCTGCTCTTTACAAAATTTAGGCATCTTGCTGGTGAGCTTTTGGGGCTTACTCATAGACTTTTAGTCCTCAGACATTCTAATGCCATTGGTCATTTCTACAACTGGAGCAGGTGAATGCTAGATAAAACTGGCCTGTGGACAGATGGTTCTTTGCCAGGTAAGTACCTTGTGTCATATAATTGCTCTTTAAGCAGTTTCTGGTGGATACTTGTCTTAAAACAAACAAACAAACAAAAGTACAGAAATTACATAAATACTTAAATTTTGGTTAGCTTGATCAGATTTTGAACTTTGTAAAATTTTTTTAAGTTCAGTAGAAGAGAAAGCGAAATACAATTTAATGTATAGCAGCATTAAAATATAACGGCTTAAAGCTCCAAACACTTTGAGGTCTAGTTAAGCATTATCTGGGTTTTTGCTGATGGTGACAGCAGAAGTTCAGCTTTGACAGAAACAATATAGCATGAGCTACCAAGGCAAGTTTTGTTCATTACCACAGCATGAATTAAAGTTTGGGATTTTAAAGAAACTCGTAATACGATGAAGAAATGAGTAGAATACACTTCATACTTACAAGGTATCTGTTCTCTCATTTTTAACTTTGATTTCATTAAGATATGCTTTCTAGCTGTAACCTGTCCCTATGTATTTGCAAGGTTTGGCTTTTGGTCTACTTTTATGTTAGACCTTGTCAATGTAAAATTTCAGAAATGCTGTAACATTATAGTATGAGCTTCAACTCTTTAGCATGGTTGCAGTTTTATTGATAATGACGCATTTAGTAGATGCATGGAGATATAACTGGTGTGTGCCGGCTTACTTCAAGTCACTTGGGTATTTCTCTGCAGGGACATGTTGTTGGTTGGAGTGTTTTATGCTCAAGTTTCATTGAAAAAACAATGTGACACCTTGTAGGTAACTAGTGCAAGACAGTGTGTCAAAAGCAAGTAGTTAAAACAAATTTAGTACGAAGTGTCATTGTTTTACCATGACCATGTAAGGCCCAGTCCTGCTCCAGCTCATGTCTGTGTCTCACTTCAGAGTTCTGCTGTTTCTTTCAGAGTATACTCAACTAGGCACTCTGCATTCAGTTTGATTGTATATAATTTTGCTCCCTGGTTAATGAACTAGACCACTAGACTAGTCTAGAAACAAAATACCTTTTCTCAGCTGTGCCTCTCACCTGCTGGCTGAGCTGGAACATTTTACGTCCTGCCTCCCAACTCATTTTTGGAAAGTAATATTAACATTATTTTCCTTTATAAAATGTTTTACCACCCCTTAGTGAAAACTACTAGGATCAGGGAAAAGTGTATGAGGATCCAGGTATTAATACCAGACTATAAATATCAGAAGAGAATCTTGGTTGAATTTGTATTGTGGTTTTGATGACACATACTGAGGAAGTTACAAAGTAGGGCATGGGTTTTACTCCTATATGGATGAAAAATTACAAAGAATTTGGAGTCTCGGTGGGGTTTTTTTGTTTGGTTGGTTTTACTTTAGGCCAGTAAGAAAGTTTTAAAGGATTTTATTGAGTTAACTTCTATTACCTTTCCAAAAAAAATCATCAGTTAATTTACATACTGATTAAACATCTTCCATGGCTTTCTAAATTATTCTTAATTACAAAGGCTGTTTCCATAGTTACAATTTATATCTTAATTTCATAGTAGATTTCTTTCCACTTATTCAGCTCATTCCATTTATCTACCTTATTTGTTATTTGAACTACACATAAACTTCAGGGGCGCTTATCTCTTACAGCTTTTGGGAAGGAAAAAATGTATTAAGACAGAGATAAAAGTGTTTAGTATGCAGCTAGTTCAATTACCAGGGAATATCATTTAGACTTCTCTCTTTAATAGAGATACAGGCCTTTGAAGACAGTCTATAAGAAAATAAGCCAAAGAATCAATTAGATTCTCCTAGAATTGAATAAAGTACAATAAGCATCATTTAAAATCTGTAATAATTTTTAACTAACAGCCATAATTTTTACTAGGTTCGTGAAACACAGATAAGTCATGGAGGCATTTAAAACACTTCTAAACAATTTTAAAGCTTAAAGAAGCCCATTAATATTTTAATTAAAGTTGAAAAATATTGTTCATTTCTCTTTATTATGCTTATTTCTTCACAGAGGGCAGACTTTGTGGCTGTTACTTTTTTCTGTGTATCACTTCAGATCCATTTCATGCCTCAGCTGTATAATTAAGTCACTTGCGCTAGTCTTCCCTGAAATACTTAACTACACTTATCATGGATTTGTTTTGCTTCTTTGTAGCAGAGATGATCTAATAGACTGTTTAAAACTGTAGAATAATTATATGGAGGATATTCTGCTCCTTGGAATTCCATACACATACACGTACATGTATCTGTTATACATTCTATTACACATGTGTTTTGTCACATGCTTTTGGAAATACCACTTCAGTTCTTACCATTAAGTGATCACCCTTAGCGGTAGCATTTAAAACCCAAACATTTCCCCTTCAGAGTTCTTACACATAGAAATTTCTGGTTTAGTGCAAAGGTGCTTCTTCCTTTTTTTTTTCCTGAGCTGAAATGTGCAATCCCAGATAAAAGTTATGTTAGCACATCATACGGGTTTTTTTGCTAAAACTATAGTCTTGTTAGTTCCTAAGTCCAGCGACACACCAACATTTATTTCAGGGCTAATGCTTGAGATGTGGGTTTGGGTGTCAATAAAAAACATCCATAAATATGTTTTTGCCTTCACCAATTGAGGGTGAAGGATTGCAGAGGCTTTGGGCATGTTCTGGATATGTCACAGGAACCAGTCCAAGCCCTGCCACTTTCTTCCAACTCAACACACTCATGTCTTTCAATAGTGCTTCTGTATCAGTAACGGGTACAACCACTCTGTGGGATGTTTTGGTATCATATGCTTGTGCTGGTTTTGGCCTGGGTAAAGTTAACTTTCTTAGTAGCTAGTATGGGGCTGTGTTTTGGATTTGTGCTGAACACAGTGTTAATAATGCCAAGATGTTTTTGTTACTGCTGAGCAGTGCTTACCCAGAACCAGGGCCTTTTCTGCTTCTCACCCCACCCCACCAGCGAGGAGGCTGGGGGGGCACAAGGAGTTGGGAGGGGACACAGCCAGGACAGCTGACCCCAACTGACCCAAGGGATGTTCCAGACCATAATGATGTCATGGTCAACATATAAAGCTGGGGGAAGAAGAAGGAAGGGGGGGACGTTCAGAGTGGTGGCATTTGTCTTCCCATGTAACTGTTACGCTTGATGGAGCCCGGCTTTCCTGGAGATGGCTGAACACCTGCCTGCCCATGGGAAGTGGGGAATCAACTCCTGGTTTTGCTTTGCTTGTGCGCACAGCTTTTACTTTTCCCTATTAAACTGTCTTTATATCAACCGATGAGTTTTCTCACTTTTACTCTTCCAATTTTCTCCCCCATCCCACTGGATGGTGGGGGAGTGAGTGAGTGTCTGCATGGGGCTTAGCTGTCGGCTGGGGTTAAACCGCGACAGTGCTCTAGAAATAAGGGATGACAATTCTTTCTGTGCTGGCAGATAATAGGGTAAAACTCGAACATTGTGACCCAAGGCCTTTTCAGATGGTATTCTCATGGCTATTCTCATTCTCATTGTCATGGTAAAGAAATTTCCATATTTAGAAGAGTGTTGGATATGAGAATAAACTGGATACATGCAATAGTTTCAACATGGTGAGAACACATCAGATTTACTGGGGGGTATAAAATAGTCTGTATGTTTGCAGTAAGTGAATGCTTGAAATGCATCAGAGTTGATAGGAATGTACAGAACAATAACCTACATACACTGTAGATTTGGTGTATTCCTTGAATATGTTGGGTATACATCATGGTGAGGATGTCTGCACTGTCATTACATGTAGGTTTTGTGTGTGTGGTGAATTTATCATCACAAACATTATACCTTTGAAAAATTTTAGCAAAATAAAAGCCATAACTGGCAAATTAACAGGAAAACAAAACAAAACAACCCTCCTCCCCCCAAATAAATAGAGTGGTGACCTTGATAAATTAGCTTTAGAAGTTTCTAAAATATTCTTTTTCTTGATCCATTTTTAATTTTCACACAGTTGGTCTTATTAAGCCTGGCTTTTAGAAGATTGTTGTGTAAAACTATTCCAGCATAACTGCAAAAGAATCTCAGTAAAAGTGTACAGTAACACTTAAAAAAAAACAAACCTCTGAAAAATGGGCTGTATCTGTCAAATTATTTAGGGTGTCTATTATTTAGGTATGAAATCTATTGACACTTACTAGAAATGACCTGGCAGCTCACTTGTGAATAACACATTTATTCTAAGGCTGTGTGTAAAACCTTTACAGCCTGCCTCACCCTTATTGTTTCACAGTCATAGCAAACTACCTTTAAGGTTATTTATTTGCTAAGTTTGTATACATTAAATTCAGCTTTTGGCAGTCCCTGCTGTTTGATAGTGCAATGCTGAATTAGTCAAGAATGTTGGAAAAAACAGAGATGCCAAATTTCTAATAGAGCTCAGTCATTGTTAAATGATAGTTTATGCCCAGTCTCATACTTGACTAAAAAGTACACTTTGAAAACAACTGCACACCATCCATCTTAGTTTGAAAGCGGAATTGTTAATAGTTTTTCTTGTCTCCTGAATACCAAAACCAGCTGGGGCTACCCTTTCTTCAATCTGTTGCTTAGATAGTGCTGAAATTAGTTATATCCTCCAATATATCTGCAGGATGGTGCTGAAGAAGTCTCTGGTTGCACAGCTTAAGATGTGAATTTTACATTTTCCCCTTACTGCTCAGCCATTCAGTGGGGAGCTCTTGTGCCCTGAGGCTTAGTCTTTAGGGAAGGTATAGACTGAGCCTTCACTGTGATCACCAAACTGGCAAAATTGTGTAGTTCCAGAGGCCAAATCAATCCAGCCATAGATAGGATATGTTCAGGCTGGATCTAGAAATGAGATGCTAGGTATTTTCTTTCATAGCATGAAGCAACTGCCTGACGTCAAAAGGGTTTTGTTGCACATTGTAGACATAGCCATTATGATATCGTCTAAACTGGTTTAGTTTCCAGCATAGCAACAATATTTATTGGCTTCTGTCTTCATTTTCCTCTTCATTCAGGCAGTCATTCTATGACACATTTATGAGACCTTTCCCTCTTTGAAGTACCTGTATTTTGCTTTAGGATATACCCAGGTCAAAAAGTAAAGCAATCTGATCTCTAAACTGCTTTCTAGCCAGCAGGCAGTAAAGGGGAGGCAATCAATTTTATCCAAGGTTGGCCAAAGGCAATGAAAAAAACTAGTGCATGCATATTTTGTTGTCACAGCATCCATAGCATTCCCAGAATAGCATGCTTGCTACCATATTGTGATTTTGTGTCAACTCTGTGTTGCATTAAGGTGTAAAGAAGTTTGGCAGAAAATAAACCCTCTTGCATTCCAGCTTGTCCTCAGATATCAGAGGGGCTGGGGGCAGCTAGGCTTAGATTCTGAGTGATGCCCAATTCAGCACTGTAAGTCCAGTCGCGTTCAATATATTGAACTATCACAATTACGGATGCACGGATAGCGCACTGTACTTTCAATTTAGTCGCATTCAACAGACTAGAATGGCCAGACTTAAGGAATTTGGTCACGTTCAACAAACTATCACAGCTAGATTAATGAACAGTACAGTTTATTAAAGCAACAGGAGTACAGATTCTTTTGGATTGCCAGTGATAAATACACTGTCTGCAAAGCACATGCAAATAATAATACAGTTGACTACAAGCACACTAAATTATGGAAAAACTCTATAGTGAGTTCTAATTTTCCTGGGGAAGCACTCGCTATAACCAAGGGTTCAAATATTCCCCAATAGGTGTCCCTATGGAGGGGGAGAGAGGTTCAGCCCATCGACTGATCCCAGAAGTGAGCGATGTTCTCCCGACTTGTCTATGATGGTATCTTCCCCAACATTACCCCTCTCTTAAGGCCTTTCATACTATTTTCCTATTTAGGTGGAGTTTGAGTGACTCTAGTCATACATACCTTTACTATGATTGGTATAAAATCTTCTCGCTTTACTTTTAAAGGTACATGATAGACAAAATTCAGAGCGCTTGTTCAGTGAGGGGTGGTTGCACTTTGGAGGAGGGTAGCTGTTGAGATGGAGGTGTGTTTTGGTATTATAATGTAGCGCTCGCCGCATATCAAGGTGCCACGATTAGATCACTGATCACCCCGCAGATCAGGGAAAGAGACAGATAACACACACAGTGTGAGCGCCAGCCTCCGCCTTTTATTGCGCAGTCAATTCCTTTTATACTAACAAGGGTAGGCGGGATTACAGACACATCATAAGGCTGCGACTAACCCTCTAACTTTCTGTGACATCACGAGATCTTCTGAACGCCGAACCCTACATTATAATGAGATTATAATGAACAAAGTTCTGTGTCAGTACTCCAGAATGGGGCACTTATGATATAAATCAGAAGTAGGGCAGTAAGTCGACAGAACCCCCATTATTTCACCTCCTTGCTTCAGTGGACTCAATGCAGGGACCTTCCATTCTTGTTCCAGTAGTTCCAGTTCCCTGTCCCTGCGATGATATCACAGAGCTTGGCCACGGTGTCTCCACTCCGCTCCACCCTCCGTGTTGTTTCTCAGAGTCAGCATACCAAGCTCCCCCGGTGTTGCTAATATCTAAGGTTGCAGGTTATGTTAGGGAATTATTATGGAACAGATTTTGTGTGTATCCACTGCATTCCACCCTGTTGGTCTACCTTCCCTTAAGAGGGGGGCTTATCCATAAGTCACCTCCAGCAATCATTCCACACTATGATGTGTGTTCTGAAACTTTCTGAAGACAAATGGGGAATTCTCATTGGTTATGATGGGTTAAACCACTGTTGCATTTATTCCTGAATTGTGTCAAATCACTGTTTTATATCAATAAACATATTGCTACTTCTCTCTTATGAGTGAAGTGCATCACTCCATCCATGACACTTGTGCACCCCCAGCCACTTGCTGGTGGGGCAGCATGAAAAACAGAAAAGGCCTTGATGCTGTGTAAACACTGCTCAGCAATAGCTAAAACATCGATGTGTTATCAACACTGTTTTGGTAACAAATCCAAAACAGTACCATATGAAGAAAATGAACTTGATCTCAGCCATAACCAGTACAATCTGGTACACGATACTGTATTTAATGTCTTGCAAATGAAGTGCTTACTTAACCTAGCAAAACATTCCAAAAGGCTCTACCAAAGATGCCTGAAAAATTGCAACCAGAGAAGGGCAACAAAGCTGGTGGAAGGGCTCATGTCCTGTGAGGAGTGGCTAAAGACTCTGGGATTGTCTAGTTTGGAGAACTGGAGGCTGAGGGGTGACTCATTGCTCTCTCCAGCATCCTGAGGAGGGGAAGGGGAGAGGGAGGTGCTGAGCTCTTCTCCCTGGGATCCAGTGATAGGACGTGTGGAAATGGTTCAAAGATGCATTCAGGGGAGGTTCAGACTAGATATTAGGAAACATTTCTTTACCTAGAAGGTGGTCAAACACTGGAACAGGCTTCCTAGACAGGTGGTTGATGCCTCATGCCTGTCAGTATTTAAGAGGCATTTGGCCAATGCCCTTAATAATATCCTTTAAGTTTTGGTTAGCCCGGAAGTGGTCAGGCAGTTGGACTAGATGATCGTTGTAGGTCCCTTCCAACTGGAACTATTCTATTCTATTCTGTTCTGTTCTATGACTTCTTTTTTAGAAATGGGGCCATTTACTTTGTCATACAATATTTTATTATTATTTATCTGCATTATAGGAGCACTCAAAGCATTTCTGTTGTGAAACAGGGGTCTAGTAAATGAGCTTCAATCCAAGTCTTAGACAACCAAATAGTCATCTCCTCATGGAACACACAATCTGTCTAAATGGTGTTAAACTATAACTATGCTTCTGCAGTTAAGCAAAAAGTTTTACTTGTTAGCTAGTGAGGAAAAAAATGGAATCATTGTTCTTAAAATTTAAATAAGATGTAAAGAGCATCACAGATTAGTCACTGCTCAGTTCAAAGTAGGATTTTTCTCTCTAAACTTCTGTAAATTTATTGCTTCAGTCCCTTGATACATATTTTTTAAAATTTAACTCTCTTCTGCATTCAGTGATTGATTGTATCAGGAACAGAAATAAAAGAACGTATAGCACTTGTGAAAATCTCAGCTACAAAGTCTCTGTTCCATGTGCCACCAAAGTCAATGGCAGGGTTTTTAATGATGTAACCAAGCACTGGGTCAGGTTTTATTCAGAGATCCATGAAGAAGCCTTATCTGTCTTTCAAGAAAGTTGCATCTACCTGCTTTCATATACAACACATTTCTTTGGGACAGGTCACCTCTCTTCCACCCCCTGGCTCCTTCTCATCACCGTCTCCTGCATTGCCCTCTCTCTCTGCCACTGATTGTCCCCCTTCCTGACTCATTTCTCTCTAGGCTCCCAGACAGACTCCTTGCTGGTCCTGGCTTCTGATCCATCCATCACTGTAATAGTTCACTAATTTCAGCTTTTGTCTCCCTAGTCATTTGAATCAATTCCCTTTAAAACAGCCTGAGTTCTGATTAATGGACATTAAGGCAAAGGCAACTCTGCCTCCTGGGTGTCACTTGCAGCTCCACAGGTCCACAACAGCCACTGCAACAGAGAAGTCCAGTATGCCCACTTCTTCCCACTGTCTGGGACTGGAGTGTATGGGCCTACATGGTTAGTTCATAAACCCCTTGGCCTGTACTATCAGCTGGAAAAGAAGGACATGTTAGGCAAAGAAAGAGTTTTCAGTAATTCTTAGTTTCTCATTCAGGCAAGTCTCCACAGTTTCTAACTATAGGTATTTTTAATAAACATGGCTGATTTCAGATGGGGTGAACTCAAGTTCAAAAGTTAACCTGCAGTCCCTTTACCAAAGAACAGATTTTTTTCTAATGGAGGTCTTTCAGTATTTATCAATCTTCCCTCTTGTTCCCCCTCCCCAACCTTGTTCTTGAAAACAAACACAAATTCGGACAGACTGCTAACGAAGAGGAATGCATCCCTTTTCTTCCCAGACCTATACCCCAGCCCCCCCGTTCTCCCCCTCCCAGAAGTACCTTAGACAATATGAACAGAATGACTGAAACCTGGCAGTTGTCAGCAAATGCAAATAAAACCCTGTAATGAAAAACATTAGACAACACTAATAGATGGAGTTCAATGATCCAGCTGTGAAAATATGTGAATTGTTTTGCTGCTTTTGAATTTGAATTTCTCTGTTTGAAAATCTGTATGATAACTGCTGTCTTGTAACCACATCACATTCTCTACCCTTCTCCTATGACTTTTTTTTTCCCCACAGGAACAAAGGTGCTTAATTCCTTGTCCAGTTCTGTCAGTTCAAGTTACTTAAAAAAGCAATTCATGTCAACAGATTGTGTATTTCAAAATACCAGGCCTCTGCCTCAGATCGTAAGCACTTTTCTGGTCACACACTCAACAGTCATCTTGTGTTACTTGTTGAGAAAAAAAATTGGCAGATTGATCCAACTTGCTGCGATTGAAGTTGAAATATTACTTTAAGAGTCTAAGGAATTAATATATCCTTAATGAGTTGCAAATAGTAATTATGAACTGTCTTTCTTTGTTTCAGTAGAATATAGGATAAGGAGCAAAACTGAGACTTGGCCTCAAAGCACCTATCATTAAAGTTTACTTCAAGGAAACAAACTTTCTCTGTTGTTTGCTTCAGAGTGATGGTTGTAGCCTTCGTTGCATTTAACTGCAGGTCTTTCAAATTCAGTTGACAAAACTGACATCAAATTGACAAAGAGAGTACTTTATCTATTTCGTGATGGAAGTAGGTTTCTTTTTTTCCTTGGTCTTATAGGAAAGACATACTTCATGCTAAACCATCTCATAAATTCACTTTGCCCTATTCATCTTTTGCTATAATATTTTAAGGGAAGTGACACTTAAGGAGTCATATCTTATCTGCCAGCACAGATGAATTAGTTCAGAATGTACATTGAGCAGTTAATTTATAAAGGACTGTCTGTATTACGGAAGAAAGTTGACTATCATCCAGTGAAGCTATGTTCCTAGTATTAACCAGTATATGACAAAGTGTCTCATATTCTTAGCACATTAAGTTTCATGTATCATTCAACCTAATTCTCTTTTTTCCTAACATTTATAAGGATGTGTATAGGCCTTCAAGTATAGCTGTCAATTTTCTTAGATGTACAATGTATGGAAGAAAGAAAGGGGAATGTATGGCTTGGCTGAGGTTTTCAGTCACCTGCACCATTTAGAGAAAGGCAGCTGATGGGCCTAAGTCAGAAAGAGCAATAAGAACAAACAGTGAATTTTGCATACATACATAGGAAGAGCTGCTATATGTCTGGGTTTTTATTCTGCCTTGCAGAACAGAAATGTGACATTATTTTTACTTGACTGGCCTCTACTGCAATTTGTGTGCTATTTGATAATCTAAATCCTGGAAGCTGAAATAAGCTGAGGTCATACCTGAAGTTTTGCCTGCTCAAGTGTATGTGAGGGTTAAAGTATAAACTTGTCCATGTTATACATATATGTGTATATATGTATTAGAACTGAGAAAAATAGTCACATTAATCTTAAAATATTTCATAAATCTTCCAAATGTGGAGTGATAGCTACATGACACCATTCATTTACTTTGCTTTGGCTTACACATAATAATCGAGCTGTGTTTACTGTCTATATGGTCTTCACGCACACAAAATAAAACATGTTTGTTTAAACCAACAAGTCTCAGCTGACTAGTGGAAACACATTAAGATGCTGGAACATAAACTTTGATGAATATAGATGTGAAAAATCTGCTACTTGATGGGAGGGGTCATGGGGTTTTGGGGGGGTGGGTGTTAAACTTCCTTGGCAACTTCCTCTTCCTTACAAACTGCCATTTTTTTTCCTGCTAAAATAAAATAAAATCCTGATTCCCAACACACCTTTTGCATGACTTTTAAAATTTGTTATGGACAACTAAATGCAGCTTGAAAGTGATCACTTCATAACTGACTCTTGCTTGCTGCCTCTCCCTTTCAATAAATGTTTTGAAATTATGCTAATGTTCCCTTTTTTTAGTGGGAATGGCTGTTTTCATATATTATTAAAGAGAAAATTATTGTTGAATAAGAATTACTGTTTAAGATACTGAACAGTCAAGGAATGGCACAAATGCAGGAGTAAGAAGTTAATGAGAGCAACACAGAAATGAGCTCCATCAGAAATCCATGCTAAGGTTGCTTAATGGTACTTTTCAACAGAATAGGTGCACGCCTTTGCCATAAACCCAGTAACAGTTATATTGTTTTTCAGGATGTCTGTGACATATATCTGTTTTCAAGGAAAAACTGCCATGTGGTGGAGGATTTTGATTAATTTTTGCTTAAATTGTTGAAGTTAGATGACTAGATACTCTACAGTGTGGAGTATTCCTTTCATGGTAGCTGTCTAAGAATGTTTATTTGGCATGCTAGGACAAATAAGGCACGTAACTAGTCTACTACTTGTAAGAAGGTTTTATTAAATGTTGAACTCCATTTAACTCCTATCTGTTAGGTTTTAGGGACCTGCATTGTCTTATTGGATAATTATTTTTCTTCGCTTCCTGCAGTCTTCCCTACCCACTCATGCACTTGATGTTATTTAGAGTTTGCTCACAACCTGCAGCATTATTAAAAGCCAGGATGTAGAACTGGAGACTGAGCAGCAGGCTACATTTTTTCACTGCAAGAGATACAAAATCATTTAATAACTGATGTTATATTTTTCCACCTAACTGATTTCCATGCAGGAAAAAAAATGGTTATTGCATTCTGTAACTGAATACAATTCATTATTGGCCAACAGGAAACCCATCTACTGCAGAGCAACATATTTTTTATTATTTTATTGTATTTTTTAGCTAAGCTATTGAATGACAAAATCAGATTCTTTTGAGGATAGTGTCATGTGATGCTTATACTAAGTAGTCTGTAGTAATGAATTTTTAGGCAGTACACACTTTTTGAATGCCCTAATAGAAGCAACATGTTGGGTTTCAGAACAAGTAAAAACTAGCACGCTACCCTAATCAAACTACTTCAACATTGACCTTCAACATTGTAATATTAAGTGATCAGATTATTGAGACTGTAGGTTACTTGCACAGTCTAAATGAAGGGAAATAAATATTTCCAGTGCAAGGTGCCTTCCTTGTTTCGGTCTCTGAATACTGCAGAGAACTCTGGGAATGCACCTGCCAATGTTAAATAATTTATGCCCATCTGAACCTACATTCAGCAAATGCGTGCCAAGGTCCTTTCTGTCATTTAGAAGTTCTCCATGCAACTGTTAGCAGCGCAGTGTTTGAGGTACCTCCCCTAATTTTGAAGAAGACAGCTCAGGAATGAGCAGCACTGCAGCCGTGGTGCAGAGAGTCCGTGGTTAAATTACCCAGGGTGTATGTTCACACAGCCGTGGCTAAACTACTTCTAGTATTCAAGCCAGCTGGTTTACAGCAAACTCTGGTATCTCTATGCTACAGTTAAAATTGCCATGTGAGGCCATTAAGCTATGACAAGCTGATCATTAAGGCACTAATTTGCATCAGAGACTGATGAATTTTCATGACCTTTTTTTTTGCATGATACTACTTGGAACCAGCTGAAAATAAAGCCCAAGCTATGTGATATTTTTAAGGAAAAAAATGAAAAAAAAACCCAAACCATTGTATTTTACACAACTCTAGATATATATATACACACACACACATATATATATATATATAAAAAAATGCTACTTGTAAATTATTCTGGTTTTTGCAGGTCTTCTGAAAGGGTTTGCAGGCTTGCATTCACATTTAATTGAATGTATCAGTGGCATTTTATTGAGTCATTTCCAATTTCCATTACTTGACAGTTTCTCCTTTGCTGTAGAAGATTTTTGTTTTTTTCTGAGTAGTCCATAGCCATACTGATGAAAAACTGATTCTATTTCAAGGCATGTAAAGGCTAGTTTGTAGATGCTCGGAAAGATAGGATGGGGGTTGACTTTTTAAAGGTGGGTTGGAGACAAATGGAGATGTATTGCTTATGACACTGACCTTATAGCCTGTTTACTATATCCTTTTTTTTTACTATAGCACTTTGTGTATTATCTGCATGTGTCTTTTAATTCCTTGACCATATTTTCTAGTGTTGAGTGGTTGCTTTTTAATTATGTTTGTCTCAGAAAAATAAAATACCTTGAAGATAGTTATAGACTCTAATTTTAAAACTGAAGTAATTGAAGGTAGTTCTGCTCGTTATTGCCCTAATGCTATATATCTCTTTTCAGTATTGGAAGTGTTTTTTCTATGTTAGTAATGTTTTCTCTATGCTTATTTTGGGGCTATTTCATCGTATTACATTTGAGTCCAATGCACTTAAAAATTTCCACTTTTTTGTTATGCTTATTTAGAAGATAGTTTTGCATTATCTGGGTGTGGAAATAACTTAGTGTACTACCTTTTTTATGTCTCATTAACTGCTGTCTTGCTTGATGTGTATATTACCAGGCAGATTCCATTGGTGACAGCCATGGTGACCATTTGTTATTTTGTTGTGCTGATGTCTGTTGCATTTAGAAAGATTAAGGACTTCTTTAGATAGTTCTAAGATACCTTTCTGCCAGGCTTTCAATTGCTGCAGATCTCCTATTGATTCCTGATATAGGGTACATGAAGGAAGGGACTGTTTTTATTTTGCCCATGTTTCTGTTTTTTTCCTTAAACTGAAAACACCTGCTCCTAAGTAAGGTTTTGTAAACTGAGGGAGAGGAGGGAAAGGGTGATGTAATTTTGTGATAGATGTTACTGGAATGAACCTTGTTGCTGAATTATTAATTTAAAAAAAAATTTTATTTTATTTTTATGTTGCATGGAATAGAACAGGATTTCTTTCATGGTTCCACAGAATTTTAGCTTTTTTTTTTTTTTAAATGAGAGTGAGAATTCTTGGCTTTGGCCATCTTTAATAGACAATTCAGACTAGTAACTGCCCAGCCAAGTAACCTGATTTTAAGGCAGAGGTCTGTTATAAGCTGTTCATTGATGCATTTGTCAGCTGCATGTTCACGGACTAACGTTTTATAGTTATATAGTGTGGTGACCACAGTAAACAAGAAAGAGTGCTTTTCCATACAAATGTTACTTGAAAGTACTTCTTAAAGATCCACTCATATTCTAGCAAGAGCTGCGTTTAAGTATTTGGCAGTGACATTAGGATACAGCTGAGTAAACAATGTGAGACGCAATTAAACTACGGTGTCTGAATGTAAATATCTGTCCTATCTCCTCCCAGTCAGCTGTTTTTTCTAGGCTGCAGAGGCCTCTGTGATTTCATTGTTGGTCGTACAGAATCTCTTCCACCTTGGGCCACCTTTTTTCACTCTTCTCTAAGTTTTATCCACTCTGCTATGTCCTTTTGAAGGTGGGGGAAAGAATATCAAAAATACACACAGTTTAAGGGTGGCGGCCACTGGGAACTTCAGGAAGTCTGTAATGATGTTCTATCTCTTACAAAGTTCCTTCCTAATTACCCCTAAAAACTGATTTGCTTCTTAGACTGCTGCTGAACTCTGAATTGATGTTTCTTTATCTGTTGTACCCTAAAGCCTTTTCCCTGAATGTCAAGGGCTAGCTCAGGGAGCATAATTTTATGTCAGGGTAGCATGGTTTGGTTTTTTTGGTCTGCGAGCATTGCCTTCACATTTATCTATGTTACATTTAGTCTTATACTGAATCCTGCAGAAGTCCTCTGCAGTTGTTCACAGATGTTCTGAACTACGTTGCAAATGTAGTGATCTTGCTCTTCTCCCTTCTCAGTTTCTTTACCGGTCTATTCAACAGCACTGATCCTAGCACAAATCCACACGTAACCCCACTAGTGACCACCTCCACTGTGAAAACAGATAGTTTACTCTCACTTTCTGTCTTTTCATCAATTATTTATCCATGCAAGATCCTTTCCTCCTATGACATAGGTACTTTATCTACTAAAGAACCCTCAGAGAAAGCTTTCAACTAAAGCCTTTTACAAATCCAGGCTGTTTCAATTATTTTGGTCTGCATTATTCATAGGCTTGCTGAAATTTTAAGACAAATCCAGTAATTCTGTGACACATGATTTTCCTTTTAAAAAAACCCTGATGGTCTCTTCCCTAGTATATGATATTTAGTCAGGTGACCAGACTTCTGTATTTTTTTTGTGCCTTTTATTATGATTTGCCCACTGTGAATGTCAGGCTTAAAAACCTATAGTTTCTTGAGTTTATTTGGTTATTTTCCAATTCTCTGCTATGAAAGTAGTTTCAGAAAAGAGGTTAATAGTTTAGATATTTCATTTTTTAGATCCCTAGATGATTACCACCTGGCCTCAGCAGTGTTTCCTTTCTTTTTATTGATTTCTTCCACAACCACTCCTGCCACCACTTCATCTCCTATTCTGCCCCTGCACATAAGGAAAAGTCCAACAAGAACAAATACAGAAAACTCTGTCTTTCTGGTATGTTTTCTCTTCTTAGACAGCAGCTTTTATATTGGGATCTTTTACTCTTCTTCCAGACTCTCTGGCATGGTTCCTTAGTAATTAGACATCATTAGTCTCACCTGGAAACTAGAGAACATGTGAGCCCACCCAGTAATAGAGAAAACTTTTAAAGGCCTCTGATATTTTATTCTGGGAGTGTGTAAGCACCCAGTAAGGCTCCATCAACAACACACACCTTTAATCTCTCCACTATCACACAGTTACTTCAGTGTTATTGATTTAAGGGAGAAAAATAAGATTCTATGTAGAGATTTAAGAGAGATGTTTTGCATGTCAGAACTCATATGCTGAAAATTTTCTAATTGTGTCAACTACTGGAAACATATACTGTATAGGAAAAAATCTGCTAATGAACTTGTTAAAATTGGTCATTTCTTTAGTTATCAGGAAGAATGCCTTGCAGGTTGCATACTATCAGATGTCACTGTTTTTACAAAGAGAAGTTTCTCTCAGGCAAGCCTGATCTACCATTAAACCATATAATTTTTTTCACAGTTGAGAAAATTTTCATCCTTTCCTTTTTTTTGGTGGCTTAAGACCTTATGCAGCTTACGTGACATATAAAATAGCAGCTGTAAATACTGTTTTTATTGACGCCCTGTGGTTAATATTAATTATGTGTTTAACAATGTAAACAATTTATTCTTTGTGTGTATGACCTGGAGTATGTTTGTACAAGGAATTGTTTGAAAAAGCATTTTCATTTAAAAAATAAAAATAGGAGACTAACAGAGGTGACAGCACTAACTAACAAAGAAGCTTTGTCATCCTGACCCACTGACTATTATCCCTGGCTACTCTTTCCTCTGGATATCAATGATCATAGAATCATAGAATCGTTTAGGTTGGAAGAGACCTTTAAGATCATCGAGTCCAACCATCAACCCAGCACCACCAAGCCCACTAAACCATGTCCTAAAGTGCCTCGTCTACGCATTTTTTGAACACCTCCAGGGATGGTGACTCCACCACTTCCCCGGGCAGCCTGTTCCAATGCCTGACAACCTGTTCAGTAAAGAAATTTTTCCTAATATCCAATCTAAACCTCCCCTGGTGCAACTTGAGGCCATTTCCTCTTGTCCTATCATGGGTTACTTGATAGAAGAGACTGACCACCACCTCACTACAACCTCCTTTCAGGTAGTTGTAAAGAGATAAGGTCTCCCCTCAGCCTCCTTTTCTCGAGGCTAATGATATTCTCCAGGCTTTAATTATATTCTCCAGGCTTTAATGATATGGTCATGGGAGACCTGGAGCATATCAAGAGTGGCTACATGGCTTTGGGATCACGGCCAAGTGCATGGAGACACAGGTGGTGTATCTTCAATCCTGTTGGTACAGAGGAAATGCTTGAAGCAGAGTGGATGAATCATGAATGTCAATGCCAGGCATAAATAACAGGAATTTAGTTTTTATGAGCATGGGGCTCTTTTCAAGGATGGAAGGCTGCTTGAAAGAGACAGGATCCACCTGATGATGTGGAGCTAAAGCACCTTTGTCAACAGGACAACTAACCTGCTGAGGAGAGCTTTAAACTGGAAATGATATGGGAGGGAGGTGACAATCCACAGTCAAGTAAGAAAGTGGTAGACTAGGTTGGCAAAAAAAGTGTATGGGGTGATGTGGACAAGAAACACCTCATAATTACTAAAACAGGACTGAAAGAAGCCCACGTTAAATATGTGCTTATATACAGGGAAGTGCCCACAGGACAGTATGATGGAGGAAACTCTCATTCTGGGAAATCGGCTTGACTCAGTGGCTCTCTGAAGTGCCTGTAAACTCAGGCATGCAGTATGGGGGAAGAAAAAGGAGAAATTAGAGGTTTAGGTGCAGTTACAGGAATCTCACTGAGATCTCATTGGGATCACAAAAAGACATGGTAGGATAGCTCACACTACTGGAGTATTGCAGGCAGGGTCACTAGGAGAACAGGCTGGGAAAGCAAGAAGGAGTTGCCCTTTATATGAGAGAGCAGCAAGAATGCATGGAGCTCTGCCTAGGGACAGGTGATGAGTCAGCAGAGGGCTGCTTAGTCAAGATTAGAGGGCAGACTAATGTGGGTGAAGTTGTGGTGGAGGTCTGCTACAGGCTACCTGATCAAGACGTAGATGAGACCTACTTCAAACAACTTGAAGAAGCCTCATTTGCAAGCCCTGGACCTGACGGGGGACACGAATCACTGATATCTGCTGGAAGGGCAAACATGCAGAGGACAAGCAATCTGTGAGATTTCTGGAGTTCACTGATAATAACTTCCGGATGAAAGTGATTAAGGAGATGATGAAGGAAGACAAACTGCTGGCCCTGATACTTACAAACAAGGAAGGACTGGTCAGAGGTGCAAAGGTCAGGGGCAGCCTCAGCTACAGTGACCATGAGATGGTCATGCCCAAGCACATGGTGATCCTCATGTACAAGAAGCTGAACATGAGCTAGTGATGTCCTCTTGCAGCAAAGAAGGTCAGCCTCCTTCTGGGTTACATTAGGAAGAGCAATGCCAGAATGTCAAGGGAGGTGATCTTTACTCGCACTGGTGACACCACACCTGCAGTGCTGGATTAAGGTCTGGGTTCTCCAGTACAAGATACACATGGACTTACTGGAATAAGTCCAGTAAGGGGCAATGAAGGTGATAAATAGACTGAAGGATATAACGTCCAATGAGAGGTTGAGAAAGCTGAGTATGTTTAGCCTGGAGTAGAGAAGGCTTAGGGGGAATCTTATAAGGTGTACAAAGATAGAGCCATGCCTTTCTAAGTGCTGCCCAGTGACAGGGCAGGAGACAATGGGCACAAATTAAAATACAGGAAATTCTACCTAAACATAAGAAAAAAACCCAAACAACAAACCCTGGTCAAACACTGGCACAGCTTGCTCAGGAAGGTTTTGGAATCTCCATCCTTGGTAGACATGATGCTGGGAAACCTGCTCTAGGTGATCATCCTCTCAGTAGAGGGATTGGACTAGATGATCTCCAGAGGTCCCTTTCAACCTCAGCCACTCTGTGTTTCTCTAGGGGAAGGTGAGACTGCATTACTTGCTACACTAGGCACATTGTATTACTCGTCTGATTCCTGTTACAGGGATTTCAGTTTCAAAATTAACTAAGAAGAGAAAAACAGAATTAAATTTCTTATCAGAAGGGGATATTTTTGGAAAATGAGAAGTCTAACTGAGGGAGCTTCCAGCAAATGTATTATTAAACAAATTTAAAACCTATATTTTAATTGGCTATATTAAATACAGTCTCATTTTGACCTACATCATGGACGACTCGTGTTTAATACTGTAATTCAAACATTGTAAGCAATATTATAGTTTTGGGCAAAAGCTTTTAACCCAGCATTTTCATGTATGTAGTTTATTTTGGTGGGGGAAGAGCAGTTTGTAATGTTATTTTCTTCCTTTGGGAAATCTGAAATCTAGGTTTGAAGATTTATTTAAGTTTTATTTAATCAACTGAGACTTTAAAATTATTTTTCTCTTCCCTTTTGCTGCTCAGTAAATCATGATGGACAATCTGTGCTTCATTTTGCCTTTTTTCCAAATCTAGAAAATTTTTTAAGAGGAGGAAGGTGGAAAAGTCCTGGTGAGAAGGAAGACTAAGAGTGGATTAGTGATGATGAATGGTAGTTTCTCCTTTAGTGTTGTGCTGTTCTTGAAAGTAAAAGGAATGAGGCAAGGGGACTAGCATGAAGTGGAAATAAAATAAAAGCATAAGATAAAATATATGGAATATAGAAATTTTTCATTTTTTAGATGTGCAGACTTCATTTTTTTTACCAGCTTTGGTCATAACTGATGCTGGGTTTGTTGGGGGTTTTTTTTTGTTTGTTTGTTTTTTCCTCCATGGCTACAGTGCACTTTGCTATGTAATTGATGTTTATGTGTGCTCTCTGCCCATTTACACAAAATAGTTGCATTAAAACATTCGGGCACTGACAAGTTTGACTGGCCTAAAAGGAAATGTTTGATTATTTTGCAATCATGCCACTTTTGTTATAGTGATATAGAATGAATGCCTCTCATGAGAGATGTCCAAAATTCACATCAGAAAAACAAGATGTGAAATCTTCAGTCATTTATGTTTTAAAACACTTTGACCATAAATATGAAGTGAGGACTATAATCCTAAATGCTCTGTTCCAATTAGATTATGAAGTTTCATTTGTTTACCTTAGTAAGTAGGGTATATTTGCTTTCTTTCTATAGTTTTTTTTAAATAATGGTGATATGCTAAACTTATTTCCCCATACAATGGGAACTTTTTGAACTCCTTGATTAGCTGAGTAGGTGTCTGTAATGATAAAATGCTAGGTGTTAAGTGTATATTAAATGTATAAAGATTAGTGTGTAGGAGTGAAGTAGATTAAAATACGAAATTTGCAATGTTCTGAGGTGGAAAACTCTGTCATTCATCTGTATTAGAAAACCCTATTTAACATCAAAGTAATGTTCAGAAAACTCCTTGTGGTTTGTTTTAAAAATAAAGATCAGGAAGTATTAAATTAAAGTGTTTGGAGTCAAGTGCTAATATTCTCCCCATTTGTCTTGTCTCTCCTCTAGACAGGTTCCACTGGAAACGTTCATCTCTGCTTCATGGTATTGAAGAAATGGGAAAGGGAAGGAGGAGAGAAGACATCAGTGAGTCTTCCCTTGGCTCAGGAAGCAGGTGAGAGTTTGTCTGGTACCCAGGGGAACACTTCCTGTATGCTTTCTGTCTACTTCCTATGTATATCCTATTTGTGAGCAAACTCTCTTGTTTCAAGAAATTCTGCTGAACGGCACAAACCCACAAATCAAAGTGATCTTCCATTCTTTAGGGCAGGCTAGCTGTTAATTTCTCAAAGTTAATGTATTCAATTCTCAAAGTTAATGTATAGATGGGCTGCCGGCTTGGCTGTTATAGTTCAGGACCAATAGATTTTTATTTTAAAAAAAGCCTTGGAAGATATTTGCTGTCACGTATGTAACAAGTTGTTATACAAGAGTATTTCTTTACAGTTTCAATTATAAACTGAGTTTTATCTTAATTCTTGAGTTGGATGCCCTTGAGACATCTTGTAAAAGCTCTGCCAGTTTTGCTTCTAGAACCACGTAAAACTTGTTTGAGACAAAGTAAGGCAAACTGAAGAAGAAACACAAAGAACAAAAAAGGTAAATTAAATACTTATTCTGAAAGATTTTCAAAGGTAAAACATTAAACTGCCATGAGAGTGTGTAGCTTCCTGCGATAGTGAAGAAACTTTAAGTTTACAGAAGCGTGTGCTGACGTGGTTGTACTTTGCACGTAACAAAATCACAGGCATTTGCTATTTTTGTTAGTTTCAGGCCTAAAAGTACTTCATTTAAGTAATCATTTAATCCTTTGGAAGTCAGCATTTTTCCCTATATTGGGTGCAGGTTTTGACAGCAAGGCTGGGCTGCAGGGGCGGCCGCTCCTGTGAGGAGAGTGGCGGGGCTGCCCCGGGCCGGTTCCCGCCAGTTCCAGCCGGTTCCAGCTGGTTCCGGCCGGCTCCAGCGGAGCCCCTCAGCCTCGGGGAAAGCCTGGGGAAGAAAGGGCAAAAGGGCTGAGGGAAACGGGGTGAGAAACAGCCCTGCCAGCCCCGAGGGGAGAGCGGGAGGAGGGCAGGAGGTGCTCCAGGCCCCCCTCCCCGGCAGAGATGGCCCTGCGGCCCCGGCAGAGACCCCCCCCCCGCCCCCGGTGGGGCAGGGGTTTCCCTGCAGCCCCGGGGAAGGAAGGCCCCAGGCTGGCTGTTAAAGCTTCTGTGGTCAGTCTTATTGAGGGAATTTTTTTAAACTGTTTTTTTTTTGGGGGGGGGATAATGATTTATATATTTGAGATTCTGAAAATAGGGTGCTATTCACGGCGCACTTCTGATTGTTTGCAAACAATGTGCACAAAGTTCCATTGGCCTAAACTCGGTGAACAGAACAGACTTTTCTTCAGAAATATAAGGCTTTTGAGGAGGGGAGAATGAAGATGAAGAAAGGGGTGGGAGGAACAGGAAAGGAAGTATCAAAATAACATATTGGGGTGTTTGATGAACATTTCATCAGTGGCTTTATCCAACTCTCTGTTTCCAGGCAACTTGCTCCCATTCTGTAATGCTTTTCTGCTGTATATTGCACTGGTTAGAAATGAAAGATAACAATTTTTTGCTTATTATGTCAGCTGGACCAGTTGCCTTACTGTCTCTCTTTCAGGATGATTATTGCTAGTGGTGAATTAACAGAGCCTTTTCAAGTTAACCAGCTGTTTGAGAAATGATTAAATGCTAACATCCACCTGGGAAGAAAGAGGGACACTTCCTATATTGAACAAAGGGCACTCTTTCATAACACTGTCAGATGTGGCTTTCCCTAAAGGCAAACATACCAAGAAAATCAGACTGGCTTCACTGAGGCTGGAATCCCAGAGGAACAGGGTGACATATATTGAGTTTTATGGGGAAAAAAACCACCCAAGCCAGACTCAAGTTTTTGAGGTACGCTCGGAAAATTACTATTTAAGCTGATTCTTGCATACTTTTTGTTGGTCTATAAAAAGACTATTTGCTTTTCCATTCCTCAAAAGTAGGAATTCTGTCATTGAATGTGGACAGCAGTTTTGGCGGAGAAGTCATGAGCCAGCAAATGTGTACGTTGGCGGGAGAAGCAATCCTAGCCTGTTCAATGCATGAAGCAGAGGGAAAGCCAACCCTTTGCATATGGTAATTATGTAGTTTTGCTATCTAGGACTGATGGCTGAAGAATAAGATCTTTAGGGAAAGTCCATGAAAACAACTAAAGATTTGGAAAATTTGTCTAATAGTTCAGTCTTTAAAACTTAAGCTAGTGCTAAAAGGATTAGGAGGTGACTTGATGATAGTCTGTCAGTACTTGCACAAAACAGAAAAAATCATTTAAGAGCTCCCCATTCTACCAGGCAAGAGCACAAAAGAGCCAGTAACAGAAGCTAATACAAGTTAAAATTTAACATCAATATAAAATGCAAAAATTTAAAGATGAGAGAAATGAAGAGGATAATATTTAGTCAGTGATGTGTCCTTTTGACTAGTAGCTGGTTTGGAGGACAGTACTGCATTGAGACTATTACACTGTAACAGTGATGCGCTACATGTGGTATAGTGGAAACAGACCCTAATTCCTTAAGTAGAAATTTGGTTTGGAACAGTCCAAAACTTCTCAAAGAATGTCCTGGTTTCAGCTGGGATAGAGTTAACTGTCTCCCTAGTAGCTGGTACAGTGCTATGTTTTGAGTTCAGTATGCAAGAATGTTGATAACACTGATGTTTTCAGTTGTTGCGAAGTGATGTTTAGTCTGAAGTCAAGGATTTTTCAGCTTCTCATACCCAGCCAGAGAGAAAGCTGGAGGGGCACAAGAAGTTGGCACAGGACAGAGCCAGGGCAGCTGACCCAAACTGGCCAAAGGGGTTTTCCATACCATGGGACGTCCTATCTAGTATATAAACTGGAGGGAGTGGGGGCAGGGAATCGCCGCTCAGGCACTAACTGGGTGTCGATCGGTGAGTGGAGAGCAATTGCACTGCACATCATTTGTACATTCCAATCCTTTTATTATTACTGTTGTCATTTTATTAGTTTTGTCATTATCATTATTAGTTTCTTCTTTTCTGTTCTATTAAACCGTTCTTATCTCAACCCACAAGTTTTACTTCTTTTCCTGATTTTCTCCCCCATCCCACTGGGTGGGAGAGGGAGTGAGTGAGCGGCTGTGTGGTGCTTAGTTGCTGGCTGGGGTTAAACCACGACAAAGAGTTAAAATATTGTAGAGAAATAAAGTACAGCTGAGAATACCAAAACAGCTGGATTTTAGTGATCAGTCTGGACCAATATTTTTTTGACAAAATTTGTTTGTGAATATCCATTGAAAAAGAAAAAAAATATTTCAGATATTTGTGCCAAAGGGATTTTTTTTATTGTTATTATATTTACAGCAACATAACAAAAATAAATTAGTCACTGAGGGATCTTAGGTCACTTTCAAAGCTAATCTTTCTTAAGTTAAAATTTTATTTTACACTAATTTAGTCAAAATCTATTAAAACTAATGAGCATTCAACATGGATTTAATTTTATAGTTCGATCAGGATCTTAAGAACATTGAATGTGACTACTGTAGCAATGAATACTCTCTCAAAGGTACTACTAATAATGTAGCAACAGTTTTTTAAACTCTTTCATACATACATTTCCCAAAAGCATACATACTCTGTAAAGCATATTTATCTACAGTCCTATAAAATTCACATAGCTAGTTATACCCTGTATGATTTCATGTAAACAAATGCATGCATTGAAGGTAGCCATGCCAGGGATATTTTCTGTTGCTTAATACCCACACTTTGGCAGGAAAACTTGGACTTGAAGCAGTGAAAGGAAACTTGACCTTCCTCAGCTGCTGTTTGAAAGCTACATTTCCTGGCGCATGATGGTGTCCTCAGCACCAAAGTTTTCCTCAAGATTTCCAGTCCATGATACCCCCTCAGATAAGTAATGTGCTGACAAATTGAAAAGTTGAAGCTATACTGTAAGTAACAGTCCTACAAAAGGTCCTGCCAAGTCACCATTCCTGGTAAAAGTGGGCTCTGCAGTGCCTTTACTATGTGATCCATACTGCTTAGTGGGGTGCATAAAGAGGACAATGAAGAGCACTGAGAAAACTGAGAAGACTTTATGGTTTTCTGGAAGTAGTCCTTTGCTGATGGCATTGTGCTGTCATCTAATCACAAGAGTAACTAGCAAAAGGTCAAAATATTGGCAGTGAAAGTGCTTTCAAGACAAAGGGAGAACTGGCATGGATTAAGAATCAGTTAGTCTAGAAAAAACAAAATCAAGAGATGGCATAATATCTCTGCAAAAGAAAAAGTCTTTGAGAAAGATGTTATGCCCAGCATGGCTTTCTGTGCCCAGGCAAGGGATTTGGAGCTTATAAAGGCAGAAAGAACAATATTGGTGATTTTACCCCCCACATAGTGCATGACAGAGCATCTGCATATACTAATTCCTGTTTGAAGTTGAGCATATCTGAAAAGTGTAGAAGTCCAGACTTATTTTAAAAGTCTGCGGCAATGGAAAATTTGTGACGGTCACTGCCGAATTCAGGACTGTATTGGAAGAGGTCGACATAACTGTTTAAATCTACCTTCGGTACCCCATGGTTCATTTGGTAGATCCCTCTATTGAAAACATGCCTCCTCCCCTCACTTTGGCTTACACCTGAAGCTCCTTACTGGTTCTATGACTTGTCAAGTAGATTTTGTTTTCCCTCTTCTTTTTTATTTGGCCTCAAAATTAAAGTGGGCTATTTTGATCACTACCTCTACTTGCAAAAGAAGTCAGCAAAACACAAGTTCTTTCTAGTTAATACTGTATACAATTTTCTTTTTCTTTGATAACATAAGCATAGCTACTCATCTATCCATTAATGCTGGAAATCAAGTTTGAATGTCAAATGAACCATCTGCTCTCTACTAATGAAAAATTTCTAGAGAAATGGTAAGAAACAACTTAAGTGCAGCTTTGTTTACATGGAATTAAGATGAATTACGCCAAATGTTGTTTGAAAGTATTTTTATTTTGGAGTAGATTCAGTACATTTTAGAGATAAGCTTTTACTGTAGACTATAGTGAGTATCAAAAGATTGTAAACATAATTGCCTTTAATTAACTCTTTCAAATACTACATCAGCAGACAAATCTATACAAATTTGTCAGAAATTAAAAAAGAAAAAAAATACAGAGTTTTAAAGAATGACTGTATTTAGTATCCTTTGAATTTATTAGACATTAATAATAGAAATCTTAAAGTTCTCATAAGCAAGGTGTGTAGTTTTTCTGAAAAATTATAAAGCTTTCAGAGAGGAGATCTACTTCTCATATTTTGAGAAGCATTTATGGCAAGTATTCAAACCTCTAATAGTTAGGAGGGCACAGCAGAAAAAAAATATAGTTGAGTATGCATTTTAATTGTAAGTAATTAGTACAGAAAATGTAATAATGTAGCAATAGGAAGAATACCATAGAAACAGATGAGAAAAAATTAAATTCTTTTGGTACTATTACAAAAATTTATAAGTAATTTGGGGTTCTAAGACCAGGTATACTTAATTGAGAACATGTATTCAGTTTAAGACTACTGCGAATATTTTGAAACCTCTTGTAAAGAATTGGAATATTTTACACTTTTTTAGACTTGTCTTATGAAAATACATGTAGATTAATGCTAATTTATTGTGCTTTGACATCACTGTATGTCAAAGAGGAAGAAAAATCTTTGAAGTAATTCAGGTCCTGATTTCTCTTTTTTCTTTCTTTTAAGGAGAACTTTTAAAATCAACACAAAGGTATTGTGATACTGAGTGAATGAAGTGTAATTAATTCTCCTACCCCTGACTTGCAAGGAGTGGCTGCAAAGCTGTTCTGCAAAATTCTGTATTTTGTAGCTACCACTGTGACTACTTAGCAGATGTTTTGATTTAAAGGTCTTTACACAGGGAGGTTCCCAGTCATTAAATATTAAGCAAATGTTTAAAATATGGTCTTCTGTGATCAAAATACATTTACTTCCTCTATAATCTTAAGTTATTCAGTCTCTCTAGGCCTTTCTATGCTGTCTACAGAAGAGAGCTTATGATTTTTTTTTTTATTTTTAAAATAATTGTTCCACTCTATCTTCCTGACAGTTCAGAATAGGGATTACTAGAACATATGTAGTGGAAGGGATCTTCAGATTCTAGTTTCCAGGCAATACACATATAGCCCACTTCCTAAACATAGCAAATTCCAAAGAGCACTTCAGTTTGCTGCGTGTCTCTTCCTCCTGCCTTCCTATACACGTTTCAGAATTTTATTGCTCTACCAGGTAGGAGTGTTCTCATTTCCAGGCTGAAATTCCTTATGGATAGTTGTGGATTCATTCAGTCCTAGTTCCTATTTTGTCTTTGCATACATAAAGTTCTCTTACCTCTTCTATGCTTAGACCTTTTTCTAGTGTATTTCTATGCAGTAATTTTTCCCTTTCACCCTTTGTTTCTCCAGGAGAAACTGTTCTTGTTCTTCTAGTCTTCGCTTACAGGATAAGATTTGCATTCTTCATATTTTTCTTTGATGAACATGCACACCCAGAATTGCACTCAGTACTCCAAATAAATCTTTCTGAGACCTTCAACAGTTATGCTAATGCTTCTTGGTGTCTGCTGAAAATAATTATCCTGATATTGGATTGTAGTTGTCTCCTTTGCAACTGCACCCGATTGCCAATTTACAGTCATCCTGTGGCCATCTACTATGTTCAATACTTCTCTGTCATTTTTAATTCAAGAGTTTGTAATTGAAGTTTTGTTGTTAATCAAAAAAGTGAATTTAAACTTATTGTAGTAGCTTTTTTTTTTTTTCCTTCAGCCCCCAACAGAAGGGGACACAAGACATTTTGTGGCTTAGCATTTTTCCCAACAGAGATCCAAGAAAAGCTAAGAATGTACAGCATAAAGTCTGAATATTGTTGGTTGTTACTACTGAAGTGACATGGAGCTTTACGTGGAGTTTTACAGTTAGTGCTGTTAAATAATAGACCAATAAGCACAACTCTATATGATTGGAGAGGAAGATATACAGACTGAAAAAATACTCATATATTATTATATATTTATATATAGATATATATGTAGAATGAAATGACCCAATAATGCTCGGGACTGGAGCTTGCATGCTTGCTTGGATATGAGTAGAGTAAGTAATCAAATAAGAGATTATCTGGTGCTGACAAATAGTTTACTTTGAGAAACTGGCTGTAATTCTTTGGGTTCAAGCTGCTGGGCAGACCCAGCTCTGTCCCCTTATATCACTGACAGTTTTATGCTCTAGATCTACCATGGTTCCCTGAATAAAGAAACTCGAGTGACAAATCCGACTTAGGAATTGACACCAGAGCAGTAAACAGTATCTCATGGGTGAGCAGCTTGGTTCGGTTACACCCATTGAGTCAGTAGCCACAGGATTATTGACAGTGACCTACAGATGGGTTGGAGTGGACCATGGGAGAGGTGGTCCTTAGGCAATACGTATCACTCTAGAAACTGCTTTCTTCATTGGGCATGTCTAGCTGCAGCCATCAGCTCCTCCTCACTGAGGCTCTGTGGATTTGCAGCCTATTTTCCAGCATAACAACTATGTGACAATGGCTTGCTTGCCTCTGTTTCACACTTTCTCTAATTACATCCTTCATTTTACTTTTTTTTTTTTGCATGAGGATTCTCCTGTTCTTTGTGTCCTGTCATGCTCTGATGATGCCTCTGAGCTTTGTGTCAGCAGCATGATCAAAATGTTCACACCAATGTCACTACCAAAAGTTTTGACCTCGGTAGATAATGGATCTGATCTCTGAGAATCTTCCTGTGTAACCTCCTTGCAGTCTATCTCCCTCCATTTCCAAACTGCCTGTTTGTGTATCTCCTTATCCACATTTTAATTTGTCTGTTTATCTCCATATTTTTGATTGTAACCATTTAGGTTTAAATGTGGTTTTATATCAGATGCAAATGGTACAGAAATCCATTTTGAGATTTTCTGTATTTCTTTTGTTCAGGCAATAATTTATGCAAGAGATCTAACAGATTTGTCTAGCATGTTATATGTAAAGCCTTCATGCATTATGTTGTTTTGTATGTATCTGCACATTATTTTTTTCAAGATATGTTTGAAAGTATTTCATGTCTTCTGTTTCTCCCTGCTCCCCTTAATTTGTTATTCTCCATTCACCTACTGGTGACAAGCTGCATTCTTTCCAGATTAATTTGTTAATATTTGTTCCTGAAGCATAAGTTTTATGCAATGGATGCAAAGTGATAACTTGATATTAATAGTTACATTAATACAATTAATTTTTTATTAGTTGGTAATTGAAACATTCTTCAGCAACCAGCTTCAGTGGTCTCCTCAACATTTCTGAATTAGTACATTCTAGAACTCAATTCTACATCCTATTAAAGCATCCATGTGCATTGTTGCTGGACTATATTAAATGGGTTGATCTAGAAGTAAGGCTGATAAAAGATGGAGTGAAATGCCTTATCCATCGACTATTTGGAAAGGAGTGATCTGTGGAGGAGAAAGAAGAAACAATGAATATGTCCATCAGGTTTTCCTTTGACTTAAAATTCTCTTTTAAACTTCTGTACCACTTTAAAACATGGATACTTCATCTGATTTAAAATTTAGTGTCAACATAAAATACCTAAATGTCAAGTCATTTTCACTGAATTTACATTACTGTAACCAGATCTGCTTGGCCAGCCATACTTTAGAACTGCACAACTGGCAATTGGAAGATACCCATGTTTCAGCTTGTTCTGCATAAACATTCATCTGCACATCATAAACCAGTATCTCATCGGGAAACAAAATGCACATGAATATAGCTGTATCCTTGGAAGGTTTCTGAATGACTAACACAGCTCTGTGACAGAAGCATGGAGTGCTTTCAGGACTTAACTATGTGATATGTGTTGTAACTGAATACGTGTGTGTATGTATTTATATACACACATTGGGGAATTAAGGATTGCCTTGATGGGAGTGCTTAAAAGACTGACAAATCAAACCATTAAAACAACACTTTACTGGGTTGACATTAAGAATACACAGGGGCAGTAGTTAGTTTTAATGACTAGCAATCGTTACATACATAAACAATTAGTCCTTAACTAGCTTGTCTTTGATTAGTGGTGAAGATACAACACCAGGGAGCTGATGCTGGCTATCAGTGCTGACTGATCCCTCAGTGGTCTTAGTCATGGAGGTTGAGGTCATCAGGCCTGAAAGCACACATCGTATTTCTTCCTTCCCTTACCCATCTTTTTTATACTGCTTGCATCCTCAAGAGAAAAGGGGAAGATCCACCTGTTTCAGGCCTGGTTCATTTCTTTTTCTGCTTTTGCAGACGTCTTTCTTGCTTCTTCTAAATCCGTAGTTCTTGAATTGCACATTTTACTACATACACGTTTTTCTGCGCTCTGCTTACACAGCTGTACCACAAGTCCTGTTACTAAGAGCAAGTAGTAATTATTGCTTGCTTAATCAATGTCTGCTTTACAGGTGCACCAGCCCCCTGCTTTGGCTACACATGCATTATGGAGCTCCTTCTCCGGGCTTAAGGGCCGCCGGGGACTCCTGGGCTGTCCAGACCGCTGTGCTGATCTTGTCCCAGCACTCCCAGATCGTGGCTACTCTGAATGTTGAAACAGAGGAAGCTTTCACTCAGCAATGAAATTAATATACTCAAAATCATCCGCAGATTTTAGAAACCAATAACTGGTCAAGAAATTCTCTTACATAATTTCACTAGAAAGAAAGATTGTTCTGCCTTCACATCCACCCCTACTTCTATACTTTTTCTTCTCAATTAGCTTTTGTATTTATGTATCCCCTGTATCTTGATGCTTTCTGTGGCATTTGAAGAAAGTTGCAAATAGATGAGTAGACGTTCCTGTATACGTGTATAAGATATTCCCCCCGCCCCCCCCCCCAAAGACATGATAGATTTAGAATTGAGTGAGCTGAACTATTTAGGATATAAATTCAAGAAATGTTTTCTCTGCTGAAGTTAGTCCATTACTACTGGTACTACTGATAGCTGTGTTTCCTTTCTCTTTTTTTTTTTTCTTCTTTTCTTCTGGCCTACTCCTACTGACCACTATCTCTGGTTAGTATCTAAGAAAGATTATAGAAAAACTTAGGTATGAATACACTACAGCAAACCACGTTTCCAGTAGTGACTTTTAAGTATAAATTAAATAATGATCTTGTTTTTAGGAACATTAGACTGATTTAATCCTGGTGTAGTTTTCTAGACTCAGGAAAGTATTTTGCCTTTTACGTTTAGTGATTCTATTGTGGTATATTATCCAAAAGCTATAATGTGTTTCATATGTAAGATTAACTTTATGAAAGCCTGCTTGCATTTCTCCCAATGTTTTATAATTTAGTCCTTTGGAAATGTCTGACTCCTAGAAAGAGGAATGTGTGTTGGATAATCTTTGCTGTCTTCCATGGTTCCATTTCCTCTGTAAGACAGAAGCATTGCTTCTCTACTATAACATTTTGCCAGGAATCTGCTTTTCTAAGTTTTTAACTTTCTTAGGTGCTACTCACTGCCAGAACTTTGCTGTTGATTTTTAAATACCATCAGTGTCATTTATGTTTCTAGTAGCTCATATTTATTTCATGAGTGAGCAGTCGTGAAAACGTTTTGGGTGATTCAGTATTTGGAATCCAGTGTTGTTGGCATGCATATTGTAGTGACTTTCATTAAAGGTTATCCTGAAATTCTTCAGAAAACATATGTATATACATAGTAGGTTGGGTGATGGGAAGGAGTGTTATGAGTTACAGTACTCTGGATGAGCAGAAAGCAGAAACGACCCTTTTCAATATATACTCAGAATGCTTTCAGGGCATTTTTAGGTATGTTACACACAGCAAATGCTAAGTCAGAAGCCTGAAGAACTCTGTGGATCTTATCAGGGATATGAAGCTATCGCATACAGAAGATTTTTGTAAGGAGTCACACTGCTATAATCACATTAGCTGACAGTGTCATGTTTTGATTTGCCCCAAGCCGTGAAGAGGACAGGTTTAGCCCATCAGTGTCATAGGCCATTCCTGCTTTTCTTCTGTTTTCACTAACAATTTTACAGTCCCATAATGCATCAGATCTATCCAGTCATCTGGATGAAAATTTACATAAGAAAAGAAAAAAAAAACCAAAACACCAAAACCAACCCAGACTGGGTTGCCAGCCGGAAACTGTTCATGATTGGCTTTGACAGACTGTGAAATTAAGTGTCAGAGTGTGATCTGAAGTTTTCAAGGCATCATTAAAGTGGTATTCTAACTTTAAATTCCAAAAAGCTCTAAGTGATTCACTTCTAAAACTGACACACTTCAGTCCCAAATTAGTTTATGAAACACTTGAGAGTATGAATGAACTAAAATTTGAATATACTTAACTTGAAGTTTTTCCACATGGCTTGGAATTTCTTTCTCTATTCTTCTATGAAAATACACAAATTTCAGAAATGAGCAATAAGGTCTGATAAAACTGAACATATTAAAAAAAAAAAAGTAGGTTTAGTAAATGAGAATCTAACCGATTAAGATCTAAAGACTAAGGATAACATCCCAGAAGGATTTATGTTCCCTTACATAGAACTGTAGAAGGTTGGATGGAGAAATTCCTTTAAAAAGTAATTTTTAAAGATTGACCATACAGTCCTTAAGTTACCATTGCAAACTGACTATATACAAATATAACGTTGCTATTCTTCCCTATTTTTGCTGGGTTTACTCTTCTCTTTCATCTACTGTTTCTTGTTACCCAGTGTAATTATTGTCTCTTTCTTATAGAAACAGGTTTTTTAGATGGAATAATAATCATAATTATTGTATGTTATCCTAGTCTATTATTCCTTTCTTAAGAAAACAGGATTGGAGCTAACATTGTCAAAGAGGTCTTGGCTGTGTATTCCTAAACATAACATTACAATGTATATACTTTAAAAATGTTTATGTCTTTAGTTATCTACAATACTAACCCACAAAAGTATGGATTCTTCTCTCTGTCTGTCTAGAAAACTGTTCTTATGTGAAATGACTATAGAAATGCCCTAAATAAAATAAAGAGGGAGACTGGATTCTTTTCATCCCAAAGTATGCACTTTCTACTGTTGCTTCCAAAGTGCACTCGCATGTGCATTTCATTGGTTTTGCAATGGGATATGTTGTTCAATGATGAAACAGGATAAAGACTTAATCTATCAGTTTTAATTACAACAGTACAGATTTGTTCCATGCCTCTCATGACATGTGACTGCTCATAGTTGTTTTCTCCTGCTGTTACTACACTGCAAATGCAAAATGGTACAAAAAGCAATAGAAACATAGGCAGCATATACTTAAATGTTATTTTTTTATGATATGAAAATGTAAAAAGGGATAATTAATGTCTTATAAAGTCCACATATTCTGAATGAGGTTCTTCTTTAATTCTCATTAAATCAAAAATGGGGAGAATTTAGCCATACAAAATTCTGTGGTACCATTAGATCTTAAACTGAGACAGCAGTCTTTGGAAGTCCCATCTTTTTAAGGAAAAAGATGGAGGGTACTGAGCACTGTAGAACGGTTACCTCCAGATGTAATTCCAGGTATATTTTCTTCCTGAAATACAATTGCATATAACATGGACTTTGCATTATGCGTGATCCCAAGGAATAAAGGTAAGATTTTCTGTATGGCAAGATTTTAAATCATAAAAAATGCAGCTACCAAAATTTGTACTGTTAGATGAGATATAACAGTACAATAAAGAAGTCATCAGTGTCAAGTCAGAAAAGCATCCTGGGACAAGTAGATAATCATATTTTTGTTGAAATATATATAATACTGTTTCGTTAAAAGGGCAGACCTCTTATCATAGTCTGTCTATAGTGCTTTTTTCCCTCTTTTAATGAATAAGCATCAAAAGGTACACACTAATTTGTTACAGCTAGTATCACATTCTGTAATTCCTTTTAAACCAGGGAGGTAATTTTTCAGAAATATTTTATTACACAGAAAAAGTGATGAGTTTTCAAACAAAGTGCTTCATATGTTTGCTTCTTTTTTCTTATTTATTGTTGAAAAATGACATTAACAAATTTCTCACTAGCACATTTAATGTCATCTTATTATTATGCTTGGTTCATTTGACTTTTGCTAGTCTAAACTGTTTATAAATCAGTATTCTATTGCTCTGTAGATCAGCAAACTCTGTGCAAAGCCCAAATCTGTTAGGTTTCTATGTTTGTTAGTTTTAAATACTACCAAAATTAATACTCTTCCCCTTAAAGGAGATTTCCCCATTCTAAGTGGAATTACTTGGGTATATTTGAGCAACATTTTCAGTCTGACTCAGTTGAACTAATTTACAGGTTTTTTGTAAATTAATGCCTGTAAGGTAAAAAAACTATTTAGATAAAATCTTCATTGTTACTCTGTGCATAAGGGCATTGCATTAATTTTTTTCTTTGAAATTTGTATTACAGTTATACTGCAGTTTCAGTACTGTTTGTAGCAACAACATCCAACGTAAGCAATAGTACAATAATGTAGATTAACTTTGAATAGTTGTAGGTCTTCATTTTTTAAAATAACTGTATCTGCCAGCTGTTGTCTGACTTAGTAATCAGCCTAGTTTGAACTTTATTCAATATGTTGATTAGCTGTTTCAGCAAAAACATGATTCAAGAGTGATTCTATTTGCCTCAGAATCAGTAATCTGGATTTGCACAGAAGTAACAGATACTGTTAATAATGTGTGTTTCTTAATGTAGATTTCTGGTTCAGTGTGTTCAGATATTTATTAGGCTTTTGCAAAGAACTTCGTGTATATCTGAAGTTATACCAGTTGAATAGGAGGCTGTTGTGAATTTGCATGCATCACTATAGGGTGGATGAAAGTTTGGTAGCCATGCAAAACTTGGTTTTAAACAGTGACCCAGTATACCACCCTTACTATCTGTAGAAACAGCCATGTGCCATTGTACCCATCTCCAAGGCAAATCATGACAGATAGGGAAGAGTGATATGGAAATTAAGATGCAGAACACTGAATCTGCCCCAGTAAAAGGGAAGAAAGCAAAGGACAAGGGTTATCTGACGATCAAGCCCCTGTCCTCTCACTCCCTACTCCTCACGTTGTTTAAAACAGCCATTGCTGTAGCAGCAGCCGAATGCTCTCAGTGGTGAGGCAGGTTTAGGTGGGGAAGGACTCGTGTCCCTGGGAAATCTTGCTGCTCGAAATGGCACCATGCTGCTACTTCTGTCCAAAACCCTTGTGTTGCACGTACTTCTCTTCCCACACCTTGGGTTGTGTTATCCTGCTTGTGTTCTGATGCCATTACGATTATCTGAATATTGAGCAAAATGCCCATTAAATGCCTGCAAAGTATTTCTACTTCTGCTACAAGCATCAAACAGCCTTTCTGAACCAATAGCAGCTCAGTGGAAAAGTTATAATTATAAAAAATGTTGCCATTTTCCACTGCAGGCAAAACACAGTTGTAAAGATATTGTATGCCTTTAAATCTAAGATTAAAATTAACAGAAAAATATTACAACTCTTCATAAAAGAACCTTGGATAAGTGCTTTTTAGTGGGAACTGTCACTGATCCTTTTACTCTTTTTATTTTGTTCATCTTGAGGAACACCCTTTATAGTTTATTAATGTTGCATTTTTAGTGTATTTTGGGAAAGCCTCACAAGGCTGTTTGGTTTCTTTGAGTGTGTTTGTTCTATGACATTTTTCTATTTAGTGACTGAAAATCCAGAGAGAAAGTCAAATCTATTGGAAGGGTAATAGAAATAAATTACACATTGAGCAGCTTCCTCTTTCTTAGAGATGTCAGTGAAGGGTTTGCATTGAGCCAGAAATGGTTGCTTGGAAATGGCTCCCAATATCATACTCCTATTAATGCTAACTATTCCAGACTTAATAACTCAGTCATTATTGCTTGTGGCCTTTACACCATTTACTGCCTAAAATGACTGTTCATAATTCTCTTGGCTTTAAAGAACTCCAGGGAATCCTAATGTCTTTGCAATTTGGAGGAAACCGATGAATCCCTGAAATGATAGTCAGACTCACATTGCATGCTTCTACTGTTTTGTGAAAAAAATTGTTAGATATATATTTTTATAATGCTTCATGCTTTGGAAACTCATTGGTAACATCTACGTCTATGATTTACACAATGTCTATATATTTGATTCTTTTGAAAGAGAAAGTGTTCCTGAAATTTCATATAGGATCATGCCTCCTATGTTTGTTAATTGGGATATCTATGAAAATATTAGAATATCTGAACTAGAGAGAGTTAGCAAGCATGTGTCTTATCCTCTACTTAGCAACACAGAGTTTTATTCTAACAGTCATCTTCTGAACAAGACATATTAAATGACCATTAAAGTCAACCTTAATCTTATTTTGATCCAGGTGATGTCTGACAAAAATAGGATTTGTTCCACATGCAAGGTGTATTGTGTACCATTGTAACCTGCAATATCCTGGTTCTGTAAAGCTGTCATCCTGTTCCTCTGAGCAAGGTTTTAAACTCTCCTTTCTACTCATTTTCACACTTTCTGTATTCTGTTCTCTCCACTTCAGTGTTTTTCTTTTGCTTTTCCTTTTGCGTTTTCCCTTTTAAAAGTGTAACAAATATTTTGGAAAAGACAGTAACTGTGTAATGGCAGCCTGATTTGGCTACTTTTGTGCTGCATTGTGCCTGACTCAGAATAATTTGATTTGAGTTCAAATAAGTGCTAGCAAGGAAAGTTAACATTTATGAATTTTAGGGAGAAAGCATAAGTGTCCTAAGAGTGCTTTCTTCTCCAGATTTGAATATTCATGGAATAATTGTGAAGGAATTACGAGTATTATGTTAGGACTCCAAAATTTGATTTTTTTTGTTATATTGTTTCTTTAACTGAAAATTGGGTGAAGGGGGGGGTGGGGCAGGAATATTTAAAATTCAAATCCTAAAAGACAAAGAAAAGTGACAACCTATCCTTGTAATTGAATCAAGAGAATAGGGTTGTAAGTCTGTGCCTTTTTGTTGAGGTTTAGGGATTCCTTGGCTTTTGTATTTAAGCACTGTAGTATCTAACAACTTGAGAAGCAAAGCTTAGACTACTGAAGACGTAGTAGGAAGCAAAAATTGTTTGCTAAAACCACTGTCTTTGCAGTGCTTGCAAAGAAAATGTGAAAACAAGACAATCTGGGGTCTGTGGCTCCACTGCCCTTCTACTATAGCTGGTTTTCCAAGGGAAAAGCCATAGTGAAACAATACTATTCTAACTGACCATTCCCAATTGTTTGCTCCGTATACAGTCATAAGGCTTCACAATAAGTACAGAGACCTCTTCAAACATGGGAACTTACATTTTCTGGGACCTTACAGAAGGAATTCAGGTTCCAGGAATCTAAAAAGTTCATTACAGGGTTTTGCTTTTCCTTTTGGCCACCCCATCAAAAGAATCAATGAGAATTTGGCATAAATGTAAATCCTAATTGGAGAAAATAGCACTCTCTTGTACAAACAAAGGTTTGTTAAAAGTCAGGCCCTCTTGCTTAGCTGTATCCATGTATTCTATGCTACTGTTGAATCTGTAGTATCTCTTCACAAATGCCTGCTGATACATGTATAAATGTATTTGGACATGTGAACACACTTTCTTCCATTGTATTTATCTTAGTAACTTTAGCATCTTAACTAAAGTGAGGGATCTTTCAGAATGCTTTGCAGAGCAGAAAAGTTGTTGGGAAGCTCTTTCGCTAAACAGAAAGTAAGGTAATCAGTCATATTGAACCTGGGCATTTAATAATAAAAAACCCTATTTTTACCTATTGTGATGTGGACAACATTTATATGAAAACAAAATGTAATTGTTTTGCTTCTTGACGCATTGGATGAGGTAACAACTTTGGTGCTTCTTTTGGCTGTAGCTGTCTATTAATGAATATACTGAAAACTGCCAATCTGATATACCATTTCACTCAAGGGTGGTGGGGCGAGAAAAACCTGCCCTGTTTAAAGTCTCTTTTTCTTTCTTTCTTTGTCGAAAAAAAAAAAAAATTGAACATTAATGTCCGTATAATATCAGATAGCTGAAGGTATCTAGATGAAATACTCAGGAAATGCTGAGTTTCATTTTGGCAATCCATTCATGCAAGTTGACAGAGATAAATCATTTTTCATATAAATGAGAAACCCTGTGAGCACAGAAAATGTATTATTTTAATTTAGCATAAGATTAAGGTTCTCAGATGAATCACTTTAACATATACAGTTTCCATTTTTCAAGGGAAATCTTTAATTCTGATTCATAGTACAGAGTAGTAATCTTGCATGTGGTCTACTGTAAGACAAGCTACTGCTCAGCTTTGGCTTGGCATAAAACAAGTTTACTTGTTTTAAATGATCAAAACCTAGTAAACTGTTGCCCGTTTAATGTCGTCCTGTGTGCATTTGCATCGCTTACATAACATTGTAAAGAATTATTTCCTCCTGGCATTTTGCCACTGTAGGCTATTTAGTAATTCTCCCTCCTAACCATTTGCCAATGGCAGCTGTTATGCTACTTTATTGTAGATGGAAGCTCCTAAAAAGTAATTCTAAAAGGTAAGTTGGTTCACCTCCTTGGACCAAGAGCTATTGTACAATTATAGAAAAATTTCCCCTTCTGAGAACTTTGGTTCAGGTTCTGCACCCTCTTCCTGGAGTGGTAACTATCAGCACTCACCTCTTCACTTTAAAACTTTTATGTCTGTTTCTGGTTTAAGTAAAATCAGCTTGTAATTATTGCTTCCATTCTTCCACTTCCCTGTGCTTTCTATTTAATTATTAAAGTAATTTGCAATTTATTAGCTGAGGGTTTTCGGATGGTGTGGAGGGAAAGGCAGAAAGAGCTCAACTCTGTTGCTAAACCACAGGGGCATTGAATGGTAGTTGAGGCAGTCTAAAGTAGCCAAGACCAAAGGAGAAAGCCAGGAAGGCTCAGACATTTTCAATTAAACTTTTTTGCTTAAAGTTGAAAAATTGATAACTTTAGGTTGATGCAGCACTGCTATGTTTTTTTTCATAATTTCCTCCAGGCTACAGAATCTGACAGTTTTTTAGAATTGTAATTTTGGTTATCTACGTTTTTTTACAAGACTCTTTATTGATCAATGCTCAAATGGCAACTTGACTCTCCTGTCCCTCCTTTTAACAATAATGACATAGAGGAGCTGGAGGCAAAAGTACTGAGGGAATAGTTTTTGCAAATGTTTTATAACTGTTTTGGGGAATAACCTTAAACTAACACCTTCTCAGACTATCAGCTCGGCACTTTTCGTGAGCGTTAACAGTTGCTACAGCACATTAAGTGCTGATTATATTTGGAAAGTATTAAGGCTTGATTACTAGAAGACATTACACTAATACAAGTGGAAATGTTTTAGGTTGTAAATGCTGGAATCTTTGATAGTAAGTAATTTCCTTGTAGGATGAAATACTTTGCATCTCCACTGCTCAACCTAAACTTTTCTGCCTATGTCAAGAGCCTTTTTTTTCCTAAATCTAGAATTACTTGGAATGTTTCAACAGTGCTTCTACAGGGATTTAAAGAAGGTGATGTATTTAGTGTAGCATGCTCCCTTTTGATCATTTTTCCCTAGTATTCAGTAATACTCAATGAAGCTTGCATGAACAAGGTAGTTGCAATTCAGTGGGCAGTTTCCAATCAAATTTGTTAGTCAGATATTCACATATGGTCCAAAGAAGCATGGGGTCTAAGGAGGTGTTAGCAAGTAGTAGGAGTCAGGTGCTGGTGATGTCAATATGGACACTGAAAGTTATGTCTAGTGACATAATTTTTCTTCAATGAATACAGTAGACTAGAAAGCATTAGATCTCTTGTCCAAAGGCTAACATACCATGGAGGAGGAATCTCCAGTCTGTAAGAATACAAACTGGCTTGCCACTGGGCAGCTATTACAAAATTCGATGAAGTCAAGGAGAGTTTTCTTGGTCTTCCTTAGGATTTTCTTAGGCTAGGAACCATGTAAACTTGTTTTTATCTGTGTTCTGTAGTAACAGAGAAATCTTTTTTTGTTTGTTTCACTGAGAACAAAAACCAAAATAAAGAAACTGAACAGAATAAAAACATATGTGTTGGCAGTGATGTAGAGACCAGAAGAGCAGATAATAAAATAAAGCTACCAACACCTACAAAAGTGGAAGAAATGCATACATTTTTCAGTTTCTCACAGATTATACCAGGCTCAAGGGAACAACAAGTGAAATAAAGTAGTTATTAGCCTATCAAATCATATAAAGATGGAAAAAACTGCAGTAAGGTGTTGACATTTGTGTTTAGCCTAGAGCTGGAGCACTTTTTGGTTGTTGGTAAGAGTCAAAGAAATGTACAATAGAAGCAGATGAGAAAGCAGAGTACTGGAAAAGTTCAAATACTTCTACAGCTGACAGTCTACAATATAGTGTAACAGTAAGAAAAATGTACTTGTTATGTTGCTGGACCTTTATCTTGGCATCCTCACTCCTTTGGTGACCCAGACGAAGTGTTAACAGAACATATAGATCAGCTGGTAAATGTGTGAGAACCAACACTGCATCTGTCACTGTCGCTGAAAGCAGTTGTGGGAGGAACGAGGTGGGGGTGAGGACGAGACGTGCAGGCTGAAGAATGAGTAAAGCAGCCTCGCCACGCCATTGGCACCTTGGGACCTTTGTTCCTCAGCTTCAGAGAGCTTTTCCCATCAAAGCAGTGACAGCTAGCTGACTAGACCTAACTGATCTATCAGGTTGCCAAAAGCTTGTCCCCAAATACAGTGACTAGTTATAAAAATGCTGGGAAGAATTTTTTAGAAGAGAGGTTGCTCCTAACTCTACATCAGGTGTCAGAACGGGACGTTTTCAAAGAGTCTGTGTGTGCTGCAGGACCAAACATCTGACTCAGATGAACCTGTTGTTTATAATTGCACCTGCTTTTACAGTCAAAAAATCCAAGGATATTCAGTTTCTTCATAATTGTATATTCTGCATTACTGGAACACTTTTTTTTTCTGTAATTCTCAACAGTAGAAATGGGTTTCGTTTTATTCATTTTATTAATTCTTTATAGTACAACTAACTGTAAACAATACTGCTTTTATAAAAGATTTGTTTATTGCATGATATTATAAAATATATAATATGATATACAAGTTTATAAAAGTATTTTATTTGCACATCTTTTAAAAATATAATAGTCTTTTATTTTCTTGGCCATAGTAAAAATTATCATTATCTCCTCCAGGACTAATTCTGATTCTGGCTTTGAAAACCGTATCATCAAAAACATTCTTTCTGAAGAATGGCTTACACTCAGATAAAACTTTCTTAAACTGAGATTTTTAAACAGATCTCCAAGAATGCTGGCATCGTAAGAGACTTTAATAGCTGTCAATCCTTATTAAATTGAGCTGCTTCTAGAACTGATTTAAATGTGAGCTTACTCCTACACAAAAAGATAATAATTGTTACTGTAGGATTTTGTCCCACAAGGTCTGCTTGATTGTAAAATACCTGGGGCAAGAATACATGCCTATAGAGAAGTCTGAATCTGACATATTTACCATGGAGCTTCTCTGCATGGCCATAGCAGCCAGCTAAGAGAGGTTAGTCAGAAGAGCAGTCCCAGGGTTTTGCTCCATATAATTTTATAGATAAGACTAATCTTTTTTACTGACTGTGTAGGGAGCCTGCAAAATCTAGTTGGTTCAATGAGGTACATAAAACTGAGTGATAGGAAACTCCTGGTTAAAAAAAAAAAAAAAAAAAGGTGAAAATGCAATTAAGCCATGGCACTCACCACAATAGATATCATTATGGAAGTCACAGATAGCAGCTGTTATATTTTCAAGATACCTAAATAATAGGTATCATTTCTGCTATTCCTCAGTTTAACAAGTAAAAATTTTAAATAGATTTATTTCTTAAAATACACCACAGACATCTCCAAGTTTTTGATACAGGAAGAAAAAAACGGAAAGGTCACTAATGTAAGTCAGTAAATTTGAATGGACATTTAAAATTCTGAGTTATGTTCATGAATGGTTTTCAAAATCTTCAACCATAACTCCTCATTCTTCAGTCCTGCAGTGAATCGATATTTTTAAGCTTCCTTCCCCAAAATGAAGAATTGTCTCTTAAAATATTACATGTATCTAGCAAATTAAAGTTAAATAAATAGTACATTTTCCTGTAGTAAAGAATTATTATTAGTTTGCACTAGTGGAGCTGCAGGTATTTCTGCAGGAATCCATTTTATTTACATGTCAAAAAACAGTGTTCACATTTTTCTTGTGTATTCTGATTGCTTGTCATAGCTAACCCTGGCAGAGTTATGATGTATTTGCACTTACTCCTAGAAGAAATGTTTTCTAATCTTACAGACAGTACTGAGGAGCCCTACTGCACTTTCATTGCTTTCATTTCTTCATTGTAGCTAATACTTTTTGTCTTCCCCCTTACTGAAAAGTGTATTGATCTGACAATGGCAGTAAAACCAGACATTGGTGTATCAGTGTTATGAGTGTGTACATTGTCTTTTCAGCTCCAACATGATTCTTAACATTCTTGCTGTCATTTAATTTACATGCCCTTAAAGTAAAAGGGTAGAGAGGCTGAATTCTTTACACCTCATGGACAGGGTGCACAGAACAGGGGATGCCATCAACGCACTGCAGTCAACAGGGAAGGCAGAGAAAATGGAGTTGAGGTATAATGCCGCCCTGACCAAAATGAAGAAAAATGTTAATATATTAACTGGGTTTTTTTGGTACTTTGACCCTCATTATGCAACTTGAATAACCCAGAAGTGTAATGGGAAAATTGTTCGAAGGACAGCTTTCTTCATGTCTTTATAACAGTTCCAATTTAGCATCATTTTGCCTTTTAACTCTTTTTGACTTTACTATAATCACATGTGATCAGTTTGTTTCTCTGTAATATTTGGGATTGATTATTATGGAAATCTGATGCAAAATAGAACCAATATGGGTCCTTTTAAATTGATTAAAAGTAAAAATAAATAAGTCTTCCATTAAAGGTAAAACTTAACTTCACTTGTTTCTCTTCCTTTGTTTCCTTTCATCCCTCCATGCCCTCTGGCAGGGCCTGCACAAAATTAATAAAACATTTGCAGTTAATAGAAGCTCAGTATTTGAAAACTAACTAAATTTTTCTTTTGCATTACAAAATTATCTGGGATGGAGTCGGTTAACTCTCTGAACCAACTGCATATCAAAATTTTAATGTGAGCAAAAGTCACAAGACGTAAGCATCATACCTTGGGAAGAAGAGATTAAATGTTTTGGTGGAGCTAAATTCTGGGCTGACTTACCAAGCAAACCAGGGCAGTTCTTGAATTTGCCTTACTTGCTCTTAAGGCCAGGGATTTAGACAGGTCTGAGTAGTCTGCCACACTGCAGACCTATCACTGGACAAATGAAAGAACCCTAGCATGGCATCTGTGCTTGCTTTGCTTATAAGCTCTAGCTCATATATAGGACATTAGGCTTGGTTTTATTTGGCGCTTTTTTTTTTTTTTAATGTTCAGTCTTAGTAAACACTTATTGTCTGCCTCACCCTGGATTGCTAAATATCTGTCTCTCTCTTTTCTTCCCCATACCAAACAGATTTTAACTGTCAGATGAAAACCAGAAGAAAAAACCCCCACATTAAAAATATGGTGCAAAATATGTCATCAATGAGCAGAACAACTCATCTGACTTGACAAATTCAGTGTCTGCATTTTATAAAGTTTAGACTTCAAAGAAAATTTTGTGCCTTTGGGGAAACTAACTAAAGTCTAGAATTTCCCCTTTTTCTCTAACTGTTAACTAACTTTTCTTTTCCCTTGGTTGATATTTTGGAATAAGTTAATATTATTTAAAATACACATTATAATATCAAACAGAATGTCCTTAGGCTAATGTTATTTAGCTTCAAGTTTTGCCATTCCCATGTGCCCATCAAGACATACAGTATTCAGCTTTTTCTTCATGAACTTCTGATTCTTTCAAGTTTCACTTTGCAGGACAGTGAAGATACCTTAATGTGGTAATCCTTATTATGTTCACAAAGGTGGAACATTTTTGTCCCTGAAACATGGCAGATCTAGTAAGCTGTTGATTACAATGGTGACCCAAAGAGAAATTTTTGCTTGTTTCTACAGAAAAAAAAGTTATGAGAGCACCAAGCTAGAATAATTTTTCTTATTTACATGCTTATTTGTAACACATCAATGTTAACCAAAAACTTGTGTATAGTACCTATACACATAACTATATCATATTAACATTCACCTATTATTTGTCTTGTCTGTTGAGCATCATACAATGGGATGAGAACTTTATTTCAGAGACATTCCTCGTATTTACTAACAATGGAAATCTGCAATGATTTCTGAATAACATTAATGTCCTCCAGGCTTTTTCAGTGTTCCTTTCAACTGATTAGTGTACTAAATTGTAAGCCATCTACGTTTTTCTTATTTGGTGAGTTGTGCATTGCTGTGCAGCAGATGTTTTCAACATTTAGAATTATAGTTGTTTACCATACAGCATTGTAGCACAGTCTGTATTGTGCAAAAATGTCTTGTTGGGTGACTTTTCGTAAAATAAATGTTACGTTAGTATCTTCTGCCTGTGATGGATTCAATGCAGAATAAAAGTTCTGGGAAGCTAAACAGGAAAACACATGTACACACAAGCACATGCATACATCTATTTTGAACCTGATGTGTGTTTACAAAGCATTCTGATGCTGGAGTCTAAGACGTGACTTATTCTTGTAGAGCTGTGTATTGGCTGTTAGGGTAATTTCAGTATTGTAATCAACTTTTTACTAGATATAACATGTTTTAAGAAGTGAAAAAGTCATCTCTGTATTAAGACTGAAAAGTTCCATGTAGTTTTACAAGAAAAATATTATTCAGAGAAAGAACATTCATTCATCACCGGTTCCTCCCTTCAATTATGGCAATGGCATTATCTAACCTCCCAGCATGAAATGTGTTTGAGGTTCATAATGTTGAGAAGTTCTATAAGTGTCTGGCAAAGGGTTTGAAAGAGTTTGTGTCATAGGAGAGTAAAAGAATTTCAGAGGAAAGAAAGATTTTAAACGAAGGTGGAAAAAAATACTCTAGAAATGTTTGAAGTTAAGTATTACAGCAGGGCTTGCTGTTGGAGGTAGCCTTCAACCATACTTCACAGAGGGGACATGATGTGTTAAATATTGTTTTTCAAAGAGACTTGAATTACAAATGAAATGTTAAATTGGTTGTGTGTTTATGCAAATTATTCTTCAGATCTTTCAAATGGTAATATAGGTACATTTCCTGGCTACAAACGTGAATGACATTGAATAGAAAATGTACATGTGTTTGTGCTTGTGTGTTCAGTACACACTGAAATGAGCTGTTGGTGCTGCTAAATATGACCAGAGTAACAGCAGGAAAATGTTCCTGTACAAGTTGCCATCTAATTACTATTTTTAACTTCCTGCTATGTTTTCCTTAGGATTTTCTCATATAAAACATAATATTACCTGAAGGAATTTGCTAGCAAAACATTTTTCACTTCCCAATTGAAAAAACGTTGCTGCTGCTTAAAAATACATATTGACAAATGTTTTGATTTCTCTGGGCATCAACATGTAAGAGTCACATTGTCTTTGTTTGTTTGTTTGTTTGTACAAATTGTACAAAGCTTCTGAAAGATAGTGAGATTTCTATCACCGACGTTTAAGTATAATTAAACAAGCATCTGTTGGGAGGGGTTTAAGTATAACTGATCCTGGCTTTGGCCAGGAGAAGGCTAGTACTCTCTTTAGAAAATGTTCTGTTTAAACCATGCAGAGGAAAAAAGTGAAGGAGAGATTTCTGACTAGATGAGGGCCAGTTTGTGCAGCACAGTGCTGTAATGACTTAACAGTTGAGATTTTTAAGCAGAGTAGCCACATAATTAGGTTTGACTTGGCCACAATCTTTCAGAATATGTTGCTTCTAAGCCTGAACAGCTCAGTAATCTGTAGGCGAGATGTTGCATAAGGTAATTATTGTGGAAACTTGCTCACTTATTTAAGTACTTAAATAAGAGCTAAGCAATTTTAAGACTGTGTCCCAAGTGCAAGACGTTAGCACCTTTTGAAAGGGATGAGTGTAATGACAAATTTTGTTAATGTGTATTGCAGTATGAGAACACTCCCTTTCTGAGTCCCTAATATGAGTTAAATAAATTCTTATCTTTTTTTTCCTTTTTTTTTTTTTTAAAACTCCTTCAACAATGCAGCTACAGGTTATGTATTAGGATCTTTCAAGTTTGACAAAGATGTCAACATAATCCAAAAACAAAGGAAAAAGTGGAAATTTGCGAAGTTAAGTATCTTGTACTGAAGCATGTTTCTAAGGCTATGCAGTTCATAGCTGCACATACATTTTAGGCTGGCAGTTATGTCATGGCTGAAATACCTTTGTGAAAATTTGGTAGAAGTGCTTCTGAATAAATATTTGATACACAGATCAGTATAGAATAATAAGCAATCAGTGCAGAGTAAGTGGAAGAGTCCCTGGCCAAAGATGATAAACCTCCAGCCCCTTCATTGATCCCTTAGAACTGGATGTTGTCCATTCCCCTGTGCTTACCCTCTTTTTTTAAGGAGCAAAATAGCTGACTTCCTCAGAGAGGCAATTAATTAATTTTCTGATCTGATAAAATGAGAACATTTTTAAAGAAGGTTGAACATGGAGATGTAAAACTCAGTTCCTTGTTCAGAATTTGTGTGGGCTGACATTGATTGACAAGTTTTCTGGGCCATCTGATGGCTTGTACATGTGTGCAACTTTTGAAATTGATAAAGCAAAAGGAAGAATGTAAATACTTTCCTGAAGAAATGTTAACAAGGGATGAATGAGGTAGACTCAGTTCTCAGCCTTTTAGCAGCTATCCACATGTCGTTGCTTTTAGGCATGTGAGTTTTTTGCAAGGAATTGTAGCTCATTCCAAAACACATATCTAGGTTTCTTCCACTTGCTTCCTCTCAACCATTTTCTCAACATATATGGCCTATATATGCAAATGCTTCAGATGGACATGCACATATGTTGTTAAATCCACATCCACATTTCTGAGTTGGTGTTCTTAAAGTAACTCTTACTGCATTCATGGACTGATACAGACTGTTCCTAAACCCAGATAAACTGTTGACATTCCAAAAGTCTGCTGCCCAGGAGTTCTATGGCTCATTCACATGTTGTCTGAAGAATCACCTCCTTTTATTTCTCTTCAGTTTGGATCTTACTGGTTTAATATAGTAAGTTCTACTATTAGATGATAGAGAGAAAAAACAATTATTATCTGCCATCTATTGTCTATGTATGATTGCTAGTCACTCTACCCTCTGTCATCTCTTTTACAGGCTGAAAAATACAGCCCACTTAGCCATTCCCGATGAGAAAATATTCCATACCTTTGAGCATCCTCATCACCCTGAACCTCTCTGAACTTCTCCTAGTTCTATTGCACAATTTTTGCAATGGAACCACACTGCACAAAGTATTCAAGAGGCAGGTGAACCAGGGCTTTATTATAAGGCATAATTATATTCTGTTTTTTCCCCTCTGCCTTTTGAAATAATTCCTAGCATTTAATTTGGATTTTTTTATCAGTCCTGAACAGTAAGTTGACATTTCTCATAGAGCTCTACATTATAATCATAAAACCACTTTTCCAAGATGATCTCAGAGTTGTCTTTTTCTGCATAAAGTTAATACTTCTTTTTTCCCACATGGACATTTCTTCATATATGATGACTTTTACTTGAGATTTTATTGTCTAGTTATTCACTTCATAAGTTTCTCACCTTGAGTTGTTCACACTTGTTCTCATCCTTTCTATTCTGAAAAAAATCATTTTAGTAGAAAACTTTATCACTCCTTTCCTCACCCTGTTTTCCAAGTGTAAGCAGAACAAACCCAAGTGAAATTTCCCCAGTGGCTTTTCTCCACTCCTGAACTTTGTTTCCCTACCTCCTAAACAATTATTTATCTGTGCAGTGACATCCCTTTAGGCAGAGGGCTGTTTCGTTCCCTTCAAAACCTTTGGTGAGCAACTTGTGAAAGCATTTTAGAAATCCAAGTAGTTTGTGTGAAATGGATGATCCTTGTTCCCGCAGCTGTTGGCTCATTCAGACAATTCTAGTAGGTCTGTAAGGGTGACTTCCCTTTATGAAAGTCATGTTGAGTCTCCCTTATGGCCATTTTCATAGCACCTCTTACAGATGTTGAGCCAGATGTTGCATGTCACTCAAGACCAAATCTAGGGTTTCGTCTGATCTCTTTAATCTAAGTTCTCCCTAAAAACCATACTGCTGTTATCTAATCATCTGATCTTCTGGCTATGTTTATTATGATATTTTCTCAGTCTAAATAGGATAATTAAGGTTTCTTCTTTATTATTGCAATCTCTTTGATCTCCCTGCAGTAAGAATCACTGTCCTCTCCAGGTGGGCAGTAAGGATGGGTCAGTATTGTACTGTTCCCGTTTAAGCTCAACATTTCAGTCCATGTGGGTTTTGAGTTGCGTGTTCAGTTGTTAGTTTGTTCACTTGATTTGATTCTAATCTCTCTTTTAAAATGTAACAATCCTGTTTAATGTATTTCTAATCTCTATTTAGACATAATTTCACCCACTAGTGCTTAGGTATCTCTTTAAGCAGGGTGTTGATTCAGACCACCAGGGTGAGGGCTTTGCAGGTGAAGAAAAAAAATGGTGGTCGTGCTGGTTATTGCTGCTACCCATTCTATTATATAATAATTCAGTCATTGTCACAATTGTCCCAGAAAATCAGAAAACAAGTATTCCTTGCCATAGAAACCCCTCACCTTCCTTCTTCTCCAGTAACACCTATCACCTAACTAAATTCAAGTCTGAAAGCAAAGGTGGTCTTTGCTGCTGAAGCTGTGCTATCAAGAATATGAGACTGATGGACCCAAACTAAAATTTATGACCTAGTGATGCTTTTTCAGGGCAGTCACCCAGCAGAAGTCCTAGATTCCAGAGCTCGGAGCTGTTACTTGCTTACATATATTGCACTTTATCCAGTGGCTGATAAGTACAAGAAGTGTAAGCACTCCCTGAAGCAAACAAATTTTCCCTTTTACAGCAGAGATGCTGTCATCAGTGGGCCACAGTCATGTTCTCTGTTGTTTGTTTCTCTCCCTTTGCTGTGCTTTGAAATGATTGGGGCTGCTCTCCTTATGCATGGTGCCAAAACCAGTGTTGTCTTTATACACTAATTTTGCTCTGAATACATTTTCTAAATAGGGCCCTGTGGGGAACTTAGATAAGTGGAGGCCTGCTTTGTGCATTTTGAATGATTTTACTTATGCCTAATATGCTCAGAACAGCCAAAGTAACATTGTCTTCAATATATCCAGTAGTGCAGCTTTAGTTGCTTACATAATTAGTGCAAACAGAGGCAGCAATGACTTTTAAAGCACCTAAGTTCGCAGGTGGGGATTCTGTGTGGGTTTTTTTTTTCCTTTGGACTTTGTCTAAACTCCCCATTAATTTATGTTGGAACTCGTTCCTATTATTCATTAATTAAATTTAAGCTTAGCCTCCAATTTCCTCTTGTATTTTTGGAAACCTAACTTTTTGTGCTTTGCTTCCCCATCTAGAAAATGAATGCACCATACGAATGCACAAATTCTTTGCATCTGTTTTGTTACCACCAGAATATAATGCAAATAATAATGATGCCATTTGTTGTTTTACACAATACAGCCCTTTTTGACAGTTAAGATTTTTAATGCATTGATTTTGCTGTTTAGAAAACAAAATAATTTAGGTTAAAAGAAATGTTCTATTAGTTCTGTCAAAACTCTCATGATGTGATTTTGAGGTGGACTTTTTCTTGTCTTGCACCAATGGTTTCATAGAAATAGTTGATGTTGCAGAATCTAGCAAACTTGTTCCTGTCCTATATCTATGCCAGCCATCTCTCATATTCTTCTGTACACAGATTTCTAGTGTTCTCTGCTGATCCACCTCTAATTTAAAGTTTTATTCATACTCATATCCTGAATGGTCCAATAATAATGTGTTGATGTTTATCAAATTCATTGTCTCTTACATGACAATCTCTGCAGAAGAAATTGCTTCAGAGATTGCTTTTAGATGGTACTGATTTTGTGTATCTCTCCCCTTGGGTGATCAAACATTATAGATGCTGTGAATTAATTTAGTACTCTGTTGTGTACACAGCCACAGTGATACTGCAGCACTATTTTAACATTATTTTTTCTTGATCACAGCATGAATGGAAAAATCCAAATGATTTTAAAAGCCTCAGGAAGAGAGTAGGAATAAAAACATGTATTAGATATGGGGAATCGTGAATTCTACAAAGGTAGTGGTCGAAGGTCAGGGAAATTAAAGTGAGGGACTTGAAAGATTTTTTTCCATGTCAAAGGCACTGAATTAGTCTCTAGAATCTGACTTCAGTTAAATATTTTCGTGCAATCTTGAAAAATGTGGGCAATAATAATGTGCAGAATGCAATGCCAGTAATGATAATCTGAGTGAGCTGGGCTGTTTGTGAGCCCTTCATCCAGCACATGTGTATTCTGTGCTACGTAGTGCTGCATTAAAAATACCCAGTCTCCTGCACTTCCTCCTCACCCCAGTGATGAAGGCTGGGGTCAGCCTCTTCACAAGAAAGAGACAATAAGAATCAATGACACCCCCTCCCCACCCCCAAAGATACTATCTTTACCCTTCCAAAGTGATGATTTGTTTGCATTCAGGTCTTGTCTTTGGTTCATCTCTGCCGTACATTTAATGGAATCCTCTTCAACTGATGGTTTGCCTGTAAAGCTTGTATTTTTATCTCAGAATGGCAAGTCACATACCATGACCTCCTAAGGCAAAGTTTCTCCAAATATTTAAAGGCATAGACACCTAGATGTGTATATTCTTGTGATTTCCATATGAACTGCAGACAAACCACATCCCCAGAGTACCTCAAATTACAATGTAAATGTAGAAGGCAGATCATAACCACACCAAGATGTAACAGAATCCTTCTGTTTTGTTTTGTGTCATCTTCTAGGGTTTCCATAATGAATTATCACCTTCATTGTTCCAAATGCTTTTCAAGTTGTTCAAAATGAAAGATACTTTTTGGTGCCTTTCAACAATCACTGAACTGCAGTGGTCCATTTAAAATCTCTGGGTCTTGGGGATTAAGACATCTTTCTATATTTTTTCGTACATCATAACATTCTAAATAAGTAAGAATAGTTTTGACACAGTATGATAAAACAGAAAAGAAACACATTCTCCAAAAGTATGAATGACTGAATCTGAGTACAATCTTATTAAGAATAAAAATGATCAGGGATATATTAACGCGTTTGCCCTGAGGAAATCCTCATTACTAGTTATTTTTTAAGAAGATTTTCTTTTATGTGTTTGAGGAGAAGAAGGTAAATCTATAGGATCCTTTTCAACAATTTCCTCTCTGCACTCAAGAACCACATAAAAAGTGGACAAGCCTATGCTTTAATGCTTTGCTAGATCTGTATCAAAATTGGAGACTCTCCTATATGCACAATCCACCTTCCTTTGCTCCCAGGAGACAACAAATAAACAAAACACTCTATCCATTTTTTCCGGGTCTTGCTTGTCTGGAATAAAGGGGATTTTCAAAATCATTTCTTAACATCAGTAGGGTCTCAAGGTAGCACAATTTCAAGTTTTGTGTAGGGCTTGGCTTTTGTCAAAGTAGATGGAATTTCATCTAACCTTAAATATGAGGGAAATTTTTACTTACTTCCTCTCTTCTTTTCTGTTTACCAAATGCTGAACTGAAAGAGAGATCTTGCCACTTACCAGGCATGATAGTATTTAAAAGTAGTAAGAGATCATCCCTAGTAATTTGGTTCTTTTTCTCCTTGTTTTCTGTTCAAGCTCAGAATATTTTTGGAGGTGTAGAGAAGTGATTAAGATCCTTAGGTCTGCAAATCATTTAGCTTCTTGTTTATTTTCACTATTCAGTACTAACAAGTCAGTGTTCTTCTCTGTCTATTTGTTCTTTATGAGTCGATTGAAACATTGTTCCCTAAAGCATCCCAGAATTTCTTGTTATTTAAAGATGGATCACCACTATTTCTGAAAATTTTGAAGGATCTATTTTATTGTTTCTTTTCCATGCTAATAAGACAAAATTCTTAGACATCAGGATATTTTTAAATCTCTCTCTTTCATCTCTGATCATAGTTCCATTTAAAAAAAGGAAATAAATACAGCCCAAGCTACTGCTACAACCTTGTTTCTTTTAAGTTCTAATTTTGCAGAACTGAAAATAATTATGGGCAACTCTCTAGAATCTGAAAATGTGAGGAGTAATGGTAGCTTTTAAAAGAATACTTTCCTAGTAGGTACCAAAAATCTGCAGTCTGAGGCATAAAAATAAGAGTAGTTAAACACTTCCCCCCCCCCCCGCCCCAAATCCCCCAAAACAGGAGAATTTGGAGGAAAAGTGAAAGCAGCATTTAAAAATTTCTCAGCATGAATGAGAAGATAAGAACTGTGGAACAGTGATAAAAGGATCAGAACAATACAGAGGGATAAAGTACGAGGGCACTTAACTGTTAAGTTGTTAACCTTGCTGTTAGGTATTTATTAAGTTAACTTTGTTGTTAGCTGTTAACCAGGTTGATAATAAAGTTGTTTGAAAAAAAATCCTAACACTGCTCTAGATTAACTTCTTGAGTGAGTTGAATAATGCAGTCAAGAAGGGCTAGAATTTTTCAATAAATTTTGATGTTGAGAAAACCAGATAACATAGTCATAATGAAAGAAGATTAAATGCTTTCTCTTTCAACAATATTTCAGAAAGTTCAACAGCAGTGGCTATATTTAAACATAAAAAAAAAATCAGGACTCCAAGGTAATTTCTATCCACAATCATTTAAATATCTTTATGATGATAAAAAGGTCTGCAATTCATTAAGACTGATTTTTAATAACTTTTGAAACACTAAGTAGAATCAAACAGAATGTTCTTTATTCCTGGTAGATGTCAAACCATGTAGTCCATTTCTGACGTTCAAATAGGATAGCCACAAGAATAACTGAAATAAAGGAAAACATGCTACATAGTGAAAAGATCCAGACAATCCGTCATCTCATCCAAATCAAACTTAATTGCTTAGTGTTTAAGGCTGAAGAGGGAAGATTGGGTGGTAGGCTGATCAGGCTAGGAGATAGAGAGCTTGTGTTGCCCTTGGATGCAAAAATATCACTTACTGGACATCAGTGATAGAAATAAGGTGCAGCTTTCAACACTGAAAAAATGTAGTATTTGTCACAGCTTAATAACATTTAGACTGTCTTCTCAGTCACTGGCAGCTTGCCAATATGTTTCAGTTTCTGTGAAGATTTGTTTTGTTGAAAGAGATGAGAGAATCACTAATTTCTTTTTTTTTATTTCTTCCCAGACCTTTTTTTTTTTTCTTATGCCACCTTTCCAATTGTTTCTTCTTTCTCTACAGAAGCAGCACCAGGTACTGTTATGCAGCAGTCCCAATCCCAAACATCTCCATAGTTTTCATATCTCAAAGAGAACCAGGAGTGGCAACGTACGTGAGATGCAGTTAGAAAAATAGAAAGGGAAGTGATAGGTTTGCAACGTCTGTTTGTAATTCAGCATCTTAGTCTGCTGTGATCTAATCAGCTTCATCTCCTTGCTTGGTTTAGATTTAGTACCTAATCTTGCTTGCTCAAATATCCTAGTACTGTGGCTTCTCTCAAATTTTGAATGACAGCAACACTTGTAAACTTTCTTAAAAAGAAAATACAGATGATCTCTTGATCAAGCCAATAGAGAGTGCTAAAGTCATTATAAATGTATTTTCCCTGGATTATTCAATAGGCTTTTTATCAGAAAGCACAGCCTGTATGCAGGGAAGATTGCTGTGATTGCTACCTAAGACATCGCTGAAAAAATTAATATAATGTGTTAGCAGAAGTTGCTGCTTATAATGGCCAAATGAAGGGAGCGTGGATAACTTTTAAACTGGCTCTTTGCCACTTATCTGCCTGCCACAATAAATTAGGTTAACGCACAGGATGGATATACCATGTCAGGAACACCATTTGTTGTGAAACACTGTGGAGAGAAGGACTTGCTAAAGGCAATAGATCAACTCATGTCAGGGCTTTAAGATCTAGTGTAGCTATTTACGTTAACTGCCTTGTCCTCATGAGGACTTATAATCAAATCTCTATTACTCTCTACTTCTAATGGGGGAAAATTTCAGACTTTTTGGATTTGCACACTGTTTGTTTCTTTGTTTTTCCCCAGAACTGTTTTTGGCAGCTTAAGCAGATGATTTTCTTTTCCTTTGAATCCCCATGATTTATTTTCAGCTTGGATTGTTTGAGGTTTTTTTCCTTGTAGGTGAAAAACAGACAAAAATGACAGCTTGGGGCAGCTTTGATTTATTTTTTTTTTTAACTCTTTTGCACAGCTGTCGCAAATGGAGTCATGCACTTCACTCATAAGACAGAAGCAACAATATACTTTACTGATATAACAAAGTTCAGTGGAAAATGCGACAGTGGTTTAAAAAAGATTCGATGGCAAGGTGCACTTGATTATTTACTGCATAGAGGACAGAGTCAGACAAAACTGCCAGGGAGACCCTCCAGTTGAGTCAGGAGGTTCAGAAAGGACCCCCTTGTGTTCTAAACTCCTTCTCAGAGGGGAGTTTAGGTGCGGCTGGATCCAGTCTTAGTCCCAGACTTGGTCAACGGTTTATGCCTAAAGGATTATATATGATCAATCAATCCTTTATGTCACTTAGCTAAAATTTTAAAGTTTCAGCACTCTTATTCCCAATTCACTTACCCAGTATTTGATGCAATAAGGATTCTCTCAACTTCGAGGAGTAACCTTGAGAGGCGTCCCTACTCAAGGGGAGATCCTGGCATGCAGCCCGCCACCGTGCAGGAGAGCTCAACGGGCCCTGGGCTGTCCGCTATTTATGGAGTAAGATGATTGACTTTTAGTCATATTTGCATACCAGCTGTATTGCAGTTGGTGCATGCTCAACTAGCCCTCAGCTGTGGAGCAAGATTTATAGCCCGTAGCTATTGTGTTATTACCTGTTTCCCCAGAGTCCAGCTTAAGCCAGATGCAGCCGTCACAACTGCCACTGGTGGCTGCTGCTGAAGCAGAAAGGGGCGGGGGGGGTGGGAAGCACAACTCCACGATGGCTAGTTCTACTTTTCTTTCATCATATATCATATTTTCTCATAAAAAATGTATTGGGGATTAAGATCGAAAATCACATGCCAAAGCAAAATTAAGTGGTTTCTGTCTCCTGTATAATTCATTGTCCTGCAATATCGTATATATTATTATGGAACTATTTTTGCTCTTGTGAGACCTTTGGAAAAAAGTGGATTCAGTGTTTCAAATAATTTCATGGAAGTCATTCTTATGTCTTCCCTTCTCCAAACAGCAAAAAATTTATAAAAATTAGGGTTTTTTTTTCTTTTTCAAGGTTTCTGGCTGCTTCTGAAAACTAGTTTTGGGTGGAGGTATACAGGTAGATTATCAACATGGCATTTATCTTCCAGTGAATACACAAAACCATCTGTCTATAATCTTTAAAAGAGGTAAAGTTAGTAAAGTTGAAAGTCCAACACCTATGTATTTCTTGGCATTTTATTGTATGTTTCCCAATCCTGTGTGAGATCAGAATGAAAATATTTACATTTAAAAAAAAAAATTTTTGAGCTATTGATGTCTTATTTTCTCACAACCTTCTCTGTGACTTTATTTTTTTACTTAGAAAATTTATTTACCAATTGAACCGATTTGAAATACATCTTTAAATGTCTTTTATTGTAGATTGTTTTCCCATACCTCCCAATATGTATGGTCAGTTTGAAAAAAAAAGCAGCAACTTACACAGTTAGAAAAAATAAGGTGTACTATAACTATAGCAAGCCTCCTACGACACTTTTTCAGTGCAACCATATCTCAGTCCTCTCTTTTTTTTTTTTTTTTTTTTGCCATACTTTGGCATTAAGTCTGTGACTGTAGCCTGCCAGTGGCCCTTACTTTGTTCTTATGACTGTTCTGTGCAACAACCTGGACCCAGTTTTGTAACACATATAAATTAATGTAGCTGTACCGATTTCAGTGCCAGTTAAATGGCACATGGGTATTTTCTTCCATCTGTCTGTTCATCTGGCCATTTGTTGGTGCTCTTCTTTGCCTCCTTATTTACACTCTGAATGTATGGGAAAAATCAAGAATGTGCCAGCTGGAAAAAAGCCAAAAATTTGATGTATAAGTAATACTAACAGTAATTCTTTCATTACATCATAACCGTCCTTGTTCATGTTTTATTTAGTTCTCAGAGGACCTCATCCATTCTCCGTCAGAAAACATGTACATACTGAAGTCCAGTCTCTCTCCATTTTATTTCCCTGGTCTGATCTCCATGACTAACTTAGAACCATGGAATCATTTAGGTTGGAAAGGACCTTTAAGATCTTTGACTCCAACTGTTAACCTAACGCTGCCAAGTTCACCACTAAACCACATCCCAAAGTGCCACATCTATACATCTTGTAAAGACCTCAAGGATGGTGACTCAACTACTTCCCTGGGCAGCTTGTTCCAGTGCTTGAAGAAATTTTTCCTAATATACAATCCAAAGCTCCCCTGGTGCAACTCAAGGCCATTTCCTCTTGTCCTATCGCTTGTTGCTTGGGAGAAGAGACCGACCCCCACCTCGCTACACCCTCCTTTCAGGTAGGTATAGAGAGCGATAAGGTCTCCCCTCAGCCTCCTTTTCTCCAGGCTAAGCAACCCCAGTTCCCTCAGCTGCTCCTTATAGGACTTGTGCTCTAGATCCTTCACCAGCTTCGTTGCTCTTCTTTGGTCACACTCCAGCACCTCCATGTCTTTCTTGTAGTGAGGGGCCCAAAACTGAACACAGGACTCGAGGTGCAGCCTCACCAGTGCCCAGTAAAGGGGAACGATGACTTCCCTGCTCCTGCTGGCCACACTATTTCTGATACAGGCCAGGATGCTGTTGGCCTTCTTGGCCACCTGGGCACACTGCTGGCTCATATTCAGCTGGCTGTTGACCAGCATGCCCAGGTCCTTTTCCACCAGGCAGCTTTCCAGCCACTCTTCCCCAAGCCTGTAGTGTTGCATGGGGTTGTTGTGACCCAAGTGCAGGACCCGGCACTTGGCCTTGTTGAATCTCATACAATTGGCCTCAGCCCATCAATCCAGCCTGTCCAGATCCCTCTGTAGAGCCTCCCTACCCTCAAGCAGATCAACCCTCCCTCCCATCTTGGTGTCATCTGCAAACTTACTGAGGGTGCACTTGATCCCCTTGTCCAGATCATTGATAAAGATATTAAAGAGATCTGGCCCCAGTACTGAGCCCTGGGGAACACCAGTTGTGACTGGCCACCAAGTGGATTTAACTCCACTCACCACAACTCTTTGGGCTCGGCCATCTAGCCAGTTTTTTTACCCAATGAAGAGTATGACCGTCCCAGCCATGAGCAGCCAGTTTGTCCAGGTGGATGTTGTGGGAAACAGTGTCAAATGCTTTACTAAAGTCTAGGTAGACAACATCCACAGCCTTTCCCTCATTCACTAAGTGGGTCATCTTGTCATAGGAAATTTAGTGAAGTGGGACCTGCCTTTCACAAACCTGTGCTGACTGGGCCTGATTATCTGGTTGTCCTGTAAAACTTAGGTACATTTTGTCTTGCCTTGCCATCACATTAAAGCAGAACAGCTAAGCTTGGTTCTTAAGATGTTCTCCTGAATTTTTCTATTTGTTCCTTCATGCTTAAAATGAGTGTTTTCATTTTTCTCCTATCTTAAATCTTTAACATGACACTTGATTCCAGCTTCCAGTCAATCTTTCAAGTGTTCAAGCTATGGATGAACACCAGGTATTAGGTGTTGCTGCATTAAGCTTTTCCTTTTATGCTAAAAGAAGATGAATGGAAGGATATTATTAGTAAATAATAACAGGGACTACCTCTGTTTAAAAAAAAGAGGGAAATGAACCAGTGAGTTATTTCTCCATAAACTGCTTTTGTGCAGCCTCTAAACAAAATGTCAGTTCCTATTGTCTTTGTTGTTAGTTGTTGTCATCATGTTTCATCTTCAGCAGCTGAAGAAAACTTAAATCTGTAATTTCTGTTTTTCTGCTTCCATCACCCTCAAACAACAAGTTACATTTCATCCTCTGTTCTGTTCGAAATGGTGGAAAAATCTCTTCCCTCAGTTGACTTAGACTTCTCCCTCTCGGTCTTTGCTCTTGTTCATTTTTATTTGCCATCTTTTATTTGTTTTCTTTTGACCTTTAGAGAGTCCAACACATATTTTTAACTATGTAAAGGTTATATAGGAAAGTTTTATGTATAACCAATGAATTGAAAAGATCAACAAATTTCCATTAACCTGGGCATGACTTTTGTATATGTTAGCTCAGACATCAGTAACAGTGCAGCTGCACCTCTATCATAGTATAGGCATCAAAATGTACCAGAAAATCTCATTAAATACTCTAGTGGTTGGCTTACATTGAATACTGTGGTTTCAGCTTGATTGCTACTAGTATTTAATATATTAAAGTTACCTTCCATATTAATAATTCATATTAACAAAAGCTAGAAAGTGTAGTACAGACATTTTGTACTTTGGTCTAGATAGTTTAGATTGTTTAAAACTGAACATTAATTCTGAATTTGATCCACCTGTGCAAAGTTGGAAGTTGCTCTCAACTCATTTAGAAATACTGGGATAATTGAGGCATGAATCACTTTTATGACACTTTGACTTTCTCTAGTGTTCTTTTCAGATCAATTCTCAAGCCTCTAAGAAAAAGCTTGTCCTAACTGTTGATGTGCAGGAGAACAATGAATCATGAATGCACTGTAACTAAAAAGAATTCTGGAAGAAATGATGAGAAAAAAGAGTAGTGAAAATTATACTGAGATTTCAAAAATCATTTTGGGTTCTGTGTAAGAATCAATTTCTCATTCAGGGACTTTCCCCTTGAACTCATTAGCTTGGGAGCAAGTGAACCATGGTCCTTGGGAGTGATTTTATAAAATTGTAGTGGCTATGAGCAAAAAACCACTACAGAACAGACTGTCTTTCAAAAAGATGTGTCAAGCTCTCTATTCTTAGTCAGCTTGGTCTCAGTCATGAGAACACTATAGTGATTACTAGAGACTAGCATCAGAGGAAGAGGGGTACTTTATTAAATTCTACTGAGTGTTGTAGCCTAAATCATATTATCACAGCACAGAATGAATTTTTCTTTGCTGTATTTTTTGAGATGAAGCAAGGATTTTTTTTGTTGTTTTACTATATATCACATTTTATATCTAAATGACTGAGTGATTGGTTTCTCTGTTCAGACAGACATTACTATACCTTGCTATTGCTTAGAAGATAAGTTCTGCTTTTTGTTTTAGAGTAGAACAAGTTTTAGTTCTTTCTGTATAATTTATGACTAATAGAACATCTTATGACAAAGGCTGTGATAACAGGGCTTATCTATACTGCCATACAAACCTAACTAGAAATACATACGGGAGATAAGGGCTAGTGTTGGTGAACCTGAAGGATGGTGATGGTAAAAGAAAAATACAGAAGCAAACTGGCAATGACTTCGCCCAAATGTTTGACATTTCCTTGCTATAAGAGCAGTGACAGTCTGGAGCAAACTTCCAATAGGAAATATGGTACTGGGAAGCGTGGATAGCTTTAAAATTTGAGCTTGACTAGAGGTCAACTAGTTTCCCAAAGTGATTTTATAAATCAGTCTTGCTGGAGCAGATTTCAAAGACCCAGGAGTCCTGGAATACTAAAACCTCATTTTCCAAACCAGCTATCTAGCTAATTACTCTCTTTTTACTAGAGAATTTTTATTAGAGCAGTAGTGATATGGGCAGTGAACAACCCCACAGAAAGGTAAATACTGTTTAAACGTTTGGGAGATAGAAAATGAGACCATGCAACAAAGTTATTTTGTAATCTCAATTTTGCAGCTTACTTTATCTAAATTCTGTTAATAATGCTGTTCTCAGTGACCCCTGAGTGGCATCACTATTACTTTGATAACCATGATTGGCAGTTCTAACAAAAAGGCTGAGAGATGAATGCTTAATGAGACTGAACTTTTTCCATCTCTGGAGGTAGTCCCCTTCAGGTCAGGACTGAGACACGTTGATGGGCTAGTCTAAGGGAGCTTGCATTATCACTCCTAATATAATATTCATTCTCTGGGTTTATTAGTACAGAAGTTATTCTCCCCAGGCTGTCAATCTGACAAGTCTCATTAGTACTAAGATTTTCTACTATGTATAGGAAAAAAATAATAACTTTATTTTCATTTACCCTCATGGTAATATAAGACAGAGCAAGGTAAATACTAAGGACAAGAATATCCTTCCAAAGGGTTCTGCATTTCTAATCTTTCTTTTTTCTTTTTTCTTTCAAATTACCTTTTTACAATTCTGAAAGGTATATGAATCCCATGTTTTTAGCTATTAGACCAGGTGGAGGTTTTGGCACTCAGAAGACTGAAAGTCATTGGAAAGACTTCACACTTTAACCTTTGTATGCAGCTATGAAACATTTTTTAATGCAGTGACTAGATCTCTAATTACTTCCTGTTGTACTTGATGAGAGGATTAAAAACACAGTCTCATCTCTCTCCGTCACCAAAATCTTAGCATATTCTTTCATGATGATTACAGCTAGTAGTAATAAGAGACTCCTAAAATCTTATCCTGGTCCTTCCTCCTGTCAATCCTGTAGCTACATCTTGACAGAACTTTTACACATACGGACAATACCAAGCAGTGATCTGGGATGATCTTATTTTTCTGTATTAACATCTGCCCAGTCCTGCCCTATCAATCCTACATTTACTACCTTCTAGCTCTTTAGGATCTCAGTGACACATTCCTCACCCACAGCCTTCACAATCTCAGAATTTGATTAATGCATTTTGTGAAGCATTCCTGAATCACTGCATGCTTTACTCAATTTACCGTGTCCTCAGCACAAGCTTACTCCATGCAAATTTCTTGAAACTGTTCATTGTGCATTTACCTTGTTGAGGAGAACAGTTTCACCAAAATGTTTTGGGACAGCAGTTAAAGAGATTAATTCCATTTCAGTTCTGTCTTTAACACGTATGGTTTCAATTCCTGAAATATCTATAGTAGACAGAATGGGATCAGAGAAAAAAATCACATCTTATTTCATTATTTCTCCATGTTAATCTTATTGACCTAGAACTGCTTGAGAAGTGATGAGCGTCCTCATGTGTTAAAAGCCTAAGAAGACTGAGGAGTCCTTAGTGCTGGCAGCCACAATTAGAAAAGTAGGAGAAAAATTATTTCACTGATCTGTGAGGCTTCTGCAGTGGTATGAAATGGATTGACTGAGGCTGGCCCAAACCTAGCAAACTACTTCTGCTCTCAGTACTGAGAGAACTGGAGGAGGCAAAATACTTCAGTGAATTCACCTGGTGTGACTTGCCAGTCAATTTTCTATTGAGAATCAGAGCAAGTATCCTCAAGGTAAACATGATAGTCACAGGTACCAGATGTCAGTTTACTGGTTTCATCTCTTCTGGTATCCTGTTGTAGCTGTGACCAGAATGTGATGGTTTAAAACAAGAAAAGAAAGGAATGAGACACGTAACTTGTGTAGCCCTGTTGAATTAAAGAAGGAAATGTCCTTCCTGATCTAAGTATGAGTAGGTACCTGGCTAAATCTGGAGTATTTGGTACCTTAATCTCACCTGTTGACAAATCCTTTCTCTTTCCATCACAAAGAAGTAATCAAGTGTATTAGAAATGATACAGTTTCATCTTGTCTGCTATTACTGATTCTGTGTAGTGTCTTTATGTATATTTTGCTTTCTGATGAAACTGTCATGTATAACAGTCCAGTGACAGTGGATCAGATCATTCAGTGCTAGTATGTGCCGTACTTACTCATATGCAAGACTATTTTAATACACAAGTAATAACATTCATACAAATTGCACCTGCTAAGAAGTGTGGTGCTACTCATTGCATTTAAGCTTCAGCATAGGAGTGACTACACATTGATAGAATGGAGTAACTGATTTGTATAAGTTGGATTGCCTCAGGAAGTCTCCTGGGCTCTTTGAATGTAATTGTCTTACTGTCTCTTTTTTTACCACAGCTTACTTTCTTCCTTCTTTTTCTTTCTTTCTCTTTCTTTCTTTCTCTTTCTCTCTCTTTCTCTTCCTTCCTTCCTTCTTTCCTTTTTTTCTTTCTGCCTCTCTTTCTTTCTTTCCCCCTCCCTTTTCCCCTATGAACCGTGGGACATGTAGTTGTAAAAACAAACCCACTTGACCGTTATTAACATTGACTGTGCCAGTGCTTCCTGGTTTCCAGTCTGATCCCAGTGGGGAGAGAAAGGAGTAAAACAGTCATGTAAGATACCATTAGCCTCATCATAGCTTTCCACTGTAAATATTCTTTCCATTATCCTATTACAGATTCATTGAACTTTCCTGCTTCTATCTAAAAAAGTCCAAGGTTTTACACTGTCTGTATTTCTGGTGTGTGTCTAATTTTTGTTACAATTATGGCTGAGCATTCACTGTCTTACATAGTTTGAGATTTCATTATACCAAACACATTTGAAAAGAGACGGTACAGTTGAAAGTAAGATCTGGGGCTCCAAAGAAATAATGGAGACTGTTAGAAAGTTAGGTTTTAATAAAACCAAGGCCAAACCAAAAAAGAATAAAACATGATAGAAAGCTGATGAGGATATATAGATCTCAGTGTCAGCCTACAGCCACATGTACTTGCATTCTGTGCTCTGTCTGGATTTTCAGTTGTGCCAGTTAAATAAAATGCTTTATGAACTCAAGAATGAACTAGAATTGTCTGCCACTTCTCAACACAGGGAGAAAGTTGAGCAGAGGTAGCCAAAAAACCATCTGAAAACTAAGACTTGCACTTACCTGTACATCTGTGGGTCATGTTGATTAATAAAGATTTCCTTTAACCATATTACTAAATCATCTACTGAAAATCAGTGAGTCAATGAACCAGAGGTGGGAATCCTGAAAGAACAAATATGGGAGATGATGTTATGAAGCTGCATGGACATCTGAATATCTCCCTGAGCACTGGACAACCAAACTGTTCTATCAGAGCTGATCTCCTAATTCAAATCCTGGCCCTGCTTCCTTCATCCAGTCTGTTCTCAGCTCATCTCAATTCTGGCCATCCCCCTCACCTTCCCTGCCCCTTCCCCTTTATTTTCCTCATTTCTTGACAGGGCATTAAGGTATTTCCACGTTTTCCACTGTTTCCTGACTCTTCATGAACAAATTAAGCTTTCTGCTTTTTGAGCCAATATTGAGTCATTTTTGTACATACCGTATGACATTTTTCCCTGCATGTCTAGGTGGCAGCTCCCCATAGGTGACAGGAGATGCTCACATATTAAATATCTCATCTACCCTGCTGATAAGCTTTTCATGCCATAGCTGTTGCTGGTGAGCTTACTATTCTGTCTTTGTAGGCCACCATTCTCTTTGATTTCTGTTGCTAAGAAGTGGCTGTAGCAACCAAGCTGTTTATGTACTTGTGCTTTAAAAGGGAATCAGAACTGTTAAAAGTCTTTGTTGCTTAAATCCTTCTGTGCAATATCAGTCAGGTGCCCTCATAACAGTGGGGGGCTACAGGATCTGATCATAATTCTGTGGCCATGAATCTCAGTCTTGGTGTATCTTGTAGCTGAGCTGCATATGTCCAAGAATCATTCAGCTCCTGCTGTGTTTGTGCTTAACATCTGAGCCACAAGAGAAGTCTTCCCATAATTCATATTGCTATTGTTATCATTATCGATATTAAAACTTGATGATTTTAATGCTCAGATAATGATTCTTTTTCATTATATTGCCATTTGATATACAGTTTCTGTCATCATGGATTTAATGTTTTTTAATCAAATAAGGGCTTCTCTCTCATCTGCTGATTCTGGTATAATTGAGTAGTATATTTGCCTTTGGATGCTTTACTGCAAAAATGTGACAGGTAGTCAAGTATGCCATTTAGGAACATTAAATAATTCACTCCTCTGAAATTTTATCTAACAGCAGTCATTTTGAAACCCATTAGAATGGGCTGCATCAATAAATAAATAGCACATCAGCCACATTTGCTACTATGCCAAAGTAACAATGTTATATTTAAAAATATTCAGATATATCTGCTTTCTGAATTTCATGCATCAGAGATCTTTATGCTTCTCCATAATCTACGCTGCATTTTAATTTACTGAATTTCTTAAAAACAGAGTACTTTTCCTATGCTTTGTCATTGCAGACCCTTCCTTAACTGGTAGAACTATTTAACTGCCATTTCTAAATAGCCTACAATTCTTATTAAAATCTTTAGTGAAAAAAAAAAATCAAACAATCATAAAGCCCCAGGGAAAAGGACCAAAAGCAACTTTGGAAAGTCATCTGGTCCAATCTTTCACCAGGATAAGGTTTTCACAAGTTTTCACTGATGCTTGCTCCAGGTATGAATTGTACCCTGAATCTTTACTGAAGCAAAATTGGAATTTTCACCAGTCTGTCCTCCTCCTCATACACAAATCTGCACACACACGCTATGTGAACCAGAGATTCAGAGGGTATGAGAGAGCTATAGATATTCTGAACAGGAGCACAGGCTGGATGTCTGGAGTCTAAGCCTCCAGGGTATGCTGTGGCATGTGCGTGCCCGCGGTCAACATGCTTCTCAGAAAGGGAATGGCAAAGTCAGGGATACAGCAGTCCTCGACCCACCCATCATTCATTTTCTCTCTTTTTTGCCTACCAAGGCAATATCAATTGTAAGAAACAGTCAATGGGAACTGGCTAGCCTGAGATGGTACGTTGTCTCTTTTTCTGCACTGGAAGATTGAGGGTTGAGGTAGGGAGGCAGCTGTCCTGCATAAGAAGCAAATAAGGGGACAAGGAGTATGTCACTGCTTTTCCTGTGCTGAATTTCTATTGTCAGAATTTTAAATATCATCATCATCAGAGGAGAAAATGAAATTAACTGTTGTCTACAGTTAAAAACTTGTCTTCTGCATTGTGCTTCACCTGGGGATGTCCAGGTCTAGGGTATTACTTTGCATGTATTTGCAGTATGAAACTGTACAACTCAAGGGGGAGCAGAAACCTCTACTGAAAGTGCAGTGGGAATTTATTAGGTAAAAGGCAGATAACAGAAGTAAAATTTGGTCAAAATTTCTAACGTCTCTTCCCTTTCGAAATGAAATATTATATTGGCCATTGTGATGATTAAGCATCTTTTCTTCTTTTCTCAGAAATGGTGGCCCATAAAAATACAACGTTCCTTTAAAAACAAGAATAGTCTTTTGGTACTTATGACACAGAATCTTGTATTACTGCTGCAATATCTAAGAACTGAAATGTGCTGAAAGTCCTTACTTTTCCCAATGTGCTGGTAGGTTTCCAGGATCTGGTTTTGGATTTCCGACACTTGGATATTTTTGTAGAAAATTGACTCACAATTTTACAAGTTTGTTATAATCCCTTTGAAGTAAAGCAATGCTCTGCACATTCTGAATTGATAAGAACAAACTGGGTTGTCAGAGCTTTTATTAGTCTTTCTCCCTGACAACACATCTCACTGACTGTTAGGCAACCTCCAAAATAATTTTGTGCATGATCTGAGACATGATAAACTATCTCTCCATGTTATTGCTGTTCTGTCTCCACTCAGAAAGGTGATATTAAATCAGATGGAATCTGAAAGGCAAGCTACAGTTCAGCAGTACTAACACTCGGTGTGTCAAATAGTGCGAATCATGTGGTATGAATAAGCATGACAACAAAAGGGAGTTCAAAACATATGCAAGGGAGAGAAGATTTGTTGATCACTCAGTGAAACCTCGTGGGGCTGCTGGTGGTTTGCTTCTGTGGAGCCACTGAACAGGGTCAGAACTCTGGAGAAAAAAGTCAATTACTCATTTAATGAGGTTTTAAAGTACCAAATTGTAGAGAGCATTCAGGGTCTTTACTGGAGAGAGCTGATGTACTGATGTACATTGGCTATACATAGATATACCTTCTAACTTAAGGACCAGTCATCTTGGTTGCTGTAGATCAAGCGTTTCTTTTCAGATGCATATCAATTTCCTTCTTTAGTGGGGGGGGGGTATAAGGAAATTGATTTATGTTCCATCTTTTCTTTTTTAGATGGTGGTAGCATTTCTCCCCCAGGCTTCGTAATTTTACTCTCTGCTTGTGAAAACTGGTAATAAGGCATTGCCTTCCAGATTTTCAGAAAGTAGATTTGCAAGCAGTATGCAAGTTACTACAATGTACAGGACATTTTGAAGTTGGCCATGCTTTACTCCTACACTGAGGTCTGTGCAGAGTGCTGCTTTTGCCTTAGCTGTGCTATTCTTGCTGTGCTGGTAAATACCATTAGACAGACATGGCATATGCCAATAAATGTCACTCTGCTAATGAGGTTTATACCAGCTTTCCCGGTGACATACCTTAAACCAACCAACTGCCTCACTGATAAGTTTATCTCTGTACATATAAGCATGTTTTCCAGAATAAGCGTGCATGAACTTCTCACATCTGCCATAGCTGAGTTTCATATCATCAAAACTCTGTGCAGAGAGCACATAGCACAAATAGTCTTCAGGAAACTAGGTCTCATTCTATCTGATGGACTGGGGCAGTAAATCCAGTGTTGCCACTTCTGAAATCAGGCAAAGACCAGAAACGCATAGCTTGGGGTCACAGGTATTTGCTTCAGTGAATCTGATCCGGCACTTCTGTAGCTGATAAATTTATATGTGATGTGTCACAGGTTGCATTTTTCTCGTGGTTAAACAGCATTCAATTGTGAGATTATAATACCAATACTTCCAGCAGGAAAGTGTTTTTTTTTTCTTAATTGACAATAAGATAAGTTGTACCATTGATTTTTGTAAAGATCTTCAAAAGAGAGTTTTTATTAAAATAGATAGCATCATATGGCTGAACAAAACAGCTGCAGTAAGAAAGGACAAATGGAAGTATAAGGGCATGAAATGCTTTCTTTTTTTTCCGAATAGAAAAAATGTTTCACTCTAAAAATATACTTACCAAATAAAAGTCCTATGGATGCCAAGTGTAAATGAGAACCTAGTCTAACCTATTAAAATATGATTGTTTCAAATCAAACTGTTTCCCATTATGACATTAGTTTTATCACATTCAGAAAATGATCACAGAAATATTATAAACGCAACAGTGATTGAAAATGCTAATAGAATCCTAACATGTTTCTTTTTATGGCCTTTTCTTTCTAAATTACTTTCCATGTTTCCTTATAGAAGCAGTCAAAACAAAATTAATCTTACTTTACTGATTCTTGTGGTTAAGCAGTGAATTATAAATATTCTTAAATATTATAGAACTGTAACTAAATCTTTTAAATTCAAACCCATTTCTTTTCCTGGTCTCTGTAACTGCAACATACACTGGATTAATGTGGAAATGTACATGATTTCATAAATACTTGTGTTGCCTCTCTCCCTCTCTGCCCCAATGGATTCAACAGCAGGAAATGCCAAAACTTCTTTCAAGTTTTATCTTATTTCATATTATACTTGTTTGAAGATCAGTGTGTCCATCTTTACTATGAAGATGTAGCCCCTGTAAGAAGAGAGTTGTCCAAGCTGTCTATAAGATAAATCTTTTCTTTGAGCTGTGGAGACAGCTCACCAAAATACCAGTTACTCTGATCAGAAGGAAATTTGGGGGAAAAAAAAATAAATCTTCAAATTTCAAAACCTGGGCAGAATACAGTACCTATGTACTGTAGGTATTAGGCAGCCTGATCCTACAAGTCTGGCCTTACCAAGTTGCCAGCATATGCATCTTATGCTCAGCTATTCAATGCCCTGAATGCCTTTTAGAGCTTCCTCTGGCTCTGCGGTGGCTCGTGGGCAGGAGGCAGAGCTGGTCCTAAGGGTTGTTAGGCACCCTGAAAAGACAGCCAGTAACATCACGGGCTTCCAGACTGGATAAGTGCTACTCAGCGGGTACAGCTTTCCTTTCTTCTGTGCAGGTCTGGGTTGTCCAAAATCATCATTTTAATGCGTGTTTGCTATGATTTCCTGCATACAGCTAGTCACGACTTCCAGTATGGTAACAGTGAATACACAGTTGATAGCTTACTGTAATAAGCAAACTAAGAAAGCCTTATCTTACAAGAAAAATCTTATGGGGAAAAATGTAACTCTGTAGTATATGTATCAGTAGAGGGCTCTTCATAAAGCCAAATCACAAGAAAGCAAATTGTTCTTAACAAGGCATTTTGCAAGCATGTGTGTAGCCATTTGATTTGCAGTATATCTTTAACTGATATAAAAGAAATGTGTCTTAATTAAACTCTTTTTCATGACCACATTTTCATTTTAGTGTCTGTGTTCCTACTTATCAAATAAAACAATGGATGTTTAATGTACTGCAGTTCTACAGATGCACCCTTGTAACTCTCTTACATTCCTGTAGTTAAAATTCCATTACCAGTTCTAACATAATCTTCTAGTTTATACAAATGTTCACTGAACAAATTGTTGCAGTCTAGTGTGCTGTCAATTAAAGTAAATACAACCTCAGTAAAAGGTGCAATTGAATTCACCAGTTACAAGGAAATTATTTCCACCTCTTTTTTTTCAGTAGTTGGCATAAAAAACAAGTATAGAAGTAGAGCTCTGCTATTAATATTGTTACCTCAACAGTTTAAGCAGTTATTATGAGAGTGAAAAACATTAGACAAGTTGTCATACTCTGTTGTGTGATCCTGCTTATGACGGAGAAGTATAAATGCCTTTTTTTTCCCAGGAATGCCAAAAGAACAAGGAAGCAGTAGGCAGTTACTGACTTTGATCACTCTATTAATAAAGCCCTCTCTGTCTGCTGCTTCTCTTCTTGCTTACAACTACTTCTTCATGTTTTCCAGTGTCTTCCTCTATTTATCACACACAGATTTTATCCCATACAGAAATAACTGTTCCGGTGTCTGCATTGGAGGAAACCCATGGTGTAGTACTACGCTGTTATTTTGGTTTTATAGACCAATGTTTATAAATTGTTTTTATTGCTCTGAGTTCATTAGCTAAAAAGTAGTCAAAATCCTTCATGACTTTTAAGAGGAGTGTGATTTGTCTTTGGATCAGAGCTAAGATAAATATATTTTTCATACATAAACAGCATGTATAATATATTTATTATATGGTATATAAATAATCCACATACTACAATTATGGTGTATTATGTATCATATAATAATATAAAACAGCTATATATAATTCATAACAATTACATAATTATATATAATATGTAGTTATGCAATATTAATAATACATAAGATGCTATATAAATTAATACACAATATATTATTACATGTGATATATATTTTACATGTATCATCTGTAATATAGAAGTACATGATAAACTCTAAATTCCCAAGGTGCTATTCATAAGACTTTCACACAACAATCTGAATTTTGTTTGTCAGATACTTAGAATTGTAGAGAGGAAAAAAATCAAAATATATGAATAGTGGTGTCTGCTTACAATAATAAAGATTCTAACAGTAGTTTAGTCCAACTGTGTCAGTTAGTCCAACAACAGTTGACTGTGTCACTTAAAAAGCCCTCTCAGTGTTGCACAGGAATAGAAAAATGTGAACTTTAGCCAGCAATTAACTATTCAGAAGTTAAATGAGGAAGCTTTATTTTCCTATGTTTTCCCATATCTCTTCCTGTTTTTCTATGTTTGCTGTATTTTCTACTGTCCTCTGTTACGTATCTTTTACATAGGAAACAGGAGGTTGTGATTTTGGAGAGTTCAGCTGGCAGCTAGCGCTGTGTTCTAGGCATGTTCACTTTTCATTTTTCCATCTTTTTTTCCATTTCAGTGGCTGATATGCATTTCCAATGCCTTTCTTCTAATCCAGATGCAGACAAGGGTCTGTCTCCAGGGAAATGAGCCTCTCCTTTTTTATTCATCTGTTTTTTATGGATGGGGAATCAGCCTAGACATTTAAACCCTGGCATGGGCTGGCTTTTCCAGGTCTCTTCTATATGTTAGAGTGAGACGTATGTCCTCAGCAGATATTCTCAGCAGCTTCCTCATTTACACTGGTCTGTTCCAATGAAACCAGAAGCTTGACATTTCTCTACCATGAAAATAATGTGGCGTTTGGGTTTGGGGGGAGGGGGGGGTTGAGTTGATGATAATACCTATTATTTCTTTTCTAATAAATATTTGATTCACAAGCATTGCCAGAAGGGCTAGATACAGGGCTAGCCTTTTAACTTGCAGAGTAGTAAAAAGAGCAAGAAAAACATTTATCTAAGAAGTCTTGTTTGGGACTGTTTCAAATATGGGATTATACACTTTAAGAAAAGAGAAGCTACAGCTTCGTAGCTGCAGAAAGCAGGAGGCGGTGATGAGAGCTGGAAGGAACCCAGGAGGGGCAGAAAAGAGATACAAGGAAGGAGTGCTACTCCATATACCAAAATAGCTTGTTGTGACTCTTTCATTAATAACTTTGTGTTGAAACAGATAAATTTGAGGTCTGGTTTTCAATTTAAAAAATTAAGTCCATTTGTGCTATAGAATGACAATGAAGTTATTTTGTATTACAGCGCTGTCCATTGCATCTGCAGGAGGTTCATCTGAGTTATCAATGCTCTTATTGATGTCTTGGTTAGGGCTGCAGCACTGCTGATTTCTTTGAAGTCTTTCAGACTGATGGAACTCAGTACCTTTCATCTTTTCCTGTGTGCTGAGCACTGGCATGTGTTTTCCTGGTGTGGTGGCTTAGCCCTGGCTAATAGCCAAATGCCCACCCAGCCAATTGCTCACTCCCCCTCCTCGGAGGGACAGGGACAGAAAACAGGATGAAAAAGCTCATGAGTTGAGATAAAGACAAGGAGATCACTTACCAGTTACCGTCATGGGCAAAACAAACTCAATGTTGGTAAAATTAATTTAATTTATTGCCAATCAAAATAGAGTAGGATGGTGCAAAACACAGATAAAAGCTAAAACCCCTTCCCCCACCTTTCATTTTTTTCCCCATGCTCAGTTTAGTTTCTTAATTCCCAGTTCTTCTACCTTTCTCCCCAAACAACACAGAGGGATGGGGAAATCCCAGAATGGTTGAGGTTGGAAAGAACTTTTGGAGATCGTCCATCTAAATGCACCACAAACCTGTGGAAGAAGGCAGCTTATCACTGAATCCATGTTTGTTACCTATGAGTCATAAAAAGAGAGTAATATGTAACATAATCAATCCTTATTTTGGGGTTTGGGTTTTTTTTGGGGGGGTGCTATTCTTCTGAGGCTTTTAGCAGCTCTGTTCTATTTGGTATTTTCTTTCTTCTTCTATAGTCCTAGCATCATGCTGACTTCAGTGAGCACCCAGTGCTTAAGGTTCTTGCAAGAGATCTGCTTTGCTCTCTGCTGTGTGCAGCCATCTGGAGCAAGACAACAAAATTTTCACAGTACCTGGCTAAGACTATGTCTTTTAAGCAGAATTATGAGAGGCAAATCTGCCAGTGCAGCAGAAAAGAGGAGAAACTGAGGGCAGAAAGGAGGAGAGACGGTAATTGAATGATGAATAAATAGTAGAGCTATAACTGAACATAAAATAGCCATGTTTTGCAAATAATTGGAGAAATGGCAGCAATGAAACGGGGAAACCAGAAGCTCTTGGCTTTGGTACTAAAGCATTTCTGGTGCAGGTGCCTCCTGATGCTCAGCAAGAAGTTGGTGGTTGTTCTCAAGCCCTGTGGTTGTCAGGGGCATGAATTGTCCAGTGCTGATCCTCCATTCTCAAGCCATGCCAGGAGTCAGCTAGCAATGGTCAGAACAGAGATTTCATATCAATTTTTATCCACTGTTATATGACAAATCATCCCTATACAATCCCTTTCACCATGAAAAAATGAGTATAGTGAAGTGAAAAGGCAAGCAGAAATCTGACCCTCCCACTCTCCCTCATCCAAGATAACTAATGTGTCTGTCACTGGGACTGTGTAGACTGCATCCGAGGAGAGAAGAACACGATCAAGATTCATGTTGCTATGCTTTAGTAATAGTAATTTTTTTTTTCTTTTTTCACCAACTAATGTGATCTGGATGAGTTCACTGTGTATAGTTTCAGAATCCCCTTCTCACAGTATATTTTGACTATTTATTTCTTACTCATCCACTGAAGTGACATAATGTCGTATCATTCATGTTGTATTTCCTCAAAACCTAGTCCATCCTCAGTAGCAGTTTCGTGCAAAGTACTTGTACAATTTTTCTTGACATTGAATGCACACTTCTTTGGCATGTTTCTAAATAATTACTTATAATTTATTTATATGATAACAAGTAGTAAGCTTTACTTTTTTCTTATCTTAAGCATTTTCAAGGGCTTTTCACTTACAAATGAATTTTCCAAATCACTGGTGTAATAATTCACCTGCAAAGCCCACAGTAATTTGAGGCACTTCTCCCAACGTACATAGAGAGATACAGGGTCTGACTCTGTTCTCACATATGATAACGTCAAGCAACTCAAAAATAAGTTTGGATTGTTGTTCATTAAACTTTTCACAAATACAAGTGGCCAGAGTTTCCCTGGCACAAACCCCAGTTCCCTCCTAGAGCAAAACTTGGGAGAAGGGAATGGGCAGTTTAAAATGATTGTCCTTGTAATCTCAGAATTTCATTCACTTTTGCCACCAGCCAGTAACTTTCTGGGGTTTTTATTCTTAAAGGAGCATTTTTTTCCTTTTTGCTGTGGGTGTAGTAAATTAAAATGGAAAATATTCCTTTGGAATGGAGTAAGAAAATTGTGCTAAGTTACCACAGGTTGTACATTTGAAAATAAAATTTCCAGCAAGTGTGATGACGTTGCTGATGTACGTTATTAGAGAAAAAAAGAACCTATGACTGATGATCTCCTTAGGGTGACCTGCAAAAGGGGAAAGCAATCAGGCAAGACTGCTGGAAGAAGCAGGAAAACTTTTCTTCTCTTCTCAGGAGGTCTTTACATAGAACAGAAAGAGAGAAGAAAGAGACAAGTCCTCTCAGCAGACCTTTTTTTTAAACTGTGTTGTCTCATTTGCAACTGATGGGTCAGCTTCTCTGTTCCTTGCTTTCTTCCCTTCCACAAGGGTCTCAAAAACAGAACAAGGGAACCACAGTGTCGCCTGCTCCATACTGCAGGTTTGGGGACAGGGAGGACAAATGATAAAGGTACAGGAGCAGAGGCAAAGGCTTAGATGGGAAAGAGAGGGAACGGAGTAGATTTGACATACAAAGGTAAAATTCTCTGGGGCAGGGCGAATAGAGTGATTTGAAGCTGGGCGTGGTGATCATGGCACACATAATTTTCCATTTTCTTTAAGCACTAGGAACAGAACATTCCTCCTGTGATTAGCCTTAAAGCTTGCCATTTTTAATGAAAATAAATGCAGTAAATAGGAGCGTGGCCTTGAAACGTAAGCTACAGATTGTTATCAACCCCATTTCTATAGCTAGAAAAATTGTTGAAGTGGAGAAATGAGAAATGAGACATTGCTCACCAAATTTAGTTTCTAATTTCAGTTGTCTTGAGTCTATGTGAGTCATCTTTGTTTTCAGTAGAGAGAAATGGAGCTGTTCCTGAGCATGATTCATCTAATTCCAGGCATCTAAGGTGCATAAGATGAAACCTCCTGAAGAAAGCTTTTCTCTCAGATGTCTGGAAAGAAAGCACTGGGACAATCTGACTTAGTCTAACTTTGCAATGTTTAAGTGAAGTGCAATCCACTCCATCTTTTTCAAGATGTCCAGGTAGACATCAGATTTTGTCTCTAGCTGACTGGTTCATTATGTACACTAAATCATTTTCCCAGAAGCAAATCTTAGTACCACTTTCAAAAAAAATAGATTTTGGAAACAATGTTTTGGAGGTTCCCCCATAAAATCTTAAAAGCCTAAGTAAATGAAAAGTAAAAAATTATTCTTGTCTCCAGCCAAATGTAAGTTAGACATATCTCATGTCAATTAGACATAGCTAGTGGGTACCTCGATCCCTAAGTTTATGTTTTTACTGAGGATGAGTTCTAATATTCTTGCAAAATAAGTATCACCAGGTTTTAGTTTTGAGTAAGAACAGCCTGTAAGAAATTATTATTCAACTCCAAATGGAATGGAAGTGGAGAGTTCTTTTTTTCCTGAAGTTAAATGCACTCTAAATTTTAAAAAACTAACTGAGGAATGGAAAAAACACCCTTTGTCTATGAGTTGTATACTTTCCCATGTTCAGTTAAGAGACTTAGGTATTTAAACATAGCTTTTTTTGGAATAAGGTAGAATTGGAATTTTTAGTTTGAGTTTTATATTTTTGTCACATCATATTTTTAATTAAGTATGGGTTTCATCATAAAAATCACATGACAATCTGCCTTTCTTATGAGAAGTGATTAAGATGGATCTAGGTCTGTAGTTTTATGTCGCATGCTACCTTTACAAAACACAAAGGTGACTAGACTTGAATGTTCCTTTTAGAATGTATAGGATAAGAAAATCTATGAAGCACAGCTTTTGTTCTACGGAAAAAAATTGAGCAGGTGTCACAGTGGACTGAAATAAGTAATTCTCATGCCCTATAAAACTACATGCAGGGGTAATTTAGATTCATATCTGTGAAGCCCTAATAAATTGCATACAAAAATAATTGTCTCCCTCACATTGTAGGAATACAGATTTACTGAAGTCTTTTAATAGTTGATAATAATCTCTCTTATTTTGCTCTGTGTGATAGTTCTGTTTGTTGATCTTGGCATGTGATATAGTTCTGCCAGGTGGATAATGATAATGAAAGGTTCTTCTTTCTTGCTTTTGCTACAAATTTTTTATTTTATATTCCCAGCATAGTACTATTGCATTTGACTCTGAATGGTAATGTGGAAATATCTTTTGTGTGACTGAGTCTGTGATTTATAGTTCTGTACTGGTTCATCGGAATTTTGTTTTTTCTTGTCATGGAGGTTGGTTGGCTGTTGCAAGCACTCTTCTTTTTTTACAAGAAAGAGTCAGAGGCATAAAACAGAAAAGTCACACACTAAGACACAGCTGAGATGAGATATAATGGAAATAAAACTCGCTTTTGGAACATACAAAGTGAACAGTAATATATTTGTGCTGTGCAGCATATTGTCTTTTTATTCCTGTAATGCTGCTTTCCCTTTTATTATTTTTTGCCATTTTACATAGAAGGAAATGAGAAATAAAAAATCCCCAGAGAACAAGTTTGAATCCTCTAGCAAAGCAGCAAGCAGACATATTGGAATTTTAAACTCGGGTTAAAAAAGGGAGGAAAGACAAAAGTTTCAGTGGTGACTTTTGTTGTAAGCAGAACCAAGAGGACTTTCTTGAATGAAGTATTTATATTAAGATTTGCTATTTTTTCTTTTGTTTTTGAGCCTGCTCTAGTCTCAACTCTCTTGCACAGCTGAGGCAATAGACTGAATAGACTGTAGTCAGGTTATACATAAAGGACCAGATACATACTGTCTTGTTTTTTTTTTTTAGTTGATATTTATGTCTCACTTATAATACATTTCCCTTCTTCTGTATAGCTGAATCTTTTTCAATGCGTGTATTCTCTGGCTCTGCTGCTGAAAAGCTGAGCCTCTTTGTTTTTGGAATGCTTGAGTCAACATGGATATATCACAGGAAGTTTCAGAGCTGCTTCCACTGTGATTAATAAAATCAAAGCTTTCTGAAATGGATTATTCCCTGTGTAAACTGTCAGACAGCAAACGGAGACTAAATGGCAGTACCATCTGCCATGCTGCAAGCAGCATCAAATGTGGGTGACTAAAGAGTGTGAAAAGCAATTCATTTGCTCATCTTAGCTTAGCCCCCCAGTAGTAATTGTCGACCTCTTTTTGCTGAACGAGGTTGCTAGATCAAACTGTGCAACTACAAGAATTGGTCCAACAAACAGTCTTTTCTCACTTGTCTTATATTTCTGTGCAAACTCGTGGATATTGTATTTAGACTGGAATTTGGCATGGTGAAACCAGTGGGAATGAGCATCTTCCTTCCTATCTGTCCTCATTAAACTTCTGCTAGTTTTATATTATTTAAGATAGGCCCAGTCCTCTTAAATTAATGGCAAATTATTACAATTACTACTGACCTCCATGGAATTTCACATAATGAAGTACTAGCAGAAGCTTCACTAATGCATTAGAATACTGGTAGAAAGAATTCACTGACCATGGAATACAGTCAATAAAGAAAAGTTTTTAAAGGTATACGAAAATTCCCAGGAATAACCTATGCTGTATGTACAGAAGAAAATCAGGATCACATTTCAGCTGAGGCTGAAATGAATAACTCTATGTCAAATTTGTGTTCATACTTGGACATTTTAAATAACAGTGTTATATTTTCTTAGGAATGTAAGACTATGCAAGTTGTGATTTTAATGTGGATAGCAGGGATTTATTTGGGGGGGGGAAACTTGATTAATGCTGATGATCAGAACAGGAGACATTTTTAGAAGCTTTTGGCTGCTATATTACAGATATTACCATTGAATTCATGTCAGAATCCTATCAACTAGAGAAATGAGTCTGGGAGAGTGGACAGAAGAAGCAAAGTAAATGTTGATCTTAGATGTGGTTCAAGGCTTGAGATTCAAGGGAAGGTTTCTGTTGACATAAGAAATGAGAACATAGCCATTCATATGGTTTATGATGAGCAGTAGAATTTTAAGGCTGACTGATAGCCTTGACATGAAGCTCGAGGTTTTAAATTTAAAATCTGTCAAGGAGAAGGTTAAGGCTTATGCTTTATTAGGAGTGAGGACAGGAAGGGTACTGGAAAGTATTATGTGTACAAATAGTGGGCCTGTACATGTCCATTGAACTTGTTTTTCTGTAGAACTTTTGCAGAAATCTGACATGTATTAGGGCTAAATAAAATGTGCCAGCTATTCTTTTCAATGACATCCAGAATAAAAGTTGTCAGAAAGGAATTAAACTCTGTGACAAAGCCCATCAGTGATATACTGTTACACAGCAAACTTCTGAAATTCCTTGTTAATTTTTAAGATACTGTTGTGAGGTTTTGGGGCATGGGGTTTTTTTGCTTTGTTTTGTTTTGAAGAGTAATGCACTAATTTTTTCCATTAGTTGTCATTAGGCTGATGTGCTGAAATAAATATGTACAAAGTGAACTCACCACATTATGCACTTCTCACAATGGCCAACTGAGTGACTTAAAAAATTCCTAAAAATGATTTTAGGAGGCACAGCACATACAATTTTCAATGTCCATAATTCATTTCTTTCTCTCTTTCTGTCTTTCTTTTTCATAGAATTAGCATTCTTCATTGCTAGAATGCCAAGCAGTTGTGCTGAAAATTACATTTCATAGGAAAAGAAGATAAAATAGCTGAAGGTCTCCCTTCATGCAGCTGTCAAATCTGAAAATCTGGTGGAAAGTATTGTACAATTCTTGCATTTAAAACAAACAAATAAAACAATGATGTTTGCATTGCCATCTTTACTAATATCTAGAAGAACATAGCCAGTATTTCAATTATAAATGCTTTGTAACAACAATAGCTATTCATTTTTATTCATTAAGGTAACAAAGCATACATAGCATATGATGTGATTTTTTTGGATAATAGCGTGTTTATTCATGAGGGACAATGCATATGCCAGATGTACAAAATAATGGGACTTCTTTTTTTGCATGGGTTTAGAAAAGTATTTGTATAAACATAATGCATGTCTTTGTGTGGTTTTGTTTGTTTGTCATCTGTGTGTGTATAAATACAAAGTGTGTGTGAGATTATTCTAAACACACTTATATGTCCTTGCTGTCTGTTCATGTGTTTTCAAACTATCGTGATAATAGAGGCCTATATATATATTTAAGGCTTTATAAATACAGCTTTGAAAGCAGTCCACTGGGCAGGTGGCATAACAGCTGAAAAATGCTATTATACTATGTGAACAAGACAACTACTCTTCAAGTGAATGGATACTTAAATCATACCCAATTAATCTCTTGTATTAACTGTTCAGAAAAAGCTGTGGTAGTTATTGTTTTGTAGTTCTTCCTAAGGGCTTCTGCCTTCTCATCAGTAGATCAGAACTTCAGGTGGCATGTTAGATATGTAGAGATGATGAGAACAGTAATCCATTTAAAAATTTGAGTTCACATTATCTATATAGTGGCTAGTCTTCCAGTATAAACAACCTCTGCCCCGAGACAAACCACAAAAGAACGATAAAAAGCTTTTGTCGTTCACGTCTTAATGGACTGTAAGGCATCAGAGTAACAACATTAAACACAGTATGCTGAGAAAATCACTTAAGACTCCACTGGTGGAATTAGAGCCTTTCACTGGCAGAGGAAGCTGCCTATAAACTCTGTGAGTTTCTCTCCATTTTTCGTAACAGCTTTGAGGTTGTGATTGATTGCTGGCAGAAACATTACAGCAGTATATGGCTACATTTTCCATTACTTTCCCAGCAAGAGAATGGAAATCTGAATTACAAACTTCTTTTCAGAATAGATATAGACTACAGTAAATGATGTTTGCTTCTTTCTCACACATTTGTTTTTGAGTGTGCCACTCACAGACTGTTCAGATTTGGTATTTTGTCTGTCCTTTAGCCTGTAAGGATAAGCTACAGAAACGTACTCACATGGGATATCACTGAATGAGGTGTAAGACCAATACATTCTGCATTGAAAGCCTGTGTGAATTTGAAGTTATAACTCCCACTATTCAGTTATAGCTCCCACTATTCATCTGTGTTGTTTTACCCACAGATATTGGTAGCAGGCATTTGGATATTCCTCAGCAGTACAAAAGCTCAACAGCTAAGCTAGCCTTAATCCTTTATTTCACTAAGAGTCTAAACTTTATTTTGATTTACTTTTTTTGGGGGGGGGGGGTGTCTAGATGCTATTTTAGATATTCCACGAGAAGAGATCACCTCTGAGATCATTTAAAATAATTCTTTCTTGTCCCAAATATCTCTAAAACACTGCTTCAGGAGTCTCCCAAGACTGCTGTCATTTCTTTTAGACCCGGCTGATGTTAGAGACTCAGATAGATGTGGAAAAGGTGACTGAACTATTCTGAACCCTAAGCACATTTTTATTTGGTGCCCTTGTTTTGATTACGTATTAAATGATTCCCTAGCTTATGAGTAACAGTGAGTATCTTATCTTCACGACCTACCTCAGGTGCTCATTTCAGAAGCTGTTTAGACAACTAATTTCTGCAGTAATGTGTCCAAGTGTTCCTATCCTGCACTCCTACTGTGCACTTATTTCTCACCACAGACTTGCAGAGCTGTTATTGCTCTATACTCAGATGGAGAATTCTTTGTGAGGAACAGTCTTTGTCTTTCCCTGAAACATTACTGTCATGTTACTCATTAGGCTGCTGGCAGTCCCTCTAGCACACACATAAAATATGTCTCTAGTGAACTGACCTACACTATCAAATTTTGGAATGAAGCATACCTTGTTTGAGTCTGAATCTCATATTATTATAGCGTTAGTTTTGCAAACAGCCCCATCTAATCTGCCTCACTTTCCGTGCAGCTGCAGCACTGAATGCAGCTGGAAGTACTAATTCTGGAGCACAGATCTGGAGAGCGCAGCACGTCCTGACTTGTAACATGCCTGCTTTCAGCAGCATCATCCTTACCTGACTATTTTCAATACCATTTTCCAGCTGAGAAAAGGTAAAATTGTCCTGTAAGGATGGTATGCTTACGTTATCCAGATATTAATCTACCTTCTGCAATCGGAAAGAGTATTGGGAAGACTGAGAAACTATAGTCAGATTCAATTCAGTCTGGGGGCAACTAATAAAGATAACTTAAGGGCAAACACAGGACTTTGATGTGTTTTACTCAAAGTCTGCATTGTCATATCGATATTTTTAATGCTTAAAGTTTATGTCAGATTTTAATCAAATAGTGAGTATGAGAATATTCTGAAATCTGTCTTTAAGAGCATTTGGGACAAAGAAAAGATACATGTATTTTTAAGATCTCTTGCAGTTCAATCCACTTGTAACTCTTTCCACTTCGTGTCCTGTGTTCTCTTACAGTTTATCACACAAACATGTGCCCAGCACTTGTCTACGAGCCCGTCACACTAAGCTCCTAGCAATGTGAATCGCTTTAAACCTTTGAGCTTATCACACTTTACTTCTCTCCCCCATCCCATTCTTACATTCACCACCATTCAGGCTCCTCACTCTGATCACATTTGACGCATTAAAGCTTAGTTGGCCATCACAGCACTCATCTCTTTCTTCTGCCCTACTTGACTAAAATATTTCCATATGTGTATTGAATTGGACTTCCTCTCTCTCCTTGAAACATAATGAAGGACATCTCAATCATCTCCCAGGTAGTCTTGAAATACCTGGTACTTGCAGTCCCTCCCAGCATCAGCTGTGCACTATCCTCCTTCTTCCAAAAGAAGCAATTTGCTAGTGAATTAAGAAACTGCCTTTTCAAGTCCGGCTGCTAATCCAGTTTTGGATGAGGATTCATTGCAATCTGCTTTAAATAGTCTCAACAACAGTCAGATTTGGGAAGAACATCAAAACCATATCATCAAAATTGTTAGACTGATGTGTATAACTTGTGTAACTCTAACTTGTAAAACATAAATTCAGAGTGAGATTCAGGCCGGCAAACACGGGATCTGCTCCAGCCAGGTACGAGGCAGCAGCAGGTTGACCAAGCAGCCCTCTGTTCTGTCTCTCTTCCCTCATGCCCCTCTCCCTCTCTTCCATTCAGCTGCTCAAGGAAGATCATTAACTGATTCTATACCTACGCAGCATTTAATTCTGTAGGATGAACACTGTATACTCTTTCTATCCTATTTGCTAATTGAAGAGATGTACACGTAAACTTGGTTTCTAATTTTTTTTCTTTCCTCTTTTAATCCTCATAACACATTAGGCAATTTCTTGAATTAAACTTTCTTTTTTAAAACCAGTCTGTTTATACATAACCTGTTCACTCCTCTCTTACCAAAAGCCTGCTTTCTAATTATGCACGCTCCTGTTTTCTAGTGGTTCAAGTAATAATAGGGTGATGATAAAGGAAAGAAATCCCTTAGTGCTTCATGTTATTGTGATATGATTAAATCCAATCCTTTTCAGTGAGATAATCCCATAGGATGTAACAGAAAGGCATAAGGAAAAATAAGGAGGTAAGTTGTGACCTCAAACTGTTTGAGACGTAAAACCTCAATGCCTCTTTTTGCCAAAGGAGCTGATTTCAGAAATTGATTTTATGTGAAAAAGAATTGGATACAAAAGATTTCTACCCTCAGGTCAGACTGGCCATGGGATACAACCTGAATTCCTATTCTTCCTAGCCATGTCTTGGAGATATCCCACAAACTACACTGAGCAAGAAAACAAGATACACTGCAGCTGTGGGAAACAAGTTATGATCATATCGTGTACATTAACTGGTGGGTATTGAGTAGACGATGTGGCAGATGGAGAGGGAAGGCTCTTATCTGCAAGGGTACAGAATAGCTGTGGGGCATTTCTGATCTTTAAAGTATAGCCAATATTTTCCTCTGCAAATTTCTTCGGAGTCCCCAAGTGGTAACGCCTTGCTTGACTGGAACCTCTGCTGCCAACCTGCCTTCAGCAAGTGCACAGAACGTTATGGCAAAGCACGGCAAATTGCCACAGAGTGAACACTTACTGCTTGCTTGTTTTCATGCCTTATATTGGAACTTCTAGCAGCTATTATCCAGCAGATCTTGGATGTGGAGGTACATTAGTTCCTTGTTAAAGATGGGAAGTTTTACCAAGCACATATTTCCAGGTTATAAGGAAGAGGGAGAATTAGCCATTTTTCTGTCACTGCAAGTATCACCAGCAATAAAAGCTTTATCTGTGGTAGTTTATGGGTTTGAACATATAAATGCTTTGCTGGCTTATTACATTATCAACTTCTAGCTGCTTGCACAGCCCTCTCCCTGGCAGGTGTAAAGCAAAAAGACAAGTGGATTTTTCTTGTGCACTTCATTCCATAATCTGGAAGTTTACTCTGAGTTGCCACAAAGACATTGTTTTCTCTAATGGAAATTTACAGACTTTATACTAAGCTGTTATTAGGTAAAATAGATACTAGTTAATTTTAACTTAAAGCCTAAGAGCTAATGTTAGAAACAATAAAATCCTTCAGAAAGCCAGGATATACAGCTATGAGCATCACCATAAGGAGAAGAAGATTTTTCTGAGTACAGAGGATTATACAGTAGTAAGCCTGGGGATTTCTGAGCAGGAAAGTTGCGGCTGCCTCTGCTTAGTGTTTGTCAGTATTCAGGGAACCACTTCTCCGTGCTTCCTTTACTTCACTCTCCCTTACTCCCCCAAACTCCTTCTTGCAAAGAAAGAGTCCAAAGAGACTATACCCACCTCTTAATGTCTTCTTTTTTCTAGTGTAAACCATTCCAGCAAGGTGTCAAATAGTCGCCAACTTCTCAGTTCAAGGAGCAAAGGTATTAAAAACACAGTTGCTGTTAAGTAATTAGCCAGGCAGGAGAAGTCAGGAAATTGGCTTGCAAATAGTGAAAGGGTGTTTTGTTTGTTTGTTTTCAAAAACATAACTAACATTGCTTTCTTTTCATTCAGGCTATCCATTTAAATCCTCTCAGTTTGAGCATTTCAGGTTTCTGTTTTTTCATTTTTTTCTCTAGAAAAATATGTTTTTCTACTTCATCATTCCATTCTTTGTTTCATATTAAATGGAAAGTTTTATGTAATTATTTAATCTAAAATAATGATCTTTAAGAGGCTCACCAAATACTTTTAGAGGCAGAATTGGAACACCCTGCCACGCTTCCTACTAGACCATTATACCAAGTTCTGCAAGAGGGCTGATTGCAAGAAGGGTCTGTGTTTACCTCATGTGCCTGATTGGACACATAGCCAGGAAAATTCGTGTACTTTGGGGATCAAACAAAATATTCAGGCTTGAAACAAACACACACGCAAACAAATAAATAAGTGCAACCTTTTCCTTGGTTTTCAATGGTCTGACCCAAGAAGTGTGACTCCAGATCAAATTATTACTAAACACTGTATGTGAAGAAAATAATACAAAGAAAGATCTCATTCACATCAGAGCTTATTTTTTATTATATTGTGAAAACGCAATCATGAACTCATTCTTGACTAATAACTTAAGGTGTTCATTAACACCCAGTATTATTAATATAGTGCCACATATCTAGTTTGTTCCTCATGTTGTTTCCACTGCCACTGTGTTTATCATTCTTAAGGGACTTATTATCCTGTATCATCTCAGCTGTCAGTGTAATAACTGTTTATTTCTATATTTGGATTCCTTAGAAATTTTCAACAAAAGGGCCTTTAAATACTTTGACAATTCAGATCTTTTTCTGTGAGTTAAAATATTTTATAGAAATTTGAACTGAATTAACCTTGTTTCGATATTAAAACCACAGCCATCTGCATGTGTTTCTTCACATCTTTTGGCAGTAAAGGTTGCACTTAAAATGAAAAACATATCCTAAAATCTACACGATACCATTCCTAAATGAATAATAGTCCTTTATTTTGCTAGCCTCTGATCTATTACTAGATATTTCACCTTATCTTTTGTAACATTAAAGAGAAAAAATGAAGCAACAGGGGCTTGAGAAAATTATGTTTATAGCTTTGCTACATCTTTTGTTAATTAATGAAACAACACAACATCCATGAAGCAGAAAATTATTTTTAAAAATACCTTCTCTTGGAGCCAAAACTGTCTTTAAAATGTATCTCTTTTTATGTGTTCTAGATATTTTTAGGTTATGAAATAAGCAAGAGAGATAGAACAGAATGAGCAAGGTAAAAATAAAACCACTGTTTTTTTGTCTGTATAATTAAAATACATTCTCTTTGGGTTGTCACAATCTAGATATACTGGTCATTATAACAGACGATGGTGTAAAAATAATAAAAATATTATTACTGTATTTGCATGTTGGACCTATTACAGTGGGTCCAGAGGAAGGCCACAGAAATGATCATAGGGTGGAACACCTCTCTTATGAAGAAAGGCTGAGAGAGTTGGGATTGTTTAGCCCAAAGAGAAGGCTCTGGGGAGACCTTATTGTGACCTTTCAATATGTAAAGGGGGCTTATAAGAAAGTGGAGAGGGACTTTTTACCAGGGCCTGTAGTGATAGAACAAGAGGCAACTGTTTGAAACTGAAACCGGGTAGATTTAGATTAGATGTAAGTACTATGAGAGTGGTGAGGCACTGGAACAGGTTGTCCAGAGAAGTTGTGGATGTCCCATCTTTGGAAGTGTTCCAGATCAGGTTGGATGGGGTTTTGAGCAGCCTGGTCTAGTGGAAGGCGTCCTTGCCCACAGCAGGAGGGTTGGAACTGGATGGGGAACTACAGGCTTGTCAGTCTGACCTTGGTGCTGGGGAAGGTTATGGAGCAGATCATCTTGAGTGCTGTCACAAAGCACGTACAGGACAACCAGATGATCAGGCCCAGTCAGCACAGGTTTGTGAAAGGCAGGTCCTGCTTCACTAACCTGACCTCCTTCTATGACAAGATGACCCACTTAGTGGATGAGGGAAAGGCTGTGGATGTTGTCTACCTAGACTTTAGTAAAGCATTTGACACTGTTTCCCACAACATCCACCTGGACAAAGTGGATGCTTATGGTTTGGATGGACATACTCTTTGCTAGGTAAAAAACTGGCTGGATGGCCGAGCCCAAAGAGTTGTGGTGAATGGAGTTAAATCCACTTGGTGGCCAGTCACAACTGGTGTTCCCCAGGGCTCAGTACTGGGGCCAGTTCTCTTTAATATCTTTATCAACGATCTGGACAGGGGGATCAAGTGCACCCTCAGTAAGATTGCAGATGACACCAAGATGGGAGGGAGGGTTGATCTGCTTAAAGGGTAGGGAGGCTCTACAGAGGGATCTGGACAAGCTGGATTGATGGACCAAGGCCAACTGTATGAGATTCAACAAGGCCAAGTGCTGGGTCCTGCATTTGGGTCACAACAACCCCATGCAACACTACAGGCTTGGGGAAGAGTGGCTGGAAAGCTGCCTGGTGGAAAAGGACCTGGGCATGCTGGTCAACAGCCAGCTGAATATGAGCCAGCAGTGTGCCCAGGTGGCCAAGGCCAACAGCACCCTGGCTTGTGTGAGAAATAGTGTGGCCAGCAGGAGCAGGGAAGTCATCGTTCCCCTTTACTGGGCACTGGTGAGGCTGCACCTCAAATACTGTGTTCAGTTTTGGGCCCCTCACTACAAGAAAGACTTTGAGGTGCTGGAGCGTGTCCAGAGAAGGGCAACGAAGCTGGTGAGGGGCCTGGAGCCCAAGTCTTATGAGGAGCAGCTGAGGGAACTGGGGTTGTTTAGTCTGGAGAAAAGGAGGCTGAGGGGAGACCTGATCGCTCTCTACAACTGCCTGAAAGGAGGTTGTAGTGAGGTGGGTGTCAGCCTCTTTTCCCAAGTAACAAGCGATAGGACAAGAGGAAATGGCCTTGAGTTGCACCAGGGGTGTTTTAGATTGTATATTAGGAAAAATTTCTTCACTGAAAGGGTTCTCAAGCACTGGAACAAGCTGCCCAGGGAAGTGGTTGAGTCACCATCCCTGGAGGTATTTAAAAGACATGTAGATGTGGCACTTAGGGACATGGTTTAGTGGTGGACTTGGCAGTGTTAGGTTAACAGTTGGAATCAATGATCTTAAGAGAGTCTTCCAAACTTAATGATTCTATGATTCTGTAATCTTTAGAGGTCCCTTCCAACCTAAACCATTCTATCATTCTATGTTTTAAGCCCTATGTGGACAGAGAGACTTCAAGAATCTTGATAATTCTTCCTAGACCTTATCCTTGCTGTGTAGTACCACACAGTATAATGTTAAATACACTATTTTTGTTGTGCCTCCTGGACAAGAAGCCTGTCAAACTCTTATTTCATGAATAAACAGTGAGTATACATTGGTATAGGACTTCAGTGTTCTTCAAGCAAGTATTTTAGGGTACAGAGCTATTGGAAAGGAATCATCCATACTAATAATTTGTCTATGCTGTTTTGCAGATGAGAAAACATCAGCAAAAAGGAATCTTTCCCCAACTACAGTATCAAATTCATATTCCAAACCTTGAGTTTTTCTTTCCCATGATGTCTTTCACAGCAAATGTACACTCTCTTTATAAAGAAGAATTAATGCAGTGTTTAATACAGGAGACGTGTATAATATGCTCCATAGTACATGTTGTCATTTTATTTTGTTTCAATGGAAGGGGAAAGGGATGGACTTTTGCTTACACATTGGGATCTGAATTAAGACATCCTGGGTTCAATTTCTAGCTGTTTTTCAGGCTCATTTTAAGTTACCTAATATTTCCTTTTTGGATTTATGCTGGTTTCCTTTTGGTTAGCTAATTAGACAGCACGGACGCCTCAGTATGAAGTTACTTCAGGACAGGTATCTCATTTCCACTCTGGGAAGGTCTCAGCCAAAGCTCACTATACCAGCACTAAGGGAGGAGGGAGAGCCAGCAGGCTAATGTGGAGTGTGAACTGACACTTTCTACTCAGGTTGAAGAGGTGGCCCTGTATATGATTCAGAAAACACTCAGAAGGAAACACTGTCTTGAAAAAGTGTCTCTTGCCTGGTGAACTCGGTTTAAGAGCCATATTCTTTTGACATCATTTAGTAAGAAGCAGCTTTTTTGAACTGTGTGTCAAATTGCTCTTTGACAGGGAATTAAGTAGTTTCCAAAATTTGCTTTCCTGCCAGCAAAAGAAAGTAATATTTACTTCCTGCTGGCCTTACTGTTCTTTTTTGGATACACATGGGTGAGTCATAAGCCCAATTTCATGTTTTTCTGCTACTTCAAAATGATAGTGTTCTCACTGACATGTACCCACCCTCCTAGCTAGCTTGGCATCTTCCATTTGCCACTTGCTCAGCATACATATTTTTCAGTTACTTTTTGACATTATTCAGTTTATTCCCTTTTGTGCAGAAACTTTCCCTCCTAGGGAGAGTTCAGCAGTATATAACAGCTGTGAATGTGTCCTCTGATGATGACAAAAAAACCCACAGTTCACCCTACAATGTTAGTGATGTGTTTTGTCGACCTGAAACAATACTAGCAAGCAGGTTAGCATGAAGCCACATCAGGTTGGAGCATTTCAGAAGCCTAAGTGCTTTTGACCACAGATGGAGCAGAGGAAGGAGAGAGATGTCACCAATGTCAGCAAGAGTAAGAAATAAGTTAAGTGAGACAGACCCAAATAAAAATACTGGGCAGCTCCAGCATGATCTTTCAGTGAAAGGTGAAAAATCTTTAGGCTGATTTAGGTTTAAGCTGGAGCAAAATTCTTACCTGACCCCAAAGCTACTGATCAGGTTCTCCTGGAGCAGCACAGTGTGAGAAGTATTACTACAAGTTTTATGCCTCAGACTTATTTCAGATATCAGAGCACCTGTATGTCGTTTGGTGGTCCTTCATCCAGCTGTGCCAAACATCTGGTGCTTCATGAGAAGATAAGGACTCCTTTCTCTGATCCTCCCCTACCCATTTGAATAAGTCACATATTTTCAGTTCACATATTACCTGATGCAGGACTAAATAGGTTTCCAAATGGTGATACCCCTGCTATGTAGGAGGTAGGTATGTGTGTGAGAATTACCACACATGCACACGTTCTCTTTTGCTCAAACACAAACCCAAGTAAATTAAGCCTTGTGTGGTCTGCTGAGAATATACTTGTGCTATAACTACAAAAAGTCTTGTTTTCTGAGTTGTATTCCTGTCATGCCTGTACTTTTCTTTTGGGAGCAGGGAAGATAGCAGGGTTGTAGCTAAGCAGCAGCTGTCACCAGAAAGCTGTATGTGTAATGTTGTGGTAGTGGATTAAGTGCCACCGAAGTACATCACTTCTGAAACCTTTCTGTCTGTTATCTGTTGAAATGATTTATAGCCACAGTATTCAGCCCAATGTGTATATCCATTTTTCCCTTTCCAGCCATCCATATTGCCTGTGATGTCTGGTGAGTTTAAGGCTGTCTGTATTTCTCGTTGTTAGTATTCTGAGGAAGCCTGGCCCTAGAGCCACCGTGCTGGAGTAAAAGTCTACCTGTGACTGACTTGCTCCTGACAGATACGACCCCCAGTCTTAGCACTGATGGAGGTGCCTGTTAAGAAAAACAAAGTTAGCTATATGAATAACTCCCTAATCCTTGTCTTCTTTCCCCATAGGGAATCGCTTTTTTTCCTCACAGACAGAGTTGTTATGGCCAACTTCCAAAATACTGGTTGCAGAAAATACTTTTGAGAATACTTTTTTCTGCTTGTGAGAAAGTTATTTCAATGACTGAGATTTTAATTTCCATTTCTATGGGCACAACTAAACAATGGAAGTAAACATCGATGCAAAATATTTTGGTATTTGAACTGTTTTCAAAAATGCAGTTTCTTGAAAATGGTAAGAGAAGAGTCCAGTAGCTATTTTGCTAATGCTGTGTAAACCCAAAGTGCCATTAATTTTCAGTGAGACTGAAGAAATCAGGCTCAGATAAGGGAGAAAGCCCCTCTCTGTTCTTTATTATGGCTGGGCAGGAGGCAATTTAGATCCTTTCATTGAAATAGGAATGACATTGTCCACAAAAAAAATAAGTCCTCCCTTTTAGCAAGTCCATTTAATCCACAGTACAGGCAGAATACTGTTGGCTCCATCTGCACACGTCAATAGTCTTTGTCCTGGTTTCAGCTGGGACAGAGTTAATTTTCTTCCTAGGAGCTGGTATAGTGTTATGTTTTGGGTTCAGTATGAGAAGAATGTTGGTAACACACTGATGTTTTCAGTTTTTGCTAAATTGTGTTTATCCTAGGTCAAGGGTTTTTCAGCTTCTCATGCCCAGCCAGCGAGAAGGCTGGAGGGGCACAAGGAGTTGGGAGGGGACACAGCCAGGACAGCTGACCCAAACTGGCCAAAGGGGTATTCCATGCCATGGGATGTCATGCCCAGCATATAAACTGGGGGGAGTTGGCCTGGGGTGAGGATCACTGCTCAGGAGCTAACTGGGCATCGGTCGGTGAGTGGTGAGCAATTGCATTGTGCATCACTTGTTTTGTATATTCCAATCCTTTTATTATTATTATTATTATTATTATTATTATTATCATTTTATTATTGTTATTACTATCATTATTATTTTTTTTCCTTTCTGTCCTATTAAACTGTTCTTATCTTAACCCACGAGTTTTACTTTTTTTTTTTTTCCCCCCAATTCTCTCCCCCATCCCACTGGGTGAGGGGGGAGTGAGTGAGCGTCTGCGTGGTGCTTATTTGCAGGCTGGGGTTAAACCACGACAGTCTTTCAAACTGTTCTTAGGTGTTTGGAAAGTTTAATTTTTTACCTTCAGTAAAAAAAATAATTCTTTTCCTTTTATTTATTTGTTTGTGCTTCTTTTGTCTTGAAGTGGTACACTCTTTGGTTAAGGGACTACATTATCTGTGCATTTGTAGAGCAACTATTGTGTTTGGATATTAATCTGGTTTTGGTCTCTTACTATTCTAGCAGTGCGACTGATAGCTAGGGCAAAGAAATAAGCAAATTTGTGGCTTTGGAGGTGGGGAAAGGAGAAACAAAATCCTAAACAGTACAAAAACATGTCTCCTTCCCAACTCTGATGCTACAGTTCTTCCAGTCATCTCTTTCTCTATAAATAGGTGCAATTGGAGTTCTTTACTGCTGCTCAGTCACTTGTCTTTATAAAGCAATCATCACTTCCTAAAATGCTGGTCATTAAAACTGCAAATACCCAGATTGCCATAGTTTCGGAAAAGAAAATCACAGCACACAGTCGGGTGATGTTACATTGTTTTCTGGTCTTCCGAAACCTGGTAGATATGGGTACAATCACCTCTCATGACTAAGAAAGAAATTTGGCTGGCACCTCCCAGCACGGCCAATCTATTAAAGTTTATATTCACATAGACTTATTTGAGAGCATAACTGAAAGGAAAAAAAACCCCCAACAAACCATAACAAGTGAGGTTGAAGTGTTCCATGTACAATCATTAAATGATGATCTGTTTATTTTTAGAACCTTAAGTTAGGTCTTAGATTTTAATGTAAGGTCAAATGAAAACTGATCTGTTGTCATAAATGTCAGAGTGAAGAAGAATACACACAAAAGAGAACTAAAATTATGCTGGCATGAAAAAAAAGTCAGCTGACAGAAGAATATATGCTAGGGCAATAAATTAGCCAGAGTTCTTTGCAGAGTCTCTTCATATTTTATATTGCATACTCGTTTCTATTTGACTTGGTGAAGAAGAAGGTCAGTTTATAAGTAGCACCCTGTGAAATTGCCAAGAATATACCGCCAGCCAGTGAAAACTGATGTAATACTACCGATGTTAACAGAAATAAATAGAGAGACATTGTGATGACTACTTATTATCAAAGTTTATTGATTTGAGTTCCACCTCCGTTGGTTTAATGTCTTTGTTGGCACTCATATCTTTCTGTGAACATGTGCATCTCCCTTGTGTAGCTTCCCAGTATTTGAATGTGTTGGTGAATTGAAGTTGTACATTTATTCTGTAATGAAAGACAAAAAAAAAGAAGTCAGCAAATACATAAACAAATATATTATAAAGAAATCAGCTTAATATATTTGCAATACTTGTTGAGCCACATTCTGTCACTTTTGACATGTGTGGTGCCCATGGAAAATAAATGAAAAATGGTGCCAATATAGTGACAGTAAGAGAAAGAACAGGAGAAAGGAGGAAAAAAATTAATACTTAATCTCCTCTTCTGCATAAACACTAGTGCAGCATTTGCTTCTCTGTAATGTGAGATTGTTGTGCCTGCACTGCTGTGTCCCTCTTGCTTTTAGATAAGCATAGTCTCTGCTCTTCATTCACTGCCCAGCCTAAGTCTGGGACTTTGTGGATATGGTCGTACTGTCCAGGTAGTACCTACTAATTACTGAGAAAGTAGCTGTTTATCTTAGGTTCTGAACATCATTTTTCAATGGACCTATGTAACTTTCCTTCCCAGGATCCTGATAAGAGGCAGTAAAGTAAAATAGAAGTCTCTGATACTATCTCTTTCAAATTAAGATGGACCTCTTTGCTTTCCAGCCCTCTCTTCCTCCCTACCCCGTCCTTGTCTTTTGTGATCAGGGTGATGAATATTTAATTTTAAATGTATCACAGTTCTGCAAGAGAATAGTCTAACTGGTGTTCCTTCCATCGTCTAATGTTGGTGGTCTAGAAATTAAACTTGCAAATGCAATTCTATCAGCTCAGTTCCCATTACATTTGGAAATTAGCCTCTGTCATCTCCCTAAGGGTGTTAAAGAATGCGGTAACATTAGTACGCACTTCTACTTTGTCTTATCTTTGCAGTGAAGCAGTAAAGCTGGTACATAGAATTCAAGTCACCACCAGTCCCATGCAAGTGACAATAGTTACCAATGTCAAACAAGGTGCAGATAGAGTTTCTATTTAAGTCATTGTATGAAATTATGTCTGTAAATGCCATATTAAAAATCAATGCATGTAGTTTATGTTTTTGTTCATATCAGACTAGAAATATTAAGTTGTATGCGGAGCCTATAATTATGCAAAAGAAGGGAAAACTGATAAATATATTATTTCTTGGAATAAGGATATGTAGGTATGAATGAAATTTGATGGCCATGTGCCATACTGTCCTGGTTTCAGCTGGGATAGAGTTAATTGTCTTCCTAGTAGCTGGTACGGTGCTATGTTTTGAGTTCAGTATGTGAAGAATGTTGATAACACTGATGTTTTCAGTTGTTGCTCAGTAATGTTTAGTCTAAAGTCCAGGATTTTTCAGCTTCTCAAGCCCAGCCAGCGAGAAAGCTGGAGGGGCACAAGCAGTTGGCACAGGACACAGCCAGGGCACCTGACCCAAACTGGTCAACGGGGTATTCCAGACCATGTGACATCCCATCTAGTATAGGAACTGGGAAGTGGGGGCGGGGAATCGCCGCTCGGGGACTGGCTGGGCATCGATCGGCGGGTGGTGAGCAATTGCACTGCACATCATTTGTATATTCCAATTCTTTTATTATTACTGCTGTCATTTTATTAGTGTTATCATTATCATTATTAGTTTCTTCTTTTCTGTTCTATTAAACCGTTCTTATCTCAACCCACGAGTTTTACTTCTTTTCCTGATTTTCTCCCCCATCCCACTGGGGGTCGGGGGGGAGTGAGTGAGCCGCTGTGTGGTGCTTAGTTGCTGGCTGGCGTTAAACCACGACACTTACTAGTCACAATACAGTATTTTTCCAGCTCAGATAAAGCTAGACAAAGCCTAGATCCTTTTGCAACTAATGAAATAAAAAATCACAGGAAATATTTCCTTTGTGTATTTATACTAAAAAATTGCATTTTAGAAAGATTATTCCAATCTAAGAATAATTTGGAGTTCCATGTAATTCCAGATTTTTGTTGAGAACATCTAAAGCATCCTCAGAAGATTATCTGGGATATGAGTTAGAAGGAGATATTAATGTGAATTAAACATTTTAAAGATATCAAAGCCATCAGCAGCTTTGAAATTAAACTGCAGGCATTTAAGATCAGTGGACTTGCTGAACGTTGTTCAAATACAGCTCATTGAGCAATAATATATGCTATCTGGTTTGGAAGTATATTAGTAATTTGACAAATATAATTTGGCAATACCCTAGCATCAGATATTTGTGCTCAGGTGTATCGAGTCTGAGCCAAGACTGTTTGTTGTAGGACTGCATCTGCTACATTTTTTCATTATTTCATGAGATTAAAACATCTCTTCAAGAAAGGCTCACCATCACCTTTAGTTGTACCAAAAGATTGATCTTTTTTGAATGGAAGAGTTTCTGTGATTTACTTGCAGAAAGGGTTTTTCTTTTTTGAGATGGCAGCAATTGCCTGATGCCAACATCTTATTTACAGGTAAATGAAAGAGCTGAAAACATTGGGTGATATACAGTGAATTTATCTCTTAGAAATAAAACACAAATGTGCAGTGGGGCAGGACATGCACTCGCTGAAGAAAAAGCAGGAAAACAGTTCATGGTTTTCATATTAGAAAGTGTTTGCTTGCCCACAGTTTCTGATGAATGACTCTATTCATTTTAAAATTAATAAATAGAAAGATGTTTTCTTTCTACTAATGATATGGAACTTTTTATTTAGTTTAATAAAACTCTGTATCTTTCCCCCGTCTCTTTAGCATCTTAATATGCTCAGATCTTCAAGTAATGTTATTTGGAGTAATGCTGTCTAGATATCCAAGGTTTTGGCTTCTGTGGTCACAGATCTACCTTTAAGAAGCTGGGTCTGTTGGGAGCTGACGGGAGTCAACTGACCAAGTGGGGCAAGAGGGTCTTTGCCCACAAGCTGGACAGACTTATAAGGAGACCTTTAAACTAGTCTTAGTGAGGGAAGGGGGGTGGAATTTTGAGTAACAGAGGAGAGCCAGGGGCTGCTGATATACTAGGAACCAACAGAGAAATACCTATGAAACACCTCGAAGGAATTAAGGCTTGTTCCTCTAAAAAGGTGACACAGTCGGTAGCCCAACTGAAGTGTCTCTATACAAATGCATGCAGCATGAGTAACAAACAGGAGCAGTGGGAAGCCACTGTGCAGCTAGAAAGCTATCATCTGATCACTATCACTGAAACTTGGTGGGATGAATCACACGACTGAAGTGCTGCAATTGATGGCTATAAACTGTTCAGAAGGGACAGGCAAGGAAGGAGAGAAGGGGAGTTGCCTTCTATGTAAAAAAAAAATTGATCGCACAGAGCTGTCTTTGAAAAATGGTGATGGACAGGTTAATACCTTACGGGTGAAAATGAGAGGCTGAGCTAACAAAGGAGACTTCACGGTTGGTGATTACTACAGGCCACCTGATCAAGTGAAGGATGTTGATAAAGCATTCTTACTTCAACTATAGGCAGCACCATGCTTGCAGGTTCTGATCCTTCTGGGGGACTTCAGTCACCCCGACATCTGCTGGAAAAGCAGCACAACAAGCTGTAAGCAGTCCAGGGCACTCTTGGAATGTGTCGAGGATAATTTCTTAATCCAGGTGATAGACAGCCCAAGCAGAGAAGAAGTGTTACCGGACATGTTGCTTACCAACACAGATGAACTAGAGATGTCAAGAGTGGTTGCAGCCTGGGCTGAAGTGATCATACCCTTGTGGAATTCACAACCTCGAAGGATATAGGCCAGGAGAAGGGTAACATCAAGACCCTGAATATTATGAGAGAAAACTTTTGGTTGTTGAAGGAATTAGTGGATGGGATCCCCTGGGAAACTGCCCTCAGGGATAAAGGACCACAACAGAACCAGCAGCTCTTTAAGAACATTGTTCTTAGAGCACAAGAGTTTTCAATTCCCATGTGTAAGAAAACAGGCAAGGAAGGCAGAAGACAAACATGGCTGGGTAACGAACCTCCTGGTCAAACTGAAATGTAAGAAGGAAATGCATTGGCAATGGAATCAGGGACGTGTATCCTGGGAAGAATATAGGGATGCTGCCTGAATGTGTAGGGATGGGAAAAGGAAAGCTAAGGAACAGCTGGAGCTGAATTTGGCAAGGAATGTGAAAAATAATGACAAGGGCTTCTACAGGTAGAAGGAAGACAGAAAAGGAAAAGAAATGAAATTGTACTCCCCTGATAAATATGACAGGTTAACTAGTGGCAACTGACATGGAGAAGGCTGAGGTACTCAACAATTTTTTGCCTCAGTTTTCACTGGCAATCACTCTTCCCACACCTCTCAAGTCCCTGGACCTCAAGCCAGGGACTGGGGGAATGAAGTCCCTCCCCTTGTAAGAGAAGATCAGGTTCAAGACCGCCTGAGGAATGTGAACATACACAAGACCGTGGGACCCAATGATATACATCCCAGGGTCCTGAGGGAATTGGCAGATGTAGTTGCCAAGCCACACTCTGTCATATTTGAAAAGTCATGGCAGTCAGGTGAAGTCCCCAGTGTAATTGTAATTATACTTGTGTCCTGAAAAGGGAAGAGAGGGTAGCAAATCTGATGTGTGGAAAATAGGTGTCTGTGTGGTATATATTACGGTGTGTTAGATTCTGCAGTCCTCTAACTTTCCTTCTTCCCCTTAGTAAACCAGTGCTTATCAATCAAACATAAACACTCTGTGCTGATTATGAGGTCTTGCTAGAGTCTCTCTGTGCTCCCAAGCATCGATCACCTTGTCAGCTTTTAAGTGGATGTTGTGGTAAGGAAATTGAATAACTGTATGGACAGCCAGTACCTTCCTCACTGTGTAATGTCGCTGCTCAGGGCAGTCCTGGAGTGTACATCAGTAAGATCAAGAGGGACTGGGACTTATGTCATAGGAAATGTCTGCTCCAACAGACACCTCCTGTTTTAGTTTGCAAACCATCCTGCTCTAGCACAAAAGTTTGCTCAGGCTGAGGTATTACGTTTAACATTTTCTGTCTCGGTAGATCCACATTTTGTCAAAGTTGGGAAATTGTGCCTTAGTGCCTTTTTAGAGCACATGGACTCACAGGCTATGAAAGCTGATCTTTCGTTATCTAACTTTTTATTGAACAGAACTTACACAGTTTTTTAATTTCAGCTGTCACTGGTATTGGGATCAACCTGTGATTTAAATTTGAATTAAAGGCTTAAATAATTTCTCAGGCTAACCAATTTTATTTTTGCCTTGGGGAGTGGGGGTGAAGCAATCTTTTGAAACTTAAAATAGGAAAAAAAAAGAACAGCGCTCATATAAAGAAGGCTGAAGTCTTTAGTTACCACTTCAGTTTCATAGTTAAACTAGTGTAGTTTTTATAAACATGGCTACAGGTTTCTATTACTGCTTTTAGGGAATGTCGGAAGACAGGATTAGCATATGACAGAGTGGCAGGTTAAGATTTTTTAAAAATTACATTTGTACTAGTGTGATTATTGTTTATTTTTGCAACACTGCCTGCATATATTACTCTTACAGTTTACAACTTAGTTCATGGTTTACTATTTGGATATTTAATTCTGAAGTTGTAGAATAGCAAATATTTTGGTGTAGAAACAACACGTCTCAAAGAGGAAAACTATTGTTATTCAGAAATGACTGAAGTAGTCCTTCTCTCCTTTTCAACAACTAATTAATCTCCTTTCATTTTCCTGAACTTGATTAGTATCTTGCATCATTAAGTTGCCTATGATTTTCTTTCTTCCAATTTTGAGGCAAAATCTTTTCTACATGCATTAGTGTGTGAATGAAAACATTTCAATTCAAATAATTTCACTCTTCCAGAAGACTGACCAACTGAATATTTAGTTGTCCTTGATTATTGACCTTTAAAAGTTAAGTTCTTTGAGACTTGGAGCTCTCGTACTGAGTATGTGATGGGGCTGTGAAACGTCCAGATACTTCTGGAGTGTAAGTCATCTTTGGGTAGGGAAGGTGGGAGCTTCAGGAGTTCCTGGAGGCTGGAGATTACTAAGATTTTGAGATCATCTGTGGCAAAAGCACTGAAAAAAACAATGAGCCAAAACCCAATGGTAAAACACAAAGTGGTTCATAGAAGAAAATTAAATGTTTTAGCTGTTACCAGTGATCATTTGTGATAATTTCCTACTGTATATTTTGATGCATATGATGAGGACAAGACCCTTGACTGCTTTGTGGTATCTCGAATGCTCTGGTAAATCTGAGAGATTGAAAATTATTCTGTGAGAAAGCTTAACTAGTACTTAAGAAATCCCTTCCTACTTGAGGTTTAGGGTTTTTTATTAATATCTCTGGAATAGCTCTACCCTTGCTTTAATTTGTCTGGAACCAGTCCAGCTTCTGGTAGTTCTGTTGAGACTTTTTATTGCTGCTTCTTTTGAGAGAGAACCTGGGATAAAAAAGCCTTGCTGCACAGTTCTTTTCAAGGAGATAATTTGGTTTGTTGCCAAACCAAAGTGGAAAGCGAAACAGTCCCAGCCAGCTGCTGAACTCATCAGAGGGATACAGACTATGTTCCAGATTCAGAAACTTGTATCTGCCAACCAATGCTATTAGAAGCAGAAAAAGGAAGGTAATAATACTAGATTTAATTTGAAAGTAATAGCAGTATTACTTCTGGTGTTTTTACGCTATCCAAGATGTCACTTTAAGGCGCTGTATGCTAGCACACAGCACCACCACAGGACTCTAACAAGGCACCAAAGATTTTCCTTGTTTCATTTCAGAAAGATGGCATAAAATAATATAGACAAACCAGCTTCCTTGCTCTGCAAAATTTCAACTATTGCTCTTAAGCTCCTCTTTTTTTCCCAGGTCTAAAAACTCTTCCAGTGCTTCTGGCAGCTCTGCTTTGGTGCAGTAGGATCTCTGCTTAAGCATTATGTCTCTCTTCTGAGAGGCACTTGTTTCTTCTGTGAGACCTGCCGTTAAGCAGCAGTCCTTCAGACAGAATTCCCTTTTGCTGCTCTGCCCGCTTCATTTTTGTGGACCAGAGTTATTAATATTTTCACCTTCATCTGCTATTCATGGAAATCTCTAGGAAGACTCTTGTGCACCTTGCGTGAGGTGCTTAGTAATGACGCAGAGGCTGTGGTAGATTCACACTGCATGGCATGGAGATTTATAATTCTGTCAGAACTATGGTAGTTCATCCATTGAAAAGATGTACCTGTTTTTTGCAAAGATTAAGGAATAGTAAATCCTCAGATAGCAAGAACTTGTCTAGGATAAAGGTAATATCGTGCTTATAGATTGAGAAGATGATCAGAAGAAACAGCAAAAGCTAATCCACTTATTCTCACAGAAGAGATCTGTGTACAGTTTATGACACTTTCACAGTGGGAAAAGATATGAAGACAACTTTTAGCTCAACTCCAGATAAACATTTCTCTAAGTATGTATGGTCACTTGTACTTAGCTAAGATGCTACAGCCCTTTTTTTCAAATCTCTGGCATATTCCACAGTTAAATTAGCTCTTGCAAAATTGAGTAACTGTAATACAACCTGTGTGGTCCATACTTTGAATTTCAACAGTGAAAGAAAGAGATTACTTCCTCTGTGATTACATTTTCCACAGATAAATCATTAAAAATGTCCTGCGAGCTGTGTGCTACTTATTCATTCATTATCTGGGTGTTTGAAGGTTCTGGTGTTAGACAGAAAAATCCTTATTTATCAGATACTCAGCAGTACCTTGTCTTGGATGTTTCTATTAGAGTCAGTGGAACTGTACCATGGATTTCAAAATCAGCACTACTGGGCAACTGATGAGAGTTAGTGAAAATCCCATCCTAAACCGTTTGCGGTCATGGTCTTTCCCCAGGTACTATAACAATTTTGTTCAAAGGTGTTATTTTTTCAGCTTGCATGCCCATGAGGTGTTGTGTACTGGAAGCTGCTGAAGGAGTATTTTCAACTTCAATCCCTCACCGCGGAAAGCAACATCATTCTTTCATCTGGCATTCAGAGCAGGCTAGGAGGTCCGCTTTTCACAAAGTTTTCAAAAAAAAGAGGGAAATTACTGAGGGTAGAAAATGTAGGATTAAGGAAGGATACGTAAAGGATACCTGACAAGGATTAATCGACTTTATAGTGTAACACTGGTTTATTTCATGTGATTCATGTTTGCAATTCTAAATGTACTGAGGGCATCTTTTAAAGCTCAAATGGTTTAAATATAAATAAAAAAAGGAGAAGGAATGGAAGGGAAAGGAAGGGAAGGGAAGGGAAGGGATCCAGATCTGGTCACTCTGCTACTGAATTGGAAAAATATTAACAGATAATACAGCATGGTGATTATATTCAACTCTTCATTAAAAGTGAGAAGGAGAAAAGGGAAGCAAATGTTTTCTAAAAGAGTCAAAAAAAAGAGAATGCAGTTTGAAATGTATCTTCTTTGTAAAGGGAATGGCTTTCAAACATTTGATTAAAGAGAACACTTGATTAAAGAGAACACTTGAAAAGGTAACACTCAAATATAGCAGTATAGTTTAAAAGAGAGGTCAAGCTTAGCAAACATAATTAGTATTATAAAGAAGTGGTAATGAAACCTCATGATATAGAAAGAAAAGACCAAGTATTCTGAACCCCTGAAAAACTAGAAATCAAACTACAGTAGTACTGAAAATAAGAATTAACTTGATAATTTAGCACCCGGAGTATGGGAAAGTGATAAATGAATGCAGCATTACTTACGAAGGCAGTTGTAAATGCTATGTTGAGATCTGTGATCTGGACTATGAATTTATCACCTGTAACTGTACGTATTTCCATAACATGAAGTGTGGAGATTTATATTGGTCAGTCTTTGAGAAGTGGACTGGGACAGAAGAAGATAAAAATTAATAACATAAGGATTATACAATGTAATGGGCTACAAGGTAGCCTGAAGCAGTCTCATAATAATTTTTAGAATATTGTATGACATAAATCCTTCATTAATTTATTGCTATTATGTAAACAAACTGAAAGGCAAAGAAATAAGGATTTTTAAACACATCTTTGTATATTGTTTGTTACAGAAAGCAAAGTTTATGGAAAATAAAATATTATGCTTGACCTTGTTTGATTCATTCTCCCTGTAAAATCAGGTTCCTTAGTTGTTGTGAGGCTGATCATATGGGGTTAAAACTCCTCAAACCATGACTAAAATATCATATGTATGTACATTAATTACGTAGTATAAGACTTCTCAGATCTAAAAGAACATGTAACATGTTTCATTAAAATGTTCTGGCTCTTTTCTATAAAGTGGTATAACACTTGCATATTTCCTGTAAGGTGGGGAGGCCATGAAATATAAAGAGATGGTGGCATAATATACAAAAACAGTAATTCTTGTGGAGAGCTTAACCTTTGCAGTTCCCCTCAGTTATGAGGGAATAACAAGAAAATACTTTTGGGCTCCATGACCTCCAAGCATCGTATATGAATGTGATGAAATGACTTGTATCTTCAAGTGTCTACAATAACTATAGAATATCAAAGTAAAAAAGAAATATCCACTAGCAACATCAAAAAAAGCCCCAACCCTTTAGCTAGCTCTAAATTTCTGAAACTTCTGAAATCAGCTAGCTTTAGTAGTGTTGTATGAAGAAATTCTATATACCGAAGAAGCATATAGAATAATGTGGGCTAGTCATGTAACACATCTTGATTAAGTTTTGACCTGCAGCTATACTGGTGATGTTAGTCTGAACTACTTAATCAGAAACTAACTTCCATACTTTATGTTGCAGGTGCAATAACAACTGTGGGGCATTAATTTCTTCAAGTTTGTATATTTTTGAAGGGATGGAATGGAATCAGCAAGTGGGCCTTTGAATTAATGTTTAGTACAGACAGAATACATCTGGAGACTTTGTATGCCTCATCCAAAGTAATTTTGAGCACTTCGAAAGAAAAGAAAACCTTCCAGTATATTCTATGATGTTGGCTTTATTTAGAAAAGAAAATCCCAGGGAAATGAAAGAGGATAATGTGGTACAGTGGGACATGTAACTTATTTTTATCTTTTGTTTGTAAAAACATTTAAAAAAATGATGCAAAAAAAAAAAGCATCTACAAATTTGGTTGTGTCTCAGGTGGTTTTCAGATTAAAAAGAGGTCACAAACTTGAAATTTTCCCCAGGACTAGATGAGGTAAATCCAATATTTAATAAGTGAAGACTAATAATTTTCCCTGCAGTCTTCTCATAACACTTTTTTTTGAACTACGCAAATCACTCTTTGCTTTCTTTTTTTTTACTTATAATTTAAAGAATTTTTCACAGGAACAGGACAAAAAGGAATTGCTTAAGGGGTAGTTAAAAAAGCAGGATATTACAGTTTAGAGAAAGCAAAAATGTATTAACATTTTAATGTAATTCATGTAATAGAAATAGTTGCTTTGTCAGAAAGTATAGAGTTACCATTAGTATGAATATTCATAGGCAGACATGAATGAGAGTAAGAACAGACAGTAGAACAGATAGTGGGTGCTAGATATTAATTTAGAGCTCTTCTCATGTGATTGTTTTCATTGGCACTCTCTCCCAGTTCAGGACATGCACCAGTAATTGTAGCATCAGAGCTGGAAAGGGGGGAACTTCTGCAGCTCTTAGAAGTGGCATGCCGCTACACGTGGCAAAAAGCACAATTCTAAGTCCCCTCTTCCTTTTTATATTCCAAAGAGTGCAATATGAGAACATATGAGAATTAGCTGAAATTTGGAGGAAACCATCTGGAAAAAAATCCAAGTGAAGTATGCTCAAAATATGTCCAGAAATCCATTAATTTGAGCTGATGAAATGCAATAATTAAGAACACTAATAAAACTAAAATGTGGAACTGTCCTCCAACAAAATTGCAGTTAAGATTTCTTCTGTTTAAACAGAAACAGTGTTCACATAGGAGCAGTACAAGAAGATATGAGAAATCAACTGTCAGAAAATTAAATTGATTTTGCGATTTACAAAGGATAAAGAAAGTACAGAAGACAAATTAAAGAAAGCCTCTCATTCACATTTTGGACTTAGCACTTTATCTGGAATACCATTACATTACTTAAAGGGCAAGATAAGGCACAATGGTGCACACAGATCTTGGCTGGAAAATAAAATAAAATAAAATATGAAATAAAACTTCATTAGAAAGAGACAGATTAACTTCTTTGTGAAAGTAAACCACATAAAATGTTCTGAAAATGTTAGCACAAACTTTACAAAAAGTTAAGTGGTAGATCCAGTGTCTTTATCAAAACCTAGAACATATTAAACTGTTTTGCCAGTTTCTGTCACTTTATGACCATTTATCTGTCCTCCAGTGATAAGAAAAGACAAAAGAAGTATTATGAAACTAAAATGAATTGAAGTTCTTGAACTAAATTTTAGCAGCTTTTACTACTTTACTGTATTGGTACTTTTTTTAAACCTAATGGGTCCCATAACTCAGTAATTACATGAGAAACTCTGCATGCGTTTTTGATTTTAATAGCCATTTTATTTTTAATCCATTAATAAGAGAGGAGAGGGCATACATAGATCCCAAAGCATAAATAACAAGCAGGCAGAAAAAAAACCCAAGAGAATTGTCTGCTTAGAAATGTCATGAAAAGGAGGAGGATAGTAGTCTGTGATATTTGAAAGGTTAAAATTAGCAATGCTCGGGACAACTCAGATTTACCTGCAGGCATTCCCACAAAGCAGTAAGCGCTGTATTTCAGCCAGAGGGATTGCTTATTGTTCCTCCCAGGAAGAGATGCACATCAGTGAAAATACAGAACACAGGATTTGCAAAGCTGTTGTGACGCTTACCATTCTTAACAAATATTTAAAAGAAAAAAAGTCAAAACCCCTTTACTTTCCCTCCTTCAGCTTTAGGATCACTTGAGTACTGCTCAGTCTGCACAGACTCCTGGAGCCTCCTTGTGACCACGCTGGCTTTGCTTACCTTTCTTCTCTGAACTGATTAGTAAGAGAGCTTTTCTTCTGTAAAATTCCAGTTCACTCTTATCTCTGACAGATGATTTCCTTCAGTGATTTCAAATACTTGTTAGGCAGGACACGGATTAACGGAAAAGTCCCTTACGACACCTGGCTCCTCCAGCACTCTAAGTTCGCTCCTTGATCTGTTTTTGTCAAGCTGCAGCCTGTAGACCCTTTGGGGTCCATGTACCGTTTCTCTAGTGGATCTCAAAAAGTTTATGTCTTCTGTACAGCTGTCTGAATTATTTTAAAGGTTCACAAGCTGAAAATGGTTGAAAACTGCTAGAGGATTCTGCTTCTAATAAGATAGTGGTGCTTGACTCCTGCTTATGTACTCATGTGCCATCTGCTAGCAATGCTGAAAGTCACTTAAAACTCAGAGATGAAAGAAAAAAGGTAATAATGCAAGCTTGAGTTTGATCTAGGTTTTCATTAATATCCTCTGCTGTGTTTACAGGTCTGAAATGACACTGGCATACCTCATTGTGAAAATCAATTTCCTAACCAGTGATGTAATACAATTCTGTATAAAATAAGGCACTTTTCAGTGGAAGCTGAGGCTTTTTTTATTTATTTCCTCAGACCAGAAGAAAAAGTACAACTGCTAGAATCATGTTAAAGCTTATTGAATTTGCAGCACAAAACACATCTATTTCAGTGGTTTGTCAGAAACAGTGGTCTATCATTCCCAAAATAAATTGATGTAGTCTCTTGATTGTAATTTTTGGTGGAATTAAGTTCTGTCATTCTAATGGTAAACAGGTCTTTCCATAAAGAAAGCAAGAGGTATTTTATTCCATATTTTAGTGTAGTGCAGTATCACTGACCAAATCAGCTGTCTCACCAAATATTATTCACTGGAAAATCATCCCATTACTGTTCATGACAACTTTATTTGCATAATCAGTGACTATGAGGCCAAACTTAATCCATAGGTAGAGGTAATGGACTGCAGTAAAGCATAATTATACAGAAGAAATGAAAAGACAACAATATGTTTTGAAAGAGAAGGACAATTTTTAGCTGAACACAGTTTGAAAAACTTTTTCTACGAACTTGAAGGGCTTGCACAGAAGCAACAAGCAGTAGGAAAGCTGCAGCAGCTAGTGAGTTAATGTCACAAATAGATAGATGCTTTAAGCCTACTCTTAATCATGTGAATCTAAAAAATAGATATATAAAGGGAGAGAGAATGTATATATTTTAATAGGGCATCTCTTGTGTCAGCTGTATGTATGTAAGCTTTCAGTGTTTTTTCAATACTACAATGATTAACCAATTTCTATTTCATAAATTTTATCAAGTATTTGCTTCAGGTGGCTATTAATGGAAATTACATATGATTTTATGAAGACTTGAATGAGAACAGATATTTATAATAAGTCTTGACATTTTTTCCTGCCTGTCTTGTCTTGCTTGTTTCTGAGTCTGTGATTATATTTCTGAACAGCTTTTGTAAATTGATGCTCTGTATGCAAATCAAAATCTGGTGGATTTACTTTCCATTGTGGTGAGAGTAATATTTTACCTCAGCTACAGAGTAACTTATTATTGGTTTTAGTAGCATACTTGTTACATATTAGATGTGGAAAGCAACATTTATGGTACAGAGTAAAAGCATGTTGAAGAACAGGTATCTTTCTTTTTTTTTTTTTTTTGCTTCTGTATATTACTAAATTCTCTTACGTCATTTGCTGAATCCACTCCCAAAACTATGTATAAAAAAATCAGCAGCTCTAACTTAGCTGTTTGCTCTGATAAGTGGAAACTCTTAAAGACATTTTCAGATTGCATATTTCTTGCCTAACAGAGCAATTTTTCTACAAAACAAGTCCCGCAAGGTCAGTTCAGTAATATATTTCCAAAATTTTTTTCATTCACTGCTCACAAAAGAGAACAAGCATTGTCGTTTCCATGGTCAGGAGTGATCAACAATTTTCCATCAAAACTGTCTTTTTAGGATAAGACAAAGTTTTTTGAAAATCTTTTGTAAAACATGAACTGTTCATGTGAGAAACATTAAAACCAATCAACTAAACAAAAAAATTCCAAAATAACTTCATTGTTTTGGGTTTGGAAGTCAGTTTCTCATTGCAATCTTTCAGACTTAATTGCATCAAAAAAGTAGTTGTCTTAGATGCTCAAGAAAGCTTGTCCAAATCAATTGAGTGTGGAAATAAGGACATACCCAACACGTCAGAGTAAGATATGAATAAATGGTCAGTTTGCCCCATCTCATTCCAAGGCAAGAAGATTACCTTAAACTGAATTTTCTAGGGCGAAAGGATGTGAGCACAGGCAGCTGTTATGAAGTAGGTACTTCACTGTAGGGTTTTTTTTGCAGTTCCTGTAGTCATGTGTAGTTAAAATGCATTAATCCCAATGTAGACACATATTCAGAATTAAAGTGGCCCTAATTTAATTTAGCTTAATTCACTTTGAAGTCTGAAGTTGACTACACTGAATTAAAGCCATTGAAAATCTGAATAAAAGAATCAATACAGGGCTTTAATTCATTTTAATTAATCCACTTTTAAAGTTACTTTAGATTAACTTTCTTAAGTGTTTCTGCGTTGAGGAATTCAATAGGCCTTGAGTCTTTAGATGGGAGCTTATCATTAATTATGAAACAATCAGCTCCTTCCTCCACAACCTAAAGAGCTAATGGCATACGAAGTAGCTAGCTATTCTGAGACCGACACAAAGCACACAGAACGTAAGCAGAGAATCTGTTAGTCCCTGGCACTTCTTTTTCCCTGGAAGCCTTGATAATCATTGAAAAGACAGTAAATTTATTTGACAATTAGGAAGTAATCTATTATTAATTGGACTGATGCAAGCCATCCAAATTGTTTATTCTATCATCCTTTCAAATTGGCTCTGTTCCACACGATCAAAAGGCAATATATGTAACAACATGATATTTTTGATAATGACTCTCTTCCAGAAGATTAGGTTATTTCTTAGCTTATGGTGAGGATGCATAGCTGATTAATTAAAGGTAGTGTCAATATTTAGACCTGGGACATAAAGGTCGTTTTTTGTTTGTTTTGTTTGTTTTTTTCCCAAGTACACAAGGAGTTATTCTAACATTCCACATGACTAAACTGGAATAAAATTTGTGTTACTGAAGTGCTGTCACACAAGTAGCTGAAAAATTCAGCATCATATCCATTTTTAGCCTTTTGTTCAGCCATAATTTCAAGGAAATACATTTTCCCCTTATTTTAATATATTTGAAATGCCTCATAATTCAGTTAGCTGACATAGTTGAACCTTTTGGCAAGTTACATCTAAAGCCATTAATGTAAGCATCTGTTTCCCTTAAACCAAGGTATGGTTCCAAAGCAATGGTTTCATGGAATTCAGAGAGCTGTTCTTCAGTTTTCCTTGTTGGATAGTTTTTATCTTTATTTTAATCATTCAAAGACGTTTTTTGAATTGCTGTCCAAATTTAGAAACTTTTTTTCCTTGGCCTGCTAAATCTTTACTTTCCATAGCAACACTGCAGTTTAGGTCTTTCACTTCAGTTCTTCATTCAGCTGACATTGTTGTGAATTAACTTATCTGTATGAATAACTCAATCCTAGAAATTGCCTTCTAGCATATATTGCATATATAGATACAAAATGTATATTGTATATTGCATATTGCACATATGTTAATACATATACATCCCTTTTTGTCATTTCCACCATCATAAATCCATGACGGTTTCTAGGGAAAGTTAACAGGATTTCATGATTAATGGAAGTTAATGATTTCTAGGGGAAGATACCTTTTCTTTTTCTTTTTTTTTTTAAATGGTAATGATTTCTAGAACCAAAGGGACTGGAATCCCAATGGCAAAAGAAATATGACAATAAGTTACCTCTGGAAAAGAATAGTGTTTATGACAACATCAACAGGCATATAACCAGAGCTATATTCTATAGATGAATGTGACAAGGCTGGAAGAGAAAAATGGGCTCTAAAGCAGTTTAAAACAGCAATAGTCAAAGGACCAGGACAAACTGTTAATGAGAAACATTGTGTTTCATATTCCCTAACTGCTGCAGTTAGGAGGAACGTGTCAGTAAATGTAGAAGGTATTGATAGATGAAGAAAGATCTGTTTGTAGATGTCACGGAAATAAAGGAAACTGGAAAAATTACTGAGTGCTTTTCCAGGCAAAATAAACATGCTAACTCTCCAGTTGCTTAGTGGTCAACAGGAGAAGCATGAGTGCAACAGTGAAGAAGAACTTGAAATTGAAGAGAGAAAAATACGATTACCTGCTAAAAGGGAGTGTGGAGAGAGGCGTATGTATTAAAGTACACAGATATCATCTATGCTTCACTGAATATGATTCACATGGAAAAACTCTTTCTTACTGTGTTTTCACCTTTGGGTTTTGGGGTTTTTTTGTAAGTTTGTCTAAAAGGACGGATAAAGTGCTTTCACTGTCTGCTAGGCTGGGGTGTACAACTTTCTGCCAAGCGGAAGGCAGTGAGCACTTCTTTAGGGAAGGAAACAAAGCAAAGGGGGAAAGCAGGGTGCTGTGGAGTATTCCTACACTTTTTTGTGTTTGTTAAGTTCTGTTTTGCAACAGATCTCCAGATCCCTCTAATGGTCGAGCCTGAAGAAACACATTATTTTTCTGAACTGCAGTGTGTGTACTCTATTCCATCTAGTCCAAAGGCTGATGATACTCTGGCTCTTACTGTACCTGCATAATTGAGAGTTGTCATTCCTAATTTTTTTTAAAGCTAAGTCTCTCTTGAGAAGATTGGCATGTTTCACTTGCAAACTGGTAATATAATTTTAACTGGAATTTGTAGCACACAGAGAAGTCAGTAGTCTGTAACTGGTAAAGATTTTTCAAATACTTAGTAAAAGACCACAGTTGGGGTTTTTTTGGTTGTTTATTTTGTTTGGGTTTTTTACACAGACCTAGTGATAGGTTGGAAGAATTTAGGCATTTTTCTATTTCTTTTCTAGCTGCAAGTTTCATGCTGCCATGCAAATAAATTATTAAAGTAACGACTTTCAGTGAAGAATCATTTTTATTTTACACTAGCAGAAGATTATAGTAACCAGATTAAAAAAATGTACAATCTAATTTTTTTCTTTTAAAGTGAAGAAATTGAGATAAAGTCACAGTGACCCTTGCAGGGCCTTCACAGAGCCACTGCTATAAGCCTGACACTCTCCAGAGATCTCAAGACACAGCACAACCACCTGAGTTAACCTTTTACTGAGGTGTGCACAGCTATGGCAGGAGCTCAGTACTATGTTTCTTTTCTGTTGTGCTGCTGTCTCCCCACTTGGGAATCCTTGGTCTAGAAAATTTGTATAGATAATATAACCCTGCCCTCATATTATCTGAATCAGTTCAGAGTTTAGTGCATAAGTGAACAGAAAGCATCTTTTCAACATAGCAGGAGACAACAAATTTTGCAAGACAAATTGTTCCTGTGTCCATTGGTAGCATAGTGGCATCACTTCTGAATGCTACAGGTCAAAGAACCCATTTTCCTTTTTGATAGGAACCATGCCACTGATTTGAAGAGCAATTTAATTACACTGTTAGTGAACTGAATTTGTTCTTCAGCCTTTGATTTCAGGTTTGAATGTATCATTCTGGCATGTGCTCTATCCAGCCTTTGTTCTCACATCTCAGTTTGCTAGCAGGGATTTGGCCACTGAACGTTAGGACCACATAGCTAGTCCAGGATTTACTCATGTAAATTACTTGGACAAGGTATTATGTAAATCCCACAGACTAGTAGTACCTATGTATCAGAAATCATCTTCAAAAGTTAATTTGCAATATAGTTAAAGGCCATCATAGTAGCATGTGTTATTCAACATGTATTTTTTGTCACGGAGCCCTGCGTAAAATCCAGTTGGGTTTAATTTTTCATTTTAAAATTTGAAGTAAGTTCTCTCCATCTATGTCTCACCATCAGAAAACAGTATATGGATACTGGTGTATTTAATTCTGATGGTGGTGATATCAGGAACAACAAAATCTTGTTTATTTACATCTAGCAGCATTTTCTCCATGCTGCAAAATGATGACTGGTTACATTTAGCAGAAATGTCTCCATGCTGCTAAATGGTGACAAAGACCCAGTTCATTCATGAGTGGAAAAAGTATGAAGTGCAGCTCTGTATAGACCTGTAAATTCTCATCTCTTATTTTCCCATTGCTACAGCACTCTCAGCCCTCACATGTCGCTAACACCCATCATCACTGCAGTGTCCTCAGCTCTCCTCTGCATCCTCTGCTGTCTGCCAGGGGAGTGGCCACATGTGTTATGGTCAGGTGTATATATATCTGTATGTTGATTACTCAGATCCTACGCAGCTTCTGGTAATGTAGCTCATTTCTTCCTCTCACCATGGATAAAAGGCTTAGTTATGGCTCCCTTTCAACTAGAAAAGGAACTGACTCTGTTCTTTCTCTTCTTTCAATTTTGCAGTTCTCTTGGTACTTGTAGGAGCCTGATAGCTTTGAGTATTCAGTAAAAACTAATTGCAGTCAAGCAATAACATCAAAAATAGCAAGACAGGTGCTAGCCAGAACCTCATTTCCTTAGGAAATGAAGGTGAAATTCAAATAAAATGCAAGTTTTTAAGACAGTAAGATAAACCAGCTATTCTCACCAAAACAATGCAGAACTTAATACAGATGGTTTGTTCTCTGCATGTATCAAAATAGCTCTTACCAAGTAGTCACAGGCAGGGGGAAGGGGAAGGACCTGGGAACTGCCATCAGATCTTTCACTCCTCATTTGTGTGTAGTAACCAGCCCAAAAGCAGTTTCTGTAAGCATGTCCATTGCACTGAGGTGCTTAAAGGCATATTAATGGTTTAAGATGCTTCAGGGCATTTACGGGTATGCAGAGTCCTCCATGCTGCAGAGTGACCTCTGTCTACACTTGAAATTCATTCTCGATCTTGAGAGCAGCCTTGCAATGCTTGTTCAGTGTTCATTTACCTTTTTCTGCAAGCAGAAGCCCATCCAAAGTTTGTCAAGACTGATTTTCTGCAGCAGTGAAGATCGTGGAAACAGCTATTTAGTACCTCACTTGTCCATCTCACTGAAGACTGTAGCCTTGCTACAAGCAAGACAATAGTCTAACCGAGAGTTTCAGGCACATGTGGGACCTGGTTAGTCCCAACAAACCTGTTCTGGATATTGAAACATAGTTATTTGGGATTTTAATTAACTTCTGTTAGTCAATATTTATGATGTCAGACTCTTATTCTGTCTTTCAAGAGAAGTTTTTGATCTGGATGTTTTAATTCAAGAACAAGATTATGTTTTAATTACCACAGCAGAAAAACTTGCATGACTTGAGTAGTATTGTACAGGACTCTCTTACTAGCATTAAACCTGGCTCAGTTCTAAGTGGCAGGTTGGATCAGATGGCCTGTAGAGGTCCCTTGCAACCTAAATTATTCTATGATGTTATTCATATTCAGGAAAGTCAAGAAGAATAAGAGAGGAGATGTTACTTTATACAAAGGATGAGGCTTGAGAGCTAGACTGTAGAGAAAAATAAACCCGCTGAAATTCTCTAAGTAATAATTAAAAGAGTTTTGAGAACTGCTGTTTTATTGGTGGAAAACAATAAACTTGGAGTATATGTGGACCAGTCTAAGGTCAAAAGGGATTAAGGAGAGCTCGTAGATCTTTAAGGAATTTAAAGCAAATTGTTCTAATACGAGTGAAGTGTAAGTATGGAAGACCAGCACTGGTAAATGGCAAGCTTGTAGTTTACCTTGGCTAAAACAGATAAACAAAGCGTAAACAATTTCTGGTACAAAGAAAAAAAGCCCCAACCGAACATAAAAGGATAGTATATTTTTTATAAAGACAAAATCAGAAAGGTTGGACTATAAAATGCAATACAACTTGCAAGAAGATATCAAGGAAAGCAAGACATTGTATTGCAATCTACATGTGTTATTGTACATTGCCAGCAAAAAGATTGGCAAGGAAAGTATAGATCCATAACTCAGTGGAAGGAAAAACTAGAAACAGAAGACACCTGGAATGCCAAACCATTTTCTTTACATTGGTGATGTCCAAAAAGGTCAGCTGTGTTTAACAGCTGGCATAATTTATAATGGTAAAAAAGAGAGGGACTCTCAGTGTAGACCAGGAGGGAAAACACGATATAAAACTTAAAAAGTATTTAATCAGCCATGTCTTCTGATTGCCTAATAGCAGTAGTTATTATCAGAAACTCAAGGAAATTAAATGTTAACAGTTAAAAACATGTAAATGCATTGCTTGCCTTAAAAAAAAAAAAAAAGAAAGAAAGAAAAAGAAAAAAGAAGGGGGTGGGACAGAAAGAAAACTCAAGGAATTACAGGCTATTCTGTTAAATTAAAATACCTTGAAATATGGTAAAGCAGTGAAACTACTTGTAAGCACCTGCAAAGTAATAACTAAGCAAGTGCCAAGATGGATTTGCCAAGAACATCTTGTTACCACATAAAAAGCTTTGTGGAGAGGAAAAAACCAGCAGGTATCACAGATCTTGACCTTAAATAGTGCTTCTGAAAGTGTCTCAGATGACATTCTTAAAGAAAGGACATTTTCTACTGATTGGCATTATAGCACAGATGCAACACTTGTTGGAAAAAAAAACATTTCCAGAGAGTTAATAGGATCCACTGTCAAAAGAGAAAGCTATGTCAAATTCATTTTCAACGAAAACCATCGTTCTGGACATGTACTATTCTTTATTAGTGTTAATGGCCAGGGTGAAATATAAATGCGATATAAAGTATGCTTACTAAATTTGAAACAAACCTGGAGGAAGCTGCAAGTATGAGGGAGAGCAAGATTAGAATTCAAAGTGACCTGGGTAATTTGGGAGATGGCCTAAAAAAACAGGATGAATTTTCAGAGACACAAGTGCAAAGTAGTTCACATAGGAATAATTAGCTTCATGGATCCAGAAATGGGAACAATGGCTTGAGGAACGGTTATTTACAAAAACATCAGGAAGTTAAAATGTCACAGGGAGAAGAATGAATGTCAGCAATATTGGAAGAGGCATAAACACTGTATTAGGATAAAACTAAACAGAAAGATACTCTGCAAGAAATTTGAAATAATGCTTCTATGAAAAAGAGCCTGTATATGCAGGCTTTCCACAGATGCTTTCTCCCTTCAGAAATGTCTACGAATTTTCCCCTTTGCAGCTCTCCTGTGTCGTCCTGCCTTGACTGTGTATGTGGGCTATACATATCAATATACATAGCGATGGTTACTGCCGAATACACTGTCTTTTGGTCTGCTCCGGCTTAGTAAGGCTTTCCTGGAAACACTCTAGCAAGTTCTTGGCGCTGCCCTTTGAGAAAGTAGAGATTTGGACATTCCTTGGAAAACGTCCAATGAGCTCAGTGAAAAGGATCAGGGAACATGAGGATGGATTAAAATAAAAAATTACAGGACTAAAAAGACCACAGAAGGGATGCAACAGCCTTCAAGCATGTAAAAGGCTGTTGCTAAAGGGAAGGAAATAGTCTGTTCTCCACATTGGCAGTAGCTAGAAACAGGAAATAATGGACTTCTCTTGCAGCAAAGTCGAATCAAGTAAGGTATTAGAAAAAGGAGTATTAGTGAAATGCTGGAAATGCCTGGGGAAGGTGCAGCGGCATCTCCATCACTAGTCATCTTGAGAACAGGCTAGAAAAGCATCTACAGGTACTGTCAAACACAGCTGATGCTGCCTCATCAGCTATGGAGGAGGGAGTAATGCACTCCAGTCATGATTTTTCACAGCAGCTGCTGGAATTTGCTGATGCTTGTTTTGAAGCATAACCCAAAAATTTGTGTTATTATGTTTTTTTTAAAAAAATCTGTTGTCATCAGGAGTAGTTCTCAGGGTTTTCTTAATTTTTTAACTTTTTTTAAATATTTTCAGCACTTGGGACACATTCTCAACTGTTTTGCTCTTTTATATCAGGTGAAAAGATTGGTGTAATGTAAAAGGATTTTCCTCCAGCAGAGCCTTGCGTGAGAGCCATGAGGTTACCTCTAGGGTCTCTTTTGAAATCTTTAGAGGAATCCAACAGAGACACACATAACTGTAAATTAAAACAAGACATTGAGAAACCTTATGTTTCAGAAGCAGAGATCTTCTGCATCTTTCTCACTGAGTTTTTCCACCTCTGTTTAGGTACTTTAGATAATATATTGTCAACTTTATTTATGAAATCCTACAGCCATTGAAACAATTGGGATTTATTTTTCATTTACAAAGTGTCACTGTTTGGAATGATTTTGTTATGGCTGAAGTTTTTCAAAATATATTACTGTTATTTTCTTGTGTTTGGATGCCATTCTTTGACTCTGTCTCTCTTTTAATGTCATGTCTCAAAATAACTGAAACATTTTTGACACTAATGCCTGTATTTATCCATATCATTGATAATGTTTATATCCCAAGACCATATTTTATTGAGAAATTGGCTTTTATGACTAGACAGATAAACAATGATTTTAAAAACCTTTGCCTGAATTAAGTTTATATAATTACTTAAGTCATAATTTTAAAGATCATTTATTAAAAGTATTATGACAAAGACAATACAAATGTGTAGCAAATTAACACATGCAGTTAGAGATCACCTGAAATAAGTATAGTTTCATAAAGGGTATAAATCACTGACGTTGTGCCTGGTAGCTCTAACGTGAGTAAGTTTTTTTTCTCCTGATGTTATCCACAAGGTGCTTATTTCACATGAACCTCTAATGACACAATGGAGCTCTATGTCTTTACTGAAAATGTATATTCGATCAGAAGACCAGAAATACACAGTTACAAGGCAGACTTCTTCTCCCCAGTACTCTTACTTTCATTTTAAGTTTAATGCAGATAAATTTGAGTAATAATCTGAGTCACAGAATCTTTAATCTTAGGTGTGTGCTTTACTTTCATCCCACTCTAGATGCCAACTGTGCATGAAAAAGACACTGAGTTTCCAACAGTTGGAAACCACAATGATGTGTGCTGAGATTATAAGCGTAATTTTTGGTGCTAGCATTCCAGAAAAAAGAACAAACCCCAGACCCCAGCCACAGCCCCCTAAATATGAAGCAAATATACTGCACAGTAATGTATTGTACCACACAAAGCAACTGCAGAATTCATACCCTTGGTAATTGTATTTAAGAATCCATACATTAATAAGCAGTTTTGGTCTCAACGTTCGTGCATCCATTTCCAGCCCATGAAACTGGGATATTGCCATCAATTCATTCTTTGTATAACATCAAAACTCTAGAGTTATGTGTTCATAGACTTTGAATAGGAATTTTGCACCATCATTCACTTGTGGGGAAAAATGGCATATAATCTTTTAAGTTGTAACTCATGTGTGCAGTTCCTGTGGGGCCGTAACTCTGTGACCTTCTAACTGGCATTTCTTTTGACTGTTTGCTTTATGTCCTCATTGCTCTGTAATGGTTTTGTGTTCTGAACTATTTTAGTGGCGTATATAAGCTGAAGGCCTGCATTATATTAATATCTTTTGAGACTTTTGCATGGAAGCTACTATTCTGGGCCATAGAGTTATAATTATCAGTGTTTGTTTACATCACCTCATTGACATTTACCATTTGCTTTATTTTATACTTCCTGCAGGCACTGGCCACAAAACATTTTTAATTTAAATTTGCTTTACACTGGCTACATGGTTACAGCAGACTACTGCTGTAATCAGACGTTAATATGGATTGTCTTTGCTTTTCTATAATTCTCTATGCATCTTGCAGTTGAATACTTTATAAACCCATGTTTTTGTATTTCTGATTCATGAAGAATTTTTGCCTGGTATATCTTCCCATCTACAGATCCCTGCATTCTGCCAGTAGCCAAAATACAATGTGCAGGTCACTCACTGGTGGTTCATCTACTTCTAGAAAAAGATGTGCATTTGGTTTTGTTCTTTAGGTCCTGCCACTCTGTATGGTGTATATATAGATATGTATTTTAAAAAGAATACATTTATATTATATGTACAGCATGTATAATTTACATATATACAGAGTGTATAGTATATATAATATACATATTCTCTGTATAAGAGAGAGAGAAATTTTAATCACTTTGCTGTGGTGGTTTTCCTTTCCTCTTCACCTGACACTACCTTAATGCTGTCTTTCATTTTTCTCTAAACTCAGACAAAAAGTCTTGTGCTGATAATTTTGAGTTAAAGTTGTAATTTATAATTGTTGCTGCTTAGTAAAACACCTGTGCACTTGCCTGTCAGCAACAGTTTGAAACCCAGAAAGCCAAAAAGGATCATATATTCATATGTGTCTGTTGCATGAATGTACACTGTTACAGGTTTCATTAACATACCAGAGAGCAAAAAGTCAAAGATAATTTGATTCACTTAGACAACTTGCACAGAGCAAATAGTTCCATGAACATCAGAATTACTGAAGCATGGCTTCCTTCAGATTTCTGTTTTTCCACCCCCTCAAGAGTCCCCTTCAGTAGTCCTAGCTACCCTGTATTTTCTCTAACACTCCTGTTAACCAAGAACAACATATGCTTTGCAATTACTCTATAGCAACTTGCATGTTGATGGGCTTGTAAGTATGTTTGTGTTGATTACTGAAAAGAGTGTATCCTGACTGAGTCCATCTTCTCTTTCCTTTGGTGGGTGTTTTTCCATCCAGTAGTCTCTTTTCATAAAAAATGGAAGGTGTTACTTTTGAGTTTTCTATGTGTTTTTCCAGTATGATTATAATCATCAAACATGAATAATATGGGAAGTGGATGTATAGGCAGGTACTTTTTTTATTAAATTACTTTGGGAGGGGGAAATTTTCATATTTATTTTACAAGCATCTGTTTGTGTTATTTTTAATCTCACCAAGCAGAATATTGGATCATAACACAGGTTTTAAAGTGAGCTTGCTTCTCTATTTATTATGTACCTCTCAGAAAAAGTAAAGATCCCTGTTAACCTTTTTTTGTCTTCCCTGGTCCAAGGTTACTTTTCTCTAATTTTTGGTATGAAATTCTAAAGTGAGAAGAAACAAAAATAGTTTTTTTACATTTGATTTATTTCTCTGATTCTATGGTTTGATAAAGAGCACATACATATAAACATAAGCCTAATCTCCAGCCCCCTTTTAGACAGGAAATACCAGTTTAAGGAAAGTGGATTAAATTCATGAAGTGGATCAGAATTATAAGACAAAATGAAATATACTATAGCACACCGCAGAATGCATGCTGCATTGCAGTAATGGATATCACTATGATTTCTGTTTAAGTCTGCACAAGTCATATAACTCAGTATGTTTTACTTGTGAGCAATACAGACCATTCCAAGGGAGTGATAATAAAATCTTTGTATTATATATCATGCACCTCAATACCATAATACAGAAAGAGCTATTAATACTTTACTGTTTAAGTTTGGGGGGGGGGAATATTTCTTCTCACTTTATTCTATACCTGCTGTGAACTTCTGTGCAAAGATCACAGGAGACTTTGGAGTGATTAAAATATGAATTTTTGTACACATGCTATCATTTGATAAAGATAAGTTAAATATTTTGAGGTCCGGAAGGAGATCCTTTTGTGAATCATTCAAAAGCTGAGCTTTCTCCTCTTTTCTTCAGTAAAACTATACTGCATAAAGCAAAGAGATAATATTTCACTAGCTCAGAACAGAAACATGGGTGCCTTAGGAACACCTTTTACTTTTTATTTGGTTGGTTGGTTGGCTGGTTTTTAAATGCACAAAGGAAGACAATAAATGCCTTTCTTGGGTTAATGTGCTTTGGTAGTTGATTTGCTTTCAATTGAGCAGCTCAGAATCACTCACGATCTTAGCATATCTCAATGCTAGGTGACGTGTTAGTGCAGACACAATTTCTGAGCAGCCTTCTACCATATATTTATTACATAGGTTTAGTCCATGTTGATAGTATGAATATATTTTATCACACAGACTTAAACCTCCATAAAAACGTAACAGAAGTGAATCATTGAATCATTTTGGAGAATTTTCTTTGGGTGAATATACAGGTAGGTAGACAAATCTGAGCTTCCACCCACACCCTAAAATAACCAGTCCCAGGCCAGATTTGGGGAGAATTTTGGGGAGAAATAAATTAGCATTCCACTGTCACTGAGACAGTTGTTGCTTATCAACATATTGGGCTTATTAATGTGGGTACAATACCTGCATTTCAGTTTGAGTTACATAAATCCTGATGACATGACAATAACTTCCCAGATTATTTTTAACCTTTTAAAGGAAGATATTTTTGTGTATGATTAAAAATTCAGCCCTACAATAGCTAAATACTGTTTTATTTTTTACATAAGGCATTAAATAAAAGATACAGTATAAATTTTCAGGATATCACAAGTGGGTAGTTACAGGACAAGAAACCTGCTTTTCAATGAAAAATTATTTTTAGATTTTGCCAAGGGCTCAGCCATATTTAAGAACGTTTATAGCATGAGAAGTTTCAACTACTACATTTCTTCTTCTTTCCAGTTCATTTTTCTGAGTTCCTTAAGACCATCTCTAAAAAATGCTCCATCTACAAGAATTTTCCTTAAAATCACTTAGATTTCCTTCCTTCCTAGTTCCCTTACTGGCATTGATAACTGTGGTTTGTTTTCTGGTCAGGTTTCTATAGGAGTTTGGGTGATTTTTGTTTATTCAAAATTTAATGAGAATGCTAATGCTATTGCCAATTTTAATTGTTTAGCTTGAAAGGGCACACATGATTTACATTAATTTTACCACCTTCATAACTAATTAGAATCTCAGCCTTGTGGCTATGCTTTTAGACAACTTTGCACTTTAATGTGACAGCAAAATACTGTTAGTCACTCTCTTGTGTGAAATTTTGTTCAGATTTATTGACATTATAAGGGCGTCTTAGAATCTGAAGACTAATCAACCTTACCTACAAATTTCAAAGTCAACACAGCGCAAAGCTCTTATTCAATGGCTTGCTGAAAAATATTGTATGTCAGTGAGATTTTTCTTTTCCTCCTTCATAGCGGTTCTGTGTTGGGCCAATTATTACCAGTGCATTGGTCAAGGATTTTAAAGATTAAAATCATATTTAATAAAGATCAGAAGACAATATGTAAAGAAGATCTCTTCTGTGAATATAAATGTATGTTGATGATGCAAGATAGCTTCAGTGGCAATTAACTTTTTGATTGTCAAATAGCTCCAGTTCTCACAGCATAAATATATATCCTAGCAGAAAGTAAAATTACCCTAGATGATCTTAGCTTCTGTACACTTAACCCATTGAGAATCTGCTACTATTTCTTGTGAATAAAATTGAAAGTATTTAGAAAAAAAAAAATGAACTCACACCATAGGTATGAGTTTAATGCTAAGCATTAGAATGATAACAGTAGAGGGGACTTGTGGGTGGAGATAAATGGTGATGTGTAATAGGGGAAGGGAGAAGAGTTAGAGGCTTAACTCAAGATGGAACAGAATCCAGAGGAACTGTAAGGAAGCTGGAAATAACATGGTGTATGAGTGGTAGCATAGCTGATGGTATGAAAAGGGAGAAACAGTGCCTCTTAGTCCCTCATTCTCCTCTCTTATGTGTGTATTCTTGACCCTATTCTTTTGGAGCAGTTTGTATGTGGGCCAGGTATAAAATGCTTCTGCCTAACTAATATTTTTTGGTACCATCTCCTGGTTTATCCTCTCCCTCCCAGAGAAGGTGGAAACTGGAAGCCTCTGCATCTGTGGATGTGTCTGAGCCCATTTTGCCTTTCTGTGGTACAGTCTGGGATTTCAATGCCTATGATTCATTCCTCTTCCATTGACTTATCATCAGCTATCACCTTCACTGACCAATTCCCCTGAGGAGGATTGCAGGCACGGAGTAAATATAACTTTCCCCAGGTGTCACAATTCTTCTAGAACTTATGGCTATTGCTATTATTTGTTAAGCAGTAGATGGTGAGTAAGAATCCTTTCCTTTTACACCATACTTGACTAGCTCTGCAGAAAAGACATAAAATCCAAGGAAGCTCATAGGAATGAAGAAGTAAGGTCTATTAAATTTGGCATATAAGCACCAGTAACTGAGGAAGGACATAACTGAAATGGGGAAAAAGGGGACTGTCTCATTTGGTTATCAGAAAACAGGGACTGAAGTTAGTTGCTGGTCTTTCAGGTTTGCATCTGTGCTAGGGAGGGATATACTGGGCTAAGAACCCACTTAAAATCCCTCGTGGCAGCCTAGCAATCTGAGGAATCCGCTCTAAGCCTAAACTAATGTCATCTGCAGCTCTGCAACATAACCTAGGCTGCTAAGAAGGCTGACAGAGTTCATGATTCGTGGCTAAATGTTAACTGATCAGAACTAGCAAGGAATGCTGTAAGTTTTCTCTCTCTCCTTTTGTGTATAGTTTTCCTTCATTATAATTTGCAGCCAATGGCAAATTTCCTGAGGGTGGATATTCTCTGATGCACAGCTTGTATGCTTATGTGTTGTGTGCGTGTATGTCTTGCCAAGTCCACCTCACCGACTTCATGAAAGGGTAGAATAAAAAGGGAGACTGAAAGGACTCTTCATGTAAAAGTGCTTGTATGAAGCAGTAGAAAAATCTGACTGAAGGAAAATGGGCAAAAATACAACAGTTTGTGTGACATGCAAACACATCTCTTATATTTGTAAAGAATACGGAAGAATACATTGTCCTACTGAAACTCACAGAAAAAGCTCTTGGTGACTGGATTTTCATGTGTGTAAAAATTAAGTAAAGCTACTCATTCTATAGAGTTCATGTGTCTAACATACAATGAAAATACAATGTGACAATCATTCATAATACTTATCCTCAAAGGAATTGCAGTGCATGCTGTCATTAAAGGTTTTTTTTAACTTAGGATGCTTGATTTGATATCTGTATATGTCTGGTTATCAATATATATGACTTAGTAAGGAGAATGATTTGGTTAAGCTGCTTCAAGTTGTTCTGATGAATGGTTGGTGTCTGGGTAAATTTTATCTGTTCTGAAAGACACCACTTTGATTTATCACTAACTGAAGTGGGCATATGCATGCACAGTGGAGAAAACTAATTTCTCTTTGACAAGGGCATGTAGAACAAATTAAAGGATAAGAAAAGCAGGCATATTTTGAAATATATCTTTAAGTATCCTTTTGAAATAAAATATTAATCATACTTCTAAACCAATTAAAAACAAATTATGCAGTTACACATTGACAGCAGAGATTATAGATTTATTTATCTGTATCAATGGATTATGAATTTGGCAGCAGCTCAATGGCTGTTCTCTTTTGACTGGTGAAACTGTAGCCAGTGCTGCAGAAAAGATTTGGACACAAGGAAAAAAAATATTCTGGTTTAATGGGGTTATGCCTGTCTAATGAAAGACACTTCAGCATTAATACAAATAGCTTCACATTCAGCTACTTTGTTTGGTGATTAGAATCTATAGCTCTAATTGGTTGTGCAGGACAGTTATCCTCCATTAACATTAGCCTGCACGTTCTTCTGATATCCAGCACGAATGAAAACTACAAGAGCTGCTGTTTCTTATCATCTTTCCTACAGACTCTGAATTAGAATGGGTTGTATTATTTAATGAGTTGTACAAAGAAGTCAACAGTCCTGTTTCTCAGAGCTCAGTATATTTTCCATAAAGCTTTGGATAGTTTGGTTTATCAATTCAGCTTGGTTTTTGGATAGGCCAGAGATTTATTTTGAATCTAATTCTTAAGCAGCAGATGTACTCTAGTTTAAAATGAGGAGAAAAATAGAAAAGTATAGATTACTAAGGGCTAAAGAAAGGATTCATTTCATCCTTCTTTTTTTTCCTCCAGCTCATCAACATCTTATTTACAACTGTATACAAAATGTAGCATTCTGCTTTCCAGTCATTGAGACAAAGCATGAGTTTTGTTTCTCCCCTTTTGTCTTGCATTTGAATGGAAACTCTATGCTATTACAGACACAATTGTGTGTATGGTTTTGTCAGTTAAAAAGAAGAGCAGTATATCCTGCTGGAAAGGATAGGTTTTGGGGAAAGAAAAACAAGTGTTACCAGTTCATTGCATCCAAGTCATAAAATAGATTGTTTCAATTCTCATCAGCTTTTTATACTCAAAATCTCGTAAACAAAAAAGTGTTTGTAGCAGTGCAAACCCAGTAATTTATTGTTAGTAGAATTAAAGCCTTATCTGTCTAATCAAAGAATTATTATTAATTCGGTTACAATGACATTAGCACATCAAGTTCAAATTATGTAAAGTTAAAAATATGTACATGAACTTTCTAGTGAATTTTCTTTTCTCTGGTGTCATGCTCATCCCACTTAGGTGAAAACCTTCAGTCTGGGGAACTGGTATTACACCACCATATAGGAGCCTACCTAAGCTCATAAAATACATGAATGTTAAACATAGCTTCACAAATACACTTATGTATTCTGCAGCATAGAAAACATATTTAGAAGTCTTTGGTCTTCAGTACTCCTCAATAAGAGAAGGTATTTATGCTCGGTTGAGTTGAAAGTTATTGGTGGTCAAGCAAATAACTGTGGCATTGAATCAGTGTTTTTAACAGTTCATACCTGGCAGATATAAAAGGCAAATATATTAGGCTGAGGTGGAAATCCTGAAATACTTTGCTTGTGCATAGGATTTGTGTTGAAGAACAAATCAGCACTGTAAAATATGGATGTAATATTCTTAGCATAATGTGCTTTATTTATGCATGTAGAATTCTTATTCAGCCCATACCTAGTCAATCACAAACAGCACGCAAGCAGTTCTTTCTTTCACAATTGTAGGCTGCAAATGGGTCCCCAGACTTAATTAGGAATAAGGCTGCTTAGAATAACTGTGAACTTTGGTTTCAGCTGTTTGTTGCAGTGGTCCACACAGTAAACCCATCAGTGGAAACAGAACAAGTAAGCACCCTGAGCTTTTTGTTCAATGCCAAGATTTGTTCACAGGTACTGAATGTTGCTTCAAAATTTGCAGAAATTCTGCTGTTGAGTAGCCTATGCCCTAACAGTTAACACTAATCATCCACATGTTGAAGTTCCGTCTATGTTTTTCATACCTCATTTATTTGTATAAAACATTTGTATGAGAATTTCCCTCCCGGGAGCTATGGAGAACACTATTAAAATAGGTGAGGTTGATAACATAGTTAAGTAGATAATAATACTGCAAATAGATACAATATTTGTCTTCTGTATTAGGGGTGACATTTATAATTAACCCTCAGAATAAACAAACAAAACACCTTACAATACAGAAACAGTCTAGAAGTCACTGTTGCAAAAAGTAGAGTGTATTATTGAGTAGAGAGGTACTATGAGATATTGCTGAATTGTTGACTGTAGTTGCTAAGGGTATAGCTGGCTTTGTGTAAGAAGTCACACCTTTCTATTTAGGTTTCTTTGTTTTAAACATATTAAGCATTGAGAGGAGTAGGTGGAAGAAAAAAGTTTGAGCAACGCTGAGTGATTTAAATCTAGCCTTCAAAATACAGGTAATTGAAGATTTCAATCATTACTCAAGAAGTTTGTTGTCCAATCCTCAAGAGAATAACTTCAGTTATGAGACTAGTTTTAGCCCTATGAGACATGTTTTAGCCTTTAGTTTCATAAGTAGATTCATTTTCCTGAAATTAAGTGTCTACAGCCTACATTTAGGTGCCACTATTACCTCTCCTGTAATGGAGCGAAAACAGTATTTCCAGAGAGAGCAACTCATTCTATCTTGTGATGAGGCCTCTATGATAGCATGGAGTTATTTCCCTGAATTGTATTCTGTGTCCCTGCTGTTTTCTTAGCAAAAATCCTGAACTAAATTTTTTAGTGCTTCCATTAGCGCAGATAATCCCAGCTTGGTCCTCTAACTTCATCATCTGTTAGTGCCTGGCAGCTGTTTAGCCTCAGCTAGTTTACTAAAGAAGTACAAACTGGTAGTTTGGTACAGTGTATGTAATCTCAAAGAGCTCATCTTTGGGTTTCATGGTGGGAAAACTAACCTCTCAGTTCAAATAATGCCTCTAGGTTTTTCTTGCAAAGATAAGCCCTAAAGAGTAAACAGGTATAAAACAATTGCTAGACTTGAAGTGATTAATGCACAAGAGCTGGAGACTCAGTGCAGAGGTAAAACACATGCACATCTACTTACAGAGTATCAGTTACCTTTGATAGCTGTGCTTGAAAAATCACCTTGCTAAACTCACCACAGGTGCTCAAGGCAGCCATGTCCGTTGAGGTGCGGTGCTGGTAGACTGATGTTGTCTCTTGAAGGAATAACAAAAAAATGATTCATTCTGAGGCTCAAATGAGGTATGTGGTGCTCACTGAACAGGACTCAGGATACCGTACTCACTACTTCAAAGCAGCTGTTGCCTAGGAAAAGCTTGTGTTGAGGGACAGAGACAGTATTGGCCTGGATGGGAATACTGCAGGGCTGACCAAGTGTATTTCAGCGAAGGCTTTTCCTAGCATTACATTTCTGTTGTCTGTGATAAAGCATGCAAAATGATGCAGCTTGAAGGAAACTAATGAGCAGACACATGAGCTGAATTGCAAAGCAAATTTCAGGAAATAACTTCTTTCAAACACAGACAGAACTGGGTAATCAGTCACTAATGACAAAGGCAATATTGCCTTTCAGAGTATGTAGGTACTGCATTGCAGCACGTAATTAACACCTAGCATTACAGAGCTCGGAGGCTATTTTGTTATAGTCAGAGGAAAAGGAAAAATTGGTGATTTCAGACCTGCTTTGTGAATCTGAATTCTGATAGCATTTCTTGAGTGGAATAAGAACAAAAAGAGAATCAAGACAATACTTAGTCTCTGTGTTCATTATCCCTCTTTGCAAACGTAGATGAAGTCATGCAGTAATAATCCCTTCCAGAGGCGTTATTGGAAACTTCCACCAGGTCTTTTGAGATCCTCTCTTAGAAGTTGCTTTATAATTGGTAAGCGTAATCTGTCTTTCTTTAAAATTGTTCTAGGCCATTTAAACGGCAATCTAAGAGTGAAGAAAAATACTTAATTTGTTCTTCATTTATACTCTGACATTTGCCCAAGTATTTACCAGCTTGATTCCTGGCTCAGTCATGAGATGTCCCCTGGAAGGCTTCTCCTTTACAGCAGCCAAATTTTTATGAGGTGTTTTCCATCCTACTTATAAAAGAAGTTTGCAACTTCAGAGAAACCAGAATATCTGACTAACTCAGACTGCAGCCTAGTGGGTAATAGGTGAACTTCTCTAGTCTGTTTATTTAGTTTTTAATAGAAACTTACATAAGTATGTGCCACATAAAGTTGACCTTGAAGTCATGATGGTCTAAGTCAAATGTTTCAAAACATTCACACTATTCTTGTTGATGTATGGCAGTATCCTAAACTTACAAAAATATCTATAACCTAATATATGGAAAGGTGTGATTTCTTCCTTGAAGCAAAAGTGTGGGTTCGATGTTTGCAATGAGGTTTACTATGAAATTTAATGTTGCTACTAAATTACATTAATGCAACAAAATCTCATTCTGAATCACAAGGGATTTTTGGCAGTACATTCAAATCAGTTTTATTGGTCAGAAAAGCTGTTGAACATTGTTAGATAAAAGTAATCATATTTAATATGTATTTCTAGTCACTATCAATCTATACATTGCCTTGTGGCCATTTGGAGAAACAGATAATGTTGTAATTCATTTTACACATTTGAATGCTATATTCCAATTTGCTAATCTGTCATTCTTTGATAAAACTGCATTGCAGCTGTTATTTTTCTTTGTTCTGCTCAGCTGCCTATTTAAGAAACAATTTTTTTTTTTTTTGTCAGTTGTGCTGGGAAAGAAGTCTGTTTTCTTCTGCATTTAGTAGGCACCTGTCAGTGTGCATTTTTTGTATATTAGGTTTGTACTTGGGCATGTATTTTTTCCTCTCATCACAGATGCACCAAGGAAAGAGAATGTACTTTACAATTCCGTTTTACTATTTCCATAACGTAATTTGGATTTTTACATAAGAAAGCTCTAGGATTTTTTTTTCATCTGTCCAAAACCTAAATGAAGTTGTAAATAATAATATTTACACCTTATATTTTCACTGATGACTCCACTTCAGGCTCTGTAACTGGATTTGTGGCTTCACTCACAATTATCATCCTCTTGCTTCCACTTGCAATATCTTCTACCCAGGACTCTTCTTGTTGTCATTTGTTTTTTCATGAACAAGATACAAAGCAAAAAATACTATTTCCTTATGAAATATTACTGTGTTACTTTTCAGCTCTGGTGACAGAAGCTTCCTATTAATTGTCCTTTGTAATTAAAGTTCTTTCTTTATGAAAAATGTGCTTCAAGTTTACCTTCTTGAAACTCCTTTTAAAAAAAATACTTTGTAACAGAATAGAAAATTGCCCATAAATTCTGTCGTCTTTGCCACCAAGAGATATAACCAAAGATATTAAGAAATGTGTGGCAAATAATGAGATTCCTAAAGTACACAGAATATAAAACAAAGACTGTTTTAGAATATTTCAATTTTTTTTTTAAATCAGTAATGCTATTGTGTCATTACCCTGGTGCAAATGAAATCTAAATTTGATCTGTAGTTTGCAGTGGTTGGCAATTTGTCTTTGGGAATTTCTCTTAGTCTCATATCAGTCTTTGTAAAATTTATAGAGAAGATAGAAAATGATCTTAAATACTTTGGAGTAGCTAATTTTTGCTGAGGTGCCAAAAAGTACTGCTGCAAATGAATCTGTTGCAGTAAGTGTTCTGGTTTAATAATCTGAAAAATTGTTAAAATCAAATTCCAAAGTTATTTTCTTTAGAATGGTAAACTGTCTTTATTACCAGAGGCTAGTTATTTTCTATATGTTAGCAGAATCTGCCATCTCAAGATCTAAAGGTACTTGGCTAAAATCTGTAGTCACTCAAACTTTATTTCAGAACAGGTCTTTTTTCTTGCAGTTTGTAATTATGCTTTTGAAAGATACCTGCATGGAAATTAAAAAAAAAGAAAAAAGAAAACAGAAAAGAAGAAAAACCCTTTTCCTAATGGTATTAAGTAAAATAAATGATTTACTGATCATGAAGACACACAGATAAAAACCTGAATTTTGGTAAGCTACTTGCATTTACAAACATTCTAAACTTAACAGAATTAATGTTTGGGGTTTTTTTAGGAGATATCCACGACCTTTTTAAAAGATTTATGTTGTCAAAAGTTCTGTGTAGAATTTTGAATAGTTGTCTCTGTTAAGATAAGCCCTCAGCATTGTATAACATTTACATTTTAATGTATTAGAAGTTGGCCTAGATCAGCCTATTTATGTCTCTGTTTTGAGATATTTCAGGCTCTTAGAATTTTAGGTGTTCAGATGGCCATCTTTGGGACTCATTCTCATTTATCTAAATTTAGGACGTTTGTTTATTTTAAGAAAGAAAAGAAGTAAAAAAAAAAAAAAAGAGAAAGAAATAAGATTTTGTCAGAATAAAGGTTTTTAGAAGGTCATTCTGCCTGGAGGGCAGGTAACCTCTCTAAAACCATTCTCTCTTCCTTTTCTTGCCAATCTGTTGCCAACTGGTGCCAATAGGACACCTCTGAAGTTAACGAATTGCCTTGAAAGATTTCAGTGTTGTTGTTTATACAGATATGTATGCATGTGTTGAAAAACATAGGACTAAATCTACTTAACCTATGCACATTTAACAGCTGGCAGACAGGTTGGGAGTGTGAGCCCTTCAAAAGGCTTCTCCAGTCGATACGTAAGTGTGATTATTGATGAAACATCATATTTGAGGGTCATTCATCAAGCTACCCTTTTGTAACAACTGTTGTGTTCACAATGATGTATGAACAGAATGCAAAGCAAAGTTCTAAAAAACATGAAAGAAAAAATAATTTTATACAACTGTTAGTATTTTGTTCATAGGCTGAAGAACATGATGTAAGGGTAAGTGGAAGGTGAGAGCTTCTTCTTCATTAAGGTTATCCAATCAAGGACCTTTTCAGTGCAAAAAGCGATAATATGTAAAGAGGGAAGTGATAGCCAGAACCACGTGGAGACATAAACTTAGTAAAAGAGCGGTAAAGGAGACATTGTCAGAGACTGAAAGCCTCCAGTCACTAACTGATAGGCCATTAAGAAACTCCAGACACAGCTTTGGAGAGGGCCACCCCACTCTCTCATCCCCCCTCATCAACAGGACAGGAGGAGAAAATAAGATGTAAAAGCTTGTGGATCGAAATAAAGACAGGGAGATCGCTTATCAATTACCGTATCATGGGCAAAACAGACTTGGGGAGGGGGGCCTGGAGCACCTCCTGCCCTCCTCCCGCTCTCCCCTCGGGGCTGGCAGGGCTGTTTCTCACCCCGTTTCCCTCAGCCCTTTTGCCCTTTCTTCCCCAGGCTTTCCCCGAGGCTGAGGGGCTCCGCTGGAGCCGGCCGGAACCGGCTGGAACCGGCTGGAACTGGCGGGAACCGGCTGGGTCCGGCCTGGGGCGGCCTCGCCTTTCTCCTCACAGCGGCCACCCTGCTGCTAGCCTTACACCGTGCGTCCTACCCGCAGGGCAGTGTGTGTGACCCTGTGTCTCCGGCACGCGGACCGAGCCCCGCTGCCGACTGAGCCCCCAAACAAGGCAGGCGCAGCAAAGTCCGCCCGCCCGGGACAGAGACCTTCACGGTTTTGGGTGCATTGGGCTGGGTCCCAGCGGCCGAGCAAGAGGATCCCCAGGCCCTAGAGCTGCTGGAGATGACGGTCATTTGTAACATCCCTTAACGCATAACGATAGATGATATTTCTACAGAAGAATATCTGCTGTAATAATGGTCAGGAAAAAGAAAATCTTGCCTTCATTCAGTGGGTGTTTCTGCACTTATACTCTATATTTGGTGCCTATTATGTAATGTAATAATAATATGTATATGTAATACATATAATATGTATAACTTCCTTTATTTCAACAGATATCAATTAATTAGACTTTGTAAGAGTGAGAAAAGAAATATGGTATAGTAACAAAGGAACTAAGAGAATAGAAAAAAACTCTCAAAATACTACTAATTTCTGGTATGTCAGTATTTAGTTATCTGTCCTTACAAATCCATGGACTATTTTTTATGATAGTTACAAACTCGAAAGCATTTTCCTGTTTTCAGTCTTGTAGACATTGATGCAACACAACGATAATGTAAGGAGAAAGTAGACATCATGTAAGTTATAAAGTCATTCTACTCCTGCTCCCCAAGGTACTCCTTCAGCCAGCAGGGAACAATCCATGGACTACCTCAACATTGCTTCATTCAATGCACATTCAATTTTATACAGGGATTCTGTATAATATATATACCCATATAGAGTACATTGTGATAGACTCCAATATAGTTTACAACTTAAAGCGCATGTGCAAGTTTCCTTAAACAAGATCATTATATTGCGCTGTCCAGTCCAACTAGTATGTTCACTCAGAATAAAACCATCATCTGAACAGAGTGTTAGCTGGAAGTTTTCCAGTAGAAAATGAAATGCAATGTAATCTAATCTGATACAGGCTTTCTATTTTACATGAACGAGAGAAAATACCATAGCACATACAGCAGAACTGGTATGTGACATTATTGCTAATGGGATATAAACAGGCCTAAACCACTTCTCCAGTTGATGCCACCACCTCTGCTGCTTCCACTCCTGCCGAAGTGGCAAGCTGAGCACACTAGGGTTCACTAGGAGACTTGAGAAGATTTCCAGCAGTAAAAAAGAGGATTAGAAGCTGGAATATCATCATTGTTCTTTAAGAAGAAGTAGTACAATATCATGTATTTTAACTGGAGAAGAATAGGAGATACTCTGAATAAAATTTAGATAACGTATAACATTGGGAACAGACATAGCTCTTTTTTTTTTCTTTCTCCTCAAAGAAAATTAATCTTATGGAAGGGGATTGGTTTATCTGAGCAAACTTGCTATATTTTCATTATATTTTTATTTTCTCAGGAGATCTGACTAGAGAAGAATATGCTTGTGTCTTATCTTGTTGCTTGTTTGAGACCATAAGAGAAAGAGTAATTATTCTATTTCTTTTATAATTCTTCAGCGTTATTCAAACTGAATGCCTTAGAAATGGCAAAAAGTAGTACTTAGTGAAAACACTAAGAATTGAAACATTTAAAATAAAATTTTGATCTTGAATACAATCATTCACACCCAGAATAAATTCAATGGCTAAACTCAATTGTGTACTTCAAATTTTCTCTGTTATTAATATGAGAAGACTTTAATTTTTCAGATATGACACTATTTCTTTAAACTGCAAATTCCTAACACAGATTTTATTCAAGTTCAATATTTAAAGATAAAAATAACTAAAGATAATTGTTTGAAACAAGAAGATGAGATTTCAGATAAATAAAGAAATAAAGAAAAAATTAAAAGCAAACTGGAAAAAAGTGAAACTGTAGATTCAACTGTATAGACCTGTATTCAAGTAAAACTTCTTATTAAATTCTCAGGGTAAATCTCTGGCTCAGCAGTAATCAAATTTCTAGAGAACTATTAGCAAAGGATAAACTTACTGCCTTGGGTCCACCATGTTCTTAATTATCATTCATACCCAATAATGTAAATATTAATGAAAGAGAGATATAGTTCTTCAACTTTGGATATGATTGGAGAAATAAAGGATTGTGTTGGTTCATATGGAGTGAATTGGACAGCACTCTGTATAATCCTATTATGTGGACACATCTGAAAATGAGACACGCTGCTTCTTTTTTTTGCCTTTTCATTAAAATATCATATAATTATTTTTTTAATTTTTAAAAATCTGAAATATAAGATTACAGTACAGATGCTCTAAATAATCATGTCAGACTTAAAGTCTTAAGAATAAATCCAGAAACAAACCATTTTAAAAGACTGTCATCCTCCAGGCTGAAGCTTTTGAGATATATTGAGTAGTAATAGTGAACTTCATCTAGTTCTTCATGTTATTCACCTATTGTAATTCTTTCCTCATTTCATTCACAATATGGTATCTGCTCTTTATGAATTAGATGCAAATAAATTTTTAGAATTTTCCATGCTAGTGATGGAAATGACTATGCAAATTTTTATTCTTTCCTTCTTTTATTCTTTCTTAGAAGAGACTTAAATCAATTAGTCTTTGCAGTCAATTCATAATTGTATAACTTGATTTTCTTTGGAAAAAAGTACTTATACACAGTTTTTAATAATTCTTATCAGGTTTGTCAGGTGTAAGGGAGATATTTTCAGAGAAGCATACAAAAGAAAGTATTTGGCCAGCCAATAAACAGAACCATGACATATCCCTCAAGTCTCGTATCACTTTAATCAAGTTCATAGAAAACAAATATTTGCTGAACCCCAGATATCAGAAGGTCTCCAACTCCTTTTACTCTCTTATTATACATAAATGACATATATGAATATTCAAAATATGCAATTGGAAAAAAGCATATAGTGGCAGGGACTGTTGTTCCTGTTTTGAAGAATACATTTTTTCTGTATTTAAGACTCACCATTAATTTCCCAGTGCAGGACTTAGTAAGTACTTGTACACTTGACACTTAGTAAGTGTCAGTTTCTTCTCTCTATGTTCTGTTAATCCTGTTTGTGCAGAAAAATGTGAATTATGCCTACAACACTGAATTGCTTAACCATGAGTAGAACCTATTCCAATCATATGAAGACAAAAGCTCCCTTTGAGAGTCAGAAACGATCAGAAGTTAAAGTTCCCTTTACCTCCCCTGTTCTTTGTTGGCAAATGGCCCATGATATCACGAGAAATACTAAAAGCAGTGAAGCAATTGACACAAAAAGGAAGCCTAAATGAAAAGCATTGATAAGTCATGAAGTATTTGTAATACATTTGTTTCTTATGTCAGTCATATCAGCTGGAAAGACGCGATGAATTCTTTACAAAAAGCCCATGCACATTGTTTTCAGCACTATTGGAAAATCACTTAACTGTGGTAAAAAAAAAAAATAATTGTTGTCATGAAGCTTTATTTCTCTTTTATTTACAGTCAATACTTGTCTGCTGTGAGACAACTGGGCTACATTAGTCAAAATATTTTGATTCTGTTCATTATTTCTAAAGCCACAAAGGCAAGTCCAAAGACAAAGCAATTGATCCCATAAAGCAGACTTGTAAGTTAGCTCATGCTTGCATTATCAAGAGCATCTACATCATCCTGAAATAAAAGGTGAAAATGGGCTGAGCTGTCTAGTCTGCAGAAGATGGGAATTTCACACATGCTTGAAAGACTCACCAGAATCTCTCACTCTCCAGAACTGAGTTCCAGATAATTGACAAGATTCATAGTTACAGACCTCCAGAAATGAATGAATTCCAGTTTGTACATTTGGAGTGAATTCCAATGTTTCCCTGTTTTAGTGCTTCAGGTTTTGATGTGGGGACAACCTTTAAATAGTTTCATGGAAGAAAAGCTAAGTCATTAAATTAATTAGTGGACTACTGTGAGTTGAAATATATTTTGTTCAAAAGTTGTTATTGTGAATGTTTTAATTGTAACCATTGTGCTAAGAACCTGTTGAAAGGCATTTGGTATATAAAGGGATTGAGGGGGAACAAATGAGACAACAGCGAGACTGAAGGAAGAAAAGTTTTGATTAGCACTTTTTTCCTATTATTTTATTTTATTTTATTGGCAGCTCTTAAACTGCTCACCACACATTTTGACAGGCAGGCAAGCAGCATATAAAGGTGTTCTGGGCTAACCCTGGTAAGCAGCTAAGCACCACACAGTTGCTCGCTCAGTTGCCCTCAGAGCAGGATGAGGAGGAGAATCAGAGGGGTAAAAGTGAGAAAATTTGTCGGTTGAGATAAAGACAGTTTAATAAATAAAGCAAAGCTGCACACACAAGCAAAGCAAAATAAGGAATTCATTCACTACTATTGGCAGGCAAAAGTCCAGCCCCTTTCCTGGAAAACATGGCTTCATCACATTAACGGTTACTTGGGAAGGCAAATGTCATAACCATGAACATTCCCCCTTCCTCCTTCTTCCCCAGCTTTTATTGCTCAGCACAGTCTCATGGTGTGGAATATCCCTTGGGTCAGTTGGGGTCACCTGTCCTGGCTGTGTCCCCTCACAACTTCTTGTGCACCCCCACCACTGGCAAGGCAGCGTGAGAAACAGCCTTGGCATTGTGCAACCACTAGTTAGCAATAGCTAAAACATCGATGTGTAATCAACGCTGTTTTGGTCCACAGCACCATACCAGCTGCTATGAAGAAAATTACCTGCATCCCAGTCAAAACCAGTATAAAAATTCTGCCCTGTGCGATTGTTGGTTTGGTAGCAGCCTGCATAGCATCCTGTTCCACCTAAAAATTAGGCCTACTATCAAGCAAGATTTGAGATAAAGTATTCCGTTAAGTGTTCTATGAACGTGAACAGTAAGCAGCAGTTACAATGTTTACAACTAAGGTAACAAAAATTAATAAAATTAAGTAAAACTTTGCCTGAAACTTTTACACAGTGGCTGTCACCAAGTGTTATCTGCATCATTTTGTTCTGCTGTACAAACACGGGTGCATTTGGGCAGGAATTCTCCCTCAAAAATTAAATCTCTCATGTTTTGATTACAGGTTAACACATATTACCTCTTTTATGCTCACAGCCTCAGAACACTACTGACAAATCAAACTTTGGAACTTTACAGGAGTCTTAAAAGTTTTCAAGTAATGCTGCAAATACCAGCTTTAGACTGAGAAGAAATAGATTATACCTTAAATTCTCCCAGGACAAGAATAAAGCACATTCATTCTTTCTAATATCAGTTTTGTGGGGCTTTATTTTGAATACTTGTTTATTGATTTGATTATTGTTATTCATTTAATATTAATTTTGGCAGCAATTTGATCACTGTAATGTTTTGGTTTTAATAAGCTCTGGAAAAAAAATTGAGCATATTAGTCTAATTATTCTTGCTTATTGGTATGTATTTATTTGTTTATAATCCTTTTAAATTATTGTACGTATCATCTGGCACCTATCAAATTCTAAAACGTGTCATAATCGCACTAGTTAAAAGATAACTCAAATGAGAAATTTGCAAGATATTTAGGGTTAGATGCTATTTTTTATTTTTATTGATGTGAAAATCTTTCACATAGTCACTGTAGAATAGAATATTTTCATTCCCTCTCTTCTAAATGTATGAATTAAAATAACTTATTTCTTCAGTGTCACAATCCTATACTCATTTTACCCCACTGGGAAAAAAAGAATCAACCTTTAGTAACTCCTAAGAACATTCATAATTGTAAGCTTAATTTAATGTGACATACCTCCTGCTTACTTTCTAGTTATTGCAAATAAATTCTAGTTGTATTACACTTCTAAATGTAGTACTCTCATAGGTGTTAAATTAGTATCATTTCAAGTCTGTTTATTCACAGAATAAGTTCATTCCACTGCAATGAAATATGAAATGGCTGATCATATATTTTCATACCTGCTTCTGAACCCAGTCTAATTAGCAATACAAGTTCTTGTGAACATTTTATACCCATGCCTCAAAGCTTGTTCCCCACTGAAATCCCATTCATGTTCCTGTGTTTAGTCCCTGCCTTTTCCAAAGCTATCTGGGCATTTTGCTTTGAAGTGCTATTCCATGAGTTCACAGAATATGGGGGGTTCTGCTGCTACAAGAAAAATGAATGCAAGCCAGATATATTAGAGCTCAGGGTAATTACAAATACCAGCACACATGTAAATAAATTTAAATCTCACAGATTAAAAAAAAAAAAAATCTTGTTCCTACTGGAGCAAAGATAAGAAGTTTTATAAATTCGATACATTTGGAAGATGGTAGGCAACATATTGGCAGTCCTTTTGTTTGTTTGTTTGTTTAACATGTAAACTAATGCTAGAAGATACTAAAAATTGGAGTGAATATGTCACCTGAATGATGCCTAACATTTTGGAAAATGAACTAGAGCCTCTAGAGTGTAGAACAGAAGCATTATGTCTTGAGCTAAAAAGGTATTGGTCTCTCATTTGAAGGCTGATCATGGTTGACTCAAGAATACTTGGATTATAGATGAATCACGATATGAACCATAAAAAACTATGTTAAGTTGAAATCTAACAGGCATGTAAATATTTTAGAGAATCCTATACCCATGAACAGTTTCTAGCAATTATATTTGCTATCTCATTCCTTTCTGCTCCATTAATTTTGAGATACAGCCCTGTAATAGATACTGTGGAAAACAGTGCTTTACGAATCCAGCATGAGCTGCTTGCATCGGGTTTCTACATTTTTTTCAGTAGTTTATTCCTTATCAGGCTTAATCACCCCAGATTCAGACATTTCAGCTATGCCTACCCCATAAAGAAAACAGGACTAACGCTCTGGCTGGGGTACTGCTCTGCGTGTGTCTCTACGGCTGCTCTGCTAGCACTCACGCTGGTGTGGTTTCAGTCTGTGCCAAATAGCATGCTCTGAAACGGTGCCCAGGCATGATTTAGGGGAAGAGAATAGGGCAGGGGCTGTTCCCAGCTGGCAATATAGATAAGGTAAATCTGTCTTTGGTAGGAGAGGAGGGGAGGCTGTAACCATATGGACACAAGCTCAATGTCACCATTTGGCTTTATGGGCAGAGAACAGTTGCTGGCCTGCTGTATTTAGCAGTGCAATTTGCAGGCTTAGTGGGGAGATGCTGATGAATTCCTTTGAGCAATACCTTTGCAATTTATCTTTTGTGCCCTGTGGTAGATTATAATCTGCTTAAAAAGGCAATCCCCACTCTCCACTCCCTTCTCATGTTAAAAAAAGGTCTACCATTTAGAGAAGACGGTTGGCTTGCTTCTATCTTTTCATTGTTTTCCCTCCCTTATGAGCACTGCTGTCTTGCCTGCTGTGAGTAGATCTACTCACTGCTTGTTCACAACATGCTAGTGCCACCATCGGTACCCTTCTGGTCTCAGTTTGGATTGGAAGGGACCTTTAAAGTTCATCTGGTCCAACCCCCCTGCAATGAGCAGGGACATCTTCAACTCGATCAGGTTGCTCAGAGCCCCGTCCAACCTGACCTTGAGTGTTTCCAGGGATGGGGCATCTACCACCTCTGGGCAACCTGTTCAATGTTTCACCACCAACATCATAAAAAATGTCTTCCTTATATCTAGTCTGAATCTACCCTCTTTTAGTTTAAAACCATTACCCCTTGTCCTATCGCTACAGGCCCTATTAAAAAGTCTGTCCCCACCTTTCTTATAACTCCCTTTAAGTATTGAAAGCCTGCAACAAGGTGTCCCCGGAGCCTTCTCTTCTCCCTCCTCTCCCCATCTCTCCCCTCTGCCCCCGCAGACAGGCCTAGGTTGGATACAAAGATAGAAAGACAGGCTTCTTTCCTTGCAGTGTGAACACCCACTCAAAGGCTTTGCAGTTGAGGTAAAGGAAACATGGCATTAAACTATGTTTTGTGCTTTGTTCTAATGAGAGTCCTTTGAAAGAATCTTCTACCTGAAGCCTTGCACTCTAAGATCATGGGCTGCAGAACTATGGAAATGCTTATTGGCTTCAGTATTCAAGGGAGGTGAGTCAATAACTAAGAAGTTAAAACCTGTCTCTGTAATGTCCAAACTGGATTTATTTTTATATATATTCTTGCCATGGTTGCATGCCTGACACAAAGGACTGGTGTAGACCTGCTATATTTAGAGATCTGATGAAAGGAAATGTTGTTGGGTAAAGCTCAATTTTTTATTTCTTGTTGTATCTGCTTCACGTGGCTTATTGGTAGTGGCAAGACCCAAGGAAAAAAATATGGCAAAAAACTCATGTGGTGAGAGGGCCTTGAGGAAAAAGTAGGAAAATGTTGGTATTTACTAGACAGCAGCAACTAGGGAATTGAGGAATGTACATAAGATAAAACTTTAGAGATGCGAAGCAAGTTATCACAGAAAGAGGGAAGTTAGAGAAATCTGATTAGATATTACCTGCAGAATATATAGGCTTGAGAGATGTCAGGATAAAAAACAACTTTTAGAAATAAATAGAACAGTGACTGGGCAGTAGAAGTAGTAGTAAAAGTAAAGTTGATCTAGGAAAGTCCTTGAATTTAGTTTGCCCGCTTGGATGGACAAATGATGAAATCTGAGAGGAAAAAAAAAAGCTGAAATAAAATGTGCTATTGAAAGAAAAAATCTATGACAACTTCCATAGGTGAAACATAACCCTTAACTTGCTAGTAGTGTCCAGCCACATCAGTTGGGAATTGACACTGTCTGCATTTGTGAAACAAAGATGTTCAGTAGTAGGTTTGAAAGAAAAAAGCCAAGCACCAATCCGGATTTAAACAGCTACGTATTAGCAAATCAAGTCATAACAAGAACTGTCAGTTTAAACATAAATAGATTATGCTCAGATTTAAAATATGCTGTCTTGGCTTCCGCTGGAAATCAATCAGTGGATATTTACTGAACTGGAACATTCTTAACATTTTCAAGTTTTTTGATATTGGAAAACTGAGTGTCTTATGCCTTCATATGTCTAACGTTTCTCTCCTGAACAGTAGGCAGGAAGGAAAATTAAAAAGTAACAGGCTTTGTGAATATGGCTGAAAATAGCTGACTGTGGTAAAGTGATTCTGTTAGGATGTATTTAATTGCATGAACCACAAGCATACCCCGATCCAGGTACACACTCTACATCTGACCCTTGCCAGGATGGGACCTGAACATACATATTTTCTATGGTTTTGAGAAAGAAAGTGATAACCTGCTAGGGTCAGGTTCCCAAAGAGGGACTCCTGGGAGTGTTATAGAGGGAACCTGCCCTGTCTGAACAGCTTTCTTAAAATAGCTGTTTGAGCATAATATATAGGTTCCCTGTGTGTTCATCTACTCTGCAAATCTATGGTAAGAGTAACATCTAAAATTGTAGTATCTTAAAGGCCAATTTACTAAAAGGACCTGGGAACTCATTTTAATAACCTCTGATCTGTGAATTTGCAAAACTTAGAGAAAACAGATTACCTGAGAGAATTAACCAGCAATTGGATCATCAAGTGCCTATCTGTATATTCTGTCTGTAGCTTTTCAAAGTGACTCAGTACAGGTCTTGTCTAATGAAGAGATTTTTGTGATAAACTTCAAAAATAGCAACTAAATTTTACTTTCTGTAATATTTCCACTTTTACTTTGAAGTGTCCGAAGTTTTCTTGATACTTTTCTTCCCTATCCAATCACTTTTAGAGTTCATGGACTTTCAAGACTGTTATCATGTAGACATAACGACCCTTTGAATTTGGGAAGAATTTTCCATTATTCTTATCTCTGTTCAATGCATCTGTTTGTAAAACCTGCTATGTTGTGTGGTTCATCTATGCAAGGTGCCATATTATTTGTGAGAAAACTTTTTTCTTTCAGTGTGAAGTGTGATCATTAACTTTTACCAGTCACCTTACAGAAGATAATTTTAATTGTCCAGAGCTTTTGAATACCAAAATGCAACAGAAGAAATCATTATCTTTTCACATACACACTGCAAGCTGAAGAAGATGCTAAGTTCATTGAGTAAATTATTCATTGTGACTTTTTTTGTTCAGCTCTAATTAATGTTTTCTGCTAGCAGGATATGTTTAATACATTATAAAGTCACAGCTTGTGAAGAATTGTAGTCCTAGTTCTAGTTTCATTTGATAAAAGGGTTGGTTTGTTTGTTTGTTTGTTTTACATTTTCCCAGATTTTTTTTCCTTTGGTTTTCATAGTAAAGTGGTTTAGTTTAATTGCAGTGTAAGAATGCCAAAAGTTTAGGAAGCTATTTTTCCTTCCTACTGTTGTTGATGGCTCATATTAAGAAAGTAATGACCGTGTAGTGTGTTACATATCTACCAGCTGTTTCATTTTGTTCTTCATATAGAGCTACATAGGTGTTTTTATTGAAGTATAGAAGATGATGCAATATTGTTTTGTGGTTTTGGTGATGGCGTATCTTTAGTACAGCAATATGAAGCTCAGGATTTATTTATCCATGTGTCCAAAGGCATACCTTCAATGAGAACTAGCACAAGCAAAATGCTAGAAAATAATAAATACTAAAGCTTGACACTTTTTCGTTATTATTCTATTTTTTTTCCTTGTAACTGCTGTTGATGTTAGGCTTTCTGTTCACATGGATCAGTGACAAAGATGTTCCAAAAGTGGCTTCATGGGCTTCAGTTTCCGGGTGCAAAATTTACCGACTTCAATAAATAGCTATGTTTTAATTAGCACCTTCCTTAAACGAAAGCAGTTTCTCCATGTTCCCAGCAGAAGGTAATAAAAATATAGGTAAAAATTACCCCAAGAAAATTACAGAGAAAGCTAAATTCTGAGTGCTGTTAGAAGATTAGTAAAATTCTCTACAGTGACTAGATGAGACGTAGAGCCTACTTGGGCTTTTTGCAGAGCAACCAGTTCCAAAGAATGAAAGGAGATATTACTGTATCATAATGAGGTAATAATACTTAGTAATTTTTTTCATTGTACTAGATTAGTATTTAACTCTTCCCAGAAAATTTCTGTCCTGCATAGGCACACATACATACTCTTTCCTCCTTTGAAAGAAAGCAATATTTGGCCTAGTTCAGACCCACCAATCTGCTTTGTGCAATTGCATCTGAGAAGAAAAAGCTTCAAAAATTAACAAATGCATCTCCTGCCAACAGGGTTGCTGAACCATTCATCTGCAAATAGGACCATCAAATGTTTCTTGCAATTGCCAAGAAAGCGGTATCCTGTTAATTCTTCTGTTCACTTGTTTGCTTTGTGGTAGGTTGCAGCAATCTAAAACACCTTTTTGGTTAATGAGGAACAGCCGATTTTCAAACACAGAAAAGTACTTGCATAAACATTCACGCGAGTTGGAGATACTGATTAAAGAGGAGTTTGGTAACCTACTTCATTAACTCCTAATGGGAGTTGTGATCCTAACTTCCCTTTGCCTTTTCTTGAAGGCCTTTCCTTTAGTGTTTGGCTTCTGCAATACTCAGTCTCTACTGTCTTTACTGTTAAATTAAGCATTGCATGAAGTTAGTCTAATATATAAAGGCATGAATTCTGATCTCCAATGTGCAAGTTTAGTGATGGTCACTGATGGGGAGTAGAAATTTGAGTTTAAAGCAATACAGGTTAGAACAGATATTGGTGCACTATATTTAATATTTTACCAAATCTAAAAACCCCTCATACATCTATATTGCTGTGCAAACTATTTACTAGTTTGTATACTAGCTTGTGTAAATTAGTACTGTTCCTCCTAAAACTTTTTGTTTTATTCCCATTGTCCAACGCGATCACAAAATACCCCCACCTGTATGTATCTGGCTATTTTGTCTATAAATAACTAGTAACTATCCTAAGCTAAAAGCATTCTTAATTAAAATGAAGGTTATAAATCTTATTTGATGAGAAGATTATGATAGTTTAGTTACAGCTACAGTTATGCTAAAGAATTATTTGAAATTACATAAATCAAAAGTTTGTCTTTTAACAACTGTCTCAAGGAAATCATATCAGTGTTCAAACTCCAAGTAACTTTAACTCATTCAATTACTTAAAGCCTGATTCAAAGCTTGCTTGAAAAATTAGTTTAAAATCACAGATAGTTCAATTTGGATTTATGTTTGGGGGTTTTTGTGGTTCTTTTCCCAATAAAGCAAGTTGAACATAATTCCAGTTGTAATAGTTGCAGTTTCGTTGTTTTAATTTTGTAGGGGAGTACATTTTAAGGTAGGTCAAAATTTGAACTGTCAAATGTGGTATTGTGTGTTCAGCATTATCTTGTTTATGAATCTTATTAAAACATCAGTTATTTTAAAATGGGTATGTACTTTGTAATATAACTTGTATTCGATCCTTTCTTGAAGTGTTGAGCCACAGATAATATTGTTCTAATTAAATACATGGAATTACATGCGCAGGAAAAACATTGATTTATATTGTTTATATGTGGTGATGATAAGTATACAGACATGTATGAAAATAATTAGAATTATTAAGTATATTCAACTTTGTGATCTTTGTGCAGTTGTGTCAGAAGTATGTAAAAACATTTAAAATTGCAGGTGTTATTTTGCACAGCCTTTGGGAAAGCTATGCAATGAGTAAATAAAGGTCACTTAGTGTTTTAAAGTTATATGTGTTCTGAAATAAACGTAGATTGTGTGATGGCCGCTGATGCTAGTTAGACACTAAATTTGTACTATAGAATTGTTTCAATATTAGTATTCTGTGCTTTCAGTAGTCACATGCATGTTTAAAAGGACTTTTATATTTTTATGAATGCATCACACGTATTAACTGTAGCTTAAATACATCCCTACATTTTTTTAGCTAATAGTTTTTAAAAGAACAATGTGTGTGTGTGTCCAGGGATTGACAGCGTCCTGGTGACATCTTGTACATCGTTAATATTTTTTGCAGCATAAGCGGGTTTTCCTCATCTGCAAATACCTACTTCCCTGACTCCAGAGCCAAACTGTGTTAGCCAAGCCAGATAGAAGCTAGATAGTCACCAGCTTTATTTCTATAATGATATCTTTTTGTTCAGCTGTAATGCTGGTCAGATTGCTCTGCTCTGCAAAGAGCCATTTCTCATCCCACAAGTTTGATTTTCAGCAGTTCCATTTCTCTGAATCTCCAGTTCCAAAGTGATAGGAACATATAAGCACGTAGTAATGGTCATGGTAAAAAGTCTATTTTTCGGGTGGACTTACTAGCATTGTATCTGCCTTTACTAATACATCTGCATGATTCAGATCAGAAATGGCTTATGCCCCACTGGCTCAGAGCACAGGGGAAATTAGTGTGACAGCTTCCACATAACCATACATTAAGATCTCTTTTTTCTCCTTTATCTGGCCTGCAAATCTTCCTCCTCACTTCAGTGCTCTTTTCGAGTCCACAGTGTCTGTTGTCTCCCACTGCATTTGGTTATACAGATATCACAACAAATTTTGGAAGTAACACTGATTTGAAGTTAACGTACAATGGACAAGGGAAGTGTGCGAACTTTTATATATCAACTTAAATTCCAATGTCTAATTTAAAATGCAGAAATTAAGCATGTTTTCCTGAAAGTGCTGGACACTTCTCCTCTAAAAAATAAACTCACAGAAGAGCTTTTGTTTAAGGGAACAAATTTGAAAAGCTGATCTTTGGCTTACCATTGATTAGAGAGTCCCTAGTGAAAAAGTTGCATAAAGTTAGTATTGGCTTTCTGCTCGCCCTTTGCTGAAATCCAGTGCGCAGGTGCTGCAGGGTTTACACTGACTGGTTGGTTGCAGTTATCTTCCACTGACACTCCTTGTGGTGTACGGAATTCTGAAATATTTCTGTCAGATTTATACACAATTTCTTTTGATATAAGCAACATAAGGAAGATGGGGTGTACCTGCTTTTTCTTCACAAACTTTTTTCCTCATATTCAGAAATCAAAGGTAATTAGAAAATTGTTCTTATGATGGAGGTCTGGATAAATCTTAGCACTGAAGGAATCACTCTTTGTATATTTTTTTCCTAATACCCAAGAAGAAGCATCGTAACTGTTTTCTCGAGTTATGTTGTTTAGTGTGGGAGCATCTAAATTGCATCACAGGTAGTAATTATCCAGAGATTTCATTAATTTTGTACCCACTTATCTTGTATATTAAAAATGATAAGTAGACAGTTACTATAAACTGTATGCTGGCACCTTTTTTTGTCTTGCCTTCTTTTTTATTTCTTTGCATCTAATTTTGGAGTTTCTTTCCCTGCAGCATCTTAATTCTATTCATTCTTTTGACACAAGCCTGCATTATTGGAAGGTCACATTTTAAATTTTGGAGAGCTTTTTCTGGCCATAAAATGTAATCTGCCATATTAAGCAAAGATCACGGCAGATGGTACTGTGTGATTTTTCTTTTTCACTTCATTATCAGTTAGTTTTCTGAATTTCAGAGGATTATGTCAGGTTCTGATGTCCCCAGTTTAATATTTATCAGGCCAGTAAAGGTGCATTGAAGATCCTGATACATGAGAAGAATTTATTTAGAACTGATTCTGGCTTTAATAAAAATGCTATCTGGTATTAGTAACCTTAACTTTTGGGTTTAATGAGTCTAAAAATATTTCTTCCACATTCTCCAAAACCCAAATGAGATAAACTAAATCAGCGGTTTTCTTAGAGAACTGTGTTTGTGCAGAATTTCCTGATTTCTTCATCATAGAGAAATGATTGCCCTTTTATTCATTTATTACACTAAAGTGGTTGAATTTTTTAGTGCTGAGGCATTTATTGGACTAAAACCACGTTCTCACACCTGAAGAAAGGCAGTCTCTCTGCTAATTTTAACCAATACCAGCTTTTTCTCAATGAAACAGCATTTTACAGAGACATAAGAAAAGCTTTTATGTGCCTCGCCTCTTTCACCTCCCAGTATGAAAATGCAGCATCTGTGGAGGCTATGGGGGATTATTACAGAAATCTTCATAAATAGCACAATCTCCGTTTTAATCATCTCTCGAAACAGGGCCTGCTCGTTCTCCCGCATGAGGCACTCTCTTTTGGGGTTTACTTTTTATGTCCTACCCATCCAAAGCTAAACTAACTTCAGCTTTTGGTTAGTGATTTTGGGGAAACTGGAAGGGTAACAATGATTATAATATTAAAACCTGATATTGAGCTGTGTAGGAAGGTCATAGTAGTAAAAAAATTCAAGGGGAATGAAGGAAAAGTGAGAAGGGGAAGTGACTTATAAAAAGACTGTTATCACTTTTAAAATTACTAATAACTCAGAACTGTAAAATGTGATGCATCTGAAATAACAAAGCTATAGAAGGAGGAAATTCGGTCATATGTCTGTTATAGGCCATTTAATCAAATCAGGAAAGAAAGTAAAACCGCTGCTTAAATATTGCACAAATGAAATATAAATATGCACAATGAAAAACTACACTTTTACAGGGACTGTAGCTCAAGACACAGGTTCTGGACATCTCAACATATAGTAGGAATAACATTGTTTTTTTCAAACATTGAATTATGATTTTTCTAACAAAATAGGTATGGCATTGTTCTATAAGCAGGACATTGCAGGCTGTCAAGGGACTTGAGGGTTCTTCCCCTGACTATATGCAAAGTCAGCAGAAAAAGGAAGGCATGACCAGTAATATTTAAATGTATATACTGAAATCCACAAAGGATTTAGGATGGATGCAGGTGCCTAGTTTAAATATCAGACACAGTCCTCAAAACCACAATGTGACTCTAGGCATCTGTAGGCACTTGAAATTTTGCCAGTGAGTTTCTACTAGTACAGGCAATTCTCTTCCAAATCTTTCCCAACTTGGTAGCACTGAGCAGCTTAATGCATCCTACCCGTCTGCCTTCAGCTGGAAACCTCTGCATAGGCATTCCCCCCAGGCCAATCCAGAAAGTGTGTTCAGAGTGAGAGGGGCAATACGCATATCTCCTTTTACTAAAAATAGCAAGTGGTGTTGCTTCCCTCTTATGCTGTAGCACAAAGGTGGTGATGTTTAGTATATGGAGAACCTGAATTTAGTACCCCTCTCACTGGAGGGACACTTAACCTCCTGTGTCCAGAAGAAAAAAATATTTACAGAGGACTCCTGTCCCAGAAAAGTAAATCTGATGTAATAAATCCAGCTATTAGAAAGTAGGAAGGAGGTAGTCTGAGGAAAGGCTCAGCTGTGATAGTGCTACTCTGTGTGATACTGGTAGAATGTGTTCTGCCATAGCATATTTTTTTAAAGGGGTGGGTCAAGATAAAAGACAGTGTATACTACTGATGTAACACTGGAATAAGGGAATTTTCAGGAGATATTTGAATGAAGGAGAATAATTTGATGGACCAGACCAGTGAAAAATAAACATTGTAGAAAAGGAAACAGAATATCTGGGAGCTGAAACAGGATGAAATTAAAAGTTTTCAAGTCAAATTTGATCACGCCATGGCCATGAAATACATCTGTTAAAAGAAAAGAAATGGCAATCAAGGACTAGCTGTGCTACAGTCTCTGGCAAAATCTGTAGTAGTTCTTTATTTGGACTGTGCTTCCTCTTCCTTCTGCTTAGTGTTTTACTGCACCCCTTGCAAGTCATTCTCTAAGAATGATCCCTACCCCCAATGTGCAAAAGGCAAACCTATCAGCTGAACAACGAGCATTTTTATTGGATAAGCAATATAAGCTTCTCTTTTTATTAATAATTTAGTGTCGCTCAGGCAGTTTTAAAGATCTTTAATGAATTATTTTATACTTGGAGTTCTCTAACACACTATCCTGGGTATTTCTAATTTTACTTAGCATAAAAGAAAGCTGCCACTGATACAAAAGATGCTAAAGGACATTTAAAAATAGAAATTGTTCTTGTCTGCAGGTTCATAAAGTGCAGATGTAGTCTTGTTTGGTCATTTTCAAGCAATTTTTTTATTCTTATAATGACTCTCAAGTGGTTTGCTGCAAAATTCAACTCTGACTACAGCTAATTATTCTAGTAATTTACAAAAATTTGTAATGCCTACATTTGCTATCATATACTTTGTAGTGACAAGAAAATAAATAGTTTTTTATTATATACATCTTAATTACTTTAAACTTCCTTTGAAAAGTTATATCAGGAAAGAAAGAAAAAGAAACAACTGAAAAAATTACATTGATCTTTGCACCCTTCTTTAATCTGCTATGTATGACAAACATTTGGTTTATGGTTTTGCAAAGAAATAACTAGTATTTATACTCTCTATTTTTAAAGTTGTTGCATTCATGTCAACAGATGTGTCTGTCAAGACATATTTCTAGTTTTCCTCTCCCCTAGTGTTCTCAAAGTCTTCCATTCCCCAAAGCTGAAAAGTTAGGATCATTTTCTTTTTCCCTGCTCTTGCATGCAAAGATGTCATCGCAGCGGTAGTATGAAAAATATCTCTTTGTGGTCACTCTCAATGTCTATTTGCTGCTCATGAGCTAATGCTACCACTAAGCAACAAACTGTAAAGTAACTCAGGATCTGGGAGAACAAATGAATAGGGTACAAGAGGTCGACAACAAGCTCCAAAGATAACCTGACTAGGATGACACTGTTCCCCAGATCCATCTAAATAATAACAGTCCTCCAGAGTAATATACCAATAGGGTAGAAATATTTTGATAATAATTATGTGAAGGACTTCCTATTAACCTACCGGGTAAGTTAGGAAAGCTATGTATTTCCACTTACTCTTCCAATGATTTAAAAATGTAATTGCTTGTGGAATAGCGTATGTCAGTCTTGTTACATGGGTGTGCAGCTGCCGATTTGCCTGCAGGACTTTGCCTTATTAAGCATGGAAACCAAAGGCAAAAAATGTGTTCTTTTACCTAGAAAATCAAAGGCTTGGTTCGGTATCAATTCTGGGTCAGGACTGACATGTTTGTACTACATTGAACATACAATTACAATAGCTCTTCCCTTAAATAAATCCTAATAGAATATACAGGTTAACTGCTGCATTTTCTTAAGAAATCTGTATTCTCGATTGCAAGGTTAAAATTTCATAAATGAGTAGCAGTCTGGGGAGTCTCACTTTTTTGGTCTTCACTGCTTTGTCTGATTTACAGAAAAAAAATTAGCATCTTGCCCCTTCAATAGTAAGATTTTTTCTCTATCTTAAGCTCAGTGTCCACAAACACAAGCACCCAAACAGTTACTAATAACTGAAGATCTAATTTTATAATTTTATTACTTGAAGTTACTTTATACTAACTAGCCAGGAGAACTCTGCATAGCTCATATCCTGGTTTTATTGCTTCTCTGGATAAATTACTGTTCACTTTTTGAGATGTAATTTATACCACAGTGTACCAAGAGTATTTTCATAAACATGGAAACTGTAAGAAACATAGTCGTGTTTGCTTTTAATAAAGAAATCTGTCATCTTAATGTGCTAAGAACTCAGTATGAAAGGAAAAGCTAGCTTTTTTAAATAGCAATAATGTTTTCTTTGTTCTGATACTTACAGTTATTAATGTGAGACACAGTGACTAACTGTAAAAGGAAATTAAAATTAACTACTGCATAGAAGGGTCCAGAAAGCTTAATTCAACAACATTCATAGGATACTTCCAAATAAAATAATGTAAAATAAAAACTTTGCAAATGCAAGCTGTCTATTCGCTTTTGTGCATCCAGGAAACCGAGTCCACAGTTCTGTAGACCAAGAATAAGATGATAAGTTACCTAAAAACTTAATTCTACCTTCCTGGAGTTGGCTGTTGCTACTAGGAAGTCCTGTTGGTAGCCCCCTCGTGTGTTCTCGCGCTGCTGGCTTCCTCCCGCTGTGTTTCTCAGCCACCATTCTTGGACAGCAGACACTCTCACTTCTCGAGACTCTAGCCCCGTGTCCAGGCTGCAGGATGAGGCCATCAGGCAGCTTGTTTTTCTGCAGCTCAACCAGACCTGGAAGTAGAACAGGCATTCCCTCTCTTGCAACAAATACTGCTTAGAAAAAAAAGAGTCAGACCACGTTCCTTAGAGCTTCTGAGTGATATTGTTCGTGTTGAGCACAACCTGCCAAAGAATAGCATGGAACTATATGTAAAGGATATACTTAGACAGGTATTGGATTCATGGTTGGCAGTAGGACGACGTGTGTCAAGCCATACAACAGAGACGCGTCATCTCCTATTAGCTCATAGCGTAACAGTCTTCCGAATGCTGTTGCTATCCTTCCTTCTCCCTCCATCTACTGGTTGTCTGATTTTACTATTGTTGGAAGAACTACTGTATCTTTTGACATTTACTCGGTACTTTCTGGAAGACAAACCATGTGCTTGACTTACAAAGTGAATGTGTTGAAAAAGTATTGCAATTAATCATATTGACATCTGAAAGAAGCAAGGATTAACACAATGCATTATTTTCTTTTAGCTTTAAGGCCCTCATAGTCAGGAAAGAGAGCTGAATATTACATTTATAAGCTAGAGTACTATCATCAGTGCATGTTTCCCTTTCTGACATTTTTGGTCTTAAACTGCACCTAGATTTACTACCACCAAATGCTTGAGCCCATCTAGAGCTTGGTTTCTTAGCTCTTCCTGGATAGTTACTCATACGTTTATTAGATATTATAGTCTACAGAATAATTTTGTAAACAAATAGGAAAATTTTTATTAAGCATCACATTTTAGTGTAGTTTTTCTCTGTGGTACAGTTTATTATACTCAAGTATATAAATATTCAGACTCAGATACATGTGCAGTGACTGCTCAGGTTTGCAAGGAGGTTGATTTCTCTGTTGAACATAAGGCTTGTTAATATGATAATTTTTCAAGCATTCATGAGGGTACAGTATCTAGTGAGAGATGAACTCTGATGTCCATATAATATAAAGTAGAACCAGTAAATCAGTTTTGGAGGAAGCCATTTCTAAAGAGGAATCAAATGTTGACAATAAATCTCAAATTGTATTCTAAAAGTTGCTAGAATAGGATTACTGCCTACATTTTCAGAACTAACTGACTTAATTTTCTTGGTCATGGAGATACAGGAATTAAGGAGAGGTCACTAAAATAACTTTTTATATTACGTTAAAGTATGAATACATCCAAATACTGAAATATAAAATGTATTCCAATAACAATAGAGGGATAGCTGCTATCATATAAAATAAATCAGCATTTGGAGAGGAAAAACAAGTCTGTTAGCCCAGCTCTCCAGGAGCTGCATTTCTTCTTTATTTTACCAGGCTAGGTATAAAAAAGTAAAGTGTTTTTTTTTTTATTTAGCAAAAGGTTCTTGTCATTTCCCTCAGGAAAGTAATATCGCTACTTTAATAGAGCTTGGGATATATTTGAAATAGCCAGTTCAACTTTTTTTATTGTTATTCAATATCGCAACAGCACCATTTCTTATTACACTCTCTCGCATTCTTTTAAATAACACTTTTGTCCTTTGGGTTTGCATCCTTCAAATACTTGTTGATTTCTTGCTTCACTCCAGGCACCAGACAAGCCAGAGATGTGGAATTTTCTAAAATTTTCTATTCCTTCCTCATAAATCAGTTCCTTCATCTCCTCCCCCCTCCATGGTTGTCTCTGAATTCCCTACAGTTTATAAATGTTTATATGGAAGGTAGTTTCTTGAACTGAATCCTGTATTCAAAATATTATTCCACCAGAGATGCTCAGAGGCCAGGGCTGCCTGTCTGCTTTGTCATGCGATTTCTCTGCATACGCAGCCCTAAATTGGAAAGCCTTGGCTTTCCTTTGCTGTCACCTCACATTGAACACTCACAGTTCATTATCACACACACGAGTCCTTTGCATTTCTGAGGCTGTCCATCAGGCAGGTCTCTCTATCACATTGATGATTTGTTATTCATATGATTACCTTCTCTCACCCTTTCAGCCTTCTCTGTTTCCAAAGTTGCATCTCATTTTACATTCCTCTTTCAAGAGCTATGGTTCGGCAGTGGGACTGCACGGATCTTGGAATGCATGAGGCATCTTCAGTTCCTACAGACTGCTATGAGAACGGGGATATTTCGTGCTTCTAAAAAGATGACTGGGACTAAGGTCTAAACAATTTTGTTTGTATTTTCACTCTTACTGATGCCGAGATTCTATCAGGTTTTTGTCACGTGTTTATTCTCTCCTAATAAGGTAATTAAGATAACTATAAAGGACTGTAATTGCATATTTTTTATCCATTATAGTCTTTGCTTTAATTTTAGATAAGCAGCCAAAATTTTAAATTGTAGTCCTTACAATCCTTCAGACTGTCTCCAAATCCGACCACAACTGCAGTCAGACCAGTTGGAATAATACTGAGCTCTCATGGAGTGGGGGATCAGAAGCTCACTTAAAATGGACATATCATGTACATGCTTTCTGTTTTCCTTTCATTCATTCATGTAATTTTCTGAGTGAAAATATTAGTTTCTAAGCCTGTCTTTGCTGAGTTGTGCCAATAAGAGAGAAGTAACAGGTATAGGACATACCCAGTAAGTGTATAGTGCTTATTTAAAATAATCTAAGTTACAATGACATTTCTTTTTGTGAAAATAAGTTTCCCATTTAATTGCTTTAGCCTTTGGAAGCACACTAGGCACAAAGCAGGGAAAGTGGTGCTTAAAAAGAGCACAGTGAATGTTTTGAAGAAGGGTACTAGTGCTGACTTTTATAGATAGCTGAGACCAGCCTGACATGGAAGTGACTCGTATGTAAATTCTCCAAAAGGGGCAAGGTAACTACCCTCTTAATGAGAAATCTCCTTGCCGTCTAACTTGCTCATGCTATTTCCCAGGTTTGTTTCAACATCTTCTCTTTTCTGTACAATCTGACACAATGCCTGTCTGGCAGTCTTAGTGAAGGCTAGAAAGTTTTACTGAAGCAGCAAGTCTCGTGTAGCAGCTAAGGAAGCTGCAGGCAATAGAGGTTTCCTCTGTCCTTTTATACACCTTACGATCATGTTTTAGAGGGACTGCGGAAAAAACCCCAACCTTGCAAACATACTGTTCTGAAAGCATCTTTTTTGTATTGAAGGCAAATTCTAAATGAGTTTGGTTGAAAATATCTGGTTGTATGTCCTAGGAATAACCGACGGCTTTGGTGGCAACTTTGTATTTCCCCTTATTTTGGTAAAACAAAATTCTTAGATCATGCAGTCTCACCCTTGTTTTAAAAGTATTACACTGTGTTCTCCTGTATTGTAGTGTTGTATTTATCTCCAATTGTTTGATTACGATTTTGGAGTAAATTCCTCAGCATCATTCCCTAGAGTTTACCTGTAATGCATGAAGGTGAGAAAGCAGAGTACCAGAGTTGGTTCTGAGCTTCTTGGCAGTACAGAAAAATTGTCCAAGTATTATTAGAACATTCCTGCTAGAGGAAGGGAAGGAGAAGGCAGAGGAAGAGGTGACTCAGGAAAAGCTAAAGGAAGACTGCTCAGTAGGACGAGGTTTGCTGGGAGGGACCACTGCTTTCTATGGTGTTTTGGCACCTGCTTTTTCAGGCTTTGTCATTGGAAGTGGTGGCAGTGGAGCAGTAACCATTCTGTGGTCTCTGGAAGTCTCATGCCTTAGGCAAATGCTTACTCTGTCTATCCATAACAATCTCTCTGGATAACTTATCAGCCCATAGGAGATGAACTAGCTGGCAGACTAAAATTTGCTTTAGGTTTCTGCAAACAATGAAATAATATTATCTTATAAAACAAATTAGCCTCTATATGTGCAGAGCCTGTAAGATTCAGAACTATAAAGCAAGTATAGTTATCAGTTTTACTAATACTAGTGATGAGATAGCAAGAGTGTTTACTTCTTTTAATATTGAAATTCTGGAAACACTTTTTCAGGTTGAAGATTACTATCTTGAAAGCCATGACGTAAAAGTCACAGGACAGGAAAGAAACTCAAAATATCTGTGCATTGATAAGGATTAGGTTAAACAAGAGCTTTCTAAGTCCTACCAATATTTTTAAAAAAGAATACATTAAGAAAGTATTAGGACAAAATTTCAAACATAAAATAAATCAAGGAATAGCAATTGTCAGGAATCCCAGTACTATGCATCATATAGTGGCATACTGTACCCATCATATATAGTCATTCACATAGTACGCTGTGAATAGCCTGGAACAAAAACGTGCCTTGGGAAAAACTCTGACCTAAGTGGTAGAGAGAGAGATTTTAAGAGAAAGCCATTGAGCTGGCTCACTAAACCTGGAAAATTCCCTTGCTAATCTACAAGTTCAGGATAGGTAAAGTTGCATTCTGATCTCTTCATACTGTGGAACTGGAAAAAGGCTTCCAATACAGAAACACAATGTGATCTGCTGCATGAATTTGTATCTCATAGAGTTTTTGGTAAGATAAAGTGGATAAGTAAATATAAGTAAAGACAATAGCTTTTATTATACCAGCTACTGGCCTTAGCACTAGTTAGAAAGATCCATAGGTTCCAAAAGTATGCAAGCATCAAGCAGGGGTCGGGACAGGATTGTGCATGTATTAAGGAAGAGCACAAGTGTTTTGTGGCTCTGAGTTTCTGTGAAGCAGCAGGCAAGTAAACTCTGCAGCTAGAAGCCACAAAGCATTTAGGAGGCTCTCAGAGAAAAAAATAAGTTTTAATAGATTGCAGGACTAAAAGAGACTCTGCCCTGGTTCAGTTTCTTGTGGTATGTGGTTTAACTGTGCTGATTGATGAGCATGCCCTAATCCCAGAGGAGTAGTTTGTTGCAGTAGTTGTTTAGAAAATAAAATTTTACAGACTTTGCTGCTTTTTATAATGCCAGCTGAAAAGAAAAACAAAGCTTATCTAATGGCAAGCACAGTTTCAGGCCCATCTGAACACACCAAGAAGAAGAGAATCTGTTATTTTCTAGCCATATGCTTAACAGGCATTAATAGCACTTATCCTGGTACACACTGAATGTACCTACTAATACTTGACTTGCCTACTGAAGTTTTCTAAATTAGCGTTTCACTCTGTCGTTCTAACCTGGAGTCATTTGTTTTGCATAGGTCATTTGCATAGGTAAGCTAAAAGCAGATATTTTTGTCAACGGCCTAGGTAAAAGGGTTATTTTCAACAAGGGAACATTTTATTAGATTTTACCTAACATGAAATAATATCCTACGATGGCAAGATATAGCTTTAGTTTGCCATGTTTACAAGATTTTAGCATGCTGCATAGCACAATCTTAATATATCGCACTACCAAGTGAAGCTGAGAGCTTCAACATAGATTTCCCTTCATTTTGGAGAGAAGAGGTCATTTATTCACTGGAACACTGGGTGTGGGGTATCAATACTAAGGGTTTTGTCTAAGACTCTCAAGTTGACATCAGGTGAAATTTTCTCTGTGCTTTAGGTTTCATCAGTTTTTAAATGAATGTAGTGTAATAATGACATGTAAAAGGAAGGGTGAGACTTAATGGATATTTAATGAAATGTTTCCCCAGACAAATAAGAATTTCACATTAGTTCTGGATTTGGGTTAGTTTTGGGTTAAAATGCACACCTTAACAAATCTGTGCAAAACCTCTGACTAAATTGCCCCTTGGAATAAGGACAGAAGAAGGATGACTCTTAAATTAGCTATTGTAAGAACCTGTGTCCTCAAAAATATGGCTGTAACTTTTATACACACGAATTATTATTCCTCTTGACAAACATGTGCAAACAAATCTGAATTTCTATTTCCTTACATGTTAATAAGAAAGATTAATTTAATCAACACGAGGATTTCAGCAGCTCTGTGCTTATCTTAGGACTGATGGAAGCTTTTTCACATTACGCAGGCAGTGATCTGACAGCTTTTGTGATTGGTAGATCCCTCATAAAGGCAACTGGAAGGCAGATGGAAAGGTTTTAACATCTTTCTGACAAATAAACAGCTGACAGCACCCCTTGATGGTGTTGTTTATGACATGGATTCACCAAACACTGTCTCATTTACTTGAAAATGTCAGCAGCTGGAATGGGGAACAAGTTGGCGACTAATAAGTCTGAATTAATTGCAGCCATTAATTTTAATTGAGATTCAAAATGTTCCAATTTGGTGTACATTTAAATTACTAATTAAGTTTCACTCTGTATATATCTCATATGAAGCAATTACTGATAATTCATCTCCGCGATAAATACCTCAAAAGCAAACAGAAGAAAGCTCATATTTCCATCCTAAATTGTATGCATCTGAATTTGGCACTCCCTGTATTTGTCACTTCTTAGTAAGAGTCTGTAAAGACTGGACTGATCTTTTAAAAAAAATCATTGTTTGAATAAAATCCATACCTTTATTCAGAAAACATAAATTACTTATATTCTTCAGTACACTGTATAACAATGCTTAGAGGGTTTGGGTTTGTTTGTTTGTTTTTAAAAAGATTTTGCACAAAGGGAGTCCTAAGCTGTCAAAATCACTTAAGTCTTTTTCACCTTCTTGGAAAAATCAGCCATCCAACCATGGAGTAGAAGTCTTTGTAGCCTAGATGACTACTACACACACTTTGAATGAAAATAGGATGTTGTAAAAAAGGAATTGTTTGTGAACAGTGTACCAGCCAAATTATGCCCAGAGAAGGGTCTGACAAAAATATTTGAATACCAAGTAAAGCAATAATACATGTAAAAAAAAAAAAAAAAAAGTAAAAATAGCAAGGACTGAGATTTTATAAACACCCCAGAGGCCCTAGTAACATGATTTGCCCAAACACTGTTCATGTATAAGTAATAATACAGTTTACCACTGTAAAGAGCTCATCATATCATGCTCTTCTCTCAGTAATACAGAGAAATGGATCACCTACTTGAAAGAATGAACTAAGAGTAAAAAGATTCAGGTCAAAATGCATGAGGGTATCTGGAGACACTGAGTACGGCTAGTAAACTAAAAAGTCTTCCTTTCAGTTCCTAGTCATTTCCAAGTAGTAAAATAAAAAAAAAAAATGAGATATTCTGTATGAAACAGCCCACTATATTACTTGCATATGGGGGTTTTATTTTATAGTAATATATGTCAGTCAATCAGTTACTCCTTCTCTTCACTTGTCCACCAGCTCATTTAACTATATGGAATAAATTATTTTTTTTTCTTTTGAAGTTCCTTCTCATTTTTTCTAGCAGCTCAGCCAAGAAAAGTTGGGGGACAACCGTGCTACAGACAGGAAAGATCAGATGTTAAGAATAGAAAATCAGTTGTTTGCAAGAGAGCAGTTAAATCACAGTATCATTTTTCTGCTTAAAAAGTAAGCAGAATGAACTCTGTATCTACTCCCAAGTTGTTTATCCAGTTGGTTTTTTCACTTTATGTCTAAATTTGCTAGAAACAAGGTTGCAAAATACTTACAGCTTATCTTCTGATACTAAGCTGCTTACGTCTAGCAATATATTTTTGTTCTCTAGACAATTTTGCTACCTCTCTGTGTCTCTGATGAAACCTCTGGCTGGAAAGTAGCTTAAATTCAGATTTATATCAATGTAACAGTGAAATTTTAGATATTGTCACTTTACAGATGAGTCTGAAGCAGAGAATTTTTCACTATTTTAGCTAGTAGTAGTCTCTTTTTTTTTTTTTAATTACCAATAGCATAGAAAATTTCTTGATTGCAGGAGAAAATCTGTTTTCTGTTGGCTTGTAACATAGCTTGATCATTTTTCTTTGTTTGTTTTTTTTTCTGGTGGCTTTCATAAAGGAGAATAAATGTGACAGTAAAAGTGTGATGGTGGCATAATGAGATTACAGCAATTTACACGTTGCTGGGCATCTTATTAATAGGAAACAAAGAAATGAAGAAATTAGGGTGAATTTTACTGTGAGAATGTGAAGTGCCCAGAGAAACACAGAGAGCAATTGCTGATCCTAAAAGACAAAAGATGTAAGCAGTTTACTTCTGTACGAAGTTGATGGTTAATGAAAGAATAATGAAAGAAAGTATAGCACAGTACTGCTACTGTGGGAGTTGAACCGTGGGCCAAAGGCAAAAATGAGACAATAAGAAAGGAAGACTGTAGGTGTAAGAACAACGATCCTTCACCTGTTCAGGTAATGGCCACATCTTTATTTCAGGCTGACGCCATTAACCATTCTTATGCTTGGTGAGGTGGAAGAGAACCCAGATCTCTTCCCAAAAATACTATCTCATTACACCCGCCCCAGGCAATTGAATCCGAACTTGACAGAAGGAAAATCAAGGAAACACAAGTGCTGTGTTAAAACATATATGAATAGCACAATCTAGATATCAAACACCACACTAATAATACTTTAGAACATGAGTGAATAAATTTGTAACATTTTATGATTGTGATTTTTGTCTTTTTTTTTTCATCTACACATATTGTAAAGCTGAGCTTTTTTTAAAATTATTAATCAGTCCTTTTCTGATGGACACCAACTAAGGAAGCACTTTTTCTAAGTACCACATTAAATTATGAATGAATCAATATGTTATATATGACATTTTGCATTCCGAGACATTAGGACCCAACTAAGTGTCCTCAACAGTTTTGTATTTTATAGCCTTTTTTGTATGATCATATTATAACAATTTCTATTTTCAATAGATAATTTTAGGGTTTGGATTATCTTGGCTGAGCTGTCTCTGTCTTTCTTGGAATAACTGCATTTCCCTTACTGAGAAATATGGGGATTAAAAGCTTCCCTGAGGAGAAGGACTTGGGGATGTCGGTTGACGAGAAGCTCAACATGAGCGGGCAACGTGCGCTCGCAGCCCAGAACGCCAACCCTGTCCTGGGCTGCACCGAGAGCAGCGTGGGCAGCAGGTCGAGGGAGGGGATTGTGCCCCTCTGCTCATGCATTACAAATAACCTCAAGGGAATGATGTCATTAAGAACATTATGTCAGAATTCATCCAGTCATTGGTATAAGAATTTGAGAACAATTAATGTTCTGGAGGATCCAGAAGATTATTGATTCAGCTTCGCCACTGACTGCAGCGATCTTGAGAAAGATACTTGACTACTAAGCCACTAACACTTGCTGTTGGTGTTTCTATTTTAATTCCCAGGGTGCTGAGAATATTCTTAGTTGAACTGTATGGTTTTTGAATATGTTAAGCTAATTAGAAATAACATTTATTGTATTTTATTTCAACCTACGTATCAAAAAGCTTTCAGAATTCATATGTAGATACTTTTACTTGTTATGGACAAATGCAAAATATTCTCTCCTCTGCACAAGAGACCCGAGCAGTGCTGCTGAGGATGCTTAAAAAATTAATGTAGTTCTTGGGTTGGTGCTTTCTTGTGTCTTGACAAGATTGTGCCTCCAGCTAACCAAGGGCATGACTACTGGTGGGAAAAAAAAAAGACACACAAAATATGGAGATATTAATTTTTTAGTACCGGGGCATTGCTGTGTTATTTATATTTACTTTTGAAAAATGTCATATCAAGGTGCCAAAGCAAAGGGCGGAGTGCTTTTATTTACTCAGATAAATATTGGATAACTCGTTATTAGACAATTGCTGTTGCAGGATAAAACAAATCTTCTGGCAGACCCAGCCCAGGCAGATCTGGAAGCATGTCCTAAACCAGTCTGTTGCAAGCAATATCAACAGAGTTCCTGGACTACAAGGCTGCACCCTCATTTAGCTCTGCTATGCAGACCCCTACTCTGAATAAAACTTTCAGTTTTATTTATTTTCCCACTGATTCATCAACTGCCAGATTGCCTCTCTTACCTCTCCTTCCTGCAGCCCTTTCCCCGAGCCTCCGTCCCTCCTAGGTCCCAGCTTCGGCACAGCCGTGCAAAGAGAGATCTTCTTCCCAGCCTTGGAGACCTGCTCTTTGGGATGGGGGCAGAGCTGGTCGTAGGGATGATGCCGCTACTGACATTTGCCTCTGCCTGCCCTCTGGGTGGGATGATAATTTTCTGCACAAAATCCGACAGGAGAGAATTTCTGTTATTGCATGGTAAAAACCACTTCACTTCCACTGGAAACACAGAGATCGCTGCGGTTCATCTATGCTGTAACTAGTCTTAATTTCTCCAGCTTTAAGTTCTCTGACAGGCCCTTCCAAAGCTCTGAGGAGGTAGACAAGTATTTATTTCCTTTCTTACTTCCTTTGACAGTTTTCTAGAGTTCCAATTAACATGTTGAGTAAGAGTTTTTGGATAATAGGATTAAGTTATTTCATTGCTATTCATTATTTCTCTTTCATTGCCATTCATTATTTCTCTTTCCTAAGTTATGGCGAAAACGTAAGTATGGTATAAATTGAGAATTCAGTTTCAATTTTGATATTTATTTTTCTATACAGACATCTTTGCCATCACTATTACTGACAGAATTAAAAAATAGAAATATATAATTTTCATTTGAAGAGTACTCAGAAGTCAGCTCACAACAGATTCATGTATAAAAACATAGTCAGTAGCATAATAGTTCATCATCTTATTTCATATTTAGTATCTTAACTGATAGCAGGATGGAACCAGCAATAAAAAATTCCAGCTGTTTACAATTGATCATTTTGTATGGGTTGAATTTCTGTTGGTTTATTTATTCAGTAATCCACATTTTTTTCTCAAAGTTTTGTAGTAGATGGGGTTGTAGTCAAATACAAGGAGCAAGGTCTGATCCCACAATGCACATTTCACTTTTTGGAGCTAAACAAGGTACACAGTATGTCTCATGATCACCACCCTCCTGATTAAATTTTAATCCTCCAGTCAGGAGCTCACCTGAGGGTTTGAAATCCTTTCAAACTGTAAAGGTATATCTGAGGATTTGATACTCTCTGGACTATTTCCAAAAGGGTCACATTTTAGTGACTGCTGGACCTCAAACATTTCAGATCAGATAATGGTCTAATACTTTGATTGTCTTTAGTTAAAGAAACAATTTAAATTGCCTGAGTCTGCAAAAAATTATTAGAAGTCTTGAGAGTACTTTTTTCTTCTGGCATTTCTGATTTTTTTTTTTTAGTTCAGTGGAGACAAATGAGTATGTATAGAGCTTAGAATCTAAACTATTCCTTATTGAATTTTTAAGGGAGTCCAGTGTAGGTGTCTTTTAGAACAGACTAACTGCAAACCTCTCAGGACTGAAGAATATGTATGGACATATCTTTGCAACTAAGAGAATGAGCAAGATGATCTATGGTGAAGTTTGTGGAGAAACACAAAAAATTAAATAAACACCAAGCAGGACAAGTTAAAGAATACATCAAGGAATATAATAACAAGAATTGAGATTTTGTATTTTAAGATATTTTTTTTTCAATTTAGAAAAATGACTTTCATTTTATAATTAAAAAAAAATCATTCTGCAGTTTGTTTCACATCTGCCAGCTATTCAGACTCTTGACATTGGAATGAAATAAAATAAAATTTCAAAAATTAATTTAAAAAATATATTTCTGGAGTATATGTGCCTTGTACACACAAGAATAGTATAATGGTTAACCACCATTGCAAAAAACTTCAACATTAAGAATACATTCCATGGTCTCAATTGGGTTTAAAGCAGAAGTGTTTTATAATAGCAATGTCATCTTCTTGACTGAAATTATACATGATTTTTATATTGGGCTAATGCTAAATGTATGAGCATATTTGATTCATCAGTCAAGTTCCAGGCAGCTAATTAAATGTTAGGTTTGTAATAGAATGTCACATGCTGTTACCCTGCAGAACGTTTTGCACATCCCATAATGTAAATCATTTACATGTGCTGGCAACATAACTGGTCGACTAACCGAGGCCCAGATTCTCATTTCCAGGCAGCGTCCTAATGTCTCTGCATGCTTACCCATTGAGTTTTGGGCACAGCATATGGCCATGAACTACTGCCGGTTTGAGTTTTTAACTGCTTGATTTATACGTTTTGGTGTTCTATTCTCGATTATATCCATTTGCCTTTAGATGCCCCACCAAGAATAGGAGTCCTGTATTCAAATTTATTATTGCGTACTTGGTGGATAAATCATCTGAATTGAAATCAGGAGACTTGGTTAGTGTCAAGTGCAACTTTTTCCAAATCCATTTCATCTCACTTTGTATCACAAATGCTGTCTTTCATCTCCTTTTATAAAGCATGCTGAGATCTATGAATAAAAACATTATTCAAGACTTATAACGGTAATTGCCGTTCCTTGTTCTTAAGAGCTAATAGTCTGCCTAGGGACAGTGGGAAAGAGTGGAATGGATATGATGTAGCGATGAATGCAATGTGTCCGTACTCACACAGTTGCCCATTGGCAGACCAGAGACAATTTTGCCTTGCTCATGGATTCATCTACAAGAAAGCACACTACAAGAAAGCACACTGTATTTCTCTTTTACATCCTACCTTCTCAGGGAATCTGCACTTTTACTGTGCATCCTCCAATAAGACTTCTGAAAATAGGTATGCGTGCCACTAACAGATTACTTCCCAATAGAAAGGAAGATGGACATTTTTAACTGCATGCTTGATACTCAGACATGTAATTCCTGTCCTAGAAAGGAGTTTGGCACCTGGAAGTTACACTGAGGTCTATGAGCATTGGAGGCACTCTGTATCTCCTGAAAAGTACGTCATATTTTACAGAATTTGACCTTTGTGTCTTCTTCGCTCAGAGCCAGCCAACAACATGTGTGTCTTCTTTCAATGCTATTTTTTGAGCAGGTGTGAAATTCAGCCACATTTGCCAGTGTCTGGTAGCCGTCTGGAAGACGCTGTGTGTTAGGGCATCACTTCCCTAGCAAGCACTGAATCAGCTCATCAGTTGTCTTACAGCTCTACATCTGCTTCTTGTACTATCAAGTCAGGCTCTTTACAGCAAGAGCATAAATTAGCTTTTCCCAAACTCATTGAAAATTCTGAACACATAATAGTATCAACTCTAGAAGATTTGTAGGCGTGATTGGGAAGTCTTCAAGTATCTGATTTTTTCTTATGCAGTTGGCTTCCATTGGAAGGGTATTTTTATCTTTCCTTGGGTAACTTGAAGGTTCAGGAGCCCAGTCCATACAGAATCTTGCAGATGATCAAATACCTCTGTAGAATCCTCATGTCCTAAAACTTTTCCAGTGCCTTTTCATCTTTAGATTATTTTTTTTTTCCAAAGCTGCTTTTGTCGTAGACTTGCTTACTAAGTTCCTACTTCCTAATTTTAGGTCCTAGGATGACATTTTTTAAAAAATAGCTGATCATTTGAACTGTCTAATGTAAGCACAATGAAAGTCGGAATATCCTCCTTTGCTCCCTGAGTGAACAACTTCATTTGAAGGGGATGTTTATGTATAGGATTGATACTGAACTGTAGATTTCAGATTAAGTGACCATTTTTCAACCATCTTTCGGTTTTCCTTCCAGGTCTATTCTTCCTTCCCTCAAGTCTAATGCAGCTGCACTTGCCACATAAAATAATTTATAATTGTCTGCAGTTTTATTTGTTTTGTAGTGGCTTTATTATGATATACTTTCTTAGGAGTTTTCACTATATTGGCAAAATAATGAAAAAATAATGATATAGAATATGACGATATGGGAAATTTTTTCCTACTTAAAATTTCAATTTGGAAAAGAAGGAGATTTGTGTCATACTTTGTTAAGAAAATAGTTGAAAAACTACTTTCAACTCTTGTCCATCTCTATTATCAACCAAAATGTACCAACAAAAATAGTATTTTTATCCTTAACATATATCATACAGATTTAAGCTAAGCAAATACTGATACAGCTATAGAAACAGTCTGTTTAAGGAAGGAACTGTGAACCAAATATTTCCTCAGGTCTTTTTCTTCTCTGCAAAAGTGTCTTTACAAAAATTAGAATTTTGGTTTGCTAGAAATTCTAGTTGTGTTTCTAAATTTCCAATAAACTAAAAAGTAGTACGGCTTCTGTTTCTTTAACTTAGTCTGCTATAAGTGTTTAAATGTTGGCATTATCCAAGATAATTTTGAATCTAAATAATCCATACATTTTATTGAAAATGTAATCCTGCTTAGATCACCTGCCTAGACCACCTGCTTAGATCCTGCCTAGATCACATATGCAAGAGACTTCTGGCAGAAGCTTTAAGTAAATAAGAGTTTTTCATTTTCTGAATAATCTTTTTCTGGTTAGACTTTTACTGGAAATAATGCTTGGTCAGGACGTGAGCTGAATAAGTAGTTTGGGGTCTAACAAAGTGGTTATAAAGGTCTTGATATAACCAAATAATTTTATATTTACATTTCTTCTTCATTCCTTACCTGTTAGTTAAACAACTATATCATGTGAACAAGCTTTAATAATTCTGTATGCAGATACTTTTCATAGGGAAAATCTTTGAAGGATGGATGACAAATTCTTCATGGATAACAAGTAATGTGGACATCTTTCAAGAGCTGGGCTTTCTGATCCATGAACTTTTAGAGGATAAGATTATCTTTTAAGGAAGTATCGCTACCTGCTTACTTGTTTCTTAATCTCCTCCAGGCGTCAGCTCTAGGTCATTACTGGGAAAGGATTCTGCTTTCACTAGACCTTTCCTTTGACTTGTAAAGCCATTCATGGATCCACAGGCCATAATTTCAGGCAGCATAAACACCAGAATTCCAATTCATTCTAACCATTGGAACATCAAGGCAGACTGTGCGACACCCATGTGACTGAAAAGTTAGATCACTTGTTAAATGGCATTATGTTAGGGGCAAGTGATTATTTAATGTCTTTTGCTTGGAATTAAGGTAAAGGTTTGTAGCAGAAAGATATGGACCTTATTGTATTCAAGCTAGTTCACTCCTCCTAGACTGAAATAATTCAATGCTTATCAAAAAAAACAGGGTTTAGTTCAACAAATCACAACTGGCCATTTTTGATAAATAATTATACCTTAATGCATCAGCAGCTAGTTGACTGCATTGTAGTTGTTTGTGGAATAAGACATTCTAAAGCAAAGCTACCAGCTGGATATATTTTTAAAGAGTTTGTAGGTATTCTAGGGTATTCACTTTTTCTTTTCTCTTTGGGAAAGCTGAGCCAAATTTTCTCATCACAGCAAAAGCTTTAACAGCCATTATAGAGTATTAAACTAGACTGAGGGTTGTGGAATAAATTCAATCAATGACTAGGTGATAGATTATCAAGGAAAAATTTGAGTTTAGATCTGAAGGCTTATTATCAAGCACCTCTTCTTAACTTCGTTTTTTATTACAATGAAGAGCCAGCTGCTTTGTTCTGTTTCTTTCATGGTGTTGAATGCTTTCTCTGATTCTGTTGTATTTCAAGCAAGGAGATCAGAAAGGAGATTTTGGACAGATGGTGGTCTTGACTCTGAGTTGTAATTCATATGCAAGCTCTGTCCAGAATTACATTTGTGCCATATGCACTGGCTTTTACATTCCCTTTGGAAATGGTTTTAAGTGCAGGAACAAACAAGATCTCAAAATATGTCATTTTTCCTCCCCCTATGCTTATACTAAATGCACCTCTGCAAGGTGTTAATGGACGAAGTGTCTCAAACCTTCTATCTCATCTCCATAAGTGTGAGGCCAGCCTCAGCTGCTGAGGACAAGTCTCCTAGGAGAACTAGTTATGCAAAAGATGGAAATTAACTTATATTAAGAGATTAAATTGAAATAAGATATGTAAGTTTTAATTGATATTTGGAGCCAGATTCACTACATGAATTGTCCTCCAAAAATCTGCCCCTCTAAAAAGTACAAAAACAGAAAGCAGGAATATTTTCCTTTTTATGAGCTGTAATATTAGGCTACTTCCTTCTCCTTTTAGTAACATGGAATGAGATGGCTGTGCTTATAATAATTCATTATACAGAAGGCAAACAGGCAAAATACCATATTCAGACAGCGCACTTATAGTGCTGTTTATATTCAAAGGGTAGGGCTTTAGTCTAAGAGCAAAATCAACCAAAGGTAGGGCAGACAGGTTAAATTAATTATTGTAAATATATAAATAGGATACAAGGCACTCACTAACTGATGTAATCAGAAAGAAAATTCCTTTGTGCAGATTACACCATATTTTACCTCTGAAGGTGATTTTTCAGTTTCCGTGAAGCCTAACTGGAGAGGTAAAGCAGGCAGATAACACCATCAGGTGAGATCTAACCTTAGTCGCATTTTTAAAATAGCACCAATTATTTTAGAAGCAAGACGTCATTTGCCAGACTTCTTACAGTTTATGGGTCAAATCCTTGACTCTGTCAAAAGAGGGTTAGGGAGTCCATCCCTGACAATTTTACAGGTCATTTGAGGATTTTCCAGTTACAGGTTAAGTTTCGCATGTTATAAATTAACTGCTCTGGTATTTCATCACCTCTTTCACAAAAGCCTCTGGTAGCAGAGTTATAGCTACAGCATCTCAGGGAGAATTAGTTAGGAATAATATGTTGGGATTATATTGTTACAAGAAATATCTTTTTCATTTTCCAGTCAGAAAACTGTAATGATATATTTTTCCATTAGGAGAATTGAAATGATGGCCCCTTGGGTGTCTGCTTCAGAAGTCCTCAGTTTTACTCTCTTTTACAGAAAAAAGATAACACATTGCAGGACAGACAAGCTGATCAGTATCCAGGCTGTTCCACATTATGCAACCTATTATCTGGTAGACTTAGACATGGAGAAGTATAAGTTGTTTCTTTAGGTTTCCTGTAATATGCCAACACACCTTAAGCTGCAGAAGATAGAGGTTGTGTCAGAATGTTAGTATTTCCTTGATAACTAGCATTCTGTGCATTTAACAAGGGGAAAAAAAGAAGAAGAAAAAAAAAAGAAAAAAAAATCAATTCAAACCTGATTTTCAGAAAGAAGAAAATGCTTTAAAATATATATTGTAATCTGGAATGTAGTGGGATATTAGGTACTTTAGACAACAAGCGAAAGCTTATAGAAGAGCAATAAATGTCATAAGGATGGTCAGATGAAAATAAAGTAATATTTTTCCTTCTTAATAGCAGAAACAACACTTAAATTATTTTTGTCTTTTTTTTCCACAGGCATTTTTTTTCACACATGGATTTTACTTGCCTCTGAAAACACCAGAGCAGTATAAAGGAAAATGTTATTTCCTTTCTTTTAATATTGTAGGGTTGAAAAAAGGCGTTTGCAATGACTTTTATGATACTGTCTACCACTGCAAAATATAAATTAATTTCATTATAATGTGATAAAATAACAGGCCCATAGACATCATTGTGGATTTATATAATAGGACTTGTTTCTGTTTTTCAGATGACACATTCCTTTCAGGTCTTCTTGAAGGGAAATTTTCTTCTATGCATAGCAGGTAAGAAAAAATAAAATTCATGTGAATAAATATGCATCATGTATGTGACAGCAAATATCCTCTGGTAACTGCCAGATGTAGCATATGTCACATTTTCCGTTCCTTGAGTGCAGTGAGAAAACTAAAACTTCTATGTGCCACACACTTTTGGGGGGGCAGGGCAGGGAGCTTTGAGGATACCAACGGGCAGCCTCTGAAAAGCACTGTTGGTAAAGTTTCATCAGATTCTTAATCCTATTACAGCCATGTTATTTAATGCCTTTTATTAATTATCAGGATCATTGGTTGGTTTTTTTTTTGTTTGGTTCAGTTTTTTTTTTTACTTTGTTGTGGCATGTTTGTTTAGGGGGGGTTGTGTTTTCGTGCATGATTTGTTTTTCTTATTTGTTTGTGGGTTTTTTGCACCAAGCTCGGCTCTAAGGACTTTATCTCACCCTGGCCAGCCTTATTGAATCTGATTTTCTCTTTCATTGAGTTGATATGCTTGAACTAGTGCCAAGTCACCTTGATCTTTAATTATTCTATTAGCAATGCTAGCATTATCCTGAATACGTGTCTTGGGAGGGGGGGGTGTGTGTTAATGTTATCTTTAAATTACTTAAATTAGCTGAAGAGAAAATGTATTCTTCTTAATAATATAAGCTGCCAAAATCTGTAAAGAAGGCATCAGTGAAGGGATAAAACAAAAAGACATTACTTCCAGCCAGTCATATTTTGTTATGTAGTTTATCATAACTACCATGGATTTTGCTAACATTTGTTTACATGTATTTTGACTGCACATTTCTCCAGCCCCCTTCTTCCTTCTTGGAGAGGAGGAAGAATTTCATAAACTCTGATCTCTGAAGTCGAAAAGATTGAAATAAATCAATACTTCATTCTTTTACAAAAGACTGTCCCAAGTTGTTCAGTAGTACTGATATTGGCTGGTCTGATGGACCCAACTGCGATACTTTGGAGTGCTAGAGATCTAAAGGGTCAAGGAAAATTAAGCCCTTTTATTAACGAAAAATTATCCCAGCAGATGACTTCTATTCTCCCAAGTTAAAACAACACCAAATTAGTTCTGCAATCCTAGTTATTCTCTGAGTGTGCATGTAAATGTCCATATCATGTAACAAACTTTTGCAAAAGATAATATAGAAAAATACAACTCTTTGATCTTTGTTTATTACAAAATTGTTGTCTGTATTAACATTGAATTACCATCTTCTGGTCTACTGTCTCAAAAGATGGTGAACAGGTTTTACCCGGAAAGATTTCTGCCAAGTTTTTTTTTTCAAGTAGAAATTAAAGGTGGGGTTTTATGACAATATTTTTCTATAAATTTATACAAAACACTCAAGGGAAATTTTTATTTGATCTGATACTTTACAATTAATTTTATCCTAGGCTGCATTAGGAGAACTGTTGCCAGCAGGTTGAGGAGGTGATCCTGCCCCTCTCCTCAGCACTGGTGAAGCCACACCTCAAGTACCATGTCCAGTTCTGAGCTCCCCACTACAAGACAGACATGGGCATATGTCACTATAATAATTCTGAATTTTGTATTAAATGTCTTCACTTTGAGAACATAGAATACATGTTGTGTATTCTGAAGATTTTCAGCCACAGTAAACATATCTCCACCTGTTCTACTGAAATATAATTGTCAAAATCTTGATTTTCATATACAAGGATTGGAAGTCAGTCCTCTGAACAAGACCAGAGTACTTTGAACACATATATTATATTTATTATGCTTTATAAAATACACTTTCAATGAGGCACAAGTTTTCCAACTAATTTTAAATAAACCATTTTATTGTCAGAGAGCAAGGAGTTGCCCTAACTTCTAACAGTGAAATTTAGAGTACTTCTGGTGAAGTCAGTGGTACTGGCTTCAGTGGTGAATCAGATTTGTGTGCTTCAGATCAGAAATAAGGTTTAATTTATTATTCTGAAAATTAAGGAAGAAAGTAGAATTTGTTGTATTTTGCTGAGGAAGAAGGGATTTGGAAAGAGCAATATTTCTTTTTTTCTCTGTTAGTACAAGGTTCTTGTAAAATAGTGAAATTTCTGGAAAGTTTCTGCTGCAGTTATCTTGTTGTGAGACCAGGTTTTACAGTTTCATCAGCTCTGTCTGAAATGCCTTGTCATCAGTTTTATCACAGATGGATGCTTTTCTGAGGAAAGCTAAAAAATGATCTCTAAATTACCGTCAAAAATCCAGGTGAGGATACAGGTCAACCTGCACTCTCAGCTCTTTGTTTCCTCAAGAATAAAACTATTGGCATCCTTTTTTAAAACCTTTAAAATGCCATGTAATTGAGGGAAGACAGGTTTGACCCTCATCTCCGTACAGCACAATGAATGTGGATATCACGTAGCTGGGGAGTTAATGAGGACAGAGGATGCTAGTTGGGCTCTCCCCCTGCCTGCCTGGATCTCTGGTAACCTTGTTTCTAAAATAAACAGAATGGACATTTTTTCACAGGAGACATTCTAAGAAGTATAAACATGGTCAACTATTAGCAAAAGTACTGTCTAAAATGACGGTGTCTAATTTCCTAGTATTTTTTAAAATTAATTTCTACCTTCACTTTGTTCAGGTAGTGAGGAATAGCTCTTCCAACTGCCAGCTCTGAGAGTTGTTTCTGAATTTGAAAACTGTTCATGCCATCCTGTGCTCTGTTGCGGCTTCTTTTTAAACTAAGCTCTTTGCTCTGCATGTGCTCTTGGCAGTGATATAAGGCAAGCGAACGCTGAGGTGCATGGCATTGAGCCAGAAAAGAACAGACCTATAGGTGAGTCTGCAGGACTTGCACTGTTGTTTTCAGTTTTTACAGTGTGAACTAGCTGAAACTAACACTCAGTGGAAGATGATAAATGAAATTTCAGGAGGTTGTTTTCATAATGTACTTTGTAGATGGGTGTGTCTTCCTGCACTTACTCCTTATATTAATATTCCAGTTGTGATTTTATAAATATTAACTGTTGATTATCATGACGCATTGGTCTCCTCAAAGGCAAAGGGAAATCTGCCTTGGAAAAGAAAGGAAATAAGGTCTGAATCTCAACTCTCCTGTACTTGATATTTTTAAGCAAAAATTCTTAAGCACTATTCCTGCACTAACTCTTGCAAACAGACCCTATTATTAATTTTACATGGTCTATGAGAAATGAATTTACCTAAATTCAAAAATACCTGTAAATTGTTTTCAAGATCACATGTAAAATATTAGCTGTATTATTCATCTAAATCCAGATTTAGTTTCCAAAGAAATAAAGAGAATAGTAAACACGTAAAGTAAACTCCTGCTGGTATTTATTTCAGCCCAAGAGGAAAAAAAAGAGTCTATACCTCTATAAATCATTGCAGTTGTCCTGTAGAACATGGTTTGTTGCATAATATGCCTAATGGCCGAAGATCTACATATAAGTAAGCATATAGCATACTGTTCTGGACAGTTACAGGGTAACAGGGATTCAAGAAATCCTGCTAATGAATTGCAACATATACATAAATATAACATTCATTGTTATATTAACAGCATATTTCAAACTAATATCTAATGCTGTTTCTGCAGATGAATAAAGAAAATGCACATGTTCTAGTGACCAACCTTTTTCAAAGGCACCTTAGAGTTTTTATTACAAAAGTAATGGCAAAGTCTGGGAAATATTTTGAACTCTTACATGGTTACTAGTTGTCTAGAGAAAAGAAAACTGATACTAGTATGGCACTTATAAATCAATGGCAGATAATATCACCAGAGACAGTACTAGAAATTATTACCAGAGTAATAATTGTTACCACAGTACCATGATAGAAATTGAATTTCTTATCTAGAGTGTTGAAGTAAATTAAAGACCTTTATGGAAGTATGCTGTTGGACAAACTCAGAGCAAATACAAAGTTGTAACAATGACATAGGGAATAACAAATCTGGGAACTAATATTAAACAGTAATGAGAAGCTAATGAAGAAAATAAAGCTTAATGTACATTCATAAATTGTGGTGCTGTGAACAGCAATGACCCACACACCAATACTGTAGATGATGCACAGAACTGTGTTTTACAGCATCAGCCAAATTACCTTTATTTAAATCAGAAGCTTTCTAAATTCAAGGAAAAGTAAATAAAGTTGTCATTAGCAATGTGTTGCACTAGTGAAGATAAATTGGACACCTGGTCAATGAGCACCAGTTTAGATTTAAGATTATGAAGACCTTGCTGGTTGCTTTGTCTGTAGTTTTTCTTTAAGATAGTCTATTCACTGGAAGAATTAATACTAAGAAATGAAATGCTAGCTCTAAAAGAGTTGAGATTTAATATAAAACTATGTAATGTATTTTAGCAAAGTTGAAAAAAATAAGTATTTTGGTTAGGGATCTAATTGAATAGTGAATGTCTATAATGTTAATTCAGAAGATTCGCAAGCATGTTGTAGCTGTATAAATACATAGGTGTTGATAGGAATATGTGGATCTTAGAGAGAGTATGGTGAAATGTGGTTCCTTACTGAATGCAATCTTGTTTTTACAATTTCATTATATTGGCGATAATGATGAGCTATAAGCCTTCTAGGTCTCTATAAAGAAAGGAAGAGTACTTGTAATAAAGGGCTTGCTGTTTCTTTGAAGGAGAAAAAGGAATCTTAGATACATAATTTTACATATTTAATGTGCGTTTATTATTTTTTTTAATCTTGGGAAAAGTACATAGAAATATATCTGTACAAAATATGTCCTACTTTGAGAAATGAAAATTTTATTTTACATTCTTCTATTTTTTTTTTGCCCAACCAGGTTGTATTGTACTGTACACCTGAATAGTTCTGCCAGCTCCAGAGAAATGTACAGAGTAAAAGTTCTTAGTACAAATAAAGTTGCCAAAACATACCTTTTTCCTGTATTCAGGCTCATATGATACTTTGCAGATAAACATAAATAATCAGCTTTTGCCCCTAACAACTGGCAATTTGTGCTAGGTGTGCCAGAGAACATCAAACTCTACAAAGAGAGGACATAAAGGACAGGAAAGAGGCAGATATACCATAGAATAAACAGGACAGTAATTTATCAACAGGATTTTGTCACACTCAGAATATTCTGATTTTAAGAGAAGGTATCACATGGGGGATTTTTTTGCCAAACAAATGAGCTTTAACTGTGGCACATTATAGTCTGGATTTCTTCAGCACTGCAGTAAGGCATTGCAATTATGCTTGGGTAGAGAAGAAATTACTATGTCTATTATTTCTCCTGCTACTGCATAATAAATTATTGGTTTAAATATGCATAATTTTTACCAACAAAAGAAAACAAACTTTTCTCACAAGGACACTCAAATCAGCTAGGATGTATAGAAGATTGGAATATATGGGCTATGATAAAAATCCTCAGAAAAAAAGTAATAGGTGATGTGTTAGGGGTGAAATATTCCCCAAATTAAATCTTTTTAATAAAAAATAAATAGTTTTTATAAATGCAAGTATTTTAGAATTCTGATGTGGAAATTAGGTGCAAGGAAGGATAGAAATGAATAGAAAAAAGGCAGATGGAATTAAGTCAGAAAAGAAAAAAAGAACTCTGAGGAAATGACTGATTTGCTGAAGTTAGTCTTGTCAAAACACAAGTTTAAATTAAATCTGAAGTCTTGGAAAAAACACTAAGGAAATAAAGCTTAACTTGAATTGTTATAATTTCACATCTCACTCAGGCTTTTATATACTTTTTTTTTTCATTTTTAGAAATTAATTTGTTTCCCTTTTTTCCCCCAATAAGTCAGATATTTGGAGATTTCAAATAGTTCTAAGGAAAATGCTTACGTACTGTGAAAAAAAATGGACGGAAAAAACACCTTTCAGAACTTTATAAAGAAAATATTCATTCTTTATAGTTAATTTTGCTAAAATTGGCCCCTTTCCTCTACGGACTTGAATCCTGTCATTCCCCTGATGAACCTGCATCCTTTTTCTCATTACGGGTTGAGATAAAAAGAATCTTTTCTACTCACAGTGCTGAACATTAGCACCCTCACCATCACCAAATGGTCATTCAGAGATCCACAGGGATAATATCCTGCCCTGTTCTAGGGGAAAAAAACTGTTTCCAAGAGCATTTGGGTAAAGGTGGGAGGAATGAAGGGATGCCTCAACAGGACAAATACGTTACCTTTTCCTATTGGTGCTCCTCCATCAATGGTGATAGCTGTACATCTACAACTGAATTGTGATTAAGGTAGTTCTGTAGCAGTTTTTCCAAGAATGCTTAGAGCTTTGATCCGGAGGAGGAGTTGAATCTCTGTTGAAGATGGGCACATGACTGGTTTCCTCTCTGAAGTACCATACACTAAGGCACGCAGCATGGGGAACAAATAGGAGAAATTGGAGATCTGTGTCCTATGGTTGCTTTGACATGAAAGAGATGTGGCGGGATAGGTCATGCAACTGGAGTGCTGCATTGGGTGGATATAGTTTTTTTAGGAATGACAGGCAGGGAAAGTGAGGAGGGGGAGTCACCCTTATGTGCAAGAGAAGTGGGAAACCATGGAGCTCTGCCTTGGGTTGGATGACGAGCCACTTAAGAGCTCAGGATTAGTGGGCAGACCACCGCGGGTCAGGATTAGTGGGCAGACCACCGCGGGTAGTGTTGTGGTGGGTACTTTGATGATGACTTCCCGACACAGATGATTGAGGAGCTCATCTGAGGATGATAAGAGGTGCTCTTCTGGACCTGATACTTACAAAAAAAAGAAGGACTGGTGGGAAATCAAAAGGTTGCCTTGGCTGCAGTGCTTATGAGGTGGTAGAGTTCAAAATCTTGGGACAGGGTAGGGGGAACAAAGGCAAAAAGCAGGATCACAGACTTGAGCTTCAGGAGAGGAGATTTAGGCCTCTTGGGGAACTGCTTGGAAGAATCTCATGCAATACAATCGTGGAGAGAAGAGGTGTCCAGGAAAGCCAGTTGACTTTCAAGGGTCACCTCCTCCAAAATCAAGAATGGTCCATTCTGAGAAAAAGAAAATCAAGCAAAGATGCCACAAAGCTTGCATGAATGAGCAAGTTGCTCCTGAAAACACTCAAATATGAAAAAGGAAATGTAGAGAAGCTGGAATAAGGGTCTAGTGATCCCGAAGGAATATAAAGTCACTCTCAAAGTCTGAAGGATAGGTTTAGAAAGTCAAAGCCCACCTGGAGCTGAATCTGGCAAGGGACACGAAGGGTGAGAAGAAGGGCTTCTACAGGTATATCAGGAAAAAGATGACTTCAGAAAATGAGTTGCAATATTGACAATTGTCAGATGGTGTTTGACACAAGTCATACATATGGCATATGACATATTGTGTTATTTAACCATTCTGTAAAGGTTTTGGTAAAGGAAAGTGAAACTGTTTTCTAGGGATTGAATCAATCATAAATAGTAAGAAAGAAATCAGACTACATTCAAATATCTTGTGAAATCTTTAGAAAATAATTGCATACTTAAAAGTAAAAGTCCACAGAAGCACTTCACCTTTTGCTCTCTGCCAGGTTGATGGTTGAATCAGTAGTTCTGAATGAATTTTGTGTAACTTTGGATAGAAATTATGTATCTAATGCTAGAAATTGAATGTCAACTATTTCATAGAAGATGAAAAATTTATAGGTCATGGTTGAAATGAAGGACTAATTTATTTTGGTTATGTGTTCCAAATTTTTTTTATGTTTGCAATCTGTTCTATTACAAACCCATACATGTAAACAAAATATGCTGTGATAATTCAGTGATTCAGAGTTATAACTCAGTCTTTTTTCAGTGGGGTATGGGGTCTGTACATTTGCTGTTTCATAAATGAATCAGAGAACTCTCATGTAAACTTGATATCTGAAAGAATGATAAAAGTAAATTAATTGAGCTCTTCTTATGCACAACATTTAGAGATCTAAAATTCAGATGTTTTAACATTGAAGACACTGGTAGTGTATCATTTTAGAAGAGATCTTACATTGTCCCACTATTCCATTTTGGAAAAAAACACCAAACACAAGGCTTGTATTAAGCCAGTAGGGTTTCCCAAGCTGAGGAATCTGAAACTCAGTGATAAATCTGAAGACAAATCTACTGTTTGCCAAGGCTGCAGAATGAATCATAGGATTATTCATGTTTAATTTTTAATAAGCAGAGCTGCTAAGCTTTTGATAAACACAAGTGCTGATATGGGTAAACTCTGCGAAACTGTGGAAACTGAATACTTTGCACTCCTTTAAGTCAAATTTACTCCTGAATAAAGCAGAACAAGCAGAGAGCATTGTGTATGTATAGCAGTAGTACGCGCAATGGTCAAGGACTGGATCTTTTGCAGAGAGCGAAACCTCCCTATTTTATAGTAGGGAAAAAGTCAATCAAGCAAAAAAAATTGGAAGAATGTGTGTCAGATGATAGGCAATCACTGTTCTGAATCCACTGGTGGTCAATCTGTTGTCTAGGGATAAAAAGCATTTGCAAAAATATCAACTTCATTCATGAATATGTGCCCACCAAAAATAGTTAATGAAATGAAAGATACATTCTGTGGCAAGCAGTTAGTTTCCCTGTCATAATCACAGATATCCTGGGAGACTGTAGTATTAAAGAAAAGGAATGTCTTCGTAACGCAATGAAGAGTTGAACGTTACTACATTATATCACCGTTCTTCCACATGGCAATGTTCACAGAATGATATGCAGTACTTTGCTGTTAATCAGACAGATCACATACGTGTTGATTGTTGCAATGTCCAAGAAATAAAAAAAAATTATGGGGAGTTTATTGCATGTTGGATGACTTGCTTAAAGACAGTACTAAGGAGAAAAGAGAGATTTGCTGCAATAAGGAACCAGTTGAAACAAATTAACTCTCAGGGGATCAGAGAATGTCTGAGAAATGTAGGATTATGTCCAGTAATCTCAGGTATTACTGAAGATGCTAACAGAAAATGGAAAAAGTAAAGTTAACATAAAAATCTAAAGGAACAACTCCACATATAAAGAAAAAGGGAATCATTTAAAAATAGTTATAGGGCAGCACTTGAAAAGCAAAGTTCGTCAAGACTCTTTTGCAGCCAAAACTGAAGTCTTAATTTGAGAGCACAATATAACCATGAGAGCGGCCAAGGAACTGTCGTGACAATGCGAAAAACAATACCTGCCTGGCTTGGTAGTGAACAAATTAAAAGTAGATACAATGATGTGAATACATGTATTGGTTTTATGTGGCAAGGTTTTGGTAGCGGGGGGGGTTACAGGGGTGGCTCCTGTAAGAAGCTGCTGGAAGCTTCCCCTGTGTTCGAGAGAGAGCGAGCCCATACCAGCCGGCTCTAAGACGGACCTGCCGCCGGCCAAGGCCGAGCCAATCAGTGATAGTGGTAACGCCTCTGTGATAACATTTTTAAGAAGGAAAAAAAAGTTGGGACGCGGAAAACAGCCACCGGAGAGAGGAGTGAGAACATGTAAGAGAAACAAGCCTGCGGACACCAAGGTCAGTGCAGAAGGAGGGGGAGGAGATGCTCCAGGCGCCGGAGCGAAGATTCCCCTGCAGCCCGTGGTGAAGACCCTGGTGAGGCAGGCTGTCCCCCTGCAGTCCAGGGAGGTCCATGGTGGGGCAGATATCCACCTGCAGCCCGTGGAGGACCCCACGCCGGAGCAGGTGGGTTCCTGAAGGAGGCTATGACCCCGTGGGAACCCTGCGCTGGAGCAGGTTCCTGGCAGGACCTGCGGATCTGTGGAGAGAGGAGCCCATGGAGCAGGTTTTCTGGCAGGACTTGTGACCCCGTGGGGGACCCACGCTGGAGCAGTCTGTGCCTGAAGGACTGCACACCGTGGAAAGGACCCATGCTGGAGCAGTTCGTGAAGAACTGCAGCCCATGGGAATGGCCCACGTTGGAGAAAGTTCGTGGAGGACTGTCTCCCGTGGGTGGGACCCCACGTTGGAGCAGGGGAAGAGTGTGATGAGCCCTCGCCCTGAGGAGGTGAAGCGGCAGAAAATAACATGTGATGACCGTAAACCCCATCCCTGTCCCCCTTGTGCCGCTGGGGGGGCTTGGTGGAGAAATCCGGGAGTGAAGTTGTGCCCGGGAAGAAGGGAGGGGTGGAGGGAAGGTGTTCTGAGATTTCGTTTTATTTCTCATTTACCTTACTCTGGCTGATTTGTAATAAAAAGTGAGCTAATTTTCCCTAAGCTGAGTCTGTTTTGCCCATGATGGTAATTAGTGAATGATCTCTCCTGTCCTTATCTCGACCCGCAAGCTTTTTTGTTATATTTTTCTCTCCCCTGTCCAGCTGAGGATGCGGGAGTGATAGAACGGCTTTGGTGGGCACCTGGCGTCCAGCCAGGGTCAACCCATCGCAATACAGCAAAAGAATTTAACTACAAGTTAGGCTAATAATTAAAAAAAAAAAAACAGAAAAAAATTACAAAATATACAAAGGCAAAGAAGAGCTGGAACACTGTTGTAAAACCACTGTTAAAAGAGATTTGAGAAGCAATAAGGGTCTTTAGAAGGAGAACACTTGTTACTTGGGGATTCAAAAGTTTCTGGAATGAATTGCCAAAATAATTCAAAGAGGTTTTGAATGAGTTTAGTGGTATAAAAAGTTCTTAAGAAATGGAAGAAAACAGATCTGCTAAAGGTAACTTAAAACACCAGTGTTGTGATGTTCAATTTTACAGACAGCCACTGAGGAGATGAAAAGTTACTAAGTGGCAAGACATACAAAAAAATTAACTGTCAACAGCAGGAAAAAAATATACCCTTAACATGACAGGGAAGAAAATATGGGGCCATCTAAGAAACTATGAGTATTAGAGAACAGGTAAGTAAGTTAGCATGGATTTCTCTATAAAGTACAAATGTATAAACTGCAGATACAATAAGATAACAAAATATCATTACTCTGTATAAGGCAAAATCAGAGTTGTCAAGTTTGTGCTCACAGTGTGCCAGGCTCTTCTTGCTTTCATTACACTGAACACAAAGCAGAAGTGAAAAAGATTTGTTGAGCAAGCCCATGGCACCTTCCAGAGTTTTAAAGTAAGATGTAACCAATTACAAATAAACAGTACCTGAAGAGCTTACCTCCTCATATGACCATTGTTTTGAAGTTATGTTCAAGTTTTCTTTGAAATTGTGATACTGGGTGGCTGACTGTATCACAAAGACGTCCTCTTCAGACCTGAATGAAAGTGGAGGACAGGGACGAGTTTACATATAGTGATGAGATTCCTAATATTAACTCTTTAGTCTGCCTTATAATATCCAAGTTGTTGTACTGAGATAACTTGCTTACTGTGGTGCAAGAACTACTACCTCCAGAGAAATATGTAGGCTCCAATTTCAGAGGAGGGAATAAATATATTTTTACATTGAGAAGGTCTCTTAATGGTGCTGAAAAAGATATCAGTTGTTGAGAGTAACATAGTCCAAGTGTCATTTCAGTTGTAGCCCTGAAGAAAATTATCCATGTTTCCTGTCAGACAAAGAAGTTTCATGTTAATATTACTGCCTTGTTCTAGTGAGCAGCGGGGATTCTACGCCCACAGACAATTTAAGCCTTTTCCCAAACATTTGTGTCAACAAGGTATGAAGAAAACAGACTGATGGCCTGGTAAAAATATACAGCACAAGCTTAAACCATTATGCCAAAAACTTTACCATACATAATTTAGGGTAGCCTGAAGTGATGTGTTGCATTGGGTTGACTTTGGTAACAAGTATGGGCAGGTACAAAGTTTGTGCTCCTTCAGCTACTAAATGCATAAGAGAAATACCTATGTATTACATAAACACACTACAGCCATCCACAGTGTAGATGCTGTAATATATCATAAAAAAAAAAAAAAAAAAGCCTATAGGTTAATCTTCTTAGGGAAAAGATTAAACTGTCCCGCTACAAGGCATGGTCTTTCAGTAATGCTGAACAGGCATCTGGAGAGAGGGGAGGCTGAGTTTTGGATGTGAGGTTTTTTGTTTGAAATCATACCCTTCACTGAACAGTTGGTAATTATGAAGTCTGTGTTTAGATGAGCATGAAAAATATTTTTTGCCTCTTTCCAGCCTTCCACAGAAAAGTGGCATTTCCTTATAAGAATGATTCACTGTCAGACTCACACTGGCTTTCCACTGTATTTTTATTTATTTATTGAAAATTCTTCACACAGACCTGGAAATAGGCTAAGACCATCGTGTGAGTTATAATTAATGTGCAAGAATCACAAGTATGTTCATTTTAGTATTCAGTGTTGTGCTGGTTTTGGCTGGGATAAGAGTTAATTTTCTTCATAGTAGCTAGAATGGGGCTGTGTTTTGGATTTGTGCTGGAAACAGTGTTGATAACACAGGGGTGTTTTCGTCACTGCTGCGCAGTGCTTACCCAGAGCCAAGGGCTTTTCTGCTTCTCCCCCCACCCCACCAGCGAGGAGGCTGGGGGGGCACAAGGAGTTGGAGGGGACACAGCCAGGACAGCTGACCCCAACTGACTCAAGGGACATCCCACACCTCATGATGCCATGCTCGGCAATAAAATCTGTGGGGAAGAAAGAGGAAGAGGGGTCATCTGGAGTGATGGCGTTTGTCTTCCCAAGTCACCGTTCCTTAGCGTGCTGCAGCCCGGCTTTCCTGGAGATGGCTGAACACCTGCCTGCCCATGGGGAGTGGGGAATGAATTCCTTGCTTTGCTCTGCTTGCATGCCTGGCTTTTGCTTTCCCTATTAAACTGTCTTTATCTCAGCCCATGAGTTTTCTCACTTTTAGTCTTCCGATTCTCTCCCCCATCCCACTGGGGGGAAGTGAGTGAGCGGCTGCGTGGGGCTTAGTCACCAGCTGGGGCTAAACCACGACAGGTGTAAACTGCAGTGAATTCTTCAGGAGACAAAACGTTAATTCTTTTGGCAGTATCTGTTCCACAAAAACTTGGGAAAGCCCACAATGTTTTTTATTAAAAAAACTCATTACTATGTTAAGTTAATGAAGGAGATGCAAGAGATTATTTGCGATGCTGTTAATGTTTTCCCTGATTTCACAGAGATTCTTTTTCCTTTGACTTTTCACAGGCAAACCAAGAAGTATCTCAGTGAAAGACTGAATTGAGCCTCTAAATGCCTCCAGCTAAATCAGGTGGAGAATGACGCAGCTGGAAACCAGTTTGCAGCTCAGTGTGGACACCGATAGGAGAAAAGATCTGTAGTAAATTGTCAGACACCTGGACAATAAGTTTTGCTTGGCTGCGAAAAGCCTTGAGACACAAACGTAAATAGGATATTCTAGGATGTAATTCTATCTTCTTGAGTTTTGGTTGAGGGGTGTGGTGGGGTGAAAAGTCTTTTGCTTGGTTTTGATTTGATTAATTTTACAAACTAATGTGTAATCAGAATGTTTCTGAAAAACACAGAGGCATCCATATAAGCAGGAAATCTTTGAATTTCAATTTTATTCTGGCAAGTCAGGAAAGAAGGAAAGAATCAGATCAGTGACTACTCTTGGGTGCCATTTATCAAAACAAGAAAGAACAGAATTAGTTGTCAGAGACATCTCCAGCAAGACAAGATAGTTTCAAGTGCTCTGAGGCGATTTTTGTAACCATTACCCACATCTTGCTTCCCCAATGAAATATTAGTAAATTATTCTCATACCTATGCTCAATAAGCACAGAAAACAGCCAATGGGAGGAGTTACATCTTTTCTGTGGTCATTTAATTGTTTCTGGTTTTTGCTAATACATAGCCCTCAACAATCCTGGCAATTAGAATTAATTAATCCACAGTTAAAGTTAATGTGTAGCAGTCTTTAATTTGAGGATGACAAATTGAGAAATTTACTCAGTTGTGAAACACGTGCAGCAAATGAATAAGCGTGTTCAAAAGTTGTACCTGTCTTTGAGCAAATTAAAAATACATCCTATTATGTAATTAACACAATTTTGAGTCAAATATGCTGTATACTACAAAAACAGTCCAATTAGCTCCTACTTCTGTATTATTTATAATGAAACTACTTGCTATTTGGCTATAATTTTCTGGGAGAGTTAATTAAGTCCAGATGATCATTTATTCCTCAACAGAGCTAACTGTTGTTGTTGTAAGGTTTTTATTGCTATTATGTAATTAGTGATTTTTGTATATATATACATATTAGGAGAAAGCCATAATATTTCTTCAGTTTTTACAGCCTCCCGCTCCTCCCTTAAACTTGTATAACGGTACTGTAGAACAACATACTTCAATGAGAGTAGAAAGTTTCTGAAATATAAAGGTAAAAGTTAGAGATGCGCTACCTTTTTTGTGCACTTGAACATCACCTGCAGAGTCTCTCCAGAAGCCACCGCTTACTGCAGCAACAGAAGAATAATTGTGTTAGTTACTGGTCTTCTGCAATAGAGAGAGTTAAACAAAATAAGCCTTGTTGATGAAGGAAGTATGTGCATATTACATATCAAAATCAAACTAGAAGACAATTAAATCTATGAAGAAAGTGCCTGAAATTTCTGATTCTTTGTGTAGCTATTATTTTCTTTTGGGAGAAAAAGTGTATGATCCCTTCTGAAAAGTACAGCAAAGAAAAGAGTGGGTTTTTGTAAAAGATTTCAGTCTTATACCTGGGAGCCTCTGCCACTCATGGAGGAAAGCTATGAAGGACCACAGATCACCACTGTAATGAAGTCTGAGGTCAGCAGGGTAAATGTGTCATTCAGAAAGGCAAACTCTTACCTTGTCGTCAGGAACAGTAGCTGCTGCATCACATCAGCATTTAGGGACCGCAAAATTCAGGAGATGCTCTGTAAATCATCAGGGGCTGTAGGCAGGGCAGCAGGATCATGCCACTCTCACCCATTTACCAGATGAAGACAAGTTTGAACACATTGGTGGTACTTTGATACGCTGCTACTGTAACTCACACAATGACTTCACTCTCTGACACTTCCAAGGACTCGGAAACAGGCACCTGCTGAGCTCCTGAGAGCGTTCCCTTTGGAGCCAGGACCATGAATCATGAAGTCACCTGCATTCTGAATCACGTCAGCTGGTAAGGGAACCCTGCTCCTGGCTCCTTCTTGTCCCTGTTGTGGCTTTGTCTTGTGCATAAGGTCATCATAGACTTTTCTTCTCTTCTAGACCGCCAGTGAGATCATACCACACTATTTAAAACCAGAATGCATCTCTTCACAAAGACATCTACTTTAAAAAGTCCCATCTTTTTGGAGCAAAAGTGCTTAGAACAAAAACTCATGAATGAGCAGCAAACTTTACGCAAATGTGATGACCATAAATTTTTACTGCCTAAAGGGGTAAAAAGAGCATCAAATCTTTTACAGTTTCTCTGGAATTGTTAATGTCACCACTCCAGGTGTTTTTCATTCAAGGAAAAGCTTTCACAAAGTGAGGAACCACAGTAGTTACTGTGTATTACTTACTCATTAAACACAAGACTGTGCTGAAGGGTCAGAAAAAGTGCCTTGACAGGAAGCTAAAGCCATTCCAGGTTCACAGCATAATGTCAGAATGTTCACACTATTGTTCTAAATGGAACTAAATTAGACTAAATTAGGTTGTCAAGTAAATGAGAATCAACTATATCTTCTCTTCTCTTTTTTTTCTTTTTTTTTTTTAAACTATTTGCTGTATACCAAATAAGTATAGCTTGAGCACATTTAATAATTAAAAATTTGGAATTGCCAGAAAATGTAATTCATTGGAAGACTTTTAAAATGTTCAAGGTTAGGAAAGGATGAATTTTTAAACATTTGGAACCCAATAATCATTGAAAAAGGCAAGACAGTCCAACCTGCTACTCAGAGCTGGTGAACTCGGACCAGGTTGCTCAAGGCTTTATCCAGCTGGGTGTTGAAAATCTCCCATTTCTTTCCATAAATTTAAAAAATTGAAAAGCAATCAGAATTTTAAAGACTTTATGTCTTCAAGTTACAGTGTCTTCTAGTGTCATCAAATTTAACTGGCAAACTAAACCTTCAGAACTCCGCCAATGAAGCTGCATGGTCCCTCTGTGAAATGGAGAGCTCTCTTTCACAGCTGTTCTCTTCATAGAGTACTCTTAAAAAACCCACATGCCCTCTTTTCAGGGAAGTTTGCTGCCTTTCTGGGGCCTGAATTAGGGACATCACCACAGGACTGAAGAGCCTAGTTCAACCTGCAGACTATGATCCATCTCTGCTTTTTCATGTGGGTACAAACAATGTTGCAACAAAAAGTCTGAGGTCAATCAAAGACTTCAGAGCCCTGGGAAGAATGCTAAATACTTGGGAACACAGGTAATATTTTCCTCAACCCTCCCAGTAAAGGGGGGAGGCTTCAGAAGAAACTGTTGAGCCCAGGCTATTAATACCTGGCTCCAGGACTGGTGCCTCTGCCAAACCTTTGGGGTTTTAAACTATGGAAAAGCCTTTGAGAAACAAGGTATGTTGGGGTCTGATGGGATCCACCTGTCCCGATGGGGAAAACGGGTCTTTGGGTATAAACTGGCAGGTCTGATCGAGAGACCTTTGAACTGGAATCAATGGGGGAAGGGATGGACTGGAAGCATTGGTCACCTCCCAGAGCTATGATATCGTCGGTATTAGTGAGACTTGGTGGAGTGAGTCCCGCGACTGGAGTGTTGGGATGGAGGGCTGCAGGCTGGTCAGGAGGGATAGGCAGGGCAGGCGAGGTGGAGGTGTCATGCTCTATGTAAGGGAGAGGTCTGATTGCACAGCCCTTACAGTTAGTGATGTGTGCAGTTCTGGGCCCCACAATTTAAGAAGGATGTGAAGGTCCTTGAATGTGTCCAGAGGATGGCAATCAAGCTGGTGACAGGGCTAGAAGGAATGTCCTATGAGGAGCAGCTAAGGACTTTGGGCTTGTCTAGTTTGGAGAACAGGAGGCTGAGGGGCGACCTCGTTGCTCTCTCCAGCTTCCTGAGGAGGGGAAGGGGAGAGGGAGGTGCTGAGCTCTTCTCCCTGGGATCCACTGATAGGATGCGTGGGAATGGTTCAAAGCTGTTTAGACTTGATAAGAGGAAGCACTTCTTTACTGAGAGGGTGGTCAAACACTGGAACAGGCTTCCTACAGTGGAGATCGATGCCCCAAGCCTGTCAGTGTTTAAGAGGCATTTGGACAACACCCTTAACAACATGCTTTAGCTTTTGGTCAGCCCTGAAGTGGTCAGGCAGTTGGACAAGATGATCGTTGTAGGTCCCTTCCAACTGAAATTCTATTGTATTGTATTCTATTCTATTCTATTCTTCAAAGAATTAGTATGTTGGTTGTTTTTTTATAAGATAAGCAAGTGGCAGCTTGCCTTTCTACAGACTGTTGGAATCTTCCCAGTCTTGTGAATGCGTTACCGCTATTTGGAACACAAACTGTGGTCTTAATTACAGCAGCATAAGAGATACCACTCGTACTGATGACATTGTCTGAGATTTACTGAGGTATTTGTGGTTTCTACTGTTTTATTCTATGACCATGAAAAGTATCTGTATGTCTCAGTGAAATCAAAGACTATATGGTGTTAGAATTTGCTCACTTAGCTAAAAGGCACATTAATTACGAAACTAAGTCTTTGCTGCCCTTTCAGTTGAGAAGGAAATGCTGGATGCAGTACCTTAGAGAAAGTAATTGATACAATAGTTAAATTAATGACTGGAAGCCAACAACTTTTAAATGGAAAGTTAACAGCTCTTACTATCTGTACCTTGTATATATGTGTGCATGTATGTGTTTGCATTACAGAAAAGTGCAGTGAGTTCATAGTCTTCTGGGAGAGCTCAGTCTTCCTTTTAAGTGCATGTGAGGACATTAGCACTAAACAGAAAACTACTCTGACATTAATTTTCTAGAGAAGCCATTTTTATATGTTTATGCTTTAATATGCTTATGATAGTTTTATGGGCAAGTAAGATTGGATAGGGCATACATTATCTGACTTTAGAAAATTATATTCAGTGAAGAAGGAAGTCATGGCATGCAGAATAATTTTAAAGTATAAACTGGGTGGAAGAAAAAACAAGGGAGACGGATTATAGAGGTCTTTTCAAAAGACTGAGGGTTTTTTTGGCTAGACAAGGTTAGCTTTTGAAACTTGGGATCCTGAAGTTATTTAAAATGTAAATACCTCTAGTAATGCAGGTTAGTTAAAATCCTTGCAAATTGTTTATTACTTGCTTACATCAATTACACCAAGAACAATAAGTCTGTTTTTCTAAGGTTTCTTCAAATGACATCAACACTGTCTAATAGATAATAGCAAAGAACTGTAGAAACTGATAAATGAAAGTGAATTATTTTGGAGTTTATGGGAATTTCTGTTAAATTCCTGAATAATTAATAAGTACTTAAATAAGTACCAAGATCTCTAAATATGGGCTTAAGCTCTGTGTTGAGATATATACATTTGGCATGTAGTTTTGAAGTAATTTTATTATCTAGAATTTGTTTTAAAACCAAGCCAGGTCATTAATGACTGAAACTGTCTGCTGTCTGTGATGACTTTAGTGAAAGGATTTGAATGTGCATAATTCCAAATCCCGACTCTCCGACGGATTAAACACAACTAAGCTGACATGATCACCTCCTCTTCAAAGATGATTCCACTAATACCTCAGATGAATTGGCAAGGCTGAAAATATTCTACCAATCCCTTTTGTCTTTATCTCTTTTGTGAATGGATGTATGACTTCTTGTCTACAAGAAGAGCTTGCAATTTCTCAGGGCCACTGGATTCAGTTGAAATACAGAAGCAGGGCAGTTCAGGCCACATGCAGTAGTAAAACAAGAACTTTGACTTCAAATCTCTTTTAAATGCGGTGTGCTTTCTTGTTTTCCTAGCATTTGAGGGAGAACAAAGAGAAAGGCATTGTGACATGGAAATGATTAATAGAAGAAACACTGATTCATAAGCATATGCTAGGTAACATATTGTGAAACCGATCAGTAATGATTTATGTGTGTTTTGTGTGTAAAGCTGGTGACACTCCAGAGAAAGCAAATAATAGCTGTATAATATTAATTTATGTAATATCCGTTATAAATGCACTGCAGTGGCAGTTCATTGTGGGGGATGGCTGAAACTGCAACAGTTGGTCTTGGACGAAACGGTGGCAGAAGAAATCATCTTATAGTATGTAAGTCATTGAACTCCTAGAAGAACTATTACATACAGTTGTATCTGTACCCAAAGCCTACATTCATTGACACAACAGAAGCATGAAATGCATGAAACTCCATGCCTATATTTATAATGGGTGGGAAAAAAATGGCTGGGATTAGGATTAAAGAGGGACACTAAGAATTTGCTGGAGGGAAAACCTGAATAGTCCTATGAATAGGACCACCCAGTCTGGAGAGCAACACACGTATTATCTAGGTTCACAAGCAAAAGCAGGATTCACATGCCACCATGAACCCCTGCTGTGGATTACATCTTTGATTTGCTGACCAGAAAAAGATGAGTATCTCAACAACTCTCTATTTATTACATGTAATTAGACTACTTTTTATATTTATAAGCCTTTGGCTCTAGTCTTGCAGTTAAGACCCTGACATTAAGTCTTGCTGAATAAATCCTTTGCTTGTTTTACCAAGAAACAGGTGATGCTAAAGGCATGGTGATGTATAGCATGATGCTGCATGCTCACAAACATAGCCCATGTGGGGTTTTTTAATAAGAAAATGAAAGAATTTAAATAAAGTATAATGTAAGGGAACTCCCAAGAGAGCTACATCTGCAAATATGTTTAGCATGGGCAGAAGCTGGGAAATAATTTGTGCCACACTGCAGAGGGTCACTGATGGATGGGAGAGGGATGGTATAGCCAAGTGTCTGCATTTGGTGAGAATTCTTTTTAAAAATGCATTAACTCACACTTTTTATGCCAAAGCGGACTGATGTGTAACATATTGCAGTTCAAAGACAACCCAGAGTGCCGCAAGAGGCTGTTCCCTTGAGTAATGAAGCTAGTTGTGTACAATAAAATTAAAATGGGTATCTTTTCAGTTGCCTGAAATAAAGCTGAGTTAGTGTGCAATAGGCCTTATTAAAATAGGCTGACCAGTTTCATGCCTTTGAAAACATCTTTTTAAAGGACATCCAGGACAATAATGGATTGTACACCTGCAACCGTTGCGTCATATATTTATCTGTAATTTAACATTGTCCTATCTGATGCTTGACGGAAGCTGCAAAGCTGCATCTTCCCTGAAATGCACTTTCACCTTACATGTAATTTCTTATTGAACCGGTTAACAGAAAATAAGATTTATTTTTTAAAAGGCAAAAACATATTCATAAAAATTCCATTAAATTGAATTTCAAAGAGCAGGTGAAATGATGTGGAGCTGAATTAGTAATTGAATATATGAAAGCAACATTAATGAGCAGATTTAGATTGGCAGCCCTGAAAAAACCAGAGCTGCCTCTTCACAAAGTAAAGGGTCATTGGCCATATTTCTTGCCAACATAATTGTTGTGTTCTGTGAAGCAAAAAAGTAGCTTTGTTTATGAGCATGTTTGACTGCTTTTTTGGTGTCATTGCCCATGAATATGCCAATAAAGATGTGAATTCCTTTTGTATATAAAAACTTTTTTCACAAATTTTATTATCTATGATAAAATACTAATAACTGAACATACCATATGACAGACAAGGAAAAAGAACAATGTTTCCCAAATTTTCTGCTTCTCAGGACAAATTCTGCGAGCAACTTTGAATACGTGTGCTGAGATGTGCAAAACTCCAGGATGCATAAAAGCATGCTGAGTGACTCTCTATCATATTTGAAAAGTCAGGGCAGTCAGGTGAAGTCCCCAGTGACCGGAGAAAATGGAATATTGCACCCATTTTTAAAAAGGATGATAAGGAGGACTCTTGGAACTACTGACCAGTCAGGCTTACCTCCGTACCTGGTAACATCATGGAGAAGATCCTCTTGGAAGACATGTCAAAACGTATGGAAGACAGGGAGGTGACTAGAGCCAGCCAAGATGGTTTCACCAAGGACAAATAGTGCCTGACTAATCTAGTGGCCTCCTACAACGGAGCGACTACATCACTGGGCAAGGAAAGAGCTATGGATGTCATCTACCTGGACTTCTGTAAGGCCACTGATACGGTCTCACACAATTTTCTTGCCTCTAAATTGGAGATATGGGTTTGATGGAAGGACTGGTAGACGGATAAGGAATCGGCTGGATGGCCACATCCAAAGAGTTACAGTCAACATCTCAATGTCCAAGTGGAAACCAGTAATGAGTGGTGTCCCCCCAGGGTCTGTAGTGGGACCAATACTATTTAATATCTTCATCAATGACATCGATAGTGGGATTGAGTGCACCCTCAGCAAGTTTGCAGGTGACAGAAGTTGAGTGGTACAGCTGATGCACTGGAGGGAAGGGATGCCATCCAGAGGGACCTTGACAGGCTTGAGAATTGGGCCCCTGTGAAACTCATGAAGTTCAACAAGGCCAATTGCAAGGCCCTGAACCTGGGTCCGGCAATCCCCAAATCTATACAGACTGAGTGAAGACTTGATTGAGAGTAGCCCTGCAGAGAAGGACTTGAGGACATTGGCAGATGAAAGATTTTATATGAGCCAGCAATGTGCTCTTGCAGCTCAGAAAGCCAATTGTATCCTGGGCTGCATAAAAGAGGCACAGCCAACAGGTCAAGGGAGGTGATTCTCCCCCTCTGCTCCACTCTCATGAAACCCCAGAATAGACAGGAAAGTCTCTTTTATCCTCTATACAGTCTAGAGGGCTCTTGTCATAAAAGGTGATTGTTCACTAAGTGTTTAGTCCACTTGAAATGTTTTCATACTTGTTTATTAAGTAATTAAGCAGGAGTTTTGCTCCTTAGCAAATGCCATTTCTTAATTGGTAAGTTAACTTAATGCAGATTGCTCCCATGATGTATCGCTATTTGCAACAGGAAAGTTGAGCATATGATCATTAATTCTTTATAAACTTGCCATGTTCATTACAAAGTTATGCTCCATTTCTCTAAGGCTTGGGGTTTTTTTGGTTGTGTGGTTGGGGTTTTTTTAACTTTATTAACAAAATAGTGATCTTGATTACTGTTTTTCACAGAATCAATGTGGCTATTAGTTACTATTCATCATAATTCATAGTTCCATAACAAATTCCCTTTTCTAACTCACCAGATATTCACTATGTCACTGTGCACATGGATGAAAAGCACTTCCATCTAGTCTCAATGTCTTTGACATGAGTAACTGAGACAATATGCAATAGTGCACTCAGGAGGGAACACCATTTGTTGTTTTAAATACAAGAAATTTTACCAAGTATGACAGAAATTCACTAGCATAGTACAAAAGTCACTAAGACTGGGACCTGGCTTATCTCCAGTGATTTGAGTGGAATTAAGCCAGTGCTAAATTTGGACCATTAACTTCTGTATGGTTTCTGCTATGCATAACTTTGTACATTCTGCATTCAAACATTTTATTACCAAGATTAATAGCCTCTCTCCTATTGCATTAATAACCCAACAGCATGACAAGGAACGGCTGGCATAATGCAAAACACATAAATGTATTAAAAATAGCTAGTTTGACACAGTGGGTTGTGCTACTTAGGGACTGATTTCAAATCGTGACTCAAGTCTATTACTTGCTGTACTGGCAAAATGTCAGAGATTCATGGGATCTCAGACAGACCCTGTCAGCTCTCTGCACACTATTAGTAGTAGTCATACCTACTATCTGTAAATATTATCTGCAGAATATCTTTCTTATTCTAAGAAATTACTGTACAATTCTCCTTTATGATGTAACGATTAATGAAGCAATATGACTGAATAGCTCCAAAGATTTTTGGAAGGTTATGAGATACTTAGCTTTTGATGCTACTTGGCCCAAAAGCTAACAAGAGTTTAATCTTCATTGGATTAAATGAAGAAATAGTTGACTTAAATGTAGGGTTTCCATTCTTTATTATATTAGGTTCCTATTTATACTATTTCACAAGAAGGTATGGTCAGTCTTGAGAGAGAGTAACTGTTTAGATGGACCTTCAGGAACATGTGGAGTATTTTGCCTGCCATCACTTCTGATGGTGCTGGTGTTGGTTTTCAGTGCTGTTAACTCTGTGCTTTATCTTCAAAAAGTGAGTTGTCTTCATTTAGTTTTCAAAATGGCTTATCTGCGTTGATACAGATCCTGTATTTCTGAGCAGAGCAATGCATACCTGTAATGGTTACCAGGGAAAGAAACACAGGGTTCTGCATAAGGAACGAGCTCAAGAGGCTTACTAAAATGAGCTTGCTGCCTCTCAGAGTATGTACACAGCTTTTTAATCAGTGGCAGATCAGTTCTTTTTCCTTAGAGTAAAGCCTGTTTCTCTACTGCAGCAAACTGCATGTCATCATTCATGTCTCAGAGGTAAACTACCACTGTTCCTGTTTTACATTAATTTTGCTTATCTGTACATAACTACAGAGGACCAAGAGCGAGGGCAAATCAGGCCTGTTCAATAATTCCTGCGTACACTCTTATGCCATGGTCATTTCTTTAAACACACATTTTCTGATAACTGATTAATTAGTTATGAAGTAATACAGCTGGTGTGCCCATATGTGATATTGTAACGAAGGACAGCAATGTATTGATTCTTTACCTGTTTACCGTAGCGCAATTTGTGAATGTCTGTTCAATTATAGGAGTAAAAAGCATTTAACAATGCAGTTTATCACTGAGTTCTACAAAAATTGTTTGCTTCTCATTACTTGAATGAAAATAGAAATATTAAGCCCCCAATTGACAGGACAACTATTTGGCATAGATTGTGCAGAGCAGTTGACTTGCGCTGAACTTACCTAGTAATTCATGAAAACCTCTAAATAACAAGGGATTTATTTTCCAATACCTTCCCCTCACCTGTGTTGGAATAAAATACTTAAAATTAGAAGACTTAAACTGGCAAACCCTGCTGTAATGCACTTATTTTGCATGAACTCATCCCTACTTTTGCTCTGTCTGACTAATGACTAGAAAGTCAAAACACAATGTGGATTTGTTTAGGGAGGAAAGGATTCAAGAAAGGAAAGAATCTCAGCAGACAGAGAAATAGGACATGGCAATATAATATCCATGCTTGCTAGTGCTTCACTACCACTTAACAAACTAAGAAAACACTCAACATTCATTGGTTTCTAAAAAATCAAAGAGCTCACAGGCAACCCCCTAGAAGATGACCTGCCAGTCTTCATTTCCAACTTACTTACTTTTGTTAAAAAAGCTGAATTAAGCATGAGTAATTTCTAAAGCGTTCTAGATAAATCTTAGTTAGCTGCAGTATGCATTTTACCCATCTGACAGTTTTTCTTTTCTATATGGCTGATAAACAATGATGATAAGTAGCATGTTTTACCTCATGTTTTGCCAACTATGCTTTTCAGAATTTTTAGTTATTTATTAATAGATATGTTTACATACCAGAGCCACACATATCATCTTGACAACCATTTTGTAGGATATAGCTGTTGCTTAGAGGGTAGAATTCACATCTCCCAGTGTTTTTCCTCTTAGCTTCCATATTCTGGGTAACATGAAAACTTGAATCTGAACCCTTCTGAAGTTGATGGGTCTTCAATTGTGCACTTTTAATTTGGCTACATCCTCTCTTTCAGCTTTCCTGAAAGCAAATGCTCTTCAAATGACCTTAATTTCTAAGATGTCACCAGATACTTAGATTAGTCTAGGGCCCTGTACTGTCACCATGCCCCTTCTGTTAAGCATAAAGCCTTTTCCACTAACCAGAGAAGTTTTCTTATTCTAGATTGTGCTAGAATTCTTGTTAAAAATAAGAAGATGAGGAATGCAACAGTTTCTGCCTAGAATAGGTAGATACTGCTCTTTGTGTCTGTGATTTAGATATAAATTTTGTAATGGAATTCATTCTGGTTTTGTCCCATTTGTGTACCTCTCTGAACAGCCACGTAAATTGGCAGAGTACAGTTCATTCAGGATGCTTTATTCTATGACGTTAATAGAACTTAAATAACTACACTGCCAAAACCATGATTCCACTCTGCTGTTTTACATGGTAAACTTGTATAACACCTGTCCTCTCAATCCATGCAAAAGTCAGTATCATTAGTCTTGCTTTTACAAGCCCTACATTCACTGGCTGTTTAAATACTATGTTTATAAAATATTCCTCTCTCATTCTTTGGACTAGAAAGACAGGACATCACATAAATTGCCTCCATTAAAAATAAATTGAGATTCGTCCATCAAACTATTTTATTTCTACAGTGAAGACACATGGAAAAGTCACTGTTTTCCAGTTTAGATTATAACTGTATGTTTTTCTTGATGGCAATAGCAGATCATAATGGACAGAGGTTGTTTTTGCAAGAGAGCTATGAGATTTCAAGAATTCCAGAGGGTTTCCTCATTCAAATAAGCATGTGTATATAGAGGTGCATATGTAACATTCCTTCTTTTTTTGTTTTTAACAGGCTGCATTAGGAGAAGACCTGACCCAAGCATTAAGAGAAGACCTGACCCAAGCCCTTTGACACTGGTGAAAACACACCTGTGAGACAAAGCCCTTTAGTTAGAGTTTTTTGCTGTTTTCTACAGAACAATTCCACATAAATAATAGAATAAATACATTTTAAAAGCCACTTCAGTTTAGTGTATCTATGTGCATCTGTCCTGGTTTCAGCTGGGATGTAGTTAACTGTCTTCCTAGTAGCTGGTACAGTGCTATGTTTTGAGTTCAGTATGTGAAGAATGTTGATAACACTGATGTTTTCAGTTGTTGCTCAGTAGTGTTTAGACTACAGTCAAGGATTTTTCAGCTTCTCATGCCCAGCCAGGGCACCTGACCCAAACTGGCCAACAGTGTATTCCATACCATGTGACGTCCCATCTAGTTTAGGAACTGGGAAGTGGGGGGCAGGGAATCACCGCTCGGGGACTGGCTGGGTGTCGGTCGGCGGGTGGTGAGCAATTGCCCTGCGCATCATTTGTACATTCCAATCCTTTATTACTACTGTTGTCATTTTATTAGTGTTATCATTATCATTATTAGTTTCTTCTTTTCTGTTCTATTAAATCGTTCTTATCTCAACCCAGGAGTTTTACTTCTTTTCCTGATTTTCTCCCCCCTCCCACTGGATGGGGGGGAGTGAGTGAGCGGCTGCGTGGTGCTTAGTTGCTGGCTGGGGTTAAACCACGACAGCATCTAATATTATCAATGGCATAGATTTCCTTTGTGAAATTAGTTTAATTGAGAAACCGATTTACATTGTCCAGTGCACAGAAACCTTAATATCTGTTGGAAGACTGCAAACACTGCCATCAAGAAACTCATCTTCTGAAAAATACAGGTTGGCAGATGGACATCGTTCAGGACAGATGGAGACACAGGTATTCAGTACCTTCAAAACCTCTAATATTCCTCTCTTTAACAATCCATCTCTCTTGCACATATTATCACCTCTGTTTTTTTTTTAAATATTTCCCCTTTGTGGGCTGCCTTTTTAATTTCAAATATTATTTTTGCTGCACTCTGCTTGCTTCTGAGATTATAACGAGAGAAAACCACAGGATCTCAACATTACAAGGAGTGCTTCAGGTGCCTAAGCATAGGAGCTTAATTCTGCTTTAGGAGTATGAAATAGCACTAGATATCCAAGGCATTGCACAGGACTGGCAGATATAACAGAGGATCCGTGGAAGGCCTAGACCCCCCTGGAGCAGCAGCTAGAGGCCAGGCAGAATACAATACATCTTAGGGAATTAATTCTGTTTTCCATTTCAGTGGAGGTGAAGATAAGAGTGTAACAAATACCTTTACATGCAAGTATTTATTTGTCTGATCAAAAGCCCAGATGTGAAGGTAACATGTTTTCAGAGATAACCTTACTGTAGTGAATTATACAAGCGATATTGGACATCATATGTGACAATAATTTTCCACTAATACATTTCCAACCATAGTACTTCATGTATCTCAGACTTGGTTTGTGTTCCAATAGGGTTTTTACCTAAGTACTACTGTTTTAAAACCATGTGAATATTTTAGGATGTTTTAGATTAATAAACATGTGAATGGTAGTAGTACCATAGTAGTATATTAGTATATAAAGTAGTATCATAGTAATGACAAATGATTATCAGATAGTAAATAAAAATCTCTATGTTTGGATCACTCCCTGTTTTGCCCCCCAGTACTCATTTACAAATTGTTCCTATGAACAGTTGTGCCCAGGATCCCTTCTGGAGGAGAACTATACCTTCATATCTCTAAGCAAAAGCTAAAAGCAGTTTGATGGACTGGATTGCTTCAGCAAGCACTCTGATAGTACTGGCAGAACCAAGCCACATCTCACTCAGCTGCATAGCCCCAGTCATCTCCAGCATTTGGTTAACAGAGCTTACATTCTTCCACAGCAACAACTTCTTTGCTGTGCATTGCATAAAAAAAAAAAATTAAAAAAATCTTAGCATCATGCCTTAAAACACAAATATGCTGTGCTGTCCAACAGCCCTAAAGTTACCTTGGGAATATTATAAGAAAACACTAATTATTATAGAGTGTACCCTGAGCAGATCTGGACCTTTCTAGAAATAATTTTTCAGCTATACTGTATCCTCTGACAGGGGTTAAGAGTCCCTAAATCCAAGAATCTGCCCAGCCATCTTTTCCAGACATGGCAGAACAGCTCTGCAGAGATCTTCATGCCCCCTAAAAGTGCCTCTCACAAGAAGAGAAGGGCAGCCTGTGACATCAAAGACCATGCTAAAAATTGATGTATTCACATGGCATGCATATGGGAGAAATACAATCTTGATTTTGTGGCATGACTGAAAGGCCAGTGTGTGTGTGAATAGACTCGGAGTCCTGCCAAATAGATTCTGACCCAACCATTACCTTGTCTACTGTGCTCTGTGGGCGCAATCAGTCCACACTAGAGGAGGCTGGCCATAAGCATGATGATGTAAGCTAATTGGCTGGAAGAAAAAGGATTGTTCTCAAGAGCAGCTTATCAATATAGTATAGGTTAGCAGAAATCACAAATAGCAAGGTTGCTAAAATGCTCAGAAATACTTTTGAACAGTGACGAGACTTTTAGTTGAAAAAGTAAAAGCGTAGAAGATGGTGAAAACAGTGAATGTCTCAGTGTTTTGGAACATAACTCATTGGTTTTGTTTCTGATGAAGAACAGTGATTTTATTGAAATAATTTGTGTTGAAATATTTGGATGTCAATCAATTTGCTTGCCAAAACCAGCCCACTCCTGATTTTCAGTTTCAAATGTCATAGTGTAATTATGGGCACAGTGGAATGATTTTCTTGTAGTCCACTGGTCATGTTGCATTACTTTTTATGACAAGCATTTGCATCTAAAATAGATTTCACCAAGTATAGTAGTTATTCTATATTCAAAGTTCAAACAGAGCATATGATCCGTGATGCAAAAGCTATTCTGTTGATGGAACTTTTAACAGTAAACAGCGAAGTTGCATTTAGAAACATTATGATGACTATTAAAAGAAGTCTCAAAGAGATGAAGAGCATATCTAATAACCCATATCTATCATTCTTACAGGACAGTGAAGAAGCATGAAAAACATAAAACTAAAGGTGGGCAAACATTAAATAAATGAATGAAAATCAAGTGAATGGATTTAAGTTTACATAATTGAGGAAGTTGGTCATTAAGGGGTTTCTGTAGCCAGATGTTTCATGTGATTTCAGGACATAATTTAGTGGGCATGGTGGTGGTGGGTTGATGGTTGGACACAGTGATCTTAAAGGTCTTTTCCAAGCTAAACAATTCTATGATTCTATGAATCTATGATCTATTTTTCCTAAATGTATTACCCTCATTTGACATCCAAAAATACATTTCAAAATTGAGAACAAGAGAAAGAGATTTAAGGTTGATGATGAGTTTATTATGATCAGCTAAATTTTTTGTTCATGCCTCCTGATGGGGGTTTTGAAAATATTCACCAATACATCATCTCACCCATTTTTAAAAAGGGTAAAAAGGAGGACCCTGGGAACTACCCACCAGTCAGCTTCACCTCCATGCCCGGTAGCATCATGGAACAGATCTTCCTGGAAGACATGTTGAAACATAGGAGGTGATTAGAGACAGGCTTTAAACTGAAAGAGAGTAGATTTAGATAGGATATAAGGAAGAAATATTTTACAATACAGGTGGTGAGACACTGGAACAGGTCGCCTAGAGAAGTTGTGGATACCCATCATTGCAAGTGTTCAAGGTCAGGTTGGACAGGGCTTTGAGCAACCTGATCTACTGAAAGATGTCCCTCCCCATGGCAGGGGGTTGGGCTAAATGATCTTTAAAGATCGCTTCTGACCCAAACCATTCTATGATTCTATATTGTTCCTAAAAAAATATATTTTTGCTTGGAAATAGATTGAGGAATTTAATGGATCTCCACCATTTTTACTTCTTTGATTCAGTCTAACTATTAAGCACTATAAAACAGTCTTGCTATCACTGGGGATAAAAGGAAATTAATACATTATCTCCTACAGCTAGAGAGACGAATAAAGAGTAATTGGAAGTTGTTAAAAAGAAACTCTTTCAGCTGGTCAAAATTAGTAGTTTATAACATCATCTTTCCTAATAATGATTAAAGAAGTTACTGAGCGGCAGAAAAATGGAATCTCTGAGTACAATAGACGGAAAACGTAGAAGAATAATGGTCCCCTCAAAATCACTTTGACATCATTATTGTTGCAAATTAGGATTGAACTCACTCTTGCTGGCACACCATTGGAGCTGTACTATAAATCTTTAGATTTCTTACTGAGATAATCAGGTTTTATAGTTTTAAAAACTTTATTTAATCTCACAAGGGAATGCCCCCAAAAGAATTCAACAGTGTGGTGTAAGAAAGCTTAACGTTAAAGGTCCTCTTTAGTGCATGGCAAAAAAAGGACAGCATTTAGCCCTAATTAAAAACATAGAAAGAACACATTTACATTCCCAGACATAAAACAAATATCAGTAGGTAGTTTTCACATAACTTTTATTAAAACACACATGGAGACAATAATTTGTTAATTTTTTTCTATTAATGACATGTTCAGATATGAATGTTGTCTTCTAGGCACAAAAATATTGAATATATTTAGTTTTTTAAAGATCGCAAAAAAGTCATATCCACTCCGTACAGTAGAGTTGCAATTCAAAGAGAAAAAATCTTTCTCCTTGTAGAAAAAAACTTTGAGAAAACTCACCAAGTATTGCTTATTAACAGTAACTCAGAGACTACACTGTCATCATCACCAGTTTCCAAAGGCATAGACACTACTAGTTTTGCAGCACCTTTATGTTTAACTTTTTGATTAAAATATCTTTTTAATAAGCTCATCCAATCATCACAAAACTTTTTCTGTATCTTTGTGGAGGCCCAAAGTCTTTAGTTTCCCAAGACAAATTAGTCTTCTGTCATTGTTATAATGCAATATATGATTGTATTATATATATTATCAATATGGACATAGGAAATAGTGAAATGAATTGAACCTATTGAATTGAAAGTATTTACATAAGTCAAGGAGTTTTAATCGTCCTATTTATATAACAATACAAGATCTCATTTTACTTTTTGCTTCATTGGAGTACACTTGACAAGGGCCCAACATGGAAATTAGTATGTATGCAGCAGTTATTTCAGACAGTTCAGAATATTTTACCTGTTTCCTGGTCTCTGTCTTTCCTCAGAAATTGTTCAGGCTGTAGAAATTATACTGAGCACTGTGCTACTCCATCGGGGTATCTCTGAAGTTAATCCAGAGTCATGTCATCATAATTTAGAGCAGAAAATGCTTCACTCCACTCTCATAGATGTTTTAAAAGGTCAGAATTATCCATTCACTTGTAAGAAATGTGGTCATCCTAATTTATGCCAATAAAGGCCTTTTTATTTCCATGTTCCCGGTCCTATGCCATACAATAAGATTCTCCTAAATGTGAATTTATTAAGTAATAATTTATGCCTATATACTGCTGTAGCTGTTGACCTTCAGTCTTACACTCAACACATTAAATCTGAATTACTGTATAGTATGTTGAGCTTTATAGTGATTTATTCCTCAGCCATAGTGGTCTAGGTGGGGGAAGGACCTAGATAATATCATCACAGTAAATATCTTCTCTGAACGTAAAATAACTGTGTTGTTATAGTGAATTCTTACCATTTCCTTATAAAATTTTATGCATATAGAGAATATAAGACAAGACTTGTCCTAGTGGTGGATGAAAATGTAAAATAAAATAAAATGTTTTTGTCTAAAGCTCACATTCCTGTTTAGATCCCATCTGGGAACTGAATGCTTAACAGTGTTGATCCCACATGGTAAATATCTTCCAGCTTTATATGCATTAAAACCAAAACCATTTCCTTTTCTTTAAAAAAGCATACTATTAGCTAGCATTTTCATTTGAGATGCAGCTTCATTCTCACAAAATATTAGCATTTCCGCAGGAGCTACAAACATTTGTATAACATTACTAGACTTTTAAAAACATCACCAGCATGTCCACAGGAATTCCTTCAGTACTGATTCTGGAAAACTGTATTTCCTGCTGTCTTATGTTGAATTATTTTGCTTTTATAGATTAAGATTCCTGAAATGATTGATCTTCTTTGATTTATTAACTGTATCTCCAAATATGGCTTCCTTCCTATCTAGATTTTTTGTCTCGTATGTTGAAGTATAAATCAGATTCACTCTGGACCACAGTACTTTAGGCACTACAGGACACAGCATACCCATACCTGTTACTCTTCTCCTGGACAAGCTTTGGGAAACTCTCCCACAGCGCATAGTTCCTCTTTCTACCTCCCCAGGGAAGTCAGACAGAGCCCTGAGAGTCCACCAGGCTCTGCAGCCGTTCCCCACTGTGGATTTAACCACCTGCGCTTCAGACTAGCTCTGACTTGGTGCAGCTGTGGCACCTTGGGGCTGACTTCTGGGCAAGAGCCGTGAGAAGAAAGGGCTTCCCCCATCTCCTGGGAGCTGTATGGAAGTTCGAACGCTCAGCTGGGCTTGTTGGGGTACGATGAGATTACACTGACCAGGGGAGGGGAGGGGCCCACTGGCCCGTGGGCGTTGTGTAGCCCTTTGCATGAATTAGACCCAAGTTAACACAGCTGTTAGCATAAGCCTGGGAGCTCTAACCAACTTTTTGTTTTAGCAGAAGTGGCAAAATGTGACCGACTCCTTTTCCCAAGCACCGGAATGAACCTTGAATAGTGTTTGTGTGTTTGGGGAAATAGAAAGGTGAACTATGCAAACAACCTGCTGATCTTCAAGTGTAAACATGCCCAGCAGTGTCCTGACCACCTCAATTATGGTACCAACAACGGCACCAGCACAGGAGAAAACAATGGCACAAGTTAAATACCCTAGTCACCAAGGAAATATTCTCTACCCAATCCCATAACTTGGGTAACTAAAGAAATTTAAGGGAGATTCCAAGAAGAGAGGTTGTGGAGGGAATCCAGAATAAAGAACCTGAGAGACTTTGGGGGAACCCAGGGGCCCCCATTACCTTGCCCCAGGATTTGGGATCATCACTGCAACACCCATGGGGACCCAGGGAACAGGAGAGGACCCCAAAAGGCCTTGTGGCTGCACACACCGTGGCTGGGACGGGACCCTGCAGCCCAGCCCCTGACTGCGCAACCCACGTCTGGAAGCGCTACGCCAACCCACCCAACTTTTCTCCTGGACCACGTCACCTCTGCTACGGAACAGGGAAGTCATGCAGTTTTTAAAACTGTACATGTATCTATGATTGAAGGGTTTCGGTATTCAAATCCATTTAGTCTCCGCAGCGTCATTTGGTCTTAAACTGCAACATACCCTTGGCTCCTGACTCCTCTCCCAACATGGAGGATCCTCTCCTCCCCTTGACAGTTTAGCTGTTCGAATTTTGGGGCAATGATAAAGTGATTGCCATAAGTTTCAGTGATACCCACGCAGCAGGTTCCTGGCATATGTGGAGACTTTCTTTGGTGTTATAAAGCAAATATCCCATCATACTAACTATTCATTGTATTTCGGTCTACTTGTGTGTTCTTTTATTTTACCCTACACAGTCCTCAGTATTTTCCTTTTTGTTGAAGTCCTATACAGTTGTCATAATGCATGACAAAAAATCTTTTTTGCTGTCTAGCTGCTACTGTAATTATATAAGATGTTTTGCTGCTATGAATCACTGCTTCATATCAATAATTTTGTTTTGTGTGTAGGTTCTGTTTTGAGTTTTAGAGAGATGTGTATTTTACATGATTAGAGGACAGGAGCTGAAATAGATAACTCTTTTTATATGAATAGAAGGAAATAAAAAATATAATGATGGTCATGAGTGTTATTAAGCTAGTTTCACAGTGCTGTCTATGAAAGATCTGTGGAAGCAACCTCCTCATTGTTGCGTCTCCCACTCCCACGTAAATCATTATTCTCCTTCCTGCCCACTTACATAGAAGTGATTAAATGAACATCATCTTGTTCCTTTATTCACTTAGGTTATTAGTGGGTTCAGCCATTGTGTTTTATGTAATTATGAAAGTCTGTTATGATAGTGGTCTACCTGAAAATGAAGCAATGGTCAGGATATGTCTGTGAGCGTCTCATTATCAAATGCTGACAAGTCTTATAATTCTGTTATTCTGTATTCTGTTATTTTCCTATACATGAATATGCAGTGGTTGATCCAGTTTCAAAGTTAGATTTATGTTGGGAAGATATACATTGGGCTGCAGCGGAGACGTGAGAGGATTGAAGGTATTGTAGAATTTGGGAAACGTCTTTCCTTATCTCAGGGGTTGAATCTCCCAGGAACAGATCATCTTTTTAATTTTTCTTTTATAGAAAAAAGGAAAAATAAAGAAAAATATTAAGGAATAACGATGATGATGATGATAATAATAACAACAATAATAGTAAATTGTAGTATACCTTAGAAAACTCAGCTTTGATCAGAAATAACAGTGAGGGAAGGAGTCCCAAAATCCTGGGTACTTAATCTCAGCATTCTTTATCGCTGTAGAATCAGTTTTCTATGAACTTTGACTCCAGTTCTTTAATAAAAATTGGAGGAATTTGTGAGCTATGTAGAGGCAAATGTTTCAGTTAAAGTGTAAGAAGGAAAGTTCATCATGTTAACACTTACAATGATTATGACAGTTTTGCTCAAACATCTCAAAAACATTTCTCTTTCTCTGAAACCAAGCATAGGAAAATAGTAGTTCTCTATCCAAATTCCCCCTCAAATCCTCAACAACCTCAAATAAAATTAAGATGTTGGGGAGGGAACTAGAGATGGGAACTCAGTGCTAACAGTCCTAGTTATTACCATCAGATGTTCACTTGCTACCCGACAAAATACCTGTACTGTAGTGACTTCCAGCTTGCTAATCTGATAGAAGTTGACAAAGAAATCATGTTATTGTTATAGACTACAAAGAAATACATTATCCTGCCATGCTTTTTTAGGTTTTATTCCCTCTGATTATTTTTGGAAGACAGTTGTGCAATGTGTTTGTTTAGAGACTCATAGCAGCTAATCATACCAAAATATAACAAATTCCTTAGTAGTCTTACCACAACATCGCTTTTTCTCATTGATACTGAGAACACTCTCCCTTTAGAAACACGCAGCTTAATTGGTGTTGCATTATACGTTTTCAGTAAAGTAATTTTTTATAAATCTCATGGAACTGACATTTGAACTAATAGTGATTGCGGAGCTGTGGTTCATTTTGAAGTAAGTAAAATGAAAGTGCAGCTCTCCAAGGAAAGTATACCACTGGCTCTAAAAATGGATTAAGCTGCTATGCTTCAAGGGCTTTGAATACTCATTACAGTTCTTTGTACAAGTTATTTTTCACAGCAAAAGGTTTTGAATTAGGCTATACTTGAGGCAAAAATAGAATTCTATGTTTTAAAACAAGTAAGATATGTTAGTAGTAAAAAGACCTTTAAATATATTTTTAAATTGCTGTAAAATGAAGCACACATACATTTGAGATGCAGTTTTGCAAGTTATTTCATACGAGTGAAATAAATATTTTTCTACATTAATTTACTTGTATTGTCTAGTGTCACCAATGCATTTCATTGTCACAAGAAGTAGCAACCCTTGAATACATTTTTGCTTTAAGTGTAGATGAACTTGTAGAGTCCCTCCAAGGGTCATATCATCTGCATGAATATCAACACCTTTTAAAAACTGTGTTTCAGTTGTTATAGGCTTTAACATACCTGATGGTATCTTACAGAAATTTTGGAAATCTTAAAGTATGCCTAGAACTTTTTTGTTATTCATTTGAGAAGGTTCCCAGACTAGAATAGGCCTACAAACAATTAGATGATGAACACCTTTGCAAAAACAACAGTTTCTACTATTTCTTTCTATTCTTGGAAAGTTTCTGCTTTCCCTGATGGAAGCAGGGGACGCCCTGGGGCTCCTGGCCTCAGGGAGCTGACAGTGCCCATGGTGCCCTAGCACTAATTTCACTATGCAAGTTCAAAAGCATCCATGGGTACATTATCAAAGCCAGAAATGCAAATACAGGGGATGAAAATGTTACCTGGTACAATTCCTGTCATTGACTCCCAAATACAGATGGGATCAGCTAAGTTTTTTCATGAAAATCTGTATTTTTGGTGTGGGAGTCTGCTTTATCTGGCATTATTCGACTTACTGGATAAATGTTTTCCTGTTTGTTGAACACTATGAGTTCAAATCAAAGCATTTAATCCATGTCTTTTTATTTTCACTTTGAAAGACAGATATAACTATAATCTCAGTCTTTAATTTTCTTTATCATCCAATACCAGGCTGTGCCTGACACATTTCCTGCAAAATTTTTTCCCTGCAGGAAGCAGTGAGCTATTCAGCAAAATTTCTTGATTTCACAGCAAGGTATCATAATCTCTGTAGGATTCTTTTTTCCTTTCCTTTTCTTTTCTTTTCCTTCTTTCTTTTTTTTTTTTTTTCATTGGGGAAAATCTCTTTCAGTGCTTCCTATGGTATCTTTTGCAACAGAGATGCATCTACTTAACGGTTCTGTAATTATCAATATTTATAAGGCCATGAGAACTACTAACACTCCATAGGGTGTCTAATTCCAAGTTCTTTGGCTTGCTTTGCTAGAGCGTTTCAACAGACTAGTGAGCAAGTTGGTGTGACTGGATCCATCTGAAAGATTTTTACATGAAACACAGCTGATATCAAAGTGTAATGTGGGGTGAACAACTCCCCTTTCTTATTTCTTCTGTGTGAAACAAGAAGTAAAACCAGAAGTGCTATTAATATGTACAGGAATAATGAAGTTTCAAAGAGTAGAAAAACCCTATCATCCAAACACAACTAAATGTGGTTTTCTTACCAAGTAATTATTATTTGAACAATATAAATGAGAGACAGGAATTCATATGAGTCACGCTGCCTCCCTGCTTATAAACACAGCAGAGGAATAGAGAATTAAATAGCAATGTCACAGTGCAGTAGGGAAAACTTTGAGGAATATTAAGCTCTCTCTATGTTTACCAAATCAATGTAAATCAAAATCATAAAGTGAAAACCCATGCTGATACAGTATTGTTTAAGGGGTTTGTAACTCTGATTCTGTATTACTACAAACAGTTCTAGATTACTTGTGGAAAACCTAAATTATTCTTTTTCCTGTCCCTTCCCCTTCTTCTTTTCCTTTTCTTTTTTATTCTACTTTTGCTTCTTCTACTTTTGCTTCTTCTACTTTTGCTTCTTCTACTTTTCCTTCTTCTACTTTTTCATTTTTTCCTTTGTCGTCGTCTTCATCATCTTCATCTTCTTCTTTTTTAAAGCCTTTGGAACTTTGAAAGAAGCTAAAGGAAGGCCACTCTGTAGACAGAGACCATACATAGTTCTTTCAAGCTGATTTCTCATATAAGTCATAAGCAGAACGCAGCAGATACTTCTAATGAAAATAAATAAGTAAATTTCAGTTCTGCATTTCCCATCAGAACTAGAACTGTTAATTTTTATTATTTTTTTTACTTTTATCTTCACTGAGTCCTCTTAGAGTTAATTATAATTAATTAATTATAAGCCAGCTTTTGTTTTTAATTCTTCCTACTGAGACTGGTCCACTGATTTCATTTTCTAAAAAATAATGATTGGCTAGAGGTAAACTGACATTACAGCATAGAACTGAACTGGGCAGCTGTTGGTTGTTCTGAAGTAGTGTGAATTCTCATTGTGCTTGGAAAGCACATCCTAAAATAAAGATTAACCATATTAACAGAAATTTATATTTTTGACAACTGATGGCTCTAAGTGGAAAGATGTGATATCTTTTGATGCCATTTTCATGCAGGATTCACAGTTTTAGAACATTTTGTGTGACAAGTGAGAAGTTTTTCTTTTCTTTTAAAGCACAGATGGATATGGTGGTGAAAGCAGTTATTAGAAAGTGGTGAACTGACAAGATCCAGCTCCCAGGAAGCTGACGATGCTGAGAGAGCAGTGTGTCTTTTTGCTATCACCTGATCCACTTTAAAGAAAATCATGTGGGTCTGTGTGATGTGTGGTAAAATAATGGAAGATTGGCGAGGAGGATTGTAAACACTCTCAAGTGACTTGCAGCTGGGGTGTTGAAAAACACACGTATTATATTAATTGTTGTTTAGCCTTGGGTGTTGAACAAGTAGAACATCTGTGTTCCAGTAACATGGGTCTGTGACAGACTTAGAGGCACCCTATCAAACATGCTTGAAATTCCTGCCCTGCTGTGGGAAAGATCAAACCACAGCGGTAAACTACGTCTACGCCAATCCCTGAAACAGAGGGGAAAACACCAGGTTCGGTGATCCTCCAGCAAGGACCGAGTAAATGCTACCTCTTGGTTAGCAAAGAAAACCTCTTGGAAAGGGGTATCTCAGTTCTCAGGCCTTTGGTCCAGGGGTCTCAGGAATGCTTCGCCAGATGAGGGAGGTTGCTTGTGGAAGAATGCCCATACAGTAGGTCTGACGCGAAGGTGGTAAGGAGGTGTTCAGTACTGTGAAGGATGGAGATAACCTGGACATCCAGAGAAGCAAAGTCTAGGTAAGGGTAGAGGCTGATGGGCTGTATGGAGGTAACTGCGGGTTAGATGACAGAAAAGTTTTCAGTATTCCAGTTCTGAACATTGGCACCTAAATTTTTCCTAATTTTTTTTTTTTTTTTAAATGTACTTGCTAATCTGGTTTTCAGTTCTCTAACAATACAATTTTTACCTGAACATTTAATCTTTTTCTGTTAGGAAGTAAATTATTTTGGGCAGGGACTCGCACAATTCTTTTGTACAGCATGGCCAATTCCTCTCTCAAATGATTCTTGAAATATCATCTATTGTTTGAACTCTGGAGATAGGTGTGTTAATTTACTTTGACAACCTTTCTTTTATAAATTTTTTTTCTAGTGGTAAAGGATCTGTGTCCATTGAAATAAAAAGGAAATTGAACCTCTAATATAAAAAGAAAAGAGGTACAAGCAGAACATTTTACCCCTTCCTTATTATAATATTCTAAAAATATCTCTAAAGATTTTTAAAAAAAATCTGATTCATTCTTGTCTCTTAGCAGTAACTCCTAAGAATTAGTGCTACAAGAATTTAATGAATAGGTTCTTAATTAATAGTGTATGATAAAGAACAAGGTTGCTAAAGTTATAACAAATCCATCATCAACTATACTAGCAAGCATTTTTAGGGAGATTCTCTCTACTTGAAGTGTCTAAGTTAATGGTTTATGACAGAAACAACTAAAATATTGAAAAAAGCTAAAGCATAGATTGAGAAAAATATGCATGTGCATGTTGTAGATCTCCACCTGCAGCCCGGGGAGGACCCCACGCTGGAGTAGGGGGATGCCCGAAGGAGGCTGGGACCCCATGGGAAGCCCACGCTGGAGCAGGCTCCTGGCAGGACCTGTGGCCCCGTGGAGAGAGGAGCCCACGCTGGAGCAGGTTTTCTGGCAGGACTTGTGACCGCACGGGGGACCCACGCTGGAGCGGTCTGTGCCTGAAGGACTGCAGCCCAGGGAAGGGACCCACGCCAGAGCAGTTTGTGAAGAACTGCAGCCCGTGGGAAGGACTCACGCTGGAGAAGTTCCTGGAGGACTGTCTCCCATGGGAGGGACTGCACGCTGGAGCAGGGAAAGAGTGTGAGGAGTCCTGCCCCTGAGGAGGAAAGAGCAGCAGAGACAGGTGTGATGAACTGACTGCAACCCTCATTCCCCATCCCCCTGCACTACTGCAGTGGGAGGAGGTAGAGAAAATCAGTAAAGTTAAGTCCAAGAAGAAGGCAGAGGTGGGGGAAGATGTTTTTTAAGATTTGTTTTTATTTCTCATTACCCTACTTAGATTGGATTGGTAGCAAATCAAATTAATTTTTCACCAAGTCAATTCTGTTTCACCCATGATGGTAATTGGTGAGTGATCTCTCCCTGTCCTTATCTTGACCCACGAGCCTTTGTTATATTTTGTCTCCCCTGTCCAGTTAAGGAGGGGAGTGATAGAGCAGCTTTGGTGGGTACCTAGTGTCCAGCCAGGGTCAACCTACCACAGAGTACAATGTATGGGCATTTGCAATTTCAGTGCTACAAAAATTACAATTTTTAAATAAAAAGCCTTTCTGCCTATCCTTTCCTTCATGCTTTCCTCTGCAAAGTAATGCTATATCATTTTTTTAAAAATTAACCATTCTGCAAAGGAGTGTCAGAGACGATATCTTGTGAAAACTGAAATTAGACTGGAGTATATGGTGGCAGTAGGTGGATTTTTCACATTAACCTTCCTGAGATTCCTTCTCTGCATAATCATTTTATTTTTTTTCTACACAGTCAGTTGCTGGCTGCAATTTGTGAATTTATCACAAATTGTGCCTTGATCCCAGTATGCTGAACATATTTCCCTCCCCCCCCTTTAAATTTGTGGTTATTCCAGTTCTGAAGAGGGTTCTATTTTGTAATTTGATTTTTCTGGGATTAGAAAATTGATGTCACTTGAATATGATTTTATCTTATACCTATACTGGAGCTCACATTTATATATTTTGAGTTTTAACTGAAGGAACTGAGAAATAGGAAATAGAAGTAGTATTTTAAAAGATTATGTTCCCTATTCTAAGACTAAATCCAAGGTGATCAAAAACCTTGGAAGATTTGGAGAAAGTATAAATCCATCAAAGCAGTTTTGGGTCTCAGCCTTTTAACTAAAATTATCAAATATTTCAGAGAAGGCTGATTATGCTGCAGGCTAAAAGTTGGCAAACTCTCAGCAGGTGTGTGTGTGCATGCATATGCACACGCATGTGCATGTGCATAAGTTCTGCATTTGTTCTCCTAGAGCATTTTTTCATAGAGAGGAAATTTCCTTCCTAGAAGGAATTTCCTTCAACTTCTAGCAAAGATAGTAATTTGGTATTTAACCAACAAATGGAAGTCCATTGGCTGGTATTAAAAGCATAGTCTTTAAAAAAGTCATTTATTGATTTACTATTGACCCAGTCTTATGTTAATGTAAGACACCATCTTACATTAAAAGTAGCTTTCATGCTCATCACTATTTTCACCTTCATTTCTGGGGGGAAAAAAAGAAAGTATTGATAGATACAAGACCATTTTCTAAAGTTATCTATTCCATTAATATATTTTTCTTACATCGTGTATATCAACACTGTCCCCTTGTAGCCTAGCAAATATACAGAACATCTGAGACTGTACTTTCAATTCTCCTAATTCATGCTGTATGACCAGCATACCAGCCTATCTCTCTTGGATAACCACCTCCTGTGTATTGTCTGTGAGCTTTAATACCTAAATTGACCTTTAGCAATGCCCTTGATGATTTAAAATAAATGTTTTCAAGTGAGCTAAGATGCTCACTTTTTTCTGTCACCTATTGAAGTGTTAAGAAAATGAAAGCTGTACGAATCATATTGTCTTCAATAATATGCTTTCATCTGTACTGTAAGGTACTTAACATTTGAGATGATTGAAAGTTGTCAAATCTGTCACAAGAGCAGGACAGAATTCCTTTGTGGTGGTAGAGAACCTGGTAGTTCTACAGCTCGTATCATGAAGGCCATCAGTACTTGCAAAACACCTCAGACAGCAAACTTCCTAAGGTTTCCTTGAAATCTCTGTCTCCCGGAGATTTCCTTGAAAATCACAGCCTCCGTGTCAATGCACACAAGCGTTCCCAATATTTCATGAGCTGTCTGTGATAATATCACTTCACCAGGTCTGATAAGGGGAATTGATTTTGTTTTAAAGAGAATAGCTAAACCATTCCAATCTTACAGAGAAAAGGAAATGCACAGACAGTGAAATCTTGCTACTTCAGTTGTTCTTTGTAGGAAAACTCAGCAAAGCACCTGCCTATGCTACTGTGGCAGGTTTGAAAAGGCAAAACTGCTGTATCGGTTTCTTCTTGGACTTTTTTCCTTATTTATGATAGACCGAATATTCATCCCTGCCATTTTCCTCTCCCAGTGTAGTTCAGACCCAAAATGTGATGTCACTCTGTTTTAATTGTAATTCACAGAAAGACAGAAGAAATGGGTGCAACTTCATAGACAGTATCTGTTGTGTCATAGAAAACCCTGCCATCCAGGAGAAAATTGGAGGAACAATGATTTGGACTCAGTTAAACTATCTGATTTCCTGAACTTTCAATATAGTGTCTTAGAACCAGTAATTTCTGCATTATCCTGTCGAGGGTTACCATGCACAGGATGGAAATGAAAATTATAATAATACACACTAGCATTAAGACTTTTCATTTTTATTTTTTAAAGTAAAATTCCTATCTTCAGGATGCTGGGAATGGTGTGCTGCGTGAAAGGACCGTGTGGCGAAATTGAGTGCACTTCAGGGAGAGGCAGGAATCCCAGTAAATGTCATCCCTCAATAGTCCAGATGTGGAAAAATGTAATTTTCATCAGTACTAGGAATGGAAATTCTGTACCAAATCTTCTACAGATATGCTAAGAAAGGACATGCTCAGATTGACCAATTCATTTTCCTTTTTGGCTATTGTCTCATTAAGTGATCATTAAATAAACTTTCTAAAAAGGTAATAGCTCATGCCTCTTTTAGAAGAAGTCTGATGTCTAAAAATAGTTATTTAGTTGGGGAATTGCCAGTTGTACTGATACTTACTGAGTTCTCTCAGTGACCATCCCCATGAATTGGATGATTGCTTCCTCTGTGGATAGGTAGAAAGAAGAAATTTGAGGCATGTGCCAGACTATCCAGTCTAGGCACTACACCATCTCTCCGAGTGCTGAGTTCAAGAAATGCTGTGAAATTTCTATGCTATTTCAATCTCTCTTTCTACCAATGTTCCTCCTGACAAAAGGAATTGCCTTTTTAACACTCTCTGCATGATTTGGAATAACATTTATGTTAAGGCAGCGGCAAGATCTTTAACATTCTGTGCAGACAATTTGGTAACACATTGCATATGGGATCATGATGCAAGACATAACAATTTAGAAATGTCTTGTCCTTTGAGCCATGTAAAAGATGTCAAAGATTCATATGTAAATAAGATAATGTAAGTATTTCCAATAAGGTATGGCAATGGCACTTCAAATTGCTGTATGTTAAAGTTACTTATTAGTTTTAGATTATTCCAATAAAAAAAACAAACAAACTTGAAAGTTTCAGCTGAATTCCTCTTATCTGCATATAAATGGTCAAAATTTAAAGTGTTAATCCATTTTCACCTTAGTTGTGTGAAAAACACTTTGTGAAATATCCTTCTGAAAAATGAATAGTAAAATTAGCTTTCTACAAATTCTGTTTGAACCTTTCTGACCATCATAGCAAATAAAGGCAGCCACAAACACGCCTCAGAGAATTATTTACACCATATTAGGGGATAGTTTGTACATGCTTAGATTGCTTCTATAAAGGTAAAATATTTTTGTGCCATGAAATTATTTCATCCTCAATAGTTAATTAAACTTGTTCTCAGTTAAGTATGAAAAATTATTAAAAATAATTTATCAAATACATCACTAGCAATTTTGAAACTTATATAAAAATATCATGTTCTCAACCTCTTCAAAAATGTCACCTCCCACACTACTTTTAGGAGTGTTCTTAATAAAGCATTTCATTTCAATTTGTTTTGTAAATATCAGTCAGCCCCTAGCTGAATAATGGTTCCCCTTTTAGTTATCTGTATTTATATCCTAAGGTTACTTCAGGTATTGGAAAACAAATACTCTTTTTTTATGTGCATATACCATGTGTTCTGCCAGGAACATCTGCCATAAAATATTTTCTGTAATCTTTATGTGGTTTTGATCATCTAGACTTCATTTCTGGAAGGTAGTCTTATTCACTATGTGTCAGTTTAAGCATACCTGAAGCAAAAACCAGGGACTCTACTGAAACTGAGTCACTACAGAAATACAGAAGCATAAATTTCCTATCTAATCAGTGGAGAAAGATTAAAAGGATGATTTGGCTTTTACGTGAATTGCCTTGTGGAAATACCTTACTAATGAACGACTCAGTAGGAGCCCGTGTACGTATGCTGCTTGGACAAGAACTCCAACAAAATTACAAAACAGTTGCACTGCTTATAATATATGAGTGCCTGTTCCCCCTTATATCAACCTTACAAAACATAGTCTGTCAGCTGGTGAAAATCTATTCCTTCCTTGTTTCTATGGAAATCAAGGTCCTTAGATTTCAGCTGATATATTTGTGTTCGCAGAAGTTTAAGGAATCAGAAATAGACTGTGATTAGTTCAGATTTTCCTAGGATTCCCCTTTTTGTTGCTGTTATGGTTGTTACCAGTCGTTGGTTAAAGTACACTTGAAATTTTAATAGTCCTCTTTAATCTTACTGTGCTCTGTGCATAAATATGGCTTTCAAGAATTTGCTGGCAATCACTGAAGAGACTTATCCTCCACAGAACAGTAAAAGCCTACTGGTTAGGATTTTCCTCTGGATTTGAGAAACCAGAGCTCTGTTCTCTGCCTTACGGACAATTTGAATCTGGAGCTTTAGCAGATCTTCTACAGTACACAGAAATGCCTTAATTACCAAGATACTTCGTTGTGAAACTCTACTGTGAAATCTTTTCCTCTTTGTGTAGACTTTCATCAGATCTTGAATAATTTGAATCTCATCCTTTCATGTAAAAAGTTAGTGCTGTACACAGTGAGGTAGTCTTCCTCCTTTGTTCAAGTGATAATTGTTGATGAAACAGTAGATTAGCTGCAGCAGGAGAGATTATTAATGTTTGATTCAGTGCTCCAGCAGTTAAAATAGTCAGTTGGGAAGTGAAAGGTCAGTATTGAAATCTTGGTGAAACCATGAAATCTGAGGTGAGGAATATCTGCCAAAACGGCAGGAAAAGAGAACCAGGACAGGACATTGCATAGTTAGTCTACTGCAACAGTGGTAATGAATCATTTTCCATTGCACAGTGTGTCTCGTGATGACGTGGTAATTGCTGAATTGCTGAATGGTATTCTTACATATGGTAGCTTATGTATTTGTTTATAAAGTCTTAATGTACTACTGATTACAAATAATAGAGCTGAAAGGAATCTCAAAAGACATCTACAGTATAGTTCTGTCTTGAATTAGGTGCAGTTGTACGTAATCCATAGTTGAAAGGCAGCTGCCTAACCAGCTTTTAAAACATTCCAAACTATCTCTACAGCTTCTGTAAGGAATCCATGAGGGAATTTAAACAACCTTAAAATAACAAAGTTTTCCCCTTATGATAGTGTGAGGCTGTTGCTTCCTGTCATATCCACAATGAGCATGGAAAATCACCTTCTTTTTTACTGCAGTCATTTATATGTACAACATTTTAACCGTATCTCCGTTCAGATATGCTTTTTACCACACTAAACAAACCCCAGTTATAGCTAATTAATCTCAAACATATAGTTTCTCAGATTTGTGATTATTCTCCTTTTCTTTAACTTTCTACAGTTTTACGGAACTGTGTGCTGGCTTATGACAACAACACTTCAGCTGAGGCCTTACCAATACTAGAAGTATTTCTTGCTGTGTTCTACATTGCAACTCCTGTTAATTCCTCTCAATATGAACTTTGATTTTCTCTGCTAAATAACATGTTATCTTGTGTTCAATTTGTGAAAGACTGGAAGCTCCACATCATCTTCTGTGTAACAGCTGACACAAGCCATTTCCCATCTTATTCTTCCATCATTTCTTCCTAAGTGTGATACTTTTGTCCTTGAACTTGCTGAATTGCAATCTGGATGTTTCTGATAATTTCTCCAACTCTAATCCTATCCTTCAAAGTTATTTCATTCCATTTCTGCCTAGTATCATCTGCAGATTTAATAAATACCTGTGTATTGCAAATCCAAGTAATTAACGTGCATATGGAATAAAAGCAGAACAAGGAAAAACAGCTGCAGAGTATTTCCAAACCTCCACACAATTTGGTAAAGAAATGAAGAATAATTCTATAGAAATAAAAAATAGGACAGAACAATTTTTTGTTGGCAAACCTATTAGGGAAGAAATCTTACTTAAGTTTATCTAAAGACTAAGTTTCAAAACCTTTTTTTAGGGAATTTGAAGATTGGAGCCTTTGTACGAACACAGATTTAGTGCCAGAAGAACTTTCTTTCAGCAGAAGGTCTTTTTCCACTTGTCATTAATATAAATTATTGTAATCTCTTTAGTGTTATTAATTAATATGAAAGACTTATGTCTTTATTGCTATTAGAGGTTTCTTTTAGCTATTAAATGGCTAACCAACTAGTCTGGAATTCTATGAGGCTTTCCATTCACCTTACTTTCTACTATCATAATTAAAGCTAGATTAAATGTATGCTGCCTGCAGTTGTTACACAGTTTGCTAAGTTACTGTTATTTATCTTATTCTCTGTCTTAAAATTGATGGTTTTTTTTTAAAAATATATTTATTATGTTATGCAATACACTAAGGATTAGTAGAAAAGTTAAAATGAGGTCACTGCTTCACACCTCCATCAGTGTATCCTTCCAACTGGCCAGTGAGCCACCTGTAATCTTTTTTCCTAGCAGCAACAGTCACTTGTTTTGAATATTTGATCTACTGATCTAGTTTCTGTTCAGCCAAAGAAATTATTATTTTTAGATGCTGTTGTTTCGTTTAAGATTATAGCAACTGCAGTCACAGCTATAAGAGTTCCTTCAGTACAAAGTCTGTGAGCTCAGATCAGGCACATGAAGCAACAATATAAAGACATCAAAGCCCTTACATACGACTGCACTTGTACTGGCAGTGTATGTCCTCACCACAAGCATCTTTGTTGGCTAAATACACTGTACACCGTAGAGAGGTGCTGCAGTTTTTATAAGTGGCTCAGACAGAGCTCTGGGAACCTGACAAGCTCCTGATGGGATATTGAGGTCATCTCAAGATCAGTGTCATCTCTACTAGTCTTTCTCCAGCACTGCTATTCTCTTCCTCTTGTTTTTCCTGCCAGGTTTTAAATGCCTGTAGCTTGTCATTATTTCTGTGTCACCCAGCTGAGTTTCTGAAATAACTTCTCCTATAAATGAATCCATTCACATTATAAGCCATTTCTACCACCTACCTGAGCACGAGGATAAGGAAACAGAGATGCCAGAAGGCTGCAGATCAAGAGACGTATGCCAAAAACCATGGATAGCTGCCTCAGCAAATGGATACTAGGAACCACGGTAAGAATCACAAATTGACAGAGGCAACCACAGATCCTTTTAACATCATTGTTGGACCTCCATTGTTTTAGAAGTCTTTGAAACTCAACAACAGCCTTATAATTCTTGCATATAGCAAACAGCTTTTCTTGTGAGCTTGCCTTTCTGTTTCAGCACACAAACACAGGAGTGAGATCACTTCCAACAGTCAGGGATAGGTCAAAACTGTTCTTCTGGACTGACACTGCCTTGGTTTGTATTAGAAAAAAAATAATCTTTCTGACTCATTGCATATAAAACAAAGACAATGCAAGATCATATTTCAAAGCTGTAGATTAGTCAAATGGCAATATTGTACAAAAGAATCCCTTTTGAAGATAACCTCAAACACACAGGATTTTTAATTATTTAGTCAAAATCTAAATAAGAAGAAAAAGAAGGGCTTATGCTAGTCTCTGTTCTGTCCACAGGACTGCCTTTGTGATTTTTTTTTTGTTTGCTTGTTTTTAGCTGAAGCAGCTTTAAATTAATAGAACTCCCCTCCCCAAACTGTGCAGAGTATTGAATATATAATAATGGTAACTGATTTTGTCTTTTCACTCATACTTTTCTGAAAAAAATCTAATTGATTCAGCAAAACAGTAAAAACAATTCCACCCAAAATTATTAGAAGTTGAAATACAGCATTTTGTAAACCATGACTGTATCATAGACATAGGTTTAAGATAAACAAAATAAGTGCCTTTACAATTTCAGACTAAGCTTATTAGACTCCTTTGGATTTCACTTCAAAATCGCTCCAAATATGATTATTTCACATATATAGGATTTGAGTGCTACTGTGTTTATCTTCAGCATAGAAGAGATTTGGATAAAGAAGCCAAGAGAAAATTGCATTTTTTAAAGAGAGTAAAACAATAAAAGAGCATGGGAATCCCAAGAGCTGACTCCCACTTTAATGGGTACTGTTGGTCAGAAGAGCAGGGAGCTAGTTTTCCCTTCCTTTTTCAGAGGCTGTAAAACTGGGGCAGAAGTACTATTGTTGCCCTGAATTATGCACTTAAGGCAGAGAAATATCATTGCATGAATCTGTTCCTTTCCTAGTGTCCTTTGAATTCTTAAAATTGCCCCATCAGTGCTTGCATCTGTCTTAAGGCCACTTAAGGCCATTGATAGGCAAAGGGAGAGAATCGCAACGGAGAGCAAAGAGAAGCAGAGATTAGTATTCTCTAATGAAACTATATAAAGGACTTTATCTACGATGTATTTGTGCCAGTGCATTTTCTTAACTGTACATTCATTAGTACAGAGCAGAAAGTTCATTAATCCATGAAGCCTTTATATGAGAAAAATAAATCTCTCTCTTACGCAGGCATGTGCAAATTTAGCCTTGCTATAAGGAATATAATACTTAAACGGAAAAGACTACTGACTCATTATCTAGGGGCTTGTTAAAGCAGCTGTAAACTGTGGGCAGACTGCAAAACCACTGTGTTCACAGGCTCCCCAAAACACATAGTCTTTGCATAGTGTCAATAACATTCAAACACAATTTGGTGGTGGCTGGTCAGATTTCTGTTCTACTCAGAGAATGGGTTGTTCTGGGTCCTGCACTATATATACAGTGAGGATGCAAAACAGTAAATTCTAGTTGGCCTGGGGACCAGGGCTTTGCTTTCTGGCAAGGTGACAAATAATACAGTTTTAGTATGTCTTAAGAACAAGTAAATAAGTCCCCGAGACAGATGGGTACTTAGTTATATATTATGTCTAAAATGTGTTCCATTAACTTTGAGAATATGGGAGGTTTAGCACATAACTTATGTGCTGAAAAATCAGAAAAGACATGTAACACAAAAAGCAAAATAGTCAAGCAATGCAGAATTCTTTTAGAGTAAGCCATGTGCTATGTTATAGACTGATTTTAATCTATTGCTAATGTATATTTGATATATTGTGAAAACATTGTTTGAATGAGACTGAAAAGATAAAACCAGAAAAAATTACCATATCTGCTTTAAAGAAATTGTTTCACAACAACAACTTTTACCACAACATAGAAAAGCTGAAATAGCACTTCAGTTGTGGATAACATAGACTTTTAATTAGCATCACAAAGTATGTCTTTTCAATACTTAAACAATTCAGTGTTTACACACTAGACACAAATTAGGCAATTTTGATCTGTGAAGATGATAAAGTTGTAGTGAAGCACACGTTTTCCTCTACATTCACTTCCTAAAGAGTCTTTGAAGAAATGCATGTGGAAAAGGTACAAAAAGAATGTTTTTCCTTCCCCAGAAAAACTACTGTACTGTTATGGAGAGGAAAATTTACTTGGTGCTAAGGCACTATTTCGGAATCCTTGATGCAATTTCTTTCTCTGATAGAAACTTTTGTAATTTCGGATGTGCCATGTAAAACTAGACCAAAAGGTCTTCTAGCAATATCCCGTTTGGTGGAACAGGACTGACTCGACATTCAATGAAAATACAAATTGCAAAAGCCATTTTCTTAAGTGGGTGGCCACTTAAGTTAACCATTAAGTAATGTTGTTGGTCCTTTAAGGTGTAACATACTTAAAGATCGGCAGTTGTGTTAGAAGACTGTCAGGTTTCAGAGGAATGCCATTAGGGACATCTGGGACCTGGTGTCACAAATGTCTTGGGACTTCTGGGCTCCAAACTCCAGTTCTGCTCCTCGGAATCTCAATGCCCAGGCAGCTGTGACTTCAGAAGGGATTATCAAAGGTTCCCAGAACCTAGCTGCAGTGTGGATGAACTAAATCCCAGTTACAGCTGGTTCTCTGCATTTCAGGCCAGCCAACCTGAAGCCTCAGCAAATCTGAGTGCTCTGCAACTGCAGAATCAGAAAACACTACTTTTGTGGTACTGATGTATTTGACCAAGAATCCACCCAGGATTTCCTTGGATGCCCTTTCTTGCTTTGGGGGAAAATCTATCAAAACTAAACTGTTTTGGATGAACCATTTTGATAATGAAGAACTGGCAATTTCCAGTAAAACTGTTTTCGTCAAAAACATTCTGGCCTCTTTTGTGCTTCATTTCTCAGGAAATACTGAATCAGTTCTGAGCAGGCTCAGAGATAGAAAACTTTTCTGATAGATACTAGGGACACTGCTAGAAAATGCGTACCGCTATCACTTCTTGCTAAACCATTACACCCTTTTACCGTAGGTAGTTCCTGATGTCCTACTACTGCATGGTGGCAAATGAAATGAAATTATACAGTTTTAAGTCATTGGACTTCTCTCCTAAATTAATAACTGTTTCATTCTATACATTTGAAGTGAGGTTACACAGCATCTGAGTAAATATTTTTAGAATGTTGGATCAGAGAATTTGTACATCTGTGTTATCAGTTGGGTACCTAAATTTTCCGGGACAAAGTGCCTGAAGTCACTGAGTGCCTAACTTCATGGGAAGATTTTGAATTTAGGTTCCCTGAGCTGGATTCACAAGGATTAAATCCAAATGGACAAAAACTCCTAACAACATATATAAATTCAAGGCAGAATCCATGCAAGTTCCCTGAATGCAAAACACGTAGTAGGAAACAATAAATAACGGCAATATAAAATATTAAGCAGGTTTGGGGGAAAAAAATAGAGAACAGTAGATCCTGGGAATAGGAAATCTGCTGTCATGACTCAGACAGTATAGCAGGAGGCTGACAAAAGTGCAGTCACAAGTAGCATATCAAACATATCTGATAAATAATGGAGAAGATACAAAGTTCAGGGTTTCAGGTGCCTTGTGATTCCTCTGCACTTTTCCTCTCATCACTTCCTGTGATACAAAGCTATCTTTCAAAAGTCAAGACAAAGGTATGAGGAAAGATAGTAAAGCGTACCTACTCTATATGCATGGTATTTCTTACTTGATATGCTACGGAAAAAAACCATCTAATCAGGTAAACTTCTGTGCAATCACTTTATCTAGAACTGAAATGACCTCACAAGTCAGTTGTGCAAGAAAGGTATGGAAGATCATACCCTGAAGTGAAAGGCATTAACACATGTGTTATTGTTTAAAATACTGCATCTCTCACTGGCACCACTTTATACTCAGTTTTGCAGAAGTGTGAAAGAATGTGCAAAGTAAGGACATCAGTGACAGAGGCTGTGTTGAAGAATTTCAACAAAGATGAAGAGATGTCACCCTACTGGTAGGGTCAAGGGGAAAACCAGTTTACGTCAAGGGAGCACACAAACTTAAAAGGTGAGTCTTGCTTTTTTCCTGTATTTAAGCTGCATCAGTTTGAACTGCATATACAGTGATTGTCTTCTGTCCTGGATTTGTGTAAAATACCGATGCCTAAGCAGCCTATTCCAGCTGCTCTGCAGGAGGCTACTACCCCTCATCTCTGAAAGCAGAGCACTCTGGGGAACTGCTCCCTGTCCTAATTCAGGCAAAACTAGATGGATTAGCTCAACTGCCCCTTGAAATTGTTGAAGTTAATACTGCCTGATTTGGGCTGGAGAAGATCCGGTACCATTCGCATGAAGATATCCTGCTTTTGGGGGTGGCAATAACCCCTGGCAAATGCAGAATAACAGTCTGGTGTCTGGTAACTTGTTAAAAGAACATCACTGTTTGTTGGGGGCATCTGTCAGAACTTGGCTTCTGCAGTCAGAGAATAACTATGTGGTAGTAGCATTTTAAGACTGATCTGAGATAGCTGTTGACATTTTGAAATTCTTATTTTTTTTTATATTTACCATCTGAAGAGCCATAACACTTTGTAATCCATATCACATTCCTGGACCCTGTTTCAAGGTGCTGAACAAACACAGAGCAAAAAGACTTTTTGTAGACCAACGCTAATATGTCTCTGGAGTTAACTGTCCATAACAAAGGACAACAGATGGATAACCACAGACAAAAGAGCAAAATCAAATCTGAATAAAGTTGTTGAGCTTTCTGGAAATCATAATACATTTGTAGTATAACTGTTGTACTTCTGATATCATCTTAATATTTTGGAATTAATTTTTCAATATTATAATATTTTGAATTGTGACACATGTAAATTGCATGACATCTCATAATTTCTTCTTTTCTCACTGTTGCTTTCCCAGAAAAATATGCCCTAGCAAAATTAACCTCCAATTGAGCTCATTAATAGTGGTTCTCTATCAACACTCTTTCTGTGATTGTCATCAAGGTGCATATGCTTGTCAAATACTTCTATAGCCTGTTAGCCTAGATAAAATAAATTGGTTTCTCATGAATCTCTGATGAACTTGGATTAGAAGCTAGATTTGCAAACAAGATTGGTATTTACACCTATTTACAGTCCTCTGTAATCCCTTGAATAGAAATGAGTTTTACATCATTCTGTAAGCAGAAATTTAATTAAGGCATTCTTGTTCAGCAGAATGCTTAAACACTAAAAAAAGTTCTCATGGGTTGTAGTATCTCCCACCACTTCAACAAATACATGCGTATACAGACCAGGCCACTAAGAAAACAGAAAATGATTTTATTTTAAAGAGGTTCAAAATACTGCCAGAATCTGATGCAAAGACTACGTACATAACACAGGAGTCCCCAACTGTAGCTCCCCAACTAGCATACACAGAACAAATTTGACTTCTTTTTCTTATTTATTAACATCTCACTTCACAAATTAGGTCTGGGTTTTTTTTTACTTTTCCATGTGAGAAAATGTAGTTGAATAACTCAGTGAAATTGAAAGGCTGAACTTAAATGTGTTAATGATACCACAAAGATGACTTTCTGACCTCAATCACTAGCTTTTTTCACTACTTTAATGACCAGACTGCTCGGTAATTTTTCTTACCTTCATGTCTTAACAAGCCTTGGGTTTTGTTTGTTGTTCAGAGGTCAGATATTTCTTACTGGTTTTTTTTGAGTATCATAATGGAATATTTTGCCTGGAGTGGTATTACATCATTCATTTAAAACCAAAAATTTTTAAGCTTTCTTCTTAATTACTCAAAAAATTATTCTGGAACAACATTCAAAACTGATGATAACAGATATTTATACATAAAATATGCAAGCAGTAATACTTGTTCCTGAGAGGTAATCACCCATAGTTGATTACATAGCAAATAAAATCTTAGCATTTTCAATAACCAGAAGTTGTTTATTATGAATACACATTACATTTCATCAGTGTGACTATTATTTCAGTTATATAACCAAGGAACATTCATTTGCTGGGTAGAATAGAAATGGAACAATTTGTTCTTTTCTTGCTTTGTAACAGTGTTCTGAGCTCCTCTTTGCTCTGACTTTTCCCAGTGATATCTTCTGCTGCAGGATTTGAGGTGAGTAGTTGCAGGACAGACTTAAAAGGAGGAATAATGATTACTTCAGAAGGGGTAGTCTTCTGAGGAGATACTGAGGTTTCTGAAATGACTGAAGTTATTATTCATTTGTGGCATATTCAAATTAATTTTGCAAGACCAGTTTTGGAGTAGTCAACTGCAACTAAATTTGTATTGTGGCATACCTAAAACCTTAGGTTTGACGTTGTGTATTCCCTTCTGCTAAAGTTATATTCCTGTTGTGGTTTATATCTAGGTGAAGGTGCAAACAGAGAATCCCATTCATGTACTCTAAAAAATGAAGGGGATGCTGTGTCCTGTAAAATTAAAGAAGGGTAGAAAGTTCAACTGAATTGTGAATATGCACTTTTGATATTCCCCCAGTTGCAGCTATAACAGTGCTGTTAATTAAAACTGTAAGCTGCAGGTACTCAGTGCCGCAACTAACAGATGAAAGTGTGATTAACATCAAATGAAGGCAAATTGAATTAATTCCTCCTGGGGTAGTATGGTGTATCCCACATACATTCCATGGTCCCAAAGCCTAGCACACTGCCTGTTGCACTGTATGAGACATCCCTGCAATGAGAGAAGGTTTGGCAGAGGACCAGAAAGCCACAGGGGAACTTCTAGATTTAACACTCCAAGAATGCTTATGGTGCATAATTTTTCAGCAAGCTTACAAATTCTCTGATGCCTATGACAAGAAGTGTGATGTTTTCCTCTGAAAGATCTGTTCCAAAAACAATTGTTAGGTGAGGGAAGTTGCCTAGGGTACTAAACCTTTGCAATGGCTCTGCTTAGCCCAGCACAGAGAAGAAATTTCAACAGGCTGGACATAGACAGTAAGTCAGTACTCACACCTACTGATCACAGTAGTTTGTATGATGTTGGAAATGTAGGTCAGATGTAACTACTGTTGCATGACATGATTGAGGGTTAGGCTGCAGCAGCACAAAATCTGCTGGATAAATCCTTGCCTGGGTGAAGAAATGTGGCAACATGGTTTGTAAGACTTACATCCTGGTGTCACGCTGTGATCTAGTTCTATGCCCACCTAAGCACCTTATGTCCAAGCTGTGCGCTGTCCTGGAGTGTCTCCTTCCTTTGGATCTCTGAGGCATGGGGTACCCACCTTCTGCCTCTCAGCTACACAAGTTTTTGAGTCAGAAAAGCTGGCCACTTCGATGGCCAGTCAGGCTGGTTGACATATTGATCTAACTAGAGCTGAGTCAATAGCAAAGGTCTGGAACCAAATTCCAAGTTGACCCAATGTAACCCTGGTGTAACTTTGCTGAAGCCCTGCTGTATTTAGGAAAGGTAGCAGAACAGGATGAACATCATTGTGTCAGGACTGAAACTTTGGTTGTGCTCTGACAGCTTTCAGTAGCTTTGTCTTACCAGGAAAGAAAATACGATCATGTAGTAGCAAAAGAGTTGCAAAGGAGGTAGCTTACTTCAGTAGTGTGCACTTTTACCTCTTTTCCTCGAAAGGTAGGTTGTGCAGTAGTCAATCAACTTATAAGGATTATTCAGCACGATCAGTGTTCATTGACTGTCCTGTTCTTTCTTTCTGTAGAAAAAGGAAAAGGAAAGGGAAAAGGAAAAAGAGAAAAAAAAGGGTTGTGTTACATAATTGTGATATCTGAACATCTCCTTCACACATGCTGGTAATAGTTGGACGAGCCATACATCACTACTATTTAAGAACATTTACTTTTTCAAGCACACAGGACTTCTATACCAGTGGCTGATTTAATCTGGTAATACCCAGGTGACTGAAGGAAAGTTTAATTTTTAGTTTAATATTTTTCTGCCTCTGGCAGCTTGTTCTGAAATTAGAAGGCAGCAAGTGTCAAACATACCTCCTTGCCTGATTTGTTATCATGAAAGAGAAGTGTGACTCACATTGTTATCATTTTCCCATTGAGTTTTTCTAGGGTTCTTCTGGCAAATGTGAAAATTAATCAATTATATGACATGTAATTCTAATGGGTTTGATAGTATAATCCTGTGTAGTATTAATGTTCTGTTGCTGTTGTATCTGTTCTATCTGCTGCTGTTCAATTGCTATTTTATTACTAGTATATGCTCAGTTTCCATAGACAACTCATGGTGGGTAAACTGCATGCAAGGCTGCTGAGAGAACTAGCTAATGTGCTCCCAAGGCTGCTCTCTATAATCTTTGAGAGGTTGCAGAGATCAGGGGACTCCTCAATGTATGGAGGAAGGCAAATGTTGCCCCCATCTTCAAAAAAAGTCCAAAAGAATGATCTCGGGATCTGTAGGCCAGTCAGCCCCCCTTTGGCTCTTGGGAAAATCATGGAGCAAGTCATCTTGGAGCCCATTTCAGGGCATATGCAGAAGGCAAAAGTGACTGGAAACAGTCAGCATGGATTTACTGAGGGTAAATCACGTGTGACCCATTGCCTTCTGTGATTTACCTTGTCTTTAGCAGAGTTGTTACAATCTGGAGGACTAGACAACTAGATGGGTAAAAATCTGGGTGGATAACTGGGCCCAGAGAGTCATGGTTAATGCGTCGTACTCAACGTCTTTGCCAAGTGGAGTACTACAGGGGCTCTGTGCTGCGACCTCTCCTGTTCAGTGTCTTTGTCAATGGCCTAGAGGAGGTTACAGAGGGCACGTTCAGCGAGTCTGCAGATGACACCAAATTGGGGGAACGGCCAATAGGCCTGCAGGCACGGCTGCCATCCGCAAAGACCTAGAAATGCTAAAGGAAGGGACCAGAGGAAACCTAATGAAGTTCAGCAAGGACAACGGCCAAATGCTGGCCCTGGGCAGGACGCTCCGGTGCAGGGACGCAGGCTGGTCCCTGCCCCTGGCTGGGAGCGTCTCTGCGGGAAGGGGCCTGGGGCTCTGCCCTGGATGCAGACATGGCCAACAGCACCCTGGGCTACCTACGCAAGGGTGCAGCCAGGAGGCTGAAGGAAGAGATTATTCCCCCCCTTGCTTGGCTGGATAATTCTGCCTACTGCAGATTCCTGGTAGAAAGAAGGAAAGACCATTTAGCAGAATCTCACTGCACCAGAAGTGATTCTATTGATAAAGTTAACTTCATGGGCCAGAGAACACTCACGTTCTCAAGGACCACTACCATCTCCAGCAAGTAAGCGTGGCTACTGATTTTGGAGATTAGTTTTACTGCAGACTATTAAACTATGGCATCAGAATATTGGGAGGTGTCTCAGACTCACAAGAAATACATGAAAGAGCTAGGAAATCTAAATTGGAAGTTTGAGTTTTGTTTCTTTTGGCCCACTATCTTTTTTGAAGTCTAGTAGTCACATCCATGATTTAGAGGGTTTCAGTGAAGTCGGTGCTGTCATATAGGACATTCCAAAGAATGTAGGTGTGATTCTTTTGCTCATGTTTATTTGCTAACTGAAAATAAAATTACAAAGCTCTCAGCAAGATGAAATTGGTGTCATTGTCTGAGATGCCCAGCTGTGCAATGTGTCCAAACTTGCACCCTACAGAAATTTTTAAATGGGAATATACTTTCCTTCTCTTCTTTTCTTTCCTATTGATTAACTTGAAGATAAATTACTTTGCAGGTGCACTCTGTCAGTGCAGTGTGGTGAAAATGGAGCTGATGCAGCCAGCTCCAGACACTACTGAAAACAGAAAGATAAATTAGTTAACAAACAAAAGTTTTTTTTTCTTTTCTGATTTTTCTAAGACAGAACTATGTGAGAGAGTCTGAACAGATTGGGGTAAATTTATGGAATTTCTTTTTCACCTCCTAGGTTAACAAAGAAATAATCAGGAAAGTTATCCATGCAAAAAAAAAATTTGAGTTAAAATATTTTTTGTAGAGGAACGAGCTTAGGCTATTTTTCTAAGTTTGTGTGAAAACTTTTGAGACATTGATTTTGTGCAGTGTTCAACTACAAATACAGCAGCCACACATTTCACATTGAATTTTTTTTTTTTCCCCACCAGAAATTTCCAGATAGTAAAAAAAGAGACCTGTGCTGTAAGGAAGTCTCAATTTAAGGGTCCTGTGGGTGTAAGAAAAGATGGAAGGTATAGACAGACGTTTGTTAATATTAACTCTGAGTATGTGTGTGTAAATACGAAATGCCCATAGACAGTATATCGTATTCCTTCCACCAAAATAATCTCCAGCTCTTTTATATGTTTAGTTCCTGTTCTTTCCAAGCTGAGCCGGATGCTACTACTCTCTTCTTGTGATATGATCATCCATTTTCAATCATTAGAAAACTTCCTCACTACCCTATAGAGTCTTTTTTTCAAGGCATGAGATCTAAGCTGAAAAAAAGCTATCTTAAACACGGCTTTGGTAGTATACTAATAACCTCATCACTCCCTCAGCTCCCTTCCACTGACAAGAAGCTTCTGCTTTCAGTCTGTGAAAGGAGGTTTTTTTCCATCGGTCTCTCTCCAACTTCTTCACTGTCCTAGAGCTGTTTTACTGCAACACGGTTTCAGACTGTTTCCTAAATCTGGAATAAAGATGTCCAAGATACCTTTCACCATCTTTCCTTCAGAAGTATATTTTAGGAGCGTTAAGGCATGATCAACAGTTTGTAATAATGAATACTGTATCTTCTCTGGAGGCTGTTAATAGCTTCCTCATTTTTGTTAAGGGCCACATCAACTCTAGTTCTTACATGGAAAAGGAAGGACAGAAAGAATAAGGAATCTTTCTTCTTGCTGCCCTGTGCAAATGGTAACAAATGTTACTGTGAAATGCCTATGTATGCATTTCATGGTGTCATTATCTGAGCCACTGGAGAAAAGACCTGTGCTGCTTGACCACATTCATCCTTAATTTCAAAGGCATTGCTGGACAGAAAAGACTATGCTACTTACCGTATAGAATAATATAGAGACGTTCCTTCCTGGATCAGAAGAATTCTGCTTTGTTTCTCATTTAATTCATTGAAGCACTCACACCTGCTGTGTCTATTTAATAATTCCTTTGCTTACTGTTTCTGAAGAAGCAATCGATGGCTATCTGTTAAATACTCACTAGTTAATTGTCATGGAGGGGTGGAAAATTTTCTGGTAAGAAGATTGCTATCTCCTGATTTTGATATATTGAAGTAAGTAAGGATCATCTTTTTCTTTCTTCATCCTGGGCATTGTTACCATTAGGTGAATGGAGTTCAAAGGAGATTATAAAACATTCCTTTTTCCCACACATACATCCTGAATTTCCTTCTTCTCCAACAATGCCGATGCACTGGATAAGCATTAGAAGCAATCTGGCAAAAAATCATGCATGTGACAAATCTGAGCTTGACAGAAAAAAGAAACATGTTTTTTGGTGGTATGTAGACTGCTAATTCCCTGACCCCTGGCAGCTGACTTTTATTGAGATCATTATCTTCTCAGTATGAACAAATATTTACTGATTCACTGTTACATAACTAACAGATCAGTTTTACTCCTCACTTAGCTGTCTCAGACATTGCCTTATTCCTCGCAAATGAAGGATACCATTGAATAATCGTAAGCTGATATAATTTTAGATGTCTAAGGATGACCAAGACATCTGCATCAGGCTGGCAGAAAAAGCTAGAATACTGTTTTCCCAGTTTTGTGTGTCAGATCCAGCTCTAAGAGTAATTTTCTTTTTAGTAGAGTAATAACTGAGAAGGTGCTCTCTGATCTGCATATATGATTGATATCTCCCATGAGAAGGGAAAAGATGTTTGACATGAACCGTTTCTGTGTGGCTTCAAAGGACTTACTATTTACTTTTCTTGGCATACCATATATTTTCATAAATATCAGTAACGTTGTCATGAAATACTAGTACAATGCCAATTACTGTAAAAATAACAATAGATGTTACTGGTTCCTGCAGAAAGTTGTAAGTTCTAGAGGCCGGAATTCACAGTTTTCACTCCTTTTGAGTCCTGTGTTGGACTCAATAGAGCTATGCATTACTTACTCCAAAAGTGGAAAATTCTGATCCAAAGCTTGCAGATTGTTTTGATAGGATAAGCTGACAAACCATCATATTTCTAATATTTGAAATAGAAATAACACTAAGCGGCTTTTCTTAGGGCTAGTAGTACTTCCATGTACTTTCACAGTGGGATCCAGAGTTTGCAGAAGCAGCTGAGAAACAATTAAATTATTAAATTAGTATTAGTTTGAACTAATAATAATAATAATAATAAAGTTTATCTTTTCACTTCCAGTGATAATGCAATGAAAATTCTGAAATACTCAGTAAAAACTTAGCCAACTGAGATCAATGGCAGTTTTTAATAGGTTTAGAACTTTATTTTTTCCTGTTGATGTGCTTTATCTGTAGGAATATGATTTTTATAATCAAAACAGTCAGAAATAAATTTAATTTATTCTAACATTAAAACTTAATTGCTTACCAGTAAACTGCCACATGCATGCCAAAAGAATGCCAATTGCATGATCGGAAACATAATATGATTTTTCGAGAATGCTGTGTGGTAGACAGGTATTATGTACACATAATAAAGTAGTTGTTTAGTAATTACAACGACAGTAATGCACTTTAGCAATGTTTTAGCAGATCGTTTAAACACATTCCCTTCCCCTTGAGAATTTGCAATTTCATGGCCATATTCTACTCTGTCATAGCAGTACTCGTTTTCCATAGCTTAATGTTTAGAAGGTGAATTGATCTGATGAGGAGAATAATATTCTCCAGTGTAAGATAAGAAAGTTTTCTAATACAGGGCAAACATTTGAAAGCAGCTGAGGATCAGGAAGAGGCGTGGGAATAACTGTCAAAAAGGAAGGATAACATGCAGTTTATTGAAAAGAATGAGTGAAGTTCTAAGAAGGGAAAAAGCTTGCAACAACGCAGTATGACATGAGGAGAGATAGCAAAAGAGAACAGTATTTACCAAAAAGTCACTCATGTAAGCCCAAGAATATTACTGGTTTTTCTCTTTTTTTGAGCATTCGTCTCTACTTTTCAGGTGCTGATATCTTCCTTCTGCAATAGGACGAAAGCTATATTTAATGGAGTGAGTGTTAAGAAGGAAATTTGCCCTGGAGGATACAAAGAGTATGCTGTTAAGTGACAGGGAAAATGGAAAAATGTAATGAAAACAGTTTTATGGAGATTGAAGCATCAGTAAAATTGAAAAAAAAAAGGCATTTATTTAAAAAAAAAAAACAAGAAGGAAAAAGTTCAAGTTTGGTGACACATCCATCTGATATTTTTCAGAATGACAATAAAACTTTCCTTTTCATATAATATGTTTGGATAGAGCTTGGATTTTTTTTCATATAATGTAAAATAAAGTCAAAACCTTAATGAAACTGTAATTGACTTGAAGAAGATCTTCCTTTGAAAATAACATTGAATTTTAGTATTTTAGTTCTAATTAACAAAATCTGAAACAGATTCTAAAAATCCTGAAACATGAAACAATTCCTCTTTATCACAGTTTTTGTTATGAGTATAAAAAGTGTGCTAATGGCATACTGATACTTTCCTAGGATTATGTATTTTCTTAACATAATCCTAATATTGTATATGACTACCTATGCATTGATGAAAGACAAATAGTAATATTTCTTACTGTTACTTCACACTGACAGAATTATGGTGTCAGTGTCTCAATGAAAAATGAGATCGCCACCCAGAAAAATATAGTAACTTATAGCTAACAGAACAATATGTAATGGGCAACAAGCGGCAATCAAAGGACTACAAGAAATGTAAATATGCAAATTAAATGTGCAAACTGCATTTTCTGTACACATCCTGTTTTCGTCAACATTTGCCCATTCCACCAGCATAAAAATTTTGAGGATGCATTTATAAATGGTTTTGGTGCATTAGTTGTGTAATCCTGGGACTATCCTTTCTCACTTTGCTTGTTGCATCATTTTGGCGAACATTTATTATATAAAACATGGTCAGTGGCAAAACTTGGAAGTGACACCACCCAATTCCCTAGACATAGTGTGTGGGGGATACTGTTAGAGTCAGGAGGAAAACAGAACAAAGAAGAAATTACTTCTGCAGATCTTTGTAATTAAATTGCTGTCAGATTTCTTCCCTGTGCAGTTAGAATGTGTGTGGGTGTAATCAGAACTATAGGATTAATAACAATGATACCTCTCCTGATACACTTCAAGGAGCAAACTGTTTCTGTGCAGTTAAAGTAAAAGTGTCTTCTCATTAGAAACCTAGTCTGGCTAAAGAGTCTTGACAACACTGCTTGCCTTTTTCTGCTACAGAGATTTCTGTAAGTGATTTTGATTTCAACTTTATTTTGTCATCTTTTCAAATCTTGCCAAAAAGGTTGTGTGGGTAATATTTGAATCTTTTTACAGTCACTATTGCAGATATGTGCAACTTGTACTTTCCTCTACCAAATATGTTTTACGTTTGAATTTCTGCTTCAGTTAAATTCTGCTTCACTGTGCAAAGACTTGCTGTTTCCATCATTTTTAACTAATTTCTTTTCTCTGAAAATGACTGCCAATTTTAGTTATAGGCAACATGCTGAGCATCTAATACTTTCAGTGTAACACACACTATTCTCTTTATAATATACACCATGTTGCCTCTCTGGATTTGATGGCTTAATTTAAAATACGCAACTCAGAAGAGTTTTCAAGCGTATACTCCAGGCAAATCCAAACTCAGAGGACACTTAGGAATACCCAGGTCTATTTTCCCTCTATTTTCGCCACGTAAGGGAAGACAAGCAGCAGCATGAGAGCGGGAGCCAGGGTACCCCAACAAGCAAGTGGAGGTGGAATATATCCATCCCTACTTCAGGAAAATTCCCCATATAAAACTCAGTCATCTGTTCAGATTGGCAGCTCCTGGTTTTCTGGTGTCTAGAATCTATCTAATCTTATAATGCTTGAACCAATTTTCACTCTCCTGTTGTCATACAATTGAGTAATTTCATATCTGGCTATCTCAGCTGAAACTCTCATAAGCAGAAGCTTGGTTCATATATATGACAGTCAAACATTCACAGATCATCATTCTTGCCTCACAGAATCAATGAGAATGAAAATAAACAACACGAACCAACCCCAGAACAAAACAAAACAAAACAAAACAAAACGAAATCAAGAGCTTTAGGGGGAGGGGAGTTTTCCTTACCTTTAGATTTGGACTTGGGTCACACTTTAAATTCCTTTTACATAGCTGGCATTTGAAACATACTTTAAACCAAAACCAAATAAAGCATGCTGAGAGTCCTTCTTAACTGCATCATTCTAGGACTTTGAGCTCCCACAAAAGTAAGTATTGTAACTTTTGTTGCAACACAATGAGATCTAACTATCTTTTGGAATTCGACACTGGTAGATCCACAAAGTTTTAGAAATACTGAGTAGACCGTAGAATACAGTACATCAGTTAGATCAGTAACTCATGTACCGAGTTATTTTGGAAAGTTAAAATGGGAAGTCAAGGAGAGTTCAGACTGCAGTTCATGCAGAGCTAAGCAAGCTAGCTTAAGTCTTGGGAGAAATCTAGCTATAGCAATGTGACTATACGTAGGGACTAATATCTCTTGCCAAGGAGGATTGGAGCATTGACTGAGGCTGTTGGTACACATTCCAAAAATCAAAATAATTTCTCACAACTTGTAACTTTTTGCCTAATAATACTTGCTTTTTGAAATTAAAACCTTAACAAAACTGATTGGGATTAAATGTATAAGGTTCATAAATCATTTCAGAAACAAAGATAGGATAGTAAGCTCAGCAAAAGAAAACCTACTTTCTTACACCTCTTTTCTTCTGAAATATGCTGAATTATTGGCATTTCTGCAATATGCTGCCTGTTTTGCATATTTCTGTAATATGTAATTACTTCATATTGCATGTTACGAGAATATGCAAAATGTAGCATATTACAAAAATACCGTGTAAATTTCCATAATGTTCTGAATTATGACGGTTGTACTAACAAAGCCCATTTCAGACTGGGATTTTAGTATGCTTTATGGTCATTCATCCGTGAATACCTGTCAACTAGCAAACGTTGACAGTGTAGAGCCTACCTGCAGCAAATGCAGTCTGCAGCACGGATATATCTATAGTCCACAGAGATTAACAGTCTCTTTGAGACAACATCAAAGCAGTTTAACATAAAAAAGCTGCCAGTGGGTCATGACACTGTGCTGACGTCTGACACTCTATGTTACTACCTGTTTGACCTTTCCTAACTGGAAATATTGGAACACCCTTAATGTCACGAAGTTCTAGGACTTCTTGATGGTGTGACCTATTTTTCATGTGGGTAATTCTCAATACCAGTTCAGTGGTGGAAGAACTCCTATACTTATATAAACCTTGGACAACATAACATTTTTTGGTTGCCTAGGAAAATTCTACTGCTTCAAGGGTAAGTTTTATTCTATTGTCACAGAATAAAAAAAGTTGAGGTGTTCTGTCTTCTTTCTCCCGCGCGTGACCTGTGGACACATATCTCTTGAAACTCACCTGCAGGGCCTGGAAACCTGGTATTATTTCCCCTCTTTATGGTTGCTAGTTCATGTGTAGAGGTGTTTGAATATGTCCTGATAGAACTATTTTTTAGTGTGAATACTGGAAGCTGCTTCAAAAGAATTGAGATGTTTTGTTGAAGCCATTAAAAAAAAAAAATCAATCAGATGAAAGAATTTCATCATTTTGGAAGTGTGATCCTAAAGAAATAAAACAAAAGGGAAATTTTGAAAGTCTATAACTTGGCTCTCACAGAAATCATAACTTTTTACTAAATCTTCTCATCAGTGTAAACAAGTAGATCTGTTGGAGTGTTTGAAAGAGCAACAAAAGTACTTGATTTTTAAATTATTTTTATAAAATTACAAATTAATTTATATGCCATCCTAGTGCATAGGCAGGATTCTACATGTTAAGTCAAATTAATTGTGTATAGCAGTTTTTACCGTTGAGATTTAAAATCTACCAACTCCCAATTTCACAGGAGACAGCTACAAGTAAGTACAAGACAAATGTCTCTATTATCTGAATGCTGTGGCATTCCCCAGTTGCCGTAGACATTGTGAATACTAAAATTTCTTGGCTCCATCTTATTCTTAATGAAACCCATAATTTGATTTCTACCAATATTAAATAGTAAGTCACATTACAATTAGGAGCCATATCTTAACTAGTTCTTTTAATGGCTCGTGTTATTGTTGCCGAAGAAGAGCACAATTCAGTGAGATTAAGAAATAACAGTTGCTTTCAGCTTTCAATGTGTTGTGCTGGTTTTTAGTGAGTGGACTGAAGGTTGATGAACAATCAATCATACAATTTTTTACCAGAACCTTGAAGGACAGCACATCTATCCACAAGGCAACTCCATTTTTATAGGTATCAAAGAAGATCTGAACTGTCTCTTCTGGACATTTTTTTCCGTTTGCATAATTCCTCCCTTCATTTGAATTTTAGTGATTTTTCAAGTTTTATGACATAATTGAAGTCATATGCCACAGAAGAACAAATTTCACACCTAGGACAATGGCACTGACTTCCATAACTTTTCAACAGAGGTATTCATTATATTTCTTGAATTTATGACATTCCACTCTGAATTGTACGACTTTTTATTTTTGCTATAAGCAATATTCAAATTTGCTAAAAAAATGGAAATAAACCATAATTTCTGACAAATACTAGCATCAGTAAACTGACTCAGCCTTTAAAGATTAAATGTTTTCTTTGAAACACATGCAAATGTCTACACAAAAAAAAAAAATCACTTTATAGAAGTATAGTTGTTTAATTTTGAGAGTATCAAATATGATTCAGATCAGCTACTAGATAGACTGTATTAACATAACTTTAAACCTTTCATAATACAAATGTTCAACAGTTCTCTGTTTAAGAAGGTCTTTTGGATATCTCCAAGTTGTCTTGGGGAGTGACCTATACATCAGAATAGTGAACAGTTTCTGTTAATGTGAAGTGTGATGGATTAAGTCATGGTGTTTATGATATACCCAAATGTTGCATATCAAAGCAGTGAAAACCATAGCAATATTTACACCTGTAAAAAGAAAATGAAAATGTTAGATGTTTGAAATAAAAATAAATTTAATAATAAAATAATGTTAAAGAACTAGAACATTCAAGGAACTGAAAATCCTTTTTTTTTTTTTTTCAAGAAAATTATAGGCAGAGCTAAAATGTTATAAAATTAAGAAGATTAAAGTTTAAAAAAACCCTACACTAAACACATGAAAAGTGCTCAAAACAGTCTCAGGATTAATGTAAATTATTTAAAAAAAATATTATAAAATTTAAAAATTTAAGGATTAGTTCTATTTAATCCCTTTGTTGAGTGCCTGTCTTCCATAGCATTAGTTCTATTGTCCTCACCTGACTTGGTGTTTTTTTACAGTGGTGTTCCATGCAGACGTCAGTAGATTTATTCTGTTGTCATGCCACGGTGAATGAAATTGAAATCTGCTCACTGTACTTCCTCATTGCAAGTAAGGCTACTAAAGCGGCAGTGCCCTTTTACAAGTTATTTTAAGTGTATATCTAGAATTTATTATGTATATCAGTAACTGTTTTCCAATTTGAGTGTCAAATACAATGTTTATCTGTAAAAATAAATCAGGTATGTTGTGCATATTATTTTTTCATACAACTGTTGAACTGGTTACATAAGTTCAATATTGGCATCCGTACCATGTTGCAGTTTATATTTTAAATAAATATGTCTTCTTCATGCTTCTCTAAAGGATCTTTGTGTACTAAGAAAAGAGCTGGTTTTATTAAGCATTTGTTTGGTAGATACAAAAAGGAAAAAAGTAATTTATTGGAGGCAAGTCTTATTATTTACCTGTTTTTCTTTTCTGTTTATGATGTTGTATGTTGTTGCCACTTTTGACATCAGATTCAATAATAATAGTGAACTAAGTAAATTTTTGCATCCTTTAGTAACAACCATAAATTGCATTCTAGTTATACTCTGTATTTGTAAGACTTGTGAAGAATGTTAATGCATGCAGCTTTCATCAGTATTGTTTTAACAGGAATTTTTCACCATACAAATCAAGATTAGATGACAAAAACATAGCATTCTCTTTGTTTTGCATTGGAGGATTTCTTCTGCTTAAAATCATGGCAAAGCTAAAATATATGAGAAATCCAGTTTGGCGTGCGTAAAGTGATCCCACAAGGGAGACTGAGCAAATAAGAGATTTCACAGAAGAATCACATTTATGAGAATAGATTGTATGGGATACATTAAAATATCATGTATGCATGGCTATACTGTATACTTCTGTGTACTGTCGAACCAATACCTTTCAAGACGCGCTCGGTCTTCACGTAGTACAGCAGACAACGTTCTTCACGGGGGTGAACGTGTCACTGCGTTCGTTTTATTTAACCCATACCACGTCTCATGGGTTGGACACTAAAAGTAAGACCTGTTTACACTTTGCATAAGTGCAGCGAATCCTTCCATGAAAACACAGTAATTGCAAGTAGCGTGGCTGCGCTCCCCACCGCAGGAGTTTGCGCTGGAGTCTGACCGCGCACAGCTGTCCTCATGGCATATGCTCACGACAAGCAAGACTAGATTCTCCTGGCAATGTATTTGTCCGTATGTTGCATAGATGAGAAGTGAGATGAAGCGTGTTATAACAGGGGACAAAAGGCTTACAAATTTATGCCTTTTAGTCCAAACGATCTTTTAGGAGTCTAATATTGTGGTAAACAGTATCCATTTGCTTGCAGATAGAACACGATTTACCAAATCTTTTTCACTTGAGATTGGTTTAGACTAGAGAATGGCAGCCAATAATCAGAAAAAATTTATTGACCGCTTTCATTTAAGAGCCCTAAAAAGAGTTCTGCCCTTTTAATACAGAGATTTAAAATTAATCTTATTAATGGTGAAATAAAGCCCACAGTATTCATGATAGGACAGGTGGAACTATTTCAGTGTTAGCTAGTCTTTTTACTGTCTTTTTGGTTGGTTGGTTGGTTGATTTTTTACTGGATTTAAAGATTGAAACAAATCAATCTATTTTTTTCACTTTCTCTGTATAGTCTTTGTAACATGACCCTTTGCACTATGTGATGCATAGTTGCAAATAGCTTTCATGTAAGACTCTTAGAAACTGCGCTGCAGTCATAACGGCCTGAATTCATCGGCGAAATAATCCTTACTGAACTGGAAAGAAATCACATAAGTCCTGGATTTAAAACGAGATGAAATAGAAGGGGTTACCAAGATTTCCAGAAGCCTTTTCCACGTTATTTTTGTGTCATGTTAAATGTTTAATTTTGTTTTCCATTTCAACAAAATGTTGGACTTTGAGGTTTTAATAGCTACCAAAGGAGTGCTTTTTTTTGCATTATGCACAGACGGCTAGGTATGTTTTGGTTCCCCCCAGCAAAATGTTCTGTGGCTTCTAGCCCTTTTTTTTTTGGCAGCAGTAGTGTTTGGGCACACCTAGAGTAGCAGAAGAAATAAAACAAGGTTCAGATATAAGCCACATTAAATCTTATGTGGACTTCTCCCATTTTTTCTGCCCTGAAATGTCATTTAGACAAAGCCTACATACTTTTTACATTAGTTCTGGCCTTCTGAACCTGTATCAGCCCAGCTGGACTCACTGCTTGTTTAGTCTGAGCAGAGTCTGACCTGTACAATCCACTTGGAAGTAATTCCAGTATTTGAGGATTTGGTTAGACATAATGTGCACATGGTAATCAGTTACACAGTACTTTTATATGAAATTTATATGCACAGTACATTTATATAAAAAATAAATCTGTGTGTAACAGTCATGTAGAGACACTAATGGCACAGTAGCAATGTAGTAGTCCTGGTAAAAGGAACTTTAATCTGGATTTTTCCAAGTGACCTTAGAGAGCAGAGGGTTTTGACCTCTCTGTAACATGAGATTGAGAAGACAGTCTTATAATATATACACTCTTTCACTCTTGTTTATTATATGTATGAAGTTATGTACCTTTTATTTAAGAAAATGTTGAAAAATGGAACAAATCCATATTTAGCAAACATTTTTACTCTATACTTTCTCTCATTCATATTAATAGATGAACTGTGTTAAAGACTGTTCTTTTCATCTTGAACCTGAAGTATTAATAAGCAAAAGAATTACAGCTTTTTAACTTTTTGTTGTTAATATAGTTTTATCTATATTGAAAAATAATGAGAAAAAATCTAGGATTATACAAAAATCCTGAACTATAGAAAAAACACACTTCCTGATATGTTTAACATCCGAATTTTGCTGAAGCAAAGGAATGGGGACTTATGCAAGAGCTACTGTGAAGTCTTTGCAACAGGTGATAATTCTGAATCTACAGAAAAGAGCAAATACTTGTAGTCTGAATTATGTATTTTTCTTTGTATTCATCTGCATTGCAGGCAGCTGTAGCTGTTTTCAATAAATAATTATGTTGCTTGACTCATAAAACCTACAGAAAACAACTTTCATCAGAACATTAAAAAATATCTTTGGAGAAATATTTATGAACTATAAAGTAATACATGTATTTAGGTTGCAAAAGGCCCTTGTATTGCATAGCAAAGAAAGATGTGGATCATTTTAATAATGTAGACATAAGATAAACACTGTGCACCAAATAAAATTACCTACTGAGAAATTTATGGCTTCACTCTAATAGTTGCACACAGCTTTAAGTCCCCTGTGAAGAGAATGCCATTGAGAGGAGTTCTCCATATGGTACAAATAGTTAGATTTGTAAGGCTGGTTTTTTTAGCGCATGAGCAAAGCTTTTATTTCATGAGATATTGCTGGAACATCATTCTGTTTAAAGAAGGTATGATAAGCAAGTGGTCTTGCATTCTGCATATTCTGTCTGCTTTAGGTTATTTAAAGAATACTAAGGTGAGTCAGCAAAGCATAAGGAACTAATTGTGATCAAAATGCTTTGATGCCTCAATGCATATTTAGTCCACTTATTTTAATGCTTGTCCACATTCTAAATGTGACATACTTTTCAGTAAATTCTAGAAGGAAAAATGATTCCTGAAGGGTTGGCATAGTCACTGACCTTCTTGGAGGATCTCTGAAGGACAGTTGATATATGTTGACTAGCTGTCTTTGCCAAAGGATTCAGAGTAAAATAAGTCGCACTAAGAATAAATGCAATTATATGTTTACACACTGACACAAAAAAGTAAGAAACCCTATTCAAATAACACTTTAAAATGGTAATTAATATTCCAAGGGTGTACTTACTATAAGAAACTTAAAGGTCGGGAACCTGTATTAGAGAGAAATCTTCAAAAGTAGAAAGTGGTGACAGTTTTGATGATCACTTGTTAATGTATAGATAAAGGCCAAAAGTCCTTGGGGAAGCACATATGTGGAACTGAAAAACGTGAAAGGTAAGTAGGACTTGCCAAAGAGTCTTTTGTTCTATAAGAAACCATAATCCCCAAATTTAGGAACAAGGTCCATAGGATAAATAAACAACATTCTAGGTTGCAGAAAAATTAAAGCAGCTATTTCAGCTATTTAATAAAAGCTGATATATAATAAAGAGAAGGAAGTTAACAAAAGTGAATATAAATCCAAGTGAGAAATTGCTCAACATTCATAAATCAGGCAAAGGCACACCAGAACCTGAAAAGATAAGGACAAGGAAATGTTTTCATTAAATTACAAAGGAAACCTTAGCTTTTATACTGGTTTCCTAAATAGTTCTACTGTTACTGTTTTACTAAGAAAACTTTTAAAAGGTACCAAAGCCTGGAATATGTATAGAGGTAAAGGGCTTGTATCTAAATGCAAAGTGCAATGAGTTTTACAGGTGGCTTTAACTCACGGTTAACCCATAATGTACCACTGAATTTTTAGACAGGTTGAAGACTACAGATAGATTTCAATAAGTAATGCTAAAAAGGTAGAAGATGGCTTGAGACAGTAACCAGTCACTTTTTAACTTTAAAAGTTTGTTTATAATAATAATGATTTTTGTATCTTAATACTGTAAATGAGCTACATAAGCAGTGAAATTTTGAAAGGTAGGATGTAAAGCATCCCCTTAGGGGTTTAATTATCTAATCAGTGTTGTGAAATATCTGACAAGAGAGATGAAATTACTTTAAATGTGGCATTTGCTAGATTGTCAGATGTTGTTGAAAGAACTAGTTCAACTTTGTTAACTGTTTTTTCACTCGGAGAATGCTTTTTAATGTTCTTGTATAACCACAGGTAGTCCTTTACCCCTTTCCCTCACCAATCTAATCTCTTAAAATCACATTTCCAGTTGCATGTGCAATTTATTATTGATTCAAAACAATTCAAATTCAATGTACATTGAAAAATAATTATGTTAAAATGTTCTTTTAAAACTATCCACTTCAAGTACTTATTTCATTCAAAGTTATACACAAAGTCACTTCTGCAAAAAGTAACAATGTTAAATCCAACTATTATGTTTTATTTAAAAGCTTAACATTATTTTAATTTCATTGCTGGAGTATATTGTATAGCAAGTCATCACGAAGTATTGCAGGAATAGGCAGCAATAATCTGTTGTGTGTATGGACTTGAGATCATCAGCTAATAATAAAATCCTGTAATTTTCAGTAACAATTTTCAGGGATGTGACTTTGTCAAGATAATTTTAATAGTTACAATAGAAATACAGAAAGAATAATAAAACATAACTTCACTTGATTTAAAATTCATATTCACTTCTGATTTTTCTTTTTTTTTTTAATTTTTATTCCTTAGGCACATAATTATCATTTGCATACGTTTCATTTTGCTGTAGTACGTTTGCTATGTCATATCTATATTGAGCTATTATTCATCTATTCTTTGTATTGTATAATTAAATTGTTAAATACATTGTTTTATTATATTACCAGGAAAGCCTTGGTGCAGGTTCCTTACACTGTTGTTATTTCTAAAGTAATATCTAGGGCTCAGGATAGGCCTCCATTTTTACCTACTTCATGAAAGGCTCTTCTCTGCATTATAAATGAGAAAATATCAGAGGACTTAGGGGGAAACCAATCATTTCAGCTCAACATTGAACGTAAACCAAACAATTGCACAGTTATCCAAAACTTATCTGAGTTATCCAAACACCTGCAAAATTGAAAATATCAAGAGAAGTTTAAACTTCTGTACTTTTTCCTGTACTTCAGTCTTATGTCTCCCTTGGACCATTCTTGCATTCTTCTATTTCTGCACTTATGTCACTGCTTCCTTGCTAGAGAAAAAGAAGGATGTTTTATGGGAAAAACGACTACTACTACATGTAGTAGTTAAAGATCCTTTGAATTATTTGATACACCCTGTGTCTGACACCACGGCACTAGGTCTGATTCAGCATGGCAACTCTAAATTCTGCCTGATAGCTAGCTTTACATGATACATACCAAAACCTTGTCAACATTTTGAAAATGTTTTCTTTGGAGTTTTGGATTGCAGTTATTAAATTTCAGGGTTTGCTGACCCGTGGGGGGAAAAAAAAGGTGAAAATGGTTCAGAGATGCAATTTTGCTAATGCCTAAAGCTAATTCATGGCAATTTTCTGAACTGTTCTAACAAGTGTGGCAGTAGTATTGGAAGACAGGTCTAGGAAAATGATGACACATTCATGGATAGAGAGCCATAAGTTTGATATATATGTGTATTGAGTTGTGTGAGTGCAAAGCAGTTTTATCTGAAAGCCTCAAACACAGCAGAAGGACAACAAAGTGTCCATGCTTAATATTTGGTAATTAAGTTGATATAACAGAGCTTTATACCTTCCAGGCTGTGGTGGGTTAAACTTGGCTGGTTACCAGGTGCCCACCCAGATCCTCTCTCACTTCCCCTCCTCAGCAAGATGGGGAGAAAATAAGATGAAAAAGTTTGTAAGTGGAGATAAGGACAAGGAGATGTTCACAATTACCACCACGGGCAAAACAGACTCAACTTGGGGAAGATTTTTTAATTTATTTCCATTTAAAAATGGAGTAGGATAGTAAGAAACAAAACCAAAACTAAAAACCACCTTTCCCCCCCATCCTCCTTTTCTTCTCAGCTTCAGCTTCATTCCTTCATTCATCCCTCTTCTACCTCCACTCCCTTGGTTGGCGCAGGGCGATGGGGAATGGGGGTTGCGGTCAGTCCAAAACTGCCTCTTCTTCCTTCTCACGCTCTTCCCCTGCTCCAGCATGGGGTCCCTCCTGTGGGGTACAGTCCTTCATGAACTGCTCCAACATGGGTCCTTCCCGCAGGGTGCAGCTCTTCATGAACCGCTTCCGTATGGGTCTTTTCCATAGGGTACAGTCCTTCAGGAACGGACTGCTCCAGCGTGGGTCCCCAATGGGACACAGTTCCTGCCAAAAAACCTGCTCCGGCATGGGGTCCTCCACGGGCTGCAGTGTGGAGAGCTGCTCCAGTGAGGTCCTCCTGCTTCATCATGGTCTTCTCCGTGGGCTGCAGGGGAATCTCCGGTCTGGTACCTGGAGCCCCTCTTCCTCTCCTTCTTTATTGAACTTGGTGTCTGCAGAGTTGTTTCTCTCACTCTTTTCTGACAGCTGCCGTGCATTGGTTTTCACCCTTTCTTACATATGTTATCACAGAGGCACCACCAGCACCACTGAGGGATGGGCTCAGCTTTGGCCAGTGATGGGTCCATTTTGGAGCCAGCTGAAAATGGCTTTGTCCAACATGGGGCAGCTCCAGATCTCTTCTCACAGAGACCACCCTGCTAGCAAAACCTTACCATGTATACCCAATACACGGGCCACTGATATAGATAATATAGATATGGATATGGGTGTACATATGGTTATAGATTATCTAGATGAGATAGACATAGATGTAGATGTAGATGTCATAGGGATAGACATAGATGATACAGATATAGATGATCTAGACATAGATAGATGATCTATATATAGATAGATGATATAGATAGATATAGATATCAATATCAATATAGATATTGATGTAGATCTTGGCCTCTGATGAGAAAAGCCATAGGTTTCATGTTAGCCTCCTGAAGGCAAAATCCTCAGTTCACTCAATGCAAGGACCCAAGAGGCAATGAAGAACAGCAACTAAACTGCTTGTTTGCATCACCTCCGTTCTCTACAATGTCACAGACTGTAAAGCGAGTCTGGGAAAGCTCATTCTTGTCTTTGTAAGAATGTTGTCCTGCAACTTTTAATTATCATCTCACATACCACTTCAAGCAAACTGTTCAGCTTGACAATGTTAATATGCATTTCAGCTTCTACAGGTGCAGGATAAATTTTCACTACTCAGTATTATGCCACCTTCATTGCAAAGCATTGAGATAATTGTCTTCTTTGCTTATTACCAAACCCAAACTGCATTCTCTTATTTAATTTACATTAACAGATTAAGTCACTACATATTTTTTTCTAGGATTTTATGTGTCGATTATGATTAACTTTTACTTCACTTCAGATGCTGTTTTACATAAACTAGGGAATTTGACTTGCTATATATTATACGCCAAACAAACACGTAGTTACTTTTTAATTGTTATTCAACAAATACAATGAGTAAAAATATTTTAGATAATTGCTTAGATAATTTGCAGATTAAATGGGAGTAAGCATGTTTAAAACTTTGCAGCAGGCGGCCAGTCATTTTACTTAAATTACTTTAGAACAGACCAGAACTACTATTGCTTCGCAATACTTATCACAAGGTTATTGTGATGTTGAATTCTTGGTTTTGAAAGAAAAACAGTGGGAAAATGTCTGGATATTGAAGTCTGGATTCCCAAACAGGGATTTTAAGTCTTACAACTACATCTTTTCATTATGCATTCAAAGAACTAAAAACTTTTTAGGTACCTGAAAATGGACACAGTATTTTGACAGCTACTTCCAAAAAAGTCACTGTTTAAATGTTTATTAAAAACAGAATTTAAAGTCCATCTATCTCTATTTGTAATATACCAATATTTATTTAATTTTCTTATTAAAATAAAGGTAAATAAAATACTAGGATGGTCTTTCAAAGACTTTGAATAAATCATCATATATTCAAGCCAAGTAATCTAGAGAATTATAGTATGGAAACATGTACTCCACTGATTTGAGAATATTTTCTGTTGCAAGCACAAAATACTAAACCTCTCATGCTTATGGAAATGTTTTCTTAACCACCTTCTTAACTGCTGGCTTTGTTAAGGTCATGTCCCTGTGTCTCCCCTCTTAGGCTCTTTCTTTGCTTCATGTTCACTATATAATCATGCATAATTTTATTATCCTTGCCTTTGAGTTCTTAATGTTTTGGCCCATGCCCTGCCTGTCAGACCATCTTGCATCATTAACCACTTCCTTTTTTTTCAACAGTTGATCCCAGCCTTCACCATCCTCTCTGTAATCTATTTTTTCCCCAAACATTCTTGCTTTTCATATGCAGGAAAAGCCCACTCTCTCAGCATCTGCAAACCCGTAGCCTCCTCTAAATCTCTACAATTTACAGTCCTTAAAATTGTACTTTATTTGCCTTAGCGTTTCTTCCTTTAAGTTTTCCATGTTTTTCTAAGTCATTCTATTTGTCATTTGTTCTCTGTCTTCCTATTTGATCTTCCCAGCTAATCTATATTAAATGATGTGATCTATGCTGTATGCTACTCTAGCCACAGTTTGGACTTGGGATCTGGTTATGGTTATTTACTTTGTCATTGGCCTGTAGCAATTTGTTTGATTTTGTGTTTGCTTAATTTCTTCCTCTGCTTATTTCATTTTTTTTTCAGAAATAAAAGAGCAGTAATTGCCTTTCCCAGACCTTTTTCTGTCTTTAGCCTGTAAGCCAAAGTGAAAGAGACAGCCTTTCTCCAACTGCTTTTGCATGCCTTTTGGCAAAACTGATCTTGAGTCTTAATTAGTTCTCATTAAGTCATATCATTCAGCAAATACTCAACTGTTAGCTCATGTTACAAAGAAATTGTGCAGATTTCTTAAGAAAAGGAGCCTTTACCTTACTACAAAATTTAGCAATGTCTAAAGAAACCAGACTGTAATAGGGACCTGTAGCTCTCTACCCTTTCTAAACTTGAAGGGTACAACACCAATTTTTTTTCCTAAGTACTTCTTAGAATAATATCTCTTTTATATTGTAATCTTCAGGAGAGATAATCTGTTACTGAGTTGTTTATTCCATAAGCAAAGAAGGAGAAGCGTCATTTCCAGGACAGTGCTTAGGCAGCCTCATTCAAAATCCACTGAAATTAATGGTAATATTCCATTAACTTTAATGATAAAGCCAATGGAGAGAGAGAGGAAGGATCCTAAATCCTCTGGAAAGAAAACAGAAATCCAAAGCTTATTTAGCTTTGTTCATCATGGCAAAAATGGTTTAATTGTAGCAAAAAGTTAGAAAGCCAAACATAATTTCTGAGAAATATGAGTATCATTAATCATGGTTCTTATGTTAATGTCTAGGGACTAGCCAGGTGTACGACCTCATTGTGCTAGGCATTGTAAAAACACAGCCCAATAACTTGTGTTTGTGTAGTAATTTAGAGTTGTGTAGTAATTTAGAGTTAAGAGTAACTTAGCCATCACCTGCAACCCCTTTAAGGCTAATTTGAGGCTCTTGAACCCTCTGTTCCCTACAATGGGGAACCAAGATACAAAATGTTGGGTTTTTTTTTTTTTTCCTTTTTTCTAATTTTTAACTCCTTTTTTTACTTTAAAGCTTTTTGTTTCAGGTGTTCCATTTTTTGTAACTACTTCTTGAGGTACATTTTACCACTAAACCCACTGCTTTTATGTGCCCATTACCTTTTGGGAGTGTCAGCTTCATTAAGAAAGCATGGATGGAGCTTGTGAGTCCAGCTTCTAAGAATGGAAGTATGTTTCTAGACAACTGATCACTCTTATGGCTCTTCTGCAGCCCCTGACTGACAGCTCCTGCTGATTTCTGAGCTTAGCGGATGGCTGGCAGCTCCGTCATTCAGAAACACAAGGTCTCACCTTCCCAGCATGCGGTATCACCAACTCTTTGTGGATCTGTTGTATTTTAAACAAAGGGACATTACTAGATCAGGTAGGTGAAGTTCATCTCTTGCCTCTGCACTGTGCAGCCAGTGCTGTGCAATGGAACAGACCCGAAATCTACCTCCCGGCGGCACTCGTTGTGACAGGACCTGGGACCCCTGGCCACCCTGGTAGGCAATATCTCCTCACTCTGCGTGACTGTAACTGCTGGATCACACGAGCCTTCAGCAGTTTCCGAGACGGGTAACAGATGCTGTGATCCAGGAGTCATTGGTACCCACTGGGGGCTGCTGAGTTCCAGTGACCTGTAAGAGCTACCGGATAATCAGTCATTAGTCGTTTGTTGTCTTTCTCAAGGAAAATGGCTTTTTCTGTCTGCCTCTTAGTTCTTTTCTTCCCAAGCTACAAGGCTGCCGAAGTCCCACAGAATCACAGGAGCCCAGTTACCTAACGCAGAATTTAAGTGCTGCATAACAAAACCTAAGTGCTATATCCTTCATCTTTGCTACATCTGCTTTTTCCAAAAAGTGATTTGTGCAATGTGTGTAACACTCTTGGTCTCTTGTTCCTACATGTGTCACAAGAATGAAAGAGAAAGCGTTTGTATGTTACAAGAAAAAAACAACAACAAACAAACCCCCAAACTCAACTCCCCGCCCGACTATTTTAGCTAGTGAGAGTGAAAACTCTTCTGGAATGTCACAGAGGAGTGGAAAGAGTGAAGATCCCTTACTGCAGAGGGAATGCTAGGAATCACATAAGGCTTTGTGTTTACCTTGTGCATGGTGAAGAATAAAATAGTGCTTTATCAAGGTGCTTTTTAATGTGCTGATATTTGAAGTTTTTGATCATAACGTTAACTTTTAAGAAATATTTTTTTCCTAAGAGTTTGCTCAGTGAAAGTCCCAAGAGCAAAAATTTCCTTTCCTCTTGTCTCCTTCAAAACAACTACACTTGGCTCATGCTATTTTAAAATACATAACAAAACTTCACAGCGTAACCAAAACTATTTTAGAAAAGATTCTACTATTGAGGATCAACTTCAGCAGTGCTTTTCTCGTAGCAATTCATACATTTTACAACAGACAATTGTTTGTGGAGTCAGTCTGTGTATCAGAAAGACTAACATTCCTTAAAGCTATTCCATTTCCATTGTCTTTTATTTTTGTATTGCTACTATTGCACCTTAGGTGCAACCGCTATTCTGTCATGATTATAATCACTAGGTAAAATATGACTATACCAAGTAATTTTGATGAAGTCAAGGGAGTAGAATGAAGACATGCATCCAAAGGAATGCAAAGTAATAACTTAAAATTAACCAACTTGGAAAGTTTAAGTTTATTTTTTACAGTCTGAAAAGAGTAAGCCCAAGGCACACATTTTTAATTTATAAAATTCATTGTGGCAGAAAGACATTCAACATGATTTCTCTCCTGACACCAAGTAATCTCCAGGTGCTCAAGTCCCTTCAAACTACAACTGCAAGGTTGCCTGTGTGCTGTGTGCCCCGGGCTTGGAAATACCTGAGTAAATTTAGCATCCTCTAGAGGTGAGCTAGCACATCAAGTTAACTGTAAGGTTTCATTATTTAATTGTGCCTGACTTGTCTTTGCTCAATTGCTTCCCATGCCTGCAGCCTTCTCTTCAGTTCTCCAAAGCTGACATATTTATCTATGGCTTTTTTAAATATATATTTTAACCGGGGTGGGGGGAGAAAGTAATTTAAGAATCAGTCCCTGGTTTCAAATATTCTTAAAAGGCAAGGGTGGGAAATGTTACAGAGATGTTATAGTGTATTTTCTGCCTACATATAGGGAGGAGAAGGGCGAGAATAGCTTCCCATCCCACAGAGTTCTCTCTCAGGTATTTGATGTATGTTGATGTACAATAAAGATCTGATCTGTTGCCCTTTGTCAGTGGATGTGGCCATGGGAAGGGATTCTGTAGAACTGCACAGAAGGTTTAGCAGTTCAGTGGTTAAGGTATCAAATAAAAAGCTCTGGTTGGACACAGCAGAAATACAGGTTCAGACTGAAGCTCTGTTAAGTGCCAAATCATGTGAAAATAAAATCACATGCATACTCCTTCCCAGTAAAATGAACTGGGTGTTCATCTGTAGTCTAATGATCCTGCTTAGTGAGGTGCTGAGAACCCTCAAACACAACGACCTCCGACTGCGCAGCTCATCAGATTCACGTGGCTAAAGCATGCCAGCATTTGTAACCAGCAGCATACCCTTGATATTTTCAGCTCCATGTTACTGCTGCATTTGATTTTGAACTGATGAGGTGTCACTCACATCAGCAGCTGACTACTAACCAGGACTGCAGGATTAGGTTTAGAAGGAACCAGATGATTTTGCCATGCAAATGCTCGCTTAACAAGTGGCCACAGACAGCAGCAATGAGAAAGACTGTACAAGACTAAGCTGTGGCTGGATAGTGACTCTGAGATTAGGGAAAAAACTTATAAAAGTTGTTTCAATCTTTGGTGAATTCTTTATTTCACTTTCTGTCCTCTTTTCCAGTAACTTTTTTTTTTTTTTAATCTATAAAATAGTTAAAGGTACAATAAATACAAAGCAAGTCTTTTCACATTTACCATGCTTAAATGCAGAAAAGACTATCTGGTAGGTTAGTATTATCATGTTCCAGATTTGGCATAATTGTCTAGAGCAGACTTAAACCAGTGTCTAATTGAAGGTATCTTGGACAGCTTCACTGTGCTGCAAGTACAGACCTGGAAAACAGTGGACTGCAGTGCGCAGTTTGGTTGAATTCCCAAGGGTATGGTGACATCAGCGCCTAAATTGAGGCCTACATGTGCTCCAAAGTTTATATTTGGCAAATTTTCTGACCAAACATACCCTAACTCTTAAGCCCAAATGCCAGCTGCATTTCAACCCTAGTCAGGGAAATTAAAGTGGAAAATGTGAAATCTAACTTACAAGAATTTCCTAAGTAGCAATTTCTTTTCTCTCCCTCTTATGCTTTCTTTCTCTGTCACCCAGAAGACGGCTGTGTTACAGAATCCCTTGTTTATTCTTTATCCCCTTATTCTCATCGTATTCCAACTTAAAGCATTGATAATGGAAGTTACTGACATCCTAGCAAACATGGCTTTCTGATCCTCTGCTACTTGACCCAGTATATCAATCTGTTAGAAACTTATTTTGTTTAATAAAACAAATATCATCTTTGTGTTTCCATTGCAAACACACACACACCCAGTTCCCCCAGTCTGAAGCACCAAATCTTTAGGCTTGTAAAATTTTCATTCCATCTTGATCATGAGAGAATGGTAGCTCTCATTATCAACAACAAGCAGGTGAGCTGATAACAGATAGGACACCCAACTGACAGATGAAGAAAATCACAAAAGTACATAAGGATGAATGTGAGCAGCAGTAGAGTAAGCAAAAGTGGGATTCTCTACATTATTATCTTACTCCATGTTTACTCAAGTAAACAAGCAATGCATTCCTACCTTGACTTTTTATGTCAGGTCACAAACACGCACAGGAAGGAGATAGGGAAGGAAAGAAAGGGATGGGAAAGGACTTAATAGACATTATTGCCCTATGTCCTAAAAGATCACCTTAAAATGCTGTTCACAGTACAACTCATTCATATCCCCAGGTCTAGGCTTTTCATTCATTTCGGAATTAGTAGCAAGTGGGAAGATTGCTCTTTGCACATAGTTACTTCTTTTTGATTCCCTTATATATAGTTAATTGATTAGCAAATGTCTTAATTTTCTTTGGCTTTGGAGGAACAACTCTATAACATTTTTTCTAATTCAAACTTCTATTTTTCTCTTTTTTGCAGTTTCATCAGTTCTATATTTTCTTTTAGTTTGTTAGGAATTTTTCTATATGTCATCCATGCTTTATTTATCAATGTCTCCAACTTAATAACTGAGCTAGAAGTATATGTTTGCTGTCCAATTCTAATAAGAAATTGTGGCCTTGCTAAGAGGTCTTACTAAAGGACTACAAGGGTAAAATAGTACACGCAGTCTGTGGATTAATGATACATTAACACAAACTATTATGGAATTTCATACAAAAAAAAAAAATTGGAACAACTAAGGCATTCGAAAATACACAGTTGGAGAGTTTAACCCTTTCTTCTCTGATTGCCGTGAACCTTCTCCTGTGGTTGCCCAGGTCCTGCTGAAACAGGGAATGCTGTGCCTCGAGGGCAGCGTATTTCTCTTTGTTTAGGAGCGCAGACTGCATGTACACTGTCTGAGGTTCTACTGCAGAGAACAGAAGCAGGAGCAATCTGCTCCTTCAAACTTATCTCAGATTTTAAAAGCTCATCGTTTAGCAGACACATCTCGGTCCGTATGGCAACATAAATCTCCAGTAGCAGTATCCCAATAGTTGGCTTGCTTGTAGGAAATTGGTCTAGTAGCAGTCTGAGCTTGTGACTCACCACCCTGTGATGGTTACCCATTCCTTTATCCTTGATGTCCCCTGACACGGACACTGGAAGATTTGTGCAAGCTTTTTGGTTAGACGGGTCTGCTTCTTCACACAGAAATTCTGTGTGATCATCGTGTGCTTGCAGAAATAGCATATTCTGCTACCTCATGCCAGCTTTTCAAGCCAAGAAAGGCTACTTTGCACTTGCTGCTAGAAATGGAGAGCAAAGGGAATCCACATCACTGGAAATTCACCGTACATGTTTTTGCTTCCACAGCATGAAGTCTGGCAGTTTGTGGCTGTGACCGTGCTGGATGTATTAATATTGCCCTTGACTTCCATCCCAGAGGCCCTGCAGCAACTGAAACCTCTCCTGCTCCATTCCCCGTTCCTTCAGGCTGCTCCAACCACTCCAAACGGAGCAGTACAGCCTTGAAGGGACTCTTGACTTGTGACTGCCGTTTCAGAGGACAGAGAAGTATCAAGCACAGACTCGACCCCAAACTGGACACGTTTGACAAGGGCTACAGGATGCAATAGAAATAGGGAGAGAGAAACATCTGGGTTTGGGATTCTTTCAAGTGAGTTTGTGTCCGTACTAAACTGTTGGGATAGAGAAAGGGGTTTTTTAAGACCACTATTAATCTCCATTTTGTAATGAGTCATTCTTGAAGTAGAGTTGTTTGAATTAAGATGTATTCATTCCTGGCCCTTCCCCAACATCTCTCACCCTTAAAGAAGCTGAGTCCTGGAGAGAATTTTGTGAAAGAATCTTTCCTTTCTAGAACATTCTAAATTTAAATTGGAGGGGAGGCAGTATTATATAATGGCAACTTTATGAAAGCAAAGTTATTTTTGCAATATAACAACTATGTATGCTTCTATCCTTTCTGCAGTGCCAGCGTTAGTTGCAAGAATGAAAGGCTTGAGATGTGCAAAATTTTCCCCAAGAAAAGCATGCACACATATAACAAAAGCAAAAACCAAGAAGATTTATATAACTAATTAGTTTAAAAAAAATCATTAGTGAGCATAACTAAATTTCCTCCTTTATACACACTCTGTTTTTAAATCTCAGCCTTTTTACAAATAATTTTGAAGTGGGTATATGTATGAGTAAATTAAGGTTGCGTTTGACTGTATATGCCTACCAGCAGCAGGAAATTATTTAGTTTAACTGACCTGCTAATTATCTGCAAAAATTTAACTCCTGCATTTGAAATACAAATTCCCTAAAGTAATCTCCTGGGGTTTAGACCAATTAGAGACTCATTAGCATTTGTCCCCAGTCTCATAAAATTCAGGCGATAGGTAAGAAGAAGAAAAAAGTAAGAGACAAAGAAAACAGTAAAAATAGACAAGTTTCTCAGCCATGTGTTGGACTTTCTCTGTCAAATTATTAATAAGCCTCTGTCTTCTCCTTCCCTTCCTCCTTGTCTCTCTCTTCAGTAAAGCTGCTAACTGGCGATTATTTCTGTGGGAAGTCTAGTAATGACAGAAATTAGTTACAAAATCACCTAGACCTCATGCACTAGCAGCAAAATGAATACTCTGTAATTACCATTATTTCCAACAGAATTGCTGAAAAATTTTGTAAAGTTTCTAATAAAAAATTGAGAACTTTCCAATATATATACAACTGTGAGGAAGAGGTGATAAAGGAAGCATTTGATAAAACCAGAGACTATAAAGATCTACTGCAAAATCAAAAGTTAACTTATTAGTAGTATTTTAGATCAGTTTTTATTTTACTTTAGTTGTTTTGCCAATTCGCAGCAATCGTGCCTTTTCAGAAGTACCTGTCGTATTTGCTTAAGCCAACTGACTAGCTGTCTGCAGACAGTGTCTGGTAGGAATGATGTTTCAATTCTTCTGATGCAGTAGCAAGTGAAATTCTTATTTGTATCAAAGTAGTAGGACACTTTAGGTTTTTTAAATTTTAAAATTCAAAATATTATAAATTGATGCTTTGCAAATACCTAAATTTGAGTTACTTGAAAACTGCAGACATTAGTGCTGGCTTCAACATTTTCATTAAGCAAGAATATTACACAGTGTGCTACACAGGGAGATAGCTTATGAAGTGATATGATACCTATAATCATATATAAAAAAAATTAAATTTCTTTATAGTTTATTTTCTAAAGTAGCTTGGTCTACCAAGCCAATTTTTATGTGCTTTTTTTTTTTAATTTTAACTCCTCACTTCTCTTTTTTTCCTGGCTTTATCCATGAATAAACATACACTGATGTAAAACTGGATTCAATCACTACACTATCATTTAAACCTGTATTTGTGAAAGTGATTTGTGAAAGACTGTGAATAAGCAGCTGCAAACATGGGAGAGAGGGAGTGTTACTAAAGTGTAACAACTTCTAGATTTTGTTAACCTATTCCATATTTCCTAAATTCTTTCAGCTTTAGCCAGCATTAAGTGGCTTTTACAGCTTTCTGTCTGGGCTAGTCATACAAGCAACTACACTAATGCAGGCAGACCTGCACTACGTTTTAACTGGCACTAGAAGAAAACTATCACAAAGCCTGGCACAGATTAATGATGGAATATCTACCCAGTTTCTCCAGCAAGTTTTAACTTCTGTGTTGATCTCCATGCTGCTACAGCCTGATATGCTATAATGATTATTATGAACATAGCACAGACATATAAAATTCAATCACACAGATTTCTGCAGAGCATTGCCTGACATTCTTGCAGATGAGTATGTGGTGTGGACGTTCTGGCCAGTGCAATGTCACAAGAATTGTTTGCTGTGATTCTCAGTCCCTCTTCAAAATGGGCCAAACAATCTCAACTTTGTATAATTGCATTAAGTCAACATCTCTTTAGGGATGCTTGTGTCTTACTAAAAAAATATAATAAAAAAGGTCCAGTGAATAAAACACTGGTTTCCAAAGGTGGCACATAGCTCAGTTGGACACAAGACAATCCAAACTGAACTATTACCACATAATTTGATTTCAGACTTTCAATCCAATGTAACACATTATTTTCCTTTGCAAGTAAAATACATTTAAAAATTAGGCCTGCTAAAAGAACAGTTAACTTTAAGGGATTTTTGATGCTCCAAAAATATTTATTTGATTGGCAGTTGTCTCTATACCTCCATGGTACAAAATCTCATGTTTCTAAGGAGATAATCCCCAATAGATTTGCAAAACCAAAACCTGTAGCAGAACCTTATCTTTGCCTTAACCCAGCCTGTAAAAAAAAAAAAAAAAAAAAAAGTAGAACAGAACCACAGTTAAAAAAATAGAAAATAAAATTCAGCATGTGTCACAGAATACTTCAGGTGGCAGCTCAGTAACTGGCAACACAGTGTGCAAATAAGTGGTCTGCTTTACAAAGGTCTGCAAAAAAGAGATATACCTCAGCTGAAGTTTGGAAGCTCCCTCCATTTTTATCTTTAAAAACACAATAAGGTTCATATTTTGCTTATGTGCTGGAAGTAAATACCATAAAAAACACGATTTTATACCTTTCTGCATTTGGAATCAAAGGTAGAAGATTTTGTAACATAACCTTTTCACTAACCCTTAAAAAGAAGAAAAAGTTTGTTGTTAATGAGCTTCCAGATGCAGAGTGACTTTAACACTTCCTGAGTCAGGATCTTTGCAGAGTGATATCAGGATATCATTTTCAGTTGTGTTTCCTCAGATATTGCGTTGACTGAGTGATTCACTCTTAAACCACTCTGCCTGAAAAGTAAGAATGATTCTGCTCTTGTTGGTCTCTTTAAGTCTACCGAATTCAAATCATGCCTGACAGAGCCCCGAGGGATGGGTATGTACTTATGAACAGATAGAGAAGAATAAAATAATGCATGGGCAAATTGCTGTGGGCGGAATAAGATCTCCCCTAATCTGAGGCCATTCTTAAATGAAATCAAATTCAGTCATTTAAAGGAAACAAATGTTCACATGTGTTTCATATCTTTTGCTTTCCAGACCCAGAAGAATTGAAATACCGTGAAGGAACAGCTCCTGCTTGTAGAGTTGCTGTAAGTGAGCACTTCTCTTTCCTGAACATTCAGGAAAGTTAATCAGAATGGCAAACCTGGTTAGTCTAATGGCATTAATCCCTTATTTGGGAGTTAATAAAGATAAGTTAAAACCACTTTTATCTTAAATCAGTGTTCACACAAAGATTTAGTGCAGATAACCAATCAATTTTAAATTCACACCCCAATTTAATTTGGATCGATTTTACTGAGTGACCCTGAAAATAGCAGAAGTGTTATAAATCCTAGTAGATAATCTGATCTTCTGTTATTTTCAGCTTATCATGACACAAGTGGTTCAGGCAAAAATCTTGAATGTTATTTGGACTGAGATCTGAAGGTAAAGCTTGTGAGGGTCAAACTTTCCTATCCCATTTGAAAACAAAACAAAGCAAAACTTTCTAATTCTATAAGAGATAAATTGAAACATATAGCCTTTCTTTTTCTGTCTTTTTTTTTAAATCAGGATCTGCTTTCTTTTAAACCCATAGAAAATCAATAGTGGCCTTTTTAAGAGAGGTCCTGAATTCTTACCACTCTCTTGAGTTCTATGAGCTACACAGCAGAAATGAGACTTCAAGTATTAGGAAGATTTACACTTAAGAGATCAACATTTGCAGAAATATTCCTTTGCCTATGGCAATTATTTCAATTAGAAATAACTGTCCTCATGATTTCTTATGTGCATTTTCCCTCCTTTTGAAAGATGGATATCTCAATGAGATACTTTCATAAAACAACAATAAATATTAAATACTGTTTTCACATGGGACACAATCTTTTACTTACTAGCTTGGGAGCTTGGAGATGTGTAAAGGTAAGCTGCCAACTAACTGCAGATGTAATTAAAATGGAGGTTTCTTTCCTAGTTCCGTAATGCTTTTTGAATGCTGCAATTCAATTATTTAAATATATGGATGGGAGACTGAGGTACATGTATATCTAGCTCAGGGTGTGGTACAGAACACATAATACTAAATTCAGGTGGTTTACATGCTCTAATTGACACCTTACATCTTCTGTATTGTATGACCACATTTCCATTTATTTTAAGAGAGCGGAAGAGTGACTGAATTCAAATATCAGAGGTGATGCTGGAAGACACATGGATCAGCAAGAAGATGGAAGGAGAGTAAGGAAGTTGTTCTATCACAAAGAAGTTTCTTATCAGGAAAAAAATATGGGATATGCCATTACAAATTATGCCTGAGAAATACGAGCTTTAACTATAAGTGTATAAATAAGCATAAGATATTTTCATTGAATTCAAGGAGCTTCAGGAATGTGGCAGGGTTAGAAAAGTGCAAGAGACATCAGAGAAATAAGACTATTCAAGCATAACCTTGCAGCAAACCTGTTTTTATATATCTCTAAACTTGCATCAAGTCAACAACAGAAAATATAAACAAAGATATGTTATTATGGAAAATTAATACTTCTGGTCATCTGATTTTCTTTGGTCAAAAAGAGAAAGCATGGAAATCTTTAAAGAAAACTCAATCTAATCTTTACAAACTGTGTTACATTAAAGAAAAAGGAAGAATGACTAATTTAGCAAAATATTCTCTCTTAAGGAACATATTTTTATTTTAATACAAACCAACATAATAATTTACAATTATTAAACAAAAATACTAATTTATCCAAGTTCAAATTTATATCATTACTGCTAAAGACGTTTGTGAAGACTCAGAGAAAACTTAATGATGAATCGCTTTGAGTCCAGTTAAAAATTCTTACTGAAATAATTCTTGAAAATAGAAATGCTTCATCTGAATCTAAGATGGTTTTGAGTCACCATAGTTTCAATATTAGGAGGATTTAAGAATCAGGAATTATTAAGGCTTGAATAAATGATGTTTGCTGATGGTGATCTTTTCTGGTTCTGCTATTTACGAACATTTCAACAGAAAACACTTCAGTTTAAAGAGAAGGGTTTGTATTACTTTAGTTTTACTTTACCAGAAGGGTGAAGGTCTCCAAACATTAAAGTAGTAGATAATAAAAAAGTGCTTTCTGCAGCCCCAGTAGTGTTCAGAAGTAGCAGTAATCATTATGAATTCATAGTCCCTGTGTTCTAAGTGTATGAAATACGAATTTTATGTAGCAGAACTGTATTCATCTGAGTGGTATATAATCAGCTTTACTATCTGCCATAAACTTTGGATGAAATCACAATGCTTTTAAGAAAAGTAAAAGAATATATGAGCACTCTCCAAGTTTTCCAAAACTACTTTTTCATAAAGCTCAGAAAGCTTAGAGGACTCTCTTAGCCTTGACCCCAGAAAGTGGATAAAATATAAGGTATATTTGGAGGCTGTAAGGAATAGAACAGCTTTTGCTTGCTTCTTCCTCTTCCTTTTCCTCTAGATTCACTAAGGTCATGCATTGGTACATAACGAGACAGAAGAAATCTGAACCAATCAATGATATGTAAAAATATTTACGCAATATTTGTTGAATTTATTCCAACACCTCACACACTGACTATGTTGAGTTCTGCCATAAATAGCCCTGCATGTAGTCTAGGTTGCATTGCTGCCTGTTCTCCACTGGTCGTCTCCTATTGCCTTGTAGAAAGCCAGTCCTATTGCACCATGAGATGTCCACGGGGAGCTCCTTCAGGTGATCGGCTCTCAGCTTCTGAGGCTAAACCTTGACCCTGGAAAGCAGACCCACTATTTGATTCACTTGTACCATACTACCACCGCTACTACAACAAATTAAAGTACATGTTGCAAAGGCACATGGATTCAGCCCAGACCACGGATTGTTCACATTGTCATTTCCCAGAAGAACATGGTAATAAAACTGAAATTCCCCTGCACTGGAAACAGAATTTCCTATCCTTGAGGTCTGCACATGACAAGACACACTGAGAATATTAGAGCTAGGGTTAGGGACTCGTAAAACCTCAGAACTTTTAGTGGATGATGATGGATGAGTGGAAGATGTAGCATATGATCTGGATGTGTGAGCAGAGTAATGACTGATGGGAAAGGGCTCGTACTTTGTGCAAAAAGCAGCAACAGAGCGAGAACTAATCTCAGCCATGGATTATAATGGGCAGTCCACTGCTATCAAATCCATGCCATCTGGGTTATGCATGATGTCCTTGGTTTCTAAAACAGCTTGCTCCTCTTCCTGTGATGATAAGGATTTAGGACTCAATGTTTATTCTTTGGGAGGTGAAGAGAATGATTATACCAGCACCCAGGGGTGCACCAGCAATAAACCTTGATACTCAGATTCCTAAAGCTCTTCATGAGCCATCTCACATTGCAAGGCCATTCTGTTTTATGAAAAACTGCCCAAAATAATGCAGCTGTAATTTGCAAAATTGTTCTTATGAAAGGAGCATAATTTTGTTATACTTCTGAGATCTGGCCCCTGCTTTCTGCAGAAGTGTCTCAACATGACCACTGCCCTGCCTAGGGCCTGCTAACACTTCCTCTTTTTATAGCCTAAGAAATTACACTTCAGTTGCCTCCTCTCTGTCCCCAGAGCCTCTGCCATCAACTTACGGTCCACCTTATCCCATCACTCCAGAAACATTAACAAAAGAACATTATTTAATTGAAAGGAACATCTAACGTGCATGCCAGGAGATCACGAAAAGTGCAGGGTAAAACGGTTCTAAGCAGAACTATTCACGAGGTGCTACAACTTCATTCCCAACTCTCGTGCTACCCTACTGAAGGGGAGAGAAGCTGCCTTTGTAAGTAGAAGAAACCAGCGCGCATTATGGGCTTGAATCCTAGGAGAAGCATGGCAGCCCATCCCTTCCCATTTCCTCTGAAAATGATGATTCCAAATCCTTTACCAAAAAGTTGTGTACAAATTTATTTTTGCCTCCAAAAGTCCATGTTCCCGCGGAGCAGTAAGGTGGACTGTAAGTTTCCCATTGACACTGAAAAATAGGCTGGGGTGGCCATGGCAGAATATAGGTAATGTGAAGTAACAATAAATGGGGGTCAGATGGTTACAGAACGTGTAGAAGTTGCCAGTTTTCCATTTTGCCTTTTTTTTCTTTTTTTTTCTAAATTTTTGAAAGTAGTGGAATGCGGACACAAATTTGCTTATCAAAGATATCCAGGGACCTGATATTTGGAGCATTAAAGATTAAAATAATGAAAAAGGGAAGAAGGGCCTGGAAATTTGGCTTATGGAAGGACTATTCAGACCAGCTTCCAGGAAGCAGGAATAAAAAATCCAAAATGTAAGTAGTCCATTCTGGATCAAACTTAGCTATGCAACTATTCACAAATAAATGTCACCCAGAAAAGATGTCTTATGATGCCTTTTTGCACAGAGATTTGCAAACTGGCCACTTCATTCAGCTAGTCTCAGCCTGCAGCAAGTTGTTTTTTCATCTGTCTAATGTCTAATCTTCTAGAGAATTATTATTAATAATATTTTTAGGATGTGTCTGGATTTGTTTAGGACTATGCCTAAAAGTGATATATAAATTTGAAAGCAGGCTTTGTGTTTCAATACCTGCTTTATTATCCTCTATGTATCCTTTGGTCTATCACAGTTGTAAATTGCTAACACTAATCTTTTCCTTAATTCTGCTCAAATGCTACTTCAGTTGCCTGTAAAAGTGAGACTTAACTGCTGTCCTGGAAAAGGAGTAACAAGATTATTATCCCCACTGAACTCAAACAATTGGGTCACATTGAAAAGGTGAAGGGGAGGTTTTTCTGCCTTCTTCCTACTTTTTCCTTTAATAGCAATGCAACTCTGCTCCTTTAAAGATTAGGATAGTACACAGAGGCAAATCTGAGTCCCTCTTCTGTAGACAACACCTGCTGTGTAAATCAGGTGCTGTGAATCTCTCCCTAGAGAGGTTTATTTCATTTAATGTGAAAGAGAGTACAAACTTCTAAGCACTCTAGTGTAAGGCACTCTAATATCCACCCCAATTCATTAGATGCAGAGCAAAACCGAGGAAAATCTGATGAAAATTGTTATAGACATGAAAATATGGTAGCAAACAAAACTAAGACCTTGCTACAAATAGCGGCATTTCACTCAGTGGCAGTTTTGACACTTCAGAATGGGAACGTTCATCTGCTGCAAAGCCATTTTCTGAGTAACAAACCCACTATTTGGTCTTTTCCCATCTGGAAGGGAATAGCAATTGTTTCTCTACTTTAGCTTATCTCATTGGATTAGTGCCCTGCATACCTCATTGGAAATGCTTAACTCTTCCAATCAAAGCTGTGTTAACATGCTGGCCAGGGATTCAAAGAGTTTGAGGTTTCTATAACTTACTTTCTCACTCTCTTCTTCTTCACACTGTACTAAATGAGCGCATCTCTCAAATTCAGCTTTTTAAATATTTGTTTGGCTCAGAGGTGATTATAGTCATGACAGCAGTTGGAAGTCTTCTGGGATTTGGTACTACTGCCATCTGCCTCATGTAATGTAAGAACAGTTTCTGAGATTGTTCACTTACTCATGGCAGAGCAGCAAGCCAATTCTGGATAAATATTCAGAGAAGGCAGCTGAAATGATATGACTGTATTTCACTCACTGATTTTGAGTGGAGCAACAGGTATTTTTAAGAAGTAAATAGCAGAATGATGTCCAGATTGTCTGTAGTGCTTTGGTTGTTTTAAGTGAGTTTCCAAAACAATAAGTCTTCTGCTAGACTGGAATGCTATGTTAAACAATCTCTTCACAATGGTTTGGTTCCGAACTTGAATGAAAAACTGAAAGCTGTTCTGGGTAACTGAACAGCTGAAGGTTAATCAACAAACAAATTCAGCCACCATGTGAATCAAAATGTCAATCTGTATATATCTGAGGGTTAATTAGAATATAAGGGATAGAATGACAAGAAGCAAGCACATAGGAATTGTTTATAATGTCAGTTGTTGAAAATTAAAAATAATAGAGTCAGAGATATTTATGATAGTAAGTAAAAAAACTTTCTAAAGACTGGCAGGGGTGAGTGTAGTTTAAGACTTCAGAAAGGTCTGTGCACATGGAAGTGATGTATTCCAGAAAACTAATTGTGAACTTTTTTAGCATTGCTGAGATTGAGTTGTCTTTAAAATCTGAATTTTCATTTTGTCAAGTCAGACAGTCAACTTCATTTAAAAAATATAAAAATAACTACTTAATGATTAATACAAATCTAAAGTTTTTCTGTTTGGCTATTTATATATTATTGGACACGGTTCACATGAAGTAACAAGACTCACACAGTTTATCCAAGAGAGGTCTTGAATTCTGCAGCAGCGTAAATTGAGTTCTGAAGCTGTTGTAACAGATTTAGGCAGCTGTGTGAAATCCTCATGAAGTCATACATTATCATTCTGAAGCAATTCTAAAAGTATTTCAAAAATGAAAATACAGAATCATTGCCTTTTATTTGTACAGCAACTAACATCTGATGGGACTAAGGCTCATACAATGATGTACCTACAAAACTAACTTGGAAATAAGTGATATGAATAGCAGAAATTTCTGGTTTCTGTGTGCAGACAGCAGAGAAAAAGGCAGCTGCTAATTCAGTACAAAGCTCCATTTTGGCTTTGTATCCCCATGTCTCAAGTTTTTTATTTTATTTCTTTCATTTTATTTTAGTTGGTTGGTTGGTTGGGATTTTGTTTTATTTTTTATTTACCATTACACAGCTTCTGAGCTGCAACAAATTCCTGTCCAGTTCCTAAGCTAGATTCCTGGGAGAGGGCTCCTGCATGTCTGGGAGCCTACATGTCAACCCACTAACAGATTTTACCTTGCAGTACCCTCAAAGACTATTTCAGTCCTTTTTGGTTCATTGATACAATCTACTTATGTTATGGTCTTACATGTGAAGAAGGAACATTTCAGTGTTTGGGGGATTAATCTGCGATTTGGGAAATGAACATTTAGTTTCTTCCTTCAATCTTGTTAACATCTGAAGCAAAGCAGTTGGTCTTCCTGTGACCCAGAGGATTAAAATAATCAGCTGGAGACTACACTCCAACCCTTCCATATTTAAGTGCCTCAGAGAAAGAAGTTGTTACATTGTGAGGATAATTCAGCATCAGATAACAAGCATCTGATATTTCAGAAGAATCTGCTGGTTGCCTGCAAATTTTTTCCTTCTATAAGAGAGGACGCAGACTTCCTTTGTAACCCTTACATTCTCCTCTCCTTCTTCCTCTGGCGATAATATTAAGGGAAGTGGTTAGGGGAATCCAATGTGAAGAGAGAAGGAAAAATGGTGAGCAGAAAAATTCATTTAGAAAAAGAGCCAGCATTTTTGTTACTTACGGTAAAACTTAATAGAGAAAGACAGACAGTTACGAGAAGTTATGTTTTGCAACAGACTTCTTATGTACATTTTGGGGCAAGCTAATGATTCAAAAATATATACTTTACCCACTTTATTTCAGATGTTCTTAAATGATATTCTTTGGGTAGAAGTCACACACATGAATTTGCAGGTACAAGAAAGCAAGCCTTTCTGAGAAAACATGATGGAAATCGTATCCCAGGCTGACTTCTTTCTACAAAGGAGTTTATTTCTTTGTCTTTAACAGACAAGAACAAGGCACGAAATGCCACTTGTGCTTCTGTTGCTGTTGAATCACTTTATTTTATGATTGAGAAACTTAACATAGCATATAACTCCTGTATAATATTTTTGCTCTCTATGTTTCAGATACTATTCAGGTAGTGCCACTTCATTATTTTTATTTAAAAGCATATTACTGGAATTTATGACAGATTAGATCCTAGTCACAAGAAAGAAATACCTAGGCACCATCACCAATAAGACTGCTGCATTATTCCTACTGTTGGGTTAAGGTGTTCAGCACTAATAAAACTGAAAAGAATGAGAAGCAACCTAACAGAACTGTGCAATATAGCTACACATTTCGTGTGTTGCTGAAAGTCGTAAAACTTGGATTCTATCAGCGGTCTAGCAGCCTGTTAGCTATTATCACTACTCTTGTGTGAGTTCATTTTTTCTAAATATTGCTTAATTCAACGGACTGAAAATGAAATCCACAAAACAGTATTTCTTATTTTTATTCCCTATCGCAGTTCAGCGCTTGTATCATTGGCATTTTCTGTACAGGAAGCTGAGCAATGACTCAAAGTGGCATGCGAAATGGAGCATAAGCTGGGACTACACATAGCTGTATTTTTGCCAAGTAGATATTGCTGTACCTCATATTAAGTTGACCTAGTTCACATAGGCCTTTATCAAGTGCTAAATTTGCATATTAAAAATGTGCATATCTAATATATGTTTCTAGACAAGCCTGAATATTAAAAAATAAAAAGCCATTTCCTACATGCATTTTTTAAAGCTCTAAATTACCCTAGAAGATAAAATATAGTAATGACAAAACTGATGTTAACTGATGTTAAGTTTTCTCGCTAGGAAAGACACTTAAAATTTCAGATCCCTTTCCTCTGCCTGCAGATGATGTATTTGGCTCTGTAGAGACTCATCCCCTAGATCATCAGGTCCAGTTTAAATTTGCCAACCTTTGCTGCTTACTTAAGGCCACTCTCAATGAACACCAGCCAGAGCTATGTGCTTCTGCTACAAGCAGTTGGAAATCCCAAGTATGCTGTTCCATGAAATCCATCAGAAACACCAGTTGGGTCTGATTAATTCACTCCTGTGTTGGCAGCGCACGGGTTTAGGAGAATGCCACGTAGAAACATTTCCAGAGGTTACAAAAGCTCCAATGGCTATTTGGAAAGCAGGTGGTCTGTTTTGGCATTTTATACCTTTATATAAAAAGCCACAAAGAAACATTGCTGTTCAACTACCCATGTTTATCGAACAAAGTCTAGCTACAGATTTCCTCTGGGTCACCTGGGTTCTGGCAGCTTTGACAAGATAACGCCTGTTAAAACAAAGTTAGAGGGTCCCACCACGTTTCAAGTTTTCTAATCTATTCTTTTACTATAGTAACCCAGGACATAGACTGAATTTGTGGTCACCTTTGACAGAGAACATGTTGATGTTCTGACATATATATAAGCATTGCCCAGCTTTTCATCAGGAGGTGAGCAGCACTTTCCTAAAGTCTCTCCTAAGTCACTTCACTACAGGTCTGCCACAGAAACAAACTGCAGGAGTTCCCATCATGTCATGGTAGCTTCACTGTATGTTGAGCCACTTTAAAGGAGTTAAAAAAAAAAAAGGGAGGAAACACAAACTTCAAGAGCAAGCCACCTTGTTTGGTCAAGGTCAAAATACTGTCCACTGCTGAAGTGTTAAAATAATGAATGATTTGACAAAATAGCCATTTTAAGTTTGGGAATAAAACAAAATCTGCTGGTTTGAGTTTATTGGTTTTTCTTTAAAAAAAAAAGTCATTCAATGTATTTCACTTTCAGATAAACTGAACCCATGTTTTATACATGGAGATAGATCCAAAGACCCAATGAAAATACGATTTAAGTAATCATATGTTCTTTTCATATATGCTGGGTTTTTTATTATCTGCTAGCTCCCTCTAATATTTTTAAAATGTGCTGCCTAATTACAACCAAACCACAGAAAGACAAGAGGAAGAAAAGCATTAATTTTGTATTAGGTTTGTGTGAACAGACAAGGGAAAAAGGAAAGTCCCACACTGCAGAAAAGTCTGCCTTAGGAATTTTGCCCTGATTATATGTCAAGCAATCCACACAGAGTTCATCCTTGAAACACAAATCCAGAGGGAAAAAATGTTCACATGGATGCAACTGCTTACTTAACCATTTATTTAAATGTTTACTTTGCAGCCTTTTGCAGATCACGGATACTTGCTGTGCAATATGCAGTCCCTTAGAATTCTATCCTTTTAAAAGACTACTCTTTAGAATAGCATGACTCTGATTTAACTTTCATAATTGCAGTTCTCTGTAGCATTTCATGTTTAACTGACTTTTTTTTAATAGCACCATGTTCAGTAAGAGATTGCAATGCGGATTGCACTGCTGCTCTACAGCCAGTTAAACACTGATTAGCTCACAACTGAAAGTTTTTAATAACACTTGCTCATTTCTTTATAGTGTCAGGTTTTAATTTCAAGGATAAATAAACTGTGTGTTCTCGACCTAATTATTTGCTTTATTGCAAAATAGCTTAATTGGTTTAGAGAGATTAATATATTGGTTAATTTAAATATTACTTCATAGTAATAATTCTATCAAATGACTAAGAAGGCATTATTACTTCAGAAAGAAAAGATTGGTAGGATGTATATTTTAAATCCTAAAGGATCTTTACTGGTGTTCCTAGGGTAACCAAACTTTATAAGCACCACCATGCCAAGCTGTGCAACCCATGGGATGTCATCCATGTTAGCAATAAGAAATCTGAAAATTATTATATTCCTAGGATTTCAGAGGTCTGGTATTAATCATTGCTAACTGATACAGAAGCTTTTTTGCTGCACATCTATGCCTGTTCCTGTGATTATTAGTTTCTAGAAAAATATTTTTTGTGTGGATATATTTCTGAATGCTAGAATGCAAGGTTCTGACCCTACAAATAAACATGCAACGTTATACATGCATACTAACATGTAGTTTGAGAGGGTTTATCAAGTACATTCCGTACTGCTAGTAGACTGAAAACTCAATGTGGCCTTAACTGCGGTCCAGGTTTTTTGACACTTAAAGCGCTTGTCCCTTCTGCAAGCACAGCCTGTTCAATACATGTACTGATTTCTCTTCTGGGGTTAAAAGATGCCAGCGGTTTATCTAAACACAAAAGAGTTGTAAGCTTTGCATACAATTTTGGTAACAGAAATATATTAATTTTGTCTTTTAAAGAAACATATATTTATGTTTACCTTATATATATTTCAACATATATAGAAGAAGAGTCTAACTTCCTTTGTAAAATCAGATAGTTTCCACTGTTCTACACTTTATCAATTACTCTTACTGGGGAGTCACAGTTGTGAAATTTTTTAAAAGAGGGACACACTGGGTACTGAATGCCAGTGAATTACATCAATGTAGGTATGAACCAAATTTTGCCGAATCCACAGAAACTGGAACTCTATGGTCATGGTAAAAATCCTGAACTGAGGTGTAGTCCATATCAACACGGATACCATTCCTCCCTAATACTTTCCCTAAATCCCTCCCTCTCCCAAAACTCCCACTTTCTTTTTGTTACAACTGAAAATGGTCTGCCCTGCTCCTGGCAGTGCCGGTGCCAGGGTCCCCCAAGCCCTCACAGCACCACGGCATCTTCACAAAGTCTCTCCAGCTACTCGGTGGGCACTGTATGAACTCCGTTTTGTCCAAGAAATTGAATACATACAAAATTGGTACAAAAATATGGGTCCCAAAGGTCTCACAAACAAAAAAAATTTTCAGGAAATGAGATGTTTGTCATAGTACTTTTTTAACTATTCTACATAATAAGATGACAAGAATCTCTCTTTTTTTTTCTCTAAGTTGCTTAGAAGTCTACAAAAATTTGTCAAATTCCATTATATTTCATAGAATTTCTTTGTAAGAATCACCTTCATGAACTCTCTTCCTTCTTCAGTGTTTTTTAAAGGATGTCACATTCATTTGCATGTTAGCTTTCAGTTAAAGTAGTAAACTTAGGATTATTATTTCCTTTTTTTTAGGAGTCAATGAATTCAGTGCTGGCTAAAACAGATTTTGTCAGCTGTCAACATTTCTACTTTCTTTCTGGACTTTGAAGCAAGCTATTATTACAAATTAGCATAGCAAGAAAGTTGCTGGTACCCCAAAGACCACATTTATAACCTTCCCAATATTTATTCTCCTTAACAAAAATAGAATTACTGGTGAATTTTTCGATGTAGATTTTTCTTACTGGAAAGCTGAAAGATAATTTCTAAGTATAAGAACAAAGACAGCTGAGAAAAGATGAATGATATAGCCAAACACAGTACTTTTTGTGCAAATATCAATCTAAACTCTGCTTTCATTGTTAGAGTTATTGACTTCAGACCATTACAGAATTAAATCCTAATTTATTTATTTTTTTAGTTATCTGAAATAATTATTTCTAAACTTATGTTTACTGACACTCATCAGAAGCATTAACTGGGTTTCTTAGTATTAGCATCACAGAAAATTAAACCTGTCGCATTTGAAAGTTCATAAATAACACAAAGTTGTTTACATTTCCGTGTCCTGCAACAACCATGGATAAAATGAGACTTGAATTTCCAAGATTTATCAGAAGAAAGCAGGGCAGCCAAACGTGCATAATTATCCAATTTGTAGAAACCAGACTGCTTTTCTAATTACTTAGTACTGTCCAATACCACATGCAGTATGAAGAAAACTGCCGTTGTTTTTTTATCTTCTCCCATTAGCAAAGTCCTAAGTCATATCTATTTAGTCATATCTTATAGATCTGGAGGGTCAGAGGGCAACCTGTGTGTCCTGGTTTTGGCTGGGATAGAGTTAATTTTCTTCCTAGTAGCTGGTATAGTGTTATGTTTTGGGTTCAGTATGAGAAGAATGTTGGTAACACACTGATGTTTTCAGTTGTTGTTAAGTAGAGTTTAGACTAAGTCAAGGGTTTTTCAGCTTCTCCTGCCCAGCCAGCAAGAAGGCTGGAGGGGCACAAGAAGTTGGGAGGGGACACGGCCAGGACAGCTGACCCAAACTGGCCAAAGGGGTATTCCAGACCATGTGACGTCACATCTAGTATATAAACTGGGGGGGGTGGGACTGGGGGGAATCGCTGCTCGGGGACTAACTGGGCATCGGTCAGCAAGTGACGAGCAATTGCATTGTGCATGGCTTGTTTTGTATATTCCAATCCTTTTATTATTACTGTAATTTTGTTATTGTTATTATTATCATTATTAGTTTCTTCCTTTCTGTTCTGTTAAACTGTTCTTATCTCAACCCAAGAGTTTTACTTTTGGTAACTGATACTGGCACAGGTTTTTCTTCACTTATTCAACTATCTTTATCGTCATGTTTTGTTTTGTTTTTTCTCGCTTTTGACCTTCCAATTCTCTTCTTCTTCCCACTGGGGAAAAGTCTAGTCTCATCCTAATCCCTGGAAGTTACAGATCAGTTTAAATACTGGACTACAAGTTTTCATTAGCAGTGTGCTGTTGTCATTAGCTGTGGTAACACTGGATATATTTGCAATTTTCCTCAACATAAAATTTTCCTTGCTCCATTTTAAGATCCTTAGAATTTAATGTTCTTGTAATTATCCCTTTTTATTAACAACCTTCTGTCATGCCAACAGATGAAGACTGGAGAGAATTCAAGAAAAAAATAGATTTATTGAAATTCAGATCCTTTTTCAGCACCCAAAATAACAGATTCTGTGCCAGGTCCAACCACAGAAAGAAGAAAAAAGAAAAATAGAAAGAAGGAAAGAACATCAGAGGCAACTGGACCTTATAATTTTTCAGGAATAACAAGTATTTAATCCTAGTTTTCTGAAGTGTTAGATTCATCATGCAGTGCCACTGAAGATTTTTTGTCAGCACAAAAAAAGCTTCATTGAATCATTTATGTTTCATAACCAGTTATTCTCAATCATTATGACAGCTAATTAAAAAGAAAAAAGAAAACAAAATTCCTATCGATATCCTACATTTAGGGAATAAAATTAAGACCAAAAGATTGTTCTGTTTTTTCATGGATTATAGAGAATTTACCCTTTGATGCATACAATATTTGCTGTTGTCTGATACTAGACTAGACAGATCCGCAACTCACCTATTCCATAGCATATTATGTTCCTATCAGAACTCTAAATAAAAAGATGTGAGGAAAAAAATTTGGCTGCTTTCTCTGAAATACTGTCACCACAGTCTTGGGAAGTGACTTTATCAGGTTAGTACAGCGAGTAATGACTCTGCATATAACAGAGAATTTGAGGAAACGAGAATTTGAGGAAGCTGGATGAAGATGTAACATATTAATGAAAATTGTTTAAACACTCACATGAAATAAGCTTATTGCAGCTTATAGGTCAACAATCTTTTTTACAATACCAAATATTCACTTAAATAGTACCATGTTGATGTCTCAGTTGCATTCATAGATTAAGGCAGTATACCTCTTTTCTCTTTCCCTCCTTCACCCTCTACCCCAACCTAACACCATGTACCTTAATTTTCTTGGGAAAAAATGGAAGAGGAAAACGTACTACAACCCAGGAGAACTTCTACATTCCAAAGAGGTTTATAGCACTTAATATACTCTTCATTCTTCCTTAACCATTTACTACCAAAGCCCATCACTGAAAAACCATAAATGTTTAGGTGTACATTTCAAGACTGCTATGAACACGAGAACTTTAATTAAATTTTATGACATTCCTGTCATAAACAAAACACTCACTCAGTAATATGTATTGCTAGTTGATAGTAACCTTGCAAATGAACTTGAACCCCAAAATTGATTTAGAACTTCTTTGATCTCTTGAAATGTTTACTCCCAAGAAGAAGAAACTTTCTGGCTTAGGCCAGTGGTTACAAAACTTTTTCCAAACATGGACAATTTCTAACATTCAAAATTTCTTACAAATGACCGTTCACTCTTAAAATAAGAGAGGTTATTGAAAGCATGTCAAATGTAATGAATATAAGGAGCCTGTGGTTTTCCATGAATTAGCATTTGGGAACTATCAGTTTAAAATGAACAGTTCTTCACTTTCTTCTTTCAGGGTATATTATTAAGATGAAAAAGGAAGCCCATGAAAGTACCTTGACCTGAGTGACTATGATCTTGTATTCTCACTGTGATCATCCCCTCCCTTTTCTCAACTCCTGAGAGAATGTGTCAGCTGTGCCATAGTCTGTAGTGTAAGCTCTTGGGTTAGAGACCATTCGTGTTGTGTATGCAGCACAGGAGAACCTCACTCCTGGCTGGGGAATAGGCGCTCCATCAACACAAATAATTTGCAAGTAAAATTATTTGAGAAGACACCTCTGCACGAACATCATCAGAAGCCAAAACCTTGTCCTTAGCAGATGGAGGTTACTCCACTGTCATGAAAATTGCTACAGTCTCCTGGGAAAACTAAATACTGTTTGGCCAATAAGCAGGCAACATTTGTGTCAGCTATTTGGTTAGTAACATCTGATATGATCAGAAATTAAGGGTGAACTCCGTCATGCTGTATAATTAACACTACAATTTCCATTGACCTTCAAATATTCAGCAATATAAAAAGGAGATAATCGGATATTATTTCTCTAATATGGTTGTACCATTTGGAGTTCCACAAGTACTTTCAGCCTTGAAATGTTTATATGTATCAATATGAGGGGGAGGGGAAAGCAGAAATACAGACACTAAATCTATATGAAGAAGCAAACAACAAAAAAAATTGGAAGAAACTGCTGTTTGTGGTATGTGACTGCTGAGTATTTATGACTATGCAAAAAGAATTAATAAATATTTTACAATAAACAAAATCATCCTCTGAGGATGGAAGAAGCAACAGGGAATCATACCTGGAAAAAATAGAGAGGAGAAGCTGAGATACAGGAACAGAAAAAAACATATAATCAATTGCCAAACAATGAGCTGTTTCCAGAGTAATTTGCAAGCGCTGGTTTAGGTAACTGTTACATAATCCAGTAATTATTTAAATTACAAAAACAGAATGAGAAAGGGTGAGGAACCAATTAGTAAAAACAAAGTAATATAAATTATACATATCAGACAATTATGCATCAATCCAATTATCATAACAAAAGAAATCTTGTGAACTGACAAGCATAAGAGAAAAGACCGAAATATCTCTCATTGTCTTTCACATTTCATCAGGAAGATAAAGCACATAACTGATTTCTGTTATTAAACTAAAATTGTATAGTTGCTAATTCAGCAACTACATATTTATAAAAAATACATACTAAAAGATACTTCAGTATATATTTAAAAATCTCAAGTGGCTATATAGATAATTTTAAGATAATATTTTAAAGCAAAAAGGATTAAAGTTCAGGGTAATTTGCATTTAATATTTCTGTATGCATCCCTATTAAAAGGCACACCTCCCATCTTTCTTAGCAGCACTTACACTAACATCACAGAGAGGTGCAGAGGCAGTAAGGCCCAGAATCTCAAAAATAGTCAGATTCTACAACAGGATTAAACGTGTCCTTATTTAGATATGGCCAATTTCTCAGTGCAAAGGTTTCTGTGCAAGTTTGTCATCTCAGGCTTTGTTATATCCAGTGGAAAGAGACAGACTCTTCTAGGGCAAGTTCATCTCATCCTAAAGGAAAAGTCTAAAATAGGTCAGATAACTCATACCTTAACAACTTTTTTTTTCTCTATTGACTGTAATTTTTCCATATAAGTACGTCGTAATCACTTGATTTATACCCTTGTGTATAGAATTGCCAAAGTCACAGTGCTCTGTTTTGTGATGCCTTAGATATACATGCTTGGTCTCAGACTAGTAGCTACAACCATTAGCCCAGTTGTTAGGAATACATAGAAGCGCTGAACATATTCTCCTCTCCAGAAAACTTTTTTCCAGAAATGCAAAAAAAAAAAAAAAGGAAGGAAAAGATTTTTTACAGCTAAGTGAGGTTCACATTTATCAAAATGGAAAGAAAAGAGAAGAAACTGAACTCCAGACTAACTGACAACCTGGAATTCCTAGAAGCAAAAGCATTCTGCTGAATAATAATAAAAAAACTTCAGGGATTATAATATAATATTTGTAGTACATTTACTATCATCCTGCTGTTATAGTTTTATTTACGATGTTGTTGGTTTTAATTTTATATTTTTATAATAACATTAATTTTGTTGTTAAAACATCTTTTATAGACACTATTACTTGGTAGTGAGTAGATTTATTGACATTTTAAATAAACATTAAACATTTGTAATATGTGGATACTTGTGTGCAAAACTAAAGATGAAAGAATTGGAATAGCAAGGTGCCATGGTTTTCACCTACTACAATCTGCTGTACCTACAATAGGGAAAAAAAAAAGAAAAAATAGAAAAAGAAAAAGAGAGTTAGCTTAGAATCTAGAATATACCTATACAATGTACAGGGGACAAGTGCAAACTCATGCCTTTTGTGCTCCACATAGTTTTAAAAACTTCCCTTTCCCAGGTTCCTTTATTCAACAGACAGCATGGCTGGACACTATCGATAGCTTTCAAACTGCCTTTCATAGTCCAAAACTGATGGAACCATGTTAGTACAAAGTCAAGTCTATAGCCAAGCACAGTATGTAGTATGTCTAAGCTTATGAAATGTTTCTTAGTTCCTAGCACAAGACTGGGTTAAACACAGCTGGCTTTTCAGTTGGTCTAGAGCATAGGCAGGACAAGATTTTAGCTGCCTTTAATTTTCCTTTAGTCATGATACTGACAGAATTTGATCCTTATGGGTCCCTTCCAACTTGAGATATTCTATGATTCTATGAATTAATTGCATGCATTCATTAGTTATGAAAGAAGCCTGACCACATCAAGTTATATAGGAATCTCTTAAAAATACCTGTTGGGTTCTTTATCATTTGTCCTCAAAAGTCCATTCTTTTTGAATCCAGCTTTTCAAGCTTTTCATATGACCATGAAGGGTAGAAATGCTTCTTTTTGTTAGAATGAAAGCTGTTATCACAGAAGGGAATGTGACAAATCTTTCTGGTATTGAAAACCCTTTGCTACCTGCTGCCGCTCTAACAGAAAACAGCTGGAGAAGGGGGACTTGCTAATCAGGTTGGACTCCTCCCTAATCAAAGCAAAAGTGTTTTCTTGCAAGGGGCTCTCTCCAGAAGTCTCTAGGCACCATTTGCACCTTGTCAGTGGCTGAGAACATGGTGTATCCCCGGCCTTATTCTCTGTTAGGAGACCTCATGATGCCTTGCACACTGTTGATCCCAGGCGTTATTTGGGAACCAAATGATCAAAATACCAGTTCCAGAAATGCAAAGTATTTCATTCAAAAAGAATCTCTTGTCATTACAGAACATAGCAAACAAAAATAACACAACAGAAGTACTTCATGAAAGAAATACAAACACGGTGTCTGCTTATTTCGTTGTTTTAATATGTGTAATGACTTAGATAGACATAAAAGTAACAACAATTAAATTCTTAATGAATTTTAAACTTCAACGTGGCCAGCCTGGTAGGGATCAATCTTGCTCAAGTTTTAAATGTTAAGTTGCAAGGAAGTGAAAGCCTTCTCTACGTGTCCAGGTGGGAACCACAAAATTAGCTTAAATTTATTATTAGAGGAACTAATCTCAGGACAGAGCCCTTCATTTAATTTCTAATCACATAGCATGATGGAGTCTCAGTGCAAGACTTAAACTCCTAGGCATTGCTAAAAGATCTACAATTAATTCTTCAGAAATGCTTCCAGGATGCTGATGAGTAATCTGGCTCAATGTATGTGGCAACATCTTAACTGCCTGGCAGTGATTGAGCTGGTGGGTACGCTCAGAGAGCTGGTATTCCCTTTGCACGAGAGGACACCTCAGTTGGACTTGGACTGCATTCCCCATTGTGCTGTTTGCATGGAGGACAAATCTACTACCATCTCCTCTTGAGTTGACACTCAAGACACAGCATAGACAAGTCTTGCAAGTTCTACTTAACAGAGCTTTGGCTTTTACACATGTAAACGTAAAGGCTGCACTTCTAACACCAAGTGGTAGAAGAATAGCACTGGAAGCCAACTAAGAAATCTAGAATTGAGATACTCAAGTTGTCTAGAAAAAACAGGTTTAAAAAACCCACAGCAACAAGGCAAGAAGCAGAGCACAAAGGATAATATCAACAATTAACAGATGTCTTCCAATGCCACGGGCAGCAGAATAGAAATCAGTTTGTTTCTTCTGACAGTGCCAATTTATTGTTCTCAATGGATCCATAGGTTTTGCATTGTATCTGGTCCTCCATCAAAACTTGCAATGTATACCAAAATTTAACAACTGCAAGCCCCATGTTAAAAACTTGCTCTAGACATTAGGTATCCCAATGTGACAAATGTGCCTCTATTTTATAGCACTTATGAAAAGATATTTCTAAGCATATTACTCTCATCAGGATTACGCCTGGGAACTTTTTGTGGAAAAGACACGCAAACTGGTTCTTCTCAACTTCCTTCGTGAAGCAAGAACATTGCTGAATACTGGTGAACAATTGAGCAAAAGTGCAAATACTGTAAAATATTTGCTTATGTCCACCTGAACCAACAGCAGGTCCTTCCATAGTGAAAGCATATGTCTACTGTCACTGATGCCAACAGGGATGCTCTGTGATTTGGTTGCAATTGTGAAATAAAATTTAAAGGCTCAGGGTAAGAAGTGGATTCTATTTTTCTTTTAAGACAAGATCCCAGTTATGAATTATTTATAGATGCCCTGGCATCTGAACTCCACAAGGCATAATTCTGCTCAGCTTTTTTTTAGTGCTGATATGCAGCCCATAAGAATTACAGAAGTGTAGGTTATAACACCCACAGCACACAAACCTAAACTTTTATCTACACTTCTTAGAGTACACAGGCTCTTTCTCAGTTGAAAGATACAGTGCCAGTGGCTCTGAAACAGATAGCAAAATGCATCCTGGGGTGCATTAAACACAGCATAACCAACTGGTCAAAAGAGGTGATCATCCCGCTGTATTCAGCATTGGTGTGGCCTCACCCTGAGTACTGTGTGCAGTTCTGGGCCCCACGATTTAAGAAGGATGAGAAGGTCCTTGAATGCGTCCAGAGGAGGGCAACCAAGCTGGAGACAGAGCTGGAAGGAATGTCCTATGAGGAGCAGCTAAGGACTTTGGGCTTGTCTAGTTTGGAGAACAGGAGGCTGAGGGGCGACCTCGTTGCTCTCTCCAGCTTCCTGAGGAGGGGAAGGGGAGAGGGAGGTGCTGAGCTCTTCTCCCTGGGATCCACTGATAGGATGTGTGGGAATGGTTCAAAGCTGCTCCAGGGGAGGTTTAGACTGGACATTAGGAAGCATTTCTTTACCGAGAGGGTGGTCAAACACTGAAACAGGCTTCCTAGAGAGGTGGTCGATGTCCCAAGCCTGTCAGTGTCTAAAAGAGGCATTTGGGCAATGCCCTTAACAATGTGCTTTAGCTTTCGGTCAGTCCTGAATTGGTCAGGCAGTTGGACTAGATGATCATTGTAGGTCCCTTCCGACTGAAATTTTCTATTCTATTCTAAAGAGTATCAAGGAATATGATCAAGTCATCCATAGTCACATAGCTCTGGCATCTTTGACAAGAGTATTCATCTTCATCAATTCATTTGCTTTAAATGACGTGATATACATGTAAAGGTTATACAAGATTATAGTCAGTACTTATGTAGGAAAACACTAAATTTTCATCTTAGGTACACATAATCTCACATTTTAAGTAGATTTATAACATTAAAAATAAATTTATTAAGGTAATCTAAGATTGTAAGTCAATACACAGTGTCAGGTCTTCATGCTTTGGAATGGTCTCAATATCTGATGTTTCAGAAAGCTAAAGGAATTTTACTGTAATTAGGAGACAGTGTAAGAGACTCATTAGTTACTGGGAAGAAGACATAAATTGGAAGACATATTGCATAATTAGAAAGAAGTCTGATATCAGTGTTCTGAAGTCGCTGGAAATAACATGTTCTTGCTTTCATGAGGGCACTTCTTTAGGGCTTTTCTCTGAAAGACCATTCAAGGATTTTTGTATAAGTTAGACGAATCATCATGCTTAAGACACAGTGCTCTCTCAGATTTGCCCAATTAGATAACAGATTCAAAAAGTTTTTGAAGCAGATGGGCAGTCAGTCAGATACAAAGAATATCGCATTACGTTTGGTTCTATAGAAAAACAGGATAAATAAATTTGTTTTATTATAAGCAACCTGAAAAGTTAACATATATAATATGATATAGTAAGCTTTTATTATTTTTACTGTACTACTCAACATAGAAGTGTGAAGACATGTAAAATGAACAGTTGATGCCTTGATGACTGCAACGGGATGCATCACTTCCAGACAATCTGCTCTGAAAGACACAAAGGAAGTATTCTTAACCCTTCTTAGTGTCCGTTTGTCACCATATTGAAAAGTTTCAGCAGCACTGTATTTTGACAATTTCTGTTCTCCTTTACTTATTGCAACCCTATTGCCTTCACCAGGATTATATAGCCAATACAGATTTGAATTTACTTCATTATTTCTTAGGATCTCCTGCAAGCAGATATGTACAAAATCCTTAAAGATCTCTAGGGCCATTTTTTTTTTTTAATTATTTTTTCTTAAGTATATTTTAAGAATACTTAAAATTTTATGACAAACTTAAAATTAAGTATGTTGATGGTTATTAAGAAAATATATATATCTTACAGTGTATTCGTATTTCCTGAAGTAAATACATGTCATTTTTCCTACAGGGCTAAATTATATTTTATAGTGTTTCTGCAAGTAATTTGTTTGTGTGTTGCAATCAGAAAGGAAAGAAGAGAGCAAAATAGGTACCCTCTAGTAGAACCATTCTTTATTACTATATTCCTGTAGGCCAATCCTGTGTAGACTATGAAATCTAATCTTATTATACAAAATGACAAATGAAAAACCTGAAATGCTAATGCTAGAAGAGATTTTCTGTATTATGGGAGTGGTGATACTGGGGGGAGGAGAAAGGAGAGAAAAAAGCAGGGGGAAAATGCTGTAGGAGGGAAGGATAATTATAGCGTGCAGATGGCCAAGGAAATGTCATAAAGCATACTATCAGCACAAGATACAAATTGTAGTTTTCAACAAAAAAAGCAGCATCCAGTACTTTTTCCCCTTGGCTTATCACTGCTAGCTATAATGAGTCCTGATTATGTTCTTAATCTGGAAAGAAAAATATAATCAGATTTATATTCCCAATCTGCAAAGAAAAAAACCCCCAAATTTATATTGTCCTTCTAAATGAGATGCTAGGCAATGCTGAAAAGCAGAAATCCATTAATTGTGTTAGTACAGGGGATACAGGTTTATGCTGTTAAAAAATTTACTTACAGCAACATTTGGGAAAAGTGAAGCAAGCTTGTTTCAAATGTGTTTTAGTGAATACTTTTTAATTTATATCCATACAGGGATCCAGTTCTCAAGTTTCACTCCAGATATTACACTTATATTACAAAACCAACAGAATCTATTGTTTTGGCCTAAATCTGAAGGGTTCAGCTTGCCTTGAAAACAAACTGTAATATATTTTGCTTCAACATAAAAAAAGCAGATGACTCGCAGCTACATAAATGGATAAGTCACATAACCACATTAATGAGCCCAATTTGCCTAGCCAACAGACAGCAGTTCCACCAATATATGAATGTAGCCTTCTTTTTGCAAGTATATCACAATTTTGTTTATTTGACTTACTTGATATGGGCATATTTGTGAAGTTCATAACGTGTACATTGATTATGGATGCTGAAGGCACTTAACATTCTAAATATGTAGGAAAGATAGCACATGAACAGAGTCTGTTCATTCACATACAGATTTTATTCCTTTTCTGGATGCAATGTGAAGTTCTAGGAGGAAGTCAGAAGGTGTCTGAAGAACTTGAATTTATTAACTGCAAAGGAGAAGGTAATTCAAGAAACGCCCGTTTTCTTTCTGAGTCACAAATTAGAAAGCTCTGCTTCCTATTTAGACATGCTGAGCTGTTGTGAACTCACCTGATTAGTTGCATTTCACATCTTACGTACATTTGCAATGACCAAATTGTCTGAAACACAGGTGAGATCTGCTCCTTAAGTGCCTTTATGAGCTCTTAGAAACCTTCTGCTAGATGCTACCCTAATTTCAGACAAATATGGCTTCTTCCTACTTCAAATGATGAAAATATTTACATTTTACTAATACATTGACACCTTCACTTTCAAAATTAATTTTACAAGTGTGTTTGTATTCGCATAATAGGTTTAGGAGTCTTTGATGATAGAAAATATAGTAAATATATACGTACACAATTCATTCTGCAAATGTGAGAGTATGAATTGTGTACCTCCTACACTTAGTGGACAGGTATCCAAAAAGAGCTCATTGCTTCTTAAGAAAGATACAGGGCTTATCTGGAAGAGGTGATTATTAAATGGTCCCATGTTTGCAGCAAAAACCTCGTGCTTCCTGAGCTATCTTTATATATAATGACACAGATACCATGTACTGTGTACTATGTAAAATTTACTGGACTGCTATGTACTGTGTGCTGAACAGGATTATGTACTGAATTATGGCCCGTATTTCCAGCATTCACAGCGTTTCTCAGTCACCTGAGCCGCGGTGTTACCCATGAGATGTGGTTTTGTTCAGTGCAGTAAGCCTGACTAACTGCAGTGAAGCATCTCACCACTGTTTTTACAAAGTGGTCCAAGCTCAACAGCAGGGAGGGGGGTCTCAATTCTGGACTCCCATCGCCTGCGTGAGAGGAGAGGCAGTACTTGACTCTGTGCTGGGTTGTGCAGGCACAGGAGGAGGTGTGTCTTCAGACCTGTGATGCCCGCTCCGTTACACCTGCAACTTTCAGCTCATTGCCAACACAAGGAAAGAGATTTGGCTTTTAGGGTAAAAAGTCTGCTTTTCCAAACACCTGCTCCAATTTTATCCAGAAAACCAACAGCCAGGTGGATGCCTATATCTTATGGATGGGCTACAGCCTTCGAGTCATCTACTGGGTCCCACTGAAAAATACCAGTCTCTGACACTCAGCACAATATTCTGGATTTTCCAGAAATGAAGAAACATTGGCTTTCTTCCCAGATCCAGGCCTCCTTTGTTATCATGGGTTGAGTGTACAAAAATTAAATAATACCCTACAGAATTATGGAGGCGTAGGAAGACAATTGCTACTGGTATCACAAGAAATTCTGATTCCAGCCTGTGAGTACTGTGGTGTCCTGGTTTCAGCTGGGATAGAGTTAATTTTCTTCCTAGTAGCTGGTATAGTGTTATGTTTTGGGTTCAGTATGAGAAGAATGTTGACAACACACTGCTGGTTTTAGTTGTTGCCAAGTAGTGTTTAGACTAAATCAAGGATTTTTCAGCTTCTCATGCCCAGCCAGCGAGAAGGCTGGAGGGACACAAGGAGTTGGGAGGGGACACAGCCAGGGCAGCTGACCCAAACTGGCCAATGGGATATTCCATACCATCTTATATCATTCCCAGTATATAAACTAGGAGGAGTTGGGTTGGGGGGGATCGCCACTCGGGGACTAACGGGGCATCGGTTGGCGAGCGGTGAGCAATTGCATTGTGCATCACTTGCTTTGTATATTCCAATTCTTGTATTATTATTATTATTATTATTATTATTATTAATATATTGTTATTATTATCATCAACATCATTATTATTATTATTGTCTTCCTTTCTGTCCTATTAAACTGTCTTTATCTCAGCTCACAAGTTTTACTTTTTTTCAGTTCTCTCTCCCATCCCACTGGGTGGGGAGACGAGTGAGCGAGCGGCTGTGTGGTGCTTAGTTGCCAGCTGGGATTAAACCCCGACATGTGGTCAGGAGGATGATGATCTTTAAGGGAAAGGGGAAGGGAAAAGTACATAAAAATAAAAATCTTACAGCATTCATGACCTCTATAATGTTTATTACAAACAACTGCTCATGAACAGTCTTGCATACATAGTCTATGAGAGACAAGAAAAAATATACTGCCTTTTCAATCAGATTTCAGTTCGTCTATAATTACTTTGAAACCCACCCAACTACACTGAACTGTCTACTGGGTCAGCTTCTCTGGAAACTGCCCTCTCTGCCTTCCCATAGTACTGTGTGTGTACACAGGATTTATTTTCACACCAATAATTATTTAAAAAGCTGATTTGCAATGCTGGAATCACAGTTTTGATTACCCGTGTAATTCCTGCTTGCCTAAGCTGATCTCACAGACACTTCGTCAGCTCTTGTGCTGTCCTTCACATCTGTGTCAAGACAGTGAAAATCACAACCGCAGGAAAGCTTTGCACAGCCATATGTGGCAGCTCACCAGTGGTTTGCTTCAACTGCCTAATAGGAGCAACTCCCAGCATGACTAAAATGAACTGATCTGCTACTACTGTCATTTCCCTGTTGGAGCTATAGCCATACTGAACTCAGCTCTCTTGCTTTGTGTTTTCAGGCTGCAGCGGGGATGCATTCCCTCTGGACAGGTGAGACATGTATGCAAGGCAGAAGGCAAGTATGATAACTCCTCTATACAAGCACAGGCAGCTCTTTCTGTATACATGTCAGTAAGTAGTCAAACTGACAACTGGCCCTTGACAAGGTTATGTCTTTCTACCAATTGCCTGTAATCTAGTGTGCGTATTAGAAGTTTAAGGACACAGTTAGTGTTTGCTGATCTAAACAGACTTCATATACACCCTTTATCACCCTATAAGGATGAGTGCTTTAGATCAAGTTCCCTAATTGAAACCCCATAGTCATTTGGACAGAGAAAATGTCGTTTCAGCAGCTGGTGCATGACAAACTTTGTCCTGATATATTTTGCAGTCCCAGAGTAAAAGATGGGAAAAGTAGCAGAATGGAACTCAGTCCAGCATAAATGGCCTTTGTTTAAAGGTTTATTTCTTAACTCCAATTCTTTGTTATTTGAAAGAAATAACAGCATGCAACAGGCTAGCCAAGCGTCGATTGTTAAGTCCAAATGGTTCACAATGGGCATAGGATTTCCACAAACTAAATTTTGATATATACTGGTACAATATTCAAAAGAAAACTGCAGAAAAAATAGTTCCATCCCACATATGCCCCTCAAATGCTGGCACTGAGGCCAGAAAATACTCCAGTAGCACATTGCAAAACAGCCCCCTATTTCCTGGTTTATAATATTTGCAAAGGCTCTGTGGTTTTTAATATCTTTTTGGCCTGTATTTCCAGGGCTGCTGACTGCTAACAATGTGAGGAGTTTCATCCAACAGTTCTCTTGCTTAGCAACAGAATGTGTATTGCTCAGGGTGCAGTGCGATTGGGCAACCTTCATAGCACACCTAAAAATATTTCAGCTGGCAGAAAGATGTATTCTTGTCCCCTTTCTGTGCTGGTTGTTTGTGACACTATTTAGAAATCTAAACTTGGAAGCTGGCATTTTGCATTTGATTTTTTTCCATATTTGCTGTATTATTGCAAGATTGTTATCTACTGTAGTATGCCAAGGAGTCCTTTTCTTGTTGCTTTGTATTTCTTTAACCTGATTTTGTTCCTGGCTCTGTCTGGAACAGAGCTTGCTCTCAGAAATTCTGCAGGAGATTTTGTTGCAGTAGCCTTTTCTTGCTCATACAGATAGGCTGCAGGTGTCTGTACTGTCACTTCCCTGTCACTGACATGCCAGCAGACACATCCAGCCTGTTTTGATATTTCTTTGACAAGCAGGAGTAAAATCCTGCAGAAGAAAAGCAGCTCTTTTTTCCTGTCTGCAGCAAATTGATTATTTCTTTAAATAATACTGTTTTTTTCCGTTAAAAAATATAACATCAGTGACAACACCAAAATGAAAAGAGTCCAGAAAGTCACCTAACTAATACTGAGGTTACAAATGCTGTCTGAATTTTTTTTCTTTCCTCCCCCCGCCCCCCGCCCCCAGTGAATGTATTTGCAGTACATACAAGCTATGATACTTTTAGCTTGCTGGTAATAAACCATCCATGCTTTGCTTGGCTGAACCAACCTATTTCTATGACTTTCTGTCCTCAAATACTCCTAGTATTCATCCCCTGGGAATTCTGTGTTTAAAAAAACATTGTTCCATATAGTTTCATGAACACATTTTTCTCTATGGATCTCACCTATGGATCTTAGGCATTGTTAATAGATAAATAGAAAAGCAACTTTTCTATACATCCTTGGATATTTCCCTATACCCCATTTACCTTCTTTTGCAGCTAGATCTTGGGATAAATTGTGCCTTTGAATTCCTAAATCTAATGTTCTGCAAATTAACCTGGTCGTTCATGATCTTTTTGAATATATCTGAGAAAAGATTTTTGTGCTCTCTCTCTCTCTCAACGGGATCCTAAAGGGTTTAACCACATTTATCACTACCTCTAAATACAAGCTGGCTTGTATAAGTTAGTGTATTGGTTTTATGTGGCAAGGTTTTGGTAGCGGGGGGGGTTACAGGGGTGGCTCCTGTAAGAAGCTGCTGGAAGCTTCCCCTGTGTTCGAGAGAGAGCGAGCCTATACCAGCTGGCTCTAAGATGGACCCGCCACCGGCCAAGGCCGAGCCAATCAGTGATAGTGGTAACGCCTCTGTGATAACATTTTTAAGAAGGAAAAAAGTTGGGACGCGGAGAAAACAGCCGCTGGAGAGAGGAGTGAGAACATGTAAGAGAAACAAGCCTGCGGACACCAAGGTCAGTGCAGAAGGAGGGGGAGGAGATGCTCCAGGCGCCGGAGCGAAGATTCCCCTGCAGCCCGTGGTGAAGACCCTGGTGAGGCAGGCTGTCCCCCTGCAGTCCAGGGAGGTCCATGGTGGAGCAGATCTCCACCTGCAGCCCAGGGAGGACCCCACGCCGGAGCAGGTGGGTTCCCAAAGGAGGCTGTGACCCCGTGGGAACCCTGCGCTGGAGCAGGCTCCTGGCAGGACCTGCAGATCTGTGGAGAGAGGAGCCCACGGAGCAGGTTTTCTGGCAGGACTTGTGACCCCGTGGGGGACCCACGCTGGAGCAGTGTGCTCCTGAAGGACTGCACACCGTGGAAAGGACCCATGCTGGAGCAGTTCGTGAAGAACTGCAGCCTGTGGGAATGGCCCGCATTGGAGAAAGTTCGTGGAGGACTGTCTCCCGTGGGTGGGACCCCACGCTGGAGCAGGGGAAGAGTGTGATGAGCCCTCGCCCTGAGGAGGTGAAGCGGCAGAAAATAACATGTGATGACCGTAAACCCCATCCCTGTCCCCCTTGTGCCACTGGGGGGGCTTGGTGGAGAAATCCGGGAGTGAAGTTGTGCCCGGAAAGAAGGGAGGGGTGGAGGGAAGGTGTTCTGAGATTTCGTTTTATTTCTCATTTACCTTACTCTGGCTGATTTGTAATAAATTGAGCTAATTTTCCCTAAGCTGAGTCTGTTTTGCCCATGATGGTAATTAGTGAATGATCTCTCCTGTCCTTATCTCAACCTGCAAGCTTTTTTTTGTTATATTTTTCTCTCCCCTGTCCAGCTGAGGATGGGGGAGTGATAGAACGGCTTTGGTGGGCACTTGGCATCCAGCCAGGGTCAACCCATCACAGTTAGACTTCTCTGAAATCCCAAGCCTTCATAAGCTTTCAGGAATAGAACATGAAAGGAAAAAAACCCCAGAAAACAGAGTTAGCTATCAAAATATAGTCATGTATACATTCTAACAAAACTCATGCTTCCTTTGATACTTTTTAAATAATGTTACACAGATATCAATGCATTTCATCTTGTTAGCTGACATATTAGTAGGGAAAGGAAAAGACAGAATCATTCTTGGTGAAAAAGTTTTTATGGCTGGAGAAAAAGAGAATAAAGACTACTACTAAGAGTTAAAGTAGCCCTTTATTTTGCCCGAAGGCTGATCTCATTCTTCCTGTGTTGTGGTAGTCCCCAGAGCAGGTAAAATACTTTAATATAGATTGAATATCTCTGTGCATGCTGGGTTGCCAGTGACGCCCCGTGTCCTAGATAGGTGCTGTACAGAATCACACCATGACATCTAAGTGCCTGTGCCTAAGCCTATGGCAATTGTGTGGAATCGGATAAAGCACAATCAGAAAAGCAACTTGAACCTGCGCAGTCATTCAATTATCTACTCCCACAGCACACTGTGATCTTTTCATAGTACTGTTAAGTCCTGGAAATACAATGGTATTTTTAAGCACATATTTATTATCCTTGCAATGGAATGATACAACAAAGAAGTGTGGGAGGGAAAGCTCGTAACAAATGAGGTTCCTTTCATCTAATAAGTAGCCACAGTCAGGCAAAAGGACTTTATACATGTTAAAATTGCATGAGGGTTCTAAAGGTGAATCAAAACTAACCAACCAAACAAACAAGACAAACCAATCAAACAAAAACAAAACACAAAAAAACAGGGAGTGTGGGGAGAAAGGATTATTAACCCACTAAGATGTGGATAGGATTCAGACAGTCTCAGGCACAAATCACTAGATGCCAGCAAAGTATACTGGAGAAATAGCACTAGATGTTTGCCCTGTTTCTCCTTCTTCCATAAGGTGCTCATTCTTCACAAGTATCATAAACAGGATAACAGGCTAGATGGACTCTTCTCTAACCCACCACGTTGCTAGAGTATTAAGAAAAGAGCTGTATAGGTCACAAATGGCAGTTTGGATGGCAAACTGAGATTATTGTTTAATGAATGAAATCAGTGATAAATTAATGAATGAAATTACGGAAGTGTAGTCACACTTTCACTGACATGTGCTGCAAGTCTCAGCCTTGTCTAACTCAGGTTGTTTCCTGGTTTCCAGGTGAAGCTTTGGTGTAAGTAAGTGCCGCCATTTAGCTTTGAGTCTACAATCCATACTATGGGGTTCCCCCCCCCCCCTTTTTTTTCCCTTACAGCTTCAAAGAGGAGAATTGTACAGCCACATTGCTTTAAGGTATCTCGTATACCATAATAAAGGAAAAATAAAACTTTTATACAGAAAAAAAAAAAGTTTTAATGGTAGACATATTTGGCAACAAAAATATCAAGTTATTTTCAAAGAGAATCCAGAATGTTTTGTAATTTTATTTTCTTTTCCAAACTTGAATGCATCAGTATTCATAGGCATTTTTGCCTTTGGTATCTGCAAAATGTCTGTTTGCCTTGAGTCAAAGTAATACAAAAAGACAGAATTTGGAAAGATCATCCAGAGCATAGCATTTTCCCCAGAGTTTTACATTCACTGAAAGACATTGCTTAATAGTTTAGACACATTTTTCTCTTTGAAATACTGGGTTTTTTAACTGAAGCAATTTGCTACAAGAGGAAATGTGGACTCAGAAGTTCAGAAAACCTTAACTAACCAACTAGCTACTTAAACTACACAGTAATGCTCCCAAGAATCAAGATGATGCTATTCCCATTAGGCGTGAGTGCAGTCCTCTCCCCATTAGTGTTGCCCTGTGCTACCTGCATATTCCATTCACGCAGAGCAGTAACAATTACAGTTTCCCCAATCACATAGGATGGTATGCAAATCTGAAAATATGTTAATAGTTCAGACTGTCCTTGTGATTTGATACAACTGCTAACTCTGGACATAATCATTGCCTGGAGAGAGTATCCCAGGAGGACTATCTTTAAAATAGTTCCAATAATTTATATCATTACAATGGCTCTTTAAAGCTGCTGGTTAGTTGGACTTTCAGCCAAAAGGTTTCCAATAGCAAAGGCAGATCCAGTTCTCTTAAGAACCTCATTCATGAGGCCAGAGTATTAGGTAAAGATCCACCAATATGTCCTTTATTTTCCCTCCCTATGAGGAAGTTAACGGAGCACTTCACTTTCCAGATTCAGAAAGAACTGCTTTAAAAAGGTCGTTTTTTTAAAAGGAGAGTTGAGTGCTTTTACCAAGCAGTGAGTAGCTTTCCTCTGCCTACATTTGCACCTCTACCTTCTGCTTATCAGATCACACATATGACAAAGAGAGTCATATAAAAATGATAACAACTGAAAGCTCTGCCCTGAGCAGAGGTATATTGCTTTCCAATTGCTTTCCATTTTTATTCCTTAAAAAACAGACCTCCCTCTTTCATAATCTTGTCAGCAATTTTTATCTCAGAAGAACTAACTCCTGCACAGAAGGGTTAGCGTGTGGGAAGTTAGCTGTGAGGGGAATGAAGGAGACATGCAGATGACTGAGTTGCAGAGAAACAATGGAAGAAGAGTAGTACAAAAAGATCCAGCAAGCATGGGAGATACTACAGTAAAAAGAAATGCAAAGGTTTAATCAAATGGGGAAAAAAAGAAAAGTGGGCTACTGAAGAATCCCTCTTCAAATATGTCTTTCTATGAGAAAATTTCCTAGGGTACCTACTTATTTACATGTATTTCACAACATCTTGGGGATGGCTTATTTCACTGATCAATCATCAATGTACATAAGTTTATATTCCCATATTCAATATGGTCAAAAGGATCAAATATCTAAATCATTGATGTAAAAATTTATAGATTTTTAGCAAAACAGACTCCTTGTAACCTCCAGCACATTAAAGGGAAAACAGCAAAAGGCTTTTTTGGTTGGTTTTTTTTTTCTCCCTTTTCTCCATTAAGGAGAGAAAAAAATACATGCATTCATATGTGCCAAGGACAAATTATTCTTGTCTGATAAGTCTTTTTTTCTATAGTTTCACATTTGATGCCAAAACTGTCCAGGTCTGCTCAGGATCCCCTGCTTCTGTCTGCTCATTCCTCCTCCCATGTCTTCCACTTCTCTTAAAACTCTTCTGTAGGAACATTTTTTTGTGCAGTCATGGACTGAATGATGCTGGAGAAACAGTAACTAGACTAGCTGCAAAATAACACCTTCTATTTCCAGCAATATTTTTCAACTGTATGAATTTCCTGAAATGTTCCATCATATCAGGAGTCGTGCTGGCACAGGACAGGGGTTGTCTAAGCTAACAGTATAGGAGAAATGTACATGGAACCACAGTTTTAAGACCCTAATTCCTTCCTGTTTGTAGCTCTAGTATGACTTTATGCAATCAACACACTTATTCCTGTGCAATCAATAACAGGGACAATACAGACAATTTATGATACTAATAGTGAAGCTGCCTGCAAGATTCAGTTAAGTCTCATTGGGTCATTTTATTCCTTTTGCATCATATTGTATTTCTCCTATGCTTATTCCAGTCACATTTCATTGCACTACACATTAAAAAGTTCAGTTTGGTTTGTAACTGGTCTATCTGTATAATGTTCTTTTTTTATCCCTTGAGATACCTGTTTGTTAAAAAAAAAAAAAAAAAAAGCCTATCCAGGATTTGCAAAGAAATGAATAGATATTTTTATTTATAAAGAATTTATCAACGTAGCAGAAAAATCACTTGGAAACCCAAATTGCATAGAAACCCCTGAATCACAGCTGAGCAACACACAGATTTGGGATAACATTTATTAGAAGCAGCAAACCATTAGACAGATAAAAATTGCAATAAATGTAAAAATTCATGAAGTACAATTTATTCTCAATGATTACAGCAGGCTCTTCTCAACTGTGCAAGCAGTGGTTCATAGGTCAGGGATCACTAGCGAGCATTTTCACCAGCTCAATTGCCTAAACATACTGCCACTGAAGATATTTATGGGTATTGTCTGTAGGGGTATTGAACAAACAGCTCCTTCTCCACAAGAACGTGGGTCTTCTCTTGGCTGTATATGCCAGCACTCGGAGGATTTTTCCGATAACCTAGAGCACCTAAAATGGCACTAGATGGCTGTGTTTGGGCAAGAGAATTGCTGCCCTCATGTTCGTGAAGCGTATCACAGATAGGCTTTTCCAGCAGATGATAACATCTAATCACATTGAGCGGATTTCCATTCTTCAGGAGCAGCAACGTACACAGCAGCTGTGTTTACACCAAACGCAGCCCTCATCATGTCTGCCTCAAATACTTTATATATTCTCAGAAACCTCCCATGTTTTAGCTTAGGGAATACTTTTCAGAGCCTGACTAGGGTGTCCTCAGGTAGCTCTGCAACCCCAGCTGCAGAAGGTATGGTCAGGAGCGGGACACTATCAGATGGTTGTTCCTTTTCTGTCTGCAGCCTCCTTTCCTGCCCTTACAGAAGTCAGCCCCAGTAGTCATCAAAAGGTTTAAGGAACTAACCTCTAACCAGTGGGAGCAAGGAAGTGTAGAGTGTGGGGTTGGGGAGGAAGCAGCAAGTGTCTGATGAGACAAATGGGAAAAACATCAGAAAAGGACAGACTTAATGGAGAGTTAGGGGAGCTAGTGGGTGTTTAGTAAAGGAAAATCCAAGATCAGGAGTAGGACCTAGGGCTGAGAGGAGGCGGGGGGTTTGGAGAGAAATTAAACAGCTTGAGAGTCCAGTCAGAAGAGCTGAGTGCAGGATGTAGCGGGGAGGTGTTCAGAGAAACTATGCTAATGCTTAGCACAGTGACATAGTCATCCCACCTACCTACTGCGTGTATTAGTAAATAAATAATTATTCTACGCTTTAAATTGTTTACATCCTGCTGGCAGAATCTCTTTCACAGAATAAAAGACAACTGAACAAAAGTGACCCAGTGAGGGAGGGTCATTCTTCTCTCTCTGTGTTCCCATCATCAATACTGCTTTCTTTCTCACGGGTTCCCATGTGGGCCAGCAGCCTTTTGGAGACTTTCTGGTTTGCAGGAGACATTACACAGACCTCTCTGCACCCCCAGGGAGTCTTTTTCATTGTGTTACCTCTGTAACCTCTGTCAGCTACCAGGACAGCACAAAGAAGCAATCTTTTTAACAGAACAGAAGGTACTACACATCATAAACCACAAAGAAAAAAAGCAAATGTTTTGTAATGCATTGGTTAAGGATTGGATGAATCCTTAGCTTTCTGTTGTGGCAACTCTAACCTGAAGTAATTTCTTTCCACACCTGTGTGTTTGCATATGTGTGTCCACATTTATGTTATTGATCCAATACAGCCTATTGAAAAGGCTTGTGTAAACTTCTCTGCACCATTAAGTTTTCTATATCAAGGGATGGCTAGCAGCTAATGGCATCAAAAATGAATATTTGCTTCCATAAAGAACTGCTGGTACCTTATTAATTTTTTTCTTTTAGAGACCATTATATTTTGAAACAGCTGTTCATTCAATATGACATTTTCTGTATGTTTCATTGTTCCTGGTCATTGCAAAGTATGTGTGAATAAAAAGAGTTTATTTTTCTTGTGTTCATTAGCTTCTACTGCCTAATAATCATAACAGAGCATAATCATAACAGAGGCATTACAATATATAAACAGTGTAGTTAGTAGGTAAAATAAATTTTAAAATCTCCCATACGATTTCAGTTGCTTCTTAGTGTAAAATGATGAAACACAGGTGACGATGCTTTTGCTGGCCATAGAAAAAGTACGTGAATGTTCACACTCGTTTTGATGTGCAGCCTTTGGTGTTGTGCATTTCTGAATCTCACACTGCAGGGCCCAACTCATCTAAGGGGTTAATTTCCACGGCAGGCAACACTCTTGTGCGTGCAAGACCCTTCCGCTTGTGGGAACCTTCCTTAGCAGTACTGTGGACATGCATCATGTCAGCTGTGCTTTCCCTGCCTTCCTAAGCAGAGACCTCCATCCATTTCATAACATTGCTCATAGCCTAAGAAGCTTTCTAAAAAGAAAAAGAACATGTTTCAGTGGCACAGAATCAGGTCCCAGTACGTGGAGATGTTTATTAGTAGAAGAGGTTTGTTAGCTCACTGCTGCTGGATCTGATGGAATCATGACAAACTGATGCTTCTTCAAATGTGAGGAGATGAAGAAAAAGTCTGGGGCAGCTCATGAAATATTTTTGCGATCTACAAATCCGAACCAAGTTTTTTACTGGAAGAAAGCCATGGTATCACTGGTAATCTGTGACCATCTGGGTCTCAGAACTGTGCTGAATGTGAACCACAAAAGGACAAAGCCAAAACTCTGGGTTCTGGGCCAGCTTTGTCATTAGGAATCAAGGACAAAAATGAGCTGAAGAGGTCCCCCTACAAGATTGCTACATTGCTACTGAATTATTTTCCACAGCCAACATCTCCTGTTAATACCAGGTAAATCCTTGCTGCTGGACAGAAACCAGCTCTGTGAATGAATGGCTGGCTGTAATTACAGTTTTCCAAACCTGAGAGCTGGAGTAGAAAAGTGAGGGTGGAGATATGGGCCATGGTGTGTGGACATAGATTGGGTCCAGTTCTATGCTAAGAGAAGCATCACAAGTAACTTTGGGAACCATTCCAGAACATGTTGTCTTTTGCTAAATATGAGTAAGACTACCACCCAGTTTTAATTTATTCTAACACTGAAATGGTAGAAGTGGAGTGGTTAGCGATTAAAATCTTCCTGTCTCCCATCCTTAGAAAGTTTTACTTCTGGCATTAATTACACACTCTAGCAGAGGACTGAAGATTTACCTTATACCATAAGTATAAATAAGAAGCTCGGAGAGTTGTACAGTTCTTTATCTGTCTACTTCTGCAACACTAGTTGGAGTAACCAACCACTAAATCTGTAGCTGCTAGTATAGATCGGCACAAGCTCACAGTCCCTTCTTGAGAGTGAGTTTTATCCATCCCAAAGCAAGAGTTTGAAGGTCTCATTAACGGCAGGAAGAGTTCAATTCCCCTTTCCAGTCAGCCCTTCGCTCCAGCCTTCCATAAAAATATAAAGGTACCAGTAGCTGTACATGTAGTTCAATCTTCCTTAGAAAGAATAATCAAAGACTTCTCAGGGAGTCTACTTTAAGTATTTATTGCATGTCATCCACAGTGCTTTTGCTTTTTGCAATAAAACCTTCATTGGCATTAGTTGCAGACTGGGTAGTTACATAGATACAACACTGGAGACTGAAAAGTTCACAGCATTTTCCTCTTACGTGATTTATGCTTGCTGATCATTTCAATTTGCAGAGGCTGTTCATCTTGAAAGGGATAAGGAGAGAAAACACCAGTCATTTTAATCAAGCAAACTGCCAAAAAGAGGAAAGAAAATTAACCTCTGTTTTTCTTGTCTGATCACATGAGATAACCATAGAACACCACATTTCAAGTTATCCTATCACATTATTATCTTCTTCTTGCATCAGACCGTTTGGGGACCCTTCTGAGTAACAGAAGTCAGTGATGGCACTGTAATTTAACTTGGTTTTCATTCATGGAGTAGCTCATGCTTGCCTTGAGTAAATAGTATTATCCATTGTTTTTCAGCTTATATAAAATGCAATAAATCACATGCTGTTTGCAGAAAAAAAATCAAAGATTGTCTACTAAAAGGTTCAATACACATTTTCATTGCCAGACTAATTGGATTTATCTCTAAAAGTTTATTTTTATTTACATACATTTTTTGTGTTTGAAGTTAGCAATGTATATAGAGAGGGGAATGAGGACTGGGGATTTTTGTGGTTTGGGGTATTTTTGTTTGTTTATTTCTTTGTTTTTCTGGGGGTAGTTTTATCAACCTGTTCATACTGATTTATAGACTATCAAAAGATGATAAACTGTAAGATAAGAAACCCTGGTGTAACATAAATATGATTGGCATATTTGTTATAATTATGTTTAATTGTGATATTCATAATGAATATTAGGCAAATTTTCCTTCTTGTTCTTTGTTTACTAATTGTATTTTTCTTCTGTGACTGTCATTATCAGTAAAGGCACAGCCAGTTCATCTGTTGAGTTACTATCTTTCTACTTCAGTAAAGATACAAAGCATGATAAATTATACAGGACCAAAATATTGTGAGCTACGATTTACAGCCCATCATTTAAAACATATGTAGAAATATGAAATAATTTGTGATGATTAAACAGCCATAATCTAGATTAAAGTAAGGGACTAGATGATCAAACATTCGTCCTCAGAGCCTAAATCCTCCTCACAAACCTCCTGAGCCTGGAAACGTGGGTTAGAAATTTCCCAGACAACAGACTTCTCTTCGGACAGGGACAAGGGAAGAGAGGGAGAGAAGGAAAAGTTACAGGCAACTCTCCTGGGTGGGTTCAGAGCAGTGGGTAAAGAAAACTTTCCTCACATTTCAGTACTTCCACTTACTCTCAGGGTCAGAAAGAGGCACAGCAGGGTGACAGGACGAGTCCCAGTCAGTCTGCTGGGTTGAGCTTTGTGGGTGTGCTCACGTGTTTCAGACAAAAAAAATCCGTTACGGAAGTTCTGGCAATGCCCAACTTCCGACATCAAGTATATTGACAAATAACCAATTTTGAGAATGCAGGATTGTACCAGTTACAGGTGCTGGCGGCTGCAGCAGCGGGGCCTGGCCTGCAGGCCTGCTGTGAGGAGAGACCAGGGCCTGCCCTGGGCTGGACCCAGCCGGTTCCAGCCGGTTCCAGCCGGCTCCAGCAGCCCCACCGCCAGGTACAGCTGAGCCTGTCAGGAAAATGTTTAATAGAAACTCATGGATCAACTTTAAAATAAACGGTAATCCGGGGGAAGATAGCTTTTCCTGTAGTTAGGTTGTTCTTTGATTGCTCCTTGAAGCACATTACAAACTTCTAGTAGACCATTTTTACAGAAGTTCCTATCAAATTTGTCTAGCCAGTGCGTGGTGCTTTTTTCCTCATCCTTTAGGATTTAATAAGTTTTTATGCAAAGCTCGCTGCTTAAGTAGATCTAAGAAGGCCACTTAGTGGCAGAAAGGTCTGTATTTTGGCAACAAGGTAAGTTGGAGCCCCTTCTGTTCATCCCAAGAGGCGAGCAACAGTTAGCAAAGACTGAGTTTCTATCTTCTCTGATATTATTGTATTTCTTGATAACTAGGCAAGTGTTTAAAACCTCTCCTTCTACCCTGAAGGTTAAGATCGTAAGGTGAGAAGTTTTTCCAGTTTTGCCCCAAATGCAAGTAGTCGGTGACAGGATGGCCAGAATCAGGATCTGTACACTGCAAAGCTGTCACACTTGGGGCACAACCTCGCTCAGCTCTGCTGGGTTTGCTGCTGGTACGTGACTGTGGAGTTTGAGCGAGAGCACAGGGCTTTTTTCCTTCACAGCAAGAGTCATGGGGAGCATTCCCTTCATCCACTCAGAACAGCAAAATGGAGTGCTCTGCTGTGTTAGTCTTAGTTCTGCCATGTAATAATTCTTCCAAGTAAAGGAGTGGTAACAGTAAACAAGCTAAGCATTTAAATTTCCACCACTGAGTTCCTGAATTAACCCATTGCTTTCGCAAAACAAACTGCTTATACTGCTTTTCAGGTGTACTGCAGATTGCTGCCTCTCTTACACTCTTTTCAAGTGCTTTCTTTGTAACTGTAAGCTCTTATGATGCTCTGTCCTTTTTTTGAGGAAATTTAAGATGAGAATCACAAGAGTGCTTGTGAAGCACAAGCTGGTACACAAGCACCAGCTGTTTCTGAATCCTGCTTCTGTTCCAGAACAGTTCTGCTCTACTTTGACAGCTGATTTTTTGTCGTACTATTTTGATGAGTTCTATACATGTATACAATGTATACTATTTTTGATGAGTGTATACATGTTATAGATCCTGCTTGCTAGCCAGAACAGTTCTTCTGATGGAAGAAATGCAAAGCGTAAAGGAAGGATAAACATTTGCCAATTCCTGTCTGCTAGTGTAACTTTCACTATTAATTTTAAAATTATATTTGATAGCCATATTAAACATTTCATACACTCATGCTACAGTTACACGTATTCTATCCTCACCTGTGTTCCAGAATATCTAAATATTTGCACTTATACTTTGCAGTTATCTGCATATATATATATATAGACATAATGTTAGCTATTTCCACGTCCACATGGGAATATCAATAAATCACTCTGAAAAAATAAAATGAAGATGGGATTTTTTTTTTGTAATGTCTACATGCTCTTTGCCATTTTGTGCTTTCTAATTGTTTATTCTCAGGATTGTCTTGTAGGAGCTAAATTTCAAAAGCTGAATGTCTAAATAAAATGTATGTATTTAAGTGAGCAAAAGCCCATTTAATTAGCCAGGTTTAGGTTTAACATGTCTAATTTATCTCAGCATGTACAAATATTTGTTCTGGTAACTCCTTCACTCTTTAGAAAAGCATGTTGGCCACTGAAATTTGCCTGAAAAAATGTTTATATTGGAAAAATTTTAAAGCCATAGAAATGGCAGTATACCACTGTTGTGGTTTAACCCTGTAGAGCAGTGAAGCCCCATCCAGCCGCTCACTCACTCCCCCTGCGGTGGGTTGGGGGGAGAGAATGGGAGTGGTAACGTTGAGAAAACTTGTGGGTTGAGGTAAAGGCAGTTTAATAGATAAAGCAAAAGCTGCACGTGCAAGCAAAGCAAAATAAGGAATTAATTGACTATTTCCCATCAGCAGGCAGGTGTTCAGCCATCTCCAGGAAAGCAGGGCTCCATCACGCATAACGGTTACTTAGGAAGACAAACGCTACAGCTCCAAATGTCCTCCCTTCATCCTTCCTCCCCCAGCATTTATTGCTGAGCATGAAGTCATATGATGTGGGACGTCCCTTGGGTCAGTTGGGGTCAGCTGTCCCGGCTGTGTCACCTCCCAACTTGTTGTGCCCCCCCAGCCTCCTCGCTGGTGGGGTGGGGTGAGAAGAAGAAAAGGTTTTGGCTCTGTGTAAGCACTGCTCAGCAATGGCTAAAACATCCCTGTGTTATCAATACTGTTTGTTGCAGTACAAATCCAAAACAGAGCCCCATACTAGCTACTGTGAAAAAAAATTAACTCTATCCCAGCCAAAACCAGTGCAGCCATAAAATTTTCATCTGAATGTACTATACTCAAGTATGTAAATAGTTTTTGGGTTTAAAAGAAAATGCAAAGCCTAATCATGTTTAACAGGCAGGACACAGATTGGCATTTTAAGAATTTAAAAACTTAATTCCAGACTTTCTAGGCACCTAACTTTGAGGGCTCTGTTTCTGTCAGCATATCCCACTTTACACTGAAAAATCATGCACTTTGCAAAATGCTTAATGTGCATATATAAACACCACCTGTCATCAGTGAAAATCATATTGCAAGTAGGATCACAAAAATGCTGACCAAACAGAAGCCTAACTGCAATTATTAAATATAAGATTTGAGGTTTGTGGTGGTTTGGGTGGTTTTTTTGTTTCTTTGTTTGGGTTTTTTTGTTTTTTCCAACAAAATCTACCTTTCAAGTCTTTGGTGGAAAAACAAAAAAAAAGAAGGAAGATTAAGAAATAAAAAACAATATGCATATGTCATTCTGTCTTCCAAGATCAGCTTTGATGTTCCAAGATCAGTTTGGGTAAGGCACATTCCCTAGTCAGAGTAATGCTTTTCTTATTCTTCGCTCATACACAATCATCTCATCTATTTCAGTAAGTTTCCCTTTGTAAAGTAAGAGTCAAAAATAATTACAGTGCGAATGAGGACTGGTTAGTTTCACCTGTTGTGAATGTAATGATGATCCATATCAGGATGTATGGTATAACATTTATTAATTGTTTGTAATTTGCAGTTGTCTCATTCACACAAGGTGTGCAGTGGCGTTGCAAATAGTGTCTCCTGTCCATACCAAAATGGAAAAAATGGACTTGACTATATGGACAAAAGCATCTTGACAGGACACCCTTGAAAAAATATCTTGAATATTTGTCAAAAAGACACAGAAATAGATTATATTTTCATTGTAAAATAAATATGCCTACTTACATTTGAGAACAGAAAAGTATAGTCTCACTGTTCAAAATGTTGTGATACAAAGACCTACTTTAAGTCTTAATCCTTATTCTAAGGAAAAACAAGTTATATAAATTGGGGGGGGGTATTTCTGCCTATGAAAAACACAAAGTAGGGTTCTGTAGTGAAAGGGTTATATTTCTTGCAAAATAGAATGTAGCAGTTTCTTGTATGTGTCTGTGGTTGCAGATGAAGAATCGTGAAAGAAAAAACATTTTATGGACCTATAAATAATTAGAAAAAGAAACCAATCACACCTTAGTCACAGCAAGCATAAACTATTCTTCCCAAAATGAAATTCACATATGTCAGGCTGCATCCAAATTGCATTTCAACGCCTGAGATAGGAAACCTTAAAACAAGGTTTTATTATGGGAATACCGGACACAGTTCTACTCTGTGCTGCATTAACATGATCAATGTTCAAAGCTATAATTAATTTGCCAACTGAAAAAAAAGATACATTGCTTGTAAATGTGGCAAAATTTCAACCCATGCTCTCACATTTAAAGAGCAGTATCCTTCCTGGGTTGATGAACAGTATAGATCAGGGGAAGCCAGCCCGTGGCTCTTGGTCTCCTTGCATTTCATGAGCTCTAAGAGCGGCTACTTTACCAGGGCTACGGCATGTGTTGACAACCACAGGCTGTGCTACGTTGTGAAAGCTTTGTTATCCAAAATCCTCAGTAAGAGGAAAAAAATGAAATTAATATTATGGGAAGCCTTGGCATCAGGCTGCTGGACCTATTCCTCAGTAAGCACTTTAGCCCTTGAGTTTCTCTCCTTTGCCTCTAAACTCTTCCCAGAAATATATTTTCCTGGGTCCTTCTCTAGGATATAGATTATGTTTTTCTTCAATTATTTGTTCTGTTTTGCTTGCAGTAAATGGCTAAGTAAGCTTTCAGTACATGAGGCTGTCAGGCTCCAGAGCAAAAGAAAACATCTAGGAAGGGACATTTTAGGAAGTTAAATGTATCCATGTGGGATTCAGAGCAAACTCAAAAGCAAAAAGAAAAATCTACACAGAGAAAAATACAAGTGTTGCTTGACTCTAACTTGATCTAAAACCAATCTTTTCTTTGCAGATATCAGTTCAGACTCCGCTTCACTGAACTTCTGATAAAACAGCATGGTGTAGGAGGAAGGCTGTTGTCAAGGGGCTGTTACAATTTCGCAGTTTTCAGAATGGATCTCCTGGTCACTGAACCCTGGCAAAGATTAAGGCTTATTAAAGTGAAGTCAGTCAGTTTATGTCTGCAGAATCAGTATGATTAATATAAATAATGCCATAAAAATAATAGCAATAATAAAGAAAACCACAGAGATTTTGATTTAAAAACCACTACCTTGTTAGCTTAACATTGCAAAATCAAGTCTTCTATGAAATTTGATGAATTCTTTAAGAGTTAAAACATTCCAACCCCCATATTTGAGGTCCTGAAGTAAATAGCTAGTTTGACTGCTTAAAGAAAAACGCGCAGAACTTTTTTCTATTACATTGATTGTATTACAGTTTAGATAAGCCACATTTTAAAAAAAAAAAAAAAAGAAAGAAAGAAAGAAAGAAACATGCCATCTTATGAAGTCCTGGAAAACAAAATGTTTTGGAATTCACCTTTAAAAGCAGGCTTTTCTCATAGCTGAAGTGATTCTTGAACTACCTTTTGTTGTGGCTTAATGCCTGCCTGTGTAGGAACTGAAGAGTAAATGGTGATTAAAGGTGACTGAGATATTTTTCAGTTCATTGTTTTCCTCAGCAAAAGGTTATCACAGATAACAGGTTCAGTCCCATGCTGACAGTCATGCCCAAGCTGGAACAGATGATCATTTCTAAAAAATCAATAAAAGTAGAAATGTGGGCATTGACTAGACTAATATTGCAGGCTTGGCTTGCATTTCCTTTGGTATTTCCAGTCAATTTATTTTCAGGTAATGACACTGTATTCTCTGCAGTTCTCCTGAGCAATTTGATCATATCTCATCAATCAATCTGTCAATGCGTTTTAGAAATTCTACGTATTTTTCATATGCTTGCCCTTCACAATGGAGTTTCGAGAACATTCATTGGCTTCCATTAAAGTCTAATGTCATCATTAGGATAATTTCTGAAATCCTTCAAGATATTTGCTTTCAGATAATGAGTATTAAATGCCAGCAGACATTCAACACATAATAAAAATTCTGGGCTGTGGAAAGAATGCAGAGAGGATAATGCATTTTAGAGAATGATTCCTGTGAGGACCGTTCATTTTGTTAGCTTCTAATGAAAGAACACAGAGATAGATGAAACTGTTTTGTGTGGACTTAAATAGTTTGATTAAAGTCATATTTTAAAATATATTGACTCTGCTTGAGTCAAAATAGTGGTTCTCTTCAAAACACAGTAGGAAATGATGTATTTTATTTTTTCTGTACTAGTATTTGTAATTAAAGTTGGAGCCAACTTTTGACTGCATGCTCTATTTGTTTATGTCTTTTTTTTTGCGAGGAAAACTATGTTAGTTTAGGCACAGTGCCAGACAAAGTTAATGGCTTCTTGGCTGCAACTGATTCACATTCAAACAGGCAGGAAGCTCACACCTGCCCCTAGCCAGTCTGCATAGCTGAGTCAATATTTCCCAGAAATAAGCTCTATGTAAGACATCCTTTTCATGAATTATGAAGTCTGGCTTGCAGCGTTCATGGATGCAGCCACAGTAGAGTAGACATGCTTCTGGTACTGCTCACACAAGTGTGGAAGCTACACTTCCCTTTCAGAAATGGCATCATAGTAAGGCTGAGAAACACACAGCAAACGAATTTTTTCATAAACATGTATTTCAGATTAAAAGGGCCCAGAAAGTTAAAGATGGAAGAAAACAATAAGTAATTAAGGACATTTTTACCTGAAATTGATCTCATGTTATTTTATAAGCCCAGGGATCTAAGCTTTTTTTTAATTAAATCCCATCTATTTATCACCTTCTCCATCTGTATCTTCTGACTCTGAAAGTAAAATTGTAACTATATCTTTCTTCTCAAAATTTTCTTTATTGTCGTTAAGTGGTTATGGCTAGATACTATAGGGTTTTTTAATCATTTCTTTAAGCTGTCATCTTACCAGCCTTCTTGTCTGGCAGAAAAAAAACACATTCAGGTAGCCCAGTGGTTGAACTAGCCCAGAAAGATTTTTTTCCCAGCTAATAAATAGGTCTCTCTGCATTTGCTCTCCGGGACATGACCAAACCCCTGAAAACAAAGCACATTTTCTAGAGGGGGTTGTCCTTACTAGCTCTCTTTTTAATGAATAAAATATGGCTTTTCTTGCTAAATACAGACTCAGTGGTGAAAAGGCTCTGGTATCTTATAGAAAAGTGAGGGCAAATCAGTTTTCATTTCACCTTGAAGTCTTGCTTTTTCTGTTACCATAATCTCCAACACTCAATATTTTAGAAGAGTTACACATTTTATGAAGTGTCTGGGTGTATCTCTTTGATAACTACAATTCTCTTTTTACTGAAGCAGTCTTCCCATTGAGGGAAAAGAACATGCATGTCCTGGTTTCAGCTTGAATAAAGTTAATTTTCTTCTTAGTAGCTGGTATAGTGCTGTGTTTTGGATTTAGGATGAGAAGAATGTTGATAACACACTGATGTTTTAGTTGTTGCTAAGCAGTGTTTATACTAAGTCAAGGTTTTTTCAGCTTCTCAGACTGCCCTGCCAGTGGAGGCTGGGGGTGCACAAGAAGCTGGGAGGGGACACAGCCAGGACAGCTGACCCAAATGAAGCCAAAGGGGTATTCCATACCATATTATATCATGCCCGGTATATAAACTGGGAACAGTTGTCCGGCGGGCACTATGGCTCAGGGACTGGCTGGGCACCGGTCAGCAGGTGGTGAGCAATTGTATTGTGCATTGTTTGCTTTGTACATTCTTCCCCCCTCCCCCTTCCTTTCCTGTCCTATTAAGCTGTCTTTATCTCAATCCATGAGTTTTACTTTATTTTTCCCAGATTCTCCCCCCCCCATCTCACTGGGGGGGGGCGCGGGAGCGAGCAAGTGGCTGCATGGTGCTTACTTGCCAGCTGGGGTTAAACCACAACAGTGCTAAAAAGCTCCATGAAAATTTACTGTCTTCAATAATGGCACCAGTCTGGCATGCCTTGAGAAATAACTATGCTTTTCTTGGATGAAAACTACAAAGACTATAGAATTACATTGAAGATAAAAGAAGAGCAAAGAAGCTGGTGAGGCGCCTGGAGCACAAGTCTTATGAGGAGCGGCTGAGGGAACTGGGGTTGTTTAGCCTGGAGAAAAGGAGGTTGAGGGGAGACCTTATCGCTCTCTAAAACTGCCTGGAAGGAGGTTGTAGTGAGGTGGGGGTCGGTCTCTTCTCACAAGTAACAAGCAATAGGATGAGAAGAAATGGCCTCAAGTTGCACCAGGGGAGGTTTAGATTGGATGTTAGGAAAAATTTCTTTGCTGAAAGGGTTGTCAGACATTGGAACAGGCTGCCCAGGGAAGTGGTTGAGTCACCAACCCTGGAGGTATTTAAAAGACATGTAGATGAAGTTCTTAGGGTCATGGTTAGTGGTGGACTTGGCAGTGTTAGGTTAACAGTTGGATTTGATTATCTCAAGGGTTTTTCCAACATAAATGATTCTATGATTCTATGTTCATCTAGATAAGAACAGTAGGTACTGCTTATGCTTTTTTTTGAAGAAATGCACCTTGTTAACATGCTGTTAAAGTTGCAGTTGCAGGTGGGAAATGGAGGATTAGTCTATTAATGCAAAGTAACAGTTGTCCTCCACTCAGGTGGAAAAATTGCAGTGTAAGAAGATCCTTTCATTACATCACATTCTAAAAAAACCCCTCACTTTCTGAGGAATTAATATAAATACTAATTTAATGAAAACAAATACTATAAAAATTAATGTAAAGAACATACTGTAATTACAGTAAAAAGCAACACGATGAAATCTTTGTGAAGCACAGTGAAATTGTGAGCTGTTGGAAGCTGAAGCTTGGCAACTGGATGTCTGAAAAAGGCAGGAAAATTTTTAATATTCTCTCAGCCTTACTTTGAAATTAGTTTTTTCTACACATAGTGAATCTGTACATGTATACTATAATGTCTTGATATTTAGAGAAAAAGTTAGATAGCAGATATTGAAGAACAATGTTCCCAAATTTAGGATCTGAGTACTCCCTATCCTATAAAAGCCTATGTAAATAAAAGGAAACTTCAGTGTCTTGCACAGTGAAATAAGTAACAAACCAGATTGATATCCAAGTATTTTCACAAACTAGAATAAAAAAATATAAACAGCTCAGTTCTTTGTTATTTGGATATACTAAAGCAACAGGTGGATTTTTCATAAATGTTTTAATAAGTGCTGCCTTTATCACTTGGATTTGGGAGTGACATGAGAGTGTTTCTGAGCAATGCGTAGGTTTCACAGAAGTATTTGACTCAAATGGAAATAGTGGGTCTTCAGTACTTTTGAAAAACACATCACTTCAAGTGAGTATACTTAAATAATAGATAAGAAAACTTTGTAGAGATGCACAGCTGAAAACCTCTCCTTCAAGTTCATATACATGAATTCATACCATTCATGTACAACAAATACAAAAGAAACTATTTTGTACAAAGAAAAATGAAATATTATAAGATCAGCTCAAAACATAAATATTAGAAATCACAGGGAAGCACAACGATCAGTAAGAAGCTTAGTAAGCTAATTACCTGTTAAATTCTTTGTCAGGGATCTGACGACAAGTTGGCCATTTTTCAATTTTATGGGTCCATAATAATACACTGACATCATACACCACACAGGAATATGGGGAAATTGATCTAAAACTTCTGGTACTCAGTGAATTCATTTTCCCCTCTTAAAACACAAATCAATTCGTTTAATGAACAGCATTTCATTAGAGAGAGAAATTCAGTGACATAGATTAACTGGGCGACACCCAATATCTAGTGAGTTCTTTTCCTGATTTTTACCATTTACAACCCTCTTCTTTGACTTTTTTTCATTAAATAACTGCTGCACCAGCTAGTTGCTTCTGATTTCCAATAATATCGGCTTGCATGTGGGGGACTCTGACCTACTGAGCCTGGTTGAAGTTGAAAGATAATTTAGAAAATAGCTCTCAGATTTGATGATAAGGAAATATTGCTTCTTGCTTATAATTATACCTTATGGAAAACTTACACGTTTCTAAATTACCTGTAAAAGAAAGCCATATTAGAAGGCCCAGAACAGTCACTCTGTGAGTGCAGGCAACCATATCCAATCTCTTTCTCAAGGTGAAGAACATCCACTTTCTCCAATCTATTTTTGTGAACATCACATCAGTCCCCAGTTCAATTAATAAATGTAGCATTTAATATATTATTGTTTCAATTTTAGAAGAGCCTGCATAAAAGAATTAAAAAACTATAAAATGACAGGGATCCCTAATAAAATCTGTGTTGATTACATGTCTTGAGAGGTCTAAACATTTCTGAAATTTGGAAAATTCTGTAGACACACAGTCTGGGTTTCAAAGATCATTACAATTTTTAGTTTATAGAATATTGTGTCTATCGTAAATTTTTAAGGCCAACAACCACTCAGGTACATGTAGATTTCCAGGACATTTGAAAATACAGACCGTACGTATATTCTTCTGCAACCAGCCAGCCGCTCATATTTAAAAGTGAGTTCTCACAATCGTGTGTAAGTCTTCAGGAATCGGCATACTGGTAAGCACTGGAAACATTGATAGTGACAGTCATCACACATCAAGAAACTAAATAGCTCATTAGAGCAAGGCAGTAGAGGAGAGACATTAGCAGGGAATGACATAGGGGGAGAGGAGAGGATTCCTCTGCTATGGAGAAGAGCACTAAACAAAATGCAACATGTTCCAGACACAGAAATGAGAACAGCTATTTTAAAGCGAGCAAATCAGCAGTAAAGGAGTAAAGGAGAAATCAGCAGTATCTGCCAAGCTTAGGAGTGATTATTGACAGGGGCAGGGAGAAATGGGATGCCAAAGACTCGCTGATGAGTGTATGAGCATCCACCTGCCAAGAGCCAGGGAACTGACAAGTCAGTTAAAGAACTCAGAGAAAAAATATCAGGACTGAAAGCTGTCAGAACTCGGGGAAGCATTTGAAAGGCTATTCACTCTTCCTAGATCCTGTGTTTCTAAAGATAATCTCACTGCACAAAAAAATGTGAAAGAGGATTCTCGTGCCAAAGAACTTTAATTTGTCACTTGCAACACAGACTGAGCTCATGTGACTCTATATGGGAATTATTCACCATATTGTTCCGTTTGTATAAGCCATTATTTTGTTCGGTTACAGGATTTCAGTTAATACAGAGCTGTCTCTTTATAATCACTCTCTGGTTCATTTTGTACTTCACCAAAGAAAAATTTTATGACCTGGTACAATTTCCAAGATAAGATATTTGGAAAAAAAAGCAAACTTCTTTTGAAACATGCAGCACAGAGCAATATGTAGTTAGCAGGTGGTATCAGCATAGTGAGGCTATATGTTCACAAATGTTTAGTGAACGGGAGAGCTCTACCTTGATCCTGTTATATTTGATCTTAATATACTCACCAATGGCTGCACTTTGTGTTGATTTTTATCTTTTCTTGGAGAGGAACCAGGCTGTAGGGTTTTTTTAGTCTGGTAGGCACTACACTGGCACAATGAATTACACATTTTCCCCTGAGAAAAATTTCACGTCAAATATTTATTTTCACATTTATTTTCAAATTTCTATGTAATTGTTCTATAGCTAAAAAATATATATATTCTATACTTTTGATTTCCTTTGTAAGTAATTTTGATCAGCAAACTAAGGAAAAGAATGAAAACCAAATAACATGAATAACTATTGTCAACATTCAAATATATACATGAGAAAACCTACTGTTTTTCAGGGATTTGTTAAACATTTATAGATAGCTTTCAAAAATTAATTTAAGCTTTACCAGTTGTAAGAACTAGATTTGGAAATGCTTCCTAAGGAGGTACAAGACTAAATACTATTTAATCACCTCCAGTGATCACTCCACAAGATCTCCTTTGTGAAGATTTAAATCGCCTTTTTATGTTCAGTGGAAGCCTTCCAGAGGTTCTTCTCTCATTTAGTTCTGCTGTAAATGCTGAACCGTGAAGATATAAAAAGGGATGGTAAATGGCATCCATCTCTTAAAGTGGTGTAGATTAGTATTTCCCCACTGATGTAAAGAGAGTTCTTCAGATTTCCATCAGCTGAGAAGGCGGTGCAGTTTTCTCAGTTTGAACAGTAAGGAACTGAACAGCTGGCACTGATTAAATACAAAACCTGAGGTGTTGATTTACTCTTGACCTCTAGTTTCTGGAGTAAAATAACCACTTAAAGCACTGGACATCGATGACTAGTAAAATAAAATGTAAAATGCTGCAATACCGTACTTAGTAAACCCTAAAAAGGTCTCGGAAATCTCTTGAGTACAGGGAACTCTTTTCATTAACTTTCTTCTCGGGAAAGTATAGTTATTTTCACCATTGCTCTGAAAATATAGAACATTGTTATTGGAAAATTAGTTGTTACAATCAATCCTTGTGTGATTTTTCAATCTTGAGGCTAATTATGACCCTCAAATAATAATAATATTTCACAAGGTATACTGTGATATTACTTATTCATTTATTACTATTTATGAAAAATATTGTGGAAAATGATGCCTTTAGTTTAATTTTTTTTTTATGTCCTTGGATTTCTGTAATAGATCTAGTAGGCTAAAATACTTATACCTAGATGTCAGATTTTGAAAATCCTCCTCACATTTGCTTGTATTTTATATGACAAATGATCGCGTCTGCTTAACTGAGCTACTCATGGACCAATGTTCATCAGGCATCAGATATCACGCGCTGACTCCAGTGTAATGAGACATGCATGACTCTAAAGGAGTACGTAGACGTGATCCTGAATTTGGTGCAGAGACATTCTTCTCTCCTTCATATTTACTAACAAAAGAATTTGTTTTCACTTTTCTTCATGATTTCTGTGTGATAATACTTTATTTATTTATAGTAAAAGCAGTGTGACATACCTCAGCAACTATAATAGGATCTATATTGGGTGTTCTATGAAGTAAGATAACGCTGTGTTCTAGGCAACCTGACATCAACATTCAGAAAACCTCTCAGAGCTCGCATGTACACTCCCTCAGAATTACAGACAACATGGAAAACCTCTAGATGATTGAAGTGCTAACCAGTTATCTTTAGAAATCTCCAAAATGAGCATTCTTTATAGGTGCTTAGTGTTCCCTTCAAATTGACAGGTTGTATTTATGTTGAAAAGTTGAAAATACTATTTTACTGTATCATTTCAAATAAAAATGTAAGAAAACTGGGAATGGGTGTGAGGTTTGGTAGAAGGATCTCATTCCAGAGAGTTTAAAGCCATTTCTATTTTAATATATGTGGGGTTCACACAACATCCTGCAACTGAAAGAAAGGTTTGGTTCAAATGCTCCAAAATTCACAAGTCAGATATTTTCCATAAACACAAAGCAATAGTGTGCTATTAAGAATCATGAATACAATTATTCGCTCTGTTTACCTCACAGAAAATTGACAATGAATGAGTAGGGATGTTTTTCACAAGATCTGCACACAGTAATTTTGCAGTTAGAGCATCAGATAATATACTACATCCTGTTAATACACTTCTCAGAATAGTTAATGCCTACAGATAATGTTTCATGGGTACATTAAGAAAAACAGTAGTAAGAAAAGAGTTAACATATAGTCAAGTATTTAAAACTGATGAATACTTGCTGAGAACTCTGTGGACAGGTATAGATCTCTTCTGTTTCATTTTCTGGTAGGTATTGGCCTGGTTCATATTTTAACTTTAGAGAAAAAAGTATTATCTATTTGGGTCATGTTTATTTAAATATTCCTTTGACATGGAGCTTGTAATACCTGCGCATTACAAACACTGTAAACTGAAATAAAATGTAACCTGCCTGAGAAGACTAGCAAAGTTCCAAACATTTGGTTTTTTCTGGCCGTTTTCTTTAGTACTTGTTTTATTATTCATAAGCACCATCATAAAACAAATTTTATTTAAAAAGACCAGGCAATAAATATGATTTTTAGCCAACTGAAATGTTGCAGAATGTACCATTTCATCATTTGTGCTACTATTCATGCTTGGTCACTAAACAGAAGTTTCCCAGAGGTACTACCTTCTCATCTTGCTGGACTGCCTGATACGCATTTCCATAGAGTTAAGAGGTGTTTGTTTACCATGTTTGTCGTGTTTATATGTAGGGGGGCTTATTGTTTTAGACTGGGTTTTGTTCTGGATGTAAACTACAGTTAATGCATGCTCTTAAATCATTCCCTAAATGAGCTCTATCTTTTCAGGTGGATTAGGAGAGTGAAAGTGAGGTAAAAGAATGCTAAAGGACATACGAAAAAGGATTTTTTAATAGTTTGCAAACTGTTGAGGCCTTTACCAGCCAAGTTGGAATCTTTGTTTCTCTTCAGGTGTGCTGACTCCTAACAGGACCAGTGGTCTTTGTGATGGAAACACTGCGGGAGGAGACTGACACTAGGAAATCTCCACAGTTCCTTTTGATCTGAAGACTCTGCGAAGGACAACACTACACCATGACTCATAAGCATAAGTTAGAGAACTATGAAATTAAGAGGTTAGGAAGGCACTGGTTTAAGACTAGCTATCAAAAGGGGTTTTATCACAGAATCACGGAATGGTTGAGATTGGAAGGGACCTCTGGAGGTCATCTGGTCCAACCGCTGTTCCACCTAGAGGCAGCTGCCCAGGACCATGTCCAGACGGCTTTTGAATGTCTTCAAAGATGGAGACTCTACAACCTCTCTGGGCAACCTGTGCCGGTGCTCGGTCACCCTCACAGTAAAAAAGTGTATTCTGATATTCAGATGGAACCTCCTGTGCTTCAGTTTATGCCCATTGAAAGTCCCAATTACAAATACGAAACTGAAATTTGTAACTGGGACTTTATGAAGTCCCAATCACAAATACTCAGAAAGTTGCTCTCTTTTATTATGTCCCTTTCCCGAGTGATTTTTGGTCAGCATATATATATATATGAGTATATGCGTGTATATATATGTGCGTGTGTAGGCATATGTATATATGTATGTGTATGTATATATATGTAAGTACATGTATATGTATATGATGTATGCATATGTGAATGTGTGTGTATATATACGTATATGTGTGTGATCCAAAAGGTCCATAGCCCTGTGAGGTTACTGTAAAGGACTGAACTGAATACAAAGATACTGGAATTAGGATTTGAAGGAGAGTGGTTTTATATAAATGCTTTGTGACCCATAAAGATTTTATGGCAAGCCATTTCTAAGAGTGTCAAGTCAGTTGAAATGTATTTGATGATTTAGAGTCAGGTAGAAAATTTTAAGTCTAAATTTTTTTCAGGTGGTTGGTAAAGTAGATGAAGACTGTTTAAAATCCTGTATTCTTGTTAGCAGCAATTAAGAACCTGGACATATTCACAAAAAAAGGACAAGAAAAATTCATTGTTAAAATGCATCATTATTATTGCATTATTATTATTGCATTGTACAATTTCTTTAAGCTATTTTAACAATAGTTAAATGATCATAGTATAAATACATCATCGGACACAACTAAGAAAAAGTCTGTAAAAATTAGTGTGAATTATGTTAAGTGCTGTGTATTATTTTAACATGTTTACTTCAAGAACTTATCTATAAAATGTTTATGAAATCCATGAAAATATATAAAGGTGTACCTTGTGATGTAAACGACCATAAATTGAGACTGGCTGTTGAAAATATATGTATTTTAGCTTTATAACCCATATTTCCAAGAAGAAAGAAAAAAAATTCATAATAAACATAATTTAGTTGCACTTTGTGAATAAACTTGTCACTATTTATGGCTCTAGTGGGATCCATATTTGTTAAAATGCAAACAGGAACCCATAACTATGATCTACGCAAATGAGTAATAATATATTATTCAAACAAACCTGAGGTCTGACTGTTTTTCATTCAAATACTTTTACATTTGCTGCTTCTATAAGTAGCTATATTTAACACTCAGAAATAAAGCTTGTTTTTCTTGTATGCTATTAATGAGTTTGTTTTATGTCTTACTGTATATACAATAAACGCCCTATAAATTCCTGTGAAAAGTAGTCTCAGCAGGCACATTAAATGTGGGGCTAAAACAGATCATTAACCTTATCTAATTTTACCAACTATTTAATTTAGCCATTTGCTGAATTATTTTCTATTTGTGTTAGTGTCAACCACATGAAAAGTGAAATTGAATCCAATTTTTATTTGATGTGAAGTAAATACAAGTTCTTTCAATTTGCTGAAAACATCTACAAAACTTGATTGTCAAGAGGTCTGATTGCTATATGAAAAGTCTCATTTGATTTGCCATAATAAAGAGCAAAGACACTGAGAAATACTGAGGTGTATTCAGCCTTTGAAGAATACACTAAATTTGACTTTTCTAATCTATCATTAATCCAACTCCATGACATTTTATAACCATCAAATCACTGCATTAGGCTGTTTCACAATAATCGTAATTATGCAAATCATTTAAATGGCCAAAAATAACATAAAAAGCAGATGGAAACATCAGAAATGAAAACCGGCATTGGTATTTCTAAGCTTCTGAGCAGAATCTCAGGGATCTTTATTGAGCCTGAATTTTGCTGTGATGTTCTGCAGTTCAAAGATGCTTAGATTTCCCTTCTAAAGATTTGTCTGAAGACATCAAGCTCTTTGTCTGCTTCAAATTTCTTTAATGAATCTTAACTCTTTAATTTGACGAAGTCTTCTATAATACCGGGAGCTTCACCAACTGTTTTTGTAGTATCATTACTTTAAATGTCACATTTAAAGTCAGCCGTTTTAGAGTTTCTTACTGTACAGCAAAGCCGTGGGTACAACTCAGTCAGGGCTACTAATTCAACAGGAAATCCAAACGTATACTAAGCATGGTGCCAGAAACAGAAACAAACACAATAGAAACTGAAGGTTTAGCAAAATGGAATATTAAATAAAAACAAGATGAAAATATAAAGGCTTGGTCTTGTTCCCAGTTGACAGTGTAAATGTTGTACTGTTTGATTTTTCTTTAAGATGGTTAATCTGTTGGTTTCATACAAGTGTAATGATGTAAATTTTGCTGCAATCATTCCTCATCTAATAGCTATGTATGTGAAAATTGGAGATCCAATTTTGTATGATGTTTACAGTTTCTGACTGCTCTCTGAGAAATCCCAGGATTTTTTTTTCAGTGCACCCTGAGTTGCAATGTGTTTTGCAGGGCCAGTGGGTAGCACTGTTGTTCAGATTGGGTTCTACGCCCTGGAAAGGTAGTCACAAAGAACTCAGAAGATATTGGCTTTGTAAATGAGGATGCAGCATTTGCATTTAACCTCACTCAGCAATAACATAAACTAGACTGAGCCATATTGAAAACTGCAACAAGCATGAATGAGGACACATGAAGAGAGGGTTGACTGCTCATGGCAGACATGATAATGCTTCTGTTTGGATGGAAGGGACTAGTTCTACATATCATCTAGAAACACAGAAAGTGACTGGTGAGGGCAGAAGAGCATTGTGGTAAACAAAACAAGGAAGGTCTTGACCTAGCATCAAAGAATGGCAAAAGGACCAAAGAACTTGTACTCAAACAAACTCCTTCAACCATTGTTTTGCTTATTTTTAGCAGATGCTGGAATAACTTTAGTGAAAATTTTGTTTGTTGATTATGACAACACTAAGCAATTGGTCAATAATGTGTCACTGTACTTTAAAGTGTCAGTTGCCTCAATGTTGGGATAGCTGTGCCCACCTCTTAAGAGCTCATCCAAGAACAGACTAAAAATATTCTCAGCTGATGTGCAACAATGCTCAGGCAACAAGTATGATTTGTAATCCTTCTATCTCATCAATCATGAAAGTCTGAAATTCATCATAGATCCATTTACTTCGTGACAAGTTACTCTCTTGAAAACCTGTGGCCATTTATTTGGGTTTGAATGTCTTTTTTCTGCTAAAAGGTATTATTTCTGAAGCAAGCTGGGCTATAGTCCTATAGCTGGGAAGACACTTTATAGCAGAAACATGAGAACTCCAGGTAGAATCGTGTTGAAACTGCTTAAGATTTAGTGGCAATTTGCTGAACTTGAAATATTCAAGACCTCTATACTACGTTGCATTATCAAATGCCCTATGATGAGAAGTGGACAACCCCAGACACCAGTTACTTCCTCGCTTAGCTAATGTACTTTTGTTCACAAGCTTAGCAAGCTCCACTTCTAACCTAGTCAGATGTTTTGCACCTACTGTTCCAAATGAAGAACTCTTCCAAACATTAGTTGTTCTACAGATGGGGGAACTTCTGACCCTTAAGTTAATTTTTTTTTTTCATATATTTCTATTTGTTCTCATGTCAATACTGGGCTTCAATGTAAATAGCTAATGTTTTTCTTTGGTAAATCCACTTTGGACAAATTCTAAAATCAAAAGATACATAAATACAAAATCTCCTTTTTATATCAATTTCAGAAGACATACTTCAATAGACACTAAAATAACGTTATAAAATTTTACTGAGAGGAAAATTGTTAACTTTTAACTTTTCGAGTTAAAATTTGAACAAGATATGAATAAGGTCTTTTCTTTCCACATACAGAAAATGGAATCAATGCTCATTTAAAAAAAAAAAAAAAGAAAAGAAAGAAAAAGAAAGAAGAAGGCATCTATCTTAGTGCCAAATTGCCCTATCCAGCCAGGCTTTCCTTCACAGTCTGTTTTAAAAACTCACAGTTCAGTACAAATCTCAAAAGACTAAAAAATGCAATGCACACTGTTTGTAGAAGGAACAGGATAGCTTACTGATGTGTCATACACAGGAGCTAACATCAATATTTTCCCAGTTATTCTTCTCCATGGATGCACAATTTGATGTATGCTCAATGGAGCAGAAAGTGCTCGTTTACTTTGCTGTTTTTGAAAAGATGCATATCCTTTCTATTTATGTGTATATCCCATATATCTCTGCTTGTCTTTCAGATTTGCCACCTCTTCCTTTTGTAACTCTCCGTTGTGGTTTCTTGTGTTACAATGTCTACGTGGTTTTGCTATCTTGTGGTCTTTGTGGAAGAGTGCATGCTGTTCAGAAACTTCTAAGGCAAGCCACTTCACTTTCAATTCTTTGTTGCAGACACTGTATTGCCTCTTCCATCCAAAGCCAAAGCTGACTTAGCCCGGACACCAGGGAATCACTAGAGCAGTTGATACCCATCCTTGTTTCCTGTTATTCTAATTTGTCTGGGGAAAGGTAGTGAATTTTACATGCCCTCTGATAAGTTTAGAAGCTGAATTGTGGAGCAAGAAGTGAAAGCCAGAGTCTCATTTAACTAATGAATAGAAATTATGGAAATGACTCAAGTATATTGTTGTGGTTTAACTCTGTCCAGCAGCTCAGCCCCATCCAGCTGCTCGCTCACTCCCCCCACATTAGGATGGAGGAGAGAATCAGAAGGGTAAAAGTGAGAAAACTCATGGGTTGTCATTACCATCCTTAAAACATAATTACAACAAAATTTGAAGCAAAATATTTTATAAGCTGAGTGTAACTATATTCAGACTATGTCTGCTGTCTAAAACATATAGCGCATGTTTGAATGGCAGTAAGTTTATTCCTTCAATGGCTACAAACCAAATAGTTTCTAATTAAATTGGTGATTATTTTTGGAGACAAAATATTGCTGACATACTGCCTTTTCAGTTTGAACAGCCTCACAACTCAATTTCAAAATTTATTGTGGAAGAGGAAGTAAATTTAAAAAATAGAGAGCTATGCAACTCATTGTCTTTCCCAAATTTGAGCACTTCCTATGTGATTTCCACGCATTTTATAGAACAACTATTTACATGGAGCTCTGCAGATAACTCTTGCCAATACAGAGACTATGTTTTCCTTCAACCTTTGAAGAATAATAAGCAAAACAAAAACAAAACTGGATATTCTCATAGTTTCAAGGAGAAAAATCTGCAAGGACAGACAGGAAAATGCTTTCAGTTTTCATCACATCGTGCATAAATGCAGTCAGAAGTTATTTGATGTAATGCAGCATGAGGCTACTAGAATAAATGTGCCTTCATCAAGTTCTGTGCTACTACAACTGGACTGCTTCTGGTATTTAAGAGAGGCTGAATATTTCTATTTTGAAGATCAATGCATAAAAGAGATCTGTCTTTGTTACCATAGCTTATATATAACCTGAATCCTCACCTGTATCTCACACTTGTGTGCTCCAGAAATAAAAAAGTTAAACTCTTCTTCTATACAGATATACATTGTCATTTCCTAGTCGCAAAACTAATTAAACATATTTTCATCAAAGCAATGTGAAATTATGAGCAAAAATAATCAGAAATTGCAGCATGCTTTATATAAAATGTTCCTCTGCAAGTTGCAGTATGTATCCACACACTCTGTAGGGCTCTCTGTGGCTAATAACGAGATCATGCAGCAGCTCTACAATCAACCGGACACATGAAGTCTTTCTCCTCTGGTTACCTCTTATTTTCAGGAAAAAAACCAAACACCATAACTTTGTTTGATACCTTTTTTTCTCAAGCATTTAATCAATTTAAAAAAGTTAGTGGAAAGAGCTCAGAGGCAGAGACAATTGTACACACAGGGCTATGTCTGCACAAACATAAGTGCAGGGAGACTGTGGTCTAGATCTGAGGTCAAGTACCACAAACTGCCTCCAAATCTTACTTTTTACTGTATGGAACGCAGCCCAGACAGCAAATGTTTTCCAGCATTAACATCAGTTACCTAATATGTATCCCTTTCCTTTCTGCCTACATAGCAAATAGCCCACAAATCTGCTGGACAGTCCCTTTAAAGTACAAGAGATATCATACAAACAGATTTATCCAAATTGTTGTTAAATAAAAAGCTGAGGAAAAAAATAGAGTCAGTACAGTCTCCTCAAACGGGACTGAAACTGGCAAGAAAAGCATCTTCCTTCCCTGCCTACACCCTGTGCTCAGGAGGGAGGAAAGACTACTGCCGTCTAAGTGCTTTCTGACATTTTTTTTAACTTGCTGCCAGAGAAAACGAGCACGGCCACCACTATTACCTAAACTGACTCAAATATCTAAAAATTATAATCAGAGGATGTGTCTGCTCTTGTTCAACATTTGAATTTTGAACTGTGAACAGTGTTAAAATAAACACTGTGTATTTTTTTTTTCAAGGTTTGAATCTTGAACACCTTTTTTGCCTGTTGACTTTTGGGAAATTGATTTTGGGGACTAGAGCAATATTTTTGGACACTCTTCCCTGTAGATGTTTTGAGGCACAGTCAAAAGCTTTTTTTTTTTCTTGAGGTTTTTGAAAGATGCTGAAGTTGTTCAGGACATATAGTTATAAAGCTATGGGTTTTTCCCATCATACTTCCCATGGAAACAAAGCTAAAAAAGAATCCATTATTTCTTCACTAAAAATAACAAGTTCTCACTTATTTCTTTTGTGTACCACAATCAGTGTTGCCAGATCTTACAACCTTATCCTGAATCTTGTGATTCCAGAGTTCTTCTTGAGGACCAGCATTCTGGAGGCTTCAAATTAGTAAGCTTCCCTTTAATTCTCTATTTCACTATGGCCACATAAGAGGAAAAAAAGGTAAAACTTCAGGAAACCAAAGCTATTTTGCTATTTCTCTGTATAAAATCCAAATACTATCCTCCTTCTATGCCGAAGCTAGTTACTGCCAGTGTATTTCTAGAGAAGCTCTCCAAACATTCAGAGATTTCCGTGGGGGGGGGGGGATGCAGCACATCTTCTGACAGAAAGAGATGGTCCATTTTCAAAGATCTCTGCATGTTAAGAGAGGTAAAATGAGACCTGCAACTGTGAGAGATCAAGGGCTGGTGATTGCCTGGATTCTGAGCGTGTGTGGAAGGGCTCTCTCTGTCCCACTCATTTTTTCTCACCTTTCCCAAATCTTGCTTGCAATGCTGGAATTCAGTTCCGTATTCTGCAACTGTCTGACTGAAGCATGTAGCAGCCCTTGCATACAGTGTTAAAATAAATGCTATGTATTTTTGTGTTCTTGTTCCTTATGGGACTTAAAAAAAAGAAAGTGAAAAAAAAGTGAAGCTAGAAGGAAAAGTTGAAATGCAAAATCTATTTACAAGAAATTATCCCTGCTTTATTATGGCTTATTATTGTCCTGGTTTCATCTGGGATGTAGTTAGCTGTCTTCCTAGTAGCTGGTACAGTGCTATGTTTTGAGTTCAGTATGTGAAGAATGTTGATAACACTGATGTTTTCAGTTGTTGCTCAGTAGTGTTTAGACTACAGTCAAGGATTTTTCAGCTTCTCATGCCCAGCCAGGGCACCTGACCCAAACTGGCCAACAGTGTATTCCATACCATGTGACGTCCCATCTAGTTTAGGAACTGGGAAGTGGGGGGCAGGGTTTTTCGCCGCTTGGGGACTGGCTGGGTGTCGGTCGGCGGGTGGTGAGCAATTGCCCTGTGCATCATTTGTACATTTCAATCCTTTTATTACTACTGTTGTCATTTTATTAGTGTTATCATTATCATTATTAGTCTTTTCTTTTCTGTTCTATTAAATCGTTCTTATCTCAACCCAGGAGTTTTACTTCTTTTCCTGATTTTCTCCCCCATCCTACTGGATGGGGGGGGAGTGAGTGAGCGGCTGCGTGGTGCTTAGTTGCTGGCTGGGGTTAAACCACGACATTATTGATTTTACTTTTAAGGGTAAAAATTATTTCTGATAACATCTGGGAAGCAAATAGACATGACAGTAAAATACACAGAGACACATTAATTCCACAGAGCAGGGCATGCTTTTTTTTCATTTCTTTCTTTTATGGAAATGTGGGGTTTTGTTTTCCTATACATTTTTCACTAAAAGCATACTTCCCTAGCTCCCTGAAGCATCCAGAAAGAATAATAAAATACCTCATCTGAAAAAAACCTGCCAGTTCTAGTTGAAAATATATTATCGGTTTCTGCAACTCTTATTGTTGTTTTTAAGAAAAAATGTGTATTTTCCACATCTCCCAGATACACCTTTGTAAACTATTCTCAATAAATTTTGTATTCAACACATAGCTGTTTACAAAGAATAAATGAACGAATCTATATATACACAATTCGTATTTTGTTTAACAATTTATCTTACAGAAAAAGAAAACCAAGGAAACTTCACTTTCTCAATTAGCTTCTGACAAACATTTTCTTGCTGGATTGTTCAAGAGTAATAAATTATTTCTTACACCAACCTGACTAATTTATTTCTGAATTCATGATCTGTTTCCAAGATGGTAGTAAGAATACTTTCTTCAGCATTATTTTGGCACCTGTGAATTTTAGGAAAGTTTTCTGCATATGCAGGTACACAAGAACTTATGCTTGCGTAATACTCATAGGGATATAATACCTTTTCCTTCTGTGAAGATTCTTGGGGAATAAGGTCTGCTTGTTTGTGAAAACAAACAGTGAATAACACATGTTTTGTCTACAGCTTTCCCAGTCATGTATTTGAATATCAGATTATTATGGTGTCTCCTCAAACTGTGAGCTAGCAGCAACGAGTTTTTAATGTATTCTGTACTGTGTCATGTATTGACGAGTGGTTTTTAATTGCCTCCTAGAGAATCTGTGATTGTGTTTCCCCATTTCTTTACAGGTGTGCATATTCTCAATAATGGCAGGGACGTGTCACTTTTCATACAGAGGTTGATAAGTTCTTGTTAGTAAAAATTAGAAATTTCTTCAAGAGCAATCCTTACATTATAAAGCAGAAGACCTTGGCTTATTATTCCTGGTAAATCTTTATTTACTTGGCATTCATAAGAAGTAACCCAATGTTTAAGTGGACAGAGTGAATAGTTCCACAGAAGACTTATATGGTTTTTGCCTTGCTGGGCCTGATGTTGTTCTCAGTGAGCTGGATTCCAAACTTTGGAAAAAGTAAGCTTCCGCATATGAGGAGAATGATTAAAGTGCAGAAGCTTTCCAGTGCTCTGAAGGCTGCAGTATTCTTTTTAGTGAAAATCAAAGTCACGCTGCTCTGTGCAAGCTGTTCTAGCAAAATTCAAACTATTTTGGAAAAGGTAAAGAGAAAAAGGTATCTGGCAGCTGTGGAGGTTTTTCTTCAGAAAGCCATTTTCTTGACTATTTTATTCCTGTTGTCATTATTGTTATTACTGCAACAAATTCATTAGTGAAAAAAGGTAGTTCTTACTTTCACAAAGGGAATTTTATCTTGTTCAATTATTTGGAGAGCTTGTTGAGCTTCTTGGGCTTTAATGATCCAAGAATGTAATTTTAGGACAGAGGCTGAAATCAGAAAATTAGAGCTCAATGAACTGTTTCAAAAAAACACGTGAGCTGATCTGAATAAGCCACAATTAATTCAGGTGAACCAAACCACAGTATCATGAATTTAAGCGTACTGGTTGATACTCCCGCGGTATTGGTGCCACACACTAGCTAAGAGACAGTCACTCCCAGCTCGCAGCTGCACGATCGCACCCCAGGCTGCAGAATGGGCGGCAGGGCTGTTCCTCAGCTGCCACAGCTCACGGTTCAGCGTATTAAGGTAATATGAAACGAGTGCAAGTTCAAGCAGATATCCTGGGTTGTGATTTGTGGCTGCTCAAGGTGGATGTTTTGCTTCTTCAGCTAGTGCGGATGGCAGTGCGTTGCAGAGGGTGGGCAGGTGGGGAAACGTGCTGCTCAGAAAGCCCTCGCGAGGATTGCCCGAGGTTGTGATTGAAAACCCTTCATGCAAGAACATATTGACATTTGCATTATCACATCACGAGTGCACCCAAGAAAGTTTTGTTGTCCTAAAAGCAGCCTGTTCATCTAGGGAGGAAAACAGCCCAGGAAAGTCAACACAGTGAGGAGTGGTGTTGGTACCTTTGCTCAACAAGCTGCAGGTCTCCTCCCTATCTGGTTCAGCCTCCACTTAGAGCAGAAATCTGAAGACAACATAATCAAGATGTCTTGTAAAGTTTATTTACTTGTAAAAAGTATTGTAATCCTATTGACCAAAACTAGAAGTGATCAATAAATATTCAAAGATAATTATGGTAGTTACAAAGTAAGTTTAAAGCAAACTAGAATTAAAGGTATTTCATAGATGAGTACCTCTTTCATCCTTGTTCCTCTCCCTGTGTAGGTGGTTACACAGCATGAAACTAGCAAAGCCTACTTAACTTCCCACTAGTCATTTAAAATGTGTTCCTAATAACAGAAACCTTAAAAAAAAAGGCTATTTTTTTTTTCCATTTTAACAGCTCTTCTTTCAGTTACAATCTGACATTTTGAAGGGGAGAAGGCTTCAGCCTCATTCATTCACAAAGGGAGTCTCTGTTGGTGGTGGAATGATACTGGAGCCTGTGTCATACTGTTACTTAATGCTGCATCTTCTGTAACTTTGATATGTCTGGCTTTGGGCTTATGGTATTAACAGCATACTGTCTATTGAATCCATCTTAAATGCAACTATGCACTAAGGAGGAACTGTCAGTAAATGGTGGATGTCTTCTTGGCACACTTGAATTGTGGTAGGAATATGATTCCTAATAAAAAAGAATGTAAACATAGCTCTCTTAATGCTTACCTTTTCCCTGTAAAGAATTGCATTCAGCCTTGAAAAGTCCACGGGAGCAAGTACTAACCAGTAAAAAGTGAGCCACACACAAGAATCCTATCCTGGATGCCAAACATGTTAAATTATGAAATAAATACCACTGATTCCACGCTTCTGGAAACACGTTTAGTGAGATGAATTCATGCATCTCCCATGATTCGATTCTGCACAAATTATCGTTAATCATAGATTCATAACTGAAAATAATGCATTAAAATTTGGATAATTTTTAAAAAAGAAAATATTCGTGTACTTTAATACTTCCATTGAATGCAGCTTCATAAAGCATATGCACATAAATATAGAGAAATGTTTGTACATAAAACATAGTTGCCCTCTTGACAGGCTGTAAGTATAGATTTAATGTTACTGCATTCTTAGGTTTATTTCTCATTCCAAGCTGTGTCAGCATAGCCTGTAAATGAAGAATAGGCTTTGGCCTTTGCAAAAGGTTTTTCTGTGTCTGTTGAAGCTCTAAGACATGCAGTTCATCAGCAGCTACTGGGAAAAATGTTGTTATGCTTTGCTCATACTTTCTTGCCTGAGGAGCACAGAAGCCTCTCAGACTGGTGTCAACAGAATGGCTTTCAAGTTAATTGAAAAGTATAGTCAATCTGCTTGGGATTTCTATCACTCAGAGCAAAGGGAAGAATTGTATTTAACCAAGCCTTTGTAGTGTTTATGCATGATGTGTTCTAAGTGCCGTGTCAGGCCCTAGATGAAAAGTAAACAGGTAAACATAAAGGAATTCCTTAGAAGCACTGCAAAAAAAGTCTTACAAAAAGCATCACCTTGGCAATACATTGCTGGGATGAAGCCTTTTAGGGCTCCAGTTCATCAAATTCAGAAGTGTTCAGCTGACCTCGATGAAATTACTGTCATCCTCAGACATTTCCCTAGGTTGCTATCTAAACAGACCCTGGTGAAGTCACTCATACAATTCAAAAATCTTACTGATCTCTGTCAGTCTGAAAAAGTCATCCATCTTTCGCTTTGGGGAGAACTTAGGACTGATGATATATGATTTTGGAGTCCTTTTTTTCATGTGCAACGGTCATTTTGAGTGACAATGAGCAAGTCATCTGATCTGTGTAACTGTTGTAGTACAGTGTACCTCTTGTCTAAAATTGTCTTATGAGTAAATATCCTTTCCTGTCTTTTTGAAGATCACATACTGCAGCTGGACGTCCAAAAGTGCTTTTGTAAAATTTACCTAGAATGCAAAGCCTTTTAACCATTTTATGAGTATGTATCCGTCCTCTTTCACCCTTTTTCTCTCTTATTTTACATAATCAAAATTAAGACTATTATTGTAATTTGAAAAACTTTATAGTCCTCCCATTTTAAGGCTACTCTCTTTTTCTACTAAAGCATGATGTGAAAAAGTTAATTTTACTAGATCATAGCTTAATTTTCTGAACTGTAATCAAAACTGCTTCTCTATCTGTAGATGTATTTACCATTTAACGCCAGTATGATTCTGTCATAAGCAGGAATTTGGCTTTTACAAACTTATATGAACTTTTTATGGAGACACACAGTCAGAGTTCACCTCAGTAGTGCTCCACTTGTGTGATTGAGCCTGCTAAATCAAATTCTACAAACTGACAACTTGAATGGTCTTTGTAACAACAATCAGTGTATGTTCTGTTTTACACATTTTTTAATGTGAGGCATATAGGCAAATAATTTCCCTTTTTCCTTTATTGTTATCAGCAAAAATATTTATTTATCTCATAAAACTTTAAATACCCACTGCAGAATTAACTTGCCTTATTCCTCCCGTTCTGGTGCAGTGAATGGACTATATCTGACTCCTAAGTGAAAAATAACGTTAGTTTAAGTAATTCTGTGGAGAAGTGTGGTATCTTCTAGGTCTATTTAAACAGCTGGAGATAGTGTACAGCATTTCTGGACACTATTATATGACATTTTAAGATTTTGCATTTGCCAACAACCATAAGAATATGAGAAAAAATGTGTCTAAACTACAAACATAACTATGAGGATTGCAGGCACAAATATATTATCATAAATAAAATTCTGCATATGGGTTACACACATATGACAACAGGAATGTACAATGGTGAAGGAAAAAATTGACTCATACATGTGTCCCTGAATAGTTTTAAAATCTTGAAAATTGACATAGAAAGCATAGATAACTAGAAAGGATTTGCTATCTCCTCCCAAAATGTGGTAGGTGACATCTACTATCCACATTTTATTTGAACTTCTGACAGCTGCAATACACAGTCTGTATCGCTGCTGTTATCTTTCTAAGGGAAAAAAGATTGCCTTCTGGCTGGCTTATACACTATACTCAAGACAACAAGCAATGGGCTATGACACAGATTGATAGAGAACATTTTATTGCACTCACCGATTGTCCTACAGTGCAGAAAGCTTTATGCAACACAGGCTTTATATAACAATGGGCTTTGAAACACTGCTTTTGTGTATCTGCAGATACTCTTATTTTTAATAAAAGAAAATTATTATTATTTTTTAAAATTAACCTAAGAATAGAGGTGATATTTCTTATTTTGTGTGGCTATTCACAGCACCTAAGGCAATTGGAAGTGCACTGTCTTGCTTTTATCAAATTGAGAAGTGGTATTGTCAAGGTAAAACATATATCATCCCCTTTACCAGCGTTTTTACATGTGCCTTGTTAAGAAGCAGGTTTTACAGATTTTTCTAGCAAGACAGTCCCCTTAGAATGCCTTCAGAGTCCGTGAGGAAGAAACTTAGAAAAACAAAGCTTTACAGGCTGTTGTATGGCTCCCTCCATGTATACAAACAAAGCTAAAAAAAAGGAAAGAAGAAAACACATAATGTAACAATTTAGATCTATGTGATTGTAAGCTCATAAAATAAAAACAAGCATGCATTCTGTACTGAGCTAAATTATAAACAGTGCTAATGTCATTAGCATAGTGAATATGATGCCTGGAATTCATATGAATCTTACTGGATTTGCAAATAGCTCTCTCTGGTAACTCTTTTCAAAATCTTATTTACAAGCTCCAAACAAAGGATACTTCTGCCAGACAAACAGGAATTATATCCACAGGTGTGTAATATTATATGTGCAAAAGACTTTATAGATTGCTATCCTTACATATTGATGGTAGTTACCTGAACTCTAGCATGTTGCTCTTTAATCAACAAGGCTTAGGTGCTTGCTGCAGTGCCTGAATAAATGAAGCTTGAAGGCAATTGTAATGTTGAGTTTATTAAAAAAGTTTATATGGACATCATCATTCTTTACACCTTCATGACAGCTCAAGTTGCCAATAGCAAATAACACGATGAGCAAGGCTAATGTCAAGCCAGCTTGGAAAACAGCCACAGTCAAGCAAAGGACAAACAATAAGATGATGAATTATGATATACAATGATTTCAAATCTGTATTCAACCATGTCTTGTTAGGACAATCTAGGGTATTTCAGTATCATTTCCTGTGTAAGTGAGTTCATAATATTTGCATTATCATAATCAAATTTAAAAGGATAAATGAAGAAAAGTAACAGGGGTATTTAATTTAAAAGATGCAAAGATGGTACTGCAAAGGCAATTTTATGTGCATGTGTGTCTACAGCATGTTAGAGACTTGGGATTATGAGAAAAAAATAATTCAGTTTCTAAATTATTTGATACTTCAGTGAAAGATAAAAAAGCAGTCAATTTCTGACAAGAAAAAATGCTGATGAAGAAAAAGTTGATGTCTTAGAATCTAGAGTTTCTCTGTATATAAGATACTAGTAAGGTACACAGGAATTTAGTCCTTTTCATTATTTTAACAATGAAATCAAGGATTGTTAAACTGAATTCCTGTGGAAGAGTTCCACTAGTGTGTATGTGCGCATGTGTATATGTGTTATTCCCCTGCTGCCTCTGTTAAACTTCTAGTCAGTCGATTTCAACTGTATTTGTTAGAAATATAGCCCTCAAAGATAACAAAGTTTCTAAAAATTCCTTGAAAATTTTCTGTAAATAAAGGAAAGACCCGTCTCTTGGAATGTTACCTGATAGAGAGGCAACAGTATGAGGGCATTCCTTGTTAGCTACTAGGTAATCCATTCTGGAAGAGGAGCAGAAGAAAATTAGTTTGTAGAGAAAAAGAAAGACTCTCCAGCACAGAGAACATTTATTTGGTACACATCAATTCTTGGACGCTGAATCCCATTGACAATGATGGATAATGATGAATATGAGTCAAGAGGAAACCAAGCTCCATTTATTCCAGTGCTCATGGCCCTAGTTATTTTGGAAATAATTTTGTTTTAAATATGTTGAATTATGTCCTCAACATAGGTTGCCATGGGTTTGCAGAGGAAGATATGGTTTGAGCTTAAGTGAAATTGGTTGAGATGTTTATGGGTGTTGTATATAAGATTTGAAACCCAGGGCATAGTATAAGAAAGATAAAATCATGTGAACTCCTCCCTTGGTAGGGATTGAACAGTATCTCAGCCTTGAGAAACTTGGAAGACACTATGGACAGAGGTGAAGTTCACTTGGAAACCATGAGTTCAGCTATCTCAGGCACAATGAAGTGTCACAAAAAGGTGGCACAGAAAAAATAAAGGTTGTCACTCTGCACTAGTCTTATTCAGACAGTGGTAAATTTGAAAAATGGCCTTTTTGGAAATAAAGGCCACTGTTAGCATTCTAAATATGTCAGAGTTAACCTACACAAATCTTTCCTTCTCAGCTCTTCCAAGTTTCCAAGCTCCATCAAAACTGCATATAGATAGTTCTTCAAGGTGATGACCAATTCACCTTTTCTGATGTTAAGATAAATGTGGTCGTCTAAACTGTCTTTAAACACAGTGCAGTTTGACTATTGAAATGCATGAAGCTGAACCTTAATAACTAAAAGCGATCAGCAACATTACCAATTTGCTGCTGAATTTCATGTGATTCCCTACTAATTCTTCCACAAAAAATCTTTATGGCTTTAATTCAGTTTCCTTCTTTGAAAAGCAAAGATTTTTCCTAACTTATGAAAACTCAGCTTCGATATGTTGTTTACATTCTACCTTCACAGTTACAAACTTCTTACCAATGATTGCCCTACTCTTCTTACAGCATTTCTGATAGCCTCTGTAGAACTCCAGTGTTTGAGGGCAATAGGAAGGAATTTTTAAAGAACTGACTGATAGATGAAATCTTGGTATATACTTCAGTCTTTGTCAGTAGGTTTTGTGTTTTCTATATCCTTCAGAATAAAAGGTATTGTATAAAGAGAAGAAAATTCCACATCCTAAATAAGCAGTTCAATAGTCCTTTGGTTATGGTGAAAAAGACACTTCAGAAGGATGTATTATTTCTCAAATATCCCTTGTGACTCTTGAAGCATGTTTTATAACAGATGGCAGCAAAATTTCACATATAGGGGTGCTTTAAAATTTTTCAAGCAATTCAATGTTACAAGATATCATTTATAGTCTAGATAATACGTTCTCTGTCCAAAAGGATGGGGCCAATACAGACAGCTTCAATAAACTGGCTTTACCTCACACCTCCCAGTGTTTGGCTCTAGGGCAAGAGCTGGGACACTAGTGGATAAAATTATCATTGCTTGTCCTGCATTTAGGCATCATAACTCCATCCATCACACATTATAATGGTGACAGTGCCGATAGGATTTGATCAAACCTGTTAACATTACATTGTGTCAAGGAACATTCTGCAAGAGCTACTCTACTTCTAGGGTTTTTTTTCTGAAAAATGTCATGGCATTATTAATTTCAGAAGTCTCCACATCATTGCTTGCATTTTGTCTAAGAATCATTTAGTTCACTAACAAATAGTTGGACGATTGTAAAGTAAGATTTTTTAATTTTTGACATGTGCTTACATTAAATACATTTCTTTTAGATACAGGGTCCACTGATTTTGTAGTCATTATCCAAAGTTTATTTGTCCTTTATCTGGCTGTATCAGTAAAGGAACTTAGAAAGTTTCTCTGAACAAAATGAGTGAAATTGGAAATTAATTGTCATTTTTTAACTGGAAAATTCTCTGCATTAAGAGATATCTTCTCTGTAGTCTCATAGCTGACTAAAGAGAAAACATTAGAATTAGCAGTATTAAGAACTGAGCAATGAAATCTTACGAGTATTCCTTGGATGCTTGTCCTGATAGGAACATAGGACAACAGAAGCACTGAAGGAGACAAGTATACATTTCAGTGGTGTCACAAGGTACAGTCCTTAAAAATAATGCCTACTCACTTTGTGAAGATAAAAATAGTCTCTTCAGAAAATACACAGTAGTGACTGTGGCACAGGGATTGCAGAGAATCGTGCCTTTTGGGGAATCATACATACTGACTGCTGTGCGAGGAAGCCATTCGGGTAGCGTATCAGCACTGCCCAGGTGAAGGGGAAGAAGTTTGCTGCTTTTCCTCAGGCAATGCAGCATCAGTGTCTCTGCAGTGTACCTGGTACGTAACCATACTAACGAAATATGGCTGAATTAGGAGTATTGCAATGCTCATTGTGAACTTATAAAATATTTTTACAAGGCAGCCCTAGATGGAGTTTGGAAATTTCAAAGAAGGAGACAGTCAAAGACTTTATAAGATTTTAATGGTATGTTTGTTTGGTTTAGGGGAGATCTATTATCATCAAGTTAACATCCAGCTCTAGGAGCCTGCTTAGGTCACACTTATCTAGATTAACTGCCTCAATCACCGGATTATTGGTGATCCTTAGCTGAGTCTATTGGCAGTTCTTGGTTGTGTTTCTCTTGTTTTACTTGTGGTTCTATTCTGAGTTAAATATTTGTGACCAGCTTTTATTGTGGTAGAAAAATGCATATAAACACTGAAGGAAATGGATGGGTGAAATGGCTAGAAGGATCTCTACAGGATTTGTCTGGCTGTGGCTCTTAAAAAAAGGCCCTGTTTATGGACTTGTTCCAGAGATAAGCCTGAAACTCATTTTTCTGTTGCAGTGTCTACTTTAGAAAATGCTCCCATGGTAACTGAGTCTCTTAACAGCTTTTGATTTGTTTTCTGGTTTCTTGTATATTTTATTTAGCACTTTGCCTTATTCAGCCAGCTGTATACGTCCTTTCGTTTATTTGCTTAGCTTTGGTATTGTTTACTTGCTGTTTTCCTTTGTTGAATCTTTCCCACTGTTCTTTTATGCCCACATGTTCTTGTGCTGTGCTGTTCCTGCTACCACTGAGCTGGAAGCCAAAGGAGAGCAAAAGCAGCTATCATCGATGATTGCTTTACCAAAGAAATAATAGTACATATAGTTTAATCCCTTTTTAATTGTGGTTAAGTTTTCCATGGTCGTTCAAAGAATAAACCTCCTTGCCCGCTGCCACAAGCTAACGTCCAGCACTTCCTTCCCAACATCAAACACGTCCATGAACATTTTTAGAATAATAGTTGGAAGCTCGAGTTTTGACTTGTGCTTTTTTCAGAAGGGAAGGCTCTGGGACAGTCTGTAGTTGGCCTGGCCTGCAGCAAATCTAAACTAAGTGTAGGTTTTTTCTCAAATAAGGTTGATGCCAATCAAGTCTAACTAGGTTAGATAGAGGACAGAGCGCAAATGCAGGATGACTTAGAAAAATATACTTTGCCTGCAGCTCAGGAGTGGAAGACAGCTGCTACTGTATCTGAATATGAGGACAGCTGACTTGTACAGGAACGGGAACTATTGCCTTTTGTTGTTGTTGTTGTTGTTGTTGTTGTTCCTAAATGTTCAGAACATCATAACCTACATTGTCTGCTGAATGATATTTCCCTTGTCAGATGAATTCTGTTTTACCGCCTCAGGTGCTATCTGTAGTCTTCAGGGAACACTCACAACTAGCAAAGAACAGTAATCTTATATTTGGGAAAATGCAGTGCAGTACAAAAGTATCTTGAAGAGAATTGTAAAATAAAAAACTGTGAAGGAGGAATTCTTTCTGATTTATACAGCAAAAGAACCAATGAAACGAAACTGAATGAAGAGGAAGTACAAAACGTAATCAGACCCTGAACAGACATTAGCTAGTTATAATTTTTAACTGTTGATTCTAGAAAACCCTGGATCCATCATGCAATTTATCAAACATCATTGTCATTGTTTCTGTTGAAGACTAAAATTAAAATACTGGAAGGCATTCTTAAAAACCCACAATGCTTTGTCAATCTTCGTTAAATCATAGAATCATAGAATCATAGAATGGTTTGGGTTGGAAGGGACCTTAAAGATCATCTAGTCCACCCATCTCCATGCCATGGGCAGGGACACCTTCCACTAGACCAGGTTGCTCAAAGCCCCATCCAGCCTGGCCTTGAACGCTTCCAGGGATGGGGCATCCACAACTTCTCTGGGCAACCTGTTCCCGTGTCTCACCTCACCAGAAAGAAATTCTAATATCAAATCTAAATCTACCCTCTTTCAGTTTAAAACCGTTACCCCTCGTCCTATGGCTACACTCCCTGTTAAAGAGTCCCTCCCCATCTTTCTGGTAAAGCCAAAACCATTCTGGATTTTGCAAACTTGGTCCTAATTTCTTCCTCTTTCATGCAGACAGCCTTTAACAGTTTTAACCAGCTCAGGAGAGCAAGATAATATTTTCTCTTTAATATGTTCTTCTTTAGACTACTTTTAATGGATAGAAGAAGAGACTTTAAGGCAAATCCCCCAAAACAAAAGACAATAACTTATAGAATATACCCATGTATTATTCATATCCCTTTCTAATTTTATCCTATATGTGTCATGCTCTCCTATACAGGTAGGAAAAATTATTTTCATTTTAAGATATGAAACTTTGGACTTTCTCAATTATTGTTTGCAATTTCATATCTCCACCTTTTAGTAATGTTTCATGTCTTTGGAATGATCTTCCCTTGTTATGGAGACAAGAATGTTATCTTCACTATATCCCCCATTAAAATTGTATTTTATTTTTTTCTTCGTAAAAAGTGCTTGTGATACTGTATATTAAGGACAGCATATAAAATAAGTTTTACAACATCATGTGGAGAAGAGCTATGTCAATTTTTAATGCTAGCTTCTACACAAATAAATTTATGTTGAGCAAATTCTTGTAGCAAACAACATATAAAGTATGGGCAAAATAAATTGACAGGTTCATGTCATAATATTAAATCAAAATGCAAGGAAATGGCAGAGTACACAGTGAAGAAATTTACATTTAAAAAAAAAAAACACCAAACAACGAACATAATGCAAAACATTTCAGTAGAGCAAAAAATCTGTTTTCAATTTTCAGGCAGGCAATGGTTGATGTAATTGCAATACATTTATTGATGCACATGTAAATGATAAGCCTCAGGTCCATGTCGAAAGAGTAGTTCTTATAATAGATTTACAGAATATATTTTCTTTTAAGAACTAAAAAAACAACAAAACAAATTAAAAGAAAGTTCTTATGAGACAAGGAATATGCATACTCCTGCATTCATTCTGTACTAAAAGTTGTAACTTGCAGGAATTCCAAAGTGACTTTAAAACAATAAGGATTCAAACCAATATCGTAAAGCGCTCTGAAAATTGAGACCTTCATTTTTCATTGCACTGGATTGCATTGCAGTTTGCCTTGAAGGAAAAAGGATTATTTGCCTGGGGATTCTTGAAGATGTCAAAATATTAAAAGTGTCAAATCTTCTGCCTGCAATAAGATTTGTTATAATTGGTACAAAGTCAAAGGCATCATTAACTTTAGCTATACACAAGGGTGCCACCAGTATCCCACTGAAATACTTTCTGTTTAACTAATCCATTAACTTTCCCTGAAATCAATTGACATTAAGATATCCTTGTTTGTTCATGAACATGCTAATGTGTAATCATTCCTTTAGATATTTGAAATGTTGCTATGTAGATAAAGAAGATTCTTAATCCTCAAGAATGTAATTAAATTCTATATGAAATTATAATGCCCTATTAGCGACATCACACACACACAAAAATCTAATTTCTGTAATTTTTCACTTAGCTTTGAAAAGTGTTAATGGGGTAAAAGATGCATTAGAATATAAGGTCATGATCCTGCAAACTCTTTCAGATATAGACTAAACCATCATTGAAGTAAATGGCAAAAATTCTTTCTTTTTTTTTTTAACATGAAGCAGAATCAATGAGGTTTATTTTGATGACCAAATCCTGGAAGTTTCAACTAACAAAACCCCATATCCTATAAATGTTACAGTTAAGGAATGAGCGAATAAATGAATGAGTAAATAAATAATGAGAACAAGAAAGCTGCAAAAAAAACAGGGTACCTACACAAGCAAACATCTGTCACTCTAGATACCTAAGAAAAAGTACTCTCGTCATATAAATTGTGGAACTCTCATGCAAATTTTGTCACGTTGCTCTGTGCTCAAAATGACTACAGAATATCCAACACAGTTTCCCAAAGTAGATAAGATATCTGCAATGCAGATCAGAGGAAGGAAATTCTGCCTACATTTACACTATATATGCCAATGCATGTTTATGTATTACTTATATGCCTATTTGCAGAGAGAGCATCTTCCACATAAATACAGTATTTTTTATTTTATCTACACTTGTAAAAATAGAAATGGTGATTACTTTGGCACATGCCCACCACTCTAAAATCTCTGCTATTAATTTCTATTCATAGGTATTAAAGGAAAGGGAGCAGAAACAACACATATCCTTCGATAAAGCCTGCTTTTTGAGGGGAGACATAGTCTTTCACAGCTTCCCCTCTTCACTAGCTATTTTGGTGATAGCTAACTCTCTCTCTCCCTGTGTCTGTCTATCTATCCATTTATCTATCTGCTTTAGCTCTCACGTATGCAGTGGTAGTATATTCAAAATTATTATTCGCTTGCCTTATCACAAGGCGTCAAAGCTAAGGTGCCAGACAGTTATTTAAGTTCCTTGAACACAGCTATGCAAAACGAATGGCACCAAGTAGTAGATTAGGTATCAGAGTGAATCAAGGTCTAAGTCTGGTTTAGATTCAGTTTCAATAGTTTTCATTAAAACAATGGTCTGGAAAAAATGCACATTTCACAAGCTTATCTTTTTCCCTCCAGACTTTCAGTTCTCTTACAGCAAGTTAACAAAGGAATGGTTCTTCCTGAAACATCAGAACTATTCAAACAAGAGAAAAAGCAAATTTTGGTTTGGATCGCACCCAAAGTAAAAGCTACAACACAGGGTCAGCAATCTTTCAAGGTTGCTGTGTCAGGCTGTGTTTTTTCATTCTCCGATTGGAGATTGAACGCAGTGGCAGCCTGAAGATGCTGCCAGTCAGAGGAAAAAGTGTCCGAGTATCTTAATTGCTGTACTTCTTCCCTGGGTGAGGCAGCAGCTCCCAGGTTTTTTGCTGAGTTTGGATCTCAGTGGAAATCAGCAAAAAACAACTATTTCTCATAGATGCCACTCTCCAGATATTATGCTTCAGTGATGGACCCCCTGCTTGTCATTTAAAAATCTGCCTCAGACAAATCCCTCTGTTCTGTTTTGGCACCTACACTGCCTGTCAGCAGCCCCTGCTATGTCAGCTGCTTGAAATCTTTCTCACCCTTATATTCGAAGGCACTTAAACAATGAACTTTGTATTAGCACCTCTCTCTTGTCATTGCCATTCTCTGATCTGCTGATGCTATTATTATGACATGGCTAGTAAGGAGAGGTTGTTGCCTGAAAAGCAGAGATCATGAAATTCAAATTTTTGTGAGGTAGTGTTCTATATTTCCTAATCATTCATTTCTCCAGTAGCCCCATTCCCTGTCATGTCCCTAAAGCCCTCTCTTTTCTCCCTTGCACAAGGTCCCCTCCTATTTCTCCTTACATTCAATGGAAAAAATGCTGGGTTTAGTTCAGAGCTGCAAGTATATTGATTAGGTAGCTGTTTGCTTCATTCTGGAAGAAATACAGCACAGACTTTTCCTTCACTAATGTCTTTCTACTCAGTTACCAATTTTTACTGGTTTAAAAGTAATAGAATGCCCTTGACAACTCTACTCTCAGCCAAATTTAACTGAAATGACCAACAAGTTCTAAAGTTATTAGAAGACATTTACAAATATACAGATGGAGAGACAGTATGGTTGCATACATCTCATTTCTTCAAGAAACTAGACTGAAAATGCTGCATTAAAACAGTTTGATATCACAGACGGTTTACAAACCTTTGCTCCAAACCCCATTCAGGGAATTGTCTGGTGAAAACCTTGCTGAAAATAGTGGATTGGAGCAACAGTGACATTTAAAATTTATAAACCCATACTGATCTATGAACTCACATCCCCAGTTGAGAAGTGTGCCTTGGCCCCTTATTTCTGATAGTGTTAAAACTCTCCAGAAAGGCATAAAAGGACCAACATATTTTCTCTATGCTTTATGAGAAGTCTTTCTTTTACTTTTCTAGCTAGGTTCATTTATACGGTGTGCTTTATGAAGGTTAGCTGACCAAAGCTCTCTCCAGACAAAAAAAAATTATGAAGTCAGAGAACTGTATGAGGGGAAGTAGAGGACATGGTGGAAAATCTGTTCTTTTTGAAGATTTATGTACAATTGGTTGTTGAGGTCAGCAGTTGAAAAGTCTGATTGGAGATTGGTATAGGCCATATCTATACTAGGAAATTAAACAATCCCAGATACTGTTCCCAAGTAAAGGAAATAAATTCTTTCTATGGTTTTAAGTTATCAAAATGGTCCATGGTAGTGGTCTGTTCCAATTAGCATCCTTGCAAGAAATTCCTGAGTGTGGTTGGGGAGTTAGCACAGGCCAGAAATAGTTGGGGAAAGACTTTTTTAGTAGGACCTGTTGTGATAGGACAAAGCGTAATGGTTTTAAACTAAAAAAGGGTAGATTCAGACTAGATATAAGAAAGAAATATTCTATGATCAGGGTGGTAAAACACTGGAAGAGGTTGCCCAGAGAGGTGGTAGATGTCCCATCCCTGGAAGTGTTGCCGTCCAGGTTGGATGGGGCTTTGAGCAACCTGGTCTAGTGGAAGGTGTTGGAACTAGATGATCTTTAAGGTCCCTTCCAACCCAAACCATTCTGTGATTCTATATTGTGCACATATACCAATATTGATCTTGTCTAAATAAACAAGTAACAAGGAAGTCAGGTTTTACTTGTTGAAATGTATTCATAAAATTCTAACAGTCTTCAGAATTAGAGTCTGTAGAGATCACCAATCTCCTTGTTAACCTTCTGCATATACATGTGGAAATTACAAAAAAACTGTGGAAAAGTGGAATGTGGCTTCTCAGTTCATTATTAGATGTCCCTTTACTTACTGTTGTTCTGTAGCTATCTACGTGCAGATCAAGATGCTGTTTTGACCTCTAGAACTCTATGGGCTCATGAGATAACCTTGTGAGCAGCAGTCTCTGTCCCACCACCATTGTCCCCCGGTTCAGAGCAGAAGAAAAAATCAATTTTGAACAAAAAGGAGGAAGCAGCAATTAAGTTTTCATGTGTCATCATGTGTCTCTCTTCATTCAAAATAGCCCAAATCTGACTCCTTTGGGTGATACAGTAAATCTGCCTCATCTAACAATTTAGAAAGAGTGGAGAAGAAGTATATTCATAAGGTTTTTAAAGGTTTAAGGGTGTATTGATACCGATTTCAGAAACAAATTTTCAGTATAACAGCAATATTAATATGCACCAATGATGCACAAACAATATATACCAGCTTTTTTTTTTTAGATTCTGGTAGGTCTTACTACAGCAGGCCCTTTTAATAAAGAAAAAATACCTTCCTAGTACAGAAAGTCACACAGGCCTAGTTTCTATTAAAAATAGAACATAAATGATATACTAGCCTTTCATAGTAGAGCAGATTTCATGTGCAAAGATGTTAAAGGAAATCAATAGTATGTTACTGAAATCAAATAAAAGAAATTGAAGAGAATGAAGGGTTTTGAGTCAATAATTATGCCTAAGTTGGTCTTTCTTTATCTTTAAAGAGAAAACAGAGTTGCTTTGGCTTTGAAATTGTACATGCTTTAGTTGTTTAACTGTGACTCAAAGAAATAAAAAGAAGTTACAAAAAGGAAGGTATGTTTGGGTTTGAGTAAGTGACAGTTCAGTTTAACAAATTTTAAATGGAGGATCTGAGGTTCAGGAAATGTTAATCATTAGATTTACTCTCTAGGTTGCTTTACTAAGGAAAAGTAACTTACATATTCATAGAGTGTCTGTTTGTCTGCCTGTTTTATCCCACTGTATTTTGAACCCAGCACCTAATCACAGTAGCAGGAAACAAAGCAGTCAAAGTCCTCAAAAGATTATCCCTCTAGAAGCTGAATGAAAATTGACACCAGGGTAAAAGAGAGACATCTTTGCAATGCTTCTGTGTGGGAACAGCTAAATCGTGACTTCATCTGTAATCCTCATTCATCTGACTGCCAGTACCTAGGCAACCGGGATATATTTACCAGGCCAGGAAATTGGAAAGGAGCTTTACATCAAGGACGGCGAGGAGGGCCACTTACTTGACTGGCCATGCAAAGAAGGATAAGGGGTAGGGAAGCAGCTGGGGTATGGCACTGAAATTGCTGGACATGTGGAAGGGACCGGTGTTTACTGTGGCATGTTTAGGGGCCGCAGGAAGGTACGTTTCACATGGAGGGCGAGGAGTAAAGACCGGTCTAATGACAACAGCGTTGTGCAGAGAGCGAACGTTAGTACTTAAAAATAAGTGTGTAAGAAACAAAGCTTCATTACATCTGCTGCTTGGGGAGCAATTTGTGTTTGATACTGTTATGAACCAGGCTTAGTTATAAAATTGAAGTATAGGTGTGCAAAATCAGTTGGTTTGTTAACCCTCATTACAGCACAGAAATCCAGCCCGAGAACACCATCCTCCCTTCTCGGGGATTTGGGCGAGTTACTGTTCTTACTGTTATGCTGGGTGCCTGTGAGTACAACAAATACTGCGAGCAGTACATTGCAATTGCTTTATCCGATAAAAGGAGTTTATAGAAAATATATATAAACAACAACAACAAAAAAATGGACTGGCTGGATTAGCGTTGTCACTATAAACAGCTGAAAGTCATCTTTCATACCCTGCATGGAGAGTACACCATGTTAAAAATGGTCCCTTTATGACTTCTCACAAAATAGTGGATTTTTGTTTTTAAATATAGAACGTGCATGGTATGTAAGATTCCAAGCTGCTTCTTAAATGCTTCTGTGTTTATCACAACATTTGACTATGAAATTTTAAACACAGGATTTCAACTGTTTCAACTATTCAACAAGGGATTTTCATCTGCTATTTACCAGTGCTTCCAGATACTCTAACTCTGCTTGTTGAAATCATGGGGATTCCGTTTACAGTTTCTGTATATAAAGTCTCTGTCTCTAAGAAAGCAATCTTATATCAAGAATTATTAGTTTTAACACTCATTTGATTAATGGATTCTGTCCAGGCATCAGGAACCTACACCACATAAGACCCTTCAGGATCAGAGCTCAGTATTTCTGCCAGTGTAATGTACTATTAGTCTTGTGATAAATGTTATAAATATGAAATATTAATGGATACAAATATATACTGGTGAAGTCAATAAGAGATTTCTCATTGAAAAATAGGCTGAGCGCTGGATCCCATGATCTTGCCTAGACACTGCACTGATTGAAATCCTAAAACTAAATGAAATCCTAAACCAAAATGAAATCCCAGAAGCTGATTAGTCATGCTCCACCTGCATATAAAGAAGTAATTACAGGTGGCTCAAAACAGCCATACAAAGTTGCACAGATTTATTTTTTCAGCTAGTGCCACAAGATTTTGATCAATCTTTTATTTTTGTGTGAATTAATTATTTTACCTTTGTCTAGCTAAAAGCTTTATTTTTATTAAAAAGAGAACAAAATTTTTCTTTCTACAAGACTATCTTAGGATATTTAAGCTCTGAATGTTTTTAATAAAGATTGTAGTTTCTAGATGCTTTTACCAATTGCACAAAGATAGAAAACAAATGAATCAGTTTATAACAGAAGTAACTGCTGAATGATTAATATAATTTTTCCTCCAGAGTTATGTCATCCTAAGAATACTGACTGCAAGCCATTTAATTAGCTTTAAGTTGAAATGAAACATAACTTTGTGCCTATTAAATATTCATGCATACCACTTATTTGAATTTGTTTATTTAATTACTTTAGAAAGACATCTATTAATGTGGCAAATGGGAACCTCATATTCAATTTGAAAACTTATTTTACTACTGAGGATGCATCTTGTACAGGGGAAATTTATAATCTAGTAGGATAGAATAAGTTGATTTTCCACTACAGGACTGGGGTGAGAGTAGGATGCAAGAGAAAAGGAAGAAGGGGAAGGGAAGTGTCACAGAACAGTTTGCCTTAAACTCAGCTCCTGAAAACCGGCACTGTGACTCAGAAAGATGATATCTTGCAGAAGGAAAATAATTTTTCATCTTCTTTCTCAACCTTGTGTTTCAATGCAAGAAAGAGTCTGCTACAATTTGACTCCTGCTTTTGTCTTACCAAAAAGTAAAGATACATTTAAACACAGGGGTGTGCAGTGTGCTCTAAATGACATCACTTCAGCTCACTCAGCCAATCAGGCTAAGCAGGTTCTATAGAAAAGGTGGTTTTTAGGTAAATACTAGATGGATGCTGTCTGTATTTTGCCATTTTTAGAAATTCAGCTGTCAATTAATGCAGTTAATTGCAAGTTATTCTACTTCATGAACACTCTAATCTTAGAACAAACTTGATTAGAACTTAGTCATGTTCTAGCTAACCATCTCCCTCCCAAAATTAATACGAATTAGGTGAAACCTAGTGGGCTTTACTCTTCATTGCCCAGCATTTTGCATAGCATTTCCACAAAGGAAGAGTAGTTGCCAAGTGGATGAAAAAAATAGCTATCATCCAGTTTGGCAGCGTGTTACATCAGCTTTTCTGTGGTCAAAACAATTATAATTGCTACATAGCAGAAGAGGCTGTTGTTCACCATTACTAGAAAAGTAATTTCCAGGATCTGATGACAGGAATGCCAATCAGCCTCTAAAATACAGACTGTCACTTAGTTTACAAAGGAAACTGGAAGCTAAGGAAACTGAATTGTTCAAGACCAGTGGGAAGTGGCCAGGAAGGTATGTAACCCAGGAAAGAACCAGCAAAAAACCTCCCAGAGAATATTGCATCATATAGGCTCTAGCCACTCTCCAAACAATACAAACTCCCAGCAGTAAAATCCAGAAGTGGTAACATATATGCCAATGGTGCAGCAAACCAACTGAAGAAGATGAAAAAATTTATTCTTTTTTTTTTTTTTTTTTTTAGGAGAACAGCTGGAAAAGTAACTGGAACTTGAAAATTTTGTTGGAATCTGGCCTTAAACCAGAAGATAATATTTAGAATATGCCCAGTGGCTGAGAACAATTATTTTACTTTTAATTAATATTAGCCTGTTATTGCAGTCATTTCTTAAGCTTTCTATTAGAGTTTTAACTCCATTTTGTGTCACGATTTATTAATTTCATAGAAAGACCAAGGGAGAAAATAAAATTCTCTCGTTTAACAGCAATTTCTCGGTAACCTTGAGGTAGCTATCTTTCAAAAAATACTTTTGTACAAACCAAAGCAAATTGTACAGCAAGGCAAATTAGTTAACTACTTCAAGCAGCATATATAAATACCCTTTAGGCACAAATATAAACTTTAATGACTATTATTATTACTACAGACACCCAAGAGTTCTGTGTTTGTAAGAGTTTTGGTCTCACACTGATTACACATTGGGGGACTCCTTCTATGCATCTCTGTAAGCAAAGCAAGAGAACTTTGTAATTTTGATCAAAAATACAAACAGAAGAACAAGCCAATTTTTAATGCTATATTGAAAATTCCCTGTGGCGCACACAGAAAAATCTATGTGCAGTATATATGATAGTATCTGTAAGCAGCAATTAACACACAAAGAGATGCTCCACAATTTCCAAAGCTTCTCACTGCCAGCATGTTTTCACTGGCAATTAACAGCAAGGAATGATACCGCAAAAAGTGTCAAGGGGAAACAGAGACTTTGATGAAGCGCAAGCTGTTTTTAAAAGAGTTTGACACTATTCAAAAAAGCCTTTTTATTTTCCCATTTTCAATGCTATTATATTTTAACACCTTTCTGGTGTGCAACTGTGTCCTGCCACCTTCAAAAAGCTAAATAAATCTCTTACATGGTATGTACCACAATTCAAAGCTAAAAATATTTCCATCAGAAAAAAATCAGTTATAGCATTTCCCAGCCACCAGGAGTGTGCCTTCAGAAGGAAACTTAACTCTTTCCTAAATGTTACCTAGAGCCCAAAAATCTTAACTCTTCTCCCTAAATCTCAGAAACAGGGCACTTAACAGCCAACAACATTTCAAAATCAGTGGTTAGCCCAGAGAAGTGTCTCACTATGACTATTCACCTTGAATGTCTTTCAGAATCTAAAATGTTCATTCTGGGCTTATTTCTTCAGTTCTTTCTCCAACAAACAGTACTGTCTACATGTGGAAATAGCAACTGATACAAGAATTGGAAATATAAGTAAAATTGTTTTTCTACTCAATCTTTACGCCACCATAATCACTACTTATTCTAAGAGTCACCTGTATAAGATCAGGATAATCTGATTTAAGACAGCTAATCATGCAGATCCTATGGGCATAGGACATCGTATTTCTCTTCAAAAACACAGACCTGCTCTATCTACTTACTGCTATGAACCTTTGTAACTATAGGCTCCTCTTGACTTCTCTGTCCAGTTACGAAAAGGGTGACCCTTTATACATATCCAGGCATGCTAAGTTAGAAAGGTAATAAAGGAAAAGAAGGGAAATAAAGGCAAGTAAAAAGGCAAGACAAGGCAAGGGACTCAAATGATGTATATGGTCCCACCATATAGTATGGTGGCAGCACTCACTCATGTGATAACCATGTTTTATGTCACATGCTGAGTGGGAATCACAAGAGTTGAGGGAGAGAGGAGCAGGCCATGGGTTGTGATCTACCAGAACCATTTGTTCTGCTTGCAACCCCATCTGGAGGTTCTTGAGGCGAGACATCAGGGATAACCAACATCTAATTGCATTCCTTTAGAAGGAAGCATCTAGTCTTCAGGCCACACATAGGGCATCCTACCATACAAAATAAAAAATAATAATAAAAAAAGAGAATGCAAATTTTAAAGAAAAGCTTTAAATACAGTGTCAGATTCAAATTGCTGTGGAACTTATCATCAGATTCTAAAAACGTTATCTACGGCCCTATCATGATATTTATGGTAATATCCCCCCTTCGGCAGAAAGGACCTGAAGCTTGCAACCCACATTTTACAGCATGTTGATTCTGAACGTATCATTGTTAGACTCAGTACAGCATTTTACAGTATTTTATAGAAATGGAAAACTCTGTAATTTGCCAATGGTCATGTGTTCTCAACATCATCATTCTTCACTGTTTATAAAGAACTTTTTACTCCTTACCAAGAATGAATAGACTAAATCATACAGTAAAGTTTTATTGACAACATATATGTTTCTTCTTCAGTTTTAAACATAGAAGCAAAAATTATGCTGGGGCTAGTCGATTCATCATCTATTTTTTTATAGAAGTAATTCCAATTAATATAATCAAGAACTTAAGAAAGGAATAAATTAATATGTCTGCTTTTTCCCTTGGGTTTTAAAGACACATGGGGATAATCATATGCATCAGTGGTAATAGCATAACATTCAATCATCTTCTTGTCTGTGCAAATGAAGGACTTGTGAAAGAACAGAATAGTGAAAATTTTCTTCTGCTTTCCTTCTTGAATAAATCATTGTTTCACAAATGTCTTGTGTAAACTTTAATTTTTTCAAAAACATTGGAAAGTTGCATGCTTTGTTTCTTTTATGTTTAGTGATATGTTTAGGTTACAAAGGAATAAGAATAGAAAAGAGATCATAAACGTGAGTTTAAAAATAGGAAAGAATATTCTTCAAAGAAAATTCTTGTGCAATGAGTTGAGACAACACAGTACTTTCTTATCCTGGCTATGGTACAGTGAGTCAGGACAATTAGGCACCCCCTAATCACATCTGAAACTCCTGTTGCCTGGAACTGTACCTGAAACTCCTGCTGCTTGGGTCATGGCTCACTTTGTGGTTGCCTGACACGAACTATGGCCGGAATGAAATTACACAGACCAAAGTCAATCATCTTGTGAACCTATAAACAGAGGTTCCAACTGAGGGAGCTTTGAGCTCTCCTGGACAGCAGTGGGCTGCGACCAGCATCTCCCTCTGACTGGGATGCTTCTCAGAGCTCACGAACTCTCCAGTTTGTGAAATTTGGAGGACCATTGCTGCAAGCTGAAAACAGGACCTGGGCAAAGTGAGACCCTTCACCCCTTGAGGCTCAACCCTTTGCCTGTTGAGAAATGTTAAGACATTTGATGTGAATATTTCACTGAACTCAAGGGGAATTTTGAACATATATACCTTTGTTTATATATATATATAAACGTCTGTGTGCGTGTGTGTGAATTGACCCAGTTATCCGACAGCAAGTATAGTATAAATATTGCCCTTTCGAATCTATAATTAAGTCACTGTTGTGATTTTAGTAAATTCTATTGAATCACTTTGTAAATGTTAAATTAGCCAATAATCAAGTTCTGCTAAATCTTGTGATTTACCTCAAACTGTGAATGAACCTCAGACTGCTGCTACGTACATAAAATCCCTTTAGACATAAACTGTTGACTAAATCTGGGTCTAGGAGTAGATCCAGCTGCACATAAGCTCCATCAGGAGTTTAGAAAGCAAGGGGGTCTTCTCTGAACCTGATAACTCAACAAGAGGGTCTCCTGCACCTTTCTACATTTCTGATATCTGTACAAGTCATGAAAAATCAATTCGAACTCAATTTTCCTTTTTATGTTTCCCCCTTACCCATTTGCATCTTCGGTCTCTGTATAAATCATTCTAGTTTGATTCTAACTTGATTTTCCTTTGCACGCTTCATCCATGTATTAAGTAATAGAGTGAACCTTGCCATCAAACTTTTATAAAATCCTGTTAAATCACTTTTGCTAATACCTTTGATGGTAATTCTTTAAGCGGTCCAAACCACTCATTTGCAACACTCAGTCTGTACACTAATCATGGTTGAGGGTGTATCTCAAGACTGATTCTACCATTGAAGGGTTAACAAATCCTGTAGTTCAGAAAAAAAAATCCTTGAAATTTTCATTCAGCATGCTGCTCAATTTACAGAAAGATTACAAGTCATAGTAAGTATAATTTTCTCTTTTCTCTATGCAGCAGGATAAGAAACTAAGTCATAGTAATCCTATATAAGTTTTGAAATCTCACAACATGAAAACATTTTCTGATTTTGCAGCCAGTGGGTTTGTGGGATCTGTTTTCTAATTTTGAAATCTGGGGGGAAGTTGATCCATACATAAATCTTAATGTATTTCAGAAGAAAATTTTCCTGCATACATGAGGTGAGGATATCAGATCTTTCATTTCTATGTCATGGGGAGCATAATTAACAAGGGTTCCTCCCACGCACACTACCACTAAACCCAGGACTTTTAACAGCTTTTTTTCCTTAGCTAATGACTCCAACCCTGTGTTCTCTTTGGAGTTGCTAGGAACTCCCTCTGCACCAATTCTTTAGCATCTTCTATGACTTGTTTTCTCCCTTCATTGCACATCAAGAAGTCTAGTCGTGATGCAGAAATGCAGTGTACACACGTGATACAGGAAGGATATTCATATTCCTCTGGGTCTCCAATTTGCTTCTCTATTCTTCTCCCTCCCAGAAGATAGTAGAAGTTACCTCTTTGACTCCTCACACCTTTTCTTCCCATCAGTCTCCTACTCTGGAGCATGGTAGTCTGACAAAGAGCTTCTCCATCATATACATCTGTAATAAAATTGTGAGCTTCTCCTTCCCAGAAAACTTTTAAATGCAGCCTCTACCTTTCAAAGTACCTTCCTAAGCAGTAGGATGCTGTGATTCCTCTATATACACTTTTCTGTATAAAACTGTGGCCTTTCAAGAGATACAGACACCAGCCTGCCAGAAGGTCCAGTTAATTTGTACCTTATAAGTGACTGGGTTTTAAAGTCCATAGTCTTGTGTTGTCAGTGCAAGAAATAGTTAGAAGCTAACCAGAAGCGTCTTACCTAAGCTAAGGTAGCTTTTAAGTAGCTCCATTCTTCAGATCCTGGAATACACCTGCAGCGTTGTCAAATATAATGATTTTATATTGCATTTCTAAAGAGTCTTAGGTGCCTGCTACTTGGAAACATGGTTAAAGGCTAGGTGTGTGAGAATTTTCCCTTATCCAAAACGGTTTTCCTGTTAATATTGATAGAATTGAAGCTAACTGGATAACTCCCGTTTCAGGTATCTTCATGTGGAAGTGCAGCTGCTAATAAAAAAGGTGCCATGACTTCCTGGGTGTTTTAAAGGTACCATCGCCATGCCCACAAGCAAAACAATTGTCAGTTTACAGCGCAATGAGGTGGATAGAAAAACACCTCTGACAGGAGCCATGTGCAGAGCAAGGAGATGCAGAAAAGTCTGCAGGATGGAATGCAGACTACACAGTGAATTATATGGGAGAGGGCATCAGATAGAGAAGTAGTGCATGAGAAGTATTCATCTCTTCAAGCAGCCTGGGAAACAATTAATGTTTTCAAACCTGGATTTGGTCTGCTGTGTCCAGTTTGGGGTTAATTGCTTGCCTTCAAAAATTTTGAAGTAAAAATAAGATTTTACACATTCATTTTAATTTCAGAACAGTTTAAGGAAAGTCCTGGAATTTTTGGAGATTCAGTTTGAGACTCCAGAAAAAGTTGGCTTCATGCTCTCCTGCTGATAGTATGCATGAAAATGCCAAAACTTAGTGCAAAATTGATTTTACCATGTCTCTAAAGGAAGGACTAAAATCTTTTCCCAGTCATCTTTTTTCAGAGTACCTTTGTGGTCTCTAAGCCAATTTTCATCCCCTCTACCAAAGTAGATGTTCTCTGTTCTTTCCACTGAGCCTTATAAATAAACACAAAGGGAATATAAGACAACAAAAAATGTGCCTCTTATGATAAGCCAAAATGTGTATGGGGTGAATATTACCTGATAGAGAAATGGCAGCTTTGTGACAGCTTGAACTGTGTCAGCATGAAAATTAATTACACCGATAATTTCCAGAAACAAAGAAAGTATCTGGAATACATAGCCTGTGTAATAGGAAGTGCTTCTCACTCCCCTTTAGCCTTATGTTCAGATACCTCAGTAACAACCAAATGGATTTTTATCAAACTTTTTAAGCACTTCACCTCTGGATTGAGCACAAGTCTGAGAAATTTCCTTCCAGGAGTTAATGGCTTGGAAAGTTATAAGCAGCAGAAATTAAGCACTTAAAATGGAAAGAACATCCTAACCATGACTATTAAGCTTGTACCTTTGTCACCTCAAGCTGTGAGTTCCGATCTCAAAAGATATGTGGCATCAGGCTGACTCAGTGCTCTGATGAGAGCCCTTTAGGGAACACTCAAGTCGAAATTCAGCAGATAGCAGCATTCCCACTGAGCTGCTAATGCAGTAGTACCCATGCCAGGTGTTTGAGGCTATCCAAGACAAGACATAGAATTATTGTCTTATCTGACTAGTGATATAGTTACTCTGACAGTCTAGATGGGAACTCTAGTGTCCTGGTCCAAGGTCAATTTATGTGGTTTCTTTCTATCATCCCTCAACCTCATTTGGGTATGCAGTTCTCTACTTCTTGCTCTGGAAGTGTCACAGTTTATCAACAATAATTGCGTGTCGTCAGGAGCTAGAAATTCAGTGGTCTTTACTATGATTTTGTAACTACGCAGCGGGAGACTACTAACCACAGATGTATTGCTCACACCTTGTCTGTGTCCCTGGACAAGCTACACCAAGTAGAGTTTTAAGCCTGGTATGCATGAAGCTAGGCTTTTAAATAAGGCACTTTATCCTAATTGTCTGATCTTTTTGAAACAGAAAGGCAGCTCAGTCTCCTTTTACAACTTATTTGTTCAATGAGGAGTTAAATTTAAGTACGAGTAAGTAAATGGTAGAACTTCACTCAACCTGTCTAATATCCTTCACATTAACAAGATGACACAAAAAATATTTTCCAGTCTCAAATTCATGTTTTAATTTAATATCCGTACACATCTTTGGAGGTGTCAGGTTGTGAGAATTATTATATGTGTTGCATATGTAGAATAGCTGGTAAAGTTTGGAGAAGATCTTGGGATCTATTTGCATTGAATTTATTTTGCAAATGAGAATTTGTCATTCTAACAAATAAAAACAGTAAAGGATGTACATAGAGCCTGATTTCCCTAATACACAATTTCATCTGAAGTTAGTAGGAACTGCTAGTGACTTCTCTTTCTGAAAATTCAAGCTTTGAACATTTAATCCTGTTGTTCTACTATTCTAAAGCAGGCATTAGTAAATTCAGTGTAAGTTCAGGTGGGAGCCTTTGTGCTCTTCCCACATGCCTTGTCATTTGTTCCAGCATTGGGGCTTTTCTCATTTTTTTGGTACCTGTTTCATGTGTCCCCTAGGTAACACTAGTTCAGAATAGCATCTCACAGCAAGAAATTTAATGGCCTTTGTCAAGTATTTTGTTCCGCAGACGCAGGTACTCTCTAACATGAACTAATGCTCATCCTCCTACTAAAACTGTTGGCTAGTATGGCCCTTAAACAAGGATCTGCAGACATCCTTTTACTCTGGTTTTCTGAGGAAACGAAGCTTATGCGTTTGCATTGTTTAGTCTTTCATCTACCTATCACCCTATCCCTGCTACCTGTTCTGTTTAATTTACTGGCCAGCTTCAACCAAACTTGGCAAGAGGAAAAGCCATTTCAAATATAAACAGAATTCTGAGATTATAAACATTAGTCAGTGAGCAGAGCTGCAGTTACTGCAGTGAGAGATGAAGTCATTGTTTTCCTCCTCTGCTAGAGAGAACAAAGAATGCAATTTATGTCCCCCACAAGGATGTGCATGCCCCACCTTCATCTTCTATGGGTCCAGCAGTGGAGAGAGATTGGGTTCACCAGGTTAAGAGCAATATATTTTGATGGAAAGCTACATGCACTTAATTTGAACTTATTCTTTCTCCAGCATTTTCACTTTTATTCCAAGTTCAATTCTGGGTCATCAGGCAAATCAAAAGTGCTTTTTTGCCATTTAGAATCCAGAAAAGTGGGTTTTTTTCACTGTCATTTAGAATCCAGAAAAGTGGCTTTTTGTATGCCATTTGTTAATGTGGAATGAAGAGGTATTGGCTTACATCTTTATTAGTATTTCAGATATCATCCGTATAATATCATATATATCATATCCATATAATACATAAAACCTGGGTGGGAGCAGACACAGCTCAGGTTAGGGTGTGCCAGGAACAGCATGTTCCCAAAGGTCAGGTTTAGGTGTAGCCACCCCATTTAAATGACAAAATAAGAACTGTAGGCATACGGACATGAACTTTGATGTGCCACCTGGTGTCATGGTCATAGAACACCCCTTGACCTATTGTTTTCATAAACAGAGAAACAGCCTTAGGAACTAGAAGATATTTCCTAAAGTATTTAGCATATAATGAAACACACATTCAGACACTTTTTTTTTAAAAAAAGTGCCCTGTGTCTCTGGACACAGTCATAACAGGGAAGTCAGATGAGTAGGGGTATTTTGCATATTTGCCAGCTGGAAACATGCGAATTGATTTAATATTTTGTCATACTGCTGTAATGATACAGGCATTGGACAATAGTGAGTTATTATCTTGCAAGTATACTGAAAAAGCTGTTCTTTTCCATGGCATGTGAAGTCATTCACATGCCATTACAGTAAATACAAAAAATGAGCAGTGTTAAGGATATTTAGATTGTATTAGTTTGGGGATATCTTGATTTAGCAATAAATCATATTATTCTGATAATTTTAACAGTGCTTATTGAAACAGCTATTTACTGTAAACAATTTTATTCATCGAGAACATATTCATTTAATGTGTATAAGCATAATTTCTTTTTCTCCTATGCCAAATATAAAAAATAAAGTTCAGTTCCAGAAAGGAATTTTGTTAATACTGAGCATATGGATGAAAAAATTATTCTTTTTCTCAATAATGTTAAAGAAATGCATTATTAATTGAGTAGAAGGAAAAATACTGCAGTGCAGTAACTTTCAGCAATATTCATGCTCGTCAGCTTCCTACTTTGTTGTTTTGAAATATTTATACATGCGTGCAATAGGGACCAAATCATCAGGGGTGAAATTCAACATAGTTTTATTGAAAATATATCTGTATTGTCTCTGAGGCTGAGCAAATTTGTGTACCTACTCAAGAAAATTATTTAAATTTTACTGAGAAGCTCCCGTTCCACACTGTAACCCAAACTACCTTTCCATATGGAAACAGGGACAGAGGAGGATCTTTCCCTTTAGACTGTGTAAAGATCCACTGAAATTCTCCTGTGGTCCCCTTTAAGGTATAGCTCTGTAACCCAAAGAGTCCAGAATAAATGCCTGTAAGTAAGAGGTTGGTTCTGAGCTACTATCCTTGATTCAAAGTATAAGTGTGGAGAAATGTGTAACAGGACTCCAGCCTCCAAACTCCACAAACTTGGGACTCTGAACTGCAGGAAAACTTTAATGCCCCACAGAGGTTACACCTCCAGTGGATACGAACGGGGTAACCATTAGCAAGCAACGGTGACTGCTCTTCTTATACAAAGGATGGAGAACATGCAGAACGAATTTTGATATACCTCGTTACATGTGCCACTTAAGCAAGAATAGGATGTGGGCAATCTAAACAGCCAAAACCAGGACCAGCACCCACAGCTGGGATTCACAGTCACACTTCTCTTTCCAGGGATGCTCCTATGGCAATAATGGTATGTATTCACCCTTTTTTCATGGCAGGCTGAAACCCACATCTAAGTAACTGAAGCTGTAATCAATTCCCATACAAAATATAAAACAAACAAAAACAAAACCACCAGACACATTCAGAAAGGTAATCATCACAAATTATTTGGCAAGCTCAGCCAAAGCACTGTGGTGCACAGCCTGTATGTCAGAGCCATATGACTTATTTTTGTGTGTTCTAAGGAAAAAAAAAGTAGTATAGGATTCAAACTGCAAAGCTGTTCTTACCAGGTTTTTAACTCACCGAGTGGTCTCAGCATTTCAATTCCATCTTCTAAAACCTAAAGTGGAATTTGATCAAATGCCAAATTGATTTTAAAATTGCTTTTATGACTTATGAAAGCATTGCTCAGTTTGGGATCCTCTGCATATATTTATCTTTAGTTCTGTCTCTGCACTCAAATTCTGTGCTGCTGTTTAAGAACAGCTGGCCATTCCAAATTAAAGGAGCACACACTTGTCTTTGCCATGTATACTGGCAAAAGCACTGATTTCTGGCTTTAGGCTGAAATGGTCACTAAAACACAACACAAATCTAAACCTGTTTTACCTTTTGATGTTAGCTATGTTGTAACTACACCAGGATTTTCTTGGGTTTGTATTTAATTCCTCTGACATTGCTAAATGACAGATGCTGCAGAACAGCATTTTATTACATATGTTCAAAAAATAAGGTTGTATAATCAAAGAAAAAGAAAGAAAGAGAGGGAGGGAGGCAAGAAGGGAAGAAAGAAAAGAAAGTAAGAAAAAGAAAGAAAGGAAGAAAGAAGAAAGGAAGGAAAGAAGGAAGGAAGGAAGGAAAAGGAAAGTTTTTTCCCCAACTTCTTGGTAGCCAGATTTCCTCCCTATGAAGTTAGTGACATTGATGTAGTACAAGGAAAATTATGACAATGTGGAGTCCTTGTGAAAATCTCACTCAAAGAAAATATAGTTCCAGGACCATCCCAAGTAGTACTAGTAAACTTTCAGACAGAGATATCCCAAGTTATCTAAATAACAAGAAATTTGATTGGCACAGAACTGGTTTGGACTGTTAGGGTAATGGTTTATTACTTCCATGCTGTGCAGTTCTTTTTCATATTGATAGAGAGGTTCACGATAATTAGAATTTACTCTTGAAATCTCAGCATTTTCTGAACATCTTCCTGAAAGCAGGCATGCCAGAAGAAAAGAAAGCCATCTGTAAACATCATAGTCTTAATTGGTAAAGTGCAGTCTATACGTCAATAAAATTAATTTAACAGTGCTCTTCCAAGAAGATTAAACAAATACCTTAGTCTGTATCCCAAACTTTTTTTTCTTGCTGATAGTTGAGTTGAATGAAATTCAAGGTATACTCAGAAGAATCAATAAGGCAATTATAAAGCTTTTGGAATAGCTACACAGGTATGAAAAGACACAGCAATTGCTTTCAGTAAAATTTGATTTGCAGAATGATAAAAATTTTGCAAAAATTTCTCATCAGAAACATATTGTCTTAGGTAAATAAAAGGCTTAGGGATTTGCACACATCCTGGAACAAGAGTGAATGATGGCATCTGACACAGCATCAAAACTGACAAATTCACCCAAGAGATTTTAATGGTTGCAGCCTAATAAGCAATTTGGCATGGATTCAGACATGAAAAATAAAATTAGCTAAATGCTGTAGTGATTGCCCAAAATGAATACCAAAAAGGTTGTATGTGAATGAAATTACTTATATGATGAAAGATTTGGGGGAAAAAGGCAATTTTGACACTGTGTTCCAATGTAAATAGTATCAGTTAAATTAAAGCAAATACACTAGCTGTCTCCAAAGTAATTCTGGAGATGTCTGGGTCAGACAGACATTTCTACTAATTATGTAGGCAAACGCGTAAACAATAATAGTAATATTAATGGACCCTGGAACTAAATATATTACTGCATTCCAGTTCTATTTTCCTTCAAAAGTGAAAGGTCTCACAAAAAAATTTAAACTTTTTTTGAAATTTACTTATGACTTGTTAAATAAACACATTTATGTATAACTTGGAGGTTGATGAGCTGATGAAAAAAAGTAAAAATGAGTCTTCTGAAAAATCAAGCCAAGATTCTGAAGCTGAGCACTCAAATTCGATAACACTTGCAGAGGCTGACATCCTTTGTGCCTTGCTGTCTTCTCTGCAAAATGAGGATAATTCAGTTACCCAGTTTGATAATCATCACCAATAAAGTTCGTGATTCACTCTACTATTTGAGTTGGAGTATATTATGATTGCTAAGGAAGAGATTATGTTGTATTTTGGTGATGATAAACAAACACATAGGACTGCACAGTGAATAAGGAAGATGAAAGAAGTATTGAATTAATTCACTGAATGAAGCAATAAGGTGTAATCATACCTATACATGGAGTGTGAATTAAAATGGCACAGCCAGACTCCATCATAATCTTCAACTGGGCTGCCTAGGAAGGTTATGGAATATTGTGGTGGGTTAACCTGCTGGCTGCCAGGTGTCCACCAAGCTATTCTCTCACTCCCACTCCTGAGCAGGACAGGGGGAGAAAAAAAAGGTGAAGAAAGCTCATGGATTGAGAGAAGGACAGGGAGATCACTCACCAGTTACCTTCATGGGCAAAACAGACTCAATTTGGGGAAGAGTATTTTAATTTATTGCAAATTAAAAATAGAAGAGGATCGTGAGAAATAAAATCAGGACTAAAAATACCTTCCTCTCACTCCCCTTTCCTTCTCAGGCTCAATGTCAGTCCTGACTCTTCTACCTCCTCCCCTTCCTGAGCAGAACCGGGCAGGAGGGAATGGGGGTTCCAGTCAGTTCATAACATTTCATCTCTGCCGCTCCTTCCTCCTCACACTTTCCCTCCACTCCAGCGTAGGGTCCCTCCCACGTAGTACAGCCCTTCACGAACCACTCCAGCATGGGTCCCTTCCCCGGGCTGCAGTCCTTCAGGCACAGCCTGCTCCAGCGTGGGTCCCCCGTGGGTAACAACTCCTGCCAAAAAACCTGCTCCTGCGTGGGCTCCTCTCCATGGGCTGCGGTTCCTGCCAGGAGCCTGCTCCAGTGTGGGCTTTCCAGGGGCTGTAGTTTCCTTCAGGGCACGTCCATCTGCTGGGGTGTGGGGTCCTCCCCGGCCTGCAGAGGAACAACCTGCTTCAGCATGGTCTTCTCCGTGGGCTGCGGGGGAATCTCTGCTCCAGCACACGGAGCACCTCTTCCCTCTTCTTCTTTGCTGCCCTGGGGGTCTGCAGGGCTGTTTCTCTCACACCTCTCTCACAACTGCCGTGCAGAGGTTTTTACCCTTTCTTAAATATGTTATTAGAGAGGCAGCTTTGCTGATGGGCTCAGCTTTGGCCAGCAGCAGGTCGGGTTTGGAGCTGTCGGGAACTAGCTCTGTCCCACACGGGGGCAGCTCTCTCTTACAGAAGGCACTGCTGCAGCCTTCTCGCTGCCAAAACCTTGCCACATAAAACCAATAAAAATATCCATCACTGAGGTTTTTAAAGAACATTTTTTGAAGACCATGTATCATCCATCATCCTCAATTATAATACAGAAAGATAGCAAAAGATCCTTGGCAATGTCCTGTCTCAAGAAAGGAAACATTTCACAGACAGACTTCTAGAAATAGAAACATAACCTCATTTTCTCATGAGCAACCTACATAGAGTAGGAGGAGAGACATTTGTTGCATGGCATCTGCAAAGTCCCTCAAGACTGAGAAAACATCAGAGAACAGGAATAAAGAGACGTATTTATTCAGCCTGGTGGTTCTGCCTTCCTGTCTTCTTGGAGGCCAAGATGACTAAACACAGTTCTTCCCTACACATGGCTTTACCATGTTTCTTGAAGTTGTTGAAGTCTCTGTAGGTTACACTATAACATCTTTCTCTATTTACTGCTTCAAAATTAAGGGGGCAAAATACGCATCAGTTCTTGTCACTAAGGTTTATTGCATACTGCTTAAATTATATTGGCTGGAAGATGACAGCAAGTATGAAAGGGGCTATGATTTTTGGTCTGTTACAATCGGTGGCCATATAATGCAGTGTGATTCATATCACGGAGCAATTAGGGAGAGTTAGACTTTGCTAGCCGTTGGGGCAGTTATACAGGACACTGCTTACACAGCTTTCACTGTAACTAGTTGTAACAGCAGCCCCCCAAAAGATACCATGCAAATCTATTTTTTAAAGATGTTGAAGGACAACTATGGAAAATAAGTCAGAAATAGAAACAATGTGTGATCATGTGGAGTGTTGAAACAACAGGGGGTTATTACTGAGGTGGCTTAATTCCAGCAACAATACACACTTTCAAGTTATTCTTAACACTATATGATGCTATTTAGCACATTTATATATAGATGTACATTTTATTCAACATTAAGAAAGCAACACAGAGTAAGACAATGCAGAATCTAGTCTATTAAAACAACTGTTCAGTCTATTATATTAGTCTCATAAAGGCAGTTATAAGCCCGTGAAATTCCCAGGCTTTATCTAGCACCTGAAGATCTGTCTTATCAGAAAATCAGGGCCCAGGTTCCACATCATTGAAGCAAATAGAAAAATGCCTATTGCCTTTGACAAGATTTGTATGAATATTTCAAAATACTGGCTAAGGCTCCAGAAGTTCAACTCTTTTGAATGACACTAACATTAGTGTTAAGAAATTTTATCTCACAGGAAGGGGCTATTATTGGATTAGCCTTCAAAAACAGAAATCTTCGTGATCTCTTACAGCTGAGCATGAATCATTGTTGTTAATTACACTCAGAATGAATATTTCCAATACTCAGATTCTGTTTTGCTCTTTTGATGTAAGCTTGATGATTGATAGTGGGTAGCTTAAGAAGTCATTTTGGTACTGCTCATCCACAATTCCTTAGCTAAATATTGTTATGTAAATATGATGTATTTTTATTCTTCCATGAAAGTATTTGGAGCAGAGGAGGGAGTCATATCTACAAAAAAAAAAAAAAAAAAAAAAAAGGATTCCTTGACTATGAGTCCATTGCATTTTTAAATATATATTAATATTTCACATCTGAAGGTAGTCCTGGTGGCAAAAATAGGTATAATAAGAATTCACAATACTATTTGCAATGTCAGCTCCATTTTCAGTGGGTGCAGGAAGTGGAAGGAATGAGGGAAAGAAGAGCTGTGTAACTGCTTCGTTTTACTTTTGTCATGCGATGCAGTAATAGTGGGGGAAGGAAGATTGCCATTGCTTCCTTAATACAATTCACCCTACCCTTCACTTTCACTTCCAGTAAATCAATCTTACTGGGTTACATAAAACATAATAAGTGCTAGGCTTTTTACACAAGTAGAAAGGATGGTGATTGTCTCACAGAATTTACTTCCTACTGTGTTTATTTCCACTGAAGTTAAAACAAAATTGATAAAAAAATAACAACTGGGATACTAGAAGAAAGAAAGGGAAACTTGAATATCAAGCAGAAAACATTTTGAAAGTCAGGAAGCTATGTGGGGAGAGAAAAGGAAAGTGTAAAAAAAAAGAAGTAATCAATATGTAAAGAATAATTATGATACTGTCCCTAATGACAACAAATGAGACAAACCTGCTTGGATCTCAGAATTTGTTCTGATAAGAGAGGAGGCTGGAGAGCTACTGTGGAAGCTGTATCCTCTGTTGTGTCTTCTCCTCTTTGTAAGTGCTGTTCTGAGGCTTCCCCTACAAGGTGTTTCTTCAACACCATGTGGACAAGTTACATCCCCCATAGCATCTGGGTGCTTTGCAGTCTTATAAGTACCTGTTCACAAGGCTATCTCACCATCTTGCAGGTAGGAAACAAAGTGCAACAAAGCCGCCGATTATAGCACCAAAAAGTTGGAGAAATTGTACTCTTGAGAGTGAGTGTCCTCATCATTTAGGCTCAGGGGAACCAGCAGGGAAATACACTTCCAGATGATTGCCCAAGTACCTTCTATGCAATGTGAAGAGAGCAAGGTGGGAGAAAGAAGAGCAGGCACGGAGAAGGCGTTGGCAGCAGGGTATAGAGTAAAGCTCAGCTCTTTCTATTAGCTGTACACCTACTGCCCGCACGGGTCTCTCGTGCTGAATTGAGGACTCCCGGATTTTTGCATTGTTATTGAAAAGAGATCAAGGGCAGGCCTCTGTTTTCAAGACAGAGAGGAATGTCTGTGAAGTGCTTAGCTCTCTTGAAGCAATATTCGGGAAGGTATCTGAATTTCTAACAACGCAAGTTTCTGAGGACAATTTGGACTGGCAGCTTTTAGGAGTAAGGTAGAGTCCCTCCTGTTGAGGGAGACTGAGAAAATAATGTTCATGTGAGGTACATTTCACTCCATTTTTATGATTTAGCCTAGAAAAGATAAATAAATCTATATAAATTATAAAGCTCAGGAAAGCTAGAAAAACAAACCATCTCTCTACAATTCTTCACCTCATTCTTTATGAACTGCTATTGTGCTAGGAAGAGATACCATGCAATAAGCCACAAAGCAATAACAGTTTCATTTTCCTCTTCCAAATTCTTCCCTCTTTGGCAACAGAAGTTATTTCTGAACAACAAAATCCATTCTGTGATCTTAATAACATATGCTTCTATGCCAGCATATTATGAAAATGACTTACAGTTTCAGTAGGAGCTGCAAGCATGCTGCACCTCTGAAAATCCATCTGTTTTTTAACCGTAAAAGGAGAAACAAAGTACCCACTGCTGAGCTATTGCAAATCAAATATATACCAGTTAATTAATTAGAAATCTATCTTCTTTAAAGTACAAAATTAGGGACTCTATGTGCTATAAAACACAATCAAATTCACTTACTTTCCACTATACAAGATCAGTATCACGGGTTAAAACCTCTATCATGGGTGAGGTTTGCATTCTGAATCGATAGCCCCCCTTTTTCATACACTAGTCACAGAAAGGACCATGAGAAGAGGAAAATGATGAATATTTTTATTTGAGAAAGAAGGCAAAGGCTAAGGTGGCCTATTTATTTCCGGTGGAGAGGAGGTATTCATTACGCAGTCACCTTAGAATATGATTCAGAGTATGAAGGTTATGACCTGATTTTTTTAAGTTGTCAGCGGAAACACATGCTCCCAGGGAAGATTCAGAGGACCCATGTTAGAAGGCAGAAGTACTTGTTTAATTCCCCCCACACTCTTCAACCTCATCCAGTTTCCAAGGAGCAAGCAACTAAAAAGCTAAAACAAATATCTGCAATGGGATCATTTCAGTCATCTTTGCTTAATGCTGTATAATCCAGACTATTCATCAAAAGGTCTCCAGAAATACCTGGAATATCCATCAAAAAGTCTCCTGGAATACCTATACAATTGTTGGGAACTCTGTCTTTAAAGGCTGCAGTGCAAAAACTGCTGTGCTACACAGTGCCCATCAAATAGAAATCCTTTGTTAGCGTTAACAAAGGGGTTCTCTGTCATCACCTGGCTATGGAGTTATTTCTGATAATTCAAGTATGATTTGAACTAAAAATCTTAAAAATAATCAGATGAGCTACAGATCCATTTTAATCTATGATTCCGATAACCCTGGCACACAAAAGGGTTTCAATATCTTATTTGCTCTTAGAAGAACATATATGCTATATTGCACTAAGGGGCTCAGAAAATAACTGTCCCAGTCGCTCATAAACATAGTTCACACCTCAGCAAATACCCAGGCCTCAGAAATCAAAAGTAATGGTTCAGTCCCTTCGAATCCCAAAACAAGTCAAATTGTAATAGCCCATATTGTGTTTCTGTTTAAAATAGCATTGATTTTGCCTCCAGAGACAAAATTAATGTGGAAAAAGGTAATCTATCACTCCTTAGGAACAGAAATGCTCCAGTGTCTGAGTCTGGTCCTCGTTTTCAGCACTATGACAGATATACAATAATGTTTTCCTTAATATATTTTCATAATTCTATTGGGTTTGCATGGCAAAGTTTTGGTAGTGGGGGCGTTACAGGGGTGGCTTCTGTGAGAAGCTGCCAGAAGCTGCCCCCATGTCCAACAGAGCCAATGCCAGCCGGCTACAAGACGGACCCGCCGCTGGCCAAGGCCGAGCCCATCCGCGACGGTGGTAGTGCCTCTGGGAGAATGTATTTAAGAAGGGAGAAAAGAAAAAAAAAAAAAACAAAAAACAAAAAACTATGCAACTGCAGCCGGAGAGAGGAGTGAGAACATGTGAGAGGAAAAACCCCGCAGACCCCCAGGTCAGTGCAGAAGGAGGAGGAGGAGATGCTCCAGGTGCCAGAGCAGAGACTCCCCTGCAGCCCGTGGTGATGAAGACCACGGTGAGGCAGGCTGTCCCCCTGCAGCCCAGGGAGGTCCACGGGGGAGCAAATCTCCACCTGCAGCCTGGGGAGGACCCCACGCCGGAGCAGGGGGATGCCCGAAGGAGGCTGGGACCCCGTGGGAAGCCCACGCTGGAGCAGGTCCTAGCAGGACCTGTGGCCCCATGGAGAGAGTGTTTAGCTTTGTGGTTGACCTAATACATACAGTCTTCACATATGTCCTAATTTTAACCTATTTCTGTGTGTGGTTGGTTGGGTTTTTAATGTGCCGTGCTAATCCACAGCTGGTCTGTTCTCTGCCAAACCGTTGTTCCTTTATCTTAACTTGGAGGCATCAGTACTCCGGGAATGATAGAAGAGTTCACCTTTCGTGAAGACTCAAATATATTTTTCTTGCTGAAAGCCAAGAAATATTAGTCATGACAGAATTTTAGCATGATGTCAACATCTCAGACCAAGTCGTACATGTCTTGAAGTCAGAGTTCAATGGGAAGAGGAACTGTCACCTGTCTCACAGGCAGTGATGCCTTCTCTTACAATTTCAATTGATTTAAGTGGTGTTACACAAAATTAGAATAGCTAATGACTGGGGCACTGATTTTTATTATCATTATTTCTGACTAAAGACATAAAAAACATTCACAAAACACATAATCGTGAAGTCTCTCTTTGATATCAAGGTGTTGCATATCAGAAGTCCACAATTAATGTTGGAGACATAATAGAATTTTCCTGGAGGTAGACTTGACATCAATGCAAAGACGCACTTTTCCTTGGAATTTGTCATTATTAATTTGCCCTTTTTTTATAATTTTATTGTAAGGGAAAATAATTTTATTTGTTTATTTTCACCATATGAATTTATGTCACTTTGCAACAGTAAAGTCACATACCATTTAAGAACTGTCATTTTTACCACAGAAAAGAATTATTTATAACCCAGCTGTTGAGAGTTGACAATTTTAGAATTTTGAAGTCTAAAAGGCCTCTTAGACAAACATACCCATCTTTCACACATTTCAGTCATGTTTAGATTGGTAAAGAAACAGGATTCCAGCAATATAGAAAACATAACTTAGAAAACATAGCAAAGAATTACTGATCTTGGTCCAGAGGGTTTATAGCCTTTATGGCTGGATAGGCTATAATGCCATGCACAGCATATAAAAAGTAGAAGCATATTAACAAAATATACTTGTCTTCATAAAGGTTTGAGTTTTAACAAACACATTACTGTAGACTGACAAATACCTCAACAAATTTTTTCTCTTGTATTAGAGATCAGTGAAGATGAGAAGCTGGCAGCTCAAAACTACTATTTTTTGAAAATTGTATCTCTGAGGGGACTTTCTCATTGTTGCTGGGAGAAGAAAGATGGCGAGTGGTAAAAAAAAACAGTAATGATTTTTTAAAATAACTGGCACAAGCTGTAAATGTACCCCCATAAGCCTAAGGGTCTTATTCAAACTGATACTGAGCTGAGGAACTTTATACAGAGAATATCACAAGGAAGAGAAAAACATATCATACGCACTGTGATGGAGGACTGTTGTGGATATTTTTATGATAGTTTTAAACATAAACAGGTATAAAACTGCACCTGAGATCTCTGGTTTACGAATGCTCTAACATGTGCAGCCGTTTAGCTCATTCCATTGGTTTTAGACACACAAACATACCTTGTTACACCAAAACGTTTTGAACATGTTTTTGATAGCTGTAGTTGCGTTTGCTTTCTTCACAGATATATAAAAATACCAGACATGCAAGTTGTCACTGACATGAAGTCAAAGAACCATGTTCTTAAAGCATAGAGCTTAAAATCCATTATTTAAAAAAAAAAAAAAGCAAGCAATGTTTGTCGCAATTTACAGAAAGGAAACTGAAGATGAAGCAGCAAAGGAACATGTTTTCAACAGATACAAAGAGGATGTAATGAGGTAGGGGAACTACCAACACATTGAAACTGAATCCAGATCTCTACAGTCTTAGATATTTCTCATTACAAGCTGCTTTTCTGAAGAATTATTTTGTGGCAGCTTTAAACATAAGCATTCTTTTAACTTAAACTTTGGAAACTTGTCATTTAAAAGAAAAAGGCTTTCAAACATTGATTTTGTTACTGCAATATATCATTTCACTGGAAAATAGTTTAATTTGAGGGAAGGTTCTCTTATTTCCCTTAGTTATGGCAATAACTTTGTCATAGCAACCCCTTGTTCGCTGATGTGTTTGTTGTTTTACTGTAAACCAACAGTGAATGACTAAATATAGATGAGAAAACTGCTATTCTCCAGTAAATTGGAATTATAACTGCTATCATTTTAAACAAAGAAACCATGTTTGGGATTTTTCCCCTAGGTATGAAAGCATTTTCTACTAAAGAGTGATACACATATTCTAACTAAAGTATGGGAAGAATGAGAATTATTAGCACCAGCTTTCTGCTGTTACAATAGATGAGTAGAATGTATGAGTGCGAGTAGGCTTTCATATTGAACTCTAGGGTCCGGATTTTAAATTTAAACAAACCACTCCTAGTGTTATCAGTCATACAGTGTTCATGGGTTCAAATGCACTACTGTGCTTTGTTTTGTGTAACAGTGTAACAGTAGAGAAACCTCTTGGATGGAGTCCTGATACCTCATTGATTCCACTATTCTGGAGGTCACATTTATTAGAGACCACTCAACACAGCTTAACGAGCATGAAAGAAGATGGAAAACATAGTTCAGGTGCAGAAGTAAGTGCTGTCTTTAAGGGTGGGTCTCAAGGCCACTAAATGTCTCTCAGCGAGGTAAGGGGGATTTTTCACTTTTTTCTTTGACAAACTGAAATAAAAATGGAATCACAGATTTGTTTGTTTGTTTGACTTTGTCTGTACAAACACTATCAAGTTTCTTCCAAGTAAATCTAAAATACTAGTATGGCTTTCCAATTTCAGTTAGAGATTGGCAAATGCTTGAAATCATGATTTTGTAATTATAACATTTTAAAAGAATTCCCTTGACAATCTAATTATGCCTTTTTTTGGTCAATTTTTTAGTTCAAAACATCTGGAATTTTTGTGGAAGGTTAATTTTGAAGTTTTGGTAAACATCCAATTTCAAACCTATATTAAAAAAATCTAATACCTATTCCATATGGGATAAGAAACAACAATATGGTGATTTCATTTAGCCAAATATGACTAACCATTGTAACTTAATTAGCTGGCATAAGTACTTAAAAAGCATTTCAGTCAACTGTAGTACATTGCAATCTTCCATAGAAATGGAAACAAAGATATATACTGGTGTTCACTTTTAATTCCTTGTTAATTTCTCTGTGGTAAATAAACATAGACCAATAAAATGATCTTAGGCAATGCAGTTTATTGTTCATATACAAAGTTTTTTATTGTACAATTTAGCAACTACAAAAAAGATAGAGATAAGAGAGGGGGGAGGAAGGGGGGGGGAGAGAGAGACAGGGTGCTGAAGGTTTCTGCCAGTATGAGAATGTACTTGCTTTTCCAGCAGACTGAGGGAGGCAATTTTTCTCTCCTGCAATCACACGGTAACCCTCATTAAGAAGTAACACAGTTGTTGATCTGCTAAGACAACATGAATTAAAGGAAATGAACAAATAATGCAACCTGTCTACTAAATTATTAAGATTAATACTTAAATTGCTTTTAATGATTAAATGGTAGGAAAGTGTACCAAAAAACATCTTTCAATAAAAGACTAAACAAGGTAAACTGAAGCAGCCGCAAACAATAAACCCAAGTTAACACACCAGCTGACATAAATCAAGTGTTATTTTGCTTATTTCTGTAGTACACTAAAGTTAATTGGTAGAAATGTGTTTTCAACACATCTGTAAATATAGAAAGTTACAAGCAGTAAGGTTAACACCAATCTTAAGCACCATAATGGCATTTCATAAAATGCTGTTAATGTAGAGAGTTTGAAAAACCGATGACCAAAAGCAGAATGTTGCATTTCAGCGGTACATTTGTATGTTTTCTTTAATATACAAATTTTAAAAATTTGTATTTAAAAACATTTAATAACATGAATATACAAATTTAAAAAATTTGTATTTAAATTTGTGTTTAAAAACACCTGCCATCTATTACAAGGGAAATAAAACTGAGTTTTCACCAGCTCTCAAAGTTCCTTCCACAGTTTTTCAATTCAAAACCAACCTTTGCAAAGGCCTCACTGGTGAAACAGGCGTGCTCAGAACCATGCCTTGACAGTTATCAGATCTGGGCTATTCCAAATCCGGGGTGAAGGTCTATCCCAGGCGTTCTTGCAGAAATCGTTGTACTGCCCTCTTGCCTCTAAATCAGAGAATTGTTTAGCCTGTATCCACCATGTACTATGCCAATGGCATTATGATGTCAGGTTTCCACCAATTTGGAAAAGAAACTCAAAGTACATTAATTAAAATCATCCTAGAAGTTCAAACAAACATGACATATTAACTTATGGCCTAAAAAAAATGAATGCCAAATCAGACATAGTTAGCTGCTTTATTTATAGGTCTATCTTTTGTGTGGTTTCACAGCATAAGGGGAATACAGAGAGGAAAAGTAAGGCAGCCTAAATGCAAGTCATGGTTTTACTTTCCTTGCATATCTACTTATGTGCTTTCAAGGAAAGTGAGGAAAAGGGGAACGAATGACGACAGGGAAAGCAGGTGCCATCACTCCAGACTGAGAGCACTGTTAATTCCAGGAATCAGTGCACTTGGTCACCAAAATGTCCAAATAGTCCTGGTAGTTCTTACGTAATCTAAATAAGCAAAATATGCCACTCTATCATTTCTATAATCCCGGTGTTAAAATATTCTGGTATACACTTTAAAAAATAAGGCAAAATACTGCTAGCCTGCAAATGACCATGGAGATATAGACTATAATAATTATTCCCTTTATAATTTACACAGATTAAATAATTCCTGACCTTACATGACATTTAATTTGATTAGCACTATATATTTAAAAGCAGTAACTCCATAATAAAGATAAAATATACTTCTTGAATATCACAGTGAAAACTAATTCTGTCCTGAGCATGACTTTTGACTTAAAATGACATTTTAGTAATGTCATGTAATCTGTATTACTCTGCTCTCTGCTTTTTTAATTTTTCATGTATTCAGACTTGATCCAGGGTCTGAATAATTGCATGTTTCACCATAGGTAAGGTAACAATATTGTGCCTTAATATCACTCTTTGACTAAACTGAAGAAAATGCAATGTGGAGATTTACTTTTTAAAAGAAAGAGGGGTAAAAAACCTTTGCCCTATTAGAAAATAATATCAAATAAACTAAGAAACTTTAGAAAAAAACAAACTATCATCAATTATAACTAGTTGAATGAAAAAAACAGAAAAAAAAAGAAAAAACCCACTTTGGTTATGTCAGCATTAAAAAAAAGAAAGTGATTTGCCTCAACTAAATTTAGTATAAGTATCTTGGGTCCTGTTAACAATTTAGCCAAGGGAATATTAGAGTATAGCATAGCTTCCTGAAGGTTTATCCAGGACATTGGACAGATTTTACATATTACTTGGAATCCCCTACTGCCACAAATTACAATTAAAATTCCTTGATGTAGTTAGCTTAACATTAAATCACACACATCTATATAAGCTTCAGTTACACCTTTAGATCTTATTGTATTCATACCTAAATTCTAATTATTTCAGACATTCTTAATATTTCCCAAAAGACCTTTCATAGAGCCATCTGGCTCCAAGTACATATGGTTTCACCCATGTCTGTTCTTGCCTACCTGTCTGTTCTTAGCCTAAGCCTTTACCTTGGCTTAATAAGCTTGTGGGCTACTGTTGATCTGCAAAAATAAGCTTTTTCAGCTCTCTAAGCCTGACTCTAATCTTGCACCTTGTCCTGCAAGAGGCTTAGGCTGAGGTGCTCTCAGGAGTCCTAGAGCAGAAGTCAGAGTTTAATTTGTGCCTGCATGACAAACCTGGCCTCAAGTGCTAGTTCATGCAAAAGCCTGTCTAGAAATACAAACACACCAGATGTTGTTTAATATAAGTAATAGTTTCATGTCAAATATTTCAATGCTGATTTATGCTATAGCTCCACTACTGACACTTCTATATTGCAGGATAGGCTAAAGACAGCCTTAAACAAGTTTAAGTCCCTCCTGTTTCATAGCACTGCTTTTATACACAGTTAGACATATGAACCTTTTCTTCCTAGGGGCTGGGGTAGTAGTTCATCCAGCCATAAGAGACTTCTTTTTCAGGGGTTTTTTCCTTCCTTTACAGTGAAATATTAAACATATTCTCACTGTTTCCTACCTGTTGTCATTATTGAGGTTAGCAGTGCCATGAGCTTCAGGCTCTGGTTTCAAAACAGAGACTCCCATAAGATGCCTTGACTTGACTCACAACTCCTCCTCAGACTAAAGCTACGCCGCTTTCAACATTTTTGTTAAAAGCAGTAAAAATCAACTAACTCTTCCTCTCAGCTTCAAACCACTTCTAACAAAACTCCAGTACAAAACCTCAGCCCCATTCACTAGGGCTCCAATGCGTTGTTGGAAAATCTCAGTTATGACTCCTGTTCAGCACAGAATTTTTCATGACTCACTGACCTTTCAAAAGAACCCAGAATCAAATGTGAGCCTCTTCATACGTTATCATCAAACCGATCCACAGTTCACAGCTTTGCACGGCTTACACATGAAACAGAAAGCACACTGTTGTTTAGAGGTTTGTTTTGCCTGTAAGCGTACGATTATATTCCAAATTCAAAGCAGAACTCTCAGTTTGCAAGTTCACATAGATCAAAATTGACAGAGGATTTGCATGGACTCTCAGGACGTAGGTCTGCAGAATTTGGCATATCGGGTTCACAGGGCGTCACGGTGTGACTCATCAGGACGATGTGAAGACAACAGGCTTCCTCAACTGCTGCAGCAGCTCTTGAGAAGTGACGGGCTGACTGAGGCATGAAAGATGCTGAAACCACAGCCTACCTGAAGGAGGGACCTAGAACTTGAAACCAACGGGCAGGGTGAGTTGTTTGGGGGGGATTTGTTGTGGTTTTGTGGAGAGCATTTTCTCCTTACGTAAGCCAAAGACACTCCACTGCTTTCCTCTCTCTCTTTGGGGCTTTTGGCAGAAGAGCCCCTACACTGAATCGGGAAGTCAGCTGGAACTCAAACAAAAACCCATTCTGAGCTTTTCTTCCTAGACTAATAGCTGAACCTAAAACATTATTTTGAACTTAAACTGCTTCATCATGCAGTACCTTCTACAAGAAAAATCCATTGTCTGAAGATGAGAATAACTCACTTTGACCAAAGGCAATACTTTTCTCTATTGCAGCACTGGCTGACGAAGTTGGATGAGGTATATTTTAATTGCAAAAGCTAGACAGATTAGTTGAACTAAATCTGAACTGAAACATGGTTCGAGAAGGGCTTTTTCTTTTCTTAACACAGCTGAGTGTGAGCTATTTTGAGGCATTTTTTAATCTAAACCAGATATGAATCAAAAAGAATTCATCATTGCTATTCAATCATAACAATTACATGGAAACCTGACATCTTACCCCCCCTCTGGGGGAGGATGTGTCCATAAGGGGACTCTTACCACGCCTACATTATGAAGTAATCTGGAGCAATAAATGTGCATCTGTGACCTGAAGAGCTGGCACTGAGGACTTGACATTGACACTGCACATGCTTTAAATGATTAAAACCTACTTCAGACCAGCCTAGACCTGTGGACAAAATGCCCCATAGAAGCGGGAGTGCACTAGGTGCATTCCTGGGGCTCAGCTGCCTGTTTAGTTTCACCTGAAGGGAATCGAGCCCATGCTCTATTTCATGATTTTGCCGAAAGTATGGTTCACAGGGGTAACTGGGACTTTTACCTCTCCCAGTCCTAACCATAATGCTACTGTAGGTGCACCCACTACTTACGAAGGTCAGCAAAGTGATCCAGTGTTTCAGCTGTTCCCTCTGCTCTCCTTTGGCACATGATCCACTGGCATTTCCATATCACCACCATAAATACCGACATCCGAAACATGAAGCGTCACAGACCTCAGACAAGATGTAAATATTCAGTAAGGGGGAATTGTACCTACCTGAACTAAACTTGAATTAAATTTCCTTTAAGAAATAGAGAATAGAGGAGAGATAGCAGATACATCTTTAATTCTGACTCCTCTGTGCTGGAAAACATGGCATTGCCGCTGGCAGCTGCATCTGGAAAGCACCCATTGGAACCATTAGTGTGTTCTTCTTTCCTGTCTCCCCACTGATAGGCTGTGCTGCAAATAAATATCTGCATGTCCATTTCTGCTCCTTCTTTCAGGTGCGTAAAATTTGGTTGAGGGGTTTAGCGTAACCTTCCTTTTCACCGAAATCTCCTCCTTGCACTCTCAAAGCAGCAGTTCAGGTCTTCTGCTGCTCTGTGGCACATGCCTTGGAGAGCTGAAGAGAGGTGGAACTGGTGAGGCAGAGACACAAGTACCGGTGCTGGTCCTCCAGGAAAGTGGGAAATGGGGCTACAGTCTCCTCCTGGCTGTCACTCCATGCTGATGGACCTTCCCCTTTCTTAATTCTCTCTTTTCCAGTATGAACCACAAACTGCATTGGATATGGTAAAAGAAACAGATATGGATTTGAATTCTTTCTCGGACATGTTGGTATGTACTTGACAGCAGTGGAGCTGAGAGAAACAATTTGCTAAATGAGGTAGATGGGAGTATCATTATATATTTAATATTCAGCAGTGTGCTTGTTAAAGCACAACATAGCAGCATGAAATAAACTTTGATGACATGCAATTAATTTGCCTACCTGCAGGCAGTAAATGCAATAAATAAACTAATTCAGTTCTTATTAGGGCTTTAAACTTACAGTGAGTTTTTAGTTTAATTAATACTTAACAAATAGCCTAGAGTTAGGTAAATCACTTCACAGAGAAGCAATACCAACTGGCATTTATTAATCTATTTGCTGATGTTTACTTATCATCTTTAAAATCATTTTGTTAAAAAACCATGGTAAACATAACCATCTCTTGTGGCTGTTCTGATTTATCAGAAATTTTGATGCAGCGGTCGTATCTGAGTCCTTCTTTCAGTGACATATCTTCCTATTGGAAACTTCTTGGTTCTGCTCTTATACCTGGCCACTGCTGGATTTGGTACCAGCCTTACAAAGTTAAAGAAATCTTTCAAATTTTGTACTAGATATTTTTTATATGATTTTTTATTATAATTTCCTAGGGAAATTAGCTTTCAGTTGCCCAACTATTTTTAAAGAGTAGGGAGCTTGATTGGCTTTTGTTTTGCATTATTTTCCATTAAGAAGAAAAAACCCCAACTGTTAAAGCTCATTTATTTTGTTCTCTGTTCTTAACATCATTTTCCTGTAATGAAATAATATTCAGCCCATACATTTACATGTTGCAACTGACTATCTCTTCTCTCTTTCACAGAGACCACAATTTCCTGCAGCATCTTGGTTAGCAAAGCACATTTATGACCCAGAAATTACATTGCCACAGATGATGAAAGCTTGCAAGAAGAAACAACTAGAGCCTGTACTACAAAACCTGCTCTAGTTTAAAAAAACATTTCTATGTTTATGGCAACCAGGGAAGTAATTTGTTCTACTTAAAGTAAAAGCAAGTTCAGCATTTCAGCATGTTTGAGGTTTTTTTCTTCCTTAACTGATGTACGGTTTATCTTCACTGAGTTAAGAGATGAAAAAAGTGTGTGCTTGACTCAGCATATGCATAGCAGTATATTAGAGAGACAGGGAGGAAAACTGAAATGTATTTGGCGGATTTCCCTCCTTCAGCCTATCCCTTGCTGTCAGAAGCAGAGTGTTGCGTTAAAATGATTCAGTAAGGAAATGATGGTCTGGATTTGGGGCCAGTGTACTTAAGGTACAGAGTAACACCAATGTACAGAAAATGAATTTTGGGGACAGTATGTAATATATTCAGACCAATGTCCATGGGCTGAATATCTAAATAGGTCAAATCTTTTTAAATCTGATATTAATATCTGTCATCAGATACCACCAAATTTCCACATTTCCACTAGAAACAGTCCTATCAGTTGAAGTAAGAAACTTTGTGGTCTCACACACTACTCATTATGAATATGGACAGCAGAATCAAGTGTTAATAAATCTTTCTTTCTAAGTATATTGTGGAATTAAATAGAGTGCTTATTCTGCAGTTGCGTTCCTCTCTCTCTGCAATAAGCATACACTTTTTGTTCATGTTTTACCAGCCTTCTGTGATCTACTTCAATCACCATAGAATTATTTGGATCCATTTAAACATTTATTGAATTTACTTTTGTAAAGTTACATGCATACATAGTTTTAGGTATCTTACACCATAATTAAGATTTATTTGCTGAGATTTTCTTGGCAAAATATAATCTTTACTGTACAAGTTTAGGCAGCTGCACTGTAGTTGTTCTACTGAATATGATTGCTTCAGGGTGAAGATAGATGTTTTCTTTTTCTTCCCCCGCCCCAAACTTGCTTTCTCTAACTGTTGGTGTCCATTTTTGTGTAGTTTTTATCTAGCATGATGGAGGAGGAAAGGCTAAACCTATGGGATAAAAAAGCCTCACTAATCTCCAGTACTCGTGTACTGAAAGAGTCTCCTGTTAGTAGTATAATGAGTGTTCAAGAGAGAGATCTGCTCAAATGCTGTGATTATCTTCTGTTATTACCTGTTCATTGTCTTCAAAGATTTGTGCAAAGGAATATCCAGAAAAATGTCACTCTAAGGAGGCAGGTGACGAGTTGTGGCAGTGGACATTGAGATGCTATGCAACCCTGTGTTCAGTGTATTCCTGCCCAGTAGAGCTACCCCAGCGGTCTAGCAGGGTCATATTCTGTACAGATGGTACATGTGAAGACACCACAACATCTCACCTGCTTGTGAACAATTAGCACATAGAAAGCTATCAGAAGACAAGATGCCCAGGAAAAAGATGGTAGTAATATCACATTATTTAAATAATCATTCTTAGTCGAGTCACATTTTTTAGCATCAGCAAGAAGAACAACTTTTTAACAGGAAGAGAAATGTGGGAAATTAACTTACCATTCAAGCATTCTTTCATATCTCTATTTTTAAATCATTATTTAAGGTGTTAGTGTTAGAAATGCTACCTTTCATTTTGATAATCCAAATTTTAGTCATGTTAATAAAGCCATGTAATTCTGTTCCTCTTTTCCCCATGCCTAGAGCAATTACTTATGTTGACAAAAATAGGAAAATAATTCACCAATAAGTTTAATTCAAAAAACCACAGGATGGGTTCATTTCTTTTTTATACATAGTATAACATATTGGGTATGTAAACAGAAAATACTTGTTGTCATGCTTTAAGAAATAGAGACAACATCAGCATGAAAACATAACTCTAATATTAGTATAACATTTCTCTTTAGTGGCAGACTTGTGTATTTATTTAGTTGCTAATTTTATTTTTGTACTAAATAGACAAGTAGGCATCTTGGACGCTCTCTCATCATGAAGAACTGTCAAGATTGGTAAAAAGGACTTCAAAGTGCTAATTGCTTTTCCCTTTTCTTTTTCTGACTCCTAATATCTGAGCTAACTATTTGCAACAGAGGAAATGCAGCATTTCAAGTGAGTGTGGTTTGGATAACAGTACCATATTTTGAAATACAATTCTTTAAAGACAAATAACCATGAATAGGTGCATCAAATGTTTACATTGTTAGAGCTGGTCTAATGGAGAAAATGATTTGTGGGTTCTACAAAATATGCTGAGAAGGAAGTCAAAGCCTTATACATCTTTTGATATATATAAGGGAGAGGTCATGCCTTAATTCATTAAACAGTTTCTCTGGCACTGTGTGGCATACAACATTTTCTGAATTATTTTAAGTATCTAGGTTTAAAGATGTGATGCAAAGTTGTGACCAAGGGCCACAGTACAATTTTTAACAGTAGTTTATGTTAGTAAATGGAACTCATTGACAAAGGAAGTACAATTAATTGTGTGAAATATACATGGAATATGCATATATGCCTAAACACCAACTTACAGAAACATAAATTCTAAAATATCACTAATAAGATGTATTTATCCTTCCTAATCTAAAAGAATTTAAATTATATCCTAAGAAGGGATGTGTACATGCATGGTGGGTGGAGAGAGTTGCCTATCTGAAGAATTTAGACCCCCAAACGAACTGAAGGTTCTATTTGAAGCATTCTGAAACATACTGGGTTTCTGCATTTCTCCTGTTAGTTATTACTCAGCTGAGACAATTTAAAGTAACGCATCAGAAAAACTTAATTTGCAGTGATATCATCAGGTATGCCAACAATTCTACCAGCCTACAAATTAAGAATGTGATTTGCTGCAAAGAATCCTTCCAAACAAAACTTTTTAGCCAAGCTTTTTTAATATTTTGCATTTGACATTTATCTGCTAAGATGATTGACAATATGCCCACACAATACAGAACTCTTGTTTTTGGCATCGAGGGTTGTGACAGTACCTCACTAGGCACTTGCAGTCTAAAACTGCAGACTTTTGACACTCTATCCCACATACGCAAGGTCTTAAAGTTTGATAGTCACACTGACTGATAGATCGTCATCAAGGATAGCAGTCCCTGTGTTAATTGCTGTGCATACCTGTAAAAGCCTCTTATTTAAATAGAAAACAACGACCACCACCAGAGGTCAAAACATATCTTGAAATTGAACTCTGCTACAAATATATTTTAGAAGATACACTGGAATTCTCCTGGCTCACTTCTCCACATCCTTCACGTGATTAGACCACAGGATTATTAGTAATGATAAGCAGTCACCATCAAGAAATAAAAGGTTTGTTAGAGTGGTCTTGGAAAACCTCATTTTTCCTTTATTCATGTAGCCTTGTTGATTTTGGTAAATTCTATTGACAGGGTAAGACACTTTCATTCATATCAATAAATGTAGAAAATTTGATCAAAAATATCCTTGATTTTTTGTTTGTTTGCTTGCTTGTCATGTAAACAAATCAAATATAGGCACCTCAGGAACACTCTTGGCTAAAAAGACACATGTGAATTAACAATGTCTTCTTTCCCTGACTCTCTTTTGTTGCCATGGAAATCTTTCTTTTGAAAGTACACTTTTGCTGCTTGACCTTAAAGACAGGCACACATGAAAAAAGTTATCAGAGTTGCTTTGGTGTTTACATTACCTGTAATAAATTATCTCTACATTTCAAAACATTAATGGCAATATATTTCAATACTAAAAGTTCAGACCAGAGGTCCTTTGTCCATTCTGCATGCATAATAGCATACACATACCCAAATGATGTCCCGGTTTACCAAGACACTACTTCAGTTACTTTAATTCATACTAATGATACAAAGTAGCTGTAAAACTGATTTCTTCAAGCCAGAAAGGAACCTGGGGCATATCCAAAACTGTCTCACTGCAGGGATGCAAATGGAGAAAGAAACGCTCTGTCATTAATTTTTTAGAAATAGAAATATTATTTATGTACATTTTACTAATGTAAAAGGGACAGACTGGAACAGGCATCCCACAGGTTGGTCGTATTCTTAGGGGAAGCTGCGAAGAATATATTTAATTGCTATTTGTTAAGTGAAGGAGAATGGGAATAAAGAAACATTACAGATATTCTATCTGTGGTTAATGAAAGCAATTCAGTAGAGTTCTTGGAGAGCCATTGTGAAAGTTCAACAGACTGAACTGACAGCACTTGCAACAACGTTATATCATCAGATACCCTAGCTGGGTGTTCAATTAATTATTGTAAAAATTTCAAAACAATTTTAAAGGAAAAAGGGTTAAGATTCCCATTGCTTCTTCCCCCCCAACCACCTTCCTCCCATATCCCTCCTTTTAAATACAGCACTTGTGAAAAGCAAACTGAAAGAAGCCAGCAAAGGAAATACAAAAAAATGGAAAGGGAGATGAAGACAGGATACTATCAGACAGACATCAAATACTGGAACTTTATAAGAAGGAATGCATTTTAGAAGAGGAGCGACAAGGTGAAATGTAATGGAGAATAAAATGGATGGAAAAAATGTACCAAGCTTATTTTTAATGGAAACCTTATTTTTCAACTAAACAAGATTTTCACCAAAAAAAAAAATCCACTTTCTGATGAAAGTTTAGCTTTCCCAATGCAAAGTCAACTCTTTTCAATTGAAAATACTCCCAGGATACCTTACGGTTGTAATTTATTTTCTCAGAGTCCATGAAACACTGTGTGTGATGACTGCCATAACAAACTCTTTCTCCTATCAAAGGAAGAGATGCTGCTGCTTCAGTGTGATTTCAACAAAGACCTCAGCCCAAAGAAGAAAAATGGGAGCATATCTGCTTGAAAATTCCTTTGAGACATCAAAGCAGCACTTCCAAATCATAACTTTCAATTTTCCTGCTGAAGTTTTAGCAAAAAGATCTTAGCTTTGATAAAAGAAAATTTCACAGGAAAAAAGTATTCTTTGTGTGAGATTATCAAGAAAGGATGCGCAAAGTAGGAAATGCTGTGGGTAAAACTGCAGTCCTCAACTCTTTAAACATCTTGTTAATACTTTACTATTATTATTACTACTATTACTATTACTATTATTACTATTATTTACATAAATGGCTACAGTGAGCTACTACTGCGAGGACAAGGACATTGTATTAAAGGTAGCATGTTGCATCCTTATGGGTGATTGCACTATAGACCTTTACCAGAGAAAGGAGGAAGTTTCTGTGAAAGCCAGGAAGCAGAAAAGGAGAATGAGAACAGACTTTGAAAGGACAAACTTGGAAGAATATTCAAGATAAAAACATATTCTTGTGCACCAGGAGAATGCTGGAATTATTTCAAAGAAAGAAGTTTCAGGACTTTCAAGCATGTTATATCATCAGGGACTTCTGATATTTTTGTTGAAAGATTTATATAATCTAGATAGCATTTTTATAGCAACTGAAACAGTAGGCTGTAAGAAGCGTCTAGAAACACTAGCAAGCTGAGAGCTTAAAAAGCAAAATGTGTATTTCTGCTGGTAGAAACATACTAGAAGTTATAACTTGAATTTTATGTTAACCTCCAAAAATTGTTTCATAAAATAAAAATACTTTTCAGCAATATCTTATAAGAAGAGAGAACATTACTGGCTACAGGGTCTGAGCATTCTGACTGTAGAGAGGCAGCTCACAACATGATGCTGTGGAGACAATACATTAATTGCCACTCTTGTAATGCGTAGATGACGATTGCTTACAAAGGACCTCCATCTCCTTCTTCCATCTCGCCATCACAAATACGGCCTGCAAGTCTAACTCCCCAGACCGCTGTGTCCGCCTGTGCGTGAAGGAACGACTGACTCTGGGCCCCAAAGCTGCAACCGCAGGTTCTGCTTCACCTGGAGTCCCACCTTCAAACGGAACGACCGAGCGGTCACTCACCCACCTCTCGCACCTCTTCGTAAAAGGCGGGCTGAATGGCTCACGGAGCATCTCCTGAATCATCACATTTTTCGTTTAGATTATGAGATTCAAATAGGGATCCATTAGTGTCAGTGCACCAAGCTAAAAACCGTGGTCGTTCAGGAACTATTATGGGTTTTCCCTGGTCAGTGCCACAAAGCAGAGCAGAAAGCATATGTGAGTGGTAACTGTTTAAACAGATTGATTTTTATTCCTCTCTGCATCTGCACCAGAACTTTCAAAGAGCTACTTAAATAAGCATTCTCAGTGACTTCAGAGTCCAGTAAGGCACAAGGTTATGTACCTTGCTGTTATGTCAGCCTACTTATCCACCTGTAAACTGCCTGACAATTTTGCTTATGCCTTTAAGATGATTTATTGACTGCCATCACTTAGTGTGTTTTCAGAAATCAATGTTGTTCTACTCTATGGGTATTTCTGGATTTGTTACGAACATTAAAAGATCTTTTTCCTCCAGTGTGCAATACTACTGTGTTTTTGTGCATGGTTTCAAGTGGAATAGTGGAAGTAGAACTGAAAAGGAGTACATGTTCTGTGTATAGAGCTAGGGTTGAAATAAGGACATCAGGACAAGATTTTGCTGTCTGCCTTTAATACATGGGAAAGTCAGGTTTAAAAGTGCTTGTCTTGCTAACAGCCTCGGGAAAATGTGTGATTAATATTTCATATTGTTGAATTTTATTTATCAAGTGCTTGCACGTTTAACATTGTATTGCCTTGTCAGCATTCTGTTTGGTTTTCTACAACCACTAAGTCTATAAAAATTAGGACTTGATTGATATTAAGGTGTGGTATAATATTGTCAAGCTACTCTATATATCAATTTGAACAAAAAATAACTAACACAATTTAACTGGAGCTCCAGCAGTGTTTCACTGGAGCATACTATACAGCCTTTAGCAAAAAAAGTTATCAATTGACTGCTAGTACTTTTCACCTGACTAATAGCTTATTTCCAGAAAGGAAAAATTTAGTATCAGTTTCTGTGGTTTTATTGCTCTTCTGCCGGTGCTCCCCTACATACAGATGATTATCACTTCTAGATAATGTCCTAGCATTACTGTAGACACAATCAGCTTCTGGTTTGCAGTTATACAGTTCCGAAAATGGAAAATGAACCAATTTACCATTATATTTTAGACTGCAGCACCTTTCCTGGTGACATAATATTTTACTTTTTAGTGCTGTTAGTGGAAGCAGTATTAACCAAACCTCTGTGCTACAGCTGTTGAGCTCAAAGACAAAGCGCTGAGTCCACACAGGTTTCAGAAGGCTATTTTGGCTGATTAGTCTTCTACAAACACTAGTAGCAACAGCACATTGACTATGTACCATGTTGGAAACAGGGAAAAGGACTTGCGACAACTCTCTTACGGTTCACATTTTTAATAACATTCAAACTAGGCATATAATCCAAATCCTCTCTTCTCTTCTCTTCTCTCCTCTCCTCTCCTCTCCTCTCCTCTCCCCTCCTCTCCTCTCCCCTTCACTCAGGCTTTGCAGTGTGCTTTTCCAGATTCCAGAGAGCTTGAGAGAGTTTGTTGTGACAACTTACCCTCTGTTGACATAGGCAGGATTGATTGCTGCTGCTCCCAGTGGTAATCATCTCATAAATAAATCAGTGCTTATAAGAAACTACATCTGTCAATAGGGAAAGATTTTCTTGTTTTCCTGGAAGTATGCAAAGGAAGAAAAGAAATAGTTTAATTTTTTTTACCAGCAATTAACATAAATTGACTTGAAAAACTCAGCGCTTTTATTTCAACCCCAAAGAAGATCATTGTTTCTGTGACTAGAAAAATCCTCCTCAGAGTACTTAGGTCCAGAGTTTAAGTACAATGAAGGCCTTCTTCAATGAGATTGATTGTTAGTCCAAAGTCTGGCCCAGAAGTATTTCAAAACTATGCAGATATTAGCAGTTTCAAACCATCAGTTCAATAGCGAATAAAGGACCTTGCTGGGGGCAATGGGACAGGTCGTGTCCGACAGGGCCCCTGCTCTGCCAGCCCAGGGATCCCTCGTGGCTCCCAGCCTGCAGAGACCAGCTAGCCCCTGCAGCGCCCTGGCACTGAATCAAAGAACTGCTGTTACTATTAATTTCCAGTATTTTCTTCACTATTAATATTATAAAACTCAGCATTATTTTTCAGTATAATTTAGTGGTAGTCCAACATCATTTGCTTGCTCTTTTCAAGGAAACTTAACAGTGGTCACAGAAACTTGGCACTAAATTCTTGGCATCTTTTTGAGCAGTCAAACATCACAGCTAAGAGGTAACATTTCAGAGATGTTTAAGAGGATTTAGCTTAGCAACTACTACTGGCTTTATCTGCAAGGTGCATGCCTTAACACCTGTTCTGGGTTCTGAACATTTGTACTTATTAATATTTAGGCTATGTTTTATGCTAAGAGCTCCCAGGGTAAATGCCCACATAAAATTTCTGTCAGAAGGATATACTCTATTCACTTCATCAGCCATAACTGGGTATGTAGCGTGCATATTTGGAAACAGATATGTTTTGTAGATCTGCAACAGAACTGGCAGAATGTGTAACTAACTGTGGTATCAGGATTGACGTAGACTAATCTGTTGTATTTTCATTAAGGAGTGGATCTTCAAAAATCTGAGAATATTACCTTGTTTTTCTCATCTGTTTTTCAAAACCCCAATTCAGCATCAGCTCAGTCCAAAGAAGTGCATCTGCACTCTGAAGAAACTGAACCACTGCCAACAGGTAGTATTTTCCTGGCTAAGAAAAATTATAGCAGCAATTGTTCCTCTTAATTCTTGCTGTATAGGAACTAAGTTGTCAATATTTAATTCTGCTTTTTTTAAAACACGTGACCCTTTCTGAACCTCAGGTATCAGGGTGCACAGGTTTAGAAGAATATGTCTAAGCCTACAGAACTGATTGTGTTAAAGTGTAGAGTAGCCAGAGAAAAGCACGTAACTGGGTATTATGCTGTTCTATCACTAGAAATGGAATTATTTAAAACTTTTTTTTTTAAGCAATTAACCATATTAATCACCCAAAAGACACATACAAGGGCAGAATGATAAAATTGAAAGCAAATATTTGAAGTTAGTGCTGGTGAAGTAAATCAGTGTGATTCAGAAGTATCTAAAACTGTCTTCTAAAACAAGCTGCTACCCAAAATTCAGGGCCCCACGGGTTGCTTTTCTGCAGAGAAAATGAAAGAATCTGGAATCTGATATAATCCCCTTTTTTAAAAAGAATATCTAAAATCCTCTGGAACCTAGCAAGAGGAAACTATATCTTTGCTAACAAGTCCAAGCTCCTTTCAACTTGCACTTGACAGGTTTTTCATGTCTGGCTTTTTTCCTTTCTCAGTCATGCTGCTGGCAATTCAAACATTTCCCTGATACGTTCCAAAGTGCTTTGCCTTTCCATTTCATGCAATAGTTACATAAATACTGGCCAGCAAAAGTTTTTTTTCCTTTAGATTCACTGTTAGAAGATGACCTGCACTTCTCTTTGGAACAGGGTCATCAGGTTCTATTATTTTCTTACCACTGTCATAAATGAAGAACAGTAATCCCACTCAATCCATAAGCAGTCCCTTTAAATCAAGAACATTTTCGCATGCCACTAGGAACAAAAACCTGCAATAAAGAAAAGACAGTGTTGTTGGTACTGTTGTTTTCTCAGACTAAATATATGCAACATATTATCATGAAAGAAAGGTGGAAATACATAAGCACTGACTTTCATAGTGATCTTCCCTCAAAATGCACCTATGTCTCACTGAAACAGTTTGCTCCTCTCTTGTCTGGTTGCATGCATGCTGTGCACGTGTAATCTTTTGACATGATGGAGAGCTTGACACAGCATTGGACTTACCAGCATTCTATAAATTATTCAAACAGAATACGGGGAGGAATATTTTACCTGACTTGCTGGTGTTGTGGAGTCCTATATGGAGATTGTGCAGAGGAAGAGGAAAGCCATAGATCAATGTACAGAGGTAAAGATAGGACTGATTAATACCAGATTAATTTAGTAGGAAACAAAGGCAAGCTCCATGTACAAGAAAGAAGCAAAAGCATGTTGATTTTATCTCCACAGTTACTTTGTGCCTTACCATCAGAGCATCTTGATGACTCAGACACTAATACATTTATCCTCACAAAAGCCCAGATGCAGGTAGACAATGCTTTGGAAGCCATACCTCAAATAGCTATAGATATAATGTAGAAAGTCTATGGCAAAAGCAGAGCAGAACTGACATCCCAGTGCAGTACCTTAAACGTATCCTTCTTATCACATAAAAATAACAAGCCACTATCATTCATAAAAAGACTGGATTGCTTAAACCATACAGTCTATCTTGACACCTATATTGTATAAATACTAAGTAGAAATTTCCATTTTCTTTCCAAATCTTTCATTCCCACTGACGATAATTTTAATACCAAAACTTTTTCATTTCTGGTCTTCATTAAAAAGACTACCTTTCCGCATCCCTGTCTACTTCCACATATACACTAAAATACATGGAACTGATTATTTGTTTCATAAATGATGGACGAGACATTAAATTTATCTGTTGTTATCCTTGGACAAATACATAAGCAACTATATAAGCAAGTGAAATAGCTTTGAATTCTGGAAAACTGTTTTTTTTCTGTTTGCTTGTAGATACATCTGTGACAGTTATTATATAAAAACTTTTGTACAGGATTTTTTTTCAGAAAGATATTTTAAGTGAAAAATCTGAAGTGCTGTTCTAGCCTTGAGAAAATAAAAAACTGCAAATGTTCATGGGTACCAACTTCACTGTCAGACTTATTATTGGAAAAATTAGCATTTGAATAGCCTTGCAATGTGGAATAATTTGTTTCTTCCTCGTGAAACTGTTCCACATTGACAGACTTATCACAGCTCCTGCTTCACAACCGCTGGAGATGGATCAGTTAATCAGTGGTGTCCAAATTGTGAATGTTCTCATTTTTCTGCTAGTTGTCAAGTGCAATGTAGTCTCATACGTATGGAGTTAAACACTATGGAGAGAAAATGTAGCTGCTGTTTCCAACAGAGACTTACCTCACAGGACCAGGACCTGATACAGAGATGGCTATTTGCCAGCAAACTGAGTGAACGCTTCTCTGAATCTAAACAATCACCACTTGATTATTTAACTATTCTAAAAATACTGCGTTCATGTATACCGATGATTGTATGAACAGCTCTATAAGAGTACAGTAGTGGGTCAATTGGTAGAGAGCATGTTCATAAAGCATCTATGTCATGTGCAATGACAGTGGCAGAAAAACAAGGAGAAAGGCAGCAGGGATATCAAGCAAGGTATAAGCTTTTTAGACTAAAATACTATTAGATAAAAACAAGACATTGCTATAACCTATCTCTTTGCTACTTTGTTCCCTCTTAAACAGCTAAAATTAACTATAGGGGATGCTTGCTCCACAAGGGAAAAAAAAGAAAGGAAAAAAAAAAAAAAGAACAATGTTTAATACCCTATTGCTAAAAACAAATAAACCAGCAGATCAAATCCCCCAGCAGTGTCTTATATTAGCAACATCTTTGGCTTGGAGTGAACATGAAACAGAAAAAATACTGAAGATCTTATCATCAGAAAAAAAGCACCATCTGAAACCAGCTCAGCTGTCCAATTTATATTTTCATTCATGGTCACGTATGCACCTAATAAACTTCGGACACATTCATATCCTTTCAACATTATCAGAAGCACTTCAGCTACTTGATATATCAGTTTGAACTCACAGCTATCTCAAAGCATGTGGTGTGAATTCAGCCCATACTTACAAATATTTTCTAAGGCATATGTCATGCTAAAATGTTTGCATTGCCCACCATATGAACTTTTCAGTCTAAGAGTTTAACACAACAAGTGCATGATTTTATTATACCTGTGATGAAATGATGCTTTCCCTTTGAGATAAAGCATTTCATTCTATTTATTTCCAAATAAGAAATAGGTAAGGATCCTGATCAGCAAAATCTCTCAAGAACATGCTCCCTTTTCGCTTACTGTCAAGGTGCCAGGAGCACCAGGGGCTCCCCAGGCCATCAGCAGCCACCCTTAGGGCCACCACACTCACTTAAGTAGTAACTTTAATGTATGCACACATCCCCCATCCACTCACAGTCACACTTAAGAAGTCAATGGTCCCACAGGCACAGTGCTGACCTACATCCAACTATGGGGTTTTAGCCTGGAAATTTTGGGGTAGAGGAAGTTCTTGAGGGTGGGGGGCATGTGTCAAAAATGGCCTTTAGACACTTGTTCAGAATTTGTATACAACCAGCAACCAGGCCACTGACAGGATGGAGCGTAGTACCAAATGGCTCCTTCCAGGGCATGGCCTATGAATCCAGTATGACATTAGGTCCAGGCTGTTGACCCGCACGAGGAATAATATGGTGCCTTCCATGGTCTGTGGCACAAATGTGCTACTGGACGTGTACAGCGAACCTCCACTGGGCAGCAGAAAGTGTTCCCAAATGGAGGCTGAACAGAATAAAAAAAGTATGACAGATCACTGATAGCCATTGTATTTTCATGGCTGAGGGGAAACCCTTAAAAAAAGAGACACCAACAGGAATAAATATGCCTTGTACCCTGTTGTCTTACTAGAAATAGTTAACACTGTCAAGAAGAATCACAGAGAAGAGATGTTACTTCGCAGGAAGACAACTGGCTGAAAGAAGGAAAGCTACTTTCTGAGGTGTAGGGAATGCAGGACATTTTAATACCAACCAGAAACAGAAAGTAGAAAATCATAGCTGCGAGAGTAAGAGCTAAGCCACAGAGCCAAACCATGACAACATTCTCCTACAGACAAAACCTTCTATCAGGTGCTGCAGATAAGCCTGAAACAGGAGTTGCTGGAGAGCCACACGGCAAGGTTGAGTATACAGGAGAAGTATACCCTCATTTCAGGACGGGATGAATCAAGAGCAGCACAGGGGCAATCATCAGATCAGCTGACTTGAAACCACGGACATCACATTTAGCTGTGCCTTCCAGCTCGGTTCACTTCTTTGCAAAAGGCCTTGGCAACCCCACTTAGAAGATTTCCCTCAACACACAGGTGAACACTCAGAATCCTTAACTGTAGAAGGATCCTTCTAATTGGCTTACATGAAATAATACAACAATCTCATTTTATTCGATATACACACTAAGCAGGATATTCTAGCCCCAGTTCCAGTTCCAAACACTAATGTGTAGAAGAAGATCCTTTTGATGGCTTCTAGTTCTACAGTTCTTTATGCTTTCATTTAGTCAGAAAGTGACTGCTGGTTTGCAGATATTCTGGTATATCCTTGACATTTGTATATAGAAATAGATGTAGTTGTAAGATTAGCCAGAATATTATAATTAATTTATATTTCAAGTAGAAAATCCAGTTTCAGTATCATTCATGTCCATAGCTCCAATAAAAGCTACAACTCAGTTTCAGATATAACCATAGCTGGGACTATTTACTGTAATGGGGTTTTTTTCAGTAATAAAAACCATATCTACAAGAAAGTAAACAATGACAAGACTTAAAAGCAGGTAAATTACATGAAATGCAATCAAATCAAGATTATAGATGTGCCTTTTTCTTTTCTACCTTTTCATTCCAGAGTGACTAAGATGTGATGGCATCTGCGTATCAGATTTACTGACTTGATAGTTATTAACATACTATATCATTTAGAACTAGAAAAAGCACAAATCCAGAACACTAAATCCAAATACTCAGAATTTGAGGTGGAGGCTGAATTCAAATTTCTCAGTAGCAATCCTTCTTGTGCTTTCAGTTATGGGTCAGAGCTAAAATCAGAAGTCTAAACGTCATCCAAATCCAAATGTCAATGCTTCAGTTTATCTCTGTTTACAACAGAATGAATTTGATATTAAAAGATATGAAATATTTTAAATCTCATATTTGACATCAGTGTGCACTCCTCACCTTTACATCAAAATGTACATTTGACTCTTGCCTATGAGTCAGTGGAAATATAGATAATTCACAGAACAGAAAGGGGGGGGGAAAACTCCTCAGTGACAATGGAGATCATCAGTTGTCAACTGAGAATTTTATCACCAATCTCAATTTTTGCTTTGACTCATTCACTTACCCCACCAAAATAATTTGATCGAGACTCCACACCAGTTTTGAAAAAGTTATTTTTCCTTGGACTTACTTTCAAGAGAACAGAAAGAAACTTAGAACAAAATTATTTTCTAGTCCTGACTATTCATGCATATGGTTAGATTTTAGTAGGTTTTAATGTGATGAAAGAAAGTCTTGACTCTCATTCAGTAAGCACAATTATGATCATTGGGCTAGACAGGAGCTTTTGCATTTCTGCATAACTCCTGTGAGGTATTTACACATGTGAACATGCTTTCTGTTATGAATCTTAAAAAATCAAATTATAGTAAAGCTATATCAGATAAAACTGAAGTGACTTGATGCATCTGGACATATAAAAGACAAAGATGCTTTAAAGTCAAGTTTATACACCTTGCCTCAGAAACTATATTTTTTGTATGTTTTGTACACAGACAAATGATTTAAGCTATTTGCATATCAATTTATATATATGCACATAAGAAAACCTGACCATTGGGAGCATAAAGGTCATATTAACTGCTTAATTGCTGTGAAGTCCCATTTATAGACCTGTAATTTCTCTCCAAATCAAGGATGCTGAAGCATTTCAATCCAAAGATTGCTACAACCCTGTAACAAGAATTGAAAGGATAGACTTCCCTATTATCATATAACTCCCTTGGTTAAGAAAGACATTTTGTGGTTTCAGTGACTGTGAGAGGAGAAAAGTAGAAGTTGACAAGATTACAAGCCCACATTCAGACACACACATATTTTGGAGGCATCCGTATTCTGATATTAATTCAGAGAAGGAAATCCCATTTACTTTCTAATTTGGCAATAGGGCCTGGAGAATAGATGCCATTCCATCCTGTGTAAATCTCTTGAATGTTGAAGAAACTCCATCTCACCTTCCCCAAGGGATTTCTGGTCTTTTATAGTCTTTGTCCTGGAAATGTCTTTTTTCCAAGTCACTAGGAGGAAGTATTCAATGCCAGAGAGAAAAACTCAGAGGACAAGATAAAATGCAACCAAAAAAAATCACCAGCTTCCACAAGCTCAGCTACTGCTCCCTGTTCATTCAAGGTAGACTCTAGTGACAGCATCTTGACTTACTACTGCCAGAAACTGTAAACCTGCTCTTCTCCTGAGGTAGTCCCAAATTATCTTCTGTTCCCCTTTATATTCCTTCAATACCTGAATGTGACAGTAAGAATAGCAGGACAGTGATGTTTAAGATCCACAGAATTACTTCATATTTTCCTGGCTACTCTGGAAACCATATACATCATCACAAAATTAAAACTGATCCTTGAAAATTGAATTAATAATAGAGACAAAAGAAAGTACATTTCAAAGCTGTATTTGAATTTTGCAACACATTGAATAATTTTGATAAAAAGATTCACAGACTATTTAACTAGTTCATAAGCTCTGCAAATAAAAAAATAATAGAAGCACATTTAAAAGAAATCACAAAATAAATAAAAGGAATGATTTCACCAGCTTTAATCCCAGCACACCATAAAACTTGAGAATATTTTGCAGAAATTCAGTCAGCTCCTCTTTGTGCTATGTGGTTTAGGGAATTGCTGATCTGAAAGGTTATGAAGTGAATGTCTGCCTTTTTCCCCTGGTTCTCCTTGCAGTTCCATATTTCACCCTTCACATTTAAGCCTTCAGTACTTCTGGTGCAAAGATTAATAGAGAAAGCTGTAATAACAGTAGTCAGAGGATTAAACACCTCTTACTAGATTTAGTCTTGATTAGTATTTTCTAATTAATATTTTCATATCCCTGTTGACATCATAAACATCTGCCCTAAGCACTCCTTGGCTAAATGGTTTCTGATTCTCCTGTTTCCAGAAACAAATCAACACAATTAAATATGAGAGGTTGCTATTCAGTTAGATACATAAATTTCAGGTAGGAGCAACCTGACAGATGGAGAAAGCGACTCACTGAGATTCCCTGCCCCAGTTTTCTCAGGAACTCATACTTCAGAGTTTCTCTCTGAATTTCTCAACCCCATTTTTGTCCTAAACTCAATTTATCTTTCCAGTTTCTACCAAATAACTTTCAAAATCTCCTTCAGTCTCCCCAGTAGCTCAGTACATACTCACAGCACATAAGAATGTAGCCTATTAGGGGATGGGAAATTTTTCTGTTTATAAGTAGCTGAGACAAATTTCTGAGGAACTCCAGTCATGCCCCCTATCTAGAAAAGGCCAGATGCTCACAGTAGATGCTGGATTGTTATCTTGTTTCAAAGACCTAACCTCTTACGCAGACTTCCCCGGACTTTTGCAATAGGACATAGTAATGCCCAAGGTGACTTGTATTTTCTGTTTGCATAGCCTTTAACCAGTTTTCTCGCAAGTTTTATTCTTTGCTTGTCATTTTCATACTTCACCTGGAGACTCTTATCTTTAAAATGCAAAGTCACAAATATGTAGCTGTATCAATGGGCTTTGCTTCAGGGATGATGCTGGGATAACATAAAAAGACAATACACCCACCCTTTTAAAGTTTTATGGTTTGGGTTTTTTTTTGTTAAACAACTGTGCTGAAATGTATATGGAAAAAAGAGACTGCCTAACATTGCAAAGTAAGTTTGATTCCTTGATTTGACTTTGTTTATTTGATACAAAACAGAGTAAATCTTTTAAAATAAGGAGTCAGTTGTCACTTGTCAGGAATTAATTATTTAATTTCTACTTTCTAATGACCTTTTAAATAAAACTATAGAATCTTAAATGCAATTATTTAGATCTGCTTTTAAGTCTAAATATCTTCTATATAGAACTTATCAACATAAACCCTGAATACAACTAGCATTTAGTGAAAAGGCAAGCAAAATCATTTTTAGTTAGCAAGAATTGGAATATTTGACTCAAAAAATCACTAATTCATTAATAAAAGATCAATTTAACAGATATAGCAGACCAGTTCTGCATCACTGTGCTTTAAGTTACAGCATGGAATGACTTAGATAAGGAAGCAGGTTACTAGAAAAAATTATACCATTTGATATATGGGTTCAGCTGTCTGCAAAGATATGTTAACATGTGTTTACATCCATATTTGTTGTCATAATATTTATTTAATATTTTTAAGTTTGTGGTTACCAATTGGCCACGTGTAATATCTTTAAAATTCTTTAATTATTTGGAATTTTTACATCAGTTACTGCCTTTGGATCCTGAGCATCAAGTTAATTAAAGAAGACCACATTATTTTCAAAGTGAAGGCCAAGCACTTCTCCAGTTTATTAACAAAGTACCATTCCTACCTGCTAAACAAGTTAATGCCCTCAGTTCTATTTTTTGCCTCTTGATTCCCTCACTCTCCTTTAAAAAATAGCATGTTTCCAGCAAGTGGGAGCAACTCAGTACAGTATGAATTGCTGCTGGGAGTCTACAAGAGTTACTCTCCTCTTTAAAACTAGATGGAAAGGTCTGACGAGAGAAACACCTTCTTTTACCACAGTGTCCTACATTTTAACTCAAATTTATATAATTTACATTTTGAATCTCCTTGATTTTTTGTTTGTTTTTTTGGTTGTTGTTGCTGTTTTTTGGTTTTTTCTGTTACCAAGAATGTTTCTTCCCTGATCTTGCTCTCGCGTAGCCCTAACAGTTCCCCAGCACTGGCTATTCTAGTTTTAATTTGACAAAATGCCCTTGCAGGTAATTGCTATTCAAGGTTTTAATTCTGTTGTTAATAGATGCTCCACAGTCCAAATCCATTAAGTTTATGCTGATTTTTTTTTTTTAATGATGTGATCCATGTGAGGTAGGTCAGAAGTGCTGTATGAAGAGTTTTCCAGGTTTCTAAATATACATTTCTGAGAGTAACTTTATATACTCCCATTTCCAAAAATTTTAGCCAGCTTAGCAAAGAATATTTGGACTTAATGGACAGAATTTAAAAAAGTCTTTTTAGTAAAGAACAAGCTCATTATTGAGAAAGTGGTTAGGGACAGGAGAGTTCAGCTTAACTAAGGACCAAAACCAGTTGAAAGACCATAGAAATTGCAAAACTCAGAAAAGCTGCCAGAGAGAAAATGATGTCTTTGTAGTGTCTTAGCAGTTCCCTCCTTTTTCTTTTTTTTTTTTTTTTTCCGAAAAAAGTAACAGCAGTGATCACTTGAAACATGAGTCAAATAGGGTCAAACTATGTGTTTAGTATGAATGGAGTGATTAAGATATTTGCACTCAACTCTGTAAAAAAATATTTTTTAGGATTCCCCAAACTCACTTTCCAAAAGTGGCTGCTGATATCTGAGAATGTTACCTGCTGAACTAAAATCTTTTTTTTATTTGAGCAGAAAAAATAAAACAAAAAATGCAGTTAAGAAAATGGGGTTCTAAAGCTCTTAATTCTTTTTGTGGCAAAAGGAATATAAAGCCTCTATAATTATCTCAATACTTTCATCTAAGTGAGTACAAAGAAGAAGAGGTAGAACTACATAAAATATGCCATATACTTTTTACTATTATGGTCATTAGTGTTCCAAGCTTAACTCATTACTTCATTATCTAGAAATTCATGTCATTTGCATTTTAACAGAATTTTATCTGAGTTTGCCTCATCCTTTCCCTTCCTATAATATTCAACAGCTAAAGCAAGATAGTGAATAAAGATTATAGAAATCAAATCCATTCACTCAAATAATTTAAATTTCTTACTTCTTATTAGATAAAACATATTCTGACACACCATATCATCAGATGACATGATACTGATACAGACAATTGCTTTATCCACAAAATTGTTTTTACTAATTGACAGGCAATTTTCTTCATTTATAGTATTGATTTTAAATTTGCTCTCCTGAGAGTACCCCCTACAGAAATGAAATTTCTCACTCTCATTTGTACGCTAGCTGCAAAGAGTACACAGCAATCACACATTATCTTGAGCATTTTGCATATTTTCATAAAAGACCTAAAGTATGCTATTAAATGCATTCATTAATATCTGCTTTGTAAAACTGGGATATAGAGCAACCTTACATTTTTTAGTGTCAGCATTCACATCTCTGCTGAGAGGAAAACTATTTGAAGGAAATGAATGCTTTTAACAGAACTTTAATCTTCTGTACTCTGATCCATTACAAGGTCTTTTCTGTTAACTCTTAAATCAATATCTACTCTTCTATAACTTCTTAATCTACAATACCCATTTCTAATAATATCAGTAATCTGAGTTACAGAAGATATCCAAAATCTGCACTTTATACCTCTGGGTATCAAATTCTATAACTACAAGAGCTATCTCTGTATATGATTATTTTTATCTTCAAAAAATCTGAAGGAAATGTACACTGCTATATCAAAAATATGTTTCATAATAAAAGAGAGATCTTATCTTAAAAGTATCATCTCCATTTTAATCTGGTATCTAATATTATACAGTGGCAGTCATTAAAGATATAACTTTATAACAATGCTGAAGATGGATTTTAATAGGACCAATATGTCTGTCTCAACTGTTAAAAATTAATGGCCTTTCTTAGCTAGACATGGCCCTTCATGATAAAGAGGTGGCAAGGATTATATATTAGCGGAATTACTGCACTCTTTAAAAAGTTATATTAATTCAGTTCTGTGCCATATATAATCAGTCAACACTAGTTATTACCACCATGAACTTGTCAGACAGATTTTTCATTAAATAATCCTAAATATATATGAAGAAAATTAATCAACACCCCACACTCAAAATTAAGAAGTGTACAAAATGTACTTTACTGTTTTCTATTTCTTTTTTCACCTATGTTGAGGGAACATTAGAAGGATTTTTCATATTTCTCTCATATCAAAACAATGTTTTGAGGACTTATTTCACACATTTCCTTGTGGGTCCTCCAACATTTTTCCCCTTCCTTAAAGCAGCACACTATTTTCTAAGGTATGAAACGAAAGCATGTATTTGGGTGAATTATTTGAAAGTGAAGGAGTATCTCCCTTCTCCAAGCAACTGTAGCTTCCAACTTTGTGTCAGCTTCTTACCTAACTTGATCTCACTTTGGAAAAGAAATCTATTTTTTTAATCAGACAGAATATTACATAAAGACAGTATCTTTGTCATTCTGTCAAACTAATGATCATCTTGTACATATTGTTAACACTTAAATAACCTTGAAAAAAGTGAACAAAGCCTAAGTCATGAAGGAATAAAGAAGGACTAATGTAATGCATTCCTGATTGTTATTCTCTGTGTTACAGTTCGAGACTGTTTTCTTAATGCATATTCTTCTTCTAGGTTTTCTAGCTCAAACCACCTCTAATGTATAGAGGGAAATAGTAAAGCTATAAAAAAAAACACCTGCAGGTAAACTGTACATAAACTGTCTATCTGGATGTCTCTTCTGTTTCTAAAATGAAAGTTAATATATATTATTCAAGGTTTGGACTTTCCTAACTTGGCACAGGATGTAGACATTTTCGCTGTTTACATTCCTAGTTTCGTAAGCAGCATGACAGCATCACTACCTCCCTTCTAAAGCACCAATAGTTCATATTTGGTATTCAAATCTGTGTTATTAACACTGATTCAGTACTAACTAAGTTTTCATATTTTTCTTTTGGGTGCTGGACAGAACATGGAAGTGATGCTTCTGAGAGGTTGCACCACAGCAAAAGAGATTCCTGGTATAAAAAAGAAAATTACTAATATAATACTAATTATTATACCAGAAATTTTAAAAGCTGATGCAAAAAGTAGCAGTCAAAACCTCTCTTGCATCTAAACATTAGCCGTTGTTGGAGCACACCATGAAATGTGCCAGGTTATTACCATTTTTCAGAAGAAAGGTTTGTCTAAAAATCAATTCATTCACCTGAAATGGCAAATTCTAGAAATAGCTTATTTGCAAAGCATTTTGAATGATAGAATGACCTTTATTCTAAACTGTTCTGAGATAACATTTGAAAAACTTATGACCATAAAGCATTTGAGACATAGAAGAGGTAACCTGAAGGGGAAGAAAAAAGAAAAGATCTTTTTAAATGGATATGAAAGACAATGGGAGTTTTGATAAATTTTAATATCGAATATCACACCACTCATCAGTTCTGATTACACTTTATGCTAATTTTTTTATAAGGCTAGGATTCATCAATATTTTATTAATTTTAAAGTGAGTTTTGAACTTCACCCACTGCCTCTCATCAGTTTGGAATGGCAGAACTCCTCACTGGAGAAACCCCAAAATAAGAATAAAACAAAATCATGCTGAAAGCAAGACATGTTGGGCTAGATCATGAGGATTTTTTGGCAGTCGCTTCTAATTGAAATGCTAAATTTAGAATTTTGTTATTGTACTTTTTGACAGCAGCGAGGATCATTATAACAATCCGCAATATTCAACCTGTTAGTTTCAGAAAATAATTTCTCCAGAAAGCTCAGTTTGACAACACATGCCGCATGGTGGTTCATGTCAAAAGCTATTGAATGCTTGTTCTTCACAGAACTTAAAAGTGAAGAATATTGCCAGATAACTCAGAACAGCTTTCTGAAACTCATAGATAAAAGGATTAAAACATATTCCTTAATATGTATATTAAATAAGAAGTAAGCAGCATGACTGTTCTGAGGAACATTCTATTTCTGCAATAAATGTTCTTGTTAAAAGATATGCAGTACTTAGATCCTCATTTTTTCAAGTTACAGCATGAAAATCTTGCCCACGGGCAAGTTTAAATACATTTACATAAGTTTAAATCAGAACTTCAAACAAGATCTCTGTATAATATATTATATAATGTCATTCTTTACTGTTTAACATATGATACACAGATTCATTTACATATGAGCTTCTGTTTAATAATGATTCTGACCTCTATACCTCAGCACCAAGGAGACACAACTTGAAAAGGAATTGACCATACTGCAATGTCTGACTTCTTTGGAAATTTACCTCATCTATTTATACGCTCACTCATAGCATTTTCTTTTATAAAAACAAGCTAAAAATAAATAAAAACATGGACAATGGGATAAGCCATATGTAAAGTTTAACACATGAAAGGTTTCCAGAGATTTAGATGGAAATAGGTCAGATTAAAAAAAAAAGCATTATAAACTAAGAGCCACGGTACATTACTGAAAAGTTATTAATGGAGGATGGTCAAATTAATACAATGGGCTGTGACAGCTATTCTCTTGTTTCCAGAGTTGCAAAGCCTGATCATACGAAGTAGGTTAAGAGAAAAATAAGACCCCTTCCAGACTGAGAGAATGGTTGAAAACTATAAGTGTGGCTTGCTTTGCTTTCCTGGGGCGTCATTCAGATTTTATGGTTCCCTTGCTCTCTTCGTTGCCTTCTTTTCCTGTCGACTGAAACTGTACTCAGTATATTAAAGAAACAATCCATGCGTGAGAATTTTGGCTGTGCGCGTCAACCAGACCTGTGCAGAGCCCCGTACCCCGCTTTAGCTCTTCGTCTCCCCCCAGTATGACTGTGGCGGGGGGACACTGACCTCTGCAGAGCAGCCGCAGAAGTCTCTCTGAGACGATGCCAAGCCAGAGCAGCGTCACCGGCCGGCATAGCTCTTGGGAGCCCTCTCAAAGACAACAACTGCATTTTCAGCTGCCTGCCCCATTTTTCCCTCTACTGCTCATGAAACCCCCCAACTTAAGCAAGTACCCTGAAAATGAGTCTGTCAATGCTATAGGGTTTGTGTGGTGGGTTTTTCGTGTGGCTTTTCTCAATGGCGAGAAGAATTGACTGCTTACGTTTCGGAGTCACCTGGGTTTACGAACTTGCACAGTGTTGTGACAAGGTACATTTGTTTGACTTAGCTCTAGTTTTGCTTCCCTATTTCTGAGAGCAGTCCTGCTGGAGACATAGATCTGGATGCTGCAGTTGTAGGCCATAGCAGTGCATGATTTATAATAAATAATAATAAATAAATAATAAATAAATACAAAACTGTATTAAGATAATTTACTACAGTCACATGTGGAAATCCAACACATGAGCAAAATGAGATTTAGTATTTCCTTACAAATATAGTTAATAAACTTTAATTATCTTTGTCTGTAGAAAGAAAAGAGAGTGTTATAGAAAATAAAATATATGGCAGAAAGCATGCATTTGAATTCTAAATATAAATCACTTAGAATTTTAGTAGGCACAGTTCAGCTAATAGTTTATCAGATTTTTTAGGAAAATTTTCCCCAAAGGCCTAGAAATGTAGTTCTTATATATTTCTTTCTGTGCTATTCAAATAGTAAATTTAAGGTTTCCTGACAGCAATTCAATAAGCTTGAATTTTGTAAATACTCTGATACCCTGATAAAAGTACAGAAATTGCTAAAGAGAAAGCTTTGCTTTCTTTTTGGGTTACCTGATTGTTTCTTCAAGCTTCATCTTTCACCATGGGAAAGCTGGGAATATGCAGAATAGCTAAGGCTTACCATCAAAACCATTAAGAAACATGCATACGATTTCCCTTCTGTTTACTTCCTATGCTTCAATGTAAAGAGATGATGAACATAAATTGGGTTGCACCACGTATCTATGAGAATCAGATTCTTGAAAATGTTATACTATCTATTTTCAGGAGATACTCTCATGTGAACTTAAGCTTTCAGAAAAAATAAAGTATTTTATTTCTATCCATACTTCGGAGACGATAACATTTCAGTCTCACTAGAAAATGCTACCCTAGCAATGTACCACATCTTGTGCTCTTTATGATCAGCAAGAGAGGATGCAGGATGCAGTATTGACATGGTCTTTCTGGATGATATCTGCCACGCTCAAGTAAAACAGTTCACAAAAACACCTAGCAAGGGTCACAAAATCAAATACCTTATCAAAAAAACAAAAATATAATTATCCAGAGCACATGCATTTTTAAGATAATAAAAAGTAGACTACTTACCTGAAGACTACTAGGTGCGTATACCTGACTTTGGGTAAGAACAAAAATCTTATTTGCTAAAACTAATTCTTTATTTCTACAAATGGTGCAAATACAGTTAACATTTAAGTCACATGCAAATGAGTACACATATTGTTGTCTCTTTTTGAACTTGTACTAAAACCTGGATTAAAACCTCAAATCCTTCAAATATTGCAGTCTTGTAGTTATACATAAATTTTCTGTGGCCTTTCCATAAGTTACATTTTCCTGAAATACATATGCATGATATTTTTTGTAAAAAAAATTTTGTTAAATTCCACTTGCTCTCACTACTAATGAGTCAAGTGTCTTCAAATGTTCCTCATGGGAGTGCACAACAAATATTACAAAGCAACAACATTGCCTTCCTTCAAGTCTTGCCTTAAAGTTCAGCTCATACCACACCTGCAAAATACTGCAGTAAATGCTCCATTGATTTTGGAAGTATTTTTTAATACCCCACCCATTTTTTTTGTGAATTTACTATACTAAACTTTCTGTGGTATTCTATGTGATTCAGTTAATAGTGGGTATTACTCAAGTCATTTGTTGCTTTCATCAGAAAGTCTTTCTATACACATTCCCTAGCACACTTGGAACCTCATTCTTAAAGTCCTGACAAGGATTTTTTAGGATTACCACAGATCAAATAATTATCAGAAAGCAATCTATTAAAATTAATGATTTAAACAAAGGGTACAGCAGTATATAGCTACTGTATTCTCCAGAGTTTAAATTTCAAATATTACCCTCTTGTACACAAAAGGAGTTTGTTCCCTACTTGCATAAGAAAAGTGGACAAAAAATCAACGTTAGCACTATCTGCTAATTGTGCAGAAAAACAGTAATTAATTAAAAAATCTCCTTTGCACAGGCACTAAGAAGTCCAGGGTTTTCATTTTTCATCCATTCTTTAAGTTGCATTTTTTTGCACAGTATTTTTGTTCTGAACCATTGTCATGAAAAGTTCTTCTTAAGAAATTGATGCTTTTGTCCTCTTCATCAATACCAAACAGTCTGTGCACAAATATATATCATCCCAAATATCAGTCTGTGCATTTATAATGATACTTGTTTGCTGTAAGACTCATTTATGAACATGTAATTGAAAATTCTTCCTCCGGCTATATTACAAATGTTGACTTCCAATAGCTTCACTGAGATTAAGTACATAAAGTCTGCCTGCAGAAATATGTAGGCAGACAAAACAAACTGTGCACTAGGCAGTAAGACTCCCTCTGCCCACCACATATGCATATATAGATGTATAGGCATGTCTGTGCATGTAAAAAAATTAAACAACCCGACAATATAATAAATAAAGAAAGTAAATGAAGTAACTGGGATATTATTTCCTTCAGTTAAGCCTTGACATTTTTGAACATTCAGACGTCTTACAGAAGTACATAGACTTACTGAACATAAAGAAACCACCATGTTACATGAAGTTTTGACATACATGCCATTTGCTTTTTTCTGTAACGGTAGCTGTTATTTGGTTCTTCAGAACAAAATGAACTTTATAAAATAATTATTATATGTGGCAGTGGGAAAGAAGGGGAGTTTTCTAAAACCTTATTGATAACCACTGGTGCTCATTTATTGGGCAAGGGAGAAGAGGAGGAAGAAAGGAAATAGTAGAGCTATAGACATCCTCCATTATAAATTGCAATGCAATAGCAGTATCTCCATATATGACAGTCCAGGTGACGTATATGATGCAGACTCTAAACTGTAGTTAGCATTAGCCGACCTGTGTTTCCCTGGATTAAACCTGGACTGTTCTGAATGATGTACCAGGACATTTCCAAAAGAAACCGAGACATGGTCAAATACCATAAGCCACGATGAAGTAGTAGATCACAGGAAAAGACAAAGACATCACTTTTCCTATGTGTTTGCAGTGTTGGAGATTTGTCAAGTAACATGCCCAGAAGTCTCAATGCCCTATTACTCCTATTCCATTTTCTTTTCAAATCACTTTTCATTACACAGAAATCATGACACATTTTTGTCTTTTATCTCTTTACCAGAAAAATATCAGTACTAATTCCTGTGAAGAAATAAATGGAAGCTCCTTTACTGGAGGCCAAGACATCCAGATCAAGATCTATTTCTAAAAATTGAGTCACTTGTTTGTTAGATCAGTAATAGAATTCTCCTAGACTTATTTTTTTCTTCCTTTTTCTCATATAATTTTCACAGTATGAGTTAAAAGAGTTTAATAAATCTAAAGTACAAAAAGGCTTATAATGAACCTGTCAAGGGGCTTGCTTGTAATTTGCCTGAAAGGATATTATTTCCTGAGAATGTGAGTCTGTCTTCATATAATTCTTCCTGAGATGCTCAGTGCAGAACCCGGAAAATGGATGTTGACAATTTTGAGTAACAACAGGCAGTTGCTATCCTAATATGCTGGCTGAAATGCCTCAGAGTAAAGATCAGGTGTAAATCAACTTCACCTGGCAAAGAAAAGTGATTTTTTTTCCTGAAATAATTATTTTCTTCTGAAATGGTTGAACATAGCAATGTATAAATGTATCTTTCTACTTGTTAAGGTGCTTTTAACACAGTTCAGCTACCACTGTTTAAGTTAATGCTGTTAGCTTTTAACTGGTTTTGTTGGGATATTCATCATAATAGTAGCACTGGTGTAAGAGACTAGTTGAACAAATACTGTATTCCACAGTTCCTTTGACATAGGCGGGAATTCAGCTGGTGGATGAATCGGGAATTATTCTTCACTACCTCTTTCAGTGCAGCACTTTGTTCAGCACACTTTGTCCAGAGAGTGTCTGGGAGTGAGTAAGGCTGGTGCTTCTCTCCCTAACAGCCTCTGTAGGGAGCAGGATAATGGTGATCTGATTTAGTGCAGCAGTCCTTACATTTTGTAAATCCCGGCTTATACTCAGCAAGAAACAGAACATGGCTGCTTGCCCTTGAAAGCATAGCAGGAATGATCCCTCTCTGCCTTCCTTTTGTTTCAAAAAGAGTAAAAGAATACAATACTTTTTTCTGCAGTACTTCCCTCTACCAGACCTGCTACATGCCGAGCCTGGTTCTACCTGCCTGCACCTGCTTGTTTCTAAAAATAATGGGACACTTTGTGCCAGTTCCGTTTCCTCAAGTATTTCTCGACTGTGCCCATAACTGCTTTTGGAACTAGGTCTAAACAGCCACTCCAAGATCTTGTAGCCATCCTTTCATCCAGAACAGTCAAATCAGACCCATATAACACAGGCCCGTGTAACCAAAAGTAAAAAATTCTCACCTTCAGTAATGCAATTAACCGTTTCCCTTTTAAACCATATAACATCGCTATTATTAATGTATACCTTAAAAATGTAATTCTTGGAAGTCGTAATACATGTTATTTTGTGAATTTAGACCCTAACTGTTCAGGCATTTTGATGTTCTGCCATACCATTCCTTGCATATAAACCTATTTTACTCCTAACAAGCTTGGTATGGGGTGTTTGTGCCACCATGTACCAATAAATGTTGTAGACGTTATCCCTTCACAGGATGTATTGGAATTTAATTTAGATTTAACCTTGTTGTGGTTTAACCCCAGCAACTAAGCACCACACAGCCACTCACTCACTCCCCCTCCACCCAGTGAGATGGGGGAGAGAATTGGAAAAAAAAAAAAAGTAAAACTCATGGGTTGAGATAAAGACTGTTTAATCGGACAGAAAGGGAGACAATAATAATGCTAATGATAATATTGATTATAATAATAATAATATTGGAATATACAAAACAAGTGATGCACAGCACGATTGCTTACCACTTGCGGACTGATGCCCAGTTAGGTCCCAAGCGGCAATCCCCCCCAGGCCAACTCCGCCCAGTTTACATACTGGGCATGACGTCCCATGGTATGGAATACCCCTTTGGCCAGTTGGGGTCAGCTGTCCTGGCTGTGTCCCCTCCCAACTCTTTGTGCCCCTCCAGCCTTCTTGCTGGCTGGGCATGAGAAGCTGAAAAATCCTTGACTTGGTCTAAACACTACTTAGCAACAACTGAAAACATCAAAACTCAGAGCACTCGCAGGAACATGGACAGCACCAATGACCTCATCCTGCTCCCCTTTCAGCCTTTCAGGGTGGAAGTCCACTGGTGAGAACATATATATGCATATGTACAAGACGGATCCCTCCAGCAGCTGGGCTTACTCAGTCTGTCCGGTTGCTGGCTCCTGGACCCCAGTCTCCCCAGCTGTGCTGGCACTGGGGCATACAAAGCCTCACTCCAGTTGCTGGTACAGACTGTTGTGCGCACACACACACATTGTATCAGGCAAATATTCCTTCAAGCAGCTGGGAACATGAAAATAACATTTTGTTTGTTTGTTTTCTTTTCTTTTAGAGTGAAGGACCAAAGAAGACTCCTGGGGAAAGAGAGAAAGCATAAGTTTAAAAAAGTTGGGGAGAAAAATAAAGTGCTGTTAAAAATACGGAAGTTTTGAAAAACAGCAAAATGTTGAGACTCCTAGCTAAAATAGTAAGTGTAAAATGTATCTATGTGTTAAAATAGTTTATGCAAATCTGGGCCAGTTATCATGTTCCTGACAGGTTTTTAACATGAGATTAGTTCAACAGCAGTGCTTTGTATTGTTACATTATTTTTGCCATTTGTTCAACTATTTTTATAAACTTGGAGGTAAAATGCCTGTCAATTCCCATTTTGTTAATATTTATTATTTTTAATTAGGTCATAGAAATAATTGGTTTATTTCAGTAATGCACTTTCCTTAGACTTTTCAATAAGATAATAATTTGTCTTGTAAGGTTCAGACCATACCCAATTATATAACTCAAACTTTAAACTGTAAATTCTTCTCAATGTCAAGAGAACTTTGATTTAGTCATTCCTGCCCTATATCACCCTTGATTATTTAGGCTACTAAATTACTACAGACATCTCCAGAGAAGACATTATGCAGGTTGTAGCTTTTCCTTTCACCTTTGTAAGATGGCCTTTCTCTGAATGTTCGTACATCTGCTAACTGTGGCGGTCCTAAGAGGCAAAAGGGTGACATCTGATTTATGTCAGATAGCATTTCAGCTGAACAGAAGTAAATCTTGCAGGATCATTCTGTCTTCTTCTCATTGCTTGCTTAGAAATTCAGGTGTCTTCTGTAGAAGAATATGCATTCACTATAATACAGGATAAATCCTCATCAGTTGCTTGTCGTTAATTAAAGGTTTGCTTTTTTAATTAAGCCTGAGTGACATATTTTTTTTTTTAAGATGTGCTGAACATCCCAGAACATCCCATCTTACATTTAATTTACCTTCAATTGTAAGTGGACCTAGAAAGTTAGAAGAACTTCATGCATTTGACTCGCATTTTGGGCCAGATAAGAGACATCTTGCCACCCAGAAGATATGCATTAAGCTTCACGTGATGAAAATGTCCAAAGCATCCTGGAACATTCAGCAGGGACTTCTCCTAAGGACTCTGCTTGCTCGGAGTGGATCTTTCACCTGAAGGTTTGTTGTTCCTCACAACCATGTCAGAAAGGCCAAAAAACAGTACGTAAAAAGCCTAGCAAATGTTAATTGTTTGGGGCTACTTGTCTAACAGGTTGATTTTTTTGCAAAATTTTAGTGAAAACAGTTCAGTCATTTCAGACAACAATAGTAAGGGAAATCAGAAGAGATTATTTTGTTTTGTCTAAGTTAATTTTTTTGAAAATTTTTGGGGGAAAAGTCTATAGATATCTGTTCAAGTTAAAAATCACAGCCTCAGTAAACATAAAAAAGGGCTCTTGAAGATAGAAATTTAAATTTTCCTCTCAGTCTTGGGCCTACTTCAACTCAGAGCCTGGGTTTTGTTTTGTTTTGTTTTGTTTTTAATGTCATTGCAAGCTGGTGTTGTAGTTTACAGTGGTTCCAGGATGCTGATCTGAGAGTAAGCATCCATCTTTTCTGTATTGCTCAGGACAACTTTGGGGGCTAAAGCAGAACAAACACAGTATTAGAGAGGAAAGAAGCAGAGAAATATAAAGGAGGTTTGGATGTGGGTATGGGTTTGAAGGGCATGGAAGGGGAGAAGTGTTTCATGGGGACTTTACCTAGCAATATCTGTAAAACATGCTTTCTCTAGCTCAGGAAATCCCTGAAGAGCTGACTGCCAGAAATGCAGAAAATAAGAAAGATCACTTTAATAAGCTCCCTCGTTGCACTCTTTCTAAATATCCAATACCGGCTATTCTTAAACAACTGCAGGAGTGAGATTAGGACTGGTTGGGCAGGGCTTTGTTAGGGTTTTCCTGATCTGGCCCATGGCTGTCCCCGGGTCCTGGCTTCGGCCCCAGCCCTGCTTGGCTGGATGGAGCATGGTGAGACTGCACCCCACCAGGGAAGGGAAGGACACGTTCCCACCACCCGTGGCCACCCTTGCCTAGTCCTTAGGACAAAATGGGATCACACTTGAAGAGATAAGGAAGAAGCATTTGTGTCCAGCAGAGCATAATTCTGTCCAGGAAATGTCCTGCTCTAAATCCTGCTCTTCTTCTCATCAAATTCTGGGAAACCTACCAGGAAAGCATTGCTTTTGGTCCTGCTCTTGTTCTGGTCTCCATAAAAGCTAACCACTTACTTCTGTTGTCAGGTACCTTATTAGGCCAAGTAGCAACATTCTGCATGGACAAAAGGTTATAGCATTGCTAATAACCTGTTAAGTATCAATGCAATATTACTAAATGAAAACTGCTTTCTCAGTGTGAGTTTTTAGAAAAAGCCTAGGAAGTTGCACACAAATTGTTAATACTGTAACATTAAGCGCTCAGAAGAAATGCAAGATTTAATCTCCTGTGTAATCTTAATTCAGATGCTTAGTACATATGCATCTTGATTCAGTCTTAATTATATGATTGCAATAGTCTGTTCCCCTGTGTTTAATTCTGTGCACTGGCAGGATGATGTTTAGTTAGCAAACAGCTGTTCAATATTTTGTTTTGGCCTTGTGCAGTGTGTTGTTCTATACTATATTTGCTGCACACTTTTCAATCCCTCTATGAATTTAGAGTTATTTATTTACTTCGAGGGTTTTGTATAGCAGTCACCATTACACAGTATTAAAGTGCTTCACATTTATTAAGAATTTTCACAGCATACCCGAGATGAAGGTATAGTATTTATTATCTCATTGTTGCAGATGGGGACAGATAATTTAAGATAAAAACATCTACTTGTTCCTGGAGACCTGTCTGAGCCACTTTGCATATGATCGCCCAAAGTACTCTTCCTTTTTAGAGGACTTTACACATACAAAGCATAGCCCACAGACCTTACTTGGGAGTTCTAGGCTTTTTTATGAAATTCAAGTCAGTCATTTAGAAATGAGGAATCTTTTGCCATGATAAAAACTATTTTAAGTAGATTGCTCAGCAATGCAAAGGAACCCTTTGACAGTGTTAGGAAAACAATCTAGTTTCTTAGGGCAAGATACCTCAACAAACTTATCTTGCAGTAAGCTGCTTCTCACTCATTACACATACTCACCTTCTGAAAATGTCCTTTAATTACACAGATCCACAATTGTCTCCAGAGAATTTGGTTCTGTACAGCGAGTAAAACACTTTCCCTCACCATCTCACTGGGGGGGGGGGGGTGGGGGGTGGGAATGAGGTTAAATTGTAGCTGTAGGAACAATTTTAATTCCTGAATTTCAGGATTTGGGTGCTCATTGAGGTCCTTAAAATCTTGCATTTTTATTATTTTATTTTAGTTTGTGTATGTGGTATCTGCTCATATTTTATATCTATATCTAGAAAGATGCATATAGATATTTTAGGTAGACACAAAAAGGACCACTTTCAAACTGGAGAAACTGACTTGTTTCATTATAGATGAGTTCATGTAATCCAATCTATGAAAGTCTTGAAGGTTAAAAGGCAAATTCCCCTCCTTAGAAACGACTCGCAAGGGATATTGCTACATGAGTTCGCTACATGAATTTCAAGTTATGGATTTTTCCAGTGAGCACACCTGCCTGCATGGAGATAGAAGATTGGAGACAGGGTTGCAATCACCTGTGAAAGAAGCAAGGGGATCACCATTGCTCCCAAATGCTTAAGAAAACTTTACTGACGAAGGGCAACCTTGTAGAGGCACTCTGGCTCTCTTGTATTTGGAGCATATCTCCCAGATCTGTCCACCCGTCAAACACACTTCAGTAGATTAACTCCTACAGCACTTCTACCCCCAGTTGCTTGCCATCCCTAGCTCGCAGGCCCCTCAGATAAGGAATCCATCCACAGTGTTCTCCTTGCCATCTCCTGCCTTACTCTAGCCTGACAACAAGAAATACCATCTTGGGAAAGGTTGTTCAAGCAACGTTATTCCACTCTTGTGAGGTATAGGTAAATACATTCTTCTTGCTTAGGGCAACACTTACTCTCCACTGAGTTAACCTGGGACAGGAAAGGAGGACAGCCAAGGTCACAAAGGTGCCAAGGGATAATAAAAATAAAAAAACAGACACAAGTTTTGGAAGGAGGAGACAGAGATGTCAGAGAGTAAAGCAAAAAAATAGCAGGAGAGAATCTTTGACAGTTCTTTAAAAGTACTTTAACAGTATTTAATAGTTTCCTGATGTGATTTAAGAACACACAGAAGAGAAACAGGGAACAGAAAAGTGGTGGTGTGAGGACTTCAAGTTCTTATGCAGGTGATAGGCCAAATTTATGCAGCCTGTGTAGAAATTTCCTGCTGCTGCTTTTGCAATTCTTTCCATATGCTGATCAAGTAAGCACTTTGTGTCTCCAGTTGTTGTCAGGAATGAATGCTCTTCTCCAGAAACAGAGACATAAAGAAAGAAGTTATTCACACATTGCAGTGAAAACCATCTTTATTTAGTTGGTGACAGCTTGGAAGTTTGTGGTTTTGTGACTGATCTCACATCCTTGCTCCACTAGGAGGTAGGAAAGGTGACAACTTATAAGAATTACAATTAAGCTTGCCACTGAATCAATCACGATGCTAAAATATGGAAGATGTTACAGTAGATCAGAATGGTGAAGATGCCATTCATGTCTACTCGAGCATGTTTCCCCTAAGTGCCACCCCTCATGCCAATAAAAAATTCTTGTTGTTTTCAAAAAATTCTTAGTACAGGAATAATTTGTGATAAAGTATGATCAACACTATGCGATCTCATGGGAAGATTAAAAAGGATGCTTCATTTTCTCCACTGATTATTATTAAAAATCATAAAAGCATATCATTTTCTGCCTGATCCAATGCCTGATTAAACTATTTGGTGTTATCAGTCTACGCAGCATGAAGACTTTCACCTTACATCACCAAGCACTACCTGAAAGCATTTGAATTCTGTTCCAGATTTTTTCCTCATTTAGTTAGTCAGGACAGAGAGGATTACAGACCTTTCAAACAAAGTGTCTTGCTCCAGTTGAGACTTAAAGGATAGCTGAGCAAACAAAAGAAATATCAGGGAACACAAAATGCCACCTAATTTAAGAAATACATGATAAGAAACCAGGAGACAGGCTTATATTTGGAAAAGAAAACAAACTGATAATTAGCAGTTCAATGAAAAAATAAAAAGTGGACAGCCAAAACCTACCCAGATAAAGAGGTTAAACGGAATTACTCAATAGAAAAACAGATTTACAAGTGTAACCAGCAGTACATTGTAGCAAAGAGTAAATGAGAGCATAACGATCAAAATGTAATAAAACCTCAGTGCTGTGTTTTATTCCTTCTCAGTCTCATGTATAGATAGGTAGTTGCTACACATGTGTGGCAGCAGATGACTATACTATGATGTTAATCTATCAGAATCACTTTATTAGGAGCTCATATCTAATATATATATAAAATATATATATATAGGGATAATGCCTAACCTCAGAATATATCCTGAGTTATAGTTGTGTGCTTTGTAGAATTATGCAGTCCATTTCATGAAAAATAAAGTTAACATAGAACTACTCCTGCAGTTTCAAGCAGAAAACTTCACTGAGAGCTGAGTTTATCCACAGGAAGAAAAGTATTGGAGAATAAATGGAGCTATCATCAGCCTTGCTCCTACCATAGCCCTTGTGTTACCCAGCAAATTAGGTGACAGCAACTTTCATGTACTACAGCTTGATACAACACCAGGGCTGCAATCCCTACAAGGATTGATAGCATTGTTTCTTTCCCATCATCAAACTGTAATCCTGTCTTCGCATTCAGGATATATATCAAAGTCCTCTTGATTTGATTTGATTTGTTTTGTTTTGTTAATACATTCAGATCTCATTTAGTCATATATCCCACCCTCCCACCTTTGTGTCATTTTTGTTACAATTCTCCTTCATTTCTGCATTAGCATTCTTGAGGCAGGGGACTCTAAAAATCATCTGGTATTACCCACACTTACACTTATGAGGAAGCATAATTCATTTCATGCCTTAAACATTTCATTAGATATAGAGTAGTAGACAGCTTTGTTTCTCTAAACAATGTATCATCTGAGTAAATGTGTATTTAGCCCACCATCTTTTGTCACCTCAGATTTTCCTTCTGATGCTTTCTAGACCACTTCTTATTCAATTTCTTTTATTTATTCCATATATTTCCATCCCCACCAAAGTGCAATGTAAATTGAATGGTATCTATTGCATTGTGTTGCATACTCAATACCTTTGTCAGCTCACCGTAGTCTCTGAAAATATAAAACTATTTAATTGATCAAGTAAGGCAACCAGCCCTGAAAAAAGTCACAAAGTTGGATATACATTTGTCACTTGCATGAGAGAAAACAACAGCAACAGAATTTTGAGGGTATACAAACCATTTTAAAATATGTATTTTACTTTGTTACATAACATCAGCAAACTTCAGACAGATAAACATTCATAGTTAGATACATACTCTTGTTAAATGCTGGCAATATGACCAGTACCTGAGTTGAGCCCTTAAAGTGACTGAATGTTAGACTAACATTGTGACTGTAATAATGAAATTAGTAGAATATTGCTGGTAATTCAAGTTTCGCATGTGATTAAGTGTGTTTAGATCTACTCCATTTCTTGAAGGATCAGTCCCATAAATAACCATCCTGTCTCAAGAAAAAATCCAAACTAATTTTGCTGTCATAAATGTTGTGCATGTATGCAAAGATGAAATTATTCTAGGTAGAGAAAGGATAAGATGCCAGCACATTCAGAAATAATGTGGGTCTGTTCATGGGTTTTATAGGATGTATAAAACTGGTTCTGTTGCATTCCAGGTAGTTTTTTTCCTGTAGTTCTTTACAGACCAGAAGAAGTTTTAAATTCAGATGTTCTAGTCTCCATAGGTTTACTTCTGTGTGTGTCACTCACTTACACTTGCGCTGGTTGCAAAAGCCTGCCAAAAGAGAGTGCTGGTGTTTTATTCACCCTTTCCACAAGTGTATATGACTATAGAAAGTGTATTCCATGATGAAATGGTCCTAGCGTATTTGATGTGACAGTATGGTCCAATATCCTTTCTCTTCATATACCCTGTAGTCACACAGCTCTGTTTTTCACATGTCAAGAGAAGACACTTATTTCAGTGGAATTGTACACATACCAAATATGAAGCTCACGTTGCAACATCTGAGTCTCGGCGCACTCCTGACACTAGCAAACTAAAGAAGCATAACATCTCTCGATGCATGGCACGCATTGCGTTTTCAGAGAACTGTCATCATCACATTTTTAAAAATACATTAACTTTCAAAAATTACTTAATATTCTCTGAATATTTTGCTACCCCTAGTTAACGTAAAATTGATCACTTTGAACCCAGTCACATTAAAGATGTTAAGAATTTCAGAAAACACAATACTGTCTGCAACTGAGAGAACATAAAAAATAACTGTCAGGTAGTAAGAGTCTAGTTTAAAATGGAAATAAAAATAATAACAAATTTAAAAGTGGTCATTTTTATTGAATATTCTTGAAATATCTCTACCCTGTGAGAACAAGTAGTTTTATGACATCTCAGCAAATAACTCTCTTGCTCCCCTTTATAAGAAATACATATATGCATATAATTAGATATATATATGGATCTTTTCTTTAGTAGATCTGTAAGTATTTTACTAAAGAGATAAACATCTTTATCCATAATTTACAGATGGATAAAGTGAGACATGATGACTTGCCTTCTCTAAGACCCATGGCCCAGTCTTTAAATGTATCTGTGAGATAAATTGTTCAACTTGCGAAATTTTTATAAAAACATATTCACTATGCAAATTGCCACAAAAGTAGATACTTGACTTCCAAATCTGTCTGCTTCCAGTCTAGGTTTCTGTAAGAGCATCTATATTAATGGCATCATCAGATCATTATAGTAAGTAATGAAGGCAAATATATACTTCTAACCTTTTAAGAATACTTTAAATTCCACATCACAAAGACTATAGTTGACATGTTAATTACCTAGATGTATGAAAACTGGGTTATCTTTCAGCCTCTGGCATTTTTTAAGTGCATTAATTTTCTTACCTTGTCTTTCTCTTATGTCTTCTTTTTATTGAGAAACTCTAAATATAGTAGGATCGTAAAAAAACTCGGCCCAACAAAGAGGTGAATAAGGAGGAGCATTTACTGAAATGGGATAGACATTTGATTTCGCATACATATGTTCATTGTTTAGCCATTCGATTCTTTTCCTCTTTTGCAGCTACCTATAGCCAGTTTGAGAATGGCAGACACTACTGTGACTTGATACTTCTCAACAGATAAAAGGCAGGGATTGTAACAATAAATTATTGTTTATATTTAATATATAAATATATAAATATATTAATATATTAATATATAAATATATAAATGACTATATTTAATAGTCATTAAAGAAAAATAATCATAATTTGAAATATGACAGTATTAGATTTAGATAAGCTAACATCCAATGATTCAGTCAACCAGCAAAACTATACAACAAAGCCTTTTTCACCACTGCTTTGCCCTTTTTAACAGCCTGTGTTGCTGACCAAGTTGAGAGTGAATCAGAATTAACCAGTTTTCATGAGCATCTTACAAACATTCCACATTCAAGTCAGTTATTGCATAAAGCATAGCACAAAAGAGCATCCACTCTGAAATATTTTCATTCTCTAGAAATTTCTGAATTAGAGAGTTGTGTAACTCTCTTCTACACTCTTCAGCTCAAATTCCCTTTTACCAGTAGTAAGAAAACACTTACGGGATAATTTGACTTGCTGAGAAGCTATGAAGACTTCAACAGTGAGGAGTTTATACACTGAGAAAATGGTGACTGGAGTCTCCTACCTGGTATCTGTGATCCATCTGCAGAGCTACATATGAAAAGTATGTGTACTCCTGGTTACAATATAGAAGGGTATTTTTAGAGTAAGTGAACCCATTGGATGTGCTTCTGCATATGATGTCCTGCGTGACCTGGAACATATATCTAGGCTGTACCTAGGGCTGTGCTTACAGTCTCAAAGCTTGGATAGCTGCAAGTCTGATCATCTGGGCAGCCTCAGGACACAAACATACTAGCAGAAGCGAGGGTATGCGCTTGAACAGAGACATAGCTTGTTCTTTGCCTCTTGACAGAAAGGAAGGCAGCTGTGAGATGAAAGTGCCATGAAACATGTTCAGCAGCTGGCATGGAACTAAAGCCCGCTTGGTGCCAAAAATATTTCTGTTATTAATAATGCATGTCAGTGATGTGTGCATTTACCAATGCCCTGGCAAGTTCTACTACCAGTGTTGACAAATGGAAAGCATACTCAACAATTTCGGAAACAATATTTTAAGCCATTTTAAAGTTTGCATATTAATCATGTGAAGGATATGCCAAGCAAGTGTTGCTTTAACCTATGATTTGGTTCAGCTTTTTTAACACTTGGATATAGCTGAGTTTAGGTCTGACCACACATACTGATAAGAGTTGGGTTTTCCAGTTGCAGACTCAGCAGCTGGAATATAAACCCTACACATAATATGTGCTTTCAAAAGAAGGTTTCAGACTTAATAAATTAGCAAGCAGGTGAGTACAAACATGAGACTGCCAAAAGACATAATGTGCACTATTATGCCCCTAGACGGCCTACGAAGTAGTAACATGTCCCACATTAGACTGCCATTATCGGTTTTCAGTATTATTAGGTTAAAATCTGTTCCCTGAAAGATCTCTTAGTTAAATGGCTTTCATGCATCCTAATTAAGTGGAGTCTATATCTGAATTTCTATCTCTTTTATGATCCTATCATTATAACAGTTCAGCTGCAGCTCAGGATTAAGATAGGGCATCACACCCGAAACTCTCTTATTTCTCTCTGTTCATGATAGAACTGACTTTGTTTCACTCAAAGGTTTAATTATTTTTATATGTTTATTCGTGTGCATAACCTGATGCTGCACAGACAACTTGCTATAAAATTTAAAGCAATAGCAGATAGATCACAGGAAAACACTGTCCAAGTTATAGCTGTTCTATATACTATACTCAAATATTTACATTAAAATGTTTGATATTGCTTTAACCATTTGCAAAAAGTAACAGTAACTGTACCATAGAGGCGAAGAGAAGAAAAGAACCTGCTTTAACATTCCATAATGTTATCATGCCTTTTGTTGCTACTATAAGACATAAAACAGATGAGGTCAAATAGTTTCTGCAGCTGAGCACATACAACACTGGGAGGAAGAATCCTTACAAGTTGTGGTTTAATCATACATTAATTAGAAGGACTATTCATTGGTTAGATTTCACAAAGGCTGGAAAGATTAGGAACCCCAGATGCAACACAGCGTTTTACTGATTCAAGTGGGCCTGAATTGGTATATTAAATTTAAAAAAAATAAATTAAAAAAAAAAAAAATATCCCCTAACATGGTCAAAACACTATTGTATAGTGGTTAAAGTGCCATGGGTTGCAAGACTTTTCCACATGCCTCCTAGGTTGCACTGAGCAAGTCATCTAGTCTATCTGTAAAAAAAAATACTGTGAACTTATAGAGATGATATCTCCAAAAGGCAGGAAGATTGGTTTACATAGAACAGCTGTTTAGTAGCAGGAACTGCTACTGCTGAATCAATGAAACTTAGGATGTGCCATTTTAGTCCAAAAAGATACTGCCTCTCAATCTATTTGCTCAATAAACTTCTAAATTAAACAAAATTAAGAATGCTAAAACTGCTACTAGAGATAAAATTAAGTTTCTGCATATTTTCTTGTTTTCTATTCAGACCATGACATTACTGGTGAAGAAGCTAAGTTGGTATTCTGTTTAAATGGACTCTGAGTGTTTAATTTTTGAGCGAATATGCCTTGTTATTAATTATTCATTTACACAGCTACTTTATATTGCAGTAATTAAAATAATCATTTTAATGGTTATTATTCATATAAAGGTGATGTGACTTTGATGTTGATTGAAGTTCTCTTTTATTTATGTTAAAAATTAATTTATTTTTGAGACAACCTGGAATAGTTTCTGTTGTTTCCCCATTTTTAGCATTCAATGGAAGATTTTTTGTTGACACTTTTAGAGATATATGGCATGGTTTACTGGTAACTGTATTGCTGATGTTTCCAATATGTGAATGTTACATTGATGATTATGAAAAAAGCTACCTGATATTTGTCTGACAGCATGTGTCCACCTTCAGTGACACTTTTTGACACAATAACATTTCTTAAGCCTTTTATTTTGGAAATATCACTGGAGTGTATCCAATATCATTGAAATAGCACGAACACGGACCATTGCTACATGCATTCCCCAAGCCAATGAGAAATCTGCTGACAAAGTAAGACTGGCATTAACTAAGTTAGACAATTCACTACATTTTCCTCAGGGAGTAGTATTGATCCACGCATACACAAGTAGATCATGAAAGAAACTAGTTACAGCAGTAGGCAGAGACCTCCTGAGTCTCAAGACTGAATCAATGTTTTTGCAGTAATGTTTGCCTGCCATAAAGGTCTTCACTTCTGCTCACATTTCACACAAGAACTGTCCACTATAGAGCCATTATTGTAGGGAACGTAGGCAAAATTAAATAGGAATATGCTTGGCATAGGGCCATTTCCTCACAGAGTGATCTGCAGCCAGTAGAAGACAGCGAGAGAGGGAAAAAGCAGTCAGAAGAATAATGATAAAGGCTTTTCTGGAGGTATTATATGGACCTAATCATTCAAAACCAAGCATATGTGTAGTTGTGTGTGTGCATACATACGTATACATCATATATATTATCTTAAGAAAAAGGTGGTTTGGGACAGAGATAAACTACACCATATTTGCCAAACAGTTTGACTCTACCCCAAGTCACCTCCTTCTTAAGATAAGACTAAATTAATGTGACAGTTCTTTTTCAATTCTTTCTTTTTTTTAGATGAATGTGACCATATGTCCAAGTGTTTCGCAGGAATCACTTGATGAAGAAAAAAGGTGGGTTTTTTAACTCCTGCTTCTGTCCAATAGCTCTGAAGTCCTCTCTTCTTGGAGGCTTTTTTCTCCCCCATCGGGAGCAGCAAGGGCAGCCTGCTCGATGAGGAAAAGGGAACCAGGAGCTGAGCTGCAACGCAAGGCTGGTGAGACAGGGCCAGTCTCACGGTACCTACGCAGGCTGAGCAGAACCAGTCTGCTCATAGTAGTCAGGTTCATCCAAGAGTCTCGATCACCAGATGCATCCACCACGATGAGGCAGCTTTGAGGTCAAGCCAGGAATGTGATTCAGCAAGCCAGGGTCAGGATGTGCAGATCTAGAGGAGCACAACTTTTCACATGGGCAGTGGTGAAGCACTACTGCTGCCGCTCTTTGTTTGCCTGTTCTGAACATCAAGATCATGACTCTTAGCGGAAAATAGAATACGGTGCCAAGGGAAATGAAACAAAAGAATTAATCTTGGGTCTGCATCTATATTACTTTTTGACAGCCTCCTCTGGGGTGCACTTACCAAGTCTTCTGCCCAGGTACAATCTGTTTATTTTCAAGCCCCTGAACAGGAATCTAAGAACCCCTGCAGTTGAAAGGTAGAGAAAAAGTCTTGTGGATACCCATCTGTTGAGATACTCTCCAGTTTACCATCTTCACAGTATCTGTTTATGCAGTAGTCTTTGTGTTATCCTGCTCTTAAGCCCACAGGACGGCAGAATCACATTCTAGCTGTGCAGTGAGTGCACAGGCAGGACTCTGCATCTCCCACTAACAAGGGAAGAGCTCTGTCCTGGCAAGTATCAGCTGACAGCAGGAATCCTGTCTTCAGCTTCTGTTATTAGGGAAACCTGCAACATGAACCATCTACCGTCTTGCCACCATAAACACATGAATGAGCTGGCAGACGTCATTTACATTTTCCATTTGTAATGTGGCTTGTAAATTTTTAATAACTGCCAGCCAGTACCAGATTTGTTAGTAGAGCCAAGTCTTCTCAGCAGCCAACCACTTTGTAGCCTGGAACAACAGCATCCAGTTACACCTAGATGGTCAGTTTGCACATATGCATATGCTTGATATAGTTTTATGCTTCAGCGCTCCCTGCTCACAGCTCTTGCTTTGCATGACTTCCTCACACCCCTCCACCCACCCTCCTCTATCAAGCAGAGAGGCCATCTCAACCAGCTATGCCATTTGGGGACAGGAAAATGTACAAGCATAATCAGCATATGTACAAAAAAAGCAAAAAACCCAGACAGAGCTAGTATTCTCTGCCTAAAATGCGTTCCCCAGACTGCATGAACTCATTTTTGTTACTAGCATCCAAACAAACAGCATCAAATGCCAACGAGATGATGGCTGGAGCCTTTGACGTATACCTGAACCTTAAGTTTTACAATGTGAGGGAAAGGTAACCTGTTCTGCTTTCCATTTAGGCAGGTCAAGTGTTTGGGTCCCAGAGCTCACTATTGGAAGCTTTTTTGAAGTTCCTCCCCAGTCAAAATTGCCTGCTTTTCCCTGCCTTTTGCTGCAGCATTCTGGGAGATAACAGGGTGAGTCGTACAGTGTCCTGCATACAGTACAGCATCTGACATCCACGGAGCTGGGCTGAGTGGCAGGCAGGCATCGCGGCAAGAGAGAAAACATGGCGAAGGTCTACTTTGGAAAAGGTGTCATGATGCTCCAGGGCACCTCAACCTGAAAGACTCTGGAGCATGCCAAAGACTCAAAAGCATTCAGTGGGCAGGCCAAGTTCAGATTTGTCCTTTAAAATATTTTCCTCTGGCCAGGGCCACTTCACTACGGGCAGGTTCAGTTACCAGATACACAAATTTACAATCTGAAAGCAGTTTATTCTAAGTGTGCAGAAGCTGGTTAGATAAAACATGCACTGCTCTTGGATGGTTCACCTTCAGCAATGAACTCATTGTGAACTGGTCAGCCTAGTTTTGCAGCCTTCTGTGATTGGAATAATTGAATAATACACTGGCTGCTTATCTGTGGAATACCAAATCCTTAGAAGTTCACCAAGGTCTGATTCATGATTTAATCCTTGATTACAAATACACTTTAGCAAATCATAGAATATTATTGCATTCTAGTTTAAAGGACTTAGGACTCAGCACTTTACAGTCTGTGATTAGTATACAAGTTTCATTGCTACTATTGAGAAGGAAAAACTATGATTTAAAATACAACAGTACAAAAACTAGAGAAAATGAAAGCATTTTTTCCAAAGGTGTATGATTACAAGATAAATGTACTTTGAGGTTGAAATCATGCAGAGTTTTCTAAAACTTAATTATGTGAAAGTCCAAGTGGTAGAAGAAAACCTGAGTGGATAAATGATCTTTATTTTGCACCCTGCAGTGTTAGCCTACAGTTTCTTAAACATTAGCATTCAGTGTTGGTTTTTGTGCTAAAGAGGTGAAAATGAAGAAACTTCAACAAATCTGCCTTCACTTGTGCAAGTTAACTATATAAAAATTCCATAAAATCAGCTGATTATTCTGTGCAACCAGTACTTTTCTGCCATGATTTATTTTCTTAATAAAACATAGCTACTATTCTATATTCTCTATGTGGTGGATTTAAATAACACAAACCGTACAAAAGAGGTAGGGAAAAAAATGTATTAAAAAGAAGGAAAATGACTTTTCCCTTTAAGTTCTAGGGGTCCATAAGGTTTGCATTTCAATCTCCAATAGGGAAAATTGACTTCCTATCCCTAAGGGAAACAAGAAAATCCATTATTTTTGCTAGAAAATAGGAATTGTTTAATCTTTTTCCATTTTAGCCAAGTGGTTCATTCTGATTGCTAAGCAGCACATTGTACAACCCATTGCTCTCTCTTGAAGTTTTCTATCAAGTCTCCAGTTTTGATATTTCATACTGTCAGACTTATGCTAGTGACAGAGCATATGTTTTCTCATTTTCATCTCAAAATGTGCAAATACTAGATAACAGGGTAGTAGCCACAGTTCTGATGGTAAGTCTGGCTGATTAGTTGGTTTGGGCATTGCTAATTTTAAAATCCTTTATAATTATACCGTCCTCTCCATCTACATTATTTTGCTATGAATTTGTTTCTCTCTGTAGCCTTTTCTTCTGTTCCCCTTTTTCATTTATTTAATACCAGCCACTGCATCATCCTGTGTTTTTATTATATATTAAATATAACCTAATTTTAAAAGCCTTTTAAAAATACAGACACTGGTCCATTGTGGTTGCTTTTGTTCCTTCTGTACAATTTGTGATATTGAACAAGTGACACATGTGGTTCGAACATATACTCCAATGTACGCCAGATCGTGTTGCATGTCATCAGCAGTCACTGAAAGACATTTCTACTTTGCCTGATCCTCTTGGTGCTGCCTTTGCCCCCAGCTGATGCAGCTAAAATGGAGAGCTCTTCTGCTACCTTTTGGAGGTTCAGAAATGTGCAGAAAAGCACTTGGGGCATTTCATGGGGTGTTCCAGTATAGGGTCGGCACTCATGAGTGGGGAGGACATCGGTGTTTTCCAGTTCTCTTCATTTAACACAAGTTAAGATAAATATGCGAATGCAAAATTTTATTAATGGCATCCAAAATAGGCAATACAGTTCTAAATGTTTGGAAAGACATAGGTATAATGACTGAAAAGCTTAACCTAATCTACTTACCATAGGGCCATATATTTAAAGTCTTCCCTTGTCCGTGGAATATGATGGATTTAAGTTAATTTCTCCATCCACATCATTAGTTTATTCTTCCAAACTCTAACTCATTTCATTCTTTCTGTACCTAAGAAGCACTCTGATCACACACCTGACTAGTTTGAAGTCGTTGCCCTTCAATAGCTACATGAAGTCTTTTTGTTACATTAGAAGTCACCTCCTGCGCTTTAATAGCTTGCAAACAATTAATTGCTTCAATGAAGTTTAAAACTCTTGTTGTCTCTTTGGTGCCTGGTTAGCATGTTTTAGTCAGACAAGGATCTTTTGCTGATCATTTTATGTTAATCTGTATATTAAAGCGAGAGCTAATACAAACAACACTACTTTCTAATTGTATGTACGTTACTACAAATCTTGACTGAGATGAGACTTGACAGCAATCAACCCCTGGGGTGATAACAGATTTCAGGTGTCAGCTCCCAATCTCTTTCTCTTACACCTGTATGACAACAAAACTCACTAGAAGGTTTCCTGTTACACACATTATAATTATACTTAAAGCCACAGCATCTAGCCAGAGAAACATTTTACTCATTCACCTAAAGAAGTGGAATGTGCCTCAGAATAAAGATCCTAGGCTATAAATCCGAGAATGACATCTACATTCAGAGCACCTGCAGACAGGTAAGAGGAGGGCAGCAGTGCTGGCCTGTGGTAAGCCTTCTGTTCCAATTCTTTGCTGGCAAAGGACTAAAATGTGGACCTTACTGCTAGTCTGCTCATTTATCGCAAGGACCTGGTGATACTCTAGAACAAGTGTATTTTTCCCACCTGTCTTGTTGGGTACAGAGATGTAGCAAATCAAGATCTTCATCCGCTCTTTGTAAAGGAAAAGCCACCACGTAAAGCCATCCATCCATGTGTTAGGGAGGACCATCGATGGAATACCCTCCAATGCCCGGTATATACAAATGTATATGAGCAATGTGAAAAAATATGAACAAATGCAGCCAAGCATTTTAAGTGAAGTTGTGGAAAGAAGGAAATTGACTGTAGGCCTACAGTGTTACTGGTTACAACTGTAATATCATGCTTTGACTTTCCAGACAACTCTTCTTATTTGTAATGCAGTAATAACATTATTGAATATAAAGGCTGTACTTCTAGGATGAGGCTATATTCCATCTAGGAAGCAGATGTTCTCTTCTATGGACATACATACAGTACCCATACAGACAAGAAGTAACACTATCAGTCATTTGTCAGGTCTGGTAGCTTCTAAATGAGGGAAATTAAAGGATTTATTGAGGTGGAAAAAGAACTCCAAGAAAATCCAGCTCAACAACAGGCCAGGAATAACAGCAGCAGTAACAGGCACTGTTACAAAAGGTTTCCACCCAGCAAAGTTAAAAGCATAGGAGAATGTTAAATACAGGATTCTTTTCTCTGATATTCTTATTTCAAATAATTCTTTTACACTGATTTTAGGCATGAGAAGGAAAAATTTCCCTGTGTCTCTGGTATGTCTTTCATGTGGAAATCCACACCACTCCTCTACATTTATGCAGTACTTTTCTTATTACAGTGGATGCATCATATTAGCTGGATTTGTGAGGACTAGAGGAAGAGCACGTCATTATTAATGCAACACTAATGAAATAAACACTTGCCTTAGAACTCACTGAGACCACATTCTTCATTTTCTTTTCTTAAAAGTTAAAAATCCTTCTTATTTTTCGTTGCTGTTCAGTGCCTTAACTTCCTAACAAATCTCACCCTTTTGTGTAGTTTATCTTTTCTTCTTCATCTTTTTGTTCTCTGCTTTATATCTATCATCTAATGCTGACCTTCATTTAAAGTCTGTACTGCGTTAGGTCTTTCCCTTACAAATAGTGCTGAGAAGTGGATTTTAGCAAAGTAAAGGATTTCCTTTGCAGCAATCCATTAACTTTTTACAAAGGACACGAAAAGCTGCATACACTAATGAATGTCACTGAAGAGATATAAGGGAAAAGTCCTTTTTTCTTCTGGTTCAGAACATATGTGTAGCTTTGTCATCTCAAGGCCACTAATCAAGTTTCTGTCAGAGATACAAAAAAGGTAGTTGTTCCAACACGAAAATTGACAGGAAAACCTTTCAGAAAGGTGGCCTCTCTAAGGATTTGTATTGGGACACCTGCATGACAATGACTGTGCTAATGAGGTGGTATCATTTAGTATCAAAGGAATTTTATGTGTGTCAAAACTTTCAATCATAGAATCATAGAATCATTCAGGTTGTAAAAGACCTTTAAGATCATCGAGTCCAACCATAAACCTAACACTGCCAAGCCCACCACTAAACCATGTCCCTAAACACCACATCTACACGTCTTTTAAACACCTCCAGGGATGGTGACTCCACCACTTCCCTGGGCAGCCTGTTCCAATGCCTGACAACCCTTTCAGTGAAGTCATTTTTCCTAATAGCGCACCAAAAACTCCTCTGGTGCAACTTGAGACCTTTTCCTCTTGTCCTATTGCTTGTTACTTGGGAGAAGAGACTGACCCCCACCTTGCTACAACCTCCTTTCGGGTAGTTGTGGAGAGCAACAAGGTCTTCTTCCAAGTATGAGGAAAATACATGAAATTGTGCTCTTTTGTCTGTCCAACCTGATATGAGGAAGATTATTAGAAGCTACACACTCAAAATATACAGAATTCCAGTTTAGATTTTCACTTTGCTTATAGATAATAGATAACTGTCAATATAATTATTGGTACAGTGAGGTATATGTGGTATACATTATGGAAGGAATTATAAGGACTATTTATTTTTTAGATATGCAAACAGAAATTGCTCTCCAGGAAAAAAATTCATAAATGTAATGAGTTTGGAGAACAAACACTTATTCATTCTAGAGCTGAAATTTAGTCCTCCAATTTTAGATCTTAATGACCTACCACAAAATGAGTATGAGTATATTAAGATAATAATTGTAAGACAAAAGTAAATAACTCAGTAATACTTAACAGAAACTTTTCTTCAAGTAAATCATTATGTCCTAAGTCACTGAGAACATTTTGTTTTAAGGTGGTCTGGTGTCTCAGTTGTCAGACAAACCTGTGTTATCTTCCAGATCCTTCATTCCTGAGAGAACTGAAAACAAGGAATGACTTTTTGGGTATGGAGGACATAGAAAAGTATTGATGACCACAGAGGTCACATTATAAGAGAACACAGGGGATGTTTTTCCAAAAGTAAAAATCTCCATCTGTACCAAGCAGTTCCTAGAGTTCTTGCCATCATGGAAAACCTGAGCACAACATACTGTATGCTGCAATTCTTTTTAATGCACTGAGCTCCTAAAACTGCCTTAGGAAAGCCTGTGTTGATGCATACTCCAAGGTTCTCAATTTAATACCATCAATTCTGCCATTCATCTATGCTTAAATGTTCAAAACAATTGCCTGAATGGGATAATGAGGACTCTATTTTGATAACAAAATGCTCTATAGAAGTGAAATATTTTCCCAAGGGTGACTGGATAAAGTTAATGAGAAATTATTTGCACTCAAAATATCCACCCAAAAGATAAACCAGGTCACTCTTTTATGAGTATCTAGCACAGAAAGGCAGATAGCAGCTGAATTTTCTTCTCCCTGAAGATAGATTCTCCCTCTGTTGTTTCCAATGGTATGAAGGCTGCTTTTTTAAAAACAGCTTGGATCTCTCAGGTTAGCTGTTTCTAGATTACTGACAGTTAAGTTGGCAAGTGCCGCGGGACTGATCAATCTTCTAGGTACAGAACGCACACCCAGGACCACCCTTTTCTTGTTCTAGAAGCTGCCCTTTTTCAACAGAGAAAAAACTTTGGCGTTTCTTACAACCCATTGTCCTAGGATATTGCTTAACCATTAAATATTAAGAGCAATAGTCATTTTACTTTGTGGCTTAGTCATCTAGGTTGTTTTGTTCATCCCAGACATGAGATCCTTGACCTTTGCAGCCACAAAATATGGAGAAACTCAGTCACAGAAAACGTTCCAAGCAAAACATATATTTGTCTTTTCTTTATGAGCTCACTTTCTCTGATGGTGTATGTAGGAGGTAAAATTTCTATCATTAAAATTAACTTCTAATCTAAATATTTCTGTTCCTTGAATTTCCTTTAAATTATGCTTATTTATTTACTAGCTTCAGCAGCAAATGGAATGGGAAATCGTAAGAAGTGCTACATGATGTGTTAATGTAGTCCACTAGCATTACTACTAGAATTTTACCTAAACACCCAGTCTTACTAGACACATCTTCCTAATCTCACAAATTCAATCTTACTTTATATCCCATGCAGTCTTTTACAAGGAAACATCTCCCTGATTTCCAAAAGATTTCAGATTCATAGAGAAGTAGATCTAGGTAAATAATGGAGAAAATGTGTAATATTTTATGGTTTTCATGAAATTAAATAAATTCTTTTTTATTTTCTTCACGATTGTATCAAAACCTTCCCAGACCTTGAATTTACAAATGTCCCCAATTCAGCAAAGTAAATAAATTCATTCTTAACTTCAGGAAGATCAGTATACCAACTGGGACAAAACTTGGAAAGCTGTAAAAAAGGCTGTGAAAATTCTGTATTTAAAAAAGAAAGATAGATTCAAAATGCAATTTTTCAAGTTTACAGCTGGAAAATTTTTTCAAAGACTCTGTATTCACTGACCAGAAAAATCTTACTGAAAAATTGATAAATACAGATAAAACTTAGCTGAAGCTGCTTGCTCTATTAGACCTGGTAGTGTCACCTCCCCTATCAGTACTGCAAGAAATTCCTATTGCATTATTAGGATATTTTTAAAAGTCTGAGGGAATTCTATAAGTCACAGAACTTGAAACATACAGGTGATGTAACTGAAGTTACATAACTTTTGATGTGTGGATTTTGTTAAGAAAACTAATGGCATGTTTCATGAGCTCTAGAAAAAAATGGTCTGGTTTTCAATTAAATTATGAAATTGTTAGCTATCTTAGCTAGAGCGTCGTATTAACTCCAGATGAAAAATCTTTTTTGAGCTCCGGCCTTTCAGATCCTGCTAATACGTCTTAACTCTTTCTGTGTTTCCTAACTGTGCGGGGGAAAAGAGATGGTGAGTATTGCAGCTAGTTTTGAGTGGTACAGAAATCATAATTTGATTAGACAGCTACTACACCCATCTTGACTAGACACTTGGCAGGAAAAGCTGAACAGGTAGCTGTTTAAGCCTTAAATTGGATCTTTCCTTTATACCAATCTGTTATTTTCAAAAGAGGTACAGGAACTTCGGATCTTTATGATTTCTAACTATTTGTCAAATCTGTGTTAAATTGATGAGTGGGCTTATAAGTACCAAGAAGTAACTACCAAACACAGAAGGATGAATGGTGGAAATCTTATGCACATTAGATGCTTCCTGATGGGAAATTAGACTGAGAGACCTTGCAATGACTTAGACAATTTTTATTTTTTTTTAAAGAATTATAAGAACTTCTTTATGGATTTTTGTTTTAAATTTAAAATATTATAACTCCAAATAATCAGTATTATCTTGGAGAGTAACCTAAAAGCACAGAGCCAATCCATATTCCTTTTCTGATTAAAAGAGGAAACAACTGAATTTTCAGCAGAATAAAAAAAAAGTCTGACAGCATTTGTTTTTACCAAATTCTTAGCCTGTGTCTATTTCAGACTGTTCTCTCTCATAGGATTTGCCATGCACTTATCCCTTACTCTAATTTCTTCCAAGGTCTTAGCTGCTGTTACAAACATGTGGGGGTGGGCAAAAATTTTATAGAGACATCCTCAGTTATTACATACTGTACTCTGTGTGTTCTTGACAATGACACTCATACCACTGAGGTATCCACATGAAGTTTTTATAGAAAGAGGTTACAGGTGGAGAATCATCACCATTCTTTGGTTCTGTTGCTCAGTTGTCCTATACATGATACACTAAGAAATGCAGAGGGGACTATGCTAGACCTGCACCATTACGCTATAAATAGTATATAGTTAAAATCCCTAGCTAAACATTTAGGATGTTTACTGGCAGGTGCACAGAAAGGCTCTAGTAATAAGACTTTTGGCATCTTTTACTGAGTATAAAGGCACAACTGCATGTATACCACTTACAGTGTAAATCTTTACTAGCAGAAGCGTAGGACAGGGCTGCCTGTGGAAGTGGCACTCAGCTTTACAAGAAAACCACATTCAACATTTCTCACTAACATTTTAGTTCTGGCCTTTTTCAAATGTCTTTTTGAATACTGAACCAGACAGTGGGAGATAACTTGATTCTCAGAGAACAGAGGAGCAGCAGGGTGTATAATAAAAACTGTGAATCTAGATAAAGTACCTCACTACCTAAGGATGCTGTTCAAAAAATGGATTGAAAAAAGCAGCATGATCCGTACTGGGATGAGACGTTAGCAGGAAGGGAGGCTGTGACTCTTGCTGATGCTGAGACCTGATTGCTTGGTTGTATTGTAGTGCCAGCACCTCTTCTCCACATTTTGTTCTTTCAGGACGTGCCCCAGCCTTTCTGTGTCCAAAGTTGGCAGAAGAAGAAGCAGATGCTCTACCAACCCTGTCAGCTACACAGGCGGTCCCTGTTGCTATCATAACTGGATGCAATCTAAAAATGTTAGAACTTAGTGTGGAACACATTCCTTCTCTACAAGATCCTAAATTTGCTTTGTAGGTACCCATAATAAACCGTATGATAACATATGACCGGTGTCCTTCATGCAGACACTGTCTGCTAAGTCCAGTGGCTTTTCTGAAGGTGCTCAGAAAGGATTGGAATGTTTTTCCCAATAATTTCCTAAGGATGAAATTACCTCTGTTTCGATGGGACAGGGAAAAGGCTTCAGGATGTCATTCAAATCATCCAGCTAAAGTTGTATTTTGGTTGGGATCGAAGTAAAATGTATATGGTCTCTTGAAGCTACAAATAGACCCCAAATGAGGAATTAAAGGAGGAAGGGCCTGTGGAACTCCCTAAAGCATCTGTTCTACCATTCGGCTGCAGTTCAGAGGGAGAACACCACCGAAACTCACAGTGGGGGTAGTAATTTCCTACTCTTCTCCTCTATGCCTTCATCTTAAAACTCAGAGGAGAAGGGGAGCTCCAGTACAGCCGAGAGCAAGCCAGAAGTGAATGATTTAGTCACTGGTTTCCACAGGTCCCTACAATCTCTAAACTATTCACAGTCAGCATCTGGAAAGAATGAGACGGAGAGCAGGTGAAAATATAGAGAGCGAGACAGAATAAGCAGCACCTTTGTATTCCTCCCTTACACAGAAGTGAAGACTGAAATTCTTCCTGAGATCCTGACTCTGAGAATTAACAATCAAATCTCACGCTTCAGAGCTCCAAGTACTTTTCTGAAAAGGTTGAAAAAAGAATGGTTTTATCCACAGAATCTTAACTGAGCAAGTAAAAGAGGAGAAGCTTTTCACTTTCTCTGGAAGTATCAGATGGAGATCTACAGGTAGAAGCAGGACACTGAGGAAGGCAGAACCCTTGTTCTGGTGATGTTCATTAAGTGTTGTTGTTTCATGAGCCAAAATGTTGGAAAACGGATTCAAAGAATACCAATGCATCAAGAACCAGACCTAACATGTTTCCTCTAGGAAATAAATTTTTTTTTGAGGGCACTAATAAAGAAATTTGCAAAAAGGTAGGTTTAAATGGAGTCATGCTTTCAAAATCCCTATACAGTGAAACATCATTGTTGCATCTTTAACTAATTGTGGAAAAAGGTATCAAAGGCATCAGATACATGTCCATGTTCTGATTGCTCCTCAGGGATAAGGATAAGTGAGATGGTTTGTGGAGACTAGCTGATGTGTGCTGAACACCGTGACATACTCCTAAGGAAGTTTCCACCAAAACTTTAGTGATCAGGCAGGCTGTATTCAAGGTTGTGAGAAGAAATTCTATCAGCAGATGTTTGCCGAGTTCCTATAAATCCCCAAATGTCAACAAATTCTGAAAGATTTTAAATAAATAATCTGCATCATGCTAGGCATCTTAGACAAAATAATGAACAAGCACTGGCATCAGTGTTCATGTATGTCATCTGCACATGCAGTTCTTACACAGTTAGGGCTTCTCTATTTCAAAATCCTAAGCAGTCCAATAGAAACTGGTTTTTTTCTGATAATTTTTTATTCCATCTGCAGGAACAAATTTCCCAAGATACTCAAAGAATGATCCATATAGATGATTTATTTCCATGGAGAGAGAAAGAGAGAGAGAGAGAGAAAGAACCTTAATGATTTTCATTTTCCTGGAAATGTTTTTTATTCAATTGGTTTTGTTTTGCTGCCTGATTATATTCTCCTTGTTAATACAACAAAATGGCATGAGTCATTCTCTTATCCAGTGGTAAATTTTTTATTTGGCTAAAGTATGGATTGTTTTCTTATTTTCTTCATTAGAACCTATTTTTTCCAAGACAGAACATCAGTCTTTTTTCTTTGTCTCTCTAATAACCACTCCTAGAGCTAATGAGCTTATTTTGTAAGAGGAGCCCAAACTATTCATACCCAAAGGAAATTGAATTTCCTGTGCATTTACAGAAATATATATGTACACAATTCTGGCATTTATTAAAGGTCTAGGGGGATTTTTCCTTGCTGAACATCCACCTGTCTCCTACATTTCCCTCATCTTTTTTTCTAAATTGTCATGTACTAACTCAAATAAGAATACCAGGAGAATGTAGCGATTATTCTATTTTCATCAAATGACAGATGTTCCAAATGCTCAGCCCTCTCCTGCAGGGGTTGGATCTGGGAAAATGCATCTGTTGCAATGCAACCGCAGTTAAGCAGCAAAGACGCAGTATAACTTCAGTAGGAAACAAAAAATCTTGCTTCAATTTCTATACTTTCATTTTAATACAACTTCTCTTTGCAGGACTTCTTTTGTCACTATAAACAAGTATTCAGTTTGAACTGTAAGGTCTTACTCACACTTGCTCTTGAGATAGGATGCTTAAAAACATAATTTTGTCCATCTCTCCAGGAAAATCTTCTGACGATGTTCAAGGCAAACAACAGTAGTGCCTATAATTCCTGAAAGATGAGGTATCTGTTTGTCTTGTCAGGAGTAGAACTGTACTGTTAGCTTCTTAAATTTTATATTCTGTGGCTCGACACTGGTAGGGTCGTGTCATTATTGAAATTCCAACACCGGTCACAGAAAGCATACAGGGAGTCATTCTAGCTCAAAGACAGAGTCTGCCACCTTTTTCACATACGTGTGCTTCCCGCTTCATGCCCTCAGGGAAGAGGCAGATTCCCCCACAGATCTGATGGCTCCCGGGTGGTCTTTCCCAGTAGGACAAAACCACTCATTTATACTGACCACCTGCTAATTTTGTCACGGGAGCACAGGCCAATCACCACGAGTCTCATAGTCCTGCAGCAATTTCTCACAGTTCTTTGTGACGCTAGAAGAAATTTCTCACACTTGGATTAGTAAAGGTACCACATAAGGTGGCTCAGCTTACTCCAGGGCAAAGTACCATAGGGTATATCCACACAATTGCAGCAGCAGATATATCCCACAGCTCAGCAAAACTGTGGATTTCCATATGACTACTTGTATCCAGCCTGGATAAACTTAGTTACCAGAACTGTATGTCAATCACCATGTTTAGGCTCCTTTTGTGTACTCATTGCATTCACAAAACAATCTAACATAAAACAGATTCATGCATTACAGGCCATTTGTATGAGAATGAACTGGCTGGTAGTTTCGATATTACCTTTACTAGAGTAGTGTGATACAACCAGCTAATTTTTAGAACAAATTTTTAGTCCAGTTTCAGTAACCTGTTTGGGGAACTCTTGTTTTATCAGTATGAACTTTTAATTTGTGGCATAAGCAAACATATTAAGCTGTCAAAAAAAAGATATAAAAACTTGGTACCTTCACTTTGGCATTTGTCTCACAAATTCAGCATAGGTTTTTTAAAGATTCTGCAAAGTAATGGTACATGTGGCCAGCCGGTAAGCTAGAGGTGTCTAACTCATAAAAACAGGAAAATTCCTCTGTCAGACTCTACTAGTGGACCAAACAATTATAACGCAAACCCTGCTTCTTGTCCTTTACTTTTACTGTACTATTGATGGACATAATTGACTTTCAGTATAATCATCTGTCCTGGTTTTGGTGGGGTAGAGTTAATTGTCTTCCTAGTAGCTGATATAGTGTTATGTTTTGGATTTAGTGTGAGAAGAATGTTGCTAACACACTGATGTTTTCAGTTGTTGCTAAGTAGTGTTTAGACTAAGTCAAGAATTTTTAACCTTCTGATGCCCAGCCAGCAAGAAGGCTGGAGGGGGACAGGAGGTTGGGAGGGGACACAGCCAGGGCAGCTGACCCAAACTGGCCAATGGGGTATTCCATACCATGGGACGTCATGCCCAGTATATAAACTGGGGAAGTTGGTCTTGGGGGATCGCTGCTTGGGAACTAACTGGGCATCGGTCGGCGAGTGGTGAGCAGTTGCATTGTGCATCACTTGTTTTGTATATGCCAATCCTTTTATTATTATTGTCATTTTATTACTGTTATTATTACCATTATTAGTTTCTTCCTTTCTGTTCTATTAAACTGTTCTTATCTCAACCCATGAGTTTTACTTTTTTTTCTGATTCTCTCCCCCATCCCACTGGGTGGGGGGAGTGAGTGAGCGGCTGTATGGTGCTTAGTTGCTGGCTGGGGTTAAACCACATCATCATCTTTCAGGGAATAGTACATGGCTAAGTAGGTTTACATATGTTGTTGCCCAGAGAGATTTTCACTCAATGTACTTAGTCTTCTGTGGCATATTTTTCCAATGGATTGTTCTTAAAGGGACAAGATCAGTGTTGGAATTCAGTAAAAATATTTAAGTACCTGATTGTTTTACACAATTAATCCCATGATTTAGCACCTCAGTATCTGCTGGAGGGGCAATGGGACATGGCGCAAGCAATCCAGGAGTTTTCTGGAGACTGTCAAAGACATCTGATGATGATTAATGAGCCAATGAATTGTTGATTTCTGGGTCAACTAGGAGAGATGCCCCTAGTTGGACTGGTTATTCATAAATGAAGAAGAATGAATGGATGTTGTAAAGGTCAATGGCAGCCTTGACAGCAATAACTATGAGATAGTAGAGTTTAATATTCTGAGAGAAGTGAGCAAGACAAATGGTAAAGTCACAGTCTTGGACTTCAGGAGGCCAGATTTGGGCTTGTTCAGGGATCTGCTTGGGGAAACCAATGGGAGAGGTCCTGGAGGGCAACGGGGGCCAGGAAAGCTGACCTCCTCAGAGCACAGGAACAGACCATAATTTGGAATCAGACTTTCTGGTATTGATTCTGTTCCTGCATCACTCCTCTACACAGTTTTCATCACAAGCCCGCACTCTAATCCCATTCTACTTTAGCATTTCTTTTCCCTCCTAAAAAAATTCACTCTTATACATATGTTCACCTTTTTTATTTGAAAGACCTGACGTGAAAAAAAATCATTTAATTTTCAGCCTTTATCTATCTTTCAGTCTTTTCTGTCCTCTACAGTGAGTTTTGCTACTTATCGCACTGAAAGATGCCTTATTTACCCTCTTATGTACTTTTTCCATTTCTTTATTTTCCATCTATGCCTTACATTATTTTTTACATATTCCTACTCTCATTTGGGCACATGCTCAGTCATCCTCTATCACTTATCCTTTCTTCTTTATATGCCTATTTACTAAACTTACTTATAGAATAGAATTAGAATAGAATAGATCAGAACAGAACAGTTCTGTTGGAAGGGACCTACAATGATCATCTAGTCCAACTACCTGACCACTTCAGGGCTGACCAAATATTATACCGATACATGAAAGAAGGCTGAGGTCCTCAGTGCCTTTTCTTTGTCTTGCTTTTTACTACTAAGGTCTATTTTTAGTCCTTCCATGTCCCTGAGCCTACTAGCAGATTCTAGGGGTATCAGGCATCTCCCACCACAGGGGAAGACAGAGTTAGATAATATTTAAGTCAGCAGAACACACCTAGGTCCATGAGACCAGGCAGGCTGTAGCTGAGGGTGTTGAAGTTGGCCATTGTCCTGTGAGGCTGTTCTATCTTGTCTTTGAAAGATCCTAGTGACTGCAGGAGGTTCGTGATGACAGAAACAGAGCCAAGTTTCACACCTATCTTCAAGGAGGGAAAGATAGAGTATCTGGGGAACTATGGATGGGTCAGCCTTATCTTGGTGCCCTGGAAAATCGTGATGCAAATTCTCCTGGAAGCCATTTCCAAGCACACAAATGACAAGAAAGTGACTGGAAACAGCCAGCAGAGATATGCCAAGGGTCATGCCTGATCAAGCTGAGTGTCTTCTAAGATGAGATGACTGATTGTGTGGGTAAGGGGAGAGCAGTGGATGTTGGTCACCTTAACTTTAAGAAGGTTTTTGACACAATCTCTTATATTATCTTTACCACCAGATTGATAAGATATTGGCTGGAGAGTTGAGCTATGTGGAGAATTGGCTGGACCCCTGGGCTCAAAAAGTTATGACTAGCAGCTGGCAGATCGTTATTCGTGGTATTCATCAGGGGTTGATACTGGGACTGATACTGTTTAACATCTGTATTAATGGCCTGATGGAAAGGAATGCAACCTCAGTAAATATGAAGGTGAATCCTAATTGGGGACAGTGGATGATATGCTGGAAAGTAGGGCTGTTATTCAGAAAGACCCTGGAAGCTGAGGGTTGAATGTTAGTGACACAAGCTAACACACCTTCCACAGGACAAGAGAATGTTTCACTCATTATGATCTTTTTAGTTTCAATAATTACCAATTTGATTTTTCTTCAACACTTGGCCAAAACAAAATTCTGAGAGTTATTAATGTCCTCATGATAGTTCTCCTCATAAAGAACCCATTTTATTTCTTCACGAACTGCTCCAGCATGGGTCCTTTCCACGGTGTGCAGTCCTTCAGGCACAGACCGCTCCAGCGTGGGTCCCCCACGGGGTCACAAGTCCTGCCAGAAAACCTGCTCTGTGGGCTCCTCTCTCCACAGATCCGCAGGTCCTGCCAGGACCCTGCTCCAGCGCAGGGTTCCCACAGGGTCACAGCCTCCTTTGGGAACCCACCTGCTCCGGCGTGGGGTCCTCCACGGGCTGCAGGTGGATATCTGCCCCACCATGGACCTCCCTGGACTGCAGGGGGACAGCCTGCCTCACCATGGTCTTCACCACGGGCTGCAGGGGAATCTTCGCTCCGGCGCCTGGAGCATCTCCTCCCCCTCCTTCTGCACTGACCTTGGTGTCCGCAGGCTTGTTTCTCTTACATGTTCTCACTCCTCTCTCCGGTGGCTGTTTTCCACGTCCCAACTTTTTTTTCCTTCTTAAAAATGTTATCACAGAGGCGTTACCACTATCACTGATTGGCTCGGCCTTGGCCGGCGGCGGGTCCATCTTAGAGCCAGCTGGTATAGGCTCGCTCTCTCTCGAACACAGGGGAAGCTTCCAGCAGCTTCTTACAGGAGTCACCCCTGTAACCCCCCCCGCTACCAAAACCTTGCCACATAAAACCAATACAGAGATACAGATTATGTGGTCTGCTAGTGCTTTCCCTGGTAACTTTGAAGCAACTGTCCAATTTCTACCACCTTTAGCACAGAAGTAGCGGTCTCACAGCTATTAAGTTCCAACAAGTTTCATGAAAACAGGCATGGGAGTATAAAGGTGATTGCCCCTACTACATGAAAAAAGTCCAGTTTCAGCTCAGCAGTGTTGCCAGGGACATGGAGGATAAAAGCTTGCCTGGAGGAAGAAAAAAGGTAAGGATGAAAGCTAAGCCACTAGCAGGCAAGGTTGGAGATGAAGTAATAACGGTTTGGGAGATGGCTAGAAAGGATGTGGAATAAATCCACATAAAACTGGCCTTAACAAGTTCTGCTCCTCATAAAATATCTTGGAGTTTGAAGTTTGAAAATTTAGAGCACAAAGTGAAGATAAGAACCAACACAGGCTAAGCTTATAGGATATGTAACTGGCAAAACAGAAGCAAAGTATTCTCTCCTGTCCAGAAAGGAAAAATACAAAAACTTTGTCATGTGTCTGGGTATGCCTCCTGACACTTGCCCAGTGGAGTAAAACAGAACAAACTTGAAATATGTGATGACTGAAGGATCCCAACACTGGAAAACTTGTTGGAAGAAGAAATCATTGACATAACTATGGGGTCTCAATATAATAAAATTGTTTAAAATGAAAGTGGCAAGAGTTATGAAATTAAAATGGCAGTAGCTCTGGGAAATTATTACTGTCCTTTGAATGAGCCAGTATCATCTCTGCCAACTTCTTCTGATGGAAATCTTTGGAGTGAAGGATATTTGATTTAACCATCTTATTTCTCCTCTTAAGAGAGTGAAATTATGATTTATGAAAGAAGAGGGCAGGCAATGTAAAGCTGATGCGTGGGATCATACCTTTTAAGAGATGTTTCTCTTAGAAATAAAAGCCTCCAAAAAAAAAAAAAAAAAAAAAGTCAGAGTTCTGAAACCACTTATTATTTTTCCAGCACACAGCAACATACTTCTTTTCATCCTTGACATGCATCATTTTCCTTTACATGTTCAAATTCTTTACTCCAAAGACAGCAAACTTTCCTGGTTATGTTCTACTAGATATGACCTAGCAGCTATGAAAATTAGTTGCAAATATCAGACACTTTTTCTGATGAAGTGAAAAGACAGCTTGATTCAAGAAAATCACAGAAGTCTTTAAGCTCTGCCAATTCCAGTATCCTTAGTCCCTGCTAATTTAATTATTGTTCATGAGGAGATTCATCCAGGTTTTTTTAACCAACAGTCTTGGTTCAGTGGGCAATTGCAGGGTTAAAGCTGCATCTACAGCTTCGTTCTGGCAACTGCCTACCCTTGCCGTGCACCCGTAATGAAGCATGTTTATTATTCCACGTTAGAAACACTGCAGCTATCAAGATGAGAGTAGCAGATGTTTTCAGAAGGGCCTGGGGACAAGTAAAATGAGCAAGATAGAATTAGGGACTTTGAAGGAGGAAAGCAGAAGGGAGATCCTGTATTCCTTAAGGTTTTGTTTCAAAATAAATGCCAAGGCCAGTTCTTAACTAAATACTGCAGGGCTTGCCCCTGTCTCGTGTCCCAAGATATTTAGTATCATCGTACCTGATGAGGTCACCACTACTTGTGATAACAAAATATTTGCAGTGGAGCAGCAGATAAGAATATGATCTGAGACAACAGAATACTTGATTGCCTTTCCTTAAAATGTTCCCAGCTTCCTCCATCTCAAAACTTAACTTTTACTGGTTTGAATTTGTTCTTAAAACTAATGTTCGAGGTAGCCTATGTGAAAAGGTAGGAGATGATATATTCAGATGACATAATGAACCACGAGATTCCATTTAAAGCTCCTCTTCATTAGACCAGTGCAGGATTATCAATGTGTAAAATGTCAGGGGAAATTTCCTAATATGAGGCAATCTTAGAAGCATACCTGTCATATTCTCAAACAAGCCTTAGCAAGTCTATCAGGAATAATTCTGTGCTGAATTCAAGCCCTGTCTGCATTAGGAAATTCACACTGGTGCAGTTTACTTGTTATTGCCACCCAGTGAACCTACACTGGTATATTTTAAGCTTGCTTACCTAAGGCTTTCAGTCTTTTTTTACTCCCTCAGAAGAGTATCAGAGCAGATTTCCTTAAAGATAATAACAATAAAGGCCATCCTAAGCAGAATAAAATAACAATCAGAAAAAAAAAAAAGCCAACCACGAAAAAAAACCAAAGAAAACCAGATGTTTACTGAATAAGATACTAAAGCATGCTCATAATTCTGCCTTTTTTCTTCATTGGTCCATTTCCAATGGACCATGGCAACCCTAGTATCCTGCAGAGGGATGTGTTGTCACTCTACAGTAAATGCTCTAATTTTACATGTCCTGAATACTCTCTTAGCAATGTATATATAGTCAAGTGCCAGAGAAGAGTCAAGGATGAATGTGGACAGCTCACATGATCTGTTCTATAATGAGGCATCGTAGTCATGCACTTGGGACAGGTCCTATACAGGGTACTGTGAAAACAACTGGCTCTAGAAGAGAGCGAGCTCTGAACTGTGTGGACACAAATTTCTCCAATTCATTTGGCTTGCAAGCAACAGAAGCACTCACTTAGATAAGTATCTTTTCTAGCACAGACATAATTTATGTCTTTGCTGCATTTGTAGAAGTCTTTGGGGACTGAGATAGCTAACTCAATATCACACTTCATGAAATATTCTTGAAGGCATGGGGTTTTTTATCTTGATGTGGCTAGATGAAGAAAACACCAGATGAGATGAAAACACTGAAGGAAAAACAATTAACTATCTCCAGGGAGATAAAACCAGATATGTTTCCAATAGTGAGTCACAACAAGGTAATTATAGCAACAAATAAATCGTATTTATATTTCTAGTGCATATGAAATATTTTTAATTAAAGCTTAGATTCTGAAGAACAAAAGAATAGAAACTCTCTAGAAAAAGATATCAGAAATGGAAGCTGTGGTGAAGCAGTATAATTCAATACCTACTTGAAATCTTATGAATAAGAGGCCCATTAGGGAATGTCAGACAAGCATGCCTTCACTGGCAGATGAGATGTGTGACCTCTGGGCAATTTTAGTGGCAATCCTGAGCTCTAAATATTCCCTTCCAACTTAATTGTAAAGATAACTGAATTAGTAGAACAAAACTGTAACATCTTCACCATGTATGCCAAGAGTGAATGGCAAAAAGATTGATTAGTAACTACAGCAATACTGAAAAATGAAAAGTAAATGGCTTTCAATGATGTGTATGACTTTCTGCCCCTCCATTAAGTTGCAAATTATAATTGTGTTTGAATATGGTTAAGATATACTAAGAAGTTTGTATGACTTTGCAAGATTTCTAAGTAAAGCATAAGTCAAGGATTTTTCAGCTTCTCATGCCCAGCCAGCAAGAAGGCTGGAGGGGCACAAGCAGTTGGCACAGGACAAAGCCAGGGCACCTGACCCAAACTGGCCAACAGGGTATTCCATACCGTGTGATGCCACATCTAGAATAGAAACTGGGGGGAGTGGAGTGGGGGGAATCGCCGCTCAGGGACTAACTGGGCATCAATTGGCGGATGGTGAACAATTGCACTGCACATCACTTGTACATTCCAATTCTTTTATTATTACTGTTGTCATTTTATTAGTGTTATCATTATCATTATTAGTTTCTTCTTTTCTGGTCTATTAAACTGTTCTTATCTCAACCCACGAGTTTTACTTCTTTTTTCCGATTTTCTCCCCCATCCCACTGGGAGGGGGAAGGGAGGGAGTGAGCGGCTGCATGGTGCTTAGTTGCTGGCTGGGGTTAAACCACGACAAGGACACAGAGTAAACAGGCTAAGGAAACAGGCTTCTAACTTTTAATAGCAAGTTTTTAAATTTAATAGTATGCAATTATCCCCCAGGAAATCCCACCACAGGTTGAAAATTTGGAAGCAGAGCTGGTACTGTTAGGCTGTCTTTTCTACTCAAGAAAAAGAGTAGTGTTTCTTAAACCATTTTAAAAAGCCCCTTCTAATTTTCACACGCTTCTTTCATTTGCTCTGGATGGTCTTGTGCTTGACTTGCAAGAGTCAGTTTACCCCAGGCTTAGTTTCCACACATTGAAATGACTTGCACTGATATTCCCTGACAAGGTGACGCAGATTCTGGACTCCCTTTTCAGTAAGTAGTGTGCTAGTGCTGGTTTGGCAACAGATGGAAGGACACTTCTTGGCCAGTTGCCTAGCTGCCATCCCATGTTTCTTTGCACACTACACATATTTAAAGAAGCATTTAACCAGGCCTTTTGTCTAAGTGCTCTTTAGTGATGTGAACTCATGTTGCCTAGATATCACCTCCTCATTCAGATGCTGGTCTCAGTCAAATCTGGTCGGTTGACTGTTGGACTCATCCATGGTCCGTATCTATATGACACACTGTGATGCTATACCAGACCAAATACGTTCTGTTGAAGCCATTGAGGGATTGTGAATCTCCTGGTCAGTCTAGGACATTATTGGGAAAAAAAAGAAAAAGAGAAAAGCAATACACAAACAAAAAAATCCCAGTCTTCACAATACAGGGATTTGAAGCATTTGCAAAAGGGAGGAAAATGTGAGAAAACGGAACAGGAAAAGTATCTCTTTTATTGTCATTGGTGTTAATTATCATGAGGGCCCAGTTAAGCACCAGTAACCATAAATAATTGGAAACACCTACTCATTTCATTTCAATAGGTACACTGTAGCAGGTATAAATGGAATTTTAGGTACTTAATGTGATCATCACTTTTTTGAAGTTACAGGCAGAAAATTGTCACGCAACTCATTCCACAATAGGTAGTTTTGCTTTTGCTTCTAAGAAACTATGCTGTTCCTCCTAAAAAGTATCATGTGGATCTTTTTTTGCTTTCTGGTACATGGCAAGTACCCTCAAAGTAAGGGCTTCCAACTGAATACGATCTGAAATTGTATGTTTCAGTTGTTCCATATTTGTGTACCTCAGTTTTGAATTTTAGTTTAATATTTTTATATTTTCCATTAAAACAATATTTATATCCATTTACACTTGGATTTGTGGGGGGGGAAACTAAGAAATAGGCTTATTTATCTATCACAAAAAATGCATAAAAATATACAATTCAGTATATTAAAAAGCATTTCCAAAGAAGTACAGTCCCAATGAATTATAGCCATTTTAAAATAGGTAAGCTTAGAATTAAATTGTATATACTTACACCATACCAACAGAAGGACTCTAGGACATACGTACCACACTTTTGATTTGTACATCAATAGTCTTGATATATTTCTTGAAGTTCTCATACAATTGTATGAAATATAGCTATATATTCCATGTCACGTGCGTTAAGAAAAGTAGTAAGGGCTGTTATCTTTGGTGCAGGAACACAAGGCACTCAATGATGTTCATTACTATGGGCATTGCCATTTTAAGCAGAATGTCTTTCTTTGTCCGGCTCATAGCATTCTGAAAACATCTGAAACACTAGCTCATAAGCACTGATTAGGTTATTCTTCTGGTTTGCAGTTACTGTAAAAAAGCCCAAACCACTAAATATTAGCATATAGATATGACATTCTAGATGCCAGCATATCTAGAAATGCTGCCGCATACTAGCAGAGTTGTTTCCAAAGCAGGTGGTATGCATTATCCTCCTGTCATGACAACTACAGGCAGGGTATCTGTCAATACTGATTTCAAAACTGGTGCAAATGCTGCTCAGGAGGGTGAAGGACCAGCATGCCTGGCACTGAGAAGTTTTTTTGCATGTACCTCTGCAAAGCACTGCATATTTGACGTTACCTACTCCATAGCACAGAACAACGTTTTGTCCATTCTGGCTGGTAATAGTTATAAATGGAGGCACTTGGCCAAAACAAGAGGAACAACAGGATATTTGGAAAAGAGAAACTTGATGCTTGACCTCTGGTGCCAGAGCAGCTATTGCTTCCAGCTGGGTCCCATTTTTTATCACAAAATCTGCTGCGACAAAAATCCCGCAGCGCATAGAACCAGTGTTAAGGCAAGGAAGATAAAATAACTGCCTGTGAGGCTCATCAAGAGAAAACCTTGCTGTGATTTTGAGAGCAGTGTGAGCTGGCTGTCCAAGTGGGCACATTTATGACTCATTTACCAAGTAATGAACCATCACATGATGTGATGAAGCTCCTTCTTCCCATCAACTCTCCACGAAGTGAAGAAGCCCTATAAAAGGTTTTGTTTCCTGATTGTTTTTTTCTTTTCTAAACTTTCTTTACTTTGAAACATTGCCTACTAAGCAGCACAAGCATCTCCTATGTTAAACATGATTATACTATTCATATAATGAACCTTCCACAGGCTGCTGCCATAGAAATCATGTATTTGTATTCAAAATTACTGCAATCAGATTGTACTGTGATATTAAATCTGACCGAAGATAGATACATTTTGTTCCTACTTCTCAAAAAGAGAATTCACCACAGAAAAAAAGCTGTAATCTCAGTGAATCACCACAATGCTAAATGCACAGGATGAGTAAGATTTTGGAACTAACACACTTAATTTCCCTTCAAAAGCCAATTGCAAATGTTGCTTTCTGTAATGGATATCTGTTTTGCTCGCAGTTAATCTTTCCTGTTAAAGAGCATGGCTGGGCAGAAGAGCACTCCTGTTTTTCTTGTTCTGCCTGCTAACCTCTGCAGCCAGCAGGAACCCTCTAGGGAGCTGGGGGGGGGAAATGTCTCTGCAGAACACACCTGAGACCGCTCAGGTGGGCGACTTTCCTGACATACGGGGGAACGGGCAGCGACTGAAAAAAGGGCATGAGAAAGTGCGAGAGCATGAGAAAGATTCAGGAGAACAGTGGAACAAATAAATAGACAAATGTCAGAAGTGACAGAATAAAAAAAATCTGTTAGACATCTGGAAAAAGTATGTGGCACTTGCTGAAACTCAGAAAAATTGCTGAACTGAATGTAGGACTAGTAAAAAAGGACCTTCCTATCAAGAATGCAGTTAGTAGACTGAATAGTTATTCTCAACTCATTTTACTGCTAGTCTTCCCACCAACTGATCTAAGTCTCTCTGTTTAGAAAAGTGAAATTCTTCTAGTTTGTTTATCTTTAGCTCTGGAGATGCAGAGCCTTTGTGGTACATTAAATTGCTGGAAAGGTGTATGAAAATTTTCTTCAAAATTCTGGCATACTTCTATAACCATGAACTTCAAAGACACCTATCCCTGACATGTTTAGAAGATTAAATGATAAGTTTATCAAAATCACTTCTTCCTCAAAGGAAAGAGTGGCTGTAAATGCTAATTTTGTTGCTATCGATTAAGTGCACCAGGAATAACCAATTTTGTTGCACTGGAATAGTCTCCATGCCTGCTAGAGAAGACGAGTATCCAATTCATTGCTCACAATTCATTCTCAAAACAAGTAAGGTCTCTGACAGTAGTCTGTAGTAGGTGAGTTTAATACTGTGGCTTTTTATTCAGCTCAAAGGTCATAACTTTTTAACACGCATCAAAATGTAAGAAAAAGTGGTTTATGTAGTCAGCTACAGTCCTAGCCAGAAGAATTTCTTAGGATAACATCTTATAGGTTACCAGCACAACTCTCCAATTCAACCTGAGGAAAATGAATGGTAGGAAGCTTGCGTACAGTATGTTTGCCAGACTTTCAGTGCTAGCAAGAACAGAAGGCCAGGCAGTGACACAACATATAGAAAGGTATTTCTGTGTAATTCTTTCTATATTATTTAGTATTCAGGATGTGAAATGCAGAAGTCTCACTCAGGATTGAAAAAAACAAACAAATTTCAGTGCTATTTTCGTTCCAATTATGTTCAATATTTTGAAGCTACTTTTCAGTTCATGGAGTGAATTACAGCAAATACACGCTGGGAAAGTGAATTGAAAATACAGAAGTTTTATTTCATACTGTTGCAGCTCACAATATGAGCTCTGAAGGCCTGTCTTTCCACCCCCTGTGCTTCAGCTAAGGTAATGACTGTGGGATCAGCGTTGTATAAATACAAACTGAGAAAGTGCTTGAAGGAGGCAGGTGAAAGGTGGGTGACAGTTGTCAGAGATTAAATTGGTGGCACAAGTGACTCTGAAATCCTCTGAAATCTCTACTTTTCATTTCCATGCCTTATTCACTAGACCAGACCTCTAAGTAAGTCCCCTGTTAATAATAACCTTTAGTAAAAAGTAGCCAAGAAGAATTGTTGGTTTCTGAGGAGCTAAAAAAAAATACGTATTTTCATCTAATTTGGCTTTCCAGAGAATTGGGAGTCTTCAGCAGCTTGTAGCACCTGGGAAAAAAAAATGAAAAGAAAGAAGTATACAAATACCAACTAGGGATCATAAATGGGATTAATAGTCTGTGCATCTTGAATTTCAGGTGTTATCTCTGGATGCACCACTCAAAACTCAGAGGAAAAACATTTTAAAATTACATATAGACTATACCTTTTTAAAAATAACCAGTAGAAGGTATGCTAAGACAACTAGTTACTTCATCTCTGCAAAGCTGAAGACAAGCTTCTCAAACACTGAAAACTTCCTGTGAAAGTGACTTACAGATAGTTAAATAGAGATGATTTTCAACTGAATGACATTACAAGACCTTTAATGCTTTTAATTATTAAGGCGTAAAGACTATCTTCACAGGTCTCGGTCATCATGCTGGTAAAAGTCAATGCTGTGTAAAATATGGGTTCCAGTATAACATATAATGAAACATAATGGAATAATAAAAAGTAAATATTACATGCAGGTAAATGGGTTTATAAATAAGATCTGAACTGCTCTAAAAGGTGACATACATATTTAAAATTAAACATTTTTCCTTTTGTACCTTGTACAACCATTTATGTATAGTACAAAGCAGGTAGCACAGAACCCAAGACATCAGAAGGATAACTCTGATTACCATCTCAATTCTTTCTGTATCACTGTACTTGAAGACACAGTTCAATGAGAGTCTGGGTTTGGCAGCACATTCACCTGAAGACCTTCCCTTTCTTCCTCGGCTTGCTTATGCTTACCCTTAAAGTGCCCCTCATTTTATCAAAACAACTGTTACAAGGGCTCATCTGTAATCCAGACCACCGAACTGATCTTGGTTAAAAAACAAACTCTGAACAAAGGGTCGGGAAGGGTTAATATTACCATGGTATGCTCACCGTAATCTTACTGTTCCCTAGGTATCTGTTTGGCCTCTGCCAAGAGAGGGTAGAGGGGAGGTAAACTGCAACACAGAGACAGGAATGAGAAGTGGGAGAATTTCTTTAGTGGCTGTTACTGCCCAGGCCCATGGCTCATCGAACTGCATCTGGAGACGACAGTCCCGGGATGCCTGTGCTGCGCTTTGTGAAGTCTTGAACCAGGGCATCGCTGCTGAAATCCAGTATAATTCACAGTATGGTCGTGTAACACATCTGTTCATCCTGCCCCGCAGTGACTGGTGGCGCGAATCAGAGAGAATGGGGGATTATACACCAAAACGTTTAGACTAATTTGAATTTTGTGGGAGGAGAGAATGCTTCATTTCCCTCATTCCTTCTTAAACAACCCTCAGCTAAGTAGCTTGATAGTTTTAAGAAGAGCTACTTCAGTCTGATCCGTGATTTCTTCTCAGCCAAACATCTGCACTAATAAAACCCCATATGTATACAGTAATGCTGTGTAACCATGATTAACAGAGTGATTGCTGTCTTTGTTTCTGTACAGAATAAAAATACCAGTACGGGGTTTTTTTATATCGCCATACCCATGCAAGGGAAAGGAAGACTATATCACTTGTTTGTATCACAATTCTGTTCAGCTTTCTGACGGCAAACCCAAAGGCCTCAGGATCTCACACCACCTTGTTACACGAGGGAAGTTCTTTTACCTTGCTCTCAACTACTTTTTCTGCCCTCTTGATTAGCAAAGATCTACTTCAGAGTAGCTTGCTTTGCCCCTCTGTTCTTCTCAAAGAGGGTTTGGTGTGACTGGTCTTGGCTACTTGCCTTCAATCCTTTGTCCTGCTGCAGGCAAGTCAGGCTCCAAGCAGACTCTACCAGCTGTTCCACATAGGAAGGTGAATAAATTGGCATTTTACCTGCCTTGGAAGTGGTTATGAGCAGTTAATTGTTCAAGATCCCAAGCATGGAAGGCTCAGGACACGTGTAAATTATTAGTCTAATTGCAGCAACAGAATGGTAAACGGCAATCAGCAATGAGGAAGCTGCTGCATAGATGTCTAATTGCTTGTACGCAACAGCTGTTGTAATTGAAACTGTGACAAGACCCTGGCATTAATATAATGATTCTAATAACTGGACACACAAATGAAACATAAATGAGGAGTTCCCCCTGGCAGGACAAAATGGAACAAAAACTGCAATTAAAGAACATACCGAACAGAAGTACCATATGCATGGCACCATAAAAAAGCAAGTTTGTGCTAGCAGCACCCTAAAAGATTAGACTTCTCTTCCTCCTGTCTTTGGAGATTCAGAGCTCCCTCCCATCCTTTTGAATGAGAAGCTATATTCCTCAGTGTTACATTTCTGGCAAAAAATGAAAATCCTAAGTAGAAGAACTCTAGCTTCTTGGACTGTTCTCAGAAGAGGCTGAGTCAAGTGCTAGTTATGTGGGTGCACCTAACCTCACCCCTCTGACTGGAGAGGCGATCAATAGCTCCTTGCTACAAAATGTACTTTCTAGATAACTTTCAGAACACTCTTACTTTCATTTTTTTTTTTTTCTTGATAGCATTGCTATAATGAGACTTTAGGTTGTTTTGAATAAAAATTCTGGAAGTAATAACTGAATTATAAGTAAAATTAACTGTACATGCTGCTAATAAATATATATTATGTGAGTTTTCAGATTGTGCTTCTAAATGAATACATGTCTATGGCCATCATAATTGGCACTGTATTTTTTTAACACAAAAGAAAAGAGGAGTTCAATGAAATGCAAATACAGTACCAGTGGAAGTGAATGAGCTGGAGCTTCTTTCCATAGATAACACCTTAATTGCAGTTAATTCATAAAAATGTGAAGTATTATTTGTCATGGATTTCATTAAAAATGTTTGTGATATTCAGCTGCAAATTACTTTGGTGCTTGATTTGCTTCATTGTAACATTTTGCTCTATTTTCAGACAGCATCAATGCCACAAACTGTATCTTATATGCTCAAAAGAAAACAACAAACCATAATCTCTCTCAAAAAAAAAAATTCTATGAGTACGTAGTTTAACGGTAGCTTCGATATAATATTTTATTTCTAATTTTCTAGGAATTAATATCTATTATGTCACCATTTCCTGTGCAAATGTTTTATGAATACTTATTTAATAAAGCTAGCTTTGCCACTGCCTCTGGTAGGAGGGTATGTAGGCACTACCTTAGTGCAGCCTAAGCTGGGCACTCGGTGATGGTGTGGTAATGAAATCAAGCTACCAGCTGGCAGTCCTGCTGCTGCGCCTAGATAGTCAGGAGTCCTAGTTTGTCCACATCCCCTCTCCAAAGTGCTCTGTCTGCCATCTATTTTCTCATGACAATACAAATCTCACTGCAGCAAATACATTTTTGATTACCTAGCCTGTTCGCCTGCCAGTGAGTAATTAATACTGTTATCACCTAATCAACTGTTGTTTAAATGCAGAATGTAAACTATGTCCTTGGCTTTGTTCTTTTCACTCTGAACACTGGTAACACAATAGGCTCTTCAATAAAGTTGCCCATAGCTCAGGCTCTTGAAATGTCAGTACACAGAGATTAAAAAGAAGCTGTATTGCAAGAACTTACATCTTGCTGTACCTAGAGAATTAAACACTCCAGTAGTCTATATTTTAGACATTTCCAAACTCGTTTTTTTAAGACCTGTGTGAGAACATTTTTGTTTTCATAAATATTTTAATTGCTGTTTCAGACTCTTAAAAGAGCCAAAATTATTTCCATAGACAACTCAGGGACCATTCAGCTCTTGCCAGGGGGCTGAATTTCCTCTGACATCACGCAGTTAACTTGTAGTTTACGCTACGGTCAGTGGGGTCTTCTCACTTATTTCACAGGACTTCAGTGAGGTCCTAACTGACAAATGAGCCATTCCTGTGCCTTTTCTAGAGCAAAGCTCAGTGCTACACAAAGCCACAGTCACGAGGTTGGGAATAACCGACAGCAGCAGCAGCGCCGGGGAAGCACAGCCCAGACTCCCCACTGGGCTCTGGCAGTACCCTCAAAATATCTCGTCTGTAGGCTTAAACAGCAGCTATAAGCTGTCTACTCAGCTTGCAGCAACACCAGACTGGTTTTTCACTGTGGATCATTCTCTAAGAAGTTTTTTCCGCAGTCCTGACAAAAAAAAAAATTGATAGACAACATAAAGGTGTTCTAACTTTTTTTTGTCTTTTTCCCCCTGGAGGTAGAAAGACAATATCCCTACAAGGACTTCTAGGTGGGATGTGGAAGACCCCCAGGGAAGATCATATTCTGAAGTTCTCCCACATTTCAGCTGAGTCTCTTATCTACTGGTCAATGAGAAGCAGGCCATTCTCAATATCTTCTGCTAGAAAAACTAAATAATGAAAGTAACCTCTGTCATCTGATAAATTCTGCAGCAGAACTTATGTCTTCAACAACCACACTGACCAGCAAATCTTTATGCCTAACAGATATTCTGTGTCTCTCTCTCACCTCCATCAATTTCGTTCTGCACATTGGAACAAATCTATTCTTATATAGATTGTTTTTTCTTTCTTTTTTTTTTCTTTTCTTTTTTCTCTCTCTTTTTTTTTTTTTTTAACAGAAATCTTGACTATTTCCAACCAAGACTTTTCCAGAGGTATCAAGCCAGGGGTCTTTTAATCATCAAGCATCCAGACGGCTACAGCTGGGAGCCTCAGATCAGATCTCTGTCAGGATTCCTGTGCTGCAGAGGTCTTTGACAGCTTTTCAGAGTAAGATGCACTTTACCTCATGTTCAAAACCCTACCATGTGCTTCAGAACTGGTATCTCAGAAGGTCAGCCACTAGCAACAGGGTAAATTTTATTATGCCTGACCATAGGAGATGACAGTAAGAGCTATAAGTGAATGGCACCAAAGCCCAGATTTAGCTGCTTAACTTTATGTAATTTAAATAGTTAAGTTGTTAGATTTTTAGACACCACAGATTTCTTCAGAAAATAGACAGGAGCACATTTCTGTTCTCCTCCATTACTTAAGAGTTTATAGTGAAAAGAGTTTTAATTTAGGTATCCCAGTTAAGTACCTAAAATCAGAAATATAATCCCCATATCTCACTGCTCCTCTGCACAATGTTGTGAGGCAAAAGATACTTTTACTTCCCTATCTTTATAGAAGTAACAAGTAGCCTTCAAAATATTAGAAAAATCAGAACAATTGAAGCACTGCAGACTCCCACCACTTAAAGCTGTTAGAACAGCATTGACCAAAAGGTCAGTCTTTGAATCTTTCCAGAACCCTAGCTGATATAATTTTCAGTTAATTCACTATTTTTATTGTCAGTTACACGATTAAGAGAGTTCTTGGTGTTTTACTATTTTGGGTCCTGAAAGAAACAAAAAATTTTAAAAGACTAATTTCTCTATGCATTTATAAAAGTGTATCAAGTTTGAATGAATACATTACAACACAAACATATACATATATCTTGATATTTCTGACACTTTCTGCTTTTCTTAAAGGGTTGGTACATGTTTAGATTCATGTTTCTAGCCCTACAACACTGGAAATTGAAAGTTATTCTTGGTGCTTTATTTGTCTTTATGAAGCAGATTGGAATGAGCACTTCTAATACTATGCATTACAAAGATGAAAAAACATTATAGTTAGTAAGTAAGTAAGCCGATGTTATGTGGTATTTGGTAAAATGTAAGTTCTAAAAACCATCCTGGTATCTGTTTAAAAAAAGCATGAATCTCTATAATAACAAATGAAATGAGGCACTAGAATGATGTCATATAAAACATTTCTTTAAAATGCAGTCTACTCTCCACTAGCTTTTCCCAACATTAGCCTTGCTTTCCTGAAAAAGCTTATCCACAAATAAATTTATTAATAATGTTTTGCTAATGACAATCCATGACAGCTTAAGGTGATCACAGGAAGATTGAGGATTTACCCAATTCACCAGTCTAAGTCAAAACTTTTGAGGAAATACCAGAACAGGGATAAACATTGCCAATCTTTGTTTACCAAGTTCTTCAAAATACATAATGTGCCCATGACCCCAAAGCCTGTGTCCTACTAATGTTGACAGTGACAGGAGGCTGCAGTCACGCTGTTGCCACCAGAAGTACCTTCCCAAAAGATATTAGAACAGCAAGTTTATTCCTTCTGAGACATTACCTACGGTGACTATAGTAAACCTAACTGAAAGTGATAGTACAGCCTCTGATCTAAATTTGAAAAGCAGAGTGACTGAAAAAGATCCCTCCTTAGTGGAAGTTTAATATACAATGACAAATATGAAAGGAATCAATACCGCAAAAAAGCTGGTTTTCTTGTAACAATTTATAGCGATTACATGGTGTACATAGTTCTGTCTGTGTCCTGGTGGAACTACATGTATTGGATTCATCTGAATTCCAGTGAAGTAGAAGATACTTAATGATCTAGCTTTTGTCAATATTCTGCACAGTATGCTATTATATTTAGATTAAAGATAAAAAAATCCCAATTTTATGAAAAGTATCTGGGAGACAGGGATTGTATTCATTTCACCAATTTAGCAGTAAATAAATTCTTAGTGAATCAGATTATTTACAAGCTGCAGGATACTATTATCACAGTATATCAAGATGAAAATGCTGTTAAAAAAAGAAACAGTCCACTTAAATGTTGGGGGGGTTAAAATTAATTTTCGAAGTTCTCATTTCATTTAGGTTTCAGCTGACATGGGCTGTGGAGCTTCCACATGCTGGGCTCCCACCATGGATCAGCTTCTCGGTACAGATGCAAAGTAAATAACTTGATATTCTTGGGGTGTCATGAAGCAGGGCACTCTGCCATACCTGCATGAGAATTTATGGGAATTATTGGAGTACAAAATGTGTTTCCAGATCCACAGTGTCACTTATCCAAGACATATTTAACAGATTTGTTGAATGCAGGTGTCAGTTAACATGTTTGGATGTCTTACAGGAACCGTAGGTTTTTCAGTCTTGAAAATATTGTATCTAAATCCAGCCTGATACTGGTTGCTTCACATTAGATTTAGCTTTACATCGTTTATGTCCTTTCTAGGTACACATTTGAAGCTGGAGATGTACCATTGTTTGGGAGTTCCTGACTTCCAGAACTGGGCGAGAAATGAAAGCATAAATGCAGGAGCATAAAAGCAGGACTCCTGTTGACTAGATTCACAAGATCAACTGTAAGAAAAACTTCCATGCTACAGGTCTCCGTTCAACTCTCTTCAGAAAATTCTAGCAGTGCTATGGAGCACTAGTACTTTGTTTTTTGCAGAATAAAACAACTTTTTTTTCAGTCCAAAGACAGGGAGAGACAGAATTGTTTAAATAGTACAAGATATGGTCAATTAAAATAAGATGTGCTGCAAAAGACAGACCATTCTAATTTGGACACCTGACTGGACACTACTGCCTTTTCTTTGACTGTATACTCCCTCAGTATTAAGCAATAAATTTGCTTTTAAAAGTTTCTTTTGTCAGAAATTACAATAAAATGAAACCCAGGTAGTATCTTTCAGCAAAAGTGTTGCATCTTTATTGGGCTTTGGATTCAGTTCTGCAAGCTTACATAACAAGCGGGTTTGCTAATGATAGTATTTGGCCAAATTACTCTTAAATAGGGTCCAGCCTAATGTTGATGCTTAGTTACTGAAAGAGAAAGTGTTAACAAACCTCATAAACCACAAACTGGTGGACAAGGAAATAATCCCTTACTCCCCCTGCCCTTTTTTTTTTTTCATTAGGCTTAAAAATTCATCCAGAATTCAGTGCCTGATGCCCGTTAATAAGGGAGACCCTATTAAGTCTCCTCATCATAAATATATTTGCTTCAGACAGAGTTGCAAAATTATTGTAAGCTTGAAGAAAGTGGCATGTCAAAGTTCAACTTCTTGGCTTTTTAATTTTGCTCCAGGGAAGAAGCGCTATATGCCAGACTCTCACCGGGCTTGGCTCTTTCCCTTGGTTAGCGTGCTGGGCTGGTTTTGCTGGTGTGTTCTCCAGTGGTTATAGAAACAAGCAGTTCTATGAGTAGCAGGACAAATGAAGCCTGACATCATTTCGATTTATGGTTCAAAGGATTCTCCTGCACTTACATCTCTGGCAGTGCAGGCAGTTTTTGTGGGGACTACCAAAGTCCCCAGGCAGGCCACGGCTTTGCTTGAAACTACCGAAACCACCTGTGTTCTATGTGAGCGTGTGTCCTGGTTTCAGCTGGGATGTAGTTAACTGTCTTCCTAGCAGCTGGTACAGTGCTATGTTTTGAGTTCAGTATGTGAAGAATGTTGATAACACCGATGTTTTCAGTTGTTGCTCAGTAGTGTTTAGACTAGAGTCAAGGATTTTTCAGCTTCTCATGCCCAGCCAGGGCACCTGACCCAAACTGGCCAACAGTGTATTCCATACCATGTGACGTCCCATCTAGTTTAGGAACTGGGAAGTGGGGGGGCAGGGATTCGCCGCTCGGGGACTGGCTGGGTGTCGGTCGGCGGGTGGTGAGCAATTGCCCTGCGCATCATTTGTACATTCCAATCCTTTTATTACTACTGTTGTCATTTTATTAGTGTTATCTTTATCATTATTAGTTTCTTCTTTTCTGTTCTATTAAACCGTTCTTATCTCAACCCAGGAGTTTTACTTCTTTTCCTGATTTTCTCCCCCATCCCACTGGATGAGGGGGGAGTGAGTGAGCGGCTGCGTGGTGCTTAGTTGCTGGCTGGGGTTAAACCACGACAGCGTGTTACCTGAGAACAGGGCACACATGTGACACTGAGCGAACATCTAACTGGAAATTGCTTTGTCAGTGGAAAACAAACCATCGTGGTTCTGAAGAGTCTTCTAAAGCATCTTAGTTTTATTATTCACTCTGGTAAGTCCAGCTTCTTCTCTGTCTAATATAATTGTTCACTGTTACATTACTGAATCTGTAATGATGTTTCTCAGAATCAGGAAAAGGCTCATCAAAACATCCCTCTGTTTTGATTAACATTCATTATCTTGTTCTTTAATTAAAAAACAAACAATAAAACCCCAAAACCAATTGCTTCTTACACCGTGTTTCTTTTTTCTTATTTTCTCTTCCCTCCCCTCCCCCCACCTCTGTTTTTAATATCCTCATTCAGCCTAAAACTTTGAGGTTTTTCCATCTTGCTTCACCAGAATGAGACTGTGGCTTTCACTGCCCAGCAGTGACAAAGTACCTAATGGAATGCACAAATATTACCTTTCTAGAATAATCTTCAAACGTTTCCTTATGAGTATATTCAATTTTAAAAAATATATACTCTTTTATCTTGTATATTTTCTTTTGAGGTCTTCTCCAAAGCTTTCAAGGATCTGAAGACAGGAATAATGAATCCTCCAAACGTCTAAGTCAAAGATTTTTGCACTCTTAAATGGATCAAGTAATATTCTAGTAATTCATTAAGACAAATTAATACTAAATGTCAGATCTAATAATCTAAGATCTAACTTCCTTATTGTGGCATTCAGAAAGAAAAGCAATTATATTGATTCTCCTGAAGCTCCTTTCTATACCTATTATTATATTGCAAAATAGTGGTTTTCAGCTGAATAATAAAATAGAACACATAGACACTTTTGTCAAGTCTCTCTAACTTAATTACAAATTTAACTAGAAATTTTGCAGTGCATACACCCTTAACATTTCATCTGCAAGACACTCTCAGAGACAGAAAAATGAAGGAAACATTCTTAGCAATTTTTCAGGCAAACATTCAGAGCTAGCTGTTGCTAGCTGTTTAGACTGTTCTTCATTGTTAGTATGCCGGATTTCAGCTGTCATTTTTTGTCCAAGCTATCCAGATATCTTACTATGCAAAACACAGATTCTGATAGCTTTATGTAGAACATTGGCTTACACTGTAAGTCCCATCCATTTCACCAGAATTTATAAGTGAGGTACTATTTGATAGAAATGAATCAAACTCAAGTCCTTTATCCTGAACTTCTCATCTTCTCTGAGAAATAAAAATTGCAATCAAAAATGTTGCCTCAACCATTCTAAAAAATATATATCTGGCTAGGCAGTACAGATTGCTCTGACAGCTTCTGGCCCTAAATTACAAACAAAACAGAACAAAACAACCCCAACTGATTTTAAAACAAAAGTTTCTAAGTAGAACTGGAAATTCCAATTCTGATTCCAATACAGGACTATTTCCAATACTCCCGTGACTAACTTGCTTCTAATGTTGTTATTACTCAAGAGTTTTCTGCAGAAGGGACAATCCATTTATATCCCTCTTTCTCCGTTTTTTTTTCTTTATATGCTGGTTTGGCGTTCTGCATTTTTTTTCCGTATAAGCAGTTCTCTGGGTGAATGTCAGCAATTATCCTCAGTTCTTTAAATGACTTCTTTTACAATTGAATACAAGATAATTTCACATCCTTAGCTTACTTTCATTTCAAAAGCTTCTCAGTCTTTCCTTAGTGGAGAGTATGCAGACAGCTTTTCTGAAGAACTGGAACTTAAAGTTTTCTGAAAAATACTACATCCCAAAAGAAATGTTGTAAAACACAATCTTAAGTTTTATTGTGGCAGAGCATAATAAAAACATTAGATTGAGGAATAAGAGATTCACACCACAGTACCTCTTCCAGAGGCAGAATAAGAAAACTGGGTTTTGAAACGCTAAGCTATTTGGCCAATTAATATTTTTGGCAATATTCCTCTGCATGTGCATAGAAGCTCTGCTTTCCATTCTATCCAGTAAGCAGTCAAGAGCAAGAATATATAGCTCATTTAAATTTAAAATGCAGGCACTATTTCTCAATGTCCCTTAACCATTTTTGCCTCATAACAAAGGATGTTGTGAAGTTCAGGAATATAAATGCATCCCAAAATGGACTAGCCACACTCGTGAGGAAAATGGGTAAACTGCCATCTCTTAACAGGGGGGAAATTTTATGTGGGGAGAAGGTGAGACAGAAAAAAATGAGGGGAGAAACAAAGGTTGGGTGGCTTTTCCTACAACTTCTGTTTCCCCTTCCACATGATCCCCTAATAAAGCTAGCTTAGTGTTTCAGACCTATTGTTCTAATTGGTATCATTATTATTCTTATAAATCCCAATGCAGAATTTTTTAGAATGCTAGAATTTATTTTGAATCATTTGCTTATAAAGTATTATGAAATTCGCACTTCACTTCCTAGAAACATCTGACCTAAGGCTTAAGAGTTATTTGATTTTTGATATATTACATCTGTTCTAATCTGTATTTCCTCAAGAAAGCTTACAAAGCCAAATTTAACAAGAGTTTAAGTTACTTTATTTCAAGTAATAATTGCAAACTGTTGAGTAAATATTACTCTCTGCTATACAGTCACTCACTTAGCAAAATGTACTCTTACAAAATGTAAAATACTCGAGTTTCATTCCAACAGAAAATCTGGGGGTATTTCACCAAAGCTTTCCAATTTGTGAAAATAGCTTGTTAGTTGTATCTGAAATAACTTCTCTGCTTGTTTAACTGCAACCTTTTGCTGTCAGTGACACTGTAAATGTAGAATGAAAGTGCTAAAATAAAAAGAGAAGAAAACAAGTATCTTTTCCCATCTTTTTTTTAACTTTATGCTTACTGAGTACGTATCATGCAAGAGAAGGTATTTGGTCTCACGTGTATAGAGAGTATGTAGCAGATGAAAAGCTGTCTGTGATCAGACCAAAAGTGGCATTCAGCCCAATTTTATATCTGCAAAAGTGGACAGTTACATTTGGTTAAGGAAAGAGCTTTCTCCTGCTTTACCCTCCTGACTTCTAGTTTAGGGTCTTCTAGAACTTTGAATTTCACCTAGATTTTTATTTGTAATAGTCGCTGCTCGATCTCTCCTCCATGTATGTGTTCAGTACCTTTTCAAACTTATTTAGACTAAGCCCCTTAACGTGGAAATAAACTTTACAGGTTGGGTTTGGGTTTTTTTTCTGATGTACTAATAAAGCGTTCCTTACTGATCTCTATGACGTTGCATTTTTTTATTAATATCTCACAAATACTCTACATCTACCTTTTCATGCTGAAGAGTCCTAGCCAGTGTAGGCTTTCCTCAAAGAAAAGTTGCTACACATTTTATTAATTTTGTTACTACTTCCTTTTTCCGTGCAGAATTACAATGAATACAGGTGAGTGGGGAATTCACATGCAAGTCATCAGCAACACCTTGATTCTCCAGCTGAATCCACTCTGAAGCCAGCATTATTACGAACGGATTCTTGGTTGTTTCTTGCTCTGTCATACCACAACATGGTGCTGTACTGCAGTTCCAGAGGACTTTGTAGGGGCCTACTATTTCACTGTTGTCTTCATTTAATATTGGTACAGTAGTAGCACCAGAAATGTGACAAGAACTGTCCCTGGAAAAGAAAGACTGTCCTTCCCCAAAAAGTTTACAAAAATATGAAAGGCAACAGCAGAAATAAATTAGCTAGGAGAAAATGATAGTTGTGATCAGTATAAAGAAATGTTAGAAGTCACAGTTACTTCTTAAATGCTTTTTATGTTGTGTGGGCATCTTGTCAACAGAAAGACATACTAGTGAGCAAATGGAAGAAGACAAGAAGCTGGCTCACAGACATTTGTATCTGCCAAGGTGGGTTTCCTCTTGTCTGCTGGGTGGTATGTAGGAAACCGCAACAGTGCTGTAGAAAAAAAAAATCTTTAAAAATGTTATGGATTGTCTCAAAGATACTGTTAACCCAACATAGCTGGTGATTATTGTGTCTGGTCTCCAGGGTCAGAATAAGCTACAGTCGTTTGTCTTGTTTAGCTGTTTGTATGGCATCTGTTTCTTAACTTGTGGAATGATATCCTATGATATTGATTCAATAAATAGAAACACTTCATAAGAACATACACTAAGGGATGCATTGTTTGCTCACTAGGAAGTTTTTAAGTGGTTGTTAAATGGTTGATCAACTTTAAAGCTGTTCTTGCTTTGAATGGGGATTTGGAATGGAGATGTCACTTCCAGGCTAAATTGTTTTGTGAGACTACAGGAGAAGACAACTGTTCTGCCAAACCTGCTTTTGCAAGAATATTTTGCCAGCATTTCCCAAATAAGTCAGGAAGTTGCTAGTTTAGTTAAACATTTCCCCGAACTCTGCTCTGAATGAGTAGGTGTGCATAAATTTGGGACACTACATCTGCATAGCTGTACGTGAGACAGAAGAGGACTATCATATGTTCTCTCTCCACCAAAATAGTTTTCTCTTAAAACTTGGCTGCTTTCACAGAGAAATAACCTAGCAGTTATAGGGTACACAATCCCTGCACAGGTGGACTAGGAATATATCTACACAAATCAAATAAATATGGAAAAGAAGATCTTTCAGATCTGGTCTTGGTATAAACAGATGAAAGCATGGTTTTCTTTCATTTCAGTTTACAACTGTGTTTTTGGATTATAACTTTTATACTCAGCTGTCCAAAAAAGGCTAAAATGCCAGACACCCTTGAAGTTGTTCAGCACATTCTAGCTGCTGCTTCAACCTGTGACAAAACCAACCTTTAAGGGACATAAAGGATATCAGCAGATCAACATTATGTGTAAAAACACAGAAAACTAAGACTGTAAAATACTGTATGCAGACAGATAGTATGGCATGGTGAGAATAACAACTATCTCAAAGGACAAAAGTTGCTAGAGGCTTCTGATGAGACAAAACAATGATAAAAAAAATCAAAAGAAACTGCCAATGCAGATTGGGAATGGAAGTGTTGATAAATGTAATGTTATCAGCAACAACTACATCTTTCAGGGTGCTATAGTGAAAATATATCAATGCAATATACTGCAGGCAACTTGAACTCTTTCTGCTCACATTCACAATGATGGGGGACAAACTTACTCAGATTCTGAATATGATAAGGCACTCATGCTAACATACCTTGCCTCTCAGCAAGATTGCCTTAGATTTAATGCCACTCTACATGGCTTTTGAAACTCACATGAAGTTTGTTCAGATGTTTTCATAATACAACATTTGGAAATATTCTTAATATCCTTCTCCTAAGTAAGCTGGAAAGCAAAAAGCCCAGTGTTAGCAAGGAGGAGGCTATGGTAAAACAATCAAAGGGAAGAAAAAGCTAAGGAACTTAACATTCTTGATAAGTGATGATGAAATACCAGACATAACACAGAAAAGCCTCTAATGGGATTACACTGGGATTCCATTTCCAGTAGAGGACAGCAGCAGCTGGAGCAGAGGAAAGGGGACAGGTAGGCACTGTACATAGGCAGCTAGAGGACAATTTGCCCAAAGAGAGCTTCCCTCAATTGCTAATGGTGAAGTCTCAGATTACAAGGCCTGTGTGGTTCTTTTTGTTAACATTTGAAAATCTCTTAAAAATGTTATTATAGCTGGTGAAGATGTACACCCCTGGAAGTGACTTCTGTCAAACAGTCAGACAGAGGATCTTCACCTGGGATGTAAAACCTTGCTCCTGTCCCTGGATCCTGGCACAGCCCTGTGTCGAGAAATGAGCAGTGGGCATCTCTTCTGTGTGCTTGCTCCTGCATAAGCCTTCTCCCCTTCCCCTCACTGTGTCCGTTGTACGGTGTTTCTGTTGTACATAGGGTAGGCCAACCATGGTCTGGGAAGAGGGCTAGTAGTGGTACTTTGGGAGAAAAGAGATTTTGTTGCTTGTGGTGAAGAGGTGAGTGCTGAGTGCTGCAGCCAGGTGGAAAAATTACACAAAAAGGATGGCAAAAAAAATTGGAGAATGTGGTGTTACTGGAATGACTGCTTAATGCCAGTAATAGTATGAAAAGCCATTGAATTCCACTTGTCCTGGTTGCAGTTCATGGGTACCAAAAGTGCACCAGAAGATCACAGTTTGTTGTGCTGAATTGCAAAGTACCATTTTTGGTGACCCAATGTTCTTTGTCTTATGCACAGAGGATCTTCAGGGATCATATGTGCATCATTGCCCAGCAAGTCCATTCTTCTTCAGAGGATATAGTCACTGTAATGAGTTAAATAGTCATGATCTGTGGTACTGGCAGGTGGCACTCTGATCTGCAATATTACTGGTAGCAACGTGGACACATCTTTAGTTTCTCTGCTGTAGAAAGAGTGGAGTATGCCTAGAAGGAGGAATGGTGTTCCTGTCACAATGCCTGTTGTGCATCTTGTACAGGGATCTAGTGATACATAGCTCCTTCCTTCCCAAGCGTGATCCCATAGCCCTCTCTTCTGTCTTGAACCAAGGCCCCCTTGACACATATTTTGCCAAAGCCTGTTGCACCCAAAGCAAGTGGTAATCAATATTTGCTCACCTCAAACCCACACGAGCGCACTAAAATAGCGTAACTGGCAATAGTATATTAGCTTTTTGTAACACTGTAGAACCACTAATAGCATTTTGTAAAAATGCTAAGCTTAAATATCAAAATAACAGCCATTGCTGCAAAGGAGCAAATGAAAATTTCTGGTATAGTTGCACAAACAAGGTAAGAGGAAATATGGGCAAAGAGTAAAATCTGTAAGATAAGACCTGAAGATGTAGAACAGGCCTGCGAAATGTCTCTTTACACCAAAATAAGCCTGTAGAGCAGGCAGAAAAGGAGTCTGATGGAACCAGAATAAACTTTCAGCATAAGTAAGAGACATGCTTGGTGAAAGCAGAGCAAGTCCTCATCCTGAAAGTATGGCAGAAGCAGATAAGATCACCCCCTTTTCTTTTAAAGAGGGTGAAGAACATAAAATACCAACAATGAATGAAAGAAAAAATGAGGAAGATATTTCCAGCTTCCCTCATCAAAGATCTCTTGGTACTTGCCACCTTGGGACCTTGGTGCCTAAGACCATTAAGGACAACAGACATCAGTGATAACTAAACTGCATCTCTTCCTCTATTTTGTGTGCTTACTCAGATTGAATTTGTTTCTATCTCTGGCCACGTGAAGGCTATAGGACTTCATATTGGACCCTGTAATATAAAAACTGTTCAGTCAGTATTTTTTTATATTTATCATATCATTTAGTGAGCCCAGACTTAAAAGAAAGACAGTGTGGAAAATAGCATTCCTAAGTGATTTTGTAAGTCTGTAAATAAGTCTAAACGTAACTAGGTATGGTTGTTCTTTTTCCTACTAAGCAGGAAGCATGACCAGTATGTGTGTATAAATGCTGCGACTATGACTTTACTGCCGTGTGAAAGATTGGAAGCATTCATAATTTATATTGTGTTATGTTTTAAGCTGTTCTATGAAGCCTTGATGAACTTAAATCAGAAAATGCCACCTAATAATTATCTTCTTCTGATCCCAACACCAATTTCATAAATTGGAGCCATTAGTCAAACTAAAATACTTTCATCTGTAGTAAGGTCTTATCTCATTGTAAAAGAGAACCACCATGTTTCTTTCAGAAATATGACAATAATTTCTTTTGAAAGAAGTACCTACAGTTTGCAAGAGGTGATCATGACTTACATAAGTAAGGAGAAGAAGATAATCCTCCAGCACCTGCTAACAGTCACTTTACCATCTCTGGAAAAGAATTTCAGTTCTATTTCATTTTTCAGTTTTGCTTTTGGAATACTGTCAAAGGTTTGGCTTCATCCCAACTGCCAGAGCAGAAACCAAAGACTTTTAAGGAGTTTCCAGGGAAAGAGCTCAACTAGTCCTTCAGGATGTAGTGTGATGAGTAAAACTTAACCTGAAAGTGGTTCTTTGCTATTATGCTGCAATAGAAGGACCCTAAGATTAAGAAGGCATTCCATGTTTATCTTTTTTATGTTATTCTTTCAAACAAATATAAGATAGCATAGTAAATGTGAAATTTCAGAATCTTCCCTGCTTTTCTCAATTTAAAAAGTCTGAGAGAATTTTCTCACTCTTGCCTTCTTACCTATTCTATGCTATACACTACATACCACAAGGGCATTCTCCTATTCTATCTTATAATTTTTATTAACATCATTGCATCCAACTCCCTCCTTAAAATTCAAATTATAAAAAAAATGTATAGGTTTATACATGAAAACAGCACAGAAGGAGCCTAATTGCATCTTAGCTTTTCCTACAGAGTTAGAAATAGCTTCACTACACCAGCCAAAATACAATATCATGCAGCTGGAAGTTGCACTATAAGGCGTTTTAGAAAGATTGTGAGGAAAAATATTGATAAAACAGGAAAGATAGAGAGCAACAGAATCACTCAGAACATCTCGGGACTCTTGGTTCCTCATCTGGAGTGAAGAAAATGAGTTTGGCCTAAGTTTCCAGCTTATGAGGAAACATAGAGGTATTTGGAAGACATTACCTTCAGAAATGAACCACGGCCTACTGAGGAAAGAATAGGCAAGCTTTCATTTGTGGTGTCAATACTGGTGCCTTATTTACTGTGTTGCCTGCCCATGTGTTAAACTAAGCATAGCTAAACCATGCTTTAGAGGTTTTCTTCTCTACCAGATAAATATAGAGGATCAGTGAAGCCATATTTACTCTGTTGTTGCTGAATCTGTTGAGCAGAACTAGGGGTTTGAATGAGACTTCTTTTTCTTGTTCAAATTACATAAGAGCGAGCCTTCATCTAGTGTTTCCTATGTTGTATAGCTTTGAGTGTACCATCAATATTTATCAAAGCCCTCCAAAAAGAGTGTTTCAACAGCACATTGCACTTTTATCACTTAGTTTGAAATGTTTGGTGTAAAATTCTTCATTCTTTAGTGCATCTATCTTTTCTGCCCTTACTAGTGTTATCCCTGGGCCTCTAAGTACTGCAAGACAAGGGAATTAAGGAAATAATGATAGTAATGATAATAGACTTTTTTCTTCTTTTTTGCCCCAATCTTAACAGATCCAGACAGATCAAATTTGCCTGTTTCTAGCTGATGGCATCTTCTGTGTGAACTTTCTTCACTGGCACTCATCCTTATAAAGAAACAGAATCATCACAGGAGAGAAGCAACCTTTCTGCTTTCATTAATTACAGCTGAGCATCCTTCTTTGAAATCCCATGAGGAAAAATATCAGTGTTACAAGGCATACAAAGCATATTAATCAGAGAAGCCTTTCTTTCAGCTACTGACTGTTTTTGTTCTAGATTAGCATGAAGAATAGATGAATGAGTACAAAATCTCAAAAGTCTGGAAAAAATTCTAGACTTGGATATATTTATATATATAGTGGAACAATACACAGTTCTTCATGTTAATATATTTCATATACTGCTTAATATTTTACCAATAAAAAATTACTAAAAAGCATATTATTCCTATGCACCAAGATATTTCCCATTAGTAAGACACAATATTAAGATTTTCTGCAATTATTTAGGATTGCATTGAGTGATGCCTGACAGTATTTCAGTTTTCTGTGCTAACCTCATTGTAGGTCAAAATAACTGATTGACCTTCCTGGTAAATTAATAGATAAAATATGATTACATACATCAGTAGTGTCTCCTGTAAAAAATCCCCGCTCTTCCAACTTTCCTCTGTAACTTTTCTCTCACAATACCCTCCAACTTCTGTCCTTAGCAGTAGCAGGATACAGATTTCCCTTTTTTGACAAAGCTGCATCCTCTTTCTATCTTGCAATGGCCATATGAGTTACAAGAGTAAGGAAAAAAAAAAAAACCACAAGACAATAGCACCTTTTTTACATTACATGCATAGTGCTAATAGTATAGGTACATTCATTAATAGCAATTGCCTTTGTGATTCCACAGTTCAGATATATTTACTAGCAGTACAAAGTCACAGGACACTTGGTTTCAACAACTCTGCAGAATTTCTGGTTGTTCTTTTAGGTTGTTAACTTTAAAACAGCAACAGGTTTGATACACATATATTATTTCCTTCAACTTCAGAGATGCAATCCTTAGCTTCCCTGAGTTCAGGTTTGAAAGCATTAAATGGAAGAGTAAAATTATGATTTTCAGTGATTGTTATGTCACTGATTTCAGGTTTCAACAATCTTCCCTTAAGCAATGGCTGGTTCAGACAGAAGGCAGCTTTAATGTGTTCCCAGTAGAGCACTGACTGCTGATTACTCTGTGATCCATCTACAGCTAAAGCAGACATACTTACTCTTTTCCTTTTCACTCCACAAATCACCTACCAAAACTGTATGTGTTGCTTTTCATGACACGCATTTAGTGAAGACATTACTTTTCAGAACTTACAAAAAGTATTACAATTGGATTCCTTGCCTCCTTGCGCCATATTTAAGAATTTTACCATTAGTCAGCCTATCTTGAATTCAGTAGGATAATGCTGACATAAAACAGAGACACAAAATTGACAATCCAGACCATTGCTTGTCAGAATTATTTATAGTAGAAGGACAGTTCTTGATTGCATAGTTTCATTTCAAAAGATGAATTGAGTTATCTGATGTTTCCCCTAGTGGCTTTTTTGAGGAAATGTTTTACAAGCGAGATCATGTAGCAAAACAAAGCTAAAACAGGAATTGCAGATGAAGAACTGATTTGTCAGATAAAGTCATGGTCCCAGGAGGTTAATTTAGATCTGCATAAGTAACAAGAATCTAGCATGAGAAAGCACTTTCTAATGAAGCAGCTTTTTTTTTTTTTTTAATAGTCCCCTGAACTATGTGCTTATTTTTCTAATGAGAGATGACAGATAGAAAATGCATCACCTACTCATAGCTACTTTTTTACAGCAGAGCCACTGGAGAGAGTCTACCTGGGGCTTCCAGTGGGAAGTGTAAAATAGTAAGCTGTCTGTGCTAGACAAGTTGGGAAATTAAGATTTAGACCCAACACAGAAATCTGAGTAAGTGGGTGGTCTATATACTCATCGACTGCAGAAAGTATTCTGGTTTTCCCCTCTGGAAGACTGTATTTTCTGCAGCTGACAAGAATGAGAAGCAGCCACCCAAGAAAACACTGCTGCATATTTTAGCATCAGTTGCAAAAATAATATGAAAAAAACATACCCTCTTAATACTTTTATTTGCCATGAATTAAACTCATGCCTTATTGCTGCTTTCTCTTCCACCCTTCCAAGGAGTAGAGTCCCGATCATGCAAGCAGCTTCAACTTGGAGACTTTGTCAGCTCCAGGGTGTAACCAGCTGGCATCCTGTGTGAGCCACACAGAAAAGCAACACATCTGCTGATGGGCTACCTCTACTCCTTACAGACTGTGCAGAATAGCATTTGACAGGAACATTCTGAAAGACCAATGAAGTGAAATCCCAGAAGAGTAAAGAGCCACATTCACATTAAACTAAAGATTTTTCTCTGTAGTCTGAACCTTTAGCATCTTTGAATATCTTCTAAATATATAATAATACACCTTTCTTGGAGAAAGAAATCTCCTTTTATAATAGAGCTACATGACATTTTCTGTGCAGACTAAGAAATCTGCTGCACGAAGGGTAGAATTTCAAGATCCAGGGGCTGGATAAAATAATGTACCGTGATGAAAAAATTTATGAAGAATAATATCTCACACCAAAACCAATGAGACTATTTCATCAAGCTGTTTTTTTAAGTTTGCTTATTTTGAAGATAACTAGTTCCTCTCTTATGCCCTTGCCAGCCTTTCCTTCTGACTATTTAGGTCAGCATAGACGATGATCGAGAAAAAAAGAACAAATGTGAATTCTGATTGTAGGAAAAGGTTAACGGTAGCAATAGGGTTGCTTAAAAGAATATTATTTGCTTTAGCCTATCTTCCCAACTATAATGCAGCTGCTGCTGGAGGTTTCCCACTGAGCTAGCTATACTGAATAAAATAATTCTAGAGACTTTTAAATCACAGAGGAAAGATTTCTTCATTTATATACCTCCAAATGGTGTGGCAAAGCCCTGTATCTTCCTCTACGTCCAGTTATAGTAAAAAGTAAGTGGTATGTTTTTGCTGCTTTCTCGAGATATCATATGTCCCAAGGCAGTCATACATACAGTTCTAAAAATCTACAGATTGCAATTCTATTTGGCTGCTATTCACAGGCTTATCTTGATCCTTTTTGCCGGATCATGATACCTGCAGAGTAGCAACCAGAACCTGGGCTGTAATTACTCAGTCACCTGGAGCTGCATAGACAAAAACAAGAAAACCAACACTACTATGCAGCATAGAGTACAGCTGCCTTTGAGTCAAGAAGAATTCACTATGTGGAATCAGGTATACAAAAGGTCAAGGTCAGGAAGCTTAACTTATGTACAGCTGGGTCATAAGAGTTGGCTTGAGGGTCAGCTATCTTCAAGATGTCTTGTTTAACAATACCTGCACTCTTATGTCTATGACCTATCAATAGATCAAAGATAATACATTAACAGCACTATAAAAATTGTTTATACTTCCATTAAAAACGCTAGCAATATTAAGAAGGTCTACTGATTTTTTCTTTGAATTTTTTCTGTGTTCATTCTCTGGTGCAATGAACCTGTTCCCTTTTTCTTTGTATTAACAGATTTTCTGCTTGCTTTGTAACAGTAGTTCACCCTACTGCATAAATTAAGGCATCAGGGAAGCGTAACAACCCAACCAATTAATATGCCTAGTGGCTAGTCTGTCTAGGACCTACATATAAATAAGAGAAAGAGAATCACCTAGTGAATTATTTGGGACACATAACTTTGGCTCCTATCTGAAATCAGTCCATGGAGGACCCTCTATGCCTTTCAGCAGTATGTGTGCACACTAGCCTCCAATCTCAAAGTGCTTAAAGCTAGGTGGTATGAAACTCCCCCGTGTTTTAAAGCAATGCAGTCTTAACTCTGCATTTCAATTCCAAAACTTTATTTTCTGATTTTTGATTAGGGACTTCCTAGGTTTAAGAAAGGGACAGGGGAATTGTTTTGGGGAATTTTGTACAGCAACTGCTATAGTATGGCCTGGTGGTTAAGTAATGCTGCTAGGCCCAACAGTAAGCAAAGGCTATCAACCAGCAGTATTACCTCCATGTTAAATTTTGCACAAAACCTCTAGTAGCAAACCCTACATTTCTGTTGACAATATCGAAAGAATTAATTCTGAAGCAGAACTGCACTTAAACTGTTTCTGTGAGGTCTCCACTCACCCACAGACATTTAACCTATGATTACCGGAGCTACTTCTAATGCTCTAAATGCTTGATGAGCTTCAGGTCATGGCTATTTAATTATTGAAGAACTGCTTTGAGCAGTGACAGAGAAATGCTGCCTTCTTCCTTGATGTACTATGGTCATACTATGGCCTCATACAGAAAATGAGAAGGTCCATAGAAGTATTTACATAAGCCAGAGAAAATCATTATGCAATCACAATGCCAATTATTTTTTTTACCCATCTCCTTTTCTTGTTGTTGTTGCTGTCATTGTTTTCTATCTATGCTTTTAGCCCGATCCCTTGATTCTTCTGAATAATTGATTTTATAGTATCATACCATTCCAAGGCTATCCCTATTTCCTGCTTCTCTGATTATATGCATTCTTATTTTTGTTGTTTTCTTTCTAAAAGTCTTTTGCTTACTTGCTTTTTCCTACTGTCTTTAGTACTAACTAAAGAGTATCACCTGTACTGCTCAGGGATGCTGGGGGTAGGAAGAAGGGGGCGGGGGGGAAGGTGGGGAGAAAGAGGGGAAAAGTGCATCTTAATTCTCTGGCTCCTGCAAAGTTTTGCTTCTACTGCTCACTTTTAATGCTCCAGAGCCAAATGTGTTCTATTCCCAAAATCTCTACAAGTCTTTCCACACACACTGAAGCTTCTGTCAATCACTCCCTAGTGCCTGGCCCTTCCAAACCAGTATGTAAACAACACTTTCATAAATTAAGGTCCTTCTCAGCTTCTTGGACATGTTTTGCAGAGAATGGAAGAAAGTATTATTCCATCTTTGCCCCCAGTTGTGGACTTGGTTTATTTTAGATGTGTTTTGCTGTTACAAAAATAGGTAAGGAAAACTAAGATAGTGCTGTGCATTTGTAGGTCAGAGCAATTACTTCTACATGTAGTCTTATCATGCAACAATTGTTTTAATGCCTGAGTGCCTCCAGCAGTGCATTAAGCAACGCAAAAAACGTCTGCCATGTTTGCCCCTCAGCTTCGAGAGTCGATCAATTGTAATGTTGCATAATGGGGGAAAGCATAGATTTGATTTTTGTATAGAAGGGATTGATTTGGGGGGGTTGTCTGTTTGTTTGAATTTTTAAGAAAAATTGAAGTGTCTTAAAAATTAAGATATACAGTATTTTACGCTGACTGGATCAGTCAGCCTAAATTTTGTCTACTACTTGTTGTCTTTATCCTTGCAGGAGTCCATTGAGTTAGTCAAGCAAAACTGTTGGACATATTTCTCATCTAGGTTTTCTAGATAACATCAGGCCAGGCTAAAGAGAATTTAGATATAACTTGCATATAGAAGTAATTTCCAAGGGAAGTCCACTCCGAGAACATTCAGATTGTATCGTTCATCTTTAAGAAAGGAAATGACACTTGTCTTTTCACCGATTTCTGACGTATACATTGTCATGTGCACATGTGTTTTGCCCATAGGAGTTCAGAACTTAGCTAATGCTGCCCTAAGCCAGAAAGCTCACAGAAAATATATTGTATATTATTTCATTGTAGAAAATATGTTGTATATTATTTAATTTTCCTATTTGTAAAGTGGAATGATATCTCTTCAGGAACATGTCATGCAGCTCAAGTGACTCTCTCACGCTCTGCATAACTAATGGAGAATAGTCCAAGTGATTAATTAGTAAACATGTCACAGGCCAATATTTGCAATTCCAGTTAGGCCCCATCTGCATATTTAGGTGCTCTCAGCTACTTAGGCATTTCAAAGTGAGACTTGGACTTCTGTGTCAATTACATGTTTTTTTATAATTTACCCTAAATATGTTAAAATCCTTTGCCTAGAAACAGTTGTGGAAGTGCAGAGCTGTTATAAAATATATAATTTTTTTACCTTCTGCCTTTATTATTTTAATATATTTGTACAGATATACAAAAAAGAATACTGAATTTCTTTAAAATGTAAATAGTTTATAAGAATTCTCTGTATTCATTACTTAGAAGGAATGTGTAGTCTTACCAGTAATTGCTGACATTTTCCATAATTCATATCCAGCACTGTGGTAAAATAGTTTTTTATACCATTATTTTTTGTCACGTCTGCTAATTAGGATGAGCATGAATGCTGTTTACTCATTAAAATTAAGAAGGAATATAGTCATGTATCTTCCCTGATCATGATTTCAGTCTATACACTGAGGTTTTAGGTACTCTTCTAAATGAAAGAGTTGTATGGTGTTACAAAATGAACACAGTTTTTTCCATTCAACAGATCAGGTTTTCCTGCTTTGGGAAAAGCAATGGGATACACAGGTATGACACAGGCAGGCTTTTATATTAATTGCAGGATCCCATAAGGTTACTGACAGAAACATGTAGACAGAAACTACATTAATTTATCCAAGGGGAAAAATAGTCTCTGAATTATCAGAAATGTTCATCTGTGATACCTTACTGCTGATTTTGAAAGTGGAAGATGCATATTCACCAAAAGACCCATTCAAGTCTGTAACTAATGAACTTTTCAATGTCTTAAAATAAAATCGTAATTTTTCATCCGTGAGAGAATAAGACTGTATTTCTTGCTCTGTCCCACTAAATTCTTTACCTTCACAAGAACAGATTGATAAAAAACAATTACTAGTATTACATAGATTAATACTTAATAACCCTCTAAAGAATTATAACTTTTTTAAAGAAGGATGAAACTTAAAATGAAGGATAAATATATGAAGTATATATAAAAAAAGAACACAATCTTTCTGAGTTTTAATTTGTAAAGTAAGAAAAAATGTATTGTTTTACTCATGGTAAATAATCCAGTTGAATCCAGAAAGAAAAAAAAAATCACAGAAAATAATTATTACATTTGTTACAAATGCCTACCAAAATAAAGGACTTATAGTCTACAATAAATGAAACTGCCAGAAAGAAAAGAAGAAATTATAGTGGAGTTTTTCCATTTGGAAATCTTCTCAAGGATCTATATAATGCATCAAGTTTCTGAGATGTGAGTTGCATGGTAGAAGGTATGACTGAATTCTGGGACATAGAAACACAGGTATTTGTAGCTACAGCTCTAGAGAGAGATTTTTTTGGAGGTTTATACAGTGGTATTGATCTTTCTGGAGCTTCTTGGCCACATGAGAGTATTGAAACACAACATTTTGTGTGAATTTAGATGCAGTATGACACCACAGAAATTTAGTTTCCCAAATCTAGTACTTTCACAGGAAGCTGTATCTCTTTATAAAGAAAAGAAAGGTTCAATTTCCATAGTCAGTACTCATGACAAAATTGAAACACTAAAGGATTTTAGGGTCAGGCTTTCCCTTAAGCATATTTTTTTCTTTGATCCTGTTTGATCTGTCCTATTAATGCATTAATTTACAGGTGGTTATATGATGCAGATGTATCTATCTGTTATGTATCTCATAATAAGAACTTCATGTTTACTTCTATCTTTGGACCTGTGCATGTAACTGACTGAAAACAAGGCAAGTTAGTTCCTTTTATCACTTTATCTTCTTACTTAGAACCAGGACTTGCAAGGCCATGAGAGGTACCCACTAGGTGCATACGAATAGCGATGAGAATGTCATTGCTGTCACTTCCAATACTCCTGCAAGGCAAGGACCACACTTCTGAACAGAGGCTGTGGTCTAGCAGAAAGCCAGGCCAGAACGAAAGGCAAAATAAAACCCCCACTGCCAGCCAGCACAAAGGTTTTGTTCACATGCTCAGTGTGAGTCAAACCTATTAAATGATAGTACAGTAAATGCAGAAACATTTGGCTAGAACATCGTTATTGTTCTGGATGACACGGTCACCTCTCAGCTGAAGTTCCTCTGTTCAAGTAAGCCTGATAAAGCTGTGACAACCGAGTGCGGCTAAATTCTGAGCTGCATCAGTGTTTGTTCATCATTAGCAAATCTGACCATTTTTCATTACCAGCCACAGCTTATCAGTTTGTATATATTTGGATGTCCTCTATCTAGAAGTATATGTGACTCTTTGCATATATGTATGTATGTGTATATGTATATAGAATGTGTGTATGTACGTACGTAGTAAAACAATCTGAAAAAAGACAAAGTGGTTAGTAAAAGCTTAGAAGTACAATGTAGGAAGCAATACCTGGAACCATTTTTAATAATTAGAGAAAGCACAAGAGACAAGTGTTTCATTTTTTCAGAGGAGCCCTAATACGATAAAGAATAGAAAAATTTTAAGCAGAGGAATATAGCAAAAGAGAAGAATAAAATAAACTAGAGAAAGAGAAGGGGAAAGAAGACAATGAGCAAGCATCCTCCGGCACTTTTTAGATACACTTAGAACCAGTGCACAAACCTTGGAACAGATGGCTTTTAGGATAAAAGCTAAACAAAAATGAAAAATGTAGTCTCAAGTAGGCTATAACCCTAATACCATTTTTGACAGAAATCCTAAGCAGGAGAACATTCCTAGATACTGTATGTTTCTTTATGTGGAAAACGTCACTTTTGCAAATATCTTGGGTTGTGGGGAGTGTCAAGCTTTGGATCTTTCTCTCAGCAACATAAGAACAGTAAAGACCCGAATGAGACTGCTGCATATTAGACTACATAGATAGGTAAAAATAGGGACTGAGATATTCATGTCTGATTTCTGATAGTTCAGAAAATTAAGGGGGCTGAGGTCAGTTCTGCTAGGCAACTTGGAGGAAGCATTTCACCTCCTCATCCTAGTCCTTTGAAGTATTCTGGATCTTCAAAACACTAGGTGTAACCTGCATTCTCCTTGGTGTTATGTTCAGAAGTTTGTTATGACCAAAAAGGAAACATATCTCATATACAGAACTACGAATTCACTAGTGATACTGGTGGTGTTATTATGGCTCATATTGATATATGGCAGAAGTCATTACTATTCCAGGTAAAATTCTACCCGCACAATACACCAATAATCAAAATTGCTCAACCAAAATAAAAGGGACAGGGAAAGCAATCATGCAATTAAATCATTAATATTCTGCCTTACAGCTGCCACTCTTATCTGAATTTCTTTCTCACTGTTCTGGTCACACATGGTTTCCTGGTCCCTGCCCATCTCCCTTAGGCAAGTGCAAGGGAATGGTAGCTATAGAGGTCTGTTAACTCAGTGTTTATGGTGGTACCTTCTTCTTCAGGTCCTCTTCAAATTTTTTAAAATTTTTGTAAATTTTTGCATTTGCCTGGGTCTCTTTTTACGTTGATGTTTGTCTCTATGCTTCCTTTCCATTTGGTCTGCTATTCTATACTTTAAAAAGAGTTTTCTTATCATCGTTTGCTGGACCCTTGATATAAATGATACAGGGAAGTATTACTGTATATTGGCAAGCATTAGCTCAGACAGTTAAGCATTAGATCAAACAATTTAGTAAAACAAGTTTGAACAAGTGCAGAGCTTAATAGCAGTGAACAAGGCCTGTAGTTTAGCAACAACCACCATTTGATTTTGCTAGTAGACTTTAGCCACCTGACTGTTTCACAGCTAGTGCAATAAGCAATTTAAGACAAATCAAGACCAGACCTTGGGCTATATTGAGATCCTGCTGGGCTACAAGGGCTACAACAGAGTGGAGGAACCAAATGAAAGAAAAAAGGCTTCTCAGTGTGTTCATGACAAAGGGAAAGTACAATGGCTGGGGTCTTCCTTCCATGCCAATACTGCTACAAATTCACTCAGTGGAGCAAGAGCAGCAGCTTAGATGAACTTAAAATACAGCCTTCATTTTTACTTGAATGTTTGCCACTTTCCCATGAGAGTGCAGAGTTATAGGTAAAGGGTTCAGTTTCAGTTCACTTGGACTTTTGTTCCCCTAGTAATACTTGATATTCTGTCCTCAAAATTAAAAACAACTGGATGAAACTGTGTAAACAAATCAACTCCCCCATTGTCTTTGGTGGGAATTAGCATTATAAGGGAACCATTAGTGTTCTGGAAAGTCTCTGCAAATATTTCACTTGGCTGTGATGTATTTTATCCTGGTCTGGACTTTACTAATAATACTATCAAATGAACTTTTATTTAAAAAGGCCACCACCATTTGGTGATTAAGATCGGTTAACAACATAGTGATATGTCTTGTCAAGTGGGCCTTTTCTAAATCAATATCACTTTAGAAGTCCCATCTATTATAAATAACAACCTTTTACTTATTCAGTGTTTTCATTCCCTTGAGTTTGTTGCAACTTTACTTACCATTTCAGCAAACCTGGTCTGACATTCCTAACATCCTAGCTAGTGCATGCATAATTAACAGTAAACAAACAGTGTCAGTAAAATTAATAGTGACATTCAAAGCACCAAGACCATTTACTCATCTCTTGTCCATACACATCCAGAAATCTTTCTTACAGTCTAACAAACATAGATATAGCATAGTATCTGAGAATCTCATAAAAAGAGAAGTATTTCCAAAAGAAGAAAAATATTGAAAGGACTTAATGGAAAATTTGTCTATGCCTTGGATTTTTCTATACATATTGCAGCTCTGGAATAATTTAAATTTGAACTTGCTAAATATGTTCTTTCTCTGTCTTTCTGGCTCTTAGATGGAAAGTAACCATTGTCAAGATATGCATTTCTTAATTTGTCTCCAGAAAATCTGAAAATGTATGGAATTGCCACAATTTTTTAAATCTTTTTAAAATATCTTAAGTATCTTTAGTTCAAAAAGCAGTGAAAAGATGGAAGACCAAATGAGGACAAGAAACATTCCCAAAAATCTTAAGCTGCTGCCTAACTGCTTTGAGCTTTGTTATGGAGGTTATAACCCAAACAAGCTTGGTAACAATAGTTCATGTGACAAAATGTATCTGGGTTTTTGGAAAACTGTTCTGTGAAATCCAAGATGACAGACAGCTGATAAGCCATGAAGCACCAGGCATCTAGGGCAGATCAGTAAGCAAGCACACTGGAGGCAGAGAATTTGTAAAGGGACAAGTAATGAAGAAGCAGAAGTGAGAGTGAGAAGTACAAAAGGGTAAAAACACTGTTCTGTTGATGAGCTACCACCTGAGCCTTTTCATTTCTTTTTCCATTGAAATGAGCTCCTAAGGAAGGAATGGTGTCAGCAATGTCTGCAGTCCTGTCCCTAGATTCTCATTGCCCACAGGTTCAGGTCATACTTCAGTTAATGATAGCAACATGGGCATGGTCTCACAGGTTAGAACACTAATCTCTACTGAATATATGTAAATTGGTGGTTTTATCTGTATTTTATTATAATTACTGAGCTACAGCAAAGTATTTAAGTTAATGTATTTCACTCACCGGTGCAGTCCTAGGGAAGAAGAGATGACTGGCAAATTCAGAACTTCAACATTTCAGAAGTTTGCTGCATTGTGCGTAAAATTACAATGTTTGTATTCACAAGCAGTTCTTGAAAGTGAAAAGAATGGCATGCCACTATATCCTGTATGCATATATGTGCATATATTTTACATGTGATATTTGTAGCTTTAGAGAACAGTCTGCAAAGGTCTTTTCTATCATGAAGCAGAACAGACAGCAAAGCATTCACAAATACAAACTCTTAAGAGAATTCCTGGGGTAACACCTTTGCATTGAAACCTCCATCTATTCAGGTGGTTTGTTTGTTTATCACTTTTGAAAGATGCAACAAATTTCAGACTTGATTTGGATAGCCAAGTGAACATTTTGAGAATTTCCAGGAAAAATTACTTCTTCCTTCTATATTGCTTTGGAAACTATTACAAGTAGTGTGCATTTATTCTCTAACAACTCTTCTACATAATACATAATTTATAGTATAGATATAACATCTACATCATCTATAAACCCTGTGAGGCATGCTTTACACTTCCATCATTAATTTGACTACATGCTAGGAAAACATCTCTGCTCAATGCAGTATATCAGCCACACGCACAGCCTCCCTTGAGCCAACGACATTAAAAAAAAAATGCACTTAGCATAATACAGGAAACTTATTACATGGTCTGCATGTTGCAGGATAACTTATTCATTAGAAATTAGTGCAAATCTCTTGAGTTTAGAAAGAAAGGCATGTATAATATTGAACTGCAACTGGGTACAACTGCTCAGCTCCCGGCTCTGATACAGACTTCAAGTTTGATCAGATGCAAACCCTGCAGAGGTATGTCACAGTGCCCCTGCCTGGCTCCCTGGGGAACAGGTGCAGTTTGTAATGTTAAATAAGAAACAGGAAAAAATGGCAGCTCTTGCAGGTGCAACAGGTCTTACTATATAACTGCACTCACTATTTAACATTAATTTTGAGGAAATAGAGGACAGCAAACCAATCCATGGCCAGTAACAGCTGAAGCAGCAGAAGCATCCGCCAAACAGAAAGAAGTCATGTGGGGAAGGTTAAGGACTGCAAAAGGGTCAGTCAACAAAGTGCCATCCGTCTGCCTGTGGCGATCCAGGAACAGAAGAGGGAAGATAGCTGGTAGACCACAATGCAGGGTGAGAAGTAGGAGGGGAGGATGCCTTGTCCTAGGGAGAATTGCTTTATCTTTCCTGTGGAGCTCATCAGCTCCCCTTTCTTCTTACCAAAATCTTTTAAGATGTCTTGATCATTCTTGTCTAACAGAGAAACTGTTTCAGCTACACCTCTCTCTTGATACTGTTTTATCCTCTCCATCTCTATCCCCCACCCACCATTTAAATCATGTCTCCGTTGACTGAGTCTGAGATTTAATAACTGTTCACATTATAAAAGAGGCCTTTCAAATTTTTTTTTTTTACTTCCTTTTGTTCAAGTGGCTGTGCTGGAAGCTGCACAAAAGGAATGGTTCTATTGATCCATTTTTTTTTAAAGTATCTTTTGTTCTGTTCTGGTCCTAAATGGCAAATCACTATAGCAGAGATGGTCTATATCATATTGGTAAATAATCCTAAATCAAGTTTTTAGATAATTGGAGCAAAACTTATCAATGACAATTTAGAAACTGAAGCTTACCAAAATGTAGGCTTGTTAGAGGGACAAGAGTATATATCCTATTTATGAAGATAATGTGTTGATCTCTTTGTGAACTTGGATTTGATTTAGGTTTAAAACATGTGGAGCTTCTTCAAAGAAATATGCTATAAATTTCGTTGTACTCTCTCAGGTGTTAAAGGCCAATGACCCCCGGCAGGGCCACACTGAAGAAAATGAATGAAGTTTTGAATAAATATGGTGTTGTGGATGACATTATCTCTGTCTGGGAATGCTCTCTATATTTCTCTCATGACTATATAAGATACTGTGTGAAAGGTGAAAAAAAAGTATTGAAATGGACTTCAGAAAGAGCTCTGTTGACGAAGGGCTTTGACTGACTCCTAAACTGTCTCTGCAGCCTGACTCACAATTACAATCGATATTTTCCTTTAAAAGAATTACAACTATTGCAAATATCACGTGTGCTTTGCAATTGCTACTGCTTTCTGGTGAAGGTGTGTAATATGAGAAGATAACTTACCATATAAAGTGATAACAGTGACTGAGTCCTGGCTATCAAAGAGGTTCTGTAGCTCCGTTGCCTATTTCAGCTGAAATTACTGAAGTGCATTACCTGGGTCTAACCAGGTGAGTGAAGATAATTCAGTGGAAAAAGCCACAAAAATTGACTTTAATTCCGTCATCATTTCACTAGTGTATGATTTTGTGATGTAAAAAAATGCAATGTATTCTTGTAGACATCGTTCATAAATGATGTGCTTTACGTTACAGCTTGGGAAACTGCTTGATTTTGGATGTTAGTTTTCATACTCTTAATAGTGCTTTTCCATATTTAAAAAATTTGAATTACATAAAATATGCAAATTTGCCTGATAATATTTTAGAAGCTTATAAAGAACTTCCAGGACAAAACCAGCTGATATTATTTGAGAAAAGCAGCCTGTTTTGCACCACTTAAAATAATTTGAAAGTCTCTGTCATGCTGGTAATAAAACAAGAGGGGTTATGTAAATTCTATTACTAAATAATCACATTCTCATCATTCAGATTCTGGGAGCACCTGCTCTGCAGTGTGCAGGTTGCGTATTCACAAGGAACAGTATTTGAGACCATCCTCTGCTGATACTCTGTACTATTTCATCCAGATAACTTTTGACCCCAACCACAAAACTCCATATATTTGGGTTGGTCGCCAGGAGGCTGGAAGTTAGGACATAAGCAAGCTAGGGTTTGGGGTTTTTTTTTTCAATTTATACAGTTACAGTTATGGATGACATCGTACACAATGTTTTGGTTATTCTTCTAGAGATAAGGCCAAAGGCATAATTAAACTACTGCTTAATGTCTCTGACTCTCTTTTCCAGTCCTACTTCTTTTAAAATGAAATAAAATTGAACACACAAACAGTGGATGTTTTATGCATTACCTTTGCATTTTAAGTGTTTAATTACAGGATCACAGATTTTGACACTACATTTATTTATCTGTAAAATGTGTGCTTTTTATGTATTAGTTATAGAGCTCTTCACTTCTGAGAAGAGACATGATCATGATCAATATTTCTGTTGACTTCTTTAATTTAACACAAATGCCAAACCTTATATTCTCTCTCTTCAGACCATTTTATGGAAGATATTTCTGATGCATTTTGCTTTACCTTCACAAAGATATTATGAGTCTTTTATAACCTACAGCAGTACAGAATAAAAAAAGTCTGTGATCATAAGCCAATACAGTTTCAAAATGTAAAAGAACGGGGTGAAGTCCTCATTTTGAGAGCAGCTGTAGATACATTGAGAAATATCTGGAATAGGCAAGATTATCTCTCCATCCATTACCCACAACTTTATTCAGTACTCCATGAATGTTACTCCTGAGCTTTTTATGAATTTGGATGGAAATGTTTCTTATTATCATGCAGCAGTCAGTCAAACTGGTTGTTACAGAAAATTTTGTAACTAAATATTCTCCTTCCTTTCATTGAAATCATATTTTCCCCCAAGTTTCTAAACAATTATTGTGTGCCTCCATGTTCAAGATTATTTTCTATTCTGGAAACTTCACTGTATTTATGTTATCCCTTCTATAGCCCATTGAAGAAGAATTTGCATCAGGTAGATATCAAACACTTCAACCAATCTCATAACTGGTTTTTAGTAGTATTCTTAAATGACTCTAGAATAATTTTCATCATGATGTCACCAGTTGCTCTCTTTTTACCTGCAGCTCTAGTTTCTCATCACAAATCTCTGGGGAGGAAATAAAAGGAGAAGCAGAATCATATTAAAAAATCATAGAAGCTGCAAGGTCTTGATGGAAAAAAAGTAAAGGATGAGAGTTGTCATTATTTTTTTCCACATGTCAAGCAAATGTTCATTATTCAACAAACCTTTCAAGATCAGCCAGCCACCCGGGAAGTTGAGTGAATTAATTGTCCTGCTGTGAGGGAAATGCAAGAGACCTACCTATGCCTGTTCCCCCATGCTCTCCCTCTCCACTGGAGGGTCTGCTTTAAGGAAGAGCTAGCAGGGGTTTTGTTGGGTGTTTGCTCACCGGCTGGCGCTTTCGTTTGAGTTATTAATGCTTGTTTTGCATAACATTGTGCAAAATATCACTTGTACATCATTTTGCTCCCCCTTAGCTGATGTTTAAAATAAATAGAAATTAATAGGATAAATAGTATTTATAGAGCACTAATATGGAATCTTGCTTCTTCAGCTCGTTTTGCTTTAATAAGATTACCACTAACCAGTAGAGACATGAAATCACTAAAGTTGAAAAGAAGAACAGCATAAGTTTTGATTTTTTTCTGTAACATAAAATGAACAGCCAACTATCAATACCAGCAGCAAAAAAAGACATTGGCAATGAATTATGTAAAACAAAAGAGATGAAAGGATGAATGAGATACTACAATGATGTCAGTCACAAGCATTCCTTTGGTTTCACTACAATTATGTAAGTTTCAAATTAACTAGCACCTGCTACATAAAATATTTCAAGAGGTAAATTCAGTACATATTGGTCCTACAAGACATTTGGTTAACCATGCATTATAGCTTACTAAATATAAAAACTAAGTTTCTGTAAAACATCTAAATCGCTTGTAAAAACCATACTATTCATTCATCCATGCTTAACTGTACCAACACCTAATTTTAGCATCTACAAAAAATGTGACCTATTAGTTTTTCAGCATTAAAGGTGAAATGAGAATTCTCTGCCTATCTGCATGCACGATTAAGTATTCAGATAATAATCTGATTTTCAGAAGTGTGACTGCTTTTATGGAAGAGATCTGACCCATCTAATCTGGTAATGTGTTTTTATATAGCTGGTTTTTTGTTCTTTTGGATGCAAACAGAAGTGCCAACAACACAGTGACTGTGGGACTGGATCACTCAAAAGTTTGCTTATGTTCGATCAAGAAGTTCATAGTTTCCTGAACTCTCTATATCTCATCCTGAACTATAGAATAGAATTAGTATTTTGAATAGATTTATGACTGTAAAATGCATTTACACAGATGTTAATCTGATACAGGTAGGCACCCTGTAGTAGCACAGGCACCTTCATGGTTTTTTAGCAGAAAAGAATAGAAAATAGCTAAAAAAAACCAGTCATACACCAGGAATAAACCTGGCAATCAGCAAAGACTTCAGAAATAATTCTTGGTTTTATAACTCACAGAATTACAGCATTAATAATTAAAAATTTAAATATTTGAGTTATGAGATGCCAGCTAGTCTGCTAACTATCTTGAGCTTATCAAGTAAACACCAGCTTTTAATTTTAATCAATTTTTGAAGTTTAAAGAAACTTTTATAATTTGTCTTGGAATCAACCATGGTTAAGATTCTCAGTAATGATTGCCTAGATTTAGTCTCCTATATTCAGTCTCTGAGGAAGCATTGACTTTGTAGCATTCTGAACATCCTCTCTATCTGTGTAAAAGAAGCTGGTACTTCAGATATAAAGTTGTCTGTCTCTTCTGGAAGTAAGGGTGGAAATTGGTGTACAGTTTTGAAAAATACAGAAAAAAAAAAGCAATAGATAGCAGAGTTGCCACTGAAATCATTAAAAAAGTGAGCACTGCTGGAGCAGATGTCTCATCCTCTTTCAATCATGTTTCTTTCCAGGACACCTTAAATTTTAATCTGTATCTTAATAAAATTAAAGAATGACTCCCTGGTCCACTAAGTCAATGGGAAAAATTCAACTGATAGAATTTTTCATATTAAAATCAGGGATCACATTCTGTTAATGTGGTCTAAATGTATTACAATTTTATATTGTGAATTCAGTTTAATAAAAATGCTATAGGCCTATAAATCTTTAAAAAGCAGTACTCTGCCTTTCATTGCAATGGTCTATAGCAATAAACAGTAGGTCTGCAGCTGTACAATGGGATCTAATGCCATGCTCAAGATACTGGCATGCAAATGGCATAACATAACAGAAAATGACATATCATAAGTTATTACTGGCTCACTGGTTCAAAGAAAGGAAGAGCAGATATTAATTAAAACCAGTGATGGTTTAGAGAGGAGAGCTGCGGGGGAGGGGGGAAGAATACAGATAGATAATGTCCGGAAGAGATCTAACGTTGAAATGATTCCCTTCTGCTTCTAAAGAGAAAATTCGGTCTATGACAAGGACAGTACATTAACTGATGTGACCTGATTAAGCTTATTAATGCTGCTGGCTGTTTTATTAAGACAAATGAGAGGCAGAGAAGCCAGGACTGTATATGCACCCACCTGAGTGGGTGCTCCAGCTTAATTCTTTTTACACTGCATGAGTAAACCAAATGTCAAAGTTCAAGAGAGCCAGTCAAGCAAATGATGGGATTATAGTTCACTATGAAAAGATGGGGGAGGGTGGGAAGGAATGATGAATGCTCTTTCACCAGAGGAATTATAAACAAATGTAATCTTTCTTGATAAAGTATTTAATTCTCTTCCCTGTCTCAGGTCATTTAACACATACTTACATGGCGAAAAGAAGAAATATTTATCAAAATTACAGTTCTCACCTCATAATTTAAAGTATGTGTCAAAACAATTACTGAGTTTATTACATTTCCCCCAATACATGGAAAAGAATTTTTGTTTTGAAATGAGTTACAGAAATGAGTGGAGGAAAATACAATCTATATTTTTCTATGATAGGAAAGGAAAACAGAATTAGAATGTAGAAAAGCTGTAAGTGCTAATTTTTTTTTAATTAATGATACCCAAACTAAAAACAAATATTCAAAACATAACACAAATATTACAGGAATTCTCATAACAGTCAAATGAGACTATTGCTTTCTGGCATTTAGAGACAGAAACTTATAAAACAGAAAAAAAAAAAAATCACAGAGACCATTGTTGTTAGCTTATTCATCAAAAGCAACAGAGAAGAAACAGTGTATTGGGTTTCTGTTGCAAGGTTTTGGTAGCCGGGGGGGGTGCAGGGGTGGTAGTTTCTGTGAGAAGAGACCAGGAGCTGCTGCCATGTCAGACAGAGCCAGTTCCTGCTGCCTCCAAAACAGACCCTCCACTGGCCAAAGGTGATCCCAATGCTGGTGGCACCTCTTTGATAAATGTGAGAAAGGGTAAAAAACCACTGCACGGCAGCTTTGAGAGAGAGGACTGAGAACATGTAAGACAAAGAGCCCTGCAGACCCCCAGGTCAGTGCAGAAGGAGGAGGAGATGCTCCAGGCGCCGGAGCAGAGATTCCCCTGCAGCCCGTGGGGAAGACCACGGTGAGGCAGGCTGTCCCCCTGCAGCCCAGGGAGGTCCATGGGGAGCAGATCTCCACCTGCAGCCTGGGGAGTACTCCACACCGGAGCAGGAGGATGCCTGAAGGAGGCTGGGACCCCGTGGGAAGCCCACACTGGAGCAGGCTCCTGGCAGGACCTGTAGCCCCCGCAAGGGACCCACGCTGGAGCAGTCTGTGCCTGAAGGACTGCAGCCCGTGGGAAGGACCCACATAGGAGCAGTTCATGGAGGACTGTTCCTTTTGGGAGGGACCCCCCAATGGAACAGGGGAAGAGCATGAGGAGGAAGGAGGAGCAGAGAGGAGTTGTTCTGAAATGACGGTAACCCCCATTCCCCATCCCCCTGTGCCACTAAGGGGCAGGGGAGGTAGAAGAGTTGGGAATGAAGGAGTGAAGTTGAGCCTGGGAAGAAGGAGGTTGGGGGGAAGATGTTTTTAGTTTTGTTTTTGTTTCTTACTATCCTAGTCTATTTTTTAATTGTCAATAAATCAATTTAATTTTCCCCTTCGAGTCTATTTTGCCTGGGTGGTAACGGGTGAGTGATCTCCCTGTCCTTGTCTTGACCCACAGGCTTTTCTGTCTTATTTTCTCCCCCGTCTTGCCAAGGAGGGAGTGAGAGAGCAGCTTGGTGGACACCCGGCAGCCAGCCAAGGTCAACCCACCACAGTCAGACATAGTGGATACAGACTATAATCTCATCCTATGGCAACTGGTTTACTTAATTGTTTAGGGGTTTCTGTCAAAAAACTTCTGCTTTTTGCAAATAGATAATCATGGACTAGGTCTTATACTTAGTACAGAACCTATTTAGTAAACACTGTGTATGCTTAATTAAAGTAAAATGCAGCTGAAAATTTTGAAGGCCATCTCCTGCAGACGTCCAGACTAGAAAGACAGGTGGACATGAAACTACAATGGAAATGAAATGGTTAAATAAATGTGGGGTTTTTTTGGGGGGGGGTGATTACTTTTTTTTGTCATGCCCTTTTCAAATGCAGCTGCTTCTAAGGCCAGCCCCTAAATCAGTATCTGTACAGATACAGCATTGTAAGCATGTTAGAGTAACTGCATGTGAAAACAAACCACACAATAACTAAGTTAATTAGAAAAGAGAGAAGATCCTATCATTCCCAAAGATTTTAAAGGTAGCTCTAGGCACAAAAAAAGTACTTGCTGAGATCAGGACTCAAGAAGTATACTTTTGCCAAGGACACAATGCAGAAATTGCTATTATGTGTATAAGTATGCATCAGATTTGATGACAAGCATATTCTGAATGAGGACTACTATATGGCTCCTTCACATATAAAAGTGATTGCTTTCTAGTCATATGGGTGGCATGCATGAAATCAAGCATCTGGAGATAGAAATGGCTGTGATTCTGCAGAGATGTGTTTTCCCTGTCCAGCTGAAGTATAGTAGATATATTTCTCATCTAGGTCTAAGTGGACCGTTACATCTGCATGATACAACAGTTGGTAGAAACACAAGTTTGGTTAGAGCTGCCTTTGTATATTGCCAGAGTTGTGCTTCTCAGAACTAATTGGCTATGTCCTACCACTGTTATTCTGCTTTTGGTTCTAGTATAGCTTCATTGGTATTATTTTGTGGGGTCTTACCACATATTTCTTGCCCTGAGCAGCTTTAAACTTGCCATTTTGTAAGGAAAGGCTCTAAAGGGAACTTTATTTGGGCAAAACAACATGAAAAGGAGTAAATATGGACAAAACCAAAAATATGGGTAAGTATGGACAGGCAGAAAAGGAAAAGAGAGTAGATAAATAATGTGAGAATAATCAATATCAGCAAAGTTAAAAACCTTAACAGGTAGAGAAAGTGCCTGGAAATGTGTAAGAAATCTAATCATTTGTAGCTCTTGGACCATGATGGACTGTGTCTTGCAGACCATTGCACGTTGCCTTGGAGACTGAGAAGAAAGAACCGTAAACTTGGCTTACTGCTACAAGATTGCAAAGCACAGAGAAATGTGTGTACAAGGAGGTAATGGTGGCCTGGACAAGGACTATCTGCAATGAAGGGTAACAAGAAGAGAGGTAGTAAAGTAGTCCACTCAACTTCTTAGACATGAGCAAACATACACTAATGTGCAATGTATTGTGAAGAAAAAAAAAAAAGAGGACCTGTACACCTTAATACACAGCCAAAATTATGACCTAAATGGTTCAGCCTCAGACTGGTGGCATAAATCACATGACTGGATTATTTTTTTAAGAACATCAATTTCTCAGGTTCTTAGGATAGGCAAATGAGACAAAGGGGGTTGTATTTCAGGGGTACATTCTTTTGCATGAACATCCAGAATACAGAGGGAAATAGACTTCCTGAAAGGTTCTGCGTCATGGTAGATCACATTCCTTCCTCAGAAGGAATGCATCTAGGCTAGAGTGAAAAATTATCAGAAACAACCAACAATTTCTTAAAGTAACTATATTAAAAACACAGATTCAAAATACCCATTTTGGAAGAAAGATGGGAGTATTAATGAGAGACCAAGATGGCTGTACCATCAGTTTTTTCAGAAACCTCAGATGAATACAGACAACAGAAAAAGTGGATAATGGCATCTGCTAGGAATAAATACTGAAGTATAGCATGCGCATCAGGACCAAAAATCAAAGTAACACCTTCATTCCCTTCATTCGCCAGAAAATTCACTAGGAAATTCACTGACTACTTTTATGGGAAAGGGTCAAAGCTCTCCACAGCTAACAGTTCTACCCATTAATTTCCATTCTGAAAATTAATGGAAGATATGTAACATCCCAGAAAACTAGAAATATTTTGCCTGTCTGAAACAAACAAACAAAAGACTCAAAATACTATGTAACATTCATCTGAGTTCCAATTCTCAGCAGAACTTTGAAGCAAATAATCCTACAACCTATTTGTACATATCTTAAAAAGAAAAAGAAGTCGAGTATGAGCCAATGCTTAGCTGGTGAAGATATTTCTCTGTCTAATCATATTTCCACCCTCTGCAATGCATTGCCTCTAATGAACAAAGAATAGGTTTCATATACCTATGACACTTAGTAGACACTAAGTAAAGCCTGAGATACTATTTCATGTGACATTCCAGGGCAAGTTAGGGAACATAACCTGGATGAAACCTCAATCAAATGGATGCAGAACTGGTCAGGAAACTGTGCAGCGAATAGGAGTTGAAGGTCATAGTCAAAACTGAAACAAAAAATGTGTTGAGTGAGTGCTTTTCTGTGGGAATTGGACCACAAACTTTTACTATTTAGTATTTTCAAGCTCAGTAATGACGGAATAGCAGGTATACGTACCAAGTATACAAACTGCACCAAACAAGGAGGTATTGCAAGCTGTGTTGGACAGTATCCATTTTATCTGGTTGTTTACACGGTTGTTGGATGCTTCTAGTGCCATCAATCAGTGCTTTATACACAGCCCTGCTATGGCCAGCAATCTGCAGACCATAACCCCTCTTTTTCCTCTGTGCTTTATTCATCGAATGTTCTTTCCTTGTAAGCACCATACAGATAACCTGTCATTCTGGTTCTGTCTTCAGGAGTGAGCGATATGGCACACTGCAAATCACTGTATGAGCTTTTATTTCAGTAGATACCTTGTTCAGCTTTTTTGCTGGTTCTAAAACTAGCACATAAGCATGTAAAATATATTAAAGTACTAGTATATACATGAGAATTCTGTAGTCATACAAAGGAAAAAGGAACACTGAAACCTTTTAAAAGAGACCAGCATTAATTCTGATTGGGTTTAGTATTTAGTTATTCAAGAACTTGGGTAATTGCCAACAACACAGCAAAAAAAAATACCCTGGTGACCCTCTAATAAACTCTAAATCCTGAAATCAATGCCAGGCGAAGGGCCACTGTCTAATCAAGCCAGCTAAAGGATTTTAAAGCTTTCAGCTACTTTCAAAAGCACAACAGGCCAGCAAGTGCACGGAAACACAGAGTTTCAACTCTATTGGCATAATGAGCAAAACCACTGTGCCTGTCCTTAGTAAACACATTAGTGAAAAAACAAGGAAATCAAGTGTTGTTTCAGCACAGAAACATGATTTAAGCAGCTGTAACTTTCCATGAGTGTTCTGTCTATCTGACATATAATCAGTTCACAGAACCAAAGATGAATATAGCACGACAGCCATTTTTTCTCAAATTGAGCTGTGCAAATCTGTACAACTAATTATTTTATCAGCTGAATTTGACCTGGTTTTACTCCTTTAAATCAGTGGATTTATGAAAGTGGCTATGTTTTACAGAATCTGAGATATGACTTTTGTTAGGTGTCCTGGTTTCAGCTGGGATGTAGTTAACTGTCTTCCTAGTAGCTGGTACAGTGCTATGTTTTGAGTTCAGTATGTGAAGAATGTTGATAACACCGATGTTTTCAGTTGTTGCTCAGTAGTGTTTAGACTACAGTCAAGGATTTTTCAGCTTCTCATGCCCAGCCAGGGCACCTGACCCAAACTGGCCAACAGTGTATTCCATACCATGGGACGTCCCATCTAGTTTAGGAACTGGGAAGTGGGGGGCAGGGATTCGCCGCTCGGGGACTGGCTGGGTGTCAGTCGGCGGGTGGTGAGCAATTGCCCTGCGCATCATTTGTACATTTCAATCCTTTTATTACTACTGTTGTCATTTTATTAGTGTTATCATTATCATTATTAGTCTCTTCTTTTCTGTTCTATTAAATCGTTCTTATCTCAACCCAGGAGTTTTACTTCTTTTCCTGATTTTCTCCCCCATCCCACTGGATGGGGGGGGAGTGAGTGAGTGGCTGCGTGGTGCTTAGTTGCTGGCTGGGGTTAAACCACGACATTAGGAAAACTATCTATCTAAGGAATCAAGCAAGTTGTGAACTTCTGTAGCAGGTTAATTTATTTTTTTTTCAACAGGACTAGATGTATAATCAAGGCAATTCTTTCTAATATACTTTTGTCTTTAAACCTGTAGTGGTCTTTTGAACAGAGACGGACAAAGTAGCAAAAAAGAGCAATTAAATTCACACAAAACTAATTACATTCTAAAAGCACAAGTTTTAAATAAACTTGCTCTCATTCGAACAGTAGGTGCACCCTTAACACTTTTAAATTTTGAGTATTACATTGGTATGGTATTTGAACACTTGAGCAGTAAAGAATTTCAGTTTTCCCAGCTGGATACACATAGTTATTCTAATGTCTTACTACTGAACAGGGTTAGATACCTATTTACCCAGAGACTGTTCACGCACAAAGAATGAGAAAGAACAGAGTATGGGCACCTTCCTTAAAATGCCTAACTGATATGAACTGAACATGTACAATTGCCAGTGGTTTTTTTGAGAGCTAACAGAACTACCAGTGCCAACTTGGAAAGACCATCCATAATCTGAACAATCTCATCCCTTTGACAGCTGCAGGAATAGACGTGATTTGATGGCATTCAATAGTTCATTTTAATGAGATCCCAATGATTGGTATTAGTCTTAATTTCCTTATCATTGACAGTCAGCTAAGTGTACGAGGATGAAGTAGGATAAGATCCTGCTGAATTAACTTTAAAGTTAGGGGGAGGAAAAGTGTGCGCATGATAAATGGATGCATCTAGATGTCACATTGCCATGTCTCTCAGATATAATGTTCTGAAAGTGGTCTCCTCTAGGGCAGGAGGACAACCCTTTGAGTGATGATTTAAGGTACAGAAAAGCAGCCTACATGTTTGGCTTTTTTATTCAGCACACCTGCATACTAAAATTGAACTGATCCTGACTGAAATACTTACGAATCTAAGTAAACTGGTGCATTTTTTTTTAAAAACAAAAATCAGAGAATTTAGCTTGAAATCTGAATTTCATCGCTTGTGGAGCCATTTTACTATGCATCGTTAAGTCTTGACAGTGTTAACATATAAAGCCTTCTCCCTTCAGTGCAATACCTGAATTTTATTCAGAGATGATATTTTTTTATTTATGAATCTTGTTCAGGGGGAAAAAATGGACTTTTAATTCAAGCTTCAAATGTGCTGCATGACTACTTAGCTAACACAACACATGGGAATAGTAATCTCCATCAAGTGAAGCAAAAATGAGTGAAACTATCTGAAAAGTGTTATAAGAGCTTTTTTGAGAGGCTTGATCACTGCTGTGGAAAATGAGAGGTAAAGGAGGCAATGTTTAAAATAAAGTAAAGAAAAAATTTCTACTTACCTCTAAAAACTGTTTCTTGTTGTCTTGTTCTCTGCACAAAACTATCTGGACTTTTACAGATCATTCTAAGCAATTAGATTTAAAGGCACAAGAAAATAGTATCCTTTGCCATGCCTGAAATAAAAGTACATTGTCTTAAGGCAGACACCATTACAAATGGCGATGTCCAGTACCGACGTAGGAAGTAGATCATGTACTATGCCCTGAATATATATTATGTAGTATTCAGCATTTTTTCATCCCCAGTACTGCTGCAGTACTGGCCAAACCTTAGGAGGGCACTGTTTCAATACAGAGGTATGCATTTTTTTGTGTGCGTAGTAGCTTTTATCATGTTAAGTTACATTTTAGAGGCTCCTCTCTGTTCATTCACATTGAGAAATGGATCACACTTCTGTTTGTGCCTCTTCAGATTCAGTCTGAAGTTTATAGCAGTGGCAAAATCTAGTGCTATAGAGGGAATGCCAAAGATTGTTCAGCTCTGCAGTCCTGTTTGGTAACCAGGCTTTGTTACCGAGCAGAAAACCAATGAATATATTCTCTGAGCTAGATGTATTAAATCACATCAGCTGCCCTCAAGCTCTATCCAAAGCAACAAAATAAGAATAATTAGGTAAACATTGCATCATCAGAGAGTACTTGTTGTCTGACCACTAAACATGAGGTGATGATAGTCTTATGTTTACAGAATACAGGTTGGAGGCAGTTTATGCAAAGCCCAGTCCAAAGGGCGGTATCACCCCTGTTGGCTTTTACAGAGGTTAGATTGGACAAGCTAGGGCTGAGATTAGGGGCAAAGGAAAACAAACAAACAAACAAGCCTTTTGGAACTCATGCAGGATCCAGTGTAAAAGAAAAGTCAGTGAGATGTATTAAAATCATGGCAGAATCACGGCTGTAATGGGTCCAGCTGTGCAGGTTTTGACAGCAAGGCTGGGCTGCCGGGGCAGCCGCCTCTGTGAGGAGAGACTGGGGGCTGCCCCAGGCCGGACTGGACCCAGCCGGTTCCTGCTGGTTCCAGCCGGTTCCTGCCGGTTCCAGCCGGCTCCAGCGGAGCCCCTCAGCCTCGGGGAAAGCCTGGGGAAGAAAGGGCAAAAGGGCTGAGGGAAACGGGGTGAGAAACAGCCCTGCCAGCCCCGAGGGGAGAGCGGGAGGAGGGCAGGAGGTGCTCCAGGCCCCCCTCCCCGGCAGAGATGGCCCTGCGGCCCCGGCAGAGACCCCCCCCGCTGCCCCTGGTGGGGCAGGGAAAAAGTGTGAGGAGAAGGGATTGGCAGAGAGGAGCCGCGATGGGCTGACTGGAGCCCTGGTTTTGTCTTTGTTTCTCACCATTCTTCTCCGTTTTTAATTGGCAATACATTAATTTTCCCCAAGCTGAGTCAGTTTTGCCTGTGACAGCAACCGGTCAGCGATCTCCCTGCCTTCATCCTGCCCCACGAGCTCTTCCACCTCATTTTCTCCCCGTCCTGTCGAGGAGGGGGACTGAGAGTGGCTGAGCGGGCGTCTGGCAGCCGACCAAGGTCAACCCACCAGAGCAGCCTACCAAGAAGTAAGGACAGACTGGGCAGGCAAACGAACGAATTTAAAGAAGGAACTGGGTAAGTCTGTGAAGAGGAAGACATGATAGAAGTTGATATAACTAGTAATTGACTCATTGATCTAAGAGGGCTCTTCTCTTTCTTAGGATGTTGAGGGCTCCCCGGGTGGGTGATGGCGGGGCCCAGCACCCAGGGCCCGTCCCAGCCCCATATCCACGAGCGGGGCAGCCGGGGGCACCTGGGCAGCCCCAGCCCCGGGTGTCGGGCACCTCCCTGGGGACGGGGTCTGGCAGAGGACGGGACAGGACGTGGGCTGGCGACGGGGCCCAGCTCAGCGGGGCCCACGGCCGGGCCGGGCCGGGCCGGGCTGTGGGGAGCTGGAGAGCGGCCCTGCCGCGGCGTCGCTGGGGCAGGGGGTGACCCCGGTGCGTGGTTCTCAAGGTAAATGCACAAGAACGCATTAACATAAATCATTATCTAATTGTCTGCCCAAACTTGATAGCAGAAATGAATCAAGAGATTTTTGAAAGCATTTGAGTTGCTAATGATATTTTCCACTAACTGAAGAACATAAGAAAACCAGAGAAGTTCAGGAAATGTTTTTCTGCTCTAGATTTCCTATTGTATTTCTGCCATGTGTGAGAATCAACTCATAGAAAATGCAGTAAGTTCAAATGAAATTTACTTACAAATAAAAATCAAATAATAAAACTAGCCAGTGGAATCGCATAAGGGGAGCCTGGACTTTGTCCCCTCAGTCTTGAGGCCAACAGATGAAATCAAGTCTCCTACTAGAGAGAGATCTAAGTGCCAGACAACCTAAATGAGTACTTCAGCTCCCAGAAGTAATGATAGGGAGAAGGCTGCTGAAAGCAGAGCTCCTGATTCCCTCATGCCTACGTTCCTGCCCTGAAACACGATAAGAAGTTAACAGCCATGACTCCCAAGTGCTGCACTGGGTGACTTGTTTGTAGTCATCATACAAAAAAACCTTTTCTTGTTGTTGCGTGTCTGGCAACAGTGTGAACGCACTGTGGTTGGATGTGTGACTTACTTACAGCAAAAATTCATTTAGAAAGCCCTGCTGGGAAGTAGTTGCTCTCCATCCAGCAATATACGTAAGATAGCTCATCATGCCTAGTAGCACAAAATTTAGCCTTCAGGAGCCGCAATATCCTGATGTAGGTCAGCCTGCCACTGTGTTTCTGCAGGACAGAGGGATAAAATCCATCATTATCTCTTCTAATACCACAGCCTTGATTTATAGGCAGTTACCTGCATTTTGGCTTATATGGAGTGGTTATAATAGGAAATTTTTGAATAAAAGACATTGAATCTCACACATCAGTCATATTTTTCCTATACATAATATTCCATAATGCTCTGTAAGGTCCTTAGGTAATGCAGAGGCATCAGTCATGGCTAAAACATCGATCAGAACTGTGTCTGCCCCAGACTTTTTGAAACAGAAAAATAAATGCCTCTAGCACATACCACCCACTGTCCTTTCGCTCCTAATATGCCCCAACATCTTGGAATGCAAAGCAATCTTCCCCCAGGAAGACTATCATGGTAGCATCTTTGAACTGAGAGACAACCTGAGCCTATTATTTCAAACAGAAGCAGCAGAGCAGGCGGGCCACCCCAGAATGAAGTGGTCCCTTTAGTCCTACGGTTCATGCAACAATGCTAAAAAACAGACACAGACACGTAAATATAAATACATCATACAGAGATAACCTAGCTCCAGTGCTACCCCAAATGACTAAGAATGAATATCCCAGTCGGTAAGTATAGATCACCAAATAGAAAGCTTTTTTTTTTTTTTTTTTTCAGTTTGATGCAACAAAACCCCTTGGTTCTATCAAATAAACACAATAGCAAAGATGATGTATTGAAGCTTTTCAGTACAAGGATAAAAACTATCTAGTTTTAAAACAAGTGTATGGAATTTGTTGTTTTGCTGTGACTTGCTACTTCTCTCTTTAAAATACTGTTTCTCAGCAGTTAAAACTCTTTATTCAAACCAAGTTATTAATTTCACCGTATATTTAAAATGTTTAAAATAAAACAGTATATCAAGGGTGTGTATGTGTGGTGTGAATCTGTGGAAGGTGTGGATCTGCTTTTCTGAGTAAAAGGGGATCTATAAGCAGAACTTTGTAATATAGGAATTATTTTTTTTTCTGGTGTTCCTAGAACGCTCTAAATAAAACAGGCAGAGTTGTTTATTATATGAGCAAGATTTTTCTCTTGCATCTTGTGCAGAAGCATGTTAAATGTCCATATCTAACTGGGTTGTATGACTATTGTGGCCAGTATATTGGTGTGGGTTCAGCATAAATAATTGAACTGTTAACCATGGGTGGTAGCTGTCACATTCGCAAATGACATTGACAGAACTAATAAAATGCTGTAAGTTAGATATAAGCTTGTGTATCCTGATGAATTTTAAATACAAGACACAAATGTTCTGCCTATCAAGTAGGAAGGAATACATAGCTCACTGCAATACAATCAGTCCCCCACAAAACCTTAGTGTATTATCAATAAGCTCTAAGTATGCGTAGAATGCAATCTTCATTCTGCAACAGGAAGGTAGGAATTATAAGCTACAATGTATTTACTTTATATGTATGTATTGTTGCACATATGTATACACACAGAAAGACCCTTATAGAGCCATTTATAATCCAAGTCCCATACATATATTTTATTATAATTGATATGATTATACCATGTTCTGTTAAATCACATGTATGACTTTTTTCTCAGTAAGCAGCATTTGGACTTTTTTTATGAAAAGCAGTCTATCTTTACATAGACAGTATAAAACATTATCAGGTAATATACTTAAGAGTAGTTCCTATAAAAAGTTTAGGAACTGGAAAAAAAAGGAGTAATTCTAATAAAGCCACTCACTAATTTACAGGTAAGAAGTAAATGTGTTTTGGTGACATATGCCTCTTCTTATGCATAATATGAATAATTTATTTGCTTATTACATGGATAATGTGAAATTTATAAGTTTGTATGCTTAAAATATTAATTCCCTTTCTTTCAAATTGTCGCCTTTGTAACAGAAGATGTGATAGTTCAGTGCATTCTTCTCAATTACCACTTCCAACAATAGATGCATTTAAGCAGTTGGTTGGGTTTGCTTTGAATTTCTTAAGTTTTAACACATATAGTTGGAATCTTTAATATCAAAGTTTTCTTTGACCTACCCAGATACTGAATAAAGCACATAGCTATGTTAGTTTCTTACCAGGTATTTTCTCAGCATAACATGAAAGAACCCCATGAATGTAAGAGGTGATGTGATTAACAGTTGAGAAATATAATGGTTCACATTTCTACTTCTCTTTAAAAATGATACTCTGAATATTTTATGTGGTTGCTCCATAATCTCAGCTCTCAGTAATTTAATTAATGACTCACTTCAGAGCATTTTGAATGGGATAATAGATGCCTGTGGACAATATAGGATGAGTAGAGGCCAGCAGTTCTTTGACTTCAGTTTCATAATTCATTGGACTTTAAATGGACATGTGGGTTCATTTTCCTGACTGGCATTATCTAGAGACGAACCAAGTCAGCTTAAGAAGGTTCATGAACTACATCTGTAACTGGGTGACAGGCAAATTTGAAAGACACAGGAGGGGATGGAGGTAAGTATTACAGGCTGGAAATTATTTGATGGTTTCTTTGTATTCCAAACCACTAGGCATGAAACACTGGAACCAGTTTTAACCCTATAGTCATTTGGTCTCATTTTTAGTACCTCTTCCCTTTGCCAGAAGCCAGATTTTTTTTCCATTGTCTCTAGGCAAAATTTCTTTGAGTTGAAATAGTTTTTAAAAACAACCCCAGGAGGATGGTGCAGGCCAGCAACCCTGTACCTAGCAATGAATTGCAGCTGTGTGACTTCCAAAGCTACACCTGGTGTGGAAAATAGGCTCTATCAGCTCTGTATCCACAACATGACTTTTACCACTCAGTTGCAGACCATGTGAAAAAGTATCTACTTTTGTTTATTTTAAATCTATTAACTAAAAACTCATTTTATAGCTCCTACTTCTATTGTGAAAAACAGTAATTTTCTGTTTATTTCCTGCATGACAGTCCTAATTTTATAATTTATTTTTATAATTTATTAAATATTATTAACATCTGTCAGTTCTTTTCCATATTAAAGAGTCCTAATTTTTAAGATCTCCTGAGATGGGTGCTATTCCATATCTTTGAATATTGTTCTTGATTTCTGTGTGCTTTCTCTACTTTTCCTATGGAACCAGACTGTTTTAGTAAGTAGCTGAAATGTGGAATCATTCTGGGTTTTTGAGGTAGCATAATGACATTTTCTAATTGGTTTTCTATAATTGCCTAAGAATTCTTAACACCAGATTTATTTATGTTGGTTTTGATGACTGCTTAGCAGATATTTAGATAGAAACAGTAACTCAAAATATCCTCTCCGAGTAGTAACAATTTATTCTGAGCTCATGGTGCAGTTGCATTTTGGCTTGGTTTCGCCTTTGTTCATTACCTTGCATTTATTTCAGTTTCATCCACAACTTCAGTACATGCACTAAGTAGCCATTGATTGCTCTGCCAGTCTTCACAGTTTGCTTTTCTAGATTATGTTTGACTCTATCAGACAATGCCAGTCCTAGCGTAATGTCTAACAGTACTCTTTATACTGAGAAACCTTACAAAGTATTCCTGTACTTGGTTTCCTGTTCTTAAATCAGTTTTTAGGATCATGTCATTCCATAATAGGTTTGATGGAGGACCTTGTCAAAAGCTTATTGGAAATCCAAGTGTACTATATCAGTCAGATTATCCTTACTCAAAGGCTTGTCGACACCTTCAAGAAATTCTAGTAGATAGCCTTCTAAATAAACTAGCTTTACTTTTCCCTCACATATCCTATGAATTGCTGTGTCCGCTTGATTTTCTGTTTGTTACAGTTTCTAGACACTTTTTAAGAATACTTTAAGAATAGAACAGGCAGGTTTTGATTTTTTCTAGCACTTCCAACCCAGGTTTTAAAGCACTTAACAAAAAGGGATTTTCAAAGCTGGATGTTAAAGTTGAGCTCCTAAATCACCTAGCTTTAAGGTTCCAGATTATTAGTAGAAATGATCACCAGGAAGCTTCAACACCTTTCATTTTAGCATCTTCTGTTTAGTGTACATTGATATATGGAGAGAACTGATTTCAGTCAAGCATATTTGAACAGTTGGGACTAAATAGTTACACACTGGAAGAAATATGAGTAAGTTACTTGATAGTAGGCATATATTTGGGTATTTGCTTAAGGACAGATAGGGAATCAATGGCAGAGAGAGGAAAAGATTATTTGTTTATGGATGCATCAACATTTCTTTTTCATGGAACAGAATTTCACTTTTATTATACTAAGCTCAAGGAATGAGTTTTCTTCTACTGTTACTCTTCTTACTAGCAAAATATTTGGCCTTGATTCTACATCATTATAGATACAAAGTATTTTCTTATCACCAAGTGAACTAGTTTCATGTCCATTATTACTGGATCCCATACGGCTATTCCTCTTTCCTGTGTGTATTGCAAAGTTATTTTTTATCATGTTTCAAAAAAACTGTATCAAGGACTTTTTCTCACGTGTAAATTTTCCATTGTAAATAGCTAGAAATATTAAATCACCCAGAAGCAACAAGTTATTTATCATATTTCTCTCAGAAATGATTCAATCTTATCTTCCCCTTAGGCTGTCTCTTGGACTTCAATTATAAAAACATCCTCGATTATCCTTTATTTCTATTCATAGTGTTTCTGTCATCAGCTGGATGACAGCTTTCCTCAGCCTCCTGTAGAAGCTAAGGTCCCTGAGGTAGCAAATCTCAGCTGGTGTTTAATCAGTACCCAGAAGTTCAGGTCCTGATCATCCAGAAATTCTTTAGGTGATACTGCCGTACAAATAAATAATTTTCTGGGAATTTCCCATTTAACAAAGCCATTCTTATTTCTGGCCTTTAGAGTACATAAAAGTCCTGTATGCTGAGGGTCCACTAGTATGATTTGTTCAGTTTTTCTACAACAGATCTATAATCATTCTGTAATATCAGTGGCCATTCAGGTGCCACTGAATGGTCCTCTGCTTAGAAAACATTTCTACCATTTGCTCCTTATCCCTTACATGGCTGATATTTTTGCCACCATATCTTTATATTATTTGGCCATTTTCTTTGATTTTTAATTGTGAAATGTCTTGGCTCGGCTTTCACTTCAGAAAAGTGGAAGCAACATTGCTAAACTTTTAATTGCATGATGAGAGGAGGTGAGAATTTAAGCTGTATTTTACATAAATCAAACCAGAAAAAAATAGCCATTCTATACCTAGACAGAACAAGTTTACTTTGATGAGTTCTGTAGAAAGATTTATTCAGATTTTGAGAGCTGCCGAGGCATGATGGTGTCCCATTCCAATCTGGAAACACTACTGGTGATGCAGCAAGGATGGAAGCTGGAGATGGAATGCTGTCCTGAATACAGCCACAGTGCTATTATTTGAAAATTGGATAGGTCTCTTTACAGGAATACTTGTCAGATCCTCAAAGTCAAAAAAGAAACTCGGAATATAATTAGAAGCAGACAGGAATATAGTGATCACGCTGAGTGACTACCTCTTTGGCACTGCCATTATGCAGGTTTTCTGTACTAACACTGAAGTAAGATTACAAACAAATTTCATGTAAAGAAGCAGTCATTTGGTGCTAATCATGTTTGCAATTCTCATTTTCATTTCAAATATGAACTAGTGACCTTGAACTGAAATGCTCCATACTTCATATTAATTTTTTTAACCAAATAAATTTACCATCATACTTTTATTAAAAAGTCTGTCAAGAATGGGATGGTCCTTAGCAATACCAAGGACCATAGAGACTGCTCCATCAGCAGCAACTGTACAAGATGCAAAGTGACAGACTGCCCATCACAACCTCTCGCATTCAGGATGAATCCTTTCAAGTTGTGATAATGTCTGACATAGAACATCTTGCAAACAAGGAAAAGCTTTTCACTTTCGAAGGGCAGAAGTTTTCTTTTCCTCAGGAACAAATCATACCAGTGTTTTCTTGGCTGTCAGAAACATGTAAAACTCTACAAGACACCAAGCACCCCTTCTGCACACTTAAATTCGGATGCTTCTATCATCTGACCCATTTTCTCACAAGGCATTCTTTCCTTCTAAAATATAACTTGGCAAGAGGCAGCCTGAATGCAAGTCTAAACTGCTGTCCAAAGTCACTCACTTTTCAATTGACACACTGCATCTGTGGATGTACACAATTTCATTGACACGACAGTTGAGAATCCAGTGTAGAAGTCGAAGGTCCAAGCTAGCCAAAGAGTTTGCCCCTTTTCACTTTCTTTGGTAGAGATAGCTTAGATAGTGAATCAGGCAAAAAGTAATAGATTCCTGTAAGTAGACACACGACCGTTTTCACCCACAGCCCTCTATGTAGCTATTGTCACTGTTCTTGCAAAGTGTAATCTTTATCAGAAAAAATAAAATTCTGCTTCAGAAGTGAGGAAATTGTAGCAGTTTTTCACTACAAAAGTACAGTCCAAAACCTGCAGAACAAACCAAGTATTTTCAAAATCCATATGTAAAACCAGCAAGCCAAAAACCTAAGCATATCAGTGGGAATCTGCATGTACATGACTGACCCAGCAATGTGGGGTATTTACAGTATCAGCAATAGAAATTAGCATTAGCTGAGTAGTGTAAAGAAACATAAATAAATAAATAACTTAATACGCTCCTTTTTCCACTGTAATTTCTTTTTGAATTTCATAGTCTATCCCCATTATATATCACATATAACTTATGTTTTTATCACCTGTAATTGGGACAGTCATAAAATATTGCAGTATTAATTCATAAAACTTTACAATAATAATTGTAATACATGACTGAAAAATCTGTCCTGTATCACTATATATTTTATTGATTGTATGACTTACCTCTGATCATTTCACCAGTAATTGTACCTGCCTTGTGACATTTGCTGTCTACTACCCTTTCATTGCTCTTCACGCTTCCTACAATCCATTTCCCTCCCTTACAAGTCTTTGGTTTGTAACATTGAATTCAGAAATCTTGCCTTTCAAGCCAGAAATTCCTTAGGCAAATAATGTCATTGTCTATGTGATCTAGGACACTAGGGTCTTGGCCAATATAAATGCTTAATAAAACCAAGATTTTTTAAGCTATCATAGAAGGTGATTTGAATTTCCTATTATTATGCATGGGAAAAAGATAAGAAATTCAGCTGTGATAAAGTCCCATTAAAACGTTCGACCCAGAGTAAAAAAAGATTAGTACACTTGGCATCAGATATCACTGATAAGTATTTCCATTTTTCAGAGAGATGAAGTTTTATTCCTAGATTCCCCTGACATTCTTAAGATAAATTATCGTACTACAGGGCTTCAAGCATCCAGCACAAAAAGAGGGCCAGTGGGGGTAGAAAACAAAGAAAACAACATGAAACAATAAAGGAAGACATAAAGTGAACAATACATAACTCATGTTTTCAGGATCACTCAGCCCCACAGAGCTTGACAGAAAATAAGAATGGTATTTTACCCCAAAATACTCATTAAGCAATCAGTAAAAATTCATTGAAATTTGTGATGTGGGATTATGAAAAAGGAATAGTTGAAGTGAGAGATCCCCATCTAATGTCCTGCTCTGAAGCCCATCTTTCACATCCATGATAAAGTGCTTTGACCAGTCAGTTATTGATTAGTCCTTGCAGGTTTTGATGAGAAATTCTATCCTGGACTTGGTCAAAGAACAGTCCTTCTGGTAGACTTTCCATCAAATTCAACAGAATTGACTTCTTAACGTTCTGAGAAAATTAGAAGATTTGTCAAAAAAATTTTACTGAGTCTTACTGAAACAGTAAAATATTATTGAAAAAGCATGATAAAGATACATGAAATGCTCATTTGGAAAATAAGGACACAACATGAAGTGATCGCTGGAGGGCTTTTTGTTTTCATTTTTAAATAACACTACATAGGATAGAATATGCTTATGAGGTGGTGGTTTCAGATCTGCTTAAAAAGACTAAGCTTGTGTTCCACATACAAGATTTGAGAGTTTACTTTGCCTTTCATTTCCTTCTCTCTCTCAGAAAACTGGATGATATATTTGCAGTTACAGAACTCAATTAGTTAACACTTAAAGCATACTTTGGCATCCTACATCAAAAAAATTCTCTGTATGAAACTATTAAAAAAAAAAACTCAGTCTGGGGATAGACAAAACAGAACTAACAGACCCCTCCATTCACAGGGATGTTCCCTTTATATGTCAGGTTTGAAACATTTTAGAAACATACAAGAGAACAAATAGCACCACAATTTCTGATTTGATGCTTTATGATAAAAACAAGTAAGAAAGAAAAAGAACATTATCATTATTACCAACATCATATGCAAGTGACTTGCTTTTCAGAGCTGATAAACCAATTTGTTTCATAAAGATGTTTTCAATTTTAGGTTTGGGTTTTTTTAATAGTTATAGCAGCTGTTAAAAAGATTTTAATCTCTGAATCATTCTCCTCCACACTACCATTTCCCAGTTGAAAACTGGTGTAGCACAAAGCATGGAAACTATCTGGAAACTAAAAGTTTGATCAAAAAGAGTAAGTTCAAAGAGGTTGCAAATAGTACAGATTGTGAGCTGTTTTTACTTCTTTTTGAGAAATCCAAATGTGGTCTTCATGACATAATCAGGATGTGTATATTTTCATATACCTTTACACTTCAAGCATAGTTTTAAATCAATAGACCTAACTGACAAAAAATAATTTGCTTAGCAAGAGTGAACTTTACTTTTTGTACACAACCAGTATTTGATTTTTGCCCAACCCAAATCCTATCATGAAATTGATTGTTAGATTATGTTGTGCTTGAGACTTCAACACAGGGCTGAATTTTACTTGTAGGTGCTTTGTCCCCAGATCAATTCCAGAAGATACAGGAAAGAATTACTTTTAAACGTGGATCATGGATATTAATTCAGATTTTAAGTAAACAATGTACAATCTTCAGAATAAAGTCAAAAGCAATCTAATTTGTTTCAGAACAGGTAACGTGGCAGGTAAAAGTGTGTGTTAGAACTGCAGCATGCCTCAGAATTTTGGTCACACTGTAAGCCTGGCAAATGCATTAAGACTGATCCATTCCTACCCAGGACTCTAGCAGATGTGGCAGTTCAGGTATTTGAACAGTTCACTTTCTTACGTGTACCTCTATTGGGCTTTCCATTGAGCTCACCAGCTATTTGGACACTGAACACACATGATGACAAGGTCCACTATGAAGGTCCCACGGACCCTGATTTGGTTCAGGCTTAGCTAGGAATCTAACACCTGTCAAGCTCTTTGTGCCCTATGATCCTCTAAGAGTCTGAATCCCAATGTCCCTTGTCCCTTTGAAGGTTGCTTTGCTGGATGAGGATGTTTCTGCAGGTACTGACTGCCCACCAGCTATAATATGCTCTATTGCATGTACTTCCAGAACAAACCAAATTTAGAGGCAGCTAGTGTGGAAAGAGTTTGTTGGATCTTCAGGAGTTTCTTGATTAAAGGCTGAGGTGTGTTGATGGATTTGTGAGGAGTTACACAACACAAAAATGCTAGACGGAATCATGAAGCCCACAGAAAAAGTCTACTAAACTCACAAGCTAAGATTTCTAGCTTTTGAAGACTCTGTAAATAAATATAGATAACACATTTGCCACGTATAGGAGTAGTATAGACTTCAAGCAACCTAAAATTTAATTTAACAATAATGTAAGAGGATAGTAAGCTTTGCTAAAACAAAAAAAAGTCCAATGAATCTCAGATATGAAAGATGATCTAAAATATTTATAAACATTCCTTAGAAAGTTTAAACACCTCAAATGAGGACCAAACCAAAAACCACAGAACCACTAGTTCCTCTCCTGAACTTGCATTCAGATTCAGCCTGACAATATTTGTCTTGCAAATATTATCTTACCATAATAATTTTTTTCTGGGGCTGTGCTGAGGCACATGTGGGAACTGCATAGTATGGTGGCAGACAATCTAAATTGGCTTGTAGGCAATAAAGTAGAGCAAGTAGGGTACTATAACAAAATTGTATTTTCGTTTCCTGTCAACCTTAGCTTTATTTTTGAATTTTATGTCAGTCTGGGAAAGAAGGTCTTGTATGCAACAAGTTCCTTGTGAGCCATGGGACCGATATTTTCTAAGATGTAATTTGCTGGTAAAGCCCGTTAATTCCTTTGAGAAAGAATGAGTGATTCCCGTGCACTTGCATTGCCTGTGCCTGAGCTTGATCATTGTGAATGTCCTTGCTTGTTTTTTCTCTTCTATTCTGTGTCAGCTTAGGAAAATAACCCCGACTGCTACCACCAATCTGGATTCATAGATGTGCAATTCCCTAACTCATTCATGTGGATAATGTATTCATCCTGTAACGCTGTATTTCAGTTTCAGGACAGTGATGGTTGGAGTGGAATAGTTGCCACAAGTAAAAGCAATGAACCATTTAGCAGTCATACTGCAGTCTGTTGCAAAGTATCTCTTGGTGTGTCTCTCTTTCCCTACCCATCTGTAGCAATAATCATGTACGACAGTCTTTGAAATAGTGACACAACTGAGTGACTATACCAGGCATTAAAATCTAGTTAAAGTTACCATACCGTTTCTGACATTGACCTCATTAATACTGCTGTATCACATCTGATTCTTAAAGACAGAGTGTTTTTAGATAGTTGTATTTCTTTGGTGAGTATAAAATACAGGAGTGAAAAGAAGATTACCCATTGTAGTTGTGATGAGGAATACAATAACCCATCACCATAGCAAAGAGCATATTTTATTTGAAAAATACGAATAAAAGATTTTGTCCCTTTTGTTTATTAAAAGAAAATGTAACAATTTCTATCAGTAACACTTGCATAAGGAGGTATACTTTACATTACTCTTTTGTTAAAAAAAATATATATATTTTTGGAGACTTTGGAAAAATAAGGATGGCCCAATACTTGCAACACGCTCCTAACGTTCCTTAGAATGCGCTGTGCCGTTTATATGTACTGCAAGTACAAGGTCTTAGCACTTTATAATCCACAAAGTAACCCTAGGCAGCATAATTTCATATTCTTCTCTGCATTTAGAATATTTCCTTTGTTACCCTTTGTGTAAGTCTAGGAGTTTGGTTAATTCCAGATTGGTCCAATACTTAGATTTTTCTAAAGGATGATTTTACAAAGCCTTAGACCACAGAAATTTTGTAATTCCTTTTAAATACCAGTAAGAGTATTTTCACATAGACATTTTCTTGCAGTATTCACAACTGAAACAACTGCATCAATTAGAATTCAAAACCAAAAATGTTTACAATTATTTTGGTTTTCTAAGAAGAATGCAAAAAATAAAGTGCATAAGAGAGTGAAATTACTTTCAACTTTTACAGTCTTCTATGCGTATGTGATAAACGGTGACACTGATAAACTAATTTGTTTTCAAAGCAGGAATCTTAGTCTAATGCTAGTTGAATTCAAGCTCTTCCTTGTCTTTAAAGGGTATTAAATTACATTTTTGACTGGTTTTAGGTTGACAATGTATTTTCACATTTTAAAATACTTAAACAGACCATTTTCTCAGATGATATGTCAAGATTACAGCATACTGAGTGCCCTCACCATGACAAGAAAGAGGGTTTGTTTGAAGGAATGCAACTGATTAATTTGGTGTAAATGTACTATTAGTTGAATAGCTGTTGCAGAAATAAAATTGTAAATCGGAAAGCCCTTAAGCACCACTTTGTATGTGCCATTTAACTTTACTCAGTATCTTCCAGTTTAAGTAAAACTGGCAGTTTTCAGTGTTTAGCTGTTAAGCGGCAACAGGATTACTATTTAAGCTAATAGGAAAATATCTGAGAATATGAGTACACAAAACATCCATGAAAGCTTTAAGCAAAGTCTATACAATCAGACTTAACCATAAACTAGGAAAGTGTTTCCCACAATACTTTCACTGAATGTATACTTTGTTTAAATCAGCAATGCTACAAAATGATCGTGCCCTCCATAGCATACAGTGTTAATTTTCTTCCAGTTTAATCAACGTTAACATAGACATTCTCAAATATAGTTTAAATTCATTTCTAGGACACAAAGGACCAAAGGAAAAATTTGTGGGATCAGGAAAAGAAATCTGTAAACCTGTTCTTTCTGCACCGTGAGGCCTTCTTCTGTGGCCCTGAAGATTTAATATTCTGCTATTTGTCATGCAAACAACACGGCACTGTGATGTGCATTTGAGTAAAAAACAGTAAGCATAGCAAGCATGCAGACGTATTGTGATAGAAAAGCACATTTGGCGATCACTGTGGATAGGACATACCAAACAGGACACACCGCATCACTGAAGCAGCGTCTGAATAACCCTGTAGAGTTTTAAAGGATTCAGAATTCCAGGGGCTGTGGGTATGATGCACGTGCTGTACAGCAGCAAAGACAGCACCAGGAATGGTGAAAACGGGATTCTTATTTCTCTGAGATATGACCTCCTTCTCTCATTACCTCAATCAGAACATGAGCATAAGGAGTGATTATTTGCTTATGTCACTGCACTTCTGTTGCTTTAAGCCTCAATGTTCTATGAAGCAAATAAAAAGAAAACAATGGCAGGAACACTGCTTAAAGCACAAAATACAACTGATTTTCCCTGCTTCGGTGTAGGGCCAGAGGGAACAGACATAAAGATAACTAATACCTGGCTCTCAAAATGATAATACAACAATGAATGCAGTTTTCATGCAGATGTGGTACAAAGTATTATGGTCCCTGGTACTACTAATGCTGAAAGATTTTCTTCTTAGCACTCTACTCATACAATATAAAAATTGAGATGTTGGCATAAAGCAAGTGCGATTTAATTCAAAAGAAAATTTCTCCTCATAAAATCCTGCACTACTAGTTGCTTCATTTGGGACGAAACTGAAACATCCTAACTCTACCCCCAAAAAAGACAATACATGAACCATTCTCAGCTTGAGTGTAACTCTTACCGTATTAAAGCATCTGTTTAACTTTACTCTACAATGAGCATGTCTCCTTAAATGCATTTCTAGAAGATTCTGTATTTGGTAAAAATTAAAAAAAAACAACCAACCAAACCCAAAACCAAAACATTGACAGAAAGGGAAACATTACAGTTTTCAAGTTGCAAACAAAACAGTGTAGTAAAAACCAATTCTGGAACTACAGTGCAACTAATACTTTTTGGAGTTTGAAAAGTTTCTTACAAAGCTAATTGCCAATTTGCAGTCAACTACATCTCAGGAAGGAGTTAATTTAAAAAAAAAAAAAATCCTCAAAGTAGAACTGATCAGAAGTTTCAGTCATGTCTCGGACCTACCCAACCATACAGTAAAGAAGGGAAGGCTGAATAGTCTGGTTCACCTGCGTGGCCCACAGTAGGTCAGCAATAAATACAGACCCTTGTCTACTAAGCTGAAGGTAAGTGGCACCTAAAATGTATAGGGAGAAATCTAGTGGAGTGTACAGATCTGTATCGCTCTCCACACCAGCCCAGAGAGTAAAAAAAACAGTACACAGCTTCCGCTCTGGGCAGTTTCCCTATCAAATGCATATTGCAAGAAGTCCACTTCCCTAAGTGGAGTTACAGTTTTCTTAGAAGAAGACTAATAGACGGTGAGCCTTATAGGCCATAATCTTTCACGAGATATTATGAGCTCCTGGTACTCTCACAGTATTATCACAAGAAAGACAAACAAAAGGTTAAAGTTTCAAACAAAACAAAGGAAAACATAAGAATCTTCTAAATTAAGTGTTAAGCAGTCTGCAGCGTTAGGCAGAACTGTTTAGCTAAAAAGTTACTAACATAAGAAATCAATTTATTTAATCCATAGGAACCACAATAATGGTACATTGTAACTTTTTCTTCCTCCACTGACTTAGAATGTTCCTGTTCCCATGATGCTTGAAATAGGGAGAAAAAAGCTTGCTCTGCTTAGATTGAAATTACTCTAAGAGAAATTAAGTATCAGTAGGTTGAACTAAAAAGAAAAAAGCATCATCATCTTATTCTCTTTGTTTCAATTTTCACTATCCCAATATCTTACCAGCAGCTCTATTTTGCTTTTAGCCGAACACAGAAATAGAGAGAGATTATGATTAAGAACTCTGTGTTTTACACTGACTGTTGTAGCTCCTGGACTCAGATCAGCAAAAGACTTGAAAAGCTTCATCTATTGACAGAAGTGCAGCACAGCGAACCAAACAACTGCGTAGTTTAATGGTGCTGCCATTGTTGTTTTTATTGAAAGAGCCTATGCTTCATCTGCTTTGCTGCATAAAGAGTACTTTGGACCCATTCCATTTAAATGAATGATGCTCCTGTGAAAAAGACAAAAAGAAAAAGCACGACACTGGAAACAACAGGTCCCCTAGCACATAGTAGCAGAGCAGGTCTGGGGTTATGGGCTAGAGCCACGTTTGAGCTAACAGCTAACGATGCCCTCCTTCTGTTAGCTGGTTATGGATGAAAAGATTATGAAGGACATAATGAAATGACATCATCTCAATGCAACCTGCTAATTCAGTAAGATTAAATCATCAAAGGACCATTTATTTAAGAGGACAGGTGTGGCTTATCCCTTCTGTAAAGGAAACAGACTGTTAGCACTTCTCACACTGATAGTAAACCCCATCGGCTACCTCACATTGGGATCACAAGGCCTAGAGCACAGCTAGAAATGCAACATCACAACCACCTGCAAGAGATTTGCTCCTCTGTTAGCTATCTTCCTAAACAGGCATGACCATAAACTTACTGTAGCTTGGAGATGTTAAGCATATTGCAATAAAAATGTCATTGCTTGGCTTTACTTTAGGTATTGTTACAGATACGGTACCACGGACTTTATCGAGCAATTAAAAAATATACACAAGGGACAACAGCTTCTGTTTTCTGTATTTTTCAAAATTTGACTTTCTTCCAATTGGAGAACCCAGTTTCAAATATGAAAAGGGCACTTGTTCTACAGTAACTGCATACAACTTGCTCAGTTCCAAGTACTGTATTCATTTTTTTTGTTACCGTTGCTGTCATTATATCTCCAGTTGTTTAGGAACTTCTCTGTTCTGGGAATTACCACTAAGTTGTTCTTTCTGATTCTACTTCCCCATAGAGTTCAGCTAGCTTCTTGAACTCAGGTCCCCAGTCTCCAAGGTAATTATAATCCTGGTCAGAGTGTGTTGTGGCTGAATCCAGAGAGCTGATAGATCCAGCTTCTGATCTATGACCCTCATAGGCATATGTCTGTAGGGAGTCATACGGGGGCACGCTGGGGTCCAGATCAGCCTCTGCCAGTCTTTGTTTAATGAACTCCTGAACGTCTATACTGTCAAGGCTTGAGGAGGGATGATGTCTGGGCAAAGGCTTCACTTCAGGACGAACATCCCTCCGGTATTTTAGCTCCTCAGCAGCTGATGGATTCCGCAGTGCTGTGATGTCAAATGCTTCTGTGTCTTCTTCTCCACCGCCTTCATCATCATATGTCACAACATTTTCCCGGACGTCTTCTTCTGAAATGATCAAGGGCTCCTTCTTGCTACGTCTTAGGGTGATGAAAAGGACCACAATTGCTAAAGAGAAAACTGCAGATATTAGAGTAGGTTTAAAGGTTATATCTGAAGTAAGTAGATATATGCTAAAGAAACAGCAGATACTAAGTCATGAATACAGAGGTGTAATATTTTCAGGCTAATACTGGTATTTGGGATCATTACATCAGGCACATGTCCGTAACAAAGGGTCACCAAACCTGTCCAATCTGGAGAAGAACATACTTATATTTCTCAGTGAGCAATGCCTTTGCTGTGTAAGGTGTTACCTCAAGATAGATTACCATATGCTTGGAAAGCACCCATGAAATCCATACAGCTGTGTTTTGACACAGCAACATGCCAAAATGCAACAGGCTGAGACCACACAATTAAGGGGAAAATTAACAATGCTGTACTGAAACTACAAACTTCCAATACAGCCTGGTCTTCCAAAGGGTCAGTAAAGAGCACTCGCACTCTTCTACTGTGTATTTTCTTTGTGGGGATTGCTGGGGTTTCTTGAGCCAATAATGAAATCCGCTAGTCAGATTATTATGGATCTCATGAAGGACATAAAAGGGGATAACATTCTTTCACTTAAATGAGAAATGAGTAACTAAGGCTGACATTTTTCAGAAGCATTATTAAGGGCTTTCAGTGCTTCATTAAACCCAATATTTAGCACATATATTGAATTAAAATGTAAAAGGTTTATTTTTTCTCTTATGACTATTCAGTCTTGTATGATAAAATACAAGATTATAAACTACATGTACTACTCTACATTTTAAAACAGCTTTCTGACAAGGAAGTTCTGAAGTAAGCTGTGAGGAAAGTAGTCTTTAGAAAATGTAGAGCCTTTGGAAAAAAAGCCTCAAAATCTCCTATGTGCGTCACACTGCAATTCCCATTATTTCTTGCTGACTCTAAAAGACTGCAGAAAGGCACAGAAGTAGTACAGAGGTATGCACCCAGCAAGTTATGCCTCTGCCAGAAAAAAAATAAAAGAATATTAACTAATGGGTAACATTCAAATTGGCCTGGGGAAAAAAAAAAAAAAAAGAAAAAGAAAGTCAGGAGAAAATGCACTTGCGATGGCATTTATCTAATGGAGTCATCTTATAGTCTCATATGTCCCTTGCCCCTGTGGATTATGTTGTGCATTGCTACCAGCTTATCCCACAAAGGTAATTAAGAAATGGCTTTTGTACAGTGCTAATGGTGCTTCTTACAGTGTAATGCATTTCAAAAAGCTTTCCTCATCTCTTTTCTATCATTTTTCACACTGTTCTAGTCATAGAATTAGAGTCAGTGGCTTTTTGAAATCTTTCCAATTTACAGAAAAAAGATCTGCAGTGCTAATTACTTGATAACCTCTGAAAAATAATTTCTAGTGGATTCTAGATATTCATGAATGTACTTTAAAGGCATTTTTCCCTATTAATTTTAGCTAAACCTTTCCCCTCTAATCACAGCTATGTGTTTCTAATTACCTCCTACTACCAGGCAGCCTCTGGTTCAAAAACATATCATATTAAAAATTTCTGCCCTGTCACATTCAGAGAGCCAGTGGAAGGACAGCATTACTGAATAGCGAAAATGGCTTACCAAGAAGAATGACAACACAGAGCAGGATTGCGATTAAAGCTCCGGTGCTCAAGCCAGCGGAGGAGAGGAAAGCTTCAGCATGGCAGGTTCTCACTCGTCCATCTCTCTCACACGCACAAACCCGAATTGTGAGAGTACTGCTGCTGCTGAGAGGGGGCACTCCACCATCAGAAATCAAAATGGGGAGGTAATAGATATCTTGAGTGGTTCGACTGTACCTCCTTCGTCTTGTGAGGATACTGGCTGTATTATCTACAATATCAAAATCAAAATATCATTTTAATGAAGCAAAAAATGAAAAATGTTATTGACTCTCTGTTTCCTGTCGAGTATAAAGCATGGGGCATCTTAAAACTAGACAGTCCTTATCCGTGAAAATGCCCAATCTAGAATTAAAATTTGTCAGGAAGCATCTGTGGCCAACGGAGGAAAAAGAGGAGGCCGGGGAAAGTAATTAGCATTACATAAATACAATTAGTGAAGCTCATGTACTTTTCTTGGAGTCTAAATGGACTTTGACAAACATTTTGGGCCCAGTTTGCAAGTGTTTAAATCCCATGTCATGCTGTTGGTGCTACATGGACATCTGTAAATGTGAATACTTGGAATTCTGAGAATATCTGTTGTGGAATTTATCCACCACAAATTCCTCTTAATTCTCAGAAGAATGTTAAAAGGTCTTTAGTGAAAGTTAAAATAAGACTTTCATTTTCTACTGTTTGTGACAGGTTTTATAGATCAAGTGAGCTTTCAGAAAACATCTGAAAGGACAGTGGCCAAAGACTCATGCTGTGGAGAGGTCAGGAGGAAGAAGGGAAGGGAAGAGGGATGGAGGAATGGAAGGGAAAAGAAGGGGAGAAGAACAGATATTACATGTTCTAAACTGGTATAGGATAAAGGCAGAGTAAGCACAGGGGAGATAGTGATGTAAGATTTTGTCACTATTATGTTACCTACAGGTCCATCTGGCATGTATTACAGTCAATGAGAATACTAATGCTTATTACACACACATTGCAAGAGCTTTTATAGGCACTAATGAAGATAGTAAGCTGCCACCTATACCCCTTTAAGTCCAAGAAATTAAGGGGCATAAAGAGAGTGCAGGGAAAGAAATGCTATGATAATATATAGTTATATCTTATTTTTGTATGTGTAAAATTTAAATAATTTTTTCCCTCAGCACCAATACTGCCACAATAAACTAAAGTCTGAGTGGTCACCTAGAAATCCCACTGAAGTCACTAGAGAAGTGCAACACTCCCATTTGCACTTTTTAGCACATGTACTTATCAACAGAAAGAGAAAGGAATTTCAAAGATGTGACAGTTCAAAGGACAATTATATTTCAAGTTACAACAAATGAGAAGATGACAATCACACAACAAAGTTATCCAGAGATAATACCTTAAAAACCTAAGGATATGTTCAAGGACTCAGCTTGAAATGTAATTCCTTATTGGGTAAGTGACACTATATCCATGAGCTAAGCATTAACAACTGTCATGTCTCTCATCCCAAAAGAAAAAAATTTCAGATCTTATACTGCTAAATCCAAAAGGTGACAGCACATGTTATTACCAATAGTAAGAACAGTCTTTCATTTCTGCTTAATGTGCTACTTTATTTCTGTTATGGTGTCTACAAGCCCCAGATGCTTCAGTTCAGCTACCTTCTACATATAAGTAAGACAATCCTACAAAATTTTGTCCATGTGAATCTTCCTGGGCCTATACCCAAAGAAGGCCCAGTGTTCAAATCTGAGCAGGAAAGCAAAACCGCCTCCTTCCATCCTCTGGCATAAATCTAGAAAGAGTGAATGATCCAGTATCACCATCCAGCTACAGAAGCAGCGATGAAAATGCAGGCTGAAAAGAAAAGCATCAGAGACTGAATATAATGAAGAAAAACTGAAGATTCCTGAGCAGGAATCTAGCAGTAATGGCAGGATTTAAGCACAGAGACTATTGGCAAAGATGTTCAGGAAAGAGCATTGAGATGTAAGCATGTATGCTGTAAAGGTAACTGTGGACAGATGGGAGAAAAATCATGAGGACAATTAATGAAAAATATGAAAAAAATAAAAAGAAAAGACCAAAATGACAAAATGGACAAACTAGACAATTCAAATGTTACAGAGAAAAAAATCTGAGAAGAGCTGTAATTAAACCATGCTTCTCTGGGGTGGAAGGTCTTGCCAAACAAGGAACTGACATTTTTATACCACACAAAATAAACAGAAATCTAAAAATAGACATTTTTTCTTTTAATGTTGTATTTGTTCTTTCAACATTAAGTTGTTTTTCTTGTATCATTAACATCACAGAGTTAAATATAAGACCAATTTTAGGCAAGGAAGGAGCCAGAATAAAATTTTTAATTTCAAATATTTGCCATCGTGAATTTATGTTTTTTGTATTCTCTTGAGTAATGACTAGAAACAAATGTCACTTGACATATACCCAGGAGAGTCTGTAACATCATACACAATTATAAGTATTCTCAAAGAAACAAGGCAAAGCTTTTCCTTCAATGCAATTTCACAAATTTGTACAGAAATAAAAAGTATGATCATAATCTTTTGGGCACTGGCATGGAAATTTTCTCTTCTCAATATTGTCGGAGGTGTTAATATCATTACTCTCACTATTACAGAGGTATATATAGTAACTCTTAGTGCATGCCTGTGTGTACATATAAATTAAATACTGGAAAGCAACTCAGCTCTCATGTACTATTCTTTCTCATTAAATCTTTTAGAACATTTTACAAATGAGATCTCTAACATTTTTACAGAGAAGGAAACTGTGTCTAAGAACTGATTTTCTGAAAGTCACTGAGAATCAAGGGTAGTAGAAAATGATCAAAGCTAATGATTTTGGCATAATACTGCAGTACCAACTGCAGCATCCTGATCACTATTCTGATGTTCTGAGTTTCCATGTTTTGTTTACATTCCTTATCAAAAACTATTGGAGGACCTGTTGAGAGAAGAGCTAGAAAGACAGCAACTTTTAAGAGAAGGATCTTAGCACGAAAGGAAAAAATCCCACAAACTGTAAAAGCTACAGGCAGCCAAGTATGAAGACAGACGCTGATGACCTAGGAAAGCATTTACTGAGGGGAATAAAATAAAATAAAAAGTTATTATCAACAAAGCTACTTTGCAAGGGAGGAGAGGGGTCATCGACTGAGAAATTCCTCTGATACCTGAAAACAGATACAGCAGATAGACAGGGAAGACAAGTGTATGGGATAGCAGCAATAGCACTAGGATGAGGAGAACTACAAATCTGATTCTTCTAGGCCTGGAAGGAAAGACCTTCTTATCTCAATAGATTTAAACTGTGAACTTCACCCCTGAGAAGTATGGTAAGCACCAGGACTTGCTGGAGATGAAAGGGCTGATTGCTAAGGGCTGGGCTAACAACTGCAACATAGGGAAAGAAAGATTTATCTGATTCCTTGTGGTGCACACTGCCCATTTCATGATCTAAACTTTCTCATATTTGGGCTGTGCTTTGCAGACATGGCAATTAGAACTTAAGATTCATCTCAAGTGGGTTTGAGGCTACACATGGGAAATTCTCCATGGTTCTAAGGCAGCAGCTCTTCACACTCTGAAGATGTGGTAGTTTATTAAGCCAGACTGCACACTGTATACAAGGCTGTTATCACATTCCTCTTTCTATCATCTCCATCCTTTTACACTGAGCTTCTGAACTCAGAAAAGACAGGAGGGCACAGGAAAATCAAGGAAGTTGAGATACAATGATAACACCATGGAAGGTGACTACTGCAGCACTTTGGAGGATACTCATTTATTATTCACAATTTGAGAATTCCTTTGACACGTTATACATTACAGGCAGACACCAGAGAAATGGAAATAAAAAAATAAGAGTAAAAACCTGTTTCTAGCTTAAGGCGTGTTTTAATTTTCAGCTCTGCTGCTATCAGCAGTTCAACTTCTATAAATTTTCTGACAAGTCATAACTAATTAAAACTAAAGAAAATATATTAGAATGATTTGCATTTCTTATATTTCTGAAGTTAGAGCAATTACTTTGTTTACGTGGGACTATATTGATAGCCATTTCTGTTTCATTTCTTTACTGGTAACTCTTGTAAATATTTTTTTCTTTTTGTGCTGGTTTCAAGCTATTGCCAATGGGCAAAAAGCTATTGCCAATTTCTAATTCAGTGGGTAGCAAAAATGAAAAGCAACATAGTAGACTTTTGGGGCCTGAAACATAGTTATTTGCTTATGGGTTGGTTTGTGAAACACCAACAGGTAGCAGCACTGAAAAGAAATGCATGAAGAACCTAACCTATACACTATGCACTGTTACCTATCTGATCGATCTTAGATCTAACTTTTTAAAATCAAAATATTATTGAAGATGTTCAGAGGCCTGAGGAAGAAAAGCATCTCCCTCTATGGTAGCTAGTCCTGGTTTTCTGTCCTTTGTACTCATGTAAGAATTCCTTTTTTACTTTCATATGTTGATTCAGTGATAATACCTGCTCAGGCATTCAACTCATTTACAGTAACAGCACTTCTATGGACTGCACTTATAGTCACCATGTACAATGCTAACTTTGCACTTTCTCAGATATCATTTCTCTCAAGTTACAACTTGTCTTCTTTACAGGATGATATTTCATGGAAGGGCAGTAGTAGTTACTTGCAATACTACATAACCAGAGCAAGCACGCCACTTCAGTGTAAATGGAGGCAGGAACCATGTAGCTGTTTCCCACTCATGTTGGGCTGCAAAGCGGGGGTTTCAGCCTGACCTTTTTTAATGCCACTTCAGACGCACTAGAGCAACTCAGACAAGGTCTGGTATCTGGCATGCTTATTTGCAACGTTAAAGCTCTAAAGTCAGTTTACTGGCCTGCTACAGACATCTTGTGCAATATGGTTGGAGATAAGAATTTTGCACATAACAGGGAAGAGAGATAAACAGAAACTTCTGCAAGGGAATTCACACTGGGACGGGATGAATTACATTCTGGAGGTTGCTCTCTTCCAAAATAACAGCAATGCCAAGAAAAACGGATCTTTTTTTTACTCATTTTTGATCTGTGACACAGGAAAAATGTTAATTTGCATCATAGGCATGGGTGAATGAACACATTACAACTTTCATTTTATACAGATGCCATTGAACTCATTGTGTTCCAGATCTATAGATAACCAGGTCTCTGCTTCTGTGGGTATTAAAATATCTTGTGGCATGAGACTAAGAAAAAGGAATCTCCAAAGGGGTACTATGAGAAAAATGTCCTTTGTTCCAACTCCAGAATATTCTCCATCACTGGGCAATTTTCAAAAGGCCAGATCTTTGAGAAAAGTGGGCAGAGGGGAAAAATAAAACTGCAAATATTTTTGTGAAATGAAACCTTTGTCCTGAAGAAATAAAAGGAGAACAAATGCTAAGCATTCTCTTAGGGAGTTGTTCTTCCTTGAAAGTAAGGTAAACTTTGTCTACTTTCAGAAGTCAGCAGTCTCAATTTATTAAAGTAAGAGAATGTACAAATCTTACTGGCAGTGTTGGGTGAGTGTGCAGAGTCTCTGCACAAACCCTTACCGTCCAGGAAATTTACAATACCCGCTGGGGCATCCATGGTAGACTGTATATCTTGTGACAAAAAATATCACCGGCAAAACAGTGCTTTACAGTGCATAAAATTCATAAATGTTCTCTTGCACCTACGTGAACTGTTCTCTGAGGGTTCAATCATTTGCCAGCTCCCTGAAAAGTGCTGTGTAACTTCTGAAAGAGGTCTCTAACAGATAACAAAATAGGCAGAAAGAGGGAATGTATTTTGTAACCTCAGAGAGAGAGGGACAAACTATGCAAATGTGTACATCTATACATTAACAGTTGGGGATATCATAAAAATGACATATGCTCTCATGCATTTTCCATCAAACTAACAAATTTTGACAAATATATCAACCATTCTTTAAGCATCTGGATTAATATTATGATTCTTTCAGGATAAAAAAAGGACATTTTAAAATTCAGTACTTAGAAACAGCTCTATTGTGACGAATTTCTTTCATCTTTCCTCTGATTCCCCAACAGAAGGTGGTTTTAGTTTCATATTGCCCTGGCAAATTTTTAATGGGACATCCAAAAGCAGGTATTTCTGATTAGGCAAAAAGTGTAAATTTGAGGTATTACATACAAGTGAAAAAACCATTAAAAATTATCTTTGATAACATCCTAAAAAAACAAAGTGAGAAGAACACAGACAACAATGAACTGAATTATGTAGCATCTGAACTGCAACATAAAAGCACCTCCAGATTAAAAAGGTATTTGGCTGCTCAGGTTTTCATAGAAACGGCAACATTATTCTAGACAGAATAAACTGTAAACAGCCCCGCTTTCATTAAAAAGCCTTCATAAGTACAATTCCCAAACAAACAAAAAGGCATCTTCCCTAGGTTTGCTTTCTAAAATTGCAGGAAATTATTACAACATAATGTGTTTTCTTTGTATAGCAAAGAAATTCTATTGCAGCTCTTGTTCTGTCTTGCTTACATGTGTACAGATACTGCATCATTTTGTTGGCTGTCCGCTTGTTCATACTCTAAGCCTTTTTTCTCTCTGATTAGTACTTTGTCAGTATATAAAAAAAAAGTCCAATAGCAACAAAGAATCTACTGTAGCTTCAGAATCCAGTCAGTAGGGGAAAAGGTGTAATATTCTGTCTTTCCCGTTTTTTTCTTTAAAATGAAAACTGTAAACACCAACAGAATCCAGAAGGTGATCCAAGCAACTCTTAGGTTCTGCTGGACTGCATATATGCTATAGCCCTGTGGCTGTCTCCTGACCTACACTTCCCTGAGGGTTTTAAGCTCTGCCTTATGAGGGTGCATATTCAAAGGCTGCAGCTTTAACACTGTGGATTGTTACTGAGTAAAGGCACAAGTTCAGGCCCAAGCAATAAAAGTTTAACTGGTCATATGATTAATTATCTGGACTGACACTTTAATATCCATTTCCTCTTCTGAAGCCATAGAATATTATTGACCTGAATCACTCACATGCTGAGACTGTACATTGCTGCAGTCTATACAGGTAGGTAGGGACAAACTATGAAATCTTATGCTTGTGCAGGTCCTCTAGATTTCAGTCAAAGTGAATAGATGTAAGTGTTAATATTTAAAGGTCCAATTCACTGCTGTGGTCTTTTGATCTTGTAGCTCTGCTGATGATAATGGAGTAGGGGAACATTCATGCAATAGTGTATTTGGGCTCAAAGAGCAGAATTCTGTTGTTCCGTGTTATGAAAACAAGGGAAGAAAACATCTACTGAGATTTTTGTGAAATGAAACCTTTGTCATGAAGAAATAAAAGGAGAGGATGACTGGATCCAAAGATGCCTGCAAGAGAAATATAGCTTTGCAGTGACAGATACAGCTACCACTGACTACCCCTTTCAATGTGACATTGAGATTTGGGGTTATATCATTCTGCAAAACATTACTGAAAACTCTCTTAAGGCAACTGCTGTAGTTTTTTTCTTAAAAAAAATAACATAACAAGCAAACAAATAAAACCCTCCAAGAATGCCAGCCTTTATAGAATTATTAAATCCAGAGGTAAAAATAGCAGCTATCTTGTGTTGAGCATTGATTCTTTTTAACAGCTGATGCTCGAAAACATGAGTTTTCAAAAGTGCAAACTTGTCACAGACATAAGAAAAGCCTCTTCTGCCTACCATCTCTCAGCTATTTCCTGGAATAGAAAGCAACAGAAATTCTATTTCTGAATAGGAATAGATGATAAATAGGAAAAGTTGTAATCTAGATAACTGGATATTGTGAATGCACTTTATACATGTTTCACTGATATTTTATATATAGATTGTGTCACAAAGAAAAGGTCCCAATAAAGGGCAGTATTTATAGTGACAATGCTTTTGTCTTTAAGATAAATTTCTTGTGATGATTTTAGTTAAGCTGTCATTGTTTGAATTATATGGGCAAATTGGAAATTGCATTTCTGGAGTCTCTATGTGTAGAAGTTTTATGCGAGACGCTACATACTTTTTGTATCTCCTTAGGTAAAATAAAAACATAATGCACAACAGGCCTTTACCTTAAAGGACATCTTTTCCAGTTCCTTCCCCTAATTTCCCCTGCCAAATCCAACTTAGGGTAGTCCAAACGCTGCATTCTGCTGTTGGTGAAGTTACTGCTCACTGCTCTTGGGGAGGTAATAAGAAAGCAGCAAGTACTTACTGCTGCATACTTATATCCAAAGCGTGACACTGCCCCATTACAGATTTATGAGAAGTTCTCACCGTCTTATAAATCTGTGTAGGTAAATAACTTAGGCTGACATGCAGTCCTTAAAGTATAACACAGTATTTTCCACTGGTAATAAACACATGTAATACAGATTCCGATTAAAATATGTTCAAAACCATAAAACATATACTTCATCATGAACCACAATTTTAATAGAGTTATTCAAAAGTATGTCTTGATGTAAGTATCTTGCACTGAAATGAACATGGCCATGGTCTCCCACATGAGATCACAGTCCAATACTCAATGAGTTTATTTGAATATTAGACTCAAATACAGAAATACACAACAGTACACTTCCTTTATTTCAGGAACAACCCTCTGGCTTTTGCTATAATGCTCCATCATGATCCAAGTGGAATTGATATACTAATCTGTGAAAGGCTGGAGTCATTACTTAAGGAATATTTTTAATTTATGAATTAGTCCTTCAAATATTATTATTTTTTTAATATTGATAGATATTGTATTGATCTCTTTTGGAACCAGAATATGAGGGCCATGAATCTAGCTTGAACAAATTGCGTGACTTGATTTTTTTTTTCTGCTGTAATTATAGTTAAACATTGGAACAGATTCTTTAGGAAGATTATGCAGCCTCCTTCCCTGAAAGGTTTTACAAGCAGATAAAAAAATAACTGTAAAGAATAGTTTAAACATCACTGTATGTACCGTATGTACCAATGATGGAGTTAATGCTTCTCAGTCATTACGGATGAGTAGTGATCTGTAAGATCTCAGAAGGTGTTCCATGGCACTACTGCAAAAATATAACTGTAAAATAAAGCCACCCCCCCCCCGCATACAAACAAAACCACATCATACACACATACACAAAAGCTCAAGAGGAAAGCTACAGACAAGCATTTAAAGTTTACTTTCATTTTCATCAGGTTGTAAAATGGAAAACATGAGGCAATACTCAACCAATATTAAGGCTGATTTGGGGTCTTTTTGGAAAGGCTGTATGGTTCTTTGATTCATGAAGTGTTCAGAAACACCTGGCTGGGTGACTCTGAAGGCCCTTTTCCTTCTGGGCCTATTCTGCTATGAATTTCTGATTGTACTTTTTAGGCACACTTTGTTAGGAAGGGCATGAAGCAACACATTATCATCAAGGAAGCACTGAAGGACCTGCTCTTGGTATCATACATGTAAAAGTAAGCATGAATTCAACTTTCTATGCCCCTTAAATTCTTATTTTCTCCTTTAAGCAATTAACCGGCAATAACCTTGACAGTACCCACTCAGTGCTATTCACCTAGAAATAGACTAAATTGCCAACATCTTTTTCATTAATCCCCTTTTTAAAAACATTCCTGAATGAAGTATAAATGCTAAAATAAAATGGAATATAAAAATAAAATGCAGTATCTGATTATTCATAGTTTGCAATACGTTGTATACACCATGTCCTTGATATCAGCCAGTTCAGTGATGAGAGATTACAGATTTTTCCCTCTGTCAAGAAACACATGGAAATTGTTCTGTCCAATGAGACATCCCAGACCAAAGAGAGACCCATTTCTTTGAGATTTATGTGTTTGATTTACCTTCATTGTCCCTTAGAGTAAAGTTGGGATTCAAAGAAAGCCCTTCATCAAGGGAAAAATGGAATCTTGCCCCATTTGCAGAGTTATCTTTGTCAGTTGCAGTGATAGTCTGAATTACCTGAAACAAAAATCAACAGTGAATGTGTTGAAATTTTAACTTGGCCCAAAGAGTACCTGACCTCAGTACGATGCTCAAACTTAGCCTATTTTAATTTTCTACTTGACTGCTGCTAAAGTCAACTGATGAAATGACTGGGCCATTAGCTTGATTCCTCTAGCATGAAATATTTTAGGAACCACACTTCAGAGCTAGATAAAAGCATCTAAAGCATCTATACTTTCTGACACTCTGATATGGTGAAGACCTGGTACAAAGATTTTCCCCATCTGCATTGCATCCTAGTGAGTTTCAGAATTATCGTTTACTTAAACATCTGTTTTTATGGAGACAAAATTCAGGCTGAACCAGGATGGTCTATGTGGAGCATCATCTGCTTGCCATCCCAGTAATTAGATGCACTTCAATATTGGCTAGGAAAAAAATGGCAGGTATATAATACCAGCTCTCTGTTTAAAATTCCTTTTAAGAATCAGTTTTAAATTGCCAGAGAACAGAACAGGAAGAACAGTAGCCACTCCTGGTTTTAGTTTGGTTTGCTCAAAAGGAACAGAATTAGACATAGCAACCATGTACGTGGGAAGTATTTTTGAAAGGTAGGACATTTGCCTTCGAAAGCTCTGGTGGTTTTTAAAATTTGCTTTCAACTAAAACTGAGCAAAGCTTTTGGAATGTGTGACCAAGCAATATTTCTACCTCTGCTTTCATTTTCATGCTGGGTCTGGAAGCTCAAGTGCTAAAGTAAAATTTAATAAAAGTTGTTCTTGTGATATAGGCAGTGAAGACCACACAAACTGCTGCACAGAGCTGATAGATATCCTGAGGGAAACGTAAAAGGAGGAAGGAAAGTGCTCTTTTCATGAGGATTTTTCTGTTCCATGTTCAGCTATAGTCTGTCTGGACTGAACCTGAAGCATAAACGGTGGGCTCAAGTGGTTTGGTCTGTTTTAAAACTGAGAGACAGCACACAGTTCTCTACCTCCATTCACATAAGAGAAGCAAAACAAATGTATTTTAAAGCCAATAGAGTACAATGCTTATTCCATTGACTATATACGATATAGTACATTATATTGACTATACACACCTGAGACAATTAACAATACTGATGAAAATTGCTAAGAATGTTTTAAAAGTCTGCTGAACTGTAGCAGAATAAGATCAATCTGAAACATCTATAATCATGCAGTTTATCAAAGTCATGGCAATATCGGTGAAAAAGTTTGGCAAAAGCTAATTGTTCACTATTGAATTTTGCAAAGGTGGTGTATCTGTTATTGAAACAACTACCATGTAAAAACTGAAATATAAGATTATCTTAGCTAGATATATTTAGTTAATAATGTTGAAATGTTATGAGGCAAAGCAAGACAAAAAAAACAGCTGATGGAAGAATATTTTCAAGAGAATCAGTTTCTGTTATTACTCAAATACTAAAAACACTGTTAAATACCATACATAGCTGTAAAGAATTCAGGTAAGACCTTAAAAAAAAGATATGTCCTTGTTTGTAAATCCTCAGTGCTGTTTATCAGTGATATATAAGTCATTTTGCCATGCACCTTCAGCTTTTATTTGACAGCCTAGTAGATAAACTTTTGTCCTGTTGCCCTCTCTTACATAAAACGTTCAGTGACATTTTACAGAATCTTGCTTCAAGAACATGGCATTTTGCAACAAAAATACCTTTGATCAAGGCCTCAGTGCCTTAAGACTAGTATAAAATTTATTTGTTTTTAAGACTAATTCAACAAAATATACTGTCTACATTCCCTGCTTTCACACATGGAAGATCAAGTATCCCCTGAATTCACCAATGTATGTAAAAAGTATAACAGCAAATGGTATAGAAATCATGCTTTTCCATGTGGAAAATAGACATTGTATGTGTAATAGGACAGGTCAAAATATTTTTGACAGAACTGTTTTTAAACAGAAAGCTCACACTCTTTCAGAAAAGGCTCCTGCTTTAAAAGGAAAAGATTCCTAGGACATTCATTCAGAGGTGAGGAACAAAAGTGTGTGTCCTTTTGACACCCAATGTGCTGTTAACCCTTTTCTAATTAATAGGTCAACTAATTAATGGCCTATTAGCAGATGTTAACATGCACCTTACCAAAACTGATTAAAATAAAAATGTGGACACAGAACCTCAGCTGCTCTAGAGCTCAGTTGATAGCACTGAAGCGATGAAAATGAAGGGTTATGCTATTTTTTTTAAAGGCAAGAGTTGGACAGAAAAGAAAGAGTTTCAAGAACGGAGGAGAACTAATTGAAGAGGATAGAGAGCAGGTGCTAAATTCTACTCAGATCCTTTTCAGAACTGAATCAATAAACAAGTAAATATGCACATGACAAACTTACAGCAGAGGTGTTCCTTGCCAGCTACATTGATTTCCTTTGGCTATTAGAAATAACAGCATCCAGGGTGAGGTAGCTCATGCTAGCAGCACAATATTTATACACCCTGATTCTGAAAAAGTTGTTTGTGTGTCTGTGTGCATGTGCACATACACACACCTGTGTGTTAATTTACAGTGATGGATAGAGTCAGGGAAATGACATTTCACTACTATCACAACTTTTTCTATTGTTCCTCTGAAAAGCACACAGAAAAAATGTTATCTTTGGAGAGCTACAGCAGATATGACTAGCAGATCTAGTCAGATATTTCGATAGGTTCACACTCTGCCAGGACAAACACTGAACTTGGAAACATTCAGTAAACTGTCAATTCTTCACTTTCCGGAACAAAGCATTTAAACTTTCTTTTACATTGCCATTTGCTCCCATTGTCTTAAAAATAATAAAAGAAGTTGCATTTGAAGCAGAGGAAAAATTCATTTGTAAATACATGTTGTAGATGATTGCAAAATTTCATTTTCCTACATTGGCTAAGTTTCACAATCATTCACAAAATCAGTATATTTCTAGAAGTCAGAGTTCTCCAAGACTGGATACCATCTGAGATCAAATCACAGCTGCTTTATCTACTTTAATATTTGATATCTATCAGGCTTCACCTGGAAGCTGTTGGAGATACTTACTTTAGTTTATCTTCTCAACAAGGTGACTGCTAAGGGAGTAAAGCTGTCGCTTCAGTGTGGAAATGATCATCTTCTCACAAGCATTTTCTGTTTGACATGCCTTAGGGGGGTTCATTTAAGCACTTAAGTCCTTAAATTTTATTGACTTATTTTTTTTTTAAAGTAAATAAATTGAACGGTGGAGGGAAAAAGAAGCAGGAGACAGAGGCTGTGCAATTAAATGATAGTGTGATTTCTTTCCATAGAAGCCTCTTCTGAAAATAAACAAGCAAACAAAAAATGTCTTCCAATGACAAACTATTGGTTAGTTTATTTTGCACATAATAAATTCAAAATACGTGTGCTGAGGAAAGAAATAAGGACTATTACAGGGCAGTGCAGGGCTGAAGCCCAACCTCAAAGCACTAGTCAAGGAGAAGTACCCGGCAGTACATGACAGGATTTCTTCTTTAGTGATAAATCTTATGAATCATTCTCACAAGATCATGCATAACTCAGAGTAAACACTGCCTTTTCAGTGATTCAGAACCATCCAGCTAGGCAACTTTTTAGCATATGGAACACTTGTCTTGTTCTATAATCTTTGTTTATTTGTCCCTCCTTAATATTTGTTGAACACTGTCATTTTCTTGCTTAAACCAGACAGTAAGATCTTCTGAGTAAGAGCCAGGCACGTTTGTGTTTTGTTTTTGCTTTTTGTGCAGTGCAATGGTATTACAATCTTTTCTGAAGCCTTGTGCAATGCAAATAAAAATTAGTACATGTCATGTACGTAATGGAGTCCTGTTAGTTTAAGAATACAACAGCATGCTGATCCCGCCTTTCATATTAAACTACTGCTCGTAGAGTCCTTCATGGTAGCATTAATCTTGGGTGCTAAACTGCAATGCTGCAGAGGTCAGGAGTCATTCACGCTTGCAACAGTAGCTCAGAAAGAAATACAGCACTGACCCAAATCAGGAGCAAATGCTATTATAGTAAAACTTATTTTATCCTTTAAACATCTCATAAATTTCCATTTGCAAAGCTACTATTGGAGAGTTAAAACTTTGCTAGTAAGAAACATCAGCTACTCACCACCACCAACGCTCCCAGCAAACAGAGCATTTCTGAGCTAGCTTCCTGCATGCTTTAGCTTATTATTAATTATAAAAATTTAACAATTACTGTTAAATTATATAATTTTAAAAGTAATCAGAATATGTTGAATGCAATTGCAATTAACGCTTAAGAGATTTTATCTTCTGTGTTTTTAAATTAGTCTTTTACAAGTTCTAATTCTTCTATATTTGGCTTTATTTGAGGTTTTCAGAACATTATTTCTACTTTAATAAGCATGTTAGTAAGAGAGATTCAGTTGATAGATAGACCTACTTAGATTATCAAAGGCTTTGAGTGAGGTGTCTCAGTAACAGCAACTGAAGAAAACTAGGCAGTCATGGGATAAGAGGGAAGGTCCTTGCACAAATAATTACTCAAAGGACAGGAAATAGGGTCTCTTCTGTAAATTGGCTATTCCACAAGGAGAGGAAGTCACAAAGATTTCCTGTTCCACACAGATTTATGCTGGGCCACTTGTTGGTCAGTGTAATAATAAATGTCTTATAAAGAGTATGAATAATCAGCCCACCAAATCTACTTAACGATACTGAGTTCTTCAAGGAAGAAAAGAGAAAGGGCTGACACTAAAGACCTTCCAATACTCAGTAGCCAGGCAATACAAAGACACGTGAAATTCGTTATACATAGACATAAAGTCTTAACTTCACATACATGATGATGATCCCTGAGCTGACCATTACTTCTAATGATATCAGTGTTATGGCAGGCAGTTTTTTGCATTCAATGCTTACTAGTGGTTAAAAAGCAAAGCCACTGTTAGAAATTGCTAGGAAAGGAATAGAGAACAAAGCAGAGATCATCATATACTGTGAAGCAAAAACTATGATAAGAATTATAAACCACTGCATACCTGCATCTTGACTCTTGATTCCCCATCTCAAGGTGAATAGAGAGGAATTGGAGAAAGTTTAGAGGAGGACAAGATGAATGATCAAAAGTCTAGAAGGGCTTTATCACAGCTTGTCCAAGTTAAGTAGGACTCTTCAGTCTGGACAAGAGACGGCTGAGGGGCAATGTGCCTGAGATTTATGAATGGCATAGAGATAATAAATAGGGATCAACTGTGCTCGCTCTAGCTCTCTCTCAACACAAGAACTGGTAAATATCGATTGAAGGCAGCATGGGAAGATTAAAAAAGAAAAAAAAAAGAAGGTGGTAGGTCTTCCACAAACATGCAATTAAACTGTAAAATTCCTTGCTGCATGACGTAGAAGATATCAAAAGTTTATGTTTGTTGTAGGAAAAGCTAGACAGATTCATAAGAGTTGGTTATTAAAGGATTATTAAAAACACAGAAACCACATTTGGATCAGGAAATGATCTGCAAATGATCTGACACCAAGGAAATACATGGGCTAAGTATCATACATGCTTGCTATGTTCTTACACTGGTCTTTAAGTGTCAGCTTTCGGCTACTGTTAGAGTCAAGGTAACTTTAGTTAGCCTATAGTCTGATGAAGTACGGCATTTTTATAGTCTTAACATTAAAAATAGAACTATACCATTACGCATTTATGTACACTTTATGTGCGTTTTTAAAGATTTGATGAGAAAACTGTTATTACTAGTAATATATTCCTCAGGAAAGATATGACCTCACAATTGCAACTTGCAACCTGTGTAGTAACGCAAAACCAGTATAGAGTGCTGGGTAAAAGCTCAATCTATGCAGAAAAGCAAAGGCACTTGGTAAAATTGTCAAACCATGGACTGCAATGAAGTGCATTGATCACAGGAGCAGTGGCTGGAATGGGATTCAGCTATTCAGTCTCAGTTCTGACCCTCCCCACGCTCATAGCTGTGAAAACCCCTTCAACATCTTTTCCATAATGACCCTGCACAGACAAGGGCAATCAACATGCAAAAAGTGAGGATGGCAGCCATGTTAACCAGCCATTTCACTGAGCTGTATTTGAAACCTTGCTACCATGTGGCACTTACTTAGATGACAGATGCTAAATCTGCTTCATCCATTTTGTTCAGGATAGTGGCCTGTCAAATTCCATCACCTACCTGACAAGATTCAAGTTTTGCCTGTCTTTACTGAAGATAGTTTGGGTATTTTTTTCAGCAACAAGAAAGATATATTGAACAAATTCCCAAATCTCCCTTCTGCCTAATATAGTTAGGAAGTTGAATCAAATGTGAAATACGAAAATGAAATCAGAAAGAATTATGGCGTGTTCCCCAAATCAAACTTCTTACATAGTGGCATTCTCAAATAAAGTAATTCTTCTTTCTCACTGCGAGAAAGATAACTGTCAGAATTACCTGACCAGGCTTTACATTCTCACAGACGACTACGTCATACTCCCTGGCGAGCTCCGGAGGGTTGTCATTGATGTCCAGGATTCTAATACCAACTGGAACGTGGCTCACTAGCCCAGGATTGTCTGCAAAATACACAAGGGGATATTAAGCCTTTTGAAATACTCAATAATCTGTGACATCTTCAATTTAAACATGGATTCTTAACAGAATAACTGGATGAGAACTAGATACAGCTGCAGAAATTTAGGCCGCAAGATACTAAAAGATGTTGTTTGTTGTGCTTCATTAACTGTTTTGAAAAATAATCAAAAAAAAAAAAGAGTAGAAATTATGGTATGAGTCTTAAGTCACTGTTATAGCAATAAAAATGCAAGTTACTCTGGAACGGAAGTGGGAGAAAGCTGTTGGAGTTACCACATACTCTCACACTGTACGCTAAGAAATGATCAATTGCTTTGTAATAAATGTGAAAGTGTCATCACAGTGTTGAATAAAATCTAATATGAAAAATATTAAAACCTTTTTCTCAGTCCCTTAAAGAGTTTAGGAGATAAAATACCAAAATAATAAGAAAACATGAAGGCATAGGCACATATAAATCCTTCCCAAGCTTGAGTTCAGCCTCCTCACAAGTTATGCTATTACAGAAAGTAGTTAATGAGTCTTGCTTTAGCAGTGACATACCAGTAAGAAAACAAAGTTTAAGTAACAGTGTCTTAGGCTATGATGTATACTTCCGTGAAAGCTCACCCTCAAAAAGAGTTCACCCTCAAAAAGCACAATAAATAGAATCCTTTCACTGAGAATACACTTTCCCTGACAAAATGGCAGAAAAACCTCATTTTTTTGATCCATAATCCCCTTGTTCTTAGTAATAAAATTTTATTTTGTTGCAAGGATTACATATTAAAACTTCTTATAATCAGCTAAAATATAGCTTCTGAAGTCTCTGTAAGTATCAATTGGTTAGATGACAAACTTCATTTTACTTTCACCAATTAAATGAAACTATCTGTAAAAGACAGCAAAGTCAATCTTTCATCAACCAACAAGATGGAAGAACAGGGCCTTACAGATTGACATTTTAAAAGTGCATGTCCCTGTGTGTGCTCATGAGAAGAAGAAAAGAGAGAAACATTAGTAGTCTAAACCTCATTCGCCTTGGTTATTTTGATCTTAATTAATCCACATCATGTTTCTGTCAAAAAGGGTCATTTGTAAAATGCCTTAGATTTGTCACACCTTTAATGGCCTCTGCTCAGAATTCTGAAAGATATTGATTAGACACATATTTGGCTTCAAAGGCACCAGTAATGTAGCGTCCCAATGAAAGAATATTCGAGAAAGTTCAAGTTTCTTTTGACAAAGTGAGAGATTTATCCTTCTGTTTTCACCTGGGATACTAGTCAAAGAGCCTGGGGTTTAGAAGTTCTCTTCAGTTTTTTCACATCCTCTTTTTAACTAATATGTCTATGTTCACCTAATGATTTTAATTCACTTTTGGAACTTAATTATCCCCATAAAACAGGAATAGAAAGGAGATCAAAAAAGTCAACAGAAAAGAAGATTTAACTTACATAATACAGGAACCTCTATTCCCAATTAAAATTAGCATTAGAAGTTAGAAGAACACACTCAGAAGACATTTATAGACTTGTAAATTCCATTTTCTTGCTGAAATTTTCCTTGACTGTTGGTATTTTCAGTTTTACCCTGAAACTATGAATATCTTTGTAATAGCTGAACTAAGGGACTAAAAGTAGGCTCTCTCAATTATATTCATGCAAGACTGAGGCTTTCCATTGCTATCTGGAAAACACTTTTAATGGAAAACTTTGAGAAATGTTAAAATGCTAGGAATATATGAAGTGAAGGTGAGGAAGAATGACACTTGGCTGTTCACTAAGCAATTGGGAGAAAGGAACCATTCATCTACCTTTACTCTTATTACTGAAAGAAGCAATCATCTCTCCAGGAAACCCTTTGCAGTCTGAGTATTAACACAAAAAGATGTTTCGTCCTTCCCTGGAAGTAGGTCATGAGATTGTGCAGAACAGCACAAGCACTAGAGATTGAATATTTCTTATTGCTCACTGAAATACAGCTTACAAACACACTTACGTAACTTCCTCTGTCAATATCATCAGACAATCCAATTGCAAAAATCCTGTAAATACAATTACAGAACATAATATCTAGCAATAGATGATCTAGAGATGATCTGTGACTCAAAGCTTTGTTCATGAGGCTCTGGCACATAGTTTGTGAGGTATGTGGACTAGAAAGTGGTATAAATTAAAGGAAGGACACAAAGCAGATAAAGAGAGAGCACACAAAAGCATAGAAAGGAGATGGTAGGCAGAGATGACAGTAAAGGGTTAAGGATGAATAAATCCATTTGGTAGTGGATTCATAAACTACAGTGAAGGAATTGAAGATTTTAATACCATAGAAATCCTGGAGAAGCTTTTGCTAGAAGGCAAAAAAAAGTTGTGATTATCAGATATCAGAGGATCACTGAAAAATCTTAGTTGAAAGGGACTTCTGGAGGTCAATGGTCCAGTCCCCAGCTCAAAGCAGGACCATCCTCAAAGCAATAAGGGGGCATAATACATCTAAAAGGAAGGGAGCAAAAAAGCAGGCAGAGCACAGGGCAGAGGGTACCAGAGATAGAGAACCGTTCTGTAGGTCTGGCATGTTTGGAATAGTTGGAATGTTTGGAAGGAAAATCAAACTTTTTATTCCAATGTGTGTCAAAAAAAAAAGGTAAATGCCTTTTTTTTTTTTTTTTCAGTACAGTGTATCAGGCCTCTTTGCCCCATCTTTAACGTGTCCTCTTATATGCCTGTCACCATTACCCAGTGTGGTCTTCCACTAGTCTGTTAAACTAGCATTATTTTCATAGAGATATAATGGAGATTCAGAGAGTTTACCTTTATTTGTTCTGCAGCTGCTTTGCAGCACAAAGAATTCATAAATACCTTACCAGTTCAAAAGAGTTCTTAAGGCACAAGGTATTATCACTATCTTTCTGGAAGCAGTTACCTCATGGGATCGTTGAGATTTGCAGGCAAATTTCCATGTTGACAGCCTACTCACTACAAAATCCTAATAGGGAAAGTATTAACACCACTTACCAAAACAGTCTTGAAGTTTGTCAGATTGTGTATACTACATAGATGTGCATGCAAGACAACAGCATGATTTACAGTGGGAAGAGAGAACGAGAATTAATTAAGAGGGACCTTACAAGCTTTTTTTTTAGTTTTTTTTTTAAAATAAAATAAACTCCATTTTTTTTCAGGTGTACAACTCACCTGCAATCTCCAAACCACTCTAATAATGGTCCTTGTAGTAGTACATTTTTGTTAATTAGACAAATTTCTTGCAGTAGTTTGGCAGATTTCCAGTTTTAAATAATCAGTGCTGACATATATTTCAGGCCTGTGTATTATAAAACAGCCAGATCCATTCTGTGTCCTATTAGCATTATGCCTCAAGAGTAGATTTTTCAAAGTGAATGCTCACTGTTTTAAGGGGTAACTGAAGCAGAAATATTGCTCTGATTCACCTACGCTAGGGACTTGCTTTCTTATGCTTGAGGCTTTTCCTGGAATAAGTAGTTCTTCTGCCAGAATACTAAATAACAGTAAAGTGAATGAATTCATTGAGTATCAGCCCCTCCACCAGCAAGTCCTCTGCAAGCTTACAGAAGTCCCTATCAACACAAGTCTTGAATCTTCTCTTCCATTAATTTCTGTGGGCAAACTTCAAAACCCCTATTTAAGAAGAAGAAAGCTTGCTAATACAGCTACTGCTGTCTGAGACTTCCTTGTCATTTTAACAAAATTCCCATGGGCTTTATGAAAATAAATGCTACCTGAATGACATTCAGAGTAACAGTTGTGACATCAACAGTCTTCTGTGGTTTTGGTTTTTTGCTTGTTTTTCTTTTTTTTTTTTTTGAAGTTAGACTGGTATAGTTAAACAGTTATTGTTACGAAAGACAAGTGAATAATTTAACCCAGAGACAGCCTGAACTATTTTAAAAGTGAAGGATTTTACAAAAAAAGAGGAATAATTTTACATGTTTTCATGATCTATAACAAAAATCTCCACCTAGCACAGGATTAGAATGCATCATCAATAGTAAATATTGATCTTAATCAGTACCTTAACAACTTTTTTTTCTCATTTTGACATATTTTCAAGACCTTATGAGGCAAGCCAATACCTAGGAAGTTCAACCAACTATCTATTCTGGTACTTTTTTAAAGAGAATTAGAAATCACTCATCACACTTCTCTAATAATGATTAGTTTTGACACATTAGAAGACTAAACATAGATCCAGGAAGGATAAAATATACTACAGAAACAGAACTAAAATGATGAAGGAATGTCTAGTATGTGACAGAGGTAATATTCAGAAAATATTGGGTTTAATTCAGGGTGGTGTATATGTAATAAACTAAATTTTCTGGCAAGGAGAAAATTATGCAGAATCTAGTAATAAGTATAATGTTCTATTCTGCTTTTTTAAGGTAGTGGGTACTTTTAAATATTGTTACCTGAAGTTGGCTAGAAAATGTTTTATTTTTTCTTACAGCAAAATTTGACTTTTCACTGACAAATACAAACCTGAAGGCGCTGATCACCTCTCTTGGATCATGCTAGTAGTGGTAGCAGTAGTAGCAACAGGAGCAATAGTAGGAATAATAGCACTGCAGCAGACTTAAAACATTTAGTGCTTTCAAGCTGGCAACTCCTTCTGCCTTAATGCAAGCAAAATTCTGCAGCTCATAGACAATGCTGGCGCTCACCTCCTAAGTAGATCAGGGCACCACAAAATATACTGGTTCTGTGGCCAGAAATGTCTGTTTTGAGATTCTGAGACTGATTCACAAAGCCCTGAGCAGGGAAATGCCAAGTGATCCTGAAGACTGCCTCTTCTCTGGGGACCCACCTTAGCAGCCAGGAAGAGCCATGCCCTACATCATCTTCAGATGACAACGTAGGAGTACCTTCATCATACCTTTCCCCAGAGAAACAAAGGAGAAGAAAATCCATCATGCCTAGAAGCCAACGACTAACCCAAGATAAACAGGGAAATAAGCACCGAACTTGGAATTAGAAACATCACTTCGTGAGCAGGATGGAGAACTAGCTGCCTTTTGACAACTGTTTTTTTTTTAATAGTTTTGTATAGGTGTTCCTTATTGCATTGATAAGTACATTTAAAACAATGGTAGATTCTGCTACAAATCATATTATTGTGATTTTATGGTCCATTAGTAAGCAACTTGCCAAGGTTGAAAATAAACTGTGTATCATTGGAAAGTTTGGACAGGGTACCAGTATTGTGTCTAGCTCTCACCATTAAAAAGATTTCATATATCCAGTTTGTCATTACTCCATGAGCGAAAGAGTCTTAAAACTCAGACCTTGTAGTTTTTAAAATCTACTTTTATCTGGTCCACATTTAGGGAAACACTTTTGTGGCAGATTCTGTCTCTTGGAAAAATAAAGTAATTGTTACCAATACCAAAACTCTTCTGAAACTGAGCTGGTAGGCAGAATGCAAGTGAGGTCAAAGATGAAGAATAAATAGGATTTTTTTCTTGGTGGGGACAGGGTTTCAGGTAACACTTTTATGTCTGGTTTTGTCATGTAGCTATAGAGATAATCATAAAGTAGCAAAACAATAGATAAGATGAAATTTCCCTGTACTGATGTTAAAAAAATTGAGTGGATTTCATTATTTAAGTGTACTTTGTATTGTTAAAAAAACATTAGTTTTGAAGAAAAAAATTATAGACCAAAAATCACTATGAGAAAATTTTATATTTAGTGTAAGAAAAAATTCACTTTAAGGAAAATCTAAGACACAAAGCTAGCAACAAACTCATTGGTATTAAACAATCATCCTGCTGTCCACCACACACAGAGGGTTAGGAGATTATAACACTGTAACAGCACTTTGTTCTGATTTAGAGTACTCTCTTTTAGATCCTGAAAAGGGTTCTTTTTCTAAAAAATAATTATTTGACACAAGGCATTAAAGTTATTCTTGATTATGGGAAAAAGTTCAAAATGAGAAAATAAAATGTCATCAATTCTTGTTCTTTCCTAATTCTTTCAATGCTGTATGCCAGGAAGATATCACTCCATAGACTTACTTCCTTCAGGCAATGCACATGTTGTTTTCATGTGTTTCAAAATAAAGAGAAATGAATTGTGTATTTTTGTCTTTTTTTTTTTACTTTTTGTAAAATAAATCTGTGTGCCTCTTAATAGCATTAACAGTTTATTCTGTTTACCTTACATCTCCACTCTATATTCAGTTCTCATTCTCAGTATGACAGTCTCATTTAGTGCTATCAGAAGTAACATATATTTTAATCTCCTACTGAAATCTTGGGAATGTCTTTTCTGCTGCAATGCAACCATAAAACATGAAAAAGAACTGGCAAAGTCTTCTCATAACTTGCTGTTCACTAATGGCAATATGAAGTGGCAATATCCCTGTGCACCTAAAGAAAAGATATAACTGCACCTCACTATAATTATATACTTTATCTCTTTATTTAATGTAATTATAGGGCTGTCAATATTCAAAATCTCAAGGGGTTTCATATGTCAGTGCTGGAACTTATTATTTCCCTCAGTGCGTCCTGTTTTCCTCTGAACTGTATAACTGTATCTTTCTGTTATTGTTTCTATTTGTACTAAAACTTACTGATGAAAAAACTGCTTATGTTATAATCAGAACATGCACTTTCATGTTTTTACCCTAATTCTTGCAAGGCAACTGTTCCAAACTCATTCTTGTTAGCTGTCTTGCTTTTTCATATATTTTAATTCTGAACACAGTTTATTGGCCATCCATGAAAATATCTCTGAAAGCTATTTCTTTGTGTATTTTTTGTAATCACTGTATTTTCCTGGGATCCTTTCAGTACCACATCACAGGGTATTGCATATTTTGTCAATGAGCTATTGCTCTAACTCAACACTTCGGTATCTTATTCCCTGAAGCTAGTATGAGGAATATGAATGGAGAAGCAAATATGGAAGACATATAAACAAAGACAACTATGTTTAGGTTTTTTTCCAACATCTGACTGTGTCTGTTAGCGTTGAAGATTTTTGTTTTGTCTGTAAAATCAATTGCATAATGATGTCTTTGAAGTATTTTGATTTCTAATACACTGTGGTATCAAAGATCTGTATGTGCAGTATCTTTTCATGTGGTCATTTTTTACTGTCTGTTGCTAGCAGTTCTTAAAGTCTGGGGAATCTGACAGAACCTGGCAGGAACCCTATTATTTCAGTTCTCCTGTTCTCCACAGCCTCTCCACAGCTTTATGGATTAGGAACTCTTTATGGACCCTTCAAAATAAGTTTGCACATTCATTGCATTCAAGTTGGTCCTTTAGGTAAACAGTGGCAAATTATCTGCTTTTCCATTCTCAGCCATGGCAGAGCACTCTGGAGACACTCAGGAACACCACAACTTCATCTCGAAAAGACTGATGACCTAGTAAACCCAGAAATCTATTTTACACACTGGTATACTTACCAGCTGCATACGAGAAACGTGAATAATTCCCAATAGAAAGTATCTTCTAAATCTCTGAAATGGAAACTTTTGGATCTGCCCTGAAAAAGCACTTATCTTGCTTTCAGAAAATCACATTTCTTATTACAGCCACAGACATTCTTATTATCCGTCTAAATGTCCAGTACTTTATGAATCCCAGTAATCTCTTGGTGTTAACATCATCTGAAAGCCATATCTAGAAGCTGGTTTGCTCTGTGCCTATTGAGCAGATACTGAACAGTCAGTTCACTTGTTAGAATTAATATCTAGAAGTTTCCTGACACAGTCTTCCTTGCTGTATTTCTAAGTAGAAACTTCTAGTGAAAGCTATAATCCTCACTTTGATTTTCAAATCAAGACATTCTGTGATTCCTTCAATCATCAGTGTTTATTTCTCCCCACAGCTTTTATTCCTTCTTATTGAGCATAAAGACTTCAAGGATACTATTATTTGTCTTATTTGCCTACTGTTTTGAAAACTTTGAAGTACATGTTTATTTTTCTAACTGAAATTGACTCTGGAACTGGCAGAAGTCGATCCGTTCATATTTTAGTGCCATCTTTCTCTTGCAGGGGCTGTGATTTGGGGGTTTGCTGTTAATGCTGCCATTGCTTTTGTTATCAGCACTACTACATTCTAGAGAGAAACCTTAATTGAGTTGCCCACAATTATTTTTACGGCCACCTATTTTCTTTGAGAATACACCAGTGTTTGTGAGAAATAGTTGTCCTTTTTCTTCTCCCCATTCAAAACACAGATCCCAATGTCACAAAGTCACAGAATGGCTGAGATTGAAAGGCACATCCATAGATCAGCACGTTCAACTCCCCTGCTCAAAGCTGGGGCCACTAGTGTACATTGCTCTGGGCCATGTCCAGTTGGGTTTTGAGTATCTCCAAGAACGGAGACTCCACAACCTCTCTAGGTGACCTGTCCCAATTTTTGACCAATCCCAGAGTAAAACCATTTTTCTTCTTATGTTTGAATGGAATTTTCTGTATTTCAGTTTGTGCACATTGCCTCCTGTCATTTCACTGGATACTACTCAGATGAGTCTTTCCTCATCTTTGCTCATCTTTACTCACCTTCTTTACTCCCCCTATCAGGTATTTAAACACACTGATAAGCTCCTTCTGAGCCTTCTTATGTTCAGGCTGAACAGTCCCGGGTCTTTCAACCCTTTGAGCCTGCCATTTCAGACAATTTTCAATCAACTTCACTGTTCATTTATCTAGCCCATACTTCCATGTGCCTTGTTCTTACATGAGTTTCTCTCAATCTTCCTTAATTCTCAGCAGCTAGAGCGGTTATCTGGGAATCTGAATCACTTCCTATCATTGTGTGCTATCATTACAAAGAATGCTAATTGACAGATCCTACACCAGTCCTTAAAATAGCTCAGCCTTAACTTCTTCTGCTCCCAAAGGAACAGCCATTCACTATGACTGTATCTCTTTCCTCTAAATCAGTCTTTCATCTGTTAGAAAACTTTGTGCACTTGCTCTGTATTTTCCTATTTCCATTACTCTTGTCAAAGACTTGGTCAAAAGCCTTTAATAGAGCCAAGCAAATTCTATCTCCTTCCTCTTTCAAATACTCTTTTATAAACTTTTTCAAAGAATTCTAACAAGCTAATGAAATGTGAATAATTCTATGTGAAACCGTATTTTATAATCCTATCACCATCAATCTGTAGTCCTTCCCCCTGCCCCAAACATAGTCTGTAGTTCCTTCAATATAAAATATAGTATTATTTTATCATCTTTCTTATTCCCTAATACCACAAGGAGTTTTCAGGAAGTACTAGTACGGAAACAAACCAACAGCTTCAGTGCTGTGCCCTGGACACCAAAATCCCACTCTTCCTCACTGTATGCTGCTGTTAAAGAACAGTGCATGTTAAAGAAAAACAGGATTGCCCCATCCATTTTCATGGCAATGAACTCTGGTGTGATTTAGGAAGTTATCTGCAAAACCAGAAAAAATCACTGATCATTATATCAACATGGAAAGTGGTAGAACTTCCGCTGATTTCAGAGGGGACATTTAATCAATGAGGAGTGTATGTTACATACTGAGACTAAAAGTGAAAGTAAATGTCTTATGAAAGGCTCAGAAACAATAAGGTTGAAGCATGAGGATATCATACGTTTGAGGAAATTGAGAAATATGATGTGGATTCTAAATTTCTTTTGCATAGAATAAGCACAGCTACAAATAGCTGCCCAAAGGATGATCAGTAGAAACTGAATTCTGTCAGTGAAGTGTAGCGTGAAGTCAAGAGAGGAAAACACTTCAAGAAACTAACTATAACCGTAACATTATTTCAGCAGAGCACCTCTTATTGTTGAAGCACTACGTTCTCTCTGGGCCTTGCAGATTCTGCTAAGCAAATGGTGTCTGAAGCTACAAATGCCTTCCACCATGTCAGATGAACTTGAAGACTGCCACTCTCACAGCTAAATAACATTCTGGTCATAGCCTTCTGCTTATTTTTCAGCTTTAGTCTTAGTTCTGCAATTCCTTGTGCATTGACTTGAAAGTGAATGCCATAAAAGGCTGTAGATATGGGATAGATAACTCTTAACATAAGAGCTTTGGCCTTGATGCACTATATGCAACATAAGCTCCTTCTTCCACTGTAGATCCAACTACCGATTTCACAATGGATTTCACTGTTGATTTCACAGCAGTGTTGTAATTTTCAAATTGCTGTAGGTAAGAAAATGGCCAAAGAAGTAGACACAAGGAAAGGCTGCCCATCATTTAGGCTGCCTGTCAGTCTGCCTGCCACCCGTCTCTTCTCCACTGCTGTTTCTTCCTTTATTCATAACTGAATTGTTTTTCAAACTGACATTATAGATTCACTTATCTTTCCAATCCCAATTTTAACAGTAAGAAAGGCAATGCAAGGGAGAAAAAAAAAGAATGTTTTCCTGTAACAAGTTGCACCTGGAATGGAGAATTCTAAGCAGGCTGTCTTAAAAAAAATGGCATTCCATCCTCATTATTTGTTCTATTCTCTTTTACTTATAAACATAATCCTTCTCCATTCTCCATACTACTGGTACACACAGCATGGTATGTGTACTTCATTTGACTATGTGAAATAAATATTGTATACAAGTGCCCTGGTTTCAGCTGGGATAGAGTTAATTGTCTTCCTAGTAGCTGGTACGGTGCTACAACAACAAGCTACATTTAAGTTTAATGCTATTGAGATTTATTTCTGCAAAATAATTACATTTGGATGGCTTCCCAAAAAGACTAGTGACTACTACTTTTTTCAGTGTGTCCCAATGTGGCTTTTAAACCTTAATTCAAATTAACACTTACTATGCACCTGCTTATGATTAGGCTTAAATTATATTTTATTTCATGCTGCACTGAAATAACATGTTATATACAAAGACAGTCAAGCACACTGAAGTGTCAGTGGTTACCTCTTTTAAAAGGCTAACCATAACCTCTAGATTTTACCGTTTACAATAGAAATTTACTTAGTTCAAAATGTCAATTTAGTTGCAAAAGCAGGTACAATGATAAGAAACCATTTGTTGTCCTTATAAAATATGTACATGCTGTTAATTCTGCAGCATGTGCTAGTGATGTAGCAGCAGAACAGATTCCATTTTAACCTGGAGACGAAACAGATGAAAGCAGAAGGGGCTCAATAATGTCAGGCACCCGTTACAGGTAAAACCTGTATTGCGTTACCTGGCAATGACCGAATACACCAAAAAAAAGGAAAAAAAAAAAGAAAAGAGAAGGAATAGACATAAAAATAGTTCACAGTTTTGATCAAAATCACTGCCACTGAAAGACCATATCAAAAAGAGTACTTAGCAGGACTGGATCTATTGATCCAGGTTGGGATTTTTTTTTTTTTTTTCATTTGGTTTGTCGAGTTTTTTAACTTTAAAACTTTGACTCTGCCAAAATAAAGACCATGTAATAAAACGGTTAACTGAAATGTTCTTTAAACTGTCCTTGCCATGTAAAAATATTTATCTGGGACTACTCAGTCAGACATTTCTTGACTGTTGCAGGGCTTATCTGAGGCAAGGGAAATTCATCAGACTTTGAGACCTTTCAAATGCACAGGCAAGTACTTACTGTACCTTCACTTGGCAATTTGACTATTAAAAGGCCAAAGGTATACCCTGATAATTAGCAACTTCTAGGCACCTGTCAGATATAAATTAATATTGGCATATTTAACATGCAATTTGCTAAAATAGGTTAACAGCAGATACAAGAAGGAAGGATGAATTTTTCAGACAGTACTATATAGTGTTATCTTCTAAGATACATGAAACACAAATGGGACAAGATGTTGATTTTAGGACACTGAATGCTTGGAACTGTTCCTGGGTAAAACTGGCAGCCTTCTATCACATACAGAAAAGCATGGTACATTTACATAGGTGGAATCACACAGGTATGTGGCGTTTTGTTTATTTGTTCTGTGGAATTAGGGAATTTACACACACAGAAAAAACTCTCCGTTATCCAAACTGGCTAAAAACCCAATGGTGTTAAAAAGAATGTAACATCTCAAGATAGTGTTTCTTAAAATCTGAAAATTATTATTTTCCTTTCTAATTTTTTGATTTAATGCTATGTGCCAAATATATTATTTACCTATCTCAGAAGCAGCCACCGTAATGTTGTACCAAGGTGTCTCCTCTCTGTCAAAGATCTTGGCAGTCTTAATGGTCCCAGTACTAGCATCAATGGTGAAATACCTATCTTCTTCTGTGTTATGATCAATGAAATATCTATGAAGAAATAAAACAATAAATATATACTCATTGTAGTACGTATAATCCAAAGTAACAGAAACTACATAAGAACATTACTTTCAAGCTTTTAAAATCATAGAAATTTTTAAAAACACCCTAAGAAAAATTCTTTATTATGGAGACACCCAAAATAACCCCATATTTCATTTCTTTCATAATGTTACATTTCTTTTGATACATAACAAGGTTTCCACTGTGAGTTACAAAGATATAAATAGCTAACAGATGACATTTTACACAGCACTATACAATCCTGTCAAAGGTAAGATATACATCTATTTTGACTGAAAAGTCATAAAATGCAAAGGCAGAAAAGAAAACAGATATTAAGATATTATTCTTCTGCTTATTTGCTTGTCACTGCAAACCAATGTGCTCAGTCCCGGTACCTGTTTTGAAGCATGTCTCTTCTGACGACATGATGACATAAGTCATTTTGAACGTAACCCTTACAGACTAGTCGCAGAAAGGGCCGATTCCCAGAGCTGCAACCGACACTAGCCTAGAAGCAGAACTAAGCAGCCCTGCTTAACTCCCTTGGCTTCTGGGCACTTTCCCTAGCTGAGAAAGTAAAAGCCTTGAAATGGGTAATGGAAGCAGAGGGAGGGAACACAGAAGAAGAGATTGACAAGACCTTTTTTTCTCAAAGCCGGAATAATTTACAACAGCTTTTAACAAATGAAGCAATTACAGACCCCTATCAAGCCTTCTTCACTAACTTCAGACTTGATGAAAAACATAAGGAAAAAGATTCTAAGTCTTTTATACACCATAATTGTTTTTCCTGATAATTTGTCAGCCCTGCTTTCATTCTGTGAAGTTTTTAATATATGGAAGCTATATATAGGTCAAAATGATTTATTTGTCACATCCAATTGCTCTTATTTCTATATCACCAAAAGTGTAACTGCCAGCTAATAAAAAGTGGTACACATAAGAGCTGCCAAGCTCAAAAAAAATAAAAATAACTTCAGTTTTATTTCTCCCACAATGTACTTATTTAAACTATTTGTGGGAAGGAAAAACAAACAAGCAAACAAACATTTCACTGAATGATATATTAAAGTAAGATATGACATGTGAAAAAGCAAAAGAAATAAAGCACTAGAGAAGGATGCAGCAATTTCAGTGAGTGACCTTAACTGGTCTAGGATAGGACATTCAGTGGAAAAGCCAGCTAAGATTTGATGACTTAGGTTAGATCTTGCTTGTTGGAGAGAACCTGAACCCACTTCTCTCACTTGCAAGAAGTATTTTACATCTGCTTTACAATATGCTATTTTGGCTTGTGGCACTCAAGATTTTCTTTTCATGCTTCCAGTATTTTCAGCAATTAAAGAACAGTAGGTCAGGCACTGGAAATCAAAGCAGCCAAAACTAGGCTAGAAAATAATTCCTTCTTGCCCGCTCTTCGTCTTTCCTTTCGACATCACGAAGAGCAAAACAGCTCCCATATGACTGTGGGAGCTGTTGGAGAGACTGCAGACCTCAGTTTCCACCCATTTTATGTTTCTCTGGAATAAGGATTTAACTTGCTGTCTCCATCTGAGCTACAGTCAGAACCTATGTGTGGTTCATTAACTACCAAAACCTGAGAATACCTCATTCTAAAATACACCAGAAGTGCTCAGTAAGGACACTTTGGATGTGCAAGATGGCAGCTGAAGTTGCTTTAGCCAAGTAACACACTCAAACTGCCTTCATATCTTTCAGCTAGATACTGGTTGCAACAAAGATTGTAATTTCCTTCCCCTCCTACCCTTCCCTCCACCTCTACTGAGCTGCTTTTCAATGCCTTTTCTAGACTGCAAAAAGGTATACTGCAAGTTTTGAATTTCAAAGAGTTACTTCAAAAGTGAATTTTCACCTTAATTCAGTTGACTGTTTCTTCTTCCTTAGAATGCATTCATTTAAAAATGAATTTATAATATTCACTGCAGATATTTGTTTAGACATTTACTCACGACAATGCTGTGCGAATTAGCATGCTTTTAACCACTAAATCAGCACATCTGAATTGCATGGCACAGGTTAATAAAGAGACTTAATAACAAGACATGCCTAGATAAACAGCTCTCCATAAACTGTTTACGTCCAAACCAGCAACAGAAACCAATCTTGAAGAAACTACATTAAAAAGGATCATGAATATAGAAAACCTATTAGTCACACTATCTGAAGAGAATCTGAAGGAAATTAAATACCAAAACTCAATCCTGCTAGCACTGAGAAATGCAACATGTGCTACCTTTTTACTAGGAGTCACTCAACAGAAGGGTGTTCCCAGCTTCCACCCATGTCCTTTTTCCTTCTTCTGACCAAAGCAAGCCCCTGGCTCCTGTGACGTCGTTCCTCACTTTCTGTCTTTTAGTGAAGCAGTGCTTCAGCGGCAACAGATATTCCCACCATTTTTACTGAAAACTAAAAGCGTTTGTGTGAATTAGGAACTAAAGAGAAATATATATGCAAGATGGGCCTTAGGCAGAAGGGCACTCTACACATGTTTATCAGTTTGCGATATTAAAGTAGTCAGCCTCTAATAATACAGACTGCTTAAAAATGGAGAAAGTTTTAAACGGTGCTAAAGGAGTTTAGGAACATTAATGATTTCCAAACCTTCTAGGAGGGCTTCTGAAGCTAAAACCCATAAGCATTTTCAGAATCTCTCTCCCTAAATTCTTCAGTCTTAAGATAATATTAACATCAGTTTGTCCCTTGACAGACAAGTGTCATAGTCTGTTACTAGTCCAGTATGTCTCTCTCCAGTTAGTGTGTTTTAAGGAAGAGCCTCGAGTTTGAGTTTTTGTTTTGCATTTTTGTCTTTTTTTTTCTTTAATCAAGTCTTTAGCTTATCCTTTCATTATGCTGTTTTTATTTATTACCCTATTTACCAACTGCAAAGAAGAAATCTGTTATAAATTTCCACTCTGGCTACAAACCTGCTATTGCTAATGAACTTCCAAAGCCATGTTTCAACCAGATATGGATTCACAGGTCACAGTACTTCTTTGGGTTTTCCTACTGAGACACAGGTAGATAGCCATTTCTCTAATAACAAGTGAAACTGGTTACAAAGAAGCGCTTAAAAAAGGTCATGGGAAGAGGACAGATCTTCTGTCAAACGAATTACACCTTCTAAAGACTTATCAATTAGAAATCAAATGCCATTATAAGGAAACTTGTTTAGTTAAAAATTTAAGCAAAGAAACTTTCTCAGAAAGAGATGCTCCAACTCAAAGTATAGAGATATTTTTCTTCTTTTAAAAAATAACTTCGAAAAAGAAGTGTAAGCAACAACTGCACAGGGTGAGGGACGGAGGTATACCAGGATGGACAGTGAGAGAACTGATCATCTGCAACTCTCTGTGTTTGGCCAGCTGGAGAGCAACAAGAAATGGCCCATAGTGGGACATAACACTGGTGCATGCTTTTTATCTTCTCTCTGCCTCCTCGCAGCAGCACTCCTCATGAACCTGGGAACCGGCAGCATCCCCTTGAAGCCAAATGAGGCAGTGGGGAGACATTCTGTTGCCATGACTGTCTTGCACTACGCTACCTCCCTTCCAGGGCCAATCTATTTCCCTGCAGTTCAAACAAACTTCTCCAGAAGAGAAAAACAATTGTGAAGTGAGAGTCAGAAGTTGGCTGCCAATACAGCAGGTAACCAATTTTCTCCCTGCAGCGTGTCTGGTAGATTAAGGAGACTTTGGAAGTTCCAGAGCTCCTCAGCAGAAGACTACTACTGAGAACTACAGCCTTCAACTGTGCTTTCCAGTCGTGAAAATGAAATACATTTGAAGAGAGCTTGGAGAAGGTAATCCCTCTGTTTACCTTTCCTTTGCTTTTTTTTCAGACAGGCGTAGCATAACTTTGAGAAAAAATACTGTTCCTCTCAGAGCATTTGCAGGAACTGGGTTTGATATGCTGTTCCCACTGAGTTAGCTCTGGTGCTGGCTGCCAGCTGACATCCATCAAGCTGATCAGCAGTACTGTGTTGTTTCCCATACGGGACTCCCGGCTCACCTCTCGTACCGAAATCTCAGCTCCGCACAAGTGGCAGCCTTCCCTCTCCTTGTCCTGAAGATGTGAGGTGGCAGATCCCGGGAGGCACAGGGGAGTTGCAAGCAGTGAACCGCTGCCTCCCAGCACAGCCTCTGAGCGGCAGCCGCTACTGGTTTGCATTTCATGCAGAAGTTGGCTTCCTGCTCTTCTCATTCCCATCCCCTATGCATTGCTAGCTCACTGCTTACCTTGGACACTGGAAAATGGGAATGCTGCTCATTTGAAGGAAATGAGCCATTTCTGTATACACATCTTTTCTAGCTGACAATTTCTGTCTGCATGTATTAACCACTGATCATCTTTTCTAGCTAATTCTGCCAGTAAATGTAGGCTAAGAACAGCCCACACCCTTAGAGGCATAATTCAGAAGTCAAAGCAAGATAAAGGTTTGTCTTCTTTTCCTGACTTCTCTTCAGAGGATTACAACTGTCCAAATGCATTTCAAGTAGATGTGTTGATGGCAGAGCTGTTACATCGAAGTTGCTTTTTATTCAGAGAGATTAACATTCAGATTCCAATGCTGCTAAGAAATAAAGTGCAGTCAGTGTCACATAAGAATCACTTTTTGTTCCTAAAAAGGTTTACCAGCTAAAGAATGGTCTTCTACTTACATATTTTCTTTTTTTTTTTTTCCCCTCCTCATACTAAAGACTAAACCAAATAAAACCAAGATTGATAGATTTAGGCCTATTTATTGGAGTTGAATGGCCCTGTCAAAAGACTACACTACAGAGATGTTCAGATATGAAGGCTGACTCATAAAACCATAAAAGAATTTTAAATACTGGAGGCATTCTGAAGTCAGTGGAAATTATAGAAACATACAGATGATGTCCTGGCATGAAAAATCAGGCTCTCAGAGTCACCATATAAAGATGATTTGTCAGTGTTTTCTCTCACAGCTCTAAGTGAGGGATGGAGGTGGCTCCGGTTGCTGTGAGATTTTGACCACCATCCCGAGCTGGATGCTTCCTACTCAGAACAGCTGTCAGAACAGCTTACCAGTTCCTGCACAGAGAGGTGGACATTTTTGTTAGTGGGAGGTCTGAGACACATAGCTTGACAAGAATCCAAAATAATTTGAGGCCTCAGGGAACAGTCAGCAACAGATCTCCCACCTCAACACTATAAAGTAATGTTTTAAAATGGTTTCTTCCTGTGAAGACAGACAGAGAATCAGGGAAGAAACTGGAGAAAAATTCCCCTCTTTCTCCAGCCGTTCAAAATAGGGCGTCCTTTTTCCGTTTTGATTTACTGACAATCTTAGAGAAGAATAATTCCAGAGGAATACAGAGAGCAAACAAATGAAGGAGATGAGACGGAGGAGGACACAGCTCCTCTCTGCTAACTGTGAGCCACTGACATACCCTGGTAAGATATTAGTCTGTCTCTGTAGGTGTTGATCACAGGCTTATGACAGTGTCATGCTTTGAGGGTCTGAGAAGAGTGCAGGACAGATGTCTGCCTTTGCCTCCACAAGTGCAGGGTGAGCAAGATCCGGGGGGGATGTTCCCCCACGGGGCATGCGAGGGAGGGACGGTAACTCTACACGATGGCACTGATCTCAGCAGGCTGCCCTAAGCACAGCTAACAAAGCATCCTGTGCACAGGATAGCAGAAAACAAACTGACCTTATTCCACTTATATGACACTCAAAGAGCAAGTAAGACAAGCGAGTACAACTAGGTGAAGAGGCTTTTATATTTTCCAGCAGGGGATCAACCTTATCCCCTCTCCCTACTGACAGTAGGGGGGAGCGGCATAGAAACTGATGCTGAGCTCAGAGGACAGGAAGAAAAAAAAATATTAAAAATACAATTTTCATTTTCAACCTTGCCCCCCTGATCCCCTCGCACAGCTCTCTCCTGCACCTCCCTTCACTTAATATACTGATCTTGTGTGACCAAAATTTGAGTGACTGAGTTTGAATCAGAAGTTCAAGTTTTATTCTACCTCTAGTAAATATAAACTTTACATCAGAAAAATAGTCTACAACCAGAACACAACACAGTGTCTTTATGTCTCCACAACACTTTATGTCTTTAAGGTTCTCAGAAAGAACAACAGGAGTACATGAAACTCCATGGGTATGTTCTTTCATCTACATATGAGCATGCCTCTTAAAATACCTTTTGCTGAAAATTAACACGACTTTCTAAAGGCTGATGCCAGAAAGTATTGAACTTATTTCTATCTTTTACTACCAATGCAGAAAAAGTTAAAATAAGTTTCTCCGCCTACTGCAGGAATTGAAGAACAATTTCCTACACCACATAAATTGTTATAATCCTATGTACTTGTCATTCATTAATTTTTCAGTATTCGATCTGAAAGAAAGGAAGAAGAGGCTGTCAATTTAAATCAAACTAGGGGAAGGCAACTTTGAATTCATTACAGCTTCTAGATACCAGGTATGGTGTTGGAAAGCACATTTTTGTACTCATTAGTGTAACATGTATCATAACCATTATGATACATCATCCATTATAAGGCAATACCATAAAAACATTAGAAAAGTGAGAAGCCAGAATCAGGGCTGACGTACTTTTATTCTTCACTAACTTAGCACAAACTTAACAGTCTGATATTCACAAAAAAAAAAAAAAAGAAAAAGCAAGAAAAAAAAAGAAAAAAAAAGAAAAAGCTTTTTCTGACTTTGTTCTTTTTGTTTGCCACTTTGTTTTTATTGTTTTGTTGTTGGTTGGCTGGTTCTGCCTTTCCCAGAAGTAAACCAATTCCTTTCTATAAAAGAAAACCATGTGCACTTTTATGTTTCATATTTATTTCTTCTGTGTTTTACTGCTTTTTTAACAGTAGTGTCAAGAGCACAGTGAAGGAAGAAGTTAATTTTCTAATGACATCAGGAAGGCAGTAGGACGACTTTAGTTTCCTACAGCTAATCGATTTCAGTTCTAGCGGATAAAATTCATTATAGTAAGGTAGATTACAGACTGGTTATGGTCCAACACAAAAATGATTTGAATTCCAATGTATTAATAGAACAAAACCTACTCAACCTTCCAAGGATCCAACAAAATATAAGGTTATTTTTAACCAACCCACAATAGACATCATTCTGAAAAGGGAAGGTGCTTACATTTCTTATCGTTTGACACTACCATCACATGGAAAGTGCTGATCAGTACCCGTACCCTGTTCACCGGGAGTCTTCTGTTAAATAGCTGGGAAGAGCCCATTCCTGCCCAGAAATGCAAACAACCCAAGTCAAACATAGTAAGTGGGAGTAAAAAATTACCAGAGGCGACAGAGGCCCCATCATTAGTGCTCAAACAGTGATCTGCCTCCTGTACCAGTGCATGACAAAGATTGCACAACAGCAACAAAAGCAGTGAGCTGACGTTAGAGTATTTCTAAAATAGTATGACTTATTTCTCAAAAACTACTCTTACCAGGGTACAATGCTAATAAAGACTTTCAGTTCCTTATAGGACAGTATCAATCTGGGATCGAGCTAATATGAGGGAACTTGCCCATGTCATGCAACTATTTTCACTATTATATGAGAGTTTCAGAAAGTATCATGGTCTTAAAACTATGCCTTTGCTCTTTTCTGAATCACTAACTTGGAGGAGGCTTAGGGAACAGAAGCAACATTGTTTTTCTGAAAACCACTCCACTGAAAACAGACCAGATGCAGTCAGAAAGCTCCAAGGATCATCGGGAGTATGTGTTGTAGCTAGATGGACTCGCCACCCAAAAATCACCTACAAGAAGATGGCAGGGTTTCGACAGGCACCACCGCTGCCCTGAGGCAGTACTAGCAGCCTAGGGCTGCTCCCAGTGCACAGACGCAACTTGCCAATTAAAAGCTGTTTTCACCCCTAATCTCCAGGAAAGTCTTCTGTGTATGGGTTCAGGAAGAAAAAAGATCATTTCTAAGTAAATATGGAGAGATTTAAAATGAATAACATACTACAATAAAATTATAATTAAAGCATTTAATAGTCATACTTTCTTTCATATTGTACGGGGAAATTTCAAGACCTGCTTGCGCACTAGGTATTATTATAAGACATGACTTAGCCCTAATCTTTTCAAGCAACTAAAGACTTTAGTATGGAAGCAGACTACTTGACACAATGCAATGAAAGGGGATTAGTTTCTCATAAATGTTCCAACAAGGCAGTAATCCCTGTGAATTAATTACAATTTAGGATGTCTTCCATTGATTTAGAACACATTTTTTAAAGTAAATCGCTGTTTTTCAAACCACTCAAAAAATCTTTATCTTTAGAATTAATACATGATGGAGTTTTAATATCTTTTTTATGCTTTCTATGATTATGTTTGCTTTTCATATTTCAAGAGAATAATAATCTTTTATTTCAAAACATAGTATTTTAAAAAGTTTCCCTGAAAATGCATTTCTATCTATTTGAAGAAAAAAACCCAACAAACCCTTAAAAAGAAAAATCCTTTAAAACAGCCCAAATTGCCAACCAGATAACATCTGAATAAAAGAAACCTCTAATAGCTACATTTGTTCTTACAGAGGCTCTTTTGTTGGGGTTGAAAAAGCAAAAACACTAGTACAAGCACTGGCACAAAGTCAGTGCCCTCTGAAGACTGTTCAGCTCAGGAACAAGCTGAAATCACTGTGATGAAATTGCAGTGAGGAAATAAGGACAAAAAAGCCCTCAGCTCTCTCTCTACTGATAACAATAGAGGTTCTTATTTATTTTGGGGTTTAGCTCAAATAACTTTTTTAAAAAGATTTCCCTTCAGCATTTTAATTACTGTAACTACTCCTCTAACCACTATTCTGGTTATAAGAATCATTCCTGCCACCAAAATCAACTGTTACTTAATTGGGCAGTGACCAAATCACAGCACTGTATCTCTCTCAGCAGCTGGACAGTAGAGAAGTGATATGGTTGTAACTGTGTGTGCCTAATGCTTTATCAATCTCACACACAGCACTGAGCGTCCTCATAAAGTGGAAAGGATGCCCAAGTGGATTAGGAAAAACTGTTAAGCAAATCGCTGCTCCGTAGCTTGTCCTGTAGACTCACAGCACTTGGAGATGTATCTGAGCCATTTGGCTGAGGAACCATTACTCCATTGCTCCCCACAGATCAGCTGTGCAGGTCCTATCTGTAGCTGTCTTCCCTGGAGGCTGTGGGATCTGCGCCTTCCAAAAAAGTGACATCGAATCTTCCTGGTTTATTTTTATAATCGCTATTTTTATTTTGAATGAACAAGGAACTGTGTGGCAGCGAAGGATAGACGTGATCTCATCACCCTCAGACTACCTTTCAGACGAACAGCGGAGGCGTTTCTTGCAAACCAGCACAGAAGGACGTAAGCGCACTGTGGGCACGCTTGTGAGAATAACAGCCTCCTCCGAGCCGCTCCTGTGCTCCCCGCTGCGAGCGGCGCGTGGGGCACGACCCTGCCTCCCGTGGAGCAGCAGCTCAGCCCGGCCGGCCTGGCCCGCTTCTCCGGTCACGCGCCACTTCCAACCCCGAGTTTCCCAAGCCGTGACCCAATCCTGAAACCACACAAAGCCCTTCTGCACCGTGTCAGCGTTCGTGTGTGAAGGGAGGTGAGGGAAGCGGGGGTTAAAGCTGCCCGTTCCCAGAGCAGCCCTTCTCCTCCGGCAGGAGGAAGGTCGAGGAGAACCTAAGGATGCACCAACCTGGTCTGGTGCCTCTTCAGAGACCCAGGCACCAACGTGTTAGTCCAGGCCTCGGAGGATCGGCGTCTTCATGAAAAGCCCGCCCGCTCACAAATGACATTCACCATCAGTTCCGCTGACATGGATAAAGCCTGGCTGGGAAGTGGACCTGGTCACAATCTAATGATCTGTCAAGGATATCTGAGCTGCTACTGCCCTCGCCGAACCCCTCCAACACGTAACTCAGGGCTGGCTGCTTTCAGAGCTTCACGATTCGGTATGTTTTGCTAGCACTTTATTTTTTTTTCTCCATTGAAACAGAGAGAGATGGAAGGAACAATGCAAAAAGCAATGTCAATGGGGGGGAAAAGTAGGATAGACAAAGGTAAGGACATAATATGGATATTCAATATTCTGGCCTCAATCACTGGTTACAAATTCCTGTTTGGAAAAAAAAAGACCAATAAAAAAAAAAAATATTTGGAAATATTTTTCCTTCCAATCCCTCCATCTCCAAATTATTGCCCAATTCACCCAGAAAAATCTATTTCTGGCCTTCCCAGCCTTTGTACAAACTGCTGCTGCTTCCCTTTTACAACGGTTGTCTTACCCCTTTCTAGACAAAACTCTTAGGTGCCACAGATGGCTGAATTATGGAGGAACTAGCCAAATCTGTACTTGCCCTTCCTACTCCCAAACTACCATGATGACTAATCTGTCTGACTGTGTTAGCTGTTGTTTCAGAATTATAGTATTAAAGCTACAGGCACCTGGCAGCTATTTTTAGTGAAATTTTCTCATTTATGTCATGATTTACACACAAATACCACAGTGTCAATTTTTCAAAGGCAATAACTTGCTATGAAGAAATTGTATATATTGATTGTCTGACACTAAACATTTTGAATCTTAGGCTATTAGCACAAGAGAACCATAAAAATCTGATGCTTTCATTGTTCTGCAAAAATTGTTTCATCTTACCAAGACTATTACACATACCCAGCAGATTTCAACTCAGTCAGGAGACTAAAAATGCCCAATTAGCTTAAGAAACACTGTTTTCCAAGTATATAGTCACATGATTTCCACAGAGGCCGTATCATTATGTCATAAAAAGGAGTAGCATCAAATATGTTTTCATGAAGAATTTTTTTTTCTGAAACATTTTAAATCCACTTCCATCTTCAAGACAAACATTCATGTATTGTTTCACAAAATTCTCACACTGCACGTCAGTTCAGAAAGTAACTCATTCTACAAATGAAGCCAGTAAAAAATGTCACGTGATCTTATCATAGATGAAAACATGTAACTGAAAACTTTACTCTAAACCAGTAATGAATTCAAACCCCAATTCCAGAGTGTCCAAGGTTAAATCCAAATGCTTTTAAATTTGGAAGAAGTCAAATTAACATCCATATATATATATTTGACATCGATGCTTTTTCAAGCTTGTTGTGGGGTTATTTCCAGCTTGACTTCAGTTCCTTAGTTCAGACCATGACCTATTTCCAAGCCAGTTCTGTTAGTATAAGAAGTATTCTGGCCAGAGCAGTGACACAGACATCTTCCTTTTTTTTTGCCCCCTTTTCTTTTTAATGAGAACATTTTCTTTAAGAATGAATTTCATTAAAAAGACTATCAAAATCTTTCCTTCCTAGTATGTTACGTATTCATTTAGTTTTCCAATGATGTATCTGATGCTGCAAGTTTTTGTTTCTCAGCACTTCTCTTTGCCCTGGACCTCGCAGTTGGAGATGACATGACATAACCCTAGCAACATCAGTGGCCTGCACTATTACACCCATTCTATTCTTTTGAAACCCCACTAAAACTGAAGCATATTATAAAATAATGGCTTCCTCCTCAAACACAATTTTGCAAAAATTATACTGCTTGTCTGTGAGGAAAGGCATACCTAAACAAGTTCATGTCTTCCACAAGCACCTGGGCCAGCTACGGTGGGGCAAGCGTGCAGAGGACCAGCACAATACTGGCACGACAGGGGAAAACCAGCATCGTGATCCCGATCAGACTTACCACTAGTGGCAGGATACTGACTGGCAGCAGGGCAGCGAAGCGCACCATTTCATATGATGTGGTAACAGATACTGGCCTTGTTCGTGGGCCGTTTGGAGAGGTGCTGTTACAGGAACTAGCGCACACAGACCTTTGCTCAGACCAATGGCTAGATGGCAATTTTAGCGCAAACCAACAAAAGGCTGAAGATTACATTATTAAATCTAATCCATACAGACTGATCATGACACTGTTCTGACCTATGTGTCCGTTTATGTACTAAAATAAAAAACATAGTTTCATACATCCCAGATCTCATTAACCCTTTAGCTGGTGGAATTCAATCCCGTATAGTTTGGACATACCATACCTCACTAAACTGTTGGCAGTGTCAGGATCTTGTGCCGTTACTGTGCCAACAGCAGTCCCGATCTTTGCATTTTCATAAACTTCCATGACATAGGAAGGCATAGTGAAAAGCGGAGGTTCATCCACATCGCCAACAATGATCTTCAACATTGTTACATCTTTGAATGGTCCCAAGTGCGAAAAACGGAAATCAACGTGAGTATTTGCTCCCTCTATATTAAGTGTATATGATTTCTTTTTTTCGTAGTTGAGCGGCTGTTGGCAGAAAAAAAGATTTATCAATGCCATTCTATGCTTCAGTTTAGCCTGCTAGCACGAAGTTTCCAACAGTCTCAGAACACAGGCATAACACTAAAAGAAGATGCATACATGTAGAATTTTTTTTTTAGAATTGAAATTATTATAACAGTATGGTATGGCAGAATTCCACTACAACCAGTATCGTTCTTTGTGGATCTGACAGCCTGCCTGAACAGAACTCAGTACAAGTATTCAAGCCTTTGATCAAGGCTAAACTGGTATTTTGTATCACCCCAAAGAGTGGAAAAGTAGTACTTAAGACAAGAGATATGAGGAAGGCAATGTGTGATTTCTCAACGTCAGCGTGTATTTTGTTGATAAAATCTGTTGTAAATTTGACTGATGATGTATAAGAAAAATAGATAGTCAGGATTTATATATACTATGTTTCTTTGATTTCTCCTGTGTGTATTGAAGTACAACTAATTCATTCTCTTAACTCTAATAGGATGAGACTTTTTTGTATTTTGCTTTCTCTGTCTCCCTTTCCTGAATGTAAAAATAAAAATTTTAAAGCCATGGAAATTTACCATAGTCTGATAAATCTATTACTATTAAAAAAAAGAGCTAAGTCATCTACTCAATTAAATCAATTCATAAAGAAATACAAGTTTAGTAAATTCTAACTGTTGTTCATTAATTTATGATGTATTTATGTTATGAGCAGGTAAGTATTAAATAGTAATTTGCATTGCTCTGCAGCACATATATTCTAAGATTAAAAAAGTTTACAAAAGGATTGCAAATTGTAACTATTGTGCCTTTTGGAAAAGTAAGTTTCTACTGACAATGACTGGATTAGGTTGTATAGGAAGATTAATTTCTCCCAGAAAACACATGAGGAATAAAACAGTCTTGTTTTCTTTCTTTTGTGTAGTTACTTAATCAGACAATACCAACACTTTTTTTTTTGTCTAGAAATACAAGAATAATCCATTCAGATAATCAGAAAAAGCTGACATTTCAACCATAGCCAAAGCAGTTTTTTACTTTCATTTTCTTCCTTCTTCTTCCCACAACATCTCTGAATTAAGGAATCAGATACTGGGACATAATAGAAGAAGAGCTTACTCTCCTGCACTGTGATTCATAGAGCTTAAAAAACAACACTATTTTCAACGTTGAGGTATTTTAGACAGAAAAGACACATATTGTACTAAGGTATACTATTATCAGAAATCACAATTAGTTGTGGTGGGGTTTTTTGGGGGTTTTTTTGTTTTTTTTTTTTAATTTTCCTTGTTCTCTCCTGAGGAGAAGTAAGGAAATTTACAAAGCAAAGCAAGCTCTGTGATATTCCACATCTTTGAACAACTCACAAGTCCAGTTGTTACATCACTTTTCCTTTTCCTTCTTATAAAATATTAAAAAATTGAAATCTGGATACAATTCGAATTAACAGAACTGTATTTTGCTGGGCTTCCGCTTAAACACTGTGCATGTTAAAACTAACATTTATCTTACATTTGAAGAACAAATTGGGCCCCCACTTATAGCCTGTCTAATGGTGTGCTAAGAAACTTCTCATAGACTCATTCATTATTTCAGGTAATCTGAGCTGTTTACCAGTAGGAGCTTTTTATTCCCCTCTTTTTTTTTTTTATATTTTATAACCTATTAATCATAACGTTCATCTTAAAATACCTAAGCTATTCTAATGCAGCAAGAGTTTGGGAATAAAAATGATAATGCAAAATAATTTATATTTACAAAGGAAATATTTCAGCTGTCCCATCAAATTCACAACAGGACTCATTTAAGTCCAAATAGCCAAACAGAAAGATGTGGCTCTGTCCTGTCTGACCCCTTGCTCTCTCCAAGAGAAGCAAATACACAAATAAATGACTTGTAAAGACATTCACTTGTAATGTGTAAAACCTAAGTTTAAATTCTCCCTCATTTAACTCACAGAGAGGCCTTGAATATCAGTCGCCTGTCTCAGTCATTAGCTGTAGTATTTTCCTGTCTCTCTAGAAATCTAGATAATTTCTAGATTTACTTAAAATTGTCCCAACATTGAAGTTCATTAACTCTTTCCTGAAAAGAAAACAAAACATTTAGATTTTAGATGGACCTAAACAGAATTTTTGTTCATGTTTCCTCTTTTCCCAAAGAACAATGTATTTCCAATACAATTACCCACACATCTTCAGTGTGTGTTCATTGTTTATTATGATTTTCATGCAAAACTGAAAATACTCCATGTAGCTCAAGTGACCAGTCACAGGGCTTACTGGAAAATACTGCTGTTCATTATACTGCAGTCTGTTTTTCTAATATCCAACTCCCCAAAGGACAGCAGAATTTTATGAGAAGTAAATAGCTGTTTCCTGAACATTTCCAGTCTCATTATACAAAATGGAAGAGATATGGTCTGTTCAGACCATTTTGTCTGGGAAGCCTGAACGATACTTGCTGACTTGAGGTCAGGAAAGTTCTAGCTTACTTCTCCGAAAATCACAAGGGGGGAACATGCTGACCAGTCATTCTCTGAAGGATCCAGACAGTAATGCCTTTCACTGTGCTATTTTGTTCTGGGTTTCTCTAGTCTCCCACTTGAACAAGGAATTGCATGAGGCAAAGGGGAAATCCTTCACGCCAGTTTGCAATCAACCCTTTGTAGCTGAAGGGTGGCTCCACAGGGCTTGTCAATAGAGGAGATAATGAAAGTACCGGATGTTTTGGGTCAGCCCAGAATAAGACTAGAAAAGATTCCTTCCAGCACTCATGGACTCTGCATGCCTGTTGAACAGCCTAGCACGGAGGCACTGAGAAATTTGATTTTTGCATCAGAGCCTTAAATAAGAAGCTTCAAACAGTTTGAGAACAACTTCAGATCTTCGGACACAATGATATATTTACTTCTGGCTTTTCTGATGTGCCTACTATACATTCTTCTAGAGACTTATTAGAGGACAAATCATTCTATTTTATTTTTATAGAAGGTAGTGGCATCTGATATATGCAACAAAACCCATTCCATTCTTAGTAGGGATTATCTGTTTTGTGTAGGCTATCAAACTAATTCAGCTTCAAACCCAATCATCTAAATCAAAAGTAATTACAGCACACAGTATACGAAATACTTGTTAAACTGCATTCAAGATCTGAGTAAAAAAAAATTTAAAAAATGAGATCACCTTTTTGTACTGTACAAGCGGATACTGTAACTTCTCTGAGGAAAGAATGGAGGTATTCCACACCAATTTACGTAGCTTTAAAAGCTGAATTTCTGCTCAACTGAAATATAACATTACCTAAGCAAAATGTATCCCTTCTTGTCTTGATGGCAAAATGACTCAAATCACTGTTGTGTGTATGTGTAAGAACAGGCAACATATGCTTTTGTCACATTCTAAAACATAGTCAAAATTTTTCTGAAGCTATTTTGTCTGCCAAGAAACAGTAAGAAATGTGATTTTACACTTTTTATGTATGGACTCTTTCATTTTGTTGCAAATTCTTCCTTTCTGCTTCATGTTCTCAACAGGCATAAATTTAATGAACAATAGTCATGGTGAACTTTTAAACGAGAACCAACGCTCATTTTGAAGAAGAAATAACAGATTATGGCATTAGCTACATCAAAGCCACCAAGAAATAAGTTCGGTGGTATAAAAAAGATGGAGTTTATTTTCATGTGGCTGAACATGGTGGGTATTACACAACCTTTATAAAAGACTCTGAATTGAAGCTTTTTAAGATACTGGGAGAGATAGGAACCGTTTTTAAAACATCATGAATTATAAAAATAACATTTCCTTCTGTTACAAAATATTTTTTAAGATGTTAAACAAAAATTTACATACATACATACCTACCTATTCAGATGCAAAAAAGTAACATTCTTTATGACAGTTTTTATTTATTCTCTTTTCCCACATTTTGCTGGGTTTCATTCCTCCTACCGTTAATCAGGCCCAGAATACTTATTATGAAATATGAATACAAATTCACTTTTATTTTTTAGGCTGTACGGATTTAATTGATTCCTGTAAGACTCAATAACAACAAATCCACATGAGAATTGCTAACTGATGTCTGTTAGTCCAAGTAATAACTGAAATCAAGAAATTATTTCCCTTTGCTGGAAAGGTTTTTAAAAAAATGTTACTTAAATATAATAACCCATCTTTCTGGCTTATTATATATGTACATTTAAATCTAGCCATAGAATATTAGCGTAAGTTGGCAGACACATCAGGAAACATTCACTATGAACTCAGTTCAGAGGACTTAATATGGAGACGAAACTATCTATGGAATTATATTTGTGCATGGAATTCAGTTAAGAATGAAATTAAATTGCAAGAACACTTTATAATTAATAGTTTGAATAGACTGGTATAAATATAGGAAATTCATATATATGATAACTGTGTGATGGCTTGACCATTTACATTTTGACTCTTTATAAGCAAGTCAGTATTTACATTACACAGTGCACAATACTTGACTATTTAGAAGCCAGCTAGCAAGTCAAAGAATAACAGCCTACGAAAACTGAATCATACATTCATTGCCACAGATAAAACTTTCTGTGTCAAGATTCATACAGTTTGTACAACTTTCAGCCAAATTTTACTTCTTTGAAAGAAATTAATGTGCAAAACCATCATTCAGAAAAATTAAACCATCATAATAAAAAATTCAGTAAGATTTAGTTTATTATAAATATTAGATATGACCATTCAAAAAGCACAGAAGATTTAAATAACTGTTTTTTTTCCCTGAATTTCTTTTCTCCCTGCCTTTCCTGCAAAGATTTAAAGTCTCAGGAAGCGATGTGGAAAAGCTTACACTGCTGAAGTTCATGGTTCAATAGGTTTACACGGTAAAATATTTTCATCATTGTATCTGCTTATTCAGCATTCATCATTACATTTTAATTACATACACAGGTAACTTTCAAAGTCTATTGCTTACCTTCTTCAGGGAAAGAATTCCTTCCCTTGTTTCTTTGTCAGTAGATATGGAGAACACCCCAGAGCCATCACCATTTATAATCGTATACTTCATGTCTGCATTTGAACCAGTGTCTGCATCATTTGCTTTGATTTTGCCAACTGCTGATCCAACTTGAGCTGATTCAGGAACATAGAGTTGATAATGTTCTGAAGGGGGGAAAAAAAAAACCACAACAGCTTGGACATTGTTATGTGCTCGATGCACTTCTGAGTAACGGGAGAGTATTTCATATGCAAAACTGACAAATAAACCTATGAACTTATTTAAATTCCTGAAAGAATTCAAAAGGGATTTGTATTTTACTTGGGATGCCTTCGTTCCCTATTCAAAATCCAAATTATCTAATGCAGGATTTTAGTTTTCAGTTATTTTTGCTGTTCATCACATAACACAGGAATTAACTCTGAAGCTTACTTCAAAACAGTATTTTTAAAAGTTTATCTTCTCCATAACCAAAATATATTTATCTCCACCAACTTACCATCAAATGAGTAGTCAAATGGCTACTCTTGAACTGGAAAAATCTTTGTATAATTTGTTTTTCTGAAATTCAATCAGTTTTGCAACATCACATCAACATTTTTGCAACACTGAATCAGCACACATTTTGCAACATTGAATTAACATGTATTTTTTTCTACAGAAAAATATAGTAAATCTGAATATTTTACCATTACCACTTTATAGTGGTTTTGTTGCAGCACAAAACACTTTGCACACAAATTTTAATCGGTATCCATGGTAAAGGAAAGTGAACATAATGTGTACATAAAAGTTTTACACAATTGTGCCCATAAACCACCCATAACAACTATGACCGCCTTTCAGTGTTTTTATAACCTGTTAGGTTAATCATTAGAAAATGAAATATTTTTTTGAAAGGTAATTTTCTTCACTGTTTCTATCCTCTTGGATTAAATCTCCTAACAGGTGCAAACTTGCCTGGGGGACAAGAAGGTGCCACAAGGAGAAAAAAGTGGCAAACAGACACCATGCGATTACATAAACCTCAATTTGTCTGAAACTAGGCCACAAAAACAGCTCAAAGAAATTTTCTCCTATAATGCTAGTGTTGTACACAGCAGGGATGCAGAAACCTACCGGCACTAAAAAGGAGAATACACGTTCAATAGAAGGTGTGCACATAGCAAATCTCTCCCCTCCAACAACCCCCCATCTGAATCCCCCCCCAACAGCCTGCACACTTCACATCACAGGCCAACCACCACTATAGAAAAGAGAGCAAAATAACAACTTCTGTTATTACAGATCTTCTGAAACTGCAGAGTTTCTTCTATATTCCTCTTGGGCATTCTGCGATAGTGAATGCAATAGTGCAACACTGAGGTGCAGGACAGTGGCACAGAAGATGCTACGTATCAAAGCTAACGTGTTGTTACAGTTTGCCGAGTTTAAACCAGCTAGCATGACTGCAGAGCTGCTCTCGGGAAGCAGGTAGAAAGGCAAAATTTAAATTGAATTCAGAGATAAAACCTGCATTATGGCAGAAAACCACTATTTGTTGGATGGATTGAAGAAATTATGAATCTACAGAAGTTGCAACTGCAGAGGGAATGGATGTTATCACTAAAATAAAACTAACTTTAGACACCTGTTAGAAAATAGAAGGTTTTATTACAGATGTCTCTAATTCCTTGCACAATGGTTCCTAAACTTATTTATAGTCTTGAATTGTTTTTTTAATACTAGCTGATAATACTAATAAACAAATGGTAGTGTGAGAAGGATGGAAGAGTGCACTAAGCTTTGTTAGTCCAAAAGGAAAGAGAGGTTTCCTAGGGGAAAAAAAAAAAGTTACCATGCATTAAAAAAGCTCAAGGGAAACAAGAAATGTCCAGTAGAACAAGAGAAAAAGTATAATTTACCATGTAAAGAAGAAAATACCAACACTGATGTAGCAGGAAAATTGCTTAGTAGTTGATTCAATTAAAACACACCGTTAGCTCTTTGACGCAATTCTTTGATATGCATATAAAAGCCACCTTCACAAATTTCCAAATAAATGCTCTGCCATGCATTCTTTTGCAATGCTTCATGCTTACAGATGATGTCAACTGACATTTTCATATTGCTGGTTGCTTTATTTCATACATAAAATTATAGTGATCAGACAAGATCCATTTTGGAATTTACTTATTGTTAAAATAAGTGTGAAATGTGGTCTTTTGACACTTTTGCTCTGACTATTGCATTCCAAAAAGGAAAAGGTTGAGACCGTAAAGAATATGTTATGTAGAGGCCATAAAGAATGTGTTATATAATCAAGCCACTTCAGGAACTGGAAGTGTTATAACCCATATGATAGGGTGAACTAATTAGAGACTTCCAAATAGTCAAGCTAGTTCAAATATATCCTCATGACACTACACTCTGCTTTATAATCACACCCCAAGTGTTAGCCATCTGTTTCAGAAAATCATTTTACTGATACCAGCTTCAAACATTCTGAAATACTAAAACCTCAAGCAAAACAAATATTTGAAATCGCTTATTAATTATCTGTCAGTATTTGTAGAACTGACGTGTTTCAAAAAAATGGATGGAGTGAAAAGAAAACTGTTAAAAAATAAACCCTCTTAGATTATAAGGTCAGGAATGTCTCCCAACAAGTATTTAACCACTGCTTCAGAGACAGCCTGAAGATGTCTCATACAGACGTGAGCCAAATAGATAATTACAAACAATACTATCTAAACCCAACAAACACATAAGAGGATAAAATTCAGCAACATGGTTAGATAAAATATATTATAGACATTTATTTAGACTAGCGGTGGAAACTGGGAATGTTCTACTAAACACTAAATTGTTGTAAACTTTATTACTGGAAAGTAGAGGAACCAACTAAAGGCTGAACTGAACATTTCCTTGGGCATTGAATAAATTTTGATAGGATGTTAAAAATAATGTGGGATGCACATACTGTCAATTTATGATTCTTTATGGTAAGCTATGAGTCTGTCTCAACCCTCTAAAAATTGGTTGGGAAGTTAGGAGCCCTGAGGAACAGATACCAGTCTGTATTAAAACTGTTTCACCAAATCTGCCCAAGTTGAACAGATTGTTCCTACGGTCCCAGCATCACAGCCTTCCAGGAGCTGTTGTAAAGCAGAAATTTCAAACAGTCTTGGGGATGCTCTGAACTGTTCTAGAGGGGCTGCCCAGTGGGTTACGGATCAAGATTTTGTAGAGGTTGATTTGGTTCTCAATTTTTATATTAACATTCATTCAGATGCATTCACTTAGCTCATGAAAAGAGTAAATTAATACTCTTTTCCAGTTAATGTACTGTATAGGATAGTTATATCACTTTGCAGGATTTAATCTATGCTAATTGAAACATCGTTCAAATGCATACAGGTGATCTTCATCTTTCTTTCAATAAACTATATGGCTTATCTGTCATTATAGTACAGAAACAATTTATTGATCTGTAGAACAATTTACTTCTCATTTCAATAAGCCTACAGGCAACCTATAATGCTGTGTTTTACCCTCAGAAAAGCAATTCCTCTGTCTGAATCTCTCTCAAAAAAATTATGACAGTATTTAATGCAACTCAATAAGCATGTTACTTTATTGTATTCATTAATCTATTTTGTTGATAGTTTTGACTTCCTTTTATAGGTTATAATGTCCTCTTGAACAGCAGGAATTACCTTACTTAACAAAGGAAGGGAGGAGAGGCATAATACTGAACGAGCAGAGAAATAAGCAAGTATTTGGCCTGCTTGTTACTTGTTTATCCAAGGTATAGTTTTAGTAACATAAGGATAAATACTGCTTGGTGATGAACCAATGGATGCATTCGTTCACACATCACAGCTCATACGCCGATACCTTTCTCTATCTACTAGCAAACTGATAAACACAGCAACTGATTGCTTTAACACAAAATATCACCATATCCTAAATGTATATCAAAGTGCTATGTGAAGAAAGTTTGCTTGAACCCACAACTAGCTAAGTACTCAGTCATGAGCCAAACTGATAACATATGGAGAAAAAATGGACAGTGAGCCAGGCTCAAATTCTGATTATTCAGACTGGCAGCCAATTAACAATCAAAATTGTGGCCAAAACTATTTAATGTCTTAATTAATGACCTGAATGACAGGGTGCATGTACTTGCAGCAAGCGAATGGACAGTATCAACTTGGGAAAAAGTGGTCAATGTGCTGGAGGGCAGGGCTGCTCTTCAAAGGGACCTGGACAGGCCGGAGAAATGGGCTGACAGGAACCTCACGGCGTTCAATGACAGCGCCGGGGGAGGAAGAATGCCATTCACCAGTACTTCCACAGGACTTTCCTGTCGGTATTGAATACCCAAATACACATTTTTTTATGCAAATGGTGTGGGAAAAACAACATATACACTCCATAATCATCACTAATGAGCAACTTAACAGTTGGGCATGATCTGTAGCAGTCTCTAGAGCTGTGCTGTGTTGAGGATATTCTATGCCATTTATAGGAGGACCACGGCTACATCAGGCACCTTGGGTCAGCAGAGAGCAATAGCAACACCTGTAAAAGGCATATGCTCCATTTGGACGTGTTTCGTTTTGTTGTTTGTTTGTTTTTCCCTGGCATTACCACAGCTAGGATTGTGGTCCCACTGGGGTTTAGGTTTTTATCCTTTATAAAGGATACAAAAATGAAGGGAGATCTGAAGACTAACCCTTAAAATGGAGTGGTCCTGCTCCCAATTCTCCATCAGTAAACAAACAAAACAAACAAACAACCCCCCTCATTCCCAAAATCATTACTGCCTCATTCAGAACCCTTACAGAATTTTTTTTTATTATTTCAAAATTATTTTGATATGTATGATGTATGTAATGAATAATCTACCTTGCACATAGAAATTCTCATAGACAATACCCAATTAAGTGAAATAAAAACCACTGCTAGACTCCATCCTAGTTAGGAGTAAAGTTGATGCACATAGCTGGCATTAAAGCTCAGTATACAGAACACATATTTTCTACAAATATTTAGTCAGACTATAAATATATTTTTGCCCCTCCCAGCTTCCCTTTATATTTGAATTCTGCAAACAATTCTCTGATCAAGTTTTATTGTCATGAATTCTTGTTAAAGAAGATTTTGAATCCAATACTTAAATATTCTGGAGAAGTATTATATTTACTTCCTTCAATTTTTACAGTAAAAATCTGGTTATGGGAATCACACTTATTCTGCTCAGGAAATAGAATATCATGAGACTTCCTATGTGATCAAATGCCATTAAACAACTTATGTCAGATTTCAGTAACAAATGAAACAATCTGGTAGCTTTAACTTCAAATTTTATGCGAATAGGAGAACATATCAATCTTCTCACAAACTAATATAATAAGAAGACAATTAAACAAATCACTTTACACAGTATTTTCCAGTCTATGGAAGCATGCACTCAAAGATACATATACTTTATTTCTTATCTCTTAACTCTCTTTGGTACATAATGAACATCATCATCTCTTAAGTAATGTATTCCTCATCTCACATGTCCATCTCTTTAAGCAGAATTCATAGATGAATGATTGATTCTAGCACATTAGAAAGACACAATATAAGAGAAATTTTAGAAAATCAGTCAGATCACTGAGGCTTGTCCCTTTTACCACTCTGTTTCCTCAGGACATTATTGATGCTAGCTGCTTTTTAAACAGTCCTTGTGCAGCAGCCTTGCTAGGCAGGTGATTCTAAATACTTCTTCTGGAGAATCAAAAAAGCACCATATTTCTCTTACATTTAAGACTAACAGCTCTTGTCTCTTGGCCTGACACATTCAAGTCACACACCTTCATCAGGTAATACAAGCATATAATAGCATTTTTCCCCTTTACATGCGCTCCTGGCTGTCACAGTCAGAAGGAAACTCAGGTTCTGAAAATTGATAGAAATGAAAGCTTGCTAGCTCATATTTACCTGCCCCACATTCAGCTTCTGATGTGACACTTTAGCTATTTCTAAACAAAAAACAGTTAAGGTCAGGGGGCCTGGAGATTTACCTGTGATGATTCTCTGTAAAGGCAGAAAATCAGTATACTGAACACCAACCGTACTCACAAAGGACATGTCACTCACTGGTCATTCACTCTGGAACCTGAGCACACACTTTATAAACACAACTAATTGAAAAAATTCTCCGCCTTTAAGAATATGAGAGAAGCAAAATACTCGTTAGCACCAGAATTATGCTGTGTGGCTATTATGTGAACATGTACTATAACCAATTTTAATAGCTGTTTTCTTTGACAAAGGAAACAGCTTCTAAAATGTATACACCCCATGAAATGCATTGCCAGATTTTTACAGCAACCTTTAACACAGTCCTAACAACATTCTCAACAAAGAAAATCTTGCTACCTTTCTTTCCTTACACAAATAACTAAAACTTGATTTTTATAAGTCTATACTGAAATACTGTTTACATTTTATCAGCACTAACACATAGAATTTCTAGGTTAAAGGTAATTATTTATATGTCTTTTTTTATATCAAAGTTCCCCTGTTACTTAAGATTTCCCAATAATATACTAAAATGTTCTGGATTAATCTTTATGTCTCAAGTTAGCTGAGATTAGCATGTTGGGCAAGAATTCAGTTTTGGAGAATACTCTCAGTATTAACCAGAGGTGTTTTAAGAGCACGGCAAAAAGAATTCTCTTTGAACAGCCCTTAAATTTTCTCATGAGAACCCACCCTTTAAATCTCATTATGTTGACTCAATTTCACAACAGTACTAAGAAGAAGCTACATTTAATTTTTAATACCTGTTTTGGACATAAAAAACATTAAGATAGGCTGCTGTATTTCCTTATCACCTAGAAATATCTAATTTCCTGGCATTTCCCCTGGCATGTGCAATTATGTTACTCATTTTATCTTTTAATGAGATATTAATAATTGCCTTTCAGTAGACTGATCATGCACACCAGGCTCATCCTGCCTACTATTTACACAAAGAGCTGTTTCTGAAGCTGACTTTGTCTAACCACCGGGAAGGAAGAGTGATCCTCCCTAAATCTTACAGATGGAAAAAACAATCAAATCATATGACTATAATCTACATTTCTTTAGACATCCTGGAACACATATATGATAAAAATTGTTGGTAATATATAAACTATAATTCTAGAAAAGCATATCCTAAATTGTGAACCGCCTGTGGAAACAAACAGTGAATATGGTAGTACAAAAAACTTATTTGTGGAACACAGGAATGAGAAAAATGAGAATAAAATAAAATTTCCAGGATGGTAACTTCACTTTTGTAGAAAGGGAATAAAGTTCTATGCAGGAATATATGTTCTGAAAAACAAAATATTAGGGTTCTGTGCAAATCTGGTTTTAAAACAACTTTCTACGTGTCCCTCTACTCTGATTTAAGGTCTTCCTAAAAGACCTAAGCATCTCTTCAGCAATAACTGATACCTGGGACTACTCAATTGCAATACATTTTACCCTTAGTATATTATAGCTAGTAGCTATTGGGAATAGTCACAAAGGTAGTAAGTGTTGTAGTGTGAATTATGAAAAAGGCATTCCTCTAAATATCATGAAAAAAAATCTTATTAAATAAGCAACATTTAAATGTAGAACAATTTCTGGAATGAAATGCTTCCTCATGCTCCCTGGACACTGGATCGTTGCTGGACTTATCTTCATCATCACATAAACAACACAATGAACAAGAAACTAGACTACTAGGTATGAACAAAATCTAATTAACAAAGGTGCAGTTGATCAGATTTCAGCAATCTTAAGCCAAACCAGCTATCGAGTCCTTTTCTTGTTTTGTTTTAAATCTGAGTTTCCTGAGGACACACAACTTCCGTAATCATTTTAATTCAAAAGCGTCCCGTAACTTTTAACCCCCGTCCAATTTCACACAAATCTAACAGAAGGGCAGAGGCCTCCCAGATGTTATGATTCTACAAGCTGCTTAACAATTACTGGTTGAATAGAAGAGAAAGACTTGCTAAAAGAAAATCAGAGAAAATTCCGCTTTACTCATCTCATTTGGCAGGAGCCAAGTGGTCAACCAGCAGGCAGATAGCTCTGGACTAGCCGCCACAGGAGGACGGGACAGTCTACAGTGCATGGCAGTGGGGAGTGAGATGATGCTGATGGTTATGTATGGGCATCATAGGAACTGGATGTACTATGTGGAACTGGGGATACGGAAAGGACCATACTGGAGTATAAATTCCAAAAGAAAATCAACAGCAGATACCTTTGCACTTAATTAGCTAAGAGTTATATTAACAAGGCTGAACACCTTACTAGCACAGAACAGAGTTAATGTCTACTTCTGGGATGTGAGCTTACTTTTTCAGAACTAACTGGAGTATCTTCATACAACATTCCCACTTAAATATGGCTGTGTACTTTTCATACAATGACATTGTAAAAAGTGAAGCCAAACTAATTATGCATATATGTAATTTCACATTATATCTATATACTGCCATGAAACAACCAAGACTCAACAATCAAGCGTTATAAAAAATGTTTTAAGCCACGACTCGTATTTGAATTCTGCTTTATCCTGAAGAACTGAGCTAGATGTATCGAACGACAAAATCTACAAATGGGGTATCAGGGAAGTAATTTCCTTGTAAAATTAGACTCTACACACAATAACTACAGATCTCCTACACACCGTCCAGAGTTTAATCGTTAGCACTTGATGTACAAAACATGTCAGTGGAAGCATCTGCCTAGTGTGATGATCTTGATTCAATCAGAATCTATTCATCCTAAACAAAGCAAAACATGCAGAATCTATTCATCCTAAACAAGACCAGAGAGAATTAATGAAAGAAAACTACACAGAAAATTCTGATGTAACTCAAGGCTGATAACAGTGTCAACAGTAGACAGAACATTTTCTATCAGATTACTGAAATAAATTTATGACTATGAAATTAGGGCCCTCAGCCATCAACCAAGTGGATCCATCAGTGGTAAAACTAACAAGAACTGAGAGATGCTCATTATTGAAAAGCAAAAACCTTCCCATGCAGAGCATTGTCTGTCAGCTTACATTAAATAGATAGTTCATTTATAACTGGACTCTCAAAAGAAATGAAATTTGTGGTGATGAAGAAAAAGGCATCAGTGTTGTACAAGATGCACTGAAGTAACTGGTAAGCAAAATATTGAACTGGTATCAGGCTGTTCTCCCACTGAGTTCACAACCCCTTGCCTACTTCTGAGACATACTACTGTGTTTTGCAGGCAGAATTCTTCAGCTATGTTTCCTATTCCAGAGATTATTATTACCATGAATTTCAGAACTGCAACCATCAGACTGATAAAATTATGCAGTAATGCTTCCCATTCTTCCTCCTAGACTCTTTGGTATTTTGGAAAACTGTAGCTTTTCTGTTAGTAATTTCTTTGAAAGAAAGTCAGCTATATTTACAGAGAGTACAGAAAAAACCACAGTAAATTCATTTAAGCAGATATATTTACAACCTCTATTTCTAAGTTTTAAATAGATTTTTAAAGTGTTTCAAGGGGGACAAATCCCGCATAACTTACTCCATATGCATCTCTACTGAACACTGATCTACCAAAGCCAGAAAGGTACGATCTTTTAAATATATACAATAAAGCATATTTCTAAGTAAAACAAATAATAAAAGCATTGATCAGATGTGTTACCCAGCATGTTCTCAAGTAAAGTACTCATACAGTTAGAGTCAGATTCAAAACTCACAAGTATGGTAACGGAGAAAAGGAAACTAACCAAAAGAAAGTCTGCGGTTTAGCTGAGGCTCAGCCTGTCCCAATGGTTATACACTCGATATATGCAGTTTTGGTTAGCACTTCCCTTGAATTCAACTCTGAATGTGACAAGCCTCAGTAAGTCTCATTTAGCATTCCGTCTAATAAGGAAATTGAAGAGAAATTTAACTGAAAATCATGGCATTCAAAGAAAAGAAAAATAAACAGTGAAGCTTATTTCTGTTAGTGCAATACTCATGTATTATTTTAATAGTTCATGATGTTAATATGGCCTGATTTTAGATGGTCTATACTTTCGTTCTGTATTACTTACATATAGCTACCACTCTTTTGCAAAGTGTTTAAATTATACTTGTTGAAAAGGAGTAAAAAAGCAATGTTAGAGTCATAACTGTGGTATAGGAATCCTGTGTAAGGAAAGATAAAGCAACTGTTTGTACTCTACAAAACCTGTTCTAGGATTAGTATTTTCTGTTTAAAATGATAATGTTAAAATACATTTTTAATTTTGCTTTGTTAAATAATGAGTTTTCATTAAATGCGAAATGATGTTTTGTCATTTTCAGTGTTATTTTTTGCAATTATTAGAATCCCTGAGAATGTATAGAATAGAACCTGAACATTTTATATTTCTTCCATTTCTGAAAAAATATTAATACAGATAAAGAAATGTATGTGACAACGTACAGTTCTGCCTGCTAGCCAGTTTAATATCCAAAACCTTCCATTCAAAATAAAAGAGGCCAATTCTTGAAACCTGATATGTAGGGATCCATTTGTCTCATGAGTTTGCAGGAAACCTGGGACATTTTTTCTACTTTAACTATTTTAGATGTTATATTTGTTCAAAGATATGCCTTACCTTTTGCCTTTCCAATAGTTAGGAAGTATTAAATAGAGTGATGGATGCAATGACAATTCTGTGGAACATAAAACCAAATATACTTTATTTAAGGCTGTGTTTCAAAGGCTTTATGTTTTTATGTGTTTGCGAGGCACAGAAAAAATATTCATTTCTACAACAATTTAATGAGCCAGAAATACTGCTTGACCAGATTTTACGTAACGTGTATCGCCAGGGAGCTTTGTTTTTCCCCGGAGCTTTGTGATCTCTATTATTGTTTATAAATCTTCTCATTCAAACAGCTTAATGTGTTTCCTGGTGGAGGTACCTATAGCTAACAGTCCATTATGTTCTACAAGGGCTCACGCAATGTCTTGAGTCCACATTACAATATTCTTACTGGCCTTGAGCCAATCTGCAAAGGAAAGCGGGTTTATCTATGCAATTGCATTCCAGAAGACTTTTAAATAAATTGTTGACTGAATTCAGAATTCCTACAAGGCTCCAGCTGCTGTGTCAGATCAATGTGCACCCAATGAGTTGCATAATAATGAACTTCCTATTAGTGGTCATATTAAGATATTCTAAGAGTATTCTAGCATATACTTTTCATATATGCATGTGAGAACATTCAGTTTGACATCAACATCAACAATTCATTTAACTAGGATAAAGGCAGATTCCACCGTAGCTCGGCAACAGTGAGAAACAGCTTGGATTTTGACCATCTGTAATGTAAAAAGTGATCTTAAAAGTTTGCATGGGTATAGAGAAAAAAAATAGATGTGTATGGAAGCAGGCAAAGGCATGCTGGATTAAATCTTTTAATGTGTTACCTTTTGTTGTGGTCTACCATGGGAACAATGTAATTCACTTGTGGATCAAAATCACACAGTTATTGAAATATACATTCAAAAAGGACGGGAGAATGGCCCACATATGACAAGACTATTGGTTTGTCACCCATCTCACTCTTACTCAGTGTTTAATTGAAAGAAATCTTCACTTTCAATATTCTAGCATATGCCATCTCTGTGCTTCATCTGAAATCACTGGAGAACTGAAAAATATTGGTGAATCCAAACACTTCTCAAGCTGCCTTCTCCCCACGAATTTGAATACTAACTGGATTTTACTAATAGCTTCTTACTTCACTGAAAATCAACACGATTTTCAAATCAGTTATATGCTGAAATTGTACATACTCTGAGGAAACCTGGGTGGATTGTCGTTGACATCAGTGAGTGTGATATTTACAGTTGTTGACCCTGACAGCCCTCCGACCTGCCCAGCCATATCTTTGGCTTGAATGACAACGGAATAATGCTCTCTGGCTTCCCTGTCCATGTTGTGCAAGGCAGTCCTGATGACTCCTGTGATGGAAAGAAAACAGACAAACAAAAGAAAGATCAAGATTAGCTTGTTTGAGCAAGAAGAAAGGCTGGGTATAACCTTTCTTTTCAGGAAAGGTGGAGAATGGCAGATTTTCTGGAAATGCAAAGCTGTTCTACAATCAAAATAAGCTGGCTTCAGTTGTTCGTGTCTTAATATATATGTATAAATATAAATATATATATAAAAAACAATGCCAGATGCTGCTAGACAATCAACTTGCTTGAGGATGTGAAGAAATTAAAATCATATATCAGAACAATTATTATATTAATAAATAATTAATCCAACTTATATAACATATAACTGTTTAAATAGCTATTTAATAGAAATATTAATGAATGAAAACTCTTACCCCACTGAAGAAGACAGAAATTCCTTTTTAAGAAAAGTTAATTTCTGAATTAAAATGTGACATACCTCTTAAAACTACCCAAAAGCTAAAATTTCTTATTTGACAGATCTCAAGCAACTACACTTTCGTATTTGATACATGTCAATCACATACATTTATGTTCATAAGTGTCTTACCTAACACCTAACCATAAAGTGAAAGATAAGCTATTATTGGTTTTACTACAGTAGAGAGAGAAAACCTAAAATTCTATTTATTTCTATCCATCACCATCAGAAATTTTTTTAACATGTAGCCAATTACACATGCAGAAGCAAAGATTACAACAAAGGAGGAACAGTCAATTCCATGGGCTCAGTTTCAGTTATGGGACATTTTTCACTTACGATGGTGCCTGTGAATTAGGCCCTGCTAATTTCTTTGATCACAGGCTGACAGAAACCTCATGGAGTTCAATAAAGGGAAATGTCAAGTCCTGTGCCAGGGAACCAGTACATGCTGTGGACAGACTAGCTGGGAAGCAGCTTTTCAGAAAAGGATCCAGGGGTTCCTCAAGCCGGACAGGAGCCACCAATGTGCCCTTGCAGCAAACAAGGCCAACAGCATCCCAGGCTGCATTATGAAAAGTGTTGCCAGCAGGTCAAGGGAGGGGATCCTTCTCCTCTGCTCACCACTGGTGAGGCCACATCTGGAGCGCTGGGTCCAGTTCTGGGCTCACGAGTACATGTAAGACACTGATAGACTGGAGTGAGTTACGCAGAGATAAAGAAATATGTGAAATGCTAAATTTATTAACATTAAATTTTCAAAAAAACTGCATTTGTAGCATAACTTGGTTTTGGACTCTTAAACTGAGTGGCTATTATACCTAGTAAGAAAATATACCATAGCATGATCAGATGTTGCTTCTGGGTAAATTCTGAATATATAATAGCCATTAACACAAAGCAACTTCAGAAGAAGAGCCTTGCTCTTCTACACAACCTGCTCTACAGCATGATTCTCAAGATTTTTGATTCCCACAGTCTCAGATGATGCAAAAAGTGACTTCCAGAACACTATTTTTCTTGTACTTTAAGATTACTTTCTTTTGATGTCTTTAGTAAAACCATTTAGCCATTATTACATACAAACCAGAAATTTTCATGTAGCTTATACCATTGTTTCCATACTATTCTGAAAACAAATCACACATAAATAAGTAGAACTATCCACAAAGAATAACATTTTAAAGTATCCATGAAGATTCAGAATTATTTTAACACAGTTTTGCACTGTAAGTTCTGTTTCATCAGAAGCATAGATTCTGGACAAGCTGGCTAAAAATAGTATACCAGTCTGGTTTAGGTCATCAGTGTTTTTTTCCTTTAAATGACACAGTTACAAACACACCTTTTTCCACAGATTTCACCACATTATACTGAAATGAACCACAATTTATACATACTGTAACAGAAAGGCATTGAGACATTTGGATAAAAGGCACTGATATAACTTAAATATGCAGTTTCATCAAAATCAATATCGTTCACAAAATCTGGTAATACTGTTCTGAAAATTCATTTTACTGAAAAATAGGAAGATAGAAAAGTATTAAAATTAAAAATGCTCTGCATTTTTCAAATAAATTGCTTCACTTTTTCACATTGAAATGAAATTTATTGGAATATTTAATGTTTATGTATATGCATGGAAGGAATATCGGATTTTTTTTTAAAAACTTCAATTTCAATTTGAAACAGACCAAATTTTACACAATGGAACATCTGTCTTCTGTACAATCCTCATAAATGCACTAGTCACTTACATTTTTAAACTGATCTAAACAAACAGAAATTCCTCTGAATTACAATTACTTTCCTCTTCCTTTTTGCTTCAAGGGGTATGGTACTGAATCAATGCTTGTAGGCAGTTAATAAGGATTTGTGGATGACTAATCATTTCATATCTCCCACTTGCATCAGATTTCTCTTTTCTGAAAAATGAGTAAATGAAAATGGGCAAGTTTTTAACTCCAAAAACTTGTATCCAAAGTTTAGAATAAGAAAACTGGTTTTAAGCTTAGGATATGCTGAAGGACAGGAGATAACGGAGGGTTTAGTTCTCTCTCTTTTCTCGGTTGCATATACATATATACATCCTAAAATTATATCATTGGTATGAGGTATGTAACTACTGTGAGGACCCTGATGCTCTGTCCTCGTCACTAGCAGCTCTACCAACTGTTCTGGCAGTACAGCACTAAAATCATATTCAAATTTCTTTAATGAGCCCAAAAGGTGTAAGGAGAACTTTCTTGGTCGCCTTTTCCAATAAGGTAATATGAAATGCTCCAGCAATTCCTTTTCAAGCAGGAGTTGCCCTGAGTATCTTCAGTAGACTTGGCAGGGGCTCCTATATATCCCACAGGAAGACAGGAAGTTCACATTAAGGAAGACATCTCCCTGTCTAAAACGGTGCAGAAAGAAACTGAAAAAGAAAACTGTCACAGGCTTTTTAAATTTAAACACAGCCTTAATTTTGCCTCATATTTGTTAGGCAGCACTGCGACCCTGTTAACTGAGTACTTTTCAGCTATGTTTCCAATATTTATTCATCTTTACTAAGAAAGGAAAGGAAAGCAATAAAAAAAAGCAAGATGTAGACATCATTACGGGGACACCCCACCCTGTTTCTGGTTTTAAGTGAAGAATTTTTACCAAAGTTTGACTGCTATGTCAAAAATTGCGTACAACATATGGAGGTTTATATCTATTGGAATGGAGTTCAGAAGGACACATAGCTCTGGACCTCTGGCCTGCTGAATTTAGTCATACCTATTTCCATCGTAAAATTATGAGAGATGCGTTTTCCCACATGGAAGGCTCTCCCTTTTTTAGAAGAAAAAGAACACACTTTTTCTTCTAACTTCTTGTCTACATTTATTCACCTCTAAATCATACCAGGTTTTGTTTGTTTGTTCTTTTCTCTGACAATTTCTACAGTCTTGGAAAGCCCGTTTTCCAATTTGAATTTATCTTCCTTGACTGTGGATGACCAGAAATACACCTACATTCCAGATGAGATTTTATCACTGCCTATTCTAATTACAACTTTTTTTTTTTTTTCCAGAATACATCACACTCGTGATTCATCTATGATTGACTAATATACCCAGGACATTCTCCTCCAATGACACTTACAAATTAACGAGACCAGAGTTACTGCAGACTCATAGAATATCTTGAGTTGGAAGGGACCCATAAGAGCCAACAGGTCCAACGCCCTGTTCCTCAAAAGACTAACTAAAACTAAATTATATGACTAAGAGCATCACCCAGATAGTCTTGTAATTAGTTCTGCAACATGGCCTTTACTATATAATACTATTTAATTTTATTATGTTCTTCTTGCTCTTGCCTTTGAAGACATAAGCTTCTTCCTCTGTACTGACAATTCCTTACAACTTTTTGCAATCAGGAAATTTCTTCATGACTGTCCTGCATTTATCCTCAAAACTTCAGACAAAACTGACTGAGAAGAACATTGAGATGAACGATTGATATGTCTACTACTGTGGATAGCTCCTTTTCTTTCCTTTTACCCAATGCCTCTGGATTTGAGAAAGCCCTGAAAATAAGTTTATTTTTGGCAAGTTTTACTTCCTTCTCCACTCAGGCTCTCTGAACTCATTCCTGATACTGAACTGCAGTCAATTCCTTTTTTATTTTTTTTTCCAAGTTTTCTTTAAGATACTTCTATGCTCTGTAGCATCTGACAACGTGTTATGTTGTCTTTTTTAGCATTCTGTGAAGAACCATTTTACTTGCACGCTTGCATGTAAGAAGAGCTACAACAGAAGGCTCAGCTGTAACTGAGACTGTAAAAATCAAGACTTTTTAATTCAAGTGCAGGCAATTATTAAGAAAATGTCTGCCACAGCCAAGTGCTTAACTATGCATTTACCAAAGTATTTAACTATGTACTTACCTGACAGTCTGGTACACTTGAAGTATTTTATCTTATTACTTATAAAAAACAAGAACTTATTTTAGATTCAGTAACCACTGCAGAATTTTAGCCAGCTTTATCTTACAGCCTACTCCTGCATGATGTGTGAATAGAACCTTCCCAGAATAAACCATGGTTCATTTTAACATTTTAAGCTCAAAGGTTTTCTATCTAGTGGGAAAAAAAAAACCAAAACCAAAACAACTCCACTTTAATGACAGACTAGTTTGTCATGGGCAAGTTAATTTTGTTTTAAAAATTTCCATTCTGTTATTGGATCATGAGCCTGGTCACTAGAGATTTCATGAAGGGCCAGTAGGTCATACTAGATCCCCCATATTCTATTTTCTAATATATCTGTCACGATCACAACCACTAAATGGTTCAAATGTAATTTTAAATATTTATTTAATAACTATTGAAATGTGTGATTTTACCAATTACTCAGGGAAGTGAACTGTTGCAGATGGTAATTTCATTAATATTATTTTTACTTTGTGAATAAAAGCTCTATTTTTATCACTGCTTTGCTTTAGGATATGTAGTTCGCTTATTTTATTGTAACTTAATATTCTGAATATATTGTATATATTAAAATACATCTCAAAATCTAATATTATTCTACCTTGAAAGAATTAGACACATCCCTTTTAAGAGAAAGCACATTTTTTGTAGGGTTTACATTTTAAGACAAATACTGAGCAAGTACAAGTCAGTAGATGCATTCCTTTTTTCTTAAAACTTCAGAATAAACTTCAAATTTCAAAATCCCAATAGACTTTGACTTGGATTTGTGATTTAGTTCAAACTATAACTGTAAACAAAATGTGCAATACAGAGATCATGGTCATACTCCATATTCTGAATGCTTCTATGACATACGTTTTTAATCTAGTCCTTTGAGTCAGATCTGTTTTATGTAACTAACATTATACATTTTGTTCCTTTACAGGGATATCACTAGACACTTCATGGCTAAAAGTCAAAGCACTATAGAAATGACAATTAGTGGTCAATTTTCTTCTATGGTCATGATTATTGTACTGAAAGACACTATGCCCTTTCTTAAGGGGAATTATCATTGAAATAAAATACATGAATCCAACATTGAAAGACAACTGCTGTAATAAAATAGAAATTGCTGAAAAATAAGTATATTTGAAAAAGAAAATAGTAAGGGTTTTTAAATAGTAGGTTAGAATAGTGTTCCTTGGGTATTAAAAGAAGGGGGGGATTAACCAGACTGATTATATTACAATGGACACCCCCCCAGGGGAAAAAAAAAAATCTATCCAATTTACTAATACTAAATAAAACCTTCTCAAAAATCTTAATGAGCAACAGCCTGAATTTACAAAATAAAAAAGTCTTGTGCCAAAGCCTCCTGAATTAAGGAATCTGAAGAAAGCTTCACTGACTCAGTGGAAAATACACCAATTTATGTAGCAATTGCATGGATGCCAAATGTAATCATACCACCTTCCACTGTTTTCATAATGCAAAGCATATTCCAATGAATTAAGAATTTGCTGCCATGCTGCTCCCAGAAAGCAGACAAGAAACTCTAATCTGCAATATGCAATTGCTGCAAATCAAAGGAATATCTTTTATAGAAAGACCATTGCAAATGGCCACCCTATTTGAGCAGGAAGCTGTCATTTTTTCTCTTGCTAAAAGTTAAAGCACATGTATATGGATGGCAGGTTTGCCAGCTCTGTTTCAGTTAGTATGGTTCACAGTTTTTTAAAGTACATTTCTCTCAGCCTCATGTAGCCTGGTTTAATCAGCAGGACATTATTATCAGGGATAGTTTTCCACTGAAGTGTTGTACTTGTCCCACTGTCTTCAGACTGTTGCTACTTCCAAATCACTACGCCATGGAAGAGATATTTTCTGGATTTAGTGGTGGTGGATTGTTGGTTTACTGCACTGTGATTGTTGTCATTCCTGTAAACATCAACTTTTCACTTTGGCCTAGACATCATCAAACTTTTCAGGAAATTTAGCATTTAAACAAAACTGACTTTTTTTGGTGCAGATCTCATTATCTAAACACAACCCCAACTCTTTTAAGAAACCTATGTCTGGTGTGGCTCTATATGGCTGTAAAGGTACAGGTGTCTTCTCATTTGTTCTGTTAAGCTGTATAGACACGGTTCTACTGTCTGAGGACCTCTGGGCAGGCTGGACCATAAACCTGAATTTACATGCACAGAAAGAAGCTGAATAAAGTTGGTCTTACACCAATCCCTGTAGAGCCCTGGTGGAATCTCTTCCTTTCATGATGATCCAGTCTTGATGCTAACTTTTTGCTACCTCCAAGGTAGCCAGTTCATAGCCATTTAATATGTGCTTTGTTGCTCACTACTTACTGCTATTTAACTAGAATGGCATGTGACATGGCAGTTATCTTTTTCAATACGACTTGCCATTGCATAAAACAAAAAAAATCAGGTTTCTTTACCATGACCTATTTTCCAGAAAAACACATGGAAAGGCACTATTGCTACTTCTATTTTTTTACTGGCTAAATTCTTTCTCAGCTCCTCTATTTTTCCTTTTCTTTTTGCCTAAACTTGCCAGCTTCATGTTATAGATTTCCTTTTGCTTGGCCTTTCAGAAAACTGACACACATTCACATTCTGCAAATTTCCTTATTTACTTCTTTATTCAGGGAGATTCTATCACCCTTCCTAGTTTTGGGACTGGGCAATAATTATAGTTCTCCATTAATGTAATCTTGTTTCTAGAAGAGTCAACATTTCAGGGTGAAAAATAGGAAAATTCTGCCAATTTTTCTGATGTGCAGATTCTGAAAACAGTTCAGAAAGGGGGTAATTCCTCCATTATCAGAAATTGTTTATCAATATGTTATGTCCTGAAAATGTGCAGGTTGTTTCTTTTGAAGTATAAATTGCACCCAAGTTCCTATGAATTTTCAGACAGCAAAATAGAATTAAACGTTCTTTCAAACAAATCCCATATCTGAGTGGTTTTGACCTCTCCTGAAATTGCTTCTCCATTATTGAAGATTTTATTTTTTTCGACATAAAACTGTTAGAGATGAGATATCGAGGACTAGAAGAAAGCCTTAAGGACAGACTTTGACTTGAATAAAAATATTCTTGTGTCTAGAAGCAACATGCCACTATATACTACTTCTCTGCATAAGTGTGCATGATGAAATAATGCAATTTGTAACAGAAGACACTTCAGTGGTTTTGCACTCACTCATGTGATTACCTTGGAACTGAATCTGAATTAGTGGCATTTCTAAATGGTCAGATTCTCCAACCTGAACCATACAGTGGTCAAACTCTGATGTGTTCCTGTTAATGCAGTAGGCATGTGCCTCAGGTAAAGCAGCATGAGGCAAGCCTACAGAATTATGATGCTACTGCTGTGTTGAAAACTTATTTTTCTTTTTTTGACAATTCAGTTAAAAATGTATTTAAAAACCAAAGAAGAACCTGTACCCTAATTAGGAGTGGGGGGGAAGATAACTGTTTGCTCAAAGCTGGTAACAAGTGATTGCTGGTTGTATAAAGAAATACTTAAAGTATTATGTGCAAGACAGCGATGAAACATACCTGGATACAGATATACATGACTAACAGATAACTTCATGCTGCTTAGATACTGAGGACTTCTCCATAACAGATTACTTGTCAGGTAGGCAAGCAGAGGAACAAAGCAAATGACGTGAGTGTGAAGATAAGGCAAGGGCAAAGAACACCAGAACGGAGGAAGTTACTCATTAAGTGTGATTTCTTCAGATATAAACTTCTTATGGGTGTATTTAATCCTTGGTGAGAAGGGATAACCTTATGACACGAGACGAACAAATCAATTATGTAAAAAGGGGATACATTCAGTAACCTCTGAACATAGCAGATGGGAATTAAGTAGAGGAATCTTCTCAAAGGAAATCCCATTTGACAAGAAAGAGCTTAAAACTATCTGAAAACTAACTACTTGTATTCACAAGCTTGGAAATACCCCTCTCTTAAAATAGAAATAGTATTGACTGCCAGTATCAAATATTGCTTCCTGTAATCTCACTTATGTTCTGGCCTACATAAAAATGTATTTAATCTATAGCTTGAATGAAAATGACAAAATAATAGACAGCTGAAGGTTAAAGCTGTTAATATTTTGCTCATAATCCAAAGCCCCTTATTACTTCCTTCATAATGGAAAGAAAAATAAAGATGGAGCCACAGACTTGACTTCATATTTCTCATATGCTACTATTAAATTAGACTTTCATACAAATCAAACTTTTTGTCTTTAATAAGTATATGATAACAAATCTAAATAATTGGAGATAATTAATATAGTTGCCCATTATGCTGAATAATATTGTGGTTTCTTTTCAAAGTAGATCACCTTGATAAGAGGGACAAGAAGAAAGACAATGACTACAGGCATGACAAAAAATATTTCAAATAGGGTCAAAACAGTGTCCAACTCATTAAAAAACTGAATGCAACATACAATCTTGAAAAGATTCCACATTTGGACAAAATGTCATGTGCTGACTAATTTAATTACAAGACAGACAAGGTTGAGACATATAATTCAGATTATCTGTTAGTAAGAAAGCTTGGTTAGCCACAGACCAAGCATTTACATGGTTGTTGTGTTCTTTTCTCCCTGTGATACATATTCATTACATACCCATGAGCATTCCACTTAACTTCGATGCTTCACTGACCCATGCATAACATGTTAAGGACCTTAGAGCAGTATAGCATAATTTGTAATTGTTATAAGTCACTTAAAGTGCAACCTTACTCAGCATTTAAGTATGCTTATTTGTAAAGTGCAAATGAAGTACGAGACTGGTGTCAATATGGAAATGTGAAACACTTTCTCCATGTATCCTAAGTACTTGAATTACAATGAAACCATTTCTGCTTGACATGTTATGATAGTGGCCATGCAAGCTAATGTCTGTTTGAAGCAAATCATCAAATTTAAAAATGAGCAAAATGTCTTCATTTTGGAATGTGCTTTTGTGCTAGACTTAGTATATCAGAGTGTAAATATATGTAAGTTTCTATGTTACAACAACTACCTTACAAATATGATTAATTAGTTTCCTTACAGGTCCTTGAAAGAAAAATCCTAGGAAAAAAGTATTATTGTAATGTTTTCTGGAAAAAGACCCTTTAACCAACAAAAATTCATACATTCATTGAAACCTTAGTACTTGTAAAAAATCCCAATCTAGTCACACAATGAAAAATATTAGTTCAAACTCCGCATAGGAGAAAAGATGTTTAAGAACTGCACTCTGGATAAACAGAATGCTGACTAAGGAACCACAGTAGATACTTTTTGAATGCTGAAAACGTGACCGTGGTAGCATTAAGTGTGCCACAGTTTTCACAACTTTCTGATGCACACAAAAAAGATAATGATGTTATATAGATAAAATTCAAAGAAATCCTGTAATAAAACTTCTGATATGTGCATTCACAAAGGTTATTTTCTTTCTTAGACCCAACAACCACAAAATCTTTGTCTATTAGGTGACATAATAGGTAGCTATTGACTTCTGTTGAGATTCAATCAGGATTTATTGACCTGAGAGTTAGATATTGATCTAGTCAGAGAAAAGATAAATCTCCACCTAGAGGTACAATAAATCTTACAGTTGGCTGACAACAGAAGTCTGAGTTGTTCCATTGTTACAGGTGGACTGCTATCAAGAAAATGACTACTGAATTAGTGAATTGGTGTAGCTTGTTGAAAAGAGGCACCCTCACACTACGATAAACTAAAAAGCATCACAATAAGGTCACACAAAACATAAAATATGACCATTCCATGACAGGACACAATTTTATAAAGTTGTTTCTCTTTCTGATTGACTAAATACATTATTCTGTAGGGTGGTCAGCCTCTGCTGTATGTATTAGCATTGAACACCTCTTGATTTGAAAGTGAAGCTTGTCTGCATTTAAAATTTTTCCGAATTTAGACAAAGCACAGATTTGAAAATACAAGTGCTGACTCTTAAAAGCTCTTCTTGCACAAGACTTAGGAATAACTCCACATATGTTTTGTCATCAGCCCTGGGAAAGCCAGGACTTTGTCACAGATCCCACATACAGTGAGGAAAGTTACACAATTTTATGAACCGAGTTACAAGTAACACAATTTTATACACACCATATATTACAAACTTCTATGCTGGGTTCTGTAAAAAAGGAAAAAAAAAATATCAAAAGATCCTGTTGCCTTTTCCTCTTCCTACCTACCATTCTCATCTACAATCACTGAAAACACAAGAATAGCCTTTGTTTTGTACCTTCAGGCTTCCATTATTTCTCTGAGAAAATAAGGAAACCTATCAACTTACAACTTTATTTCCTTGATCAATCACCAACCAGCTTAATAAACTACAGTAATCTACATGACCCTTTCTGATGAACACAATATTTATATAGTTGCATAAAAAATGTACAAATGCACCTTTTCAAGCTCAGTTTACAAACACACCAATTTGATTAAAGATTAAGTGAGCCTGTGTAACTGGGATCTTTCAAGTGTCTCAGACCCTTATACAATTTGGTTATGCATTGGCACATAACATACTGTAATATTTCAAACTTGCACTGAACCAACATTAGCTGTTTAAATCTTCTGGAGAATTTTCAAAAGGAAATTTTTACTTACTGGAATGACATGCCAAAGTATTTTAGGGTACTATTGAAAGACAGTATTGAAAACCAGCATGACCAAAGACGAAGAGTTGAAATATAGATTTTTTACAGATAAAAATGTTTTGGAAATTTTAGCAAATGAAATAAAAATACTTGCAAAATTCCACCTACCTTTTTAAAATAAGGTTTGTTTTCCTAAAAATTATATTTTCAATGAGTTTACTTGTCTGGATAATGAATTTGTGATCTACATATGGCAAGAAAACAGACCAAGAGCAGCGTCAGAGAGCTTTTTCCTTTCTCTAGAGTTCTATTTAGTGCAAATACTTGCCTCATGAGGACCTGGAATGAATAAAAATTGGACTTCAATACTCTCTGTCCTTTCTCAAGGACATAAAATTTTCTGAAATTATTTCTAATTTCTCCATTTCATATCAAAAACCTTGATTTACAATTTGGTACAAAAAGTCAGTGATTGTTTACCAAATGCATGTTCTAACTAGTGATGTGAAGGTTCATTCAAACTTACTCAAATGAAGCCGTGAGATGATCACTGGAAAATAAACTTTCAATAAAAACAAGCAAGGCTGCCTTCCTTAACATTGTTGACCTTAAATTAGACGATTACTGTACCTTTTGTATATGAATGACAAATAAAAAAGTTATGAACTCTTCTGCTAACATTTAGGAGGAATAAGAATGCTTTTAAAAGTTCCTAAGGAAGTAGGCTGTCTATTTAAAATCCAATCCTTCACTTTGTTTAAGTACCTATCCCAAGGTGAAATTATTATTCTTGACTTAATAGTTCTTGAACACTATGTCACGGGCTATTTAAGAGTATCCCCTCTTTCTAATTGTTATGACAAAATAAAACAAAGATTCAGAGCAGTATACCAGTTTTCACTCTGAATTTCTTTCACTATTTTTCTTAAACCAAATGAAACACAGAAATTTATTTGCCCAGTGTTTTCTTTGTATATGTCCGTAGGGGAAGTCTTTCCTCCAAATTTAATCTGCAATAGCAAACATTTCTCTGTGTGTGTAGCTCAGTTTTCTAAATCTCCAGAATGAGCTGAGGTAATATGAAACAGTATACCTAAAGCAATTTATATGTACCTACATATACAGTATCTGATATGTAAATAAAAAAGAGCATTTCATCTCATGTACCAGGCAAGACCCTATAAAAATCCATGGTATCAGGAGGCTAGCCATAGGGAATCCTAATCAGAGTGGACAGTTTTCCTTCTGCAGAAAATGCAGTGATTATGGCTTGCCATGTTTGGAACTGTCAAGTGGTTTTCTTGTCCACTCTTCTTAAGATCTTCTTAAAGTACATACATGCTGAAGGTGGGCAGGACCTCACATTGGTCTTGATCTGGTATAAATCCACATACTTCAAATGAAGATAATGAAGCTATGCTGATTCACACTGGTAAAGAATCTTATCTTTTATTTTTAGGCAAAAAGCTTCTTACCACGATTAGGGCTAAGTTGTCAATCTAGTAATCTAGTTGATGAGTTTTTGCTCTGAGGGTGTTAATGGCAAGGGGAGCTCATATCAGGAAAGACTGTTTTGTACAAGCAAGGTTGATGTTACAGCTCCTGAGAATCTGGCCAATAATTACACTTTGTTTATACCATAATGTTTCTAAAAGCATAGCTGAAGAGTAGAATATATATTTGTGAATCTGTGCTTTAAGGTCAGGAATAGGAAACACAGACTGCATGCCTATTTGGGCTGTTCGCTTCCTCTTAGGAACAGGCAATTCAATTAAAATCTCTCTACCTCTACTTCCAATCCTACATTTTCTTTCATGCTTAAATATTAGACTGTCCGGAGTCTTTTACAATCTTGTCTTACTGGAGAAAGCCCAGTTTACAAGTGAAAACTATTATCTGCTACAGGCACAAAGTGATGCTCCAATATACAACAAGCAATAATTATAGAAAGAGACTTTATAAGCAGTGTATTTCTGCTAACGAAACTCTCATGGAGAAATTCAGAACTGCATCTTCTGAGACAAGCTGTAAGTAAACCAACAGTGGGAGTATAACTGAAATAAAATTTTGACTCTCTAAAGCTCAGCTATTGTAAATTAACCCAAACGTTGAAAATTAAATAGGAATAAGACAGGAAATACCTACAAAGAACAATGTATTTCCTGCAGCTAGTACAGTTATTTGCAAAACTTAGTTGTTGTAACTCTCAGGAAAGTGAAAATGAAAATAAAGCATGCGTATTTTAAAGTTTTTCATATTTGAGTAAATGGTATGGTTATTTTCTGCTGTATTGGAGTAGCTCTGCTGGTGATGTTAGAAAACATAACTTCCAATATATAATTGACCAGAAAGTGGCAATGGTAGCTTCTTTAGCACCAGTACAGGTTGCCCATTTATGTCAACAATATCTTCTTAATTTTGATTAGAACTTCTTGTACACTTGTAAAACTCACTTTTAGTGAGGAACATTTTCCTGTATATAGGACAATTGCCAGCTTGACCTCAGAGGATATACTAACCTAATAAATTCTTTTTAATACTTTCAAAGAGTTAGTAAAAAGTTGTATTCTGATTGTTAGGAGTCTGAAGAGTAAACCTTAAAAACGAATTTTGACATGCATAAAACTTGCATGGTGATCCATTACAGTAATACAGTACCATTTAGGTTTTTTTATGAACTGTGTTGCAGAAGCCATTTACAGACACATTGGAGAACAGACTTTTAATACCCTTTACAAAAGTTGTCATTTATCAAATGGACAATGACACATATATCCTCAAAATCTTAAGATAATTTAATGGTTTACACATATATAGTTTGCAAAGGACATGGCTATATCACTCTGCTTTGAACAAATTAATTTATTTTTTTTTTAGTAACAAGATATTAGAAGTTTCTAAAAGCTGTCTCAAAGCATTAAATCTTCTATTTTTGGTCTCATTCTGGGAAAAAAAAAATACAAAACCCTAGCAAAATAGTTTTCTTTACACGATAGCAAGACAATATAGATGAAAGGTGTAATTTTCAAACATAAATGCCTGAAAAAAGTCATTTAAAAACATGGCCTGCAATTAAGCGTGCCCACTTATCCCTGAGAAACCACACCTAACACTGGGCAATAATATTTCAAAATACTGACTTCATCATTAGTTTCTTGTATCTAAAAACCTGATTTTCAGAAGAATACAAGGGCCACGTTTAAAGATTCAGTCTTGCTGTGTAAAACAGCGGAAGTGATTAGCCTTGCTAAAGCCTACAGTAGAAAATGGGAGAAACAGGGGTTCCATCATTTATTATATCGTATCTTGGATAACGTTACCATTTATTAAGTATTGATAATTTATGACTGCATGAATAACATTGACCAAATGGTTAGCAGAACATTCAGGGCCACAGTCCAAACAGACCAGCGGTGACCTACCATTTGGCAGTCAGTCCATCTTCCCCAGCAGTGCCAGGTGAGAATCATGAACTGGGACGCCCCTGTCCTGGGGACGGAATGGATGCCCATGACAGATCTAGAGCTTCACAGAGCACTAGAGGAATGGACTATTCGCTGCACATGCTTCTGCACCAGAGCTCCTTCCAATTTTTACGTGCAGTACAGTGATGATGCTCAGCAAATACTTAGCGATAATTAGAAAGCAGCCCTGGCCAGCTGACTCCAGAGCAACCCCTTTGACCCACAGCTCTTCTTCCTTTGCATTTTCAAGCTCTAGAAAGGTGCTGCTCAGAGTATGACTGCTGCAGTTCATACATAGAATACCATCACATCTTGATTTCAAGAAAAGTGTTGCACTTTAGAGCCCAGAGATACACAATGTCTTCCCTTGCAAAATCTGTGGTTGTAACTCTGTGCATTTTACAAGTTCTCACTATTTATTTGAGCTTTATGTATCTAACACAGAAGGAACTTTTTTAGTGTTGTGCCTATTCCACATAAGTGTTCCTGGAGACATTTTTGAAAGCTACTTCTAGCAAAGGACTGAAGATATGTCTGTGTATGACAGTCCTGCATAAACAACAAAAATTCTCATGAAACTGTTAAAGTGGAATTTTTCATTTTCTGTTGTTAAGACTATTGTTATTATAAAGGCATATAAAAAGACTGACTTGTCAGCACCTGGGATTTATCAATTAAATCCGTATTCTATAATGGCACAAAGAGCATCTTGGTAATTACAGAGACTCAAATCTGAAGTAGAAGAACGTTTCCTAACTACCTGCGGATGCATGGCTATCAGCTTCCAAAAAAGTCAAAGTTACACACACAAATTATTCTACCAGTACTCCTCTGTAATCACCGGCCCAAACTTCCAGTTATGCTTTCAAAAATATTTCAGATTCCTGGTGAATCATCCCATTAAACTATTTCCAGCCATACCAACCAAATGATGCTGTCTGGCGTTCTAGAAGTGCTTATGCAAATGCCTAAGAATTTCCACCAACTTGTGATGTTGGTGGAAGCCTTCAGCTTTACTCTGAGCAATTCTAAATAATAGAGGGTCACCTGTGAGCAGCTTATTCAGGAACACAGCTCATCTCAAGAAATCCACTGAAATATTCTGAAACACTTTACTATAGATTTTTCTTCATGTAAGAACTCATATTTAGATTACTTAAATACTGCACCAGGTCAACAACTGTGAATATTTCTGCATTGTTAAAAGGACCACTTGTTCTTCTTGTTTGTTTTCTTCTGTGGTTACGTATCTTAGTTTGCAGCATGGTGATGTTCCCACTTCCCTGCTTATGAACATTAAAATGAGCTTAATACAATGAGCTGCTTTGAGCAACAGGAATACTGGATATAGCATATAATGCAAGAGTTATCAATAACTCATCCAAAAAGGACTCATCCAAAAAAACAGGAAGAGGGCAAGAAAATACAAGGATATTCTATGCTCCTTTCACGCTGTGTATGCACATGTGTGTGTGCCTATTTTCAATTCCTTCCTCCCTCCTTTTGAATTGTGGAAAGAAGGGTCATGAAAGGAACACATCATACAATAGTCTAGCCTCCAATTTTCAAATTAACATAAATCAGAATCTTACACTGAAAACACTGCAGCAAGACTAAACCAAAAACTTATAAAAAAAAGGAAAAGAGTTCTCACCAGGGCTGCCATCCATCCTGGTTTTTTTTCCAGGTATATTTGGCATACCTGTCTGAAATTTTATCCAGACAGGCTTTAAGAATTCTCAGGTTTTCCAGATACACATAAAATCTAACCTAGCTGATGCTTCCAATGGGATGTCCCATACATCATGCTTTGGATTTATTACGGATATGTACTACACAGAGGATAAACAACTACACAGCCAGTTTCATGCATCCAGGGAGTAAAGAGACCTTCCACTGTAAATTAAATCTTTACATGCTCCATAGTTTAGTGCATCCTGAAAGTAATGAACTTACTGACCATGCTCAGGGCAACTACAGTTTGTGTATGTAGGTGCCTGACACAGATGAATATATATTTCTGGAAATGTCAGATGGAAACATGAGACCCCTTCCTCCACTGAGTGAACTCACTGTTTCCTGTCTCCTAGTGTTTCTATGTTTTCTTCTTTACCTAGTTTTTCCAGCAATCCATTCAGCCCATTCATCCAAAGACAGCTCAGGAACAAGCATGTTCATTCCTGGCTAGACTAATCCTGCATCTCAAGAGAACACTCATTCAGTCACCTCAGTAGGTCTGGGTTATTTTTTGTCTGCTATGTAACAGATTTAAAAAATAGAAAAGTTTGAATTTCACATTTTTTTAAAAAACAGAATATGTTTTCCAGGGGAAAAAAAAAGTAGTTTCATTTTTCTTGTGAGCTAAGGAGTGTGTATTCCACCACATAAATCACTGTGGCAGCAATTAAAATAAAATAGTCTCTATCACCCCTCCTCTAACACATTTACCAGCCTGAATTATTCTTCAATCTCTACGTGGACACAATCTACAAGAATATCAGTTTCAAACACCAAGTCTTACTGCCACAAATGGATCTGCCCAAGTATAAAGTAGAAAAAAAATCACAGAGAAACAACTGTTCCTGTCCTAAGGAAGGATAAACTATATTTGAAATATTATTGACACATATTGGTCTAACACGTTTTAAAGACATCCGTTAAGAAAGTTGGCATTTCTTAACTCGGCAACCTATTCCAGTCCTTTAACAATCCTATTATAATTTTCCCTAATGACTAGCCTGAATCTTTCTAGTTACAGTACAAATTCATTGTTTCTGGTTCTATTTTCCTTAAAACTGAAATTTAGTGAGACACGGATGGGCCAGAACACACATCACTGACTATATATTTTTTTGTTTTCATCTATTTATTTATTTATATATTATTTAAGCAGAGATTCTATCAGATCATTTCTAATCAGAACCCAAGTTTAAGAGAAATACCTTAATAAGAAATTTATGTACAGACATGCGACCATAGGATACTACTTTTTTTTTTTAACGATTTAATAAGAGAGGCTAATTTGATATCTTATTTTGCAGTCTGCCAGCTATAACTATATTTCTCCCTTTTCACAGTGGTGTTAACTGACAAGAGTTTACTGTACCACACACTACATTCTCACATACAGCTGTTGAGCAACACTGAAATAATTTTCCAGACCATTAGGTGCATTCCCCACCTAAAAGACTGAGATGCTGATAATAATGCAGAGATAATTCAAACAAGTACACACAGGTGCAAACCTGTCAAATGCCAAAACACTGCAAGGATAATGGGTTTTCAGTCATCACTTATAATCCTCTACTTGAATGCAATGTTTGTGCTTGGTATATATTTCTCCTGTGCAGCTGGCATATTCTTGCCCCACAATAACAGGGTATTTGCAGAGCCAAAAGAATGATACCAAATTCTGGGTAAATAAACTGACTTCATCAAGGAATTCTGGAGGGAAGGGAAGAAGGAGTCACCACATTTTTGAAAGCTAAATGGTATGGTTTCTCTGGTATAAACCATATGAATATGTTTACATGTATAAATGAATAAGGAACTCAACTAGAAATGACAATCATTTGTTTCATGCACAAGAATGGCTTTGTGCCATTACCTCAATTCCTGCCTGCAGTGATTCAAAACATGTAGAGGAAATACAATGTCTTGAAATTTACACATATGAAAAAACAAAGCAGCAGAGCTCAACTTTGGGTACGCTTGAGATTAGTAAGAAACGCCCAAAGGCATAACTCCTCTGAAGCGTTCTCAGAGAAAGTACCTACTCAAGTCTTTAAAACTGAGGGAAATACAGATTCCCCCAAATTTCTGAAGATTTTCATAATTCATGTGCAAAACATTATAATCATTATTTTGCAACAGATACCACAGCAAGTGAAATACTGAAAATGTTATGCAGAAGCCTTAGTTTGAGACTTCCAAAACAATCCCTCCAATGTGTAAATGTAAAAAAATTTAATTGTTTTGAATGACTGCAGCCATAACACCCTTGTCTGGTACTATGGTTTCCACTGCCAGGCGGAAAAGGACCTGTGGGTGCTGGTCGACAGACGGCTGAATATGAGCCAGCAGTGTGCCCAGGTGGCCAAGAAGGCCAACGGCATGCTGGCTTGCATCAGAAATAGTGTGGCCAGCAGGAGAAGGGAAGGGATCATCCCCTGTACTGGGCACTGGTGAGGCCGCACCTCGAGTCCTGTGTTCAGTTTTGGGCCCCTCACTACAAGAAAGTCATTGAGGGGCTGGAGCGTGTCCAGGGAAGGGCAACGAAGCTGGTGAGGGGCCTGGAGCACAAGTCTTGTGAGGAGCGGCTGAGGGAACTGGGGTTGTTCAGTCTGGAGAAAAGGAGGCTGAGGGGAGACCTTATCGCTCTCTACAACTACCTGAAAGGAGGGTGTAGCGAGGTGGGGGTCGGTCTCTTCTCCCAAGTAACAAGCGATAGGACAAGAGGAAACAGCCTCAATTTGTGCCAGGGTGGGTTTAGATTGGATATTACGAAAAATGTCATCACCAATAGGGTTGTCAGGCTTTGGAACAAGCTGCCCAGGGAAGTGGTTGAGTCACCATCTCTGGAGGTATTTAACAGACGTGTAGATGTGGCGTTTAGGGACATGGCTTAGTGGTGGACTTGGCAGTGTTAGGTTTACAGTTGGACTCCATGATCTTAAAGGTCTTTTCCAACCTAAATGATTCTATGTATATTTCCATTTTGTTAAACTCTGTGCTATTTACAAGAAGCACAGCTAAGCAGTGCTACAAAAGAAGAGAGCTGGGTATCAGTTCAACGCTGCAGTTCCTAAACTCGTCTTGCATCCATCACATCAGTTTACTATTCTTTCTAAGCTTCACGTTTAGATCATACAATTTTGAACCACAACAGAACTTGGTTACAATTTCAGCATAGTCCCCCACAAACAGTAGCTTAGTTCTGTCCAGTTTGAAAGTATTCTGTATTTTCCAAAGAAAAGATGATCTACTTATTGTAGGAAAGAAGCAAAGGAACTGCAATTTGTCTCAACATACAGGACAAAAAATCCCTCTTCTCCGTAATGGTTTGTGCTCTGAACTGGCAAGCTGATACTGTGCATCTTAAAAGTGAAAACACTTCAGTTACAAATATTTTTCATTACAATTAAACATTAACTGGGTTGAGAAAATGTAAAATAATATAAAAGTTTCTGAAAACTAAAATAAGCAGTGAAGTTGCTCATTTTGACCAGATGGATTACTCCTACTAAGTAAGTGGTTTTTAATTTGTGGGTACACATATGATTTCTCAGGCATTTTATCTTTCCCGATTTCATGTATTATCTTACATACATGGTGAATAAATCTGAAGAAATGTATTCAAAATCTCTGAGTCAAGGAGGAAAAAAGTATGTCGTGGCTTAACCCCAGCCAGCAACTAAGCACCACGCAGCCGCTCACTCACTCCCCCCCCATCCAGTGGGATGGGGGAGAAAATCAGGAAAAGAAGTAAAACTCCTGGGTTGAGATAAGAACGATTTAATAGAACAGAAAAGAAGAGACTAATAATGATAATGATAACACTAATAAAATGACAACAGTAGTAATAAAAGGATTGGAATGTACAAATGATGCGCAGGGCAATTGCTCACCACCCGCCGACTGACACCCAGCCAGTCCCCGAGCGGCGAATCCCTGCCCCCCCACTTCCCAGTTCCTAAACTAGATGGGACGTCACATGGTATGGAATACACTGTTGGCCAGTTTGGGTCAGGTGCCCTGGCTGGGCATGAGAAGCTGAAAAATCCTTGACTGTAGTCTAAACACTACTGAGCAACAACTGAAAACATCAGTGTTATCAACATTCTTCACATACTGAACTCAAAACATAGCACTGTACCAGCTACTAGGAAGACAGCTAACTACATCCCAGCTGAAACCAGGACAAAGTAGAAAACAAAGTCATCGAGCCAGGGATGTTCTACACTGAATTGGCATTATACAGGTCCAAGGACTTGTCCATCTCTAACAGTTTATCCATAAAATGTTTCAAAAAATAATGGCCTATTTCCAGGGAATACTGTAAAGCTTAAAGCTACAACGAAAAAAAAAAAAAAGAATGAAATTCTAAAATGCCCAGTCTTAACGCTTTATATAGTAAGTGCTGCAATAAAATTTCTGGCAATTTATTAATGGGAAAGGACAGCCTTAACCAGTGAAGTTTTATGTTCATCTTTGATGTAAATGTGTATGAATTGTGCATCACATTACTATAATGTATTTAAAATCTGATGGGAAACAACTCATATGATATATGACTTAAATATATGATTTTTAAGTCACAGGTTTCTGTTGATAATGTTCAATTACAAATCCTATGTTTTTGTTAAAATATAACATACTTTGGTGCCCTGTAGTTCTGGATTTTACTCTCTCAAAGAGAATCTGTTGCTAGTTTCAGATATGATGTCCAACTTGTTTCGCATTTGAACAGACGTCCATGTGAAACATGCTATTATTTCTGAATAGCTTTTCACAACTATGACCATAGCTCTCCCTTAGGAAATAAGAAATTAATTCCTGTTCCTTAAATGATAATCGCAAAATACAAGGGGAGCTGTCTTGTCTTCTGTCCAATTTCATTATCTTCTCTCACTAGAAAAACTAAAGTTTGCTCCCAGACATGGAGGTGAGTCAATCTCCCTTTCTCTTAAAACCGTCAAATTTGTTCTCAACTATGGAAGTATGTTTGCATGATGTTATTAGCTAGGTATGTTGTTGAAAGTTGTGAAAACAAATTTATTGCTAAAACACAGTATCACTTACAGTTATTTACTCCTTAAGAGTACTTCAGTTGCTGATACTATTCCTTCATGGACACTGAAGGGACATGGACAAAAAGTGCGTTGACTATGACTCTTGACATTATTACTGACATATCTCAAGTATATTTTGAACATTTTTTTCTTTGTGTAAGTTTGAAATAGCAAAATATTTCCCCATTCCCAGTCAGGATGAAAGTAAGACAACCTCAGGAATCTTTACGAAAAAAGATTCTAAAGGTCACTAATATTGAAGATGTTTATTTTAGTAATGCTATTCTTTTATTTTGAGTTGAATTCCCACTTATAAAAATAAAATGTATTTCAAAAACCTTTTTAAAAAAATAAAACTGACTCATCTGTATGAAGTGTTCTAATTTCAGTTATCCAGGCTTTTCCAACAAGAATATATTTTCTAACCGAATCATTGTCGGCTGTCATGGAAAACTGTGTATGTTCAAAAGCATGAGGGGCATTTTTTTCAGTCACAAAATTTGTATTTTTATATCTTGATGACTTTGTGAGAAAAACATGCATGCGTGTAACTAAAATGCTTGAGTATTGCAATTTCCTGCCAGAGGTGGCTGTTGGCAGCTTTACAGTAGTTTTTATAGCTACTACAGAATATAGCATGCTGGCTTGAAAAACTGTTCAATCATCATCCCTGTCTTTCAGGCTGGCTGCCTAGAAGGTGGTAGATTAACTTTATATTGTTAAAGTTATTTTTTGTTAAAAGCCTTTCATAGCATAGCCCCTAGCTATCTGTCAGACTTCCTTCTTGAGTCTTGTCCTGAGAAGTGACTATGCTTATATAAACTTGCTCTTTACAGATCATAGCTAAATCTCTTACTTTAAAACAATAGGTGATTTTATCTGTGCTGTCACATTTGCTTAGATTTATCATTCCTATCACTTCCATTTCCACTCACCCTTCCCCATCTTATAATAATTTTCCTTATCGACCACAGTATTTCTTAATAAGCCTCTGACACTGAAGTGTCCTGATTGCCAGTTTTGCTTGGCTTTTAAACTTTTTGGTAAAGCAGTAGAATCATAGAATGGTTTGAGTTGGAAGGGACCTTTAAAAGCCATCTAGTCCAACCCCCCTTGCAATGCGCAAGGACATCTTCAACTAGACCAGGTTGCTCAGAGCCCCGTCCAACCTGACCTTGAATGGTTCCAGGGATGGGGCATCTACACCTCTGGGCAACTTGTGTCAGTGTTTCACCACCCTCATTGTAAAAAATGTCTTCCTTAAATCTAGTCTGAATCTACTCTCTTTTACTTTAAAACTGTTAGCCCTTGTCTTATCGCTGCAGGCCCTGCTAAAAAGTCTGTCCCCATCTTTCTTATAACCCCCTTTAAGTACTGAAAGGCCACAGTAAGGTCTCCCTGGAGCCTTCTCTCCCTCAGGCAGAACAACCCCAACTCTCCCAGCCTGTCCTCACAGCAGAGGTGTTCCAGCCCCCTGATCATCTTGGTGTCCCCCCTCTGGACCCGCTCCAACAGGTCCATGTCTCTCCCGTGCTGAGGACCCCAGAGCTGGACGCAGGACTGCAGGTGGGTCTCACCCGATCGGAGCAGAGGGGCACAATCCCCTCCCTCGACCTGCTGCGCACGCTGCTTTCGGTGCAGCCCAGGACAGGGTTGGCGTTCTGGGCTGTGAGCGCACATTGCCAGCTCACGTCCAGCTTTTCATCCACCCGTACGCCCAAGTAAAGATAAGTTGTCAATAAAAAGTATTGTTCTTACTAAAGATCAGGTAAAATAGAAATTGCATTGGAACACGCAATATTGGAGAAATATCAATATATAACCAGAACTTAGTTTTGCAGCTAGATCCTATTACTGTCTCTGGTAACAAATACACTTTAAAGCCAGAGTTGCAAGACACAGTTAAAGCCAAAGTTTGTGCAATACCCTTCGCAGTGACTCTTATCAGGAATAAATTCAGTATAAGTGCACATACTTACAGCTATATAAGTCTGGAAAGAATGAAACAAAATAAAATTCAAGGACTGCATAAGCTTACTACTGCAGAACTGGCCATGAAGTGCATTAGAAATGCAGAATACGACTCTTCTCTGATCAGCTTAAATACAGTCTGCGGAAACTAAACCATGTACAGGTCTGAAGTGCGACGGAACAGACTTGCAAAGCCATCTTATCTTGATTATTCCATTATATAATGATTAGTTTCAGCAACATTTGGCTTTATTCTAACTTTCCTTGCTAATGTATGTGTAGTTGGTAGGAACCGTCAGGATTTTTTTTCTTTTAATAGTGATTGGCCCATGTTATTTATTAGAAACTGGAGGAACACTAACAAGGAAATTAATGTGGGTTTTTTTCCCCCACCTCTCTTATGAGAACTCTATCTACAGAACATTTTTTTTTCCTTTCAATATAGGGGCAGGGACAAAGGGACTATATATATTGGCTAAATATCACAACACACAGCAAGAGAAGGCTTTCTTTAAAACCCGCTAGAAATAAGCCACCCCTGGTTCCCCAAGGATCACATCATAGCACTGCCCTCAGTACAGTGTAGTTAACTGTGCATGTTCGTGAGAGAAAAGGACAGAAGGGAAAAGGGGCTGATGTAGTGAGTTTATTCATTCTCCACTGGACCTCAAGTTGCTGAGACTGAATTCCTGGGCAAGAAAAATTTGGTATTTGTTTACAGAATATATAACATCTTAAACAGATGTTGGATCTTACATGAGTTATTACATGTATCATTTGGATAATACGTAATATCAGCTACTGGTTGATAAACAATGCTTACGCTAACACTGCTCAGAAAACAAACTGGTTTTCATTTTGTAATACCTCAGTGCTAGTTTCCAACTAACCCTTTACACTGAAGAGTATTTTTATTTACTCTTCTCTCCCTCTCTCATCTACACTCTGTTTTTCCTCCTAGGACACTAATGCACTTACTCTAAAATCCAGTAAGTTAACCAAAGGCAGACACTGGCTGATACATTCATCATACTAATTATGTGTTGCATGGAATGTTTCTCCCATCAAGTGCCTCCTACATATTTGATATAAACCTTTCAAATCAAAAAGAAGAAAAATGAAAACAAGTCTCAAAGCCAAGCTGTGTGATTGAGAGAATCACTTATCCTAGTGTCAGTGAACTACAAAATCAATTAATGTCTTCTATCATCTTCAGAAAGGGCTATCTAACAGGCAGCCTGCAACAAATTACACCAGATATTCCAAAAAGCAATTTCTTCTTCCATTTAGGATTAGAATGTAAGTAAATTGACCCTTTCTCTACATGTTCACAGTGTAAGGGAACAGGTCACTTTCCTTCTGCAAGCCTTTCAAAAAGATTTTGAATGACTTGCTAGGACAAACCAAGGTGTAATTGAAATTCTGGTTGAAGGACTTAAAAAGGAATATTTAACTGAGGTGTAATTTCTATGTAAAGTAACTTTCCCTAGATGCATTAGTGCTTCATATAATTTAAACAGTGGAATTGACCTTGCCTCTAAATGGATTTAAAGAGAAAGTCAACCCACACAGTGTCTTTTCAAGTAAACAAATTTGCACAGCTATTCCATTACCATGTTCAGTATCTCTGTTTTCTCTGTTTTGGTTTCCCAAATGTGAGTAATCAGCATCAAGTAGATGTCTGAGTCCTTTTTCTCAGTATTTTGCCAAAATTCACTGGACAGTGTATGCAAGTTTCACAGTCCAGACCACACTGTAACAATAAACCCTTTTCCCTTTCCTCTGTCAGTTTGGAAAAATAGTGTTTTTCAGAGTAAGTGGAAAAGGATTGGTGTTATGTCTGGGAAAAAACCTGCCTAAAAGGCAGGAAAGTCCTTTTCCTGCTGTATTACTGGTCTCTCACTGTAGGCTTGTATCAGATGCTTAGACACAACTTCCTTCTGAACATGAGGGTACTTCTATTTACCTTTCAATTTTGTCAGAAGGTTTTGTTTCTCACCTGCTTCTGAATGGAAATCAAGTAGTCTGGTTTTAGCTGTAACTCCTCACAATGCAGGTACTGACAGTCTTAAAGAACACCTTGCTTTCATTCATCATTTCAGTTAGCCAAATGATCTAAGATAGCATTCACTATAGAGTTTAAACCTGGCAATTTTCAGCAGAAGATCCTTGACTGAAAACTGCATGAACCAAATGCAGCTTTGCTGATGCATATAAAATGCTGCAATGCCTCTTTACATAAACTTCCCTTGTGTGATAACTGATCTATGACACTGATTTCTTGTTTATGCTGTGCAGACCAGTATTATATTGTGTGGAAGGGGAAATAAGAAACCTGAGCACTGACTTCTTTGCCTTCCTTTCTTCCTAACAGGGCCCACGCTTTTCCTTTTTGCCAGAAGCCATTTTCCCGAAGTCAGTCTATATCATAACACTTCTGAGATTGTAATCAACAGGTTTCATGGGTGATGTTCTTCAACCTTCACTCTATCTTAAATAAACAGAAAGAAACATCACTGCTTCATTTCTTATTTTGGTAGTCAGGGCAAAGGATAGAATTAAAATCCATTTCTTCTGCTGGGCCCCTAAGTACTCAGCTTGAGGCTAGCTTTAATGTATGATCCACTCACGTTTTGTATGTTTAAATTCAAAGCATAATTTCATTATTGAATAAGGAAGTAAACCAGTCCACCTTTGACTGACTATTTTTAAAAGGACAGCTACCTGACCTGCATTGTCTAAACTATGAACAACAAAGGTATTTCACATCTAAATATCCTGATATGGCTCAAAAATACATAGCATCCAAACAGTTACAAATTTAGCAGATGGAAAAACGCAGAAAAGACAGCGGATTTCAGGAGCCTTTGTATTATCTTCATTTTGAATATGTTATTTGTGCATTTGGTGTAGTTTCCCCCTGTGCAGATGGTACATTACTACCCCAGTAATGGAATCTCTTCAGAGCCAAAACACAAATTAAAAATTCTGGCAATATTAGATAGTCTTAAAAAATATCACAGGGGAAAAAAAAAAAGGACAGTATCCAAAGGAAGTGTAAGTGTGCCATTTTTGGCTCACTTCAAAAATAAGCAATGGTTTATGGAAGTCTTTAATTCTCCCTTCATTCTCCTTCCTTCTATCCCAGAGGTCTCATATGACTATAACCATCCTCCTAGCTAAAAGAGCTTGGATAAAACTTAAGGTGTCTGCCAGCAAAGGATGCTTCTGAATGACACACAGTATTCCCAAGCTTCAAGGGTACATTTGGTTTTCCTGCAGTAGTGAATATTTATATAAAGGGGGTTTGCTGCAGTGGAACAGGGAGGAGAGAAATACTGGTACGACTTTTTTGTGGATTTTTATATTCTGTCAAAAATGATGTTCATTATTCTGAAAGAAGTAGTGAAACAAATAATGCATTTCAATTTATACATAAGCTCTGTTCATTCACTTTAGTACCAATCACTCTTGCATGTAAATCCTGTAATTCCATTCTATTTAGAGCCACTGTATCTATTCTTTATATACATATATACACAAGCTGTACCATCCTTTTTTTTCTTTCCTTTTCATGCTTTTAAGAAGTACCCTACATAAACCTTTACCTAAGCACAGAAGTGTGAAATGGTAACTGTGAAAAACTATAATAGGATTAAAATTCTTAATTCTTTTGTGCTTTCTATGTGAACATCTGCAGGTATGCAAAGGAAAAGCATATGAAAAGTCTACGTGACTGATTGTTTAACTATGAAGTGGATGCCACCCACATCAACAGTTGCCAGTAACTCTATTCTTAGTACAAATAGCATGCAAGTCACATTTATGTCAGGCTGTTTCTTGGGTAGGCAAGCGCTGTACCGCGTTGATCTTGTTTACAGAGAACTAATGCCCCTCAGTTGTTTTTTTTTTTGTTGTTTTTATTTTCCTTTTTTTTCCCTTTAATTTTCTAAGCTAGGATAAGATATGAACTGACACAGTGAGAAACTTTATCTTAATAAAGCACTCTTCCAAGTCAGTTGAGGCTCAATCTTTTTAAGAACTGACTGCTTGACACATTCATGGCCAGGAATGAATTCTTTACACACAGGGATGTCCACTTGAAAAAGCAGGCAATAAATCTGAATCTAAATGCTCTCCTTTGATGCACAGAAACAACAACTCACATATTAAAATACTAGGTTCTTCTTTGCTTTTGTGTTGTTATGACTGGCAAATACATACATCTTGGATATATAAGCTGAAAAGGACAGTACACCTTACTGGTCCTATTCTTTTTGTTAATGAAGGTCTGTTCTCTAGTAGATAATCAGCAAATTGACAATCTCATGGTGAAAGAGTACTTTCACCATGATCATTTTCACCAAGATCATTTCATGGATCTTTCACTTTTTGATCATGCTGATGGTAAATTAGTTTTTTACAGTGAACACAAAACATTACTAAGCTGAAACAAACATAGATTTATGAACTATTTTTAAAATGCTTATTATTAGAATAAACTGATTTTTCTTAGAAGCCATCTATCCAAATATGTACGCAGCCATACTGTAGAACTGAAATAAAAATGCAGTCTATAGAGCATGAACAATATTAGTTTTTCCCCTCGTATCCTGCCTTTACTGCTGTATCAACATGGTAAGGTGTGTAACACTATAGGCTGATGGGCTTCAGAGTCTGTGCAGTAACAAACTTAGACTGTTGCAAATCTTCAGAAAACCCCACTGTACAGTGACATCGCTCATACTGTGTTGAAATGCTTATTCACAGTAAATATTCCGTACATTCCTTATGACAGCTTGGATGAGGCTGGAGGAGCTATGGTACACTGTGGGCATTACACATACGAGTAGCCTGTTTCTCATTTCCAGTGCTGCTATTTCATGTGTTGCTTCATCATTGAAAAAAAAGCACCTCTATCAACAAGGCTCATGCAAACTGCATACAACAAATCATGTATTTGCTGAGTTAAATTAACTGACTAACGTAGTTGCTATTCTGTTCTCAGCGATTTCTTTTAGAATTTTAAAATGTTATCCTATAAGTTGTTCATTAACTTTGTTCTTAGTCTTGCTTTTCTATTCATGCTGCCATTACTGTCATATTCATTGATTAATTTAAACAAGTTTATCCAAATATCAGTCGAAAATACTGCCATAAAGAGCATGCCCCTTTCAGCACAAGACAGACATACATAAAGTCTCTTCCCACTGAGGCTCTTACATTTCTCACATTTGGAGCACAGTGCCTCTTAGCTACTCCTTTATTCTCCAGGCACTAGGTGGCTTGCTCTGCGGTTCCCCCACTAGCATCACTTTGAGCTTGGACTAACAGAGCTGATGAAGCTTCAACTTCCATGCTGGAAGCAGCCCTGCGACAGGGGGGCTTGGTCTTCCAGTTGCAGCCTCAAATGCCAGCCCTCTCCCTTTTTCTCCCTCTCCTCACACCACCACACACCTGTAAGGTCCCATCTCCCCATGTGCAAATTCAAGAACTCACATCAAGCATTCTTACTGGATGTTATTTAACCTCATTTTAGAACATCCAGGGGTAAGACGTTCCAAACCCTCTTGGATAACCTATTCCAGTATGTAACTGTTCGGCTGATAGGATTTTTTTTTTCCCCTCTAAAACCTAAGGTGTTGGGGTTTTTTGGGTGGGTTTTGTTTTTTTGTTTATTTGTTCTAAATTTAAATAAAAGATGGCATTATATGAAATCTGGCAATCTAAATTAATTAACACTTTCATCTGCAACAGACACAGAAAAGAATTCTTTTCCTTTTGCTACAGTCCTTTTTGTGGTATTTGAGGACTCATAATTTTCCCAGCCACTTTTTTTTTCTTCTGACCAAGCAAAGACAATGGTTTCAATATTTCTTTTCAGAAAATTTTTCCCAAAGTCCTTATCATTCTTGTTAGCTTTTCTGGATTCTTCCAAACAGTCTGTATCATATTTTGAGTACCAAGAATCTGACACAATACTCAAGCTCAGGAAACACTAAGGTCAAATAAAGCAGAAAGATTATATCATGTGTCTTATAGCAACTTAATGAAATATTTTGGTAGGGGAACTTTTCCTATGTATCACTTCCAACAGTGTCCTAGCTATCCTTCAATCACCATTATATTCTAAATTTCTACTCCATGAATGTTATTCAAACTCTGTATTATACATAGTACTGATTATACATTTTTTTTGTTTTAAACAATAACTTTCAACTATTAATAAAATGTAGCATCTTGGAAGATATTTATACAGATGTGATAAGAGGTAACTTCTGTGTCTCATTCAGATATGTAAGTCATACAGCCTTCTAAACAATAAAATATCTTTTCAACTGATGAAGATAACTGCATACTTCTAGGATGCTTTAGACTTTCTGATGAGATAAGAAGTGACAGAAGTACCCAGTTCCTTCAACAAACCATAAAAGGAGACTGACTAGCACAGACACAGAAGGGTCTATTTAAATAGATGGACATGCATAAGTAACACAATGTCAGAAGACAAAACTTTCTAGGACAGTAGAAAAAAGGCAATTCAGAGTAAAAAATGTAAGCTATGCTAAAAGACTTATGTTTTTAAGGATTTGAATGTTCCACTGATGTATCCACTTGGGCGTAAAAGAGAACAGATTTTAGGCTTTTAAACTTTTTTCCCCTTGGCATTGCTAATGGGCATTTTCTAAAGCCTTTCAAAAGATGACACTCTCCTAGGTAAAACAAGCAAATGTGGAATAGGCAAGGACCTCTCATAGCAAAATTATTAAATTAAATCTTTTAATTTTGTAATCATCTAGGTCATGTTAGAATTTGTAAAACTGAAGAAAGTTGAGCTGTACAGTTCTAGAAAAGCCACAGAAAAAAGAATGTATGAGCTTCATTTGCTAAAACACAGTTTATTAACAGCAGCAGGCTGGAGATCAATGTTACTCATTCCATCCTTGAGATCCAGTAAAAAGTAATCTATAAGGAAATAATACATCAATTTTTAATTTTTTTTTTTTTAAACAGAACTCATTAAAGACTACTAAAGGAAAAAGTACAGGATCATGGCCTAATAGCTATTGCCGAGATTGTCTTTATAAAGAGGGTTTTAATTTCTTCAGGAAATTCTGAAGTGATAAATATACATCTGCTATTCAAGTAAAAATACACCTGCTATCCAAACAAGGCAGGGACCAGTGCATACCAAAGCCAATGGTAATTCCTCTTTCCATATTAATTGGGTATTTGTGTGCTCTTCTGATTTAACTTTAAATATGTGCAATAACTAAGCTTGAGCTGGTTGTCTAGATCTTCCTTCTAACCAACTAAGAGAACTAGATATTTCTAGGATGCTTTAGAAGTTTCAATGACATGAGTAGTCACAGAAATTCCCATTTCCCTCAATAAACCATAAAAGAATTTGAAGTTGACTAGCACAGACACAGAAAGGTGTATTTGAACAGATGAAGCCCAACCTCACCAATGAGGTTAACTAGGTACCAGTAACTGATCGAGCATAAAAGTTGGTAGCAAATACTACGAAGTCTAAAATACAAATGTGATGCTCCAGTCTTTATGTTCAGTTGTATTTTAGCCTATGCCAATTTCTCAAATGCTCCAGATCACTCTGTGTCATGGTCTAGCCTCTCCATCCTTTCCCACTTAGTTTGTCAATATTAAGTGATATTCAGAAGTGATCACACAATTTCTTCACTCTACTGGTAAATTTTTATTAATGTACTGCAGGTAGATTATATAAAGACCCACTACCACAATGATGATTACTTGACAACACCTCTTTTACTATTCTACCTCCCTGGAACTGCCAAAAAAATCTGAAACATCAATAGCTGAGGTCTACAGGAATACCGTAGAACAATTTCTCTTCCACAGCAGAAGTGGACAAAAGTTCTTGCCACAGAGTACAGGAGTCTCAACAAAGGAGGGCACCTAGCTGAGAAAAAGGGACCTAACCCATTGGTTGAGACCTGCCTTGACACTGAAATTGCTTTGCTCTCTTGCAGGATGCTACAAGAACACTCCCACCACAGAGAGGAACTTCAAAGATGGAGACAAGCAGGTGGTGGCAGTGGAAAGATTTAACTATTAGATACATAGGTAATTAAGTTTGTGACATTTGAGAGGACACAGATGAGCTTGTCTGCTAGGTGTAAAGCTTACATAGGTCTCTTAATATGTCTAGAGAGCTGGGAGGTGCAGGGGAGGACTCAGTAGGCATACTTCATGTTGCTATCAGTGATGTAGAAAAGTGCAGGAGGGATGGTCTGGGGCTTGACTCATTCCTTCAGGGGCAGGAGACTCAAGTCCAGCATCTCCATGGAAAACTGCCAGGTTCATATATAAAACCTGAGATGCAGGTAGGGATTTACAGTCTCACTACATGGATGAGAGCATGGTGTAGAAAGGAAGAATTTTGGCAAAGCAGGAACCAGGGAACCTTTCAAGACAAGGGAAACCTGGACAGAACCGTCAGGCTACACTTTAACAATAAAGGAGCCAGGCTTCTGTCACTGAAAACTAAAAAGGTCACAGAACAGTATTTAAACTAGGAGTGGGAAGAAAGCGGATAGATACAGAAAAGTACCCTATTCAGTCTGATGCAAGTCATGGGAGAAACAGCTATCATTTATTGTGCCTCTGAAAAGGCCAAGAGGGAAATAATCAGCACAATAACAGTAAATATCAGAAAGACAACTCAAACCACCTACAACACCAACACCATCTTCTTTAAATTCTTTAAGAACATCAAAACACTGGCCAGAAAGGTAAAGATGAGCTTAAGTGTACGGAAACGTAAAGGGAAAAATTACCCCACCTATGCATACAGGCAGTTACAAATAAGTAAAACAAAGTTTTTAGTTACTGCTGGCAGTTCTAGATCACAGGAATAATGGCAACTACAAAATCCAACAAAATGTTGGGCACATTGGAAAAGGTATGAAGAACAGGACAGAGGATGACTTTGTGCCACTCATTAAAACTTAATGTGCCCACATCTTGAGTATTGAAAGGAGTTCTGGCCTTAGAGTGTAAGAACAAGTGTCTTAAGGTCCAAGCAGAGTTAAGTAAGGTACAGAAACGAACAAGTAAATTGATTGTTTGGTGCAGGTGCTTTATGAGGAGGGACTAGAGAGGCTAACATTCTTCGATCTATTGACTGAGAACTGCAGGAAGACATGCTCAAGGTTTACAGAATCAGGAAGGTAATGCATTTTGCTGCAGGAAAAGTAGGATTGCTACATCACATTACTTTTGTAGTTTAATTTGTACTATTATTCAGTATTTCTGTCAAAGACAAAGGAGTATTAAGTGAAATCTCAAAAGTCAGTAAATGACAGGTAAGCTCTTCTGGGCAATGAAATGCAAGAGAAGATAAACACAGAACTATTATTCACCAAATCCAACAACACTAGAATTGAAGACAACTGATGAAACTCATAAGAGAGGCTGGTTTAAAACAGATAGAAAGTACTTCTTTAAAATGCAGGTAGTGAGCTTTTGGAACTTGTTACCACAGGATAGTACCAGCAGGTTCAGAAGAGGATAAACTCATGGACAACAGATTCATAAATGGATAGTGTAAGGACTAGGCAAGGTGCCACCGCCTTGCAACCCTAATGCAACAGTTGTGCATGCTGTCAAGTAGTGGGGCAGCACACTACAGCAAGTGCCCAGGCTAATGTGTTCCCCCTAAACAGCATCTCCCCACTGACGTTGTCAGAGGCAGGATACTGGGCTAGATGGACCACTACTCTGACCCAGAAGGCTTTTATTGTACCCTGATTTCTTAAGACTTCTTTGTTCAATAGTGTTTATTAGAAGGCATGTGGATTTTCTATTTTCCATCTTCTCAATCAAGATTGAATTATTCATGTCCTCATTCAAGTAAAATAAAAAAACCCAAACATCTAATAAAATACAGGGTTAGGTCTGAAAGGAAAGTTCAGTTATAAGAGAAGATGGCAACATGAGCCGAAGGCAAGAGTTGCACACATTCTGAATTGCATTCACTCAGGAATCCAAAATACTATGATGTTTTACAGTAATGTAAATAATACTAAGAGGCTATGAGATTAAGGAACACACACACACACGAAGAGACAACAACTAAAGATCTGTATGTCACACATGGGGAAACAAAGGACAGAGTACTAGAAACAGAGGACAGTCTGTAGACCCAATGTGATCTAACCATTTCCCTTGGGCAGCTACTACTCATGAAATGATAAGCCAGGAACATTGCTTTCCAGAAGCAGCAGCAGCTGGTACAGGAGTAGCTGAGAATAAAAACGCAGCACAAAATTACAATAAACACAGCAGGGTTATTAAACAGGACTTAAACGCAGCAGAGAGGTATGAATTTTGTTAAAGGGATTAGCTCATTTTGTTCACTTGTATTTAAGTCTTCACTCTGTCAATAATCAACTCAAAAGGCAGCAACCAGTTTAGTCAGAAAGAAATGAATTTTGCTGGAGGTGAAAGTCAGGGTGTGAAAGGATATTAAATTGGAGAAAAATAAATAAATTGTACTTCCTCCTCTATCCACATTTTTCTATTTACATTAATTAGTAAGCTAAAATCCTATTATTAGAGACTGGATTTTCAAAACTGTGTTTTCTTGAAGTTGTTTCCCTTTGATACTGGGGACAACTAAAAGCATAACTTGAAGCAGCAATCCATCTTTTCATGCAGCAAAACCTTAGGATTCCTCTCATTCTACAGTCCAGAAAATGGGTTAACGACACAAGTTATAAATACTGCAAACTGCGTATGTGAGCTTATGACTGTATTATAAAGAATAAACACTAGTTTATGATGATTTATTTACTAGTTATTTACTAGTTTATGATGATTATGACCAGTTTATGGAGTACTGCATCCAGCTATGGAGGTCTCAGTACAAGAAAGACATGGACCTGTTGGAGCAGGTCCAGAGGAGGGCCACAAAAATGATCAGAGGATGGTACTCCTCTCCTATAGGGAAAAGCTGAGAAAGTTGAGGTTGTTTGGCCTGGAAAGGAGAAGGCTCTGGGGAGACCTGAGTGTGGCCTTTCAATACTTAAAGGGGGCTTATAAGAAAGGTGAGGACAGTCTTTTTAGCAGGGCCTGTTGCGACAGGACAGGGGGTAATGGTTTTAAACCAGAAGAGGGTAGATTCAGACTAGATAGAAAGAATAAATTTTTTACGGTTAGGGTGGTTAAACACTGGAACAGGTTGCCCAGAGATGTTGTAGATGTCCCATCACTGGCAGTGTTCAAAGTCAGGTTGGACAGGGTTTTGAGCAACCAGATCTAGTTGAAGATGTCCCTGCTTACTGCAGAGGGGTGGTCTACATGACCTTTAAAGGTCCCTTCCAACCCAAACCATTCTGTGATTCTATGCTTCTATGATTTTAAGTGTTGTAGTTCTTCATCAGGGTAAAAGCCCCTATTACACTTTTAAAATATTGTCAGTACTTCGTAAACATGCTACAAAAGGGCTGTTTTACTCCAAAATTGCAGATCTCCTTTCTTTCTTTTACTTCACTGGTTCTCACAGGTAGCCGTATTGGACTGGGAGTCAGTTGCTTATTCAGACATTGGTGTAGCTATCCTGATTCCCATCAGCTGAGTATCTGGGGATTGCCACTAACAAGAATTTTCTTTTTCCAGGGAAAATACCCAACATGTTCTCTCTGGATGTATTTGTTGTTTTTCTTCTTTTTCCTTTCCTTTTTTTTTTTTTTTGTAACACAAGGATTTATGTTATCATGCATTTGTTTTACAGCCTGAGCTCTGTTCTCCTTCACCTTATAACACAGCCACAACACACAATTGCAGAGTATTTGTGTACCTGCCGAACTAGCCATTGTAATCACCAATAAACCACTCAAAAAATTTACTCCGTACTGCAGGTACGAAATCATTGTAAATGCAAAGCTTCACATTCCTTTATTAAACCACACACTTATCTAAACGTCGTTAGCCCATCCTAGGTACAGAATCTGGTATTTCGACTTGTTGACTTTCATCCCATTAATCACTGCCCAATGCTCCAATCTATCTAGATCCCTCTGCAAAGCATCTTGTCCCTCAACAAAGCCAACAGCACCTGCCAGTTTGGTATCATCAGCCAGCTTGCATTCAACTCCTGCACCCACATCATTGATAAATATATTGAACAGAACTGGCCCTACAATTGAGCCCTGTGGAACACCACTGGTGACTGCTCACCAGCCAGATGTAGCTCCATTCACTACAACCCTTTGAGCTCTGCCCTTCAGCCAGTTCTTCACCCAGCACACCGTGAACCCCCTCATCTCACACGTGGACAACTTGTCCAGAAGGATGCTGTGAGGGACAATATCAAAAGCCTTACTAAAATCCAGAAAAAATACATCCACTGCCTTCCCTTTGTCCACCAGCTGGGTGACCCTCTTATAGAAGGATATCAAATTAGTGAAACAGGACTTTCCCTTTGTGAACCCATGTTGACTGTGCCTGATGATGACATTGTCCTTGAAACGCCTTTCAACAGTACCCAGTATAATCTTCTCCATAATCTTTCCAGGAGCTGAGGTTAGACTGACAGGTCTGTAGTTCCCTGGGTCTTCCCTCATGCCCTTCTTGTAAGTTTGAATAACACTGGCTACCTTCCAGTCAGCAGGGACCTCCCCAGACTCCCAAGACCTTTGGTAGATGATAGAGAGGGGTCCTGCCATAACATCCAATAGCTCCTTCAGAACTGCGGGATAAATTTCATCCATCAGGCCCCATGGACTTGTGAACACTCAGCAAATAGAGCTGGTCCCTTACAATTTCAGTGTCCACAAATGGAAAAGTCACTGCTCCCACACTCATGGTCCTCCAACTCAGGGGACCAGGCAGCCCAAGGTCTATCAGTATTATTAAAGGCTGGGGCAAAAAAAGCATTGAATGCCTCTGCTTTTTCTTCACCTCTATTAGTCACATGACCATCTTCAACAAGTATTGGTCCAATGTTTTCTTGCTATTACCTCCTTTTGCTATTAACACACTTAAAAAAAGCCCTTCTTGTTATCTGCAACAACACTGGCCAGTTTCAACTCTAATTGAGCTTTGGCCTTTTGTGTCTTCTCCCTGCATAAACAAACCACAGCTCCGTACTCTTCCTGCAAAGCCTGACCTTGTTTCTAGAGATCATACAATTTCTTTTTGCTCTTGAGCTCCATGAGGAGTTCCCTGTTCAGCCAAGCTGCTCTTCTGCCCTGCTTGCTTGACCTAAGACACAGTGGAATTGCCTGCTCCTGTGCTTCTCCAAGGTGGTTCTTAAAGACTGACTAGCACTCGTAGACTCCTAAGCCCTTAACAGCAGACTCCCAAGTTACCAGGCTGTATGCGAATTACTGTTTTCTTGTACCTTGCCTTTGAGTTCTCTATTTAATTCAAATGAGCAAACAAACTGCAGTTCTGCAGTGGTATATGTTAAAAGCATTATGAAGGTAACATGAATAGAAATAACCTTGGAGTCCCCTCTCTTCCATAGTATTCTTTATAGTCTGTGCCCCTGCCTTCTTCCTTTGACTGCCCACATTCTACTCTTTTCCTTCAGTAGATTTCATGCCCCCACTTCCCCAAATGTCTGTTTTTGTTTTACAGTCTACCTGGGGAGGGTAACTTTTCAGAAGAAATGTTTTATCTGAGGATATATTTTCAAGGAAAAATACTCTGAAGTTACAAGTGTTACCCATTTGAAAACAATTCCATTAAGGATACAAAGCAAATGTAGTTCCCAAATAAAGAGAAGAACATTTTCAGATGGAAGACTTTAAAAATAATAAATACATTTGCAGTTCCATGTCACAGTATTTATGTTTGGGTTTTTTTTAACTTGTGTAAAAAAATTAGTTTTCTAATTTGCTGTATTATTATTGTGGTAGGTGTCAAATAAATTATTGATACCTCACCACTTGTTTCAGTGTTGTTTTCAGTAATTTAAAATATTTCCATCAAGCTGTTAATTTTAAATGCAAATATTATCAATTTAATTAATATTAGATGATTGGCTACTCTTTCTGAATATAAAAAATATGGCATATACCCACTGTAATAATAATAAAAAGTTCCAGAATGAGGACAGGTTTCCTGCTGAACTATTCTGTGTCTCACCTTTCTTTTTTTGCCATGTGAGACCACACTGCTACAGCCTGAGATAAGGAAGGTATAAAAATACGAAATCAAGCCCTATATGTGGCAGTAAAAAAGAATCTTTAAAGAACGCTAATAATATTGGAAACTACACATTCAAAATGGCCAAATAAATTGAAGAACATGATTAATATATCAAAGATAACAACAATTTCTCAGTTTTTAGCACAGAAATATACCAAAGCTTTGACAATAATAAGCAACAGTGTTCATGAGCTGTTTGAACCAATACAGATGCCTGTAATTACCTGTAAGAAATGCAGGAGAAATGTAAAAATTGCATACAATGAAAGCACTAAATTCTGCTTCAAGACATATTGTCATGAATTTGAATTAATGTCAAGAAAGCCAGTATCAATTTCTAGCATTTCATTTTTCCCAGTGTAGTTTACTGTAGCCTTCCAGTTTTGTACTTCCAGGAATCACTGCTCAAATTTTTTCTTCCTCATTTTTACCTCAATGTGTTTATGATTTATTATTTTTTACAGTATCATTAAATAATCATCTGGAACAAGCACAAATACTATCAATAAGTATTATTAGATGAAAAAAATAATTGGATCCCAAAGATTTATCTAAGAGAATATATCCTTTAATTTCCCCTAAACGAGCTCAGTAAAAATGACAATAGTAACAAGTAATTTTGCATGTTTTATAAACTTTCCCACATGTTTTGAATGAAACGGATACATTTCTGAACTAGAAATTGCCATTTCTGTATTGGGTGAGACTGTCTAGAAAAAGCATTCTTGATCCTGTCATTTTGCGTAAGTGAGAAGGGATTGTAAACACTAACAGCTAATGAGAAAAAAAAAACCAAAGAACAAAAAACTAGAAGTATCTTCCCCCCAAAAAGCAGTAACATTTTATTCTGGACTCTTAATTTCAATTTAAATGGCATTTCCCAAGGAAGTCTTAAGCACTAAATTGTCAGCAATGTCTACGTAAGTAATATTTTAAACATTTTTTCCCCTGCATTGCTACAGAATACCTGAAGGTAACTTCATTTTTTTATACACAAACACCACATTCTAAGCAAGCAAACAAAACCCTGCCTTTGAATGGTTTACAGATTATGACCATGAAAGGTTCATACAGGAGAGCACCAGCATTTTTCAGAAAATCTGAGGCTTTTCTAAGCTGTAGTACTACAGTAATATCATCTGGAATAGCAAAGAGCCACAGAGGCGCTGATCCAATCACCTCCTGTACTCGGATTCATCTATATACAGAAACATCTGAATCTGCTACACTTAAGAGGAAAATAAAAAAAAGAAAAAAGAAAAGAAAAAAAAAAGGTAAGTGCTATTCCACTTTCCAACAGCAGGAGAAAGAACAGTTCTCTGGAAAACACCTGTAGCCACAATTCTGTACTTGGTATTTGCACAGGATTTCAAAAGTGAGGTGAGTTCACGGCTGAGAGAGGAGGTTTGATTCGGCTCTGATTTGTACTGGTGCAATACTTGCTATTTAACACATAAGCTGAAGTTTTGTCAGTATGATAACCTCCTCCCACCCCTTGCCCAGTATGCACATCTCAAAATAACGAGGTTTCTTCAACATGCAATGATAGCAGGCAAGATCAACTGAGGAACAAAGTGCTCCACAGCAGAGGGGGAGACTTTTGTCATGTTAGAGGTATCAATACCAAACGGATCATCTATTTTGAAGAAACAATTTGGCAAAAGTTCAAACACAACACATTTACATCTTTATGTTAGTGAGATAAGAATTAACAAACTGGCAAGCTAAAGGCACATGTATCTCCATATTAAACTACAAAAAAACCCTGAAAATCCAGGTTGTTAATTTTTTTCATTGTTCTCATTAGATTTATAAGACTAACAGACATTCACCAGTCTCATTAAGAAGAGTCTGAAGGTGGCATGACCTACTATTAATATAAAACATGAATGATAAAGATGACAGCTGACACAAGGATTTACTGGAACATACGTACCATGAATAATTGAGAGTAAATATTGTAAAATCTGAATAGTCAGATTCTGCTTATGATATATTAGCATGACTCCATTGGCTTTATTAGTAATGTGGGGTTTTTTCCTATTTGTCCATGTGAAAAGGAAACCCAGTCAACTATTTTTAGTGCAAGAATAATAAAACCATTTTGTACTTGACACAAAAAACCACAAAATTGATAGTAAGTGAGAACGATGATGTGCAAACACATTTTCCAAGAAGTCAATAGCCAGTGCATTTTTAAAATGTCAGACAAAATCTCTACCTGGTTAAGATATCATTTATGTAATCTACTGTACCAGCCAACCATACTGAAACATTTCATGACCACCTGACACGTGACAAAGTATGTAAGTGTTCATCACCAAAGAGACATTACAGATGAATGTTATGCGCAACTAAGACCAATTCTGGAGATATAACATTTCAATTATTAATAACAGAAAAGGGGAGAATTTATATAACTTGCTCAACAAAAATAGTACTGGAATTGTCAACAATAATGCAGAAGGCAAGTGTCTGCATTAAAATGATGGATGGAGGCATGGGCCAACCCATGTTACACAACCAACACAACAGTATCCACTCACACAGCAGCAATGAAAAAGGAATGCCTGGATTTTAGCTATGTATTAAATGTACTTCCAGTCAACAGAGAATAAGAGTTTGTCAGAAAATATGATACCAGAACATCTGGTTTGATCCACAGCCCACTTCATGCCCCTAAGTGAGGAAACCCAGAAACAGGGACAACAACATTTTTGGCTCCAGAGACTTTTTTTCTTTTGCACTAGATCTAATTGGTTATTTTCAGCTAAAACTATAAGGATAATAAAAAACCTCCATAATGACCCTTTAAATATGTTATCGTGTGATATTTTAAAAGAGATTGGAAAAAAAAAAAAGGATTTTTTTTTAAATTCCTTTCTACTTCAAATAGACTTGATTTTTTTTTTCTATCTGTTGGTCTTTCTAATGGGAAAAAGAAGACAGCTTGAAACAAAACCAAACCTCACGTAAAGACAATAAGTACAGTTAGAGACTGTGCTGTTGTCTTAATTTGTGATTCAGTACTGAAAGGCTAGACTTCAGAAGCTAAATACAAATTTCACTGAATAGTAAAAGCAAATCTCTTTGAAATGAACAGAGTTCAATCACATTTTCTAAAACTGACGTATTATCTCTAAGTCACTTAGGTAGCCCATCACTGCGCAATGAAAAAGTAGCAATGCCATCATATTACATTCTGGATGGCACTATGGTCTACTACGGTCCACCAAGCCATTCTCTCAGAACAGAAACACTATATTTATATATATATATTGCTGTGCTTGTAAAATTAAATCTATATGAAACCAATTTGAAGTGGAAGATCAGAAGCACTTCCTATGAAACCAGATGACATTACAATGTCACACAGGCACCACGATGATTGCCACCAGATAGGAAACCTTTTTCGCCATGAATTTGAGGACTGGTGATCCTCAGATAGACTTCCCTGCCATTTGACGTATGGGTGTTTCAGTGTCCATGTTACAAGGAAATGCTAACACAGAATCACAGAATCATTCAGGCTGGAAAAGACACTTAAGATCACTGAACGTGCCTGCCTTTTTCCACTTTGACTAGTCAAACACAGAAATGCCAACAAAGCCTTTTTCTATTCTTCTGTCCACTATATACCAGGGCAGGGTCTAGGAGCAGACCACATCTGCAGCAGCCCACAGCTGCAGGAAACACCGGTTCAAAGGCTGGCTGCTCCCTTCATGAGTCCCAGCAACGCTTGGGATGGCACAGCTGCCCTCAGCCCCTGCTTGCTCCTGAGGACGGGAAGCACGTACGCAGGCAGGGGACACCAGTGGGTTAGAATACGCTGGAGTGTCCTTCTGCACAAGTAAACCGGGCAAGTCCTGGAGAAGACCCCAGATATGAAGTGAATTGAGCTAACTATGGCACTACAGAGGCAGGTGCTCCAATATCCTCATGAGCCACAGGCAGCTTGCAGCACAGCCAACATCATGGGCTGGCTTTTAAAAGTACAACAAAAGCTGCAGGTACCGAAAAACCATCTGGCTGGATATTCTTCTGAGTCCTACCTCCTGTAATAGAAAATTATTTTCCTCTGTATGTTTGCGTCAATGAGCATTTCAATTCATGTGTTCTACAGGGAGGAGTTATTTGTCATACAACAAATGGTGCAAAATTCTTAATTACAGATAAAAAGAGATAGTAATGCAAGGAAAAGGTAAGGTGGATTAAAAAATCCTAGCACCTAACATGAGTTTAAAAGCACTGCTCCTTTTTCACCTATTACTTCTTATACTCTTCCTGTGTGGTACAGCCCTAGTAAAAATGAAATTTTCAGTAATAATTTATAATATTTTAAGTAAAATAGCTGACTTGACAGAAAATGTAAAGCACTTTGGTTTTGATTTGTTATTCTGCTTCTGCCTAGGAATATGTGTCAGCAGCTACATGAATCATTTTTAATTTCAAGGCCCTGAAATTCACCCTCAGGACTCCTGTCAGAAAGAAAGGATCTTCAGAGTCAAAAGAAGAAAATATTAAAAACACAGCAACATTGTGGCTGTCATCTGGCAACAGCTCTTAGTTGTATTATTAATCGAAAATAAATCAAGAAGAAAAAAAATCTTATTAGATTTTGACAAGCAGCCTAATGCCATGCTCGGTGAATGTAGTAGATACCCCACAACTAAGGTTCACGGAGGTTAGAGTGTTCCTAAAGTCTTGCCAAGGAGTCTCTGTTCAAAGCAGGACAAAATTCCTGCAAAGTCAGATTAAACCACATTCAAATGAAAGATATCTGTGGGACTTTCATGTCTTGTATGGTTAGCTGATCAAGACAAATACAGTCAATTCCATTTATTTCAGTGTTTGTTCCAATTGAAGGTAGGTGGTAACAGGTATCTGACATAGAAGCCAAGGAGAAATTATTATCCCTGGAGGCCACTCCTATGAAAAACAAGACATTAATTGTTCCTCGTATCTTTAAAGAACAATACATCCTGAGAGAAGCACATGGAGGGTAAATATGTATCACCCTCTCTTCAAGCCATACCAAAAAGTTACAGCCTAATCATCTCTGTTTAAATTTGCATTTTTTTTTAAGATTTCATTTTGCATCTGCTCCTCTCTGAAAAGAAGCAACTCCAGAAATGGATGTTTCAAAAGTTTTTAAAATTATCAGATGTTGACACATTTGCTTCATTTGTTTCAGCAGTCCAGATTAGAAAAAAATCCACTTGCAAGATCTTTATCATGGAAATAACACCAGGGAAAAAGAAGGTTCTACCTGAAAAGAAGTGGAAAGACAGAATTTACAAGAATGATGAATATCCAAAAGTTATGTCAAGAAACAGTATTTTAAAAACAATCACACAAGCCAAATTCAATTGTACTACACATGTACTTTATATTATGCTGCACTTGCTAGTAGTTTCCTGACTTAATAGGGTATTAACTGAACAAGGAGATGGTGGCTTAAAGTAAACAAATCTACATGTTGAATATGAAATGAATGTTTTCTGTACTTTAATGTATAACTGTTAAAATTATTAACAATAGCTAGTGTAAGAGTGGGCTACCATATTTGGAAAAAAATTGTATATTTCCAGTAATTTCTTTTTACCTTCTTTCATCTTCTGTGATAGTTTACAGATAAGATTTTTACATTAACAATTTATATAGTCATGGTTTAACCCCAGCCAGCAACTAAGCACCACGCAGCCTCTCACTCGCTCCCCACCCCCGCAGTGGGATGGGCGAGAATCGGAAGGAAAAAGGTAAAACTTGTGCATTGAGACAAGAACAGTTTAATAGAACAGAAAGGAAGAAACTAATAATGATAATAATAACAATAACAAAATGACAACAATAATAAAAGGATTGGAATATACAAAACAAGTGATGCACAATGCAACTGCTCACCACTTGCCAACAGATGCCCAGTTAGTTCCTGAGCAGCGATCTCCCCCCAGGCCAACTCCCCCCAGTTTATATACTGGGCATGATGCCCCATGGTCTGGAATACCCCTTTGGCCAGTTTGGGTCAGCTGTCCTGGCTGTGTCCCCTCCCAACTCCTTGTGCCCCTCCAGCCTTCTTGCTGGCTGGGCATGAGAAGCTGAAAACCCCTTGGCTTAGGATAAACACTACTTAGCAACAACTGAAAACATCAGTGTGTTAGCAACATTCTTCTCATACTGAATCCAAAACATAACACTCTACCAACTACTAGAAAGAAAATTAACTCTATTCCAGCTGAAATCAGGACATATATATCTATAATTAATCATTTGTCAAGGCAGTGTTTACACAAAATAATTTGCAGATATACCTTATAGCATTTTGTAATGCACTGTATTATTTTTATTATCTCAGCATACCTTTCAACTGTTGTTTTACTAGAGCATTCCGAAACTCTTGCAGAACATGCTACACTACACAACTTTGAGGTTAGAAGCAAAATTTTTGGCGTAATTTAAAAAAAAATTATGTAGTACTTTATGTCCCTTTTTTCAGAATCAGAAGGTGCAATTGTTGACATATATTGTCAACTCTGCTGAGAATCCCGTGGAGATAGTCTCACACCTGAACTAAATCTGATCTATTGAATAAAACAGAAGCTTATAAAAAATATCCAGAAAGGTCATTTTATGTGAGTAGAAAGTTCTGTAAAAAAAACCAGGATGAGTTTTGTCTGCTTTTCCTAATTTAAAGCAGTTTTTCTTTTCTCTTCTTCCAAAGTACAAAGTAAGCTAGATATTTACCACAAAGACATTCACTTTGAAGATGGAGGCTTCCTCTCTACAGCACAGAAGGGTACTATATTTAAGCAAATGCAAAGGATTAGACAAGTAAACATACTCGTATGTTCTTTCAGTGATTCAGTTACTTTTACAGAACATTATGGCTCAGATGATTAATCCATTTCACTATGACACTAACTTTTTAACAGACCTGATTACAAATGGATTAAAGCCAAGAGTCAGGAAATGCATTCAAGCGAAAGGACCTGCACTGTATTACGAGTCCTTGCCATTTCATATTAAAGACAAAAACCAAGAGAAAAATCTCATCATAAGGAGAGATTTCTCAGGAAGAAATGGCTTTAGCTGATAAGTCCCTCATTTTATTTTCATCTTCCACTCAAGTAAAGTGAAGCCTGACTCACATGGTGGTTAGATACACAGGGAATTGTTGCATTTTCTGCCCCAACACTTCTAGATGCAATCTATTGATCTAAAATATATTTCTTGAAAGAACAGTTCAGGAGAGAGAAAAACGTCATTTAATCTACCCTCTTCCCTCAGGACAGCTCCCATGATGGCTATATCTGCTTCTGGGACTTCAATTGCTTTACTAAATTCCAGGAAGGCTTCCACTCTTGCACCTTTCCCAATGTTACAGATGGAATTGAATTTTTCCTTGCAAACATCATAAGCATGCTCTCAAAATAGTATGTAACAGAAATACTGAGAATTTTATGGACCAGGTAAGGAAAAAGAAGAGGAACAGCATCTTTAGAATATTGTAATATTGTAATCATGACCATAAATAATATAAAAAATTTAATGCTTTACTCCTGAAATGTGTTCCAAGAGAAAAACAAGACAAAACTATGTGAAAAGAAAACAAAAGACTTCCTTAGGAACCTAAATTGAAGACTGCAGACTGGGCTGCACTCCTCTGCAATGGGTAGCAAACAGAGCTCCACTTCTCCCTCTTCTAGTGCGACAATTTTCAACAACAGGGGCTTAATGTAATGTTTAAAATATTGCAGAAGGTATGCAGTGGCTGGGAATTTGAAAACCTTTTTTTGCCTGAGGGATGGGTTTTGCTCATGGGTTTGAAGATGTGAAGAAAAACATCCACCTTACAGACCTCTGTTGACAACACCACTTGCAACAGTGTCAGGGCACTGCAGGGGTTGGCAGCTCCCTGGGGCCAGGTGCCCAGGGGCTCCCCGGGTGGGTGATGGCAGGGCCCGGCCCACCCCCAGCCAGGAGCAGGGCAGCCGGGGGCACAGGGCCAGCCCCAGCCATGGGGATGGGGATCTGGCTTGGCGAAGCCCACCGCTGGGCAGGGCAGGGCTGTGGGGAGCCAGAGACCGGCCCTGCTGCGGGGTCACTGGGGCAGGGGCTGGTGGCCCTGGGGGGGTGACATGGGGTCCTGGGCCGTGGGCAGGGCGAGGGGCGCCCCGGGGGGCTGGCCTGGGGTCCTGGGCCCCAGCCAGGGTGGGGGGGTCCTGTTAGTGGACTCCAGACCCTGACAAGCAGAATGGCAAGTCCATTTGTTCTTTCCAAATTTCCATATAAGGCCAGAGCCTTTGATCTGGTAACTATCTGTGTGCTTTTGTCACGTAAACATTGCAGTTCCAGATATGGTGGTGGACAAACGCTGACTGATCTGACATCAGGCAAAAAGACCTAACTCCTACTATCATGCACCAGTTCAGTCACAGAACACATGTGCAAGCAAAGACAATTAAAAAGAAACGAGTACTGAACAGTATCTTCTCCTGGAAGTAAAGTTACAGAGTCTCAGGAAGTCTGGTTATAGTCTCTCCTAAATTTTGAATTTACAAATATGCTAGCAAATGATAAAGACAGTTACAAAGACATGAGGTAAAGTTGTTGGTTACTGTGAACAGAGCCTATCTGCAGTGTTAAAGACCAGACAAACCCCACTGTACTGCTTCTGCTGCTGCTTTTGGGCTTGACAAAGTCTGCAAGGGAAAAAAACCAACACTCTGGGGCAAGTTCAGAAAAGATGGACACCACCGAAGGGAAACCGGGAAACCTTATTGTCATGCTTTGTGTTCCCCATTCACACAGGCAGTGACGGTGTGCAGGCTGCAAAGTCAAATATTGAAGGGAGGACAAATGCTGACATACAGCTGGTAAAGGTCAAATTCCCTGAACAGATCACAAGTTTGTTGGTGGTTTCCACAGGCAGTTTCTTTTTCCCTTCCTATTCAGATAAGAATTGAATTATAGAGGTTCCCCAAATGTCATCTTGTTATCATATTTAAAACTGGTATAAAATTGGTTCATAAATACCTTGTGCTTGTTTGGGTTTTTTTGAGTAGCTGGTCAATAGATATGGAGCTTGTGTTAATTTTATAAAGCTTTTGTTCAGTTTTTCTTAGGAAGTATCTCAACTGCAGTTGAATTGGTTTTGCTGGACAATAGCTCTTGAGAAGCATTGTCTTGATGCATAATCTTTGGAAAAGCATCACCATTGTACTAGGTTTGTTGTTCTGTATGGTTTATTACAAGACAAGATGTTATCAGGCACATTTTTTCAGATTGTAACTGAAAATGTATGCATTGTTCTAAAAACTGAAGACTGACGGGAAACCAGATGCATGCATACTTATTGATCTAATGTAGATGATGCGTTAATTCTGAGAGTAGCTATGTTTTTAAAGCACAGGATTTGTGTGCATTATAAAAATCTCCATTTATATGCAACTACTAAAGGAAACAGTATCCTCAATCGATTCTATATGCATTTCCTTTTCACAAGTCTACCACAACTGGTCTTTTCCCCGCCTCCTGTGTGAATTAAATGTAATTTATCAAAATGTGAAAGGCAAAAATGTGAACTTACTCAAACTTATTATTAAAACAACAGCATTATTAACACAATATATTTGTAAAAATACTCACAAAAGAGAAACACAAGAAGTTAAGCCATTTAACAAATATATAACCAGTGTGTCTCCAACCATAAGCAGGCATCTTAGCATTACTGAACTGGCAGATAACGTATCTCCTGGAATAGTACCTCAATATTGCTCCCTCTCATTTTCATTGCCACTGCAAAGTTTGACTGCCACACTCTAACTGCATTTCTGAAATTATTACCCTCAACAATACCAATACCCACAACAGCTTATGAAAGGGAAAATTAAATCGGAAAAGGGAAATGTGGATCAAGAAGCAGAGCTGTGTATGAATTAGGGCACCTCTACAAATTTCAACTTAATGCTTTGCTCTATATCTTCATTTCAGTCCACCAGCCAAAAATTTAAGGAAGGAGAAAAAAAAAAAAACAAAAAAGATTCAATGTCCCAGTAATTTTTTCTTGTAGAACTAGAGATGCCAATAATAACCTATTGTCTAGAAAAAGGACACCTGTTAGCTCAATTAAAGGCAATAAAGTCACTGCTTATTTCCACAACAATAAAGACTGATCTGTAAAAGTATTGCTAGCATGTGGACTGGTCCTTAGGGGCAGAGTCTTTAAAGAGTCTAGTGCATTAATCTTCTGAGTCAGTGTCCTGGCTCTCATCCCAGTTGAGCTAAAAATTACAGTAATGTATTTGTGGCTTTAGGGTGAAATCTTATTCATTCCCTTTCCCTGAAGTTAAACACATTTTATCACACATGCAATTTCCACACTTTGTTTGGCTGGAACATTAGCCTTTCTTGTTTAAAAACAGAGAACTTACAATCAATCGTTCATATATCCCTTGTGAAAAGTTCAAAGACACAGAGAGAAACACCTGTTCATAGAAGTAATTCTACTCTGGAAAAATGGACATTTTACAGACACTTGCAATGGAATGCTTTTCTCACACCAAGATCTTTAGCTTCTGTAATAGATACAGCATGGTATTTTAGATTTCACAAAACAGCAGGCCTTTTACTATCCTCAAGACATCTGAAAAGATGCGGATGTCTAGATGGGTGGAAAACCAAGCTTAAACAACATTAACATCAGGAACCTCTTCCAATGTCCCATACAAGGTAAAAGCAAAACCTGGCAATGGCAAGCAGATAGCAATTTTGCACCTAAGAGAAAGACTAAAGGATGTGGCAACAGAATCCAGACTACATGATCATGTATGTCTCACTGCTTTTACATCAGGACTTTAAATCTGGTTGAACAAATAAAACACAGTGCTTCACCAGTGTACTGGTCTTGGCTGGGACAGAGTTAATATTCTTCATAGAAGCTCACATGGTGCTATGTTTTGGATTTGTGCTGGAAACTGTGCTGATAACACAGGGATGTTTTTGTTACTGCTGAACAGTGTTTACACAGAGTCAAAGTCTTTTGTGCTTCTCACCCCACCCCACCAGCGAGGAGGCTGGGGGGGCACAAGGAGTTGGGAGGGGACACAGCTGGGACAGCTGACCCCAACTGACCCAAGGGGTATTCCAGATGACAGGACTCATGCTCAGCATATAAAGTTGGGGGAAGAAGGAGGAAGGGGGAGTGTTCAGAGTTATGCTGTTTGTCTTCCCAAGTAACCATTACGTGTCATGGAGCCCTACTTTCCTGGAGATGGCTGAACACCTGCCTGCTGATGGGAAGTGGGGAATAAATTCCTCGTTTTGCTTGGCTTGTGTGTGTGGCTTTTGCTTTCCCTATTAAACTGTCTTTGTCTCAACCTACCAGTTTTCTCACTTTTATCCCTCCCATTCTCTTCCCCATCCTATTGTGGGGGGACTAAGCAAGTGGCTGTGCTGGGGCTTAGTTGCCTACTGGGGTTAGCCCACAATAACCAGGCATTATGTTGTAAGTGTAAAAATATATCTGTGTATTTACAGATGAAAAGTTAAAAAAATAATAAAGAAAGTCTAACAACAAAAGGAATGCAGTTACCATATTGCAGGAGTTCTCGCTAGGAAGCCAAGATGATAATATGAACTGGGAACTTGCCAATTGCCAGTTAGTGGTTACAGAAGCATGTGCCAATTGCTTTTTTATTTTTCTTTAAGGATAACTTGTGGCTGGACAACACAGATTGTCCACAGTAGTTGTTCACAACACCAGATGATGAAGGAATAACAAACACAGAAACAAACAAGAGTGCAACAAACAAGGAATAGTTTCTTCCCTATTTCTGAAATCAACCTCCAATACACACGGTCCAACTCATAGGAGAGGACAAAGAAGGTTAGAACATCAGGCAATCTTTTTGCCCTCACTTTTCTGCCTCCTATGCCCCTCCTTTTTAACTATACGATTGATGCTGGAAGAGAGAGTGGTGGTAGGTAACCAGCAAAGAAAGTACACTGCCAGAACACTGGTCCTGACAAGGGATCAACCCATCTCATGCTCCTCAAAGTCCTGCTCCAGCAGCCAGACCACGAAATGTCCTGGGGGTGGATGGCAAAAACTGCATCAGGATACACAGGCAAGAGGATAGCCTAGCAAATATCAGTCACTATTAGAAACACTGAACTAGGTTGTACAGACTTTTGCTCCGAAGCAGTGCTGCTGCTTTGGTATTACCCTTATTACGCATTTGCAGCTTACCATTTTGCCCCTCCTCTTTGTACACTTCTGATTAGCAAGGACCCTTCCATGCAGTTTCCATGCTAGTGGAAAACAAGGCCTAAACAACAAGTTTTCAGTTGTACCAATGCCCTCCTAAAATCTTCAACTGTACCAAAACAGACCCCTTAGAAAATGAAAAGAAACAGTGGAGTGTTCAGCTGCTCATACCTCTCTGCCCATCTGTCTTGTGGCCTGAGTTATCCTTTGAATAACTCTAGGGAAAACTGTTATAGTGTATCAATATTTTGAACACACAAGAAAACTGTGAGAATTGAGTCCATTGTTTAGAGTTTATCTTAAAAGTGTGAAAACTGTAGGTGTAGAAAATTCAATATTTACTTAAAATTGAAGGCAAAGGACATTACAATATTTACATTACTCTTAGCTGAGAGCTAGCAGATGACACTCTCAAACAAGTATTCATGACAATATTTTTAGATGGAGCACGTATTTCTGTTCCTTCAGGAATGGAGGAGTGCATTGTACAGTACCTGGTAGAATTAGAAGAACAAGGTAAGACTTTCAAATTTTGAGTTTGAATTTCTAGTGATTCTCTTGACAACAAACTGTAGACTTTGGCAATGACATACGCTAGAGATGTTATTTCTGTTACATTTCAGAAATTCCTTGAGGGAAACTACATGTATGAAAACCTGAATATGGAATATAGTTCTTACAACTTCAAGATAAAATTACAGTACCCATGCACAAAATAAATTTATTTTAATCCTACACAGTGTTAGAAAGTTGTATCACTAATAAAAATAACACTCAGACTGATTCTTCACTGTGACCTCATCTTGATACTAAGTAGAAACCAATCACATATAATTAAGTTGGAGTTTTTACTAATAGCTTTAAATAAGTGGACTGCAACGCAAGCACAAGTGAGATTTTTAAGGTTCACCATAGATATTTCCTTACCTAACTCAAACAGAATGTGTCCTTAGTAAAATGTTATGATTAATGCAATTGCCCTGACTGGTTTTAGAAGATTTAATTATTGAACAATAACAGTTTAAGAGCCCATGTGCAAAAACTGTGATAGAGGAGGTTAAGTTTACTTTAAGGCCACTACAGGAACCTGGGCATCAGCTGTGGTACCTTAGTTGTGGAGTTAGGGGGATGTCATAAATTATTCCTTTATAGTAGAAGCATTCAGGTTATGCAAGGTACTTCTGTAGCCCTGTAAGGTCATTAAAATTATATTGGAGCCTCTCAGCATGAAGCAAACAGAGTTAAACACAGGACTTTCCTGTTTCAGTTAGCACTTTAATGTGAACCAACCTGCATATCAGCCAGGGATCATTAACCCCAGTAAGCATGCTTATTTTAAACAGATGTCACTAAGAAAGGTATTTCAACTAAAAAAAAAGTATGAATTCTTAATATAAAAAATAAGGATGCTCATTCAAATAAGTGGCAGAATTCGGTTTCTGAAATTATTTTACTAACTAGTATGATTTCATATGTATGGCAGACATAGGGTCACGAAATACCTTATCATTACTCAAATTAGTGCAGTAGATCCTTATCTGGGATACCACGACAGACTGTTCTACTAAAGCATGCAGCGAGTGCTCTTCCTTTTTGTACTGGGAAGTCTATGCAACTCCTCTTTATGCCAATTTAAGTTATTTTCTCTAAAATAAGGAAAAGAGGTAGACCTTAATCCATTAAATCCATAATTATTACCTCAGTATTTAAAGAACTTCATTTTAATAGATTCCATTAATTAATGGGTTTTTTTTAAGTATCAGTATTTATTTAGCAGTACCAAATCTGTGAATAACTTGATAAGCAATCAATATTTTTTTTCTCATTTTGCAGAGGAATACACATGCAACTTTAAAATTACACTCTACATACTATAATGCCACAAAAGCTGCCATTCCCATATGAACTATGGCCAAGAACTTTTAGAAAAGGATAAGAATAATAGTTACAGATGAGGACAAAAGCCTTGAACTTCAGGGGCTGCTCATTTGGTGGTTGTGAGTGCATCTCTATATTTGGAAGCATCTATTCAAGCCATTGACTATGTTTATTATTTGTATTGTGCTCTCAGTCAGGAGCCAAACTAAATAACTAGTGAATAGGTCATTTCTTATAGGAATGCTTGAAGCCATTGTTCATATTATTGTGAAGACAGAAAGCAGAGGAGGCTGACACTTTCCTCACACTTCATAATTAGTCTGTACTAATTTGCAGTTATGTTCTTTCATAAATAGGCATACATATTTCTTTACTATTTAATATCTTCAAGTAAAAAAAACCCAGACAAGTTGATCCATGATTAAGATCTTTCTAATATTGCTGCTGTAACAGCAGATCATTATAAATACAAATACCTAATGTTTTTTCACATTCAATTCAATGATAAATGTGTTTCTCTCCCATCCCACCAATGTCTACATTTCAATTCAAAACTGCCATGAATGAAGGTTTTAAGCTCTTATTTCATCACAGTTACAGCCAGAACTGCTGATTTGAAAGGACAAATGCCCCACAGATTAATTCACTCTATATGTCCTGTTCAGAAAGATTGATGCATCTGCGAAGAGTTGTGTGTAGCTAACGTCCTCCAGATACGGGTTTACGATGTAAGCAGTGGAACTGCACTACGGGTTTCACTTTTATTCCCAAAGCATGTGGCAACTGAAAGGGGGCTGCTATTGCTGCTAGAAAAAGCATACAGTCTAATTTGAGGTTTCCTCAGAAAAAAATGAGCTTCTAGGGTTGGGTTACCAGTCAAATATTGACTGTTGATGAGCCACACTTGACATAAGGAAAGAACAAGCAGGGACAGATCCTACATCAAGTTCATAGATCAAAAAACCTCACAGTTTGGGAAAGGTGGGGTATTAAATTTGTAACTCAAACTCCCAGGAAAAGTTTTCATGTATATTTGGGCATTTCAAAAGATGTTCAAAGTACTACAGGGAGGGGAGAGGAGGAAGGGGGAACCACGTTAAAGTACTAAGTATGTTAATAAATTATTTGCTCTACTCTTCACTAGTAACTTAACTTTTTATTTTATTTTTACAGTGAGGTTAATGGTACCCTAAAAGGCCAAGCGACTCATGTTTTCTGGGGTTCCCTGAATATTTTGATTAAAAAAATCATATAATCCTATACACCTAATGTTTGCAAATACACCTAGGATCTAGACATTGACTTCTTCTCTCTCTTTCAGCAACATTATTAATACATACTTATTTATAAAAATTCAGCAGTATATTTTGCTGCAATTGGGGAGGAAAGCAAACAGGAACCAGCGCAGGCTGTCACACTAATTACTGATTACACAGCTAATTACTAAAAATAATTAATAAACACAAATACAAAACAATTCCTAGAAAGTCATTCAAATTCAAAGGATTTTGAAAATCTTTCATTTTATGTTATGCATAGACAGTAGTTCTGACATTCACAGTCATAACAACATAGTTGCAGCAAATTTTTACACACAGTTTACAATTCTTCCTTCCCAGGGGAAAAAAACAAAACATAACAAAACACAGGCCCTAGAGCCAATCAACTGAAAAACTGAAGATTGTTGGGAGCTGCCAAATCTGGTAGCCTGATGGAGATAAGGTTTCTGCAGCTCCCTGTTTTTAATCCATGATTTAGAAGCAGTAGTGAGGCCAAGGGTGTGTTCCCAAGAGGCACACACACAGATGCAACACATACACGCAGCAGGTGACACACAGGTAGAAACACTCAGCACTCAAACACAAATGGCACAAACAGCCTCATCCTTCTCCAGCTCATCAGGAGGAAGGATGGCTTATAGTTGGAAATATATGCACACACTCTACATGGATCCCTCCCGCAACCTGCCTTAGACACTCAGTCTATCCAGTAGCTGGCACCTGGGTGCCCAGTCTTCACACTTGCTGCCATCCGGACATACAAGTGCGAGGCCCGCAGCTCCCCTCCAGCTGCCAGCACAGACCCGCTTCTAATCCTGGACACACTCACACATCCATCTGGACCTCTTGGCCACTACAACAGCTGACTTGTGAGACCTCTGGTCTCTCCAGTATCTGGCCCAGACTTTTGGCCACATGGATACCTGGCACCCAAGCCACTCATCTGACTCACTGGCTACTCCAGCCTGAGACTCTGACGTAGGCACCCATGCAATACGCGCACACTCTGCACTCTCCAGTTTACCAGCACCACAGACACACAGGCCCCTCTGACACATGGTCCAGCTCCAGTTGCTGGCACTTAAATCTCCACACACACACGCACACTGACAGAGAGCCCCTTTACTCAGGAAAATAGTTAGAAGTGGAGCACAGTAAGATACAGGACAGACCATGCTGATCAAGCACAGGGCATAACTAGACAATGGTGCTGAGCAAGAGCCTGTTTATACATGACTGGCCCCTTTTATCCCCTTAGCCCTCTATTTTTCCCTTGTTTTTTTCCTCCCTAATCCATCTCAATCCCTCCTTTTCCCTGCCTATGGTCCTTCCTCTAAACATCCAAGAATAAGTCTAGCACAATACCATAAAGCTCCTCCCTGCATCCCATAATGTGTCCCATTCCCCTGTAGGCAGTAGCTCCCTCAGCCTGAAGGGTGATCAGGGTAGCATCTCCTGTTGACTCCTCATGATGGGTTTCAGCTCTCCTGGGATAGCCCTGGGAGAAGTCCAGGCTCAAGTCTCTAATTAGAGCAGCGAGGTTACTCTTCCAGCACTGCACCTCCCCTCCTTTGGCTGTGTGAAGACAAGCTTTTATCAGATAAGCTAACAAAGATGTTCTTTTGCCAAAACCACAGCTTTTTTTACTTCAAAGTTTGTAATTTGGTGCTGGCCCACTATTACGTTTTAGATGTACGAGTTCTAAAATCCTACTTAAACTATCCCAAACTAAGCTCCTAAAAATCCATAACTTTTAAGTCTTCAGATAGTAAGTTGTTTAAAACCAAGTTCAGGCAGCACTAAGCTAGAAGCAGAAGACTTCTTAAGATGAGTAGTCACACTAGAGCTATGAACAGCTTGATGGCTGCACCTGATAGCTCCAAGAAGCTTTACTGATAGCCATAAAAGATCCCTAGGCTTCACAAACATTACATTCAGTCATGAATGTTGGGACCTTTCTCTTTCTCTTTTTCCCTGTTTTGGCCCTTCTTTTTTGTAAAGGGAGTTTGTGCATGTCAGTGTAAATTCAGAAAACTTCCAGATAGAATATAGTTAAGATGAAATTGAACAATTGAAGCCTTAGGAAAAATAGGTCACTGAAATGCTTGCAAATTCAGAAGAGTGATGTTTTTAGAAAATGAGTCTTAAAACCCAGAAATTCAAAGTGAAATTTCATAGTGAAACACTCTATTCTTCAAGACTTTCCCATCATTTCCAATGTTCTACTTCTTCCCATTATATCATGCCAAATTAAATTAACTGCTATTCTGCAATTATAAAAAGACAACTTATCAAATCAAAAAGCTTTCTCCAGTTTTTTCACTCTTTCACTGTCTACTTACCTCGTAAGGTATTTTATTCTTTTGCTATTTTAATAGACTAAGGTATCAGAAGAATTTTCATATTCTATACACGTATTAAGAACAGTTTAAGTTCATAAAGTGTTATTAAACCACTGTCAAAGCCTAAGGCTTGGGGAGTGAAAATACACTCCCATCTGCTTTCTTTATAACATACAAACAGTGATACAACAGTAGTATTCTCTTTTGTGATACAGACCCAATACTGAGAACATCCATTATGATTCTTCTTTGACTGAACTGCAGCTCCATACTACAAGTTCCATACCATTATAAAAACAAAAAATATAGGCCATTGCCTCGGAGTGCTAAAACAGAAACAGAAATGTAGACCAGGGTTGTATTTCTAAGTAAAAACAAGGGCAGAGAGAGCTTGAGCACTGTACCACTAATTTTCCATACCTCTTAGTTGTTAACATGTACCCCAGAGTGGTTTTAGCCTGTGCCAGCCAGTACTCTGCTAGGCTCTATTCACACACAGCTGGGTAAGGTGTGTGCCAGCAGATGCTCCCAAAACACAGTACGTATGAACAGGCCTGCATCAGGTTTGCCTCCCAGCACCTTATATAGTCCTCCAACATGATCCTGTCAGGCTTCGCATTCTTAGACCTTTCTAACATGAGCTCACAAAATTATAGAATAATTTAGGTTGAGCGACACCTCTGGAGGTCATCGAGTCTAGCCTCCTACTCAAAGCAAACCTCAAAGCTAGCTGAGATGGCACAGATACACTTCTCTTGTAATGAAACAAGTGTATACCTCCAAGTTGCACAGAGATTAATGTACACAAAGACACTTAAATGTAAAAATACTACAATGAAAACTATTTACACTGTATTTACTTCACTTCACCACATTTTAAAAATCATTATTCTTCCCTATAGTTAAGTGTAGAGATCACTATATTTCTTTCCTTCCTCTCAGTATTAAAGCTTTGATATAGATAGGGAAAACCAGTTACAAAATTCAGATGAAAAAAGTACTTTTTTTAAACTGTATTTCCTCATTATGAAGGTCTATAAATGCATACTAAAAATATATCTTCATATTAATATTTAAGATAATGCTCTTCAGAAAATCCAAAACTAGTAACAACCCCCTCTCCCAAAAGAGATTTCTTCTCTCTTTAAAGAAACCAATTTGGATTCATTATACATAACTTACACTTTGTAGAAAAAAAGGAGAAGGCAATGCATAGAGCTTAAGCATAAATATTTCAGCTCATTCTACTTCTTGAATCATAGAACAAATTTTCAGTGAAATGGCAATACATCAGTTTTATAAATACAAGAATGATATTCATTTATTATGGTAAATGTGTTGAAGCACACATTCAATAATCCTCCCAAGCCTATCCTTCAGGCAAAACAAAGCATTTAAAATCATAACGTATTAGGCACACTTGATTCACTTCCTAAACAAGAGGCTTGAAAAGATGAAAAAATGCTATTCCAGTTTGGCTGAATGGCTCATATCATGGCATGATGCAGAATTAATTCTGTACACAGTAGGCTCATTTTAGTACTCAGTGAAACATAGCAACTCCTAAATTTCATAGCGTTAAACCAAGTAGGATATAATAGGAATTAAAAAAAAAAAAAATCCTACCCACCTGCATTTTGTACATTGGATTTTATCTACCAGACTTAGTTAACTGCAACACATTAGACAAATCACATTGACAGGAATATAAAATACACACCTGTTTTAGGATCAACAGAGAAATATGGCTGTCCCTGAAGAATACTGTACACTACCCTGGCGCTGTTTCCATATGTAGGGTCATCTGCATCTGTGGCTGTCACCTGTAGAACAGATGTACCTGTACATACAGGAAAAGAAAGGTTAATTGATAATAAATATAATTTTTGGACAAATATTTTTAGACGCATTTTTGAAACCTCTACAGTCCCCCCATTCTGCAATTGTGGGATTAATAACATTTTCTCTATGTGTTATTATCCTATCATATTTTTAAAGAAAACTATAGTCATTTGAAAAAAACCTTTTTCTCTTTCCCTCTCTATATGTATATGTAACTTAATTACATATATATATAAAACCAGAAATAGTAACTACATAGCATGCATATTTATGTATGTTCATGCATACAGACCCCAAACTTGGATACTGCTTAGACTTCCAAACAACTCATATTTATGGACTTCAGGATTATCTTCATCCACAATACAAATTAATGTTGAAGTGCATATTTAAAATAATTTGCATAAACACCCCCATATCAATAAAAGATACTAAAGGAATCAAAAAATCTAGCTATTGGAAGCCTTCGAAGATCTGAAAACGAAATAATACTAGAACCTTGTTGGGATTCCAATGATGGATCCAAATTAGAAGGAAAAGGAGTTCAAACGACAAATATTCATATGCTGTTAATAAATACCATTAGAAAAATAGCATCAGTTTCTAGCATGTCACTAAGTGGGATAACTTACGAGTAACACTTTGTAGAAAATAAAATGCGTAAATACTTCACAGATAGAATAGAGACAAGTGATTTTACATTTTACTGTATTTTTCAAGACATTTAATGATGAATCTTTTTTGCTATCATTGCCCAACACTTCACATAAGAAACGAGTAAATGAAAGATTGGCAAGTTTATAAAGGTTCAGTCTTCATCCCACTTGTTTATCCTTCTACAGACACTGCTTTCAACAGACTCCTTTGGCCTACTATTAGAACACAGCGGTAATAATAACAGAACAGGCTGCTCTCATGTAATTCTGCATCTGAAAGTGGCTTCTCAGTTAAATTAACCACTGAGGCATCACCTACACTCTGGGGTGTTCAATTTCACATCTTGGCTGTAAGGAGAAGTATGCTTTTGAATTGAATCCCTTGATCTCCCCCACTTGTCGTACTTTGATTTGCCTCATGGAACAGTTTCAGAGCATGCTAACTAGTGGATGAAGCTAAACCAGATGTGCTTTAGGAGCACATGTGATTTTTTTCTGACTGCTAATGGGCATTTAGTCTCAGAGACCAGACAACAGCTAATCTGAAATAAGACTTCCCAAAAACATATGGTGTGGACATCAGATCCTCAGTTCCAACTGATTTAACTTCATAGATCGGTTTCCATTGCACAGAACTGTTTGTTACTGTGCACACCCTCAGTGTACACTGGCAACAAAAACACCTAAAATCATGGAGTCTCACTTCAAGTACAGTAAAGTAAGCATGCAAATCTTCACAGATTTGGATTCTTCACTGTTTGAGAAACTATTCATTCATTTGTGCCACACTAAATTGGACACCAAAAGTTGCTTTTTGTATCTCTACTGGTGATTTAGTAAAAGGTACAGCAAACGTGTCTGCATACTTAAATATAGTGTTTCCTGGTCTCTAAACAGGCCAAATACATACAGTCTCATACATAGATATATTCACGCAGCAGATATAAGGACATCTTGATGAATTTGAATATTGTAATAAAATCAAGCTGGAGCTAGTAATCTATTCATAGTTATTCAAGAGTTAATGGTAAAACTGACTAAATTACTGTATTTGGGTTTATGTGGCAAGGTAAACAAATATGAATTAAAGATAGTGTAATTTTCTTAAAATGTTCTAGGAATCTATTCAGTCATATTTATTTGCTATTTAAACTTAGAAGAAGAGTTCCTGCAAACCACATCAGGTCACTTCAAAGAACAGAAAATGCATTTTTTCCCCTCTTCTACACTCTAAATACTGTAATGATATATTTCTGTAGTCCAGGCAACAAATTCTAACTTGAAGTGGAAAAGCTGTGACCTTTCTGTCTTCTAGTTAAGCTTGTATTCAAGGGTGAAGGCCTGCCCACACTAATTTGTTGTTTTTCCTTTATTCATGGCTTCATTATTTTATGCTAGAATCTTGTGGAATCATTAAATATTAATAGGTTATTCATACACAATGATTTTATTTTTTTTAATTGCATACAACAAAAACATATCCGTCCAAGCAGTATAGTCACCTACCAGAGTTTGCTACCCAGAGTGCTGGGCAACTTCTGTACCTTTTCATCTATAGATTTTCCTGCTTCCAGGAAAAAAGTTACCAACAGTTGCCTACTCATCTAACAGGTTGAGTTCCCATTTGCACTTCTTCCCAGGGTTCTAGAAAATCAAGGTAGGTTATGGAATGGATGAACAGGTTTTGGCCATTTCAGAAGAAAATACCAGAAATACTGAGATTTCACGGTTCTCCCATTCTTCAGAGACTTCATTCTCACTGCTCCTTATTTTAAAAGGTAGGGGATAGAATAGAGTGCTTGTATTGCTCATTGATGTGGGACAAAGAAATGGGGCTAGTGAAAGGTGGTATCTCACATAAGCAGCGGACAGGTCATTTAAGCATGAATGGAATGCTATTATACCTTAAAATGCACCACAGTGATTTTCTAACACATCTGTGTGTCTCTCCTAAGAAACACCAGATAATAGTAATTTGGTATTGAATAGTGGCAAAGTGTTCTCTTTTCATCTAAAGGAACAGTTAGAATCACAAGTTTTAACTCAACCCCCCACCCCACCTCTCAAAACCTCATTCAGTGCAATGTAGCTCATCAGATGCTTAATTTTTCACTGTATTACACAAGCATGCTCAGCATCTTGTAAGTTACACCCATACTGGCCTTTTGCCAAACTCTTGCCCGATTTGCTGAGCGCAGAGGAAAGGCAGCTTGTGAAAGCTGTGGGTTGGAACGCCTTCTGAGAGAAAAGGTAAAGAGGCTACCCTTAACTTCCAATTATTCCTTCCAAGTTAGCATCATTCAGCTCATCAATATGACAGACAAATCACAATTCCAAATATATTTGTACCATTCAGATGCAGCATCAGTTTTTGCTGTTGAGCTATGTGTAATGAAGGATTTAGATGGAAAAGTATACGGTACAGCTGCCTTGCTGTTTTTAATGTTAACAATTCTGAAGAAAATAATCTAATAAAAAAATAAGGATCTAATTTCCCTGGAGACCTCAGAACAGATATGAACATTGGACCCAGAGGCATATCTTCCATACGTTCTTCACTCACCTACTGTGAAAGTGCCTGTCAAGAAAAACCTCAAAGTTTTGCTACGAAAGCATTTTGACACTCCAGTTAGGCAATAAAAAAGACTTTTTTCCCTGAAGTGGAGGTTCTGCTTATTCAGAGTACAAGTACCATTCCACATGATTTCCCACTACAGTTTAGAGATTACATATTGGGAATTCTGTTTTCTTAGCTAATGCTTTATACAGAGCTGGAAAATACATCTGTATGCTCTGAACACCACCCTCTAAGCTTTGCATTTTTTCTGCTATCAAAAATAAGGATAATTTCATTTGGGAAACCAAATTGTAGTTTTATTTCAAAATCTCTTCTTTTGTTTTTCTCTTTTTTAAATATATGTTTACAATAAAAATTTTGTAAAGTTATGTATCAAAGCTGAAGGGAAATACTTCAATCTGTCTCTCTGAAGACAAACTGTTAATGTTTAATGAGGCAGTTCAATAAAACATGTCTGTTGAGAATGCAAATCTGTATGCATGACTTTCCATAGTTTGCTGCACTGTTAGAATCTCAAATGGATCAATATTGAACAAAAAGTAAAACAAGTGAAAAAAGGTGAAGTTTAATGAACACAGGGATTTCCTGCTTAACTAAACTAATTCTTACAATTGTCTTAAAACACTAAGTCAACACAACGTGTTTTAGTTTCATTCTACATTAGAAAACAGTGATTTCACCAGGAAATCAACACTTCAAGTCCAATGACTATAATACTGATCCAAGTCCTCATTGTAGAAAATCTTTTTTTTTTTTTGTCAGCTATCTTCATTAGAAGATAAAAATCAAACAACACAGGAACATAAATAGGCATTTCTCATACAAATCATATTTATGAAGACCATGAATACTGTCTTGCAGATTATCTGAAATTATGACTACCTCATATTATAATACCCTGAAAAGAAGTTCAGGGAAGTCCAGTGTGTCTACTAATTTCCTAGTAGAATTTATCGGGAATACTCTTCTTATGCATGACCTCACACTAGAAAATTTAATATGCAGTATTTCACTCATTTTGAAGCTATCTGAAAATGAGCAGATATGGAAGACTTTTACTAACTGAAGATGCTTTTATTTCCTTTTACATTTAGATAATGATGACTCTTTCGTAAACCTTAAAACAGAGCATAGTTATAGCGCTCAATGAAACTGAGTTTTTTACACTGCAGAAGAAATCATTTCAGGTATAAACCTTGGTTCCTGAGCCAACTTTTAGGAAAAAGGTTCAATGAAGGCAAGGAATAGGTGTTTTCTTTCAGCTCTTTCAGCATAGTACATAAAGCATAAACAATATGTTCACTTTGTGCCACAGTGAACACTGTGATCTAGTGTTTTTGGCAAATAATTTAACCAAACTTACCTGTACTTTCTTGTCAGTGACCTAAAAAAAGAAAAGCCATAAAGGTCCTATGAGCTTTTACAAGTAGATCAAGAAAGATTCAATTTGTGGGAAAAATACCAGCTAACTTCTTGAGGAGACAGACAGGAACCTGCTGCTGAAACTGAACAGCATAGCAGAGATCAAAAATATCACCTGCCACTAGGCATGAGGGCTGTTACAGAGAGAGAGTAACATTGAAAGTTCTTTAAATGACCATGTAAAAAAGCAAAAGAAATTTCTGAAGTAGTGAAGTAGCCTTAGGAATTCATAAAATAACAACAAGAAGTTCAGTTACGTATAGACTCCGCAGCTAAATGTAAAAAAATGTGCTAATTACAGAACCTAATAAAAATGGATAGGGAGCTCCATTATTTGACAGAAGGAATGTATCCTGTGGAAGCAATAATAGAATTAGTCTTCCTGAGACTGCAGACAATAAAATGCTTTCAGTATGCAATAAACACAAACAAATCAATAAGGGAAAAAGAAAATAATCACCATAAATTTGCGATGAAAATATAATGTATGCCTACAGCAGACTGCCTATACAGTGGGATATGAAAATTCAATTTTATTCACACAACAGGAAAGCTTTGTGGAATAGGTATAGATATGTGGAATAGACTCAGGTACAACCAGTAAAGTATTTCATTTAGAAAACAGATGCATTACTGCTTTATTTTATCACTAAAACTTCCTTGTTTTGCCATAATCTACTCTGTTTTATAACCCAAAATGCCATCCCAGACTAACTATTCAAATTTTTCTTTGGAAAACAGTAACTTGTATAATGTAGTTGTAACTTGTATAATGTAGTTGTACAGTAATACCAAGATTCACACTACTACAGAATCATGACTAATTTCTATGTAAGAATACTACATTTTGAGAGGATGAAAAAAAAGAGAACTTTCATAAATGGAATGAGCAAATAAAAATTAATTATATTGGCTGCCTTTGACTTTGAGGATAACATTGATTTCCTTTCCACTGTCTTTCTTATGCAGAAAATAAAAGGCTTCCACAGGGGAAGGAAATAATCAATTAACTAAAATGGTCTCCATTAAAGACAAAGGAAACTGAAGAAAGAGGAACAGTTATGCATTTTTGGAGACAGTCGATAACAGAAACAAATTTCACATCAAGACAGTCTGTGGTGTGACGAGAGACAATTGAGATAAGAGCTTAGATGCTACTGAAATGAACTGCAACTCTAACAGTAAAGCTTTGTGCCACAGTGAATTATCAAAGACAACTGAACAGGTTTTGTATAGGCCCACAATATTCCTACTGGGAGCTCTATCCCCTCACTGTACTTCCCACAAAGGTGTATTTCTTAAATAGTCCTGGTGTTATGACATTACTCACAGAAATACCGCCCTTCTGTACTTCCATAAATTTCTCTTGGGAATGATATTGGCAATAGTATGCTTAGATGGTTAAAAGAGGGAATTCTACATTAAAAACATGTCCTGTTATATGCAGTAGCATCACTGTGTAGATGGAATGGAGATCTACATGTTCATAGCTCTGAGAAGTAAAAGATGAGATCAAGGAAGTCAGTATTTGAGAGGAAGCTATGGTTTAAGAGAACAATGAACAATTAGCAAATTATTTTAAGGAATGAAAATATATTTGACCTATAATCTGAAAATCTTTAGTAGCTAGATACTGACCAAATGAGAATGGCTAATAAGGATTTTCTTCTGGTAGAGACCCAGAACAGGCTATTAGAAATAATAATGTTAAAAAATAATGATATTAAAATATGGGACGACGGAGAAATAAAAATTACAAGCAAAGATGAGGTAGCAATTCCCCGTTAGAGGGAAACAGACTGTGGAAAGAAGAAAATTCATAAAAGGGAAGTTGAAGGGCAATATGTGAACAATGACCTATGAAACAAAAGAGAAGTAAAAAGTGTGTGTTCATGAGGTAAATATCTGTACTGTCCATTCAGTAACAAAAGACAGCAGACATATTGCACAAAGACCAGTTATGACAGTCAAGCTTCCTTAAAAAATATCTAGCACAGAAGTAGTATTTCCATCTGTCTATCCTAGACTAGTTATGTAGCTTTGATGTTGTGTTATTAGAGGAAAGTTACAAACTAATTTCAACACCAGAGAAGCAATAAAGAAAACTGATTGCATAATGTAGCACCCCAAAGAATAAGAATATCTGAACTACATGTCTAACAGGGAAAACCAAAGATCAGTACTTTTTTGAACTTCGGTTCACTTTATAAGAAACTTAATAAAGGTAAATAAACATATGACACCATGGTCTAAAATAGTCTAGAAAACTACTGTTCCTTTGTATTTGTTTAATTCTGTCAATTGCATAGACTACTCATGCAGGCATAAGAGAAGGCCATAGAGTGTGTAGTTGAATGAGGATATATGAATACTTCTTGTTGCTAGAGTGCAAAGTACCATTTGCCTAGGAATGCCTGTTAAAGCATTCAAGAATAAGAGTGACTCTCTTCTACAGTTCGTGTGTGTGTGTGTTCTGTTTTCTTAATATGAATGTCGCAAGTAACATACAAGGTTGCATTTGATGTCTTCTTATCATCTCTTCTCAATTGTTAATATCTTTTACATACAATCAGAAATACAATAATGTGTCACAACTTTGTCAAACAGTATGTGGCATTTTCACTTGTTAAAAGACTGTTGAATAGAACAATTTGTTTTCCTTACCCATTTCAGACATCTCTGGCACAGTAACAATGTATGGTCCATCTGTAAATTTTGGTGCATTGTCGTTGATATCCTGCACTTTGATAATAAATTCAGATTCAGGCTCGAGTGGCTTGTTTGTCCGTCTATCAATAGCTTGGGCATGAAGCACATAGTGTGTCTTCTGCTCTCGATCTAGGCTTTTGGTTGAATGGATGTCTCCAGTCGTGTCATCAATAATAAATATAGTCCCCGCCCCTTCTCCAGTAAGAATGTATTTGACTGATCCATCACCTTTGTCGGAATTGGAGTGCAGCTGTAGAATATATACACATAAAATCATATAAAATGACAAATTTCATAAAAGGTTATTGCACATAAGATATAAAAACTACAATATTACTGTTAGCACAATTCTACTTAGTTTTTAACCTTCCCACCTCTTGCCATAATTCCTCATGTGCTATTTCTAGCAAGTCAATCATTCTGTTCAGGGTCATTTCCACCCAGCATAGTTAATTTTTTAAGCTGGGACTTCTTGGGTTCTACGTCCATTCTAGAAAACTTCCCTAAATTGAGAATATTTCAGTAACTGGGGTGGGTTTTGTTTTAGTCCTTCTAGTAGTTATCTTACAGCACTCATAGCTAGAAATTCTGCCTTAAGCACTAAGCCTGAAGCAGTCACACTGAGGATTGTCTGCTTCAATGATTGTAGTTCAGTCCCACCACCTATGTTATCTTCTGTGGCCCCAAAGACAGCATCATTTACTGTAAAAGGAAACTGCACAGTATGGCAGTGACAGATGTCTGTCCAGGATTACTCCATCCCTCAACAAAACAAAGCCATTTTCTCTGGGTTTTGTTTGCTTTAATTAGAAAGTCAGCTAATTTGCTTGTATTTAAATTACTAATAATGAAGTAATGAACTTTGACTGATACTGCCAGCATTTTCATTGTTCCCAACACACTTTGTGCTGTAAAATACATGTTAAGTATTTTATACCCCTCCTTGAGTAGAATAAAGCTTATATTTAGGCAGGGGGTGGTGGTGGGGGGGGTGGTGGTGGTGGAGGAAAAGTCACTAAGTACCCTGTTGTATTAAGAGATAACATGAAACAGCTACCCATTAAATCTCAGTGCTTCTAAATTGACTTTAAAGAATTGCCTGTTTAGATTAAAAATGAACATGTGTTCTCTGAGAAGGAGGGGTGATTCCTTGACAGATTAAGAGGCTTTGTCGGTTTTTTTCTTTAGAACAACTTTGAGAACAGAATGTATTTATTGAGGTGCATAATGAGAACAAAGTGATAATGCAGAAATGAACAGCCTCAGGTATTGCACAGTTATATTGTGATGTTAAATCAGAAGGGAAACTTTCTAATTTTAAGAACTCACTTATTCTTATCCCACTGCCCTGACTACCTCAACATCTGCAATGTGGCATTACCAAGTTTCTATACAGAATCTGAGCAAAGCAGAAGCAGAATGCCAGATATTATTTTTTATTAACAGAACACAGGGTGTCAGTTTCCAGACTACTTTCCATTCTCAGTTTAGAAACCATTTGGGTTGGACAGAGAGAAAGTAAGGCTTTTGGAGGTACAAATCATCTTTTTTCTGACTTAAGTCATAAGATACAGAGGTGCTGCTATTTTCTCACTCTCTCCTTGTGCCCTTTTTGCCAAGTCTTTTTCTTGCCTTTAAAATGATTTAGCTTGCTATTTGTAAGAGGAGCAACCATATGGGGCTTGGTAACATTTTTCATCTCGTGTATTAAATCTATGAAACTATGGTGTTGCACATAATTTATGTCTTGTCCTGTAGGGGGGTTTGGAAGGGGGAAGTCTAATAAAATTAAGATTGTCAGCTCATATAAATTTCAGCGTGACTTTGTTCAATGCACCATATACTTATCTGAGCGACAAGAAGATCTGACTGAATAACCCAAACAAAACTGGATCATCGCTGTGGACCCATTTTTTTTTTTTTACTTTGAAAGTAGAAGAAAGTAGCAGAGAAAGGGTCTGTTTTCTTGGCTTTGCCTGTATAGGCCTGCAGAACAGTCTTATACCTTTGCTTTAGAGTAGTGATGGGCAAAATCCTGGTTACATCTCTTGTTATCCTCAGAATAGTACTGTATTCTATTAACAAAGGAATAATTCACTCGATGTAAAATGCCAGGCATTCAAACTTCCTATAAAGTCAGAATGTTCTCTGAAGTGATTTATTCCTACGACCAAGAATAGTAGGTATTCTGGTATTCTAACCCTGGTTTGCTGGTATTCCAGTTTTTCAGAAACAATCAGAATTGTTATTCTCTTGCTGCAGGTTCCTTTTTTGATGAAATGATTCCTAAGTGTTAGTGTTTGCAAATGTTAACATTTGCTTCGGAAGGATAGTCTCTAATTTATGGGGAAAAAAACCCATGAAACCCAGGAGAAAATTTGTATGCCCAGGAAAATGATACATTTGCTGACTTTATGATGCTATAAGGAACTCAAGGTAACACTATCGCAAACTGAAGAAGATCACAAGAATCTCCATCCTCATTCTCTCCTTTTAACTCTGCATGTGTGTATGTAAAAGCATATTCGGGTATACCATATAGACATCCCAGCAAAAATCACTGCATTCATAACTGGAATTATGAAATTATGAAGCAATTAAGAAATTGCTTACATAGATGGGTAAGAAATCAACAGAGTAAGGAACTGCTGTAGAATTTAAGAAGTAAGCTTTCCTCAGAAACCCCAAATATCATCACAGACATGGCGTTCCAATACCATACTGCAGAAAGGCAGATTCAGAAATTCACTGTGATAGCAGAAAATGCATGGAACATTTTGAAAAGTTAATAACATTAGATATTTTTGTTGTGAAGAAACAACTATTTGTACTTGTCATCAGTGAAGAAAATCCAGGTACATTTTGAGTCAGAGGGCTTTTACATCTAACAAGTGATAAAAGTTGAGAAACACAAAAGATGCCTAGCTGATTGCTCAGCCATCTGTTATTCCTCTTAAACATCATGTTACCCAACAAACTTCAACTGAAAAATGCAGGCAGGAGTGTCACTAGAAGAAAATTATCTGAGTGTTAATAAATAATGGAAGCCTTCAATTTGCAACTGGGTCTTTTACACTGCAGTTGTAAGGCAACAACTGAAAACAAGAGAAAGCTATGAGAAGTTCCTGCTTCCCTACTTCCTAGTATTTCTTATATTGTTTGAAATATAACACTTTGATTTACGCCTTTTAATTTCTAATGCTGAATTTTAAATTCACATAGGATTTTTCACAGCATTTCTACTGCATAATAAAAGGGCCTTTCCTTTGTCAGCTGGTTTATATTTCAGTTTTTCTGTAAAGTAAAGATTAAATGACTGTTTGTCTTCTTTAATACTTCCATCTCAGTACAAATTGGCCCAAGTAGAAAAATATCAAGGCTTCTCTCAAACACTTATTTGCAGTATGTGTTGTGCTGAAGAGAGCCCCTGGGAATCCCTACTTAAGACAATGCCTACCAGATTAATGAGAGATTCATGTCCCTGAGCATGGCGCGCTTCTTTCTTTTTCCCTGCGTACTATGAAATCATCTCCACAACAGGTGGTTTATTCCACAACAGCATTTCTAATTAGAATAAATGCGATTCACCGTTTAGGTTACAAACTCATGGTTTGGGAGACTATTTCTGCAGCTATGTCCATAATGACTTACAAAAGACAGCGAGGAAGCAAAATCTAGCTGGACAATAGTGGACTCTCTCTACTTGGGATTGCTGTAACTATTTCTCTTTCAGATTAATTTGACAGAGAGGGGGATGCCGCTAAGCAATGCAGACTCAAGCCAACCCATGTTCTGTTCACCAGTTCAGACCTAACTTGTGTGACCTGGAGAAGTCTTCTCAACCCAGATCCCACAAAAGGGTGTAGACATTTCATTTCAATGAGATGCCACCACCTCTGCCAATGACTACTGTGAGAACATGTATACACTAGAGGATGAGACATTCACATGCTGTAGTAATGTGAATAAATAGCTTAGATAAACACAAAATATGGTGTTATTTTTTCCCCTGCTGTGCCAGTCAGAGACTGAAAGTTGGAACATTGCAGGAGTCTCTTAATTTAAAAAGAAATACAAACGCATTGCAAACTGAAACATGATTATTCATAATGTTAAGATGAGTAACGAGCACTGAAAAGAAATACAAGGGAAACATGCCAAACATTATAACATAGCGCTCTGATTTCTCTATCAGAGGTTTTCACTATGACTATGAAAACACTACTGAAAATGTCTCTCAGCAGGTCTTAGTTTCTATGATAGTCCACCTCATCTGATGATTATATATTGATTTGTGATATTAACTTTTTAACTGGTACTTAAAGAAGCTTTTTTCTTCTTTCTTAAATTGTTTCAACATGCTTCCCTAAGCAATCTCACCTTAGACCCAAACCCCTATTTTAAAAACGACTTTGCAGACCAAGAGTTTGCCTTGTTAACCACTAGAGACTAATACCACTTGCACTCACCACTTAGCCCTCCCCAGCCCCCCAGGACTCCCCCCACCCTGCCCACGGCTCAGTGCACTGCAGCCCCCCAGGGCCACGAGCCCCTGCCCCAGCGATGCCGCAGCCCTGCCTGGCCATGGGCCCCACCAAGCCGGGTCCCCCCCTCGGCCTGGCCCCATCCTCAGGGAGGTGTCCGATGCCCGGGGCTGCCCCAGTGGCCCCTGGCTGGCCCTGCCATCACCCACCTGGGGGAGCCCCCAGTGGCCCAAGCCCCAGGGAGCTGCCTCACTCTACTGCTCCCCGACAGCAACGTCTCAGATTTCCCAACTTCCAGCCAGTGCAGTCTTCTGAATTCCTTGTACAAATGCGATGGGCTGGCTTCTGAAAACATTACTTATCACTGCTGATTTGGTTATGCTCCTAACAAGGACATATCTGTTAAATATTCTGAATCTGTCCACAACCAGAAGCCGCCAGAAAGGATTTAATTTTCATCCCTTGTTGCGCATTATTCCTGTCTTTATTTCTCTGAATTTTTAGGAAAAGAAGAAACAGAAAATAATAGCTGAAGAGCATATCTGGAATGTCACCTTTATCAACCCAGTGGGCACCACTTCTTGACATATTTAATAACAAGTTGGATTCAGGATGATTTATAATGGTTCCTCAATCTTTAAGTAGCCCATATCAGCAGTGTATGACTGATTTTGCAGAATAGCAACCAAGGTGTCCTTGTTTTGCTAAGACTTAAACATTTTTCTTCCATCAGTCCAGTTAAATGCTTACATTTCTTTTAGTATTCCTGCAGACACTGTAGAAGGGCTACATTTTCTAAAGGCATGATTTGAAGAGGTATACCAAACATTTAAGTTAATGAGTTTTCTTTATATTCTTATATTAATTTTGATACTATGAGTCCTTAAATACTCATAATTTGATGTATCAGCATATTAACTGCTGTAAAATGAACGCACAGATTGTAGGCTTATTGCCCAGCTAATACAGTATTGTTAGTGCTAGTAACTGCAAAGCTATCGGGTAGCTAAAGCCTTATCGCAAAACCAAATGGTCACATGGCTACTGCTTAGCTACTGGCGTTATTCACTAGCCTTCATCTTTGTACATCTTGTACTTAATTGTTTTAGCTAACGCTTAGCTGCATGATACATCCAAACATTTAAGCATACATACTCATCAAGCAAATGAGCACAAATAGGCAGAAATTACTGGACAGTATAGAAGCGGGGACCAACGGGAAAGAAGCACGCTAATAAGTACTAGAAAACCAATCAAAAAATTGAGGAGGAAGCCAACATCCTGCTCCTGCTGGGAATGTGGGATGCTAACAACTCACAGCAATCACCCCGCTCCCCTGAGCTTGCCTAAGGAAGATGAGCCGCTACCAGGAAACCATGCGTGACCGAAGAATGAGAAAGAAGCCTGGATAAGAGGGGCAGCTCTAAAGTAGAAGAGTTGACTATTAGTGATTTAATTGTGTGACTGCTTCCCCCTGTTTGCTTTAATTGAACACTTTGGATTCTTGGTGCTTTGTGTGGGTGGCATTTTAAGTGGACTACTAATGACTTTTACAATATTTTAATTGGACTACCAATAAATTCTTGGATCTGGATATAAGGTACGTGCTGTTCTGCTGAAAAAAAAAATAATTTTAGTAAAAGATTCCCATATATGTGCTAAATTCAAATCCGAGGCTGATTTGAAAAAAATCAAGAGCTGTTGCACTAACCTAATGAATTTAATCAGAGTAGAAGTAGCTATGTACATATAGACCTAAATTATTTTGAAATAACTGCAGAGAATTAACTTAAAACTTGTTGCTGACAAATAATAAACAATAAAAATAATATGCACAGAATTCCAAAAGCAAAACTTAAGTTCTGGTAGTGATACTACCATTATATCTTTGGAATAAAGTATTGTCTTCTGTTTGGGGAGCAGCACGTTCTTTCAAGGAGAGCAGCAGCACCTCCTCTTCTCAATTCTGTTGTCATTGCCAACCAGTTTAACCAGACAAGAGGGCCCCAGCACAACACTACCACAGGGAAGTCTACCAATGAGTGCCCAACTTAGAGGAATGACAAAACTATTCCCAACAACATGAGCTATGAGCTTTAGTAAAGCATAGGAGAACATATTAAAAAAGAATGTATGCATGTTACTTTACTTTTGTTACGGAGAACTGTTTAATGCTTCACTAAAAACATCAAAATGTAGATACGTATAAAGAATTAATGGTACCACACTAAAACACTGAGTAAAAAATATTTTAATCTTCTCTCTAATAAGAACTGCAATCATGTTGACTTCCTTTGATGTTTATGTAGACACAACATGTAATTTAAAAGAAAGGATACAATAATTTAGTAGTAGTAAAAACCACATATAAAATTATTCTGAATGGTACACACTGCAAAATCAGAGCCTAGCTGATACTACTGAAATGTTCATTGTGCCTATGCAGTAAAAACATCCTCAGATTTGTCGCAGACTTGATTCCTTTGGTCTGAGCTATAAAATACGTTTTAATGAAATATACTGCTCAGGGCAATGTCACACCTTTTGATGGAATTCTCAGAGGGAATCATTAGCCCAGGAGATAACTGTATTATCCATAGCAGTGTCCACAAATCGAGAAGAAGCTGTTCCCCACCCTTGTCAAACAGAGGAAGAAAATACAGAATTGCAATTGCCCCCATCTGCTGAATAGGTTTTCCGAGATAGAAAAAAAATAATTGGATTGCAATCATCCAGGAAAAACACAACTGAAACAATATTAACTTCACAGTATAACACTACAGCATACAAACATCTGCTCTTGCAAGATGTGCTTATCTGGAGTCCGCTTCTTTGCTGCTGCTTTTGGGGAGACTGGGTAATGGCAGAAGCATGCAGGTGCATAAGCAATCACATCTGAAATACCATCAGGTGTACTAAAGCTGACACAAGTGGTCAACATTAGCTTCTATTTTCTCTCTATACAAAAGGAGGACTCCAGTGAATGACAAGAAAATAGAAAATGGAATCCTAAAACACCACAATAATTGTTTATGTATAAAACTGTTGTTTTGTTTTCAAAGAACACTATATATTTTAAAGAAAAATAGAATCCAAAATTATACCTTCAGTGTACTATGTGTCTAAATCAATATAGAAGAAAAATACTTCCACTCTGCTGAAGTTTTCATATGAACTCACTTCACAGCAGTAAGCTTTCATTCCAGACATCTTTTACTTGGGCAAATGCTATGATGGACATAGAAACTATTTTTTTTTTCCTTTTTAAAGAAAGTAGGATTTACACAGCATATTTGTCTTACAGGTTTTAAAGAGCTGGACAGGCATCCTGTTGCAGAACATGCTAACCAAAGTCTTCTAAAAGTATAATTATGTGAATATACTTGTTTGCAGGTCTCAGGGCTACAGCTGTGACTACAGCTCATTGAACCATTACTCTAAAACATGCCTGAAATTAAGTTGGTCTTTTTGTTTGGGTCTTATTTGAAAAAAAAAGGTTACTTTTAAACAGAAAACAAAACAAGACTCCTCATTTCCCAGAGCTGCTCTATAACCAGGAGAGTTGTTTCAGAATGGAAGCACACTGCCTTTAACCCATGAAATGCTCATGTGCAGTGATAACTTATGCAGAACGGCCACAAGATAGTAGTGTAAGATAAGTGCTTGACTCTGTCGTATCATATCACCTTTAATTCCAACTAAGTAAGAAAAATCATAAAAAGGTCTTAGTTACAGAGCTTCTATTTTTTTAGCTCTTGCAGACTCCTTAAAGGGCAAGTATCATTATCTCTCTTTCAAAAAGGAGTAATCTGAGTTTCACAGACTTGAATTACCAAATTTACCCAGAAATAAGAAAACAATTCAGATTTTAAAAGCCCCGAACCAGACTCTGGTCCATCCAGTTGTGATATCGTTAGACAATGCTGAACTCTGCAATTCCCAGAGAAAGTGGGAGGGAATGGACTCCTGAAGCTATAAAAAAAAATATTCCTGGAGGGCTACAGAATTTCAGAACGTTTAGAAACTCATCTTTTCCATGCCATCAGAAAACACCATCAATAGGGAAAAAAAAAAAAAACAACAAACAAAAAACGGTAAATTAAACTATGAGAGATGAAAGTTAGACTTTAAATGAATGCTTCATTGTTACATTCAGCCAAGTAATTCTCAAGATCTAGGCCAGATTTCTACTACGTTTGTTTGTATGGTAGTCAGAAATCTGGCTTCAATGTGTATGAACAAGTAATTAATGCATGGGTCAATGTTATATTACTTCACAGCATTCTGCTCTGGCAATACATGACTCCTTTCTCCCCTCTAAGGTCATATATTACTAAGCTAATGTGCAGAAAACTACTTCATGCTCTCTAGACAAATTTATAAAATTGAGTGGTCTTCAGTTTTCAGCATCTCCTCACAATCACTGTCACCAAAAACTCACTTTATAATCAATATATCTGTAATTGTGCTAATGACTTAGATTCCTAGATCCATGTAAAAGGACCATAAATTTGACTTAAGTTTGAATCCACATGCCCTGATGACACACTCTTACTGAAAGAAGTCCTGGCCACACTACATCACCATCAGAAGAAGAACATATGGTTTCAGTCTGTGTTGTTTCTAAATTACAGTCAGGAGGTGCTATGCCAGTATAAAACACTTCTAAAAATCATGCCTTTCCTATAAATGGGCACAAGCATACAATAAAAGTGCTTCAGTTCATGGTACTACTCTCTGGCACAGGCCTTGCAAACTTCTAATTTGCTTACATCACTGAAGCACTGCTTTGTTTGTAAATGCTGTTTCTGTAGACTTTCTACAGATGCTCTTGACCTTCATTTCTGGTGCTTGCTCAGTCAAGCTACTCTCATTGCAGGGTGGTGTTTTTATGTGCACAGAGACTCAAACTCTGCTTTTCTTTTCCATTTGCAGTATAGAGGGAAAAAAAGGAATACATCCATTGTAGCAGGGTCTTCCAGAAAGAAAATACATACCTGCCCTTACTAACAAGAATGCCAACCTAAGGATTATTTCAGAGTTTTCCAAACAAGAAAGAACTCTTAGTTCTCTAAAACCCCGATCAACAAATTCCACATTATGTGTGATCTCCATGTATATAGCTTCTCCTGGTATTAACAGGAGTGATAAAAATAGCTCACTGGAGCACAGAGCTGTAAGCGCAATAGTACTCAAACGCTTATGGAAAGTATGATTTATTTGTTTGGTCGCTTATTTGTCTGACAGTGCTACAGCAAATACTGTTTACTCTATGAAAGATCTTAAAACAGCATATTCATTTTTAAGCTCTGGAAAAACAAATCTGCAGTGTACCCATGTGATACTCTAAATTACTTCTTTCTCCTTTGCTCCTCCTAAATAATATTATGAAGATAAAAATAAATGTGTGATTTTCTGATGTAGTATTTGTGAGCCATGTAAAGTGAACAAGAGAAAATTTTATGCCAGGGACTTGATTACTTACTCAATTACAGAGTTTGATTAGGAAAAAAATATTATGTGGAAAAGTTCAAGGAGAGATAATTAATTTACGAGCTTCTTTTTATCCCATCCTTCCAAAAATCTTTCACACATTTTTGTTTTTGATGTCTTTGAAGCTAATTTGTTGAGACATTTATAAGACTGTAGAAAGAGAACAGGTTAGCTACTGTCCAATGGCTTCCATTTCAGGTGAAGAAGTTGTTTCATTCTGAAGAAACTGAAAAGAATGCACTACCACGCTTTATCAGGAACTGCAGAGATCATTGTTTCAAAAGGATTTGATCTCCGTATTTTTGTGAGCTCCTTATCAACCCATGTTAATGCACATTTCCAGGTAAAACAAATGCATGTTTTCATTATTGGGGGGTGGGGGGGTGGGGGTGGGTGTCATTTTATTTCTTAACAGTTCTTACATACTTTTTAAATATTAGAAAGTGGTATGACAATATTGAATATCAGAATGTCGATTTATTAGGGTATTGGTTCACTGCTTCTACAGTATGTAACGTTTAAAAGCATGTTTTGGTTTTGCATCTGGAATGCCATTTCATCTCTTTTATATGGCCTACAGCTTGTCTTCCTGTTGGGTGAAATTTAGATTTGTAAAAAAAATGCTTCTATATAGAGTTTCCATTACAAGTCTCACAAGTGATCACTCTTCTTCTGCATCTCCCTGAGAAGAGAATATGATTTTTTTTCCTATCAAAGATACTTTTCTTCTTCCTATAGTGTAGTACCCTAGCTGTTTGCTAGAAGCAAAAAGTACTACATGACACAGGAAAAGAGCCCTGCATCATCATGATGAGGAAATGTTTCCACAAATTTCCTTAAAAGGTCACTAGTGCCTCAAAATCCATTGATAATGGAGAATGCCAACTATGCTACTTTCGACATGTCTGTTGGTTAAGTCAGAAAATCCATGTTCACAGCAGAAGCTTATCAATAGCCCCCTCCAGAGAAATGTCATGTAATGACTGCAACAAAAAAGTTACAATGTGGTCACAACTGTTACACTGATGACTCTGCTTTTACAAGTAGGAATAAAGAAATGGGAACATATCAGTTCCAGTGAATGGGCATGTAAACAACTGTCCTTAACTTTAGCATGCTTTTAATGAACTGTTACAAAAGCTTTCTGGATCGTATGGATGTAAACTGGCGAATTTTAAGAATGTTTTTCGTGTATTTCCCTACTTCACATATGCATCATCAAGTAGTAGTACAATTTCTGAGCTCAAGGTTTTTTGATCAGGTAATTCTTACCAATGAGCATGCTACTGCTTCTGTATTCTTCTCAGTCATCGGGACCCCCACCTGTCCATAAACATCTGTACTGCCATCACTGCACAGCTTTGATTGTAAGATACAGTAAACCCCTCATTATTTACATTTAGTTCAGTACAACTTCTGGACAAGTAAAACATAAGTTCTGAAAATGTTTACAACCAATTTTATATAACAATTTACGACTGACTGGCATTTTGAGTGAACAGCATTCCTATAGAGGCCTTGTGTAACATGTAATCTTTTGCTACTTTTTCCACCTGGCAATGTAATTGCAAGTCCTGCATTATATCTTTCCAGCACAGTACAGATCACTTCCATCCTTTCACGGACAACAACCATTCTTCATTGTGACTGACAACACACGTTCTAATAATGATGAAAAGAAATTACATTAGACTTTTGAAATAGCAACCAAAAAGACCAAGCCCTCTCCAGAAAGCCAGATTTAAAATCCAAATATGCTTAATTGTTCCTGTGTTGAATCCATAAAATACCTGTTTCTAAAAGCAGCTCTGGTATATTTTTGTATAACAGGATATACAAGAAGAATCTGTGTCCATGAATCAGGTATCTGCAGATGAAACTGTGACGTAAAATTGTGTAACATTTGATATTCTTTCTGAGCAATAATTTTTACATTAGAATTCTCCCATATGTTGAAAAACTTGGAAAGTGTGCTGAATTTGTCTTATGTAGCTTTAGATATATGGCTATTTAAAAATTAATTAAAACCTTCTCCTCAAAGTTCTAAATTTCTTACTGAAAAAATATTTAAGTTCTTTGCTGTCCATTGTAAAGTCACCTATGTTTCATACTTGAACTTGTCTTCATTTATCTGCAGGACAGACATATCCTGACCATGGAATTATCTTGAATTTAGCACAAGAAAAACCTAGTTGAGAACCAGTTTCTTCAATAGTTACCCTTTGATGGTGTTTAGCAGTAAGTATTTCAAGAAAGCAACTCAGAGCCTCATCAATTTACTAAACCAAACAGTAATATATCTGCATGTTACATTTAACACTAAATTTATGTTTCTCATTAAGCACTGTCCTATATTCATCATCATCTAATTCAAGAGGGAACACTAATGTTCTCTTTCTGTACATGTAAGGAATCCCAGATATGCTGTTCCATTCACTGCTATCAGTTGTTAGAATAAGTGATAAAAAAAAAACCTGTTAAATTTTGACCTTTCTCCAGAACCAGTATTCCAAGTACATTAAATGCCATAAATAAACTATTCACACTTTGAGGCAATGTATTCCTCTCCTTAGTGTTTCTTACGTGTATGCTGACATATCAATACAGTTGTCATTTATCATGAACATTTCAGTGATTTTTCTTACCAGAGACTCTCTGACACCTTCTGTCCTCTCAAAAAAACGTTCAGGCAGAATAGGATTACAATCTCTAAAGCTACTGGCTGCCAAGAAATGGTTAGGTGGAAGTGATGCTTTAAAACAATATGTATAACATGATAGGGAAATTAATATAACAATAGTTCATTTCAGGAAGTAATTGAAATGACGATTAATATATCTATTACTAGATATTCTTGCTAGCAGTGCAAGAAGGAGTCAATATAGAGTAACCTATCCTTTGGATGTACAGTTAATACATTAACACATTTTCCATAACAGACTGTCTCCTTTACATTTAAGAAGCCCAGGAGGAAGTGCCCATATGGTCTAGCAGAAGACCTGGGGGTCCGATTCTGATCTCCCAGTGTCTTTTTTCTAACTTAATTTCACCAATACTAGGAAGTTCAAAAATATTTTTTCTTTTTCAGGAAAAAATAAAAATATATAGCTTGGTACTTTAAACACTCACTGAATACAAGCTTTCACTCAGTCATCCTAAAGTGAGTAAATATTACTCATATTACTAAAATCTGATTTATTCCACAGAAGTAATAATCTAGTAGGTTACTATGTTCAGTGGTGCAGTATAGCTCTAACACTAGAGATCATGGCAACAAAGCAGACTGCTGGTTAGGCAGCAGAAATACAAATTTTATTTTGATAAAAGATCAATTTTTTTTTCCTCAAATGATAATTTTTAACATGATTCCATCAGCTGGGAACATGTTCCTTCCGACCCTAACAATTTAGTACTATCAGAACTAAAGAAAACTGAGACAAATGTCAGAAATGTAGTAAATATCACATTTGCTAAAGGTGCGCTCAAGAAAACTCTGGAGAAGAACAGAAATGCCTCCTGCCTCCCATCCCTTCTGCTAATATAAATAAAACCTTTGTTCAGGCAAAATCCACACGGTGGACAATTTCCTGTGTGTGCATGAGGAGCAAACCTACAGAATAAGTATTCAGCATCACAACAGATGCTGATGGGAGAAGTTAAACAAGAAAGATTATATCAGAACTACTCCTCTGTAAATGCCAATGAGACACATTTTGTCTTACATAAGAAGGATAAACTCCTGAGTTGATCTAACTTGTAGGAAAAAAAAACCCCTACATTCTGAAGAACAGGCACTAATAATTTCCATTAGACTTTGGTAACACTAGCACTGAATCAGTTTTGTTTTATTTTAGAGTGACTTTTTATCTGTCTTACAACTACTTCCAAAAGAAGTAATATTAAAAATGTTACAAATGTCTTACATCACTTGTTGTAATGTGAGGGAAATGCGCTTCAAAACTAAATTTTCTAACTTTCATTATTTAATGCCTGACTTTTCCTACAGATGCATAAAATTAGAAAAAGGGAAGAATGACTGTATTTTAAATATCTTTATTTTTATTTAATCATCAAATGGTTGCTCTTAAAAAAAAAAAAAAAATCATACTAAGTACTTTTCCTTCCAAATATCCTGTAGTCTGAATTCCACAGGACCTTATGATTTATGTAAGGGAGAAGTATCTACTTCTTTGGAGTGGGCTCAGAGTTGCTGCTTATCACTTTCATTGACACTTGTCCTTTCTTTTGAATTATGAAATGCAGAACATGAAGGAAACCTCACGGATGCCAGTGGACTTTGGATCAGGCCATTAATGCTGGTAGATAAAACTAAGGAAAATACTTATTGTTTCAATAATAAACATTAATTTCAAAGGTGTTTGCTTTGATTTATAGTGCACATATTACATATTTTATAAATATATATAATGCATGACAAGATATAAATCTTAAAATAAACCTAGATAACATCATAAAGGGAGAAAATTGTGATTTCAGATTTCAGACTTTCAGAACTGAAGGCAGGAGGAGGGGGAGAAAGGTGTGGTGGAATAATCCCCAATATCTTCAGTTAGATGACCTGGAAGAGAGCACTAAATTATCTCATTCTTTGATTATATTTTCAAGAATATGATTGTTTTACTGCCTCTGAAGTATCTGGAGTTTATGGGAACCAACCACATTGACATGGGTATGCAACATTTTGCCATGTCAAAATAACACTACTCAGAAAGTAATGGCAAGCTATTGCCTGGACACAGACATTAAAGAGTTGCTCCCTCTTCAGACCTAGGACTAAATTCAAAGTGAATGAAAAAGGAACAAAAGGAGATAATCTGTCCTATTTGGAGGATGAAGGCCTATTGAGCTAACAAATTATAATCCTTCTGCTGTCAGCAACATCTGCAGACGTTACATAGCTAAAATACGACTTAGGCACTAAGTACTACAAGTCTCCATAGTGGTAATTCACACTGGGTCATGAATGGCAGGATAAGATGGTTCTCAGAACATTAGATATGGCTATTACCTTATTAATTGTTTGCTCAGGCCCAGCCGTCTGCGTAATCAAGGTCAGGGCAGGAGCAGAGACCTCTCAACCAAGCTGAATTCTGTTGTACTCATCTGTACGCTCCACATGCACTACAGTTCCTAAAAGCCCACCTCCAAGTGCATTCACATTGAATGCGCTGATAAACTGTGATGCCAAGGACACATGAAAATTTAAACATCAGCCTCTGGTGTTTAAAATTTTTGCTAAATGAAATGGAGAATTTGGGGAGGATGATTGGGTGCAAAAATCTGCAGTGAATAGAGTGAATATATGGCAAAAAAAAGTGTGCATTTGTAGCGATATATAAATATGCGTTAATAATTATCATAATTTATGCACTTATCACTCCTGTACAATTAAACGGGTAATTTTCTAATAGAAAAAAACCAACCCACAAAACTGTTTGCTTTTAGAATTAAGGTAGCCAATGTGGAATTTTTGTTGAAGTAAATAATTCAAAGTTAAGGAGGTCTCTGTCTCAGGACCATCTGTGTTTCAGCCTTTCCTAAACACATCTAAAGGCTCCATTGGCAGGCAACAAATACATTTTCAGTTTAAAAACATGCCCTGCCCCTCCCCACCAAAATATCTATATTTAATTCTGTGAAGGCAGATGCACACCTATTTACATATATAGCACACATGCAATCTTGATCAAGTTGAGAACGACAGCTTAGAAATACAAATATTTTAGAATTAGAAATACAAATATTTCAGTACACTGAACTCCCATTTTGCCTTTTCTTTTGAACAGAGCATTAACGTAATTTTCACAATTCTACATGTATTTCTACTGTAAAGAACAAAGCTTCTGGCAGTCAGCTCAAAGCACATGATATGGCTGTGATAACAGCTTTGCAGAAAGACACCAAGGACACAGACATACAGTGAAGTATGAGTTTGCATGCTATTTATTTCCTCCCTGGAAGTGGTGCTTTCAGTATCATGCTGTTATTCAGAAAATTAGCATTTGAAGGGAATACTTGCTTGTGAAATTCTCAAAATGCTCAAGGACAGGTGAAGCCTTGTGAAAGCAGAAATTAATTAATGATAAAAATTCAGAAAATAGTTTCATAGCCCACAATACATTGGGATTAGCACACCTAGTTACAGATTAATTCCATTTGTGTCTTACAGTAGTAATGCTACAGCTTTACCTCTGTCTGTGTAATTTTACTTCTTACATTATGCACACATCCCCCCTCATGTTATGTTTTATGAGTTATGCAATTTTTTTCTCCTCATTTAAAATAATTATTTTTCAAGTTTCATTTGGTCTTAAAAATGTCCTTGGTAAAAATGAAAGCCTGTGAAATAGAAACAAAACACTACCTGACAATAAACCAGCTCATTTCTTCCTCGTGAATATGAATTTTTCATACCTACCCCCGACCAGCAGCAAGCATGGCTTACTGTATATGAATACATCCAACAAATGATTTTCAGCTAGCTTTCAACTTCAGTTCCAGTGTCTGTTCAGTAACCAATAGAAGATTTTTGCCAAACTAGTCTGGTCACAAAAAATATTCTTCTCACTCCTATTCTGGACAATCGTCTCCAATAATGATATTAACATTTTTGTTAATATTATCCAATCGTCAATAGCAGGGAGTGGAAAAATGTTTCTGTTCCACTGTTAAAAAAGCTTGTTAAAAAATCAACTTGTTATTGCAATAACCTATAAAGGTATCCTACATGACACCTTCCTCCTCCTCCTCCCCAGCCTGAAGTGCTTCCTTTAGTTGTTCACTTCTTTAGACAATAAAAAACTAATACTTCATGGTAGAGGAACAAATTATTTTCATGGTTGTGCTCCCCTGCCTCATGCAAAAGAAGAAAAGAAAGGTCATATTTCAAAACCTTAGCTGGTGAGGTAACAGGACCCAATTATCAGAAATACTACCTACTAACCCAAGATGTGAAATAGCTTTTTTCTAATAGCCTACATATGTGCTCTCCAAGGAGCCTCTGCATGAAAGAGGTACCTCTCTGCAAAAGCTGCATCGGCTCAGGGACTCCAGAAAACAATCAACTGGGCCCTGGAATGGCCAGCATGGACCCTACCACACAGGAGACTCGGGACATTTTCTGATGTCCTATGCACTTACTATGTACTTAACAATCATGCTAAGCTAGACGAACATTTCTACTAATTAGTTCTGGATATGACTTCATTTTAGTTTGTGATGATTATAGTTATTTCCCTCCAACATCTCCAACTTGTGCATGTAGTTTCAGTAGTTAACATACAAGTAACTCTGACACATGGACAAACATCTTAGACCAAAAAAAAAAAGAAAAAAATGACAGCAGGAGAGAAAATGAATGAGTGAATGAATGAGTGAATGACGGAGATGATGCAAAAGAGTACTGATTAAATGAGACAGAGTAGACAAAAATCTGTTAGGAAAGGTTTAGTCATAGCTAGTCCCATAGTGGGCTCTAGTTATGGAACAGATGATCTCTTGAGGTTTCTTCCCAGCCTACAATTCTGTGGCCTTTTAAAAAAGCATTTTAGCTATTTCACGTATAAATAATCTCCTAATCTGTGATCCTGCCTTGAATAAGCATAGGTAAACTAGTCCAATTCTATGATAAATCAGACTCTTAACATTCAAAGGTAGCATTTATAAAGGGTTGAAGAAGGGTCTCACTTTTTCAGGGAATTATTATTTCATTGTACGTCGGCAACACTTAATTTATCTTACAGGCTAGAGTGCTGGAATACTACCACAACACATTTTTCTTGAGCCAAACAAAATCTGCAAAAAACCAAGCACCTTCTAAGAGAGGTTGTTCTAGCTCAAATTTCTTAAGAGGTGTAAGGTTTGACAAATAATAGATTTATCCATTTTCTTATGTTTCTTAAAAGACCTATTTATATTTACATTTAGGATTAGCCGCCATAAGAATATCCTTACATACAAAAATAATGTGTGATCATACCACTAATGCTAGTATTTAGAGCATTTATCATGTGTTAATTACTCTTCTTTTTTAATACATACATACAACAGGACAATATTCTGCTGTATTCTGCACACATACTTTATGCGCAACACAAGCTCACCAAAACAACTTCATCACTTTTGAAAACAGAAGTTTTTACTGAAGTGAGGTTTAATTATGGAGGAACATTTAAAGAAAAGAACATATTTTGAACTCATAGGGCTACATACTTTTTTGTTATGTGTCCTTTTATCTCTTGCCCATCATTCCAACAGAGTGGTGAGATGTCCCCAAATGCCTGGGGATCCTCCAGTTAAGAGGGGTTCATTTTTTCTCATTTTTAAGCAGAGCATGACAAAAGTCTCTCCCTTCCCTTTTGCAGCTATCAGGCAGGAGAGAAAGGAACAATGCTAATGCTCTTAGGCATCTGTACACTGATGGATACCCTAAAAATAGTATTTTAATTTTTTACTATTTTTAAAAGGGCAATGTTAAAACTGTGAAAGATAATGTCAGTCAGTAGAATTACACAACTCATAGATACTATCAAAAATGTAACAGTACTGACTCTTATTTAAGTAATACTCCTTTCCACCGTTCTGGCAATCTGAAGATCTCAGAGAGGTGATAGTGCACTTTGAATTGGGATCATTCATTCTGGTTCATTGTTTCAGCTGGTAATTTAATGGCAAATAAACGGTGACACCAAAACTGATTTGAAGCTTTACCCTCCTTTCACAGTTCTCATGCTTCCAGCTCTGGCTGTCAGTCCCATCTCATCAAGTTCTCTTGCGCATAATCGTGCCTCATCCTTTCTCCCTGCTCCATGCATGGTCCTTCTCGCTGTCCTGAGCTATGAGAGAATGCACCACTTGCACTGCACCTCACAGGAGACTGAGACCTAACATGCTAAGTATGCTGGAGCAGGCAAAAAAACCACTGTTGTCAGTGAAGGGAGTACCCTTCAGCAGTGCTCTCTGCTGTTCCACCTCCTGACTCCAGATGCTGTCTCCCCCGACTGCCACCCTGCCCTCAGAACACTATCCAATTCCTCAAGGCGGAGCATCACCTTCCCCTCCTTTTCAAGAAAAAAATTAATAGCCAGTTTAACTTATTTTAACATGATAAGTATTTGTGAAAGCAAAACAGGAAAAAAAAATTAGTAAGCAGCTCCAGCTTAAAGACATTAACACAGAGAATAAAGTAGCTCTACAGAAGATAATATTCAGATCCAATGTAAAAAATATCATGTGAGAATCTGACCCAGAAAAATATTCTTGACATCTCTGACAAAACAAGCATTAAAAAGGAACAGTGACATTTATACAAAATATAACACTGGTCTTCTTGTTGCCAGTTCTAATTAGTTTAAGCAGGAAAAGAATAACTCTTCTCCTACTATGCACATTTTATTTTCCAGTCATATACTTAAATTCTGAGTTGAACTGGGAATAATTTCTTCTCTCTCATCTGGAGGTTCATAAATATGTACAAACAAATGTCTTTGGTGCTCAATTTCCCTCCTTGTCAGGAAACTAAATTCACTATTAAAGGCCATAAATCAAGACACTCACAACTCACCTAATCAACAAACATGATGGTTAATTAATTAATCAAGTTGTATTTGTTGTACATCTCACATGCATGATTAATCCAGCCACACAGCTTCTAAGTGTGTCCTCTGATAGGCATCCCAGCTCTGGAGGATGGGGGAGAATTGACCCTTTACACTCTTTGAAATTCCCAGTGGATGAGTAACACCGATTCTTTTACCCATTACCTCACTCAGGTCCTGCTGCCTCCACATAACAAAAACCTATCAAACAAAAGTCAATTCCAAATTTAGCTTCTGCTTGTCAGCTGAATGTTAATAAAAAACATAAAACATTGCTGCAATGCTCAGGAACCTCTGAGGTCAGTCAGGGTTCTGCAAAACTCCCAGAAAGTAGAAATACTGATTATGATGAAGCCCAAAGGTTCTGTAGTTTAATTTCATGTTTCAGAACTATATCTAACATTTAAGATTTGCACTTTCTGTTGCTACTATAACCTGTGTTCTGTATTTCCCACACACTTCTGCTCCACAGGACATTTTTCCAACGAGTGACAGAAGAGAAACCATGTTCTTCGTGCATCATCTTAGATCCACACGTGCTTCCCAAAACATCTTACTACACAAAGCTGATTCATGATCTCCCCCCCAGGAGAGCTTCACAGACTAAACTCTTAACTGGTTTCTGTCAGAAACTCTTCAGAGGGTACATGAAATAAACAGCACCTAGGACACAGACCTCAACATGCAATTATGTTGTATACCATTCTCCTTGATTCTCTAGAAATGTGGCAAGATCTTCAAATACAATTTAGAGAACAAATCCAATGATTTGCCATTTACATCAGCTGAGAAGCCAGTCTGTGAAATTCAGATTATTGTCACATTAGCATGGTTTGCTAGAGTTGTTCAGAAACTCAGTATAACCACATAAAACTCTTTAATATGTTAATATGATATTATATGTTACTAATTACCATATAAGATGCTACACCTACCATCTAGTAAGCTGCAGATTTCCAACACTTTAGTGCTTATGTTCTGCTAAATCAAGGCAGTAGAGATACAGATTTCTCTCTGCACGATATCTGCACATAGAAGAAGAAAACAAGGAAATGGTAGGTGCAGAGCCCTCTTTTACACTGCATGACTACCTGTTAATTATAGGCTTCAGTGGAGTGATGAACATTTCGGAGTACAACACTGCTTGTTAATTCCCTTGTTTTGTGTTCTTGGATTATGCCTTCAGCCCTATTTCAGTAGATACAAGTAACAAGCCTGCATCTGTTTGACGTAAAAAGCATTTGCCTGTTGCAGTGCTAAGAGCCAGGAAAACTGACTGCCACTCCATGTGTACTCAGGGGGTATATATTAGAGCAAGAGGTTTGGAAAGATGCAACTCAACTGAATCAAAGTTGAGGAATAAACTTTGAAATTACTTTTTTCTTTTTTCTATTTTTTTTAAATAAATGCTGGGATGGGAAGAACGGGCTTCTTGTCACGTACTCTTTGGGAACCCAGTTTACTTCCCAATGCCTCAGTTGAACTTCTCATAAAACTAAGTTTCAGAAGCATGCTGTGAAGGTGAATTAATTAATATCTCTCAAGAATCTTTGGACCCTAGACTGTAGGCAGTACAAACCAAAATCATTCACATTTTTTCTATCTTGCTTCCCCTTCGCAGTTCATGTAGCTGTAATATATTAATGTAATATGTAGTCTTGAAACATATCTTCCTATTTACTATGTTTCAGAATGAGAAAGGTTTGAAGAAAAGTGCATCAAACAGCTTTCATTTAGCTTCTAGTGCCCACATACATCCACTATTCTGTTCACACTTTAATATGATCTTTCATCAGCTGCCACATGGAGCTGAGGTAATATGAAGACTGAATCATCATTTAGCCTCCAAAGGATCCACATAAGCTCAGAGCAAGGTGATCTTTCAGAGTCACAGGAACACCACCACAAAGAAAGATTAGAAGTAGCAAATCCAATCATGAATTGCTGGAAACTGGGAACTACAATCCTAGAAATTTCAATAAGTGAATGGAATCCAGTTGAATAATGAAGAGTGAGGAGAAAGCATTTCTGCAGAATCTCAACAGAGATTGATTAAAAAGTTTGTCTGCGCTTCTTTAATAGCACTGCTGATGGGGGAGGGATGAGGGTTTTAGAAAACACAGTAACTATTGATTGGAAACAACTCAGCAGAAGGGAATAGCATGAGAAATGAGAAGCATTTCAAATGAAGATTATTCAAGGTAAAACAGAAGGTCTGACAACCTGGAGCACTCTTGCTCTCCCACCTGTAAACCGACATACTGAGAAGATTCCTTTTCTGTAGTTACTTGGTATTGAATAGACTGAAACGTTGCAGACAATTTTTCTTGGAGAAAAGTATTGTCGTTTAGATGTTTCCAGTTTAACAAATCAATATTGCACCTACAGATGTATTTAGAGATTACACTGATGAAGACAGCTCCTGAATACCAGTAAGTTTTAAATTCTCAGTTTTTTTGTGGGGGAAGAATATTGGTTTTAGAGATCAGAAATGGTTCTAGCAATTTTGAAGAAACTTCAAGTTACAACTTACCACTCAGTAACTACTGAGCCAGAAGGGAAACTTTTACATTCTCCCTAGGGTAGCTATGTGGCTTAATACTTGTATCACATTTCCACCTAGGGATTGTTTTCATTATGTTTTGCTACAAAAGGCTGCCCAAGGAAAAAAATTTTCTCCCATAGAAAATAAAATCAACACAAATAAATGCTAATATCCTATAGCTCAGAACACTTCCGAGACATGGAGCAGAATGTCTCTTTACTGTGTAAGTGGTCAGTACAAGACTTGTGAACTACTTAACTTCTGCTGAAATAGCAGTTTCCGAGATAAGAATTACTTATATTACTGTAGGACCTCATTGGTCCCATTTTTTCAGATACTGTACACAATACATAGTAAGATCATGTCTCTTCTCCAAAAGTTGCATCTAAGTAGATAAAAAGTCATCATAGTAAAGTTACTGTGCATTAATACTGGTGTTGTGAATTGCTACTTAATATTATGTCTCTTTTGTGAAAGAACCAGGAATATTACTCACTTTTGATTTCCAGTCAAGTACATTTGTATATGCTAATTAGGTGATATGCATTCTTTTGCTACTGTTAACCACTATAATAACTGTCAATATCCATAGTGAAGTCAAAGAAGTCATTACATTTGAGGGACACAGAAGTGTCTCTAATAAAACCTATTGCTTTCTGCAGTGGATTCAGGAAGAGGAAAATGATACATAATGGATAAAAGACAGCATAGCTCAAGGTAAAGGTTAATAGCTGTATTAGTAAGAAAGTGGCCACAACTAAGAGCAATTACAGAATTTTCACATCTAGCAATGCTTTTTTTAAACTAAGATACAGGAGGAAGAGAACTCTGGGTATTGCTGGTTTAGGGTTCATACACGGAGGCTTCTCAGTGGGATCTGATTTTCTGTAAGTACCAAATATCTACTCCCTGAAGTCAAAACTGGAAAGAAACCAATCAAACAAGTCGACAACATTATTCAATTCCTAAACAGTGCACTAAATTGGAGCCACTGGAAGGGTTTTTTTAGGTTTGGGTTTTTTCCTCCACAAACAGCGGTTAATGTTATAAGCGATACTACCATGCATGTATTTCAGCTTTTACCTGGAATCTACATCCCCATTTTACGTGATCCTTATGATTAATGATTTAAATACAAACAAACCTTGAATGAGTCACTTTAAATTGCCAGTTTGCTTTAAGTATGAAAACTATCTATAACGAATATATTCCTTGTGCTCTGAAAGAAATGTGTCACAATGATTTCATACAATATAGAGGAAAAATGGAGAAACTACTTCCTCCAAATAAAATGTAAAATAAGATTTGCTCATGCTATTAGAAACGTAGAGGAAAATTTATCTAAGAAAGGAAGATGGACTGGAAATGCTGAGTTCATCAGTAATAGCCTCTGACACAATCAAGTTTGGAATAATATTTAATATGACAACAAATCCCTGTGATATAGGTGTGCGACAGGCAAAACTGATTTCTGTTAACATTTATTTGAGCTAAGTAAAGCTCAGCTATCTGTATTTATGGACATGCAGCTCTGACTTCTTGAATGCATAGCTTTTCTGTCAAACTGTGGCTTACTCTTAATTTCTATGTGCCATCGTTTTTACCTGCTGAACCTCAATTCATTATTGAGAGACTAAATAGGAACAGTGATGTGGCATTAAACATCAAAGCATCCTATACTAAGCAGTTTTACCAATTTCATACATGAAGAACTGTGTTTTCTTTACTTCTAGTCTGTTGTGCTATTTTTTTGGATGACTCCTACTGCTTGTGGGAGGAAGGAAAGGAAAGTGAAAAATCATTCCTGATTCACATTCCTCACACAACAGGCAGTAGTGGCAGGTGCTTTGAGGATCTCTTCCTACTAAAGCATGTTCTGCACGGTTTCACTTGTCACATCCTTCTAGATGAAAAAAGGAGAAAATACCCAACTGTGGTGATATGCATTCTATTTGCCTAATTATCATGTTTGACTTCCTGGACTTTTTTTAATCTTTGTAGCTTGATATACAGTAAATAGGATTATTTAATCTAGAGTTTCAATCATTCAATAGAAGTGTTCCTGTCATTGTATAAACAAGTTAAGCAGAAGTCCAGCTAACATTTCCTTTCATAAATACGTCCTGAATGAGTTGATAAAATATACTGAATAGTCAAATGATGCAGCAGCATCTTTAAAAAGACAACAAGGCATGCGGGCATGAAAAGTTACACAGGCAATGAACATGAATGAGCACCTCTCTTAAAATAAGGTTGAGAAGGTACTTGAGAAGTAATGGACATGTTAATTCACACTTGAGTTTGTTAGCATATCTTCAGCTTCATCACCTACTGGTTTAAGATTAATTGGTGAGTATCCTTAAAAATGAAGTTACCAAGTTCAAGATAAATATAAAAGGATGCAGAATTGTCTTTGTTTCCTCACTGCCACATCTTATGGATGTAACTAACACACCATGTCTTTTGTGGTTTTTTTTAAATACAGAAACTAAGTATTTTGGCATTTTACATAATTTTGATATAATGATTGACAGAAGCTATGCATACAGAGTGTGCCCTAAGTTAAAGATGCAATTACAGAGAAGGCAGTTTTACCACACCAACTTCATGGCGGGTCAGCCTTGGCCAGCTGCTAGCAGCTCACCCAGCTGCTCTCTCCCTCCCCTCCTCAACAGGACGGGGGCGGGGAGAAAATAAGACAAAAAAGAAGTTCACGGGTCAAGATAAAGACAGGGAGACCAGTGACCAATTACTGCGATGGGCAAAACAGACCAGAGTTGAGGAAAAGTAATTTTAACTTATTGCCAATTAAAATAGACTTGAGGGGGGAGAAACAACGACAGCTAAAACAGTTCCCCCCACACACCCTCCTTCTTCCCGGGCTCACCTTCACTCCTTCATCCCTGACTCCTCGACCTCCTCCTCCTCTCCCCCGCGGGGCGCAGGGGGACGGGGAAGGGGCGTCCGCGGCCAGCCCAGGGCGGCTCCCCGCTGCCGCTCCTGCCTCCTCAGGCTGTTCCCTGCTCCAGCCTGGGGCCTTCCTTCCCCGGGGCCCCACCGGGGGCCGGGGGGGGTCTCTGCCGGGGCCGCAGGGCCATCTCTGCCGGGGAGGGGGGCCTGGAGCACCTCCTGCCCTCCTCCCGCTCTCCCCTCGGGGCTGGCAGGGCTGTTTCTCACCCCGTTTCCCTCAGCCCTTTTGCCCTTTCTTCCCCAGGCTTTCCCCGAGGCTGAGGGGCTCCGCTGTGCCCGGCGGTGGGGCCGCTGGAGCCGGCGGGAACCGGCGGGAACCGGCTGGGGCCGGTCTGGCCCGGGGCGGCCCCCAGTCTCTCCTCACAGCGGCCGCCGCCCCTGCAGCCCAGCCCCCGCCAGCACCTCGCCCTGTAAAACCAGTAACATCACCAAAATGGAAAACAAAGTAAAGGAAGGAACAAGGCTAGGTAGGTACAAGGCTGGCTTCCCCCAGCTATTATACTATTATAAGTAAAAAAAATTACTGCTAAAACATTCAAGTGAGAAATGGCAGTTCTACCGAAAAGACATTTTCGTCAACGTAGTTGTTCAGTGTAAAGAACATGTAAAAGCCACAGAACTTCAGCTGCTGGTGTGTCGAAATCACGAAAGGGTAAAGAAAAAAAAAAGAGGTCAAGTTTTGCACAGACTTTTTCAGTCTGTAAGAATCTTGGGGAAGATCAGATCACCTTGACAAAATTATTTTGAACCGTTAATTGAAATAAGTCTCCACATAGCAAACTGATGTTTTGCAATATAGAACTGACAGACTGTATAAACCTTCCTCACAGAAACAGTTATTACTTTGACATATTAGACTCAATGTTGCTGTTTTGACATAAAAGACCAAACTTCTTCTTGGTGCAATTCCACATTGACTTAAATGAAGTTAAACCAGGTAAACACTTTATCCCATGTCTTTGCACTAGGACTGAACTTCAATATGTTCATGCTTTTCTGTTTGTTCAGTTGGTCTGTCAAGTCAAAATGCCCTTGTCAGTCTGTATATAGCCATTTTCTATCAAAGGACTGCAGTGCAAGAGCTCAGATATGGCTGAACACGCTGGAAGAAAGTCAGATTGATCAGGCTGATGAAAGCACTCTCTTCCCTTGAGTTTGATTTTCCCCCAAATAACCTTTGAATGTTTAGAGATTCCACTTTAAAAATAATAAATAAAACCTAAAGGTCCCCAGCATTCTATGACTTGTAGAATTTGAGTAATGTGCACGCAACCTCTCAAGAAGAAACCAACAGCTGTTGCATAAAGGTAGGGTTACTATTAGCATCAAGGCAGCAAAGGGGGCTGTCTGTGCCAACAGAACTCAAAAAAAAAAAGCAAGCACACGTGCACATTTTTATTTTGAAAACCTTTTGGGTTGGCAACAGTCTTGAGTTAGCTTTTTGTAAAAATACAGTAGAAAATGAGATGGCTAACATGATATAGGACCATATAATGTTGCACAATACTGACCTCAGATTTGATGACAGCAGTTAAGATGGAGAGGGCATGTTTCCTGTTTCTTGGTAAGGCTGCTCCCTGAGCAACAGTGGGAGACAGATGGGAGAATAAAGAAATAGGCACTGTCCTATATGATCAGGGTTGGCTTTCCATCAACTCCAATGGCACTGAATCAAAATGTTATTTAGTAACAGTAAGGGTGACAAGAATTAGGACCTGAGTAATCAGAGAGCAGAAAAGCATAAAAATCAAACAGATAAAAAGTACTGTAATATCTGAGGTTAGTGACCTAATGCAGTGAAAATGCTGTAACAAGGAAGAAGATGATTTTGAGTAATGAAAGAGCAGAAAACCATAAAGACTGAAGTAAACAGAAAGTAGTATAAAATCTGAGGTTAGTGACCTATGGAGAAACTGTAACAGGGAAGATTTTTTTTAATTAAAAGGACTCTCTTAAAAATACAAACCTCTACTATTTCAGTGCAGTTACGGATGCAAAACAAGTGCAAACATCTATAATCTCAATCTTTCACAGATTTCCTGAGGTCCTTTGGAAGAAGCTGGAGACATTTCAGTCTTGAACTGAATTAAATATTGTGAAGCTAAAAACTTTGCTCAAATATTAAGTGTACTCATTCGGTGTTGGTCTTCCCCCTAAGAGCCCTGGAAGAATTAAAAAATTAATCTCTTTCACAGTAGACACATGAAATATGTGATTTTAAAGCTTGCTGAGCCAAAATCCCTCTCCTTTTCTTTTTCCTTTATTTTCTACATAGGTCTATTCTAGTATAAAATTTTAAAGAAGCAACCAAAGTCCATAAAAGAACAGAAAAATCTGTGGTTGCATATTTAGGTTGTTATTGCTACCACGTTTTTACTAGTTATAGAGGGAAATTATTTTATCTAAATATATCATTTGTGAAACTAGCAACCTAAAAGGGAGAAAATGAGATGCACATTATTGTAGATGCTGATTATGTCATTTGCATGCCTTTTTACAAAGGTATGAAAATGGCGAACAAGCCACGTGCAAAATCTCTAGACTGTAACATCTACACTTTCGTTTTCTTTATCATAAAAGAAAAACACTTTTTTATCAGAATAAATTTTGGAACTGTTTGCTTATGTTTAAAATGCTGAAACATATGATATGCCTTATTTTATGTAAACTTCTAACATTGAATAGAAGAATTTTAATTGTTAAACTCCACTTTTATTATAAAGTATACATATATTTCCCCTTATTGTTATTAAATCTGAGATGTGAAATTGTCTTGATATGGTCAGGGAAGATCAGATTCACTCTCCTGTATTAGAACTGATTTATTGCAATGACATGTCACCGTGTTTCTTTGAAAAAGAGTTTTGAATGACAAGACTGTTATGCTGTATTTCTGTTTTCAAGAGTAAAATAACAAATTAATAGAATTGCTACCTTGAAAATCCAGTATAACACCTGGTATTTCATTCCTAATCTAACTTTCAGTACAATCATTTCAGGACATTTTAAAAGCTGTTACTTTCCTCTTCCCTCTCCTGTGTTCACAGTCATTTCTCACTGTTCCATACTTCCTTATCTCCCCCATCAACACAAACCTGAAAGTGTTTTTGAATTACAGGTAAAAAGTAACAACTAAGTAAGGTGTCACTCCCCTTACCCCCCAAATTTTGGAAGAAAAATGCAGTTGAAAAACACGACAGAGTTGAATACCTGAAAAGCCATTCCTATTTACCCTTGAGAGGACATCTGAAGTGGATTAAGAGGTATACATTTGGTATTTCAGAGATCCAAAGGGTCACAGAGAAATCAAGCGTCAGTCTTGTTCATTAAATTCCTCTCCTATTTCCTCTAATAGCAGGACTCACTCAGCTTCAAACCAACACTGATCTTCCCTTCACCACTGCACATTTACTTCTCTCTTCAAAGTATAAAGGACAGTGAATGTGTAGTTATGACCTGTTTCCAGTGCAATTCACTTTTAAGAAATATCAGAAGGAGCAGACCTTCTGGAGACAAAGCAGTGTGAAGGTTCATTTTGAAGACTGTTATGGGCTGAAACATGTACTCTGTTTCTCTTCTTTCCTGAAATTCTTTATTTGTTACTTGTTTTCCATATCCTGACACATGAATTATCTAACCTGGAAGCATGCAGAAAATAGGAGAGAAGTGTAAACTGTATCAGCCATGGCGACTGAGAAACGTTAAAGGTTGCAGGCCTACAGCACAAGTTTTTCTAGATTTCCTCAGGAGAATCTTCATTCCTCTGAGCTGCTGCTGTCAGTACCCTACTCCTCACCAGGCCACGGTGCATTCACTAGCCTGCCCCTTTCAGTGCTCACAGCTATGTTTTCATGAGAATAGTTCTCATCAGATTGATGCAAAAGTCAAGAAGTCTCATGTAGCTGAAAGCTGAGTTCCATGGATTCAAGCTGCTTATTTGAGACAAGCATATTTGTTCCCACTTAATCAAATTTCCACAGTTTCTCCATCGCACGCACACATGCACACTTACTTGCACCCACAGATGAGCAGTCTGTCAGAACTAACATTGTTACATAGTATTGATAATTTGGAAGTTTTCGAGAAACCCTCCCCAAATAATTCATCATTTTAGAAAAAGAAGTCACTGTGGTTTTAAATTCTTTAAAGATACCTTTTTTAATACAAAACTGTTTTTGGAGTTGTTTGTTCAGGAAAACATACCCTGAAACATTGAAGACTTACCCCAAGTGCAACAGCAGGGAACTAGTTCAATAATCCCAGAACCACAGAAAATACTTAACATCTATGAAAGGATCATTTCTCATTTCTACCACAACTTCTTTTTTCCAGAACCTGTGTTTTGCCATGTTTGTATAAAAACCTTCTGAGTATGGCTAATATGGATTAATTTTATACAGATTTCCAGTCTCCAAATGACATTTTTTTAGAGAAAAGAAATAATGATTGAGGAATGGAGATATGCTTGATATTAAAATATAATGATGACTTGTTGTCCTAGCACTTGCTGTATAACAGATGATGGCAGTAAATTAATCCATCCTCTTGACAGTCATTTCACGATAAGAATGAGAAACCTTACCATTTTCATTGCAGGCCTACCCTATTCTTGTCCTCAGTGTGCATTTCCATGACAATGACTGTAATCATTATAACAGCATTGTACATAATGACTCTACTTTCTGTGATGTTACTCCCAAACTGGATGTGAAAAATGTGAAAGGACAGATCTCAAATGGCAAAACTCTCACCAGTGAAGCAGAGTAGTCTACAGAATTAATAATTGACAGAATTGATAGCGTGCTGCCACCGAACAGAAGCCTGGAATTAAAGGGCACCAGTCACATAGCCTTCCTTCATAAACTGAGGGGCTTTGCATGAAAAACTCTTGTTAAATTAAAGGCACATAGAATAAGACCTTGATGAGGTGTGTACAATTAAATGCAACATCAGTAAACCTTCTATTTTTCAAAATGAAAAGGAACTCATGCACAATGACCACTAATGAAATTTTGCTGGCTACTAAAATTATGACAGTCTCAGCCCGGCTTTCCTTTTTTCTGAATTAAAAATACATGCCTGAGCTAATGTGATTGATCTTTGCAGTAAATCAGGTCATCAGAACCATCACAACAAATGGAAAATAGAGTACAGATGCTTCTAAGTCCCACAAAGCTTCTGCAAAGATGAGCTTACTAATGTTGTGAAGTACTCAGGGTAGAAAAAGATGAATACCACAGGGAATTCTTTGAGGAAAAGGGGAGAAAAATTGGTAAGTACAGAGGAAGAAATGTCCTCAAACAGGGCATGTAGTCACATTCTGACCACAAAGGATTAAAAGAAATCCTACTCATTGATCTCTGTAAATGTAGCATTAATAGAGTGGTCAGAGGATGAAAGAAAATATATAATGCTATCATAGGAACATGAAATTGAAAGGGACCATCCTTTAGCTCACTGAGACCAGGACTCTGTTCTTGAATGCAATCATGTCTATAAATGCCTTCATAAAGATAAGCACGCTTTACTTTGAAATCCCTTTAGATTTGTTTCCACTCTTCCTATTAGTAGACTCTTCCAGAATCTCACTTGTGTTCTTATTTCCATTCTAATTTAACTCATGGCCTCCAAAACCTCATTTTTTCAAGTAAGGCTGAATCAACTTAAATAGCAATTCTCTTTCCCTTGTGGTTTCTTCTGAAGTGTATTTATAGAATAATACATGCTCTCCACTATTATTTGTGGGAGTAATTAAACAAACATATTTTATTCTCCACCCCCCCCCCAACCATAGTGTTCGATTTTCTCTGTATAGCTTCATATATAAATTCATTTTTCTTGGCCAAAAGTAATCATAGCAGTAAACAGGTTAACATTATTTTTCACAATGGCTTCAATACCATTTTATCTCTGTTTTGATTATCTCAGCTTTTGCAGCTTAGTATCATATTTACCTTCTTTAAGGTATGACAGTAGAGGCAATAATTGATCTGGTGACCAGATCTTTCTCTTCCTCTGTCACTTACACCTGACAAACCAGTAGTGTATAACAGAAATTCATGATGATGTTCTGTAAGAGCCTTATCACGTTGTGGTCCTGAGCTTTACTCTGTATCTCCATATGCAAATCTTATTCATGCTACCTAGCTCTTTCCAGACAATGTTTTGACTCTCCTGCATAGCTTTGCATCAGGAACATGTTTGTAAAATGTTTCTTCTATTCCAAAATCATTCATGAAAATGATAATCAGCCTAAGATGGGTCTGGAAGCATACCTCCTCATCCCCTTATTCGTTTTAAAAGCTTCTCTTTCAATGCAACCATCTCCACTTAGAAAGGTCCTTCCCCAGTTTACATTTCCTGCACAAATCTCCACAATTTTCTGTATGCTAAAATACTTGGTATTTTACTAAGGTTGGCATAACTAAATTTTTTTTTGGTCTTTGTGTTAACAGTATCTTAAATACAGATGCTCCACTTGCTGTTTTTAGTTAAGATGATACTGTTCAAATTTGAACGCCCTTGCTACCAGACATCTGTGATTTCAGAAGCTACTGGTTTCCTTGGATATTTTTCATACTCTAAGATATACTGCTCAGGATTCCCAATTTGAAGGCAAATTAAAATGAAATAATTCCTCTTCCATGCCCTCGTCTCTGTTAACCATCTTTCTTCACCCCTCATATTCAACATCTTTCTCCATTTTCATTAAGGAAATTAAGATCCATCTAGATTACATAATAAAAAATTGTATCATAATGCTGAAAGGCAGTATTCAGGTGGAGAAAAGCTCCATCTGTCACACATCTTGCAATAAAGCTATATATACAGTTTTGTGTTATTTTAATGCAAATTTCAAACCCAAGCTATACAGACAACTTTACACATGATAAACCAGACTTCAGTTGGCCAGCCTACAACTGCATCAGCATGAACCTTACGCCTGAAGCTCTATATATATGTCAAAACATAAATGCAGGGCTTGTTCTCACAGGCTTCTGAGGAACTGTAACAAGTAACACACCTCCTGCCTCTTTTTATGAAGAAAGTCACAGTGGATTTCCCTTTGGAGCAGTCCTTTCCCACCCTACCCTCAGAGTGGAATGAACACCCTATGGACCCTGGGCTGCACTTATTCCCTGAAGTAGAACCGAATCTTACTCTGAAATAGTCTGGAAAAGTCTTTAGCAGTGATGTATTTAAGTCCCATGCATTTGGGGTTCTAGAATCTGATGTAAGAGGATCAGTTGCACTCACTCTGTGTTTAGCTGAGCTCAGAAGAAATGCTATTTTATCATATTTTAATATCTTCATCCTATTTACTTTTATTTATCTTTTTTCTTTATAATAAACACAGGAAGTATACATAGACAACTGGCAAGTTCACTGTGCATGTATGTAGCAATCCAAGAGTCGTCCTTTAAAAAAGGTGCTGCCGTCTAAGGAGATACCTGGTTTTCCTCTATCAATGCCACATTTCAGAGGATGGGAAAACCAAAACCAAAACCAAAAAGAAGACAATGAATGGCCTTACCTTTCCTACATATTGAGGATCTGGTCCCATGTGTTCTTCTAAAACAAAGAACTGATTCCACACCCATCCACGCTTGGGACGATGATGCACTTCTGTTTCACCTTCTGCGTGTTTGGTTTGATTTCTAGTCACCTTGATGGAGCCATGGTGAGCAGCTCCATAACACCTCTGCACAAAACAGAGACAAACTAGGACTGGGCAGATACAAGATGTACTTGTAATTCTCATTGTAGGATAAGCTTCCTGTTCAAGGTTTTCTTTCTCTTGTCTTTTTCAGCTGTAATCCTTTAATAAGTTCCCGAGACAGAAGGTGAAGCCTGGTTCAGAAATACAGTCCAAAATGGCTTTTTCTGCTTGCTCATGGTTTAGCTGCCCATTTGGGAAAGCTCAAATTATATTTACATTATGAAAAGCTGACTGGAAAAATTGATATTTCTTCTGAGGTCTTCACGATAGAGTTCCACAGCCGACCATTTTCTATCTAATAGGGAAAGAAAAGAAAGCCACTTACTCATCACTAAAACCAGCAATTTTCAGGTTTCTGACCTTAGATTACACTCACAGCTGTACTAACCAGTCTCTCAAAGACTCTCATTGTAACTAAAATTTCTTTTCAGTCCTTCCTGTAAAAGTGTTTTCTGACTGTTTTTATTAAAATACCTTAAGGATTAGCATGGCTCTTCCAAGCTATGAAAACAGTCACATTATTAAAAACTGGATTCAGGACAGTTCCTTTGGCCTTTACCTGCAAATCACTGACCTGGTCTGGCAGTAAAATAAAATCACTGCTACAGATATTTGATAGATACTGATTAGTAATTCATTTCATACAAGTTCTTGATCTTCTGTACACCACACAGAGATCCAACATGGTGAAAAATACCAAGGCTATAATGGGTTTCAAAAGAAAGCCTCCAAATTGGGCTTTGAGGATTCTGAGTTAATATTAGAGCATACTACAGGAACTTTCAGTCAAAATGTGCACTTTTACACTGTGTGCTTTACATAAATTCCAACCAATATCATACTGGAACCTCACAAAATTATTTCATACTGACAGAAAGTTCAGGTACTGTTGTTTAGATGATCAGTATTATTTTTATAAAAGCATCTAAGTTCTCAGTGAGAATATTTTGTCAACTTCAAAAAGGAAAACGTAACCTTTTCTAGTACAATAGTAAAATGTGAAAATGCGCATGGAGGTTGATGTAGCGCTTAAACCAAAGTACCTTGAAAGAAATGAAATAACTCTTCAAACTCAGATAAACAGTCACCTTAAGGTAACCATTCAGTTTTCTGAAGATATCAAAGATGAGTCAATCAGGAGTCTCAAAACATGCAACGAAATCTAAAAAAATTAGACCTGTTTTCCAATATTGGCTTTGTTTGAGTATCATAAAGCCATTACAAGTTATGTAATCAGAAGCACAGTGAAACTAATTTTGTTTCTAAGTTTCATGGGAACCCAGCAGAACAAATTCAAAATCTCTAAAGAAGTACCAAACAAGAAATTAGAAATCAGATGGAAAAATACTGCAGTGGAAGGAAGCTCATCAACTGTCTTTTGGCTGTAGATTTTTTTCCCTTATGCTTCTTTCAAATCCATAATAATACTGGAAGCCCAACCATACATTCTTCTGTATTCATCTAAGTACAGTTTCTCATCAGAATGATGGAAGAATACTTCAGAACTGTTGTACATTAGAAATACCAAGAAAGGACATGTTTTCCATTGCTATTACTCAGTTCAGGACAGTGGGTTTTGCTGAAGGAAGAACTCCAGTCTATTGCAACTGGGCTGGAGTTCAAAAAGAAACTCTGTATGGTATTTTCCACGGAGGAAAGAAATTTTTAGACATTTAGTATTATCCTGCTTCTTATTTCCATATCAATGTAATCTCCCCTCAACCCCTACAAAGACCAAGCCACTGGTCTCTTAAAAGCCTCACATCCCACCTCAGAACAGATTCATACAACATGATGTATTATTACCTCCTTTAAGTAAAAATGTAATTTAAAAGGAATTTTTCACAGTTAAATGTTATCTGAAGTTTAAGTTATACCAGGGACAGAATCTAGACATTCTGGGTCTCACATTTGTTTCTAACTATATATTCTTCTTTCTTATTTTCCCTGCCTTTCTGCATTCTTTCCTGATTCTTGCTAGAAATCAGTTTTTGCCTTGAGGCATGCAATTTCCTTCTAAAGATTTCTATATTTACAGATGAGCTATTTAAATAGTCATTGTTATACTTCAGATGCATGTTAAAATTAAGCAGTACCTCACAAAATGGTAAGGCTGCAGTTTTATCCATTCAAGTATTATTTTTCTTCCCCTTGTTTCCATCTTGGGAAATGCCTGGGAGCAGTTCATAAGACTATAAGCAGCACATAATAAGTTAAAAATGGTATATAAGTGCATTGAGATTTCTAAGAATGGCACATTTAAAAAGTATTTGAAATCATTACTACTGAACTTTCCTTTATAAAAACTGTGGGGATGATGGTGGTGGAAAATTCTTACCTTACAAAAGAGTAAATATAAATGAGTGCAGAAGATACCAACAAATCAAGATTTACTATACAGAACTTGTTTCTCCCCCTTCTTAGAAGTCATCCATAGAAAAAAATTAAAAAATACCAAAATGGAGCCTGTAAACAGTGTTGTTTTACAGTCTGGCTCATATATGACTTAGAATAAATATGAGAAAAAAGTGGTAAATTATGAAGGGCTTCTTCATCTCAAAAATATCTGTTCTTCTTAGCATTAACATTAACTAGGACATGTTGCCATAACCACTATGTTATTTAACTCAATTCAGAGATTAACTGTTAAGCATCTGCCCCCAAAATTAAAGTTTTAAAATTCTTTATTCTGAACAAATAAAAAGAGAGATTGCAATGGCATCTACTTCCTGTTATAATCACGTTCAGGCCTCAGCTGTTCCTGCATTGTGTGTGAGGCCTACGATAAATTCAGCACCCTCCTACCAAAGGTCTAGCATAAACACTCATTAAAAACCTGCCCCACCCACCTCAACTCTGCCCTGAAGACAGTAAAGTTTGCCTACGGGGGAAGTACAGATGGAAGGACCTTGAATGGTTAACACAGAAGAGGCAGTAAGCAAAGAACAGACAAACTTGAACTGTGAGTGACTAAAAAAAAAGGACTGAACTTTCGGAAATCCCTTAAATTGTTGCCTTAAGCTAACATACTGAGATGCTGACTGCTCAGAACTCGTCTGCAGCTTCAGATTAAGTGTCCTGCTTTATGGTTTTTGTTATAATGATGTATGCAACTGCAGAGTAGACTTGTGTTATTGCTGTCTCCTGGGAGCCTTCATGAAACCGAGCTGTGCATCTCAAGAGACTGTCAGAGTGAGTTAAAATTAAAATAAATAATTAAATAAGATGAGGTGGGAAAAGTTCCACCAGCATTGCTGGAAATCATTACAGCAGAGTAGTTACTGCTTAGTGTGGCAGCAAGTCACTATAATGAATTCCCAGGAAACGAGTATGAGCACAGTGATGCAAAAATGTGTATGCTTTACCATCATGAGAAGATGCATCCTTAGTAGCGAAGACTTGTCCTGAATCTCAGTGTCCCCCATCTTCCATAATCAAATTGACCACATATTTGAATTAATCTGAATGATTCAGTTTTGCAGATGCACATTCAGCATAGCTCTACACACCTTTCGTCACATCCCTGGGGGACCCTTTTCAGTCCCATGGTGACAGAGTGGCAATTAGTTACGGAACTTGTAATAAATTGCATTTCTCGTATACTTTCTGACTTCTCCCTCTGCACTCTGCCCTCTAGGCTTCCTCCCTGTCAGAACAAATTCTTCCATTATCAAAATCCAACCAGCTTCACATCAACATCATTATTTAGATATAAATAATTAGGCAGGGGAATGTTTCTTCCTTCCTGCGTTGCCTGTGCTTAGTCTATTGCCAATGCTATATCCTTCAGCCCTGCAGAAATAATGCTGTATTGACCTGGAGACCAAAGACAAAATAATGGGCTAGTATCAGAAGGAAAAACTGGATGTTGTTTTTTGTTCTGTCCTTCTGAAGAAGAGGTTGATAGATTGCCAAAAGAATATACAGTACTCCTGTGGACCTCTGGTAATTGGCAGAAAAAAGTGGAATTTCTAGGTAGATGAAGGGAAATGGTTCATCTATAGTTGATCTCTATTCTCTTTTCCCAAGGCTGGTAGAGCTGAGCTATGGGACTTTACATGAAAAAAAGAGGCACTGAGTTTTTCTCAGCCTATGCGATACAGACACAATATAAAATCATCAGTGCTTTCTAACAAACAGTGCCTTCTGCACATGCTAGTCAATCTGACAGAAGTAGTGTCAAAACTGTTTTGGAAAGCATTTAAAAACTGTATTACATGTTGTTGTCTTGCCCCTTTGTTGTAATGTTGTAGCTATGTGTATGAGACTAAAAATTAGGAAAAAAAATAATTAAATAAAATGTTCTTAATAGTTTAATAGCAACTTCAATAACTACAAATTGTTATTGTTCTATATTGACAGATCTTCTAGAAATGCGAAACTGGACTACTTTTTTACTTCAATAGCATAAGGAAATTTTCTTTAATTTGTAAGATAACTGCATGAGATATTGAACTCCTAAATTATTGCTGAATTTATGTGTAAGTATATTACTATTCTGGAAGCTATTCTTTATTATTCTGGAACTCAAACAGTTTCCTAAAGAAACAGAGAGAAAAGAGCATTGGGTATCTCCGTCCTCACCTCTTTAAGCCAACAAACCCAGCTGATGGCTGTACAGTGTCAAGAGGTGTTATTTCTTGTACCTCTCTTTCACGCTTACACAAAGTCTACTGGTAAAGACCATGTCCAATCACCAGAAAGTGTCTATGCTAATCTAGAACTGACTTCTATTTCACCTAGTAAATTACTTTACATAAACTCCCTTTTACAAAATAAATAGAAATAACCACAAAACAAAGCCTCCATGAAAAATAAAGATTGTTCTTCCATATAAGGCAACAGAAATTCTGTTGTGGGGAGAAAGGTGTGGGGAGGAAAAAGTGAGAAAATAAAAGGGATCTAAAACTGACAAGCAATCAGACATTATAAAAAGATAAATAACAGAATAAAATTTAGAATAAGATACAACAAAGACAATGAAAAATCTCGGGGAAAAAATCAAGATAGAGAAGCAAATTGGAAAGTTCAAGTGGAAACAGCTGAAGCTGTGCAAGCTAATATGTGAAGCTATCAGAGATGATTTTTCTCTCAGCTCTGCAAGCATGTGTGTGTAAAAAATGTAGTACAATTTCTGTGAAATGTAAGAAGGCCAGTTAATATAGCTCAAGCTAGCAGGTCCTCTGGAAAGTAACTTCTTCTACTACATAACAAAAAGACAATCTGACAGCACAGATATGGGCTTTACATGCCCTAATGTTGTAATCAGATACCCAAAATTAGTCATTGCCCAGGAACTAATAAATTACTCTTCCCACTTGATTTTTTAAAGGTAACAGTAGCGTTTAGCTGCAGAGTTAGCATTAGATAATTTTAAATTCATAAAATCATTTCAGATAGTAATGTGTGATTAATTTTTCAACAGTATCCTGACTGACAGACATACATCAAACAGTTCCTACTTATGAGGCTCCATTCCTCCTACTGGCTTGGAATTCCACAGAGACAATATCAGAAGCCTCCATTAACTCTACAGTTTGTATCACACAGGATTTCTTCCTAAGTGCTGATAATCCAGGCTACTTTTTAAATCTAAGAATGTCTCTTTTTCTCTCTCCAATTCTTCATCCATCCAAGGCAGATATTATTTCCAAATATTCCTTTTACCCTCAGTGATATACTTCATGAGGTTTATTGCTAATTTTGATTAATTAAAATTTCTTGTTTTACTGACTCAACTCTCTAAAATTTCAGTAGTTTCTAAGTCATAGAAAACAATATACTATTATTCTTCCGTGTAGATGGCAAAAAATACAGCTTAGCCATCCCTTTGGTTTAATAACTGCTGAATATCTTCTTAATTTTAAATTAATTTGGATTTCAGAGGCTTAACTGAAACAGTTTGTGGTTTTGTTGTATTTGCATTATAGGTTTGATTTTAGACAGTTTGTACCTAAACCTTCAACACAGCACAAGTATGGACTCTTCTTTATTTCTAGCACAACGGATTAGTCTCATCTTTTCCTTTGTAAATGTTATTAAATTACGTTAATAATATCTTGAGACCAAAAAAGGAAGAAGCTAAGGCCAGAGATGACTTTTCATCCAGCATTAACATGCTGACATTTCTAGTTTTCTTTTTTTGGTTCTATTTTGTTAAGATGGGATAAAAAAATTCAAAAAAATCCTGACTTCAGCCCTAACAATTAGCCAGCATTGGTTTGATTCAAGTTCTAGATAAAAGTTCATTTTCATTTTTCCTTGACTTTTATCTCCGGTATTGAAGCAGTTCGTAATCCAGACTCCCTGTTAGCTTAACAGGCCTTAAAAAGTTACAGTGCTGGCTAGAATATGTTGCATCATATAAACTAGCTGGGGTCATAAAATGGAACAGACATGGTATGAATAAAAGCTATTGAGATTATTTATAGAAGAGGCCCCACGTTCCTTACAGAAGGTGGCATATGAACTGGAATTCAGATTTTGTTATGAAGAAAGTTGGAAGGAAAGCCTAGCAGCACCTGCAATTAAAAGAGAACAGAAATGCTGAGCTAGTGCAAGCAGCCCTGGGCAGAGCTCCTTCCCGATAACACCTAGGTTTAAGTAGATTAGTCATGTGTTATATCTAGATGGGCTTCCCCAGTGGACAAAACCCCACTGGAACCCTACCTAACAGCACCATGAGGATGAACGGAGAGCGTGAAAAGCTGAAACAGCCTTAGGAGATAAATAGTCACAAGAAACATTCAAAAGGTTTTAATGTTGCTTGTGGCAAAAGAAACTCCTGAATAGTTACTGGGCTGGCATCTGCTTTATCGTTGCTTTTTCTTAATAAACAAGGCTGTCAAGACTGTCTTGTACCAAGGTCTTAAAATATCACCTTTACTAGGAGTTCAAGGAATTTATAAAAAGCAATGTGGACTAGTGATCCAAGGTACTCTCTTCTGGTCCTATGTGTAGCTTATCACTAAACACAAGATTTAATGGATTTCTTAATGGATAGCATCAACTGAAGCACCACTCACAAAGAGTAAAAATTAGCTACATTACAGCTAGGCAACTAATCCAGCACATTATATGGCAAAGGAGATTGACACCACATGGCCCAAATAAAGGATTCCAGGCACGCTGACACCCAACATGATATGAAAGTAAAGATAACCTCTTTAACTATTTTTAAAAAATGCTTTTCAAAGAGGAATAATTTGCTTTTCATCAACAACAACAATAAAATTTTAAAAGATTGGGGGGTGTCCAGTCCTTTATATACAAAAAAATTAATTTTACATAAAAACCATCAATGCCCTTGAAATTCCCATCAGAAAAGGGGTTTTCATTGCCAGAATACAAATAGGCAGGTCACATAAGGTCCTCACCTGCACTGTTACACTGGAAATACATTAGAACCACTATGGAATTCAAGTCTTATTGTCATAACAGGATTTTTAAAAGTGTATCTAATTGATGCTTTGGTTAGATGATGTGCAAGATGAGCTGTGATCTGCTACGCTGCCTTTAGCAATAAATGACTCCAGTGAGTGGTTAACTGTAGAGATGATTTAAAAGACTCATTGATTTTAGAAAATATGTTGAAGAGGGTTATTACAAGGAATTCTTATATTCATGAATGGGTACAGGAAACAATTAAACACTACAAACCAATGGATTTGTTACCCCATTGAGCAAATACATTTTATGAAAGAGAGTGCAAATGAGTAAAGAAATATATGATCTTCCTTGAACAAAGGGAGATCTGCAAAGTTTGCAAACAAAACAGAAAAAGTACTTAATTTGCAAACAGCACTGCATGTAGACAGGCAATTAACGCTACAATGAACAGTTAGTGAAAATATGACATTAAAACAAGATTAAAGGATTCAATACCTGTCCTCAGTTGGCACACAAAACTAATTCGTACATGATAAGCAGGCACATAGCAACTTCAGGATAGCAGAAGTGCTCTGCCACAATCAACGACTGAAGAAATGTTTTTTGCAACTCTACCTATATGATTTGCACACAGAGTGACCGTCAGAACCACGACACAGTAACAACACAATTAGTCAGGTAAAATCCAGCCACCGTTTCTATAACTATAATTGCACACACAGTCATGCTAGCCATTACCTGCTGTGAAAGGAACAACTGTGAAACACAGGGAGATGACTCATGAATCTGACTCACGTCTTTCTCTCTTCCTCAACCAGAGACCAATCCATCTACATTTATGTCTGGAGTCCATGTAACTAGTCAAGGATAATATAGATATGCAAGATGGCACAAAGGTCCTTTTACATTTCCAAAGCAGCAGAGGCTTTTTTTCTGTGCTGTTCTCCCGAAGGAACTTGCTAGCAGAAAAAAGCTTTCAGTGATTTCTTGAGTCATTCCTCCCATTTATAAAGGTCAGGTCACCCAATCAGGGAACAAAGCAAATACATGAGACTCTGATGAGCAATTATCCAGTTTAAATAGGAAGAACTTGCAACAGCCCACTTGTGTATAATCCACAGGTACTGTATGTCCTAACAAATTATTTCTCAAAAATGAATAGCAAGAGCTACACTGAGCGGTATGGTAGCATCCCAAATGACTGGTAAAAAACAAAGAATGGGAAGGGAGGTGCAAAGTAGACATTAGATACTTAAGAAAGAGGTAAAGACATTTACCTCCCAAGTTCAGCACTGTACTTGAAACTCCTTAAAATCACATACATTATTCATTATATTATTGTTATAGGTATTTTGGCAATACATAATATATAGTATAAATTAAATAACTTCTTGACTGAAATTTCCCAATAAGCTCTTCATTTAATGCATTCAACTTACAGATTTTTTTCCTCAAATAGTAATCATGTTAACTTTTATTTATCACTGTCCAGCACGATTATGACTTTCTGTATGCTGGATTCAAATGACAAAACTCCAACTCCTACTAGGTGAATTACAAAATTCCAAGTTTGGCAAAAGTAACCTTTTACTTAAAAGTTCAGTGGCACTCAGGATCAATTGCTTTCCTCTGTAAGAGAGCACCTCGCTTTTCTTTTAATTTTTTAAATCTCTATTAATGTGGTTTTGAGTTATAAATGTTCTAGGAGTAGAAACCCACAATAAAAATATTAAAAAATCCTTCATTACAGCAATATACAAAAAGGGGAATTTATGAAAAAATAATTCAGTGTTCAGAATGCCTTTTGTGGACTTCAGTTTTCAAGAAATCAGCATTAAGAGGTCAAATAGTGCCCGACTTTTGACAGGTAAGACCATCTCTTTGGGTCAGTTACTGGCAAAATAATAAAAACTTTAAAGGTTTTTTTCTTGTTCTTTGCAAAGAAGTAACAGTAACCTGAATTCTATTTTGAGTTTGATTTTGAGCACTACATGAAACCAAAGCAAATTGCTCCTGGCTTCAGTGAAAGTGGCATGAAGACTTTATCTACCTATTTTACAACATCCTGACACCATGTGTGTAATGTTGCAGAATCCTCCACAGGTTGGGGGAGAACCTTTGGGCACCACCTAGTCCAACGCCCTGCTCAAAGCAGGGTCAGCTTCTGGGCTGGACGCGACTGTTTACCTGCAGAGAAGCTTGTGGGAAAGAGGATGCATGAACTGGCCTGGGGTTAAGCTAACTGGACAGGAGGTCAGAAACCAGCAGATATGACTAAACTTGCTGGATGCAACAGATGACAATGTAAGAAGTTCCAGACAGAGCCATGAGGAAGGGCTGGATTTCACACAGACCGAAGTGAGAAGCAGCTGCACTTCACAGACCATTCCAGAAGAATACAGGAGCTCTTTTGGAGAGTCAAGTCTTGCAAGATCCACACTGCCTAGGTAACTATCTCAGTAATACTTTTTAAAGTTGAGACTACCTAGGAAACACTACCAGAAATACCGAGTTTGGGTGTTCTTGTAGAAAATCTAAGATAAACAAGGAAAAGGTAATTATGAGCAAGTTGTTTATTTGGGAGGGGACAAGAAGATGGTAAAATGGAAGAACCTGAAAGAGGAAATGGGGGGAAAAAAGAGGAAGTATAAAAGGCAGCCAATCATGTGATCAATGTTATTTGGAGATCGCTGTAGAGCAGCCCCGTGCCTGACCACTGCCATTTGGAGCAGGGCAGTAACAGTGCAAAGATGGGGTTTGCACTGTATTAGTGTCTGACTTGCTTCTGCAGTCAGACGGAGAGGACCTATCTTCCCTGGAGCTGCTGAGGGATGGCTGGCAGCTCTTCTCCTTGGAATGATGGAGGAACCCCTGGAGGGTACCACCTAACAACTTTTCCCTCTCGGGTCTCCTGTAACACACACCAGGGGCCCTCTCTTCATTTTAGACCTCTGTAGATTCTGTTAGAGTTTCTGCAGGCCTAGATTAATTTTTTTATTACAAATACATTTCATGAAGCCTGTAATTAAGTGATACCAGTTCAGTTAATCCCTACTCATTGTTTCACAGGTGTACGAAGTGAATCAACTCCTGCAACAATCCAGGTCGTTCCTTGGATCTATACTCTTCAGTTCAAATAAAAAAGGAATCATGGAAGTCACAAAAACCCCAATAAAAGAAAATCCTCTTCAGAAGTAAAACTATTACCCAGGAATCCAACACTAAAGAAAAGGAATAATTTTAAACGGCACAATGGTGAATAAGAGCTCTGTTCAATGGTCACTGGCAGTTCCAGGATTTCTCTTATGCAGCTATAGAAATAAATATAAGTGAAGAGAAAAGGTGACATCCATCTAAGTTGAGTCTAAATTTGAAGTCTGTATTTAAAAACATGCCTTTTCTCATCACACTTTAACTGAGATCTCCTTAAGTCTTTGATTTCTCCTGTGACATTACTTCTGCCAAACGTACTATAATCACTGTCAACCACACAGCATTACTGCTAGCATGTTCTTTTCTTACCATTTCCCTAAAAATGTTTTTCTTCTACACAGTACCAACTAGATTTGTCTTTGGCTGCACTCATCCCTTCATTATATTTAGCTTTCTCTACTCTCTTGAAATGTACATACAGAGCATAACTTCCCCCCCCCCCCCAAAATCTTATCTTCCTGTCTTCTTTTCTCACTCTTCCAGCTCAGCCAGTATTAAACCATCAGGCTTCTCAATTTATCACTTCCAACAATAAATGTATTTGGTTCCGTTTTAGACTGAGTTATGCATAATTCTTCAAATGGAATGTCACAGCTTCCTCATAGATATCTATAGTAAAATATGTTATCTGTTAAATGCAAACAATATAACTTAGCAACTCATTTTGCAAAGTATTCACAAGTCAGAATTGATGTACAAAACAGTCACATAACTTGCAAAGGCAGCTTTGCCCAGATGGATGAACGAGGAGGATACAGATAAACATGCATGTGTTTGTGAGTACATAAACAGGAAGTGTCTGCCTATACGTAACAAACAAATACAAAAGAAAATTAGTGTAATTTGGTGTTGAAATTTTCTATGGATAATTACTGTTGCAAATACAGAAATATCTGAGACACCTACTTTTGTTATCTTGGCAAGAAGGAATCTCTAATAATTAGAAAAATACCAAATGTCATACAGAAGGCTGTCTGAACAGACAGTAAATACAACTCTGCATGTCACATTTTAAATGTTCTTTTACTTTGGAAGAAATCACAGCTTTGTTTGTAGCAGTATTTTTATTGTTACTTTGTAGTAAAAATGAACACAAGCATCAAGCATTTACTCGTACTTTTCACCCTACGGGTAAGCTAGACTAGTGGAATGGATTTTTTCTGAATATCTTATTTTTTACGTTCTTTCTTATGTTGGAGGATTCCCAAAATCCAGATAACTATGTTTTCTATCATGGGACATCAACATGAACATGCAATGATTTCTGCTGTATAAGAAATAATTTCTGTATCTTCCACCAGTGCAGTCACTACCGATATTGAAAATTTCCAAAATAACCCAAGAAAACATTTTCGTAAGTTTTCTAGCTTGCTGTATTGCAAATTCAGAAAGGAATGATGTAGTAAATTCAGGTGAAACCTAAACAGAAGAGTTAAATGAAAAAGATCTCAGAGTGAGTTTTGAAAAGACATGGAAATGACTGCGGTATTTTACATGAATTCTTAGGATAGTGTCTTTAAATAGTTATGCATGGCTACATCAGAAGTGCATCAGTGTCTTCCAATTAATATTACATTATCAGAATTATCCTTTCTGCTATTATAATAGCAAAACATCTTTAACATCTGCTTAGATACTTTGAAGTACTCTTGCTGTGATCACTCTTTCTTTATTAATTGAGTAAATCTATCCCATATTTTTCAGAAATTTACACTAAAGCATAATTCAAGACCAAATAATCTGTAAGTAAAAAGTTCTACAAATCCACCAAAATCAACAGGAAAACAGTGACTTTAAGAAAAGGCAACCAATTTAGGTCTTTGCCACTAATATTTCTGTAGTTCTGAAGTTCATTTTTTCTAATTAAACACTAGAATCTATAGCTATAAAAAGATCAAGGAAATATTTTTTCCATTTAAAAACACTCTGATTTTTGAAGGCTGTGTAAACACACACACACACACACACAAACACCCTCCACATAGATCTGTATGTGTATGTGTGTACCTTTGTGAACAAAATCTCCACAAGCTCCCATTTCTCAGTAGTTGCACTGGTCTGTTACAATTTCTAACTAAAAGTTCCCCCACAAATTCATTTTTACTCACTTTTCCATTTCCATGGCTCTAAGTTATGAAAAAAAACCCCCACAAAACCATTCATTAAAAACTCTTTATAGGCACGATTAATGAATTTCAGTTCAACAACTGAACTCATTATAACTGAGAACTACTTTAATCTTGCATTTTTTCTAACAGAAAGTAAAAATATTCTTATATGTATGCTTATTTGCATTTCAGATGTATACGCATTTTTTTCCTTTCCTTTCTTTAGGGAAGAGGAATGGGTACCAAGAATGAGTGGACCTTTTTTCTGTCTTGAGAAAGCTTGTGTTACATAGCATGGTATTTGAAAAACAGGTAAAAAATATATAAAAATAACAGTGTACTTTGGTAAATAACTATGTCCAACTACCAGTGGAAGTCAATACTGACACAAAGAAGACAGTAACATGTTTTTTTTTGTTCTTGAGACTATCTAAAACCTTGGTTTTTTCAACAGCTACTCATATTATCACTACTTTCTTTTTCAGAAAAGCAAAACAGTTGTTTGTCACAAAAAGACACCAAAACAAAAGAAAAAATCCAACTCTTTCAATCCTGATGCATGTATTTGTATCTTTGAACACACAGTATTTCATTAAATTCATTCATGAATGTCAGCATATAAAAGTAATTTTTAAAAAATGAATTGTGTGCTAATACTGAAACACACAAAGTCACCTTCATTCTCACTCATCTTTTCAGAACAGGAAGACATATTTCCACGCTTTTATCTCAGACTGTTCTTTATTTTTCTTCCTAAGCTTCTCTTCTGAGGAAGAGATCCTGTCCTTCATTTCAACCAAGGTAGTCTTTTGTAACTTTTATGTTATTCCTCCATTATTTTTGTCTAGATATAATCACTTCAATGTTCTTCCTTGAATAGCTCTTCATTATTCTAGAAATGTGAGTGTATATGATTTTTTTTTATTTGAACTGAAGTTAAACACATCATGAAAACCTTACTAATGGTCTTAAGATAACTTCAGGTTTTATACAGCTGACAATTTTCATATACTAGTTTGTATTAAGGTTTAAATAGCAAAATGTGTTAAATACACTAATCCCACTGAACTGCCATAGACTTTGTATATGCAACTTTACTGCATTCTTGTGAAAATTTTAGATTCCATTCTTGTCCAAGCAACTTCCCAGAACAGATAAACAGGTAAATAAATTGAGATTTAATGTTCAAGCCATAACACCAGCAAATCCTCAGAAACAGAAGGGGAAGGAGAATCAAGGTTAATCAGTAGGATCACGTCTTAGGTTCTGATTGTGCAAACAAAAAAAGACTGACTTAACTTTAGGCCTATTAATGAAAAGCTCATTCACACTAATGGGATTGTCTGCTTAAAACTAAGCTTAAAACTGAACTTTTTAAAGATTGTGTCATTGGTGTTTTAATGGAGGAGCTGGAAGAACAGCTTCTGTAGACAAATAACATTATATACTTAAACCCACCAGGAAAATTTAAGAATGCAGCATTCAGTTTCAAAATATGTTGGTCTTCCATTAATAATAGTCTAACGGCGAGTGAAAGATTCTAAGACTGTTTTCATATTGTTCATAAATAAGAGGCATGGTATGTGATACTAGGCTTTCTAGTGTGGGTTGAATGTCTTCAAGAAATCATTCACAGTATGCTTAATAGGAAAAAAAAAAAAAAAAAAAAAAAAAGGATTCTCTGCACCCAGAGGGCACCTCAAACTGTAACGTACATGTTTTCTGAGCTTAGCTTTGTTTCTGTAAGTGAGCAGAATGAGGGTTTTGCACTCATCCAGCATCATTAAAAGAGCACCACAGTCAGGACTGAACAGCCAGAAAAATCACATTCTCACTTGAAGAGGGAAAGCATTTCATAGGAAAGATCAGTTTCTGAGCAAAACCTCATATCTCAGTCTTATTTTGAGCCTTCTTCGACAGTGCTTACAAGCAGAGTACTCTATTCAAGTTGTGAAAAGTGGTAGACTGAGGTACCTAAATGCAACATATAAAATATCTGCTGATATGTTGCAATAAGTTATATCCCATTTATGAAAGTAGTCATTCAACAGAGCTTGTAGGGAGAGCATAATTTAATGAAAAAGAAATTTAAAAGTGTAACAGCTTCCAGATTTTTTTCTTTTATGAGGCCTGGAATACCTGCTATGAAAACAATCAAGAGAAATAATAACTCAAAATTATGTACCTGTAATTTCATCTCTAACCAACCAATCAAAGTGAGATTCAAGCTTTTCACTGGTGGTCGTTCTCTCGCATTTCAGTGTTTCATGTTTCTCACACAGGTTATCTGCTACTTTTTATGAAAGTAAATTGGTATTTCATTGATAAGGATACATAAATTTCCATATATTCTAGCATAAATTTACTATAACTACTATAAGTAGAAAGGGATTGGGCTGTTAATGAGGCTACTAGCAAACCCTCATCACCCTTTGAGAATTAGAAGAAGTACACAGTTACCAAAATGAACTGCCACAAGCTTCACAATGGAACAGCAGTATCAAGAAAATAAATAACCCACAGTGATTAGAAAAGCTTAAAAAGCTGATAGAAGTTCGTGATCCTGATCTAATGCAGATATAATAGCATTAAGGAAGCTTCAGGCCTGTTCCTTCTTGATAGAGAAATTGTTTGCACAGGAGGCTAAAGCAACTTAGCAAATAGGAGACTAAGGAGCTACTCTGACAGGTCTGTCATGAGCATTTTTAATCGCCAGGTAAAGGCTGATGGAGTAAGAGCTAGCATAGCACCCAAGCTCCATCCTAAACCCCACTCTAGACTGAAGACACTACAGTGAAATGTTTTGCTAGTTTGTTTGTTTGTTTGTTTGTTTTCTGAGCGGACCCCTCTCTTAAAGGAGCAGAACAAAGCTGGGTTTTTTTCATGACTATGAAGTCATCTCCTACACATCATCATGCAGCATGCTGTAATTTTAAAACTTGAATATTAGTTTTCTTTCTAAAACTCTGAACTGTGAGGTGCTGACATTGCTGGAATTATACATGTCTTGAGACTGAACAGAGTCTGTAAAAGATACTTATGTCGGATTTAAGCAACACTGACTGGTGTTTAACACTTGTACACACCCCTTGCATGAAGATGAACAGCTCTTATGTGATTATTCTAATAATGCAGATTTCTTATGCATGAAAAGGTAAACAGACACAAAAAAGATACACATACACACATCAATGTAAGTATCCAGTAAAGAATGTCACATTTAGTGCTTAATCCAAAGCACTATAAAAATAAATAGGATTCTTGTAGAATTAACACAGTTCTGAATCAACACCGATGATTTAAGAGTAATAATATTTTACAGTGTTTTCCCTAAACAAGAGAGTAAAAAATGACACTCATCTGTTCTACTTTTCCGAAGAGTTAGATACTCTTTTTTCCCCTCTAGAGAGCCTTCTATTATCAGGCATGAAGTTTAGAAAATTGTAATTCTAAGTTTTATAGTATTACATGAGCTTTTGTAACAATTTACCTAATACTTTCTACAACATTTTATGAAAACAGATATTCTTCACCTCAGTTAATTAAATCAATAGAGAGGAAATAATAAAGAGGAGTTCAATATTAGATTATACTATAAATATTGCTCTTGGAAAACACTGGGGAAAGGATTTAAAGGAGAATTATTCATTAAACTGCAGTGTTACCTTCTACAAACGTTTTCATAATTAATTGTGTTGGTCAGTTTGGAATCTAAGCTTGGTTATTTTTTAGATGTTATCTTTCAAAATCTGAATTTATATTTACTTTAAAACCAAATGAGAAACAGTTGAATTGAATAAGTTGTATATAATTTAAAAAAAAAAAAAAAAGAAACAGGAACCCAAAATGCTTCTAGGATAGCTGCTTCCTTCATGCTCACATTTCCAGTTCTTCTGTCTGTAAATGGGGAATACATATCAGAGCAGTTACTTTTTGTAAACAGCAGCTCTCCAGCTCTGACAGCAAAGGACTCAGTTTGGGCTGCACAACATGACCAGGCATCTGGGTAAAAATGCAAATGGCTGCCTGCACTGTGCTCAGACACTGCGTGTACACTGATACACATGTAAGCTAATTTTCTTAGAGCTCATTTAGCTGTATCTGCAGTATACCAGAGACATTGCCAATCAGTGACATCTACCTCTGTAAAAAGTGAAGAACAGACCAACGCATTATTAAGTGACAGAGTTCAACCCTATTTATTTCAGCATATATTCAAACAAGTGTCTGAGAAATCTGGCATGCTATGACAATACAAGAGTTTTAATGCATGAACAAGGGCATTTGCTACATGATTTTCCTATTGAAAACTCAATTATTAAAGGATAAATATATACACTGTAAGATAAACTTGATAACTTGGATAGCAAATCATTCAAATATACAATCTCCATATCCTACCAAAAGCAACAATTAATTTACCTTAGCTAATAGATAAAAACATGCAAAACATTGATCCATCTCAATAACACTAGGTCCATAACACTGTCTAGACATACTTTTTTCTAGCATACATCCTATTCGCTTTGCCATGCCCTTTAGATCTTTTGCGTTACACACATAAGAGAAAACTAATCCACTTCTGCCAATAAGTAAATTTTGCCAAAAACAATTATATAGCTAAACAGAAAAATCTTGTGGGGTTTTGGGGTTTTTTTTCCCCCTTTCATCCTTTACCCTTCACTATATTTATTGCGTGGACTGTAACTAATCAAAATCATATTGTTTTTATATAATTAAGTTATATACATACACTATCTTATTCTAAACACAAGCATTCTAAATACAGGGGAAATCTCTCAATTTCTGCATTTCTAAAATCCACTTTCTACTGGATATCTATCTTCCATTGATAGCAAGGATAAAAATCACTTCTTCATAACCAAGGTCACATCCAATAATTTAGAATAAGGAAGACGTAGACAGATGGAGTTCCATCTCATCCACTACTGCTGCTTTAGTAATAGCATTATGGAAGTAACGCACCAGAGACCACACTTTTTTCTTATTCATTTTTTAGTGCATTTTCACCAGGGAGCAAGGAAATGGGACTCCAGGGGAGCTGACTACACACGCTAGTAGTAAGACACAGCCCACAAGGCATCAATCCTTTGATACGTACCAAAATAAATGACTGAAAGCAAACAATTTATGAGACAGTTGTACTTCTATTTCGATACTCAAGCATAAAATCCAATGTGTCAAAAATGCACATGCCAGAATAACATCAACCACCAGAATAACATCAACACACAATAACAACAGCTCATCTTCATTTATCAGTATTTCTTAAATAAACAGTGAGAGTCATGTACTAGTGGTGTCAATATACTCCCACTCTGCACAATTACAGACCATCAGAACAAGTGTTCATCACTCATTTAACACTCTCAGAAACCATGAACCTTCTCATATGCATAGACAAGGCCCCAGATAGCTAATGTCAAAGTAATCTTTTGCTCACTCAAATGTGTTGTGGTTCTGTCCTGAAAAAGAGCCTTTCTGGAAATACAAGAGAAAACATCCTACAGACCCACACCACAGGTACTTCCTCCCATCTCTTCCATTAAAGTCTTTAACAAGAGAATAATTAGTGCCAAATGTGTAGAAAAATCATTAGGTAGCAACTCTTCTGATCCTGCTGGACTAAGCAGGATTTGTACCAGTAACCTAAGATCAGAATCTCTGTTTCTGACAATAAGGTCAGCAGCTATCTTATTCCCCCAAAATTCAGGCAAAGAGTTCAGAAGTCTCATCATCTTCATCATTCTTTCTAATATTTTATTGAAAGCTTTCATTTTTACGTCTATCGTTCTTACAACTCAATGATTGCTGTCTACCGCACAGCCTCGGCATTGATTTCTAAAGCAGTAATGCAACTATATCCCCATGGCAACTTGTTTTCAGATAACTTCTCAAGCCATACATCTACCAACCACAGGAGATGGCCTATATTATTACAGTCATTCCTAAAATACATAACCAATATTCTATTATCAGCCTACAACCCTTATAATTTGTGTAATTTATCACTGCTCTCACTTTCTCAGTTCCTTCTTTCCTTTCTAGCAAACCATCATTCATTACTCAGCAGTTGAAGTTAGCTTCCACCCAAAGCCCAAGGAGATGGCAGGAGAAGGTGTGCAGTCCCTCAGAGACAGAGGTAGTGAATCTAAAGTTCACGGATGGAGGAAGGTTGTGGCTAGGCAACACAGATGATTTCCTCCAACACTCCAGAGCTATCGAAATACGCAGTCCCCTTCCTCTGCTTTTCTTCTCAGCTCCTTCAACCTAGCCCACTTAATGGACAGAAAACCCTTCAGCTTTTTGGTTGCATTAGTCTTTCTCTGGTTACTGTGCTGCAACTGGCTTCCCAAGGGACCGAATGAGCATCAGACACAGTACCACAAAGGAGAGAGGAACACAGCTGGGAGCCGTGCATCTGGCAGCAATGAGCAAGCAGATTGGTTTGACTGGGTCCAATCTGCATCCCAGTTATATCCACACAAAAAAATACTCCATGCTCCTTCCAGCTAGTCCTACTCCACTAAAACACAACACAGTTCCTTTGCTTCCCAAGCCTCCTGTTTGTTGCTCTGAAAGGATCAAGATTCTGTGTATTCAAAAAGCTGCAGAGAGCCACTTGTCCCAGAGTCAGGGAGATCTTATGGCATTCTCCTTCCCTGCACTTGTGTATAAACAAAAGACACTACAATATATTAAAGCCATGTTCATAATTCCTAAGCTAATATAACTACAATCTAGTATTATGAACTCCTGCCTCATCTGCTTTCATATTTTCAATTCTAAGAAAAGCAAAAATTTCATTTTTAAACTAACTTGCTGAAGTAGTGAAGGTTTTAAAGATACTGTATATTAGGTGCAGAGTTTAAATATTTTTCCTGTGTGACTGTCCTCAAACAACAGCATAAGTGCTTAATACACTTGCAAATATGTCCAAACATTTCTAAGTCCGAGCTTCATCCATTAGTGTTCGAGTTTAGGTTCTCACATCCAAATCTACCCTGTAAGATTCATTATTATATATTGCTTTCTGCTGGAGAGATATTTTCTCCTGGGGAGAAACAGAAAGCACCTAACACCTGCATTTTGAAAAAGAAATTTTAATCTGACATGATTCAAAAAAGCATTTGAATTAACAGACAAGCATGCTGCAAATAAAGCTGACAGTCATTTGTAGTACAAAACAGAGTAGCATTTTTAGTAGCGTGCAAATAGAGCTGACAGGCATGTCTTTATTCAATTAGTTCCTAGTTTCCAAGGGCAGAGTTGTGTGCACACATCCAAACTGCACCCTCTAATTTTAGAGACTTTCTATATTGAATATTTAAAACTACTTAGTATCCAAATCAATTTAACAGAATGTCACTTAATGTACTTCTCAGTTTTGGCTTTCAATAATTTACTCTGTATACCTCAACACTGCTCATGACCTGATCCATAATTACATCCAAGCAGATCTCTTGGCCTTTTTTTTAAAGTATTTCAGTTTCAGAATAGTTAGACTTCCATGTGTGCACATTTTTCTATGCTTCTCTGTATTATAAAAGTTTCATACCAATCCATCTGCGTATCCTACTTACTTCTGCAGCTAAAATAGCAGGTAAAACAGGCACTTACTGTTCAGTGGTTACAGGGCTCTCCGCTCCTCCTTTTCCAAATGACTTGCCAAATCAAACCTACTGCCTCTTTAGCTGCTGGGAAACAAAACCAAAAAAACCCCACACATGTCAGTATTCAAGGAACTATGGAAGAGGGTATTTTACTAAAAAAATATCTTTCAGAGGAAGTAAAAAGCAGTGTAACAGATAACAGTTAATAAGAACCTCTGAACATGAAAACCCTTTACAAGAATACTGTTGCAGGGCATACAGTTACCATCTGTAGACAAGAAGAAAGAAAAAAACCTATCAGAAGCAGTGATATTAGAAATACATAAATAAATATAAAGAAAGCAAATCTATCATGTCCAAATATGTTGCCACCTCAATACAGAAATAAACTTTGAAGAAGCTTTTGATTTCTTACTTTTTTTTTAATTCAAAAGCTGCAAATTTCCATTGGAAAAAATGAAAAAAAAAGGCAGCTGTAAGAAACTTACATTTTCTGAAGTATATGATAGCTGCTGATTACTTAACATTCCCCAAAGGTATCAGTATCAGCAAGCAATGTGGTGCTAGTGCTGGCCATTCAACAGAGTTATTAATAATTGCAATGCTAGCACAAGTCAGATGTGCTGGAATTATTCATATAAAACTAGCATGATGAAGCATCTATGATTTACAGTAAGCCTCATTCACATGACACCAGATAGCATCTTAGAAAATTAGTTTAAACAGTCATTTCAGACCCAATGTATGTTAGAGATGTCACCGTGTTAAACGCAGTTCTGTTTCACAAAGCACAAAACTCACGACAACTAAAACGTGAAGTAAGAACATTTTGCTTTCTGAAAGGAAAGAAAGCGGCATTCTCATACCTCTTGTCAATACCAGACACAGCTCTTAAATGACCACCGCCACTTACAAAATTTCTGTCTATTCACGGCAGTGGGTGGTGATGCTGACAGACTACGTGAGGAGCCCTGTTGCGCTGTGCACGCCCACTCCTTACACACTGCTAGGAGACAGCCCCTGTGCTGCATAGGTGAAAATGCGTTCAAAATGTATTTCTGAAGAGAAACATTCTCTGAATGAAAACAGCCGTTATCTCCATCTTACAAACAGAAAAATGAGGCGTGCCAAATGTCATGGAGTAAAACCTACTTGAAAGCAGCGCTCAGATAAAACGAGGTCTGAACATCTGCCCACTCCACTAGTGTCGGTACGCGCCGGAGAAAAGCACGGATGAACTGCTACGGACTTCACATCCTCGCAACGCCTTCGGGGCAGGAGCCTAGAAGGCAGCAGCCGAGCGGCTTAACAACCGCTTTTTGGCTTTAGATGTGGAGAAAGTCAAAGAGACCGGCCGGGGCGATGGGATCAGCGAGGCCCCTGCTAACCACCGGCGGGGGAACCGGGCTGCCCAGTGCAAAGCTGCCGGCACCGGCCGGCCTCTCCCCCGAGCCCGCAGTGCTGGCCGTGACCGTGAGCCGGGGCAGCGCGGGTTCGACCGAAAACGCACGTCTATCGCACCCGCCCCAAGCGCACCCTGCCCCAGCTGGCCTCTGGCAACAGCCAGCCAACGCAGAAATAACAAGCTGTGTCAGTCAGCAGCGTGGTTCTCTTCTTGCAGCTGCCTCACCCACAGAGTCCCCGTGACACCAACCAACCTGCAGAAGTACCGCGAGACAGCTGTAGCAGAACGTGAAATACGTTTTTCTACTATCCAGTGCGTTCCAAGTACCTCAGCCACCAATTTACTTCCCAGAGGTTTTTCTTTATTTTCACAGAAAAATATTCCTTAGTATTATTTGTAAACTTACCAATGCTACAATTAAAATTTTATCAGGAAAATAACTTTTTATTTACTTTTCTTAGGGAATAATATTTTCTAAAATATGTGTTATTGTCATTTATATTCTCACACTGCAGGAAACCTCCAGTTAGAGATAAGAGATCCTGTAACAAAAAATAACCTTTCTTTTCTGAAGACAGAGTACTTTATCAAGTGCTTAAATAATCTCCCTTCCACACCTATTTCAAATTAATTTCATCTTTCCCGTCTCCAGAATGACACCTGCCAGTGCAGCTGCTCCGCTAGGCATTTCTGTGTGCGCTCAAGTCCTGCAGAATGAAAACAGAGTCGGCGTCAGGGGACAATGTTGGGGGGGGGCACAAACCAGGACACCGGCGTGGTGGTTCCACTGCTCTGGTTCCCAAGGCTAATCCATGAAAAATAAAATATTACCACTACAAACTTTGCAGAAGAGACCTGGGAAGAAAGGTCAAGGAATAGAAAGGGCAAAACACTTCTCTATCTTCTTTTTTAGAACTGAGAGAGAGATAAAGGGGAAGGAGATTGCAAACCACAAAGAGAAAAGCAGAAGAGGCAAAGCAAGGCCATGCAGCTACCAACCGGTTCTGCCATTAGATCACAGGGAAAAGCACAAGTGAGAGCTGCTATGAGACCCCTTTCTTCCACAGAAACATCAAGCAGTACCTGCTCAAATGGCTGCCTGCCTCAAATTCTTCCCTTGCTCACTTTCCCCTGCTGGTTTGATCCAAATTATTTCATGTCAACTCTTAAATACAGGGTGTATTTAAATTTGTTTATGGGAAAAGTGCAGTATGGAACTATGCAAGGTAAGGTAAAAAGGCTGCAGTGAGTTAAACTTGTATATTAAATGTTTTTCATTGAAAAATATTTTTAAAATATATTAATAATGCCTTTTGAAGACTATTTGAATGATTACATATGAAGCTGGAGACAATACTCAGAACTGATTACTCTGCAAAACAGGATAATAAAGATTAAAAAATCCCAGCAATAAAATTAGAAACTTACAGTTTGAAGTACCATACTGTTAGCATCCCAAGCTGTACAGTCCCAGTGCTTTTGCAGAGTTCCCAACTGCTAAGTGCATTAATTAGAAAAGAGAAATCCCAACCCCCTTTTTCTGGACAGAAAGAATGTCAAAACTCCATATTTTATTTACTAGAGGATTCAAAGCTAACCAGATTTTACTTGCTATATATAAAAAGGTAAATTTCTCCCGCAGGTTTTGATTTCCCCTATCCTTTTGCAAAGGGTTACAATGGAATATCTTTTGGAGAAGAAGAGTTGTTGCTTCTTATTTAGTTCTCCTTTGCATCCCACAAAACCAATTGCGCCAGTGAATTTTCATCTAAAGATAAATAGAAAAGGGAAATGACTACATTTGCCAATACTTAATAAAATAAAAAAATTAAATAACTGTTAATAAATAAGAAATTGTTTTTCTCCTTTCTGGATTGCAGTATAAGAACCAGACAAAAACCACAGTCATATATAGAAATCAGACACTGTTTTCAAAACAGTAAAAAACAGTTTATTACCACTGTTCTTATTTTTAGTCTTGTTATTTCTCCTTGAAATTATAGGTGGGATCAATATTACATAGACTTATTTTCTTACTGGTATCCCAATAAGATTCTAAAGGAACTAGAACACAATGGATGCTATATATATATTGCTATGCAAATTTTGTAGTAAAGGTTTCTAAACCTCCCAAAACCTATAGTTTGAAGCAATACCGTTACAGCAACTAAAGCTGTGAACTTCCTCATACTTACGTATTTAACAAACTGAGTTTGAGACATAATGAATAAAGATCTTTCTACAGAAAAGTAACGGGCTGCAAGAAATGTTGGTGACTGTTCAGTATGATCGCTGTGGGAGTAACTGCTTAGCATAAGGAAGCAGCTACAGAACTGGTCAGGGAATGAAAAAAATGAGTTATCAAGGACATCCGTAGCACCTGGAGCCATAAGAAGTTAGGTCAGCTCAATGGATTTAGGAGCCCAAGACAAATTGGCTGAATACTAAATTGTAGAAAGACAATCTGAAAAGGCTCTATTCAGCATTTTGGTATTTTCTGCTTGCTTTTCATCACTAAATGATGAAAACAGAGTGGGCTAAACAATCTACCCGATAGTACCAAGCCCTTAACACTCAATCTGTAATGGCTGGAACTCAGCCACCTACATGTCTGTTACCTTCTATATTCCAAACAGTGTCGTGTATCTTTTGCATTAAAAGGCCCTGAATGAATATTTTTAAACAATTTGCAAACTACGTAACCTGCTCTTCCTTCAGCAGTTCAATACAACATACCATAAGGTGTATTCGGAAATTTATTTTTTTTAAAACTGATCTAAAATTAGAAAGAAAAAAAAATAGAAAGAATGTATTTATGTTCTTGAGCTCTAGCAAAATAAAGCACAAGAAATTCCATCAGAGTTACTGCAACTGCACCCATTTAAATCAAACAGGAACGTTCAACTACTCACAGTGACAGCAAGAGATATGAGTTCATAACTCTGTTTATAAACATCAGGGCAATTCCTGCAGGTTTTTTGGGTTGAGGTCTGGGATTTATCTGTTCTTTCTAAAATGAAAATATGCTCCACAATTTCTAGTAGACACTGTTGTAATACCAAATGTAGTGTGTCTATTTATCATACCAACTCATTAACTTCGCTTATTCCTCGCAGTTCTCAAGCTTGCCTTTCTCATCCTGCATCCTTTCTTTGTTGTGTAAGAGTTTTACTGCTATTATTATAATTAAGACTAGAAACTCAAACTCCAGAAATGGCTTAGTTTTACCAGTGTCAATTTTATTCTCAGGCAGAAATAAAGAGCCTGTTAAGTGATTTCAGAAACCAGTTACTTTATTTCAAACCATCCATGTATAGTATCTCTTAGAAGCTGCTAAATGTTCTGGATTCCTACAGATGTCCTTCATAATGTTACAATTCAGGTAGTTCTTAATGAAGAATATAGTTGGTATGAACTAACCATCTGCTTTGTATCATTATTAATATATTTGCAATTCTTCTGTAGGAAATTACAGTGTAGCTTCACAAGTCGAATTACAATACACATAATGATAATCTCTGCTAACAGAATGGCCCTAGATGATCCTCTGGAAATCTAAAATATTTATAAAATGTGGGCACAGTAAAAAAGAATACATTTCAATTAACAGAAGCATTTTCTGTACTTGCTAAGGAAAGGCTACTTATATATTCATCAGTCCTGACAGTGACTGACAGAGCAAACCTTTAGGAAACAACTTCTGGGAATCAAACTGAAGTGCTGAAATGCTGGTTCTGAAATGGTTATTTAAATTATTTCTAAAGTCACCTCTGCCACTGTACAGTAGTTATTACCAGGGAGGAACAAACACTGTATGTGGTTATTCCTTTCACTTGTGATTAAATGGGAAAAAAAAAAAAAAAAAAAAGTGTCCTAAACAATGTAGTACATCTTTTGACCAAGCATTAGACAAAATGGAGAGTGTGTAATCAAAGCCTTTACTTGAACTGTGTGAGGAGGCTTCATCCCTTGTGTGGCTCCAGTAATTGCAGCGGGCTTACAGCAGGAACAGACCAAGGCTCATTGTATAGAGCAGAACACACAGCACTACGTTTTGTAAACTGCTACACGCTTCTGATCAGAGCAAGCAGTTATGTTTTAACTCATTTTCCAACTGTGTCAACAGAAAAGCTCCCGGCAGATTAAGAAAAGAAGTAAAGTTCAGCACTGCCTTCTATGTCTTCAAGCAAATACAACATACAGATAGCAATTTAAAATAATAGGACAGATATTATCAATTAAGTTTGAAGTGAGCAAGGCTGGTTTTTTGCTTTTCTCTAATTCTTGCCTGAGATGCAGCAGAGTAAGGTCACTAAGATCATTTGCCATTAGCAAAGCTTAAGGTTGGAAGCTTTCAGGTCTCTGTTAGGTGCATGCATTCCCCAGTGTGCTGTTCTTGTTTCTATACTTAGCTGGAATCCCACTGAGCAAATGGATTGCATGTGCAAGAGCAGAACGAAATAAGGCTTTTAGTGTGACAACTTTTCTCCCTACACTGGCTGCGGAGAAAGAACGAACATTTAAAGTGTAAAAGAATAAATATAAATCATTTCAGGGAATCTATTTACTAAGCAAATGTGTAACAGGTTTTAGAAAACCGTAACTGAGGTCTACAAGTAACCAGCATTAACTAAATACTTATGCCACAACATTATAATTGTTAAAGTGCAAGAAGCAGGCAAAATAAATTGGCTGATGAGCCACTCAACTCTCTTTTCAGCAGCGTTCGGTCACCATGAAAACAGAGCAAACAAAATTAGCTCAATAATGAGAACTAGCTCCCACCTGACATCAGTATTTGTAAACTCGCAGATCCAGGAAAAAAACAGTAGATCCAGGGAAAGTGCCCTATAACCTCCAGGCTGTGTTTGCATTCCACATACAGAAGCTCAAGAATCCTGAAACTCGACGGTACTTTGGGGTCTCCTGCTATGACACTGAGGCATGAACACACGGTGTAGGCAGACTCCCAACTCCACGGATATAAAGTCCACAGGGTCTGGAAAGACTCTGATCTACAACACCCTAACTTGAATTGAGGCAAAGGTCTACAAAAACTGTCTACCAAATGAATCAAGCCAAACATGTTTCTGATCAAGTGTTTGGACTTGAAGTACTCAATGCCTTCTTCACCTCAAGTCTTTATTGGAAAGACTGGTCTTCAGGAATCCTTAGGTCAGTGGCAGAGTCTGGAGTCAGGAAGACACCCTTCGTGGAGAAGAAGCAGGCTAGGGGACTTCTAAACAATCTGGACATATATAAGTCCATGAAGCCTGAGAGGAAGCACCCAGGAGTACTGAGGGAGCTGACTGATGTCATTGTGAGGCCCCTCAATTACCTTTGACAACTTGTGGCAACCAGGAGAGACAGTTCCTGAAGACTGGAAGAAAGCAAATGTCACTCCTATCTTCAAGAAGGACAAGAAGAAGGATCCAGGAAACTACAGGCTGGTCAACCTCACCTCAATCAGTGGGACGGTGATAGAGCATCTGATCCTGGAAACTATCTTCAACACATGAAGGACAAGAAAATGATCAGGAGTAGTCAGCATGGATTTATGAAAGGCAAATCATGGTTAACCAACCTGACTGCCCTCAATAATGAGGTGATTAGCTTGGTGGATGAGGGGGGAGCAGTGGACGTTGTTTGCCTCAGGTCTAGGGAGGCTTTTGACACTGCCTCCTGTAACGTCCTCAGAGACAAGCTGAAGTATGGGTTAGTTAAGTGCAGTGAGGTGGACTGAAAGCTGGCTGCATGGCCAGGCAGAGAGGGTCGTGATAAGCAGTACAAAGTCCAGCTGGAGGCCAGTGCTGTACCCCAAATGTCCATACCAGGGCCAGTACTATTTACATCTTCGTTAATGACCTGGAAAATGGGATGGAGTGCACTCAGAAATTCTGCAGATGATGTAAAACTGGGGGGCAGGGAGAGTGACTGATGCACCAGATGGGTGTGCTGCCGCTCAGGGGGCCCTCAACAGGCTGGAGAAATGGGCAGAGAGGAATCTCAGGAAGTTCAACAAGACCCAAACATCCTCCAGCCTCTCTGGAGCTGCAGCGGAGGATGGCCACGGGAAGTTGGTCCTACAGGGCCAATGGAAGCAGGACCGTCTCCTGGTGGCTGCTGGGACCTTGAGGGATCTCTGGGACACAGTAAGGTTTTTCAGGTACACACTTAAACCTCTGGCTTTACAGGAATATAACCGTGATGGATTTTGCACTGACGTTGACATTTGGCTGTTTTATAGTATACAATAGAATGAAACTATGCAACTTCACAGTAACTGGACCGAGCACAAACTATTATTTCTTGGGATTTCTACCGTTATGTGATTCAGGGATGTTTGCCTGTTCCTTTCAGGGTGTAAATATTTTTTCAAAGCTCTAACATCCTTCCCTAGGAGTTATTCAGTGTGCTTTTGCAGCAAGAGTTGCTATCATCAGATCCACACACTGATCCACAACCCTTAGAACCTTTGTAAATTTCTGAAGTTTTGTTTCCCACATATACAAATATTTTGTTTGGTTCTGAACACATCTGAATTGAAAACTCAAAGTGAAAACATAGCTTCACTTGAAACAGAACACATTAACTTCAGTGTTGTACAAAGATAACTGAACAAGGTTATATCCTGAAACAATCCCAACAGATAAATTCATGACTATCTAACCTGCCCTGCTTTTGCAAGTAAGGGGTGAAAGCACCCATAGCATTAAAACTTTAAAAAATATTTTTTTTTCTTGCAATATTAATGCTTATAATACAATAATGTAAGGATTTAGCAAAGACCTATTCTTAACAATATGGGATTTTTTTCTAAGCTATGATTTTTGTCTTGCCTGTAAGTGTCTTTGAGGAATGTGATTTATAGCAACAATAATAACTACTTTAGAAAATCCAAATTTAAGTATCTTTGCTAATCTTCTATTTACATGGCAAAAGGATTTTTCTGATGCTGATTCCTACTTCTTCTTTCCAAATAAAACCAATTTATTCCTGTATATAATTTGGGGTAAAAGCTAGTGCTGCAGATTATGAAGTGGATCAAAACATTTTCCCTTTTATATTCCTCAGAAAGCATCTTTCATCAATAATTTTGAAATGCCAGTGGGAAAAAAGAAAATCATCATGTCAGCAAGACTCCTTCAATATATATTCTAAAAAGGTCTGCTGCCAACAAGGTTTAGGGATATATCGTGCCTTCGGTCACTAGTCTGAACAAGGAACAACTCCGCTTACAATGTCACAGAGACATGCTAGCTCAAAACCACCATCCAAAACCTATTTCCCTCTTTCTCCAGGGTCAGCATGTATGTGCAAAGTACAGCTAAATCCTTTCCATTCTTCTCTGCCACACAGCTTCCTGGGTGTACATAAAGTCTGAATAAGCCCAAAGAATGGCACAAGTGGGGCAGACCTAGAAACAAAGTGACAGCAGCAATCCTGTAAGGTTATGAGGGACTCACATACACGTGTAACCTAGAAGTGTGAATTTGCCACTGTTTTTCTGACCTGAGCTTTAATAAAACATCCAGAAGTGAGGAGTAATCAACACCAAGAAAAAGAGAAGGCTATGCTTTAAAATGTTAAGATGAAAATTAAAATTCCTCTCTGCAAAAATTTCTGAAGATTTTAAGAAAACAGTTGAAGCAATTTTGACAAAAATGTTTATTTGTTCCCTTCTACTTTTTCCTCTTATAGGAGAAGGATGTGCTAACTGATGTGCCATTAGTTAATAACATTCAAGAATATTTTTGTGTTAACAAATACATCTGGGGTGCCAAGTGCTACCTTTCTAAAAATAATCTTTGCAAAGGTACAAGTCTCTACTGCAGATAAAATTATCAGGGAACAGACTTAAGCATAATGGTTTTAAATAGCTCTCTTATTTTGAAATCAATTTATTCACTTTATGGGGATATTTGCTGAGGCATGAAAGGCACTTTTCTTTTAACGGAAGATTCAACACAATCAGCCGTTCTGTTGGACTTTCTAGTTCTTCTGAAAAATCTGAGATTCTCCTGAACGCCAAGAAACATCCAAGACAATTAAACTGGAAGATGGAGGGATGGAGGGGAAAAAAAAAAAAAAAGGATACAACAAAAAGCTTTGAATGCTAGAGATGAAGACAATGTAGATGCAAGAAAACTATTTTATTCGTAAAAGGAGATTCTTTCAAAACTCCATCTAATGTATCAGTCACTTGCAGGTTGTTTTTTACTAATCATTTCCCAACTGGAAAACTAGCTCAAGGACAGTATTTTGTTTTTGTTACAGAGGGAAAGAATTGGAAGAATTATATTCTATGGCCTTCTAAGTGTAAGTGCAAAGTCAGGCAAGTGTGTTTTGCCTTCGGACTAGCAGAAGGTGGCAAGATACTTCCTGAACTTTAATTTTTAGAAAAACTAATTTTTTGGATTTGGCTTGGTTCTTTCCTGTATAGATCATGTTCATCGATGCAGTGATCATTCAATTTTTCATTAGACTAAGAAAGGTCAATAACTGTAGGTAGACAGTGGATCAACTGGAATTTTTAAGGATGCTGAGGCCTTTTATTGGAGGAACCTAAACCTCTTGGGAACATTCTGCCAAGATATTACTTATGTCAAACTATAGCTTCTCAAGTCTGTATTTTGATAACTAAACCCCTGGTTTGATTTTCAGGTGTTATGCACACAGTAGCTCCCAGTGAAATATCAGGAGAGACCCCCAAAATGCATAAGGATTTAGCCATAGACATTCCTGGCCTTCTGTTAAGAGAACTTTGCTCTCTCATTACAAACGATAAAATCTTTCTTCTCCCTTCTCCCCCCATCATTTTGAGCAACATTTGAATAGGGGTGGATAAATAAAAAAAATAATTAGTGTCTCAGAAATTAGAGACACTATCCTGGGATAAGGAAAATTTCTGTTTCCTTCCCACCTCAGCAACAGACTTGTGGGTTTTTTTCCATCTGTAATAGCCCTCTCTTACCTCAAAGAGCTATGAATATGATATCCATAAAAGACTGAGAGGTAAATTGATAATAAAGGGGTACAATCTATATGAATAAGTAAATTATTACCAACAGAACAGCACATACCACTTTCAAGTAAAAGTTATAAAAAATCTAAGGATTCACACCAAAATATGCTTAGAGTTGCTCATATCCAATACTAATCCACGAGTCATTTACAAACAATTTGCAAATACAAAAACACATGGCCTGAATAAGGTATTCATAAGATAACTTGTTTAAATGGCAGCAGAGATTTGACTAAACTGTATAGATTATTTTTTTACCTTAATCTCTACTTTCCTTAGAACAAGATCTGCTTTACTTCAAAGAATTCAGAAAACAGTGAGCAAAGACTTATTAACACACACAGTAAAAGCTGGCTTTCTAAACTTCTTCCAATCTCAAATGCAAGATCGTTCTGTTGAGAGAAGTATTTTGTACAAAAATGTTGATATATCTGATACCTGGAAATGAAATATGATCACTTTCATCTATATAGCAGGAAAAAATCTTCTTAAAAAAAATTCTTCAACTGTCTGAAGTTTTCAAAGAACTGCTTTGTGTAAATCCACAAATTGTACACCTCAAATCTCAAAATTCTTACATTCAAATTTCATATACAAAGACTGCAATGTAGAAAGAAAGGACTATTCACATCAATTCAGGCTTGAAAAATTAGGGGACAGGCTTTGAAATAATTCAAGATTATGTTAATAAAGATTACTTAGATAATGACTGAATGACATTTCATAAACTAAAGCTAAAGAAGTGCTTGCCTACTTACTAGAAAAGAACATCTGCAAGGATAGTTAACTGGGATAGTTAACTCAATTAGTCATTAAAGAGGTTAAGTTCTCTGAGTGCTGCTTTCATTTTTATTTTTTTCTTGTTAGTTCATACTGTTGGCGATTTGACCATCAAACTGTAATTTGCATTCATTGTTTAGTGGTTTCCACACAGTCCTAAAATCACATGAAAAATAAGGATCAGCAAGGCAAGATGGTTCAGTGACTTGACATAGCATTCTTCAATGACTGCTAGTATTCTAATCCCACTGATGTGGAAATGTAGAAGCTCTCATTTTAGCGGTAGGGAACTGCTATTTCAAAGAACAGAAGAGACTCCTCATATATTCATTGTATCAATTCTCTTTTCTTTGTCATGGACATGCCACATCCTGTTCTTATTTAAACAGTGTACAAGTCAGGAGGAGGAACTGTGACAAAAGTGTTTTCTTTTTACGTGGACATACAGTTACAATTGGGATGCAAATGGGATTTCAGTTTGAATCTGCACCCTTGGAGTTAACCTGTCCTCCCTCCCAGGATATGTTCTAATGTAGCAACAGCCTGCAGAAAGAGCACATGAGTGTACTGCTATTACTTAAGAGGTTTCCTGAATAATGGTCTTAAGTTATTACATAGACAATTTCTGACCAAGAAGAAGGGACAAAATGTTGACCAAAGACCTGAATAGCCACTAAGGAGATGTGTTAGAAAAAATACACAAAAAAAGAAAATAGTTGCTCTTCCCAATGCAACTTTTGTGGTGCTTAGAAGAGAGATATCTACATAGATACCCCTGATAATTAATGCACATTGGTTAAAAAAAAAGGGGGGGGGGGGGGAACAATATAAAACCTACCCTGCAATATGTATTAATTTTCTAATCCTTTATATTCAGTAGCAATGCACAACTGGTTTGCTGATTTGTAAGTTACAGGCAGGAACTGTTATTCCTCTTCAGAGTCTTTAAACTCTACCAACAGTTTACCCCCAAGCCTGAACAAAATGACACACACAGAGCTTGATCCAGCTTCTCTCGCAGTCTGGGTGGGTCTTTCTATAAAGATCACTGAAAATCATCATATGTTCTATATCAAGTCTCAGGGTTTACCCTTATAGCTCAACAGAATAAACAAACTTTAACCTAATTTCCCACATAGGGCAGATTCTAAAGGCAGGCATTCTCCATTTCCACCAGAAATGTAACTCTCTCTGATCCAGAAAACCATTCCTTTCTCCCAGCTTACATCCAACGTCAGAGCCGGACATACCCACTTCTCAGTATAACTTGAAGATAATTGCCCTGGATTCATACAGCCGAATTTTTGCACCTGTGACTGAAATTGCTCAGCAAAAGAATTTCACATTCTTCTTGCAAAAGTCACAGAGGCTACCGGTTCACGCAGGATGTAACCATCTTAGCACAGTAAGACAATCACCTGCCAAGCTCAAAATCCTCCCAGCAATCAACTAACTCCCCCCAGCCCCTGATGATTACTGCAAAGTAGTTGAGTCAATCAATCAAGTTTAGTATTTGTGAAACAACCACTTTATAAGAAGTTATTAGAGGAGTCTCGGGTATACCACACCCTGACTGTCATGTCTGAAAGTCATTCGCTTGCAAACGCTTTAAGCAAAGTAGTGCAAACTGACAGTTGCAGAATATGGAAGAATAAAAGTGTAAAAAATGATTATCACATGCTGCTTAATGTCAGACTAGCCCTTTAATATGTATAATTACAAGACTTTTTCTTGTTTCATCTATGTTTAAATTATACTCATCCCATGGAGGGTATATTCTAAGAAAAATTCCATTCACTCATGGAACTAAGTTTCATGGGCTTCAAAGTATTTATTTTTTCTCCACTGTGTCATTACTTTCATGTAACTGTCAACTGAATATGCTCAAATATGTAATTTTAGGCCCTTTTATAAAGAAATCTGTGAATAGGACATCTTCCCAACAGATTTCCAACTGACAGCTAATGGGAAGTAAAATTATAGCTACAGTCTGATCCTCTGTCCTGCAGCAAAGTCTTACAATAAATCCCACAGAACGGTTACCTCCTTCAGTTCATCTCTAGGTAGAAAACAACAACACAGCTATCAATGTGTCTGTGGCTATAATTTTGACAGTCAGGCCCTGTAAGGTTTATCAGGATGCTGTTGATGTTGCAGTTAACAACGTATAAAAATTTGTGTCTCCGCTACTTTAGGATCAAGAATCATCAATAAAGTTCTATAAATACTTCTTTCTCTTAGCTGGCATAAATAATGTTTATACTCCTTTACCAACACAATGTAAGTATATATCACTGCTCATGTACTTCAGGCACATTAAAAGAAAATAAGTTTAATTTGCATAACTGTGAAGGCCGGCAGACTAAGTACAGTATAATCACTACAGTTAAACAAAGATGTTCACAACATTTACAGTAAGCATTTTGCTCTTCACAGTGATATAAACCTCTGGTTCATAGTTATGTATTTCCTCAGAGCCCAGAATTCTTGGCAAATTAACAGAATTGGAATATTTTGTCCAGATGAGAGCACATTTCTCAGTTCAATGGATTTTAAAAAAAGCCCAAACCAAACCAACCAAAAAACCCAACCCCTCTTTTAAAATCCAAGTCAGCCTTAATTACCACTGGGAGTTTATTTATATCCTCAGATATTCAGGTATTTCTACTAGAAGCAGAATATGCTTCTACTGCTAGAAATATTAATGACTAAGAATGCTTACTGCAGGCTTGCTTTCAGGTTAACCAGGGATGTTTTTGTGGATTTTTTTCTTTCTGTTTAAATAGTGCAGTGAAATAACAAAGCAATAATAAGGCCCTGGCTCTACTTCCAATAAAGGCATGAATACTTTTAATAAAAGTGCAGAAAACAGTTTTCACTGAACAATGTTCTTACATAACAAAAATATTTGTCATACAAAAAGCTCTACTAATCTTTTAGCAATCGTGTGAAAAACCAAAAACTGCTCACAAACCCAGCACTGTGTAATTGTTCTTGCTTCCATTTATTTGTGGAACTCACCATAAATAAGGAACAAATCTTGATTTTTTTGACAGTAGAGTTCAATTCAGATAAAGTCAGAAGCATCTGCAATGCTTACCCATGACACTTTTGAATACAGCATTTCTGGAAGTGAGAAGGGAAGACTCAGGAGCTCCTAACAAGAGCTTTCCCATATGCCTTTCGCCATTTCTGCCAAAAATAAAGCAGCAATGCTGCATTTCAGAGTTTCTATCTAGTTGCTCAGAAATACAAAAAAGCTATACATTCAAGCAATAAAGGAAACATTAAGATTAAAAGTGAAGTACTGTAAATATTTATACTCACACCACTTTTTTTTTTTTTGTTAATGATCTACATTATTTTAAGCAGTGATAATAGAACTGTAGAATTACTTAGGCTGGATGGAACCTCTGCTCAAACCAGCCACAGTGAGATCAGGTTATTCAGGGACTTGTCCAGTCAAGTTTAGAATATCTTCAAGGTGGAGATTCCACATGACACTGGGAAACCTGTTCCAGTATTTGATTGCTCTCATTATTTTTTTCAGACCAAAATTTCTCATGTTTCAGCTTGTGCCCATTGCATTTTGCTTTATTGTCATGCATCACTAGGAATTAATCTTCATCTTCTTTGTATTCTCTCATTAAGTAGCTGAAGACAGCAGTAAGAACTCCCTGTGGCCTTTTCTTCTCAGGGCTAAACAAACACAGTTCTCTCAACCTCTCCTCATGCATCATGTACTCCTCCTGTCCCCTGACCATCTCAGCAGCTCCTCCTTGAGTTCGCTTCACTACATCAATGTCTTTCCTCTCATGGGGTGCTCAGACTGGACACAATACTCCATATGCAGTCTCACAAGTGCTTAATAAAGGGGAAAAATTACTCCCTTCAACTTGCTGCTAATTTCTTACCAATACACTGCAGAATGCAGTTGGCTTTCTTTGCATGGCTTTCTTTACCAGGACCTGCCCATCGCCTTTTCTGCAAAGATGCTTTCTGTCCTGCTGGCACCAAGCCTGTACTGCTGCATGGTAAATTATTCCCACCTAGATGCAAGGCTTGGCATTTGCCTTTGTTGAATTTCATGAAGTTTCTGTCAGCTCATTTGTCCTGTCTGTCAAGGTTCCTCTGCAATCATCCTGAGAGTGTAGTACGCCCCATTTTCCAGGTCATTAATATAGACATGAAATCATTGCTTCCTCTATCTGCAATCCTTGAGGGATATCACTACTCACTGTCCCCCAACTGCATTTTGCACCACTGATCACAACCCTCTGATCTTGGTGGTACAATTTCCACCTTACAGCCAATATCTGCAGTCAGTATCTCAACAAATCTGGCTATAGGAATAATATGGGGGACAGCACTGGAAGTGTTGCTACAATCAAGGTAAAGAGCATCCATTCCCATTGTCTTCAGAGCCAGCCATCACAGAGGACAGTCAGGTTGGTCAGCCATGGTTTGCCCTTGGTAAATCTATGCCAATTGCTCCCAATCACTTTGTTGTCCCCTTCATGTGCTTACTAAACTCCCTAACTTTCCCAGGAACTGAGGTTAGGCTGACCAAGCCCAAGTTAACCTGGATCCTTCTTGAAGACGGATGTGGTGGTGGTGGCCTTTTTCCAGCCACCAGGAATCTTCCCCTGATCACCACAACCTTTCCAAGACAAGGAGAGCAGCCTCACTGCAACAGTGATCAACACCCTCAGCACCCTCAGGCAGATACAGCCCACTTGGTCCCACAGACTGGGCTATGTTCAGTTGGCTTCAGATTATCTAGCTCTGTCCAGCCCTGTGGAAGGCAAGACCTGACGCCCCAGTGTCTGCTGGTAGGCTCAGGAGCCTGGGAGGTCTGAAAGAACAGAACTGAGTAATAAAAAGCAAGGCAAAAAAAGGCACTGAGGACCTTGGCCTTTTCCATGTCCTTTGTCATTAGATCCTCTGCCCCACTGAGCAGTAGGCCCAGTTTCCCTAGGCTGCCTTTTGCTGCCAATGTACTTACAAAACCCGTCTTGTTTCTTTTACAGTCCTTGATCCAACTGAGCTCTGGCTTTCCTAACCTCACCTCTACACGCTTGGGCAATGCCTCTGCAGGAAGTAACCAGGAAGCCCATCCTAGCTTCCGCCTTCTGTGTACTTTCTGGTTTTGCTTATCTTCAGTCAAGATTCTCCTGTTCATTCATGATGCTCTTCTGCCCTATCTGTGGGAAATTTTAAGTAATTCTTAGAGAAGCTTAATACTGATAACCCCAAGCATTAAATTACCAGAGGTCAGTTTGGGGGAGGGGGGAAATTAACATAATGAATTGTGACTTCTTTTAATTTGCTCTCTGATCCTGGAGGGTACAGGGAGATAATGTTTTAAATCTTTCTTACATGCCAAAGGAAGCAGAATCCTGATGATTTTCTTTTTAAATTGAAGCTGGAATTCTAAAATAAATTGCTTGGTTCCAGAAACCGCAGCTTAAGAAAGCACATATAAAAGGAGAAAAAGGCATTGATGGAATGTTGTTCTCTCACACACTTTTAGGAGGAGCTGACTAGCCTATAGGCCAAATGATTATTCCCAGAAAGGTCTTTTAAAGTAATAGCAAGAGGAACTGAGCGACAGCATGGAAAAAGGCTGTCAAAGAGAAAAAAAGCTTACATGAAGTGTATAAACACATCGTTTCCTCATCTTTCTTCTCACGATTGCCCCACACTTAATTTGCTGTTCATTCATCTGTGCAGGCTGGAACATACAGTCTGTGTCTTTGCTATTTGTTTGTATTCTGCCTTGGACAAGCAAGACCCTCTGTGTACAGATCTGCAACCTCCTGCCATACAACTGGTCTCTGAACTGGACTTTACAACTGGAGTGAAGGCAGTGAGTGTGGCCGCAGTTTTAACTGCACCCAAAATGCATGTTTAGAACAGACAAGTCTACTCTGAATTCTAAATACTTAACAGGTGAACTGCGTAGAGATCCTCTCTGGGAACGTCCAATACCTCCAGGGGCATCATTAGTGGATGAGAAGGATGAAGATCACAGCTGAGGAAGCTGGATTGTTTGAGCGGAAAGTGTGAACTAAGGAAAGAAGGGTCACTACAAGTTACTCAAATAAAGCTGGCAGTGTAGCCAAGAATAAAAGAGAAATTATCTTCCATGTTCCTCAGTGCCCTTTTTTTACTGTATCTGCTAAAGACAGGGCCATAAGCAAAACACCTCAGACACTTTATTAAGAGTCCACAGATCATCTTGTCCATTTATAATGCACATAACTTGTATAACTTATATATGCAATAGAAAGCAGTGTGCAATAGTAAATGCACAGCAGGATATAAAATTATCTCACATATAGATTCCTTGATGAAAGATATTTATTTTTCAAATAATAAGGAAGCTTCCCAAATGTGAGATGTAAAGTCTAACAACTATGCAGAGAGGTCAAATTATGTAGGCTTAAAACCTCTGTTTGTTTGCTGCTTTGGATTCACACTCAATTACAGAAATAAAAATTAATATTTTATTGTACCTATATAAGAATACAAGTTCTCATTCACTAAGCTAGTATGCACTTCTTTGTGGTTTACTTTATTTTGAAAAAGTTTATAAAATATTAATGAAAGCATCAAAAGACAATGCAAAAATACTCATTTTATTTTTAGGTCTCTTACATACTCACTGAAACACTCAATAGTAAATAAAAAGGTGTAATGTTAATCATGTTTTCCCTAGTTAGATAAGCTCTAGAGTGGAAAGACTTGGGCATGATCACAGCTGTATCAGTAAAGAAAATTTTCTCTTGTTTTTAGGGCTCACCACTAAGGATAAGTTCAGGAATGATAGTGTTCAAGACTTTAAGAACAACTAAAGCTCCTAATCTGCTGCTATCATAATTCCAGAAATAAGATATATGTCTGTAAAATAAGAAAATTCTTTCAAGAGGCAAATAATCCCATTCTTTTGCTTTCTTTTTCTCTGCAGAGTGCCCCTGTACTGGAAATAAATATTTATTTTGTCATCAACATACCTCTTTATCATCTAAGTCTACATAACAGCAAAGCAAATAATCATGCTGCAAGACAACACTCGAGAATACAACAGCACAAAAGATTTCTGTTCATCTATTAAACCTAGCTCAAAAAACTGAGCTCAAGACAAAAATATCCTCCATCAGATATCCCATCCCCTCTCTACAGCTTTCCTTATGTGCATTCAGCATATATGCCTTTAATTTGTTTCACAGCTGCTGTCGAATAAGGTTATTACAGAAATATCTTTAAAAGTGATGCTACTGATGGAAAAGAGTGGGGCTTGGGGCTCATTTGGACAAAGCAAGGTATCTTTTGTGTGTAAGAATATTTCACCAAAGTTACAACACATAAATATAAACAACTGTATTTGTTTGACTTTATGCCCATTACTTGAATGGGCTGAAAGAGTCCTTCAAATTTGGCTGTACAGAACAGAGAACATTAGGTCAAACTAAAATTGGAATCTCTCTGCAAACAACAGCACCTGTCTCCCTGTTGTATAAACACACAGTTGTGGAAGACATGGAACTGGGAAAAGGTCACGAGAGAAGGAAAGAGCATACATTTTTTAATAAGCCACTTATTTATATCTAAATACGCACAAGTTTTTATCTGTATGTATACATGATATATCCTACATCAGTTTTAATGAGGTTTTGGCTTCAGACTGTATTTATATTCCTGCACACAGCATGCTTTTCTATGCCGTAGAATATTATCCTCAGTGGTTCTCCTACTTCTTCCATTCAGATTGAACAGACCATGCAAGGGCACTCTGTGTCTGGGTTGGATGGCTCACTTACTGGGTAAGAAATCCAGTTAGATTTCGTAACAAAATGAAATTATATTACAAAATACACTTTTTCCAGTTAATCCTAATGTGATTCATTTGGGACTGCAGTAGTGTGTCTGATCTGCAGTGAATGACAATTGGCTCAGAAGACACCCTGCTGCAGTTTTCACATCAGAAGATTCAAGACAGCGAAGGTTACTCCTGCTTCTTCCAGAGGTCAGGTCTTCAAATCAGGTTCCTGGATCAGAAGTGGTTCCTTTCACTGGGATCCACCTTATGCCATTAAAAACCTGTCCTTCGTTACTCATTTCAGGAAGGTGAACGAGCAACACAAAGCCTTAACCAGCTTCAGCAGTGACCTTCCTATCAGGGCGTATGAGACGTTAATACAAAGGCAGCGTGGTGCAACACAGACTGAGGCACAGGAAACAGAGTTCATGCTCACTGCAGGGAAGTTGTCTCCTATGTTCCTTCTCTCCTCTCCATTAACACAAAACAATTCCAGCTGTTCTGACATCGGTTTGAAAATGTAAAGGCTTATTCTTTTTTCTCTTTTTTTCATGACTTAACATATTAAAAGAATTAAAACCTTAGGATCCTTGTTATACAAGTATAAATCAAAGTCCAGCACAAAAGATCTTCCTTCTCCTCAGGTCATTCAAACAAACCCTTTATGTGTGAAATGTAGTGAAGTAAACAAATTCAATCACGGGATCACTCAGTATCTGACACTCTCCTTACTACAAAAGGATCAGTATTAACCACATCCTATAAAAACATCTCTGATGACTTTCTGTGCTGAAGGGGTTTTGTTTGTTTGTTTGCTTCTTTAAATACCTGATCTAAAATAAAATAAGATAACCACACAGGAAACAGATTATTTTTTTTAATTAATCCTTTGGCTTTCACTATATACAAATACATATGTTAGAGTTCGTCTACAGTCATGTAAATAGTAGCATAGGATGAAGGGAAAAAATGGTAATAAATAAAGGTCTGTAAGACTCAGGCTCCTACATGAGATCAGTAAGCCTCTTCGTGCCTCAATATCATTATCATTTCCACAGTGTCTTGGATGCAAGTGTGCAACCACAAACTCTGGACAATCAATTAAGTCAAAATAGGGTAGATATAATTCCTGTGATGGCCCTGCCAAAGAGACAAGCACCTCTTTACCGAAGTGGAAGAGCAATCACAGAGACACCAAGGTAACAGCTGGAGTTTTGACAGCTGTAATACAGGGAAGAAATGTCCTTTTGGGACAATTAGTTTAAAGGGTATGTGTATGCTTAAGCATTATGATGGGTATAATTTAGGAAGCATCTTCTGTCACCTTTTTTTATATAACCTGAGAATTCCAAGGCACTCAAGATGTTTCTATGAATATTACATTAAACAAGAACATGTTATAAAATAGAAAAAATGAATTAATTTCAATTTTATGAGTTGGTGGAGAAAACCAGGCATAAATGCTTGTCACATTGTAAACGGTTTGATTTGTGTGATTGACTTCAATAACATTAGGTTTACATCCCTGATTCCTGCAAGGTTTGTTGATTTTGTTGGGGTTTTTTCCCCCTCAAACAAGTTCTGAAGAAATAGCTCACAGCTTTTTAATAAATGAAGCAGAGAACACACATCAGAGTGAAATATGTGACTTAGTTCATAAACTCTTTGATTCATCACAGAAAGAAGGCATGCAGTTAAGGAGGACTCCCAGCCTGATGGCAGTGTACTGTCAAAGAAAATTTTTCAGTGAACTCAGAAAATATACTATAACTGCAGATAGCCATTGAAGTCCCACATATTTTTTGGCTATAATAGTGACAATTTTGGGGCTTCTGCACAGGCAAAATCCCTACTTTCTCTTTCAGTCATGCCCCTACCCCCAAAGGGACTGAGGAGGGTGTAGGGATGGGAGGGAGGGAAAACAAGGGTAAAACTCCTTATTTGCAAAAATTTTCATACAATGTATGGTCCCTTGAGGTTCTAGGTTAAAGGCGGCTGTGCCTGTGATGCCAGGAATCATGCCTGACTGCCCAGTGGTCCCAGCAATTTTGGAAATTACTCTTGGTGGACAGATAAAAGGGAGCCATTCTACAAGTAAAACTCAAAACCCACTACTACCAAATGTTCTCTGCCTACTAAGGTGGCCTCCTGCCTAACTGTTTCTCTTCTAAAATAGGTCCTGCAACTGCTTTATCACACTATGTCGGATTTTAAAAAAGAAAAAGTGTTCAATCAAGCTCGCTCTAACGAGCTCAGAACACTTGGATGAAACTGAGCTGAGCAGATGGAACTTCAGTTCTTGGCTGAAGTCAACATTTGAATTCAACTGTCCTGTGATCTGCAAATGTTAATCCATAATATTTACTCTTTTGGTCCCCTGAATTGCAAAGAATGTAACTTAAAACATAACTCTCCAGTATACATAAAATTTTTGCATACGTACACACACACACGTATATAACGATAACTTCAGAGATTTTTTAAATTGTATTGTACCTTCTTTTTCACTTACTTGCCTTGCAATATTTCTGATTCAATTTTAATTATAAGGTCATACATAATCCAGAAAAGAAGCCCAAAGCACTACTATGATTCAAGTATAAAATAGAGAACCTATGCACCTTACGAGACAACAAACTTTCAATTTTCATAATCATCCCTTCAATTGTCTCACTCCTCACTTGTACATTAAGAGTATTCTGAAATTAAAGAATATTGTTTCTTAGAAGGAACAAAAAAAAGATGGTTAGGAACGCACATGCTTATATCATTGGCTTGAATCTGTGTTATCTTTCCAGTATCTTGATGCTTATAAGATTCTCTAATAATAGTAAAGAAATTTTAGCATTGACTCTTTATGGAGGCAGACTTTAAGACAATTTGGCTGCCACACCTGTGAAGCTCTGTGCAATTAGGAGATTTTAGTTTCCTCTTAATTTGGCCTGGATTCTGAATTTTGTCAACTTAACATGGGGTTTTGTAATTATTAAACATTCACATGGAATACCACCAACCTGAAGAGTTTTTTATTTAAATAAGCTAGTAATTTTTAAGGCTATTATACTAATCATGAAATAAGTTTTGTTCCATTCTATAATTCAGGATGTTGAGGAGAAACAGCTCTAATAACCATGAAGAGTCATTGCCAAAGAATAAATTCATGAGCAGGACCCTATCCATTTTGCCAAGGATAAGATTAACTCCCACCATCTTCAAAAGAAAATTACTCCAGAGAACTGGTCCCAGGTCACAAAACTCTTTGTTTTCTACTCAGAGTCATTGGCATAAATATATATGTTGCTACAGCTGAACCAGGTTAGAATGTTTTTGTTGCAGAATGCTTAAATTCCACAGGAAATTGCTGTGGACTACATCTACATCAGAAAAACAAACATGTTATCTTGTTATTTTCAAATTATTGTTTCAAAATATTTGAAAATATATTTTTTCATATTCTAAAAAAAAAAAAAAAAAGAAAAACAATGATTTGGTGATTTCAGCAATTTATTACTACATTTTCCAGAAGTTTTCATTTTGTTCCAAACCAATCTTTTCCCAAGTTTTGACCATCAGAAGTTAGAAAAATAGAAAAAATATACAAGCTTTAATACCACACTTGAAAATGCAAAGTATAGCATTGACAAAATATAATAAAAAGAAGAAATCAGCAATATTAAAGAACAACAAACAAATATCTAATAGTCTATAAGGGTCAAACCTCTTATACTGGGAAAGCTCTTCCTTGCTGGAGTCTTATAATACCTAGTAGTACTTTTGTCACAGACTAGCAGCAAGGTTATATTTATTTTTTCAGTAATGCATGAAAAGTGCATTATTTTCCAAAATGAATAGTTGCATTCTGTTAGACCACTGAAAGTCAGAGAAGTTAACAAAGGCAATATAATAATACAAGGTGGGAAACATATTCCATTGTAGAAAAAATTATTGCTGCAAAGTTAAGCTCTCATTATTAAGAGACGAAGAAAGGAAAACAAAAGACTATTCACCTACTTAGGTGTTTGTATGTGGGCCAAACATTATACTGACATATATAAACTTAGAGAAAGAAATCATGTTCCGATACTTTTTCCTGCCAAAACTGAGATCTAACATTGTAAGAATGCTACTAATCATATTACTGTTCTGCTAAGAGATAAAATTGGCTGCAAAAATTTGATGCATCTGTAGTTTTCAGGCAGCTAATAAGAAAACACCTGTTTTTTCTATGCGTGACTCTGACATTAATGTTAAGCACCTCTACTATAGCTTGGGATTTTGATAGTAATCAGAGCACCCTACCAGAACCCACACTGTTCAGTGCTCCAAAATGAATGGCTGAGCTGGATAAAAGCCAGGAGCTTAAGGTATCTGTTTTCTATCTTCATAATTAGTGACAAGGCATGAATTGAATACCTAAAGGAGTGAAAATGTTCTTAGACTGATTTTTAGTATGCAAAAATCATCCTACTAAATTATCTTCTTGGCTGGCATCATGAAATGTGTGATCTGGCACAAGGTATAGCTCCAGCTCTGCCTAAACGAATGCATTAACTCCCACAATGTTATAGGAATGGAATTATAATATTCTGTGATGGCTCTGAAGATAAAGCGTGTCAGTGTCATAGTGAATTATTTCATGCACAGGATGCAGACAAGAACAAGCCATTTGTTCAAAGTACTCAGTTAATTGCAGAAAAAAACCTCCCCAAAATAGGACAGATTCTTTAGTGCATTCATTGAGGAGGCAGATTAATTTTATTACTGTGATATATTTCACATTTTCTAAAATAATAATTATATATGGCATTATGCCTCTTTTCCCACTCACCCATTCTGATCTGAAAAGAAACATGTTTGTACAAAACCTTGCACTTCCTATGACATACTAAAAGTCATAGTAAATAGTCAAATTAGCTATGGAAAATAATGTTACACTATGAAGTGTTCACTTACAGTACTAAATGGATACCCCAGACTGTAACTTCGTCTAAACTTGAGAAGAGATGCAAAGCTAGATGCAAAGGTAGATGCTAGCATAACTCTTCCCAAATAAATACATGAATAAAAGAACCAAACTGCAAACCTTTGGGAATTTTGGAGGACATGAACTGTTGGGTATTTGCTGCAGATTGTGTGGATAAGCAATCCTAATAAAAGCCTGAGAGAATGTGCTAAAGGTAATAACTAAAAGCTATCCCTTCGTATTTATGAGAAGGTGTGATATGTAACATTAAAAAAAAAACCAAACCAAACCACACAAAAAAAATCACCTTCCCAAGATCTATTTTTCACTTAAAGTTTCCACTGTCACTACAAGATACGTCCTGCAGATTCCATTTTTGCCTTAGTGTTAACATGGCTACTCTGTCTTTCAGCAGAATACCAGTAAATTGACGACAGGGGCTTTTCAAAACTTGGTAGAAGTGTTACATACTCAGGCAGAGTAGCTGATAATCTTAAAAATGTATCTAAACCACTCCTTCTACTTCATTCTCCTTGTTTTGTAGTGTTTGGTACCATGTTTCAGGTAATCCAGGGCCAATACCTTAAACTTTCACTTGAATCTTCTTTTCTCTCACCTCCACAATCGAGCACAACTCCTCATACAAGTGGGAATAATTTTCTCTTTCTACAATGCTAATAGTACTACAAGAAATACTCCTGAAATGAACAAAAAGTATCTATTTCGCAACAAAAATATAATACTTCACATATTTTTTATTTTTATGCACTGTATAGGAAAAGGTGTTCACACTTAGTATTTACAATACAAGGATTTCTCTCACTTTTTTTCTAAACGGAAAGCATTGAATTTGACCTTTCTTTCAAATTAAACTTCGCAAGTTGCAATTGCCTACCTCAAAGATGACATACTGCAGTCAAACATTTGTTTTTATTGGTTGCTATGGAAATTAAGTGGAAGGTTCATTCCATAGTCCTTTCTGTTTGTTCCCTTTTTTCTACTTTAATAAGAAAATTGATTATCACAATCATTCTGCAAGGTATTTTTCTTTCAGATGGTTACAGCAAGTAACTGATAGAAAGAACTTTCCTATTTCTTTGTTTCAGCATGTCTTATCTACTTATCTTGGACAATACAGATGGCATATCCAAGACTATTCTTAAACCTATTTGTCAGAATACTAATTATTCTTATGTTCCCAGTTATAAATATCAAACCAGCCTAATACTCACACACATCCCCCGATCATGTTCACTTGCTAAATCAGATGTTTCTATTTACCTCCTTTTTCTTACCCATTGAAACTTCTGCCTTTAACATAGTGTGCAAGTACAAATCAAACACCCATTTCTTACTGCCTGTAAAGGAACCAACAACTACTAGTCAATTTGGTCGAGTATATCTACAGATCCTTTAATAATGGCAAAGAGAAAAACCTGAGAGCTTTATAATGCTTTCAAATGATGGAGAGAAAAAAAAAAAACAACAGTCCAAGAACTGCATAAATGACTTCGTTTTCTGAAGAAGGAAGAACAGTCTCATAAGAGCTATGATGGCTACAGACACATAAATGACTTCTGGAGCAAGGGAAGATCTTCCTTAAAACTCCTTTCCTGTAACACCTTGCAGTCCACTGCAAATGTGCCGGGTACACAAGACAGTAGTTTAAATAACAGTAGCTAAAACCTTGTGAGGCATTAAGTTCAACACTTTAAGCTCAATAAAGTATTTCACAAGATTCAAATGAAAAAATAATTTGATTAATAAGAGCTAGATAGCATTCTGAAATATTGGGAAATCATACACACACACAAATCCCAAACAGGCTATAAGGCTATTTTATTTATTTATATATATATGAAAAGCATCGTCATCAGAACTTTTGTTTCAGGGGCCTTAACAAAGCAAACATAAAATATGATTTACATAAACCCATGTTCTTTCCTGAGTCACAGAACATGAAGACTGAAAGCGTGGCAAGTATATTATACCTAAATCATTTTCAAATGCCTTAAATGCATGTGTTAAACACATCAGCAGAGTGATAATATAACGTTCACAATCATGTTTCACCCTTGGGCACAATTTAGCTCAGTGAGAATGGGATCTTCCTTCTTGTGGAGAAACCTGAGGAAACCTGAACTGCAGAGGTACAGCATTAAGCCTTCAGTTGTGCTTCTAAGCTGAGATTTGGGCTAACTTTCTGTGGTTAAGCAGGGACTATCCCTGCAGAGGTCAACTCTGAGGAGTCTGTCCCTTGTCCCTGCAATGCTGTTGCTGCCCTAGGAGGCAGAAGTCTTAGACACAAGTGTTCAAACCCCTTCTGTTGCAGAATAAATTTTATCTTATTTATTTGAGTGGTCTGCAACTTCGCAACCCCAGAGTACTTTTTGGATCAGGGAAGTGAATATGAAATTCATAGGGTCTCAACTTATTAGAGCATCCTTCCCCTCATCAAGCAGGCTAGAAAGAATATGGAGTGAAAAACTGCATGCTTCCTTCTCTGCTCAGTATATCAGCAAGTAACTGTACAGAGAACAGCAGAGAAAATAAGCTGAATTATTATCTGAGCTGGAATAAATTATTTGCTCCATATAGCAAAAGAAGGGCAGGTGCTCTTTTTAGAGCAGAGCAGTGTGCTCTGGTGTAGGCTTAGTAAGTCAGTCGGACCCTACTGAGACAGACTGAAGATTTCAGTTGTAATGTACCTACTACCAAGAATTCTGTTTATCTTATGTTATCCAAATACTTGTATCATGCTTGTCAAGGCTATTTAATTTAAATCAACTCTTCAGGAACCAGAACCACAACCAGCAAAATCTATAACTATATGGGCAGCAACAGAGTTACACAGCCACCAGCTCAGTATTTGTATATCAAAGTCATAATAAAAGGCTTAAAAATGGATTTGACCATACCGCTGTTGCTACTTCTTTAGCAAGAAGAAAAATGTGGAGCAATACAGAGATTTGCTGATCAAATAAACCCACGGAAAACCAAGTTACTAAGGTAAGCCTAATAGAAAATGAATATATTCTGCCCAACACTTTCTACATAAAACTCATTGTTCCCTCTATAGCAGATGATCCCAATTGCAGAAGCTATTGCATCTTGTACAGTGCAGTAAGCTCTTAATGCATAATGAGTAGCATTAACAATAGGCAAAAGGAGAAAGTTATGAACAATGGAGTCTTTACCCAACCATTTATCTCACAGAAAAAGCTGAAAAATTTTGCTGTTCATATTCTGAAAAAAATACTCTACTTGCACAGTGTTTGTGCAAGGGATCTGGGGGTTTTAGTTGATGGTAAGATCAATATGAGTCAACAATATGCACTGGCGGCCAAAAAGGCCAACCATATCCTAGGGTGCCTTAAGCACAGTATAGCTAACGAGCTGAAGGAAGTGATTGTCCCGCTATGCTCAGCATTGGTGCAGCCTCACTTCAAGTAGTGTGTGGAGTTTAGAGCTCTGCAATATAAGAAGGATATAAAAATACCAGAATCTGTCCAAATGAGGGCAACAAAGGTGATGAAAGACCTAGAGGCCATGACTTATGAGGAGCGGCCGGGGATATGAGGTTTGTTCAGCTTAGAGAAGAGGAGACTGAGGGGTGCCTTCATTGCTGTCCACAACTTCCTCGTGAGGAGGAACGCAGAGGAGGTCCTCATCTCTTCTCTCTGGTATCCGCTGACAGGATGCAAGGGAATGGCTTAAAGCGTCATCAGGGGAAGTTCAGATTGGATATTAGGAAAAAGTTCTTCACTGAGAGGGCAGTGCAGCACTGGAAAAAGCTCCCCGGGGAAGTGGTCATAGCCCCAGGCTCCTCAGTGCTCAAGAAGCATTTGGACAAAGCTCTTAGATATATGGTTTAACTTTTAGGTTTCCCTGTGTGGAGTCAGGAGTTGGACTTGATGATCCTCATGGGTCCAGGATATTCTATGATTTTGTGAAATATAATGGCTTCAAGAACTTACACTTCCTTTTCTAAAATGCATCGTGTAATTGATAAAAACCCATGGTCTCAAGACTTTAGGTTGGGTTTTTTCAGATACATTTTTACTAAATACCTTTGAAAAGTGTGTTATTTCACATGAGTAGGAAGCAAGATATTTTCATGTGGCAATAATTTTCCCTTACAAAGAAATACAAAACTACTTTCATATTTCACAAATAGAAGCTTTTTCATACCAAATAGTAGGTGTGCAAAGAAGGTTGAAGAGGTTATTAAGAAATATATATTCTTTAAGTGATGGCAAATAGCTTACCCAAAACCCAGAATGGAAAAAGAAGCCTTTAGCTTTTAATATACTTGAAGCCCATTCTGTAAACAGAAGTTTCTAATTTTTATTTTGTTTATGCACTCAGACAGTATATGGAACACAACAGGTCAAATTAAATCTCAAAAAGTATATTACTTTTTATCTAAGTTTGTTCAAGTTGCGTCCATCTATTTATAAAGCAGTAGCTTTCTTATCAGAAGTCTGGCAAAACAAAATATTTCAGTGTTGAGAAGCATAATTCATTGCCATTTTGGGTATTAAGAAACATCTCAATACTGAAATACATACAAGAAATGCATTTAGCAGGGTGCCTCCAAAGCAGCTTATTGGTTTATATAAATTGCACCCCAGAGGGAATGGAGAAAAATCAGTTCATCAGCTAAACAAGGTATTGAAATCAATGCTATTACAGTGGCTCCTTGATAAATACACAGTTCATTATTGCTTTATTCATTTGCTGGTTTACATTGGTGATAAAGAGTGCAGCTGATCAGTCAAAGGCATCTCTTATGCATTATGTGCTTGCCTGCAGAAATAATCTTATTTTTTATGTAAACCTCCTGAATAACGAAGGTTGATATGTTTGGTTAGAATGGATCATCCAACAACAGCTGTTGAAGCAATATTTTCAGATGCTAAATTGTTTTACCAGATGATTTATAGGGTTTAAATTGTTTATTTACCAACACATACAGTTCAGGGTTAGAAAAGAAAGCAGACAACTGTTCCATTTCCATTGAAACTGAAGTGTTATAATTTTGCAGAGGTCTAGCTGGAGATATTCCATTAACATTCTAATGAAAAACTACTCCCAAAATGTAGAAGTAAAATATATGGTCACAAGGACATTTTTTATTCAAGGTTTCTGTTCCCTTCAAAACACAGACCACTTGTGACCAAAGAAAGAAGTAATTGTTGTCAAGTACAGTGAAATCCAAAATGGAAAAGTTTTCAGGTTCTTACAGAATAAGCATCACACTCACCTTCTGGCTTACAGCAAGTACTAGCTTACTGAAAGTAGTTACAGCAGGATCATCACCAATGGGCCATTCACTTAAAAGTTTAAATTTTCACCACAGAGAGTTTCCTGGTTAATTAATTAAAGTACAGAATTAATAAATAATCATGAAAGTTTACATTAAACAGGAAACTTTCAAGCTCCTCCACTAGTGAGGAAGACACAGTGTTAATCTTGGTTAGGTAATGTAAATTAAATAGCACGAGTGGTGGAAAGTTTTTTAACAATGTCTAAATGACCTAGGTCCTTCAGTCATGTTTTTGAAAGACAAGTAGCAAGAGCTTAATCACTTTAAATTATCATTTGAAAGCTTCAAAGTTTTTCAAGGTCTGATATTCTTCACTGTAAGAACAAATTCAGATTATTGCCTTGCAAATATTTATTCACTCAAATAATCCTAAATCAAGGTCCTTTACAGGACAAAATTCCAGCTCTTTGAGTTAGGGTTTCTTCTATTTTCACCAATACTTGTGTTCAGGCATTAAAAAATATGTAAATCCACTCCCTACACACACACACACAAAATCTATTCATCTTTCATCCTATATCCAGAATGAGTTTGTTGTCAGAGCTTGATTCTGGTAACTGAGTCTTTCTTTACTTGGCAGTCAGTCTGTGAATCACAGTTCCGTAGTGTGCACAGTCCTCCATCTCCTGCTCAAACACCATCTACCACTCTGGCGTTGAACAAACTCCTATTTAAACTAAACTATCTTTAAGTTTTGGGTCACCCGCATTTGGTCTTTAGTAAGTGACTATCAAAGTCTTTCATTAGTGTGTTTTGGTGATAGCACTGTTATGCATGCTATCAAGACATTGTTAAGTGACTCTTGCCTATATAAAGACAGAATATTTGTAGTTCACCATACTGAACAACAGTTGCAGAAGCATCACCTTTTGTTTGTATCTAAGAAAACACACATTGTTTAACCACAAAACTGTTTAAGTAATACCTCTGAAAAGAATGTATTATGAATACATATTTGACAGTAAACTGCTGTTCCACATGATGAAAATAATGTTTTCCTAATATTATTTTCCATAAGCTTCCAAAATTCTTATTTTAGCAGTCCATAAATTGTCATCCTTCTGACAGTTTCTTTCTCCTATACCCACATTCCTGAGTATCACTGCCTTCACCTGACAGTCAAAGATTAAAGCAATTCTACTATCGCTCAATTTTGAGATTTTTTTCTACAGTTAAAGCATACATTATTACTGTGTTCTCATATCTGGAGGTTTTAAATACTTTAGATATCTAGAATTATTTTTCAATTATCAGCATTTCATTCAGGATAGGACTTTACTTAGGCTTCTTGGTGATATTTTCTAATTCTGCTTTGCAAATTGCATTTTTAAAAGTTGATACATAGCAGTTTCAGCTATCTCTCATATATAAGCATACTGTAAGAGAACAAGCAAATAATCATAATAATCCCCCAGAAGTTTCAATAAAGTCCAATAAATCAAATTAAAAAATCTCCTTTCAGATGTACTAGCATAATTCAGGAATAACTTCCCCATTTTGGTGAGGCACTTCGGTATAACACTGAATAGCATATAGTCTAGGAATGAATGAGAAAAAAATTTCCTTGCACAATTTTCCACTGGTATATTAGAAAGTCTGCAAAAATTAAATTATTAACTAGTATAGAAGATTTTTATCCAATCATATATTTACAGCAGAAATGACAAAAATGCATCAACTGAAGTCCTTTTAATTGCAAACCATTTTAACTTTGAAGACTGTCCCTTTGTGATACAATTAGCACCTTCTTTTGCAACAGCCGTAGAAAGAAACACACTTCACAACACTACAAGCTCAGAAATACATAGCTATATCATAAAAACAAAATCAAAATAACTCAAGTAGTTTCCTGATTGTGGGATATTCAGTAGAAGGTGTTATCACACAGCAGTCTTTCCCCCTAGAAACAGTACTTATTTTTGTAAAATTTATAGGAAACTTTACATCTTTGAGACTTCTAACCATCTGTGGAATTTGGCAAGAACTGGCCAATGGTTTCAAAAGTTGTTAGCAGTGGAGGAGGGCAGGATAACAGATACACATACACAGACAGTATGTATTATTAGATTGCGTTCCTTTTCCTTTACATGCTGCAGCAGTGTACTAACGTAAAAGATATTTAAATATACATCTCAGATTGTCTTTACTCTGTCTAAAATTTACAATTGAGCTAGAAGGGACGGAATTCATCGTATGGCATACATGATGTATGAATGTTGAACACGTAACTCAACTTTAGAATATTAAATCTAAAACACGAGAATAGTGTCCTCCAGGTTACAACCTGTAAAGGAAGCATCTACATATGAGATGACTTTTTCTGTTTTGGAACTTACTGAAAGAAAATCTATGCAATTCCTTTATTATTCAAACACAAACACAAAGTTACATTTCTGAAGACATATATGAAGTGAGTCCGTACTCAGAATTTCCACTGTGTAGAGTATCTCAAGAATTTTGTATCTGTTTATTCTAAACGGCAACGTGTCCAAATTCAACCTGAAGATGCATCAGTTCTTTCTAAAAAGAGACTAGAAACATACATACAATGATACTAGGAAGATGGAAGAGATACAATATGTATTTATGTTAAAATTACTTTTTATTAACATATGGAGCTAATTCTTAACAGACATGCAAAAGTTTCAAGAAATAAAACCACTGCTAACACACATGGTCTAATTCAGGTGTGTTGTCCCCTCCTTGCAGAGGAATCTCAAAATAAAGACCATAAAAGGAATCTAACTGTACTAATTTATCTCAGCTTAGGTATCAATCAAACACTGATACAAGAGTTTTACAGAAGAAATTACTGCAAATGAGATATTCATACTCACACTGGCTGAATTAGAATTCAGATCAGGTCTTTTGGATTCATTCCCTTTACTGATAAAACACCCTCCTGTGTACAGCTAAATGCTATCTGATCATTATGTGTGCAAAGTGATCAGAGTATCACTGCACACAGCAATACTCAGTAAGGACCAAGGATGACTAGTACCTAAACCAGTCTGTTATCTATCCAGTAAAAAACCTGATCGTGATCTTTACTATGCACAAGCTGCTTCTAATAAGTGACATTTGGAACTGGGATATCTAGGAAATACTCATTCAAGTCCTTGCCAAGGAACAGGTTCCACTGGTAGAAGAAACACTATCTGAAATTGTGTTTCAGTACTGCAAAATAGTCGAACAACTGATATTATTATCTGCTTCACTTTGTTCATTAGCCAGTACAGACCCCACAAATTTTATACAGCTATGTGAGCAAACAGTACACGCTATTTCAAGTTATAATTATCCACTAGATATTAGAAGTTTCTCCGTTCCAGGCAATTTAGTTGGTTGAATAATGTTGTCTCCTTTCATAGTGAGGGCTCACAAAAAATTAATCATAATACACTGAGACAAACTCTATTGTTCTTTAATTTCCAGGACAAATGTAACATCACAGCGTAAAGGGATTACCATTTTCTTGTTTCTTGGAGTAACATATAGAAACATATTGTACATACATGGCACCATATTACTGACAGCACCTTTTTATACTAAGAGAGCAAACATAATACTATAAATGGAATCATTTAAACGTTATGAAGGAATACAGGATTTTAAGTATGTAGGATGCTCCTCATAATTCAAATATACATAAAGATGTACAATTGAGTGACTTTGCATGCCTAACATATATTAGCGTTCGGAGAGTAAGAAAAAGAGGAAGAAGAGCAACCAGTACTACATGGTTCATCAGTCATAGTCCAACTGTTCAGGTACATAACCACAATACAGCCTTTTCACAAATTAGACTGCTTTAGTCTAATAAAATTTTTATGAACTATGGAGAAAGGAAAGCAGTGTTATAAAATAAAATGTTTTTAAAAGGTGTCAAGATATGCCTGGCCTTTAAAATTTCTCCACATAAAGATATGTTGGATTCCCAGATTCTGTAGGAGTTTAGGTAGTACCATTTGTCAGGAATACTGGTTTTAATTAGTATTTGGAAAAGAGATTAAACCTTTCCCTTTCAAATGCCATTTCAATGATATTTTCTATCTGCTCTCAGTGAGACAGTGTGTTTTGGAATAAACTCTGTACAGGGTCATATCTAAAAACTTGCAGAAATAGCAACTACTGCAGAGTTCACTTAATAAATAGGATACTCCTCACACTGTAAATGATTTCAAGTTTACTCTTTCATTTTCCACCTCTGAAAACTGACATCATTTGCAAACCTCATCTGCCAGAGAGCCTGTCTGCATCTCTTTTCATACAACAGTATTTGTCATGATTACAAGCTTTTCAGCCAAAAAAAACCCTCCAGTCTGTGTGACAAATAACAGGATATTTCATGTGAAAAATCTTTTGCAAATCACTTCCTTCCTAGATCTGATGACTCACAGGACACAACACAAAACCCTTTTCCCAGGCATAATGGACAGAAGGAATGGAGAAAAGCAACTTTGAAAAGGTGTAAATTAAGTGTTTTCATTAAGATACACTCTGCTATCTGCTCCTCAGTAGTAATGCAGTACTAGACAGCAGTATAGCCTCTGCATACCCTCTAATACAAACTCAGTATCTTTTCATAACTCATCAGTCACTTTTCCCAAGTAACAAGCGATAGGACAAGAGGAAATGGCCTCAAGTTGCACCAGGGGAGGTTTTAGTTCAATGTTAGGAAAAATTTCTTCACTGAAAGGGTTATCAGGCGTTGGAACAGGCTGCCCAGGGAAGTGGTTGAGTCACCAGCCCTGGAGGTATCTAAAAGATGTGTAGATGTGGTGCTTAGGGACATGGTTTAGTGGTGGACTTGGCAGTGTTAGGTTAATGGTTGGACTTGATCTTAAAGGTCTTTTCCAATGTAAATTATTCTATGATTCGATGACCTTTCAAGCCTGTCCCTCCAATGTTATACATGTACCACCCCTGAACAGAGGCAACAACATGAGCAGACATTTTCTATTAACTAAAACCAAAAATACAAATAACTTCGCACCATCATCTCAGCTAATTCTCCCTTCCAAGTATTACAAAGATTTGTAAGATCTGTCTGAAGTGGCTATCCCTTTCAGAGGACACTTCTCTCACACTCCTAACTCTTGCCAGATCAGAGAAAGGTAGCCTCATCCTTTCTTTTAACTTAAAATTTGCCTCCTCACTACTCTTTCTCTTCCATTAAGCAGCACTACATTCAGCTTAGTATCTGTCTAGGTCTAACATCCATCATTTATTTGCTGAATTTCCAAATAAATCTCTCTGAACTTTCTCTCGTGTCATAATTCACACTCACAATTTCTCCATAAACATTACTTTATTCTCCAGTTCAAATCTCTCCTTTACTGCCATGCTAAAAATGGAGGCCTTATGCATCCTGCTGACAAATATGTTTTATTTTCTGTTACTCCTGATTGCGTCAGCAATCATTTGTTGTCCACACCAGCTTGCTGGTGACTTGGCCTTACTCATAAATTTTCTTTCAAACCCAGGAGAATTAGAATTTTTACTTTTGAGCTATGTGCTGGAATTATGACAATAATATCAAAACCAAATGAAAGCATCCACAAGAGGAAACCAATGAAATTTTTAGGTTGCATTTTATCTTCATTGCAAAAGAAAAGTTAACAACTGATGCAATGTGACACACAGAAATTAAAGTATCAAGAAGCCACTACATGGCTTTCCATAAGTCATTTTACAAAGGATATGTTGCAACTTTTCAGAGATCTTATTAGCAGTAATGTGGCTGTTTATGAATAGTGACACCATAAGCCATTCATTAGTTTCAATACTAAGAGGGTGTGCAATCAAATTAGCTATAAACTTACTCAGACTACAAAATTCTGTTCGCAATTTTGTATGAATTCAGTCTAAGCGGTGTCTTTCACAGCTTTATAAAAGAAATTATTTTCTTTCTTAACTCCATTAAAGCATATTTACTGAGTGATGGGCTCCACAGCGTGAAAAACTTAACCAACTGGGCGAGTTCAAATTCCTAAATACTGATTTCTCCTGACTTTGCAAACATGGTGACATCTGTGTGCAGACATTTCCAGCTTTGTAATGTCTAAAGTAGCCCTACTGGAATAAGAAAGATAAAACCCTCTAATGTCACATCCCTGTCACTGCTATGTCACTGTGTTGCCAGCAATGTTGAGGGAGGTGATCCCTCTACTCAGTACTGGTGAGGCCACACCTGGAGTGCTGGGTCCAGTTCTGGGCTCCCCAGTACAGGAGGGACATGGACATACTGGAGAGAGTCCAGAGAAGCGCCAGGAAGATAATGAAGGGACTGGAGCATCTCTCCTACAAGGAAAAGCTGAGACAGCTGGAACTGTTCAGCCTGGAGAAGAGAAGTCTCAGAGGGGAACTTATCAATGTGTATAAATACCTGAAGGGAGAGAATGAATAAGAGGGGACCAGATTCTTCTCAGTGGTGCCCAGTGACAGGACAAGAGGCAACAGGCAAAAACTGAAACACGGGAAATTCCAAATGAACACAAGAAAATACATCTTTAGTCAGGTTGCCCAGTGAGGTTGTCAGGTAGTCAGGTTGCCCAGTGAGGTTGTAAAGTCTTCATCTGTCACAACACTCAATGCCCAACTGGACATGGTCCTGGGCAACCTGCTGTAGCTGACCATGCTTGAGCAGGGGGGTCAGACTAGATGATCTCAAGAGGTCCTTTCCAACCTATACAATTCTGTGACTCTATAATTTTTAATGGGTCTTCTACCAAATATACATAAAAGTATTTCTAGGCAGCCATATACACAAAACCACACAAGTAATTATATTTAAATAGCAAATGCTGTAACGTTAGACTATAAAGAACTATGAGACACTGCAATTCCAACAAAGACTTTTTATTTTTAATTCTATCAGTGCAATACCCAGCCCCATGCATTATCCTAAAAATGGCCTGTAGGTGGTATCATAATGCAAATAATATATGAAAGGTAATATTAATGGCCATAAAGCAAAAGATTTAAAAAAAAAAAGTTCATTTTTTGGCCAGTTTACCATCTGCCTGTGAGAGTACAGATGCAAGAGTGTATGAATGCAGGTTTTTATGCTGCATCTGAGATTTCTTCTTTCCGTACCACACCTCTACAGGGTTCTAAGCAATAATGATCCAATGTTTAGGAAGATGCAATACAGCAAAAGAGAAAAGAAAATCTTAAAATTTCTTCAGTGTTATCAGAAACCAGGTGAGATTTCTCTGAGCTTTGTTGGCACATGTCAGAAGTCTTTCAAGCCTCACAGATAAGGTTTTAGAAGTGTACTTCTGCACAATACTTAACTGTACCACAGATAAAGAACACATGAACAACAGCTCCTCACAGTGAGCTCTAGGAAATTAATTAGCTTGTGCCTTCGGTATAATTAGCCTGTTAGACATTATGAAGCAGTTGCACTGAGACTGATGAATACTATCCCAGCCTAACAGGAAAGGAATAATCATTCTGATCAGCCTGACTCTTCAGAGGAAAAATGTTCCTGAGGAAAACTAAAGTCTACAGCCTCAAGGAACCTGAACATTTGAGAGTTTGACTTACAAATTCTCCTTGTATATTATCCTAGCTCCTAGATTTCAGGCTCACACTTGCAGCTCCTCTCCTACTTCTCTAGAGGAAGACTTAGACTGCATTTTTATCAGGTGACAATGAAGTCTGATTTATAGTTTGGGTAGTAAGGGTAAATGATACAACAAAAGACGACAATACGTCAAATAAAGTGAGTGACCAGTGAAGATGGTGAGAATTGTGGCTAGATATGTCTGAGACTTTTTATGACTAAACAAACATTCTTTTTAGCATAAATAAGTCTCTGTAAAACAATATTTGTATATATGAAATTCCATGCAGTTGTTGACATAATCTAGCACTCTCTATTATTACTGTACCAAGCAAAAACAGCCAAGAGGTTCAGAAGTTGATTCAAGATTCCATGCGAATTGTATACTGTTGAAGTGGATAAATCCACACATCCCAGACATTTCTGATCATGAACATACTCATTTTCAATTACAGTTTTACTAGATGGGAGGGACAAGAAAATTCCACACCATTGCCATGACTAACATTTTTAAGCATGTGAATCTATAATAAAAGCTTTACGTTGCTGCAGTTTTATTATAAAGCCACTTCAAAGCTGACCAGTTTTTCCTCTTGGGGGGAAAAAATTAATCAAGTAAAACAGACAACTTGCTTAAGTTACTGCTTACAGGCATACTTGCACAAATTGACACTTGCTGAATTACCGGAGTAGTGCAAGTTATGTGCTTATTTTCTGTCCTTTTATGTGTACAGAAACAGTGTATCTCAGACACCATTCTGTGGTAAAAACAGATAAAGTATGACATGGAATGTCAACACCTTTCAATATGGTACTTGCCAAAAAAAGATATGTTTTATATATATGGAAAATATATCACTTATACACAGACTAGATTGTTCTTTAGCACCAGCAATCAATGGGGCTGAGAAAAATCTAGGCACTTTACAGGTCTGCCATCCTAATCAGTAAAAGACCTTGCTGACAACATGTAGGATAATTAGGCAATGAGAAGAATACAAATTGTATTAAAAAAGAAAATATTTAAGGCATACTAAAATCAGATTCAGGAGCCAAAACATATAAACAAACACAGAGTGGTTAACAGAGATGACTATGAATGTTGGATACGACTGCATCATTTTGCACAAATTGGCCTCAAAGCACAAAATTCAAATCTTAGTTTGTACATTAAGATATACCTTTTTACTGTAAGATGAACTAAAAAGTAAAAACATCTAGCAGTTCAAGTACACATGAGATCTAAAACAAAAAATATATTATCTGCAACTTTTAAAAAGCACAGGTTTTAGATATATGAACACATCATTGCAGTTTTGAGAAGAAACAAGTCAACTGAATCCAGTATGTGTTTTACAGGTTAGGTAACAATGTACTAGCAAACCACGAAAGTGGTTAAAAAGCAACAGACTGAATTTAGGTAGACATCCTTTCCAAATGTCAACTAGTAAATCATCTCATGATATAAAATGCTTCTCACTCTTCAAAAGTGAGGGCAAGGTGCAATTGGAAATGTCTTTCTTTAGCTGTACAGTATATAATCCAAAAGAACTGTATTTATGACTTACATTCAAGCAGAGAGGTACGAAACATCATAAACCATGACAATTCACAGTAGTGTCAAACATCTGAACAACTTCATTATATAAAAGTTGACTGCTTTTCTTTCCATATTCTGTTCATTTACGTGACGGAGTAAAGCCATACAATGAAGAAATACTGCACAAGATTACAGAAGTGTTGACATACGCTACTGAATTGCATCACAGCAAGGTGACACCAACAGCTGAGAGTGCTGAGCTAGGCGCCTGCTGCCTATCGCTTAGGCTCATCTGAAATAGTCATCTTTATACCCATCAGTTGTTTCCTTCCTTTCATAAAATGGAAGTAATGGATAAGAATGTCCACAACCAACATTATTCATAAGTGAAACTTATTAAACCGTAAGCTAAGGTTTATTGACTATATAACTACAAAATAAAATACATCTCTGACTTGCAAGTCAAGATGTTGCATTCTACAATATTAGGTGAAATCCCTTATTTAGGAATATCTAACTCATTTATTTAGTATCTTAATGAGAACTTTTGTGAATCTTAAAACCAGTGGTGGGTGCTAATTACTTGAAAATATAACTTGAAGACCTTTAAAAAAAATAATCACACAGCTGGGCTAAATCTCCCACTTCTAGATTCTCTCTGCATTGGTCTGACTAACCAGCACAATAAAGGAGATCTGTAATTGAAGAATTATCCTTGTAATAGTTAAATATGTAATCAAATCATTTATCATTAATATAAAATATTAATTCTTTTCAATTTTTTTTGAACCATCAAAAGGTGCTTTTGATTTTTCTTTTTTTTTAATTTACTTTTTTTTTTATTAAACACAACAAGTGTTTCATAGAGATACCAGGAAGCAAGTTGTACATTGGTCTTTCCCCTGGAAAAGCTTTGCATAGCAGGTCCTAAGGCCTACTCTAAAATTTTAACTAAAATACTACAAAGTCATGCTAAAAGTTTATTCCTTATGACATAGGATATTTTTGCAGTTACGACTAAAACAAAATAAACCAAAAATAGATATATACTGCAGCCAAATCCTGAGATAATTACTGAGTTTAAAGTGCTACCAAAAGAATTCTTCCATGTATTAAATTGCTTTTTCGCAGTGGTGAGAGTATACACTGAGGTTCATTTTCCTCCTTTTCTTTCTTTGATTACTTAGTTGCTGTTACTGATACAGTATGATATATATTAGATTAATGACTTAAACAGTAAATATTTTCTAGTTTATTAGTTACTTTCAGATTTTGAGACATACTTCTCTTTTTTGCTCCTCACACAGTATCAGATTTCAGGAATTTGGGGAGTTTGAGTTTTCTTCAGTGCTAACCTTAATGAAGACATTTGTTTGTCTTCAACAGATCTCGCTTCCCAGGAGTATCAAAATGCACCCAGTACAACCTAAGTCCTAGTATAATGAGTTACATTGCTCCTTCGCGCCCACTTTGACCAAAAAATGATGACTGAGGAATTTGGCATTTGTTAAGCATTTGAAGCTTCTACAGAAATGTAAAAACCTCTTTCTACGTCCCAAATATTCCCACACGTTGTTGAGTGTTTTGCACATACGTAAGCATCCTCTTATGATCACTGGAAGACTTTTTTTCTTCTGTTAATGTTTTCATACAAGCTCTGAAAACAGTCTACATGAAGTCTTTTACCTCTGAAAACTCTAGAGAGTGTGCTAGAAACCCCTGCTTGTGGTAACCAGCAGTCCTGAGCCAAGGCAACATACTCAGCAGATCCAGATTCCTTTTATGCTTTTGCTTTTTTAAATAAAAAAAAAAAAAACAAATCCACAAAAAACCAGTAACATTAAAAGTAAGTATAAACAATGCACTTGTAAAAGAAAAAATGCTTAACTGTTTACAACAAGGCTAAATCTGAACTACGGCCAGCTGACTTACTTTAGTCTCTCACTGTATTGTTGGGTGCATTTCTCAGACAAAACCCTGTCATTGTGGAGCACTGCTAGTTTTCACAGCCAACCTGTATTCTGGAGTTAGGCCCAACAGACCTAATCTCTTTCCCTTTCACTTATGCACTCCTGAAAATAACTTTTAATCTATCCAGAAGACATTTTTGACACCTTGACATTTTTCACTCTTTGGCATTACGTTAAGCATTGCTTCACCACTTCAGATGTTACTTTGTTAGACAAGGTTAGCCTGCAATAGTAATCAGCCACACTTCAGGATCTGTGATAATAGAAAAGGAAAAAAAAAATTTCTTCTAAACACATAAAAAATGAAAGATTTTCACAGAAATATTTTCCCATGAGTTTTAGCTGCTAAACCACCCACAGCCCAAGAACCATCCATCTGAGAAGAAGATACGACCTTCTACTCCGCATGCCTTTCATCTTGGTCATGCTTTGTGGGTACTTTTATAAATCTAACAACTGAACCTTCCCATATCATGTCAAATATGTCACATATATTGTAAGGAAAGAAGGTACAACACTGGGTGTTAGATGCTTTTTCAGCCTTTATCACCTACTTGCCAGCACGTTGCCACATTCCAATTCTCTGCAGGTTCACCTGGATGCCCAGCATTACAGACCAAACTGTCCCACCACTGGAACAGAAATTAGTCACACTACGTAAAGTTAAAAATCTGTGAAAGTAGAGATCATTGCCTTGATCCTCCTCCCTCTACAATTTTCCATAAGGCTGTAACACTAGACAAGCACCATCAGTAAGCACTTTGAGATTTTCTTTATAAAAGCTCTGTTAGGAAACTTAAAGTGATCTGTATATTAAACTTTCCATGATTACAGTGACTGCAAAATATTTGTGTTCTGAAGAGCTGTAAACCAAGAGCAAAAATAAGCAGTGCTGTAGCTAGCTAAGGCACAAAACTGATCTGATCCAGAAAAGAAATCTCCTGTGATTTTATCAGCTCCAACCAGTTACCACTACCTACTGACAAAATAAATGAAAGCAGAACAGTGTCTCAAAAGTGCACTATGTAGGCCATAACCTTTTTTTTTCTTTAATAACTAGACTGGTACATCTAGCTACAAAAACACCTCTATTTCATTGTTTAATGAGTCACCTCTAGGCCCATTAGAACATGGGAACTATGTATACGAACTTAGTACTCCTACAGATCTACTAAATAAATGATGAACACTAATTTTAAAGGGCTATTATTATTAAAAAAATAACAATATGGTGAGATAGAGACAGTGCAGTGCCTGTATCTTTCCACATGTATGTTTTTTGTGGGTGTTTACCAGAAAGTAAGCCTTCGTATGAGCACAGATAACCACACAGACACATACAAACATACATCCACCTAGATTTATACTCAATCTTGCTAAGTAAGTCCGCATTTCTGAGACATATGACAAAGAATATTTAACCATATTGCCACTACAACAGTACTGGAAACAACCACAATCAATGTCTCAAAACTTCCAGAGTAACATTTGGCTTGAAGTTTTCTGAGGAGAGAAAAAAATAAATCTTCAGACTCAATGGACATTACGTCAACTGCACTACCTGCAGGCTCAATCATGACTTTTGACAGCAATTACGCAAACCTTCAGGTACTAGGAAATACTCGGAAGAATTCAAAAATTTGCCAAAGAAAGATTGCTGCACATGTTCACAAGCTATTTCTGAGTTACACTCTATGCAATAGTTTTGACTTCACTGATGCTGCATCAGGCATTAATCAGCAAAATTTCTGGCTCATTATCTTCAGTTAATTTTAGTGAGTCCTGCTTATTAAGCAGGGTTCATTCCCCAATTCTCTAAGTTGAAATTAAGCATTTAAAATAAAAACTAATCTCATACTGAGGCATCACTGCCCACTTGCTCACCAGATAAAAATATAATGTTATGAGGAGGAAAACCTGCATTTGGGGCCAATCACAGCAAGTCAAGAAGCAAAAAAGAAAGTCTAGAAAAAATTATTTTTATCATCAAATCTATGACATATTTTGCTAGTTTTCCACCCATCGTTTCACACTTCTAAAACTACACAGTTGTTACTAGATATCTTTTTGGCTGACAGTGAGTTAAGTGAAAAAGTTACCATCCACAACCTGCCCCAGTTCCTCATTAACATCCTTCTTCTCCACATGTTGCTGCCTCCTCAGATCCGCTAGCTTAACTGCCTGCATAGCCAGTTCTGGTGCCAGTCAAAACATTTAGTATCAGATTAAATTTTGTTTTTAAATGGAGGTTATTTGACAGAGACAAGTTAAGGAGAGGCTACAGATGCAATTCTACTGTCAGACGGGATATAATAACTTCTGGCAGGATGTGGTGAGGTAGGCTTGGAGCTGTAATCTTTCCACCAAGCTCAGCGGCAACGAAGACAGCATTTCAGACCACAGCGTTAAAGTTTTGGAGGATAGATGAGAGGAAGAAGTGGCAGAATACCAGTGACGCAACAGTAAACTTTCTTAGAGACTGGCTATGGCTTTAAGAAAAAAATCTGTCTCATGGAACTAAAAAAGAGACCAAAACTCCTCAGTTTTCTATGCTATCTTATGTTTATGGAATAGCCAAAACCAGTAAAAATATGAAATCAGGAGGACTCTCACAGGGCAGGTGGCGGCATTTACTAAAACTATATCCTTACAAGATAAGACTTATTCCAGGACTGGCCACATGCATACAAGGAAGCTTGTTTGAAGCTCTTACTAAACCCAGCAGCATTTAAAATTTACTATCCAACCAAGAGATGGTGCTGTGAGTAGGGTTCCTTAAGGAGACAGTCCAGATACTTTTACCTCTGGGCTTCCCAATTCTTCCCCTTCCTCAGTCATCTTACGGCCACAACAGCTGCCTCCAAGGCTTATGAGTTGGGTACATGTAAAGCCTGTCTCTAAGAGCCCATTTGTTGCCAAGTCCTACAGACCCAGCGGTCAAAATCAGGCAGCGGTTCAGCCCCTTTGGATACTTTATCTAACCAAGATCGATCATTAAATGTAAGTAAATGTTGCCTTCTACACAAGCTAAAAATTGCTATGTTGCACCGAGTAAGGAAACAGGAATTCACCTTCTTCTTGGGCTCCAGACCAGTGCTCTAGCCAGAAGGCTGTGCTTCTCCTCTCCGCTTAGTTCAACTAAAATTCATTCTCTGCTCATTTCACAACACCTAGAAATGAAAAAGAAGATCTTACTGAGATAGCATGGGAAATATTAATTTAATTTTGTCCCTTTTCAATAGCTGGATTAGGAGGTGTTTTGTAGGCCTGGTTCTAGACAGGAGATAATAAATTTCAGATGGGAATATCAAAGGCACTTGCAAAGCAATGTTATTGCGATGCTAACTCTGCATCTTTAACTCTTAAAATTATAAAAAGGACAGGTAGTCACTAACAAACACCAGAGATATGCCATGTTTTCTTTCTCTAGGGTCAGCAATCTGTAATAAATTCAAACAGATGACACACTCCTTCCATGGAAAAAGAAAGAAAAGGTAAGAGTGAAGTAGCTACTTTCATATTTCTGTCTGGATAGAACACACTCTAATCCGATTTCTCTGCTGGGAAGAAAAAAAAAATCTAAATTACCCTTTCTCATTCAAAAAAGTAGAAAAAAATTAGGGGTTTCTAGGAGACACTGCAACAGCAAAAATGATACAGTATACTTGCCGCTTCTAAGAAGTAGAAACATTTGATTATTTTGAAGTAGCTGGCCAGAGCTGGCAGTTGAACTCAATTACGATTCCATCAGGTGCCAGCTGATACATTCAATAGTGTTTGAGAGAAGATGAAATACAGTAGACCATGCAAATCATAACAGAAAGTAATCTCACTAAGCTGATACCAAGCCACTCCTTGCCTAAGAATAGGTCTCACATTCCAGATAAAGAAAATTTAAAACATTAACACTAAAGGATGAAATCACCTTAGCAAAATAATTTAAAAATACTTTTGTTTTAAAAGCACACTCCCACGGAACTTAAAGTGGACAAACATATAACATGGTATTCTCCTTGAAAAAGATCACAAATAATAACGAAGGTGGTATCTTGGCAAATGCAATGTCCACAGTGTTTTCTGTGTCCATCTGCAAGAGGCCTGTTTTCTCTATGCTATTTAGCATATGTTGGGGGGAGATAATAATAATAAGGTTGTCTGAGATTTCTCCAAAGGCTGCACAATGAACTACACATGTAGCATTTACTTAGGATTATCAAATGCAGCTGCACTGGAAATTAGGAAAATACTGAACATACACAGAAGTGAAGCAGTAGTCTCAGTCCTTCAGGGTGGTTGGTGCTTCCTTTTGCTTAATGCCAGCTAGGCCCCAACCCACCAAGAAAAGCACCACAGATTAGTATTTTCTGCCAGGCCACACTCTAAATTAACGTTCTTAATTGTAGTGGCATGCTGCTCAAGGGCAAAAAAATAATTCTAAACTCAGAGAAATCAGAAGAAGGACTTCAAATTCTGCCCTCCTAAATAAGAGGATTAAATGAGAGGGTTATCTTAAAAATTAAGTTAATATTTTAATTGCACAAAGAAGCTTTTTCTCATCATTATTTTCTAGAATGCTCTGTTGTCCAAGTCATTTTGCTTCAGAGAGCTTCAATTTCTTTCCTTCAGGTACCACTCCAGTGCCAAAAAGATCTTTGGTCCTCCTGGTAATCAGACTCTATTTTCTCTATGTTACCCCAAGATGTCATAAACATTTTGCTTCACCTCTGCAGGTTCATCTTCTCCTTTGGCCTTAAAGACATCAAACTCTATAAATCAATTCTGCTCTTGCCATTATGACAAGCAAGCCCTACTTATCCTTCTTGTGGCTCCAAGTCTTGAATTTTTCCGTCCACTAATGCTCTTACCTCTCCACAAACACTCCTGTTAAGTCTCTGTAAAAATATATATTTCTGCAAGAAGGGGACTTTGCTTCATAATTGGTGCAGGTAAAAAAGTATCCTCCAAAAGTAAGTCTAATTCTCTAATCTGGTTTCTCCAGTTACTGAAGTTTGGAGTGGAGTTCACATCCAAGGTGACTAGAAATGAGCACTTAATAGATGCAATACAGTTCCATGTCAAGACTATTAAAGAAGTATATTGCTACAGACTTAGAATTGGATTTGATCCCTGTGAAATCGCCATATAAATCCACAGAACTCAGCACATTATTATTTTTAAAAAATAGCAAATGATAAAGTAAACACTTACTGCAAATAGGACTGAAGACTGGACAATAACAGCAAAAATGTAGGTTGAAAGGAACTTTTGGAGATCGTCTAGTCTAGACTCCTCCTCAAGGCAGGGCTGCTTCCAAGTTAGGTTGGGTTGCTTTAGGGCCTTGTCCAGATGAGTTTTAAAAACCTCCAGAGATGAGGTCCCTCTCTAAGCAACCTGTCCCAGCGCTTAACCTCGCTCCCTGTGAAAAGCTGTCTCCTTACATCCAACGGGACTTTCCTTCATTGACACTTGTGGCCACTGTCCCCTGCCCTGTTGCTGTGCCCAGGAAAGCCTGAATCTGGCTCCTCTACTGCTCCTGCAACCAGCTCCCTGCAGTGCCTTCTCTCTCATCTCCTGACAAAACAGATCCTCCAGCACCTCAGTGGCCTCCCACTTAACACTTTGCATTTTCTTGACCTCCTTCTTGCTTTGGAGCACTGCAAAGTGGGCACGGCTGTCCTGCTGCAATGGAAGAGGAGAATCCCCTGCCCTGACCCGCCGGGCGCATGGCTGCCTTGCCTGTAATTCACTGCCCACCAGATCCCCATGTCCTTTTCTGCAGGACAGTTGCCAGCTGGGCCATAGTGTTGCACTGGGTAACGCCAAACCAAGTGCAGGACTTCTGCTGAGCTGTCTCTGTGAACAGTATTTACAGAGTCTCACGACAAGTAGTCCTGTCCTAAGAAACTTAAGCCTAAACTAGGTGAGACAAGTAGATGAGACAGGACGAAAAAAAACTGCTCAAGAAGGGCAAGCCATTAAAAAAGAGGCCAGTTAAAAGTTTTGAGCAGGATTCAGAGGGAGCATAAAGACAAATGCAAATTCAGGAGATTCTGTTCAAGGTGTGGGAGACAGATAAGTGAGAGACTCAAATCCAGGAATGGGTGATACAGATAAATAAAGCAATAGTATTAGAGTGTTACCTGGCCGTAAGGCGCATGAATAGAAGAACGATTGAAAGCAAAATAAGATTATGTACAACCTTAGGCACGCAGCTCACCTCTTCATTCAGTTATTTATTTCTTCACTTCTGAGATTCCAATTAGGCAACATCAAAGATACCACAAACCACTTTAGGTATAAAAAGGTCTTCAAAAGGAAAAGTAGTACTGCAGTCTGTCGGAGCTACCTGACAAAGAAGAGTTCAATAATCCTCTACTGCACTTGAGCAATAAGAAGTGAGAACTATAACCTTAAAATACAAGTAATGGAAAGAAATAGGTATGTGCCTGAAAGGAAATCTCAAATTCATCATGCTAAGCTTTCAAAGACAAACTTTAAACAAAATGGAGGTAGCTGAAAATACCTGTTCATTTTGCTTTTGAGAAAAACGAATCTCTCTGGCCTTTAGGCAGTAGAGAATTATGTGGTCTTTCGAACTGAAAAAGTGCAAACTGTAAGGGAACAGACTGAATAAATGTTAAGATGCCAGTCTCACAGGGCCTTTGGGAGCCTACTCAATAACAATATTTTTGAGATGTCTCACACAGGAATGGTGTATTTGTTATAGTTATTTACACCTTGCAGAGTAAGCTAATAAAGATGAAAGGATGTGTTTATGCATTAAGGAACAGAGACAAAGGAAATATCTGCATGAGAACACATAACAGGTATAAACAGGCCAGTCATTTTAAGGTAAGCTGAAAAGGAAAAAAACAAAGCAAAACGTAACAAAAAACTGGTAACTTTTAACTGGACCATAATACAAAAAAGATTAATGTTTTCCACTTAGCATCTTTCAAGTGTTGAAAAATTAGTCTGGTTAGTAGGGGTCTTTCCCTCATGTTGTGGCTTAAGCCCAGCCGGCAACAAAGCACCACGAAGCTGCTCACTCTACTCCCCTCCCCGGCCACAGTGGTATAAGGAAGAGAAAATATAAAGAAAAGCTCGTGGGTCAAGACAAGGACAGGGAGGGATCACTCACCACTTACGGTCATGGGCAAAAAACAGACACAACTTGGGCAAGAAAAAAAATCAATTTAATTTACTACATATCAAAACAAAACAAGGATAATGAGAAGCAAAACCCAACCTTAGAACACCTTCCCTCCAACCCCCTCTCTTCCCGCCTCAGCCCCACTCCTGGTTCTCTCTCCCTCCTCCCCCCGGCAGCGCAGGGGAACAGGGGACAGGGGCTGGGGTCAGTTCTCCACACCTTGTCTCTGCCGCTCCTTCCTCCTCAGGGGGAGGAGGACTCCTCACTCGTCCCCTTCTCCACCGCAGGGTGCCTCACATGGGCTGCAGTCCTTCCCACAGGCCAACCTTCAGTCCCAGCCTAACCCAGCGCGGGCTTCCCCAGTGAGCGGCGGCCATCTTGAGGGGCCTCCACCCCCTGCTCCGGCGTGGGCTCCTCTCTCCCTGGGCTGCAGGTGGGCATCTGCTCCCCCGCTCCCCTCCGTGGGCTGGGGGGACAGCCTGCCGCCTCACCGCGGGCTGCGGGGGCATCCCCTCCTCCTCACTGACCTCGGGACCCGCAGAGGGGTTCCTCTCACATCCCAATCCCCCGACTCACTGGGGGTTCCCCTCCAAAATCTGTTCTCCCAGAGGCGCTACCGCTGTTTCTGAGGGGCTCGGCCTGGGCCAGCGGCGGGTCTGACTCGGAGCTGCGGAAGCTTCTGGCAGCTTCTCACAGGAGCCGGCCCTGCGGACCCTCCCCCGCTACCAAAACCCCGCCACACAAACCCAAAACAGCTCAATTTAGGTAAAGACTTGAAATGCAGAATTCATTTAGTCTTCTCAGCAAAAAGAAACATCCTTATCATAAAAAAGGCAGAGGCAAGTAATTGGATGAACAGTTTCCTAAATATGTAAAGATGATTCCAGCACTACTGTCACAGCTGTTGTAGATGGGACAAGGGTGGTATCCAACATCCAAAAATGAGACGTATACATCTAAGAAGGCTTCTTGAGTAAGCCCGATGTCAACCCTGCTGCAAAGACCTGCTTCCTGACTACATGTTTTCTGTGCATTTTGTTCAGGCTACAATAATGATGGTAGCTGTGGAGAAGCCCCTTGGTTAGTATGATGGGAAGGTTAATACCAACAGAAGCCATCTCCATTGCAGAAGTTCTTCCTGTGCTGTTGAGCAGGTGTTTGGGGGTTGTGTGGTGGAGTTTTCGTAGCAGGGGAGGGGCTGCAGGGGTGGCTCCTGTGAGAAGCTCCTAGAAGCTTCCCTGGCTCCAAGTCAGAGCTGCCTCTAAGTCAGATCCACCTCTGGCCCAGGCCGAGCCCATCAGCGACGGTGGTAGTGCCTCTGGGAGAACAGACTTAAGAAGGGGAACCTGCAGTGGAGAGAGGGGTGGAATATGAGAGAAGCCCTTGTGCAGACACCAAGGTCAGTGAAGGAGGAGGGGGAAGAGGTGATACCCCCGCAGCCCGCAGTGAGGCGGCAGGCTGTCCACCTCCCAGCCCACGGAGGGGAGCGGGGGAGCAGATGCCCACCTGCAGCCCGGGGAGAGAGGAGCCCACGCCGGAGCAGGGGGGTGGATGCCCCCCAAGATGGCCGCAACTCCATGTGGAAGCCCGCGCTGGAGCAGTCTGTGCCTGAAGGACTGCAGCCCGTGGAAAGACCCACGCTGCAGCAGTTCATGAAGAGCTACAGCCTGTGGGAAGGACTCACGTCGGAGGAGTTGTAGAGGACTGTCTCCTGTGGGAGGGACCCCACGGAGGAGCAGGGGAAGAGTGCAGAGTCCTCCTCCCCCTGAGGAGGAAGGAGCAGCAGAGACAGCGTGTGGCGAGCTGACCCCAACCCCCATTCCCCGTCCCCCTGCGTCGCTGGTGGGGAGGAGGGAGAGAGAACCAGGAGTGGAGCTGAGCCCGGGAAGGAGAGAGGGGTGGGGGGAAGGTGTTTTAAGATTTTATTTCTCATTATTCTGCTCTGATTTGATTGGTGATAAATTAAACTAATTTCCCCAAATCGAGGCTGTTTTGCCTGTGTTGGTAATTGGTGAGTGATCTCTCCCTGTCCTTGTCTCAACCCACGAGCGAGCCTTTCATTATATTTTCTCCTCCTCACCCCACCAGGGAGGAGTGAGCAAGCGGCCGCATGGTGCTTTGTCGCCGGCTGGGCTTAAACCATGACAGCAAGAGTGCCAATAAAAAGCTGAGGCCCTTGGCCGAGGACCTAAACGCATCTCAAGGTTGGGATCCAACTCAGTATGCAAATGTATTTTGCCCTGGTGAGCCAACATTAAGCAGAAGATAGGTATAATTTTCAGTATCTAGTATATTGCTCATAATATCCTAAAAATAATTATAAACACTGATTATTGGGTCTGAGCCTGTAATCCTCTTTAGGAGTAAGATACCTACTGCATAAATAACTTCTTGAGAAAAAAAAGATCAACTTCGTTATGTGGCAACCTGTAAAACTAACTACATCTTGTGAAAAGAGAAAAATAAGGAGGCATAAAGGAGCTGACTCTAATTGACACCTTTACTACAATAATCTGGAACAATACTTCAAGAGGAGCAAAAAACAGGTTTAGTCATGGCCTTCTTTTCTTGCATCGTATAAAAAAAAAGTTTTCAATCTTTCTTAAATGATGTCTTTTTACTTCTTTATTGAATTCTTTATTTAATCTCTTTTATCCTTTCCTTTCTGCTCTTTTTAAGCAATTGCTAAAATTACTCAGCAGAATTGCACATCAGGTATACAGTACTTCCTGTCATTGGCATGAGATATATGGGAGATGGGAGCTTAAGAGGCCAGTCATTATGTGCAGTCCATAAGCTAACATTTCCTGCAGACAAAATATGTTCACAGTTATAGCAGGGATGCTGCCAAATTTGATTTAAACTATCCATTTAAAGTTCTTTGTTTCTGCCACTAATCAAAGTCCATCTCTGTTCCAAATATAATGTTCTCTAATGTCAGGTATATTGAGGACTCCACCAAAATGGAGCAAAGAACTTGGACCTCTAATGTAGCTACAGCTAAAATACAGACAGAGGTGAAAATACAGAGTGGGCAGTAATGAAAAAGTCATGAAAAAGTATAAAGACATGAGGAAAAAAAGCAGGGAGTTGGGAAGACAAAAACTCAGCAAGAACGATTGTCCCATCCTCAACAGCAATGGAGGTTTGTGCTTCCCCACCTGAGTGGTAACTGTCTAGTGCACTGGGACTCAGCAGGAACCCACACCTGAGTTAGCAGGCATTACAATAGTCTGCCTAGGAGCAGGTTAGCCTTACCCTTACCTATCTACTGTTTGCATCAGCCAACAAGTAATTGCTATGTACTTGTAAGTTCAGTAAACTCCTGCTTGCAAGTCTGTGGATAGTAAAAGATGTTCAAATAAAAGTGACACAGTAGAGGAAGGGTACAGAAAATAAAGGTACAGTTTGATTAAAGAGCTATCTATCAGTTTGAATTTACTAATATTGCAGTTTTTAAACTAAGAAAATTAAGGTGGCCTTCCGGTTTCACAAAAGATAAACAACTTTGCCACATCGGGAAATCAGCTCATATTTTTAAGTCTGAATGTTGATAGAACACTGTTTTTCAAACAGTTTGCTTCGTTTTGAAGCTGCTTATGTGGCAACGTCAGGAGATGATAAAGAAGAGCAAAGTGTTTCCCTTTAGGGCTAACACCGTATGTGGACATTACAGGAATGTCATTATCAAAAGCTTTGGTGTCACAACAATATCACCAGCAATCTACAAAGATTGACTAGACAGACTGACAGGCTTAAGACCTTGTCTACAAATCAATTTGTATGGCATTCAGTTTCTAGTTCTCCTTTTCCTGAATACAGTGATGCCAGAGTGTCGACGATCCTCAGAAGACAAAACCCAATTCTATTTTAAAGTTCCTCTATTTAGTTTACAGATGCCATAAACTTACCTAAATATTTATTAATATTTTTCAAAAAACATAAACCTGAATCGGAAAGCTGTAGATTTGGAGGGGGTTGCGTACCAAATCACATTAATTCACGAGCTTTAATTTTAATTAATACACTGAAGTCCGGAACAAAATATTTACAAGCTGTCCTTTAATATAAGAGTCTTTTAATAAAACCACTCATCTTTCACCTGGTATGAAATATGAATGCTAAGTATAGAAGCATCCATGTTTTTGGATTTCTGCAAATTTAAGAAAAGTAATACCCTGGTTTTAAAATCAAAATTACAACTATATGTTGCAAATAAGTACGTGCACACGAGTCCCAAAACGTGCACATCCATTTAAATGAGCCACATGCACGGGGACATTCTTGAGTTTTGCTCTGCAGGGGAGTCACAACACTCATTAAAATATAATAAGCTCCACAATGAATAGAGCAAGTGCTCATTATAATGTAATGAGCAATAATTATCACACAATGGTCCTGTGGAGTAAACTCATTCCATTCTGAGAATGTTATACCTTTTTTCTTAAAAAAAAAAAGCATAAATGGGAGCTTCTCCCATCTCTGTTCAGAACTAGGAAACATATAGGCATGTTGACATGACATAGTATATTTGACCAAACACACTACCATAATGTAACAACAGAAGCCAAACTGACTTCAGTAGCACAATGGGCATTAACAGCTTTAGGAAATCAGTCCTCACCTGACCTTATATAGTCTGAAACAGCTCAAGTTCATTAGCCTTCAAGCGACAATGCAAGGCTATATAATCAACAAAGCTCTTCCTGCTGGCTTTGCTTGAGAGGTATTTACAAACCTCCTGAATAGGTTTCTGTCTAGGAGGCTACTTTTCAAAGACATGTACAAAGGAACATCCCTCTGGTAATCTTTTCCATTCATCTGCCTCATGGCTAAAGAAAGATTATCGAAATAAAGGTGCCCTATTTTTCTTTCCCCACATCCAGCCTGTTACTCCCCACATTTTCACTGCATTAGATCCAGAACTTCCCAAACCGTCATATAAAATGACATAGCTCTCTCATCTCGCAGAAAGTTAACCCAAGAAACAAACAAACCAAACCAAACCAAACCAAACCACCCACCCCCCCGCCCTTCCAAACCCAAGCCCTACCAAAAAGCAGCAACTTGTTGGCTGGGTCATCTTGCATAAATTGTCCATAAGCTCCTCTGTGCTCTCAGGCTCCCTTCTCTGGTAACACACATCCATCTACTGACACACATCCACTACCTTTTTCACCTACAGTATAAAACATGGCTGGTATTAGCATGATGCAACTGTTCCAGCTGGATCTGAGAAACAGAAAGGCCTCCTCTAGGACAATATTCATGTAACAGGATCACTCCCTCCAAACCCTCTAAACCTAGAGCGTCCAATTTACAGCACACAAGCCACATGCACCACCAGGCCAACGTGTTTATATCCCAGCAGCAAGCCGGGGACTGATCCATGGTACTCCACCGGCACTGGCGACCTGCTCCCTATCTATTGCCCATAACGTGCCTGGTAAACACCTGGGAAGAAGTCGCTGCTGCATAAAGGCACTTCTAGCAGCAGGTCACATCATCTGCTCCAGGAACAGTGTCCTGGTTTCGGCTGGGATAGAGTTCATTTTCTTCCTAGTAGCTGGTATAGTGCTATGTCTTGGATTTAGTGTGAGAAGAATGTTGATGACACTGATGTTTTCAGTTGTTTCTAAGTAGTGTTTAGACTTAGTCAAGGGTTTTTCAGCTTCTCATGCCCAGCCAGCAAGAAGGCTGGAGGGGCACAAGGAGTTGGGAGGGGACACAGCCAGGACAGCTGACCCAAACTGGCCAAAGGGATATTCCATACCATGGGATGTCACGTCCAGTATATAAACTGGGGGGAGTTGGCCAGGGGACTTCACGGCCTGGGGACTGGCTGGACACTGGTCAGCGCGTGGTGAGCAATTGTGTTGTGCATCATATTCTATTATTATAATATTATTATTGTTGTTGTTTATTTTGGTTGTTGCTGTTATTGTTGCTGTTATTATTATTTTCCCTTCCTTTTCTGTCCTATTAAACTGCCTCTGGCTCAACCCATGAGTTTTACTTCTTTTTTTTTGATTCTCTCCGCCATCCCTCTGGGTGGGTGGGGAGTGAGCGAGCGGCTGCGTGGAGCTTAGTTGCCGGCTGGGGTTAAACCACAGCAAACAGTAATCACCTTCCCACCACACTGCTTCCTGGGGCAACTCTGGGGCACCCACCATGTTAATGCACTGTGAACCTCATGCCTAGGATAGCTGTCCTGAGAATATACAGAAAAACAAATAAATCCAGTTTATTTAGGAAAAACTAGACCTCGTATGAATCAATTGTACCATGAATACTTTGCAGTCTTTACCTGACACTGAAAGCAGCTCAACCAGCCAGAAATGTTGAGTGCCACTTGAAAACATATGTTTGCTTGCAGATTGTCTTACCACTTTCCAAAACCACTTAGAAGGGTTTCTAATACAAAGCTATGTTGGATTTCAAAGCGCTAGTTGTGCATTCATGGAAATTGAATGAGTATAAGAACAAACATTACATTTCTTCAGCAGTTTTTTAAAAGAAGTCTTAGACGGTTCACAATTAAAAAAAAAAACAGAAAAAAAAACAACTTAACATACAATGCTAAATGAACTGATTATTTTATACCTTCTGCCATGCAAATACAAAAATATTTAAGATGTCTCTAGGCTGAACAGGCAAGATAATAACTCTCAGCTCAAATTCCCTAATATGAATGCAAGAATTTGTGCTTTAATGAATGGCAAATACATAACAAATTTTCTTCATCAGCAAAGTGTGTGGAAATTGCATGTAATAAATGATGTGTAGCTTTTTTTTGTGACTCCAGTAAGAAGACTTATTATTTATGAGAAAGAACAAAATGTAAAACATAAAAGAAAGTGATTGAGGACTGTAATCCAGACATAAATTAGTTTCCTTTTTATTTTTAAATATTGGCAGTTCCCATGGGCAGTTAATAGCTGCCATGCTAGAGTGCTGCTCATATGCCCTAGTTTTATTCCACCTCTCCTGAAAGCCAAGATTTTACGCTTAGAAGAGTCAGCAGTTCCCAGGTGCTAATACAATATATCAGTGTTAAAAATACCTTCCTACAGTCAAATGAAATCCTTCTCACTATTGAACAAACTAAAGGCGCTACCTCCCTTTTAGCAGCTACTTCTTCCTTCAAATACGCACAAACACATGCACATACACTCCAACACCCTCAAAATTAATAGCAACACTCTTCCTGTCCTGCTGTTATCATTTAATATGTATAATATGACTGAAATAACCAGGGAGCTGCTAAAGTCCTGTGTACAGCCCCCATCAGTTAATATTTAAAATAAGGAAACAATAACTAGACATGATTTGGGGTTTAGGAACTAACCACTAGACAATGGGGCTTTATGTTTATGTCAGAAAAGGTAAGGGATTGTGGTCTGGAAAATAAACCTTGAAGAACCGCTTGGAACCGCCAAGATTAGGGAAGAAGTAGGTAAAAGGTAATTCCTACCCAGGAAGATTGCGACCACCAACTCAAATGATATCACCTACTCAAAAGAAGACAATGAAGGAAGGAGACAGAGTCTGTGCACTGATTTACATGAGGGGCAAAGAAGAAAGAACCAATCTAAGGAAAATAACAATGAATATGTATTAGTTAAGTGTGTAAATGTGAGCATTTTTGAGACAAGGGTGTGCTGTCTTGAGACAGGCACCCATTCATGCACATCAATGAAATTAATTTGAAAATACCTCTACTCTGTGCGTTACTGGCTTGCACACTGGGTAAATGAACCCTGTTTGTGGGACAACACTGCCACCATTGCTAAACTATTAAAATTTTTACTAGTTATAGGAAGGTTGTCTAATGAAGGAGCACTTGCACTTTACAAATAGTACTGAATTCACTGGGACAGGGTCTCAAACCTGGTTCTGAATATCTCAGATGCTTGCCCTACTACTATGGAGATAGTCTCTATGTTGCTGGGGTTTTTTTAATTATTTATTCTATCCATTTGAGTACCATCAACAGCAGAACATGACAGAAAGTTTGACTGAATCCTAGCTAGAAATCCGAGCCTGAGAAATTTCACCCCCTGCCCCAATTCCAAGCGTCAGCTTAAGCCTCATTCCAACAACTGCCCTATACAGAAATAGTGTTTACAAGGAAAAGACAGAACATAAATATTTCCTCTGGGCAAGGCATAATTACTGATAATGAAAAGCACTTCATAGTCTCTTGGACCAAAAGATTTTCATTCACAGCTCTCCCACCACCCAATAAAAGTGTGAATTAAACAGAATTCAAATCCAAATGTATAACTTTGTTATTAAATATATTACTCATTTGGTTAAGTAGTCTAATCATAGAATATTATTCAAAATAAATCATTTAATATAATCATGGAAATGCACATTCCCATCTGTGAAAATAGGCAGACTTGGGTCAAAGAATACTTCATTGTACCACCACATGATGTGTTCAATAACTTTTACATGCTTTTAACAGTACCAAGGATCGTTCTTTTTTTAAAAAGCCAATTTCCATTTCTTTGTACCTTCCCAAAGAGTATGTGTGTGCATGCGTAACCCTATATGTATCGCTGTGCCTATTAGGGCTTAATGGCAATTAATTATGAAACAATACAGTGCATGATGGAGACACTGGACCAGGCTGCTCAGAGAAGTTGTGGATGCCGCACCATTGGAAGTGTTCAAGGTCAGACTGGATGGAGCTTTGAGCAACCTGATCTGGTGAAAGACATCCCTGCCCATGGCAGCGGGGTTGGAACTGGATGATCTTTAAAGGTCCTTTCCAACCCAAACCATTCTGTGACTCTATGATACACCTGGAAATACCAAAACAGGGAGTCAACCAAACACAGAGTTGGTTGTTTCCAGTAGGAATACTGCACAGGGAGAAGACATAATGGGCAGTGTTTAGACCACCTGCATTTAGGCATGTACTTCAGTTCAAGCTACCTATGTCACCAGCAGGGAGAGGCAGGTTTCTCCACCAAACAGTTCAAAACTATTCAAGTGCAAGACCCCACCACAGCGCATGAAAAACCTGAAGCTGGCTGATTTGCAATGCCAAGTCCACCGCCCCCGCGGGTGGATCGGCTGAGGACACAGCAGTCCTCAGTTCCACCTCCAGCAAACTGTGCTATGGAAAAGCATGCCCATCCTATCGCCTCGCTCCTTCCATCTGCTAAGTCAAGATGATGTGACTGATCCCTCTTGTAAAGGACTTTCAGGGTTCAATATTACAGACTATGCAGTACTACACACACCAAAAAATCTCAAAGGTTGCTACAGTCCTATGGTAGAAATGCAGCCAGTACCTGAGCTAGCTTGGGTATTTTTATATGATGCTTCACAAACACCCTTTAAAATTTGTCCATTTAAGCACTGGACAAATTGAAACCTAGGTAAGGTGGAGTGAGGATGGAAGAAATATGTCTGTGACCTAAATATATCCCCCCTTGCAAGAATATTTGCTTAAAAGAATCAAATAGTTTCATGAAGAGTGGGGAGCCAAGTTTGTAATTGTAAAATAACTCTCCGCCTTTTCTATGATAACAAACCCAGCCTTAACTCTGTTCAGGTTTGAAGTAATTCCACAGAAATAAAAATGGCAATTGCCATCATGCAAAATCACTATTCTTACAGGCCTCCGGCATCTGTTCAATGTATTTTCAGTATACAAGAACTGCAGATGTGTAAACGCCACCAAGTTGCTTATCAATTACTTATAGAGCTACATGACTATGTTATTCTGGTTGTGCTCAATGCACAAAAACATTATTTAAAAACAACCAACCCCAAAACAACAACTCTCCCCCACCCCCCCAAAAAACAACAACAACAAAAAAAACCAACAGCAAAACAACCAAATAGGAGGTGAGGCTTATGCATGAGACTTGGGGGATTTGAAGGGCATCTAGCAACTGTAGCAAGTGTAAAGTTACCTCACTCCCTTCAAATCCCCAACTGGTTTCATTTAAATTCCTGTTGGTTCTCCACCTGCATATTAAGACCAGCACAAAAAGTAATGGTACATTATTTAAAGCATCTCAGTATCAGTAGTTTGTTTGATAAAGCCTGTTTTGGAGGAAAAAAAATCTCATTCTGCCAGTCTTCCTTCTCCCTTATGGGAGACATGATTATTTCGGCTCCCAATTCAGGAGCTTCTTAAAAATTCTACTTCAGTTCTTGGATTGAATTTTCAAACTCCATGCAGCTTCGTTTGCTGGAAATGGATAGCCAAATTGTGTTTATAATCAAAACTGATTTACAGAGTAATGAAGACACTAACACTTCAGTATTAAGCTCTGCAATATTTCTTTAAAACAACATTGTACAATATTCGTTCTGTAATTATTGTTCAATGTTCATGTCATACATGAAGTTACAGAGTGCTTCAGGGACTTGTCTAAGATTGCCCATCAAGTAAGTGGTGAATTAAAGCACTTCACCCTGATTTATCACTGGACTACACTCTCTTGAAACTAGAACACTGTTGACCAAGGAAATTAAGTTTTCTACTATAATTAATGCTAGTGAGGTTTACATTCTACATTATATAAACCTTTGTAGGCAATTTGGGGGTTTTCATATTATTTCCGCTTATGACCTTCATATATGCATCTCCTTCCTCTAGGAGAAGATGAATAGAATCTATTCTATGAATAGAATCACTTTATATTGATTTTTTTTTTTTTTTTTGCTATGTATTTCCTCCCCTTCCTGTCATGTAAGTTGCCACCTTTGTTTTGCATTGCCTACAAGCAAACTGCCCCAAAGTGTCCTGCTGGCTGATTAGCTTAGGCCCCTTTGCAGGACAGGTCGGCCAGAGCTAACTAGCTGTTAACTGTCCAAGCTGGAGCTCATGTTCATCTGCATGGAACAGATGACTCACTGGTATTTAGCTGGTTTGATTCAATCTGATAACACTGATAATTTTCAGCACCACTTGTATTAACAGAAACGTAGTGCTTAATGAGAGCAGGAGCTTCCAGACCTAGAACAGGATTTTTCATACCCTTCAAATTTCATTTATCAGCCTGAGATGTAGGTTGAAGTCTTCCATATAACCATATTGGGAACTAACAACTCAATTACTCACATTTTAAATGTGTTATTTTTCTAGTTGTTGATAAATATCCAGTCCTTATTAAACCAGTGATTAAACTTAAACTGAGTTCAGAGACAATTTTTTTTTTAATTTTTTTGTAATCACTTTTAAATACAGATTGTTCCCTGAAGGGGAACAATACATAAATGTTACGCACCACAGGAATGTCAGTACTAGCACAGTAACAACTGTACCTCTCTGGCACGCACACATACACTCTCACACACTTATTTTGGATGTTGAAGACATTTATCCCCAGTTGTTTTATAACATTGCATATGTTCACCGGAACTATTACCACGAGCCAGCACAGCATGCACCAATAAAGTGGTTGAGTTAGAGTCTCTGCATTGCAGGACAAAAACACTAGACAACAATAATTTTAATGTAGGTAGTAAAGAATGCTGCTCTCAAATTAAACTACTTGAGGAATTAAACAGGTCAAAGTATAAAAACTTCAACTGGCATTTTGTCCTAATAGCGGGGTCAGCACTCCTACCCTGGTGAAGCCTTATAGGATCCTCAGCACCTACAAGTGGAAGGAATTTAGTTTTGAATCTCATCTGTAAATGGTTCAGTCAGCAACACAGTGCCCCCTAAGCCACGCTTGTGCACTGGATCTGCTCCCATTTAAAGGCAAGTGTTGTCTGACACACTATTTCTCCTGTCATTTTTTAGAGGGAGAAGGTAACAGAGAATGGGGTGGTTTGGGGTTTTTTTCAGTTTGCTTGTCTGTTTTCCTCAGTAGAAATAAAACAAAGTTATCTATTGGTGTCCTTAAGTAGGATGACTAGTAATTTTAACTAACTACAAAACTATTACGTTGTTTCCATAGGTTCACATTAAAACAAAACAAAAAAAGAGCCACACCTTAATTTGCATTAGGTAACTATAACATACCATGTCTTCTTCAGAAAAGTCTGAAATGAAATATTCTGCCAAAGGCAGTGGAGTAGGTTAGGGAAGCCTTTGGGTTATTTCTCTGTGAGTCTTCTTACCTTTACAGTTAGGCAAAATGCCAAACATATGCCAAACTTTTAAATTAATTTAATATTTCCCCTGAAGACAAACATTTACTATCATCCAGGAGAAGGACAGTTATTGCAGAAGGAAGGCTTCAGTGTTTTCACACAACTGTATATGATTGACTGCAGCAGAGAAGTAAAGCCTTGGAAATGAGGAGCTATGCTTAGTGGCTTGGAATAAAAAATAAAATCTTTACCTTGAATAGAGGCAGTAATTTTATCACCTATGCTAACTGAAATAATAATTTTACCTGTGTTTTCCTTCGTACTTCTTTTGATCACTAAAAACTAATGGGGCATTGATGTTCATGAAATTGGATTTATCCCAAACCCTAATCTGAATGATGAACTACATTAAAATACAAGAAATGTTCACGCTGCTTTACAGAGACCCACTGAGATAAATACATGCAGGGTTGTACATTTGCCACGTTTCACTGGCTTCCATACCCTGTCCTCCCTGTATCTCATCACTCGTGTACACAAACCAGACTCTCTCTTTCACAGGCACACACAGACGCACGCACACAGAGAGGGGTTCAGGACTACCTTGTTTTCAAAGGTACACGTTAGTGAAGTCATCCTGAGGAACTCCTTGCTTGCAAAAACACTCAGTTCCAGACCACTGGCAGGGCAATTGGTGAAAATGTGATGTGAACTAAAGGCACGCTGTAGTTTCCATTCATTAAGAAGGATACCATGGGGGTGGGCTTGGAAGAAATGAAGAGAGGATTCTTTTCTGGCTGTCCATTATTTACAGTGCCCTTTACACAAAGTAAAGTTGGGTCACTGCTTGAGCCTTGACGAGCAGCTAAAGGTAAATCTGAAAGAGGTTGGTTTTGTTTGGTTGGGGTTTTTTTTCCCTGCGATTTCAATCCTCAGTCATCACATAATATTGCAGACACGGGGGAAAAAAAACCAAAACCCACAACTGAAACTGCTATTCAAATATCAAGCTTACTGTTCTCCCCATACAGTCTCACATGGCGTGCTTTTTGCCTAGAGACGCTCACGTATGCGAGTTGAGCTAAAGAATCTGCCTGCCATCCCCACTAAAACGCATCTGCACATTATTCCCGCAAGTTAAGCAGCAGAACTGTAGAATTCCGAGCACGGTCACGCACAGACACACACGCACACAGCCCGCCGCTACCTTGCTGCGCCTGTATTCTGCGGGTCCCCTTGTAATCGCCTCGGATGAGCCAACGCGATCCTGCAGCACCGCACGGGTAAGGCTCGCGTACCAGCGGCAACTTTGAGACGGCCACATTACAGGTTGTGGACCCGCTGCGATAGCGTCAGCGCACGAACCGTTCCGCCCTGCTCGCAAGGCTGTGGCAGCAGCACCGCTGCCCACAAACGTCCCTGTCGCCCCGCACCAAAGTGTCGGTTTCGTTTAAGCCTTACCTTGGCTGACTTGCCCTAACTGGTGACAAGGCACTTTAATTTATAAGAAGCGAACGGGGACTTTTCGCAGGGCCCGGCGGCACCGCTGCTCGCCCGTCCTCAGAGAGGCACCGGCCCCGGCTCCGCGTCCCTCGGAGCCCCCGGCCCCGGGAGCCCCCGGCCCCGCTCCTGCAGCGCCGGCAGCCCGGGCGATTGGCTGCGCCGCCGCCCGCCCCCGCTCCGCTCCCTCCTCCTCCTCCCCCCCTCGCTTCCCCCCTTCTCCGGCACTTCGGGGCCGCACGCAGCCTCCCGCCAGCAAATGGCAGACCCCGGCCGGCGCCGGCGCTCGGCAGGCGGCGGCGATTCCTCCCTCCGTCCCCTCCCTCCCGGTGGAACGGGCGCCGGCACCTCTGCGTCCGCCGAACCGCCCCGCTTCGCGCTTGAGCTGCTGAAGGAGGACGGCTCCGGCTTGGCGACAGCAAACCCCCGAATTCGGTGCCGGGAAGGCGGGGACGGGGACGGGGGGACGGGGGAGCGAGAGGGCTGGGCGGGGGGCGAGGGGAAAGCGGGCTGGACGGCCCCGGGGCGGCAAAGCCGGCGGGGAATTGTCGCCTTTCTGGGCAAAGGCGTCGCAGCCCGCTAAGCGCTCCAGGGCCGGCTCCTTCGGCAGCCAGCCGCGGCACGGTCCGGCGGGGGCTGCCAGATTCGGACCCAACGCTGCCCCTTAACGCTCCTTCCAAGCCTGCTGGGGCACCGGAGCTTTCGCCTTGGCCACCCGGCCCCTTCCAGATCAGCCCCGCTCCTGGAAAGCCTTCCCGCCCTTCGACGCCCCCGTATTCGTATTACCAACGCCATAAACTGTAAGTTGGTGGGTCATTTATGTCCTTGCAGGCTGGTCTGCATCAAGGCAGGCTGGCTGATGCAAAAGCCATTCCGAAATCCGGACCTCGTAGCACAGCTCTACTCCAAACACACCTTACGTGGAATTAAGATTAATGGCATCCTCCTCATTCAGGGTTTTGGCAACGGAGCAAACGTGTCAGACTCTGCTTATCCAACCTGCTAAGGCAGTGTATTAAAAATGTAATTAACATCGAAGTGAAAGCCCTGGCACATACCCCACTGGCACAGACGAACCTCACTTCTAGCCAGCAGGACGCGTGCTCTGGAGCGAGCCGCGGAACCACAGCCCGCTCCGGTCCCAAAGCCCCGGCAGGGAACGGCAGGACAGAACAAGAGAAAGCTACCGGCTACCGGTATTATGGGTCAGAAGCGGCATCCCAAGTATAAATGATAGGCGCCCCATGTATAAAGGATCTAGACTGGAAAAGGAGAGCTGGAAAGAGTAATTCTATGATTTAACATAACCGTAAGGGAAGCTGTTGCACCAGATTAGATGGGAAGAACAACACTGCTCACTAAGATCACTTAAATCAAAGTGGGGATAAAATCCAGTGCTGGATTTTGAGAACTTTTCAAACAAAACCACTCTGAGCTGCTCTGCGATATGCAGTAGAAACAATCTTGCAAGCAGGGTAGGGAACTGAAGGCAAGAGGCAGCTAGGTGTTGGAATTTGGAAGATGTAAGCTCTTGGAGGGAATGAAATAGAAGCTGTTTCCATTTGCTATTTATACGTCCTCTGGCTTGCAACTGCAGCACATATGAATCAATGCTTTAATACAGAGTCTTCAGAATGTTCTCTCTCGTGCAACTTCTGTTAGGTTTTGCACAGCTCCGGATTCAGATCTCGTGATCTGGGGGAGGGGCTGCTTTTATCCAGATGCTTTCACTATTTTACTGCACTATGGGAGAAGCAAATTTCAAATCTCCTTGTCGGGGAGGTAGTTACATTAGTAACATGGAGGGGAAAAGGGGGGGGGGGGAATGAAGAGACCCCCACCCCTTTCATTCTCTGAAGGCCCACACAATTTCACATGGAAAAGAATTCACACCAAGCCACCCTCCAAAGATGCCCTCCTCGCTGCTTGAAGTGAAAGAGGCAAAACATAGGGGTTACTTTTCAGCCTACCAACCATTTGATGAAATGCTGCTTAGGTGTAACAACCCAAGGATACAGCTGAAAACAAAACATTTTATTTTAAGGTCTTTTTTCAGCAATTTTCAGTGAATAAGGCAGAATTATGAATATTCACCAGATACTCAGAGCATAAGTCATCAATTCATTTGTTTCTGCAAATGACAAGCAGAGGGAAGTCTTGATGCTCCAGAAAAGCATTTCAAAGGTGAAAATCTAGAGAGAACTTTCTTCTTTTTTATATATCTAATAAATCCATGCATATACATTCATATCTACATATTTCAGAGACTTCTCTCAGGCAGGAGCAAAGAATATCAGTTTAAAAAGATTATAACTAGTATTGCAGACTAATTTGGTATAAAATGGTCAAAGATTTTCTTATCAATTTAAAATTATGCCATTTCAAGGAAGCTGACAGTTGGAAAACATTAGCCTCAGTCAACTCTGACATTTCTTGTAAGCCTATGTTTCAAGACTAAATACTGAGATTTGGCGTTACTGATGTTAGGCCGATCCTTTCATCAGTCTGAATGTTGAAAGAATCTACATTTGGCATGGGGAAAAAAAATCCTCATGAAAAGAACCTCAAAATTAAATTATTGTCTGGGACTACAGTGGTATTGGCAGAGGAATTCCAGGGGAATTTGGGTATAACCCGTGAAGTCATTGTGTGCATAAGGTTTACCTCGGAGTCCAGCAGACTTACACAATTCTAGCAGTATATCAAAATGCAGAACTTTGCAGATTGCATTCAGAAAGTTCCCCTCCTAGACTTGAGAGCTTGTGACAATGATTACAGGGGCTGGAAAAAAGAAGGGGCTTTTTTCTAACTTGTGGACTTGTCACATGTTTAAGAGCAATACTGAAAAGGAGGTGGACTAGTTATGAAGAAGCATATATAGCTGTACCAAAAAGTAACCAAGTATCTACAGATTTAAAAAAGAAAAGTTTTTCTTTTGCTGCTGTTGAAATTCTCTTTGTTAGATAACAGCTCCAGTTAATCCTCTAGAGGATATGCCTGCAAAACCAGTCTCTCTTTGTTGGTGCTTAATATGCTAAACATGTATTGATCATCTTGCAGGTAACTGCTAGAGAACTGGTCATTCAGCTAACATTCAACAAGTTATTAAAAGACTAAGTGGTTCATTAATACATAAAGTAATGAAAAATCCACGTCATTTATAGATTACAAATTTCCTGTACCCTAGATACATTACGAATGGCTACGTTTGTATTGGGATAAGGATGTTGCCAAGTTCAGTCCAACTCTTCCTTGTTCTTACGCACGTGCACTCTAATAGCTGCAGTAGAAGAAAATGAGCAAAGTCACTGCCAAGAACCTCTGCTCACACACTGAGAACAATTGTACTGGGATTTTTCATGTTGTTGTTCAAAAGCACCAGGGAATATCCCAGTTACCCCCACCCCCAGCAGCAACTTTCCGGTCTCACAAACAGATTACAAACCACTTCCCTTTTTCCTAGAGTGAAAGGATAAAAAAAAAGTATTCTACCATTGCATGCTACCAATTTCACAATGCATGAAGAGGAATAACACCACCTCTGAAAACAAGTAGCAGTTAACACTAGCTGTGTAACTGCTTGTGTTTTCTCTCTCTTTTTTTTTTTTTTCTACCAGATTAAATCATTATTTTTGTTCTCAGCTGCAGTGCCTAAGAACCAGTCCCAGCAATATGCTGAGAACAATGACACGCCCTCCAATTGCTATTTCTCTTCTTATTTGATAAACAATTTTATTCACACAGAGTTATTAATAAATATTCTTCCAACTACTAATATATGCAGAAATGAATTTTCTTAGAAGTTGGTATGTGATCTACTAATGACAGTTCTTTAGAAACTATAATCTAAAAATATTTCAATAAATGCAATTAACAATTGATCCTAAAGAGTTTAAGAGTAAAATATGTCAAGTAGGGTATAAAAATAATGTATATCATTTGGTGATGCATCACAATAGGACATAATTGACTCACAATACCACTGCTATTTCTAGGTAGAAGATGACCTAAAAGAAATAGACCATAAAAATGCAAAAAGAATTTTGAAATCAGACGCATTCAAAATATTGTTGCTTCTCTATCTTTAGATTTCTTAGAGAAAATCATACTGAAATTGATCACAGCAGTCAAAATTTTCATTTTTAGCCGAACAACATTTTCTGATACAAAATGGTGGGACAGAAATTTTTAACTCTGTCTAGTGGATGAACACACAGCTGAGCCATCTTCATGTTGCTGATGAAGACCCTCTGCAGGGCTCCCAGATCATGCCTACTGCATATTGTATTTTTTTTTTTTTTTAATTTGGTAATGTGCACAAATATTCAGAGCGAATAGGATTAAGGCAATTCATTTTGCATATGGTCTCTCTGAATATTCTTTAAACCTCTAAAAAATTAAAATAGTCGATTAGAAAAAATAAATTTTTAATACAGGTTAGCAAATTCTACACAATACTAACCGCAGAGGGAATGGCAATGCTGCTGATACTGCCTTGGCTCCTTCTACACTAAGCATCACTGGAGTATTTTCTAATAAAACAACAACAGCTGTTCCTAGATATATGATGCCAGTAACAGTTGCCAGTCACAGAAAACTTGTGATAATACAGTCATTTGCCTTTAGTATTGCATGAAATGACAGGTAAAACATACTGACAGGACTTGGAGAAAACAACATAATAACTGGCATTTTGCTACCTGTTACCATAAAACTCTGAGCTAATTAGTCCCTCTCCAAATGCAGGAAAGCACAGAAAATATATAAAGGGCAACAAAAGAATAGTGTGGTGTTTCACTGTCTCAGTCTCTGCATCACAACACCAAGGGAAAGACAAGAAAGACGACTCAGCTAAAGGCAATGAAGTGATTGACTCAGACATCAGTAGATCTTTCAGCCCATCCTGTGGAATTTCACATTAGCATATATAATAGACACCATTCAATCAAGAAACTTGCTTAATTGAGATGTTTCCTAGGAAACCAATATAACCCTGGTACTGTATAGAATGCAGTGACCACTCTAAAATGGGATGCTTCCTGGTAACTATCTATATAAAGTTTACATGCAATAGGCATCATTTTTGTAAGTTTAAACCTCATAAGGAAACTATCCTGATGTTTCTGAAACTAATATAGGCAAAAATAATCTTTCTTTCATTCACAGGCTGATATTAAATCCTCACAGGTCAAGGTTCTCTCCGGATTGTTGCAAATGGTTATTCAGATACTCTATTTTTAGATAATATATCAGATGATTACAAAGATGTCTGATTTCAAATTATGAACATTGTATTTGGTGGAATTTGATGGCTGTTATGGCTGGTAATGAGATACAGCCTTCTTCCCCACTGTAACAGGAGCTTTAATAAATTTTTGCTTAGAGGTAGGTAAATACTAACAGGCAAAAAGCTCCTGGGACATTCTAAAGACAGATTTTCATAATATCATCCTAAAGGACATTATTTCTGGGGCATATTATGTACTTTTTATCTTTACTAAGATAAATTGCTTCTTTTAGACTCAGCATTCAGTAGGCTAACAGCAGATCAAAAAAGAGAACACTAAAGCGTTACAAGATGATGATGAGATTTCTCTTGAAGCAAGAGTATCCTTTCCACTGAAACCATAATGCTGAAACATGCTGAAGCTACGTGAAGGAAAGATTGGGTAATTTTTGATATAGAATCTTCACTGGAACTTAGGAGTCCTCCATACCTCCCCTGTACTATATCGGCATGTCATACAGGCTATTCTTTTTTACCACTTCTTCCCAATACGAGGATGCGCCCAGATCCTGTTTGCTCCTTGCAAGAATGTACAGGATCCACAACACGTTTAAGTATAACAATACATGCTCATCACTTCATGCGCTGTCAGTGGGCAGCACTGAGAAGAGTCTGGCTTCCTCTTCTTTACCCCCACCCCTTCATCGGGTATTTATAGACATTGGGAAGACCTCCCCAGAGTCTTCTCCTCCCCAGGCCAAACAGTGCCAGCTCTCTGCTTCGCCTGACATGACGTGTGTTCCGATCCGTTAATGATTTACCTGGCCCTTTGCTGGACTCGCTCCAGTACACGCACGTGTGCCTTGTACTGGGGAGCCGAGAACTGGACTCAGCACTCCAGATGAGTCTCGCCAGGGCTGAGGCAATGGGTGACCTCCCTTGACCTGCTGGTGACGCTCGTCCTAATGCAGCCCAGGATGCTGTTGGCCTTCTTTGCCACAAGGGGACAAATTCGCACTGTATCTGTAGTAGTTATATTTTGTAATTATATTGAGTGGTAACATAGGACCAAAGTTGAATTTTGAAAATTACTGAACTATTTAGCAGAGCTCTTAGTCGCTGAATCACCTACAGCTTGGGGGACAACTGTATTTAGTACAGGGTTGTAGAGTCAATTAATGTCTAATCCCGGTGCTTCTATTAACTGGATTAACCTAGTTTCCGACTAGAGCAGGAAAAAGGATAAATCTGAGTAGAATTCTGAAAAGAGGAAGAAACTGAGGGGAAGTGAAACAAAGGATAAACTTCCCGGTCACTTCCAAATTCTGGAAGCTTAGATTGACAGCATTTTCATTTAGAAGTGTCAAATGAGAAAACAAGGTTAAAGAACATATAGCGTAGTCCACAGGGGCAGCCTTAATGCACTGTAGCCAATGGGGATTTCCCCCCTTCTAAGGGCTACTGTGTAGGCACAGCATCCCTCCTTTCTGCAGCGCCAGGCCTGGTGCTAGTATGTCCCCCTCTGGTGTGCTTAGCGCAAGTGGGAAATCAGAAGATTTTACCAAAGGTTTTAAAATTCCAGTGGAGATAAATCTCTGATCACCAAGGTAAAAGCCCCCTGCCTTGTACTCCTCTAGCCAGGCAATAAGACAGCTGAAGAAATGGAAACATCGGTCAAGAAACAAACCGATTCTTATTCTTCTTGTTTTCACTCCTTGTTTTCACTTGAAGAAACACTCTAGTTCCACCAGCCAACTACCTGCTCCCATTTAGGAAATGTCATGACTGCCATTAATTTAGATTTTTTTAAAAACACCACCTACTGGAATGCTTCTCAGGATATGCTTTTCTTCTGCCATTTACTCATTACTGCTCACTAGAATTCTTTATAATTAATAAAAATGAAGAATATCACTAGTGTGATCTGTTCCATAGGCCAAATAAGCCACAAGAAATAACCTCATGCTAGACAGTGACAAACAATGAAGCAGAGACATATGTTTGTTCTGTTCCCCAAGCATAAACAGAACACACAGTTTCCCTGACTAATAAATTTACTTTCATTTTAATTAAAACAGAACATTTAGTTACATTTCCTCTGTTCTGTCAAATAATTAAATAGATAAATGGCTAGCAGGGGAAAAAATGACAACATTTTCTTTAGTGCCCAAATTGTACACATAATCGATTACTACCCATCTGTTCACTAAAGGTGTAGGAAAGACACATCATATAAAGCCTTATTCCCTTAAAAAAGCTTGCTAAAGTACTTCACTTTTGATCCCGTATCTCCCAAAATGAAAGAAGTTTTTCACAAAGTAGAATCTGTCAGTTCTCTTTGGCTATAACATTACATAAACTATTGTTATTATTTTACTCTTCCGATTCTTTCTACCATTAAATCAAAACTACAGAAGAGCGGCTCCCTCTGAGGAAACGATTGCAATGGCAACTCCATAGATTCTAAGCAAGACGGAACAATTAAATAATAGTCACGTGCAAGACAAGACAAAAGACTCCACTCACTTTCCCTGGTAGTAAGCCTAACTACTGAGGTTTGATTAATGCATATGATCCAGGAAGATAATAGTTTTTGCTTTAAGGAATTCAAGAAATGGATAATCAGCCACTTCCCTTGGTAGTTTATTCCAATGGTTAATGGCTCCTGTATTTGGTAATCTTCACTTACTTACAGTAGTTTTTAAGAAAATCCATTCAATCTACTGATAAAATGTCTCATTCTTCCTATCTCATTGTTTCAAACTTGTTAGAGAGATGTAGGTAAACTGGAGAAATACAAAATGGGACAGGATGCATCCAGCAGTGGAGTGCGGTGACTGCCATTGCTGGGGAAATACCCTCTGCTATCTATTAAACAAGCAGAGGAATTGCCCAGCAACTGAAAACCGTGTCCACCTTACAAAAAAAGCAAGAAGAAAATTCACAGAATTACAAGACTGGTCAGCCTTGTAATTGAGCCTTACCTCAATCCCTACCAAATTTATAGATGAAATCATCCTAGAAAAAATTTCCAGGCTCATGGACAGCAATTAGCTGACTTGGAATAGCAAGTATGAATTTACCAAGAGCAAATCCTGCCTGACCAACTTGTCTTCTATGATGAAATGACCAGATGTAGACCAACAGAGCAGGGCCAGCACCTTTCCTTGACTTCAGCAAGGCTTTCGACAGTCTCCCACATTATCCTCATTGCCAAACTATTGACTTACGGGTTGGAAGTCTGACTGGACTGCAAGACTCTGGGAACCACATTTCTCAAGAGTTGATATTGCTGTAAATGAAAACTCAGTGTATAGTATGCATATATTTACGCATCTAACATTTCACTGCTTGTATTTTAACATTTGCAGTATGTGGACTGTTTTATGTTCAGATGATTCAAAGTTAATACTAGTTAATATTAATTTCATTTAATATTCATTTGATTTTGACCTTACTTGCACACTACATCGTACTACATCTAAAATTATTTTTATCAGTGGCATTTAATGGAATCAGTACATCACCATAAGCTAAATGAATAGGCAAAAATTGATCTCCAGCATTGTCCTGTTCTGTCCCAATGCAATATCAGTATTAATAAACAGACATTATTAAATTCCAACACAGACATTATTAAATTTAGGGGGTTTTTTCCATGGCCAAGACCTAAGACCTTTAATATGTCTTTTAATTAATAATGTATTTTCTAATTTCGTTGCTTATACTGTAGTGCATTTTTTTTAACCCTATCCATTGTAAAAAGTTCCTAAGTATCGCCACAGTTGGAAGATAAACCACTCTTTAGCTAACGCTACAGTTACTAACATGCTTCTGCTACTTCTATGGAAATGTAGGTCCAAAGAGCCTGTTACAGAATATAGATTTTCAAAAAGAGTCAGGGGACAACTCAGACTTTTCTGTCTGGAAACAGAAGAAAAATGTCTCTCAAATCCTCATACTGCTAAGGAGAAGGAAGAAGGCTCCAGAAGCAGAAACACTGCTTGAAAGCAGCTGCCTTCCAAGGCTGTCCAAACTCTTTCCCAAGCCCAGAGGGGGAAGCCGGAGGATGTGCCAGGGGCAGCACCCAGCTGCGCGGGGCTGACCCCGAGGGGCTCTGCGGGCCCGAGGGCAGCGGGCGACGCAGGAATCAGACAAACTGCTAGCACTGCATGCGTTACAGCAGCCACCACACGCTAACCCAGGAGCAGAAGCACACAAGTGAAGGAAGCTTGAAGACCTATAACCCATGTCAGGGGCTTAGACTTGCAACACAATCGTCTGATACGCAGAACTTTTCTTCTTTTTTTCTCTCCTTTTTTTTCCCCCCTGGTTACACCTCTACCTCCTGTGGGTAGGTTTGCTCCAAGATTCGTTTGTTACCATGCACAAAAACTCCTAAGAAACCCTTGCTGGGTCACATTTACTCAGTGAGCCCAGCAGCACAAAAGGACAGGGAAACACGCAGCCCTTGGCATCTCCAAAGAGGGAGCAAGCACTGGGGACAGCTCGGGGTGGGAAAGTAACAGTGGGCAAAGCCATCTAGCTTTCAGACCAGCAGAGACCAGCTTCAGAACCGACAGATACCTTGGCTTTAAACTCCTGGTATTACTGATAAGCATTCATGTAAATGGATGAATTTCAAAGTATGGCAGAAGTCTACAGTCAACTTAAAAAGCCTTGGTAGAACTTCGACAAGAGTTAGGAGAGGGAATTTGAACATTTTTTGAAAAAAATGTCTCACTTCTTTCACTACACTCTTCCCTCAAACAAACCCAGTGGTATATAATGCAATAAATTTGTAGATAAAACCCAAGCACTAGTGCCTGATACAGGTAAAAGAACTATTTTATTATTAGTTACCATCATTTAAGCATTTAGAGTATCTCAAATGCAACTAAAGCATAGTAGTAACTGCATAGTAATCACACATAGAAAAATCTGCAAATGGAAAAAACACTGAATAGTTTTAAAAAATGTATTTGTTTTTCCAAAAAAATATTCACAGTAATACCTGAAAAACAGATTTCCTTCTTAGTTATACTCAAGACAAATGTTAGGTTTATTCTGTAATGGAAAGCAAGCCAATCATCTGTATACTGCAGTTGGTTCTGGTTTTGAATTTGCAATCTCCTTATCTATCTTCTATCTTTAGTGTCGTATTGTTATAATGTCTTGTATGTTACATGGCTTATCAAAACAGTATCCCATGTCTTCATTGCTCATACTATCCTGTAAGTTAACTAAAAACTTTATAGAACAGACCAAATTATGAAAAAAATGGGTGAGAAACGATGTTTATTGATGCATAATATGCCAAAATTTAGGACTATTAAACTGCTAACTCATGTCAGTGTACTGTTATTAAAAATTGTTGATTGACTTGTAAAATGGACAGTATTACATGATGCCGAGAAATATCAATAAATACGCGGCAGTCGTGGTTATTTTTGAGAGACTGAAATCTCATTAGTGCCTCAGAGATAGCACCATTTTTTGTGCACACTGAAGTGGCATCCCATGTGGCTCTTAGGTAAACCTGAAACATTTCTTGAAAGAAATTTCTGGCTTACCTTAAAATAGAGAAAATGTCTTTATGACATGTTGCAGGTTTCAATACATTTTAAGCACTAGTCTGTCTTTTCAGCTAGCACATTTTCTGTGAAGAGTAACATGTTGAACTAATGTTTTGAGTGAGAGGCTCTAGAGACAGAACGATCAAAATGCTCTTAATTGACAATGTTTAAAAGAACAAAAACATACCAAAATGATTACAAGGATTACACTCCTGGCTTGCCTGATAAGTTGGATAGAACTGTCAATATAGCATTTGAAAAATAAAGTTTAGTCAGTGTCAAAGACATCATCCTCAAAATTTAAGACACCCTCCCCCATGTTTCATAGCTGCCAGCTGAAAGATGGATGAACATCAACATATACCCTTTTGCTCTTTCTTATAGAGGCAGTCTGCAGATAAACTCTCTGAAATCAGTTTCCTTCTTTCCTCTGATTAAGGAAGAAGGCAAAACACACTGTAAAAACTCCAATTATGGAATTCTTATTTCTATAGTATCTGTAGTTTCATTATCACCCTTTCCTTCTTTCCCTCTTCTGCTCTTGGTGGAATTCTTTGGTTTCTCAGAGTATCAGAGTATCTTTAGTATCTCCTGTACTCCATTGCTTAATAGCAAATGTGAGCTTCAATATCAATTTGTTTAATGGAGCACATGGTCATGATTTTTATCACTTTTTAGAGTTTTTTATTTTGTTTTGGCCATAAACCAAATTTATTTGCATTCCACTGATTTCAATGCCATCATGCACCAGAAAAGAGAGATGTACTTTTAGAAGACTGGTGCTTTATACAGTTTTAGGTTTTGTGATCATACCAGATTAGTCCCTGGATTCTGCAAAGATTCATATGTATAGCCTAATTATTCTACAGTGAGCAGCTTCCATGATTATGATGGGCAAAATTGGGTCTCCATGTGCTTGAGGGATCTTTAAAATGTTACTGCTGATCTGCTTGCAATAGTACACTTTTAGGACATTTATATAGGTCAGATTTTACAAATGTTATTACATACTTCAACTTTCAGAAACATACCACTACTTCTTAATTAATTAAAATACTGTTTTCATATTTAGTAGGAATTACTTGTGACAAAAAATAAAAGTTTTGGTTGGAATATGTGTATTTCCTACAATGCTAAGAGAATAATTAATACACTTTCCAGCAGCAATCTGGAGATCATTTAGCAGTGAACACTAGAGGTATACTAAAATAATTTCTGTTAAAAGTTTTAAAAACTCAAGATCAAGTCCTGGAAGGTATTACACTGAGAAGCCCCATAGCATATTCAACCCTCCATTAACTTCACTGAAGCTACAGTAGCTTCAGAGAAGCAAGAGTTTACCAATCCTTTACTTCACAACCAAGATTTAAGTAATCTGCTTTGAGCTGTGTCAGCAGGATTAATTACATAAAGAACTCATTAGTGGAACCTTTTAAAAATACAGAGATAAATGGAATGAGAATTGGGAGTTCAATTCTGCTACTGTTAACAAATTTCACTACTGTTTCCACATGCCATTTACAAATTCACGTTACAGTCAACGGCCATCCAGCAGTTGGATCACTACAGAAAGATGGCAATTTGCTAGCAGATTAAAGATAGACAAAACAAGAATTACGTCTTCAGCATACAGTTTGGATATAAAATACTCCTACTGTGGAGATTTGTTTTCTGTGTGTGAAATGTATTACAATGTTCTGCATGTTCTAGGAGTAAACAACCATCATTCAATGTAGCTCTGCAAGGATATGTATGTATATATCTGACTGCTGAATAAAGAAAAAGACACCTGGGAACCACACTATGCTAAAAAGAAGATACTTAGATACATTCACACAAGTGATTCACTGAACAAATTTAAGGTAAATTCTCTGTATCTCTGTCAAAGGATCTTATGCAATATAAAATATTGTGGGGTTTTCCATCCTGAAATTTAAGCTCAAACTGCTGGTTTGAGCTACTTACTACCTCCTCTGGTTTTCTTTCATACAACCAGGGAAAATATTTTTAGAATTTTCCCTCTGCAATTTTTCTGTCTTTCAAGTCCCTCATATTGTGAAATTGCCCATAATATACAAAAAAGTGCCTGTTGGGGAAACCACAGAAGTAGACCTCTCCATCTCTCAGGATTTGCTATTTTTTTTCTTCCTGTCTCATTTCTAGGGTTGAAACAGAGATCCTGTGATATATTTGTATTTTATTCCCTTGAAAAATTATCTCATTCAGTTCCCTAGCCTTTCTTATAATGGTTTCTTTTTGACAGAAATTGTAAAACCTTATTTTTAAGCCTTTTTGTCTGCCACTAGCTCTTGCAGAATAGCAGTGTACTGCATATGCCCTTACCATTGGAATTTCATCTCTATCTTTCAGTTTTGATGCTTTTAATAGGTGTTAAATAAAGTTAGATTCAGAGTTTTCAGGTATTATTTTTATTCATAATACACCCTGTTTGTCTATCTTCAGTGTCACTTCAAAAAGATTTTTATTTTTTTCTGTATCTTTATTTTTCATTCTTTCCTGTTTGCATTTTTCCCCTTTGTTCTCAGTAAGGGAAATGCAAATTTCAAAATATTTACTGGTTTTGGCTGTGGCCGTTTCTTTTGTTTGCTCTCACATTTTTAAATTCACATAATTTCTTACAACGCATTTGCACTGCTGGTACATATTTTACCCATTTTTTTCCTGCCTGAGTAAGACTTCTACAACATTATCTTACGCCTAGGAGATCAAGAAAAGACCTCTTTTTGCTATAAGAGCTGCCTCAGAATAAAATTCATAGTTTGAGCTTCTTACATATGCTCTTCCTTTTCAAAGGAATGGGTAGATTAAAAAGTTAAAAGAAGGTTCTGTCCCTTTTCCCTCTTTGTAATTTTGGCTTCAAACAATTATTGCTGAATACCAAGATTCTTTAAAGTTGCCTATACTGAAGAGGGAAAAAATGTGATTGACAACTTTATTCCTCAAACACAATGGCCCTTTCTACTGCCACAGTAGAACAGATTTTCTGTGGTCTGTGCAGAGATTTCTTGACAATTGATAGGGACCATAAAGTGAACTACTACTTTCATTACATTGCACTTCAAATGCAAGATGTATTTTTTCAGCCGCATCTTCTCTAATGCAAACATAAACCTAAATTTACTTGTGCATTTCTACACAAAGTAGTATATCACACACACGCTTCCAAGATAATGACTGACAAAACAGCAAGAAAGACTGCTCTTTTTGGCATAAGTGCAGGCTAATACAAACATAAATGCTTGTGAAATTGGTTTAGGGCTGCTGTTTTTTTGGAAAATGTTCTGATCGCTTCCCTATCAGAAAAGCACAGAAAATTTTCCATGAACTCAAAAAACATAAAATAAAATTTTTCAAGGGAAATAACTGACTGATGAGGCAGGAATGATACACATTTGTTTTACAAGAAGGGAAGAAAATTTTTTTAGGATCATCTAAGGAGATAGAAACGGATTAACTCATCCCACATGAAACATGCTCTAAAAAACCCAGAAAACCAAAGATCCCAGCCCCCTCAAACATTGTTTTATTGTTTCCATGACTGACTGACCACTCAGGCTTGAGCATTTATTGCCCACTTTACACAGATATAACAGAAAGGATAAAAAGTTTACAATATAACAAATCATTCCAATTTAAATGGAATAACTGAGGAGTGTGACCTTTGATACTGTGGCTTACCCTGTTCTTCAGATGAAAGCATGCAAATCAGATGGTTTGGGGTACTTATTACCTCTTATCTCTGGAGTATAATACTGAAGCTCACTGCTTGAAATAAATGGGATTTAAGTATTTCTTTAAATTCTTTTTTATTACATATACATATGTATTCTTTAAACATATAAGGGAAAAAAGCAGAAAAGGAAAAGAAAAGGTATCTACTGGAAGTTTCTTTATCAAAATGAGTGTTAATTCACAACTAGTTATACACAACAGGAGCTAGATGAAACAGCTAAATGATACAGTGATCAATAAGATGATACAGTTGTATTTTTATAAGTAGATCCCCTTTTCCATGCTTCCAAAGCACTAGAGCCCGAGGTTATCTTATCAATGTATGTAAATACCTGAAGGGAGAGTGCAAAGAGGAGGGAGCCAGGCTCTTTTCAGTGCTGCCCACTGGCAAGACAAGAGGCAACGGGCACAAACTGAACCACAGGAGGTTCCCTCTGAGCATCAAGAAACCCTTTTTCACTGTGAGGGTGACCGAGCACTGGCACAGGTTGCCCAGAGAGGTTGTGCAGTCTCCATCCTTGGGGATACTCAACAGCCGTCTGGACATGGTCCTGGGCAACCGGCTCCAGGTGTCCCTGCTTGAGCAGGGGGGGCTGGACCAGATGCCCTCCCGAGGTCCCTGCCAACCTCAACCCTTCTGTGATTCTGAGATTCTGTTCCTTTGATCTACAACACGTTATTTCTGTTTGTCACAACAGTGATCCACTCTAATGAATCTTAATATTCTATTTATTCAATGAATTTCAGTCATCAGCACGTTAAAGACTATGCTCTTCTGGGACAGTCCCAGCAGCTGTGGTGTGGTCTGTGTCTGTTTCCCCACCTTGTTCTGATACTATCTCCCCTCTTTCCCAAATACACGAGGCAAAAATTTCAGCAAGTGTTCCACTGTGTACTGGTAACCGCTACCACTTCCTGACACTCCTCAACTCTCTTCACTGCATTTGCACATCACTGCTCCTATCCAGCCTTTATTCTTTTTTTTCTTCCTCCATTTCCAGCAGCACTTACTCATCAGTTTCCCTGTAAAATGCCACTCCCTTCTCTCTTTCTTCTCAGGTCACTTGCACATAATAGGAAAACCTGAAATTTAATCAAATTAGCATACCAGTTCCCATACTGTAGGTGAAATGCCAATACAGAAGTTATTTTACAGTGGGTATCCGTCAACTTTTCTTGCACACGCTATTAAGTAATGCACTATTTACTGCACTGGGGTAAGGAGGGCACAGACAAACAAGGCAGTTCCTGAAAGCCTGGGTAAGTGAAGCATAAGCTTGAACCTGAACGGTAGAGGTGAAGCCCTCATTGTGAGCTTATCCTCCATATTCTCCCCTCTGCCCTACTGACCTGGTATTAAGAAACTCCAGCAAAAGGTTCTGAGAAAGATACACGCTCTCCAAGTTTCAGCTTTGTTTCAAGGTGCAGGTATTTCCCAGTCTCTCTTCTCAGGACTGCTATGGACTCCTTTGTACTGAACTGCCAGTGAAGTTGTCAGTTACCTTCTAATCTTTAAATATAATCCACAATCTTTTTCATACCTTCTGTATCCGATTTTATTAATTCTAAATATTTTAAATGTAGTTCTATGGCTACTGCATTGTGACAGAACAAGGACAGTAAACAATAAACTTAAACAAGACATAAGATGGAAGGTTAAAAAGGGATTGCTTATTCATAAAATCTCCAGTTGCAAACATTCCCTCTCACCCAGCTTCTGAACAATTCAGAGAGTGTGAATTTCACACGATCTGAAAGGAAACCTGAAATACAGCTGTGGTTCCTTAGGAAAGCTATCCTGTCTTCTAACAGATGGTTAAAACACTTTAACAAGCAAAAAGCCCCAGTGGAGAAAGCGCAGAAAAGCAAAGAGAACACAGAGATTTTAGGCACTAGAGATGTCAGTCATATTCCATATTTTCATGCTGCTGCTGTAATGACTATAGGTGGAAAAGCTGAAACCCATGGGCTCAAGCTAGTAAACAAAAGCACAATAGGAAAAATAAACAAATTATAACTAGTGCAAACAGACAATGAAATGCACATTGAATTGTATACTCTGAGCGCGCTATGGCTGCTTTGTAGATCTGCATTGTCACAGTCCAGTAAGAACCATTCATCTCCTAATCTGACCTGCTGTAAACTGAAGGCCAGTGAGTGCAGGACAAAGCACATGAGACTGAACTCCTGTAAAACAGAGCAGAAAAGGGGAGAGCCCTGGGCTCTACCAGGAGCTTGAGAAGTTCATGGCAGAGGCAAGTGATTAGATATGCTTGGGCGACCCACGAAGGTAATCCATATCCTGGGCTGAAGAACACAACTAGTCATCACTCCCTCAAGGTTCCTTACACAAGATGAGATGAAATAAAATCATCTTCGCTTTCTAGCTGCAAATCTGCTTGTTAGCGTGATCCTGGCTGTGTAAAAAGATACGTCAGTCAGATACAGAAATAGAGGATTTTCCATGCTACTTCAGAGTACTGGACAACCCTATTCCATGTCCCATATTCAGTCCAAGATAAACCAGAGAAAGTCTTGGGGAAAACCTGTATCCATACTCAGAAAAAATGTCTTTCATCGGTTGTGCTTTGGAAACTAATCCTCCCTGAACCCAGCAAATAACTGGCTAAAGCGCTGGAGCCCTGACATGTGGTTATCTAATGAGTTGGAAGTGTTTTGACAAGCATGTGGAGGCAGAATGGAGTGATCCTGTTTTCACCTGGGCTTTTGAAGAATGATTACGGTAACTCAGATATTGAGAAGTTCTAAGGCTAGAAGGATAAACAGCATTACCCAACCCAACCATCTGCACCATTCAATCTGACAAGCCTTTTCAGGAAAAAAAAAAAAGAAAAAAAAAAAAGAAAAAACACAGGGGGAAAAAAAAACAAACCAAAAAACCCCACCAAAACACAGAACCCTCCCCCCTGTCCCCAAATGAATGAAATACAAAAAAAAAAAAAAAAAAAAAAAAAAGGATTAAAACTTCTCTTTTTGAAACATACTTCATCTTTACGGTAGTAATATGCTTTCTATTTTCCTACCTCTGTTAACTGAGCTTCATTAATTATACTGACAGTTAGGATGACACTTAGTAAAATGGTAATTTTTAACAACTTTCAATCAAGCATATTGTTATACTTCTGTCACCAAGGCTGAAAAAACCCATAATTTTCAGCTATCTTGTCTATCGATATTGTACCTATATCTGAAGATCAGGGTGGAATAAATTGAACTCTTCAACTCTCATTTCAGAAGACTTTTCTCATCTTGGATAATTCTTTTGCCTTCTTTTTAGAAGTACTGCCTAGCTCTCTTCACATCTTTTTGGCAATAAAATCATCTGAGCTATACACAGTATTTTAATAGTGGCCTTTCTATGCGTGCACAGATGTAAGATCACTTTCTCTTTCTTTTCCTTGGTCCCATTCCTACATGTTCAAGGGCCAATTCAGTCTTTTTTGCCATAGTAGGGTACTGAAAATTCTTTTTGAGGCAATTTACTGTGATGATTCATTAGCAGTTTCCTGAGACTTCAGAAAAAGGTCTGCCATCATAAGGGAAAACCGGATCATAAAAGAACTTAACTTTACAGTATTAAATTTCCTTCTTTTGAATTCTTCTACTTTCATTAGACGATAGATTAGAGGACCACTCTACAAGCTGTGTCTTGCCTTCCTCATAATTTACTATATAACCAATATATATTTCACCTACATACTGTCCCAGTATTTGTTTGACCTGCAAACTACCAATACAAGATTATGGACAAACCTTAACTACTTAGACTTCTAATAAAAGTTATAAAGTTTTCTTGATTCTTAGGTAGATTTTTTTCTTTCCCCTTAGGTAGTCCTGAAGTCAGCTCTCCAATGAAAAGCTTTTACTATTTAATTTTTTAATATGCCTAATATGAGACAATAACTCTACATAACTTGAACCATAGTGTCATTGGTAAAGCAAACAATCGAGAGAATTTGAGTATGCTATATCAACTCACATACGTATTAATCTTATGTTTGACAGGGTTAGCAGAAAACCTTGTTTATGAAGACTTAATTCTATACAGCTCTGGTGGGTTCACACCAATTACATACAGCAGTTTCTAAACTCTGGTATGACACATAAATCATTTCCTGGGATTTGCATCAGACCAACTAGTCTATACAGATCCTAAAGCTTTATGCCTTTCTATACTCTCCCATCTTTTAAGTATTTAGCTTTGTTCAAAAAATTAATAGTAGCAGTTTAACAACATTCGAAACACTCTGGAAAGACATGTCATCTCAACTTTCTCATGGGCTCCTGTTCTGAATACCTTTCATTTTAGCTGGTGTTACTTCATTACAGGGTGAAACCTTCCACTCAAATGACAAAGAGGAGGCCTGTGCTTCTTTTCACATATGTTTCTGCCTAAAAGAATGGGCAAGGGCAATAGTCTACATCTGACTACTCAGTCTGGTAATAACAATTACAGAATGAGAGCAGACTCTGGGTTTCCCTTGGTTTGTCCAGTGTCAGTGTAGTAAGGCAAAATTTAATCCTGGCCTTAAGGCAGGGAACAAGAACAGCTGTCACTACAGACATGAAATAATAATTTCTAAGTGGGAGTCAGTTCCTCTTCTGTTTGAAGATGACTGCTATAAAAATATCCTAGTCCAATATAATTCTGTCAGAGAATACATGGCATAATTTTTAAGAAGAGCCATCGTATGAAGTCGAGAACACAGTTTTATACAAATTTAAGTAGGCAACAAAACAATGCCATTAGCATATACAGTTAGGATAGATTTCTGAATGGCACATCTGTTTTCAAAATGTGTTGACACTTTGAACATAGAAATTACAAAATTGACATCTCCATACATATAAATGCTACATTTAGGTAAAACATATTTTGATCCAGAATTCACTCTATAGAGTCTTTCTTCCACAGGCTCCTGAAGTCAATGCAAAAGGTATAAGAAGAGATATAAGAAGCTGAAATGAATATACTGAAGTCAAGAGACTGTCCCCTGTGTTAGTAACAGAAAGCAAAATATTTTTAATATGAAAAGTTCTGTCGTTTTTGGCAGTAGAATTCAATTCAGTCTTCAGTCAATTAAACAATGTTTAAAGGTAAGATATGCAGTAATTTTGAAATTATAATTAAGTTCCACATAATAAAGATCGTATGTACCAATTTTGAAAGATATGAAGTATGAAAATATGTACTATAGCTACAGAAACACTACAAAAAGTGGATGTATCTGACTGAACTATCAGGATTTCTCTTCTCCCTACTCAACTCCTATAGGCCAATTTCTGCCTGCAAAATAAAAAGCAGCCAAATCCAAATGGTGATACATGGCGGACATCTCAAGAAGAGTGCTGACTTACATATTTCTAAGTACAGGCTCAGTTGTTGGAGAAACTCAAACTTTAAAAAAAAGTACGTATGTACTTGGATTTTAGCCACAGTTCTATTTTATTCCAGCACTTCTTAAGATACATTAGTCCCTTCCTGCAAGTTATTTTCTTGATACTCTCTCACATTTTAGTTTCAGATTTCTTAACTTCTTGATTTTCTGTGTCTTGCAGGAATAAATACTTTCAGGCCCATTTGGTTGTATTCAGTTTATTCCATATGGTGAGATTTACACCATCAGTTGGGAGAATGGTGTGGGTTTCTAATACTGACTGTTTCGTGGCTTCAGTGTGAGATTTCTTTTGGTAGATTCAGCTTGATTTTTATGATCTGAAATATCTTTACCTTTCATAACTCTTCTGTGCCAACTTTTTTTTTTTTTTTTTTTTAAGAACAGAAAACATAGCTATACTAGATGACTTTTTAGGGCCCTTTAAACCCTGTAGTTTTTCATTCTAGTGGCTGAACGTTTCTTATTATTGTTAATGTGAAAAAGCAATAGCAGGCAGGCTAATTACCTCTCAGCACAGGTAAAGGTGGTTGTTATATATTGCTAAGTACCAGATGGTAGCTGGCTTTTATGTTTGTAGACAAGTGAAAAGTTATTAGCAGCCCTGGTTCCCTAGACAGCACAAGGGCTGTCTATCACTGCAGTATCTAGCTTCATACAAACAATGACACTAGGTTTCAAACTTTCCCATTTAGGTGGAAAAGAGAGAAGACATAATGAAATCTCCATAAAGCCAGTCGAGCGCTTTGACTAAACTGTTCTGACCCAAGCAGAAAGGGACATCTTGCTGGACAATGACTTCAGGATTGGGGGGGGGGGGGGGGGGGGGGAGAAAAAAAAAAAAGAGAGAAAGATTAAATTCTTACCAAAGTAACACAGTCTTTCCTATGCTGCACTTCCCCATTTAAAAAATACGGCTGCTACCACTTTGTCATTTTCCTGAAATGTGCCAAAGAGAAATACATTGCAAAAGGATGAGGGTGTAAATATCATAATATTGCACACATTGCAGAGGTGTTATAAAACCAGTGGGCCTCCATTGCATCTCAGATGTGAGTCTGTACCTTACATGCCCAGTTTGCTTCCTAACATTCCTAATGTAAGTTTATTCCTTCTCTTCCTCTCCCAAATTCCTGTACACTCTCCCTTCCGCTATCTTGGAAATGTAGGAAGTAGTGAAGAAAAAGTATAATATGTCATCTCAAAGCAAAAACTGCTGCTAATATAACAGCCGTAATCACATGGTAGTTTGGAAAAAGACTCGAGTATGCTGGTTTTAATTATACTACTCTGGATTGATTTGGACTGTGTTCTATGTCAAAAACCTGCTAAACAAAGGAGCACAGGATCTTCGGGTTTGATTGGTTAGTTACTAACATGACAAAGGAAGGGTTTTGTTCGAAAAAGATTTTGATAGCACATTACAATTGCTATTCCCACTTTCCTTTTATGAAGCAAGATTCTTCTAATTTCTAACAGCTCAGCAGATACTCCCTTGGAAACAATCGAAAGCAAAACACCACCAAAGTAAATACAATTTTAGAAACAAACGCAAACAGAATAATGACCATCTTTTATGCATTTAGTTCATCAAAACCCAATGCATTATCTAATGCTTATACTACTAATAGGCACAGAAACTGTAAAATCTGCCTAAGTTGTGGCTAAATATTGCACTAGTGCAGACATCAAAAAATAAAAACAAAAGACCAAAGACTATCAAAGCACTGAAGCTCAGCTAAGCTCAGCACGAGTTCAAAATTAAAGAAAACAATACAGCATAGAACACCAATTATCCAGAGGTCTAGAGGGACATAAGAAAACTTCAGGTAATTGGAGAAGCCAGCTAGCAGGCCTTTAAGTCCCCTGATCCCAAAGACAGAGGGACTTGCTAACAGTTGCTAACAGCCTCTCTTTCTGCTAGGTTGCCAAGGCTCAATGAAAGGAGTTGCATTTGGCTCCAGAACGCATGCCTTGAAGGGAGGCTCAAATTCAGGTGTAATGACTTGAGCACGTAAACTTCTCTATGCTCATGTATGACTAGTCCAGCCTTATGTTTTGGGGTAACCTATGAAGAACAGATCTGCATCCTATGGCTTCTTAATGTCCTGAAGATTAGGAATTTGAAGAGGTCAGCAAATGAGAGAGTTTAGGAGAGCAAGAGGATGCCAAGGAATTACAGCCAAAATTATAGCATTAAGTTGATGTTATTTCTGACACAAACTCCAGTGGAATTGAGATTCCATTCCTGGCTATCATGGCCCAAACTGATTAGCTACAATTAGATATTTACAGAAATATCTCAATTTGCAAAGGTGCCAAAAACCCACTGACATTGAACACATCTGTCTTGATATGTACATGATCCCTAGTTCCACGAAGTATCATCTTCACAGTCCTCTGTGTACCTGCATTTGAACGACTCCTCCAGCCTATGAAGCTCTGCCTGTTCTATTTGGTACATAGGGAACAAGAAGACAGAGGAGCACAGGAACGTGAAGCATTTGCCCAAAGGTCAAAAAGAAAACCTAAGGGAAGCCTGTTCTATCAATCCCTCAGCTAGCTCAGTAGCCACCAGCTGTCCAGTTTTCAGCAGAGACTGCTCAGAACCTCCCAAGGCAGACTGCTGCAGAAATGTTGGCTTAGACTTTAAAGTTTTCTTTAAGTATAACCAGCCCCAAGTACTAACTTTCTGTTATTTGGGGTGAATGTCCTCTGTGTTTCAACAGTGCCATGCTCCTGCTAAAGAACAGAATTCTGCAGGCAAATGTTTTTCCCCTCCTGCAGGAAAGCCGGGGCTTTAGTGTTCCTTGGGTACTATCCAGAATCAATTTAACCTTAATCTTCTCTTGCTTCCTCTGACTGATAACTTTGATTTTTAGCTAAGTAAAAAAAAAAAAAAAAAAAAAAAAACGAACAAAACAACGCAAAATCAAACAAAATGTGATTGATAGCCATGCAAGTTATTTCATGTCACTAAATTAGGAAATGGCTTTTAATCCTTATGAATTTATTGTACAAAAATACAAGGATGCCTAAGTTGCTGTATACACATTCAGTAAACGAAACATCAATGCACGCTGATCTGTGCCACTCAGTGATGTAAAATGTTGAGCAAAAAAATCTCCCCTTCACATGATAATGATGCATTCCCTATACTTTGATACAATTATGGTGCAGCTGAGGAGACAGGATGCATATGACAGCTCGGATTGAGGATTTAGAGAAGGCTGCTGAACTGTGTTGGGAATAAATGGGCTGCTAATGTTCAGCTCAGAGGTGGAAGTTGGGAGGCTAAAATCCCCATAGCTCTTTCTTAAATTACCTTGTTCAGTAAATGCACATCTGCATACAAAAACTCAAACATGAAAAAATGAAGAATAAAGTTATACCATATTACCCAGATTTGCTCCCAAACACTCCTGAGATCAACACCAGATAACTGCCACATTCCTTCCCAAGAGGGTAGCAGACTTCAGCAAATCTATCCCCTACAATTTAAAACTTTGTTCCCTTCTCACAATTTTTTTCTCAAAGCTACTGAAAACCACAAATTATGCCTGAATAATGTGATTTTGGAAAGAGTTCAAAGAAATTGATAGAATTTTCTAAGAATCAGAGTCTGAAAATTTACAAGAAAATTCTTCCATCCTCTTGCTATTTTCTTGTGATTTTTCTAGTCCTCAAGTTGTTAGAAATGTCCCATTTGATGTATAAATTGTGAGGCTCATACTCAGTACACTTAAGCACGCTAATACTCAGAAGTACCACTGGCAGCAGATAAGTATCGGACCATAAAAAACAGCATATGGAAGCTGTGATGCCTCTGCTTGCACAGAAACTTATTCACTGGACTGAGCCTGTTTCTGCTATCTTTGGGGAGAGCTGAAACTTAACCGGTGCCAAATACAGGAGAAGACTACTCTATTTTTTTCAAGGTGAACATCAAATACATTTTAAGATGCAAACTGTCTGAATCAAACTAGAAGCAACAATCTTTTTCTTCCTGCAGGACCGGGTCACTCTCAGTGTTAAGTGAATTAAATGCATGATTTATTAAATGGTCTCTCTGAGCACTGAAATCCGTCAGAATTTAAACAGGTTCAATATGCCATCATTATTTTGGAAGGAGATTACAGAAGTTAATTTTAATTATTTTCTTCCTTTTTCTATTCAACACTGTCCACAGGATCATTTTTACAGCCATTGTTCAGCTGCTCTTTTATAAAGGAAACTGAAGTGTGTTTTATTCCCAGCATCCAAAATCCAGGTTTTGCAAGTCCTACCTCAGAAGTGCTCAAGGAAAGAGTTCCCAAAACACTTTGCGGGCATCACGTATCGATTGCCTCATCGATAAGCAGCTACGTGTTGAAGACTGAGGTTCAGTATTTATCCTGAATTCTTACTCTGATTCTCAAAAGCAAATGATCATCCTTACTCTGACAAGTCACAGAAGGTAACTTCAATGGAACAACTCTTGCAAGCAGTAGGCTTCACACAAAGCCCTGCCCACACTGACAGCAGTAACATTCAAATAAATGTAAAGACAATACAACGCACTGAGCCGCAAATAGTTTTGATGTAAATACCTCTTAGAGGAGACAAATACTGCTCTCACTGTTGGCAAGAAAGTTAAGACAAATGTTTATTACTGGTGTTAACTTCTCTGAGATTGCTTTCGCCTTGCCGGCAGGTAGGTAGACCCTTGCGGATGTTTGCCCTCATAAAGCACCCGCTTTCCCAGAGAGGACTCCCTGCAGAGCCAGCCCACTGGGGTCAGCAGCTGGCAAGAAGGGAAACCACACTAATTCAATACACTCCTTGGTTTCCCTTGGGGGGGGCAACCAGGAGGGCTGACTTTGCCTTCCCTTGCTGAAAGCCCAGCCTGTCTGCTGTTGGCCTTTTGACACCTTATCTGTTAGAAAGCAAAATGATGAGCTCAGATCACTGATCTGTTTTCTCATGCCTCAAAGAAGGCAAGAGATTTTCAACGTTTAATACAGATGGTGAAAACAGGCAACTGGTTTGAACTTAATTCTTAAGTTTCTTAGTGCAAGCTCTAGCTTTAAAGCATATACACACATCCATACGCTGCTCTTGCTGAAGAATAAGGGAATCCCATTCACATTTCAAGATAAAACTATTCTATATAAGAAAAATGTATGTGAAGAGGAAACTCAAATGCAAGCTTAATATTGGGTGTAAAGCTGACTGATCACAGAGCTCAGTTTTCCTCAGCACTTTTTTAAAGAAAAGGACTTAAAGGTTTAAAGAAACCCAGAACAGGGGAAGGAGGACCAAGGGCTGAGGAAGCTACCTTTGGGTGTCATTTCTTTCTTTCTTTGGGCTTATATATGGAAATCTTCCATTGCCTGGCAACACTCCTAACTATGCTTATTAATGGGATGGAGTCAGCCCTGCAAACTTGGTCAAAAAATGTGTGGAGAGTACTGCTGCTTGCAACACCTGCACGCTCCTCTGAAGGTGTGCAATTCCCTCTCAGGCAAACCCCCCAATTTCCCAGATGAAGAAGTGAATCTTCAGTGTGAGCAGTTCTTATGACTGAGGCCATGTTAACTTGCTTTGCTCTTTAGAATAGCCACATATTCTGCCACCCTTACAAAAAGCTTACCTTTAATGTTTTGTTCTTCCTAATATGATAAGAAAAAAAACTTGAAATTTCTTACCACATTGTTATCATATTCAAAAAAGCTCTACAAGAATTAATGATTAAGGGGAGGTGAAAGAATTTCCTTTTTTTTTTTCCCCAAGTATATGCAAAGACACTGAAATTTATACTGGATTTGACAGTGTAGTTTAAGGTCAAAAAGAGTAACCAGAAGTTCACATTTACCCATTGACAGCCCAAGGCAGCATTAAAAATGTGCCAGTCAAGCAGAATGATGACAATGTTCTTATTATGCCCCAAATAAGACAAAACTATCTGCTGTAACCACTATGTAACTCTCTTCTCTTCCACCCCTACCCCCTTATAAACACCAAGACATTATCTGGCATTCTGCTGGGAGGGAGATTTTCTTTCTTCTGAGGGTGGTAGGAAAACAGGATTGTGGGATTTCTCTTTCTGTTGTTAAAAATGGAAATATACAGGACTTTAAAAGGGCATTTATAAAAAAAATAAACAACAACCTTCACACCTGAAGATGAAAGCATCTTAGTTTTATCACAGTTTGTCAATGATATAGAAAGAGCAAAACAATATTACCAGGTTATATTCAGTCGGCTAACATGTAATCAAGTATTTTTGTGTGTATGTGTCTTTAAGTAAAGAAAATAAAAAATTTGTTATGAAGTGATTTTTCATTTAGGCAAATTGTAACTATTTATCTTCTATTTAATTCCTCTAAAGAGGACAACATCGTATCCTCTCACTCCTGTAGATCAAATTCAAGCAATTTCTTTTTAACGGCCAGAATAAATAACACTTGACCAATAAAGTACATGCATTAGCTCCTACCTATAAACAGCCATAAATACAAAATCAAATGACTTCTCTTTCTCCCACAAAATGTAACAGTTTACCCAGGGCCCAATCCAATCTCAACAAGAGCCAAAGAGATGCTTCCTTTTTTTATCTTCTTTTCTGACAAGCAGTTTTATGTTGTTAGGCATACAACTCTTTACTACTATTTTCACATTTATGCTCTAGATGTAGGCAAATGCTGTTACAGTGTTTAATTAGAACCACAGTTCTAAAGGGATGGAGTATCCAAAAATACTATTACTTTTAGAGCTGGGGGCTACTAAACTCCATGAAATTTGCATCCAGACACCATCGCTTTTAACGAAGCTTCAGATTACCCTTATTCTGCATTTCTTTGTGAGAAACTGACTGCAGCAGGAATCATGTCTTTGCATGTCTCTTCTGCTTATTCATGCTATTCTGCTGTTCCTTTCTTCTCCCCCCTCTAGTCTTGCAAGTGTAGTCTAGGTTTCTAAAATGCTAAGCTTATCATAGTGTTTTTCAAATCAGTTTAACAATCTTTTGACACTTAGTGGAACTATGATATTCTTCTGACATCACTACTATGAAAATTCAAATGGTATTATTCATTACCACCAAGAGCTTCTTCCTGAAATTGAGGTAACTTTACGGTATTTTCCAGTTTGAAAAAGGAATGCTGATTCACAATAGGCTTTAGGTATTAGCAGTCTACTTCCAAGATGAATGAGAATATCAAATTAAAAATGAACCCTGTCTACCAGTTTAATTAAGCAAATCATGCCTCCTGGCTTTGCTCTCCACTCCAGAGCAGACCACAGTTGTCATGCTTAATTTCACTACTAGCACCTATCCTTACATATCCTGAATAATACTACTTCAGTGAGATTGTCCCCAGCATGCCGCACCATGCTCTGGTATCAGCTCCACCAAATAACTCGATAAAGTACAAAATAATTCAACTACATTTACTGATTCTTTGGTAATTCCAGATGTAGGGGTACGCACACTATCAGTCCACCTGTTACCACATGCCGGGCACGTGCCTGCCCTCTCCACTTTAGATGCACAGCCCCGCATTGCCCATTACAAAAGCCAAACTCTAGTGATGCTTCCAATCACTTGCTTGTGTTAAGTCACAAATCTAGTGCAGTGCTGCCAGAACTACTGAGAAAAAGGAAACACCACAAACACAACTGCAGTTGCCTTTGACTATGACTTTTTGAATTTTTAAATATTTTGAGCCATTTCTTCGTAGAAAGACTTTGTTATTGCTAGCTCCCTGACCATCCACAGGATTGCGCTCAGTCTCCACTTACATAGCATTACTGTGGCACCTATAGTTCTTCACCTAGAAAAGATGCCTATCTTTAGTTTCTCCTAGTACAAATAAACAGTTGGAAAGAAGAAACCACCCCACTGAAGCCCTATACCAGTCACGTGTATCACTGGCCCCTGCACGAGTTTGGGGAAATGCCAGAAGAGAGATCTTTCTTTTGCTAGAAGGAACGTTCTTGTATGTATTAGGATGGACTAATAATGCTCCTCCCCGTACAGACCATCTGATTTTTCCTATTATCTTCCAGTTTATTCAAGATGTTGACTAACAATAGTCTTCTTGTGGATATTTTCCATGCCAAAGACACTGATTAAGAACGTGGGGGGATGGATCAAACAGCATATGCTCATCGCTCAGAAGACACCTTCAGAAGGCAGAAAAACTGCAGTTGCATGCGGCAAGCTTTATTCTGAAAGTTCTGAGAATTTAAGAGAGCCCTGTATCAATCACAGCCTTTAAAAAAATGGTCTGCCAGCATAATTTCCCAGATATTGTATCTTAAAACTCATGTTGCTACTACAATGCAAAACTGTGCATCATTACCAATGTTTATATAGACAAGAAAATTTAGTGTTAATCATGGCAGACATCTGTAGAAAATGAAATTTGAAATCCCAAGCATTATCCTAAGAAATCTGCTCAAGGAGCCCTCCAAACAAGGAATAGTAATTTACCACACCATTTGTATGACAGATAAAAAAATAATTACACAACTCAATTGCCGAAGAGCAGAAACGCCAACAAATTAGCCATCAGCAATTGAAAGTGAAGGAATTATTAACAAAAACAATTAATGTAGTCTCCCACAAATGATCCGCTACATTTCATGTAGCATTACCATTAGATGTGCACTGACAACCTGAAAAATCATATTAAACAAACACAAAGAAGTTGGCATGTTAAATAATAAAATTAGAGCATCTGAATCTCCATTCAGTTTAGCTGGTATAATTGCATTTAAATAAATTCAGGCCAATTTGACCATCAGTCACTGTTTATATTAAAAGAGTTGGAAAGAATTACAAGGAACAACAAAATTCAGACAATTATGTATGTCAAAATCACAGTATATTTTGCAAATCATCTATTTTTAGTGTAGAGCAGTTTCTTCTACGTAATATGAATTCCATAGTGGCTTATGAATATATTACACAACTAATTTTCCTTTACATTTATCTTCCTAGTGTGTTTATTTAACCAAATAAAAACAGTTTTGATGTTTAAAAACTGGATAGTTAAAAAAAAAAAAAAAGTAGTGTATACTCTTTGAGATACAGCAATAGTTTCCTCTATCAAGTAAAGCAATAATACTGGCATGAATTTTAATAGACATTGATTCAGTAAATAGCAGCATTCCAAATTCTGGATGCAGTGCCACAACTGCAAAATTAAGCACTAGATGTGAAATATGGTTTTAAACTTCCACATATTACACCTATGGAATGCTCTTCAGAGATATCAGAATGGTGAAGCTGTGCCTAGTGAAATCTGGACTTCAAATAAGAGTTTAGCCATTTCAACTGCTTAGAGCTCTAAGGCAGCCCCACAGTCTATCCATTTTCAGCTCAGAAAACTAAATGCCTAACCCAATGTAAGAAAATATGGAAAGAAAATACAAAGCAGCAATTTTGTAATTGAGATAAAATATACTGATTATCACTCTAAGCTGTCAATTAGCAGCTTAACGTAGATGCTCAAGATTTAGAGAAGGCCTTTCCTGAGAGTCCATAATCACATACAGGCTTTTTTTTCTGGCAAGGAAACTCTTATCTTTGGGCTGTTTCTGCTGCTGTTGGGCAGTTCCTGCTATCCAGTTCTCTCTTTGTTCTTGCGTAACACCCAACAGGCACTACCTGAACCATGGTGACCTAGTTTGTGGAAATAATAAAAAAAAAGGCGGCAGGGGGATCGCGTTTAATTTCTTTTCAGTTCAGCTTTTCAAAACATTCCAGTGTAGTGCCAGAGGAATACCATTGTCAGCAACGAGGAAAGCAAGTCAAGAATGAGTGTGAGGGAAGGAGAATAGTAAACCGCTTTTTTTCAGTGGCAGCTCACGTTTTACTCTCAGTTGTACTGTAGAAGTACATCAGAGAATGGTCAAATAGCAAGAGATGTATAAAGAGCAAGTGTTAAGAACTTTCTCATGTTAATTCCCATGCTTTCACTACTTCATTTTGCCACATTTTATCATGCATTTCTTTCATTTTTTATCACTAGGCTACCACACCTTTGTATTAGCAATTTAATTTTAGTTTTACAAATCATCACAGTATTAAGAACATAACATTATCTATGTTACTGTTTAATTATTTCAGGCTAAGTAATTTTAAATGCTCTGAGTATTGAGGCACAAGTATAACTGGCTTGAAGAAGGTCTTATACTAAGGTGTTTCATATAAAGACAGACATGTCAATACTTCATTTTCCCTATGAATTGACTGATATGACATACAAAGAAGAAAAAATCCATAGTAAGTAAGATAAAGCAGCTGCCTTGTGAAGAGAAAACGAACAGGCTGGGACTTTTCAGTTTGCAGGTACTCAAGGGGGGCACAACCACAGTTTACCAACTCATGAGTACAGTGGCTAAGTTGAACACACAACTGTTAATCATCCCATCCCGACAAACCAAAAGGAGGTGACACCTGACAAACTGGTCAGAAATAGCTTTGAACAAAGGGAAGAACATACCACTCTACACAGCAGACACAGAATGGCTGCAATTTGAAGCCGTGGGAGGCCCTGGTAGCAAGTCGTATCAGCAAGCTCAAAAGAGAATCTGGTCAACAGAACTGGCAGGTCAAGCCAACAAGTGTTGATGCTAGGAGGGGACTGGCCCACAGAAAGCGGCCAGGTTCACCTACCTTCCCCTCTTGCCTCCCAAATACCTTCTCCTGCTGTCACTGGGAGAGCGGTAGTGCAGGACAGTGCTTCGGCACTTCTGGCTGGTCCCGGGCCCGTCCTCAGGAGGCAAAGCACTGGGGACAAGGGAGCGCTCGTCTGACACAGCACAGCACATCCTGCTTTCTCCTCCTGTCCCACAGTGCTTGCCACAGCACTGAATTACTCTTTAACTGTTAATTTTGCCATAATGCTTGAATGTTTTGAGATGTGAAGAAACAGACAAAAGATAGTTACATTTATTTTTAAGTCAAAAATAAAATTAAAACTTTTTATTGCAAAGTTGAGAGGCCAGCACAACTGCATGATGTGTTCCTATTTGCATTCATTTAAACAACTTCCTATATTCATTCACTGATAAGACAATGCTACAGACTGACAGATTATGGACTGTTATAACCTCCTGTTTTACACTGCAATGCCATGCCCAGAACCAATACTTTCTTCCACTGCTGTAAGATACGACACCACCTTCTAAAATACAAACCTAGAGTGCCGTTACTGGTTTTGGACATATATAAATTACTCATCTTGCAAAGTTAATATACATTCTTGTACAGTACTATTCATTCACTGGTGGTTTTCTATTAGACCATGATATGCTAGAGTATATTTGTAGGTTTACAAAATAGATCTGCCTATTTATATTTGTGGGAATTTTTAATAGAAAATGGGTTGCATTTATTTTTTGGGACAGCATATACTGTTACATTCCAGAGGGGGGTAGTTTTAAATGACAGATACCTATCCACTACTAAATTGAAGCTGCCTTTGAAGCAATTGATTTGGTAAAACTCCCAGCTGAATCATTAGGTAATCCTAGTTGCTAAAAATGAAGAATTTTCTACTTCTAAATTTTGTCCTAAGAGCAATTCAACAAGCATACAAAGATAATGCTCAATTTCCCATCCTGATCCAAACACATTATTCCAAATTCCTTCCATCTACAAACACAGGAGAAGTGTCAAACCTTCTACCTAGAGGATACTTTTCTCTGTCTTCCAGAAATACTCAGACATGTATTACAAAAGCATTACAAAAAAGGCCTCTGAAATCTACTTAGAAGGATTCTAATACATTCTTTTCTGCTTAGCTTGTCTATGGAATTCTCAACAACTACAGGACCTGAACATAGCAATTGGAACGGGTCTGCACTGCAGAAGTCACACCAATAAATGATGTACTGCTCTGACAAAAAGGACAAGGAAAGATGAGTTACTATTTATTTGATTAATTGTGTTTTTCTTATAAACCCTAATGACTAAAATACCCGGCACATACAAACACACCTAAATTTTTGTTTCTTAAAAGGAGTATTGCATATTGTCTGTATGCTTTTCAATTTACAATATATTACAAAAATAAAAATCCTGAAACGTGATTTATATTCAGTACAACTACAGAATGTTAAATTATGTTTTCTAGCCATAATTGATTCATTTGACAACAATGAAATCTTTAATGGAACTTCATAACTATTAGGAGCCGTTAGCTCAGCAATATGAATTTAGCCCAGACAGAACAACCTATTGAAGAGCCAGAACTCCAAGAACGTAGTTTCTGTATTTGCTGAAGTATCTATGGAATATGCACACTGAAAGTGGGGTTCTCCCCACTCCTTCTTCCGCAGCGATATTCCTAGAGACTATCTATCTCCAAATCTGAATACCTCAAGGACTCTGCCATAGGCTAACAATGATTTCTGTAGCTAATCCTTGGCACTGTTTTATAGGGTACACTTCTTGCATGAGTTGCAACATGTAAATTTCTATGAAACCATAGAAACTATGACAATCAAACTGTGTCATAAATAGTACTCATGAGATGGAAGTCATCACCACAAATAATAGCTGAACAGCTGAACCTTCTTTCTGTATATATTTTCTTCTCCCCTGTCACTGTGCTGCAGTGAATTGTTGTGCTTGAAAATACGCTGGGAAACCATGAAGCCCAAAGACAAAGCCTAGATGTAACTGAAGTAGGACATATTCTTCTACATAAGGTTAACCCATATAGAAAAATCTTCTCCATTGCTGTACGTCCCAAGACAACAGCAATGTCAATAACTGCATAGTAGAAATGGAGGCATTCATATCTATCTTGCACCTCCATTAGTCTGCAGGGGGCAATGTAAGAAAAAAACAATGAAAAAAAAAAATTTACTAGCAAATTCAGCAACATGACTGCCTATACAGCAGATGTGCTGATTCAATTGCACTGTTTTTCAACAAAATTAAAAAAAAAAAAGACCAAAAAATACTAAATTATAATCCCACATGTTCAAAGAAATTCCAGAAACCAGAAGTTCATTTTCACCACTCTCACATTATTTAATAATTATGCTCAAAGATGTCCAAAAAGATTAAACTTCAAGTATCGAAATGAAGAAGGGCTTTTTATCAACATATTACCCACAAAATTGCCTCAAACCACTTCAGACTTCTGGTGCCTTCTAAATCATTAACAAAATGTTAGTGATCTGACACAGTTAATTGGCATAAAAATAAACATTTTCCAAAGTTTTATAACATTTTGCTGAATATTTCAATAAAAGCAAGAGCACTGACTTCTGATGTACCAGCCAAAGTCTGTTCTTGCTGAGCTTAAAGGCAAGCTATTCAATTTCCATCAAGGTAGTGATTCTGACTATCAAAGAATTTTATACCAATCTAACAGAGATCAGAAAAACTTTTGTCAATGGCATTTCTTTAAACTTGTATTGCTGTAACAGGATTAGAATGTGATCCTAGGGGATATTATCACCCCAGCCACCTTTGGCAAAAAAATATCCTACACAATGTAATAAGCATGAATCCAATACCAGCTGAGAGGACTGAAGTGTATTTTACTGTCCATTTTCTTCCACCTCTCCTGTCCAAATCACAAATCGGATTTTTAAAAGATGATTGCTGAAATGGGATCTCCTGTGATGACAGCCTTTCTCCCACGAAATTATACGAAAAATGTCAGAAAGCAGCTTCCTGCATGCTTGAATGTAAAACAGTTTGATGCCAGTGGTAACCGGTGCCTTCACTGCCGTCTTGTGATCCACAAAGCTATGTCAGTTCACATCCTCTGATGAAATTACACCTCTAAATCTACAGCTGAATATGCCAACCTGATCTTTGCAATTGGCTGCATTTCCCCATCATCCACTTGCCATGGGGATCTTGCAGTGAAACTGCGGTCTCCACCAGAGGACCAAAACTTTGCGCTGCAATCAGGGCAGATACCCCTTGTCAGAGCCCCGCAGGCACCAACAGGCGTTAGTTGCCCTGAGCAGCCTGACCAGGGACCCCTACCCATGCACATGGGTCCGGGGGCACCCAGACCTGGCCTGAGCTATGTTGGAGGTACACCTCTTCCCAGTCCTGCTCCTGGCTGTTCCCGCACCGTCACTGGGATTTCCCAGACCAACCTCAGACCTGACTTGTTAGCTCGCCTTCTACTGGATCGCTGACCGCCAGACGGTCGGTGGGACCTGCCACAACCCTGCTCTGTCCACCCAGCTCAGGCGCTGTGGGATGGTGCCCCACTGGTGATGGCTCTGCCCGGTCCGGGTGGGGGTTGTCCCCATTTCCCCACCCTCATGGACCAGCCCCAAAACCCAAACCAGAGCAATGCGGAGCTAACTGACCTTTCAGTACAGATAGTCTGTTTGGCCACTGTCTCAAGGTATTTTACCTTTGCCAGTGTAACTCTTATTATGCATTGCATTATCAATGTGACCTTTCTTGATTTTGAGCTCCTTATTCACCTTTTTGTGTAAAAAAAAAAAATCATTTCAGAAAAAGAAAGGAAGCTATACAATATTTTTGAAATCTCTGGTTTGTTAAAATGTGCTTTTCATCCTCACTTTACATAAAACATTGATGAAGTACCTGGCAGTAAAATATCATATTTAAGCCCTTTGAAATTGCAAAAGAGATTTTCAGTTATTTTCACATAAATCCAATACTAAAAGATATCGTAAGTTATCGCTGACCTTGTGCAAATGTGTATTAAAAGGTTTTCATGCAAACTACATAGAAGTTACAAAGAATTATATCATCATTTAGAATTTTTTTACAAGTGCATGTTAATAGATAGTTTAAGAACTTCTATATTGTAGCATCTAAACTGCTTTTAACATGATGAATAGGGTTCTAGTGAAAGAAAGAAAATGCTATTAAGATTTGCCAAACTTGAAAACTCTTCATGTCCTACTTTCACATATTACAAGTATTTAATATCGCCTTGCAGCCAAGGCTAATAAAGACAATGCAGTCCATGAGTCCGTGTAAATATATTTCTTAAAAAAGAAACAAATTTAATTCTTAATGAAAAACCACTAACTTCATACAATTTACAAGAAATTGAAGGAGAAGGGAAAACATGCGTACAAGAGTTCAAGTTTGATGTCACTGCGCTCCGTATGAATACTCCCAACACCCCTGTGTGGTTCTCTGGGCAATTTCGTGGAAGGCAAAAGGCTGGGATCAATCTTTTGAATACACTGTCTCCAACTTCCCAAGACAATTTCTCTGTGCAGTCAGAACCCCAGTGAAGAACCTGCAGCAGTGACTACGGACAGACAGACAGTATCTCATAGTAAAAGTAAAACTTTTATATCTGCAGGAAAAGAGCACAGGTTAAGTAGGCAAAAGATACATCATACAAGAGATGTATGCACTGTGATGCTTACATTTTTGGGGATGACAGAAGTGAAGCATCTTCCCCTCTCTAACTGCTAATGAAGGAATACACGTAAGACTCTAGAAAAAGGCGATGTTTTATGGTCTACTTATGTTTTCACAGATGGTCTAAATACCTTAGGGCTTTCTTTATGAACAGGCATGCCTAGCATGCTGGGGATTGTAAAATTTCAGTAAGATTTAATGGGCACTTAAAAACATCCTGGTCAGTCATTTGAATCATATTTTGTGGTAATGGTAAGGGATGTCTCTGAGATCACCAACAGCAACTAGGCACCTAGTTCCTATCTACTGCTTCTGTAGATACAAAGAGTGTTCTACAGGATTAGAGAAAGATCACCACTCTGCTAGGCTGCAAAACTTCAGCTAAGTAAATGATATCCATTACCATCCTATCAAACTCTGGTAGCTTTATCCCTCTTCAATTAGAATTTCAGTAATAATTCTGTTGGAATCTCAAAAGTGAGAGAAATGGAGATGGTCAAAAGTGCCTGAATAAAGAGAATATCCTTTCTCAGGTCACGCAATAGTTTCATGCTTGTTCCTTAAAGCCTCAAACCATGGTTCTGCACAAAGCTACCACAGGGAACTGAATCTTGCAGCTTTGAAATAGTAGGAGTGTTGGGACTCCTGCACTTACGGAAAGAAGCATCAGTCCCTTTTAGTCCTCTCTTCTACTTTGGTATTGGTAGTGTTCAGTTGGAAGAAAGAAGTTAAGGAAGTGCAAGAACTGTCAGTATGACTGGGAGGAAGCAGAAGAAAGTGGAAAAAAAGTCCTCTTAGTCACCCTTTCCTTCGACCTTCAATCTTTTCTTCCTTTAAATCCATACTTTCCTTTTGTATTTATAATTGTTGAGGAATTTCTGCAAGATCTTTCCAATATCACCTCCAAGAAAAATCTGACAAGCAAAGCATGCTTCGTTCTGCAAGGTTGTTCTGAATTCAGTAAGAAATTAACTTAGTCATAGCACCATAAGGCCTAGGAGATCCCTTCAATTTATAGTCTCTATAGCTTTAAGCATACCAAAATGACACTGTACCACAGCAGTGAGTGATCAGCAAGAGTACCTGATGTTCCAAAGTCAAGCTGGCCAGTAACTGTCAGAAAGTAACCTGTCAGTCATGACCATAAATACTATACTCAACAACCGATTAATGGAAAATTACAGAATACATCACTTTCACACTTCTATCAGTCTGGAAAGCAGGACACGATTGTCATACAGTTGCTAGATGCAAAAAAATCATAAACCAATGCAGGTTGGATGGGACCTCATCAAGTCCAACCACCCAGCCCAAAGCAACATAAAATGACCACAATTAATAATAGAAATGGGGAAAATGCAGCATTTAGACATTAATTTTGAAAATGCTGTATTCCACAGAAGTAAAATAATAATGTAAAATCCATCTTGCTAATTGAATCGGGAAATAAAACTCCTAATCTTTATCTCATTAACTTGTTAACCTTGAGTGTAAAAGCAGAGTGCACTGCACTGTGCATCTCCAGCAGAACTGAATGGAGAGTGGATCTGACTCTTCCTTGGAGTACCAGAGCCAGCTAAACAAAGAAAGATAATCCCACTGGCAATGAGGTTCCTGTTGTCCTGTTGGTATTTATGCATGATTCCCAGCTCAGACTGCTTCTGATTTCAGATACAGAATCTATTGTTGGTTAACTGAAATTAAATGAAAGCATCATAATGATTAATGGATAGTTTATTTTTAAAAACAAAAGCATAAATTCCTCACTAATAGACAATGAGACATTGTCATGTGACTACCAGCACTTAAAACACACTCCAGTCTTAAGTGGATGTTTTGAGGCAGCTAATGCTTCAGTTTCTTCATTATGTTTCTGTTCATTCGAGTTCTGAAATCTGGCAAGCGCTAATACACTGGCTCTACTGCTGGTATCCTTCCAAGCTTATTTCACTTATTGAAGAATTGCCTTCTGTTACTTGATAATGCACTTTAAAGCAAGATCAAAACTAAATGTAAATTCCAATTTTTTATGCAAACTCTTGAACAAGTTCAGGAAAAACACTTAAGGTGTTTTAGGAAACAAGTTTAACATGAAAAACATTTATCAAGCACTGTTTGCATTCCTCAGAATAATGATACTGGGAACAGAGAAACATTTCAGAGATTTGTTTCTTTAAAATATGTCTAATCCCAACTGGATGCAACATCACAGCAAAATTAGAATGTTTATTTTATAGTAACCATTCTAGTCCTAGTATCCAAAACAGTTATTGAGAAACTAAAAGGTAAAAACGCCAAACCAACCAACCAAAAAAAACCCCACCTAAAAACCCCTTGAAATTTTCATTGTGTGGTAACAACAGCAGAAATTCAAAATAGAAAATTTAAAAGATGTTATTATTCTCTAGCAAACGAATGATTACCACTTATAGTATAAACTTGCTAGTTTCAAAATTATACCAAAATTATTCTTTGAGGTCAGCAAAATACAACCAATATTTAAAACAAAGTAATATGAACAAAAATTGTGATGTTTTTATTTGAAATAAGGTTCTCGACAATGTGTCTGCACAGAAATGGTTGAAGATTTGTTTACCATTTTATTTAATGCAGAAGACTAACTGGAGTTATTTGTTGCGGTTCTTGATAAAAACTTTAAATGAGTGTTAACATCAAAGAGGGTTCACTTCTACTGTAGCACAGCCATATACATCTCTAGCTGAGGATCTCAAGTGCTTTTGTTATCAAGCAGTAGCATCAAAATAAAATTCATCACTGCAAAGAGGTCAACATGAAGAAAAACATAGGCCTTTTAGATATTTATAGTAAATGGATAAATGCATAACCAAAACCCAGAAAAACTTGGTCCCTAGCATTTTATTACAATGCACTTGCACAATATTCTCTATCATCAGTACATGGTCAAGGTCTACAAAATGTAGTTACCACAAGTGGTCCTTTTACCAACGCAGTCACTGGCTTGTTGGTCAAAGCACCATGTCTTCTTATACTCAAACTCCTGTAGCCAGGAAACAGGAATAAAACTATCCCAAATTACACATACATTGTGATTATAAAGCACTTTGAGGTCTATAAATCAGAAGCATTTTCTATAGCAATTTAGCAATAGCATGGTTATGGCAGGGAAAAATTGTGAATGTTAAGGCTAATGAAAATTCACAAACATTTTAAAGGGAAATTAATAGTCAGCTTTTGATAGTTATGCAACTTCATTTACAGACTGCATGCTAGATTCTTAATTAAGTTCTAAGCCCCCTTGCTTGGAGGGTACAGTAGCAATAGCTACAGATACTGGCTATGTTAGAAAGTGGAATAGAAGCAGACCACAGAGTGAAGCTATAAGCACTATGGTCCCTATAACCACAATATACGCATTTCATGGGATCTGCTTCTCATCTGGTCCTGTGAATGAAGTACCACATAACAGCTGGAAAACACGGGGACATGTGCTTCCAGAGCACATCTTCCAGTTTATTCTTCTCAAAGAGGATATAACATTGAAATTGCTCAGTGATGCAAAACAAAAAGTGATAGTTATTAATGACAGACCTGCTTCAAACACACTCCCACCAATATTTTGCAAATGACTAACAGGTGAAATTTCACTCGTTTAAACCTTGTAAATTTCAGAGTGAACATATTTAAGCCTTATAAAATCTGTAAGCAGGTAAGAATGGTGCCTTCATTGACTGACTTCTGTATGTCTTTAAATGGAGCTCAAATTTGTGAAAAGTAAGCTGACATCTACCTTGACAAGATTTATCTAAAATTAGAGGGGTTGAATTCTGACATTTCCTTAAGAACAAAAAATTTCATCCTTAAGCTAGAAGTGACAGTAACTATCACAATAAACAACGAATGGAACTTCAAGCCTTCCTTTTCTGTGGTCCTTCCTCTGAATATGCTTCCTTATACAATACTATTTCTTTTATACATACAGTTTTAAACTTTGGAACTTTAGGATGCAAGAGTTAATAACACCTTTCTATGTCAAAACACCTAAGGAAGTTTATCACTGCAAAGAGCAGACCAAGGACTACCAAATTATCAGTACATATGTACTTAAATATAGATATCTGAGATTGAAAATGCTGAAATGTTATTGCAATATCTACATCTAATCTGGTTGATGGCTTGTGGATTTTCTACTCAGCCCCTGAGAAGAATAATATAATATATAAACAATGTCAATTTATTTAACAAATCCTGGCAAAACATTAAGAAATATTTAAAATTATCTCCCTATAACATAGTTTGGCACATCAATAGACATAGCTGGGTTTTCACACATGCTGAACATACGAATATTGCTTAAGGTCAGAAATGTCTACAGTAGAAAAAAATCTTTGAAAATACACTGTATACTTGTTATGATGAATTTTTTTTCAATGACAAGTTAAAATCTGCATTAGACTTTAAGACCTAATTAAAAAATAAAGTCTTCTACTCTATAGGAAATTGCCATGCACTTCAGCACATACCTTTTGCTCTTAACAAGCTAACTTTAAAAGTGAAGTGTTGAAGCCTACAAGGTACGCTTATTACGCATGTCAGAGGAGCTCTGAGGATTCAGGGAAAAACTACCATCTGAAAGCTAAATTCCAAATTCTCCGGAATTCTTAGAAACAAAAGAGTAAGTCACAAAGAATTTCAGCTCAGATTTAGTTTCCAGTTCCTGATTAATTCAATTTTGTCAACAGTGACTTTGGAGGCATTTTCACTTGCCTTGGTTATGTGGTCTTGCATCTATATAGTTAAGCTTTGGTTTGTCTATAATAAAACTATTAAACTATGCAAATATCTTATTCTGAATTATACAAAAATATAAAAAATTCTGCACTCTCATATCACACTTTTCACTGTTATCTGTGAAAATGAGACATTTTCACAAGTGAAACAGTGCCATCTTGTGTATTACGGACTTTTTCTCTTGCCAAAGCAGGAATATTCTTCCCTAGGGATGTTCATAGATTCCCCCCTCCCCCTGAAGAATGATAAGAAGTGCCATAGGTAAAGTTTGCAAATAGTTGTTCAAGTCATTCACAAATGTTAAAATAACTTAATATCTTTCATTGAAGCAAGCAAAATGAAAACCAGTTTTCAAATGAAACACCACAGGAAAGTTAGATTCAGTTCTTCACAAATAAATTTCACTCATGTAATAACTTAGACTGTGGTCTCTCTGTATAATGCTTTAAATTCCATTTTAATTAACAGCTTTAAAATTTAATTTATATAGGCTGAACCTCCATCTGTTTAACGTCCCTGAGTACCTATGTAAGCCCTCATCATACAGTTTTAAAAGCATTGATGACCACCATTAAAAGGTACAACATAGCTTATAACATTTTATTTTCAGTTTATAGATATTACTCTAAACTATTAGTGGTTTAGACAACCAGAAATAATTAATTGGTATTATTGCATTCTATTAGTATATAAAAAATTAACAAGTAAGAGTTTTAATTAACAGTTCACATTTGCATTCATTTGAATGCCAAAAAACCCCCAACCCCACCTCTGTTTAACAAACACTAATATGGATACAGAGTAATTAATAACTCTAAAGCAGCTCTTGATGAATGTTTTTGTAGTTTTAAAATTATGTGGTGACATGTACTGCCTATAATTTGGGTAGACACATGCACAAAATGCAGTTGTTTTATCAGCTGATAATTCAATGCTTTTTGCATCCATAAAATTATTAATTCCTGCTGATTATCTTTAACTTTGCTCAGAAAAGCAGGCTGAAGGACATAGCTGCTTATCGTACAAGAAACTCGGCAGCAGAGATAAAACGAATATTCCTGGTCCATTTTTTAAGTAGTGTCATCTATTTCTATAAAATTAAAAATTTCAGTATGTCCCAGCCTTTTCGTAAGTTGGCACAAACATTACAAAGCTTTTAAAACACAAATACACAATTTTTGAAATCATAAACACACGGAATTATGAAGCCCCACACTTAAAAAAAACCAAACCCAACCATCAGCTGAAAGATTTGTGTGGAATAAAACACTAGCCACATGGCAAACTGAATGTCAAGAGTTGGTACGTACAAGAAAGGTACTTATGAACTGAATGATGTTTACATTAGGAAATAAAAACTATCACAGGCATAATGTCAGGAGTACTCAGTGCCACTCTTTTAACTTGCTGTGCTGAAACTGATAGAAACATAAATGTACGATGATAAGAATACTTATAAAAATCTGTATTTCAGGGTCAAATAAAATTTGTCACACTACATAGTAAGGAGTTGTGCTGAGATTAAGGAATAAAGAATAGATATAAGCCCCTATGTCTTCTATTTATTTCCCATGCACTGTGTAATGTTCCAGACTTTAAGGCTATTTTTATAAACAATTCCAACCGAATGAAACTAAAGCAAGCAAGACTCATTTTCTGCTCATACTTTCCACCACAACCCTTAAGGTGTTCTAAAATTTTCAGAGAACAAATCTACCATCTCACTAAGGAGAGTAAGCTCTCAAAGGGGTCAAACTGATATTAAAAAACTTCAAAATATTAAATATGTCATGCAGCTGCTGGAACCACTCCTGGTGGTGGGAGTCCTGAGGCCCAGAACACCAGAAGAGTCCTGACACTGAGACGGAATTTCAAGTATTACACCAATTGAATTAATCTCCTCTGGGCAGAGGTTGGCACTAGGGCAAAAAGACACTGAAGCAGAGTAACACTGAAATGAACAGCAGTTGCAGTTATTGGGGGAGGGTACTTCCCTAAATAAGTCAAATTGCTTTGTACAGAGGAGATGATGACGGGGGGGAGAATGAAAGCAAGTGTCTCTAGGCGAGGATTTAGACCTGAACTTCTCAGTTCTGCTAAATTTTTATCACTACATTTGATATACCTATTACATATTTCTACATATGCGCATACATGCAGAAACATAGACACACATACATACGTATCTGTCTTCTGTGTATATTTACAACATGTATGCATATTCTATCACAACATAAAAATGTTACAACTTAGTTGCACTGTTTCCAAGCAGAGATCATTCACTTGGGAAGAAAGCCATTGATCTCAGGGACCAAAGTGGTTTGGACAACTTGTCTGGTCTTCTACCACACCGCTGGTCCTACCTGTGCCTTTATTTTGCAAATGCAGAAAGGGCTGCTTCCTTTCTCCAGCTCGTATCTGTGAGGTTTAGTCAATTATTCTAGTGTGTGTGTGACTCAAACATTACTGTCGCAGTAATTGTATACAAGTTTGATGACAAAAATGAACTATAATCATAATGAAAAGGCAAACAAGTCCACACAAAGTTAATACTTTAAAAAGGGAAGAACAAGTTTTAAAAAGTTGTTTTGCACCTCACTAGACCAAATCAAAGAGGGGTCACTAAAGAACTTACCCATTAAAAGAAAGCAAACAGCACACCAAGAGAAGTTTGATTTTTTTTTTTTAAATCACATTCCAACAACTTCCACAGAGGCCATGTAATTGTTAAGATACAAAAATAAATTATTAAGGACTAAAAGCCAAGTAGGTGAAAAATGCAGATCATTCTGGCTGTACTGCATATAGTAGTCCACTCCATGCTAATCCACTCAAGCTTGTTTACATAAAATAAAAAATATTTCTAAATTTCTTACAGTCTCCCAACATTACAATACGCTCTGCTTATGTAAATAGGTTCAATATTAAATTACATTTTAAATACATCATTACAATATGCCTGCTTAGTTTGAATGCTACTGTTTGGAAGTCACAGAAATAAGAGTAATTCAAATATCTGATTATCTGCGATGATTAACTTGACAAACATCAGGCACACATTAGAAAGAAAACAGGCGCTACTCCATGAGCATGTAGTGATTGTATTCAGATTTCAGTCAAGCTAAGATGAAAGTGAGAGCTCCACATTATGATTGTAACACACAGTATTTTCTGTATCAGCTGCAAAATAAGACTCCATCACAATAATAAGCAGAAGGCAATATTTTAAGCACAAAAAGGTGCACATGCAACTAGGATCTCAAAACATGACATCCAAATACTGGCACAGCTCATATTCAACCTAGTGGTTCTGTATCTGGGATATTTGTTATTTAAATTGTTACATATATATTACCTGAAACATTGTCAGCCATCCTCTTGAAACAAGTCAAAATATTATAATGGGTGTGCAAGGCCCACTAGGAAGCTCAAGAGCTGGTTGTATCTTTATAATTTTACTATTTTCTTGTTTGTCTATCATGTTTGTCTATCTGTCACTTCTTAACAGTATAACGTAATTTTGCTATAAGAGGAATTTGTACATACTTAGGTTACCGAGGATCATTTATTAGTAATTCTGAGGTAGATCATTCACATATCAGTCTAATATTCACAAAAAAAATCAATTTTCTCTAGGATGCCAAAGCTTATTTAAACATAATTCTCAAAACATTGCTGATCATTTCTTTATTTTGTTTTACAGCTTTCAAAACATGATGAAGAACATCCACCCTGAAAATACAGGCCACTTGGAGATAACCTGCATCATACCAAGGTAAGGTAAGGCAAACTGCACCTCTTTAAAAATAAGGGTGTGCCATCTGACTTCCTCTATATCTAAGCTACTATAGCTCTTTGTGCCATCTCATAAATCTTGCCTGAAGAGTTGACGTAAGCTGAAAAGGTGTGATAGCAGAGAAGTAAGTGAGGCTATACCAGCTAACAGAATACAGCCTTTGTCTTAATTTGAGTGGCAAATTATTGGTGGAATGACTTTTCAGTACGCTTTAAGTATCTGAATGATCAAGAAAAATTCTTTACCTCCAATAATTTATTACCTACACACATCCACTGTGCTCATTGCTAAGGCAGAGAGTTACTCTTTCACACATTTTCTAGGTCTAATCTCCAGTAAAAGCAAATTTTTAAGAAGAGGGTTTTGGGCAGGAGGTTAGTAGGAGGGAATGGTAAAATATTTTTTCCATGTAATGGAAATGTAATCTTCTTTTAGTGACAGCATGTAAGAGCTAGGTTAACAAAATAGTACTGCAGATATTGTGAAAACAGATTTCAGTGCAGACTGTCAATGAGCCACACGTTTCAGATGAAAAGGTATAGTAACATTGAAACCCACTACATTTGGAGGAGAAAAATATTGCTTGTAACCTCACCTGGCAACAGAAAGAGAAGTGGGCCATATCCTAGGGTTACTGATTAATAAGATTCAGTTTCAACTCTTAGATTTGGTTAATTATTTACTAATAGTATTACTAATTATATTATTTAGCAATATTGTTTATAAACTAAGTCCTAAAATTATTTTGAAGCCTGTGAAAAGTAAAGATATGAAATAAACAGGACAGCTCACGTACTTTTAATCACGCACATGCCTAAGGAATTTGCTGATTAATTGCTGTAATGTTTTGTCAGATACAACACCCATTCAGAGGACTCCTAATATTACAATAGGAATGGTATCCAGCTTCTCATACATATTTCTTCAATATTTTTTTTCCCCCTTTATGGATTATAAAGCACCAAGAAAGAAAGAAAATCTGGCATGAAATCCTTACATGAACTAATACTGTTGACTCAGTAATGATTCTGCCATACCAGTTTGTATCAACTGGCCCCATTTCATTACCCATCCTTAGAAAATGCCACCATCTTAGATATTACACAAAATCAGCACATAACTCCTTTAAATTTAGCTCATTCACCCAGAATGGAACGTTTTTCGAATCAGGTAGTTCCGTCCTCAGCAATGGTTCCCAATATTCATTGCTATATCATCAGTAGAACAGGAACTGCACCCGCGATGGGAAAAGTTGTACAGACAGTAACAATTCACCTGTACAGTTACTTAAAAAAAACCAACCCCAAAACAAAACCAAGAAAAACGTAGTCAACAGATATAGCCCAGTTTGAATGAAAGTTCAGCACTCAAATTTACTGCTCTTTCATTTAATATTTTCCTGCAAGAAGAACGCTCAAGTTGCTGTCCTAAGCCCACTATAATCTTTTTTATCACACTCAAAATATATAATAAGCTATATGTCTTCACTATATTACTTATCAATGAAGACGAAGTGTGTGAAAGCCCAGTGAACATCACAAATGACCACTGGGAAGACCCACTTCAGGAGTTATCATTGTGATTATATTAGAGTGTGAGAGGGAAACGAGTAGCAGTTGCAGCACTCTACTTGTGCAGGAACGTGACCTCACCTTCTCACCCTTCCTAAAGAAAGTTCACCTCAATTAGTCCACTACGTATTGGTGAACAGCACAACACTGAGTTTATGATAAATGGCAAAGTCCTCTTATTTTTATTAGCTACTTTTCCACATAAATGTCTTTCAAAATGATGAAGAAGTTGTACGTGAACTGCATTTTCTCTTTTTCTCTGTGTTTTTGCTAACACAATTATCAGCGAATGTTATGGTACATTTGAACTAGCATTTTAAGGAGATTTTCATGAGATGCAATAGAGCTTATACACTGCAGACGATAAACATAACTGACCCAGTATGTCCCATCTCCTCATCTGTCATACACTACATATCACGTGATGCAAATGATGGCACAGTGTTACACACATAAGTGAAATACTTAAGATCAAATTAGTTCTTAAAACAAACACACATACAATTAGAACAAATATGCTGATTATTTTAAGAGCATTTGGAAAAAAAAAAAAAACGATGAAATAAAACTGCAGGTAATTATGTATTTCAAACATTTTTGGCAGAGAAAATAGAAAACAAACACGGTAAGCCCCAGACCAGTACCGCTGTTGACTTGAAGTAAATACCTTGTGCCTCAGCCCAGTGGGTTATGTCACCGAAGAATATATTACACTAACTTTGTCTTTTCTAAGGAGATTACTGTTTAGACATTATAATGAAGATAGTGACCTACTTATTTTAGACGCAGGATGACAAAGCAAGAATCACAAAATTTCTAAATATACTTGTTAACACAAAATCCTTTTTGTCTCGAATAAATATACGTGAACTAAACTCAAAGAATTTCTACTCTTACTGCCTAATTTGAGGGAGATCAGCCTAGTTTTTGAAACTGACATTCACAATCACTCTTGAAGTACATAGCTTTTGGGGTGCTTAGCACAAAGTAAAAGTCATCCCTCCAATATTTCAAACTGTGATCATTATTTTTAAACATAGGCCCTAACCTCAGATGAGTTGTAAAATAACACTGATAATCCATACAAGATGTTTTAAGGAGGTATTAATTAATTCAAGCATTTTAAAGATTTGGCAATATTATTTCCTGAACTCAAAAACCGACCTTTATCTTCTGCAGCTACGAAGCTGGCCAAACTTCTATACTCTCAGGCAATTTGCTTCTCCGCAAGTGGAGAATCCAGATTTAATTCTAGCCTCATCACACATCACAGCACCTTTCCTGAAGAATGATGCCAGAAGAGTATCTTCTAAAAAAGTTTTATTTAACAGAAAGACAGAAAGATGAATCTCAAAACCTTAAGCTAGATATTAAGGAAAAAAAAAAAAAAAGAAAGAAAGAAAAAAGTAGTGTGATTCCAGTGATTCAACTTTTGTATTAGAATGAAAGGGACTAGCAGCTCCAAAATATAGACTGCAGCTGAAAAAAAATAGGTGAAGGAAACTGAAATGGGATAAGAGATGTGAAGAGCTAGATATTCTTCACACAGACGCATTTCAATTACTCTTCTCTTATACAATTTTATTCATTAAAGGAGAGCAAGCTGGTGCCCTAGCTGATGTTCAAGTGCATCTCTTAAATGGCATTTATGAAATGTTATCATTCATATTCTTTTAAATGTTCCAGATATGTCTTACTCCTAAAAGAATGCTTCTGCCACTGTATCATCTTTGCACAGAAATTTTTTTAAGTATTTTAAGGGATAATGTTAATAAAGCAGGCTTCTAAATTACCATAAGATTCAAGTTCTGAAAACATACTTGAAAAGCTTCAAAACTACCATAAACCAGATTGCCTGTCCACTTGTTCTGCTTCCCAAGTAGAAGGGCTTCATCTATTTTCCTTAAACATACTACAGCAGCCCTTCTTTTGGGGAAGTATGTCTTGATATTCAGCTTTGTACCTCCTATTTTTGCAGTGTGCCTCAGTAGTTAATGCCAACCTTACCATTCCAGTACTCCAAATGACCGCTTATTAACAGTGTGTTATCCAAATATAATCGCCTAAATTCACCCTTATTTATATCATGTCTACTTAAGACAAAGGACTGCTGGCACTGGAAACACATAGTAGGTACAACTCTAGTGAGATATGGTACAACAGGTCCATGCATTCATTAAGATCTTTGATAGCCAATTTTAAAATTCCCTGAGGTCTACCAGCATTTGACAAAATACAAAATCCACCACACACGATCAACATGACTCCTGCAAAAGACCGAAAAATAAACTTATCAGACATGTTCTGATGTACAGCAGCGGTAAAAATAACTCATGCTTCATTATATACGGTTAGGTGTAGTAATTAGAGGATAAGCACACTGATAACTTTATGCAATATGTTTCTGAATATTTCCTAAAATCTTTTGTACCAGTACTTCAGGATCAATTAAAATTCCAAAGCAGGGGTGTTACTGTGATTTCAGCTACCCAGTGTGTCCTAGAACTGCCGCTCCAACAGGGGCACGGTCACACACAGACCCTTTGTCAGTTTGGTCCCTCTGTCCCCTGTGTGGAGGAGGACAACTAAGGGTGCCCTGAATGACACCCATCGACAGCTGACTGGAGTCTCAAGTGGTCAGTGCACCTCAATACCTGGGGGGGACCACCAATAAAAAAGACAGAGCCTGGCTCTTCTCCGCGGTACCTGGTGACAGGCCAACAGGCAATGGGCCCAAACTGAAACACAAGACATTACATTTAAACCTAAGCGGCGGGGGGGGAGTTTCACTGCAGGGGTGATTGAACACTGTTACAGGTTGCGGAACTACCAACATCCTTGGAGATATTCAGAACCTGAGCAGACACAGCCTCAGGCAACCTGTCCTCCTTGACCCTGCTCTACACTTTCTACTACACTTTCTCTCCTCCTTATCCTCTTTATGTTTTATTGCGACTAGTAAGGAGATTTGGGCACTAGCTGATGTGAAGAAAAAAAAAAAAAAAGGGGGGGAATTCCCTGCATAATGAGAACTCCTGAAGCAGTAAGTGAACAGTAGCCAGCTTAATTACACTACTAGAGGAGTTGGTCAAACCAGCGAAACATTTTATTGCTTCTTCAATACCAATTTCCCCAGCACTGCTACCACGTAATATTCTTCAGAGTGAAGAGCTGTAAATTTAGGCCTTGATGACGTAACTCTTTGAAAAATATGACATGAGCTTGTCAGTTAATATTTGCCTTTAATCTTTCTTATCTCCTTAATACAAAAAATAGAAAGTCATTGTTTTGGACCTCAGTTATGAGGCAATATGTTTTGGTAGCTTATTAACAAGGCTATTGCACAAAGAGGGGCAAAAAATTCTGTTCATTTTCTTTCAGTGAAGAGCTTTTCATTTTTCATTTTTGTTAGGATTCAATAACTTGTCGCTAATAAAGTGGTATTCCACCTCTGCTCACCACTGCTTTGAAAACTGGCTAGTATTTAAAACGTGGATCAGTGAAAAACAGCAATGTATCATGTCAAAAGGAGGTGTCTGGTGAATGCTGCTGGGATGAGTGCTAGGTCATGTTTTAATTAAATTCCTCATTAGTGATCTGAAAGAGAGTATAAAGAGCATGCTAATGAGATTCACATATCTAATTGGAAGGTGCCTTACACTCCAAACACCAGAGAGAAGTTTGGAATGTGAGGGAGGGAAAATCGTCTGCCCTTGATCTGGAAAATTTTCCGTTATCTGGAAGGTTTTTTAAAAAAATCAAGTACAGAAGTGAAATTTGAACTCAGCTGGGTTTTTTTCACGGGGGGGAGGGGGTGTTTGTTTGTTTGTTTTTTAATGAGAAATGGAAGGCTGTTCTAATGAAACATACCTTGGAGACAATAGTGGCGAACAGAAAGTTAGACAAGATTTTTTCAGTGCCATTACATTCAGAGCTGAACACAGCCCAGACCACAGTAGAGGGAGGAGGGAACGCTCCACTGCTGGTCAGATGCTGTAGCATCATGTCAATTGAGACTGCACACACCCTAAGAGAGTGTACTGTGCAGACATCAACCTCCACAGAATCACAGAACCATTTAGGCTGGAAGGGACCTCCAGAGGTCCACCTAGTCCAGCCTCCAACGCCCCCCCACCTCAACCTGCATCAGAGCAGCCAAAGGGCAAAAAGTACCTCTGCACAGGCATATGGGCACAGCCGCAGTATGGCAGAACAGGTCATTTGAGACGATACAGTGGAGCTCGAAGTCTATGCCTATTAGTACCACCTACACTTGACAGCAATTTTGTGTTAAAGAAAAATGTACAAATTGAGGTAATATAAAAATGACCAAGAAAAATGGTTAACCGAAGGGTTAGTATAATTGAGATGTAAGGACAGCATAAAAGTGTCCTCAATTTAGACTGACATCATTGAACAGAGTAAGTTTGTAGCAGTTTAAGTGGAATCCTATTGCAGATTTTCAACATCCTTTTTCACCCTACAAGGGAAGCATCAGGTACTTTTAGGAGGTGTTTGTCAGAACACGTTTGAATGTCATTATGAGAGAAATGCTATGGGAATGGTAAGAAAATATTTTCAAGGGTTAGGTGAAAAGCATGTTGCTTTCATGCAGCTGTATCTAAGTATATGCTTAAAGTTACAGAATCAAACCAAAACCAAATATGAGCATTTTTAAGAGAGTAAACAGAGCCTCTATGTTTCCTTATTATCAGATTATACTATCCAATTATTACTAAAATTGATGGTGAACTTTTAGCTCCACTGAAGTCAAAGGTAAAGCTTGCTGGCCCTTTGCTGTTTATAACTTCCTGAAAGTGATAGTTTAGATGAAATACCAATTTGGGCACTAGAAACAATCAAAGGCTACCTGTTTTTCCAGAGATACTAAGCAAATGTCTTTTAATTCAGTTCACTTTAGGAATTTCATTTAAAAAGTAATATTTCAAATAACCTAAAGTCCATGACAGTTTCATCAGTAGTCACAATAATATTAACCTTTATGCCTAATACAACAAAAAAATACGTTACAAAAGGCATGAAATCTATTAATTTTATCACCTATATTGATTTAATAAATGTATGTTTAGATTTGCTTTTGGTATACAAAGATGATGAAAATGAATTTTGAAATTTCTTGTCAGTTACAGTTTAAGCAATCTCTTTGATGTTACAGGAATGTGGTTTGTGCTTAATTTACCTTAAACAGGAGCTAAATTTCTATAACCTTTGCAGTTCTGTTAACACTTCTTCCTAATCAGGAATCTTAATGAATTTCTCTTTCTACCACTAAATTACATGGATCTGCATTTAATTATGAGAGCACTTACTAAATGAAATAGAGTGTAAATGAACTCCCATTTAACCTTAACACAGCTCGAAAACCATAGATGTCAAAGATGAATAATAAGTGCTCAAAGCTTCAACCTTCTTCCTCTAGAACTGCTAAAGTCACTCTATTAAAAAGAAACACAATGAAACACTGTTAGGATTTGGAAGATTATGCAACTGTGACCAAATTATTACTTGCTCTTCTCTAAGAGGTAGATCATTGACCATGTAACCTATCAAAATTTAAAATATGCAGGCAATTAAAAAGTCTCATGTCGCAGAATTTTCAGATCACCTGAGGAAGCCCTTGCTGAAGGATAATGTTACCTTATTCCAAAATATACCAATGAAAATGGAAGCCTGGACATCATTTATTAATCAGAAAGCTCTCCAATAACAGAGTAATACAGAATTTTTAAGAAGTGATTTCACTAAGCTGATGTAACTTTCAGAGGTTTTCCTTAGGACGTGTGTATCTTCCCTTTTTCTTGCCTTTGCAGTAAACATAGCAAAAGACCAGAATTTAAGCAATCCAAAGTACCTCAGACGAGATAGAATGAAATAGTGCTGTTGAGTGCAGGGTCTTCAATTGATTTCACTTGTTTTATGATCTGTAAGGTAATTATTTAACTCCATATCACTTTCTCATTGCAATTTATAGATGTTCCTGTCTATAAAAAAATAAGATGAAGACAGACACACCTGGCATGTTACACACAGAAAAAGCCAAATCTAGTTGAAAGGAACATCATAGTTACTGTCAAATTCCAAAATCAATGACCTTATAATTAAAAACTTCCTGAAATACAAAAATACTAACCTAAAGGTTTCAGAAGAATAAATCTGTTGTTTTTCTCAATTAGAAGTTATCTATATTCAGAACATTCCATAAACAACTAATTTAATATAAACAAACATATCACAACACGTTTCCTTCAAACTCTGTTCTCTTCTAAACCAAATACCGTTCTGCAATTTGCAGGGTGGGGAGAGTGGGGACTAGGAAGGATTTTGCCTTGTGCCTGGAATACTAACAAGCTGCAAGTTCTCAAATTAAGGGAAAAAAAACTAACAAAAACAAATGGGGATATAAACGACCCCCCTTTCTCAATCATCACTTGCTAGTAAGAACCTTACCTATAACATATAGTCACTTTAAAAACACTGTTTGAATATTACTTGGAAACAGTAATAAATACATTACTGAAAGATTTCTGAGATGGATAGTTTAGTTTTTTCTTCCCCTTCAAATGCTTCAGCCACAATGTTCAGTCAGCTGTCAATTATCAGCTGTCAATTATTGTTAAAAACATAAGCTAGCTTTGTTACAGAAGCAGTGTAGTTATATTTCTACAGCAAAATTATATATATATAAAGCTGTGAGTGGGTGCTCGCTTGGGGATGTTTACATTCTACACTCAGCTGCATCACTGACCTTTTGTTTCTCAATTAAATCCTGTATGTCTATTTTTAAAGCCTTTAGTAACATGTTATTATCCATGCTTTTTGCTTTAAACCCACTCCTTTATTACCTTGGAAAATTAAGACTAGTTAGGCTCCCCGAAAATATGGTCACTCAACCTTTCCCCCAAAACAGAGTCACAATTGTAAGATGATGTATAAATCATCTTGCATGATGTATAAAACACATGTGCTTTACCCATTGGTAAGTTATATTATTTTTTTAGTTTACTCTAAACATACAGAGTAAAAACAATTTTGCATCACATTAGGAAAGAACCCAAGAATAATTATTTATTGTGAAATTTAGCAATTCAGATTTACACTACAGGATCATATCAGCTGCCAATGCTCAGCATAAATCTTTTTAATAGGGATTACACATGTCTATCAATGGCAGGACAGAATATTAAACCCTGTATGCATAATGCATTTTTTTTCAAATTTGGATGATGTATGAGCCTGCTTTTGAAAACAATTACTTTTGTGTATCCACTTGCTCCTCTTGAAACATGAGGTGCAGTTAAATTCAGTGAGACTAAGAAGACGGGCAAGAATTCATGCAATTGGGTCACTGGTTTCTACCTTCCAAATACCAAGGACTACTTCACTGGCACCCTATAGTATATTGCAGGGCTGAACAGAAGGTCTCCCAATTCAGGCTCCCTGAGGAATTTTAGGAACTAAAATATGAAAAACTAAAATTCTAAAATTCTCCATCCACAATTTTTAAACATTTGAGAAAAACATCAGGGTTTTATTTTGGGTTGGGGTGGGGGTGGGGTTGTAAAGTGATCCTGTATACTCCTGAAAGCCACAGGAATGGAACTAATGGTGACACTTATCTAGCTCTTTTTGTGAAGATGACGTATTAGTCGAACTCTTCACAGACAGCGTAAAATAGAAATGTCCAAATATTTATATTCATCTCAATAGACTGTATGAAGTTTGAAGCTTATCTCTGTTTTATCCATTCAAACTACCGTACAGCTGAAAATTCTGGGCAGCAGCTGTCTTCTCACTCACAACTCAATTTCTGCTCACAATTTTAACTCTGGAAGCAAGTAAGATAAAACCTCTGGCTAATGACCAGTAAGATGATTTGTTAACGGTTGTTAGCATCCACTACTTTTTTTTTTTTTTTAATAATACCAACAATTTCTAGACAAACATATTGCTCAGAAACAGATGCAATTTTAGAAGAGACTGTTTTGTGAAGCATAGGCATTTTACTCAAATTAATTTCTGCTTTCTCTCCCTGTACTTGAGGAAATCTGTAACTCATGAGATCTGATACATTCAGATCTGTTATTGAGTCACCGGCTAACAGAGTTCAGTCTTATTTTAAAGGTGAGCACGAAAGGAGAGACTTGGGAAAAAAAAAATTCTGATGACTCCAGCCTTAAGAATCAAATGGATGCAGCCACTTGTTTTAAATCTCTGAGATACACTTTGTATCTAATTTCTGCTTCTCCTCTTGTCAGATCAGGTGCCAGTAAGCCATTCATTTTGTTCATTACAGCTTCTGTATCACTTTGGATTAGAGCTTGCAGACTTGGATTAAGCCTATTCTTAGTGCTTCTAAATCAAACCTGTGTATTTGATTTTCATTTTGTCAGGAGCAGTACTGTAGCAGGATTTCATAGGACATCCCTACTATTTCCTACAACAAACCTGACACCAAGACCTCTCAACAGAAATAACTTGAAAACTAACATAGCTGTTAAAACAAAATGTTACTGCATTTCATGAAGCTCAGAAATTACAAATGGCAAATAGATATGTGAGATGAAAGCCTCTATGGAATGGCATCAAAATATTATTTACACCACCTTTCCTAATTTATTTGAAAGCATATATGGAACAGTCAGCTGTTACTTACTGCAGATATATGTATGAGGCTTCTCTCCACCTGCAGTGAAGAGCATCAAAAAGATGGCAAACCTTTTACACATAGCACACACGAACTAAATTCCAACTCATAACTGTAACAGAAATGTCCAAGGCTCAACTCTTGCACTAGTATTGTCCACCACAAAACAAGTTTCTTCTGTTCTCATAGCCAGGCATTAAGCTGTTCTCATAGCTGCAGCCCGCTCTATGATCAGGTGTGAGTTCTTACAGCCATATCTGACCTGGTTCCTCGTAGTCCTCTCTTAATTAAAGGTCATCTTATACCAGCCAGCAGTCTCTCTCAAGCACAAATATATCTTAACACGCAAGATCAGAAAAATACACTTCCTCAGTTTTTCATTCTTTCAATAACAAAAATCCTGAAATCTCAGAAGTCATGTTTTTAAGTACTCCATCTTATAAATTAAAGTCAGTGTTGGGCAAATAGTATCTCCAAAAAGTAAAAGAAAGTCTGAAAAAAGGGATAGCCTCCCTGACAACAAAATAACAAAAAGTACTAATGATGGCACCAAGCTCTTTCAGCAACTCAACTGTAATACATTTTATAAAGACAAGTTAAAGGTTACTGCTGGGTTGTACAGTTTTACACAAAAACAACATTGTATGTTCAGTCTGAAACATGACAGCTATTTTTAAATTAAGAAGCACCATTCTAAGCTGTGTCCTTTGCTGCATTTATGAGCTTTCTATGTATAGAAATACGTACAAGGCACCCTTCTCATTTTTCCTTTCCATCTGATAATCTCTCTTTGAATAGCATGCTTTTTGGGCACTCACCGCTCTCCTCTCATGCCAAGATCTCTGAGCATTTGGCCATGCATTATAATAGTCATCGTCTTGTTTCATCTCAAAGCTTTTTACCAGTATTTTGCCTTACTTTTTCTGCCTAAGGATTTGAAATACACCATCATTTTACTCATGATTGTTCCTGTCCCAGCCTAGTCCTGTCGTTGTTTCTTTAAACCAAACTCCTTCACACACATGGGCTGCAAGCATATCTGTGCTCTTTCCACATGCTCCCTGTGCTCTTCCTTCCTGTTAGTCTCCATTTCATTGCTATATTGGTAAATAATTCAGCCAGAGTCAAGTCTACAACTGGTTTAATTACTTTTCTCTGTCCAGGAAGCAGAATTTTCTATGTGTCAACATCTTACTCCCTATTAGGGAATGAAGGAGAGGGTGATGTCACCCAGGAAGCTAAGTGCTGATATCAATCAGTCCTGTGACCTAATTACCGACCCATTAAAATTGACACAGAATACAGAACATAGAGAGATGCTCTGTGTATTGCACATACTTCCTTCCTGGTTTTCCCCTTTTCCCCTCAAGTTAATTGTGTGCTATCTATAGATGGCTGGAACGTTATCTCAAGAGCAGGGACTGATCAGCTTCAGCATTCGAAAATTGATCCATTAAAAATAAGCAGAAAAAAAACCACTGACTGTGGGCCAGATCAGGACACTGTAATTTTAGAGTATTTGGAAGAAATAAAGCTAGTCCATATTCCTGTTCAGGTAACCTTATAGGTTAATTTAACCACTGTTTTGTTTGAACTTGTCTGCCTTTTAAAACTAAACTCATTTCACTGTAAGAAACAGAAATACCAATTACTCCTTCCTGCTGAAGGGATGTCCTTTCTTAATACATATTTTGAAGGAGTTATACTGGACTATTTAGCTGTTTCATAAAGATTCTGTGCGAAAAACAAATAAACAAACAAAAAACCCTAGAAAAAGCAGGAATCAAAAATCACAAGGATAATCAAATATTTGTTGGGAAAAATAATTCATATTGCTAGCAAACCTACAAAATTAACAGAACACAGAAATAACAAAATTTGGGGTAAAAACTGACACTTGTGCATTTCCAAGTCCTAGTTTCCAAGTGCTGTTAGTGACATGTGTTAAGCTGTGCTCCCATGTGTTTTGAAAGGAAAAAAAAAAATTCTATGTATTTTTGTTCACTTCCTGGAATTTCACTGGAGAAGGTAAAAACAATAACCGTTTTGATTTATATAGATCTAGGGAAAACTGGCAATAGAAATCTGAACTGCAGTGTCTTTTTGGATCTGTTAGATTTTAAGTAAATTCTTATGAACAAAATCAAACACTGTGCAAGTACAAACAGCTGGTTAGCAGGTGCCAGAACTAGCCCATGGTAATTAAGCTCCTGTATACAAAATGACTGACCCCTGCTGAATAGATCACACCTAACGCATGCTTTGCACGCAAGAAACAAACCCACCTTTCACTCTGAAGCTGCTTCCAAGGGGATGGCTTCTGCAGCAGAGCCCACCTTGCAGCCGTGCACGGGTGCCAGGGCCCTGGTTCACCTGCCCTCGCCCTTGGGGGCTGCCTCAGCCCCGGTGCGGTGGGACTGGGCCTGCCAGGAAGGGGAGGGCATGGCCCCGCCGGCCGGTGGTCACCCACTGCCCTGGCACGCGGATACACCTCCTCCGCACAGGCAGGTCTGGCAGCTTGGCCATTTCGATTAGGAATCTTAAGTCACTTCCTTCAGCTGAAGTGATAAATGCAATTAATTCTTCCCCTTCTTCCTAATTCCTCATGCTGTTACATTTCACGTGCAATCCTCAGCTGTAGTTCCACTGCTTTAGTCCTAGAGTAGAAAATACGTGCCACTGAATTCACGTAGGAAATCAATCTGATGAGTACCCAACGATTTTCTTTACATCTTCAAAAGGGAGCGCACAGGCTTCGTGAAGCTGAGATTGATTTAGCAAAAGACATACAAAATCCCTAGGTTTTGTACTTTTAAACAAGAACAGTTGCACAAACGAAAACTACAGATAAGTTTTGATCTTATGTTTAGAAATTTACCTTAAAATCCTCCTAACGTTATTTGGATGAGATGGTTGACTATCTACTGTTTTCATGACTTCCAAGAACAGTTATGTATTTTGGTTGTTAAGCAAACTAATAAAAATTTCTGAGCCCATAATCATTCTGAAATGGTCCCAACATTTTTTTTTTTTTAAGACATACAGGGTGATAAATTTTTGATCAACTGCTTCTGCCTTTTACATCATTAGCTCAAATGTGATCAAATCATCTTAAAGCTGAGCAAAATGTTGATCTGTTTATACTTATTTTGAAGCCAGAAATGTGAATTTGTGAAATATTTTTCCAATATTATTTCAGTTTTTAAAATTACTTTCAGAGTAGAAAACCTTGAAAAGCTCAGAATATTTAATTTTCATAGATTCAAAATTTGTTGGCTTTTTTTGTAAACTTCAATCAATTTTCTGCTTTAAAATGTTTTTCAACTTAATTTGACAAAACACTCAAATCATTCTCCAAAGTTTCTGAATTTTCAGGGAAGTAAAATGCTAATTATTCTCATGGTACTAAAGGAGGCTAATATCCAACGTTGACTAAGTGTCCATTTCTTTAGGCAATTCATTTCTCGATTTATATCTTGAAAAGTGAGGCCAGCAACCAGCAACATTGAATCTCAGTTCTGCATTTCAACCTTGAAAGAAGGGTGAGAGCTTCTTTAGCCTCATCATAAATACATGTCTGCGATAAGGTAGCTCTGAAACTTCCATTTGCATTTATCAAGTCAGGTTTTCACACAGACATACAGAAGGTTATCAAAATTTAGGGTGCTCCACGTATAAACTATTTTCACGTGTTAATTTTTAAAAGATAGATACATCAAAAGACTGCAGTATGCATTTTGTACTATGGCAAAACTGTACACATGCTTTATGTGTGTATAACCATACATAAAGACAATATATGCACAGGACCACTGGGAAGATCAGGTAACTTTATTCTAAATCAGAGAAACAAAATTAAATCACCGGGTTTGCTATTTTTTTTCTGTTCTCCACAAGTCCTACTCTAACAGTTGTCAAGACATCAAAAATCACCACACAAAGAGGAGCCTAAGGGTTCAGAGAGTCTCTGAGCTCTACATTTCAGAGAACATCTTACATTCTTTGAGTGCCTGGAACAGACACATGGAGTAAACTAACATAGATACATAAACTACATCTGAAAGTTTCACTCAACATCTGCTACGGAACCTCTGTAAACCAATGGTAACATATACTTCAGGTTAATTCGGAACAAGAATGGTTTAAATGCATTTGCTAGTTTCCATTTATTTATTTCATTAAGGTTTATTAAATCAGTAAGGCAGACTATTTCAAAAGCATCAGCATGAACTTTTTTAGTAGTTCCTTGCACTGCTTGCTAAAGAAGGCCTGTATCACCAGGAGGAGATATTAAAGTAAAATAATTTTTTAAAGTCTAATGTGAAGACTCTGAGGAAGGAGACAGATAGATATAGGAAGAACAATTCTAGGCTACAAAAACTCTCTATCCCTTACTCTGATTATTATATAACATAAAGGCTCTCACATGGGAAAGTCAAGTCCTCTCTGCCACCAAGGACTGTGTCTACCACGGAAACTACTATTACCGAGTAATTTGAAGTCACTTGGGTAACCTGACCATAACAGCATGTGGTAACCTGGCCATTACATAACTATGAAATGACAGAACAAGATTAAAACTAAACTGAACAAGATTATTTAATCTGGCAGAACGAATGAGATAGGGCAGACACGTTTTGCCTCTTTTGTTTTTCCTCATAATATATTACATTTTGCCTGGTGCTTTACAATTATGTCTCCACAAGTGAGAGAAGGCAAAGATTTTATAAAGGCTTAAAAAATTATATAATAACAAAGACTGCATGGGAACGTTGAGGGATCAGACTAGGCAAAAATATATCAACTTCACAAATACATATGAAGCTAAACCATACTGATCAAATATTATTAAATATTTTACTTGGTGTCTTGCTTCAGCAGACCCAGTAAAATGAGATCCCTTTTTCTTTAAACATTTCTTCTAATGGCTGAATATAAAAATATTGCCCTTCCATGCTTCTGAAAAGCTACATGTATTTAACACTGATACTATGAGCTTCCATCGTTAGAATACAAATCAAATACAATCCGCAAGACAAATTGTGCCCCGAGGAACAACTATGTATCACAATGGAAGTCATGAAAAGGCAATGGAGATTTTTCATTTATCAAAAAGCATTGTTCTCAGATGTCATTGGCACATGTGTAGAGCCTCATGAAAAGTTCAACAACAGTTTTAAATTCCTTTTTCCAATATAAAATTTAGGTACACTGTCAGGTAAGAAAATAATAGATTAAACATGTTTAAATATATTTGCCGATTACTCTCTTGTTGTTTGTTACAGTACTTCAAATACTGCTTCTCCAAAGAAACAAGACTGACATTAAGAGAGAGATATTTGTGGTTAAAATGCTAGGAGGCAAAAAAAGTGCTCTGAATGTATTAATTGTGAATAATATTATACAAAGATAGTTTACAGAACTCAACTTCCCAACCCTAAAGGCTGCAAACCTGTTATTAAACATCTAAAGCAAAAGGAAAAGGAAAGAATCCTAGAGGCCAACGGTCCTGGGCAGGTAGGTAGTTTTTAAAGAAAGCTCAAATAAATATAGCCTGTGACGGAGAAGGAAACTAACAGTTGCAGTTTTTTTAAAGTGGAAAATATATTTTTAGACAAAATGTATGTATCACACTATAGGCTTGCATTACTTAACATGCCATGAGATGGCTGTGTCGCTAGCCAAAATTTCTACGTGGTCTTTCTATCAAGTCAAACATGAACAAAATCGCACAGATCTGACAGGAATGTAGAAAAGACAACAGTCAATGCTGGTGAGATACACCTCCTGCAAAAAGAAGGGAGCTTCAGGTGAGGATTGAAGTTATCAAAGATAGCTGAATGAGTATTACTGTTGTGAGAAAATGCCTCCTTTAAGAGAAAAAAAAAAACCTTTTTCTTTGAAACTCAGTATATTGAAGGAAAGAGAAAACTAGGGTTTGAAGGAGTTCCAGAAGAGTTAACCTAAACACAAATATTTCCCAAGTGTAAGAGAAATAATGCTTTCTGGGCCCCAGCATTTCTGACTGTATGAAGATCATAATTTGCTCTGTTAAAGCTCCTGAACATGCTAAGTGATAACTAGACCTAAAATGAAATTAGCATCAACTCCATTCAGTTAGTACCCCACCAGCTTTGCTGGTACAACTACGAAAGTGGAATCCAACTTACTGAGTTCAAACAATTTTTGTAACTGAGAAACATTGTTAAATAAGCTATTTCTAAACCTGTGGAAAGGCAGTTTCCTTAGTGTATCCTCCATTACTTAGTCTACCTACTGATGACTTACTATGGTCTCCCCTATTGAGTTATTTGTAATTTATTTCTATATCACGCTTTTCTTTTGCATCTAGCTGATAGAAATGTTTCCTGTACCTATTTAAAACATAGCAATCGATATTGCATACAAAGCGAGAAGTGTTTACAGCTTTTTCCAGAACATTCTTATTTGGAAATTTTTCACACTATGGCACATGAAGCAAGTTGTAACTGTGAAGTCAGAAAGAACATTGAACCTCTAGGTTTTTTAGCTTTGTGTCTGGCTTTATCTAATTTTCTAGGCAGAAAGATAGTGCCAGATAAAAGAGAAGCAGATTTATAACTAATTCCCCACACTTATCAAAAAAGAGAGGAAAAAAAATATATTTTGGAGTTTCCTTTCAAACTGAGCTATATCAGAAGATGTGAAAAAGTCACTAATGTTCAAAAGCACTCACCACTACTCTTATACATAGCAGCAAGATTAATAAATAATTAACAGCATTTCCAAAACAAACATACCTCAAAGACATGGGCGTCTTAATTCTTCCGAAGAATTATTACCTCAGCTGCCTTTCTGTCTTCTGGTCTTGAATTTGTTGTGTAGCCTAGGAAAAATAAATCTCAGCTTACTTTCAAACTGAAAGCATAAGGCTAGACCCAAGGAAAAAAAAAAAAAAAAAACTTAATAGCATTGCAGTTAATTCCTCTGTAATCCTACCTCATTATCTTAAGCAAATAAATCTCTGAAAAGGATTGCCTTATTAAAAGCGAATTAGAAAACTGAATGTCATCTGTGCAGGGAGACATTCTCTTAAAATGCAATCAGCAAGGAAGCTCATAAATAGGGCACTATATAAAAACGTTCCTATCAGGCAATCCTTAGCAGATTTTCAACAGATGTGTATGTAACTATGATTTCACAAATTCCTAAAATAAAATGTGTCAACGTTTACCACGAACTTCCAAGAGTCTAAAAAAATGTACTCATTTAGATTCTACAGAAATAACAATATTATAAAGATATGTAAAATGTAGCAAGAGTATCTACTGAATTGTCATACCTCTCACCCTTGCATGTCATCATGTTTGATTTACTGAGCACAACTTAAAGAAAAAATTTAAAAACCCAAAAAAGGTTATTATGTTTCAGTTTTATTTCTATAACCATATAAAATTCAAGAGGCATAGCCCCTAGGTGCATCTCAACACTCATTACACATTTTTAGAAGTGCACGTGGACTGTATAAGCAGTGAAGAAGTAGTGCATGCTATAAAGAGAAATAGGAGACAAACTGCTGCAGTCGCTGTCATTGTTAGAACGTTATAAGTTTTCTCAAAAAATATTTACCAATTGTAAGCATTTTTTTTTATATATTAGTTAGAAATACAAACATGGGTTATCAGATCCTTGGAAAAAATTAAAAAATCAATACTATTACAACAAAGATTTTTCTGTTAAGAAGTGACAACTTTATTATTAAAAGAAAATAACAGATATCTGCAGGAACAGATTGCCCTTTGCGTTTTTAGCTTCATTAGTATTGAACTTCTCGGCTTCACTTTAAAATACTCTTCTTAATCATCCTTTGAGTTACTCCTTACTTCAAATTACTTTGTCTATCTGTACAACACAAGTTACTTTAAAAGAAAACAACGCACAACACATCTTTCTTGAAGGGTTTGCAAGGATAACAAAACAAAGTGAACCAACCTCTGAAAGATGATTGTGTCATATGAAAACGTAATACAATGTGGAAAATATTAATGAAGATGGTATTCAAATGAAAGTAACAAGAGTCAGACAAAGCCAAAACAGAAACAACTAGAAGGGGTTCATTAGAGTTTCGTTTATACCCACAAGCCAGCAATGTAGCAAGTCATAAAGAAGTCAGGAGACTAATTTCTGACAATAGCTCGTTCTAAGTCCTGTACTTCAGTATTTCTCAAAAAAAAGTATATAATCATACAGACACGAATTTGACCACATGAAAGCCAACGCACACTACAGAAACTAAAACAAAGCATCCAGCATTCACAATGAGATGCAAGAAGTGGCATATATTACATTATCGTGTAAGATTCTTTAAGAGCTAGGAGACTGTGTGTTTCAGGTTCACAAAATTAAAATAATCATACTGCTACCATTAGGGCCAAATCTTAATTTATAAATATTTGTAAGTCAAAGTGGCCTTGACTTGAGGGTTTTGTATTACTTTTTCAAATGGTAATATAATGGAGTCTCATACAATTTTTCATATTGCTCCTTTTGATAACAATTTTTGATGCTTGCAAGGTTCAAGCTGAAACCAATGTGTCTTCATCCAAGGGCTCTTTTCATCTGAGTGCTATAACATTTTCATGGTACACTGAAAATAAGATAATGGAGTGACAGTGGTAAAAGTAAATCTTGCTTGAATGATGTATCTTTTAGTCAATTGTTAGGTGAAAAGTGGCAACAAAACAGATCCTTTCTTTCATACTGACATCTTTCCTTTTCTTATTTAGATACATTTAAGTAAGTAGAAGTCTTCAAACATTTTGTTTCATGGAACAAGAGCACGCATTTAAAAGTTGTTTGTAGTCTCTCACACACAAATCCTCACACCTTTGTATTGCTAGATTAGGTGGGGTATTTAATCAGATTTATCAATCTGATAATCTAATTTATCAACCTGAGACTCCAAACAGTAATGCTTTCAGGACTTAACTTCTCTTGTCACTTTTCAGCTGATATTTTCCATTAAATTCCCATTATAATGAGATTGTGATTCTAGGAGAAATGTTAAAACATTTCTAGTGTAAAAATTGCCAAATTTTAAATTAGATTTTACTTCACTCATTTACTTGACAATAACAGAACTAATGAACATAGTTATAGGTTTCAGTTGGAAGGGACCTACAACAACCATCTCGTCCAACTGCCTGATCACTTCAGGGCTGACCAAGAGCTAAAGCATATTGTTAAGGGTGTTGTCCAAATGCCTCTCAAACACATTTACTATACAGGGCAAATCCCACTTGCCTATCATTTGATCGTTATAAGGCATTAACTTTTGTATGGGCACAGAAGTCTCTAAGATAGAGAACTACCATTACTCCTATTTCTTGACTGAAAATGAATGCAGCATTCAGGATTCTTACCTGTACCTATTAATTAATCCTTAAATATTTAGCAGAATTACTCTTCACTGTGGAGACCAAATCAAGGAAACAAGTACTCCTCTTTCACCAAATCTAGTATTTCTACTCACTTCTGAATAGGCATTCTTAAAAGTTTTTCCTCACATACCTGCTTCTGTAAAGATCCACAGAAATACCCAGAAACTATGAAAATTAACTATACCACTACACCAATTAAGCTTTAAGTATAGGAGGTCAGGGTCAAAATGTTGGTAGTGTATATATGAGTCAAAGGAATATAAGAGGTTCTTGAAAAACACGTATACAGAAGTTCAAGAGAAAAGCAATCTGGAAATCAAGTGGACCAATAAACATTTTGAGTAGAAATCAAAACTATGAAAGTATGAAAAAAGTTATTTATACTCTACAGCCTCACATACTTAAGACACCACTCTTGTTTCATAGAAATTAGTTAGGGAAGTGCTACAGTTTTCTAGGATGTTCTTTTTACCTGAATTAGATCTCTTAGAACCCAGTTCTTTTGTTGCCAAACACATAGCCTTGCTTTCTTCCAATTTCTGATATACTTCTTTTTCCTTATACTGGATTAAAATAAGATCTGAATTATTAGGAAGCAGTGTATCACCAGGCAATCCTCCTTGAGTAAAGAGCAAAGCAGTTATTCAGTGACAGAAGAACAGCCAGAATCCTGCCTTCAAATTTGGGACACAATTTTGTCTCTGCTACCACTCCTGTTCCTGGAGAGGGGAACTGTATTGATTTTTCTGTTTTGCTCCCATACACAGGCTTAAATTTATATTTACAGATATGCAAAGGAGAAAGGAATTGGAGGGTGAAGGAAGGAAATGCAAATAAATATTTAATAAAATAGCAATTAAACATGATTGTTATAGGGTTTTTTTCTTCTCAACAAAAGCAGGCAAAACTTGACAGAAGTTTTAGAAACTTAGAAGTGTTAAATGCTTAATAGCATTTTACTGTTTATAGATGAATTCTAAACAGTGAATTAAAAATGTTATCTCCAGTTTTACAGACATCTATATTTTATTTTATTCATCATTTAAATTGTATATGATTTCAAGACCAGAATGAAGTGTGCTAAATCCCATTCTCACTTAAAACACTTTGCTTAAAAGAAATTCCACAACCACTTAAGTCCATACTATCAAAACCATTCCTGATGGTCTATCCAAACATCGCTTGGGAGTGAAAAACTGGAAGCATAGTGTGGACATATAGACAGCAGTGTTCAGGTATCTGTAATGATGACAATTTACTAGAACACTCTTACGGTCATTTGCACTAGCACTTACTCATGTATATACATTAGCAAACAACATTTAGAGATCACATTAGAATTCCATTGGAAAAAGTGACCCTTCACTTACTAAAGTATTACATCCAATTTACGAGGAAGCCATAATAAATTAGTTAGCTAAATCTCCGGCTGAAATATATCATAGCTGTGTCTTACCAATTAACCTTTCAATGCACAAAACCCCAAATGGTTTCTAATAATTTTGTTTCCAACTCACTGTAAATGGAAAGTGTTCTCATTCATGCAGTACAACTCAAACACTGATCTCAATTAATTAAAAAAAAATTATTTGTAAAAAGAGATGGAAAAGAGATAAATTAGAATATATTTTAATATTTTAAATAGAATTTAATTACTATTATTCACTCTTATGTAATTAACTAAGGTAGCAGTTCCCAGTAAAAAAAATACTGTCAGTGGGAAAGGACAACCAATCTATTAGCGATGCAGACTTCTGAATAAACAGGAACTTTACTGGAAGGCTTCATTTCAATTTACACCTTGTGTATGTTACAGATACAAGCACACACACACATATGGATAACTACTATATATTTTCATACACCTTATGTGTTTAAGAAGAAAGTCAGAAAAAACTAAGAACATTCAATCCTGTCATCATCAGAACATTGCACAGCTTCCCAAAACAAAATTTGATCAAATGCAGTGTAGCTTCCTTTAGCAAAGTTGCGTTTTCTGACACAAATATAGTCTGTTGTTAAAATTCCAGACGAGTCTAACCATGACTTAGTCTCAATTCAGACAACAGTCTCAGACTTCTGGCCGCAGTGACATTTTAATTTATATTACCAAAAGGACAGAACTAAATGTCTAGCACCAAGAGAAAACCAGACTTACTAAAAAGCAAATAGGCAAGAGAGGAATACAGTTGTATTAAGCAGAAACAGGACAAAACAGAAAGCAGAGGAACAGCTTTAGATTCACCATAGCAGTATCATAAATTTTCTTCAGAGAATGATAGTGAAAGCAAAGACTGGTATGAGCTTATTTTCCTGTCAAACAATCAAGAGTGATAGCAGATAGCTCCCCTTGGATATAAATAAGTAAAGTCTCTGCCTTCCTTCAGACTGCTTGAAGTCTGATGATGTTCTTCACATAAAAAGAGACATCCCAAGATAAAGGAAGCAAACACTATTTTTAAGCCACCACTTAGAAGATCACTTCTGAGCTCTCTGAAGGTCTCACAGCATATTCTAAATTACACACTGGCATACAATCTTTTCTTCATAAAGTTTAATCGAGTCTCAGCCTGTGACTCCATGTTGAAAAAAATCTGTGACTTGAGGGAGAGGAAAGGACTTGAAATGACTGAAGGCTTTACTGAGTGTACAGTGCTGACTGCAGTTGTCTGCGTATCAGGAAAGCACAGCAGCCAGCTAGTCTGGCCTAGGAGCAAAAAGGAAGAGATGGGGATACAACAGCGCCTGCAGTAGGAGAACGTCAGAGAAATGCTTTGTTTTCCTCAGCTGAGTTTTAGCTGCCGCTACAATGTTCTTTAAATTCAAAAAATACAGTACCTAAAAAAATAAAGAAATGAAAAGACTTCTCTGTCATCTGGAACACAATTTTGAGGTGAAATGTCCCTAGTTAAGAGTCTGATAAATTACTTACTGCTGTATGATCATGAGCAGTTTAGGCACATTTTGCTTTGGTTTTCTAACCTATCAAATGTGCATAGCAGCATGGGTTTTTTTCTTTGCCTTTTATTCCCTTTCTTTGGCTCACAAGTGGGTCAGGCACTTGCCGGGGCCTGCATAGGGTGAAGCTAAAGAACTACCCTTGGAGTTTCAGCATACTACAATCAGAAATATATTACGAACAAAGGATGACTATCTCTTGTGACAGATAAAAAGACTGAATTCAAGGCTTAAATGTTTATTAAGCCAAATCTGAATGTTTCATAAAACTGATTAAAAATAATGCTCTCCTTCAATCTGATGTATTCAAACTTTTAAGATGAGAGCACAAACACAGAAAAGATTTGCAACTAGAAAACACCACAGTACTGCTGTTGACTGCTTCACGTTCAAGAAACTGCAAGCTTGCAGTGGTACAGTGTTACATTAGGGCCATCATATAATGCCTAAAAATGAGAGAAAGTGAATCGGTACCAGTGAGATTTTTGTATAACATAGTAAGCATGCCATCCCGCCTGTATTGGGAAGTGCTTGTCTTATTTGGAAGAAATTAAGGTGAAAGATGGACAAAATGCCTCTAAGAAAACACAAATTCACTTGCTTCAGTTGTTCAGTTTGGAATTTTCTTTCTCTTCTTTACAGCAAAGGAGTAGCACACTACTCAGAAGATCTGAAAAACCTGGGTTTGGAGTTCTGAAGTTTACAAGTGTCTCCTTCAAAAAACCTGGAACACAGCACTTAATAAAGAAAACAGTCTTCTGGGAAGAAAGATTTCTCTAACATTACAGGACAGACATGCATTGTTATTTCCCCAGCTGACCAAGGAAAACAAAAACAAACGGAGACTCTACCTCTTCTAGCCTACCTTTTCTCTTTTCAGTTTGGGACAGTATACATCAGAGTCTGCAGACACAAAGTCAGTCTTCATTTTGACTTGCTTTTCAAGAAAATCACAGTAATTGTCAAGAAAGCATTCTCAGTACCACTATGAACATTTTAGAACAGACAAAGGAAGGTGAGAAGCAATATTTAAATTTTAGGAGGCTACTAGTTTTATACAAAAAGAAAATATGTGTCCATATACATAAAACATTAAAACAAAGTTACTTAAGCCATCCTAAATTAAAAAAACAAACCACACTAAATGAGATTTTTTTTTTTAGAGGAAAAAAAAACCCAAAACTTATTCATGTTTACATTTAAGAGAGTTTGGTTTGGTTTTTTTTTACTCCTAGAGGAACACTCTGTTATTCCATGCCAGATGAATCCAGTCTGCTTCTGTGACCAAAGGAATCTTCTATGTGTTCCCTTCCCCCAGATGAGCTTTACCTGTTAGCCCTGCATCCTTTTATCTACTGACTTCATATTGGTTTGTACCTGTCTGTACACATACTTCTTTCTATTGATCTGTTTATTTGGGTCGTCCAAATCCGTTGTGGAGGGTATGCAGTTCAGCTGTAACAACACTCCTAAAGCAGCCCCAGACACCATCAGCCACCTTCGTGTTTCACTTTGTGTCCACCAGCACCCCCAGATCCTTTTCTGCCCAGCTGCTTTCCAGCTGGGCAGCCCCCAGCATATACTGATGTGTGGGGCTGTTCCTCCCCAGGTGCAGGACTTGTGGAACTTCTCTTTGTTGAGCTTCAGGAGGTTCCTGTCAGCCCATTTCTCCAGCCTGTCCAGGTCCCTCTGGATAGCAGCACAAGCCTCTGGCCTGTCAGCCACTCCTCCCAGTTTTGTGTCATCAGCAAACTGGCTGAGGGTACACTCTGCCCTGTCATCCAGATCATTAATGAAGATGTTAAGCAGGACTAGACCCAGTGTTGACTCCTAGGATTACTGGCCTCCAACTAGACTTCATGCCACTGACCGCCATGCTCTGGGCCCAGCCATTCAGCCAGTTTTCAGTCCACCTCGCTGTCTGTTCGTCCAATCCATACCTACCAGCTTCTCTCTGCGGATCTTACAGGAGACAGTGTCAAAAACCTTGCTGAAGCCTAGGTAGCCTTGCTGATGTCCACTGCTCTACATACATCTACCAAAACAGTCATTTTCTCATATAAGGTTGTCAGTTTGGTCAAACATGACTTCCCATCAGGGCCCATGGACTTATCTATGCGCAGTTTGCTTAAGTATTCCCTGACCTGATGCTCTTCCACCATGGGTACACTTTCCTTGCTCCAGTCTTTCCCCCGTCTTTGAGGCCTGAGATACCTGAAGGCTGGTCTTGGCTGCAAAGACTAAGAAGGTGGCATTCAGAATCTCAACCTTTTCCATGTCCCATGTCACCAGGTCCCCTGCCTCATTCCGCAGTGGGCCCACATTTTCCCTAGTCTTCCTTTTGTCACTGATGTACATATAGAAGCCTTTCTTGCCGCCTTTTGACATCCCTGGCCAGATTCAATTCTTTTGGGGCTTTGTCCCTCCTAACAGCATCTCTGCAAGCTCAAACAATACCTCTATATTCCTCCCAGATCACCTGTCCCTGCTTCCACCTTCTGTATGCTTTTTTGTTTGAGTTTGCCCAGGAGCTCTTTGTTCATCCATCCATGCAGTGCTCCTGGTATTTTTGCCTGGCCTTCTGCTTGTAGGGATGGACTTACAACAATAAAGTATAAAACTGTTAAAGTATTTATCAAATGGTTTTCTCAGCAGTGTAACCCATGGAGACAAATTCACAAATCTATGCATACAAAAAGTGCATTTAATAATATTCAAACTCGTAGGAAATCAACATAGGCAGTAGGTAGGCTCTACACTGATAGTATTGTTCTCGTTCTAAAGTTACCAACAGAAAAAAACACAGTGTAACTGCTAAACAGATTAAGGGAATATTATGAATCTGTGCAATGGTGTTGAAGCGTTGCCTCTTCCCTCTTCCAAAAGCATTTATTATGGTATTTCTGTGAATCACTTATTTCCGAGGAGTATTAGAAGAAGATCTCTCCGAGGACTGGTAAGGTTCAACATGTTAAGGTTCAACAACTGCTGTACCACCCTTCTATCCAACAGCTAAGGGCTTTCAGAGAGCATATACAGGAGAAAACTTTTGCTCTTTATTAGTAATTCACCTTTGCTTAAGTACCCAACTTATTGCTTTTCAGACTGCAGGTAGTTAGTTCAATTCCCAATAAAGTAAGGCTTTATGTACATTCAAGAAGTACTTAAACTAAAGCAACTGATTTAATGCTGCTGTCTGGATCATTAGTGTGCTAGCAGGGGACTCCCAAATCACTAGTTTAAGAACTGCTACTCAGTTGTTAAGGAATTTTTCAAAGTGCTGCACCAGCACTCAGGGAACTTCAAAACATAAAGAACTTGTCCTGTACCCAGCTAGTTACTGACACTTCTCAATTACTGTGATGTTTTACACACATTTTGCAAAAGTGCAAGAACTGCACAACGCGAGGAAGAAGTAAAACATCAAGCCTTCAGTACTCATTAAGCAGTTACCCCGATTGTTCTGTTGTGAGCCGATTACGTGACCGCTCCTGAGGGGTACACAATATTACAGTACAGTAATGAATGAGCACCTCAGCCAGACCACCAAGTCCATTTTGTGAAGGACAAAATGCACGTACAAGAGGGGCACAGAATACAGCCAGTGAGTGTCCTGTAGCAGAGAGCATTTTTTTCATTTTAAGGTTTCCTTTCTTGGAGCCCATGTGAAATCACATGACGAACAGAAGCAAGCCAAACAAACTGTTATCTGTGCAAACACATCCACACACGTTTTGTACCACGTATTCCCACACTTAGACAGACAGCATCTTGGTAATTTTGAATGAAACTGTTGTGCGCTTAGCATAAGAAGATGACTTAGTTTATTCATTTATGTAGGTAACGCGTTTAGCAGCCAATTTTGCTAAAAATCTTATATAAAATGGAAAGTATAAACACTTGGGAAAAAGCACAGCAAAAAAGTCATCATCATCATCACCACCACCTGCTGCACTGGACAGACTCTCTCCCCCATTTTAAAAAGTGATGACCTGAAACAAGTATTCAAATTAATATTTAGGTTAGTTAAGCAACTTGCACATTCTCTTACTAGTTCCAAATTTATCTGCCATTGCTGACGTCCAAAATTCTGCTTTTGCACAGTACCCATAAAATCTTTGTGCACCCTGGAAGTTGGTCCTGTCTTCTCTGAAATAAGAGAACACAACTTCCACTCACAGTAATTCCAAATAATTCTGCAGGGATGATGACTGTAGAGAGAGAACGTATTTGGTTTTCCCTTTCATTTAGTAGTCTGAGTTGTCATAAGAGACTGCTACTTAGGATAGCTCCTATCTTTCTCCTCCTGTGCTCCCGGAATACCACTAGCTGATAGGAACAGAAATTAGGTTAGCTATTAAGCACAACTTTCTTGTTGAAGTACTTTTTCATTTTCTGTGAAAGAATACAGGAATTATAGGCTGAGAGGTTTCTACCATTTGCTCTTCATTTTTCATAATGGAGTAAGAACTTATGGGGGAAGAATACAACAATATGGAGAAATTTCCACCTATAGGGGAAATGGGATGCTTTTCATCTGACTGAAAAGATAGCGAATGACATATGAAAAACAGTAAAATCTTAGAAATCCCCCTCTCTCTCCCCAAGAACCTGAAAGGGTACAAAAAGTAAAATTGCAAGTATGTAGAAAATGTAAACAAAATATATGAAATCTCATTAAAATATTGTGTGCCTGTTAAAAAAGTAAGACGAAACTCTAGATCTATTCTCATTTTACTAAGGATGTAGATCTCCCAGGCTACATTACAGTACCTCTTGTTTGTGGGTTAACTCTGCCCTTCACATATTCAGCACCATAAAGACTTGTTACAGTCAGTGGCAGCTGAGTTATCTCAGAGTTCTCACTGGCATTGAAGCAACAGAAAAGTTCCGTACACATCTTAACCAGAAAAAAAATTAGAGTGAATTTAGCGGATTCTTCTAATAATATGTTTCCTTGTCATTGCAGTTCCTACATTTTGTAGTGTTTCTTTTGGTAAGGCACTTTTTTTAATATCATCATATTAAATATCTGAATTTCTCATAACATTATTAGCATTAGCACATTCAAAGGGTTTTGAACATAGAACCTGATAAGGGTTATGTTTACACACATACTTCATAAGTACCTTAACAGACTGTGAGTGGATTAATCCACGAAAATTTAGACCTTTAAAATGTCTTCATCAGCTAGTCACTTAGACTCTTTTTAGGGTCAGTGGAAGGAAACAGATATCTGTGCAACTCATCCTAATCTAGATGTCTGCAACAGGTCAGACAAGTTGCTTACTTCTTTCCATCAATTATAAAAGCTATGACCAGCCTCACCATCAAAAATGATTTTTAGGTAAATATTCTGGTCCTCATGCTAGACTCTCGAGCCCTTTTTAACATGTCAAGCTTAAGTTCTAGCTCTGCCTCCCAGGAACTTCAGAAAAATGTTATGCCTATAGTTCTGGTATTCTGTACTGCCTCACAACCAATTAAAAGTTTCCAGAAGTGAACAGCTGAGACATATTCTCTCACATGTGCTTTACTGCAGCTGAAGTCAGTCTTGGAAGGCAAACCATACGTAGACAAATTACTCCATCAATATCACATACCTTGCCCTGCCTCTAAACGACACAAATTCCTAGAGGTTTTCATGAGTGCTGATCCCCCCCCTCCAATCTGTCTGTCTAGCATTACGTTATCTACTTTTTTTGCGATATTCAAAGTATAATTAAAACAATGCAAAACATACCTCATTGGAAAAATCTTGCATGCATACTTAGAAAGGTCTTTCAGAAGTAGCTCATCAGTCCCATTATTTTAGATGGGCATACAAATCTACTAAGGCAAACCATTTCTAAGGCCTGTTTTCTTCAAAAATTACTTGGCATGGCCAACGAAAGCACACAGTAGGCTTTTTGATACCCGTACATTACCAGTTATCACTAAAAAACACAGTCCGAGCAAGTTGTTCCACTGAGAAAAAGATCTAAATTATTCTTCCTACATATTGGTGTTTGGTCCTATTTGTATGACAATGACATCAGCTCCCCAACATCCCTATCACCGCCCTACTAAACAAAAGACTGCACGTGCTGTGCCTGCAGCTATTTGCCCACTGGAAGGATAGTTAGAACAAATACAACAACTGGCGGATTAGCTGCTACAAACAGCATGTGTGATGCTCAAGTCCTGTCCTGCCTGTCCTCCCCTCAAGGGAACACTAATGCTGCTCTCAAGTTCAACTCCTTAACCAGTTTTCACACAAATCATGTACAAACATAATGACCTTTGAGACTTCTTCCTTACTTTCACCTTCAATAGAAACTGGCAAACCAATTCAGAAGTCAGGAAGGAGGGACTGCCAAAAAGAACCAGGCAGCCTCATTAAACCACATTTAAAAAGGAAAACAGGCCAAGAACAACCTAAGCATGAAATGAAAATACAGATGAAAACCTTATCTTATATAAAAGTAGTAAAAAAGTTGTCATAAATTAAATTGTAAGACAATACACACTGATGGACTATAATAGCTATGCAGATTCTATTCTGCCGCTCTGCCAAGCCGGTGTTGATTGACTGGGCTCAGTACAGCACTGTGCATGAGAACTAGCTATAAAATTGTTCTTCACACTATGCTTGCCATATGTGCAGGCCTTTTGCTTAAATAAGCTATACGAGGTGTCAATACAATTTTAGCACACTTGAAAACAGAATGCAAATTCAAAGCCTATGATTGCATCCATATGACCATATGGTCATAGCCATGTAATATATAGGGAGAGTAGATGTAGTAGGTAGTCCAAAATTTTTCCAGAACTCTTACATTAGCTTGAAAAATAAACTTAATCATTTATCACTTGACTTTCGATCAGTCAGTATTATTTTTATGAAATAGCACAGGCATAATACAATAAATCAATATAATGTCCTAAAGTAACAGAACAAAACCTAAAAGACCAAGTACAAATCTAAGTGTATCTCAAAGAAAATGTAATAAACCACAAAGGTTTAAAAGAGATAATAAAATCTATTTTTCTAATTTGGAACTCACCACGATTATTCCTGTTATCTCTTTAGTCATCTGTTTAAAATTTATTTTTCCCCATCACCAACTTTAGCTGAATTTTATTCCTTCATAAACATTTTAAGTAAAATGAGTTCTTTCAAATAATGGAAGATTAATTTTGTGGAACAGCATTCTCATTTTATACTTCAACATACAACGCAAGAAAGCTGTATTCATTTAGAAACTGAAAAGTAAAGATGGAAAGGTTCTTTCACTTGAATATTTTCCAAATGATTGTCTTTATTTAAGCCAAGTATCAAGTGCACAATCTTAAGAGACTATAGCTTTATCTGGTCTGAATTCTTCAAGAATAAATACATCACTTCTTTATTGATTAGCAGTTTGGAGAAAGATAGATCAAATATAAAAATGGAGTTGGAAAGTTAAGTTTTTCATTAAAATTTATCAAAGAACAAAAGTATGTTAATACTATGCAATAGTATGGTAATTTACCTGGAGAAGATCATTACAAACACAACCTTACTTAGAACAATAAAAGTGAAACTAAAGAGTTGACTGAGCTGAAGCTATGACAATTAAAATAGAAATCTAGGAGAAAAAAAATCTTGATTATTGAAACACACAGTAGAATGAAACATGCACAAACGCAAAAATAAATTCTCAAGACATATTAGAAAATGTAAAAAAAGCCAACCTCTTCCTTCTCTTTTTAAATAAAAAATAGTTTTGAGATCAACACAAATATTTTCATTTACAGTAATGAAGTAAATGCTAATTACTTCTCAATATCATTTGTAGACTGCGTGCAAAGAACATCCCAGTCAATTGTTTAAAAAGTTTCACACAATTTTCAATGTACTGGTCTATTTCCTTAAAGAGTTTATCCTATTCATAACAAATAATGAAAATTACTCTTCACAACCACTGAATAACCAGCTTGTTTCAGAAACCGGTAAGATCTGCTAGATTTCATTTCTATGCAATGACAGCAGTCCTACCCTGGAAAAACAAGTCAGCTCTGCATTTTCTTGTTCTTGTTCTCTTCCTGCAAAAGGAAATCTGCTCTCTAAACCCTTTCCAACTTCTTGTCATTAGACCAAAGGTGAAATACTGGCTTATTTTCTTCTCCTTCCAGTTCACAGCTCTTCCAAAAGATACTCAAAGCTGTTTCTCTCCCTGGACTGATTAGTCAATTCACTGAAAACAAACAAAATATCCTAGGTAGCATTCTGATGCTATCATTATATATACAGTTTGCCAAACAATCTTGATATGCTTGACTTTATCAGTTAAGCAAATTTTCTCTTCCTGTTCCAAATACACCAATATCAACCTGTTAAGTGTCAATACTGCAGCATCTCTCACACTACAGCTACCTTCAGCTGCTACTCAGTCAAAGCTAGTAATTGTTTTTTCCATTGGAAGGAATACTTCCTATGCCATTATCTCACAAGCTTAAAATAAACGAACAAATAACTCATAAAAAATAATATGCATTGACATTTGGGTCTAAAATTGGATTCTTCAGGTAGCTTGTACTCAAATAAGTGCACTACAGAGAGAAGTTAGATAGACACTTTTGGCAGCAGTCTTAATTCAAGAAATACCTAGCCAGCAATCTTATGTTTTTGCATTACCATTAAGCATTGGGAGGCAAACTTAGTAGTGTTCTGAAAAAGATAGTGAATTTCAGTGGTAAAATACAAAATAAGTAAAACAAGGAGCACAACTATTAAGAATGACTGAAGTTTAAAAAAAAAAACAAACCACAAACCAAACAAAACAAACCACCAAACACAAACCCCCAAAACCCACCTACACTTGTATCTTGAAACCAATCCAGAAAATTGACACTAGCTTTTTCCCTACAAACTATGATAAGGATAATGAATGCAATTAATCCATCTTATTATCCACCCAAGTACTCCATTTTCTAAGATGTGATACACAGTTGTGCATATTCAAAGGTAGACTGAACTTCAAATCTGTGGCTCAGGTAAGTAACAGCATACAAGGTGTGGAAAACATATCCTCATTATGCTACAAATGATACACAGCTGGCAAAAGAATTAGCAACAGCTGTAACTAAACAGTACAGAACATGATTTGACTTTGTCTTCCAGATGAATCATGATTACAATCTAACCAGCTGCAACAGTTAGATGCTTTATTTTGTACTACATGACTTAAATCTGAGTTTCTAAAGTTTTCAGCAAAAAGTCTGTGCTCCTGTATGTATTAACCCCAATAGCTTGCATTCTACATTCTGAAGTTTCATGAAGGAAACATTAATGACTGCCAATTTGCAAAGGACTGGAACTCAAGTAACATCATGGCCTTTGAAAAAGATATGCAAGACATTCTCAGCAATACCTGTGATTCATCTGGTTATATGTAAGGCTGAGTCAGAGCAGAACTGATTGATTACTTTCCCCAGATCATTACTTAGCAGAAAAGTAGCCTGCTGGGCAAGATTTTTTTTTTTTTTTAAGAAATATTCTTCACTAGAAAACACCACTAAAAAAAAAAAAGCTTGAAAAAAATTTTAATGGAATGTCATTACTTTTGTGGGTAGCAGCAAACTCCACTTTCCTACCCCATCAGCACTAATCTAGAATATTACTCAAATAACAGCAAAAATTGCCATTGCATTTATTGCTGCTGCTTCATACAGTTCTGATCACTTCAAAATTTTGTGACCTATTACTGAAGAACATTTGTTGAAAATCAGCAATTAACACTTATTTTAACACTTCCCAATTTTGAGACAAACGGAAAAAGACATTAAGCCAAGTTTCGATAAGTATGCCTATTCTTAATTTCCAATTAACAGGTTTCATTGGCAGGTCTCAGCTCTTCAGCTGCTTAACTAGAAACAGAATTAGTTTCTACACACAGCTGAGTATCATTACTCTAAAGCCCCTTACACACAAGATTCAGATGTGTAAAAATTCTTCATACAGTCTTGTGTAACAAATACTGGCTATTGAACAATGAAATTAATTGCTATTTTTAGCTTTGACTAATTTATTTATCCTTTTAGGAAAAAAAGAATCACATATAGCTTACTGAAATCCTTAATACCTAAGATGGGTGTATTTTTTTTTTTTTTTTAATATAACTTCAAACCAGGTTTTGGAACTATTACCTCCATTTTTTAATACCAATTGCAATTTTCTTTTTGGAGCTTTGTTTATTGTGTCCTCTACATACTCAAGAAGATTCTTACCCTTCCAGCCAAAATCTCAAGGTTGGAAGAAATAACACATGCTTGATACTGTTACTTGGTCCCAATTTTATGTCTTTAGTATCATAACTTTCCTCATTATAAAAATTGGGTATTTTAAGAAACACTGCATTCATACAGCTGTCTTTTTGCATATCACAATTTCCTACATATATTCAAAGATACTGGGAATCTACATCTCCAGAATAGGTTAATATGAAGACCAGTGTATTTTTACCTGTTCATCGTCGATACTAAAAGCTGTTTGAATACATATCCAACACCCCATCAAGCAAGCTGAAAGCTAATACAGAGTTCTCCCAGAAGCTAGGGCAACTCCAAAGCAAGAAATGCCCCTGAACTACCCTCTTTTATACATTTTATGAAGGACAAGAGGGAGGGGGTGTTGCACCAGCTGCTGTTGCTGTCACATGGGTTTTCATTAACAGGTTAATTTACATGGCTGCTAAATGATCTTTGAAATCAATCTGGACTTAATAATTAAAAAAAAGGGAGGGAGGGGGAACAACCAGCACAACCAATTTTCTGAACCTAAATTAATTCCCTGACAAATACATGAATATAAAAATCTGTCTTACACTTTCATTGATATTTGAAGACAACAAAAGTATGAAATAAACTTTCTTTCTATAGCCAAAATAACTGTCACTTACTTTCTCCCACTTTTCAAGTGACTCTCACTTGACAGTCTACCACACCTAAAGCTCTTTTCTAAGTATTCTAGGGACAGAAATTTTCAATCTGCTAAAGGTGAGTAACTTGCAAACCAGAACAGGATTGCTATGACTTGATTAGGAGAAATTCCAAAGAATTTCTTTAGATATTACCGCAGTCCTTAATGTCAGGTATCCCACCATAGCAGGACACTTCAAGTAATTCACAGGCTAGAGAAACCACCTGAACACCTACAAACAACATATCGGTGTTCTTGATTAAACTATGTTCCCGTATCTACCCAAAGCCACATCTAATTCAGACATGAACACCGATTTCACACAGTTTTCGCCAAGTGTTCAACAGAGCATGTCGCCCACCACTGCCTAGCTACTTGCCCATCCAGTACAATAATGAAGCGCACTCTTCCTCAGCATCTCTTCCCCCTCTTGCCACTGGCCTTGGTAGGCAGGCTTTGCTGCACACTGCCTCTGGCGCTGCAGCCCTGCCCTGCAGTGCATGAAGCTTGCTGGGGTAACTGTGGGAGCTGGAAACGGCCCAGCGTGCTTGGGGCAAGGGAGCAGTCCCTGGGGCTGGCCACAATCACCGGGGACACAGATCCACAGAAAGGACGAGAGAAAGGCACGTGTTGCAACCATCTTCAAAAAAGGCCACAAGAACAGTCTGTGAAACCTACAGGCTGGTGAACCTCAATTTCGTCCCTGGGAAAAATCACAAAGCAAGTCCTCTTGGTCTGCAGCCCTTCTTCAGGACTCCAGACTCAGCCTTGGGAGCCCAAAGGGCAGGGGAAGGGTGAGAACATCAGAAAAAGGGGTAAGATCCTCGGAAATTTTGCATTTTATCTCATTTTAATGGAATATACTGAACTGAACTACAAGTGTTAGACTCATTATAACTGGATTAATAATAATCTGCTTGTTAGGCTAAAAATTAAGACTATAGCGCTCAACACGACTGCATCTGAAACTGATGGGAATTCACATAAGATAATCTGAAATTTGGATGCAACAAATTGGTAACAATTTTATACTTATCATTTTCACTTCCCACTCCACCGTCTTCTTTTGGAGATAAAAAAATAATTAAACTAAGTAATAACATAACAATACTGAAATGCTTTATCTGTATCTGATAATTCCTCCTTTTGTCTTAAGTTATTTTCCTATATCAATGCTATTCTAATGAAGACCCTTTCCTTCTGATAAGCTAAGGACGTGTTTGATTTGTGATAGCTTGAAATAAGCAAATTAATTTAAATACTTTTAAAATGTTGATCATTACTAACTGTCTTATGATACAGTTACTCTTACATATTTGTTCCAAAGCAGCTCCGACCACTTAGGGAACTAAATACGTGCTTATACAGGGAAGTGGCAAAACCAGGATTTGGTTTCAAAACTGGCAGGAACTCCTGACTTACACAGGGGAAGGATACTGCTAATAAGATGAACGGCAAAAGCTTGGAAACTGCGCAGGGGCAACCACTGTTGAGTACAGAAATCATCAGGACTATGTGCAGCCAAGAACTGCTGCCTTACAGAAGCAAGAAATCCTTAGCAAAGTGACTGGGACACTCTTGAGGATAAGCTGCAGTCAGCTAGAAAAGCTGCCTTTCCTAAGGGTCAGGTAACTTTCAGAAAGGTCAGGTTTTGGTTCTAGAGTTCCCCTCTGCCATTGACCATTACCAAATATTACAGCTCAAAGACTCTGCTTTGAACAAGACTGTTCTTCAGCATTTGCAGGAACTTTATGGAAGCAACATTTCTTGTTGAGTTTCAACAGACATAATGAGGAAGCTATTTTCCTCAGGGAAAGTAATCAAAAGACCGACAGAATTTCAGTCATGTTTAAAGTTTTTAAAAAACAAAACAAAACAAAAACCTGGAAGAAAGGATGATGTGGCCACAGTTCAAACACTGTAAGTATGTACACATACACACTACATATACAATCAAGTTTCATTTTGTCTGATGTTCTTATTATATTTTAAAAAGACTAGTATCAGTATTCACTGAGGTCAAACTTTATCTGGCGTCTAGTGCATCTTGCTTAGTTTAGCTCACAACTGCACGTAAGTATAAAATCTCTTCTCTTTTGCTTTCAGAAACAATCAGACTACTATAAAAAACACAATTTATCTCAGTAAATGCCAGCATTCTTCACTGGGGGAGATTCCTGTATCTTCACACTAATTAAAAAAAACACAAACCCAACTCAGTAATGTCTAACAGCAAAAACACCGAACGCACTGCTCAAATGAAATTATGAAAATGCTCATGAATATTCCAGGCAAATTTCAACATCAAGGGAAAAAAGTTCATAAAATTTCACAGCCTGAAGACGTGATTAACTTTTAGAAATAGATTCTCTTTACTAAAACACAAGAGATTAATTCAATGCCGCAAAGTGAAGAGTTTTAATGTGAGAACTGGGTTGTTCAAATTACAGGATGGTACCACTTTGAGATCTCTAACAAAAGTGGTTGAAGCCAAAGGATATGTTATGTCAATCCTTCAGTAAAGGCAATTATTGCAAGGCTTTACTGGGGATACAGGTTTTCTAGCCTCACTCCCCATCTCTGTGGAGAGAAACCCAGATGTTAAGTGGGTGCATTTACAGTTAAAGAAGGAAAATATTTAAGCAACAGAAAATCACCATGCCAAGCCAACACTGTGCTTTAGGTTTGCAAGGCAGTATTACATGTTATCTTCTTCAAATAGAATTTGGAATGGTCATGCACCATAGGAACAGGGACATAATGAAGTAGCTGCAACCTGCTCTTTGTGGCAGACAAATGCTGCAGTCCCCTGGAATCATAACATAAGAAATTTTCTTTGGCTGCCATTAACTCAGAAAATCAGACTTTTTCATTGCAGAATCAAAATTACTGGTTTCCTATGATGGATTTTAAAAAAAAGTGAAAACAGACTATATAAACAGAATGCTAGTTAAACTCCATGAAACTCCATAAATCCAAACATCTCTGAAACTGCTGCCTCATAATCTGAACGTTTCTTGTTTCCTTTGAGAGTGGCCTCTCATCAGAGCCTTCAATAGATTTGCAACTAAAGGAATGCATTAGCGCCCCTGAGAAGTTGTGACTCCTTCACATCTGTTGAACTAGGCAGTTTATTTTCCTATATGCACATGTAGGCAGGAGATATAAAAGCAGTTTGGGTTGCAATGTTGATTTTTTTTCCCTATCCAAACAGAAATATATTGCTCCTTTTAAATGGCATATGATTTCTTTCCTTCATGGAAATATTTCTTTCTTTCCTGAGCTATTCCTTTAACCACTTTAAATAGTTGGGTTCTGAAGTTTAGATTTTTCCTCTGCCTTTGGTAGTTTGTGTTTGCAATGTACAAAGCTAAATTAAGCATACTCAAATCCAGACAAATTCTCTTTTGTTTCTACTTTTGAAGTACATATTATAGGAAGGGAGATTGTATTACTCATTGGACCAGATGGCAGTTTATCTTGCCTTTTTAATGTATTAATATTTTAATTACAATTATAAATGAAGACATTCTCAGTAACTCTTGCAATGGGCACAGGTCATCTGGTTCTGGAACAGAAATTTACAATTTCTAGTGAAAAACAACAATAAATATATTAATTTAAAAAAGATGTTATAAGGTTTGCACTAAATTATCCACAGATACATTTAAAATAAGTACTTGACTACCTGTACGCTTGCTTTCAATTTTGGTACAAAACAGCTACTTCCAGAACCAACTGCAGCTTTTAGAAAGTAAGTGCAAAGTTTATTTATTTAGAGACATTATTTTCAGTATAATTCATGAAAAAAAACTGAGATAGTTTTTAACTGCAGCATCCCATAACAATTTTAGTTTTAACTCCTTGTTCAGAACTCTCAGGAATATACATGAATGTGCTAATGGAAGTACTTAGAAAGGAAAGCTTGCAGTTTTGCGAGTTCATCTTTAAAATATCCTATCCTGCCTGAAATGTCATCAGAAATAGGACACTTTTATGGCTAACAGTATTCTCATTATTCTTCATTTATGGTTCCACTGAAACAGTCATCTTCATTTTTTTCTGTAATGGAAACAATAGTGCTTATCGCATTTTCTCTGCTCCAGTGAATAGCCCTTCTCTGATATGAGTTAGTTCAGATGAAAGTTCCTTTCTTTACGGTGGCTCGACTTTAGGATAATTTAGTATTAGATTTATTATTTTTATTGAAGAATGTTCAATCAACAACTCTTTTTCAAGTTGAAATATAACTGCAGAAGTAAAAAGTAAAAGATAGAAAGCACATGAAAGGGACAAAAATCAAACTTAATTGATGAAAATAGAATCTGCAGAATTGGCACATGTATGATGTTTTAATAAAATGGAAAGTGAAGGACAGCTCAGTTGTGCTACTGTGTTTGGAAGAAGCTCCTTTTTCCTACACACTGACTCATGTTCAACAAGAATTCCAATCCAATACATACTGCCAGTACATATTACGTGAAATCACAACTCATATTTACACTTCACTGAGCTTAAACCTTCTTTTGAACATGGGTCAAGATGGTTTTCATCCTAAATTGACAGGAAGCCAAAGAACCTGATAAGAGGTGGACAAAATATTTTCATTTTGCTACTTATCAACTATTATTCTATGACAGCAATTATCTGCTGTATTTGACAGAATCTTTTCAATACATTTAAAAAGTTATCTGAAGTTGAATATTAATTAAAAAAATCTTGTCTTGACTGAGAACCCCTAAAACATACTGTGTTAAAATTAATCTGTTATCTTTATTTGAACCACTTACTTATCCAAGTGGCTTTCCATTTAAAAATACAATAATCTGTCCTCAAAGCAATAAAATCGGGAATTATTCCAATGCCTTTCTGCTTCTGTTGCAATCTCTAACTAGAATCACAATCTGACTAGAATAAAAATTATGAAGATACATTCCAGGAACACAAAACCCAGCCTTGATCTGTGAAACACTCAGAGAGGAGTAGACTAACACAAGCATGAGCCAGTAGTCCTAAACATTCTTTTGATAAATACCTTCCTTAACTGACTAGATGAATTTTTATGCTTTCTTAGTGTGAGTCTAGGCACTTTACAAGAAGCTCTCAAAACTCTTTTTTATTCAGCTATTACAATTTAGTATTCAAGAAGAATGTTTGGAAGAAAACCCACAAATTGTAACAGAAAGACTAGGCACTAAAGACGAGATAATTTTATATGCTTCACTTGAAATTCACAGGAGGATATTATTACACACACACCCCCCTCCCTGGGCAGAGCCCACATACCACATTGCACAGGCTGAACTGCACTTCTGCTGGTAACACTGATAGCAGACATTTCAAGAATTAGGGTAGGTGCCCTGCTGCCCAAAGAAACTCACTGTGAAATAAAATGAACCACAGCAGCAGCAGAGAGAATTTAACCTAAAATGCATGCGCCAGGCCCTTAGGGATGTGTCCATGTATTCTGGGTTTATTTAGTCCCTGCGATAGCAAGTATACAGCATACAAGAGGAAAACACAACTATTCATAGCCGAGGCAATGCAATTGTACAAGTTCTGAGATAACAAAAAATCCTCTTGCTTTTTCTCTTCAATATAAAACCTTGAATGAAAGAAAACAGGTGGATTCACTTTCATCTGGGTTACTTGCTTCTCTTTTTGCCAAAGCTAATTTTGAGATGCAAGATCTCCTTTCCAGCACATTTATTTTCATTCAGTAACACCTTTCCAAGTATACTGCATGGGAGTTCTGCAAAACTCTACAGATCTTCCTCCCTTGTTTTATACTTATTAGATGTTCACTCCTTAGAAATATTTATCTAAAAGCAAAAGAAGAAAGTATATACAAATTTTGTAAGGTACTCATACAGCACACATTTATGTCAAGAACTAGAAACTGCATTTTATGAGAATCTAAGGTCCTAACTACTACACCAGTTATAAAGCTATCCCCTTACTGTTTTAAAGAATTTTTCAACTTCAGAAAATTATAGAATCATAGAATCATTTAGGCTGGAAAAGACCTTTAAGTTCATCGAGTCCAACCCTCAACCATGCCCACTAAACCATGCCCTGAAGTGCCTTGTCTACGCACTTTTTGAATACCTCCAGGGTTGGTGACTCAACCAGTTCCCTGGGCAGCCTGTTCCAATGCCTGACAACCCTTTCAGTACAGAATTTTTTTCCTAATATCCAACCTAAACCTCCCCTGGTGCAACTTGAGGCAGTTTCGTCTTGTCCTATCACTTGTTGCCTGGGAGAAGAGACCGACCTCCACCTCGCTACAACATCCTTTCAGGTAGTTGTAGAGAGCGATAAGGTCTCCCCTCAGCCTCCTTTTCTCCAGGCTGAACAACCCCAGGTCCCTCGGCTTCTCCTTATAAGACTTGTGCTCCAGGCCCCTCATCAACTCAGTTGCCCTTCTCTGGACACGCTCCAGCACCTCAATGTCTTTCTTGTAGTGAGGGGCCCAAAACTGAACACAGGACTCGAGGTGCAGCCTCACCAGTGCCGAGTACAGGGGGACGAGCACTGCCCTGCTCCTGCTGCCACACTATTCCTGATGCAAGCCAGCATGCCGTTGGCCTTCTTGGCCACCTGGGCACACTGCTGGCTCATATTCAGCTGGCTGTCGACCAGCACCCCCAAGTTTTTTTCCACCAGGCAGCTTTCCAATTACTCTTCCCCAAGCCTGTAGCGCTGCATGGGGTTGTTGTGACCGAAGTGTAGTAGCCGGCACTAATTATTTATTTATGCCTCTGTTTTATTAAGTGTTAGATCACCCTAAATAATTGTGCCATTATAACACATACGCTAAACCATATATATTAAATCCTGGAATTTATAAAATGGATTTGACAGGAACAGATCAGTCTCACACTGGGTTTATTCTAGTTTTATGAAGTGGCAACTGAAATCACTGAAACAATGAAGCTACCCCAGCAGACAAAGAATAAACTTGAGACTGCTAATATAGGTCTCATTGCCACAAGATGTTTTGGAGGCCAAAACTATAAATGGGTTCCAATTCAGAAGGACAACACTGTCAGTGACTACTAATATGACGGACCTTTTTCACAGAAATCCAACAATGTATGGAGTACAGAAACTGTGATGATGTATGAGGAAGATCCCTTTGTCCATGCTCTTTTCTTATGTTCTTCCATAATCATTAGCTATTTGTTGCTGCTAGAGATACAGTAGTTGCCTACACATGATGTTAGTTGGACAGTGGCTGGCAAGTCTTATGTTGTAATCCTTTTCCTGTGTTTATGTCATGTTGCTTTCTTACAGATGTTATTCAGCAAAATCTTTGTTCTATGAACTCCATCCATGGTAATAAAACCTGCCATTGAAGGAATACGTTTTAATTTGAGTTTCAAAGGTTATTTCCATGCCGAAGGAAGAGACAGCCCTGCATCATTTTAACCCCACAAACAGGAGTCCAGCATAGGGACGCTTACATATATGTAAGCCAGTTTAGGTCTTCCCTAGGTTAGTAAGGTTGTGTTTCTCCAGCGCTTCAGAGATCTCTGAGGCAAGCCCATCACACAAGATAGACGTATTGAAACTATATTTTAACTTTGCAGAGGGACACATTCACAGGCAATCAGACTATGATTCAGTCAAGGGATATGTTGTTTTTTCCTGAAAAACACTTTTCAATGCTTTTCAATACTGAAAAGTTAATCGTGATCCAGCTCTATAAAAACAGGATTACTAGTCCATAAAAACTGCCAATCTCAGATCCTCTGTGATCAGTAAGTGTCCTCACTATTAAAGTAGCCAAAGTTTCCAGAAGAAATCCACGGATTTTACAAGCAACACGGAACAGTTAATATTATTACTGAAATACTCAATCTAAATAATTTACAATAGACATTCAATGATGCTGCTAAAATGTCCCATTATAGACAGAAAGTACCAATATTTTTTGCAGTTGCCAGACTATAGTCAGAGCTGTCAGCAGTTAAAATCAAATTAGGTTTGACAATCAGGATTTCAACTGCAAACTAATCTTTGGTAATTAATATAATTAACAGTCTGGAACACAGAGAACAATGTACTAGCACCATGAACATATTGTTTGCTCAGATGAATCATTTTCACATAGCTGTTTAATTGATGTGACTTTTGCTTCAGATACACTACAATTACCATGTCATGTTACTGATCGAGTAGATAGAGGGAAAAATTGGCTAAATTACTGTCATCTCTTTTTAAGGACAAAAGTTTAATTAACAATTAAAAAAACCTCCCTGCTCAATAATGTGAAAACCGATGCACCAGTGTTGAGCATCTATATCTAAAAGTCTCATATTTCAACATGGAAATACCAAAGCTTGATTATTGCTGCCAAACAACATGCAACATATACAGAATATTGCCACCAGCCTACTTGTAGAGACTAAAACCTCCCAGAATTGGCAAGGCTAACCACCCTGTTGGAGAAAGAACATTTTCTAAGAGAAAAGTTATTTCAACTCACGTATGACTCAGGAAAATGGAAGCAGAAACCTAATTTACTTGTATAAGCCTGATTACAAGGAAAGACTAAAAGTTGTTGCCATCACCAACTCCCTAGCAGCAGTGTGCTAACTTACAAATTTAACGGAATATCTACACAAAAATTTCCATATCACCACAACACATTCTTCTTGTTTCCTCAAGAAAGGAACCACATGAATTACTGCCTAAATCATACAAAGACCGTAACTAAGATTCACCTCCACAAGGGTCTTTAGCAAGTGACTTTCAAAATACTATGCCTGTGATCACAGAAACATTTACTCCACAAATCATCACAGGGAATAAGTCTGTCACTGCCACAAAGCACTAAACCTCCATAGTTCAAACTGAAGGAAGTATCTCTGGAGACTCAGGGATTTTATCATCAGAGAGGGCCAGGATACAACATGATCAAATGCAATTAATTAGTTCTGACTAAGAGCTTTTTCCTAGGCAAAGGTCATGCACAAGAGTTGGCAGTCTGTCAGGAATTCAAACTCCATCAAAGTGGCCTTTTATTATGAGCCTGTTGACACATTCACACCTGTAGTCCCTATCAACTGTAACAATAGGTATCTCTAACCTGTGACCCATTCCAGCAGTTGTGCTTAGAGTCCCTTGATAACTATCAAGGTTAAGACTTCAAACAAGTGATGGGGGGGGGGCGGGGGGGACGACAACAAAAAACAACGAACCAAAAAACTCCTCTGCTGTTCCTTGTATTTTACTCATCAAAAAAAGGAAAACTGTAGAACAGAACGGAAAGTTCTCCTGAAAGAGCAGTCTCCAGTGTTGCTGTTTCAGTGTTTCCTGAAAAGCTTAAATCCTTTTACAAAGCATGGATAAAAAGCAACATTATGTCAAAAAAGTTGCTTTTTCTTCCTCACCTCTCCTTTTCTTTAGTTACTTTAAATGGTGTAGAAAACACAGAATAAGTTAGCAAAAAGCCACCAAATCAAATCCAATAAATATCTTTCGTGACCAGCAGCTATGAACACTCTAGGGATTTTTCATTAACTTTCAGAGAATATACAACTTTTTATTGCAAATCCAAATGCAGTATGGAAGGTAAGAGTATCTTCAATCTGGAATACACATGGGTTTTTCTAGAAATTCAGGGATCTGCGTTGCTTTGAAAGTGTACCTACGTGGACTTGAGAGTCTAAATAGGTACCGAACTGTGTCAACACCAACCTAAGAGAAAACTGACGTTTTAAAACAGGATAGTATTAATTTCATGAAGCCCTTAATTCCACAATACTTGCCTTTCTAGACATAATCCTGCCTACTACTACAGCATACCATCACTTTGCATCATCATTCTAGACGGCCTTCATTGCCTTCGAATTCTATTACTATGAACAGGAAACTGAAGTCATACCAGCAGCTACCTTCTTACAGCTCTACATTTTTGAGTGATGTTGTCCCCACACGCAGCCCTGATGCCCCTCACAGAAACTGATCACTCAGCCCCCAGCACTGTACACAATTTGTCCTTGTTTCCTGCAGGAGCCCACGCTTTGATGGAGGCCGCACTGGAGCAACTTACAGGTGAGTCTTAATGCCCTTGCAGTAGCTATTCCTTGTCACAGCCCTCCATGGTCATAACCTGTACCACTCCATGCAGAGACCCTTTCTGTGTAACCCACTAGTTCCACATATTGGCGATGATGAGTTTAACTGGCCAAGGATCCCTCCTGAGTCTCTGCTCTAATGGTAAATTTCATTTAGAGATGAAAAGTACTGCTGGTCTCAGTGAACAGGTAAGAAAAGAACACTTTAAAGGTACTTTGAACTACATGAATCAAAAAAGCAAGGAACAGCTCAGGTGAGGCAGGATAGCAAGACAGGGATGGCATAAAATGGTTGATTAGCTGGGTGATGATTAATTTTAGTAACTCCAGTCTGATCTTACCTTCTAGAAAGCAAACTAAAAAACATAAACAGCTTAAAAGCAGCAACAACCAAACTATTTTGAATTTTCTAGAAAGACTGGGGTTTTGCAGCAACAGCAAGATAAAATACCCTACAGGAACTGGAGAGTTGAAATACTAAATTGGCTTTCCTCAGTGTTGTCAGAAGCTGATTTTCATCTCTTCATTTTGCTGATAAAGAAAGGTTAGAAATGCCTATTGTTTTCCAGCCACAGCTTGGAAAACAAGGTAATTTGAGACTCTGAACTCAGTGATTTTTCTTCCTATCACAAATGATCTATAAGTTTCATTACTCTATGATCTTTGATTCCTCAGGCAGAAGTTCTGTTATATAAAATAAGTCTCCTAGAAACCGAAACAAAACCAGACATGCACAGAATTCCAAGCAAACAAAAACAACTCAACACAAAGCCTTATTTCAGTTTATCTACTTAACTGTGCTCTGCCTGTAGAGCTACTACCCATTGCTGACTTGCCAGCAGGTGCTATATTCATTCAATTGGTTCATTCTTAAGAGAAGTACTTTTCTTTAAAAATGCCATGCAAAAAAACCCGCCAAACTCCTCACAATGAAGAGCCAAGCAATCCAAACACCTGCCTCTGGCAGCATAAGCCATTTTCTTTTCATTGGCTGCCATGCTGAATGCTGGTTTTCATGCTCCTCATATGTTTGTTTTCTTGCTGCACTGGAGGACAGGCACAATGGCGTAACTTACTGAAGCTGAAGGTTAAAAGAACTTCAATATTTTTCCAAAAAAGAAAAGCTGCAGAATAATGCTTCTGGATTATAAATTTTCCTAGAAAGCTTACAAAGAATAGATCCCCTTGCTCCTTTAACAGATTAGCTCCACTGGAAAGTATTTGATGTGCTCTTTATTGAAGTGTCATCATGAAAAAATTTGGAAATATTTAACAACTCAGGATGAGCTGTTTATTACCAATGACCTTTAATTCACTGTGGCCCCATTCACAAGTTGCTGTCATGATTAGTAAAGTAGCTAATTTGGTATTCTTTTCAGCTGTTGCTCTGTAGGGATAAATAAAAGAACTCAGTAGTTTTAAGTGTGTAGATGGTTAGGTACAGCAAACTGTCTAATGAACAGCAATAGCACAGGAAGCAGTGATTACTCCTAAACCGGTTTTGATTTCATAGCCTTTGTCAGATATACTGACCAAGGCAGGGAAGAGTTGCTTTTAACGAAAAGTAGGAGAAGGTAAAAATATTGAGGAGGAAGGGTTCCTAGTTATTCAGATTATAGTTTTAGACATATTTCCATTACACAATGGAAAAACTTCTATATAGAAACAGCAGGTTTGCTAGAACAGGAAGACAACATGAAGTAGGCACATTACAGGGGGGGTTGTTTTGTTGAAAGTACAGTATGTTGTAACATAATTTCATGACAAGAGGAAACAACTAATACATCTCAGGACTAAGAAGATACCCATTGGCCATCTCCTGAAGTAGCTCCAAAATCCAAGAATTTTGTTTCAAAAGGGAGAAGAAAACACAAAACAAAAAATATTTGAGATTCTGAACTTTGTATTTGTAATAAGCACAAAAATGAAACAACTCCAGAAACTAACAGAGGTTGAGACAGTAAATTGTCCTGCAAGAGTCTGATTTCAAACAGCTGTCTGCCTGTTTTGGTATGCCAATTTGAACGGGCATTTTGCTACCTACGGGAATTTCTTAATCAGCAGAACACTAAGTTACTTCTTTTTCCTCATTCTTGCTTAGTATAATTATTATAAATACTACAAAAAATGAAAAAGCCAGAAACAAGAACAGTTTGATGGAAAGGGCACACAATATGAAAACCAGAATATGAAAAGTGAAATTGATGGAATACTGAAAAAAAAAACAGGTTTGAATTCTCATTCTCACTGACTCAGAGTAGAAAACTTGAAACTGTCTTCAAGATTCCTGCCTTGATTACTGACTGTTTTAGTGGGGGGTGACTTGCCATCTACAACCTAAAAAAAAAAATAAATCTTTCCAACAAAACCAAATTTTGTCTCTCTCCTTTTTCATAGTAAATACCCTTTCCCATCTACTTATTGTATCTGCCTTTTGCCCCCCAATTTGCCCACTGATTACAGGGGAAAAGGAGGATAAAGAAACAGTCAGGCATAACCTAAAACAACAGAAGTTTTTTGGTTTTTTTAAAGACAAAATTTAAACAAGACTTCTTGTATTAAAATACAAGTGTTAGTTCCAAATACTCAAGCGTCCATCTGAAACAAAAAACCCCCCAATCAACCAAGTTTCAAATTACTGACTTTAACACTGCACTGAATTGAAACAGCAACATCTGTATTGCATAAATACTAATCCAGAAGCAAATGTTGTTGCAGCTATTACTCTCATAAAATTCCATTTTTAAATCTTAGTGACCATGGGAAAGTATCTGATTGAATTTGAGACTATATATTTCCCGTTACAAAAGATGACAGAATATTTTATCAAAAAACACATGAAGCAGTATATGCAATATGACACCTTAATTAAACTGTTCTGTTTCTTCAGTAGTTTGTCATATAAATGATTTTGTGGACCTATGTTATTCTGAGTATTTTTTTCATGAAAGAAAAGTACTTACTGCACCTTTATAAAACTACTCTGGCTAGCCTCACACACAATAATGGAGCCAGCAGAGAAATTCGGGCTTAGTGCCATGACCCTGAGGGCACCGCCAGCCCTGACTGCCCCTGCCCATCCCCCTGAGCCTTCTCTCACCCTGCCCACAGCCCAGGACCCCCTATTATCCCCCAGGGCTGTCAGTCCCTGCCCCAGTGATGCTGCAGGAGTGCCTGATCCCGCTCCTGCTCCTGCCTCCTGCGGTTCTGGCTCGCAGACTGGCTTTCCTGTAAAGACCCTGGACCTCCACGGAGGACAGCTTTGTCTCCAGCCTTGCCTCCTGCTGTTCCTGACCAAATCCTGGCCGCAGCTCACCACCTTGCCTGCCTGGGACTGCCGACAGGTCCTGTCACCATCTCCAGCCCAGGCCTGCTTGGGTTCTGCAGGACTGCACCCTGTCCGTGATGGCCCTGCTGGTGCTTGTGGGTGCCCCTGGTGCCCAGCTTGTCCTCCCTTGTGGAGCAGCCCTGCTCTTGCTACTCCCAAGCACTCAGTTCTCCTTAAGAATATATTCTTATATATTTAATTAAACCTGACATGAACAATGGACTAAAAAATTAAAATTTCTTGGTCATTAAAAGCTGTTGATGCACTTACTATTGATTTCTACTAGCTCTCTCAAAGTGCTACATTTAGGAACAATAGGCTAAAGATCACTATATCACATTTTCTTTCAATTGGTATATAGGAAAGAAAAAGGAACCTGGCCACAGATGAATTAAATTAGAATGCTGTCCCTGAATCCAGTTTGATCATGAATTCTTCACAGGACTTTTTACCAAGCCTAGAGTTAGCTCCTGATTTTAGCTGAAGCTGTAATCAACTGAACTTATGTTTCCGTACTTATTTGAAGGTGGTATTCCCCTAGTCCTCCTCTCAATCACTTGAGAAGTTTTCCTTTTAAACCTATTATTATTATATTTTCAGGAGGCAGTAAAAATGTCAATATTTAGTTAGAACAATACACAATTATGACTCCAATTCCAACCCTCTAATTAAAAAAGAAATTGCTCTTGCTGTGTATCAAAAGCTTCATGATCAGGGTATCCAGGCTTGACGTGTTCACTGTGAATATACTGCTCTCTTTTCTTCTATACAGTAAGAACGGCCAGCAAAATCTTTTCATAATTGTATTTACTAACACCACAAAATGGTTTTAAAGGCTTGCCTCCATCTTTTAAACTGTGATTATTTGAGGCTCTGAATAAAATCTTTTGAAGTCTAATGAAGTAAACTCTCCTGGTGTTACTTTTATTGAACAAAAGCATAGATTAATAGATATTTTACTTTTTTTTTTGTTAAATTTAACAAAATGCAGTTATGCAAAGAAGATACTTTAATAATATTGCATTGCTATATCATGAAGCACAGGTATTAGTCAACTTACCTTTGGAAAATTAATTCAGAATATAGCTCACACTCAGAGATATATGATAAAATAGTAAAGGTAATATTTCCAAAGGACACCCTCTAATGCTACATGGATATTTTTGTCACAAAAGCCAGTTATATACTCATACAATGTTTGCTCATGCAAATGCAATCATTCTTGCAGAGAATTAAAAAAAATGCCCACTTCTAAATTTTACCTGAAGAAATGCAAAAATGCTACACCTTTTCTCTCAAGCTACAAAGGGAGGCTAAGTGGATTTCCTAAACACAAACAGGACACTTAAGCAACCAGCCAGCCCCTTAAGCAAAAGAAATGCAGGTACAGCTAGAAGTAGAGGCTTCCCTCTTTATTTAACCAATGATCACACATATGAACACTTTTCCATGGGCAAATGGCACGCATCTATGTCTGGTGCAAGCAGTTCATGGTCAGAAACAAAGTAATCTTTTGCAAAGTGAGAGCTGCTAACTAAGGAAGTAAGCAAACCCAAGTCCAACTGCAGACAGTTGGGCAGGGCAGTGCTGGTGAAAGAGAGAAAGAGCAAATGGACAAGTTCATCAAGAGATACTGTAAAGCCAGCGTATCTAGGGACTTTGGAGGAGAAGACAAATCTCACAGCAGTGGAAATTGAGCTGCTGATAATGCTGCTCCACTGGAATACAGTCAGGTACACGTTGAACATCAAAGATAAACCCTCAGAAGCTACCTTTCTTCCATTTTTTAAAAAGTAATTTCTTATTTGTCTGCCACTCTATTACTTAATGAAAGAGGGCGGCAAGGGACAAAAAGAAGCAGCTATACACAAAGTGATGTCTCTTGTGTGTCTCAGGAGGTCGTGCAAATGCAACATATGAATGCACAGTGATCTAGAGGTCTTGCTGGCCCATGGGTCAGGTCCTCGCCTGTCATGTGGCCATTGATGCAGAAGGTGTATAGTCTGCATTTACTGAGTGTCTTATGGTTTGTTTTTTTCAAAGCAGGAAGCAATTAAACTTCAAACTCAATTCTGGTCACCAGGGCCACAAAGAAAGGAGGATGACTCGGAGAGTGTAAAATTATATCTATTATACTACTTATGTCCTTTTCAGTGCAACCTCTAGATGCCCTTTACATCTTTAATTTAGATAAATTAATGACGGGCAGGGAGCAAATCTTTCCAAAACCCATTAATTACAGAGATATATTTGGTAAATTTATCTGTTGGGCATTTAATCAAGTGTAAATCTCTAACTCACTAAATTTCAATTTAACATTCACAAAGTCATCCATCTGGGTAATTTACAACCTTATGGCACAATGTAAATGCTAGATCTTTTTGAATTTAGGTATCTGACAAACTACAAAACAAGAACAAAGACTGATAATATGATGTGGTATTCTTAAAACAGAAAATATATCTTCCAATATTTGTCCTATGATTTTCCATCTTTGAACATATTGTGTTGAAATCTCATTCCTAGGTTTTCTGTTGTGACCATCAAATTGTCAGTTACAGAGCAAAAATCAGTTAATTCTCTTAAAACTATCAACATCCTCTGCATCTGTGTAAGGCTATAGTAAGGAATAACTACCATCAGATGTGCAGAGTTTCTTTTAGGGCACATTTTTTATTCTGTTTATAAGAACTTCATTCTATTAATAAACTAAGAGAGCAACAACCCATTTCATGTAAGATGCTCTCTAGTTCACTCAGTAGTAACATCAATTCTAACACTTATTTCCATAATTTCCATAAAGGCTGGGATGTGAGACATGCCATATAGGAAAGATCAATAATACATATAGTACTGTGAAAATGAATAATACAGGATGGTTTCAGAAGGTAATGGTTGGGAGGAGCCCATAATGCATCCAACAACCACACGTAGTCCTACAGCTGAAATCTCTTCCAAATACCAGTGATGCATGACTTTATCACTCTATACAAAGACTGGCAGAGCTTTTTTGTTTTAACTCATGTACATGTTCTCATATAAAAAACTCATCTACTTAGAAATTTACTAGGTGTTATTACCTATGACGGTGACTCCCACAGACTATTTTACATGCTACCTAAAGAAATATTTTCATTCAGTTGAAATGTGATATATTTATTGGAAAGTACCCTATCTACGAAGTGTAAAAAGGTGGGCTGTTTTGTGGGTTTTTTTGGTAATATATTAACTTCTGAAACATGGCTACAACCTCTACTGAAACTCAGAGTATTTAACATTTCAGTAATAATTACAAAAGTAAAATTTTCCTAATTTTAAAAGTCAGCATAAAAAAATTGTGAAGACAATTACTCCATTGCCAAAACAGTCTCTGGGCAAGTACCTTTTAATGAACAAATATAACTTCTAATGCGTGAAATATATTTTAAGATCTTCTCAACTGCAAAGTATAATCATCTTGTGGGGGCATGCCTCATTATTTCCTGGCATTCAATGCTGACAAAATGAAATATCTCCTGCCATTCTGAAACTGTTTTGGCAGGTGGGGAAAAATGATTGAAAACTTTAGTTACACAACCTTCAAGATTAAATGATGAGTTATCTCTATTATACTTCACTGTATTGTGCAGTACAGAAATTGAGCAATTAACTGTAAGCAAATATTCATTATAATTCTCCAATAATTTATATATGGAGTAATTTCTCACAAAGTCAAACATATCAAGTTTGATACTTTGATGGTAAATCTTTTTCATATTTTCTCCATGCTTTCATTACTCTCTTGAAATTTTTCAGCTATATTCCAACATGAAATAGTCTCTACTATTTTGATACTTTTGTTGGAAGCATCAGTGATGTGAAAGAAAAGTACGCTCTTTTTCAGCCAAATCTATCACAATTTTTGTAACTAAAAGAGGAGCCAACATGCTGTTGGTAATACACAAAGCAGTTCCTCCCACATCCACCACCACCAGAAGGTATTTCTTTCACAGGTGAATGTCAGAAAACAAAACTAGTTGTTTTTCAATCTTAAACAATCTGTTTCAGTGACTGTAGATCACACTATCATATGGTTTTATTGTGTCTGCAGAAGATACCTTATTTTCTGTATTTTTCACATTTCTTAGGAACAATTGCAGCTTTCACCATTTTGCATCTTAAAAGAGTCACCAGAATTATTTTTATTACCTAATTCCATCTTAGCTTCCACAATGCAGACTTCTTCTGGACAAAGCACAGAAAAAGCCTTACAGAAGCTATTGTTTTCTCAACTGATCCATGCAAAGTGTTTTTTGCACTAGTTTAAAAACAAACAAAAAAAAAAAACCAAGACAACCAACCCATAAAGTTTCTTACTGTTATATTTTAGGGGATAAAAGTAGAGGCAAGAGAGGGCAGACAGATGGAAAAGAAGATGAGGGAGGAATGGTTCACCTGGAAACACAACTTAACCAACTAAAATTGAGTAAGTTTTAGACTCAACTTTAGGATCACAGTGCTGAACATCTATTATGTGGCAGGATAATATAAAACATATTGTGTGTCTGTATTCCATCACACAAATACTTAGCTGTGTAAAACATGCAGTATAAAATAAAAAGCCTGATCATAAAAAACAATCCTAATTACTATTCTTCTAGATATAATAAATATACTGGAAAATAAACTTCAAGTGAATTTTTCATTTCATTTAAGGGTTGAAAACACTTTCCCCTGAAGTTTCTGATGACACAAAGAGTTCTTTGGGTTTAAGGCTACTTTGTAAGCACCATTTGAGACCCAGGACACAAGGTGATCTAAACGTCATAAAGTGATTCTTGGGAAACAGCAAAGTAGCTCAGAGTCAATTATTCAGAAGTCCTTCAGCACAGGTAAAAACTAGTACCCTCCTCCATTATTCCTAGCTCTGCATCATGAGCTAGCTTTTTCAGTTCACAAGCAATGTGCCCAGTTTAGAGTATGCATCAATCTCCACCAGTTTTGGAGAGAGTCCTTCACCTCACTCATGCTTTGATACTTTCACAAAGTCCCTATCTTAAGCTCAAAGGAAGCTCACTTCTTTTCCCAGTTCTACTGCATGGCTTTAACGCCCTCCTACATTCTCCTCAGTACCTGGAAAACATTCAGATCATGTAACAGTGATCCAGGGTAGCATCCTTCTTTATTGATATGCTGCTGAGCCTAGAAGAAAATTTGCAAAGAACTCTGATAAGACCTTTACCTAAAAACCTCCATGGTCTGGTAAGAAGAGCTGACTTGCTACCCACATTTAAAATTCCTCTCACATACACACTACTCATTGAGCCTTGTGTCCTTATATAGGAAAGTATTTGTTGGTTACATATATATTAATCTTCTAAAAATTGTTTTCCTGGCACCCATGTCCGTCCAAGGTAAAAAGCACCAAATGAGGGACTCAGAGGAAAAAAAAGCATTTTAGGAGAGTAAAACATGAAGCCACTGACACAATTTTCTTTCAGATGTAAAAATTGTTTGGTTTTGGAAATGCTAAATGAGAACATTCTCTTTTTTTTTTAATTTGTACTTTGTGAATTGCATGTTTTGTTAAAAATAAGTTACTTCGCACATAATTATATGCAGAAAACCTCTCTCAATCAACAGTTACAGTGTTCACTGTCACTCTGCAAAGATTTGATTAATCAATACAGCTTTCCCTTATGTGTGTAATGGATGAATTAAATAAGGGTTGTCTTCAAAAATAAAGGACACCTAACAGAACTGAAGGATTTCACGACCATCTCGGGTACCACAGAGAAAAATATTTTTTCAGCAGATCTTAGGGCTGGGATGAAAAGAAGATGTCAGAATGCATGCCTCGATTCACTAATAGAAGAAAACAAAAAAAATCACCCAGCACATCAATCTTCAATCTTCTCATGTACAAAGTCTTACAGCGATGTTCTCATTAAAACAAACAAACAAACAAACAAAAATCTAGTTAATGAGTTCCCACTTTTCCTTCTTCCCAACTTGCCCATCCTATTGATGGTATTTAAAGAATTCTATATCATTTCCCAGGTACATCTGATACTCACAACTCCCCTTCTGCTGTCAGTCTTGTCCAATACAAATGATTTCTTCCTTTTCAAAGGTTAACAGACCAGATACTCTCACCTCACTATGCCCTGTCTCATTTATGTCCAGATTTTCTTGCTATTGATTTTGTATTCTTCCGTGTGAGCTGGGATTATAACAGCTTCTTTCAGAATATCCTTGCTCCTCAACAACAAGAACTGACAGCTAAATGAAATGTAACTCTTGCAGGGCTGAAATTATGGCAAGAGATTTTTTTATACTGCTTTCTACAATCTAAAGAAACATGAATACAAAAGGAAAAAGGTGCCCCTTTTTAAAAAGCGTTTACCTTCATTGTAACATGAAAAATGTTTCAAAGACAGCTTTATTACATTATATTGGTACCGATATAGTTGTATACAATGTTAATACAATAGTGTGTGTACAGGGCAAGTCTGTTACAGGACATTCTTTGTATGCAAAGTGACTCTTTTCAAATACAGTAGCGTATAACATTTGTCACATTAAGAAAATTAGTGTTCTGTAACAGATGATTAGATAAAGAGACCAGATTACTTGGTAACAGTAAGTATCCTTATACTACTCACATTAACATTTAAAGCAATAGAAATTTTAATAAAAATGAATTTGCATGTTAAAATATTCATTAAGTAGCATTTAAAGTAATGGTATGTTATGATCCATCTCAATCAATGTGGATATCTTGTTTACAAACATCTTTGTGCCCCTGACTAAAGTCTTTTCAACAAACAGGACTAAAACCACAAAGCAAGTCATTATTGTTACTGTACTCCTTCTGCTTACTTAAAGTAGAGAATACTATCCCTACTCTCATTTGTCACCAGTGATAAACTCATCACCTTCAGGATTAGCTTCTGTCCTCTATTGAAGTTACTCTTAATTCATTTCTACTCAAGAAGTATTAGTTAACTATATTTCAGGTCATATTTTGTTGCTTCTTATGTGAATGGTCCTTTGTTATGTTTAAAAACCGTTTCTAATAGTAGATTCCCATGTACTTTCTTTCTCAAGTGAAAGGCTGCATAGCTCATTCAGATAAATCAGGAAAGCCTGCAGAGGTCACAAAGTGGCAGCTGTCCGTAGGAGGATCGCTGCTTCACTCAGCAGACTTTCCAGTGGCTCTCAATGGGTTATTCACTGTACTTCCTTTAGAAAAACCAGCTTCTGACTTCATGTGCTACTCCCAGGCAGTTGCACCTTACAAGACTGGAAGAGTTAATCTACTCTGTCATCATTAGTACGGATAAGGATTTAAGTGGCTGAGCTTTCAGAGAAAAAGGTAACAGTGAGTGGGAAGGAGTTCACTATGCTTCCTTCAGATAGTTAATAAACAAAGGAAACCAAACTCTGACCCTGATGGTCATTAAAGATATCACAATGCCTAACACTTCTGTTTCTCCTGAACATTTTATGCAATATAGATTACTGAGTTTACTTTGTATTTCAAAGTGTTGCCAAAGCTGGAAAATTCAATCAGATATTTTTCTATCTTGATGACCTGTGAAGGGTCAGCTTCGGCCGGCTGCTAGGGCTCACCCCTCAATAGGACAGGGAGAGAAAATAAGATGAAAAAAAAGTTCACGGGTCAAGATAAAGACAGGGAGACCAGTGACCAATTACTGCGATGGGCAAAACAGACCAGAGTTGAGGAAAAGTAATTTTAACTTATTGCCAATTAAAATAGACTTGAGGGGGGAGAAACAAAGACAGCTAAAACAGTTCCCCCCACACACCCTCCTTCTTCCCGGGCTCACCTTCACTCCTTCATCCCTGACTCCTCTACCTCCTCCTCCCCTCCCCCGCGGGGCGCAGGGGGACGGGGAAGGGGCGTCCGCGGCCAGCCCAGGGCGGCTCCCCGCTGCCGCTCCTGCCTCCTCAGGCTGTTCCCTGCTCCAGCCTGGGGCCTTCCTTCCCCGGGGCCCCACCGGGGGCGGGGGGGGGTCTCTGCCGGGGCCGCAGGGCCATCTCTGCCGGGGAGGGGGGCCTGGAGCACCTCCTGCCCTCCTCCCGCTCTCCCCTCGGGGCTGGCAGGGCTGTTTCTCACCCCGTTTCCCTCAGCCCTTTTGCCCTTTCTTCCCCAGGCTTTCCCCGAGGCTGAGGGGCTCCGCTGTGCCCGGCGGTGGGGCCGCTGGAGCCGGCGGGAACCGGCTGGGGCCGGTCTGGCCCGGGGCGGCCCCCAGTCTCTCCTCACAGCGGCGGCTCCTGCAGCCCAGCCCCCGCCAGCACCTCGCCCTGTAAAACCAGTAACATCACCAAAATGGAAAACAGAATCAAGCAGCGTAATTCCCTCTGCGTAACAATCTCTTTTTGCATTTGAATTTTGTAGATGAAAAATAAAGTTCCAGTCACAGAACAAAGCAGTAATTGCCAGTGAGCTGAAAACTTCAGGAAATGGACACCAGCTTTTTATGTCCCTGGGTTATTTGTTGGAGGGCAATAGCCACACTAAGTAAGAACCAAACAACAATTTATTAGCATAAAGGTCGTCTCGTTATAAGAATAAACACTAGACTTTGCTTATGCTGCAACCTAACCAGTTGATTCGGTTTGAGACAAGGGTTTGACCCAAAAAAAACCCACCATAAACAAACCCCCAAACACCCAAAGAACCCTGGAATTACACAGATATGATCCCTGCCTTGGTGTAAGGGTGACTTTCTTCATGCACATAAAGCAAATTGTATGGACATCTATGAACATCTATGAAAATGCTTCAGGTTTATTCTGTTAAGGGGACATCATTTAAAGTCAAATGGATTACTTCTTTTGTGGTTGGGGTTTTTTGGCGTTGAATATATCCTGATGTGTGAAATTGCATTAGGATGTAAATGATTTTATTTGGGAGAGAAGCAAAATTAAATAGTTCTGTGTTTAAAAAAAAATATTCAGATTTTGAATGCTGAATCAGACATAGCTCCTTCCTGATTTCAGAGAAAGCCACAAGACATCAGAAGTCAGCGGGACACTCTCGCAATCTTAACACATCCCAAGGGCTCTCAGGTTAGTGACCTAAAACACAGCACTCCCGCTTCCAGCAGCATCTTGTTCTTCTCCAACTACTTCTTATCAGTACTTTCCTTGCAACAAGCCTCCCGTCTTGTCTTGATGTCAGTAACATTTGGTTTTGAAGTATTTTTTAATACTAAAGGAAAGCAAGTTCAATATCTATTACCTTCCTAGCTACGAATATTATTCTTATTACTGGGCCTCAAGACCTTACTTTTAAATGTGTCTACATGCCTTAAGATGAATATATGAATGAAATATGTTTTCAAAAGAGCAGTTTAGGTGACCAACTCAAACGAGACACAAAAGTTAGCAAAAGCAGCTGGAGAATTATTGGTGTCTGTCCAAATATTTAGAGAGCTTTGGAAAAAGGCAGTCCTCAGAGCTACCTCCTGAAAACCAAACTCTACCCACCTCTGTAATACTCAGATTAAAAAGTGGTCACAGAGCCACTGAAAAACTTCTAAGCTTTTGGAGTTCTTGGTTTTGATTGTTTCTATACATGCACCAGTACTCATAAATCTACACATAGGCTCATACCTACTGTTTCTATAGATTTGGATGTTAAATGCCCTATGTGTAGCAGACCCAATTCAGTGCATCTATGCCACTGCAAATTGCACATAATTTACCTCTTAAAGAGATTTACAATAGACAAAGTCTTTAAATTTGAGCCATTATAATGATATTCTGCATCCATAATGACAACTAGAAATTCTTCAAGTCTGTAACAACAGATGTCCATTTCTACTACAGTGATACTTAACTGAGAGATTATTTTCCTAAATATACTGGAAGAAATGTGTTCATGAACTTAAACACTGAAGGTATGAATAAAACAGGATAAAATCAAAATCACACTGATTCGTTAAGGTAGGGTCACAAAGAGCAGAATTTACTTAGTAGCACGGCAGGAAAAGGAATCTTTCTGGTCATGAAACCCAGTCTGTTCTATTGATTACAAACCTATGTTTTCAAACTACTTGAGCTACTTTCCTTTATTTCTCCTATTTAAGCTGCTTTAGGACCTTAGTCTTAATTTTAAACTGTAGTGTATTCTTGTCCAATTTAGGCTTCTTGCTTACTGTATTTCTTCTCTTATACTCAAGATATGAAAGGAGAGCAATTATTTTGCCCCCTTTGCCATCATTTTTCTAGGCTGGGTAATTTAAGTCTGTCGTGGTTTAACCCCAGCCAGCAACTAAGCACCACGCAGCCGCTCACTCACTTCCCCCCCATCCAGTGGGATGGGGGAGAAAATCAGGAAAAGAAGTAAAACTCCTGGGTTGAGATAAGAACGATTTAATAGAACAGAAAAGAAGAAACTAATAATGATAATGATAACACTAATAAAATGACAACAGTAATAATAAAAGGATTGGAATGTACAAATGATGCGCAGGGCAATTGCTCACCACCCGCCGACCGACACCCAGCCAGTCCCCGAGCGGCGAATCCCTGCCCCCCCACTTCCCAGTTCCTAAACTAGATGGGTCGTCCCATGGTATGGAATACACTGTTGGCCAGTTTGGGTCAGGTGCCCTGGCTGGGCATGAGAAGCTGAAAAATCCTTGACTGTAGTCTAAACACTACTGAGCAACAACTGAAAACATCAGTGTTATCAACATTCTTCACATACTGAACTCAAAACATAGCACTGTACCAGCTGCTAGGAAGACAGTTAACTCTATCCCAGCTGAAACCAGGACAAAGTCTCAAGTGGAAAGGAAGACTTTCTATTAATCTGATTATGATCTTTACAACTTCAGCTCTCCTGAATATAGGGCCAGTTACACCTTACTTGGACAGGCAGGTAAGCATCATCTTTCCCCACCTTTATCTGCTGATAAAACTCCCTTTTTAAAAAATGTGATTGTTTCTAATTTCAAAAAGCAGGACTTGCTTTTTTTTTTTTTCCTATTTCATTATACTTCAATTGTTTCAAGCCTCAGGGTCGTCACTTCTCAAATGATATCTCAAGCCACATTTCTAGCCAAAATATCTCAAAATTTTGTGTCAGTGCTTGTTCACACTTCTTGTTTTGGAGACAAAGTCATTAAATAAAATATTAATGAGCTCCTAAATAAGGAATAACACTATTAGCTTCTCTCCAGACAAGTATTTCTTCTTTAAGCATAACATATTGCCTCATATTTAACCACTTCTATCCATTTTATAACATTATGCCATTATCCATTTTTTTTTCACTAATTGTTTCCTATGATGCATCATATCAAGCACACTGCTGAAGTAGAGACATGGATCTCTAGAATTTCTTTTCAGTTATCAGAAAAGAAGTCAACCTTGTGTAAATCCTTGCTACATTTAACCTGAAATAGGAGTTATGCCAGCCTGCCCACCAAAAGTTCATTTTATTGCTCTCAGTTATATCTGACATTTTTGTTTATATTCGTATTTAGGGAAATATTAAAAATTTTAAGCATATGAATCAGGTATTTCTGAACAGTTTGCAACTGATACTTTGTACCCATAGTCTTTAAAATGTTGTCACAGAAGGACACTAAACACTACTAAATATAAATGAAAATATTTTCATGTTGAATATCTGCTATTTGCAATAAGTAATTTCTAGAAAAGAGCTAAAGTTACTTTTGGTTCTTTCATAGTTGGATGCAAACATCTTACAAGGCCTTAAAAATCTTTTCTTCTTATGAATGTGGTTGTTAGGTAAATGACATGATCAAATACAAGTCCAGCTTTAAGGTAAAGTGCTTAATAGCATATATTTATTTCAATCTGTTAGTTAACTTTATAAGTGTAACATAAAAGTATATTTGGGCTTGACTAGGGACCATCCAATAGTGATTATTAGACAGTAATTGAGTATTGCATTAAAGCTTGGCACAGCCACAAGGGACACAGAAAGAGTAAAAATTCTGCAGAGATAATAGGTAATTTGTAGGAATATGTATCCATTTGGATTCCCTTAGAAGTTTCCCAGTTGACGGTCAAACCACTGAGCTCAGAAACAACACCACTTAAATTGGAAGATGAAACTAAACAAATATAACCTCATGGATCAAAGTAGTGTTGTCTTCCGTCTGTTTTGCTTTTCATCCTTGTTATACTTCACAGATCTTGCTGAACAGCAAAAAGTATTCTCATTTTTTGTAAAAGACTGCATTAAGACACCTTCCACTAGAATTAGAGCTAAATAAATCTTTTCAAACAAAACAAAACAAAACAAACTAACCTGCATCCAAAAGTAATTACTTTCTAAAATATGCATGAATTTTGCTGATTTTTCTCAACTCTGGGCAAAGGCTTGAATAAGCTTTGGCATAATACTGAGTCAAGAAAAATTAAGTTATTGCTCTATTTAAAAAAAAAAAAAGACGACAAGGAACAGGTATGTTAATAATACTTTTTTAACACTGATCACACCATTACTTGAGAAGCCCACAAAATAATGATAGTTCCTTAAATTAGGAAAAAAGGGAAAACAAAATGTCACTTCATTACAGAGGAGTGGCCTACCCATTTATTTTTTATTTTAAACATTTCAGCTTAACAATCAAAATGTCTATACTCAGTTGCAAAGTGGCCTAGCAAAATGTCCAGAGCACAAAGCACTAAGATAATCAACTTAGCAAAAGACAACTTGTAAAACACTTAAAACTGCACTTCAAGTTTCATAATTCTATCTTTTGCAATGTATACTGAAAGTAACACAATGGGTTTAGACGGTGAGACATTTTTGCATGTTTACATCCCATAGTCTCACAAATACTTGGAAGTTAAAAGCGAAGAAATCATCGGAGAACACCAGAGCCAGCAGACATACAGTATTGCCACTCAGAGAAAGTAGCATTGACAGGACCGATACAGGAGATCTCAGAACAGCATTATAAATATTTCAATACAAAAAAGGACTCAAGACTAAACAAAACAAAGAACACCCCCCCCTACTGAACCCCAAACCAGGCACAGAATCTGCACCTGACAGTTTTGGGAGATGTTTAAAATAAGACCAAGATCTAATTTACCCTTAATTCTGCCAAAACAAACCCCAGCCAACAAAGATTTGGAAAAACTGAAATTACTTTTATCAATAATAGAGAAGTATAGCTATTCTCTGCCAGTGAAAAGCCCAAACTGTAAAACGATATGAAGGCTAGAAGAAAATAAATTCCATGTGTATAATTCAAGTGCAAATTTTATTACTATTTGGAGTCACAAATCATTGTAAAATAACACAAAAGACATGAATTTTGAATAAGTGAAGACAAATACTTGACTTGAATAAAATGAAATATGATATTCGCTACCATTGAGTGCATGCAGCTTGAAAGTATGTAATTATTTCTTTATCATAATAAATTACCTTTCTAGTAGATAATTACAAGCTTGTTCACATAAATGAAACAGTGAACAAAAAAAAAAAGCTGTAGTGCACAGAAATTCCATAAGCTGAAGCAATGGAGACTGTAATAATATAACAAAGTTTATCTGTCTTAACTGACCACCTGTAGTATTTGCAAAATATCACCTTCATGATGGAGAGATTTAACTACAGGAGAGACTGTAAAGACACTTTTTTTCTGTCATGGACTTCGTATACCAAGAAAATATTTGGATCTTGGGTAGCTTCCCAGAAATCAAGCACATCATCTGCCTCACCCTTAAAAGGGAACTGAATGTCTATCACCAAATAACGTCTGGAGTCGTGAACACTGCTGTGATTGCAAAGGATCCTGTTTTTTCAAATATTTATTTCATGTGGTCATAAAAATCTTCCTTAGGACTCCCAATGTACATTTAACGAATAAGCAGTCCCAATCACTTTCTCCTATATGTAGAGTATACTACTGCTTCTATATACCCACAGCTTTTCTAAGCAGTTTGGAAAACTTGTGAAGTTGGGTCTGCATTTGATTTTAGGGCTCAGGCAGTTATAACAATTCTACAACTTTTATACAGTCACTACCCATTGCTGCCAACTATCCTCTGTATGTTGCAATTGCACATTGAAATTAAATGTGTGGAGATAACCGTCCCCAGTCGTATTACCTCTTATTCACTGTGTGAACAGCATCATTTTCAGTCCTTTTTTTCTTATGATTACATACTAGTCTTAATATTCACAAAAAGGTCAATTGATATAGGTGGGAATGTATCTACTGATGAAAGAGAATTATCATTAATCTTTGTTTTAAAAACAAAGTTGTGATTTTTTTTGTTATACATCTGCAGCGTCTACATATTCAGTGTTAATGAATGCATTTTAGACCACACTGAACACTTAGCTTTTTTTTTAATATGCTTGACATTTCAGAATCATATTGAAAGATACACACCTGCCATAACTAATGGGCATAACTCAGATCTAGCAATGGACTAAAAGCAGAAATCACAGATGAATACAAAACTAAAAGGTACAGGAGGAAAGAATCCCTAAAAGCAGAGATATACCAAAAGCACATTTTGATTTTATTTTCTTCATTTTTTCTCATTAAAATTCTTTACAGAGAGAATGTTTGCATATTTTAAAAAAACCAACAAAACAGCCCTCCTAACAAAATTACAGTCAATCTGCGTAATTCTGGAATATGCACCCATTCATATTTCACCTAGATTTAGTAGATTTGGGATTTTTCCACTCCATCCACCTGATTCTCATCTACCATCTCTCCACACCACATTGGTATTGTTGGCTAATAGCACACAACAAAAACTGAATTATGACTAAATCCTTTCTTTACTTTTAAAAATAGAGAAACTTTTAAAATAGTGTTATGGCTGGGTTTTGGGGGTAGTGGTAGTGTTGGGTTTTGTGCGTTTTGTTTTGTTTTTAACAAAGTATATTTCTTCATGGGCCAGATACATTGTTAATATATGGCAGAGAACAATCAATGCCTTACTTCTGACCAGCATCTTAAAGGATTTCTGAAGAAACAATCTCATTGTAATTTATTCAGGAAGAACCATAAAAGTAATAAATAATAATAATATAAAATAAATAATTTTAACATGCTTTCATATAGTACATATATATTCATATACATACATTTCTCATTTTATACCCAAGCATTTTTCAATTAAACTTGGTGCTCCTATTTGTAGAAATAGATCCTTAGCATTTATCACAATTGGACCTTAAGTGCTAGGGATGATCAGTTTTATTTTAGATAAATTCTCCGCCCACCCACATCCCATAGGAAAGTATCTGGCTGTTTCAGAAATACACATAGAAGATTTCACAGTATCAAAGAACCTTGGTTGCACCATAGCATTTCTCAAGAGGTGTCACTATCAGGAATAACATTAATACTTATGAGGGGGAACAAATGGTTAGATAAATAATTAAAAGAGGGACCTTTCAAGGAATAAAAGGGAAGTACTTTTTTCATACTGCACAGTGCTTCCTGTCCTACAAAACAATCTTAAAAAAAGTAAACAAGGTGACATGAATTTTGACATTTCTATGTAGTTTTTTGAAAAAGTGACATAAACAAGACTAAAAAGCTACCTTGTGGATGTTGATGCAAGCTTCTGATGCAACCTTTATGTGTCTGCCATTGTAGCTATGAAAAAAATCTTTCTACTTTGTCTGAAAGAATGAGATACAACTTTCAGTTCACAAATTTATTCTTATATGCTTTAATTATTCATAACCATCATATACAGCAAGAATGGAAGGAATTCCATTTCACTGATACACAAGTAGTATCTATTAAAGGAGGAAGACACTGACATTTTTTACAGTTTATTTCACCACTGTTTTTTCACGCAGTTGAACCAACCCGTCCTACTTATGGTAAGCACATTTCTCTATAATATGTCTGATAACTGCACAAACTTCTCTGATAGTCTGAATCAGTGTGATGAGTCACTAGGCATTTTTATGCAAAAAAGAAACACTTTTAAAGTATTAGAATGACTTCATTCTGCCCATGTGATAACTAGTACTGTAATTTCATTGTGTCATTGAATGAGACCTACCGGACACTACTAGTAAATTTTTTATGTTCCACTGCTGTATTTCCTTTTTCTCACATTTTAAAAACCTCTGTATTTAAATGGATCAAAACATACCAGATGGTTTATGCCACATAGTATCTTTCAGGTCATTAGAAATTAAAGAAAAACATCTACATTAAATAAAGTTCTATTGAATTTTTGCAGCAGAAAAAAACCCCACAAAATCTCTGGCAGATGTAGAAAGGATAAAAACTAAGCCAACAAAAGTCCTGAGGAGACACATTAGTGGGCAAAGTGAAGCTGAAATGTTTCAACATGCATAATTATCACAGTATCTCACACGGTTCTCCAGCTTGTCACCTGATAGGTGCTAAATTATGTGATGTTTTACACAGTTGTATAATTAACTGCATGGATGCTTTGAAAAGCTTAAACACCAACAGAAAATCATTGAACAGTCTGCCAGCTTCGGAAGCAGAGTGCAGGACATTTTGAAAACTCTGAATAAATGAACTATTTAAACCAGAGTGACTTAATTTGTGACTTAGAATCACATTACAGACAGTAGATAAAAGACAAAGTAATTTTTCCTGCTCTTTTCTTAGCTAAGTGGACTTCAACTTAGAACACTGGACTACTTTGAAAAGCATATGTAGCAAGGCAGTATTACCTGTGGTTTCAAGCTGCCTTATTGCAAGACAAGTTTATAAGGTAAGGATAGAATTTAGGTTTTGAAGCTTTACAGATCTGCAAAAGACAAGCAAGGTACAACATACAAGACACTGGCACCAGAAGTCTATCATCAAATAATACGAATAAAAATAAAAATGTTGATTGGTTACCTAAATGCAGATGTGACTTGAAGAGTCTTACATTTCTCTGCCTATGAGACAAAGACAGTGTCTGTAAAAGTAACATCTTGACGGGGAAAAAAAAAAAATCTAAGATTTAAAATGCTATTTAAAAATAAAATATCCATATAACCCTAACACCACTCGTAATCAACCATAAAATTCACTGAAACAGAGTCAAAGGAGATGCATTCATTAAATCTAAAAAATATAGGACTGGAAGTGAATTTAAGAAGTCAACATGCTTACTGGGTAAGGCAAGGGAGGACAAGTGAGCCTACTTGGTAGACTTTGATCTCCAAAGAGGATTCCAGCCAGCTTCTAGATAATGTGAATGAATGTTCATTACTGTCACACTTAGAAAGTTTTCCCTAACGTCAACATAACTTTTTTCCCTTGAAATTTGAGTTCATTGTTTCTTGTTCTGTTACCAGCAGATGTGAAGAATACTGATCATTATTTCTTCTGCATCAGCAGGTCTCAGTGGGTTGCTATGCACCAACATGCTGTGACTATGAGCACACATACAGACAGCCAGTCACACCAACAGCAGAAATACTAATTCCATACCTACATTTCAAAACAACCTTATGATGTCCAACGTTCAGGGTTTTTTTGCTTCACACTAAACAAATACAGTTCCTCCAACTTTTTCTTAGCAGCTGATAGTTTGTAAACATCATTCTCACTGTGTTCATCTCTATGCTCTCCAATTTGCTTTCAACTGTTTGAAGTATAATGCACTGTTTCATATAAATTTTATAGCCTAATTTGCCTGCATTCTCCACCAATTTGTTGCACTCCAACTCCTGCAGTGTATGTGGGCCAAAGAAATCCTCTCTCTGTGCAAGGCAAGAATTTAATAGTAGATGAACTGAAATCTTAACAGTCTGATTGACTAACTATTACTAGCCCAGATTTAATTATTATTATGAAGAAAAGACTTCTGTTACATAAAACGTCCCCAAAATAATAACACAGTTAAACTTCATATACAGACACTTCCCTGTATTCTATCCCTTAGTGTCTGCTATTAAGCTCATCCTTCCCCTGGCCCTCTTGGGATTATGTGAATGGCTTCTTCCTCCTCACTCTAGAACCCTCTTGGGATTATTTGTGTATGACTTCTAACATGCTATACACCTTGATTTCTCCACTGATCCACAATTCTGCATTATATCCAAATGTATGCTATAAAGCATGTTTTACATACACTCATTACTTGTCCTGTGTTGCCTCTCTGATTCCCAAAACTGGTTTTGCCAAGGCTACATTCCTTAAACGATCAGTAATGGCCCACTTGTGAGCTCTTCGTAGCCTCTGGGGACTCTGGTATCATTCTGTAGTTTTACTGGAGGGCTCCTACTATCACCTTATGCCTGTACTCCTTTATCCTGCATTTTTATTCACAGGCCACAGAAAGGACATTCAGCATGGTATAACTACTCGTTACCACTCTTTATTAACTACAGGAATGTAACTACATTATTAACAGTAGATGTTGCATCACATGATCACGTAATGCTAAACTAGAACTGAACAGACTACATAACAGTTATCTGATTATTAGACAATTACTAACATAGTTAAACCAAGCTTCAGGCAAGCATAAAGCAAGTCCAGGTGAAGCAAACCTGCAAGTCCTAGTCTGGAGACCTTGCAGGCTTAACATAAAAGCCTGTGACCAGCTATTAGCAACAGTAATCCTTACTCTCTACATAATACTCCAGCTGAAGTATTTCCAGAAATAAGAAGAGTCAAATAATCATCTCACAGCTATATTCTATGTGATGTCTGTCTTATTACATTCAAGAATACAACCACGTATTACTTATCCTCATGGCTCATCGCATTTAAAAATACAATTTGCCACTTACAAAAAACAAATGAAGCCCACACATTCTTGGTCAATAATCAGTTTGTACTCTGTAACAGCTCCAAGAGTGTTTTAACTAGTAACGATTTAAATGATTCCCTCCAAAGTACACAACTCATAAGTGTCTAGAAAGGAATTACATTAGATTTAAGCAATATCTATGCTAGGAAAAATCGCATCACGCTCTGACTACAGTGATGCTCTCATGCAAAAAGATGCAATGAAATTCTGGCATAGCTTTCAATAAAGCCAGAATTTCTTGCCAAGTACTCTTAGGATTGTCATTAAAAGCTGCTTTAAGTAGGGATTCTTACCATCACCGTAAAAAAATCCCAGATGTTCCCCATTCCCTACCAAAAGCAAAGAAAACACCTGAGACCTGTTTACATGCTTATCTATCTTCTCCTATATGCCAAAATATGCACAGGTGTGAATTTCAGGTTATCTTGTATCTGATCATTAGAGTAAAAACAAAAAGATGAGCACTGTATGATTTCTTCAAAGATACTTAATATTTAACTGCATTATTTAAGGTCCAAATTGTACTATCCACTTGCCAAAATTTAAGGGCTAAATACTTGACTATATTATTCAGTTGTTGAATTGAATGTTGAATACAATGTCCTGTATTTGTATTACACAAGGATGCATGGCTTCCATTGTTGGTTGTTGTTTTTTTTTAAATCTGGAATGAATTTTACTCTCTATTGAGTCAACTTAGCTCCTAAAGGTACTTCTAAACAAACAGTGTTTGGTTGCTGCGTTTCTTTCCTCCTAAAGTTAAAGTAAACTTCAGATCTGACAACTGGAGGTTAGAAAGGAATTTCTCTTTCAGATGCAATTAGTAGAGATGTGTGGATGATTTTTACCTTCCTTTGTATTTAACAAATCTTCCGGCAGTGCAAGATCTTAGTGCATCAGGTACATTTACAATGTCTTCAGCCCTTGCTGCTTCCTTTGTATAGCACATAATACCCATGACTTTTTCTCTTCTACTACCGGCATTAAGTTTGTTAAAGAAATTCCACAGTAATATCATTGGAGAGTGTTTTATGTTCTCTGATGGTGTGTGACCGACCTAGCAACTTTGTTAAATTAAACCTTTAGTATGTGTCTGCTGACGGTTGCACTGAAGTCCATTCTGTTATTAAATTTGCATTATTATTCACAGCCACTTTGGGCCTGATTTTTATTTACTTCAAGTCATTTTTTTTTTTCCACCATACTGGCCAGCATCCTTAAGGTGACTTAGACACCATTTTAAGCTCACGTACATTACTACATTAGTACAAGTGGGCTTAATGTAAAAGTTCTTTTATGTGTATTTAAATGCAATCTTTAAATAAATACATAAACAACTAAACAAATAATGAATAAATTATATAGAAGCCAGATACAATTTGAAAATAAAATGTAAGGCTTTTAAGTTCTTTGAAAGTATTCATTAAAATTATTTCAGAACAACTGAAAGGGGAATTATCTGTGCAGTTATTAATATTTATGGCTGTTCATGCTAGTAGAGTTTAACTTGCTTTAGAGAAGCTATTCAATGCTGTGCAAAGTCCAGACTCAAAACAAAGTGCACCACTGAGTAAGAACAACCAAAAGACCACAGAAGTTTAGCCATAGTGGCAAATAAATACAAATAACCTGTTACCATTTTCATTACTGAAAAAAGTTTGCTAAGTTTAAGTACAGGAAAAAAGGTAAAAGACCTACCATGCTTTTCTTGCAGGCTAACATAGGTTTTACCCAATAGCACCAAATTATGATCAACCAGTACAGAATAGCAAGTTATTCTGTGGATAATCTGCATCCCCAGACACAGACTAACTTCTGTCCTCTCCACAGCAGCATTTTCTACATACACAGGAAATTTTTTTCTTTAGTATCTTCCAAGACCTGCCATTCCTTCATCTTTTTGACAGGAGTTCTAGGTAACTGCATATACTTAAGAGCATATTGCTTTATGTTGAGTACACTTTAATTATATTATTCTTAAGTAAATATATATTTTATCTGTAATTGCCTTTGAAACAGTGGGGCATTACAGGTCAAATCTACTTCATAGACTGTATGGAATACTAAACTCTTTACTATTGTAACACACAAGGTCTGGCTATATAACTATAATAGGCTGAAATATAAGCTTAAATTCAAGAAACTAATATTGCTTTGGTACTCCTCTTTGAGAGGCTCATACATAAAGGGACTAACTAATCCAGCAGGGCTGCTGTCTACAGAAACAGTTTGAATTCAAAAGCAGCTTTGCTTTTGAAGAAGATAATATGAAAATGATTCAAGGAAAGGGAAAGCTGTAATGGATAAAGTGTTATTCTTATCCAAATAAAACAAAAAAACAAACACTGTGAAGAAAAATGCACTTCAGGAATAATCACAAACTAATTTCCACAGGGGGAAAAAAAACGGTCTACTGACTAATTACTCAAAGGAAGAAGAGTCATCCCTCCCCAAGCAATGGAGGCTTTGTGGAGCCACACGTTGTCTAGTCCCAAGGGATGCATGCTTTTGAGACTTGATACGTGCTGTTAGTCAAACAGGTCCAGAAACAGTGGGATGAAGTACTTTTGGAAAGCAGAATCAGAACTACAGCTCGGAAGGGACGGTGCCACACATGACTGTTCATCGCATGATACTGGCAAACTTGTTTCAAACTGATGAAATTGAAATCACACTGTGGGAAAAAGTTTTCCCATAATACATAGAAGTTGGAAGACAGCACATATATCAATAGCAAAAATACTTAGCATTTATATATACTTTATTTAAAAGTAAACTCTTAAAAAAATTCCGGCAGATAGTAGCATTTTCTTGTCATCTTTATAGCCCCCTCACAATTCTTGGCTATCAGCCAAGAATTTTTGTAAGAGGAATAAAAGTCCTAAAGCAATCCACAGTCATCATCTAAATGGAAAGCCATAAGCAAAATATGTAGACTAATACTAATATCATCTATGCTTCTGTGTCTTATGTGTGACCTTGTAAATTAATAAAAACTAATTTATTTAAAGAAAGCATATGACACTTCCAATGAACACTTTCAGCTATAAAGAAGATATTTTATTTTATTTTAGCTATGTTATTTTCATTATTTTTCTACTACAATACGTGACTTCTTATATTTTGCATGTAAACTGACTACCTCTGAATGGCACTTAATGTCCTCTGTATTAATTTTGCTAATTTCAATGAATTACAAAGCATGTTAATTAAAATTGTCTAATGTTGCTGAGTAGACAATGTAACCTGTTTACCTTCTTCTCAGAAAATTAACTGAATTGCAGCATCTGTTTCACTGAAAATAATTACGGTTTTCAACAGGGACAAAACATGCAGGAAACACAAAATGATGAATGTAGCATATTTGTGATACAACAGTGTAATTACTTTACTTCACAAAACATTACAAGAAGAAGATTTACTTTTTCCTCCTGAATTAAATGTCCAAATGAAGTTATATTTTACTCTAAGCACTTCATTAATTTTGGTAATTATTTCCTTTATTGAATTCCTTCAATATTCTTATTTGATTCTGAATGTTCAGTAGTGCTTGCTACTTAAACATCACAGTAGTAATAAATCTTAAAGGCCAACTATGAACTAGAAACAATTAAGACTCAAGTGCATTATGCTTCTCATAGACCATAGAGCTCGACATTATCTTATGTTAGTTATGCTCAGCTAAACATACCCACATTCTGATTGTGTTACTTAGACAGCTCCCAACAACAACCCTAGTCCAGATAATTAAAAAAGCACCACAATAAATATTTTGTTATTTATAGCTGAGATTAGGCTTAACAGCACACTCTTTGATTGTTAAAGAAAGATCCACAAGCTCCACAGTGTTAAGAAAAATCATGAATGATCAATACTGTGGAAAATGTAGCAAGTAACAGTAAGTTTTACTTTGAGAACATGACTTGAAGAAGACTATAAGACTCTGGACTACCAATATATAATTTTTCATAATGGTTTTTGTGTTTCTCATACAAATGAAGCACTACTTTTTTCCAAATTTCACTGCTAGAAGACAACAGATTACAAATATCCACAAATTATTCTCACGTGTAACCATGAATATACATTATTAATGGTGAAAGATATCATTTAACCATGAATATTTATGGTTGGTGTGGAATTAAGCATGAAAATAAATGCTGTATCAACCTACCCACCCTGATGATTCTAGTATTGCAATATGCTGAAGAAGTATCGACAGTGTATTATAGGTCTTAGCAGTAAAGTACTTAAAGTTCCTACTCTTTCAGACTTGGGAGATACTTCCCATTCCAGCAAAGAGATTAATCTCTCCTTTTTCAACTTTAAAGAGAGGATGGACTGTACCGTCCTCCTCCTATCCTCCTCTCATCACATTTTCCCTCATCTCCAGAAAGTAAAAGACACGTTCATCTTTCTTTCAGATACGAAAATGGACAAAACCCCACTAACCTATCTCAAGGGGAAAAAAACCAGTTTGACCTATTGCCCAAAGCCATTTTCTAGGTTTCTTGATTGCCTTAATTTTCTGTTCCTGTAGCTCAGGGTTAGCTTAGGACTCTGTTTCCAGTTGTGGTGGGTTAACCTTGGGTAAGGGCCAAACTCCCACTCAACTACTCACACACTCCTCATCCTCAGCAGAACAGGGTGAGAAAATAGGATGAGAAAGCTCATGGATCAAGATAAAGAGAGGGAGACCTGCTTACACATTATCTATCTTCTCCTATATGCCAAAATATACACAGATGTGAGTTTCAGCTTATCTTGTATCTGATCATTAGAGATTGATCATTAGATACCATCATGGGCAAAACAGGCTTGACCTGGGAAAAATTAAATTAATTATCAATTAAAATAGATGTGGGCGGTGAGAAGCAAAAGTCAAGCATTAAAACACCACCTTCCTCTCCTCTCTCCCAAACACAACCTGACTCCTTCACTCCTGACCCCTCCACCCCATCTGAGTGGCACAGGGGACGGTTGGGGGGGGTGTATGGTCAGTACGTAGCAGTCCCTCTGCTTCTCTTTCCCTCTCTCATTTCCCCCCTGCTCCACCGTGGGCTCTGCTCAAACATTTTAGTACTCTAATTCCACCACTTGATTCTTCAGATGCAGACCAAAACTGCACACCATAGTTATGATGTCAAACTACCAAAATCTGAAATAGATGCAAAACGATGTTGTCTTCCTCCCAAGCATGCTCCTTCCTCTCCTGTACACTTCCTTGATGATGTCCCACATTTTGTTTTGTTCATTCCTATTCAATGTTAGAGTAATCTTCTAGATATATTCTCCCTCTTAAGTACTTCGAGTTATTAATAAAATGCAGTATGAAGTTGTTTCGGCCAAACTGTGTTATGTTCTACATGACAACAGACCTGATAAATCATTAAAGTAAAAGAGGATATTACATACTACCCCTACAAATATTTTATCTTTTTTTTTGTGGCATTAGCCTACAGCATTTAAAACTCAGAATATATTCTTTCCTTTATTTGCTACAAATTTAAACAAAAGGTCTTCAATAAATTTTTCATGTTGCTACTGGGATGAAGATAAATACTCATCTGCTTTTTTTCCCACATGGAGAAAAAAGGGTGACTTTAATCATTCATGGGAGGTGAGAGCCCAGTGGTTGCTTCCTTCCTGCCCTGAGGAAAAAAAGGAATTATGTATTTAATTACTCCATAAATGTATATGTTTGTTCACCACAGAATGCTGCAGTAATGTAGATGTTCCTGATATCAGTAGCTTTAAATGTGTTTTATTTTTAAAACACACATTTTTGAAGCTAATGTCAGCCTTCTCTGAACTGTTTTTCCATACAGTCAACCCTGCAACATCCACAATTAAATTATTTTTCCTCAAATCAAGCCTGTTTTGCCTGTGATGGTAGTTGGTCAGTGATCTCCCTGTTTCTGTCTTGACCCACAAACTTTTCCATCTTCTCTCACCTCATCCCGTTGAGGAAGGGGACTGAGGGAGCGGCTGGATGGGCATGTGACAGCCGGCCAAGATCAACCCACCACACTGGTAAACAATTGTAATTGGCAAACAGTGGAGACCGATGACAGTAACAGGATATTCAAAGCTACCTGGCCTGCGGAATACAAGTACGCAGTTTACATCTTAGTACACAAACATGAGAAATTATATCGTCAAAAACATTCAGAAGACTGGGACACAATTCTAAAAAGCATTGCCTTTGAAAACAGCTCCAGGATGGTGTGAAGCATTACCCAGAAGGTACAGTGTGATTATGTTGGATCTGTGAAGAAGGGAGATTTTGTGCGAATGGTTGTTCTGCTACCGTAATTGGTGCCGCTGCAACCGCTATGGTAATAAGGTCTAGTGGCTAACTGTGAATGTAAATGCTAATAAATCAATCAGGACTCAAGAGGCAAAATTATTAAAGGACTTGAACGTACACCTCAAAGGGACAGAGCCTTAGGAAATTCAATCAAGGTCCTTGTGGCACTGTTCAGTGGCCATTTCTGATGGAAATATAAAGTGGGAAAAAGTCACTTCTGAGTAAGCAGAGGTCACATTCTAGAATTAATTTTATCTGCAGTTCAAACAAGATTTATAAAATGAGTGCCAAGTTGGCGTTCCAAAGTCTATTTAAAACTGGCGATTTAGACCTATTCAGAGATTATATTAATAGCATTTTAATTATTAAATTGAGTATTAAGTATTTAAGTAATTTATAAAAGAAATGCATATTTGTTCTCTTCATATTTTAGAGTTTTGGAAAGCTTCATATCTGATAAATCCTCCAGTCTTAAGTGAATAGAAGAAGCCCAAGAGAACAATGTAAATGGAGAAGCACATCTCTAACCAAGTTCAAAAGAACAGTGTCTGCTAGTAACAGCACTTTTTAAATACAACCAGGGGCCTTCCAGACAAAAGTAAAAGAGCAGCAACTTTTCATCTCTGTGCCCTCCACCTTTTCTGTTGAGGGAGGGAGGTACATGCACACATCTGTGCCCATGTTTTGGAAAGGAAACTTGCTTTCTGCTCAACACAACAAAATTTGTGGGCATATTCAGTCTTACAACAGCAACAAGCTCTTGACAACTCTATCTCCTCCCTGATTCACATAGACAAGGTTGAAGCCATATTTAAAACCAGAAAAACCCAAACAAAATACCCCCCCCCCTCCAGTTACTGGAGCATTAGCTCTGCTGTGCAGAAAGCTACTTCTCTTTATTACCAGAAATGTGTTCTTCATTTAAAGAATGTGTTCTTCATCTTTCACTGTGTGAATATTATTATTCAGCCATATTTTAAAAGACATTTTAGGAAATGGACAGACAACCAGATATCTCATTCTGCAGATGTTCTAGAATGATGTCACCCGTGGTCTGTCCCATGTATCCTAATATCTGCTTTATATTGATTTAAGTTATTTCAGTTACTGAATACAGTAAATGGTGCTGATTTGAGCATAAATATACCTGTTCACCACTTCCTTTAGAACCAATTTTTTTTCCCAGACTTTACTGGATACTCAGCTCTACATCTGCCAGACATTAATTTTCCCTTTCTTTGCAGCTCCTACAAACCAGTTACAAATTGTCAATGCAAAACTTAACTGCACAATAAAAGTCGAGAAGAAAACTTAGTTTAAAAACAACTAAACATTACATGTACACACACACGCACCCCTCCCACCTGCCCCAGCACAGCTAGAAGAGAGTTTCTAGGAGCATGTAATGCCAGTTCCTTGCTAACATATTACTTACTCTTCACATCTTTTACCCCATGGGCTAATGCATAGGAAGCTCTCCCTGGGAGAATGGAAATCAGAGGCTGGAATCACACTGCTCAGGAATATTAAGATACAACTTTCTAAAACTCCTTATTCATCCCTACTTTTCACTGTGTGTCAAGGAATTATATAACATGAACCATTTTCTGGTAGCTATCGGCACAAAATTTCTCTATTCAGGTTTTCATTAGCAGAAGATGATGATTGAACAATATTGGTTTGACTCTTTGTCTGTCTCAGTGGATACATTAAGAAATTTTCAATACTTATTTTCATTATACCCTTTTCCAAATAAGCATTTTCTGAACTATACTCCTTAAACTATTTTTCATAAATAAGACTAGTATAATACTTACTCTTTTTTTCATAACCAATTTGATGAAATAAAATTAATCTCAAATTTAGAAATATTTTTGCATTCTTAGTATTTAAAATAACTCTCTTCTGTGCACAGCAACAGTTTTTCCTTCTCATTTGCTAATATTACACTGAATGAGATGAAAGCATTTTATTACTGTTCCTCCCTTTTTTCCTACATCCTTCTTTCCATGAAACACTAAAATGTAGCAATGGATGATGTCCTGGTTTTGGATGGGATGGAGTTAATTGTCTTCCTAGTAGCTGGTAGAGTGTTATGTTTTGGATTTAGTATGAGAAGAATGTTGATAACACACTGATGTTTTCAGTTGTTGCTAAGTAGTGTTTATCCTAAGTCAAGGGTTTTTCAGCTTCTCATGCCCAGCCAGCAAGAAGGCTGGAGGGGCACAAGGAGTTGGGAGGGGACACAGCCAGGACAGCTGACCCAAACTGGCCAAAGGGGTATTCCAGACCATGGGACATCATGCCCAGTATATAAACTGGGGGGAGTTGGCCTGGGGGGAGGATCACTGCTCAGAAACTAACTGGGCATCTGTTGGCAAGTGGTGAGCAGCTGCACTGTGCATCGCTTGTTTTGTATATTCCAATTCTTTTATTATTATTATTATTGTCATTTTTAAATTATATTAGTATCATTATTATTGTTATTTTCATCCTTTCTGTCCTATTAAACTGCCTTTATCTCAACCCACGAGCTTTACTTTTTTTTTTTTTTTTCCAATTCTTTCCCCCATCCCGCTGGGTGGGAGGAGTAAGCAAATGGCTGTGTGGTGCTTAGTTGCCGGCTGGGTTAAACCATGACAGATGGTCGCACAGAGATTTTAAATTTTAGTAAATGACAAGTCAGAGGAAGTTATAAGAGAGATAGTAGCACATATATTTGTGTAAAACAACATTGATTTGCATGGTCTGCATTGTGGAGATAAGCATAAATTTTAATTTGAAACCAACAGCCATTTACATACAGAAACTTTATTTGCCACAGAGAAACATTTTGCTCGTTTTCACAGGCAAATATATTTTTGCTAGATAAGTATATGTAGTCGAAAATCTGAATAGAAATCAAAGCTTTTTTATTGTAAACTCTTTATGAAATTTAGTTATTTTAAAATAGAGAGAAATGTACATCCTTGGCAGATACAGTTCACGCAAGAGGGACAAACAAAACTAATTTACCTAATTTTTTAATCTGCTTAAACCCCATCTATCTTCAACACATAGCTTTTGCGCCTGGTAAGACTTCTCACACTTTATAACAACCGTTTCAAACTAAATCAGACACCCAAGGCTTTAATTAATGCTAAATATTATATCAGAAAATACTTCTGAAGAAAACAGACGTTATCTTATGAATTAATAAAGCTTAATTTTCTACAAATTTGTGTTCCACATCGCCACAGTCCCCTCCCCTTCCCAGCTCTCCTCCTGGCCCCCTGGCTCCCTTCGGACTCCCCTTTCTCCACCGACCGTGGCTCCCCGGAGGAGGCAAGCAGCGAAGGGCTGGGGCAAGGCGGCAGCTCCGTGATGGCTAATCACCTGGCTGATTACACAGGCGACAAACCCATCCGGCATCACGCTGACCAGAAACGGTAACAGTTACGTTCATGCTGCACACCCTCACTCATCTGGTCTCGGGACAGAATTACCACAAAACATTTATTAACGTAAGAATTTCCCGACTGCACGCACCTGGATAGGCCAGTGAGCGTGGGGACAACAGTATAAAAATCAGTATCGTTGCAATCACGTAAGTATTTTTAGAATGTTTAGGTAAAATGACACTCAACTATAGAGTACAGAAAGAAAACAAAACAAAAATTACAAAATTATGCTTATGAAACCAGAATGGTAAATTTTGTACCAGTATTATTTGTTAAGCTTATGAATCACTGCATACATGAAAAAACATTTCTTGGGAAGTAAATACATGTGGGCAGACATCTGAAATAGTCAGATATCATTTTTAGTGTCTGATGAACATGAAATCTGTATGAATTAGGAGTATAAAGAAACACTGAAACCCTGAACATGCTTAGTTTAATCATACAGAAATTTATGTAGGTTTGCAGGGTAAATGAATGAATAATTTCAAGTAACAAGCCTCATTCATGTTAATGGACACTAAATCAGATGCCAGTTACACCTTAAATGTCAATATCATTAACCTTGTTAATTCTTTCACTGTTGAAGGAAGCGTAAAAGAAAGTATGTATCACATTAAAAAGAATCACACAAGCTACTCTTGCTACTGCTCCTTAAGGACAGCTTTTATAGTAGATGGTGAGGCTGAAGAAGCAGGGATGTCATTTTAATCACCCTAATGCTTAGCTTTCAAACAGTTGTAAAACATTACTACTGCATTGAAAGTTAAAATAAATTTGTGTCCAGAATTCTGTTCTATCTAATTAGAAATCTTACCAATTAATCTGTCCATTATAGGGAGAGTGAAGAAAAAAAAAAAAAAAAATGGTTTAAGGAGAGAGAAAGACAAGCAGACTTGGTCAAGAGAAATTCTGTTTGTCCCAAAGAAGAGTTCAAGATTTCTCCTTGAGTAAATGATCTCTGTGCTTTCATCAACACCATCTTACTATACACATGCACAGACACGCTCTTCTCGGTGGTGCCCAGTGACAGGACAAGAGGCAATGGGCACAAATGGAAACCCAGGAAATTCCTATTAAACACAAGAAAACACTTTTTTGCTGCGAGGAGAGTCGAACATGGGAACAGGTTCCCCAGAGAGTCTGTGGAGTCTGCATCCTCGGAGACAGGCAAACCCCAGGTGGTCCTGGTCTGGGGCAACCTGCTCTCACCGACCCTCTTTGAGCAGGGGGTTGCCTGGGGCAATCTCCTGAGGTCCCCTCAAAGCCCAGACAAGCTGTGTTGCTGTGAAAGTAGTCAGAGAAAAGAGCATATCACCCCTCCCCTGAATATGAGCTTCAGAGCTGAAGAAATGAGAATAAAGATCATTCCAGAAATGGTAACCACGAGTTTTTAGAGGACTTTCAGCCAAACAAGTTGCCGTACTGACTGTAAGTACAGGAAGGAAGAAAAAAGAACAATTTCAGTATAAACAACAAATGGAGTTAATGTTAAGTTTCATTTTAAATTGTGATATTTCTAGAAGCCTATATTTTGTACAAAAATATCCAGACCGCTATTGCACCTTGTTCTATCACTAAACTGAAGACTCAGTAAAAAGATATCTACTTATGCTAATACTGAATTTGGCTTAAGTCAAAAAGATAAATTGCAACAAAGTCACCAGAATTTTTTTAAAAGAAAAGAAGGAAGTTTTGAATTGGATCCCAAAATTATTGGGAGGAGAGTAGACCTGTTTGAGAGTGCAGCTGTAAAAACTAATTCCCTGCAACACAAGCGAAGAAAAGAGCTGCATGTGCCTTTGAATTGAGAACAGTGGGACTAGGTAAGACACGATGATGGCATAGTTAAAACAGAAAAGGCTTGAAAGACTACAAAAGATAGAATGAAATAATCCCTAGCCTCTCCATGGATGGTACAGACATTGAACAGAGAGGCTCCCAGTTAACCTCAAAATTCAAGCCTGAAACCCCTGAATCCCAGGTAAAGCCCTTCTCTGGACAGTTGTCGTGGAGAAGAATGCAATCCTCTGGGTTAGCAGCAGACAGAGATCAGCTAGCAGAGGCGATGTTGCAATGCCAGCCTCAATAAACTACTCGACAAATTTCCGAGACACTGGCTGTTTATGTACTGTTGGGACTTCCAGGTAACAGTTATTTTCAAGTTTTTGAAAGTAACAGAGCCTGACGAGAGATACCTTTTCTTCTCTGTAGAATAAAGAATGAGAATGCACGTATTTTACAAGAGAAAGACAGGAAACAATTCACTGTTCTTCATTTTCAGAAAAAGAAATTTATTTTAAAGTATCATAAAGTTGCCAACGCTCACACAATACCTATCTACCACCTCTATACTCTGAGCCCAGTCATTATCACTGGGTTTCCAAATAGGAAGAAAAGAAAGTAAAGATCCCACCACTAACATCTCAGGATGCTCAAATCCACTATTTTTAAACATAAGTTTAAAAACAAACAAACAAACAAACCCCCACACCACTCAAGCAACCACAAATACTCTGTCACAGTGCAACTTTTTTCATTTATTCATAGATACAGGATTAATCCTCAGGTCAGATTTATTATAGCCACAGCTATAGATGTAGAAGTTCTTAAGAATGCTGCAAAAATAAACTAATAAATAAATATGTGTTTATTCATGATTGCAAGCTCCTTGATTCTGTGTCATTATGCAGAACCTTTTGTCCATGAGCAATCTTTAGTGCCAAGAAGAATCAATGATTTTCTTTCTATCTTTTCTTTCTATCTCAGGGGAAAAAAGAAATAATTTGCATATCAATTCCAGAATTACTAGCTAGAACTATCGTATCTAACAAAAATCATGAAGTGTAAATTTCTTATTCTGAGCAGATCCAGAAAATATCTAGGAGTCCCAATAAATCACAATCGACTCACTTTCCAGAAAAAACAACCAAATAAAAAACCCTAGTGGATAGGCCAGATGACAATTCTATGAATTTCAAAAGAAACAAGCGTAGTAATTGGATGGCAATTAGTATATAGATCAGTAAAATAAACAGAATTACAGAAAGACAATCTTACCAGGTTCCTCAAAGTCTTAAAGGAGATTATACAGGTACATACAGTTTAGGTTATCATTGAGGAAAATATGTATAAACATGCACAGAACAGTATTTGAGAGTTTTCTATTTGTAATGCTCACTTGTCTATATAGCTCCACACTTCATAGACTGTCCAACTATAATAAATCAAACATGAATGCACAGAAAAAGAAGTTCGTTCATCATCACTTGTGTGTCATGTTGGAGAATCTGAATGTCAAGCTGATGTCAAATCAAGGGCGAATGTATTTAGCTTCACCACCTTACAAACAATTTTTATCTGCATTATTGACACTTCTTAGACTAATGGTTCATCACACTGTGAGAATCCTGCCTTCTGCCTCATCCAGTGACAATAAGCAGTAGGAGGTTTTCAAAACTATAGTTAGCGCTGCACGCACTGTTCGTTAAAATCGTGTTGTGGTTAAAGCTTTTATTTCTCATTATGGTTGGGGTGCCATTCAATTTTATTTCCCCCTGCATGTTACTTCCACATTTGTTAAAATAATCTTGGATCATTACGGAGTGCACAATTAGTCAAGAGGTTCTTCATCAAAATATTTGAAAGTCACAAATCCTGAAATGTGCTTCTGGATATTTTATCTGGAAAATCACTGTTAGCTGAAACTCAATGTGCATCATACTGCAGATGATCCAGCCAGCTTACAAATGAAGCAGTCCTTCCAACAGGAACTTTTGAGGGAATGTGGTCTTATTTTGTAGGAATACAGCTTAATAGATGTTAGAAATTCAGAGATTTAAATTAAGCAAAACCTTTGTTTAGCTTTCTTTGACTTAATCAAGTACTACTTGTTTGCTGTCAGACACAGCCCAGCTATCAAGAAAAACAAAGTGGAGAGAATGAACTGAAGAAAGCGTGAAAAGATCTTAACATTATTTTCCATTTACAGTAAGAACTTCTGAGAATAATATAATTCCAATGCAATAATCTGTTCTACTTAAAGAAAAAACCTTCCACTTACTTACACCTTAGGTTTTTAGACTGTTTCCATCGCTGAAACATGGGATCACCAAAACTTGACTATTATGAACACAGGAACTTAAATATATGAGTATCAATTGTATGCAAGTAGACAAAGATTAGTAGAAATCCATGCTGTGCATCATAGAGCATGATACACCCCACTGAAATCTTACAGATTTTGAAGCATTTATGCCAAACAGGACTCCTCATTGAGGAAAGAAAAAAATTAAGGAAAAAAAAAAAAAGACCCACAAAACAAATGTCAGGTAGATGATCCTTCCCTGAACTTATTTATCAGACTTTTTAAAAATAATTAGCTGACATAAATTTAGTAAACTTAATTCCACACTAAACATTCTTATTAAATAATTTTATTTTCCTTATTGTGTACAAAAGATTTAACTTAGAGATGCTGAATTTTATTTAGTTCCTTTTCAACACACATATGTGCATTAAATCTTAATGGCATTTAATCAAAAGCCTTTAAAAGTATAAAGTGAAGGACTGCTTTGTATAACCGGGATAACTGGAACAAAAATTTGAAACATGGTCCAAGGATATTGACTTCAGTGAGTTTGGGAGTAGTTACTTAATGTCTTGCTTATTTTGCAACTGATATGCATAGAAAATGGAAATAAAAATAAAAAACAAGGATGTGCTCTTACCAAAAAGTAAAATGCTCATTTGAAGAGACATTGAAATATTTTTTTTCCCCTTTGAAAAGAGATGAATAAAAAATAAGACTGACAGTTAGATAAAGCAGCGAACAGTGTATAAAAGACTGATAAAGTTCTGTTCTCGATGTCTTTCAGCTCAAGGGAGAAAAGGCATATTTCCTTTGCCTTAATTACTATGACACAAAAGTGTTCATACACAAAAGTATTCTGCATTTTTATATCCTAAGAAGATAAACATAGTACTACCAGTTTTAGTCCAGATTCTGTTCTGTAATTGTCATGCAGGTACTATGGTACTATCAAATCTTTTTAGAAAGCCTCAGTAGTCTATAATACAAAAAAAAAAAAAAAAGAGAAAGAAAGATTTGGCTGAATATTTCTGTTACATCACTGAAATTCCAAATATGCTCTAAAGTTGTGACTGACTTCAGATGCTGAGTAATTCACTCAGATAAACTATTAATACGTAACACCTGTTCCAACTTACAGATTTTACTTAGCCAGATGAACCACTTAATTGTGATTACAGTCAATAGAAAGCTAAATCTTTGAATTCTTTTCTATTTACAATATAGTTTGTTAGCTCTCACTGGATCATTCTATATGCAGATGTCATAAAGATAGAATGTCCACTGCCATCAAAATAAGCTGAGATTAAAAGAAAAAGGTTCTCTTATATTGGAATAAGAGCATTATGCATGGAGTTAATCAGATATTTAATCAGCAAAAACTCCATATGTCATCAAGACCTTAAAATTTGATTATCTGGTCTACCGGAATTGATTTGATCACAGTCTAATGCTGCTACTAATTTATGTAATTCCTATTTGATTTACATTGTTTCTTTTAGGTTTGGTAGTATATGGTCTTAATTTTATCTTTGTTTACACAACTGGTATTTACAAGTTTTTATTCCAACATTCAGACCTATCCTGAAAATTTTCAGGTGGTTAAATTGCTTGTTCTTTCTTGTATCAACACCCATTTATGAAAGCTACTAACTTTAGCTATGCTTTATAAACATCATGAAATTAGGATACCATAAAAGTCATGAAAACATGGAAACAATTCATATACAGTATAATGGCAACATACCAAAGAAAATAACTTTGAAGAATCTTAATGGTAATCAATAAAGTCAGATAAATGTGACAGAAACAAAGTCTAACAGAAAAATAGGGAAGAGGAGGCAAAAGAGTCAAGTGAGCTAGCAGAAGAAAAAGTGGAAAGAGACCTGAATAAGAAGTTGCAATTTTCCTAAACCAAATTTTCAGAAAACTAACTTCCCCTTAATCAGATCCATGCCATAGCTAGACACTCAGTCTTTGGTTGCAAGGTAAAAATGCTAGTATGTATTCTGTGCAATGCCTCAATCTCCCACATTTGTCAAATCAACGACTTCATGGTCACAGCGGTTCTCAGGAATGATGACTGTCATGATCATAAGTGGTCCAAATATCCGAATATTCAGCTTTGCTAACTGTGTGATTGCTTCTGTCCCCAAGTAAGTTTAATTCTAGTGGCACATTCTTACGGCAGATGATTGGCCGGGTGATACTGCAACAGGGCAGGAAGCACTAGACGCTACTGCTGTAATCACCCATGGCAGAACCTATAGCCTTATGTAGGTTAAGTGCTTCATTTGTTATAGTTCAGTTAAATACAAATCTGTGAAATCATGACTTGTGGTACGCATTACAACTATTCACTGTTGAGCCTTTCAACTTAATCAAGTATTATTTGACCTTCCAGCTCTTATTAGCACAGTGTTCAAAATTCAAGAAATCTTTTTAATCGAAATGAGAATGGCACAAAGCTAAGCCCTCACAGTGCTTCTGCTGCACATCGTTACCTCAGATACAGCGTCGGTTCTCAGTCTCCCTGGCAAAGTGGCAAGACACTACATGTCCCTGCCGTGCCTTTCATGCCTCCACACGCGAGGGCTTGTTCTGATGCTGCAGCACCTCGCTGGAACCACCCACATATTGCTCACCAATTTGCACAGATACAGGCTTCCTTCTATATAATTCCTCTGTTAGGACTGACTGGAAGCCAAACTACGTCCAAATTATCCTACTGCTGAGTATGATGCATAGATGAACTGAGGTAAGTCAAGGGATAAAAATGAAAGTTTCTCTAGCTTCTTGTAACCCAAACTGCCCACCGTATACAGGGGTATGTTGTTACTGGTGTTCTGCCACAGCCTCACAACCAGGAGTTACAGTCCCATTCACATCTACAAGCCACTATTCCTGTGCCGGCAGAAAAAACGGTGACTACAAATCCCCCTAGTAAAATCCAGCCGGCATTACAGCTTAAGAGTGGGAGAGTTACTAAAAACAAAGCTGCTGAAGATGTGAGGTTTGCAAACAAGCAGGCTGCTGGAAAAGGACACTCTCCACTAAGAAGACTGTTTACTATTTAGGATGAAGAAAACAAGACAGTGTGTAGTAAAAAATTCCCTGGGAAAAGATTTTGCTGTTACAAAATTCAAACTCTGCCACCACACAGACTTTGTTAGTTCTACTGATTTCTAGCCAAATACCTATTGCTAATATAGCTTAGTTTATATAAAGATCTTGATAGTGAAAGGCAGTCCTACTAGGGACTCAGAAAGCTGAACCAGGGAATTTCTTGTGTAGAGATGATTACAACAGAAACATTTTCCACTGACAAATCAAAGTAGTCCAAATATTAAAAATCATTCCCCTTTTTTTTACAGTTCCAGTATCACTGAATCACAGAATAGTTGAGGTTTGAAGGAACCTCTGTAGGTCATCTGGTCCAAGCCCCTGCTCAGGCTGGCTCAGCTGCTCAGCACCATGTCCAGTCAGCTTTGGAATATCTCCAAGGTTAGAGAGTCTACAACCTCTCTGGGCAACCTGTGCCAGTGCTCGGTCACCCTCACGGTAAGGAAGCTTTTCCTTGTGTTCAGACAGAACCTCCAGTGAATAGAAAAATAATGATATGGTAATACATTTGCTTAGATTGACTTATTTGGTCCAAAAATAAAAAAGACACTGGAAGTTAAATTAATTTACAAATTATCAAGCATTAGGGAATTTTCCCCAGGACATCCAAGCACGATGTCCAGAGCAGATGATAATCTATGCTTATGGTATCCACAAGAGCTTCTTCGTCTGTGCTTTACAATCCTGAAAATTGATTAGCTATACACAATCCAAAGTTTACTTAACATTTAAATGAAATAGAATTAATCTTTCCTTCAGTAAGGTTTCTTTCTGGTAAAATTCCCAAACCAAGTTCAGACTACCCCATCACATCCACACATTACATTGTAAGAGTCCATAACTAAAATAGCTTCTAATGGCTCACATGGCACGTGAGCAGCTGAAGACTGATCATGAACAATAGCACTGAGTAAAATTCAGAAGCACAAGGATTGTTTTAGCAGACATCAGGCTTTTCTTCCATGATTAATAGAACTGTGCAGAATGTAGCACACACTGTCCCAGGATGGATCTTCCCTTCACTTTTTCATTTGTTATATAGCCACAGTTGCTATTTAAGTTTCACATTTGCTTAAATGGAATGCTAAAAAAAATTGCATGCTTATTAAAGGTATCTCTTCCAATGCCTTAACCCCACACATGCAACAGAACAAGGCATTCTTTCTGATCAGAAACAGTATAAGTCACCTTTTTCTTCTAGTTCTAAAAGTGAGGTGCATCTGAGAAGTAAAGTTATCTTGATCCTTTTACATTTTCAAAAAGGTAGATATGTAGATGAAGGTTCTTGGAATATTATCTAAGCAGATGACTGCCATTTAAAAAGAAAAAGGAAGTCTTAGTCTGCTATTGTAGCGTTTACAATCATGGCATATTCCCTTGACAGAAAACAAAGCACATAAAAAAATGAAGTGTAGCTCAGGTATGCTTGGCAAAGCTATAGGATGGAGAATAGTAAAGGTGAGATAAAATGTAGTAACCTTGTGAACAGTCATAGCTGGCAGTTTTTCAGACTGACATATTTAATCCACTGATAGCAGTGAGAGTTTTTCCATTGATTCCACCAAAGAAGGCTTCACTAACACTAGTAATGTGAATAAACACTTTGGAATTTGTGTTACTTGCTAAAGAGTCAATATGTCTCCAAGAGGAATGCTATCCACTAAAATATTCACACTTGTAAAAAGACATCAGCCTATACTTAATATCTGCATGGCTGTATTTCACAGGATAATTTACATATTTCAAGGACACCCATTCCATATGCAATAAGCCTGATTAGGAGAACTAAAGTTATTTGAAACTCTGGTACAAAAGAAATCCCAACCTATTAATTACATCAAAAATGGCCTTGATATTACAGATACATTCACTATCCTCTGTGACATTCAGATAAAGTTGACTGCACTGTATATCAAGCACTGTGATACGCTGAAGTGTAGAGTCATAAATCTGTACCTGTTTATGTATTTACTGACTCATATGCTAGACCAAACCAAGTGCTTATTACTTCCGACACCGCTATGCATAAACACACTCTGATGAGAATGCATTTATGGTGGACTGCATCTAGTCGGCGAGAAGTCCCTAAGGAGAAACAAAAGATTGCCAGAAATCATCCTGACTGTTATACAGGACCCAAAGGTCATTTTCCTGTGGACAACACTTACCAGCACGTAGACAATATATTCCCTTATAAATGCTTCCAATCACCAATAAAAAGCAGTATATTATATTCAAGATTTGAAAGTCATTCTACAGAAAACAAAAAATCCACAGAATTATGTTCCAACAAAATAATTGTATGGGTTGTTTTTAAATCTGAATTAAAAGGTTACCAGTCCCCACTGAATTCTTCAAAAACAGAGGCAGAAGCAACTTGGGAAAAGACAAGAACAAGGCATACCACTGGTAGGACAGTTAAGAAGACATCAAAGGTAAAAGAAGATGATGACCTTATGCAGACAGGGCAGATAGTACAAAGTTCTGAAAAGGCATAGCAGTGTCCAGGTGTTTATGTGTTGGAGGAGAATATTTCAATTAAAGTAGTTATTTTAAGATGGCACATTTACAGTGGATGCTTCAGAGAAGGTGAGTAGCATCAATATATTCAACAGAAAACCCAAGTACAACAAATGAGATAATATTTGAAAGTTGCACACATCTGCATGGCTGAATTATTTCTTTATATCAACTTATAATAGGGGGCCAAGAGGCAGAATAAAAATATAAATATTCCACTAATCTCAAAAATTATCTTTGTTGGTATAATTTTTTATTGAAGCATCCCACGTTCAATGAATATCATTGTGCTCCCTTTCTGATTCTCTTTAGCATGCAAAACAAAAGGAACTCTTTCATTGCAACTTTCTAGCTATAGACCTAAAAATTGACAAGCTGGGAAACGTCACCACCTATAATAATATATGGACCAAGTATACAACGGCTTTATTTAAGTTCTACTGAAATTAGCAGAGATACTTTCTGACTCAGTAGAGCTCTTTGAAGCATACAGATATTACATAGTCCTTGACTTTAAACATGTTATTCATTCAAGCAATTGTCTGTTTGTGAGAGATTCACTATCAGGCCTACATTATAAATCTTAGAGCAATTAACTCACAGGAGTTTCACATGTGTATGTTCTGAGGGGTGTTGGTTTACATTCTTAAAGAGAAGAGAGTGAGAATATCATGCCTACATTTCTGCCAGTTTAATGCTGGAAAGCAGGCTGTGGGAAGCAGTAGCATCTTATGATGGGATTTAAGAAACATCCAAGATTAGAAAGAGCTCTTTGGTCTTCCAGCATACACCTTTATTTGTTTTAGCATTATGTCAGTCTCTTCAACAAACTGATTAAATTTCATCTTAAACTACAAATGTTTTGTTTCCCTTATTATTCTAAGAACATAATCAAAGTAAGGACACAGAAGAGACAAGCAACCTAAGAGAATGAAATACAACCATGGCAAACAAAACAAATGTGTACAATTAAAAAAAAATAAAAATAAGGAACATTTGCAGCAGATTTGGACCCATAGCCAACTCTCCATATGCATGCATACACACATGTATGTGTATATATATACATATATATACACACACACATAAACACACGCACAAAGTATACATATATATAGTGGTATATGTGGAGCTATCCTTTTCTATTATCTGAAACAATCTGAATGCAGGAAGCAACCTGGTTTATATCACATATCCCACTTCTCAAATATAACCCATACAACTGTTTTCTGGCTATGCTCTGCTACCATTCATCAAAAAAAAAAAAAAAAGGGGGAAAAAAAAAAGCTCACCTGTCTTTTACTGTTGCTATATGCTATTTTGCTACATGCTAGAGGTTTCTCTGTCTTTCCCTTTCTCTTACCATTGTGATCATTCTTTTACTTATTTCCCGCCCCCAGTTCTTCTCTTCCACACAGGTTCTTAGGCACTGTTAAGGAATAAAGCAATTTTCCCAGCCATTTACATTTAATTTTTCATTGCTTCCAGTCAATTACCAGTAATATATTTTCCTACTCTCTATCTTTAAAAACTGCAAGAGGTCTCCCTCTCTTTCTTCCTCTTGCCCTTCCTCTTTTACAGGCTTAAATGCAAATTCCCTTCCTTTTTATTTGCATTTGCCAGCTGTTACTGTTTGCCTTTTTTAGGCTTTTGCCTAGGTCAGGCCTGACACTTCTAACTGACAGTAGTAAACAAAATCAGTAAATATTTCTCATGCCTTCAGCAATAATGCTTCCACCTATTTATATCACAGAAACTCTGTAACACAGTGGCTAAGCTACAACCAAACTGAGCATGATCAAAGTCACTGGGCTAATTAATCAAGTCCATCTGCATATGCATGGCCACCAATGCTTCAGCATTGAAAATATATATAAATAATAATAATAATAATAAACCCCCAAACATCCAAGAAACTGTTACAGCACTGCATGCTGGCATGTAAGCCATTCATAGCAGCCACACGGGAAGTAGAGATAACTCTTTCTTCACTAGCTTGGATGAGGATTTTTTTACTGACCAGACTTGTTCTCTGGATGTATATGAAATAGAAAGCTCAGAGCTGATCATCTCTGTAAGCAGGGAAATCCAAATAACATCAGAGTTTTACTGATTTCATTAAGCTCTGGTACAAGATTATTTGTATTTGTAGCAATCTATTAGAATCATAGAATCATTTTCGTTGGAAAAGACCCTTAAGATCAAGTTCAACCATTAACCTAACACTGTTAATTTATTCTTACAGCTTACTTTTTTCTGCATTATACACAAATTATACAAAAATAAAACCAACCAAACCATGTTCTTTTCTTGGTGTACTTGTAAGACATAAGCCTGGCAACTGTTAGGTAATTTCATTCCTTGCCTTCCAGTAAATTATAGTCTCCTCCTGCTGCTGAGTTGCCTGGTCCCTGCAGAGTGGATGATGATTCTCTGTTTGCTATTATAATGTACAATGTAGGGAAGCATTGACAAAAATCTTAGGAAATGTAATTTCTTTTTCAACAAAGTTTATGGCGTTTGTTAGTGTGGCTGAAAACAGACGGAAATGGGATTTTGTGAGTGTTGAAAATACTGAGGTAGGAAATCTCTGAGATGCCAATAACAAAAATTCCAATTTACAGCAAACACACATGAGGACATAGGCTTGTATTCTGGACCACTTCAAAAATGCAATTATTACACTCTGTTGGAAGAACCATTCATTCACTGGCCAATAACTTCACTCTTTCCTTACAACAGCCACAAGGCAGTATCACACACATGTTCACACAAGCAGCCCTGGTAACATAATGCAGCAGCAAGATCGGGTCATTCCCCATGATATTGCCATTAGTCAGCAGAAGAAGAGAAGTAAAAGCTTTAGCCTTAAGTGTTTCTCTTCATTACAAGGAAGATGGACCTTTCCCAAAACATGAAAAACAGCTTTCCCATGTATATGTTGTTTCCTACTAATGGTGAACTTAGTGAAAAATACATACATAATATTATCTAAACACATATTTTTAAAAATACACCCAATGTGAGACAAAGGATACGATGGTTTTAAAGTATCTCCGAAAGGAATGTCTGGAAGAATTTCTGTTGGCACACTGCTGTAAATACTGGTAGTTCAATTACTATGTTAAAATTTGCATGTGCACACAGAACAATTCACTTAGATGAGGTTAAGTTTACTGTAAATACATTTAAGTATTTAGAAGAGAACTGTACTGGAAGGTTTTCTTATCTTTATTTCCCCAAACTACCCCTGACATCTTAGGTCAAAACAGTAGCTAAAATATACTGTGGGCTGATATATTTGTTTTCTCCATGTGACACATCAGAGTAGCTGAAATGGTGGACTAAATAAAGCTGAACATCTAAGCCACATCATGATTAAAGTGAAGTGGTTAAAGCAGCCGATGGAGTATGAGAGGTTATTTTTAACATAGATTAGAATCATAGAATAGTTTGGGTTGGAAGGGACCTTTAAAGGTCATCTAGTCCAACTCCCCCTGCAATGAGCAGGTACATCTTCAACTCGATCAGGTTGCTCAAAGCCCCGTCCAACCTGGCCTTGAACACTTCCAGGGATGGGGAATCTACCACCTCTGGGCAACCTCTGCCAGTGTTTCACCACCCTCATTGTAAAAAATGTCTTCTTTCCATCTAGTCTGCATCTATCCTCTTTTAGCTTAAAACCATTACTCCCTGTCCTATTGCTACAGGCCCTGCTAAAAAGTCTGTCCCCATCTTTCTTGAAAGCGGCCTTTGAGTATTGAAAGGCCGCAGTAAGGTTTCCCTGGAGCCTTCTCTTCTCCAGGCTAAATAACCCAAACTCTCTCTGTTTTTCCTCATAGGAGAGGTGTTCCAGCCCTCGGATCATCTTGGTGTCCCCCCTCTGAACTCGCTCCAACAGGTCCGTGTCTCTCCCGTGCTGAGGACCCCAGAGCTGGACGCAGGACTGCAGGTGGGTCTCACCCGATCGGAGCAGAGGGGCACAATCCCCTCCCTCGACCTGCTGCCCACGTGGCTTGGGATGCAGCCCAGGACAGCAGGGTTGGCTTTCTGGACTGCGAGCCACATTGCCGGGTCATGTCCAGCTTTTCATCCACCAGTACCCCCAAGACCCTCTCGGCAGGGCTGCTCTCAATCCCTTCATCCCCAGCCTGTATTGATACCGGGGGTTGCCTCGACGCATGTGCAGGACCTTGCACTTGGCCTTGTTGAACCCCATGAGGTTCACATGGGCCCACTTCTCCAGCTCGTCCAGGTCCCTCTGGATGGCAGCCTGTCCCTGAGGCTTGTCAACCACACTGCTCAGCTTGGTGTCCCTCAGCTTGGTTTTCTTCAGGCAAATAAATGTGATAGCCATTGTTAATCACTTTATACGGTATACAAATGTCTTCCTTTTCCATGTACTGTATACATTTTACTAACCTTTCATCAAAGCATCATGGTCTAGTATAAGTGTGTTATTTTGGCAGACGTTCTAGGTTTCTGTCTGGTTTGAATTGCCTCCCCCCTAGTTTATAATTGGAGGTTTGTTTTTTTTCCCTTTGTTGGGTATTTTCTTGTGAAGTTTTCATCATATCTACAAGGTCACTATGGCAGATGACCTAATTTGCATCTTCTCCCAACTAAATATTTTATTATAATCCTTTCTAATCACAGCAGAAGTCAAAGAAAGGAAACTGAAAAATGAGTAGATTGAAACTGCAGTCCCTTGAACTAAACTCTCAACATCTTCAATGGAAAGAAGAATTACTCTGTCATTTCTACACCTGCTTTCATCTGCTCTCTGGGGTTCCTCCTGCTGTGAACACCCTAAAGGCTATTTCTCCTCTGAGTACGTAGATCTCTTTTTAAGCTGCCATCTTAAACACTTAACATTCTGTGTGCTTGAGTGCACTTATCATTTGCTTTTTGCTGCAGCTATGAATAACATTAAGAGAATGTCAGTGTCTAGATGCTTTATCCACACATACGCAATGGGCTCAGCAGGTTTTACAAAACATTTATCAACATAACATTTGGAGTTTTCACTCTGCTTTCCTTTAGAAAAGCAAGTGCTGCTACAAATGGTTTTCTCTAGACAAAGTGGTATTCAATTATTCAAATTACTTTAGGCTATAATAGTTGTACTAAGCATTGTTCATTTTATTAAATTAATTTTGAATGCCGTTAAGATCTTAAATAGAGATATTTTAATTCACTGTCTAGACAAAGTTTTGTGAGTAAATATAACAAAGTAAATAAGCAGATATGGCTAATTTATTAAAACCAAGCAAAAATATACATAGCTTGCTAAACTGATAAAGTTTTATTTGAAGCTAAGTAATTCTGTTGTAGTCCAGACTACACACTGTATAATGTAATCAGATGTTAATGATTAACATATTAACAACAAAAAAAAAAAAAAGAAAGAAAAAAAAAAAAGAGGAGCCTTGCTATTGTTTCTGTTAGTTTCCAAACCATAAAATGTAAAAATGCAGAACATGTTGCTTGCTATGGAGGAACTGAACACAGAATCATTTGCAAGAGCCTTTTAGAACAAGTGGGTTTTTTGCAGGGGAGAGGATGATGGAATCAGTTCACAAAGTATATATGCTGCAAGCAGGAGAAGAAAATTAAGTCAGAAATCCTTCATTCCATATCCTGCCTAAAATGGAATTGCTATGTACCTGAAATCACGTCCCTCCTACCCCTTGAAATACCATACACTATTCTGCAAAATTCGAACGGTAAGCATGTTTTTCAATACTGAAGTTCAAATAAGGTTATGGAAAGCCCTGTCTTAAAACAAATAATGCATTCCCTAAGTTACTTTAACTTATCTAGATACAAGATTTTACTATCTTTACTCAGATGGTGGTACCTTATGCCTAGGGACCTGCCTTCTGAATTCAACCAATTTCTGCCGAGTGTCTGTAACAGACCCAAAAAACATAACAGTTTTAATCAAATGTTCTGCCCAGTGGAATGTTTGCAGACGTTTCTGTAATCCAAAATAAAACCAGTCTGTGGTTTGAATGGGGCTTTCAAAAAATGCCTCCCACAGATTACCTTCATTTAGACAATAAAGTAATCTCCTCCTGGCAGGAACCAAGCTTTTTTGGAGTCTCAGTATCACTACTTGGCTGTTTTGCAAAGAATACTAGACCTGAAGAAGCAATGAGATTTCCGTTTTCCCAAAAGATTACATTCTCACCAGCATAAATAATACTGAATGCATAAGAAAATAGCTGACACTACCTTCTCTTCCCAAAGGAATAAATGGACATCATATTTTCAGGTTTTTTTCCTCCAGACTTCAAACCATCAAACAAAGGTTTGCAGCATTCAACATCTAATCTTTTGAATAACAAATATCTTTAAATTTATATTTAAATATGTATTTTAAAACTGAAAAAGCCCAAGCTGAAAAAGTTCTCAAATACAGAAGAGCTGAATAGCAAAAATCAAGTTGTAAGGTATTATTTCTTTCTATTACACTGATGTTAATAGTAAAAAATCTTTTAATAATGCTTTCAATAATGCTGTTATTCAAATAGTATAGCTTTGACCTCAGTAATAATTTGATAATAAGTTTCAGTTAATCATCCTAGCTGTGATTTTCATGTAGTTTAAAGTATAGGGACACTAGTTCTACTTATAGTTTAAAAAAAAAAATAATTCTGTACTCATTCAAACACTGTAGTCAGTTTTCATCATTTTTCTTTTCTTCAAGGTTTTTAAGACCACCTATTGATTATTTCACTTGATCAGGACTGCTAGGTAGATTTAATATCTATATTTTTTTCAAATTATAAATTCATGTGTAGCTGATAAGAAAAATGTGATTCAAGATCAAGTATCTAGAACAGATTACCCTGGAATTGTTTGCTGATTTTATCAACACACACAACAGTGTTGTGAAATAAATGAGAATGATAAGTCTCTCCCATAAGAAGCAACAGAGGAACAGACTCTAATGAAGCAAACCAATGGTGACATTCTGCAAATGTGTCCATGTGAGCAAGTTCCTTTGCAGCAATCTAACAATACATAGAAGCATTAGAGCATATGATTATAAAACAGTTTTTCAACAACAACAACAACAAAAATTATCTGGGGAACCAATGAATCTCACTTTCATTTATTAACTCTATGACAATTTGGACACAAAAAACTATGTTAATTTTATGTAATGATTCATCTTCTGTTAGATGATAATACATTTATTCTTGTTGGTCTTATTTAAAATTCCCACTTAACAATTTTAAAAAGAAATTTTAAAAATCCTTGTTAATCCCATATGCAATAAAACAAACAAAAAAATTTGTTTTATCTTTATGGAAGACTTTTTATGCAGATAAGAAAAATGTTACTATTTCTCAAAGTTAGACTTCTTTAGAAGATGACTAATAGTAGCATATCCTTTCAATCATTGGCACAAAAGTTGCAGATACATGAAATTTTAGCCTGGGAACTCTGCCCTCAGTAAACAGATTTAATGCATGGACATGGTCTTCTGTATGCTTACACTCATAGCCATCTGCTATGTGGGCGCTGTTCCCATTCACAAGTTGATTGGAAATTTTCCTTAGAGTATTCACAGCAAGCAACAGGAACAATAAGCCAAGGATTTCCCCTTCTACCAGAAGCCCCTTTTTTTGCTGTTTATAAATCGCTGACACAAATACTTCAGTTAGCACACTGAGAAAGTATGTTTCAGAAAGCAGTATCTGAAAAGTAGAAAAACGTGTAATGAGAAATAAAAGTCCTGCTGCTGGTAAGTTTTGTTGTAGTGGCACTGTAGGGAATAACAATAACCACTTTTGGTGAGAAGAGATATAAATAAGAACATATCAATATGATAGGGCACTCTCTGCAAGTAAAATCCTATGGTAGCAAATAGCATTAGAAAATACACTTTATTCTAGAGATAAGGGATATTCTCCAGAGAAAACATCTGAGTATCAGTGTTTCCATAAATGAATTTGCTATTCTAAGTTCCTTCATATCTGTGTAATCAACCTGAGATCAGCAAACAGATTCCCAAACATTTTAGAAATGCAGGGTCTCAAAATAAACTCAGTAAACTAAAACTGAGGAAACCAAAATAAGCAGGAATCTGCTTGTGAACTTTTTCATTACACTGTCCACAAACTAATAGGTCTGAATTCACCACTGAAGTTACATGGAGGGAAATTATAGTTTCAGTGAGTATATGGTAAAAAATGAAGTTTGCAGAGTAAGCAATGTACCTTTCTTCCTTATATATAAAATTCCTATTTTCATCAATGTGGACTGTTTAATTCTGTAAGACTATGATGTTGACAAAAGTCCTGAACTACTTCCACTGCTTCTGTCTTAGCATCTTCCAGACAAAAACAGGTAATAAACTGAATTAGCATAACTGTGATTAACTTATGAGGGGGAAAAAAGTGAGTCTTCTCTTTTTGGAAAGAATACAAAGATAGGTTAAACTACCTCTTGATAATGAACATGTATACAATTGAGAGAAAACTAAATTATAAGGGCATAATGCTGGCTAGGAAAAAACATGAATAAACACGTTAAAATGGTTTGGGTGAATCTGCTTTCCAACCATTATCTGCTGACACAATGTTGTCATTACCTAAAAATTCATACTGCCATTCAATACAGTTCCTACTTCATTGCATTTTATATTCAAAAGCCAAGCAACTCAATTCTCAGAGCACTGAGGAAGAGAGCATTACTACTGTTAAAACTGTGACAGCTTATATAAATCACTTTCTGCTTCTGGGAGTCAAAAGAGGGGCTCGTCAGTGCTAGAGCACGTCGGTATTTACCAAATGACTCTACTCCACACAGCACTTTATAAAGTGAGCTACAACCATACAAAAGGCTATCATTCTGATTTAGTACAGCTTTGTTCTGGTTTGCTTTGGAATAACTGTCCAAACAAGAGTAAGATAGTACAGATCCCAGTCTTTAAAATTCATGTTTGCGTTTTGGCTAGTAGCAAAAATGGCAGCATGTAGAAGTGTTTCATACAGAGCAGGGATGTGCAAGCAGAGTGGGCTGCTTGCCTTACACAGCTTGCAGAGGAAAACTAAAAGGGCTAAAATAATATATGATAAATAATTTCAAAGAGCCAAGTACTCACATTTGTGACTATCTCCTGTCCTACTGCTCAGGGTCAACATATTACCATAGAGTATCTCTTAAAGCACACTACTAAGAACAGGGAAAAAAAGCAATTCTAACATGCATTTGGGAGAAACTAACCATAGAGGGCTAAGGAAAATATACCATGTTTGAAATTTCATCACAGCCTTAAAGCTGTATGTTGCCTTCAAAGGGCAATCTCTACAGAGAAAAAGACTCTGGACTCTGAAGAAAAGCAGATATCCAGTGAGATGTCCAAGAGGACTCTGGTTAGGAAATCTTCACACACAAGGACTTGTACATGCAACCTGGATTGAGTCTTTATTTTAGCAAATCCCATCCTGTTTAAAAATATTTTGCATGAGGTAGACCTCTGTAACTAAAAAGCACATCAACATAATTAAATAATCCTGGTACTTCTGTCCATTTGTTCTCTGTCCCATAACTGAAACCTCACTTTCTGAGAACCAGAGCACTGGCTCAGTTCCATTCTTCTCAGCTGACTCCTCCTGATGTCCCAAGAGACCCAGGCGTGGATCAGCAGTCACACCTTGTGCAGGGAGGGAAAATTGTGGCCCCTCTTTGCCTGAAATTCTGTTAAATTCTGCCTGGAACACAAAGACTCATAGGGCCAGAGAGAGCATGAAAGAGTGAAGACGTAATGAAAAATATACTGACTTATACTCTGGCGTAATAAACTGAATTTCATCTTTCTGTGAATTTTTCAAAAAAACTTGTTTCCCAGGTTATTGGGGCAAAGCAAGAGAAAAGGGACAGACATTCCTGAGAAGCTTAAAAAAACTACAGTAACAGATTTTGTATGTTATTCACCTACTTCGCTGATCTATTTTACTAACAGTTGTAATTCCTCTGATTGTTGAAATTTGCACAGTCCTTGTGTGGACTTCTGGGGCACGCAAAAAGGCCAGAGTTATTTTAACTAGATTTCAGACATGCTTACCTGAGATTTGTACAGACGCACCGAAAAACCCCGAAACACTACACACCACAAAAAGTGAAGAAAAACCCCTCATATTCTTAATCTGTTGAACATGTGTTGTAACAGGAGCATTCAATTTTTAATCTACCCCCCCCGCCCCCCCCAAAAAAAACCAAAAAACCACCCAAAAATCCAGAATTCTGCCTGCTGCCCTCTTACTGAAAAGACACTATAGTTATCACCCTTTAATAAGCACACAGATTCCTGCTAATCCATTTCTAACAATTGTTTAAAAATATAGAGGATTCTTCACAGTCCTATACAGATATTTTTATTATTTTTTTTTACAGTAAAACCAGAAGGAATATTTTAAATAATCAAAGGCAAACTTCTTCTGAAATACATCATTCTTCCACTCCCAACACACATTACAAATCAATATTCATTCTGTGTGTTTTTCCCAGCACATCGTCTGCACAATGTTCAAACAGATTTTAATGAATTCTGCATTCTATACTTATTCACTATGGCTTTCTTTGTATTTCCAGAAAGGGCCACAAGAAAGAAAATTACAGCAGACAAAAATATAAGGTGTGTTAGGATGAGATAAGTTACTTTCAGAAAAGTAATTTCAATTATTACTAACAGTCTGTGCCAATGTTGCTCAGTAGGCTTCAAAGAGTACTTGTAAGAGCAAAGACAACATTTTTCCCACTGTCAGCAACTGTAGTTGTGCAGGAATTAGCTGATATGAACCACCATAGAGATGAAAATAGCATTTATACTGGGAGTGCAAAAGAAAATGAGATGCTCTGTTACCTAAATTAGTTGAATTAAATTTTCATTGGTCTCGCTGAATATTAATCACACACACAGTTTGTCTTCATATTGCAACCAAAATCTTCTCCAGTTCTCATAGCATGTCTACCTCAAATCCCTTTCCTTTTGCATCTGTTTAGAATTGTATAACCTGAATCAAGATGTTTAAGTCTAAACACGAGTCATTCAAAAGGAAAAAGGAATGATATGCCAGACAGTAAATGTATACTGTAGTATTTATTATTGTAATTTACTGTTCAAACACTCCTTTCACATTAGATTTCTACAGGAAAAGTTAAGCTTCAAGCATGAAAGCATCTTCCTAAATACAAAGCTTTTATTTTTTCTGCTTAATTAAAGAAACAAACAACACTAAACAAACAAGCCAACCATTAATCTAAACAGCTCGTCCTTAGCAGTCAAATCTAAAGTTTGCAATACCTGAATAGCACACCTTATGACTGGGAAATTTGATGGTGTTTAATTTTATTTTTTTTTTAGTTATTTACAAATAGTGAAATATAATTTCATTGTGTAATTTTTTATCTCTATAGGTTTATAAATGATAGAAATTAGCATCTTTTTCAGTCCTTTTATAAATGGTTATGGGGCAAAATCCAAAATTGTACTTAATTATTTCTCAGTATGATTCTTAGGGAAGTGGCAGAACTTAATAGACCGCAAGTATTAAGAGATGCTATCTACCACTTTTGCAGAAGAGAGCATTGGGTCCAAATGCTGATCAGAAACTGTGTTCTGTTGAGACTACTTACTTTTTAACAGACTGAAGAAGAGGTTAACTGGGTGTATTTCTTCAGAGTTGAAATACATTTCTACTAGCTACTTTTCATAAGCTCATGTGCTGAATACATTTTGTAAAATCAACTGATCAGGTTTGGACTGTGCCTGGATCTTGCAGTGAATCATCAGAAAGAAACAAAACAGGAAGTCTCCTCTCCCTGCATCACTTTAAAGCTAACTGGTTTTCCAATCTGGGTAGGAATTAATTGTCTTCTATCACAGTTACATGTATACTTGCGCTTTCCTAACCTTTAATCACAAATCAGTCAATTAAGTCTTAGCACACCATGTTTCTGTGAAGCTACTACATTTTTAAAGATACATATTCATTTCTAGACATATGCCTCTTCACCTCATTTGTTTTCACATACAAGGTGCCAGTTCCTAATCTAGCGCTCTATCGCACTCCTGTGACAAATTTAATTGAAAACCCCTGTTACAAGTGCTTCTACCTATTCACAATTCACCCATGCATTTTTTAAAATTCATCTTGCATTTTAGACTGTTTACATTTCTTCAGGATACAGCAGAGCAGCTGGCTTGCACCCCAGTTCATGTCAATACATCTTAGAGAATCTTAAACTGTCCTGAATCAAAAGATGATCATTCCCTGCCACAGAGAAGTCTTCCTATACCATAAAGCCAATATAGCTGTGTCTGCACCAACTCATCCTTCCTGGTCAGTGGAGGTCCTTCAAACAAAGGTGATATCACATTTCTTACAACCATAACAACTCTTCTGATATTATTAGAAACCAACACCATAGAAACGTGTCTGAATTTCTTCCATGGCCCAGTTTGCCTTCAAACTAAAATGACTGAATGCTGGTCAACAGCTACTTTTCCTTTAAGCTCAGGAGCTTCAAGTCCTGCTGTAGTACAGCCGGTGGTTTATTCTCTCATACTATAGTACAACATGCTACTTTTTGTCAGTATAATTTTTTTCTTATATGAAGAATGCTTTTACTAAAACAGCAAATATTTGTGAGAGATGGATTTTTATTTTTTTCTTTCCTAAAAGCACATATGACAGGTATTTACTGAGCATGTACAACGCACTCTCAGCTCACTGGACAGTATCAGGTCTGTAGAATCCAGTCCTAAAACTAATAATGTCAATAGAATTTTAACTCCGGCTGAGAAGGAGGTAGTTTTGTTCCCTTTGTAACTAGTAATCCAAGGTCCTGAAAACAAATTTTCTTCTTTTCTTCTAAGTAAAAGAAAAAGGAAATATGAACCAAGGATAAAATAGTAGCATCAATGAGATACTGAAAAACCCTTGTTAAGAGTGTTCAGGGAATGATACTACATAAAACTACAAATGAAAATGAAACTGCTAAGAAAATATGAAAACTTACACTGATTACTTATCATTTGCTTCATTACTTTATGAATCTACTACTTGCTTAAACATACTTTCAGAATGCATAGCATGCCATAATAGAAGTGATCAAGGTCTGATTTGCTCAGTAACAAAGTATGTGAAAGAAAGTCAGCTAAATCTTATCGCAGCAAAGCATGTCTCCTGCTGACATAAAAGGGAGCTGCACAGCTAAAGCTCTTCAAAGGCTTTGAAGAGGTACACCATTGTAATAGTCGTCAAAAAGATCATGAATTTGTGAGTGTGTCATCTGATGAGTCCTTTATAAATGAACGCCTTTATTCCGCCTCTCCATGTTATACTTTCACCTACTCGGTGATATCATGCACAGTGTCACACCACTCAAGCAGCAATGTCTTTACCTGTGGCTCACTGATATTCATCACCCTCTTGCTTTTTTAGGACACCAGATAAAAACCTGGCTTTGTTCCCTACAAGAGCTTTTTCGCTTTTATGTTAATAAGATAAAAGAAAATACAGAAGCACACCAAAATTATTCAACTGTTCAAAGTGTTGAAAAAGATCGATGACATTCAGTGACATTGAAAAAACACCTGTAGCATTCCCATGCTTAAAATATTCCTCTCCTTTAACTCAGTCATACATACCTGACACAATGCGCACTGCAGTTACTTAGATGTAGTACCAACAAAAAAAAAAATTCATATGATTTATGTTAACTTTCTCAGGCTATGAGCAGATGTATGACTGGATACATTCCCTTCTTGTATATGTTTGAAGGCAGGGCACAGGTAATCATTTCCCCTAACCTTTTGAATGACACAGATGTGCACACTCAGGTTGTAATTTCTGCACTTGTAAATTTCATTAACTTCTTATGAAACTCAAAAAAGTATTTTAACTTATAAGTCTATACATTTAGACTGCATTTAAAGGCTCAGAGGGATTTAAAATCCCAAACATCCCAAATTAGCAAATTTCTACAGCTACTCTCACCCTGGGTTAGATATAGAGGGATTTAAAATCCCAAACATCCCAAATTAGCAAATTTCTACAGCTACTCTCACCCTGGGTTAGATAGCTTATCTGATAAAAAGCTTCATTTTTCTTTCTTTGATTTCTAATACTTGATTCCTGTTTTATCTTTCACTTGAATTTAAGCCTAATTTTGCTTTCCAACTTCAGGTTAGATATTGCCTTCTTCTATGAAAGCTCACTGAATTAAACATTTGAATTTCACCATCCTTCCCACCAACTCAATCAGTTGAATCAAGACCTATTTTTGTTAGGTTTAAATTAATAAAACAGCATTGAAAATGAAGACATAATTCTCACTCTGTTACTTTATAAGTTAAACAGTAATGAATGACATGATCAAGCTGAGCTATCGAATTCTAAAATAAACAATCTAAAAATATTGCAACTCAGACTGAGGTAATTGTCAAATAACTAGTTATTTTTAAATTTTTTTTGCTAAAAATTAAAGCAACATTTACATATTTGGGGGGGGAAAACCCCCCACTATGTTTTGATGAGAAGTAACCTAGACCTTGCATCAATTCTCTCATGTCCACCGGCAACATTTTTTAAAGGTTCAGTCTGCTTTCCGAGCAGAATCCATTGAATTGAAGTGTTACAGCTAGCTTCCCCTCATTTTGAAGTTTTACAATTTGGGCTTTTTTCCTATGATTTCTATACTTCAAATCTTAAACTTCTTGCTTTCACATCAGCCCAGTTTTCTCCTTGGGGTTTAGAAACAAAGCAGAAGAATATGAATGAAAAAAATTATAATGCCAGACAATGGTATAGCAAGACCACAAGAGCATTTGCTTTAAATGAGTGGCTTACAATTTTCTAAAAGGAATTAAAAAAAATTAGAGACAATATTGGTACGAGGAACAAAGTATGTAAAATAGTAAGAAAAATGAGACAATCTGAAAATCAAACAGGTGGGTATTGATAGAACCTAGCTGTTCAGGTACCACTTAACTTGATTTACCAACTCTAGTAATTGATTGCTAGATACCATTCTTGACCACCTCTATTAGGCTAATGGAGCCATATATTTGTTACAGATGACCCACTGAATTCTTATTGCTACTTACACTTTGCAGTCTGGGACTAATACAGGTCACTGAACAGCACTCTGATAGATGCTGAACAGGAGTACTAAGAAAATGCTCCTTTTTTTGCTAAAGCACTTATAAATGCTAACTTATATGTGTTATAGTCTTTAAAGGAGCACTAGACATTAGAGAAAAATGCTTTTAGAGAAAAGAAAGGGAAAATAATGGTGAAATATTTTTTAAAAAATATTATTTACCTAAGACAACCCAAATGCTTCATTGGAGGTGAATGAAAACCATGAAAATATGAGAAGCTACTTACTAGTTGATGACTAACCAGAAGCTTAGAAATATGTTTCTGTCAAATAGTCTTGCAAGTCTCCACTGAAGATATCAGAAGCATGACAATTCAGCAGCTTTCACTGAAATAGAACGACAAAATTTTGAATATGATCAGATAATAATGTTTTCCTTTGCATGATATTTAAGAAAACAGACAACATCATAGGCATTGGACTGCCCGTTGCAGCAGGACAAGATGATGTTAAGATGTTTATTCTGGCAAATCTATAAAGTCAGTACTACAGTATTGTATGAATTTTTATTTTTAAGCAACTGTTCAAAATTGGAACTCTAATTGAAATGATTAAATGTACAGCAATGGTATTTTCAAGGCTTGTAACTAGCTTGTTGGTAATTCATGATTGCATATCTCATACTGAATTTAGGAAAATGAGCTAATTTGAAAACCTTTTGATTTTAGAACAACAGTTAATTACTGCCATAGACAAATAAGGACGTATTGATTCTGAGAGAAACTGTTCAGAACACATGAAAAATACTCAAACAACAAAGATAATCTAATCCTGATCTTGCACAAATTTAGAACTAAATCTGTTTTAGAGAATACTTTTCTTCATTTATATACGTTAATTATTTACCAGGCATTCCCAATTATGCACTATATTGATATAATCTCATGAAAAATTTTGACTTTTCATAGCTATCATCACCTAACTAATCTCACAGTTAATCATCCTAATAAATGTGAATAAGTCAAGCAATAAAAAGTTAAATAAAGATACACTAGATCACTAAGAAATATTTTTTTGCATTATTCCTCCAAGCACCCTACCAGAAAAATCCAATGACATGTATGCAGATTCTTAATTAATGTGAAACCAGAAACAGAATTTAGGTATACCATGCAAAAACTGCAAATAAACTTACCTATTTATTTATTTTAATTTTTTTTTACTTGCTCAGCGTTAGTATCTATAGATCTATGACACTGGAAGAGTATGTCATATATGGAAGACTAATGAGTTAAAAAAAGCATGTGAGATAGAGCATCACTCAGTGTACTGTAAATTCCATCAGTAAAATATAGTTGTATTTGAATGTCATTTACAGAGAAGCTTTGTTAGCTTTCTTAAAACGCACTGTTTGCATTAAAGTACTCGTGAATCTTTCATGCTAAGAAACATGAAAACCACAAGCAAGCCTAGCCCTCTGTTCCACACTCAGGTGTTTTTTTTTCCCCACAACAAGATATCATCTCCTAAGTCAAGACACCTCCTTGTTTTGACAGCAAAGTCCTCAAACATACCTCAAAGCCCTTGAACAAGTGTTTGGGTTAAGGTATTAGCAGGAGTTGCAGAAATGTCTCCACAAATACATCATTTTTACTGCTCCCCGTTTGCCTCCTTGTAATGTAAGTAGTAAGTATCAGAGATCTCTAGTCACCCCAGAGGAACTACAAACAGTAACAGCTAGATTTTACCAAAAACAACAACGACAAACCAGCACTACCCATGTTGTACAGCGTGAGCTAATTACAGATGAAGTGTCAGCTGCCCTAGAACTGGACTGCTGATTCCTGGTTAGCACCTGGGATGTGTTTTCAATGACCTGACTTTTTGCGTGTCAGCCTGTAACTCTTCCATACAACAGAAACAGAAGCAGTTCTGTTGAGTTTACCCTTTAAAAATATTGTAAGATTCACAGCCCTATCCGTTCTGTTTTCACATGCTCTTCTTCAGAATCAGGAAATTTCTTCATTGTTAAATTCTCTGGTTTCACCTTTGCTAACTTTTTCTGGGTCACTTCCACTGATCTCACCCTTACCAATTCTCCTGCAGTCACAGAGCAAGAGGATAGATTTGCTTTCAATATCCCACTGGGATAATTGGTGTCTGGCTAGTCTTAGACAAACTGTTATTGATAGCTTTATGAATTATACTTCCAGACTAGAATTAAGGTTCTGGTCATACACTGAGATATGTAGAAGTCATTATTATTATTATTGCCATATGAATCCTCAGCTGCTGTTGTCATTGTTAGTTCATTCTGTCACCTTTTCTGCATCTGGTTTCAGAGCGTGTTTCCTCTAAGCTACAGGATTCGCATGCACTGGAACACAAACCAATACATTAAGCCATTGTATATTTTTATTATTTATTTCTGTCGGTGTATTTTCTTAAGATCCCAAATTTGCCCAGGAGTTTTTCCTACTCCTATACACTGTTTCGTGGAAATCCAAGATCCAACTTTTCTTCTTGATGTGATGTGTAGTTAATTACCTGATATTAGACTGGTTGTGATCTCTAAGAGCCCATATTTTTCTGGGCTTGCAAGTGCTCAGCTCAATGGCATAAAAAATAAGCCCAACATGAATAATAAATTCTGACACATCTCATAATAGAGAAAAGCTATCAGTACATGAGAAATTACAGAGTTTGGGTTGAAAGGGCAAATGGACATTAGTGGTCAGCCACCATCTTCTTTTAGACAGACATTCAGAGCCAGAAAATGTTGTGGGTGAGATTGGCTAAATATAAGTATCTAGTGACATCCAAATGGGACAGTCAGATATAAAACTGGATTCTGTAGTAGACCTTCTGAAGCAGTCTTCTGGCCACAGACAAATATCACAGGACATCTAACATGGCATTAAGGCTGCTAAATCCCACTCAGGTATGCTGTAATGTTTTCAAACTAGATTTGTGTACAGGCAGCTAAAACATGTAAACCTTTCATTAGCGTGCTTCAGTTGAGATCAGTCCCAAGTATGCTAAGAATAGTGAAGTGAAATCACTAGAAAAGAACCTGTCCTCTTCAGGGGATGGCTCTAGAAGGTGGAGAATCACTAGACTGTCTAGAGGGAATTCAGAAATGGTAGTGAAATGCTTCAACAGAAGAACTTTCTGAAAAAAATACCAACCAAGGTATATCAGCATAGCAAGCTTGCTTTCCCAGATTGACCTCCCCTTGATCACTCAACTGAAAAATATGCTCAGCCCTACAGCCAGCTCTGCACTCTGCCTGTTCAACCTCCCACCCTGGTGAAGAACGCAGGTCTCCAACTTTCAGGTGAGCTGCACTTGCCCTTTTGAGAGTATGGCACACAACAAGATTATCTTAGATAGATCAGAGTTCAATAAAACATACAAAACAACTGATGGCCTGAAAGGATGTATGAAATCATAGCCTTTGTAACTACTCCTTCTTCATTTGCTTTGAAGTAATACATATTTGAAGATATTTTTGCTCCTAGAGTTCTTAATCTTAAAGGGAGTAGATAACTCTGGAGAAGACAGCTTAATTACAGAGAACTTGCATTCCAGGATTGTTTAACATTATTCATGAAGTAACTGAGATTAATAGTACAGGACACACATTACTTTTTTTTTTTTCGTTCTGCAAAAAACCTACCAGACTTCCAAAGAAAAAAATACCTCAAATCTTACCTCTGAAAAGCAAAGCAACTCTCGTCATCTTGCAAACTTACTCATCAAGCAATGCAACGTGATATATTAAAAAAATGCTAGGAAGCCAAGGTCAGAAGCAAATGATAATATTTGTGGTAGCAAATTCCAATTACACATTTCTGACCATAAACTCTATTTACCTTTAGTGAGTTGCACCTCTAAGCACATGGCCCTGTACTGCAGTGCTGCCATTGCTATTAACAGGCCGTAACCTCTCCATAGAGTCTGTGCAGTCTCCAATCCTAAAAGTTTTCAAGACCCAAGTCTTGAAGGAACAAAGGCCTCAGCCATCCGCTGTCAACCAAGTGCTTTGAGAAACAGGTTGGACTACACGACCTTCGAATTCCATTGATATTAATACAAACAAAATGTACACATAGACCAGACTATATATTGTCTCTTCTTTGTCCTTATTTCATTATTAGGGATAATGATAAAACCATAAATATATTCCTTTTTCTTGTTTTCTGAAACATAATGGCTGAATTCTTGATGCCATGAAACTGGATGGGAAATCTCCCAGTGACTTCCATGTGGAGAGTTTTTATCCTGTATGTATTGGACAAAGTCTAGTGGTTACCAAGCAGAAGTGGAAGTCAGGACTCCTGAGTTTTGATCACATGCATTCATGTGACTGCCTCTGTGATTTTGAGCAAATGCTCCCATATGCACTAAAGCGTGTAAGCACATGCCTACACTGAAGCACGTGGGTGCCTACCATAGGAGGGGCTGCTAGCATGCTCAGCATTAGCTATGTGGTGAGCTTAGTTTCAGCAGCAGATGATTCAGAAGTTTAATGTTTAAATATAGGTTCATATTAGGGGATTTGACTAGAAAGCAGAGATGTCACCTTGTGAGTAATATCACGAAATATTTCAAATGCTTCTGGTGTCAATTCTGTATCACATGTGAAACTACAAAAAAGCAAGGACAAAAAAAAGTTATTGACAGCTACATCTACTAATGCTTTACTAGGGCTTTTGTTTCTACCATCTCAAAAGTGAGTCATCTATTAAATCAACATTAGAACTCAAATCTCATTTGGAGGTCTTTCTTTCATAGCTGAGATCTGAACAGGCCAGAATATAAGCTGCTCTATCTGCGGGGCATACGAAGGAATTCTCAGTACCTTTCTAGCATTAACACTTTGTACAAAGCACCTCCTGCCATCTTTCAAACCTTCAGTGTCAAAGGTCTACTAAACCAAAAACTTTCTGTAACGGATTTCTGCATTCATTACCTTTTAAGTCTCCTTCAAGATAATTCTTTTATGTGGGCAATACTGTCTGCTTAACATCTTAAATAGTGCAGAAATGGTGTGGTGGAGAGCATTAGGCAGCTCAACAATCACAACAGGACAAAGCAGGCATGCTCAGGAAGCTTGCTGGAATATCTGATTGATTTTTTGTTGTTTTTTTTTTAAAAGACTTACAAGAACAGAGAAAGATTACTGAGGGAGAGGAAAAGTGGCCCTAAAACCAGAGAAAATGGCAAAAGTTGGAGGAGAAGCTGCCTACATCTCCAATATGTGCATTCTCCTTCAGTGGATACCTGATGAAAATTATTTAGAAATGGAATTGAGGCTGATTAAGCCTACATACCAGATATGATTACATCAATATTATCATGAGAGTATTTCAGATAGGGAGCTCAGAACTGAGGAGAAGAGAGGAAAGAATTCTCCCAAAAAGGTGGGGGAAAAAAAGAATCCAACGCAGGACAAGAATACTGTAAAAGAACAGCCCATATCATCATTTACACACACTCAGAAGGGAAATATCCTCAGATTCATGGTAGCTCCAGAAAAAGCAAGTCCTGTTTAAAAAGTAGCAATGGGACAATCAACACAGTGAATCCAGACAGCAGAAGGGCATGTGCTCTATGAGGAATGTGTGAAAATAATTTAAAAAAATAAAAAAAAGGTCTAGGACTCCTACAAATTGTAAGTGTACTAAGCAGGAAAAGATTAATAAAAGAGTGCCTTAAACTGGAATATGAGCACAGTGAAATGGTACAACCAACAACAGTATATAAATATTTTGTAACACTGTGATAGCATAACCACAAAATGTACAAGCATTTTGCATAAGTTACTAATGTGACCAACAGAGGGAAATCAGAGATCAGCAGGTGAGCCACACAAGTGACAGAATTTGCAAGATAAAGAACTAAGAAGCAGCTAAGCACAAGAGTGCAAATAGGCAAGACATCCTGCCAAACACTTAACGGGGAATGACTGGCAAAACCAAAACCAAGCTAAGCAGCACAAGGAGCAGCTGAGATCTCCTTTGGAGGGGGACACAACAAATAGCATAAAAAAGTCAGGCGTAAAGAGGAAAAAAGGAGAAGACAGATGAGAAGCTGGCTCGAGTTGAGATTTCTCAAAAACCTCTCAGGCCTGCTCACCTCCACTAACACCACCAAGCACTGTAGCCATTACCTCTGTGCTATTCTATACTCACAGTTGATTTATGTTATGACTGCTAAAGATTATTTTGTGCGTGCACAAATGATTAATACTACATAAGAACTAACCATTGGCACAGAGCGTCATCATTGAATGAATTTGGTAGTTTTGTTCTAAAAATTTTAAACTGACTGTGTTCTAAACACTCAGCACAGCAATGCCCATTTACCTAAATGATATATATATACACATATACATGTACATATATTCAGTTAAAACAAATAATACAATCAGTTCTAAGAAAATGGATTCTTAAAGGAGCAGACAAAATTCTCCCACTTTTCCTAGTAAAACACAGAAAAAAGATCAATACACTTACCTAAAGAAGCAGCTAAAATAAATAAAAGGTGAACTTTGGTGGAATTCTAGTACTTTCTAGAAAAATGAGGCACACAAGATAATAAACAAAGAAGTGAAATATCATCTAGGGAAGAATATCTAAAATTCATCAACCAACAGAAAGCACTCACCAAAAGAGGACTTTTCCAGACACGAATTCCACCAGAGACTGAGACAGGTATGAGTACTAAGAACATTAAATCAACAAATAAGGATAAAAATTTTGCCAGAGTCTGAAATGATCTGAATATCTAGTTTTAATCACTAGAAGAAGAAAGGCAGTTCAACAAGCTTAATGGGAAAAGTCATGGATCTAGAAGTGGATTAATTGCCAGCAGTAAGGAAGAAAGTACTAATACTGAAAGAAGGATTTAGGTCACTGGTACACTTAGGGAAAGTGTTGAAGCGAATCTCTCTTAAGAAAAAAAAAATTGCCGGGAGAAATAACTAAAGGGTTGTTTATACCAGCAGCTTAGGCAATATAATGTAGGGGCTTGAAATACTAGTGCAGGACACACAAAAGGGGGAAAAAAAAAGAAGATGGGAAAAAAAAAAGGCAAGAGGAACAATAAAAACCCATCGTGAAATGGTAATGTTACTACAGCATTGTTACTCAATGATAAACACCTTAAGGAAAGGAAGAACAAAGGTAAATAATGATTATAAAAATAAGAACATGTCATATAGATATATGGATTATAAAAATAAGAACAGGTCATATGGACAGAAGAGTCCAAGTGAGTCAAAATAACTTCAGAAGAAAGAAGAGGGGAGGAAGGAAGACAAAAAAACCCCCAAACCTAAAACATTTCACTGGCAACTGCATTGTTGAAATCCTCCCTGGCAAAGTTTCGCGTTGGCCCCACGAGCGCTCTCCCCACCGGTCCGTCCTGCACGGCGCAGGAGGTGGCGCAGCCCCACGCGGACGCAGCCGCCTGGGCTGGGCTGGCACAGCTGCCCAGTGCAGACTGGCCAAAGCAAGCAGGGCCCCAGCACGCGGCCCAGTGCTAAGTAGCTCACTAGGATAGCTTTAGACTCAGCTGTAGGCTTTTCATGGTTACACTAAAAATCACCACGCATATCTGAAATGGTTCTAGTAAGCGAATATTAACCTTTCCCAGGAAAAGTCATTGCCTGAAGGACATCACTGCACAAACGGTAACAATTAGGATGAAACCCCTTCGTCTCCAAAAACAACAGCAAACAGTATTTTCACCTGGAAGTCACTGAATCGATAGGAAATTATTTTATAAATGGTTTTCATGAGGATACTAAGGAAGATCTGATTATGAAAAATAATTTCACAGCTGTCTTGAGAGTTGGAAGAGCCTAACATTGCCAGGGACATAGACCCAATCTCCAAGTCAAACATCCTTACATCTCAAGCAACAACTATGTATTTGTGGAGAAAGACACTAGATGAAACAAAGCTTAACTGCATAATTAATCTGAAAAAAATGCATTTCTGGCATCATAGGTCTAATGTAAGCATTATCAAAAGCAGAGATAAATTTTGCAAGTCAGATAAAAACAAATGTTCTTCATCCACAAAGATTCAGAGAAAAAACTTGAGGCTCATCAATAATGACAGCAGAGTAGAAATTAAAAGCCATCTATGTGTTCCCAAAACTAGATTGCACCTTGTCTGTTTGAATCCAGTTAATGAAGCAGACAACAGGGCAACATGAGTAACAGGAATTAGCAGGAATTATCATTTTCAAGATGAAGAGAGTACTAAAATTATCAAGGCTGTCCTACTTCCATTCAAGAATTCTGAAATAAGTAGTATACTAATACATCAAAAGTAGATTGTGCTATTTTATCCTGATAGCTTTCTTTGATAAGGCAATTAATTTTTTGAGTGGAACAAATACAGTTGGTCTCACCTATCTAGATTTTGGGATTCATGTGATACAATATGACATTAGAAATTGTTATTTAGATGAGAGAATATGTGAATTGGTGCAAGAATTTTAAAATCAGTAAGGAACTAATAAAAAGAGAATAATGGGTTGGTGGTGAAAATTAAGATTAGAGAAAAATTCCTACTAGAGCACCTCAAGGACTTCTACTGGGATTTGTATTTTTCATTAACCTTGCCTCAAAATGTAGGACTGTCTTAATGGAAATTGCAAATGATATATTCAGGAGTTACTGTCGGAGGACTGGAATATCATACCTGGAGAACTATCCAACCTCGAAAAAGGTATTAGACTGCTGCATACTACAGGCTTTCTAGTTTCTTTCATTGTTTTACCTTCAGCTTGACAATCTTGCATGAGAACAAACAAAAAAAACCCCCAACAACTGGCTTACAACCCGTCTACAAATCCTATCATCTCCATTTTTGCCATATACCCCCAAGAGATTACTCACATTTCATATATCTATATACCAGAACCCATGCTGTTCTTTCTCCAGCAATGAAATGTCTCCATGACACTTACTTAATCCACAGTACTACACAGACTACACAGGTACCAAACAGGTAACATGACAGGTACATTTTCTTGGGGAGATCTGTCAACAGCATTTTTTACTTCATTTGGCATGCCCTTACAACATAAAATTAACTTGGAAAAAAAAAACTTCAAGAGGGATGCTATACAACCATGACGTCACTGTTTTATTAAATATGTTTTGTTGTTGCAGGATTAAGTTACCTGGGCCAACCAAACATTTGGTCACTCTTATTTCAACATGGCATTAAAATGTTTCTGGTAAAAATGCCAGTTATGAGTAACAGGAAAGCAAGCTCATGATTAATTTCATTACCAGATTATTTAGCTGCATGGTGCAGAAAACTGTACTTAATTTTATATCTAAAAATCAATATTCATCTCAAAAAGGAACAGCAATGAACACCTGCAGCTCTTGCTCAAGGACAAAGGAGGCAAATGCTGAATGCGGTGAATATCTGCCTATCGAACTTACCTCTTTTAAAATGTTGCAGACTCAAATTTGTATCAGAAAAAGAGTATCAGTATATCTTATTAGCAAAGACGTTTCCTGAGCAAGTACAGAAGTGCCTTCTTAAAAACCTAACATAATTTGTTCTGTTTACAGTTCTTGGTCATAGTCACTAGAACTGTAATACAAAGACTTTCAGTAGCCAACAAATGTGCATCATCTAAGTTACAAAATATATTCTCTTTATATATGTTTTACATCACCTGAATCTCTTTCCATGTACATACGAAACTTTCAGGTTTTAGAAATTACCAAGAATTGTATCCTAAAAAATACAGATCTGGCCTCCTTATTAATGCCCCCCACACACACCAAAACAAACAACAAAACAAACCAAACAAAAAGCCCCCACACCTCACAGTTTCTGAGCAATCCAGTAATTTTATTTCTTTTGCCTTTAAATGAAACCTAGAAAAATTTTCCATATTAAAAGCTCTTGATGGCAAAAGAAAGGAATCTCAGGAATCTGAGATTAAACACAGGGGGATTAATAGCTGAAAACATGATGAGGGTCGGTATTATCCAAAATCAAAAGCACTGTTCTCCAAGAATATTTTTCATTGTATAGCTAAATTAAGGTTCAATAGAGTGACTAAATAGTAGCATATGAGAGAGTAAGTGCTCCTCATGCTGTTAGTCTATAGAGACAGAGCATTAATACTGATTCCTACGTGTGATACCAGCTTATATAGCCAGGGGACTGATTTTGTCTTTCTCCTTCTCTCTGTTTCTCCTTCTCTCTTGGTGTTGTGAACACTGTATATTTCTATGCAAAAAGAATGAAAATTGAGTTGATATAGTTACCAGAAAATACTGCTTTTGAAATGTACTGTGTGGTTACGTCTACACCAGTGAACTAAACAGGACCGGTGCACAGGGCTGGGCAATGCTACACAGCTGCCCACACTGGTTGATTCCTGACACCCCTTCTCAGCATATTTTTAATTCATGCTCAGTAGGTCCCACCTTGATGCTGACTGTGCACAGTTGTGCGAGAGCTCAGCCACAGCTGTTTCCAATAGGCAGGTGGAGAAACTACCGCCTTGTCCTCAGAGGGTTGTAGAGTTGTACAGACACACGCTGTGCCACACTGCTTGCTCAGAGAATGAAGAAAACGAACCTTGACTTTTTCCTCCGCTAATGAAGCACCACCTTCTCGGGAAGCTCATGGCTGAGTTTAGCCCTGCCCTGGCTTTAACCAGCACAGCCAAGGAAGCTGACCGGAGAATCAGAACAGACCAACAATCCCCAACCAGCAGACCAGCCTTCTACAATCAATAAAATAAGTTCAAGCAGTTCTTTCCTAGTGTGATTAAAAAATAGACAAACAACCAACCCTCCTAGTTTATTCCCATACACCTACAAGCTGTTTTCATTCACAGCTGATGTGAGTATGATAGGAACACATAGTTAGCAAAATACTCCCATGGTTTTTGAGAGGCACTGAGGCTTTATCTTAATACACAAAACGGACAAAGGCCCACGGAACAGCCTTGTTCATATCCATAAAGCTGAACTGTCCCCCTCTCACACAAAGTTAGAGGGACCTTGTTCAGACGGGCAGCTGGGAATGGTCTCTGGCCCATCTTATCCTTCGGCCATTCCCAGGCACTGTCTTGGCACAACTGTGTCAGAAATATGCTAATTATTAAAACACTATGAAAACTGCATGCTACTGATTAAGCCCAGTCCCTATTTTGGTAAAAACCATAGACATATTTATTTTGAGGTACTAAACCCACCTGTCTTCTGGCAGTGTTTCAATTAACTTTCTGATTTTGCTACCTGCCATCTTTATCCTTCATTAAAAATCATTTCCAATATGACTGGAAGACTGAAAAAAAGTCTGTTTATTATTTATAGTCTGTTTATTATTTGTGAAGATCAGTGATCACGGTGAACTTTCTTGTAGCATCTAAAGCCTGTTTTCTTCCATGAGAATATAATCATAAAAATAGACTAACTCAGGTTGGAGGAACTTACTAAAAATAACACAACATTTCAGTTTACTGTAAACAAGCAAGTAACAGTCACTGAAAGGGAGAGCTGAAAGAAACAACATTGTGGTCAGAATACACAGGCACCTACAAAAGGTAATTACTCATGAATTCAAAGACTGTATTTTCTAGGAATGTCAGAGTCCAATAAGTTTCCATAAATGCTTCCTGATGCAAAGAAACAACACACTGCACTCATTTTGCAAGGAGGAAACTGAAGTAATGAGTCTGACTGAACATCCCTTGTTCACATTATGCTCACATTAATGCTAATGCCAACAGGCCATAAGAAATTAAGTGATTAATTCGAGTAGGCAAGTGGTTTGAGTCCCTCATGAATAAATTTCTTATACAATTCACCCATATAGGTTACCAACTAAAGTAACCTAAATTGCTAAAGACTGTTAAAGCTTACAGAGTTCTTCCTATTGGAAAAAGTATGATATTTTCTTTGATTTACTATGCAAGGAAAATAGTTTTGTGCCTGTGATTTGAAAGAACAGCAACTGGTTGCCCTCCACATTTTAACATACAGTATAGTGTTTGCTGACTGAGCAATTACTGATTGTTCAAAAAAATAAAGACATTTTAAATAAATTTACCAACCTACATCTGTGCTCAGCGTTAAGAAAAACAATTTATTTTCAAGAAAATTTCAAGTTTGTTCTATGTCATAAAAATATGGCTTCATTTTCAGTTCCCTACAATGTTAACTGCAACCATTTACTTTAAACTTTATAGTTGCATACAAATTATTTGTAGCACTAAAAAGAATCATCATTAATTCATTAATATATTAGATAAAGCAAGTCATTAGAATGGCATATGGAAAAGAAAAACAAGCATGAAGAAGTGCTAATATAGCATAATGGCTCAGATGAAAAAAATGAAAAAGCTTTGCTTTGGCAGTATGGGTTGAAAACGGAGCTCATCAGTAAGGTCTGCTTTCTTTCAGTTTGATGAGATTCTTAACACTGATTTCAGTGGGATGATCATGCCAAGACAGAATGCTGTAGCTTCAGGGATCACACATTGCACGGTACACAACGTGTTTTTCTATACCACAAAAAAACCCCAACCAACCAACAACAACAACAAAAACCCAACTACAAAAACCCCAATGCTTTTCCACACTGTTACTATTACACTATTAAATACTTTTAATAAGAAAGTATATTAACCTCTTATTAGGATTCCATAGAATATTAATAACTGCAAAAAATAGTCCTGTAACCTTCAGTAACCTAGCCCTCTTTAAACAAAACGGTATTTGCAATACTGTTTTTGGCAGTGAACATAGCTGAAAGTCTACAGTCCTATTATCTATAATGTATACACACACGCAGGTGTAGTCCTCAAAAAAGAAAATGGAGAAGTGTTTGCTCTTTAAATGCCAATCCATATATTTTTCAAGTTACAATATGCAAACCTGATTAGGTAAATCAAAAGTAGTATTGATTAGATGTCAAGACTCAGTAAACTAAAATGACATTTTAAATATTATTGATTAGCAACTCATAGTGCAGAAAGCAACTTGAGTGGTCCTACACTGAAGTTACGTAAAATGTAAAGAAAAGAAACTTCACTGTTATTTTCCAACTCACCTCCTTCCTGCTGTCCTGGAAAGGGATCTGGTTACCTTGTTTTTCACAAAATAAAGTAACCTGGTAGCTGTTAAACGGTGTTGATGGGAGAAAGGAAAGTGGCTCATGCCCAGAGTCCCTTTCTGCCTTTAAAGGCTCAGGTTTAAAAGGAAACAAAAGCAGCTACTTCTTTTGTTAGCCAGTGCTATCTTCCTTCATAAAAGTATATGATAAAGCAGTGCATGTTTTCAAAAAAGAAACATTTTAGGTAAAATCAGAAATGTACAGCTAAGTAAATTTTATCAAACGATCATTTAATAGTACAGAATTTCATTTAAACTGCACCTAGAGTAATGTGAGATCTTGCTTTTCCTTATTCCTTACCATTCTGGCTATGACAATTATCTTCAGGAGTGTCAGGTCAAGTATATTTCTAACTGGATTTTTAAAAGTTTTATATTAGCCTGCAACTTCCCTTATAATTTCTAAATTTCTTTCTCTAGTTGGTAAGATTTCAATGACCACTCTTTGTCTCACTTTGTACATGAACAATTCACTGCTAAAACAGTCCCTCTGTGTAGCAAGCAGACAAGTCCATCAGCATAGAGAGTATTATAAGCAAAAGAATTAAAAGACTAAAATGTAGATATCAAAATTATTAGAAAATGAGACAAGAAGGTTCTCCCACAGTACTGATACTGTCCTGATGGCAGAAACTTGAGCTGACTTCAGTGGGGACTGCCATCATTCAGCTCCTCTTAAAATTAGGCAAAATAATTTTAATACGGCATCAATTTTAATACAATTTATTTGACAGTATTTCAGAAAACATGTGTTATACCTTCTTCAAAGAGAAAAATGCTAACGCATCCTCCTTAACAACTGAAGAGCATCTGGAAGATCATACTCAGACTGTAAGCACGCACATCTACTGGCTGCTCTTTCCTTAGATAGATCTGCAGCTGCTTCACAACCGCTGAGACAGCAGCTTCATCAGCACACAGAAGGTCCCCAGAGGTCTTCGACTGGTCTAATCCTTGTGGCAGGTTTTATTTTAAAGCCTAGGGAGACTGCTGGCTGGCACCAAAATCTATGTCACCACACAGTGTTCCTTTCAGACTGCCTTGGCTTTTGCTTTCCATGATGGCCGTCAGGATGGACAACCTCACTGGCCTTTCCAGTACGAAGCCACAGAGAAGCCTATTGATTGCTGGTGCCATAAGCTGCTGATCAACAAGGCTTGTGATCTGCTAACAGTCTTCCTGAAATTGCATTGTTTGTTCTCTTCTCTGCATCAGCATGAACTCTAAAATATCATAGAATCATGGAATCATTTAGATTGGAAAAGACCTTCAAGATCATCGAGTCCAACCATCATCCATGGCCACTAAACCATGTTCTGGAGTACCTTGTCTACGCACTTTTTGAATACCTCCAGGGATGGTGACTCAACCACTTCCCTGGGCAGCCTGTTCCAATGTCTGACAACCCTCTCAGTAAGTAAATTTTTCTTAATATCCAACCTAAACCTCCCTTACCGCAACTTGAGGCCATTTCCTCTCGTCCTATCTCCAGCCACCTGACAGAAGAGACCAGCACCCACCTCACTACAACCTCCTTTCCAGTAGCTGTAGAGAGCGATAAGGTCTCCCCTCAGCCTCCTCTTCTCCAGACTAAACAGCCCCAGCTCCCTCAGCCGCTCCTCATAAGACTTGTGCTCCAGATATGGGGTATCTTGAATGCCTGTGCCTCAGTAACAAGTTTATACAACATATTAAGTACATGCCCCTAGTTCCAAAACAAAAAAAGGAAAAATAAAGCTAAAGCAACTTATTAACCTACATACATATGGGGATAGGTTTTAACATACATGCTGGCTTCATTTCCTACATATTATATCACAACAGGAAACACTTCTGTGTCTTCAGCTTATTCCCTGCACAGTGTGTATTTACCCGAGGAGCCCATCTTTCCCTTGTGGCACTCCCAACAACCACTGCTAGTGGGAGGTTCAGGTCTGAGATAGAAGGCCAAGCAAATTGGAGTCGCATCAAAAAACTTCCCAAATGCCAGGATGCTCACAGGTAAGCCGTCGCTCCCCAGCATTAACTTTTTTACTTTTACCAAGTTAACCCTACAGTGTGGACACCTATAATACATTTATTAGTTTTCTTTTCCATAAATGAATATAAAGAAGCCATTTACAAAATCATTCTCATTCTTTAACAAAGGAAATACCGCAACAGCTAAAGTCCATTTTTTTCTAATGACTGATTTCTTTCCAATATGTGAAACTCTCATCCACCATCCAAAACCCTTTTGACTTCTGTTCGTCCTCAGAACCACCTTTGTCATTCTGTCTTGCCTGGGATGCTTCATACAGCTCAGCTGACAATACATACTGAGTTTTTATAAAACTGTGCTGAGAAGACCCTCTGTATTTACTGGCTGTGGTCTCTTCAGCTGACATACTAATGTGACATCAAACAAAGTTTAAGTTTAGATGAAGTGCCTGTTTCTGAACTGGATACTAAAAGGTCTATGTCCAAACTCTGCAATTTCTTACTATGTAGGGCTGTGGACACACTGCCTATTCTACACTTCTCTTTCAAGTAGCCATCATTTCACCTTCCAGTAAGCTACTGAACACCAACATTAGTGTTTGGATTAAAATCCCTTTGGAACAAAGAGATTAAACTTTTAATTAGACATGAAAATCATAATCAGCTCCTAAAGTATTATCTATTACTATATATTACTAATTGGTTTAACAAATCACATCATTATATTTTCCCTCTGTTTTACTGCATTTTATTACAGAGAGCAGATAAAGCAACACCTTTATGTGACAGTTTTGGGATCCTTTGATTGAAAGATCCTACTTAAAGATGTGTAATATCCTGAAATTAATTTATTGCAAATTATTTTATCACCAGTATCTGATCAGTTTAAACTGATGTTAACCAGCGTAGCTGCCTTCCTTCTCCTGTCTCAGTCTGATCTTTATAGTGCTCCCTTATAATGTTCCCTGATTTAAGCTGATGTAAGTACGTGTGATACACATGATAAACCAGACTGAGCAGGTTTTAGGCAAAACTTGTTCTAAAATTAATATGGCAACATTTTCTCTAATCTCCCTATCACCTGAGAGTTTGGCTTTACACCCATCAGTTAATCCCAATTTAGTTCACAGAGCAGTCATGTGAATGCATAGATTGGCTCACATGACAAAAAAAAAAAAAAAGGAAGAAACCCCCAGGAGAGGTTAGAGAATAGGAGTGCCTCATGGCATCATCATTGGATTAAAGGGAAAGTAGAATAATGGCATCAGAATGAGAGTGTAGTCTTGAGTATAAAATTGAAAATTTCAAAGATTCATAATAAGCAAGATTATCCCAATTTTCCCCTGGAAATGCACAGAATCAAAGATGAATTGAATTGTCAGATCAATTTTTTGATTTTATACTATAAAACCTGACTTGACTTAAAAAAAAAAAAATCTTTAAAACTTTTAAAGTTTAGGTGAAATATTAGTACAGAAGGGAGAATAGTAAGCCCTGGTCACAGATAAAAAGAGACAATTAGTGATCATAAAAACTAATTGTAAATACAATTTTAGTTATAATTTGAACATGCATAGAGGAAAAATAAACTGCATTAAGTTAGTGAAGTAAAATCCCCAAAAATCTAGAGTAAAAATAAGTGTAGATGTCTGTTGATGACATAATTTGAAGAGAAGCATATCACAGACTGCACTATCTTGATATTAAATTGCTACAAAAAAGTTTTAAACCTCGAAACTTGAGCACTGAAGTCCTGATTCTTATAAAAGCTTCTTGAATAACACTTAAGTTTGATAATATACTAATATCCACAGAGTTTTGAGGAACATCAACCAACAACATCAATTAAAGCACGTCAAGCACTTACTAGAGACCTTTCCATTTTTACCAACATCACAAATCTCTGCAATCTTCTTGACCTGATAGACTGTTAATGAGTCAGTAGTAAAAAACAAACAAACAAACAAACAAACAAAACAAAACCAGAAAACAAACAAACCCAAACCCCTAAACCCAGCACATAAATGGTAAATATCAGGAAAGAACACAGCACAGCTTGCCAAATCAAATAAACCTACTTTTCTATTAAACCTAATATTTATACAAGACCGAGTCTCATATAAATATGCCTTCATAAAAAAGAAAAGCAACGAAGACGTAAACTTGCACAATCCGTTCACTTTTCAAACGTGTATTCTCTTCATCTTTTTTTTGTTAGAGTTCTAACTGACATAACTAAGCTAAAAGTGTTGGGGAGGTTTCGGTCATAAAACTTACCCATCAGTGGGATATATCCATATCCCACAATTATCCATATTACTGTAATTATCTGTTAGACTATACAGTGTACAGTTAATGCCACAGTACTGAAGACTAGACTAAAATCTAAATGAGCTGCCAAAATAAATTAAAAAATATTTTAAAATCTGGCAAATCGGAGGAAAAACAAAACTCATGTTGTCTTGCTAAATACTGCACCTTTCCTACCTCCATGCTTCTATATTTTTACATAAGAGCTCCAAGAAAAGTATAGTTACATTAGAAAAAGCCAGAGCTTATTCTTTTTCACACACACAGAGCCCAGCTAATTTTGGATCTTCTTACACAATGAGGAGCTGTCTTCAGTATGCAGAATCAAAGAGAACTGGAAATACTCCAGCAATTACAGATGATGTGGTGGGCAGGTCTCTGAAAAGAGTCTACATTTCACGGTGATCCCTAGTGCTCCCAAATCTGAATATATTCTGCATCAACAAAACCTGAGCTCACAGGATATCCACAATTCATCTTGGTAATCTGTGACTGTCAGCTACAACTGACTTGGCATGAAATCCACAATGAAGATAACGAGAAACTATTTCTGGAGCAAACTGCAGGTATATCTGGTGGAAGGCTATTGTCTTATAACTACACCAAATGCAACAAATCTCAAAGACATACCCAAGACTCCATTCACTGAGTTTGCAAAACCAAAAGGCAACTCTGTCAGTTGCAATTCTGCTGCACTGAAAACCAGCAGCTCTCCTGCACCTAGCCTCCCCATTAGCTGTATATAGTACCAGGAGGGTGCTACGAGGTTCTGCTATAAAAACCTAAAAAGCACCTGGATTTACAACACAACAAACAATAAAAACTACGGCACCAATTAACTGTGTGAATAACAGTCTCCTTTCTTTTTCCTGCAGCCTTCTTTCCTTCTGTGCCTTTGAGCCAAGGAGACCTGCCCAGGATGCCTTCTGCCTGTCTGAAGGCTATCTCCTTAACTGCTCTCGGCATTGAAACCAGCTAAACAGTTCATAATCTGAAGTGTCAAGTTTGAAATATTGCAGGGCATTTTCACTGTAAAGTCCTTAACTGTGTTTCTTCTTAGCAGCATGAATTAGTCCCAGACACTATCTTTTTCCGTTTATTATCTTTTATTCTGCAGCATGTGGATAACCCTGACATGATAATTCTTGTAGAGATTTGAAATAAGACACAAGGTTCAAGAAGGACACATTTAATTGTGGGCATAGTGAACACAAAAAATTTGAACCATGAGATTATATGTGGGGACCAAAAAGAAGCATCGCAGAAATCTGTGAATGAATGAGGACCAAGGAGAGTAGAAAAGAAGAGACGGTGTATAAAAGCAGTTGAAGCACTACAATAAATAAGGCAATAAAATTACTGGGAGGACAAGTTAGCTTAGAGACAATTCTCTCTTGCTGTGAACCATTTACAAGGAAGTTAAAACTAGGCAAGGTGAAGTAAAAGGCAGAAGAAGATCAATTTCATTTCACTTCCAGAAAGTGAAGCAACACCTCAAATTGCCATAAAACACTTGTTGTTAATTGCGATTATTGATCACTTCAGTTGTGTGGCTGTGTTCCAGGTCTCTGTTACTCAGCAGCACTGTAAAATGAGATGTGCTTTGATTCATGCGTTCTTAAATTGAAATTGAGCCCCAGATTTTCAACGGCTATGTCCTGTGCCTACCCCACCGTTCAGGTCTTCTTAACCCAGTTATTTAGCTTCTCTTCACCCACCTTGAACAAATGTTGCTATTTCTATTTAGAATAACTCACCAGTGAAAATAAAAGGAACACATTCTGTTCTCCCTTTCTCCGGGACACTCTGAAGCACCCTGAAGATTGATGCCTACGGCAAAACAAGCTGACAAGTCAGTAATGACATTCATTTAAGAATGTTATTCTTTGTGGAAAATTGCTTTGAATTTTTTGAATGATTTCACTTATTACTAAACAGTGACCAAACTGGAAGACTGTAATGCGTTTTTTCTGCTTGATTTCTAGAAACAAGATAGCCTGGGAGATGTCAGAAGTACTACACACTCAGGGACTTTCTGAATATGTTAACACACAACTGAGGCAGAGTGTGAATTTCAAGATCTTTAAGAGATCATTCTGCCAAACAAGAAGTTACTGAGTTGAAATTTAGATATGTATCCAAAGCCAAAACGTCCAACAGATATGCAGTAAAGCAAACAGAACTTACAGGATTCTTATAATTGAAGCAAAATTGACACAAAGTATGTTATCATTATACGGAACATGTTTGTGCAAACAGAGCACATTGCAGCGTCAGTTATCAAGGCATTTAAATACATGCTGAGCTACTTGGACAGAAATCCATTCTTGAATTGCAGACAAAAAGCAGAGCAAAACCTATAAAAAGAGGCACTGACACACGAGTAAAGGAATGGTGCCTAGGCAAGGTGCACATCCAACTGCTAACCTACCATAGTTACAGAGAAAATGCATAAATAACATTTAGATCCAATTCTGCAAAATAAGACAACATCACTTCAGGGAGTGCTGAAGACTGCAGACACTGAGTATTATTTTTTCCTGTGCAGAGGTTAAAAATAAGACTAATTTTCCATGATAAGACTGAAAATACAAAGGAAATCAGCAAAAAAAACAGTTTTATAGATCTCATTAAAAATACTCAGAATTAGGCTGCACTCCAATTCTAGTATTCCAGAGTATCTGAGGAGTAAAATACAAATACTAATCCAAATATTGGTTGGGAACTTATAGCCATCTTTAACAGTGAAAAACTTGTGTTTACTTTTCAAATATTTGAGTAAAAATTGTCTCATATTTCTCTAAAGTACAAGAATACATGCATCTGTTACAAATCTAAGTACATAGATGCTAACCTTTGTTAGTTCAGGGTGGGTTGGCTTCAGGGCAAAGTCAGGCAAGTTTTGGTATATCTTTCCAGAATAATTAAAACCACTATTATCCCTAGCAACTTCTCTCTTAAAATTTCTCACCAACTCAGTGCTGGCATTGGCATGTCACATAGCTGTTGCACACTTAAATCATCTATCTGCTCTAGCAGGTGAAGAAAGATTCCAGATTAGCACTGAGGTGCTGGGGTACAAGCACAGCTTCTAACTTTGTGGCTCTACTGGGTGGAAGACAACTCATCGAGCTGAGGCAGTGATAAATTTCAATCGGATATTTCATGCTAAAATCACCAAAGTTGCTTTTGCTGTGAATATCTGTATATATGTAAGAGCCCAATGTCTCTTCTCCAGCCTAATCTGAAACATATTAAGAATTGCAGATTTTCAGCTCATGGCTCCAGAAATAACAAGAAATACTTAGAATGCAACACTTTGTGAAAAGAGGGAATCAAAGCATGAAACCTGACACAACGATATGCCGTCTCTTCAGTAAAGTTAGGATTTCACACAGAGGACTTCATCAGGACTGGATTAACCTACTCATTCTTTGTTCAATTATCATACTGTCATGCATGGAAGCATCCTGTTCTATAAAGGTTATCAGACTTCGGCAAATTTAACTCAGTATCAAAAACCCTAAAAATTTAGTATGGACTTTAAACTTTAAATGTAAATGAATAAAGGTTGCGTAGAAAAATGTGAATCCCAATTTAAACAATTCTACTCAAGTCATACAGTGAAGCATTTTTTTCACTTTTACCCCTTTAACACCAAAGGTAGCATGAGTATGTGTCCAGGTTGTCTTCATCAGGAGTCAGAACATGCAGATGTACCTTCTTCAACCATGGTCTTTGTACAGATTAAGTAACTCAATGCTTATTAAATAACTTGACCCCAGGCTAGCATTTCCTCTTCTGCTTTCATGGTATCACATAGAAAGCCGTATATGCAGTGCACAGACACACAGCAAATCCAGCATCATTAAACCAGGACAGTATTTTAATTCAGAAACACACTCCATAGACTGAATGACTGCAGATGTCCCCTCAGTGTCTTCACTTTTTGTTGCTAATGCACAAATACTTAATTTAATTTTTGTCAGCATAAAGAATAAAGTGCCACTGCCACATTTGCTTTTCCAGAGTAAAGGGAAATGTTGCCCTACTACCAGTATAACTGAGTAGGTATGCTTAGGACTTCCAAATAGCTGGAGAGATAAGAGAACTCGTTGTGACACAACTACAAGGACACCATTTGCATGCAAGGGAAAATGCAGTTTTCAAGCTAGTCAGTGCCAAACTGACTTTTAAATTTAGTCATCTAAATCCAGTGTTCCTTTAGTGTTTGGATATATAATAAATGTCTGGTTTACTAGTAGCAGTGAATTTCAAAGCTTATGTTTCAAGATGTGGGATTTTTATGTACATCAAAAACCCCATGTCTCCCATTTTAAGAGGAAATGAATCTTAATTCATGTTTCATGAATAAGAATTTAAAAAATGTTTTATTTTTAATGGGGACATATCAATTACCAGACATAGAGCTGTAACCCATGTACTGAACTGTTCCCTAGCTCTTCAGAAGAATGAGAAACTTAAAATTTTCCCTGGTTTCTTGCTGTACTGCAAGTTCTCTTAAAAGCTGTTCTGTAACATAGAAGAACAAGGTTAAATTTCTCATTAAACATTAATTCAGGATTTAGCTCCTGAATAAAATAATTCTTGATTCTTTAGCAAATTTGTACAGTGCCCCTGAGGTACCATAGCACATTTAAACTAAAACTAGCACTAATAGTTTTACGTGCATATCTGCATATCTATATTAATACATTAAGGTCAAATTACAGTACATCAAGTGCTGTTAGTAATTAACTGTGGTCCTGATCCAGCTCCCACTGAAGTAAATGCAAGCTTTTGCTGATTTAACCAGGAAGTAGAGTGAAGTAGTAAATTTAGGATAGACATACACCAAAGATGCAAAATAAAGATTATTGTGATTGAAAAGCTATCCCTGTATCCATTCACTGTAGCTACTGACTTCACAGATACTGTATCAGTTTTTTTCCTAAAATGTCTTATTATTCAAATACAAATGACTATTTTTTATTTTCAAATTAAGAACCAGAACTATCAAACTAGAAATATCAAACATAATATGATTATTACTCCGTATTTTAATTTATACCTGTTTACTTGTTTTAGCTTCAGCTGCACAACAGGGCATAAATCCACTCTTCATGTACATCCTTATTTAACCCCCCCTGTTCTCTCTGGGTTCCAGACTGTCCAAATTATGTGACCCATACGATGCATTACAAAGCTTCGATGTTCACACTGACTTTAAGAGATAAACATGGGAATGAAGTGGAAGAATATGTGTTTCCTGTCCAAAGACAGAACTGGTGAAATTTATGTATATTTTTTTCAATTAGGGTGACTTTAAATGTTCTGAAGTTGAGGTCGTCTTCCCCCCCCCCCCCCCCCCCATATGATCCTACAGGAAACAAGCATCAGTCTGGTTTTATAACTACCCACAGGAATGTGCATACTATGCACACACTTCACTAAAGTAAGGATAAGAAGGAGAACACATTGTTATCTATAGGCTGAAGAAAACAAAAGCCTTTATTGAAAAGGCACAGAAAACACCCGTTTCTTATGCTCATAAAAATAAATAAATTACAACAAACGTATATATGAAAAAACTTGTTGCCCATCTATCCAGGTATCTGGTTTTCCCTTTTATCCTTCTAATCCTGTAAAACTGATACACAGTGTCTCCTAAGATAGGAGGGAAAGAGAAAGATGCACTGTAATTCTTACAAGACACTATAAGACCTTATTGTTTAACATACATAACTTCAGGACAATGATTTCCCACCTATTACAGCTTAAACAGGTCACAGTAAATTCCATCAATACTTTTGCATAAATATCACCCACTGTCTTTCTGGCAGTCATGCTTTCTAACACCTACCAAATTGTCTCATATGGAACACGATATATCCACACGCAGCCTGTGGGTGTACTAAATGTAGTAGGTGTGCTTTAAATGTACTAATCACTGTCTCACTAAATCACAAACAGTAGCAGATAAGTGTGAATGCAGCTGGCAGCAGTTCTGTCCTTAGATCGCGTATCAGCAGTTCCTACCTTTCTTTTGACAGTGAAGATGATGGTAAGCCAAAACAATGCCTGAAGTCAACATCCAGGCACTATGTAAAATGAGTGTTGTGGTCCGCTCAAACACGTTCTTTCACAATTACACTTGCTACCTGTTCTCTTTTTACGTCTCTGGGAACACAATAACATCGCAGCACACAAAGAGGGGGATCGTGTCAGGCAGCCTCACGGCCATCCCAGAAAAAGGGTTAGCACACTTCGCCTTGCTTTCCCAAGTTCAGCAGTGTCTCAAGTCTTCAATGACTTGGAATGAATTTGACCTTAGTAAGAATTACAAGACTCTGCTCTGTATTTTCATTACTAACCACACTGAGCAATTGTGTATTTCCAATATTTACATGTTTCCAGAACTGCTGTTTTCAGAACTGCAGAGATTCTGGTTCGTAGTACAGGAAGCTTTCAAGTTCAGTTACTAATTTTAGTGGGTTTACATTAAACACAGTTTATTTTGAGGTCATTCTGAGAGGTATGATGAAGATGGAGAAAAATCAACTTTCTAGCCCCAAAGCCTTTTCCAGCAGACCTGAATGTTTTTTTTGTGATGCAAGCAGGTTTATAAGAAAAAGAAAAAAAAAGGGGGGAAAAAGTGGCAGATACAAGGTGCCAGTACTAACAGTACCGTCACTGTCCACTTGCCAAGCAGTGGTTCACTCCTAACAAAATTACTCTCCATTACTAACAAATCAGATAGACGACTTCATCTCCTTGAAGGGAACTGAATTTACATCTCAGACTGTCATGCTTTGACCAGTTTACTGTAAGTCATTTTAGGGTCATCAGATTAAAAGATTTCATATGGAATCTACTCTTGCTTTGCATTACATCTATGTATACCATAATTAAAGAGTATAAACGTATTTTGTGTGTGTGTGCAGATGCAAAACCATAAATATATGCTACAAGAAATACCCTACTATTTTGTAGCTCAGATTGTGCGCAATCCCACATATGCAGAGACAGCTGAGTGCTAGATTAACTACAGACGAGTGGCAGCGAAGTGCAGATCTGATTCTAACCCCTTCTCTCAGTCCTAAGGGACCATGACAGAGAGAACAACCAGTTACAGCATCTAAAATGGGGGTGTGGGGCGGTTAAAGTCCATCAGGGAGAAAGAATAAATTGGTTTTCCACAGTTTACTGAGATTTTAAATCTTAATATTAAATAAAAAGTGAGAACAAAACACCTTCCTTCCCAGTTTCATGAGTAGTGTACAAACATAACTCTTCATTCTGTTTTCTTTCAATAAAACTCCTAAATTGGAAATGGAAAAATTTAGCTCGGCTTGCTTTAGTTTCAATTCAATGAACATGACAAACAAGAAGAGTAACTGGCTTGCACCGAGTTGAAACTCATTTGGTTCTTAAAATAGACCTAGTTATTACTTATATTGAGTAGAGAAGTATAATTAAGCTCATGTTTGTTAATATAGGAGGCTGAAAATTAATTCATTATATATTATGGAACGTATCTTTCATTTTATCCACTAGCAAACAGGCTACAGATGTCATTTTTGTCAATGTCTTCTCTCTGCAATCAATTCCTTTACTAAAACTCATTTTTGAATACTGACTTTTTAATTCAAGGTTTTTTTGTCTGGATAGAAGTCCACAGAGGAAGTCTGTTCTCTGAATGAATGACAGTTACTCTGAGAATCACAATCCCGGTGTGACTACTCCAATTTAAAAATGAGAAATTAATTTTTGGGAAAAGTCTGAATCATTTTTCTGTATTCACTGTGTTTAAAAACAAACAAACAGATAAACAACAAAAAAAACCCCAAATAAGTTAATGTGCATGGAATATAATTCAGGTCAAGGAAAGGTTATTCGATATAACCATTTTGGAGGAAATGAGAGACAGGTGTCTTTGTAAGGTATTATTTGTTATATAGTACCTTGAATACCTCTGTAGGTTTTTTCCGGAATCAGATTTAATTTAAAAAATAAATTAAAACATAATTTTCTTATTTTAAAACATGTACCTGGTATACTGTTCTTATTCTGTTTCTTTAGTTTTTCCTGGTGTCTAAAGCTTCAGAATACCTTGGGAACAAATTTCAGTTGGATGCAAACAGTCAATAATTTATTAAGCTACCTCAGCACTACATTGTAAATGCTTCAAATCCAAAGCAATGCTTTAAAAAAAAAAAAAAAAAAAAAGTATTGTAAATATTAGACCCTTGCTGAATAATTTGCAATGAAAAACTAATTCAACAAATTACACTTCTTCTGCTCATCAACTGTCTGCACACAGATTATATTTTTTTAAGATCTCTTGTTCATCCCTAGACTGCATGTTGCTCTCTCAAAATGCAGTTAACGTTCACATTGAACTTTGTGATCACCTATATCTACATACCCCACAAAAACTATAGTTGAATTGATACTACAAAACATGCATTGCTAATAAACAGTTAACATTGATTTAAGAAAATCTAAGGCAAAAGCATTTGAATATTGGTGGACAGAAACCATGAAAGAGAAAAGAATGAATACAGTTTAAATTAATTTCCAAAGACCAATGTGTTGAAAAATATTCCAATATCACATATACAGATCAGCTATACTTATGAGACAATTTATATTAGGTGTACTATTTTTTCCCTTAGTTCTTAGTTGAATTAACAGATTGCACAGATTCTCTTACACATTTCTTAGTTATACAGGGGGGAAGTACTGATTCTGCTCAGCTTTGCTGCTTACCATCATTGCAACTGGTCCCTTTTTAAGAGATTACTTATCCAAAACACAAAATAAAAAAAAAAAAAAATCAATGAATTAGAGTTCTTCTAGGTGCTACATAAGTGAGCCTTTCTTTTATGACAAGGTAGAAGATTGAAACACAATGGATTTGTACCATATAAATGAAGACCTATGTCTATTGCTCCTTCTTAGATCACTGGGTCTCACTTCTCAAAAATGTTTAACAACTTTTCTGAAAGACTTAGCATAAAATAAGATGACTTGTTGATTCTCTTGTATTGCCTTCTCCTTTGTCAGGAAAACAGATCAGACACACTCTTTTTGACTGCTCCTGTATTGCAGAACTTTCTCTGTTTCATTGTAATTGGCAGGTGATAGTGTGATAACCCTACCTACACATTAACTTTTCAGCTTCATTAACTACTGACCAAACTGATATAATCTAAAATAGATATTCTACCTCAGGGCATTGCTCATGAAAAATTAAAAGCATTGGCCTAGGGTAATACCAGCTAAACTTCTTCATAATCAGAGTTAAAATTGGCTTATGCTGTACAACATACTGCAGTAGAATGTTCTTATTAACAAATGAGTAGATCATGCAGCCACAGTGGGGGAAAAAAATAATAATCTTATTCTTAATTTGTAAGAGAACATGTATAAACAAATTGAAGATATTTCCATATGATTAAAAAAAAATTACATACTAAATACAGCAAGATCTTTATACAGTCAAAGGTAAGACATAAGCATCTCCTAAAAACAATTAATACAGGAAGGGATGTGTTACTATAATGAATATAGGATAATTAAGCTTGAATTAAACACCTCATAAATGACTACAGCAGTGATGGTGATCCCTCCACAGTAGTACGAACTTTGGCAGTGACACAGATTTGGACTGGCACAAACAGCAATAAATTACAGTGTTCCTTAAGTAATTTTGGCACCAGTGACCAAAAAGATTAGCTGCTCCTGGCCTTAGGATAGAGGAAATGAATACGGGCCTATCTGTTTTGATACTGCACAGGTCTGTTTCCTCTGAAGGAAAATGTTATGTCTAGGTCATTCTGTAACATACAAAGCAGCTACAATCATTGAATCTAGTAATGCAATCCTTATAAAATGCTGTTTTATGTGAAAATGTGTTGATTTTTTTAAAGATGGTGTTATTTTTTTGTTTGTAAAGGTGTTGATTCCTGTATTTTGGAACAAAATTATCTGGGAATATTTGTTTAAAACATTTAAAGCAGATCTTACTTTGGAAGCAGTTTTGCTTAGCTGAGACTTTTCAGTCAGATAAAGTCACCAATATTGAACAATGAGAGCTGCATGAGAATGTTTTGATAATCATTATCATATATTATCATTGCCAGTAATGACTAGTAATTTACCTGTGCTAAGTTACGGGACAATGTTGTCATGGTATCTAACATCAGGGTAAGATGTACTTGTATAAAAGAACTGGAGATCTGTTGTACATATAATCTCACACACATTAATAGAAAAAAGAGAGCATATTGGCTAACGGAACAATTATATGAAGACTCGGAAACATCTTACCATTATCAGCATTTCATGGGGAGATATCATGGATGTACTTCTAAGGAATGGAACACAAAGGGAAATTTTACTCTGCACCTCTTACTGCACCTTGCACTATGCTTAATTGCATTTGTATGTATTGCTTTATTAATCATGATAATCACAGTCATAGTGTAGCATAAGAAGCTTATGCTTACAAGTAAATGTAATGATCATAGAGATAATGAAGTGCCAGTGTTCATGTAAATTGATAATACTGTAAAATGAAGTTTGATAAAGATGGGTGGAGTGGTGATGCCAAAAGGCCTCATTGGTGTAAATTTCCTGTGAATGGGTTACTATATAATTGGATGGAAAAGCCTCCCTAGGAAAAATACATTCTGAGAAGTTAGTGCGTGAAAGTTATCCAAGGACTGATACATTCCGCAGGGTAGCAGACCTGTTGATTCTGCATGTACCAATGATTTGAGGTCACCAAGAACCTGCTGAATCCCCGGAGGGCCACAGCACACCCAGTACCAGCAAAAGGTTGCATAGCTCAGACCACATTCAAAAGGGTGATGGCTTCTATATGCGTATAAAGACTACAGGATTATGTATACCTTTGATGAAATAAAGGACTGACTTAGGGACTTTATGAATACCTACCCCAGAAGTCACTGGTGGCTTCTAGATCCAACCTAGCCTACCCGAATCCAATGCTTTGCTTCAGAGTCTGCAGTTGGGGTTCACCTCCCAACTGTTGCCCCATGAGTTAATATGTGAGCAAACATTTTAAGCAACTGCTGTGTGACTAGCTGTGTTATTAACGACAGCTTGACTCCACTGATAACAACAGCTTTGTAAATAAAAGATGTTTATAGAATTATCAGTTGTAATCTGCCCTTCCCCAACTCCTACTGCCTACCCCTATTAAGGAAAACAAAACGTAGAAACAGGTAAAAATACATATATTATATTATATATATACACACAGTTCAGAGCACACACCACTCCCATAATCAATGTTCCAGTTAGGAACAGTGTTGCTCTCACTGGCTGCTGTTAGCATAGTTAAGTAGTTCTACAGAATAGGAGATGTTTTGTTTAACTCCACCCAGGGACTGAACTATCTGCCACAAGAATTAACAACACATACCTATTTGAGCAGGAATTATTCATTGACTGTGGTTTGGGGAATAGAGTCTAGGTTAATCTCTGGAACACAAAGTGATAATCTCATTATTTTTACTCATGGCTTCAGGTGCTATCCTTTTCTTTACATTTCTAATATATTTGAATTGCCTTTTTATTTAATAGTAACTTGACACACCAAGTTCCAAATAGAAACTACAACTGGGCAGCTTCAAACTTTTTTTTATTATGCAAATGCATAAAAAGAAAATTAATCCCCATCAGACCAGCTTAAATCATGGGAAGGCAGCAGTCTTACTGATGGGAAGAAGTGAGTGATGGGGGGCAGGGAGAAAGGGAAGTAGGGAAAAGGCAAAATTAATAGCTTTGCTACATTTTCCAGCTATAGCCACAGGCTAAACAAAATGCATAGGAGCACTATGTTCCACAAAGTAAGCTGAAGGAATATACTCTTTCCCTATACTAAGGGATCAGCTAGAGACTGATTGGGATCAATTCTGTTTGTTGTCTAGGTTATTTCTGCCCTTTAATCAGGATGATCTGGTCTTATGTATTTTAGCCATTTACATGACCTCTTCTGCTTCATGACTTGAGCATCTCACAGTAACAAATAAATCTCTGCAAAAGTGATCTAAAATGTGGCAGTACTAATAACTGTATTTTACAATTTGAAAATGTGGTTTATACAATTTGCTATATAGACTGCATTCTGGCAGAACAGAGAACTGACTTTCAAAGGCCAGATAACAGGCTAAGCAGTAGGTCATCCTTCCTCTGTATATAGTTAAATATATGCATCTCTAAATGGATAAATATTTGAAGACTAGCCTAAAGTATCAATGAACTGTAGCCACTATTAATCTGGTTTCACTCTTCTCACCAACTTGAACAGGCCTTAACTCAGTCACAGACCCCCAAGAAACCCCAAATCTTCATTCCCTTCGTTGCAGCTGGTACACAGGTTGGATACACATACATACGTAGATACACATACATAATTTTACTGAGTATACACAATGTGAGCCTTCAAGCATGGAACAATGGCATGTATATTTTACCTGCAGCCAATTTAATCATATTACCTGCATTTAAACATCTGTTTCCCCTCTGATTAGAAGCAAAGGAAATTGTGCCAAGAATGAAAATATCCACAACATCTGATTAGATCTGAAAGGGTTGCTAACCTCCATCAAGCATATCAGAGACACTTTCCATTTATCTTTTATGCAAAATGACTTGCAGGTAATTGGACTCTTTTCAGCTAATGTAAAAGTATTTTCACTTGAACTACCCATTGTGCCAAGGGTGTCACTCTGACAAATTACGTTTGACAGCAATTCAACATCAGTCTGAGAAACCAAATTTAAAATAATCCAGAGGTACTGGTAGAAAGGCACGGTCAGATACACCTAGTACGAAGCAACTTAGCCTTCAGCTATGAAGCATATGCTCAGGAGAGCTAAGCATGAAACAGATATAAATTTATTGTTTAAAGCTAGTGACAATTTCTTATTGACTTCAATGAAAGAAAAGTCAGGCTGAAACAAAGCACTCTTCAGTAGCAATTTATTTGCATTGTGCAAGCCCTGGTCCCACAAAATCAGAGGCTGTTGAACAGAATTGAAAGGAAAGCCACATCTCAAGCACTGTTGCGAAAGAGAAGGTACGGTACTCTGCTCACGAGCCAACAGATTCCGATATCCAAACTCACCCTACTTGAGGGTGCTTCCAGCTGGACCCCTGGATGCAAGAGATCACTCGAGATGAGAATCAGTGATCACAGAGACCGGAGCCATTGCGAAAGACTCTTCTGCACTTGTAGCCATATGTTTGAATTATGACTATGTCCTTCAAGAGGGAACTAAAGACTGATAAACGGAGTCATCCTGCCCCAGAAGGCACCGAAGGCCGGATGACTGCCAAAGCAGCATGAACTAAGGGAAAGGGAAAGGCAGCAGGGGCAGATCCCGACCACCGACTCAATTCCAGGCTGGAAGAACTTGCCCTCCCCCACCTACAAGAAGCATGCATGCTAATTTACATAACAAGGGAGGCTAATTTAAATATAACTGGCCAATAGTAGAGGAGAGGGTGACTACTGACCAATGAATGTAAATTCAGGCAGGTTTTTACTAATCATGTATCAGAATAAATACACTGCAGTTCTTTGGTGTGCTGTGCCAGCTTTGTGGAGTTACCACCCAGCATCCATCTCTGCGCAGATGTGAAACAAAGATCTCGCTCTGTGTGTAAGACTGGCTCCTTGCACACGCGGTACCCGAGCCTGCTTGTGGGACAACACACTGACTGCTCTCTAGCATAGTGTTTTAGCAGCACCTTATCGTGGCATATGCTTTTCAGATGCTCACGTTAAGCCAGCCTAAAGTGTACTACCCCAGGTTTGCACTACCCACAGGTTTATAAGGTAGCAACATCTATGATTTAGCTTACATACATATATATATACACACACCCACACCCACACCCTAATTCTGCACCCAGAGCATAACAATGCAATTTTTTCTGGTACTCCTGAGAAGGACCTGCTTCACATACTCAGCACAAAGGAAAAAGGGTTCACATGGATTGGGAGAAACAGAACTGGCTACCACTTCTTCTCCTCCAAAAACAGGACCAGTCCTGGTTTTTCACACAAACTAAATTACAGCTTTTATTACAAGTTTAATAAAAAATTAGATTAAGATTACTCTTGCAAGGCAGCTAAATTTTAAAATATTTAGTAGCCCAATTAAGCTACAGTGAAAGCCAGCTGAAGTAAATGGAAATACTCTTACTGATTTCAGTGGCCTTTGGATCAGATCCATAGCAGTTTTCTCCTTTCTGCACCACATACCATTTCTTGGTTAAAAAAAAAAAAAAATCTTAGTGGAAAGGGTTTTTTTCCTCTTTTTATGCAAAGATTATTTTTTGCTTTTGGTTTCAGTGTCTACATATAAAAGGCCCAATCCAGTAAAAGCAATCAATATTCTTACTGATAGCTTAGAAGAAGCCACTAAATACAACTACTTACCACATAATTGAGTGGTTGCAGACTAACAATTTGTTTACTTAGACACACTGTAAAGCAAATTAAATGGTGAAGTAAAATAAACTAACATATACTGAGAAAATACTTTTTTCAATTCAACTATGAAGGCTTAGCCACTGAATGCCTTTAAAACAGCTCTCCTGGTTCACCTGAAGGCTCCCCCAGAGGCTTTAAATCAAGATACTTTGACATCGTGTATGACCAACTACCTCATTAAAGTGGAAGCAACAGTGCTTCTGTTTTACTCTGCCCAACAGCTCCCTCAGCAGACTTCTGTTTCACTTACTTTAACACTGACTTTTAACATGTAAACTTCAACTCAGTTTTCTACTTTTCTCTTAGCATTGTAAAGAAGTGTCTTGGTGTACATCCAGATAAACATCTCTGTGATTTTAAAAAAGCCATCCCCTATGCTGTCTACTCTCCTCAATAAAATTGTGTCCCAGCTTCTTTTTACTGACTTATGTAGATTTTTAACACTGGGATTGTTAATAGTTCCCTGAAACACATGAGACTAAGACCTTATATTTTAAGATTGCTGTAAACTTTGTTAAACTGGATTTAAACATGACAGATGAGAGTTTTCTTCTTTAAATTATATACCTATGAAACAGTAACCTTTGTTTCCCAGCTGCTTAACCCTTCCACTCTTCCTGAGTATGTAAACAACTGTACTGCCAGAGTGCTGGAAAAATAATTCACAGAATTTGCAGAAGTGGGGCAACATATATTAACTACCTAGCAAAACAGTATTGCTCCTTTCTCTTTCTTCATCACTGTGAGATGCAGCCTATTAACCTTTTGACTAGCCTCCAGTTCCCCAGTCCCCCAGTCTGTTCCCCAGTTCCCAGAGAACTAAACCAGAACCACTTACAAAGGCCATTTTTCTATCAGATGCCTACGAACATTTCCAGATTCAGCTCCTGTTATGAAAGAGGAAAGGGTACCCTTAAGATCCTGAAACCCACTAAAACCTGCTTTGAAGATACTGCATACCTAAAATTACTTTATGGATGTTCCCTGAATTTCAAAATTCCTTGATCCCTAGTCCTATTAATTCCTTGGCCTTGCACTACAAAAGCAAACAGAAGATAAAGATTAGTTTTAAAGATGAAAAGACTCCCGCTGAGGTTAAACTGTAAGAAACCGACTCAACATCCTCACTGAAAAACAAATAGGATATGGTTTAGAAGAACAGTGATTATCCCATTTTCAGGAGTGCACACAGGTAGATACACACAGGCTGAGGTTTTTCAGGTTATTGAGATCTTTTTTTCCTCTGAAAAATAAAAGAGGATAAAGACTGTTTTGGGCATGAGAGTACTATAACTCAAGAAGCTGCTGAAACCCTTAGGTGGACACTACTTTCTGCATTAGACGGAGGTTGCTGGTGATACTCAAGCTAATCCCATGCACTCAACTATTCAGTTATCTTATCATGCATGGCTTTTTTCACTCTGGTCAGATTAGGTAGGTTTGTGAGGGTTTTTTGGGTCTTTTTTTTGCTTTGCTGAGCCTAGTATGTGGCAAGGCAACTACATTTTTGCAGTTTTTAAAATAGTGCAATAATTATACTTAAAAAAAATCACCTTCCTACAGGTTTTTGAGATGCACAGTATCAGATAGACTTGCAAGCCTGTCCCTCAGGTGCTCCCGTAATTTATGAGAGTGAAAAGAAGCAATACCTTGTTAGCATTTTCTTGCAAATAGGAAAAGATGACAGAAGTTGACACTTGTCTAAGCATTTGGGAGCTATCCTAGACAAATGTAACCTTTCATTCTTGTTGCATGCAACTCTAAGTAACAAGCATGGATCCCAGAGCATCAGCTTGGAATTATTTAGCAATATTATATCTTCAATACCATTATATCTTTATAATACAGACTATCACCTTTCTCTATATTCCACCCTGTAATCAATAATTTTTTGTTGCAGTTTATCCGTCCTTAAAGTATCTGATGTCCTTCAGGGCAAAGCAGGTATAACAGGTATAACACAGACCACAGGAGAATTTAAGTGCATTTCAGTGTGCCTTCATTTTATATTGTAAATTGCTGTATCTGTATAGCTCTTATAGCCTATTTTCTGTGCATCCTCTTTATACTCACCTGCTATGCAACTAAGAATCTGTTGGGATGCACACCTGCACTGTCTGAGTTTAGGCAACAGCTCTGTAGACTTCGCTATCATCTATTACAGCAAGTGCCCATACAATCAAAGGAAGGGCAAAGGGGAAGGGGAGAAGAAGAGGGAAGAGAATGGGGAGAGGGGAACAAATCTCCACTGGAATTACCCATATTAGGTGCCTAGCGTTTCATGCATGTGCCATCCATCCAACAAGCTGAAAAAGTGAGTTCTAAATAAATTGCCTCTTTCAACAGTTTCTATGGACTGACTCCATGCAGAAATTTCTCAGTAGGCATACTCCTGTTTTATTAGAAGAAACACTAGATTCATATACCAACAGCAACAACTACTACTATTTAATTTTATGAGGCAAACTTTGCCTTGGAGACAAAAATCTGTGAGGTTCCTAGGAACAGCCATATCCATATCTTATACATCCATAATAAATGTCATCAGTAATTTCTTCCAGAAGTGAGTTTTTGCATGTACATGGATAAGTGCTTCTTTGCCTTAGTTTGCATTCTAGATCCTGCTATATATTATGATTTTTCATTTGCAAAATACAAAAATCCAAACTAAACTAGATTAGCCCACAACAGGCAAATTTGCTCAATTTCTCCTTAAAGAAAGAAAGAAAAAGAAAAAAAAAACCAAACCCAACCCAAAACACCAAAACCCCCATTATTTCAGCTTCCAGATTTTTTAGGAGTCCATCATCCCACAACCAGCAGCAACCAGCACAACATGTCTTCTAAACTCAGCGTGGGGAAGTTAACACCATGACTGCATAGCCCTACCCTTTTGTGAGGGGAAGTCTTAAATGCATCTCCAAACACTTTTCCATTTTTCATCAACTCTTCAAATCCTAGATGAGGAGCAAAGAATGTATTTGAAGCTACAGCTTTATGCCTTTTGCTTGTTGTACACATGCCGTTCCCATCCCAAACAAGAATATACTTGCTTCCTCAAGAATGCCCAGCTCAGTATTAACACTGAGTATAAAATCTGGCAAAACACTATGAAATTTACTTTTGGAGTTGATGAGAATGGCCCCAATTTATCTTCAACATGAAATGCAATGTTAACTTTTACATAGTAAAAGGAAATCAGCTAAAAAAAGACATAGAGGAGAAGGGAATTCTCCCTGCAGGCAGTTCAGAGTAGAACCATCTAGCAGTCTGTTACTGTCACAGAAGAAATACAATTCACTTTTCAGACACTTCTTGGATTTTATGTCAAGTACTAAATCCACACCTGATATACACTTGAATAGAAGGGGATAAGAATAACAATGTTTTGTCTTTGGTTTTAAAATTTTGTTTCCCCTCCTGTACATAAAATAAGACCAGTTGAAAATACTGTGGCACTACCTGAGGCAGAATACGCTGACATAAATTGCCATGGCAAAATCATCTTAATCATCAATCCACCAATACTGGATCTTAAAGGGTTCTTTCCTAAGAAGGGTTCTTTTCTGTTATCATAAACATTTTTACAGACTTACCATGTTCAAGCTAAAAATTGCATCTAGGTTCAATACCAGCAACATTGTACATGTTTTTTGTCTTATGATACTATATCCACTATGGAGAGATGTGCTGCCTTTTTGTAACTTCCACTCTTCTAACTAGTGAAAAGTTATTAAGAATTATTTGCTAACTGTAAGCATCAATGATGCTTAAACAACCACAGGTTAAATGGACTACACTGTAACATTTCACATAACATCATAACATCCTTTCTGCTGTTCCTAAATACTCACATGGAAAGTCCAAACACTTTTAGAAATTTGAGCTCCATTATTACTCACTTATCTTTTGCAGACCTATTTTTTTGATTATAAGACTCATGCTTTGACCTAGACAGTGGTGTCACTGATTTTAAAATCTGGTTTGGAGGAAAAAAAAAAAATTCTAACCTATTTTATTTTCCTCCTCTTCCAACAAGTAAAAAAACCTAAAAAGCAAAAACAGGCAAAAGAAAAAAAAAATTACTATTAAAAAATAACTGTTTGATTTTTTATGATTGATATTTTGCTTATAATGGTTGTATCTCAGCCTGAACATTTCTTTTCATTCATATATGCTGAATGACCTAAAGCTTTGCATAAGTATATTCAACAAGTTGACTTTTCCCTTCCATCTAAAAAACTTGTAACTTTGACAATCCCCTTAACATGTTGCTCATAAGTTTGTGTTGCTTATGAGGTAGCTGGACATCGTCAGTGTAATATTAATACAATTAAAGTTTAACTTTGGAATCCTGCTGAATTCATATCTTTGTGTTAGACTTCTTGAACTGAGTCAACAGAAGTCTGTTAATTGTAATAATTAACAAGCTGTGACCTTCCAGCTCATTGTAGCTGGGTCTCTAGAGAAGTTAAGAAAAGAGGAGAGGAAAAAAAAAAAAAAAAGCAGATGACTATCAGACTGACCTCACATTACTGAGAATTATGCTGGTTCAAAAATTACCATTTAGTGCTGGAGTACCAACTATATAGCAACAATGAATTGTAAGCACTAATACTTCTATCTATCAACAAGCACAAGTATTTTCTGAGGTTTTGATATGAAATCAGCAGCCAATATCTCAAGCCTAGTTCATTACTAATTTAGATTCCCCTCTCCATTCTTAAAAAGTAGCTAAAATAGAGAATTTGGCATAACATTCAAGATAGCACCATCGCTTGCTCTTATCACAAGAGTATTTTATAATTAATCTGCTTTAATTATCTTTATTTAGTCAGAGTGGTGGAGGAGAAATCTCGTTTTGTTATTTATTACATTAATTGTGCCTTCACACTCTCCCAGGACAACTACTTCTCAATTAGTGGGAATGCCACAGTCACTCCAAGCATTTTTCTTTTTGAGCAGCACAGTGACCCTGGCCAGAAGACGGTTGCGCACCAAGGAGCTGGTGATCCATATTACACTTAACTTGGGTCATCCCAGGCTTGTGCTGTGTAAGGCACAGGGCTGGCCCCCACGAGCGTACTGAGCAGCTGCTTACATGCAGCTGGCACTTCTTATCTCACCTCCTCTCTGCTCTCCCATCCTTGCTCCTCTCTGATCTACCTTAGTCCCTAACTTTCCCTGCCTTTGGCCCTTCTCCTAAATATCCCATAATAAGTTCTACACATTCACACAATCCCCTCAGAATATCCCTTGAGGTTTTATACAATCCCACAAGCCCCCTCAAAGATTCCATAAAAAATTTGCTCTTTCCCATGAGGTCCAATAATAATCTTATTTCCCCTTCTTAGCAATTACAAAGTTCTGGTTGAACTTCTTCAAAGCTCTAAGTAGTTCCTTCAGTGGTACATTGATCAGTGACCAGAGAGATATGATCTTTATTATTTTCTCTGTTCTCTCCTCTTCCTTAGATACCCAGATACATAAACCCTAATTTATTACTTAACCATCTCTTGCCTTTGCCCCTTACGGTGAAGAGCTATCAAATACATATTCTGACAAACCCCATACCCTTACATTAGCTTCAACAGGCTAAGTTAGTCAGCTTCAGGGAGTCAGACTTGCATTATAAATACCACTATAAGATTCAAGGTGTCTCACCAAGTTTCTCTGGTAAAAAAAAAAAAAGTCATGACACGTATCAGTAAAGCACAAATCTGTAAGAATCAATTAAGTTTCAGTTATGTGAGTATAACATAGTACTTCTGCTTCACACACAAGCATGCAAATGAAACCTGCAGGCTGTTGCTGAACCAAGCTTTCCTGACATGACAAATTATTGTCAGTGCCAGGACAGGTGTAATTAAAGAGGAAAAAAAGATAGATCTGATTGATTGTTAATTCCTGTGCACAGTGGTGTAAGGAGGCAGAGTGTTCTCTTGCTCTTAGCCTAGATTCTCAAGTAAATGAAAAATACACGATTGTGTTACCAGTGTTAAGTTTCTCAATAATTTTTGATCCTTCAGGTGGTTATCAATCAACTTTAAGGGTGGGCAGATAATTTAAATACCACAGTTTGTTTGAAAAAACACCTGGTAGCCACATACTGAAAAGAGATAAAAATCAATGTCCTTACTGAGGAAAGGCAGGAAAAACACATCTGTTTTATGTTCTTAGTAGTAGCTGGTTAGTGCAGTCAGCCTGTCATAAAGTACATGCCTAACTCCAAAATTCTCCATGTCATGTCTTTTTCTCAGTGAGAACATCACAAGATACCTGGGTGAATTTGGAGTTGCTGCAGCACAGGATAGAGGTGAAATAGAGACAATCTGTACCAAAAGAAGTTCCATTAGTTTTGCAAATCACAGAATTCATCTTCACAATTAATAGTCACACTGAGATAAACCCAAAGCTATTAATGGGAAAAAAACCCCCAACAAACCAAACACCCCCCCCCCCAAAACCCACCAAACAAACAAACAAAAAACCCAAACCAAAACCCCAAAGAAATTTGCAAAGGACAAAAAGTAATGTGGAGGGTTTGTTTGGTTTAGTTTGGGGAGTGTTGTTTGTAAACAGTTAAATCACTTCAGTGTAAGTTATTCAAAAGCATATCGACCACAAATTAATAAAAGACAACGTAAGCTCAATTTCCATCAATTTCATTACCACTCAGGCTCCAGCATTCTGATACACAAAACCAACCACATAACCCATCTGTGTACATCTACACAGGCATTTTTTCTGTTGTAGTATCATTGCCTCTTTACCTTCCATTACAGAAAGCGTAGAGGATAATAAAATAACAATGACTTCTCACCATTACGAATGCAGTTGTTTCTCCCCTGTATTTGTACTGAGCTATGGAACAGGTGACACAAAATTCAGTTATTATGTAGCTGGCACAATAAAGAATGCATCGTCTGGAATCTCTAAACACTAAAGGAATCAAACTTTAATTTTCCTTTTATCACCTGGAGAAAGAAAAAAGGGCCTGCTGTCATGAAGTATAAAATTTGTTGTCTGATATGATCTAGGTTTTAAGAAAACCCAACAACACATTTCACAGCTACAGCTCTTGGTTTATTCAGGAAAATCAGGATTAGAATATGTAATATTTGTTTAAGTACATGCCCTGTCTCTTCTACTTACAATGATGAAATGAGATACAGATCTCTACAGCAAATTTCCTTTTCCTGTTTAAACTGCTGATCTCTAATGAAATGTAGAGGGCTTGAGCATAAAGGGTAAAGTAAGGAAGGTTTGTTGTAAAGAAACAAAGCAGTATAATTTCTGTAAGTATATGCAATGGAGACAGTCAAGGGAAAATCTGGCCACACACTGAAGCTGTCAGTGAAACAAAGACATTTGAGATAATACAATTTATTACATCTCTGCAGTCACATGTCCTGAAGCTATAGGAGACTAAGTTGCATTTTTTTAAAAGTGCTGGCTTAAGCAGCATTTGAGGACATGACAACAAAATCATATTTTGCAAGAGTTTGAGGTACCTGATAATGCATCTTCTTCTAGCTAATGAAAATTCTTTGGTAATGCTCCTACACTTTGGGAATAGGACTTCAAAACATTTTGTTGTGTTTTATCAAGTATACACATACTAAAATTTAGTTCAGTACAAAAATAAAAATAAATTGTTAGTTTTTCAGCACACATTTATTAGTTGATTGATATTAAGTGATTGCAGTTGTTCCTGCACAGAGCCCAACAGACATAAATGAACTCCAGATCACCTCAGGAGTTCTTTTCCTCTGTACTGATTTATAGCATACAATTGTAACAACGCCATTTGTAGCTTTGTGGCACTCCTCTCACCGTGCTTACCCCTCTCTCAAGAGGGCTGAGACATCATCCACACTAAGTCCTAAATGTGAGAATTCCCTAGCTGGCCTTTTCCAGACAAGCCCTTTCTAGTTAACAGTTCCTGCCCATCTTAATGAGCATTCTCAACAGGACATATCACAACAAAAGCAAGCAAAACAATCTCCGTAATTCTGATCCTCATGCTCTAGCGTGGCACTAGCTCCTCTACATCGCATTTCTGACCAGCTAGATGGAGATGTTCCTGTGTACTTCTTCTCAAATTTCTATGCAAACCTTACTTATCGGCCTCATTTGGCTCTCCACTTGCAGATTCCTTCTGGGCAAACCCACCAAATTCCACTACAAAGGGAAAGTGTGAGATTTATGTCCCCAGACAAGCTTCTACTTCCATAATTTTCAAACAATATTAGAATAATTGTAAATCATGCACTGCTTTTCTAGCAGCAATTATTGATATTTCAACATATGGCTATATTTCTCCCTAATGTAACTCCAGAAGCTGCATTTTGTGAGCTATCCTTTGTAGAACTACAGTTCATAAAAATGATACCAAGGAAAAATCTGTTTTCATATACTGTTCTCTCCTTTGCAGAGTAAGTCAGTCAGCAATTAAAAATTTTTGAATACAGCTACTGGGTCTGAAATATTTGGGTTTTGGTTTGTTGGGGTTCCCCCCCCCAGGTGATTTCCTATTTTTTAACAGTTTCATAACACAAAGCAACATCCTATTATTCTTTTGTGGTAGGTTGACCCTGGCTGGACACCAGGTGCTCACCTCAGCTGGACAGGGGAGAGAAAATAGAACAAAAGGCTCGTGGGTCAAGATAAGGACAGGGAGAGATCACTCACCAATTACTGTCAAGGGCAAAACAGACTCAGCTTGGGGATATTAGTTTCATTTATTACCAATCAAATCAGAGTAAGGTAATGAGAAATAAAACCAAATCTTAAAATGCCTTCCCCCTACCCCTCCCTTCTTCCCGGGCTTAACTTTACTCCCAATTTTCTCTGTCTCCTCCCCCAGCTCAGCGAAGGGGGACGGGGAATGGGGGTTGGGGTCAGTTCATCACACCTTGTCTCTGCCGCTCCTTCCTCCTCAGGGGGAGAAGGACTCCTCACACTCTTTCCCTGCTGCAATGTGGGGTCCCTCCCACAGGAGACAGTTCTCCACAAACTTCTCCAACGTGGGTCCTTCCCACGGGCTGCAGTTCTTCACAAACTGCTCCAGCGCGGGTCCCTTCCCCGGGCTGCAGTCCTTCAGGCACAGACTGCTCCAGTGTGGGTCCCCCACAGGGTCACAAGTCCTGCCAGAAAACCTGCTCCAGCATAGGATCCTCTGTCCACAGGGCCACAGGTCCTGTGAGGAGCCTGCTCCAGCGCGGGCTTCCCACGGGGTCCCAGTCTCCTTTGGGCAACCCCCTGCTCTGGTATGGGGTCCTCCACGGGCTGCAGGTGGAGATCTGCTCCACTGTGGACCTCCCTATGCTCAAATGAATATAGTAAGTAGCAGATCATGCTCCGTAACAAAGACTCAGTTCTGATGTCCCTACCCTATTTGTAAGAGAACCTTGCTTAATTTGCAGACAAAGCACAGCTTGCTGTTTCACACACTTTGAAGAAAAGCATATGAATGGCATATCCCACACAGGATAAATCTGGTGGGAAGGGAGGGAGAAAATTTTTCTAATTATGTCTCTCTCTCCACACCCCTATCACAACTAAGAAAGTTACCTTCTTCTATTTATTTAATAATTGATTGATAAGACATAAAGAGATTAAACAAATGTGCAGATAGAAATGTTCCAGCTGATCAATCTGAGCAGTAAGAATGGTGTTTGGAGATCTGAGCTGGTTTGGAATAAATCCTAAATATTTACAACATACAAAAGCACGAGTAAAATTCTCTTTCTATTAAAAGCCCACTGTTTCTAAAGCATCCTGCTATACTCCCAGTGCCAATGTCTTCATACAGTGTTCTGTGCTTTCTGGCCCTCCCCATCATTAACTGGTGTTACAGAAAGTAAACTTCATTCTCCATATTATATTTCACTCTCTGTTTGACAGTCACTTTCTGCAAACCTTAGTGTTTTTGCAATTCTTTTGCATAATATGTACTATAATTCATATCCAAAATAGTTGAAACTCACAAATCCAGCCATCTGCAGTCTCTGTTTTTCAAAGCACTGCAAATATTTTTAAATATATGTGCCAGCAGTTCTGTGTTTATAAAACAGATAAATATACTACATTCAAAATAAAAGTTAAAAGAAACCAAAACCAGAGACCCCCACACACTTCCTTTCTGGCCCTATAAACTATCTGTAGGATGTATTCCAGTAATTTCTACTTTTATTTCCTCTTTATACCAGCAATTAAATAAAAGCAAAAAAGTTATTTATCAGTTACTAATTAAAATACTAGTGTATATTTTAAAATTTATACTTGTTAATATATAGTAAATGCATTATATATTCAGAAGGACAGATATTCTTATTTAAACTGCATCTAAACATGTATTTTAATAAAATTAAAACAGATTTTGTAGATCCTAAAAATATTACAAGGCTGCAGAAAGCTGGCAGAATCCATGAAATTTGCCTCACTGTGCAGCTGATGAATGAGCAAGAAATTAGTTAACTGAAAGAAGTCTCTCTCTATATTTTATACAGAAACAAAATTCTGCGCAGAGCACACGTGACCTCTACCATATCCTAGAGCCAGAATTGTATGGTTACATTTCTTTTTAACTCAGAAAAAGCTACTTTCTTGGTGCCACACTCAATTTTTTTAAGCTATCACCAATAAAGTTCAAGGGTGTTCCAGAATTTGTGTAACAGTAAGGGTGTAAAATTAGCTTGAGATTTTTTTGGGGAAAAAAAAAAAAAAACAAAAACAAACAAACAAACAAAAAACCCAAAACCAAATAGCATAGATGCCAATGATTATTTAATCAAAATGGAATGAGCAATGTTTTGGTTAATATAAAAGCATTTATTTCAAGACCACTAAACTTCAGCCAGCAAGTCTGTCTCAAGTGGGGATACCTTTCTGGCTATGCAGAGTCAATTATCTCAAGGAGAGAGCAGAGACCGCTCTGCTATAATCACTTCAGTCCCCCACAGCAGGGTAATTTTGCAAGGGTATGACATCATACTGCATGGACTGAATAGCAAGTGTGAGGCCTGATGCTCTAGATACCATCAGTACAGAACAGGATATGGATTAGAATAACAAAATAAAACCTTCTGTTGTTTGGTGCCAAATTTATTTTTAAAAAGCAATGCAAATCATTTTGTTGGGGACCACCAAAACATGTGGCTCTGTCAGTGAATAAGAAAAAGAAGTCAATCCGATAATGTTAGAATTACTGCCGTACATGCTACCGATTAGGTAGGAATAATATATCTGTTTTAAACTTCTAATGTTTCCTAACCAAGTTGTGACTATACATAGTCTAGGACCACTGAAACAGTGGGGATAGACATGTTACAAACATTCCTAGAAGTAACACCAGTTCTAAGCAGCAAGTGCACTATATTGCACTACGACCTATATGCCTTACCAGAAGTGGTACGAGCACTAAAAGCGATACACTTGTTCTGCGCTCAGTACACTGAAATATGTCCTTTACAATAAGCTGCAAGAGGTAGATCCCACAGTTTTAAAACTACACTGCCAAACTTCACATTGGGTGAACTTCCTTCTTGGGTGAAACCATCATAACTAACTTCAAGTGGATTTTTAAACTGTTCCCCAACCCTTGTTAAAGATATGGGAACAAAAGCATTATCACTAGGTCAAGGAGGGATATTTTACCTTGTCATTTCATAATATGATACATGATAAATTGGGAAATGAATGTATTGGTTTGGGAGAATAAAGCGTAACGTATCAAGTAGTCTGTGTTTATGAATATGATTTTCAGTTGGGAGTGGTATAATAAAATGTTAGGAACAAACTATTTCAGTTAAAACTACTCTAAAGTCATTACAGTGGCACATAGGAGTTGTTCAAATGATAACCCCAACAAGGATTTAAGGACTTCCAGCAGTGAGCTGAGGTTGCCCCAGGACTAAACACTATGATAGTGCGTATCCTCTGAAGTTTAAAGATGTACCAACTTTGAAATACATCAACAAGATAACATAAGGTTAAAACTGTTACGGCCTGGAATTCTTTACCAGTTGGACAATGTTTGAGTAGAGAAAAGTGCTCTGTTTTGCAAGGCAGGATTTTCCTTTACTATACTGAGATTTGATAGCTATTCATGTTGATAAACACTCTATGAAAGATGAGTCCTCCAGAAATGATTGCTAATTTTCAGAAGAGTTCTCCTACATTCAAGACTATGTACTTATTAGAATATAAAATACTGTGAAATGCTTTTTTTCCTGTTCTGCAGACTTTTTAAAAAATGTTCACTAAAAACTGGAGAAGACAGAAGTGGGGCAGAGGGCCACATAATCAAACAGATTAGTCAGATGAAGTTCTTTTAGGCTTTGCATTGCCTTTAAAGAAGCATACTGAATAGTCCTCATCTAGTCCAAAATGCTCCTTTTGCAGCTCGTTCACCTGAGAGAACGCATTGCTCAGTCAGAACTAGAGGCTTCCACCAATCACTCCTGTGAGACACCCAGCAATTGCTGAGGTGTTCACAAAAGGCTAAATCATTTTCAAGGAAGAGGATTATAGCCAACAAATATTTTTCAAAACTCAACATTTTAAAGAAGTTCAACTTTTCTGTCTGCTTTGAGCCTTACATCAAGTGAGATGCCTTAAAGAAATCACACTGTATACCGAATTAAAAATGAAATGAGACTTGTAAAGGTGAATGTTTCAAATTCCGAAATCAACAAAAGGAATAATCTTAAAAGCACAACTCTGCTCTTTGTTGACTTTGCAGTACACTATTCAAATACCTGGAATATAACTGAAGTACTGATCCATGGGTTTCAGTCCTGAAGTAAACAATTGGTTCGATACAAATAATCTATTATTATTTATCCCAGATGAAAAAAATTGTGACAATGCCACATTGTATTCTGACTTTTCTTTTGATTAAACATGCACATCCTGATTCCATGCTGGATAGTTCCTCTGAAGTCGTATTTTACCAGCTAAGTAAACAGCACAACAGGCTGCACAATCAAAGGCATTTTCTAAATATACAGATATCCAAACATACAGAGAAAAATTAAGTAGACAGAATGGGAACATGTTTTAAGACTGAGTAGTTTTCTGAAGAGCAAAGAACGTTAAGAAAACTACCTAGTCGTTACAAAGTAAAGAGCTGATCTGCCTAACAAAAACCTAGGATAATGAATAGCTCAATGTGAAGATGGTCCTACTGGATAAAACAGGGTGTCAGGAAGAGCAAAGAGTACTTTCAGAAGAAAAGTGGCAAAGCCAGTCTCAGCATAAAAGTTAAGATTAGTTTTCTTTCACTACTGAAACATATGATTCCTTCTGTCTTCAGGACACACTTACCTTGGAAAAGACCAGGAAAATTAAGATTTGTGAAGAAAGGTAATTCTTGACCATGTAAGCCTATAGGTATTGTTGATTATTGACATCTGCTGTAAGTATATCCTTCCTTTGAGATTTATTCTTGCTTAATTTTGGAAAATGTATCTAGTTGTATTCATACAGTAATAGTATATTACGGGACATTACAGGATATATACTATACAATAATTTACAGCAAAATAGACAGATCTTAAAAACAAATACAAGTTACAGTTTTATTTCATTTCCTTAGGTGCCTTAACTGCTTCAAAAGATGCAACAGTTGATTCACACCTCGATTCATTTATTTCAAAGGATAAGAAATTAAAACTTGCCTTGATAAAAGAAGACAGCACTAGTAATTTTATTATGTATAATTTACAGCCCCACTAACTTTTCTAGCTCAAATGCCCAGACAGTTGACATTCGGACCCCACTAAAATTACATTTCTGTACCAATATATATGAAAATCACTGTTCATGTAAGAAATCTTAAAGCTGTTTTCTTTTCCTAGTACCTTTGTTTTGAAAGTCTGTACCATTTCTGTTGTCCTTTCTGAACTGAAACATATTCTTCAACTAAGATGTGTAATTTTCTTCAGGTCCAAAGCATATATGTGTTCAAATACTTGGCAGTGGGCTGAACTGGAAATAAAAGATACACTGACCTGGTAAGAAAAATCCAGTATATCTACTATTACAGTTTTTCAAACCTGAAAGAACAAACAGGGTTACATTCATGTTCTTTTCAGCTGTTGTTATCCTGTTAAATTTTGCTGTACTTTTATGCATCATCATTCCTTGGAAATAACTTCAGTCAACTAAGCATACAAAGGTTTACAACATAATTTCAGCCAAACTAACAGCCAAACTAGTTTTAGTCAAAACTGCAAGAGCCCTGCTTCCTGTGGTTCCCTTTCTTGTTTGCAGACTGGTATGAAACAGACATGGCCATTCCCTAAAAATGCTTACTTCCATTTATTGAGCCTTGGCATTCCACTTTCTTTAATACCAGTGACAACTTGCATGAAGCACGACATAGTAGAGAAGACACCACATAAAGCAGCTACCCTGTAATTAGATGCCCTTGAGAACATACACGTCCTGAAGACTCTGTAACGAGCCCTGGCCTCCCATGATGCCCCTCCAGTTTTCATGCTCTGAATTTTTCCAAAGAAAGGTGGTGAGGAATGGGGGCAGCAAGTGAGTCCTTGGCTCTTTTCCCAACATGCTAGCACAAAGTCAAACTCAGCAACTGTAGAGTACTCCCCAGTCTCAGAGTCTAAATGTAGCCACACATCTGGGAATACAGCACTTAAAGTTGCTCATGATTTCTAGAAAAACATCACATGGCCTTCTTCTACAAACTTCTCTGAAAACTGTCATTTTTTATACCGTAACTATAAGATTAGTGAGCCATTCACAATATATATAGGAAAGCGTAATCATCTAACAGCATACCTAAACCTGTCAGGACATTTTTTTGTTGTTGTTTTGATGAGAATTTAGTAAGTGTTTAGGTGAAGGAAATACCTTCCTAGGAATTTTACTGAGGTGTCCAAATAGTATAAATATCATCTGTATCCACAGAACACTTTTTCTAAGTAATTACCTTTCATGCAGTATCAGACAATGGGCCAAGGGGAATGCCCTTGGGGAATGCCTAAGCACAACTGTCTATTGTGCCTGGGAGGAGTAAAATCACCTTTCATTTATAGGTAAGGTGGCTATGCCCTGCACAACCACATAGCACGTATTTGTGTTTTATACTTCACTCCGTTACAGCTGAGTGATTAACCAGCAACAATCATGATTTTTTTTTTTGTTCCATGTTGCAGAATTTGGCTTTTGTTGGAGGTCTGAAATTTCTTCCCTATCTCCAAGTTCTTCAAATACAATCTTTTCAAAGGACAAGCCACAGATATTCAAAACAGTAGCTGTGGTATTTAGCTGCACTTGGTTTACCGAGTCACATAGCACTAGTTCCCTTTCCTAATTCATCAAGGCACTTCAGAGTTTTCACTTCAGTGACAGGACTCACCTGCTTAAAGTAGTCAAGTTAATTGCTAAATATCCAGCTTTCCGTGTAATACAAAGTACTTAAGTGTACATTTTATATACATATTATACTAACATGAATAAAAGGAAGATCCCAAAAACGTGGTCCTGGGACTGAAGGAGAGTAGTGACATGGAAAAGGTTGAGGTACTCACTGCCACCTTTGCCTCAGTTTTCAGTGCCGAGGTTTTCCTCAGGTCCCCCAGATTTCCACACCAGGAGCCTGAGCTCCAGGGAGAGAAGTACTTTGGTAGTATGGGAAGAGTAATTTAGGAACCAACACATACAAGTCTATGAGACCAGATGGGATGCATCCACAGGTGCTGAGGGAGCCACTCAGTTAATGTAAGGTCACTTCCTAGCAGCTTCAAAGGGTCATAACAATCAGGGGGATCACCCGTCATCAGGAAAAAGAAAAAAAAAAAGAAAAAAAAAAAAAGGAGGTGAATCCAGGGAACTACAGGCTAGTCAGGCTCACCTCAGTCCCTGTGAAGTTTATGGAGCAAGGCCATTTATGGGAAGTCATTTTTAGGCACAGCCACACAAATTTAGCAAGGCAAATCACTCTTGACTAGCTTGACTGTTTGTTTTGGGTTTTTTTGTTTGTTTGTTTGTTTGTTTTTTTAAATCACTGTGGGTAAGGGGTAAGCACTGGATGTTGTGTAGCTTAAGTCTAGAACAGTCTTCAATACCATCTCCTATAGAACCTTGGTATTCAATCTGGGCTGAATATGGAAGGTTGGGTGGAAAACCAGCTAGATTGCTGAGCTCAAAGAATAATGATCAGTGGCTGGAAATTCAACTGGCAGCTAATTACTAGTGTTATTCCTCAGAGGCTGATACTAAAGCCAAAAATCTGTAAGTTCTTTATTAAAACCTGGACAAGGGGACAGAATGCATTCTTCACAATTTGCTACTGACACCACCTGTGGGGAAGCAGTCCTTGTGTTGCAGGGTGAGGTTCAGGGGGACCTCAACAAGCAGGAGGAAGGGGCAGACAAAAGCCTCTTGCCATATTAAAAAAAAAATTAAATATATATATATATAAAAAAAGGCAAGTTCTGCACCTAGGACAAAACCAAACCAAAACAAGAAAACAGACAAACAAAACATGCAGCAATATAGGCAACAAGATAAGTAGCAACCCTGTAGAAAGTGATTTGGAGCTCCAGCGGACCGTGAATTCAACATGGGTCATCAGTGTAACCTTGCAGCAATGACGACTACCCACTTGCTGGGTTGTATTACCAAAAGCACAGTCAGAGGTCAAGGGCAGTGATTCTTCTCTATCTGAAACACATGAAGGTAGACGTGGAATATTATGTACATTATGTCCAGTCTGGGGTCCTCCAGTGCATGAGAGAGATCAAAAAACTGGAGAGAATCAAATAGAGGGCTACTAAGATGGTAAGAGAGCTGGAGCACATGAAATAAAAGGAGAGGCTGAGGAAGCTCTGTTTTGCCTCAAGAAAAGAAAGCTATGTAGGGATCTAACTGCACTCTTCTGCTACCTAAAGGTGGGCAAACCTTGGTGGTTTTTTTGTTTGTTTGTTTGGTTTGGGTTTTGTTTGTTTTGTTTGGTTGGGTGTTTTTGTTTTGTTTTTTTTTTGTTTGTCTGTTTTTACTAGGCACTGAAACAGCTTGTCCAGGAAGACTGTGGACTCTCCATCACAGGTGGCAGTGAAAATATGACTGAACAACCTGACCAAACCTTGAAGTGGGCCCTGCTTTGAGTAGACAAGCTGACCTGCTGAGGTCCCTTCCCACCTACACTATTCTGTGATTCGAAACTTCTGTCAGTATAATACAGAGGCTTCTAAAGAATATACCTGAATTGTGAAACCAAATCCATAACAAAGGTGGCAACTGCATGTATCTCTTCTGTTATAAATGGCCATGGTATAAGATGCTGTAGTATTTATTATGAATTAGGAGAGTATCCTTAGTGAAAGAGCTAAGCTTTCATTAATGTCGGTCTGACATTTGCAAAATTGATTTTTTTTGACATTTAGAGCACTTCTGTTGTAGTGTGGACTCATGTCTGACATTAAGCAAACTAAATTACAGTGGTTTTGCCTAAAAGCTTCCCATAGAACGCTGTTATTTTACAATGCAGACGACAACTGTTCTAGCAGAAGCAGGCATGTTTTAGAAAACAGAGCAAGTATACTGACTTGTTTGGAAACAAAACCCCTAAATGAAGAATATCTAAAGCATTACATGTTAGTCGCTGAAAATAAATGAATGCTCACACAACTTGAAGGCTTAGTCATAAAACTCAGAATCCAATTAAAAGTTTGAGGTAATGCATCAAAAGCCTTATCCGCATTTTTATCTTAAGAGAAAAAAATGGCTTATATCTTAAAGAAATAGGAATAACCTGAGAAATTGCAAGAGAGACTGGCTCAAACATCTGAACTCTTATTTTAGCAGTACTGCAGGTCTTTCACTCATCTTGGTTTACATTTGAAATGCATGAATTGATCACATAGGCAAAACAGATCAAGTTAAAAAGAGATGGCTAATTTCCCTCTGAGTGAACCTTATATCCGAATGTTCATCTAAAATTAAATTCATCTAATATTAAATTCATCTAATATTAAATTTTGTAGTTTTCTTCTGATGCATTATAGTGATTCAAATGTTATTTTGGATTCAATTTCTATTACTTAATCACAAAGTATAACAAATCACAGGGTTCTTCTGGGATTTATATCTGAAAGGTACACAACGCAGGGTCCAAGATTGTAATCCGCAATATTATATTCTTTTTCTTACAGATTAAAACTCCAGGAACTAATTTCAAGTAAGCTTTATGATTAATCAGACATGCACTGAATATCCCAACAAAGAAGAACTATTCCAGCATGCCTTCCTTTTCCCCCCATTTTTATCCTCCATGGTAGAGATGGATGATGGCATATAAGCACCCGACAGTAACCACCTGGGGAATCCTCACACTTTGCGGGCTCCCCCGTTAACCATGGCAGGTTTCTGTTCACTGGGTACCTCTGCAGGCCACACACTATCTTATATATGAAGCAATGTACTCCCTCCTAGTTTGCTGTCAGCTCAGCAGTGACAGCAGAGCCAGATGGAGCCTTTCACTCCTCTGTTTTCTGTTTTCTCTTCCATATTATGATACCTTGGCTTGTTTGACAGTTCCCCAGGACTTCCAGAGAGCCTCCCAGGACTCTGCTAGACAGATCCAAAACTACTTCATTTCCAAGATCAGTTGAAATCAAACCAATGTGGCCAACGTGTATAGTACAGGTGCGGATGTTAAATGTCTTCACATATTCCTTTCCTAAACTTTTGGCTCAATACTGTCAATACCACAGAACTCCATGAAGAATCATGCAAAGCTGGAAGTGCACCTTGGTCTATTTCTTTCCCAAGCTAAACAGAGCAAGTGAGTGAGTGCACGGTATTCTTTCACATGATGATTTTTTCTGTATCTTATAACTTACCTCTGTTAAACGGTGCACTCATTTTATATCTCAAAATGGGTTTTGACATAAACATGGTATTAAAGATGAAGTCCTGCCATCAGCTCTACGACATTTATTTTCACAGCTGCTTTCCAAATCGTTCTGTTTCCACCCTAATATTTCTTGTCTGCTCCTTCACTAAACTGTCCACTTCAACATACAGATATTTTGCATAATGATTATAATTAAATTTAACTTACAACTTGGAAATATATATAATTAACTGAAATTATTTGTTCTGAAGCAAACTGCACTCCACTTGTTAACCCTAAAGACAACCACCACCCTGTTTTCTTTCCTGGATCATCCTTCCCCCTAGCCTTTTCCAGACTTAACCAAATTAATGATTTTGTGAGAGCTACGACTTCTTCCCTCTTATGATGCTCCTTTTTTGTTTGCTGTCATAAAGAAATATGTAATATCAAGCTTGTGAGAACTCAGCTATCACATATTTTATTCTGAGGGACAGTTCTAGAGCCCACATTATCTGTAGTCTTTCAGCTTTACTTCTCTTGCTAAACGCAACAGAAACATGCTAACAGGATATCCTCCTCCAGCAAACTTGCCTAAAATAAGAAGACCTGTCCTATTAAAAATTGAATTTAAACCCACAATTAAATTGTATTTTTTCCATTAACTTTACATAGGTCCTGAATTAAATAAACTATGTTTTAAGCACTGTTAATTTGAAAATAAAACAAGCTCAATCTGATTATTCTTAGATATACGAGTATTGTTTTTAATACCTTGTAGACTATTAAGATTTATTTTTTTTATTTTAGGGATGGAACAAAACAGCTCAAGGGCTGAAATACATGAATTTGCATTTTAATACATTTCTGCAGATTGATATGTCAAGCCAAGGACATCATAATAAGTCTACTCAGGCAGAGTGAAATTTCATAAATAAATGTTGGTTCAGTTTAAGAGGGAAAGGACTTCTATCAAAGCTATTTTCAATGCTTCTCCTAGTTGATATTTTGCACTACCAGTGTCATGACTGTAACTGAAGTTCAGGGACAGTTGAAAGCTTAAAGCAACATTATTAAGTATCAGTAGATAACTCTATTAAATTGATAATTAACTGTGCCAAGAGGAGCTTAGTAAAAAAAAACTGCGTGAGTTTTTTTTTAACCTGCTGTTTTCATTGCTCACTAATGAAGATTTAAAAAATCAGTAGTCTCAGCATCACTTCCAACAGTGTTAAATCATTGTCCTTGAGAAGGCAATTATTATAGTACTTAATATGTGCCTCTATTGATCTGAAAAGCAGTACCACTTATATTTTCTAATCATGCTAAGAAATCCATAAACATTAAAAATGTTCCAAATTATGCACTATTGGTTTCCTTGCCATTTTCATTTCCAGTGACTAATGAACATCAAAAGCTAGGGAATAATTTAAAAGTCCACAGGTAATTACTGGAAGGTAAACTGGATTATTAGTCTATGACTTTTACTCTGAGTAAACTGCTCAGTACATGATTGTCATTGTTATTCAACACTTGTAGTTGCTTTATTACAGAATCAATAAGAATTTGCAGTCTATCAAGATGGGCAAATTCAGGTACTCTGGTATCATCTAAAATGTGTATTAGTAATTTGCAATTACATATAATACTGTTTTTAGTGAAGTAACACTTTTACACACTGTTTAATAAATGGATAATATCTTCCAGTTAGTTAAACTAACATGCTGGACTGTAGTGCTTGACTTCTGTGTCTTTTGGTAGCAGATGCATTCGCACTTTGTTCTTAACATTTATGTTAAAACCGAAATGTTAATGCTTCTAGATCCTAAAAGACCTGTTGTTGTTGTTTTTAAAGTATTTGCCACTCCCTAAACTCAAACACTTTTAGGAAGTGTCTCAAATCCAAACAATGATGCAAATACATCTGAAGTGAGCTTCACATTAGCAGACTTGACAGCAAACAGCTCACCATAAATGCACATCTGTAGTGCTTGCAGGAAATAAATAACAAAGCTGTGTTCAGCCTTTGCTTATATTTGCCATCATGCTGATACTGCTTCACAAAGCAACCCTCAACAATGCAAAAGCCTGAAATACTTCTGCTTTAAGTGTGTATATACACTTTCTACATCAAACCCCCATGGGTTTAGGCTCATGTACATTATATCTATAAGGAATAAGTGTCAGAAAGAGATATTAGTGTTACAGTGTATAGCAACCCCTCCAGATTGAAGTCAAGCAATTACATGTTTTCAGATTCAACATGGTTAGTGCATTAACTGCAGAAGGCTTTAAGTTGCTTGACGAAAGGCCAATCTCCATAAGCACAAAGGAGCACAGAAGAACAGCAACAGGCTGAGGAACGCCAGCAACCCAGTCAAAGCCCCTGACCTGGCTCCTTCCAGGACTGTCAGAGGAGAAGGATCAACCGGCCCATTTTCCTGGAGCAACACCCAGGAAGAGGCTCCTGGATCACCTCACACACCAAGTGGGGTCCCTGCCTACCACTTTCCAAATAAAGGCCAGGTTTGCTAGAATCTTTCCCTTATTGTTTCAGATTTTAAAGATGCCAATATTATTTAGATCATGAAAAACTGCAAATCAACTGACAGAACTGAAACTCGTGAAAAGATTATACCTGAAAAGGGGTTTCTGTTGAAAAGCAGAAGTTTGGCAAAAGAAGTTTACCAAATCCAGAATTTGAGGAAATTTCAATTAGCTTTGACACAAAGAAAGGTCTATCATTATTCCATACAATCGTTATATAAACATAATATACTGCCATTTCTTTATTTCCCCATACACGTTTACCAGAAGGTATACTTGGCTGTAATGTAATAACTTCCAAACTTCTAGAGCTGCTAAGCTTTTAGCTAAATAAGCTCTGTAACGAAATACCATAATAAATACTGGTTTAGATGGATTACCACAAGTGAGTAATCTCCGCCTCAGAAGAGTGCACACAGCAGAGGCATACATGCATGCACATCCTGTTTGGGTTTCTGAACTTCCTTTCAATTTTCCTAGAAAAGGGAAGGTGCACTGACGTATCTCCAAGTGAAGAATCTGATAAGAAAACAATCCCTCCAAATCACTACCACTCCTACTAGTCACAATGTTGTGTCTGGAAAACGCTAATAGGTCTTTGAGCTCTCCACATCCACTGGTAGGATTCATAGTAAAGTACTGCTTATCAAAACATTTACCTATTCATAAAATGCCAACTCAGTATCTAAAATATCATATAGTAAATAGAGCCAATTTAATATCATATGGAAGATCCAAGATTTTTATTATATAAATGACTCTACACACACACAAACACTAATGAAGTTAAAAAAAAAAAAGACAGACAAATCTCACATTCTCACCATATGAGCAGGTAATCCAATAAATAAATGTATAGATAAAGCAAGAATTTTCAGTGCTATGGAAGCTGAATGCAAATGATGATAGAATTCAGAAATATAAGCTCCCTCTTTACACGGTTTCATAAATATCACTTATTCTTAATGCTTCTTCTGAATGCATAAGCAGTAATCTCATATGTACCATGGGAGTGCTTAACTACAAAAAAGTAGTAGGATAAGAGGAAACATGATGAATCAGTAACCAGCTGTACTTCATGACGACCTACCTTACTCTGTGGTAGAAAACCCAAAGTCAGGGACTCTGAACATTCCAATAGAAAAATAAAAAAAAAAAATCCTAATTAAACCCCACATCTTTAACAAAACCAACTTCTATTCCATTGTGATTATTTCTTACTAGAAACAAAGGCAATGTAGTTTACTTACAGCAAAAGCTGGAATAAAACCATAAGCCTTGATTCTCATGTACTTTCCTCTGATAGCCATCTGAGCCACTAAAACCATCATTCAAAAGCTAGCAAGAAAAACTCCCAATTCTGATTACTGTGCTTTATACAAACACTAGGCACATAAAAATGAAATTGTGTGGCATAAGAAAGTAGACCAGCAAGTCTCCTGCATCGTCCAAATTAAAAGCAGAGGCAGCAGCTATTTCTGAGAGGACAATTAGTACAAAATATATCACGTTCCTCAATAAAAGGAAAGGAGCAGCTGTGGTAGGCATCTTTCTGACAGCTAAAGGGGTTGAGTTGGTCAGCTTTGCAGGATGTGCAGTCCTAACAGAATGCAGGTATGGCTCCTCACAACCAACAGCACTGATAGACTTCAAGGGCTTAAAAAACCAAAGAAAAAAACCCCAATCCCCCAAAAACCACACCACCACAAAAACCCCCACCACCCTCCAGGATAACAATCCCTGCATATTACACTACTATTACAATTCTAGGAATGGGCCAAAATGATTCTTTTGCATTTTGACACCATCAGATCATTTCTGCTTACTGTTTGAGACCAGTTTACTGACAAGTGATTCTCTAAATAACTGAGAATGGCACAAGAATGGCGGTCAAAACCAAGTAATCCTACCAACTCCATACAACTGAAGTTCTCCTACAATGCTGTTGAACATCAGTGTGAGCAAAACTAGCACAAAGGTCAGTCCCTATACCCATTTCATGCTTGTTTTCTTGCCTGAAAATGACTGCTAAGATACCAACTAATGAGAATCTCATACTGAATTTTATCATAAAGACTCCTATGTTCTAGAGGGTGTCTTCAGATAACATATAAGCTATTTTTTACTTGATGAATTCATACTGAAACTACATAGAGAGCAAAGTATTTCTTTTTTTCTCGAGAGATTAGAAGAAAACAATACTATAATAGGTAATACTATTATCATGAATTTGAATACTTTAACTTTGTCGATTCAGCATCGGAACTGACAATGAAATCCTTTACTGAAAAGGACGATATAGTGATATGTATGTACTGTATTGGGGGAGAATCTTGACCTACATTTAAAATCTGCATGTCCAGTTTGTAGGAATTTGGAAAACTATGTAAAGTAGAAGGTTTTCACATTACTGTGTACATGCAGAATCAAGACATTTGGAGTAAAGAGATCTAGTCTAAACCTATGGAGTTCTTCTTCCTACTCTAAAACAATTCAAATAACGATATTTAATTTAATACATGATATTCAAAGATTGCTAGAAACACAGGCTACTCTAGCAGAAAAAAAATGACCAAAACATGTAACCAATCAGATAATTTCAATGAGTGAATATGCATTGATATCGAAATAAAATTAAAGAGAGAAGGAGAAAAACACAATACATACAAAGGGCAGTTACGGGAGGTAGGGAACATGAAAACAGAGAAATTACTATTACGGGAATTCTTATTAGTCCCCTAAGAAATCCAGTCAAAGTGTGATTTATTCCCCGGCCCCCCAGTACATTTCCTGAATAAATCAACCTTCTGAAAATCAGCTTTGGCCTACTGCCACCCACTTGCTTCATTTGCTGACTTTTCATACTCAGCACTTCACAACTCTGTAATGCCTGTTGATATGACAGGAATTTAAAAGGATGAACAGATATTAATGAACTCGCTCAAGAATATAGTATAAGTCTTTAATGAAAAGTAAGGTTACTCCAGAGTCAGTGTAAAATGATTGGCACTAGGGACCAGATTCTAAGCCCACAGACCCCTAAGCAAACGTCAATCTTTTCACGTCTTGCTTTTATCTCTTTAAACTTCAAAATATATGTTTCATATTATCAGACTGGATACTTATGATTATAATCCACTTAGCAAAATTAAAGAGAAATATTGTAATGAGGAATAGCAAAAAAAAAATCACCCTGTTAACATTTTTTATGTATATAGTTTTAAACACACTTACATTAACAGCTGAAGAATGGAATTTTAGAGACAGGAATGGCACAAAGAACCAAAAGAGGCTCTAGCCTTGTCCCATTGTAGCAAGTGAAAGTTTGAGTGACCACTGAGTAAGACAACCACCAAGAAAAAACCTGAGTCCAGCATCCCTTCCAGACCCTTCAGGGAGGGCTACAGAGCTGTCTTCTCAGACACTTTCAGGAAGATTCGTTTGTTTTACTCTACTCACATTCCAAGCTAGCAGGAAGGACAGCAGCCAACCCAGCTCTAAAAAACATACACACAAAACTACTGAGACATCATGGCACAGAAAACATAGTTGCTTTTTTAAGCTCAGTGGCACAGCTCCAGTTATCTTCCAGATCAGACAAATTGAAGCAAACGTGAGAGGTGCTTCCATTAAGCCAATGGGCCCAAATTCCAAGTATATATGAACAGAGATTGTGATGTAGCTCGTATCTCATTATGGATCCCTTTCCTAAGGCAGCATATCTTTATTCAGAATTTTACATTGCTATCTATATGATGGACTGGAATTCTGAAAACTCAATTGATTGTAAAGTAAAAATTCCTTATCACAGAAGGCAAGAACACTCTACACAAAAGGAAACTCCATGCTCTGCTAATAACTAAACACAAACCTGCTGAACTTTTGATCATGTAAAGGAATCTTACATTGTTTCTGAAGCTCATTAAATAAAAACTCCTGTAGAGTTCTGGGTGTGTTGGCTTAACTGCAGAGATTTTAACTGTGGTTCTTCCTGAAGTGTCCAAAATGACTTATGAAACACTCTTATTGTTACAAAAAAACCCCAAACAATAACAAAAACCCCAACCCCAAATAAGCCAACAAATAAAAACCAAAACACAAACAAAACAGAAAGCCACTGCAGCCTCAGGAGAACAGCTAATTTTCTTTGCCTTCCCTGTATGCATCATGCATCCTTACAGAATAATGGATGCACTCGGAGCTGCTGGTGTCAGGACGCGTTGTTAACCATTGCCAATTATCTCTGTTTCCACTAGAGGGAATGGAAGTTGAAAGCAGCTGGCACTGCGAAAGACTGGAACTTTAAATTAGGCATAAATTGCAATGCAGTAGACAGAAATTGCCATCCTAACGGTCTTAATAAATACTGGCATGTATCGAAGTGCCCACTACCCACTGCCTTCCACAATGCAAACAGCCCAGCACTCCCTGGTTGCCACGGAAACCACAGGATCACTCCCATCACACCGTACTCCCATTTTAAATTCTGCTGCAGCGATGAAGCATCGTTTCTACTGCACAACAGCACATGTTTATTACCAAAGAGTTCTGCTACTACATCATCACATCACAAGGTCACAAAAATAAGGAAATTTACAACACATAAAAAAAAATCAGTGTAATTTTCAAGTGTCTGCCTTACAGATATCAATATTAGAAATAGTCTCCTATGAATAGAAAAGTGCCACCAACATTCTAGGTGGAAAAAAAATACACACCACTCCTTCTTTACTTTTCTGTGAGGAAAGAAAATATATTCCCAGTTGTTTAATACATAAGATTTTATGAAATTCAATGTTCCAGACTGCCTGTACGGTGTCATTCTTGCACACTTGTAAAAAAAAAAGGTAAGGCACAGAATACATTGTGGTAAGTTATTAAAACCAGTATTACACAAAAATAATGCATGCTTGCTATACGAGACCCAGGAAGCCTAGATATTGGTACTATAATCAGCTTCTCATATTCCATGGTCATGAACTGCTGTGCTTGTGACTCCTCTAACAGAGAAGAGCAGCTGAAAGGTTGAGCGGAAAGCATAACGTAAACTTAGCACAGCAAAAGAGAGAAGAACTATGGTCAGCATACACCTTGCTATCCATTCATCAGCCATCTCAGAATTTACATGATTTGTTATAGAAAGTTCAGGTCACATCTAATAGCAACAATGATTTTGAATGGAATGAACATGCCCTTCTCTACAAGCATTTCTAATGTGTCATCCATTTCTATTTTTACAGAACTATAAAAAAAACCCATTTCTGCTACTAAGGGTTAAAACCTCCTTTGGTCTATCACACAAAAATATACCTGTGTGTGAAGAAGTGATGATAGCTCTAACAGGGCTTTAATTACTTGAATAAGTAGATTGCAGTAAGTAGCATGAATAACAAGCTTGGATAACAAAAGCACTGCAGCTATTCTAAGTCCTCCTCAACATTATTTTTTTTTTCAACACTGTAACAGATTTAGCATTTCAACACACATACTAGACATGTATAATACTTATTTACTAACTGTTCCCCATTCTATCCCTCCACTCCTAGTGGGACTTCTAATCCCCCAAAACAAAGTAATTGAGCTCAGAACTTCAGACATTACTAATTTTTATATACTTGCTGTATTTTACAATCCGTGTAGCTTCCGGAATACCTCATGTGTTTGCTGCTTCTCTTGAGTTCCTGTGATGTCCCATGTTAGAAGACACTATATAGTATAACTCTTTGATGACATGCCTCAGAGCTTAGGACAAAATCCCCAGGCACCCTCTACTTAAACCACCTCACCGAAGAATCGAACAGTCTGATCTTTTATACCGATGATACAGCATGATTAAAAAAAAAAAAAAAAAGAAATAAATTGGTTACTTGTGATTCCCTTCTTGGTGTATGAAGTGTTAAATTTCTCAGAACAGCAGTCCAAGAAACAAAAATTTTAAAAATAAATAAATGGAGATGCTACCTTCAGATTTCTAATAAAGCATGAAGCAAAAAGGTACAAGTCGCAAAACAGCCCCATCTTCAGAATCTTGTAGCCTCCAAACACAGTCTTAAATTCTACCTTGGGAATCAATTTGGCTTTTCTAAAGAGGTGTTTTAAAAATATAGTCAGAAGCTGTTATACAGAGGCTCATAAGCTTACTCAGATGGCAAAAATTCTGGATGCAAATCCGTCCTTCAAACAGAGAATATCCAGGCACATATTCTCCCCCCACATCTGAAGGAAGAGCTTTAACCTGAACATGACATTTCTTACAGTGAGGAATCCTTCCCACCACTTACACTGTCACAGTGTTGTGGGTTTTGTTTGGGTTTTTTTTCCCTGTCTTACTTCCCCCCCTCCCCCTGACTGCACATCACCAAAACGGGTTTATGTGTCTCTTCCTGATTAATCTACCACCTGATGGCAATTATATTCAGCAGGGAGAGAGGAAATGATACATGAGAAGTAAACTAAATTGAGGGCAAAATATGAATCGAACCAATACTCCCAACTTCCTGGTCAAATATCCTAACCAAAAGGTTAGGACATAAGTGTAAGGTACTTTCTCCACTCCAACCCCATCTTTGCATCTCAACAAGAGTAGTCTGTATTTTACTTACATTCCTAACAGAATTTCTTAAAGGGCAAATTGTTGATCCCTCTCTGTATAGGCAAGGGTTAAGGGCTAACATGATCAGACAAGGCAGTACTTACAGAAAGAAAATTCCTAGTACTTGATGTAAAATAATGAGATACCCACTGAAGTACTCGGCATCTGGCTGAGCAAGATTCTATCAGGTTTTCCACTGTGGAGCTTTGCATCTACCTAAATCAGAAATTGAAATTTCTTGCCCAAGAGCTTTACTAATCATTTTAGTAAATTGGCTAGAATGAAGTCTTATTACAGTACAAGGTCTGCAGTACAGCTAGGGAAGCCTTACCAGCACTGAATCAGTTGAGTGCTCTGTGTTTACACTTTCTACTTCCACCCTGTAACTCCAGAGCCGGCAGAAATGGGCTATGCTTCATGCAGATCTCACAGTACAGTTTCCTATCCATCCCTACATTTCCCCATAAAATACATTCTTCATAAATATTCAGTCAATGGCTCTGTGTGACAGAGAATTTTGAGCAGTACTCACTAAACAGAAGCCTTTGCGTTCCTGGTATCGTTACTGTTCATTTGCACAGCATTAGCTGAAAATTATAGCGTAATCTAAAAGACAACCACCTTTACACCACCAACAATTCAAAGTTATAAAAAAGTTCCACCTTACCTATCCCACTTCTAAAAAAAGCATACATGCACAAATGAAAAAAAAAATTCTCCCATCTCCTGGGGACATGGCCGATACAACACAGCACTCCTTCACAAGATCAAATACTGGATTTGCTGTTAATGCCTGCAATATACAAGGGCTGCTCCAGCTCAATCAAATGCAATTTGAAATGTCATTGAAACTCTGCTTTCCCATCAGAGAGTGGCTCACCAGACGCCAAGGCTCTGAAAACATATCTGCAATCAGCAAAAGGTTAAGTACAAAGATTGTCCTGTTACACATAGCAAGGGGGACAGAAGGCTCTCCCAGGGTAACAGCTCCAATCCTCCTGACTATCCTCTTCCCAATAAACTCCCCCACCCCAAAGCACTCAGGCCATTTGTCAGGCAAGTATTAAGAAAAAGCTGGTTTTCAGCACAGAAAACAGCCTCACTTGTTTCTCCAACATAGAAGACTGAAGTGTGTTGAAAAATATTCCATTCTTATCACTGTAAGGCAAAATACTGAATATATATAAAATATAAGGATAATTTCTAGTAAGAAGTAACTCAAAAATAGAACAGGGATTAACTTTCTAACACTCTCCAGCATCCCTTTTTTGATGAATTATAATATCCTTAGTCTACTATATCACTGCTTCACATTAACAAATGTGCTAGAACCTGAAACTGTGTCCCTAAAATAGTTGTGTTCTGATACCAAAACCAAAATATTTTCCCATGTTCTAGAGCAAAACCAGTGATTCCATTGTCACTGTTCATGGGATAATTTCTATAAAAGAAATGCTAAAAAATGTTGTTCTTCTATAACTGGAAATGTATTTGGTCAAGTATGCTCTAGTTATTGAAGTAATTAAACTTATTACTTAAAAAAAACTGTACAGGAATGTGGTGTTCATAGCTTTAAATAGGGGGGAAATCAAAAATTATGATACACATGCATTCAGTGTTGGCTGTTCACTAAAACAAGCAGGTGTTGATGCTCATCTCAAGCTTCAAGAATCAAAGAGCATTCAGGAAGTTTTGACACATTATGTAAAACATTTACTGGTACAAAACACTAATGTCTGAATTTATGGCTCAATTGATCATTATTTTTATTGTGAGGTTTCCAGTATAGATAACCCACTTAAAGGCAAACTACAGGTTGCCTTTTTCTGCATGTTATCATCTGTAAGAAGAAAATACAAACAAGTTGAAACCAGAGCAGATTTCTGAATCGCTGCTTATTTTGTCCTTTACCTTTAATGATCAAATATAGTAATGCAACAGACAAAAAGGACATCTATGTGCAAGTGAAAACATTCTACTGAACTACTCTTCCAATGTATGTATGGTTCCAAGACTTAGAAACCAGTTATTTGATTAGGTAATCACCAATGCAGCAGTTTGAAGTGCCTGAAAATTTAAAGATGCTTTTTGGCAGCCTCTTAAATTTACATACGTTCAAGAACTTCCACGTGTAAAGCACATCATACTTGCAGAGGCTCTGCAAGTAGCTGCCTGCTACCAAGCAATGTCAGATTATATATCTATTGTTTTTACCTGAGACAATAGGTATAGTCAAGAATTTGTAGGTCTTTTTCCTTTCTTTCCAAAATCCTCATCCTCACAGCAGGGTTTCCAGAGCACCATCATCATCATCATCATCACATAATAGAGAACAAGTATCCTTTGCTGCCTTAAATCATTCCTCCATACATTCTTCTGTAAGACAGCATGAAGGAAGCAGGCAAACTGTAGCTGTTCAGTTTACCCTCAGCTTCTCCCTCAAAGGAAGAGCATTTTTCTGTAAGGGTGCTAGCTACACATCACAAATGTTGCACAGCCACAGTCCTGCTATGAACATGGTCACTGTGGAAGATGTCAAGCAGAATGGACTAAGAGTGCTTTTACTTACACTGACTGCCGGCCCTCAGAGCTGCAACACACCTTGACAGGTATGTTCACAGACAGAGAGGTAATCTGAAGTAAACTTTAAGACCCTACCCTTATCTCAACTTCTCAATTTAAATTCACCTGGCCATTCAGTAAAACCCTCCATGAGGCATCAAAATCCAGGGCATAAAGTTGGCCCATGGCTGGTCAGCCTCAGAGATTCCTTCTGCCTCCGGAACCTGTGCACACTCTCCAGCTCCATGTAAAACTAGTTAGCTGTAACTCCCGAAGACTATTTCTGCCTTCCTCACCTACACTGTCTCTAGTGTCCAGAAAAACAAAGGAAATCTTAAAAAGTCTCCAAACCACTTCCTAGAAGGCCTTTGACTCCTAGAAGAAAAAGATGGAAATAGAAATCTAGATGTGAGCTATAAACTGTGAAGACAATGACTGCAAAGAGTTAAGTCTCATTATGCAGAATCCTGCACAGAGCTGACCAGCCTCTATTGATCAACTGCTACAGCTTCATGAGAGCAGTACACAAATTCTCCCCAAGTTTCCCTCTCACAAAGAAAGAAGCAATTGCTTAGTATCTTCTGTTTCCCAGACAAAATATTTCTTCCCTCAACTGGGTAGATCTCCTCAAGGCTGGCAACACATACCACATAGTACCATGAAGTCTCAACAGCATAGTCACCTCACACCAAAGAACAAGCTTAATTTATCCAGCAGAACAAAATTAAGTAATTGATTTTCAAATGAGACTTAAAGATGATTTACATGTAATGTACATTAACTAGCATTAGTATGCCCAAGAGATATTTAAATAGATTATTGTGAAAATTAGTACATGGAATCAGTGGTGTATTATATCTTATGCAAGGAGCTAGTGCTAATTCATTGTCCTATATGACCTCTTAAATCATCTCCCATCATAAATCCAAAATCTTTTTTCAAACTGTGGCTAGTGTGAATCTGTATGTCACTCAAGCCTAAGTTAGGCAAAGAAAATCCATCCCTTTATTCTTCTTCCTTCTAAAACGGTAATCAACTATAATACAATTCATACATCTAAAAAAATTTCTAACTCCACACTTAACTGTTCTGCATTCTTTTCTAAAAATCACTGTGAAGTAAAACACTATTCTAAGACCTTGACAATCTACCTTCTATAAATAAAACAAACATCCTATACTTTAAAATAGATCTGCATGCAGAGTTATATATAATTATTACATTACAGCTGGTAGTTTTTTTTCTATTACATATATACAATGACTGAATAATCCCTCAGATTAATCAGGTAGGTTAGTTTGGATGACACCACAACAAAAGTTGTATTATTCATAGGAAAAATAATCCCTGAAGTTCATAAATATTTAAGCCATTCCAAATGTCTTGCAAGTAAATATGAAACAATGTAATATTTCTTAATTAAATCATAAGAAAATTAATTTCATACAGTTTGAATGTAAGTCATAGGAAACACTTGTTATTTACATATACTAACACAATGTAATATTAAGATCTGTGCCTTGAAATTATAACAACATGATTTTTTTTGTGGAATTAAGATTTCCAAGTCATTGGGAGCAATAAGCTAGCAAAAAAAACCAAACCAAAAAACCACCAAGAAAAAAAAAAAAAGGTAGTCTCTGTAACTACAAATAGCAGACTGATGATGGGACTAGTTTTGGATGCTTTTAACAACAAACTACATTTCTCATTGAAAATTACTTTCATGCTGCATCATATGCTGCAAGGTAATGGGCAGACTTGCAGGTGAGAATGCAGAGATGCAGAAAGAGCTTGAAGTTCTTTTCCTGACCAAAGAAATTGTGATTACTAGCACTAACGAAGGAAACAGGAGTGGCAGAATTCAACATTTCACAGCATTAAAAGGTGTGTTGCACGGTAAAACAATATAGTGTTCATTCACTCATATATAGCTATTGTTCAGAATATTTTAAGCTACAAATGCAAACACAAAAACTTGAATATTTTTTTTAAAATGTAATTATTATCTCAGTCATATCTTTTTGTATCTCTTCTCAGTAAAAGACAGAGAAGGTTTGACTTGCAATTTTGCATAGGATTCATTTTGTCCAAAACTAGCTTGAGGGGAAATGATGAGCAAAAACATTTTGAAAAACAGCTACAACCTTATAAAAGAACTCTCTGAAATAGTTTAGCAAGAATTTAGATGTTCTTGTTTTAATTATTTAGCTATGATAAATGCCAAAATGTTACAAGACACAACAGTTCAAGAATACAAAAAGCTTCCTGTCTATGGACCACATTCCTTTTTTGGAGTTTATCTTAAAGTACAACTGTACTCAAGCAGCCCTTTTTACTTCTACTTACAGTGACTTAAAAAGTCACTAGAGATATTACTTCTAAAATCAGCAATGAATGAACTCTGGACAAACACATCCAGGACAGATGGAAGCCCAAAACTGGGAGGCCATTTTCATCTAGCCCAGCGCCAACTACTGTCATTACTTTGTTTCAGGCAGCAGTAAAAGCCATCAACATGCTGGAAGGTGAACACGGGTGCTAAAGGGCTTTTAGTACTTCAATATCAGATTTCAGTGTTACTGAAAACTGACTTGTCATTTTAGGCACACCTGGATGTGCTATTAAAAAAAGTTCATAAAACAAGCAAGGAAAAAAAAAGAACAAAACCTTAAATTAATCCAAAAAAAGCAAGTGTAGGAAAAAGTCTTGACCTGATCAAGTGCCTCATTATCTATTAAAGCTCCCAGCTGAAAGCTCCCAGTGAAATATGTAGCCTGAGTTTGCTCTTCAATCCCTGACCTTGATCCAGTGCTGTTAAACTAGGCAGCCTTCTATTAAGAATGGAAACCCAAACATGAGGTTTTCAAGACATTTCAAGCATAATCCAGTGAGTCAGAAAGTCAGTTGTTATAAAGCCTTAACTCCAAAATAAATCTCCTAAAGCTAATTAAGTAAAAGTTACATGAACTTGTATTCCTGGATAGAATGATGAACCAGCATTACTGTTTTCTGCATGATGTACTAGGCATAGGAAAAAAAAAGAAAAAAAAAAATCTTTAAAATTCTCTGCTTGGTACAACTAAATGCCCTTTGAACTGCAAAAAACAATCTGTAGTCTCCATTTTAATTTCCTGTTTTCCCTCATTAACCTACATCCTTACCTCTTGACTGCTGTCTCATTATTTTGTGTTCTACTTTCGTTCCTCTTCCAGTGTTCCTCAAATGACGAAACTGGAAGTAGAACAACCTAACCCACTAAAGACAGGGAATGAGATGAGAATGATAGGCACTGCTGCACCACCATTTCCCTGCATCATCCAGGACTGCTGAGGTAGTTTGAGGTACTTCTGCAGGATTAAGCAGTCATCTCGTGCTCACCATACTGAGAATATTGCTGCTTTTGCATACTCTGCTGACAGGGCTGCTGTCCCCTGAAAGTCACATACAAAATTTAACACATAAAAAATTTGAGAATAGGAAATGTAAATCCATTGAATCTAATAAACTCTGACGCTACAGTTTCGTAGCTAATCTTTTTTGTACATTTGTAGCCCTGCACAAAAATAGGCCTTTTGTTGACTTTTTTTTACTAGCCCTATGAAGCCTCAAATAACTCTTTTATTTGTTTGTTTTAAAAACAAAGGATACTAGTTTGCTTGATTTATCAGCGTCTTGTAACAGACAACAACATAATGATAAACTGCATCATCCTTTATCATAAAATGGGGAAAAGTATCTTATCCTTTTGGGAACCATTCACAATCCTACAATGCAAAAAAGGACAGTTATTGCAGTAAAACAGTGAAATGTATCATAATGTAGTTCATCCTCTATCTTAATAAAGATCCTTCTGAATTGTTTTGGGCTACAAAAATATTCACATGTTCAAAACCAAGCATCTCTGGACATACAGCAAACACATTAGTATGTGACAGCCATACAGCATCTTTCATCTGAGGCTCTCATTACTAATGCCCATGTGAAACAATTTTATTATTCCTATCCCATTACTTGATATATACAAAATTTAAGATGACACAGTAGCTGATTGATGGGAGAGAACCCAGAAGTTCTGACCACCACTTCTGGGAGCTAGTAAAAAGACATTATTCTCTCAAAGCAATTATACTTCAAGTAGCTTCTCACATTCTTAATACATCAATTAAGGCAAGTTTTTCATTTCAAAAATAAATTATTACAGAAACAAATAAAGAAAACATAAGTGGAAAAGAACTTTTTCATTTCTGTTTTTTAACCTATAAATTCAAGTTTCAAGTGTCTTTCCAACTTTCTTTTAGACAAAAGCAAAACTAGTTCTTATTTGATTACACCTCAGCTCTTCAAGAGAGAAAAAAACCCCCACAAACAGAGCAACATACATTTTATTGTTACTTAAAAAACCCAAACAAACACAAAAATGCAAAAACTTGTTAAATTACTCAAAGCTTTAATGACGTACTGACTGGCTTAATGTCACACTGCAGTGACAGAAGACCAGGAGTCTAATACATCTTCAGAGTCACTCATTTGAAACAGCTAAGCTGATTTCTTATCATTCTCTTGAAGTATTTAATTTTATTTGTGAAATCCCGTTCAGAGACAATCTAAGGGAAAGGAAGGAGAACATGCTGCTTCTACCCTTAGACTGCCAAGCATAACACATGTGATTAATTAGAAAACGGGTTTCTACTTTACGGTTCTGAAGTTCCAAAATGCTCCCCAACCTTTTTTTAAAAAAATAAAAAAATAAAAAAAAAAGGCAACACAAGACCCTAGTTATAGAAAGCGTGGAGGCATAATTTTTCCTAAATAGTAACTGCAATAATGTAATAGAATAACCGAAGAACAAAATAACATATCATATTTAGGAACCCTCTTACAAATTGTCATTCACAAAAAAAACCTGCAGTCATCTTCAAATCACTACTGAGAGCTTAACATGTAAAAACGGGCAACCTCCTGAAAAGTATGCCTGTGTGTCCTTGGTGGTGACTGGTTGACACTGTCCAGCACATTCTCACTCAGCTTGATGTAGGACACACCTAAGCAAGACATACATCATCCACAAAGATAGAGAATTTCCACACTGTGGTATTTATTAAGCAAGGTAGATACAATAACTTTGTCTTCTGCTGAAAAAGAGGTTTTGTCAACTGGAAAACTACTGAATTTTAAGATATCTCATATTTCTCCTTCATTTCAGGATTTCAATCTGTTCAACAGGCCTTTTAGAAATCTAAAGTTTTAACTGGAGTTGCCTCTAGCTGCAAAACATCTTAAAAAAGTGTCTTATTGTTACAACTTTCTGATTGTCATTTGTATTTGGAAAACTTAAGATTGTGTATTTTAGAAATAACAGATCTATGGTAACAAATGTGCTTAAGTGCATGATTGCATAAAAGTCTGGTTTAGGAAATGTCACTTCTGTCTAAAATACTACTAGTTTTTTACAGTCTGTACTGAGGAAAAGATTCTTCATTTGGACTCTGGGCTATATTATTTGCCATTAAAACTTCACTTTTTAAAACAATCATAGTGGTTACCATCATAGCTACACACATAAATATTCAATTATGTCTCTACAGTGCATATAAGTAAAAGCAAATCCTCTACAGACCTTTTGCTCTTCAGCTAAATCTTCCAGCTTTAGAATAGATGTGTATAATCCATTTGTTTCTAGTTAGGCAGACTTTTCACTTCAAAATATTCAGAAAAAAAAAGTCAGACAATGATGACTTGATACTTCTAAACCTTGTTCTCTATCCAGAGAGCTCATACTTGACAGCATTAGTGAAACCTTTCAACAAAAACAAACAAACCCTCATCCCTGTGCTCAATCAGTGGCTGTTAATGGCTTCCAAACCCATTAGAGAACATTAGGATATTTTAATGTTGCAGGGGCTAAAGTAAGTCTTCCCTGAATTTATTTCACTGTATAACGTTGCACTTGACCTTTTGTGTCCTATCATATAAAATTTTTATTTGTATTCTATCAAATTTTACTGAGAATGCCTTGTCTTGTTTGCATTATTAGAACTGCGTACTATTAAAATCCTTTTATAGTGAACTCAGGCTTTTATCCTTTATGGTCATTAAAAATATAGACATTCTTAATGCACACATCTACATATGCAAGGAATCATACTTCTCCCTTTTATTATAGTGCCTTAGGAAGCACTATAGTGATGAAAGTCTTTTTATTATATGGAAATTTGCAGTGCACATCAAATTGTATAATAAGGTCATTTTTTTTTCATTTGGCATTTCACTATTGAATCTTCATTTTTAAAGAGCTCCAAAAATGTGCTAATTTATCAGTGTTGGAGTACTCCACCTATTCATAAAACAGGGAAGGGCCAGAAAAAACAGGGGTTCGAATTCCACGCAAACTGGAAGAAACAGTTTTCATACAATGCTCTCACAGGTCTGAGATCATGACATATGGGTTACTGTCATATACAATATCACTAATTGGCAACAGATTCTGTAATATTCGGATCTATGTAGGAGATAGCTATTGTGACTTGTCTGCATCACTAAGCCACAACTGTGGACTTCAGTTAATGCCAACAAATATATAACCAACATCAAACAACTCACAAAATTCACCTTCTACCATTTGCATAACTGGTATTTTCATGGTCTGAAATAATAAAATCTAAAGACATTTTGTATTATATTATGCTATTAAAATGTGAGAATCCTCTGAAAGAGGGGTTCAAGAAGGAAAAGAGCAACCACTGAATTACATGGCTTACATGACTGAAAAGCTTGTGTGAGTCAAACACTTCTGAACACTTCAAGTTCTGCTATGGAGAGCATTTGAGTATGACAAGAACAAAAGGTTCCAAGTCATATTTAAAAGAAACAGATTTCTACCAGACATACTGCTTCACGTGTCTGTATACATATTCTTCACTCCTTTATCTTCCTATATATCCTGACATACATAATTGTGCCTTGACTGACATGGCAATGCATTGAAACAGTAGTTCTCTTTATTATAAGACAGTTTGAATTAAAGAACGACTTGCAAGACTCCTACAGACTAACATCATTTTAGGCATTACGCTACAGGGTGACTAATGTCTCTAACAGATTTTTCTACCTTCTTACCAAGAGATTATACCCCTTTCCCTAAAACCACACAGGAATTCTTTTCTTTCCCAGTATCAAGTTCATTAAATTCTAATTACAGCACCATTTTCCACCCTCATGCTTCACTCTTAGGCTACACAGTCAGACAGACTACTTGTCTCTCCGAATAAACACCTGGATTCAGCAAGCTGCATTTGCTGCCAAGGAAGAAAGGGTATGCACAGTGACCCAAGAACTCTACTACAGTCAGATCAGATGGATTTGTGTCAAGCTGCCATTTTGGGTTTGATGTTAGACAGCTGCTCCCTATGCTGCACTCTACAAACTACACATTCGGTACCAAAATGGCACAGGGTCTAGCATTCTAGAAATATATAAAACAGACAAACCTTAAAGTACAATGATATTCCTTTACATAATCTTTAGCCTACTTCACCATTCCATTAAATCACAGATGACAGGTGATGTAGACATTGCTACCAATTTTTGTAATGAGCAGGACCAGCTTTATCAAAATACTTCTTTTATTATGCTGTCTGTTGTTTCTTGTTCTCATAACTAAATGTACTGTGATTTAGAAACAAAAGATTTACCTATTTATTTAATTAGGTAAAGACAAGAAGAGATGCCTTGAAACCCAAAGTACACCAAAATATTTGAAAGACACCAAGCATCAAAAATTAAGCAATGTTGGATCAGAGTTTAACCCATGCACATCAAGAACAGTCCTTTTACAATCCAAACTTCCCTCTCCAGTTACCTTGGTTGGTGAACAAATTGATAAAACTATCCTTAGTAACTTAGCATGCGCCTAATGAGAAGCCTACAGGGTTAATAGATGGCTTTCCCCTTAGGTCACCATATTTTAAAGAAAACTCATCTAAATTCATTTCCCAATTCTGACAGGCTAATGGGGTCAGATGGACAGTTGATGGTATCGGGCTTGAGGTACTGCTAAAAAAGTAGCAGTTCTCATTTGACTGGGGAGAGGGATGGGGCATAGTTCCAATTGAGGCACTTTGTAAAGGCTTTCAGATCAGTCAAAAGAAAAGCAAACCCACGAAGAACCCCAAACAAACAAAAAAACCCCCATCTCCCAGTCTTTCCTGGGTATCCAATAAGCTTCAAAACCAGCATACTGCATTATACTGCCGGTATTCTCAATGTTGAGCACAATTATCTTGAAGTGTATGTGAATTTGTTTTCATTAAGTTCCTACAATTTTATAGTCAAACCACATATGAAAACACCTTTCCAGAATACTTCTGAGAATCTTAAGAATAAATAAAGGAAACATTACACTAATCTAGAGACCACAATAAATACCAAATGCAAGTACATTAACCTCAAGATTTCTTTAGTTTGGTAAGAAATGTTAACAAGATGTACACAGACTGTTTACTGAGGAGTACTTAAAGACAACATTAAAAAAATTTTCTTTTTCACTAGCAGGAGATTGCTAGGTCTTCCAAAACAATTCTATGCAAGAATAGTATTTGATCCTTAGTGAACAAAGAAAAATTATGCCAGGTGCTCCATTTTCCTATCTGTGGAAAGACAAGAAGGTGACTGATGGGGAAAAAGGGTTAGGAGAAGGAAAATCACTCAGAGAGGAACAACTACAAACCAAGGACGAAGTTCAAGTTTGCTGCCTGCCTCTCATTAGAGCAACATTTCTTTAAAGACTTTTCTTTCTTACAAAAACTAAATCTTCGGAAAGGAACATCAATTTTTTGCTGGACTATTCCTACTAGCTTGCGGTCTCGTTGCCAGCCAAAATAAAACCAAGATCTGAATCTCAATAATGACATCTTAATCTTGGGGCTGTGCCCCAGCTCATATGGTAAACTAATTGCTTAGTTTGTAAATATTCAAGGCAAGTTCTTGGATTTCAAAGGATTCACACTCCTGGAAAATAATCTGGAGAAATAACTCAGACTTATTTCAAGTGATCAAAACCTGACAGAGAGAAATATGGTTTTGTTGCTTTTCTTCCTATGTACAAGAACAAAAAATAGTGGACTCTTCCACATGATATGGACTATATTTCTCTCTTATCTATTAATACTTGCTGCAGTCTATGGTGAAAAGAACTGTAATGAGATACTGCCTGGAAACTGAATGATGCACAGACAATTGCAGTGGTTTTTTTTTACAAGTCAAGGTTTTTTTACAACTTTCCTTTGTCCAAGTTAATATTACCATTGCACGCACTTACTACAGCAAAGAGAATACAGAGGAATGAAAGAAAACCATGAAGAAGAGTAAAATGAACATGACGAATTAATTTAAGAAATTTGTTATTTGTAACTCACAAGGACCACAGACATGCTTTGCCTCAGAAGAATGCTAGGTTACAATCAATATTACTTTCATATCGTTTGGAAATACTTCACAATCATTTTGAAAATAGACAATAAACTGTATGTAAAATGTTATACCTTCTGCTGCTCAACAAGGAGAAAAAGGTGGTCCATCAGACTGCAATGTAACTACTAACGGTAAGACAAAGATAGCATCTGTGAGCAGAACAAAGCGCATGAGATTATTTTTCTCTTTTGGCATATGCATTAATACTGCTCTTGAAAAAAAATATAACAATGTAACAAATAGATGGATTAAATTAACACAAAATGACATTCTGCAAGATTACATTGGCCAGCTAAGTCACAGAAAACACCTCACAGATCCATTAGAAACCAAAGGCAGTCTTACAGTTAAGCCTTAAATTAGCTGGTGTTGTATGAGAGTGCAGTTAATACTGGGAAAGACTCTAACATTGACAAATTATCCTTGAGATATTAGCTGACAAGTTTCAGCAGAAAAGGAAAATACAGTCTCCTTGGTTCTTCTAAAAATACTAACTATATTTGTATACTGCCTACCTCCAACTGGATTAACAATACCACCCATGACTTATCTGTATGGGAGTAAACTCAGTCCAAGGGTTGGATTTTTTTGGTTACAGGGTTCTGTTTTGGTTTTAATGGGGTTTGGGTTTGGACTGGGGGGGAAAGAGGGTGTTGGAGGTGGTAGTGATTAAACACCATTACCAGCACAACAGAATTTTAGTCATTACAAACATATTTAATGCCCTATAATTTTTCCCCTCCAATATACAGAAAATTGTTTCTTCTAGAAGTTCTGCTATTCACTGATGTAAGTCCCACATGGCAAAATAACTCTTAGGTCAAAGCTTGATTCAGTTATATAAAACAAAATAAAAAATTAAGAACTGCAGTCTTTCCAAATGAATGAATAACAAGAGCAGAGCGGCTTCTGTCATCTAGTGAAAAGTATAAAATTCTATTATACCTTCAAACTTACACATTACATACAAAGAATAATTTATGCAGCTTAATAATTTACAGCATAATTGTGATTTGTAAAACTGAATTATTGATGAAAGAATGCTATTCTTTAAAGGAATAATAAATGAGAACATTCACTCCTGCATGCCGCAGTTTCACCTTATTTACAGAATTCTTATTATACTCAAGCCTCCTCCTTAGGATGGTAATTACCCCAGGAGAAGGCTCTTCTCATTGAATGAGGGGCTACTGCCTGTGAAATAATGTGTACTTATACAACAAAATATATAATGCACTATCCATGTTTTCTTTATGAAACAGTATTTTTCCTACTCCCCACTGTTCACATCCTTCCATTGTTACCACTGATGTTGCTTTTTCAGATTTGCTCTTTGCACTTCACTCCATGTATTAAGACAGTTCCTACTGGACATATGATTTACTTTGCTTTAGAAGAAAAAAAAAAAAGAGTTTTCTTATGGATTAGTTCAGTAACTCCGTTCACCACAAGATCATGTGCATCGCAAGCAGCAGAAACTGAAATCCCTGATGGGGTCATGAAAAACCTTCCATGTGAGATCCATCACTAGTCAGGCAACCCTTTAGACCAAAAGCAAGACAGAGCACTGCAGGGGGAACACAACACACATGGATCTGAATCTGACTTAGAAGATGCCAACAAGAAGCCTGAGACACTTTCTAGTTCCTACTCCCTGTAGAGGTACTTTGCTGTTACTCCAAGACATGATTGAATGAATCCTGCAACTCTAGCTCTATACTGACCATCGTTCAAAGAGCAAGCTACCTGTCCTATCTCCGGCCTCAAAGCACTGTCAGGGTCCTGATCTGAATAATAACATCCCTGTTGCAAGGGGTTATTGGCATGCTGCCTTCTCCATGCTGGGCTCTATATTTCTTGCTAATTTAGTAGCCGTATTACCATCTTCCCCAGTATCTCTAAGTTTCTGGCATGTCCAGAAGCAGAAAGAGACAGGAAATATGAGGAAAAGAAAGGTAAACTCACAGGCACTAAACTTTTCCAGGAGTAAATACTACAGGTACTAGTAAAAAAAGCAAGAAAGTGATCCTTTCAGTACACCTAGGAGATGACAATATACTAGAAACTTGTCTGTCTTCATAGAGTAAAGTGCCTCAAATCACCTTAATGCCTTCTCCCACCAGTGTTAAGAACAACAGGACACTGGCCCAGTCTCTGGTAGGGCAGCCTTGGCTTTAGTACAGAGTCATTTTATCTGGATATCAACAATCCACGAGAGGCAGCATTAGCAAGCAAATTAGCTATACTTCACTCATTTAGAAATCTTTTACTCTGTTTTGAACCAACAAATCAATGTAAAAGAGTTTGAACACATGCCAGCACCTTCTGCCCTTGTTAAATAAGACATCAAATTCCAAGGACTAAAAAGCTAATTTAAGGTTTTGTTACAACTAGAAAATTTTTCTTCCTATGCTTTTTGAGCTATATATTTGACACTATTATGTGAAGATAGAATCCCAACTGTGAGCTTTACACCAAAAATATGTAAAGCTTTGATCACTTAAGAGCTGGAAGTAAATAAACCCATGAATTTCATATAAGAACTGCTTTTACATATGCTTGAAGTGATGTTTCAAAGGAAGGTAAATCTGCATATCAAAAATATTGCCAAAGCCATTGCAACAATATAAAACCATGTATTGTTTGCAAATTTTTAGTAATAATTCAATTTGGTTTAAGTTTGAATTAAAAGATTATCAACATAAATGTGATTTTTTTCCTTATAAACAATCATAATTCGCAACACTCCACACTAAGTCAACAGTATTACTTGCTCAGAGAGAAAGAGAAATGCAATTTAAAAGGTTTTTTCTTACAAAAAAAAAGTTTCAAATGATAAACACATACTTTATAGTCACATAAAGTAACTTGAAATGTCCATTACATCACAAAGGATTTTTTAATCTAAATGTTTTAGTTCCCTCCCAATTTGCAGAGTAACCCAGAAAAATGTAAATTCTGGCTTTAGTTAGTTCTATTATTGGGTTAAGCAACTTGGTCCACAGAGAGTCAGATATTAATTCCTTCTAGAGGTATACATGCATACCAACATCACAATACTTTATTCTCCTTTTAAATTCTCTGGCCTTCAAACACTCTAGTCTAAACAATCATACAGTGTTAATGGGAATATGTTGCTGAGGTCCCTACATGTATTGTTAAAATGATATATACCACTGAAATAACTACTCCTCTGTTGGAAAACCAACCAAGAGGACATGGAAAGCAAGTCTGTAAAACTGATGAGTTAACAATAGTGCCTGGTTCTCTTAGTTATCAGTGGGATCATAAAAAATCTCAGTTATTCTAACATTTTTACACACTGAACATTCTTCCAGCACATGTTTAATGAGTCCAGTGGACCTAGTCCTAAAACCCAGAGGATTACGTGAATAGCAGAAAAAGACATAATTTTTGTTTTTAGAATTTGTCCTCCATCTAACCATTTTCTCACCTTCAGCATGGTTTGGAACAGCAAGTTAACTTCCCTGTTTCTAAGAAGCCCTGAAGAGCACTGAAACATAAAATAGAAATTTTTTTTTTCCCGAGGCTCCCTAATATACCTGAAACCTGGTTGAAGTGATATTCACTGAGATGGTAAGTGCATATCCCTTCCTCTAATAGAATGTGTGTAGGGGCAGAACAGCTCATGCACCTGCCTTCCCCAGGAGGTGGCAGTGAATTTACAGCCTAGGGAGAAGAGACATGATGAAGCCCAAGAAACAGCACTAGATTCTGCCAATTACATTTCTGAGGTTTACTTCCCCCATTCACACTCAAGTTCACTTGGCCCCAAGACACTGAATATATTTTAAGGTTTTGTTAGTTCTTCCCTCTTTTGACTAACAGAGTGCTAGACTTTTTATAATTTTATAAATAATAAAACTTCAAACCTGTTAGAAACCTAAGTATGTTCTATTGCACACTTGCATTCTGAAAATTTGTAATCTTTCACCATGTGGCTGCTGTTACTAGTGACCTTTAATCTGCTATTTACCATGACTCAAATAAATTAATTGGATGAGGCTAAGCATATGAATTAAACACGGTTTGGTTTTGTTTTCTAGCCATTCTTGCAAACTGATGGAATGCGATGCACTTTGAGCAAGTGAAAAACCTAAAAACACCTAGGATGCAACAGTATCAATAAGTAGCATTGCTGCACTTGTTAACAGCTATAATTATTCATGGACTCAACACCCAAAATGAAACTATTAAGATGATAAAAATGCAGACCCAATGCTTTCAAAATACCTTCACTTTATAGTACAGAACATTTGTTCTCCTTATCACTTATCCTCAAAGTTTATCACCCATAATTTTATGGGTTTTTTCCAAACAAGATTTTATTTTGAAGAAACAGAAGGTATTTTTCAAGAGCAATATCCAATGAAATGCAATACATCACCAGAGAAAATCATACAAATCCAGGTTTACATTTATTACAGAAAAAAAGTGCCAGAGATCAACATTTACTCATCTTGAAGAGTTTTGTCTGTTGCTCTGCAGCTGCAAAAGAGGAAAAATAGACATAAAAGGAGGAATTTTAATCAAGGCACAACATTTTGTCAGCCAAAAAAGTCACTTTAAAAAAATGTTCTTTCCAAACTGTTGTAAATATATTTTATGAATACTCTGTCCTTAATAGTAATAAACATAACTGTACTAACAAACCTTCTAAGTGTAAGCATTATGTTCCCCATTAGTTCTAGACTACCTGCCATGTAGAAAAAGAGATTACAAGATTAAAAGCAGCCTCCCTGCACCCTCTATCTTACTTCTATTGTGACACAAACTTGTGAGGTGTACTATGCAATTAAATGTCTTGTTGCAGTGACACCTAGGTTTGGATTTGGCTTTTCTCCCCCTCCCTTTCACTGCTCACATAAAAAGTTATCTTATATTAAGGAACAACTGAAATTACAAAGCCTTTTGACAATGAACTACTTAAGCGTTTCAAGATCTTAAGAACAAAAGAATGATGCCCGGCCAATTCAGCTTGTTCAACTTCCCAGCAACTCTGGCATCACTTTTGCATGTGGAGTCACACAGCAAAGAGCAACTCTCCCCCTCTCATACAGGTAGGTGTAAGGAGTTACATAGCAAAATGCAAGGATGTGAAGGATGTTTCTTGGTTTATTGGGTTTTTAATATCCTAAGAATCAGTGTCATCTACCATGCGAGAAAACCAGCCTGTCTCTCCTTTCAACCCACTTTCCCTTCTTCTGGAAGAGGCAAGGATGCCAGTAGTGTCCCTCAGTTGTCAGTCCCATGATGTAGGCTGTAATAGCTGACTGATAAAGTCAAACTCTTACCTTTCTGTCACAGACAGGCTTTCCCTGGCATAATATTATCAGAACCTGAAAACCAGCAGAATCCTGAGATGAAATCTTACTGACACATTTTTCAGTAATTCATAGATCAAGTGTTTCTTCATGCTCCCTACAAGTTACAAACACACTGCTTTGATTATAACTCAATGCAAAATGCTTGAAGGTATTTCTTCACTGGGGTAATTACAAACGCACCATTGTAAAACCCAAACCCAAATTTTAGATTCAAATACAAGACTCCAAACATTGCTCCTAAGCTCTAACTTCTAGTAGTCATGCTTTGATCTTAAACTGCATTCCAGTTTATGGATTAAAATGAGTCAACAAAGATGACAAGAGTTGTCTGATTTCCTTGTCCATCCTCTATTTTTACACACTGTAATTGTTTTCCACACAGCAAGCCTATATTATAACTATTATTGTTTTGTAAGCTAAACAAAGAGGATTTTTTTCTTCGTCAAAACAGTAATTAATAAATATAAAACAAGCACTGTAAAACAGGTATGAAGCTTTTAAGGAGTGCTCTCAAATGCACTGTTTAAGAAATTACAACCAAAGTCTGCAAAGAGACAGCCAGGAATTTTATAAACCTCTGCTTCAGGGAGTGCTTTAATTTCTAAACCACAGGAAAATAATACAAAAGTTCCCAAAGTTCACCTGGTCTGGCTCAGCCTTGAGCTGGATTAGTTACTTAGAACCTGCTCAACTGTTTATCTTTGATAAACAGGAATAAAAAGAAAACATACTCTTAATTGCCCATTCATTGTGAAAATGCCAACTCACAATTTAAGTAAGTTCCTTAGTTCTCTCTCAGCTCAGACATCTGCATCCCTCTAATTCTCCACCCTCTTCCCCTTTATAGGATCAGGGACTGACATAATGCGAGGCTGTAACACACAGACAGGCAATTCAAGCATGGCATGATTTCTGGACTTTCAAGGTGAAAAATAAAAATAACCTTAATATTTAGCCTAATTTTATTAGGTGTGCTTTGTCAGAATGTGTGGGCTGTTCACAGCCCTTGCATTCTTACTATTCTATCTACCAAGTATGTAAGATGACTGAAAAAGAAATGGATTTACTACATAATCACCCATTACACCCACAGAAATCCAGCAAGTACCAGCTCAAAACATACAAAGGCTATATATACAGCTGTAGTCAAAAGTTAAATTCTCTTCTTCTGGTAATTATAGACAGTCTGAAATATGATACATATTTTATACTTCATTGAATTAGTTTACCCTGCTACTTATTTTAGAGAAGTAATCTAAACATAGCACTCCCCTTCCATGGTATTTTCTGTAGCCATTAACATCTGACAATACAATAATATGGTATTGTCTGTTCTGGATAAGAGTTAAGTATTTTACTTGCATTTTAATTCAACATGTCTTAAGCAGGAATAAACAGCCATTCCTCACTCAAGAGAGTGACAAGATTTATAAGGTGTAGTGAGGCACTTTAAAAGGTGACCTAACTCCTTACCATTCCCTCCAAAGAGTAATATTTGATCTGGCCTGACCACATTCGTCAAGAGAAAGAAAACAAGTGTTGTAGGAACCTGTAATAACTAAGGACACAGGCTTTCCAGTATGCAAGACATCAGTGGCGTACACACTCAAATCCCCATGAGCCACACAGAGCATGTCACATTGTGAAGATTTATCTGCAGCGCATACTGTGGGCCAGATTCTCACACATTTATGTAAACTTAAAATTTAACCAAATGTATGTCATTTGAATACCTATTTATATATAAAAATGGGCAAATTTCTAATTAGTTCCTTTTCACAGGGAAAGGCACCTTCCCCCCCCACCCCCCCTTCCAGTCAAATTGCTTGTATTTAATGTTTGGTTGAGGAATTGGTTGGAAAGGTAGCAAGACAAAAAAATATTTAAGGGTTTCCTCCCCACCCCTGCCCCAGAAACTTCTTTCTTTCATTCCTTCTGTAGGCGTTTTCTATTGCTGCATATTACTTTGGGCCTCTTTGCATATGCCAAGCTTTAAAACTAACCACTAAAGTCATGGACTATCTTCTGTGCTATTTCCTTGGGGTTTATTCTAGTATAACTACAATTTTGTAATGACTAATACAGTGTAATGCAGAACTGGCACTATGTTCAAGAGTAAGGATCACGGTTCTCTTATTCCAGACACCAGACAGAAAATCAAGGGCATCAGGAACAAGTTCCTACAGCACCTAAACTAACCACTGGTGTAGCAATCTCTCTTCATTCTTATCTTGTATGCATTTGTATGGATAAGGAAATGGTAATGCAATCATCAGCTGATACAACTCCCCATATCCAAGTAATGGAAGGACTCAAACAAGCAACAGTCTTTCAGAATAAGATTGGTGTGTGTTTCATCCAACCTGTCTGCTCTGTTTGGTTTTGTTGTTGTTATTGAAGGGAAGCTTAGAAAGCGAAACTTAAAGGCAGCATTCACAGATTTTCCAACACTGTCAAGTCACAAAAAAAAAAATACATGATGTATCCACGATGATACAATACTGCCTATGCAAGCTTACTTGATCCAAAGAGGCTGCGTTCACAACATACTTGCAGAATGACATTAAGATGACTCTGCACTGGTCACTTTTCTGTGATTTTGCCTGAAAGCATCTATGTCCTAACAAAAAGGGGAATGAGGGACTGTGGAAGAATCTGGTTAAAACAGCATATAACAAAGGTAAAACTACACACTGAATTATGAACAATGCAGCTTCAAAAGGTTGTAACAAAAAAGCAGCTTGAGGCCAGGCATGTGCTAATTAGGACATTTAGTTAAATACTTAGTTAAATAATATTAAATAGGTAGCTGGAAACAAGTAAAGGAAATTTATTCCCCTCCCCACATTAATATTATATGGTACCCAATTATAGACACAAAAAGTAAACCAGATTGCTGAGTTCTATTTTATGACAGCGCAGAATAGTTTAATTTTACCCTGTCTCACCCTTCTTATTAAGCAAAGATGGTCTGTCTAAAGAAAAGAGATGAAAAGTTATGTTCATGTATCTAAAAGCTGTATTTATAGCTAAGCACAACAGTAATACTGGAATGTTTTATGTAACTCTTCCATTGCTGCTTTTAAATAAATGCATTAATTTTATCTTTAATATGGTTGGATGAGTATGCTAACTCCAAATGTTTCCTGAGTTATTTGTTTTTTTCTTTCCCAAGGTGTGAATATCCCTAGCAATTGGGCCAGTGGGACATAAACTATTGCTCTGCTCCCCAGTAAATTATTCCAGCATATCCAGAGAAAACACAGCATAGCTCAGTAGAAGTCAGACTGCTTTGAAAACTGACATCAAGCAGGTCCTAAAAGGAAGAAGAATCTTTCAGGAAGCTATCATTTGGAGTGACTTGTCTTTCACCCTTTCTGTTACACAGCTCCCACCTGGGATTGAAGAACTGAGTCAGAGTGAAACAGAATTTACACTTGAAAGAATAGCTCAGATAGTCTTTACATTCATCATAAAAATCATCCCGAAGTATACATGTTAAAACAGAACTCACCAACATTGTCCTTTCAAATGCATTTTTTTGGCCAAATATTTCCCACAAAGAATTCTTCACTGAATCAAACAGATACAGCCACCTCTATAAAAGGTGAACTTACAGCTTTCCTTTATGCTTTCACAACTGATTTTCCCCTGAAGCATGCATCCCTGAGCACACCAAGCCCAGGGAAGCACCACAACACAACAGTCTATCGTATGCAAACATAAGGAAGCTAATGATTAAACAACATACCGTCTAACAATATTAATACATGAAAGAGCAGCATAAGCATAGTATTTTTTCTCTGCCTGGATGATTTATAATTGGAAGCAAAAGAAGAAGAAACCTCATTTAGTAATCGTTATTTGGTGGTTTACAGAAATGTTGCACCACACTGGCAAACTTAATCCTCACTTTCCTACAAAAAGACAGCTTCCCTAGTGGTTCTGAGCAAGGCAATAATACAGAGTTTAATGAGGAACAACGGGTTACCTGTAGTTCTGGAGGGGCAAACACTCTTCTCCCCCTTCCTAAATGAGTTGTTACCATTCTAAGAATATTCAAACCAAAAAGGTATCTGCATCTTTTTAGCTGCTGGTTTCACCTTGGAGCTGGAGGGTATACTGGAAGCAACTGTTGAATATTAACACATTGGTCTGTTACATAGTTTAAAAAAAAGTAATCCATAAACAACAACATAAATTGTGAGCAACATTTCTCAAAGCTACAACACAAATTCAAATCCTGTCCAGATAAACAGTAAAATGAATTAACCTATATGGATTACATTTGCAGTTTTTCATTGGTTTTAGATTGAAAATGTTGACAAAAGAGGCACAGAGACAGCTGACACCTCTGATGGTGTTGTCTGCTGTAACAAGTTTACTTAGTATATCATTTAGCAACTAAAGATCTACAGACAGAATTAGAGTGCAGTCTTTTGGGGAAAGAAGACAAACTGGTTGCACAGAAAACTGGTAAAGCATGTAGTTTAACAATTCTGACATTCTATAAGCTCTTTTAAAAACCTGTTGTTAAAATTAGGACATCAAAATCTGCTGAGGTTGACCAACCAGCATATAGATTATGAAGCTAAACATTACAGATTGAGATCTAAATCTGACAGCCATATGTTACAACTGTTCTGTCAATTCATCCGCAAACAGGCTTTTTTCTTTTTTTTTTTAAGCAACCTTAAATACAGACTATACACAATAGTGTCTATAATTTTCTTAATATAATTTCTGATGTACAAATGAAGACTCACAGGCATACCAGTTTCCAAATGCTTGGTAATGTAGGGTGCTTTTTTTTTCTTTTTTAGCCTTTTTTTTTTTAAAGACTCCAAGCTGAAAAATACTTAGACATCTCAATTCTTGAACACAATACTTCAAGTTAGTGAAAACTTCCAAAAATTTATCTTGCAATACACACATTTTAATCCCCTGTTACCATTTATGTATTCTAAAAGACATAACATTACTTCAGCCTTATTTACATTTCCAGTGGTTTAGCTAGGAGCTTCAGTTGATTTTAGTAACAGAACTGAAGACTAAATGAACAATTTAATCTAAGTGATTAAGTTTCTTCCCACCTCCTTCACCTTGCTAATAAAATCATTTTGCAGGCTCTAATAGAATACTTTTTACAGTCACATTTGCTCAATTTCTTCCAGTCAGGTTGCTTACAAAATGTGCTGCCTTCTTTCTCTTTTTCATCAGTCAGATATAGTGGATTAATATTCTAAAAAATATGGTAGATGCATGATCATATCTGTTACCCCATAAACAGAAGAAAAAAGTCTACCCATTAATCAATTCCACCAGGTGTTTCTCATAACTAGATAATACTTCAACAAAAGAGAGGCCAGGAGATTATTCTGAACTAAGGCACTCACATGATAAAAATAGCATGTTCCTCCTCTGATAGGCAAGCTGCCAACAGATTTAAAGGATTATTAAGCAGTTTTAAAGCCTTGGGAAATTTAACTGTAACAGTTTATGGTTCATTCTGAGACAGGGAATCCCCTGGACACTGCATTTCATGTCAAAATAAAGGCCCATAACTAAACAGAAGCAAAGTTATGCCATCCTGAAACACAGCTGAACCAGAAAGGTCTCAAGAAAAAAAACACAGGACAAAATCAGAGAAACTAGTTATGTTTTCTTAATAGGACTATTAGGATCTTAGGTTCTTTTGGAGGGAGAATTCAAAATCCATCTTCAATGTTTCCATTGCCTGAATCTTCTGCAAATGCAATGAAGTACTCTAACATTTACCTGTTCCTTCCTCATTTAATAATATCTGAAGTTTCAGTTTAAGTAATAGGCTACCTAGACACATACTGAAAACTGTAGAATAAAATCTGCTTGGAAGAGGCCTGTGGGATAAAGCCCTGGAGAGAAGAGTGGCCCAAGAAAGCTGGTTAATATTCAAGGATTGCCTCAAGGCTAAAGGTCCACCTCAATGAGCAGCAAGTCAGGCAAAAATGCCAGGAGGCCTGCGTGGATGAATAAGGAGCTCCTGGCCAAATTCAAACACAAAAAAGAACCATATAGAAAGTGGAAGCAAAGACAGGTAACTTGGCAGGAATACAGAGATGCTGTCTGAGCATGCAGATATCCTGTAAGGATAACCAAAGCCCAAATGGAATTAAATCTGGCCAGGGATGTTACAAACAATAAGAAGGGCTTCTTGTACATAGGCAACAAAAGGAACACTATGGAAAATGTGAGCCTATTGCTGAATGGAGCAGAGAACTTGGTGACACAGGACCTGGAAAAGGCTGAGGTATTGAATGCCTTCTCCTCAGTCTTTAGAATCAGGACCACCAGCCTTCAGGAATCTGAAGCCCTAGAGATCAGGAAGAAAGACTGGAACAAGGAAGACATAACCTTGATGGAAGAGAATCAGGTCAGGGAATACTTAAGCAAACTGGACATACGTAAGTCCACGGGCCCTGATGGGATGCACCCACAAGTGCTGGCTTCTTTGGTCTATTAAGGTGATTAAGAGAAGTGCCTGAAGACTGGAGGAAAGCAAATGTTACCCCTATCTTTGAGAAGGGCAGGGAGGAAGACCCAGGGAACTACAGGCCAGTCAGCCTCAGCTCAATCCCTGGGAAGGTAATGGAGCTACAAATCCCCTGAACCATTTACAGACACATGAACAAGAAGATGATAATCAAGAGAAATCAGCATGGCTTCACCAGAGGGAAGTCATACTTGACCAACTTAATAAACACCTATGATGAAATGACTGGTCTGGCAGATGAGGGGAGACCAGTGGATATTGTCTACCTGGACTTCCATAATACTCCTCAACCCACTAACCTCCTCCCGGAGCTGTCACTCAGCAGAGGAGTTCCTCTCCCTGGGCACACCTCCCACATGTGTGGTCATTGCTGCTGCCCTGTACCGGCACAAGAGCAGGGCACAGCCTGCAGCCGGACACCTCGGTGGCAGTGTGTTCCCACCGGAGCTCTGTCTGGGAAGCTCCATCAGTCATGGTGGGTGCAGAGCTTACAGAGGTCACGGCTTTCTGCTGGGTGGATACCATTGCTCACCAGTCGAGCTGGCAGGGCTTCATCACCCCCCCTGCACACCCTTCCCGCGTCAACTACCACACGAACTGCTGCGCTGCGCCATTGCCGACGTGCCATGCCCTGTTTGCCCCTGTTCGCTGGCACTGCCCAGGGGCTTCTTTTATACATGGCGGGGCTGGGGGGGTTGCCCACTGTTGCTCCTGGCCTCACCCAGGTCCCACCAGCTGCTGTGGTGCGAGCTGTGGGCTCCTGGAGGGTCTTTCTGCTCCCCTGAGGTTTCCCCGGTTCAGGAACCCCCCCTGTGCCATCAGATCCCGCTGGCGTTGGAGCTGCTCACCCCAGCGACTGAGTAGTAGTATGCAGTAGTATGTATGTAGTAGTAGCAGACATATAACGATTGGTACTTTAAGACCCCTTATCTGAAGGATCATAGTACTCAATAGCACTGGCAGATCTATTAGTAAAACATCCAGTAAAACATGCTAGTACCTTTCTTCTCATTGCGGAACAGAAAATAATTGTGGGGGAAAGAGATAATTTAATTACATAACAGTTAATAAAAAAACAGCTTTCAAAATAAGGTGTCTAAGAGAAATTGTACATAAAATATAATCTGTATTGATTGGAAAACATTTTAATTAATACCAAATATCCCAAAACAACAGGGAACACTAGTAGTACTAAATATAATCCAGTCCCTGCAATGGTACAGTTTGCACTTACTGTTTTCATCAAGGTTGCTCAGACTGAGATGCTTCCACAAATTTTTAGTTTTAATTTTCAGTGCACCACCTTGCCCAAGAATCAGAAAAATTAAAGGGCATTTCCTTCAATTTCTCAACTTTTTGTCTAGGTTATTCCATTGGACAACGCAGAAGAACTTCAATGCACATCTGCTTACCCCACAAAGGAAAAACAAAACCAAAACAAATATATATATAAATCACAGAATTCTCTCAGAATCAAAGATAAGCTGAATGGACTTACCAAGGTCTTAATCTCATATATTAATTGCTAGTGAAAGTAAGCAGCCAAGATGTTCTACAGGACTTTCAAACATTGAGAACCACTGCCATGGAACAGGCAGAGGACATCTGTCCTGAGGTTGTAAGACTACAATTCACCAGGGACTTCAAAACTGTCAAAGAGTTCCCAGAGATTTTTCTTAACCACCCTATCTTTCACTGACCAGGCAGCCCTCTACTTAGTTTCTACACAATAGCCTCCTCGCTCAATAGAAATGTTAGCTGGCTTGTTGCTATTTCATTAGTTACACACACCTATACCTCCACTGCAGAAGGGCATTTGAGTAACACAGCATGATGAGGCCAACAACCTAACTCTAACTTTGCAGGCCTACAACTACTGAAACTCATATTACTAAGTTTTTTAATATTTGGAAGTAAAAAAAAAAACCCTACACCATAAAAATGTTTAACAGATATTAATGCAAATGCTAACATTTACATCTAGATAATGCACTCAAAACTTGTATTAAATATCAGATAATCTTCAAATGTAGCATGAGCCACATAGAAGTGGAAAGAAACAGTAGTAGTCCCCTTATTGATCTTATTTCTAACTACAAATGATGCTATTTTGCTCAAAATAGCTTGTCTTGCTCCAAATGACATCAGGTATTCCAGATGCAGACAGCAAAACTCAGTTGATACGTTTTGAGAATACATTCTGATTATAGTCCTTAACTTTGAAAAAATATGCTGCCATTTTGTAATCAATGACAAGCCAAGAGCTTCCACGCCTGCAGTAGACAAAAGGCTCTCCCAGTGCTTCATAAAGCATCCTCCAAATTGTTTTCAGATTTCATCCTTTTCCTTTAAGATTGAAACAGGAAAAACAATTGAAAATAGTATGTGACTTACATTATTTACTAGACATGTTCTTAATAGATACCATCTTGTTCCTTCAGGTATCTTGTTAAAGTCAGTCTTCCTATACAGGCCTCCTTTCCCAGGCAGACTCCTTCACAATTCAGGACATACTTTGGTAAATTCTACTCTGTCCAAATACCACAAATTTCAATAGCCCAAAGCTGTCATGAAAATCAGAATTTATAAGCACTCTTTGTTTATTCCTCCCCTCATGGGGCAACCGTATAACTATGGCACTCACTGTGTAGTCTTTGATCACAGGATAACAGAAACTACATACTGTGCAAAGAAAATGCATCAAAAAGCACTAGCATGCTGTTTCCTCTATCTCTTTGATCATTTTGATAGATTTCAGAATTAGAAAATAAGTGCCTGGAAAAAGTCATTACTAACTCCAAACACATTTAAGTAACTTCATTAGTCAAATAATGACTGTTTAATGAAATACATTAGAAACATTAACAGCAACAAACAAGAAAGAAAAATTATAACAAACAAACTTATAAAAACTTGGAAAGACAAAAGCAAATTCTTGTTTGTTCATTTGTTGGTTTTTGCAGGGTGGGGTTTTTTTTGGTTTAGTCAGGTTTTTTCTTTGTTTGTTTTCATTTAGACCATGATTTAATAGCTTTATCCTCTAAGAGTATTTCAATTCACTCTTATTCATTAGACTGAACTATGAACAGAAAAAATATATTGCCATACAGGAAAGAAAAAGATTTAACACTACACTAAATCAGCAATTCTTAAGACTTCTTTTCATATAGATGTTGTTGCTTAGTTTTCTTCCATCTACTTCAAATGGAAAACCAAACCAAACAAAACAAGATGGTGTACATTCTTCTGTTCAAAGCCAATGTTGCAAGAATCCTACTCTGCACATACGCTATCTTAAAACATGTCAGGTCCCAAAATGTTAGGAACTTGTAATTAATTCAGTCCAAACCTTTGTTTAGTTTATTTGTACCTATACTTTAAGACAACAAATTATTTTATCAGAGACATATACACACACACAAAATATCAAAAATGTCTCACTGGATATATGTGCCTTAAATGTAGAAATATGCACTGCTGCATTTTTTGAAAACAGTGACTTATTTCTAGGCATGCAATTGGCTAAAATATTTTAGCAAAAACTATTGTGCTATTGCCTCTACCTGCCTAAGTGACTTCTCAGCTTCTTCTTTTTCAGCTTCTCATTTATGGCTGAGCTTAGATAAACAGATTGCACTGTCTAAATACAGCCCAAATGTGTACAAAATGCACACAACCTTCTGAAAAGTAGTAATTCCTTCACCATAATATTTTTCCTGTTTTCTAAAGAGATTATTATTTGTTTCTGGGAGATAATGTATAGCTGTTACAGCAGCTGTATTTCAGCTGCTAGGGAAGAAAATACGTGTTCTGGTATTTCCCATATTCAAATTAGTACTTCCAGAGTTTAAACCCTTTATTCAAGATTCACTATAGCCTTTGTATTGAAACACCGCACCTTTGATTTCACTGACCACCACAGTGTTTGGACATCATGTAGAATTTATCTATGGTGTTTGGAGTCAAAGCTTGAACAGATTGGAGGAGGGTAACCAAGATGAGATGTCAACCCAATCAAGCACAAAAAGTAACCCGTTGAAGGAAGAAAGGAGGGAAAGCAGCAGAAGGAGCTAGTGTTCAACGAGAGTCAGTTTTTAAACAAGTGGCTCTACTGAACCAAGCCACACTACCACCAACAGCATCCTGGTTGAAGCAGCCAGCTAGACAACTCCATCCATCCCTGAACACACCTCTGCATCTCACAAAACTTAATTTGGAGGAAATAAAATTTCAGAGCAATCTTTTTTTTTCTCCACAAGAAGAGTTCTGGACAGAATCCATTTCTCAAAAGAAAAAAAAAAAACAAAAAAAACCCCCCAAAACCCAAAACACATTATGTTTCTTTAAAAAAAAAAAAAAATTGTTTTGAGCCAGAAAGATCTGAGCATGGTCTCCAGCATCAACTGGAGCAGTTACACCTACCACATCAGAAGCCTTGACTCAGAGATCCAGGAGGAGGGTTCAGTTCCTCAGGCCTCAGGCAGGAGGGAATTACCTTCTCACTTCACCAAAAAACTTACTGCATTTAAGCTGCATGTGATCCAGTTATGCAACAATCATAATTATCTATTCAGGCAAATGTGTAATACAGATGAGACACTATTTTACTCTCACAAACCATCCAACTAAAACCATGGAAGAAACAGTTGCAAAATCTGTCATCCTAAAAACTTTGTGATAGGAAAAAAAAAGTGCATTAAACATATTGGCATAAAACAATGTCAAAAGAATAGATACCTACAGGGCATCTAAATGAAAATAAACCAATCCCAGAAAGGACAAAAATCTTCTGCTCAGAGTACTTAAACTAAAAATATTTTCAAACCTAATTTCCAAAGAGTCAGCAGTGAACTTGAATCCAGTGCCTCATATCCAGAAGGCATTCTGCCAGTCAAAGTTACACATTGGTCTTTCTTGATTATTACCTGGTAACCTGGAAACATGGTAGTTCAAACAAATTAGTATGTATAGTGGAAAGGAGGACTGTAAAAATATGAGTACATTCGAGATAATTTACAAGTTTCCGTAAGACAGATGTAGCAAAACTGTTTGACAACAAAATTATCAAGATGAATGTGAGACTTTCCCCACAATTTAAAACCAGAAAATTGAAAAGCACCCCCCACATATACCTTCATATTTATAATGTATCTTGCAAATCACATCTCTTAAGTCAGCCAGAGATTTTCGTGCTTGCCTGTACCAAAAGAATTCCTGAATGGAAGTTTTTAATACAGTAAAATTAAATTATTTAGAGGTTTCAGTAGAAAGATTAGAATTCACTCTCTTTTCACTTGCCCCTAAAGAGTGGTTTTTACTTGTTCTAGACACTGCCAACACTTTTACATCCAGGAGCGGCTAGAATTATGAGTCCAAAGAAGAGACAAAAAGTCATATTTTACATAAATAATTTGATTAGCAAATAGTCAGTACAGCAACACTGAAAATACATCATCCTAAGAAATCAGTTTAGGGGATATTTTGTTGGGTTTTTTGAGACTCAAGAGTGGGGGAAAAATTACAAAGCTCAGATCTTCTTGGTACATGAAAAATACTAAATGGTACATGAAAAGTACTAAAGTTAAGAATAGCTTCTTACGTCACAAATCTACCTAAGAAACTATCTTAAAAACACAGCTTAGTGTGAGTTCACCATTCTACTTACATTGACTGTCAATTCATTTTCACCAACATTAACATACAATCCTTTAGACTTTATACCTTTCGCACTTCTGTCTATCAACAGGTTTGAGAAATCACCGAAATAATCATATACATATAACCCTAGCTGGTGTCAAATTTCCTTCCGAGTACAGGGCATTGTATTTCCTATACTGTATGTCACCCCACAACTACATGTTCAAGTACGAAATACCATTTCCTTTGGTTCCTTTCAAAATACCCTTATGAAGGTGTCTACTGGCATTCCTGGATTCAGTGTTTGTCTTCTCATCAACAGGAAAACCTGCTGCCATGAAAGTCTATTGCCTTATGCCAGGAGTTCAGGTGGCCTATGAGTTTTGGTATTTCTTCACTAAGTAAATTTGGTGTGGGGTAAAGCAGAAATGTACCCAGACTTACACAATGATGTTCTACAGTGTAAACATTGAATTGCAAAATAGCCTGTAAAGGCAAGCTAGTATTCCACACTATTCTTTCTCGTGACTCCCCTAGAAAGAGCTCTTGTAATATAGTCAAGATAAACTTCAATTTAGTTTTAATATCAGCTCCTACAACATTGTCACGAAATTTAGTACTTACTGATATTTAGGGGTTGGAAAAACAAAGAAAAGATGACTGTTTTTTCCTGAAGATCTTTTTTCTTCCCTAATTACTTTTATTCAATGACTTGTAATAGGGAGAAAACACATCACTTTTATTTTAACCACTTAAAAAAATGCTTCAGAACTTTAAGTTACAGAGCTTGTACACTGAACTGCATTACTGTAACAAAGCCTTGGACCAATTTGATTAGGCCTTTTGTGGCACCATGACTCTGAGTATGTGTCACATTTATTTAATAATATATAATATATTATTACAGATTAATAACAACATCATATAAAACACATTCTTTTTAGTCAATTGTATGGCTTATTCTCTCCTTCATAGAAACCACAGGATTGGGCTTAAGACACCCCAGACACATAGAGAAGAGCTTGCTAAATGAAAGTGAGAGGTCAGGAAAGAAAAGAGAAAAAGAATGAGGAAGAGGAAGGAAAAAAAACAGGGGGGACACAAAGAAATAAGTATGTTTTGTAATCTTCATTCTTATACTTTACCTTGCAGACTTTTAGTTATTTCAATTTATAAAAAATACATAGGTTGGATGGATTTGCTTCCTCCATCACATATTAAACAATCTGGTGTGAGCCTCAATCTTTTTTGTCCAAGACACACAAAGCAGGAGAAATACTTTCAGCAAACAGCCACTCACCAAGTACCCAGGGTATTCACACAGCTGACAGAGCTGGTGTTTTATGTCTCTAGCTAAAATTAGAACAAGACAGGTTCTGGTGCCAACAAATAATTTTAAGATAACAAAGTCTCAGTAATCCCACACTTCACCTTTCCTCCCTGAAAAACATGAAAAGTTGAATCATCCCAATAGTTTGCAAAACATCTGGAGATTCCCAGAAGTTCTGTAAAATGGAAGAAACATTTTCCATCTTGAGATGTTTCTATTCATCAAGACCACCTTAATCAAGTATGCCTAAGAAATACAAATGGACTTGGAAAGTAAAGCCATAAATTTGTCACATTCTCTTTGCTGCCATATCCACTGATATTCACTGCCTCTTTCCTAGTGAATAATTTACCAATCACAACCAAATTTGAAAAAACTGTAAACCAAACAACAGCTTCACTGATAGCTATTGACTTTCAGCAGTCTAAGGGCTTTGAGTAGTGTAAATCATAGCAGTATTTAACTTCACTTTACAGAGTAACAGCAGATTATTGTAATGCAAACCTGGAAAATTCTACACTATCAAATTTTTCTTTCATATGCAATGCTTCATCTTCCCTGCCATGCTTAATATGTGGGGTGTTGTGAATATGAAACCTTTCCCAATCATCTCTGGAAACCCTGGCTCATCTGCTTTTTTTTTTAGTCATAAATAATGAGCCAGTTTGCATGATTAATACAGGAAGAAGACTTTGTACAAGCTGCATAGTTTAATTGAAGCATAAATCATGCAGCTGGTTATAACTTAGAACTATTATAATAATAAATGATTATATTTTTTCTACTTGCTTTGCATGCTTAATATAAAACTAAATTAATGCTCATCTGGTAGCCACTACATACTGGTGGTTGTAATCTGCTGCCAAGCAGCTATTAATCTAGCTGCCAGGTGGTTCAGAAAGTTGAAGTACCTATGCTTTTTAGAAATAATTATTAGTGAAAAGCCACAAAAAATCCCCTGTTCAGTGAATAATTTCAAGCCTGAGGTTAATTCTAAACATAAAAGTAGTCCTAGCATTTCAGCAAAGGACCTAGGCACACAATTCACTTCCTCCCTTTGTATGCTTAGAATTGTCATTTAATGATTTGGCAACAACATCACTTGGGTTTGATACTCAATTTTTGGAATCAGCTGTATTAGATTCCAATTTGTCTTCTTGATCCAGCAACTACTACGAGGAAAGTACATTTCAAAATAGGCCATACTTTCTAACACAGGTTTATGGGGGGGGGGGGGGGGGGGGGGCGGGTAGCAATTCAGAAAAACATACCTAATTGTGTACTCTGGGAACTGTTAAAAAAGGAAGGTTCCTGAAGTTTACCCGTAGGTTAAAGCTCCACATCAGTGCCCGGTCACTTTGGAACTTTCCTTCTAAATGCAGACATCACATACAGAAGAAAAATTTCTACATTTACAGAAAGACAACAGTTTCCTTTCTGCCACAGACAAGCCAATCCATTTAAATTAAAAAAAAAACAAACCAACAACAACAACAAAAACCCCAAACCCCCAAAACCCCACAAGGTTTTTGATAGCCCTGTTCTGCACTTCATAATAGCAATAATATCATGACATAATACCATGAGATACTTTATTGGTCTGTGAGGTGTTCTGGTAGTACTAAACTGTGAATGAAATTCAAACTTAGTGTCAACCAGGGTATTCTGTATCTATTGCAATTTAAAACTAGCCCCAGATCTGAAGGGGTTGCTCCCCCAACTACTTTTAGCAAAGCCTGCCCTAACACTAAGAACCTCAGCAACTTCCACCAGTATGAACATTGAAATCTTGGGTCATCGACTGTAAAAGCTAAGTTCAACCAAATTATAGACTTTTTCAGAGCAGACCAGTACTCAGTTATTGAACAAAGACATATTTGTCACCTGTGCTGATAGAGAGAATTCAGAGGAATTTTATTTTGTTTCCCCTAACCATCATATATACATATATATATATATGTTTGAGAGAACAATACTGAAGGATTTCAGTTAACATACAAAGAGCTACACTATAAAATACTATGGGAGAGCAACTAGCTGCAAACAATCTTATGTATGCAAAAGCTTCCAGAACCATGCAAAAATCTCCCTTAGAAAAACTTTGACACCAATTTATTTATTTTTTTTTAAATCACCATGTTCACATGTTTCACAGAACAACAAAAAGCACCAACTTTTTATCCAAAGCATTTCAAATTTTCATGCATGCTTACTACTGGGTGCTGACTGGTACAACCTTATTTGTCAATAAGGCTCCTGCAGTCAATTTTTCAAGTTTATTTTTTCCTTCATCAAAGTAACACCAAAGATCTCAGACTGGGAAAATCTGAGAGTTTTAGAAGAGTTCTGCAAAGCTAATAACAGCACCATTTACATAAATTTCCTCTCACAAGAGGACAGGTGAATGAAAGAACAACACATAGCCGTGTTAGTCACAATACTCAACAGAATTAAAAATATAAAATTCTACTTAAATAGCACAGGACAGGAAAAATTCTAAATCCTATAATGACTAAAACACAGAAACACACTCTACATTAATTTTAAGGACTTGCCCTCCAGAGATGATGACCTTTCTTAAGATTTGAGTTAGGCTGGACTGCAAATGGTAAGATCAATTCAAACTGAAACACCACGACTTACTAATTGCATGATACGACCACCACAAATGACATCTATCTTGATCAGTTTGGCAATACTTTGCATGATTTTTGTAAAGATCATTCCTCAGTTGGTGTCCAGTGCCCAGCAAAATGAACTGAGAAAAAGTGGGTGACTACCCCTACTTCCTAGCTTTTTGATGAAGTCACTTCAGATGAGAATTTGCTTCTTCAAAGACAGCGGCCTTTTATTTCAAGAAGCATTAGGAAATGTCAGGAGTTCACCTCAGGATGTCATGCAAGAATATCACTGCTAAACTAACAGTGAGTTGTCAAAGTGCTGGATATCCCTCTGCTTTCAAGGAAAAAAAAAAAAATCCCTCAAACTGTTAAAAATGTAGAATATAGCTACTTCGTCATGCAAATCTTAAGTCAGAGAGGAAAAAGGGTTTCCTTCCAATATTTTAGCAAACACAAGCTTCCCAGTAAGATCTCTCACATTTGTGTCAAGGATAAGAGTTTCTGTGACTATCCCTTTTGCAGGATCACTAAGGATCATTTATAGGGTAACTGTCCAGAAGGAGCAAGCATCTTAAAGTTCTCACTTGGACCCTTCTTTCCTCACAATCTTAATGCACATAAGGCTTAAATAAAGCAGATTTCATTGACTTTTTCAACTCCATTCTAACCTCTTCCCCAGGTTATTATTATATGAGAAGTGCTATTGAGTAAAAGAACTACCTAACTTGAGCTTAGTGGTTCAAGACTACTAAAAAACCACCCCCCAAACAACAACAACAACAACAACAAAACCCCAAAAACAAACCAAAAGAAGTTGTTTTCCAAAACCTCCTATGCCTAAAGTTCCTTTTCACAAGGCATCTTTGAGTGAACTTTAAGGAATGTATCCCACTGATTTTTTTTTTTTTTTTTTTACTTAAGTTGAATACAACAAGTCGCATGAAACTGCTGAAATGAACTAAGAATCAAGCATTAAGCAAATTACACTCTACCTACAGGCCAAAACTGTCTGTTAACTGGTAATACAACAATTGGATAGAACTAAAATTATTTTGTTAAAGTCACATCCTGCAGATATCAAGAATACCATGTTGCTTAGAATCCACTTTCTAGATTATTATATGAGACTTAAAGGAATATTTGAAGAGTGGATTGCTATACTAGTAGAAAGACTATAGACTGTTTGCATGTACTTATAGAATACAGCAAACAACCAAAGAAATTATTTCACAAATTAAGTCATTGTCATGACTAACTTATTAACTTCTAGAAATACTGATAGACTAGCATATTTGATTAATGTGGGAGGTTTCCAGAACATAAACTACAGGTCTTACAATGACTCCATTTTTACTTTCTAGAACTACCTTCAACTGTAGAGGCAAGAAAGTCTAGGATTAAAATTTTCAACTTTCTGCTTATTTTGACAAAACATCTCCAAGTCATATTTCTATTGAGCTGAAGAATATCTAAGTTACAACAGCATAAGCTCTGCATGCTCTGTGTAAGAAACTAAGAAATTAGCAGGCTACAATGCCAAGTTTTCCACAACATTAACTTATGTAAAATTAAAAAAAAAGATAAAATAGAATTACCATACTTTCTTCAAAAAGCAAAAAAAAAATCTTAAAAGTTATTAAAATTATCTGTGACTAGAAGAAACTTATTTCCAATTTATCTACACACAGTTGTAAACAGTGCATTATAAAGGACATCCCCATATTTGAAAAACTCATTTATTGTTCTATGGATAAAAATTTTTGAACTTGCAAGTACATGTTTCATATGTAAACCTTCACATCAGAGTTTGTATGTATGAACTTTTGCATTTATTCTCACTCAGTTCATCCTTCTTCATCAGCATCATTCACAAGGAACCTGGCAACATTTCAATACTGTCTATTATCTCATCAACCTGCATATATACTACGATAGTAAGATTTCTCTAAATTAACTATTGACCAAGCTTATCAGCTTGGTGACTTATCTAGAGTATCTGCTTAGAAAGTCATTTAGCTTGGTTTTACTATTTCCAGGGTCACAGCATTTACTGTAAGTTGTCCCAATCTTCATTAACTCAGTTCAGATGAACTCCAGGGGCACTGCCTGCTATGTTATGACCTACCAAGTGCATTAAACAGAACCAAGCAGAGTTCAGCACATTTCATACTATATTCTCATCCTCACAGCAATGTGAAACACACATTAATTATGGCACATGGCAAGTTGTATTGATTGTCTAATCACTTAGCACTGTAAAACTATGTCAAATTTATGTTAACAAATTATTTTTTAAAAGGTCAATCATGTATAGCAAATTAGGTGATGTTCTCCGTAAGTGGTGCTACTTAACCAAATTCACTTGGATGGATATATATTTACAGGCTCCTGTATTAGGAAACTAAGAGTGGTCTAATTTTTATTGAGAGTCCCTGGAAGATGATGAATTCTGAAATCAGACTGCTTCTTCAAGCAATTAAACTTGAGCTTGAATGCTAACTTTTGGAATTTCACTTTGAAACACCCTGATTTACGTGCAGCACTTTGTTGGGCTTACTCAAATTGACAGCTCATCAGGTAGTGAGAAGAAAAGGAATTTTAGACATAGGCTTTACCCATTTAAAAGTTTACCAGCACTCCTGGATCTGTTTCTGACAATACCAGCATTAGCAACAAGCTCTTTTTCTTCTGGATAACAAAGCCGGAATAGTTTTCTGCCATGTAAGACTCTGCAAAGACTGAATGGTGTTCCTAACTACCAAGCAGAAATAAGGGGAGCCAGAAATGCTCAAAATGTATTTGCAAAATCTTAGCAAGATGGGTAGAATTTACTAATGGGGGGTGGACAAGGGTTTCTGCTATACTATTGTCCTGGTTTCACCTGGGATAGAGTTAATTGTCTTCCTAGTAACTGGTATAGTGTTATGTTTTGGATTCAGCATGAGAAGAATGTTGGTAACACACTGATGTTTTCAGTTGTTGCTAAGTAGTGTTTAGGCTAAGTCCAGGATTTTTCAGCTTCTCATGCCCAGCCAGCGAGAAGGCTGGAGGGGCACAAGGAGTTGGGAGGGGGCACAGCCAGGACAGCTGACCCAAACTGGCCAAAGGGATATTCCATACCATGGAATGTCCAGTAAATAAAATAGGGGAGTTGGCCTGGGTGAAGATCACTGCTTGGGAACTAACGGGGCATCGGTCAGTAAGTGGTGAGCAATTGCACTGTGGATCACTTGTTTTGTGTATTCCAATCATTTTATTATTACTGTCATTTTATTATTGTTATCATCATCATTATTGGTTTCTTCCTTCCTGTTCTGTTAAACTGTTCTTATCTTAACCCACTAGTATTACCTCCCCCCCCCCGCCCCCGATTGTCTCCCCCATGCCACTGGGTGGCAGGGCAGTGAGCGAGTGGCTGCATGGTACTTAGTTGCTGGCTGGGGTTAAACCACAACAACAATAGAGAAAAAGGAATCAATAACATAAGTCAATACAATACAAAGAGTTTTCACTTTCTTATAAAATTAATTTAAGTTAATCTGGAGTGTCTTGCATACAATAATGCTGATTAACGAAAGCTACGAAGCTCTAATGACAGGACATGTTTCAATAATAAATTTCTACTAGAGGATTAAAACTGCATTCACTGTTACAATATTCTTTATAAAGTGTCTTATAAAACTCTGAGTGTATTAAAAAAATCAGAATTATCCTAATAATTCTACAGTTGGATAATACATTTGTGCCATTTGTTCTAATATTAAAAACATTGATCAATACTATATGAAGAGAAATATAATTTCAAAAGCACTGTCATCTTCAGTTTAAGAGAGATGGCTATACCAAAAAAAGCCATGACACCCAAACCCCATTATCTTCTGACAAATGCCAGCTACAGTATATTGGAAATAAGGGTAGTTCAGTGTATCCCAGAAGAGTTTAATAACCTGATTAACAGTACATGAAACCATCTTTTTACTGTGCATTTAGAGACCAGAGACCAATATTTACTTTTCCAGGAAAGAGTCTGCTTTACCATAAACCCAAATGTTGTGGAGCAGTGGGGAATAGACAATTCCTTTGTTATGGAATGGTAACTTTTTTCTTTCCCAAAATTTGACTAGGGATCTAAATAGTTATTGTCTTTAGAGCTAAAAATTCTCTTGGTTTTGTAATAAAAGCTACAGGAAAAACAAGGTACTGATAAAATAAAATAATGTAATAATTGCAGTAACATTGCAAACCAGGACAAGAACACATTTTCCCCATATTTTGATGGTGACAATAACTCAAATTAGCATAAAATGTATTTGTATTTAGGAAAGCTAACAAAAAAAAAAAAAGGAGACTGAACTGCAGAACAACTCTATACCAAACTAACTGTCATGGTTTAAAACCAACCAGGCCAGGCTGGACAGGGCTTTGAGCAACCTGGTCTAGTGAGAGATGTCCCCACCCATCGCAGGGGGTCTGGAACCAGGTGATCTTTAAAGGTCCCTTCCCTTTCAAACCATTCAACCATTCTATGATTTCTTATAGTAAAGATGTGATTCATTTGATTTTCATAATAGCTATAAAAGAATATGAAAAATGAGCTTACTTAAACAGAGTAACTTTTAATAGAAGAAACTATTGGAGATCTCTGTAAAGGGAGCACTAAGGGTATTTGTAATATATATGGGACTATACACAAGAATTCACAACTTGTAAGATTCATCTTCTTTATTCCTAAAACATGATTAATATATATATAAAAAATCCTCATTCTCTAGACACATTCTGTGGTAATTCATACATGAACCCCAGTTCTCTGTTTTTCCTGTTAACGTACACTCAAATTGATTTTTAAAAATTAGAAATGTAATAAGCTTTAATCAAGCTAAAAGCTTTTATTTATATTTATGTCTGTGGTGGGTTGACTTTGGCAGACCACCAGACCCCCACCCAGCCACACTCACTCCTCTACCTCAACAGGAGAGACGGAAGACTGAAAAGCTCATGGTTTGCAATAAAGACAGGAAGATAATTTACCAATTACTATCACAGCCAAAAAAAATGCAATTTGGGGAAAATTAATTTAGTTTACTGCCAACTAAAAATAAAGAAGGATGCAGAGAAACAAGGAGAAAAACTAAAACACCTTTCCCCCACCAACACCCTTTATTTCCAGGGCTCAGCTTTATTCCTCTTCAACTCCTCTACCTCCTCCCTGCTAAGTGCCACAAGGGGATGGGGAAATCCCTGAATGCTTGGGGTTGGAAGGCACCTCAAGGAGGTCATCTAGTCCACCCCCACCCTGCTCAGACAGGGCCACCTAGAGCCGGTTGCCCAGGATCACATCCAGACAGTCCCAGCTTGCTCAGCCTCTCCTCATAGGAGACGTGCTCCAGTCCCTTTGTCACCTCTGTGGCCCTTCATTGGGCTCTCTCCAGTATGTCCGTGTCTCTCTTGTACTGGGGAGCCCTGAAGTGGGCACAGTACTCCAGGTGGGGCCTCACCAGTGGTGAGTGGAGGGGAAGGATCACCTCCCTCAACCTACTGACAACACTCCTAAAACAGCCCAGGATGCCTTTTGCCTTCTTTGCCACAAAGACGCAATGCAGGCTCTTCTTATTCTAGGTGTCCTCCAGGACCTTCTCTCTGCCAAGCTACTTTCCAGCTGGTTGTCCCCCAGCATATATTGGTGTATGGGGCCTTTCCTCCCCAGGTGTGGGACTCTGCACTTCCTTTGCTGAACCTCAGCACCTGAGCAGCCCATAGAATGTTATGGGATATCTACATTTTATTTGACATCTTTTCAGAAATGTACTTATTTGACGAGCAGGAGCATGACTATAGTATACTAGGTTGTAATTTTAGGTTATACAGGATGTATACTTACTTCTGTACAGGCAAATACCCTCTAAATTTTGAAATAAGTGTTCATTTTTCCAATGGAAGCTTTTCAATATTTTGTTTCATTCATAAAACTTTGTTTAAACATAAATGGAAAAAACTCTTAAACATTTTCCATCCTCCACCATTCACCAAAACACACAAAGTCCTATATTTTAAGATGTGCATCACAGAATTTCAAATATTCTGTAACAGGAGTTGTACCTACATCAGACATGTTAAGATGGTAATTGGTCACAAATTTGACAAAGTATGTAGCTTATGAGGAAACTTGGGAGAAAGAATGTAAACTATTTTATAATCCTTCTCCAGATACATAGTCTGCCTAAGCTCCTCTACTATTGAAAAGCAATAAAAATAAAACACAAGCCTCCTGAACCTAGTTGAGAGCACATCATCTTTCCCCTCCTATTGTAACTAACTGGCTAGCTAAGTCACCGTAGTTAGGATGAATGATTAATGCACTTGCCTCCCTTTCCCCTCCTCCCTAATTAACATATAATTAATGGAAATTTACATATCACATATGTTCTCAAAATATAAATTCTACAGTGATGCAATCCCTTGCGTTAGACAGTAACATGTAAACAAGCTTTTTATGGAGCTGGTTACCTTAATTATCTTGGTTACAGTGGGGCCTTTATCAGCTTTTTCCTCACAGGAAGAAGTCTGAATCACCTCAGCAACATCCAGTTAGTAATATGGTATGAAGGACATACTATGTATTTGATGGAATGTGCAGTAAACATGTAATTTATACAGTGTCTGGAATTAGAAGTTATTATGTTTTGGGTACAAAAATAATGTGATCTTCACTATTTATTGAAGACCACTGAAGAGTTTTTGCACTTGATAACAAATACCAATATTTAGCATTAACAGCTCATAAGTTTCAACCGGTATTATATCACTCAATTATAGAATTCCTTTGTGCAACTGATGCTAAACAAAGGCTACATTAAAATTACTTTTAAGAGAGAAGGCAGCACCTCCAAAAGTAGTCTGAAGCATCTAATTGTACAGTTATTTCTTCTTTACTACTATTACTTTATTCCCCCTTTCATAATGAATTAATATTTTTAAATAAAGCTAATTCAGCTCTTATACGTTAGCATCTTGGGTAATTCAACAGAATAAACCACAAGTTACACATTCAGCATTAAAAGTGCATTAGAGAAAAATACAAAGCTAAAGGTTAACCTTTAGGTTTTTATCAAGCCGTATGGATGAAAGCATATGTGCTTAATGTAGCATCTTATCCAGAATAATGACAGAAAAATCACTGGGGCATGAAGCCACAACCTGCAGAGAGTTAATCACAATCATTAATCACTGCACCACATTCTTTTTTTGTTTTGTTCTTTCCAAGATGGAAGTGCTGATAAAAATAGACTTCATTTTTTGTTTACTGTATAAATTAAGTTCAAAACACTGTCATACCTTGTTGGTGATCTGGAAAGAGAAGTTAAATAATTGGCCTTATTTGAAGACTGAATGTCTCATGAACCTGGACATTTCACAAGATAAAAGAGCTTCTCAACTCATGGTTGCTGGTTTGCAGCCAGATTAGACCACCTAACACCCAAATTTATCACTATTCAGTACTTCTAAAGTAACACTAGTGATGAATATCCAGGTCATAACAAAAAGATATCCTAGTCAACAAACATATACTTTAACTTTCTACGTATTCTTATGATAAGCAGCAGAGAACAAGGAAGAATAAAAATGGTAGTCACCACATTCTCCTTGACAGGGGTGAACTATCTGTACAGAGACACTAAGTTGTCATCACTCTTGCTATCCCATCTTGTGAATGACAAAAGGAATAAGCTGCATGTTATCTTCTCATGGCAAAAAACCCCCAGACTTGCAATTTCTCATCCCTGCCAATCACCTTCATTCCTGCAACTTAAAGCCAAGACCAGAAATTTATTTTTAAAAAAATTATACATCATTCTAAACAGTAAGAAGATTTCTCTTTGTATTAATTAAAAAAATTTCAAAAATTTAATAGTGTAATATTGATGCAGCTTTTAAAAGGCATTTTCTTTTCATTTTAACCTTTAAAAGGTTTTATTTTATGCAGAATGCAGTAGAACCTACAAAAAAGGAAAGGAGATTTTTATTTATTATTTTTTTAAGTGCATGAAGATGACTATTAATTACATTGCACCAACAGTAGCAATTGCAAGCTTCAGATGTGCTGTGAACACCTTCAGAAAAGGTTTGGTGGCAGGCATTATGGTGTGTGTTTGTCGTTTGGTTTGTTGTTGTTTGTTGGGTTTTTTTTCCAACCAGTGCACAGAGCTAAGCAACCAAATAGCTAGCTGTGGATGCATTTCATGAGCTAGGAAAATGCTTTTGAATAATGTATTTGTCTAGAAGCGGGTCTTCACCAGTGTGGCTGTGTTTCAGAAAAATTGATGAATTTCAGGTCAGGCCTAAGAATCAGTAACACTGTTGTTTGTAAGTGAAGAATGAGCTGTTGAAATCCCAGTTAGTTCACTTTTCTTACCCTTAAAAGGTCATGGGTGTTTCAATCCAAAATTTCACTTGCCTTGACAGTGACTTCTGCCTTAATGTTCCTGAAGTTACAGCATACTTTCTTAGTAGATCAACTTGGTAGGACTATTGTTTTCTTACTAAGCAGTGCCCTTAAGAGAAGGGCCGAAGGAGGATTCAAGATTATCTTCATGGATGAAGTTAAGCATTAGTGCTTCTGTTGACAGCTAGCTAGGAATGAAAACTCCACTGTTTAGGTGCACAAAGCAGAACGTAAAGTTTTTGCCTTTTAAAAAAGTAGAGTACTCTGAATTCTGCCAGCAGATACTCATCACTACATCTGATTTAAATATTGTTTAGTAGCCTTTTAGCACTGGGCAACACTTTTATTCCTGGGAAATAGGTGTTGTTCATGAATTGGCTAAAGACCCTGCAAGACTAAGATGCCTGCAGTCCTCTTCTCTTTGTTAGACCTTTCTAAAGAAAAATTATAAATAAAGGACAAAACACTACTTGGATCTATAGTTTCTATGGAATTTAAGCCATCCTATAAATCAGCAAAGACTTACACCACTAAAGATCAAAAGTCATTCATTAATTATGACATCTTAAACATATTTAGCTTTTTGCAATGTTTATGTGAGGTCTGAAGAGAGATGACAATCTTACAAACCTATTACATCTATGGCTAGTTTGTCTTTAACTACTTAGAATAAAAGCAGATGATTTGTAACAGTTTCCTCAAATTCCTTCATTATTACTTTAATTGCTACAATTTCTTTTTTTTTTTTTTCTTCTAATTTTTTTAAAAAAAGTTTAACATCTCTTCCTCAACACTGACTTCTACTGCTCCAGTTTGGTACTATTTCAGTCACAGGTGGGGGGTGGAGGAAGGGAAGTTTCACAATGAGGCAAAGAAAAGCAAATTGCTTATCTGCATCTGATTTACTTTTAACTTGTACACAGATTTCTTTGTAAGCTCATATTTATACATGACACAGACTGCAAGAAAAAATTCTACAATGGGTTTCTAACAACTTTCCGTTAACTGCACATGCCACAAAACATGGACATTCAAGAAAATAAAAGTTTAGGTTTTCAAGACAAGGCTCAAGTAACAGGTATCAAAATATCTTGATTATCCAGTATGTTCTTTCCCAAAAGATTTGAAATGGAACAGGCTCACTGTTTCTTTGAAATCATCCTAAAAAACATGGCATTGTCTGGACACTTGCAAAGATGGGGCAGAAATGTGGGTTTCCCATCGTACAATCCATCAATAATTTGAGCTTATAGTGCTTCCCCCCACCTTTTCCCAATGCTTTCAAAATCACAGTAGCTAGATGAAGACAATCTAAGACCATGCTGCTGCAATAGAAAAATTAAACAGTTGCCTAAGTTTATACATAAACTTTAGATAAACTGATAAAAGTTTGTGATTAGACTTGTCACCAGATTCATCATTAGGAAGGAATACTCTCCCCAAATCTGACAGACAGTGTGTTTTAAGCAATTTAATTTTCACCTGTACCATAAGGTTCCTGTAATCATATAAGAATTTTATCTAAGACAGGGACATGTTATGTTTGAGCTCTGCTACAAAGTACTAGAGCTGCCCCTTACAGTACCTTTACTTTGATTACTACTTTGCTCCAGAGCAACACACACGATTAAAAAAAAAAAAAAAAAAAAAAAATCTACATTTGACAAATACCCAGAGCCACCTATCAATCTGAAATCCCCACCCAAGCTTCCTGGTTTTGCAAGGTATAACTCACATGTTCATGATACATCTTCTTCCTTTCTTCAGGTAGAAAAGCACCAAGACAAATAGCAGAACACTATAAAAATAGCTGTGAAAATTTTATCTGATCCAATGATGCTTTAAAAAAATCCTGAATGACATAGGGCTGAGACAAAGCCACTATGACATAAAAAAAAGATTAAAAAAATTAGAGGATCTGATCTATGAAGACATGGGAGTAACTATTTTGTCCTCAAAAAAATTAGTAAGTTAAGAGGAAGACCTTGACTGATCCTCCTGCATAACATAACCCCCAAAAAACAAACCAACAAAAAAACCCCAACAACAACAACAACAAAAAGATGACTTCATCTACTCTGTTCCACATGAAAAAAACCCCAATATTTATTTAAACTATGCTATAAACCTTGAAAGGTATTCAATCTTTATGTAAAATTGTCAGGTTATAAATAATCCACCATCTCCCTTAGGAAGTAGCTTAATGTTAATAGTAATTAGTGTTATAGTTCCAGTATCAATACATATTTCTATATTTGTATTCCACACACAACTCAGGAAAGATTTGTGCCTACAGAGTAACACGGCTGTACATGTCACTATTGCTTCTACCGGTGACATAATAGCGCAATTTTGCCTCAGAATCAATGTTAATTTGTCAAATTTACAATCCTCTCTGATAAAAGAAAATTTTGCAGTCAAACTGGCAAATGTTAAAAGCTTACCATACCAATTTTAATTAAAAATCAGCTGCTACTCAAGATCCCCTAATCCATGTAGCATAGTTCATGAATTACATCATACTCTGATATAGATTAGATCAGTATTTAAACACATGGTCTGCACCAACTTTGATTTTATACTATATCAGAATATCTCCATTAGCTGTAGGAAATTGTAAGCTATTGTCTAATGGTTTTTCAGTAGAAGAGAATATTCCACAAACACAGCCAGAAAGTTTTCTTTGCAGAGCACATAAGAAACAGAGAACCAGATTCATTGAGGGAATTTTTCTAAATAACCACTGCTCTTCCTTATAACTGTTCATCTTTCCTACTGACTTGCAAAGAATGCCTTTGTTCATCTTCCCCAAAGGCTTCCTCTATGAATGCAATTCGGGATTCTCTCCTATTGACTGCCACTTGTATTCCTGACAGGATAACACCACTTGGGGTGCAGTGTTATCAAAATACACCACAACTTAGCTGGGAAAGGAAAGAAAGTATTGTATTACAAGTCAAAAATGTGGGCAAGACTTCAGACCAGAAGAAAATTAAAACACCAGGCAGCCCTATAAAATACGAAGTAATATGGATAAGTAACAGCTCCTACACTGACCATGTCCCACTGGTGATTTTGAAAGAACAGATGGCAGAGCTCTGGGTATTTCATCAGCATTTGGTAATAATTTGCAAGGTAGTTTTGAAAATTATAATTTGAGTGCTTGGCTATTGTATTAAAATCCAGCAGGGAATGGAAATGCTCTTAAGAATAAGGTCCTTTATCAGCTGGCTCCCAGAAACGTCCAAGACTATGAACAATTTGAATTCAGTGAATGGCTGCATATAATAGCACCTGTTAGTGAAAAAATACCGAACCCATATGGGTATTTCAACAGCCTGCAAAGAACACCACAATGCAGTAAAAGCTCTGCTCTCACTTGTCAAATAAAAATCTAACAGTCACAATTTATTTTTAAGTTATGGACCCTTTGCTACAAGAACTTCAACTGCAGAAGAGTCTTCATGTAGCAGACTTGTCATTTAACCCAAGTTCAGAGATGACAAAAGCTCTGAAATTTCAATTTTTTTTTTGCTCTTGGAACAAAGCAAGTAATTTATCTTCTTTGTTTTTATCTAAATCATGCTCCTTTCTACTAATCTGAATCCATCTGAAAGAATAATCCTAGAAAATTATCCATCTTAATGTGTACTTGAAGAAAAAAGTCTCTCACAAATCTGCAAACCGTACTCCTCAACAGCAGAGTGAAGGAATTGTGCTTCCAAAGAAATATACTGGTTTTCACCTTCCAATCTCCAGAGTATTTTCCAAATCCACCAAAAGACCTCCAGAAGTCACCTGCCTCTTCTCTTACAATCCCATCAAAAAAAATCCAGATAGATTTTTTTTTCACAGAAGATCACTTTCTAAAGCCTTTCTAAAATTCATAGAGAACTGCAATGACTCAGAAGAAAAATTTTAGAGGCTAACTGTTTCTAAGTCTTACATGCATTTGTGGGTGACTCAATCAAGACAGAGAGCAAGAACAGTAATGCATTTTGGGCATGCTTGCACTGACTTTTTCAACAGGTCATAAATCTTCAGGTAGAAGGAAACTGCTCTTTTACAGGACAGCAAAACTTTATTTTCCCACTGAAATATTAATCATAATCCTAAATTCCACTGAGAACCATCCCCAGCTAATTTTTAAATTTTTGTTTCAATATTCCCCCCACTTCCCCCCCCCCCCAGTTTAACATTTGATAAAGAAGAGGGACGAATTTGGTACTAAGAATGAAAGCTTAGTTGTAACGTAGGCTTCTTTTTTCCAGTTATCACATATGAAAAAGCGGTAGAGTTAAGCCAATGTCACTCAGTAATATTAAGCAAACATATTTTAATGAACTCCTGAAGTTAACTAATAAACTAAATTTAAGACTTAGGCACTACACCTAGGGAAGGAGGACAGAAAGAAGGTTGTTTTCACTCCCACAATACACATTTGCAAACAGTATTTTCACAACAGCAGTCCAAATGGGATCAGTTATAAGTCCATTAATTCAGACGCACCTTTCCCAGTGAACTTGGGAATTGCAGGAAATGCCTATCTCCAATTCAGGTATAACTTATTTTGAGATCAGTATGACAGATTGCTCTTGAAACATGGGGCAAAATTAATCTCTGAAAGGGAACCTATGCTGTGGAGTCACTGTCATTTCATGAACTGCCCATCATTTTTCTACTTTTTTGCAGCAGAGTGACAGCTTGAATAAAGAAACCATTTTGGAAAACCAAAGACTTCTGCAACAGGGAGGTCATGGATAGCAAAGGGAGTGCCATGGGAATCACCTGCAACAGGTCTGGCAGCAATGAGTAATGACAGCTTGTTCAAGGGCTACTCTGGCCACTGTCAATGGGATGCCAAGATTAAGCAAGGCAAAGGCCAGAGCATCCCTCCATCTGCCAGCAGCATAGCAGAATTAATTCCTAGCACGCGAGTCTCTGAAATAAGCATCAGCTGCACATCTCTCTGAGACTCTCTTAATGTTGTTTCATTTGGATTTGTGTGCTGAACACAGATAAAGCACCCAAAGTTTGAAACACCTTCACCCTTGCTCCAATTAGTCTGGTTTACCAGCAGTGTAGGAGAGCGTGATTCTACAAGATTTAAGATTAGGGTAAAAAGAGAAAAGTGGAGCCAAACACAATCCTAGCCTTCAGAGCAGAATACTGTTTTACTCCCTACCCTTCCCTCAGGAGTGCCCATGACAGAACGCAGCCCTACAGTTAACGATCAACAACGTCGCCCTATTTTGCGGATAGTACCATCGGTTACAGCTCTTGCACTAAAAGCCTGGCACTCCGGCACCTCAGCACCCACCTTGCCTCCCACCCCCCCAGGCTCTGCCCCTACCTCCACCCCAGCCCCCTTCCTTTCTCCTCAACCCACCTGTAACAACTCACATCTCACCCACTGCCACCTTCCGGCAAACAGGTTTTGGCTGAAGTGTCCCGGGCGACTTTCTCTGAGATTGAGCACCTGGGACGTGCCAAGGCCTCACCCCCCCCCGCACCGGCTCTGTGGGCAGCTCCTTCCTGTGCTAGGGGCCCGGCTCCAGAAAGTTCCACAGGCCCGGCTCCAGAAAGTTCCACAGGCCCGGCTCCAGAAGGTTCCACAGGCCCGGCTCCAGAAAGTTCCACAGGCCCGGCTCCAGAAGGTTCCACAGGCCTGGCTCCAGAAAGTTCCACAGGCCCGGCTCCAGAAGGTTCCACAGGCCCGGCTCCAGAAAGTTCCACAGGCCCGGCTCCAGAAGGTTCCACAGGGCTCCAGAAAGTTCCACAGGCCCGGCTCCAGAAGGTTCCGCAGGCCCGCTCCAGAAGGTTCCGCGGCTGGTGTGGCAGGGCGTTACCCGCCCCGCTGAGGGAGCCTCGGCAGGCGGCTGAGGGGAGGCTGTTCCTCCCCCAGCCCGGCAGGAGAGGATTTATCGGGGTACGGCCGGGGAGCCCTGCCCTCCGCGTGTCTGTGAGGTAGGTTCAGTGACGCTCAGTGGAAAGCTGTGGGAAGGTACGTGGGTCTTTTGCTCTTCATTTCGCCAGGGTGGTGGTGATCGGTTTGTGCGTTGCTTTCGCCACGTTTCAGGGAAGTCATTTTCCCTGACTTGAAGTCACTCTGACATCAGCTTCTGTTATTGTTAAACCAGTCATGTTATTAATTAATGTGTTTATCAGAGTCACGTAGGTTAAAAATAGATATTAGTTGTTGTTATGCTGTATTCAAGTGCATTGTATCGGTTTTGAATACACCCTCTGGCTTCTCTGTAAGGAGTAAAAGTTACAGAGGCTGGTGGATTTTCTGATGGTTTGGCAAATATTTATCAACAGCAGAACAGATTTCCTCAGCTAGAAGAAAACAGTAAAGACTAGTTCATCCTATAGTTTGCCCAGAAGGTTGATCGTTATAAATTATTTTATTGACCCATGCTCTGCTCAGCATCCTGTGCTTCAGTGAACCGAGCAATCAACACTAAATGCAGGTAAGTGGGGGGGGGGGGGCTGTTCACAGCAAAATATTACTGCTGAACAAGCATGCCGTTTTATCACGATGCGCAGTTCATTTCCATTTCAGTTTCTCTGGTGCATAAATTTTATCTTTGAAAGTCCTGGACCAACTGGGACTTTTTGGTTTTCAAACAGAAGCTTCTGGATTGTGGGTATACGGACACGGGTTGTATAGTTGTAGGTATCTATATGCACTTGTTTGTATGTGTTTACACATAAATAAATTGGAGCTGTAATTCCCATGGAGATCACATCCTGGCATGTCAAATATGATTCTCAGTCTAGATAATGCATAAGAAAATAAGTTGTTCACCGACTTATGACAGGATATAAATCATCCAGTATAATTCATTATGGGTCACTGAGCCCACATGCAGTTTGGTGAAACAAACTATGGGACAGGAGCACTTTGTGTTGTAGAGGCAACTGTAGAGGCAAATGTCTCATTAAATATATTTGTGTCATCACCGCAATATCTGAAGAGTAGAAATAGGTTTGCTTTTTGCCTCAAATGAATGCCTTCAGTTCAGAGTTTAAATTAAGACACCTAGAAAACTGAGTTGAATTCTGTTCAATATTTTTTTTTCTCATGGTACATTAAGGGGAGTATTTTCTAGGTAACTAGTACTATCCTTTAATTATTCATTCCGTAATTGGCAAATTCACCAATGTTCAAAGGAAATTCAAAGTAAGGAGAGGAGTCTTCTGGTTTTACTCTGAGTAATGTTTCATTTAAGTCACTAACTTGGGTAATTTTTTATTTAAGTCACTAACATGAGGAGCAAATATTGCATTATGAAAGAGGAGCGTATCTATCCCTACATGGTTCCAATGTATCAAATTTAGATTTCCAGTGTATTGTTGGTTGATTTAATCCATACTTATTTGTATGAAATAAGGCTAGCATCCCTGATGACATATACACAGTAAAGATTGTTTTACATTTTGGTTGTAGAACATTTTCAACAGTGTTCCTGGACACTCTGAATTTTATGAATTATATCTACAAGAATAGGTTTTACAGCTATTTTCCAAAAGCATAATACCTCTAGGACTATCCCCTTCCTGAGAGAGGAAGGGGAGAAAGAGGGTAGAAATGTCCATTAATGCAAAAGAATAACACAGAGATTTGTCAGAAAATATAACATGGATAGAAAGGTGGTATTATATTTCTTTGGTCCTTGTCAGGATAAACAATCCTGTGTGTCTGGTTCATGTGAAAGTATTGATTTATTGTTTGAGAAAGAATTGTAAGGTAAAACAGCAATAAAAATTAAGGCCTTCATTACATCTTGCTTTCCATTTCCTAAACAAGGAGTTCATTCTCACTTTATTTGGAGATGTATTTTTTTCTTTGTTAAAAAATTGTTCAAAATCTCTGAGAATATCTTTTTTTGTACCTAATATTGTGCTCAATAGTGCACAGTGATAGGCACAAGGAGCAGAACCTGTATTCATGATGAAAAAAAGACACTGAAGATATCTCAGTGTGGTACAAAAACATATACTTAAATTACTGATGGCTTCACTACTTTAAAATATGATGGAATAAGTATAATTAAAAGTCATAGTAATTATAATGACAATATGTCATCTGATGTATGGTACATTAGCCAAAATTTATATGCTGCTTTACACCAGAACAGTTTTGCTGGCTCAGAGGAATAATCATCCTGGTTCTTGGAACATTGGAGGCAAATGATGTTTAGGGTCTGATTTCAAAAGTAGTAGGCTGTGCATTAGAATTAGTGACTTAAGTAGGTCATTTAATCAGTGACTTCGAGTATTCACAATATTTGGGGGAAAAAATTGAAATTTCCAGCATATACTGCATTTTATTTGAAATAAAACTAACAGTGGTGGGTTTAATGTTTTTTGGCTGATTGAGATCTCAAAAGCAAACTCTGTAGTAGAGTCAGTTGTGCATACATATGCATCTATAATGGAACAGAGATTTAAAAGAATGTCATATAAAACAACAGCTGTGTAGCTTATTGTATGTTCAAGACAATATTACCAAGACAAGATTATTTGTTAAATGTGTTCTTGTTTTGCACACTGCTATTCCCTTAAACCTCCACAACATGGCATGACTATGTGTCAGTATTAAGACAGGATGGCAACGAAAGATTTAAAGAAGTTTTATAAAGTAGTGGTAGGGATCTGTTGCACTATGCCCATGGTAACAGCTGCCTTTGAGTAAAAGACCTACTAGACTCCTATACCTCTTTTACATTGGTACACTGACAAAAAACATGAATCACTTACTGAAACAAGTGTAAAAATAAGGTAATTTTGAATTATAATTTTTTAAGTAGAACATTGTAAAGTCTCCTAGTTCGACCACTAGTTGTAGTTTTGAACATAGTGGGTTTTTTCCTAAAGATTCTTCTTTGAAGTCCATAAGACTTCACATTCTGTATATCCAGATACATATTATCATTACTGTGAGTAGGGTACCTTATGTTAATGTTGAATTTTCCTAGTTGACACATACTGAGAAAGCACAGAACTGCAGCTATATCCAGAATGGTTAAAGTGTCATCTACAATAAAAGCATGCTACAGGGTGACCTAATTGGATTTAATTTAATACCCAAGTTCAAGATTTATGGAAGTATGATGAAACTGAACAAATTTATAACTAAAGTAAATTCTCTTACAAAAGGCAGAAGAATCGGGAAGAGAAACAGATCACAGCATTTTCTGCCAACATGAAGTATCTGTCTAATTAATGTAGAGTACCGATTGCTTTAGTGGCTAGAGGCCCATTTCCAACATCTTCCCCCCCCCCCCCAAAAAACCACCAAAAAACTCCACCAAAAAACCCCACAAAGCCTTCAATAATTCTTATCCTCCAAAATAAGAAATTCCATATTGCTACAGACTGGAGTGGCTGACCTTATGTTCTTATTTTCTCAACAAAACATAGTATTTGTTTCCTGCACTACCCACTTTGACACCACCCCCTCTCCCCCCTCCCCCCCCCCCAAAAAGACAGAAATCCCTCTTGAATGTAAAGAAAACATGAGAAAAGTGTTACAGACATTGAGAAACCAAATTTAAAAAAAAGCAGCTCAAGTTACATCTGGACACTAGCAGCTTTCTGGTCCTAGGTACAGGAGAGACTTGCAAAGAAATTTTTATTTTAAAACACCTATCTATCTTCAGCAGATAACACTTCAAGCTGATTTTGCAGTATACCATCCAAGAAAATGCCAGTGTTTTCCAGCATAAGTTCTAGTCTTGCAACATTGTGTAAGATCTATGGCTGGTTGCTCAATATGTTAAGTGCAGCCATGTCCTGCAGTAGAAACAAAGCATCATTGACCCACAGGAGATCCAAATACCATGCAGGCTGAAATAAGTGATGCTGCCTGTATCAGGTAATTCCTGTCAAACTCAGTATTACTTCTTCAGTATGATTTTTGCTCTTCATTTTTACTTTCGGATACATACATATTTGTTATATGTAATACTTTCACATATTGTAGAGCATTTCTCTCTGGATTTTGGCGTAGATCTAAAACTTCTCTAGATATCTTATGAAAATAAAGATGATGAGTAGTTAGAGAAGTAGGAAACATTGTAGTGATATTCCGGCGATTTGCATAGCCAAGAAGATTGGGCTTCGAATTACTGTCTGAAAAATGTTCGTGGCTGAAGCAGTAAGTGATTCCTCTTGAGAATGTTAAACCATGACAGAGTCAAAGAAAATACATGAAGGTAAACCAGAATGGAGAATTACAGTATGTCATGTATTTCTTGGTAACTGTCTATACGCATACTCTTATGCCAAGGTTTATACTAAGTAATGAAAATACCTATCCTCAATGAAAGGAGTTTAAACTGTTTTGCATGATAAAAGCTTGTGGGTGAGTTAATCTTGACATCTTGTAATTCCTGACATTCACTTCTCACCAGTGTGTATCAACAGCACAAACTGACGCCGGTTCTTGCAGTGGGGCTTCTCCAAAGTTTTGGCAGGAACACTTAGATAGGAAAATGGGTGAAGAAGTTCATGGGTTTCATATATATCTATACTTATGAACAAAAGAAATTGGTAGAAATTTAAATGCCTTAGAGAATTATATAACCATCAGACTAAGGATTCTAATAACTAATAACTGTGTGGGGTGTTGTTTTGTTTTAGATTCATATGTATATAGTTAGATAGGATTTGTACATACTGTTTTCTCTCTGCCTAGTGCCATTTGATCTAATTGTTTAAGTTTTAAGAAATTTGATATGTCCCAGGCATGTTTACATTTGCTGCACTTGGGTAAGACATTGAAAATATGACCTGGAGTGGGGAGGAGGTTGCCCCTTTTGTTGGGGGGGGGTGGGGTGTGTATAATTATCTAGTTGTTTCCTAGAAAACTGAAGTCAGTTTACTGTGCCATCTTACAGTAAGGTACAACTTTGATTTGAATTATTTTCTTCAACAATACAAAAATAACTTGTGACAAGGTCTATTAATTGTTTTCCTGCACCACTTCACTGAGGCTGTCTTCCTCATCTCATGTATCTGGGAGTTAGTCAGGTCAGATAACTGGTAAGCAGTTGTTCAAGGTCTTAGATATGCTGTGACAGTCAAATAGTACATGGACACACAACACAAAAGGAACGTGTCTATCCCCAGAGTGTTCTCTCTGACCTTCAAAGTAATGTCTGCATGACGCATCTGTTGGGAGAGGCTTCTGGCCATCCAATCCAGGAATGATTTTCTACTGGACACTCTAGAGCTTTCACGCTTTGCTCCAGCTTAGCTAGTGATAAGCAGCTTCATAACAGCTATAATTCTGGCCACTGATACTCTTTTTATTGGCATAAGGTAATAAACAGATGATGTTAACCAGATACTTTCAATATCAGGGAAAATAAAATTTTGTTGTTAGGATCCTGGCATCTGATGGTCTGCTCATCTGCATTTCCTGGTGGCACCTTTCTCATAACCTGTACCCTCAAGCGGCTTCAGCTCACAAGTGATAAACCCTTTTCTTCTATGGAACACAGAGAACACGCTTGGGTTCTACATGGCTGTATTGTTAAAAAGTGCAAATTCACTATAATGGGTGTATATACATCTGTGTGGAGTACAGATAGTAAAGGATAAGCTTGGTAATGTAGAGATACATGCACATATAGATATATTTAGGTTTAACCCAGGGATTGTATGCAAATACGATGAAGCTGCAGGCTGTTCTTTCAATGCAAGGTACATAAAGAGGAGTTGGGAATGATCCCCACTTGCTAAGTTATGTTATTTTTCCACTAAAGCAATTAAGATTAAGAGCTCTTGCTTTTTATTACATTACGATGTGTATTTTAGTCTGTGCTGTTACTATTTGTCTTTAAAGTGTTTTGACAATATGTACATGAATTGCTTTTATAAACTTCTCTACTTCTACCATCTAGACATATGAATGATTCCCTGCATATATTGCAGAAAAGCATGAAACAGGAAAAAAAAATCTTAAGCATTTCTTATTTGAGTATGTGTCTGAAGAATTGTTTTTTATCAATCTTTAAACATTCATCAGAGACAAATGATTTATTCATGCTTAATAGAGCATCCCAGTCTGTTGCAGGTTTCATTAGCTGAAGTTTGAGTGACTTCTGTTTGCCATTATAATACTTTACATTTATACAACAGTTTTCATTCAAAAGTATTTCCAAGTGCTTTGCATAGTGTGTGTATGTAAGGGATAAACTAACCAACCGGTAAATTAGAGTTACCTCTGGAGTGAAGCTCTGCAGAAACTTTGTGGCAAGAATCTTGTATGGGTGTAATTTTTATTTTTTTAATGAAATGTCATTGATTTCAAGGAAGCAGAGCATACAATTGAATTAAAGTGTGTTTTATAGAGGAGAAAAGAGTCTTACAGCTAGGGTACTTGACTCCAACCAAGAAGTGGTCTCTGTTAATGGCTTCTGCCACACACCTTCTGTCATCTTCAGGCAATTTGCTTAGCCTGATTTGGACCTTAAAGAAAGACAGGATAACTAAGAATTATAACAGCTAAGCTTTGGTGACTGTTCATGTACATAGTTAATTACTTGAAATACAAGTGAGTCACAGTTAACTTTAGTCACCTTTTAGCAATGAAAAAGCCCTCTTCCACTGACAGTAAGCTAATTTGTATGATACTGTATTTGCTATGTGCTAATAATGTAGTTACTGAAGATCATCTGCCATGAGTCTGAACCATCAGTTATGTATCTCAGAAATAATACTTGCTTTATTCCAGTTTTTGACAATTCTGATTATATTGCATGAACTTCAGACTAAGGCTGTTTCCCTGTCTATGCAGCAGTAAACACAATGTCTTCAGATCCTAGTTGGAATTTCTAGATGCAGTTTAACAGAACAAAGCTCTTCCTTGCATGTCATAAGATAGTTGCTATCATAAGATAGTTGCTATAAGCTTGTGCATAAATTGAGAGTCTATTCAGATCTGTAGTAAAACCAAGAAAGGACATAATTTTTTTAGCTTAAAAAAAAAATTCATAAAAAATTCCAACTTGGCCAGATTATTCTCCTATGTCATTAATGTAGAGCACCAGAAAGGGTGTCAGTCCTTTTTTTATTTTCTTTTTTTCTTGAATGGAGCTGGTAGTACTGGAATCTCTCCAAGCTAATCAACGTAAAGTAGCAAGTTGGTCAGGGTGGGTAAAGTCATCTACCAACATGGGATTTTTCTTTCAAGGTTGGCAGGAATAAGAAAATTCTTTAAAACTAGAACAGGTAGACAACTATTTTGCGTGTCTTTTGACACTCATGTTTCTCCTGGCCTAACCTCAGCATGCTGCTGCAGTGCTTGCAACCACCTTGCTGTGCATTACAACAAATCTATTACTTTTTCTTAATCTGCATTTGACTATTCGGTAGTTATTTCTAATTCCCACAAGGAATAGTACAAACTTCACAACTGATTTCAGGTACGGTGGTGCAATGAATTTACAGGAACTACTGAAGGCATAATAGGCAGAACAAAGGGTGCTAGAATTTGGTCCACAGTGACTTCAGTGCAGCTGCTCACATGAGTAAACGTTTGCAAAATTGAAACTACCTTTCTCACTTTGTGCAATGAACAGTCATCCAAAGATCCTGGTGACGTACTCTGCCCTTCTGAAAGAAAGCTGTGTAAGAGAACAGTATGTCTGTTCTATATACTTAAGGTTCCTATCCGTACAATGTAACTACTCAACGGGATAACTTTTTTTTCAATGCTAGCTGTGCTGTTGGTCACAGTTACTGGAATAAGTAAACTTAAGCTTTTTGGACATTAGTAGTGCTTCATATTCAGTCTGTTCAGACTGCTAACTTGACTTAGTGACCCCAGAGATTACTTCAAAGTACTGTGTTCTTGCTGAACATGTTCCCTGCTTCCCCTTTATGGGGCACAAGATAACTTCAAAACATAGCCATCTGACTGGCAGTGGAAGAATTGTCGTCTTTTAATTATCTGCATAAGAAAACACCACCCCCCCACCCCCCAAAAAATAAATTATTTGCTCTGTATTATTAAAATGGTCTACACCCAGAATAAATTCATTCAAGCAGGACTTTTTTTGGTAACGAGTCTAGTAAGCAGCTGTATCTGTTTAGTGCAGCTTGCTGTGTGATATCATAGGAGGAAAGAGCCCCCTAATGGCTTCAAGTTATCTAGGAAAATAAAACTAAATTTCACTTTCTGTGAGTTCAAGCTGGAAAGCAATGCAAAATTAGTTTCAAAAAGGCCAGGTTAGTCTTCTTGAGAAAAAGGTGATGCAACTGAACAAGTTCAAAGTGTTGCAAAAGGTCCAGATTAACAGCATTATAGACTTGAAAGAAAATGCACAATTTGTAATATGTACCCTCTTAAAATCTTTCTGATTAGAGGTTTTTTTTAGCTACTTTTCCTGAATCTTACAAAAGAAGATGCTTACACTGTAAATCTTTAATGTGGAAATTAGTAACATATTTCATGGTATAAGCTTAAACTAATAGTTTGGGCTTCTGATTTTCTTTTGTGTTTTTTAAAAAAAAAATGTTCAAATGGAACATTCCCTTTGCAAAAATAAATACTTTTTAGTATTATTTGGAGTTTCATGGTTAGGATGTAACCTGAATATTAACAGATACTAATCTGAAGGGAATCATATCACCGTCTTTGGAAATAAAATAGTGCTAATTCTTTGATTTCAATCACAAAATTATAAGGTATATTTAAAGGCCACAGGTATAGTAAACAAGGCTTTAAAGAAGGAAAAGAAAGAAATGAATAAGAGCTGTAAGAAAGCTTTTGAGCATACGTAAAGGATTATTTTTGCAAGTCAAACTGCACATGAAATGTTTTCAGACGGGCTGTAAGTTTTGTAAGGAGCCAAAGTGAATTAGGCATCCAATTATCTTAGCTCCTTATAAAATTCTGTCTACATTTGGTAGATCTAATGTCCCATACCCAGGTCTTTGTCTTACAGTTAATGAAAATGTAAAGGGTTTCTTTCCATTATTTATGGTCAGATTCTGACACTCTGACTCCATAGTCAATGTATGCAGTCCTCACCTCTGGCAGTATTTTATGGAGTAAAATACCACTCAATGAAAGCTAAGGTGGCAAAATGTGCCCCCAAGTGATTTTCTTGCTACCTGGAAAGAATTGCAGAACATTGAAATTGCTGACATGGATCAATTTTGTATATAAAATACCAACATAGACATTATTCACAGAGAAAATATAAAGAAATAAAACAGCACAGATGCTATAGTTTAAATAAGCCTTTGGTTTTGGCTTATCAGTGTACTTCTTGTTTTGCTAGTGCTTATTCATGTAATACATTACAGAACATGAAGCTGTCTCTTAAGTCTTGCATATTTTGTTCATGTGGTCACTTAGCCACTCCTTCAAATTATTGTTAGTTTAAAAAAAAAATCTATATATGTCTAAGGTCCCCAACATTTATAATGTCTTTTACAAATTATAAATAATCATTCTGGTAACTGTGGGAATTTCACTTCACATTTGGGATTTTGAGACATCATTAAGTATTTGAGTATAGTGCTTTATAGAAACGTATAAAAAAATCTTGATAGAGGAAGAGAAGAAAGTGCTTTTCTGTATTTGTGATGTTTTTGTCATTGGATTACATTTAGGTGCATTGTCTATAGCGGGCTATTGCTGCTAGACTGTTTCTTAGCTGGACAAAGCATTGGAAAGTTGTAGTTGGCTGGCTGCAAATCTGCTTAAACGCTTGGGTTAATAGGCTGATGCCTCTGCTTCACTCAGAGAGAGTACTCACAATAGCTGGTATATGAAAAAATCCTTTCAGTTTGGAGCAAAGAGCAGAGTGCACAAACTGATGAGGAAGGTGGTGCAGATTATCACAGTTGGAAGGAACATGTTACTAATGAAGTGACAGCGCTGTCTTCATGGCATTATGCTCCCATGGCCTGTAAACACCAAGTCAATCAACTTCTTGACTTGCTACATAACCAAAAGCTGGGTTATTTCAGTTTTAGCTTACCACCTTCAAAATCACAGCAACCTATCACAACCTATCACCTACCACAGCAAAACCATTTCCAACACAGCCGAAGGAAATATGCAGAAAGTTTATGTAGAGCTGGGCAGTTAGGAGACAGTAGTGTCAATGTCACTTCAAAACAAGCAATCAGTCCATGGCCTGACTGCTTCAAACATGCAGCACAGAGTAACAGAACATCCTAGGTTTCATATTTCAGGTCATAAGCCTTGATCTTCGTTTTGCAGGCAGAACATTAGCAATAACTACTGTATCTATAAAAAGATGGCAGTCTAATGCCATATTATTTAAGGCAGATCATGTTTGCACAGCAGAGGTAAGCTTGCAGTCAAAAGACAGATACTGTTTCAAACTACTGACAAGCACTGAGAAATCCTTCAGGTAAATGTTCTCTCTACCTAGCTTTACAACATGTAAAATAATAAATTAATAATATGAGAGAGCTTGTGCGCTGTTATTACTCCAGACTGCTTAGCATGTGTGGGACAAGTTACATTAAAACGTCACACAAGTAGTTAGAAATAATCTCTTCTGGCTGCTTCATTCCCATTTACTTGAAGGGTTAAACATGATAAATACAATGCACAAACCATGTCCTGTTCTTAGTTGTCTTTGTACATAATATTTGATACATATCATCTGTGAGTGAAAGAAATTTAAGTGCAATAAATGCATTCTGTAAACAGATGCCAAAGCTTGTATTTAACATGCAAGATACAAAAAGAATAATTCCTTCTTTATCTGCTCAGAAAAGCAAAGGATAATTTTCTTACCTGCAAGATCAAACTCTGTATATCATCAGTACTATGTGAGCTAAGGGGACAGGATGAATTTTTGTCTTCCGTAATAAGCCTTTCTTCAGAGATGCAGAACGTAAGAGATGTAATTACAAGTAAAACAAACTATTCCAATGTCCAGTCTGTTATCAGTTGCATTGGCTTAGAGCTGGCATCCTCTTGCAAATGAAAAAAGGTAGCTCAGCAAGTTGTCCACTGAAGGAGCTCGATACCGGTATTATCAGGCACCAGCAGTCACATACTGATGCTATAGCGTGCACAGTCTCCCTCTGTTGTGCGCTTTCTCTCGCTTGCTCTCCCTCTCTCACCCTGACGTTCACTCAGCTCTGAGTCTGAGCTCCTTCTGCTGCTGTATAATCAATCTAGCCTGTCTGAATCTAATAGGCCTCTATTTAACCAGCCAATCAATAGCACAGATTCCACTGCTGCTCCCCAGGGTCTTTTCCAGGAGTGGTGCAAACAATAAGAACTTGGCCAGCAGTTTAACCAAGTATTTTTCATTATTTTACCTCCCTTAAAGAAAAATTGTTTAGGAGAGCCCAGGTTCAAAGCTATCTTTCTCTCTGTGTTTTTTCATGAGAGTTACATAAACATGCACATTATACAGCACTAGCACTCTGAACACTTTTAAATATTTATCCATTCTATGTGTTTTAAAATACATATTAGAAAAAAAAAGAAAGAAAGAAAAGAAAATACACACACACACACTCCCCGCACCCCCCAATCTAGAAATAAACCTGCATGGCAAGTCTCGGGCTTTGTGTTCTGAAAAATTTAGTAGCAAGTTTTGTAACTTAGACCTGTTTATGGCAAGTGTAGAAATTAAGCATAAACGAAGAAGCAGGAAAATTGTGCTTCACAGACTGTACTTCTAACCCCGTCATCTTGAACTACCTTCTTTCCTACACTGTTTATGTTTCAGCTTGTATGATTTTTTATTTTTTTTTAAGAATTTGTCTGTACGGAAACAATGTAGATTCAGATACAGGAGGAATTGGAAATACAATATCTGTTCAGCAACAGATTCACATGGAACAGCTTTTTCTGCTAAAACAGTGAGCAGAACTAACTGAAACATGGAGCTAGCAACAAATAGCTGTTTTACTTTAAAAGCATACCCTATCTTGTACTGCACTGCGTTCCCCATGTCTGCAAACAATAGACTGTCCTTTAGTAGCTAAAAACAAAACTTCAGGATGGATGTTGTGCAAAGTGAGTATTTTTATCACAACAGACTGACTTTTTTTTTTTTTTTTTTTTTTTTTTAATTTAGAGGCACTAAATCATGAGAACATTGACTTGTAACCTGGTCATTCTGGTTGCAGTTCAAAATGATGAACCAACTTCCATGCTGAAGCAAACTGTGAGAAAGTACCTACTATACTGCTGAGTCCAGAGGGTAGGTTTCATCAGTCACAGGTGCTTCCACATCCCAGCATATTGATGCTATTATATTGCTGTTCTATCATTTGAAACAGCAACTGTAACTAAAACCACCATGAGTACAATTCATTTGGTGGTTTCTAAAGAACATACTGTCCCATTCTTGGTGGTGCCCTCCTATATGATTCTTGCAGAAATTCACCTGATTGCTGCCAAAGAATCCAGAAACAAAATGAGAGCTTTGATTTTCTGCCTCTTCAGTGTTTGGACTGTCCATCAGTCTAAGGATCTCTCAATACATTCATTGCATTAAGACCTTGCACCTGGGATCCTGTCCTGAGAACTGGAACTTGCAGTCCAACTGTTTATTCCATGGCTAAAATTGCCTCCTTAGAGAGTTAGCATAGGTCAAACCTCTTACTGAAGTATAAGCACTGTAGTCTAACATCAGAGTCTAACATAGGCATGTGAGCAAGTAGATGTACTGATACTTAAACCAGTTTCTTGTGACAACCTGGCTGATGAGGGTTTCTGCTTGACTCACAGGATTTCTTGTGTAAGCTCTTAGGAGTAGTCAAAAAGGTTTGTTCTTTTCCAGTACCTTTATCAGAAAATCCCCCATTAAATACAGTTAGAGAGCCCTGTCAGATGGTTTATGGTCTACATAACCTACCTAGCAATCCAAACTTCTTGGATAAACACAAGCTAGTGCTACCAAGTCATCAATTTTATGTTTAGTCTCTTGAAAATTCTAGTCAAAGACTGTAAGGGAAAGACAGCAGAAAGAAAAAGACCCACTATTAGACTGGCGTTTGCAACACAAGAAACAAATATACGGTGTTCATAAACAATAAGGGATACCTCTAAGCCTATTCAGAGATACAGAGCTATCAGGAAAACATTTCTGTTTAGTCTGAGTGTTTACACAAGAGTATGCGTTAAGGTCAGTTAATGGTAGAAAATACATTTATGCACTTGAATATCTTTTAAAGCACATACAAAAATAATCCAGGAAACAACCAATGAAGTCACAGTATCAACAACAAGTTCAGCTCATCCATTCTTAATGTGAAATATCACAGTATCAACTAATAATCTCTGATTCCTCAGTTGCATATGGAATACCTCATTAATTGCAGCCTACAAAACACATGTAACAGATGTCTCGAGTGTTTTGAGTGGTCTGCATCAGCTAAGTGATGTTCATGGGTAGAGAAAAAGATTAAAATGAGTAAATAAAAATGAAGATGGATAGAATTATGGTCATACAATTGTATGAGTGAATATCTGGTAGTGAAAGTGTGTAAGGCCTGTATAGTCCTATATGTTGGAAGAAGGACAATTAGGGTGGATGGTGTTCTGCCCTTAGGTGGAGTATGGGAGCGGGGAGGGGTAGGGCAGTGCAAAGTTCATTCCAGATCTCAGTGAGGAAGGCCCAATAGCAAACGGTGTAATAAAATACCTGTTTTAATAAGAGAGAATAAAGAGGACTAGGGAGATAGGGAGTAAATCTTGCATGCCTCAAATGCTTGCAACGTTTCTTTCATGCAGCACAGACTATGGGTGGATTTTCCTACAGCATGCTGTGCAGATTCCATCCATGGAGAGGTTCTTTTCTCCCTCCCATGCTGTTGTGCCCTTTATCTTGTGTAACAATCAGAATCACAAACGATCTCCTGACAGGTTGGGATGTTATCTCTGTCATAACACCCACCAGCACAGCACAGGCTGGCACGGGGCACAACAACAGGTTACCTTAAAGCAGCTGCTCGTGCTAACATATGGGCTGCTAAAGCCTTAAGCATGGGGCCCAAGAAAGCAGGCATGACTTGTCCAGGATCACTAACAGTATGGAATACAATGACTTCTGCAAGGCTTCCAATACAGATGGGAGGAACACTGTTGCAGAATTCAGAGTGGAAGGAGCTTGCTTTCCAAATACCCTTCTGAAATTTTTCTTCCTGACAAAGTCCCAACTTCTTTCTGCATTTAATCTAATCTAGCCCATGCAAACCAAACAGTAGTTACATGTTAGGTACTATTACAAAATTATATGCTATGCCATTGGCATTTTAGTGCTTGGTCTTTGCTTTTCAACTGAAGGCAGGACTGTCAAGGTCACATTTTTAAAAAGACAATGACTGTAAATCTCAGGAACTGGCCTTTTATGCAAACACTGAATTAATGATTGAAAAAATATCTACTGAAATTGTAATTGTACTTTAGAAATACAAATTTTGACATGCAGTTGTCTACAGGGTAGCTTTAGATGCTATATATGCTGTATGGAACTTGTGTGTATTGGAACAGGTTCATACTGAATATATGTGAAAATATCTCTTTGGCCTTCATGTCTAGCGGAGTATGATAAATTGTTTTAAGAATGTATGGATGCAACTTATCACAACATGATGATTTAGGATTGCACAGATGTAATCTTCAGTGGTTAATATAAATGGTTACTATCTAGATAAACAGATGTTTAAAATGGCAGTGTTTAATATTGAGACCAGAGTTTAAGCTTGAAACTTTGAAACATTGAACTAAACAATGTCAAAGTAGTTTAGAATAAAAGGCATACTGTATATACTCTAGTAAGAAGCCCTGGACATCCACCTAGTTTTCATTTTATTTTGCTTTTGGTGGGGAAGGGGGAAATAAGGTGCAATTATGTCATAGAACACTTCTGTTTGTGAGTGCTATGTTTTTATATATTATTAAATGTAATTCTCTATGATAAATTGTTTCTCACTATTTCAGCTTCAGTTAACAAGGAGGAAATATATATGCTTCCTACCTCATGATTCCAACAATAATCAAGGTAGTTATTCTGTAAGAAAGTAATCAAAGGAAAACCAGAATACAGAGCTCTGTAAGACTAAATCTTTGAACAACTAATGATGGAATAGCAGATGTTGCCTATTCATAGAGGTACCTTTGATGGATTCCCTCACAACAAAAATAAAAATAAAAGTCAGGGTTGAACATTTTACACCTTTCCCTCAAAAGAATGAATTAAATGAGCTTTCTACATTGAACCTAAACACTGGCTCTATTAATTTTACAATTGCTGGGTGATATTTTACCAGTATAGGTATCATTCAGGTTTCAAGTCCTGCCAAGCCTTAACATATTTTTAAAATGCTCAGGCTGTTCATACGCTTAAAATTGAGTACTGCATACTCAGGTATGCAATGTAGAAACCTAAAACATTATTTATAGTTTTACCGATACTTAGGAAAAGTCTTTTTCCACTGATGGGGTACAAAGCTGTCTTTAAAATTTGTTCTAAATGCTTGAATATAAATACAAGGATACTGAAGGTAGATTTTGTCAATTTTATTTCATTTTTCTTTAGAAAAAACTTCCTTTCAGATCAGGAAGGGCGTGCTTAGGAAAGAAGCCAAGATACAGGCTATGAGAGATAAATAACAATAAATAGTGTCTTGCATTCTATATAGCATTTCTCATTATTTCTTATAGAGAAGGTAAATATGTTACCATTTTGCTTGAAAGCTTTCTGTTTATTTCAAGCTATAGAAGCTAGTATTTAAGTTTTGTAGGTACTCAATTCAGTTTCTGTAAACATGCTGGAGAATAAGAGAAAGTAAATCTCCATTTATTAAAGACTTTGGCTTTAGCCATGAAAGTTATGTATACGAACCTGAGATAATGGAATACATGTCCATAAACCACAATATACCTTATTTTCTATCTGAATGCTTTAGTGAGCTTCAGGATGAACATTGCTATGAAAATGCAAACTAATATAATTGAAATTATTTATTATCATCACTGTTAATATTTATTGTATTACGATGTTTCTAGGTCAGACAAATAATTCTCTAGAAAAGGCAGTGATACTCTATTTGTTAGCTGAAACATACTTATGGTTACAAAACAAATTTTAATGTGTAGCATTTCTAGGGCTATATATAAAGGCATGTCTTTTGCAGTTTATTTTTTATTTGTTTTTCCTCATGGAGATTAGTAAAAGGTTTCTTCCGTTCTCCCAGTTAGGATCACCTTGAAGGTATTAAAGTACGGGCTTTGTAGTTTTTTTTATCAAAGTGGGGAAAAAAAAGAAAAACAAGGAAGAAAATCACTGCAACAGTCTTATCAGCTTCTTACTTCCTCCTCCTCCTTCCCCTTTCCCCCTGAGGCTCCTCTTCTCCAGGCTGAATGGTCCCATCTCTTTCAGCCTCTCATATGACAGATGCTGCAGTCCCTTAATAATTTTTATGTCCCTTTGCTGGACACACTCCAGTATGTCCATGTCTTCTTTTATACTGGGAAGCCCAGAAGTGGACCCAGCACTCTAGGTGTGACCTCAATAGTGCTGAGCAGAGGGCAATGGTCACCTCCCTTGACCTGCTGGCAACACTGCTAATGCAGACCAGGATGCTGTTGGCCTTCTTACTGCTAGGACACATTGCTGGATCATGTTCAATTTATTGTCTTCCAGGACCCTGATGTCATTTTCTTCAAGGCTGCTTCCCAGACTATTGCCCTCCGACATGTACTGGTGCAGGGGGTTATTCTGAATGGTCCCTCTGAATGGCAGCGCAACCATGTGGTGTATGAACAACTCCCACCAGTTTTGTATCATCCACAAACTTGACCATCATCCAGGTCATGAATGAAGATGTTAAACTGTACTGTCCCCTATATCAGCCTCTGAGGTACACTGGCTTTCCCAACCTCATCCCTGCAAGCTTCGACAGTGTTTTTATATTCCTCCCAAGTTATATTCCTCCCAAGTTATGTCCCTGCTTCCACCTCTTGTATGCTTTATTTTTATGTTTGAGTTTTGTCAAAAGCCCCTGATTTATCCATGTAGCCATCCTACCGCCTTTGGTTTCCTGCTCATTGGGATGGATGAATTCTTGAGCTTGGAGGCGATCTTTGAAAATCACCCAGGTCGTCCGGACCCCTCTTCTATCCAGGCCTGTATCCCATGGGATTCTTCCAAGCAGAGGTGTGAACAGGCCAAAGTCTGCTCTCCTGGAGTCTAGGGTTGTGGTTCTGCTTTTTGCCTTGCTCTCTTTTTGTCTGCCTGTAGAACTGTAGCTGCCTGCATCAACTGGATTTTCTCCAGAGCATTGCCACAGCTGTAACTGCAGCCATCTCAGATGTTGTGGAGGAAACTCTGTGCCTCTGTGAGGGAAAGAGGTCTGTGATTTGCACTTTATTGCATATATCTTCCAAGCTGAAGGTCAATCCCACGTTCAGAGTGTCTCTAGTGGGTTGGCCAGTGGGGCTGGGATCAAGGCTCTGGCTAGCAATAGGGAAGGGGAAGAGAGCAGCAGAAGTTCAAGGGAGGAAACAAAACATGCAAGTCCTCTCCTGTGCCACATGGCGATACAGGAGTAAATGATGTAAAATTAAGATTCAGTGTAATGAAATATCCTTTTAACAAAAAAACAATAACTGAATTTTAATTACCTATGAATAAAATGTTGCCTTCTATTTGTAGAATCACTGTGCAGTCCATTGCTTTTGTATTTATAATTGAGGTATGTAGTATGTTTAATGAGTAACTGAGAATTGTCTGGAGCAGTTTTTGAACTATCACATTTAATGACAAATTGTTCACAAATTATCTTGGATTCTGATTTTCTACTTCCATCTGGGCAGTACTTCCACTAAAACTAATGAAATTTTTGCCAGGGTAGGTAACAGGATTGGACATATAATGTGTGCTGTGTTTCAGATTTGCCTCGTTGCCTGAGAACATTGTGTTTGCACTATGGATAGCGCATGCACCAAAACCATCTCCCTGTAGCAGAGCAAAATACGTAGTTAAATCAGAAGAAGAAAGCTCATGTATCCATGGGTCTCCATCATTTCCCAGGAGTCACAATACACTGAATATTATATTGTGCTGAGAGAACTTAGGGGCAAGTTTGTTTCCTTTAAAATAATTCAGAGACCAAAATGCTTTGGAAGTTTTCCCTAGGAACTACCTGAAAAACAGGTTCATTCGCTTCTTTTTTCCCATAGATATGTTTGTAGTCATCCTTGAGCTGTTGCTTCCTGGCATATTAATTGTGGAGGCAAAAACATTCAACAGGCAGCTCTAGCTGAAATCAAACCTCAAGAGTGCAGAACTAGAGAAATAAATACATAATAGATGAGGGAGAAGTGAACACAGCCAGTGGAGAGTAAAGAGAAACTGGCATTTATCAGTGTATGTTTTTATTAAAGCAGAAGCAGTACAGCCCACCTACTCCATAATTTTCCCTGTCTTTCAAGTTTATATGAGATATTTTGTTGTGCTAACCAGTAACTCCAGCTAAAGCCAGCTTCCATGATCATGGCCTAGCCCTAAAATTGATGGGGCTCTGTTGATTATTTTTACATGTCTTAGAACAGTTTTTCCTAGGTGACTTTCAGTCATAATACAAGAAGACTTCCCAAAGAGTCATTGGAAGCTGTTGGTAGGAATGATGCTCCTTTTCCTGATTTGGAAAAGCTTGTTGTCACCTAGCTATGCAGAAGTAACAGATGGTTAAATATAATTTTGGTTTCTTGTAAAGGGGCTTTAGATACAAGAATAAAAACATTGCCAGGCTAAAATATACTTTACTTAAATGTTGCACAGGTAAAATCTTGGCCTGCCAATTGTGTCTTGTGTTTACTTTCCGTGTCTCTTCTGATGGAGATGGTACTGCTAAGAAAGGGGTATTTGACAGTGCCGAAATGCAGTTTATCTTAGCGTGAGGCAGCTGATCCCCATGTAAGAGGCAGTATAGACCTTTTGAATTCATTGAGGAGGATACGGTGAAAAACTTGAATTTACTGTTTTGCCTGGAGGTTGGAGATAAAAAGCCAGTTAGTGTCTTAACACTAAAAAGGGCTTAGCAAGCTTCAGGGAAAAAAGAGCACTTGGGATTCTATTGCAAAAGCATCTACTTCTGCTAAATTCTGAGTATGCAGGACCCTATAAAAAAGGGCTGTTAAGCCCCTCTGATATCCTGGTCCATTTGGGAGGGAAAGGGCCTGTCTTTGCCCAGTATACGATCAATCTCATGGGATAGTCTCTTTTCTTTATTGCCAATGGTTACTTAATGATTTCCCTTTCTCTTCTCTAGCTGTAAAAACCAAACAACAATTTTTTTTTCCCCTTCTCCCAGCCCTTTACTTAGAAGTCAAGATGATACACAAAAACAGGGTTAAATGTCTCCTGTGTAACCTTCATGACAGCACCTCTTTTATTTCAAAAGGGACATCTTTCTTGGCAGTCTTACAATAAAATATGAAGTGTTCCTAAAAGAAAGTAAGACACTTCAAAAACAACTTGGTTCTGATTTTAGCTAAGACAATGATAATTTGCAGTAACTAGTCCAGCTTTAATATAGATATGGTTGTGAAGTGCAATAATTGGAGGTACATCTGCACTGTGAAAGAATTCTCAGCTGCACTGTACCTGGTTGCTACACTGTATGCATGCTACCAGTCTCCATGGCACAGAAACCAGTTCCCTCGGACATGAAGTCTGGGTGCAGTTCTGAGGAGGATTCTCTCCTGAAATGCTCTGGATACTAGCTTGGCTCCTCATGCACTATATACTTCTCTCTGTCCTGGAGTTCCTTGGACTATTTCTCTCAAACATCCCCCTATGTTGTATCAGGTCATATAATACAGAACCTGAACATCTTGCCATGAAAAATACTAGCCTGATGGGCTGCAGTGGAGCCCTCCCTTACTTTTGGCAGTTTGGACTAGGGGATAAAAACTTATGATGATGATGAAATCTTAGAGACGGTGATCTCAATGTCATACCGTGGGCATGCAGCCAGTGTGCTACAGGAGCTAGTTGTAAGCTGTTTTGAAACAACCCATTCTGTACCAGTTGGCTAGGAGGAACTATTCTTGTAGGTGAGATACTTCAGCAAACTTTTTCTCTACATTCTTTTCTACAATGACATGAGGATGTACTTCTTATGTGTCTTGGGCGAGCTCAATGAAACTAGCGTGCTTTTACATAGTAAAAAGGTTGGGTGTTTGTGTAAGTCTTGCAGAATCATGACCTTCATATGCATAGTATGCACATAACTGAAATAATATTTTTCCAGAAATATATATAACTATATGTAACTGCTGTAATTAACTCCCAATGTAGTGACAAAAGCACTGTGTAAAATAAAAATACTAACCTTCAGTAACATGTTATGCCTTTAAGTCAATGTATTATTTGGTATTAAAAATAATTTAATTTATACCTGGATGCATTTTTTTATTCAGAGCAGCCCATCTCATGCAGCATGATGCTAATATCCACACATCTGCAGATGTCAGTGGCTTTTGATGAACTGAAATATCTACAGCAGCCTTAGAATGTTTTTTACAGAAACCTGCAGTGCTGAAAATTATGCAGGAATAATGAAGAAATACAATTAAGTCATACGAATAGCTAAGTCTTTAACTTGAATTAATAAAGCTACTTGGCTTTGTTGCTCTTCTGAGTCCAGGGGCTGTCTTCTTCAGTACCTTCTTATTCACTGTAGTGACTTACACATCTGTTAATTCTAAAGCATGTCCAAAATTAACAGTAGGACTGGCAGAGTTACACAGGTATTTGATTACTGGAAAGGTAGGTTTTAGTTACATAGCAGTGTGTACCTACAGGTTGATGGTATGCATTACACCATAGAAAATGTGATATGTTTCCTAAGCCGCATCAGGTTACAGTATATTGTCTGAAGTGCTAAACAAAGGTTCATTAGAGTAAGACCAGAAGATGTAGTATCTTCTTCACATCTGCTGAGTGACTTAGGGTGACTATGGTCAGTAATTTGGTTGTCCAGATCCATACACCAGCACCTCTTCCTGTTAAAGCACTCATTGGCTCGCACATTGGCTTCTGTGAAATGATGTGATATTCATGTAAGAGCTGCACAGAACTGCACACTTATTTTTTTGTGTAAGAAAAAGAGCTTTTTTCAGAAAAAAATATTTCTGAAACTGAGCCTGATTCTGATTCACTTACTGGTGTAGAAGTAAAAACTATTCTGTCCCTTTTATGTGATGTTATGTGCAATGTACATGAATAAGTATTTTAAATAGTAATATGATAAAAATGAAAATTATTACAGTAGAACCTACTAACATAAACTGCAGCACAACTAATGATGGCAAAGGCTGAGCCTTACTCATCAGGGTTATAGTAACCATTTGGGTGTGATAAACATTTCTCATATTTACCAAATAATCTTGTCTGCATTGTCACAGGTCTTCTCATTGTAAAATAAGATAGATCTATCCTAATTTTATGGAAACTATTAATAAATATTGACTTTGATCTGTGTTATGTTTGGATAGGCTGTACAAGCAGCAGTGTTATCATCATTGTATGCGTGGACACTTAATACTGAATGGTGAAAATGAACATTAATTTTTCACTGGTAGATTTTTATCAGAGATCAGTTCCTGTGTTGAAATCAAAATGTTTTGTGAGATCATACTGATTTTGACGAGGTTTTAAACAGAAAAACCGTCAGGCTCTGTTGAGCAGTTGTCAATCTGAGTGCAGGTAGGAAGCAAAATGGAGAGGATTAGAGAGTCAACCATGGTGGATAAATGGATATTTTACTCAGTTATCTTTGATAACTTATCGCAGAATCTCAAAATGGTTGAAGTTGGAAGGGACCTCAGGAGGTCATCTGGCCTGACCTGTCCTGCTCAAGCAGGGACGCCTAGACCTGGTTGCCCAGGATCATGTCCAGATGGCTTTGGAATACCTCCAAGGAGGGAAACTCCACTAAATCTCTGGGCAACCTGTGCCATTGCTAGCTTACCCTCACAGCAAAAAAGTGTTTCCTGGTGTTCAGAGGGAACATCCTGTGTTTTGGTTTGTGCCCACTGCCTCTGATCCTGTCTCTGGGCAGCTCAGAAAAAAGCCTGGCTCTATATTCCATACTGCCTCTTTTCAGGTATTTATACACATTGATGAGATCCCCCTGAGCCTTCTCTCCTCCAGGCTGAACAGCACCAGCTGTCTCAGCCTTTCCTTGTAGGAGAGATGCTCCAGTCCCTTCATCATCTTAGTAGCCCTTTGCTGGACTCTCTCCAGTATGTCTGTGTCTCTCTTGTACTGGGGAGCCCTGAAGTGGACACAGTACTCCAGGTGTGGCCTCCCCAGTGCTGAGTAGAGGGGAAGGATCACCTCCCTTAACCTGCTGGCAGTATTTTGTCTAATGAAGCCCAGGATACCATTAGCCCTCTTTGTGGCAAGGGCACATTGCTGGCTCATGTTCTACTTGGGTGTCCACCAGGACCCCCAGGTCCTTCTCTTTGCCAAGATGCTTTCCAGCAGGGCAGCCCCCAGCATATACTGATGTGTGGGGCTGTTCCTCCCCAGGTGCAGGACTTGTGGAACTTCCCTTTGTTGAACTTCAGGAGGTTCCTGTCAGCCCATTTCTCCAGCCTGCCCAGGCCCCTCTGGATAGCAGCATGATCCTCTGGCCTGTCAGCCACTCCTCCCAGTTTTGTGTCATCAGCAAACTGGCTGAGGGTACACTCTGCCCTGTCATCCAGATCATTAATGAAGATGTTGACCAGGACTGGACCCAGTACTGACCCCTGGGGTACACTGCCAGTTACTGGCCTCCAACTAGACTTTGCGCTGCTGATGACCAGCCTCTAGTCCCAGCCATTTGGCCAGTTTTCAGTCCATCTCACTGTCTGCTCATCTAGCCTGTACGTCAACAGCTCGTCTATGAGAATCTTATGGGAGACAGTGTCAAAGGCCTTAGTGAAGTCCAGGTAGACAATATCCACTGCTTTCCTCTCATCTACCAGGCCAGTTACTTCATCATAGATGTTTATCAAGTTGGTCAAGCATGACTGCCCTTGGTGAAGCCTTCTGTAGTACTACTGATGATTTTGTCATCCTTAATGTGCCTGGAAATGGTTTCCAGGGTTAGCTGCTCCATCACCTTCCCAGGGATCGAGGTGAGACTGACTGGCCTGTAGTTCCCTGGGTCCTCCTTTCCGCCCTTCTTGAAGATGGGGGTGATATTTACTTTCTTCCAGTCTTTGGACACTTCTACCAGTCACCATGATAGAGAAAAGATGAGTGACAGTGGTCTTGCAATGACATCTGTCAGCTCCTTCAGCACTCGGTGCATCTCATTAGGGCCTGTGGACTTATGTATGTCCAGTTTGTCTAATTATTCTCTGATCTGATCCTCTTCCACCAAGGGTAGATCCTGGGGTTTGGGTGGGGGGAAGATGTATGATTATTACATTTTTTATATTTAAGTAATTCTGGCATTTGTTTTTATATGGGTATACTTTAGGTAAAGGAATTCTACCTGCAGCTTCTTACAGTGTAAATATTGGATGTAATGTACATGCTTTCTAACTTGCAGAATTCCCTCCAGAATTTTGAGAATTACTGAAAAAAAAGGGGGACTCGTTGATCTCTTTATGAAAATACCTATTTCCTTGAGACTCTGTGCAGGCCAGGGTTGAATACTTCCATATTGTGTTATATATACCACCATTTCACTTGGGTATCTCTCCTGAAAGAGAACTGCATCTTTTAAGGTAATTTCTCAAAGTATTTCCACTATTTAAACTTACTGAAGAAAGCTCAGCAGAGAAAGGACTCTGTTGCTGTTTACCATGAGTGTAGAGGTAGCAGAAACATTTGTTGTACTAATCACAATTCATGGTGTTACTGCTTTATAGATTTGAACAAAAATAGCAGCTCAGTACCATTGAAAATCTCATACTGGCTTTCATGCTCCAGTGTTCATACAAACATTTTTATGCCAGTGTCATTAGATCAGCTTCTTCTCAGCTCAGTTTAGGCTAGTCAAAACTTCTGTTCCTTGTTGTTCTTTACTGCAAGAATTATTTTCCCCTTTGGGTCATTTACTTTAGACATATGTCATATTGCTAATGACATAAAGCACACACATAACAACACTCAAAGTTCTGGGTTTTTTTTAGATTACATCCTTTAACAGTCCCCTACCCTACCATCATGTTATAATTCCTTGTCTTGGTTTAACTGCAGCCAGCAGCTAAGCACCATGCAGCTGCTCACCCACTTCCCCCCCACCCAGTGGGATGGGGGAGAGAATCAGGAGAAAAAAAAGTAAAACCTGTGGGTTAAGAACAGTTTAATAGGACAGAAAGGATGGAAATAATAATGATAATAATAACAATAATAACATGACAATAATAGTAATAAAGGAATTGGAATGTAAAAACCAAGTGATGCACAATGCAAGTGCTCACCACTTGCTGACTGATGCCCAGTTAGTTCCTGAGCGGTGAGCCTCCCCCCAGGCCAGCTCCGCTCAGTTTATATACTGGGCATGACATGGTATGGAATACCCCTTTTGGGGTTTGGCCAGTTGGGGTCAGCTGCCCTGGCTGTGTCCCCTCCCAACTTCATGTGCCCCTCCAGCCTTCTTGCTTGGCTGGGCATGAGAAGCTGAAAAATCCTTGACTTAGTCTAAACACTACTTAGCGACAACTGAAAACGTCAGTGTGTTAACAACATTATTCTCATACTAAATCCAAAACATAACACTATACCAGCTACTGGAAAGAAAATTAACTCTATCCCAGCCAAAACGAGGACATTACAGTAGAGTATCTTACAGAAAATAAGCAGGAGGGTTTTTCCCAGTTTCTCTCCATTCATTGCTACTGCAGTTCAAATTTTGCAATCATCTTAAACACCAAAATAGTCTAGTGTACCCCAGCAAAATACTCAGTTTACTTTTTAAGATTAAATAGCGTGTACTTTGCTACCTTTCATGCAGTAGTTTAGAAGTCTCCACGTCCTCATCTTCCCAGTGTCTTGTTCCAAGCTCTGTATTCCCTATACTTTTTTCTGGCTTTACCCTAATAATACACTGGTGAGAAGAATTTACATTTACACTGTAGGGACATTTTTGTTTACTTGTCAGAATCTGGTAGAAAAAGTGAAATGTTTGTGCAAGAATTTTATTCTGGGAGTAATTGATTTGAAATAGGCACATTCTAAAATAAGATTTTGAATGTAAAATTGCATCTTTTATTAGTGGTACTTAATCTGTATAAATTTATGGCTCCTTAAAAGAACTTTTTAGAGGCACAAACTTTTTATTCAGATCAGCAGATCATAAAAAAGATTTTGTATGAAAGGATTCATATTCTCTACTCTACAGTTTAAGAAAATCCTATTTCTGAAATCAAAGGAAGCAACAGAAGTATTAAGTGTCTAAACACATTAGCAGAGAAGATAAAAAAAATGTTATTTCTTCATGTCTTACAAAAAGCAGAAGACTTTCTCTTTTGAACTGTGTCTTTCAAGGGTTATTGAAAATATTGCAATATGTTAGGAATAAATGTTAGAAAAATAGTGGTTTTCCATAACATAAGCTTCAGACATTAGGATGATACCAGTTCTTTACTGGGGTAAGAGACTGAGTGAGAAAGAGGGAGAGAGGTCAGTTAATTCCAGAATAATGAAAGAACTCTCTACCTGCAATTTATAAAATGAAGGGGGAAAATGAATCAGAAAGAAAGTGAAGATTTATTTGTGCTATTGAGATGATGAGAATTGTGTATACTATTACAATAATGGCAGTGTACAATCATTTGATTATGGATAGGCAGAAGCTGCTTCAAATGTGATATGAAAGAAACACATGGTTTTCAGATGGGGAAGCATAGGAATAATAACATACTTGCAAGAATATCGGAACTATTTCTGTGGTTATGTATCTATCTCAGAAATTACTTACTCAATATCTCCTACATTCTTGGGAAAATATTTCTGTCTGTAGAGAGTTCATCTTAAAATTGGATCAGAATAGCAGCCTTAGAATTGAGCCCTCTTAAATGTTTGCCCAGTGCTTTACGCATAAGGCAGTAACATTATGATAGTTTTTCAAAGAAAACTGAGGCAGAGTAACAATGCACAAACTCTCAGTGCAGCATTTTATTCTTATAGGAAAAAGATGAATGTATTTTAATGTGTTTCAGTGGCAAATGTCCCAAAAGTATTGAGAGTGATCCATGAGGGAAAAAAAAGGATCTTTATTTTCTGAAGAATATGTGACGCAGATATAACACTGACAATATTGACAAGAAAAAAAAAATGTGTCTCTGTGAGTGGTATGAGGTAAGAAGAAAAGGTGAAAAAGCACACCAGGGGAAGATACACTGAAAACTGAGAATAATTTTGCAAACCAATCAGTTCTACACTTTGAATGGTGTGGTTAGGATAGTAAGACTTACCATGTTTTTTAAAGTTTTAAGAAGGGGTCATTGGATGAGCATTGTTCACATATTTTTGTCAGGTAATTTTTGCACTACCTACTACAGGTAGAAGGTATACCATAGAGTGTAATGGAAAGACCTCAAGGGTATAAAAGATTCTCTCTTAAAATAAAAGACAGACAAAGCAGAGTGCTGCTGGCATTCCTTGCTGGAGTTGTTAAATGACCAGGTGCTGTAGAACTTGTACATATCCTCAAAGGTAGCAGTAGCTTCAGGATCCAAAATTTGAGAATTAGGTATGTTTTTTAGGAAAAAGAATGTGGTTTGTTGTTGTTGTTGTTTAAGAAAAAGTTGAGCATGTAGAGGTTTTCCTAAGAGCTTCTCTGAGAGAATGAAGAACACCAAAGCAATGCTGGGGTACTCCAGCCTGAAAAGGAAGAGGTACTTGATCTTTGAAAAGAGCATTCTCCTGTATCAAGGAGAATGAAGAAACTCCCCTTCACTCTTCCAAGACAAAAAAACCAAACCAAAACACACACCCCCCAAAAAAACCCAACCCTAAAAAACAGAGAGAGGAAAAAGTACAGATCCTCAGAACAAAGTTAGTGTCTATAAGAATGACTGTATAAACATGTTTAAGATTTTGATGTTATACACTCATTCTGTACTTCTACTGATTCTAGACTAAATTCAGCTTCTCCCTCAGGAAGAACCAATAGTCAGAGCTGCCTGAAAAATGTGAGATACATAGTAGGTCCAGAATGCTAAGTCAGCTAATAGGGTGGGGTTTTAAATTTATCTTTTCTGGAACATTTTCTGGGCTATTATACCTTCGTTTCCTGGACTGTTGCATCCTCATTAAAATGAAGTTTCCTTGTCCATCTTTTCTTGACCACCAGATTAAATATTAACCATCAGAAACAACACAGTTACACTTTCTTGTCCCACCTCCTAGATATCCTCTTTCTCTGATACATAGGACCTCTTGAGGTCGCTGAATTGTGGAAATCATGGACTCCACAATTCCATCAGTCATTACTTCAAGGTACACAAGAACACAATGATCTTGACAAAGCACACACACTCATTTCCCAAGCCACCATTTCCTTACCAAAAGTATAGTAGGTTTCTCCATTCTGAAAGTGATTTTCGTTAAATCTGCTGAGCTTTGTCTACAGCCATATTTTTTTTTCCTTCTTTGTTAACTCTACATACAAAAAAAAAAAAAAAAAGGACTGTTATACCACAGCATGTCATTTTCTTTTCCTTTCTCCTGGTAAAGATTTCATTATCATTGTGATTTTCTCTGTTGAATATTTAAGGATTTGTCATTTTCTGCTATGAGCTTCTGAACTTTTTTATTTGCTCCTGGTTCTTTAACCTGTAGCCTTCAGCAAAGAAATCGGGGAAGCCCATCTTAGGAAGAGAAATCCATCTTATTCCTCTGTTCTTACCAGGTAAAATCTGTTTGTGTTCATAATGTTTTATGATTGATATATTTAACTGTGCAGGTGCTGCCTTCACTCTTAGTAATCTCAACTCAGGAATGCGATTAAAAATAAAGGAAAAAACAGTCTTAGATATGCAGATGGAAACAGACCATAATAGCAAACAGGAATTTGAGAGTAACAGTCACATTTGCCCACTTGCCATATATTGAATATGCATATATCTCATTTGATACTGTTAACTTTCATCATGTACGTTTCAGTAAGCAAAAAATACCTCAGCTATAGAAATAGGTTTGGTACAGAGTGTGCAGAAAAGCCCATTCAATAAAAATCTGACTTATGTATTTGATTAACACAGTGCAACATGTTCTGGGAATAATATTAAATGTAGACTTGTGTCAACTATTCAGAATAAATTGCTTTAATGTGTCAGTGAAACTTATCCTCTCTCTCTGAATTGAAGTAAAGGTTGAACATTTTTACTTTTGAATTCATTTTTTGTGACTGTGCACACAGGAAACATCCTTCACTTAATACTCTCCCATAGAACTTGCTACTTACTTCAGGAGCTTAGCAAAGTAGAGGAATGTCCAAAGCAAACTATCTGCAGTTGTGATTCTTTGAAAACATGCTTATAGTCATGCGTATGTATGCCCATTTTCAGTAAAATAAAGGGATTTTCAAAACCATTTGAATATATTACGTAGCTTCCTGGTATAGTGTATCCTTTTCTTGGTTCACTTAACTTGGATGAGACTTCTTACAGTATGTCTGTTCTTTGGTGGGACAGTACTGGCACCAGAACTGATTGATAAATATGTTGATGTTGATTGAGAGAATGGTGCAGCTGAAGAGAGAAGCAGTAACCGATTTTCCCAAACAGATACTGGAACAGTTTCTCACATTCTTTGCTCAAGTGTTGCAGAAAAGGAATGTGAAATAGAAACTGGAGGCAAGACAAGTTTTAAGCATTCATAATACATTTGTCCTCAGAAAGGAGGCAGGCAGAGGTTCAGCAGTATAAAGCTGGCTGGACCCCAGGGTACAGTTGCTGCACTGCAGACATGGAGAGACATGAAGCGCAGCAATAGTAGAGCCCGAAAAAATAAATACATGAAAAGCCTAAACTGCTGAGTGCTCCAGAGATGACAGCAAGTTTGATGTGGCAGATATAACCTTTGCCTTGGAGCTGTTTAAAAGAGGAATGTCTAGCAGCATCACATGCATTTGCAAGCTGTTTGGAAGGCAGGAGTTGGAAGTACAAGTAGCTATTAACTAAATTCTCACCTAACTCCAATGGATGGTGGTAAAATGCATAATTAGTACATCTTGCTGAGACAAAATGTGGTCAGAAGCCATTCATAGGGCTAAAAACTCTATTTCCTCAAGCTAAAAACATTGACTTTGATTACAAGTGTTATTTTCGTATTTGTGTACTAAGGCATTAGTGCTATTTAGTATCTTTCCTATTTGCTTTTGTCTGGACTCCCAAGCACTGGAATGAAAGAATGGCTGTGGAATCATTGTGTCATGACAAAACCATTGAGTGGTTGTGTGTACCCTTTTGATCAGCTGTGTGATACAAATTTCTGATAGAACGGTGGAGAGACATGTGTTTTCAAGAAGGTATCATTTTAGAAGTCACACTTGGGTTTCTTTCTCAAATCATTTTTTATGTTACCCATGTTATTCATGCAGATTTAGTTTGTTACTTATCAGGTTGTTCTAGAAGACCAGAATATGAAAGTACAGAATTAAAATTTGTACGTATCAGTAGTACTTAACCTTTTTTTTTTTTTTACTAAAATTGTATCAATCTAATTTATAAAGTTGATCAGTACTTACCTTTCTAGCTATCTGGATTTCAAATCAGTACACCACACAAATCAGACCAATGTATTTAATATAGGAAGAATTAAAAACACAGCAGTATATATTTTAAATCAAATGTCTTCAAGCCAGCAGTACATCAGTATGCATCTAAAAAGACTAACTTACACATACTAATATATTTTAAAGTGTTGATTTTTTACTGTGAAACATTTTTTAAATTAAGCATAATTCTTAATTTAAATCAGAAAAGTTGCAAGTATTTGGCATCTGGATAGCATGAGTATAATCTTTTAGATCATTTAATCATAAAAGTCTTTCAGAAATAAGAACAAAGGTGTTTAGATGCATGGGTAGAAATCCTGAATGTTCTTTCCATCTTCTTGAGGAACAGAGCTCAAATATTGCTGATAATCTATTCATCAAATATGGTATGACTGTAATCCAGGGGAGCTGGATTAGACCAGTTCCAGAGGACTCTTTTGACCTCAATGACTGTGATTCAGGGCTATGAACAATTTAAGCTTTAGTTTGGAGACCCGAATAGGCTGACAGTAGGAGGTTATCTCTCCAACCTGGCCAGTTTTGTGATGTGACCGCTGACATAATTATTTGCTCCAGTTTCTCTGCCACATTTTACTCCTCCCATGAAAGACTTTTTGCTGCTGTGCCTGGACAGAGCAAGGCCTCCTCGGTGCTGTGAAGGTGTAGGGCTACTTTCAATGTCCTTCGATTTCTTTTCATCACTGTTCCAAAAAACTCTTTATCCTGCTTAGATCAATCATTTTTTTGTTGTCAAAATATATCTTAAATGCATTTCTTCTTGTTTTGTTTATGTTTAGTTACGACTGTGATCATCTTGTCCAGAATTTTGGTAGCATTTGGAAATGGGTTGTATGTCCTCAGTTACTTCCTTTTTTTTTCCCTAGCATTCTGTGAATACATCTTTCCAACCTAATTTTCACTTAGTTCGTTCTGGACTTCAGCTGTGGACTACTGATGCTTTGGTTCTGGCAACATCTAGAGGTTTTACTCCTCTCCTTGGCCTTCCACATTTAACAGTTATACTCAAAAGTGAGTCATACTTAGATTCATAAGTTATTCTTCCATTCATAACTTCTTCACACTTTGGTATGAGGAGTCTGTGTTTAACCATCCAAGTTATTTTCTTTCTACTTAAATTCCAAAACCTTAAAATTTCAAAACAGAGCACCTTTCTTGTAATATGAATGCTGTTTTTTAGTTTCTGTACCTCTTGCACTGCAGTAAGTCTCCTCTTAACATAGCAGGGTAGTGAATAACTCATACTTACAACTTCCATGAAATGATGATCATACTTTCTCACAGTTACTTTTGGAGGATAAATATGTCCAAGTGTCCCTTTTTCAGCTCCTTTACACTCTTCTTTTTATGCTTGCTATTTTGGCAGGCATGTTTCTGTTCATGACCTACAATACCGTTTCTTTAGTTGCACACCTCATTAAATTTATTTCCTTCTTCCCTCCACAGATCTCTTCCTACCTACCAACTACTCACTTTCTCGTGGGTGAAAGCCAATTACCTTACATTAAATATTGGCAAGATAAAAAGTGTTTTCTTACCCTCTGATTCTTGGTCTTTTCTACTGACTCTGGAGTTCAAGAGCACTCAGACCCTTTTCATGTTTTAAGATCATCAACTGAAATCCTAACTCCATTAAAATCTATGGCAAATCTCTCTACAACTTGAAATGTGGCAAGATTTCACCAATATGCTGTAGAAGTATATGCCTTGTGAAATGCCAGTGCATTATCTTTCACTAATGTCCTGAGCTTTACTCATGGCTGCATGTGTTCCCTAACAGTTCTGCGATCTCTTAAATTCTATTCCCAAGTAGGATTCCTTCAGTAACAAATGAAGTATGCTATTGGATTTTTAATACATAATTATGATATTTAATAACCTTATTTCCAGTCAAAATAAAATGTTAAAGACAATTATGGTTTACACAGTACCTCAGACATCTTCATTGTTTTATTGGAACTGATCAGATTATTATATCCTCAAATATTAAGCTGGTATCAGTTTTTCCAGCAGCAAGAAAGTTGGCTATGCTTGTGTAGGGAAAAATTTTCCAATGATATCACTCATTATTGAGGTAAGGAAATATGAGAGAACCTGTAGTTTTGCAGTCCTACAAAGTAGTGGCTCTACAGTTGTCCTTGGGTCACAAAAGGGAGGGGGAGATGGTCTCAAAATGCTATGAAAGTTTCAATATATTCCTTTACAAGGAAGCATTATGTTTACACAGAAAAATTTTAAGAAGTTAAAAAATCAAAAGAAACGGATTCTGTGATTACTCCCGCGTATTCACAGACTGATAAAGTACCTGTTAAATGTCAACTATTAAAATCAAAGGCTGTGTGGTTTTTGTTTGGTGCAATGGCTAAATAAATAAATAAGACATTTACATTCAGCTGTGCTTTCTAGGATGACTATTTTACATTCTGTGGTTACATGTGTTAAAACATCATGAATACAGAAAACATAATTAAACACTAAAGTTGTAATTTTAAAAGCAAAAGAAACACTGAGATAAATTTTAAAGAACAGGGAAATACATTATAAATAATATCAAGTGATAGTCATTTTCTCACAGGTATGTACAGCACAAGTTGGGATTGGTCCTCAGTTCTTTTTTTACTTGCCCTCCCAGTGGGGTCAAGAGCAAAGGACACGAAGGGCACTGAGAGGAATTGACATCAGTTTCCTGCTCTGTATCTTCTGACATTTGAGAAGCTTCATATTTGTACTCAAATTCACATTCTTCCCTTGCTGCAAATGTGTATTTTCTATAAGAGCTAAGGCGAGATACATGTACACATGAAAGAGAGAGTATGTCTCACAAGCCCAATTTGAAATAGGACTATCTGGAAGACATATTTCCTAGATCTAGTTCCCCTCATGCATTATTCTTGCAGGTGACACTATAACTACTGATTTTCTACCAGATAGGAAATCATTAACAGCTCATTTTCTAATTCATTTCCTGATTTGGATAATTTCTTTCATTTTCATCCACCTCCTGCTTATCTCCTTTGTACTCAGAATGCTAATTTCCCTTTCAAATCAAGTTCTGCTGAAGTCAGCACAGATCTAAACAAATGGAATTCTTTTAAACAATGTGTTCCCCATGGAATCAAACCTGATTTTCCTGAAATGTCAAGACAGTTAATTTCTTTAGCTATGTATTTTCTAATGCATCTTCAATCTAAGACTTCTGCTTCAATATATTGGCAGTATGCTAAGGTCATTGCTAGCCACAAACAAGAGAAATTGTTTATCTGTAACTACTGACATATGTTTTCCCTTTTAGATTTTCGAAGTTGCTCAAGATAATCTAAATTAGTATGATTTTTTTCAATTTGGATTTCTTTTCTTTGTAAGAAGCTCGCTAATGTAACACTCACTTCTTTCTACTAAATGAAAAGTCATCATTCAAACTCATTCTGCAATGAAAAGAAGAAACGCGCCTGCTTGCATTCATTTTTTATTGATTTAGCAGAAGTTTTTTTCATTAAATTGCTAAATGATATTCTTAGTCTCATGTAAAAAACTCAAAAGCCTGTAAACACATCTTTCTTAAAGATATTGGTCAGCAAAGATACTATTTATGGCAAACCTGGATTGTGATACACTTAAATTACATTTAGTGGATGGTTTAAATTCCAGGCTTGATTCTGATTTTTTTTTTTTCCTATCATTAATAATGACATCTGAAACTCTATTCACCCAAGGTTTAATTTCAGCTGTATCTGGATGTTTTTCCCTGTTTGTTGTTTGGTGCTTATTTAAGATGCCCAGCACATTGCAGATGAGCTGCAAAAGGAAATGTCTGTTCTCCAAAGCTTTATGTTTTACTGTAAAGAAAAATGAATCTGCAGTTTTTTCCAGTATGCTGCTAATAGCTTTATTGAAGGAAAACTGTGCAAAAAGACTGATTAGGATTAATCCTTAAAGATCCAGTGTTGGAACACCATATCCTGTAGTCATACTTCCTAAAATTAAATGGACTGCTCTTGGCAATTTTAGGCCTGCGTTTTGTCATTTTTGACATACTGACATCTAACATGACCTTCCAAAATAAGGTTTGCATATACATAAATCTTGTCTGTATTTGTCTTCAGCTACCGATAGCTATTGCTCCTCAAATTTACTCTCATAATTTTTGGCATACTGTTCATTTTGTTGTCTTGCTTGTTTTATTATGTTACTTCAAGAAGTAATTTCAGTGCCTGAAACAAACTGTGTATACCTCAGGTTGGTTTTCGTCTGCCAGGTGTTTCAGTTTCTGTTAGCGATATATGAACACTGGCATATTGTGTTCTAATTTAGATAAACAGCCGCCATTTTCAAAACCTCAATACTACTTTTCTCACAGTCTTTGTTTCTTAGTTTTCACATTGTGGCTTTTGTCTGGAGTGTCTTACAGCATTTCACAAGGCAAATATGTACTTACTGGCATATCTGAAACCTCTACGAATTTGTAAATTATGCTTATTTTTCCTGATAAAAATGCAGTTCATGTTTTTATAAATTACATATTCTTTGTTTTCTTTGCTCCTCTGTAGTAAAGCAATATATGCCTAATTCCTTGTGGTCCTCATGTCTTCCTCTTCAGTTTGCTTATGATAAAAGTAAAGCAATCATAGTATTTTTAAATAGACTAATATAGATATTTAGGATGGATCTAACATGTTTTAAATTAACACATTTCAAGTACTTACATATATTATTTCTTTTTCACATTTCCAAGATATATTTCATCTTTAGCATGAGAACTTTTATCTGTCTTCAAACCATCCCCACAAGTTTTCTTGACCCAGTCAAATGACTTTTTTTTTGGTTTTTTTGTTAGCATGGATATTTAATAAATCCAAGTCAAATTGCGTATTCTTGAGGAAGTGTTGCAACAAGAGCTATGTTGAAAAGCAACGTTGGGGTTTTGTTCATGTTCAAAGAAAAAGGAAAGCAAAAAAAATAGACACAGCAACAAAACTGTTAGAAAGGGTATACACAGAAGATTGTTCTTCATATTTGAAATCAGACATGAGCCTGAACTGCACTGCTCAGATCCAGATTGGAATTTTATCAAAGTTTGAGGTTACACCTATGACCCATTGCAGGTACAGGGAATAGTGCTGAAGGTTGGATCTGTGCTAGTACATAAACTTCTGGTTTTATCTTGCATTTAGCTTAGAGACATTATTTGAACAATAACAAAAATGTTGGGACCCCCTTCTACAGAGATTTCTCTATAAGGCCTACTTTTAATTTCCAGTGAATCAGTGCATTTTCTCTAGCTTCATAAAGAAAATTTTAAAATATTTTTTAAAGGCAGCTGCTTACCAGAGATATAAGTCCGCTTCCTCTGCTTGAATTTTTCAGAAAAAAAATAGCATGACACATAATTCAGCTTTGCTCACTCGCTGCATATAGTGCCTAATGCCAAAGATATTTAGCAGAGAAAGACAGTTTCAGGCTTTTCTCCTGAACCCACAGAACTGTCAAAACCAATCACGTACATAATAGGATTGTACTGCAGTATTTCAAGGCACTACTATTTTTTCCTTGTAACCTGGCATTGATTTTTAAGACATACACTATTATTTTATTACCTAAAGCAGTGACAGTAATGGGCTAGCAACCAAGGCATCACCAGTTTAAGCACAGAAGTTACTTGACCATGATTCATTAATGAGGTTGTACCAGTTTGTAATCCTTTTAGGTATTTATACTGCTCCCATTTCATTGTACTTCCATATGTTTGTAGTACACATGAAATAATCCTCACAATACCCACAAAGTCAGGAAATGGTTACAGTGCTATGTAGCAAAAAAGGACCCAAGATGCAGAGAAATTGACTTCCAAAAATCTTTCAGGCCTAAAGAAACAGCTGAATCATTACTGTTGGGGTGGTGGTGGTGGTGGTGGTGGTGGTGGTCATGCTTTTGGGTTTTTTTAATTGGGTTTTTTGTTTGTTTGGTTGGTTGGTTTTTTCCAAAGCATCAAAGCTGGCTAGGGACCTAAATATACTTCAGAACTGATTAGCACCTAAATCTCTTCCATAACCACAAGAGAACTAACACCACCGACTAGAAGGCTCACTGCAAGCTCGTAGTTCATATTTGCTTTGTATTCATCAACCTGGTGGTGGAGTCTTTAAAAATGAGGAGTAAACCCTCCCAGAGAGCTCCAGAGGATGGCTGCTAAGAAGGAGAGGAGTGTTTTTTCCTAACCTGTCTGAGAAATAAGTGAAAAGAGACCAACTGATAGGCCTCAAACATGTCCAACTTGCACTAAACATCTGTATTTATATATCAAAAATTTCTATTTAAAAAGTAGGTCTGCCATAAAGTCCAGGAAAATACCTAGCTGAGACAATATGTAAAAGTCTGGGAAAATAACCATGCCTAAGCACACCTGAGGTGAAATGCACCCAAATCTGAGGCATCAGTATAAAAAAGGAGCCTAGAGCCATAGACTGTGAGAGCAGAAGAGGTAAGTAATTTAAAACAAACAAACAACAACAAAAAAGAAACCAACCAACCAACAACAAAAAAACACGGCAGGGAACTATGTTTTCTATGCTACTTACTGTTGCTAAAAAGCAAAAATCACCAAGTTGAGCAGCTAGTGATTAGGCAGAGCAGCGAGTGGAGCAGAAGTGACGATTCTTGCTGCAGCCTGGCAAGATTGTGCTGCTGGGCATTATTAATGACAGAGCACAGCAGCTATCACAGAGTGAGGTGCCACTGCAGGATTTGGAACACAGGTGCCACAAAGAGAATACTGAGTTTTTAAATATTTTCTAATAAGCTTTAAATAAATTTTGTTGTTGTACATTGGGGAATGAGTAATTATATATTGGTCTGTTCATCTCCCTTGTTATCTTTTTCTTTTCTTCAGTAAAGTTGTGTTTTATTGAATTGTTTGATTTGGTATATGTGAGATAGGAGTATACTGTTTTGTTAAATTTTCCAAGTTTGTGGATGAGAGCTTCAGCTAGTAATTGCTACTGACCAGTAAAACCTGAAGATGGTCACTGTTGCTGCTAATTTAGTGTTAACAAAAGGTTTACAAACTAGTGTATCTTTCATGTAGCCACGTTGTGAAGATTCTTTTTTAAAGTTATTGCATAGCTGAATTTGTCATGCCTTAGCTTCCTATAATGATCCGCTAATAGCAGCATCCACTGGAGCATCACAGAAGCATGTGGAACATGTTTTCTTACAGTGCAAAGACCTGGTAAAAGGGTTTTCCCCATGCTTTGTTCAGAAGCAGCTAGGTGTACCAGATCTGCCCTCTGTGATAAAGACTGTGAGCATCACTATCATTTGATAGTCCAGTGCCAAAATAAGATCATTTTTCCTGGCTCTGCTGCAAAGATCCCATGCCTGCAAAGACCAGGCAAGTTTCTTTGTGACTTATGAGTTGAATTAGTAATGTGTTAAGTAGTATTACTATATGCAACCATATATTGTGTAGTTTCTGCGACGAGTATGCTACACCTTATTTGTTAGAGAGCTATGGACAACCCCCGACCAGCACTGCTTCCTAGAACATAAAGCCTACGCACAGCACAAACATGTCAAGTTCGATATGGGGCATCTCTGAAATTTGCCCTCAATCATTGACTTCTCACAGCAAGTGGCCAACACTTAATATTTCTCTGCAACTTTTGATTTGGCTTAGGCACAGAGAAAGAATGAATCTGCTGCAATTTTAACTATTTCTGTAACCAGATTTTCTGCAGTAGGTAGTATCCCTTTTCTCCTTGTAACCCTTGGAGAAGCAAGTTCTCTCAAATAACCATCTTGCCTGTCAGCAGCTAGAAAGGGAGAAAGCTGCTGTACATGCACAACAAATCGTTACAGTTTCAATTAGCTTTGAATAAAAGCTCCAAGATACACTTTTCTGAGATCACAAGTATAAAGTTTCCATCTGCTTAATAACAATTTGGAGTAAATGGCAGGCACTGAAGGAGAAGCCACTATCTACTAAGTGTGTCATCATCATCCCAGTTATTCAGTGTACAATAGATTCCTTTTTAACTCTACCAAAGTTGCAATCAGCATTTATTTGTATTCAGTGTTAGAGAAATCTGTGCCTGAATGCAGAGACAGTTGTAACTTAAAGGGTTTCCAAGAGAATAATTCTTTGGCTTCATCGTGTTTTCCTTACCACTCTGCCAACAAATGTTACATCAGATTTGTTATTTCTTTATGGCCAAGTCCAATCTAAGTTGACATCTGAAATGGTTGGGGTTTTGTTTTTGTTTTTATTTCTGATCATCTTTAATACTATGGAATGGAATTTCAACAGAATTACAGTATTATGTATAAGGGTTGAAGCTTGAAACTGAGGCAGCAGTGGCATTGTTGGAGAAGTATAATACAACTACAGTATGTTCCATAAATCATCTCCAAGGAATATTTAAACCAACCTTGTTTATTGTCTAGTATTGTTTATTGCATTGTGTATTCACCAGTATTGTTACAAATATTTCTTCTTCTGAGTGAGAAGTTTTTTAAATTTATAAAAAGAGAAGCGACATAGAAATTCAGAATATGCACATCTCTCCAATATTAGCAAGCTTTTTCCTCTGTATTTTTTATATCTGATTAGTTAATTAAATAACTCATGCTTCTAAGATGAACAACACTAATACCTCACCTGGAATAGTATGGCAGAATGATGAAGAATAACTAAAAGATTGAATGAAGTAATTCAGAATATGGTTTAGTCACTGAGCGTCATGTCTTTCTCTGCTCAGAATATGGCTGCCAACATATATTATTTTCTTGAATTTGCTTCTCAAAAACACTTACCAGATGTTTTGTATGAATAATTATTTGACAGGAGCCTGTTAATGAGCAGTTTGTTTTGACTACTTAATACCTGAAATTCAATCTGATGTGACTGAACACTGGAAATCTGAATTAGAAAGATACCCATATTTAAAAAGGATGCTTATCTTAATCATAGGCTTAAATTCTAGTTAAGAAAAATGGGAGTTATGTATGCATGATTTACAGAGTGGTGGTTTTTCAATGGACAGCTAGGAATACTTCTATGCAATTTCTTCTTTTAAAAAAACACTTCAACTAATAATATTTCTCAGAAAGCAATGTTATGAAGCACTTCCTGGGGATTTTGCCATGTGACAGAAAAGTCGCTCTCAATAGATTTGCTGAACTATGGGGACAAAGTATCAGAATAGCCACTAACTTTCAAAATGGGTACCATTATAGGCAATGAGTTATCAGAGGCAACATATATCTCAAGCATATCTCAGCACAAGCTGGCAACATGAAAACAGATTATTGCATAATTTTTCTAACAAATTAAAAAATACAATATAGGTTACCAGTGACCTGACAGAGACAAATAGCTCTGCAGGCATCATTTGTATTCTTGCTTTAGGTTGTTAGATCTTGTGGTTATGTTTGAGGATGATTGACATAATAACTAATGCACAATGAGATATATATAATCTTTTACTTGACAGCTATTCCACATGTCAGCTCTGAGGTGTACAGTTATCAGCACTTCCAGTTCAAACACCACAGTTATCTGTTGGTCTTCATGGATTTATATGTCATAGGTCTCCACAAAACAAAATCTGTTATATAAAAAGAGAAATATGAACAGACTGATACAGTTAATCATTTCAATGGCTTAAACTTAGGTATTACTATTAATTATAGTGGAGCTCAACATGACCCAGTAATGTGCACTTGCAGCCCAGAAAGCCAACTGTATCCTGGGCTTCATCAAAAGCTGCATGGCCAGCAGGTCGAGGGAGGGGATTCTTCCCCTCTGCTCTGCTCTCGTGAGACCCCACCTGCAGTACTGCATTCAGCTCTGGGGCCCCCATCATAAGAAAGACAGGGACCTGCTGGATTGAATCCAGAAGAGGGCTACCAAGATGATCAGATGGCTGGAGCAGCTCTCCTGTGAAGACAGGCTGAGAGAGTTGGGGTTTTTCAGTCTGGAGAAGAGAAGGCTCTGGGGAGACCTTATAGCAGCCTGTCAGTACCTAAAGGGGGCCTACAAGAAAGCCAGAGAGGGACTTTTTACAAGGGCATGTAGTGATAGGACAAGGGGTAATGGCTTTAAACTGAAGGAGGATAGATTTACATTAGATGTAAGGAAGAAGTTCTTCACTGTGTGGGTAGTGAGGCACAGGCACAGGTTGCCCAGAGAGGTGGTAGACGTCCTGTCCCTGGCAGTGTTCAAAGCCAGGTTGGATGGGGCTTTGAGCAACCTGGTCTATTGGAAGGTGTCCCTGCCCATGGCAGGGGGGTTGGAACTAGATGATCTTTAAGGTCCCTTCCAACACAAACCATTCTATGAATCTATGATTCTATGATAACAGCTGTACCCACAGAATCATAAAAAACCTTCTCAATTCACAATGTCCTGCTGTGCAGTGAAACTAAAATATCACAGGCAAAAGGTATGAGAGGGATAGTTTATGCAGCCTGGCAAGCACAACCCCCAGCCAAAAAAAGGGTTCAAGTATTAGCCTTTCAGAATCTTTCCAAGAGCCTCGTCTATATTATCCACAAAGTAAATCCACCAAAACAAAACAGTCTCTGTAGACTACTACTACTTCAGTCATAAATAAGAGAAGGCAGATTTCCTCCTAGATTCTCATTACTATGCTCCAGAAAATCATGTCACTGCTTTGATTGTGTTAACTGCTTAGGGACTGCAGTGCCTTTACCTTGTCAGAGTGTTAGCTGTGCCATGTTCTCCTCTATCTTGCTCTAAGACCCTCTTTCAGGTTTTAAATTAGCAGAACACTTTGATAGCAAATATTTTAAAACTGTTAAATATACTATTACTTTTTCCTACTTATTTCTAATTTTTAAACATGAAAAAAGCAGAAATTTCAAAAATCTTTTGTCCAGTGTTCAGAAAACACGGTTGGTGACAAACCAGAATGTAATCGTTACAAAAAAGTTAAAGCAGTAAGTATTCACGAATTGCATATGTGATTGGAAAGTGTTTGCTGAATAATCATCTTGTCTAATAGCTTTAAGCAAACAATTAAATATTAAAGTCTGCTTTGGGTAATCCATAAACATGAACCAGTCAGACTATTCTTTACATGTGGCAATCTGCATCTAAGAACTAGCTGCGAAGTACCGTACAGTTATGGTATACACAGGAAAATTCTTTGCTGACTTCAAAATGTTTAACTGGGAATATCAGATATAGGGGTCACAAGTATACTCACAAAGTCCAGCACTGAGAGGCTTGCTGTATCTTTGGATTGCCACAACATCATGTGTTAAACCAGCATTCATTTTTCATTGGGCAGCTCATCCTGTCACGGTAGTTTTCCTTAATAAGAAAGTTCTTGCAGAATGGATTTTCAAGATAGTATGTAGCTTTGCAGTCTTTTGGGCTTTCATTAACTTTAGTAACAGACACACTGTTAAAACTATGTTTGCCTACAACTAGTGTGCTTAAAGTGTCCTTAAAGAATACAATAGATCTCTGTGTACATTTCATTTAAGTTTCAACGTGGGAATGTTGCTAACAGAAGGATGCATCATGTAGCAGATACATACTGAAAAACTGCTTTGTCACAACTTTTATATATAAAATCATTTTATAGATGGTTAATTTTAGTGAATGACAGTGATTCATTTGGAGAAATTACAATTTAAAAAATCTGAATACTCTGGATAAAGGTGATTTAATGAACAAATTAGTGAATTCAGAGTCAGGATTCAGTATTCCCTTCCAAGTTCTACTACAGACATGATCTTAGGGGAGGCAGTTTTATATGGTATTTTATAAACTTGAAATAACCTGGTTTAGGGAGCACTTTAATTGTTCTTAGAAATGTACGTTGGGAGTGTAAGTCAACTGGGAGACAAAAAGAAATAGAAAAGTATATTCCATGATCAACATGTACAAAACAATGAAAGGGGAAGATGAAAAACAACTGGTTTATGGCCTAATTCTGGTATGAAGGTGAGGGTTCACCTATGGCTAAAGTCCCTATGTTTTATGTAAACTCTAAAAAACACTCATCCCACTGAAGTCAGCAGGAAGTTATCAAGATTATTCCTGTAACAGAAATTACAAAAGATGAAATCAAGTTGAAAATGATGAAGTAATATTTAGGACATTATTTAACTATTTCATAATGCCATATACCCTACTTTACACTTCAAATTATGTCCACACCATATGTATGCAAGAAAATCTGTCTGTTCATCTTGATCTTAGAAAAAAATTCTAACCTTTGCTGATTGTGCACTACTCTCTGATAAAGCAGTGTTTGAAGTGATGTCATGGTACTTGTGGTACCATCTTGGCTTCTGGTGTTCTGCACAAACACATCAAGAAACATGTGTGCTCTTGTGATTTTTTTTTTTTTTTTCTTAAAGCTAAACAACTTTGTCTTACCACCCTCACTGCCATAAATATCAGACCAACAGGAACCCTTCTTGCTTTTATTTCCAGCCTTCAGCGTGTGGAATTCCTTGTTGTGGTTTACTGGGACATGACATACCACTTGAGCAGTTGCAGGAAAATCTTTGTTCTCAGAGCAATGTGCAACCACTTAAGTGATTTTAGAGCAGGGCAAGAAGAATAATAGGTTTTCAGACTTTAGAATGCATGCATACACTGTAGGTGTACATTTAAAGAAAAACAATTCTGATTTTGACTAAATAAAAAGTTTTCTGGAAATGTTCTTACACAGCTGCTCCTTTAAGGTGCTTGAGCCAAAATGCCAGTGACATTCAAAGAGTGACTCCAGTACTCAGTATGTCAGTATTATGATTTTACTAAGGCTCTGAGGGCTAATTACAAATTATTGAAATATTTAAAAAAATTAACAGGTAATCTTCATAATTATTCTATGAACTTCAACAGACAGTTAATTGAAGTGTCATAAATTTATCTGTGATAACTCAAGGTCTCATCTTAGAGTTCTCAGAATCCAAAGAATTAGAGCAACCCCCAGCTCACTTACAGTAAGTCAGACCACAGTTGTCTTCACAGAACTTGATTTCCCAAGGTAACCAGACCTGACAGACTCACAGACCTGGAACATATAATGCCGTGGTTCCCTGGTGCTATTCCGTAGCATTTTTCCAAACCTGTTTGTTAATACATAGTTTTTAAACCAGTGATAATGCTAGTTACAATTATTTGATGGATTAGGCTTTGAGGCCACATTCATTAAATGACTGCTAAGTGCTAATTAAAGTCTAACTAACTAAGTTTCTTTTCCACAACACTAGGGATTAGTTGATGTTTTTCCACCTCTCTCTCTCATATATGAATAATTTTTAGAGCAAATACGTTTATACCACTGGTGTTTGAAGAGTGGCTTACTGAATACCAATTGCTAATTCTAGTACATAACTAAAATATCTCTTAAAAGCTTGAACAGCAAAGAAGCTTTCTGAACATCTGGCTTCCTCTCAACCAGCAAAAAAATTTACTATACCACTAAGACCCTGAGCTTCCCTCAGTGGAAGAAACTGCACTAGAAATAAAATACCTTTTGAACTGCTGTGTATTTCAAAGATGTTTGTAACAAATTGCTTCCAGAAAGAATATTTACTTTAACTAGCTTAACTGAAAATTGCAAATGTTCAGTTCTGCCTTTTCTACATCTGTATAAATTGAAGTGTCACTCAGAAAGTAAAAATTAAATTTTATTAATTTTCCCTGGTTTTACTTTTTATACATTTTGTGATAAAAGTTTAGCAATAAGAGCAGCATAGTGACAGAATATACTTCAAAGGACAAAATAATAATTGCAAATTGTCCCCCTTCACAACTTACCCAAGTATAAGCAGAGAAATAAATTTTAGTCATTACTCATAGTGGCACCTAAATATCCCAAATGAAATTACATTCTCCCAGAAACAGATTTCCAGTTTAAATAGATAGGAGAGAGCTTTTTGTAGAACTCAGAATGAGGAAAGACACCCTATTCTGACAAATGATATGTGTGTCTGTATACATTTCTAACCCTGTATGGAGGCTTACTGCAGGCAACAACTTCAGTTGAACATACCAGGTCAGAAGTATTTCTCTATCTTGGAACTGCTGAGGACATAGCTTGAATGATTTGTCTAACTGTACACAGTATCAAAACAATGAATAAGCCCAGATCTCCTGAACACCTCTTCATAATGTTAATAATTTTTCTCCAGATATGTAACTTTTGCTTAACTGTATATTCTAGATGTAAATTCCTAAGTCAAATTCCTTTTAGTGTAAATCAAGCAGTAATTGTTGTCCTCAAGCCACGCTCTCTTACAGAAAAGTTTCATGAACATGAAATATAAAAATTTTTAGCAGCATGTTTTACATGTAGTATTTTACACCTAAGTTCTTCGGAATTGATCCCTTGTGCAGTATAGGAAGATGTTCTCTGTCGCTGAGTATGATACTTACCTACACTGATAACTCAGTGCCAGTGGTTTACTTGCTGGATTATGGGAGAGTTCAGCAATTTAGTGTAGAATTCTTTATAGGGTGATTCTTTGTTTCCAGGTTTTCCTTCAGTCAGCTCAATGGCTTCCTAAATTGCAGCAGAACCTGTAGAGCATTCTTTGGTGCCTAGGAGGAATGTCAGTCAAGTCTGGCCATCTATGGCCTGCAGAAGACTGTGCTTGAATGGAAGCTTTCAGATCTTCTGCAACTTTCTTCTTTTACTAGCTGTCTGGCCAAGTGTCTCTGTCTGAACTTCAGACATCTGACTCCCTCCGTTTAACTACCAGACCCTAGGACCCCTGGAAATTTCTCTGCTTTGAACAGCTAAATTTGGCAGTAGGGAAAGATGTATTTTCCTCTCCTTTCAGGGATACCACATGACCCAGCACTTCCTTAGAAGGAATGAACATTTATGTCATACACAGTTGAGGAAAAATACCCAGACAGATTTTGTCCATTAAGTGGATGATTTCTTATATAGAATTGAAAGAACTGAGTGCATTCATCTTCCAAAAGACAATAGATAAAGTATTTATGCACAGTACAGAAGGTGACAGACTGTGAAGCAACAATATATGTGCTTCTTTTGCCTCCAGATAGGAAACACATTTTTTATTTTACAGTTTCAATGAACTACATGGCAGAGTTAGTATAGACAGCATCTACTTCATGTTTGTTCCCTTTTGATTTTTGTAGTATCTCTAGGAAAAGCTATTGCTTGAACCAAAATGCTTTCTTTGTTGGTGGTGGGGTTTTTGTGGTTGTTCCTGTGTGTATGATCCTGAGAAAGATGTTCCAGTGTTCTGCTTGTGGAACAGGAAACAGCGAATGGGCCCTTCTTCAGAATAATTCTGACCGGTATGAATTTCCAAAGGGCTCTGCAGATCTTAGGATAAGTCCAGTTTTCAGAGGTCAAAAGTCTAACTATTTCCTGTGGAATTTCTGTGAAAAAAATAATGTATGGATGGTACTGTCTAGATGGAAACTTCAAGAATCTCTGGCTAGTACTGTGTAAGATGTGCAATCTAGTTCTGAATAAACTAATTTAGGTGTAAGAAGCAGTACAGCTGAAGTGGTTGCTGAATTAAATTAGTTCTTTCAAGAAACACCAAGCCAGGTAGGAGAGAAGAAGGTTGCACATCTCTGTGTCCATTACCTCATCATATGAGACAAGACTGTATGTGATCGTACTAGATTAACCCCTTAAATACAGGTTTTGTTTCTGATCTTTTGCTACTACATTTATGCCATCTGATTTTGAGGTTGTGAGGAATACAGTTAATTGTGGGCCTTGTCCCTGGAATTTGTTTCCTTTTGCTAGCAGTACAAAACCTCATCTCTTTTGACAGAGAGATTTTGTCTTAGTGCTGGTGAGACTTTGAGTTTCATCCCTTAGTTTCACAGTCTTCCATTAAATGTAACAATAATAAAAGCCCCTTACGTATAAGTCAGTTTTATTTAATGGTAATTTTAGTTTGCTCCAAATCAGCCCAATTTGCTCAAGCTTATTGTTTTCTATGGTCTCCTTTTTCTTAAACTTCCATGGTTTACCAAAATAAGCTAAAATAGCATCAACATTGTTGTCATGAATTGTCTGGTAAAGAAATGTTGGCAATCATGTCTAACATTGGGCCATATTATTATTCAAAGCATTTCTTCTCATATGTTCATCGGAGAATATAAGGATCTAAAAAATTACACAATGCTTAGTCTTACTGATGGTCAACACATGCAGTGTGTTGCTGTGGCTGCCTTTTAAACTAATCATGGCCCAATTCTATCTTAAAAACATTATCCTTGGGTTTTTTTGTTCTGAAAATGAACATATTATTCCATAGTTGTGTTTCAATTATGATTTTGTGATTTGATCTGATGAATGATTTATGATTTATTACTTGACAGTACCTTGCAGCAGTAGTTCTGTCTGGTTTATTACCCAGGATCCTGGACTTAGCATTTACAAATTTCATTTACTTTTTTCTAATCACTGCATCCTATCTCCCAGCTGGTTTGAAAGACTGTTTTATTACTAATGATATCACCTACCTCACTACTACAGACACTGAAATGACACATTTGTTCATCTTCATTACCTTTGCAGTACATTTTAGAGAACTACCCTGCTTAATGTAGACTCAGCCCCTGCTATGACTGTCTTCCACAGTATGTCATTTTTACCCTTTATCCCTTCCACTGGGAATCTGACAGTGAAGTTTGTTCTAGCATGCAGAAGTCTTGGTGGATTTTTTTCCATTCTTATGGTTTTTTCTTCCATTTTCACTTCAAGCTGTACATCTTGGATTTCCTACTGTCACCTGGAATATCTCTGTATTCCTAGGTATCCTCTGTTGCGAGACAGTTCTTAAAGAGTTCACAGTGACTCACATTTGAACCCTGGCATCTACCTTAGGACACTCATACCTGTAATCCTTAACACAGATAATATTGTCTTCATGGCTGGAAGAAATGGATATCTTCCTCCCGTCCAAAACATTTAATTTCAGAAAGTCTTCTCTTGAAGTTCCCAGTTTTGCAGCCTTTATCTATCATCTGGAGCATTATGTGTTCAAAAAATAGTCCCTCTCACCTGTATTACATTGGTACACACAAGTACGACTCAATCTGTCTCCGTGTTGATGCCACTATAGGTTCTGTAGCAATGAGGAGGTAAATATTAATTGCACTGGTAATAACAAAGGTTCCATACTTTGCCAAATTGTTTTATTGCAACCTTGCAAATTAATTCAGCACTATGGTGGACTATAAGAAAAAGTTACAAACCCCATATTATAATGCAGCTGCTAGCAAATTTTAAAGAACATTTGAAACACGGAGATCTTTGACATTCCCAGCAGCTTTTCAGAATGTAGCAGGCTTGTGCAGTCATATAGTTTTTGCAAATACAGTGTCTAGTAACACTGATATTTTAGGTGGAATTTGGCTGCAGGCTTGATAGGGAGGGCATTCTGACTGGAATACAAATTGATTTTTCCCTAAAGACATACTAATATAAGTAATACACTTTGTAATACACATTTCAACCCTTTGCACTGTTCCTTTTTCTGTTTTGGTTTGGTTTTGGTTTTGTAGAATAAGTTCAGTTAGAACTCCAACTATTGCAAGCTGTTAATCAGATTCACACTCTGGCAAACATACTTCTGTAATCCTTTTGTTAACTGATGTTTGTTTCATTTAGGGCTGAATAAGACTTTTTTAGCACTTTGCATTCCTTCTAGAGTGGTTGGTATTTATCTCATTGTCAAAACTAATAGATAGCTTTATAGATCTATCATTCAGTCCTAATTCTCTGGCAGGCCTCAGAACAGTGCATACTGTGAATTTCCATAAGAAACAGTAACGTTATTTAGATTAAGCCATGATATCCAATTATCCTGCATAGATTAAGATAATTTCTGTCAAAAGAGCAAAAGATGGTGTAACACTCCAATTGCATTACTTTGCTCTTAAATTTCTGCTAATGAAGAGGTTTCATCTGCAGCTTCCAAAATAATTGAAACTCAGGTGCTTAAATTAGGTAAGATTTCCTCTTTAATGAATAACGTTCCTGCTATTTTTTTTGTGAAAGAATCTTTATCTCATGCTTTTTCCATAGTATGTTTTTTTAATTTTTGTTCTTTAGCTTGTCCTGGTTTCAGATGGGATAGAGTTAATTGTCTTCCTAGTAGCTGGTAGAGTGCTATGTCTTGGATTCAGTATGAGAAGAATGTTGCTAACACACTGATGTTTTCAGTTGTTGCTAAGTAGTGTTTAGACTAAGTCAAGGGTTTTTCAGCTTCTCGTGCCCAGCCAGCAAGAAAGCTGGAGGGGCACAAGGAGTTGGGAGGGGACACAGCCAGAGCAGCTGACCCAAACTGGCCAAAGGGGTATTCCAGACCATGGGATGTCATGCTCAGTATATAAACTGGGGGGAGTGCAGGCAGGGGGGATCGCCGCTTGGGGACTAACTGGGCGTTGATCAGTGGGTGGTGAGCAATTGCACCGCACAACATTTGTATATTCCAATCCTTTTATTATTGCTGTTGTCATTTTATTAGTGTTATCATTATCATTATTAGTTTCTTCTTTTCTGGCCTATTAAACTGTTCTTATCTCAACCCACAAGTTTTACTTCTTTTCCCGATTTTCTCCCCCATCCCACTGGTTGGGGGAGGAAGTGAGTGAGCGGCTGCGTGGTGCGTAGTTGCTGGTTGGGGTTAAACCACAACATAGCTATATAATCATCATGTACATAAGTTTCCTAAATAGCACCTTAGCACAAGAAATGGCCACGTCATATGAGTTTTGCAATGTTCTTTGTTTTCTTTGCTTATTTATCATATTGTGCCATTTAGCTGTTCAGTAAATTCTTCTTATCTGTTATCATGAAAACCTGGTCTATTTCTTTTGGGTACCTTGAATTCCCATGAATGCCCTGCTGATAGATGGGGACCACAGCATTCAGTCAAGACTAAACACAGCGTACTTTACGCAGTCCAGTTTTGTTGGCATAGAAGCCATGACATTGCTGAAGAAATGCCTTGATAATCAGAAAAAAGTACAAAATATCATTCTTCCCAAATCATGCAATTATGTTCCAGTTCCTTTCTTCCACTATAGTAAAACACTATGATTTTCTGTAGGTTATTCCGAAGTTATGCTTCAATTGACAACAATTGTTTTGTTCTAATTTTAATTTGAACTAGATATTTAATTTCAAGTTGATAACTTTAGTTATAATTTGAAAGCAACATGTCAATTTAAAGTGGACATTCTAATTTCAAGTCAATGTGGACATATTTAATATCATAATTTTTGTTTACAAATGTGTAAACTCACTTTTCACCTTGAATAAAAATAACAATATTTGGCTTTTGATCCTGATCAGTGGTGAAAACAGATCCTGAAATACCTGAATATTTCTGGAAATGTAGGTATAATTTCTTGAAATTTTTCACACAATATTTTGGGAACATTTTTTCCTATTTTAGACAGAAATAAGCAGGTGTGGTGGACACAAACAGGGAAAATAAAGGTTACCCAAACAAAAGGAGTCACCAGGTCAAACTTCATTTCAATTATAGCAATGAAGGAGCTAAGTATTTTCCCTTATGTAACCAAAGAGACAGCTAGAAACATCTGTTGTAAAAGCCTACAGCCTAGATATAGTGAGTGGAGAAATAGAGGAAACTGTAGGTTACCTTGGAAAGAGCTGCTGAACTGTGGAGGCTTTATAAAGCAACCAATCTAATGAAGGAGGCTAATTGACTGAGAAAGCAAGAACCATCCCATAGAACTGGGTGAGATTCCATACATGCAGTCTTTGACTATTGAATAAAAGGACATATTTGAAACCCAAAGGAAAAGCTGCACCTGTATTTTCCTGCACTGCCTTTTCCTGCAGAAATAGAAATAACAGCTCTGTGTGGAAGGCGTTAAGGATTCATTAACCTACACAGGGAAAAAGCTCCCTAATAGCATACAACCTTCTAAATCTTGGGCTTGGACTTGAACTCTGTTGTCCATGAAGTTGGATACCTAAACTGACTACAGTGACAAAAAATGGGCAGAGATGACGGAATATGAAACTTGATCAAAGTGAGTACTGTTTGGTACTGGTATAAACTGAAAAAAATCCTTTGTAGGTGCTTATGTCTTCTGGTGTCTAGAGACTGCAGAGCATCCATACATCAAAGCAGCAGTCCACTGCTCTTCAAAGCACCTTACATGGAAAAGAGTTTTATCTGCACTAGAAAGGGAAACTTAAGACAACTGGCAGGAGTAGCATTTCCACAGAGAGTACATGTCAACTATAAAATGCACCACTGGTTTAAAATGAAAGACTATATTGTTCTATATCAATAAATTGATATGTATGTCAGGGACTCCATTCATCACAGATACAGTAAAAATGATACAGTATCTCTCGAACTGTTAAAACTCAGGGCTAGAACAAAAACGAACACAAAAGGTAATGGCAGAAGAGGTGTAAAGAATAGAAAACTCGGAAAAGGAGCATTAAAATGACTCAGGATAGAAAAAAACACTGACTAGACTGATGGAAGTTAAAAAAGAAAGTTAGTGGATACTGATTAATGATTAAAGCATGTGCAATCACAAAAATGTAAAAAAACAATAGTAGTAATTCCTCTGACCACTGGTGACACCACTTGGTTTTGATAATAATATGTAGAAAAAAATGTATGAAGTACGAAGGGGATGGAGTCAAGGCATCCTGAGGGAGAAGATATTATATTCCTGTCTTTAAAATATTTATGAAATTCATTAATGCAACTGCTTTACATTCACCGTACATCTGTTGGTTTTCATAAGTTTTAAGGAAGATTTCCTAAATTTGAACAGATAAAATAATATATAGTTATACAGGAAAAATAATACATAATTAAAATTTAGCTAAAGAGAAAAGTAAAAGTTAATGAAAAATTGGAATAAAATATAGCAGAACTGAACTTTTTCCTAAATAAGGATGTGTTTTGACAAAAAGAGAAATACCTGTCTTCTGTATGGAAAGGAAGGAAGGACGAAGACCTTAAAATGTGGAGTAATGTAGTAGTTAGAACATGTACTAAGGATCTGAAATACCCAGGTTCATTCAAGAAACTTCAAACAAGAAACATGAGTGTCATGCATGCATACAACTTAACCATCAGAACAATGTCTGTGAAGGAAAAAAGATGTCATTTATTATTTCAGGACAAAACAACTTGCAAGGCTCCAAATGGGTGAAATGGAACTTATGTCATACTTTAAAATTTACTTAAACCGAGTAATTAGCTGATACACCCCAGATACTGAAGAATGAAAACATTTATTTCACATTAATAAAGCTTTATATGTGTTAAAAAAAAACAACAGCAAGTGAGAGAGCATTAGACTCATGCTCACCTCTAGAAGTAATAAAACATGCTGTCATGAGTCCTCTGTATATTATTCAGGCAAAATGAAAAGCTAAAAATTTTAAGCAATTTGTTCGTGCCTTTGGGGAAATAAAAGAAATGAATGTAAATAGGCATTTTAAATGAGTTTGTGTCCTGCCTGACCTTTGTAAAAAACTCTTACTTAATAATACCAACAGAGCTGATTATCAAATAAATTAGATTTGTCCAAATATAGTTGCACAGGTTTTGGTTCCATGTAATTATGGATGTAAGATTCATTGTTAGTAGTGACTGGTTGTAGTAATGCTTAGCCTAAATCAAATCCTTGGTCTTGGACAAATATGCACCTTATCAACAGAGCATTCTTGCCTTGAACTCTTTTACAGTCTAAGACCTACATCCCAGAAACACTTATGCAGGAGATTAACTTCAAGCTTCCCAGTAGTCCCATTGTTCATCTGATGTTGTGCTTGGTGTCAACGTAATCAAATACGTTTACACTTACAAGATAAGGGTCCAGATAGACAAGACAGATAAAGAGCAAGGGGAAAAATGGTATTTTCCTCCTCATACAAAGAGGGGGCTGAGAAACCACTCAAGGCACTAGGTTAAGGTTTTGGGGGAATCATATTTCCAGTTAATTCTTGGAAATCAGAATTGGAATTCCATTGAAATTAGTGCATGTAACAGCCTGCATCTGGTTTGTGTACTCAGGTTTCCTTTCAAGCCTGAGGCACAAAAAGTGCTCTGTTCTGGCTCTGATACAGAGCTGGGACACCACATGACCAAAAGCCTGGAATCCAAAGCACTCAGAAAACTTCTGGGTATGGCAGTGCAAATATATCCTCAAGCTAGTTAAGGAAAGAAGCTGAGTCACAGTCTCACCAAAATGCCTCTCTTTCCTTTGTGTTCTGATGTTTAGACCCCGGAAATTCAGAGGCTGGTTTTAACTGTGGAATTCTACAATTCCAGGCAGTACAATGCACACAGTAAAATAATTCTTCTCTGCAGGTTGGTTTTTTTTTTTTTTTGTGAAAATCTTTACAAATTTTCAAATGTTACACAAAAAAGTACCAACTTGATAATGATAAACCCTGGAGTTGAGAGGAGTGTGAGGGTTCCAATTCAGCCAGCGGAAATCAAATACTGAAAGCTTTAGAAAATAATTTAATTTTTAGCTAAAACCAAGCTTTCTTCTCAGACAAGATTAAATGTACTTTCCATCCTGTCACAGACAAGGGGAATAGCAGGAAGTGAAAAAAAAAAAAAAATCTCTTCATGTCTCTGGTGAAGGAAGACTGTGCTGCACATTGGAGGGGAGTTTGGCCTTGGAAAAAAACCTTCTGGAAGCATACTTTAGAGTAGGAACCATGCTTCTGGTGGGCTCAGTTTTCTTGAAATTACATAATAGGAGCTGTGGGTTCGATGATGTTAACACAGCTCTGAATGAAATCAAGTAGCAAGGAAATCTCTAAGCAGAAATGCACTGAGGTCTAGATTCCACCCCAGCTGCAGTGCCCTACTATTGATTTGCTTCAGACTTTTAGAAGCACTAAGCCAGTAGAAGACTGCTGGCAAAAGCCCTAGGTGGAAATTAGGCCATCTGAGTCTGCACCACAGACTGCAGATGACTGCATCACAGCTGGTGATTAACTCACTGTCAAAACCCAGTGGCAAACAGATTAGAAGCAGAAGCTTCCTGCCAAAGGAGAAAGAGAATGGAAAGAGTACTAAGGAAGAAATATTTTCTTTCATCATATGTGTGAAAGGAATATCACTCACTGGAGGAAACGTCAGTGGGGACGTTATTTCAGGTCATTATGTCCATAAAGAGGTATGCTAACTTTTCCATCATCACAGAAGATGTCATATTTAGCCCTTCTGTCTCCATCTCATCAAGTACACACTCAATGATAAGGTAGAAGAAAGAAAGAGAAATATTTTTGCCTTGTTTCCTGTAAGTTTGATATTTCTATGGTGCAGTCATTGTGAGATCTGTTGAACTCCAGTGAAATAAATTGTGACACACTTAATACTAAGGATTAAAATAAGGACTTGTGACCAGTTCAGATAATTTGTCTATAACCAAATCTGAACATTATATTTACCTTTTTCGTTTTTCTTCCTTTTCCAGTGTTGTTCTTCATTCTTTGAAAGAATGCGAGCAACTCGAAATATTCTAAAAAGACTTGTGAAATCGTAGATCATAGAATGGAAGGGATTGGACGACGCTTCCAGAGGTCATCTGGTCCAACTCTTGTGTTCAAAGCTGGGCCAATGTAGAAAGGTTTTCTCAGGGTCCACTGAGTTTTTTTACACCATTTTTTTTGTACAAAATGCCACTACATGTATTTCTTTCTGTCAGAGAGTTTATGAGGAGGAATGTCAACTGGATATTATTATCAGGACAAAGTAACAGACTGTCTTACCCTAAATGAGATACAAAGCTGTGCATCATCAGTATACAAAGGATTATTATGATTCATGCCAGTGTTTCTGAGGCTTGAACAAGATCTCTGTCCTTTCTGAGATGAAATGTGGGAGGGCAAGAGTGGAATATAATAAAGTTTAAACAAACAGTAAGAGACCTGTTGGATTAACCCACTGATTTTCTTGTCATGGCAGGATTATTCATTATTCTTTCTAATTTTGTGCTTTGAATTTAAGATTCTTTCATTTCTTTGGTTGCTATGACATAGCCTAAACCATCTCTCAAAAGATTTTTTCCCTTTCTTAATTTCATATTATATTAAATTCATCATTATTTGCATACTCCTCTTTCTTCCTGTGTCTCTCAGATGTAGTCAATAGTCCAAGCACAGGATCATGCATCACACAGTAAAAGCAGGAAATTATTCATAATGTACTAGGGAAAGAGGTGTGGGGAAGCAATTTTGTTTCACTCTTAGTCACACCACTGACTCACATCTTCTTTAAAAATCTTTTGCTTTGTGTGGAATATTCAAATCGGATGCCTACTTCTTCAGATGGATTGAAACCTCCAAAACGATGAAATTCTGTGTTTGAATGTAGCAGCACCATGACTTTTGCTGACTGCCTGACATTTACGCATGTGGCAAAAGAAGCTTCAACAGTAAAATATTTTCAGAGAAAATGTGCATTTTTGAATGAAAGGTAGCAAGGCATGTCCCTGCTAAGATACTGTACACTGACCTGTTGTTACCCACATATCTCCGTTCCAGCATCAAGGAAGATGTAACAGGAAAGCTATCCTTTTTTTGCTCTGGAGGAGTAGCAGGTAATATGAGTGTTATGGAGGAGGTGAACAAATAAGTTTTATAGACTATCGGTAGGGCTGATCCCTTAAATGTAAATTAGGGCAATTGTCAGGAGGTTTCCTGTGATCCCAGTGAGCCATCATAGTAGCTGGGAGAGAATAAAACACCGTGTAGGTTTTATGTCCCCTATTTCTCACAGCAGAATAAGCAGTATTTCCTAATCTGCCATAGTCCATGGGCAACCATACTGGAAAAGTGTCATACTGGATGCAATATTTTGATTCCCTTACTGGCTTTGGTTTTCTTCTTGTTACTCTTCTTCGGCTTCTGAGAGTAGCTTGTTGCTCACAGTCTTTGAGACAGGGATCACTTTGGTCTGGAAGTTACTATTGCTTCTCTGTTGCTGCTAGATTTGTTGAGCTTGGTATCTGCTGTCAGCTAGGACTGCTGGAGGGCTCCTGTGCAGTAATGGTGCAGTGCTAAATTGCAGTTTACAGCCAGATAACAATGACAAATAACACCAGATAATAAGATGTCTCTAAATTCTAAAAGAATAATCAGTGGAAAGATAAATATATCTGACAAGAAATTAAGGTTTGTTCTCAGCTTCCTCATTACTGTTGTCTCTTTGCACTGCTTTCTGAAAAAATAAAAGGACACACATACTGGTGATTTATCAGTACATTGGCAAATTCTCTATCTGTAAGCTGTAGGATGGATAGAAACAGGCTGTTACACAAATATTTAGCAGTATTTTACATACACTCTTTAAGAAACACCTTGAATGATTGCATATTACTCTGTAGAGGTAAATCACTCCTGTATTTATTTTAAAAGCCATTTCAGATGGAGAAACAAGGTTAACTGTTCACCAACCTACAGTAATAATTCAGATCTCTCACAGATCACAAATTGTTACAGGATCTGACTATCCTACCATTACCCTACAGAAATCTATGAGTGTGGTGTGTTGACCTTGGCTGGATGCCAGGTGCCCACCAAAGCCACTCTATCACTCCCCCTCCTCAACTGGACAGGGCACAGAAAATATAATGAAAGGCTTGTGGGTCAAGAAAAGGACAGGGAGAGATCACTCAACCAATTACCATCAGGGGCAAACCAGACTTGACTCAGGGAAATTAATGTAATTTATTGCAAACAAATCAGAGTAAGGTAATGAGAAATAAAACCAAATCTTAAAACACCTTCCCCTCACCCTTCCCACCTTCCTGGTCTCAACTCCACTCCCAATTTTCTCTATCTCCTCCCCCCGAGCGGCGCAGGGGGACGGGGAATGGGGGTTGGGGTCAGTTCATCACATGTTGTCTCTGCTGCTCCTTCCTCCTCAGAGGGAGGACTCCTCACTCTTCCTCTGCTCCAGCATGGGGTCCCTCCCACGGGAGACAGTCCTTCACAATTTCTCCAACGTGAGTCCTTCCCACGGGCTGCAGTTCCTCACAGACTGCTCCAGCGTGGGTCCCCTGTGGGTCCACAGATCCTGCCAGGAGCCTGCTCTAGTGCGGACTTCCCACGGGGTCCCAGCCTCCTTCAGGCATATCCACCTGTTTCAGCGTGGAGTACTCCATGGGCTACAGGTGGATATCTGCTCCACTGTGGACGTCCATGGGCTGCAGAGGGACAACTTGCTTCACCATGGTCTTCCCCACGGGCTGCAGGGGAATCTCTGCTCTGACACCTGGACCATCTCCTCCCCCTCCTTCTGCACTGACCTGGGGGCCTGCAGAGTTGTTTCTCTCACATATTCTCACTCCTCTCTCTTAGCTGCTGTTTGTGCAGCAGGTTTTTTTCTCCTTCTCAAATATGTTAACCCAGAGACGCTAGCACCATCGCTAATTGTCTTAGCTTTGGCCAGTGGCGAGTCTGTCTTGGAGCCAGCTGGCATTGGCTCTTTCGGACATGGGAGAAGCTTCTGCCACCTCTGTAGGCCCCCTGCTACCAAAAGCTTGCCACACAATCCCAATACAAGGAGACACATTGTCCTCAGCTTCTCGGTGTTTTAAAGCATCTGTCTGGTAGTCCTTTATATGGCCAGATAAGTATATAGTAGCATATAATGTCACTGAGAAGCAGATACAAGATTAAAGCCTTACCTAAAGTGAAGACTTCTTCATAGTATTTCCCACTCTTGCCACCATCAGCTGGCTTTCACTTGTGGCAACAGCTCTGGGAGTACCTATGCAGGTACTACTCCAGAGAGGATAGAGAGCAGTTTTCTTGCAGAGGTGTGCTTACTACCTGTGGGGCAAGGCAGGGGATGAATTACAGTTGTTATTTCAAACTTCTGTGCATTCCTGTTGCACGTCCAGGAGAGAAAAAGTCTTTGCTTTATTCTGAACACTGGTATTGTTACATTGGCCCTTGTGCACATGTAGCTAAATTCAGGTTTAAACCCAAGACCGTCTTGCTTCCATGTTTAGTGCAAGGGAATGGCTGGATCCTGGGTATGTTGGAGAGAAACATAAGCCTGTCTAACTGTTTAGTATGGGCTGTCAGCAACACAACATCCAGTTTAGCCTTTCATTTTCTATCTGGTTTTGAGGTGTTGGTACAAGGCCGATGCTTGGGTGGCACCATAATCACAAGCCTACAAAACAACTGGAATTTGGAGGAATCCTGGACTTGGCCTTTCCTTGTAGTATGGTGGGTGTGCTAAGCCTGAGTGAAGATGCTTATTTAATGTGCATCAGCTTGTAATTCATGGATTCCTTTTATGTCCTCCAGTTTCTTCCTGAATATATCCCACTGGAGTGGATCTTGTCTAGAAGACCCTTCTCTGAAATCTTGTAATCTAACCTATTTTTCTCAGAATATTTCATTGCATACTGATAATTCTTTCAACTTTGAGATGACAGTTGTTTTCAGATTTCTAACCCAAGATCGTTACCTCAGAATTTTTATTTCAGCTCTTTTAATAATTCTAATTATTTTACATACTTCCTTCTGTGTTTGGCAGTCTTGTCTTTTGCAGTTGTAGCAGCTTCTTAATTAATATAAGTCAAGCCATCAAAAGCTTCCTCAAACCTCCATGTTTTCTGAAAAGCTACAGCTATTGTATAATGACTACAGGCTAGCTATTCAGGTTTTTTACCAAAATGGTTCATCAATTATGTTTGAAGCCACTGCCAAGCTTTGTGTCTGGTTACTGTTCTATGTTAAAATAAAATAATACATCAATAAATGCAGAGTTCCATGGTACAGCTGGCTCATTTCCTAAAGCAGAAATCTGGAGTCCAGATGTAGAATGAATGAAAGACAAATTAAAGTCTAGCATTGCCCTGTTTGGAATAGAAAGTGATGGCTCATCGTGTACCCATCTGCTTAACTTCTTGTAAACTCTGTAGTAAAAAATTTGGAAGTGTTCATACTTACGCCTTTAACACTAGATCTCTGTATTTTATGACAATGCATTTACAATGAATTGTTAATAATACCACATGGTCAGAATGGAGAAGTCTCACTAAAGTATTTTGAAACAGTAACATAAAACAAAAACTTGAGGTATTTTCCACCAGTTGGAAGACTGGAAAAATAGCCTAGAAATGCTTAAATTCTGAAAATAAATATTTAATCAGAATAAATATTTCTGTAGTGGAATAAGCGGTGTTTGGGGTATATCCATGCAAATGACACTACAATTTCCATGCTTCATATTTGGAAGATCTAACAAATTTTTTTTTGTTGTTTTATTGTACCTCATTATATGCCTGTCACTAATAGAGTGACTATGTAGCTTATCATACTTCCCTTTCCAGTAGAGGGGAATCATTCTAACTCCTTCAGAATTATTATATTGGTTCCAAAGAGTGTGTACCCTGTAGATCCCCTTCTTTCTTCTTCTTTTAAATGTGTATTTCATGCTTATATTTAAACTTTTGAAATGGCAAGTTGGAAATGCTTTCAGTGCAGATAGAAGTTTTGAGATATTTATGCCGAGAATTAATCCCTTGTTATGCTTGGCTTAGAAGAATAGACTTGCCCTTTCATTAAAGAATAATTTTATTGAACAATTAGTTTATATGAGACAGCTAAAGTACTTTTCCTCAGATTTGCAAATCTTTTAGGTAGTGGTCAGACAAAATTTCAGCTAAAGGTATTGATGTTTCAATGACTTGAGCAAAGGTAGGCATTCTCATTGGTCTGATTTACTTGGCAATAAAAAAATGCGTGTAAAACATCACTAAATGTGTTAGGATTTTCAAGTGGCTTACTTTACAGGAGCTCTATTATAATGGTATTTTATTATGTTTTTTTTTACATTTATATGCTGCTGGTATTTAAAAATTGTGAAACTGTGACAACAGGTAGTGGAATTCCATTATTATTTCTGAGCTGTCTGTTAGGTTCACCCATCCAAACACTCACAAGTAAAGTTAGGAAGGGTGTGGTAGATTAAGTCCTTTCCCACAAAGAAAAACATAAGAGATACAGACGTTAACAGAACTAGGGCCTGCGAGCCAGACCCAATACAGATGTCCGGGTGAGGCAGCAGCAACAAGGCTGGTGCAGGCTCGAGCCAGGCGGTGGGGACAGTGTGGCTGGTGTGGCTGGGGCAGGGCCAACACTGAGGGCACTTTTCTCAGTATTCACAGATACAGTTTAATTGTCATCTGCCTCTGTCTTACAGACCCAGATTTGGCAATTTGATCTTACAGCTCAGAGGAGTAATAGTTCTGTGTATACTCTGGTGCAAAGCCATCCAGGTTGGTCTAAGCAACTTTTCAGAAGCTGCAGTGAGATATTATGCCTCACATTCTTGTACAATCTTCAAAATGTTTAAGTAGAATCACCTTAATTTATTTCCTATAAGGCAAAACTTTGCATATACCAGGTGTACACATTAGTCATGTTTAAACCTAGTTCAAATTCAATGAAAGTGGTTTTGGAATGTTACCTGTTCCACTTAATTCAATATTCAGAATGACAAGAAAAAGAGAAAAGCAAGCTTGAAGGGTAACTATAGAGCAGAGAAGCTTTAAACAACATGGCAGTCGCCACAGCCCATGATGTAGTCCTTTAACAAACAGCCTACTTTCCACCTGAGTAGCTGTGGTTCATACGCATTATCTTTCATTGAAACCAGACTACAAAAAAGCATAGATTGTGCTTTTCCTAGAAGCAGATCAAGGTTTTCTGATTTGGAGGCAGGGAGGAATCTGTCACTTTTGGGAGCCCCATGAAGAATTCAAAGCAACTTCACCGCAGGGTTGTTTCCTCTTGAGTAATTTACCTGAATTGGAACTACTTGGCTGTTCTTCCTGGCACCAACCCTACCTTTCCTCTTTGCATTCCAGTTGCATAATACCTAAAGCAGAAGCTAAAAACCTGCATGATTCCATGTGAAAAATAAATCAGATGAGGAACCCTGCAAAGCAGTTAGCCTTACAAAACCAGTGCATAGATTAATACTACTGAAAATTATATTAACGTGTACAATTAGTGCAAGGAGTCTAATTATTTTTACCATGCATAACATGGTTGGTAGAATTTTAAATTTGTAAGAGCAGATTCCCCAGGTAAATGAAGGCACTGGAAACAGTGAAAGTGAATTGTTTGTGTGAATTACAGCCAAAACACTTATAAAAGATCTTCTGTAATTTCTACCAAGCTAATGATCTTTTAAGGACATTTTTTTCCTTTCGCAGCCTTGCAGCAAAAGAGAAGCTAAAAACCAAAGTAAAAGATTCAGAATCATAATATAATCCAAGGTTGCCTAAACTGCCCTTCAGACATCACATCTTTGTGCTAAGCATTCCTTAGAGCTACAGTTCAGCCCTGAGAAATAAACTGACATGAAAATACTGAAATTCTTTTTGACTGACTTGAATTAAAAGTCTCAGGAAGTCAAGATGTATATTTGCCTAAATATTATGTTAATATTAATCTAATATTGTTATTAAGGAATTGTTTCTTTTTTAAGCTTTCATTTTAAATACAATTACTCCCAGTTCATAGTTTAATTAGGCTTTGCATACCCCTACATACTCCCAAATGAGGGTTTCTGTTGTTGTTGTTGAATTGGTACCAGAGTTCTTGGAGCATCGCTGACTTGAGACCCTAAGCTTTATATGAAATAAACAATACACTTTATTTCCACAAGTGTAGTCATTGCTAAATTGATAAAATAGAATATATGGTACTGCAAACATTCCAGAGTAATTAGAATCCTGGTCCATATTCATAGTATCAAAATGAAATAAGCACATGATGGACTAATGGAACATAATAGATTATAATAATGAGGACGAATAACTGCATTCTTTAGAGGAGTGCACAATATTCTGAAAACATTCCCAAATACATAATAGTGCACTTGAACCTGGGAAATGGTGCTCAACTACTAGTCAATGAATATGCTGAGATCAATGCCTTTTAATAAGCTATCTGTGAAAGAATTATAATACTTGTATATGGGTCCATAGCTTACATATTTTTTGAGTAAATGCAAACAAACACACCCTATGAAGTACTGAGAATTAAAAATAACTCACAAGCTTATATATGCAATTTGACCTTTTAACTCTTAGTTGTTCAAGTGACACATGACATCTCTGCTTCTCAACTCAGAATCTAATTCAGAAGATGACTGATATCCCAGCTATGTTTGTATTGTTAAGGTTATGTTTATCTAAAGGCACTTGTTGCATCTCTCTGATCTTCGGAGTGATTTAAGCAGGTACTAGAATATTAGTAACAAGTACAAGCTTGCATGAAATTATGAATTAGGGTCAGGATATGTATATAAAAGTTCACATTTACCCTGTTAGAAGACAGAAAAATATTAGTGGCCTCTCCGGATTTTTGTAGAAGGCTAAAGGACTTAAAAAAGAAGCTTACAATTTACAGCATGCTGAGGAGTGCTGGAGGTGGGGAGAGGGCATACTCCTGAAACAGTACTGAAAAGTATCTCTCATTTCCAATTATGTGGTAATACTGTCATCTCAAACAACTTTGTTTCATTGCTTCCATCAGTTTGGATTTATGGTACAGGAAGATTGACATTCAAAAGAATACAAGGTATCTTAATATGGGCTAATTATGGTTTTAAAAGGTTTAAATGCATTCAACTCTTTTTTTATCACACAGAGCACATTATTATCTCATGCTAATATTGTTGTTCTTTTGTAGAAACCATTGTGCTATTGCATCACTTTTAACTGCTTTCTCTTAATGTAGATTTATCAGTCTGCATCCTACTCATTTGTGAATTATTACCTGAAAACTGGTAGTTCCTTCAGAAGAATAAGCACTCTCCTAATGAATTGCTGTACTGTAAATGAGTGCAGTAATTTCCCAATTTTTCTTTGTTAAATACAAAAATCAAACATATTTTCACCTTTCTCTGTATTTTTTTCATTTTCTTGATAGGTCATTCCTTTTGGCTAATGGTACTCAGAATGTTCTCAGTGATAGTCTTATGCTTATAGAGCAGATGTTTATCATAGCCAGTGTTTTATCCTGAAGAAGGCCCTCTATCTGAAATTATTTTGAATTGTGGGCACAGCAGAACTCTGCAGAACTTGTCAATACAGTAGAACAGCAGATGTTATTGCAAGGCATATTGCAAATTTTATTTAATTACTTAGATTTTCTACAAAGTGGATGAAGATAGGTTTGCGTCACTGGAAAACCATTCCCTTTGATATTTTTCAATTAATAGTGAGTGAACTAATTAAGTTTTTGGACATTCTATGCTTGCTACAAATCTACACTGATTTAGTACCACTGACATGGAAGTTAATTTTCAAATTCATATCACAGAGGAAGAGTTGTGTTTGCAACATATTTAACGGGGAAACAGTAGCAGTACACTTTATCGCAGCAGTATTACAGATTTTGTTCCCCTTTGGGTCTGATTGAATGCTGTTCTTAAGCATGCTGTTATTACAGTCAATAAGGAAGTGTTTCTCATATTTCAACAAAATTGTGTTTGGGTTCTTTTTCTGTCCTTCCTGTGCTACTGTATGTAGGAGAGATTTCCCAGTTATATTGACAATAAGAATTTTTGAGCTGTCTGGAAGGGCTGAAAGGGTGAAGTTTGCAGTCAATACAATTTATGGTATAACATTTTGACACCACTTTAGAATCATTTTCCAATATAAGTGAACTTAATTCAAGGCACTTTTTAAAAAGTATTTGGGGGGAGGGGATTAGAATTTCTCTTTGCCAGTCTTTGATGTGACATGCTAAACATTTTAGCTTTTTTTTTTTCCTCTGTTGTTAGATTACATAATTGTAACATATGCAGATAAATATTCCTGTACAAATTGTGACACTTTTCATGCTCTTCCAGTGAGGAAACATCCATCATTTCATTCTAATATCAGGTATTTTCATGTGCAGTATGAATACTTCCTTAATTTACTTGACTAAAATCTGTTACTGTATGTTTTTGAACTCAAGTCTTAGAGTTTGCTGAAATAACTGAATCAGTCTCTGGCATGGCTTTTCCATGCCATCAGTACGTCATGGATATAGATCTGTGGATGTCTGCTGCCTCTCTTGTTTTCTGAATACAGCTGCACGACCAATTCTGAGCCTGGAAACACAGCAGTGACATTTCAACACAATAAAGTAGAGAAAAATAGCAAAATAGTACAGTATTTACAATCATCCAGAACCACAACTGGAGTAAATTTGGATAGTACCATTCACGTAGGTGAAGAGCAGTAGGATATGTGACCTAGGAAATGCTGTACTGATGTTTGATAAAGCTTATTCACAAAAATGCACATCAGTATATTAGCAGAACTGGGGACAAAACTGCAGGGAGGGGTTTGAAAGAAAAAAATATGTGTTACCCAGCCTTCATTTTCTGCTGTAATACATGCAAAGCAATCAGTGACCAATCTTCAAAAATGGCCATTAACTAAGAGACCAACAACACATCACAAAAAAAAAAAAAAAAAAAAAAGGTTTTCCTTTTCCATTCACTTAAGAAGGAGCTGGATCAAGCCCACAGAATTACTTTTCAGTCGGAATAATGTCCAAGGCAGCTTCTTTGGAATGGGGGTGCTATCTAACTGCTGCATACCATGACTACTGTTTCTGTCTCTTCTGCTGGTATACCTCACCAGTATATGCTTCCATAAATCTATTGAGGTTCTGCTGCAGTCTCATTGTATTGCAGTAATTTCAAAACCTGGGAACACTGATTTGGCTTTCACTCCCTGTTTGCTACTGGGTTACTACTCTACTCTACTATTCTAAGTTTTAAAGATCAGTTTGCATCAAATACAGATGTATTTATATAGTAGCTTAAGAATACTTTTATACTTTTTATTTCAGAGCTTTCTTCCTTAGCTTTTTTTACCTTTTCCTACCATGATACAAACACGAGACATGTCTATATTCAGGTTTGTAATGTGCAAAAATATTTTATTACTATTGTTCATCTCTGAATATATGCTACATTTGTTATCATTGTGTGTCTTCTGTTTGCATTCAATCCCATGCAATGAAGCTGTATTCAATATAACAGAAAGTATTTGTATTCCTATTAAATATCAGGCTTATGAATTTATGCCATGGAATGGACAAGTGACAATTTGGAATTTTTCTCTGAATGGCTGAAGTGCTGTTTGGGAGTTTTCACAAATGGGAATAAATGGTCTTAAGGAAATGGTCAAGGAGTGATGAGGAAAAAAACAACAAAAAAACCAAACCCCCCTTGCATTGTATACCTTTTTTTCCTTCTCCTCTGCAGCACCCATTTCTGTGAAAAAATACAGGAACTGTGCTGAAAGCCACAGTAACTCTTTCTTCTTGAAGTATTGTAATATTAAATCTGAAGGTTTTTGTAACTTTATCACCAATCTAAAGATGCTCTATATTTTCTTTGAAGGTCTAGCTTTTGGACTCCTCTAAGTACATGTGAGTATTAGCCTTTGTTGAAGAAAAATACAATTTTAAAAATCTTTTTGCTAGCAGACAGAAGCATGACCCAAAGGCTTTGACCCAAAGGCAACCTTATGTTCCAAAATTTCTCTAATAGAGAAAGCTTCTACTAAAAGAACAAAGGATCAGACAGAAAACCTTCATGATAGTAAGTTAAGTAAGTTTGAATTAATGGGTATTTAAAAGACTATGGATCAAATCTTCATCCAGAGGTGAAATGTGGTGCCTCACAGTGAAAAGCAATAAGCAGGATTAATGCTTTGATTTGTCAAAGTATTTCTGACAGCAATCAGAAACCAGTTATTCTAACAACCCAGTTTCTGTGGTACCCAGGCACTGAATGAAAATCTCATATTCTTTCCTGGGGATACTCACAAGGTTAGTATGGAGCAAGGATAATTTACTTGGCTTGTCGGATTCACTTTCATTAGTCAGACAGAAGATGAATGGAACTGAACAGTGGAGTCTGAAGAATGTTTTATTTATTCAGATAACAAATACATCCAAGTAATGAGTACACTATGTAGACAGAGTCTTCTGAAACATACTTTAGTCCATCTCTGCTCCTCTGTAGAGACTTATTTAATTAGCTTGTGGATTTAGCTTTCTTTTGATGTGTTTATTGACAGCCTGTGAATCCTCTCTCTCTTTTGAGATCAGTAGGTTATTGCTTCTCGTTTAACAATCAGCCTTTTGTGAATCCTAAGAAAAATCTGAAGCATCATCTTATAGCATGAATATATAATAAATAACAAAGCTGCTCTTTAAACATAATGTGTATTAAGAAAACCATGCTACTTCTCAGTACAAAGCTCAGAACTAAAGTTATAAGGAGAAAAATACAGCAATTCTTTAATGACAACCCTCCAGCTTTAGTATGCTTTTGTACATGCAACCTAAGTTTTTTTCCTACAATAATACATGAAGACATCATGTGTTCTAATGTGATCCCCCTTTTAGTACATATTGATAATTGCTTTAAGACACACAGGCATCTTTAGATTTGGCCAACCACTTTCCCTGCATTCCTTTTCCTGGATAATACACCACTGTCATTTTACTGTAATGAAGGTTACGACCACTTCCTAATAAAGTAATTGTCCTGGCCATACTAAAAGCAGTATCTTTTAATGTGTCAGAAAGTAATAATAAACATGGAAGAATAATACCTGTTTAGTGGCTGAAGAATAAAGCATACAGCAGGCAGAAGCAAAGGGTAGGGGGCAAAGATCAGTGTGAGCCTGTATGCAGAGCAAGCTCATCTTCATCATGTGACTTGCCAGTCCACAGATAGTAAAATAAGGAGAGACATGGAAGAAAGAGACATATGACAAGGTCCTGTTCCACATTATCACTTTGAAAAATAACAGATGCATGAAACTTGGCATATTCCCTTATAGAGCAAGCTATAATTATCTTACTGGTTCCCAGGCTACCTTATATTTTAGCAACGTGATCTTGTTGGATATATCTTGGTTAATGCTGCAACTTCTAATGCTAATACTAAACCTCAGAAGGACTTTAAAGTTAGGCTGGTGCTAATTATTGCCTGGCAAGGCCACAGAGAGGTGGTTTTTGTCAGAGCTGATACCCCTGGTAACTGTATTTTAGAATTTAGGGTTTGTATTAAAAATTTTCATATTCATGTCAAACCTTCCATTAGGGCAACCTAGATCATTTCCATGAAATAGACTGGTCTTTGGAAATAACAGAAATTTTTATCAATATTACTAGCCTGATGTTGGATCAAATATAAGCATATGAAAATAGTAAACTACATTCCAGGGATCATTTTGCCATATGAGGAGGTTCGGTATTTTTTGGCTAAGAATCTTTGAGAGAAGTTATGCAGTATGTGCTTTTATTACCAGGTGATATTAGATCTAGAAGTAGACTCACATTCTGTGATCTGCACCTCTGCACTGAAATTACCTTCTGGCTAGTGTGAAACCCAAGAGTATCAGAATTTGAAGGAAATTCCACTGTGATACATTTAGATATCAGTATATTCCTCAGTGACTGTAGGCATTTTAGAGTGAATTGTAGGTGCAATAGAGGAAACCTGAAGGATATTTTAGAAGCAGTAGCTGTTTAAAGCAAAAAAAAAAAGGGATCCTCAGATGTTTTTAGTAACAGAATGTCTTGTTGCTGTTTTTGAGGCTGGTAATGCATTGGAGGTCTGTCTGTGCTTGTGTGAAAAATGATTGTGTTTGCATGTATAACTGTTTGCATATGGGTATCATTCAGTATGGCATAGTCTAGTAACTAGAGGGGGAAAAAAAACCAAACCAAGCCCTTTTTTACCAATGGGTATTACATTAGGAAAAGAAGTTTTTCCTTGTTTGCTTGTTTAACTTGTGTTTCTCCATTCTCATAGGATCTTTGTGAGGTATGGAATTTTTATTATCCTGTAGCTTCAGGGAGCAAGTAAATGTTTGATTAGGTCATTCAAGTCTTGGGAGGTAAGACATGCTCTGATGGATCAGAGTGAACTGTCTGAACATGACATGCATCCTTTCTCTGTGGAATATTTTTACCCTTAGTTTTTGTTTCTGAGGGTTTTTTTCTGAGTTTTTTTTAATTATTATTTTTCTTTTTTTGTTTGTTTTGCTTTATTAGATGATAGGGTCAAAAGGAAAAAAAAAATTGTGGGTTGGAAAGGCATTTAAGTGCCATGGTGAAAACCAGGGAAAAGGAAATTCTTTTTGTCTTGATCATTTTTTTTGTCTTCATTTTGCATTTGGTTGCATTTATTTTATTTTTCTGAAACACAGAGGTTAAGGAAGTAAATTCTTCCAAAAAACAATGATGTCAGACAGACCCAAAACATAGATGTATTTTGTGAAGCTGGCAGAGGATAATAGACATTTTCCTCTAGAGGACATGGTAGAGTATGTCCCTACAAGCGCTCTACTCAGTACTTTTCAGGCTGTACCTGGAGTACTGTGTCCAGTTCTGTTCTCACAATGCAAAATGACACAGAGAGATTGGAGAGGGTCCAAAGGAGGGCCATGAAGATGACGAAAGGGCTGGAGAGCCTGCCCTATGAAGAAAGACTGAAGGAGGTAGGTCTTTTTTCGCTGGAGAAGAGAAGGCTCAAGAGGGACTTCATCACAGTATTGCAGTACTCAAAGGGAGCTACAAAGAGGACAGAGGCTCTCTCTTCACATGGAGCCACATGGAGAAGGCAGGGGGCAATGGGTACAAGTTGCACCAGGAGAGGTGTCATCTTGACATAAGAAAGAATTTTTTTAACAGTGAGAACAATCATTCACTGGAACAAGCTCCCCAGAGACATGGTAGAATCCCCGTCACTGGAGGTTTTCAAGATGTGACTGGACAGTGTGCTATATAATCTCATGTAGGCTCCCTTTCCCATGAAAGGTTGGACCAGATGATCTTTTGAGGTTCCTTCCAACCTGGGCTGTTCCATGACCATGCTTGGAGTACCTGGTCAGGGAGGAAGTTAAAGAAAAATTCCAGAAGGAGAGAACAGTGTTTTGGAAGCATTACGGGAAGCGTTGGTGTTGCCTCACCTTGAGTACTGGGTGCAGTTCTGGGTCCCTCAATTTAAGAAGGACGTGAAGGTCCTTGAATGTATCCAGAGGAGGCCAACAAAGCTGGTGAAAGGACTGGAAGTAATGTCCTTTGAGGAGCGGCTAAGAACTTTGGGCTTGTCTAGTTTGGAGAAAAGTAGGCTGCGGGGCAACCTCGTTGCTCTCTCCAGATTCCTGAGGAGGGGAAGGGGAGAGGGAGGTGGTGAGCTCTTCTTCCTGGTAACCAATGACAGGTTGCATAGGAATGGTTCAAAGATGTGTCAGGGGAGGTCCAGACTTGACATGAGGAAGCATTTCTTTACCTAGAGGGTGGTCAAACACTGGAACAGGCTTCCTAGAGAGGTGGTCAATGCCCCAAGCCTGTCAGTGTTTAAAAGGCGTTTGGACAATGCCCTTAACAACATGCTTTAGCTTTTGGTCAGCTCTGAACTGGTCAGGCAGTTGGACTAGATGATCATTGTAGGTCCCCTCCAACTGAAATATTCTATTCTATTCTGTTCTGTTCTGTTCTATAGGACTGGAAACAAGGTATTGCTTCTTCTGCTGTCTTCTGTGTACTCCCCTGAAAAGTTTATGGAAGAAAAAGTTTTTACCACTTATTCAGATTAACTTTTCACCTTATTACAGCTTTTTGCATTAATGTGGCTTGTTAAAAGAGTGTGAACATGAAGGGTGTCCTAGGAGGCAACATTAAAAGCTTTCTTGGAGTGGAACTGGAGGGATCTTGTACTAGATGGTATCCAGAGGAAAATCTGGTGTAGCTAGGAGTGAAAACAGATTGACCTCAAAATCAAACATCTAGAGAATGGTCAGTTCTGAGAATAAAATCCTTTCAAAGAAAGATACAGTAGTTGAAATAAAAATGGTTCTGCAAAGCAATAGAACAGCTGTGAAAACAGGCAGAATATTAATTTTCTTTCCTAGTAGAAGAAAAGAACTGATGACTCAAGCAGTCGTAAAACAGCACAGGAATCCATTTTACTGGTCACTGAAACCATTTATAGCTTCATTTTCCATGGGTATGAACCAAAAAGTTACACAGTAGATAAAACTGTGTCTCTGTCCAAGGTGGAGCCACAGTAACTTCTTCAATTTTTCAAACAAGATAGGGGCATATATTTTCAGTTCCTACTTTGTTCCAGACATTGTCTCACTCATTTTCATAGCCATAACCTTTCAGTGGGCTTAAACAGTGCATTAAATGGTAAGGCTTAAGATTTCCCATATACAGTTTGATCTCTCATTATTTCCCTAAGTGTGTTTGTTTCATATGCTCCACTGATATTAAGTGATTATAACCTTCTCAACTTTTCCAGCATTTTATTTGCCAAGACTCCATAGAAATATAGCAGGATTTTTAGTTAATTTCATAATAGTATTTTAGATGAGAATCTGATTTCCTTTCTATCTGTCTAAATAAATTTTTTCAGAGAAATTCCTTTATTTTAATACTATAGTATGACAGGCATCAGAAACTGGACACTAAAAAATTTAATTTCTTTTTTTTTTTTTTTACATGTTACATTCACAAAGGGTCCTAATGTTCATTTATCTTACAGAAGCATATAGTTTTTCAGCACTGAAGAGTAATCATAAATTAATATTAAAATGAGGCAGAACAGCTTTCTAAAGCTATTGTTGAAAACAGTATTCTGAATATAATATTAAAACAAACTCCATGGAATCAGGTAAATCTGAGAAATCTGGCATCCTGGCAAGGGAAATTAAAAAAAAAAAAAACCAAACAATTAGGCATCTTTAAACTTTGTAGTTCTCTCCACAGTTTCATCACATATGTTGTCTTACCATTAAGATACAATGTGCAAGTGTCTGAAAATACAAGAATCAAACTATTTTCCTGAGAGATCAGAAGCTGTTATAATACTTTTGATGAAAGATGGGATGAGGATGATCAATACAACGTAACAGTCTAAAAATTTAATCTGCTGGGAGAAAAACTACAGCAGCTTTCAAGATTTAGCTATCACATGCATCATAGAATAGCCTATCAATCACATTTATTTTTGGAAGCTAATATAATATTTCCTGATAACAGTAAATATTTAATTTTAATATAGTGTTCTATTATAGTGTAAGAGGACTTTTATGTTTTATATTCAGTCTATTAAGGACATTGCTTTGGTGGTTTGAGCTGTGGTTAGGTATGATAAATGAAACACGATTTTATTGTTGTAACTTTTCCATGTTTTGACCCTTGGAGAAACATAATAGTCCAAGCTGACTTATTTATTTATTTATTTATTTAGGAAGTGTGAATTTGTTTTCCGCTGCCCGACAAAGCAATTCAAATGTCAAGCAAGTGGAACTGCATTTCTGAGGTGCAAACAGAGACGGATGTGCTAGCAGCTTAAATGAAACCATGACATTTTGCAGCCCACTAAGCTTAATAACAGCCATTAAAAATCCTTAAGATTTTTTTCTGAAATAGTAAGTTAGAATTTGCACAACAGGAATGCTTTCAAGATAGTTGTGGCTAATGCTTATGCAGCTAAAAACTTCATTAGTAAGACATCAATAATTCTTAACACCTTAACATGAAACAAATGGATACTTAAAATGAGAAGTCTTGACTCTTTTCTTTTGTAACTCAAAAATGACATGGATTCAGAAAAGTTAATTTCTTTTCTGTTAGAAAGATGTTTTCTAATTAGAATTTACTTGTCTAAAATAAAATTTCAGGTACATTTTACCAAATATTTTATCAGTTACTGTAGTATATATAGACATTTCTTCCGTAGAACTAGGAAACTTTCACATAATTTCAGTGTCAGAATCAGAGAGATGAACATCTTTTGTGTAATCTGAAATCCCTAAGATTTCACAGATTTGGCATGACAACAAACCAGTAAAAAAAAAGGAAGGCTAAGCAGCAAACCCCAAATGTTAATAGAGGAAAAGTGACAGAATTTTCAGTCAAAGTGAAAATCTAACAGATACTGTAGGAATAGAGAATAAGAAATGAGAAGAGGTTTATTTTTTTTATTGCTCACAATTTTTTGACAGTATTTTTTCCAGTACATACAACCTCTTTCCTTTAAAAAAAAATCCTGAAAGTCACTTTTTGAGGTGCCTTTCACTTTCATAGTCTTTGTGAGTCAATAAAGCTTTGTAAAGGTTCTTCTGTATTTCTTTTATCTGAAGAAGTGTGTGAATTAAAACATTCTTTGAGGATGAAGGTGGAAGGAAAGAGGAAACAGGATGAATTCAGAGTCCTTCATTCAGTTTAATTTGTTAGAGACTTTTTAGCTGGTGCTAAACACCTTAATGTTGACAGTTGAATTAAACAATCTCCCTGCCCTTTTAACTCTGCTTACTTAGCCATGTGAATTGTATTTCCTTTACATGGCTAGTCATACAGTAGATAGGAGCTTATTACTGTCCGCAGAATTTGAGAGAAAATAGTTTTAAGTAGATGAGTGAATCATAAATTACAAGTTCCTGAAAATGACCTGTGACTTTTTCCTTAAATTATTTACAACTATCTTTAGTAGGCAAGTATGTCTTTTTTTTTTTATTTCCGCCCTGCCCGCCTCCCTCCCCCCCATCCTGGATTATAGACTCATTTTAAATATTTCAGCTAGGAGCCCCTTGGCTTTCTTTTCATTCATTCTTATTCCATAAATTCTATTAATTCATTTTGTTTCATTTCCTTCCTAGTATCTTATCTGCTAAATTGTTTGTTCTGAGTGTGGTTGGCAACTACCTTTGAGACTTTCCTCCATCTTCTCAGAAATGAGAAGTGTGATCGCTTGATTGTCTTATATTTCTCACTTCTCTGTGCAAAGCTGTACTGATCCATGTAATGATACTCTGCTTAAATCACCATTAGGCTGAAAATATAGGAGCACAGGAGTTAGTGGTCTCAGCTGGAGTCACTGAAGATTGTAGGTTTTGTATTGAGGCTAATCCTGGAAGTACAGCTGCTGAATATACTCAAGTCTATCACCTGACTGTTCTTCCATATTCTTTAAGGTGGTTCTGTTGGTTGGTTACTTGAGAAATAGACCATTTGGGATTAGGAAAGTGCAGTCAGTGGAATGATTAGTATAAATGTCTTAACAGGAAAAAGCTAGGACAGAACCATAGGTTCTTCCAGGACAGGTGCTTGAACACTCATTTCAATTTTTGCCCTTTCTTTCCCTCTCATGTTTATTTCCAGATGTCTGGTGGCAGGAGCTGCTTTCAGCACGAGAACCAGGCTGCTACCAGTGTCCTGTAGAAAGCCCAAAAGTGGAATCATGGATCCACATACTAGAATCTGGGCCAAAACTTCCTACTTGAGAGGAGCAAGATCCTGAGGACTGGAGTGAGCGTTCCTGCTGTGCTTCCAGGGATGACCTGGTTCTCTGTCCTGCTTCAGTTCTCTGTTTGTGCAATTGCCCTTCCCTGTTAAATGGAAACAATCATCTCCTGAGCCCGTGTGCTCAGAGAGGTTCATTTATTATATACACTGGTAGATGGCTGAAATATGAGGAGAATACAGAAATTTTCAGACTTCAAATTCAGTGTAACACAGCAGAAGGAGCAGACACTAAAAGGGGGGGATTTCTAGAACAATTAGACAATTCTAATGATGTGTATATACATATATCTGTACGAAATACAGATACATTCATTATATTCCTTTCAGTAATATTGGTTTAATTTTAAAACAAAAGAAAAAATCCTCCTAAAACCAAGTAATTGACTACTCATCAGTCTGCAAATCTGTGGTTGACAAACATAGGAGGGCCATTAACTAGCCTAGCCTTGGCCATTGGGAATAAGGTGCATAAGACTCCTTCTCCAACATATTTTTGGGGGATGAATAAATTTTAGGGAAGGTCTTTTCTGGTCTCTAGTCTAGGAATTAACAATGTTGGCACTAAATAAAAAGTTTATTGGTCAGGCAGGTGCTGGTTGAGAACACACGCTGCCATTAGCCTGCTCTGAATGCCTCACACCAGGTCTGTATGAAGGTACTGTCTTCATCCTGCATGCCTAGTAGGCTATCGCCTCTCCAAAGTGAAATCTTGTGAAATCACCCTTCCCCTTCAGGGCCAATGTTTGTCTCCAGGCCAGTGCTTGTGAATGTTTGAGACATTATTTTTATCTTTATTGAATCATCCCATTGATCCATAGTACACTTATGACTGTGAGAATCAGACTGCACAGTCTAGGGTGCTCTTTATGCTACATTGAGTTATTGTCAAAGGAAATGGATTTTAAAGCTGGGAGAAATCATTAGATCATTAACTTGTTTTCACAGTATATCACAAGCATTATATTTCACCCAGTTATCCCCCTAATAGATTTCTGAGATTAAACATTGCTAAAAGGCAATGATTCTTTTGGAGGAAGTCCCACTGTTCCATTTGTAAAGATCTTTTTAATACAGATAGCCTCTGCATGGTCCTATTCAGCTTTTCAGTTAGGAAGGCTATTTTTCACACCACGGATTGGAAGTTCTAGTTCACACAGAGCTTGCAGCCATAGATGCTAAGTAAAACCTGAAAGGACATTAATAAGTTGACATATTCTTTAAACTGTCACTGGTTTTCCTGCAAACAATATATTCTAACTCAATTAGAAGTTACAAAAAGTATTACTAGTTGAACATTTTCTCTGTTATGTGGAATATCCTATTAAATTGTCATAATAGTTTCATTGGCTGTTAAAGTATAAGCAGCTGGAACTTCTGTTATTGTTACTAAGAGAAATCGAGATGTAGCTTCTGTTCATTCTCTGTTGTAACAATTTAAATATAGGCTAAACAAGCTGTGATCATTTTTATCTCCAGCCACTTTGGTAGCAAGCAAGTAATGGTAAACCATATGTTCACTTAGGATGTTCAGGAAGGGAGCTGCCTCTATCAGCAGTTTGTGCTTCAGCTGCAGTTGTGCCCTATTTTGCCACCTTGCTGGGTGAAGGGAATGAATGTGAAGAAGAGTCATCTGAAGCTAGTGAACAGCTGAGTAAGCATTAAGTTTAATGAGAGCATTGAGAGCTACCAGGAGCTGTTGGAAGGGGAAAATAGTACAGATGAATCCAGCCACTTACCTCCAAACTAACTGTGACAGTAAATTGGAAAGAAATTTGGGAAACGGGTAGGTCATATACCTTGAAACAGAAGCAAAAAGCAAAAAGCCTGCATGATTTAGTCTAAGGACCTGACGGCCAAGGTGAACGGCTTTTCTTTCTGTATGCCTTCCCCAGAGAAGAAAATCATGACACGGGTGAAGGTGAATCTTGTATTTGTGGTTATAAATATAGCTTGCATTTAAAAAGTACTAAACTAAGGCTAGAATCCTAATTCTGTCACTTTTAATGCAGTCTTTAAAAAGGAGGTGGTTTCCAGTTTGCTCTTCTTCCCGGTGTCCTTCCCTCTGCCTTATCTGAAACTCCTTCATGTGGAACCCTACCGCTGAGCCAGGGGAGTAACTGCAGACTGCTGCCATTTGAGTTAATTAAGTTACAGGGGGTTTTGAGGGAACTAATTTGTTTGGGTTTTTTTAAGTTCAAGTATGAGAAAGAGAAGGTGTGCTGATGAATGTAAGCTTCCTCCTATTTTACCTTGGTGTGCTCTTTTTCCAAATGGTTTCCATCCTGTCTCTTTTCATGTGTAGTTCTTATCCCAGGTTCATTCTTCTTGTCTCTGTAATTACCAGACTATGGATATCTCATTTCACCTCCTCCAACTTCTTGTCCATTTTTTCTTTACTCACATAGGCTAGTTTGAACACTCGCATATTTGACATATTTCCCTTCTCCCCCATTCCATAAAAGCTTTCCCTAAAATTGCTCATCTAATTGTTCACTGATAGTTCTTGTTCTCAACTTTTTATGCTCCTTATTTCGGTCTCATTAAACAAATATTTCCTTTGCTTCCCTGAACATTTTAATACCCAGGTTCTCTGTACAGCCAATCCAGTCCAGCTCTCAGCACTATGTTCTTTTTTCCCACTGATGGCTTCTGTTATAGTCTAAGACCTTCTTGTCAATCTACCCTTGCCCTCTTTTTCTTCGCAGTAATTAATCCAGATATCATTTTTGTCATGTTCCTTAGGCCTGAGAGAAGACATTCTCCTTATTCTTTGTTGAGGTATATAGACTATTCACAAAACATAGCATTTCAGTGCTGCAAGGGAGATTCTAAGTGGTTCTGTCCTTGAACATGTATTCGTCTGGAAAGTATGCAGGGGGACAGCATGAAATATGGATAAATGCTGGATAAATTTATCATACCAACAGTCTTTTGCTTTTTTATTCTTTTCCATGCAGTCTGACACTAACTCTTACAATGGGGGGTGGGGAGAAAATATTAAATTCTTGTCTGCCATCAAAATGAGGCAGAATAGATGTATAGCAGTTTCTGTGTAGAACATTTCATTTCAGTCATATTATGTAGAAGTGAAAATTTGAGCTCGGTTTCAAATGTGTATATAATAATGAAATTATTTTATGGTAAAAAAAGTTGTTTTATAGTGAGTATGTTCAATAGCCTTTTCTGAGTTTCAGGTTCCTTGGGGTTTGCTTTTTCTTTTCTGTGTTCCCTGTTAATCTTAGTATTGCAATCTATAAATTTATAATACCCAGAAGACTATTTTTTTTAATTTTTTTTTTTTAGTAGGAACATGTACTGGTGCCAACTTATAAGAAATAAGTGTTGAGGCAAATTCTCACTACATTATTTTCAGCTTAGTGTATAGCATACATTGTAACTTAATACTTTCTTGTATGTTCTTTGTTATGTTTTAGTTCATGAAAGGAATGGAAAGGTCTTTCTTAGGGATTAGAAATGAAGAAAAATATAAATGATTACCAAGACTGGTTACCTTATAAGTAGCTGATGGAAGTCAGAGGGCAAAGTAACAAAAGGCACAAGTAATCCCTTAGAGTGAACTATGCAAGACAAGTCAGAGAAGGATCCCACTCCACCTAGGCACATGATAAGAAAGTGAGTTGAAACTCATTGGAATACAGAACAGTATGAGAAGACATGAAGTTTCACCTCTTTTCCATGGATCATCTTTCTTTATATCATGAATCCACTCTAGGTTTTCTCTTCTTTTTTGAGAGCACAACCTAGATTAGTGGAAAAAAAGGTTTTTTGGGGGGAATACCATTATGAGAAACAGTTTCTATATCTTTTTATGGAAAGAGGACCTCTGAGACAGGCAGGAACAACACTTTAAATAAAACGAATACAATTATTCTACTAATTTCTAATCAAATAGTTTTGTAAGATAAATTGTTGACAAACAGTATCTATTGCTCCTTAATACCAGTCCTTAAAATTTTACTATTGTTTGTTTTGCTTATTTCAGTTGTCACAATCTCAAATTTAACTAATTTAATTTCAAAGTATTCTGAGGAACTTGGTTTTCATGGAATAAAATAAAAATATTTTTCTTTTTATACCCACTGATGATGGCAATTCAGTTCAACCATTCTAATACCAAGAGAAGGCTTTCTATGATATGCAAGGATTGTTCTTCATTGGATACTGTTTTGTGAGGCTGTTAAACAACTTACTGATGCTCTAATGTAGAAAGACATCCTTGAAGCTGAAGGCAAATAATTAAGGCAGCTTTAAGTTCCCTTTTACATTTTCTAATCCAGGGCTACTCTGCTGCCTGTGACATAGCACACAATCCTGGGAACTCATTCTGTAATGCATGCCTTATGTACCAATATGCTGTGCAAAAGCTCTGGAGTCCCACAGTACCTTTTTCACCCGCAGCCATGTTAGTGGCTCACCAGCTCTGCCTCTAGCCAGATTTTCAGATGCTCATTAGTGGGTTACCTTGTGGCTGTTTTCCTCAGTGCTTGAACCAAGGGAATCCTGCAACAGCTAGAAATAAGACTTTGAAAGTTACTCTGCCTCATGGGTCTTTGGTACAATGCTTAGGATAAGTTCAGCTCCTGAAATAGAATTCCATAAATCTAGCTATTTAAAAAAAATGTCATTTTTTTGGTGAGAGGTTATAGAGCTCTTGCAATTCAATTAGTGTTCACCTGTCACAAATACAAATCAATGCCAAATAATCTAGTGGATATAGCCTCCAAATTCTGAATTACTGCTAATTAAGAGCTGTGCAGAAGTCACGATTCTTTTTCAGAAGAGAAACAACAAAGGCTTGAATGAATAGGGGCACAAAGTTTCAGTTCCAAATTCCTTCAGTTTTTGTGTGCAATACAGCCTGGTGCTTTTGCAACTGAAAAACAAGCCTATTCAGTTTCAGTAAAACGTGCCTTAAAAGAAAGGACATGCATGCTTAGATTGCCTAACACTTAGAGACAGTATTGCTCCATGTATTTCTTTAGACAGAATACTGAATAATATAAACTAATATTAAAAATTACTTATTTACAGGAAAAACTGTAAAGACAATTTTATTAACTATGGACTTACTCTTTATTTTGTATTATAAGTAACTTCAAGTTTTTAAGTTATTTTTAGCTAAAAAAAATCAACCCAAATGTTTCTTTTAATCTGTTGCTTAGAGAACAGAGCAGAAACAGTATGCTTTATAGTTTACATTATATTCCACTAAAAGTCTGTGGCTGAGATTTCTCCCTGTTTTCCTTCTCCATAATACTATACTCTGCTACACATGGCCTAGTATTTAAGTTTTGCTTGCAGGTGTCAGCAAGGAAAGCTCTAATGTTGGGCGAGTTCATGAGGACAGGCTGCTTTAACTGCATATGCTATGTGCAGAGTAGGCTGGCAGATGTCACCAAGAGCCCACAACATAATGAGTTGTGGGGGAGAGGTTGCTCTGAAGAGTAGGGTCTTGGCATAGTGAGGCTATGGAAAGAAAGGAGAATATTCTGGAAATCCAGTGGTCTGTGGGGATAAAAGACAGGATGTAGCATATGAGATCACAGCAGGGTGATTTTCAATTCCATTTATTTTTTCTGTCTGATAAGACTGGAGATGTATGTTTTCAAAAAGATTGTTCTTCCAATTCCTGTAAGAGCTGAGCCTAGTTCCACGAGCTCTCATGGTTTTGTGGTGTATTGGCTCTGAGGACAAGATTTGGGCAGATCAATTACAAAGCTCCACCTCGTTGTTCTGTCACAGAAGTTCATTACTAAACCTAACCTTTTTTAGGTGCTTTGTGTTCTTCTTTAATCTCTTGTCTTGTATTGCTTGATCCCTAATATGACATTGTATTGTCTGTTGTTATTCCTGTCCTGTGAAGTGAAAATTTATTCTCTTGAATGAAACAAGTATGTTTTTTCATGCCACGTTTGAAAAGCTGCTAATAGGAGAACATTTGCCTCTTCCCCTGCTTCCCTTTAAAAAAAAAAAAGAAAAAAGTTTCGTTAAAAAGAGCTGTGAACATAAAAGGTTTGGCATCTATAAATAAAAAGGGACTGACGATACCTTTTGTATTTACTAACAGTAGTGTTGCAATTTCTCAACCTTGTGTGACTGTGCTTTTGTTCCCTATGGCAACAGGAGAAGACTTGAACTCTGCATGGGTTGCAGGGTTGAGCCTCATCCATTTGAGTGGGACTTTGTGCAATATTAAGGATCTGTCTTCACAGAAGTGTGTTGCAGAACTGAAATCTTAAGTTGTGTCCAAATCTAATTGAAAGAGCCAAGCAGACGCTCCATTCAGCACCCTCTTCAGTGATGCTGTTACTGGTATTAGCTGATTTCCTGCCCTCTTAGATATGAATTCAATATTCTGACACTAATTATATCTAAAAAGTATATGTTACAGTTTAATCTGTTGGTAGACTCAGATTGTGAGAAATGCCAAGGATAATAAGGCCAGCTGTAGTGTGCTTGACTGTGCCAAGAGATGTCCCGTTCAGAAGATGAACACCTTTATGTTGAGCGAAGGATAGTGGTCTCTGTATCTTCTGTGGTGGACTTAGCTTGTGCCATAGTATGGAGCTACAGAATGTGTTAACAAACATCCATAACTCTGTTAAAAGAAGAAGAAAGAAAACAAAAATAATATGAACAGTTTATTACCAGAAAGTAGCAACACAAATGCAGATGTTCTTATGAATATTCATACCACATAAAACCTATCCCTCCATCCACTTGATTTCTTGAAAAGCCAAAGCTATGAAGTAATCTGTTTATGGATAAAGATCAAACCTTTAAGAGGCTGGATTACTGGTCTCTTTTTAAAAAAAATAGTTCATCAAAAGGTTCCATTTCAGTTCAGGCCAAGGTGCTCAGGCATGGCCTGAGTTACGCTGTGGTTGTGCCAGGGTCTAGTCCTGTCTCAAGCTGTCCCTGAACAGTCAGTGAGCTTTCATGGATTAACCTCAGTCCTGACTTGTTAACCTTGCCTTTGGCTGAAGATCACAGGACTGTCACTGGAACCTGCTGTTGTCACCATCCAGCACTGCTTATTTTGCTCAGGTGCTACAGGAGGGCGCCCTGGCAGTGAAGGCACTGCCTGTGCTGGCACCATTGGTTCCTGCCTTGTCCTCCCTTGAAGTGCAGCCCCACTCTTGCTGCTCCCTGATAGAAGTTTCCAAAACCAGACCCTGGGGAACTGCCAAGCTAAATGTCCTGCAAGTCAATAACCGAAGCAGGAAAAGACATGGGCAACCAGTCTGTTTGTGAGCTGAGCTTCATGATTTACACGGTCTGTTCTTCCTGTGGGTCACCTGCTGTTAGACTGGTACAGCACTGTGCCTGGCAGTTACCCACAGGTTCAAGTGAAAGGCACTGTCAGAGTCTGATACTCTCTGACCGGGTTCTTTTAGATATTGCATGCATGGAGCTTGTAATATTTAATATCGAATTTACTTATTTAAAGATAGTCGATGTCACATGAGATCTCTGATTTAGCAGAGTGATACAAAATATAGTGAAAACACAATACAAATCTAAGTTTCACTTAGAAAAATGCAGCAATTGCAATATAAGGTTCAATGCCAATACCAATGTGGTTCCCATTACCATAATATATTCACTGTCACAACGCTGGGCGTCTCCAGTGACTAGAAAGGAATATGAAGGTTGAAGGCAGCTCAAGCCTGTTGCTCTGTTTGAAATTCTTTTACTAGTTGTCTAGTTTTTATACTCTGTGGTAGCCTGGGCCACGCATTCACTCCTCCCATACTGGTCTGGCTAACTCGGAGACACTCACACTCTTTTAATGAACTCCAGGAGAAATGTGACATGCCAGAGATTCTCTCTCAGTGGTATTAAGTTGCAAACAGCATTACTGTTGAAAGGAAGAATTTTCAAGAGCTGAAATTAGAATAGGATTCTGTCGTATTTGATAAATTGTGGGTTTTGTAAAGGTTTTTTAGCCTCAATAATTTGCTTGGACAAAAGGGACACAATTTTAGGGGAGGGTGTTCATCAAAGGTAAATGCATTTAATATTTATTATATTTAAAACCTGCAATTTTAGTAACAATAAAGTGTAATAAAAGCAAACTGCAATCTGTAATCTCTGTATAGAGTGAAAATATCATGGTTTTCTTCAAGAAGCAGCTTTTGTATCAGTGTTCACAAGCTTCTTATGATTTTGCATCAACTAAATTTATTCTTCAGTTCCCTACTTACTACGTTCAAACTTTAGTTTTGCATAGAATGATTTTACTTTCTATGTGGGAAAAATTGTGTGAATGGATAATTTATAGCCTTATACTCCAAGAATGATGATGAAAGGAAACAACTTAGCATCAGTTACATGGATAGAGAGAAACAGTCACTAGCAGTCTCTCATATAAAGTAAATAATTTGCTACACATATAAATATTCTTCTAATCATATAATGTACCCAATTTCTGATTTGAATTGTATCAAACAGCTTTCAGGATATACTTTGTTTTACTATTGCAAGCATTTGTAAGTACTATACTAGCTAAGGCAGAAATACATTTCAGTGAACAAACTTGTAAATGAGAGATCTTAAGAATTTTGTCTTGAGGTACTTTACATTCTTGTAACAATACTAGGAAATAAAGGAACAGTCATTTTCTTGGGAGGGGGAGTGTAGACTAGACAAAGCATTAAACAAATAACAGCTTTTGCACAATTATGTCTGCTGCAATGTTTTGAATGTCTCATTATGTCAAGTGCAGTGATTTACTGAACAAATATTTACACTGTTTTTTTCTATCTCTTTGCTAATGACAACATATTAAGTTCTGATTAACTATTCTTCATTGTAACAGCTGAGAGACATGTTCTACTCACACATTTTTCATGTTTGAATAAGAAAGAATCAGTTAGACCATGTAAGTTTGTTTTTTGTTTTTTTAAAAGAGGAATGCTTAATTTATAAGTCTGCATTTTTTCCATAAGGAAAGCTTCAGGCACCTTATGTAGAGTTTTTCTCATTTTTAGTTTTGAAAGCTGCATAAGAACAAACTGTTCAGGTAGATGTTCAAAGCACAATTATCAATAGAGTTGATATTTGTACAGTTGCATTTCATTAGGAATCATGATTACTTTCAGTAAGGCTTCCAGTGCCTTACTTAGGAACCTTACCTACCAAAACCTGTGAAGTATGACAGAGTATTGTAAGTGAAATTTTGATGGTTTTCAGCTACTGGATGCCAATGCAGGCAGGAAGAGACTTAGAATATCTCATTTCAGCCTTCAGTCTAACTCTGAAGCCTGTCTCCAAACTTTTTCTGAAGAATAGATGTGGTCAAGTATTGTCGTGTTTTCATCCAGGTATTTTCTCTCAGAAACAAATACTGTAGGTACCAAAGAAGGCAAATTCCTTGTGCAGTAAAATGTGACTGAAATGGGAACAATATTCAGCTGAAATTAGATTGCTTTGGCAGTCTACCAGTAGAGACCTACTCTACTGTAAGCAATATAGCTACATGTTGTACAGTTTTAGATGCTTTATAGTTCTCAGGAAGAACCCTATATATAGTAACATGAACCTTGTTGCAGACATTAGTATAGTCCTCTTTTTCCCTATAACAAACTGTGTAAAGATGCTCATGCAAGCATATGTTGAATGCTCTACATCAATATATAGTAGAACAGTACCTCAATTGGTATGAAAGTAGTCTAATTATTTTAAATTGAAAACTCAGGGAGTTTTTAACAATACTTGCTTGAAACCACAAGATTTTAAAGAGGCATTAGCACTTACCATGGCACTGTTCTGAAAAACCACAAGTTATTTATCAGGCAGTTGGCAGCCATCATGAATTTTCTGTGGCCACAAGTGTAGATAGAAAATGTGTTCATTTGAGAACCACTCGGTTATGCTCCTTACAAGATTCTTCAGAATGAACAAAAAAGAAGATGAGATAATCCTTATCTTGTAAGCTAGCTGATATGAAGGACTGGGGGAGCTGGGGTACAACCCATTGAAAACTTTTTGTTCAGAGACTGAAGAAAGAAGGAAACCAAAGATATACATTCTTCTTACCAGTTGTTAATATCTTTAAGAAATAGTGTCAGCAAAAGCTTAATACTCCTGTTACCACTTTAGTACCCAATTTATAGACTAGGTTGCTCAAATGCTCATTCAGTTTATTGCACCACAGTTTGTGCATTCTGTGGGCCAAAGGAACACACACTACATACAAAGCCAAGAATTTAGTGTTAGCCTAACATCTTAAAGTTCTAATCAAAGAATTACTGTTAGTCTAGTTGCAGTGATGATAACACTTAGCATTCAAATTGTATACCATTAAAATGGGGGACACAAAATTTCTAGTATCTACCCCTTTCTGTGGTGTTCTGCTCCCACTTCCACTGCTCCTGTGGACTTTAAGGTCAGTGGCTGCACTCTGGTGATGGGGTTAGAGGGAGCCATCAGCATCCAGAGTCCTTCACCAAGAGAAAACTTGAGGTTTCTTCCTCCTCACTGCTTAGTCTGCTTGTGGTCATTTTTATCTGTTTGTTAACACCTTATTCTTTCTTCTTTTGTTTCTAATTCCCCATTATATCCAGATTTATTATATACAGTGTCTTACATAGATACTGGGTACTTTTTGGTTTTTTGCTACCCTTAAAATGTTTTTTGCCAGCTCCCATGGTTGCATTCCTTTAATGAGCAGTAAAGGACCATTGATGAATTGTCCATAGCCACTGGGCCTCCTTTGCTTGTACTTCTCTATCTTGCATTTGATTCTAAGGTCATAGATAATTCATTCTACAGAGATTAATTATGTTATTGTCTAGGTCCTGGGAACAACCTCTTCCCTCCAACCCCATGGCTTTGGTGGTCTGGGGTCAGGGCCAGATTTTGATGCAGTCGTTTGATCTTGAGTCAGGCTTCTGGTGAAAGGGCTAATTGTGCAAATGAGCTGTGAGCAGTGTGTGCTTGGGAGCCATGTCAGAGCCCCAGCCCATGGCCCACCAGGGCCACCCCAGCAGTTATTACTATAGCTGTATGTACAACAATAACCATAATATAATTGATAAAGCTAAGCAAAAGCTAGAAATAAAAAAGGGTATAACCATCAAGTAATGGTTAGATAATTGCTGTTACAGCTCGAAAAGCTAACGCATAGCTCCAGACAGACTAAGATGAGTCCAAGCAAGGCCTGACACCACCTGAGGCCCATGAGCCTGACACAAGGCCTGTGGCCTGTTACTAGCAGTGGCAATGCCGTCCCTTGTGGGCTACAGGCATGCGCTACATCTCTTGTTTTTCAACACCCTCACATTTATTCATCTTCACTATAGTCTACATCTCTTCTGTTAACCAGTTAAAACACATAGTAAACTGCTGGAAAAAAAAGCTGCATTTGGGGACTGCAAGGAGAGTGGTTGTCTTTCCTTTCTGCATGAAGACTAGAGTCAGAGTACATTCTGACCTTTAGAAATATGACTTCCCTATTAGAAAAAAGCCAGAGAAGAGCTACACTGTCATGTCTATCCTTAAATGACTAGGCAGACTTCTATTTGGATTGGCCTTATATTCTTGATTTTCAAACCCTGTAGGGCTCATTTCATATATATGCCTATTTTCTGAGCTACTTTGGTTATTTTTCCCTGAAGCTGATATAATTCTTTTTATCATTTTTCACAGTATCAATATTGTTGATGAGGGATCTTTTCTCTACAGTTTCTGCTGTATTCTGTCATAGCCTTTACTTTTTTCCAGGATTAATTCTAAAAGTTAGAAATCCAGATAAATACATCTGTTGACTTCAGGGGGCTGATTCTCTTAATTCTGATTTGCAATGTATTTTCCAGGGGAGGGCTATCAAAATAACAAAAATGGGAAAGGAATGCTACTTAACTTTGGCATCTTAATTCTGTAATCTTTTACTAGTGTTTTAAGATCTTGCAGAAGATGAACTGATGCCCTGACCTACTGAAATTTTAGGTAAGTGAGCAAGCATGTTAGCAGCTGCACAGTTAAATTAATTTGGGAATACTAGATATTACAGGTAGAGTTTTTTCAACATGATTATGGATTCAGATGGGCTACACCATTTGGTCAGCTAGCCACTTTTACATTATTTAAGACTAATCAGCACTGTTCTATTGTTATCTGATGTGAAAATCAGTTTGAGCAATCGTTTGTCAATTGCTAGAAGTATTTTGTTAAAAAGAAGCTCTTGGGTACCCGTAAATGCAGGTCCGTATCGCCTGTCTTAGTGCACTCAGTATCTGTTTTCTCCTTTTCCTGTCTTCAGCAGCCTTTCACATATTTGAATACAACCATCATGTTATCTGTTGCATGTCCACCAATGTCTTCACTGGAAAGGCTACTTCATTCAATCATTTCTTTAGTTGCAGTTCTGGGAAACATTCTATTGATGCTTTTCACATAGGTTTATTTTACTCAAAGTTTAGTGTTCAGAACTATTCACAGTATTATACCTGAGAATTTAATGAGATACAGTCTTGTTTATTTTCCCAATGTAGCATCTGTCTTGGTTAGAACACTACGGCAATCTTAACTTCAATTGATCTTATGTCTTGCTATCATTCATGACTTCTTTTTCCTGAACAGCTGCAGCCTAGGATATTGTTCCTTATCCTACAATTATGCAGCTGATGATTTCTGCTTGAATATAGTATTTTGCAGTTGGTCCTGATGAATTCTATCAGATTTCTTTTTCTCCTCAGAAATCTGAAAAAATGCTTCAAGGCTCAGTTTTGCGGTCATGTACAGGGAACTGGACACAGGTTTTTTGCAATGCGCTGTCTGCCCAGTTTGACATGTCTTAATTTTCAAGACCACTGAGTACATTGTAACAAGTTGTGTTCTCCTGGCAATGCCTATTCATATCACAGCTTGACAAGCTTTCCATGAGGTTATCTGCTTTATATTTCTAAAGAACATATGCTCCTCATATTGTAATGGTGCCTTACATACCCTTTTGCCTTGGTTGCAAAATCTATGAGAATCTTTATGTTTTATACATGCTCATGTTGCATGCAGGTAAAACACCGGCCAAGATTGCAGTCAGTTCAAAGGAGCTGCTCATTTGCTTTGTTTTCAGTTTGATATTAGGAAATGTTACATGAAAGTGGGGGGTTTTTTACTCTTTTCTGTAAATACAACTTCTCAGTCTTACCGAGACCTTATTGGTTTTGTCATACTAGGCCTTTAGGTAGACATAAAGAAAAACCATTTCAGCTTATGTGCAGTACCAATTTCCAAAGGTTTAATGTGTTACTTTTTTCCTTGTCCCAGCCACGTTCCCACACAAAATGCTTTCTGGCCACATACCTGCTAAATTGCACTTGCCAACCAAGTCTTTGCTATATGAGAAATTTTTAATTGTCTGGTTGTACCATGATTTCTTCCACAGTTATGTGGAAGTGTTAATGCTTAACAAAGGATATTGGGTCTTGTTTCATGGCTTAAATTAATTTATTTTCAGTATCTTCTGTAGATAGCCAGCGGCCTTGACACTTCATTAATAAAGTTTCCTATTACACAACCTACTAAAATAACTTGTTTTGGTTTTATTATTAGATATTATTCAGTATCCTTCCCAAACCTAATTCTGCTTTCTGAGCAGACTTTTAGAAAGATTGCACACACGCACAAACTTAGATTGATCTAATATACATCTGTCAATTATGATACCAGTTGTAATTATATTCTTAAACCCAAACTATTTCAGTAAGACATGAGACATTCAAAATACAGTATGAGCACCCAAGTGAAGTCAAGTGTGTCTACAAATCTACTCTATATCTGCTATATTCTCTCCTTATTGTGATTAGTGTACAGTTCTCTCAACACTGTTAATTTGGTGTTTCCTCTCTTTCTGCAGTGAACTATTTTTTTCCCCTAAAAATATCAACAACTATCTACCTATATATCTAGCACTAATGTCAGTTTAGCTGAGCCTACCTATTGCTTTATTTATTGCTCAGCTTTATTCATATAAGGTTTTGTCAAGTCTCTTAATCTTGGAACTGACCAACTATATTTCACAGAGAATATTGAACTGTGGTTATTTCAGGCCTGGTTAGCTCTAATTTTTCAGGAAAGTTGCATAGTATTTTTACTATTCCTTGACTGGAGTTTCATCATTCATAATATTCAGAAGACTTAAGAGCATTTGGCCTCTGAACATCTGAAGAAGGAATAATGTGAACCAAACTGGGAATTTTATGTACTTTAAAAGTTTTTCCTTTCTGAGCCAAACAGTGGTATGTAATGTATCACTCCTGGAGGAAAACAAGAACGTGCGTTAAAGAGGAAGTTGTCAAAATCAAAAGCATAGTTTTCTACCCCTTTATCTATAGGTCATCTCCTTGCTTTCAAAGTCAATAGTAGGTCACAGTAGCTGCTTCAACCAGCCATGGGAGGAAGGCATAATTGCATGCGCTGGATCAAAGTATGTGAAGAAGTAGGAATACAGATTTTACTCTCACATTTCACATTAGGCTACTCTACCTGGTTTTGAGGTGGGCACTTGGTCTTGGCACAAGCTGTGAGCAGCACAGCTTTTTTTAACTGGACTGCTGTGAAAACCTTGGCAAGTAATGTCAGAAACTTGGTTACTCTGCTGTGTTAGTTGGTATCCTATCCCATGCTTGGTTTATGGAGAGAGACAAGAGCATGAGGCCTCAATTAAACTGAGCAAACTTTGGTTTTAATAGTTTATGGAAAGGTAATTCAGTAATACATTCCTGAAGGCAGTCAGACTTAATATTGCTTTCCAAAAAACCCCATGTCTTTCACACGGTCTTCAATGAGTGCTTCATGCCTGGGGAGAATGAAGTACTTCAGCTTTTCTCAAAGGCAGACTTGTCTCTTTGCAATTTATGTATTTATTTCCTTTTGCTATGGGACTATAGTTAATGCTGTTAGTGGGAGACAGAGGAAACACCGTTGTGGTCCCCCAAGTGTGAAGAAATGGCTCTAGAGATGTTCTACTCACTAGATAGCCACACAAAAAAATCCTAGGTAATCTAGTTAGACTACTGGTTTGTGTTTTTTTGTCTAAGGCTCGGTGCATCATCATACTGGGTTTTCTCACCTGGAAACACTCGTCTGGCTCTGGCTTTTACAAGCCAGCCAGATACTGCATGTGCTTTTTGTGTCTAGAAATCATGGTGAAGTGCTGGAAGTACTTCTGAGAAAGAAGGAGAATAACAGGAAATACAGGATCTCCTATAGGAATAAGATCACGTTTTTTTCATCAGCCATTCAGGGACCCATGCAAAATTCCTTCCCTATCAGGAGTGGAATTGGATGCAGCCTTTGCATAATCATGCTAGATTTTAATGTTCTCAGAATAAGGAGAAGCTACAATTAACCCCAGTCATTTTTGAGGAAAGGAAATTTTGCAATTAATTTGTTGCCTGTATTGTTGAAGTGCATGTACACATTGCAGTGAAATTCAGTAAGCGTTAAGAGAATATTTCTCATTCCATTTGATGTGAGAATTACTTGCTTTGGGTACAAAAGTAGCATTAATAACAGTTACTGGAATTTGAGCAAAGGGCAGAGAGATTACTTAAGGCTGCATTGTGATAGAGTCACAGGAAATGGAGCCGTGTGTCATGACAAACCTGTATGAACTGAAAATAAAGAGGAAAATTCTGCTGGAGCTTAGAGAAGAAGATAGATACACAATGTTTTAACTGAAAACCACGATTTGATAAAAGCTGAAATATAGATTTACACAGCATGAACAAAAATAAGAATTTAAGCTATTCTGTATTTTTATATATATAAATGGTAATCTGATTCCATACTGTGAAATGCTTTGGGTGCACTCCATTCAGATGCTCTTTAACACTTTTTTTGGTATTCGCCTTTCCTAAAGGACTGAGGTTAACACAACTGTAACAGTATTCTTAGATGTATCACCTTTGTATCACCTTTGGGAACTTCAGAATCTACAATTCTGGTAACACAAAGAACATTGCATATACTATCCTTGTGGGTATTGCTTTTGTTTTTTTGAGGGGGAAGATGAGCTCATTGAACTTTATGGTATTTCTTATTTGCTACTTATGCAATTTAGTAGGGATAATCTTACCTGGTTTCGTCAAGCATACAAATACACATACTTGTGTTTTTCACCTGCAAAAGGAATTCATCCAAGTCAAGGAAGTAAATTTTTAAAATTCAGTAATCCTATAATAGCTGTATTTCTCTTTGCTCTTTAAGGATTAAACGTCAAAATCTTTAATGAGCAATTTCATAAAATAGTGAGCAAGTTGTACCCAATACGAAGCAGATCTATATAAAATAGAGAAATTGTAAATAGCATAATTTAAATCATCTTCTATTTAACTTTGGTTTGCTCTTTACACAAAGAGAAAAGGTCTGTAAATCATAGAAAATTAGTTTTGTATATTATACTTCAGCTTAAAAAAATGGCATGAATGCAGAGAGTTTTAAAGGAACACTTTCTTTCACTGCCAAGAATCGAAATTTATGGTATACAGTAGCAAATGACTATATGACAGCAACATATTATCAATAGCCAGCACTTTCAATTAGAAGATTTTTTTTTTTAAAGGTCTTAGGATCCAACTTTCAGTCAATTGTTAAAGCCTAGTGGGATAGATTAACCTGCCATTTAGATCTTGAGAATTAAGGGTAATATTCTTGATTTAGAGTAGACTTCTCTTGCTTGCTCTGGCAAAGCAAATGCACTAGGGATCTTACTGTTAGAAATACATAAACATTTTCCTGTGCTGCAATGGAAGAAAAGGTAAATTTATTTACCTTTTTAACAGGAACTTTCAGTGTTTTGGGACTTGGAGAGAATTTGTCTAGTAGCTGAAAGGCTGAACACAGGCAAATGCTAAATGTTTCAAAATTACTTAAAATGGAAAAGCCTATATTTTTAAAAAAAAAACCCTAAACTATTTTTCAGTGGTTGGTTTTTGGTTTTGTTTGTTTGTTTGTTTGTTTGTTTTAAGTTAAGAAACTCATTATCTTTTTAAAAGAATGTGCAGAAAGATAGAAAGGTGATAGGGAAATTACTGACAGTGAGTCTGACACAAGAAATCCTTTACTGAATTCAGAAAATTTAATTTTATGGACATTGGATCAGGCTTTACTACTTTTCCTATACAATAGTAAATGTATGTGTATGTATGCAGACTCACACTCTCTAAGGGTGATCATAAACTACTACTTTATGAAGGAACTATGAAGTTCCTGGGATGGTTGTACGAAATCATGGATTGTTATTTCACAGTTGCAAGAACTGAGATGATTAAAAGTTTACTTGTGATGAAGACACCACATTGACTACCCATGCAAGGCTTTTGCTACACTTAGTTAAATAGCCTACACCTGGTCTTATTAATTTGATGTTGTAAAGATTGGATTATTACAAGCATATTACCTGTAGATATGAAAGTGTTTAGATCCCCTTCTTCCAGTGCCAGCAGCCACCTTTCAGTCCAGAGATGGACCTGACACCTTGGGAGGTGTCAACTAGAATAAGTTCTCAAAAAAACAGAGTGACTGGCATTCCTATCTTCCTTCTCTCTCATCTGGAACACCTAGCTGAAGAAGACAGGAGCACTAGGTTTTCAAGTTCTTGTTACAGAAGAGATAAGTAAGAGGGAGAGTCTTCTTTTGATCTCTAGGAAGTAAGAAAATAGACACTGCCATCTCACTGGTGCTTCTGTAACGGTTCTGTTGGTGCTGACTCTCTAACAAAGCATCAACGAGATGTTTCTGGGTTTGCTTTACCCAGTTGCAGCACCTTGTTGCTGACTGTTTTGCAAAGATCAGGGTCAGATGATTTCTGTGCATTGTCACTGATGGTCCTATTGACAGACATGTTGTCTGTTCTACATCCTCCATCTCTTGCTCAGTGAATTGAGGTTACTAGATGTCTGTGTGTACTCTGAACCTTAGATGTCTTCATCATGCTAGATCTTTTTTTTTGTATTAGTTTTGTGCTTTTGCATGATTTACATATAAAATCTGTGATGTTTTTGTACTTCAGCAGTCATAAAACAATGTCACAATAATAAAAAAATCTCTACTTGCTGAATACTGATTTAAGCATACTCTAACAATGTTCATAAACTGCTGGCATGCTGATTTGGTGTATCAGGTTGCTGATATATTCAAGGCACACAGAAGAGGAAGTGAAGGTGAGGGGAAGTATTTTGTCTGGTAACCCAGCACGACAGGCATAAATTGTCTGTTACTCTTTGAGTGAGCTACTGACATGGTTGGTCACTGAAAACTTTGAGCCTGAATCCAAATAATAAAGGCATTGACTTTGAAAAGACCTAAGCATGCAAATAACTTTCATCTCATGAATACTCCTATTGATTTTGGTGAGACTGTAGAAGTTCATGAAGTCCTGTGGGTGCATAAGCTTTAGGATCCAAGCCTGAGGCCAGAGATTATCTCATTATTTTAGCATTTGAGATTCTGTAAGACAACAAAGAACATACCTCACAATTCAGATCACACTTAGCAAAGGTATTTTCTTGTTATTACTTCTTCTTTCCAGGTCTAGAATTTCAGTTTTAGCACAGATAGACTGAAAACTGGCACAGGTCAGAATTTTGTCTTTGGCAGAGAATTATATCATAAAGAAGACCAAAACAGCTCTTAGCCATATGAATACAAATATGCAAATGATGAATATGTCAGAAAAGATTAGTTGTGCACTACATGAAGAACTGATAATAGTGTTATTAATACTATGATCACCTCTTGTGGAAGAAAAGAAGTGACTTTTGATGTACTAGGCATTTCTGAAGTTGAGCTAAGCTGCCTTAAGCTATTTCCTAATAATTTAAGTATCTGTGAAGGCAATTGCTCCAAAATCTGGGTTAGACCAATTCTTGACCCTGCTAATTCATGATCTGTAACATAGCCATCCACTGTGTTACTCGGCAATAGCTGTCTAGAGGGCCTCCTCTTGTTCTTGAAGCCTAAAATGTAAATGAGAGATGGAAGGCATAGGACTGCTTGACCTTTGTCAGCCTTAGTAAGAAACCAAGGGACTGTGTATGTATAACAGCCATATGTCACAGTCTCTAAGTCAGGCCTAAGGGCTGGCAGGTCATATTTATTTATGATACCTAGAAGTATTGTACTAGATCAAAGCAGGTACATTACCAAGGCATACTTCAAATTATGGTTGCTGCGACTGAGCTTTATTTCTTATTTTTGTCTTTCCTGCATCAATATTGTAGCAGTCTACATTTAGACTGTCTAATATATAGAAAGGAGAAACAGAGGCGCTTCTTGTGCATTTCATATGGCTTCCTCTGATGGTTCATTGTGTTTGTTGTCAGTATAAAATCAGGTAATGGGGAATCTGATGTGTATTTGGAGGACACGGCTGTGCAAGAATGCCAGCTGACTAACTGCAAACATCAGCATTAATTTAAACTGGCCCTGGCAATGTCTGGGTGAAGATGATGGAGTTTGTTTCTACTCCACAAAGCAAAAGAAATACTTGAGTTGCCTGCTACAAAAAAAAGTCTCATATCCAATAACATGCTATCATTAATGGCAATCAGAAGAGATTCTTTAGCCTGAGCTCAACTAAAAAGAAAGGTGTTTTCCTATGAGCCACTCAAATTCCTGATTTGCTTGCTTTGTTGACTGAAATAGCCTAACTCTTTTGATAGAAAAGCTCTTTTTGTGGGTTTGTTTGTTTTTTTTTCCTTATGAACAGCTTTTTAGTAAGAAGGGAGCACTGTAAAAGTTGGCAAAATTATGTGATTGAAGGGTAAGATTTTGAATTTTTCAAAATTCTGTGATTTTGTTTAACTGTCCATTAGATAAAAATAGACCTATTACATTCTTATCAGCCATTATTTACACGTTAGAACACAAATTCTTTCTATTTCTTTTATAATATGAATTTAAAATATTGAAGAAGTAGTTACTGAAGTCATATACTTATTCCTTTTATACTGAAACCTTAGATTACATGGTATCCTTGTTTTACTTAGTTTCAATGATTGTGAGAGTTTTCAAGCAGCATGGCGGAAAACTTTTAATGAACTCTTTTACCTCCTCTTTTTCTACCTTGCTTCTATTTTTGAAAACACTATTACCATTTCATTTAGTGAGAAATCCTTTTTCAGTTTGACCTTGAATAAAATCCATAAGGACATTTCAAATTGCTGACTGAAAATTAATACCTTAATCCCATAATTGATAAGTAAATTCAAATGATACGACAAAGTTGAAGGAATACTGCATGCTTGAAATTAAATAGTTCTTTTTTTGGCACCTAGTATTGGGAACTTGGGCTAAGAGGTTTTTTCTGTTTGATTTCAAGCACTTTCTGCAGATTTTTACAGACATGGAAGCTGATTTCAAATTTGATGGGTAGCATTTTAGTCACACTTTTTATTACCACAAAACCTAACTGTGCATTTCAGTGGGGACTGTGCCCTTCTGCCACATGTTCTTTTGCTGCTGTTTTTGTTCAAATACATTACTTCCAGACTGAATTTGAGTCCATGCAACCACTAGGGGTTTAGTAAGGATTATTTTTGCTGGTCAGGATACACAGCATTCCTGAGAAAATAATTTGTCCATGTCATAGGTCACAAGAAGTGAGCACTGTACTCCTTCATTTTAATGTCTTAGGCACTCAGAAGGGCCTGAAGAGTCCATGCGAATGTGTGTTAGGTGTGGGGAGCCAGGAAAGAGACAAAGAGCAAATGGAAGGAGAAACTAACATTTTCAGAGTAGCAAAATAAAACAAAATCTCAAATTTTACCAAAACAAAGATAAAGCAGTCTTACTACTGAAAATATCAGTGTCTTGATGTAGGCACTGTAAATCCTAAAACAGAATCACTAAAACAGTTTTCATGAATGCAGCTTCAAAAGGAAAGCTATTGGCAGGCACAGACAGTAGACAGAGACATGCGCATCTGCATTAATTGACCGCCTCTTTCTGCCAAAATAGTATCAAGCAATTAAAAGACTAATTACAACAGAGAGGGGTAATGTATTCAGAAGTCCTATAATAAGAGCTCCACACCAATGCTGAATTCTTTGGATGCAAATTGTTTTGCAGCACAAAGGAATAGTTACAATAAGTAGAAGGCAGACTGCTGACCTTGTTGAAGATTAAAAATATATCACATTTGACAATGGCCTTATTATAATATAAAAAAGAGTGCACATGAATTAGTTTGACTTCATAAAACTATTTTTTAAAGTATTTCAGTGTGTCCTCTTCACCCAGTGTACCCCCTCCTTAATGTGGACTTATGAACCATACTTTATATTAGCTCTAGTTTTGTACTTCAGCTTAATGTACCTTATTAAGAAATATTCAGCACCTGGGTAACATCATGAATTTGTCAGTGGTTAGATGTTCAGTTCAGATTGGAGTTGGCCATCTCTTATACATTTTACATGCTTTCTCTTCTGCATTACTTTTAATTCTTTTTGAAATACAACTTTTTATTTTCTCCATAATACTCATGTTGAACATTTCTTGTTAGCTTTTTTTATTATCAGTGCAGCATGGCTGGGAAAAACTTCTAAAAATTTTATACTGATGGATTGATTTTAGAACAATGCATAAGCTAAACCATTTTTAATTTCCTAAGCTCACCTTTCATCTCAGGACCTTTAAAATGGCTCATAGCAGATCTGCCACTACATTTTTAAAAAATTAGTTAAATTTGGATCTCCAGATGTGAATTAAACTCCATTTATAGTGAAGTTCTCCACTGGTTTTGGCTGGGATAAGAGTTAATTTTCTTCATAGTAGCTAGTATGGGCCTGTGGGTTGGATTTGAGCTGAAAACAGTGTTGATAACACAGGGATGTTTTCATCACTGCTGAGCAGTGCTTACCCAGAGCCAAGGGCTTTTCTGCTTCTCACCCCACCCCACCAGCGAGGAGGCTGGGGGGGCACAAGGAGTTGGGAGGGGACACAGCCGGGACAGCTGACCCCGACTGACCCAAGGGGTATTCCAGACCATATGATGCCATGCTTGGCAAGAAAAGCTAGGGGAAGGAGGAGGAACGGGAGACATTCATAGTCATAGTGTTTGTCTTCCCAAGTAATGGTTATGTATGTGTGATGGAGCCCGGCTTTCCTGGAGATGGCTGAACACCTGCCTGCGGATGGGAAGCGGTAAATGAATTCCTTGTTTTGCTTTGCTTGCATGCGCAGCTTTTGCTTTCCCTGCTGAAGTGTCTCAATGCACGAGTTTTCTCACTGTTACCCTTCCCATTCTCTCCCCCATCCCACCCACAGAGAGTGAGTGGCTAACTGGGACTCAGCTGCTGGCTGAGGTTACATCAAGAGAAGTTCTAAATGAGGGATGAACATTTCAGACTTTGACTTACAGTGTGTCTCTAGTTAGAAAGGAAGTAGATAAGGTTAAGAATGAATTCTATATTCAATTTGCTATTGTTTCTAATTTTAGATAACTTCAATAAGTACTAAAACAAGTTGCATAAAACAACTTTTCTTTGTCTCTACTACATCTGTTCATACTATCCATCTATATGAATCCACAGATTTTTACATTAAACTAAAAAAAAAAAAAAAGCAAATATCTTTTGAATAAGTAAGTTATAATAGGATGCTTTTCTTTTTCTTATGAATATGCATATTATGATGTAAGAATAACCTTAAGATTTTCATATCACTAAAAGGTATGGCTGAGGAGCTCTAGATTGAATCCAGTCTCTACAACTATGTTTAGAGTAGTCATCAAATGAAAGCATACTGATGTCTTCTCTTTAACCATCAGTGGAAGTCACTAAGTTCACAAACCATGCCTAAATGTCCTCTGAACTATTTAGTAAGTTACCGTCACTGAATTGTGCAGGTTTCTTCGGCTTCATAACACATCAGCAAATGGTTGTTTGTAGCTGTGGAACAGCTAAACCAAAAATTAATAGCTTTGCATATTAATTGAAACTTCTTTTCTTATCCTGGTTTTTACACAACTGCATTACTTGAAGTTGTTCTTTTAAGCTGCGAGACGGTAAACGCTAGGTAGTGTTCATCTCAGATCATGGTAACTTTCTAATTACCTGAAAAATTAAATTAGGGGCCTGGACTTTAAGTTCTGCATAACCATTTTTCAAAATAAGCAGAATAAGCCTAACTAAAATTAAAGCTTAACCAATATTCCCTTAGATTCAGTCCTTCTATTGTCTCCATAACATACACGTTAAGCACATCAAATGACTACCTACCAACTTGCAGGTGCCTTGAAAAGTAAGAGTAATGGATACAATTATCTTCAGTCCTGTTTAACTACATGTGTTCAAACCACAGTGGAATTAATTCAAATGAAAATTATCACCAAGAAATCTAGTTTATTAACAAACGATATCTAGATTAGTGTTGCCAACTGCATAAAGCAAATACGTGATACCAGGTAAAACTCCTTCCCTTCAGTGTGCTAATCGGCATTGCCACTGCCCTCTGCTGATTATTGGTGAGGAAAAGTAGACAAGGTAATATTTAGCCGGCAATAATAGCTGTGCGAAAACTCTGGGGTAACATAAGCTTGTCTCATGTATACGCATGACCACTGCACTTTTTGGCTGTGATGGCATGAGCTACTGTCAAGTCACTGTGTTGTTGGGAGCAACATTTTCTGTCTCCAGGAAGACGTAGTTGGTGAGCTTATACTTTTGGTCTTTGTCTCTTTCAAGTGTTTTCTAACTAGATGGCCTTAGTCGTTACTGCTTCTCTTCTGCCTGTGATTCCAGCAAACACCCGAAGTGCAGCATATCTTGTTTCTTCATTAGATTTTTGTAATGTAAATGTTCTTTTTATTAATGCTACATTCTCCCCTACTACCAAACCCTTAATCGGAGTAAATCGCAAGGGACCTTAAGGGCCAAAACCTGTTTTGACTAGACTCTCAAAATTTCAATCGCCAAGTTTTTCAGCATCGATGTACTTTTACACGGTGAACAAAAAAGATGCTTCAGAAGTTGTGGAAAAACACAAGCAGAGAAATAGGTCTGCAGCTCACAGTACATATTACTGCAGGCAAAATGTTTTGCCTAGATACAGCAGTTTGATATCAATCTTTATTTAAAGTTCTTTAGAACCTGGAATATACACAGGTCCTTTACATGGCAAGTATTTGCTTTTTTCTGCAATTGGAACTTCCTGTAGCATTCAGGCTTGCATTCAGCTTGGTTGTACCGTGGTCTAGACTTTCTTTGGCAGTATGTCCTGGAATTCTGTACAGCACAAAAATAAAAGTTATGACTCAGTATAAATGTAAATTCCCTATAGTGGCACACTGTGTTGAAGCATACTGCTTTATTTCATTTTGTTCTGTCTCTTTGCATCAGCAATCAGAGATCCAAGCGAGAGATGGAGTCCAAACCCTCACCCAAAAAAGCTTTCCTCACACCATCTAAGATGCTAAAATGTAACCATCGTGCCATCTGGAAGCCTGTTAATGACTTATATACTGCAGGCATTAATGAAAACCAAGATGGTACTCTTTTTTTATGTTATTATATGAAGCAAAGTGATTATTCTTTTTTATCTTTTATGTTTAAAGGAAACTATGATAATTCTTCATGCACTACACTTAAGATTGCCACTTGCTACAGCCTGTCTGTATGATTAGTTAGCTTAACAAACACCTTACTAGCTGATATATCTTGGTCTGATTCAAGCCTGACTGGGCAACAATTAGTCCACTGTGGGTTTTGTTTAATCTCACCAAGTAACCTGGTTAGATGACGTACTCAAATTCAAAGCCTTTCTCAGCAGAAGCAGCACAGCCACTCAGAAAATGTTTGGAGAAATCAGGGAAACCAGAGATTCAGTTCTCTGTTCTTTTACTTTCTCTCTGTTTTGGGAACTGTGGGTGCAATTCTGCTTTCAGGAGGTTGAATCACTTGGCATGATGTAATCATTTCCAGTCTTCAAAATAAAATATTCAGAATGTTCTCAAACTAATTTATCTTCCTCTGAGCCTAAATAAAATGCTGAAATAACTAAGTAAAATGGCTTGTCCCAAACTCCCTTGTGTTGCTGAAATGGCAGACAGAAGGTAAAAACTCAAATATGGTTAGGTTGATAAAAGAAACTGCATGAAAATAGACTACCATTTTATTCCCGTAGTTTTAACTTCCTCATATATTAAAGGATAATAACAAGAAGTCCCAGCCTTTTAAAAATCATGCATTATCTAAAATAATTTAAAATGGTTACCAGAAATAATTTACTGTTAAAGATTAGGGATGAAAAGTCTGGGGATTTCATTCTCTGCTGGACTGACAGGCACAATGCAAGAAACATTTTGGTACAGTGATAAGAGGAGCTCGACATAACCTTGCATTTGCCAGTCTAGACTCCTAGATGGCCAAAATAGGTACTTATATAGATCTAAGTAATCATGAAAATTTGTATAACTTATGAAATAGTAATTAAATCAAGAAGTTAACATGTCTCTAGATTCTTGAAGTACCATCACTTTTTTTTTTTCCTGCCCAAATTGATACTTGAAATTTAAAGGTAACACCTATTATGAGATATCAATTTCAATGATCATAGTTAAAAGTTTCTCTATTTCAAAGTTTCAGTAAAAGCATTTTTCCTTATGATGGAGGAGGAGAAAAGATGGTACAGAAACAACATTCTTAAAACTTTAAGAACTGTGAGTTTCAAAATTATATGTGATTTCTCTGCAAGAGTTTGCACAAACAGCAATAGACTTCATTCTGGGCAATATTTCTTCTTGAAGTCAGTCTTCTTCCTCTCTATTGTTCCCGATTTATAGGAAGCTATTGTGAGGTGGAGCAAGAGAGTGCGAGTTTCCGTTATTTCTGTACAGATGGCAACCCTGTATTTCCCTTAGATCAAGTATAGGTGTATCTTGTCCCAGTTTTCCCAAAGTCACGCTAGAATCTGCAACTTCATTGAAACTGAATGGAGGGGAAGGTAGAGATAATGATATTTGAAAGGAAGAAGCAATTGGACATGAGATCCCTGCAACAAAACCCTTCTGTGTCTAAATGGTAGTTACATGCTGCTAGTCTGGATGCCACAGTGGTTTGGGGGTATCTGTTCTTATCAAGGGTACAAAGTATGTGTGTTTCATGGCAAATTGCCAGATGTCAACAGTGCTTGTGTGGATGGTTGGTTGGTTTGGTGGCTGAAATAAAAAATTGACCTGGTGTTGGGGGGGGGGGTGTTGCAAGTCACACAAAATATCTCACTTGACCCAAATGAAATGCATAAATTGGCAGATGTTTTATATCCGTATTTCTGCTGTGAGTAAATCACTCTATTCAGAAACAGTTCAGATGACTTTCACTTCCACTTTGGGCAAAGAAATTATTCATCTGAAAATTTTCTCCCAATCCTGATTAGCACTGCACAATATTAGACTCCTGAAGTCCAAATATATTGAGCTTGATTGTTTTGGTTTGTACCTTTTGAATTATGTACATTCCCTTAGAAACTGCTGGGTACCAAGCACACCAGCCCCATTGTTTAGTACGTCAGGTTACTGTGAATACATGGTAGAAGCTCTTTGTACTCTGCTTTGGTGTCCCACAGGGACCCTGGTGAGGATTTTGACTTTAATATTCAAAGCCCTTTATGGGACTAGACCATGCTATGTCAGACACCTGGATAACATTTTCTCTTCCTCAGGTTAACCCTGATTATCAGTGCAGCCTGACGGTATAAGGGTAGAAAGTTGCAGAAATACAGTGACAAATGTCAATTTTGGCCTTGCTTCTCTAGTGTAATATGCTGCCTATTTTAGTAAGCAGGGCTTGTGAAGGTTAAACTGTTTTCTGTGGTTGTAGAGAATAAATGCACATTATTTGTTTGATTTTGTTTATGATATCCAGGTAGTATTCACAGCATCCCTGACAAGCATCAGATTTTGACAAAAATCTGTCACAATACAGAGGGGTCAAAATGTCTTCTTAATTTGACTGCTTAGATATCCTGATGTGTTGTCTGGAAATCCAGGCAAGAATTCAGCAATTTTGTCTTTCATTGGGATACCAGATCTATTAGGAAACAATAGGAATCAGCTGCATTCCCCAAGGCTTCTCACATATCAGGTTTCCCTCTCAGTAACCTTTCAAAATCAGTCACAAATAGTCTTATTCTAGATCATACTGGCATCTAACCTTTGTAAACTTGGACACTGGAGAGAATTAAAAAAAGCAAAGTGTAAAAAGATATACAATCTTCCTTTTCAAAATGTTATCATTTCTGAAAGCAGCAACAATTTCATGACATATAAAGTTCAAAGTAGTGCTAGCTTACTTTTCCTTTCACTTTTCTTATCTTTTAACCTTGATAATTGCTTATGCTTGTCCATATTAGCTATTCATTTGTCACACTTTAAATGTTTTTAAAAATGCAGAATAAATGCTTATATGGGAACTTGAGAGGTTATGCCTTCATGGACAGGAAATCCACAATATTAGTTAAGGATATGAAGTCCTGGGTGCTGGGTCATCTTATGAGATGCTGCAGAAAAGAGTGTTTCTGTTGAAATATGCTGAACTACTACCCTCTTTCAGTTTAAAGCCATTACCCCTTGTCCTATCACTACAAGCCCTTGTAAAAAGTCCCTCTCTGGCTTTCTTGTAGGCCCCCTTTAGGTACTGGCAGGCTGCTATAAGGTCTCCCCAGAGCCTTCTCTTCTCCAGACTGAACAACCCCAACTCTCTCAGCCTGTCTTCACAGGAGAGCTGCTCCAGCCCTCTGATCATCTTTGTGGCTGCTACTCCCCTTGTAATTTATGTACGCTAAAGAAACACACATAATATGCAGTGCATATGTTTTGCTTGCATGCACAGCTTTTGCTCTCTCTATTAAGCTGACTTTATCTCAGCCCAGGAGTTTTCTCACTTTTACCCTTCCCAGTCTCTCCCCCATCCCACTGAGGGGGAGTGAGTGAGTGGCTGTGTGGGGCTGAGCTGCCTGCTGCCCACAGCATTTGGACAGTAGTCCACAACGCAAACCAGAGCTGCTACCCTACCAAAAGAACAGCATGACCACAACACTGTCTAGATATTAAAAAAAACCCTCAAAAACCAAAACTGCCAAAAAGCTGCTATAATTCTTAGATGCTAATATGAGTATCTCCAAGTCAAATATGTACAGGGGTCTGATAAAAGAAAATATGCCTTCAGAATTCAGCAGAATTGTAATTTTTCCTGATATCAAGAAATATCACTCCTGATACCAAAAAATGTCATTTCTGTTTAATATTTTTCTTGGAAAATAAGGGAGGAACACAGGACAGATGGAGAAAAGTGCCTTTTTCTTCTGACTTGGTATTTCAATTTTGAGCAGATTCATCATCTCTCTGCCTGGTGCCATGGTCAGCACAACTAGAGGGTAAGCAGGTAAAAACAGCTCCCATCAGATTGAGATTAATTTCTTGGTGCATGATTTTCTAAACTTCACAGATTCTTGTTGCAAGTGTGATACCTGCCTTTAAAGGTCTCTCTGCCACCTTTCAGCCATACTGCTGTTAGCTTCTATTTCATAAAAGAATAAAATGGAGGAAGAAAATGACTGAGTAGGTAGCTAATGTTTTGGCTGAAGTCATACCCTTAATGCAGTATTTGTACCAAGTAGAGGAAGCTTGCCTCTTTTTTTTCTTTTAAAAGTGTTCAAATGTTGTTTTACCCAACTCCTGTCATGAACTCATGAGTTAGAGTTTGTCCATACAGTGGACAAAGATCTACCATGTAGCCATCATTTCTCTCTGAATGATTTCTTTCTCCTTTCTGTGGGCTTTCTGTAGTTTTCATTCCAAAGTTTTATCCCTAAGGGGAGGCATTGTAAAGATCATAATGATGAAAGCTGGAAAGAACTGGTGAAAGGTAATCTTATACATGCATCATGCATCACCTGCTACTATGAAATTTTCATTCTAGAATTCATTCACAGTATCTTCTGCGATTCCTATAGAAGTGGTAAATGATGTATGAAATGAAACATTTTTGTTGACTGATTGTACTGAGAATTCAGAGAATAATGTTATAGTCACTGCTGAGGCATATTTATCTTATTTGCCGTAATACTTGATATTAAGACAAGCTGTCAAAAGTTTACTTGGATCAAAAGAGTTAGAGAATGAGGGCAAGGGATTTTTAAGGCAAATAGACTATTCTAAGGAAAAGCAAAAGAAAAGAAAAGCAGTATTGTCACTGAACAACCCAACTGTTAGACCTCGTCTCGGAAGTAGGTCACCTTTTTTGTGGAAGGATGAGATTGCCCTAGAGATGGAGCAGTGTAAGGTTAAGACAATGATTCAGGTGTTAAAAATACTTATTAGAAATACAGTTTGCACCTATTATGAGAAGTTAGAGTTTATCATATCATGTAATTACAGTTATGATTACAAGAGAAACAGAATCCAAGCCAGATGAAGAGCTTAATGTTTATTTTCTACATGTAAATCGGTGGGCTCTGTGATTTACTGTGCTGTTTTGCTTGGATTAGACCCTTAAAAGTTTTTCTTTTGAAGTCCAGAGAGCTGTAGGCTCAAAGCAGCCTACTGACAATAGGCCAGCTTTTCTTCGTCAGCTTGTGTGAACCACTAGGACTTAAAGACTTTATGAACAGTAGGTTTAAAATATTGTTTTGAGGTAGTCTGTCTTACTGTTTTACATGGTAACTTAAGAATGGCAAAGTATTTTCTTTTAAAGGTGAGTGAATACACACACACACGCATGCAGAAATACTGATATCTGCATTCAAATTTTGTGATACAGTCTGCTCACTTGAATTACTCAGGTTTGCTTTCATCTTCACAGCTGTTGTGACTTATATTTAGTGTTACTGCTGTTGAGGTCCTTAACTTACTGGTCTTACTTGTGTTCTCCGTTGTTGCTCTTTTGACCTCCACACTTGAAACTGTCAGCACAGAGAACTGACAAGTTTTTGCAGAACAAAAGTCAAAGACTCCTTTCTCTGCCTCCTTACTATAATTATTTCTTCTTACCCTGCCTAAATCAGAGATTTAGAAAAAGAGGCGTAACAAAGTATGAATCAGTGCAATAAATAACTGGTGGTGCAGCCACGATTTTATTGTCATTGCCTTTCTGCAGAGGCATTAGCTTTGTTTTATAGGGGAGAATGCTTCTGCATTTAATATAGGAGTGGAAGCACTGACCTTTGTGTTTTCTCCCTCTCCTGCAGACTTTCAGTAAAACTTGGGTGACTTTACTGTTGTGTCTCTAAAGCAGTCAATATATCTTACCGTGCTTTAATGATACTTGGAATACTTCCTGTGGAAATTGCTTAACTTGTTCTTTGAGTTCATGACTGATGGTTGTATACGGAAAGGTTCTAATTTTAAGAAAGGAAATATTGTAAAATGAAGAAATGTTGGAATTTCCCCACTTTTCTTCAGAAGGGTCATTTTTATTGAGTTCGGCTTTCTGCAAAATGTACATTTCCCATCCCACATATTTTCTGGAGTCTCAGGGAGTAAACTAAAATCTACCTTGGAAGACATGGTAGATTATCCAGAAGATAGTTTCCAATTTTTATTTTTTTTTTCCCACAAGAAAGTGAAAAAATGTGTAGAATCCCACCCTTGATAGTTCTCAACTGGAACAGTCGAACTGTCAAAAAAAATGCTTTATGAATTCTTAGCTGATGGATGGACTTCTCTCTTGTAAATAGAATAATAAAGCACAAATTTTTAAACACAGAGTAAGTGGTCACCTTTTCAGGTAACAAAGCCATAACATGCAAATTTTTACCACTTTTACTGCGATGAAGACATAGTTACTTATCACCCAAAAAGAAAGTATAATGAAAACAATTTTGAGTTTAATTCTTCTTGTTGTTCCATAGTTTCCTCTTTTTTTTTTTTTTTTCTTTTTTCTCTTTTCATTTTAAGGCATGTTTTTCCTGTTCTTCACTTAGCAATAGCTGATGCTGTACTCTGATAAACTTTGTGTCATTAAGTGTTAGTGTCTGGTACAGCCCCAGTAGTCCTCAACAAGACTCATTGGAGGCACAGAGCAGATCGAAAAGCAATTAGCATTCTGGCTTGTGATAATTACCCACAGTGTGGGAGGCTTATCCAAGATGTAGTTTCCACTGTGTCTAATAATAGGATTCTTTAAACACTGATATATTTTCATGGACACACCAGTGCTCGCATTTCAATTCTGTCACTTATCTCAGATACGGGAAATAAACATCCCTCACACACTTTTTTCCCTTCATAAAGTACACTGCTGTTCTGACAACTTGTAGTGTCACCTAAAAGTCACCTTGAATCATGTTTTAATCAGCTGGAACAAGGCAACATCTCATTTATTTCTGCAGTTTCCTTGCTCTGCAATGCACTGATTGCCGAGACATAGAAATCCAAATTGAGCTCTGATTAAAATGGAATGAGGATGCAGATGCTGCCATTAGTTCAGAGGGGCACTCTGCTCTGTGCTAGGAAAGGTCAAGGTGATTCAAGTTCCAATTAAAACAGAAAGATTTGTTATAATTCAGGAATATGTTGCATTGTAACAAGTTTATGCTGTGACAGGTTGAATAATTTCTGAATCATTTGTCTTTGATCTATTAGTTTTTATTAGCACAAGAGCTTACTTAAAAACAAAATCAGTATTTTTTGCATACTGCAGCACAAGCCAATCCTGTTCTCACAAAAGTATTGTTTCAGAAGGTTGGAAATCATGCATCACCTCCCAAATACAGTACAGTCTGTACTGTAAAGACATTTGAGGTTTTGATGAATTTTGATTTACTGTTGATTTTTAACATCTGGAGAAATAACTTATTAGTTCAAACACACTTTTATTTCAAACTAAATCTAAAGACACAATGCATAAATAAATGGGCTGTTGTCTAGAGGCGCTAGAGATGAGACACCCATGTTGTCTTTAACTCTTAGCTAAATATAGCTAAAGAAGAAATTATTATAATAACAACCCACACCACACAGAGATTTTAAAAATAGACCCTGATGGTTGAGGTGCAGTATACAGAAATCATACCTCATTTATACACTTCAGGCTACGACTGTTACAAGAACAATAAACAATCCATTTATTGGTAACGTTTTACAGTGGATGAAATTGCCTGTTAATTCAAGCACACTCCTGTAAAACAACCCTGTGGCCACCAATATGAAAGAAACAACATGATATTATTGCTCACTGCAGAAATCATGTTTTGAGTTCTGGGAAAGCAGTTATGTCATATTATTGAGGCAGAAAGTGTAACAATACCAGGTGATTTTTAAATTTACTATGTGGAACCTTCCAGGAAATAGTAACAGAAAAAGACTGAGGAATGGGCTAATATAAACACTGATTCTACTTGGAGACTAAATATAGCTAGTGTGAACACACTGGAAGAACATGGTAGTTTTTTCTATTTTCTAATATTTATTTTTTGCTGAGAGTATTGACAATACTGACAATATTGTGATGGGACTTTTTCTGAATTTGTACCGTACAGCCTCCTTATTGTTACAACTGATCTGAAATACAGTACCGTCTCAGTGCAGTGCCTCACTCGTACACCGGAGGAGGCAATAAAACAGGGAAGAAAAATACACCTGAAACCACATCATAAACTGCTCATGAGATTGAGAGTGTGATGACTTATTAATGAGTAAAATGTGAGAGCAGCTCTCCATTTGCGAACCAAAACTATGCAAAATACTAAGCAGGAAATTGTTAGGAGCAAAGAAAAGGCCTTGCTGAAGATACCCATGGGAATGGATTTCTGAATATTATTCCTTACTGGCGATGCAACAGTGACCCAGTTACAGCCAGGGGTTTCTGAAGGAAGGGGAGTTTGCGTACAGGGCCACAGAGAGCCACGGCCCATTCCCGCAGGCTCTTTGCTCGGGGCAGCTGGGCAGTGCCGGCCCCACAGAGCACTGCGTGCGTTTCTGCCCCTGAGGGGGCACGGGGGCCCTTAGGGGGAGAGCGGAGGGAGAGCCGCGCCAACTTTACTTACTGTAAGGACACATCACAAAGATTTTTTTTCTCCCACTCTTTAAGCTCATTTGCTGTTTTCTTTCCGAGAGCTGGTAGTGCAAAGGTTCAGCCTTTCTCTATAATTTTGCTTGGTCAAGTATCTTAGCTTTTATAGCCTAGGTGTGGTGAGATCGCTGACTTTGGCTCACCCGTATTTTCAGTCCTTGACAGAGACCGTTATTCAGAGAAACCAGTACTTATGCTACGTTAGAGAATTAAACTGATCCATCAAACATTTGTTGAGTGGTCTGTCATTGATACAAATGGCAGACCTCAAATAACAAAAATGGGCCCTGATCTGGGTAGGCTTGAGAAGACAAGTTAGTAGTGAGTGCTGAAGTACGCAGAGGGTAATTAGTCATCTAATGCCCATTGTGCCTCTGAAAATCTTTCCCTTATCCTAGAACTCTTTTTGACATTATAACCCATCTGTTCAAATATTTGAGGATGCTAAATTATATCTCATTTTTCTAGATGCTCACATAGGTAAAAATAAATTGCTTGAATCTACAGACATTAGCAAAGGAAAAGTCCACCCATTTTTTAAATAGATGTTTTCCTATACTTTACTCAAAAATTGTAGAATTTCTCAGCCCTATTTTCCAATGTCAATGGAAAATATTTACGACACAGGCATTAAATATTAAATATCAAATATTTCTATCCCTATTTGAATATCACTACTGATAAATGAAATGTGTTGAGTATTAATGACAGTGACCAAATCATATAATCCAAAATTTGACTAGCATAATACCTGGTAGTTTAATAGTATTTAGGGGCTTTAATTTTGAGGCTGACATCATACTTTAGTTCAGTACTTCTAGTTGCTCAGTCAGCTTTTTCAGTGGTTTTCCACTTTACTGAGGCTACAATCCTGTTAGTAAATGAAGCTGGCTAGAATTCATCTTCTGGCCTTGACATGTGACATGCTACCACTTTTGTGTGTACACTTTCCACACTGCATTCCCTGGTGTTCATGTGTGCACCCTCATATCTTACTGCATGCCGAAGACCTGTCCATGTCAGCAGCAGTCACTCACTGGGGGATGCGCCTGCCTCCCTGAGCCCCAGTGGCACCACCTCTTTACCTGGCCCACCTATCCTTTGGCTGCATTGAATAATAGGAAGGTGTAGCCCTTTGCGATACTAAAATATTCCAGAGTCTTGGATTATAGATTTGGCAAGCCTTTGAGGAAGAAGTGCATTGGTGTTAACCAGGCATCTTAAGTCACACTTGGACTAAATTAACTCAAAATGTTCCTAATGCAAACATTTGTTGACAGCATATAAAACCAGACAGGAGGTACAAATGTCTGTTAGGAGCATAGAAAAAGAAAGAAGAAACTATGCTTCATCTACTTATGCTAAGAAAGGTTACTGTCCTCCTCGTCCAGCTCAGTTCCTGTTTCTCTGTCTTAACTGAGACTGACCTTGATGCCAGCGAGCCACTTCGAGTAGTGGTGGGTTTCAGGAGTCGGATTCCAAACAACTTCTTTTTCAGGTAAATCATAATGCTGTCCTCAGAGTTTAATTCACTTCCCTTAAAAACCAGGTAATGTCCTCCAGAAAGCCTGCTGACAACAGTTCCTGGCCCATGAAGTTCCCCAGTCTGTGTACAGGTGTTGACTGGGAAGGTGCTAATTTGATGTGCTCCCAGGCCAAAGAGCAGACCGACAGGCAGTATGGATGATCATATGCCATCACTTAAGGCTAGGACTTGGCCATATATGCTTTACTAGAATAAGCAAAGCCTAAGACTACAAAAAAATTCATTATTGTTTTTTACCACCCTAAAAAAATAATAGTGATAGACCTGAAAATGCAAAAGTCTTGCCGTGGTTGTTTTAATTTTTTTTTTCTTAAATGCCTTCAAAATTTCTTTTTTATTAAAAGGATTTATCATATTCTGCCTTTGATTTCCCACAGCCTGAAACAAAATCCATTGCCCTTCAAATGATCATTGGTTATAATCAGGGAGGGATTATACGGACCAATGACACACTGAGTTTCTTCAAGATACTTGTGACCAATTATGTTTAAAAAAGAATGTTTCATTCTGTATTAATTATTCTGTGCTTTATTAAGTAGTGGGGGGGATGAGAAGGCTGTCTTCAATTTTACTTGTATTTATTATAATTTGTAAGTCTGGATAATCAACTTTAATGTTTGTTGTACTAGCAATTAGTGTCAAGCTTATGCACAGATGGTGCATTGTTCCTCTGCTACAGAAAGGACCTATCTCTGAAGAATTAACAGCAACACTGATTGCTTATATGCTGAATATTCAAAATTCCAGTTGCTTAAGAAAGCTGATATTAAACCAATTTTACGTCAAAAATTGCCATCACCTATGGCTCTCCTCTTGCTGCTGCTATTTCACTTGCAAAAGCTGAATTGCAGCTTATAAATTAAGATGCATAGTTTTACTTGCTGAACGAAAGGGTATGAACTCAAAGCTAGGTTAAAGTGCCTGCTCTGTTACAGATTTCTTATAGGATTTGGGGGTAGGGAGCACTTCAGTCCAGATCCTCAGGTGATTTTGTGCTGAATTTCCACTGATATAAATACCTTGTGCATTTTTCATTATAGGTCTTAGCCTCATCAGTTATTTTTAAGTTGTGGCTTGAAATGTGTGTGTTGAAACTGAATATTGGGATAGGAAACAAAGCCCTGAGATCCGCGAGAGTTTTGTTTTTCCTTCCACCCTGCTAGCTGTTAGCCATGTTGCATTTGGGTTCAGAGGATCTATGCTGCAGAGAAGCCTGGATGAGGTTCTGATACTTGTTTGGGCTGGAGCATATTGTGTGCGCCCTCAGCCAGCCTGCACAGGCTCCATGAAGGGCCCATTCTAACATGCTGAGGATGGTCACGCTTTCCTGGGGTGAAGAGGTCTGGTTTGCAACTCTCCTTGTATGTAAATGGATGCTGAGTAGTTGTTTTCTTTTGAATTTTCTATCATTTTATTTTGCCAGAGATTCAGACCCAGGATCTGGATCTCACAGTGTACTTGTACATCACTGAAGCAGACAAATTTCTACCTCTTTATCTCATACAGTAAGGTCTATCCTATTTGAAGAGAAAAACTGTTCTTTTGTGGAAATTTGTGCAATGTAAATTCTGTACTTATTACTTTTTTCAGAAGAAAATTGTGTCATACTGTCTTGAATGCTATGAGCTGATGACAATAAATATGATAGCTGCTGTAATTTTTTTTTCTCTTCTGGCACTACTCTAAGATAATCAAGGGCTGGATGCCTGGTTCTTTTATACTTAATGTCTTTTGGGCTGTTAGGTGCTTTCAGCTAGAGCTTCAGTAATTTAGAAAGATCAGATTGGTATGAAGTAAATCTTAACATAGATTACTTCATCCTTGCACACTTTCCATAATGACTGCATATTTCCATCTTCCCTTTGAATTGTGGGTAACATATAGAGGATATAGAACAAGTTCCTACTTACAAAGATGCTTGTTGACTAATTTAGTGTGTAAATGATATGATGGCTGGAATATTTTCGGGGGATGCTTTGGAATAACTGAACAAACTGCTGGAAATCATCTCAGATTTTGGAGATGTGCTCTTGTAAGACTCAGAATTTTACTTTATTCTTGTAAAGATTCAGGAGGAAGGAAGAAATACTATTGATATGGGTAAACATCAAAAATAAGGCCCTAGATCACCAGCTGATGTAAAGTAATACAGACCTTTTTACCTTGAGATTGTAGAATGCATTTAACCTCAGTTGAGGCTCCAAGCCCTGTAACTATTTCTGCTTTCCAGTATTGTAAGGTATGACCTTGCCTAAATCTGTTCTCATGAGCCTTCCTTGATTCAATGACAAAGAAATCTGATTATGCATGGAATAGACTAAGAGCTGAATGTGTATAAGGTACTTCTCTACAGAAAATCTGTGCCTCTTTAATAGTCTCCAGATCCTCAAAAAGATGAAGAATGTTGTTTGCGCTTAAGCCTTTTCTTTTCTTTTTTTTTTTTTTTTTTTTTTTTTTTGGAGCACTTAGTTATGGCATAACCTTACTCCTGTAGTCAGTGGCCTGAGTGGGAACAGTATTAGGTTAGTGTTAAATGCTTTGGAAAATTTGTATAACTTACCTGGTTATGCTTTTATTATAGCAAAAAACTTTTAATAGCACTTTTAACTGATAGAGTTTTTGCCTGGGAATATGTCTGCATTTCCAGTACTTCTGCAGAGAAAACAGAATTATCTAGGGTTAGAAAGCAGACTGGGAGTTCTAAAGTTTCCTGATTCCCACTCTAATGTTTTGGTAATGATTTAAATTATTTTATTGGCATAGTCTCTTTTAGGAAACTAACATAGGAACCTCTGCTATCCGCATAGTCAGTGAAGACTATAAGGGAAGCGTAATTCGAGTCCAGTAGTATGGGTAGACCTGAAGTATGTCTAACATCACAGTAGTGCAAATTAAATAAAGGCTAATGAAAGTTCATGCTTCATATCACAAGATGATAATTTTCTAGGGCAAGAAAGTTTTTTCCCTTGTGCAGCCTTGTACACATTGTCTAGCTGGATTACTGGGAAGAGTTTAATCACCGATTATTCTTCAAGTAGAAAAACATGAATTTTCTCCTCATTATTCTCTTCAAAAGGACTGAAAACCCTGAATTTTTTAACAGCTCAGGGGGATGTACAATGCATTATCTTCATGGGTCTAGGAGAACAAGGATGTACATGGGGGATATACACTGTAGCTCTACCTCCAGATTAAAAACCGCTTTCTCAACAGACCTTCTGAGTCTCACGGGACAGCTCAATTTGTTCTTTTTGTTTTACAATGGGAAGGATCCTGGTTCTGAAATGTATGACTTCTCTATGAGACTCAAGTGTCCTTGTGTTCATTCCTACGAATATGTGTTTTTTCTTCTAGTCTTCTTTGTTACCAAGACAGAGAGAGATTAATATGTCATATTAGTAGCTGTTTGTGGACTTCTGAGTCTTCATTGTAACAGATGAATGCCAAATGTACTAACTAGCATAGGAGCTCTCTTGTAATAGTGTCTTTCTCTGAGCAACCAAAGACAATACACAACTTATGACCTTATTAGAAATTTAGTAATTAAAGCTTTTTGAAAAATTTGAATACTGTATGAGATATTATATGCCTTCATCTAAAAATACAAATTGTGAATAACTAGTTTTGCCTTCAAGTGCTACAAATTCATTTGTAGCTTAATAATGTTCTGAATTACTACTGAAACTTTAACTTACGAATGTAACATAACTCTTTTGCATTTATTTGGCTATACAACTCCACTAGTCAAGTGTACCTTTTTTTCTGTCTAGTAAAATTAGCGGTTTGCAAATATTCCCATTTCCCAATTGGATGTAATATGGAAATTTCTTATGTTCCTTAACCTATTTATTTATTTATTTATTTTTAAGAGAGGAAGATTATTTGAACCTCCTCAATTTTGACATTTTGGAGGGGAGGGTTATTCTATTAACATGATTTTGTAAATATACCAGATGGCTACTTTTTTTGCTTGCTTGGAAATCATTAATATTTGCTAAGAAATAAAATGAAGACCATAAAATGCAATAATGAAGAATTCATCTTCAAAAAGTTCTGTCAAATTAACATTTATTTGAAATGCAATGAAAAAAAAGAACCCCCCCTGTATTTCTAAGAACTGTCTTGATCCAGTCATCCCAAAGAAAGCCCTCCAAATGTCTCTGTGTTTCAAAGATTCATGTAACATCTGGCAAGATTGACTCTACTACTGATCAGGTACAACTGATAGCAGCTTACTTTAGAATACCAGTGCTGAATGCTAAAACGAAAAACCTTTATCAGAAATCTTAAGAATGAGTCCTTGTGACAACGAAGTATTTTGTTATAGGGTGCTTTAAAACAATTATATTTTCTTTGAAAACTAGATTGTCTAAGCCATTTAAAATGTAAAGAAAGAAATGTATCAGTTATTCAGTGAAAGGTCTGTGTCATCTGTACATCCCTGGGAACAGGGGTTTTACAAAATACATACCTTTTCTTTCTAGTAACATCTAAAGTAGCGGTGCTTTTCTCTTCAAAGATATTTCCACAAATTCTAATTACACAGTTTTTATCTTAATATATTTTAAGTCATTCATAAACATAAGCTGACTGAAAAGATTTGCAACCATAAATAGATTCTTCTTAATAGCAGGCTTCACACAAAATGTGATCTCACATATGTGATGCAGAACTACTTATTAAAATAATGCCTTAGATCAAAGCTTGGTTAGTTTCATTTCTTGTTTGGGGTTTTAACTGTGGTATGGACAAAGAGCTTTGTCTCAATATCTCTGTTTATAAATGGCAGATGTCAAGCTCTGTTTTTGGCTATATTGCCCCTTTAGTTTCTGGTAACACGGAAATGTATTTTAAAATAACTTCAAGCAGTGATACACGAATTCAGAGTGACACTTCAAAAATAACCTTTCTGGAAAGAAAATTGGTTTTTAAACCAAAGCATTGCATAGAAATCATTCTGGTCTCCAAACCATTTGATAAATTGTTGCTGCATATTTGGTGAGCCAGTCAATAAATACCAACGCATTGTTAAGAACAGTCACATTTTCTATGTCCTGTCACTTTGCAGCTTATTTTTTTATTTGATACCTTTGCCTCTTGAAACTCATTGTATGCATCTGAAAAAAGAGTCATCTGGTTATCAGCTGGAAACTGGGAAACTGCCATATATTTTTTCATAGCCTTTGCTATCAGCATATTAAACTCCCTGTAGAAACACTTCCATCTGTTTATTCATATGTATGAAAACTAGAAAAAGAACAGCACAAAAGTCAGTATTAGTTTTCGTGTTCCCGCTCGGTGTTCAGCTAGGATGGGTTTTTTTATGTATATCTATAGACATACGTATATGTAAATGTATGTTTATGTGTTTGGGGTTTTTTTCCTTAGGAGAGGATTTCTTTCCAAAGCACTTGGTATCTCTGGTTTGTTTTCCTCAAAAATTTGCAGCATTGACTGCTGCCATCTTATACACACAGAACGACTATTTATAAAATCATAATTAGTGAGAGAATGCAAGTTATTATTGTCTGATGATACAGATCATTACAATTTTTCAGAGCTTATCATATGCAAATATCATGTTAATATACACCTGTATTAGGGTATCTTAACCTGAGTAGTTAGTTAATCTGAGTCACTCACATGGTGTTGCTTATATGACAAAGTCATATCACTGGAAACACATTTGTGATTTACAGATGCTAAAAGAAAGCCACGTGTAACACTGGAGCAAAAGTATCCCTTTTCTGAGTAGTGATGGCTTATTCAAATGATGTTCTTTTAATTTTAAACTGAAAGTTCATTTTTTCCTCAGTGTCAGCATTTTCAACACTGAAATATAAATTTAGTACATACAAGAGCAAGACAATCAAATGCTCATTAAATTGAATGAATATATTCTAACTGAACTTAGTAGAAAGCACTGAGCCTAAAACTGATAGAAAAGTCAATTTATGGGAGCAAGAGTATAAGAACCCTGGTTTCATGGAATATAACTTGGTGAGCTGATGTTCAGTGCTCCAACAGTGGAAAAATTATTTCAATTCAGCTTCCCTTATTGTCACCAACTCAACAGTACATGAGTAAGAGAAAGATGTTTAAGAACACTCCAACACCAACTAGCTTATAAATCCTGAACTATTTCTCTGAAAATTGCCTAGTCACAACACACACTTTTTTGACAAGGTAGGCTATAAATTTTGATGTTTGTTCCTATTAGCCACCTCTGCATAGATAGGTTCCTCTGTGTGACCTGCAGGTGAAAGAATTTTCCTGGTTCCAGCTGGAAAGAGACTTTGTAAAAGGGCAACTGATGTAAAAGGCTGCTGATTACTGGGGCTGTTTGTCTTCTAGGCTGAATGCAGGTGAGACCAGAAATCAATACAGACAACAAAGCCACATGAAAAGACCTTAGTGGAGTCTATATAGTTCCAGAGGAGCTTCTGGTCCTTCCCTGAGTGATATATTAAAACTCTTGATGTAAATAGTTTTAAAAAAGCATTTATAAATGCTTCCCCTGGCAAAGAAAAATGGAAGATTTAAATGCCAGTATACTTAGTTTGCCTTTTCTTGTAGTCATCCTTCTGGTTGTTGGGTTTTGTCTCTTACTTTGTGAGAATCATGATTAGCCAAAACAGCAGATAGTTGGGGTCAGTGGCAGCAGCTGAACAGTGAATGGGGATCACTTGGATCAGTATTTTTTAAATGGAAGAGAAGAATACAAAGTTCTGCAAAGAAAGAAGTGCTTCCCCCCCCTCCAAGGTAGGATTGCAGAGGATGAAAACTGCATTGGGATAAATAGGAAAAGAAAGGACCCAACCAAATGACTCTTCCTTTTCAGTTCATGGAAGGTGAGCTCTAAAACATAAGGTTGCTATCACAGAGGAGATGAATGTTATGTGTATGATGTAGTAATTATTCTCTACTTTCTCAAACATTTTGCAAGTGAATTGAATCAGGGTCTTGATGCTTATATGTGGAAGTAAATGGAAGTTCTGCCTTTGGCTTTCATCCCAGTTCCAGATGTTCACAAGATTTTTTCAGTTTTCCCTCTACTGAATTTCAAAAGCAATAGCTCAATTTTTGGCTGTAGAGTAAAGCAGTATTAAAAATGGCTCTTGTGTCAATATGTATGTGTATCAGCACATTTCTTTTCCCTACGCAGACTGTTTTTACTGATGCTTTCAACTTGGCTGAATGGAAGGAAAATATTTGGGTATAAACAGATGGTGTTAGCTGAGTGAGAACTACTTTCAAAGACAGTGTAATGTTAACAACCAGAATGTTCTAGTACATTTACATTATAGATGGAAATTTGATTAAAATTTTGAATAAGAGCTATTTTTAGTGTTGTGTAGCACTTCTTACTGAAGAGGCTGAAGTCTGTGGCCATTCCATTCATGCCAGTCAAGTACTGATTCTTTGTATCTGTAGGTGCATATGCATAATTACTTAAATTAAGACAATGACTCAAAGTCTTAATTAATGATGAAAACTCTGTTTCATTTTTATCTGATCATACTCAGAGACATCCCCTGCCCTGAGAGTTTACAGCTTTAAAGAGACTGAGAGTATTCTAGACTACAGAGGAAGCAAGAGCTATAAAAAAGCGAGTTTGTTTCAGGATAATTACCGGCACAAAGTTATTGTGTAAACTGGATTTATATCTCAGTTGAGAATGGCACATAAGCTTCATGCATTCCAGTGGCATCTATAGTTCCCTCTGACAGCTTTCATAAAGTCCTTGAAGACAAAATTAGATTAGGTTTTCCTGTGGGTCTGGCTTAGACTTTTGCTATAGACTATCAGATCTGGATAAACAATTAGAAAGGTCAGAGCTCAAGTGACACCTTAGGCAATGTTCGATATCTTGATACTAGAGGACAGAAGACGTTCCTGTGAATGCTGAATGTCTACCTGAACTCTCCTGGAGAAAGTAGGTCAAACAGTAAACAGTTACCTAAAGATGCTTGAATTCAGAAAACTTGGGTGGATTGTAACTCACTCCAAGTACTGAGTGAAAGAAAGGCTGGCAGTTGTTTTGGAAAGGGTAGGTCAGTTCCTATGCAATACTTGGGTTAAACTCAGAAAGGGAGGCAAGACCATTTGGAAGGCTGAATTTTTGCTTTCAATCAATAGCATGGGTAAGTGCATCACCCCATCCTGCACACGTAAAAGGGTGCTGGTAGCTGTACTCAACCTCAGCAGCTGACAATGTTAGCAAGATTCCTGATAGCAGGCATAAGAAAAAAATGTTTTTTCTCCGTGCTGCTCAGGCAACGATGAAGGGCTATGTGGCTGTAGAGACTCTGCTGACGTGGGTGACCAAGAAACAGCTCTCAAGGGGCCAAGTAGATTCTGCTGCAGTAGGTACTGACTTGGTAATAGCAGCAGTGAGACTGCACGACCACCAGCAATTTACATGAGACCTTATTAGCAAACAAGGCTAACAACATCACATCAACAAATGGCAGCTTTCTGTATTTCTGTATTTTCTGCTGTCTGACCAAATTATAATCTCAAAACTGAAATTATCATTTTGCTTAATAGTAGCCCTATAACCTATACTGGTCAAATTTCTGAAAGTTTACCTGGGTAAGTGAAATTCCAACCCACAGTGACCAGTTCTACTCCAAAAGCAAGAGGAGGAAAGCAGGCCATTATGAGACTTCTGAGCATTTTTTATATATATGTGTGTACATATATATATACACACACACACAAATCTGGATTACAACAAACATTATTTTTAAGCTGTCTGGAAATCAACACATGTTCATATATAAAAATACAAGAAAAAACTACAAATTTGGATTTTGCATCATAATGCCTAAACTTACAAAACAGATGACAATAGAAAACTGGAAATTAAAATTTTATTTAAAATGAAATTGAGTGTCTGCACCAAAGGAAACATTTTCATATTGCACATAGTTTCTCTGTAAATGTCAAAATAACTTCAGAAAGTTTGGGTTGCTTTAGATTTTTTTCCTATGGACTCCAGATGAAGGTCCAACTTGGGAAAAGCAGAACACAAGATAAAAATTCATCATATTCTCTGCTCACGGTAACTACCGAGTTTTTTCTCAGCTGTAGCTCAGATTGATGATTCAAATTACATTAAAATTAGCTTTTCAATTATGCAGAGTTGTCTTAATATTATAGACAACTATAAAATGGCACAATTTTTCAGAAACTCTGTGATTGGCAATTACTCTGCAATGCGATCTAGACAGAAAGCAGTATTTTGTTACAAATTATTTCACTGTGAGAGAGAGAGTTTATCTTGAATATTTTTGTCCCAGAGGACGCTGAAAGAGTGCATATGTCTTCACAGATTACTACAAACTTTGATCTGGATAAACCTCATGGTAAATTGCAGCAAGAATTTTCAACCCTGAATATTTAGTATTGCTTAAATTGAAAATATAAAACTAAAATCAGTGCAGGTTCAAGTATGAATATAAGAAATGGACTACTGTTTAATCTGCTCTGTAGAAAAAACGTGGAACATATTCATAGCTTGTTCACAGCAAGCCTTTAAATATTGGGATTTTTGCCTTTCATATTTAAAATCTGTTTGAAGAAGAGTTAGTAATAATGTTGCTTCAAGTCAGCTTTAGGAAAATGACAGAGAAAAATAAAAAATTAGTTGCATTAAGTAAGTACCAACCCATGTGCTCAGAAAATGTGACTAATTTCTACGAAATCTTCTTATCACCATAGAAACCATTAGAATTACAGGAAAGATACCAGGCTATGTGTTCAGTAAGACAAACACAGCCTAAATTAAATGATGTCTAAAAGTACTTTAACCCAACTGGACCTATGCTGTTATTATGTGATGAGGCCACTCTACCCAGTGCCAGCTAAAACTCATTAAATGAGCACCAAATAACCATGGGACTGAGGTCAAAATGAAGAAATAATTTACTTACACTTGAGTGTGTTAGTGATTATTTCAGAAATTATGAATCTGGGACAAAGTTGAGCTATGACCATGCAGTACTTTTCTGGGGGGTGGTTGTTTGGCTTTTTTTACTTTATTTTGATTTTTCAGTAGCTTTTTATTCCTCCCCCTCGCAGATGTTTTTAGGGTGGGTGGGTGACCCAGCAGAATCCGGCATTTCTACTTGTTAAGTTTCACCTCTGATTGATGTTAGCTCCTTCCTAATTGGTGGGGGATCTTGGCCTGGGTGAGCTGGCTGGTGACACCCAGGGGCTTGAGCAGGCAGCAGTGCCTGGAGGCTGCTCTAGGCTACGTGGGAATGCAGGGGTGATGCCCCACAGGGTTTGGGTCCCTGGCTGGGGGCCATACCTGTGCACACCGGAGGCTGTGACCCAGCTGAAGCTCCTGAGGGGGTGACTGCTCTCTGGATCCAGAGCAGCTGGGACTGCCTGGTGGAGGCAGTGGTGGTCTCGCTTGTGGGAAATGAGTGGTGGTGAAAGCCGTGAGTTCCTGAGTGGAAGTTTGTCCTGCACTTTGGTCACAACAACCCCATGCAACGCTGCAGGCTTGGGGAAGAGTGGCTGGAAAGCTGCCTGGTGGAAAAAGACCTGGGGGTGCTGGTCGACAGCCGGCTGAACGTGAGCCAGCAGTGTGCCCAGGTGGCCAAGAAGGCCAAACAGCATCCTGGCTTGTGTCAGAAACAGTGTGGCCAGCAGGAGCAGGGCAGTGATTGTCGCCCTGTACTCGGCACTGGTGAGGCCGCACGTCGAGTCCTGTGTTCAGTTTTGGGCCCCTCGCTACAGGAAAGACATGGAGGTGCTGGAGCATGTCCAGAGAAGGGAAACAAAGCTGGTGATAAGTCTAGAGCATGACTCTTATGAGGAGCGGCTGAGGGACCTGGGGTTGTTCAGTCTGGAGAAGAGGAGGCTGAGGGGAGACCTTATCGCTCTCTACAACTGCCTGGAAGGAGGTTGTAGCAAGGTGGAGGTCGGTCTCTCCTCCCAAGTAACAAGCGATAGGATGAGAAGAAATGGCCTCAAGTTCCACCAGGGGAGGTTTAGATTGGATATTAGGAAAAATTTCTTCCCCTAAAGGGTTATCAAGGACTGGAAGAGTCTGCCCAGGGAAGTGGTTGAGTCACTATCCCTGGAGGTATTTAACGACATGTAGATGTGGTGCTTAGGGACATGGTTTAGTGGTGGACTTGGCAGTGTTAGGTTTATGGTTGGACTCAATGATCTTAAAGGTCTCCTCCAACCTAAATGATTTCCTTGTTTTGCTTTGCTTGTGTGCACAGCTTTTGCTTTCCCTATTAAACTGTCTGTATCTCAACACATGAGTTTTCTGACTGTTACCCTTCCCCTTCTCTCCCATCCCACTGTGGGGAGAGTGAGCGAGTAGCTGTGTGGGGCTGAGCTGCCTGCTGGGCTTAACCCACAAAAAATTATCATGGTTTGAACCCAAATTAAGCATTCATGCCCATGCACTGTGAAGCAGGTGGATGGGGGAGCCGATCTGATACACAATCCCAAGCAAAAGTTTCCTGTCTCTGCGAAGGCCCTGGAGAATATTCAAAGTTCACAGACCAGGTTATATCCTCCTTGATGTATGGTTCTTAAAATTAACAAGAGTACAAATTTAAAATCCAAAACACTTACCTTTAATTACAGATATGAGGCATCTAATCAAATTTGATAAATAAGTATTAATTTTCCTTGTTGACTGCATACAAATTGTAAATTATAAGGAATAATTTATATCAGTTTACTAGGATTTATTTGCTTCTTTCTACCATACTTTTAGTTGGGTTTCAGTTGAGAATTAGGAGGATTACTTACATGTACAACATGTCTCTGAAAATCATTGTGTGTAGAAACAGGACTATTAAGAACATTAGTATGATTTAAGGAAATAAAAATATGTGCTTCAAGTACTCTTGTACTTTTTCTGCCTTTTTGTGTGTGTGTGTGTGGTTTATTGAAAAGCTGAGGAAAAGGAAAAGACAGCTTTTGCTTCGGTCTTGCTGTCAGGCTGCAACTCCAGCTGGGCAAACTTTGGTATGGAGAGGAGGCAGCAGGGGTGCTGGTGGCTGATGTTGTTTTCTTGTGGACATGAGGTTTATTGGAGGGTTAGTCTTGCCATGTTTCCCTTCCAAGTAAGATGCATGAACTTTAGATAGGTGTAACATAGACTTTCACATCTGAAATATCTGGACTCTGTTCATAGGATCTGCGTATACAAACAATTTTAGAGCAATTTATCTGTTGAGGAGGCAGGGTGGGGGCATTTACTTGGTTATGTGTCTTGTTCACTGAACATACTTATTTCTTTCCATTGCCCAGAGAGTAGACTGGGCAGCTGTCTCCTTGCTAATACCTCCTGTCTTCATCACCATGTCTCTTAGTAACGAGACATCATATTCAGTCCCTAAAGCGCTGAGGCTTCCATCTGATGAACTCCAACTTCTGTGGGGCACCTGTAAAATTTAGCACTAAAAATGTAACATTAACTCCTCAGCTGATGAAGGATGGTACATTGCACTGTTGAATTAAAGAAGATATATCATAAGAGATTCTGTCCTTTGGTGTATTCATTTAGACATACGTAAGACACAGGAAGGTAAAATTTAAATGGGCAGTCTTATAAAGTTAAATGAAACCAGTAAGATTTCTTGATTTAAATTTCTGTCTTGCTTAGGGAAGGAACTGAGCTCTCTACAGCTCAATTGCATATGCATATTGGCAGTCAAAAAACAATCTTTCAGTTATATTGCCCTAACAAGTCAAAGATGAATTTTTAAAATGCCAACTATTTTTGTCAGTTAATAATTTAGATAATTCATCCCAATCTCCCAATTAGAGAAATGATCTAACAAGAATCTTCAAATGGCCATATGGTGTCAAGCCATATCCTACGTAGCCTACTATCTTTGTAACATGGCCTTGAGCAGTTGCCAAGAGAAGAGGAAAAGAGTATAGTGATTATTCTCAACCTCTCTTGAATCAGGAAATGTAAAAGCACAGTAGCCTTTACCATTGTGAAAACAGTAATATTTTGAGTTAGTCATTAATTCCCAGATTTATCATCTAGGGAGAAGAGGCTAAAAGGGAAATCGTTTAAAATTTGCATTTACCTACTGAAAGTGAGATTTTGAAAGCTGTCACAAAAATGTGAACTGGGAAATAAGAATGTTGAGTTGCTCTGAAAAAACTTAAGCTTTCAAATACAGTTCTACTGTTTTCATGATTTTTCTTTTTTTAGTTTAAATGATTGGTTTTGTTTCAGGTGGGGAATTGCTTGCGTGAATAGCTATTAATAGTGTATAAAACCCTGATGCTATTGCTTGTATTACATTTGTGCTTAAAGTAACCAGCTGAGAATCTGTTTGCACTGCTCTGTGATATCAGCAAAGGTCCTCAAATATTTTCTAGTCTAACTAGAAGTGGTATAAACTGATGTTAAAATGACAACATAGAGTGTGTGTGTCTGCTACAAACAATATGATGTAAAAGGTGTGAGCATCTCAGTCTTCAGGTGTCTCTTAGAGCCTTTGTCAAGTGGATTAGCTAGTTCATGTTTGAAGGAAGATGTTTGTTATACATAAGACTCGGACCACTATTTTAGTGAACAAGTCAATAGATTTGATTTTTTCAAAATTAGTTGTGAACTGACTTCTTAGAAGGTTTCATAAAACTATTGAATTGAATATATCAGAACAGTATTTCACTGCCCCTCCATCCTACCACTTGCACTGGTAGGACTCATGGAAAGCCTGAGTATGGCAGAATTTTGATGTGAACTCCTCTCATAGTTGCAGTGCACTGTTACTATGACTCATGTAGACTGATACATCAGCCTGGGATTACTGCCACGCTTTCACATCTGCTATTTATTGTTGTTCTGAACAGTTGCATTTTGACAATCTTTGGACCTCCACTTAACTGTAGCAGATCCCTGATTTTAACTTGGTTTTGGAATGCAGTCCAATGTTGGCTATGGTAGTAAGAAAATTAGAAATATGTCATTGCTTTTATTGAACCAGATCCTTAAAAGAACAGAAGTTCAGTCTGTGTGCATACCTTAAACCTTAGTTCACATTGTTGCAGACAGCCTTCTTGGGAGCCTCAGTCAGGGGGTTTTCCCAGAAGACTCTGTTTCTGCCAGATATCCTCAGTAAAAACCCTTGCAACTTGCCTTCAGTTAACTTCTCTGATTTCTAGGATTGGCTCAGATTACTCCTATTTAATCAAACATATTAGTTCATACTTCCAGTCTCCTTGTGAAGTCTTTCAGAAGTTCAAGAGAACATTTCCTTCTGAAGCTTAATCTTTTCTGCCCTACTGTAAGAGACAGCCTGGTTATTCTTAAATTGTTTCTCTTAAGTATACAGATGCATCTTTGTTAAAGAAGGAGCCAGCTGCTCAATTTACTTGGCTAACAGTGAGCTTCTGTCCTGAAAAGCCTTTCTTCCTCCCTATTGGGACGTTAGTCCTCAGTGGGGAATATGTCTTAAACTTGCATGAGGCCTTTCATTCTATATCAGTCCGTTAAGTTTACTTAATTTATAAATGGGATAAATATGTGTACCTACCACTAGCTCTTGACAGAACACAGACATGGTTATAATTAATGACTCTGGGGTGGCAGTGGATGAAGGAATATTGATCCCTAATGTCCTTCTTAGAAGGATGTTATACATGCATGGCATTGCCTTGTTGACTCTAAGTTTTATAATTAAAGGATTATAAAATAAGATTACAGTTAGAGTTAATAAGGAAAAGTTTGAGTGACAATGGACTCATCTCCTAAGGAATAATACAGAATTCCTGTTGCTTGAGACTTTGAAAAATAGAAAAGGCAGCTGACCTTTTCATCTCTGACTCCTATGTTTCAAGCTTTGATTTCAAACAGCCTCATCAAGCATTTGTTTTTTTGATATTTTTATTTTGAGCAATGAATTTTTGATATTCAGTAGAACTTACTTTGCAGAGAATATACAAAGAAAAAATTTGTAGGCTTAACAATCTAAATTTAATCATAATCCCTTTTGGTTTAAGGGATAATACATCTAATGCTCGTATCCTGACTCAGGAGAGGCAGTTAGTTGAAAACAAGGATAATTTTATTTCAAGTATAAAAAGGGTCTCTGTGTATTATGTTAATATTTCATTTTTTAATACTGCACTTATTTTTATTTATGGTACCTTTAAAACCATAGTTTCTGATAGGAAGTAGCTCTATAGTGTTTAATTGCTTCCAGCTGCAAGCTTTATCATGGAAGAACTAACTCATTGGGAAAGTGCAAGGCACGAAGAAAGTGTATGTTCAAGAATGGATTCTAAAAAAGATATGCTTCTGAGAAACTTCTTTCACAGAACGCTTGTTTCTTTCTAATTCAGCTGGGTTCAAGTAAAGAGGGAGGGCTATTAAAATCCCCATATTTGCAAAATCATGGAATACTGTGGTACAGATGTCATTCTTTTGCAAACTGATGATAGTGGTTTAAGAAGGGTACTTTTGAGTATATTAGTAACGGAAGAAAATGTCACTGTGCAGAAGGTAAGAATTTCTGTGAAATGCAGTGAATTACACTGTGGTTTTGGAACTGTAGAAGCAGTGTTAGAAAACACACATAATAAAGGAGATTCTTTGGTATCTGTAAGAAGAAGAGTAAAGAACAGAAGTATCACCAAAAAGTATATACACTCAGTTTTGCAATTGTAATTCCTCCTGTCACCTATACTGAAGAAGATCCACTCAATTAACTCCATGTTTCAGTAATGAATAACCCCAAGCATATAGAAAGTCTCAATTATTTTTTTTTAAAAGTTGTCTGCTTTACAGTAATGCTTTCCATGCAGGTTAAGTATTAAATTATTATACACCTTGTATGCAACAAAAACTGTCTGACTGTTTCCTACATAAATCTTAAAGAGACATCAAGGTGAATTGACATTAGTGATTGCCAAATAGACAGATGAATTTATCCTGCTGTAATGTGGCTGAAGCCAACAGAATCATGTACGAGATTAACTTCAACCAAAATTTTGCTACTTTTTTATATTGTGTGCTGTGATTTGCCATGCAGCTAAAGAACATATATCTTTTAATCTCAATGTTTGGGTATTCTTATGCATTGTTTCTGGGTGGAAGTGCAGCCTTCACATTTACTTTTGTGGCTTTGCTACTCTTAATCGGTACGTCACCTTGTTCCCTTAAATAGACAAAGTAACTTGTTTGCCTTAACTTAGGAAAGAACTTTGATTCCCCTGCAGGGCATCAGCCATACTCAATTATGCTTTTTTTGAGTTAAAATAAAAATCTCTTCAAACACAAAAAAGCCTATGGGAGATAGCTTGAATTTGGGGGGGAGGAGAGAGGAAAAGAATGCCCATGGTTTCCTATTTCCAATGAGACGTGGAAATAAACAAAAAATAAACTTTTTAAATGCAGCATCCCCGCTGGAAGGAGGAAAAAAAAAAAAAAAACAAAACAAAAAACCAAGCACAGCAATCACCACTGTTCCACAGGAGCCATGAAATCCTGAGTGCCACTTTGGATTTGCTCCTCAAAAGAAGTGGGTCCCTGTGGCAGTTCTGAAGCTTGAAAAGCTTTGTTCTCAGCTGGAGTGACAGACTTGGCTTTATTATTGATGTTCAAATACTTCTTTGCAACTCAAGAAAATTATTCTTTAAGAAGGCTCATGGGGATTTGCTTCTTCTGAGAGGTGGATCAAAAATGGTAGCCACATGCAAGTCTTCTGTCAAATTTCTATTGTAATTTAAAATTTAAGCACTGTATAATTAAAATCTATATAGAAAACCCCTGAGAAACAATGTATTTTGTCTTAAGTGTGTCACAGATTAAGGAAGATGCACATACTTTCCAGGAAGGAAGATGAATTATCCAAACTATTTTGAATTCCCTTACCGCAGCATTTGCACTGTATGTGTTTTATTTGAATCAATGTCATGAACTAATGGAAACTACATGGTGCAAATGTAAACAAAGTTTGTGCCCTTATAATTGTGGTTGAAAATTTTGAGATGCAATTGCAGAATTTCAGGCAGGTGCAAGTTGCAGTACTTTTTTTTCTCAGAGTATCTGAATACAGAAGAAAACAATGTTAATACCTTTTACTATTCCTTTACAGTAAGACAGTTACTCCCTTTCTTGATCTCTCACTGTGGTACATATTTATAAAGCCCCTGAAACTTGTGCAGTGTAATAAACACCTGGACAACAGGAGAGGCATGTAACGACAAAGAAGCTGGGAGTATTCTCTGCATGCCTAGATCTATTGGAAAACTCGAGATTGCTCCCAGCTCTTGGTGCTTAAAAACGAGTCCTAGCGTTTCCTTACTCTTTTGTGGATATACAGTTGCAAAGTACAAACAGTTACTGTGATAAAGGATACTGATCCTTACCCTAGTTGAAAGTTTAAACTTGATATTCTAAGAGTACTGTCTGTTTTAATTTCTACAGAGCTGTCTGAAACTATACCCATTAATATGTTTTAAGGTAATAAAGCTTATTAGGCTTTGAAATTTATTTTATGATGTCTGTCCCTTGAGCACTGGCTTGAGTAGGAAGAGTGCATTTCTAAGAGATCTGACAACTATTACTGAATTACTTATGTCCAAGTATATTAAAATAGACCATTGTACCAAAAGGTGTGGAAGTTGACTTTAAAAGATGAGTAGACAATACTAGCATAACAGATGACATTGTGTAGCTGGCATTGTCTTGTTTCAGTAAAACGTGGTTTAGTCTGTATGCTTGCTCTTCAGTCATAAATGGCATTTACTGAGACTAACAAAAATTTCTGGTGGTTTTGTCAATAAATTGTCTGAAGGGAGGTTTCATGTTAAGCAGTTACACATTTTATTCTGTGCTATATTATGGCGTCTGTTTTCACACAGGTTTCAGTTTTTTCTTTTATACCTTATTCTTCTGTTACAGGCTCAAGAAGCACAGAGGAAAACTAAAAAAAATGCTTTCCTCAGGATGTTACTAGACTTCTGAATATACCTATTTTTAATTTTTTTAATAAGAAGGCAAAATAGTCTAAAGTCTCAAGCATCAACAGTCTATGGCACACAGTACTTTAGGGGAAAAAAATCAAGGAATAATTTCAAACAGCATTCTTAACTGGTGTGTGTTCTGTTCTGTAACTCAGCTTGTATGTGCCCTTATGTATACATCTAAATTACACTTTCATTCAACTTAGTTATTATTAAAATTATGTATATTTAAGAAACAACAGTCTATTTCAGTAGTGTCCAAAGTCCAGGGTTATTTTCAGCTATTTCAGGAGGTAAATATCAATGTGACAATTTTAAAAGACAGTAGCTATAAGCAGTTGTATCTTTTTAGCTGTTCTTAGGAGTAGTATAAAGTAAATGTTCTATACTTCCCTTTCAAATTTTGAATGTTATGAATTCATTATGCAAAATTGCTGTTAACATAGAACAGCCTAAGAAACTATTGTGTGTGCTTACTAACTTTAAAGCTTGCTGATATTTTTGAACCTAGGCCATGACTAGTTGCTTTTGAATCCATTGAACTTAAACATTATAAATTCCTGTCCAGATACGGAGTGCTTCTTTTGATTTAGCTGCAACTGATTCCTTATTGATTTAAGGTAAACCAAAACAAACCCTGCTTAATTAGGAATAAGTGTTGAGCCTCTGTGATCATAGAATCATTTAGGCTGGAAAAAACCTTTCAGATCATTGAGACCAACCATAGACTTAACACTGCCAAGTCCACCACTAAACCATGTCCCTGAGCGCCACATCTACATGTCGTTAAATACCTCCAGGGATAGTGACTCAACCACTTCCCTGGGCAGACTCTTCCAGTCCTTGATAACCCTTTAGGGGAAGAAATTTTTCCTAATATCCAATCTAAACCTCCCCTGGTGCAACTTGAGGCCATTTCTTCTCATCCTATCGCTTGTTACTTGGGAGGAGAGACTGACCCCCACCTCGCTACAACCTCCTTCCAGGTAGTTGTAGAGAGCGATAAGGTCTCCCCTCAGCCTCCTCTTCTCCAGACTGAACAACCCCAGGGCCCTCAGCTGCTCCCCATAAGACTCGTGCTCCAGGCGCCAGCTTTGTTTCCCTTCTCTGGACACGCTCCAGCACCTCCATGTCTTTCCTGTAGCGAGGGGCCCAAAACTGAACACAGGACTCGAGGTGCGGCCTCACCAGTGCCGAGTACAGGGCGACAATCACTGCCCTGCTCCTGCTGGCTACACTGTTTCTGACACAAGCCAGGATGCCGTTGGCCTTCTTGGCCACCTGGGCACACTGCTGGCTCATATTCAGCCGGCTGTCAACCAGCACCCCCAGGTCTTTTTCCACCAGGCAGCTTTCCAGCCACTCTTCCCCAAGCCTGCAGCATTGCATGGGGTTGTTGTGACCCAAGTGCAGGACCCAGCACTTGGCCTTGTTGAATCTCATGCAATTGGCCTCGGTCCCTCCATCCAGCCTGTCCAGATCCCTCTGTACAGCCTTCCTACCCTCAAGCAGATCAACACTCCTGCCCATCTTGGTGTTGTCTGCAAACTCAGACAGGATGAACTCAATCCCCTCATCCACATTGTTGATATCCAGCTAGTTTTTTACCCAGTGAAGAGTACATCCATCCAAGCCATGAGCAGCCAGTTTCTCCAGGAGAATGCTGCGGGAGTGCTCTGTGATTGTTTAACTAAATAGATTTTAAACAACACTTTCAGCGTAACAAAAAAAAAAAAATTCTTCAGACTTCACAAGACTGACCATCATAGGAAATAGCAACAGAATGCTGGCACAAGGGATGATACCTTAATAAATTAGAGGGATTTTATACCTTTCTCCCTACAGAAGGAAAAGCTGAACAGTAGGAGTATATTTTTTATATATAGATTAATAAAAAGAATATGTTAGCCAGGCCTGTGTAGCATGTCAATTTTCTAAAGCAAGTAGTTCTTCCTTTCTTCAGCTGACTGTTGTAGAGGATCTGAATCCTGCTAGAAGCCATTCAACTTCAGTATCTCTGCAGCTGTAGCATTCATCATTAATACTGCACTAGAATGAAGCAGAATTGATGCTGTGATACGCATAAGCTAACAGCAATGGATATTGGACAACTTGTGTTATCTCAACATAGCTTAGTACACTTTTCCCTAAAGCCAAGATACTTAAATAGAGGTTCTTCAAACCAGATTTGAAGGAACAAGAAGGAAAGACATTTCAGATGTTTATCTTCAATTGCAAAGAACTAAAGCTGAGCTTTTCTAAAAGGTTTCTAACTTTTCTCAACCCAGTACTTTAAAAATAAATATTATTGCTGCCAATATTTCTTATGCATAAATAGTTTGAAGCAGAAGTGAAGATATCCTCTTGACACTTCCACGTCTCCTTGTTTGAAAAACAGAGCGCCACCCAAACATGAATTAACTTGTTCAGTCTTAAGAGGGTTCAAGTACCTGCTAAGTTACCAGAGCTTGTAGAATTACAAAGTACTAGCTGATCCATGGTAACTACATATTTCAAAAGTAAGATAAGGCATTCAAACCTTTTCACAATAATCATTCCTACTGTGCTGGGTTTGTGTGGCAAAGTTCTGATAGTGGAGGGTTGCAGGTGTGGCTTCTACAAGAAGATACCAGAAGCTTCCCCCATGTCCAACAAAGCCAATGCCAGCCGGCTCCAGAATGGACCTGCCACTGGCCAAGGCTGAGCCCATCAGCGACGGTGGTAGTGCCTCTGGAAGAACAGATTTAAGAAGGGGAAAAAAGTTGCTGCACAACAGAAACTGCAGCTAGAGACAAGACTGAGAATATGAGAGAGAAACAACCCTGCAGACCTCCAGGTCAGTGCAGAAGGAGGGGAGGAGGCGCTCCAGGTGCTGGAACAGAGATTCCCCTGCAGCCCATGGGGAAGACCATGGTGAGGCAGGACCTGTGGCCCTGTGGAAAGAGGAGCCCACGGTGGAGCAGTTTTGCTGGCATGGCTTGTGACCCCATGGGGGACCCACGCTGGAGCAGTCTGTTCCTGAAGGGCTGCAGCCTGTGGAAAAAACCCACGCTGGAGCAGTTCATTAAGAACTGTAGCCTGTGGGAAGGACCCTTGCTGGAGAAATTCATGGAGAACTGTCTCCCATGGGTGGGACCCCATGGTGAAGCAGGGGAAGAGTGTGAGGAGGAAGGAGCAGCTAGACAACATGTGATGAATCAACCCCAATTCCCTGTCCCCAGGTGCCACTTGGGGAGAGGAGATAGAGAAAATTGGGAGTAGAGTTGAGCCTGGGAAGAAGGGAGGGGTCGAGGGAAGGTGTTTTAAGGTTTGTTTCTATTTCTCATTATCCTATTCTGATTTGATTGGTAATAAATTAAATTAATTTCCCCAAGTCAAGTCTGTTTTGCCCATGAAGGTAATTGCTAAGGGATCTCTCCCTGTCCTTATCTTGACCCACAAGCCTTTCATTATATTTTCTGTGCCCTGTCCAGTTGAGGAGGGGGAGTGATAGAGCGGCTTTGGTGGCACCTGGCATCCAGCCAAGATTAACCCACTGCACCTATCCTGCATCTTTGATGGAAAACATCCCGACTCACTCTCATGGGAAACAATACTGAGAAGCTAAAGCCCAGGCTGAGTTCACAGGTCTGAACACAAGACTGTTTGTCTTCTCTTACAGAAAGTCATCCATTCCGATGCAACTTTTGACATTAAAAACAATAAAAATATTGTGCCAAATGCACCCTTGAAGAGGGCTTCAGTGTTTTGGGTGGATAGAGAAGAACTGAAGGAGGACTGAGTGAACCCCTTCAGTTTTCTCCTTCCAATAAAGTATAAGAAAACTTGTGGGTTATGTTTATAGAGACTGAAGGTAGCAAGCATCTCAAATGAAATGAAAAATGGGTGGTAATTGTTCTAAGCTGTTGTGAGAAATACAGCATTAAGGTCTCTCTTCCTTACTCATCCTTCTTACTGCAAAAAGAGGGAACTGGGGTAATACATGGCTGAGATGCTCACAAGAGAGGAACGTGTCAGGAGAATTGTCCTGAACAATCCATACTGTAGCCAGTGATTTGGACTTTGCTGTTTGTTCAAGACTGAAGTAATAGAGGCTTTTGCTCATTTGTTTGCTTCAGCCCTCCTCTGCTTGCTCCTTGCATTTGGAAGGACCCAGCAGAATAGAACTAAATTCGGGCAACTCCTTGATCATTATGCTTGAAGAAATTTTACTATAGGTTTCTCCATTCTGGTGAAGGCAAAAGCACAATTTAAGTACTCTAAAAAGCAGGCTGGGTAGTGTTCACATGAAATTAATATCTTTTCTGCTTTCCTGTAGTGTTGTGTTTATTCTCCAGGAACTCATGGCACTACCAAAGAAGAAATGGAATAAGTACAAGGAAAATAGTTGCAATGTTTGGAACTAAAGATAATTTTTTATTTATATAAAGCTTAGTTTTTCCTTTCGTACAGAAGGCAAGTTTAGCGGGAGAGATTCAACTTTACCTAGGTCCACCTGTCCTCAGTCACCCTTACAGTGTCTCTGTCTCCTTTGCTGTTCATTGATAGCCGTGCAGTGGGAAAAATCTGATGATTAATGGTAATAGAAGCAGCTTTTCAAATGAGCACCAAAATTCATACTTTGTTTTCAGAAACAATCCACTCTGTAATCCAAGTTAGAGCAGAGGACATGGTATCATCTGGCCCTGTTAAAGCTGGAAAGAGGAGAGTAGGATCACAGTCAATAAAAAATAACAAAATAAGGGTGTGTTAGCATGACACCCCTCTCCTTGGGCATGATTATATAGAGTAAAGAACAGAATCCCTTTATGGTGGTCGAACAAGTGACCTTTTGGAAATAATCACAAGATGTAAATAAATCCGAAGAGAAGCAGAGCATTATTACAGAATTTTTTTTACATCTAGGTAAAATCTTTTGTGTTGTCTCATTTCTATTTAACAAAAGGGTTTATGCTCTAGCTCTTAGTGAAGATATTTTTATTCTTCCTGTGCCTGAAGTGTTTAATTTTTACTTATTGAATACTTAGCCATGATTAAAGTAATGATGTCTGAAAGCCATCAAGGAACACCTGTTCTGTCTCTTCTACCTCTTCCTTTGTAAGAAGAGCTTTGTTGTTGTAGTAGCCATACAATAGTCATCTTCTATGCTAAGCATCTCCTGGAGGTCAGTTCTTGGTATGTTTTTACCAACTACTGGAAAGCACCTGTGACTCTTGTAGTTCGTGGTTTGACTTATGAAATCAATAAACTAAACATACTGTATTCACATATTTTTCTTTAGACTCTCCTGTCCACCTGAAATATAGCTATATTCAGATGCTCAGAGAAGAGCATCTCTTTACTATTTTTGTTGTGTATAACTGTGATTCCATTTCTCAGCTAAATCAATTCCAGATCACTTGATCCTTACAGATCCAGGTCCTTACAGATCCAGCTCAGGAATATTCCGGTTTGTAGTATTTATTCACTAGATATAAGAAATCTTGCCAGTTCAGGATTTCCAACTTTTTCACAATCAACTTTTAGTTCGTTCTGAAAACCCTTTTTCCCTGATGCAGTGCTTCATCAAGGGGATGGCAAGGAAGGATAGAAGAGAAAGCTTCTGACAGGGCAGCCTTGTATCAATTTAAATTTCATATAATGGGAACGATGTCAGGACTTTTTTAAAAAATAAGGGCTTGTTTGGGGGGGGGGGGGGGGTGTTTGGTTTTTTGGAAGTGAGAGTCAGTCAAAGGTTGTATCCAGATAACTTGCCTTACTTTTTTCTAATATGGATAAGGGTCAAATTAGGGGGAAAAGAAAATGATCCCTTGAGAGACATAAGTCTTACAGAAGAAAAGCTTTTATTATTTTTGTTAATAGATGTAATACCTTCTTATGTAGGATTTCATAAATTCTTGTTTATCAATTAATATGGAAACTAAGATAAAGCCCCAGAAGGAAAAGAGAGCAGAAGAGGTAGCTTCTTCATCTCACTTTTCAGGAAACAGAAGTAAAGAGGAAATCCATCCATTGTCTTAGGGGAGTACTACTGGGTTTTTGTTTTGTTTTGTTTTGTTTTTCAGATGACTTTGCATGAGGTATGTAATTTTTTGTTATGACTTGGGGATTTATTTAATTCTGAAGATTCTTCAGAATATTCAAGTCTATTGTTAATTACTTAGCAGCATCTTTTTTGAAAAGTGCTAAGACCTTGGAGTTAATGTTTAAATTGTGTATCAACCTTGGAGCACAGTAGTGAACATATAATAATAATAAGTCCTCTAGATCTATTATTATCCCTCACAAATATGGGAAGATATTTGTACATTCAGTACAGACCCTGGCTGAGGGCCTTCACTCACTTTGAGATAGCTCTAGTTCTGTTGCTCTATATGCCTCTCTTAAACTTTACTGTACCATTTTTCTGATTTCTGTTCAGCCACTTTGATTTTAAACTTCCACTGCTGTGCTCTGCCTAAGTCCTTTCCCAAATTCATAGCAAAGGAGTAGTCAACAAAAATGGAGCTTTCAAACACTCCATAGATTTGCTCTGATATATCTTCAATACAGCTAGCCAGACTTGCACAATGACATTGATGTATGGAAAGAAGTTTGCAGCTATCTACTCTCAGCAGCCATGAAGAATGTACCATCTCTTGGGACGTCCACAGTCCTACCTGGAGCAACAGCTAAACATCAAAGCTCATGATAATGCTGTTATGAGCAGGCACATTAGGAAGATGGTTGGCTGTTAAGGCAGTACAATTGTACTGAAGTTGATGAAATTGTACAGTATTTCATCTGAGAAATACTTTCAGTCCGTGGTCTGCTCATTGGACCTCACCAAATTCCCATATATTAAATCAGTTGCAGTGTATTTTCGTGCTTTAGGTCGGTTCTTTAATTTGAAATTTAAATCTTTTCTTCTTGTGTAGATTTACTAAGAATAATAGTATAATTGAGTAGATTTTCATATGAAATATACATGAGATATTTTACTGTGCGGTGGTGTTGGAGGTACTTGTAATTATCCAGTTGACTTTTGCTATAACAAGGCTTTTTTCAGCTGATAGATAGTTGAGCTCTGCGAAGAAAAGCGTCGACAGTCCTTGCATTTCCGACTCTGCATTGTAATTAGGGATGCTGAAATAACTCTGCAGTTCCCTGATTTTGTATATTGTCTTGCAAATCTGTTTCACAGTCTGCTTGTCAAAACCAGCAAAGCAGGAAAACTAGCTTTGAATAGTGTTCTGTGGTGCAGAAAGAGAAGTTGTTCTACCTGCTACAGACATTATAAAGGCTCTCATGTAGAGCCATTTGTGCAGTAGTTTTGAAGCCACTGGAGTTACTTTTGAAACAAGATGGTATTCACTGTTAGCTAGAACAATGGGATTTTGACTTGTAGCTTGTATTTATTCTTGTTATAAACATCCTTATTCAGTGGAAGTTTTTTTGTTTCATATTTCTGTTCAGGAATGATTCATGATGAAAATTTGTTGAATGCAAAAATATCAATTAATGGGTTATGCTATAAACTTTTTATCTATTGAAACTGAAATGAGTGAATTTATTAAAATGTTGTATTTGTTTTTTGCAGAACAATACAGAGGTATTTGTGTCATGTATCTGTATGTATGTGTGCGCTACTTTTCACAGTAAGTGAAATGCCTTTGGTTGCTCTGTGTGTGAGAGATCAGCTGGAATGCGTGGAGCTCTGCCTGGGAACAGATGATGAGCCAGCAGAGAACTGGTGGGTCAGGACTGAAGGGCAGACCATGTGCAAAGTTGTAAGACCACCTGATTACAAAGTAATGTATGAGGTCATCTTCAGACAACTGGAAGAAACCTTCTGTTTGGAGGCCTTGGGCCTTAGGAGGCACCTCCTGACACAGGTGATCAAGGAGCTGATGGAGAGGATGCTCTGCTGTACCTGATACATACAGATAAGGAAGAACTGGTCAGAGATGTGAAGGGCAGGGGCATCCTTGGCTGCCTGCAGTGAACATGAGGTGGTGGAGCTCAGGACCCTGAGAGAAGGAAACAAGGCAAATAGCAGGATGACAACCCTGAACGCCAGGAGAACAGACTTTGACCTGTTCAGGAATTTGCTTAGAAAAATACCATGGAATACAACCCTGAAGAGAAGAGGGGTCTAAGAAAGCTAGTTGATTTTCCACATTCATCCACTCCAAGCCCAAGAATATTCCATTTCGATGTGCAGGAATTAAAACAAAGGTAGCAGGAAATTTGCATGGATAAATAAGAGGCTCCTGAGAAAACTCAGTTATAAAAAGGTGGAAGCAGGATCAGGTGATCCAGGAGAAATACAGAGATGCTGCATTAGAAAGAGTGTTGCCACTAGGTCAAGGGAGGTGATTCTTCACCTTTACTCAGCCCTGGTGAGGTCACGTGTGGAGTGCTGTGTCTGCTTCTGGGCTCCCAAGTACAAGAGAGAGATGGATCTAGTGGAAAGAGTCAAGGGCCACTAAGCTGATTAAGGGACTGGAGTATCTCTTCTATGAGGAAATGGTGAGAAAGCTGGGACTGTTCACAGTTTATGACCACACAACATAGATGTTCCAATGCTCAAGGTCCCACTCCAGCATTAGAAGTGCCCTGCTCTGAGACTACCTAGAATTGTTGGCAGGGACAGTCGTGATGTAAAAGAAGAGATTGTTTTATCCTGTTCAGTATATTTGTATGATCTACCACTCATGTATCTCAACCAGGAAGCTGCAAATGAATTCAGAGTTCAAACCCTGGTCATATGGTCAGTCAACAGTCATTTGAGATTATTAGTGTTAGATGAGGAAATATTTTGAAATTGTATCCAGAAGAGTATATTCTATGCTGAAAAATGTTATGCAGGCTAAAACTTACATATGCTGAAAAACCAAGTGCTCAGAAATAAGCAAACAGTATTGATAGTGTTATTTCTGTTTAGTTCACCTGTACACACACTTTTAATCTTATAATACACTTTTTTCACAGGTTCCTGGTCTGTTTCAGTTCACAAACTGGTATCTGAAAAGGAAAGTGCATGGGTTGCAGAGATAATTGTAAATATTGCATTTTCTAACTCTGAAATATTTACATTCTTTAGATATGTACTACTTGAACTAAACCCCTTTAAACATTAGCTAGCAAAATACACAACTCATAATGAAAATTGATGGGTGTCATATTTGGGTGCAAGATTCATATCTGTGTAAAACATAGCACGAGTGGTTTTTTCTCCAGAAAACAGACTGAGTAGGAATATGACTTTGAGCTCTCTTCTTGGATCTTTTTTTCCAGGCTGAATTAACTTAATGAGATGAACAGGATGAATTAGAGGTAGTTGCCTGTGTTTCTTTAGTACAGGCTGAATATGTTTATGTGATCATAAATTATTGCTTGCTCTGTTTTTCCTCAAAATATTCTGTGCATGTAGCCTGAAAACACCCCAGTTTATAACTGAGAGTTACATCATTTAGGTAGAAAGCAAAACTGGCAGCAACCATGACATCCTACACCAGTTTATACCTCTAAGCTGGTTTTCCTGGGTTTGCGTTGCACTGAAGAGAGAGGCAGTTCTGCTTGTATTCACAAGTTCTGAGCCACGAGAGATTCCAGCTGTGCTCTTTGTTAGTGCACTGGAACTAGATACAAATGAAAGATATATTTAGGGAAAGAAGTCCAACACTTGGAGACTTCCGCACCTATAGTTTCTTAGAAGTTCTGCACTGATCTGGAACTCCAATATGTACACGGTTTTTCTTCTTTTTTTTATTCTTCTCTGGAAACAGCATGTTTTCCATGGTATATGGACTCCGTGGTCAAAAATTCCTTGTCTACAAACTGTTTCAAACTTTGCTAGCTGTGTAAAATGTATGAAGTTTCAGGAGATAAAATTTTATCCTTTAAAATATTCACATAATTCTTCTGTAATGGACTTCTAGAAATGCTGGGTTTTGAGGCCTACAAAACAGCAGCTGAGGAGTGTTCTTAGTTGGCAGAGAAGACTGCACTTCAGGTGGGACACTGCAATCTGCTACAGGCTTACAGGATGCCTGTGACGTAGAAACCAGGGTGTTTAGGGGAAGAAAGATTTGAAGAGACATTGGACTTAAGTGACAGTAGTGAATAGACTGTTCATTGCAGAAAATCAGCTATTACACCAAAGTAAGTTTCAAGTGTCCTGAATGAAAAGCATTGTGTCTTTTACTTCTAAAAGAAGGGCTATCATTAGGACTTTACAGACTTCTACTTTTTTTCAAGTTTGGTTCTTTCAGGAAAGATACGTAAAGACTACTGTGGGGGAGTGAGGAGTGTCTGCCTTTTATTGTTGTTACTGTTCTTGTGACAACCTCTTAGTAGGCTCTGAATAGTCAGTGAACCCTGTCTTCTAATTATCAAGTCAGTAACAGATTGGCTGCAAGGATTTCAAGTTGATCTGAATTGCTGTGTTGAGACGGAAGACAGGGATGGATTTAGTCATCAGTGCTTCATGCAACAACAGATTGGGCCTTTGGACATTACATGGCTAGAATCACTAAGATTCAAAATGAAAAGTGATTTTCACTGACTTGGAAGTTACAGGAGAAAATAAAATGCAAAGGAAGGTGCCTACGAAAACAGTGAAGTAATGTGTGACCGAGTGTTTTGATGAAAACTAATCTGAAATACAAAGAAAGGCTCCTGGTCACCCAGGATATACTAGTTTGATTGGGCACACTAAGTAAACCACATGGCTTCATTGCATGCTCTGTTCAAAAAACCAGGCACAAACATAGGTTACAGAGCACAGAATGTATATTTCTGCACAGGTTGGTAAAACTCTTAAATATTTCCAGTGGTTTGTATTGTTGCCATGTCAATCTACTAGTTCAAAGGAGTTCTTCTGGGAAAAGTTATGAGAGCACATCTGTCAGATGAGGAAACTGTCAAAAGAATGATACCATGGGGCTCTCTTATTATAAGGGCTATGTCTACATTTCAAAGCAGGTACCCTCTGTGATATGCCCTGCATTTCTGATTGCCTAATTATCCCAATGATGCTTCTATGTCATGCACAAAACTTCCCTCTCTGCCCCAATCCTGTGCCAGTAGGATGTGGGAATTCAGGCTACAAAGTGCTCTTCTGCATTTTCTTGATTCACTGATAATTTACATCTGCTGTCGTTACATTTCCGAGCCTTAAACTGTACTTTCTGTGAATATGTTTAACCTGTTTACTTTTAATATTGGTCCGTATGTCAATCAATACCCACTGCGGTTCTCCTTTGTCAATACCAATATCGTAATACTACGAGCATATTTTTTTAACAAAAGTGAATATTTGTTGTCATACTCACTGAAAGGAGCACACCAGTACCCTGTTCTGCCTGCAAAATGGCTGGTTTCAAATGCCTAACAAGTACTTTCTCTCCTTGCTCTTTTCTTACTCTTCCAGTGTATTTTCTTTTTTCACATTGGATCACTCTGTTTTGGTGCCCATATTGTGTGCATGCTCCATTACTCCCAGGATACTTTCTGCAGTCTAGCAGTGAGATTTCCCCCCAAACAAAATGTAGGGTGATTCAGTTGGTCTAGGAGCTACTTTAAAGGGCAGAACTATACCAGATCTCATTCCTTCTGCCTGCTGCAGTCCTCCAACACAAATCAACAAGCAGCTGCACTTTCAGCATCATGCTGTAAAACCACATGTATGTCAAGTAGCTAGGTAGCCTTACCATTTTGGTGTGTTACAAAAAGATTTATAGGATGCAACTTTTAAATGCATCAGTCCCTTGAAGAGTTTACATAAGGCTGAGAAGAGATGTGGCTCTTGGTGCAGTTTACCTCAAGCTATCTTGGAGCAAAGAGAGGGATATCTGCTTTCACAAATCTGCCTTATTCTCTGTAAGTAAAGCAACCTTATGCTGAGAGGTGGAGTTCTGAGCCATCTGAATAGAAAATAAAAATGACTGCTAAAAATAACACGTTAATAACTACCATAAGGTGGCCTGGTCACATGGAAATACAGGGAAAGGAAATGTGTTGTATGAGATGTGACTGATATATCACAGAAGTTTTTGAGTGTGTACTGAATTTGCAGTATGCCTTTCTGTATCTGACAATATTAATAGCGGAAGGGACAGTTGTGATATAAAAGAGGTTTAATCCGTCTTTTTGCTTTCTCATGTGTGTTTCCCGTGTAAACTGATTTAATTTCACCTCAAACTCTTTGATATAATTAGACCACCTATATGCCCTGGGGGAAGAGAATGTGCGAGTTAGAGATGGAAGAATGGGATTTCAAATGGGACTTCAAATAGGGGAGTTCTAAGACTACCTGAATCCAGGGAGTAAGTGAAAGACCTGGTAGAAACAGGGAAGACAATGTTTGAATAAGAAATCAATACAATATTGGTGATTTTTTGCAGTGTTGGAGTAGAAACAAGAGATCAGAGGATTCAAAAAATAAGTGGAAAGCATAACCAAAGTAAAATGCATTGAGGTGTGTAGGTAGGGTCAAAGAGTTGAGTAAAAGCAAGGTGTGCAATACACAAACTAAATTATACTAAATTATACTTTTAAAAGGTTAAGTCCCAGTGAAATATTTTCCTCAGTAATAGTTTGTTTTGTATTGCCTGTCTTTGGTTTCAAAAGAAGGGGAACTGAATCACTGTCTTACTGTCCTGCTGCTAGAATTCAGTCCCTTTTCTGAATAATGTTATCTTATTGATTTGTTTTCTTCTTAAAAAGTGTTTTGAAGAGTAGAACTTTGAGGTTTTGATAGATTACATCTGAAAAGCAGCTGACATTTTTTCCCCCTTACATATAATAAGATATGCCAAAAAGACTGATCACAGATCTTTGAAGTTCTTTTCTGTAGTTACTCCATTTTCAGGATAGTCTTGAAATCACAAAAAGTTTAGAGATTGTTTGGAAGAGAAGCAGGATCAGGTGAATAGGAATGAAGTCTCCTTATTAAGTTTTTGTATTTATTTATTCATTCCATTAAAATGACACCTCACAGGATATTAATTTTCAGTGTGAGTGCGTTTCATTATACCTCAAAGGCCTAACTTGATACGTAGCAATGGGACATGACTAACGCTATTGATTCCTTTTACCACGAGAACCAGACCACTTCAGATGAGAGAGCTGTGCTTTGTCTAAACAGTTTGGGAATAGTTTCAGTTTATGTTGCCGCCTTAGCTGCCTCTGGCAAATAGCAAATTTCAGGTATTAATCTTTGCAAATGAGTGCAAACCAAAAATAATTTTTTAAATGTAACAAGAGTCATGAAGCTGCAGCATTAAAAGCTACAAGTGAGAACACTGAAAAATTAGATGCTCCTTGCAAGTGTTTCTGAGGCCAGTAGATTTAGATCAAACACAGGCTTCATTATGCAAATTATCCGTATTGCCTTATGGGCCATGTCCACCTTTAAATATATATATATAGGCAGATGTTTAAGCAAAAATGGGAGGTAAAACTGTGTACTTCACATGAAATAACAGGTTTATATACTCCATCTTTTCATAGTTACCAGATGAGACTGTAACAGTGTTTTACTGAAGGTGATATAGTGATCTTGTTTTCAAAAAATAATAATTTGTCTGTATCCGGTAGTATAGTATGGTAGTTGAAATTTAGCTAACCTGAAACTTAACTGAATTTCTGAATTTACTGCTGTCATATATCCAAAGTTTACTTTGCCACCTATTCTGTGATGACTGGACTTTCTCAGAAATAATAAAAATATTTACAGAATATTTTTCATCAATAGGCCAAAAAGTGTTGACTTAGTGACTGTTGTAAAGTGACTTATTCAGCTATTGGAAAGCAGACTTTATTCAGAAACACTAAAATCTTACATATTTCTTGTGTATAATTTGGCGTGATTGAAACTTACAAGGAACTGAAAAAAAAGATCAAGGTCTATGAAAAATCTTAAGATTGCAGATATCATATACTTCTGTATGTGTGGTCAGGTAATTTTGATTTAACTCCTTCTTTTGATAAGTATGCTGAGGATTTTCATTTGTAGTGTGAGTGCAATTTTCTCAACAGCTTCCAGAAAGAAGTCAACTTCACTTAATAAAACACTCTGGTTTTGAACAGTGTTAAAGGGGCAAATAGCTCCTTGTAATCTCTTCCAGTTTGTGTTTCTGTGCTTATATATTGTCTCAAACTATCCTCATTCAGATTTTTTTTTCCTTAGAACTCTGGGAATTCTGGAGAAGAATGCATTTTCACATTGCAATGCACTCTTCATCTCTTGGGCAATCTGCAGACCGAACTGCGTATTAAAAAGTGAGTATCTAGAGGTCATACTTCCTGCATTGTTTTCATTTATAGGATATCACATACATTGTGACACATAGCTAAATTCAGTAATCTCAGCAGTGATGAATGACTTCCTCAGTGTTATAAGAAATGTGAAAAAGGCAAAAAAACATTTTCTCCCTCTTTGTCATTTAAGTGGTTTTATGACAAAACAGCTCGCTCTGTTAGAATAAGAGAACATTTACTGCAATTGTGCAGTGAAGCAAAGTTATAGGAAAATTTTAATCATCTCTTTTAACACCCAACTGTGACAAAATTATAGTCTATTACTTTAGTTATTGGGAGATGGGGGTAGGGGAGAAAGCAAATCCATTGAATGCAGGGCAACATTCCTCCTGTGGAGATACACAACCTAAATAAATGTGATGTAGGCTTTGTTACAGTTTTCTGTATGAGACTGATGGAACTCTGAGCTAACTCAAGACCTTTTCTGAAAAATTTGAAGTAGTTTGGTGTTTGTAATATGTAGGCCATTATAGTTTTGGAGGTATTCTAGGAATGTCCAACAGAAAATAAGTACTATAATTATAGTCATGTTTCCATGATTCAAAAGTAGCATTTTAGAAACTCAAGAAGATTTCATTTCTGATGATTAGCAATTTACATTATAATAATTTTTTCTTCTGTTAAACATGTTGAAACTTGACGTCCTCTTAACACAAAAAGAAGCTATTTCATTATGGTTTTGTTGGAGTTTTTAAAATGTGTGAGACTTTAAATAAGCTTTTGAAATATGCTGGGTTTTGAAAGTTTTTGAATTTTTTTTAAATAAATTTTGAAATATTCTATCATGAAAGTCCTTTCAAAACAATTACAGATGTTCATTAAAGCTTGCTGGCAAGTTCACGTCTCTTCTACATGATTAGAGTTCATTAAGGCAAGAACTCCGTTGATCACAGAACTTCAATCATCTCATTTGCAGCTCAAATGTATCGGAACTAGGTTTTGTCCCCAAAACCAGCTTGGAGTAGTTACTGCCAGAAAGCTGTTTTTGCTCTCCTCTTAGTAGATACATGCGCAACCAAATTTTGCTTTTTTAGCTCCTTTCAACAGGATATTACTCAGTCTTCCTAGAGTTCTCCTTCTTTTCACCTCCACAATTTCTATTGCTTAACTTTTCCTAACTCAAAAACGGCAAGATGATTGTCTTGGGAGAGGGAAGAAGAGTGAACCTACAAATCTGTACATTAAGTTTGTACTAGGAGTGCAATGTAGAAAGAGGTTGAGGGTATGCCCTTTCATAATCATACTGGAATTTGCTTTGTCCAAACAGAAGCTGTGTGGACTGGCTGGTGAAATATATAAGCTTCATATGTTCTGCAATTTACTGCTTGCAGTACTAAGCAGAAGCTAATGCTTCTTGCTGAGAGACAAGCTATGGTAGTTACAAGTGTAGAGAACCTGGAAGGGAACCTTTCAAATCCTTCTGAGTTTAACATCACATTGCTTATTAAAAACTTTGATATACATTAGTTCTTGTGTGTAGAAAATGTTATAGTTTTAATTTAAACATTGATGCACCTACTTCGTTTCTTGTACTATAACCATGGCGCATAACAAGGGCTTCTGAGTATCAGCCCAAGATGGTGCCACAGGCCCCCAGGAGTAAAAGCATGAGACCACAAAATGGTCAGTTACCATTTACTAAGGGAATAGAGCTTTGAGAACTGGGTGCAACTGGTTTTCAGACACAGCAAGGAGAAAAAAATATATAGCCAGTATATGTAAATATGACTTGGTGAAAACAAAAAGAGAGATAACAAGAAGGTATAAAGGCCAGTGACAGCCTCTATAAGTACAGGAGGAAGGAAGAAAAAGAAGAGAAGGGTTTTTCGCATGCTGCCTCCTGTGCTTAATGACACTGCCTCCCATCACTGCTGGTACAGCAGGTTCCCCCTTCGTGTTTGGTAAAGAAAGCACAGCTTTCGGGTTTGCCTCTTGCGGGTGGTTTTTTCGACTCATACCTTTTGCTATCAAAGACTTAACAATCACAAACAAAATTCTACCTTTCACAATGTTACTGGGTGAAGCAAATGACAGTTTTAAAGAGGAATATCCATGTGTGGTCTGCGCTAGCTTTCCCTTGCGACAAGGTGATTGATACCACCACACCAAATCTGAGTAAACATAGATGAAAGTGTTTTACAGTTTTTCTCAAAAGCTGCTTGTAACAGGTGCAAGTAACAAGAATGTTCCTAACAAAGCTCTGAAAATACCAAATGTGCTTATTTGGGGGGAAATTACAGGTAGATGATTTCAATTTTGTAAGACTCCTTTTCCGTAATGTACATATCCTAAAAAAAGAGACAGGCTAGAAGAACAATGTCAAAGCGGTATTTGAAATCTTGAGAACACTAAGTACTGGAAATCTATTTTTGTCAGATCTCTAGAATACAAGCCCATGAGGAAATAAAAAGAAAAAAATTAACTAGTATTTACAGGGGGTGGGATGGGTGGGAAAATTATCAATGTAAACAGTGTGAACTAATAGGTAAAAAAAAAGGAAACATGAGCTGGAGCATGTTCAACCTTTCAACCTATGGTGGTACTAATCAGCAGGTGAAAGCAGTTTCATTATTTGTGAAGCTGGAAAAAGGTTTTGTTCCCATTGTTAAGAGGTTTGAAGACTTAAGTCTGTGGCATGAACAACCTGCCTTTTCCTTTTTAATTGGGGGTGAGGGAAGAAGGAAAGAGGTGAAAAAGGGAGCAGTATAGTTCTCCCAGCTTCTGAGTGCCTGAAACTAACAATGGATTTAAAAGCTTGTGTAAACAGTTAAGATAGGAATAAATAGATTTTGCTTCTTTATACTCCTGGGCAGAATTAATGTTTTCTCTAATTTTTGTTGAAATCATTGCAGAATTTAGATTTTTTTTTCTGGCTCTGAAGTTCCGGGACATATTCAGGAAAGATCAAGAACTGAGCTGTGCTGCATTTCTAGTATCCCTTGTGACTAGCCTTTGAATGGAATTACAAAAGAATGAAAATGGTAAAGGAAATAACCCATATAGTTAGTTACGAGGGAAGGTTATCAACAGTAATATAGTCAAAGCTTAACAAGAGTCTAATAGATGCTTTGAAATTAATATTTTAAAAGAAATTGCTTATAATAAACCCTCTTACAGGCAGTGTTAATGGATTGCATTGACACAGAAGAGCTATTCAGAGCAATTTGTACATTGTAATACGTGCACTTCTGTAGTTCAATACAGAATACAAAATGAGTCCTAGCCAAGCTGCATTCCAATAATACAGTATTTAATGGCTCTGTTCATTATTCTGCTTCGTTTTCTGTGATGCACTGCCTACCTGAATTGTAGGTGTTTCATCATTCAGGCTGCAATCTTTAGGGAGGAGTCAAGGATCTTGCAATGTATACAGTGACATGTATTATAGCAAGAGATTTACAACTTTCTGTTTCAGTAGTAGCCATTCAAGCAGCAGAACCCTTTAGCCTGCTGGAGATGAGCACTCATGCCACTAACAAATGGTGATGCAGAAGTCAAGCTAACAGTTTAATGCACCAAAATGTTTCCTTTTTTATTCTTCCACAAAATTGTTCAAAGTAAAAATTCTCAGCATCCTTGTACTAGTGGGTTCTGTGTTTTACGGAGCTAATGCCATAGAGCATGAATGCTAGGAAGACTTATAAAAGACTGCATTTGTGCCAAGTATATGAATCAGCTCTGGACAGAATTTGAGGGCTTGTCATTTTGAGTGACTAGCACTGTGAGGCTCCTTTTTTTGGTCATATTACTACCCTATGGCTGCACAGATCTCTCTGCTGACTTCATAAACGCAAAGGAAATGTGTATAAATTTTCAATGGTTCCTTGAAAGATAGGCACATCAGTGCTGGTGTTAGTATCAGTGATGTCATTAGCCCATGGAAGTAAAATTCGTGTTATTTCTGTTGGGAGGTTATTTTTCCTCTCCTTTTTTATCAGTAGCAGGATGCATCCAAGAAGATTTTGGAAACTATACAGACCGTGGTTACCTTCAGTATACTCCCAGTCTCATAACATACGTGTAGTTTGTTTTGGCATCAGTGCAGTCACTTATTTTCATAAATTCTGTGTAGTAACACAATAACCTAGTACTCTTTCTAGCTTGAATGATAGCAGAGTCTCGTTTAATTTATATGTCAGTCTGTATAATCTGACTGGCACTACTAGCCTTTTCTGATCATGTATTTTTATTGTCCCATTATGAATCTACATCACAGTCTAATTGCATTTAATCCTTTAATGACAATGCTTAGAACTGCCTATCATAAACATGAGCTTTTTATAATTATGGCTATTCTAAAACCATCATAAAACGAAATCATTTTTAAAAATTATCAGTGATTCAGAAATAACAGGTCAGGCCATCAGCTGGACTGAACACAAAATTCTGGGATCATCCATGTTCTTAAGCAAGACTTTGAGCAACTGTGAGAATAATGTGAATTTCATGTCATGGTAGCTAGGACCCTGTGTCAGGTGTCTGTGTTTTATGTAGACATTTGTAGTAGAAATGTTAGATTGATATGAATAGAGAAAGAAGGGCAATGTCTAGTTGTGAGATCAGCAGACAGCCAAAGATTCAAGAATGGCTGGATTTTGATAGCACCTGGATTAGCAGGACTGGATAGCTCTTGTCACTTGTTATTAGTGTCATTGTTAATCCTGACTAGACCACTGGTTATATGTCTTGGTGCTTCAGTACTGGCCAGACCACTTGGGTCCATGCATCTTGCAGCCAAACTGCTGGCCAGACTCCTTGGACTCAATTGTTTTGGTGGTTGCTGGTATATATGAGAGAGCATGAGTGTGAGTGAATAAAACTGGGTTTTAAAATAAACTCACCTTCCCCTCTTGTAAGATCTTACATTGAGCTTTGCTACATCTTTGTTAGCATTACAATGCTTCTATGTATATAAAATGTCCTGTGCCTTTTAGACTTTCTGTTTTTAGCTTTCTTTTTTAAATGAGGTCTCCATATCTGCAGAAGGCTCTTATGAACAACTGGATAGTTGTGTGAATGTATTAAATTGCCCTCTTCCCTAGGGAGTATTAAAAAACTATAGTTCTAAATCATTTCAATCATTGGTGATTAAAGTAAATTTAATCTGTAATACTCCTAAATATGTCAAGGCTGTAGTTTATCAGAAGCCTGCATTTGATACACTTGTTTACAGACTCCACATGTGGTACTTCAACCTGATGTGGGCACTGGGTTTTTGGCATGTCTTTGTATTCATCTGTCTGCTAGACTATCTGTGTGCTTGGTCACAAGGTGGTAGATAAAGAAATTAAAGTGTTATCATGTGTTCATGAGGATCCCCTTGGTGGCAAGCAGTCCCAAATGAGGAGGACATCTGTGACTAATGAAGGCATTCTGCTGCCAAATGCTTGTGGTCGCTCCCAGGTCATGCTCTCTCACTGATGTATCATTCCTGAGAAAGAAGACTACGAAGGAGAAATGTGTTGTAAATACCCTCTCTGAGAGAAACTTAAGATGTCTAAACTGTGTTTTGAGGCTTTGCATTTTGAATTTCAAATCAAATTTTCTTATATCCCTTCCATAAATCTCTGTCATTTTTTTCTTCTTACTTTTTCCCTTAATCTACAGCTCCCTTAGCAGAATTTTAAGGTTCAGCCCTGCTTAAATCACAGGGCCTTGTCACATGGATCTGATTTATAGTTTTAAATATTCACTTCTGTTAACTCGGTATTTATGTTGATAAGTTAATGTCCAGGTGGAGAGTTGAGAGTATATGTTATTAAGTGTGGAGGAAAATGAAATTTTTCATGATTTGGATTAAGCTTGTGCTACTAACAGTCATGGAGGAGCATATTATTTTACAAGCTCTTTTCATGAAACAAATGTCAGTTTCCTAAGGAAGATAACATAGCTCCATTAAAAGTAGCAGAAATGTGTCGATTTAATGAATGTTAGTACTAGAAAATTGTTTCTGGCTGAGCTGTAACTGACTCATACAATGATACGTCATTGATGACTAAATAATGTAATTTTTTAATTTAGTTTATTTGTGCTTCCATCTTCCTTTCTGTTTTGATAAGGAAGCATATGGCAGTTCTTGAACTCTAATATCAAAGACGACTGCATATTTGTGACATTTGACTGAAATGCATATTCATTTAAATTAATGAGTCAAGGTATTCTTGGAACAATATGACTTAAGGTTGAGAAGAGGTGTTAGACAGCAAGAGAAAGACTACTCGTTGGCCACAGAACTCTGGTGGTGGTGTGAGTATGCCAGATGTGCTGCTTCATTCTCCCTTTCTTGAATGCATGAGAGACTGGGTCAATTCAGTGATCTTGCAAGTAATGCAACACCAATGGAAAGTAATTAAATTGTTCCTTTCCATAAACCAGTCTCTGCCTCATTCTTAAGGTATGATGCTTAAAAATTTCCCACTTCCAAAGTATAGAGCAAGTATACCTTTGGGTTCATGAATATAGAAGTCTCCCTGGTTTCTCCAGTGTTTGCACAGGATTGTGCGGTTGAGGGAGGTAACCAGCTAATAGTCTTGAAACATTTGGCCTTTGTTTAGACAACTAAATAGATGAAGACTATATACTTAATATTAGATGATCTCTTTAGAAAAAATACTGTCCAGATGCCTCACTCACTTCTACACATATCTAGAAATGATGACACTGCATGGCTCGGAAGCTGTGTAGAGTCAAAGGTACACAACTGCTTGGTGGTCTTGCCTCCTGATACCTAGAGTAATTTGGAGAGTTGGTAATCAAAATTATTTCTACAGTGCTTCCATTAAGAAATTTTTATTCACATAAATATCAGGGAAAAAAACTGCTGATGAACAGACCTAAAAATAAAACCAGTCACAAAAGTTAAGTAAATACTACTTGTAGATACTTTCAAAATGTTAAATTTTAAAACTCTGTGGAATTATTTCTTTTATACAAAAGGATGCCCATGATTTTTCCTGCAGGGGGAGAAACAAACAAACAAACAAACAAACAAAAACCCAACCACTTTTCCCTTTATAAGAGCTTTATTGACTGCAAAGTCCCAAGTGGTGCAAAATTGGTAAGATGGATGCATTTAAAAAAATGAAAAGCTAAGAGCACACAAATGCAGTCAGTGATTGTTGTAAAACTTGAATAAAATTTGAGATAATTATTTGATGAGTTTAAAGAAATTAACTAAAAGATAAACTATAATCATAAGATGAAACAGATCTCTAGGAGAGAAAAAAATGTTCGAGCTGTAGAGACAATTGAAGTGGGATTACAAATGCTCAGCCGGATAATGGCATAAATTAATGTCATTATGTTCTGTTTGTTGGCTGAGAACTTCAGTAGCAGAGAATGTTTTAGAAGGCAGTACAAAAACTAGCTATGTGGAAAAGATTGGTGAATGAGTTCAAGAGAAACTCACGTCCTTGTATGTATACTTTTTTAATTTCTTCTTATATTTTCAAAATTTGGCTCCGAGGTCCAAGATTTATTACATTTAAGCTTTTCCTTAGTGCAAATCTGATACTTAACTAAACCCAGAATGGTAGAACTTTTAGGCTACAATACCAAGAAAGATGCAGAAACTTGAAAAAGTCTCTTAGTTAAGTGTCAGGACCCTGGGTGCACCCCGAGACCTTAACTGTCCTGAGCAGCCTCCCCTGGGCACGTCCTTCACCCCCTGCCTGTGGGTCCAGGAGCCCCTTTCAGGTCAGGCCGGGTGCCCCCTCCTTGTCAGAGCCCTGCTAGAGGTGTGCCTCTCTCAAGTTTTATCTCTGGCTCCAGCTCCTGGATGAACCTTGGATCTATGTTGTAGTCTTGTTTCCAGTCGTGCTTCTGGTCCCATCTTCTGACTGGGCTCCCTGGATGCACTCTGGACCCAGTTCACTGCTTTGATTTGTCTGGGACTGTCAGTGCAGCCCGTTTCCCACACCATGCTCTGCCCACGGCCTTCAGATATTGTGCCGTTGTGTCCTGGCTGGTGAGGGCACTGTCTGAGTTGGGATCACCCATGGCTTCCATCTCATCCTCCCGCGTGGAGAAGTGCCACTCCCTGACATTTTAGCTAATGAATATGTTCTCATTTTTAGCTTTAATACACATGCAACATTTTGAGTATACAGTTCCATTACTGAAAGTTTTAATGTCATGTACTATACAGCAATTTTGTTTTTAAAAAAATATCTGTAACCTACTGGAAGTTCTATTTTGGAAAAAAAAAGTCATAAAAAGCAAGAGGTTTTTTCTTTATTTATGGGCTGAGAACTTCAATGTCAGAGAAGGCTTATAATCCACCGTGATATAAAGACCAGCTGTTTGAAAAAGAATTGGGAATGAGATAATCAGTTGCCAACATGGGTTTACAAATAACAGGTCTTGTCAAAGTTTCTGATAGGGTTTTTTGAAAGGTTTTAAAAAATAAATATCAGGGAGACAGTAGAATGTAGTCTAGGTTTTATTAAAGACTGATTAAAGTGTCACATAGCCTAATCTAAAAGGTCAAAAGTATGAGTATTAATTTTGGGATGGAGTCTTTGGTCAAAAGCTGACTAGAAGAAGGAAGCTAGAGTATTATAATTAGCCCTATCAAGATGGGTTCTGCAAAGCTGAGCAGTGGCAGTAGTTTTACTGAACACCTTTGTTCAAATAATGATTTTTGCACCTGGTGCAAGCTGTCATATACACTTACAGATAGCATTTTAAAAAAATGAACAGACTACAGAGTAACATACATCAAAGTTCTGTAAAGGATCAAGTATAGAATGACACAATTTCAAAATATAAAGCCATTCATGTTGGCAGCATCCAAGAAAAAGTGAAAAGAGTAGAATGAAAGGAAGTAAAAGACTTTCAGGGGAATTACATTCATATTGTACATAACACGCCTTATGAAAAGTATGGTTTGTGTCAAGTGCAGGAAGTACAGCTAAAGGAATTGCACTGAACTTTAGTCAACTGCAGTCTTCAGGATTGTTATTTATGGATTCTGTTGATCAACTAGGTATATGGCCTGTAGGATAAGAGGCAGAAGAAGTGAAAAAAGTGTGGATTCAGAGAAGCTAGAGTTACAGTAACTTAATTTGGGGGAAAAAAAAGAAAAGATAAATTTCTATAAGTAACAGTAAGTGCCTGTACATTGTCACGCCTATAAAATTATACTTTAAAAATTAGTTAGTTTGTGCTGAGCATCGAGGATAGTAGACTGAAAGCTACCCTGTGCTTTCACTCTAACCAGATTGCAAAGGACTATCGGTTGAGGCCAGAAGGTGATTATAGACTGCCTTGTCTGTGTTCTGTTTACAGGGCTAATAGTTTTTATGGAAAAGTGAAGATGCAAGTGATGTGGATTTTTTCCAGAGAAAACTGATGAAGTACTTTGGGCATACTAAGTAGATTTAGCCTTTCACTAAGTAAGATGGAGAACTTACTGAAATTAAGATTTGATTTGGATTTCCAGTTTGCCTGCATCTCAAACACACCCACATAGAACTTCCTAATTTCTCTTGCATTTGTTTGTGATTGTAGAATTGCTCTTGATGGGAAGAGTGAACTCTCACTGTAAGAATCAACAAGTGTCCTCACCAAGTTGAGTGAATAAGTTTACAACTTGGCAAAAATAGCACTGGCGATGATTAAGTGCATGTATATGTGTTTTATCTTCTTCACTGATGGACTAAGCTGCAATGCGTTACATAAAAGCTTAAATTCTGAACATTCAATATGACTTCCCTGCCTACTGAAGTAAAAATAAGAAAATAAATCATATGCATTTTGTTGGCATATATTACTACTGACAATAGCAATAGCAGAGGAAAGAAATTGAGCTGTATTATCTGCAGAAATTAATTCAGTCAGTGAAGTGACTGACTGATGCTTCCTTTGGTCAATTACACAACATTAGGAAGACATTAAAAGGAAGAAGGCATCAAAGGGTAACCAAACTCATACAATGGACTATTTTAAAAGGTGGAACCAACTAAAATGGATTTTTTTTTTTTTCATTGGAAAGGGAGAAGATTAATGTTCTAAGGTGTTTTTTAAATCCAGTGTTAAACGCAAGATCAAGGATGCAGGCATACTGAAGTAGGACAGGGCATTAATGGGTTTTATACCACATGTCTTTATTATTTGGACCTTATTGGATTGGCTTGAACATATAAATTCAACCTCAAATCTTAAAGGATAGGGAAGTAAATGGTACAAATCAAATATACCAGAGACATCATGTCAGATTCTCCTCTTCTACTGTTTCTTCTGGCTTTGACCAAGCTAAATTCAGCCGATGCAATCTGGTCATCCATAAAGCATCTGGTATAGTGTCAAATAGGAAGTAATGGATTAAACTGAATAATTAGCACTTACTCATTTGCTGTGCAAGTCAGCTTGAAGAACTGGCTATATGAGACAACAAGGGTTTGCACCTAAAAGGAAACAGGTGGGGAAGGTTCCTAATGGATATCTTTAAAAAACTGACTCTTTGGGAAGTTTCTATTCAGTTTAGAATCATCACAGAAGGAAAAGTAGAAATGGGCTAAAGATACCTGCAGGCACAAATGTGAGAAGTTTTACCAAAGCAGGGAGATAATAATATTAGCAAGGAAGAACTGAATAGCCTGAAGAATTATGATAGTACAAGTGGCATAACATTTTGCACGATAGCGATTACAGAGGAGTAACAAGAGTATTGACTGCAGACTGGGACCTTGAGGTGTTTAATAAGGAGTTCTTGTGTACCACATCATAGATCTAGGTCATCAACGTCATGCTGCCATGAAGAGTGAGAACACAGTCTTAGTCTTTGTAAAACATTTACAGAGATACAGGGAAGTATTAATACATTGAAGATGGCACTACAGTATCTTGGTGTGGAAGGAATGCCATGAATTATTTTTCTGTCATGAATTCTTAAAAGAGGTTCATAGAACATAAGTGTGTGCATATATATATATATAAAAAAATATGCATATATGCATATATGTATGTATGAATAAAAATCCTGCTGGGTAAAGCCAGTGATCTTGTTGCCCTGTGCTTCTATCAGCAGGATGAGATTGAAAGTGCATGTTTAGTTAACATATCAGACTGTGACATATCACACCAGTGACTAAACAAACTATGAGGAAATTTCTATCATTAAATCAGTGGTGAAGGCTAAGAGAGTGAATGCCAGATTGAACATGAGCATGCAATGAAACATGGCCAACACAATGACCAGTATCATTTAGTCAGTTTTACTGGGTAACTACTCAGCTATAATGATACTTATGGTCTCACCTAGCATAGGAATTGGAGTATGATATTAGTATTTATTGGGTAGTCCGTTAGATACTGTGGTATAATAATATAATTGTACCAAGGTCTTTGCTATGCTAAGTTGTTGGAATCATTAATATACACTACCTAGAAAATGCAGACTTAGTATCTACTCCCAATTTCTTGCAAACTAAGCTTGTCCTTTCATATCTTGTGTGTGCTGCAGTTGCTTGAATTATAATCAGAAGCCTCATGAGACAGATTGGATTATAAATCTCAAGAAATGTAGTGTTCATAATACCCCAGTGGTTAAACATGGGAATAATTTGAGGAAGAACTTTAATTGGAAGGCTTAAAATCAGTTGCGGCATGGTCATTTAGTAAAATGTTTCTGTCTCATCTGCAGAAACATCCACAATGATGATGTTCTGGAAACATTGCTGTTCCTTTTTTTTTAGAGGTTTCTGTTTCTTATATCAACAGTGTTACCTTTTAATGAATTTCTAGGGGTTTAAAATCTATTTAGAAGAGAGAAAACATGTCATGCATAATCTATGTATATTCTAAATTTCATCGCCGATACCCAAATATAGAAGTCATAGAACAGAGTGAGGATAAATGACATATTATCTTGCAAAAATCATACTTCCAGTAGAAATCGTATTGCTGGTATAGTATATTAGATGACTATTCATTCTAGCAGAAGGACCGCTTCTTGTTAAATGTAATGATTTCCTTTATGCAGAGCTTCTCATAATTAAACACCACAGCCTTTCTTCTAGTTTAAGAAAGACCACAAATGTGCTTGTGTATTAAGAATTTAGATGAGGACATACAGTCCAGGATACCTGTTCATACTGTGTGAGAATCAGAACATTTAAGAGCTCCTACGTAGACACTGAGATCCTGAAGCTAAAGAATGGCATGGAGACCAGGAAAAAAAATCACTTCTGAGCTCTTTTATAGGTTTTCCAGCTAGCCTAACTTCCATGTTGTAAAAAAACTTTATTTCAGGAATTTTTCATAGACACTGAGATCCTGAAGCTAAAGAATGGCATGGAGACCAGGAAAAAAAATCACTTCTGAGCTCTTTTATAGGTTTTCCAGCTAGCCTAACTTCCATGTTGTAAAAAAACTTTATTTCAGGAATTTTTCTCCCATTTTTAAAATTGCTCTGTTTGCACACCAAGAGGAGGTCAGCAGAGTTTAGGTACGAGGGTGTCTTTTTATCACTTTACTAGTAAAATCAGTGTGTAGTGAGTTAGTGAAGATTAGTATTGCAGTCCTAAAGTTAGAATCTCTTATGATCTTCCATTACTATGTACATGTTTCTAAGTTTAAAATGAATCTGTTCATGCTCATTAGGTAAAACCATTGGAGGCCAAAGTAATTTCACAGAGATTACATCTTCTGAGATTTTGTTTCCCAGAGCTCAATACAAATAAATGTTCTCTTCTTGTATAGTTAGTGTCATGTGATAGTTCACTTTGCAAATCAGTATTCATTTTCTGCATAATTTTTCAGAAACATGCTTACTGTAAATGCTTTTTTTTTTTTTTTTTAAATGAAAGGGCATTTCCATATTTGGGAAATAGTAATTATGAAGACATTTTTTCATGAATTTTAAATGTCCCATTTTAAATCATTTGGCTTAGGAATTATCTAAAAATTATATTCTCAATGGAATTGTCTTCTATTATAGAGCAAATTGTTTTAATTGAAACTTTCCATTCCTAAGATAATGTTCTCGTACTGCTACTCACAGCGGTTATTTCTGACAATATTTTGAATTGCAAAATAGTTATGTACTTCATGTCTATTGGCTCCTAAAGAGCTATTATTTATATTGGTTTGTGATTTTCTAGATTAATGTAACTATAGTCATTATAGCTATAATACAGTAAACCATAGCCATTTTGAAATCAGACCTGTGTCTAACTAATAAAATAATTAATAACTAAAGCCTTCTCACCTTCATGACGTAAATATACAATTAAGGTACGCTCCCCTGCCAAGAGACAACTTTTCTTTTTTTATTCTCTATTCTGGCTAGATTGCTACCACATTACTGTTGGAGTTCTGAGTCCTGGTCTTGTATTTTTCTAGTTTACCAGGTCTCACAACTTGGAAGGATAAATTTTGTCTAATCCAGTTACTGTACATTTGTCTTTTTTAATCTTTTGATATGTAATCAGCTGAATTGGAACTTTGTTATCTCAGAAAATCTTAATCTCTTCTCAGTAATTTACCGTGAGTCAGGAAACACTAGAATTCACACAACAGATAGAAAGCAGTTATCTGCTCTTCATTTCATCTGCAAAACAGCTTCAGAGCTTCTTAGGGGAACTTCTGTCATCCCCTTCTTCACTGCTCAGCAAATGATCACATACCATTTTTCTAGAAGCATTCTACCTCAGTACCTAAGTGCACTTCTTGGAACAAGAGTCAACAAACACAAGTTGCAGCAAAAGAAATTCCCATTAGATATATAGAATGAATTTTTCCAATGGGGGTAATCAAACTTATTGGAACGGGTTGTAAAGAAAAACAGTGGACCGTCCATCCATGGAGATGTTTAAAACTTGACTGAACAAGGCCTTGGACAACCAAGCAAGGAATTGAACTAGATGGCTTCCTGTGGTCCCTTCCAACTTAAATTATTCTCTAATTCCATTGAATAATAAAAGAAATTGCTTAAAGCAAGATTTGATAGAGGGACATAATATTTATTTCTCTTGTTTTGGACTCAATCCTGCATCATTCAAGCAGATCTTTCCTCTGTCTTGAACAAGAATATAATGAAAACCTTTCTTGACTGAAAATACCTGTGATCTAATTAGCATAGCTATGAGTAGTCACAGCTTCCACTGAGAATGAGAGCTGTGAATGACCAATAATTCTGAAAAAAACCCTATACTTTTTGAATTTGGAATTCAGTCCTCGTGGCATTCAAATAACGTATTTTCAACTAAGTGCACAAAGACCCCAACTGTGAAGTGGGAACAATAATCCCTTCTTGCTTAATGGGTGTGTTGTGAATATTAAACTCCTTAAATGAATATCTAGATACAACAATAAGCAGTACTATAGAAAAGCCCAACAGGAAATTATTAGTTCTATTCCTGGTCCTGCATCAGTATGGGAAATAGTAAGGTCTGGTTGTACATATTGAAAGATGCAAACACAAAATAAAATATGAAGACCTGCCTCATTCCCTAAGCAGTTTTTAACCTATAGATGGAATCAAGTAGAAGACAAGAGATCAGAAAATATTACTTCAAATACTGTATAACTTGCCTACCTAATAGGCCACTTTCTAAATCTGAATTCTTCACTAAGTGCTCTTAATCATAATGTGAGCATAGAAGTTTTCCAGTGTAACAGGTATTTCTGGAAAATCAAATTAAGATGCTATTGCTAATAGAATGCATGGATAATTTAAGATTTAAAAAAAAAAACCTTAATCTTATGCACACTCCAAAACTAGGTAATATGAACTCAATAAATTAAAAGATAAGTTTTAAAAGGAATCCCATTAGATTAAGAAAAATAATGCTTGGTGTAGGCAGCTATCCAGTCTCAACCCTCTCTTGTGGTGAGGCTGTCAAATTAAGGAATGTTGGTGCTTTTAACCTCAGCTTCAATTAATTTGAATTTATAGGTATAATCAAACACCTTTTGGGGACCAACACTGAAGCAAAATTAAGGTTATATGTTTATTTTCACCAAATACTCTTTCTCTGAAAATCTGTTTCCTTAGTATGGACTCTGCCGCCCTTAGAATCCTCAGCTAAGCCTCCATTAACTTTCATTGACGGACTGGTGCAAAGACTGACAGAAGCAATATAATTACATCTACTAAGGAATGCCACAGTTGTTTCTAGGACCTCAGGACGAAATACCCCAAAGCTGCATGAGTTATGCTGTCAACATCCAGAACAGAGAGGCTGCATGGAAATTGTCTCTTGGATGTCTTTCCTGGAGCAGTCTCTCTGTTAAACTGCACCCAGGAGCTGGTTTGGAGAATGCTGGTTGACATGGGGCCAAAATCATAGCAGGGAGTGCTCTAATCATCCACTGGTATAGACAACTGCATTTCTATTTAGTTTTACTCTTATGGTCGTAATGTAACTGTCCAAATGGTTGGGACTTTACCTGGTATAAACATCCATGGATTTCATTCAGCAGTTAAAAGAAAGGATATGTCTATGTTGCACAATAAAGAGCTGTACCAAAAATAGCTTGCTCAGAGCCAGATTCAGGGCTCTCATGGTAGAAGCAGTTTAACTCTTTCATAGTGTGGTATTCAAGTCTGGTGGAAGGCTCCTGTTTTTTAAAGGGCTAATCAGTCTAGGCAGAGCTCCATATTGTTGTCACTGCGTAATCTATCTTGGGTATCTTTGTTCAGTCCTGTATTATGCCCTGAGATGAACTGAGTCCCTACTTCTTGCAATACTGAACAGTTACAGTGTAAGTACAGAAGGCGGCGGACTACTGCGAATATGGAATAGGTGTGGTTTCTTTGGTCTGGCCAGATTCGGATTGCCATTAATTTGTATAAAAAGTGAGGATGAAACACTCATTTTACATGCTTTTCCAGAGGTTTAAAGATTACATTGCATTAGAAGAAATTTAACAGAATGGAGTGAAATGGAGGTTCCAGGAAGCAGAGAATCATTCTGGTTTGAACTAAATTCATGGGCAGTGTAGGCAGCTGTAGGCACAGGCATAGTCACTATGATCTGCATTGGCTTTCAATCTGCTACTGAGAGCAAAGCTGCTGGGTGGAAAGAAAATCTTCATAAATGGCAACACAAACCAGACAAACAATTTTACAGCTTTTAAGGAAAACCTATTTTCCTAATAACAGGTATTAGCACAGGTAATCCCCAGAACTGATTTATGGGTGGGCGTGTGGGTATATGCCACAGTACATCTTTAACTTGCAGCTGTGTGAGTGGGCAAATCATTTTACACCTCTCTCTATTCTCCCTACTCTATTGTTTCTTGCTTATTTAAGTAACAATGTCTTTAGAGTAAGGACTTATTCTTTAGTATGTACAATACCCATTATAAATCTTAAAGCCTTTGGGCACTACCATTCTACAAGCTAAAAAGGTAAATAATGATGAGTCTTACATGGTACATATAATAACAGTGGGCTGAATTTTTCACAAGAGAAACACATTATATGTTCATGTATGATACACCTATAGTACATATACTTGCATATATTTTCACAGTATATTCACGTATACTGTATTCTGAACAAGAAAGATAAGGATGTTCCTAAAATTTTATTTTGGAAAAAAGGGGAAAATGAAAGCTTATAGCAAATAACATGACCATTGAGATGATGCATGCTTTGTTAGGTACAAGCAGCCGTCTTTGTGAATCTTAGTCTTAGAATATTTATATCACATTGTCTACTCCTTTTCAATTTAGATTTGTGCTTCAGCATTCAATGAATTCCTCTATTCCACCAGGCCTGTAAATTTTGAAACTGGCTTTCATCAATTTGGCTAACACACTTTGGAAATTTGGTGTGAATAAAACCACTGAAAATTCCATAATCTTTGTTGAAGTTTCAAGGTGTACATATTTATATTTTAATGCACAAGCACAGATATTAAGAATGCATGTTGATGTTAATGTTCTATTTTGCAAAAGGCAATCCTTAAAACACATACCAGTTCAATTTTTAACATTACCTAATGGTGAAGTGTTTTGATTTTTTTTAATAGATTACACAGAGCAATGTAACAGCTCTTTTTAGTGGTTTTGGTTTATATTTTGGTTTTACACTTGCATGTAAATTTTTGACACAAGAGATAATGCTTTATTAACATTTCAAATTCAGATTGAAACCTCTGTATTTCTGGTAATCAACAGTTAGCTGAATCTGCAGTTCTCCATCTTCCTTCTGCCCTTTGCATTTTCTTATCTAATCTTGCATGAATTGATTCAAAATATTTTGAACTTTACAACAAATATTCTACATAGCTTGATATATGTAGATTTGTTTTAAATGTTAATATGACCATTCAGAAGGTCAAAATTGTATGTTCCTATCTGCAAAGATACTAGTGCAATTAGACAAATCTGCTTGACATTTTAAAATGTTAACCAGTGTACGTTATTGTCCAGTGTAATGAATTAACTCACCAAGAAATATAAGTAGATTTTATTTTTGTTTATTTAGGTGTGAATAAGACTGCATGAATGATAGCGTTTTGCTGAAATTTACAATGTAGGAGACTATTAAGCGAAAAGATTGCCTAATACTAAAACTTACAAAGAAGGCAGCCATAGACAGCATTAAAGATCTGAGCAAGAAAAACTGGTTGCATTAAAGGAAGAAGATATGTATTTTTTTGCCTTCTAATGCAACATTTTAATTTTTTTTTATGTAAGTAAGAAATGGTGGAGTGTAGCCCCAGCTGCCTTTTGGAATTTCTCAAGGTTTTAGGAATTTTGTTTGGAGTCTGGTTTTGAATCACAAATTACATCATAGACTTTTTAGTGCCTGCCTCTTTTGCTGGTGTTATTCTTACCCCTCCAGTGCTCCTATGGTTCTAAGTCTTCTGCAGGAAGTGGGATTCTTTTTAATTGCTTCATAACACTACGTCATTTCCTAACTTACTATCTATGGATACATTGGAGAGTTGTTCTTTGTTATCCCTAAACCCAGTTTTATCCTGTTCCCAAAGTTATATTCCTAGAATCAGTAGTAATTGTTAGTAATTGACCACCTGTAATCAGTGTCTAAAGTCCTAGAGTATCTGGTGTCATCTTCTGCTTGTACTTTTTTTCTGCTTGTCCTCTTAAAACTCCCAGTTCTGGAGCTTTCAAGCTGTAGCGTCCTGACAGCAGAACTAATACTATAGTAGCCAAATCTACTTGCACATACACCCTTGTTCAAAGGTCATTAATAAATAGTTCAATCTAAGTATCTACTAGTTATGACAATATCACTGGCATGTTCTCAAAATTTACACACTTTACACAGTCTATGAGGATGTTTCTTTCTACCATATAAAAATGCAGCTGCCATGTAAAGCATCTGGAGATGGGTTCACCTGAGGGAGGGTATGTTATGTATTATTAAAATTTAAAGGTACATCAGTACATCACATTGCATAGATATGGGAAATACCCTGAACGAAGGCTTTTGATAAAACAGAAATGAAATTAAGCATGATAGTTGCAGTCTTTTGTTAACATATGGCTAGTTAAAATACACAGTTAGGGCTAGAAATCCAGTTCTGTCCCTCACTACCTTTTTGTAAAGAGGAGTTATGAAACAGTGTGCTGTATAAACACATATCTGATGCATAACCTTATTTCTACAACACAAGTCAGTAGACTACTGCTAGGCTACCTAGACTACTTTGACAAATCTTAGTGGGCTGTTTAAAAATCTGGGTTTTGTTCTATTTTACTGAAGATTTCAAAGCACAATATCTGAATTTTGTAATGACATCATGTATTTCGAGTAACAGTTGCCTATATCACATATAACCCTAGAGTATTAGGTAGGTAGGACTTACAAGATCACTAAGGTGTACAATTAATTGCTTGCATTTCACCTATCTGATATGATTAATATTTCTTCCCTAAGGAGGATTGTTATTATTAAATAATTATTATCCATTAATAGAAATCACATTGCACAAAATAGCTTTTAAGTAGGACAATAGTTTTCTGCAAACAGATTTTGCAAGTGATTGGAATGGTTCATTGAGTAACCAGGTTAACATTTGTACTGTAAATTTTACATAAAACCTTAAAAATTGTCAGTTTTACTACATTGTGTTACATTTTATCTTCTGTATAAACTGGAACAAAATTACCCCCAAAATTTCGTGTACAACCAAACCTGCAATCACTGCCACTAAAATTATGAGATTTTTTTTTTTACAAAATCCATTTATCTATTTCTATCACAGCAGAAAGCATTGATTCCTTTTTTTTTTTTCAGTCAGCAGTGTAGAAAAACTCACAGCTTCATTTATCTTTGAATGTTGGTGGGAAATAAATAAAAGAGTTGACAAAACATCAGAAATAGTATGTGTCTATTTTGTATTTTAGAAGGGTTTTTTTTTCACCAACTTTCAATTGCCCCTTGTCTTGCTTCACCATTAAGCCAGAGTAGGTGGGTCTGATTGGTTCCATTTTCTTAAGATGCTGAATTATACAGCTAAATCAAGGTGGAACTCAATGCCTGGGAAGACTCAAACAACAAAAAACTCTCTTTCTTTCCGAAGAGATCTACTGTTGCCTGCTTTCTTTATTCTTTCACTATTCTTTCACATCTGACCTTGTGCGATACACATTCCAGTTGAATTCAGTACCTTCACTACTGGTTAGTGTAAGTAGGAGTGACAAAAGGTTTCAAGATATGTATAGGTGCTGATCCTAAAGGAGGCTGTCCACATAAGGACTATAGCTACAGACTTTAAAAATCCTATTTAAAAATATTATTTATTGGTTTTTAGTAGGAACATGGTAACTTCCTGGGAGAAATCATGCCCCTTCTGCTGGCTGACAGTGGTTTTCAGAAGAGTTACATGAGTTGCCTGCTTCTGAGTGGTTTTTTTGGGGGGGGGGCAGGGGGAGGTGTTTTGGGTTTTTTATGCAAATGGAATTTTTACCAAGTTTTGAAAAGAAATGGGCAGTCAGTATAGTATATACAGGCATTTCATTCACAAATATAATTGCTTTAGTAATGATGTCATAAATTGAAATAAAGCTTTCAGTCAGTGACACACATTTTATTATACTTCCTGTGTAAGTCCTTTACTATAATAATATGTTTATGTATTTTTTCCTGATTTTGATGTAAGGCACAATCTTACAATAGAAGCTTTGTTACATGTGGACAATATATCTGGTCATGTAAATCAGCTTCTCCTTTGAAAGGCCTGAACATAATACACTTTGGCTAGCATTTCATACAACTAAAGCTCCAATTATTCTTAAAATGCAAAGATTCATAAACTTTGGTGTATTATAGAACAATGTCCCTCTATGTCCCTCTCATTAAAAACAAGAAAGGCTGAATTCTTTGTTTTGCATACTCTCCTGGACAGTGAAGACAATAAATTATGTTCCATCTCTTAACATTTCCACATCTCATATTTGCTCCTGACTGTCAAGCTAAATGAAATTTGCTATGATAAATGTTTTATCTGCTTTCTTCATAAGTCAGTCCCAAATCTCTGACCAGTTTCGTTATTGAGCCCTGGAGACTTATAACAATTATTGCTATCATATTTTTTTCCTGTCAGTTTGATCTATCCTCCCAGTTTGGGCAGAGTCTGCCTTTCTGGTCATTTTGTACAACAGATATTTCTGAATTGAGGAGCTATATTACATATTATTTCTTTATGTCTGTTGTTCCTTTCATCCAAACTGTGCATTGGGCTAAACTGTATCTTTTACAAAGAGCTTGCTGTCAAAAGGAGCTTCTAGAAACACCTCATCTCACAGAGGCACCAGGCCTGTTGCAGTTCACACATGGACTACCCACTGCAACTTACTGAGAAAGTGACTGAAGTCATACTGGGTCAGACCAGAAAATCAGTTTCCAAAGTATTTTCTCTCTACCAGTGGCCAAGCCCACCCAGTCCCAATTGCTGTGAGGGTAGGGAACACAAAAAGAAGTTTCTGTAAACTTTTCTCCAAGGTGATTACTGTCACTTGCCAACACTATGCTGTCATCACCTCAGGAGAGCCAAACCCCAACTGGAATTGAATCTGGTGAGGGACATGGAGGGCAACATGAAGGGCTTCTGCAAGTACATCAACAGCAAAAGGAAAACCAGGGAAAATCTGCTTCTATATGGGACAGCGGCCGGGGTGTCAAACGACATGGAAAAGGCTGAAGTTTGCAATGCCTTCTTTGTGTCAGTCTGGAGCAAGAAAAACAGCCTTGGTGGAAGAGGATCCAGTTAGGGAACATTTAAACAAATTGGACATGTGTAAGTTCATGGGATGTGACACGAAGCACCAACAGTGCCAAGGGAGCTGGCTGATGTGATTGCAAGGCCACTCTTGATTATCTCCGAAAGGTCATGGTGATCATGAAAGGTTCCTTAGGACTGGAAGGGGGCATATTTCACCACTATCTTCAAGAAGGGCAAGAACAAGGATCTGGGGAACTACAGGCCAGTCCGACTCACCTCAATCCCTAAAAGGGTGGGCAAGAAGGTGATTGAGAGTAGTCAGCATGGATTTGCAAAGGGGAAATAATGTTTAGCCAATCTGCTAGCCTTCTCCAATTATTTTTATTTATTATTATTATTAATAATAATCATCATCATTATTGGAAAGACCATATCTGGCATATCAAAATAAAACAACTAGTGGCCAACCATTGTTAACTTTGCCACATCAGCAGCGTCTGTTCCTGCTCCCTATTCCCTTCCCCAGGAGGAGGGGGAGAAACAGCCAATGTCATCACTGTTGCTGAATGTCACTGTGCTGTCACCATTGTCACTATCACCCTTACTTCCGAGATCATTCCCTCTAACTTTGTTCTCATCTCCACGTGGGTGTTACAGCTCATACCTCTTAACTGTATCAACTACGTAGGTTAACAATGTCTATGTCTCCCACTCTATCCCTCTCAGGGACCCTCCACTGGCTTTGGCTAAAGTTCAGTTCTTGCTGAAGCTGTCATGGACAAGCCAACAAAACAGACTTGGAAAAGTCCTTTGTGTCTTGTAGCCCAACAAATAAAATATTATCATCGCTAGTAACAGGTCGCAGGAATTGTACTGACTTCGCAAGGCGTCAGGACTGAGGCTTGCCAGGACTGCTTTATCTGAACTCACCACGGCCTTCCTGGAGCTTTGTTTTAGCTTGTTGAGCTGTACTGGCAGTTTACGTAATGACCACGTGGTTATGCCCCATTTGTTTTACTTTTGCTTAGCTTTGCATGGTATAGCCACGGGTTTTATATAGATAGCAGTAACAAGTAGTTCTGTGTAGAAGTAAATATTTACAACTTAGTGATGTAGAGGAATACATGCTTGATACAATAGCAGAGGTCTTAAAATTGGGGGGACAGTGTAGAGGTGTACAGATGTAGGATGATAAGTAAAACAGACCCATGCTTACATTGCAGAACCCAGGGCTGTAAAACGTTCAGTAAAGATCAGTCAAAAAAATCAGATCTGGGAGCAGGAGTAAGGCAGTTAGAGGAGTAACAATGAAGAACAAGATTTAACATACATAAATGTTGCACAAATGGTAAATTTCAATGCAACATGGACTTGCAGACAGTGAGGAAAACAAAGCGTAGAATTTGTTAGCAAACATATAAAAATGACCCCAAGCAGATCCCGGAGTGAGGAGGAAACCATCAACATGATAAACAAACATTGACCTCCCAGCAAAGAACTAAGGACATAATGTGTTTTGGCTTTACCCCCTCCCCCCAGTCTGGACTGAAGATATCAACCTTAGGGCCTGGCAGGAGAGCAGGACAGTGACTATAACATTGGAAAAAGGGGTAGCTACTGGAAAAATGTGTGTAGTTTTAACTGTATTATTATTATTGAGACTTTTTCACAGAATAGTATTATTTTATTTTCTTTTAGCTTTCTTTTTCTATAATTAGAACTGGACTATTAGTAATTCATTAATCAAACTTTTAGGATTTCAGTTATACTAACTAAATCTTGGCTTTACACGAGAGATGTGTTTCTTTTTTGCCCATAGCAATGTTTTGAGTAGAACCCTTTACATTAACAACTTCCCTGTTATTAAAGAACCATTTCAGATTTGAGCAACCCGAACCACATGTACTGAAAAATTCAGTTTCAGGATAGTGACTTTGTGGGGATAACCCCCTTGTTCCAGAAAAAAGACTGGTTCCCATTTCTCAATCTGAAGGTTATTTCCAGGTCTCTACCAGCTCTTTGTTCTGTAAGTGCCTTAGATTCACAATAGGCCAGGACCATTATCCATTCATGCTTCTGGCCTTTGGTCTTCACATGGCACTGAAGGTGTTTAATGAGTAGGTGTTCACTGGCATTCCTAGTTCCAGTGGTAGCATGCTGTAACCTTCAACCTGTCACTTCAGACCTCGTATAGTGCAGCACAGCGGTGTGGTCTTGAATCAATTTTATTATGAAGGCTGTTGCTAAGGCATGAGAAGGGACGTGAGCTAAAGCATGTATGACAATAAAAGGAAGAATGCAGACAGAACTGAAATTGTTGAGATGGTGACGGTTAGCAGCTCGAGGATTCAAGAGAAAAACTAAGAATATATGAGACACTAAGGAAAAAGCAGGGAGACCGAAGATAGCAATTTGGGAAGAATGAGGGTCGGCTCATTCTGAGAAGCAGTGGAGGCCACCATTCCCTAGTTGTGTGCGACTGGCTGGCCACCAGGGACACCGTATATATCCTGATAGCAGAGGTTTGCCACATGATGTGGAAGATGCCTGAACAAGAGTGACACAGCGGGTAAGGTTATGATTCCTAAATGTCAGACATTAAAGCTACGTCCCTATCTTGATAACTGGCTGATAGAAGATGAGTCTTCTTTTCCCCAAAACAGTGAATTCCATGAACGAAACCATAGGAATCCTGAGTTCTCTGAACCACAGGATGAACGTTCAAAAATCACATCTAGCACACTCGCAGGCAGAACTCTTAGGAGCATTATCGAAACCTACAGCAGCTAGGACTTTGATCAATCTCATCTTGTCTGTATACACCAGCCACCATACATTGACAGGTCTCTTGTCTACATGGCAGTATGTAGTTTCATGACCCCTTGGTGCAAGAAGGTGACCCTTCAAATTTGTCTCTAGTTTAAACATATGTGCTCCATAGACATGTGAATTCACTCATAAATCCATGCACTGGAAGAAAAGACCTAAGCAGTGTATGGAAAGTATGTCCTTTCATGGACACTCCTTCAACCACAGCATAATCTTTCCTTCATGCATAGTTGGGCAGGGAGCACAGCCAGAAGAATGTATAGGTCAAGGTGTCTGTACTGTGAAGACTTGTCAATCATATGTTAGTAGTGTTCAGAAACTCAGACCGGCCAGGTACATGTATCCTGCATTTCTTCCAGACATTGCAATTTGAAGTACTCATGACAATCAGCATTGCTGTTGTCTGTTATTGCAGCAATAAATGAGGTGACCCCTTATTTTGCAACTAAAGAGCCACTCTTCAGAATTGGTGCATGGGCCACATCATCCACAATCCAAATCTACCTCTCAGACTTTTAGCAGTCCAGCAGATATCCTCAGCTGTTGCGGATTCCAATAACTGATGTACAGAAAAATGTCCTGACACTGAGAACTTGAGACCAGGGTATCACTGGAGTCACACTCTTCATGTCAGAGTCCATCAAAGAGCATTATGTTTTCTGGCTTTATAATCCATTTGGAATGACTAGTTGCTTTGAATGCGTACTGATAATGACTGATAGTGAATAGGAACTATCCACTGGCAACATGTATTGTTACTGAATGTCAATCCAATAAGTACTTTGAAGTATGAAAGTGACCTGATTGTTCAGTCTTTTAGACACTGTCAACACAGAAATCTCTAACTCCCTGACAGATAAATATTTTTTAAAATAAATTTATTTGTGACAAAAATATTTCACTTGAATTTCAGTGATCGTCATCTAAGTGCCAGGATGCTGATGCTTCCTAGGATTAGACAGTAGTTCTTCCTGTAAGAAGACTAAGCTCTGCCTAGTAAGGAATGCTTTTTAATAGCAAAAAGGAGTTTATCATGTTGATCTAGCAAAGCCAGTGGAGGATGTTTGTAGCTGGGTATTCTCTTGATTCAAGTTCTTCAGAATGAAGCTCTTCTCCCTTTCTAGAATAAGGAAATCTGGCTTTCAGTTGGTTCGGTAAGCAGTAGTATTTCAATCCTTTCCAGTGCAAGGTTACAGAACAGTATTCTGTTTTCCTCATTGAAAGTGGGGTTTTTAAGTCTGTCTAGGGTACACACTTTACTTTGGGATCCTATTCCTTAGCAGCACTTGGATATCCTTGCTGATCAGCATAGTCTTTGCATTTCTTTTTTTGCTGCCATACTTTTCTCTGAATGCAGCATTCCTGTATTTATTATTTCTGCAAGACATCTTTTGTAAGATTCAAACTTACTGGTGGTTAACTTCAAAATGTTTTACATAACATCATCTTCTGAATTCTATCAGATCAGCAAATTGACTTTGCTTCTTACCCCCCTCCCCAGTCTCAGTCTGCTGCTTTAAATTTATCCTGTCACATATTAGATGCTTGCAATTTACTGTATTACTGAATGCTACATTTGAAAGTAATTATTAGAATGGAGGTTGCAATTTAATTCTGACTGTTCGGTTTTATCTCGGAGCCTTTTGGGGAAAATAAGTAAACAGAATAAATGCAAAATTTCAATTACAATGTGAAGCCTCTTGAACATTCTCAGTGAATGATTTTATCCTCTTAATATGAAATTCATGTTAAACATCTGTGTTTGAATTTTTTTTAAAATGGTATATACTTAATAACTATAGAATGATATTGTATTTAAAGATATTTGGTTGTTGATTAGCCATTAGCATTTATCCTGTTAGGATAAGTTATGTAATTGTCATCAAAGTTGTGTTTGTTATTGTCAGTAATGTGTCCTGGAAGAGCCAAGTTTAGAACCTCTTCCACTCCATTGCTGATACTTTTGTGTATATATTTGGTAGAATTTAAGTCCTTAGTGGAATAAGAGTCCTATCAGATTTTATGTTTTAATCTAATAGAGAAGTCATGTCAGTTTTGCATAGTCATTATGTTCAAAATGTGGTCTAGTGCCCCCTTACTCGTTTATTTATTTATTCATGTTAGGCAGTGCTGGGGATAAAGCAGTGTGCTAAAGAAATCTTGATTTAAAAAAAAAATTATTTTTGAACCTTGAAAATATAAATACAGCTGGGACCTACATGTTTTTCAGTAATAAGATGAAAGAAAGGCAGCTAGGAAAACAGTTCAGAAATGTATCTTGATTTTAATCTTGGTGTTTTGTTGGTTTCAAATATTTTATGTTAGTAAATCTCATTAATCTTAATAGTGTGTTATAAAAAACACAGTGTTACCAGTCTGTAAGTTTTAATATGTGTTATTGGCACCAAGATGAGTGTACGTCATCATATTTGCTCTATATACTTATTTTTTCTTCCTCACTTTTAAGTATCCAGTTCTTGATATTTGTTTGGGGAAAGCTTAGTATCCAGCATTGCCCTTAAGAGGAAGGATAGCAAAACTCAGCATCAGTTGAAGGGGAAGTTGAAAACCGTAGACACGATCTTACCCCTGAAACCAAAAAATCTTAACAAACCCCAATGAAACAAAACAAACCCCAACCAAACTCCTGTTCTGACAGCTGCTCTGAGTATGGCTTTGTGTGTATTTGCTTCCCAGCTCTGCCCTGTGCTGATGTGCTGGGGAGCCTGACAGCCCAGGCACCTCTACCTGGGTGCAGCCAGCCAGAGAGGGGTGTCCTCAGAGCTCCCCGGCTTTGGGGAGCTCTTGCTACACGCCTTCCCCCTGGCTCTCTGTTGGCAGGGTGGCAATTTACAGGTAGTCTGAGGCAAGTTTCATACATATCCATAGTTAGTGCTATTTCAAAGTGTCATTTTCCTTCGAATTTTAAGCAACTTCTGGGCAACTGATTAATGTCACTCTTTTAGAAAATAAATTTTTGCAAAGTATTAAAAGCATAGAGATCACACTTCAAAAGAAAAATACCGTGCTTAAAACAGAAAGTGCACTTCAGCAGATGCCAGCCCAAATTCAGTGCAGGACAGGGAATATCTCCCAGGCGCACCTGGGTGCTTTTTTCCTGCGCCTGACCATGGGGATGGCAAAAATTGCTGTCTCGGAAGCGGTCACCATAAGGAGCTGCTAGTTAGCAGGAGTTTTTCACTGAACTTTATAAGAGGTGGTAAGAGTTGCTCTGGCCTGGGGATCGTCTGCCTTACATGTATTCTGAGGACAAAGCAGTTGTTCATTCTGTTTTGAATTTCAATTGTGGAAAAGCACTTGATTAAGCTAAGGTTTTTGAAGCTTGTTTGGCATTTTACAGACTGAATATTTCTTTCTGAAAATGTTCCTTTCCGAATTATGTTCCTAGGCTTGCCCTTTGTTCTTTCTCCCTCTGTCCTCCCTCCAGCTTTGCTTATTTTGTAAATGAGTACTTGTTTCTAGCTGTTACCTGTGCAGGACTATATTCCAGACCTTAAAGCCTTTTTCCTCTCAAAACCCTACAGCTTTATCCGCAGCAGTGACAGGAAGCCTGGCTGTAAGGTTGGGATGCGAGGTGGAGATATAAGAGGATTGAATGTGTTATGTGCTCTGACATAGTTTTTCTGTGGGATCTTGAGCAAATCTCTGTAATTCCTTGTTTCTTACTTCCTTATCTTTAAAATAGGGAGGTAGTCCTGGAGTTATTTTGAAGATTACCATAGCTTATATACAACAGTTTGAAAGTGGTAATCTCTTCCATAGAGCTAAATCTGTCTCTGACTTGGTATTGATGTACAAAAACATATTATAAGTTAGAAATCCTTACTCAGGTGCAGAGATACGAACACATTCATACAAGCTGAGCTGTTGAGTAACTGGGCAGTACTTGCTGCTTTAATCACTGAACCCTAAAACCAGTAAGATTAATCTAGAGTTCCATAATGTCTCCTGAAGAAAATTACTTCGGGAGTTAGAAGGCATTGCAGAAAAATACAAACACTGCAAGTTTTTTATGAAAGTTATTTCAGAAGAAACTTCATCACTAATCTAGACATATATTAGATTTCTCCTTTATTCCACTAACATTTAAAAGATAGAATAACATTATGTGCAACTAAAAATATATTAATTGAGCTTGTGTAATACACTGTTGGGATGTTGCATTTTTGTGCTATTTAATCACCAAAGCCTAGTTGCATTCAAAGTATGAACCACCCTGAAATACACTTATTCATGAAAACTTTGTGCAAGTTTGCCACTGATACTAGGTAAAAGTCTGCAGGGTTTTAAAAAGGTAACATTTTATATTTAATGTGGAGATGGGTGATTGCTGAGCAGAACAAAGAACTTCCTGCTAGTTTGAATTGGATTTGGATTTCTAATCTGCTAGGAAAGTGTAAAGAGAAAAATAAAATCATTTAGCATACTCTTTTCATAACAACTCAGTCTCCAAAAGAGGTATACGCCTTATGGTGGATCATATTGCTATAATCCTTTCTTTACATGAAGATCACCACCTTTATCACAATTTGTCATGATTATTTATGAATATTTATATTTATAAACTTTAACTGTTATTATGGTGTGTTTTTTTAAGTAAATCCAATTTGCCATGCAGGTAAAACATAATTTCTCTGAGATTTAGGTGTTCTAGAGTATTTTCTTTAGCCGATCTTCTCATTTGTAAGGACAGTGCTGAAGAGAAAATTTTCACAGGATCTGGGGGACTGTGTAAAAAAACCCCAACCCTGGCATGTGAGGCTGATGGTATAACAGCCTGTTTTTATAATTGGTTTTTGTGGGCATGTTCCAGATGATTCTTGTGAAATCCATTCTGAATACAATTTAAAAAATAAATGCAATATTCTCAGCGATACCTTAAAAAGTTCCTGTGCTGCCTTCAGCAACAGAAATGCTTTATACAGAATCTGTTCTTTAAAACATAATATGTGTCTGATTGATCACAACGTCATGAGGTGGGTGTGATTAAGAAACATCATGAAAACTTATGCAGACTTTATTGTTATTTGTAACTCTTAAGACTGAAGTTTTGTAAGGGCTTATATAATTATTTGTTACAGCTTTTTTAAGTAGAACGCTTCACCGAGAGTATTTCATTCAAGGCAGGGTTGTTTTCAGCGCCCAGTTGCCGGTGACTAGGTAGAACTGGAGGCTGCACAGAGGGCAGCAGAAAGCACCAGCTTCCAGATGAGATCAGCCCTCCCCATTCAGGTCCAGGCTGCAGCTCGTGGGCAAAGGAGTTGTCCACTGCAAAAGACTTGAGCACAGAGGAGACTAGGGATGAGCTAGTTAGAACAGCTCACCTTAATTAGACATCTAAATGGAAATCAACCATCAGTCCCTGAGTGCACCAGGAGGCTTTGCTCTGCAGATAAGGTCCCCGCTCAGCTCGTTGGGTGAGACTGCGGCTCCGGAAAACCTGTTCCTTCTTACAGGAAAAGTCGGATGAAAATCTGGCTCTAAACCAAAGGGTGGCTCTAAGTTACATTTACCAAACACGTAAAGGTGAGGGAAGGGTAATTCCCAAGAGTTTGCAATTTGCTGCAGTTGTGATCTAAGTTAGCTCCAGTTGCTGGACCTCCCAAGGGTGCTGGAATTCAAGGAAAATTCATGGTGGGAGGTTAGACGGATCTTTAGGCTATCTGTACTAAGCATGCTTCTGGGAATGGTTGCACCAAAATTGTTTGCAACTGGCTATTGACAAATCAATACTTTATGAGGCAAGCCCAGAAGATTCAAAATGCCTGTTCCCATTGAGGGGGCTGGTGGAGATAGCCAGCCCGTTCACATTGGGGAGTATGTATGTGATTTGAACACATAATATGAGAAACACTTGGTTTTTCTTCCCTGTTGTGGCACTGCATTTCGGTGGGAGAGAACTAGTTTCTGTTTGTGTTCTTGTGACAGATTGTACCACCATCATCTGTAATGCTACCATATCTAGGATCCATCAGTGAAATTCTTTTAATCTTCTCTTTTAAACTTTTACATTCTCCATAATTTTTTTTCAAAATAATATGTAAACCAGTTCATCTAAGGGTTAGAAACATACCAAGTCCTGTTTCTAATACTGTTGACAATACTTTTTCTTTTCCCATATCACACCAGATACGATAAATAATCTCTGCTGTACTGTGTAGGTTTAATGTGAAATTGCAAGTGTTGCTAATAGCATGCTTTACCACAGCTTGAAATTACATGGGGAGCTAGTACAGCAGTTACATTTTACTACCTACTTTGTAGCAACTAAATCTGATCATGATTTATTATTAATATAGCAAACTGGAAAATAGATGTATTTACCAGCTCTATATGCGGGTTTCTTAGGAAACAAATACTACAGTATGTAAAATAATTCCAAAAGGTCTGCTTTACTAGTCTTGAGGGTTGTATTTACCTAAGAGACTTAGGTGAAAGCCTTGGAGATACTTTGTTGCAAACATTTTTATCAGAAAAGACAGATATCCTGTAAAATTCAATTGTGTTTGTTTAAAATATAGGGAGGTACTAAAACAAATAGACAACATTGAACTGACAGGTAAGTACAGCCATGTGCTTGGTCACGAAACCAGTGTAAAAATCATGAGGGATTTCCAGAATGTACTATGTAAAAATACCCAGCAAATAGAAGATTTCAGTAAAGCATTCTATTGCATTTCACCTTGCCAAATCCTTGAAAATCTAACTATTTACTCTTTTCCATAATGTTTATTTACATTTTTAAATGTGACTGTAGCAGGTTGGAATTTACTGAAGTGAATAGAAGAATTGGTATCTCATCAGAATAGACTGTAGTCTTCTGAAATAAGAACATATATTCTCAAATCAGGAAATTAGGAAACTAGACTTTTATTTCTGTACAGAGAGAACTTCCATTCCTTCCATTTAGTCCAGTGCTACTGAGATCATTGGGAGTCTTTCCATAGTAGAAGATGATTGCCACAATTACAGTTAAAGTTTTATCAGTATAATTACTTATCAGCAATAAGATAATTATATGACCAGTAAATCTGAAGACAGTCTTGCCATAAGAAGTTATAATCAAATCAAACCAGATGAGAAATATGGTTTATAGTAATAAACAAACAAAACAGTGTGACTGAGCTGCATGGTATTAGGATAAAATCTCATATATTGACCATTTTACTAGAGGCTTCTGCTTCTTTTTCTAATTACTTCCTTGAAATTTTATCTCAACTTTAAGGAAGGACTCAAATTATACTCTTTGGGTTTTTTTTTTGAAAGCAATAGATTGAGAAGAGACTTGAATGAGAAACTAGAAACAATAGATAGCATCAGGAGAGAAATCCATAAGCACAGAAAAGTACAGGCAATTCAAATAATTAAAGGGTGAAGGAAAAAGACATAAGAAGAACAGGTGTGGGACCACTTACATAAATTGCCAAGTAAGTTTCTTCATTTTGCATTCTCTTTTCTTCTTTTGGGCATACATAAAGAGAGCAGGTCTCGAAGCTTAACCAATTACACTGAATTATGCTTTATTTTGGTCAAATACTTTGGTCTCAATACAGACCCCTGTGGTATTATTTCACTTGTTACAAGCCTCCAGGTAGAGTACAATTCATTAACCATGATACTCTGAGTCCAATCATCCACCCTTTTTTTTGTGCATCTACCAGTTCAACCATCCAGACCTTAATTTGGGAAAGAGTGTTGAAAGCCTTGATAAAGTCAAGATAGTTGGCATCCACAGCTTTCCCCTAGTCATTTTATTACAGAAGCATAATATGGGTCTTTAGGAAGGCAGTTGAAGACCAGGACACCTGTAGTAGCATTCTTTTAAATTCTCATAGTACTCTATGTTGGTTTGGAAACTGGCTGAAAGGCAGATTTCTAGTGCCTGGCTGTCGACGGGGTGGTAAGCAGGAATTCAGATTCTCCAGACGCTGGGGATGCCTCTGTAATAAAGCCTATACAAAAGAGGTTAACTTAATTTAAATGAAGAACTAGGGCTTTTGAAATTGAAAACTGACTAGCTTATATGTAAATGTAAGAGTACGGTAAAGTCAGCAACAGTGAAAGAGCATAATTCAGTGTAGAGTATCTGTTGTTGATGAAATCACAGAAATTCTGTATCCTTGAGCAAAGATGCAACAGGTCTGAAATCTTCAGTTACAGGGCCTCTCTATAACAATAAGCATGATGAGTTTATATTCAATGTCCCCGCAGATTCAATCAAAAATCACTGCATCCCCACTCAGTTTCAAAAAGGGAAACTGCATGATAACAAGATGAGCAAAAGAATCCCTACAATGGCAGTAAATAGCTATTCCAGTTTACCATGACAATCCCAAGTACAAATACAGTGACTCGTTATATCACTAGTCACCTAATGTGCAATTTATTATCAGCAGCTACAGAATATGTTAAGTATCTTAAAATGACATGTTACAAGTAACAGGATGGTTAGGTGAGATCTGACCCAATCTTATGCACAACATCGGGAACTGAAAATTATGTTATATCTTGAGTTCTGAAGGTTCTTCCTGGATGCAAATAGATCAAGACCTTTTGTTACTCTCTCCACTTTGCTTACCCCATCAAGGACTTTTATAAGCTAGTGGGTGCTTTCTAAATTACATGGGACTGGCTGCCTGGGATGTTTTGGACACTGAAGGACTGTGTGAATAACATTGCATCCCACAGATTATGCAAAGTGCACTGCAACTTGTGGTGTGCTGCAGAAGACTTTTGTGAATCTGTCTACAATGAAACCTTGCTTGTGAGACAAGGGCTGACTCTGATGAACTGTAGAAAAATCTTATGAGACTCAGTGACCGATAATAAAATGGAATTCAGGATAGATAAATGTAAAGTGGTGCTGATGGCAAAGACAGCGGACAAACCTAACTTGCCATTTAAAATAGATTCCCAATTATTGCACTCAGATGGTAGATTTCAGTTAGGAAGGAATGAGCCTCAAAAATGTAAGCTTGCTCATCACTGGCAGTCACACAAGAATTAGGGATTATTAGAAAAGCAATAGAGACCAGAGCAGAGAAAATCTTTAAGCCACTGTATAATTGCATGCTTTTCCAGAGGATATATGCTTTGTACAGTTCTCCCTTAGCATGAGAGAAAAGAATGATACCAAGTTGGAAAATTTAGGGAAGCATGGTAGTGGTGATCAAAGATATGGAAAAAGCTTCCACATGAGAATTAAGTAAGCTAGGACTCTTCAGCCTTGAAAAGAGATGTCTCAGAAAGGATGTGACTGAGGTTTATTGAGGTTTCATATGGGTTACATAGGAAGAGCAGAAAGAAATGATTATGCCCTCTCTCTTCTGATAGAAGAACCTGGCCTAACGATTTACGCTATTAGGAGTCACATTCACAATAAACAAAAGAAAGCAGGTCTTCATGTATTGGTTAGTCTAGCAATGGAATTGGCAGCCACAGGACATTGTGGCTCCTAAAAATATACAAAGACTTGAGACAAGACCAAAGCAATTACAAAACATTTTCTAATGTGCTTTTTGATTTCTGGCATTCAAATTAATTGAATGATTTTAAAACAAGCTAAGCATTTGTTACTCACTGACTATTCAGACTGATTTGCAAACTGAGTTCTGACTTGAAATATATAGTTGATTTTCTAGAAAGGATTTGAAGTGAGCATTGAGAGCAAACCTTTGCAAATTGTTTGCTTTTGCAAATTACTTATTACAGACTTCTGCAAATTATTAGAACATTCTTAGGTAACCAAACAAAAAACAAATTTTCTGTTTCTTTCTGCAAGCTTTACCTTCAAAGAAAACACACGGAAAAGCCGATGCAATTCTCTGACTGTATTTTCCATCTTTTAACAGTTCTAGTAATCTAAATTTAAACATAGCACAGAAACCGTTGTTATTACCTATTTAATTTACCTAACAAATGTGATGACATATTTCAGTTTGGGCTTTTCTTGGAAAAATAAACATGCCCTGAGGTCTAAATTTTCTATTTTATGTGTATTAATGTCTTTCTTGATAATCCTTCTCAAACACAATAAGATTGCCCCCAAAAAAGAAACTCAGATGAAAAGCAAATAAAATAAACTTTGCTTGCAACAGTTGAAGTTTAACACATACAAGGCGGGGTGACATACAGCCAAAATGGAACCAAATAAAAGAAACAGTCAGGGATTTGACAGGGAGAGAAGTTTTGCTAGTTTATTTAATCCAAATGCTTCTCGTCCTCAGTTCATTCTAAAATGCAGCTGTTACTACCTTTGATATGAAAAAATATGGTTGTTAATTAACATGTGCTGTAAGCCATAACAGCACTTCTTAATTTTAAAAGAGACTCTTCTAAATTACATGATGGATTATAAAGTCATTATGAAGCACTGGTGACTCAGAGCAGTTTTTCTACATGTAAGAATATTAATAATTTGGAGATTGAAATAAAAATATTCCTTCAAACATATTGTTTTGTTTAGCAAACTCTGCTGATACTGGTCTACAAAGTTATTTTTTGCTTTTCCCTTCATTAGTGGTCCTGTATTTTAACCTCTGAGTTCAGTAATGTTTTCATCTAGTCAAAAAATCCTTAAAAAAACATATTTGAGGTAAAGTACATCTTGAGTTTCAAGACAGTACTTTATTACTGTTTGGATGATAGTGTGGCAGAAGTAGCCATTGCTGCTCTGACTGATGAGTTGTGCTCTCTAAATTCATGCCTATGATTTAAAATTGCTACAAATCATTTAATTAAAGCCATATTCAGAGTTGCATGTACTTATACTAACATTTTGTTCAGTCAAGGGTCTTTTTATACTTTTTTAATGAATAATGTCAAAGCCAAAAACTGAGTTGAAACTTAGTAATAACTATTTTTTCCTGGAATTCAAAATTCACAGGCTTTTTTTTTTTTTTTTTTTAATAAGGATTTGCATACACTTCCCTTTCTTGCCTGGCATTAGTAAGCTGTCCTGGAATATACAAATCAGAAAAATATTAAAAACTGTTGGGGTTTTGGACTTGGTTTTTTTGCAGAGCTGCAGGGAACAGAATTAAGAAGACAGAAGTAAAAAAAAAGAAGTCAAATATTACAGGCATTTTAATGTTACAGTGTGAAATTATTTTTGTGGGCATTTATTTTAATAATCATTGGAACTTTGTTTAAGTACTGTGGAATAAAGCAAAGAAAAAATATTTAATTAGTAAAAATAGACTTACTCATATAAAACACTTTTTCTGAAACTTTGCTCATTGGTACATTTCAAGTGACATCTGCTTTTCTGGTTCAGTGTAAAAACCAATGTGAAACAGCAGAATTTCCTGTGAAGTGCTACAATTCCATCCAGTTTCCCAAAAGACTGGAAACTGGACTAACACTTGTCTCCCCTGTTTGGTCTTCGAGTATAGGTTATTCAGTGCAATTAAGACTATATTGCAATAATAAGCCATAAAAACATTTATTAAAGCTAAGAAAGGGGCACAGGATTTAGCCAGTATTTGCTGGCTGGTTATACCCTCACCTATTTTGAGATAGGTCAGTCTGAATTTGGTCTGACCTAATTTTGCATATTTGGTTGTGCTAAAGTAGTCTGTTTCTGTGCTAATATTGTAGTGGGGACCTGTAGAATTTCTATTGTTTTCTTTAATTTGTTCTTGCCAGCAACTTCTACGTTGATATTTCAGGTGCCAGTCTGGCCTACTGAGCGTTAAGGGGTTTTGTTATTTGCTCTGCTGCTCAGGAGTGGGAGCTGCTGCTGCTGAGCTTGGGGAACAATATTGCTTGTGTGAGTGGATATGCGTGAGTGGATTTTGCTTTCATTTTAATTTAGTGCTTGGTTCTGTCATTCTTTGAAGTGGAAAGCATGCTTGATGCCTTGTTGAGGTGGCTTGTGAAGCTGAATATTCCTTTTTCTCAGTTGCTGAGCATTAGGAATTGCTCTGGTACTAGCCTGTAACAGTTGTTGCTTGAGTTCTTATGCATACAAAGCATTTGTTCCTGGAACTGCAAATTTAGGATTTATCTGAGGGATTTGTTCCAGTCATATTAACCTGTTGTTAAAACTGGATCTTAGGTTTCACTCTGTGGTGTGTTGGCCCTGGCTGGATGCCAGGTGCTCACGAAAGCCACTCTATCACTCCCCTCCTCAGCTGGACAGGGGGAGAAAAATAAGACAAAAGGCTCGTGGGTCGAGATAAGGACCAGGAGAGATCACTCACCAATTACTGTCATGGGCAAAACAGATCTGACTCGGGGAAATTAATTTAATTTGTTGCCAATCAAATCAGAGCAGGGTAATGAGAAATAAACCCAAATATTAAAACACCTTCCCCCCACCCCTCCCTTCTTCCCAGGCTCAACCCCACTCCCAGTTTCCTCTATGTCCTCCCCCTGGGTGGTGCAGGGGGACAGGGAATGGGGGTTGCAGTCAGTTCATCACACCTTGTCTCTGCCGCTCCTTCCTTCTCAGGGGCAGGACTCCTCACTTGTCCTCTGCTCCAGCATGGGGTCCCTCCCAAGGGAGACAGTCCTCCACAAATTTCTCCAGCATGGGTCCTTCCTGTGGGCTGCAGTTCTTCATGAACCGCTCCAGTGTGGGTCCCTCTCATGGGCTGCAGTCCTTCAGGCACAGACTGCTCCAGCGTGGGTCCCCCACAGGGTCACAAGTCCTGCCAGCAAACCTGCTGCAGCATGGGCTCCTCTCTCCACAGGGCCACAGGTCCTGCCAGGAGCCTGCTCCAGCACGGGCTTCCCACGGGGTCCCAGCCTCCTTCAGGCATCCCCCTGCTCCGGCGTGGGGTCCTCCCTGGGCTGCAGGTGGAGATCTGCTCCACTGTGGACCTCCCTGGGCTGCAGGGGGACAGCCTGCCTCACTGTGGTCTTCCCCACGGGCTGCAGGGGAATCTCTGCTCCGGTGCCTGGAGCATCTCCTCCTCCTCCTTCTGCACTGACCTGGGGGTCTGCAGGGCTCTTTCTTTCTCATATTCTCACTCCTCTCTCCAGCTGCAGTTTCACAGGTTTTGGGTTTTTTTTTCTCCCTTCTTAAATACATTCTCCCAGAGGCACTACCACCTTTGCTGATGGGCTCAGCCTTGGCCAGTGGCAGGTCCGTCTTGGAGCCGGCTGGCATTGGCTCTATTGGACATGGGGGAAGCTTCCAGCAGCTTCTCACAGAAGCCACCCCTGTAGCCCGCCCCTGCTACCAAAACACTGCCACACAAACCTAATACACACTCACAGCTCATACTTATTCTTGCTTATTGAGAGAGTTTAGGTAGCTTTTTGGGGAAAGGGGTAATGGTAGGAGAAGCAAAATCAATGAGGTCACTGCCCTTTTGTGTCTTGGGGGCTTCTTCTTGGTTTTCTGTTTTCCTATGACTTACCAGAAAGCTTGTTTATTATTTGAATGAGGACATGTATTTTTCCCACCAGTTTCACTTTCTAGCACTCCGGGGTTCTCTTGGATAAATCAAGACTGAACAAAGGAGCTTTTTTCTGATATCTGAAACCTGGGGGATGTTTGTGTATTTCCCTTTTTTTTTTTTACATATTTGTTAATTAAGTGTTTGCGCAACAAGGACATGTGAAATCTGATGTGGTATTCTTTCACTCATGGTTTTTTTTGTTTACTTCAAGGATACACAAAGTAGTTAGGAATATTTCTGCTAATGCAGATATATCTGATGATGGATATCTGTTCATGTAGTAACTTTTTAAGCATTTCCTGTATTTTAGATCAAGATAGTGTCCAGATTTAAAATGAAAATTACATAGCTTTCGAGGAGTAATGTGACATTTTCTTTTGGCGTTGCATTTGATATAACTCAGGGTTGCATGAACTCCCATATTAGAATTTTGAAGGTTTTTCTTCACCGCTTACATATTATCAATTTGTCATGGGTATTTCAGTACGTTTTAATAAGTGTATTCAAACTTAATGGATTGTATGTCAGGATTGTTCTTCAGAATCCAGTGCATAGGGTTAGGCAATGCTGCACTCCCATTTTACTCTTGTTAGAAGCTGGACTGAGTTATACCTGTTGATTTAGAAGTACAGGTAGAGGACACAGACACTTCAGTAGGACCCAAAAGACTTCAATTTCAGATGTATATGTTGAAGAACCAGACATGCATTTTAACCAGTAAGTGATGGAGATTTTTTTGACTCCCAGATAATTCCCCAGTCAAACTGGGGGTTTTATGGGGATGGGGGAGGAAGCGTGACCAGTCTGAGCAGGAAGCATCTGTCCTGTCCCTCTGCTGGGTGACGAGACTGGTTAACCTGACACGGTCTTTGGTGAAGGCTCAGCCCTGGTTGCTGTTCGGAAATGAGCTCCCTGTTGTCTTGTCCTCATCTCTTTTACTGAATGCTGCCTACTGGGACTGAGGTGCGCAGTGTATCTGAGCCGTGACAGTTTTATGGTGTTAACCCGCAGGTTATCTGACTCTGTTCCGTGGAGGCTATGGAGTAGCCCGCACGTCCCATGCAAAGGAATCCTTTCTTGATCCTGGCTAATCCACATGATCACACCAAGTGTTCAGGCCCCTGCAACTGACTTCACAATGGACGTGTAATAGGGCAGCTCCTTTCTCATCTTGATGCGACTAAAAAATAGCAATTTTGGAAGCATCTGTCTTGTAACATCTGTAGCTGCCTCCTTTCGCCAAGCAGGACCATACCAGCTTCCCCTGAGCTGGAAGCAGCAATAGTGACTTGGTGATGATCACCACTGCTCTCTCTCCTTATGACTTTAATAACTTTAAAATTTATTCTTTCAACTTATGGTTGAAGGAACTGACATGTATCAGATATTTAATTTGTATTTAATTATTTTAATTAATTACTGCAGATTATTGTCTGTAGAACATAGATTGGTAATTATACAGTGAAGTGGTAAAACCACACACCTTTCTATATAAAATAATCTCTCTCTCTGGTTTGCAAAATTCTCTCAGTATTTTTAGCACATAGAAACCTTTATGTAACACTTTTCGGTTTAGGATGCCTATCATTTTTGCTCTTTTGAATTGTGAATGATTGCTTTGTAGTTCACTGACTATTTTATGGAAGTCTGTTTCATTTAGTGTGCTAAATGATGATTGCTGCAGTTCAAACAAAATGTAAATGGATTAGTTTCCAGGTCTTGTGGATGTAATAGATCAGATGATCTTCTAAATTCCTTCTGAACTTAGATCTAATGTAGCTCTGTTAAAGTCATTAGAAACCAAAGTGGACTAGTGTCTCTTGCTGTCTCCTTTCCCATCAGCACTGTGTACAGTGCTATGCAAACCAGCTCTCCTTGCCTGATGCAGCAGCAGTTGCACGTCATGCCCCCTTGCAGTCCTGTTTGCTTTCCCTGTTCAGCCTGGACTGCATCCTCCCTCATGTTTTGCTGCTTGAACATGTTCATTTAGAAGCTTTATCAGATTTAATAGGTTATTTTTGTAGTGTTTCTTTTTTGCTATTAGTAAGGGTGACCAGTAAAAGAACAGTAAAATGCAAATAATTTACCCGTTCTGATGAACAAGTTCCCTGAAGGTTGAAAGAAACTTCAGCATTTTCACTGTAGCGCTGTGACAATAAATCATTAGTGATGCCCAGTGTGCCAAAGTCCCAGGTGCACAGCTTTCAAAAACAACAGACACAAAACCAGCAGTATTTTTTTCTCATTCATCAATTTTGTGAAGCCAAATTGGCTTTCTGGAATCCCCACAGCAATTTGCAAATGATGTATGAAATCAAATATTCCTACCTGCACAGTGCACAGAGAAAAGAAACAAAAAAAATAGCTTTCCTATCAGTGCTCTGACATGCTATTTCAGTGATATTTGATATCCAGTCAGACACTGCCAAAAATAAGATACTAGTTCCAGACACTGAGAAAAATACTATTTACAAAAATCTTCTGCACATTTTTCTTCTTCAGCTTTCCTGTTTGTTCTCTCAGCACCATTAACCTTGATAGTTTTGTCTTTTAGAAAACATATTTGTTCATGCAAGTCTATCTTGATAGTTTTCAGAAATTTTGGAGTGATTTTTCTCTTCTTTTTCTAACTAATCGTGGCTTGGGGAAGTGTATGAACTGGATAACCTCTCAAGGTCCATTGCTGTCTCCAGTGATTCATTAAGATTACTCATGCATATTTTTTCTCCACTGTTTTGCTTATATAGTATTCAATTCCCTAGACATTTGCCAGCTGTGTCTGTAGGCAGAGTGAAAACCTTTTCAGTGTTAATTTGTCTTGTTTTCTATTGTTCTTGTAATTTTAATAGTAAAATTATAGATTTTCCTTTCCATTTGAAATGGAATATTCACTATAGAAGAGGTTTGCATTTGTATACTATCTCAGATTATGTAAAATTCTGCATATTGTTAATCTCTTTTGTACTTTTCTGTTTTGGTCACCTGCATCAAAGGTGACACGGTAGACTTAAATAGGTGATGGGTTACTTGACATATGATAGGTCTCCAGAATTTCTTATCAGTGCAGATGCTGTTAATAAAGACTGAGTTTGGATATGAAAAACAAAAATATAACAAGATAAGAATATTGTAAATGCTGTGTCATTAGACCAAAAGCTTACAATAATGAAGTTACAAAGCCTGTCTTTTTACACTACTTAGTCAGGACAGGTGTAATGGAACTTAGATATGACTTGTTCAAATTTGATAAATGAAAAAAAACTTTCCCATGGAATTTAAATAATATTTGATACTGCTTGTCAAAGATAATTGAAGGGTAAGACTTTAGCCTGAATAAAAGATACGTATATGTAGACATACCTAGGTGACAGGTGGCTATGGTTAGAATGACTTTTGGAAGGGCTGTAAACTCTAATCCTGTCAAGTGAAAACACATTTTTTCATTTGAGGTTTGAAAGGAATTCTTTTATAACATGTTAACTCCCTTATCTTCAGGTTTTTGTGCAACCATTTCCCAAGAAATCTGAATGCCTTTGGAAAGAAGTGCCAATGTAATGCATTAATGAAATGAGGCAACTCCTACATCTCATGAAATTGCCAAAGTCATTGGACATCAGTGGATGTCTTCTGTCCTTCCAAACAGTTGGGAAGTACTGTCTAGCCATTAGGGGGGTCAGTGAACTACTAAAGCAAATACTCCTTCCAGGCATCTATAACATTCAACTGCAGCCACCAACTTTATAGATCTGTGCCACTGAAAAACCTAATGAATTATTCTGCACAGATCTCCATACAAGCATAGCTGTATTACTTTCGATACCTGAGAAAAGTTGTTTCAACTTTTCTCGGGTAATTCTTCATGGCACCACATCGTACAGTGCAGTACAAAAAAAGAGTCTGTGATGATTTTCTTCTTGGAAAGTCCCTGTTGACCCTGCAGTATCTTTATCTCTTTTGCTTTTGTATTCAGCCTTGAGGGAGATGAAACATCTTCAGGAAGGAAAGATTTTATTGTTTGTCCTTCTTTTTCTTCAGGGTTAAAGATATTTACTCACACCTCTTAAGATTTTAGTGACAGAACTGTGTGTTATCAGGATTTTATGATTTTTGTCATCGTTTAACCCCAGCCAGAAACTAAGCACCATTCAGCTGCTCACTCACTACCCCCCCACCCAGTGAGATGGGGGAGAGAATCAGAAAAAAAAGTAAATCTCATGGGTTGAGATAAGAACAGTTTAATAGAACAGAAAGGAAGAAAGTAATGATGATGATGATGATGATGATGATAATAAAAATAAAAGAATTGGAATATACAAAACAAGCGATGCACAATGCAATTTCTCACCACTTGCTGACGAATGCCCAGTTAGTTTCTCAGCAGTGATCCACCACCAAGGCCAACTGCCCCCAGTTTATACACTGGGCATGATGTCCCATGGTGTGGAATACCCCTTTGGCCAGTTGGGGTCAGCTGCCCTGGTCGTGTCCCCTCCCAACTTCTTGTGCTCCTCCAGACTTCTTGCTGGCTGGGCATGAGAAGCTGAAAAACCCTCGACTTAGGATAAAAACTACTTAGCAACAACTGGAAACACCAGTGTGTCATCAACATTCTTCTCACACTAAATCCAAACCATAGCACTATACCAGCTACTAGAAAGAAAATTAACTCTATCCCAGCCAAAACCAGGACAATTTTATAGCAAGAACTTCAAAACCTGAAAATGAGTTAACAACAAACATCTATAAGTAAGAAACCCTATCATTAGTGGTGGGCCTTACTAGGCCCACTGTCCTTTAGAAACAAAGCATGATTATATCTCCTAATGTCTGATAAGGTATAATGCTGAATTAAACATGCTTTGGGGCAATTCAGCTCTTTCCTGGCTGGGTGCTTGATGTCTGAAGAGAAACTGTCACATGAGCTCAGCCACCTTCTGAGCATTAAGCAGCAATACAGTCTCTCTTCTCTGCCAGGTTTCCTGTTGTCATGTAGCCACTAGAAACCTAATGTATTTCAGATCTCTGTGCTTTTGGCAAATAGTGCAAGTTTTCCATGGGAAAACAAGCTAAAAATGTTTGCAGGTCAGACTTTGATTATAAGCCATTTAAAAATGTGTCATCACAGATCTTTATGCCCTGTTTTCTCAAGCTCCATTTTTTTTTCCTGTGGATACTCTGATTATCCATGCCTATGCAAAAGAAGGTATCCCTTTAACTTGAATCCCTAAATGGATCTTCAATTTGAACTCAGTCAACCATGCTTAGTGCAATTTCTTTTATCTTCTTGGTAGTAAACTCACCCTTCCACTGTGTATGGGTAATGGACTTTGTTTAAGGTGAGATTTCATATACCTGACAAATCAATAACTCAGATCAAATTAACCATGTACCTTGACATATGATTTCCAAGGACTAGAGTATCTTTCTTTACCAAAGTCACAAAGACATCTCTGAAATGCTATGTATAATGTATCTCACTTATAGCTCATTTGACCCAAGCCCACAGTGCCTGTTTGAGCGTTTTCTGCACTAAGCAAACTGCAAACAAAACCGTACAAACAATGTACATATGGTCTCTAAATTGATTATTCTCAGATCACCTCTTATATTCAGGTGGAAAAAGTCCTGACTCTCTCTGCATCATCACACTCTTCTCTCCATCCATTGTAGGGCAGATAGGGAGAAACCTGCTGAGAATTAATCCATTAAAATCCAGTTGTTACTTTATGTGGTAAGTGTAGCCCACATAGGAAAAAATGGTAGTTCAGGTTTTGACTGTCTTTAGTATGGATCAAGTGGGTTCAGGAAACATACTGTTTAATAGTAAAGATATTTATTTGCCACAGATATTGAAAGTAGTTCCTGCTGTGGTCTTCATGAAGGAGTAACCTTAACAGATTATAAATAGATGCATTTCTATAAAATCCCCCATAGAGGAACCTCATAGACCTCTTGGGGAGAAGAAAGAAAAAAGAAGGACACTTTTCATGCTACAGTGGCTTGAATTACCTCCCATTTAGTAGCAGTTTCTCCTTAACTCCTCTCCTTCTTCCAAAGGAAACCTAAGTTCTTACTGTAACCACAAATCAGTTGTTCACGAGAAGCTAGTTGGGGGTACTGGCACTTTTTGTCCAACAATTGCATATAGAACTAGAATCAGCTTGGTTTTGTCATCTGCTTTGTTATCCACTACATCCTGTGTTATCTATCTGCTTCCATCTCTATGCAGATAGAGATTTCTTTTATACACATGCCCACACCTGCTGTATGACTTCTTTCAGCTGGCAAACCCTTTCAGGTGAGGAACTATCCTTTAGCATATATATGCACATTATATAGCACAATAGGATTTCATTGTCTTTGCGTAAGAAAAAATTAAAGGTTAAAAAAGTGTACAAAGGTTACCCAACACTCTTTAGAAAGTGTATCTGGTAAAACAGTAATTTCTGAGCTGTAGGTGTGTGGGGATTTCTTGTTTCATTTCATTAATGGAGTGGTACAGAGAGGAAATTTTCACATGGCAGATGTAATGTGAACTTTGAATAGTCAATGTTGATTTTGCTCAACTAAAATTTAAGAGCACAAAGGTGATGCATTAACTAAGGTTCAGAAAATGGCATTAATATAAGAGAAAAAAAGGTTGTTGTGGGTCAGACCGAAGATTCGTCTAGCCTACTAACCTGTGCCCATCAGAGCTTATAGAACAAATGTCTAGTAATAAGGACAGAGCACATAATGATTTTCATTTGAATTATTCTCAGTTTTGAACTGGTTTTGGCTCACAAGACTTTTTGAACCAAATGTGGTTTCAGTGTGTTTTGCTTGCATGTAATTTTACAGTTTACCCTGGAGGCTCTGTAAACTTTTAGCATTCACAACATCTTGTGGCACTCCTGCATTGTCTGAGCAACTGCCTCCTTTGTTAGGAATCTGGCTTGCACTAGTTTCGTATTATGCTCCCAGTTCTTATATTGGAAGAGACAGTGTGCAATTTCTCCATATCTACTGTCTCTGTGTCAGTTTGATTTCATAGTCCTCTGTTCTCTCTCTCTCTCTTTTCGAGAGACAAGAGTCTTTTGAAGATGCCAAGCCAGTCTGTTGTTTTTCATACGGGAAGAGTCCAATGCCACTGAACATTCTTACCAATGTGCTCTGGGCCTTTTCCTGTCTTATTAGATCTTACTTTGGAGGACTTAAATAGCAGAATAATAATATTCTTTTTCATTCTCTATGCCTTTCCTAATAATCCCTAACATTTCATTTGAGTTTTTGACTGCTAGTCAGTACTGAGCTGCTGGTTTTACAGAGTTATCACAATCCCACAGTCCCCACCTAATCAGCTTGGGGCCCATCATTTCATTTATACATCACTTACATATGCACATTTCCCCTGCGCTTCATTTTACATTTACCTGTGCATATGCATTTCTGCTGCTGCTCTCTCTGTTCCAGATGAGTAAGACCTGTTTACTTGTCATGGACAGAATAGAGCACAGAAATCACAAACCTGGATAGCTTGTTTATTTTTTTTCCCTCCTGTCAGGCAGTTAGCGTCCCTAGGATTGAAAAATGCTGATTTGTCTGCTAAGAAGCCAGTACACAGACAACAAACATATTTGTATAAGGAACCGATGCTGAAACTTGAGGTTTGTTAGTTCCAAAAACACAGGCTTCAGACACCTGGCCTAATGTTTCTTCCATCAATCCTTTCCTGTCCTTGGCAAATCCTCAGAGCAATATCATGTACTACATAAAGTTACTACCTGGCTCTGGTTGTCACATATGCTCCAGATAAGCAATATATTCTTGGCTTGCTGCTGCACTTGATGAATTGTCTTTTAATTATAGATTTTTTCCACATTTCTGTGGTATTTATGTTTATATGTACTATTAATGTCTTCAGTAAGATTTAATCAATTATTTCTTTCATGATACATTATTTTATACATCTTTTCCCCTATTTTTCATTCTCTATTCTCTTGGAATAGTTTACCACTAATATTGTCCAAGGAACTCTGGCCAATTTCACTGAGAATTTTATCACTGTCATTCTAGCAAATTTTTTACAAATTGGTATTAAGAGTAGAAATTATTTAGGCGTTCCTAATAGCTTACCATCAGCGCCTTTTGAACTGATATTTACAGCTTTCCCTGAAGGCACAGAAAGATCTTAGTGGTGTTTACCATACTATTAAATTTCTCAACTGCCACAATAGTGTGTGTGTTGTGCAATGTCTTCAGGGAGGGGGAAAGAATGATTTATCAAGGTCAGGTCTTATAGCCATTGATTGATTTTTAGTTTGGGTATTAGAAAAATTGCATCTGTTTGAGGAAGTAGCTGCTTAGGTGTCTGATTCAAAAGTCTCTGAAAAACATCTATTATAGCAACTGGGCTCATCTTATATAAGCTGTTCACAAGCTATTTATTACATCTATTGAACTTTAAAAAATGTATACCACAACTCTAAATTTTATATGCAATTATTCATTTGTCTTCTCCCATTGCACTTCAGAAATTACTTTAAAAGGTATTTCTTTAGAGCTCTGATCTTCAGATTTCATTTCTTTGCACAGCTGTGGAGTTGATCAGAACCCCCTTTCATTCAGCAGTGCACACACAAACTGTTTTAAAATAAGGAGAACAGTTTTATTTGCACAACGTTCTTTCTGTTACATTGTAAGGCCTTCATCAAGCTTATTTCTTCCTGGTTTCCTTGTACAAATTTATGTAGTTACAGAATAATTTAGACTGGAAAGAACCTCAAGAGTTCTTTACTTCAACCTCCCGTGCAAAGCAGGGCCAGATACAAGGTCAGACCAGGTTGCTCAGGGCTTTATCTGGTTAAGTCTTGAAAACCTCCAAGGATGGAGGCTACACAGCCTCTCTGGGCAGCCTACTCCACTTTCCTCAGGTGCAATTTTTTTGTCTTATGTCCACACCTTACCAGCCATGACTTGTCCTTCCTCCAGGGACTGCTGTGAAAAGACCAACTCCACCTTCTCGGTAACAGCACACAGATATGGGCAAGCTACTGTTAGGTCACCCTGAAACCCTCTCTTCTCCAGGCTGAACAAGTCCCACCCCCTCAGCCTCTCTTCACAGGACAAATGCTCCAGCCCCTGATCACCCTAAGGGTTCTCTACTGAACTCGCTTCTGTTAATTGACATCCTTCCTGTGCCAGGCAGTCCAAAACTGAAAGCAATTATTAGATGTGCTCTCATGAGTGTCGAGTAGAGGGGGATAATTTCTCCCTTGGACATCCTGGCTGTGCCACAGTGAATACCACCTAAGGCACACTGCTGGCTCATGCTCAGCATTTACCTTTTTTCAGTCACTGCTAACTTTCCCTGACCTTCACTACTTTTCCAAGATGATAATGGCCTCTATGAAATTGTCCAGCTCTCTCAGCACCCTTGGATGCAGTCTGTCAAGTCACAAGGACTTCTGTGGGTTGAGTTCCCACACATGGTCCTTACCCACTGCTGGTAGTTCCTCACCTCCTGGAATGCTTTCACTACACACAGAGGCCTGGGAGATCTTGTTGGTGAAGACACAAGAAAGATATCAAGTAGTTCAGCCTTATTTGTGTTTGCTGTCACCACAGCCAAGTACCCCATAGAACAATACAGCCATGTTTTCCTTTGCCAGGCTTTTGCTATTAACACAGCACTAGAAGGTCCTGTTGTGCTTAACATCCTTTGCAAGTATCAACTCTAGGTGAGCTTTGGCTTTCCTCATACCACCCCTGGGTGTCTGGGCAATATTACTATAGTGCTCCCTTGTAGCTTGTTCCTGCTTCCCCCTCCTGCGTACTGCATTTTTGCATTGAAACGGTCTCATGAATTCCCTGTTAAACTGCTCTGCTAATCTGTTTCTTTTCCTGGTTATTGGGAGGGACCATTCTTGAGCTAAGAAGAGATTGCTTTTAAAGACCTGACAGCTTTTACAAGCTCCTTTACCCTCCAGAGGTGCCTCTCACTGGGTCACTCGTACCAGTTTCTTGAATAAGTCAAATTCTTCACTTCTAGAGCCCAGGGTCTGCAGTCTGCTACTTGCCACCTTCTCTTCTCTTCCCTCCCCTGGGGATCTTGAACTCTTCCATTTCATAGCCACCACAGCCAAAGCTGCCATCAATTGTTATCTCCCCAATAAGTTTGTCCTTGTTAGTGAATAGCAGATCCACCTGTGCATCACCTGCAATTATCTCATCCATTACTCTTATCAAGGAGTTAGCCCTGACACCTCCCCAAAAATCTGCTCAGTTGCTTGGCTCTAGCTGTGTTGCCATTCCAGTAGATTGCAGTAAGATGAAAATCCCTCCTAAGAGACAGGGTGTATGATTTAGAGACCACCTTAAGTTGTTTGGAAATGACTTTTTATGCTTTCTCATCCTAATAAGTGGTCTGTAACAGTCTCCTACCACAACAGCACCCTTACTGGCATCTCCTTTGATCTTGACCTAATCCTCCCTTGAGCCCAATCCTTACGGGGATGGGTGGGGTGAGTGTTTGAAAAACCCATTATCAGTAGATTGACTAACTGCCATTTGTATAATTTGAGAATCAGTCTTTAAAGACTAACAATGCACATTAATAGTTTGTAAATCTTGTGAATGCATTACATTATATGTTACTAGTAATCCTAAAACTTTTAATAGCATACTAAGTAAAATCTGGTATCTGTACAGCCTGTGCCTAACTTGTTTTTGGGGGAAACTCTGGAAAACCTAGTCTAAGCATCTGCCTAAAAATATATGCATATTTAAGTACTTTATTCAGTGGAGGCTTTCTTCCCTTTCTGCCATACACTCCTTTCCTTTTCAATAGCTCTCCTCTTTGCATTTCTCTTCCATGATTCTTCTTAAAATTTCAGAGAAAGAGACACAGAGCAGCATTTGGAATGACTATTGCAGTAAAGTGGACACCATCTATGTCCTTCTATGTCAAATTTAAAAGATGTTAAAAAGCTATTGGTTTTGGCAGTCAGGTAACACAGTGACTCATGAACACATAGCAGCATGACTGAATTTTATAATTAATAATACTAAAATGTTGTTGATAGTCTGAAGCAGCACTGAGTATAGTGTTTTGACATTGCTGCTTATACAAGATTTACCCATTTTGGTTCTCAATATTGTAAAATCATCTAATACACACAATACAGCACTCATCATGCCTTGCTATTTCTATTTGAATTCCTCAGCACTTTGTTATACTCCACATTTTAGGCCATCTTTTCTTGACAATCTTTCCAAAATTTAGGACGTCATTTGTTTACAGAGTGAGTTTTCACATGACATCTTGGTGATCTGTTCCATACATGAGGTGAGAGCAGAAGTAACAGTAGTGGTAGTCTTCCTTTATAGAATGAAAAAAGCCAATTTATTTACAGTTCTTGGGTTTGTTTATAGCAGTGAATTAGCATTTTGTTCCATGCAGGGCAATTTAAATTCACTTTTCTGTAATTCTCCTTTTTATAGTTGCAAGTAATTGCTATGTGAAAAATGAACACATAGTATAAAATTGTTAAATGAGTAATCTCATTTTAAACACATTTATTCTATTAGCTACCATTTATTTGAGAGGACTACACTGTGTTACAGTGTATACCCTGGGGCGCTAGAAATCCATTGGCATAGAGTTTTCGCACAATCCATTTATTTAGTTTCACTATGAATTTTAGCAGATCCTGGTGTTTTGTAAGTATGTAAGCTTTCTATTTTATGGGACGAACTTGACTGCCTAACTGCCTTGTGATTTAGTCATTCCATAACTAAGGAGATGAGAGACGATAACCTTCTTGAAACAAACAGCCTGAAACTGCAAGTTTCAAGACAATAGTGTTGTTGTTTAAGCCCAGCTGGCAGCAAAGCAAGCACCCTGAAGCCACTCATTCACTCCTTCCCCACCCCATGGTGGGATGAGGAGGAGAAAATATAAATAAAGAAAAGCTCGTGAGTCAAGACAAGGAGAGGGAGGGATCACTCGCCACTTATGGTCACAGGCAAAAACCAGACTTAACTTCGGGAAAACACAAAATCAATTTAATTTACTACAAATCAAAACAAAACGAGGATAATGAGAAGTAAACCCCAACCTTAGAACACCTTCCCTCCACCCCCTCTCCTTCCCACCTCAGTCCCACTCCTGGTTCTCTCTCCCTCCTCCCCTCCAGCAGCGCAGGGGGACGGGGAATGGCGGTTGGGGTCAGCTCGCCACACGCTGTCTCTGCGGCTCCTTCCTCCTCAGGGGGAGGAGGATTCCGCACTCGTCCCCTTCTCCACCGCGGGGTGCCTCACATGGGCTGCAGTCCTTCACGAACTTCCCTGGCGTGGGTCCTTCCCACAGGCCGATCTTCAGTCCCAGCCTGCCCAGCGCGGGCTTCCCCAGTGAGCGGCGGCCATCTTGAGGGGCCTCCACCCCCTGCTCCGGCGTGGGCTCCTCTCTCCCTGGGCTGCAGGTGGGCATCTGCTCCCCCGCTCCCCTCCGTGGGCTGGGGGGACAGCCTGCCGCCTCACCGCGGGCTGCGGGGGCATCCCCTCCTCCTCACTGACCTCGGGACCCGCAGAGGGGTTCCTCTCACATCCCAATCCCCCGACTCGCTGGGGGTTCCCCTCCGAAATCTGTTCTCCCAGAGGCGCTACCGCCGTCGCTGATGGGCTCGGCCTGGGCCAGCGGCGGGTCTGACTCAGAGCCGGGGAAGCTTCTGGCAGCTTCTCACAGGAGCCACTCCTGTGGCCCCTTTACCAAAACCCTGCCACACAAACCTGAAACAAATAGGCAATAGGGGTCTGAAATTGGGGTGTTCTTAACAGAAGTGTAATACCAGCAAATACAGGGATGGATATAATTAACTATTTCCTTGTTGTTTGTTTTAATGAACCTTTAGTCTCAAAAAATGTTGTATGAACTTGAGTTGCATGGTTGTGTGTGGCGTTCATCAAGAGGATTTTATGAGAAAGGGTGGGTTTATATGAAAATTACCTTCTTACACTTTGGAGACAAGAGGGATAGACATTCAGGTAAGATTACAGTTAACCACCAAAGTTGTTTTTTATGTGTGACAGCCTTTTTAACTTCTTTCTTCAGCTGCACTGGTAGAAAGGGGTGTTACGCTGTCAGTTGTGTGTGCTGCCCCTTCACTAGTGCTTTCTTACACTTCCACGGTCCTTTCAGGGTCTTGAAAAACAGCATTGCAGGTACCTTCTCCTGGAATGTCTGAGCCCGAGGGACTGATCTCAAACATTTTCCCCTGCACACAGCTGTACCACAAATTGCAGTTGTACCAGTATTGCCACCCCATAGCATTATTTAAGCTCCTACAGATGAGGTTATCTTGAGATATATATTAAAATGGATTAAGTTCATAATTTAAGCTTAAAATGATGAAAAGAAGAATTCCTATCTAAACATGACCTGGTATGCTGAAGCACAGTAATGGTCAGTACAGGCAGTATAGCTTGGCTTGCTGTACCACTCCAACAACGTAAAACTTGGTCAAGAAGTTAGGAGGAGTAAAGTCCTGTTGGGCATTGATGAAATCTGCTGGAAGACGAGGCAATGCATTTATAAAGAAAAACCTGTAACTAGTGCTGTCATGTTTCATTTTGATTTACAGACATTATTAAGGAATCCTAACTCAATGATGCCACAGTTTAATATCTCCTTGAGATATTAAGCCTGTGGTTTTGTCTCTGCTGAGTCTTCTGTTGTTTTTTGTAAAGTTCATACTTTTTGTCAAGAAAAAGAAACGTTCTTTTAATGAGCCTACAAGGTCATGATATTATTGCAAAGTTCCTTTTTATAAGAAGAACTTCTCTTTCTTAAAGACCAACTTCTTGTATATATATTTATTTTTTGAAAGCACAGCTGTGGCTTCACATTTGTGGCTACTTTGCAAATTAGCCATACTAATAAAGTGATAACATTGTTAACAAACCAGCAAATTTAAAATTAAACAAGCATACCCAAATATGTGTAATAAGCAGAACAAAAGCTATTCCTAATATCTGCTGGTAAAATTTACATTTGCTTTACCAAAGCAGGGTTGGGGCTAAAAGAATTGTGTCTATTTATTTTAATTTTGCTAGAACTAAGGACCACATAGGAATTAGGCAGGAGCCTACAAGATGTGAATCATATCTTCATTTTAGAAAAATCTAAACATTAGTGTTTGTTTTTCGTTTTAATACAAAAGTAGTCTCTTTGGACAGTAGCTGTTTTTCAGTTATGTGTTTATTTTAGGGCATTTGACAGAATGTTTTCCAGTCATCAGTAGTATTGTGTTCAGACACAGGAGTGTTAGATTGTTAATTAAAATTGCCTGATCCTTTCTAGGTCACTTACAGGTCATAGACACTAAACAATGGATATGTCCTTGACCCTCACCATTTGCACAGGTGTGCTCACTCTGTCTCACATTCCTGGCTAGATGATAGAAAGGAGGAATTTCACCTGTGGGCCTCAAGGTAAAAGTTTGGTTGTGGGTTGGTTGTTTTTTTTTTTTTTGTTTGTTCCCCCCCCCCCCGCCCTTCCTCTTACTGGTACAGAAAGAGGACTACCTCTAGGCTTTAGTACTCTACTTACAGATTCTGAATATGTTTTTTCTGGAGTGGAAGAGGATCAGAAAAAGATTCCAGGCTAGAAAGTTTTACTAAGATTCTAAATATTTTTAGATTTGCATCTTGGAAAGGTAAGTGCAATAAAAGCTAGAAGAATGTAAGTTTATTTGTTTCAGAGGAGGGGGTTTTGGTTTTTTTTTTTTCCCTTCTGTTTTTCAGATATGATACTGAAAAAAACCACATATTTGGAAATGGCCTACAGATGTTGTTAATGCTTGGCTGTATTTGAGCAACTCTAGAGTTAACTTCTTTTCCCCAGAACAATAACATACTCTGGTTCCTCTTTACTTTCGTAAAATGTGCTTAGGTTATCCATGATCACTGGCAAAACCTGAAAACAGCTATTTCTTTGTTTTGAATACTAGAATAATTGGTTCAGTCACTCTTTTTACTTTTGATATTGCATTTTATAAAATATTTAGTAAACCAGGAGATATCAAGAGAAGACTGACTTGAGGCATTGTCCTCGTTTCAGGCATGTAATTCTGTACTGTATTTTCTCACAGTGAATGAGAATTACACAATCTTTTCATATTTGGTTTTTAATTTAAATTTTTCAGTTTAATTTAATAATAATGCCCTATATTTTAAAGGGTTTTTATTTATTAATGTACCCTTGGTACATACTATCTTTTCATGTACAGTATGGCAGTTTCCACAACTTTAACATAGACGTTATATGCACTTTTAGAAGCAAATTGAAAACTTCTATGATTTTGCATAAGCTTTTGTTCTTTGAAATTACTGCTCTTCAGGTTTTTGTGGTTGGGGTTTGGGGGTTTATTTTGGGGTTGTTTGGGATTTTTTTACATTTTCCTACAGCTCTGGTCTTCAGTGGATCTTAGCAAATGTCTTTATTTTGCTAGAGAAAAAAATTTCCTTTTTTTTCTTTTGTCCCCTTCACTTTGCTTCTCTGTGGAATTTAGAAACATATCATTGCCACAGATATAGTCAGTCAGGCTCATAACCCATTATAAGTTATTATAAATGTCTTGAATGCGATCATGAAAGCATAGAATAGATGCATTCTATTTTCTTGGTTTGTTGGCTTTGCTATGTAAAGAGCAGATATTTCTCTTTTATCCTGGTTTTAGTGCACTACTGCAAAGATTAAAATAAAACAACAAAAAAAACCCCTTCCAACAACTTTCCAGAATCCTAGTTCCAGTTGTTCAGAGGCTTCTTTATGGAATCAATGAGGTTACAACTTCTGACTTTGTTAAATTTCACCTTGAATTTTACTTTTAATTTTACTTAAAAGGGGGGGTAATGTGATGGAACTCTGCTGTATTTCCTTATCTTTTCACATTTATTAAATTTGGATAGTTTATGCCTTTTAAGCATAGAGTTAACATTGTGATGCAGTGGAGTACCTGAATAAAATTAGTCTTTTATATGAAAAACTAAAGGGAGTGCTTACAATCATAAAACAACTCTAACGTATCATTGAGTTTCTATAGCAAAGCTTTTCATGATTGGATCCCCAGCTCTGTATCAGACTGAGCTATGCAGAAAGATTATTCTCACTCCATTGTGAGCATGCTTGGTTCTTTTGCTATGTTGCTCTAGGCCAGTATCATTTGCAGGGGAGCGTGAGGAACAGGGAGAGCTCAAGGAAACAAGCTTTTATTTCCTGGATAATCTCCGAATTATCCTAGCTTCATTAGGAGGCTGGGAAGGTGCTCTGTAGGGTGGATTGAACGTCTGACCTTCAAGAGGTATTCCCAGTCTCTTTCCTTTGAACACCAGCAAGGAACAATGGTCTAGGAGAGAAAAGTATAAACGTCTCAAAACCACCTTTGTTGAACTGGCATATGGGAATGTGGGAGACTATTTTGAGACAATCTGAGCAGCTTCTTGTCGTGGTTTAACCCCAGCCAGAAACTAAGCACCACGCAGCCGCTCACTCACTCCCCCCCCATCCAGTGGGATGGGGGAGAAAATCAGGAAAAGAAGTAAAACTCCTGGGTTGAGATAAGAACGATTTAATAGAACAGAAAAGAAGAAACTAATAATGATAATGATAACACTAATAAAATGACAACAGTAGTAATAAAAGGATTGGAATGTACAAATGATGTGCAGGGCAATTGCTCACCACCTGCCGACCGACACCCAGCCAGTCCCCGAGTGGCGAATCCCTGCCCCCCCACTTCCCAGTTCCTAAACTGGATGGGACGTCCCATGGTATGGAATACACTGTTGGCCAGTTTGGGTCAGGTGCCCTGGCTGGGCATGAGAAGCTGAAAAATCCTTGACTATAGTCTAAACACTACTGAGCAACAACTGAAAACATCAGTGTTATCAACATTCTTCACATACTGAACTCAAAACACAGCACTGTACCAGCTGCTAGGAAGACAGTTAACTACATCCCAGCTGAAACCAGGACACTTCTCTAGGAGTGTTTGATAAGTACAGTATTACATACACCTACATTGTTGAAATGGCAGATGAATGAGTTTTACTCTCCCTGGTAAGTGGAGATACCCCATTTATCTTTGGCATTTTGTCAAAGCATATATTAACTAGAGGCACAAAGTAAGTTGTGAACATGCTAAAGTTCAGGTTCTTCTAATCTACATATACCTAAAATATATTTTAGAATATATTTTAAAGGTATATAAAATATTTGCAAAAACAAACTTAGGAAAATTCTGTTTCTTCTGTGTTTGCAGTTAACTTGCTTTAATAGATTATGACAAATAGTATGTGTGTGTGGTGTTTAATACTTATTGTTGTAGTGTTTTGCACATATCTGCAGATTGTGTGCAGGCTTAAGATACTCCTTTCAGGAAGTAGGAAATGTAGAAAAGCAAAAGCAAGTTAGAAAAATATTTAGTATTTGAGAAATACTTGGTTGTTTCAGTGAGCAATGAATGAGTTTGAGCTACCCCTCCCAATGACTTCAGAAGTTTGATTGTGGAGTTTTCACAAATTTCTGTAAACCAACAACTAAGGAGTTACTTGAACATTTTTGTAGCATGGATATGGAAGTCGTATATAAGGTAAAAGGAACACAGGTTCAATGATGTCTCTGGCAGCAATTTAGTAATTGCTTAAACAATGTTGAAACATGGACTTACACCATGATGCATTAGGATCTGTTAAAGGATCTTGACTACTGAAGAGCCGCATAGCACACCTGTATAAAATAGCATGGAAGATCTCAATGACAATCTTGGTTCATGTTCTATCCTTGTATGCTGCTGACTGCGTGCTACTCTTATGTTCCTCATGTTTGCAGCAATTCAGCAGCACTTATTTATTGCTACTATTGTAGGTCACTTTTGGATTTTGGAAATCAGGTTATGGGGATCGTAACCTCCTCCTTTGGATTGCAGATATTTTATTGTATTAATTAATGTAAGGTTTTGGAGTCAAATTGACTTCAGAAAGTGATTTTTGTGGAAGAAGAATTTAATGTTCCTGCCAACTTTTTTTGCTACTTATAAGTGACATGATATGGGAGAAGTAAGTGAATAGGCATATTGCTGCCAAATGGAAAATGTTGCATATTCTGTGAGGGAGTCGTCAAACCTGAATATGTAACCTTTCTGCTTACCTAGCTTTCAATGATAATTATCTGACATACAGGTGAATCACACTGTCTTAAAATAGAATTAATGAGCATTTCCATTGAGGGCGCAATCTACTAGATTATTAAAGAGCATCTGTGTTCTTTCAATTATGGTAATTTCACTGTTTTAAATAGTGTTTTACATTTCCTGATGGGAATGTAACTATACTCAGCATATGCTTATTAAGCCACTTAGCAAACATAGTTGTATTAATAAAATCCAAGGTGTGTCATTTCATTCCATAGACTCAAAACCTGCAAAATACAAGCTCCAAATACAGGAACTGAGCCCCAGATACAGTGCAGCTTATTCAGGACAAGTCACATCCAAGTACTGGGAAGTCTTGATGAGTGTTTTTCATCCTGTATGTCACAGCATATTCCCAAGGGATTGACAGTAGCCAAGGAAGACCACTGGAGAGTGTGTATATATAGCTTTGCCTTGTATGTGGAATTTCCAAAGGGATATATCTACTCATTAAAAACTGTTATGAAACTATGCATCTTTTTGGTTGCAGTTGTATTTATTAGAGGTGAGCAATGGTTACACTAGTGTTATACATTTTGAGGAGCAGGTGGTAACAGTTTCCCTTGACCTAGAAGAATTTGAAAAGATCAATACCTTGAAAGCCAGTAGTGTTTAAGGAGAAAGTTAAGAGATCTGTCCCAGGAGGCCGGGGCCTATGAACAAGTCTCTTCTGTAGTTGTGTCCATGGGACAGAAACCCATCTGTGCCTTGTAAATGCTGGCTGGAGCTCGGTAATGTTAGAGACTGAAAAGGAGGGTGTAGTCTCTGGAGTAGAGGAAATAATGCAGCTTTTTATGTGGCACTTAGAGGCTGTGAGGAAGTGCTGCTTTGTGAAAATTGAAAATGCAGAAAGGTCTTTGGGTGTCCACAAGTCAGAGCCTTAAGGGGAAGACAACTGGTAATAAAGGAATACCTGGGAACTCTAGTATGTAAAAGATAGAACAACTGTATAAAGTTTGGGGATCTAGCCAAAATTTCTGTTTGTCTCCTGAGAGAAGGACCTGAATCATGTCAAAGTATATCATCAGTGGGCTGATGAGCTAATCCAAGAGTGTAGAGAAGATATTTTTAATAATATTTTCTTTGTTTGCAGTAGAATTATTATTAGCATGGTAGGTCTCTTCCATGGCAAGCATCTTGCTCTTCAGTTAGAGGCACAGCTGTAACCAGGAGGAGTCCAGCTGAAACAGATCTGCACAGCCAGAACTGTGCTATGCTCTAGCAGGGAACTCATCCATGTCCTAAAAATCAGGGGATGCAAAGACAAAGTGGTTAGCTTTGTAGTTTACGTGATATTTAGAAATGTTTCAATAGACTCTCCAGATATGGTTGATTTGTGATTTATTTTATAGTAGGTCATTCTGCTACTGCCTGGTGGCAGTTAACTAGATCCTGACAGCTTATTATAGAAGGATGTGAATATCACTGATATCTGGGATTAAAAGACATTAGGGCAGAGCAAATTAAGTATTTTTCTTTTTTTGAGACATGCATACCTGAATGGTACAAATTTGCTTTCAAATACCCCAGAGTAGTGTTTATTTTAAAAAAAATTTATAAGACTCAAGGGAGGCAGGTGGGATATGGAGTCACAGCAATATATGATAATCTAGGCAGTTATTCTGTATCTCCTTGTGGAAGTGTATTGCTTTGAAAATGTATGTGCCAAATAATTTTGCTTCTCAATTATAACAAAGAATGAACACAGTTATTTGTCAGATATCTTGCCAGATAAATTGAAATACCTCAGCAACTTTTGCATAGTCTGGACACCTTAATATCTTACTTGAAGGAGCAGTGTTTATTTGTTAGATAATTGGTGCAATTGAGAGAACCTGCAGAACCCAAAAATTCTATTAAATACAGTTGTCACTTCAAGAACATTCAAAAATTTTATTTGTTTGTCATGTCTACAGAGATACCAATTGTCCATTTTCTTGATACGCACAATTCCATCTTCCATTTTATGGGAATGCATTTAACTCATACCAATAAACAATTCACTTCAGATTGATGGATATGATGAGCAATGTTAAAGTGGCTGCAAAAGCCAAACTTAAGTGAAACAAAGTGTTCTCTTTAGTGAAGAGCCACCACTAACTATATTATAGGAGATGGTTATCTGTATTATGAAAGATGTTAGTACAATCCCTCTGTTCTTCAATGAACTTGAAAAATTAATTTCACTTTCAAGAATAATACTAAATTTTGCCCATTTTATCCTGAGCTTCATAATACTAAATAACTTCTTAAGAAATGGCAAAAGATTTTTAACTTTTTATTGGTTTGTGGTTTTTTTTTTATTCAGGATGTAAGCAGATTTTAGATTCTACTGATACACTGAGTAGTTGGAGCATATTATGACAGCTATTTATTTAATGTAAAAAGATGTAGTGACATTCACAAAATTACAGGAGAGGTACACATGGATATAAATCTGACACTAGGTATTTTTTTAAAAATCATTTGGGTTTGGCCATTAGCAAAAGGATTCTGGAGATAATGTGTCAGTTCTTGCTGTTTTCATTTCATGTAAATCCAAGGAAAACAATTTGGACTTCTTGTGTGTGATGCAAACCAAACTTTACCATTCCTCACTTATTCTTGAGTCAGACCAGTAGATTCATCACTGAGCATCAAGAATTTTTCCTATCTTACTACATACAGTATACTTCCCTCTATGGCAGTCTCAGCATCCTGCTATAGCACTCCCAAAGAATGAAGGAAAAAAATCTTCCCACAAGCCATTTTGTAGTTCTTATTGCTAAGCATTAGTTTGACTGCCATATTAGATGGGAGTATTAGTTTGAAAAAACTTTATTACAATCTGGGACAGCTAGAAATCATACATGTTTCTTATGTACGTGTTTGAAGTTGTCCTGGTTTTGGCTGCGATGGAGTTAATTTTCTTTCTAGTATCTGGTATAGTATTATGTTTTGGATTTAGTGTGAGAAGAATGTTGCTAACACACTGATGTTTCCCATTGTTGCTAAGTAGTGTTCAGACTAAGTCAAGGATTTTTCAGCTTCTCATGCCCAGCCAGCAAGAAGGCTGGAGGGGCACAAGGAGTTGGGAGGGGACACAGCCAGGACAGCTGACCCAAACTGGCCAAAGGGGTAGTCCATACCATGGGATGTCATGTCTAGTATATAAACTGGGGGAGTTGGCCTTGGGGGTGGATCACTGCTGAGGAACTAACTGGGCATTGGTCAGTAAGTGGTGAGCAATTGCATTGTGCATCACTTGTTTTGTATGTTCCAATTCTTTTATTATTATTGTTGTCATTTTATTAGTAGCAGTAATATCATTATTATTATTGCTTTTGTCCTTTCCGTCCTATTAAACTGTCTTTATCTCAAACCACAAGCTTTACTTTTTTTTTTCTTTTTTTTTTCTCTCCATTTGTCTCCCCCATCCCACTGGGTGGAGCGGGGAGTGAGCGAGCGGCTGTGTGGTGCTTAGTTGCTGGCTGGGGTTAAACCATGGCAGAAGGCTACACTTTATAGACAAGAATGTCAATTTAGGTCACTTGCAGAGATAGTTAAGGTAAGACCATTGAATAAGAAATAATTCTGTCTCTGTGGTTTCATCATCAAATTATCATGAGTGATGTATAATTCTAATCAAATATTAATTTTAATAGTGAACTAAGAGTGTCAGCTATATGATGGTCTTTGAGTTAATCAACCAGGGTTTCTTTCAGTAGACACTGAGAGCAAATGATTATTCAAATTAAGATAGTAAGTGTAAGATTCCTTTAAAAAAAACCCCTAAAACTCTACAGTTGTTGGTGTGGGGGTTTTTTTGGTAGCTTTAAATATTTATGCCATATAGGGAAAATATGAGATAGCATGAAGAAAGGACAGCCTTTTCAGTTTATTGAACAAGAACTTATGCATAGTTTATAGACCATATTTTTTTCTGAGGTAATTAAGTCAAAATCATCTTGACACACCTGAGTCACCTGAACACAAAAGAAAATGCAGACCTTGTCATGTGATACACTTGAAATGTCTTGGTAATCTTCTTTTGGGGATATTTTTGTTGTATGAACAAGGTTATCAAGCAGTTTTAAACTGCATAGTGGAATGTATGCAAATTGATAAAATACATTTATTAGAGATAGTCTTTGACTTGCATATCATGGGTAAACTCTTTCTATAACTAAAAAATGGGAACAAACTGCTTATCCCATTTAATTCAGAAGAATTTCCTACACTGTTATTAAGTACTTATTTTAAGTAGTGTCAGATGCAGTACTATGAGTGCATGATGCAACAGACTTTGGATTAAAGTTCTTTAAATGGCCTGGCAGCGCAGGGGGGGGGTTCAATATGCATCGTCATTTCCACACATAAAAGCCTTGTTTACTGTATTTACCTGCACTGGAAGAAGACTTACCCATTGTAGCCTCATCTAGCATATATTCAAACTGATTGCAAAACTTCAGTACGCATTGGATTTTTCCTTCAAAGGAAAGGAAATACCTGCCAATCATTTTAAGTTAGACTTATAAAAAATATCTATCCATACGCAGGAAGGAAGACCAGCTGAGGTAGTTCAGCAGTGGCTCACTGTAACTCATCTTGCTGTAAATGTACTCCTGATATTCTAGTATCCCCTTAACAAAGTCATTGCCTCTCTTGCCTGCTTGCATCATTCTGTCCTCATAATGGTGGCGCTGTGTGTGTTTTTTGGTTTTGTTTTTCTCTGTATTTTGACTTTTGATATCTAGATATGCAGTAAATCTTTTTTAAGATAAAACATTTGTTCAGCTACCCCTATTTTATTGAAGAAGTTGTCGGGAACTAAGGAGTTATTTTACTGCTTTTGGAGAATCGCCATAGCCTACAAAACCACGGAATATGTGTTAGTTCTGTTCATTTCACTTTTGTGATGCTACTGTCAAAAAAGCACTTAAAGATGTAACAACTTGGGAGCATAACTTCAAATGTAACTGAAGCGGCTGCTGTTAGGTAGGCTTTTTCAAGTGTTTCCTCTTAAACTTTTTAAATTTTTTTTTTTCATTAAGTAGCCCAGGGATAATCCTGCACTTAAAAGCCCCTTGGGATTCACAAAAGGTGGTTTTTTTCTGCTTCCATACTAAAAGGCATGCTCTGAATATTGCTTAATATATGTTGACAGAAGAATTCCTTTACAACTTCAAACTGTGACCATTTTCCCATGATGCTGAGCAACAGATTTCTCCTTCTTCCTCTCTATACAGTTTTAATAGGACTAGAAAACTAAGGGTGAAAAATACTTCTTTCATAACGTAACTCAAATCCCAACTTTCATGTCCCAGCAACATGTCCCTCGCCCATCTATTCCACCGTGCAAAACCGATTCAAGATTAACTGAGCCAGAAAAGGAAGAGTGAGCATAGCTATAAAGTCTGGTTAAGACTTTCACATGAGAGGAAGAAACTTGGTTTCTCTTTAGGGATTTTTCTCTCTCTGTGTGGTGTTTTTTTAAATTATTATTTGTTTTAATGATTCTCTAATGTCTGTGTTACGGACTGTTACCCTAGATATGGGAGGAGAAATGTTTTTGAATCAGTTGATCAAATTTGTAGGTTAGAAAAACTATAGTGGAAGGACTTGCTGGGGAAAAAATGGTAGGGTGAAAAAATGTGTAGAATGTGATGGATACGAGAGATCCAGCACCAGGTGAGCAAAGTGCTATAACTGAACTTGGAATGGGAATACGGATGCTATCCCAAAAAGAAAAGAGAGGAAAAAAAAAAAGATCTGTCTAAAGTGGATGATGCTGTTGGAATATGACCTGTATGCCTCTGAACATCCACCACTTAAAAGTAATATGGGATTTTACATATTTTTACTAATTCTTGATAGAGTTTGCCTAGTCTTCATTTCTCTAGTAAAAATCTTCTGGTTTTCTGATCCTTTGTACTTACAGCTTCTAGCTATAAGCAATAGTATTAGCAAGGTAGCTGATTAAATAAATACTCACAAGTGACTACTGTGGGTTGATGGCAAAGCAGTTCCTAAGACAAAAAGTCTGTTAATGGGTTTGCCATGTTAGACGTTCATTGGTTTGCAAGCATTCAAACATCCGATATTTCTTATCTTTCTGTCAGTGAATTATTCCTGGAATGCTGGGAAAATTAGTATGAAAGCAGAGCAAAGCAGCATGCTGTCTCTAACTAGCAAGGTGACAGTCCTGATGAAGTTCAGGACCACAAATCCTTTTCAGAATAAGGAAGAAAAAATTGTTTAATATTCAAGCTGCATTTGCATTAATTATAGCAGTTTAATTTTTATACAGTTATAACTAGGTTTTTGTACAGTAAAGCAAACAGAGCATCATTCTCCTGGATTAATACTTAGCAATGTAAGTGAGGTAGATGGTTAATAAAAAATAAGAACCAAATATATTTTTTTTAGATTTTTCATGGACCACTGAACATACATAATCTTCGAACCTGCAAGACAGTATAATTTAGTATCTCCATTTTACAGCTGGTTAAATTAAAACATTGGGAAGTGATGTTAGGGTTCTTTCATGAATTGCTTCACCCACAGAGTACTGGAAGCAATAAATCACTTTTATTAGTGATAAAATGCTGAAGTTTATTATAATCACAAAAGCAGTTTTATGCAAGGACAGTTTATCACTGCAAATATTGTCGTACTATATGGTGATATAAAACAAGTTATGAAAATTAGAGAGGGTTGTTTAGAATGCTGAGGAACTAAAAATATGTTGTTGGTTTTTTCTTCCCTTAAATGCGATATGGTGAATATGAAATGGAAGCTTGTTGTGAGCAGGTCCACGGGGCTAGAAGAATCCTGAGTTGGAACAATTGAAAAGGGGAAGCAAGCTTCCTCAATGTTTGCAAAGCTACTAGCTTTGAATTTGTCTCAAAATAATTTATCAATGGGCTTTTTGTTACAGAGCTCATTTGTGGAACTAATAATCTAGTATTATAGATTTATCTTAACGTTTTCTAAATATAAAAGAATCTTTATAGTTTTTATCTTATTTTTGCAAGCTAGCCTAATGACATTAACAATGTTAAGCCAAGGTTGCTTTTAGAAGATCAAATACAATGCCTAAAACAAGTTTTTCGAAAAGGAAATGGCCTTTTTGAAATGTTTCTTCATGTGTTGTGGTAGTACTATGATGTTCTGAGGTACGAATGATTTTGTATCTTCCTTTATTATCACTCTCCCCTCCCCCCCAATTCAAACAAACTTTTTAACAACAGGAAGATATGATTTTCATGCCTGATTTTTTTTATTTATTTATTTATTTGAAACTGCAGCAATATCATATACTGTGTGTGTCTAGGAACTCAAGTGTGCCTTCTGGCATGTAGTCCATACTGAAAACAGTACTTAATACTTTTGGAGCCAAATAGTGTAAGAGTATTTATTTCATAGCGTTCATATTAAGATGGCAAAGAAGTTTAATAAATAGGGAGAGTCACCATGGAAAGGAAATAGGACATGAAATTTTGACACCTAAACAAGAAACTAAGAAATTAAGAAGGTGAATGTCTTTGCTGTATAAATGACTACATACTGGGGAACTGAAAAATAAGGGGATGGTATGCATCTAGCTGCTTTTTATAGGAAAAACAACTAAAGCTGCTCTTCAGTACTACTAAGACTTTTTTGAATTGTTATAAAGATTGTTTCCACTAAACCTAGGTATGTGTGACAAATGGATCTTGCTAGATCTCTACAGCAAAGTAAATCGTTCCTTGCTCTCAGACATCGTTTTGTATCTCCAATCCAATATTAGTTTTCCTTTTCTTGTTTGATCAATGTTGTTGAGTTCTGCAGCATTTTTTTGAATGTCCCTTGGAAAGGGTAGAATCTCTAAAAGTTTTGTTGTGTCTGAATGTTAAGTGTCACCTTACATGTTCCTATAAAGAAACATAGCTTAGTGTAGTATTATGTTTTGAAATTTGTTCCTTCAATACAACTTTACATTTGATCATCTGATAAACTACGTTACAATGGTTTAATTTTCAGTGATTCATTGCATATCAAGAACACTGACTAAAGCAGTACACTGGAAACTTTAGCTGCTATTATTTTTGAGCTTTTGATAGGTATTAATATGTATTTTGTCTCATTAATCAGACACTTAAAACACTCAAGATGCATGTAAACTTGAAAAGAAAAGCATATAAGAAGCAATAAAATATCAGTATCCAAAAAACTGACAGAAAATGAAAGTACAAATAGACACACTGGCAACATTTATCTTGAGTTCTTCCATGTATTACAAGAGTCATGAAATTGTGCTTGGAAGTTGCTGGTAATGACTAGACAGATACAGCTCCACAAAGTCCCACAGGGACTTCCTTTCTGTGCATGAAGTCCTGTTTCCCATAGTATCTAATACATCATCTTCTAATGACAGTGCAGTTGACAGGTTGCACGAAAAGAATCTATGGAAGGAGTTAAAATCAGAAGTGATAGCCATGAAAGTTTTTCTCAAGCATGGGACTGACTGAAATGAACTCATTGACTCATCTTTTCTTTCTACTAACAGTCAATTCTGTAAAGCAAGTCTGTACTGGGAGTGGAAGGGAAAACTAAGGATGTTGTGGAGGCCACAGTCCACCTTCCCTTCTGTGATCACATCCACCACAGCAGTGTGTTCTCTGTGGAGCACATGGTATATAATATCTGATCACTTTACTCTTATGCAGAAGTGTAGGTGTGGAGATTTTTCTCCACAGAGCTGCTATGGGCCTTTTAAGAACCTGACATATTGAAAAGATTAAAGATGCTTGATATCATGATGGAGTGAAGTTTTCTTTCTAGGACAAATGGAGAATGTTGGCTTTAGTTACAAAATGTATCATGTTTTGGTGCATTTGTATAAAGCATAGCTCAAACTTGAATCTAAAGCCTTAGAAGTGGGGAAAAGTGAACTGATATGGGAACATGTTGTCTATTCTTCTGTCTAAACATGTAAATTGCCATAAAATAAAAACCCACAAGCAACGTGGTTCCCAAGACATTTGTTTTAAAATCTTCTTCTCCTTGATGACATTGAGCTTCAGCATTTCTTTCCTCTGTTTTCCCCTTTCAGCTATAGGCTGAAGAAGTAAAAGTGAGAGGGGTCTATTTTAAACTAAGGAAGAAAGAAAATCAGTGGAAAATTATTTAAAATAATGTAATTTTAATTGTGGCAGTAGTTATGTGACAAGATTGTAGTTCATGTCAATGAAAGCTATTAATCCTGGAAACGTAGTGTTAGCTGTTTGATAAATTATTGCTCAAACTGGATTATCATCTTGTGAAATAGAACAACCCTCCCATTATTTTTTTGCTCACCAGGAAACTCAGTAGCCTATAATCCAGTGCCATAAGCTAGAACATTTACTGTATATATATTATATTCACTGCAAAGCAGTAGTTTCTTGGAAGGGTGAGATTTGGTTTAAGGCAACAGATTGACAAGACGAATATAACAATTAGTAGATATTTTATACTTCACTGATTTTCCTGTCTTGTAACGGAGGTCATTGCATTGCAAACTTCTTCAAAAGAACAAACCGGTGCTTTATCCCTTGCTCCTGCAGAGATAAGTTGTTCTTTGATGCTATTACCAAATACAGAAATATTCCTCTTTTAAAATGTAGATTATTCTCCTTTCCATCTCTATATTGTTACAGACTTTGCCTGTTGTAAATGAAGTTTGACTATGACTCACTAAATTAAAAAATCTGCTTTATCTCAGTTATGAAATAGTTAAACTGGTAGTCTCTTACTGTTAACACTGTGATCTAGAAATGTAAACAAAAATACCTTTATTGCCATTAAAGATGATTCTCCAGTTAGCACTGGAATTAACCCATCATTTCTGTCCTTTCATTCACATGTTAGAAGGATGTAAAACATGAAGGGTAAAGGAATTTAGTTATTTGCATTTTAATGGGTAAATAACTGTCTTTCTGAATATTTTTGACTGTAAAAATAGTCTAGTGATAATTACCTATTTTTTACATGTGTTGTATATGAACTAGGGATAAATAGGTTAAACAGTAAAATTGAATATGTATGGAGTGCTGTTGGTCTATAAATATAGAAAACTAGTCATTATTACTAAAGATGTTTATTAAATTCAGAGGTGGATAAATAATGAAATAACAAATAGTAGCTTATACATTGATATTTTCTAAATTGTATTTCTCTCCCTCTTTCTTTTTTTTTTTTTTGTTAATTCTGTTGAGGACCTGAACCTGTTTTGTCTCAATCATGTACCTACTATGTGGTCTGTCTCTGAAAAAGAAAGGGGAGAAGGAAGCAGTTATAAAACAGTTATAATGGATTAGTAATCCACATAGAACTTTGCTGTTCCCTCATAAAGAAGTTGTGCGTTGTGGTCATAATACCTGCCATCTAGTTAGGGTAGGTCGCTCGCAGTCTAACTGAAGAGTCAGACGTGGTAGTTCCTGGCTTTTCTCCACTGGAGTTTGTGCCTTTAGGGTAAGTGTGCTCCACAGACCACTTTCCTTATAGGCAGCATAAATGCAGACTGAGCCCTGCTCACTTAGAAGTCCCATCTCGCCTTACAGCAAACCATAACAGGGCTACTAACTGGAAGACCTTGCACCATCCTGTCTATCTGATGCGATGTACAAGTGGCACACATAGGTAGGTGGGATCGGTGGCTGTGCTAGACCAAGCACAGGGTGTCAAGTTGTCCATGTGCAGGGTATGCATCCATAGGGATTATGCCCATGTCTGTGTTCCATGATAACCATATTCAATTCAGAGCTGCCTTTCCTTGCGGCCAGGTGTGTGGGTGCTCCAGAGGGAGCTGGTGTGAATGGATGATAACCTTGGCCTCCAGCCCATACCAGAGGCTATTCCTTCAAAGCTGTGCAAATGAATCTGCTAAACCTCTTTCTTAATTTATCCTGATTTTTTGGTTTGGGATTTTTTTTTTTTTCTTTCTTTAGTGCTATTGAATTTAGCCAACTAATTTATATTTATATTATTTCCTTTCATGGTGAAGTATGTGTTTAGTAGTCAATCTTAAGATTCAGGATTAACTTTGCATAGCATGCAGCTTACAGAAAAACCTGAATTTCAAAGATGAACTTAGAGTTTTATATGTGAAACAAGAAAATTCCCACTAATTTTCTTTTCACTTGATTCTTATGTATAGTATTGGTGATCTTGATTAATTTTGGGTTGTAAGTCCTGGAAAGGTCCACACATCTGATTTATTTTTATCGTTGGCTTCAAGACCAATTATATTACACTATTTTTTTGGTATTTATGAAAATGTTAGAGCATTTATGCTAGAGTGATATCTGAAGTAGAGGCAGAATTGTTACTGCTGTCAGTATAACAAACTAAAACTAGTTCATAAATTCTTTATCTAAAATATTTAATCAAACTGTTCACAGTGACTTTTAGTGTGGTCATGTAAGTTATTTTTCCATCCAAAAAGTCTTTTTATTTCTACCAAAACTTTACCTCAGAACAGCCTGAGAAATTTTGATGCTAATAATAATCTATTATTGATTTATACAGAAGCCTGAGAGATTAATGTTGACTGAGGTAAAAATGAAATCCGAGTAATTTTCCATACATACCTTAGTTTTTGCAATGTCAGAAATCTATCATAGTTTTTGACATAAACTAGTAAAGTTGGGATAATCTGTGTGGTTTTTGTTGGTTTTATTTTGTTTGGGATGTGTGTGTGTGCGCCTCAGAAGAAGGTATTGGCATCCTTTTGGCTTACGTGATTAGCAAGACTTTTGAGATTTTGTTCATAGTTTCTTTAGGAAAAGAAGAAATAATGGTGAAGGATTTCCCTTCTCTCTCCCTCACCTGGTTATGTTTCTTCTGAGATAAAGAGATAAGGTTTTCTGTAGTCTCGTATATAGTAGAAATTGTATAGCAGGAGACAAAACCATTATTTGTATTTGCAAAACTGTTCCGGCATTTTATCTACTTTTTTTTTCCTCAAGTTAACATAAGAGGGTCTCGGGGCAGCACTCCCCTTATTTTCAGCAAGTAGCATCGTTCTTTTAATTATGTGTGTGTGTGTGCCCATGTATATGCGCCCACATGCATGCACAAGAGAGACTCCGGTTAGTGCTCTGACCTTGTGTGTTGTTAATTCTCCAACAAAGCTTTTGTACTGCATGGCCAAAGCTTGCTTACAGCTTTGTGCTGTGAAGGTGCAGGTTTTTGGTTTTTTTCTTTCCATTTTTGTAGTTCTCATTAAATAAAGGTTCTGTTAATTGTTTATCAGCAGCTGTCCAGCTCAGCAGCTTTCAAGCTCAGCAAGTTAGCTAAACTGTGTGATTTGTTAACCCTTTGTACTATACTGCTGAGACTTCATGGGCCAAAAGAAATGGGTGTCCAGTAATCAACCAAACTCATGTACTAGTGCATCCTTCCCATGTGGTGACCCATTTCAGCTGGAAAAGATGTAAAGATGACTAATTATATTGTCATTGATACTTGCAATTCATGTGAAATGTGGTGAAACTGCTTGGTTAAAACAGATGAAATGTCATTACTACCTAAATAGTTGCTCTCCTGACTCCTTTATTGTGATTTGAACGGGCTTTTCTTCAGATGTACTCATCAAGAGAAAGAGTTGATCCTGTAAGCTGTTCTGTCTTAGATTCACGGTTAATTTAGTGGGACTTGATCTCTCCATATTAGGCTCTTCTTATCCTACCTTAAATAATTAAGCAATGCAAACTTCTGTCATCTAGGTGCGTGCTTCTGTGACTAATGCAGGCATGAGATGCATCTGTAATTCTGTTGACAAGTTTTCTGCAACCTAAAGTGTATTCTTCTCTTGGAGAAAGAACTTTAGTCTTGATTCCATGTTTTTGTTCCCATTATGTGAAACCCAGACTATCAGGTATTAAAAAAAAAAAAAAAACCAACACCCTATCCTCTTCCTGTAAAACAATTATAGTTGACATTTTTATTCAGGTTATCAAATTAAGATTTAGCAAATCACAGTATTCTCCTTCATCAGCTGGGACAAATTGTTGGGGTAGGATAACCTTGCTGCTAATCTTTAGATGCCCTTTTGTGGACCCTGAGTGCAGTTCTGTGCCTCTGCATAATGAGTTAGCATGGCTATCCGTGCTATCCTGAAAAACAGCACAAGCAGCAGCAGCAGTGTTTTCAGCAACAATGCACTAAATTCGACTACTATGTTGTTGCAGAGGCTAAATGTCAACATCTAATACACTACATGTCTTCTTTTCCCAGCACCATATCTGATGTAGATGTATCTGTTTTAGACACATCTTAGCAGATGAATTGAACTTCACCCTCATATTCTGCTGTGCTTAATGCATCTTGTCTAAGGGGACGTAAGCCATTCCTTTGCTGTTCTGCTCTTTTTATTCTCAAGGGACAAATGCCATGCCATTCCCATTTAGAATAACTTGGAGTGGAATAGTCTTTTGAGGGTTTTTGTTGGTTTTTATCAAGCAAAGTAAAAGTTTATTATCTCCCATCCTAAAACACTCAAGGTTAGTGTCTTCTATTCCTGTTTCATCTTGGTAGTATACCAAGCATTTTGTATTGGGTATCTAATTTTCAAAGGAAAAAATAATATAAAATGTGTTTAAATTTATAGTGGCTGCAGCAGAACATACACAACAAAAACTATTAGTAATACTGTAGCATTTTTCATGTACCAAATGGGTAAGGTATGCCCAAAGCACTACTTACAAGATGTAGTAATCTAGGAAGCAGAAATACATAATTTAAACTTCCCTCATATGCATTTAGTCATTACTAAAGTGTGTAGTGTATGATAACTTGCTGCAATTTATAATAATAAAAAAAACCCCAAACCAACACTTCCCCCCCAAAAACAATGCAGAAGTAGAGCACAACTATTACAAAAATTTCCTTATTTTTAAATATTTGCATAGTCTGAGTCTTAGTATACACCAAAGCCCTTGACAAACTAAATTATCGGTTTTTCTGCCTTATCTCAAATTGTGCTTCTGATACAACTCATAGCAAGCATGTGTTATCTACAACTTCTGAGCCAGATGCCTGACACTTTAAGCATGCCCATAAACAACTTTTAATGCATTCAAATGAGACTGTTTAAAACGTGTTCTTCTCTTTCTCATGATTTGGTTGTTTTGAGCTGAACTAGCTAATGTTAAGGTGAGAAATAATTATGAGCCTAATCTCCTGGGGCATTCAGAGTACTTAATTTGCACTGACTTCAGGCCATACTGCCAGGAAAAAAAAAGCCAAAGAAGCAAAATCTAATGAGATCTGAATACACTAATTAAAATTCCCAAGCCAAAGGGCTGATATTTATAAACAACTGTTGTATTTGACACTGCTCTATTTTATTATTGTTTTTCTGAGTATTTCTCTACATCCCCGTGCAGCTTTCATGTCCCATTTTTGTTCAGTGCTGTCAGTAATGCTTTTTGAGGAGAAAATGTTTGGGGTGGTTTTGCCCTTTTTCATGGGTAATGAAACAATTAACCTGTGCTGCAACAACCTTCAAACTTTTTAAGACGGGTTTTTCTTATCAGGTCTAGTAATTCACTTCTATGGAACCTTCATCTATGTGCTTGATATTTTCAATAAAATGGCAAGTCCATGTGGAAACAGATGCAGTGAAGCATCCAGTCATGAACTTGACCTTTTTTTTTATTCTGGTTTGATAAGACTTTTACAATATGAGAAACCATTTTTAACTTAGCCAAAGTGACATTTTTACTTTTTCCATGTACAAACAAAAGTAGAAATGCAATTTCATTGTGCCTTACTTTTCCCATTGAACTGGCTAGACCTTTTCAAATACCTTTTTGGATTATCAAAAGAAAACAAACTTATTGTTTTCTTCATTTCAATACAATATTTCTGTATTCTTCCATAGATGTTGGTGGATGTATGTAACTTAAGAAGTCACACAAAATAAGTGACTATCACCAGTTGTTTCTCCCAACTATCTTGTCGTCATGAACAGTGTAATAACATATTCTATTATGAAATATTTATAAAGGATATTTAGGACTGTACTGAATGTATTTTTCAGTGAGGAATATAGACAAGTAAGATATTATACCGGCCTTCTGCAACTAAATTTCTTTAGTTTGCTTTTCATTTATGAGTTGCTACTCCAGAAGTGTCTTCAAATACTTTTTGCAAAGTCACAAAATGGCTGAGGTTGGCAGGGATCTCTGGAGATCGCCTCATCTAATCCCTGCCCCTGCTCCAAGGCAGGGTCAGCTAGAGTCGAGTGTCCAGAACTGCCTCTAGTTCAGATTTGAGTATCTCCAAGGATGGTGAGTCCACAACTTCTCCAGGCAACCTGTTCCAGCATTTGATCACTGTCACAGCAAAAGGTGTGGAGTTTTTAGTTTGTTTCATTTTTGTTTTTTAAAATGTTTAGATGCAGCTCTCCATTTCAGTTTGTGCCTGTTACCTCTTGTCCTTTCAGTGGGTACCAATGAGACGATTCGGTCCCTCTTCTTTCTGAAGTATGTAAATACATTAAGATCTCCCTTGAACCTTCTCTTTCTGATGCTAAGCAATCCCAGCTCTCTGAGCCCCTCCCTGTATGACAGATGCTCCAAGCCCTTTATCATCTTCATGGCCTTAAGTCATACCCTAGAAAAGAAAGCTTTTTCTGTGGCACAGATGCAAAAATACAAGCTTCCTAGAGGACAATATATCTTATGTATCTATTTTGTTCATTTATGTTCAGGCAGTATCTACAGAATTCTGTAACTTCTGCTGTTTAAAGCAAGAAAAACAAAGCCTCAGAAAGTATCACCTGGTCCACCTCATTCTTTCATGATATTTTCCTTTAAAACAAATGCACAACCCACATGCAGATGACTGTTGAGAATAGTGTTGTTAAACAGGAATTGACATTCACGTTACCATCAAGTGGTGAAGGGATTTTGAATTGCCTCGGCATGCAGGAAAAGGCTGAGGATAAAGACATAGGTGAAAAGCTTTCACCAAAAGGAGAGGCATTCCAGTCTGGCTTTCTAATAACCAGAGAAGGTGACACAGAGAGGTGGGAATCTGGTGCAGCACGCAGCTGGGAGGGCAGACTTCCTCTTGGTCTCAATGAGCCATCTTGCCTGTGCTCCTGAGGTGTGCCAAAACGAACAAGGCAATTGACAGGCTGGTTTATAACTATCCAAATATACATCTGTATACATCTATCTCTTTGGATCCTGGGAAGAAATTTTATTCTGCTGGTGTGGTGTTCCTTTTCCCTAAAAAGGGAGAGTAGCTGAGCAACTGTTTTCCTCCTTTGGATCCCTGTAACTGTAGTGCTGGGGAAGGAGAGTAGCTATGAGATTCATAGCTCTTCCTCCCAGCAGGTTCTGTTGCTGTGCTACATCCTCAAGGAGGACCAGAGGACAGTGTTTGTACTCATTGTGGTCATGCTTAAAGATCCTTTTTAATCTCAACAAGGGGAAGGTATTGCTGCTGCTTCATCTCTTCTCTTCCTTTTCTTTCACCCACATAGTCAGGAGTTGTGTGTCAGTATAGAATCCATAAAGTGCATACAGTCTCTTTAGCTTCTGTAAATGTAAGCATGGGGAATGGAAGGGAAGAATTCATCTGCAGAGCTATGGATTTGGGAAACAGTTATATAAAATGCCAAATTTGAAACACTAGAATGAGATGTATGTTACTGTTAATGTTTATTACTAGCCAATAAACTAATTAGCAATGATTGAACTTCTGGTTCCTACTGTCTAATTAAGTTATTTCTTCAGGACAACAAATTCAAGCATGTCAGTATAAGTGAAGAAAGTTAATCCTACAAGATGTATTCTGTTAATTTATAGATTGATTACCTCATATTGATAGCCTTGTCTGGGCAATTAAAAATACTGTCTATTTTAAACAAACTGGGAAATCTAACATCCTGGCAATAGCCAGGATATCACTCCCTTCCTTACAGAGTTTAGTTTCCTTTCTTTCTACATAACTGTCATTTAAAAGAACCCAAGAAATTCCAGTCTGCGAAAAGAACCTGGATCTGCAATCTCTATATGGAATACCTGAGAAAGTGTTGTAGAGTCAGTCCTTATTGCATATAAATAATCATAATCCCTGGTGCGCGTAATTCTTGTCATATGCATGAGTAAGGGTTAAAGCATTGTGCCCAAAGTGCTACCAGTGTTCCCTTGGGGCTTGGGGGATGCATCAGCAAACATGAAAACCTGGTGAGCCAGCAAAATTCCATTCTAATTGCTTTAATCACCAGGGTTAAAACACAATCAAATTGCCAGTGATATTCACGGCTCCACAGTCTACAGGCTTTTGCAGTGAATATAAAATAGTGACGCAGGGTCTGTGATGATTCACTTGCTACAAAGTCTCGTAAATACTTATGAGAGTAATTGCCAGTGCAGTAATAAATTTTAAGATCACACAACTATTTTTCTTTCAGAAACTTTTAGCAGTTTTATCATTCATTACTGTTACTGCATTATGTACATATGGTCTTACTGTCTAGCAACTATAAATCACATGTTGCAAACTACGACTGCCTCCAAACAGAAACCAAACTAGGGCCGTGATTCAGTAAACAAGTACAAGTGACAGCATTTTACATAAGAACTGCTTAATCCACGTGCTGAAATATCAGACATGCGTTTAATAGTGTGTTGAATTGGTGCTTAGGTTAGGCACAGGAAGCCTATATGTCAAGGGCAATGTGTATTTCATTGAAAGAAATACAGGAAGAGTGGAATCATCATCCAGAATTGCAGAAACTCTTTAATGAGCCAGTATGGACTTTTAATATTAAGATTTATTGAGTTAAGAGTTAAATGTCAACCGATGATAAAATTAGATCATTTTCTTTCTCAAAGAATGATGAATCTTGATTCTTCATTTTCTTAAAGAATTAAAAAGAAGAAAATCAATGCTTTTTTTGGTACATAGGTTCACTACTGCAGTCATTCACATGGGTGGGGTGACTTTCCTCTTAAGTGCAAAAAAGCAGCTAATAAGGATTTTCTTCTTAAAACTATAGTAAGTGAAGGAACCTGGAAGTTCATAAAATGTTTTCTTTTGTCACTGAGCAAAGAACTGAATAAATGGGCAGATTATATTGCATATGATTATTTTGCCCTGGACTTATTTTGGGTTAGCTCATAAAATTATTGTTATATTAATGTTTAATGATCTTAGAAGGAATAAAAATTAGAAATTGTACTATCATAATCCTGACATTTCTCCTAAAATTTCTCAAAGGATGCAAGAAGAAATAGAAATATTGACATTAACACTTTATATCTCACAGACCTTTACTTAAGACGGTATCAATTGGCAAGTAAATTTTATCTGTGCTGTTTGGAGTTTGTACATTCTTATGCTGAATATATTCAGAAGTTTAAGTCTTATATGAACCTAGTTGTATCATAAGAAGTGGTCTCACCATTTTCCATGCTTACCTTGTTAGTATTTGTCAGCATACATTCTTTTAGGGTTTTTTGTTTGGGTTTTTTTTTGTTTCTTTTGTTTTGGGGATTTTGGGGGTTTTTTTAAGCGGTATGTTACCAATCTGTAACATTTTTGTTTCATTTCAGCTGTGCTAGTGTTAATTGTACAGTAATAAGACAGTAAATTGTAATGAGACATAGTTATGGCAAATCCTCAAGTCTTTTGGAAGCACATCTGAATTTGTGTGAACGTATATAAAGATTATGGTTAGGCTCAGCATCCACCTGGTGAAAATGAGAAACAAAGGCAACTAATCTCTTAATATAGTGAAAGGACATTAAACAGTTCCGATAGTCTTTTCTTCTATATAAGATCCATGCTTGCTTTTATAGTTTGCAATTGAATATTATAGACAGGTCTAGAGGCGGGATTTGGTGAAGCTTACAATCGTGGCAGGTTTTTGTCAGGAAGAGCATCCAAGGTCACAGCGGGGAGTTGTGGCAGCGCTAGTGTATTGGTGTTCTGCCCTCGAAGGGACACTGTATTAGCAAGGAGAAAAAACCTCTCTGCTCTTGGTGGCTTTCTGGGTGGAGCTGAAGGAAGCTGTAAAACATCAGACACTAATATGAGAGATGCTATCGTTCTGTCCTGTGTGCCACATGGATGAATCAAAGCAAGTTGGAAAGTGAGCTCTAGCAGTCACAGCTCTTTCTGTTCCATTTCCCCCTCCTCCCCTGGGGTGCTATGAAACACTCTGTGAAGCATCCCTGAGATCTAGCATGGAGAGCAACAGACTCTATTGTGCTAAAAGTAAAGGATAAGTGGACTCCGCAGAAAGAAGTCCAAGGGGTGCAAGGCAGGGCAGAAGAAAGACTAGTGCTGCATAGCTAAGATGAGAAATTAAAACTACATTCACCTGTTGTGAAGGAGAAAGACTTATGAGGACAGGAAGAGGAGAAATGGGTACTTAAAAGAATTATCTGGGAATTTAGTGTCTGTATCAAAACATCAGTGCATATCTTCAAAATATTCTGCTTTTTTTTTTTTTTTAGTCAGTGGAAGCATTTCTTTTTATGTTTTTTTTCTGACCACCTTCCTTTTTTTTTTTCATTCCCTCTAACAATAGTTGGCAGGACCAACAGTCCTATGTCTTTGGCATGCTTGTTTCAAATCCTTCAGCTGTTCCATCACCAGGTGTTTGGAGCTGGATTTCATATTTTGTTAAGCGTTCTATTGCAGGAGGCACATGCTTTTCAGTTTTAATTCTTGAGCAACTCTGATAGGTTCAGGTCAGTCGATGTCATGTCTTTTTGATCTGATACAGCACTTTGTCTTCTCTTACTGCTCTCTAGAAGGATGACTTGGAGGCACTTGTAGATTTTTTTTTTTTTTTAATTTAATGCTTACTGGACATATTTCATGTTATATTTGATGTAAATTGTAATGATTTGTTGAATATACGCACTCAACCAACCTGCTGTCATGTTAGAACATACTTCCAAATTGAATTCCAGCCCCTTTACTCCACTGAGTCATGCATACAGATTTCAGCTACTATAAGTTTCCAAGTAATTGTATATCTGTTACAGTGGTGCTTAAATTTGAAGTTGTGCATACATATTAAACCTAGGTTTCTGAAAGTTACTTATAGCTGTTGTGAATAAGACAGTATTTTTCCTATAACATGCTTGAATGCCTTAGTAGTCTTGCCCTGCACAGTTTCGGTATGTCAGCCAGAACCATTCTTCTTTATTCCCTCTAGAAGGGACCATGACACTTTAGTATGTTGAAAGTACTACTTACTAAATGCTAATAACCTGGAAGGAGTTTTGGTATGTATAGGAAGACCAGAAGCTCAGCTAAAAGTTCGTCATGTCATTACTACTATTCATCTAACTTTATGCTTAAGCAGTGATATTCTTCTCATTGCAAGGAGGAGTTCAACCAGCTTGTAGGCTTCCTTTTATTCACATCCATTAATCCAATTATCATGTAAATGCACACCTGCAGTGTTTATTTTCCTACAGCCACTGTATTCCTGTCCTGGGAAATGTGTTATTTTGCCCTATGTTCTTATGAAGGCCTGCCAAGACCTCTGCAGTTAATGTTACAAAAGAGATTTTCACTGTGAGAATGTTCTTGGTCTTTTTGTAACTTTTACAAGTAACAAATGAAGTATCTTTGTTTATTGTTTGTTTGTTGGGTTTTTTCCCAAGCTTGCCTTTATAGAAGGGACTTGAGATGGGCAGGAAAAGCCATTTATGACCTGTGGGCTCTAATTTAAAGAGTTGTGGGTTTGGGGGTTTTTGGTTTGTTTTTTTTGTTTTGTTTTGTTTTGGGGTTTTTTTTGTTTGTTTTTCCTTTTCAAAAACATACTGAACTCCAAAAGATACCCACTTTGCTAATGAAAACATCTTCATTTAACTTAGTTCTTAGGTGTGTTAGATTAGAAATTTGTTAAGGATTCCGGAAAAATCTAAGGTGTATACTGCACACTGAGTTGTGTTGTGTAGATAATTTACTAGTTATTTTAGAAAGTTTTTTTTGTGTTTGGGGAAAAAAAATGCTTAGACTTGTGTTTTATTTCAATGAAAAACACTAGCTTATTGAAAACTGTTGCTGCTGATGAGCACTTTCATGTCTGAGATGTTTGCAGAAACTGCATATTGGTTTACTTATTTGATTTTTTTGCTATAAAGAACAGATTAAAATCTATGAATGTGAGGAGAGAAATGTGCCGTAATTTGTCTTACTTGGCTTTTCATTATTATTTTTTGCTCTTTACATTTAGCCTTTGTGTTTTAAGTAGGTAACAGCTACTTTGCAGTTTAACCTCATTCTTTTTTTTCTCTTCTTTTCTTTTTTTCCTATTTTTTAAAACTGCAATGTGTGTGTTTAGTGAAAAAGGCACTTAGTGTAGATTTTTAGTCCAATAAATGAGTGATATATCTTGCCACAGCTCTCTGGAGCTGCTTCTATTCATTTCCTAATAAATTAGCATCTCACATAGGTTCTAGCAGACTCATGCCTGCTTAATTAGGTGTTAGACAGTTACAGATGCCACTCAGCTCCTCATGTTTCTGGGAGATGAAACACTGAAGTAAGCTGTGGGCTAATTAGAATTTCCTTATTGGGATTAGTTTTTCCCACTCCACTCTATGGTAGGGAAAATGGATTTGATTTTTTTTTTTTTTTTTTTTTTCCTTAGAAAGAGGCACCCTAATGGTAACAAGACTTGGTACAAAAGCTTAAATTTAGGGCTACTATTCTTTTTTTAGAGTTATTTCATTTGATATGATACAGGTTACTGGGTCAGCATTTGAAAGCATGCATAACAAGCTGCATTTTAAAATTATTTCCTTTTCCCTTTTACTTCTATTGGCAGCATATCTCAGAATCCTAATGGCTGATGATAACCAGTAGTTGTCCTTGAAATTTCTAGATAAAACACTGATAAAAGTATCAGTCAAGGGTTTGCATGTCTTTTTTTTAATAGATCGTGCAGCTTACTTTCCTTCATGTTTCTCTGTATGTAAGCTACTGCACACCCACTATTTCCTAAGCTAATCAAGAGAAGGTCTTTTAGCCTTTCTCATGTGATTAAACCCTTCTGTGTCCCTGATGATCTTCCTAGCTCTTCCCAGATTGTTTTCCAGTCTGAGCTCATCATTCCTGAGTAATGCATTACCAGAATTGTGCGCAGTGTTCCAAGACGTACAATTTTTGCATTTCTGTTAGTAGTTTCCTGGCTTAGTGCTTCCTTATCTCTGCTTGAAATATTATGCATATCCAGTATATTCTAAGATTATGTTACAGGTGGTGTTTGGAGTTAGCCCGCAAGAACATTACATTTAATCGTGATTTGTATTACACAAGTTCTCAAAGTTATCCAACACTTCTGTGACAGTCTGACCCTTTTAGTACTGGTGGCACCTATAATTTCATTTGCATATATTTATTTTTCTAGCACTTGAATACAGGGTCTCAAAGTAATCTTCAGGAAAAGTTATTACGTTTATATTTCCAGACAAAATGCTTTTCTTTTGTACACATCTCATTGTCATTTGTTTTGCAATTTCACCACAAGTTTTTGGTTTGGTGTGATTTTGAGTGGCAAGGATTGGGTTTTGTTGTTGTTGTTTTAAACTATATCTCCTCTCAGGATGAAGTAGTAACTTATTACATTTCCCTGATGAGAAGTCTGTTACTTCTGACGTCAAGGGAACATTAGCTCTGGTACCTCTGTTGCTTTAGGGAATGATGCACCCCAAGAGCACTACAAAGCTGATGACGTTATAAACAGTGCAAAGCAATGATTCCTCCAATGCTGTGGTTTGCCCATTTCCAAGGATACTAGGTTGATAGATAAATTGGTTAATCTTTGTAGTAATTTGCCTGTTGCTGATGGCTTGATTGACATTCTAGCTTGTAAATACAATACAGAATTGATTTGCAGCCTTCCTGTTTTCTTGTGGGCTGTTTGATTAAATTAAAAATTGGCTTTTTCGTGACTGCTCATTCATGCTCTATGGCTGGGAGATGAGTAGTTTACACTTGTTAGTGAAGACCTTCAGAGAGGACTATGAACAGGGCAGTGCTTCAAATGAAGTTCAAATTAAGGGCCAATATGTTGGGAGGCTGTGTCCAGAAATTTAAATAGTTTCCATAGCAATACTGCTTTGTATGGTAGGAATGGGCAAACAGGTTTGAGGACCCATGCTAGAGAAATTTTTTTATAATATGGGGTCATAAGTTAAATGATTCAATGAACTAATTTAATAATTCCCACTGCAGTTGGGAGTATGACTATTTCAGAGGAGGATTTTAGTTTGTTTTTTTTTTTTTAAAAACAGCATGCTGCTAAGGGCTGTAGTTCTACACAACACAGCCATAGGAAATGTGGATGACAAGTGGAGAGCATATCAAACATCATTAAGTGCCTTTTGTAACCAACCACTGTCACTAGTTGAGATATTTGTTTAACAAGAAAGTACCTCCTGCTCTGGGAATTCTGTCATCCGTGGGAATAACCCCCGCATTTGTCAAATGCTTTGAGCTTTAGAGCCATATTTGAGCAAGTGTGTTAATCCCCATCTCATAAGATTTTCCCCACTTCGGAGTGCCTATCACTAACATTTGTCACTAACATTGGGGACCTTAAAAGTTCATTCATTTGGAAAGGAGAGAATTTAGAAAGCAGAGAAGGAGGTAAGTGACCCACTGGTCAGTAACTGAAGTTATGTTTTGTTGGAGAAATCAAGCAGACTGATGGAGGGCAAGAGAATAAGGGATCTTGCTTCAGAGGCAACTGACAGGGTCAAAGGAGTATGTGGCCACATGGAACTGGGCTTCTGAGATTCAGTTTAGAAGACAAGATTACTGATCTTAAATCAAGAAAAAGAAGGGATGAAGTAGAAGTTGGAGGAAATCCCATTCAAAAGGCTGTGGTTTTACTGTGTTTTTACAGTTTTTACTATTTATTTTTCTAACTTAAATTGCTACTGCTGTCTTTTGAAAACATAATCACGAATGTGGAAATAAGTGCAAACAAGCAAAAAACACATTTAAGGGCTTCTGTATGTTTTGCCTGTCTATTAAAGTGCTGTATCAATACTTGAAGAACGCACTGAGGATGTTTCTATAAATATCTCACCTTGCTGTATTAATGTTATTAGACTCCTTTCATAAATATTAAACTCTCCAGGAATCAGATCTGCTGTGGGGGCAATTCTGTTAGTTCAGTCTTTTCATTCCACTGTCTTTTATATTTCCTCACAAAATGACATTTTAAATATTTTGCATTTAACAATTGTAACTGTCTTTTATGTGTTTTATTAAAATTTAGTGACTAAGTCTATTTAAAATCAAGTTCAGGGCTCTTTATGAAAGAGACTTTATTAAAAGCCTTGTCTCATATCAAACAAATTCAAAGAGAAAAATGAGGTTAGAAAACTGCAATAAAAAAAAAAATCAACTAGTTTTTAAACATGTTCTTACAGATATATAGAAGTAAAAGTTGAGAGGGAGTTTGAACATAGCTGTCAACACAAAAATACTGATACTTCTGGGATCTGAGCCCTAGAGATACTGGAAGTACTTCTGTGTGCTCATTCAAAGCTCTTGCTGAAAATATTGGCAGTTTATATACGTGTGAGAGGAGGAGCAAAAATAATTGTGAAGGAGCATGGAAAATCCAGGAAACCAGCTATCGTGAGATTTAAGGCTTTGGTCAAGCAATTCAAGATGATAAACTCTATTTCCCTCCCCACTCCCCCCCACCCCATTGTTCACCATGTGTATGCAATAGAATGGGAGCTGCCAGGTGTTGTACAAAGTCATAGCTTAAATAAACTTACAGGCTTTAGTGTGACTAATGCAGATGAGTTTTCTCTGGTGGTGTTTCTACTTTGCCTTCTCTCTGTTTAGTTAGCAATCGTTGGTACAGGCTGTAAGGTTCAAGAAATCCACTTTTCCCCTTTTAGTTAATAATGGCCTGGTACTAAGTCTCTCAGGATGAAGCGATAGCTGTTTAGTACCAGACTGCTCCTTTCAGTAAAATAAGCCAATAGCAGTTCCTTGCATAGTGTTATTTATATTAGGAAATCTTCACGAGTACATGTGAAGCTATTTATCTGGATGCTGATGCTTGGTTGAATGGCTTTGGGGGAGCAGGGCTGTCCCCTAGCCGTTCTTTTTGCAGGCATGGCTAGCTAATGAGTACATTGATTTAGGACAGTGAGTATTTGTGAAGTACAAGAGAAAAGTGTTACCACTTTGCCCCTGAGATCCAGACTACGTTACAATGCAATGGTCAACCCAAAAGGTATATGTAGACCATAGAGAATTTCCAATCCATGCAGTTCCTTTAACTAAGGTTTACTGGTTAATCCCCATATTGCTAGTTTAAGTATGCATGTGTATATACATAAATTACAACTACATAGTAATGCTCAGTCCTATGCCTTTTCCTAATGGCTGTCATGCTTCTCCTGTTTTGGGTAAGCTATCGCATGGATATATGTAGCAGTAGCTCAGCATGGATGAGCAGCAATCCCTCCCCAGCAGTGGGTGCCTGTGCTGCCCGGAGGTGTAAGGAGGAGGCCCACAGATACTGTACTAATCTCAGGTATTTTCTGTTTCTGGTCAGATAACAAGAGCCCACTTTTCAGTTGAGCTGATTCAGTTCTCTTGTTTCTGGTCATCCTGAATGAGTGAACACTCTTTTTCTCCCTTGGTTGTCACTTTGTTCCTTTTTTACACCCCAAACAAGCTCCAGCTCTCAAGGAGGCATTCCTTTAATCTCTGGTAATTAGTCGTTGGTGGGTTGTTTACAGGCCTGGTTCTTTGTGCCTGTGCTTTCAAAGCCCCTGCTGTTATCCCATCCTTTATGCTGCATTTTTATTTCTCAGGTCCTAGATAGTTCATTCCACAAAGAACTTTTTGCCACTGTAGATGACAATATACATTATATGCATTTCACCTTGTAAAGAAATTGCTGCCTCCCAACTGTATTGCACCAAATGTAAGAAAATGATGACTATATTTCTCTAAATGAAATAATCCTAGAAGTGTGCTCTTGTTCTTTTAAGTGTGCAGCCAGGGTTTTCTTACTCTTTCACTTTCGAGGGGCAAAAACATAGTGTAAAGAAAGAATGAGCTGAAAGTTACCAGACAGGACAATAGGTGAAAACAATCCCTTCCTATGTTTCCTTCCTCTCCTGTATGCTCTATCTGGAGCCACTGAGAAGGGAACTCTTAACAGTGTCTGTTCTTCCTACAGGTCTAACAAAACATTCCCCCCTCCTTCTTCAGACATATTACTATGATCAGCAAAGAATTAAGAGCTAAATAATTGCGTGCAGCCAGGGACACAGCAGTGTAATTTTGCACGGAGTTGGGCTGAGGGACTGAGCTGATCTGCCTTTGATCTCCTCTGTCCCTGAGCCATCCAAAGGCAACCCGAAAGCAGTAGGGCTGCAACAGCCTGACAGTGCCCTGAAGTATGCTGGTTGCTAATGGCTACAGTAAAAGCAAATTGAATTACTAATCAATTAAAGTCCAGGATCTGTCCCTTAACCTTTCAGATATTGACAGAGGAACTACTGAGAGTTTTATTAACTACTGTGAAACTACTTTGGTGGAAACTTCAAAATTCCCTGCAGTAGGAAGGGCGCTTGTACTGGCCTTGGCTGGGATAGAGTTAATTTTCTTCATAGCAGCTGCAATGGTGCCATGTTTTGGATTGGTGACCAAACCAGTGTTGTTAACACAGGAATGTAAGCACCATGAATAGTGTTCACACAGCATCAAGGCCTTTTCTGTTTATCAGGGTGCCCCACCACCAAGTAGGCTGGGTGTGCACAAGAAGCTGGGGAGGGGACATGACCAGGACAGCTGACCCCAACTGACCAGAGCAATGTCCCACACCGTATGAGGTTGTGCTCAGCAATAACAGCTGGCAGAAAGGAGGAAGGCAGTATGTTCAGAGCTAGATTTGTCTTCCCAAGTAACAATTACACATGAGGGAGCCCTGCTGTCCTGGCAGTGGCTAAACACCTGCCTGCCAATAGGAAGTAGTGAATGAATTCCTTATTTTGCTTTGCTTGCGTGTGCAGATTTTGCTTTCCCTATAAAACTGTTTTGTACCTCAACTTAAGAGTTTTCTCACTGTTACCCTTCCCATTCTCTACTGGATCCTACTGGGGAGGAGTGAGCGAGCGTCTGGGTGGGGCTCAGCTGCCTGCTGGGGTTAAGCCACAAGTGCTACAGGCATATAAAGGAATAAAGAACAAATCTCCCTATATAAGTACATGTTAGACTGAAGTTGCCTTTTGCAATGTGCATAAGAAAGAGTTGATTTCTTTCTCATCAGGATTAACATGACAGCAGTGTGAAGTGCTTAGATTTTCCACACAGTAATTAGTAAAGAATTGCTATTTTCTCCTCCTCTGTATACCACATTTAGGTTTTTCATTTAAGTCTGGAAAATATATCCTGCAATTTCCTCATTACTTACTGCAAAGTAGTCAGGAGTTTACTTTTGGGTAAAGGTTTACAGGCTAATTTTTTGGCTATTGTCATTCAGTTTCCTTTAGACTTGAGTGTGAGACAGGAGGATTTGAAAGCTTTAGCTGTGAGATTTGTCCACTACTGATGAAACTGAACATCTTGTTAAAAAATTCTTTGCAGAAAAAAAATGTAAAATGTGCCTTAGTAAAACATCCATGTTTCTCTGTATCTTTAAATCTCTAGTTAAGTGAAGTCCTTCCTTTTCAAGGATAGCTGTTGGGGAGGGAGGAGAGGAACTAAAGCAAAATCCCCAAACATAGAAAAGGAAAACAAAGTGGATATGATGCTAAAATGCACTTGGTGAAATTTACTTGAGTTAAGCTCTAAGGAAATTTTTCTGAATATGCCTTTAGTGCTACTGTTCTACAGATTTCAATTCTCTTATTGTTCCCTCTGCTGTGTTAGTATTGCTTTATGCAAAAGCCTGGGTATAAAGGTTAATAGAATTGCTCAGTTGGTGATAACACTCAAATCTGTAACTGCCTCTGGATCCTGAACAGTACTGAAATTAAACTATTAACATTGGCTTTAATGCTTACTCCAACAGTGGTCACATTTTTCCCCCAGAGAAATAATCAGCAGAAGGACAGAGTGGAGATGTATTTGCAGATCTAAAATGCTTACCCCTTGCAAATCTCATAGCCAGCTGAATTGAGGTCAGGTGGAAGAAACTGTGTTGCCCTCTGAGAAGCATCAGGCAGTATTTCTCATTCCAGGTCTGAAATTTCTAAATTCTCTTTTGTATTGGGGAGTTCCTTCCCAGGAATTCAATCCTGCTTTATGGACGAGTGAAAAACAAATCGGGTTCCTTGGGTACTGCTGCCTTAGGGGTAGCTACATTTTCTTTTTGTGTTTATTTGTACAGGCTCTAAACAATGCCTATCCTTTGATAAATGGGGCAGTTAAGACTGTATGTGCACTTCTGTTCCTTCAGTTCTTTCTGGAAAAAGTATATTGGAGTTCTGCTGTAAATCAGACTGCTCAACATACTTGTTTTTCCTGCCTCATGCACCTTCCTGAGCATATATTCCAGCTGGATGCACATAGTGATAGTTGAAGGAAGGGAAAAACTAGTGATGTAATAATGAGTGGTGGTTGTTGTTTTTTTTTTTATCGGGAGTTGTCAGGTCTCATTTAAAAAATAAAAATAAAATTCAAAAATCCCTGAATCTGTAAAATATTTGGGAGAAAATGTTTTAGTAATAATTGAAAATTTGAAATTTGAAGAATGGCTTCACTGGTGCTCTGATATCAACTACGTAACAAGGATATTCATTGTAACCACTGTGCTTGGAGTAAGACCTCTTACTTTTGGCTTTAATTATGACAGTGAAATCCTGGTCCAGTTGAGTACAGTGACAAAACTTCCATTAACTTCACTAACACAGAACTTTGCCCAAGGAATTTCTGTTACCATTAGTAATAGTGGTAGTAGCCTCCATTAACTTGGTCAAGGTCTATCAAGATCAGGTTCTGTGATGTGGCCAACTAATAATGTTCAGGAAGGAGAGAGAGCTAGCACAATCTTTAAAACAGTGCAATCTGCTAAGAAGGCTTTTATTCAATTCACATCTCCATTAAATTTGAACAATAATACATGTTTCTATACAGTGGTCCCATTCTTCAGTGGCAACATGCAACTCCCTGTCTTTCAGTAGGGTCAGAATGACCTCACAATCTTTTCAAAGACTCAGTATTATGGTGTGAAGTCATGGCAGTGCTTTTCCTGTATTCAGGATGTGTTCTCATTCCTAACTAGTTTAACTGTGTTCATCAAATAGCAATCTGTTTCTGCACCTGGGTGCTATGGAAGTAAAATCTGTCCTTCAAAATGGGGAGTTAGTCTCATTTCTCTATTAGCTACTGGGGTGCTTATAATAACTCTTGAAATGACTCACCCTTGACTATATGCACTAATTGAAGGCAATGCTATTCCAGGTCAGTGAGACTCGCAAGACTAATTTTAAAGCAGGTGTTCATGTCTTCAAATTAAACAACTGTTTTGTTGGTGGTTTTTTTTTTTCTTTCAGTATTGGTGCTATAATAGGGGGTACAGAACGTACTTAAAGATACAATAATTAGCTTGAAGTAGTAAATTAGCACAGAAGGAATCTCAGCTTGGATCTGTGTTCGGGATTAACATCTTCATGGTTGCTTTGTTTAAATTTCTACCACTTGCATTGAAGTATATTATCTCATTACAGCATCTTATTCCACAGGATGTTAAGACATATATTTTTGAAAATTTCTGTAGATGTCTACGTAGACTGCATCAAACATACCTTACAGTCATCAACCCTTCAGATGACTTTTAAAAAGTATGAACTATTTTAGCAGACTGTAACCTTTGGATGTTGATACATATGTGAGGAATAAAGACTTTTTCAGTTTGAGTCAGAATGATGCATCCATCTGGCTATGCTACTTTGATATCACCCTGTAATATTATTCTTGCTTTTGGATGTAACTGTGACTGTAATAAATACAGTACACATTTAAATTATAAGAGCATTACTATGTAGGACTTAAATGTGTGCAAAAAGCAAGTATTTCTTGTTCAATACATTTTTCACTTCATGGTTAAAATATTTCTCTTAGATAAAATGGTAGATCTGTACTGGTGATAGGTGTTTGGATGTGAGTCTTCTACTCAACCTGATAAAGCACCCAAATAACTGCATTGAACAGTCCCATTTACTTCAGTGAGACTACTAAAGGCAGCAAGGCTTATCTTGGAGCTGGCTGTTGGTTGCCTACATAATCTGAAGGATCACACCTCCAACAATTTTGAGTTTCCTGACACCTTCATAGTGTTTCAATTTAATTTCTGTGAGAATAATGCCATCTACTGAGCTATCCTGCAGAACATTTTTGGCATTGACGAAGTAATCCCCTTTCTGTGCTGTTGTAGTTGGGTCCTAACTTGTGAAATCTAAATTGGCTTTTCAGGTTGCTGTGGAGTCTTATCTGCAATTTTGTCCTCTTTCTCATAACACCCTTACTGGGTAAACTATCATTTTATTGACTGACAGGACATTGTGCAATTGCTGTGAGTTTGTCATATTAAAGTAAAAACTTTAGTGTAGGCTCTGTATAGGACAAATGAAAAGAAATTCTTTATTTCTATCTGATAAAAGTCCCAGTAGCTCTGTGGCTCTTTCTTTTGTACTCTGTAGACAATTCTAACTAGAATAAAACTAGATATACATTAGGCAGTTATACTTGCTATCTCAAATAAAGCTTTCACTAATCAATTATTATACTTTTCTAAGCTTCTCATAGGAATGGTATATGGTGTTAAGAATAACTGTTATCAAGAGTTCAACAGCAGATGTTTGTGTGAGTACCATCACCTAAAATTAGTATGTGGTTTACCAATGGATGCCAATCTGAGGAGAATTAGTGTTACTTTATATATAAGCATTTTAGTAGTTAAGCTGCGTTACATGAAATTCCATCTTCCAAAATGGAAGAAAGAAAATAGAAAGTAAAAAAGAAAACAGTACGCATTTGAAGAAATTCATTGCAAACAAATGAATGAGAGGAATTAAGGCAAATACTTTCAAACAGAATATGTTTCATCTTTTTAAACAAGATTAAACTGCTGTCATCTTCTCCTACCTTTTCAAAATAAAATCCTTCATTATGTGACTTCATTGAAATGATTAGTATAAAAATAGGGAGATGCTGGCACAGAACTGTTAGATTGCAGTACTGAATCAGACTCATCTAAAGAAACAGTGAAGAAAAAATCCAGTAGTAAGGAAAACAGAAACATGAGACAGAGGAGACCTGGAGTGGTGACATGAGGATCATAGAAATGGGGCTTCAGAAGAGTCATCACAAACCTGTAATTGCAAAGCATACTGCCACAGTACCTCTAAAGCTGCAAAGTCAGCAGGGACAGTACATGGTAGATGACTAAGCAAGCAAAAAACAAATAGCACTGAAAACTGAATATGACATGGTTGAAAAATTTTTTTTGACAAGGGACATACAAGCGAGATGTGAATGGAAAACACAGCATCATGTTAGAGTTGAAAACAAAAGGTGGAGAATTGCATGTTCTTATCGGAAGAAGAAATTCTAAGATAAGCTAAGTGCAAGCTACCAACAAAGCAACTCGTGTCAGTGCCAGATTTTTTTGTTTATAGAATGGAAACTATATATGTTTGGCCAGCATAAGCAAGTTCATTTTCCACAACAACTGCTTCCTGTAGAGTAAGATTTAGTGGAGACCTTGTTTATTTAGCACATCTGAGACTTCTGGTTGAAGGGTCCAAGCCCTGTGACTGCATTTCTTGTTGAGCAGAGAACCTGTGCAGGTTTTGGCCTGTATAGAGATGAAAGGAGACTGTGCTTGCAGCTGACTGCCATATGAGTATGTGTATTGGGTTTGCGTGGCAAGGTTTTGGTAGCAGGGGAAGGCTACAGGAGTGGCTTCTATGAGAAGATGTCAGAAGCTTCCCCCATGTCCAACAAAGCCAATGCCAGCTGGCTCCAAGACGGACTTGCTGCTGGCCAAGGCCGAGCCCATCAGCAACGGTGGTAGTGCCTCTGGGATATTATATTTAAGAAGGGACAAAAACAAACAAACAAAAAACTATGTAACTGCAGACTGAGAGAGGAGTGAGCATATGTGAGAAGGAAGAACCCTGCAGACCCCCAGGTCAGTGCAGAAAGAGGGGGAGGAGGTGCTCCAGGCACCAGAGCAGAGATTCCCCTGCAGCCCGTGGGGAAGACCATGGTGAGGCAGGCTGTCCCCCTGCAGCCCAGGGAGGTCCACAGTGGAGCAGATCTCTACCTGCAGCCTGGGGAGGACCCCACACTGGAGCAGGAGGATGTCCGAAGGAGGCTGTGACCCTGTGGGAAGCCTGTGCTGGAGCAGGCTCCTGGCAGGACCTGTGGCCCTGTGGAGAGAGGAGCCCATGCTGCAGCAGGTTTGCTGGCAGGACTTGTGACCCCACGGGGGACCCACGCTGGAGCGGTCTGTGCCTGAAGGACTGCAGCCCGTGAGAGGGACCCACACTGGAGAAATCTGTGGAGGACTGTCTCCCATGGGAGGGACCCCACGCTGGAGCAGGGAAAGAATGTGAGGAGTCCTGCCCCTGAGGAGGAAGGAGCAGCAGAGACAAGGTGTGATGAACTGACTGCATCCCCCATTCCCTGTCTCTCTGTGCCACTCAGGGAGGGTTGGTAGAGAATCTGGAAGTGAAGCGGTGCCCAGGAAGAAAGGAGGGGTGGGGGGAAGGTGTTTTAAGATTTGGTTTTATTTCTCATTACCTTACTCTGATTTGATTGGTAATAAATTAGACTAATTTCCCCAAGTCTGTTTTGCCTGTGACGGTAATTGCTAAGTGATTTCTCCCCATCCTTATTTTGACCAATGAGAGCCTTTTGCTATATTTTCTGTCCCCTGTCCAGTTGAGGAAGAAGAGCGATAGTGCAGCTTTGGTGGGCATCTGGCATCCAGCCAGGGTCAACACACCATAAAATGACACAATGTTCTGTAGGTAAATGCCAGGAGTCATATCTCTGCAATTGATGTGATGGATGGAGAGCAAAACTACAGAGCAAAGCAGGACCCCCTCAAAGAATAGCAGTGTCTGTAATGTCTCCCATGGACTGTACTAAAGCCAGTTTCCGTTTTCACTTTTTTTCAAAAGAGAAGAGACAAACTCTGATACAAAATTGAATTGGTAACTTCAGTGCTTTTGTTTTGAGCTTTAAATCATTTAATATGGCTCAAAGGGTTGAAACCCTCTTGCTATTCTAAGAGGCTACATAGATAACAGACATTTTCTAGTAGCAACTTCACTAGCATATTCATGTCATATCTTAGGACAGAAAAGCGATTTTCATGTACTACCTATGTTGGCCGTTTCAATGCACTGGGCAGTTGGCTTCCTGGCCCCTCCGTTCCTTGTAGTGAATTTTCATCTTTCTTTGCTCACGTATTCTGTCCTCCTTGGTAGCCAGAGGTGAAAAGCTAATATTTTTATCATTATTTTTCCATTCAAACTCTCTTCCCTAATGCAATTCCATTCATATATTTATATTCCGTAATGTTTCATTCTCAGCAGTCTGAATTAGTTTTGTGACCATTGGCCATCCAATACCCATTAGTCCCAGAGAGGAAATATAAAAAGTGCATTGGGGATACATTGATGGTGTGAGCATCTATATAGGGAATATCTCCATTGCAGACTTATCTGAGCTAATTAGTCCTGGGATCAGAGTGTTCCATTTAACCTAACCTGAGTGTAAGTATTCCCACAGCAAGGCCTTCTGTGTGTTGCTCTCCCCGAACCAACGCATGTGTGTGCCTGGGGGAGCTTACTCCTGCTGCTTTGTGCTGCGGTGCTCTGGGATTTGTTCCTATGCAGCTGAGTCAACTGTGAGAAAATGTCTTGCCTTCGGAAAGGGCTGTTAGGATAGTGCTAGGGCATTCACCACATCTCTGTTGTATCCGAAGACAGGTCCTGGGCTAAGCTAAAGGACAGAAAAGGCATTAGTTCAAACATATAGCTGAAAGCAAGTGTGCTTGGGGTGAAATAACCATATAGTGAGGTTAACAGGTAAAAAACAAGGGTTGAGTGAAAAACACTTGTAAGACTAAAACCTAAGTCTGTAGCGGATAAATATTCTTTCTTGCTTATTTTACAACTTGATTCTGTTCAAAACTATTAAAAGAAGTGCAACAGTGAGAAATATGACCAAATAAAGGTGCCTCCGTATAGTTAAACTGTCGACTTCTAGGCCTTATTCCAATAATTAAGAATCTGTTTTATTGCTGTATGCAACTGAAGGTTATGGAAAGCCTAATGAGTGATGTTATTACTATTTATAATTTTTTACGTTTATAACAGTGGGGAAAGTTCAGGTCAGTATCTAGTCAAAGTTGATAGCTATTTGGAACAGAAACAAATTTGATAATGCTGATAGGCTAATTTATTGACTGGTAAGGCTTTTTAATAAGCTGATAGTTTCTAATCACTTGCAATTAATAAGCATCCATATTACTAAATCCTTTTGGAGTAACATATTTGACCTCAAAAGCTAGACAGAAGAATTCATTCTCTCGTATCTCCAAATGAATCTGCAGGATCTCAGAATGGTTGAAGTTGGAAGGGAACTCTGGAGGTCATCTTGTCCAAACCCTTTTGGCTCAAGCAGGGCCACATAGACCTGGTTGCCCAGGATCATGTCCAGATGTTTTTTGAAGGATAGTCTAGATGGTCTCCAATGCTGGAGACTCCACAACCTCCCTGAGCAACCTGTGCCAGTGCTCAGTTACCCTCACAGTAAAAAAGTGTCTCCTGATGTTCAGAGTTCTGCCTGTGTTTCAGTTCATGCCCTTTCTTTCTGATCCTGGTACTGGGCAGCACTGAAAAGAGCCTGGCTCAATCTTCTTTGTGCTCTCTAATCAGGTATTTACATACATTGATAAGGTCCCCCCAGAGTCTTCTCCAGGCTGAATAGTCCAAGCTCTCTCAGCCTTTCCTTGTAGGAGAGATGCTCCAGTCCCTCACCTTTATGGCCCTTTGCTGGACTTTCTTCAATAGCTCCATATTTCTTCAGTGCTGGGAAGCCCAGAACTGGACACAGTACTCCAGGTGTGGCCTCACCAGTGCTGAGTAGAGGGGAAGGATCACCTCCCTTAACCTGCCAGCAATACTCCTAATACAGCCCAGGATACCATTAGCCCTCTTTGTGGCAAGGGCACGTTGCTGGCTCATGTTCTACTTGGGTGTCCACCAGGACCCCCAGGTCCTTCTCTCTGCCAAGATGCTTTCCAGCAGGGCAGCCCCCAGCATATACTGATGTGTGGGGCTGTTCCTCCCCAGGTGCAGGACTTGTGGAACTTCCCTTTGTTGAACTTCAGGAGGTTCCTGTCAGCCCATTTCTCCAGCCTGTCCAGGTCCCTCTGGATAGCAGCACAAGCCTCTGGCCTGTCAGCTGCTCCCCCCAGTTTTATGCCATCAGCACAAATGCAGTTAATGAAATGATACATATTAACTGAAGAGAATGATGTAAGTCTTAGCCAGCATATCCCTAATGACTTGCTGAGAAGGATAAGGTATAAGAGTTATCATAATGATGAATGAGGTCAGTAATCATACAATTAAATATTTTCATGTGTAGTAGAATAGGATATTACATAAAATAGAAAAATTCCCGTTTAACTGGAGCCTGTATCAGGTATAACTTTTTGTCAGAGTCAGGAGTTGTCTGTCTGAAGAAATGTGAGCAGAAATGAAGGAAGAAATAATACATGTATAGTGGAAAAATAACATGGGTAAAAGTTGCCTGAAAGGTCTCCTGATAATAAAGAGAAAATGAGATTTGCTATCATGAAAGAAAATACCAGATAGGAGCTGCTAGTTATTATCCTATGAGAAAATACTATTGAAACTAAAAGCTGGTGAGATTGTGGAAACACTGGCAGCACAGTGCTACAGGTAACTTTTGCAGTTGACAATGTAGGTATTAAACATTCTCAGAAATCTGCAGATGACTTCTGATCCAGTTTGAAATTGGCATGTTTGGTAATAGAAAGATTGCTGAGAGGCTTCTGTGCTTGAAACAGGAGCCTGCTCCTGACATGGATGTGAATGGCTCTAGGCAGAGGCTCGTATTCCCAAACCCCCATAGGTTTGGGCAGGCAGGCTCTCAGTGTGGGTATGACCCTCTCTGCTCTTTAAATAGCAATGATCTTCAGCTAGAAGACTTAATTATAAAGGTTATATCTTTGGGTTATTTGTAAATGACTAAAAAATGGTAAAGTTCCTCACAATATAACAACCAAATGTCTAGCTAGTTTAGGATTCAACCTGACGTTAGAAGGCAATGCAATTAAAATCTAAAATAGATTTGAAATTTTCTACCAACCCCTGACTATATTATATTCAGTATTTAAAATAAAGTTTCATTTATGGTTCTGCAGTTAGGTGCAGTATAAAGAAGAATTGAAGTTAAGTATATATTTTTGCAAATGTCACTTACTTGTAGATTTATACAGTAACCAAAACTTACGACAGCTTAAAGTAAAATGAAGTGACTTGTAAAAAAATTATTTTTGTCTAACTTAAATTGCATTTAAGAAAAACATGGTTTAAGGCAGGGTACTCCAAACATATCTCTTCTGAGAATGATATATGGTGAATTTCTTTGGAGTCACTAGTCAATAACAGGTGTGTAAAATTTCACGTTCTTGTTCTTTGGACCAAAGCAAAGCTGGAAAAAACCCCATGTATTCACATATTTTCTGCTTTTAAGAAAAAAAGAAAACAATGCATCTTGCCATTTGTCCCAGTCCATCTGAGAACTTGACATCCTCAGACTGAGATGAGTGAAAAAGGGAAAAACAGTGGAAACTAGGGGAAAAGAAAATATTGCCTGGAAAGAAAAGAGTGCATGTCAATAACTAATTCTAAGTTTTTCCTTAGTCTGCAAAATTCACAATGGAATAAATTAAATATTACATTACACATTGCACATAGATTACATATACATTATGCACATTATTACATAGAACATAATGTAATATTTATTATAGGAACAAAATATTGAAAATAAAATCTCTATTTACACAGAGGTGAAAAGATTAGATTTTATTATGGGTTTTATAGCTATATAGTAAACAAGACCACTAAACTAGTTTCTTCAAATGCAAATGTGTTGTATTTCTTAAGTGGTTCTTCATATCTTATAACAGTTTATGGATTTTTTTTTTCTTTACATATGAATCTTTTTTTTTTTCCATGAAGTGTTTTTTTCATCCTGATCCTTGAAATTTAGCTAAGTTGCAGCCTGTAACATTTCCATCCCAAGACAGTAGTGGCTGAATGTGTTTCAAGACAGTAAGTGTGTCCTTGTTTTTAACCTCATCATTGCCAAATTCAGAAGTCAACATTTTGCGTAGAAGTGATTGACAATGGAGAAAGGTAATAAAGGTTTAGAGAGGGAATGGTGTTCATTTAATTGGTCTCTAAATGGGCCCATGTTTAGGGATATTAAAACAAAAACCTGCAGTCTTTAAGAGTCTTTTTAAGGTTTCAGATATCAATATAGATGATCTTTGCTTAAGTAGGAAACAGCATTTCTACTTCTCGAACTTGCTTCTGACTTCTAGGTAATGTTGTGTAAAGAAAAGGTCAAAACCAAATATTTCGAAGAATAAAATCTAGAGTGATGCTAACATGCACATTTCAGACCCTAATAGACAAGTACTTTCAGTGGCTCATTTTTTGTAAAATCCACACAGTAGAGGCTTAATTGGTATTTATGCAGAAACCTCTTGATGAGATTTCTCTATATGAATCTCAGATATATGTTTACATGTAATTAATTTAATGTTGAAAAAGCAAAACCATGGGGTTTGTTTTTGGTTTTTTTTTTTTAATTGCTTCTGGTGATGGTTCTTCACCATTAATTCAGCAAGCCACAAAGTCTTAGAGAAAGAGGACAAAGCGACCCAGTGCTTGCAGAAGTTGTGTTTTTCATATTGCTGAATAATGCAGTGGTTTCCAAAGGGGTAAAAATCTCTGCCTTTAAATAAAAGGCAGTCTGAATGTCAGGAGATTTCATTGTGGGTTTTATAGCTATTAAATAGCCTATAGCAAGTACCATTATGTAATCCTTTAAACCACCATTTGTGGCTAGCTGGTTTTCCCTAGGGGGGCATAGATAAATAGGTTTCTGTAATGCTCTCATGCAGGAAAAACTTATAATCTCCAGATATAAAGCCAGGCAAACTCATTTTTTTAATCACTAGAGAGAATGGCTGGGAACGCTTCACACATCTGATGGTACAGTTGCTCTTCAGAGACCCCAGATATGCCCATCGGCTCTAAATAACCAGTCTGGATACAATGGTCTTTTATTAAAGTACATGTTTTGAAAATTGTTTCAACCTACTAATGGACCCAATACTATGCCAGTTGGAGTTCATGGTGCCCATGAATGTCAGTAGGAGGAAATCTGAGGTACTCATTAAGTGTTTTTTTAAAAAAAAGTAAGCTATGAGCAGTATTTTTGTGAAGAGATATTGGATACTATTCTATATCCAACATGAAATTCTTCTGTAAAGGAAGGAAATACCTTTCTGGTCCATCATGTCTGTCTGGGCATTCTTGTAAGAGTACCTCTACAAATCCTGTGTCCTATTTCAGTCCTTTGTGTATCAGCAGACCTGAAAGTAACTGAAAAGATTTAGTCATATTACATAAGGCATGCAAACTGGAACTTTCATGGCGTGCCTTGCTGCCATTTCCAAATAGAAATATTTGGATTTCATATAAGAAAATGGCATGATCTTGAATTTTGGGAGATTGATTTATCTTTGTACACAAGTTATTTTGGGGAAAAAATATTCGATCCAAATCAAGTATGAATAAATGGATACTTTTGATCAAATCATAAAACTCTAGGCAGGGAGTGAGACAAAGAAACATGCTAACTGATGTCCAGGTGGGTTTGCCCTCTGTTGGTCTTATGTTTTTAAATACGCTTCCGTAGATTACACTTGTTGCGTTCCAAAATGTAAGGATGATAACTTTTCCACAGCTGTTACTGGCTGATGTTACTTTACACTGCCAATCCAGGCAATATGGGCAGAGGGAAAAAAGATATTCTTGTTATCAATACAGCTGGATTGTCAGACTGTGTGTGTGAAAGTCCAGTATGTAAATGCATATTTATATTATGGTAATGTCTATCATCTGTTGATCTTTCAATTGCTTTTTTTTAATGTCTAGCCCATTGTGGCTCTGTTGGTTTTATTCATAGTTGTTTTCTTCTCCCTAAATACCAATTTTTCCCCTTCCTTTGATTAATATACCACAGTTGTCTCCTTTTTATTGTGTTTCTCCTTTTCAATTTCAAAGGAGAAAATGATACTGAGGGATAATCAACTCTCTCTGGTTTTGCTAGTGGAGAGCATGATGGAGCAGAAATGGGATAAATCTTTTTCTCCTTTGGTGTAAAGTAGAGGTTACCCTCAAGCTGAACAGAGCTCATCCTTGAAACCACACAGAAAAATATTGTATTTTTGATGTTGGGAACCCAGGGGAAATACAGGTTCATACTGTGCCAAATCCTTCTTCCAAAAAATGTGTTCTTTTAATAAATTTCCGTCTGGTTTAAAAATAGTAGAAAATTGAGATTTACCTGTATATTTATACTAATAGGCTTAACTCCTTAATGTTGCACTCAAAAAATTATGTTTCTGAGATCATAAAGAAAATAAATTAATGTCACTGTTTGTCATTTTGGGGTTGGGGGGGGAACGTAGCTCATTCTGATCCTTTATTCCACATCTATACTCCAAACCTACTTGTTCATACTTGCCTACTTGGTAAATAATTAGGCTTATTCCTCCTGCACTAACTGTTCTTGTTTCAGATGTAATATAATTTGGCTTTTTAGAATATATGTAAGTATTAAAAGATGTGTGAAACAAGTAATAGCAACCTGGATATTATTTTATCTCACATTGTTACTTACAGTGTGCTTATTAAGAATAGCATATAAAATTCTAACAGCCAAAAATCAAAACCAGTCGTTCAGATCAAATTTCCACCTTGCTTTCTCAAAAAAGGTTTGTGAGCGGAAGCAATTATAAATAATTACAGTCCAGCGTGTCAATCTCCTCTAGGTTCCACGTACGCCCCAAACAGAGTTCGGGTGTGTAAAACCTGCTGGAACAATAGTGTAGAGCTGCATAGATGTTGTAGGAGCCAAATCTTAGTGGTATCCTGCTGGTGGCTGGGTCTCTCAATAGAGCTATGCTCTATGCCTCACCTAGATTTTGTCTTGGGGCAAAAAGGGAAGAGTGAGTTCCCTTAGATGGAAGCTATGAGTGAACTAACATGCATGCAATATGTTTGATAATGGAAGTCAGGTTAGGGAGAGAACAGAGATAAAAAGCTATTTGATAGTGTACACATAAACAGAATATAACTTTCAGATGCGTAAAGAATTTGTTCTCTGTATTTACCTGTTCTTTTAAGCAGCCGCCTTTTAAGGGGAAGAAGACAGAAGCTGGTTGTTTGAAATCTAAGAATTACTAGAACTGGATGTAGTTATTCTCCACATAGTTGAAGATTTTGTGCCTCTCAAGTACTCAAACAGGGACTGCGGCAGATGCTATTAGATGATGAAAAATTTAATTACTTTAGAAGTACACTTCGGACACATCATGAAGTTGTAGTCACAAATTTTAGTCTTGTGAAAAGTCATTAACTTAAATTTATATCACACACACCCCTACCTGGAAGATCTTAAAATCTTTTCAGCAAATGTGTCTGTTTTTTTTTCACTCAGTGACTAATCAGATGCTTAAATATTTTCCATTTAAAAAACTAAGATCTTTTATTTTATTCCTGTTTTTTAATGACATAACAAGTATAAGATGCCTTTGTGAAATGACCAGAAGTAAAATTCCATATAACCAATATATTTAGGGTAGAATTTACTTTTGACATATTTAGTCCTTTAATACATGGCTAGATGTGAAACTTTCATCCCAGTTACTGACTTAAATGGTCTCCAAAGCATATCTAAGTGTTGATTCATCTTTTACTTAAGCAGTGATCTTGCTGTCATAAACTGAAGCAGGGAAGAACTTCTATTAAATCTAGAAACTGCCTTTTTCAAAACCATTTGCTAAAGTTTCAGGGTTGATTGTTTTCATTTTCACCCTTAAGAATTCAATTTCAGAAGACTGAAGCTCTCCTTGGAGCTGTTTAAAAGATTGTCAGAAGTCTTTTGTGTTTCTAGTAAACCTGTGGCTTATTTTTTAGTTATATAATTGTTTTCCTTTCCAGATTTATTTATTTTTTTTGTTAGGTCTGTGTTGTAAATCAACTTCGTTCAAGGGGAGCTGTCATGATTTGTGGACAGAATATTTCACTTCAGACAACTGTTTTGTTCCCTGTTGTTTATTATTGGGCTTTCTGGATTTATTATTTTTTTTTTAAATAATAAGTATGTGATATTTAGATCTCATCTGTTCATCCTTTCGTCTGTTATTCCCCCATATCAACTTCTGCCTTTCTGCAGACCTGAGACTCACTCTCTTAATCCATTGTAACTCAGGATGTCTGCTTGAACGAAACACTTTTATTCTGTCAGTCTTGTAAACTGTTCTCTCTCATAGTGATGAATTTCCATGTTTACAAATATTAGGTGTTTATCAAGATTAATCAACTCATCTACCTTGAGCCCTGTAATGCTTCAAAGCCTGCTAGAACAATTTTGGGGGGTTATATACTCCACAGCAGCAACATAGCTTTTTCTTCATCAGTGATGTCTTGTTGAGTCACGCACATTTTTCCACAAGAGTTGTTGCTTCCATTGCAGGAAAATGGGTAATGCCAGCAATGGCTAATTCTTCCAGTGAAGTCCCAGTGGTGTCAGTAGGACTTGAATAGTGAACTTGCTGAAAAAAATTGAAAATTTAGAAGCAAATGGTTAATTTGCATGCTCGTGATGTTTTCCCGAAACAAGCTGTGTAAGAAGTTTGAAATCAATATTAATCCCACTACTTCCACCAACTCCAGAGACTTCGTATATTGCAAAATTAGTGACAGACAATCCGTGTTTGAACTAGATTATCTGAAGGTGAGTGGATGTAATTACTATATTTCTCTATAAAGCATTACTGTGAAGAAACACCATGGCATATAGCATCATATACAGGAGAAAGGGAAAAGCAAGCTGCCTAAATTCAATGACCCAAATAAAATGTTAATTGTGAAGGGATTAAACTTCTTTTTCCTACCAAAGACATTTCAAGGAGTAGGTGATAAGTTCTTCCATGGGCTATTCTTCTGATTACATGGGATGTTACCTGAGAAGTGCAAGGAAGAGAATGTTTTAATTTAGTCTGTTTAATGCTTTCATTTAAATAGCCTAGGAAGTGGTGAAAGACATCATAAAGGGAGACTGCATTTCTATGTAGGTATGAATTTGCACTTGTGTGGATCAGCCAGGTGTGTTTCTCTGGAATTTCATCCAGAGTTTGCATCTTTCTACTTTTAAATACACCCATGGAATGGTTGGGATTCAAAGCCATGTGTTTATTAGCCATGGACTGTGGAGCCTGTGCTGGAGCCAGGGAGCCATGTTTTGGTGGGGCCAGTTGGAGCTCAGCTGAGCCTGCCTTTACTGGAAATGGCTCTGCTTAACTTTAGATGCAGTACTTTTTCCAGCAGCTCATACTCTCCCCCTTCACTTAACAGTCTGTGAAGGCAACTGGCTAAGCCTTACGTTTGTACTGCTTGTTTATGCTGAGCTCCCAAATCTGTTGATTGCTTTAATTTTGCCCCACTGGTACGTAACAACATATTTTAATACTTTGTTTCTCTAGATTCTCTTTTACAATTCCTTTTCAGTAATTCCATCTGAATATCAAACTTGTCATTATTATATCTAAGCACCTCTCACACCGTGTCAGCCAAACCTTGTAAGTACAGCAGTACGCCTGTCTCCTTGGCGTTGCAAAAACTTTATGGGTTTTTCACCAGGTTATGTATCTCCAGTGTCTGTCTAGCTTTGGTGTACAACAAGAGCTATTAGCTGCATACAACAGGAAAGTTAAGATACATGTCAAAATCCTCCCTTCCTTTAGCCTGAGAACATAAGCCTACCATAGGGGCACTGCAGAAAGCTCTGAATGTGCTCAGGATTTTGCAGCTCAGGCTCGCTCTCTTAGTTGATAAATGCCCTTACACCCGTTCTGTCGATCAGCATCGCTAACTGAAGGCAAACCAGCCGTGAATGGTGAAGAAGTCTTAATTTCGGGATGAGTTTGGTTATCTCGCTTTCTCATACTGCATCGCGCACTAGCAGGACCTAGGCTTCATTTAATGTATGTTGCTACAGGTTGCTCTAGCTCTTTCGTAATCCCAGTCTGTGGTGAGGCGCCCGCCTGAGGCTGAGGGGCTCCGCTGTGCCCGGCGGTGGGGCCGCTGGAGCCGGCGGGAACCGGCTGGGGCCGGTCTGGCCCGGGGCAGCCCCCAGCCTCTCCTCACAGGAGTGGCCGTCGCCCCTGCAGCCCAGCCCCCCGCTGCTGCCGGCACCCTGTCAGGTAAACCCAGTACAAATGTTTTGCTTAAAAATCTGCATGAGTCCCATTTTGTCCTTCTGTGAGACGGAGACGAAGGTAGCAGCATCTTCGTCCGCCTGGCAGTCCATTAAAACCGTTGTCAGAGGAGTGAGGGCGTTGCTCCTTGGGGTTCTTGCTGCCAAAGGAAAGCCCACGCCAGCGGGAGGGCGCTGAGATGGCGTATCCCTGCACACCGCGGGAAGGAGGACACGATTTAGAGTAAGTGGAAGTGCGGTCATGGCTGCCAACAAGGCTTTTGCTGTCTTAAGCTGTTGCAGTTCAATGTTCATTCTGAGCCATATAAATTAATTGCTTTTGTGGTGTTAAGCATGTGTTATAGTATCTGTTAGTGCAGCTAGTGATTCCAGGCATTCATTAGTAATGGAAAGAGTACTGAATCTCAAAAGTAGTTAATTCAGTATGTGGAATTTGTATTTCTCCCAACATCAGAGGATGCTTTTGAGTAGGAGGTGAGTGTTCAGCTGTTTCGAAGCTGCCATTTCTCTGCGTCCAGCTCTGAGACTCTGGTTTCTGAGTTGCTGCAGGATGGGGTTACATGTGCTGGTTTAGGCACAAATGTGAAAGGGACTAATTTTATGCTTTCTATACACATAACTGTGCGTGTGTATACATATGTATGTGTATCTACATATTTATATGTGCACTGGCATATCCTATTAACTTTTCAGTTTTGCTTAGTGGCTTATTTTTCTAATCCCTGCAATTTATTTATTTATTTTTATTTTAGCCATACTAAGTAATATACTGTTGTAGAGCATAAGAATTCCAGTTATTTTTACATTTCTGTGGAAGTAACATTTCTGGCTTGAGTAGCTGTCCTTTAATTGACCAAGTTGTGTTGTTTATATAGTGCTATATAACCTGTTATTAACCAAATGCATTATGATGCATGACAGCTATGCTGTTCCCAAATATGCAGTGAGATGGTTCTCCAGATGTCATTGCTATGAAGTATAAAGCTAGAGAACAGTATAGCTGTAGATCACAGTAATAGACATATATTTAGCTTGGTCTGCTCTTTTTGCATTTGAGGATTTACCAGAGAGAAGCCTCGGAAGTCTAATTGTTAGTAAAAATGATCTGCTGATCCTTTGTGCAAGTAAAATTAATAGCTGATGTTCAAGTATCCCTGATCCTCTACAATATCAAAATACCTGCTTTGCATTTTTGATTAAATGGGCTTGTCTAGCTTCACTTTTCAGCTGTTGGGTCTTAATATAACTCTTTTGTACCAGCTCTCTGCTATCAGACTTCTGTTCCCTTGGAGGTATTTCCCACTTGTAAACAAATTATCTTTTTAATCTTTCTGACGTTAAATAGATTGAGCTCCTAAAAGACTATAAAGCATGTTCTTCAGTCTTTCAGTTATTCTTTTTACTATGATCTTGCTCTAGTTTCTCAGCAAACTTTTTGCAAAAAGTACCCCCGTCATACTCCAAGATTCCTTTGTAATACCTTCTTGTTGGAGTTTGATACTTCTTAATATTTAGGCTAAGGGCAGATAGTCAGAATTGAGTTACTTTATAAGACAAACTTTTTTATTAGCCATGTTACATAGTTGTCTTCTAACTAACAATCTTTAATATAGTTTGTTTGGTGGGGTTTTTTATCAGCTGTTGTGAAATGATGCAGGAGGTGAAAAAAACCCAAAACTAAACCAAACACACAAACACACCCCTCAAAAAAAATAAACAAAACCAACAAAGCCCCCACTGAAAGCCCTCCATATCAACAGACTTTCCTGCTGGCATCATCTGTTATAAAACCAAACAAAACTCCCTTGGCCATGTGTACTCTCTCAGCTGTCAAGTGCATCTTGAATGGTAACCTAAAGACTTTATAGAATGGGACCACTCACTTCTGTCACTTTTGGTGTCAGTCTGTATTGTTGATGTGTTTTCTCCCACTATGAAAATAATGAGGTTGCTTCTGAAGTATGGGAGGCTCATGTATAAGAGGGAAGGGTAGAAGATGGAAGCTGATGTGTTCAAAGTCACTATCTGGGCAACAGTTGATACCACCTTAGTTGGCAACTTGCTGAGCTAAAGGAAATCTATATCTTCTCTAGGTTCAAAGTACCTATTTGTAGACTGAGAAAATCAAGGCAATGTACGGTCATGTACAGAATATGTAACAAACTATTGTGCCAGAGGGGTTAACAGATGTAATTATCTTTTTAAATAAGGGCTTACATTCAGCAAGTATTGGCAAGGTCACAAAGGAAGTATTGACATAGCATAACACAAAGTTTTGATTTTATCTGATTCCTACCATCACAGTATTCTTCAGACGCAAAGTTCTTGTAGACTTGAGAGCAAGTAATTCCATAAAGACTTTTTACAAACTGCTAAGCTGCTGGTTTGCATCTTCTTTCAAACTAAAATGTTGAGTAAATGCTGAATGGAAAAGTGTGTTTACTGGTTTTATGATAATTTTTTTCTTTTGTTGCCCACCTGTGCCTTGAGCTGGATCCTCTGTCTGTTTCTTGCTGAACTGAGAGGGCATGGTAAGGAAAATAACAAGGTTTCAGACAGTGATAAAATCAGTGTGCTGGACAAAAAAATGCTTGTATGTGCAAAGCCCTTGCTTTTGTGCAAAAAATATCAGATAATTGTGTATGCAATTACCAGTTTACATTAATGGCTGCCAAATTTTTGTCGACGTTTCTGGATTCTGGTGTCCACAGTGGGAGCACAGACAATTTCTAGATTTACTCGTTATCTCAAGGAGTCAGGGTGACCTGGAAGATGCTGTCAATATATCTTTTACAGTGCTCTCCACACTGCTGGAGCTGAGCAAAACACATTATGTACAAAGCATTTCTTGCAAAGCTTGATCGCTTTTTAAGAAGAAGTGTCCATTTCATAAATAAAAAAATTAAAAAAACCCAAAAAACAGGCAGAGAAAAGGATAGTCTTTGAAAAGACTTTTAAACAAATCATGTTGAGCATCACATAAGTGTCAGAAAGCATTAAAAAAAAAGCACGAGCTTTATTTGATGTCCTTTCATCCACTGATTTCCTGTACATAAAATAAATTGCAAAAATTTAGAAGTGGATAAATAGGATAATACACTTGCCTTTTAATAAATTTTTGTTTGGTTCGTTTGGGGGTTTGAATGTGGGGGTTTGGGTTTTTGTTGTTGTTGGGGGGGGGCATCAATTTGGGGGATTTGAGGGAAAGGGTTGAAAAATCAGACTGAATGATGGCAGCCTCTCACTGTTCTGTGGCAATGGATACTAGTTAGGCAGCTTTTCAGTGATCAGGAAACCATGCATAGAAGAGTATCACTGTACAAATACCTCTTTTTCAAAAGTGTGTTTTGTCCTTGCTGAGACCCTTGTATGGTAATGATGCCTATTTGTTGGGTTAATATAGAGAGAAAAGAAAGAATACTTTAGAGTAGAATTGCAGAATGCAGAAATGACTGTAGCAAGTCCATTATGTGACAAGGCATGTTGCACTGAATGTTCTTTTCTTGTTTTCAAAATGCAGACCTCCTCCTTTTTTAGAATAGGAAACTTTACATCTCCGAGGTTTGCTGAAGAGAGGTACAATAGAAGAACAAATGAACTTGCTAAAAGAAAACACACAAGGTATGGGACAGGAAAGATTACAGACATTGAGAAATGTCAGAGTGAATACTGTTAAATTCAAGTATCTGAAGTAGTCATCTGCTATATAACTTCATGACTTGGTAGGTTAAATCTTAAAATCCCTGACAATGCTAACTCTTGTGGAAAGGAAAATAAAAATTAAGGGTGAGATTTTTAGAGATATTCAAGCCTGTGAAGATTTAACTAAATACTTAAACTTCTTGAAAATACCTCAGAGCTTGGTTATATTGAAGTCAATATAGGTAGGTTAAACTTGCAGGCTTTTCTCGCTATCTTACTAAAACCCTATTGCACCATTAAGTGCTTAAATGCTTTTAAATCTGACCCTATGCTGTTTCTCCTTTTTAACGTATGTAGCAATGTTACAAGTAAATATAGTATGTACTGCTGTAGTGAAAATTCATAACAGCACTACATTGTCACAGAAAGTACAAATAAAAGCTTTTTCTGTGAAAGTTTCAGTTACTTAATGCTGAATAAATCAGATAAATCTCAGATTGGAAAAATGAGTGGTGAAGGTGTTCTACCCAGCCAAATTGCTACTGGCATTTGGGTTGGTTTTTTTGTTTGTTTTTTTTTTTTTTTTTTTTCAGTTACTTAAAAACACTTTAAAAATGGAGATAGGAAAATTACATGAAACATGGTAGTTACACTTCAGGGAGTTATGCTTTGAAGTCTTTTGGAGATTCCTCCCCCTGCATACAATTTGGGAATGCTTGATATACAGTTGTTCACTGAATGCATTACTGTAGGCATTATTGTGTGATACTTTCAAAATTACTGGGTTACTTTCACAAGCAAGAGCTTGCAGGATTGGACATCCAGTCATGTGCAACCCATTTTGAATTTGTAGTGATCTATGTTCTGCTTACTGTAAGCAGGACTATAGGAGGCTTCTCTTCTGTATGCAATAATAAAGGGAAGCAAATATATCCCTGGCAGAAGAGCACTGCTTGCAATAAAATCCTCCTGTCCCTCCCCCAAACAAACCAAGAAGGTAAATCATTCAACCCTGTCATAACCCCAAAGCAATGATATAGTTAGAGACCATTTTATAAATTGTTTTACCTTCTCTGAAATGTGACAGTCTGCGGGGCACATCTGAGTTATTTCTTTCCATTTAAGACTGTTAATCACAGAAGAGTCAAGATAAATCCTATGGTTTTGGAGGCTTTATGTAAGCTTAATATGGTTAATGCAATTGTCTGCATATCCCAGGCCAGCAAAATGCTTGAGCATATTCTAAGTATTCTAAGTCAGCAAGTCAGTAATTTCAAAAAAGTCCCACTACTATTTGTGGCATATGATCTGTCATGCAGTGTCAGTTTTCTACGATGAAAAATGTTGCCCTTTGTCTTGGTAGGAAGTTGGATATTGCAGGGATGGATGTGAATATGACGACTTGGAGCTTTTAAATTTTTAGAATTTAAATAGCATCATTGAATTTAAATTACTTGCTGGTGAGCGTCATGATAAGCATGTTTCTGTATGTAGGTTTTTTAATTTATTTTTACAGCCAAATTCTGCTTGAATGCTTGCCAAGCATCCCTGAAAATGCTAATAAATGTTTAGGGCTTTAAAAAAGCATGTCCTCACTTCTCTTAATGTGTATATCTGTGGTATGAATCACACAATCAGAACTTTCTTAGAAGATGCTGGAAATGTGCATATGCATGCCTATTCTGAAACACTTCCATAAAGTTTAGAAAGAATTTGAATCTACAGAAATATTTTGTGAATCAAAAGTCACAGTTGTTTGGATACATACCTGCAATGCAGCACTAAGCTAAAAGTCTGTAGATGCATACCCTGTTCTTTTGAAATATAGTATCGGCCAAGTTGTTGTGACAGCTTGTGCATTTTTTTCATTATGTTCAAACTCTATTTTCTTTATCATTATAGTAGGCCAATAAATTTGATCTGTATTAAGACACTGAAGATCTGGACTTAAATTCTGTGTAAAGCTTTTCCAGAAAGACAGTATCTCTTACTCTTTCCTTCAGTGAGGAGATGATTGTGTGAGTGCATTTCATAGAAAACAATAGAAAAACTTATTAGGAAAAATACAAACCATCAGGTCTTTCCTTCACATTTCTAAGGCGTATTTTTGAAGGATGGACAATTCATAGGCTAATAAGTGCTTGCTCAGACACATTTGTCCAATGATGTAGATGGAAACTGGACAGTTCTTTCTGTGGCCAAAGCAAAAGAAGATGAAAGAAAGTATATCTGGGGCATTTAAAATAGAATCACGTGGAAATTATTACGTTTCATATGCTTTCTTTTTAGCTGAGCTGGGAAATAGCAAAATTAGTGGAACTAATTTCCTCTGTGAGGGGGTGCATTTGGATTTTTATGGGGGAGGACAGACCAGCATTGTATAATTTATTTTTTTTTCCATAATTGTTGGAAAAAATAAAGTCCTACTGAGTCACTTAATTAGAATAGTAGAAATGCACATTTGAATTTCCTCTTTAGCCAAATGAGGGTGTATCCTGCTGCCATTACTTCAAAGATAGGCACCTCACCCTGCAGGTGTTCCATGGAAGACGATGTAAGAAGTGTAAAGCAATCTTTAAGCAATGTCAAGTAATACTTTAGATGCTAGGAATGAGTTAATTTCTCTAATAGGAACTGCATTCAGTTATTTACTTTTACTAGAATAAGTAAGAACAAAACCTGTTTCTTGTGAGTCAGATTAAAAGGGGGGAAAAAGGTCCAAAGACTGATTTCCATAGTTTCTAATGCTGATGATTTCTTGTTCATTTTGGTGCTTCATTATACGCATGCTACTTAGTTTTTGTGTATTTTTTTCATGCTAAAAGTGGTATTTTGATACTTAGTATTCAAAGAGTGATATTAACAATCTGTATTTCATATCCAAAAGTATTTCTTTCTTTTGTTAATGCACCACATGATTCCTCCTCACGCACACACTTGCATTTTATGAATTGTAACAATATGGTAAAAGATGAATTCATAGTGATTACTTCATAGAACTTCCTATTTGAACTTTTGAACTCCTGCAATGGGTGCTGCATTCCATGCTGGAAAGGAAACATGTGATGCCATTTCCTAAAGCTATCCAGCATACGGTTTCCCATATACTTTTTCTACATGCATACACAAATTGCACATTGACTTTGTTCAATTGGTACAACTCTGATTTTCCTGAATTAGAGTGCCTTAATTTAGTTTGTTAGAGAATTAAGCTAAATCAATATAATTCACTTATACTGATTTAACAGAGTTAAATTGATGCAATTCCCTGGTGTGTATTTTTTTCAACTATTGAGAAGAAATGTAGGGAAATTCATGTCATTTTTATGCGTTTCTGTCTCAGAATTATTTCTTTTACACTTTTTGCTGGAAGAAAACCAGCTAAAGTGGAGAATTGCCTTAGAATACAGTAAGAAAGAAAAAAAAGACAACATGAACTATATTCATATGTAAGTATGTGAAACTCAAGCCACTTTCCTAGGACTGGTGTCCAGTATTAGTCCATGTCAATCATGACTTACATAGAATTTCTTGAACAAGCTGCCCACTCCCCACCCTCCCAAAAGAACCGAACAGCCCACAGAATGTCAGAAATCTTAAGCTATGTTCATCTTAGAAAATAATGTAAGTTCTAGTTTGCTGATGTTAAATTTCAATGTGGATTACAGATGATAGAGGCACTTACTGGAATTATCTCACATTTTGGCATGAGATAAAAGTCATATGAAGGTATTCTATGCTTTGTAATAGGATAATGGGTTTTGATGGTATACGAAATTTTAAACTTAATAAATGTAGCCTTTTTAGTCAATTCAAACAATGATCATCCTAATTTCTTCACTGCCTTTGTTATAGTTCTATTAAGGACTTGGAACACTGTCTAAATTTAGGGTCTTGGTCTTAAATTGCCTTGCAAGATGGCAAAATTGTAATCAGCAAGATAAATTACCTTTAAATTCCTTTAAAAACATGACTATTTTCTTATTTTTGCAGTTTACATTAGGAAAAGTATTCTTGACAAGGAAAAATGCAAGATTTAAAACAACCTATGTGGCATCAGTTTGATCTTGAAATTTTGGCCGTCACAAGACTTGTTGTGAATAACTGCACAGAATACATGCTCAAAACCTATATTTCAAATGTAGGATGATATAGCTGGATGCTATATATATATTTTTTTCTACTGAATTAATTTTAAGAATATTTAGGTAAAGAGAATTGAATTCATTTAACAGAAAATTTAAGTGAACTCAAATTTTTGGTCTCTACTTCATGTTAAATTTAAGAAAAAGAGGAAATTCTTTCATGGATTAGAACATAATGGTTTCTGCATAACTGTTTTAAATTTCTTTATTGTACTTTTGATGGTTGACTTTGGAATATTGTTCATGGTTTCCTCAAGCTTCAGCAAACTATTGCAGAACAAATTTACAGGGGAAAAAGTTAGATATTCATATCATGTATCTGAATGTCTGTAACTGATATTATTTTTAAAAGTTGAAGAGACATTTCCTGTTTTGTCCATACTGATGCCTAGCTATAGAGTAAATGAAATAAATTGAATTTTTAAGCTAGTGAGTTAGGCGGGTGACTCATTTGTAGTGCTAAATAGATATCAGTTCAGAGTTCTGGGATGGCTGTACAGAAAAACAGTACTGTTAGGAATGTATGGAAAGATCTACACGTCACTAAAGGGGAAATGAGGCAATGATCCGGTTGATCTCAATAATTTAAAATAAATGGTTCATATTAGTAATATATTATTATTATACATATTATATGTGATTGCATGTTGTATAATACAATAAAATATTTGTGTATTAGTATGCATTATATATTATTATATTTAACTCACGGAACTTCCCTGTTGTTAATTTCTACATACATTTTATTTCTGATAACCAGCTTTGTTATATTGTGCATGTTTTTACTACTTCCAAAAAGAAATCAGTGTTAAACAATGCACTTGATATCTCCATTGCTGTTAATGGATATTGGAGCCTAAAATGGGGTAAAATCACCTTACTTGAACTATGCAGTGTTGGTAGTACATTTTGACATACATTGCTTGTATAACCTCACAAAAAGGTAAAGACAGTCCGTGTTCAGGACTTCCTGTGCAAATTTGTTTTTTGGCAGCAGTAAGTACACCTTCTTTTAAAAAACCAAACCAAACCAAGAAATGGAACAAGCAAGGGAACCTGCTGAGCAAATACTCAATTTCATTATAGAGCAATGCTGCTTTCTGTTTGGCTGAACCTAGCCTCTCTTCTTATTCTTTTCTAAACATTACAGGTATAGGCACGACTGTTCCAGGCATAATACAAGAACATGCCTGGAGTTTCTTTGCTCTACAGTGACATTTGGATCATTAAAGCTGCTTTGATGGATGCTTCCTGGTGGGCAAATCTGTTGTACTTGAAAACTGTGATCGTAGTGGTTCGACAGCATGATCCTGTATTACTATCCTTTGTCATGTTTAGATACTGCAGTGGAGTATGAATTGCAATGATGGTGAATTTCTTTTCTAAGAACTAATACGTCTACTCGCCATTTAAGTGGCAGGCTCCCTTTAAGTAACTTCGCCCCCTTCCTGCAGAGAAATTACTTCCAGCTTATAAACAGAAAAATAATGTTCTTCCTCACTGAATTCTGGGATGATGTGCACCCAAACTTCATTTTGTGGCATCCATCTGAAAAAGTACTATCTGAAATCAAAGGAGAGGTACAGGACTTGCTCTTGAATGTCCAGAAAGATTTTTTTAGAAGCTTAAATCCACTTCAGTTGAGATTTAGTTTCAGTAGGCTGATCTTCTGTGTGAGTGCTGTGAACAGTGCAAGCAAGGTGGAATGACTCTGGTTAATTACCTGCAGTTTCCAGAAGAAAAAGCACTCATTTTCTTTCAACTTGAGCACAGGGTGTTTTGCCAAGGCTAGTACTTCTCTGTACATACTTGGCCTATTCTGACAGTTCAGAATTTCTGATATGTGTTTGCTGATTGAACATTAAATAGACTTGGCTGTGAGCCCTCCATCCTGAAGTGACTGTAAGCTCCTTTCCCATCCTTAAAGGAATACCTAGTACTTACTATAGCTAAGTTGTTTTGTTTGGCCACAGCCTTTACGCTCTTCCTACAGTCTAAAGGACCCCTTAGTTTGCAGCATTTCGTTGCTATCTATCTCATGTATTTATGCCCTACCTTAGAGCTGATGCGTTCTGTAGTACACTCCATGTTGTCGAGGACTGTTCTTCCCCTCCAACTCAAGGATATACGACAGCCATTCGCTGGCTTTCGCTAACATGATTCATGGGAAATAAATTGCAATTTTCTGTGACGTTTTGATGCCAAATAGAAAGCTTAGCAACAGTTGATCCCAATGCCAGGGGGAACAATTAACGCCTACCACCCCCCTAACCCCCCCAAGATTAGGAGAACCATATCAGTTGAAGATGGTAGATTTAAAAGAAAAGAAAGCAATGTGCCCTCCACCCCTCCAAAAAAACTAGTGATTTCAGTCACACTTAGTGTGTTGAATATCATACTGCTTAAATTGCAAAAAGATTAAACCGATACCTTTATCAGACATTATGTGGGATAATGCCATATGCAAGAAGAATGATGGTTGAGGTAGACACCCATGATGCTTGTTTTGAGAGTCTACTATACTGCGTCTGTTTTAATTCTGTCTGTCAAATTCTAATTGCAGAAAGCAGAATTAAAGGAGCCTGAGGAACGGAAGGGTGAGGGGGAATCATCCATTTTAGTACCAGTGTACACAGAGCATAGAGAACATGATGGGCAGAAAAGTCTGGAAAACCTCAGGCTTTTTTCCTTCTCTGCCAGCAGACACCTGAAATACGACAAGCTTATGTGCTGTGACTGTTGTCTCAACCAGTAGAGCTTGTGACTGTAGTTTGGTGACAGCTTTCGTCTGCAAATTACAGTAGAATGAGCCCTTTGGGGGACAAAATGAAGATAAGTTTTATTGTTCACAATTCATAGTTGCGATAACACTTTAAGACTCAGATCAAGTTCTAGGCATTCTGTTATCTTTTCTGAAACTCTAAAAGTTTGGCGAGTGTTTTATCCTGTAAGCCTGGAGTTAGTGGGGTCTGAGTCTTTGTCCTCTCTTCTCTGTCTTTCAGCATGAGCCTGGAGCCCCTGTGTCATCTCCTAAGGTCTGGTTGGCAGTTTCATCACCCACTAACAGCAAGGGGAAACTCCTTTGACCAGAACATGGCTCTAGGGATACTTTCTCAGAAGAGAGATGCTTTTATTAGTGGATAGATTTTTCTCTTCTGTGTTTCCTGCCTGTTTAGGAGGAATAAATTAGAGGCCTTGGAAGGGCAAAATGACACCCAGGTTTGAATTACTTATATTAGTCATTGATACAGCAAATTAAAGCAGCTTCACTCCTACCTGAAAATGATTTCTGGATACTGTAAGTCTTTTACAGCTGTTAAGAAGATAAGCCTTGAATGCAGGTTAACATCTCATTTTGGCAGCATGTTCCTGCAATATATACTCTCCCAGTGTTCGCAGACCTACCTGAAACATAATATTTCCACAGAACAAATCTATGAACACTTCCCCAAGAAGCAACCTAAAAGAATTCATGAATGTAATTGAATCACAATGGTGGGGTTTTTTAAGTCTGTAAATTAATATTTGAAAATCATTTCCATTATCAATACATTGGGTGCATTGTTCACCATGTGTTCAAATAGTGTCATGTATTTTCCTAGACTATCTTCCTGTTTTCCATCAGCTTCTCGGAATCATGTGGCGGTTCACGTAATTATTGCCATGAAGTAATGAATGTCAGGGGCATTAATGTGAGAAAGAGAAATCTGAATAATCTATCATACTTGACTATAGACCCCTGTGAAGAAATGACTGTACTGAAGCAGTGAATTTGCCATGATATATTTCTGATTGCAAAGCAAAAATTGGCAAAGAAATTCCACTTTCTCTGTAGAATAAGAATGAAGCATATGAGGGCCCTGAGGGCTTAATTTTGCAAAAAAAAAAAAAAAGTGAAAAGGACTGGTTTTGCAGCAACTGTGGCCCATGCACAAAACTTGCTTCACCCTCTGCACTGAATGAAGCAGTGAATCTTGGGCTGGGATTGGGAAAAAAGAATAATTGGACTGTGTCTTAGTTGTGCCTTAGTGCATGTACATATAGGGCTGAATTCCATAGGTGTGTTCTTGCTTCTTGGTGAACACAGAGAATTGCAATTCAAATTAAAAAAAAAAAAAAAAATCCAGTACCTTGTATTTGTACTGAGTTCAGAGTATGGTTACAAACAATTGTTGGGAAATAGCTGATGTTCTCAGTTCATACCTAGGTTAATACTCTGGCTACATCCATTTCTGTGCCCATATTCCTAATTCAGCTTATTTTAAGCTAGTTGTGCTTTGGGACAGTTAAATAAGGTGCTGGATAAATAGAACTCAGGTGGGCTTTTAATGTTTTAACGTCTGATTCCTAAAGAACCTCACCAACTTGATTCATACCTCAGCAAATCTCTAGCTAACCTATAGCAAGTCTATCTGCTCTACTGCTGAGTTCCCCTGAGCTCCTGACAACGCATTTCTTTTCTGAAGGGGTGATGATTTTAAGCAGGCTGGGCTTGATGGGGTGATTGATGCAGACTGTGATAGCTCCAGGCAGGAAAGTCCATTTCCTTTTGTGAAATGAGAACATATGCTGGTCATTATGCAAATAAAAACATAAAAGCTTAAGCTCCCTGCAGCTCTCAGTTCACAGAAGAAGTTTATTAGGGAGTATGGCTTTCTTCATCTCCCATAAAGAACTACCAAGTTGTCTTCTGCTGGGTTTATGTTTGCAGTCTCTGGGAACGCAACTGCCTGCTGGCACTTGCTGTTGCTAGAGCAGCAGGGGTTTCTGAGAGGGGATTTTGACAAGCCTAATCACTAGAAGTGTTGGGGCTGCCTGCTGCCTGAGATGGTCACAATATCCCTAGGCTTTTTTCTTTTGCTTTTCCTTTTTTTCCCCCCTCTTCTTTAAAGGAAGAGCTTCCCTCATCTAAAAAAATAATTTGAACTGTAATTTACAGTTCAGTTGCTCATGCATCAGTATACTAATAACTTCAAAATAAAAATTACCTAACAGTGTTAATAGAAAATTGGTAATTTAGAGTACAAAACCCTTTATGCCAGGTCTCTGCCACCTTTCCTTGTAACTGCTAAGATTAGTGGAGTGGGAGCTCCTTGTAGGGAAGGGAGAGATTCTGACTTTTTTTATCTTTCATCACACTATCTGCAGATAGCAGTATGCAAGAAAAATGCCTTGTCAGATAAGCCTAAAACTTATTTAACAGATTAAAATCTTTTCCAAAATAGCATATGTTAAATGCCAAACATGTCTGAACAGTTATGAGCAAAAAGTAATACCAGGCTAATGTGATAAGATAAAATAAACAGAACCATTTTTCAAGTTGTGCTCAGTAGAAATGCAGACTAAAACACTGTGAGTAGGTAGTTTAGGCTATTATTTTCTGTTCAGGGTTTGTAATATCAATGACAAATTACGTTTCCTCTTTCTGTTGGTCTCCTGAGTTAAAACCTGTTTTATCATATTATGTAGACCACATGTGATAGGCCAGCTAGAGCAACAGCTACAGGATGGAAGGAGAATGCATAGATGTGTTTTACACATCTATGTGTAAATAGATGCGTGAGGCACTGGGGACATGGTCTTTTATTAAGTAAATAACCTCAAAAGGTAAATCCACACAGCTAAAATCGCTTCGATAGGGAAGAACACCTTGGCCTTTTCTGGGCACTTTCCCTGCCAGGGTCTCCAAAGGGGGAGCTGGTGGATGCTGCTGTTTAAGCTTGTTGGTGTTCTTTGGAAGTTTCCCTTGACCAACGAGGCTGTGCTGCTGGATCCCCTACAGCTTCCTGGTAGTTTCCTTGATGGTGCAAATAGTCCAGGGCATCGTTCTGCACAGCAAATAAGAAGAGCTTTGGTTGAGTGGAATCTGTGTGGTGTCAAGCTACTGAGATGCTATTGCAATACTAGATCTCAGAAATTTCTTTATGGGTGGTGGAAGATAAAGCATTTGTGGAATCATTAGTGGCAGGCATGCTTAGCCGTTTTCTTGTTGGGTTTTGCTCCCCCCCCCCCCCCCCCCTTCCCAAGCCAGCCCTGTAGTACAGTACTCAGGAATACATAATAAATACTCAGTCACTGACCAGATGTTCTGGGTTAATTCCAGCAGATAGCTAAGCACCGCATAGCCTCTTGCTCACTCCCCCCACACTGGGATGGGGGAGAGAATCTGAAGGGTAAAGTGAGTTGATAAAGACAGTTTAATAGGGAAAGCAAAAGCTGTGTGTGCAAGCAAAGCAAAGTAAGGAATTAATCCACTACTTCCCATTGGCAGGCAGGTGTTCAGCCACTTCCAGGAAAGCAGGGCTCCATCATGTGTAACAGTTACTTGGGAAGACAAATGCCATAACTCTGAACATCTCTCCCTTTTTCCTTCTTTCCCTAGCTTTTATTGCTGAGCACAATGCCCATGTGATGTGGGATATCCCTCTGGTCAGCTGTCTCAGCTCTGTCTCTTCCCAACTTCTTGTGCCCCACCAGTTTACTCGCTGGTGGATCAGCGTGAGAAGCTGAAAAGGCCTTGACGCTGTGTAAGCACTGCCCAGCAATGGCTAAAACATCCCTGTGTTATCAACACTATTTTGGTCACAAATCCAAAGCATAGCACCATAGCAGGTGCTATAAAGAAAATTAGCTCTATCCCAGCCAAAACCAGTACACCAGACAAGAAAAGAGCTGGACAGTCTCAGATAAAGATTTAATCTATCCTGTGTGACCAGGAAACAAGATGGGCCTGACCAGTTGTCCTGCTTTCAGCTGGGATAGAATTAATTTTCTTTCTACTAGCTGATATTCTGTTATGTCCTGGATTCAGTATGAGAAGAATGTTGATAACGCAATGACGTTTCAGTTGTTGCTAAGTAGTGTTTAGACTAAGCCAAGGATTTTTCAGCTTCTGATGCCCAGCCAGCAAGAAGGCTGGAGGGACACAAGAAGTTGGGAGGGGACACAGCCAGGACAGCTGACCCAAACTGGCCAAAGGGCTATTCCACACCATGTGACATCACGCCCAGTATGTAAACTGGGGGGAGTTGGCCTGGAGAGAGGATCGCTGCTTGGGAACTAACTGGACATCTGTCAGCAAATGGTGAGCAATTGCATTGTGCATTGCTTGTTTTCTATATTCCAGTCCTTTTATTAGTATTGTCATTTTATTATTGTTATTATTACCATTATTAGTTTCTTCCTATCTGTTCTATTAAACTGTTCTTACCTCAACCCACAAGTTTTACCTTTTTCCTTCCAATTGTCTCCCCCATCCCACTGGGTGGGGGGAGTGAGTGAGAGGCTGCATGGTGCTTAGTTGCTGGCTGGGGTTAAACCACGGCACCTGTCAAGTGCACAAAGACATTGCATAGGGAGCCATGTCCTGTAATTCAATAAGTGACTGGGCTTGTAGTTGGCCTGTGTCCCGCTGCACCTGTTGAGAAGCTGTTTCAGACCCTCACACCGTCAATGATTGGGAGATTTCTTCTAGTCACCAGCTTGGTTTTTTCTAGCTTGTTCTTCTGTCAGCCGCTTTGTTTAGCTGAATTATCTCTTTCTCCCCAGTATTTGCATCCTGATTTATTTGCAGGGAATGGTTCTGCTCCTTCTTGGCTTTTGGTGTGGTTAATCAAGCCAAGTTTCTTTAATTCATCTGTCAATACAAATTCAAGAAAGATTAACACGTGTGACAGAATTACACTCAGCATTGTAAATGGATTTTCCACCTAGCAGTGATATGGTCTTGGTAGACGTAGGTCTGCTAGAAAAGCTTTGCTAGATATATCCAAAGATTTTTTTGCCATTTGCATAACTGTATCACAGTTTCTAGGACTGACATAAGCAAAGCAGGTAATTGCCTTGAGCACCAGATTGCTAGGCCAATTAAATAAGCATGGCCTTCTGTTAATTTTGCCCTTTTTTGCCTACATTGTGAACAAACACAGTACTGGTACTTAATTCTTAAAGCATAACTACGCAAATAATATTTTACTGTGTTTTCTTCAGAGGAAGTAACTGCTAGGTCAGCTAGTTACTTTTTCTTTCCTGTAATAATTGGCACTCACTGTTCAAGGTTTTTGAAATCTTGATGGGGGCTAAGGCTGCATTTAAACTGAGTTAGTGTATTGATCTCACCTGGTTCTGATTTTGCTGCTTCTCATGCTGCCAGTCCCACTGCTCACTGTTCTATATTACTCATTGCTCTGCTTCTCATCCCTTTAGCCATGCTTCACACAACTATTCCCCCTGCTCACCGCTCCCACTGCCTCTGCCTCATGTATGTTGTCTTGCTAGCTGTGCTTCATGCTGCTTTTCTCCCTGTTTTCTCACCTCATCTCTTTCTTCACTGTGTTAGCCATTCTAGCCAACTTCAGCAGCTTTGCTGGTGTAGTGGGTTCACCCCAGCCAGCAACTAAGTGCCTACCAGCCACTTGCTCATTCCCCCCACTGTAGGAACGGGGGAGAGAATTGGATTGGAACAGTGACAAGAAAAACTCATGAGTCAAGATAAAGACAGTTTAATAAGTGAAGGGGGGACGGGGCGGGTGTAGACAGGAAAAAAAAAAAAGGGAGGGGGAAGAAACCATAAAAAACCCCCAAACCCCCAAGTGATGCAAAAGTCATCACTTAGCACCAGCACACGGATGCCCAGCTAGTTTCTGAGCAATGGCTGCTCTGGAAAAACTCCCTCTCAGTTATTGCTGAGTGTGATGTTACATGGTGCAAAGCACATCTCTTTGGTCAGTTCAGTCAGATGTCCTAGCTGTGTCCCCTCCCAGCCTCTTGCCCACCCTCAGCCTATTTGGAGGGGGGCAGACAGAGAAGCAGAAGGCCTTGGTGCTGTGCAAGCACTGTTTGGTAATAGCTAAAACATTGAGTGTTATCAGCACTGTTCTATTCGCAAGTCTAAAGCACAGCACCATATGGCCTAATACTCTATCTCCTACCTGACAAGTCATTCTTATGTTAAAGCCAGAGCTTTTCTTTTTCCAAAGCATCTTGTTCTTCTTTCTCTAGCCTTTGTATTGCAACACTGGAAACTATTAACAAAGATTTCTGTTACCGTTTATCCCAGATATATTTAGACAGGCATTAGAACTGTATATTACTGTAAACACAAAACTTTCCTACGCTCCTTCTAATAAAAATGCCTCTCAAATGTTACACAACACGTGCAAAGCAACTGTGCTTTAGGCTTGATTATTGATCCTTCCCATTTGACTTCCCTTTGCTTGCTTAATTATTATAAGTAGGCCCCTTTGCTTTTCAGCATCCTCTGCTCCAGGCTTCTTGGAGGTGTGGTGGAATTGTCTTGCACTTCAGTCCTCAGCCAACACCCTTTCCTAAGGAAGGGGAGCAATCTTTGTTTTAAGTAAAGGATTGGCCAGGCTCTCCTTAAATAAGAATGAGTCTGAAAAAACTTTGGAATGAAAGATGAAGTCTGCAAGGACCGTCTCAAAGGAAAAAGTCTCAAAGGGAATATTTGCCACGAGAACTAATATGCTTCACCACAAGGCAGTTGGATGAGATAAGTATTACTGGAGGTGTCCTCTAACGGGAGTGTTCCAGGAGATGATTTTTTCCTGTGGGTAGGCTTTCTGGTAGGCTTTGTAGTAGGAGCAGCTGACACAAAGCTTGAAATGTTTTATTGCTTTTTCACAAGAAAGGGGGAGAAAAAGGACAGACAGCGAGGTAGCTGAACCAGGAACAGAAAGGGGTTTTTGAGGTAACTCTGGTGTAAGTAGTTTAGGTATAGTTCTGCTGTCATTTCTTCACCTGTATCCTTTGTAACTTTTATTTTATGTGGATTTTATAGATGAATGCTTGTTGTGGTTTATATTAGCCATTTTTAAGTTACTGATGATTTAAGTAACTGGATAAAAGCAAGGTATTCCCCATTTGAAGACATATTGGATTTCTGTAGGTCCTGTCTGAAGAAATTTAACATGCGCCCCAGCTGCCCACCATGGCTTCTGCCGTATGACCCAGCTACAGGCTCGGGGGCCAGAGGCAGCAGGAGTGTCTTCTAGTGGCTGCTGGTGACAGCTCAGGGCTTTCTGGTGTTTGGCAAGACACGAGGAAATATCTTTAAACCCTGTGGGTTGTAGAAAGCTTGAAAGAGTCACAGGGCATTGCTGGATGTAAGAAATGGCTTTTTCTCTGTGTGCCTAGGGTGTTTAAGATACATATATCAAGAACTGTGAGGCACACACATTTTGCAGCAGGAAAAACAGTTAAGTACTGTGGAATATTCATTCCAGGTGAAGAACCACTAGGGATATATAGTGCAGCTTGGTATAAATATTCAGGATTATTTTTCATTTGACTTTTTAATACATTATACAACCTTTGAAATAAATTTACTCACTAATAGATATTTATGCTAATGACTGCTACAGATTGTTGCCTTGCTAGTAATACATTGCTACTTAAAAAGGAAAAGATTATTTTATTTTTTTCCTCCCCCAAATGACACGCTGTGCAGGTTATATAAATGAAAGGTTAAATTTAGAACTTTGAATTTAGATCACCTGTGTGTGTATTATGAGCAAATCATACTACCTGAATAAATAAAAACATGCATATGTATTAAAAAAAAAATTCACATTTTATGAAAGGTCTTGGAGAAGCAGTCGTTAGAGACTAGATGGTAAATGCAAAAATTTTGGGATGAGATTCTTTGATCCTTTGCACAAGGTCATTTAGGATTAATCTCAAAGTCCTTTTTGGTGTGAGGAGCTATAATTCCTGTGGTTAATAGGATAGGAATTTGTGTTACATACCTACATTATTCTGGACTTTGAGGGTTATCCATTATATGCTAATCAAATTGCCCCCTGTTTTATGCACATCTGCTATTTGTTTATTTTTACAATTATAAACAACTTATTAAAAGAACAGTCCAAACCTTCATTCCAAAAATATTCTTTATGCTGTTTAATGTAACTAATTGAAATAATGTAGCGTCTAAACTATTTTCTTAAGTTCTTAATATTCTACCACACCTCACACCCCAACTATTTTTGGGTTTTTGCAGCTCAGAGGTCTGGACTACGTGTATAAAATTTCTTCTGTGTAATTAAGAATATGTAACATGCTAAAAATATACTGAAAGCATATTCACTTGTAACAAGTTATTGTACCTCTTAGTATGCTTCTCTGAAACTATAGACTTCTTGGCATAATGTTCCACCTACATGTGGTGCTAATAAATATATATTTAGAGAGAGGAACAAATGCACTGTGATTTATGAGTCATTGGTAGGAGAAAAAACTAACTGGTTTACAGTAATGTACATCTTGTCTTGCTTAATTGGAAATAGATTGTTTACATGTTAATGATTTTCATTTTTTAAATTAAAAAACAACCTTTTTGCTGCATGTCAAGATGTAATATGCATACCTTAGAATACATTAAATAAACCACTTCCTCAACAATCTAATCCAGCGGGTGACTAGGGAATAGTTACTCTAATTCTCTAGTATTCTGCAGGGCAATTAAGTGTAAGTGCTGTTGTCTCATGCCCTGATTTATCAGCCTGTTTATGCTTAGTCCAGTGAAATGGCAAGTATGTTTTAGAAGGCCTTGTGTGACAGGGTTTCTCTGATATTAGCAAGGGATGGGGACAAGTCCATAGTCAGAGAAATCCACCTAGAAATCACTGACTTGTGGTGTTTGAATGTGATATGTGGACTCTATGCAAACTCAGTAGCAAGTAAAATGTTTTGAAGTGCAAGGGTTTAGAAGTCTTCATATTTTGGTGGGTATTTTTATGCATAAGCTTTTGTAAATATAAACACTGTAATTTAAGGGGCTACTTATGCAGCTGATTCGCTTGAGGTCCAGATTTGGGGAATTATATATTCTAGGAATCTAGGAAAAATAAAGATCCATTACTACCAAAAATATTTGTTATCTTTGTTGAAAAGGTAGCCCATATTTTGAAAGAACTGATAAACTTTACAGATCATAACATTTAGTCTTCAAATTAAAATATATTGGGGGAGGGGGGCACAAAACAATATAAACATAAGTGAAGGACAGCTGAAAATGAAAGCAAGCACATGCTTTAGTGAGCTTTAAGAAATGTGCTGAGTTCTAAATGATACCTGAAATTGTGCTTTACCTTACCTAAAGAAAAGTTGTAGAAAACCTTGGACCACACTGATGTCTCTAATACTAACAGCCCTGCTAAACAGTGCAAGTTGCTTAAAAACAACATTAAAATGAATGATATGAAGGTTTTTCAGGTGGTTATTGTAAAAGTCTTTTCCACAGGCTTTTTGGGTGGTAGGTGAAATCATTGTTACATTAGAAAGAATGTATATCGAAGCATTTAGCTTCAGCCTTTCTTGAGAAAGTAGGAGTGCCCTGCTGCTTCTCCCATTTTGCCACTTTTTGCCTGGGGCTGTTGCCATCTTCCTTGCCTCACTGGCCAGAAAGAAAGAAAGAAAAAGAAAGAAAAGAAAAAAAAAAAAACCCCCACCCACCAAAAAACCCCTGCCTCTGCCACTGGCTTTTGCAGCCCTCTTTTTCCATCTGATACCTCCTGTACAAGCACATCACATTGCAGCATATTCTGCAGGAATATGCTCTGAATAGCTGCTTTGGGTATGTAATGTGTATTTAACTTGAATTCTATTCCACACCCGTGTGTAAAGTGTGTCTTTTACATTGATTGGTAACTTGCAAAAATGATCATAAATTATGATGAGAAAGAAACTGAAATGCCTTTCATACTATTCAGAGAACATTGGTGCTAACCTGAGAGTCGTTCAGTTATTTCCCCACCTCTTTATGAGTCAATCTGTAAGGGCACATTTGTGAACTGAAGTAGAAATGCAATTCATTACAACAAACCTGAACTTGTGTGCATTTGTGTTGTCATCTCTGCCCTTTCAGGACTGTTCCAGTGACTCTTCTACTAGAGCATGTTCTCGTTGTGAGCAGCCTTGGTAGTTAATTTATAATCATGTACCATGGTAAACCAGACAGCTCCAACAATTTACATTAGCCAAAAATCAAGAGATTTCCAAGATGAAGAAATTTCCAAGGCCTTTACCCTCTACACTAGATGCTCACTCAAATCCTGACATCCTTTATCCTTTTGTGACACATGATTTTTGAGGAACCTTTGCTTCCCTGCAGGAGGCTAGAGAAATAAATCTAGTGTCTCCTTTATTCTTCTGAAGAGTGAAGGAGGCACAACAACAACAAATTCTTGTTCACAATATCCCCTTTTAATGTTCATACTGGATGGCTACTTTCATTTTTCCTTTCTAGACTTGACACAAGAATAGCTCTGTACAATCCAGGTGAAGGTTCTTCCACTCCTGTATCTTTTCGCAGGCATCTGGTGCAAGTCAGATGCCTGGGGGAAATCATAAGCATAAGGTAAAGCATGGAATGATATTTCCACTGAAACTGAAGTCAGCGAAAAGCAATCTGTGTGGTACACACACTGTCTGAGGAGGTGGTTTTTGAAGGAAGACTCTCTGTAATATATGATAAACATGGTTCTGTTTGCTCATTTTGGGAGGATTAAATTTAGGACAATGTCTATGGGGAAAAAAATCAGCCTTCTAACTACTTGTAGCAGAAGAAGAGGCATTGGAAATTCTGAGTCGTTTAACTACTTTTAATTTTTGTTTGAACTTTTCAGGCTGTCTTGCTTTTCCTGTTGCTCTGACTGTATTTGTTTCTTCAGAGTGTATCTTTTATCTTGGTATTTGTGCTATCCTCTTTTGAAATACTGTTCTCCGAGAGTCCTTTTTTAGTTACCAATCCACTTCTTCCTGCTTAGTTATATTCATGACTTTCCCCTTCTGTGCCATCTCTCATGTCTTACGTTAAGTCACTTTGTGCAGTGAAATATATTAATAAGTTTTTGTCCCTAAAATATGCACAGTTTGTATTAATCTTCTTTTCTAAATCCCTCTTTTTTTTCTGTTTTATGCATGTTCTAACTCATCTTTGCCTAATTTGGATTTTAAAATCTTCCAGGAAAGGACTTTGTCCTTTTACGATCTCTTTCAAGGATCATGCAAAGGTAATGGCTTGTATGAATGCTTATTAATAATAATATTCATTGGGATGTATTTTTAATAATAATGAAGATTCTGCAGCTGTGTGACTATTCGGTGATATTGCTGCTTTATATGTTGACACTGAGGATCAAACTTTCTGAAATAATAGATATTTTTCCCCACTTATCTGTATGACCAATATGGTGTCTAAATATATGTTAGGCATTGATTATACTGTGCAATATATGCAGGCAGACTCCTAAATCTGTGTGGATGCTACCTACATAAATCTTGTTGAAACCCCTGTAGACAGAAGGGCTTATATGTGCATTGCAGAAGCCTGCAAATCACACACATAAATACCTGTCTACCCAGGAGTTTTCTCGCAAAATTATAGATACAGAAATGGAGGTTTAGATTAATCTGGCATGCTGCAGTAGAGCTGTAAACAAGGAAGTTGTACAGCTGCCCTCTGAAGTAGTCACAATTTTTACTCCTATCAGACTGCACATTGAGTATGAGCACTGTCAGACTAACTAGATTTGTTGGCAAGTTTAATCTGTTAAGTTTATGTGTCAGTTTATGAACTGACAAAGAATTTTTCAGCCTGCTAACTAGCTAGGTTGGGGAATTTGGGAAACATCACCTGTCCCTTCACCTTCCTTTCAGTCAGGCATCCAGAACACAAGGACTTCCAGCTCCTCACTTTCCTTTCAGTCCAGGTAATAAGGCTGAGGGAGCCAGACCATAACCAACTCCTTGCTTTTAAAGCTTTGATGTTGCTATCTTCTATATGGCCAACTGTGTCAAATCCCTGGTTCTGGGATCATTGGCTTCCAACCAGCTCATGGGGTAGTTGGGTTTGTTACCATGTGAGCAAGCTGAAAAAATTACCTTTCTGTTTAGATTTGTTGTTGTTAGAAAAATTCATACAATTTTTTACATCTGTTTTCATGAAGTCAGATTTAAGTAGATGGAAGCACATACAGGAAACACTAACGGAGTTAGGATGCAGCAGAGACTGTAAACTGAGGAGGACATGCTGTGCAGACTTGTAAAGATTATTTAAGGAAGACATTTTAGCAGTCTCTGAGAAAGTCATACTTCACACTTGCAGGTGTACTGGCAGTCAGATTTTATGTTGATTGTCTGCTGTGAGCAGCACTGTCATTACCAGTAACTCACTGTTTCTAGTATATAGCTCAGCCTTTTCAGTTTTGTCAGTGATTTTGAGCTGTGTTTAGTAATAACGTATGTTAACACTCTTTTTGTGTAGTTTTTTTTTGTGTAGTTTTTGGCTTCCTTGCTCTATCAAGAATCTGTTGGCACTGTTGTTAGTGTTTTGGGGGGTGGTGGTGGTGTAACTGCGTTATCACTTAAATGTACTTCTGTTTACATGGACACTGCTAATTTTCACTTGAGGAGATCTACCTGTCAGATGGCTCTTTATTTGCCTCCATTTCTGTTGCAAAAGCCCTTCCATGTTAAGTAGCACAGTGTTAAATAACAGCTTTATACTTCTTTTGACAAGTTTCTATAATGTTTTCCTTTAATACCTATTTTAAATGTATATTTTGTAGGTGTTTAAACAATAAGTTATATAAATAACACAAGTGGTATGTGTTTTATAAACACGCAAGCTCACACATATACACATATATATTTTACATGGACTTACTGTTGTCCAACTGCAGTTCCTATGGGCATTGTTAGAGGTTACTGTTAGTGTCAGGCATTTCTTTAAAGGAAACCATTTTGTGAAGTTGTCAGTAAGATAAAGATAGCATTTTTCTTGTTTTTGCTTAAATGGCTTGAACTCAACTACAGCATTTACAGTAATGAAACTGAGGTTCAGCATTATGCTTCAAGACTGATAACATATCTTCTGTATTTGCTTCCTCCTGCTGTCTTAACCATTTTAAGATAGGGCTTTGATTACACGTCTAAAATCATAAGTGATAACCTCCCTCCTTTTCACATTTGTTCATGTTAGCCACCATTGTTTGTAATCTAGATTTCTCTGTTAATCCTGAGTACTCTTTTCATACCTCTTCTTCATTTACCACTCCTCCTAGTGCTGTCTGTGTAAATCACTGGGCCATTCCGTTCTGCTGTTCCCTGTCCGAGAATGAAATCCTGACCCCAGGGAAATCAGTGGCAAAGTACATCAACTTTGCTAAGCACAGAATTTCTTCCTACCAGTTCTGTATCCTTCTGTCCCTTGATTTGACACACAACGTCCTTATGTCAGGAATTTAGAGTGGAACATTTATTGTCTGCCATTTGCTATCTGATTCTATAAAAACTTGCATAGAAGTTGGATCAGATTTTATCGTACAGCTGAAGTCAAGACAAATTACAGTCCTTTACAGAAAGAGAAGCCAGCACAGATGACTGACTTTTATGTTAACCAAGGCTTGAATGACAGTGGGCAACATCAACACAAATGGCTGCAGAGCCCAGCTAACAAAATTCACTTGCTAATTGTTTTTGTCTTGCTATGATGTCAAGACTCAATTGTAAGTATATATTTTTTCCATTTTTTATGGATTATGGATTTTATGGTATACTAGACAGCTACTGAGAAAGTTAAAACTAGTATATGAGCATAGCTTAAAAAAAATCACATTTTGTCAATAAAAAGTATTGTAGCCTTTTCTGTGTGCTTTGTAAGCTCCTGAGAGATGTGCCATTCTGTAACGTGGTCTTGGGGAAGCAGAGTTTCTTCTTTTTATGGACAGAAGGTTTTGAGTAGATCTTTTCATAGTAAGATGAAAATAGGACATTGAGCTTCTTTATAAAAGGATCAAGATATTCTTGATTACTAATTGACATCCTTAGTTTGATTAAGATTTTTTTTCATAGAGGAGCTACTTATTTCAATGAGACTTAGTTTTTGGAATAAAATGCTACTCAACATAAGAAAGAATTCAGACAAGAGTGTCAGAATCTGGCCCATAATTACTGTTTACAATGAAGAAAAACCAGCCTTTCATTTGCAGTTTTGAAAAAAAAAGTACAATTTTTCAATATCCTGTAGTATTTTGTAGTTATATTTCCTGATATGTGTTGTGATGTATCACTTTGGAGATCCCCTAAGTTTCTTATATGATTCTGATTCTGGCCAAGTATTATTTTTTTATATATTGTTTTCTTCCAACTTCCTCATGTACTGTAAAAATTTAAAAAAATTGATTTTGCTGTCAGCCCTTCTATGCACCATGATAACATCAGAACTTTAGTGCTTCTTTATTATTCCTATCACTTACTATTCCTTCTCTTTAGCATTGAAAAGAGTAAGTTATATCACTGGACTTAATTAGATGTTCTTTGCAGTTCATAGAATGAGTAAAGGTATAAGAAGGTATAAAAAGAAGGTACTTTCATGATTTGTAACCAGTAGTTCTGGGAGTTATTTTGTATATAGGTGGATTTCTCATGTGTCATGTTTTCAACCTGAAGAGATAGAAAGTATAGATATTTCTTGCATGTGTAAGTGCATGTGCTATATGTCTATATCTGCTTATCTGTTGGTCTGGCTGCTTTGTTTGCATTCTGCTTTCTGCAGCCCAGGACACCTGCACTAACCACCTGCACTTTGCAGGCATCTAATAACTTATAATGATACTCTGTTGAAGACTTAATTACCTGTATGCAGTTGCTGTTTCTCAAACTGTTTCAGGCTGTAATTACTTGAAACTTAAATCACATTGCAGTGTTTGCTTGTGTGTGTGTGCGCGTGTGTGCACTCATGTGGGGAGATTCGACCTAGAGTGACATAATGATTAGCAACTAGGTATGATCTTTATCTAGCTCAGTAGCTGTTCAAAACAGCTATGGCAGAAGTGCAAGATGAATTGCAATTTACCCTCTTGACTGCTAGTATCTGCTTTATATACACTCATCTGTTATTCAGCTGCATCCATACAAATGTTGATTTTCTTAAATTTTCTCTAACAGAACGAATTGTCTAATTTTCCACAGAAAACGGTCATGATAGAATTGCTTAAAAATAGATATTCAAATATGTGCCCATTGTACTTTCTTTTTTATGACAAAATGCAAGCATTGTGTCAGAATCGTGCCACTTTGGGGTGGAAAAAAAACCAGATTAAGCATCCAATGGCTTGCAGCGAGAGAGTTGTCTCTCTGTGTTTACAGAGTGCATCCTGTCAGGTCCCATTGCTCTGTCTATGTCCAGTTTGTTTAAATGTACCATAACCAGATACTGTATCCCTGAGGGTAAATCTTCCTTACTCCAGACTTTCCCACAGGTGCCAGAGGCCTGGGGTTCCTGAAAATTGATCTTACTGGTACAGGCTGAGGTGAAGGAAGCATTAAGCATCTCAGCCTTTTCCAAGTCCTTTGTCACCAGGTGCCCTGCCTCATTCAGCAGTGGGCCTGTGTTTTCCCTGATCTTCCTTTTGCTGCTGATGTATCCATAGATGCCCTTCTTGTTAGCCTTCATGTCTCTAGTCTGATTCAGCTCCATGTGGGCTTTGGCTTTTCTAAGCCCATCCCTCATGCTCAGACAGCATCTCTATATTTCTCCTGGGTTACTCTACCCTGCTTCTGTCTCTTGTACATATTTCCATGTTTGATCTTGGACAGGAGTTCCTTATTCATCCCTTATTTACTTGAGAGATAAGTATCTGCAGATAAGTATTTTCAACTCTTTTTTTTTTTTTTTTTGGTCAGTTGTGTGGAGCTCACTGCCTGTATCTACTCTGATTATACAGTCTATTTTAATGCTGTCTTTGACTAAAATAGAGCCACGGTTCTCCTATCTGCCCACGCTACTCTCATCAGGAATACCCATGGCAGCCTAGAGGATTATCCATGCTTTATCTGTCTGGGCTCTTGGGCAGACTCTTACCACACATGCAGTGTTAATCTAAAAAAGAATGGATTCAAAGGGGTTGTTTTTAAGAACTTTCTGGATATTTAGTCATTCATGCCATTATAATGCATAGTATAATTCATTGAGCTGCCTGTCGATTAAGTAAATTTTGGGGTTTTTGTTACATTTTACCTAGGTCCTTATGTGGTGTCCATCCTGTGGTCTTTACAGAGCAGATCAGGATCATTCTCCTTGCACTGCATGGAGAGCTTCAGGACGCACCAAGGTGTGTGTGTGTAGATGTGTTAATATTGGAATGTTAAGGTCCTTGAATGCATCCAGAGGAGGGCAACCAAGCTGGCGACAGGGCTGGAAGGAATGTCCTATGAGGAGCAGCTAAGGACTTTGGGCTTGTCTAGTTTGGAGAACAGGAGGCTGAGGGGTGAATTCTTTGCTCTCTGCAGGTTCCTGAGGAGGGGAAGGGGAGAGGGAGGTGCTGAGCTCTTCTCCCTGGGATCCACTGATAGGACACATAGGAATGGTTCAAAGCTGCTCCAGGGGAGGTTTAGACTGGACATGAGGAAGCATTTCTTTACCGAGAAGGTGGTCAAACACTGGAACAGGCTTCCTAGAGAGGTGGTCAATACCCCAAACCTGCCAGTTTTTAAGAGGTATTTGGACAACGCCCTTAACATGCTTTAGCTTTCGGTCAGTCCTGAATTGGTCAGGCAGTTGGACTAGATGATCATTGTAGGTCCCTTCCAACTGTAATAGTCTAGTCTATTCTATTCTGTTCTGTTCTATTCTAAGTAGAGGAGGATTTGTAATTGTCAACATATAGAGTAGGAACTTAATAAAAAAATATTCAGTATACTGGTTTTATTGAGGCACAGTCCAGATCCAGTTATCAGACCATAAGTGGTTTATAGAAAGAGTAAATACAAGTCCCAGTTGTGATAGTTATTTGCCCAGTGTCTTGTGGTCAGCACAGTACAGATGCTACAGTTGTGGTTGATGTTGATACCTGAATTTTAGCCTTGACAGTCAGGGATGTGCCATCTCATCCTACAGCTACTGTGATTACCTTTAGAGCTCTTGGGACATATACGTGACCTGGAAAACATTTTTAGTTGCAACTTGCTGGACCAAAAGAGATGGATTAGGAAGGGCTGCAGTGCTCAGGTTTCTCTCTTACCATTTGATACAAAGACAGCACCAGCATTTTACAGAATATTTCAGAATATGCCATCATGTAAGTTGAGCTGTTGGAGGTGTTGCTGTGGTCTGATTTCCATGAAGGAGAGATGGTTTCAGACCATTTCTGGGTGGAGGATTTCCTTGGATGGTGGGTAATATAATGCTTCCATATTCCCTGATGGTGTTAATTGAGTATAACTATAAAAATATGTCCCTTAAAACTACATACAGATTGATAATGATGATTACAACATTTCTTTTGAACTGTAACTATGGCTAACCCCCAAAAGGAGAATTTGACAATACTAAATAGGTGATGTAGTGTTGCATATCACATTTCTTCATAGACAGATTTATGTGATGCTTGCTTACATCTAAACTGAAATGGAAATCCATTTTTGCAAATGTTTTAGTATATCCATTTATTATGAGTTAGTAAAACAAATTTATTGCCATGGAAACAAGATTAATTTTTTAATAAGCCACAGCATAGGGCTAATTTAAAGTAATCTGATAAAAATAATTAAGGAAGAGGAGACTTTAGGTAATGTACTCAGCAGGAATACCTGTGTGTTTCTTAGTAGTTTACAGATCCTTCAGTATGAGGTGGCAAGTTGATAGTCCAGGTGCTGTGAATTGTGTTTGTCATGCTGTGCATCTTCGGGAATTGAACCATTCGCCCATGTCACTGAACCAACAGAGATGGATTTTTCTCATTAACTGAATCCCAATAAGATAATCATTGTAGACTTTTGAAAAGGATCTGTATATTTGATGTGTATTATTCATTCCACTAAGAATTTTTCCTAAGAAAAGCCTTTAGCTAATCATATTTTAATGACCTAGGAGACTTCAAGGGAACTATAATTAGTATTCAGAAAGTAGTCTATATTTTCTTCTGCAATGTGCAGTTTAATTAAAGGGGACAAACTGAAAACCAAACCACTAAATTTGATTAAACATAAAAAAAAAATAAATTTGTTTTCAGTTGAAATCTCTTAGTGAAGCAAGTTATTTCAATAAAAAGAAAGTAGTTGTTTGTAAAAATTGAATGAAGGCCTAGTCATTAAAACATTTTAGCTTCTAAAAATCATTTTGGTTTTTATATGTTTTGTTTCTCAGTTCCAATGTGTTTAAGTTAAAGGATTAGAAAAGGTCATACTAATTTTCATTCAGTTTGTAAGGAAATGATTTATGATAATTCAGAGTTTAATAAAGAATTAGTTTTCTTTTACATCAGTTTTTCTTGGGGTTGTTAAAGATACTCTTCATATATAGTATATACTCTAACTATGTATTTACAGAGCAGCTGTTTCTTGCATCTTGTATTACTGTGGGTTTCTACTACTGTATTGGAGCACATCTGCACTTTACCATACAATACAATAAAGAGACTCAGTTTGTGGTCTCTTGACATGAACTGTGTCTCTAATTGGAAGTTAACAGCAGCATTATATTGTGCTGTAGTAGATTAACCATGAGTGGCAAGTATAACTAGCCCAAGACTCGCGCTGTGCTGGTGGAGTTATGTTGCTAGAGGAATCAGAAGGAGTATTTTCCCAGTTCACTATCCCATCTAGACTTCACCAGCTTGAATTGGTCTTAGCATTGGGTTTAATCTGTGTTTTACTGTGCAATGCAAAAATTACTGAGGGTAGTTTAATGTTGAATATACTGAATACTCAACTCAGTGGAGTTAGAATGATGATCTGACTTTAGCTGATGTACATCTAAAACATGACAACTGTTAGCTACCTGATACACATTTATATAATTTTAAATTTGTCATGATATAGAAGGACTCAGAAAAATTCCACCCAATATCTGGTCTCATTTCTGAGCATGAAATTCTTTTCACTTAAGGTTGAAATATCAGGAGGGAATGTATTTTAGTAAATCCTAGACTACTGAGGGCTCTGCTTCTAACAGTCCTTCCCCAAAGGCAAGCAGTGTTCACCGAGGAAGAAGCATCATTAAAAGAACATAGACCCTTAAGAAAAAAAAAAAAAGTGGGTGGTTTTGTTTTGTTTTTTTCTTGTTTTTAATAGCACAGGATACCTCATGGCTCAGAGTTCATCACGGAGAATTCAACCAAGGAAGGATAACTTCCAGTTACACTGTTTCAGGCTTACCATTAGACTAATTAGGGTGATTTTTTTCCTTCTACTAGAAAAAACTGTATAGAAAACCCATTTAAAAGACTGCTGATCAGATATGCTCAGGTGTTGGTGTGAATGTGGGTTATACAGAAACATATGTTTTGTAGAAAAATATATTTTGTGTATGAAGCAATAAACTCATCATGTGTCTTTTTAAAAGAAAATACAAAGCTATAAATGAGAGGGATTATACATGAACAGTACTGTACAGCAATTCAGAAATATATGAAGATGTGTTTAACTTGCATCATACTCATTTTTTTAATATAAATGGGAAAGAGACAAAGGGATTTTTTTATATGTGGATTATATCAGTTTGTGTTGTAGTAACAGATACCAAAACAGGTATGTGCAGCTGTAGACACTCAAACTAGTGGCTGCTATAAATTGAATAAACACACTATTGCTTGTAGTAGTAAAATGTTTGATTTCTAATTATCCCCTCATATCCCAGATTCAGGATTACTTTCCTTCTTATAGAATGTCAGGTCTTACAGAAACCTGTAATCAGTTGCAAGGTGATTGAATGCAGCAGAAATGTTATTTGTCAACTCAGGGAGGACTCAACAGCTTGCTTTCTGGTCTCCTCCTCATTTTTCTGAATGTCAGAAAAAATAACTCTGGGTTTTATGCTACTGTCCTGCCTCACGTACATTTGCAGAGATTAAAAATGAATGTTATAGAATATAGCAACAATAAGGTATCATTACAAGAATTCTTAAACTGCTATACATTCTCTAACAACTAATAGATCTGTTATGATGCTGGGAAATTAAGTTATGCTTCATAATATACATGAAATGACATGCTCTGAAAATACAGATATAAACGCTTGACCCAGTTCAATTGTGATGAGTATAATGTCCTGGTTTAAAATTTAAACCTACATTTACTTTTCATTGTTTCCTTGTTAGTTGCTAATGGCTTAGATTCTAAGTAGTTTGGTCTAGTTTCATGTGACAGCTTCCAAAGAAAACTGCAGCTTAGCTACATCAGGCAATCAGTGTTAATACGTGGAGACAATGTTGGACCATCTGTTTGCTGCTGCCCCCACTGTTCCATCTAAAGATGGCCCAGAAATTTCAGCAGGTGAAGGAAACACTCTGTAAAATGTTCTACCCTGAGAGACAGTATCCAGGCATAGAAAAGTTTGCTATTGAAACAGTCAAATAGAATTAACAGTCCTTAACAGTAATACTACTTCTCAATTTGCCTGAACAACTCCTTTCTGAACCCAGACTTTCCACAGAAGCTTTTTATTCTGTTTTTCTCCAAGCACTGAGCAAGTCCTCTAAGTTCTGAGTAGGGGAGATAGTACGCTAATATGTATACGCGTGTGTGTGTATTAATGTTAGCTCTCACATATTTGCTTCTCCTTACGTGCCCGTATTTTCAGCTCGACGGCAGTGACAAGTTGTTTAAAAGGTTTGTCTGAAGAACTTAGTTACAGACTATTTCAAACTCAAATTTCACTTAAAAGGTCTTCCTTTCCCTTTTATGTTATAAATAATGTGTTAATGCTATGAAGCACATGAGGGTTGAATTGAAACACTGTATTTCAATTAGTCTCTCTGAATACCAGAGATACTTGCCATGGCACTGGTGGGTTGACACAAGAAATCCTGGAGTCCAGAGCCCTTGGGGAACAGTAGTGGGAGCTCTGGTGAGATGTCCCAGGTCATCTCAAATGAAACAAGATGCTTCCTGTACCTAGGCAATTGAGTCCTGTCTATGTTGTGTCATGGATGTTCATCAGAAGTCTCTCATAATAGCAAAACATGGCTTGGAGTTTCCCACTTAGGCTAAATGTCTCTTTTTCTTCTGGTGTTTTTGAAGATCACACTGAATTTTTCTTTAACAACAAAATGACATTATAAAAGTAAACAATTATCTTGAAAAAAATTTAGGAAGAAAGGGGAGAAATACGCAGTTGGTAGGAAAACTGAGATTTACCCGTAAATAGGTCAAGATAGATTTCATAATATATTTTGCATTCAGGGGAACATGAGTCCAAAGGTTTCCAGTCATTGCAGGTTCCTGGTAACCATTAGAGGTACCAAAACTAGATATATGACTCTGAGTTTTTAATGAAGACATTCATGTGGCTAAAATTCCCAGCCATGTTAAGAATTGTGTAATGCAGTCATTATTGGAAATTTTAGGCTGAGAAATGGTGGGGGAAAGTGTCTCAAGGACGTGTACCATAATTCAGTATAATTAGCTGTTGCTTAATGTTCTGTACTACTGCTGAATTGTTTACAGGCTGAGATCCATTAAGAGCACCGATGACTGTAAGAAATGTTATACTTTTTTTTTTTTTCCAAAGTAGTTTACAGTCACATCTGCCAATTTTTTTGTTTTGTTTTTTTTTTTTCTTGCTGAGACCATCATTACTTGGCTTTCATTTGAGGAATAATCCCATGCCATATCTAGTAAGACATTGCTAGTCTTTGTTTCCAGTATTTCTGTTGATAGTGCAGTGATGTGTTTACTTGTTTATTTAAGCTGAAGCAGCTGATGACAATATCTTATGCATAAGTGAGATTCAGCCAGGGGCCACATCTTTAAGACTTCCAACGATGTAAATTCTCGTGATAGCATTGATTTCCTGAAACAATACACATACATGTTTATTTTTACTCTGTCATCAATAACTGTTTTGGGAATCTCAGCCCGGACCTGTGTAGGTATGTAAAAGCCTAACATATACTGTGATTTGTAAAACGTGCTGAAACAGCTTAAATCTGTGTAGCTGCACCTGAACTCTGCTCTCTGTGAACTCCTGTAGTAATCTCCTGTGTATATAAATTTCAGTGGTTGCTTTTTTTCTTCGGTTTATAATCTGAATATGCTTGTTTTCATATTCCTTTCCCTGTTTGAAAAATCCTAACTTTTAGCAGTTATTATTTGATTGAAGGTAACTTATTTCATAATGTATTAGGTATTTTTCTGGTTTTACCTCCCTAATATCTTACCAAGTAAGCAGAACTAGAAGAATGCTTTGATTCTTAATTCCTCATCATGAACAAAAAAATTGAATATTTCAAGATATATTTTCCAGAAGATTCAATGCAGTTTTTCTTAAGAGATTCACTTTAACTCATGCACTTTCCTCATGTCACCTTCAGGAGGGTCCCAATGGGTGATTTTCTTAGTGACGTGAAAGACTCAAAAACCTGATTAGACAAAGCGTGTGTGAAACAAAATAAAAAATGTTTCTTGAGCATTACTTGAGATACCAGAAGCACTTTCATACATTCATATTGGCTAGAGATGCTTAAGACAACACTTCTGTCTTGCAGGCATTCCTGCCAACTCTCCCTTATTTCTAAATATGTATGTACTCAAATGCATTTATTACTTTTTGTGACTTTCCTTACATTCTTTCCACTAAATTTTCAAAGAGCATAGATAACTTAGCAGAAATTATAAAATACATGGATTATTTTCTTTTGTGAGGCGATCTTTGTACCGTATCCCAAATCCATTTTAAGCTTCCCTGCGGATGAAGTCAGGGGGGAAGGAAAGGTGGAACAAAACAAAGGAAGGAAGACTAGACCTCACTGCCCTGAAGTGATTGGGGGCTGGGGGGTGGGAGGGGTGGGGGGGTGTAATTCCTGATGCCTTACTTCAGAGAGCATGCAAAACCTAAGAGCCAAAAATCTTCTCAGAGCAAATAAGTTTCACTTCATACATTTTCAGAGTGTAACTTCAGGATATTTTGAAACTATCAGAAATTGATCAGTCCCATGATACAACTCCAGCTGTTGTCCCTCTTTCAGATTTACAAAGAAACTACATCACTGCTAAAAACATCCCCTGTGTCTTCATTGATGATATTCAAAATCTGGGAGCGAGAAAATTTTTGCTTTCAACTATCCCACAAAGTAATTAAACTATTATTAGATACATTTCATGGCTTCCAGTTGGCAGTATGGTTGAGATATTGTATTAACTTAGTTATCTAGGTAGTTTATATACTCCCAAAATTACTCTTGGATATTACCTATTTGAGCATTCTGTTGCTCATTCAGATCAGGGGAATGCAGAATATAGCGTTCTCCACTTCCATATCTTTCAGTTTGGTTTGTGCTGACTACAGTGTTATACATGGCATGAGTGTTATTACAGCTACACGTTCTGTGGATTTCAGTTCTTAAGAATATATAATAGTGTCTCAATCAACTTTTCATGTTTTTCAAATAAGCTATACTAGTTTAAGCTAGCTTTCAGTGTAGCTTACTCTAGCTCAAGTAAATAATTGCAAATAATCCAGAATAGGTTTAGTGTATTGTTTAGTTTACAGCCAGTTGTCAGGAGCTCATTAGTCCTTTGCAGAACTTACAAAGAATTTAGGGAGTTGGGTTACTGCATACTGTGGGAATCATATCTAGGAAATTACACACGTAACTAAGTTACCTGTCTTGAATTATCCCTTTTTGTGAGTGTGTGTAGTTTTCTTACAACTGCCCTCATGTGAAACCATTTTTCAGCAAGAGAAATGGTACTGGTTATTCTTATTTTAAAAAACCAAAAATTTAGTTTGAACCAGTTTTTTCCCCATATGATTTTTTTGAATTCTATTCAATGTCTTAATTACTGTAAGTCGTGTTCATACATGGCATAGAGAACTCAGAATTTTGAATGATGAAATGGATAATCTTAGAATTAATTATACTGTTGTACCTATTCCTTCCTTTCACACCTAAAGCCATTCTTTTAGCTTCTTTCTTTCCATTTACTTTTCACACACAGTAAGAATCAGATTATGCCATCTGAATGCCACTAGAATATGTTACAATTAGAGGAAGCATGCTACGGTATATTTTAAATTACACATCTGTGCTACCTTGACATACTTTACAAATAATAATTTAAAAATTATGTTCATATATGTGTATTAGAGTAGGTAAAAAAACCCAAACAAATTATTTTCAGGTTTTCACATTTAGTACTGGAAACCCCCAAATATTTCAAACTAATCTTTTAATTTTAAGATCAATTTTATATGTGTGTTATTTTACAGTATTCCAAGTTGCATAGTGTCAATATAATTATATGCTGACATATTGTGTTTTCAAAAAATGAAGTGTATTGCTTGAAATCAGAAGTCCAATTTCCTACCAACTTAATAGAGTTGGTAGAAAATAATTTTGTTTCTTTCCCTTTTGTTCTGTGTAGCATTTAGACTGTGAATGATCTATGTATTGTTTTGTTTTTCATTATTATTTTTGTTTAAACCTTTGATTTTATTTTCCGCCACTGTGATTTGTGAACTGAGAAAAAAGTGTGACTAGATGTGATTCCCAAGATTATGCAAGTCCACTGCCCTTAAAAGAAAATCTTTCTCTTGCAGTTATCTTTGACTGTGCAAAAGCCCCTTGATAAAAATAAAAATGCTTTCTCTCACAAGTTATTTAAAAGCAACCTTCTCGTCATTATTCATACTCCCATTTGATGAGGTGAAGGAAACCTGGAGATGCACGATTTTTGGAAAACAGCATATATGCATGCACTATAATTTCAAGCAAACAAACAAAAACCCCAACACCTCGAAATCCTTCCCAGCTGTCATATCTGACAGGGTGCAAAAGATTGGAACAATGTTTGTTCATTTGCTTGCCTCTGGTGACAGATATACCCCTGAAGGGGAAGAGTTGAGAAACTGTTTGCTGAAGGCTCACTAATATTTTTGTGGCTGCAGAGAGTCAAGAAGGTTATAGACATTTGAGCAGCCTTCCATTTAAGGCTTTACCCTGATCACTGATCTGGAGATTTGCCTGAATATAGTAATGGTCTATTACACCTTTACATGCTACATTAAGGCTTATGCTATGAAAATGTTGCACTGAACCGTCAAACGGTAATACTTGAGAAAGCACCTCTCTATTATATAATGCTATGGGAGGCTGGCCTCTGCAATTATATGGAGAATCTGACCTTGTAGAGAAGAGCATCTTTATATGCATGTGTACAGAAAACCAACATAAAGGAATAGATTTCAGGATTCAGTTCTATTGCCTGGTGAAAGACAGCAACTGTCTGCTGCTGTCACATAAGGAAGCACAACGTTAATTTTTTATTCACTTCCAGAAAGATGAACAGTTAGCTGTAGCAAGGCATGTACTGTTCTTTTATTGCTACAATATGAAGAAAGCTTTATTTCAGAAAATTTTTTTCCTGTTTACCTATTTGACAAATGAAATATGTGATTCAAGTGAAGATAAAAATAGAATTACTTGTGGGGAAAAAAAAACCAAACCCCCAAACCAGAAAGACACGTTAAATACATCATGTGGTGTAGAAAAGTAGGAGTTTGTAGTTTCCTGACAAAAATGGTTAGAAGATGGCTTCAGGAATTTCAAGAATTGATACCTAACTGTAACATTGTTCTTTAAAATTAACAAAAAATAAACAGTTGTGAAAGTTTTTAGATCTTTACATTGGTAATTAATTAAACCACAAAGATACACGCTTTCTTTCATTTCTGGGTTAATGTCACGAATGGTGTAAAAAAACAATGCTCAATGTTTGAAAGAACTAAGGATTGAAGAATGTGTTTATGAATCCCCATAAGCTCATAAGTATCTAATAAATTAACAAGCACCTAAATAAATAGCCAGAATTCTATAAATGTTGAGGAGTCAAGAGCTAACATTGCCTTTTGGCTTTTTTTTTTTTTTTTTTTTTTTTTTTTTTAAAGCATGTCAATAGACTTCTCCAAAATACTAGTGGCTGTATATTCAACATCATACTCAGGTAAGAAAAAAAAGCAGATAGGCTAGCAATCTGATTCCAGTCACATTGACCTTTAATTTACTTGGAACAGTTAAGTTGGAACACAGACATTACTTGCTTCAAATAATGGTACCTTGTGAAACTTAATTTAGGTTATTTCTAATGGTAATTGAGAAAGTAAATCATAAATCATCAGTTTACATTTGGCAATCTGCTTGATATTTATTGACAACACATGTTCTCCTGTGTATCTTTAGAATAATGTAAGACACTAGAGACTTGGTCAATTTTCAGTCATTTTTTTGACAAGCATTAACCAGGGTATCTTCTTTTTTTCATAGTCTGAATTAAGTCATAAGTCAAAAAAAATCACAGGGAAGAGAAGGAGGAAAGGAAACTAAGGCCTACAAACTCTTTCTGAGCTTTCCTCCATCCCATGGTCCTTGACTTAAATGGGAATATTCTATTAAGATCCCAGAGGAGGAAAATGAGACCCGCACTTGGACCCAGCTCTGATTTTTGAATGGTTGCAGAAGAAAGAGAGATGTTATAAAAGTCTGTTCAGAAAGGATTTCTAGGCAGAGAAGCATCTGAAAATGTTCATTATCATCTTTTTATCATCTCTGATCATGGTGAAAAGGCGTAGGCCATAAAGCATAAACTATTAGTAAGTGTAGGGAGAGGCTGAACTGAAGTTCTCTGAGGTATTGTATAGTGAAATTATGGTTTTGTGACACACATGGTTTCAGAGCATAATGCCACATGAAAGGTGATGATTTGAGTTCCATGCTTGCCAGTTTCTGACGGCTGGCTGGTTTAAGGACAGTGCTTTTGTACAAGGCCTCTTGCAGTGAAGTGGTATGTTCTGAAAGGGAAGAATTCATGCAGTCAGATTGTCTTCATTCAGGTGCAGATTTTCCTTCTTTGGGATGCCGCTTATAGTTATCCTCTCTAAAAGGAACAGTCACCAGACACAGTAATGGTTTTGCTGATCTTCCTGTCCTGCCCCCACCAACTTTTCTTTTTTTCCTTAAAGTAGGTAGCTCATCCTGCAGACTGTGTTCAATGCCTGACAGTAACAGACATGATCCACAGGGAATCCTGGTAATACCAGTAGCAAGGCAGCAATCTTGTTGGGATCACGGAGATGTGGTGGGATGGGTCTTATGACTGGAGTGTTATAATGGAGGGATACAGGATCTTCAGGAAGAACAGGCCAGGAAGATGAGCAGAAAGAGTTGCCCTTTATGTGACAATATCTGGAGTGCATCGAGCTCTGCCTGAGGATGGATGAGAAGCCAAACGAGAGCTTATGTGTTAGGATTAAAGAGAGGACTGGCAGAGGTGACATTATAGTGGGTATCTGCTACAGGTCATCTGACCAAGAAGAAAAATTGGATGAGGCCTCTACAGACAGAGAGCAGCAGCCTCACATTTGCAGGCCTTGGTCCTCATGGGGGACTTTAAGTATCCTGATATCTCCTGAATGAGCAACACAGCAGGACATAAGGAATCCAGGAGGTTCCTGGAGTGCATTGATGACAACTTCCTGTTCCAAGCGGTAGAGGGAACCAATGAAGAAAGGTGCTCTGCTGGACCTCCTACTCACCAAAAAAGGAATGTGAAGGTTAAATGTAGCCTTGGCTGCAGTGAACATGAGATGCTGAAGTTCAGAATCCTGAGGAGAGGGAGCAAGGTGAAAAGCAAGCTTACAACCCTGGACTTCAGGAGAGAAGTCTTTGGCTTCTTCAAAGATCAGCTTGGAGAGACCTGTGGAATAAAGCCCGGGAGTGACAAGGAAATCATCGGGAGTAGTCAGCATGGCTTTACCAAGGGGACCTCATGCTTTGCCAACTTGATAAACTTCTGCGATTAAGTGACTGGCCTGGTAGACAAGGGGAGAGCAGTCAATATGGTTGACCTGGACTTTGGTAAGGACTTTGATACTGTCTCCCATAAGATCCTCATAGACAAGCTGTTGAGGTATGGGCTGGATGAACAGACAGTGCATTGAAAACTAGCTGAACAGCTGGGACTAGAGGCTGGTCATCAGCAGCGCAAAGTCTAGTTGGAGGCCAGTAACTGGCAGTGTACCCTAGGGGTCAGTACTGGGTCCAGTCCTGGTCAACATCTTCATTAATGATCTGGATGACAGGGCAGAGTGTACCCTCAGCCAGTTTGCTGATGACACAAAACTGGGAGGAGTGGCTGACAGGCCAGAGGCTTGTGCTGCTATCCAGAGGGACCTGGACAGGCTGGAGAAATGGGCTGACAGGAACCTCCTGAAGTTCAACAAAGGGAAGTTCCACAAGTCCTGCACCTGGGGAGGAACAGCCCCACACATCAGTATATGCTGGGGGCTGCCCTGCTGGAAAGCATCTTGGCAGAGAGAAGGACCTGGGGGTCCTGGTGGACACCCAAGTAGAACATGAGCCAGCAATGTGCCCTTGCCACAAAGAGGGCTAATGGTATCCTGGGCTTCATTAGACAAAATACTGCCAGCAGGTTAAGGGAGGTGATCCTTCCCCTCTACTCAGCACTGGGGAGGCCACACCTGGAGTACTGTGTCCACTTCAGGGCTCCCCAGTACAAGAGAGACACAGACATACTGGAGAGAGTCCAGCAAAGGGCCAGGAAGATGATGAAGGGACTGGAGCATCTCTCCTACAAGGAAAGGCTGAGACAGCTGGTGCTGTTCAGCCTGGAGGAGAGAAGGCTCAGGGAGGATCTTATTAATGTATGTAAATACCTGAAGGGAGGGTGCAAAGAGGAGGGAGCCAGGCTCTTTTCTGAGGTGCCCAGTGACAGGTCCAGAGGCAATGGGCATAAACTGAAACACAGGAGGTTCCCTCTGAACATCAGGAGACACTTTTACACTGAGGGTGACTGAGCACTGGCACAGGTTGCCCAGAGATTTAGTGGAGTTTCCCTCCTTGGAGGTATTCAAAAGCCATCTGGACATGATCCTGGACAACCAGGTCTAAGTGTCCCTGCTTGAGCAGGAGAGGTCAGACCAGATGACCTCCAGAGGACCCTTCCAACCGTAGTCATTTTGTGATTCTGCGGTACCTATAGGTATTAACCTTTTTCATACAAATCCATATGCCAAAAAGGCACCCCAGAGTTTATCCTAAGCTTATTTTTTATTCTGCTTATGTGTTGGCTGTATGAACATCTTATTTTGAGAGGCGTGGGATTTTTATAGCTGTTTTATAGCTGTTGGAGCAAAAAGAGCACAGAAGGTGTAAAACTAGCTAGACTACTCACTGTCAAAACACTTTGGCATTATGAAATTCACTGTTCTATTTCTTTAGAGCAGCAGTAGATGTCTCGATGAACCAAATAATTTAAAATAATTACACCATTAAAATTACTTTGAGACTTTGTACCTTCTGCCTTTGCTAAATGTAGAGTTGGAGCATAAGAGAAATAGAACTACACTTCAGCATAGCAAAGTATTCCTGCATCCTACATAAAAATACTTTCTATAGCACTGGTGGAATTTAAGGTCTAATGTACATTCAGCCACTAGTGGGCATATAGGTCATATATAACTGAGAAACCTATCATTATAAGTTTCTGTACTTTGAGGGTTATAATTTGAGCTTCAAAAACATGATTTGTATGTGCGCCGTAGTCTGTGTGGTTTTGAAGTTTTGGTGTATACAACACCTTTCCCATATAAAGATCTTTGCTTGGATTGCCATTCAGTACTGACTAGGCAAACAGCTGGGGCAGAATTAAGGTTAACTGTGTGTTTCACTGTTATTTTTTAAGCTGACCAGAAAAATAGTGTTTCTCTTTTTTTTTTAATTTGCTTTTTGTCAAGCTGAACTATTGGGTGAGTGTGTTTGGAACTGTTTTAAGGATAAACTGAATAGGCTTTTATTATTTTGTTACCTTTTTTTATCTTGTTATGTAGACCGGGTCAATATATTTTGTATGCTTGTATTGCTGGTGATGAGGTGAGCAACCAGCACAACTGATAGCTCATAGGTGCTCAGACTCACAATTAAAAGTTAATGACATTTTATCCTTCACATAGATGTATTTTCTTCATGATAATTACCTCATGACTCCAGAGCCTGAGTTTCTAGGAAAACCATGAAAAGTCATCCTAAAATTATAGACTTGACAGTATTGTGCTAGTGTGAATCAGATTCTGAACTATGTAGCGATAGTAACTGAAGAATTCAGAATGTTCTACCTCTTTCTTTGGTACTGACATGAACTGTATTATGTATGTAAGTTTATTTTACAGAAGTGATAGAAGGAAATGCATGTGAGAGGAAATACTGAAGGCATTGGTAGATAGGGATTCCATTTCATTAGCTGCTTTTTACAGATAATCTTTTTGGAAAGTATCAGCCAACTGTCCTGAGTCTGATATGGATTTTCTGCCTTGTATCTAATGATTGATATTATTGCATTGATGCAGGATTTACAAATTTCCTCCCTGTCTTCCAGACATGCATATATCTTTAGTTCTGCTGGGACATTTTTCTTTTCTGTGTGTACCTAGGCAGCTGTATACAGACACAGACTCCTCTCTCTACCCTATGAACCATTCAGACGTGGGTCAGCTCTCATGAAAGCTTAACAGCCACATACATGTGCACTTTTCTTCCCAACTTGCAATGCTGCTGCTGATCTGAAAGGGGAGGTAAGGGCTTGGGATCCTTCCCAACCTTTATCTCTGCACAGCTTCTCCTTTTCTAGAGTTGTTTGTCACTTGAAGAATTCCTCAGTACTACTCAGTGACCATAGAAGCTTAGAGCCTACTAAATACAAAACGACAATGCACAGCAATCCACTGCCACCTTCTTAAATACACCAGCAATTAATTTTCTCAAAATTCTATGCCAGAATATTCCTTAATTAGCCTTATATTCTCCCTTACTCTTCCTTTACTGTTCATGAACTTATAGAATGCAATCTCAAAATGCTTTGCCTCTGAGTTGATGAGCGTTTCAAGAACTTTCAACCTCTGATGGTTAGAAAACTGCTAATACCCCATCTAAGCAGACTAACCATAGTATGCTCCCATTATCACCCAAGAAGATTCTCAGTATAACTCATTGAATCATAGAATAATTACAGTTATAGTGAGCAGTGGAAGCTGGCTCTTAACTGAATACAAAAAAGCTTAATAGTCCAAAGTAACATAAACTGATGTCATATCCTGGTGAGTAACTATACATCATTTCAGCTTTTGTTTTCCTAGCATGAAAAAGCTAGATTGTTTTATTGTCATGTTTTTCCTCTAATAAGCCTAGAAGCTCTTCTCCACACCAACCTGGTTTAAATAAATCTTGTATTTTTAAATATGTATGACATGTATAAATAATTGTCCATGAGGCATTTTCAGTGCACCTAGTTAAGTACCTAAATAAGTACACCTAGTTCCCCATCTCTGGAGACTTACCAGTTCTTGCGTGTTAGAAACCAATTTGGTTTTTTTCAGTCCAGTCATATGATCACCTACAATAGTAGGATCAACTAATATAGCCTCTCTCATCTTAGGACAAACATTCTTCTCGTTATTCTCTAAGTGCATGAAATTACAGCTTGCACATTTACATTTCACCTCTTTTCTGTTTTGTTTTTTTTTTAATCTACGAAGTCATCTAATTACTCCTGAGGGATTATAATACGCTCTTTAGTAGTGATACTGCCTCTGAAATTTGTCATTGCCAAAATTCCTTGTACTGAAGTCACCAGTGAAAATAATAAATGGAGGTCAGTCTCAAGATCAGTTATTGAAGAACACCTTTGGTATCTCTTTCCTGATAACCCACCTTTCAACATAACTCTTTTTTTGGTTGTTTGGTTTTGGGATTTTGTTGTTGTTGTTTTTCTGTTTGCGTGTGAGGTTTTACTGTTAGTCAATTCTTTATTCATTTTACAGACCATGTCTAAAACCTGATCTTTTCTGCATTAAATAATAATTTCCCATGAGGCATTTATATCAGGGGTTCTGCTTAAATTTAGATGAATTAGCATGAATGCATTGCATTTGTCTGAGAAGTGTGATAAGGCAACAAAGGCACATTCTCATGTTTGATAAAACCATGTTGTTTTTAGTCCACTTCCCTCCATGGGCAATTACCTTTTCTGTGTAATTTCATTTCTGAGTCGTTTCTGAACAGGAGTCAAACTAATGAGCTTGTAGTAGCTGAGGCATTTTGCTTTCCTTTTTTTCCTCCGTACATACTTCTAACAGTAAGAATAGTAGTAAGCTTTCTATCCGCTAGTCCCAGGTTACAACCTCTACATTGAATGATTAATTGAAAATTTGCTACCAGAATTCTATAAATATCCCAGTTTGTGGATTTTATTGCCCTTCAATTTTATCAAAGTAAACTCGCTTCCTTAGAAAAGTGCAGTTCAAATGCGCTTACAGACATTTGTATTTCTGACTTTGATTTATGTAACTCATTGATCCTTTATCCATATGTTTATAGATATTTTCACTTACTCTTAAAATTCTGTCTTTTCTGCTTACTTATTCAAGCAGACTGTCAGCCTTCTGATTTTCTCTTTTCTTTGTGAGGACTCCAGATACTGCACTTCTATTTAAATTCAGTGCCTCCACCTTCACATTCAAATCTTTGGATTCTTCTGTCAATTTTATCAACCATCTTCCTAATTTTTCTGTCTGCCATACTAAAACCCAGTACCTTAGATTTTGATGTTTCTGTCTTGGGCGCCAATTTGAAATGAAATGAATCATATTTGTACATTTTTTCATGGCATCTTCAGTGTTTACCAGAACTGCACCAGTGACTAATTGATTTAGGAATTTACTACATATTCATATCCAAGCATGCCTGAGACTTACCTTTGTGGACTGATACGGATCAGAACATAAATGCTAAGAAGGCAGTAGGAATTATAAAAGTAACACTACTTCATATATCTCACATAATCTTACAAAAAAATTAACCATTCTGCAGCCCCGATGCAGTAGAGGTATTAACATATCCCCATGAAGTCTTCCTAGGAAGTGGTTTTTTACCTATGGGGAGGAATGTTATCTTTCTTTAATCAGTCTTTTTTATGAGCACGCAGTACTGTACCACCATCTTTAATCTTAATTCCATCTTTTCTAAACAGTAAATTTTTTCAGCCAGCTGTATCCCAGTTACAAATGGACTTGTTTTGCATTTCTGTTATTCCTATAATGAATGGTTTCATATCTTTCACAACAATTTCTGAAAGCAGTTGTTTACCAATGCCTAACTCATTGTATTAGCAAACAGCCATTTGAGTTGTTTCACTTTGGCCTTATCTTTGCTTTCAGCTGGAGGTACAGTTAATTTACTGGCTGAAATTTTTTACAGAGTTATGCTCATAAAACCAGGAGGGCTATCCTTTCTCTTGGTGTTTCTTTCTCCATTGACACATTCTTTTTAAAGGGATTTCTCTTCTGCTGTGCAGCTTTGAAATTTTAGTAGTCTTTCAAAATCTTCTCCTGCCCCTAGCTACGACCCCACAAAGCTATGGGGTTTTTTTTAATTCATTTGGCATTCAGACTGCATTTAGCACGTCTCTCCCAGTCCATTCCCAAAATTTCACCTGAGAAGCAGCACAATTTTGAGTTGCAGCTTCGGTTCTTCAGTGTTACCTTTTGTGAAGTTTACCAAGTAGTAGTTCCTGCAGCTTACACTATCCATTTCAAGTTAATATAATTTTATGATCTCTGATGTACTTATGATCTTCTTTCTTAATACTATTGCCACAGTCTTCCTTACCCATAGCAAGCTATGAGATTAAAAAGAAGAGAGGAAAAAAGGAAAAAAAAAGAGCCCCCCCAATCACATATTTTCCTGTAAATACATCTTCTTTAGAAATACAAAACCAGTTGTGTAAATATGAAATATGAGAAAAGGTTCAGGATTTAAATTCTCATTTATAATTCTTCTATTTTCACTGAATGTTGCCTTACCAGTTAGAAGTCTTTCTTATTAAGTTATCACCACTGAAGTTTTCTCTGAAGATATAAATGTACCAAGCTTAAGAGTTTGACAAAATAGTATATTATTTATAATAATAATTTTTTTTTTAAAAAGCAGGTTGTTGTTAATATGTAATGTCTGCCATGTTGCTTTCTTGAGTTTCTTACTTGGCTTCAAAATAACAGAGTTTTTTTTAAGATTTGAAAATCTGTTAAAATAAATACTAAACCCCATTTTCCTATAGTGATCATAGTTACTCTACCTTATTAGATAGGTGCTACTATCATGTGTCAGTATAGCAGAGAATGTTATTGCTACTGCAATAAGTGATTTATTAGTTATCATTTCTAAGGTACATGAATAGTTGCCAGTACTTTTTACACCTGCAGTGAGAATAGCAAATCTTTTCAAGATGCTTCTAGCACAATTGTAAAAAGCCTGTAACAAGGAATTGATTTTTGAATAAGTTGCTATAGCTGTAGCTTTATCATTGTGTCAGTAGGTACAGTGTAAAATCCGTCCTTGTAGTGTGCAACTAATATACCCACTCTCTGCAATGTGTCTTTTCACAGGGGGCTATATAAAAGGGATTTTTCTACTAGGAAGAAAAAACTGTAACCCTAAGTAAAGCAGCCTTGTCCTCCTACTTGTTAATTTGAATCAACGCAGCTGGTATTAACTTCCTTGTAATATAAAGACTTGACCTTCTTAGGTACTTGTGATGCAGAATCACATCAATAGCCTGCCTGTGGAAATCTCTGTATGTGCAAAAGAAACCCAGCAGAATTTGCTTTGTGCAGTATACTACTTATTTTGCACAACAACTGGCTTTTTCATAAGACCTAAATGCTACCTGTCATTTAGCTAGAAATTTTAATTGTGGTGGTTTTGCAATTTCAAGTGAGTTTTCTGGTAGCACTGTTTCACTTGGTCTTCATATAGACTTCTGTTATCAGTATAATGTGAGTTGGTGAGAAGCTTTCTATATTGGTCTTCAATAGCATAAACCAATATATTGATGCTAGAAAAGCAGATTTGATCTTAATCCTGTTATCCAAGAGACAGCAGTTAATTTGTCTGCCCTGTGAAACCAATCCTTACTGTGAACATCTCCTAAGTCAAGGCAAGATTTCCAAAGGATCTGAGTGATCTGATTTAGAGTTTTATATTCATGAGCTTAAGCAGCACTTCTTTTACTTACTGTAAAGCAAATATAAAAGAGACAAGTGTCAACTTAGTATATTTGTTTATAAATCATGGAAGTATTAAAGTTTGTATAGCTTTTATTGTTACCTTTTGTCTCTAATATACTGGGTAGTTACAAACAAACAGTTTTGTGTCTCAAAGAACTGGTATCAAGGCACAAAAACTTTATAATGCATTGCACTATTAATGGTTTTGTGTGTGCAGACCATATATAATGTACTAATACAGTTATATCCTCCTCTAGTCTGTCATCTAACCACTAATTTTGCTATATAGAATGAAGATTTCCTCATATCTTTATTTTATTTTATCATGCTTTATTACATAAGCATTATTGGAACTGTATTGAAAGTATCATTACATAAGTTTACTACATAGGAAGAGAATTATTATCTTCGTAAGCAAGCTGTTCACTCAGTTCTTATTCCAAGATTTTTATTATATAATAGGCAATAAAATATTTGTATAGTCTACTCTACCTGTGCCAAAGTCTATACTGCTGGCCTGTGAACTGACATTAAGCCATCTTGGCCTGCCTGCCTGCCACAGAAGCCTAGCAAAACCTGTAAAGTTAACAAGTTTCAAATAAAGTTTAAGTCTCAAATAGAATTTAATTTAGTGATTAAGACCCTGCTCCTGCATACACTAAGTATATCTGGTGACTTCTGTGTGCATGAAGTCACGTGTATTCTGATGTCAGACTATTTGAATACATGCATTCTAATACATGTTCTATCTTTGCTACTAGCTGAGTGCAATGGACCACAAATTTTGAAGTAAAAAACCTGTATTGTACTTCAATTCTTTTCAGTTGCTACTGTTTGCAAAGAGACCCTGCTTTTGGCCTGTATCTGTTAGCCCCTCTTAAGCTATTCATTGGATAACCTTAGGATAGTATCCTAACTCAAAAATTGAGACAAAGTAGATTCTTACCCTATTTCGCTGAAAATAAAAGTTGTCTGAATGTATTCTACAAATGCCTAAAAGTTTCAAATGCAGATGTTCTGTTCTGCAAGTTAGAAGCTTTACAGTGTGGTGTTTTGTTGCTAATATCTACTTATTTTGAAAGGGAGGAGGATAGAGTTACAGGTTGAGATCAAACACAACTTTTCTGTTACTTGCTAAGACAGGCATTTGTAGTTATTACATAGAATGGCCTCCTAGAAGATGGCAAGGACTAAGTCTATGACCTCTGGATTTAAATTCAAGCAAGATGCATCAACTCAGTTGTCCTGTGAAATTGCTGCCAGTACTGTAGGACACTCACTGTCACTGGGTCAAAGCACCAGGCTCTGCCGTTGTGGTTCACGCATCCAATAGGGCTGGGAAGTTTGATCTTGTACTTTGAGGTAGCATGCAACTCAAATTGTTCTGGAAATATCCACTTGTGTGTAAGTGTGTAAGCATTGAACATACTGTGCAGTTATAGGCTACCGTGTCTTTGAGAAGACTATACAATAAACAGAAATGACTGATTGTATAATGAAGAAAAGGCTATGTCCCAAGTAATCATTGAAATTAAGCAGTAATGACCCTATATTAGCTAAGGAGCAAGTTTTAACACTCTTTTCTATATTTTAAAAGACCTTTTTAATGTACCCTGACACTTGACTCAATCTAGTAAGTAATGTTATGTTTTATCAATCAAACTGTAATCTAATTCATATTCTAATGAGAACTTAGTATCTGCCATTTTACTTGCTGTTTAAGGAAATATAACTTCTACTTTTCCCTACTTTATTAAAAACCCATTAATTTGGAGATATTAAGTTGCACTGAAAAATTACCAGACGTTTTCTCATGTCATAGCACGTCAAAGTATCTAAAGTAGCATGTTAAGAAATAGACTGCGTACGAAATTTAGCAAACTACAAGCTATTTATTCAAAGGTTCATGATAGTTCACTGATTTAGATAGAAAGACTCCTAAAATAAATAAAGGAAGTCCTACCTGAGATACTTGGTCACCTGCTGTGTTATGGTTCTGCTGGCTCATTGATCACTACCAGCAGAACCTTTTATTTTAATTAGAACATTTTCGTTCAGTAGTCTCTGACTCTAGTTACCCTATTGCATAACATTAAAGACTCAGATTCTGTCAGTGTTTCAAAAGCAAGTACATTTTTCTTCTGTGCATCCTGGCTTTATACACTCTATCTAGAAGGTAGCTCAAACGTAATAGAAGAGGGAAAGGTCTGTGTTGAGGATGATTTTCCTGACCACTTACTTTTAGACATGGAGTGGGGAGATAGAGCAGTGAACATCAGCACTGTCTTTGGGGAAGATGTTATTATTTATCCAGAAATGGGATGACACTGGATGGAAGATAAATTGTGCTTCAGAGTAATAATGCCTCCAGGATGTATTGGAGATAAAGCATCACCTTCAAACTCCTAAGCAGGGAGTGCAGCCTTGTGTTCAGGCTATTCTGAACTTAGACCAGCATGTAGAATAACTTTATTTTAACTGTGTTTTGCAGAGTGGATCATGCTCACTGCAAGCTGCATGCTGAGTGAAGGGAGCCAGGTTTCTGTAAATGTTTGTGTCTGAAGATCTAGGTAAGTGACTTAACTCATACATAAAAATAATTATTCCAAATGAAAATTTTATTTTGAAATGCTATTTACATGTTTCTTTCTCTAAAATGAATCAGTCTCCTGCTTTGAACTGGGTATGTAGGTTACTGGTAGTCTTGTCTGAAATCTGGTAAAATAAAATAATCTGTAATTCAGAGCAAGTATTTAGAATAAGTGATTTTAGAATAGCTCCATTCTTTCCTGGTTGTGGTAGCCTGTCTGGCTAAAATCAGGGCTGCCAAAGGGTTATGCCACTAAACAATGATGAAAACTACATCTGATATGATGAAGCGTCCCTTTTACCCAGAAAAGACTGAGTTCACACTGCCCTTCTGTTACTCTCTTGATTCAATAAATGCAATAGCTTTCATAATATTTTGTTACAGTTTTCTGTCACCTGTTTGAAAATCAGGTATGTTTATATGAATTTATATTATTTGCTCTTCATGAAGAAAAATTTAGACTCAGGAAAATGCTTTGAATTCTTTTGCTATGTAGCTACGTTGTCTTACAGGAGACTTGCAGGAGTCAAATTATTTTCTTTTATATTTAGTGTGGCATACCCTCACTGAGCTAATAAATGTTGACTTTTATAAGCTTCAGAGGATGTGATTTTTGACTTCCTGTGTCCAAGGCTGTCTGGTTCTCAGAAGTTTCCTTTTTCTCTAAAGATTCTGGGAATTTCACTGTTCAGTTGTCTGATAATTTAGGGCTGTATGTGGTTTCATCTTGTCTATACTTTCATTGAATTTCTGGTGTCACTGTAGCCAGTACAAGTACAAAAAGAACTGAGGTTGGGAGTCAGAATTGCCACAGATAATATTTGGGCTCTGTCAGGAAGAATGTTAAATAAAAACTATGTGACTTTGGAAAGGAATGCTGTGTTTAGGATGCCAAGAAATGTATTTTAACTTCAATTCTCTTTAAGCTGAAGTATGCCCATAACTAGCAATGAAAGAAACAACAAAGCAGAAACCAGGGGTAAAGAAAACTTGACTTTCCTTGCTCCTTTACCATGTGCCCTTTGCATGCCAGGACAGTGGCAGTGGTTGTGCATGAGGGATCACTTACTACTCCTTCACTTGTGGTGTCATGGGACATATTTCATAAAGTCGCAGGGAAGATACAAGAAGGAAATAGTTCCATCATTATTTTACACCAATACATGAAACAAACCAGAGAACTACAAAAGTAGATGTTCCTCATTCACAGTAAGTCATGATCCACAGCATGTGGTCCTGCTTAGTGTGAACAGAAATTAAAAGAGATGTTTCTAGTGAAACAAGGAACGATTGTTTCTCAATATCCTATTGAGAGATTGCATCTTTTCCACAACCCAAATCAAAACTACACAGCTGACAGTCTGTCTTTGAAACAGTGAGTATGTACTTAGTCATGGGTTTGGGTTTTTTTCCTTCTACCATAGTTTTGAATCAGACAACAAACTTTGCAAAATTGTTCTCTTTTTTTTTCCATTTACTCTAAGCAAGAGCTTGTGCTGTCAACAATCGTGCTTTATGGCATGTAATTTGTTTGCAGTGCAGAGGTATCTTATCTCTCTGCTTTCCCAGCTTCCCTTTCCTTCCTATCAGCAATTGCTAAAACATAGGTACATTGTCAGTGGCAAGTAAGGTGTCAAGATGGGGTCCTGAGGTGACACAGACTAAATAAGGAAAAATATGAAAATATGATCTTAAGGTTATGAATGGGATTAGTCTTGTTATTTGTAACAAGTAACTCTATCCTTGAACCCTACCAATACATTACATTAATAAACCAGTACACTGAATTTTCACAGGTGCTATGCATCAATATGGCAATGAAAAGGTGTTTCCTGAAAGTTCGTTTTGCATAGTTCTTTCTTATGGGGACCGTAAAATAGTTACCTTCAAAATACTTCTGCTATATGTATTGGATAGAAAAAAGAAATCAACCTAAATATTGGAAGAATATTTTTTTCAAACTATTTTTTCACACAAAGCAGACCATATGAGTATCTCGCAAAATAAGCATGAAATTGTTCATCCTGAGGACTGATATATCCATTCAATTTTTGATGCAAGGTCTAAATTCCAAAAAATATAAAACTGTCTGGGTGAAGCAGCAGTATTTAAAAACAGAGACTAAAAAATAAGTCTGCTGCAATTGCGCCCTTACCACTTTCCCAGTTATCTGTATCACCAGAATGACAGAAGAGAAACAGCAAGTTGGCTTCAGGATATAATCATTACCCTACTGTTCTGTTGAATAGGACATATCATTTAAAAATCCAAACTGCTCATGAGTATTTTGGGAAGATCTTGACCAGAGGTACATTTTGAATGATACTGTTTTTCACTATTCCCTCCTAAACTTGTTCTTTAACTGCTGCAGCAGCATAAAAGATCTCATAACTACCACTGCGAGTGAAAAATAGAGCTAATTACATTTTGAGTCCCAGCCAGCCAAATTAGAAATGAAGACAGGATAAAATCCTTCTTTTGGATTACAGGAATTTGTTTAAGTGAGGTTGTAAGCTTTGAGGAGAATAGTTTGTACCTAGCAGCAACCTGAAGTGTGTGGGGATGTGTTAGAGTGAGCACTGGAACTTTCGCTCACACCACAAGCTGTATTTGTGCTCAGGATTGCCCCAACCCATGTGCAGGACCTTGCACTTGGCCTTGTTGAACTTCATGACGTTCGCACAGGCCCACCTCTCAATCCAGTCAAGGTCCCTCTGAATGGCATCCTTTCCCTCCAGCGTGTTGACCAAACCACACAGCTTGGTGGTGTTGGCAAACTTGCTGAGGGTGCACTCAATCCCAGTGTCCATGTCGCTGGCAAAGATGTTAAACAGCGCAGGTCTCAATACTGACCCCTGAGGAACACCACTCGTCACTGCTCTCCACTTGGACATTGAGCCGTTGACGTGTTTGAGTGTGACCATCCAGCCAATTCCTTTTCCACCAAGTGGTCCACCTGTCAAATCCATGTCTCTCCAGTTTAGAGACAAGAATGTCATATGGGACAGCATCAAATGTTTTGCACAAGTCCAGTGTTGCTCTTCCCTTATCCACCAACGCTGTAACCCCATCACAGAAGGCCACAAAATTTATCAGGCACAATTTGCCCTTAGTGAAGCCATGCTAGCTGTCACCAATGACCTCCCTGTTTTCCATGTGCCTTAGAATAGTTTCCAGGAGGATCTGCTCCATGATCTTGCCAGGCACAGAGGTGAGGCTGACTGGCCTGTAGTTCTCTGGGTCTTCCTTTTTTCCCTTTTTGAGAAAGGGGTTATGTTTCCCATTTCCAATCAGTGGGAACTTCACCAGACTGCCATGGCTTCTCAAATATGATGAATAGTGACTTAGCAACTTCATCCACCAGTTCCCTCGGGACCCGTGGATCTCATCAGTGCACTCAATCCCACTCATCTCATGGACTTGTACACCTTCAGGTTCCTTAGATGGTCTCGAACCTGATCTTCTCCTACAGTGGGCGATTCTTTTCCCAGTCCCTGCCTTTGCCTTCTGTGACTTGGGCGGTGTGGATGGAATACTTGCTGGTGAAGACTGAGGCAAAAAAGTCATTGAGTACCTCAGCCTTCTGTGTATCCCAGGTAACCAGGTCTTCCATTTCCTTCCAGAGAGGGCCCACATTTTCACTAGTCTTCCTTTTACCACCAGCATACCTATAGAAGCTTTTCTTGTTGTCCTTGATGTCCCTGGCCAGATTTAATTCTATCAGGGCTTTAACTTTCCTAACCTGATCCCTGGCTGCTCAGACAATTTCTCTGTATTCCTCCCAGGCTTCCTGTCCTTACTTCCACTCTCTGTAGGCTTCCTTTTTGTGTTTGAGTTTGTCCAGGAGCTCCTTGTTCATCCACGCAGGCCTGCTGATGTTTTTGCCTGACTTCCTCTTTGTTGGGATTCATCGCTCCTGAGCTTGGAGGAAGCAATCCTTGAATATTAACCAGCTTTCTTGGGCCCCTTTTCCCTACAGAGCTTTATCCCATGGTACTCTACCAAGCAGATCCCTGAAGAGGCCAAACTCTGCTCTCCTGAAGTCCAGAGTACTGTACATAACCAGTTTTTCCTTTTTCTGTACACACTTTTTGATTCTGTTTTCAATCCTCTAGGTGCAGGGCACAAACATTGCTTTATTTTAGGGCAATCTTGGTAAATCTATATTCATAACATCACTGGTGCTATACTCAGTTTGGTCTGTTGGGATTAACAAATTCCTCTGGATATGGTCATTATTTGGTGAAGAACGTGTGCACAGCAATTGTGGTGGCGTTATGCTGTGTAGCACTGGAAAAAGGAAGGAATTAGTGTCTGAATAATTTGAGGGTCTGTTGTGAGGGGAAAAAAAAGAATGGAAAAAAATTATTACCAGAAGAGGAAAAAACTGCAAGTAAGAGATAAAGAACAGGAAACAGGCAGTTTCTGGGAGATATGGAAGGACAAATTAGCCTTATGGAAGGAAAAAAAAAAAGGATAACATGACATCTTAAGGACAGTCAGGTTTTTAAAATGTTGTTTTAAATACATTGTTATCTTTAAAACACTCAGAAACAGAAAAAAGGAATGAAAATGGAGTGAGAAGATGTTGAAAAAGGAAAGAAAACAGATGTAGGTTGGAATAATCCAGACAGCCTTCACTAAGCTGTAAGGCTGACCAAACAGAAGGTAGAGGGTATTGTCTTGCTGATTTCAGTAAAACCAATATTTTGACAGTCTATATGAGTCATCTGAGGATCAAATTTGGCCAGCTCTGCTCAGTTTCTTACTTATGAGTGGTCCCACTGGTTTCAGTACAAGTACATATGGAGTAAAATATTGTGCATGTATGATGGAATGATCCTAAGGTATTAAAAAGTACATTTTCAAAGTAAAAATGCCTGCAGTGAATTTTTATGGGAAATACTGTATCTGGAGTATATGTTAAGTACATTAGACAAACTTTAATTTTGTTCTTGCACAAGCACATATACTTCAAATGCTATAAAATAATAATAAGCAGAGGACAAGAGATGGTCATTGTAGGGACTGATCATTACACTGAAAATAAATACATTAAGCTATATACTCATTTTTTTGAGTCCACTGTTCCCTGAAGCAAAGCATTGTTGGTGCTGTAAAATCTCTCAACTCTTTGGAGATAGATAGATTTTTTATTATTTTTTTTTTAAAGCCTGAAACACCTGTCTTGATGACTTTGATCAGGAGTTTAGTAAAAGGAGATAAACATTTTCATTTCCCTGGTTTAAATATCCAGGCATGGACCATGCGATAGTCTCAGGTGTAAGCTTTTTTCTGCTGCCAGTCTATACTGAGTATGATTCACATAAGACTATTTCTGGTGTAATCATTAATAGAATGTGTATTGTCACTAATTTGTTTTTATTTTATTTTGCTGCTCTTTTGGAGCATAATGCAAGAGATACAATTTAGAGAGCCAGTGTTAAATTTCTGTATCCAGTGTCTTTGAAATTAGTTGTTGCTCTTAGTTCAGCTTCTAGCAGACTCAGCTGTCCATCATTATAATGATCAGTCACTGTTATCCATTATTAAATCTCTCCGTGGACAGCACGGATTGAAAGGTAAAAGGTAGGATTACTCTTATTCCTAGAAGAATCTCCCCTGCCTCAGAACTGAAGAACAGTGGTGCAACAGAACAAAATAAAATGGTTTGACCTATTTCCTAGCCTGATGTTTGCAAGATAAATAAAACTGCTACAGCTAGAACCTAAACTTTTATGTTACTCCTGCCTTTGAGCCACAAGTCAGATTCATTCAGCAGTCTTGATGAAAAACCTGGAAATTTTACCTTTAAAACCAGACAATCTCTGTCCTCACATCTATCGCCCATGAGGTTTTTTCTGTCTATCCAGTAAGAATAAGCCACACTAAAAAGAGTGCTACATGAAAACTTCATTGTATTCTTCATTTCACATACTGTTCCTTATTGACTGCAAAAACTTTTTGAGCGACAGAATTATCCCAAGTTGCTGGAGTGGACTCTGTCCCAAGAGGATGTTTCGTGAAGAGAAAATGGTCAAGATTAGGTAGGTGATTAAGAAGTGAAGCATCTGCTTCTGCTTGAATTTCAGAGCCTGAAATAAAGCAAGCCCACGTCTAATCTTTGTGCAAACAAAGGTGACAGGCAGGTCAGTAAATGCTTACACTCATGCAGATTATAAAGGATGTATTCTACCTACTTAGGAACCTCAAAAAATAAAAGCCTGCTGATAGAAAGAGTTAACCCAGTAGGAAGAGATGTTTTACAACTCTTCCAGCCAACTGCCTAGTTTTAAGATCCCAGAGAAGGCAGATGCCCACATTTATTGAAAGAATCATTTAGATCAGTGAATAGAAGTAAACAACTGATCATTTAACCACCTGAGGATACAGCTGCAAAGCAAGCAGTTTTCTCACTGCTAGGGGAAAAGGAGGAATCTGACAGTGAATTGAGATACCTGCATGCAGTGGGCCTGCCCTCTTACATTTTGAATCCTGCATGGGGCTCTTGTATATCATGTTATTTATGCTTAGGGTAATACAGAGTGCAAGGAGCTTATGTGAAATGTAACAGCTAGAGTTCAAATCTTTCTAAAGGCAGGTGACTTGTATCACTTTGCTGCTGACCTTGCACGTTTCAATATCTGCAGAAATTATCAGTATCTTTATTTATAGCAGCTGATTAATTGAATTATTAACGAGTTAATGCAGCTTACTTGTTAAGATACTGTTTGCCTATTATTCCTTCTAAGAGGCTTTTAAAATACATTTCGTTTCAGAAAAATAGGGAGTAGCCTAGAAGGGCTTGCTTATTTCTGCTAACTTTATTTTTGCTCTCTGAAAAGGTGAGCTAGATGTGTCATAGTTCCTCCTATCCTGCTCTGCAGTGGAGCAACAAACTGGTGTTAGAGGAACATGTTAGGTACAACTTGAAAGGGGTTCTCGTAATCCCTGATATTCCTCCCTAATGTTTGGATGTCTTTGAAGACTTTTTTTCTCTATTTTTGTACATGGAGGAGTTTGTGTAAGAAAGGAATTCCTCTCCTCTCACTCAACAGCTTTGACAGCATCCCTGACTGATGAGCTCAAGTTTGAGAAGGTCTGAGTGCAAACTGGCAGAATTAGGGTAAGAGCCAAAAGGAACTTTGCAAGAGCTAATTTCAGAGAAAAACCATAGATTTTTTCCTGTTTTTCCTGAATTTCTCTATCACAAAAAGTTATTTATCCTAATAACTATTTAAAAAAGAAAAAAGGGGATGAACCAGCTTGTATGATGCAGAGACATATATGGCATGGAGTACCTACGTGAGCCCCCTGTATCTCTCCACATCTTTTTTTCTGTTGGCCTTCAGTTTTGCACACCTGTTGCATGGTACGATTGACAAAATGAACAGCAGGAACTTTCCATAAAACCTTTATTTCTGTGACTGATTATTCATTCTTCCCTTTATAAATGACTGATCCTGTTTCCACAGAACATACCTACATTAATAGCTCTTCCACCTAGAAATAAAAAAGAGAAATTAGGTCTAACCCATGCCAGGATCTACCAGATTTCTGTTGTGTGTGCTTATAGAAGCAGAAAAGATTATTTGATCCTATTAAATCTTCTGTTAGAATTTGGTATTTGTTGATCTTTGTGAGTTCTTAGATTTAAATGTTTCTGGAGGATCAAATGAGAAACAGCATGCTTGGTTTTTAAATTTATTAATTCATCAGGCAAGATAATGAGTTGCATATTGCAAGCTAGTATTTCGAGGAAGTAGCCTTTCACTTTTGGATACCAGTGTTCGGACTGGCAGTACAGCATGGGGGAGTAAGGGCAGGGCTCTCAGCCCAGTTCCTTATAGAGAGAAAGTAATCTAACCAAACTGCAACACTAGCCATTTCTGCTGTGTAGCTTATTGCATGTCTCAGGTGAGAACCAGAATTCAGTTTGTTATGTTCAAATGAGTTAAAACATGCAGAAACATTGCCATTATTTCACATTTTGTAATATTTTCTGGGAGCTTAACTCTGAGGAAGTTACTATTACTTTACTTTTTTAAGAACACTGGATTTTTTTCTTTTTAAAATATGCTGGATTAAAGGGTGTACAGAGAGTTGGGGAGCCTGTTTGACTGTTACTTGAAGTTTTTCAACTGACTTCAGTAGGAGCTCCATCAGACCTTTCAGATCACCAAATGTTGGTGACTGGAAAAGCTCAGAGAAATATTGTTCTTAGGATGAAAGGAGCAGGGAGAGTCCGTGATATTCTGTGCTGGAATTTCTATTACACAAGAATGTCAGAGGGCATGAAGTATTGGAAGGAGGAAAGGGAAGAAACATAATGTCAGGTAATACTGGATCTAAAAAGCCAAATACAAAGTGTGCATGATATAGGGACACATTTAAATCCTAAATTATTCTGGAGTATTAATGAATAGTCCTGTTAACATTCTTTATAAGCTAAGTAAATCTTCTTAGCATTCTTCACAAATCTCAGCTACTTTTAGAAAATTACTTTCTTTTGACAGCTACATTAACATATGGCTCTGCATAAAGGAATCATGTTGAATACGTGCAATGTAATATACATTTTTTTAAAAAGAGATGAGAGGATCCAGAAATGTAATCTTCTTCTTGTAATCCTGTATTAATCCATTCTGTACTTCTAAGGTTTTTATTTGTGGAGCTCACAAAGATTCTGGCAGAAGCAAAAGAAGAGAAAGAAAATGAAAAGTCTTCTGTATATAAATCCCCAGAGCTACACCTATAAAGAATTTTTGCAATCTGCAAAGAAAGGAACAGCCCCGGGAACTAATCTCTTATTGCATGGATTTCTCTCTTTTTGTCCTGACCTTGGCTCTTCCACAGCCCCAGTAAGTGTGCCTCTGCCTCGTGATGAGCTCACTGCTGCTGCTGGCTCTCAGGGCATGCCTTTTCAGCATCAACTTGCTGTTTAACTAATCCCACACTGAGATCACTCAAACACTGAAAGGGGCTTTAGTTTCACTATCAGCTAGAGCTGCAGAGATGACAAATCAATTGATTTTGCGGCATGTGATGAAAATGCTAATGTTTAATTATCAATGCTGTTAGTCAGCTTCAGAGTGGGGTCTGGTCTAAGTGGAGACCGGATCACACAGCATTTGCTTGGAGCTGCAGCCCACCTTAAAAGCTAAGAATGCCAAGAATATGTTTGCCTCCGGGCATTTCTATAAAAACTGGCTTAAAGAAGGTTAACAAGGGAGAAAAATCTGTTTTTTCATTTGAAGTTTGAATCAACAACAATTTCAATATTAGAAATGGACTGAGATTAAATCTCATAATATGGAAAGTCTGAGAAGCTGTTCCTAAGGGTAGGTAATATTCTAGTTTTCACAGTCTTTCTCATCATGATGGACTGTAATGCTAAATAGTACTAGTGGTATTATTTCTACTAGTTTTATAAACAAAACATCTACTTATTTGACCAGATAATGCAAAACACATCTAGGAACTGAAACACATGAGGGGACAGATTTGGTAAAAGCTGGCATTACAGCAGTCCTAAATTTGGAGTACTGAGCATTTTTTTCGTGTCTCACATTGTCCATTCACTTTTCTATTTTTCAGCAATTTTAGCTTTCCTTAAAGATATGTCTTGATTTTTTAATTTTTTTTTTTTCTCTCTGACTAGGAAATAGTTCTTTCATTTGTGGGAAAACAGGCCTATTGCATTTCTTGGCACACTCCTCCATCTTTTCAGGACAGCCTGCCATCTTGAATTTTGCAAAGGAGCTGTGTTCACAAACCCTACATTTCCTGTGTGCCTCTGTTAACAGCTTCTCTCCATTCCCTCTTCTGTGCTATTCTGTACTCCTTCAAGGGACAGAAGACTGCAGAGAGATTCTGCTTGTTCCTGGCAGTATCCTGTTGTATTTCTACCTTCACAAATTACTTTTCTTCCAATCTACTAGGTAATTATGATCAGCTCACAATCTGTCTTCATTTTGCTATACCATGAACCACTGGTGGCATTTGCTACAGTACCACACCGTAAGTGCCATCATGTGCTGTCAAAACCATCAGTTAAAAAGGAAACTTTACCTCCAAAACACGTATTAAATGTGCAGACTTACGTGTTACATTTTTGTGCCTTTCTTTGCTGTTGCTGGCAAGAATTTATTTAAACCATCTCTGTGTTTGTTGATAATATTCTCTTATTAACACTCTGTGCTCCTCTTAGTCCCTTGTAGTATCAGGTTGACATTCACTCAAGAGCACTGCTTTGCATTGTTCTCCGGGCTTCACAGGTGAAGGCTGTCAAGGTTTCTGAGCTAGTACTTTTCTCCCACAGCCCTACTTTTCAATTTGCTGAGAGCGGACATTATGCATTCAGGGTTTTGATATTTTTAGGGTAATTTTTCCTGCCGTACATTTTTAGAGTTTGGCAAACAATGCTGCATTTCTAAAATTATCCTTATGCTGCTTGCTGTTCACCAAGTGATCTTTTTGTTATTTTTTTGAGTACCTTTCTGTGTTTGATATTTGCCCTTCATTCTCCTTTCTTTGGATGTTTTGTGTTCTACAGTTTTATTGGTTACTATGCTTTAGCTGACCCTATGAATTTAGAACTTTAATGAATAATTCAATCCTACTGTGAACTTTATATATATTAATAAGAGTAAGCATGCACGTTATTTTCCAGAATTGAGTCATTGCTGGTGCACAGAATAGAGGTGGGGTGCATAGCTTGAATCACAAAACTTCTAATCCTTGCTGCACCTTATCCATGTAGGCTGCACTGTATTTTTCTTTGCTTGTTGACTTGAAAATCCTGAATAAGAAAACAAAGTTTGGTCCTACAGCTGCAACACATCTTATGATAATGAACAGTGGGAGCATTTTCTCATTTATCTAATTTTAGGAGGTTAGAAATTTCCATCTGTATTGATGGAGCATGTGTGATTCTTAGTTCAGTAATATTACCTCATTTTGATAACTGTTTTTATAACTGCATTGTTTCCAAGACTGCATGAAATATGTTAACTGGAGTAGAAGTTACAAAAAAAAAAAAAAAAATCCTTTAATATATTTCCCTATCCAGCCTGTTGCTAAAGATTACTAGCTTACGTATCTCATTTGTGCACAGCTTATTTTGGTTTTAGAATAATTATGCTTTATGAATGTTAACAGAAAAATGCAGTATCGTGGGGAAAAAAAAAAGTAGTATGTATTTATAAAAGCTTGCTTTCATTCAGTTTCTGTTCATCTTCATCCCAACAATGACTTTATTAAAACAGTGACTTCTCATAAAGGGGGAGAGAAAACAGGCATTTGAACAGATGGGCCTAATAAAGATTCTGCAGTATATCTGCCACAAATGGTTGAGCACCACTACGAAAGCAGGACTAAGATATGTCTGAGAATAAAGAACTTCCAAATGGTTTGTGCTCTCAGTGAGGAAGTTTTAGCTTAAAAGACAAAGGTTGTGATGTAAATGTACATAGATCAAAGAGGACACATAATGGAACCTTGCTAGACAAAAGGAAAAATCCACTTTCTTCCAGAGTAATAAAACTGCAGTATGCTGCAGTGGGAGAACAGCAAATCCTGTGTTGTGGTGGTTTTTTTTTTTAACTTATTGCCACTCCTAGTTGAGATATGGTGTCTGTCTTTTGTCTCAAAATATTTAAAAAACCCAAATGGTTTACAGTGTCACCAAAAATAGTGTTATTAAAGCTTTAAATTTTCATAGGTATCTCTCTTATGAATCTTTGTACAAGGTGGGAAGAAGTTGCTCTTATCATTCATTCTCTGCTATAGACTTTTTTCTTCTCAGCAGTGCATGGAAAAATTGAAAGAAGTTTTTATACCACCATGCTTGGAAGGATAAATCACTTCAAGTATGTAGTTACTGAATAAAAAATGTCACAGTGAATACAATATTTTTTTTTAAATTACCACAACTTGCTGATAGAATTAGGTCTAAACTGCCCTGTTGCCAAAAACCTAGTGAAAGATGAAATTCAGTTCATGTGCACATTTAAACATTGGGCATGTTCCTGATGCTTCCTGCATTTCTGTTGTCAGGGATTTAGACTAGAAACTTCGTGTACTTTTAGTCTCTATATTTTGAAAAAGAGTTCTTCACTGCCCAGGAGAAGTGCAAAATAGCACTTCAGTGGATCCCTGACTTGGCTTTGGTTCCAGGTAAAATGAGGTAGGGTTGTGGGTTTCTTTGTGTTTAATTTTGAGATGTAACTTGAAACGCTGTCTCCTTCCACAAAAACATCAATTGCCTTTATTTGCAAAATTTCCATAATGGTCATATCTTCTTGAAAGCTTGTAACAAGGCTTTAAATAGAGATATAGGTTCTTAGTGAAATTCTGAATACTTCCGCTGTGAATAATTTTGGGGCAGATCTTGCTTTTAGTTATTCTAGTGTTTTTGTTTAGAAGCCTCCTGTTTAAGTATCTGGTTTGAAAATTTTAACCATTTTTTTTTAATACATTCAGTGAGACACATTATTTCCTCAAGTACAGATTTTTCTTTAAATAGTAAGTTTAAACCTTCTGGTGATATGCTAAGTAACTGCCTAGTCTCTGTTACCAAGATTAATTTATTTTGGGAAGGATTTTTATTGATATATTGTCACTGTTTATTTTGTGTATACACGAATTTAAATCTAACAGCTTTACAGCAATGGACAAATGCTGCTGCCTTATTCAAAACAGATAAATATGGAGGCACTGATGTAGTGCGCCATGTTTTTAAGTGGAACACATTGTTTAAAAATTGTCAGTTGCTACAGTAAGGCTCCGTTTATAGAAAAGTCTGTTCGGTCTTTATTTTTTAATTAAGGTACCTGCTGCCTATGAAACCTGAAAAGATAACTGGAAATGGCCATTCTTGCTCTTTCTAAAAGAAGGCCTGACCAGACAGTCTCACGACTTGTCTGTATTCTTGTGTTCTTGACTTGTATTCCATGCAGTTCTGTGAATCTTGAAGTGCAGTTCAGGAGTACGTTTCCCTTCTCCCTTGTAGGAGTTTAACTGGCTTTTGGAGACCATCTTGCTGAGAGGGGTTGTTGTGAAGCTAGAAGAAGCCCCAGCAGCAGCTCCCTCCACCTTTGCTTGGGGCAGTGACTAAGACCTGAGGCTCCTGTGCTTGGCCTCGTCTCAGCTAGGCTACGGCCGCAATGATGCTGTACCTGTACCGCATCTCGTACGTCCCTGATCCTGATCTGCATCCCAACCTGCCGACCTGGCTTTCTGGTTTGACCTTGGGCCTGCTGCATCGCTATGGACTTGCTGGGTGTTTGCTGGGCTCTTGGCTGATCCTGGTTACCATCACCGGGCCTGATCCTGACCCTGACTTACTGACCTGGTTTTCTGGCTCCTTATCAGGGAGGCTGCTGCCCCTGCCCGCCGTGTGATGCTCAGGTCCCAGCTCGCCTTCTGTTACAGGGCAACCTGCCCTTGCTGCTTCCTGACAGAGCTAAAGGGAAAGAATCTCATACTCTCTAAACCTGATTATTTGAATTATTTTGGCTGGGTTTCTGCTCTTTGTTACTGTCACCCAATTACTGAATCTGTCCACTTGTAGTGACCTTGAAGCTGCATAAGCAAATACTTACAGGCACTTATGTTCTCACAATTCCCTGTTTCCCATGTTTAAATCACTGCATCCATCATGAAAGTGCGTGTCACTTAACACTAATGGTTATTTGATTAGCAGCAAATTGAAATTATCTGGATGAATTGTCAGTGGCAATGATTTAGCTATGGCTCAGTGTTAACACCAGGGTGAAACATAAGGGGGATGAGGCATAGGGGCTGAGCAGTTAGCCCTTGAAGAATCATCAGAAGAAAAGGTATGTTCGCTACTCTCAACTTCCCAGTACCTTTATTGGAATGAGGCAAAGATACAGCTTAGCTGCTTCAAAGACTGCCACCATTTTGGGATGCTGCATTCTTAATTTGACAATGGTCATTAAGAATTAAGCAGCTAGTCCAGTTGCCATGATTCTCCTTGGAGGTGTTATGATCTGAATTATTGTGCAAGAAAAGGTGCAGTTTAAAATGTAAATGTTCTCATGCTCTTGATTCATTTGAGTAGTCCTGAGTGAAGATTCAGTGTTGCTTAAAAAGAAGTCAACAAGAAAAACTAAAATAAATTTATAAATAAAATACAGCGGAAGAGACAGCTTCATTCCTTCCAAGCTCAAATAGTCTATTTCATCAGACATTTAAAATAAGTATCTTTGAGACAGGAGACATTTTAAGAAAAGAATGAATGTCTCCATTCTCAAGGCATTAGATTTTAAATATTTTCTCTTTGCCACTAGTGATATGTGATATGTCTTCATAAAAAGCTATTTAAAACATGTATTGAACTCAAGGACAGGGAAATAATTTGTATTCAGTCTACAAGCTAGAGGGACTGTGCATTTATTTGCATAATACGGAAGCATAAAAAACAAAGCGCATATTCTGTTATAAACAAAATAAGATTGTATAGCTATTAGTAACGGGTGAATACAGGACCAAAGTACGTACAGGCACTTTATGGAGGAGGAATTATTATATGCTTGAGTGTAGCTGAATGGAATAATAAAAGGGAGTTCCTGATAGAATTATACCTACTAACAGGTTTTTTTAGCTGTCAACTTATACTTATAGAAAAAAAAAATCCAAAGAGGTTCATCCAGTGTGATATAAAACACAGCCGGACAGGGGTCAGGATTGCTAGTTCTGAGTAGTAACAGACTGGGGCAAAAGCAGTGTACCCTTAAAACCTTGTGTGATCATTGCAAAGACTGCACATAAGTATACCCAAGTCCTACCAGCTCTTGCTGCCAAACACAGGTGGGCGAGCAGGGCAACAAAGGACCCCCAAGAGAATTTTAGGAGGAAAGCAGAGGCCTTATAAATTCTTGCTATGGCATTGATCAGCAGAGAGGAGATGCTTTGAAAATCAGTTATATTGAATGCAGCAAAGAATGACTTATCATTGACTTTTGTTGCTTACTGTTGAGGTTGTCTGATAACCCAGCATTTCAAGAATGAATTGCAGCTAAACTACAGAGAATCCCTGGTTTTGCTAGCAGTGCAGAGCACAGTTGTGACAGAATGCATGCAGAAAAATAACAGTACTGAAATCAAGATAGAAAGATTAATGTGTTAGTTAACACTTCAAGTTACCACAGGATGAAGTGTAAACGTGACTAAAGGATAAATGAAATTTACTTAAATAAGAATCATGAGTAACAGACTGAAAGTCCTATTTAAACCTAGGCGAAGCAAGGAAGAAGGTGAATACAGCATAGAGACCTGTGCTGATCCAGGTCTGAATTTGCCTGGGAACACGCAGAAATGTGAAGCAGGTTCTGTCTCACTATTTGTGGTAACTGCGCCCTGTCTGTTCAAACACTGAGTCTCTGAATAACTCAACTGCAAGATCCCTGTTCCATGGTAAGTTCACGTGCCATGGTACATGTGATGCGAGTTAAGTCATTCACAAAACTTGCTTAACAAAATCTCCCATTCGAAAAGTCGAGAGAAACACATTTCTATGTTTTAAGGGTAGCATGGAAAAAATCCAAGTGCATTTTCTTTTGAAATCTAAACACCAGTTAATACAACCTGAAGACAGATGTTAACATATCAATATTTCAACTATGTGATGAGGATAAACAGAACCAAATAGGTCAAAAAAAAGTTATGAAATTCAGACAAGTTGTTGATACTGAAAAAAAGACATCTGAAGGATCTTACTGTCTTTTCCACTTCCCTTTATAGGACTAGGGACAAAGCATGAATTTCTGTTCATTTTCCGAGGTCTTGTATTTGTTGATTATCTTGAAGTGGACTAAGTAGCATTAAGCTAATGAAGTATCTGTTGATCCCAAACTATTTAACTATAACCTGTTGTATAAAAGGACTAAACGTAATTAAGTGTAAAGCAACTAGCTAGGCGTTTATTATGTACTGATTGCTTTAGTGTTTACTGACTACACCAGACTGTGAAGCCATTTTGGTTTTGAGAAAATTGTGAAGACATGGGTTGAGGAAATGGTTGCATAAATGAATGTTACATTATGTAAAAAATGAAAAATTCTTTTTTGTGCAGTAAATGCTTTGATTGTACATACAACTCTTCAGACAAAGCCTATGTTTTTCAGGTAATGGGCAGGTGACCTCAAGCATTAAACACTGCTATTTCTTCTTTCTTTGATTCCTCAGATCTCTGTGCAGGTGTTATTTGTATGTGACTATTGATGGAAAGAAAAAAGCTACATACAAATAAGGATACACATGCAGGGGTTATTTTTTGGTGAAAATATATTGGTAATTACTTTTGCTAACCCTGGTTTTACACTGAGACCTGTATGAAGTATCATCTCATCAAAGCAAAGAAACTGAGAAGGAAATCTAACTTCTAAAGCTTGAGTGAGCAGTCATTTCCCTTTGAAGATTACTTAAGCCATAAAGTTTAGGTGCCAGTTATGCAGGAAGTGACTTTAATTATAAAAGAAGGGGTCAAATAGAATGCTTCTTAGTATAAATGTCACTGAGATTTGCTGTGGTGAACGTTATAGTACATCACATGCCTTTTATGTATATCTGAACCCTCTTTGATTACATCTGAAGAACTCACACAGCTCATACAAGGACAGTAACAACAGCTTAGCTAAAGGCAAAGTCATTAGTTTTTGTCAGGAACTCAGTAGAATCCCTTTCCATACTTAAATTTTCTGTGGGGAAACTTATGAGGTTTTTATTGGATGTAGGGAAAGTACTCTTTCTGGTTGTAGTTTCTGACATTGGTCTAGACTGAGTGGGCAAAGGGTAGCTGCATTTTCATGGCACCTGGTGAGTATACATAGACACTATATGATAAAGATGTCCAAAAATATTTGTTCCAAGTTAATTAGATTCAGGTACTTGGAAGAAGTTTTTCTGCAAGATTTTAGATTACCTTGTTCTAATAAGCACAAATTTTGAAGAGTAGCTTAAAGAGGACAGAGATGCTAGTAGGTTTTTTTTGCATCAGTAGCAGAGTTAGAAATTATTTTCAACATAAACTGGTCCTCAGATTGCCTTGTTCATCCAGCAGTTAAGTAATTATAAGAACTCTAATTTACTATATATTTATTGTAGTATTTAATGAATAGTGGGTGAATTTTACATACAATGTACTTCAGCCCACATATTGAGTTTCAAAAATCACTGACTGCTCTGTTTTTCAAAATCACTGCTCACCAAAATCACTGTTAGAAATAAGGACAGCATTTTCAAAGATGGCAGTATCAGTTAAGCCTCCAAAGATCAGAAAGGGGAGCATGTTGATTAAATGTAGACTTTTAATAAGAGGTAGATGTTTGATTTTTAAGTTAATTTTTCATTTTCCAATTTCTTTAGTAAAATCACTTCATTGTAGGGGGCAGGGTATGATAATACACATGGATTTAAAACAGAGTTAATTGAGATTTAATTTCTTTGAGCATGTTTTTGGCTATTTAGGAAATCTGAACATAAGCTATAGTTAAGGAATTTATTTAAGCTGCTTGCTGAAGGAAATGGACTATTGCTCAGTCCAGCTTCCTCTGATACTGCTGCTGAAGAATTTGGGTAACAGCGAGATGATAATGAGAAGATGGCAGAGATACAGAATAAGTTTTAGTATCCCCAGCTGAATTGATCCCTCTTTGGTGTGACAATGTCAAGTGACTGTACTACCAAATGGATTAATTCTGCAGTTAAGAATTGTTTCTCTCAATTGAAAAAAAGCCATTATTGCTCTGTACCTAAATTTCTCAACCCAAGTACCATTTTTAGGGTGGTCACTCCAACACAAGGAAAATAAATAGATAAATAAATAAACCCTACTTCCTTTGCTTATCCTTGAGAATACTTGCCAAGCAATCACAAGAGGGTTTTTTCACTATTACAAGTTGTATCTGTAGCAAATACTAACAAAGATGTCTAGTAATATCCTAACAAACACAGAGTTCATTTTAGCTTTTTTTTCCCATTTCTGCTCACTTTCTACATTACAGTGAGGTACTCAGACTTTTTGACTTTCTGATTAACAGGTGAGGTGGCTACCGTGTTCTCATTGATTTTTTTCAATGGTGTTGGGGTTTGATTGACAGCCTTATCTATTAATTCTTTTTGTTTTGAGACCTTGAAGCTACAGTTTGTTAACATAATTTAAATGGGATGTTAAGCCTCAATATGTGTGGTTAAATCAGTCTAGTCTTGATTTCAAGTATAGTATATACATTTGTGTAGCAAATTGCAAGTAGATTTGCTTTTTGTTCTTGTTGGCAGAGCAAAATTTATTTCACTATAAAATCACTTCATTGTTGTATTATATACATTAGCTGTAAACTTACAAAAATAATGATTTATTGCTAGAAAGAATAAATTATACATCTCCCAGATTGCTTTAGTCTTCTAATTAAATAAGGTATGAGAAACATCATTTTACTGATAAAATAAAATTTGAGCATTTGGTTGTGCAGTAATAAAGATTAAGATAAATATGTTTAAAATTTATGTTTTGCTAGCCATAATTTGGCAGCTTTCACTTGAAGTAATTTAAGTTACAGATGTTTATACAGTCCTTTGAAGGAACTTAGTTACTGGATGTCAGGTATAGAGATATCTGAACTAAAGTAATCATGGTCATTAGTAGCTTGACTTTGATTTTGTTGTTGCTGACCTTGCTGTGTGAGAAGATAAACATATTGTATAACTGTGTACATGCACACCTGTGTGTGTGTTCAAACATAAAATCTCTTCCTTTTCCAGCAGTTTGCACTAGTGGGGACCATCTATATTTACATATGTCTGTGTGTGTGTGTATGTAAAAGCAAATTCGCATGGACCAAAAATTTAAATTCTAACTTCCTATTAAGAAATATTCCTACTGTTTCTTAAGCATTCTTGACCTCAAAAAGACTTCATAATGGTTCTCTAATAGTAGATAACTCTTGTTGACATAAGATTTTTAAAATAGTTCATTTTTGCCAGAACACCCTAGCTCAGTGTATTTTGCCAGCAGGTTTTCCTTGATATATCACACTTCCCAACCCAAAGGAAAGAGAAAACCTGGTGACTGCAACAGAAACACAGAAAAATAAGACAGGGAAAACTGATAAATGGGGGGAGGGAGGTGGAAAATCAGTCACCAAAAAAGTGACTGCTGGAATTAGAAAATTGTGGGAAGAGATTTGAAGGAAGAATAAGGGAAAGAATAGGCACTGTGACTAATTTAATTTAAAAGAAGAATAATCTAGTTTGCAAGCATATAAATGCTTACTTAGTGATAATTCCATAAGCTGCATGCATTTTTGTGAGAAGGAGTTAGTTTGTAAACTTTGGATTTAGATGAGGTATCCAGGAGGCAGCCAAAGGGGCTGGGCACATGGAAAATATCTTGTGTCAGATACTCATACCTTGTGCCTCCCTGAGGTAGCTAGTGTCCCTACAAGTGGTGAGGAGGGAGCCTTCTATCAGTGATGCAAAATGAGGATTGCCCTCTGGAAGTGCTTGCCTCTTCAGTGACCAGAAGTTGTCACTCATCTTGCAGATGCAGGGTGACTAAAGGCTGATGATGTGAGTAACTCCAAGCTGTATCATACTGAAGGTGTCCAAGATCCATTACTATCTAGTGGCTTTGGACTATCACGTTCTTTTTTTCTTACAGGGGTTTCTTAGTAACTGAAACAAGATTATAGTCGAAACAATTTGGAGAATTTATATACCTTGTAGGTATTATAGCTATATCATTATGCCTTCTTTGTCAATATTTTACTGGTGATCAACAATTACTATCCAAGTTGTCATTTCAAGTGGCTGAGAACCATGGTAGCTCTCCATGTCCCCTTTTTTACAAGTGATTTATGGAGATTTGAGTAATGGTAAACTAGGCGCGTACATCTTCGAGATCTCAGGCTGTGCTTGATAATGGCAAAGTAGGGTACTGTGTTAAGTGTTCCTGCTGGGGACAGGGAAGCAGTAGGGACCTGTGGGCTGGGGGTTGTGGGAGATGTGACTGCAAGGCTGGGCACACTGGTCAGGGTGAGAGAAGGTTGTGAGAGTGAATGGGCAGTAGGTGTTTGGGGTAAACCTCCCTTGGCTGGCGAGGTCCATGGCTAGGAGGACTGCAGAAGAGGACTGCAACTAAAAACCATGCAGGATGTAATATGCATAGTCCCCTGATGTACTTAATCTGTCCTAGCCCTTTGCTGCTGATTTACTGGATGCTGAAATTTGGTTTCTCTTTGGGACTAAAGGAAGAAAGGTAGGGGGAAAGAAGGGGCAAGCTTGTATATGACTCCCAAGGCAATGTAGCTGGTCACATCTGGTTGGGAAGATCCCAACCAATATGAAATGACAACCAAAAATAAATACTGATTTGTTAATAACAGTAATATATTAATCTTACTTGCTTTTAGAAGCTATGTTACACCAATATGTGCAGATTAATCCTTGTTCTGCTATGTGACAGTACAGATTACACATACATATGTTCAAAAGATACCTTAAAAATATGGTTAAATGTTTATGTGTCTTAAGACTGCAATGTATTTACTCAAGCTCCTGGGATGTGATCAGTGGTATATTGATAAATCAGTGTAAAATCTCTATGTTTACCTTCCCATCTCCAACTGCCCTGTTACACTGTGGACATCCCACACGTTCCTGTACTGGAAAAAGTAGTCTTTTGGATCTTCAACCTCATACACCACACGTTACTGAATACAGGAACTTCTTGTGTTTACCTGTGGAATATTATTCTGATTTACACACTGGATTTTTTTTTTATTTTATTTTAAATTAATTCCTCCTTACATCTTACTGACAGATCTTTATTTCTTTGCTCAGGCTTCTTGACCTGTGTTCCCATGTCACAGCCAGAAATCAATGCAGTGTAAAGTCAGGGCTTCGGAGACACTCCTGGTAATTTTGTCCTTGTGAAAGGACTTGCCGGATACTGCTATTACCAGGAATTTCTTTTATTTGCAGTATTGATATACACATTGGCCCAGAGCTGTAGGCTTCAGAGTCATCTACCATTTACCCTTTGTCCCAATACAATAGCAAAAAGCCTTATTGACAGTTTTAAATCTTTGGAAGGGATGGTAATTTAAGCATTAAAACTTAAAAGCTGGAAGAAAGGTTTTGTTTTTAATAACTTCCCTCGTTATTTTTCCTTTCCCCAGTGACAATTTTTGTAGGGAAAATATTCTCAGCGACTTTCAGTTGGTATTAAGCCTTGCATTTTGCTTTTGGGGCAGGGAAGATGGTGAGGTGCATTGGAGATGTGATTTGTGTCTGATGCTGTATCCTGAGAGGGGACAACAGCAGATACGAACTGCAGCTTCCCTTTCTGTTACTGAACGTTTGCCTATTGCTAGAAAAAGGATTGTGTATTGTGTTTGCAGTATATCAGGCATTCAGAAATCTAGGAAACTACTGTCAACGAGTTGTTTAAAGCATTAGTTTGGCTGCCTTTTGAGCTCAGGCAAACAGTTTTGTTTGGATCTTATCTGTTTAAGGCAGGCTATCACTGAACAAAAGAAAAGAGTTGGAGGGATTCCAAATGGATGGCAGCGGGAAAAGACTATAAAAGCTAGCTCTTCCTATACACATCCAAGTTAAATTAAGGACTCTAGAAATGAATGATGGACAGAACAATTAATCTTCTCTTAATTCTGTTCACCAAATTTCTCTTGCACTGAATGTTCTTTCTCAGTTTCAAACTGCAACCCCGTAATCTCCAACAACCCCTATTATGGTATTGCTTCAGCTTTTTGTTCCATTTAATTTAGTCTCTCTAACTTTTGATATACTTTGTATAACAGCCAGTGATGGTTTCTTGTCACAATGAGATTTTAAGCCTCTGCAAGGGTCTTAGATTTCCTAATGAATTTTCTTTATGAGTTCTATATTTTTATAGAAGTCATAATATTCCTATATGTAATATTTCCTACACTCATCATCATTTGTTTTAGCACACCTAAAAATCCTCTAATCTTCACAAAGTGTTTCTGATCCCTCGTACTACAGCCTATTTTATGAGTTGCCCAAGGTCTGAACTGAATGCTGCAACATTTCTCTGCATGTAAGCAGAGGTTTCTGTGTCCTTCCAGGAACGAAGGACAGCTCACTTCTGAACCTGACTGATAGGGTCATATCAATTAGTTGACTTACTTGTACCTGTTTCTGGTTAGATAAGGAATTCTAAGCTGAGGTGATGGAGGCTCTTTTAGACACTGCATGTGAAGTAATTGATTGACTCACCTTCCATAAAGTTCACATCTCAGGTAGGGAGCTAACCTTTTTCAATAGCTCAGACTGAATCCGATGAAGGTTTCATAGATCCAATCTGAGAGAATACGGCTCCCCCCCCCCTTCTTTTTCCATCATTAACTAAGATAGATTTCAAAATTAAAATAACTAGCCAGCAGCTAAATGTGGCTCTCTGAATCAATTTACTTTATAGCAATAGCAGAAGCCTCCTTCCCAGGCTCCTTTTTTAGTTCAAAAAATATATTACAAGGAATTATAAAGAACCAGATCTAGTGTTGATGTAAACTTGCTTTGCTCTAATGAAGCAGGAAAGCAGATACTCAGAGGTAAGGGAATGTGTTTGTTGGTAAGTTTAGCTGGGATTTTCCAGTTGACAGCCTCTATGAAAAGGATTAATGTACATTTTGGATTAGATTCTAGTGTGAGGAATCAGGATGGTTGTGTCATCATAGATGCCCATCTAAGGCTCTAGCTACCTTAACATTTTAGGTACCTTTGGAAAGTTTTCTAGGTAAGACATGTTTAGAATCTGTTGCTCTAAAGATTTTCCGTATACCCTTGTCATGGTTTAACCCCAGCCAGCACCTAGGCACCATCCAGCCACTCGCTCACTCCCCCTATTCCCAGTGGGATGGGGAGGAGAACTGAAAAAAAAGTAAAACTCATGGCTTGAGATAAGAATGATATAATAACTAAAGTAAAATAAAATATAATACTAACATTAATCAAAATATAATAATAATTATTATTATTATTGTTGTAATAAAAGGAATATAATTAAAAAAAAACAACCCAAAAAACAACAAACAAACAAGCAAGAGGAGACAAGTATTGCACAATGCAGTCACTCACCACCTGCTGACCGATGCCTGAGCTGTAATCTGTGCCTCCCGGCCAACTCCCCCCAGTTTATACTGAGCATGACGTTCTAGGGTATGGAATATCCCTTTGGCTACTTCAGGTCAGCTGTCCTGGCCATGCTCCCTCCCGGCTTCTTGTGCACCTCCTCGCTGGCAGAGCATGGGAAACTGAAAAATCCTTAACTTAGGATAAGCGCTACTTTGCAACAACCAAAACCATCAATGTGTTATCAACCTTATTCTCACACTAAATCCAAAACACAGCACTGTACCAGCTACTAAGACAAAAATTAAATCTATCCCAGCTGAAATGAGGACAGCCCTGTAAAGGTGCATATGTATTTTCAGCTTGACAATTTGATTTTTAGTGAGAGGATAAAAAGGCAACCAGATGATAAAAAGCTTCTTCTTCAGTGGTCTGCATCAGAACTCAGCTGAGGGGGACAGCTTTCTGCAAAATAATATTGATTTTCTAAAACTTAAAAGGTAGTTACATCTTTGTTACTACTTATAGCTCACAAGCAGTCTCCATCCTTAATTCAAAGTTCATATGTATTGTGCCGACTAGCTTACCAGTAGTTTGCCTCTTGGATTCTTAAGATGAGTGCAGATGTGTTCTTTATTAATACCAATATCTGAAGAAAAACCTGAAGAAACAAGATGTTTGAAGTTTCTAAATGAACAAACTGTGCACTTTCTTATGTGATGGCAAGCGGGCACAAGTCACTTCTAAAATTTCAGTGACATTTGTCAATTCCTAGTCCTGTCAACGCTATGTTTAGAGTTGTAGACTTGAGGAGAAGTTCAGTTTGGAAGAGGCCTCTGGAGGTCACCTACTCCAGCGCCCTGCGCAAAGCAGAGCTGTCCTCCAAGTCGGGGTGGGCAGTGTAGGCAGGACCTTGCCTTGTGGCACTGGGAGGTCTCTGGGAGGGGGGCTCCAGGGCCTGTCCCCAGGCCCTGCTCCCCACGAGGAATCACTGCTGACTCCTCTGCAGATGTGCTTGAAAGAAAAGGTTTCTTTTTGAGAGAAAACCTGAAGAAATACGACTTTAGATGTTTGAAATGGGTGTAGTTTTTAAGCATGCCTATACCAGCACTTTGAGTTGACAAGACGCCAAAAAACCCCTGTTGTTTGTTTATAAAAATATTAGTACTGATGTTTATCACCAGCAAGCACTGACTGAAATAGGTACAGCATGTAACATTTCAAGACAGATTTATTACTACCATTACCTAAGGACTTACTTTGTAGAACTTTGTAAGAAAAATACTTCAGAACTACTTTTGCTGCTACATTAAAAACTTGCAGATTACCATCATTCACCTAGGATTTGTTGGCTATAGTTTTAAGCTTGTTGAAATTCTGATTTATAATGCAGACTCTTACACAAATTTAGTCCAATACAGGAACTGTTTTTTTGAGTTCTGTGTGAACCACATATGTCGGGAAAGAAATTTAGTAAATGAAGTTCTCTACTAGACATAGTTTTTAATTAAACATTTTCAGGTGTGTCTTACCTGGTATTTTACTTCTGTTTGTCCACTCATTTTTTTCCCTAAGAAATTCCTGGATGTGTTGTCCTTTATTATAAACTATTAGGGTGAGTAAGAAAAAAAATCTTTTGATGACTGGCTTTGGTGAAAGGTCTTTTGATACAAACACACAAAAAAGGTTTCAACAATTCTAAATATATGAGGTAACAGAAGGACATTAGGATCATGCTAGTTCATTTACTAAATGTTTTGTATTGCAAAAGAAATATGATTTTATTTTTTTATGAACAAATCTGGTGTTTGTGTTCTGTTTAAATAAAAAAACTAGCCTTTTAAAAATTACATGGCGTGATTAATAAGATCAGAAGTAAAAACAGATTGGAAGAGAGCTCAGGAGGCAATTCACTTTGCAACAATGTTAGTTTACCATATTAGCTAATAACTTCCCTCATTTTAAAGCACTGCTCTCTTCAGTTGATGAATTACAAAGCAAAAGAAAGTACACAGCGTGTTTTTAGTCATCAGAAGTTGCCTCTGCCTAGTAATCAAAATATTGCATATATTTCTGAAGACTCAATGTCCATAAATTGTGCCTCTCTCTGTCTTCCACTTTGTGTGTTTCTGGATAAAAGAATTGATTAAGGAGCCAGGATTCAGTGTTTAGTCTGCAAACTCAGCCTCCAATTTGTGTCTATAAAAGGTGCACAACACTTCATTTCCTTGGTATGTCTTGCTTGTTTTTACTTTAAGCTCTTGAAGACAGAACTTAATACAGTAACAACCTACTCTCTTATCTGACACTTTTTTAATGATCTCTGAATTTCTGTGTATTAATCATTAAAAATACTAGAGTCACCCTCTACAGTGTCTACAAGGACCTGGCAGTATAAAAGTGAAACCTTCCTTTTCTCAAAGATCAAGATATATGCTTCAGAATTCCATGAAAGTGAACGCCTTTGACAAAGTTTCCAAACAAAATAAAAAGATAGCTAAACAGAGAGCCAAAAATCAGCTGTTCAGAGCAAAACTTAATGTGATTTAATTTGAAGTAGAGCCAAGTGAGCGAGCTGGATGAGTTTCAGAAAAGGTTTCATCTTGTTACTATCATAAGCAATATTTACACATCTCGTTTTATGGAGAACAATACAACTTTTGCTTCATTGTCCTGCTGTCCTGAAGGGTAGTAGGGACAGAATCTGTATCTTTTATGGAAAACTGTTTCCATTTACCTTGAAGAAATGTGTCCAGCAGACAGAATCTCTCAATACCTAACTCCATGCAGAAGATCCCAGTTTCAGTTTTGTTATTTATTTATTGTTCAATACATTTTTCAAACTGAAACAATTATGAGGTTTTATGTTTATCAGTCTCTTCTTGTTGAAAAATAAACATGAAATCCTAGTTATTATAAGTTTAAATGAGTTTTGGAGACTGAAGAAAGGACTTCCTAAGATACATACTTATAAATCTAAATGGAATCATTTTACCTGTAAAATTACAAAAATTTCTGCACCTCCCAGAGAATGAAATAAATAAAAACTCCAGGGAGAATTTATGGGAATCCAACATCCTCCTCCTTTTTTTTTTTTTTTTTTTTTTCAGTGTCTGAGTGCAGATTTAGGAAGCCTTATAGATATCAAAAAAATTGATAGTTTAATGGGAAAACAATGTATATGATAGAAGTCTGTTTTAACATTGGATATAATAGGAGTGCAGTGAAAGAAGATTCTGATCTCAGTCTCAGACTGACATCTGCATTCAACCTTCTCCTGTTCTACTCATTTGTTATTTTCACAAAGAACAATGTTAAAAGATAACTGGCACGAAGAGGGGAGGAAACATATGTCCCAGTATAAATAAGCAATTCTCACTGAAATTGTACAGAATTTGGTTACACAAATTAGGGTTGACTTAATGTGACAAATGCTTCTGCTGACAATAAGCCAAATTGACAATGACCTTGATATTTTCATAAGGTAACATCTAATGTAAGAATAGTGTTCTTGAAGGTGATAGGCATAGTATCACAAACAGGATTTTGTCAATGTCACTTATGCATGATTTTTCCAGTGCTCCTTTCTCAAGCACTTAAAAAAAATCTCTGTCCGCCTATATTTGATTCCTCTCCAAAGTCACTAGCTGCTAATGTGAATTTGCAGAGCAGTGCTTCAGTGCTTTTTAATAAAACAGTTAGATTTGGAGAGTACTTGCTATATTTTGTAGTCATTTACACACAGATGTAGATTGCCCATAGAAGAAAAACATCACTTGTAGTCCTTGGATAAGAGTTTTAAGTATAGGTTGTGGCAATTCCTAACAGTGAAGAGGGAAGGGCATACACGTCAATTACTCCGAGCATGTAATTTTAGTCCTGTGACTGTGGGGACTGATTGTCCCTTGAGTTCTTATGGTGCCAATAGGAAGAGGTAAATTTCTCTAGAAAGGAAATTCAGATCCTCTAACTTAGGTTCCACCCTTCCCATTATCTTCTGTAGGTGTTTGATCTTCTATTATGCCACTGTGTAGTGATGTTACTGGATTTTCTTTTCTCAGAGGAAAACTGCTTGAATATAGGTGTGGGGTACCATTTACTGCCTGAAAGTTTTCTGTGGCCATTGCCAACTTAGTAGAAAATTGCTGTATATATTTGATTCCAAATAAGAATTTTACATCGAAACACAGTTCTAATGGTCAAAAGTAAGTATCTTTTTGCGTATAGGTATATATTGAATTCACATGTGCATATAGTTTTGGGGTTTTCAGAGCTAAATCACTTTTAGCATCTACTCTCTTAATCTTGAGGCATCTGTACTCCTGTGGAGTACATAGGTTTCATTGCTATTAAACCTGTTTTCTTGTGCTACAGCTAGCTTAGTCGTGCATTTCTATGGTGAAAAACTGTCTTTGCAGACTATACAGAAAAACCTTCAAATGCAAAATGTAGTTACTGAAGGGTATAAAAAGACCAGGAGGAGCTGGAAAATAATAAAACCAGACCATTACAGTGGAAGTGTGTATAGTCTAAGATTTCTGGAGAAATGGAGAAGTAAGAAGACTGTGTAAAACAGAGAAGAAACTGCAAAGTTTGAATGAGCCATTTTCCGTGGATTATTTAAATATTCATTGTACCAGAGAAAGATAATTACTTCACATATAGGAAACTTTTCTGACAAAGGAGAGGCTTAGTTAATATCCATGAAAAAAAAATTAATTTAACTTGAGTTGTCGCTCTCAATGTGCCTAAACAACCATTTTTGAAGAGTGGTTCTCTCTAGCTTGCAGAATATTTAAGTAGTCTGTCCATTGTAGAGAAACCACAAGAGAGAAATCTAAACCCACAAGGGTTTAATATGCAATAGCATGATGCTGATTTATTCATATAGTGTATCAAAACCTGGTTTCATTTGGAGATACAAATTCATCCCTGAAAACACTTCCTCCATTTCTCCTGCTAGTTTAGTTGTCTTTGCATTTACTTTGTGAAAACTCCTCTTTTTTTAGACCGTTCCTTGCGGTATGTTGTCCTGATGTATTCTACAGACAGCGTTGCTAACATTCACCCATAAGAAACAGGAAAATACTGTTGTAGTTTTCATTTATTTTGTTATATTATCCATGCTACCTCACAAAATGTGTCAGAATTAGTAAAAGGTTACTTTTCAGAAGTATTTTATCATTGTAATTTTAGCTGAAACTACTTGGTCAGCTTTGACACAAATTTGCAAGTACTTTTCCATGACCTTTAAGTTCAGGTCCATGAACTCCTTTCTGCATCTGTCAGTCAAGAATACCAATTGACAATTAGAGTTAACCATGGCAACAAAATGCTTAGCCTGGAAGAAGGTTTAAACCTGCTTGAGGCTGTTCTGTTGCTCCCCCTGCTGCATCTCCATCTCTGTCTTTTGAGTTAAGCTCCAAGAAACCGTAATTGTAGCCCAGAGTGGCATCAGGTGAGGCTCATTTGAGCCCTTGGTCCATCAGTCTTTACTTAATGCTGCCGAGGACCCTCGTTCTGGCAAGCGGGTGGTGTTTAGAATTTCGTTGGGTAGGACTGCACCGTACAGACAGTCACTAGAGAGGAAAAGTTGCCCATGATGCCTCTTCTCCTCTTCCTCATTCTTCTGAACTAAGATACAGAATTTCCTGCAGCCTCAAAGCGGGAGGAGACGAGCTGAGAGATGAGGGCTCACTCTGCCCTATTTAATATCAGGTGTTCAGTGTGCCGGAGGAGGGATACCTGGGATCTAGCCCTACAGGTGTGACTCATCTTTTGTAACAGTAAGGATAGTCTGGCTGCCAGACAGGGCTCCCATCCGGCAGTACATCCATGTATATAATCACGAGAGAAGAGCAGCTACATGCAAAAAGGTTTGGATGTAGGACAACAAAGTTTTTGGTCTCCTAGTGAATACACAAAAGGATGAAATAATTAAGCTGCAGTAAAATTTAAGAGTTCACCTTTGCAAATGCATCTGAATAGGCAGACACTTGAAGCTTAAGAAAGACAAAATTATCAACCCTGTGGGGGTACAGTGTATTGTATAGTTACAATCAGCCGCCTCTGTTATTCAGCTGAAGGAAATGGGTGCTTTCTAAATAGGTAATCAGAGGATTTAGGCATTTGCTGAACAACTAATTTGAATCCTCTGTATGTTCATCATCTACAGTCAGATGTGCATGGTATGGGCCCTGCATTATCCAGTATTACTAGTGTTATTAGTGAGACCTCATATTAACCAGGAATTTTAAGACACCACAGAGTAAATATTTATAGCTGTAAAAATTCATGTTCTTCATATTTATTGTTAGTAATAAAGCTGATTTCATTACCTCCACAAATAAATGTCATTGATTATAACATGTTGCTTCTTCCTTTTTCAGCCATCAACACTAGACCATGTATTAGAAGGAATAGACAGTATTAGGGTAAATATTTTGTCAGAAGTATTGAGCAGATAATACATAACTTCATGGCTACCGGCTTATTAATGGCAGAGAAGTAGTGCCACTGTACTTAGTGATGTTGCCACAAAGAAGCAGGCTTGCATGTGATATAGTAGAGCAGTGTTCATCCTGCTGTCTTTGCCTCTTTGTAATCCTTATTAGCTATATTATGCTGACTTCATTAAGAATTGTAAAGGAAGGGTCCTATAGACAAAAGTCTCATTCTCTATGTTTCCCTCAGATTTTCCCAGGCCACTGTCCCTCCTGTTCCAGCGTGAAGGAAGGATTCTGGGCATAAACGTCTATGTGGTTGTTGCAGCTGAATTATTAAGAGAAGTCATAGTTGCGGGGTCAACTAAAAGGGTTTTATTAATGATCAAATGATGATCAAATGGTAATTAATCAATGACTGAATGAAAATCAAATAGCAATCACATGGTGATTAAGCAATAATTGAATGTTAGTTAAACAGTGATTTAACAATGATCTGCCAATGATTTAAATTATAATTTAGATGGTGGTTAGGCCATGATTTAGACAGCAGTCAAACTACTACTTACTACACTTATAATAATAAAGCTATAGCTGGATATACATAAATGTCACTAGCATACAAAATACTTTTAGGCCTAATGTAAAATGTCGCTTACCTCATTATAGATACCAGATGCCAGGTAAGGGGTCTCTCAACCTTGAGGAGTAACCTTGAGAGGCGTCCCTGCTCAAGGGGGACATCACTGCCGTGCAGCCTGCTGCCGTACAGGAGAGCTCAGTGGGCTCAGAGGGGCTATAAATTTTATAACGTAAAGTGAATGACTCGTAGTCAAACCCCAACTTTGGTGTATGTGCAGGCGTGCAGCTGTAGCAGTTCAGTTTTGTCTAGTCCCAGCTTGGGCTGGTACTGTTAGCTCCTGATAAGACACGGCCTAGATTCCTTAGTTCGTGAGAAGCAGCAGCCTAGCACAGTTCTCACGGTTTGCACAGCAGGGCTGATTTCGGTTAGGCCTACTTGTCAGTGATACCTGAAGCACAGTACTGTTCACTCCCTCAGAGTGGGTGCATCCATCCCAGTGGTCACGTAATTAGAGACCCTATAAGAGGGCTGAATCAAGGTTGCAGAGAAAATCTGATTTGTGGAATTTCCTAGCTCTTAACTATGTAGCCTTAGGGTTACTTTTTGTATACAGCTTATAAACAAAGTAACAAGAGTAGTCCCGCTTCTGAAATAACTCATTTTGCTTCTTACCACTGGTCAAATGATATGCAAAGACATTTGGTGCATCATAACCATAACACTATGGTATTTACTTTATAGTTCATTATAGCTGTGGTAAAAATACAGGGACGAATTCGGCCTCAGTGCATGTGAATGTGGCATTATGGACACATATAGAGCTGCACTGTCTTACTGCTACATCTGACTATTGCTATATCTGTAGTATATGTATGAGCTAACAATGTTATACTAGTGTAATTTCATTTAGAAATTTAATACTCTATTTTTCGTCCCCTTTAAAGTGATCACCACAAAACATTTGTCCAATTAAACATTGCCTTAGACAATAATGTGCTTTACCATAAAAGCAGTAAAGCTTTTCTCTCTATAAAACAAAAAAAAACATAAGTAGAACACAAAAAATGTTAGTCCAATATTCAGGGACTTTCTAGATTGGCATTTGTATTAGAATTTTAATAATGGGATCACATATATAACATGTACCCTATTATATATACGTATAATGCATGTGTATATATATGTGATACATAAGGTGCACTCCTATTACAGGGGCATATTCTTATGTTTTGAATAAATACTATGCAAATGCTTGACGTAGTGAAAAATCAATCCGGTTATTTTGAAAAACCTTTTCATAAGTTACTAATTACACACATTCCCTGAGAAACCACTATTAAAGATGTTGTTCTTACATGACCTTGAAATACCTTACTTATAAAGAGTATAAGCTTAGTTGTGAAGCTCTTAAAGTTCACTTTTTCAAGGCTAGTAGAGTGTAACCTCTCTTAATTCAAACTTTATTGCTTATATTCACTTGGTCCTTTTTAAAGAAAAAGACAGGATATTTTGATTTCCCCAGGAAAAAAAAAACACTTGCTGTCAAATAACGTTACATGGGACAGCTCATCTGGTGGGGTTTTGTCGTGGTTTAACCCCAGCCAGCAACTAAGCACCACGCAGCCGCTCACTCACTCCCCCCCCATCCAGTGGGATGGGGGAGAAAATCAGGAAAAGAAGTAAAACTCCTGGGTTGAGATAAGAACGATTTAATAGAACAGAAAAGAAGAAACTAATAATGATAATGATAACACTAATAAAATGACAACAGTAGTAATAAAAGGATTGAAATGTACAAATGATGCGCAGGGCAATTGCTCACCACCCGCCGACCGACACCCAGCCAGTCCCCGAGCGGCGAATCCCTGCCCCCCACTTCCCAGTTCCTAAACTAGATGGGACGTCCCATGGTCTGGAATACACTGTTGGCCAGTTTGGGTCAGGTGCCCTGGCTGGGCATGAGAAGCTGAAAAATCCTTGACTGTAGTCTAAACACTACTGAGCAACAACTGAAAACATCAGTGTTATCAACATTCTTCACATACTGAACTCAAAACATAGCACTGTACCAGCTACTGGGAAGACAGTTAACTACATCCCAGCTGAAACCAGGACAGGTTTATTCTCTCGTCCTTTGTGCACTGACTTCAAAGTAAATACATCTGTGAGCTCTGTTTATTTGTTTTCAGCTAGTTTTCACTTGAAAATGATGAGGTGCAAAGTTCTGGTCAGAAACTGGAATTATATCTACTTTGGACTTTGCAAGTTACTGGAGCAGTTTTATTACATGAACAAGCTGATCGAAAAGGTGGCCAAATACACTCTAATACAGGCTTGTCTTGTTTTAGAGATATCTCTTAGCAAACAGCTTTGCAAGAGAAAACAAACTAAAATGAAATTGTACGATACAATGTGTGTAGGTTTTCTTCCTAGCAATTTCTTCACTGTAGGCAATAATAATGGCAAGAACAAAGAAGTAATGTGATTTTTTAAATAGGAGATGCACAAGGGTTTGTTACCCTTTGGCTTTTTACTTTGTTACATTTGTCTTCTGCATATATATTTTTAAAACAAACAACAAACAAACAACATTTACTGTAATCATAACCCCAGGAGGGTTTGAAGCAGTGATACAGTAAATGTTGTCTTTTATGATTGTTTCTATGCTAAGAAAAAAGATTTCCTAACATGGAACACTGAAAGGTTTTCCATTGATGGAAAATTATCTTTAGAAGTCTACTAAAGTAAAAAATTGTCTAGAAAATATGGGAAGGCTGAAAGAAAACTATTCAGATGTCTCTTTTATGATACTTAAGGTGATAATTATTTTGTAGTCATTGCCTTATTTGTGAACTAATCCAATCTATTTCTGGTTTACCCAATAATGTTCTGTTTAGTAGTATACCCAAAGATTTGCTGAAGACCAGAAAAAATAGATGCATGGTTTGATTCTTGCCTACAGAATCTATTATGATATCAAAACTAAATAATGCAAAGATACCAAATTGGTTTGGCATATTCTGTCTTTAGTAAAACCTTTTTGAGTTTATTCCTAATCTTATCCATGTATTTAATGATTCTTCACTTCAAATTTTCAGGTGAAACCTAGCATGTTTTGAGGCTTTTAGTTGCCTAGATTTCCTTTTCTCTTTTGCTGCAGTATTATTTTTCTATATTTGCTACTAGGATATAATTCCCAATTGAGCAGAGTTGCTTAAAATATTTGCTGGAGGATTTGTCATTTCATGTGCTGGTTTTCCCAGGGGTCTGGATGGAGATTGCCTTTTCCTAGACTTATTTCCTTTATCTTGCCTTTATTTTCCCAGGCTAAGTACTTCAAGGTTTCATTCTAATTTGTATATGAAAACTTACATGCCCAGGTTTCTGTTAGTTACTCTGCCTTTGCTCTAGTGTTGAATACTGTTATTCTGAGACAAATTATTGATTTTGGAGCCATATATAGAGATCTCTCCTCTCTAGTGCATCAGTCTCACAAAACAACTTCATTTAACTGTAGGTCTTATATTTGTTTATACAGTTAAAAGGCTTTGCAAAAAAAAGAGAAAGAGAAAAACTTATTCTGAGTTCAACCTCCATTTTGACAGATGCAATTCTCAATTTAATCCAATGTTTATTAATTTATAAAATGTATCTTTCTCCATTTTCTATAAGTTCTCTGTTTATTCCAAGGTGGTGACTCATACATCCTAGGTATTCACCAAATCCTTTCCTTCCCCTTTTCCTCATTACAGGCATTTTGGTTAGATTTCCTGATTTTAACTTAAAGGAGTTAGAAACCTTTTCCACATTCAGTGAACATGAAACATCTCACATTCGTCTCTTTCAGTTCTAAATGTTTGCTGTTTGGAAACTTCAAACCTTCTGCAGATTCAGTTTTGATCCCTTTTAATCACATGGTTTTGAGATCACGTATCAGGATTTTAAGGATGGTTCTCTTTCCATGTACTTCGTGTCATAATAGTCTTCTGATATGATGTGTGGACCTCTGTGTCAGAAATCACACAAGTAATAGAGATTAGAGTTAATTCTGCCATCCTTTCCTTCCTCATGTTTTGCCCTTCCTGGACCTATCCCACCTCCATGGAGTTTGAGCAGCTTGAACAGATCCAGAGGACAACTGGAGTGGAAACTGGAGAAGGCAAGATTTTCTCTTTCCCAGATATCTTCTTAAATCTATAATCGGTTGTCTCTACCTACTAGATATGATAATTCTATTGTCTGTCTTCTTTTTTTTTTTAATTAAGTCACAGATGATCCAAATATTTGCTAGTTACGAATGTAGAGAAAACAGTTTAAAAGATTTAGAGAAGAGAGAGAGTGAGACAAATGAGTAGTAGGAGCTGTTAGATCCATTCTGGAGAGGAAGAGGGAAAAAAAAATGAGCAGAAGAAAGGGGGAATAATAACAGAACCAGAGGAGAAAAATAACAAAAAATGTACCTGGAGACTTTGGAATCCCAAAGCATCATTTGTAGAGTGAAATTCAATCAAAATTACACTATAAAACACAATAAACATGCATTAGAACTGAGTTAAAGTATACCTTAAACACATGCAATCTTGAAAAGAGGCCGTGTTTTTGTACAGTGCTTCAGAAGTGCACTGATAAGGACTGTAACATTGTATGTTCTTTCCTAACTGCAACACCTAAACGGACATTTTTAACAAGAGTACAGAGGGTTTCTCTTCTTTGTGCTTAAGCACAGTAATAATGAATGTGACATCTTTTATCCTGCAGACTTAAATGGAACAAGCTAAGCAAGTATGCAAACATTTATTATCTTGCAGTGACTATAGCTCAGTTGTATGGCAGCTTTTCTGCCAAATTCAGAAGTTAGCCACATACCAGTCATGTATAATACTGAGCTAAATGTACACTCTGAAAAAAAAAATTCATACAAAGAACATAGACATCTTCACCAAGCACCTTGGAAATACATACTGGGCAGAACTCCTGTGCACTATCCAAATGGGATAGAACAAACCTAGGAAAAAAAAGATATTTAATTAAAAAGCAGTGTACCTTCTAGTCTGGTAACCTTTTTCCACCACTGATGAGGGCTGAGTTTGTCTGTTGACAGTACGTATGAACAGAACTCAAATAATCCCACTTTAATGTTACACTAAACTTCCAGAGCTATTTCTTATATGCTTTCATACATGATTCTTAGGATTTTTGAAAACCTAAAGGTGCCATCATAAACTATGCAGTAACCAAGGATCTCCTAAATGATTTCTCATAGTTTATGACTTTTAAAATTTAAAAGAAAGTGAAAAAGAAGTATGCTTTCCTAATGTAATGTGCAGGCTTCTGTTTATTTTTATAGTCAGATGCTCCTAGCAATACAGGACTTGTCAGTCCATAAAAAGAATATTAACATGGGGTTATTGTAAATATAATGTAGTAGTTGAGCTCAGTTTATACTTTCCTCATAATATACTCCATTCGTAAGCAGAAGATTTCTTCATTTGTGTTAAAGGAAGAATGCTGTTTGTTTTTTTTTTAAATATTTTTCCCTTTTCTTGTCTAACATGCTCACAGTTGAAAGCAACATTGAAGACATGATCCCCTATACCCCAGAATCAGAACCTATAACCAACTAACCAAACTAATGATCAGTACTCTCTCTTTTTCCTGTCCCATATAGCACTGCAGATTCCATCAGCCCAGATCAATTGATTACATTGTGTGTTGTGTGGTGCATAACAGAAGGATAAAAAAAGATATTTTACTTTATATTCACTGAAAAAAGCAGTATGAAATACTGAAATGACCTCCGCATAACACAGCAGCTTCTGTTGCTGAGTAGGCAGGTGGTGCTTCTGAACTAACTAGGGTTTTATTGTAGCTGATGGCTTCATTCCTAGGTATAATTAATGGTGGTAATGAACACAGAGGACATGAATGCAGAGGAGATCATTGTGACTAACATTTACCCTAGGGAGCAGTTCATCTACTGTATTATTTCTTCTAGAAAAGTTGCCTAGGAAATAGAAATACAAACTTTTTCCTGAGCTAAGCATTTCGGTCTGCAGAAATGCTGTGGCTAGCTTACCAGAAGTGAATTTAGATGTCATGGACCTAGGTCTATTAGGTTATAACTCCCTTATGCAGTCTAGTGGCAAAACGAAGCAGGTAATAAATGAAAGTAAAATTGGGATCAGAGTGAACTGGAGTATTCACTCTGAAGCTTGAAGTTCCCACCCAATAAAAAGCTACAAAATAAATGTTATATTAAAATATGGGCTAAAAAGGGCAACATTGTTATTTTTGTTTCTCTACTGTCTTGGCATTACAATACTTTCTTTTATGCTCCCTAGTCTGGTTCAGGCTTCACTTCTCATTCAATTCATACTGGATTCCTCTATTTTAGTGTAGCTCCGTGCCATTATTTCCAGGTCTTCCCTTGTAACAGCATCTACACTGAACTTTGAACAGGCATGGGCTTGGTTTCTGCTTTCCCAAACTCCCTCCCGCTCACATGCAGTTACACTAATTCTTTCAACACCATCCTCCTCTGTGGACAGGCTCTGATTTGTACACTTTCATCTTCTCCTCTCCCTCCAAACCCTGCTGTAACACAGCCAGCATTTTGTTATGGGTGAGACCTGAGCCAATGGGCCCTGACACTCACCTGTCACACCAGTGTGCCTCGAAAGCCTCGTCACCAACCAGTTAGGCTACTAACCTCCAAGTAGCTTCCCAGAGAACCCTGATTCTCATTCAGAGAAAGATTTCAGGGGAAAAAAAAAAAAAAAGGTAGCATGAACATTGTGCTTGTATTTTTAAAGTGTGCACGGGTAAGCTACATTTTCAAGCGCTGGCTATAACAGAGAAAAAAAGGTGGATCACAAAACCAGAGTTTAAAATGAATTGATCTGAACTACCTTTTTTTTTTTTAAACAACCTACAGTTTAAGCCTTTTTCAGGAGAAAGAGGGAAAAAACTCTGCTGAAAAGTGCCCTGTGTGGGAGGATTGCCTAATACCCACTTAGGTAAATTGGACATTAGATGCTTTATTCTTTCTGCCATTCAGACCCAGTGACTTAGAAAAGCATGGTAGTTTCATGTGGGAATATGTATGTCTTTATGCATAGCAGCATAAGTGATTTAATTACAAGCCATACTACACTGTAATCTTTTGGGGTGATGTGGGTATGTCTAACACACTGTAGGAGTTAATGGAACACAGCTCATAATAAAAAGAAAAACTTATGTAGACAGAAGGGTGGAATTCTTGTCTTCTAACTTTAGGTTTCCAGTAGTTATCTGAAAATAATTTTAAGTCACTGCAGAAAAAATAGATGTTTTAGTGCCAGATTCATCTGACCTATTTTATTTGTCTACTTTATTATGAGATGAATCATGTCCAATTGTTCTGGGGGTTTTTTCATTGTCTTAGTAGAGAACCTTGTCAGACAGCTCAGATGTATTCATATATATTTTGTCAGATCAAATTGTAATGAGAAGGGACAGACAAACCTGAATTGGTTGAGTTTGTGTTGAAGTTATTGTTACTGGTGGAGGAATACTAGGGGGAAGAGTGGGAGGTGGTGGACAGCAGTGACACAACCCCTAAGTGGAATTTTAGTGTTGCAGAAAAGGATTTAACAAAAATAGCCTTCACAAGTCAACATGAAAAGAAAATCTGGCAACCTTCCCAAATCAGCATTCAGCGGACACCGAGTGACCCTGCAAAGGCAGTGACTGTAGATGCCCTGACTGAAATAGGAGTCTGTTCTCAAATGAAGCAAGTTCAGTGATAAGTTACATAAAGAAAGAGATGTGTATCAGAGCCCTAAAGGGCTGAGGGGAATAAAGGCATCATAATGTGTATGAAAGTTAATGTTCTACTCAATTAAGGCTGCTAAACCGGATGCATGTATCTTTATCTATGACTTGGAGGAGTAGATGTTATTTATCCTGACGGACTAGTTAAGGGGTGAACCCTCACTTTGCTTTGGTGGGAGGCAATGGTAGGTGCTGTACCCCAGGAGGAACCTTAGGCAGCTGGGTTTACTTACCCTTTGAAGGAAAAATGCCTGCTGCTACTTTCCTACGCTGTAGCTGCTTGCCAGAGCTTTCACTGAAGCTATTTCTTTACTTTGGTAACATAGCTGTGTTGCTGAGGTGAGGTAAGTTTCTGGAGAATGTCGTTGACCAAGGAACAACTTAAGATGCAAAGATGGTGTTAATGCCACTGCAGCTTAATTTGTTGTCATTTTCCATCTTTTCCTGCTGATATTTCCTGCTTATGCATGTGAGGAAACATTTGCAAAGTCTCTGATAGTGGTTATACAAATAAGTCCCATTGGTGATTCACAGGAGCTACCAGGAAATATTTAAAGCAAAGAGAAAAATAGTCAAACGTCTAAATCTGCAAGACTGAAAATTACATTGTGCCCCACTAGCTGTGTGGTAACAAGCACTTTGCAGAGGATGAAGAGTCTTTTTCAGAACGGATTTCAAAATTTCTCTTAGTTCCAGATGAGAGTGAAAATAGAATGGTTTTTGTTCATAACAAAATAATATTCTCCTTTTAAAAATGTTGTGTGCTTTCCACATTGGAGTTAGTTTCTTTATGACTGCCTAATAACACAATGTAAATTTAAAAACGGAATGATTCAAAGACAGAAAATATTAACTTCCAAATATCAAAATTGAACAGGGGCACCAAGTAAGAATTTTCTGTCCATTGTTTTAAAATGACATTTTGGAATAAAATGATGCAGCGTCAAGTAGTTTGTTTATTTTTAACCCAGCCATCTATACTGACAGAACAATCTCATGCGTATTGTGACTTTTCTGTGCTCCAGAGCTTTATTAGGGAGGGTTAGAAATTATGTCAGCCAAAACCAGGGGAAAATGAACTATGTCTTTACTGCTCTAGTTCAAATGGGAAGCTCCTGCTAAACTGTTGTTTGTAATTCCTACTTTGCTCAATGATGTGTACAATTGAATAAATCTGGCAAGACTTGGCATTCTTCTTAGTATTATTTAATGTCATTGTCTCACTCTCTGTAAATTGGCAGGATACAATTTTACCTGAAGGTCAGTTTGTGGCTTTGGCTAGAGTGATTCACAGGAATATAGCATGGACTACTTAGTCCTTTTATGTACTGACAGGGCTCAGTTGCTGGATCAGACTCCTTAGCAGAATTTTTCTGATAGATTTGCTGATTCTGGCATTGAGATTCTGGCTCTGTGAAATAACATGCTTGTGGCAAATTTTTTAAGTTAAGTTTCAGATGCAAAACCTAGCAAACAAAGAATAATTATGGTCCAGTAAGGGAAAAAGAAGTGATTAAAAAGTACGTGGGTTTTGTAATTTACACAACATGTTGTGGGGAGGGCAGAAGAAAAGAAGGTATGTTGTGCTTTCTCGTCCACTAGATTGTAATAATCTCAATTTTTTTATCCCAGTAGCATTATTCCAGGATGTCTGTTTACATCATATAATATGCTAGTGCTCTTTTTAAGGGGTATTCTTAATAAAAAAAATTATTGGGCATAATCCAATTAATTTTAGGGTTTCTACTTCTGCCAGGTAAATTATCTGTGTTTTTCTTTCTCAGACCTATATTCATAGGTTTTTCTCACGTTACTGTGTTCTTTTATATGAACGGGATAGTACTTCTATTTGCTGTTTTCACTATATGGTACTACTTTTTATTAGGCAAGAGAATAACTGATCTTTTGATTTAAGATAGGTACTATTATTCTGCTCCTTAGACATTAAGATGACTACAAAGCCAACTTTTATGCATAGTCCCTTAAACCTGCTCATTGATTGACTGACATGAGAGAAATTCAGTAGATTTCCCTCTGCTTCTTTGACCACAGAAATCTCAGTAATGGCTGAGTCCCAGGGAATGAAATTTTTTAGACAACTTCAGCATATTGTATGGGTATGTCTGGGCTAGGTGGAATCTAGCTCTTGCTTTCTGAAGTGCTAAAGCTTTTATTCTTCCATACAGGAAAGAGTACATATTAATGGCTAATACCAATAAAAATAGATTCTTCTCACTGGGTATAGAGATGGTCAGAATGACATTACATATCTTTGGCATCTAAGGACTGTTTCATTACCTTTTATTTTATGCAATGAATACTTAAAATGTCCATTCAAGTGACAGCGTAATACATTTTAATGAATGTCAAATGCAGCTTTTTCCAATATAGTTAATATTTTAGATAGTAGCACTGGAGTAATGTAGTCCATTTAAATGTGATTTTATTCAAGGTGGAATTGAGAAATTTGCATTTAAATGCACTGTAATAGAAAAACTTACCAGTTTGATTCTGCATTCAGTTGCATGGATGTGAAATCTTTCTGGAACTTCAGTGAACTCATGCAAATCTGTCAGTGGAAATATCAATGCCTATGAGACCATTAGTGTTCAGAATTTTCTTTAATTGCAGTTTTTGGAGATGAAATCTTGTAATTAAACGAACCCTTTCTAGTGACTATGGATTCTAAAATATGGTATCAGCTGAAATCTCTGGCACTTTTTTTATTTAGAGTGTTTACATTCTGAAGTCATGTCATTGCCAACCACTTCATAAGTTCTTTACCAAACTTAAACATTTTCAAAATGTCAAAAGCTCTTTTTATTAGCAGTAATGAAGTTTCAAAAGAAGTGACCTTCAAAGGTGCAATCAACTGTTTTCAAAATCATTGCTAATTAAAAGAATTTCCTCTGGCTTATGTCAGAGACATTGTTAATATGAGATCTGTTAAAAAGAGTATTTAGAAATCATCCAAACAATCCCTAACATTTCCCATTTGTATATCTTTAAAAGTGTTAATCATCAAACTAAACTTTGAAAATGGAATAGATTTAATTCTACTGTTATGTCCAGGAGAAATAAAGTCTGAAATCAATATTCAAAGTACTATCATAACTTTCACTCAACAGAGCAAAAAACATAAATGTAGTTTAGTGGATAAAATCAGGCCAAGTTTCATCTTTGAAGAGCTGTTTTTTACCTACATCAAGTAGGAAGGAGGATACAGATAAATTGAATGGCGTATGCACACTGCTGCTTTATGTTTGTACTTAAAAAAATACTGCTATTTCTTTCTTCCTTCTTCATTGTAAATCTGAAAAACTGTATAATGAGTTAAAGAAAAATATATTAGAGGATTGTACAGGATACCTTTCTGCCTCAAAAGCTGCTGTTCAGCATACATTAATATGCTTAATAAAAAAAAAACTTGAGCATGGTTGGGAATGCCCATAGGAACATGTAAAACTTTTTTTGAACATATATTTTTAAAACATCTTTGTGTGAACAGTTTCCTTTGCCTTTACAGTTTTCACAGTTGTAGGTACTTAGTAATTTGAGGAAGCAAAAAAAAAAAAAAAGTCAGCTAATTAACTTCTTTGTCCTCAGTCTAAAAAATTCAGGCAGAAAATCCATAAAACATCTGGTATAGAAAACCTGACTTCATAGGAGCTTCCTTACTATTTAAATGACACATTTGGTGTATGTTCCTGAGATAGAAAAGATTCTTTGAAGGTTAAAATTAATTTGTGGTTTTGAATATTTTATGTAGGGATGACAAAACCGGCTTCTGCACTTGGTTTCCTTAAGTAAACCAGAGTAAGGTCAAGTATAGAATAGGCTTGTGTTTAACAAGCCCTCCTCCATATAGGAACTCTTGTCTAATATTTATATTCCTCTTAATTGCTATACACTAATTATAGTGTCCATTAAACCTGGATTTAACTTTGGCTTCCAAATGGGATTTTTTTCATTTTTTGTTATCTATAAACAAATTCAGGAGCTATGACTACATGCACCTTCTACACTTAGAATTTTTTTAACTCTCTTGGTGAAAAGAAACCTGAGAGTTTTTCTTTTGACTCTGTAATATGTAGCATTATAAACTACCAGAAATTAGGTTCATTTCCCAGTATTTATTAGAAGGTTGTCTTTGCTTGACGGTGAAGGCAGTATCACAGAGCAAGTAGATACCTATTAACTCAACCTCCGTGTTGGTGCTGGTAGAAGAGAAATTCTTTCGCTATGATCTTCTTTGTGGCAGCCTCTGTTTCTTATCAGGTTGTATGAGAATCGGGAGGTTAGGATTAGTGAATTAGTGATATTAAGTATTGAAAATAAATTCAGGAAAGGTGATCTTATAAATGAATTAACAACATCAAAAAGCAGGAAGGGGTTGCATTTTTAAAAATATAAGTAAATTGAAGCTGTATAAATTGATTTAAAGCACTGTAAAATCTAAACATTTCCTCATCTTTCTCCCCATTTTGGAGGTTGGCATCGTGTTTCATAATAGTTATCCTCTCTCTTCATTACCAAGGAACTGATGCTCGACACTTTATCAAATTACATCTCGCTGACTTTTTTTTTCCAGATATTTTGACATATTGCACCACCCATCCACCTTTTCCTTTTCTTCCTCTTTCTTCTGTATAATTACTTCTCTCTTATTGACATTTCAATTATGAGACTCTTCCATCAAGTTTATACACACAATTCAAAATGTGAATTCTTTCTTGAGCCTCAGTCATAAACCAAAAAACATAAATGAGGACCATTTTACTTCCAGGGAGCTCATGAGCTTTTGCTTGTGCAGTTTCAGTGATTACAGGGTCGGGGTTTTTTCCAGCTTGCTACATTGGGCTGTTGTAGAGTTACTCCTGTAGGATTTTCACAAGACGTTGTAACACATGAAGAGCTTCACAGAAGAGAGAAGAAGAGTAATATTAAGATGCGCCGGGGCTGGTAATAAGTAAAAGAATAACTGTAGTTTGGAGAATTTGTGGGAGAGCTGCTCATGCATATAGAATCTACAAAATAACTGGTATTTCATTTGAATATGTAGCTGTACCATTTGTTAGACTGTGACTTAGCACTGCACGCTGTATATGTTAACTCTACTGTCTGTGAATTAAATTGTGAAGAAAAGTCTCTGATGGATATTCAAAGATGAACGTCATGAATCTGAAGGAGGCTTCACTTTCCAATTATGCTACCTTTCTAATTGGGTTTTTACATTTCTTACAGCTTGTTCCTTAAAAAAAAAAAGCAAAAATGCTGTCTGTTTTTCCAGTATAAATCAGGACAATTTATACCTCATTTTTTCTTCTGGATAAAGCCATATCTTCTCATATAAAAGCAAATATGTATCCTAATGAATAACAGTAATAATAACAGTCATTATTTTTATTACTGGTACCGTACAGTTGTACCAGAAGGCAGTATTATTTCTTATGTCTCCTTTCTGTCTTCTCAGCCCTTTGTCAGGGATTTTAAATTGATTATGTTGCTGATATGACCCTGGAATACAGTAGATAATTGGACCTGTATTAGTAATTACAAAATTGCATATATGATTAAGATAGCAGTAAATAATAGTTCTAGCATTTTTGGCAAGAATAATATAGATTGCTCCCTACTCAAGTTTGTAAAGGAGAAAGATCTTTTTATTCTGCTGGAAATGTTGACAGTCACCATTACCTGCCCACCCTTCCCAACTTTATGATATTATACCAGATTTGCTAAACATGAAGTCTAATTTGATATAAAAAGTCACATGCCTGCTACTGAATCTTGATTTTGCAACCCATTATGCCTTGTAAATAGTTTAATATTTCATAGTTGCCTCTTCAAAGGATGCTGAAGTTTGAGAAATTGGGCTTGTTCTGTATGTCAACATGTAAAATATGTGCACAACATTCAAACACAAAGCAAGCTATCAAAATGTGTTTCTAATGGTAGCTACTGGAGCATCCTTCTGAAGTTCACTAAAAGGAATTGCATTTCCTCTAGTCTTCTTCCTGTAGTTTTTACTCAGTCTTTACTTGTATAAAACTCCCATTGTTAACTATAATGAGAGCATTTGAACTAACATGGGTGCTGAAATATCATTACTCCTTTATTATCCATAAATATTCATCAATACATCTTCAGTACTTATGCCTTAAAAAATGTAACTCATGGCACATTTTTGCTGCTTTTAATGCTAAACCACTTAAAAAACATTGAGCTTATTCCTGGTGTTCAAATTAAATCTGAAAGAATAATAGTTTTCTTTCAATTTGGTGGGTGAATTGCAAAACTAGGAGGAACTTAGTTCAAATGGAGCCAAACTATTTTTAGTATTTTTGACAAAATGGAAAAATATAACAATGCTCATTTTTCAGTCAACTTGAAATTTTTATTCAAGTTGCCTTATTAAGTATGCAAAACCTATTAGCAAAAGAATATAAAATGAAATGGAAAAAATTATAACTTGGAAGTGAAATGTTGAAAAGTTTATTTAAAATTGTTTTGATGTTTCCAAATGAACATTTATTCTCTTTTAAAACCTCTTTTAAAGGTTTTTAGTGTTCCTTCTGGCTAACACTACTTGAAGAAACATCTGTAATGATTAATGTCTTCTCAAATCTCCACTTTTTGGGAGAAAAAAACTCCTAGCTTGCCTAGTGCTAGAAAGCTTTGAAACTCTTATGTACAAGGATGTGCTATGCTGGGAGAGGCAGGTCCCACAGGCTGATAGTATTTTGGAAGAAATGACCATTAAAAAAACCATAAAATCCCCAACTCTGATATCATTTTTATATTCAATATCTGGCAGTTTGCAGAAATTGTGCTTTTGAACAGGAAGTATAAGAGATTTTTTTTTTTCCATGTGAGACCATTCTCCACTAATCCCAAAGGCTATGAATTACTCACTATTACTTAGTATGATAAGTAGATTAATATTTTGTACAATTGCTGTACTCTCCAAAAGTTTCCATAAAAATATTTATTTTGCTGATTCAATTTCTGATTTAACTTTTTAAATTTAAAGTTCTTAAAGTTTTATCTTAACTTTCCAGACTTGTTTTTTTTCCCTTCTCTGTGTGTGGGTGCATGTGTGTTTGAATGTGTGCAGATATGAGCATGTCTTCTGCTTGTGAGGAAATCTAGATCTCTGCAATAAGAAGTCCATACAGTGATTTGACTCATCACGCCACATAGCTCCCTGTAACCTTCCTCAAAGCTTAGATGTCATGCAGACTCTGCCATGATTTCCTGATTTTCGCCTTTTGACTCATATGCTGTCTTATTTCATTAACAGTCTTGACTGAAGTGTTTTTTCTCTAGGGACCAAATTAAAGTGTGTTACAAGTTCTGGTCTGTGTAAATCACATGAGAGCTCTCTGTACTAGTTACTTTTTATTTATACCTGTGTTGATGGCAGGTAATCTAATCCTGAAAGTTTGATAAATTTCGAGTTATTATATTGTGTGAAATAACTTAAAATCCACCTGGAAGAGCAAAGATTGCGAGTAATTGTTTGTTACAACTTAAGCCCCCAGTATATCCTCCTTTGCTCATTTTTAAACACCTTAGCATTCGTAATCACAAAGAAACATTCTACACATCCCAAACAACAAGACAATACTTTGTTTATGGTTAGGAATCAAAGGACCCATTACTGAAACAGATGTCCTGGGATTATCAAGTTGCTGTCCTGCTAGTGCAGACAATCACGTGGTATAAATCAAAGAGAAGCAATGCACAGAAGGATCCAGTTTCTTTGGTGCACGGTTGCTCTGATCCAGGTGAAAGCAGAGTATCAAAGTCTGGCACTGCCTCTTCCAGGTTCAGTGGCGTTTTGCACCGGGAGATGCTGGTTTGTTATGATCCCGGTAAGAAAGGCACTCAGACTCTGGTAGGTATCATTCACAATGCTGTTCTTTAGAGCTAATGCTATAGGAAGAGAATAGCATAGGTAATCTTACATCGCTTTAGATGCTGGCAGCCCCGAGCAGTGTAGCATTGAACAGGACTCTGACCCACGTGCAGCATGCCATGTCCGTGGCAGAGATTGACCCCCTCAGTCATTCGAGCGATTACAGGATTTTCTTACAAGGAAACAGCTATATTCACCATTTCTGCAGTCAAAGCAGAAACTACATTCTCCTGAGAACTTCTTGCTGCAGTTAGATGAAGGCAAGGCCAGGCAGGTGGTATAATTGCCAGTACCAAGCAGGAGCTGGTCAGGCAGTGCAGCCTTACTGCTGTACCTACTTTGTTGGTAGGACAAGACATCATGATTACAGGTTGTGGGCGCAGCTGCCGGCTGCCATACAAGAACCTTGACTTGCGACACTAGTAATTATCTATGATATTTAGCTGCAGATGAGCTCTTTGCCCTTTTCTTGGTGCTGCTCTCCTTTTCTGTGTGCCATTGGCTGGTGGTTGAGGGCAATAAGCAGAGTCCAAAGTGACGTGGGAACAGAAATTAATTAATACTGTCTCTTCAGGACATACAGAAAGAAAAGAAATTCTTTTAAGCAAGAAAATTTCTGTGGATAATGTTAGGAAATTATCTTTATAAGTGTCCATATGTATGCCATTGCTCGATAGTGGCAATGCAATGCAGTACCAGACCATTTAATCTTTTTCCTATTCCGTAAAGCTTTTTAGGATGGGCACATTTTTCCAGTGTAAATCTTTACATTCATGTATTTTCTTCATCTTATGTAATGATGAATTATTTGCTTTGAATAATGTGGGGAGCCTATCTCTCCATGGGGAGAATAACATGTAGATTCTACTGTGGTATGATTAAGGAATTAATATTAATACATGCATTTGTAACACTTTTGTCTTCCCTTTACATTTTGAACATTAAAGTGCCTTTTCTGGAACACTAATGGAAAAAGAACTAAAGAAAAGCAAACATAACCAAACTGTAAAATAGTTTTAAAGTTTCCCCAAATATTTGCAGAAAGCTGTTTGCAGCAGTCAACTAGCTCAGAGCATTAGTCATGTCAATAATGTTAGTCAGTGAGGGATGTTTTTCAGTAGTGTTCTAGGAACTTGGAGTAGGACCTCTTACTTTTATTGCCTCTGTTGAAAAATGAGGCCAGAGTTTCCTTAATTTTTTTTCTTTCCTGACTCTTTTTAAGCTTTACTCCAGGCTTTGATCGTTTAGATACATATACTTTATTTTTTATGGAGTGACAGCCACCAGAATCTCTTCACATATTTCTTTTCTATTTCTACTGTAAAACGTCCTGAGATATTGGATATTTTTTCTTGTTGGCTAAAGACTAAAAGCTTTGTTTTATCTTTATATGTATTTTTTAATCATCTTGCTCAAATCAGGTATACCGAATAATTTGCTAATCTTTCCACTAACTTTCACAGTTATTAACTGAATCTATATTCATCACCTGAGAAGCACAACTGATAAAATGATGTGCCCATACTCACTCAGGAAAAGTAGATAAATCTGAACTAAATGAAGTCTCTTGAATCCCTGTGCAGTGAGGCTGGTTTAGTCCTGATCCTGGCTCAAATAATTTAATCTAGTGATCCTTCCAACAGCCTGTGTTTGGTGGGGTTTTTTTCTGTACTATAAGGATTACTAAAACAGTGCTGTTGTAAAATGTATCTTTTAACAAAGCAAACCTTTCATAAGGACTATACCCTTATATATAGAATGTTCTAATAATTGGATCCTTTATATTAAAGCATTTCAAGGATCGTTGCGAGCATGGTGACAAATCTACTTTCTTCCCATTGTATGAATTCACAGCTGCACGTAATAAATCCAAGTCATCCCGTGCCATGAACTTTCAGTAAGAGCGAGCTGAAGTACAAGGCACACTGCATAAGGAAAAAGTCCTTACATTGAAAATCCTGCATGAAAAAATATCAGAAAATCAGTGCTTAAGTCACTTCTGTTTCTCATTTCCAGTGTTATGTTATACTTAGTTTTCACTGGAAACAACACATGTGCATGTACAAACACAACCTGTCTAAACAGTGCAGCTCATTTAGGGGAAATAGATTTTTAAATGTGTACCTGTCAATGTAATGCTGTAAGATAAAACCTTGGGGATCCCTGGAGGCTTCTCTTGTGGATGCTTCACTGTTCCAATGAAAGCATTTTGTTTACTTCTTCTCAAGCCCATCTCTATATTTTGAAGATTACCAGGCTGACAATATGACATGCTGCATTAATTTAAACTTCTGTTTACTGAAGAAACTAGCACTGCACATGCTTATAATGGTAAAAAGGGGGAAGAAGATAGCATTTCTGGATATCTATCCCCAGCAAATGTGATTCTTTCTAAACTAGGTGTAACAATACCATTAATTTTTAAAATATGATCCTTGAAAAGTGATGCATTCTAATGAAGCAATTTATTACTGGGTTATAAGGCAGGTGATAAAGTCAGTTATTAAGTACATGCATACCGATTCATACCGTATTAATTTCAGCTGGAGTACAATAATCAGCATTTTTTGCAATCAGATTCTCTGGTTGCTGTTAAGATTAGCAAAACTTTTTTTTTAGATTTTTGTCAGACTTCTGTGCTTCCTGGCATCACTGAAGATTGGTACAGAAAGTGTTCTCACATTATTTAAACTCCAGCCTCTAGAGAAGAGAGGAATAAGTACACAATATTATGACACAAGATTTTATTAAACTTCATCTTGATTTTTCTTAAAACTGTGCATTCAGAAGGTTCAACTAAGGTATTTTAGTAAGACAACATTATAAAAAAAATGCAGTTAAGGAATTAAGACACTTTGTAAGGGCATGTAAGAATAAAAGTTATAACATCATTAGTTCTTCATGACTGATGGACGATACACTTGCAAAATAATTGTTCAATGAGTAATACAGTGCATAGCATAAACAATGGGAAAGAACATCAGTGCAGAAAAGTAAGAAAAAGTAATCAAAGGGAAGTATCTCCAAATATTTACACTTGCTGTTCTGATGTGTTTAATTGACTGTCTTTCAGCGTTCTCAGTGCCAGACAGAGGCATAAATAACAGGGGAAAATGTTGATTTCTTAACCACTTGTGACAGTTCAGGAGGGAAATAGATGTTCTCACACTTCATGTAGTGCATGGTCAGAACAAGATGTATTCGAAAAGAGGGAAATGAATGAAATACTCTGAAACCTCAGAACTTCATTCAGCGTGTCTGGTATATTGTTACTTTGAAAAACAAGAGGAGACTATCAATGCCGTACTGTAGATATTGGGAAAACTGGGGATGTGGGGGCTCTAGCTGCATTGACACAAAGATGTGAAAACTCGTAGGGAAATGTTTTTCTCGTGTTACCTGTATTATAATAGGTAGCAGTTTGCACCTTCCAAAAAAAGAGATTTATTTAAAAAGGTCAAGTTACAGTAGGATACCTAGCAGATTCAGGTTTCAACGGCGACTGATTGGCAATGAAGGCACATTGGTATGTTGTAACTTAAATAAAGAGGTAGTGTTACTGTGCGAGGACCTGGGACAGTCTCTCAAATGCACTTAAGTGAGAACAGATATATAAAGCGTCTGTGACATGACTGTGAGATTTTTCCATCAATATTGTTATGAGAGAAAATAAGTAGAAAACCTTATTTTGCATTTAAACTCAGTAACTATAAACACTAAACCCTTTTTGGCAGCATTACCATAGCTACAAAGAGCATAGTACCTGTACATGGGAAGTTAAATGAGCACTAGGTTAGACTATATTTTGAATGGCAACTCTTCTGGCAGGACAAGACACTTTGAGGGTACAAATTCTTGTAGTTTACCCAGATTTTCTGTTTTAGTAGGAACCTGACATAAAGAGTAGTTGTTTCTCAATAAAATCACTATTTTGGAAAGGATAACAAAGAACCTACCCACTCCTCGACTATCTTTTCTCCTTTAGACTTCAGAGTCCTGAACTTTTAACAGAAGTACCAGGAATTAACGGATAGTCTGACTACTTTTGAATAAGAAAGCCTTGCAGTGGGCCTGTTGTCAGTGAAATCAGACATTTCAGAGGCTGTTCATTGAGGATGTTTGACTTTTAAAACTTATCAGTCTGGGATCATTTGCTGGTTTTATTCAGTAGATATATGGATTGTGAAGAACAGCAGTGTGGTGAGAGAGGTGCTATTGGCCTGTATGTACCTGAGGTGGGGTGCTTTTAGTTGTCAGCTCCACCCCATGCTTCCTGCATGATTTAATCTCTCTTCACTTTTGTCCTACCATTGTAAAGGCAAATAATAGTCATTTGTTTTTCCTGGTTTTGCTCCTGCAGGCACAGATAATTAAAGTGATCATTGTGTATTTTTGCAGAGCATGAGTGTAGGAGATCAAAGGATGTTGGCTTACAGACCTCTGAAACATCTGTGAGAAGACATGGAAATATCAGGCGGAAACTCTGAAATCTGTCCAAGTGTTCTTGGATATTTGTTGTTACGGAGCTCTGAAAAGTCTACTTGTGCTCTCTGGAGGGAACATCACCATCAGTTTCTGTACAGACTTTCTGTATGCTCCTCTACACACACAAGTCAATTCACATTGCCACCCCCTTCATCTTGCCATGCTTATTTAGTAAATATGTTCACTAGTAGGTCATGAGTTTTTGTCTTGCATTTTTGCATCTCAGGAGTAGTTCCACTGAAGTACAGCTTAATATGCTGTTAAAACCAGCAGAATAAAATCAGATTCTCATTCTTTAGCTGATGCCTTTCTCTTTGCCTTCTGTCTTATCTTTTATTCCTTATCCTCCTATGCTACAAAGATGAATGTTTTGTTTTCTACTGTCTTTTGTCATTAGCAGGTTCTACTTTCCTCCTCCTCTTCTTCCACATCTTCCCTTTCTCAAGCCTTGCTTCAATAGATTGGATCTCCTTTTTTGCTATCTTATTTAGATATCTAAGTCTCAAAATAAATCTGAGATAATCACTTAATCTTCTCTGTACTGATACTTTTCAGCTGTAGCTCTTTCGCCCACAGCCTGAAATTACTAATCATTAAAAACATCCTGCTTGTTTAAACTCCCCGCTCATTAGCTTTTACATGGAACAAAAAGTAGATGTAAGAGTTTCTAAGCCAGATAATGCAATGGACAGCTAGAAAAAAGGCCACCCTCTTACATTGTGCAATGTACACATTGCAAGCAATGGGGTAAAATACATTCTGAACTAAAAATAATGAAATATCTTTTTCATACTTTTTATTATGGTGGAAAAGAAAATGTTTTGATGAGTTTTGGTCATTTGCCTTCTGTGTTGTCTGAAAACATTATAATAGATTTATATTGATATTTAGATACTGGGTATTTCACATAATAATGCTTTATCACTGATAAAGAGAAGAAATATTATGAATACTATGAATTAAGAGAGAGTCTAAAATAAGCTGGTTTGTTTTCCTTGGTCATATTTCTGACCAAGGAAAAAATGACTGGCAAAGCAGAACCTCATTGCTGATGCTGTTCATAATGAAGGACATGCTTCCTTAGGGCTAGATTTCAGCCTCTCATTTTCAGTTTACTACAGTCCAGCAAGATCAAAGTAGGATTATTATAATACCAATGTTAGTAGGCATTAGAAAATGTAGGAAACAACAGTCATTATACACAGAACAGACAATTCATCCCCTGATATGAAAAAAGGTTATGAGGTGGTGAAAAACAATGTTTTTGAAAAATTGATATAGTGTCAGACAGGAAGTCTCATATGAACTTTTGCACTCGGACCATGAAATATAATCACAGATTATGAAAGAATGGAACTCACATGTGACTTCTGTTGATTTCTGCTTTGTTTTCAAAGTGCTGTTGGCCAAGAAGGTAACAGAAAGGCACCAAGTGAGTTTTGTTTACATAGGAGAACTTTCCTAGTCAGACTAATAAAACGCTGTTTGGACACTTTTATTAAAAATGTGACCTTATATAATGTTCACTTAAATGGCACCTACCTGAAGTAAACCAAGGTGAAAAGAAATATTGCTCATATCAGTAAGGTATTTTACACAAGTCAACGTGTATCACCTAAATCTGGAGGACAGTCCAAATGCACCTGATTACCCACTGGGAAATACAACTAAGGCAATGCTCTTTTATTACAAATTTGCCTCGTGTGGAAAATTTTGCATTTGCCATGGAGTTGGAAGGGGCACAAGCACAGTCGTGCCCAGTGACTCATCTATGGTGACTTGTTACTCTGTGGTACATTTCTTTGTGGCTCTTCTTAATTTTAGCATACTTGAAGAAGGGATTAGGTCAGAACTTTGTATTTACATTAACTTAAGACTTTTACAACCTAAAAATCTTTTGTACATATTCAGGGCTTAAAGGATTTTTTCCTGGTAGATGTGTCTCTTGTAGGGCTGTTCAAAACACCTCAAGAAATCTCTTAACGCAGATAGAAATATTCTCCATAGGTACTGTTTCTGTGTAAATAATCAATAAAGTTGAATTCTGAGGCTCAACATGTGATGTTTTTGTTTCCTCTGTTCCTTTCCAATTTCTCAGCATGTAGATACAGGGGTTGGAGGGTAAGAGAAAGATCTTTCTATTGTTCTTCACTGCTCTTCCCTTGAGCCATTTCAGAAGAAAGAAAGACGGCTGCTGAGGGCCATGAGGGTCCAAATGTAGTTTGCAATGACAGCTAATGGGACGTAACAATGTGCACAGCAGTGATACAGTACATTGCCCAAAAGTACATGAATCTACTGTGTGGAGGAACACTGGCGTGTTCACATGCAGTTTCTGCTGCAGTGTCATTTCAAATAATATATTCAAAGCCATGAAAAAAACCCCAAACCTTTACAATTTAAAGTATTGTTTCATTTAGGGCATTGGGTTTTTTCTTTCAAAGTGGTCATTCCCTGTTCAGCAAGATTGGAGCTAGTTTATTATTCTTCTGGAAATCAATAACAAATCTGTGTATGCTCAGGAGTCCTTTTAATATGTTCGTTTTAGAGAAGCCAGTCCTCATAGTATATAGCTACCTTCGAATTCATGACAGGGAGTATTTTATAAGAATCATATGCAAAAAATGCAGAACTGTAGGTAGGTAAAAATTCTCCAAAACCAGCAAAAACTTACTGCTGAACTTGGCTTCTCCTCATACAAAGAATCAAACCCAGTCATTTAAGCAAATTTACAAGGAAACTAAGGCCAGCCAATATTTCGACACGGGCTGTAAAACCACCCACTGCTCTCATTGTATCACATGTCCTTGCTGCACTGAATCAGCAGCATCTTTTGTCACTCACTTCAAAAAAAGGTTTGCTGCTGCAGATATTTCTCAGCAGAGCAGAATATGAGTAAGGGACAATAGGAGCGAGGCCTTTGGAAAGTTATAAAAAGAAAGAGAAAACAAAAGGGAGAGCAACAAAAGAAGCAAGCAGAGAATACAAAAGTGAAGGCACAGGGTGGGCTGGTGAGAAATAAAGAAAACTGCACATGGGTGGGAAATGATTAATTTTCTGACAATTTATAAAAATAGGTAGTGAATCTGGAAAAGAATCATAATTGAGCCAGCGTAGGAAAACTCATGTATCTTTATGTAAGTTTTTTTGTGAAAGAACATAAGGAGAAATTACTTCACTTCTGATCCAGAGCTTTCCTAACCCTGGGCTAGCCTCTCCATCTGTGAGTAGCACCTCTGTGCAAAATACTGAAAAAGACAAATAAGTCCAGAAGCAGTTATTCTCTGTCACTCTGCTATTTTGCTGTGAAGTGTTACATTCTTGGGAATAGTAACACAGATGGGTAGTCAGGAAAATATGATCATATTTCTGTCTTTAAGGATAGGAACTTGTTAGGTTTTTGTTCTCAGTAAGAGATCAGAAGCATCCCATCTGAATATGTTTGCAACTTAATCACAGAATTCCTATGTTAATTTGTGGAAATTACTTTATCTTCTTCAGTTTCTTAAGTTTTCCTTAAATCAAAAAACTTAAGCTTTAAAGATCATTATTTCCTATTGTTCTTCAATATTGCTGGTATGTTTGATGATGTTCTTTTAAATTTGTCCCATGTTTAGTCCTCCCTGAGGAGTTGAATGAGAACCCCAAGTAAAATGTGATCTAGTCACAGGAATATCAGAATCATTTCTGGACAAGGGATTACAGGAGAGTAGGGACGGTAGGGTGAAAGATGAATCAGCTGAGCCATCATGTCCAGGATTGAGCTCTATCTTGGATATAACACTGCAGCACCACACCAGGTGAACTTGTGTTATGGGGACCTCACTTGCAGCCCAGAACTGATCTCATGACAGTATTGAAAACTATCAGACCTTTATGTTATGCCAGGAGAAGATAGCACACCCTGGAGCAAGTGCTGAAGTCTATTACATAGAGGTATTGCATCCCTAAATTATATCATGGCAGGGATTGACCTTCATGGCTAGGGCATAAAAATAGTCTTAATTTTAATATAGTGTGTTTCGAGGTATCTTGGGAACCTACTCACAGAGAACGCTTCACACAGAGTATCTTTCTTTGACAGTTTATCTCCTTTTTGAGCTCTAAGGTTTTCTCTTCCATCTTTCTCTAGCTTTTATTACCACTTGTTTTATTTAAAGTATGTATATGAAAGGACAATGATGCCTTCTGAAAAAGAAAAACATGCAATACCTTCAGTTAACTATGCCACATGTTCCACAGTTTGCTGTCTGTTTTTCTTTATTGTGCATTTTTCATTATACCTGTTACATTGTTTTTTACCATTGATTCTAGCTCAGGCAAGAATTTAAATGACTGCTAATTTAAGAATGTGGTGAGTCCCATTTACTGCAGAATAACAAACATTTGATTGAAACTAAGTATCTGCTAAGTGCTGTTGTGAAGCTGTTTGAGGCTGATCTCTTAGGTTTCTTTTAAATATTGCCTAGGAATTCAATGACAAGCATAGTTCTTTTCATGCAGAAATTTGAAAAATTAAATTCTCATAAATCCAGAATGAGCCAGTGTTCCTGGATAATGTGTATGTTAAAAACAAATGGGGACTAATGGAAGCTATTCAGTATCTTAAATTCTTGATGCTAGAGGTCATGGTTTGATGAATGTTTCTGTTAGGATGAGTTTAAATAAAATTATTTATTTTGTGGAACTCCCAGCATTACGGGATCAAAGGCATATAAGTATTATATATATTAGTTGAAAGAAATAAAACCTGAAAACACTTTATTTTAAAAAATAAAAAAAAATGAAAATTTTTCTTGTATGAAAATAGCAGAATTTAAATTCGATGCGTATGTCCTGTAAAACAGACCATCATGTTTGTATATAACAAGAAGAGCAGGATAGCAAGTCTGTTAGTATAATTTATTTTGATCTTACCTAAACTATGGGATGCAAATACCATTATTCCCTTCTTGTCTTTGGCTTCAAGTGGCTCATTCAGGTTTTTATTTGTATTCAGTAATTTCTCTGTAAATCAAATGATTCAGTTTTGTGACCCCGGTACTCCTTTTATTCATGCTGTGAACTTCCATTTATGTGTTAGAGAATAGGCAATGAATCAGAAGTCATTTCACCCTTAGAAAAATGAGGCCAGTTCATAGAGTTCATTTATGACATCTCAGTTTTTGAGCAAATTTTAAAGAAGAAAGGCAATTAGTGTCCTAGCAGCTGAGAAGTAATTTGAACAAAGGTTGTTACCAATCAACTGGATATCTGAGAAATGCTTCATTGCTTCATGACCTCACAAAGCAAGTGATGGTAGTATATCATACTAGAAAGCTGTTATAAGACTGCTATTTTTCTATAGCTATTATTTGTCATTATATTAGAGAAATGTTGACTTAATGGTAGCAAATTTAAGCAAGTGTATAAATATTTCTGAAAGGGTGGATTCTTATTGCAGCGTCTCAGTAACTGTACCTATCTTCATAGAACTTCCTCAAATAGTATAGGTTATACTCAGCAATCCACTGTGAGATGTTGATAAAATCTCTTACACTCTTCTGTTCCTTACACAACTGGAAAAGAAGTTCTTTCATTTGTAACTCTGCAGAATTAGATTTTAAACTTTTGAGGCAGGCACTATCTCTTATTGCACAGTGGGACTGGGACTACCTATCCTCATTACTGTCTGTGAGAGATACTGTGGTACAAATAATTTAATAATGAAAATATATTTTTAATTAGAGCAACATAGTCATACTTACTTGTACATATTCCACATGATACAAATTTTGGACCTGAACTTGCAAAGTAAGGTGATGGGAATGTAAGTATCTGCTAGCATAATTATTCTTAGAATATTGAAACTTAATTGTATAGATGGAGTTCTTTATGCAAAACATCTCAAGCCACATTGGCTGTTCTCACACTGACAAATAATAGGTGATGAGAACAGGCAATAAAAGACAGAAAGATATGTAAAATGGGCAAGAAAAGAGGGGGAAGCATGAGAATTCAATTTGAGAAGGAAAAAAGTACAATGAAAGAGTGTTAATATGAAAGTGTCATCAAGAAAACTAGGACCATCATAGTAAATATGACAGCATGTGTATATTTTTTGTATAATATTTTTAAACTTAAAATCCTTGTAACCACTTCTGAAGGAATTCTCGGTTCATTGCAGTTTCACTCTGAATGTACTTATCAACATCCACAAACAGCAACCAAAGTTCATTTAATCAGGGCACATGCTGCTTACATTGAAGAATCTTGTGTTCAGGAAGTCAGTCATGCTCACAGACAAGGCTCAGCAAAAATAAAACCTTTCTCCAGTTCAGCGCTGGCAGACTATTTTTACTGCTTACCAATATGTGGTGATACTCCATTAATCAGAGGTGATCAATATATGCATTTTGGGCTGTGTGCAGATCGCGCAGTGGAAATTTATCATGAAATGGGCATGAGGGCACTAGGAAAGGAAAACTAAAGCTTCCAGATTGCCTTGGATTCAGAAGCACATCTATCTCAGCCTCATCTTCCAGTGCAACATACAAATTTATACCTTTTTATACCTATGGAGCTCCCTCACACACGCTTTGAAGTGCTGTCTCCTGCCTTCTCTCCTGCCAGATTGCTGAAGTATGTTGCACATGTCCTGTGATACAGGGATATGGAGGTTGGGACCAGTGAGGCACAGGGGGATTGTTTTGTGACCATCTTGCTACTGGATAATTTCCTTATTCTGGGGAGGTTATGAGATGATGCTGGTTTTAGAGCATGGTGGGTCTATGGCAACAAAGAGGGTGGTCAGTGTGAAATTATTGGCTGTGTAGAAGCCACTTTTCCTTGTTATCCTAACGGGGAACCAGAAGCATGACAGCGTGTGGAAGGGACAAGGGTTCATAAGAGCATTATTCTTAAAAGCATACAGTTTGCAGGCAAGTTGGGATAAGAAGAGTGAGGAAAGCAGCCACAGTTCTTAGAACATTATTAATGAAAAGGCTGGCCTATAAATATGTCAGTTAACCTGCATATCGCTATCTTTAGAAACCTTGGAGGAAAGATCTGGGGAAGATAGAAAAGGGTTTTGTGCGCCCTTCTTATAGAGTTAAGCAGTAGTGTCATCTGCACTATTCATTCTGCCAGCTGCCAGTTATTGGTAGGAGATATGGCTTTTTAACAGCCAGCTACTCCTACAGCAGCCATAAAGACACTCTCCGTGGAACATATTGGAACCAGGAGAGCATTGTTGGCTGGGGAAATTTGTTGTGAAGGAAGATGAAGAGATGGGGATAGACCAGAATCTGAGACACATGATGAATACTGGGGAGGAAACTCACACTAGGATTTTGTCTCATTTGAAAACTTAAAGTCATGTGAATGAGAGGGTAAAATACCTTTTATGCATTCAGAATAGGGCACAGTTTTAGTTCAAGGGTCCCATTAGGCAAAGCATGTCTGCAAGATAACATCTAAAGATGTGCTTAAAGTACACGTTCTGAATAAGAATAGACTTAAACATGTGGTTTATGGGTTTTTTTTCTGAATAGCAATCTAATTCAATAAGTATTTATCTGGAAGGAAAATGCTGGTGTTCCTGTCCTTACATAGTTCAGAATAGACATGCAGTATATGGAGGTTTGAATGTAAGATGGCAAATGATGGGCATCTACTGTGGAGATCCCACTGGGGACAAATTCATAAGAAAGCATAGATTTCTGGCTCCTGCATCTTTCTGAGTTCATATTATAGTGGGAGTGAGAAGTCCCTGCCTTTCACAGAGCTACCACCCTTTCTCTTTCAGTGGCAGCTGCTTTGGCTAGGAAACATTATGGACTTGAACAGGGTGAAACAAATTGATGTCTGACCTCAGAAGCTGCAATGGCTTATAGCTGCAATTGTAAATCCCTTTTTCTCTCCTCTGCCTTCTGGTGCCTCTTTCTCTTCCTTCTGTTTGACGTAGAATAGCTTTCAGAAGGAAAATGTGGTGTTTCTTGTCTGAAATACCACAATTAAAGTGTGAATACTGAATGAAAGACATCTTTTCTGATAAACAGTCTAAGGAGGCTTTCACATAAACAATGAAACCACTCATATTTCATTCGGTTTAGAAGGATCCAAGTGAAAGGAAGTACCTCTTCTTCAGCCTTCTGACATGGCTTTTCCCACTGAAAGGTGAAATGCCAGTAGGTTTTCCTGCTCTCTTGTGTTCTTGCAGACATGGAGATACTGTGTAGAAAAGGTTTTTACTTTCACAGCCAGTGGTTTTTATTGACAGTACAGATGGTAATTTGAGAAGGTTTCAGTTTCAGGAGTATTTGGTTTCATTTTGTAGCCATAGTTACTTTTGTAAATTATAGATAAGATACTTGAAATTTCAAATTGCTGCTTTTCTTTTTAAAGGAATACTACGCATGGTTCATTGTTGCATGTAAACTGGAAGATACCCTAACCACACCCCTGACCATATGGTTTCATACCCATATACTAAAAGCAGCCACTTATATACATCTAAACAAAATCTGTCACAACTAATATTTGTTATGATAGTGGCAGTGAACTGCAGGTGGCATGCTGTTGGAAAAAAGATAGCATGGGTAGGGGAAATGAGCTTCTCAGGATAAAGATTGCAGGGCAAATTCACTCTGTAATGCTCTGTTTCTTGTCAAATGTGTAACTTATAGGCTTACAGCAGAAAAACAGCACTATTTGATTATATGATTTTAGACAGATTTTTTTTAAGAAATAAAGAACAGAGCTAAATTCATGGAGGCTATGATGGGACTGTGGCAAGTGTATTACATGGCACAGTCAGTTGTCCTGTTCCTCCAATCACCCCTAGCAAGAATGTGACCATGCAAGGGCACTGCAGCCCCTTTACAACTTGCCTGCCTTTCTTCTGATGGAAATCAGGTTGGGAGGCGAGGTATGTGATAGTGCATGCATGCGTCTTTGCAGACATTGAGCCTTGATGCCACTGGATCTCATATCTGAATGTGGGAGTTAGAGAGACTTTCCTGGTCGTGTAGTTTAGGCATAGCCTAAAGAAAGACTTAGTTTTTGCAACGCTCGTTTTAGATTCTTAACAGAATTTACAGCTGGAGCTACTACTGCTACTCCTGTAGAAGGAATTTGGGGAGATTTGTGCAACTCAGACCTGGACTCACAACAGCCAGCTGGCTGAACAGGGGACCTCTTTTTAACTTGTAAGTAATCACAGATCTTGTTAATGGTGATAGGTATGCTAACTATCTTACATTTAGGTTAAATGAAAGAAGCAGTGAAACTGCATGTGGAGTAAAATAGCTGAAAAAATAAACCAGAGCAAAACGCTTCTCATGGGGAGTGAGAGAGAATGATTTCTGAGGAGTAATAAAAAAAGAGTAGTTTTACTTTATTGCTGTGTTTTCCTGTATGTGTGTATGAGACAAAAAGGAGAAGGAAAGCAAGCAGAGTCAGTCATTAGTGCCAAGAGGGGGTAAAGGATGAGATTCTTTAAGTCACAGGGCTGTCTGGAAAAGTAGCCTTGGAAACCATTTCATGTTTGTTCATCCTTTTCAAGAAAGCAGGATTTCATGCTGGTTTTTAATAACAACTGAGAGAACACCAAAAAGGAAATAACAGCAATATCCTATCTTTTCCTCCCATCTCCAGACTAATTCTGACAGAGAACAGTCCAGCAGGATGCTGGTAGGCTGGACAATACCAGCCATGGGTGAGAACATGATTTCAGACTATGCTGTCAGGGCTTTGGTCCTCTTAATGTAAAATTCCTGTTACTCTAACAGACTTATTTACTTGACCATATTGAATGAAAGTTTATCATTTGTGTGTTCCAAAACACTGTGAAAATTTGACTCATCAGAGAACCAGTTTGATTTTAGAATATTGCAAAAGTTAATGCCCCATTACACAATAAACTATAATACCATTATCTTGTTAGTATTTGCAATAAATGATACTTCATTACGCTACTATGAAGCATCTGGTCTCAAGTCAAGAACTTTGTCATAGTGCAAATGTAAGGACATTTAGAGATATGACACACACTGACATACCAAATGTCCTCATTTTTTATGCTGTTACAGTGAAGTATTAATCATGTGGGTGTCAGAAACATCCATGGGCAACATAAAAATTTACTCGAATAGTTTAGCCATAGTCTTGCCATAAACTGCATGGGAAAGATAAAGTGAGCTCTGAGGAATGTGACTAATTAGCTGCTACTTGTCATCTAAGCCTAGAAGACTAAAAGAATAGTTGGTGTTAGTAAAGGCCACGAAAAACTTCAGTGCTGGCTTCTGTAGAAACTTTGGGGTTTGCTTAGAAAAGGAGCTAAATGGAACTGCATTCCAAACCAGAAGGAATTGTGAGGGTGAGCCAACAGACTTTGGGTAGGAAGAGCTGAAAATTAGATTGAGACCTTTCTTGTTTGCTTGGATATCGATGACCAAAATTGTAAGATTATGTCTTGTTTGCACTATACATTTTTTGTTGGTTTATGAAAAAAATGTGAATAGTGTGCATGAAATGAAGTCACTTGCATAGGGTTGAACAGAAGGCTGTCATGTGGAGCCAGGGCAAGAAACAGATGGACTTAGATACCAGCTGTTCGGAGGGACCAGGAAGGCAAATTCAGGCTTGAGGAGAATGACTGTAAATCAATGACTGCTGGAGTGCATTTTTCTCCAGTACTGGCATGGTCCTGATATGCTTGGGTTAACTAAAGCTGCATATATTAGACTGTCTGATTGTAATCAGCATGAGGTTTTTAGGCAGCTGATTTAATTTTGATGTTTATGAAAATTTCTTTTATTAGTTCATGAAAATGGCCTGCTGGATATATAAGCACTTGGATAACAGAGTCTGGTCAAACTTTGTATCTTATGTGAGAAGGGCCATTTAATTTAAACTTAATATAAGGTTTGGTTCTGCAAAGTAATTTTGATTATGTTCAGCAAGGGATTTCATTCTGTGGCACTGGAAAGAAAAGTGTATGACTTCTTTTCTGGTTTTATTTTTAAAGATACCAAAAAAATGCCAGTTGTTAAAATACATGTTTTGGACAATAACAGATATCAAGAAGAACCAGGTGACTTGCCTAGTGGATGAGAGAAAGGCTGTGGATGTTGTCTACCTGGACTTCAGCAGGTCTTTGACACTGTCTCTCATGGCATGCTCCTGGAGAAGCTGGCGTCTCATGGCTTAGTCAATTGTACTCTTCTCTGGGTGAAAAACTGGCTGGCTGGACGAGCCCAAAGGGTTGTGGGGATGGAGTTAAATCTGGTTGACAGCGGGTCACAAGTGGTGTTCCCCAGGGCTCAGTATTGGTGCCAGTTCTGTTTAATATCTTTATCAATGATCTGGATGAGGGGATCAAGTGCACCCTCAGCAAGTTTGCGGATGACACCAAGTTGGGAGGGAGTGTTGATCTGCTCGAGGGTAGGAAGGCTCTACAGAGGGATCTGGACAGGCTGGATCGATGGGCCGAAGCCAATTGCATGAGATTCAACAAGGCCAAGTGCTGGGTCCTGCACTTGGGTCACAACAACCCCATGCAGCGCTACAGGCTTGGGGAAGAGTGGCTGGAAAGCTGCCTGGCAGAAAAAGACCTGGGGGTGCTGGTTGACAGGTGGCTGAATAAGATCCAGCAGTGTGCCCAGGTGGCCAAGAAGGCCAACGGCATCCTGGCTTGCATCAGGAATAGTGTGGCCAGCAGGACTGGGGAAGTGATTGTCCCCCTGTACTCGGCACTGGTGAGGCCGCACCTCGCGTCCTGTGTTCAGTTTTGGGCCCCTCACTACAGGAAAGACATTGAGGGGCTGGAGCGTGTCCAGAGAAGGGCAACTGAGTTGGTGAGGGGCCTGGAGCACAAGTCTTATGAGGAGCGGCTGAGGGAGCTGGGGTTGTTCAGCCTGGAGAAGAGGAGGCTGAGGGGAGACCTTATCGCTCTCTACAGCTACGTGAAAGGGGGGGTTACAGTTAAATGCCTTATCTTAGAACATAGATTTTAAATGTCCATCATTGCCTTCTCAGTTTAAATTAACTAACACATGATTTTTCTTTCCTATCTTAGACAACTTGTGGTAAGTCAAATAGTGAAAATTTTACCAGTGAAGTTTCTTTTCTTGCTACCATCTGTTAAGATTTTGCTGTTGATTTAATTCTGAACCTCTTTACTTTTAGTTGAGTTCCATTCAAACAAAAAATGTGCTAGAGATGCGAGGACCACATCTTTTCTAAATTCTGATAGCCATGCATTAGGAAAAAAAAAGAAAATGGCTAATGAAATGGATTGTCCTCCATCACAGATATTCAAAATGAGAAAAAAATTACTCCCCAACTCAGTCTTCCCAAAATGCATGAATACTTTGTTTCATTATGCAGTATTGAAAAATTAATTTATAAGCTATATTTCTGCCTATAACAAAATTCCCTTTAATATTACAGTTTTGTTCTTGACAAGATTTCTGTAGTAATATTATGCATTTCTGCATCATACATCAGAAAACTTTGTAATTAATATGTAAAGGTCTTTCCTCACATAAATTATTTTGTTTGTAGCATTATTCCTTTTAATATTTTAAAGAGGTCTTTGCTTAATAATGGAATACAACATACTGATATAACCTAATTCACTCTGTTGTAAATGCTTCTCAAAATCTGTATCTGTGTAGTTTAGTAATCTTATCAAATATATTATAGGTTGCCTCAATACTAATTACTTTCTGCACGTCAGAATGTATGCTATAAATCATCTCTGCTTTTCAAAGTTCTGATTCAGAAGCTATAGAAAGACTATCTTCTGATCAACTGTATAGAATGATGGTTTCTTCCAGTATTATGTCTCCTGACTTTCAATTCTCCTGGAAGCAATTTGTGTATGTAAATAAACCCCCCTTAATTGGGATGCCATCTGTTAGGTTAGCTAGTGGTATGTCACTGACAATGCATTTATTTATGTTTAGTATATCCCAGCTCTTGTGAATATCTATGGTGAAGCAGTTATTTCAAGGAACCTGAACAACATCAGGCTGTAATGAATGCTTCTGGTATCAACAAAAAGCTGCCATAGCTCTGCAGACCAATGTGATTTTTGAGAATTCACTTAAACAATGGCCTGAATGGAAGGGAATTTTATGACAATATCAAAGTTCCCCTTCGCATTTTATTATTGTACTATGACAACAGGCTCTATGCATAGCCATAGGCAAAATAAGCAGTTGCCTGGGGCAATAGGTAGTAGTCTAGTGGCAGCCAAACGTTCCTCTTAGTGATTTTGTTAGCGTGAACTGCTTGTCTTTGCTCTGGGTCTACTTTCATCTTGGGTACCCACTTACCTCTTCAGTGCTGGAGCAAGAGATGGGACTGCAGCAATTTGCTGTCAGCACACTGATCGAAGATCATTCCTTATTTTTCCCCTTTCTTGTGTAGCTAAAGCCAGAGACACATCAAGGAGGTGATAGTTTGTGAAATTCCTGGCTCATTGGGTGAGTCCGTGATCTTTCAGTGATGAACTGGAGTCTGCTGACTTCTTACACCCAGCTGTTTTGCTGTCATATGTGGCCACTCCAGCACAGGCATGATCTTTGGGTTATCTTAAAAAACGTACAAAACATCTGTCTTCAGTATGTGCAAAAGACTGATCTATGTCAACATTTCTGCATTTGCAGGAACAGTTTCAACTGACTATTGAAGGTGTCCTATCTATCTACAGTCTGGTCTGTTTTGGAGCAGCAGCCACCCGGGGAGTCTTAGGGATAGCCAGAGTCTCCATTTGGGATGCTAATTAATAATTGAGGCATGCAGATAATGCTTACCAATTTGTCCAGGCACAGCAGGAGCTACCTGGGAGAATCTCCAAGACTGTAACAGTTAGCCAAATGTTTTCATGTGAAGGTGGGGAGGAATTACATTAATTCTGTCTCTCAAGTCAGTTCACTGGTTCATCTGTGCAGAAAGGAGCTATGGAGTTCCCAGACCACCCAGGGAACTCATGACTAAATGCACTGTGTGTGCACACAGGCACAGCCCTGACACCCAGCCACACCAAGTTATAGCTGTAGGACAACTGAATCCTTCCATCACAGTTACAACATGAACTTTGCAGATTTTGCCACATGCGGTTGAGTACCATAAAGGATGCTAAAGTGGCATCCCTCTGCAGGAAGTTATTTTGTCCTTATTCCTCATGTGAAAGAATTCAGTTTTTTCTACACCCTTGAAAAGCCTGGAGGTGACTCTGAATGTAGCTCTGAGGATTCACTGGGCCACCTGGGAGTATTCATCAGCTTGTTTGTCATGTATGTTTGTGCTATTTTGAAGAGCTGGTTTGCATCTTCCATCTATTATAATTCTGTTTTGAATCCTGAACTCTAAACTAGTCTGAAGGTGGGGTATGGCACATAAAAAAAAATAAAGAAAAATTAAAAAAATGTAGAGTTGCCCACATACAGAGCTACTAGAAGAAATAGTCCCCCAAAAAGAAGGAAACATTGTCAGTTGCCATTAATTGAAACTGGCTGTGAGGTTCTGATTTCACATAAGGGGGAAAAAATTGCCCACCTTGAGCATAATTAAGCATTGGAATGTGTTGCCCAGAGACACTGTGGAATCTCTGTCCTTGGAGATTTTTATAGCCCAACTGGACAAAGTCCTGGGCAACCTGCTCTAATTCAGAGTTGACTCTACTCTGGGTAAAAGACTGGATGTGAGGATCTCTTGAAGTCCCTTCCAATCTGATTAATTCTATGAATATGTGATTCTATGAGAATTGGAGAAAATAAGCAACTGAAGCAAGGAGATAGCCATCTGAAGATATGGAAAAAAAGATATATTTTTTTTTAATAGGTTAAATTGAACTTCTTTTTTTCTTTTCTTCTTTTTTATTTTAAAATGGGAACAAACATCTTTGTGGATTTTCTGTTATAGCCAAAATTGACTATTAACTAGAATATTGTATGGAAGACTTCTTTTATATCACCGGAGTGGAAGATTTGGTTTAGTCCTTTTTAAAGTACATGTCCACACTGTACACAATGTCATTTGCTCAAGATGAAAAATAAAAATTAAGAACATCCATCAAAAAGGAAAGAAAAGGGCCATAGAAAGTGGCAGTAATGCTGTGAAAAGGTTTGACCTTTGTTTACTTCACCTACTTCACTATAGCAGCTTTTTCACAAGCAGTTTCCATGTAATGGAGTTACTTCTGCAGAAAATTGGAATAACATTACAGTGAATCTAGTTCAAAGAGGACTTTTTTTATCTACTTTACAGGGCAGGATCAGGTCCATAAATCATAGCAACTCTGGTCTGGAGGGAAAAAGATTTTCCAATGTCATACACTTACCTAACAGAATGAATTGCCTAAGGAAGGTATTTATGAAAACAGTAACCAAAAGTGTAAGCCAGGAGAAATCTTCCGGTGAAATTGGGGTAATATATCAAAGTGACAGAAATAAGACAGTAGGGTTTCTTTAATCAGTGAGTTCTGTGTAATTAAATGTGGTGTAACCAAAGAAGACTTTTACTGCAAAGAAATGAAAATATAGATGTGTTTACATATTTGTTATCATACATCTTTGGTAAGAGTGAAAAATAAAATTACAAGGGAGGGAGAAGTATATTTGTTTTCTTCATGGGTAAAGCATAAAGCCACAGCTTTGTTCAGTGCATGTTGTTAGGACCAGTCAAGGCTCTTTAAATTAGGAGTTCTCTGGTTACAAAGCAAAACATGGTAGAGAGGCAACACATCATTTAACTTACTAGGTCATGTAAGTCAGAAGCAGAGCCAGGAATAGTTGGGAATATTCCCATGTATTTGCTAATTATGTTGCCATTCACAGATAATGTTCAGTGTTAAGTAACCAATATTCAGGGAATATTTCACAGCTACTCTTGAAACTGAGCAACATATATGAAGAAAAAGTGATTTCCTTCAAAGTGTTAAAAATGCTGTGATTCAAATATTTGCCATTACTGAATAGTTCAATCTTGAGAGCTAAAAGACTGTATGGTAGGATGGCAAGCCCTGCAGCAGGTGGGTAAAATAGATGTGTGATTTTTTATAGCATGCTGTCTTGAAGCAACCACAGTTATTGAGGGTGTTTCAAATATAGCTTCTTGAATTGATTATATGCAGTGCAGAAAGTTGATTTATGTCACGAGTTAGTGTGTGATATTCAAGTATTTGTATTGCTGCTAAAACAAACAAAAACCAGCAAAAACATTTCTATATTCAATACAAAGTCAACTTTCATGAGGTCCTAAGGTTATAAACCCCCTTAACATATGCCTGGCTGTGAAATGCCATCTGATTTCTGTGGACTTCTGAATATATTTCACTTCACATTCTGCTGTTCTTTCAAGGATGATCTTTTAACCCTCTTTAAAATAATTTTGGTCAAAATTCAAAACTCCTTGTTCACAGTAAATCCCCAAATCAATAAGAATTTAGTCTGAAGACTGACTTCAAGATTTAACTCCTTCCATTTTAGCTTGCTTACATCAAAGACGATCAGCTTTCTGCAATGCTGCTAAGTAACCTTCTCCTTTCCCAAGTTTTTCCCTTTGCAGCTATCTGTCTGGCTCATTTTCTCTGTGTTGACTTGATTTATAGTGACAAAAGGCAAGGGAGATATGCAACATTTTCATAATGATTCATAGGTAGGAAAGCAAATGTTTTAGTGCCGTTTTCCAAGGGTTGAAGTCTTCCACCTTTACTTATCTCTTAGGTCTGTTTGCTGAGTGAGATATCACCTAGAGGAAAATAATGGTGAGGATGTGAGTTAATACAGAAATATAAGCTAGAATTAGTCTGGGAAACTGGTGACAACATTCTCTGTTCTGACAGCTGTTTCAGAATACTGTTGTTTCAGAAAGTCAGCAGTGATGGATGCCTCTGTTTAACATCTGGCCTGGTGCTTTCTACGTATATTTATAAAACTAACTGTAGACTTGAACTTAGGATATTAACAACCTTTGGTTGCCTCAAAGCAAACTACGTAGTTCCTGACAAAGGATCATCAAGTTTACATCTCACTGGATTAAAAACGTCTTTGGGAATGCTCAAGAATATAAAGCCGGTGTGTCTCTGACTGTTTGTTCCTTGAAAGCTTCTTTATAGCTGAACAAATCCACCAGTTGGTGTGCATAAGGCACAGATACTGTGTCCAGTCTTTTTGGATTACTATTTGCCAGGATTTTTCATGGACTGCAGTTTTAGGAGACTCTCTTTTTAAAAAAAAAAAAAAATAAAATCCTACTTCCTGAAATAAAAACCTATGGTTTTCCAAGTATGAGCAGCAGTATCTGCTCTCACAAACACAGACATCTGAAGTAACTTCATTAACTCTCTTCACCCCCTATGGGTGTATTTGATGAATGCTGAAAGAAAACTTTTACAGCTTTTATTTAAGAGAATTCTGCCCCATCAGAAAATTCTATAATCAGTTTTGGAGCATGTTGCCCTTTAGCTTGGGACATATGAGGGAAAAAAGTCAAACTTTGGGCCTTGATTTGAAGACAGCATGATCAGGTCTTTCAAAAGCCCTAGGAAAGTGGAGTTTCCAGTTGTGTATGAATATTTGTGGGAGTTGAACATTTTAAAAATTATATTCTGTGCCACAGAAATGCCTATAGGTTTTATATTATGTTTTGAGTTACCACTGTGATTCATTGTAGCTTTTTGTTTTCATCTGTGCACTTCCCATGGCAAGTTAATTATAGAACTCGATGCCTGCATTTAGGTTAGTGTGTGACAGCTTTCTTTGTACTTGAATTTTTTAGTATTGGTATTGAGCGTGTAGGATTTTAGAATTTCATCCAAAAGTTGCATCCTGAGTGGAACTGTTCTGGACAAAAGCACTTAAGCTGAACTTAATTATGATCAGGACGTAATAGCCTATGAAAATCTTCCCCATCATCTTCCGGCTAAAATGCTAAAATGATATCTATGGTTGATAATCCACTTTTGCATGAAGAGGCACAAAACCTGCCTCACCAGAAATTACAGTTTTATAGTATGATTTGAGACTACGAGGGAATCAGGATGTCTCTCTCTTCCGGCTATCTACTTTGGAACCACCTTCTCTGCAAATACAGGCCCAACAAAAAGCCACACAAGTATCACATCACCACCTGAAGGATCAAATCCAGCATCTGATCAGAGAAGCCTACTAACAGGCTAAAGGGAATTGCCTACCAAACCTTGCTGAGACTAGTAGAATTCCAAATGCCTGTGTTATATGATCTGTCTTTAGCTCTAGTGGCAGGAGCAGGAGTGATGCTAGAAGTGGGGAAGAGAGAATAAAGCAGTAAGAGAAAAGCCAGCATGATGATTTATGGACCTGATGCGTCAGCTGATCTAAACCCATAGATTTCCTTGAATTATTCTGGCAATAGGACATTCACAATATATTTTTCAGTGTCTAGATTTTCACCACTTTAATTTCTGCTTTAAATCTGCAGTTTTTCTTAAAAGAACTTTCTGTTTGTCTTAGTATGTCTACTAGTGGGAAGCATCTGCTTAGTTGATTTAAAAAATGTCATATCCATTTTCATACTTGTCCTTTGGATTTAACATCTTATTGATAGGAAAATTCATGACTCCAAGATATGTTTTAGTAGCATATCTGCAGGCTACAGTAATGCTTTTAAAACTTATATCTGAGTAGAAGCATTTTAAAGATATCAAACATACCCAATGTCTTCAGTGTGGCCTGTTATTTCTCCTGGTGATAATATTATGTTGACACATCATGCAAGAAGCATACATAAGGAGTTAGCTTTGGTTAAATAATTTTAAAAAAATTATTCTCAGTCAACAAAACTTCATCTTAAATTTCATTGTTTAAATAAAAGTTATTTCACCCTCTGAAAGCCTAGCTGACTTTCACTAAGAAACATAGCACACTGTAAGAAAGTCTTTAAAAGCTTGTTTTCATTAACTGTCACATTCATCAGAAAAGAAAGTGCTTACTGAAAATATTTCCATCATAAATTATGTAAGAAGCTTGTTTAAGAAAGGTGAGGTCTTGTTTACTCACTTAAGAAAGCTTATATACATCCTCAAACACAGACCACAAAAAACATAGATAAAGAAGAAAGAAACTTTCTTCATTGTTTGGCGGTTCATGAGCAATTATTTATTTAGGTAAGTCTCTGTGGTTCCTTAACATATAAGTATTAACTTATTTTTTTTCTATGTTGCTGTGTGGAGTAAAACAGAGAAGAAGCAAAAATTATCAGTGGAGATTCAAACCCTTTATTTTAAGAAAAAATGTTTGCATATCACAATTCAGATCTTTGATAATGTGGCATTCAGAAGAACATGGTGAAACGAAGTCCCTATGATGTGTCTTGCTCCCATGTGCACCCTAATCTGGTTTAACATCATCATGCTGTCTTTTTGTACGAGTGTGGTGACTTGTGACACAAAGTTGTGGAGATGAGACTGTAGAAGGCTCTTGATGATAATACAGTTAGGACCACCCCAGCAGGGACTGAAGATAGAACTCAACAACAGAATAAAGAGGGAGAGGAAGGATATCAAATGTTCTAACAAAGCCCTTCCTTGCTTCCAGAATTAAATTTGGGATTTTTCCCTAATGTTCCAGTTTTTTAATCAACTCCAAAATTAATTTCTAAATACTATGTTTTTATCAACATTTCAGTATAAATATTTGGACCAGTTCTCTTTGCAGCATACTGACCTCCTCTGTGGCTTGACGTGACTAATTTTTTTCTGCCTGACGTTGTCCTGCTTGAAATTTTAGGATGCAGGTCTCTGTTTATAATTACCTGTCAGTTTTTGTGTATCAGAACCATGTTGGTTTGTTCTCCACCTGTGTAGCTTCTGATACAGCTCTCTGTATCAGTATGGCCTAGTGTAGGTATGTAAACCTGGGCGAGGTGGTTCATGTACTTCAGTATGGTGACTATAGGGTAATCTGTCACAGAGCTGCTTACCTTTTGTTCCCAACAGCCATACCTCTGCCAGGACAAGTTCAGACTGCCTTTTTCCATGGTTTTCACATCAGCAACTGTTCTCTGATTGGGTCCTCAATACAGTCTCTTTCCAGTCTGCCATTTGTCATCACAAAATCGGGAAAAGAGAGTAGATTAATTGCAGTGCCCTCTGTTGATTTACGGCTTATCCAGTTCATTGCACTGGTAAGTAATTCACAGAGTATTCCCAGGGTAAAGCTACACATTTTATGAGTCCCCTTCCTGAGATTCCTTTAAAAAAATCCTTTTATCAGATTACTTGCTTATGCTATTTTTGTTAGAGACAACAGCAAAGTCTCCATGCTCTATTGTATTTAGGCATAAAATATCCCGAAATACAATCTAAGCACAGAAACATGGCCCATAAAGATTTTCACATTGCCCAATGCTTTACATTCTATTAATATATATAATACACGTCTTTGGTGAACATTGCATGAGATTAATTTTAAATATAAGGTAATATAGGAATGGCATCAGCTTGGGGTTTTGGTGGTTTTTTTCTGGTATTATAGCAGTTTATCATAAATCTTGTTAAAAGTTTTGTTCTCGTATAACCTTTATTACTCCCTTTTTTCTATGGTAAAATAATGCATAATTATTTCCCTTCTGTTATTGCCCTCTCTGATCTGACCTTCAAATGTCAGACTTGCTGCTTTTTGATCATGCATATAATATGCACCTTGACTCACTTATGTGAAGCTGTATCAGACAAAGGTCTTTTCATGATTCAAGCTTTGAGTGAAGTAATCATATTATATCCATCATTTACACCAGAAGAGCAGATATTTTAGCCAAACTTAGCATCTTTCTTACTGATGTAAAATAAAAGTGACAGAAACACAAAAAAGGCAGCTTAAAGCACAAAACCAAATGTAATATATGCTCCTTTTCAGACACCAGTGGCTGAGCAAAATCATATTGGATTGTTTAGAAGCTAAAGTAATTGTCTTACAAGCATACTTCAGTCTTTAGGCTATATTGTATTTCACGCTACAAGTGTTTTCAGAACTGGTTCAATGCCTGCGTGATATACTTAGTACCATGAATCTCTCCAATTATTGCGTGTTAGCATAAAAACCCAAAACATTTTCTTCATTACATAATTATTTAGCACCAATGTCTGCAAAATATTCAGCATCAGATGTCTTTAATTTACTTCATCATCAGTTGCATTTCTCTTTACCAATAGAAAGTTTTATATAACCCAGTAGGAAACGTTCACTGGTTCCCAGAGTAGGTCTGCATAATGTTGTTTCAGATTTTGAAAACTAGAAGACATTAAAGATAGATGGCTAACAAAGGAAGCTTATGCATAAAATCCATTTTTATGAGGAATTGAATATTTTCAAAGCCAATGAAGTCCGCACAGAGCTTTCTAAATCAGAAAAAAAAATGACGGAGAGCTTAGAAGGCTTCATTTTCTTCTCCCATTTAGCTGTCTAGATCAGAAATTGCATGCTTTACTGAAGGTAAATGGGTTACATAAATGTAATAGGAGTGTGAATAAAACTCAGGTCTTGGAAAGATTTTAATTTGTTAGAATTTGAATTATTACTATTAATTCTGTTAAAATTTCTTTACAAGTGAAATCTATTCCATGAAAGCTTGGAAGTTATATTTTCTTTCATCAGAATGGAACATCAAATTCAAGAACTTTCACAAGACAGTATTCCCAAGGGGACAAAACAATGCCTGAAGACACAAGATCAGTGTTGCACTTTCTCCTTATTGGCAGAAAAGGAAAGAAACAAAACTTTTCCAGCTCCAGCTGCTAGGAAGATTGACCACTTACTTTCTTGACAGAGAAATCATGCTTATTTTACTCTCTACTTTTTTACACAAAAATTTTCTATGGAAAATTTCTATCAAATAAAAGTTCTTCAGCATCACGAAGCTTTACACACTGTAAATGCCCAACAAATGAAATTACTAACTAACCAGAAGATTATTATTTTTTTTTAAATTCAAATATGTTAAAAGATATATTGAGAACTGGAGTGTCCTGGGATGAGGCTATGTGATGGGATGGAAAATCCAGTCACTGAGTGATTTCAGGTCATTTTCTTGTGGGAAGGAATCTGGGCTGCTCACCACTAGACAAAATGATCATCTTTCTTTTCCAATGAAACTAAGACATCCAGGCTGTTGTGATGTGCTTCAGGGAATCTCCTACTGAGGATGCCTGGAAACCAAGGACTGAGATGAGATTTCACAGAAATCTCGGAGCAGTGTAGCCAGCTGATGTAATACAAATGTCCACTGAGGTGTGATACTCTTCTCCAACCTGTTTTCTCCCAGTATTTGTTGTTGCTCTTTTTAGTTGGAACTCTTTTATAACCAGAAACTGTTATTATAATTGGTTCTTGCTCTCTCCCCCTTTTAAATATGAACTTTTTTAAAAAGAAGAAAAAAGCCATATATATATTAAGAAACTAGTTTATTTTGAAAGCATTGGGTATAATTTTTCACTGTTAAAATCTATATTCTTCATATTGTTAAACATTTTTCATTTACATCACTCCAGCTAATTATATGCTTGGATTAATGGTTTTCATTAAGAATTATTGTTAAAGTTTTGTGAATGATGATTGATTCCTTTTTCTCTCAGGAAGGTAACTGATTCATTTGATCTGATTTTTTACAATTTTTTTACAATCTCTTTTCAAACACATGCCTGTATCATAATAGACGTGCCATTACTCAGTTTGTGGCATATTTATGCTTGGGGAGGACTATGATACCCCAGTGGTTTAAGATCTCCCCAAATTAATAAACTTGCAAGCAAGAAAGGATTTGTAATTAGTGCTTTTGTCAGAATGGTTTCTAGTGGAAGGAACCTTAAGCTAAATGTAGGAGAAAGAGAGTCCAAATGGATGTCCCTAACTACCATGAAGAACAACACCGTTTTAAAGGTTTTGTCCTTTCAAGGTGTTATGGCCAGGACATTTATTTCATCCTAAACTGAATACTTGAAATACGAGGTGGAGACTCATCTTTCAGAATTTTCAAAACCATCCATTTTAAAAAATGGGATTTAGGCATTTTACTATGAAACCAGTTTGTGAAACTTAAAAATCACATCTTACTTCTGATCATCACTCTAAACAGTTCAGACCTAAGTCTTTAACTGGTTTCACAACTATAAAAAAAAATAATTAGTTGAGTAAAAGACAGACTTTTAACTGCAATTGATACAGTTAATCCACAAAACCCTATTTTATTCACACTGTTTCCTAGGATTTATTAATGGGTGGAAAAGGGAATTCAAGTTACACGTTGGTGTTACTTTTAGGAACAGTACCATGGATCACTGACCCTTGCACCTGAGTACAGCATGTGGATGCATATTTCTCACTGACAACTCACTGGCTTGCATTTTGCTCTGTGTCGTTTGTCATAGCTTTTTGCAAACAGCATTAGGAGGGGCTGACCTGTGCTACAGCTGCTTGTTGTGGGGGCCGTCACCCCAAGCAAGTCTAGAATGGTGCGTGCTTATAGCAAACGTAGTATTTGCACACTACCGCTCACTTGACCAGTGGAAGCAGCTACTTTATAAAAGTCAAAAGCAATTGAATTGAAGATGGCAATGCTTCCAAGTTTGTTATCACAGATTATAATAAATATCTGTGTGTGAACATGTAAAAGGCCTGTATAATTGATAAGGAGCAATAACAAACAAATTAATAGTGTCTTTAGCTCTCTGGAAATAGTGTGTTTTAATTTCAGTAAAACTGGTAATAAGTGGATTGCCTTACCTGGAAAGAATAGATCTAAATCCAGTGAAGAGACAGGTTTGTCAAACATGAAACTGCCACTTTATCTTTTGATGATGTCATTCCACTATTTGCAGGGTAAAACAGATGCATACATAATACATGCAGATTCAGTTCATGTTACTAAGCCTTCAGATTAAAGTGTTACTTCCCTGCAGAATGCATGCTATTTTTAGCAATGCGCTGTTATCTGTCTGCAGGTAAATATCTGACAGGCAAAATGGCAGTAAGTGGCACTTACCTGTATGTTACTGTATTTGTGTTCTTTGTAAAATAACAAAACAAAGTAAGAGAAAGTTGTGAATGACTTTTCTTGGTATTTCTTTACCTCGGCTCTTTTGGAGTTGCATGGATAAGGAAAGTATATCTGTAGTTTGAGAGACATTTTGCTACATATCTTAGCAATACTATATGTTAGTTTTCCCATATCATCAGCAAAGAGTTTCCTGCTTTCTTGCAGTATGTGTTCTGAAAAATAATTAGCTAATTTCTTGCTCCACTTTTGATAAACTACAGGTTACACCTTATTGGACTCTATCCTGGGACCTGTCAAGTCTGGAAGACCATTACACAGCTTCCACTGCATCAACATTACTCATGTGCCAGGAAGAGCAAACCTCTATGTATGAAATACCTGCAGAGAAAAAGGATACCACTGACAGAGGCTTATGACGAGAGAAGCCAAGCTTTTTAAGGTGCAAGGTGAAACACACCAGGAAAAAAAAAAAAAAATTGTGCTGAAAATATGAAATACTGTATCTTTTTTAGCTTGGCAAAAGAAGTACAAGGGAATGTTTACAGCTTCTGTACAGTCAAAAAATAGAAGTGGGTTAAAAAGTAGGATGTCTTGGTCGAGCCAGAACTCCTGCAGGGGGGTGCAGAACTTGAGATTGGCAGGGGCTTCACAAGAAACCTGGAAGTGGGAAAACCCGAGACCTGTGATGCAGGGAAGGAGGGACACATGAAGGCCATGCTTGAATGGGTGATGGGTAAAGACTCACAAGATGGGAGAGGCTTGAAGCTTGTGACCTCTGGCAGCAAAAGGAAGGCTCCTTATCTACCCTCAAATCTGAATTCACAAAATTGATAGTAACATCCTGTGTAAGGGAACAAGCTCCACTAAGGGAGGCCTCAGAGTGAGGTGGGCTGGCACAGACCACTAGCACCAAGAGGCAATGATGGGTGGTGGTGGTTGGAGGTCCGCTTTTGCAGGGATGGAAGCACCCCACATCTGACCAGATGTGCTAGGTCGCACTTTGCTTGCCATGAGGTTTGCTGTTTGCAGAGGTCCTGGACTGGGGTAGGGAAGATGGTTCCAGAGACACTGCCAAGGGTTTTCCGACTCTCAGGCTCCCTTTCATTTTGTGCATGTGCAGCACTGCTGAGGGAGACCGGGAGCAAATCAGGAGGGACTAGAGAGGTCTAGAGATAAAGGACATGGGAGGCCAAGTGGTGTTCCCCGCAATCCTACAACCAAAGGGACAGATCTCAGGTAGGAGTAGATAGACCCTGTAAGGTAGTATCTGCCTGGTGTCATGGGTAGTGCCTTGGCTTTTATGACCATAGGTGCCGCTCTGAGGAATGAGGACTGCTAGCAAGAGATGGGAGCCACTTGACAGTGGTGGTATAAAAGCATCTTTGCCTGCAGTTTTGCTTGTTTGTTGAGGAGGATGTTAAACGAGGTGCACTGAGAATGATGATGACAGTTTGCAGGTGAAAAAATGAAGGTCAAGGGTGGTAAGTACACGGGGCAGAGTGATGGGAGTAAAAGAGCTTTTGGAAAGGATGAAGGCAGGTGGCAAAGGGTGCCTGTGAAGTTCCTGTGCACAAATAAACTCAGCCTGGGAAACAAGCAGGAGGCGGAGGTGCAGTGTATGTGAATGCAGAACTGAGACATGAATGCAGTAATTGAGATGGGGGCAGCTCATATGTCTGGAGTGCTGTGATGGATTGATGGATGGATACAGGCTTCTTAGGAAAGAGAGACAGTAGGGAAAAGGAGATGGAGTTGCCAGTATGCTAAGGAGCAGCTCAGATATATGGAGTTCTTCAGCTCTTCAGACAGATGACAAACTTGTTGAGAGTCTATGAGTCAGGATTAGAGAACAGAACAAAGGCAACAAGGTTGTAGTGAGAATGTGTTACAGACCACCTGATCAAGGTGAGCAAGTGAACAAAGTCTTCTTTAAGTAGCTTGAAGAAGTCTCCAGATCACAGCCCCTTGTTCTTATGGGATACTGCCTGACACATCCTGGGAGGGCAACACAGTTGGACTCCTGAAATCCAGGAGGTTTCTGGAGGGTGTTGGGAGCAACTTCTTAACACAAGTACTAGATGGGCCAACCAGGACTGGAGCTTTCCTGTCCCACTACTCACAAAAAAGGAAGAACTGATTAGGGATGAGATAAACGGGGAGAGCCACGTCTGCAGCAGCCAGGGCATAAGGAGGTACAAGATGCTAATGGGAGTGAGGAAAGCAAGTAGCACAGTCCAGACCCTGGGATTCTGGAGAGCAGATGTCAGTTTTTCAGGGAACTGGTAGGTGGGACCTGATGGAAGCAAAGGAGCTTAGGACACGTGACAGGTTTTTAAGGACAATATCATCCTAGTGCAAGAATTGTCCATCCCAATACTGAGGAAAATTAGTAGACTTACAAAACTTGGCTAAGCAGGGAACTCATGACTCAGCTGTAATACAAAAAAGCTGTACATAGGACGTGGAAGTGAGGACAGCCTACAAGTAGCACTGTAATAACATATTGCCTGGGCATGCAGGAATGGTGTCAGGAAAGCTAAGCTCAGCTGGAGACGATACTTGCAGGGGATCTAACATGAAGAGCTTGCACTGCTACATTAGCAGTAAAAGAATAAAAAAGGAAAATGTAGGCCTGCTGCTGAGTGTTAAGAGTGATTTAGTGACAGCAGGTGAAGATAAGGGTGAGGTAGTCAGTGCCTTCTTTGCCTCAGCCTTCACCAACAAGGTCTCCCAGGGCCTCTGTACGTATTGACGCAGCTCAAGGAAAAGCATCATCAGCAGTGGAACAGGACTGATTCAGAGAGCTCTTGAGAAATCTTGACTTACACACATGAGACCTGATGAGAGGCATCATAGAGTACCTAAAGAGCTTATTTTTCTTTCTTTTTTGCTAGTCAAACTTGTAAATTCTGGTTCCTTCCTTTGATCTGTTCCACAATGAAATCTAAGGCAAACTCAGCCTGCAGCAGCACAGGAAATGAATGGGCTGAGTTCAATACTTCATCTACTGCCTTTAGACAGGATAGGCAGTAAAACTGCTAAACCCAAATGTGCTAGAATTCTTGGCATAATTTTAATAGAATTCTTGTTTATTCATATAAATATGTTGGCTTTCCTTGGAAGTAGGGCACTGAGATAAGAGAGTTAATATCTTAAAACAGTTTTACATTATTAAAAGCACATTAACGTGCTTTAAGTATTTTTTATTTCCCATGCCAAATTTTTGTGCAGCATTAAGACAAACATTGAACAGTTAAGTCATTCATTATTCTTGTCTTACATCACACCGTTGTGGATGAGAAAAGGCTCGCTTTCTTAAGCCCTGAACTTTCCATTTCCTTATTAAATAAAGCAGGACCTTCAGCTTTACTAATGCAAGCAATATTTATGGCATTATATTACAGGGGATTTTGCTTAAATGGTGACTGACATTTAGCAAACCTAGCAAGTGGTTGGACCTCAAATTAGATAAGATTAGCTAGTATTGGCTAGAAATTCTGTCACATATTGACTTCCTAGTCCTAAGCATTGAACAAATCAAAACAAAAATTCTATTCCTGCTCTGAAAAGCTAGTAGGAGAGGCATATATACACCTTGAAAAGTGAAAGAAAACAATTCTATAATGAAATAATATCTTGAGGGTTTTATGTAGATTACTAAATTAGGTTAAGCATCTGTGTTAGAAATACATTGCAGCCTTTTGGAAGCCTGCGTTCTTCTAACAACTCAAGCGCATATCTTGTCCGTATCCCTCCCACTACAACATTATTTCTCTTTTTCTGACAGACTAGTTTAAGCAACTAAAGTGTCATGGTCTTTCAAAAAAATGCTATAATACTGTCTATTTGACTATAGTTTTGTTTATTTTGGTTTCTTGGGGGGAGAAAAGAGATAGTAATTTTGAATAACCTGAGAACCACATGATTGTAGTAATTATTTGACCACATTTTGCAGGCTTTTTTTTTAAAGCTTATCCAGCAAATGGTATTAATTTTACAAGCATTGTTTTATTAGAAAACCATAGAATTTTTCCCATCTTAACTTTCTCTTGAAATACTTACACTATCTGTGAACCACTGATAAAGCTCTGTTGTTTAAATTTACACTTATGTTACTTATTAATCCTTCTGTATTTTCAGGAAAACACAACTATGCTGTAACTATATATGTTTATTTGGACATAAAAAATGACATGCTGGGGAATTTTTAATTTTAAGAGGATGCCAGTTTGAATCAAACCATTCAGTCCTCTTAACAATTGAGTTTATAAAGGAATGCTTAGATCCTTGCAGGCATATGGCAGCATGGTAACTGGGCTGTAATAGAAGGGGCAACAAATGATCATTATGAAAATGCTAGGAATGCCAGCTGAGTCAGAGCAGTGGTGTCTACCACAGTGCTTAGTCTCCAGCAGCGATAGTGGGGAATACTGTCTCGGTAAACTGCATGAGCCTGGCCACCGGCCATCGCCAGTGGCCTCATACTTCCCAGCGCCCACATCAGGCGTTGTCACTCTCATTGGACAACTCATCCCTCTGAATAAGTGACTGGTGCTGAGCCTTGGGAATCAGCTCTTGAGCTCACTGCAGATACTATGCCCTGGTATTAAGGCAAACCAGCTTTGGCTTACATTAATATATAATTTCAGCTCTGTTAATTTAGCTGAAAACTGGGCGTTCAGGGACCAATTAATAATCAGTTCAGATAGTCCTACCTCGAGGGTGGTACTATCAGTTGGAAGGGTTGTTTGATGATTGGAGGTAATATTGATAATATCCATTAATATTTCTTATGGATCTCGGATAAACTGTTTTAAGAATGCATACAGTTGCTAATGCATTAGTATTTTTCTCCCATAACCTTCGTACTAGTTTGTTTAATCTGCTGGGCAGGGTAAACAGTTGTTCAGTCAGGTTTAATGAGAAAATGACATATAGGTGACATAATTTATAGAGAATACAGAGGATTGCTTTTGTTATTACAGATGGTAGAAGAATCTAAAAAAATACTAGTATATAAAAGCAGCAGCAAATAACTATATTGGTGTATGAATACAACACTACTTCATGAAATATTTAAATTGAAGGAAGTACCGATAATTTTTCAAAAACACCTTTCAAATATGTTCTCACGTGTTAATAATACTTTGTGGTCAAATGTTGAGGTCTTTTATGAGACAGAGTTTGCCTGAAGATTACTTTGAAATCTGTTTTTTTGCATCTTAGTTATGTGTATTTTATCAGGAAGTTCCATGTGAAGATGAACATTTATTTCCCAGCTTCATTTTTGATAGCTTTTTGAACAAAACCGTCATTTTCTGATGGTGATATGTTTTGAATCAATGAGCAGATTGAAACGAAGTTTCATTGTCAGAGTCTTGTGATTTCAAGATGTCAGACAAGTTTTAAACAAAAACCAGAAACAAAGTAAACTACTTAGCTGGCAGAGAAAACCTTACAAATCCATTGCAGAATTACTGCTTTTAAAAAGCTGATCAAAAGTAAGATTTTTTTATTAAATGTTTCCATATGTAATCTAATTATAACAAACCCACTTTTCCAAGTCCACTGCCTCCCTCTGAGAAAGGTTTCCATTTGCTCTATGAATAACAAAATGACACAATTTAATTTACAACCGTAACTAAACAACATGAATTGAGGATGAAAAATGCTTTCTTTAACATAATGATGAAGATAAATTTTAAGAGACATTTATTGTTAAGTCATGATTCTTTATCAGTTAGCTTGTACTAAGGGGGCTGGGTTGAATTTCAATATGGAACCCTGACTGTTAGGTAGGCAGAAGCACTATAAATTAATCATCATCTAGAAAACAAACCCCTAGCCTCAAGGGGCTGTTTCTTGCTGGTTTTAATCTGGATTTTTGAAGTGAGTGGGCATTCAGCTATCTTCTCTTATTTCTGTTTTCTGAATTTTTGTTTAGTGCTTATTTGTGATGTTAGCTCTATGAAAGCTCCCTTCCCTTTCTCCCCTCTCATTCACTAGATGCCCCAGAATAGGTAAATCATTTGCTGACATTGCCTACGGTAAGCCTGCCACCTAACATGGGGATGATTGTTTGTCAAGACGATGCTGTGCATGTTTCTTAGCATCCTGTGGGAGAGTTTGTATCTAGGCTTTGTGAATTAAAGCAGTAATTAATGACTTTTTTTTTTTTAACCCAGCCTCTTTTCTAGTTGCATTAGCCCAGCTGCAAAGCTTCAAATGCATTGATTTGTTTTGTGAGCAGTGTTGTAATTTCAGTGGCATCCGTTTCAGCTGAGATTGTCCTTAGTAGCTGATGGCTTTTTAATGTTTTGATGATCAAGCATTTGTTGGTTACAGTCACAGGCTGCCATTTAATAGAGTGCATTTTATATTCATATTTGTATGCGATGGAGACCATAACAGGTAGGCATTAGCCTTTTGCAGCTTTGTTCTTCTCTTAAAGGAAATATTATCTATTAGCTCGCATATTAAAAGGCATTTTATTTCTTTATAAATGCATAAATGGGTTTAAAATTAGAATTTTGAAGCTGACCTTTTCTGCTTCACTGTTTCTTTTATAATCCATCACAATCACATGCCATTTTGTCTAATACCATTTTTTTTGTTGTTCAAAGCATCGCAAGCAATTGGCCCTTGCTTTCCCCAATAACTTATTTCTCTCTGTGACCTTGCCTTTCTATATTGATTATGTGCCACTGGGACAGTAAACTGCTGCCTACAGTGGAAGATTTGGATGTACAGAAAAGTGAATTCGTATGAGCTGGACCTAGACTGGGATTGTGAGGGTGGGAAAAAGTATTAGCAGTGACTGACCTTGGCTTAATCTCTGGAGGCTTCCTTTACAACTGAGGGAGGAAAGAGACACAGACATACCCCCCCCCGCAACACTCCCAAACCCATGGGCTCCCTCTCTCCATCCTCATTTCTTCTCTCACTTCCAGGAAAGCACCTAAATTAGTTCCCTGCTCCAAGCTGCATTTACGCCCACCTCACTGACTGTTCAGAGGGCTGGAGAGCCCCCTCAAGCCAAGGGAGACCTTCTCCCTCCCACGCTCTTCTCTTTGCTCCCCATAGAGGAGCAAAAGCTGATCTCACGGAAGCAATAGGCTTAGACCGCTCCACTTAGGGCCTAAAGGCTAAACTCATTTTTTCTATTTCTTTTTTTTTAATTGGTGTTTTCTACCCCTGCATGCAGTTGCCCCCCATCTTCTTTCTTACATATCTGAGGGAAGCAAAAACCACTTGTTAAATCTATTTTTAATCACTTGGGAGAAACACTGTTTCTACATCAAGGCGCCATTAAGTGCCCATCTCCCTACTGACACAGGCTTACATCTCTGGCTGCTTTCCTGAAACTCATAGGAACTCATCTGTCTTTGATCTTCTAACCTCAGCACTTCTGATGGCATACTCGTGCCAGCAGCACCTTTTATTTAGATCTGTGTTTGCAGTAATTTCTTACACTCAAAGTCTTGTTGTGGGTCAAAGAGAACACACCACATATATGGAGCTAGGAATGTGTTGGTTGTTTTAAAGTAATAATTTTCTAATCAGATACTGAAAATTTATTGTAATTTACATTACAGTCCTGTCACTAAAATTACCTTAAGGGATGAAAATTTGGGGATTTTTTTCCAAGATTTTGTGTCAAAGTATTGTGAAACCTGCTCTGTGGCCATGTTGGGCTCCATGTACTTGGTTTCAGCAGCTACGCCGTCCTGGCCTGGCTAGAACTTGGACCAAAGACTGCTGAAGAAAACCGATATTATTACCAGTGGTAAGAAAGGCATGAACCACAGAGGCCATGGCAAAGCCTTTGCAAATACAAGCCCACAGAAATCAGTTTAGAGGAAATATTTCATACAGCTGGCTGGCTTGTCCAGATGAGAATGAGAAATAAAAAATCACCAATATAAATTTGTGGCTCATGAGGATGGACTCAGTTAAATATATGGTTGGTTTGGGAAGCATAATATTTTTAAAAAAACATCAGTAAATACTAAGCTTTTTAATTTGTCCCCTGGGATTTAAATTCTTTACGCTTACTTTTGATTGAACTGAGTTTTTCCCTTAACATTATGACTCAGGAGCTGGGACTTAAAAGATAAACCAAACAAAATATGTCTTAGAAGATTTGAGACAATTCTCACATTGATTGTGAGGGGGAATGAGCTGGCCTTCTAGACCCAGTTAGCCCTATCATCAGTTGTTCATGCACCTACAGCTGAAGAAAACCATTAGGCTCAGCTCTACAGGTATTTTTTTTGTTCTCATCTCCCCACCAGCTCTAAAAACAATTCCAGGAACACCCTGTGGTTCCCTTTCCCCCATATTCAGAAATATAATTTGAGATATAGACTGGGATTGAAATTACAGGAAGGTCTTACCTTACCTGTGCAACTCCACCCAGAGCCCCATAAAAACAAACTGTAATAACAGCAACAGAGCTATATACCTGCTTAGGTTTCTCTGCAACGATCTTCAAGCCCAACAAATATGGACTAGTAAAAAAAAACCCACAGAAATTCTAGTCTCTGTGCATGTTTTTCTACCTAACCTTCATTGTAACAACTGTAAAAATAATAAAAGTGCCAAATGGTGCTGCAGTTGTTTGTGCTCTCTATCATGGGAAACCTGGCAGCTAAGTATCGGACTCAGCATAACACCACTCTGCTAGTTACGTTGCCAGTGATATCAACCTTATGTTTGAATAATCATCACTAGAACGTATTTCATTTTTTCTGTCCTCTTATCTCTTGGCTTTTTTTTTTTTCTGATAAAACAGCAGGCAAAATTGATAGTGATAACAATAACATTTATTCCTTACTTATTTTAAGTCACAGTGAGAATGGGACACAACAGGCTAACAACTGCTAAAAATACTAATTGTAAACTGTTACACCAGCCTGGTCTAAACGTGGGTAAATAAGAAGAGCTGTCGTTAGTTTAATGTTTCTCTTCTCTCTTTGTAAAGAGGTATGTTGTGATGGCAGCATCCAATTGCTTCTGTCTAGTGTTCAACTAGTTGATAAGTGGGTCCAGGTGAAAACTCCGGTGAAATGGGAGTGGAGCTGGGCCCAGGTGATGGATGATGTACCTTACAGCCTGTTGCCTTCCAATGGACATCAGCAGCCTCTGCGGTGCCATCAAAGGGTAATGTAGTTTGCAGTCACTTAGTGCCTGGTTATTTGTCTGGAGTCAGAGGAGACACACCTTGCAGAGAATGACGTGTTCTAAGAGGTCACATATGAGTAGGAGCTTAGCCAGCCTGGGCACATGGCCAAGGTAAAAGCAGGGCTTCACAGAGGCATCCTTCAGTGAAAGACAGAGGGGATGGCTCTGAAATTCTGGATTTGCAGTCTGGGAGCAGGGGTTGTTTTCCTTTCTTCTTTCTCCAAGCTCCCAGGGAAAACACTTTGTTTGTTGGGGCTGGTACTCCACCTAGCAGAATGAGTGAAATGTGCTTGCAAGGAGGTTAGTGCTGCTTTGTGAGCTAAAGGAACTGGCTTCTACATCTACGTTTCACATCTGTGGTTGTAATTAAGGTTTAAACACTGGCATGTAATTATCCACATTACTTAATTTGTAGCATGTTTATGGGCATGATTTTGGTCCAGCTAGCATTCTTGCAAACAATGTCTGGGCACAATTGATTTTTTGGATAGCATTAGCCTAGGATTGTTCTAAGGAAGCAGTATGAACTGAAGGAACCACTTTGAGGAGGGGATAGTTTAATCTTGTTTACACAGGCTTGCCTGCTGCTTGCCTTTGGGGTCAGAGAACAGACCTGTGCCTTTTTTACTTACCTGTACAGATGTAGATCCTGGGCTTGATTTGGCAGGTCTGTGTAGGGATCTAGGGCTCAGACTCAGACACATAGGTGAAAAAAAAATCGGTTGAAGCCCTTCAAACATTTCTGTAGCATTTATAGCTTCAGAATTTGATCAGGTAACCTGTATCAGCTCACACATGGTGACATTTTCCAGCAATTAATAAATTTCCAAGCCTGATCATTTTCCTGGAGCTGAAAGCAGTACCTTGATTAGTTGTGAGCCATACAAAAATGTTCAGACTCTGTGAGCTGCAATCATTCCCCATGGTCAATGGAAATTCCGAGTGCTGAAATGTAAAAAAAAAAAAGATCAATCTATTGGATTAGCACCTCCCCGACCTATCATCCAACATTTATGTTAATGAAAATTGACAAGCTGCTTTAACCCAAGGACGTGTTTGCTTTTACGTAACTTGCAAATAGTGCAAACGCATGTTAGGAGTGCAGCGGAGAAAAGGAAGAGTCTATTTCTGGATCTCTAATTCTTTGAAAAGTTCTGCCAGTGCCATCTGTGGTTTGTGCATTGGGATTTCAAAACTCGGCAGTGCTGATAGGGATAGCTTTCTTCTCTGTTGACCATCTGTCACAGGTGCAGGAACCAGAACACCTTATTAATTCTATAGATTAAAACTTCAGTTGGACTGGCATGCTGGTTTATTACTGTCTGCTTGGGCCCATGTTTCTGAACAAACTATATCCAGTTGAGCCAGCTTTTTTTGCCTTTTTTTTTTTTTTTTTGACATTCAGAAATGAGTTTGTGAATCTCAGTTGTGTCTCTGTAAAAGAGAAGGGAAAATGTTCCATTAGGTTCTCATTGATTTATGAAGCAGAAACGTTTGCAGGAAGAAGTCTTGAACAGCTTGTTTGTTCAGCTCAGCAGCAGGGACAGCCTGCAGATGATTAGTTCCGCTCGTGCCCATATGTGTCATGACAGTAAATACTGATTATTACAAAAGGTTTTGTGGGAGATGAGGCTAATTGAGCAAAAGTTAAAAACAAATGTATACTGATTGTTTTAAAGTGTGTAAATAACAAGGGGTCTGGTTCGTGTTTGCGTTATTGCTTTTAAAGGGAGCAAAATTATGCAAATGCATGCAAAAGTCTCTCCAGAGTGTTATTGGTTATCATGTGTCACAGCTTTCCATTTTAACGAGCTGTCTCTTTAAGCCAAGACTTAAGGACCAGATTTCCAAAAGTGCTATATACTAGAGAGGCCTTGAGAATGTGACAGATTCATTTCACGGTGCTTTGAGGTTTCAAAATTGTGGATTTATTCCATTATGGGACTAAAATCAAATGTGTTCCAATTCTTTTATTAAAATGGATGGCTGGGAAGAATGCGTTTGTCACCTCTGTACAGGTCTAGTCCCAGTTTCCACTTCAGACTATTGTTCTCCATCTTTCCAGAATGTCCTGAGTCAAAAGAGATAGGATTTCTTAGAGAAATGTTTCTTTTCATGATTGCTGTGGTATAGTAAGCAAACAACTGCTTTTTAAGTTGCCATTTCAGTCATCATACAAACCGTGCAAGCTTAGGTATGTATGTAATTGCTACGAGTGCTTACAATGCACAGGAAATACCTGATTTTTAATCTTTCGATCAAGGCCTCAGAATGGAGACTGAAATGCATAAACTGTAGAATTTTCCATTTAAAAGTTTAATGGTTTTATTAAGTATAACTACTACTGCACTGTTGTTAACAATTAGTCTTTATCAAGGGCTGAAATACTTGGTAGGAAGTGATATTAACCTTTGCCTTCCCTCTGTAATTCTTGGTAGTTACCATTGCCTTTGTGATAAGGCGAGATCCTCATCTTAGTATACTTCGGGAGGATGTCTGCAGCACAAACAGGCGAGAAGTGTAACATGTTGCCTCTGAAAAAATCTTTTGTGCACACATTATCTTGGATACTATCTTCAGAAATAGGTTAAAAGCTGTTTTTTACTGAGGAACCTTGGGGATCTGAGTGTATATATCCTCCTGCACCCTCCTTTAAGCAGCAAAGTTGGCTTGTGTTACTCTGCTTCAGAATTTAGAGGAAAACATAGAGGTAATGTCTGCCTGAGTTTGTGGATAGGTGCATCAAGTTGTTCAGAGATGTATTCCTCCCTTTTCTCCATGAACCTAACCAGAGATTTTAAAGACCAATAATAATACTGGTAAAAGTCAACTTTAATTATTTCATTGTGACTCATTGCTGATCTGGCTGAATGACGGGTTGCAAAAAAACTGATAGCTTTTTAATAAAGCTATGAAATGTTAACAGATGGGTTAAGGGTCTGTGGTTTTAGTGGCTAGAATGTAGTAGCCACTTATATAATGGCTATGAATATGTATTAGCTCTACAAAAAATTATTACAGCTCTTCCTTTAAAAAAAACAATAATGAAGTGTCCCCTGTAGCTCTGTTTAATCATATTCAAGAAAAAAAAATCAAACTAAATGAGTACAAAGTAGAGTTATTCGGGTGAGCAGACAAATGCAGTGTTTATTTTATAACAGAAAACTGGAGGCACTTGCCTTGTTCAATCCAGAAAGAAAAATGAAAGGGCGAGGGGTAAATGTCTGTTATCTGAAAGTACAGAAAGTTACAGAATAGGCCAGATACCTGGAAGAAAAATTAGCTGTTGATTCCAAAGTACTACCTCTGGTGGAGAGCAAAGGGTTCTCTGGAATATTTCTAAACGCTGTGTTGGATTGTTTTGCTTGTTTCTGATGGAAGAATCTAATGATTCATTTTTTTGAAAAGTGTGAGAAAAGTTTGCTAGAAGCTTTCTGGCACATTTGCAAATTCTTTAAAAAAATTACAAGTAGTTCAACAAACACCTTTTTTGTGAGCCTTATTAGAAACCTCTTTCAGAAATGAGAGCTAAGTTTTTCATTCCCAGAAGGCTTTCCTCCCAAATTCCCCATGATTCACTTCTTCAACTGTGTTCAATATTTGGCCAAGAGACTTCCAGCAGAATTTTTCTGTTTGAAGAGGCAAGATGACTACAGAGGAAGATAGGACTTTTTGGTGAAGGGATGTTTGACTGTGGAACTCTCTTGTGTGGGAGATCAGATGAATATTTGTCTTTTATCATCTTAAAAGCATGAGATAAAACTCAGTTTTCACTCCTCTTCCCCTCTGCTTAGTATGTGATTGAGTGGTAGGGAAAGTCCACAAGTGTATAGCAACACACAAGGGTGAAGCAGAAAAAACTTCATACTCTGCTAAAGACTAATTTCTAACTATGCTCCAAGATATGATGATTGATGCAGTTACATATTACCATTTTATAATTGATATTTCTGAAATGTTGCTTTTTACCATGAGTGAACTGATTCCTGTATATTAAAAAAAGATTTAATTATCAGCTATGCTTTCCCTCAATTTCAAAGAATCAAACTTTGTGTCCCAGCTATTTTTAGTGATTTAAGGTGGAACATTTTACATTTTTTACTTACTGTAGTCTAACAACTAATTAATCTGTTTGTTTGTCTGCCAGTGGCTATTGAGGGAATTTCCTTTTTTTTTTTGTTGTGTCTAGATAATCATAGGATCATAGAATATCTCAAGTTGGAAGAGACCCATAAGGATCCTGCTTCTCCCACGACTAAGAGCATTGTCCAGATGCTCCTTGAACTCTGACAAGCTTGGTGCCAATAAAAGTTGCATCCCTTTATATTCGCCCACTTTGAATTGCATAAGCCAATTATTGGCTTTATACCATGCCTGTACACATGCTGACAATTATTTCCCTTCTTTCTTGCACTGCCTACCCCCTTTTCTAGAAAGGTTTAGGAATGCCACTCTTCTATCTATCCTTTCTACAGAATATTGAGTTCAATAACAAGTAAGCCAAGTTACACAAAGCTGTCAGTAGGGAATATGTCTCAGTAAAAAACGTGGGTACTAAGCAGGCTGCTTGCTGAATTTCCTCTGTCTCTCAGACATAGTTAGGTTGTTTCAGGGTTGTGGTACACTAGCAAAACAGCTTAGAAAAAGCTTTGATGCCTGTTGCTGTTCCACAGAAAAACAGTTCAGTTGGCAAAACTGTCATACGGCACTTTGTATTGACCATTTAATGATATTAGTCTTCCTTTAAGGAAAAAGCTTGTGCTGTTTATGTTTTGGTTGAAGATTCTTTCTTTACTGTAACTAACCTAACCACTTTGGGGAAAAAAGTGATACACCTTAACTGTTAGCAAAAGTCCCCAACTTTTTGGGGGAGGAGGTGGTAGGGAGACTAGAAAGGTGTTGAATTTCCCATGCAGAGCTTTTTTTTAAAAAAAATCCTCCTTCTTAGGAATAAAGGCATTCCAAAAAGCACGAACTACCAATTTTTTTCACAAAGGCAGATTCTTCAGAAGGTGAAGCACAATGAACTCTTCTTTAATACTTTGTGCTCTGTCAACTTTCCTGGTAACTTATATATGACAATTTATGTCATGTATGAAACCCATAGGAAAGAGTTTATTCCAGCTTCTGAATACCTAGTGTAAAACTGTAAAGCGGATGCTGCTGTCAACCCTCAGCCAAACACATGTACACCACCATCTCCTCTTCACCTCTGCTGTAGTCTTCATCCAGCCTTTCAGTTTGTTTTATTGCTGCATCAGTTTTTTCTGTTATCCATTCAATTCATAATTTCTAGACTCCTGTGTGCCAAGCATGTTACTGTTCATTTTCTTGCAAATTCAATTTCACTCATAGTGTAAACATGTCTTGACTAATGTAATCCTCTAGGAAGTTCTCAGAATATCACTCCTAAAATAAAGATAAGTTTAATAACTGAAACCCTTGGGTGTTGTGCAGAAAATACTTAGTGTTTATAAAGCACCTAACAGGTAATTAACTGCTAATGTGTCTATTTACAGCCCTAGAGATAGACTAGTTACAATAAATAAAGAAGTAGTTGTCTATTCCCAGCATAGTTTGGTTTTATCTTTTTTTTGTTGTTTTTTTTTTTAAACTGAGGTTAAGTGTGTACCTTCTGTGCGTCTGTGCTTCAAGTGCTGTCCTTCAGATTGGTCAGTTATTCCAACTGTTGGAAAGGCCACAAAGACTCACATCTCATGGGGTTTTGAAGTACTAAAAATTCTGTTATTGCCCATTGCAAAGGTTATATGAATCTTTGAGAGCACAGTGAATTTTCCTTTATGCAACAGCCTCAGTGATTTCACATCATTACTTGAATATAATCTGGAAAAGTATCTTTTTCCTTCCTTCCATTCTTGTTCTTCCTGCTCTTAATTATTGTTCTTTAATGTTGGTTTAACTTGTAATGATACAGTATCCAAGAGAGACTTCCAAACTATAAAATAAAACTGTCCCGTGTTATGTTTGACAGGATTAATTGCATTTGGGAGAAAAATTGAACGTGACTCCACAGTATACTTCTAAATTTCAGTAATGGATCAATGCATGGTTACTGAAGCTTATTCCTTCCAGACAGAGATATACTTGGAGGTTATATTGACATATGCTTTATAGTAAGTGTGGGGAGGAAATGCAAGAGGGAAGTACTCATGTTCACCATACTGTAGAAATAATTAATTCAACTGAGCATCATTATCACTGAAAAGTCCCAACTGTCTTCAAATGGTATGTCCCAGTGCAGCATCTCTTTATACTTTTCAGCCTTTGTTCAATCTGAGTGGTTAACTTTCCAGTAATACTACTACTACTGTGCTTATGAACTGAATAATCAATCTGAGAGTTGAAACATTACATAATAATTAAGCATCTCATCCAGCAACAGGACATCTGTGCTCAGTGATCTCTGCTGGGATCCAATGGCTGGATCAATTAAATGGTTTGCAACTAAATTCTGCTATCTCTGAGTTGCTGTTATCTTCAATGGTGAGGTTTATAGTTTGTTTAGGGTTTTTTTCTGAGTTGTGAGAAAATGATGAACTGAGAGGTTATAAAGAAATGAATTTCCAAGGTTTATTAGCATGCTTGCACTGTTTTAGCTACTCCTAGCTAACAGCTTCTGTGGTAGAAGTTAATGTAGTCACACCTATTTCTGACTTGTATCCATATTCTTTTTAAATTGCTGCAAATTACACACAGCTCAGTATTGGCAAAGTGTTGTGCAGAGGCCATCTGTGTGCTTGATACACCATATTGGCTACAAGATCAAATGAACTAAAGCAATAAAATAAATCCTGTAAGGTACCTCTTTGTTCAGCTCAAACCATAGAAATCAACCGTGTCACATATGCAACTTTTCAGCCCAAGCAAAATATCTGTCTGTGTCCAGGGTGGAGCTTTAACTCTAACACAATGCTTAATAATAGAAACAATTGTGTTTCATTGTGGGAAATAGCTCAATTCAAACAGCTCCTGCAAAACAGGCTAAAAGAGTATAGGCTATTTATACGTGCAAGTACAATAAAATATAAGACTCAGCTGGTTTGAGCATCAGCTTTCATTCTATTTTTTGCATCGCCCTTGTAGGATTAAGAACCTCCCGACTCAATTTCAGGAATAGCTCTGGAAACGTAAAGTGTTCTAAAAAACTTTAGCTGATTTCTATGTCGATTCATCAGTACCTGAGGCAATTGCTTTCCATAATATCCATCCTTCACTAAAAATAGTTTCCCATCCAGAAATACACTAATATGTATTAGTGTCTAATCATGTGTAATCAAGAGTAAACTGATACTTCCGAGTAATCCAATTGGTACTCACTGGAATCACAGAACCATTTAGGTTGGAAAAGACCTTTAAGATCATCAAGTTCAACTGTAAACCTAACGCTGCCAAGTCTACCACTAAACCATGTCCCTAAGTGCCATCTTAGTCTACTTTGAATAGGAACCATGTACAGCTCTTCAGTAGTACTGAAAAAAAAAAAAAAAGTAATACCTTTGCATCAACACTTTCCACAATGAATGTAGTAAGTTTTTTGAAGACTCAAATAGTTTTCTAGTCATCTTTTGAAGTCAGTTCTAGGCTAATTTTATTTTATAGGTGTAGAAAGCTATTGTGAATCCAAGAGTTAGCATCAAGACAATCTATATGCATCAGTCCAAAAACCTGGAGTAACAAGGAGATGCATTTCACGTGGCTCTGTGTAGGCATAGAGAAGTAACTGCCTGGGGACAAGTTCACCACCTCCTTCATTCTCTATGAAAACATATTTCTGTCTTTGTTTCTCTTTTGTCCTTTCTCCATTTCCCTGCCTGCTGCCCTTACTCTTCTAGCCTCTAATTACTCTACCAAACGTCTTCTCTGGTCCACTTATCCTTTGTGCTCAGTCTACTCCCTGTGCTGGTTCTTTTCCTGTCAGACACTTATTTGAGAGAGCAGGAGGTGATGACTGTAAAAGAGAGCCGTGTACCTCTGATGCACGGCAGCGATGGGAAGAGCCAGAGTACAGAGGGTGGTGGGGTCCTGTGCCGCGGCAGTGAGGTGTGTGACGGCCAAAGGGCACTCCGGTGGCGTGCATGCACTGGGTGTATAGAAACATTGTCATGCGGGAAGTTGTCAGGGACATTGGGTAGGGTGGGCTGCTAGAGGGGAAGGAGCATGAAGTCTGTTAATGCGGGTTGATGTATGGCCAGCCAAAGCTACTAGAAAGTAATAATAGCTTCTTATTAGAAAAAAGAAAAATCCCTCTTGGTCAAGTGGAGTAGGTGGAGAGATTAAGACTGTGCAATACCACTCTAAATAATATTTCTTTATTTTATAGAACACTTTATTAACATTCAATATTAGGTCAATATTATGCCAAAGGGAAAAAGTGCACTCCTGGTAATTACTGTCCTATAAACCTAAATGCTAAAGTTAATGGGGAAGTGTTTAACAAGAAGTCAGTAAGAGTCTAAGCCAATTTAAATTTCTTTTTCTTAAGAAAACGAATACTGGAAACTCAGAATGCCAATATTCACTGAATTTGTACACTTCAGGTGAATTGTTTGTCCCGTTACAGAAAGGGGCAGTAGTCAGCGTGCTTTTGGACAAATATATTTTAAAGTAGTGACTAAGAAATAGATCTCAAATCACACTCAATTTATAGCCCCTTGTATAATCCATTGCTTCCTATGAGTGATCATTCATTAATAATCAACAAGGAAAACAAATTAATCAGTATATTAATGTAATTACACAAAAGAGGGCATGCATATGTTGTTTTGATTTACACAAGATTAATGCATTTTTTGAGATGTTTTAATAAGAAGAAATATTACAGTTAAGGGATTATTTAATTGAACTCCTTCATCAGTACATTATTAAGAGCATTATGTTTTATTTCAAAATACTTCAATATGTATTCTCAATTAGCAAATTCTACACGCTATACAAAATTAAAACACTGAGGATGTGATATTTGTATGTTACATACTCTCAGTGTAGAACACAACCGTTACATTAGGAAGCTTATTCCCCACTATATCACTTCTTATTTCTGTATTGCATTTCACATTGTTTAATAACAGATTCACAGGCTGTTTTTCAACTGAAATTTTATATTCCTTTTTATACAGCCTTTGTTAATCCATTGGGTGTAGATGTCTTCCATCTGATGGTAATCCTCTATTTAATTTTTAGAAAAGCTATACTGGAGGAAGATGGTTTCCAATCAAACTGCAACACCTCTGAAAATGAGTTGTTGTGGTGGGTTGACCCTGGCTGGGCACCAGGTGCCCACCAAAGCCGCTCTGTCACTGCCCTCCTCAGCTGGACGGGGGGAAAAAATATAACAAAAGGCTCGTGGGTTGAGATAAGGACAGTTTAATAAAGTGAAAGCAAAGGTCGTGCGCGAAAGCAAAGAAAAAACAAATTATGTTATTCCCATCAGCAGGCGATGTCTGGCCACTGCCTGGGAAGCAGGGCTTCAGTACGCATAGCGGTTGCTCCAGAAGACGAAAATGCCCCCCTTCCATCTCCCTTTACTTAGCTTTTATATCTGAGCTGACATCGTACAGTATGGAATATCTGTTTCATTAGTTTAGGGCAGCTGTCCTGGTTATGTCCCCTCCCAAGATCTTGCCCAGCCCCAGCCTGCCAAAGAGGGGGACAAAAATGTTGGGGAGACAGCCTTGATGCTGTGCCAGCACTGCTCAGCAGTAGCCAAAGCACTGGTGTGCTATCAACACCTTTCTAGCTACCAATGCAGAGCACGGCACTATGAGGGCTGCTACGGGGAGAATTAACTCTGTCTCAGCCAGACCCAATACAGCAAAGTTTTGCACTTTACATTTTCAGTTTAATTGTGTTGTTTTCTGAGAGAATCAGCTCCAGTCATGTGTTGTAGCTGATCATAGGTAATGTCCTGCGTCATGGTCCCTTTGGATCTCTCAACTTTATAGGACAATGTACTCTGTAAATTAAACTTTATTTTGTGAGCTTATTAGGAAAGAAAACAAACACGACATCCAAGGTCTCAATTCCCTTTGTACAGAGTACTCTAATGTGTGAATTCACTACTTCATCACTTCATTCATGAGGTTTCTAATACACAAGTCCTCTCATCAGCAACTTGCAACTCATGCATCTTTGAGCAAAATAGTTACCTAGCTGACAGTGAGAGTGCTAATCCTTCCTCCCCCGTCATGGTGTACGTGTCCCTTGTATCACACTGGGAAGCAGAAAAGCCTTGGCATTCCAGCTGCTGTTGGATCTGCTTCAAAAACTTTTTGGATAAGCTGATGCGTTCATACCTTCCAGCTTAGCTGTTTGGTCTATACCTTTTCCATTAGTTAGCAGATTCTGAAGAAGCTGCCAGACAATCAGTATGCAAGGATTATAGCTGCAGGAGACAGCAAGCTGCAGGTGATATTGGCTGCATAATGACCTTTAGCCCTTTCTGGCCACTGTGTCCTGCCATGTGTTACCCTTGCTTGGACCTAATGGCACTGCTCCCAGAATACATCAGCCCTTAGCATGAGCTGCGTGCTAGCTGAAATCTGAGCAGGAGTTGAGTGACCAGTCACACTCCTGCCACATGATTTCCAAATTCTTGTTTATGTAACAAATCCAACCACTAGGAAATGCAGCTGGTTTTGCAGTATGTTCTTTATGCAAAAGAAAGCCTTCTGGGCCCAAGAACTCGAGTGCATTTGTCTTGGCTTCTTTTTCAAACCACACATCACAACATCACAATTCTTTTTTCCTCAGATCACTTTTTTTTTTTAATCTATTAAAAAATCAGGTATTTTAAATAAAATTATTCAATTTTTAGAATCTGGTTTCCTAGAGTATTTCATAATCCTATAAGCCTATTAGAATAAAGTTGCCCATGGAGTTAAATTGTTATAAAACTCCAGACTAAAAGATCTGCTCATGAAGACAAATGTCAGAGAACTTTAAGAGGCTGCTAGGCAGACTTATCTCTCAAAATGTTAAAGATGTCCCATACCACCATCAGAAAATTAAAAATCATTAGTCATAATTACAAGAGATGTAAGCAGTCATACGGTAAAATACTTCTAGGCATTGATTAAGACAGATAATGTCATTGACTTTGTAGGCCACATAGGAAAGAAACGGGAGCTTCTGCTGTCTTTCAAGTTGTACTCAGCCTAACTTTTACTCTGGGAAGCCAAGAAGATGATATCAGCTTTTCCTTCAGTTGAATGAGCAAATGAAAATTAATTGAAGCCATGGATCTGATTTCCTTCTTCCCTGTATACCTTTATTGCAGATGCCAAGCAATCCATTATCCCACATGTTCTATGTCAGTTTAATACACAATTTTGTCAAAGTCCTGCAAACAATCAAGGCATAAGCAACATGCAGGGATAATCCCAGAGAAGACATGAGATTTGTTCTTTAATTATGAAATCTGTGGGTTGGTTTTGGTCATGTGGGGTTTTTTGGTGTTTGTTTGGTTTTGTGTTTTTTTGTAAAGTCATTCTCTCCTTGATGCAAAGCCATACAAAAGAAAGTATTTGAGTAAGACGGCTGTACAAGTAGGAGCTAGAAGTAGGGTATTGTGTGTCCAGCAGGAAGGTAAAATCTGATTATCTCTCTAAGGTAAATACACAGCTCATAATACTATAGCAGTGAAAGTTATCTTGATGTTATGCCTGCATTACCACCCTGAGGAAGGAAACATGGTTGAAAAGACGTATAAAGATACTGAGTTGGCCAAGATTTACACATTGCATTTATGCTAGAGAAGGGAATTGACCACAGGTTTCCCTGAGTTTCAGATACTCCCCTGGCCCTGATAAATCTTTCCTCCAGACCTCAGTTTCCTCTGTCTTTCTGCAGTAAAAAGAAGGATGAGTTAGTTATGTTTTCCTAAACTATCAGTAGGAACTTTGAGGATTCACAACTGCAGATTAAAATTGTGCACACTGAAAAGGGAACTGAGAAGGTCACAGGTTTTGCAACTATAAAGAAAGAGACCATGTGAAGGATAAAAAAGCTTCCAGAGTGCTCTTCAATATATGTTACTTTGATATTTCACTACTTTACTTTTCATACACAAATGTTAGTCACATGGGATTTCTCGGTGATATTTAATAAGGGAATTCCACCCCAAGTAGTTTAATTCAAACTACTTCATTTCATTTTCAAAACTTTAGAATATAAGCTTTCAGTTGTAGCTGTTCATGGATTTGTATGCTTTCTTAGCAAATTTAAAGATAACCATAGTATTTATGAATAGCTTCAACTGCTGCCAGATTTTTTTCTCACTTTATAATCAATATTAGCAGTAGATTTACATTTCATTTTCTAGTATAGTGATCTACACCTATCTCTTTTTGTGCTTGATCTTCTATTCATTTGGAAGAGAGTGTCCTTCAAAAAGCAGCTTCAAAGTCTACAAAATGCCACTGGCATGGGGACAAGATTTAACAAGCTGTACCTTTGAGCAAGGAATTCAGACGGACTGAAAATTTCACCTTTTTGAATGCATAAAGAGAAAATGCAAGGGAAAGCCAGCTGTACACCTTACAAAATAGTATCATTCAATCAGAACAGATATTTCATCAAAATTTCTGTGTTGCCTTCTGTAAATTGGGAAAGTAAAGGCATATTTTTTATAAAAAATATTCTCCAGAATGCTTTTTAAGCTTAAAAGTAAAGTAGTTCCATATGTACAGTAGTACCACCCACAGAAAACTGTATTAAAAGAAAAGTATTAAAATTGCCATGTCAGGCACTCAAAAGTGCCAAGTAAATTTGCCTGTGGCAAAAGTAACTGTCTGATGCTTCAAATACAGTTTGTTGTACAATATGTATAAGCAGTATAAAACTGTTTCCTCAGGCAAGCTTTGAGTATTTGACTTCTAAGTCTCAGTATTCATCTACTTATTTAGGTATATAGTTTCCAAGGGTATATTGCCTTTCTATGACACTAGCTATGACTTGTCCATTTGTTTAGAGCTTCTACACCTGTTATATAGATTTCTGCTGATGTTGTATGCTAATGAAGAAACCAAGGAGATAGTCATCCCATGGATGGGCTCTAGGTGGAACAGGGTACATACATAATTACATAAATTTATATATATATCTCATTCTTATGTAATTATATATCTAATTCTTTGCTCAAAATGGAAGTTTTAAGACTCACCTCAGCTTGCATTTGGACTGATACTGTCCCAGGACTGGGTCTTGTCTGTCCTGAGCATGATTTTCAAAACTTGCTGTTCCCTTGATTGCAGCCATTTTAATACTGAGGGTAAGCTGGTGCTCAGCTCTTTACTCAGTCACACTATCCTAGCCTATGGTGAATTTATGTCAAGTACTTTCATTCTTGAATTGTTACAGGTTGCTTTTGTTGTGAATTTTCTCTGCTTTTTCCGCTTTTCATTCCACCCTTCCCAATTTATCTCTGGAGAGCAACTAGCTCTCAGTCATGGTAGCACTTATCAGTCATTTCAAAAGTTACTGAAGGACTCCTTAAGTTAACAAAAAACCCAGAGTCTGTGGAGCTTTAAATCCAGTAAGCAAAAATCAAGAGAAAGGGCCTGCCTGTTGTCTGTGTTGGCACACACATTTTTTCTGTAGCAATATGCTGAAGGCATTTGTCAGGTATTTGCAATCAATTAGAAATATTTGCAATTAGTTGGTTTTACAGATAGATCTTAAAGGTTGGTTTCTGTAACTGAAATGTAAAATCTGTAATTCTGGACTCAGTTCTTTTGTCATCCATTGTAGTGGGTCAGAGACTTAATGTCGGAGCAGGATCACAGAAGAAGTGACAACATATTTCTCCAGTAGATTTCACAGATATTTGATGACTGCAGAAGTGTACTAAGGCTTCAAGTGTTGAGTTTCTGGACTCAACCTCTGGATGACCATATGCTCTGTTGTGGACAAACCTTCTGCTCATTACCCTTTGACTTCTTGTCTCTCCAGTGCTCATTTCTTCCTCATTCCTGGCTCCCTTCTCACACATAAGAGTTCCCAATCTCCTAATCTTTGTTTCTCTCTATAGTCTTGACAGTAATTAAAGAGTTGTGCCTTCTTGTGAGTTTTGTTTACTTACTCTTTTGACTGTTTAAGAAACAACAACCAACAACACTCTTTTATCTCTGTATCACTTTGAATGGTATTTTGTAGGGTCCTTGTGCTTCTTTGTTTCATGGAGTTTAATAACTAAAAACTCAAGAGTGGAAATTTAATAGCACATCGGCTGCTGCGTGAGTTAGTGTAGCTGTCTGCCTTTTGCATTATACTATCATTTCAATTAATGTGACATAAACCTTTTTTTTAGGTATCTCTGTATTCAAGTGCACTGGAACAGCACGGACAACAGGATGAACTAGAGTTCTCTCAAAGAGACAATGAGATGAACACTGTATAAGTCTAAGTGAGCATTCAGCTAAATTCTGTTACAATACAGTCAACAGACTGACACACGAAGTATCAACAAACCCTATGAAGTCCTGGAAAAATTAGAGCACTGTTAGAAATGACAGGTTCAAATTTCATGCCTGCCAGCAGAACAAGGAAGAGGAGCCAGGAGAGCAGGAGGGTTTGAATTTCATATTTAGCTGACATCTCTAAAACTGGAGTGTGTACATGTCAATGGTAATTTTTCTATGAAGAATTGTTTGTAGTCCACATATTTACATAATACAGACAGAACTAAATTAAATTCTACTCTGTATGTGTGTCTTTCCTAAACTAGGAAGGTCTGACTCAACCTAGACGGACATTTCTAAGATTTAGAAAATTATTAAGAGCAAAATATAAGGTGGTGGAATTAAATTCTCAGTTGCCTCCAACATCCATTATATAGTACGCACAAATGAAGGATGGTGTTTACAGTATCTTCTTTATGAGGCAATTTCTGTTCGTGTACAGGGTCCTCTTAAAATAGGTGTGGGAGCAAATGATCTGCGTATACTCTATGTGGGGGATTCTGCTGTGTTAAAGAACCAATGTGATGATTATATGTTTAGAAAACAGTCAAGCTGGATAGGGTCGCACTCTTCAAAATCTACTATCTGCAGTTTTGTTTGTTAGTACCTCAGGAAAGATTTCAGGAAAGATTTTCCCCAAGACACCCAGAGATGGTTGCAAAGTGATCATAATACTTCCACCCTGCATTTCATGCTGACGCACAGGAGTAATAAAAGTTCAGAAGGAAACGTGGAATAAAGCCAGAAGTTTTGTGTCAGTGTGGGGAAAAAGAGGTTGTGCCATAGCTGTGAGTGGGGAGGAAAGAAAGGAAACAATCAGTGAAGGTAAAGGTATTAAAATAAGTGAGTCTGCAGAATGAAAGATCTTTTTGAAAATTAGGAGATGAAGAACATTAGGGGAACAGCTTAGTGGTATATGAGTTCAAAAATCCTGAGGCTTGCAAAGCTAAGTAAATGCTAAATTCAGAAAGGAGGTTTCAGTAGGTTTTTTCTGAGCTTCAGTGTTGTGCTATTTTTGGAAGAAAATAGATAAAAGGTGGTTATGTTGGCATATGAAATGTTATCCCTTTGGGAAGAAGGGACCTGAATTAATTGCACATTTCCTCCCCTTCTCCCTTTTTATGTACAGTTGGATTGCAGAGAGCATTGATCTTAAAAGACCTGGGTAAAACATGAATACATAATATTCCTGTGTAAGTACATTGTGTAGTTTCTGTAGCTGGCTGTCATATATAGCAGTTTTAAGTTTTAAACATGCTAAAATCATACAGGGTTAGAAGAAGAGCTGTGAAGATTATGGAAGTTCTATTTCTCAAGAAGCATTCTCAAAAAAAAATCTCAAAGCAAATAAAACTTGCATATTTTTAAATGGCAAAATGGAAAGCTAAAAAAAATCATTCTATTAGAGTTGACTGAATGTTTCATATTTATTTTCTTTTTATATGTTGTTCCGTTGGCCACAGCTGGCAAGATCTTTTGGGGGTTTTTTTCTTGTTTCTTGTCAATTAATTTTCGCATCCTGTGGGAAGAAGCTTTTAAAGAGAACAAAGTGGATTCTGAGCAAACTGTTAAATCCTTTACATTTTATCTTAATTACTCTACAAATCTAGTTAAATGGTCAAGAGGAAAATCCCAACTTTGCATAACTTTCATTAGAATTTTTCATTTTTTGTGAACTGGCCTGAACTTTGGGGACTAATGGAATGGTTGGCTTTCTAAAGAGGTGTCTGTTGGTTTGAAGACGTTGCCAGAAAGAAACAATAATTATCAAAGTAAATGTCAACTGGTGTCTTTCTCTTCAAAGATTTTAAACTAGAATATGTTTTATGCTTTATTTTTTCTGTAGTGCTAAACATGGAAACCTTCAACTTCAAAGTGAGGTTTTGGTATTCCCTTCCATACTGCCGGAGGCTGTTTTGCCCCTCGAAGGTTGCCTGGCAGAACTTCAGTGTGTTGCTGAGTATACTGTGCACCATGTGGACCCAGCTGTTTGCTGCTTCTACAGTCCGCTGTAGACTAATCATCACTTTGAGAAGTGTTTGCTGTCTTTGCTGCTTCCAGATATAAAACTGAGGTGCCAGGAGTTCATCAAGTCATTTAACTTCAGTGTATTTTCAAACAACTGTGCCAATGCTGGCAGAAAAGGGAGATCTCATGTCCAGGAAATTAACATTACTGGTGGCAGGCTTATGCAGTAAGTGTAAAGTCAGTGCAGTAACAAGCTTCTAACAAAAAATATGTGCAGGTGTTTACCATGTTTATATATAAGAAAGACTGTAAATACTGATTACATAGCTTGAAAATGCCTCTTGTATTTGCAAATCATCAGTCAATATACTTGGCAATCTTCAATCAATCCAAAAATCCTTGAATTGACTTGAGTAGTTATCCTATCTATAATGGTAGTGTGCTGTAAAGGTCAGTCATGGAAATATTTAAAATAAAAACTTCCTTTCTCCTTTTTCTGCAGTCCATTATGAGGAAATGGACCTCCAAAGCATGGCATCTTGGAGCACTGTTATACAGGTGAAACACTTATTTTGTCTGTGAAGCTCCACAGTAGTTACATAGGGCAGCTAGGTCAGCTGTTGAAGAATGTTATGGAAGTTCTTCACCCAAAATTCAATGAACGTTAATAGATATCGTTATTTCAGTTTATCTTCCTGAGGAACATTTTGTGTATGAGGTGCACTAAGCAAAATATCAGATTCAACTATTTTTCATGAGCAAGCCAAAATACTCTGCCTGACCCAGGAGAGGTCATGACTTCTCAAAACATTTGTGAAATGGCTTCAACTTTTCTGTTTCTATCTTGGTGTCTCCATGTAGGCTCATAATTATTTAATGCTCTTGCTGAAAGCTCTTCTAAGCAATTTGAACGTTATGCCCTCTATTTGCACACGCAGCCAGTCAGGTGTCACTTCAATATCTGAACTTTGAATCCAGAGACTGAATGTTCTGTGAAGTTGTCTGCTGATTTCCTGCATGTATTGTTCTGTCTCCAGACACTTACTGGCTTTCTAGCAACTGTCTCTGCCAAAATTCAGTTTGAACACCTCTGCTCTTAGGTAGAACTAGACTTCAACTTTTGAGAGCCTTGGATATGAAGGTTTAGACCTGTGCAATAGGTCTCTTAGTTTCTTCCCCTAAAGCTCTGCTTTTATTAGAAATGCTGTCTTTTTTTTTTCTTCTCCTTTTTCTGTTCAGGTTTCTATGTCTGGCACCTGAAAACCTCTACACAGAACTTGCAAAACTGCTCTGCTTTCCAGGGATACTGTGATGTGCAACATGCCAGTTCCCATTGATGGCTCAGTTTGTGTGAGCATGCAGCAGCTGTGGCGCTTTCATCAACATTTGCCATAAAATTGGAAAACCCAGACATAAGCACCATCTGGCTGTGCAAGGTACTCTTATAAGCTGGGCAGTTCCTAAGTAGCTCGGTCACTGTAGATATATGCCAAAAGATCTGTGCTTTAGAAAGCACTGGGGTTACTGAAGAAGAGCTAAATAGCTTATGTCCAAGGCAGTCTTTTGTGATACTAACTTAAGTACACATTTAATTTTAAACATGAGTGCTCTGGTTATCTTTTTATATGATGCATTAATACTTTGCTAAAATAGGAAGCATACAAGAAAAGTTTAGCCGGAATGTAGTTCTGTGCTGAAAAGTCCTTGTCAACAAAGGTAACTTGCATTCATTCAGTAAATTAACTCATAGATGTTTATTATAATAATAATAGGCTTGAAAAGACATCCTGTGGTCAGGGTGAAGGTTTTTCTGCTTTTGACATCATCATAGTGCACTACAGGGGAGTAGCAGATGCTCTGCAGCTATTCCTTACCGTGCTCTGTCTGCTGTTTAAATGTATTTATCAATAACTCACTGCCTGGGTAACTGAAATATTTCTAATATAGATCAGTTGATAGATGTTCTCATTACAAAAAGCTGCAGGCCATGTCATTATCATCATCTTCTTTCTTCTTTCCAGCATTACTAAGTGCGTTGGTTTGCTATGCATATGTATATGTTTGGGGGAGAGGAGTGTTCTGCTCAGCAATACCTTTTATCAGTTCATGTTCCTGATGATATGCCCCTCCTTTCTTTTCCTTTTCTTCTTTTAGATTGTGATAGTGCAGCAGAATTCTAATTAAATTACATTTAGGACAGTAGATCTAGACAGAGATTGTTTGATAGAGAATTGTGTTAAGAGACTGTGTCCTTGAATACAACGATGATAGATTTACTTTTTCTCCTGGTATTACTCAAATTGGAATACAAAGCTATAAGGCTAAATCTGATTTCTTAAAGATGCTAGCTAAGATAGCTAGCTGAATGCTGATGTAAAAATTCTTCATGAATGTTTGCTCACATTTCAAACAGCTGGTCTTGTTGCTGCGGGGTTTGTCTGGCTTTTTATTTTTTTTAAATATGGGGGCTTTATCCTTTGTATGTGCTGTTTATGAGCATTTGTAAGAATAGCTGCACTTTTTAAGAATGCGTATACTGCTATGCATACAAAGAAGGTTCATTATTTATTGTTGACTATTATTCTAAATAACGTTTAAGTCAACCGAGCCAGAAAATAAAACAATATCATTTTGCCGATAATACTTCCTCAGTAATGAGTACTGCTTACTCTTAACATGCTAAGACCTACCCACCCATATATTCTTCTACAATCAATACAGGCAGAACAATTCTGTGTTGAGTACAGAGAAAGCCTGCAGAGAAATGAATTTGAAATGACCAGCTTGCAAGGAATTCGTTAGCTCAAAGTTGTTGTCCAGGTTAATTTGTGGACAGGTTTTTGTAGTTCAATAGAACAATAGCTAGAGATCCTAGTATCTTAGTATTAAAGCAATATCTTAGTATGAAAGCAATATGGCCACTTGACATTTCAGGAGAGAGGGAGTTTGGCAGAACCAGAAGTCTGCAAACAATCAAGGAGGAGGAAAGAGTGGAACAACATCTTCTGGAATACTCTTAAAATCTACCAAGATTGGTAAGGACCCGATTCTTTCAGAGGGTTTGAACAACCCAGCTTCCTGTTAAATTCAGTTTCCTTTCTTAAAGAATGTCAGGCCTTTATTACTTCTTTGACTTGAAGGGAAGTTCAGATAAAACATAAAGGTTTTAGGATATCTTTTTCTACGTGCATCTTTGAAACACCAAACCCGCTGGAGTTTGTTACATAATTTTTACATTTGTAAGCCCATCAGTAGTAATGAATTTTACCCCAAACTGGTGAATTTCCGTATAGATTAATATAAGCTATTTGAAAACAGTTATTTGAAACTTGCCAACCAAAAAGGAAATGTGTTTAAAATTTTCGTAAACTGATGTCCTTTCTAAATAATTTAAATCTATAATCATAAAATCCAATGACTTCTGCTAGCTCTTGCTCCTCTCTAGCTTTTGTTTGATTCTTGTCAAGTCTTATTAAGCCATTTCAGTTGCTCAATCATTGTTTTATACTTAAGCTTAGCAGTAAGACCTAATTCTGTGTTTTGGCAAAGTTCCAGCTTCATATTCTTGAGGCAAACAAGCACTGCTTATACTAAGGCTCTGTGGCACTGATTTAAATTAGTGTGTCTTCAGCAGGTCAATAACCTTTACACACATAAGTTCCTCTCAAGTAGTGATATAAAAAATGACCACAAAAAGTAATTTATTTCTTTTTAAACATAAAAAATTAAATCCGGGGGTGGGGGGCGGGGAACCAGGTTTGACATCTCTTGTTAAAGATTAGGTCAAGGTTCCTGGAACAGTAAATCCTGACTGTCTTTTTCTTAAATCAGGGTAAACGCACAGAAAATATAATATACATGAAATAACTCAAAACTGTATAGTGAAAGCAATAACATTAAGAATTCACCTTTTATTGCTTTGCTGTACTTCTTGCCCTGAGATACAAGTCAGCCTGTAGAAAGCACTAGTAACTGATAAATACCTCCAAAGCTTCTGATGAAAGCACTTTGCTACTATTTACAATTTCAAAATTGCCAATAATGCTAAAGCAGAAAGAGAACAAGCTATGGATAAAGGGGCAGATTTTTTTCTACAGAATTTTTGTTTTATTTTTGCATTTAAAACCTCAGCTCTGGGAATTGCATGGATCTCTGCACCTATTTAAAAACATAAGGGTGATTTCAGATGACTTGTGGGAAAAGAATGGAACTATTAACTTTCCAAGCTAAAATGCCAAAATATTTAAACCCCTAATTCTTGATATTGTTTAAATATAAAACATTTGAAATAATTTCATAAGCTTTGAATCCATTGCAGTGCAATAATACTTTTAGCCCTGCAGAACCAATATTAACAATAAAAGGTTTACTGTAGCTGTGCCTCAGACATTATGACACTTTCAGCTACATCCTTTCCTGTAGAATTGCTATGTAAATGGCTTTTTCGTGTCATGGATGATGATGTTTTCAGAAATGACAAGGATATATAGGCCATACTTTTAGAGATATGGGTTTACCATTTCATACTGTACAAAATGGTAGAGCATATTGGTTTGTTTGCTTTGCTGTGTTGCTTGTTTGCTGTACAGGGCTGATCCCAAGCCAAGCCTGAGATGTAAGAAAAAACCCCAGCTTTCCCTGCCTTACAGGAGGCACTGTGGAATAACTACAAATATAGAACTTGTAAAGAAGGACTGGCAGAAAGCATCACTCCTGAAAGAACACAAGAGAACTTGGTTTTGCAGTTTTTTTCTACTTTCCCCACTCAGCAGTGGTGTGTTTCCTTTAGAAAGCTGCAGTATATGTGACTTCAGTATTCTAATATAACATAGATTTAAAATACCTGCTATCTTTTGACATACTGTAAGGAAGAGAGAGAACACCTGATCCTCGTGACCTGTCTGGGACCTCATGACCAGTTTTGTAGTCACATTGAGTGAAATTTTTTTAAGCTTATCTGCTAGCTATACAAGCAACTTAAAATCTGTCTTGCGATTCATGATCAGGTCATAAATGTAACAGCATGAAGCATACAAATGAAATCTTTTGAGTTTCGGATATGAAATAAAAATAACTTTTCCTGATCACTAAAGAAGATTAAATCCCTAGAGAACCAACCTCCTCTATATTCCCTACAACGCTTTGCTGATACAGGCCATTGCCTGCAGGAAGCAATGAACTCTCAAAAACTTTTGCATATGTTACTGATCAGCAACCACTCTATGCTGCTTATGTTAGAGAAAATTATAATAATACAACTACATTTGCAATTTTGCAGTACAAATTTGTAACCTACGTATACCAACATTATATGAATAATAACTTTCAACTTAAACATCTCAGATTCTAGCGGTAGTGCACGTGAAAAGAAAGAGAAGTGTCATGAATGAAATCAGCCCCAGATTTTGTCAATTTACTGATTAGAGCTCCCCATCTGAGCAGGGTTGAGGAGCACTGATTCAGATCACTGACTACAATTTGGATGAGTGGGCTGGTGTCAAAATCAGTTACCATTCTGTCCAAATCACTACAAAGCTGGAGACTTGAATGTGTGAAAAATTATCAGGTTTTAGATATGATAGATGTCTGTCCTGTGCAGTCACTCTTGAGTGGGTTGAGTTTTTCTTACTTTAGCATGAAAATAAAAAAAAAAAAGAAATTAAAATAAACTTTTTATGGCATTGATACATGAAGTAATCATGAAAGAAATTGTGCGGTGTCTTGGGATAGAGTAAATTTGTTTCTGTGCTGGTTGTGCTGAATTTCTTTACTTTTTTTTTTATATATATATATTAATTAATCAAAGAGCAAAGGGCTTCTGGAGGCTACATCTCAAAAATCCAAGGAACAGCTCACACACCCTTTCTTACATCCGGGTTGGGTTTTTTTTCAGTCTTCATGTAAAGCTCCCCAGAAGCTAAACATGACAAATCTTGCAAGAAGCTTGTAAACCAATATTTCTCATGACATCTAATTTGCGAACTTCTGCTGCTATGTTTTATATGGCCTGTATGTGGAGGAAAACAGCCTCAGGCCAGATGCCAGGATGAGTCTAATTAAGATACAAAATGAAATGTTAAGAGTTCTTGAGGAGTAGAGGAGAGGAAAAAGGAAATAACAGAATCTCCTGCACTGCCATGTGTTGCATCACTGCCCAATAACAGGGCTGCTTTTCCCTATCTCTTGTGAAGGGCAAATGAGTTATGGTATGTCATTGCTTTTGGGGATTAAGCAGAGGCATATCACAGAGGGTAGCTCTATGAGGTAGTCTTTCACTGTGAGAGCAGGAAACATGCAGAACTATTCAGGACATTTCAGCTTGGTATGACTTCTAGAGCTAGTAGTACAGCCTCACAAACATATCAAGATGCTAGATTAGGAAACTGAAAGGCTTTAAAGTTTAAATTTAAATCTTAATAATATGTTTCTAACTGTTACTGCATTACCGTAACTGTTTTACAAACACACATTTCCTTTAATCCTTTCATCTTGCCCAAGACAGTTCTTAGTAATCTGACAAACTCTGTGGACAGGTAAATCCATTATGGCAGACTGTACTAGGCAGCTATTTGAGTGTTTACTATGCAGAGAGTTGTGGACTTCCAGAAAGCCTGTAGAGCAACTCACCATTGTGCTGCTGAGGCCCAGTCATACATGAGCATGACATCCTTCCCAAATATGAGGTGACTTTTGTCATTAGGAAGAGTCCTGTTGGCTAGCAGAAAGAAAATATGAAAGGAGACCAAAACTTTGACTCTTCAGAAGCTGCTGACACGCCATTGTCCAGGTACAGCATATTTAAAATTTTTTAAGGTCATTGGCCTGGATAAAAAAATGCAAAAAAGATCATGACTTTGAAGCCTAGTGATTACAGTAATTGTGAGAAAGTGTTCACATCTTGCTGGACTGACTATTTAGTATATTAGCCAAGGGCTGTTTAATGTATAATAACTGAAAATTTATTGGAGCAAAGACTGCAACTCAGCTCCCTGGTGAATGTCCTATCACAAGACTAGATAGTCGGGATCACTCATGTCTCTCCAACCCTCTCAGTCCATCAAATCATTAATTGTTCTCTACAAAGTCAAGTAGCTTCAAGCCTCCTCTCATCACAGGGTATGGTCTGAACACAGCTTCTGTTGTAATCCATCTTGAATTCCTTTTTGGCATAGCACAAATCTATTGTGGGGAGAGTTATTAATCCATGATAGCCTAAATTCTGGAGTCTAACATACTTCACAGGAAATTTGGAGCTGGGGTTGGAGTGGGGAGGCTGACTCTTAGGAGCTGAAGCGTGAATTAAGGTCATCATTTAAGTGCACACAGGCTGTGTGTCCCCCCAGAGTTAGACGTTTAAGTGGAGTTGTAGTTGTGAATATAAAAATGGGTGTTCCTAAAGTACCTGGTACTAGAGTAAAGAGTACTAGGCTGGACTTCAAGTCTGAGGATTTTTTTTAATGGTCTCATTCCTTGGTCCTCAAAACAGAAAAAAAACCCTTTTCCTATCATGAGAATGTGTAAAATTTGCTGCTAACATCAGTGGCAGCTGGTTTGGATCCCGTTTTAATCCTGTTGAAAACAATAACAAAATTTCACTGAGTTACACGACATAGGGTGGATGCAAAGCGTGCGCATCCTTGCAGACACACTATGTAGTTCATCTGTACTGGTGCTCAGCATTGCCCCATGACTGGTGTATGTCCCACTAAGGAGTCATTACTAGCTTATCGAGGTGCCAGTTAAAGGTGCCTTAGATAACCTTTTTCATTCTTCTTCTTATTACCATTATTATTAATATTTTATATCAGCTTTTAATACTAATTCAAGAAATGCCTGGCATAATCCAGAAAGAAAATTATAGTATTTGAATTGTATAAGGGCCTGGGTTTCATGGATTAGGACAAGACTGACTGATAAAAAATCAATTTGTATACATGGTGAGCTTCTACCTGGACTGAGGGAAAGCTCTTTTCTTTTGACAACTGGTGTCAGTGTTAGTTTGCACAAAGCATTTTGGCCTCTAGCAGCCAAAATGTTGTTTTCCTCTTGTGCCAGACCCCTGTGATTGCAACAGTGTGCAACTGTCACTGTGAGAAACACAGAGAACAGAGAGTCACACTTGTCTTCTGAGTGCCAAGTTGGCAACTAACTTTGTTTGGCTCGTGAGCATATTCCTGACAGCACGTGAGAGCCAGCTCCGAGCCGAGATGGCACCTGCAGTGCGCAGAGAGCCAACTGCTATTAAGAAATGAACAGAGGTGTGCTCTACGTTTTTAAGTATACTTTGGCTAATTGGAGTTTTTTTCCTCCATTAAGCGCTCACAGAAAAGGCGCCTACTTTAACATGTGGCATAGGTTATAAGGGGCTTATTGCTTAACTTGGCCTCAGTGATGACAGCAAATCAAACAGTTTATGATGTATATGAAAATTAACAAAAAGCCAGGAAACTGAGAGGATTAGGTTACCCAAATTTGGAGTTATTGTGAGAAAAGACTCAGGCTGATAGATAGTCCTACTAGGCAGCTCATCTTAGGATCTTTATTTGCTTTCTGCCACACTCACTTTCCCTGGGAATTTTACTTTTTTAAAGCAATTGTCACATATGCCTCATTCCCTTGTAATGACGGCATACTATAAAAACAAGTATTTCACAAATTGCAAAGTTACCAGTTCCCTTTGTAACCAGTTTTACATAAAGGCAGAAAATAAACAAAAAGTAAAAATAATTGTTTGGATGAAATAATACCCAATATTCCTTAATAACTATCCAAGTTCCTTCCCTATAGTTACAAAGCAACTTTCTGTAAGTCACTTCTTGGATTCTCTCTAAGTGAAAATCTTTCATCCATATGCCCTTGGTTTCTGAAGTCCAGGACTGGGTCCAGACTGATTACAAACTTGGGCTCCGGTCCCATGGACCACTTAATTGGCTGTTTAAGACATGAATAATGTCATCTGAGAGGTATACAAAATCAGGGATTATAACAAGACGAAACAAGCTGAATTCATGCCATATAGAGAGACATGTAAATCTGGGCTAAAGCCATAAAGAATTGTCCATCTCTAATTCTGTAGTACCTAAATAGGTGCCTGTCACCTGCACTCCTAGATTTAAGTTTCTGACACAAAGGGCCAAGTAATGGGAAATATGCTTACAGTTTTCTGGCATAGGTGCCAAAAGCTAATACAATTCTAACTCAGATTTGGAGCTTTTAAGCACTAATCCTGTTTTAGCTTGTCTCACCACCAACAGAAGTGGCTGAAACACCATGGCTCTGTTGCTCCTTTACCACTCCTGTGACTGCAGGATGGCAGAATATCCCTTGCAGCACTCTGTGTCTGACATCGTTACCATGCAGCTTATTCCTTCTCTCATCTTCTTCTCAAAGAAAGAATTATAAATAAAGGCAGTGCTTTCCTTTGGTAGGTTTTAGATGATCTGCTTCTATTCTTAGGGGTAAAACATGTTTCTCTGGTTTGAAGAAGGCAGGTAAAATGGGCTTGGAACATGAGAGAGCTTTGTAGTGATCACCACAGCTTTGTGGCAGTTTTTAATGCTCGAGGGCAGATTCATTTAAGAGTTTTGGACAGTCTCTCTGTGAGACTTACTCTGATGATAGAAATCTCTATTGCATTATGCGGTGGCAGCTCTGGGACTCAAGTCCCAGATGTTGTGGGTTCTCTTAGATGTTCTGGGCTTGGCCCGGATCCTGCTAGGTTAAACGATCTTGTTTATGGGCAAGATTCTTCTACACAGAAAAATATCAGTAATAGTAATAATACAATTAAAATGGTAGCACACACACTTTCTTAGTTTCTATCCCCTTTGAGGGTTATACTCACCCTCCCGTTCTTTCCGTGGAAGCACACAGTTGGAGAGGTTAACAACATAAGTCATCAGCATCTGGAGTCCTTCATTGGGAGAAATATGATGTTGATGCTGCTGGTATCTTCTTCCACCCCTGAGATCCACTTGAGGTCATTTTCACATGTGCTAACATGCTTTTACACTTCATTGCTCTGCAGCTCCATGTTAGATCCAAATTTACTATATATGACCTATGGCCTTCATGTATGTTAGATTCTACTTCTTTGTTCTGTTACCCGAACAACCAGTTTTGCCTAGCTGCAGCTCTGCATTTCTTTAACTGACTGCTGGCAAGTTGTTTATAGCTATGGGGTTTCTACTGCAAGCCTGTGCCTCATCTCTTCTCATCCCATGCTTGTACACCTGTGTGCCACATCTTTTGTCTCCGCTGCTCAGTGGAGAGCTGCTGTTGTACCTGGCCTGTATTTCTCTACACTACATCGTTGTGTTAGAGTTGCAAGTATCTCCTTATACATAGAACAACTGCTTGTTCCTGCTGTCTCTAGAAAAATGTGGTCATACCACACAAAGATAAACAAAAGCAAACCAAATTAGCTGTAGACACCTGGTCAACTAGAGAAATTGCTGTCACAGCTAAAACAAGTAAAATCCAGTCGCAGGCAGGTCACGAAGAGTTCAGGCAGAGCAAGTCTGACAAACCTCAGTCCTGAGGCCTTACAAATTTAGTGCAAAGCTTGTAGCCTATTACTGTCAATGGCAGTACTGTATTATAGGGCTACGTGATTACAAGCTTCACTCCGTTATTGTGTAATACAGCCATGAAAAAAATACCTGGAGTCCATACCATAGCACTTCATCAGTCTCAGTCCAAAGTCCCTGTGACATTACCTCTCAGGGAAGTATGCGTAATTTGTACCAAGTTTGATGATAACAGAAAATACATTTTTAAAGCAGAAGCTTGTGAAGATTTTTGTGACAATCACATAAGAATCCATCTAGAATAGTGAATTTAAAAGGAATATTTAATGTGTGTGTTCCAAATATGGCACTACATCTTCAGAGGATGCACGGAAAGTGTCTGTCACTTTGCATCAGAAAAGTGTGTGATCTTCCAGTTTATTCTCTATTATTTATTTAGTGAATTAAGAGCAGTATCTGTGTGTTTCCATTACAGAGGTAATAAATTTTCTGTCCCGTGAGAGTTTTTGAGATTCCATTTTTTTTTTCCAAATCATAGCTGAATATAAACAAAATTTAAAGTAATGTTCAACGTGCAACAGATATAAGATATTTGGGGGGATAATTAAATTATTTACCTTTGATAATTTTAAAATACTTAATCTCATTTTACTTTCTAAGATTTTTTAGTTTTATGTGGTTTTAGTTTCAAAGGTAAAGATTAATTTGACTTTAATTAAATATCAAAATTGTCTAAGTGGAATGTTTCTAAACTTTAATAAAATAAAGATGTTGTGAAGTAAGGAGGTAAGTAAAAACTAACCATGTTTCACCAGCAGTTGCTTTTAATGATTCAAAGAATTTCTGATCAGGTTCGTTTACTTGCAAACACTTTGACAATAAACAGTGTTCAAAATCAGAATGTCTGCTGTCTTTTGAGTCTTTGAAAATCATCTGTTCTGTTGTAGATGCACCCCAGAAGCTCACCAACTGGAATTAAAGCAATAGGTGTTTTTTTCAAGAGAGATACTACCTGATCCAATTTCAGTCCCTTTTACAGAAGATACCCTACTAAGGTAAAATAAACAGAACTTGCAGTCAACTGTAGATATAGTATTCTGTACCATGTAAGGTTTGAGTCACTGCTGAGATGACTAGGGTAATAGCATTGATTTCATTAGAAATACTCAAGAATAGAAGTGGAAAAATACAACAACCCAATGCTTTTAGTTGAATAAGTTTGAAATTTTATTGAATAATTTCTTCTGTACCTGGACTCCTCAAAAAATGAGTGTCTAACTCTTCAGCAGGTGAGCCATTGCACTTTAGTGGATATTAATGATTCTTTTCCCATTTTACACCACTTTAGGACAATCGGTTGGACCAAATGTAAAAGAAACGACAAAGTCTTGTCTTGGGAAGGACAAAGTAATAAAATGACAGCTAGGATGAAAAGTGACAACAAAGGGATAACTGTTCTTAGTTAGACTTTTAATACTGTTGGCTCTTAAAGCTTTTTTTTTCCTTTGGATGAAATTTCAAATAAAATCTCTAACTGCTTGATTTCAACCAAGTTCTGACTATGCTGCAAGAACAACCATTTTGATAGTTGAAAGTAGTTGAAGCGTTCATTAATTGTCATCGTTTGACACTTCTATTTCATGCAAAATAGCCTTTTACTAAACAGTACGTGCTAAGAAATCTCCACAAACTCTTAAGCTCTTATTTTAAAAGATGATGTGTTTCCTTTCATATATGTTATTATAAAGTATAACAAAAAGGTTTAAAATAAATCACCTTCTTAATGGGCTACACTTACTGGATTTCATATCCTCAGTGTAATGTTAATATTTCATCAACTAGAACTATTGGAGTTCTATGTTTGAATCAACTTTGCTATTAAGGCAGGTCATTATAAACACAAAGGGAAATTGTTCCTCTTGAGTAAGTGTACAGCAGGAGGATTTTATAAAGGAGGATTATAGGGAGAAAGTAAAAGGAGGTAAGTTATTAAGAGCTAAAAGCAAGTGATCCTGATTAAAATTTCTGTTCTAAAGCGGAGGATTTAGTTATTAAGATTACATCCATATTTTCATCCAGAATGAGAAGTAGGATGTATCGTTTAGATGTGACTCATTTAGATTTATTTTTTTTAAACAGTCTTACCTCCTTTCTTTTTCTCATACATTGACTACTCTCTTTTTACTCTATTTGGAAAGTCATGTGCAAGAGTACTATGTGCAAGATTTGGGTAGTTTCCCCTTTTTATCATGGCACATAATGAACTATATTCTCAAAGAGAATATATCAGTTTTGAGCTATACTGTCAATACATTCTGGCTAATGTGGACACAGATTCACATTGCCAATTCATCAGAATACCTATATTCATGTCAAAATCCATGCACTTTCCTAAGCTGATCATTCATTGTTGCCAGTATTGTTTTACCATACAGTCACATATTTCTTTAAAGATCTGGCAGAGATACCACATCCTTCTGGTTGATAAGAGGGATGAACAGAAGAAAGGTATATAGCAGTCATCTCCCAGCACAGCACCAACTCTACAGCGGGTTCTGTGAGTTGATGTCTTGGTCACAGAGCCATTGGGAAGCGCCTTTTCACCTTAAGAGTCTAGAAGTGGGGGAGTGCAAGGCAGTTTTATATAACTATATATACGTGTGACCTGCTATCTGTTAAATGCTGAGAAAACTTGAGATTAGGCCTGGTATTAATCCTAGAGTTGAGATATCTGCATGTACTGAGAGGAGTGTTCATCTTCATTATTTCTGAGTCTATATTTCTTTTTCCTGTGATTTGTTCTTAATGCAACAGTGGATTTTCACTGTCGTTTCCTTTCTAGCAAGTTTGTCTTTTTATCACTTGATGGTACCCAGGCCTGGTGGCTGCTATTTTATGTCTCTTCTGTGGCTCTTTATCTCTACATTTTGAGAAAAGAAGAAAGACCCAAAACCCTGAGCCAGGGAACAGATTGACAGGCACTGCTGTTGTTGTCAGCCATTTTCAAACAGCACGGCAGGACAGCATTATTAGACTCGGGTCGACTGAAGTGATTGTGCCTTACCATCAGTCATTTCTTGACCTCTCCATTTTTTTTCTTGTCTCTTCTTTTATCAAAGCCTGGTGAATGACTGCAGCTCTATGATCTTCTCCCAATATGCTCTTGCAAAGTAGCTTGATATGTGTTCACTCTTCTGCTACTTCTTTCTCCTTTTGTTATGTGGTCTGCAGGTTTTTGTCTTGTTTCTTTTACTTTTCCTGCTTTTTGGAGTTCTAATTTTATGTAACTTTTTTCTTTCTCCATTTCCTTTGTATAGCAAACATGAGGAGCAGGTGGCCCTTTTTAGTACAACAGGACATAAGTCCTCAAGATGCAGCTTAGTAAAACAAGTAAAAAGCAGAAAGAAAAAAAAGCAAACAAACAACCCACCTGTATTTCCTCCCACACACTCCCACATCCCAAAGACTCACCTTGCAGACCTTGCTTATATATTTATGTGGAAGAAAGGCTGAACAATGAAAATGCAGGCCCATTGTTGAGTGTTGTGGGTGACTTGGTGACAGCGGATGCAGACAAGACTGAGGTCCTCTTTGCATCTTCACTAACAAGGTCTCTCAAGCCTCTGTGCTTAAGAGACCGGGTTCAGGGAGGAGAATAACTACCAGCAGTGGGTGAGGATCAAGTCAGGGATTAATTGCAAGGATTTGACCCACACAAGTCCTTGGGACCCAACGGGCTTCATCTGAGGTTTTTTGGGTTTTTTTTTAAATCTTCTTCCCTCGTCCAAAAAAATGCTGGTAATACTATGGTCTTAGAAACTTTTGTTAAACTCTGTAATAACAATTTACGAAAATAAAGGTCTTGAAGAACTACTTTGAATTGGCTAATAAAAACCCCAGTTCCTCTGGCACTCAAACATTACTGCTCTGTTTTTGTCATCTGAAGTGTTAAAACCAGGTTGAAATTGAAATTATTTTATGGCTCTTAATACAGAAGTGCTATGAGGGACTGGATTTCAGACAGGTCCTCTCCTGAGTAAACAGGAAAGAACTTCTTGTTTCTTTACCAGCTATGTACACAGAATTAGAAGCTGCTGTAGAACAGTAAATTGTCATGGGCAGGAAAAGTTCAGCATAAGAAACGGGTGCAAAAAGTCAGTGGAAGCACATTAATATTTCTCATATGTGTTAGAGAAAGAAACATTATTTTAATCCTTTTTTGTGTAACTAGAAAGACAGAGAAAAAAAAGCAGGACTTGTGTTTCTGTGTAGGGGCTGTGGGAGGAGAAATTTTTTTTCTGTTGCATCTTCCTTTCCCCTCTGTTGCCCCCATAGTTCACAGATGCATAAATCATGTTAACACATGTGCACAGCTGCTTTAGGTTTACAAACCTCTGGTATATGAGAACCTTGTTTTGGTGAAAATCTATAAACTCCATTGGAGCAAAACTAAAAAAATCCCAACAAACCCAAAACCTAAACCGAACCAAAACAAAATAAAAATAGTTAAATCCAACCAACAAAGGAACCCCAAACAATCTATTTTTTTTCTTCCAAGTGGGTTGATATAAGTGCATTTCAGTGGAATCTAACGGATGCTCAGAATCCAGTATTACACTGAATTTCCTCTTTAAAAAAAAAAAAAAAAAAAGCCTTGAAGTGTTAGATAACATAGAAAGGAAGAACCAGACCATTTTTCACTGTGTTTTATATCACTCTCATATTGACGATGATCTCCAAAAATTTTGGCTGACTCTCTAAAACTTCAAGTAAGAGACAACATGGTACCCATTTCCTACTCTGTGAAATCGTTCTCCTGAGTGTGTGCCATCCTATAATTGCATTAAGACTTGGTAGAATCATGAGAAAATTTATCCCTTCTGAATAGAATCCCTTTAGAAAGCGGTTACCAATACAACCCTCTACCAGCTTCAGCTGGTAAAGGAGAAATGAAAGATTATTGGGTGTAGAGTATCTGCATCCAGCTGCTAAACACTGTGGGGTCACCTGGACTGTTGACAAGACAGTCAAGTCCTGAGGTAGTGGTTTTCTTTTGGAACTGGAGAAATGCTAGATCTTTTGGACTTTATGGTACCCACCTAATCCAGTGCCTAGTAGCACATGCTCCTATTTCCCTTTCTTGCCATCTTCCCTTACTACTGATGGACACATTGCTTTAGACTTAGCTGCAAAAGGGAAAAAAGTAATTTCTGAGACTATGCCTGCAACGTTGGTGAGCATGAACTGGTATAAATTGATTTTGGTGCAGCCGTGCTAATTTTTTATTCAGGAGTTGGTCCTATATGCTGCTTAAAGACATTAGAGTAAAAGCTGTATCCTGTTACATGTACCATCTTTTACCATGGTTAGCTGATAGTGCTTGGCACCTTAGTATGTACAGAGGATTGGGCCATAAATCTTCTCATCTATGGGCACCTGTTCTGTAAAGGAAATTTGTATTCATCTTCTACCATAGTCTGCAATTATTAAGAGATTAATTATGCCAGAATTTTAAAATATAAAATTAGGTTTTAAAACCTAAAATCAATGGTTTATAGCTCAGAAATAGATGGCTTTTTGAATAGCTCCTCTGTAATTTTTTACACCCCAGAGAACTTCTTATTCTTAGAAGCATATTCAAAGCTTGGCCATAAACAAGAAGGTAAACTATATATTTGACCTTTGCAAAGCTCTGTTTAGGCAGTAGAAGCCCTTAAGTCCTCATGGCACCATCAGAACTTAGAAAATTTTAGCCTACCTAACAGAAAATTGACAGCTGTTTACTACCTTTTGAGTTCTTCATGCAACATAGATTTTCTGATGCCTCACAAGGGCTTCTTTTGTAGATAAAAACATAATTTCTGATTGAAAACACTGTTGCTGCCCTTAAAGCCATTCATAGATTGACAGCATTCTTTGAAAGTCCCATTTCAACCATTGGAACAGGCTGCCCAGGGAAGTGGTTGAGTCACCACCCCTGGAGGTATTTAAAAGACTAGACGTGGCACTTAGGGACATGGTTTATGGTGGACTTGGTAGTGTTAGGATAACGGTTCAATTTGATGATCTTAAGGGTCTTTTCCAACCTAAATGATTCTATGATTCATCTGGGTTGTATTTCAACAGACTTCAAGTTAAATATGCCAACACGATTCTGATCTCCCAGGATTATTACATTGTCTTTTCAAAGAAACTTTGGTCTTATGCATGATGTATAGAGACAGTCTTCTAGCCACTTGTCTAATAAGCAGCAGCTCCTGATTTAATTCACTGGAGCCATAAAAAAATGTAATTTAAATGTTGCTATATCATTCAGACATTCTTCTTTGTGCTCCTTCTGTCCTGCACAATAACTTCTCTTATGTAATATTTGGTTACTGTTTAACAAAGCATAGGTGGAAAAGGGACAGAGAAGAATCTGCAAGACATGCTGAAGAAGTTTCCATCGTTCTGAGCAACTACTAGGGATGTAAAAATCAGAGAGTGGCAAAGAAAATATTAGTATTACCTTTACTCAGAGTTAGAGGCCTCTGCTGTTTCTTTCACTTGATGATCAGCTCAGAGCCTTCTACCGTGCTTTAAAACTATGAGCAGAATAGCACATAAGCTGGAAGGCAGTCAGTGAGAATGACTGATAACTTCAAGGTACTCGCTCATTTACAGCTGTGGATTGTGGTTCCACAGCAAGTAAACTAGATCTGCAGTTCCCGAATCTGCCATCTCTCCCCTTCTTGATCAGTAAGCACGTGTTATTAGATAAAGGCTAGTGAGACTAAAAAGGCTGAACAAAACTGATGCTAATGCTGAACTGTACTTTGAATACTGACAACAAAAAGACCGAGGGAGTCTCTGGTACTATGACAGCTGCTTGCTTGGAAGACTGAAAGTGAGCAACAGGGTTAGTAAGCCTTTTAATCACATAGCTATAGTAACCAAACTGATTAATGAAAATTCTCTTCCACTTATATCAGAATTAATTGGGGTGAATATAATGGTTGTATATCACACTGCCATCTGGTGTCAAAAGACTGAGAAACAGAAGATTAAGGCCTGTTTTCTGAATATGCTTCCCCATGTGAACCAGTATCTCATTTACAGATAGAGTGAACATTTCTAACTACATAAGAGTTGATGGGACCCACGAATATTTCCAAATTTGGACATGCTTTTTATCTATATCATACTTATATGTGCTGCACTGCTCTTCCAAAATTTTTGGATTTCAGGGTGGTATATAACTCAGAAATTAGTAGAGTTCCTACTTTCATATAATGTGCCACAACAGTTCCTGGAACATTAGAGATTAGTAACTATGAATTATTATAAATTGTGCAATAAAGAGTACCTTTGACATTTCAAAAGCTTTTTTGAAAGTGAAAAGTTTGGGGTTTTTTTCTTCTGCAGTGATGCTCGCTAACATAGCAATATAAAGGACAAGGATTTCAAAGTTCTTTTTAAGGTGGCTTTTTCTTTCATGATATTGGAGTCCTAATTCCCTATTAATTTACATTAATGAGTCATTTCCATGACTATATCTGAAAATGCATACCTTGAAGGTAAAATAGTGCTGTGTCTGACTCAGTATAATGACTCACCTGTCTCCCTCCCACCTTGAATTCATTATGGGTACATTACTGGACATACAGCTGTATCGTATACGAGGTGTAAGCAGAACCTATCTCAAAGTATGTACTTGTGCATAGGCTACCTAGGAGTATGTGTATGGCTATTTTTATTGTAGTAGCTTGTGCATACTTGGCTATTTGCATTAAAATAGCATTATGTGGCCCCAGGGAAGACTGAAGTTCATTCCACTGACTGCAGCTTATGAAGATGCAGATACTGCCCCAAAACATTTTTGTATATATTTATGTACAGGTGCAGATGGTCATGCAGCTCTTTTGTCCCTGCTCGGAGACAAGCTGATGCAAGCTGGTTGTAATGTGAAGCGGTGCAATAAGGGCGATGCGTTGTGCTGAGCCTGAGCCCCAGACCAGCAGCCATAGTAGTGTGGTTGAACAGCTTCCAGCCACCTCTGTGCACGAGCAGAGCAGATGCACAGATGTTTGCAGCTGTCCACCTAGACATGGCCTCAAGGATGAGTTCTTCTATGTAATTTTGTAGCTGTAGTATTGTAGGCTAACATACTCAAATAGTAAGTGGTTTTAGCAGTTTAGTTTACTCTTAAAACCTGCTAAGACCAACTTGGATTGCTGTTCTCTTATAAACTAGTGATTGAGGCGATTCTGTCTCTTTTAAATGTGCACAATAGTAATAGCTATATAGCATACAATGTTATAGAAGTTTGTAATGGCTGTGTGCTTAGGCTAGAGGAAAGGAGATGAAGGGCTGGACCATGTAAGAACTTTCAACAACAAAAAGCTACTGAAAAAGGAAGGGAATAAACTGTTCTTCACTTCTCTGGGGAAAGTCATGATGGGCTTAAACTGCAGCAAAAGAGATTCAGACCTGACATTAATCACAGCTTTTTAATGGTAAGGATGGACAAACACTGTAACAGATTGGATAGGGGACTGGGAATCTCCTTCTTTTAGAGGTTATTACAGAGATGTTAGATAAATACCTCACGAGCACTTTTGAGATACAGTTGATCCTGCATTGGAGCAGAAGAAATGTACTGACTTACTGAGCTAACTTCTTTCATTCCAAATCTTCTAGGCTTTTGTGATTCACAGACCTAAAAGAAAGCAGATAGAATAGTCACTGATAAAGATTTACAGCTTGTGTCAATCTTACCTTATGAATCATACTCTTCTAGGAGAGATCTAAAGATCCATTTGTGATGGTAGAGTTACTGTCAATGAACTGAGATGCTCAGTCTGTTTTATATAGATTCGCATCACCCTCATCACCATCTGTGCACCTTCAAAAAGCCTGAAACATGTTCTCTGGCCAGATTGCCAGTCTTACTCAGCTTGTTTTTACCTTCCTGCTGCTGCCAAAGGTGAAAAGAAAGAAAAATAGAAGGATTGTGTAAAACTGAGTACTGCGTTTTATCAGAGGGGGAATTTGTTGCACTGTATTTATGTGCTGCATTCGCTATAATTTTGAAATTAATTTAACCACCGATACATAAAAAAGCTGGCGGTTATAGAAAATAGATCTGGTTGGGAAATTTGTGGTAAAGCAAGTTTTCAGCAAAAAATGCTTCTTGGACAGGACTGAAATATTTCACAGAACTAGATAGCTTTTAGCCTCCATGAATGTTTTCTACATGCTTGCCCACTGGAAATTAGGTCAGAAACTCTAATTTTCTAATGTTGTATGTTGACTAATCCAGTAGTGAATATTCCCTTGAAATAAGGTTACCAGTGCTTCAGGCGTAGCAGCCTTACTGTAAGAAGCCCTGACATGTGAATGACCTAGAATTCAGTGCTTTCTGGCTCCTTTTCATGGACTCAGCAGTCAATTTGGAAGTAAAGTACATGTTTGAACAGAATTCAAAGTGCATTACAACTGTGTATTAGAAATGCAAATGCCTAGTGGCTTTCAGAACACGTAGGACCAGATAGATATCAGATGAGCCAGGGTTTGGGGCTTCTTCACTCTAGCTCATAGGAAAGGAGCCCTACTTCTGTTGCTATGCTTTACATTTAAATTATTACCAAAGCAGGGAAGAAAAGCTTAAATTTTCGTGCATAGTGGTTGTGTTGACTTTAATATGCACATAACTTTTCACAGATTTTCTTACCTATTGAACTTCCCTTTTCCCTGCCATATGCACAGAACTACCTTTCTGCTCTGTAGCTGTGTCATGGTTTTCAAGTTGTGCCAGAAGGCAGAAACACTCTGAATGGCTTGCTCTCATTCTTAGCTTCACTTATATCTCCAAGCACCATATGTAAATAACGTCTTCTTAGCTTCTAGAGCAGCATCTTTAATCCGTCTTAGTGTTTTTATGCCACCTACAGGTCTCTTCAAAGTGCTGAATTCTGTAAATATTTTTTCATAGCAGGTTTGATGGCAGGAAGCTTTATTTTCAAATCAGTTTTCATTACTTTGTAAATTTATACACCACTTAAATAAACGTCTTTTTTGTAAATTGCTCATTATTTGTAAAATCCAGATCAGACTGGTTAACCCCTGACACTTTCTGCAGGAGGTAGAAATGAACGGACACCTGTAAAGTTGAAAGCAGACGACGTTTATTGCTAAAACACACACATATTTATAATCACATATTCTGCAAAGTCACTGTACACGCGCACAAGCATAAAATACGATTGGTTATATCAACTCTGTACATGCGCATAAACGTAAGACATAATTGGTTATACCAACTAAAACATGCAAAACTTGTCTCAGTCTAATTGGTCAAGATAAACTGCTGAATTGAGGTTCTTTGTGCCAAGTTCCCTTTATCGTGGAATGCGTGTTCTTCTAATTGGCATCTTTCTTTTTTTTGTCTTCTTGTTTATTCTGTTCAAGGTCTTCTAAAGGCGTCTGGAATGCTCTTGCGACCGTTAGCTAAATATGTGTCCACAATTCCCCCTTTTTTGTTTTTCGTCAATTAACACCTGCTGTATTGCCCTTTGCAAAGATCTATGAACACAATTAAACATGGTAAAAGCAACATTTTACCTAATAAAATACATAAGAATAAAAACCCCACCGATTTTTAACAAAGATACAAACCAACTCCTAAGTCCCCATCCCGCAGCTAAATGCTCTAAGTCAAAATAACAGCTTTCTTAATTGCGTTAAAGCTCTTGCAGCTCCTTCTTGCCTCTGCAGTTCTGTTATCTTGTTTATTAATTGCTCCACTGTCCAAGTTCCTCATGTCCGTTGTTTTTCTGGTGGTTCAAAGTCCGTTCATACTGCAGCTGTCACGTACTCCGGCCCACTCATGCTAACTGCGGCCTACTTATGCTAACTCTAAATAATCAGGCTCAAAGAAATGTCCCCCATTTTCCATGAAATCTCCCACACTTTCAATAATATTTTTGGCTTATTTTTTCAGTGCAGAATAATTTTGTGGTGTTTTATGATATAAGAAACCATGTCTTAAATCTTTATATCAACTATTCTGTTAATATAGTGTTTTTTCTAGAAAAAGTTAATTGTGAAACCTAAGGTTTCAGGAAAAAGAACTTCTAAAATGTGGTCCAATAAATATTATAAAAGTATCTATAATATCTATATACATATATCTATATCTATAACTATCTATATACATATTAAATGCTGTTTTTATTTAAAAATTAATAGAAAAAGAAGAATAGGCTACTTTTTCAAACAAAAATTTGATTAAAAAGAATAATTTCATATTTAAAGGGATACAGTAAACAAGTTTCCTTCAATATACTTTGCCTACCAAAATACCCCAGAGGCTAATTCTATACATGATCAGACAAGTTGTGGTGACAAGACCTAAGGTGGAAATACGGTATAAGGAAGCAGAGACATTTGTGACAACATGATTACATGCATTTCTTAAAAATGATATGGCCTTTCAATCATTTTGGGGCCGTGTACAGTTAAAGAATCCACTGGTGCCTTTAGCTGATGAGAATTCTATATGTCCTGTCAAGGACAAAACTTGTCTTAACTCTAAAAACCTCTTCAGCGAGGTTCATTGTGCTCCCTATAGATAAGGCAAACCACTTAACACTGACAAAAATGTCACAGGGTACTTGCAGACATTAGTACAAATAAATGAATGCATGAAAATCAAAATACAGGAGAAATGCAAGAGTAAGTATGAGTAGCTGACTCTTAGATGGAGATTAATCTATGTTATAAATATTCAAGTAAGGCATATTAGGATATAAAATATGGTTGAAAAGCATTTTTACTGAGAGATGCTCTTTCCTACAAGCCAGACATAATCTGTCTTTTTTTTCCTTGTGTTCTTCTACATGCAGGAAAATTCAGTCATGGAAATTTGTCTGTGAATACTTCACTTGTGGTTCAGCTACAGGTACAGTGACAAAAGCCATTTTACATGCACAGATGATTTGCGTTAAACGTGCTGCACAGAATGCCAACCATGGATGCAAGGTATATTTCCACTAAAAAAAGAAACTATGATGCACAATAAACCCCTGCTGTAGACAGAACCAATAGTTTTCTCTAAACATTCAAAACACTTCTTTAAGTCTCTTCTACCAATAAAAAAGTAACCTTAATTGTATTGTTGAATATTTCATTTTTTTACAAAACATAATGCCATTCCTATCTGATATCTGAGGGAGAAGTGTTGAAGTGACCTTGTTTCCCAGTAGACTTCTAAGTTTTCCAGCCAAGAGAAATGAGAGTTCAAAACTACAACTGCAGTTATGCAAACTATGACTAATCTGTTGCACAGATTGAATGAAATGATAGGTGAATGACTGACCAGTTCCTTGGGGTATTTTAGCTTTGAAAAGAGGCCAGCATGGTGCATGTTTACAGGATTGCCAAGGGAAAATGCAGAAGCAGGTAGGTTAATTGATTTGCCCAGGCAGCAGTGTGGTCTAATGTATTAAGTTTGGGCCTGGGCCTCAGAAGACACCTTCTGTCTCACAGAGGGTTTGTGAGACTTAATTAGGGCTTGCAGTTTCCTTTGAAAACAGTTTTCAGACATACAGTCCAGCTTCAGGTGTAAATATATATCTATAGCTGAAAGAAAGGGCAAGAAACTTAGGCAATGGAGTTTGTTCATTTAACACAATATAATTGTTTTTCCCAATTACTTAATTCTGTATTGACCTATTAGTTATTAGGGTCAATTAGGTATCAGGGTGACCTTCTTACAGTGTGTATCCTCATCACTAGTACATACACATTTATCCATATCAAAAAAAAAAAAATCCTGGGCTTCTTGCAGTTTCAGCTACGTAACGACTATATTTTACCATTTAAAACATTATATTGCTCAAAGAAGTGAGAATAATTCCCCAAAATAAAGAGAAAGCATAGAAAGAAAATACTATAAACTTAAGACTATCTTTAAAGAAGCTATTTTTCATGTATTGCTGCCAGTCCAAAGCTTTACTAGTTGAATCTTATTCATCAATAGCAATCTTCATTTTATTGATACAAAAGGACCTCAGAAACAGGAAACTGCTTGACTTGATGATCACTACTCTACTGCATTTTCAGATTTGTAAGCAAGAGGGAAGTGAGAAGGGAGCCACGAGCTGAGAGTGTCCATTTGCCATTCCCCATTATCAGAGCACTTTCTTGGACACACAGGCAGCTTCTAATAGAAACATGACCTGGAGCACTCTCAGAGCTGCCCTAACTTTAAATTACCCCATCAGTTTAATAGTCACCAGATCACCAAAATAATATGCAACCATATGCAAAATAACAGCCTAGGCGATAGAAGCAAGTGTTTGTTGTCTCTTTGAATGCTTTTTGAAAGAGTTTTTAATCTGCTCATGCCCATGCAGTCTACTGTATACAAAGGAATCAAATTGCTGCATTACCTTTACATTGTTTTTTTGTTTTCTACAAAATTTTACAGACAATTTGGTACCCTACAGATCCTTTCATCCTGGCTTACCTTAAGGTCTTCTGTTAGGGCAGTCTAGTGCAGCCAAGTTGAAAAACTTCAGTATCCCCTGATAGAAATGCTGGATATTAAGGGTAGAGGAAGCAACTGCCGGATTATGAAGAAAGTTCAACGATGCAATGCTACTAATCTTACTAACCTAACAGTGGACCAGCAGTTGAATATATGCACAAATCTACTTCAGTTGAATCAAGTATTGCTACCACCTGCAACCTTTCTGGTAATTTCTAGTAGTTTTTTCTACCACCTGTGTGCATGTTGCCTTTATGAAGTATTTTGAAGTTAAGGATTTGTAACACTTGGATTCCTTTTGCCTAAAAGGAAATTTGACTTTCGGAAATCGAGTTGTAGAAACTCTGAAGAGCATATGTAATTTTAGGAATCTAAGCAGCACCATAGACTATCATTGAAGCATCTTACGCTTATAAGAACATTCTGCCGTGTGATGTGTTCTTTGAAGGGGAGAATACTGTTAGCATAATCCTGCAAGAAGAAATATTTCTGTGAGTTGTTTGAACACCTGTGTAGCTAACATAGGATAGGAACAAAAAGGTAAGAACAGCCTCCTCTGACCTGGGAATCTGAATTAAAAAATGTTACAAATGAAGGACTGCCATCTGTCTATGTAGAGCAGAATAATCTAACACTTATTTGCCACTTTTAAGGTTGACTACTTGCGACCTGTGACCCAATTAGCTGTAGTGAAACGGTACATGGGAATCACACTGAATCACATCTGTAGCCCACTGAGTGTAATCTGAAACTCTGTATGAAGACAAAGGTCTTCTAGCATGCTCCAGGTAGCTAAAATGAGATACAGAAAAAACACATTTATCACATGCACACATACACACTTCATGATTGCAATCAGAGCCCTCACCAATAGACACACTACCCTGTTTAATTAATGACAGTTATGGTACGACATATCAATAGAATTCAATAATTCATTTGGGGGCCACAGCATGGATGAAAATAAGAGAAATCTGTAATCATGCTGAAAGAATTTAATGAATAGAAGAGCAAATATAACTTGCGTGGAGTCTTTTTTTGTGTGTGTTTGTAAATAGGATTCACTAGCACAAATGCGTTGAAAAGATTGCAGTCTTGCTCAGAGTATTTAATAACAAATTCTTGCTAAAAGCTTGTCAGGTCCATGCACCCATGTAAGGCTGGATCTAAAACACAATCTTTCCATGACAGACAGCTTTATATAAGGTTGTTTGCTGTTGTGGTTGGTTTTGGTTGGTTGTTTTTTTCCCCAGGGTGGTTAAATATCTTCTAAAAATACAGTCATATTTATAAGTTGTTTTACGTTGCTTATGAGTTTTAATTAACATTTCTGTGAATCAGGTTATGCGTCTTAGTATTACAGAAAGAAAACCACATTTTTTTGGTATGTGGTTATGAATATTGGGAGCTAACTCTGCAATTGTTTTTGTTAATGTAATAAACCACTGAAAGGAAGAAAATGCCTTTGATAATTTTCAGATAATTGCAAAATTAACAGTCTGCAATCTCCAGGGCTACTGCTACTGTCTAGTATCTTTCCTTGCCATTTTTTTTGTTTTACTGAATAGTAATACACATGCCTGACTAATAATGCCATGTGCTATATTGATTCAAGGTACTATAACTGCCAAGATGATTGAAATGCTGTCTCCAATGGTCCTTGACACCTCCTATATCCAGATTATGATTTGCATTTATTCCCATGGGATTTAGTGATTGTCTATATCTGTATGCCCTTTGAGACTGATGTACTTTAGATCTCTAAGTAGAAGAAATCTGTGTGGGTGATGAACCATTTTATTCATAGCCCAGTGGGAATCCATAAACATAATTTGTCCTTCGCTGTCAGTTTACTGGCTCCTAAGTACAACTTTCTATGGCTTCCTTCCAGGCCACAACATATTTTGTGAGAAAATTAAAAAGTAAAAAGCAATGAAGTTTGAAACATCAGTTTAAAAATCACATTCTGAATCAGGGTTGTAAATAATGTTCTGAAGTTCCCTACACCTTGGGTGTGCTGAAAAGAAGGAAGACTTTTGTCTTCTATTCTGCTGCAGCAGTCATCTGGAAATGTTGCAAGTGTTTGATGAGGCAGTAAATTCAGGTTCATATGAAATCAGTAGTTTTCTATTTTATATTTTGAATTCATTTCTGACTTGCTGTGTTTCTGTCAATTAATACACAGTTCTGGTTTCTGTTCCTCATGGTTGATTAAAGTAAGTTGATCAGTGAATGTCCTGTGTTGGTGAAGATTTGTCAATACCTTCAGAAGAAAGTGTTTGATTTATACATATATGTGTATGTATGTATGTGTATATATATACCTTTTTTTTTTTTTTGAGACATTACTTTACCACCTATTTCCCTATTACATTTAACAGCTCATGAAACAAATGGAACTAAAGTGCAAGTTGAACCATAGTATTTCTCAAGACTAGCAGAATTGTTTCCAGTGGACACTATTGGAAAGGGTAGGTTATTGCTAAGAGCATTCTCCATAAGATTTCAGATCAAGCTGTGTTACTATTGTTGATTTGTGATCTATTCTTAGACAAAGACCAAGCTTCTATATTATCAAGTCTTGGCCGCTTTTGATAAATTTTATAGCTAGAATTTTGTTACAGAGCTAGTCTCCCTAATAATTTTCACATTACTATGAAGTCAATATGAATTATGTTGAGTAATATGTATTGCCCTTTAGATATAAAGAGGTTTCTGAGTTTTTTTCAGTATGAGGCTATTAGGAAAATGACATGACTAAGCACGGTCTGCCCAGAAATACTGGTGTGTCTTTCATCTTGAAAAGATGCCCTGGTATCTTTTCATTGATAAAATCCCTCACATACAGGTTTCTTAAATATGTTGTTTGATTTTTTAAAAACTGGCTGTAGTGTAGCTTATTCTTACAAGACCTATATCTCACAAAAATTGTTCTAAATTGGGATAGAAATGATTGCATAAAACAAAACTGTCTAACAAAATCAGATTTTGTGAATTATTCCTACAAGATGCTTCCATTTGTGTAAAAATGCAGATGTCTGTTAGAAAGTTGGAAGCCATATGGATCCCAATCATGCATAACACGTGCTGAAAAATGTGTTTATACACAGGAACTTTGCTTAGAGGGCAGATTTTGTTCTTACTGTCTAGCACAGCAAAATTTAACTGACTTTGGTACTTTGCTCTACCTGCATAGATTTGTACTGACTTCAGCATGCATAAGTTGTGTCCTCCAGATCTGTACATTCAGTATCAAGATCTGTCCTGTGAATTTAGGAGAAAAATACATTCTTTTTCTGGAGAAAAAATACTTCAGTTTTAGCTAGTATAAGAAGGGGCAGATCATTGTGTCTATTTAGATGATGTTTGTACTCCTGCTCTTGCACCAGTTCCTTTCAAACCCTGAAAAATTTTCCACAGTATCAGCCAAAAGTGTTCTACAGAGGATATTCTTCCCTCTATTGCACCACATGGATTACATCCTCATTACATCATGGAGCATGTTGTTATTCAGGAACAATGCAATAGTCACACTTTGTAGCGTGATTACTGTTATATTTATAAAGGTTTAAAAATTGTGTTTTCTAGACATGAAAATTATTTGCTTGCAACATCTGTTCCTACATAAGAACATATTGCAGGTTGTTAATAATCTATTAACCCTGTAAAAACTGTAAAAATGGAACTGGATTTCATAGACTGCTAACAGTGCCTTTTAGGGTCAATTGCTTTAGTCTTTTCTTTGGTGCAGACTGTGTATTAATACAGTAAATTTGGGAATCGGGGTCTTCCCGTAAGAAGAATGTGGAGAAGTGCATAAGAATTCCAGCTTAACTCATGCTTCATATCAAGGATGTTGGTCATACCATGAGTTGGCTCACTGTTAATCAGAAATATCTGTCTATGAAAACTTAATATTGAAATGGATTTTTCAACCTTTACTCTGGCTGCTATGGGATAAAGTTATCTTTAATCTTATTAGAAAGATAAATACTACTGAAAATTACAGGTGATACTGACTTTCTAGCCAAAGCTTTGAGAACAAATGATATTAATAATAGCCTTGGATCAATCTGGATTAAGTTGATTTCAGTTTAAATTAAATTAAATGGATGCACTAATAAAAGTAAGTCTAACTGTTGCACTGAATTTCAAAAGACAAAGAATTATGAACTAGGGGGTGTAGATAGGGGAATGCATTAAGCTGCTCAAAAATATGAATGTGGCGGGGTCTTTATGTCTATAGAACTAGACCTATCAAAATGGATACCCTAAAAAAGGGATTTTGTGCAGAAATCTGTAGAAACAGCTTGAAGATCAGGGGATTCCTGTGCATCAGATAGGAATTCTATTTAACATACTGTGGTCCCAGTCCAGCGAATGGATTTAGATAGGCAGATACGGTCATACTGAACTATCTATCTTCACTGACTGGGTAGATGTAGTATTATGTGGGGCTAAAGAGATTTGCCATCCTGATTTGTTGCAGGTTTGAGTTCAAAAAGGAAAATTCAGCTGCCTTCTGAGCACTTCATTCACATTGTATACAGCTTGTTGCTTACCTAAGATGTAGGCTTTTGGGGATGGGGGGCAGCATTCTTTTCTAGACAGGGAAAAGTAGAAGGAACAGGCAACTTTGTAAAATATTCTCTAACCCAACATTTCAAGTGGTTTTTGTAATTATGTGTATTGTCTCGTCTATAAAACAAGTTCTGTAGGCATTATTTTGTGCAGCTTCCAAACTCATCGATATATTATGGATTTTCATTGTCAAGTGATTCTGTGGCTAAGACTCCAAGGAGGGTCAGGGGAGGAATCCATTTCTATCTGTAGCAATGAGTTGACTCTAAAATATACTCAAAGAGAATAACTTGAGGAACTCTATAGTCAAATCATATTTTCAAAATATTTTGTCCTCTGACTCAGTTTCACAATATTTTAAAAGTAGCTAGCTATCTAATAGTTTTTTGTTCTTAACTTTCAAACTTACCTGTTACCTTTTTTTTTTTTTTTTTGATAAAGGCAAAGTACCAAGAACTAATACTTTCCTTCGCATTTTGTATGCATAGCTGTATTTTCTGTGTAGTGATACTTGGTATTTTAATTCAAAGCAAGAGTACCCCTCAGTCTCTTTTGTCTGTCGTGATGTTTAGCTAAAGCTAGTGCTGATCCTTTCCTTGAAGCCTCCTACTGGAGTCCTCTGCGCTTGTGAGTGCAGGCATGATTGCTCCCAGAGGGTTCCTTCATACACTGGATGGTAGTGTGCTTTGAGAGGGGTGCCTCTTTTATGTATTCTATTCTCTTTCTGTTTAAATTAATTTCCTCTTTAAGTAAACACCTCAAACGGTGTGACACCTTTTCTTCTGTTGTTTCTGACACTGTATTTAAAGCTCCTTTTACTTCCCGACTCTTAAACAGTTACTGTGGTTTTATGTGTAATTTTCCCTCAGGCCAGGTTCTAGTATGAGACCATAAGCTTCTTGCATCCCCTGTATCTGTTTCTCTGTAGTATAAAGTGGTACAAAGATTTTATACAGGAATTAATTTTACAGAGAGGCAGTTTGGGAGCCTAAGTTTTTCATCAAAATACATTTTTCTCTCCCTGTGTTGGGTTGATCCCAGCCACCAGCTAAGTACTCACCTAGTTGCCCACTCACTGCCCCCACAGCAGAACAGGGGAGAGAATCAGAAGAGGGTCAAGACAAAGAGAGTTTAATAGGTGAAGGAAAGCTGCGTACACAAGCAAAGCAAAATAAGGAATTCATTCACGGCTTCTCATCAGCAGGCAGATGTCCAGCCACTCTCTGGGAAGCAGGGCCTCAGCATGTGTAACATTTGCTTAGGAAGACAAACACCATAACCACACATGTCCTCTCTCCCTCTGTGTTTCCCTGAAACTTTATTGCCGATCATGACATCATATGGTATGGAATATCCTTTTGCTACGTTGGAGTCAGCTGTCCTGACGTTGTCCTCTCCCGAACTCTTGCCTACCCCCCAGTCTACTCACTGGGGGACAGAGTGGGAAGAAGCAAAGCTTGACTCTGTGCGTGCATTGTTCAGCAACAGCCAAGACGTTGGTGTGTTATCATCAACACTGTTTTAGTCACAGATCCAAAGCACAACACCATATAAGCTGTTAGGAATAAAGTTAACTCCATCCCAGACAGACCCAGTACAGTCTCCTTCAGTTCTTAAAGTTTTTGGGGTATCATAGGAAACTAAGTCAGGGACTTTGGGAAATCACATGCCTCTGACAGTGGGATGAATGATACTGATGTAATTCCCAAAAAATGCTTACCTAAATGTTTCTCAAAGATGGCCCATGATGGAAAGTCCATTATTTCTCAGAAAACAAACTATTTCAGCCCATTTTGGTGTAAAAATAATTAAAAAGAAAGTTTAAAACTTTTGATTCTCACAATCTAACATTTTACAAATGTTTTGTGGGGATATATTTATTTATAATTAAAGTTCCCAAAACCTAATTATTTTTTTAACAGAAAACTTTCATCTTAAATCCACTTTGTCCTTTCTAAATAATTTCAGCTGTGATAAAACATGTCAGCAATATCAGAACATATCTGGATGAGCCAATTGCATTAGAAGAGACAGTGCAAAATTAAATCCACCCTAAGAATATGAGGCATTGCATGGTAGATGATGCACTGGGTAAACCTTTTCTTGACTGTCCCATTTTGAGACAAACAGAAAGTATTTGGCAGTTGTATTGGGTTTGCGTGGCAAGGTTTTGTTGGCGGAGGTGTTACAGGGGTGGCTTCTGTGAGAAGCTGCTAGAAGCTTCCCCCATGTCTAACAGAGCCAATGCCAGCCGGCTACAAGATGGACCTGCTGCCAGCCAATGCTGAGCCCAGCAGTGACAGTGGTAGCTTCTTTGGGATAATATATTTAAAAAGGGGAAAAAAAAGTTGCTGTGGCACAGAAACTGCATCCAGAGAGAGGAGTGAGAACATGTGAGAGGAACAACCCTGCAGACCCCCAGGTCAGTGCAGAAGAAGGAGGAGGAGGAGGAGGAGGTGCTCCAGGCGCCGGAGCAGAGATTCCCCTGCAGCCCGTGGGGAAGACCACGGTGAGGCAGGCTGTCCCCCTGCAGCCCAGGGAGGTCCACGATGGAGCAGATCTCCACCTGCAGCCCGGGGAGGACCCCACGCCGCAGCAGGGAGATGCCTGAATGAGGCTGTGACCCCGTGGGAAGCCCACGCTGGAGCAGGTTTGCTGGCAGGACTTGTGACCCTGCAGGGGACCCACGCTGGAGCAGCGTGTGCCTGAAGGACTGCAGCCCATGGAAGGGACCCATGCTGGAGAAATTTGTGGAGGACTGTCTCCCATGGGAGGGACCCCATGCTGGAGCAGAGGACAAGTGAGGAGTCCTGCCCCTGAGGAGGAAGGAGCGGCAGAGACGAGGTGTGATGAACTGACTGCAACCCCCATTCCCTGTCCCACTGCGCTGTTGGCAGGGATAGGTATAGAATCTGGGAGTGAAGCTGTGCCTGGTAAGAAGGGAGGGGTGGGGGGAAGGGGTTTTGAGATTTGGGTTTATTTCTCGTTACCCTACTCTGATTTGATTGGTGATAAATTAAGCTAATTTTCCCCAAGCTGAGTCTGTTTTGCCCATGACGGTAATTGGTGAGTGATCTCTTCCTGTCCTTATCTTGACCCATGAGCTTTTGTTATATTTTCTCTCCCCTGTCCAGTTAAGGAGGGGAGTTATAGAGCAGCTTTGGTGGGCACCTGGCATCCAGCCAGGGTCAACACACTACGGCAGTAAAGGCAGCAGTAAGAATGTAGAGGAAGATGAAAATATCATGGATGCAAGGGCTTTTTCAGTAGAAGTGTGGAAAAAAAGACAAGTGGAAAATTGAGATCAATAAGAGATTTTGTTCTTTGTTATGATTTTGAGGGTCTCATTCACTTCATTGTATATGTTAGGAAATCCTCTAACAGACTCAGTCAGCCTTGTTTTACTGGCTTTCAAAATGAACTCAAGGTCAGGGGTATTACAGTGATATTACAGAAATGATTGTAACATCTCTTACCACAGAAACATAATTGCTGTATTAATGAACCAGTATTTATTAACAGAACTGATTGTTACCACATTTTTTTGGTGTTAAAATTCAGAGCTGTAAAAAGATTTAGTTTTTTACATGATTTAAAATGTGTCCTTTTTTTCAGACAAGGTCAGACAAGCCTTCTCAACAACGTAAACTAACTTATTTTATTTTCCAAACAGGTAGTATTGCTCATGGTACTAGAAAGATATCTGCAAACACAAGCCTAACTTGGGAGGGTAACCCAGCAGTGCTCTAGTATGTAACAATGCACCTATGTTAGCATTTTAAGTCTTACCATAAGTGTGAATTGGAACAAATCTCTTGATTGTCCCTACTAACTGTGCTTTGGCTCACGTCATGGAGGAGCCCTGGAGCAGCTGAACTGAGTTCCTTTCAAAGGAAACTGAAGCAGAAGACGTACTCAAGAAGCACAGATCATGGACCCAGCTGATAACAAACTCTGGGACCACAGACCTAACTGGGTTTGCAGAGCAAAACTGCCTGCAATATAGATGGTGCAAACATTGTGTTCTTAGCACCAGCTGTCTGGCTTTAGAGCTCTGCTCTTCCTGTTCTGCACTACTTGCTAATGTCATCATAAGATACAGTTACTTATATGCAAGAAAACAGCACAATGTAATGTTAAAATTACCTAAACTAGCATAGAAAACCAGGTGCACTTTCCCAGAATAGCACAAACAGGCATATCAAATTGTATCTGGGAAAATGAATAGTTGCTTCAATGGGATGCTGCATCCTAGCTAATTGGTACCACTTCTCAATGCCACACAGATGCAGCTTCAAACTGCCTCAGACTTGAGAACTAGTTTGGTCTCAGCTAAGGTATCTCAGGATGGTGCTGCACTGCACAATAAAAAAAGAACTCCTGGGTCTGCAAATGCTGCTGCTGAAAGGACAAAAGAGAACTTCTGGTCTGTTCTCTGACAATACAAACACTGGCTTTTTAAAGAAATTACAATAGCCATAGCTTTTTTTTTTTTTTTTTTAATGTGGCTACTTATACTCCTTATTAGCTATTAGCAGAACTCTGGCATCTAATCCTTCCACAAAGTCTAGATGGACAGCAACAAGAGCTGAATTTAAAGTCAAGCAGGTTGCTATTAAGGCATCAGCTCAGAATGTCTGATAAGCTAGGAAAATTAAGCCAAGCTTTCTGGGGCTTAATAAGCTAGTTTTTCCCCATTCATAAATGTGGATTTTATGACTTAAACTATTTTTATTTAAGGAGCAAACATGTAAGAAGACAAAGAAACAGTAACAATAACTTACTGTGGAAGTGTAACACTATATTTTTTAGGGGCTTTTTCTTTGGTGAGGCAACATCTAGGCCAGATAGGTTTATTTTTCCTGCAGTCCCACAGTAAATTTAATTAACGGTTTAATATTGTAAATAGTTAAGTCCTTATTGTATCAGCAGGTCTGGTTTAAGCTGCACTCAGGTTGGTGTGACCTGGTTGTGTCAGTTGCTTCTCACTCACCTACTTCTCCATCATCTGTTGGCAAACTTAAAGCAGCCTTTCTGTCTCATCAGCAGTCCTGCAAAGCACCTTTTACAGCCTTTTCCCACACTAGCTGCTTCCACTAGCCTTAAATTGCTCCACTATCTGCACTTTGCCACTCCTTGCTGCCATCTCCAGCAGCTTTGCTAGCATTTTCTATTTTCCAACAGTTGGAAAACTGCATGTGGCACTGAAAACAAAACATTACCTTTTAAAGCACAGGAGGTCCTTCAACAGCTCCCCTTGTTCTCCCTTTATGTGATGAGACATCTTTTGTTGTTGTTGGTTTGTTTTACTCCAGTCTAAATCAAACTCCATCACTCCAGAGCTGGAAAACATTGCTTTAACTCAGCATGACATCTCTCTCTAGGCATATTCAGACATCGTTGGCCTACACTTCTGTACGCTATTACAAAGGTAGAGTTTTCTCCATTTGTAGGCAAAATCTCACTCATAATAAAACAGCATGCACAAAACAAAAACGGTTTCAGTCTAGTAATTAGTCTTTTTAATTTATCTCCTATTTTCATCCACAGATACCATCCAAGCACACCTGGTTTTAGGCTCTTAGCACCTCTGGAGGTACTGGAGGAAAGGCTGCTTTTGTACTAGAACTTAGACAGCTGTTTTGCATATGTTTACAGCGTAAACCCAGGTTATCTACTTTTACATTAGCCAGATTCAGATGCTCAAATTTCATATGTAAACTTTTGGGATTTTTCCCCCTCAACTAAATCCCCGAAATCCTACCAGTACTATTAAGTATGCATTTAATTTTCTGAGGGAAATATGATGAGAAGGGTGTAGTGGTATGAAGACGAGGACCTTCTTGACCTCCTGCATATCACAGAAACAATCTCCTTGAAAATAATGAAAACATGATGAAGCTCTAAGGTCAACAGAATGAAACATTTAATGCTGGATAATGAGACAAAGGGATCCAGCAAATACAACACCTATGTTTCTTCTTTTGTCTCCACAGTAAAACTTTATAAAGACAGGAACATACCAATGTAAAATTCAGCACTTGAAAGTACTACTGTTGGAGAAAAAGGAATCAAGCCCATGGGAAAAAAAAGGATGCCTGAGCTGAAGCTGAGGAGGCAGTGTGTCAGAGTGTGTCAGCTGCACTTCATGGGAGTTAACTAAGAAACAGAAACTAAGTGGGGAAAAAAAAAAAGCTGTAAGAATTCAAGAATTTCAGCAGTTAAGTACTACTTCCACTGTTAATCACAAATTTAGTTAAATTATGACCACAGCCTTACCAATGCCCTGATGAAGTACCTATAAAGGTACTGGAAGAGCTCTGGAAGAGGGGAGTATTAGGGCAAGAAATGATGAAGATCGTGGTGGAGTTGGATGGGCAGCAGGACAGGAGTTTTCCCTGTAAGAGATGACTCAGAAAATGTGGATTTTGAAATGTTCCTACCTTTACTCTTGAGCTGACATTTGCCAAAATTTCATTAGAAGGATTTTCTTACTGTATGCAATTTGTATAATGTGCCTCAATTTTCAAACATCTCAGCTAATTTACATCATTTTGATTAAACGTTTGTGCTCATGGCAGCAAAGGACAATTGGAATTGCCATCACAGGTCAAACCACTGATCTGCTAATCCAATGTGCTATTTCTGCCAGCAGTCAATACCAGCTGCTTCAGGGAAAGAAAACACATAATAAAAAATTATGGAATAACCTGCTCAGAGGCAAATCATCTTCCTAATCTTATCTACCTGTGTGTGTGTATCATTAATTGTAAAACTTAAAATGTAGAGAAACTTAAGAGTGATAGCTGGAGGAGCAGGGAATTGCTAGGGAGGAGTGATTTTATGACAATAAGGGATCAGTAAAATTGGAGTCTTTAACATACATTGTAGTAGCATTTTATAACAGTATTCATATTCATAATTGTAAACAAAATATATACCTGGTCTTAGCTTCCAAATATCTGCCTGCATCTAAAGAATGGTCCCTAAAATCACAAGATGGTTATATATGCTGCTTTTATTATCTTTGTTTGGTTTTAGGATGCTCTGGGTCTCAAGATCAGAATTTTGCTGGCGGGTGGGGGAAGGCTCTTTCCTGCCCACATGAGGAGAGTGGGATCACATAACAAATCCTAATTTTTCAGTCATCTCATGTACACTTTGCTTGAATGAGAATGAGCACTCCAGACTAAATTTCAGGATTGTGTTTTGGAAAAAATAATTTGGCAAAAGTAATTTGGAATAAATCATTTGGAAAAAATAATATACTTAACAAAATATACATGGACGTATGTTTTGCTCTGCACTACCATTCTGCAAAGATGTGTTTAAATCCATTGTCTTTTAGTATTCTGTACTTGATGGGTTAGGGAGAGGGAGCTCTGGAGCAAAAGAAGCTACTAATAGAAGTGAATTCAGCTTGAATAACTGCAATGATTGTAATGGTCTCTGAGTAGAGATCATGTGAATTCAATGAAGCCTCATTTTTAAGAAACCACCACAAAGTCTAAACGTTTGTTTCTGTAATATAATACAATAGAAACCAAGATGCCTGATGAATTTTAGGGTGTCCTACAGAGACAACATATGGCTTATATTTGCAAGTGCCTTTGTGCATCGACAGCTCTTTGCTTTTGTTGCTAAGATGTGACTTTCAAAGCTGCCTAGTAGATTTTATTTTAATAGGAACTGGGCATCCAAATCTCTCAAGTGGCTTTGGAAAAAATTCAGCCAAAAAAATTTTCTTCCTGATGGCTGAATGTGCATCACAAATAGATGCCAAAGCCTTTTCACCTTGCCCAGGTGAGTAAAGTCCTTCAAAGCTAAATAGACCTTGGCAACAAGTAAACAGCTCTTTTCCCAGTTGTGTAACTAATGCAGCACAGCTATATGTCACCACAGGACTCACTTTATACCAGACCTGGTTGACAAAGCAAAATTTATTACTAACAGACAAAACATTTAATGGGTAATTATAACTCTTAATTTTCTTTCTATTCTTGTTTCATTTGTTTGGTGTCACATGGGAGAAAGAATATAATTTGATTAATGACAGAAAACAGTTAAAAAGTAGGGAAAAAGAGATTATCAGCACTTCATGGTTTTTGATTCTATGTTGAACTTTCTCTGAAACTATAGAGCAAAAAATGATTGTTTGAGATCGATGTTGTGCATTGCAACAAGCAAATTCCACTCAGGGCCAACTTCTGTTTTAATGGTTTTTCAACCTCTTTTAAGTTTGTAGAATCTTAAAGGTTTGTAATAGAGTAATTCTCTGTTGCCATATTTATAATATTTATGAATTTCTTTTTGGAGTAACATGCTGGAGACCTTTTAGCACTTTTCTGCAAAACCCACCTTGTGTTACATGCAATTGCTTTATATCAACTTCTGCTTGCAGTCTTTTAAGCAGTTTTCAGTATCCTTGCCTCAGGTGCTTTGAATTCATTTTCACGTATGTCAGACAATGGGGTATATAGACCAAAGACTGAAAAGATTTCCAGGTTTCCTGATGCATGGAAGCTTAATAAATCAAACCCTAGTAAATGTCTTGGAACTTCAGCATGAAGGAGACCATCATTCTCTCTCTTTCATTCAGCCTTCTACCTTCATGGGGTTTAAGCTAGTTGGTCACTGAGCACTAGGTTATAGCATTAGTTGTCTTCCAGTCTTGCAGGTTGTAAATAGTCATTACAACAGGGAATGATATGTTGTGGACTTCTCTAATTTGGGGAAGTCTCAAAGAGCACATATTTTAAATGGAACAGCTGGGCACAGCACAACAAAATGAGTTTGCTGTGAGCCCCTCTATAAGCAGCTTATCACCTTTAGGGAAATCAGAGGAAAGTTATTGAGGTACAGCCAGAGGAGTAGATGAGACGAGAAGGAATGCTTTAATTTGTTTGGGATGTGAAGAAGCTGTGAAAGGGCTGTAAGCAGATAAGAGGGATAGGAGTAAAAAGTAAGAGCAGGGTTTGCTTGAGTTTGTATGCTTTCCAGTCCTGTCTCTGGCAATTCAGAGACTTAACTGAAAAGACTGACCTATTGAAATTCTGTTCTCAGCCAATTTTAATTTACTTTCCATGTCTTTGAAAAAAATATTTTAATGATTGTGGTTACTTTCCTAACTGCATAGTATGAGAAATCTTACTTTTTTATTAGTGGGATGTAATTAGTGTACTGATGCATCTTATACCTAAAATTTGGAAGAGACCTGTTGGTCATTCAGGCCATCCACAGCACAAGCCTGGTTTCCCTTGTGTGTTCAGAGAATTGCTGCAATTAAGCACTTAGTCCACAACGAAGTTTTATCCACGGCTATCATTATTAGCAACAATCCATTTCTCATATTCTGTCTATATTTTGCCATCTTAATTTAGTCCACTTTTCCTGCTTGTCCTAATTGCTAAACTATAAATACTTCCTTTGTCACTAAGAATTAATTTCATAGCAGTCATGCTGTGAATGAAATACTACAGATATATAAACATAGTAAGGGATATTTTCTGTTACAAAGAATTCACAGTGTAAAGAAAGCACCATTATAAGCACAGTACAGGATCACAGAAGGATTATGTACTTTGCCTAAATAAGACAGGAAATTGGTAAGAACACTTGGAATTAAAATGAGGTCTTCTGAATGCCACCCCATTGTTTGTAACTGGTTTTGTCTGCTCCCATATCTTTCTGTTAGCTAAGAAACATGTAGTTGGCAGAGCAACAACAGGTGTAGTGGGGCTTCACAGAAATTGCTGGCACTATAGTGGTGTTGCATGCATTTCAGATTAGGCTCATTGCTTAAAGCTTTCATTCTTTCTGTATAATTTAGTAATTTGAGCTCTCTGAAATGTAGTGTTTTCTTTTGAACTTGCAAAATGTCTATATCTTTATGATAGTCTGATGCTCAGAATACAACAAAATAATTTCCAGTGCAGTAAGAAGAGCCATATAGGAACAATATCTCTGAGCTTAATGGTACATTGTCTTTGTGTTCAGTATTCACACTTGTATTGGACTATTCTTACTGCCATATCATATTCAAACAAATGTATAATTTAATATTCATTACCAACTCTTCATCCATCTGGCTTTTATTTTCTATAAATTTAGAAAGTGGATTAATGTGAATGGTGTTTTAGGCAGGGATAAGTAGACATAGTCTATACTGTCCAAATTAGAACTAGGTAAACTGCTTACCTCAATTTATCCTTTACTAAATCCCATTCTCAAAAAAAGTACTAGTGACTATTTCTATAGGTGTATTTGATTACATTATATTTCCCAAAGAGTATTTTGTTCCCTTACTCCAAGCTGCATATCATTTTGCCTTCATTTGCTACTCTCTTTGAATTCCATAGTATTACAGCTGTGTTCAAAGTGTTTTCTGCAGTTCCTCTGTCTAGTGACTTTTATTTTGAAATATTTCGTGACATGTTTTATTAAAGTCTAAATCACGGCAGTTTCCACTTTTCTTCCAGGGGGACGATTCCCCATTTTTAGAATTTAATCTTATCCAAACATCTTCATTGTCCCATCTACCTTTCTCATTTTAATGATGGCAGTTATTTCCATATAGAGGGAGGCCAGTATCATGGCTTAGCAGTTTACAGAGAAGACTTATGTTCCAAAACAAGCAACGGGCACTAGCAAGGTTCAGCTTTGAGGATATACTCCTCATCTGTGTAAGGACTCAGGATGTCTCTTTGTGGGCTGAAGTATGATGGGTGTGTACTGGATCTGACAGAAACAGTCTTGATAAAGAAGCATGAGTCAAGCTCTCATCTGGACATTTAATATATGAGATTTCAGAAAACCTTAATGAATGTATGCATGAGAGGTCAGATCAGTGCAAAAATGGTGAATGTTGTCACCTGTCGCACTAGTGATTGCTACATTTTTTCCCAGGTGAAAAAGTGGTGGATAACCCTCTATGAATCAATGTTTGGAGATTTCTGATAAAGAAGACAGCTTCTTCACTGGCATAAAGTATAGCTGGGTTTAAAAAAAAAACAAACAAACTGAAGGAAAGTTATTTTAAAATTAGAAATATGTTGAAAAAATGCGATACGCAAGTAATTCAACATCAGAAAACTCAGTGAAATGAAAGCATCTCAGCTTACATGCAGGTTTTAAACATAAAAGGTCTGCTAACAACAGAAACAATTAATGAGAGAAGTTCCATGTCTTGGGCTACATGTTGGATCTGCAATTGTAATACTTTTTTATTGGTGTCTCTGAGTGCAGTCTACTGCCATGAACACACAAAAAATAAAAGATTAAAACTCATTAATTTCCTGGATAAATATTCCTTTTTTTTTTTTTCTGGAGGAGAAGGGCTGTAATGTCAGACTTCTAATAATTCACTTTACCTTGCCAATAACTACATTTTATTTTGATATCTCAATTTGGAATTGTGTCACTTCTTTGATTTTTCTTATTTAAAGAAAACAGGAACAGATAGTTATTAGTGTTGGAAGGCCTTAATGCTTGAAGTTGAACAGCAGTAGAACCAAAGCCAATATTAAGCATTTTATTAGAGAAAGCATCTCTATCTGGAGCACCTGTTTAGTATATCCTTAAATTGGAATTTTCTAAAAACCTACAAAGGTATTTTTAAATGTACAAACAAGAATTATGGATTACTAGAGAAAAAGCAGGTAAACTTAGATCAAGTTAAATGAATTGTTTCTTCAGGGAGTGTGTACTCAGTCTTTGGAATGTCCTATTAGAGAAGACTGAAAATTTGAATGCAGAAGAGTAGATGGATTTATAAAAGTGATGAATAAATTTAGTATTTCTAGTAACATTGAATTTTGTGCATGTAAGCAAGTGGTAATGAAATTTCGTAGTTGAAAATGTAAGATGGTCACCCCATCTGTCAGGTTGGACTCTTTCCTACTATGGAAAATTTCCTAGGTCCTCCTCCTCTTCCTCCCTGCCCCATGTTTTGAAGCATCAGGTTATTAAGTAAGTACTTTCAAATGCATACTGAACTTGATGGTTCAGCAGTTTTTTTCAAGGATGGCAAAATCTGTGTTTTCCTGTAAGCAACATATATCAAGGTTCTCAGAGTTGGTCCCAGTAGCATGACTGAAATGGGGAAATTTGTGGTAAAAGAGGCATAATGCAGTAGAAAGGACAATGAAAATCTGAAAATCATGATAAGTTTCTGAGCCTTTAGCTGGATAGACTGCATAGTAGGTTTGTTTACTGACCAGACTAGGAAATTATGAAAAAATAGTAAGGGTGTTCCTCAGCTGCACAGTGATCTTTTGTACAGAATTGCAGATATCTGGAGATTGGAGACTAGCTAAGTTTCATTTTAGTTTGTTGCTTTGCCAGTTCATGATTGTTTGCTTTAATGCTAATGTATTTTCTAGCTGTTTGTCCAGTATCAATTTTGATTGGATTTCTGTCACTTTCAAGCATAGAATATTCCAAAGGTGTCCGGCATTCTTGCTGTGAAAGATTCCCTGACATTTAGCTTATATTTTTCTTCACATCATGCCATTACGTTTTGCCAGGAGCTCAGTTCAGAACATTCCTGATCACAACACTGTCAACAGAAGCAGTGCCACACAAACATGAGTCAACTGTTTCAGTCCTAAGTCAGTCAAACGCAGGCAGGTGACTTTATTCCTGTTGTATGTAGTCTTTCACTGCAATGCCTTTGTGTCCCTTTGTGCTTCAAGGTGATTACCTCAAAAGACAGCAAAATTAATCTGTTTTTACAATGGATTTCTACCTTCCTAGCAAAATACGTATAATCAAACCGTGTGTTTCACTGGTATTGGGATTTAATGTTGCCTTTTGGTTTGCTCAATACCACTTTGCTTGGGAGAATTTCAGAATATTTTTATTGTGGATATGATATATATGGTTAAGAACTATATCTGAGATGCAGATTCTGTTCCAAAAGCCAATTCACCTTTGGGATAGGTTTGTTTCTTTGGTATCAGTTCAATGCGCCTTTCAGGCAGACACTAAAGTCCTAGTAAACTCAAGTGAAACTCATGGTTAAAGGCATTCTCCTGAACAGAGTCTGAAAAACTTTTTTTCTTCAGTGCTGCAGAGCTGTTGTTCAAATAGATACACCACAGACTCCACACACATTCTCACACATCCCAGATAAGCTCCCAACAACGGCGTAAGACCTGTTTTTACCCTGATTCATATTACATGGCCAGCCAGGCCGACTGATGGGGAAGCACCGGGGCATAGACCAGAGGAAAATTTGCCTGCTAGCAGGGCTTTTGTGACTGCTGAGCCCCTCTGAATGGCACGCCTTCTGTCAACTGCATCTGACACCTGTAGTCCCAGAATATGCAATATGCTGCCAGCATGCAGGCTGTTGAGGGAAAATGAGGTGAAGGACATTACTGACTGAAAATCAGAGTGGAAGACTTCGTACATCTCTGGATTATGGCAGGTCTCGAAGGTATTTATGGGCATAAATGTGATTCATTCATAAGGGGCATGTAGATGCCCCTTGGCAAACATTGATTTGATACTTCAGCCCTTTTTTTTTTTCAAAATTCATTATCAAAACCAAAAGTAGCTTAATTTTTCAACTTTAATAACAGTAATTATTTTGAGAATGAAGCGTAAGGAGCTGTCAAAAGATAATGTATTCTGTTCTAGTTAAGCTCTTTCTGCCCTCAGCAGTTTCCTGTGGTGACGGTAGGTCAAGTTTCCTGCCAGCTATTTTCTGTCCGATTCAGCTGGTGAGTTCCCATTCCCTCTGAGTATCATTAGGTAAAGTCAGTGGAGCATGAATCAAAGACAATGTATATGTCAGGCATGGGGAATCCCACAGTCCAATTCCCAGAAGAGAGTAGTGATTGTTGGTGCCTCTGCAATGAAGCCAAAATACGGCCGTCTTTTACCTGCCTGCTAGACAGGCATGAATGAGGCAGAAATTCTAATCCATTATTCAGGTCCTCCTCCCAGAGGAGTCAATATATATATTTTTTTTTAATTTCAGGATACTTAACTGGGACTGGCCTAATTTTTTTTAGCCAACAATGTTATGAAATTCTGTACACCTTAATGGTCATAGAGATCCAAATAAAAGAAAGCATTTGGTATTATTCATGGCCACCCTGAACAGATTGCAGCTATCCTATGAGTTCCCCTTTCATTCCTTGGAGGGAAAAAACTGTTAGTTTATTAGATTAAACTTTAGTTCATTTAGCTTTGGAAAGTCAGAATAAGTTGAGCAAGCCACAGCCTTTGAACTGCAAGCAGACCTCTTTCTACTTATGTTACTTCTCTCTGTTCCACATAAATAACTTGCCCTTGATCAACCCAGTTAATAAAAAACTGGTAATAATGAGTTGTCTTGATAATTTAGGGGGAAATTGAAGTGTCTGTCAGAAATAAAATGAGGTGAAACAGGGAAAGAAGTGTTTACATATAAAAAAAGAAGTTGCAGGAAAACCAAGCAAGCTTCAAAAACCCCAGTGTTTTTAGTATATGTTATATAGTGTAATCTTTCCTTCTCATTCTGTAATTCATTTTCTTAGGATATTCACTATGACCAATGTGTTCACATTGCAGAAGTGAAGATCTAGTTCAGCCCTGAAACACAAATGAGGTATGCTTTCAGCCCTGAAATATTTCACTTATTCTGATTCATCTGTATTAAAGTCTGGCTTTTTGTTTATTGGGTCTGTTGCAGACTGTGCTAATTCCTCAGTTTGCACTGCATTCTCAGTAGTAAAAGTTTATAGTGGAGAAGTGGCAGTTCTGGTTTCCTTAAAACTCTACATTTATTCATTGAATTAGCACTGTAAATTCAAAGTGTCTGTTGTCATTGTTGATCATGTTGTTGCTAATACTGTAACAAACAGTTTGTTAGAGTATTTCTGATGGTTGTAATACATCAGGACCTAACGAGAGGCGCACATCTCTCAGTGTGATAATGCACGGCAAGTTACTGTCTTCCTGCAGCTGGGTTGTGATTTGTCAAGCTACGGTGCAATGGACGGAGTGACTGTGACCTGTACATGCTGTTTCTCAGCTACTCTGCAGAAAGGTCAGCTAAAAACCAGCAGGTGATGCTTGGAGATAACCAGTGCAGCCTTGCTGCCCACAGGTCTGTAGTCTGACAAGAACTACATGCACTTCTGAAATCATGCAATTTGTTTTACTCATCTTTGTCTGTGCAGTGAAGTAGGAGTCCAAGGCTGGCTCTCTGGGAGTATCCTAAGTCAAGTATTATTTGTAATGTATTTTGTCACCGTGGAGCCCCCTCAGATGAATGTGTTGTACAGAAAGTAACCATTTAAAAAGATTGTGGTTCTGTGCACTAGGTGGTTAAGAATAGTCCCTAGTATCCATAAATGAATAATTAAGAAACTTGTTACATGAATATGTCTAAGGCCTTGAAGAGGAAAAGCAATAGAATACTGACCTGATAAATGAATATACTCTCCGTGCATTACACATGAATATATTTCATAAAAACCCTAGGGCCCTCACAAATTAATACCTGTTTAAAGAGTAGATCTGTTTAAAAAAATACATTTCACTGCTGCGGAAGTATTAGCTTGACAGGTATTTATATTTTATTTATAAGTTAGAAACCTTATTATAAATGAAGCTGGTACTGACTTCAGGCAGAATAGAAAGGAAATTTGGAAGACTTCGAGGCAAAAAAGAGGCAATCTGCAGAAGACCCTAAGTGCTTATGAATTCCATCATCTTTAGACAAGCTATGCATGCTTGGCACATCTGAAAACAAAGCCCTGTCACTTAAGTTTTGCCTTAAGTTGCACAATCTTAATTTTGGGATAATTAGTGTTTACACGGTACTCTTTTTATTAATTTATTTACACAGAGATGCACATTAAGCTCAGAGCCCCCTTAGGCCAACTAATGGATAAATAAATACATGTTGTGAAACACTCCTTGCCCCCAAAGTTTGCAGTTCAAGTAGAATAGGCAGAAAAACAGATTGAGTTGAAATTCATGAGTCTGCACAGCACAGCAGAAGTGTCTGGTCTCCTAAGTTCCAGCCCAGTAGCCTATACATTGGTGTATGTGGTGCTTTCCAAGGCAGTAAAAGCTTGCTACTTGCACAGTGCTGAACTCCAGTCAAGGAAAACATTTGGATCTAAGTTTAGAAATAAGCAGCTAAATAATCCCATTTAATTATCCACATGCTTAAATGTGTGGACGTGGGTATGTGAACAGCTTTTTTGGATCAGCACCAAAAGGCTTTGCACTTACCACAATATAAAGCAATGCAATACTGCAGACTGTGCCCCATGGAGCAGCCTCTGTATTGTGATCAACTTACTCCTCTTCTCAGTTAGATATTCCTCTCTGACTAGATAAAGTTTGTTCTGATGTTTCTATTCTTTCCTTAATTAAGATAATGTTCTTTTAAAGTGGTTTTTAATACTGGTGTTCTCTGCTGCCTATTCTTTCTTGTTCCTTCAAATGATACTTGCATGGTACATACAGAGTGAAAGCAATCAGCATTCTTTCTCGATAAGTGTAAACAACTCCTACACTACACTGCTAATATTAATTTTGTTGTGTTGCCTGAAGACACACATAACTGGCTCATAAAACAAATGCTGCCAGAAAAAAACTTGCTATCTCTCTCTTGCAAAAGAACTTTGGTGATTTTCTGTCCTGGTTTCAGCTGGGATGTAGTTAGCTGTCTTCCTAGTAGCTGGTACAGTGCTATGTTTTGAGTTCAGTATGTGAAGAATGTTGATAACACTGATGTTTTCAGTTGTTGCTCAGTAGTGTTTAGACTATAGTCAAGGATTTTTCAGCTTCTCATGCCCAGCCAGGGCACCTGACCCAAACTGGCCAACAGTGTATTCCAGACCATGTGACGTCCCATCTAGTTTAGGAACTGGGATGTGGGGGGCAGGGATTCGCCACTCGGGGACTGGCTGGGTGTCGGTCGGCGGGTGGTGAGCAATTGCCCTGCGCATCATTTGTACATTTCAATCCTTTTATTACTACTGTTGTCATTTTATTAGTGTTATCATTATCATTATTAGTCTCTTCTTTTCTGTTCTATTAAATCGTTCTTATCTCAACCCAGGAGTTTTACTTCTTTTCCTGATTTTCTCCCCCATCCCACTGGATGGGGGGGGAGTGAGTGAGCGGCTGCGTGGTGCTTAGTTGCTGGCTGGGGTTAAACCACGACATTTTCCTACATAGCTCATCTATTTTTCTCTCCCTAGACTTCTCTTTTTTGAAACAAATCTAAAGGTGATAATTTCCCCTTGTTCCTTGCTTCCCATCTTTCTAGCGTTTATTCATTAGACTCCGTAATGCTAATCTTGTCTATCTCCACTAAGTTATTAGCCTACTTGTCATTTAAAGCCTATTCCCAATTATTCAGTTTATCTGGTGAGCATAAACTTTTTTCTTATTCCTGGACTGTAAAGAAGAACTGAGAAGTGAATGGCAAAAATCCCACGGGAGGAAATAAGGTCAAGTTACATGTGTGATGTTCAAAAACAAACTGAATTTTTGCATACTTGTTTGTTACTCAGAATTGGTTGGGGCTATTTTATATAAAAGTGTTATTTATTATGCACAGGACTCATATATTCAGAAGATCCAACAACTGTCATTTCTGATCCCTCTAAGGAAGAAGGTGAAAATGACGTATAAAGATTAAAAAAGGGGTTTTTTTCTTGTTTATGCCATGTCCTAAGTCTTCTGAGTTTGGAAGGGATTTACATTTTCATGTGTAAAGGTCATAAGTATTCTTAGGAAAAAAAAAAAAAAAAGCCATACAGAAAGTGTATCAAATGTACCTGATATGCAGAACACTTTGATCAAAAGAAGCTGAAACATGGGCGGAAAGATACAGTAACTGAAATCACTGTGCATCCCATGGCTTAAATTGTTAAAGTTTAAGTGGGAACTGTAGCAGCAACATCTGCTCATAGTGAAGAGTGAGAGTGGCCCAGAAAACCCTACCTGAAAATTCCTGGAGGGACATAATTTCATAGAGGTGGGACTAGGGCCTCAATTGTAAGAGTACTTAACAAGAAACAGTGAAGTGTTGAGTTTAAGGATAATAAACCCCCATAAACATGAAGAGAGAAAACTTTCCCAAGTGTACCCTCAATAAAAGGTCACCTTGTCCACGGTGACAAGCTAGCATGGTTCAATAGTAAAGCGAAGTTAAGGGAAATGAGAAGGGTGTTCATTCAGTGGAAATACATCTGAAGATTTAATGCAGTGCCGAGTCATCTTGGTATGAATCTGCAGAGATCGGTGACCTAGTGAGAGACTCAGATCAGGGGCTGTTATATGGCTGCAAGTTTATGAGCATGTAGTCATATGTAGATGATAAAAGCCCCACAGTAAGCAACACTTCACTGCAAGGCTGGCGACAAAATTCTTCGCATTTTGGGCTCTGCCACGCCTGGAAAATGAATGGGCACAGAGCAGGAGGGCTCATTCTAAAGTGCTTTGGCTATTTAAACACTGTCAGCACTGAGAGGAAAACTGAGGAAAGGCAAAGGCACCTTTGACATCTGTCTGTCAAACATCAGTAAACATGTCTTCTAGGTAACTGTTCTTAGTTTCAATCCCTTGACATTTGGGTTGTGCAAATGGGGAAACATGTCCTGTCAAAGGAAACTGGGAAACAAACTTTGCTTTTCTTGGGTTTCATGTAGGGTCTTCAGCATATCTGTCCAAGTATGAGAGAGTTGTGTCTATTGTTAGGCCCATAAGATCCTTCTGTGAATTCATCTCTACAATTGCCACTGTTTTAGTTTTCAGTTGGGGCAGTAGGAGGTACCAATTTGTGAGCCACAGGATTCCAGATACGGGAGCAAGAACAATCATAGGCTTTTGGATTGGTCTTTCTTGCCTTTTAGAGCTGTTTGTGTCTCTGCAGACTGTTCCCAAGGTTACTTTCATCACTACAATTCAAGATCTCATAATCTTTATATCTTTCCTTTCAGAGATTTCTGGTATGTGTCTCTCCAGTTTCTACTACCCCTGGTACACCTCCTGATTTCTTTGCAGTGGAAGCAAACTCCGGGCATCAGGTAGATAACTGAAAAGTTCGCTTCTCACCTTTTTGGTGGTGATACAGTTGTAGAAAGTAACAAGCATATTCTTGTTTTTGTAAAGCTGATTTTGGAATCAGAAGATGTAAAGGAAGAAGGATGGTTGGCTTTTTTGATGGACACCATCCATTTCTTTTTTAATTTCCTAATTTTCAGGTTGGGCTTGTTTGGATGTGCTTTACATACAAAGAATGACAACCTGAAGACCTGTGTCACAGGAGACTACAGGAACAACAGGAAGACAATACCATTGCATCAGGCGTAGAGCACACATCAAATTTTAATTGAAACTTCTTGTCTTTTCCCATTATTTTCTGACAGGATTCAGTGCTGATGTTACACCTTCATTTCTCTTTTTCTGGAGAAATTTACATATGGTTGCAATTGTAGGCAGTTCAGAATCCTTTTTAAGTGCAATGTTGTTTGAACAGGTTAGTTTTTCTGTGCGCTTTTCATGGTATAATGTGATATCAGAAGAAACACTTTTAGTTCCTTTGGTATGAAGTTTTGACATCTAAGCTTGAAAGCTCATGAAAGGTGAGAGACATTCGTACAATTAAGGTCACGTGTAAAGGCAGGAAAGTAAAAGTTTTCCATTTAGAATGCTGAGTTCTTTGATTTATAATACTGACCTAAGTGAAGGCTCTGTGGGGGCATCATTTAATCCACACGATTTGATTCAGTCTGTCGTGGAAGCTGGGCTGAGTAATCCAGTGATGGGGAGAGCTACCTCTGACAAGCAGGCACTATGAGCAAAGTGGAAGGGTAGCTAGTAAAGACCTGTGCCAGCCTGCTTCTGTAGCATTTTTGGTGCCACCTTGGGCAAATAAAACTTCAAGCTCTTCCACTGCACATATTCCTAAGTGAAGAAAAATGCTTTATAGCCTCAAATACTTTTGATTAAGACATCATCTTTTGAGTTTAAAATCAGCTCAAACTATTTGAAGAACTTCATTACACAAACAATTGTGAGTGAAGCACAGACAATTTCCTGGGGATTAATAACCACTGGGAGAAGCTGAAGGTATGAACTGCAGTGAAGGGCTATTAAATCCAGTCAGTCATTAAAGTCTTGGAAATGCCCTATGCTTCAGCCAATGTTTGAGAAAAAGAAGAAAACCAGGTTCTGCTTTATTCTGGCATAAATTTTGGATCATTCTACTGACTTTGAATTTACTTTGAAATCTAGTTTCTTCATTATGAGATTCAGCTATTTAATTTATCATGCCATTTGTCTTTGCGTGCAACGTACAGTACTGCTGCATGAGTAAGTCATTGAGGTCTATTGTTATTTAGATTACTGGAGGAAATAATATGAAATAAAGCCATACTTACAATTACCCATATAAAATACTAACATGTTAAAGCGTTGCCAGTCTTTCAAAAAGTTTTTTTCCATTTTCTGTGGGAGAGAAATTTCAAATAACCAAAAACTAGTTACTGCTTGATCTAAGAAAGCCAGTGAACCATATGAAAAATATATAACAAAACTTAAATATTATGTGCAATTTGTTTTTTAATTAATTGGCTTTTATGTGTGATCAGTCACCTGTGGTTTCATTGTTTAATGTACTGTTGTCAGCTTTAAATTTCTATTTTCTGTGGAGATGCAGCTTTTCATCCAGTAGTGCGCTTTGTTATTTCATTGTAACAGTAGGCCAGAAATTGTTGCCTGTCAAAGCAAGAATTGACAAATCCAATTGAAGATCTGGCTATTGTTTCAGAAATGGGTTTAAGTATCAGTGGACTAGAAAAGTAGTCTATAACTATGAATGCCATGTATTCCTACTCTTTCCCTTTTCCCCCATCCACATACTATATAAAGGATGACTTGGTAGAGTTGAGAAAAATATTACCTTAGATTTTGTTAGGATTTCAATGAAATAATTTACAATACTGTAATACAGCAGAAATGGGCTTCAAGTCTTATTAATTCACAAATATGTCTCTCTGTGTTTAGGTGACAAGGCAAGTTCTGTATCTTGAGGCAGCTTTCAAAAGTGTATCATTCCTGGATTATATCTTAACACAGAGAAAAAGGGGAAAGTTCTGAGCCATATCAATTATTGCCACAAGATTTGTAGAAGGCAAAAAGAGCCAAGCCAGAAAATACAGAAAATCTGGTACTCAAGGAAATAGAGAGAGAATAGTACGAGTACTGCAATAATATGCTAACTGAAAGGATTGAGGGGAACAGGAATGGATTTTCTGTATGCAATGAGAAAAAAAGAGGAAAGGGAAGGAAGGAGACATTTCAAGTTAAGGAGGGTTTCATTAGTTAAGTTCGGACAGTGAATTGAAACAGCTAACAGCTTTTTTAAAATTTAGTAATAAACAAAATTCACAGAAAATATAAGCAATTAAATATAATGACAAAATTGTAATTACAAATATTGAGTAGTAGAACTAAAAGAGAAGATAAATTGAAAAAATGAGAAAATACACATCAATATATAAATCCAGCAGCTAGAACAGTCACAGCTTCAGCTGTTAAAATGTAACTGCTTTGTAGCTAGGAAAGTGGATCTCCATTTTTTTTTTTTTAAGACACTTTATGGGACATTATATATGAAGATTGTATACTAATTCGTTCAATTCACATAAATACATTTTAGCACTGTAAATATTTTTGAGTTAACATGAATATTAGCAGATCATGCTGAATTCAGTTTTAGCTCATTTATCATCAACAATCAATAAAAGGTCTGATTCTAAAATCTTTATACTGATGAATTGCTGTAGCAGAAAGAAACAGGGCTAAATTAATAAAGATTAACAAGAGTACTAGGAAGAAAGAATATATCTTTCCTTTATCCCCAAAACAACTGAGATGATAACAAATGAATGACTTTTTCTCGTTGTTAGATTTTTAAATGCCAATAACGGGAGGAAGAAAAGGAATACAGGGTTTAAAAATGAGGGACAGTGAAACACAGGTATGAACACACACAGCTTGTCCATAAGACAGCTGGACCTCCAGGCTCATCTCATGTGAGGGATTTAGCCAAGGTGCTGTGCAATGTTGCAGACTTTATGATGTTGCCCTGACCCACCACTGTGCCCCTTAGTTATAGCAGGAAAATCAAACGTGCTAATGCCTCAGCTCATACAACAGTAAAAGAGCAGAAACTGCTGAAGAATGAGTTTTAAGGCTCACATTTGCTTGTACTGCAACACATTTACTTCTGTTATAGTTCACTGTGCACAGTACTAGCTAAAACTGACAAAGACCATGACTCAGGTGAATGTATTGACTGCAAGCTGCAGCAGCTGAAGAGCCAGCACAATTTGACTCCACCAACACCGCTGTGGTAAATTTCCGAAGGAGAGGAAGGGCAGACACCAAGGGTGGCAGCGTTATAAATCAACAAAGCTACGCGTGCCAGAGCTTGTGGGTTTGGACTAAAGAAAATATAAACCTCTAAATTTATACCTGGACACTTAGATCATGATGAAAGAGGGAATTCAGTCATCTTTGAAAGCATTAGTTATCACTGCTGTAGACCATTTCCTTTGAACATATTGCCAAAAAAGTAGTGCCCCCCTCCATTATCTCAAAAACTTTCAGGTTCTCTGCTCCCCCTCCCCCCAATTCTGGGGGGAAAAGAGCTCTAGTTATAGGTACCTGTTATAGGAACCTGTTCATTTTGATAGCAGCTCTATTGCAGTACAGAGGAGCTTTGACTAGCCAACATGTTACCTTTCTAAATATCTTGTGCAGACTTACCCTCTCAGTGGCCTTTGTTAATGTGATATTATGCATTCTCCTTGCCTTATTTTGGGGGTCGATTTCTGCCTCTCAATGCACATAACACATTCATAGCACAAGATCAACAGTGGTACTTCCCAACTGCTAACAAGACAAGTTCATAATACCTTTTCTGTTACTCTGTCATATTTTCTCCTTCAAGAGAACTATGTTTAATAAACATATTATTTCATTGATACTTAAATTCATTTACCTTTGTGGTTGTAGCTGAGAAGACTATAGTAGAAAGAATCACATTTACAGCTAGGTTTTACACAAGCTTTCGGAATAAGTTATAGTTTTACAGAAATCAAATTCTCCAAAATATTACTGATCTAAAATTTATCTGATTTTAATGTGTTCTTTTCCTACCTAGACTAAATGGAAGCATTGGAGATAAGTCAATGCTATTACAAAAAGTAATTATTAACATTTTAATAGAGGTTCCTATTAACCTTTCTATTCATTGGTCACAAAGCCACATAGCAGAAGAAGTATTCCAACTTTATTCTGAATTCTTTGCACAAGTCTATGAAATGGCAAATATTAAGCAGAATGCCATAGATTAAGGTGTTTTTGCTAGCCTTTTGTTGAGCTAATATAAAGACCAGTATCAGATAAAGAAAATATCCTTCCTGTCCTTAAGTAGCTCAGTTCTTCATCTTATCTTGTTGGCATTTTGTGCTGTTACAATACTACCTGGAATCAAATGTGAAAGTTTCCTCTGGTGTACAGTAAAAAGCTTCCTTTAAGTCTTGCAATGCCCATTTCAGAATTAAAATAGCAATATTAAGCGGTCTGGTCCTGGAAAAGCAATACCAATGGAAATAAAACCAGCTGTATTTTTATTCTACAAAATGGAGGAAATAGCAGTTGCTACACACAGAATAGGTTACCATATAGCCTGCACTGTTAAATATCTGCTCTGGGGGACCAACTGTGCAGACCACGAAATCATGTCTGTAGGAGCTGTGTTCACATATAGCAGGAGAATGATAATTTATTTTTTTTAGAAAGATGGACTTCTCTAAATAATACCAAGTACACTCAATAAAGCACATTTATCATGTGTCAGTTTTCTTGATTTAGCAAGCAGAAAATACTGAATGCTGTCTGGATGCTTACTCAGATAGTGCACTTATGGGCATATGGAGACAGCTTAACATCATCTACCACACCAATATTTCATTTCTTCTGATCCACCTCAATATGAGGCATCCCTTTGGACTCCAAGAAGTGGAAGGTCATGAGCTTTTGTCAGATACAATGTGACATGAAGGGTAATTGTGGCATCTGCTAGGAAAGAAGCCAAATGAGCTGTTTCTAGTTATTTCTGTCTTGTCTGCCATTTCTCAGTGTAGTAAGGAAGAGAATACTTTGCCCATCATTGCCTCACCTATAGCAACAGAAAAGGACTGATGGGATAAACACAGATGGTAGCAAGAGCTCAGGAAAAGATAAGTATGGGGAGCCCAACTGATGAGAGCGAGAGGTTTTGGAGAAAAAGAAAGACAGCAAGAAATCATATGCTGGGGAGACAATGATAACAATTTATAGCACTTTTCCCTTCCCCAGTGTCATTTTAGTTGGCCCCAGGTTCTCTTTTGCCTAGTAGCCATGCTCCTTTTATTCTCCTTGGTTTATACTCCACCTAATTTCCACAAATCCCATTTCTAGGGCTGCAGGGTATGTGGTCCATCCACCCTGCAGTTGCTCTCACTGTCTGGAACTTGTTGCTAACATTTCTCTGCTTTTCATATGCAGTGGATACTTACCTAAATTGTGAACACATATGCAAATACACGATAATTATGAATTCTGGCTTTACCTTTCATAAACCAGCAAAACTAGCCTGTTGTCATAGGGTGCTTCTGGGAGCTTAGTATTTTCTATAATAGCAAATTATTAAGATGGCCTAGGCAAGTCTGGGAGAGTGATAAATGGCATGAGCTATAACTGTCCAGAAAGCAAGCTAACAATAAAACAATGCTGCAGTTGCGGACAGCTTATAGTGAGGCCCTTTGAGCTTTCTGGTACAGCACTAGTATGTAAGCGTGCTCCTTGCTATATTGTGCTTGCCTTGTGCGGAGTGCTTTCCTGGCTATCAGTGCTCACCAGCAGACTCTTCTTCATACTGGAACGATGCTGTGGGGAACTGGACACTTCTAGAGCATCTTAGAATCCATTTTTATGAGTTGCCACTTTGTCTCACTCCAGTAATTACAGGTAACTCTTCACCGAATTCAAAATACCCAGCATGGTTTTGTATAGATAGAAACCTCTACAGAAGTTTAATGAGGACACAAAGGATAAGAATTAAAAAGAAATTAATTGTGTTTATCAGTGTTTCAGTTGGCTTAAAAGTTTATTTTGGCATATAAGAGTTGGCTAGAAAATTAAGAGGTGCCTCACAGTCTTCCTAAGAAAAAACTGGTTCTTCTGCAGCCATTAGCCATCAGATTTTCTTCACAAAACTGAGTCTAGCCTTCGAAGGGATCTCATTTCACATTATACTCCATAATCCTCTCAAAGTTGAGGCAGTGGTTGGAAAGGAAGGAAGAACAGTTTTTCAGACTCCAAATACTTTTCATTTCTCTCCATCTCTCCTTCCATTGGAAAATGTTTAGCTTGCATTCCAGAAAAAACACTCTGTAAATTGATATGTACATTTACATAAAGGGTATAATTTGACAATCACTCTTTATAAAGAGTATACAAAAATGGAGTTAATGGGTGCAGCTTATTACTGATTTTTTGATTGCAACCACAACAAAAAAAAAGTCATGCTGGGGTAATGATGTGCTTGAGGTGTACTGGTGGTTCTGGCTTTAAGGAATACTTTTTAATGTATTTACTTCATTTTAATAAATATCTGCAGAATGAAAGTATGAGATCTCAGGTGCTTCAACAAGAACCTCGGGGGGAGGACATGACATAGGATGGGGGGATGGGATGGAGGGGCATAGATGGAGGCAAGAACCAGAGTTTTGTTTTTGTTTTTTTTCCCCACCTTTCTTTTTCTCTGCAGTGACTTCCTACTCTTTAATGGCCAGGTCATTGCTTTATTTCACTGTAGAAATGCTTCTCAGTATCTTTTTCTCAGTAAAAGAGGAAAGTTGCCTTGTGTTAAAGTGGCCATCTAGCATCTGACTCCGTGAAAGGTACTTCCCATCTGCCTGATGAGTATTTTACTTCCATTTAAATTTTCACTGATATAGCACTCTCTTAAATATCTGAGGAAATCGAAAGCCCATACCTTGGCATAGCACCCTGTGACTGCTTGCAACCGATTTGACTCTAGGAGTGATTTTGTCCTGGTTTCAGCTGGGATGTAGTTAACTGTCTTCCTAGTAGCTGGTACAGTGCTATGTTTTGAGTTCAGTATGTGAAGAATGTTGATAACACTGATGTTTTCAGTTGTTGCTCAGTAGTGTTTAGACTATAGTCAAGGATTTTTCAGCTTCTCATGCCCAGCCAGGGCACCTGACCCAAACTGGCCAACAGTGTATTCCATACCATGGGACGTCCCATCTAGTTTAGGAACTGGGATGTGGGGGGCAGGGATTCGCCACTCCGGGACTGGCTGGGTGTCAGTCGGCGGGTGGTGAGCAATTGCCCTGCGCATCATTTGTACATTCCAATCCTTTTATTACTACTGTTGTCATTTTATTAGTGTTATCATTATCATTATTAGTTTCTTCTTTTCTGTTCTATTAAACCGTTCTTATCTCAACCCAGGAGTTTTACTTCTTTTCCTGATTTTCTCCCCCATCCCACTGGATGGGGGGGGAGTGAGTGAGCGGCTGCGTGGTGCTTAGTTGCTGGCTGGGGTTAAACCACGACAGATTTTTAAAAATACCCCTTTCAGACAGAATGTGAAGTATACTTTACTTCTCGAATCTAAAAGTGTAGATGGCATGTCACAATCTGATCAGATATTTAGTGGATGATGTATTAAATGAGCTAATTTGTTATTAGAGGAATAACCCTGTAATTCTGAAAGAAATTCAGTTTCCTGTGTTTCATTTACATGGCACGTTGTCTTCAAAATCAAGGCTATTGGCAGCATGGTTCAAGCCTCACCCCACCTGTGACTGTGAGTTTTTTCCTTCTTTCAGCACTAACCCTATGCTGACTGGTGTTGGCTTCTCTGTTTAATAGAATCAGAAATTCTTAGTTTCATATAACGGTGAAGTTCTGTTTTCTCTTAACAAGAAATGCATAGTAAAGTAAAATCAACCTAGTGAGTCAAAATTCTAATTTGATTTTTTTAAGAACATGTGTTAGAGTATTTGTGGCCTCAAGGAATGAATTAAGCTGCTCTATTTTGTATATTCAAGTAATAAGAATTTACTAATTTAATATAGTAAGCAAAGCAAATATTACTTCCCTTTCTCATTTTTTCTTATGACAGGAGACTCTGCATATTAACTGTGACCGTAGTTTAAGTGCTATGCTACCATCTGAGAGAGGTAATCCTGGAATAACACAGGGACCTTACTTGAAACTTTCACCTTTCTACCAAAAAGCCTGACAGTACTACTTTTTCATCACAGACAAGGAGAGATTTCAAATCAGCTCATCTTGGGAGCTTCAAAGTCTTTTAATATGCACAGTTTAGGGTAGTGGAATTTCTTTCATGTGGTTTCTCAGGTGGCTTTGCATTTTTATATTTCAGAATGTCAGAGCAACTAGGCTATGCTCACACTTCATGCTCCAGCTGTCAAACCAATGTCAAGTCCTAATTATGAGATTTTTGAGTTGGTCCCACGTGACTGGGTTTTCAAACCAGAACAGACATAACAGGGTACTGAAGTTTGGCAAGTCTCTTTCTGATGGTCAGAAAAGAGCAACATAAATGGTCATTGTTGGAATGTAATCTAAATATAAAGTCTCTTCCTGTCATCAAGGATTCAATGTGTGTTCTGTGTACTCCAGAGCATAACACTTAATTCAAAAATTCAAAGAATGCTATTTGCATAATTTGTTCTGTTTTGCATAACTTCCTGTATGAGTTATGCTCACATTTTAGAAAAAAGATTCATGTATATATATGAAAATATTATAGCGTTGAAGCAGTTTAGAATCATTTTACTAGTGTATTAGTAAATGCGTCCTGTAGCAATCTAACACAGTTTCTGTACCTATAGACAAATATAAGGTTTACTGCATTACATATTCATAAGAAGAATGCAGAATATGCCCAGGGTTTATACCTTAGTTTAGCCTACCAAGAGGAGCAGGATAAGTCTCTTCATGTATATCTTAAGTGAACTGAAATCAATATTTGGGGGTGCCTGCCTCTCTTCTGACTTAAAAACAGTATTTTAGACATCTCAGATCATTAAAATTAAGTGGGAAGAATTTGGGCCTGTACCATGGGCTTTGCAGTCATGATTTTATTGATGGAAATGAGAGAGGATGGTGAATTTTGGCTGTCACATTGCCCAGCAGCCGCTTTTTTGTTGTGTGAGCTGGTGTGAGTCTCACCTCCTGGAACTGCACCTCCTCAGGAAGGATGTTCCTGAAAATGGACAAGTGAACTGGGTGCTGTACGTTGTCTCCTAAATTGGCTCAGGAAGGTGTGGGATATCATCCTGATGTAGTTAACACAGGAAAACTACTGCCTGGAAATGTGCACTTATGTGAATCAAAGTTTTAGTTACTTATGACCCAGTAGAGCTGCTTTAAGCTTTTATTCATGTGTCTCAAGGCAGAGTGCAGAGAAGGCTGCTGTCATTCTCACTTTACAAAGCCAGAGGTGCAGACAGCAGCGAGCTCTCGAAATGACCTGGCCAGATGCACAAAATTGGCAGAGCCAGGAGGACTCTGACTGGGTCACTCTTGCATGTTGTGCTTGGTTGGGATGCTCCTTCCTCGGCCACGGTGCCTCTGCACAGAAAAGGAGGATAATACACTATGGCAACCGGGATCACCTGTGCCAAAGACAGTTGCATAGCCTGTCCTGCAGATCTGCTGACCTGCTACATCTGCCTCTGTGGGATCACAGAGCAGTAGAAAGGTCTGGGTCCTGGGCTGCAGGCTCAGAGGAACCCAGCAAGAAGTTACATTTTCCCACAGCAGGGATGAGCCACAGCATTGCCTCTGCCATGTGTCCAGTGGTGCCCTCTCTCCTTATGTGACCTGCTATGTAAGGTCTCACAAACCGGTCCAAAAAAAATAAATGAGGTGCCTGTGCATACTGTCAGTACGAACACAGATGACAACAACTGAGAATATACAAGAAATCTGGTTTGTTGAGTGTTTATATTAACAGTCCCAAAATACCTTTGTTTTTAAAATATATTTTAAAAAGTCTCAAACTTTGACAAGTTATGAAATACCGTATCTTCAATGCAGAAGAGCTTTAATAACAATGTATCCTATGAAATACCAAGCAAAGAGGGAAGGATTTTGTTTGTTTCACCAGAAAAATAGTTACAACCCCAGTCATCCTCTCCCCAAAAATTCTAGGACTGAGAATTTTTTTTCCTTGCTGTTACCTTATTTACTTGCCTGGATTTTGTCTGTCAGATTACAGTGTTAGGAACTATGAACCACTTGACAACTCCACGTGATGAACTTAAAGTTCAACACAGAGCTGTTCAGTTCTTTCTTCAATACATGTGAATACAAGGCAGGACTGCAGGGGAAAGGACCAGTCTCCTTTGAAGCCTCTTGGCAGCAGGAGGCTGATACCGGTGACAGCTTCTAAAGCCCCCTACCAATAACCTCAAGACCCTAACTGCCACTCAGTAATATTTTGTGGCCTTTGGTCCCTCACATAAATTTCATCTTTATTTTTATGATAAGGAATGAATGTCCTTCAATCCACAAGCTACATCTCAGAGGACAGCCAGGCTTATAAACCAGTGGATACAAAAGAAATAATCAACACTCCCAAACTCCAACCTTCAAACCCCAAACTCTTTTAGGATAGGAAGATGTTTTATTTTTTTAATAAAGTACATATGCATTCAGAAGGGAAATAGGGATTATAATTCTATCTATCTACTATATGCATTGCAATAATTCTCTAATAAAGAATATATTCTAAAATATTTTGGACTTTTTATTTTTTCTTTAAACTGTTGGCAAAACATCTATGTATTTGTGCTTATCAATTTGTAGAAAGTGAGGTCCCGTATCTTAAACAGGAGAGTCTACTCATACAGAATTGTGCCAAATGGTCATCCTACTCCTTAATGCGCAAAGGGCAGACACTCAGTGAGGCTGAAAACAATAAAATGACTAAATAGAAATGATAGCAAAATATTGTATAGCTGGCAACAATCCTTTGTTTCATGGGAAGGTCATACATTTTATGCCCTCATGACAGTCATCTGAGTTAGGAGCTGAACCAGAAACGTACAGAGTGTAAAATTCAAGAATAGTAACCCAAACCAAAAAACCAAAGCAAGAAAGAAACTAGCACAAAACAATCCAACAAGCTTTTTCCAGCTTGATATGAAGGGCTACATATAAATAAGCTGGAAGTATTCAAAGACTTAGACTTAGTGGAGATACTATGTACTAGACAATCTTTTAGATACACTTCTTTGATATTAAGATTTGAGGCATAATTGTTATGCATTGCTAAATCATTCGAAAGGTTTCAGTTAAGGTCAAGACTCTCTGGGAATGGCTTTCAGATTCTGCAGCATTTCATTGCAACAGACGAACAATTCTGTAGCAAAACTGGTGGATTTTTTTTTTTAAAGTAATTTATATTTCAGAATGAATAGTTGCTGTGCAGATGATATTAACTTTTTAGTGAAGTGAAATATAGCCATGGTGTCAGGTTTTCTGAAGACTCGAGAAAATTATGTAGAAATAGAATTATCCTTTGCACTTTTTATTTTTGCTTTTTGTTTTCATCACCCACTCATATTAGAAAATGTATTCCTTTCTTTTTTCTTTTTTTTCTTTTTTTTTTTTTTTTGTCTTTCAGTCCTCTTTCTTTCTTTGAAAGCTTGGATTTTCATGTAATCCATGCTACTTCTGGTAAAGGATGGATTTGAAGCAGGTTTTGTGCTCATACTTGTAATTGAAGGGTACCATATTTTTATTTACATATGATTAGGGAAATAGAAACTGATGGAATAATTATTTTTTTTCCAGTTGTTTACTCATTATTCTTTGCCAGCCATAGTGTCCATGTTGCCTTAGTAGAACAACAGTAACATTTATTGCAAGCCTTCAGACCAAAGTTCCCACTATCTTTGTAACAAGGGAATTCTTAACCTATTGCTTGGGAGAGAATGTAAGTCTGGCATGTCTTACCACACAGTATCACTTCTGGTGGCAGCTGGTTGGGTCACTATACATTGTTTCCATCCTTTGTGTGCAGGTCGGATACCTAAATTAATTTAACCACAGAATAAAAATATGCTCGGTTCTGATACTTACCTGTTATTTACTGTCCGTATAGCACCATGCCCTAAGTTTGTTTGTGAACACTGGTGAAGAAGAGAAATTCTAAAATAAGTGTTAGCTGTAACGGCGACTTTTTGTTAGACATTTTTAGATATCTGAAATGTAAGTCACATTTACCTCCCATTATTGATCAGTTTTGTTCAGCCTGCATCCTGTTCTCAGCCCTGGTGGGTTATCCTCATGGCCTTCCATGAACAGAGCTAAAAAGCAATAGTTTGAAAGGAAAAATGCGTATTTGTACAGTCTCTTTCCACTGTGTTGCTTATCAGTTGTTCCACTTCCATGCCAAGGTAATGCAGATTCTAATTAACTGATTTGTTCTCAGTCACTGGTGGTGGATATTAACGTTGCCGAGCAAAAATAAATTTGCCATTGTGTTCTCATCTGTATCCAAGAAGAATAAGGGGTATAGTAGGATAACTGTTAAACAAACAGTTAAAGCACAGTTTGTGTCCTACAGTGGTCATGATTTAGATTATGTGAAGCCATAATAAATATTGAAGAAGAAAAATTGGAGATTTGTCCTGCAAGTGCCTGTAGTACTTGTAAAATTAATACAGCTTTGCACAGGAAAAAAGAGATCTAATCCATGGATTAATGGTTTGAATTTATCCTTTGCACTTTACCCTTTGTGAGGGTAAAAGATCAGGACACCTTTAAAAATAGTATTTCCAGAATTCATTTGTGGAAGCTTCTCACTCATGAGGAGAGGCAACAGGCAATGGAAATATGAGAAGTTTGAGACATGAGTGATGCCTTCTTGGCCTGCCATCCCCCTCCGCCTCCTCCAACAGAAGGAATAATGTAGCACCAAGATCTGGTTCTTAAGAGAGCCTTAAGATGCAACAATCACAGTGCAATAAAGCTATTTCAGGGCAAAGAAATGGGGAAGAGTAAACTAGTTATTGTACCTAGGTTTAAAAATATTTGCAGTTTAAAAAGATAGCAAGCTATATGGAAAATAACAAGTATAGCAACTATCAAACCTGCATATTAGACAGAAATAGGGTCCTAAGGTGTAATGAGAATGAAAAGACTGAAGTCCTGAAAATGCTGCATTGCAGGTAAGTACCTGGCAGTACTAAAGAAGGGAGATATATAGATATATGACAGCTGTTCCAGGAGAAAGCTGGCTTCTGGATTAGGTTACAAAAGTTGCCACGTACCATCAAGCTGTGCATGAAGTTGTTTTTTGTTGATATAATGCCAGACTGTGATGCCCTTATTTGCATTAGGACTAGAAATTGAATACTGTTACACTGTACAAATCAGCAGAATTATATTACTGAAGCTGAGCAATGGTACATAAACTTGTTCAAAAACTTTATTTGAAATCTCCTTCCAGTGGCTATTTTAAGTAGGAGGATTTCTATTAATAAGTACCAACATGCCCTAATAAAAAACAGTTATGCTTTATAAAGACAGATTAGTGATGAAAATTATTAATTTGCCTTTAATGACTATTTCAGACAGGAACTGGTTGTGTTGCAGATGTACTCCAGTTTTTCTCTTATTTCAAAATTTATCTTGCTGTGCTCTTTGACGAAGATTAAGCTGTTCTTGGGTTTTGTTATTCTGTTATTTTTTAGATAACAGGTGACTGCCTCTCTTCAGTGTCTTCCTGATTTCATACAATAGGGGTTTCTTTTTAATATTAGAAATTCTATTTGAATTTTTAAAACTGGGTTTAGTCACAGTTTTCTGTACTAGGACGTGCAATTACTAGAGCAGAAAAACTATTGCCTGAGTATGTTTTATTTTTTATAATCTCTCATTCACAGTACATTCTGAAGTCCTGTGCAAAATTTTTGAAAAATAAAGGAAGCAGAATCTGTAAAATCATTCAGTTGCTCTTTTCTCTCTTTGAACACCTCTACAAAATAGACATCATAAAATGAAAAATTACTTTTATTTCATTCATTTTGTCTGAATCAGTCAGTAGTTGCACGGTTGAGCGTAAGGCTAGTGTCTTCTCAGTGGCCAGAGCCACGCAGGTACCAACAGGTCTGTCAACTCTGACCTGCACCGTGCAAATACACTTTTCCACAGTCATTTGAATCAGGGTTATCAATTACCCTTTCACTCGTATTCTGTTGTTAAAGTACAATCCTTTATGCCGACATCAGGAGGAGACAAGAAACACTCTAAAATCTAGTTAAGAAGTACTATTCACAACGTGGTATTATTCCTGAAAAGGAACATGTCTTTTTCTTATTCAGTCTGAATATTCCCCGAGGCTTTACTCAAAACTCTTTGCTTAAATATGAAAGGTTTTCTCTCTACTTCTGTTTGCTGTGCTGGCCCTGGGTCTTGTTGAAAGGGGGTTTCTACTCCCTGAGGCCCCCGCCTGAGGCTGAGGGGCTCCGCTGTGCCCGGCGGTGGGGCCGCTGGAGCCGGCGGGAACCGGCAGGAACCGGCTGGGGCCGGTCTGGCCCGGGGCGGCCCCCAGTCTCTCCTCACAGAGGCGGCCGCCCCTGCAGCCCACCATGGCTGACACTTGGGCACCTGCACCCGGTACAAAGGCACGAGACGAGTCCTTCAGCGTGGCCTCTGGTTCCCGGACTGGCAAAGTCCTCCCAGTCCTGCCACCTCCAGGTGATGAAGCGTCTGGAACAACCCTCTGCTCAGTGAACGGCACCTGTACACCCTCATGGCTTCCCTCCAAATTCTCCACAGTAACGTGTCTTGCTGTGTAGCGTTTAGTATTAATTTTGTACACCCACTACTTTTCACAGCCATTTTACTGGAAGACCATGCAAGTCTCCATCTTTGAAGCTGACTGGTGATATGACTGAAATCCAGGTGATTTAACTCATTGATCCGCTTGGATTTTTATTTTTTTTAACTTCTCTTTGAAAATGTCTGCTAATGAGTATGTTCTTCCTGTCAGGACTGACCTTCCTTACTGATACCTTCCCGTTAGTACTTCATGCTTTCTTCCCAGGAGTCACCAGCTTTTTCTCATTTACTTCCTGAAGAGAGTCAAAATGGCTTTTAATCATCCCTGAAACCGTTTCCAAAGCCAGCTCTCTCCATGGACCTGCAGGGAAACACATCAGGCAAAGCTGTCATGTCCCTGGAGTTTCTTCTTGTGGAAAAGTTCATTAATGGTGGCAGCACAGGGAAAAGCTGAAAATGTCATTATTTTTCTCTAACATACCAAGGACAAACAAGATTATCAAGTAAGTAAACATAATGCAAAACAAAAGAAAACTGAATGACATAGTAGTTGTCTTTCTCAAACATGCCTCCCCTCCTTCTTTTTTTTATTCCTACTATAATGTTACAAACCAGGGCACCAATACATTCTGCAACATCCAAAGGTCCCTGCTCCCAAACATGCTCCAAAACCTGCCAAGTTCCCAAAGTCTGCAGGAAGTCAGCCCTGCAGAAGTCAGAAACCAAACAAATGGAAATTATGATTCTTCTAGTGGTTTTATTTTTTGCCCTGATTTTGAAGAGCATGTCAACACATCATTGCATTTAAACAAAACTCTAGGTCTGTCTGACTCTTACTAACACTTAAGCACGTGTCTAAGTGGTATTCTGAAATCAAGACGGTCTGGAGACAGTGGACTAAGTGTAAAACTGATGAAAGCAAATGCTGTTCTTATTAAATTTCTCAGGAATAAATTAATACCGACTTCAGTGGCACTAAAAATGGCATGTGGAGTCGAAGAAGGTCTAAAATGCAAACCAGAGTAATTTTCACTACTCACATTGTTTTGGCTTGATGTTTACAATCATACCACAAAAAGAAACCTCTTTTTGCTCATGATGCTATGATAATTTACACTGTAAGGGCCTAGCAAGAAGTCACTAACCAACTATAGCTCTAATCAAAATGGATCAAAATCAATTGTCTTTTATTTTTCAACATATACATCTGAAATTTTGAAGGCAATCCCCTCAGTGGAAGTCACTACCTAAGCACATTCGCTATAGTGCTAAAGTAGCTTTGAGAAACAGTAGCCTCTGTGGCATATACAGATAATATTTTCTTGATTTTTATTTATTCAGTTAATTAAAATAGATCACTAGGTCATTTACAGTTGAATCCACTCACTAAAAAGACTAAAATTCAAAATATTTTATGATAAATGTAAGTTAACTATTTATTGGGAACATTTGAGGTCTTTTTTTTCTTTTCTGTATCTTAGCATCATCAGTGAGCCCTTAGACTATCAGGCAGAGTAAAAGTTAAGTTGCTGCCTGGTAATTCATATTTTACAGTCTTTTTCAACTGTGTTTCTTATAGTTTCATCTGCAAATAAAAATTACTTAACTCAGCACTTTCACTGCCCTCCTCTGAGGTTCTTCCTGCTCATTTCCACTTCTGTGCTATATAGGACTTTGTGCTGTCTGGGCAATGAACAAAGCTGCAGGATGATTTGGATCAAAATAGACTTTTAAATATATGTACGTTTATACATCTACACACACACAGAGTATTATATGTATATATTTCTGGATTTATCTAGATCAACAGAAATTCACTGTTTGACCATAGAACTATGGTTAAAGACTGCAGATAAATGGCTGAAACTATGTGAAGGTAGGAGGGAGACCAGATTAATTTTTTGTGGCAACACCATCTTTCCTGACATAAAAAGTATGTTAAATTGTAACCTTAAGCTGTCCCTTCACTGCAAAGAGATGCGTGCTGTTGTATCAAGGTAAAAAGTAGAGATCACAAATGTACTATAGAGAAAGGCACATGTAGTTTTTGGTTCTGTATAACTAGTAAATGCCAATAAGATACACTTTGGTTTGGAGCTTGCCTAGAGTTACTAATATGAGCAGAAACTAGTGCCTCATTTCCACTAAAATGCTTACTTAGAAGAACATACGCTCAATAATTGATTTACCTTAATGAGATAATTCATCTGATTTTACTTAAGGTAAAAGTATCTGGGGGTTTTTTCTGTTGATTCCTGAGGGTGTAGAAAGCTGACCTGGAATTTTCTAACTTTAGTTTTTTAAAAAAATTAAAAAATCTCCCACTTTACTGTTTTCTATAAAATATTACAAAATTGTCAAAGTATCCTCTTTCTGTTTAAATAAACGTCTTTGTTTTAGATGTTAAGCTTAATGTTGGGGAGGGTGGGGGGAAGAGAAAACCTGAACTAGAAGTGCAATATGAGAACACTGACTTGAGCTGCTTTTGGGAAATAAAGTAGGAGAGTTTTCAGTTGACTAAAGTTTTCAAGGTATTACTTTTTGTTATCAAATGGAATAAAAATGTTTTTGAATAGTTCATTCTCATAGTATGGGAAGAATCTATTTACAATTCTTTGCATATTTATGAGAATGTACATATGCGTCATATTGCTGAAGAAACATTTATCAGACTCTAAGCTAAAATATTTAGATATTGTCCCTTTTAGAACTAGTTTGAAAGCAGAATATTTGACATTTATTTCCTCCATAGAAAATAGAATTAGCAATAACATTTTGTGCTGCATATTTCAAAGCAATGGATATCTATGAGATGGATAATGAAGTGTGCCCCCCGTTGCACATGCTAGTAAATATGTAAACAGGGAGCTCAGCTGCCTATGACGTTTTTTAGAGCATGGCTAAGCAAGTCTTGGTTTTTTAGCAGCAAAGCAGACTTGTATGATTACCATCTACTCTGCTTGTTCCCATATCCACCACCACATGGCTCCTTTAGAGCAGACACCACCATGAAGTTTTCTTTTGAATGAAGAGTCAACTGTCTGAATTTAAAAGAACACTCCAAGAACTTCACAAGTTCTTCCAATATATGCTTTCTAATTTCACTAAATCTTTTCTTCAGTTCCTTTAGCATTTTAAAAATACAGTTGGAAAACAAAATCTCATATGTACACAGGTATACTGACCTCCATGTTTCTTAACAGATTCTGATCAAGTTGAGTCCTGAGCTGCTCAAAGCAATTCAGAAAAGATACATCAAGGACCTATCAAATGCTTGTTCAGCTCTAAGAGTATAATTGTTGGTAATTGTGTGTTATACAGTTGCATCACTATGGTTATATGCACCTGCGCTGTCTCTGATCTCATTGGCTACAGCTGGCAGTTTATTTGATGGTCATTTCACAGCCCTGATTCACTGGTTTTGTGGGTATGGGATTGTGGCCTTTTGTGATTTGTTTTATTTAACGTGGTAAAGCTAAAAAATGGATGCCTTGAAGTGTTATATAATTATTATGTTGCTCTTCCAGCTTTTATAAATAAGGGATTTAGTATTTCAGACAGCTGTAACCCTTATCATCACTATATTTGAAACAAACCAATAAGATTAGGTTGTGGAGATCAAAAAGCAAAATTTCATGCAGGGAATTACACAACAGACAGTAGCTGAGCCGCTAAAATGTCTATATAATGCACATTACACTAACAGTTCAAAGCACTTAGATTAATTTCTTATATTGAATTCCAATTATAAATGGTACTTCAGAATATTTTTAGAAAGCTTTTTAAAAATCACTGGATTTGCACACCTCCAAATTTGTAACATAAAATTTATGGCATAAAATTACTGAAGCTATTCATTAAAAATCATACTAAGGAAAAAAAAGAGCTTCTTATGAGCTTTTGATTCCTCAAAGCACTGAGTTACGCAGTTAACTTCAACTGAAATGGATGGAAATTTAGTACTTATGTAAGAACTGCAGGGTTTCAAGACAAAGACATGAACTGAGTGCCAGTGTAGACACTCATACACTGTTGATGGAATAAGTCCAAGTGCTTTGCTCAGCTGGCATCAAATAGGGTGGAACCTCTTGTGAGGAGGGCAGGTTGATTAATTCTAAATCTATATCAGTGTTTTCAAAGTTAAGGACTTCAGACAGAAATTTTATTTTGCATATATTGTTTCACTGGAAATGAAACAACCTTCCTTACTTCAGAATCAAAGAATTTTCTTCTCCTCACCCATTCATTTTGCTAGATCTAACTATGGGCTTTTTATGAGACATATGGTAAGAATATATAGAAATGGATAGGACTTGCGGGGGCACCTACTGTTCTTGTTTGTACTGTTGTGTGAGAAATCTGCAGAGAAAGTAACATGGCCTGAGTTTGTATGAACAATTACACACACAAGTCTATGGGGCCAGATGGGATCGACCCAAGGGTACTGAGGGAGCTGGTGGAAGTGCTCACCAAGCCACTTCCAATCATTTATCAGCAGTCCTGGCTAACCGGGGAGGTCCCAGTTGACTGCAGGTTAGCAAACATGAACGCCCACCTACAAGAAGGGCCAGAAGGAGGATCTGGGGAACTACAGGCCTGTCAGCCTGAGCTCGATGCCAGGTAAGGTTATGGAGCAGATCATCTTGAGTGCCATCACGTGGCACATGCAGGACAACCAGGCGATCAGGCCCAGTCAGCATGGGTTTATGAAAGGCAGGTCCTGCTTGACTGACCTGATCTCCTATGACAAGGTGACCCGCTTAGTGGATGAAGGAGAGGCTGTGGATTACGCAGGAACTGCTAATGATATTTTGTTGGCTGTTAATCTTTGACATAAAAGTGACAAAAAATTTTCATTTATCCTTCGTATGTCAGCTTGGAAAAGGGATAGGAAATTAAAGCTCAAATGTCTAGCTCAACAGAAATATAAGAGTTCTGAATGAGTTTTGTTACATTTGTGTTATAGCATTACAGCAATTTTCTATTAGATTTTCATTTAAATGGTGGCTTTGAAATGGAGTTGTACTTTATTGTGATGTATGTAAGCGTGAAGATCCAAGAGAAATTTAAACTTGTAAGTTAAACCCTGTATTAGTAGTTGAGGAGAAAACTAGAGATCTTACAAATGGAGCTTGAATAACCCAGTGTCAGCACTGTGAAAAAAAAAGTGAATTTTAAATTTGTTCTACTTCCTCTAGGGAAAAACACAGTGAAGACGTAGGTGACCACTCAAAAACTTGGTCAGTCTTTTTATTATTAACTTAATATATACATATAAGTGTGTGTATGTATTACCTTAGTTTAGCTGACAGCTCCAGCTTTGTAATATTTACTTTAATACACACAGTGCTTTGCTAAATCTAAAAATATACTTTTTTTGCTCTGATGTACTCTGCAGATTGTATGAAAATAACATCTGGTGGAGAATTGTTCTTGAAGATAACCGCTTCAAACGGCAAGCTAAGGTAGTAATTTAAGGTCACAATTGTATATCACAATATTCCTGTAGGAAAGAGTCAGTCGATAGATTCTCAGCAATCAGTAAAGCAAAGGCTAAAGTCTTTTGCTGTGTAAATCAAAATTCATTTCAGCTTTACAGTTCTTCAGGCTTCTTATGCACAATTCTCTCTATATTTTTTAATTTTTACACATAAAATTCTTTTTTTTTTCTTTTTATATATATAATTCTAACTTGTCATTCTTCAGGCAAGTTCAGTATGAGTCAACAGCATGCCCTGGCAGCCAAAAGGGCCAACTGTGTCCTGGGGAGGCTGTGACTTCATGGAGAGCCTCCACTGGAGCAGGCTCCTGGCAGGACCTGGGACCCCGTGGGGGATCCACGCTGGAGCAGTCTGTTCCTGAAGGACTGCAGCCTGGGGAAAGGACTCATGTTGGAGAAGTTCGTGGAGGACTGTCTCCGTGGGAGGGACCCAATGCTGGAGCAGGGGACAAGTGAGGAGTCCTACTCCTCCTGAGGAGGATAGAGCGGCAGAGACAAGGTGTGATGAACTGACCCCAGCCCCCATCCCCTGTTCCCCCTGCACCACTCGGGGGGAGGAGGGAGAGAAAATTGGGAATGGATCTGAGCCCAGGAAGAAGGGAGGGGTCTGGGGAAGGTGTTTAAGATTTGGTTTTATTTCTCATTACTCTGATTTTATTGGCAACAAATTAAATTAATTTCCCCAAGTCAAGTCTGTTTTGCCTGTGATGGTACTTGGTGAGTGATTTCCCTGTCCTTATCTCGACCCACAAGCCCTTCATCGTATCTTTCTCTCCCCCTGTCCAGGTGAGAAGGGGGAGTGATAGAGCAGCGTTGGTGGGCACCTGACACCCAGCCAGGGTCAGCCCACCACACTAGTTTTCAGGCTTTTTGATTTTTCTGTTTATATTTCTAATCATATATGTGATTACTTTCAATTCAGGGCACCTGTAGCTGCTTTAGAAATAAACAAAAGCTACTAGTATGCAACAGTTCTGAAAACTTAGTTACTTTTTTTTATGTGTTGAAATATAGGGTGTTGTAGCTAACTTTAGGACAGTTTCACAGGATAGAACTTCTGCTCTTTAAAGAGCAATCACTGAATCTAATCTATGAAGCCACAGCTGTGAGTTATACAGACAGCTTCTTAAATGAGGAACACCCAAGACACATGACTTCCCAGGAAAAATATATAAAGAGCAAAATAAAGTTGCTCTTTTTGGCAGAGTGTAAAAACATGCAGTTAGCTGGTATTTGGAAGATCTTCATAGCAAAATGGAATGCATCATAAATATAGCCAGATACTTCAAATTGTGAGTACAACAAAATATTTTAAGTAAAAAAAACAAGAACTTGGTTTATGGTTATTACTTCATCTTATTTTTATTTTCATTATTGCAATTCCTTGCTGCATCTATAAATCAGCAACAGTTTTTCCAAGAGCTGACACTAAACTTACTTTTCCTATCTATTTACAATAACTGTTTACATAATGCTCATCTGTCAATGTGAATTTTTTTTTTCTTTTCCTTCTTTTATGTAGATTTTCTGTACAATGTGTAAAAAAGATTACACAGAAACAACAGATTCAGGAAAGACATTGCACTGTTGTTACAGAAAGGCTGAGGAGTACTGCATATTTATATACAATTGAACTCTAGAAACAGGACAGGACTGGACTATGGCCTCCTTGATAGAACATATGGTGACTCAGCCAGAGGATACAATTTAGCCCAGTAGTAATTTAATAAGATTTTCAAACAGAATATTGATTAAAAAAGTTCTTCCTGAATATGGTTCTCCCCTAATAATAATGGAAAATAATTTGAATTAATTACTCATTAATTAAGGTACTGTTTAAATAAACAATAAGGGTAATAATATGCTTATTTTCAGTAGTGTATTTCATCTCCTCAATGACCTTCATTAATTTCCTAGGTCATTACTCATTTCATTTTTATTTCAACTAACTTACATGTATATCTATACGTTTGACTTTAATTTTTACTGAGAACAGAATGAAAAGTGATGCCTCAGGGTTTTATCAACAACATTTTTTGTATTAGTAGTACATAATTTGTTATTAAATAATATTACTTGATTGGTTTTGTCCATCTCAAGAGCTAAGGAATACACACAAATCTAATATTGAAGTGAAGTGAATGATAGAGTTAGCTTTAAGATGTGCAGACTGTTGCATGCATTCCATATATATCAATTACATTTTTGCTGTTTCCATCTCTGGGATTCCCAGAACTGTCTTCTAATGGTTTTAAGGAATACTACATGGTTTAATCTCCAAATATTTTTATAACAAGCTGTATAGCCAAAATAAATACCACTGACTTTTAGCCATAACAGAAATTTCTAGAGAGCAGATGAAAAGATGATTTTGTAGCTAAGACTTTGCTTATTTAGCGACAGAGTAGAACCAAAGAGCTGAACTCGTGCTACCAAGGAAATCTGGGTAGCTGTGCTGGTGGTGAGTGACTTCCCCAGCCAGTTCTTGGACTAATGCCACATGTTCTCATCCTAGCACAGGGGATATATACTAACAGGGCTGAAACTCACCTTTATTACACTCTTTAGCTTGTCCCTAGATTAATGACATTGATGTAGGTGTAGACTCTAGTCTGGGCCAACCCAGAAAATCAGAGTCTTCCTAAGCCTAAGTCTTCCTCCTCTCTTTTGCAGACACTAACATTTCATTTTTTTATTCTTTAATACTACATTGGCCATAGATGGCTAGACAGGCTTATTCTAATAATGGGCTAAATTAACACATACTTTTGTACTGTGGGGGACTGATCCTTGTCCTTCTTAATCCATAAGCTTCTTTTTATTATTATTCTTTTATGTTGTTGGAGTTTGTTTTCACCTAGATCACCTAACTATCCTGCAGACAAAGTTCAAGCACTGACAATGGACATAAATAGGTGGAACACATGGTGCCAAGAAGCTGATACTTTATTCTCTGGTGAAATAACCAGCAAGCCTGAAAGCAGCTGACCCTGTTTATCAAATCCTCTTGATCCCTGGGGAGTTACAGGTGCATTGGTAGCATAAAAACAAATAAGAAAGAATTCAGGAAGGAAAAATAGAAATTATTATTTTCATTTAGGAGAAGCAAAAGGATATCCTAGTCTCCCAAGGATACCCAAACTCCCTAGTCAGTAACAGATGAGAAGGAAAACAGTCTGAACTTACTTTGTGGACATAAGCACAAAGTTTGGTATTTAAAGATGTGACAGAGAAGCACAGACAGTCTTTGGAATGAAAATAAAGTATAACTTAGAGGAGGCCCTGTTGTAAGAGGTTTGCAGCTTGGGTATGTTTCAAAGTCCCCAAGCACTCCAGGAACCACAGATGCCTATGGTGGATTTTCAGCCCTGTCTGCTCTGGACATTTGCAAATTTCTCTGCTAGGTATGGACTGCCTACAGTTGCCTCTGCAGTGGATTTTGGTCTTCTGGTATTACTGTTCACAGAAGACAATTCAGAAGCTATAGCCATTTTAAATATATAGCTGCTAGCTCATTTAACAGTGCTAGCTGCAAAAAGCTTTACGTCTGCACTTTAACAGCAGCATGTCTTTTTATCTGCTCTAATGCGTTCAGCATTCTGATTCAAGCTAGATACATATGTGACGGTGGATCCAGTAGCCTCAGTCAGGAATGAGCTGCATTACACACCATGCACAGGAGGGTTTCAGCCCTGGAAGATTCAAGAATCTGACTTCTCACTCCTGCAAAGACCTTTGCAGATGCCTGGGTGTAGGAAGGATACATAGCATTGCGATGGATATGAAAAAGACAGGAAAGGATGACTGGAGCAGTGATAACACCAGCTAGTTACACAGGCTAAATACTGTGTACATTGCTAATTTCAGATTCATTTAAAAGGTTTAAGAAGAGAAGTGCCTCTTCCTCTGATGATTTTTATTTTTACATTTTAGTGGGGACTCTGGCTATACTCCTGTAAATGTTTTTATTATTTTATTTGCTTTGCTTTTTTTCAGAATCCATTTAGCTTATAAAGAGAAATTCTCATTCGTCTTTTAGGTTGACCATATTTGTCATAAGTTGCTATTTAACAATAGTGCAATGATGATGATCCTTGAGGAGGGAATAAGATGGAGAGAGGAATTGTAGGCATGTAGTTATGTCTCAGACAGCATCTAATTCTTCTGAACTATTGCTGCTCCCCTTCCTTCCAAGACCATAAATTAATTTTATAGCTTGTAGGTCTACAGTGAAAAGGCTTGAAAACATAACCGTGACCACAGATAGAAATAGAGAATTAGAAGTAGAAACCCTTTCATGGGAAGGGACTCTTGGAACTCCATAATTCAGTTTGCATGGTAGGAAACTAAAATTCTTTCAAACACCGAGGGACATAAATACGTGGATTTCCTGGATTCAAAATACAAATCACAGCTGGTTATGGGCGAATGGAGTGAATGTGATCATTTTGTGTTGCTACCTAGAGAAGCAATGCCTAAGAGTATTCTCTTTTTTTTAACTGTTAATATAAATGCTCTCAAGCATTAACACAAGCACTCTTTTACACTCTGTCTTGATATCTGCCACCTTTATGGACTTGCTTGAAAGAATATGCTATCTGAAAGATGCCACATGTGGCATTGACAGGCAGCTATTCAGAGTATGGCAGACAGCCAGTAAATCACTCAGTAGAGCTTTCTGTCCTTCCAGCCGTATCTCACAGAATCTACAATTTCTCGCTTTGCAGTATACTTCAATGTCAGAGTTTGTTCTCTTTAAACTTTTATATGTAAAAGTGACAAAAAAAAATACACATTCTCTTGCTAATTGATTTTTCTCTCCTTTTGGAGCTCAAGTGCACAAATCCTAGCATGCGTTACCAAGTCTCTCTCAGTCTTTCCAAGTAGTCAGAGTGCAAAGCAGGTTTTTTCTTCTCTAGGAAAGGAAAAGAAAAAAAAAAAGTTTTTTACAAACCAGGTCTTTGGGTCATTTGTATTACTAGTAATTTGTTCAAAATCTGTGAAAAACCTTCATACCTGAAACGAAATTTTCAGTTCTTGCCAGGGTATAAACTGATAGGAAAAAATATGTAACTTTTGCCTATTTCACATGCATTCATTTTTTTCAGCTGTTTAGGTGTGTTTGGCAGTGAACTAACTCTTCTAAGAGAAGCTGCTACAAATATGCTAGTAAAGCTTCTGTGTGTGTTAAAACTTGTAATAAAACACAACCAGTACTGCGTGTTCTGCCAAAGGGTCAGTCTAGCCTAGAAATTGCCTACATCAGTGGATATACATGAACATCCAAGAAAGAGTAAGAAAAAGACAAGCGCATATAATACCTACTCTATGACCACATAAATTTATCTCCTTAAACAGCACTTTTACCAGTTAACACCAGTTATCCCCTCAGATGCCATGGTGGAACCTGTTTTCAGAAAACACTGATCTCTGCCCCTCCAAAATTTCAAATGTCTGTGGGATGGCTCAGATTGACTGGATGCACCCAGTTGTAGGGGACCTAAATCTTTATCACATAACTTCATATTTAAACCTCAGGAATGCAAATCTATTATTATATAAATATGAATGCACCTGAAACAGAAATAATGAATTGAAATGCGCTGTGTAGGCCACAGAAAAGTTTGAGCTGCAGCTGTTTCAAATTCTCACGTATACTCCATAACTGCTTCATTCTGGGCTGACCTTAAAAATAGGGTATCGTAGTCACTGTTCTTCCTCCAATGTAATTTTATGTAAAATTGTACCCGTATGTGACAAAATATTAATTTCTGAGCATCTTTTCTTTTGCCCAGTGGTTTCCAACAGATGTTCTGAACTCCAAACGGGATCTGTTTGTTTTCCATTGTCTCAGCTATAGATAGCTTTAGTAAATATTTTTCTTATGCAAACTCGGATTCGTTACAGTGAGATCCAGATTTGCTAATCCTCTTGCCGCCTTTGCTACTTCAGGGACACAAAGCATCGTACGTGTTTTCTGGCTGGCCAGAGCCAAGGGTACATGGGTTTACTGATGCATCTCGCTCGGGAAGCCTGCACAAGGCCAGCCAGCAGACATGGGAAATGCACACACTCCACGTGTCCTGGGCCCTAAACCAGATTTTAACTCAGTGGGATTTGTTTTGCCTTCACTGTGGGAAGTGCATCAGCCTCAGGGGTGCTGGGAGGCACTGTGGGTGAGCTCCTGCCCTGCAGCCACAGCCTGGGTCCCACCACGGAGTGGGGCTGGGCTGGGGGGAGCGTGGGGCACGGGCCCCAGGCAGAGGGGCCTGCCAGGGCCCCGCCGTGCACCAGGACGGTTGCAATCCCTTTTTCTTTTGGCAAAATGGGTTTAGTTAAAGGCCAGAGTTGATAATCCATTTGTCTTCAGAGTTCACTATGGAGTTTTAACAGTTTCTGCCTGCGTGTACATGAAAAGTGACCACTCCCATGCGTTTTTAGACATAAACACTGAAGGTGAGGGGCTGGAAATCCTTATAAAATTAAAGAAATTTATTGTCTTAACTGTTACAATTGCAGTGTAGACCAAACTAAGTCAAATTTTAAAGCCTCTTCCATGTCTTGTAAGAAGATACAGAAAGTCTCATGTGTTGGGTCAATTTGACATTGCAGAAGCACAAAAGATTTTCAGGGAAGATGAAAGTCAAGCAGAATAACAGCCCCCACTATTTGTAGCAGGCCTTCCAGAAAAAACACCCAAAACCCAACAAAACAAGAGCCAAAAAACTCCAATCAGATGACTACAACTTCATATTTGCCTTAGGCAGTTTTTTTTGGCAGGGAGTAGGATAAGTCTAACCAACTACCTGTTATTATCTAAGTTAAACTCAGGTGCTACCACTTGAAATGGTACAGATTCTTTAGCAGGCCCATCCCCCTCCCAATTAAATCATTGGTGTGTTGCAGTATGGCAGCAGGTGTCAACAGTTTTTACCTGTAACTGTGACTTGGGAAATGTGGACATGCTGCATTTGGTTATTAATTGCCAAGCAGATTGTCTTGAAACAATGGAAGGGTCCTCATGAGTCTTTTCCAGAGATGAAGTCATCTCCAGCAATTTTTTCTTCTGAGACTTCAGAAGTAAAATGTTAAACCAAATATTCACAACAAAATAAATATCTCTGTCTGGCATGAAAAGTGGAAATGGTCCCAAGGTGATATGCAACAACCCTCAGTAACAGTAAACAGAGTTACAGCTTCTTTTTGTCAGTTTTATCTTCAACTGTGATTTAATTCTATTTTGTGATTTTTCAACAGTGTTCACTGTTTTGATTCTGAGATTAATGGATTTAGATAAAATGTAGTTTGAATGAAGGAAAGATTTTTCAATGGTGTATTTTTAGACGAATCAGGCTTTAGAGAAGGGGAAATTCTGCTAGGGGAAAGGATTGACTTCTCCAGGGTTTCCCAGCAAGCCGCTGGCAGGACAAGAAATAGGATCTTGGTCTCCTGGGGCTGCGCCTGCTGTTCTGTCCAGCAGCCTCCATGGCTGCTTTTTATAAGTAAGTCACAAAAAGCAAGGCCAGGAAAATACCTTCATCGTAAACCAATAAGCAAGATGTATTCAAATGCTTCCAGCAATTGTTGAGGCATTGATTCAGTCATCCCTCAAAACACCGAGCACGAAGAGCAGCAACTCTTTTCATTCCTGCAGTGCATATCTGCATGGCACAGGCATTAGGCAGAGAAGGAGCTGCCTAATTAGGAGGGCTTGTCCTGGCTTTAATGCAGCTTAAGAACAGCTGCTTTAAGTTGTGTTATTGGCCTGTGGATGCCACTAAAGATGCTCTCTCCCCTTCAAAATGGATCTGTTCTGTGGCCTTTAGCAAATCAATAAATCTACTTAAATAGGACGGAAATACTCTGATTTGGGAAGTGCCTTGTGTAGGGTGTGCCAGCAAGTTACCGGCTGCCTGCTGTTACCTCCTAATCCAAAAGGAGTTGTCACCATTTAAAATGACATATTGCACTATTTGTAGCATTTTCTAAAAGGCTGCTTAGCCAGGTGCAACTCTGATCTCACAGGGGCAGGAGCCACAGCTGCAAATGGATGGAAATCCGGAATTTTGTAGTGCCAGTGAGAGAGGATCACCAGATGGGAAATTTAGCAGGAAATCTCAGTGCCATTATGAATCTCCCCCTCTGCATTTCCCAGTGAAAATGACACTTGAATGCTGAGAATTATGACATATTAAACAATTATTGTGAATTGCAGATATCTGGCTCAGATATACCTGAGGTTCTGGAGTTACAGATGGCAAATTTAACAAAGCATTGTGATGTCCTTTTGCTGCAGATATTAGGGGAGCAGGGAAAAGTGCACAGAATCTCTGACAATGGCTTCCACCGGTATTGGGAAACCCAAACAAAGGCAAAGAGGGAATTAATACACAACAGCTTGTCGATGTACTCTGTTCAGAATAACACAATCTACTGCTGCTACCATCAGCTGTTTAGTAATAAAAATTATCCAGCAAATATTGAATGTCTGTTCTCTAAGCAAAAGAGTTGCACACAAGCATATAGATGTTCTGTTAGATTAGTTAGAACAGTGGAATGTTTTTCATGAGCAGTATTTTGTGTGTGAGGCATACTGTCCTGCAGACAAGTTGGGAAGGGGGAGGTAGAGGGGAGGAAGTTCTTGGAAATTACCTGTATCTACAGTGGGGATAATCTGGCTTTTTGAGGAATGATGAACAATTTTTCACAAAATGAGAGCTTCCTAAAACTCATTGGTAATCGTAGGCAAATTTGATCATTACCAAAAATCATATGTAACATATATTGATAGATGATAAAATCCACCCTGCTGCATGGGAAGAGAGCCAACAGACTGTAGCATTAAGCGCTTACTCTTTCAGTAAGGCTTTCTTTTTGCATGTTTGCATGCAAATATTTCAAGGCATGTGGAATTATATAGAGATATGCCAGGAAAGTTTTTTGTCTTCATATCTTGTAGGGCACTCACACAGGTAAATGCTTTCAGCTTTTATTATTCATGTGAAAATAATATAATATTTTTATATCTGCCATTGTAATACAATATTTTTTATATTATAACTCTTTAGATAAGATTTTAGCTTCCTGTATTAAGCTCTTAATGTGATGATAGCAACACTGAGTGTAGAAAGTACTGGCTTTATCATTTGCCAAAAGGATGGAATGAGGATACCTATCCAAACATCTTCTTGCGTGTCTTCTGAGTATTCTTCTGACTTGGTCTGATAACAGCCCAGTTTACTTCAGTAAATATATGTTATATAGATTAAATACTCAGTGATGAAATGCATGTTTCCTGGTCTTAGAGCTACATCATTTGAGAAACAGCATATTGAGTACTGACATAGAAACCAGGAGTCCAGATTTACTTACTGGGCTATAGACTTCCTTTGTTAGGGACTGACTTTGGATGTCTGGAACCTAAAGAAGAATGTAGGAATTGATGGGATTTCCAGAAGTACCAGATCTTAATTCAAGCTTAACCTCTATGAAGACCAACTCTGAAGGTACAAGCTGTGGACTGAGTTGAAGGAGGTTGTGGCTGCAGAACAGATTTCTGTGTGACTTTGAAACTAACCTCTCTGTTGCACAAGGAGTATGTCTGTAAAGTGGAAATAAGTGTGGTGTTGGAAGGAAAAGAAATTGTAAGTTCTGAGGGCATCTGAAGGAAATAACTTGACAAGTAGGAAATAAAAAAAGTACAATTCCTAGAATCTGTCATCTTCTAAGCTAGCAGGAATATGATATATTTATTTTGTTTTGGATAGTCAATGATCCTGGAAAACTACAGAGAATGAAATGGAAAAATTGCAACTGTGCACTTGACTAATCAGCCTTCCTTAAAACAGAAAAAGGGTAATTTTGCATTGAAATTATTTTATCACCTTCGTATTCAAATTATAGAAACTAGGTACATGCTTTGGGATAAACACAGAAAATTAGTATCCCTAGTTAGCCTTGCAGATATCATCAAAGTTGCTTATAACACAACACTGAGACACAGCAAGACAATGCAATGTTGGTATTTAAAAATATTGTTAATTATTTTGAGAAGTTTAAATAAATGTAGTGGGGTTTTTTTAGAGAAAACTTAATTTAATTAATTGTATTTTTAAAATATGCTTCTCAGAACTGTCCCAGTGAAGCAAGCAAGAAACATTAACACAAGCAAAATAATATTGCAGTCTAATCTAGTGCTTTTTTGTGTGAGCAGTGCTTACTCCTTGCTCGTAAGTCTTATTAGCATGGTATATATTGATGTTCCACAAACTTAGTTACAAATGTGTGCCATGGCAGTGAAGAAGTGATGAACGTTACAAATTTCAAGAAAACCTTTGCTGGGACAACAGCCCTGCAGTGAAACTAAGAACACAATACAGCTATCTTACTGCTCCACATCGTTGTACAGATCGATGACTGATGGACATAGAAACCTGAGACAGCTGATGTGTGAACTCAGCATTTTGTGCCACGTATAGCACGTACACAGGCATGCAAGAAAGCCTGTGTGTAACACTTGGTTGAAAGTATTCTGTCAAAACTAATTTCTCAGTAACCAGTGAACTGTTAAAGTAAACTGATATTTTTTACAGAATATCCCTATTTTCCCAGATATTTTTAAATGAGAAACTTAACGTATGTAAAAAAGGCCCTTTTTAAGGTCATAGATGTTGCCATCCCAAGGTAACAAGTCTCGGAGTAGTTTATGCCAACATCATGTTTCTGACAGAGGCCAGTAGGCCACTACCAAACAGTGGGGATAAAAGAAGATGTAATAGGGCTAAAAAGAATAGCAGTTTTTTTAATCTGTTTCTATGTACTTCTAAACCTATTCTCAAATAACTGGAGCTTTATTTTATCCCAAAAGCATAGAATCCAGAAATTCTTTTGAACACTGAATATTCTTGAGGTCTCTATTCATACAAAATGACATGAGAAGTCTTGTCAAGTTTTATAGTCAACTTTGCAATTAAATTGGAGATACAGAAGTTCATTTATCAGTTAACAGATATTCCCAGTCTAGTTCCTCTAGACTGTTTTACTCAATAGCCTCTCTTCATTTTTCTAACATGAGCAGTCTTAGACCTTTGGCTGTCATTGGGTAAGATACTCTCCAAGCTCTTCATTTTTTCGTATGGCTCATTGCATTGCTTATAGATCCTATTATTTTACTTCCCCATTGCCCATAACTGCCCTTTGAGAAGCAGTAAACAAAGCTATGCAGGTTCATTTAGGAAAACTGCATTTTTCTTTTATAGAAATTCTTCCTTTAGCAGAATCATTTTATTGGCTTTATACCATACGTATCAATATATACAATAGTAAAACAGAAAAAAAAAAAAAGAAGGAAAAAAGAAGGGAGAAAGTCTCTGAAGACAGCCAATTTCACCAGCATATGGATGAGGAGTAAAAGCCAAGATATGCTTTTGATTGAGACATGTCAGTAGCAGATAAAGCAAATTTATGTACTTCAAATCTTTAATTTTGTCAAAAGACAAGATAGGTAATAATCTTATACAGTGTTTTGAACATTAGCAAGTTGTGGGAACTAAGGAATGTAGGAGATAAGCTTGAAAGGGCTGGGACAAATATGAGAAACTGCAGGGACTCTCTGCAGTCATTCAGGAGATCAGACCTTTTGGATCCAAACTTTTACAGATGGAGAAGAATCAGGTCCTCCTGCATATCCAAGCACAGTCAATGCAGCTGCCAGAAAAAAAGAGCAGCCAGAGCAGAAAGCGGGTGGTCTGAGAAATGACTATAGCACCTACCAAAACTTTTGCTTTTCCTGGCTTCAAAATTTTCATTACTGCACAACAAGGGCTACATTCAGGTACCTTGAAAGTGAGTACAATGTTTGAATGATAATTGTTTGCTCAATTTTTGTGCTCTAGCCAAAGACTGCAGAAGGTTATTCTGTTCCCTAAAATTGCTTAATTTGCCTATGACAACGTACCTAAAAAAATAGTCTGCAATCACTAGCAAAGATCAATAGGCATCAGTACTTCAGCTTCCAAACCTTAAGATGTCATGTGCTTTTATTGCCATTATTTATCTTATTTATTACCTGGATCAATTTTATTTAAGCCCAAGACTCTGAATGAGACACTATCACTTCAGAATGGCATTTTCTCAGAAAGCACACTTCTAAAAAAGGTCAGGTGGGCTTTCTTCCCTACATGTCTTACATAAAAAATAATTAGAAATGGCAGCTTTAGATTGTTAGGAAACAGCTCCATTCCAGACACAATCAATTCAAGTACATGGTTGAAAATAATAAAACAGCAAAGAGTTTTGTTCTATACTTGTATTATTCCCATTCTTTTCACAGAATTTTGAAACCGAAGAGGACTGTTGTGATCATCTCATCCAACAGGCCAAAGAATTTCATTAACAAACACCTGCATCAGACCTGTAATTCCTGCCTAAGCAAGAGTAGGTGCCATTCAGGCAGACGTTCTTGGTTCAAACACTTCAAATGATGGAATATCCCTTACAGTCACGGTAAATTACTCCAGCTGCTAGTCATTCACGCTTATTTCTCATTTGAACTTATCTAGAGAAATTTCCAGTATTTTGTTCTGCTTTTCCTTGGTAAAGTTTCAAATCTTTTCTTATCTTAAACTTGCAGATTCTCATAGGTGATAGGAAAGCTATCCTTAAGCATTTGTTGGATAAAAGAGATAGCTTTATGTCTTTTTTGTGTGAGGCCAATTTTCTAGGTGACCGATTCTACCTCTTGGGATTTTTTGCTACAGCATTCTAGAAAACAGCCTTATTTTGAATAGCATTACACTGTACTACAGTGTAATTTACACTGGCTGTAAATTAATCCCCAAAGATGGCTGGAAATTTTATCAAAATTTGGCCATAAATATCTCAAAAAAAAAAAAAAAAAAAAAAAAAAAAGTTGTAACACTTCTGTATACTCAGTTCTACCAAAAAAAAAAAAAATATTACTAGCTATTTTTTCTTGGTAGCTGCTATATTAAGATTTTAAAGTGACAATAAGGATCTTATACTTTCCATTTGTATTGTTGAAAATACCAGTAATCGTTCATTTATTTTAAGTTTGCTTTAAGCAATGTCAAAGACAGTAAGTCTTCAATAAATGGGGTCTACTTACCAAGATCAAAAGAATAGATATTTATCTGTTACAAAGAAGCATAACTCTATGGAATTCTGTTAAACTACACTGATTTACATCACCCCATGATATGACCTAGAGATTTTCTTCTTAGTGATAAAGTAGATATATTCAAACTCACTTTTTTACAGCTGCTGGATTCCCCTGCATTTAATGAAGAGTAGAAATCTTACAATTTTAAATAGATTTTTAATTTAAAGTAAGAGCTGAGCTGTTTTGTACATCTCGAAGCTATTAAATCCTTTTACTGTTCTCAGTTTTGAAATTAAAATCACTCTCTGTATCACAGATAATTAAATGCATATCATCTGATGATACAGCTATGTAATCCATCTTAAAACAGTAATGAATAAAATATAACCAAAAGTAACCCTGAATACTCATAATAGATTAAATCAGGAAAAGGTTTGAATATGGCATTTATTTCCACAAAAAATGACTTGTGTACATACACATATATTATTATAAAACTTTGAATTATTAAATACAGCTGTGCTCCAAACTTACAAAGGACCAATTATTGTCTTTGATTAGCTGATGAAGTGAGAAGATCATTCTTTTATGTCCTGCTAAAGGCTTTTTCTTGTTGTCAGAAAGGTCTTGAATTCAAGAGGATGGCTTATAGCTACCTGCATGCAGAAAGGCTTGTCAGACAGAGGTCACAGGCAGCTGCGAAAAACATGTCTCAGAAATCCCCTTTTTTACTGCAAACCAACAAATATTTTAATGTTTTATATGAAGCATGCATGTGTACATAATACATACATGCACATATTTTATGTACATGTACACATATACATAACCTTCCTGATGAAAAATAAAGTGTTGAAGTCTCAACTCCTCAGCATGGGGTGGATTCCTGAATGAGGAGATTATTGCACAAGGAGACAAACCTCATCATCTTCAACCTGTAATCTTCTCTGCAGTTTCATCCTGAAGGTGTGTGCTTTGAACTAGGGTAAGACATGAAAATGATATTAAGTTGCCCAAGGATGGTCAAACTGAGGCATTTCCGGACATGCAGAGAAGCAGAAACCATAGCTGCCTGAGAAAGTTTCTCGGCTGAGATTGTAGGTACTGGGTGAGAGCTTGGTGGGAGTTCTGAGGCTTGTACTGAGACAATCAACTCAAAAATCCTTCTGTGTCTACGAGTCTAGGACCTTTCACAGCTCTGCAGCATTAAAACTGAGTCTTCACAGGTATATAAGCAGAATTTATGTAATATGAATATTTTACAATCCTAGTATAATGTGCAATGGCCAGATAAAAACTAGACTTTTTTACAGAAAGTTAACAAAATTTATCTGAAAATGCAAATTGGATTAAAATGTAACTTTAGACATAAGTGTATGCATACTCCTGCAAATATTTTATATACTTATGAAAATATTACATAAAACTTACATGAATGTTATAGTTTATAGAATATTAATTTGACGGGAACTTTAAAATTAAAGGTATTGAAATGACTGCTTTTTATATGGCTGAAAAATCCAATTTTCTTTATGTTGAAACGGGTTATTTTGTTAACAGCTGATATATTTCATTTCAGCCTTAAGGTCTTAGATTTCTTTTATAGAGACTTGCACATTATGATTGACTACATCATTGGTTATTATTGGCATGATTAACTATTATTGGTTATTTAATGGTAAAATATATGTACATATTTGTATTATAAAATTATTTAATGTTTTAGTATATATTAATATTTTGTTTAATACTTAAATAGCAACCAAGATATGGCTTTACCAATTAAAAACCCAAGTTATCACTTATGAAAAAGTTTTTACAATGTTTTCTGGGAAAAAAATCTTATACTGTGCTAATTAAAATATAAGTGCAAAACCTTTTTCCAAATTGCACATGATTTAAAGTTAAAACAAAAAAATGCAAATGTTCATGTGTTTTGAAATGTCAGTTTTGTCCTAAAATTTTGATGTTTATCTCCTTAAATATTACAAAATAATAACACCTCCCTTTTGTTCTTTCACCATGAACTCCAGATTCCAATTCCCCCCCCCCCTTTTTTTTTTTTGCAAGTTCTGACAGTGAAAAGTGTCAGATCATGCATTTGCTCCATGCCCAGAAAAAAAAATCCAAACTTCATCCAGGTCAATATAAGTTTTATGCATAGTGGAGCATGACCTGGAAGGTAACAGTGACTGTTACGTGTATTACCTCCGATAATTTATTGCCACAGCCTCATCTTTCATCTCTATGGAGCAACAGTGTCTCCTGGTGGTCAACTAGTAGTTAACGTCCGGCAACGATTTTTTTCAAAAAGTATTCGACTCATTGCAGTTGATATATATGAAGGTACTAGTATAATAAAGCTAAGACTGTTGTGTAAATTGTTGCCCTGGGAAATGGTTTTATTGTCAGTTCGTTCAAGTACTTTACATACGTGGAATTAAATATGTACTTACATACTTTGGAAGTAAGTATTTTTTTGGGGGGGGGGGGGAAATGATTAGTAAAAGCAAACTCCCTGTGCCTGTGGTCTCATCCTACCTTGATTATGACCAAAATGCTCTTCCCCTCCCCCTGGCCAAGTATGTACTAATTAGATGAATTTAAAAAAAAAAACACCCCCCAAAAAACCCAAACAAAAAAAACCCTTAGTTGTGCTGAGTCTTTAAACATTTTTCATGTGCATTCACTATATGCACTGCTTGCAGTTAATGGGAAATTTCAGTCCCTTGTGAAAAGCAATGCTCTCTAAATCATTCTAATTCCTTCCATTTCATTTTTATCACTACACACACAAAAAGGGAAGAGAGTAAATGTCTCCCTATCTTCAAATTCAATTTGAGACATTTTACTTGATGAAATGTATATTTGTGTAAACATTTCTCACTGGGGATGGCATCTAAATTTGCACTGTGGAACTTGACAGCACAGCTTTATAACCTTATATTCTACTCATTGGTCTCTAGCTGCTATGTACTATGTAAGTAAGTTCCTATTCATATTTAGCTTAAATTGTAAACAATATAAGGTTCTAAGCCTTATATACAGAGCTTCAGTAGTATGAAAATACTGTGGACTGGATATGGTGACTTGTCAATATGTCTGACCAGCAAAGTGCAGAGTTGAATGGACTTAGATCTTTCTTCCATGGCAGGGTTACAGACTGAAATGAGGTTTTATTTAGCAACAAATTATTTTGCTATGCAAGAAGAATATGCCAATAAAATACTCGAATGCGTGTATGGGAGGTGAGTAAAATATAAAGCTGATGATATTCTAGCATCTGTGAAGAATATCATATAGAACAGGTAAAGGTGTGCTCCTTCAGAAATAAAGATAAGCACAGATCTCTGCCATCAATGGTTAGGAAAGAAGTATTTGGAGTGCTGAACTAATTTTCCAGGAGTTTTATTATTAATGTGTGGTCTTTTTCTATTTTTTCTTTTTCTATGTCTATAAAATTATGATACCCAATTCTACAATTGCAAGCAGATGAAGACATGCTTGTATCAGAAGACTCAAAGTGGACAAAGAATGACATGCAACCGAGTATTACTCAGCTTCAGTCAGGTTTGTTGAATTCACACACTAGGAAGTATTGTCAAGGCACAGGGCTAACATATATTCTGAACTTGTTGAATATAATGAAAGGTGGCACTTGTATTTGTTCTAGGAAATGTTATGCAGTGAAAGACATTTACTCTCAACATGCAAAATTGCATAATTTCTTATGAAACATAAATGGAATTGATACATGGACATTTAAAGCCATTTGAACTATTTTAATTTTTATATTTTTCCTCACTAAAGCTGCTGTTCCTACCACATCTGAGTTCACTGCAAACGAGTTCCCATGTATAAATCCTTATATAAATTCATAAAAGGTTAATAAACACAGTGAACTAAAACTGAAGCTTTGCATTGGTTAATGAATATATGGATGACATAATAGCTTAGTTTTATTTGAATTTCAGACCTGCAGTAGTTTGAGATATTCCTGTGCCAAAACTCTGGTACATTTTGCAGAGGAGCTCCACATAGAAAATTCAGATGCTGGAAAGCACAAATTTGGGGATGCTCAGATCAGGAGTTTTTGGTGTGATAGTGGTCCCATTTCCACCAGGGTTGTGATTAAAAAGACACTTTTTTTTTTTTAATTAAAAGTCTTGTATGAGACTTTACATCTTTGAATATTGAGGTGCTTTCTAAAGAAGGAGGTATCAGTGTTCCCAGGTTTCAATTCAAACAAATTCTTCTCTAAAAAGTAAGCCTTCTAATGTCTTTGGCAACACAGGTTCTGTACAGCTCCTTTCCCCCTTGCTTGCATGAGAGGTTATTCTCTTCTTATAGGTGAAGACCCTGTAAAGTGAAGAGATGTGAAATAACTGTGGCCAATATAACATAACTTGTTGATAGAATGGAGATTATTCAGTGTCTCCAATGCAATTTTTACAAACAGAATGAGTTACTGTAGTAAGAGCCATTTAGCTGTTTTGATGCAAACAAGCAGAATGGTAAAGTCCTTATCTATATGTATCAGCCATTAAATGACTTTTGAGGGGGCTCATGCTTTTCTTTCACTCCTCAGCAGCAACTTTTACCATGAAGGGAATATTGAGAAGGATCAGCTGCATTTTACTAACTCTATCACTGCCTGTAGAATGATTCAAAAAGTTTAAAAAACATTATTAGTTTACAGATGGTATAAGCTAGACTGTCATAAAAAGGGTAGAAGAACGCAACTTTCACTTGCACATAAGACTGGCCCATTTCTAATTTGACTGTTAGGAAACCACTTGATAGTACTGATCAAAAACTGTTGCTGCACAGAAGATAGGCATTATCTGTCATTTCATTTTTTATTAATTTTAGTTGCAAACAGGTAAAGTGCTTATCAAGAAAACTCACAAGGTTTAAGAAATGTCTGTATTTTGGGCATGACTCCCTTGGTATTCAAGTTGCCAAACAGGACTATTGCTTATAAGTTAAGATAGCCTTGTGGAAAACGTGACTGACTTGCAAAATTATCTAAAATCAACAAAACTCAAGTGGATGGATTTACCAGGGATTTACCTACAAAGATGTACATAAAACCCGGGATGTTTACTTCAATTTGGGAAAGCTAACAGAAGTTTTTCTATTCATTGCAATCTATCTTTAGCTGTATGCACCATCAGTGAGCAAACCAGGTGACACTTGCACTTAAATTTATCTGCCATGCAGAAGAGTGAGTGAGAATAAATAGAAATAAACAGCAAGGGATATCTGTAGTTCCCAAAACAGAAGGGAACAAAGAAGAAAAAGGAGGACATGTCTGAAATTATTATTATTAACATATCCTAGGAGATACACATGAACTATAAGAATTCTGTCAGTATTTCTATCATTTGGCCAGAAAAAAACATCTGCATCAAAGCCCTAGAAACAAATGCACTCACAGAGCTAATGTTACTATAGAGACAATTACAGTAACAGTGCAGATACTGAACAGCTGACATTTTAAGAGTATAGGTTTTTTCTTCAGTACACATCATGTTCATCTATCTGGTCCAGAAAAAAAGACAGCGATAAGCTAACCCACTACTTTTAGATGGCCTGAGAGAAGACATAGCAACAATTTCCCATCTAATTCTCAGTTGCTGTGACATTGTGAGCCTGAACTGTGCTATCTATTATAGCATACATACAGGCCAGATTTTCAATAAAAAGCTCAACACCTTAAAAGGTCTCTCTGTTTCTGAGACACCCATGTAAGTGGCCAGTTGTCTTTGAAGAATATCTGACCATGAGCATTTCATTGAGAGTGGCTGTGGCATGATCACACCTGACACTAAGTGCAGAAGCTCTTCTCCTGAAAACCTAGACTTTTAAATTCACCTAAAATTCTTTTAATATGGCTCTGGAGCTTATAGATGCAAGCTGTCTTGCATCTGATCAGACTGGAGGAGTGGTACAGCAAGTGTGTGGTTCTACTGGATAAGATATCCAATATGAGAGACAGAATATGTAATGGCATCCAGGTTTGCCTATTATTGTCCCTGCTCAGGTCAAGGTAAGATGAAAAGGGACAAATGCTTCAACCCTGGGTCAGGGTACAACCCCTCTGTAGCTCGCAGGTACTTTACCCTACAAATGAAATCCTCCACTGATCTAAATCAGCAAACATACTGTGGCTGTAGTGGAACTATTCTAGTTGATTTCATCTGAAAGACTGGTATGAAACTTTCTTAAGAGAATGTGATTTGCAATTTTTCAACAGGTTTACTTGAATCTAAAATTCAATTTGTTCATGCTAACTGTACCCTTTAAACAATCAATGGCTATACAATTTCAGTAATGACTCTTTAAAATTAGAATTATTGGAAAGGCTTACAAGCAGTGATAAACAGAGTAGGGTGCTATTGATTGGCCAGTGAAAGACATTGATTTGAACTGTAAACAGGTATTATGCCAGAAGAATTGTATTACTGTACATCTTTTTGCCACTCGTATTCTGAGTCACCTGTGAGCAGAGTCTTGGTGTTTATTTGATTATGGTTTTAATAGGCTTTTAATAGTTTGAGCAGATTTATGACTGAGGAAACATGAAAGTCTGAAAAACATAATGTAAAATGGATTGAAGGCACAAGTTTCCACAGACTTTTTCCACTTAATAGATTGTGAATTTTTATGAGTTACTGAACAAATATGCTTACCATATAAATGCATTTATACTGTGTCTGTAAATGAGCTTTCTCAGTATAAACTGAATTGTATACATTCTTTTTCATCTAGATACTATGTTCCATCCTTACTTTTGGCCAAACAAGAAATTTTGTACTGACAATTGTGAAGCACATAGAGTATGTATGCCTATGTACATGCTTGGTGTGTGGATTATTTCAGAAAAGCAAACCTCAAAATTGCTAGAAATCTTCCAGTTTCAGTCAGGAAAAGTAGAATAATATTCTATCTAATCTACAATTAAATATATTGTTATTCTATCAAATGACACAATATAAAACAAAGAACTAAGGAATCAGGACTACAGTAATAATAGGCACTGTTTAAACACAGAAATTGGTGCTCTCTGCATCAATGGGCTTTTAGTCCAAATGTGACAGGTAAAGACACAGAGTGACTAATATTGCAGCAGAAAATGGGTTGATATATTCTCAGTCTAACTTTAATTGGTAGGTAAGCAACTAAATGGGGAAAAAAGGGAAAGTTACAGCAAGAAGATTACACATAAAAGATAAAACTATGTAGAGAATAAAAAGAGAATAAAAAAGAGAATGAAAAGAGAGAAAAGATGAACAAAGAGCAAGTCTGCACAGGTTAGAGAAAATTCAGTAAAACTTTAGTTCTGCAAAAAGAGCAAAAGTTCCTGGCAGACTTAGCATCTTACCCTTCACATCTGCTGCAGCAGTCTTTGCTTTGGCTGTTGTTGTTCATCCCTCCTCTCATCAGCATGAATCTGTGTTGCTAATTCTGTACTTGCACTGTGTGCAAGTCTCTTATCGATGTCAGTGGAAATGTCAAGCATGAAATGTGTTTAGTATACGCAACAGATTTGTACTGAGAGGAAAATTTTGCTCCGGTTTTGTCTTCAGGCTTAATGCAGATCTGACCTTAGAAAAACATGCAAAGCTGGGCGCTTGCAACACAGTTCAAGTTATGTCTTTTAAGAAGCCAATTGTCATCTCATACTGACTGTATACCCGTCAATTCCGGTTAATTCAGTGCAATGACACCCAACGGACACATTTCTGAGAGGGCGTTTGAGCCCTCACGGCCTGTCATTTGACAGACATAGGAACTAAAACGGTTAAAAGTCATCGCAGTTCTGTGTTTTACTGGTCTCAGTAGGAGCCAAACACTTTGCAAAATCCAGAAATTGGATGTAAATATCTAAACGACAGCTGGCCTTTTTGAAAAATGAGGTTACATATTTAACTTACATAAAGCCTAATGGCTGCAAATCTGTTTCGATCTAAGCTTAAAGTTTAAGAAAACTGCATTAATAATACCTGGCAGCTCTATATTTTTCTTTCTTTACACACCCATTTTTAAAAGATCATAGGGCTTTTTTACTTTTTTTCACAGTTTGCTGTATGCTGAATATACACCAGTGTAATGCAGCGTAATTTCATAATATGCCTGCAACTTTGCATGTGTCCACTGTAAGAAATTCCATTCTGTTGCATTTGCAAAACAGAATGATTTGTCTTTTAAAAGTTCTCCCTCAGCTGTGTTTCTGGAAAGTGTAGTGAAGAGTTTGTCTTTTGCTGAACTGATAAGGAACATAACTGATGCCAAATTTTAAAGTTTATACTGACTACAACATGATATGGAAGTGGCTGAAGAGTTAAAAAGAAGCCGCACTACAAAGAAAATGTGGACATTAATTTGGTATGCAGACATGAATTTTCTCATAAAGCTTCAAAGTTTCATGTCAGCTTCATACAAAACTATTTCCAGTAAGAGCTACAAACAGACCAGTGTAAGTTTTATTGTTTATCCGCATCTATCACCTATGCCCACACACATCCTCACAAACATAGAAAAGGATGAGGGTAGTAGGGAATTTGGAGATCTTGATTATTATTTTTTTGCAGGTATGTTTTTGTGTTTCTAATTTGAGAGCATCTTTACACAAAAGAAGGGGGTACTCTTTCAAAATCCCAGATGTGAGAGCAATGCATGCCAAACGGTAACAGTATTTCTGCTCTGGTGGGTATTGGCAATGGTTGGACATGCTGGTGAGACGTGAGATGTCTCTCTTTTATAAACATATGGAAGAACATGTTCTAGAAACACTGGAGACCACAATAATCCTGAGGACGGAAACTAAGGAGGACTAAGTACTTCACAAGAGAACCAAGATGTTTCTTGCATGCATGACAGTGGTTCAGAAGCTGTAAACAAAACTCTCTAAAGTTCCTTCTCTGAGGGCAGTGGAGTAAGGGAATGAGGCAGCCAGGAGATCAGGGCCCAGAAACATCCCCCCACCCAAGGACCAGGCAGGCGCCGGGTGAGAGGGAGTCAGGAGAGGCCTTGGCGGAGGCCTTCCCCCATGCTCGGGAGCACCTCAGAGCCCCAGCACTTCACCCCAGGCCTGCCCCGGCTGTGGGCTGACCTGACCTGACCTGACCCGCTGCCCTGGCACCCGCTTTGCCTGGGCATCGCCTGACATGGCCCCCGCAGGCCCTGGTCCCACTCGGCTCACTGGGACGTGGTGGGACTGTGCCCACCGGGGCAAAGAGGGGAGGGCATGGACCTGCTGACGTGTGGGCACCTGCTGGCCCATGGTCCACGGCCTGTGCTGGCCCCTAATCTCTCTGTCTGTCTGTCTATCTATCATAAAGTAGCTACGCTCTTGTTCTTTTAAACCACATTGTTTTCATTGTTTCTGAGTTTTCAAGCAACTTCGTATTTACTGTCAAAATGACTCTGAATCTCCACATTTGCCTGAATGCTGTCAGAAATAATTATTCATCTGAACACTTACTTTGTAAATGCCTTTACTGGTGTTCAGAAATCATACTTTATTACTTTCTTGCTTCAAAAGCTCAAGTCATCCAGTCAAGGTCTAGAAGCTATACTTGATGATCTGCGTGATCAGTCATTCAGGACTCTGGTAAGCCAAGGCAGACTAACATCTGAAATCAAAGCAAACTGTTAATCCTGCACATGTTATGCACAGACACAGAAGTTTGAATTTAAGAGACAAAATCTTATATTGCCTTTTTAATGTTTGCTAAAATGCTACTCAACATTCAAGGTTCAGTATGTTTTATGATCACAGTTTTGTCATAGAAACCTCCTGTTTCCATGGCATTGTTTGCCAGAATCTCGTCTTTCATTTAAATAAAAAATACTGATATTGATTACATTTGGATACCTAGATACCTAGAGACTTCATCTGCATTAGTAGGCTTTTTTCTCTTAGGCAATACAGCTGCAGACAGCAAGAGATATACCCTTCTATGGCCAAAAGGTCCAAATGCCAACAGCACATAAACAGATGCAGTGCTCTGTTCTGCAAATAGCCTGAAACAACATCTCTGGAAGGTGCAATGTTTTCTCTTTACAGCAATGGTATATTAAGTATGAAATGGAAAGATGTAATCAAGAACACTATAAACATTTCACTACTGCTTATGCAGTTTGGGTCATAAAGTCAAGGTACTAACTCAGACCCTAGTTACTCTCACGTTACTAGATGTAGACAAATTTACCATGGGCTGATGTCCAAATGCAAAAAAATGCAGCTTAAAGGCAGTCAAGAGAGCAGATTAACAGTTTCTACAAGATTTTGTAACACATTAAGATGTATGGAAAACATTAAGTAAATTGAAATTAACAGCATTTAATAACATAGGAATGTAATTTTAAAAAAAATTTGTGTGAGTACTCACAATGGAGTAAATGACAATATAAGGAAGTTCCTCCCCTTTTTCACCCCCCTCTCTCAGTGTAAGTTATACAGTGGGGCGAGACAAGCTCCTGGGTTACACCTCACAGATTGTTACACAGAGCCCCCATTCCAGGAAACTGGTCCCAAAACTGGGAATAGGGTGTGGGGGTAATTCAGCTCTGAAGCTTGGTCTATGTGGACGAAAGAATTCACAGAGATGAATGTGAACTTGTGCGGATGGAAGGGTCACTTGACACAAAATGTCCTTGACTGGAGCATGAATTCGGAGTGCGCAAGATTAAGACTGAATGGTTTGTGTTCAGCCTAAGTGAGGTCCAGGCAATGCCTTGGTTCAGATCAAACACCTGAGGTTTTATGCTAATTGATTGAAGCAGTAACTGGCTTTAGGAAGCAGAATTAATCTCCTTCCAACCCTAGCAAATCTCTTTGTTAGTGGGGCTTGCTTTCTATTTTTGCAAAGAGCACAGCTTTAAACAGGAATAACAAAGCCCCAGATGATCCACCACTCTGAAAAAAAGTATGTAACGATGCTTAATGTAGCATCCCAGTTGTTGAGAAGTCTTTCACCACCTTGAACGATTTTCCTAGTCACTCTGGTATTGTTGCCAGGGCCCTGAGGACAGTAATAGGTCTTAATAACGCAGCCCAGCCTCACCTGGGACCTCACCTGGGATCTCTGCCTGTGGGCTCAGGAGCCCTATTTCAGCACAGGCCTGGGCCCTCAGCTCCTTCCCGAGCTGAGTTGTAGGTGCACGTGTTTCCAGCCCTGTCTGTGGCTGTGCTTCTTGGAGGGACCTTGGACCTATGCTGGAAGTAGCCTGACTCCAGTCCTGGTTTGGGGCTGGACCTCTCAGACCTGTGCTGGAGCTCCAGTCTTGTCTCTGGCCCCATCTTTTCTTGCTCCTGACTGGACGCCCTGGATGGATCCTGGCCCTGGTTTGCTGCTTGCTGTGCTGTTGATGTCCTCCAATACTGGTGCCCGGTTCTGCCTGCCATGATCAGGTACCGTGGGACAGCACCCCTCGGTGAGGGTACTGCGCTGGGTCACCTTGAGCTCCTGGCTCCTTCTCCACTGTCAGTCCCACTCTTTCTGCTCCCTGGAAACTGTAGGAAATGGGGACACAGCTACTATGTTTTTGTCAGGAGTGCTTGGGGCAGGAGGTATCCCCCAAACTTGGCTGAAGGAAGTAGGTAGAAGGAGGGTCTCATCAGGCTGAGGAATGAAGCGCCGAGTTCCTCAGCCTTACAAATACGGTGACGGTTCTGTTACGTGTGCTGGCAAAGATGCCGAGGAGACGCTGATTTCACACTTGAAGGGCCTACTTAGAGATCACACCTGGCATGCTCTTAAGCGCCAAACCCTCTCCTAAGTCCTGTTAGGGATCTGTGCCTCTAACAAACAGGCTCACAGCAGCAGTAACTATGCCATGCAGAGTCTATTTCTCACCGTGTTTCTGTCGTGGCACCATCCACTCTACTAAAGCACCTATCTCAGGGTTTGGAGAAGTGATTTTTCTGTATTTTTCCTACTACTACTTCCTAAACTGTAGTTTAGGAGTAGCCATGAACACTGGCAACTGACACTTTGTCTCTGACTGCCACCCATCTGCACAACCCATCAGCAGGCAGCCTGCCCAGATTTGCCTGGCAAAACAATAGCAGACCCAAGTATTGAAATCTCTCCTACACATGGGATAGTCTGGCTGGTCTGGAGGCTGCTGACAGAACAGAAGGAAAATTTTCTGTTGTGGGCAGACACAGCCTGCTCTTTCTGACCTTCCCAGGCAGTAATGTTTGACTATTTTAACATAATTAACAAACACAAAAACCTCCTTGCATTCTTTTTGTAGTCTTGCCTTCATGCTACCTTAAGTGCTAAAACCAAACATGAGGTAATTTAACCACAAGTCACTGGAAAAAAAAGAAACCAAATTATTTTCCTTCTAGAATAATTTAAGAATAAATTTGATGCCCACAGTTTCATGGATGAGACATTTCAGTGTGATTATTTCCATCTTAATGGCTTAATCAGACTATTTTTAAGGTTTATGTCATTTCTTACTCATCTGAACTACTTACTGAGTATAAAATACCTGTGCAATTCATTATTGCTTTTATATTTCTGGAGGAAGATGTGAGTCTGGTATGGGTTTGGGGGTTTTTTTTAGAACAGTTCTTTGCTAGAAAGGTGAACAGTGTTTTTGTATTCTGGACACAGGATTTAAACTTCAAAGTCTTTTTTTGTTCTTTTATCACTTTGTCCTCCAATAACAGACTATTTTGTGTATATATATCTGCACAGAAACAAGCTTCAAAGATCACAGGAAATTATTTTAGCAATATCTCAGAAGGTGGCCTCCAATGGCAATTTTTATTACTGCAAGGGATGCTATAAAATAGATTTTTGCCTTGTGTCTGTTCCCACATTGAATTCAGGCTCTTCTCTGTCAGGGACAATTATATTTTTTACTTCTTTATCCTCTAACCTACTCCTCACTAGTTCCCTCCTATCTCACAGAATTCATAAGACTTTGGGAAAAAATATCCTAAAAAATTTAATGGTATCTGTCGTTCTTTTATGAGCTCAAGTTCATTGTATCATTATTATTTGTACTGAAAGACCAGGACAACCCAAATAAGCTCATGATTAATTGTGCTGAATGGTTTACCTGTACTCATGGAGACTGTTCACAGAAGTAAAACTGGGCATATTGCAGGTACCAGGTCTGCTGAGACCTGAGAGGAAAAAAGAGAGTGGTGGTATCTTCGTTTGGGAAACTGCAACTCAAAAACCTTGATTCGGCAAAGTATTTTAGTACTTTAGGTCTGTCTTCAAACAATTTGCTTCAGTGTTAGTGTTACTGCTAGGAAATATTTGGTGCCTAATATGAGGAACAGATTCCCAAATCTATGAAATAAATGGCTTCATCACAGTCTCACAGGAAACCTGTTGCAGCCTTAGGAACTGGATTACTGCCACCTTATTATGAATCCAATACCATGACCTTAAATTAATTTCTTTTATGGATATTTGGATAGCAAAATCTTGGCCTTTTTACATGCATTCTGGCTTCTCAGCTCTACACTGATGGCAGGATTACAGATTCCAGCAGACAGGTCTATTTTTCTTTTTGTCTGTGCTGCCCTTCAGCATTTGTACCAGAGTCAGATTCTTTTCTGTTTCTGACTGAAAGCAAGTGATTGCACTAATCAGTTAAAGTAGATCTAAGGTAAACATAATGGATACAGGCTGTTTTGAGCCTATTGAGACACAACAGAAGAACTAAGGAGCTGCAAGAAGATGTTCTTTCATTAAGAAATAGTCTGATATGCTAGTGAATAGACAGACAATTCATGTTAAGTTGTATTTTAGTTGATCTGGATGTACACAGATATCTTAATGATGCTATTTAATTTTCACTGAAGGTTTGTTAAATAAAACAGTGGGGGTTTGGGGGTTGGTCTTGGAGGGTTTTGCAACCTGGAAATGAGAGGTGGAATATCAACTGAACGAAACTCATCTGTAATGACAGAGAACCAATGTTGCTCTTAGTGAGCATGATCCAGGTGAGGCATAAGGTATTTACCTCATGCCGTTGGTGGGGGGAATGAGGGGCAGTAGTACAAGTTAACCAAGCACTTCACTAACAAGAATTAATTTCTACCTCCAGAATGATTATATCACTTCTTCTGGCAACATAAGGACCACACCTGAAGAGCACATCTTTCCACAGGCAAAAGGGCACTTTTTTAATGTTTCCAAAAGCTATCCTTCACCTATTTTTACTTTGTTGAAGTTTGCAGCTGACTTATTTGGGGGAGAACGTTACTTAACATTGTTGTTTACAGTGAGGTTTACAGTATAAAAAATATTATTAGAAAAGTATTAGAAATTCTGTGAGTACAACTTCTGGTTCAGGCTTGAAATTACTCTTACAAAATATTTGTATCGCATGTTGTTGTACAATGCTTTCACCTTCTCTTTAATAGTGCTTAATAGATTTTGGTGGTATAAGACATGAATTCTTCCCTCTGAATAGAAAGGATTAAAAGCAAAACTGTGTTTAGAAATGGTGGGAGTCTCTGTAATATCCTTCCCAATTAAAAATGAGCTCATCCTAAGCATTCTTTTTTTGGCTTCACAGATGCTTACTGGCAAAAGAGACTCTTCACTGTTTTGTGTCTGAAAAGGTACTGATTATAAATGAAGACATAGTATCAGTACTGAGAAAAACTTTTTGTTCAAGGACATATCTTTCGCTTTTCATATTTAATCAAACCGTTAAAACACCTCAGTTATTAACAGAGCATTTCCTTTGCAAATACAAAACAAAGCAAAAATAACAGGTCTTACTCAAAATTGCAGCATCTTGTCATAAAAGCTCTGTCTCTTGTCTTTATTGATTGTATGCCTATCTTATTCCAACCATCCTGGGGACAAAGCGCTTCCTTCAGAATGCCCATAGGAACTCAGCCAAGCACCGTGTCCCCCCGTGCCCCTGTCTCCAAGCTAGTTCTGAACCACTTTCTTGCTGTGCTTGCCGAGTGCTGAGGTCTTGCCTCCTCTGGGATGGCGGAACCGCTGGCTCGTGCCTCCTGGTGAGAAGAGAGCGTGTTTCCCAACACAGCCCTGACTGCGGTATCAGAGCAGTCCCGGGGGAGCTGGCATCGGTGACCCAGCACCCGCAGCCATGCCACCTCCTCCTCGGGGTGGCGAGCTCTTCCTCGCTCAGCTGAGGCTCACCAGGAGCCGCTTCTTGGCAAGCATGTTTTTCTGGGTCTGGGAGTAACCCAGTGTTGCCCCTGCGTGCAGGAACCTCCGCAAACACCCTCCAGGGTCCACCAGAGACACCAGTGTGGTGCTGCTGGTACGTGGCGCCCGGTGGCTCCTGCGGCACCTGTGACCCTGCTGCCACTTGCTGCTCCCCTTGGCGCGCTGACTTCCAGCTCTGCCGCTGCCTCGCACGGGAACGCCGGGCTCTGGAACAGCGATTTATCCTCAGGACCATGCAGTTGAGTAACAGGCTCTATTTCTAGTATGGCATCTGATTATTCTGATTCTACCAGGCTTGCAGATCTGTTGCAAACTTTCACTAGCACGCAGGGCGCTCTGTCTAGAAAATAGTGTAACTGCTTGTAATTCTTACTTAGGGGCTAAATATCCATTAAAGTAGAATTGTTAGATTATGTAAAGGTCAAATTTATTAATTTATTTATAAGTTTATTTTTCTTTACTGGCAAAATCTAGGAGGCTTCCATATTCCTTGGCAATCTGAGCAATCTGCAGTGATAAATTCTCAGCCTGATTGGTGACACCATTAAAAACTGTAAATCACTAATATGCAGAATAAGCAGGCATGTAAATTTACCAGGTTAGAAAGACCTTGTGAAGTGGTTAATTGTCTCTTAGATATTAAATTGTGATTCTTCTGTTTAAAGGACAATTATTATTTTTAGAAATAATTTTCCTCAAATGGCTGGTTTTATACATCTGAAAGACAATTATCACTTGAGGCAAGCCTGAGAGATAAAATGTAATAAATACATGGTATAAATGAGGCCTGCAAAGTTATAAAAGAATATATAAAATGCCTTAAAGACGTTGTTGCATTAACTTATGTTGAAATACATTTTCTGAGGCTGACTGAACTATGACTCATAATGTAATTTAAGAGAACATTTTGAGACAAAGCATGTAAGTTAATTTGTAATTTTAATTAACACAGATAAATCAAAGAGAGAGAATTTGATAGAGCTTCTAAAAAGTAGAAAACTCGTATCTTCCCCTTTAAAATTAAAAACAATTTTTTTTTCTTCATCCCAGCATTTTTTTTAAAGGCTGCTATATGTGTTTGTACTCTACAGCTGGCTAAATCAAGTAAATAGAAAATTAATTTTTTTTTGTTGTTTCCTGGCAAACATAATTAAAACACTTAATTATTTCTCAAGTTTTTCAAATTTAAAATACTTAAATCTCAAAGATCTATCATTCAAAAGAATTCCTTCATTCTAGAAGCATTTATATGGGCATGGTTGTTCTGAAACCTTGTAACATCATGGGATAGTAATATTAAGGCCATATATTTAAGGGAAATAGAGAAATGCTGCTTGGTATTTTTAAACATAATATTAAAATCCATGCCTTATTAAGTCCAAAGAACATGACTTTTATTTACATAAACTGAGAATTCCTTTAAATAGTATTTTCAGATATGCTTGTTTTAGGAGTCATGACTTTAAATCAAATTTAAATGTAACACAAAATAAACATTTGGTTTCAAGTAATGCCTTATTACTATATACAAGTATTTTACGTAAGTAATGACTTCACTAATTATTAATTTAATATAATTACTTTAAGAGATGAAAAAGAGTTAAAATAGGGTAAAAATGGGGAAGCCAAGGAAAATGTTAAGGTTTTTTGGACAGAGTCAGAGTGAACATTGTTATAAGGCCATTCTGTATAGAAAATTACTTTAAAAATTTTAAACTAGAAAATACTGAATATAAAGAACATTAAATAGGAAATATATACATAAGGAAAAAATTTAATAATCAAAAATTTCATTATATGATCTACACATATAAAAAGGGTGGTATGTAACTTTAATATAGTTTAAAAGACAACACTCAGACTTATTAAGAAAATTTCCATTAGATAGTCACAGCATTTTGACCATAGAAATATAAAATCCCACAAGCCCATGTATCCAAAATGGCTTAAGTTTTTCTAGAGCCAAGAAAGGATATATTTGCAGTTCACAGAGAAATCAGGTAGAAGAGACATGGTGCTAGCTGTATCTCAGTTTGAAGAAGTTTCATTGTGGAGGAAAGACCAACTTCATTCAAGAATCTCTAGCCATATGAAGAGCGTCTTAGTGATAAGCTAGCAAATGTTTCATCTGAGAGGTTTTATTGCACCTTATATAAACAAGGTGTTCAAGAAATCTTGTATGAAATGGTTGGTTGTCTTTATCCGTAAGTCAGTAGTTCTATTGATTTGATGAAGTCGGAGATATTATTAATTGTACTCTCTAGCCACAGAATCATTTCAGAAGGGAACTTGAGAGTAAATGTAAATAGTATACTGAATTTTAAATCTGCTTGCTTGTACTTGATTAATTTCCATTGTTGGACATTTGCCAATACACATTTTGAGATGTCAATGTGAAGGGGAAAAATATAATATGTCATGTACAAAAGACTGACATTTAAAGGAATGGATATTTAATCTAAGCATCCTCTGATGAATATGGTATCCTGAAGCACACAGAGAAGGTCTATTGAACCTGGATATTAAGCAAACTGAAGTTTGAATGTTGGGTCATAATGTGAAACATACTGCATTAGTGATTATATTGATTGGTAGTTATTACTGCAGTTCATTTTGTTGTCTGATAATGATTGGGTAATTACTTTAGGGTCAATGAATTCACATTAATCAAATGCTGAATGTGGAAATGACCATGGGAAATAAGATGAACTAGCTGACTTTTATTGGTAATTATTAATTATTAACATTTCTGGTTATTAAACTTCCTCAAAGGCAAGCCAGTAAATTTATTCTAGTCTAGTAATTTGTCTACTCAGTGCCTTTAGGATTGTACTAGGGAAGTGAAATCCAGTGTTCTTGGATAACATTGAAGTGATTTGACCCAGCTCTTACAGATATGTTTTTATCATTTGGGGTGTGGGGGGAAGTTGTTCAAACTGTGACACTGGTAGCTTAGGAAATTTTTTTCCTTTAAAAAAACCCTGATTTCCATGAGAAGATCCTCTTAGGTACTAGCAAGTTTCCAGTGGAGAAAGAGTATAAGTATAGAGGGAAATGAGATAAAACTTCGGTGAAACAGCACCATCTTTTATAAAAACAAACACCTAAATCGTAGTATCTTGGGAACTCATTTTGGGGCTCCTGAAAACTTCCAGTTTGTCCTTTCAATTAGTCATAATCACAGGACCACTGGGGCTGGAAGTCATCTAGTCCAATCACCCTGCTCAAGCAGGGTCACCTAGAACAGGCTGCCCTGGACCATGTCTAGTCAAGTGTTGAGTATCTCCAGGGATGGAAACTCCACAACCTGTTTGGGCAACCTGTTCTAGTGTTTGATCACTCTCACAGTAAAAAAGCTGCTGCTTTTTTTTAGATGTAATTTCCTATATTTCTGTTTATGCCCATTGTCTTGTAACAAAACCAATAGTGAAACTGATGCTCATTAAGAAGGCTATTTTAGCAGTGTCATTGTCTATTCTGATTCTTTTATTCAATAGCTATTGGTTGACATGGGGTGTATATTAAAAGTTGCTAAGAATGATTTCATCAAGGAACACTGAGCTCCATGTTTCAGGAAAATACACTCCACCTGCAGAAACATTACTGTAACACTTCTCAGAATCCCATAGTAACTGCAGTAAAATAAGTATATCATTTCTGGATAATTATTTTAGAGTCTGCTCGTGGCATAGGATTTAAATAAATTTGCCTAAAAGACCTTTGTTTATAATAAAATACCCTTCACGTCCTGGAAATGCGTTGGCTCTCAGGTGTCCTGTGAATCGCTACCATTTTATTTTAGAGGCATGTTTGGACATGGACTTTAACCTAACGTGCCAGAACAGGACAAGACCCATGGTAACTACACAATCTGTGAAAGCTTGAGAACACAAATATTTACTGCATAAGGTTCATGAAGAGAGTGTGATGTTTATTTTAAATTTGTTAGTTTCTTAACTAAACAAACATGTTTTAAAACAAAGTTCTACTGTAAATTAAATAACTCTTTAAACATATCCCTTCCTGAGAAAACTGGCAATGTTTCCTCCCCCAGAATTCAGCTTTCTCTTCTCTGCCCCTGTTGCAGTCCCCACTGTAGCCATATCTGTTGGCTCAGAAGCACTTTTTCTTCCTTCTAACATCTCTATATCCCACACAGATTAAACTGGTAGTCAGGTGAGGACCTGTCATGTGGACCATGTAACTTGTGGATCCCTATGGCTCAGCCTCCTTGCTTCTCCTGATGCAAGAGGAGCAATGCAGAGAAATTTCTGTGGGATTAATATAGGTCCTGACAGAACTTTTCTCCCAAGCAGTGAAACCCCCATTTTAGAAACACACAGAATAACTACTGCTTGGTCAGTTTCAACAGAAGCAGACTTTCCTGTGTTTAGGTACCTGCTTCTGTGCCAGAGAGTGCTCAAATATGTTTAAGAATTTTAGTGGTATTTTTCTTCAAATTACAGTTGAGGTAATATTTATCTCTAAATGTTTACTTCCAAGACCATCAGTAAGTAGTGTACAGAGGATTTTTCAAAGAAGAGTTGATTTATGCTCTTGTTAAATGACACAGAATACTATTATACAGTATTTTTAATGTGTGCAGAAGTTAGTATGGTATGGCAAGATTGATGCTTTTATGGAGACAGTAGTTCTTTCGGAAAAGTGCATTTTCCCTACCTTTATTTGCCATTACAACTACTTTCTGAAAGAAAAAGGTAACCATTATAAATATCTTGTTTGATTAATGTCTGCACAGACCAGCATCATTACTTATGTCTTTAATATACTGTGAGAATTCACACCAGCTGACTAGCTGTATTTTATATGCACAGATGCTTCCATACTTTCTTATTCTAAGTTTCTCTGATTTTATAACCATATCCTTAGTTTAGTGGGGTTTGTGCTGATTGATAATTCCATGTCAGAATGTCCACACATGCGAAAGGCCACTTTTTAAAAAATAAGGTTTTTAAACTGAAATTCTACAAAAATATATATATATCTGTACTGCACAAAGACAATTGTTTCCATAATCATGGAGAATTTACCACGGGCATCATTGTTACCCTCACTTCACCAGACCAGGTCACAGCTGATCTGGCACTTGATGTGTTGTGCAGCTCTAGCTCAAATTCAGCAAAACTGGCACCTGCGGAGGTAAGGCTGTGCACGTTGCTCCATGGCACGTTCAAAGCCAGGCCAGGCTTGCGGCTCCCCTGGGGCGAGAGCAAAGGCAGCGCTGGGCCCCACGCCTCCACGGCAAGGCATTTACAAGGAGACTCCATGCAGTGACACTGGAAAAGTTCTGAAAGATACTCCCAGCAAAAAAATAACCCAACTGCAAGAGGATAATTAGAGTAATTCTGTGACTTGAATTTTGTTGTTGAGGAAAGCCCAGGCCATACAATATTTAAGATTTTATGAATTCAGTTTGCCTAATGAGGTGCAGCAGAGGTGACAGCATCCTTAGAGCAGAGTGTGTGTTTAATTTTGACAAGTTGTGCATGGCCAGAAACAACAGTAATTTCCTTTTGACAAGCATTATTACTTATAGATCACATTAGCGGCACAACGGCATTAATGCAAAAGGATGAGCAGATAAAGCAGAAGCTACTTGAGCCGCCTCCCAGCTCTCACCCCACCGGTGCTCACACAGCGAGCTACAGACAGATCTTTAGCTTTGGTCCATGGTGGGTGATACCTGGTTTATCGCTTTATTCTCCACTGAGGGGGTTCCCTGTAACAGGGCACGGCTGGGCAGGGTGGGCGACGGCCCGTGGCACCGAGGGAGGCTCGGGGAGCCTGGGGAGCCAGTGAGCTCGGGGGCTTTGCAATATTCGGTGTTTGAGGAGGCTTTGCTGGGGAGATCCTGGCAGAGGAGCCTGTGGTCTTGGGAGAAAGCAGGATTGCGGGAAGGGCCCAAGGCGCAGCTCCCAGACAGCGTGGGTAACAACACGCAGCTGAGAGATTGTAAGTGCACAGGGTATAACGGTGACCTTAGCGATGGAAAATGCCTTTTCGGTTGGGAATCACACTTTTAAGATGTGGCAAAAAAAAAATGCCTTAAAACCAGGGAAATATGCCCATGGGGGACTTTGAAAAGGAGTCTTAAGATTACATCTCCTCTTCCTAAAAGTGGATAATTCAGATAAATGTTAGGAGCTAAAGCATTCAACAACTTGAAATACCTCTTTTCACCAAAAGCCAATTGTGTGTAAAACAAGCATTAAGTTGTTGCAGCCGCCTTGCTGCAGCTTTGGTGCGGTGCCATGGATGCCTTGCAGAAGTTGTACAAGCTTGGATTTCACACAGCATGACCATTTTTGCAAGTAAAATTTGGTTGCCCAAATGTTCAAATGGGGAAAGAAACAACCAAAGGAAACTGTCCTGTCTAGTAAAGGCTTGTGTAAATATTGTCACAATATTCCCCTGACATCAGTTCAGGATAAAGTAATACTTGTGTCATTGTGTATAAGAAAAATGAAATTCTGAAATCATATAACCTTGGAGCAGCAGCAACTGTTTATATTTTTGCTGAAAAATGGGGAAGAGGCTTTTTTCTTCCTTGGTGTGATTATGTGATTTAGCCAAGGATAGAGTTCAACATGGTTTTTAAACCAATATTTGAAATTTTTCTTTAGATGTGGGTGTACATACGTTACAGATGTGGCTGTAAGTTTCCTATCACTCTGCAAGTAGTATTTGATAACCAGAGCAGCTAGTCATAGTCTGGTTTTGTTGTTGGGTAATGGTTTTACTCTAAATTCAAGTAGCTGTTTGTAATGAAACTCCTAATACCTGAAGTGTCATAGATATGGAATCTTCTCATTCCTTTAGCCTCTCTTTATTTATTAAACATTGGGTAGTGGTTTAATAATAATGATTCTATTTATTCTAAATCAAGCTGACTGAAATGAAGAAGTGTCATTTTGACTAAGTAACAAATTTACCATAAAGTATAGGTTCCTTATGGTTATGTTGTATTAATTTCTAATAGAGTTCTGTGTCTTACAGGATTTCCTGATATCTGGATCTTATTGGAGCAGTGATTTCCAACTTTCTTCATGTAAGTGCAATTCATGAATTATTCTGGGGAGTCAGCTGGCACTGCTACATGTGCTCCTGGCTCTTCTGTGTGTGTATACATATGTATATATATGGTTTTTGTCTTCTCACAAACACAGGAATTCTGTTGTGCAACAGTTATTCAGACTGTGGTACTGTATTCCTGTGTTATGATTCTGTCAATGCAACTGTTTCTTAGAGTACAGTTTTGGTAAATGACATCTTTAAATGTAAGATGAGAATATTGACATAAGAGCCTGATTCTCAATTAGTCCTTTAATTGCTTACAACTAATAAGATCAGAATAGGTCAGCAATAAAATGGTTCTGTCAGGTTAACAGCCAGAGGAAAGCTTTGAAAAGTAAATCTGCTTAACGAAGGGAGTAGTGATATGGTTTGTTCAGCTACATTTACTTCAGAATTATAAGGTGGATTTTTGTAGATTTAATAAGTAATTTTGTCAGAATTTTCCTGTTTTGGAGAGCCATTGACTTGAAAAATGTATTTTGAAATACAATGTGGCCTGGATACATTGCTTTACATGTCAGACAGTTACATAGGATATAGCCCCTGAGTTCTCGGTGCACTGATGCTGACCTAGCCTTTTGGAGATTTCAGGAGACTGCAGTGAGCTGCCAGCTCCTGACAGCAATGTAAATCTTCCATGACATGTCCCTGGCATCAGGGACAAACTTACACACTACAGGGCCTTAATTATAATTTAGAAGTACCAAGAAATTACCCTGAAATCCTACTTTGAACCAATAGTCTTCACCTGCTCTGATCTCTTGAGTTTGCTGTATCTGTAAACAGCCATATGGATCAACTTGGACTGTTGGTGTATATGGTAAGAGGTTAAAGTCAGCGGTTGGGAGTTTCTACCTTACATTGCACTTTTGTGTAGGTTTCTCTGTGAATAGAGAAATAACATGAGCACTTACAGACAGTTTTCTGCTTTATGGATTTAAAGAACTTTTTAAGATCAGATTATGGATAGCTTTAGCAGACAGACAAACACACACCAAAATGTTCAATATAGTTTTAGTACCCATTTTCAGGTAAAAAGCTAAAATAAGTATTTTAAGATTAAGCACAGTTAAACGAAACATTTACAGTAAAACAACACAGGACAACATCAGGTACAGAAAGAATATGGTATTTAAGATGCCAGTGATAAGCAAAGTGTTAACAAAATAAAAGGTCATAGTAAATAAACATATGGTGCAATGTGAAACAAAGTAATATATTAGTTTGAGCTTGACTGGATGAGATATACCAGAGGATCTTTTGCCTGGGATGTTCAAAAGGTTCTAGTGCTAGTAAGAGCTCACCGGGATTCAAATGGACTTGATAATCTAATTCCTTTATTATCCTTTGACCAGCTCAGAGCTGAGATTTGTGATTTGAAACTAATTTAAAAACCTACATCCTTATTAAAGATTCTCTTTAAAAAAAAGAAATGGACCACACAATAAATGCAAATTTGCAATGTATTTTAAAAGCAAGCTTTGTCTGTAGACTAACTGTCCCAGTGCAGTGGGGTTTTGTTGTCCTCCCTCGATAAACTTGGTTGTTTTCCTCCATTACAGGGATTACATCTGTCAAACCACTTAGTTTGGGGTATAGACTACTTCTGTCTGTGCAATGCAGCTTAGAAGCCAAAATAATGTATATTCTTGAAGAAAGCTGCCTGGGGAAAATTTGACCATGATTTTGAAGATCTCACTGAAATAGAATGCTTGGAAAAATATTTTAAATTATAGCCATTGATACATACACTATTTTAAGATCTATTAAAAGATTTTATCTTTTGCAAAAATAAAAAATATAGTAAAAAAGCAACACAGCTCTCTAAATATAGGATACATTAAAGATAGTGAAGTCTGTAAGAGTATAAAATACTAAATTCAGTAAGTTTTATGGCTAAATATACCATATACAAATGTACATGGTAGGTACTAGAAGGAAGAATAATTGTCTAGAGAAGAGAGAGCATGTTAGTGATTCATACAGATTACCAGCTGGGAGTTGTTAAAGCTGCAGTAAACCTAAACAGAAATAAAAAAATTTTATATTTCAAAACTTTTTGGTTTACGAAGTTTACAAATGGCCTGTATGTCTAAACTACACAGAACCAGAAGAGCTACTCTGAACTTGGCATGGAAAGGTGGGAATGTTTTACAACATCATCTTTTTGTTTCCCTCAGAGATTCAATATTTCAAAATGTCACATCTACAAAGCAAAAGTTAAATGGAGTGCTCCTTATCTACCATGAAGGGTACCATCTGTAAACATAGTGCCTTGCAGATCAGTCTCTGGCCCACAGTATGTCTCACTGATGTCAGTGTTTACAAGACTGGGCATTTCTTTATGTTCTCATCCAGTTTTGCTGAAACTCAATGAAAGCTTATGTAAATAATACCATGGTGGTATATAGAAATCAGATTGGGTTGCAGCTGGTACGTTTGTTGTTTTTTCATAGTCTTCCTATTGCTACTTTTCTTTCTGTATTCCTATTCTGTTCACAGCTCTGATGATACTCTTTGATGCCTTCCCTTTAAGTCAAGCAAATCTAGTCTGCAATTTGCTGAGGCACTCAAGATAATTAAGTATCATAATATTTTTCATTACCACATTAGTTTTATAGATCTTTATGTCACTGTAAAACGAAGCAAATTACTGGGATTATATTTGCTGTGACTTCCAGCTGAATGTCAGAGGGTAGGGAGTCCAAACTGGCTGCCTTAGCAGCAGCTATCTTTGGAGGTAGCCCTACTCACCTGCCATGCCTACCTGGGTCCTTCCAGCAGCGTTCCCTCCGGCAGGCTTCCTTATCCTGTTTTTTGTATTCAGAATTCTGGAAAGAGTTTAACTTCTTTGCTGTGCTGTCATGCAGTGAGACTTCTAACCCCTAGTCAGGTAGCTACCCTGTCTCGGAAAAACATGTTAGACTTCCTTGTTGACATATTCCCTTTAGTGTGCTCCTTTGATATTTTCTTGTCTGGTAAAAGAAGAAGATGTCCAAGCAGGGTGAATCAGAATTGTAAAACCCCTAACTGTTCTCCTTTGCCACATCACGCATCTAACCATGGATCCTGAGAAGGGAACATAAAGTAATGATATACTTGGGCATTGGCCTCTCTTCTCCGCTCTGGGTCTAGCCCGTTACTGCTCCTGAACAGCAGTTGCTGTTTGCGGTCATTTTGTAGTGCTGGAACCGACTCAGAGAAACAGTGCAGAGAAGAGCCTGACATCTCGTGTAGAGTGTCACAGTTTATTAGAAAATACAACCCGATAAAGGTTCAGAGGCAGGTTCCTTCTTTATTGGGTACTTCATCAATTCAGCAGGTGTAGCACGTATTTTGACAGTTCTATAGCTCACTGTTTCTCTTTTCAGAGTGAATTAAGTGATCAGTGTATTATGTGAGAACTGTTAAGCATAGTAATCTCATTAATAATAATTCCATTCATATATTAGGTGCAAAGACATTGCTATACACTGAGCGAAACAATTTGTTGGGTTAGAATAGCTTCCAGCAGGAGCTTGATGGTTTAAAGAAAGATGAGTTGTGCATTCCAGCTATTCTGAAGTATCCCCTCAGTTCTGTTTTGGCACAAAAAACCACATTTCTCCCAGAAAGAAAAAGTCCTTCTTGGTATACGTAAATGCCTTGCTGACAATCTCAACCCAGAGACCATCCATGTCATTATTTTCAGTTAATGACATGAACGGTGATGAAATTATGCAATCCTTTTTTGAAGTCCAGTCATACTACTGGACCTGATGAAATTATTGTAAGGAATTAACCTTGTGCCTGTCAGTGAAACTGATTTCTGTGACAAAGGGAAGGGACTGAACCGCAACTATGGTTAAGTCCATAGAAATGGAAGGGACTTCTATGCCATTGAGATCACTGCCTTTTGTTATTACCTGCATCCATGTGTTATAACTCCTTTCAGAATGCTGAAGGTAGAAAAGTGTGCAAGAAAACTATAGGTGGAGTTTCAAGGAAATTATTTCTCTCTGTGCTTCCCCTCTCCTGGCCCACCCAAAGACAAAAGCTCTCAAAATAGGAAATACAGATCTGAGCTGCTTCTGCTCCTAATGTGGCCTGACTCCACCATGTTTTCCAATTTTCACTACCACTGCCAGTGTTCATTAAGTTCTGAGCAGGGCCTGGTATGCAGATTTTTTCTTTAATTTTCCTCATGGTCCTTTCTGGTGCTTGGCAGCAGGTGTCACTCTCTGTAAGGCAAGAGATCAAGTAGAGGTAAAGAAAGGGATTTTCTGTTCACAGGGCAATTTTGCTTCAGAACTTCACAATTAACATGTTAATAGTATAGCACCATTAAAATGACAGGTATGAGGTAAGGACAAAATAAAATACAAAATCAGGAAATATGTGTTGCCATTTCTTGAAAACTATTTAAATGAAATTGAGATGGAGGATGACTTTTATTACAATCCTACGAGTTTACTTCCTAAACTCAGCTATCTTTTGATGTCAAATTGCCTACTTATATTTTTATATCCTGTTGCTACTGAAAGACTCTAAGTGCTGCATCGAGTTACCTACTTTCACATCAAAATGAAAAGTAGCAATATTCCAGATAATTTGATTAAAGCTACATTAAAAAAAGGGTTTGGTTTTGTCTTTATCTTGTCCCTCAGTTGTATGCTCTTTACACAGTAAACACATTGAATTTTATATAGTTATTTTAAAAATAATTCTCAACTTTTGTAAAAAAAGAAGAGCCTTCAGCCTCATTTTGTTGCGTATCTAATTTTGTAGTAAAAAGAAAGCAACTTCAAATAGCTTATTTGAAAGATACGAGAGTGTTGGTTGTTTTCTCCTAGCTTGATTATAATACTGAAGCTGCAATAAAGTCTTCCTTAGCTCTGATCATTATCATAGTGAAAGAAATAGTGTTGCTAATGGCAAAGTAATGAAGATTCTCAGCGCAGTTTACAACAAAATCTGCACAGATGTAAAACAAACAACTTCCTGAGCACAGCTTTTTTTTTTTCCTTTTTTTTCCTGTTGAAATACAGGTGCTGTTGGAACACAGAAGACAGGCAGACTTGCCCTCTTAAATTTCTAATTAACAAGGAACTACTGCTCCTTAAATACATTTTTCCAGTTTTTAGAAAGCTTTGGTGTAAGGGTATCTTCATACACTGTTTAATTTTTAAGTGTATCTTGCTGTTGAGTAAAAGCAACTTTGAATAACTCTGTTCCAAGGCTAGGTCATTTAATTATGACCATTTAATTATAGTAGAAATACAATGTAGGGTAATCCCAGTGCTCCTTTCGGCGCATGAGGAATGATTCTTCCCTTTTACCATTTCTGAAACAGAAATGGTACTTTTTCTTTTTTTTTTTTCATCTTCTACTAATCTGGAATTTTTAATCTTCTGATTTTAAAAAACATTGCTCTGACAACAGAGACCATTTTCAGGAACCTTCTGTTCATTTCTCACTGAGCCAAGATAACATAGAATAGTTTCTGAAGGAAATTGAGTTCTAACGTTTTCAAAATACTCTTCAACATAAGTAGCAAGGAGCCTTGAATGACACTGGTTGTTTGTTAAAATACAGCATTCTGCTGTTGAAGAGCATTGTTTGGCAAATTTTCCAGTATTGCAGGGAAATACTGTACTGTCCTTCCTCTGCTTCCTCATTTCCACTGAGGTTTTCATCCTAGTGAAAACAGGCTTCACCATTCAGAGCTTGTGATGTTACGAGCACATACAGTTTGTTTAGGTCACCAACGAAATAAAGAAGTATTTAGTTCAGCAACACAAGAACAAAAGTGGTTTGAAAGTGTCACAGCTTCTGAGTGATCAGGAAATATTATGGTCATACAGACCTAGAGAAACCATATGAAAATTCTGCTCAGAAACTAATTCTTTTGCTTAAGTTTTTGGTTTTGGGTGATAGTTCAAAGGCTTCTCTGTAGAAAAAAACCTGGACTAGTTTGTTAGGTATCTCTAACATTGTATTTCGTTTGGTTAAGAAGTTAGGCACCTTGGAAAGGGATTACTCCAGATAATAAACAGTGACATTAATCAATCCAGTAGGAGCAGAAAACCACAGAATTTAGCATTGTTCTAAAAGCAGCAAGGTTTTATAACAGATGTAGGTATGGAACTAAACAGCTGTTACCTGTTACTCTTAGGTTCACTATTTCAACTAACTTGTGGTTGGTGATAGTCTCAAGTAGGGTTCATAAATTCTGGGAATTAAGTCTTTCTCTTACTTGGAAAAATTCATCCTTGTTTCTACTAAGTATTGTATTCTGATGGGACTGTCCAGAAGATCTAGTCACAACCTTAACTGATTTAGAAAGAAGTAGATCAGTTGGGGATGGGGGAGAAGAGGCATTATCTAATGCCTTCTGTTGCAGGAGTGAGACTGATTTTTGTTTTGTAGCATTTTTACAAAAATCTACATTTGCATGGAAAGATTTTTTGTTAGTGATTTTGAATGCTTTATTGGAAACTGTGTCATTTATTGTTGCTTTTATGACATGGAATGAGAAAAGAGAAGCCTTCAATTTACCTAGAAATAGGGTATATCTAGAATGTTTCTGGAAAAGCCTTAAAGGCTAACTTTTGCTACTTCTAGATCTCACCAAGAGCTGTAATAGAAGTGGCACAAGAATGCAAGGGGAAAAAGTCACTGTTTTGGCCTGTCAGGTGATAAGGGTGAGCTTTCCCATCTGGTGCAGCAAGCTGAAAACACTTCTGTGACTGGGATTCAGATTCTGCATTTTACTCTTCTCTGGCGTTTAAGCACACACAACAGCATCAGCCTGACCTTAAGCACTAACTTTAATACCATGTATTGTTATAACTTTATTTTTCCCTTTACATCTCTATATATGTATATATATTATATACATTTATCACTTTGGGAAGGCTTACATATGCATATATGTGTAGGTACGTGTGTGTCTGTAGGTACATCTCCAAAACTATACATATTCTACTTTTTAATAACAATTCTGGTAGATATTTTGGAGATGTCTTATTAAGCAGAATCCTAATTCTTGCACATAAGATACATTCCTAAATTAGCCAGTGCATATCTGCATATCTAATTTCTCCTTCCTGAAAAAAAAATGAAATCAGATCTTTGCTAACTTTTTTGTGTATAAAACTGAAGGTCAAGTTGTGTTTTCATTAGCTTATGCAAACTTAGACTAATTGTGCTTAGAATAGTACTAATTTTACAACTGTGCAAGTAAGAGCATGTATTCAGAAAAGTATTTAAAAACAAGTGCTTGAACCAATTTGGATAGAGTTTTGTTGTTTTTTTTTCTTCACTGGTACTGTCACTTCAGTTAGTTTACATAGCCATAATGAAAGCTTTCCCCAAGCGAACTTGCTGCTGATAGTGCTAGTAAGGGAGGAGTGTTGGTATTGTTGCTGACATCCCATTCATTTTATTTACAAGAACCTATTCCTAGTGACCGATGACACAACCTACTGGAGGTGTGGAGGTAATGTTCTGTTTAATTTCATGATGCGGACTTTTCTCTGTCAACTATCACTTGTATTCTGCTACTTGAAGAATTGCTTGAGAGCCTCTGTTTTCTGTCAGGCTTGCTACAGAGCTCTCCTCCGGACTGATTTCCTCCTGGTTTTGTCTGTTGCTAGCATTTTCATTTCTGTTGCAAAATTTGAGTTCTGTGAAGACAGTGAGCAAGGGAGAAGTTTCTCTGAAGTGCCTGAGATTGCCAGAGCATAAATCTTTCTCTTTAGCACTAAAACTTCTCATATGGCTTGTTGGCATGTCCTGTTTAGAATCACAAATAGTACAAGTTTTACACATGGGGTTTTTTCAGATCAGATTATCAGGGACCTTTGCTGTTTAGCAGGATTGTTGTGCCTGTGCAGCAGGAGGCATGTTCTGGTTTTCAGATGCCAGAGAGTTTTATTTAACACACTTCTTGCTAATGCAAGTAACTTCAGATGTTGACAGTACCCTCAGGCTTTCCTGCTCTGTTTGAGTCAGTATAATTGTGACTTCTGGCTCTTCATTTGGTCTGAAGGCTCATACACTCAGAAGCCATGTAGGAGGAGAAGGTGTAAAATAGGTATTTCGCTGACTTCAGAACCAAACCTCAATTGAAAAAATACCTTTGTGCCACATGTTTGTTTGTTTTCAGTTCTGTATTCCTACATAGCTGATGCATTCTCCCAGACATAACCAAGTCCAAAACACTGAAGTCATCTTCTGAGAGATAGTAATATAAGAAATTCTCCTATTATTGTGCCCATCCCACAGGTGGCTGATGGAGTTAATGAAGTAGAGTTGTGATCAAGGTATGCAACATATCCTTAGTCGAAAGCTAGGTCAGTGGTACCTCCACAATAGAAATCCTGTGTTGTCCCAGTGGTGGGCAGTAAGCTCCTTTTGCAAAATGTTTCCCCTTCAGGAGTTTGAACATAGCTAGTACACTGAGAACACAGCTTGTGGTTGGATTACAACCTTTGATAAGGTTAGAACAGCCTTCTCTTTTTGTAATAATCACTGGATATTGCTAAAAGAGGTTTATTGTCTTATGTCTGCCAACATAGCAGCTCAATATTTATAATTTCCTTTTTTCGAAGTAAGAAAGTGTCCAAGTATTAAACAGCTCTGACACCCATGTTTGTTTACCTAAGATGAACAATTTTATCATTGCTCTAAGCAGTGTACCTAACATTTACATAGACTAGTTTGAATTCCTTCGTCTTCCTTCTCCCACCTGTCCTGTTAAAGGACAATTTGCCAAATTCACTTTAGAAGTAAACATAAATCCAGACAGCATATTTTCATACTTAGGCATCTACACAAAAATTTAACTGACTTTAACTATTTGGCTTTAAAATCTGAAGAAGTAAATAATATGTCTCTGTGTCCATAAGGTAGCAGCTGACCATCCAATTGTAGATGAACAGTTAATGACTTTTATTTAAGAAACCACCTTCCTATATTGAGTTCCTTTATAACTAGTGTCTTCAGGGAATGTTTCCACAGTGGTAACAAACTGAATATTAGCTCTTTTTAATAAAAATTTTTTTCTTAATTGCTTCCATCCAATATTATGCTTCAGTAACTAGAATCAGGCTTCTAGTTTGGACTCAAGACGGTTCATGTATATTATCTATGCAGGCTTTAACATGTAATTTAGCAGCCCATTGATACAATAACTATTATATCATAATAAAAAGCATCTGATATTTTGTGGTGATATTGTACAGAATGAAGATTGATTTCATCAATGATTTGCCTCTGGAGAAAGTATGATGGGAGATGTAATTAATGCTTTGTTCATCTCCAGTGCATCCTTCTTATGGCAAGCACACGATCCTTTCAGTCCCCGCTTTGCAGTATTTATTGAAGGAAAGATGGTTTGAATGCAGCAACACTGATAATACTGATGATTTTCATTGACCTACTGGTCAATATGTTATTTAATTTGTTTTTCTAGTGACTAGCAGAGATGAGAATAAAACTGAAAACTAGTCAGCTGAGGCAAACCACAGATAAGGCAATAGTGATACTTGGTGTAACATGGAGTAGAGGGTAGGAAGGCTCTACAGAGGGATCTGGACAGGCTGGGTCCATGGGCTGAGGCCAATTGTATAAGATTCAACAAGGTCCTGCCTTGGGTCACAACAACCCCATGCAACACTACAGGCTTGGGAAGAGCAGCTGGAAAGCTGCCTGGCAGAAAAACACCTGGGGGTGCTGGTTGACAGGTGGCTGAATATGATCCAGCAGTGTGCCCAGGTGGCCAAGAAGGCCAAACAGCATCCTGGCTTGTGTCAGAAATAGTGTGGCCAGCAGGACTGGGGAAGTGATTGTCCCCCTGTACTCGGCACTGGTGAGGCCGCACCTCGCGTCCTGTGTTCAGTTTTGGGCCCCTCACTACAGGAAAGACATGGAGGTGCTGGAGTGTGTCCAGAGAAGGGCAACGAAGCTGGTGAGGGGCCTGGAGCACGAGTCTTGTGGGGAGCAGCTGAGGGAACTGGGGTTGTTCAGCCTGGAGAAGAGGAGGCTGAGGGGAGACCTTATCGCTCTCTACAACTGCCTGAAAGGAGGTGGTAGCGAGGTGGGGGTCGGTCTCTTTTCCCAAGTAGTAAGCGATAGGACAAGGACAAGAGGAAAAGGCCTCAAGTTGCACCAGGGGAGGTTTTGGTTGGATGTTAGGAAAAAATTCTTCACCGAAAGAATTGAAGCACTGGAACAAGCTGCCCAGGGAAGTGGTTGAGTCACCATCCCTGGAAGTATTTAAAAGATGTGTAGATGTGGTGCTTAGGGACATGGTTTAGTGGTGGACTTGGCAGTGTTAGGTTTATGGTTGGACTCGATGATCCTAAAGGTCTTTTCCAATCTAAATGATTCTATGATTCTATAGATAAACAAATAAAGACATTTTGATTTCTGTAATGACTTTTGAGTTTCCTTGTCATCAAGGTTCATGATTAAAGGATTCATTTGAATCTTGAGACTTTTTTCTTCTCAGGGAGAGGTGGTGATCAAGAATTGGTTTTATTATCAGTATTTTATCAGAGGACTTTCAAGATTTGTGTATTTTTGTCCTACATGCTGTACAACCTATAAAAAGATTCAGTCCCGTCAGTGTCTCTGTCAGACTGAGAAACATTGTGGCTCATTCTCTGATCTTCCTGAAAAAAAATTGTTTTCAGACTTACAGCTGGTATTGGTGGAATTCTTGTTCGGCCCCTTGATGACCCCTATTCTTAAATAAGGAATAAGGTAATTGACTTCCTGATCTTGAACCTGTGAAAATTATAGAAATACTCAGTAAAAACACATTTTCAAAAAAACACACCACCACCCCAAAATAATCTCATTTGTTTTTAAACCAGTACACAACCCTTTTTTCCTCCTGGGGAGGGAGTGTGGGGGAAGTGGTCTGAGCTATACACTGAAGAAAACTGATGTATACTATTGATGATAATCACATTCTTTTTTCCCCTCAATAAGTATTTTGCATTTCTTCCTAATTTCTTTTGTTTCTTATTATTATTTACGTATTTACTACAACAAATTTCAGAATGAACCAGAAATACTACATTCTGCTGGTTAAACTCTTTGACATTGTCAAACTGCATTAGTCTCCTGATACCAATAAGTCAGGAGATAAAAAGTGATCTAGTTCTTATTGTAAGAAAAAACAAATAAAAATCAGTTCAGGTCTGTATGTGGAATACCTTTTCACTGTTAACAAGAATCAATCTGTCAAACTGTATTTTGTTAGTTTTCTGGAAAATGAGTTCTGATGATCTACAGCTTGAGGCACTTAATTTTAAATGGGAAAACAGATAGCATCACATACTGAATCAATTTTCTGAGTACACTTAAGTGCAAAATTAACTGCTCCAGTGTGACATAGTTTTACTCTTTCAGCATGACTTTTAAAAGTTGTTCTTTTCTTGAGTTCTTCAACACAGGCTCTTCTATGCAGTGACTTTCTGTTCTATATGAAAAATTGAGGAAGCATATTGATCACTCAGAATAAAATAGTTAAGAAGACTCACAGATTGATCAATTGTTTATATATTTTGCAAATCCCCAAAATCAATATTTAGAAGAAAAGTGTTAAAAGCGTTAAACCCAGTAATGGACTAGCTGCTTTCCATAGCCTTGTTCCTAGGTTTCTCTAAGGCAGTGACTCAGGAAAAACACATAACAGATTTACCGATTCTTAAATCAATCAATGACACACAATTCCTTTTTGTATTTCCCCCCTCCCTTTCTTTCTACATAAGAAATATTTTAAAGATATACACAGGTTCTGCATAGCTCAGATTCCATTATTAAAAAATCAGTATTAATTTTTTTTTTATTTTTAAAGTGTAGATAATTCTAACCAGTGGAGAGAATGGATACTCTCTGTCTACCACAGAGTTTAGCAGGCAAGTTTTGAAAATCTAGCTTCAGGTTTCTGAAGTAATGCTGCCACCATTCACACATTGTTAGGAAAACTTGCTTTCAGGACTATTCAGGAAAAACCTTCTGGCCCAGGAGTCTCATGGCCTCCAGGGATGGATTTTCCCAGAGCTGTGACCCTCCCTGCCTAAAACTAACATGATTCTTACCAGGTTCCTTGCTGCTGCCCAGTCCTGACACGTCATGAACCGACAAGACCAAGGTCAATTTTAGACAGCACCTGTCTGATTTTAGAAGGAACATATTTTCCTTTGGAAAATGTATGTTTCTGTTTCTCTAGGAGAGAACTGGGAAAGGATTTCCATTCGTAGAAAACATGAAAGTTTTGGTATTTGGCCTCATTGGCATGGAATGTTTTCAAAAAATTTGAGCTATCAAAAAATGGAAATTGGGTTTCCAGTCGCTGCTGATAAGAGCTAGCTCTTGTTTCCACTTAATGCATTCTGGGCTTGACAATATTTCACAAAAATCTAGCTCTTGTTTCTTGCTAGGATGGCTTTTGGCAGTCTTGCTAGTTGCAGCCTACAGACCAATAACCTATAGTGTATGAGCAGTGACTGTAATTACAGAAATGTCCTAATACATCCAAGTACAATCAATATTAATTCAATTGAAAATAATACTGGTTTATAACTTCCATCACAAAATTATACAATATGAATTGCAACTTTGGTAATCATAGTTAGTCAGTGAGAAGTAGTTACTTACCGAGGCACTTCTTATCCCAATTTATATGAATTTGTTTATTGTAAATTCTCAATATATTAAAAAATAGGGGTTTTTATGAATGGAAACAATGCTTGCTGTTTGAGTCTCATTTGTGAGAAATAATTTTCTCATTAGAATATTTTTTACTAAAGTGTGCAATACTAAACATGATTTCTAGCATGGATAATTATGTACCTTAATATTCATAGTAGAAGCGCACTGTCCCTTGTGTGATGATAAGCTATCAGTTGCTGTTCATCGTAAGAAGGAAAAGTGTTTAATGTCCAGAAGAGAAGAAGTAAGCCTTCAGTAAGTAATCATTCTCCCTACACAGCAAATATAAACATTAAATAAGTGACAAAAAACACATAGTATGAAATGATGACAAGTTTTTTTAAAAGATTGGTTTACAGACAGCTTAGTCCTCTAGCATAGGCTAAATTAACAATGACTTTTAGAGCCAATGCAAATGGATAAAATTCTACTGGAATCAACTGAGCAATCATTTAATAATAAGGGAGAATTTGGTCTCCATCTCTCTAATAATGTGCAAGGTTTAATATTAAAATATTCATATCAAATATTAAATTTCCCTTGAAATCACTAAAAACGTCTCAACCATTATGCACTAATACAGAAATTCTAGCAGTATTTTATTGAAGGGTAGCAGTCACATTTTATTGAACCCTTAAAATTTTATTGAAAGAATATTCTTCAAAACCTATTAAAAGTATACTTTATCATTACATTTTATTACCAATCTGATACTTAAATGTCTTAGAGGGGTTAGTACAACTTACCTTTGCATAATAATCTATTTAACGGTCTCAACCTTTCAGTATGCATCTTTGGAAGTAGCAATAGTATATCTAAAAGGCAGTTTGATGCAAATTAACTTTGTCCGTGGATCAAAGTATGTAGATAACTTTCTTCCTCATAGATCACCTCTGTGCAGTCAACCCATCGTCCACCAGTGGTTTTCCATCAGTTGGCAACAACGGACACAGAAAGACTAGAAGTGCTGAGACAAGGGATAAGTTAGAGATACAGAAACTATAAAATATGAAATTCCTTCCAAATCCTTCCTGAAGGAGCATTTGTACCTTCTTCAGTGAAGTTTATTCCAGAGTTGAGAAATCCACTGTATTGTCAGTGGGTAAGAAATTCTTGTGTTGAATTTTCACTGAAAGCAATGGACTTGTACTAGATAAGACTGTACTGTGTATTCGTTAATCTACTTAGTATACATTAGAGCTTTTCACCCATCAGCAGGCAGCTGATGTACTGCTTATTTTCAATTAAGTAATCTTAGACCAAGCTATTGGGACTAAAAAAAAAACAAAACCAAAACCAAACGGAAAAAAAAAACCCAAACCCAACAAACCAAAAAACAACCACAAGAGACTTAGCAGGTATTTTGTGAGATGCTCCCACCTAGGCAAGCACCAGCCTGTGCCTTTGCACTCACTGGTGCCTTCTGCCCAGGGGCAGCACTTGGCATTTCTCTTTGCTGAATTTCATATATTTCCTGTTGGCTTGTTCCTCCAGCTTGATTAGGTACATATGAACGGTACCCCTTCACTTGAGCATTTGACTGGCTCCCTTGGATTTGGTGTCATCTGTGAACTTTGAGAGTGAGCTCTGCCAATTCTTCCAGGGCACTGATAAAGATGTTCAATGGGAGAGGTCCTGCAATATTGCCCCCGTGGTTCATAAACCAAATTAGCCGGAGAAAATATACTCTGAGAACTGTCCATGTGAGGCCTCAACTCCACCACATCCATCATTGTCAGCTCACTGTGGTGGTGTCATGGTCTGGGTTGCACCAGTAGACCTCAACTGCCCTGACCAGCCTCACCCGGGGCCTCCACCCCAGCACTCTCTGCCTGTTGGTCCAGGAGCTCTGTTTGGGCTCGGGCCCGTCAGCCTGGGGCACCCCCGCCTGGCCTGAGCTGACTTGTGGTGTCCCCGTGCCCGGTCTTGACCTCTGGTGTTTCTGAGCAAACTCCCCGGATGGACCCCAGCCCTGACTCATTCCCTCACCTTGTCTGGGACTGCGGATGGGCTGGTGTCCCCAGTCCGGCCCTGCTCGGGTCCTGCCGGACCAAAGGGACTTGGAGATAGATAGCTTCCTAGTTTCAAGAAACGAGTGAAAGGTGCATGAGAGCCACAAGCACTAAGTCCTCTTCTTTATCTTCACAACTCAGCTTAGTAAACAACGTACTTCCTTTCCAAGATTTTGCAGTGTGATTAAACCAATTTTCTTTCGTCTGTAGGACAGAAGTGATTATATTGGATGGTTTTGTTTCCTGCAGCAAAGTAATTTTCTGCATGACCAGCAGTAATGTAATGTGGGAGATTTTAATAAGGGACAATTATTTTTAAAATTAAACTTTAAACAGAGTGCAGATTGTAGTAATACAGCAGAGAAGTGCACAAGATTATCAAGCTCCTTTTAAAACTGTTAACATTGCAAAGCACTCTTCAATGACTCAGAGTAGCACAAGACTGCCAGAACAACAAAGATTTTTCCACTTTTTCTTTCCTCCTTATTCCCTGCTTCATCCAAACCTTCCTAAAACTTGGATACAGAAGGAACAAATTCCCACATTCATAGCAAGAAATCTAAACATTGTTTGAAGTTTTTGTAAAAAATATAGTGTTAGAATAGCGTAAACATCAGAAAACAAAACGTTCAAGTTGGGAACCATCACACTCCAGCCAACTTTCTCATTTAAGTACATGGATAGCAATCTTTAAATATGTGATCAAAACCTTATTTTGCAACAAGAAGCCAGAGGCCGTAGAGAACACACTCAGACACTCTGCCAAGATCTCAGTCTGGCCATACATAGCTTCTCAAAGGATGGAGCAATGTGGGGATTTTTCCACTATGTGAGAATGGCACAAATGCACTATGATTAGCATTAGGACCATAGGTTCATCTTTATAACATCCGTGGGTCTTTAACCAGTGCTATCAAAGCTTCTGTTATTTTGTACAGTCAGTAATTTCCAAAGCGTGTTTAAAATATGCCCAGTTACTTTTTGTTAGAAGTGGGAAAAGACAGGAAGACATCTTTGATGGAAAAATGTTGTCTTTTCCAATTTTGTGAGCTTGTTCCAAAGCATGAGTCTACTGCAGTGTAATCTTCCCCCTTTTAGTTAGTTTAGATTTGGCAACTTGCATCTGTAAACAGGATGTATACAATTGAGGGGGATGAGCAATTATTTATTGGCTAATACACACGGAGCAGATAGTCAGAACTAATGAGTTACTAGGGCTTAGCCTAGTTAATGTGCCCGTTAATATGTTCGTAATATGTCTTTGCTGGCGAGTCAGTCTTAGATTAGGAGGCATTGGCCTGTATTGCTCTCTGGAATGAGCCAGTGTTCAATGTCAATTGATGTTCAGCATTGCTGTTTCAGTTTCCTGGGCTCTATTTTTTTTTTCTTACTACTCCCTTCTCTTTCACAGCTGTAGTTTTCCTCTTGAATCCTTGAGCTGTTACTATCTCAACTATCTCATCTCTGTCTTTGCTTTACTATTCTTATCTTGCATGACTCTATCTTATGTACTTTCTTATGTATTCTTTTTCAAAACCTAAGAGGTTTAGTAGTAAACCTGATCCAAGGTCATGCAACTTGAAGCATCAGATGTAGGCATTGGATTGCAGACAGCTGAACTGCTGGGCTAATGGATAGAGAGGGATTCAGGAAAAAAAAATATCAATAAAAGTATTTGATAAGTGCAGCAAGATCATTTCTCTTGGTTCTGTTCTCAGAAAATGGCTAAGATGGAATGGTTACAATCTCAGAAATTCAGTATATGTCAGAAACTTGTGGAATGTTAAGGACTGAATTCTGGAAACCTAATGTCTAATTACAACTCCTGTCAGGCAGTCCTAATCAGCGGTGCTAGAAACAATGAAATGAAGGCCTATTTTGGGGATCACCTCTTGGTGCATGTTTTCATTTGATTCAGATCTGCGTGACAGCTGCCAGACTGGTCAGTACACTACCAATTTGGCTGGGAGCATTGGCATGTGTGAGCTGCTAGCACTTTGGCTGAAGATCCAAAGTTCTGTGGCCAGTAACAGACCTTTTCTGGTACAAATTTCATACTGGGAAGAAAGCTATAAAATCCACTCATATAAGCACTGAATAACCTAAGGACAGAATTTGCTTCTGATTCCATATTATCCTGAGCTTGTGAAGGTGAAATGGCTACCACTTTTGTTAATGGCTCTGATTATTCATGATAACATGCAGAGTAACTGAAAATAAAATGAAACTTAACTTTGGATCCTTCAGCAGTTCATCTGGATGGAAAAGTATTTTACAGAACATGGAAAATCCAGAACCTGAAAGATTCCCTTAGAGTTCAAGGTTACTGTCATGAGGAAGTTCAGTTAAAATTTTGGAAGATATGCTTTTAAAATAAAAGTTAATTGGCCAGATTTAACAATAGGAAACTAATACTTAATTAATGTTTTAGTAGATCCGTTCATTTGAGTAGTTCTTTTTTAATCTTTTTCTGTTACTTTCTTTTGCATTATGTGGGTGAATCAGAAATTTTAGGGAACAACAGAATAACAGAGACATATTTCAAATTCCAGAACACACTTGACAAATAAGAACATATTAAACTGGAATTTGTTGGAGAAGCAGCAGAGCAAAACATCATAGTGATTTTGTCGAGACTGGTGTAATTTGAGGCAGAGATACTATTCAGTGAATATGTTTTTACATATAAGACTCTCTGCACGAGCGAGTAGGTTGTGAGAACTGACATAAGACGCAGTGTGCAGTTAACCAACTGGGAGATGAGAATGTCTAGATCTTAAGACTGATACAGATTGACTCTACATCAGTCTTGTATGTGCTGGGTTGCTTTGCAGAAACCTGATTTGTATGAAATGAATGCGTTTCTAAAACCCAGGTAAGGTTTTTTCATTTGCTTTTTTTTTTTTTAAGTGATTGGATCATTAAATACCAGGCAAGCTCTTTTTAAAAAAAAATAAAATAAAAAAAAGTAAAACTATTACTTCAGAGGCTTCTCATTAATTGAGCTATTGACAAGAATGGATATATCACCACTGGATAATTGTTTCTAAATCAGACTTCACATCATAGAGAATATTGTCAATTACTTATCCCATGTAGTGTTTAAAATGGTTGTTAAGAAAAAAACAAACACCACTGGCCCCAATGAAAAGACTTTTTAATGAAGTCATCAACTTGAATTAACATTGCGAGATTTGCAAAGTCAGAAATGCTGAAAATTTAGGATCTATGTACCTATCTCTCAATCATTATTTCAAAATATCTCTCTGTATCTGTTACATCTGATGATGGAACCTCTGGAGTATGAAAATGGATTTTATGGTTAGGAAGACAGTACATTTGAAATTTTATTCAGGAGTTTAAATAGAGCTTTTATTTCCTGTCCTAGCTTGAATGATGGCAATATGGAGAAAACCTAGCATCTTCTTCTGACAAAAGTTATACAAAAACTGTACAAGGAAAACTTAAAACATAATACCTCTGTTGTTGCCAGATCATGTGAAGTAAAGGGAGAGAATTTCAGACTCCCAAAGAGCTGCCTGATTTGTGTGTCTCCTAAATTACTCTTTCAACAGCTCCAAACAATTTATGCACTTTCATGTTCAAATAAAGAACATAGCTTTTTAAAGAAATTGTATCAAAGGCATTCCTGTCTCTTAGATTTTTAAAAATATTTTTGTTTCCTCAAACTTTGAACTGGACAATTTTATTACATGCAGTTAAGAAATCAAACTATTCTATGAATATTAGGTCACTGCATGTTCACAGCTGTCTTTCATTCCAGTTTTTTATTTGTATCTGATACAAGCTTCAGCTCATGAAAGTACTTTGCCTCAAAGAATGTAAGCACACGCTTAGCTTTGCATGCTGCAAATAGTTGCAGTGATTTCTATGAGACCATTCATACTTTGAGACCTTAAACAATCTTACATATTTGCAAAATTGATATGTTAATGTATCTGCTATTTCTAGAATGTCCACTTTCATTAAGGAGGTAATAACTTGTGTTTGTGCTTTGCTATAAATTACCCTTATTCATTACTATTCCTTCTACGTATGTACATTTTTCAGAAATTTTAAGGATTGTGAATGAATATTAACAATTACTTTTTAAGATACTATTGAAAAGAAAAAAGTCTTGTCTGGAGCTATTAAGGAGGGAATATATCATTACAAGTCTTGAAGATTAGGGCATTCATCAGTATTTTATCCTTTTGCTGATATCAGTCTATTTTCTGAGACTGTGACATTCTGATTAAGTCAAACCTTTTCAACTTATTGTGTATTTTTTTCTCCTTATACTCAATACTTTCCACCAGGCTGATCTAGCACTAGAACAGATTTGCTGTGACTGACTAAACCCTTAGGGCTGGAATGTGAGTCATTCATAAACCCCCACAATGGAAGAATCCTCAGTGGAGATGGGCGAGGGTGATGTGCCCAATAAAGCTCAGAGAATAATGAAAAGAAGCTGACTTTATCTCAGCACAAAGGGGACTGGAGGGTGGCCTTTGTTTTATATAAACAGCTATCAACAGTTGAATGGATCAACTGGTGGTGTAAATGTCTCCCTGAGTTAGCCAGACCAGCATGGGGGGGAGTGAATACTTGGCTCGTCCCTACATAGAGCATAAAAGCTAGAGACGACTAGTGAAAGAATTTTGAAGAGAGCAACAGGCTTGAGCTGGCTTCAACCTATGTATTATTTCCCAGCAACTGGGGACGTACAGCATTGTGACAGTGAGTGTATTTTAGAGCCCAGTAATGGGAATCACATTAGGACTGAAATGTGTATTGCAATTGCTACATTTTGCTAAGTCTAAATTACATTTGGATTGTGTTTTCACCATATTTTATATCACTGCTAAATCAGAAACCCTGTATAACATCAACCATCTCCAAATAAGTAAATCTGATATTAAATATGACATCCTCCATGTGTGGAATGTCTAAAAGAACCTGGTCAGACAGTATTGGGCTCTGACAATTGCCCAGAGAGGTTCTAGTATCTCTACCTTAGAGACTTTCAAAGCTTGACTAAATAAGGCTCTAAGCAATATTAGTTCAACTTTTAGTTGAAGTCAGTTTTACTTTTGCATTGGACTAGACCTCCAGAAGGCTCTTCCAAACAGAATTATTCTCTGATTCTATTGCTTGCATAGTCAGATCATCTTTTTGTTTGTATGAGAATCCTTTGGGGATTCCCATATGTGGGAATGATAGAGTATTTTAAATAGCTGAGAAAATACATTGATATTCAAAGCATTACAGCTGTATTCCATTACTATTTCACAATGAATTGGTCGTTTTATTTGTAAACAGAAATTTGTTGGAAATCTTACACTTTATTAGAAATAGTTTAATACAGGTATTCATCCAGATAAATAGTCTTCATATCCAGATGTGCTTCCTGAAGTTTTCTCAGTACCTGTGTAGGAGCTGATTATCCATCATCTTAATCTTTCCTGCCAGTAGTTATTTGGAACACATTAATCACCCTTGTGAACTAGCAACCAGTAATAAACTGAACAGAAATGTTCAGGTACTGTGAATAGCTAAAGGTTATTTCCTTTACACTGTCCTTCAGCTTCTTCCAAACACTTGGTTGCAATTTCAGTTTATATCTCTCCTCTACCTGCAGTATAGTTGCATTATGTGGAGATAATAGCATTTTAAGAAGACAAAGCCTGTTACTTTTTAAGTGAGGATTCCTTCCACCCCTTGAGCAGAGTCTATAGAAAGGAATAGTTTCTGTCATGCCAGTAGTTTAGGACCTACTTATGTGTCACCTATAGAAGTGCAATGTTATATGTGTTTGAAGTATACTGATTTCTGTTAGAGTTATTGAAAAAGATCAGAGCCTACAGAAGCTGGTGTTAGACTCTAATATTTGTGGATGTCAATGAACATTGAACATTCAGCATCATGTTAGGGATCAGTGACACCTCATATCTGATCATGTGAGTAGTGCTTGTCAGCACTCTATTTTTCATGTTGAATATGGCTTTATAGTTTTTTTTCAATTACTTGTACGGTATCAAACTCCTTCTGGTTCACTGGACATGACGTTGTCAAACCAAGTGACATCAGCTGTGCTGGTAAGACACCTGCGTAGCTCCTCCCATAGCAGCAGAGTATCAGTGGCCAAATATATTCTGTTGCAGTGCCCAGTTCAGCAAGGAAGCATATCATCCCCAGAAGACTAAAGAAAAAGGTGACTGAAATACACTTGTAAAAATTCTGGAAATTGTTACTTTTAATAGTAGCTTACTATTCTCTTAAACATTTCACAGAAGACACATTTTCCCATATCAGGTCTCATTTCCCCAGAAAATGAGGAAGAAGAAAGGTTCTTCAGAAGTTTCCATTCTCCTTTTTTATACAGTACTTACATCACTTAGCTTTGCTTTTTGAGATGAAGCCATGGCATTTGCAGTCATTTATCTAGATGCAGGTGAGGAAAGCCAGTGGACTGTTAGTCTTTGACAGGCATGTTTTGAGCAGACTTAGGGAAATTATCAACATTTTGCAATTATAAATTAATTTTCCATCACTGATGAAATCTCATTTTCCCTCTTATGCAGCCTTTCACTGGTAAGTACAGATTTATCTCCCTCTGCATATAGCTTCTCAGTCATGACGGCAGTGTTTTATGTGCTTTTATGTGCAACTTTCTCCAGAGAGTTTGAGTTCATACGATGCCTTTATGTGCATTTTTCTAGTGTTAGGAAGAGACTTTCATACAGTGTTTTGATTTCCTTTTTTCAGGTATACAGGGAGAATATATTGTTACCCTTGTTATTGTTATTATATTTTCCTCAGAAAATAAACGGTATGGAGTAGAAACATGAAAATTTTAAATTATGCCAGATTCTGTACTGCAGTGACTATAAACCTTTGAAAGCTTTGAGGCTTGTGGAATTGATGTAGAACAGCGGGAGCTTATAGCATATTTAGAGCTTTTAATGGAAGCACCACAAATAAACCACTACAAAAACTATTTATCTAAATTAAGTGAGGTTTTACGATGACTGATAAATAGTATCACAGTAACAGGTAGCGTAATGGTTTCGTATGGGATTATCTGTTCTAAACTTTTGTGGTGCGACAGAATCAGACATGTTATCCCAGCACTGTGATATATTAAAAAAAAAAAAATTCCAACCTATGTGTCATAAGTTTGTAGTGAAGGAATGCTAAGCATTCCCTTAGTAGTCTGCTCCAAAACTTCACGCCTCTAGCAGTATCTTCATATGAACATAGTCACTGCCAAACCCATTTGTAGCTAGTCCATGTCTTGTATCTGATACTGGCCAGCACCATTTCAAAATAAGCACTGAAGACTTCAGAACAGGCAGGTGTGGGATAATAACCTCCCAGCCACATGCCATGTTATTTTAACATTTGCTAATCAGAGATGAAATGATAAAAAATGCAGTGCAAAGTCTAATAACCTTTCTAGTGGTTTTGCAACCAAGATCTCTTATAATTCCTGTTAGTATCCAGATAAATCTCCATAAGTACTTATTATTTTACTGTTTGCAGGAGTCCCATGATCACAGTGTTAGGGAGAAAACAAGCATGCTGCAAAAGTTCCTTCTTCCAGAATTTAAAATATCAGTACAAAACAGGGGACAGCACTTTGATGCAACCACTCTGAACAAAGTAACAGATGATTTGTTTCATTTCCACAAGTTCTATACAGAGAGAAAGGCCATTTGAAAGTTTGATGGAAGTGTTAGTGCCTAAGTGATAACTTGCAGCAGAAATACATAGAAGGAAAATGTGGAAATCACTTAGTAAGTGTCAAAACTATAATTTGTTCCTTTCTCTTGATACACTGTACATAGTTTATCTACTCCACTGCTCTTATGCAGTATAAAGAACAAAAGTTCAGGGCATAACAGATTAATGAGACATTTGTAGCAATATAAATGAGGAGGTTAGGAAATTTACATTACTGTAAGCTACAAGATGGATTAATGTAATTTCTGTTTGCAGCCTCAGATTTAATTCATCAGTGTTTCCAGAGGAAAATGCATTATTGGGAACATGCTTCGAGAGAATTTTGGAGTATGGTTATATTAGGAGTGTATAACTGGAGACATTTATTATAAATACAGAGCTTAATTCTGTAAAATGTTGAACAGTTTCCTAATGGAATATAGCTTTTCTTTGATAGGTCTTCACATATGTAAAACCAAAGTATGAAACTACAGGTGGTAAAAATTGCGGAATTCTAAAAATGCATTTTATTTCCTTCATCATATTTATACGACTACCTTAATTGCTTTTGTGAAACTTTGATTTGAATATTTTGTCTTAATCTTCTCAAATTATCAAATTAAAGTAAAATACCCCCCCCAAATAAAAATAAATTTTTTATTATGAGGTACAATAAGATAGTCATAACACGCTGCTGACACTTAGCTGTATGATAAGCCTCAATTTAGAAGAGGATTTAAGAACAGATTTAAATAATTTGCTGGATAGGAATGGATTTATATACATGTGTAAATGTCATTGTTATTTTTCTCTCTTGATCTTTTAGTATATTAGACCTGAATACTATTACTTTAAGTATTTTGACAGCCTTTATGATTATTCTCTGTTGTAGCAAGAAACACCTGAAATGAGGCAAAACTGCAGTTTGGTACTATAAAAACCAATTTATTTAACATGTGAATACAGTTAAAATGGTAAAAGTGTCCTTATTTTAGGGAATTCATACTTGTGTAAAAGGTAAGGAGAAAAATAACCTATCTGTGAAGAGAACTAGGCCCTTTCTTGGCCACTTTCTTTCCATTTGTCTCTACCTCCCAAACTGCAACTCTGTGGCAGCCTTTACTGTAGTACCTGCCTCTTTAAACCAGCTCTGTCAGTTTAAGCCCTTTTATATAAATATAAATGCCATCTGCAGTAAGGGTGATTCTATCATTTCTGTGCTGTTAGCAAATTAAATGATTAAACAATATAGTCAGACCATTATGAAATACAAGACAGGCAAGGTCAAAAAGTCCAAAGATGGTATTTCACCAGAAATGAATGAATAAATTAGGTCCTGGAGCTTTTCTCTTTTCTTCCTGGGCAAAGTTAACACAACAGCAGAAGTAGAAGTTTGTGATGGGATAGGGAAAGCGAAAACTCTATGCTACGTTTAGAGTTATCTCTCCAGGCAGTGAGTGAGGAAAAGAAAATACTAGAGAAATCTGGGTTTTATTGCCAAGATCTTGAGGTATAGCTATGTATATTTCTTATTTGTGAGCAAAGCAACAGTAACTTTTTAACGATACATGGGTATAGGAAAGCAGACTTTTGAGTGCCACTAAGTGAGTGTGCCTCTCCATGTAACCTTTCAAAAATCTGAGTTTTGGGGTTTTTTTAATTTGGGTTTGGGTTTTTGGTTTTTTTTTTTTTCTCATTAACATAACAGTTTCACGTAGTTACTTTTGGTATGCAAAAAACAGATCTAGAAAGATCTGGAAAAAGGAACATGACTGTTGTTATGCACAAAAAGCCTAAATGGAAATTAATGTTTTAGTGTACTTTCTTCTAGATGCAATGCTGAAAGATTTTCTTCAAAGTTTATCTTAAGTAAAAATAGTAGAAAAATCTTTTGGATGATTGTGTTGTATGTTTGCAATATTTTTTTCTTTTGCCCATTTCCCTGTGTTACTAAAATGAACAAATAAACAGAAACCCCTGTAAGCATCCAGGTTCTTTAAAAATCTGAAATCTTTTATACAATCTAAATCAAGATGTATAATTCTCTAAAATATTGTCTGTGGTTACTTTTTATTTCAGCCTTTCAACAAGAAGGAGAGCTGTGAAATCTAAAATTTCTGTATAAGACTCTGGTGCTGCTGGCAGTTTTAAGCAGAAATGCTGGTCAGAGGAAACATTGTAAGTTAAAAATTTTCTATAATTTGGACAGGAATAAAAACAAGACCTTATGCTGGTGACTCACAGGTTTGATCATAAATTACAGTTTCCAAAGGAGTAATGTAAAGCAAGGCAAGACCTTGTCATATACCGTAAATATCTTTCCAAGTTTATGCCGATTGTTAAGAAATTCTTTGAAAAGTAGAAGCCCCTGCTTCTCACCCCACCCCACCAGCGAGGAGGCTGGGGGGGCACAAGCAGTTGGGAGGGGACACAGCCGGGACAGCCGACCCCGACTGACCCAAGGGATGTTCCAGACCATAGGACATCATGCTCAGCAATAAAAGCTGGGGGGAAGAAGAACGAAAAGGGGGACATTCAGAGTAATGCCATTTGTCTTCCCAAGTCACCATTACTTAGCGTGCTGGAGCCCTGCTTTCCTGGAGGTGTCTGAACACCTGCCTGCCCATGGGAAGTGGGGAATGAATTCCTTGTTTTGCCTTGCTTGCACCCGTGGCTTTTAGCTTTTCCTATTAAGCTGTCTTTATCTCAGCCCACGAGTTTTCTCACTTTTATCCTTCTGATTCTCTCCCCCATCCCACTGTGAGGGAGGTGAGCGAGCAGCTGCGTGGTGCTTGGTTGCTGGCTGGGGTTAAACCACGACACGTGGAGATGCTAGACTTCAGTGAAACAGAAACATCTGCTACTGAGATTTTGTAAAAAGAGGTGCCCTTTGGATGGATTGCCATGTTGCTTATCTACGTGTGTGCCGATTTCTCCAAAGAATATTGGTGAATAGTGCAGGAAAATCTTCCCTTTATAAAGGCTCCTCTGATTATTCCCCCTCATATTCCCATTACACTTTATCTTTTTACAACTCGTTAGAAATGTAAGTCATATTGCAGAGAAACTCAATCCTCTCTTTCTTTTGCTAACTATTTGCATAACTGAATCGACTTATTTTTCTTCATAGAGAGCTAATGTTATAGGCTTGTCTACATTAGGAAAATAGGTCATATTTTGAAAAAGTTAAATTATTAATGGTTCAAATAGCATAAAAAGCAGAAGGAAAAATGCTAATGAAATCTTGGTATGTTTCAATACCAGGGGAAACTAAAGCAAACTCAGCTTAAAGGCATAATATTGCTGGACTCAAAATCATTATAAAAACATGAGTAGAAATGAAAAAAATAATTTGAAGAGTCAGGATATGAAGAAAAAATATTTCAATTGAGAGAAAATTCTGTAAAATAATAATGTAGAAAAAATGCTAGTAATTTGAGCATTTGTTTTTGCATGATATGTGTGTATTTGTCTCTCTTTAAATACAGAGTAGCAGAGCAGCAAAAGTCCCCAAGTCTGCGGCTTCTCCTGGAGAAGGTATTGTGTGAAGAGGTCAAGAAGTAGTAGGCAAACCACACCAAAAGCAGTGGAAAATATCGAAGTTCGTCAGTCTCTAAAGCAAGCTCCATTGCTCCGTGGGTACAGTGCTGGGACAGGGGTAGGTGCATCCCACGCTGCTGGATCCGGCTGGACGTGAGCAGCTGCTGCTTCATGGAGGAGCTGGCTGGGGAAACCACAGGAGGAGAAACAGCCTCGCATGGAGTTTTCCTTTCTAAGGGCTGAGGGATACTATATGTGGTGGAGAAAGACAAAATTGAGAAGAGGCATCTGGCGTTGCTAAAGAGCTGCTGTCGGGGCCCTGACTACACCGTGAGGCTCTCATTGCCCTGATGAATTGTGTTGGCACCCACAGGGGCGGCGGCCGCTGTGAGGAGAGACTGGGGGCTGCCCCGGGCCAGACCGGCCCCAGCCGGTTCCCGCCGGCTCCAGCGGCCCCACCGCCGGGCACAGCGGAGCCGCTCAGCCTCGGGGAAAGCCTGGGGAAGAAAGGGCAAAAGGGCTGAGGGAAACGGGGTGAGAAACAGCCCTGCCAGCCCCGAGGGGAGAGCGGGAGGAGGGCAGGAGGTGCTCCAGGCCCCCCTCCCCGGCAGAGATGGCCCTGCGGCCCCGGCAGAGACCCCCCCCCGCCCCCGGTGGGGCCCCGGGGAAGGAAGGCCCCAGGCTGGAGCAGGGAACAGCCTGAGGAGGCAGGAGCGGCAGCGGGGAGCCGCCCTGGGCTGGCCGCGGACGCCCCTTCCCCGTCCCCCTGCGCCCCGCGGGGGAGAGGAGGAGGAGGTCGAGGAGTCAGGGATGAAAGAGCGATGGTGAGCCTGGGAAAACAGGCTGGGGTGGGTTAGAGGAAAGTGTTTTAGGTTTTTGTCTTTGTTTTTTACTACACAAATCTGTTTTAACAGACAATAAGTTAATTTTCCCCATTTCAAGTCTACTTTGCCCATGACAGTAACTGGAAAGTGATTTCCCTGTCTTTGTCTTGCCCCACGAGCTTTTCCGTCTTATTTTCTCCCCCTGTCCTGTTGAGGAGGCAGTGAGAGAGTGGTAGCTTGGCCCTTAGCCAAGGTTAACCCAACCACACCTGAGCATCCTCACCTGGAACCCTCTAGGCATGCCTCCTCAGCCCATTAGGCTGGGAGCTCCATTTAAGCTCAGATCTGGCCTTCAGTCCTTGCCTGAACTCCATTGTGGTTGTTCCCATTTGTATTCTTAACTCCTGCAGTGGGTCTTGTACCTACGTTGTACTCTCGCTTTCAGTTCTGTCTCTAGCCCTTTCTCCTATAGCTCTGACTGGACTCCCTGGATGGATTCTGGACCTGCGCTATCATCTTGGCTGTCTGGGACCACCAATAGAGCCTGCTATCAGCACCCTGCTTGAGTACTGTGGGACTGCGCCCTGGTCAGTAAGAGCGGTGCCCCCCGCCTTTGCTGGGGTCATCCTTGTTTCCTGCTTATCCTTCCCCACCGAGCAGCCCTACTGTTACAGCTCCCTGATACTGGGTGAGTTAAATTACTACGAGTGCATCATTCACTAAGTTGGATTTTTGTCCAAATGAGGACAACAACCACATGCTTTTGCAAACTTTATGTAAAAAAGCCCAAAAGCAAGTTTGAGGGCCAAACTAGAAAGGCATCAAAACAAATACTAGGTGTTTTTTAAATACCTTATTAGTAGCAGGCTTGCCAGGTGATCTGTAGGGCCAATAGGTGGTCAGGATATAAAGGCATATGAAAGTAAAGCCATAGCATAAAACTAAATGCACTTTTTGCATTCATGTACACTTCACTTAAGAAGTCGGAGGGACATGGCCACATCTCACATGTTTCTCTTTTTATTAGTCATTCATGAAATTTGTCTTATATGAAGTGTTGGTAGGGGAAGTTATGAAACAAAGAGATAAAATGAACTATAAGAAATCAGTAGGTGTAACCTTATAGCCCAATAAATACAGTATTATCCTTGCTAGTAACAGACCAGAGGCACCATATTAACTCTGCAGAGCCTCAGCACTAGCACTTGACAGGCTTGCTTTGTCTGAGCTTCCCTCGGCCTAGAGCTCTATTTTACCTTGCTTACCTGTAATGGTGATTGTTTAACAAACAAATGACTATTACTTAATTTGTCTTATGTAATTTTGTATGATTTTAGCTTTGTATGATTGTGTGCTGTAATGCTATTATTATAGTAAGTCACAGCTTCTAGGAGGATCTGTTCCATGATCTTCCCAGGCACAGAGGTGAGGCTGACAGGTCAGTAGTTCCCAGGGTCCTCCTTTCTACCCTTTTTAAAAATGGGTGCAATGTTTCCCTTTTGCCAGTCACCGAGGGCTTCACCTGACTGCCGTGACTTTTCAAATATCATGGAGAGTGGCTTGGCAACTACATCAGCCAATTCCCTGAGGACTCTGGGATGGATCTCGTCAGGTCCCATAGACTTAGGTATGTTCAGGTTGCTCAGGTGGTCATGAACCTGATCTCTTATAGTGGGAGGGACTTTGCTCCCCCCATAGCTGTCTTGTGGTCCATCCACTCAAGAGGTGTGGGCAGAGAGGTTGCAAGTGAAGACTGAGGCAAAAAAGTTGTTGAGTACTGAATAGACATCTGATCAAATCATTAAAACGTGAATCAAGAACACTGAAGATACATGCTGTAGATGAGCTAATATTAACTATATGGCAAGCTGCTTCTGTCATCCTTGAGGATGACCCTAAGTATGACTAAAAATTCCATTCAAAGGAGGGTCATATTACACCCAGTTTGCCAGATTTTAAAACTCATCATGCCAATAAAAAATTATTGAATGGAACAGAAAAGAAACAAATTTATCCCACCTATTCTAGCACTTCCATTCACAAATGTTTAAAACCAAAATTAATAATTCATCCAGGCAGACTGTCCTGCTTTTCTAAACATAAGTTTTTTGCCAGATGTGGCACAAATTTATACAGAACAGAACTTTCATAGCTTACTATACAGCAAAACAACAAAATATTCACCTAAAACTACGTGATGGGATACAAGAGCCACAACCACCAGGCTAGTTATAGCACCATTCTTTCTCAAGTTCTCACCAAATGAACACCTTGACTGTTGTATTCAGGCTTTGCTTTCCTACAAAGGGAAATTCCCCACTTCCCCCTGCTCCCAGGGGAAGGACAGGACCTTCAGCAAAACAGCCCGAATTAAGTCAGTTACTCCAACAGCAACCTAAAGGGACAGTAGGTCTCCATAATGAGACCTTAAACAGCTACTGATACGTGTTTTGGGTTTTTTTTGTTTGGTTGGGGTTTTTTTTCCAAAAAAGACACAAGAAGAATGCAAGGCAAGATAGAACTTACAGGAATAGGTTTAGAGTCTTGTGTGCATATTTCCTAAGTATGAATTCTTCATCTTTAGTTTAGACACATCTAATTTATGCCCTATCTCTGACATGGGAAGAAACAGACTGCACTATTTGAAATATATTCCTCATAAGTGTAACTACCTACTCTGTCAGCATTTTTTCCAGTGATGGCGTTTCCTTACTCAGCCGTACCTTTTCCCTTTTGTTATAAATCTGACACATTAAATCTTTTCTGATACCCAGTGAAGAGAGGTAACTCCTCCAACCAATTCCTGAAATATCTATTTGTATTTGTAGTTCTTAAGCTTTCCAGTCTCCTTTAATTTAATTCTATGCATTACTGCCTACTTTAATGCAGAATTGAAGGCAGAGACAATCACATTCTTAGAATTATTCCCAGATATTTTCCAAACTTGTCCCAAACAGATTTATATACTTTTCCAAGATTAATTGTTTTCTTTTGTTAGGAGTAGGCATGGGTAACACTTCATAAAGTAAAAAGGAAGTTATAAAAGTTAAATTAGGTAGTACTGTGATAGGTAGAGGAGCTACCAATAAAATCGTAAAATCCCAATGCTATAATAGCATGCATTGAATTAAATTTAAAGTAAGTATTAGTTGTTTCAATAGGACAGGAATGACAGGCTATAGGGAGACAAGTAAAAACCCAAAAGTGGCTTATATCTTTCTGACAGGAAAAAGTTTGCTTTCTGGTCCAAGAAAAATACAAAATTCTTATAAAGAATTTTGAACTTGAGTATGTTGAATGAGAAATACCAGAAGCTCAAGAGAAAGATTTGCCTGGGACATACTTGGGGGAGAATAATCTGCACCACAAATAATAAGTGGAAAAAACCACATCTGAACAGGCCAGTGCAAAGGATATGTATTTTCATGTGTATTCACTTAAATGGCAGACAAACAGACCCAATATACACATTGGTAAATGTCTGATATAGATATAAACATCCTTTAAAAAAAAACAAAGCAAAATAGTTGTTGTTTCCTGTCCAGCCCCTCTCCCCTCAAGGTCTCAGAAGCAAAAAAATTACAGTTTGCTAGGAAAATGTAGATATGGTTCCTTGTCAGACTTCTGTAACAACTGCTGTGTAACAACAACCACAAAAAAGGTATCAGCAGCTTTTTATATAATATCAAAGCACAATGTAAAGACAGGACTCCTGCAGGTTGTGTACTGTCACAAACCATACAGATAGCAGAAGCAGAAGGCTAGCAACACTGAAGTATACAGCATTCCAGGCTAGAGTGGCAAATGACAATAATTAACATTATAGCTGAAAGACCAGGAGATGGGATTTCAACAGTCGGTGTGAGATGGAGGACACTGTTCTCACCGAAACCAGCTGACCAGTCTAATGAAGAACTTCAACACATACATTCCCCTTTTAAGGCAACCTGATTTGTTCCATCCATGGCATTTGCGTGTCGTATGGAAAAAGATCCATGGTACTGGAATGAGTAGTTACCACACAGAAGGACAGAGAAAACGGCTTACCAGCTAGCTACTCGTAAAACCACAGAAACAGAGAGGCAAGATGAAATTTAAACCAGGGAGAAGCCTGAACAATGCACTCAGAATTAGTTTCAAGGAAAGAGACCAATTAAGTTCTCATTTTTTTGACAAAAGCTGTTTGTTTGGGTTTAGTTGGGGGGGGGGGGGTGTTTGTTTTGTTTTGGGTGTTTTTTTGTAGCTTTTTTTTTTTTTTTTTTAAGAAAAAGGAGTCAGGAAAGCCTGACGATCTAAAGGTATAAGGAAAGAGACTATAGAGAGTTCACAGTGAAAAATATTTTGTGAGAACTTTCCAGGGAACAACCTCTGTTAACTATATTAATGCTAACTATAATACTACTCTGAATATAACAGAAACCCTTATTTCTTTTGAACTGCAAGTTAGTGTGATGTCTGAACGTACAATAAAGGGCATGAAAATAAAAATCTAATCATACTGAACACAGCTATGATCATATCATATACTGCTTAATAACAGCAGGAATGAGAAAGATGTAAATGGAAAACAAGGTAATTCCATAACTGCTGAAGAAAAATAAGTCTATTATCTAATATTCTATAAACAAGAATAATTAGTTACATATCTAGTTTGACATGAATTTTATTGAAAAATGTTTTACTGTCAAGTAGGAGTCTATGAAGACAGAAAATAAGTGGCAAGAAATTTAAAAAAAAAGATAAACAAGCAATAACTTATCTTTTCCCTTGCAAGTAGGCAAATTTCAGAAATAAAATAAATAATGTTGGCACTATTCAAAAATAAAGCAGTAGTAGAACAACAACCACAGTTTCATGTTATGACTCTGGATGCTCAAATCTCTAAATCAATAGCCTAAAATTAGTAAAAAACTATGTGGGAAGAAGTTCCATACTGGCTCTTAATTATTGTTCTGCTTTTACGGAAATACTGTTATTAGTGAGCATAAATGTAGATAATAGAGGAAAAATGACAGAGGACATGAATCATAGGAATTACGGATAATGAAACAACTTCAGAACTACTCTGAATTTGAATGTTTTGTAGAAAATTGAACCTATATCTACAGCCAAGTAGATCTGTGGAAAGAGATACTAAGAGTGTTAAAGGAATATTCTGGAAGGGAGAAAGTGTAGGACAGGATTTTTAAAACGTCATCTCAAACACTAACAGGAAATGCCAATGCATAGGACAGGGAGGTGATTTGAGACAGCCAGCATGGCTTCACCAAGGGCAAGTCCTGCCTGACCAACCTAGTGGCCTTCTATGATGCCATGACATCAGTGGACAAGGGAAGAGCTACAGATGTCATCTATCTGGACTTCTGTAAGGCCTTTGACACAGTCCCCTACAACATCCTTCTCTCCAAATTGGAGATACGTGGTTTTGATGGATGGACTGTTTAGTGGATGAGGAATTGGCTGGATGGTTGCATCCAGCGGTTAGTGGTCAATGGCTCAATGTCCAGATGGAGATCGGTGACGAGTGGTGTTCCTCAGGGGGCCGTACTGGGACCAGTGCTGTTTAATATATTCATTGACGACACAGACAGTGGGATCAAGTGCACCCTCAGCAAGTTTGCAGACAACACCAAGCTGAGTGGTGCAGCTGACAAGCCTCAGGGACAGGCTGCCATCCAGAGGGACCTGGATGAGCTGGAGAAGTGGGCCCATGTGAACCTCATGGGGTTCAACAAGGCCAAGTGCAAGGTCCTGCATTTGGGTTGGGGCAACCCCCAGTATCAATACAGGCTGGGGGATGAAGGGATTGAGAGCAGCCCTGCGGAGAAGGACTTGGGGGTACTGGTGGATAAAAAGCTGGACATGAGCCAGCAATGTGCACTCACAGCCCAGAACACCAACCATATACTGGGCTGCATAACAAGAAGTGTGTCCGCAGATCGAGGGAGGCGATTCTGCCCCTATGCTCTGATGAGACCCCACCTGGAGTACTGTGTCCAACTCAGCACAGGAGAGACATGGACCTGTTGGAGCGAGTCCAGAGGAGGGCCACAAAAATTATGAGAGGACTAGAACACCTCTCCTACGACGAAAAGCTGAGAGTTGGGGTTGTTTAGCCTGGAGAAGAGAAGGCTCCAGGGAGACCTTATTGCAGCCTTTCAATACTTAAAGGAGGCTTATAAGAAAGATGGGGACAGACTTTTCAGTAGGGTGTGTTGTGATAGGACAAGGGGGAATGGTTTTAAACTACAAGAGGGTAGATTCAGACTAGATGGAAGGAAATTTTTTACGGTGAGGGTGGTGAAACACTGGCACAAGTTGCCCAGAGGTGGTAGATGCCCCATCCCTGGAAACATTCAAGGTCAGGTGGGACAGGGCTCTGAGCAACCTGATCTAGTTGAAGATGTCCATGCTCATTGCAGGGGAGGCTGTACTAGATGACCTTAAAAGGTCCCTTCTAACACAAACTATTTTATGATGTTATAGGCCAATCCAGCCTTCTTTTTTTTTCCCCTTGTAGGTTTTTTTTTTTGTCCAGTGGAAAATACTCTTAGAGCAGCTTTGATCTGCCAGCCCGTGGAGTGCAAGTGGCAAATACTGGCACTCAGATATGTTGTTGACAGTAGGCTGAATGCTTTGCGAGTGTGTGGCATTTGAAAGGAAAATCAAGAACACAGACATTCAGTAAAAGATGTATAGCACAGTTACTATTGCTATAGGAATCATTCTGCATTTCCTGACTGTGGATTTTCTGCTGAAACCCTGCACCTGATAACCCAGTTCAGGGTTATCAGGATAAGTTTATATAACCCTACCAAACCTCAACACAAAGCATTTGATTTTGGCCTCCCTCACAGGATTTCTTGGACAAAAACCAGAAAAACCAACCAAACTCTGTCATTACTAGATTAAAAAAAGCTTTTATTGTCAGAGAGTCAGTTGTTCACTGCACAGCATTGAGTGCTGGGGCCCCACTCTCCCTTACGGTGTAAAGCATGTTAAATGACTCTTTCCCCTCATCCTCTAAATTTTTATGTGTGTTGAACACTGTTAACAGCTCTGGGAATAAAGCTCATCAGACTAATCATGGACTTCATTCCCAGAGACTGTTGAGGTCACTGCGAACGTGTTCACTTACCTCCATAGGCATTAGGCTGAGCCCAGTAGTTACTTTCTTGAGCTCTTAGAGGGTATGTCAGACCTTTGTGAAGAAATTTCCCACTGAAGTGTCCCCAGAGTATTCTAGTTTTTACTATTGACAACTGTGATATCTGTGAAATACCTGTCTGACATCCTCAATACCAACTGGAGGCAGAAAACTTTTTTCAATTCAGAAACATTTCAGGTCAACAGAAAGCCTAGATTACACAAAAGCAGATAGAAGGTAATGGTGATATTTGTGTATCACACAAAAGGCAAATAAAATACATCAATGAACACTCCTTTTAAATAAATTTGTTGCAGTGTTTCAGCTACAGTGAACCAATAACACAATACAGTAGGAAATACAATCGCATACGTTGGTATGAATATATGCTTTATTATTCCCCTTATGTTATGCCCTTGGGCTTATTTTCTGTTCAGAAGTTTTCAATAAAGACATTACTTAAACTTCAACTCTTAAGCTGTAATGTCACTTACCTTTTGTCCAATAAATCTCAGTTAATCATGGGATAAACTCTGCATTTCTTGCCTGGGATTACTAATAATAGCTATTCCTTAAAATGATGCTGGAGCGGTTAAAGAATCTAAGATGATTGTTTGAATTATTCTGCACATGAAATGCTGCAAGAATGAAAGCTGCTGTTTTTCAAGCATTTGTGTTCTCAAACAGATAATGAGATGATAGCTTCTTGAAGCTAGGGATTACAAGGCACAGAAGTGCCAGCAATTGTTAATGGGAAGTGAGTTTATTTTTGCCAACTGAAGAAAATCAGAACAGGTAATATATCTCTTATGCATCATTAAATTGACCTCTGGGGTGTATGGCGCTGGTGGCTATTTTTTTGAAGTGTTCTTGTTATAAGAGAAGCTTGTTCTAGCATACGTACTTTTGGTCTATCTCTCTTTGTCTCTTATAATTTCCATTTTCTATCCCTTTGATATGGGAATATTTTGCTGCAATGTAAATTGCAGTAGGGAGGAGACAAAGAAAGGAAGTTTAGTGAAGAGTAGCTCCTAACAAAATTAAGTCATTATCTTTAAAAGTAATCCATGTGCAAGAACATAAAGAATCATGCGAATGTTTTGAATAATGACCTTTTTTTGAGGGGAAACAATTTTAAGATTTCTATTTGGATTAATCTTTATGACACAAGGATAAGGACAAGCAGTAAGTAAATTCTAGAGAGACGGTAAAGCAAAAAGAGAATGAAAGAAGTGTATTTGAATGCCACAGCTGAGAACTTGATCAACTTAATTTTTTCACTGATGTTAGGTATTTTTTAGGTTAGGGAGGCACCTTAGGGTAAGGGTGTTATCAGTATTCCCTTGCTCAATCTATCATACTTATATTCTGACTGTGAGGGTGGTTGAAGACTGGCACAGGATGGCATAGGAGCCTCCATCATTGGAGGTATTCAAAACCTGACTGGACATGGTCCTGGGCAAACTCCTCTAGCTGACCACGCTTGAGCAGCTGGAGTAGACGATCCCAAGAAGTTCCTTCTGATCTCAACTATTTGTAATTCTGCAACTTTAAAACAGACTAGTGTTAGCATTATTAAAGTGGTTAGAGGCTGTTGATGAGTGTGGAATGTCCACAGATTCAACTGAATGCTTGTGAATGGGTGGGTGGGCTGCATGAAGTGAAATAAATGTGTCAAATGAGCATTATGGCGGATAGCATCATTTTGGGGTTTTGTTTACGGTACCTCCCCCTGCTCCACCCTCTTCCCCTGCTGCTAACCATGTGATTTGTTTAAACCTGTTATGGGGCAAAAGGGAGTTTTCCTATTTCCTACAGTGTCCAAGGTGATGTAGAACCCTTTGGAGGAAAGGGGAAATGCAGACACCTTTGGAGGCCCATTCAGTCCAAGGACACTTCTGTTAGCTTCCTGCCCTGCCTTGGAAGGACACAATAAGCAGGGGAGAGTGTTGTTTCTAGACCTTTTGTTTTTAATCTGTCCTAGCAGATGGGAGTTTTTCCCTCCAGAAAACTAATCTTGTTCTAATAGCCTTTTAAAGTTGTGCTGCTTTAGTAGCTGGTAATCATCCTGGTTTGCCTACTTTAAGGAAAACTTGGAGACAATTTTACCTTCATAGTCTTACTGACCCGGGCTTCCTCCACAAGCATAGTGAGTAGGGATGCCAAAAGAGGGCCCAGATCCTAAAAGAAAAAGGTTATATTTTCCTTTAATAACTCACACTAGCGGGAGAAACTATTACTTTTCTGTGAAATACGTTACCATGTGAAGAGGAACAATATGCTGATGTTCTCGACTAAGCTGTCCTTGTTAGGATTTTGATGAACAAGATCTGCTAGTGTTCAGTCCGTAAGATTAATTTAGACTAAATCATAATGCTCAAGGAACTTTGATTTGTTAAATGATGCATAACTGACATTTATTATGATTACTCTTAAATGCATGCACTTATGCCAATTTTCTCTCTAACTTTGAGGTTGACTGACTTGTTACAACATCTGGTTTCTGTGATAAATGAAGGAAATGTTCGTTTGTTCTGATTATGTCCCATTATGTCAGAGAGCTCCCACATGGCATCATTTGAGTATTTTTTTCTTGTATTCCTTTATTGCCATTCAGATACAATTTTTTCCGATATTCCTTTCATATACCTCTGAATAGCTGATCCTTGTCAAACATATATGTCCCTAGTACTATCTGTGTGCTCTTTGACTGAAGCGAAGTTTCATACAAACTGATGTCAAGTGTCCAAGTGTGCTGATGGAATTTTAGCCCAGATAGAATCATTTAGGTTGGAAATGACCCTTGAAATCGAGTCCAACTGTTAACCTAATACTGCCTAAGTCCACCACTAACCATGTCCATAAACACCACACCTACACATCTTTTAAACACCTCCAGGGATGGTGAATCAACCATGTCCCTGGGCAGCCTGTTCCAATGCCTGACAACCCTTTGGGTGAAGAAATTTCTCCTAGTATCCAATCCTAATCTCCCCTGGTGCAACCTGAAGCCATTTCCTCTCGTCCTATCGCTTGATGCTTGGGAGAAGAGTCCGACCCCCACCTCGCTACACCCTCCTTTCAGGTAGTTGTCTCCCCTCAGCCTCCTCTTCTCCAGGCTGAACGACCGTGAGAGACTGACAGAGTTAATGACTCAAACCCTGTGGCGGGGCAAGTTCCGCCGAACAACGAACCTGCCTAACGACTGACCCCAGGTGGGAGGCCGAGGCCGGTCAGCAACAGGGCGGGGAGGCCGTGCGGGGGGACGCGCAGTTCCGCGCTCTGATGCGCTGAGGGGGCGGCTCGGCACTGCGGGCAGCGCTCACGCGGCGCTCTCCTGAGGAAGGGGCGGACGGCCGCCCCACGGACCCGCCGCCTCCACCGCCCGCCAGCGGCGCCTGCGCGCAATCTCGAGAGCGACGGCAGTGCCTGCGGGCGGTGTGCAGAAGGCCGGGCGGGGCGTGATTGACGTGAGAAAGGGCGGGAACTGGGCTATAAAGGACGCCGGCGGGAGGCGCCCCGCCTGCGCTCTGTGGAGGTGGGCCGCGCGGGGCTGGGACGGCGCCAGACTGAGGACCGGTGAAATCTCTCTCTTTTCTCTCTCTGCTTTTTCGTAATCCCTACGCCTCATCCCTCTAAGGCATACAACCGGTGACCAAGTCTGGGACTAGGGGTGGATCCAGCCGCCCTGGGCTCCTCTCCGAGGAGGAGTCTAGAAAGCGAGGGGGGCTGCTCCGAACCTCCTGACTCAAGGGGCGGGCTCGCCCTATTCCCTGAACTGATGTAGATGTGGTTACCACGGGTTACACGGTTTACTGAGGTAGTCTCATGCCAGTTTATGTTGTGAGAAACCCTGCCACGTACTGTTACACCTGCCAAGTTCAGGCTGCTTCTGCCTTAAATAAAACGTTTAACTGATTTTTTGGTGTCGTTTCACCTTTACTTAGCCCGAGGGAGTTCCAAGCTCACCACAACCCTTCCCTGGTCTGTCCAGCACAGGTTATGACAACAGCCCCAGCTCCCTCAGCCGCTCCTCATAAGACTTGTGCTCCAGGCCCCTCACCCACTTGGTTGCCCTTCTCTGGACACGCTCCAGCACCTCAGTGTCTTTCCTGTAGTGAGGGGCCCAAAACTGAACACAGGACTCGAGGTGCAGCCTCACCAGTGCCCAGTACAGCGGGACGATCTCTTCCCTGCTCCTGCTGGCCACTCTATTTCTGATACAAGCCAGGATGCTGTTGGCCTTCTTGGCCACCTGGGCACACTGCTGGCTCATATCCAGCCGGCTGTCAACCAGCAGCACCAGTTAGTTATGTTAATAAATTGAGGTAAAAAAATGAGATTTAATTTTGCTTATCCCACGATACAGGATATAAAAACTTACTCGCTTTAGATGTTGATATTGTGTTGGTATTCCAGCTATATCTTTAACACTTTCCAAAATTTTGTTAACAAACTCTTGTTCCTGCCATGCACACCTTAGTAAGTCTCATTACATTATCTGCCTTTTAAAACTTACATTTTGTTCCGTATACATTGCTTCTTTGCAGCCCCTTAGAACACAGGATACACAACAAAAACCTTCCTATTTTTTTTGTTACTTAATTTATTAGGAATCATTGTCTTCTGTTTTATAAACTCCAGTTTTAGGACACAGTGAAAAATGCAAGTCATGTTAGTTACCAGTCCTTGGTAGGAACAAAGAGACAAATAGGTTTTATTTTGTTTTGGTTTTCCTATGTTATGGAAAGATTCTGAAAAAATGGCATAAAAAACTGAATCACAGCAAGGCTGAAGCAGTCATCTGGTCCAAACCTCCTGCTTGAACAGGGTCACCTACAGCCAGTTGCCCAGGACCATGCTCAGATGGCTTTTGAATATCTCCAAGGATGGAGAATCCTCAACATCTCTGGACAACCCGTGTCAGTGCTCAGTCACCCTCATAGTGAAAAAGTTTTTCCTGATACTCAAGCAGAACCTCCTGTGTTTCCGTTTGTGCCTATTGCCTCTGGTCCTGTCATGGTGCACCACTGAAAAGAGCCTGGCTCTGTCTTCTTTACTTCCTCCTGGCAGATATTTATAGACATTCATAAGATCCATCCCCAGCATTCTCTTCTGTAAGCTAAACAGTCCCAACTGTTTAAGCTTCTCTTCATAGGAAAGATGCTCCAGAACTGGACCCAGTTGTCTACATGTGGCCTCACCAGTGATGAGCAGAGAGGAAGGATGACCTCCCTTGACCTGGTGGCAATATCTTCCTAATGCAGCAAATGATAGTGTTGGCCTTTTTTGCTGTGAGGGTGTACTGCTGGCTCATGTTCAACTGGGGATCCGCCAGGACCACCAAGTTCTTTTTCTGCACATCTGCTTTCCAGCCAGTCAGCCTGTAGCATATACTGGTGTATGGGGTTATTCATTCCAAGGTGCAGGACTCGGCTCTTCCCCTTGCTGAACTTCATGAGATTCCCATCAGCCCATTCCTCCAGCTTTAAGGTCCCCCTGGATGGCAGCACAACCCTCAGCCACTCCTCCCAGTTTTGTGCCATCTGCAAACTTGCTGAGTGTACGCTCTGGTCCATCATCTAGATCTTGAATGAAGGTGTTGAACAGAACTGGACTCAGTATTGACCCCTGGGGTACGCCTCTAGTTTCTGGTGACTTACAAATCTGTGGTTCTTGCTGTCTGTTTTATGATTGTAATGTTATTCCAGGTTTATGCAGCCAGTTTGTGTATGGTAAGTAAAATGAACTACTGGGCACTTCCATGTTCAGATGAACAAATTTCGCCTAGATACCCTGTGCCAAGATTGCTTGTTCCAAGATGTCTCAAGCAGTGTTTCTGCTGCCACGTTCATGGTAACAGGAGCTGGCTGAATTATGTGATACCACCCTTGGACTAACTCTTGTGCTTTATTAAGAAGATGCCTTTTACCATGAGTGGCTTTCCTGTTGGTCATATGTTAAAGGCTGTTCCAACACACACATTTCATGCATGGTGGAAATAGTTCACTAAGCGCGTGTGTCTCCTGAAGACTATATAACATGCCAATAATCCAGAAAACAGATTTGGTTACTTTTTTACACATTTTCTAAATGACTTCTCTATTCGCCTTTTCTAAGTCATGAGTCTTCAAAGTATTAAAGAGTTAGGTTTATCAATTTACTGTGGTAGATGATTGATTTACTGCCTGTAGGAGTAAATTGTTTAGTATGAACCAGGTCCTCTTTTGCCTAGTCTCTGAAAACTTCTGCTTATGAAAAAGTGCTAGCTTTTAACTCTAATTTTGATAGCAGTTACTGATAACTGCTAAGTGCTCATTATGCATGTTTTTCAGTTGATATTTTGGCAGCCCTTGGAGAGAAATTCTCAGAGAAGGCAATTGCTTGCATTTAGTATACTCCACCTGAACTCCAGTTCTTTACTATTCAAACTTGGTGTTAAGATGTCTGGTTCTGTGGATGGCTAAATGTGATAAAATGCGCACACATATAGCTAGAATATATATACGTCATGCATAACTAGAGAAAAATAAGAATCATTTAGCAGCCTTTCTTTGACACATGTTACCATTTAGTTACTCTGCATATGTTACAGATTTGGTGAAAACTGTATTGTCATAGTGGTATTCTGACAAAAAGTCATGTTCCTACTGAAGTGAAAACACTTTGAAAACATGTCAATTTTGATTACATATTGTTATCAACCCATATATTGCTAATCTAAAACACACCTTCAAAATAGAATGTTTATTTGACTTTTGATATGAGAATAATAACATTAAAAAGTTGAGAATTAATTTATTTTATTTAATTACAGTGAGTGTTCAAAAACTGAGAAATTTCATTTTTAAATTATATGTTAGAATAGGGTAGAACCTGTAGATATTCTTAGATATTCTGTTAGATTTTCTTCTCATCTACCTCTAGTAAACAAGGTTTTTTTGTACTTTGGGAACTATTTGTGCATGCTAACATTGCCTTGTGACTAGGTTTATTGCCTTAGGGAAAATGCTTGAGTATTGGGTTTAGTAGCTGTAATCAAATGTTTTCTCTTTTTAATTTTTTTTTTCTTGTGGTAATGTTGCTTATTGTATGGACCTACAGAGAATAATTTCAGGTTTTGTGCATTGTAACATTTTCTTCCTTTTAATTCCAACTCCCTTGAAATCTGCTGAAAAGTGCTGCTGCAGGAATTTCAAGTGACAAAAAATAAGGATTTTTTTTTCAAAAAACTAGTAGTATATTTATCAAATTGCAGGAGATTACCACTTATGCAAGTGACAAAGTACTAAATGCTAAGCTAAGAAAATACCTTTTTCTCTAGAGCTTTTTAATAAAGAAAATCTATACCCTGCTATGTCCCCCTCCCAAATTAGTCTGTAACTGTTACCTGTTCCAAAACGTTGTGCCTTGTCTTAATCTCTGAGTAGAATAAATAATGTCATTCATAATGCAGAAGGGTTCGGTGCTCTGAAGCAAGATTTTGTCAAAATATATATGCCCTGGGTTAAAATCCTGGCAGTCACTCCAATAAAGATAAATTCTGTTTTTTATTAACCGTATCTCAGACTGGAGTATAACCTTCCATGAGGCTGTGGAATTCATTCACCAAACTACATTTTACATTGAGAAGAACCTGAGAGATCAAATGCATTATACGATTGTAAGGAAGGGATTTTCTTTTTATTCTAGATTAGTGCTAAACCAGACTGCTTCAAAAATGTGGAGTAACTCCAAACTGAGGGTATTTGGAAACCCACTAGAAACTTGGAGAGGTGTCTGCTGCTGTTGGGCTGCTTGAACTTATATTAATGGCCCGGGCTGCTGGAAGTGTGCAATCTACATAAGACGTGCACAGAAAGAATTAGATTTTTTTCTTTAAATGAAAACAGCCCATTTGCCTGCTCTTACTTCCACATTAGCTGCTTTTGTATTGTGATTTCTTTATTAATTCTAAGTAATATCTGTACATTTTTGACTGTAAGAAGGCAATTTGTAACCTTAACCATTGAAGTTCTGGTCACAAAAAGACAAAGAAGCTTTTGCTTATCTGGTCCTTACTACAGCAGAGTCTTCAAAGGATTTACAAGTAGAAAAAATATGTTGTGGGGTTTTTTCTTCCTGTAGGAAGAAAGGGCAACTTAGCTTACATGCCTGTGTCTTCAGTGTTATAAGAAAAGGTAGACCAAAGCGTGGTTGGGCATTGAACCTGTCTCATTCACTGCGGTTAATTCATGTCTGTGCTCTTGGTATCTTCATGTTGAGAATAGCTGTGTCATACCCTGCATTTTCTATTTATCCATTTAAAGAATGGGATATTAATTAATTCAGGAAGCTTAAGTCCAACCACACATTGTTGTCCACATTTTTTTGTTGTTGTCGTTAAGTACTTGACTTCTTTATAAAGGCAGTAATGTGTTCTGCTTAAATTCTATTACAAGTTGTAGAACAAGCCCTTTTCTGTAAGTGCAAAAGCTATTGCTTTCTCTTTACAAAGGGATGAGTTCTCTTCAGTGTATACATTTTATAGGCACGAAAGGAGACAAGTAGAGCAGTGACTGTTGGCTTTATGAATACTTTTTCAGAACAGTGGTTCCATTAAAATATTACCAGAGTAGGGGAGAATGATTTTTATTTTTTAATTTTTTAAATTTTTTTTCCCCTGCAGGTCTTATATTAATTTCCTAAATCCTCGATAAAATACAAAGAACGTTCCTAATCTTCAGTGTGAAGTTCTTCAGAGGTACAGTAATAGCTTACTCCCTAGAGCATTCGCGTAAGATATGAAAGCTCAACATCATGTCCTTCGTTTGCTTGACCTGCATCAAAGTTTAGCTCAGGCTTTTTACATGCCTGGTGGTTAGACAAGCCTTCTGTATATTGGTTCTTATATACTTTATTGTGCTTGGAGGCCTTGATAGGTATTTTTGAAGCTTATACTGGTGCATTTGTTCATGTCTGGCTACATTATGGTCCCTCCTCCCTTTTTATGTTTGTTACACTTGCCAGTTCGTGAGTGAATTTTGATGTTGTAGAATCATAGAATGGTTTGGGTTGGAAGGGACCTTAAAGATCACCTAGTTCCAACCCCCGTGCCATGGGCAGGGACACCTTCCACTAGACCAGGTTGCTCAAAGCCCCATCCAGCCTGGCCTGCAACACTTCCAGGGATGGGGCATCCACAACCTTTCTGGGCAACCTGTTCCAGTGCCTCACCACCCTCACAGTGAACAACTTCTTCCTTACATCTAATTTAAATCTACCCTATTTCAGTTTAAAGCCATTAGCCCTTGTCTCATCACTACATACCCTTGTAAAAAGTCCCTCTCCAGCTTTCTTGCAGGCCCCCTTTAGGTACTGGAAGGCTGCTATAAGGTCTCCCCGGAGCCTTCTCTTTTCCAGGCTGTATATATACATCTCCACTGTCCTTGGAGTAAGGTACTGGATGTGTCTCACTCTGGTTGTATCTAATTTAGACATGTGGCCTCCTAAATAGTCAACAGTAATCTTGTCAGCATGGTGAAAGTCTTCCCTGCTGTATGACATGAACTGACAGATCTTCAGCCCCACACATTCTCATCTAGTATATATTCTCTTTTTTCAGAACATTGGAATGTGCTAAACATCATATAGAACAATAAAAATAAAAGTGGTGTTTAATTTTTTCCAAATGGCAAGTATCTGCTCACTCTGTGCTTTCTCTGACCTTGGAACAGTATATTAACAACTGATTTATGATTGTAGTTTAATGAAAATCTTTATTTCGGTTAGTCACTTCAGAAGTCCTGGAAAAAGCCAGGAAGTCTAAGACACTGATCATTATAACTGTATAAATCATTAAATTTCATTTTATCCAGTGGAATTACAGATTTGCACATATTGAAGATCTTTGCCTCACATTATGTTTAGTAACATTCCTGTGTATACTTTCCTTCGCCTACAAATTTTATAATTTAGACAACTGCAAATCCTTGAGAGGAAAAATTTACATTTTCTAGAGATGAGTCACTGGGAGACCAAAGAATTTAAATAATTTGTTGTTAACTACAAAGTGTAATGAAGACTTATTTTGAGTACTTCTTCCTTGACTTATTGTCATTCTCTAATCACTGTGAGTATTTCCAGTGGAAATCAAAGGGCTTGGCTTTCATAATATATGAGAACATGGATTTTTAACATTAGTATTAATCATGTCAGCAAAGGTTACAGACAGAATACATGATGTAAAAGAATAAACAGGGCAAGAGGGTTTGGGCATATACATCCTGACATGACTTAGAAGGATGTCAGAGCAAAACAGCTTTCAGTGCTATTAACAACTGTTAACAAAGTTAATCCTGACTGTGTATTTCCAGCTGCCTGTTCACTCTATGCCAGCTATTTTAATAGAAGATCAGCTGTGTAGTGAGGGTCTGGGAGTCTAAAATTCTTCATGTGTTAGTGACCATGGAAGTTAATACCATGAAGTGGGTAAAAAATACTTAATATTTAGATCACAGCTCTTTGTCAGGATCACTGTGCCCATCTTTGTTGTAATATATGAGCTATTAATAAACACTGGTATATTCCAGTACAATAATAATAAAGATAGATGTATACGCTGTGGAAATCAGTCTTTCCTCTGTGGGTAATACTGATATACACTTAATTAAAACTTACAGCTGGAAATAAAGGTGGAAGAAAGGCTGGATGAAGAAGATGAAAAGTTGAAATTGAAAGCCAGAGTTGAAGGAAGAATGGAATTTAGTGACAAATAAAGTGGAGATCAAATTACATGCAAGGCAGAAGTACTTTAATAGATGTTATGAAGTACAGCACACAAAGCGGGGTGATAACAGTCGAATGGTTTAGATATCTGGCATGTATATGGAAAAAAATGGCTCTAAGAGGCAAGAGTCACAGAGCCAGGTGTAAATCCATGCATATAAGGGAAGAACTTGAGTTAGCTATGCAGAGAACCTGAAATACTGGATGGTATTTTTGTGATGTGATTGTACAAGCAAGGTATGAAAATGCAATATGAACTAAAATTTGAGAAATTTAGGAACACAGAGTTTCTGTCTTTGCTTTTCTGATTGAAGGGAGAGACTTCTGAGGTTCGCTCCTTAGAGATTTGATTTAGCTGTCTTGTAGTCATAAAGTTATGAGTAGTTGCATCAACTGAGAATGTAAAGAAACAGACTGGACTTTCTGAATTGGCTGATTTTAAGTGTCACTCCTGAAACACTCCAGAATGGACTCAGATGTTATTGTTCAACATACTATAAATGAATAAAGTCAAGAATCCAAAATTACAGGATACTACAAAAATGCTGGCTGCAGCTGGATGAAAATATTACTGTTCAAAGACAAAATAAAATACAAGTAAATAGAAAGCTGATAAAGCCAGGATTTTTTCTAGAAGTCTGCATGAAATAAATAGAAATTACCTGGAAGAAGTAATTAAAACACTCAATTAAATACAAGGGGAAAGAATTAAAAAAAAAAAAGATATCTTGCTGAAAGTTTCTAAGGTCAGGAAGTAGTACTGTGGCTCCATGTGCTCAACTTTACTTGCAACTCAGGATACAAATGAATAAACATAGTTAAGTGTGACTTCTGTGGGTTTGAGTCAACTAGCTTGTGTGATGGATAGTGTACTGCAACTGTAAGTGCAAATTACAAATAATTGATGAATGTTGAGCTTTCAGATTTTTCTTCTCTATTCTTTTGTGTATGCAATGTTGTGTCCTCATGCTAATGAGACAAGGAAAAAAAATGCATGGTAATAAAAAGTACATTGTTATGCACCAATGCTGGAAGAGGCCAGTTGAGAATAATTAATAAATATATAAATACCTTGTTTACAAAGGAAACAAATATATGTTTCCATTTGTGGATTTCCATGGAATCTGCCTGGAAAATCATTACTTTAATCAGAATCAAAACCAGCTTTTTTAGAAAAAAGAAATCTGTACTAGTTTTTCAGACTTGTTAATGTAGTCATGACCCTTTCTATGTCAGGCTGATATGCACCTAAATATAAACAGGTTTACATGCTTCAGTCTGATGTTGGAATGCTTTATGACCATTAAAATGTCTTTGTGACATGCAGAATGCATCCAACTGTGATACAGGCACCATAATAAGGTGCCAGTCAAGGGACATAAACTCTTGCCTCTTTCCTAGAAGACCAAACTGCCATTGATAAAAGATGCTAGTAAACAGGATTGGCTTTTTTTGTGTGTGTGTATATTGTTGTGTTGTTTTTTTTAATTTTCTTGTTTAGTTATAATCCAGGTATAGTGTTGGCCCTTGGAATACAATCAGAAACTGTTTAATCTTTCTAAAATCTATTCTGTAATGTAATACAGCTCGGTTACACTTTCCTGAATAATAAATTAAAAACACTGTGGAGTTCTAACCATGCTGAAAGCTCCCCCTGCTGTTGAAGAGCCATTAAGCGGCAAGTCATCCCTTTGGATTTTGTGTTTAATAGAAAAGCCAAGATCAAATGCTGTAAATGAGCTAATGGACAAAAAAATGTTCATTTCAGTGATGACATTTTCAGCTGATGAAAGAAAGAAGCTAATATGTTTGCATTAGGGTGAAATTACTGTAAGAATCATGACATAAGCGAAAATCCATGGTAAGAAAGAAGCTATTTCAGTTAAACCAAATGGGGAAAAAAGTTAACCATAAAATTCTTTTTTTGAAGTGCACCGCTATTTTACATAGGGAGGAATACCCAAGGTCGTTATTTGAGTCATATATGGTTAAGGTTATAAATGTACTCTGGTTAAGATCAATTAGCAGCCTCTGAAGGTTACACTTTTGAGAATTTGGGGTAGTTTATTGTAGCAATGCTTTATTCTGTAAGGTGCAGTGAAATTCCTTAAATTGAAACGATGCTTGGACATAGCCTGAGTTAAGGTAACTGTGTTCCTATCTTCACTATTATACTGAAGAAAACCAGATATATATACAGGGTAGATGCCTTTATATCATTCCGTGTATGAATAATATGTTCCTGTTATCCGTAAAAAGCAAAAATCAGTTGATTGGAGAGATACATGCAACTAAATAACATACTTTTGGGAACTGATTTAAGGAGAATATCAACAGATATATTATGCAAAGACCATACTGTGCTCAGGTTAGATTGCAAATTACACTAGTGGAATAGGACATGAACTTACATTGTGAAATTACATTGATGGGAATGAAAGGAAAGCATCTGAATAGCATCCAGATAGAAAAATGAAACTGGATCTTTAATTATTTTATTTTTTTTAATTTTCTGTATTGGGCTTCTGCTATCTTTGACAGGGGGAGCAACATCACAATTTTCATTTTTTCTGTGTTTTATTCTCTTTGGAGTGCTGGCCACACATCACTGTCTTGATATATATCAGCCAAACATGTAACAGGATATTCAGGCCTATTTTGTTCTCAAATTTCATAATCTACAGCTATCTGTGTTTGTGGTGGGTTGGCCATGGTCAGTTGCCAGATCCCCACCCAGACGCTCCCTCACTCCCCCCCTCAACAGAACAGGGGGAGAAAATAAGATGGAAACGTTCATGGGTCAAGACAAGGACAGGCAGATCACTGAGCAGTTACTGTCCCAGGTAAAACAGACTTGACTTGGGAAAATTAATTTATTGCCAGTTGGAAATAGGGTAGAATGGTGAGAAACAGGGACAAACCTAAACCACCTTCCCTCCATCTGTCCACTCCTCTTCCCAGGCTCTCCCTCACTCCAGACTCCTCCGCCTCCATCTCCCAAGCAGCGCAGGGGGACGGGGAAGGGGCGTCCGCAGCCAGCCCAGGGCGGCTCCCCGCTGCCGCTCCTGCCTCCTCAGGCTGTTCCCTGCTCCAGCCTGGGGCCTTCCTTCCCCGGGGCCCCACCGGGGGCGGGGGGGGGTCTCTGCCGGGGCCGCAGGGCCATCTCTGCCGGGGAGGGGGGCCTGGAGCACCTCCTGCCCTCCTCCCGCTCTCCCCTCGGGGCTGGCAGGGCTGTTTCTCACCCCGTTTCCCTCAGCCCTTTTGCCCTTTCTTCCCCAGGCTTTCCCCGAGGCTGAGGGGCTCCGCTGGAGCCGGCTGGAACCGGCAGGAACCGGCTGGGTCTGGCTGTGTCCGGCGCATGGCAGAGCACATTGGATTTGATATCAACATTTTATTTGGTGACAGCTGTCACATTAATACATCATTTTAATGTACGTAGAGTAAAATGTCTTTTAAAAATTTTGCTGCTTGTACTAAAAATATTCTCTATTGTTTAGAGAAGGTAAAATATTTCTAAGTAAGTGAGTCATCCTAGAAATCAGCACTTGGGAATTCTGCATGGAACAAAATTTAATTGAGCTCAATTGACTTAGCTAATAAAACTGTTTCATTTTTATGCTTGTCTAATATTCAAAACAGGATTCAGTGATGAATAATATAGCCCAACCCTTTGTCTCTCTGAGGCACAGTGCTTTCTTGAGAATCTTTTGATACAATGCTTTTCTAGTTTTTCTCTAGTCCAAAGGGGTCACTTGAAGTGAAAACCAATACAGAATTTCAAATTACTGTTTTTTCCTCTGCTGTTTGCAATCTCTGCTTAAGTTCCTTAACTGTAGTCTGTGGTTTGTGTAGTACAGCAGGTCTATACTAAGGGTTTTTACTGCTGCTGGTATGTATGACAGTGGTGGGTGGAAGGTCCGTTTTACACGAGGATTTATGACAATGTGAATGGCTTGTGTTAGCAAGTATGCATCATCCCAGATCCAGGCTGTGCAATCCATCCCCTTCGTTTATCTATTAGCATTGCCGTCATCATCACTGCATCTGACCGCTTCATGCTTATCACATGACTTTATTGTAACAAAACTTACAAAGAGGGCAGCTGTTACCATGAAATTATTATAGGGAGGAATGGAGTCTGGTTTCAGGGAGAAGTTTTCAAGGGAATAATTGAAAATATAGTCATACATGTAATGAATGGAGATAAGCAGCTCATTATGGTTTCACAAAGTCATGAGAAGACACCTGTTGGATTTGGCTCTCTTTCTATATGAAAACTGCCTGGTGGGCTGTCCTTGCTCCCTTCTGCCTATGAGCACTTTCTATTTGCTTCAAGCAAAAATCAGCTGAAAACACTTAAAAAAAAAATTCTAAGCTAAAACTGATGGCTTTTACCTGGAGCCAGTTAGGAAGTGTTCTTAGAAGTTGACACTGTATGGTACTAGCTGGATTAAGAGAGAGCCATCAGCCTGTGGCTCAGGTGACTTAACAGGAAAACTGATTGAGCCAAGACTAAGATCTGTCTGCCAGCTGAGGATAAGGAAAAATAAGAACATCTTAGTATAGCTAAAAATCGAATTATGCAGGTATCAAATTGTTAGTTATTTTTGTTTAAAAATGATTGCTATCAGACTATAAGCCCTGTAAATTCTCATACAAAAGTCTTAACATTTTATTTTCAGTAGAAGCAGTTCTGCAAGAGCTTAGCTGAACATACAGTTCTGTTCTGTATAGAGTAGAAGACAGAGGAGAAGTAGAAATTATTTCTAGATCTCATTTGTTTTTAACACAATATGAGGTTAAATTCACCTTGGCAACTTAACCCTTTACTCAGTTTGGGTTTCTTTCTGCCATCAGCTAACCTTTTTATTCTTGCATTTTTTGAAGTTATATAGGGCTAGCCTTTTGATGGGTATGCAAGGGAAGAAGCATGAAATACTCTACCTTCCATCTTAAACCAGGAGCAAGTGCAGCCTTTTTGTCCTCCATAGAGTTTGTTTTTAATCCCTCATTCCTGACCTACAAGAAGTAGAAGGGCGGAGCATGACCACACATTTCATAGGGGGAGGCATATTCTTTAACACCTGAATAAAAGTTTCAGTAGGCATTTTTTCCCTTGCATGGTAATCTTTAACATCTGAGTGGTGTAGAGTTGAATAACCCCCATTATGTGACCATAGATGAAAAGCTTCTAGATCTCCTAGAAATGCAAATAAATGGCTTCAAATCAGTATTATGTGGAAATTGAATATATATCATGTAACGAATTAGCTTTGAATTACCAAAGGCAAAATCAGTGAAGGAAGGATTCAAATAGTTAGACAATATAGAGAAAAATAAAGTTACTTCAAATGGCAACAAAGTGACGTGACAAATAGTTCACATAAAAGTTCTTTAAATATACCATTTAAAGCTGCATGCACAGTACTCCTGTCTTTGACTTGTTGATCAAAAGAGAGACATTAAAAAAAAATAATCAATCATATTACCATTAGTTCTGTTTCAGAACTCATCAGTGCTTAGTTTACCATCTTAAAGGTAAATGGGACGAATACTGACTGGTAGGCTGCTAATAAAAATCATTTAATGCCTGTGGAGTTCACAAAATCCTGAGGAAGTAACAAGAAAACAATGAAAATGTCTAAGATTTCAGCTGATGAAAATCAGCATTAGGTTTAACTGACTATATGAAGATATTTCAAGTTTCAGTGTTTAGGGATGAGTACCTATAAATATGAGGACATATTAATTGTTTGATAAGGGTTGCCCAGTGTAATTTCAGACAAAGCAGATAAAATCTTTATTGTTGTTGTTGTTTTGGTTTTTATATCCTTTTCCTGATTTGTGTAGTTTAATTTCAGTTAGGCATTAGGCTTTTTGTGCTCTCTTTGTAGTTGTGCATAAAAATGGAACACGCGCTGTGCAACTACATTATTAGACATGCAGCTTGGTCTGAAGGGTGATAAAATAACACAGCGTTTGAAAATCTGTCTGCCACTGAATTACTTTGGATGATTTTTTTGCTAAGAGTGTGGACAATGTCACTATGCCACTGTCATAATTGACATTACATTAGAAAAGTACTTGTTTCCTTTCTTTTTCAGAATATTAAACTGCTATGCACCATTTCAACACATAATGAGAATCAGTATGTTCCTATTGATAACATATTATGTTAGGATTCAGGAGGCTTAGGTTTTATTGCTGACTGCTGGTGCTTTTACAGCATATAATTCAATGTTCTGGTTTCTGGGGTGCTAGTAAACATTATAAATAATGAAGTATTACTATAATTCTGTTTCTATGGATTAAAAATTAGTTGCTTGCTCAGTCATTACTTTTCTTGTTCCACTTTTAAGTGCTTAAAGTGTGCCTGTACAAGTCTCTGTACTAACTCCTAAAAGTATCCTTAAGTGATTCTAAAAACCCCGCATACTGCAGTATGTCCTTGGAAATAAAAAAATGTGACTTTTTTTAGGGCTCCTGAGCTCATAACAATAGCAAACTTTTGAATAGTTCCAATGTCCCTCATATTTCAGGATGTTTTCACTTACCTTTTTTGTATATGTTGGAGGATGGAGAGAAACAAGGTGAGCACCCTTAACTAGTAGATTTATTGGCAATGTCTAGGTATGGACAGAAGTGCTGTGGGCTATGACAGAAGTGATTATTAGGACAGTGTCTGTGTTAATAAAAACAATACTTTCTCAGAGGAAGAAATACAATTAATGACTGTATTTTCAAAACTGTTGTTTATTATTAGAATGAGGATCATTGATATAGTACTGATAGAGGAATCTTTACAATCATTCACTGATACGGAACTGCAGTACTTCCCAAGGCCCTACGTGAGCTCCCCACCAACTCAGTTCATGGAAAAATGTTTTTTCTAATAATCAGTGGCAATCGAAAGGTATCTTTCCCCTCTTCTGACTCATGTGATATCAACTATTAATCCAGCTCACATATATCATCTAAAGCAGCATAGCCTGGTAATTACCTTTTAGATATGTTGAAATAATATGATGGGGAATATCTGTGCTTATTGAAGCTTTTCAATGTTTTGTATTTAGATGTGGTGGGTTGACCTTGGCTGGACGCCAGGTGCCCACCAAGCCACTCTATCACTCCTCCTTCTCAACTGGACAGGGGGAGAAAAATACGACGAAAAGCTCATGGGTGGAGATAAGGACAGGGAGATTACTCAACAATTACTGTCATGGGCAAAACAGACTCAACTTGGGGAAAACTAATTTATTGTATTTATTTAGAATTCACCCACAGTCCAGGTGAGTATGCTCAGCAGGAATCAGTTGTATCACTAATGAAGATTTAAAGAGAAAGGATTTTTTTTTCAATCCTTCTTTGCAGTCCCAAACTTCACTTCCTAATCAGCTTTATTTAGGCTTTGGAAGGATGAATTTTTTAGCCGCGATTGTTTCACATTCCCCTTCCTCCCAAGGTTCTTTCACTACCACTTTTATAGTATACATTAATTAACGTATTCCTGTCTTCAAGATTTCCATAACAATTAGAGCAATCTGAAGATTAACTTGGAGATAAATACTTAGTGCAGTCTCTTTTTCCTATCTTAATAAATCATCTTTTGTTACATAAAGACTGAATATAATGGCATGGATAGTGACTGTGGGAATAGGTACTTGATTTGAGAAATGGCATTAGCATTTCTCCCCTGCATTCTTGGTTTTATTGGGTCTCTTCTGGGATTACCCATCACAGCATTGTTGAAAGCTGGGGCGGGGGAAGCTGGCTAAATCTTTCATTATATTGTCATTTGTTACTGTGCTGCTACATAACTGAATTGTATAGCCTTTTAAGGCTCTGATTTAAAGCTAAATATACAGTTAAACTCTAAACAAAAGAAATGTTGATTAATGTTGAGTATGTTCATAAGCTCATAAGGAAAAGGGACTGCTTTTTTTGTTCTGATGTATCTCAATGACATGAGTTCTGTGGAAGCAATCATTGTCTTCATATGAGTACAGACACACACAGACACAGTTCCTTTGAACCTGTCTATATTCAAGATAACCTTCTGGTAAGCTGAAATTTTAGTCCTAAATAACAACACTGTTATAGTAAACAGCTGCAATTATCCTCCACCAAGGAGTAAACATTCAAATGAAGTCCACGTGTGTGTACTTGAAGTTTTCCAGGCTGTTTATGGATTTGAATTCTTAATATTTTAAGCGGGATGAAATCTTAATTTCTGTTTACTTTGGCTTCTTGGGGCTACAAAAAGCTGCATTTTAGATGCAGCGAAGTTTAGCAGCTTTGTAAACCAAGGAGAAAATAACTGCAGTCTTGCAACATGGAGACCCTGAATTTATTGCCAACATTTAAACCAAAGAATTGTTTTGATGAAAATTAACTTTTCTAGAAATTTTCATCTGTATTAGAAACATATTCTTTCATTCTTCTTTCTACTTTTATTCTTCTGTACTTCAAACATTTTTTCTTCAGTGCAAAGTTCTGGCAGTGATCAAATTGCTGTTTGCACAGTCAGCATTTGGGAAACTTTATCTTAAAACTGAGTCATTCTCCACTGAGATTCCCAGCTGTTAAAATTCTGTGGAGAAATGCAAAACTGGGCAGCTCTAGAGCTTTAGCTGCACGGTGTGGAACTTGATCTTTTCCAGTCTAAGTCTGAGTCTGTGCCATATGTTAGGAATGGCAACAGAGTGTGATGGCTATTTAGCTGAGTGTTTTCATTAGATCTGATAGTTTCTTCAGATATAACATGTTGTGTTCAGTTAACTGCATATTCTGATATGGATGAGTGGGACTGATAGCCTGAATAGCTCTGCTAATATTTCGTGGTTGTGTTTTAGGGAGAGGTAGTGAATAACGGTCTTCTAACACACAAGATCAGTTTAATAATCATTGCTTTTTGATATGTATATAAAATCACTTGGATAGCTGGCAGTGAGATTCATAAGATGAGAGTACCTAAAACTAGTTCACTGAAAGCTTATCTACATCTCACTATTGACTTGCTGCTTTTTCAAAAAAGCAGCGAAGTAGTGAAATTGTAATTCAAAACTCTACATAGGTTGTAGATATTTGTGTGAGGGTGGAAAATGGTTTTAAGCCTATGTGCATGCATTGGAGGACTCAGTTTCTCAGATGGATTCAGTAAAGTTTAATGGTTTGTTGGGATGTCCTTTATCAGTTTATTTTTTTTTTAGTCCTTGCGTTAGTCACCTGAAACTCCATCAACTGTTTGTGTCTTAAAGACAAATACTATGCTGGAGTTTTTTCTCTATATACTCCATCCTTGCACCACTCACCTTAGTTGCAAAGCTGGGGTATGTAGCTTCTTTTATACTTAATGAACATGTTACTGATTTCTTGTTCTTGCCTTCCTTCTGGCTTTACAAGACAAGCAAAAAGTGACATGATTTTTCTCTTTCCATGATCACATCACTTACTCCTCCAGTGCAGCGCTTCCATTATGCTGAATTGCTCTCTCTAATAATGTGTTCTTGTTTCTGGTGTGCTAGCAGGGATGTTATACTGTGTAGTGCAATGACAACATTTCTCTTACAAAATTTTACCATTAAGATTTGTGGCTTTTATGATTCTTTTAATTGTAACAGAGGGATTGTTTATGAGGCTAAACTATGTATTTGTGTATTTATTCTAGGAATAATTGAATATTGCCTAATGAAGTCAAGAACTGTTGCTGTTCTTACATGATCTGAATTTGATTCTGCATGATATAAACAAGTTTATTTCTGCAACGGAGTCTGTTCAGTGGAAATATGTAGCTAGAAATTCTGTAAGCCAGTGCACTGTAATGGAAAGTCTTCACAGTTCAAAAATACTGGATTCTAATTTTTTGAATGTGCCAGAGCAGCTCTGAATAAACATACACAAAATTAAAATATGCACAGCTTAGCTCATTGTTATGTTTTTTAAAATGTAGGGGGTTTGCCTGCAGCTTATCTGTTTATATCTGATGTAATTTCTACATGTATTGAAATTTTTTTATCAATTTTCATATCATGTTGCACAGTGTTGCAATGCAAACCTGAAGATTCAGAGATGAATTAAAAGAATTTGGTGTTGATAGCATTAGCATAATTTAGGAATTATTTAACAGAGGCACATTAATATTCTGTAAGATATAGGGGAAAGAGTTAACTTGGTTTTCTCCTGGAGAGTGAATATCATACGTACAATTGCACTGAAATTGCTGCTTGTCAATAGCACTGTGAATAAGGTATACAGCCACTGCTAATTTTTGAAAAAAAAACAACTAAAGGTTTTCTTCTACATATAAATTTGGCATCAATTTGCAATTTCCTACAGTACATTTTATTTGCATGTATTTTCTCTCTCTGTGGCTTGTTTTGCATTTTGTAAGCTTTTAGTTCATGTCCTCTGTTAGAAGAAAGTGGTCACCTCATCATCTTCTGTTTGTTGTCTGCTTTTCCAGTGGCTCTCTTGCCAAGCTCATGCTTTGTGTTTTGCGTCTCATCTGTATTAGACTGACACTTGTGTTCTGCAGCAAATTTTAAAGTCCAGGTATTGCAGTCATCCAGATTGGCTTTTGCAGGACAGGGCCATGGCATTGAAATCTTCTCATTGAGATTGAAGGTGATGCATGTTTGGTTTGAGATATGGCACTGCTTATCTGTTGAGGTATCTAGTGCTAGAATTTGCAAAAGTAGGGAACGGTTAAAATATCTAAAGCAAATGTTCGAGCCAAAGGTATATTTTAGCCATCTGTCATTTGCTGTTTCCTTGAAATGATGTTGTGAAACAAAACAGGTGGCCCTTTCCCATTTACCTTAATCACTCTGTAGTTTGACCACTCACCAAGAATTCCTTCTTTGCCTGAGAGGAGTTGAACTCAACTCTAAAGCTGTGATAGTTGCATCAGAACATAGTTCTTAACATCCATGAATTTTTATAGCAGGAAAGTTGAACACAAAAGCCAGACTGAATGTGATCTCAGTTTGTAGAAAGCTTAAGGAGATTAAAATGCTGCATTTGGCCCAACTGTATTGTATTCATAGACAGCTGTGTTTGTCTGAACCAATTGTACTGAAAGGAAATATATGGGAGGTGAGCAAAGCTGAATTTGTGTTGCATGACTCAGTTAAATTGAGCAAAAATGAAAAATAGCTACTTTGATCTTCATGAACAATGGGGAAAAGAGGAGGAGGTTCTTAAAAATGCATTGATTTCAAAGGTGCTTACAAACAGACTAATATTTGTAGGAAAAGTCACTTTGAAAGAGAACTTTAATATGCTATTGAGTTTTTTTCTATCTGCTTTTCATATGTAGAAGGAAAAGTAGATGCTGAGCAAACAAAAAGATCATTCTGGAATTTGGGATTTTTTCTTTGATCTTATGTTCTGCTGATTAACAAGTCTCTATTCCACTTTATTTCCCTGCTCTGCTTCCTCAACTTTCATAATGGTTTAAGCCCAAATTATGCTCCTACTCATCTGAGTTCATAATTTTACAATTGTTCATATTTTCTTCATGACAGTCTTACAATTTCTAGAAAAGTACTCCTTCATTTGAAGTAAAGTAATTTTTCATGATGTTTGGACAGTTAACAAAAAAAAAAAAAGAAAAAGGAAAAGGAAAAAAAAAAAGAATTTTCCATCTACTTGCATTTTCCTTCCTGAACCATAATGGACCACTAAAACATGTTCTGACGTCTTTTGTAAGTCTCTTATAGCCAGAAGTGGATCAAAATAATGCAGTAATATTCTTGGGAATGATACTTCTGATCTTATACTCAGCAGCTATATCTCTGCTTTATAGTTCAGTGACACCAGCAACCACATCCTTGCTTCACTTACAACTTTAAAGAGAAAAATCCAGTTGATTTTATTTCCTACAAGAGAGGCATAGAGAAACTAGGGGAAAAGACATTTTTTTCTTTTTCTCTTCAAATTACTTTTGAGGGCTATGAACCATTTATCATTCAAAGAAGTAGCAGTAATGGAGTTTGCCACAGCATTTGGAATATTAGAAATAGAATGGAGAAGAAAAATACCATGGTGTCAGTGAGACATAATGTTGGTCATTACCCCTGAAGTCATGCTCCTGCATTTACTGTCTTGGTTAACATAATATTATTTAAAGAAGAGACATAAGGAACCCAGTATTGATGAAAAAGTGCAAAAGTTGTATATTTAATGGCATGCAACCTAAACCAGTTTGTACAATGCAGGTAAATATTTTAATTTCTCTCAGTGACATACGTATCAATAGTTTTTGATACATAACAATTATACATATCAAGGTTGTTTTGAAATATTTTGTCATTATTAGGATTTTAATGGCTTCCCATTCATTATTTTCAAACATGTCATGAATTTGAAAGGAGAAAGAAGTTTTTTGGTGGTATTATCCCTAGTTAAAGCTCACATAAAATGTCTTTCAACATTTATAAAAAGAAATCTGGGGTTTTTTGCAGACCAGTGATCCATACAATGAAAAGGCTTAATTTTGCTGGCTTTCACTAAATCAAACTATCGCATTCTGTCTTCTAGAACGCAGTCTTCCAGAGGATCAAAAAAGAAAGCAGGAGTATTTGTTTGTAGTTATACTGTGAGCTCCTAACATCACTGATTTTATTAGCTAGCTGACTCTGCATTGTGCATAAATAAGTGCTGTGGAAGACAGAATCTTCTTGTAATCATTCTAGATAAAGGTTCAAGAACCACACAAAATGGATCAAATTAAATCTATGCAGAAACCGCTATTGTCATTTTGATGAACTGTTGGTGGCCTATCTGAAAGCAAATACAATATGCGCTTAGTTACATTTATATCATAGCTGAGGCCATAAAGAAAAGACAGCATTTTTTCCCCCTTTTAAAAGTAAACTAGGATGCATAGATTGAATATTTCTGTATATTTAAACATAGGCTATTATTTTGATTTTAATTATCCTATATTTTAGACTTTGTTGTTGAACAGATTTATTTCTTCTGGAATGCAGAAACCTTATTTATTTTCTATTAGCAGAATGAATTTCATAATAAGCAATATATGAAATAAACGTTAATATAATGTCTGAGTTATTTTTTAATAGCTGGTTAATATTTTTTTCATTGTTGTCTGAGTTTAAAAGTATCTAAGTATTAAACCAGCACCTTTATTAAGTACAGCTGATATTTTATTAACTTATAAGAAATCATAAGCCCATAAGCACTCAGTTTATACTGGTAATATTGTCTCTTTTTTTTTTTAAGTTATTTTTGTTTGGAAATCAAACTAAAAATACTTTCATAATAGTTCTAGCTAAGAAGAGCACTTACTTAAAGTAGTATCCATGTCAACACTTACTAATATTTTTTTTTTTCTTAAAATATTCTGGAATTATATATTTACTTCTTTTCTGCCTTCCTCTGCAGGCATCCTTATGGACCTGTGTGATTTCCAAACTTGCTATAAAACAGACCCTCTGAAAGAATGTTCTTATCTTAATAATCTTGTGTTCTAGAAAAGGAAAATATTATACACCATTTGAACCATCCATTTGATATAAGTAACAACAGCGTGAAGGCTGCATTAATTTATACTCAAAAGATAATGAAAGCTGTAAACAAATAATTAACATTTATTTAGTCAGTAAAAATGTAGATAGTGATACATTAACCCCTATAACACTGACATCCTTTGGAAATAATTTGAATGATCCATTTTCCATATCAAAACATGAAGCAGCATGTGAATTTCTCATTGTGAAGACCATTTCCTTTTAATAGCAGCTAAAGTGTATTATCTTAAATGATTTTTATAATGGAGAACCTATGAATGTTTCTGAGAAGTCAAATGCTTTTAGATAAGCAGCATGATTCTATGGGGGACTACTAAAAAGGGGAAGAATGTTTTATAAAATTATTTCTTGTCTTATTTTCCACAGGAGAATTTGTTTCAGAGGATGTCGGTCTTCTTTTTCTTTTTTTTTTTTTTTTTTTTTTTTTTAATCCCCCAGAGTAATTGAAATTGAAAACACTGAACTAGAGGAGTCTTGCCAAAACATTATTGGGCATTAAATATATGTAATGTAAATACTGATTTATAGTTTTGGTGAAACAATCATAAAGCGTTGCAAACTTTTAAGGCTTCTATAGGTCATTAAAAAAAAATACCCCATATGTGTCTCTCGTGGGAAATTTTAAAGTCTAATATATCTTTACAAATAAAAGATTTCTTTAGAAGTATTTCACATTGGGCCAACTGGAAATAAAGTTTATAGCTGTGCACAATAATGTGTTAAATGTGATATGCCACATTTCCTTAAAGTCTTTGTGCTGTAAAAACTCGAATTGTTATAATAGCTAAGTAAGCTGGCATATATACTATGAAGCTTTTATTGTGTTGAAATGAGACATTATGTTGGCAGTAGCTTTCCCCTTGATATCTGTTTCCAAACCCAAGCATATGTTTGTCTTAACCAAGATGTGAATAGAAATTATGAGCTGAAAACTGCTCTGATATGCACAAAAATTTCTGAAAACAGTTGACTATTACACTGAAGCTGTATATACGCTTTATATTTTTATACTATGAGTTCAGTGAAAATACTAGTAATTTTTATTTCATGAATCTTTGCTTGATCTTTTGTCTCCCTTCTGTCCTTTGGCATTTATCTGTGTGTTCTGAGAAAACTTAATTTCGCCAAGAGCTCCTATGTCACATTTACAGCATGGCAGTTAGTACTTATAGCTTCCACTCTACATCCTTTTGAAAGTGTGAAATTTAACTACTTTGATTTTGATCAACAAAAAAAACATCTTCTTAACATTAAGTATATAGATACTATCATGAAACTTCCTTAGGCCTGAAGCGAAGTCAGTGTTTTAAATGCTATTCTAGGTCAAGATTACAGAGATCACTTTGTGGGATTAAAATGGTGCTCTCTCAACATTTTAATTAAAAAGAAACAGGCAAAAAAACCCTCCATCCCAAACCCTAGAATCTTCTTTTCAATTATGCTGTGAACTCCAGTCTCGAGTTAGATTCCAAATCCAGTTAATTGGGCTAAGGAAGGCTTTTCACATGGTTGTACTGCTTTGAACAGAATTTAACCTGAGAGAGATTCATGGGATTCAGCAGAGCATATTTAATCAGAACCACAAAAGACAAAAAGCCCTTTTGTAGAATAGTCAAGAGATAGTGAAGTACTGAAGTTTATACTTCAGATACTTAATATTTAAGTCCTTGTTCTGGTATTTTATCAATACCTTACTATTAGGTTCTTCAGCCATCTGTCATCTCTGTTGGATTCAGTGAATAATTTTAATATAAAGTAGAAACATATCTGGGAAAGACTAAGCTAGTAATCTAGAAATTCCAGTTGGGCACTCATATAGGCATGAGGGCTTGCATTTCAAAACCTGGCTTTCAGTGTGACAGAGCAGTTATGGAAGTTAATGGGCCTTTTATACCTTAGATGATCATTCTAGCTACTGGATCATCAGGTTTGGGAGTATGAGAAAATGTACAAATGCTTTCATTTTTTCTTTTTTTTTCTTTTTTCTCTCCACAAAGTTGAAAAACCTTTGTCCAAGTGTATGTTGATATCTCAGTTATTTAGAGGAGATGCAAGCTATTTCTTATCTAGCCTTAAAACATAAATAAGGAAATGCTGGGGGAGGGAAAAAACCCTAAAATGCCAAAAGGCCCAAACTACTTTTGAGAGTGTAATTTCCTGGAAAGCTTCAGTTCTGCAGTTGGATCATTCTGGGGGATGCAGTTCTACTATTTGTCTTGCTGCCTTCTTTCAGGGCTTTAAGTTCTTCATCACTGCTGTTGACATTTGCTACTGGATTTCACATCTTTGACCAGTTCTTCTTCCTTTGGGATTATCCGGTCCAGAAGAGTATCTCCTGTCCTTGGTTTATAGATCACGTATGTCAAGAAACCATCTTCAGGACACTCCATATATCTCCTGGATGTATGTGCCCAACCCTAATGTCCTTCCAGCAGATACTAGGATGATTGAAGCCTTGGTTGAACATCCTGGCTCTGTGTGACTCATGAATAACACAATCCATTTCAAAAAACTTTCATAAGAATCATTTAAGGATTCCCACAATTATCTCTCTGCAGCTATTACATATCTATTAGGCTATTAAAGCACATTTTTCTATTCTTTCTGTTTAATACATACATAGTCTAGTAACTGTGCTCTAAATGATCTTTGACCACAATTAATATCCTGCATAAAGGAAATAATGGCAGCTGTTTAGTTATTCATTCAGTGCAGTTTATTATGAATCATTCTAAAATCTTAGCAAGACCTGCAGGGTTTCAACTGAATGAATACTAACTGACTGTAACTGTCAGACCATTGAGTTTAAACAATGAATATTATAAAAGATAAATAATAATTATTTGACATTTTAGCTATTTTAAGTCTGAGCAACCTGTACTTTTTTCAGTATAGGTTTCCATCTGCAAATTAAAAAAAAAAAAAAAGTGGATCAAATCACAAAGAAAACTAAGGTTATCTTTGGTTTATGCCAGGTTACTTGATTGTTTGGGTTGAATTTGCTATGACATTCCCCTGTACAACTTTTAAGATCAGAAGAAACTATACGTATGACTACTTTGATAATCCATAGGTGATGGTCCCCAATAAAAAAGTAGTTTTGCATTGCATCTGTAACTTCCAAAAAGCATTGTTTCATTTTGGCAATAATTTAAAGTGATGCAGACACTATCAAAATATTTCAGCGATGAGATGCTTTTGCCTCTGTTTCTAGTCTGGAAGGGAGCTAATTTTGAATTTTGGTGTGCATCTCATATTTAGTTTGTCTGTCTTTAAAATACATATTACCTCTCTGAAGACTCATCCTTGGTTAGGTACTACTGTTAGCTCTTTTCTTAACCTTCACTTGGATGAACTAAACTGATTGAATTGTTTAGCTCTCTGGCTGCAGTGTCAGCTAGATTGCAAATCACTTTTGCACCTCTTCTGTAAAGGAATCAATACTCTACGTCTCTACTTCTTACATTTTATTCACTGTTTTCATGGGAGATTTTTTAAAGTCATGAGAAGTGTGTTATCATCAACTACAGAAACAACAAGCAGTACAAGTAAAGTATGTTCCATAGCGTAAGGGGTTATACTCACATGAATTTCAACTATTTAGGGCTCAATGTTTTCAATAATTCTTTTGCCGTAGGTAAAAAAGATAATCTAATTTGTGTACAGGATTAAAGACTAGATAAAAATAAACAAAATTAGGCTGAAAAGTACTGTACTCAGTAACAAACCCAGCTTATTTGCAGATAAGTTTCACCATATGTATTCAACATACGCCAGTCTTCTCTGGAAGGAGTCAGGTGACGTATGAGAAATGTCTATTGTGAATGGAGACTCAGCTCCACCTTAAAGTTTGCTGTTGTTTATGATACGTTATCCCACTAACTCATAAGCAGTAATTACATTTACTAACTTATGGCATCACGGGGAATCTCTTGGGAGCTCTTAAACTGAAATTACTATCTCTGCTCATACAACAGGTTTGACTTCAGGTTAACCATTTGTCAGATGTCTACCTGTTTGCCTGCCTTCTGCTTTCTACTTTGAGTGATGAGGAAACGTGAGCAAATTAAGTGACTTTAAGTCACACACTTAAGAAGTAGGCAAAAGATAAGCTTTCTGGTTTTACATGTGCATTTACATATACATACATACATATATACATGTGTGTTTGTTACCCAGTGAATCTGATCAATTTTCTGACTGAAGTGATAATATATGAAGTGTTGTTCGGCTTATTAGAAGTGAGTTGTAGCCACAGCTGGGAATTTTCTCCTTCGGTCCTTTTGAAATTTAGCTCTTAGCCATACCAGTTCTTAAATAAACATACTTAAGTTGACTCCAAGCTACTCCAGTTATACCTGCAGTACAACAAAGTCAGTGGCTGGGTTATACCATACTCCTACTTTATGCTAAAGAATATCTCAGAGATTACAGGAGGTCTGTTTTAGATTGCTACCATTGTAGTTCGGAATTTTTTTAATTTTAATTTTTATTATGATTTATTATTTTATAAAAAGTTTACATAAGCTGTATGACAACTCTGTGAAATAATCATTATATCTATGACTTATGAAGAGTACTGAACTATGCTGGAAGACAGATATGAAGTCCAAATATTCCTAATATTTTTCATTTACTCATTGTGCTACCTAACTTGAAATCTCTATTTTCTGTTCTTCCAGTCAATCTTTATATAATTACAACCACTGTACAAGGGTAGTATAAGGGTTGATGAATGATCACATAATAGGAAGGGTGGGGAAAAAAAATCAATGATCTGTTTCACCATTTCTGATCAGAGCAAAATTAAACTATATGTTAAATTTATGCCCATTCTTCAGTAAATGAAAGGAAGTACCAGTCACACACAGGAATATGCATTATTTTACTCAATTATAACAAACTCAGTAAAGCATGGCATACTGCAAATCATATTGTCATATATTAATGACCTTTTTTGTAAAAAAGTACAATAACTGTAACTTTAGATACTTGAGTATTGAAATATGTCTCTTGTTCATAGAAAAAAAATCACAGAAACATAGAAAAAAAATCAAGGCTTTTCTTTTTGATCTTTCTAATGCTTGCTATTAAAAAGACTTTTATAACAGATATATATTTTGAAAGAGCATGCTTAGACCTATTGTCTGCTTCAAAATTCTACAAACCAATACATTATTTAACATCAATGATATCCTGTCCTTTTCATGCAAGTATAAGAGAGATGTGAACAGCAGTGCATTATTTCCCACATAATACACTTTATCAGGGAGACAGTGAAGACACCTAATTTACCAAGAATAGTATGAGCAAAGCCATGGCAGAGCTGGAAATGAAGCTTACATCTCTGCATGCATGGTTTTACAAACCTGTGGAAGTTCTGCTGTTGATTTCTATAATTCCTGAGTCAGGCCTGTATTTAGCAATAAAATATTTTACCCCTTTCTCCTGTAATACACGGTGAGGATCTTGTTCTATACTCAGTACTTCTCCTTTCATATGGTGCAAACATATTTTATTTATACCAGAAATGTCTTTAAGAATTGTGGAGTAAGTAGTATGCAGGAATCTTTATACGTGACCTAAAGCAGAAGGATGACTTCCAACAAGAAATGAAGGTAGTATCAGTGCAGAGATGCATGGCTGTACCATGCTATTCTTCACCAGTGTGCTTTCACTGTTTTTTCCTACCTTATACTCTTCCATGTCAGCTGAGAGGACTCTCCAGGGTTTTCTACAATTCTTATGCTATAGTAACACTACCACAGGGCTAGAATCTGGCCTTATATCTTAGTTGAGAAGGATGCTAATTCAGTATTTTGTGCATGTAAAAGAGCTTTCCAGTAAATAGAATTACACTTAATAAAAGGTAGAATCTGACTGATTCAGTGTTTCATAAGCAACAGAAAACATCTAAAGCAAATAGACACCTCCAGAAGTAGTAATGGTAAAAAAATTTTTTTGCACAAATTCCTTTATTTCTCCAGCATGTAAGGCTTAGCCTTTGGCCCTCTGTCATATGGTGCAATGCACCAAGTTTATATGGGTTATCTGCTATGATAAAATACATTGTTGTTACTGCCTTTATAATAGAATTACAGATTCTTACAGTCAGTGTAAACAGATCGGTATTACAGTATTAGCAATTTACTGACGTGCATTAGTAACTTAGTGCAGTCTAGACAGTAGATATACTGTGTAATCACAGTCATGTAAAACCAAAGCTAACTCCAAAATAAATTGCATGCTGTGTAACCACAAGAACTATCAACCCTTAGAGAAAGTATATCCAAAGTGCTGGGGTAACAGTTTTTTCTCGGTGGATACTATAAGGTATGTCTCTTGGAAGTCTTTTTTTCAAAGTGAACAAGATTGCTCCATCTGCTTATGTAGTATTTGGGGCTAAAATTGTTGCCAATCCTGTACTGCTCTGCAAGGGCAAAAATAACTTATTACCATTTATGCTACATTTGGAAGGGAAGAAGGCTCCTTGGGTTCATTCTCTCTCTTCTAGTCTAGTAGGAGGAAGATGAATTGAGGCCACACTGGACTAGATTCCTCCAGTGAGTAATGTCTGGCTCACTGCAAGCAATAAACTAGAACAAAATACACTTTGCATTCTCCTTTTTGAAGCAGATGTGACTGAGGTGTTAGGCTCTTTGCCTAAAAGACAGTAGAAAGAGCGCAATCCTGTGAATTAATGAAAGGAGGTTATCTACTCATAGTGATTACAACATAAAATGTACATATTCCTTTGTTTGGGAGGAGTAAAACTATTTTCTCTATAATTGGTTCAAATTGCTTTACAGAGATTTCTGTCTGTATGCTGGTTGTTTTCAATTAAAAAATGGTGAAGGGCTGGCTTTCTGCCATCTTTTATATTGAAAGACTTTCATGGAAATTTAGATTCAATGCTGTCGTGTTTAGCCCCAGCCAGCAACTAAGCAGCACGCAGCTGCTCGCTCGCTGCCCGCGATGGGGATGGGAGAGAGAATCGGAAGGAAGAAGGTAAAACTTGTGGGTTGAGATGAGAACAGTTTAACAGAACAGAAAGGAAGAAACTAATAATGATAATAATAACAATAATAAAATGACGACAACAACAACAACAACAACAATAATAATAATAATAAAATAATGACAATAATAAGAGTAAAAGGAATGGAATATACAAAACAAGTGATGCACAATGGATGCCCAGTCAGTTCCCGAGCAGCGATCCCCCCCAGGCCACCTCCCCCAGTTTACATACTAGACATGACATCCCATGGTATGGAATACCCCTTTGGCCACTTTGGGTCAGCTGCCCTGGCTGTGTCCTGTGCCAAATTCTTGTGCCCCTCCGGCCTTCTTGCTGGCTGGGCATCAGAAACTGAAAAACCCTCAACTTAGTCTAAACACTACTTGGCAACAACTGGAAACACCAGTGTGTCATCAACATTCTTCTCACACTAAATCCAGACCATGACACTATACCAGCTACTAGAAAGAAAATTAACTCTATCCCAGCCAAAACCAGGACAAATGCCTTTTCCTGAAGACAGAGAAGCATGTGAGTTGAGTGCTCTATCTAAGTTACACAAATTTACGTATGAGTTTAATCCTTGAAAAGATGCTGGTTTAACAGTGTGTCGTATAGGAGATTCCTTCCAGCTCTAGGCTATAAAATGTAGTCTGCTGCTTTTGTGGTAAGCATTTATATACCAATTCACAAATTTATCAATCTGCTTCTTACAAATTCCCTCCTAGACCTCACCCTGTAATTCCACGGGGAGAATCTTTTGGAATCTCTCACTTTGGGTTTCTGAGCTAAATGTGTATATCGAGAGTTTATATGCATTGTGCCTGTGCCACCCTTACCTCCCTTTGTCCCATCATTTATGTATTCACAAGAGATGGACAAGGTTTACAGAGAGAAGGAATGGCTTTTACTAGACCAGTTGAGGCATTGGGAAAAAAAATAGGAAAATTCTATATATGCATTCATTCTTCAGGTTTTCAGAGGATTATATTTACTCTGTAAACAGGTGCCTGGCAGTTCTGTATCCTTAGTTATCTATATCCACGGCATGGCTGAAATACATTGTGGCATTCTTCTGGCCACATGCTTTTTCCTTTCCTCTGAAAATCAGAGAAGAAAGAGAGACAGAGTGGTATATGCCAACGTACGATTTGCAGATTTAGTCAGGGTGCAGCCAGAGGTGGTGGTGGTTGTTTTTGTTAAGCCCAGTTGGCAGCTAAGTGCCACACAGCAGCTTGCTCACTCTCTCCCCTAGGCCCCAAGGACAGGGGAGAGAATAGGAATAGGAAAAGCAAAAGCAAGACAACTCATGGATCAAGATAAAGGTAGTTTAATAAGCAAAGGAAAGGAAGAAGAAAGACACCCCCCCACCACCCAAACACACAAAACCCACAAAACAAGCAATGCAAAAGCAATGTCTCACCACCTCCCACAAGCAGACCCATGTCCAGCCAGTCTCTGAGCAATAGCCACCTTCCAAAAACCCACCTCCTCTCTGTTTTTATTGGGAGCATGACATTATATGGTATGGAATATCCCTTTGGTCAGTTGGGGTCAGCTGTTCAGGTTGTATCCCCTCCCAACCTCCTTCTCACCCCCAACCCACTCACTTGGGGGACAGAGTTGGAGAAAGAGAAAACTTTGACTCTGTGCAAGCACTGCTGGAGTTAGCCAGAACACTGGTGTGTTATCAATGCCATTTTAGTCACAAATCTAAAAGCAAGCACAACACGGGCTGTTAGGAAGAAAGCTAACTCCACCCCAACCAGCCCCAGTACAGAGGCACAGTGACATAATAGCTAGGAACAGTCTTGGGCCCTTCAATATTTCTCTCCGTCTCCATCACGAAATTCATATCCCAGCTGGGCCCTCATTTTCCTCTTCTGTGCTCTTGTCTCAGTAAAGGCTTCGCACTTATGTTATTTAAATGGCTCTTCACTCCACTGCTCTAGTTGGGATTCTTTTAGTCTGACCATGAGGGCCTGAGCAATTTAGATGAGGTGTCACTAGTGTCTTTTTAAAATAGTGCTATCACCTATCTTTCTGTACTGTAAAAGTATTGATTCACACATCTTAGGGATCAAGTTGCCTTTTTTCACAGGTCCATTTCAGTGGCAATTGTCTGTCACTTAGTGTCCCTTCCCTCAGTATTTCTGACTGCTCAATTTCCCCGTGAAGAGTCAGTATTCACATTAGTTCTTAATGTATTTCTCCTGTTAAACATCTCATTTCTGAGACGCACAAGTCTGTCAGTGTTTTTCAGTGTTCCAATCCTTTTCTGCATTACTGATGCTTCACAACTTTATGGGGTCCTATTCAGGTATCAGGATATTTGGGTTTCTGTTAATAAGACATTCTTTCATGTAAACCCAGGGCGCTAGCAGGTCATACAGGTGCTGGTGTATGAACGGTTGGTTCTCTTTGGTCTTTCTGGTATCACAGTTACTTTCTCTGTGCTGAAAAGAGAAAATCTAATGTTTACACAGCATTACAAAGATGCTGTGTCTACACTGAGACAGACTTACTAGCCCAGGCCCTGTGCCAGGCTGATGTCTATGTTCTGCATTCTGGGTTCAAAGCAGGATGGTGCTCTTTGGTTCTGTGTGAATATACTAGCCCTCTGGCATGTAACTTATGGCTTCTTGTGGTATGCTTCAGTGGTCCATATGGACAGGGGTCCATGGTCAATTTTGAGGAGACATGATCTGGAAATAAATATGGAAATAATTCTGGTTATTGAACAGTCCTAAAATGTGTATTGTATCTTGAGTATCATAAGATAAATGAAGCCACTACCTGACACCAGCATTGCTTGCATTTCTAGGAGCAGTACATCTGTGAACAGTCTGAGATTAAACTCAAGAGGGGCAAAGGCAGCAGAGTGGCACAACCAACACTTCTGAGAGGCTGTCAGGTTATTTTCCTCTCCAGGAGTATGAAGTCTACATCAGTTTATGCTAGAACCTGCTACTTTTTTGTCAATGTTTTACAGCATGAGTTTCATTTCATTGATACCAGGTTGTCCATGTTTTCTTAGAAACAGCTTTCTAGATGTCACTAGAATACTGGCCCACACAGGGTTTTGGTTTGGGGTTTTTTTGTTGGTTTGGTTTTGGTCTTTTTTTTTTTTTTAAGTTTCTAACTTAAACAGCACAGTTTTCCAACTTGAAGTAGTATGTTTCTAATCATACTTACCTAGTTATGTAAGCATGTGTTTATCCCCAAATGGAAATTTAGGTATTCTTTGTCATTCAGAGTGGATAGATGCATTGTGATTTTTGTTTTAGCTTGTGAACTTTCTGTTGCTGGAATTTAGCTGACCAGACAGTTTTTGTGTAAATATTTAATTTTTTTCCTGTTACCAAGGTGTTTTCGTCAAGTGTCCAAGCCAGATCAGAAAAGACAGAGATCAGAAATGACAAAAATCACATTAAAAAAATATATTACTTACTTTGTATATTTTGGGTTTCATCATCTGATTATTGGAAGTTGTTGTTCAAGTTAATGTTTTGGCAGTGGTTTTTTCTTGTTTGTTTCTTTGTTTGTCTTTCAGTATTCAACTATCTTTTTATTCCAAAAATATGTATCAGATAGATTTGTGGTGCAAATCCATTGACTTCAACACTTACTCTGCAGGGTAGTATTTGGACGAAAAATGCAGATGGATATTTCTAACCACTGTAACTGGTTGCACAGTAAATTAGAAAGTGCATTACATGCATTTTAGATCTTGGTAAATTCTTTCATTAATAGGTACAATTTCTTTTTTTTTATTTTCTTGAACACACACTCCCCCCCACACACACCCTCTCCCAGGGAGGAAAAAAAGACCCATGAAAAGCCCAGCAGATCTGGGAATGCTCTAACCTTTTTTTGTTCTCTCAGAATACGGAGAAAGCCTTATAAAGCATCACAGTTGACTATGTTCCTCCTTCATTTATTCTCATAAACCAAATGTTCTGCACAAAGAAAGGAAATTATCTTGGATTTACTCTGAAATGCCAGAGAATAAAATTTAAGTAAAGCTGATACTTAGAAATTAAATGGAATGTTGATCCATTTCATATTAGATAAATATAGTCAATGTTCATCAAACAAATGCCTTCTAACCACTTAAATAAGGTGTTCTAACAACTCTATAGCAGTCCAGATGATAGAATTTTTTGTATTATTTGAATAGCTCTCCTTGACCTGAATAATTGCTAATTTATTCACCATACATTGTCTTTCAATTACTTAATAAAAACTAATGATTAGGAAACCATTGGAAACTGTTATTTTTTTCCTTAATCAGAGGCAAAATGAGAGCTTTAAAAGTTAGAGGTTTTAGTTTTTATGTATGAGGGGGTTACTGTTTAGACTTTTATCAGGATTAGACTTCCATCTTTTCTTCCTTTTAGCATTGGAGAAGTTCTGAAACAGAGTAGAAGAAATTAGCAGCCCAGAATAATAAGCGTTTTGTTACTTTCTCTTGAAAATATGGGGAATCTAGTATGAAGAGTACAGCAAAAACCAAAAACCCAAAAGTTGATTTTGGCGCATGAGAGGAAAAAACACCACACCCTGAATTCCATAACAGGTTTCTTTCTTTTCATTTTTCCACCAGCTTTCTTGAGTCTAATCAGTTTCTCTTAAAACAGTATTTCTGTTTTAATGTCATAAGTATAGCAGAAGCAAAATCTAAGGGAAAAATTAGTGATGCCTTATCTGGCTTGGTTTTTTATGTCTGTTTTTACTTAACTCTCTTGTGCTGTGGACAGAAATGATAGGATTAAAACCCCTTCAGATTTTTAGCAAGGAATTAGGGGCAGAGATATTAGACTATAATACCTTTTGTTACCTGTATTACAGGAGAGTGTTTGAGCAATTTTTCCTCACCTTTTGCAGTACTTTGTCCTTCTGCATTATAGTAAGAACCAATTCCTACCTTAGATGCAGCATAAAGAGATAATACTGGATAAAACATAGGAAAAGTGAAATCTCAGAGATCTGAAAAGTAGGAAAACAATTTTGCAGAAATTAGGAACTTGATCTAAAAACTGAGCATAATTCATTCTCTATAGAAGTCAGATTACCTCATGATCAATCTGTCAATGCACTTAAGGTCATACAGGGAATTTGTTCCAGTACCAGGCACTGAGAATTGATCTTCTGTCCCCATCCAACAGTTGCAAGAAAAACAATTCATCCTGGAGCCTAAATGATGGAAATTATCAGGAATCAATATATTCATAACATTAGTAATACTTGTGGGAGACAGAACATTTTGGTCTTTCTCTTCTCTATCTTTTCTACCAGCTAAGGCTGTCCAACTCTCTGCTGCTTTTCAAAGCAATAGTGAGCATTCCTCTTTTATTCTTCTTTCCATTATCTCTGCATTTTCCTTTTAAAAGAAAGTGTCCACATTAACATAGTTATGTCAGAAGTTTCATTTAAGAGCCCTGATATACTGTGGGATGGGCGTAATTATTTTTCTGCAAAACATTAGGTATTTACTGCTGGTCCATGCCAGCAATCTGTTGGCCCAGTCTTTTTCACTATTGGTTGTACTGTGGGGGTGTATTTTGAAGAGACAGAACCAAATCTATATGAAGTATTTTAGTATTCAGCTTTTCTGAGGAGGTCCTTGTAAGACCTTTCTATGATGTGACTTGTTAGTCCATTCTTGTGTCTTAGAGTCTAAGAGGTTTATAGAAGTTAATGCAAACTGAGCTTTATTCAAAGAGGTAATGGCACACTGGCATTTGCCTGATCTTCCATATGCAAATTATCCATGCAAAGAAAAGTCTTTTATGGTTCATAACACCAATGTATTGTTTCCCTGAAGAAAAAAAACAAACAAACAAAACACCCATTCAGTAATTTAAGTATGCATTTCCTACTTAACTCAATCAATTTCTTAAAAAGTAAAAAAAAAATTATGTCAAAAGAGAACTGTTCTTTTTTTTCTTTAAATTGAAATATTTTTACTTTGATGAAAGGAAATCAGAAGATAAGGATATATGAATAATTGCTTTGCTCTTAAAAAGAAACATTGAGTCTAACACCCTGCTAAGACTCCATTATACTTTGTTCTTTGTAAAACCTTATTAAGAGGTGCTAGAAGGGAAATAAAAGCGGGAAAGGTGTAATGCCTTCTTTGATGTGAGTATTTAAAAATAAGAAGCTGTTTCAGTTGTTTTAAAAGGTCATATTTTACAGCTGTTAGTAAAACATAGGCATTTATGCTGAAGTGATTCTTATGGAGACCCCCAGAGTGATAATTTGGGAGACAACAATAAAGACATTTAAGTTTCTCTAAGACCTTTAGTCCTTTAATTTGACTTGCAACTATTAAACTTTCAAAGTCTCTTTAAGTCTCACTGTTGCAGGATCATATTGTTGCTTTCTCTTTACTTTCTCTTCAGTGAGTAAATAATTGTAACGTGATGAAATGTTAAGATCTCCATAATTCCTAGGCTTGAAAGTAACTAGCAATTCATTGCCTCTCCGTAGGGAAACCAGTGTGATGACACTAGACTGGCAATTTTTAGTCATTTACTTTTTGAAGGTTTTAAGGTTAGGATTTTAAGATTTAAATTAACCTTGCTCAGGGGACAGGAGTTTTCAAAGGTATAATCAGTGTGGTACTGAGCTGTACTGCAGTTTTGCTCCAAGTGCATTTTTCTTCTGATTTTTAATTACAAAGCTTATTAAGTTCATTGCCCTAATGATTGTTCTAGCATACCATTTAAATTATTGTTAAGAGTTTGGTAATGCAGTCATGGGAGGACTACAGTCTGACAGGAAAAAAAAGAAAGTCCTTAAACTCATCATGACAATGTGGTTAGAAAAGGTTCATGCAGTAGTGGAGAGACTAACTGAAAGCAGCTAAGGTACAAAAGGAAAATTCCATGCTTCATTGTCTACACTGAACTACTTGATTAAATAGCAGGTTTTGTTTTGCCTTCTGTGTTTTATGTCTTTAATTGGTGGGTACAGATTAGCATGGCATTGGTATCTTCCATGATTTACAGATTTTCTGTATAAATTGCACCATTCTTTTCAATACTATTGCATACACAACAACAGGTCACTGCTGCCAAGTAGCAGAAGTCTCTGACTGATAGAATAACCAAAGCCAGTTTAGTCAGGGGAATTAGATTTGAATGCTTCACAATATCCTTGGTGACTATTCGTTGCTTATTGAACCATACATATACCAAAATACTGACCTATTCATATTATATTAATGAATTGGCAACCAGTTTGACTACCTGGTGTTCACTTGCAGCTTCTCTTGGAAACTGAGGAATTTTCTTTCTTCGAGTGGGAGGAATTTGTTGAGGCTAGTTTGGGGTTTAACACATTTTGGTATTGCACCATGCATCAACTCAATTACAATCTGTATGAATTGAAGAATGAAAGCCAAATTTGTATAATAAGGAACTCTACTAATAAGGCAATAACTTGGAAAATTAAGGTACTTTCTCATCAAACTTTGTGTTCCTCATAATTTTTAAGGGAATTGCTCCACTCAGCATTTGAAGAAGGTTCATTAATGCTGACATTTCCTCTGAAGATTTTTTAGATCAGTTTGTAAATATTAATATGCTTTAAAATTAAATTGGAGGCAGCAGTTTTAAATGTATGAAAGACATCCAGATTAGGTTACAGACTTATCAGAAGCTCTAAAAATGGGGCGGCAGGGTGTGTTCCCATGGGAGCAGTGTAGAGCCTTAGCTGCCACATGAAATGCCCACACAAATCATGACTTGACCCTTACAAATCAGATTCACGCCTTCCTTTTCATAACCATAATTGCTATTTTGTAGTTAACTTCATGCTTAAACTCTGGTATTTCCTGTCACTTCTTTTGCTGGGAAGGTGGAATGCAAATTTTGAAATATGAATCAGCATAATAGAAAGTTGCTCAAAGTATTGCATTTATACTCTGTAATTGCATTCTGAAAGGAGAGTTTTACTGACCTTGGGGAATGCAAGTGAAAAATCGTTTCCACAGAAATTGAACTTGTATTTTCTAGGAACCTTTAGATAAACCTTATGAGCCTTTGAGAAGTTATTAGATGGGCACAACTTTCTCATTTTTGAGCTTTATCATCTAACTGAAGCACTTTTGAAGTAGTCCTACAGATTTGTGTGGCAGGGAAAGTCAATTATAGTCTTGAATTACTAGCAGTTAGAAACCGATACATTTTCAGATAAATTCGGAGACCTCCAAATTAGTAACTCTTTATTGCAGAGCCAGAAATGCTCAGCAAATACATGTGTCTAAATTTATTGCATTAGGAGCTCACATTGCTTTTTACATGATGTGTCCAAGTTATGAAGATTAAAAAATAGATATTAATTAAACACAGCTCAAATATACACTGTTGTGAGAAAAGTACTAAGTTTTCAATAAGTAGCTGAACAGACTTTTAATATCTTGGTGAGTGTATGCTGGAGAACTGATAAACAGATATGAGCAGTCCCAGGACATACTTGCATGGTACACTCATGCTCAACCTAGCTTCAGACAAGCTGTTATGTCTGCACAAAACAGTGCAGTGCACTTCTGCACAGATCTCCTACTTTGGCTTCCAGAGTCCCAGCAGACCAGAGGTCTAATAGTGCCCTCCTACTTCATTGGACCGGTCGCAAACCTGAAAATTGTATGGCACTACTGCTTTCAGTCCCAGAGCAAGCTTTATTGCAAACTAGATATTGATTTTCTTTCTAAAATGGAGTGCACTATGGTGAGATGAACTCTGCTCTGTTGTACACTATTACGTGATCAGGAGCAAGCCCTTTAGTGGAGGACACTTCAGCTTCCTTAGTGCTCCTGTAAAGTGATATAATACAGTTAATGTGCCTGTAACGATTCAAAGGGTTTGGGGTGTCCTGCTTTGTGTAAGATGTTAGTTTTGTTGGCATATTCTTCGTGTAGTTACTACTAAGAGAGAACAAATAATCTTGTCATCGTTCATTATAGAAAATGTTTCTTCTGAAAGTTAATCACGAACCACATTTCTAGCCAGAGTGAATTACTATAGCTTTATTCAGAGGAACGGCATCCCTACAAGTTAAAATAGAATACAGAAGTAAATGCTCAGGAAAGCACCAAGTTACAGAATTATAGAATCATAAAGTCATTTAGGTTGGAAAAGACTTTTAAGGTCATTGAGTGCAACCGTAAACTTAACACTGCCAAGTCTACCACTAGGCCATGACCCTAAGCACCATGTCTACATGTCTTTTAAATACCTCCAGGGATGGTGATTCAAATTAGGTACCATAGCTGTTGCAGTAGTATAAAGCTGTATCGCTTTCCAAAAAGCTTAAGCAATTTGAAATGGCTTATGTGAAAATTCAGTTTTGTAGTTGTATCTTCTATATTAGAAATCATTCCATTTATTTCTGTGAGTTGCTCAAGATTATACATGGAGCAAGCAGGAAAAAAAAATGACCCTTGTATTTTATGCTAGGTTGAACACTGCTGTATGCCATCAAGCAATTTACTTTTAATTTAACACTATATACCACATATTTCTGTAAATTTTGAAAAAAAATTACAGGGTACTTGAAAACTAGTTCCCATCAGACATCTATGGGAATAAAGATGGGCTTTGGTATGCATTTCTTCTGAGATTTAGCCAGACTTTCTTTTTATAAGAGGAAAATCTCATTTTCAGAAATATAGCTATATCAAATAATGCTTTATCTCCCTTCGTTTTTCATTTTCCTACAGATTTTATCCTTACAGTTCTTCCCACAAATGTAGAAGTTCTCAATTCTGAAACGGCAGTATGCATTTTGTGATGATATAGTGATGCCATTTCAAACACAATGTATTTTATGTCATGCAATACTTGAAAATTCAAGCTTATGCACAACACTTCATGTGATGGAGAGTGTCACATATACACAGGATGAACTACCGGCATCCATTATTGTGATGTATTATTGTTTAGAGAACTGTTACGTTTGGCTGGACGAATGAAAATTTTGGTTTTGCTGGTCACTGCATAAATAATAGGAAATGAGCTAGTCTCTGCCCTGAAAAGTCCAGAGCCTGAATAACAAGATACAACAAGAATAAGAGGGTCCTATTATGTAGCCCTATACTTAACAATGAGAAAACTTTGCGTCGTCTTGTAAATCAAATGTGTGAATGTGTTAAAAAAAATTAGTAGTCATTTCTGAATTTACATTTTTTCTTGTTGAGACTTGCAAGAAGTTAGGTCCCACAAAAGCTATCTTCTGGTGCATTTTCCAATTTTTGTACGTGTGGTCCAAAACCAGTCGGTGACAGTCAGAGTTACGGATCTGCCTTGGCGGCTGTGGAGCCTGTACGAAGGATGGTATCAGATGAATCACGGAAGCCCCTTCTAGGCACAGTTCAGTACCACCAGCACTGGCAGCACCTCTCTCCACCTCCGATCCTGTCCCTGTCTCCTGCTCGGGCCTTGCACGCCCGCTGGAGGTCTCTCTCTGCGGGCCTCTGTCCCGCTGGAGGGACCCTGGCCCTGACCTACCCTCCTCCCCAGCGGGGCCTGTCCCCAGTCCTGCCCGTCCCTCGCCCAGCCCGCTCGGGTGCTGTAGGGCTGCACCCCGGCCATGGCGGCCTTGCTCACCCTCCCTGGCAGAGCAGCCCCGCTCGTGCTGCTCCCCAGCACAGCCCGCTGGAGCCGATTTGCTGCTACTGGGCCACGTCCCTCTTCCTCTCCACGTCTGCCGGGTGATGGGAATACACGTACCCTGTTTGGAACGCACTTGCTCTTCCAGCATGAAGTTGAACTTTACGCTTGCCTCCTTTCCTCTGTTTTTCTTTCTGTCAGAGAATCAAACATAATTTCTGATACTTTATGTCAAGAGGTTTCCTCAAATACCACCTCTGGGTTGTGTATCGTTGTCTGCCACTGGAAAGAGACACTTTCTGACGGTGGCTACGCCCCTAATTTCGTGCATATAAGTAAGTGGTGTATCAGAGTTAGCCACGGAGTTGTCACCTCCGTAAGAAGGAAGCCTGAACCTTCAGAGAATACGTTAGTCCGTAATCTTGCACTCCGCTGCTGGCAGTAGGGCAGTCCTTCCCTAGCTAGCTCCGACAAGGTACAGGGGGAAAGAGATGATCTGCAATGCCTGAAGCTTGTGCAGGGCCTTCCCTACGTTTGGTTACATTCATAAGCTGTAGCTTTGGAGCTTGCCCTTGTGTTTTCTAAGAAAAAAACATTCGAACATCAGGGACTTTTGGCCCTTAAAAAAATAATCCTACCTTCATTTCCTGTTTTACTGTCATTTATCAGGGGAAAGGTACAATGTTTTTCTCTTACAAAACCCAGTCCTGAACATTTTTTTCAAAAAAATCATTCCCACAATGAGTCTGCAAGGCCCGTGTGTTTCACCAGTCAGCCACAAAGACACCTATTCTAATTGACAGGGATGATTTAAGTAAGCCTTTAAGGGATCAAGTTCTCTTTCCCATGATGTCCTCAAAACCCACCAAAGTCTCATTGCCCCCCGTGCTTTTTCTTCATGGGAAATGCCAGAAGAAAATTCTAATGAGAAAAGTGGGGAACTGAAGGTTTGGACATTTGTCAGCTTTTCATGTTACCCTTTTCTAAGACAAGAAAAAGAAGTAGTTGTGGAAGACGCTGAAGAATTATCAATAGAATCTTTTTTCAGATGCTGTGAAACTATGGAAGAAAAAAAAAATCATGTGTATGGTATAAACAGAACCAGGGTAATGATCGAAGAAAGCAGTATTTTTAGTAGTGTTTAGCACACAGGAGAGAATTAAAAATTCTCTATTTGAGATTTTTAGCTATATGAAGATCATAAAACCAATGTAAAATATTTACAGAGGAATATTTTAACTTTACAGCCACATGAAATAACTAACAGTGATGTACCCAATTTGCTATCCAGTTTTTGGTGGAGGAGAGTGTGTGTGTTTGCATATATGTGCATGTGTCTGTATAGGAGAAATGTTTTCATGCTGAATTTCTGGCTAGGAAAGTTCTACTACCTGTGTTTGCAAAGGCAGTTCTGTACTGTGCCCTGTGTCTTTCATAGGGGGAAGTTTTGTGGTACCAGAGAGGGACACTCATCTGCCACATCCAACATACTGCTGCCTTTCACTCTTGGTGCCTAAATTCTGAGGCAAGAGGAAATAAATTATTTTTGTAACTGTACAGTAAAATCTTATGCTGAGAAAGAAGATGTTATGTCTGTCTTAATTTGCTATGCCTAGTTGTTACAAATATAGATGTTAAAAAAAAAAGGGAGTGGGTGGGCAATGGTAGTTTTTGGAAAGTCCAAATAAAGGATTTCTAGTAGAACCTTTTCTGAACTTTGACCAGACTGTAAAATTTCTTTTTGCAAAAGAATGTAAATTCAACTTCGAATTTATAAATGTATTGAAATTATACTCCTCTGAATAATACAAAAAACCTGCTGTATTGACAATACCATACTTTCATTGAGACAGTCCTTATGACATCAATTAAAGGATGGAGACAAGTTAGGTTTTATAGCCAGCTTGTTCTCATTTGCTTTTGAAGTCTCAAGTTGCTAATTGGCAGTGCACAGCTTGCTTCCGTATACAAAGACTGAGACAAACAAGAACCTCCTCATCTACAAAAGAGTATCTGTATTTTATATTCCTTCTCCACTGCAACTATTTACACTTTATTTCATGTTATTGAGCATGAAAGGTTAATTACTTTTAAAAAAATTTTCTAAATTATATCTTCCATTATGATTCATTATCTTCCCAAGCAAATCAACACCAACAATAATGTCTACTCAGTAATTTCACAGCGTGAGAAAATGGTGGCTTCTTCATAGTTAAGGAAGCATTCTATTTAAGTTTGAGAAGTCAAGGCTGGTTCAGGTTTAAATGCAGGATGAATAATATGAAGCAGCTCTTCATAGGTGGAAAAGTTCAATGAAGTTTAAAACAAAGAAACAGAACCCAGCCTTATCGTATATTACAGTGCCAGATTCTGCTGTGGAATAAGAAGGTGTAAATGCAGAACAACTCCAGCTATTTAAACAGACAAATTCCATACATACTCTGTCAGTACTGTCAGCTGGATGTGACGCTGGGTTCCTTCATTACTATGTGCCCTTGGCAACAAGATTTTCTAAAACGCTCTGATAAGAGTCTTTGGCTCAGCATGTACTGTGCATGTTTAAGGAACCTATAATTACATTTCTAAAAATGGAATCTTCACAATTCAGTACTATGATATTTGTTTCTTCAGTGAATTTCACCTGGCAGCTTTTTGGCAAAAATGAAAAATAAGAAATCACAGTTGAGGTATAACTGAAGAGAAATGGATTCTGTAGTGGATTAACCTTTATACTATATAGAAATGTAAATTACTTTTAAAATGGTCAACATTTTCATAATCCTTGTGCTTAAATGGTGGAATGAGCATTAACTAGTTCAAATCCTTTCTATTCATGGTTCATGGACATTTCCAAGTAGGATCCAGCAGAAATGTTTCCTGGCATATCCTAAAATTCCCTTAGAGAGTCACATCTCTTGGTTGTGATCCACAAGTGATCCATCATAACCTCAAAAATTTTGCTCTTTTTAATTTTTTTTCTTTATTATATTAACAAAGCTAGCAACCTGCATAGTAACTATAAACAACCTAGTAAAATCTCTAAAAGCTGTCTTCCTTTCACACTTTAACCCACAGGACTATATTTGTACAAAAATCCCAGCTAGAATGAGAGGCCTCAGAAAAAAAATAACCAGAAAGTAATCAGAGACAGCATCCTTCTTACCAGTCATCTTTGTAGACCAAGGGAGGGGAGAGAGAAATCATAAACCCAGGAACAAATGAAGGCATATGGATGAGAGGACAAGTGTGAGTTTAGTGCTGTAGTTAAAAGCGTTCAAGGAGTCTTGCTGTATTAGGTATGAGAAAATAGCGTGAAAAATGGCTGGATGGAACACCTGGAGAGCTCAGTTGTTAATGTAAGGCTCTGCAACATCAGCACTTTCTTTCAAAGTAGCTCATCAAAGGTTATAGCCTTTACACCAGTTTAAACCTTTGTTTGATACCCCTACACTGTACAAGATAAGCACATTCTCTTGACTTGGAAAAGACTACATAATGAAAAAGAATGTCCCTGGCTACTGGAAGACATCCCTTTAATAGTAAATTACTGAAAATTTTTTTTGCATCATTTCCTCCTGTGCCTTACAAAGAATGGGTGAGTTTGTAATGGCTTTTCTTAATACTGGCAGTATTGCCTCCTGATCTTGTTTTTGTGTTCTTCAGAAGGCAGGAGAGAATCATGAGACTTAGGCTGCATGTCAGCATGTTGTCCTCTTCCTGCCTATTTTGCTTTTTTCTTTCTTACTTGTGGAAGGTTGGCAAAGCAGTGCAGTATTGTTTCTGTTTACTCTTGTGTTTTCAGTAGGCAAGAATTCAAATTTAAACAAAAGGAAGCATAGAGTAAATGGAAAATCACATATAGTACCTTGATGAGAAAGCACTAAGTGCCTTTATACCATGCCGTAACAATTACCTGACAAAACAGCAGCCATAGCATTCAGAATGACTAGCTAGACATTTGATATTGTTACGCTTGTTTAAAGATAACAATTATACAGCTGCCTGCACTACAGAATACATCTTGTGCATCAGCCTCTTGATTTTGTTGTTCTATTCTTCCACAAAATCTCTAGCAATAGTAAAAATGAACAATAATAAATCATAGTAAGTAAAAAAAAGTTCTGTTTAAAGGAAGAAAAAAATACATTTTTATAGAGAATTAGATAAAGAGGGAATTTACTACTCAGGGGTAAGTTTTACAAGGTGCATGCCCTTGGGAGCAACTTCTCTTCAGGACATTTGTATGTGGAGAATTTCAGTGATGGATAGAGCTTGTCCTGACCTATAAAAAAAATATAACATTGGCACAAATACAATTAAGGTTGCAATGGGTTGTGTGTCTGTGTCGTCGTCGTCCGTCCCGTCCCCCCCCCACACCTTTTCTGTGCATTTTTACAAATAATGCAGTAGGAAATACTATAAAAAATATGTTTATGCAGCTCAGTCAAAATTTGCTTATGGTGTGGCTAGATTCTTTCAAACTGTGTGAGAAATTTTTGCAGCATATGTAAACCAATGTAGACTACAACCCTGTTGGTGATATTCATTGATGGTACAAGCATTATGTTTTTGTGGATATTGATAGCGGAACAGAGTGAAATAAAAATTGTTATGTATGTTGAGTCTGGAAAGGCAGCAAGAAAGTACATAGCTGAGTATCAGAAATAGGTCAAAGTGGCAGGTATCACTGGATCATGTTGCCCAGAGTTTTAGGGTCTCCAGCTGTGGAGATGATATACAAAACCTGACTGGACACAGACCTGGATAACCTGCTGTAGCTGACCCCACTTGAGCAGCAGGGTTTGACTAGATTACCTCAAGAAGTCCCTTCCACCCTAAAGGATTCTGTGATTTTGTGTAAATAAATACAGAATACAAATATGTATTAATTAATTTTATAAATTTTTTATATAAAGCACAGCATTGATTTGTACTGTAAGAACTGTAATCAGTCCTTTAAAAAAATAAATAGAAAAAAAATCCCTGCCAGGAATAATTGAGAGAGTTTTTAAATCCTTTGACACAACTACCTGCAGCAAAAGTATTCCAAAGAGATGTCTTTTCCATCTCTGTCTCTGTGCTACTAGATTTTTGGTTTTAGACATTTATAACCATATAATCTTTCATTGTCATTTGCATAGTCTACTTCAGTCTGTTCTGTGGAGCACGACCTTCCTATGGTTTTACCAACCAATCTTTGGTTAGTCACACATGATCGATCGGACCGTGGTATTTCCCATCCTCAGGTCTGCTTATATATTTTTTCTGCAGAGTCTTATGCTCTGGTGTTACTCAGTTCTGGTAACATTGACCTTTTTTTTCTCCTGATAGTTGCATACTTGAATGCTCATTGTATAGTTGGGAATTTGCTACTGTCTAGAAAAATGAAGTTGTTTCACTTTCCTCCAGAAGTCTTGCTTCTGTGGCATGCTTGAGCACATTATCTGTATTATTTAGTAAGAAACTATGTTGACAACTCTACCCTTAGAATGGCACACACTTATTTTTTCTTTTACTTTTCAGTACTGATTTTCCTGCTAGGACAAATAAAGGGAAATGGATACTGGGAAAGATTAAGCTGTAGATATTGCTCACTGCATTCTGACCCTGCTACCACAGAAAATAAGCTGAATCACAAGCACAGTGTACACTGCAGAACAAGAACATACATGTTTTATACTTTAGTTTTATTGTATTATACTTTGGAAATGGTAAGGGTTTTTTCATATTATAAATATATTTTTATGAAGATGAATCTTACAAAGACAGTTTCTAGTTGCACAAGCAGAACACTGCTAGGAGAAACTTCCTTTATATAGTTTGTATTTACTTCTGAGCAAATACAGACAATGCATTTCTGGCAAAGAGTAAATTTCAACTGCAGTTCTATAAAGTTAATTTAAGGAAACTTAATTCTAGAACAACAAATTTTGGATGCCTGGTTGCTGGCAGGATTATGTTTATGTGATGACTGACAAGAGAAAGATGGGAATTGAATTCCTGGCAGGAAGCAAATGCAGGTTGCAAACATTTAATAGGGCATTTTTAATGATCAGAGTGAGGAGGATGTGTAGAAGTGAATTCCTGCCTACACAAATCCAGTATGGTGCCAGGCAAAACAATTGTCCTATTGGCAGGACTAAACTAGAGCATTTCTTATGTGGGATAATATAATCAAAAATTGCATTTTGTATGAGAAAACAAAGGTAAAGATTGATAACTGTCATTTGTAAATACAAGAGGGTTTATTTTTTTTTTAATATATACTAACATCACATGAAAGAAGAAGGGAGAAACTGTTTAGTCTTAATTATGATGTTAAACTATTCTACAGGTGTAATGTAATTTTGAAGTTGCATGCTTATTGTAAATAGCATCATTTTTTTATTGAGATGGTAGGATAATTTGGCTTTACATAGCTAAGAGGAAAAGGATTTGACTGTTTTTCACCCCATTAGTAGTCCCCATTCCTTTTATTTTTATTTCTGTTGTTGAGAGCTGTTTTCATGTGGAGTGAAACTACTGTTGTCATGAAACAACATTGTACTTTTAATAACAGTCATTTAGACAGATTCATACTTCTTGCTGTGCACAAATGGCTCAGCAGTGTCACTTCAGGACAGCGTATACTAAGGGCTGTGTGGAATCACATCATCTCTTATGGAGGAGAAAAGACTTTATAGCTGCAAGCTTCTACTACACTGTAGGGATTAGTTTAGTCTCACCCGTGTCATTAGTCAACTCACAGAGAGGAGGTAGAGCCCAGGCCCAGTATCCTGCTGGTACACAATTTTGGAATTACTGGGCAACCTGAGAAAGGATTATTTGTGCAATGGTGGCATTTATTGAAAATAAGGCTGGGAGAGATTCTTTTCAAGCCAATTAGGGGGGTAAGCACAATTTTCTAAAGAAGAGGTTTTTGATGACCTGAAGAAAGAAACAATCATTCTGAGCAGAGAATTTGGCCAGGTGATCAGGTCAATATTAAAGTGTGCTCTAAGATCCTAGCTAGCCATGCATTTCACCCACATGATGTTTGGAAGGGCTAAGCTGGGGATGATGCCTATCCATTTAAATCAGAAGTTCAAATTCTGACACAATGGGAGAGGCTGAAACTAGATTTCTCAAACATTCAGTACAGAAGTGAAAGCTAAAGTACAGAGAAAAAGCCAAATGTCTTTAAAACATTTGCATGGGGAATGAGTATATCCTTAGGTTAAAGGGAGAGCTGTGGTTTTTTGGTTTCCCTCTGTGGTGTGTTTGTTTTTTCAAAAATGCATTGAATTAATAACAAAAATAGTAACGAAAAATTTCTTATTAAACTCATTACAGCCATTCTCAAGGTCAGAGTGTATCACTGTTTTTCAAAACAGCATGTCTAGAAATGCATGGAAGTTTTTAATGTTTTGGATTGGGGGCCTGTTTGGACTGCTTTCATATTGTGATATGGAGAAAAAAAAAAAGCGGGACTTGTCACTGAGACTAGACCAAGCCACCTAAGGAAGAGGTATAGAAGAAATGAAGTATGGTACTTTACATTTATCACTTTTATAAATAACAGTATAATAGTAAGATAATATAATACCAATAGTATACTACAATAGAATAGTGACAGAATAGAGAAGGAAGACTGAAAGAGATGAGAGGTATAAAGAAAGATAAGTGAGAAGAGCATCATGAAAGCCTGAGTGATTAAGATACCAAAGATGAGGGACTAACTACTTTTTTTCAGAGGCTAATTATTTTCCAGTGAATGTATCTTATTAACTAAGAAAATTTTCTGGAAAGAAAGGGAAAATTTTAAGTAAACATCCATCCACCTTTTTTTCTAACTCAGAAGCAGAGACTGGTTTTGTAGCTTATTTGGTGTATCCCCTCAAAACCTCACCCCAACCCTGCTGCTGGTTACAAACCTTTTTTAAACTATTGAGTTGTTTTTGTCAAAATGGAAGAAATTCTTACTGATCCTAAAACATAATTTGACACATGTACAAAAAAGAACATTTTCACTGGATCTATCTTTCACATAGCTAGAAGGAATCAGAACTAAAACAAAAAAGAGCATGAGTGTACTGCCTTTAACTAGTTTGGTGAATAAATCTATTGGTGTCGAGTAAGAGAGATGGGATAGCAGTTTGAGAAAAAACAGAGAAAATGTCACTGCATTGAAGACAAAAAAGGTAGATCATGCTAGACTTTGAAATGGAGAGTGAACACTTAAGGGGAAAGGGATGAATAAAAAGGGGAGGCATGGGACTTAAGTAGTCTGATAGATATGAAGATAAAGTGACAGACATAGAATACAAGGAAAGCCTTTGTTAGGCAGGCTGTATTTGTGGAGTATAATTCTGGCAATGTAGAAGCTTTGGACTCTTATGTTTGGTGCACAGAATTTCATATAAAGCTATCCATTACTTTGTTATGCTTTATCTAACAACTTGGAAAAGTATGTTCCCTAAGTAGTGGCTATGTGTTCAGGTCATCAAAGATAACTTAGAGAAATGAAATGCGAACTGCAAATAGAGCCATATCCTCTTTCTCATTCTTGTAGAAATAATAAAAACTGAAGTGCTCTTTCTTAGAGAAACTGCAGTGTAAGAAGAACATTTTGTAATTGCGGCCTTGTGTCTTTCTTCAGGAGAACCTTTAAAATCACTTTGTAAACTGTTTTAAAAAATGTTTAAGTTTTTTGGCAGTAGGCTGAAATCTGAGATTGTGAAAGTTGTTCTAGACAATGTGTTTTGGTGTAGCTATACACTAATTTATGCCAGCCTAGATTAAGCCCATAAGACTTGTGTGATATTCTTTCCTGGATTCATCAAAACAAGTATTGTATGGATTTTGGATGTGTGTATGCCCAGGTACATTTTGCTTTCATGCACAGAGACAAATAGTCTATGTATGTTGTAGGAACCGTACTTCTAAAAATACAAGTATTTCAGTTGCTTTAAAATGGAATTTTGTGCTTGTTTGCCTAAAAGTTTTATCTGAAAATTCTTAAAAAGAAAAGCTTGTTTATATGAATCATGGGAGTGGGCAGGAAGGGCAGAGAGTAATTACATTTGTAATTAAACAATTCCTAACAAATAATGTGAACAACTGTAGCATTCCTCTGAAACTGGACAAGACTTGTTTTCAGTTCAATTTCTTTCTGTGTTTGCAGAATTGAATCTATAATTCACTGTAAAAAATAGGGATTGTTAATCAGGAAAGAAATAAAGAAAAATAGATTTGAAAAGGATGCTTTCACTGATGAGTAGCACAGTTTCACTTTGTTTATGTTCTTTTATATTCTCACTTCAGATGTTAAGTGCTTCCTAAAAATTAATGCATTTTTCCTTCTTCCTCTGAGATAGGAAGGTATTATTTTTCTCAGCTTGAAATGGGAAGCAGTCTCCAAGAGATTTATGTTACTGAACAACTAAGAAAGGAATGGATTGGCTGAATTTCGTGGTTACTGCTGTAGAACCAAGGCTGGCAGATTGATACATATGGTAGGGGGCACTATGGATGCTCATAGTAGGAAATTATAATAAAAAAACACGAACAAATGGAGAAAACTGAGAGGTAAAATAGTGGGATTATTTATGTTATACTGATGGGGTAATAGCAGCAAATAGAGAATATTAAAAAAGATTAAGGCAGCTGGGCATTTCTTTTGGGTTGTGTTACTTAGCTGCTAATGAACCTTTGAAAATAGCCCAAGAACTCTAGAACTATTCTGCTTATCTTTAAACACTGAACTGCAACACCTAAGCTAGCTGCCTACTCACTCCAGATTCCCTCTATAATCAATGAATACAGCTGGTCTAAGATGAGGCTGCATTACTCACTGGAGGATCCTGTCTTATTTCAGAGTAGAGAAGGAATATGTGTAATTAAATACCCTCTTTATTTTTTCCATTTTTTTTTTTAAACCAGCTTCTCTTGTATGCTTTTAAAGTCTGCAGGTCATTATTCTTTCAGACACTCATTCTGGCATATTGATGAGCTTGTTTTCCATTGAGAAACAGCTTTCTCGGGGATTCATTAATTTCTGAGGTGGAGAATTAAACTATTCTTGTTAAAGAGGGAGAAAAAGATAGAAATACTTATATGAATATAGTTTTATAATGTATTGGTTTTATGTGGCAAGGTTTTGGTAGCGGGGGGGGGTTACAGGGGTGGCTCCTGTAAGAAGCTGCTGGAAGCTTCCCCTGTGTTCGAGAGAGAGCGAGCCTATACCAGTTGGCTCTAAGACGGACCTGCCGCCGGCCAAGGCCGAGCCAATCAGTGATAGTGGTAACGCCTCTGTGATAACATTTTTAAGAAGGAAAAAAAAGTTGGGACGCGGAAAACAGCCACCGGAGAGAGGAGTGAGAACATGTAAGAGAAACAAGCCTGCGGACACCAAGGTCAGTGCAGAAGGAGGGGGAGGAGATGCTCCAGGCGCCGGAGCGAAGATTCCCCTGCAGCCCGTGGTGAAGACCCTGGTGAGGCAGGCTGTCCCCCTGCAGTCCAGGGAGGTCCATGGTGGGGCAGATATCCACCTGCAGCCCGTGGAGGACCCCACGCCGGAGCAGGTGGGTTCCTGAAGGAGGCTGTGACCCCGTGGGAACCCTGCGCTGGAGCAGGTTCCTGGCAGGACCTGCGGATCTGTGGAGAGAGGAGCCCACGGAGCAGGTTTTCTGGCAGGACTTGTGACCCCGTGGGGGACCCACGCTGGAGCAGTCTGTGCCTGAAGGACTGCACACCGTGGAAAGGACCCATGCTGGAGCAGTTCGTGAAGAACTGCAGCCCGTGGGAATGGCCCACGTTGGAGAAAGTTCGTGGAGGACTGTCTCCCGTGGGTGGGACCCCACGTTGGAGCAGGGGAAGAGTGTGACGAGCCCTCGCCCTGAGGAGGTGAAGCGGCAGAAAATAACATGTGATGACCGTAAACCCCATCCCTGTCCCCCTTGTGCCGCTGGGGGGGCTTGGTGGAGAAATCCGGGAGTGAAGTTGTGCCCGGGAAGAAGGGAGGGGTGGAGGGAAGGTGTTCTGAGATTTCGTTTTATTTCTCATTTACCTTACTCTGGCTGATTTGTAATAAAAAGTGAGCTAATTTTCCCTAAGCTGAGTCTGTTTTGCCCGTGATGGTAATTAGTGAATGATCTCTCCTGTCCTTATCTCGACCCGCAAGTTTTTGTTATATTTTCTCTCCCCTGTCCAGCTGAGGATGGGGGAGTGATAGAACGGCTTTGGTGGGCGCCTGGCGTCCAGCCAGGGTCAACCCATCACAGTCTTTTTGGTGGAGAATGCGGGCAGTGTGAGGAATTTGAGATAAGGATAGTAATTGAGAGAGCTAACGGGCAAAACATGGACTGAACGCAGCTAGAGAGTTAAGAGCTGCTTGATGAGTGGGGAAATTTTATTGTTGTAATTGTGGTGAAGGGACAAGGGGTGGAATGTGTGTAAATTGTCCACTTTTTGTCGGTTTTGTGATGATATTATTTTGATTTTGGTGTGGGGAATTCTTTTTGTTAATGTGAGTGAAGATTTTGTGTGATGAATGTAGATTTTAATGATATTTCTTAAAAATGTGATACACAGAGGCGAGGGGTGGAATGTATTGGTTTTATGTGGCAAGGTTTTGGTAGCGGGGGGGGGTTACAGGGGTGGCTCCTGTAAGAAGCTGCTGGAAGCTTCCCCTGTGTTCGAGAGAGAGCGAGCCTATACCAGCTGGCTCTAAGACGGACCTGCCGCCGGCCAAGGCCGAGCCAATCAGTGATAGTGGTAACGCCTCTGTGATAACATTTTTAAGAAGGAAAAAAAAGTTGGGACGCGGAAAACAGCCACCGGAGAGAGGAGTGAGAACATGTAAGAGAAACAAGCCTGCGGACACCAAGGTCAGTGCAGAAGGAGGGGGAGGAGATGCTCCAGGCGCCGGAGCGAAGATTCCCCTGCAGCCCGTGGTGAAGACCCTGGTGAGGCAGGCTGTCCCCCTGCAGTCCAGGGAGGTCCATGGTGGGGCAGATATCCACCTGCAGCCCGTGGAGGACCCCACGCCGGAGCAGGTGGGTTCCTGAAGGAGGCTGTGACCCCGTGGGAACCCTGCGCTGGAGCAGGTTCCTGGCAGGACCTGCGGATCTGTGGAGAGAGGAGCCCACGGAGCAGGTTTTCTGGCAGGACTTGTGACCCCGTGGGGGACCCACGCTGGAGCAGTCTGTGCCTGAAGGACTGCACACCGTGGAAAGGACCCATGCTGGAGCAGTTCGTGAAGAACTGCAGCCCGTGGGAATGGCCCACGTTGGAGAAAGTTCGTGGAGGACTGTCTCCCGTGGGTGGGACCCCACGTTGGAGCAGGGGAAGAGTGTGACGAGCCCTCGCCCTGAGGAGGTGAAGCGGCAGAAAATAACATGTGATGACCGTAAACCCCATCCCTGTCCCCCTTGTGCCGCTGGGGGGGCTTGGTGGAGAAATCCGGGAGTGAAGTTGTGCCCGGGAAGAAGGGAGGGGTGGAGGGAAGGTGTTCTGAGATTTCGTTTTATTTCTCATTTACCTTACTCTGGCTGATTTGTAATAAAAAGTGAGCTAATTTTCCCTAAGCTGAGTCTGTTTTGCCCGTGATGGTAATTAGTGAATGATCTCTCCTGTCCTTATCTCGACCCGCAAGTTTTTGTTATATTTTCTCTCCCCTGTCCAGCTGAGGATGGGGGAGTGATAGAACGGCTTTGGTGGGCGCCTGGCGTCCAGCCAGGGTCAACCCATCACATATAACATATCCATAACAGTTCTATTATCATTTTTAAGTATCTACTGTGGTGCAGCAAATAAAATATTTTTATTTCTTCATAGACAGTAATTTCTGATGCAGAAGATACAGACTCATTTATAACTGCATGTACAATGGTGATAATTCCAGCTGGTTTATACAACTGGATTCTTTCTGCCTAGAGCGCTCAAAAAAACCCTCTGTATTTCAATTCAGGCTGTTAATCCTTATAGTTCTCAGTCCTTCATGTTAAAACAGGCAGCAGGAGAGATTTTCTAACACAGTAAAATGCATCAAAAGCTTGTCTTCCCCGTAAGTAGCCAGTGACTGTCGGTCCATTGTGCATAGTCTCACAGTAGCCAGTGAGACTTTGAAAATGGGGTACTTTCATGACAGAACGTATCAGCAGGGTGAATGGAAGACAGTTAAGTTTTGTGAGAGTAGGAGAAAGCTCATTTTCGTCTGGCGTTTGCCATCCGTTCATGGCCTCAGTTCAGTATGGACAAATTCCTACCTTTAACAACATGATTTTGGCTTGGAGAATTGAACAGATTATTGATGTGCCCAAAATGTTCATGTGAAAGCACTTTACAAAATCAAGCCAAAATGAAAGTTTTACAAAAGCTTTTCTTCTTCCTTGCTCTTACAAGTCATTATTTACAGATACTATTACAGTAGCAGGGACCAGCAACAGCCATCTCTGCCTTTGTCACTGCAAGCTCTTGCTACATATTATTAGCAGCTACATAAACCAACCCAGCTGGAAATCGGAGCTGGAGAAGGATATACTTGCTTAGTAACTTGAGTTTCTTTTAGAAAGTACATAAATCCTGTGCACTGATACCTGCACTGACTTCTCTTTGGTTTCCAGATAAATTCTTAGGCAGTGTTTTTAAGATCAGATCCATAATGAGCCAAACCAAATTACATTCTCCTGACTTTTGGCCAGTGCAGAGAATACTGAAACCAACCTCATGCACATCCACAAAATCCCGTATGGACCGCTGATGCCACGTTGCTGTGATTTGTTACATTTACAAAAAGTGTCTGATAATAATTGTGGGGTTTTATTTTAGGTGATTTAAAAAGGCATCAAAACTTCTTAGGCTAGATCCTTCTTTTGTTCACAGTAAGAAAAATTCCAGGGCAAGTTATAGGAGTTATCATGTTGGCTTTCAAAATCTGAGTACTCTGCAGTTACTTTTGCCAAATGAGGGCTCCAGAGAATGATTTTTTTAAATGTCTAGCATAGAAAATATGTTATATAGTAAGTAAGTAACCTTCAGGGACTTTGTGGTTGAACTTAGAAAATGTGTAACTAGCATGTTTGCACCTGGTGGGGTTTCTCAGAAAGTTTTATGGAAATAGGTTGTGTCTCTTAGTGTGGTGTTTCCTTGAGTTCTGTTTTATTTAGCTGTCTTGTTTATTTTCCTGGATTCCTAATGGATAGCACAGAACTCCTCAAAAAAAAAAAAAAAAGGAAAAACATATTAAAAAGGCAGAAATGGAATTACTTAATCCTTTTGCTTACTTGACAAATACACAGTATGAATGAGAATGAAGCAGGTTAAAAACCCCACATGAAAACAGTAATTGAGATTAAGGAAATTCTGGAGATAAATATATTTTGAGTTATTCAACAAAGAATGCCATATATCTCTGAATATTAATAATAGTGGAGACAAAGTGCAGTGCTGAGGATCTTTGAAAGGTCACAGGTAAAACTTAAATTGCATCTATAATGTAAATTTTTACATATTGATTGCTGAAATTTTGGCAGAAAGGTCTTCAGAACTGATGGGTCTACAAAATCAGCCTTAAATTAAAAGGGAAAAGTACATTTGCACCTCTTCAGTTGTCATGTAATTGCTCACCAATATGAAAAAGGGCTTATAGTTTTTGCCATAATTGATTGAACATTCACCTGCCAGCTGTAGTAAATCAGTTAAAAATCCAGATTGGTGTAACTCCTGAGATCTAGATGAGAACAAAAATCATCTATCTAAACAACCTCTTGATAATGGGATCCAAACCCTATGGCCATTTTTTCAGTTCACTAGGTTCCTAGCAAAACCTCTGTATCCAGTGAAACTACTGAAAATCTCAGCCCATCTCACTTCGCCCATGTGTTTCTGAAAGAGATAAATGAAATAGATTCAGTGACTTTGTAATGAATTTTGAAAGTAGTTGTCAGTATTCTCTGTATTAAAATTTCCACTTATATTCAAAAGCAGTGGACAGCTTTTCCTTGTTACTTTTCAAGTAACAGTGAAAAAATACTCTGCAGTGGCACACTGCTGTTTTAGAGTCTTTTATAAAACACAAAACTTTAAGATGCAAGCTAAATGACATGAAGTTGCTCATTAAAAAATTATTATCATATACTGACAATTTTACTAATGTAAATATTTTAATGATTTCTCTTGGAACTTCTTCATTTTCATATTTCTTTAGTAGGAGTTATGATGCAATTTAATTTTCCTGTACTAACACACTAAAGAACATACAGAGTTTTAACAGTATCTATGTCAATTCTGCAGAACTCAATAAATTCCATTATTTCAACATAACAAAATAATGACTTAAGGACATTTTAAATGTCTTCACGTATTGATTCATTAATCTTTCTTACAAAATATTCTTGAGGACTGCCACCAAAAAAACCCTCAAAACAACAAAAAAGTGAAAGCGTGTGTGTATGAGAGAGAGAGGCTGTGTTTGGATTTGCTGTATAGGGGATATCTCTGCAAAATACTCTCTTCCTCCCCCCCCCGCCTTTCCTATAAAATCAAATGTTTTGCCCTTTTCCAAATTAATAAATGTTTCCCTTAGGACTCCTAACATAACCCTGGAAAGCTCCTTCTACACAGAATAAAGTATTATGAGAGCTGTCCATCAATTGCATTATGATTTATAACTAAAAGTTTGTGTTCTCTATGTCTGAATAGGAAATCTAACTCAAAGTGCCCTTGTCATTGGAACTCTAAATTAGCTTATGTGTCATGAGTAGCGAAAGCAAAAAAACCAGACACATAAATAATTGTATTTTCTATCATTGTTAAATAACAATGAATCATGTCTAATTAAAAAAATCATAAACAAACCTAAAAATATTTCTGTGCATTAGTACTGGAATAAACTGATGTCAGAGAGGGTTGTCTCAGCATTTTGAAAAGCAGGTTTGGCATAAAGTGCTCGTTGAAGCTTACAATCTCTGTTCTCTGAGAAATGCTTATATTTGAATGTCTGATTTAATTTTATGAAACCAATTTATGCAACTGTTCTGGAAACATCATGGTGTGCTCTGTTTCCAAAAATTAATATCTACCCAAGGATACCAGGAACTTCCAAATTCCTGGATCCTTTGGGCTGCCTAATTCCAACTATACTGGGGTTCAGGTGCAGCAAGTTCTGGTCCAGAGGCTGGCAAGGGGGAAGTGAGAATTGCTGCTGTTAGAAGTTGATGTGCTTCTCGCCTGCTTCATTTATGCACACAATTGCATAGGACTCTTCTAAGAGACTGGTCCCAATGTGGGCATTAAATTTTACCCTAACAAGAAGTCAGTACTAGAGGCAAGTTTTGAAACTCAATACTTCTGTAAGATGATGTGCAACTGCTGCCTCATGTGCAACAGGCTTGCAGGATCCATAACCTGCCTCCTGCAGTGGTATAGAGGATTCTTCTTTTATCATGATTAAGAAATTTCTTCCTTGTCGAGGCCTCTCTAATAATTCTACAGTTAAATTCAGCTTATCAGCAAGCTGTCACACCTCTTGCTGACTTGGAGTGATCGGCACTTTTGTCATAGCTGAATTGGAATTCAGTCCATTTTTCTCAATAAAGTTGTGAGCACTTAGCAGGAGAAGCATTACACTAAATACAGGAACTGTGGAAAGCCATTGTCGGTTACTTGATATTAATTTATGTTTGTGAAGTGCAGAGTCCTCCACAGTGTTAATACGTGTTGCACAGTGTTGTTTTGGTAGGATTCAAGCCTCTCTTTGCAGTCAGTGATACTGCTGAAAAGAGAACCTGTTGATGTCTCATTAGCTAGTATTTGATTGCCAAACCACTTTATACTTGTTTCTGTCAAGTTTGGGGCAGGCTGAAGTGACTTTATTATAAAAAGAACCATTGTCCCTCAAGCTAGTCTATCACTATAAATTATACAACTAGACTAAACCCCATACAGGCTGATATCATGCTTTTTAAAATAGGTGCAGATTTTCTAAATAATAGTCCTTTTCCATAACAGTATTTGAAAATCTCAAGGCAAGTAAATAACTGACTGCCTACAACAAGAACTAATGCTGGCAAACCTTTGCTTTGTTGAGAAGAATAGAAGGAACAATTGGTGTGAGTCAGTGGATTGTTGTTGCAGGCTGCATAGCAAGTACTTAGTGAAATACGAGTGGGCTGCAGAATGAACAGGTTAAGAAATTGTACTTATATGGAGTTTATTCTTTTTAAATTTCAGTCTGAATTAAAATGACAACTTGACTTTTCTAGAGTTCATGGGAATTTCACTGTTGATAGTAAAATAATCTGGATTCCAGCCTTTCTTTCTGTGATCTATTAACAGATTAAAAAAAAAAAAGAAATATGGTTGTTGTTACATTGCCATTTTTAGATCTCATTTCTTAATATACATCCAGCATTTTTGTTACTGGTTGTAACTTACTACTTCAGGATTAATTGACAACATCCAAGATTATTTTTAGGATGAATACACGTGAAAAAACAAGCAAGCATGCATGTTATATCAAGGAAATATTTATCTTAAAAAAAAAAAAAAAAAAAAAAAGAAAGAAGAAGTCAAACAGAAATGCCTAATACTACATGCTATGATTTGTTTCTGAAGGAGTACTTACTGTTTCTAAGTGTAACTAAACCCCATCGGATACTGTGAAATTTGAATGTACTGTAACAAAAGTATACCTGTCCAGTGCTTGAACACACCAAGGCCCCTTTTCTACCTTGAGAGGACTCTCAAATCTACCAGCCACATGAGGGAAGCAAAGACCGAAACTCTTAAAGAGAGGGTTGCACAAGCCATTGACAAAACTAAGCATGCCAGACTGGCTTTTTCATTCTTCCATTTCCCTTTGTCTTTTCCCAGCTAAATTTTAGGAAGGTCATGTCAGTGACAGTGGAAAGTCTGTCACTGCAGTCTTTTAGAAATAACTGGACAAACCTCTGATGGTACATACTTGATGGCACGCTCTTGCCATGAGGAAGGTTAAATGGCTTTCAACGGGCATTTCCAACATTAATTTGTAATCCCAAACCAGATTGGTAAAGCCTGTTTTCTCCACACTGTGGATGAGAGAAACTGAATCATGGCATAAAACCCAAAACTCTTCTCCTTTGTTCCTAAGGTGCAGAATTTGGAAAGTTTTCCTGTGGTGCACTGCTTTAGCAGTATTTCTTCTTTTGAGTAGTACACTTTGCTGTTCACATTCACACCTTTTTTCTGCCACATTGATTACAAAGAATCTGAATACCATGATCTTTATTATTAAGTTTCAATTCTCTATAAATTCCACAAATGGAAACTTTATGTAATCTGAGCCAAGAGAACCCCCAACTATATAATGCCTTTTCAGCACAAACATTTCAGGTTTCTATATGTTCACTTTCTAGTGTTCATGCTTGTCAGACAATAAACTTAAAAAGAAATAGAAGTGCATAAAATTTAGATGAATAAGCATGAATGACCTGCAGCCCTCTCGGCTTGTACTAAACAGAAAATTTCACAACTAAACACAGTGAAATGAGTCAAAATTTATGTCAAAACTGAGTCAAGTTCCTCTAAAATGTAAAACTTTTGTTGTAAATTAAAATTCTAAGACCTGCAAGCTGTATGTTTTGATATGTCACTGGTGCTATGCAGCTGTTGTCAGAAAGTTGATGAAATTCCCATGCTTCAAGCTTCTTCACTCAGTTGTCAACCAGTATAGTGCCATTTTCTGAAACCTTATTGCTGACAAATATGAACATTACCTGAGCCATTAATATTTGTAGTAGGAGAATCTGAGCTTTTCCAGGAATGAAACTTGGTCATATATCACATAGAGCAAGAAACCAATCATGGTGGTGACCATAGTCTTCCATTGTTATCCTGGTAGAGATAAGTTGGGCATCATTACTTTTATTATTCTTGTTAATGCTAATATAAACTTTTTACCGAGTGACTGTAACGCTGATGCTCAAACAGAACAAGTAGAGATGACTGGTAGATATCTCTCTTCCATAGTACCCCTGTCCTACCCATTAACTCCTAGCCCCCATTACTCATAACCAGAACGCAGCCTTTCAAGCAGATAGCAATGTGGGGTTTTGCATACACTAGTGTTGCCTTGAACATGCTGGGAGATTATGAGTTCTCCTTAGCTGCTCTGTTGAGTGAGGGAATCAAATCCTTGCAGCAAAGGACTCCTTTTGTGTTTACTATATGTAAGGGCCATATACCATCTCCCAAACTGCATTCCATGCTTTTTTTTTTTTTTTTTGTATGGGAAAGGACTGCATGGCTGTCATACCTCGTTTGAGGCATAAGCATATATGTGACCTGTCTCAAAGACAAAAGCACAGATTGCTCAGCAGCAGCTGGTGTTTTTGAGATGTGTAGTCCATATGCGTATTTGTGTTCTGCTTGCCTTTCTTCCCTCTAACAAAGCCATCTTCAGCTGTTTCTCAGAACAAATAAAATAGCTGCAAACATTCTTCCTCTAATACAGAGCATATCACACAAGAGGGGGGGAGGCAAAGGCTAGAGCATACCTGACACAGTTAGAGCAAAAGAGGATCTCAATGCCTGTGTGTAGTAGCATGAGTATACTACGCCACAAAAAAGTTATGATAAGGAGCATATCGATTGTGCATCAAGATTTGTAATGATTGCAGGTCTATTGTGAATGCTTCATCAGACTGTTGCAAAAATGTGAGTTAGTGGACAGACAAGAATTTAACTGCATATTTTGGGGTGTAGAGGTTGTACCCCAGACAGAATGATTTCATGATCCCCTTTAAGTGATCGAGTACCAGCACATATGAGTAATCCTACTTTTGCTTCAGAACAGAACAACAGAATAGTAATTCAGGATATTAGTGGGCATCTTTTATAGAAATCATGAGTTATCAGTGCCCATAGTTCAAAAGAAGCTCTGGTACGTAAATTATCCATTGTCCAGTTTGCTGTAAAAGTAGAAATTATTCTAGAGAGGATGCTTTAAATAAGTTAGTGAAATAGACTGAACCTTAGGTCTGGAAGATGAAACTAACTCTAGCTATACATTAGTCCCAGATTTGTGTTTATTTTCCAACCCATTTGCATGCCATTAGCATAATTTCTTAGCAGTATAACATTTTTCAGTCAGTCATGCTGACTCAGGCAGTCATGCATTGTAGGCTGTAAGAGATGTTGTGCCTGACTTGTGTGAAAATACACGGTGATAGATTTCTTCATGGTGCTAACAGAAGCTTTAAGCCAGCAAAGGCTTTGAAGCCTTTCCAAATTCCTTCTTATTCCTTTTCACCTGATTTTCACAAGGCAGCATAGTTATGCTTTGGACAGAGGTGGTCTCCACCACAGAATCGTTGACTTTGCACCATCTTAGCAAACGAAGCAATCTCAATCTAAGTCTTTACACTGGAATGATTAATCCTAATAATATTTCCGGATCACTGATGAAATAATTTCCCTAAGTTCCTTCAGATGCTTAGAAATCAGTGTATTGAAATGTATTGATCATTTAAAAAAAATCACTTCAGCCAATTTTCAATATTTATTAAAAATGCTCAGCATTTGATATTAAAATTTAATAATTTAGAATGAAAATGTTACCAAATTTGATTAAATACACTTTTAAAATAACTTCTTGATGACTGGGGGAAAGAAAAATTAACAAACTGTTTAAATACAATGTGATAAAGGAAATTAGACATAACCACATCCAGATGAGTAAAGTTATTTCCTGTGTATTCCCAGATGTACCAGCCTGACTGCAGAGTGAAAAAAAAAAAGTAGTTTCAAGGTAAGAAACCTGGGGTAGGAAAAAGTGATTTTATTGTCTTGATAGGCAATATTCTTTGAAATTTTCATTAGCTTTTTCTGGTTTTAATGGGATTTAATTTGAAAGATGTTGATGTGTACTACAAAAAAAATAAAATTGTCAATTTTTCCTAATATGATGTACCTCATTTATTTCAGTGGCTTCCCTTTACTTCTGTTTGTCCTGTGATTCATGCTAAAACTTTCTGAAATCCTTTAAAGCCATACTTGAGTAAGTTCATAGATATTTTAAACACATTTCCTGTTGAAAGTATATTTCCTGTTCCAGTGCCTAGAGATGCCAGTGTAGACTGCTGTACTTTTGTATAATTTTAGAATGAAATCTCATAAATAATAATTAACATAATAAAATATATGTTTTCAGTGAAAACTTGTTCTGTACCCCAGAACAGACTTTGCAACTCAAAATAACCATTATTTCCATACATAAGGCTTGTGTCAGTGTAAATCAGGAGTGTCTCTACTAGAGTTCGTGGTGTTTCATTACTGTAAAACTTCTATGAAATCCAACGTCAAGCATTCAAAAAACATCATATGACAAAATGGTGTAAGTAAAAAAAAAAAGATTGTCAAGTTTTATTGTTCAAAAATATTAGTATCCAGATGCCCTGTCACATACAGGGAAAACAGTGTTCTGATATCTCATTAAAAATTGCTTACTGTTTTCCCATGGATTTTTCATGAAGATATATTTTTTCCTCCTAATTTTTACTTCTCAAGCTTTTAGTGTCTGAGCATTGCAGGAGGAAGACAGGAAACAGTTTACTCTGCATATTTTTAAAAATGATTACCTGCAGTAGGCGCTTTTACAAGTGCTTCTCAAGCTATAGATAGAAAATAGAACAAAATTCTTCAGTTATGTTAAATATTGCTGATTCAGCATGTGCAAGCACAGACAAAATGACCAGGTATTGAGCACTTACTTAGAAAAAAGCTTTTTGACTTTCCTTCATTGGATGGTTACAGAAAGCAACTCTAGGCCAGAAAAAAAGTCAAACCGGTACTACAGGGTTAGCTGTTGGACCAGATACGTAACTTTTCTGTATGCTTCAGAAAGTTGAGTCAGAGCAGCCAATTTATTAGCCAGACACTGAGCCAGGTCAGCATGTACCTGACCAGATCTCGTTGGAGTATCTTGAGTCCCAGTCTTAAGGAACCTTTGAAGTCCAGCCTGCATTTATTCTTGATTGATCAAGCCTCATCATCCTGTCAAAGGAAGAGGAGGTCCTGGAAGGAATACATGAAGGAAGGTTCATTCTTTCTTAAGGCAGGAAAGAGGATTTTTGTTCAGAACCTGTAAAAGATGCAGGATTAGCAGTGAGAGAAGGACCCAGACAGCAGAGTGCCTTGCTTGCAAGCTCAACCTTTCCTATGGAGCATGTTGATTGTGTTTTCTGGATTTGGCTTAATAAATCCTGTACCCTTTTGCACACAATTTTTACGTGGCTTCAGCAGATGGTGTGAGGAACACAACAGCAGCCTCAATATGCTCTTGGGAGAAGCAAGATGCTTATTTGCTGTAACCTTTGGAGGGCATTTAAACTGGGGCTCTTAAATTTTGTGCTTTTGCATGCTTTTAACTGCTGAGCTACTGCATAGGAGGGAGGGAGTTTCTTGTCATTTAGCAAGGTTAGTTTTTTCTTTTGTTTTGATTGATTTCTGCAAGTGACTTCTGCAGCCTGTATGATATGCTAGGCCTGTTATACATGGGATTGCCATTGACAATTTAGAAGAGGGAGGATTTCCTTCTGCATTTCAGCAGGATGTAGATGTGTTACTAAGCACTGTTCGAGACTGAGGCAGTTCAGCAAATGTAAGCAGGAAGAGGCATAGAGAGGGTTTTCAGGATTATGCTAAATTCTGATTTGTTCTGCTGCTGGCTTTCTACCTTAACCAAAAATTTGCCATAGAAAAGTTATCATGGTTAGTGAAGAAAACCTGTGTACAGCTTCTCCTCCAAGAACCTGGCACACTGCCTTGGGAGGAGAAGTACCCTTTAGAGCATGTTTTCAATTGTGTGTACATGAGGCCATGCATGGTATATAGGTGTCTGTGAGAATGTTTCAGATTACTTGTCCTTCATCACACCTTTGGAGGCTGTACTGGGTCTGGCTGGGATGGCGTTAGCTTTCTTCATAGCAACCCTTTGCATTTGTGACAAACAGCAGTAATAACACACAATGTTTTGGCTGTCGCTGAGCAGTCAAGGCTTTATTTTTCCCCACTCTGCCACTCCAGCAAGTAGGTTTGGGGTGCACAAGACATCGGGAGAGGGGACACAGCTGGGACAGCTGATTCCAACTGACCAAAGGGATATCCCATACCATATGGCGTCATGCTGAGCAATGAAACTTGGGGGGAGGGTTTTTCTTGGGAGGTAGTCATTAGTTGGAGACTGGCTGAGCATCAGTCTACCTGTAGGAGGTGGGGAGCCCATCACTTGGTTTTGGTTTTGGTTTTTCTTTCCCCTTTCTCTTTTCTTCACTTATTAAACCGTCTTTACCTTGACCCATGAGTTATCTGACTTCTGCTCCTCCTATGCTGTCCCCCATCCTCCGGGGGTGGGGAGTGAGCGAGTGGCTGTGTGGTGCTCAGCTGCTGCCTGGGGCCAACCCACCACAGAGGCTTCGGCACATGCAGAAAAGGCGGCAGATTTCTGAGTTCCTGAATACAGACAAAGCAATAAGCATGATGGAGCCTAGTTCAGCTCAGAGACTTCTAACAAAATGGAGGGACCAGTCGTGGCTCACAACATTTTATCATCTGTTTCGTGTTATGTTGTTTCATTTAATCCTGCAGTGCTTTAGTGCAAATGCATAAATGGTCTCTGAGTTACAGGTCAGAAGTGGTGTACTGTTTCTAGGGAGGCCATTCTGTCCTGCGGTCCTTTACAGACCGTTTCAATGAGAAGAATGGTCCCATTTAGCTCTTCCTATGTACTTAAGCTTCCTCTGCTGCTTAGTGTTTGAAACAGGGTTTTCACTCTGCTCATGACAACAGTTTTCTAGAGCTATTACCTAGATGAGTTGTCAAATCAATATGCTCTTTCATAAAATCTGAGCTGTGGCAGGGCATTCTCCTCTCCATAACCACTTTTTGAGTTTACTTACCATTCTGTCTTGACTACATATGATATTAGGTACTTCCAGTCACATCATCTGGACCAAGCTCAACAACTAAAGTATGTGATCTGAAATCATTTAATTTAAGTCACTACAATTGCAATTATAAAAATTAATCCTTGAAAGTAAAATAAAGCACTTTTACCAATTGTGGAACAGCATTACTAAAAGCGATAATCATTCATTGGTGAGGTAAATTCAGCAAACCTGAAAAAAACCCTGTATTTCTATCCTCAGATTTCTCCTTTTAAGAACTGAAGAGTAATATCTTGCTGTACTGCATTTGAAACATTTGTATGTATTTCGTCATTGCCAAATCTCCCATAGTTTCAGAGAATATATATTTTCATAATTTAAGACAAAGAAATAAAATTGAGCTAAGAAATGTTATTGTTATTTATATATACAAATGAATGCTAAATACAAATAGCAGATAAAAGAGGACATAACAATTCCAGAGTCCTTCGCCTCCTTCTCTTTATATCTCCTTCCCTTCACAGAAAGCAGGTATGTATGTGAGTTACATACTGTAGAAGAATGGGAGAAAATATACTGAAAGTTTTGATATTGTGATTAGTTTTTTCCTTATTAAGTTCATAGTCTGATTTCTGCTGATGTCAGTCTGCAGAACATTAAGTTGATGTTTGCTCATTCTGAAACATCTTATGTAAACCCAAACTACAATTCTGCCCCTGTACTACTGTGTCATATATTTTTTTGGTCAGGCATTTCCACCATAAAGTTCAGCTGTAATCAGATATGCAGCAAGACCCATAACTGGAAGAGTAATGAATGCACAGGGGGATAAAGACCAAACTTCAAAGTAACCTGAAAGGGCTAAAGCAGCAGGGGTTGAAGGCAATGGGAGCATTCTGAATAATATTAACTGTATTGCCCTGACTTCACTGACTACAGAGAGAAAAAGAAGAACTCCAAGGACACAATTAAAAATGTAACTATTTACTGCAGGCATGTGACCAAATAATATAAGACATTCTGTTAAGGCGTATTTATTTTTTCATGTCTCCTAATATGATTCCATTTCCTCCCCATACACCTTCATAGCTTCAGAGAAAGAAGGGTATTAATTTATGCTTCTTGAATTATCCTTTCTGACAGAGGCATATAGTAGAAAAACATGCATTTGACTAGTAAATGCACAATATTCAACATGTGAGAACAATAAATCACCTCTAACATTACAACACATAGCAGGGGAGCAGTAGGCTGCGCTTCTGAATGCTGGACTAACAGTGGCCACTCATCCAGCCAGCCAGTCACTGCATTCCCCCTTCTCTGTCTTCATGTGTTCTCAGGACACAGGGAAGTAACCAGGACAGCTAATGAAGCGAAATGCATGCAAAAGATGGCATGTATTGTAGAGGTTATCATCTTTACACAGTAATGAAATATTAAAAATATAGACTAAGCTGAACTGTACCATCATCACTGACAGCTACCAGTGGTAGTGTCCCTCTTTTAAAGACAAAAGTGTGTTAGTAAGTACTATATAAAGGTGTGCAGAATTGAGGGAAATATGACAATTACAATAGTTAAAATCTGAAGGAAATCATAAAATATGCATGCATATATGCATGTGATACGTAATAAAAAAGAAAGAACTGGCTTTATCTATGCAATTTGAAAAATTAGAACTGAAGGAATGGTGATTTGAGGATCAATTAAAATTTACAATAAATTCATAATAAGAAAATAAGATTGGTCAAACTGGGGTAGTAATCCTCTCCAGCATTGCCATAAGCTGATATCCCAGCAAAACCTATAGGAACAGACCAGGTTATGTGGCTCCCCCAGATGCTAATCAAGCACTATTCAGGGACTCCCTGAGCCAGATGTGATTCCTCTGTATTAAGCAACTCACAATTATTAGTTTTTCATGAATTTGTCCAGCCTCCTTTTCAACCTATGTAAACTCTAAGCCTCCATGTCTATCACCTCAGCTACTCATCATGTGAAGAACCACCTCCAGTTTTTGTATTTTCATCCTGACTCCTGCTAGTTTCATATGATGACCCTTACTTCTTGTACTGGAAGTGACAGTAAATAATTTATCCCTCTCCAGACTATCCACATTGCTAGTAATTTTACAGATTGCTATCCTATTCCTCCACTCCTCCCTGAGCTGTCTCTCTAAAACAAGTCATACTTACTATGCATGTGTAGTGACATCCCTAATGCCATTGATTTTACTAGAGGACAGGAGCCTAAGCAGACAGGATGAATTTAGCATAAGTCACAGAATAGCTGAGGTTAGAAGAAACCTCTGGAGATCATCTAGTCCAACCTCCCTGCTTACAGCATGGTCAGTTAGAGAAGGATGCTCAGGACAAATCTAGTTGGGTTTTGAATTTCTCCAAGGACTGATACACCACAACTTCTCTGGGCAACATGATCCACTGCTTGACATCCTGACATTAAAGAAGTTTTTTTTCTTACATTTTATGGAATTTTCTGCATTTCAATTTGTGCCCATTGCCTCTTGTCCTGTCACCGGGCACCGCTAAGAAAAGTCTGGCTCCATCTTCTTTACTTCCGTCCATCAGGTATTTATACACATTGACAAGACACCCCTGAGCCCTAAGAAGTATTTTGACTGGGACCACAGCAATGAAAATAAGATAGAAAAAAATATCTGGGGATTTTAGTTGCAAACTAAAGTTGAATAAAGGAAGTTTAAATAAATAGAACATTAAAAAAACAACCGAACAGTAACTTATCTTAGTTTTCTCAAAATAGCAACTGTTGCTCATGTTCTGATGACTTATCTGGTTCTTGATTTAAATAAGAAGAGAAAAGGAATCAGGTTATTATAGATTTGCCATCAAGAGAAGGTTGTGAAGGGGTGTACTATAAACTTTGATTTTCATTCACACTTAAATGTCATCTCGGTAGTGTTATTATTAGGGGTCATATTTCATTATTTGTTTTCATCAAGATTTGTAAAGCTCAAAAATATTTCTATACACACAAGATTTGAATGTCTATGTTAATAATAATAATAATAAAACTAATAAAATAACTGCAAAGAATTTACAAACCTAAATCTCAGCAAGTATAATCCAGTCATTAATGTCATATGAAATGCCTGTAACCCAGTGGATTATTATATTTTCTTCTTGTATTCATTTAATAGAGATTTGTTATTTCATAGCAACACAGTCTTAAGAACTCTTTCATAACAACAATCAAGGTAAATCTAAAATGAATATAGCACCTGCTGAATCACATTGTTTACTGTTGTGAAGGATCAGTTGTATTTATGTGGATATGGACATCTTATTCTTTAGGCAAGAATATTTTCAAGGTAGTCTCTAGAATAATATTGTCAGTAATCTGTCGAATCATTCATTGCTTTTTGCTCCATAATGAACTCTGCTTCCACAACCTAGAGTAAATCCTTAGTACCTGTGATTTTATTTTGAACAGCAAAATTCAGAGCAAATTTATAAAATAAGTAAAAACCATGAAAGTATAAAATATTTAAACATATCTTTGCGCAAGAGATATCATCTACTGTTGGTGCTTTTCAAATCCTTGCTATTTGACTCACTGACAATATTGCAAAGTTGCTTTTCAAGAATAACAGCATTTTCAGATTTGTGTGGTAGCATTCTTAAATCCAAATATTAGCAATCTTTTATGTTCTGACCCCACAGAGAGATTGTCTGAACTTTCCTAACCAGTGGCATTTTCAGCTTTCTTGGGAGGGCGGGGAAGACTTTTTCCTTCTTCCCTGAAAGTCCTTTCAAATGTTCTGTTACAAATTTGTCTTCAGTTCTGTACATAAGCTTATCAGCTAGAATTCCTTAGATATTTCCCTTCTTAGCTGAATGCTTTACATTCAGACTTTTATTTCAGCACCACTAGTGCATGTCATAATTATTTAAGTTAAAATGTGGATTTGTTTTGTGCCAGTGAAATGTCTCAATGCCTTCATGTGCAGAAGGCATTTTACAGAATGTCTTGTGATTTGCTGGGGGCGGGGGGGGGGGGCACTGTTGGGACATTTAAGATGATACTAGACATTTGTGCACCAGTATGTTATGTTTGGAAATTTAAACAAAAGTATTTCTCTCAATTCTATCCCTTCTGTGTCTTTTAAGCATTATCTTAGCTTCCTGTCGCTCTGGGAGAATTTGAGGTTTGTGGCTCTTTCCACAATCGACAGAAAGACAGGCATCCACTTTAACATCTTGATTTTGCAAGGGTTTGTAGAGACTTTTTGAAGATATAGTGCTTAAACTGAAATAGTTATCTGATAGAATTTACAAGTGCACAGGGGTTCCTTAATCCCATTGACTTTTTGTCATCTCAGATGCCTTGACGTATTTTAAATCTTGTAAATGTCACAGTTGTCGGATTACCTTTTAAAAAAATAAGGTGTTAAAAACCTGACAAGCGTCTCTTAAAAAGAGAGTGAGAGAACATGGAATTAAACTCAAATTTCCTGAATCCCAGGTTATGCATAAATGAAAAGCAATTCTTTTCCTTAGTTCTATAAAGCTGTTTACAAAAAATACCCCTGTTAAGATAAAATTGTTTGATCACTCTTTAAGAAAGGTCTTAAAATATTATAATTCTGATTTTTATAGGACAATTGCATTAGTAATTACATACCAATTTTTTTTTGTTTTAAATCTTCCTGGAGGTTTATTAATTATCTGATAGAAACATCTCAGTTACAAACCTCTTAAAGGTCAAAAATATGCATTTTATATTCAATTTGGTATTAATTTAACATAAACCAACTCACTCTCTAATGTGGATTTTGTGTAGCAGCATGTTTAAGACCACATTTCTGTCTACCCATTTTGGAAGTCAGGCTCCCATACAGACTGTCCTCCTTAGAGCAAATGGCAACCTATTCAAGACACCTAATGTTCACCCAGTATCCGCTACAAATACAACTTTCTCAGGAGCAAGCACGCCACATGATGTCAAAGAGTCAAACACTGCTCTCACTTATGTTGACTTTACTAGTGAAATACATGTAAAGGACTAATACAGTTACTAAGAGCAGAGTTTGGCTAAAGGATTGCACATCCGTAAGTGAGCAGTGTCAGACACTTATTGTAGCTGTGGCTGCAGGGTAGGAAGCATTGCTGTGTGTATGCTACATGAGGAAGTATTGCTAAGTACCTCCACAACTGTGAATTTTATATAATTAAACCTGTGTTGTAACTAGTAGCAAATATATAATTTTTTTTTTTTTCCAGAGCTCTGTTTTAGGCCCACTCTGCAGAATCAAGTTGCCTTTTCTGTGCTGGCAAGATGTGTGAAAATTAAAACCATCACCTTCCATGTGAAAACTTGCCATGCTGGCAAATGGGCCCTGCCACTCCATCTGCTTCCCTATCCTGTGAGAAGAGAGCTTTTGTTGGCTTAGTTTGTCTTTCAGGGAACATGGGATACCTTTGTTGATAGTGAAAAAAACCACAAACCTTTCTTGTTACCATATGCTGTCTTTTCCTCAGCACTCTGCTGGTAGAAGCTATGCTAATCGTGCTTTTAATGCAGCCCTGTCCAATTGTACCGAACGATCCAAAACTTATTTAAACTATACACCTTTTAAAGTGTCATTGGGAGATTAATTTACACAACTTTGAAATACCTTTACATTTCCCCAAGAGAGTAAAGGGAACTTTGCGTATGTTAATATCAGACTTGTGAGCTAAGTATATCTGATAGCTATTAATTATTCAATGCTACAGAAAGTAAGCTGTAGACCTGAGGTGAATAAAAGACTTCTGATTCATGAAAGACTTGGGCTGACCTTGCCAGTGCCATTAATCATGAGTAGAGCTCAGATATTCTATAGCACTGCAGAGATTTTAGAAGGAGAATATAAGGATATATGCACTTCAGGGGCCATAAACCATCGTCTTACAAAATGTCTATGCCTTAGATCATCAGAAAAAGTCACATGAAATAGTTTTACAGGAGAACTTCCATGGCAGAATGCCTTGCGTGTATCTGTACTTCTGTTACCTGCACAGCTACATTTACGCGTGGGTATGTACATAAAGTGTGGACAAACATACTGTTTTATATTTTTATTCTGCCTTTGTTAATATTTTGGCAAGAACAAAATTAATAAGGTTTCCATCCTCAAAAGCTTTTTAAAATGTTTGATGTGGGTTTGACAGTGAAATACAATGATATGCCAAACTGTAGCAGATGGTCAGTTGAAAAATAACTATCTCTATAACATGTATGCCTATAGCACCTACGGAGCAACAATCTAATTGCAAAGAAAAGTGATGTGGAGTTTTTTACATATACTTCTTTAGTGATACTTACAAGGGGAAAAAAAAAGTCTTGGTATTAAAAATACAATAATAGTCTTAAAAAAACCCTCTCCATTTTACGTTCTAGTAATAGTCTCATTTTAAAAGAAGAGGGGGAGCCAAGGGAAATTTCCTTCACATAAAGGAATAGCTGCTTTCACCTTTTTATTATTTTGGGAAAATGTAATATTTGCATGAACATTTAAAATATTCATTGATGTATGCTAAGAACTTTTCCTTTTTAATTTGGGCTTTACATCTTAAGAGTGAGCAATAGCATTTTAAGTTTAAATTTCCAGTGGAATTTTGGAAGAAGAAATATGACATCTTGACATACTGCTTTCTTCTTTTAAAAAACCAAACATAACCCACAAACACAACGTACACCCCCCCGCTTAGTTTTAGTCATTAGATATACTCCAGGAAGTGATCTCTTTTTTTGTTCTAAAAGAAGTCAGCATGTTGCTATTGCTTCTTGTCTTGAAGTTCTTGTCCAATTTACCATTCAGTTTTGTAACACCATCACAGCAGACTCTTTACCATTTAAATGATAAAAGTTTCAATAGGCACTTTAGTGGAATTACGAAAAAGCTACCACTCTTCCACCGTGATGCCAGAAAGCTATCTTCTTTCTAAGTCAGGTCAGTAAACTGTACCTTGTAGGCCTGAGCTTGTCTCAGTGTAATTCCAGAGTAACAAAATAACAACAAAAACCTGTGTATATTACAGGATTTATCTTTCCTTCGCAGATCAAACCAAAACTGACAGTATGATAAATGTAGTAACTTGCTGGAAACAGTTGCTGTCTTTTATAATGAAAGGAATCCTGTCCTATTATAAAGCTTAGGTTTATCTTTTAAATTTGTTGTTGGTTTACTTTTCTTTTTATTTCACTGTTGTAGGTGTACTTAAGTGACTTTGTCGGGGTTATAACTTTCTTCTTCTCCAAACATATCTGCCAAGATCTTAAAGCGAGGTCCCCAGTCACTCAGATAGTCATAATCTTGGTCTGCCTCTGTAGTTAGGGAGTCTATAGAGCTGAGAGACTCTGCAACAGATCCATTTCCTTCATAAGCATAGGTTGCCAAGGAGTCATAAGGGGGTGCAGTTGGATCTACATCATTTTCCTGTAGCCTTTGATTAATGAAATCTCTTATGTCTGTGTTATCTTCCACTGGTGGTCTCTGACGCGGAAAACGCAAGGTGTCTGGTTTTATGTCTCTGCGTATTTTGTTATCTTCAATCACTTTGGGATTCCTCAGGGCACCTATGTCGAAAGCTTGGGTGTCCTCTTCTCCACCTCCTTCATCATCATAATGGATAACGTTGTCTCTGATGTCTTCTTTAGAGGTCATCAGGGTGTCCTTTTTCTTCTGCCTCCGTAGTGCTACATACAGTACCACAATGACTGTAATGAGAGAAAACTGAAGTTAAGACATGCACAGAAATAATTTGGTACTCTCATAACATATCATTGTCTCTTCCTTTGAAAGTTGCAAGCAATCAAAGGGACTTTTTTCCTTAGAAGATATGCTCCTACTATTCTTTTAAAAAAGCAGTGCTCTAGTCAATGAAAAGTCATTTACTGTTTGATGTATGACTCTAACTCCTTAGCGCTTGCTGTGCTGCTGAAGGAAGTAACAAATAATTTTCCTGCTGGCGTGCTTTGCGAACAAATAGAATTGGACAGGACTTCAGCTTTTTAGTTCAGAAAGACAGATTTTTTTTTAAAATGTTTTCCATAGCAAAAGAGAGAAAAATCCCCAAGTTCCCACACTGCAGAGAAAAAAACCCCCACACTATTAAAGGGAAAAAAAAAATATTTGGAATCTTTGAAATGGAGAAAAAATAATCCTACTTCAGCTATTTATACAGCACACTTTGGCCTCTTCAGGGATCTGCTTTGAAAAATCCCATGTGATATTGTTCTGGAGAGAAAAGGGGTCTAGGAGAGCTGGTTGAATTTCAAGTATCACCTCCTCCAACCTCAACAGTGGTCCATCCTGATGAGCATGAAATCAAGCAAAGGCAGCAGGAGGCCTGTATGGATGAATAAAGAGCTCCTGACTAAACTCAGAGATAAAAAAGAGGCATGTTAGAGGTGAAAACAGAGACAGGTGAATCAGGAGAAATACACAGTGACTGTCTGAACATGCAGGGATGCGGTTAGGAAAGTCAAAGACCATCTGCCGTTGAATCTCATGAGGGACGTGAAAGGCAACAAGAAGCGCTTGTACAAATATGACAGCAGCAAAAGAAGAAGTAGGGAAAATGTGGGTCCACTGCTGAATGGGGCAGGGGACCTGTTGACAAAGGACACAGAAAAGGCCAACCTACTCAATGGCTTCTTTGCCTCTGTCTTTATTGGTAAGGTTGTCCTTCAGGAATCCCAGGTCCTCTGGGTCTGGAACAAGAAAGACTTATCCTTGGTGGAAGAGGATCAGGGTAGGGAACACTTAAACAAACTGGACTCACACAAGGACATGGGACCTGATGGGATGCACACGAGTGGTGAGGGAGATTAGAGGTGTCATTGTGAGGCTATTTGCGATAATATTTGAAAGGTCATGGGGACTGGGAGAAGTTTCTGAGGACTGGAGTAAGCGTCATTCCTATCTTCAAGAAGGGTAAGAAGAATGAGCTAGGGAACTACAGGCCAGTCAGCCTCACCTTGTTCCTGAGGAAAGTGATGGAGCAAATAATTCTGGAAACCATTTTCAAACCTATCAAGAACAGGACGGGGATCAGGAGTAGTCAACATGGATGTATGAGGCTGAAATAGTGCTTAACTCACCTGATAGCCTTCTACAATGAGGTGAGTGGTGGATGAAAGGAGAAAAGTGCATTACTTTTATCCTAACTTTAGCAAAGCTTTTGACGCTGTCTCCCGTAACAACCTTCTCAGAAAAACTGAGGAAGTGTGGACTAGACAAGTAGACAGTGAGGTGCATTGCAAAGCTGGCCAAACTGCCAGGCTGTAAGGGTTGTGATCAACAGCCCAAAGCCCAGCTGGAGGCCAGCCACTAGTGGTGTACCCGACACTGGGATCAGTTTTATTTAACATCTTCATAAATGACCTGGATCATGGGATTGAGTGCACCCTCAGCAAGTTTGCAGGTGATACAAAACAGGGGTTGCACCACCATTCAGAGGGACTTCACCAGGCTGCAGGAATGGGCCAACAGGAACCCCATGAAGTTCAACAACGGGAATGCCGAGTCCTGCACGTGGAGAGGAATTACCATATACTGTAGATGCTGTTGGCTGACTGGCTGGAAAGCAGCTTGATAGAGGACCTAGAGTTCTGGTGGACAACAAGTTCACCATGAGCCAGCAATGTGCCCTTGTGGCAAAGGTGGCCAACAGCATTTGGGGTTGCATTAGGAAGATTGTTGTCAGCAGGTCTAGGGAGGTGATCATTCCCCTCTGTGCAGCCTTAGTCAGACACACTTGGAGTTCTGGGTCCAGTTCTGGGCTCCTCAATACGAGACAGACATGGACTTTCTGGAGTGAGTCCAGTGCAGAGCCACAAAGATGATTAAGGGATAGGAACATCTGCCATACGAGGAGAGGCTGAGAGAGCTGGGACTGTTCAGCCCGGAGAAGAGAAGTTTCAGGGGATCTTACCAATGTGTATAAATACCTGATGGATGGAAATAAAGATGCCCAGCGACAGGACAAGAGGCAACGGGCACAAACTGAAATGCAGGAAATTCCATTAAAACATAAGAAAAAAAAGCTTCTTTACTGTCAGTAGGGTCAAGGATTGGATCATGTTGCCCAGAGAAGTTGTGGTGTATCTATCCTTGGAGATATTTAAAAGCCAGCTGGATACTGAGCAACCTGCTCTAACTGACTCTGCTGTGCACAGGGAAGTTGGACCAGATGGTCTTCAGAAGTGCCTTGCAGCTGTGATTTTGTGATTCTATATAATACAAAATGTTACAAACTGTGTTTTATTCCGAATGGCAACTCAATGGCAATCAGCCTGTGGGTTTTTTTTCAATAGTTTGTCTTTGGAGATATACTTCATTGAATGCAAAGTCTGTTTGTAGTAAACTGGTCTTTTTGTTATTTTTAATTCCCCAACTGTCTTTAGTAGAAATGACAGTGTTCTAAGTGCTGTTGGTGAAGTAACACAATAATGAATATGGGAGTTGCAATGATTATAAATTCATGGTCAGGCTTGTGTGGCCTAAAATAACTTCTGATTCTGGTAATATGTTGACTGTCTTTTGCGTAGAAATGAGTTCGACAAGAATGACTTCTACTAAAATTTTAATGACTCTGTGTCAGGCCAGGTTCACAGCAAGAAATGAAAATCCAAAAGCATTTTTTAAATTGATCAATGGAATAGTAAGGAGAAAGTCTGGATATAAGATAAACACCATTCTCTTAGGTTACACACAGCACTGGATATCTCATTATTTATACATTAGTTTTTCTGGGTAGTATTGCCAGGCTGATTGGAATGAAGGGAGTTATTAAAGGACCAAAACCTCTTCTCCAACCATAATCTCAGTAATTCAGTCTGGCGTTCTGTGCAAAGCAGGAATTAAAATAGCTTCATTAGTTTTGTATACACCAAGAGCATCAATCAGCAGCAGAGCTGGTAAGGAGTTCTTTGACACAATTATTTTTGATTGAATATGCTGGGGTTTTAGAATAAAAATTGTATTTATTTCAACAAACCATTAGGGAAACATAAACATAGTTCTGTTGAAGGCTTCTATGATCACCTAGCAAAACTGGAGGAAATTCAGACTTCAGGTATTCCTGCTTCCCCAGATAGTCTGCCATTGTAAATGATCTCTGTACTAAAAGCACGAAGCTCTCTGCTGCATAGTTCACACTGTCCAGATTACTGGACACAAAGGTGGCAACTTGAAAGGCTTTGCTACAGCTATGTATTTAGGGCTTCTAGTCACTTTGCTCTGTAACAGAGAGATTAGATATCCTGGGAGTCCTGCTTTAAGACAGAGCTCTAATTGACTTATCTCTTCACGTGAAAATAAGTTAAAGCTTTTTTTCATAATGGAATTTCTTTGATGCTAAGGCTCACTCCTGGCTGCTTTTACCCAGGAAACCCCTAAAAGCAAAAAAAGCAGTCCCAATGAGTTGTGGTAGAGGAGACAGCATTCTTCCTGCTTCTGAAAAATTGACCGAAGATTGTTCTGTTGTGGTTTGGTTTTTTTTTCTTCACAATGGGTGTATTTGTTATTAATTCTTATTCCATGGGAGGTATGACCATTTGCCATTCTCATTCTGATTTGAAACAATATTTTTCTCACAACATAAAATTTTTACACAGAAATTCTGACTTTTTCCCTTTTTTCTGACTTTTGCTACTCAGAAGCTATTTATGTAACCCTGAGCCTGTAGTAATTTACTTAAGTGGTAAATTACTATATTATGCAAATGCAAGGAGATATCCATATGTTATATTCTGTGTCTGCATCTATTTTTGCCTATGCATTAGACCTACATAAGGAGCAGCATGAGGTCTAGGAAGCCCACTAGTATCAAGAAGAGGCATAGGCTAGCACCTGTAAGAATCAGGCTGCTTTCTGCAGCCCACATTGTGCCTGTGTAAGGTACAAAGGTGGTTTGATTTCGTTATCAGTTCATTAAGGCTATATCATAAGTAGGATGTACATGAGTATTGACTGCTTTGGGCCTGCTGTAAATAAGGCAATATTTAAATATAATGTCAATCAAATGACAACACCACCTTATGTAATCCATGCCTGCCTGAAATTAAAATGTTCCTGTAAAGTTTTACATGGATCTAGCCAGCCACAGTCTACATTACAATTATTTTCTCCTCTTTCATTGCTTCGTTCTCCTTTTGCCCAAGTTGGCATGAAGAATTAAAGAAAGGCCCTTATTAAATTCTTACTGCTGTTACTGTCAGTACGACTTGTCTACCTTAGTAATAATCTAAAAATATTAATTCTCAAGAAAGGTATTTAAAAAAACTGTTTCAGAGAAAAAAATTATGGTTTGGATTCCACTGAAAGCTGGTTCTCTTCATGCAATAAGAAAATATGTAGGTGTTAGCAGGTTCACAGTCATGGTCAGTGCTTTTGGATGCTTTTCTAGAAACATAGAAGCATAAAAATTCTCATAAACTGCCGCACATTTTCAATGGCTGTTGTTAAACAACAGATGAAGCTAATAACACCACAAATTAATTCACAGGTGAATAATCAGAGTGATACACTTCATGTGATTTCAGGAGAACTAACCTAGAAGTATAACAATACACAGCAAGATTGCAATCAGTGCTCCTGTGCTGAGGCCTACTGGTAAGAAGATTGCTTCCACGTTGCAGGACAGGATGGTACCATCAGAATCACATCTGCAAACACGGATAGTCATTGTGTTTGTGCTGCTCTGGACAGGGTAACTGCTATCTTCTATTACTACTGGAAGAAAGTACAGCTCTTGCTGCCTTCTGCTGTAACCATTTCTCCTGGTTTCAATCCCAGCTGTGTTGTCTGTAAAACACAACACGGTCATTACAGGATTTTTATTGTGTACTTCAATTCACCGTTGTAGTTTGTATCATCTTTAGTAATAGGCAGCTATTCCATTTTTGAAACTCAGTGACATGCTTTATGTAATTGCCTTGTTTTATCATTACAAAAGGTATTGTATTCTGACTGGTACAGCTATTTTTTGCAGAGCGTTAAATAATATCCCATTTCTTGTAAAGTTGTTACATTGACAGCTAAAATTTCAAAGACAACATAAATAATAATTAAAAAAAGCATTACAGGTATTAGATTAGGAGGGGGTTTCACTTTTTCTTTTCTCCTTATCGCCTCACATTCCAAGCCTGTGGTCCAAAGGACTTTGATTGCACATGAATTTAGAATCAAGTCTCTATTAATTAATCAATTTCCCTTTAAAACTGAAAGTAATATACCTGGATAAAGTGCTAATCCCCTTCAACTTTCCTGCCCCATTAGAAATAAGTACACAAATTAACTGAGTACTTTATAATCACTACATTTTCCATCAATGAGTCATGAATGTGTTCAGAACTCCTAAAAGTTATGTTTTGTCATTTGTTCCCAGTAGATACTCAGTTATTGCTGCTTTTCTTGAATCAAACAGAGTAGCAAGGAAATGATGTGCAGATTAAAAGAATTACATTGAAAGCAAGACCCAAATGAAATTAGCAGGGAATTAATTAGCTGACAGATCTGAATGAAGGCAGCCTGCAGCTGTCACCATTTTGCCATCTCACCCATGTGCTTTACTGTATCTTTAGAAGAGGTCTCTTGCTGTCCACATTATGACTTTCATCCCTTCTTGGTTTTGTCACTAGGTAGAAGGATTAAGGGCTCTGAATTCAACACTCAAATACTTGTGTGCAGTTCTGATTAAGGACAATAAGAAGGAACCCTAAATATCCAAAACCAGGTATGTTATGATCAGACACTATTGAAAAAGCACTCGACTGATAAAATGCTTATTGCAGAAGTCCCCTTTTTATCAAACTTGGATGTGGCACATGGACACATCAAGTTCAGTGACATTTAGTTTTGAAAAAGAAAAAAGTCTCAAAATTGTTTGAATCAAACCAACTTCCATCTTCAGCTTGTTCTTTCTCTCTATGATTAATCTGCCCTGTATAGAGTTTTAGATCTAATTTGAAATCATACAGCTTAATCTTATTTCTATTAATAGAATTATTTCTATTCCTTTTTTTTCTTCTAATTGCAATGTTGAAGATCACTTCAATACCTGTTACAATGCAACCAAATGACTTTCCATTCTCCTTTGAGAAGAATCAAGCAGATCAAGCTCTTAAGTCTTTGAACAATTTTTGTTACTCTTCTACAACCCCTTTCAGTTGTTCAAGCTCCTTTTGAAAATATGGTCACAGGCATGTGTTTGAACTCTACACAGAGCAGCCTGAAGCTGAGACAGCTTCTGGTTCTTCGGTCTGTTGGCAATAAATTCATTTTCAGGATGCGTGTGACAGTCTGGGGAGAAGGAAAATTCTCTCTTACGTGAGCAACTGAGTGTTCTCAGCAGGGAAGCAGCACTCCAGAGAGCAGAGTGAGGCCAGCAAAGTGGAACGAGGGGGGTGGGCAGTTCAGCTGGAAGCACTCCAGCTCTGCCAGGGCCTTTCGCTTCTATTCACAGCTAGTGGGTTGCTCTCCGCGCTGCTGAAGGCATAGTCTAGAAACATAACACTTCCCTGTGTTTATTTTTCTAGAGACTCCACACGGCAACCTCGAGCTTCTGTCTTGCTTCTGTCCCCATTAAGTTATATTCTGAGGAAGTATGGAACCTGGAAAAGTTTATTCTCTTGGGTGCACTACAAACATATTACACCTGCTGTAATATCACACCGCCCATGATTTTCAGCTGTATAGTTTAGCACTGGTTACTGGGCTTCTTTATGTGTTTAAAATGTTAAATGACACCTTCACTTGTAAAAGCGTTAATTGTAACAGAGTGAACAAGATTGTTTCCTCAAAAAAAATCAAAATTCCTTTCACAAAGTACTTGCTTGGTACTAACATAATTGCTAACTCAAAAGATAATGGCATTTATGTTTTTAAAAAGTTTATGTAGGGAAAATAAGGTTGTGTTATTATACCTCTAAATTGTGTGCAGGGTAGACCTTCCACCTTTTTGGCAAGCAAAAAGCAGAAGATATTGAAAATATTGTACAGAGTTTCTGTTTGGACAGATCTTTCTAATAGCTCTGTAAAATCATCAACAATGAAAAAGTCTTTTATGGTTGGAAAATGTTCCACAAAAGCTTTTTTTCTGTCTTCCTTATGTTTCACTAAATAGCGTGCTCTTTCTTCTTTTTTAGTAAGTGTTAAGAAATGCTTTTAAGAGTGTGTATATAGGTACATGCACACACAAACATTTATGCATGAGAAGCTGTGTGTCTTGGTGGTTTCTAATTCCATCTTTTATGGGAATATTGCATTTGGTTTTATACAGTAGAGAAAATTTATTAACAGACTACTGAGATCCAAAGTAATCTTGCTGTCAACATCACTGGTTTAAACAGCAAAATTTAATTATCTAATAATATTTGAGCAATTTCCTCACCAAACTCATATTCTAAGCACACTTCACAAAAGCTGTAAATGAGAAAGGTCATTGAGTTTAATTATGGTATAGCCTTTTTAAGTGTAAAGATTCTTTTGAGGAATTAAATATGTTAAAATGACCTGAGATGAACTGGAAGGCTTACATTTAAAACAATAATTTGTAATTATTTGAAAAAATCACATCTTGGTGAAATTATAGGATATTTTAGTAAATGGACAGAAAGAAAGAAATTAAAGCTCTTACTTTAAAGAAATCTTGACCAATAGAGCAAAGGTATTTAGAAATACACAGTAATTGTGTTATAAGACAACGTAACTATGAAGGTATTACCCATCTGGGCCTTCAAATGTGTTGAAAAGTGAAAAAATTAAAATAATTCATGTCAAATATAAGGAAGCTCTAAAGAAGTATATTTTCCTTCTGTTAAGATATACAGAACATTTTTTTTTCCTTTTTAATTATAATCAGTAACAAAGTTCATCATGCTGAGTTTTCCAAGCAAATACTACCAACAGCTAAGTAGTGAACAGAAAATAACAGAAATTACAATGCAGCATTAAGGGGAAGCAAACTTAAGCACTGTCCAAAATTTTAAGTCCAGTGGGACACAGATGTAAAGCATTTAAATCTCACTTGGCAATATATAGTTAGATATTGAAATGCCACAATGTTTTAAATTCTAGTAGCTGTTAAAACCAAACTGTTTAGACTAAGCACTTCTGGAGAAGAGTAATGACCTAATCTTCCAAGAACAGAAGTGAGGGGACTTGAATGCATTGTAAGGTTGTCCTTCATATTCATTGAGCTGTCTGTCTCAAGAAAACTATTTGAATGGCCTCTGATAAAATCCTGATCTACATATTTTTGTTTTCATAGGTTACTATTAGTCATGTCTGCAACATTATGAATTATTATGGTTTCACTATGTACTGTATTTACAAGTCATTAAGTCAAATTCTTCGCTCATCTGTAAAATGTTTTTAGCTATCTATGACATACTAAGATGAAAGTCACTAGTAAGTTTGGGAATAAAGCATTTTTGTCTTGTCATCTTCACAGAGGAGCTATATAAAAAGAGAAAATAAGTACAGTTTATTTTTCTGCTGTTTCAAACTTATTTCTTCCTGAACTTCCTTAATGATAAAGGTCTCCATGATTAATAGTTGTACTTATTTTGCTGGCTTTAATTTTGTATCACCTTACATTGACAAAAGTTCATGGCTTCAAAAATAATGTGAGTCATATACTTAAATGGTTTTTTAAAAGACTAAATAAGTGGCCTCTGCAACTACTTTCATTCTGTGTATTATCCATTTCTAGCCCTTTTTAGGGCTGGGGTTACTTAATTCTCACGAAAGGAACCTTTACATCATACTCAGTATAGTCTCAAATGTAAATTAAAAATAATAATGAATATAATTAATAACATTAAAAAATAAGTATTATATACTTTTTCTTAAAAGTAATACTTTTAACCTACATAGTTAAATTGGCAAAGGAATGTTACTGAACTTTATTGGATGGCTTTAGGTGTTCTTTGCAGAGTAATGTAAACCCTTTTTTATGAAAAGCTTATCCTATCACAGTTCTTTAAAGATCACCTAATAGCTGATAAACCCATTGTTAATTTTTTTTCCATATTTGATCAACATAATCAGTGGTGAAAATTTACTACAGTTTATGATGATGTTTTAGCTGTGTTCATCCACAAGACTACATGCTTGAAGATGTTTACAACAGAAAAAAAGATCAATTTTTTCATCTTGGGTTGTTCTTTGCCATTTATCAAAACCATTCAAGTGAAAAAGAAAAAAAAAAGATGATCATTTATGACAAAAATTGGGGAAAAATCAGAAATGTTAATTATATAAATCTATAAATCATTAAGAGTGTTGTGGGATGTTATACTGCAGCAGCTCTGTCCATATTTAGAACTAATTCTTCTGCAGGACTATGAATCCTCCAGAAAGAACAATAACTGGGTACTTTGAAAACAATTAGCAAAGTAATAGTATTTAAACAAGGCAGCAATAGTGCCTTGTTTAAAGGTATACCTGCATTGGCATATGAGCTCTTCCTGAGATACTGAATGATAAAAGGAAGAAAATAAAACAGGTAGCAGTGTTTTTGCAGGCCTGTAGGGAAATCTCAGCCTTTGGTGTTCTGACAATTCCTGTCCCCTAAAAATGAGAAAAGGTGCAAGACCTGAATTTATATTAATATATGTCCTAGATAGTTTAACAATTAGAAATGTCAAATAAAAAAGTTAGTCTGTAGACATGACTGTAATACAAAGTAATCATATTTGTCATTACAATCACAGCCTGCTGCTCTGAAAGAGAGATACGGGTAAGGAACTTACTTCTGTAGTCATGGATTGTGAAATTTGGTTTGTTGGAAGCCTCGGGTGACAGTCTGAAGGAAAACCTTTGCCCAGCTGGCGACAAATCTTTGTCTGCTGCAGTGACAGTCTGTATCACCTGAAACCAGATTAAGATTAATTCTGAAGTCAGTTCAGTCTTCTAAAGAAGCAGTTTTGTAGAAGTGCAAAGGGAACATCAAATGGAACAATGAAAGTGAAATCCTGCTGGGTTACTCTCATTCCCCTAATCTATTGGACTTTGGAGGCAAGAAGTCTGAATACTCTAGCCTCCAGAGAGCTCGTGATGTCTCAGAAAGTCTTGCTTTGACCTATCTGAAGGAAATCAGAAAGATTTACTCTAGATTCATAGCAGAAGTATTTAATATTTGTCCTTTGTATCAAAATACTAGTGATTGTTTTCAGGTCAGTGATTACTTAAAGACAGTTCACTTTATCTGCTACTATCACTGTTACGACTGGTACATGTTGTAGCACTTCACAAAGCTGCACCCTGATTTTACAGCTTGAAACAAAGCAGGGAGGGTTGAAAGGTCTGCACCATCTAGGTGTAAAGGAACATTTGGGTCCCAGAGTCCTACCTACTAGATGTCAGATAAGCACAGTGCAGTTAAAATAGTAGGATTGCCACTGTTCTTTTAAAAAGGAAGGCATTTTTTTAATGTAACAAAGATCTAAATATTTATAATTTTTGACAGCTCAGTGCTTGTCTCAGCCTTCCCTGTAAAAGGTTCCCCCTTCTACTGTTAGTGCCTGGATAAGAAACTGAAGGTCTCTGATAAACGATAAGTTAAATTGGGATGTATGGTAGCTAGTTGAAACATACTAAAAAAAAAAAAAAAAAGAAAGAGATAGGAATATCAGCTGAAGTCATGGACAAATCTATAATAAAGGCAATAAAAATCACATGGACTGATTACGTATTACATACACATAAAGAGAAGTCACTGATTACACAGCAGGCTGAATATGTTCCTTCCACGGCTGGCAGTAACTCTCAAAGTTAAACAGCTGAAGTTACAAGCTTGCCTTGGAAACAGTATTAGCTGTTAATATGTATGATGGTTGGCCTTGGTGCTTTGCAGCACTGTGTTTAATTGCACAAATTTTGTGCAGAAGGAGCACATGCCAACAGCTTCTGGGGCCAGCTCTATTAATACTGGCATCCCTCATGGTATAAGGTGATATTCTGAATCTGAAATAGGTTTTGCATACTATATATATATATATATATTTGAAACTGCTTATAAAAACAAGCTTTCCAGAGGATTGTCTTTAGGGTTGTGGGTTCTTTTTCTCAGAACAGGACACAGAAATGTGTCCATTTATTCACTGTGGTTTTACCCTTATACTTAAGTGTCTTTAAGGAAGGGATTCTTTCTCCTGTCATAGCTATTAAATACACAGTGAAGGGTGGCTCAGGCCCGTATAATCAAGGATAATAAAAATAAATAGACCATAAAGGTCAACAAACAGAATTCTAAAATGTATTTCCAACACAGGCATTTTATTTGTAAAAGCATTCTACCCATGATGTCATTTTCAAACCCAGAAATTTCTATTGCTATAAATAATAAGGAAAGAAAAAGCAAAATAGCAAGCATTACAAATTTGAAATACCTGTCCTGCCTTGGCATTTTCACATACAGATGTCTCATATGGAACTGAAATTTCAGGAGGAAACTCGTTGACATCCAGGACATTTATTATAACGTTGACTTTGCTGGTTAATAGTGGGTTACCTATAAATGATTTTTAGGAGAAAAGCATTAAGGAATACTACTTATGTTTGTTGTCATCACCAGTGTCCATGAGCTGCTATAAACTGTTTTGATCCCAGTACTGTTACTTCTAAAAGCCCTTGACTTCCATTTATTTCTGATTTGTGCTAAAGAGAAATCAGAAGCAAACTTCTTATCGTTTTGTACCAGACTTTGATCCATTACTCTTCACGGGGCAAGGAATCAATCAACATGATTATGTTTATCAGAGCATAAATTAAAGAATTTGAAGTTGTACCTGTAATTAAAGATGCAAACTTTTCTCAGATCACTTTTCATGGACTATGTGGAAAATGCTTCCAGTGATTAAAACTGAATTCTGTTTTCCACAATGGAATGCAGAAAATCAATATTTATTACTTAGCCACTGTTTACATCTTCAAGATATTAAGGAGGTAAGTGGAGCATACCCATTTAAAAGATGGAGAAAAGTAAGAGAGAAAGATATAAAGAAAAATCTTGCTGAAAGCCAGACAGAGTCAGTGGTAAATTTAGCAGTGTAATATGTAAAGATAGCATTCATTCAACTTGTGGTTAAACCATTAGGCTATGTGGTAACAGATATTTCTTTAACTGCATAAATATTTGTGAGCAGCAAATACTTTTGTGCAAAAGAAATGCTAAAAATCAGTTTACATTATGCTTCTTTGCATTGTCCTACCAATGCAGATAATCTTCATCAGTCACTAGATGCATTTTATAAACAAGTTTACCCGCAAATGCAATGTCGGACAGAAAGGAGACACAAATTCAATACAGAGCAGACAATATTCTCCGTTACTTTACGCTGAGACCTCTTGTGAGATAGCAGATACACAGAAAACAGTTTAGCTGGTGAATCAAAAGGATAATTCTTTTCTCCTTTTGCATTTAAGATGAGTGGCAGCCACTATACAGACACAGTTAACTATTCAAGAAATCTATGCTATGACTCAGGGTGGTGTAGGAGTCACAGCATGGGGTCATGGTTAAGTACAGGAACAGTTTTCTTGAATCTTCAGACATCAATGGACCCTTCAAATTATTTGCATTAGCTGCTTACTTCAAAGTTTGTATAAACCTTTGCGTTTCAGTTGTTTATAACTAACACAGCAAGGGGCAAAGTCTCTTCATAGTGGCACTGTAGAAACTGTGAATGATTTCTTTCTTGTTCTTAGGAACTCCTATAGTGTTTTCAAGAGGCCTTTGTCAAAGCCAAAAGGTATTCCCCAATGTTTTCCTAGTTAAGTAGGACCAGCTGCAAGTAGAAGTGTGCTTTACCTGTTTACAAGTAGTGGATAAACTGACCACCCTACAAACTCAGCTTGGAATCTACAAAAAAAACCCAAACAACCCCAAAACTCACTACCCAAATCACACAATATTTGTAGTTCCTTCCTATGAACATATCTATTTAACAGTGAACATATCTAATAATATCTCTCTGAATCCTCATTCATTTCCAATTCAGCATCACCCCTACTTGCAGAACATCTTTGTGGAGAAAAGCCTTGTGCAGCATGAATGAAGAGAGTTTGGTCCTGCAGCTGGGAATTAGCAATGATTCTTCAGGTGCCCAAAGAGCCAGAAGAAATCTAGATCACTTGCTCGCACTTGAATTGGTTCCTTTGTATAATAGGAAACAAAAAAGTCCTAAGAAGTTATTTTAGTCAGTAGAGGGCAGGACCCTGACTCTGAATATATACAAAGATCAGAAAAGCCCTGAGTAGGTCAAGTTCATGCAGTTACTGGCAGAAACAGCCTAACTTAAAACTTCCCTCCTAGCAGTACTCGCTGCGAAGAACTCAGCAACTCACACGGAGTAACTCAGGTTTACCTTTAGTTTTTGTGTGTTTATTTTAAGGTACAACACTGAACAACAGGAGCTCAGGATACATTCTCCAAACACATCAGAGATTAATGCATTGCCATGAAAGTACAGGCATAGATGTTACTTTGTTTCCTTTTGGTAATGTGTTAACAATGCCTTTCCAGTAAAAGAATGAATGTACTCAAAATTTATGCATCATGTCCATGGGAGATATTAGCTGATTTTGATAATTTCTATTGAATATATCAGTTTCTATAAGAAGTCTTTTTAGGCTATATTTTTTTGAAATATCTTACATAAATGATTTTTTCAGCTATTTGGAACAGTGTACATACTATGAGACTGTATATTTTTTAAATGAACAAAGGGATTTGATGTTTTGCCTTCCCTCAAACTCACGATAGGATAGCATGCTTTGGAAATATGAACAAATATGACTACACTTTTAAAATTTATTTCTCACTGATGGTCTGTGATTTATTTTCTATGATTCTTTGAAAGATACATTAGAGGCCAAAAATCTTTTCTTCCTAAGTATTTCAGCAAGGTAGAATTTTACCTTGCATAAATGGTCAGCAAAAATCAAATATGAAAGTAAACAGAATTACTATAGCAGAAGATGGACCTACTTCTGGATTTCACTTTATTTATGTGATTCATTTTCTTTCTGGTTTGTGCTAGTATCAGTTTAACTGTATATAAAGAAAGACCGCAAGAAGATTGTGTACAGCTTTGAATTCATATATAATTACAAAGACTTATAATACTTGATGTGAACGAAGATGATGAATTGCATTTCAAATACCACTTTGCAGACTTGACCTCCATTTTCTGGTTTTTGTTTTGTTTGCTCTCTGTCTCAAAATCAAATCTTTTTGAGCCCTGTGAGCACAGTAGTGACGTGCATGCTGGTATCAGTGAGTGAGTCACTGAAGACATCTGCTCGTGCCTTTTGAACCAAGATTACACAGAGAAGAAGACAAGTTGGTTAAATCATTAGCCTAGGAATTAAGAAACTGATTTCAGGTTTCAATTCTGCCCGTAAGATACAGGCAAATTAGTTAGCTTCTTCCTTCCTCAGTTTTCCTGTCTTTAAGACAGTGACAACACTGTTTCCTTCTTTTGCTTGAGTACCATCATCTGTTAACATCTTCATGGTTCAAGGATATTACAGGTGTAGAAAATATGTAAAATACTTTGACTAATGGACTTGTGAAAATCCAAGATATCTGAGCAAATAGATACCATTAAGGAGAACTGGTGATTCCTTAACCCCAGTTATGGTATGCAGCAGAAGATAAACCCTATCTTGAGATTTAAGCTGAGGTTTCTTTAATATTTACAAAATTCAGGCCTAGACTTAGAGGAGTTGGGACGATGATTTGGACAGGAAGGATTATGGTTACTTTGTATTTATTTTCAACCTTAACTAGCGTCTTCAGGACAGGAAAGCAGAAATAAGATCTTATGCATCTTATCTATTTCCTCTTTTCTAAGATGCAAAACCCATTTCCATAGTAGGTAATTAAGCAGCACACTGGGGAACTTTTTGAGCACTGGACTGTGATTTTTTTATATCATTATCTTCTTACAGCAGCCCTTGGCACAGTCTTAGCCTGGGGCAACTAGTGGTCTTGCGGACAATTCACATGCATGTGCTGGGAGTTAGTATGGGTGAGGGACCACTCTCAAAGAATTGATTTACATATGGGCACCCTGTTTGGAAGGTAAGAGTGTTTAATGGCATAGAAATAGGCTACTCAGTGCCAGCTGGCCTTTGTGCTTGAAATGAACGCAAGCCATGTATAATTTATTAGTTTGGACGGAGTCTGTGGGCTTAAAAATGTTCAGAAACAGCAACCATGGAGGCTACTAGGGTGTTGAGTTCTAAGAAGAAAAAAACTACAATGAAATATAGTCAGGGAATGAAAAGAAGTATGGAGAAATTGGGAAGTGAAATGGGGGGGGGGGGAAATGTGAGTCTGAAACATCCTCTCCTTGTTCATGTACTTTGTTCTATATAAAGGATGATTTTTTTATTTCTACAGATGGGTAAGGGACCTTCTGCATTCAGCTGCCTTCACATTTGTCATCACCCATGTGTCAGCAGAACAATCATCCAGCTCCCACTTAAAAAGATCTCTACTTTGGGACAGACTTCTCTAACAACAGCGAGAATAAAGTTATGGTGTCTTGTGTTAAATACAACAGTTGGCTACCCATCACTCCATGCTGGGTACACCTCTGAGATGTTCTCCAGAGTCAGTTGTGCTGCTATTTGGAGACAGATTCCCAGACGGTGTTTAGATCAGATGTTTGGAATTTTTTCAGGGTGAGAAATAAAAATCACAGTATAATGATACATGGTCAGAGTTGGTCATTGCATAACTTGAGTAGAGTAACTTCCCTTATCCCAGTTCCCTAGGTGGAACCAGCAGCTACTGTCCTTATGTAAGATCTACTGTGTTATTGCTGGGTAAGCAGGACTTCCCTGGCTGTGAGCACACAAGTTTATACAAGCAAGCCTAGGACAAGCAGATTTCATAATTAACTGTTTGCTAAGGGTCCAAATTTTGCCTCTCTTCAAGCTGCCAAACTGCACCTTGTCTGGTGTAGGCAGGGATGAAGGGGTAGGACCTGAAGTTCAGGGAAAAATAATCTCAGTATATATACATTTTTATATGTCAAATAAATGCAGAATGAGGACACTGGACATGAAACCATTTACAAATTTCCAAAGAACCAGGCTTTTGAATAAGACTTTTTTTTTTTTTTGCCTCCACAATAGGTGACGTCAGCAAAGATTACTTTAGTAAACACAAGGTAATTCTCTTCTCCCTCATTTTTGAAATGTATTCCTTTAAAAATTATAACTTCTGGTGCTTTATTGCTAATAATAGTCAGATTTATCAGCCTGTAAGAAAAGTCTAAATGGTACATCCATATCTACATTTACATTTATCAATTGCTTGCTGCTATATTTAGCTATCTAACCTGCACGCCATTTATGCCACTGTTTCATAGGTAATTTGATAGCTCAAAAGTCATAATATTATTTCAAGACTTTAGTGGCTGCGAGAAAAAATGTAACACAAGCATCATCTGTGATTCATACAGGGTTTCATTTTGAAGCTACAGAAGAACAAAGGGGAACAATCACTTAGAAGGCCTCAGGACTAAGGCACAGGCAGGGAGTCCAGGCAAGCCTGCCCATGACCTTTGCATCATTTTCCATGTAAAGGAGAATGATGGCAAAACTACTTTAATATATTTTTCTCTCTGACTTGATGCAGATAAAGCTGGTGGCCTTTGTTTATAATTGGCCTGTTCAAGAAAAGATAATTTGCAGAATGACCATTAGGATGTGTCTAAAAGGTGGGGGGTTTTGTTGTTGTTATTCTCTCACACTGATAAAGCAAAATACGTATTTTAGCTATAAAGTTCTTTAGGTAACAGAACTTAATATGACTAGTTTGGAGTCTGTTTATTTTAATGAGATAAGGTCATAGAGAACTGAACGAGGTAACAATAGTGTCCATTCCTGAGGCAAGTTTATGCAACTAATTGCAATACTGGGCCACTGTCCTTAGGTAATCATGTATATGTCAAGGCACTGTTCATGTGCTTTTTCTCTAAGAAGAGATGGCAGTTTCAGTGTTTCTATGTCAGCACTGAAAAAGTGGCAATTTTTTTTTATAGCAGAAATTCTTCAAATATAGTAACCCCCCCCGCCGCCTTTTTCTTCAGATGTTTTCTTCTCTTCTTTCTAACCTTTTCTGGTTGTGTGCAGTGTGTCATCCCTCAAACCCTAGCCTTTATTTCTGTGCTAGCTCTTAGTCAGACAACTGCATATAAAGTTTAGTAGTTAGTATACCTCAAATCCTCCAAAATATTGCCAATTACTGGTGTAGTACAGATAAGGCAATTGTTTTTAATGCTATGGATAATGGTCAATGCATAATATTTTGAGGTATGCTGAAATTAATCACAAATATGTCTTAGGTGTAGATTCTTAACTAGGCAATTGTTAAAATTGGGAATGTCATAATACAGCCTACCTGCTACAGCTCTACATAAACATGATATTACTATATATGTGCCGGGAAGGTGCACAGACAAGTAAACTTGGAGGTTTTAGCTAGCTTTAATTACTCTTGGGAATAATAAAGAGATTCACATCAAGTTTTCTAAAACTGTTGCCTTACTGCAGAAAAAAATTACAAATCTCAAATGTACTTTATCCACCAATAAATCCAAATAGTTAAGCTTTACTGAAACATAGACTATTACGAGATGTCCCCTCTGCATCTACCTGCCTTTCAGTTTCTCTGGAAACAAATTACACTTCTGGTGGACTTTCTGTGAATATACACACGCACATGTATCTCTATGATGTACTCAATCACTTGTGGTAGTTTAGTTTCCTCTGTTAGTGTATTCCTTTTCCAAGATACAGATAAAATGCAAGTGTTCATTTGACTGGTGTCCTCGTTATGTTTTCAGGTTCCAGGGAGGGAGCCCATGGTTCTTTTTCAAATAACTACAACTGAAAATTTTTATTTATTTGTTTTAAATAACGTATACCTTCTCTGCTTCCAAAATCTCTCTCTTCCTGTTAGTAGCATGTATTACTTTTTGAAGACTCAGTGCCAAGCAATACATTGAGGAAGACATGTTCTTTGCTTTAGAAACTTGCATTTCTGGACACATGAACAATACAGAATGAATAAGAAATGCAGCAGGGGTCCTCTTCTACAGCCTATTGATGTCAACAGGAAGACTTCTGTGGCCTTTACACAACTGCTAAGTGACCAAAAGACTCGTATTCAAAGGGTGGTATACGCCTACAAGAGTTTCAGTTTGACGGGATCATGAAGGAGGAATGCTACACAGAAGGAAGGCAATGAAGAAAGCTGCAGCTACATAATACAGCAGAAGAAGGGAGTTATTGTTTTAAAAAAAGCTATGTAGGAGAGGACACAAAGACAAGAAATGAAAAAAAACCCCACCCCTCCACAAATCGTATAGGAAAACAAGTGGTTAGGCATCAAATCTTGGGCAGAGTGAAAACACAAGAGCAGAGATGCAGCACACAGATTGATTCATTTAGGGCCTTAAGTCTTCACTCAATTTTAGTGTACTTTTTGTCTGAGAATTTAATGAGTCTTTAAATTTTTCTGCCTTCAAAAAGCAGATTGACAGACCTGTTATTTGACTAACCTAATTTCATAGGGAGTGAATTACAAAATCACAAATAAGAACTGGAAGGCCTCCATACAGCTCCTCATGCTCTTCATGCTGGCAAGATGTTTTTCAGTTTCTGAGGGAACTGTGCCTACATGAGGGCTCCTAGAAAAACCTTACTGTACAGGGCTGTTTGAACATCACACTTAGCCTCACAGTGAGTCTGGCAAAATGATATTTATTGAGCCTTTTTAAATAATCTCTTGGCAATACATGCACTCTTCACAGCATATTTATGCCTGAGCACTACATTCTGAAAAAAATACCACATTAGCATATTAATTCAGTTTGTGTCATACTTACTAACTTTACTTGCAATTATAGAGAAATTGTACTGTGCTGTGCTTTCTCTGTCCAGTATTTCATTAGTAGCAATGGTTCCTTCAGTAGCATCTATTGTAAAGTAGCTGTCCACATCATTCTTCCAATCGATGAAGTATCTGTATGTGAAAAATATTAAACAAAGTAGATGCAAATCTGCAAAGATTACTCATTTATCAAAACAGCAGTCTAGCTAGCTCAAGTTTGTTATTTTTCTCTTCCTAGCTATTACCATCCTTGCAGGAAGAAGACAATAAAGAATGATTTATTTCTTTTTTGCAGAGTTGGAATGCTCAAGGGAAAATGGGATATAATAAAAGATTTAGTACTTCTGGTGTTCAGATTATTTGAAAACTCTGAGCTCCCAAGAAGTTGATGCACATCTTCTGTGACCCTGATCACTTATACCAGTCACTTTGGAAAGCACTAGATAGGCTTAGAGGGGAAAAAAAGAAAAGATATGTGAAATAGTGCTTAAGGTATGAACAGCGATGAAGAGTGGATCAGATCTGGTCTCTTTACATCCATTTGTAGCTGCAATAGGCTGTAAGCAGCCTCCCTGGGCTTGCAAAGAGGTGTCCTGGTGGACGTATATGGGCTGTTGGCACAGGCTACTCAAAGGTCCCTCAGGGATGTTGGCAGAGTCACAGTATGGGAGATGGAGAAGAGTGTGCTTATTCCCCCACATAAACAGCAGCAATAAAAGGCTCTTTGCCTTTGGGAAGAACAGGCAACCTCCAATTTCACTGGAGCTGTGAGGAACAGGGCAATACTGTTGGTTTTTTTATTCTCCTGAGCCTTTGTTTGTCAAGAAATATGAACATAGAAGAGATTCAAAACTCAAAATGTGTATTTATTTGTTATTTTTCCCTAGCAAGGACTTAATAGAAAGCGGAGATGCACTTGTAAACATAGCTGCTTAAAAGCAATCTGATAATTATTCCAAACCCATTTCCCTTAAATGCTAATTAATTTGAAAGTCTATTTTCACATTTGATGCTACTGTTTGTAGTCATAACAGAATAATAATTTTTCTGATGCAGTACCGCCAGCTACTAATTTCCTTTTCAGTGTTAGTCTCTTCATACCTTGTCGATGTTTCTCAAAAACTAGGCAGGATGAAATTGAGAAAGCTATTTGTGAGCAGTAGGCAATAAGACCGAAACGGCACTCAAAAACAAGTACATTTAGAAGATCATAAAGGCCAGAGGACCATTCCTGTGACACCTCATTGCATTTAAACCAGTGAGAATAAGAATAAAAGCTTGTATTTCCTTCTCTGATTAGTGTGATTTATGGAAAGAATATATAGGGAATGTAATGATAAACACTGTGTTTACTGCTGTAGAAGGAAGCAATGGTAGAAAGGGGTATATGGCATATTTCTAAAGAAAATATCTCAGATTGGGACTCAAGAATGCCAATAGCTCAGGAAGACTCGAACAGTAAAAAAAAAAATCACAAATAAGGTACCATGCTTCTTTGGAGACATTTGTTTAATCAGAATCACAAGAAAATCCTATCTGTAGATGAAATAGGCTATTTCATCAATTGACAGGCATCATTACCAGTTCACCGCTTTATCTGAAAAGCCTCAGAAATGGTTTGCTGAAGGCAGCATGTATCCTTTTACACAGCTGAGCAGGCACATTTTCTTGAATATGATAATATCGTCTACCCACATTTGTAATTTCGGTCTCATTGTTCAAAATTTGGTTGACATAAAAATTATGAAAAATATATAAGCCATTTATTAGAAATATCATTACACTGACATACTCTTTCAGGAACAGTAAAATTACTCTTTCAGGCTTTGCATGTTTAATAGATTATAATTTCTTCCAAAATTAAATATGCAGCCACACACAAATAAATTGGATCAAAGCATGAGAAAGTAACTTTGCTTATCTTTCCCCTTAGGAAGATTAGCTTTGTCTAAGTACCATACACACCACAGTATAAGCCAGTGAAGAAAGTACAGGACCTAATTCAAAGCACAGTGTAGGTGATAGCCTCCTTCACCAGCAGGCTTTGAAACTCCAGAAAACATATTCAGTTTGAACACTGTTGTGTTTGAAGTTGAGTTCAAGCATGAGTATTTGTAGGATCCGAATCTGATAGTCTATCTGCAAGCGTTCACACAGGTGATCAACTTCATGCACAAGCCCAGAATGCCTACTCCTAAACGTAAGCATCAGCAGGATCGAAGTCCGGAAAAGCATCAGCAGGATCGATGTCCTCAACAAGCAGTGCGAGGCTAGCACTACTCCTGCTGGGACTAATGGCAGGATTCCTCTCGGCTTCCCTGGAAGTGGGATCTGTGGGAATTGAACAGTTTGATAAAAACAGAACTGTAGCACTTCTTCTAAGTTCATTGTCTTTGCCTCTGTTAACACTGTGGAAACTATTATGCCAGTATTGGTAGTCTTTTTTTTTTAACTTTGGCATTATCTTTGAAGTCATCCCTTCCTTCCCTCTCCATGTGCTGCACATATGGTAAAATTAGGGGTGGAACAGCCAGTCGTTTCAGCTCCTCTCATCCTAAGAGGCTATATATTCAATTAGACTACAAAGGGAAGAGGAGTGGGAGGAAGTATTGGAGATGTATTGTGTAAAATAGAGATATTTACAGGAAAAACTGTGAAAAAGAAGCCATTCTTCCTCCTTTCATTGGTTGTCCATGTGCAGTACCCATGAAAACGTATCTGGCAGAAGATCCTCTTACAGACGGCTCTTCTGGACATAGCATTGCTCCCAAATACTTCAGGAAGTCTGTAAGGCTTAATAAAAGAGTGAATGGGACCCCATCTGGCTGCTTTTCAAAGGCAAATTTGGGGGCCATCCCCAAAGGGGGGTGGCTTTTCAGGGAGGCCCTGAAAGAAATGTCGTTTCCTTTTACAGCCCAAAAGCACTCTTTCATGCAGTCTGATGCTCACTGTAAGATTCTTTGTAAGCAGCACAGCAACACTTAGTCTTTTTCTAAGGTTGACAGTATTGCCTGAGCTTTGTCTTTTACTTGGAAAAAATGTGTTCAGGAACAGAACAAATGGCAAAAGGGTCTCCAACCAGAAAAATCTGTAACTTTCCAGAGATAAACCCAGGTATCTGGGACATAAAGCCTGACATTTCTTGTTAGATTGTGACACAGAGAGGAACACTGTTGAAATACTGGTATTAGGACAGCTGTCTAGATCTTCTAGTCATGGTCTAGCAGTTTGAAGCAACTGAGGTTGGTTTGTTTGACTGCTCAGAGTGCCTGCAAGACAGATCATGGATAACTGTACTAATCCGAAGAGGCAGCTCCCTCCTTGAAAAGTTAGGGAGAATTTACTTGTTGACACAGGACACAGCAGTATTATTTTTCAGAAACATCTGAACAGGCCTGCCCGGCAACTCTGAGTACCAGGACATTGATATATAGTTTATATTCACTGACAGGGAAGAAACTTTGAACTATAAGTCTCCCTGAATATTCTTCCCAGCAGAAGACTGTATTCCAGATTATATTAGTGAAGGCAGGGGTGTGGGGGATAAGTGTGGAAGGATATACCTTTGCTAATGTTGTCTGTGTCTTCTCAGGAATAGCTATATTTGTACCTCAAGTAGGACAGAAGAGCCAGAATGGAAATATTTGGTTTATAATATGGTAAGAGTCAAGTCTGTAGGACTCTCATACAGAGCATTCACAAAGACACGAGCTGCCATCTTAAGAGCTCCACGAGTAATTTGCATTCCTCTTGGCTAAGCGGTGAGGCTCTGCATAGCCTATGGGGTCTTACAGAGCACTCCCCCGAAAGAGGGCTCATCTTTCGAAGAGCGGAGGACAGTGGGGAAGCCTGTATCAACTCTACCTGCAGCACAGAAGATAGACAGCAGAGTGCTTGATGGAGCGCTGTTGAATACCTGAGTGACAGCAGATCACCCTGGTGAGGATAAGAGGAACTCTGAGCCGTTAAGCAGACAACTGTAGTTGCTTCAGACTGATATACCATGAATAAAAGAACTGGAGAGCTGTCCTGCTGCTATGGAAACATGCGTGACAACATGCTCAGGAGGGATGGGATGTGGCAGGATGCTAAGGAGGCTGTGAAGCTCAGGATTTGGGGTGCGGTTTTGGTCTTAAAAATGTGGAAGGGAAGACTTCCCTTGCCTAGCACAGATGGCCTTGGGAACAGTGGGGGTCCATCCTCACCAAAAGTTTAAAAACCTTGCCAAAGACTTTCTTTGTTGTTCTGTCTTGATAGTGACAGCAGTGGTGACACAATGCAACAGAGGAATCATATAACAGCATGTAACAACTTACAACATATTACCATCTTTCTTTTTTCTTTCTTTTTTTTTTAGTTGCTGCTTAAACACAATGCAGAGTTTGCATTTGTTTGCCCATGCATTGGTCCTTAGTGGGGATTTCACCAGCTGTTCCCAAACTTGCAGAGGAAGGCATATTGCAGCTTGGGCTTAGCTCAAAAAGGGGACCTTAGGAGAAAGTTACAATGTCCTTTACAAGGTAATAGCCGTTTTTTCTGTTTTTCAAAATTCACCTGAGTATTCTAGTCTTGCTAGTATTACCTTCCTAATGAAAAACCTAAACTGTTATGGTTTCATACTCAAATCTCCATTGCATTCTATGTACACACACACACCCATATATTATAAAATTTTCTGTTGATATATCCGCCAGCTAAAACATATTACAGCCACCATCGGTGCTCAGTATCATTTTCTTTTCTCAGCTCTCTTTTGATAGGGTTTTACTGCCTCCAAAGAACAACAGAAGCAAAGTACTGGCCTAAGTATTTTGTTCTATGTTTTTCAAGAACATAGGGACACCTCCTTAGGAGGTGGTTGTGGTTGCTGGGATCATTCTAGTGACGGAAGCACTCTCAGGTCTTCCTCTGAAAAGGATGTCATAAATGTAGAGGAAGAAGAACTAACAGAGAATGAAGAGGTACCAGAAAAATTTGCCAGCTGCACAATGTTGGCATGGTGAAAGCTGGGTCATATCAAAGTCTAAGTGCTCTCCTGTGCATTCCTAGCCCAGACGCACCCCAGTGCATTTATCCTTGCTTTTAGTCTCGTGTAGCTGACAGCTACATCCATCCATACTGAAAAGCAGCATCCAGGTCTCAGACAAGCTACTTTGACGTCATTTTAGACTCAAAGGTCTCAGAGACAAATTAAAGGAGCAGAGTTGCAATACCTTGCTTATATACACCCATACCTCCTAAAAAGTAAGAGCACAAGCAGGAACAGTCTTGTGTAGCTCTGCCACATCACTGCCTGTGAGACACATGAGAGGACTTACAAATCTGGAGAAAAAATATTTGTTTCCAGAAAGTTTTCTTTCTGATACTGGACCTGAAAGATGAATAGATGGAGCACTTGGTAACACAGCTAAACTCTAACCATCTGAAATGGAATATGCAGTTCTTAAAACTTGTTCCTGATATTACAGCCACGCAATTCAAGCCAGGAAATGAGCAAGGTAAGGCATAGTGTGTATTTCAGACGAAGACGAGATTGCTTCAAAGCTAGACTGGGAGGATTAAGGCCAAATGCCACAGAAGTAAAACCTTAAAGAGAGCTAAAACACAGACGATGGGTATGGTGCAGTGATAGTAAGCATGAGGAGAAGAGCTCTGACCTGCTCAAGCTGCTGAAAGGAACAGTGAAGAAAAGATACTGTCTACAGCCTTTGTCACTGTTTGTATAGTGAGCAGGGAAGGGGAGCATGGATCACGCCCCTAGAGATGCTATTAAGCTAAAGGCATGCAGACCAAATTTGCTCCTGCTGCAATAGCATGCATACAGAAAATCATTTGAAGGAGTAAAGCACATTATTCAATTGGAATTGGCATGAAAATGGAAAGGAATCATCCAATTCAGTGAGCAGTAACGCATTTAACATTTAATTACTGGCTTTCCCTTTTGTTTTATTGTTCCACAAATAGGTAACAATAATTGCAACCAGCCTCCTAAAAGAAGAAAAGGAAAAGAAAAACCCCAAACAACAAAAAGGGGTGTGTGTGTGCGCATTCCTTCAATTTTTAGATTTGATACAGAGTCTACATCATCTGTCCCACATCAGCACAAATATTTTTGTCTGTATTTCAATTTCTATTGTGAAATTGTACCTAGGCAGACCCAGACGGTGAATCTAAGAAAACCCAAACCACAGATTTTTCTGTGTACAGTCTGAATGATTTGGCTGCCAAGCCCAGTTTAGAAAGCATCTTATTACTCTAGCCACATTTTGTCAAACCCAAGCACTGGAATGAAGCATTTTAGATGTAAGATAATTCCTTACGCAACGGGATAAAAAGAAGCATCATTTCTAAGACAAACTATGCTTTCAACTATGCTTTTCCAACCCACCATTTTTTCCAACTACAAGTATGTACCCAATGCCTTTCTCTGTAACTGAACCGTATTGGAAAGAGGAAAGATCCTTCCGTTCACTTTCTGTAGTTCCTTGACTGGCCGGGCTCTTTATAAGTTTCATTTCACTGAAGGTGCTCGTCCATGGGGTCACCAGTCCCTCCGGATCTCCCCCAAGCGCTGCATCCTTGCCCAGCCGCCCTGGTCGGTGGTGGGACGAGGAGGTGCCCGCAGCTCTCAGGTGGGCGAAGGCACCTCTGGGAGTCCTCGTGTCACCCTGCAGACCCCCGAGGGGCTGGTCGTGCTGCCGGTCTCAGTTCAGGCAACTCGGTCAGCTGAGGTACAGGAGACCGGCTCAGTCCACGCTGAATCGCTGGTGTATTTTAGTGCTGGAAAGTGGTTTAATACGACCCCCTTGAGAGGTTTCAGATTGACTGCTTTGAGAGAATTGGTACTGAAAGTAGGTCTGTTGATAAGCAGCAAATGGGCAATGTGTATGAAATGTTAATATATGCAAATTAGCTACGCTGGACTCTGAATCTTAAATGATTAAGGGAATGAAAGAATTCACAGAAACACAGACTTCTGTTTTGAGGGGGAAAGATCGTGGGAAGAAATGGGAACAACAACAACAACCATAAGACAAAGTCAACGTTGCCCTTCAAAGGGGGAAAGGATAACTGCCCTGGTAATTTCTCTCCCATGACTGAAGGCTACGTTTTGTATCATGTAAAATACCAGATCTGTAGGCCAAGATCCTCAGAGACAGCTAAGTGACTGACTTCAGAAGATATGGACTTAAGTGATTCCTCTTTTTCTTATTAAATTACTTGGTGCCTCATTGCAAGGAGTATCCTCAAGTTAAAAAAGGCAGTGGTAATACAAGCTCAGCACAACCAGAAATGTGGCATTTGAAGGTTAATGGCTTCTGATCATTGTACCTTCGTGCAGAATAAACATTTCCTCAAAAATTCCTGTTGATTTTTTTTAGTTAGAGAGAGACAAATAACCTGGTTGATAGAGGTGCTCTATAAAAATATCTCAACTTGTCTCAACTCATGCTCTGCTGACGTGAAGCACATTTCTTACTCTGGCACCTAGTGAGATAGAACACTGGGTTTTGGGAGAAAAATGTTGCAAAGAAAGGTGAGGGATGAAATAACAATTTTCTGTAATATGATAGATCACGATTTCTGTACGTGACCTTAAATTGTTTAAACTGCATTCACTTTAAGTTTTATTTAAATATTGAACTGCAGGTAAATGAAATTCAGAGTTCATGCCAACTTGGGACAGTTAAATACCACCCATCATATCAGAAATAATAGATGGGAGCCTAAAAAAATTAGAAATATAAATGAAAGATAATAAGATTCAGTTGGGAATTGTGATCAGTTAGGATTTTTTGTAATTCCAATTCATACATAATTAAATAGATGAAAGAAATATTAAAGCAGGAGTGGCAAAAGGGGTGAGGGACTGGAAGAATACAAATGAGACTTTACGTGTGATTTGTCTACCTGAATGTCCAAAGGAATTTTCATGAGTAGAATGATCATGTGCTGTGGCTGGAACACTGCATATAACTAGGTGTCGAGAAAATGACACCTCTACAACAGAATTTTGTCCTGGGCATCATGTCACTAGATAGATATCAACAAATTTGAGGGAGTTTACAGAAGAGAAAGCAAAACTGTCTTGGGTCTAGGCATTCTGGGTTATAAGGAAAGATTAAAAGAACTAAAATATGTTTAGCTTGGATAAGAGATGAAAAAAGGGAGACATGATAATGGTCTACAGATAGCTGAAGGGCTTAAACACCGAGAAAGGAAAGGTATTATTTTGTTCAGCACAGAGAAGCTGAGGGGCAAAATTAAGAAAGGGAAAATTTATGTTATGCAGCAAAAATCTTTCTGGCAGTGATGTATATTATGCTGCACACAAGAGGGATGATATGAGTTCTGTCACTTGGTACTACAAAGCTAAGTTGAATAAAGTAAGGGAGACTGTGCAGTAAGGGAAATTTCTAGAAAGATGGACTGAATAATCCTATTAGTCCCTGCAATGCTAAACTCTGATACATAACAGGAAACAGTATCACCATGCTAATCATACTCAGTTACAAATCTGCTCTAAGATGCAGTTCCAAATATTTTAAAATATAAACATAAAAGTTTTTTTTTAAGATTGCAGTTATTAAAAAGTAGAGAAACAGAAAAATCACTCCTACAATGAGAAACAAGAAATTCAGACTTCAAGTCAAGCCTGAGATCAAAATGTTAGAGAATGTAATGTGTTGAAGCATGCAAACAAATTTGTGTCCTCTAAAATCCCACCCTGCCACTGAAATTTCCTTCCTGCAATTCTTAAGACAATCCATTGACTGAGTTATCATTGTGTAAGACTCAAAAAAATTGTATCAGCATATGTACATATGTACATATTTGAAACACTAAGTCAGTTCTTTATTGTTCTTCCCAAATTAAGTGCTGAACTCTTCTGCTGATTACTGGAAATATCTTCCATTCCAGTGAAGACTAAGGAGTGATTGCCATAATTTTACTAAAGGTGCAATCAAGAATTTTTAAAATGAGTCCCCTATATACCATGCATGTTTAGGGAAGCCATTAAGTTCAAACAAGTAAAATTAGATGTAACAAAACATTTTATTTTCCTGTGCTAAATGATAGAGTCATCTGAGTAATCTGCTTTTAGGGCTAAATAGGATAGTTAGATTTCCAAAGTCTTCCTCAGGGCTGCAGCACTTGAATTAGCATTAAGTTACTTTAATTTCTTTTTCATACCTTCATTTGATTTAAAGATTACCCTTGATTCTGAGTCTTGTGGTTTTCTATTAACTTAAAAATGCTGTCTCATGAGGTTTTACAAGAACAGCAAAGGTAAATATCCTTTTTTCTCCTCTGTGCAGCATGATAATATGAAATAAGGTGTAATGTACTACTTGCCTAACAGTAGCAGACAATAGTCTTCGCATATCATTCATGTTGTCCTGTGTTAATACAACCACAGGGTTCCTTCTCATATTTTTTGTGCCCTTTACACTGTACAGCCCAGCAACTGTTGTGGTCTATGCATACACTTACTGCATATATAAAATATTAGCTATATTTAATAAAAAAATACTTTTTCTAGAATAAAACTTTGAATATCAAAAATATTTTAAAAAATAAATTTCTTAACATAATGAAAAGAAACAGGACCTCTCTTGTGCAGAACTCCTAGTTTTAATAACCTGGGTTTAATACTGTGATATTCTGCTTGGAGGAAGTAAATCCAATCAAACTTATCTACTGTCACATAAAAACATAGTCTGATATCGTCATAGTAAGAGTTATTAGAAAAATCTAATGCTAATAACAGCAAAATAACATTTGAAGTTTTGCTGTAAAATTTTCCTGTCATTAACCAACAAATGTAAAGGACGTGGTAATGTTCCAAAGTGGCAGCTGCTGTTCTGCTAGGTTGCCTTTTTTTGTTTATATGTTTAAATAATTTATTAAGCCATCTCCCTTAATGGGAGCAGAAGCTTTCTGTACCTTTGCTGAATATCTTCAGAACACTGCTGAGGCGTTAGAGGTCAAACCAAAGGAAACCCTGACTGGTCTGTTGTCAGATCTTATCCTTTGGGTAATCCCATGGATAATGGCTGGATCCCAGAAGAACTCTACCCATGCAGAACTCTACCCATACATAATAAACTCAATACTTAATTTTTTTTTTTTCCAGGGGATACTAGGAATGAAGAAAAAAACCCCAACAAACAAACAAACAGCCTCAACAAACGAAAACCAAACTCTAGCTGAAATGCAAAAAGGAACTAGCACTGCCATTCACTACCGTCTAACTATTGCCATTAAATCTTAACGTATCGTCTAAGTGCCCAGTCAGACACAGTCACAAAAGGGCTTCTGCTGCTGTTCCAGGTTAAGTGGTTATCTCATACCCTCCCCTCCCTCCCTGCTCCCAAACAGTATTAATCCTACAGTTCTCCCAAATGGGATTGCCTTTTAAAATGAAATGGGCCAGTTTGTAAAGAAGTAGTTTGGTTTCAGCTGGTTTCTAACCTAACCTGTTCACAAATTGGGTTAATGAACAGTTGCACTTGCAGAACTGATGCCAATAACCCTCTCATTGGCGCTGCTTTGAAATGAGCATCTCAAGGTTGCATATTCAGAAGCAACCAGAAAAAGAGCAGCCAATGGAGTTGGTCTATCTTGCTCTAAGTGCCTTTACTGCCATATAATAACACAAAAACAACAAGGTGAACGGAGGTAGAAGGGTCTTAGTGGCATTGCTTTGTTCACAGGCAGCAAAAACCAGAGATGCCTGTGTGGGCGATGCTATATAGGTGGCAGAATTGTCTTTCATATTATACAACATCACACTTGCCACACCTAAAAATAAATACAACCCTCAATTTAATGATCTATTAAAATATTTCTGACAGTTTTACCATTACTTTTCTTTCATCATGTTACTCAAAACACCATATTTCTTTATGCTTTTGTAGAGATTTTCAAAGGTACAGCACTGCTGTAAAGCTGTTGTAATGGTCCAAGCTGACTGGTTTTGAAGATCCCACTGAAGTAATGTGTCTAGTCTTTTAGTGGAAGGATAACTTTGTACTTGTTAAAATATTGTGGCTTAAAAAGCAGAGCATTTTTTTATTATTTTGATAGAAACCCAAGTAAGTTGTTGTACTCCCCTGTCCCCTTTTCCAAAGGAGTTCAGCAGTATCATTTCTCAGACTGATATCCTGTGAGCTGTATTCCAGCCTTCCCAGAATGAATCTTAACTATACAGCACATCAGGTAGTGATGCTTTAGAGAAGGACAGATGGAATTGCTACATTTTGGGAGAAGGAGCAAACACTGCTTGTCAGAACGTCCCGTGTCTGTGCTTATCTTCATGCCTTTTGTGTAGCACACAATCTTCCACATGAAAAAATACAGTTTGAGTCTTCTGCATTACTACATGACTGGGTTCACAGTCCTTCATACGTGTCTGCATACGTCTGTGTTTTCAGTCAGGAGGGCAAAGGATTAGTGATTTTAACAGTCAGTAGCTTACCTGATCTGGAATGAGTAGCATCAGTGCAAACAAACTGTACTTTGCTCCTTTGGAGAAAATGGACCATTACGCAGAATTAATTGACAGGGGAGCAGTGGCTGCAGACAGCCAGACTCTAACGATGGGTCAGAGTCAAGCGAGGGAAGCTGTTAAACTTTTCATAAGCCTTATAAATCTTACATATGAATTTTAGTAAAACACGCTAGGCAATATAGGAAATAAAACGTGCTGCAATTCAGTTATCAGCCCTTCCAAACTGCCAGTTCTGCCTGTCTACAAATTCCTGTGCTTCCTCCCCCCTCTCCTTTGAAAGGTTTTGTTCATTTGGTTATCAAACCCTTCAGTCAGCTCCATTGTCTGCTCTGCATTTCTCATTACCAACCGAGTATCTTATCAAAAGCCATTGTCATTTGGAAAATACATTGTTTTTATTCAGTTTTAACATCGTTTTTCCTGCCTTATTGAGCAGCCAGAACTGCAAGACAACCAGCCAGAGGGAAAGCTTTGTCCTGTAGTTTAATTAAGTCTCAGTTGTTTGGACTGGGCACTGCAGTAGAAGACACGTTGGACTTAACCCCCTCGCTCCAGGTCTAGCAGTCAATATTGCTATGGTGGGAAAGAGGCAGAGCACTTTCTCTACCAGCACCACGAATTATAGGCCCTGAACACCATTTCACCCTGGTTTTGAAAGGTGTACACTGGCCTCTGCACTGCTGCCCACGGTCTGTTCTTTCCACCTTCACCCCGCCCGTAGCACGAAGGACGTGACACCCGTGGTCCGGGAGGGACCCACGCACTGGAGGGTGCATCTCACGTTTGACGCGAGACCAGGGCTCCTGCTTTGCTGGTTTTAGGTGGGGAAAGGGCGTGCTGGGATGGGCATCTGGATGTGTATCAGCATCCCTATCAATGGGCTGAGTGAGTAGAGAAAGAGAGGGAGCAAGTGAGTCTGAGTGGACGCCCTCCACTCAACCTGTAAGAAAGCTGAGGGAGGGGGGGACGGATGCGATGACTCCATCAGATATTCAGCTTCAGTACAAGTTGAAACTTTATTTTGTACTTGGGTCCATCCGACCTAAACACCGCGGGATAAGACAGAGATGCTTCCTGAGCCTCTGTTCCCATGCCTGGCCACAACAGCTTTGCCTTCTGATAAAGTGCTAAGGCAATAAGTAGCATAGCTGCTATAGAGGAGAGCAGGCCTAGTGGCATAAATTCAATAGGAATAATCTTTGCTTTGCTTTTGCATCATGTAAATATTAGCTCTGTTCTATATCTTTTTGGATACTAAAATCTGAACAAATCTCTCATTTTTTTCCCCAGAAAAAAGCTGAAGTAAAATGCTGATGCTGAGACAATCAAAGAAAAAGCAAATAACAGCAATCTTGCTGACTCCAGAGAAAACTGCAGCACACAGTAGAGGCTTTATCGCTTGCTTAGATCGTCAGCTGGGACTCACTTGAATTGTCAGCTGGATCTGCAAGAGGAAACACTCAGTGAAGTCGGGAATTGGAGGCTGCGTTGTCGCTTTGAAGCTGGTTTTGTGAAGCGCTCATAAAGTAAGAGACACTGCAGGAGCTGCTGCATTTTCCTTTTTCGTTTCTCCTCCTCAATCCTCTGCATGTATAAAGGAACCCAGAATCTGCAGAGATCAATATAAGTATGGAGTCACCTTTTCAAAGGTTTTACGAATTTCATGAGGGCCTTTCCCACAGGCAAAAGTTGCTGGATGAGCACCTCCTTGCTCCCCCTTGCATGCTGATGGTCTGACCTGAGCCAAGCCAGGTCCCATCATTTGCCTCTAAAATGGGTTCTTCTCTCCTCCTACCTGAGCTGGAATTTCTGCACTGTGTTTCCTCCAAACTATTTTCAGATCTACTGCCTAAAATATTCTGTTGTTATAAATCTGTAGACTTATTATTTACATGAATGCTGATAGCAGTCTTTTCAATTATTTGCTTTTGTGTTTGCATGTACCTCAGCATTGTATTTAGATTATCTTGCTCCCTTTTCACATCCAGCCATCTCAGTTGATCCTGTGCCATTATTTTCCACACTCTCTGTTCCAGCGTAGAAAAGATGGAAGTCGCAGCATCACAGAAGGGTTGAGGTTGGCAGGGACCTCAGGAGGGCATCTGGTCCAGCCCCTCCTGCTCAAGCGGGGACACCTGGAGCCGGTTGCCCAGGACCATGTCTAGATGGTTTTTTAATATCTCCACAGAGGGAGACTCCACCACCTCCTTGGCAAACCTGTGCCGGTGCTCAGTCACCCCCACAGCATAAAAGTGTTTCCTGACGTTCAGAGGGAACCTCCTGGGGTTCACTTTGTGCCCATTGCCTCTGGGCCTGTCACCGGGCACCACCGAAAAGAGCCTGGCTTCCTCCTCTTTGCACCCTCCCTGCAGGTATTTGTATGCCTTGTTAAGACCCCTTCTCTTCTCCAGGCTGAACAATCCCAGCTCTCTCAGCCTTTCCTCATAGAAGGGATACCCAGTCCCTTCATCATCTTCATGGCCCTTTGCTGGACTCCCTCCAGTATGTCCATGTCTCTCTTGTACTGAGGAACCCACAACTGGACACAGTAAAAGTATCTGAGATCTGTCTGCATCTACAGTCGGGATGTGACTGAAACTTCCAAACACATAGATCACCCAAAGGGTATAAATCTCAAAACCCCTGTTGTTTAAACTTCATTAACAAGCCTGCAAGCAAAAAAAAAGTTACCAAATGTATAAGAAACTCTATATGCAATCATTATTTAAACATAATAATAAACTTGAGCATTTTAGGACAGGAAAGTAAAGCCAATGTTTACAAGCAGACCTAAAGGAGAAATTCAGATGAAAGGACTTGGAATCTGAGTAGGTTGCAATGATTAAAATAGTTATTCTTCTGGAAAGGGATGTAAGTTCTTTAATTAAAAATGTTGTGAAACTAAATTTTATACTAGGAAGATGGTTTCAGGTTTGACTTTGTGTATCACTGTGCAGAATAACCAACTAACACGCTTCCCTGTAACACATAAATTTTTCTTAGACGTTGACCCTTAGTAATTCTCTTAGTGTCAAGCTCAGAGAGGTTCACAGATTGAGGTGATATGGCTGCAGCCATTAAACCTCTGTTTTAATCTCACAGTTGCTTTCTGGAATGCTTAAGAAATCCATTGCTGGAGAAATTTGGAATAAGAGCCCTTGATCAAAAATCAGGAAGACTATTATTTGAGCTGAAGTAAAATTACAATTTGTGCCTCTGGGATGCGAACTGGCTTTGTAAAATCACATCACCAGGTGGTACAAGTGCTGCAAAGTAAACCAGAACAATTATGTTCATATTGTTCCTTTCCCCTCACTCTGGCTTCTTAGATATTCTCAATTAATTTAAAAGCTTTCCTTGCCAAGTTGTTCTTTTCTGCCTTGGAGCTGAATGCACACTGCTTGATTTTCAGCATCCACTTCCCTCACAAACATGTCATTCACTGAAAGCTGTAGTCCATAAACTTCTTGGATCTACTTTTAGTTCTAAACTCCTGACTGACATTTTATAGCTTAATATGATTGCATATGTCAGCTGAAGATCACTTGCTGTTTTTCACAAGCTTCAGTAAGTTGATGAATTACTGACTGTAACTAAAGGTTACTGGCCTCTCTCGGTTTTAAACTTAGTTTTCAGTTGCTTTTGACTTGCTGGACTTAGGAAATAGGATTTCATGCTGCAAGTGCTTCCAGGAGTCAATCTAGGAACATTTATGCATGTCAAATGAATCCTAGCAATCTTTTATTTGGGAAGCTCTGACTTTCCTCTAGCACAGGCTTTCTGGCTTGTGCCAGAAAGTACTCACTTTTGTACCATGTTCCTGCCAGTTCTGCAAAAACCCACACAGATCAAAAAGTAAGTCTGCATGTGCTCCAGAATGACAAAGAAGGGTTTTTCAGCTCAAGTGCCTGGCTGTTTCCAGTGAACATGCTGCAGCATCACAGAGGGCTAATGAGTGACAGTACATTTACCTTCCCCACAAAGAAGGTGTGATCCTTTCAGTCTTAAGTCTATAGATTTAAGATTAAGTTTAAAACAAATCTCCACTTTTTTTGTAGTGGCTACTTGTAGTAGCTCCAAGCTGATCACTGGAACCAAGGGACCACAGTCCCTGAATTAATACAACTGAGTCACTTGTCAACTGAGCTGTGGTAACCGTCTGCTTGTGCGCACCTAACCCATTGCAAATGTGAAATAAAACTTATTAATTTAAACTACTATGAAGGGGATTACCATAATAATTTATTATACACATCTTGCTTCACAGTAAAGGTAAAGCAGAGATACAGTCAGTGTCTGTGACTCTGCTGAAGAGCAGGAATTCATTAAGCTGCAAGAAAACAGTTCCTTTTGAAAGACAATTTGTACATAGAACAGGCAGATTTTTCTGCCTTGTGTTTGAAGAAAAGTCACCTTTCTGTTCAGTCCCTGAAAAGCACCCAGTTGCTGAGGAGCAAGCCAGCTCATTCAAACCTAGAGAATGGCAGAGCAGTACGTGGGATCGTATGGGGAGGAACTTACAAGAAGGGGACGATGGAGTGGAGGATGTGATTGCCTGAGGTCATGAAGACAAAGTCTAGGAGGCAGAGAAGAAAACAGAGGAAGAGTCAGAAAGTCAGGGTGAAACAGCAGGAGGAAGTAGCAGTTTGTTGTCCTATATAATTTCCAGCATTGCTGGAAGGTAGGTAGACAGGGATGTTGTTGTGTGTCTGGTAGCTGAGTGCTCACTGAGCCAAATGAGACTGGAAATTAGGAGGCAAGTGTGGGAAGAGCAGATGTGTTGGCCAAATGTATCCCTTGGGATTCAGAGAAAATGTTGGGATAGAAACCCAGTATCTATAGTTCCAGAAAGAAGATCAAGGTAACTGGAACAAAGAGAAAAAATACATCAAGCCACTGAGATCAAAAAAGACGTCTGTCATCATCAGAAGAAAGGAAGGCAGTAGTGCAGGGCACCAATGAAGGTAATGGGACGTGGTTCAGGAGGACAAAAGCAGACACCAGCTGTGGGAGAAAGAAAGATGGACTGTGAAATAGGAGACTGGTATTAGACTGCCAGAGCACAGGAGATATAAGAAAACAGTGGGCTAGTAGAAGGACGGAAGAATATAGCAAGGGATCTGCAGCAGAAACTGAGAGGTACTGGTGCAGGGGTTTGAATTGGTTAGCCCAGATAAATTAGAACTTGGAACAGAGGTCTTAAAAATGGTTGAGGAGACTAGGACTTCAGGAAAAGGCATGGGATGGAGTAGAGCTAAAATTGCGGCAGAAACAGAGAGGAGGTAACAGAGCAAGAAGTGTGCAAAACTCACTACAGCAGCTAAAAAGGAACCAAAATTCCAGAGTCCCATCATCTTCCATCTGTGCAAAACCAACTGGTAAAGCATCTCATTCCCCTCCAGCATGATACCATACACAGAAAAATAGCCATCACTTGATCTGTTATTAAATGAAGAGGCTTGAGATGCTGGAACTAGTTGTCCCAGTCTTTCTATCTATGTATGTAACTATAAGATACATTTTGATGTCACAGGATGGGACTTTTCTTTTTCGAGGAAAAAGCAAATTCAAAAAGTGTATGCACAAAAAAAGTCAGAAGAATTATGGGATTGGAAGGTCAAGCACTTTCCTGTTACATATGTCACTTCAATTCGTCTTGTTTATGCCTGTACATTAAGATAAAGTGTTTAAGAATTCAGGAAGAAACCTACTATTTGTAGGTTTTCTTGACCTTTACATAACAAAGTATTGCACTGGGAAAACAGAACATATTCATAAAAGTTGCTGGACCACTGTGAACTAGTTCAGAAAATAAATAAGGCTTTTCCTTTGGAGGCACATGCAGGAAATACAGTCCTGTCCCCAAGATACTGAGGGCAGGATTGACCTGTGACTAGTACACATGACTTTTTTCTTTCTTTAATATCATGGTTTCATGACTCTGGACTTGGACAGGAAAATGCACAGTCCCTACGGCTTTCCTGCTTTGAGTGGTTCTTGCGGTTCATAAGGCAAAACTCCTGAGTCAGGCAGAGAAGATCTGAAGGGCAGTGTTCTGGCACGGAATATGAAACTCATTGTAATTGGAGTCATAGCTGGGATTCACATCAGGGACAATAATCCTTTCATGCTTTATGCCAGAAGATCAGCTCCAAGGAAATCTGAAAACTTCAAAGGTGTCAGTGCAAAGTTGTTGAACTTCACAGGCACTGTTAGATAAAGCTCACTATTCTAGAAAGTACTGCAGATAACTCAGTCTTGCCATCCATTTGCACTTTCTTGTTATTTAGACAGCTCTATCTTTAACATTCATGCTGTATGGACACACATAAACGTGATTTTTAGGAAGTCCTAAAATTCCTTATATGAGAAGTACAAGGATCTTTACTAAAACATTTGCATATTTACCAATTACATACATCGTAATGTATGTACATGCAGTGTAATACACTGCAACACAGGTGCTTTTTTTTTTTCTCCCAGACAGCTTGTAACTATTATAAACTGGAGGAGTCTGAGAAGAACATGAGATCATTGTTCTTTTCAGAAGTGCTTTGGGATTTTTAATGGCTACAAAGTACATAGGACTTCTTCTTAACATTTATGCTGAGCATTTCTTGCAGCATTATGGATAAAATGGGAATAGACAAAATAGCTCTCCTGAGAGACATAAACTCCAGATTTAACACAGTTTGAAAATTAGGTGCACTAGGGTAATGTTCCAAAAGAGCTTCAAAGCCAGTCACCCTTGCAGGTGTTGAATACCTGCGGCCCCTTTTCTCCTTGTGCTTAATTTCCTGTTTCTTACTGAATGTGCGCTCTGTGCCCTTTCATTTCAACATCTCTAACAAATATCATCCCACAAAACAAACATTTTAAAATTCCTGACTTGTCCAAAAACTTGATTCCAGTAACAGGAGAAAAGAGAAAAATAATATAAACCTCACCATTTTCAATGGCTTCCAGCAAAATATTTTTCTAACAGCTGAATCCAGTCTTCATTCTTACCTGTTATCTCCCCCTTCCTGATATGTCTAGCATAACAGAGCTAAAGTTTTTGTGTGATAACATGGATTTAGTTGCTGTGACTAGTGCTGCTTCCTTTCATGTGAGCTGTTCTAGCCTGCTTTGTTCTCCAGAGTTTTGCCTTCTGTTGCGTACTGTGCAGACTGGTCTTTTATCCCAGTCTCTATTGTTTGGCAGATTGTTGATTTTATTGTTGTTGTAATGGACATCTTAATGGCTAAACTGCTCTAGGAAAACATTTCAGAGAAAATGAATGATTTTGTAGAGAAACTGTGCCACCCAGCAAATTGTATGGGCCGTTGCCTCAAAGAACATTACTTGCTTTTCCATGTTTGTTTAGAGGGCATATTTACTCAGAAGATGGTCGGACTCCTTCTTTAAAATGTGATGAAATTGATAGAGCCATTCTTTACATCTATGAGACGATCTACATTTTACACAGCTGAAAGAGCATAACTGGTTAGGATACATTAAGAAGTTGTAATCACATGCAACTCTTAAACTAATTTATGCTTTTCTAACTTCTGGTCATGTACTTTTTTTTCAGTTAGAGGATATAAAACTTATGGAATATTGAACACTAATACATCAGTAACTAACCACTGCATATAATTTCTTTTTCTGCTTGGACTAGTCAGCAGCATTTGGATACAGGTAGGTTCTTCCAGAACACAAGAGCATCGTCAGATCTCCGATAAATTAGTAACAATCTTATCATTAAATTCAAAGAGCTGGAGATCAAGCTGAATACAGAGAATCAGATACATCCTCAGGTAAACAAGAGCCAAGGAAGAGATTTCAGGACTGAAATATGGAAATTGAGAGAAATAAGTGATCTTACAAAGCCACAAGAAAGCTGCATGGAAGGTTTCCAGCTTAATCTTCTCAGCATGTCAACTGGCGTAGTGGAACACATCCCTCTCCTTAAAGCAAAGTATCTCCCTCCAAAGTCCACCAAATTCAATGTGTCATTTACTTCTGGGTAGGAATGGGTCCCTCTGAGAAATTGGTAATATTGGGACATAGTTTGTGTTTTTCCAGGGCCATGCACCAGCTGAACCGGTTCATAAGAAGTGACCCTGGGAGCACTTCCATAGTTTATTGGTGTAAGGGGTCAGCAAGTAGAGCAGTGAGACTAAAATGGAAGGGTATTTTATAATATTCCTGATCTTTTAACTGTAGATGGGCATTTGGACACCCAAGTAATGATTTCAGAGTTAAAAAAGGCAGACAAGGACACTTTGAAGCAGCTTAGGGTTCAGTATTACAGTGAGCACAGCGTATGGAGAAACCATCGTGAGATGATGATTTTTCTTGAGCAGTTGCAAATGTAGGATCAGTAACTAAAGCACTTGAGTCTCCTAGGAGGGTTTGTGAAATAAAAAACTCTCACTGAGGAGTGGTTATACATTCAAATGATTCTGCTGTCATATGAAAAACTGCTCAACAATATGATTAAAGGCTTGCTAGCTGGTTGCAAGAGTATAATTTTCAACAGGATATTGACTTCAGTGGGGCTATTTTCATAGGCTACCACCAGGGAGAAAGGTTCCCACTTCAGTCTTTGTTAGTAAAGGTTTTGATCCTTTGTCAGGGAAGGAACATGTCACAAATTCATTAAAAAATACATTTCTGTATTATAAAAGAATGAAAAATGTATTTTTAAAAAAAATAGTAGTGCAACAAACAACATTAGTAATAGTTTTAAGCAATAATTAACAGCGAATTGACAAAGTGGGAGCTAAACAGTCACTGTTACTTGTTAAATATTTGCATATGATTACAATGTATCATCTAGCATGTTTATTGTACATTTTGAGAATATAAGTACTGAGTCAAAATATACTTAGTTAGTAAACATGGGTTAAAAGGTGCAAATTAAATTTGTAGTAAAAGATATATGAATGTGTATGCACTTGGTAGACACTAGTAGCATTTTCCTATTTCATCATAGTCCCATTTGATAAACATTAATATTTAAAGACTGATGACTTCCATTATGTCTGCAATATTTCTCATAAATGTCTGGGAATAAAAATATTTCCTGAAGTCAGGTAGGTCCAGCATGAATTGGTACTAGAAGTATGTGTAATGACTGCCTACATCTTAGACCGTGTCTGCACAGGAGCTTCCTTATTGGTACCTGAGTCTGGTTCACTTCATAGTTTCTAATGTGGCTGGAAATATATCAGCAAAATCAATATATTACATTTGTTTAACAGCTCCCCTCTCCCTTTTATTACAGGAAAATAAGCTATACCAGTAAATGAGAGGTTTTGCTGGCAGGGCTTTACTTGCGCTGAAGCCTGCTGAACACAGCCATGTTGGTCGGCAATCCCGTCCCCACGGCCTTAGCCAAGACGGACGTATCAATTATTTATCAAAGCATTTGTTCTTTGCCAGATGTGGAGAGGAAGTGGTTCTTGTTGAAAGGGGCAGTGCTCGCTGTATAACACAGGTGTAACACAGACGTAACGTGTACAACCTCCTTTTTCACTACCGTACTTCATGAGCCGCTTTTGCGGAAGCCCCAGACGCCAGGCAAAACAGTGGTTTTACTTCCTTAGTCTGAGCACACCACCTCTGAAGTCATGTCAGTGCATGGTAACTTATATGATCTGTACAAGAGGCACCTGTCAGCACTTAATGTATTTTTCCAGATAACCCACCCAAACTAGCATGTCTTTTCAATATTTTTCAGAGCACCAGTTATCTGTTACGGTGACAGAGTTGGAACATTTTATATCTTCTTACTAAGCTCTTTGGCACTGAGTCTCACCGTCAGCAGCACTTTGGGCTGTCTGAGAGTTACTGAAGGAGGAAAAGCTTTCTTACCTAACCGAGCTGCTGCCGGCATCGAGGTCTTGTGCTGTCACTGCACCTATAATGGTCCCCACAGGCGTGTCCTCATAAACCTCCATGGTGTACACAGGCTTGCTGAAAACTGGAGGTTCGTCCATGTCCAACACATTTATCTTCACAGTGGCAGTATCTTTGAATGGACCCACCGAGTGAAATCGATGGTCAAGATGGAGATTGGAGGCCTCGACTTTAAAGGTGTATGCCTTTTTCGTTTCAAAGTCTAATGGCTGTAGAAAGAACAAAAGCAAAACATCAGATTTGACTAAAAATCAAACATTGCAAAATCCCTTTGGTAGCATTAATCCGATGTAACTTAAGATACCTTCAGTGTAAACTTCAGCTCCTGAGCTAATATCTAAACTTGTTTTGCAGTTGATCTCATGCTAAGGTGGTTTCTGAAATAGGCCAGATGAATCATACCCAGGAAATGACTGTTTCTCCACATCAGAAAAATCTGGATGACTGGCATGGATGTAAACAGTTACACTGTAGATGTCTGAAGTTAAATGAGTGAGATTCATCTCTTGCAAATGAGCTGTGTGCAGGTTAGCCAGAGATTTGCATTCACAATCCCCACGCACAAGCAATCGGCTGTCTCCGGCTGATCCGGCTCCTTAAATAGAAGATTTACATTTCTTTTAGCAGGGAAAGCTTTCAGAGGACCATGACAAGGATGGAGATGAGCCCAGATGAAAACTCTGATATATACCAGTGGGTCAAACTAAACTTCAGAAATGGCTTGGAATATGAATTCAAACTTGATTTGAATCAAGTTTTTCCTGTAAAATGTCTATCTTAGCGGTGAACTGCTATTCACAGCGTATATTTGAGCTGCATGTACTTTGAAAAATGCAGACTTTGTCTCTGCTTTATGATCCTAGGTGTAATCCACAAGGCCTTGAAGGCAGCATAGCGGCTTTTGTGTCCCTATCTGGGGTTTTGATGGAAATGCATCTTGCAATCAGATTGTTTTGGTGTGGGTTTCTGGCAATGTGCATCAATTTAGTGCCTCTCAAAAACCTTAACGCAGTCTTATTTAGTTGAAAATACACAGAACCTTTATTTTCAGTTAAAGAGTTGGCTTTCATGTTTTTAACGTTACTGACGAAGTCTTTTCCTGATGTCTGGGTAACACTGGCACCTAGTGGTTTCTGCCTGTAATTGTCAAGTTGGACATTTTCTAAGGGGAAAGGATGTGCTACCTGGAAAAGACAGCAGGATCACAAGTGTATGAGCAAGAATATTTCAATGTCTGCCTTTTTTTTTTTTTCCCCAGCCATCATTACCGCAGCCTTTCTAGTCATTTGTCACAGCCAGGATAGATTGAAATTCTGCCATTTTCTGTCCTTATCACAACAGGACATAATTGGCCAAATGACTGGCTGGTGCAAATTGAAGTAGCTCCATTAAAATCAATCGAGTTACCTTGACTTACATTAGGTGAACAGCTAGCATAATGATTTTAAATCCTTATGAAAGACTTTATAATTTTAACGGACTAGATGGTCAGTCTTTTCTGAGCTGGGAATTTAAAATTAACCATCCAAGTCTATATGCTATAGAAATAATCAGGCTTGAAAGCCAAGTACTACTAACCAATCCACTGCCACATGCGATCATCTTGCTACAGACAAAATTGCCAGTAACAGCCAGTATGAGTTGCAGCTTCATGACTGGACTGACAGAAAGAAGAAGAAATTAAGGCTAAGAAGAAAGAGACAAAATTAAACGTGGAAGATCTTGTGACCCAGTGGTGAAACCCTAAGCTGTTGCCTTCGCTACAAACGGACGTGCTGCTTCATTATCCAAATTGTTGTCACACTGTCTTTTCAGTTTCTATACTATTCATGTCCACTGTCATGCATGACCAAAAAAATCAACCCCCCCCCCCCCCGGAAAAAAAACCCACCCCACAAACTCATCCCAGCTAGTTGTATAAATTGTTAACATGTTTTCAAAAAATACGTTAAGGGGAGAAAAGCTGGAGTTTAAAGAACCAGTTTGGAGTGGAAAAAGTCTAAATATGAGGGTTTAAGGTAGAGATAAATAATTAAGACAGAGAAAGCAAGAAATCTAAGCTCTCAATGAAGTAGTAATTCTAACTGATGCCTTGTGTGTATCTTTCATACCCCCAAAATTTCATTAAAACTCTTCAGATTGGCTCCTGTGATGCACGAGCATATTTGATGTACTGATGGCAAGAGGCATAATCTGTGCAGTCCTTGCAGGCTGTCATTAACCGAGTTACTCTTCAAGGCAGGAGGACCAGATCACGGTCTTTGGCCAGTGCCCAGTCACAACTTTCACGATGCAAGGGGAAGAGAGTTCTTGTTTGGGGATGGACAGAAAGCAATAAGATTTGAAGCAATTCTGCATATTGGTGTGCTCAGGCTGGCATATTTTACTGCACAGCTACCCAGAAGGTGGATAAAGTGGTTGCATCATTACTTCTCTCCCCCCAGCACTATGGGGCAACGCTATGGTATATTTTTGGAAAGACAGGTTGACCCCAAGAAAAGAAAATTTTCCCACTGTAACTGCAGAGCAACCCATTCTCTCTTTCTGTCCTTCTATGGGTCTGATCATATAGTTAGAGGTTAAACAATATGCGGCCAATGCAAAGCACAGATGGCACCCAAAATAAGAAGAGACAGGCTGAAAGTGCTGAGCCATCGTCAGAGAAAGAAATCAGTGATAGATTCCCACAAAATAGCAGAATTAATAAGTGAGGCTAAACTGCAACTGAAACGTCTGTGGAAAGATGGGAAATGCTGCAAATGGTAAACCTAGGATTTAATTTCAAAAAGAAAGGTTTTGTACAACATGTATCATGCAGCAAAAGAGTATGCTTTTGATGTATTGTGTTTATGGGGAGTCCATGCTACAATCTCCTGATCAGTTCTGGTCTTCCCAGTGTTGAACAGTTGAGCCATATAGATAGGTATTGACAGTCTCAAGCTTTGGCATTTGTCTGATATGCCCAGAATCTGCCTGAAAACAGAACTAAATGTTTCCCTAGCTCTCAGGCAAAATCTTTTGGATTTTTAAAGATGTTAAAATAGCATTTCTTTGTACTTCTTTTTTTAGTAGATACCACTAAAATCTCTGAAGGAAATGAGTGGTCCACATGATATTTTAGTTGCCTTTTTTTTTTTTTAAACATATTTCACTGTTACATAATAAATGTCTGACAGTGCTCAGTCCTATTTTCATTTAAAATCTGGAATGCTGGTAAGGGTACAAACATAGCAGAATGTTTGAATCTTACAGAAAAAAACCTGTAAGGTTATTGAAACATCTTTCAATTAGTCAGTTTTTAATGGAATGATTTCATCGAGGTGTTTTTTTGATAAATAAACAATAGAACTATTTATTCCTTCTATAAAAATAATTATATTCAGAAAGCTAAGTTTGAATAAGGCTTTTATTTTACAAAAGTTATGAGTTTTACCACAGTAAATAGCATTTTTGCTAATATTAAGGCAATGCTTTATTAACTGTGAACTATTCAACAATTAGAGGAGTATTTCTAATTGATATTCTAAGTACCAGTGATGGAATACATGTATTTGGCCCCCCTACTGGTTCTTATCTGCCTTTTCCTATTTTGCAGTTACAAGCTGCTCTATATAGTTGCATAGTAAAGCACTATCAGCATATACACAGCTGTGTGCAGCAAAGGCATTCTACAAATCCCCAAATCAAATAACACATACTGACAAATCACTTTATCTTGCAACTCTGGAATTACCGTGAACAGACCTATTTAGTATGACTAGGAAAGCACATAAACAGCTCTGTGTTAGAAATAAATATATTTTGAATTATTAGTGTTTCCCATATTCCAGGTAGAAGTTAAGAAATGCTACTATATGATGTATCTGTATCTAAAGTTATGTATTAGATGGATAGATGGATAGATGGAGAGAGAGAGAATTAAAGAACTGAAAGAAAAAAAAAGGGGGCTGAAAGATATAATGAATTCTGATGAGAAGCACGGCAAGGGTGGGAAAAGGACTATCCTGTCAGTTTGCTCTGCTTCACAAAGAGGCAAGACCGGAAACTCAAGAAATTTCTGCTTTTTATCCACACGTACGAGATGATACAACAGTATTGTTTGTGATACAGGCTTTCACGATCCACACCTACAATGACGGAAAAGCCTTATTTTGGGATGAGACTGTAAGCCCCAGGACTTACGGATAGTTACGGACAGTAGCTCTGGGTTGAGAGGAAGCGCATATTAACTTAGGCTTGTTTTCATACTAGCATTGTGCTGCTGTAGAACAACTCTGTGTCACATGTGCCCGTCTCAAAACCTGGCAACGCTTTCCCCTTAAAGATGGGTTGAGCATCTAGAGATTTTGTGAAATACTGCCATCAGACTATTTGCTGTGCGTTGACACATTTCAGTAACTGCAATTCTGCACTGGATTTTAAATAGCGTAAGGAAATCATTGGTATTATAGAGCAGGTTAATTTATTAAAGCAATTTCCAGATCAACCAGGAACATTCATTACTTAGAGATGAGAATCCACAGTAAAAAAAATGAGATCTGTAGGGCAAATCTACAGCAGGGGCTATATATTTGGCCAAATCTGCAGTGAGTATTTCAAGATTTGATGGGAAGAGGGCAAAATATATCTGTGTTCTGTATCTGGAGAAGGGGAGAAGTTGACGAACAATGTCAGGGCTTCAGCTGTTTGCTGCTCTCAAGCATCTTACCCATTTCTGCAGGTACCTTTCACTGTTCCAGGAAAACCCAAACCCAACAGCTGTATCTGCAAACTGCCGAGACTGAAGATCTCCCTTTCCTCACTCTTCCCGTCATTCTTCTCTGTGGCTGCCATGATATTTATGATTGTGTCTGCACCCAGGTCACCACTTTCTGCCTGTACTGAAAGGCTTAATATCGCCTGCCGTCCCTCCTCGAAACGTAAACCCACAATTCCCGCTCACGCAAACCCGTGCGTTGGGATTACAGGCAGACGGTGCCTGCGCGCGCACCTGCAGAGCGTACTCCCTGCCTCTGGAGGACGAAGGCGTGGGGTGAGCAGTCTGTACGGTCCTGCTAGTAGAGCAAGTAGTAGCCGTAATGCGATTCTGGCTGAGGGACGTCAGGAGCCTGCCTTACGCTCACTGCTGTGGTGTACAGATGCTATCAGACCGCTCTTACGTTATAGCAATGTCCAGCACTACATACATGGGCCGTCCCATGAGCGAGGCAACTCAGCTTAGTCAGCAGGCAAACTTCTACTGGCTGACTCCACTTAAAGGCTTTTTAAAAGCGGCCCCTGAGGTTACAAGGAAGCATACACTCCAAATACCTCCCTGCAGCTACTGGGGCTGTTCGCTGTCCCCCCAGTTTCTGTTATTTTATCATCACTACAGTTACTGTTTCTCATCGTGCCGTGCTACATCCTCCGTGACGTGCTGGGATTTCATGGCTGCAGCTTTGTCACCCGATCAGTTAGCCGTGGTACATGGGTTACAAAAAATAAGAGGCAGATGTTCCCTGAGCTTCCACTGACCCACGTGGAGAAGCCCACCCAGTATAGTGCAGCAGTGTAGGATCATACCAGGTGAAGCCTGGAAACGTTTTTTTCCTGGGTTTTAATGACACTCTGCACAAATTACTAAAGCGATGTCTGAGCCAGACTCAGTGCCTGAACCCTGCTCAATTTCTGGATTAGCTCATGCTGAGCCAATTAAGAGGCTTCTGCACACAATGGGCTTATCCTATAAACTCATCCTTAGTTTAATAGATTTAGTGCCAGCTGTTCCGTAGAGCTTGGCTCCTTCTGTCTTCCTTTTCTGTTGGGTGTGGTCATTAAAGATTTCTTATCACTTTCAATAAAATCAGGAGCCTGCCTGGGACTGACACATTTTCCCTCCATACCAGGGAGCCCCGCTCCCTGCCCCACCTGAGGCCTGAGTGTACGTGAGGAACACTCCGGCACGAAGGAGACGGTCCCTTGTCACCCTGCTTCTGGTAGGGTGCTGCTTCTTGACACTCACTGTCGTTTGCTGAAGCATTCGGGTAGGATGACAGATACTATACAAATATGAAACCCAATAAACACTGTATTAAACAGCACCAGACAAGGGAAGAAATTGGTCATTCTGTTCCTAATATAGTAATATTTCTTGCTCTTACAGAGAACTGTATGCAGCACTATCCTAAAGCCAGACATTTCCCCCTCTTTTTACTGATACTATTTTCCCTTTTTTTTGAAAGAGGAAGCTATTACAGTACTAACCACATAGTGGTGCTAAATGGCATTTGGATCTTTTCTTTAGCTGAATATAAGAAAAGCTATTCCATTTTTAATATATGTAAATAGCACAAGAGTAGTAGCAACCAAGCTTATATTGGACCATAGCACAAAAATAAATTAGCAACCAAAACAGATGATTTAAGATGTGCACCTTGTCCATCTGTAGCTGTTTGTGCCCATTTAGTGTCTGAGAAGCAGAGAATGGCTTTTTGCCTTCACCAATGCACTTAGCATGCTGAAAAGTACAGTTTGGCTTGTGCAATTTTTTATCATCAATTGTATTTTGCACCAAAAATAAATGTAGTCCAGTAAGGCTTCATTTTTCTCAATTTTTATACGAAATGTCTCCATGGTTTTTTGCATAACAACAGAACAAAAAAGCATCTATGCAGTGACTGACAGTTTCTGACTGCAAGAAATTGTTCAGGAAAAATAAAAGCAAACTTTATAAATGGTTTTGAAATGGCTCAGCACTGAATTACTGCAGCACTTACAGCATCACAATATGCTATGATACAGAAAAAAGGGCAAACCTCTTTTTAAAGTACATGGCACTTTTTATTAGTGGCTTTGACTGCTTATTATTTGTAACTCATAACTGAAAGTGTTGGTCCTATTCGTTCACCAGCTTTGATTTAAAGAAAGGCTTAAATGCATACCTAACTTAAATATTTGTGTACTCCCACAAGGTCAAATCAGTGTTTTGAACGCCATGCAATGTGAAATTGCTTCTCTGCAGGCAAATGAATAGTGCTGTTGCAGGCTTGCACAGTACGGGTAGCATGCATTTTAATAGGTGTCCACAGAATTGTGAATTTCCAGCACTTCTGAAAATCCGAAAACTGCAACCCATGAAAACACATTTATATTATTACAAGCACTTATATTATTACAAGCATAGAGGATATGACAAGACAACTGAGTTAGCGATATCTTTAAGAATCTGGATTGCTCTTGTTTAACCTGGGATCCAGCAAGGAACTTAAGTGGATGGATTTTGGATGATTCCAGAATGTCTTAAAACACTTGGATCATTTAAAGCTTAGTGAATGGGACCTTTTCCGTGAGAAAAATTTTGTGAAGGGCAATGTGCAGGGTCTGCATAAAGGCATTCTTTGCTGGAGGACCTGTGTGTTGGGTTTATCTTCTTTCCACACTGCTGCATAGAACAAAGCTGGTATTTCCTGACCTTCACAGCATGTCACTGTCCCCAGGCTCACTGTGATGAAGACGATTAAGAAGGGATTAGATTTTTTTTTTTCCCTTCCTGTTCAGTGACAGAGATCTATCATTTACATTAGGCAACATCAACCGATGCTCTGCCGTTGTAAAGTGCCCTAAACTTTCAGATATGCCATATCTTGTTACTGAAAAGACTAATAAATGCAGCGAAATACAATGACCAACTCTAAAGTATCTGAATATAGAATTAGTTGTGTCTTTTAAAAAAAAAAAATAATTAGTGGTTCAATTAGATATTATATAATGCCCCATATAGCGGTGTCAAAAGTGGCCAGGCATTTTGTCTGTGCTGATCCTAAGATAAGTGCATCAGGCAACTTCACATGTGAATGCTCTTCATCAGCAACAAATATTATATGCATGCTGTTTACATCTGCATTGCCAATTTGACTGTTTTGTCTATACAGTCTAATATATACCTACTTAACCATAAGTATGGAAAAATTCTATTGCTGTGTATAAAAACAAGCAGCACAGCTGAGGCTTAGGACTAATCCAGGGAGAACTGAATCCTATCAAAAACCTACTCTTGATGCTCAAACATTCATTTTTCAAGGGCTCCCACTCATTGCCGGTTCCGACTTGCAGCGCATACGGAGGGGCGTGCAGCTGCTCAGCCTGCCAGTTCCAGTTGGAGCTATTTCTGAGTCATCTGCGTAGAGGGGAAAAGGTGAGCAGGACGATTTTAAAAATGAAACAAAGATTACAAATTCATAGAATGAGGAAGCGGTACATTCAAACTTCCAGTCAGAAAAGAAGGGGGCTGCGAAGAGTGCAAAGAGTTTGCATCTTGTTGACCAATTACTTCCTGTGGGTATCGTAGCTTCCATTTTATGCCACTAAACCTAGCAAAGAGTAAGTGACTTGACATCATCTGGCCCTTTAATGCATCCATGGATAATTTACTATTTCATGGGTCAAGAGGCTGAAGCCAGGAATTTCGTTGTTTGAATGAGTATAATGCAAATACAGATCCATGGTCAGAGCCGGGGGAAATTCAAGTACCTGAATTCTCAATTTTATCAGAACTAAAGCTTCTCTTTTCCTAAAGCTTGTCTTAATATACATGTGCAGAACTCTTTCCTTCCCAGACCCTTGCAAAGTGTTCAGCTCATAGATGTGTTTATCTTACAAAAATTACACCTACAAGCATGAGCTGTCTATAAAACATAACTTGGCCTTTCAAAATCAGCTGGTGGTTCAGATTTCTTTCTACTAACAAGTTGATCATTGGTGTACATGTACATGTCTGGGCTCAGAAGACAACCATTAGTTAAAATGTGACAGTCCCTATTTTGGATCTCTCCTACTGAGTGATTTAATCACTAAATTCCAAATAATACTTACCCTTTCCATTGTCGAAATTCATAAATTCAGTAATCTTGAACTTGTTCTAGTACACTAAAGCAACATTCACAACTAAGATGCAGTTTTCTCCCTTGCATGAATATCTGATAACCAGCTATGTGGGACACTGTTAGGAGACTGGAAGTGGGACATGTTGATTTGCAACCATTTGGGACTCCTCTACCCTGAGTAAAAACTGAGTTCACCATAGTACTGTACAACAGCTTCATTATTAAAATAACAAGCATAAAATCAAAATTTTCAAAATAAAATGCTTATAAGTGAAAATGAAATATATTATCTCAAACATAAAATATAGCTCTTTCATTCCATGCTCTGAACTGGAGAATTTTTCACACGGTTTTAGGTGGAAAACATCCCATAAAAGAGAAATTATACTTTTTAGACAGAGATAATAATTACTTCCCTGCCATTAAAACTGACATTATTTATGAAAAGTCATACCTGATTATATATGAACTGAAACACTAAACTCCAATTTCTTTTAAGACTAAGATCACAACCACAGATTCTAATAAAGACATAAGCTACTGTGTGTTACTTATGGGGTATAATTGCACAACATTAAATTCTCGTACCTAGTTTCTCACTTGAGCCATAGGTACATACACCCCATAGGTGCCACATACCTTTTTCAGTTTGATGACTCCTTCCTGGGTGTTCTCATCTGTTGTGATGTCAAACAAGTTTCCTCCATCTCCTGGAACTATATTGTACTCGATTTCTGCATTTTTCCCAAAATCAGGGTCCACAGCTCTGATCCTTCCAATAGCAGAACCAACATGAGAGGACTCGGGTACTTTTAAATGGAAGATACCTGTGACAAAGTGGTAGACAGTCATTTTGGGGATTTCTTGCTAATTAACATAGTATGTCCGATTAAAACCATGGTGCCTGTGCAAAACAAACAGCCTTAAATCATTCAGTTAGAATGAGATCAAAACAACAAAGGATTGGAAAAAGACATGCATGTTTTACCCACCGATTTCCCCTACTTTGTAGATTTGGTCCAGTGCAACTGTAAGGACCTTAGCACCTCTATCTCTTGAGATATCTATCTATACTTCTATCTTTAATTTTAATTTTACCCATATTGTTGACTCTTTTGAACTAAATTCTACTTTTAGACAGTACATGTTTGTAAGCATTTTCTGCCTTCAATGTTTAACAGTTTTTAGTATCTGAATTTTTATCTTGTTTGAGAATATATTTCTATGCATTTCACAGTAGTTGAAAGGAAAAATTCAGCAGAAAAAGGCTTTCCACCCATTTCTGTAATATTCAGTATTATAATTACATGTACAACTCCTTGTGGGGTGGAAGATATAGAGTATTGTTTATACATTAGCCACCAGAGGGTGCTCTTACTAAAATTTCAGTGCTAAATATAAATTTTTAGCTCTGCAGACTGGTATTTTCAGTTTATTTACTATTAGTGGTAATAAAAGTTACAAAAGAAAAACCCACAAGAAAATTACACACTTTTAAAACAAGCATTGCCACCAATGTGTGAGGACAAAATGGTTTCATTCAGGGAAACAGCTACGTTGAAAAAATGCTTGACATGATAGCTAAACTAGCTAAAAGAAAAGGTCCAAAGTACTTTGAGCCAGCCTTGACTTTAACGCCATCAGTAGCAGCAGCCCTTAGTTACAAGACCGTGCCCTGGGTTAACCAGACTGCGGCTGAAGCTCCAGCGATGGCCTTCTCCCTTCCTCTCCATGGGAACACCGAGGAGGAAACTTACACCTCGTTTTCAACAGTGCAGCAGGACAGGCACTGTGACTAGTGGGAGGCATGTTAGGGGGAAGTCTCAGAGATTTCCGCCTGGTAGTGGTTCAGTCACACTTCACAAAATAAGGCTCTGAGAAGTTGTATATCATGTAACAGCAGGATAGATGACACTCGCATCCAGGCGCTGAATTCAACAGCGGACGCTGTTCCCTGTCGTTATCTCCTTACAATGCATGCTGTGTCAGCTTTTTCAGCTTTACGGTATTTCCAGGTGAGGAAAAAAATGACATTAACACCGCTGGATTAGGAATAAACCTACTCTTCTGTGAGCTAGTAGTTTGGGCTATAGTACCTATATAATTGTCTGACTGCCTCTGAAAAAATGTGTTTTGTCTGCTTCCTCCCTCTGCCCATCAGTATGCAAAGTATACCTGAAGGGAAAACTTGCTTTGGTTGGTTGAGAAAAATCCCTGTAAGTAAAGTCTGCTTGTGTCAGCATCCACATTTAGACATTACCATATGTAGCTTTGTAGTACTCATTGACTGAGCTACTAAAAGTTGTGCAATTAGCATTTTGCTATTTTTTGCAAGGGAACATACTGAAGGGATCTTTCCTTCTTCTTTTTCCAAGGGAATGTACTAAAGAAAGGCTTACTTTTTTTCTTCTTCTTAACAGCTGGAAAGGAGCACCATGATGCAAAATATTATCAAGACAAGACTAGCCTCAGCTATTTCTTAGTTGTACTTCAAGAACTCTGAGTAAAGAGTAAAACTTTAACATGGTATGCAGGAGACAATCACAAATCCTCCTATTATCTAATGTCACTTACAAATACATGTATTACTGGGTCTCCGCTATGCAAGTTATGCAGAAGAGGTGGAAGAAAAGGGATCCAAAAGGGCTTTGCCTACACTTGAATCTTGTATTACGTTTCCACAACACAGTTCTAGCCCTGATCCCCAGGTCTTTTACAGACACTTACACTGGAAGACAGAAATCATCACTGCAGAGTTAGCTCTTTACAGCCACAATTTTGGTGAACATAAAATGTAAGAGCATATGATAATGGATTTTTCCTTCTTTGCCTAGTTGATCTATTCTTAGTGAACTGAAGAGCACTCAGGTTCATTAAAACAAACATTTCTCTATAAAATATCGTACCTGGCTGTAAAGCGTATGGGACTTAGATGAAGTCAGAGGAACACTACATTACTCATTTCAGATTGTTTAGGCTTTTATCAGTTATTCCCAATGACTTGGCATTTCATCACTTCCAGAAATTCAACAGCAATAAAGATGGGGTCATTCAGATTAATTTGAAACTCTGAAGTAATCTTCAACTCTGCCAGAGTCAGATGTCTGAAGATGTAGTATGTAATTACACTGCCATCGTCCTCCTGTAATATTATCTTCACAGCATATGGAAGCTGTTAATGGTGCTACTGTGACAACATACTTTCAGAATAAAATAAATGAAAACAAATAATGTATATTGTTGCCAGCTCAGGGAAAAACTTCAAGAGAATATAATGTATAGCATGAAGACCACCCTTTTTCTCCCCCCCGCCGAAAACAGCCTTTGTACAGAGGACATTTGAAATGATCAATACGCACTGCACATGAAATGGAACAGAAAGAGTTTTGTAGAATTTATTTTTCTGTTTCTAGAAGACATTACTTCTTGCTGTGGACTTGCTGTGACAGTTTAGCATTATTCAGTTTTTATTGTCCATTTCGCCTGTATACACTACTACCTCCATTTGCTATAGAGGTATATTGAAACAGGCCTGAGTAACAGCCTTTTACTCCCAGAGGTCCTGAAAACCTTGTTCTCTGCAGCTTCTAGGAGTGATGGAACAAGCAGCTCCGGCACACTTGCGCAGCAGCTGGTTACACTGCTCAACCAGCTCTGTCAAATTTTGTAGATTGTCTCCTGTGACTTCTCTGCCTACAAAAATCTTTTCTTCTACTTGCATAAATCTCTTTAAAATGTGTTTTCTGAGTTTGCTGCTGGCTTTTGTAAAGGATGAGTGATATGGGATGCACCAAAGGAGCAGCCTTTACTTCCTTCAGACTGTGCTATGAAACCAGACTCTGCAACTAGTTACCCTTTTGCTGTGTATTGCAGGCAAGTCGGAATATTTTCACATTTAGGAAAGTTAGTAGGAATGCATATTGCCTGGTCAAGATTTTTCACTCTGTTGTAAATGGCATTTTAAGAAAAAAACCTAAAGGTTATTTTTAAGGCCAAAAGTCATGGGCCTGTTGACATGCTTAACTTATGAAACACTTCACACTTAAGTGACACTTAAAATTCAAGCCAGAATCCAAAACTAGAGAAAGCCCAGTGATTATGTAGCTTAGCATAAGCATTCAGGCATTCCCTTATAAAGCCTGGGTAGTCTCAAGGTGCAAAACTTCCTCCGAGTTTCAGGTTGAGCAGCATCAATGAGGATGATAAAATGAATGAGTGATGATGCTGTTGAAGCGTTTAGGCTGAAATGACTGAGAAGGTGTATTACTCAGCCCCAAAAGCATTCAGGAAACCAAGGTGGAGGTGAGCTAACACCTCATACACGCTGCCTCCCAGTTTCTAAAACAAAGATGGTTCCAAAGCACAGAGCGGAGAAATCAGAGCTGAGTAAGTGACAGGTAATCAGTCATATTGACTGAAATTCAGCACCCATTTACAGTTCTTTTGACATGATTAGATTAGGTTTAGTTTTTAAGGCTCAAAAGCTGTTCTGGGGTTTGATTTTTACTTACAAAGGGTTTTTTTTGTTTTGTTTTGTTTCTCCACACCTGCAGTTTACAGGTACACCACCATTTACCAAAAAGGTTTTCAATTCTGATGAGAATAAGAAACGAAAACCATCATTACATCTCATCAGCAAAGCAACCATTGAGCAATAACCCAGGTTAGCATCTAAGGACTTAAGCTAAATGCATAATGACCTTCAACCAAAGAGCTGTAAATGGTATCTGAGCTTTTTTCTGATCTGTCACCATACATGTACTGTGTGTATGCAAGATTATCCTCTCCTGCTTTTTCTTTGTCTATATTTTTTTCAGTTCTCTTTGGCAGCTGCCAAAGTATTGCATTGCAGTTAATCATGATAGCATGAATCTTATAGGCAACAACACTGAAATAAAATACTTTCTTTCTCTTTGACCTAATTCTTTAATGTTTTCTCAGGAAAAAAAGAATCAGATTACATATATTATAATATTCTTGTTAGCTTAAATTACCAAGGTGTTTCAGTTTTTATCCTGGCCAGGTTGTAAGGGCACTGATTTCTGCCTGTTTAGGAAGAATCCAAAAAGACAACCATCCATATTTACGTGCTGGTGTTTTAACAATAGTGTAATAGGCAAAAGAAAGGACACTGTAAATAGAAGCAGCTACTCAGGATACTAAACCTGCTACACCAGCTACAGCTAATCAGCCTAGTAATTAGCGGCATCTGATACACATGCTCCTAAAACTGGGAAGAAGTGATGTAGCCCAGCAGCGAGATAGACTCGTGCCTCTCCTGGCTGCGGGTCTGTGCCCTGCGGGAGGCTGGACCTTGCAGAGGGAAGAGAACGGCCGGGCTTCGTCACCGTGTGCCCTGATGCAGGTCGTGCACGACCTGGCGTCGGCTGGTAAAACTTCAGTTATGGTGAGGCTTCTTCCACCCTCAAACCCACTGTTCTGAGTTAGGGCTTATGGCCTCATTAGATACAGCATAGCTATTCTTAAAAATTCCTGGTTCTCTGCTGTGGATCCCAAAGTTCACACCTAGCACACCTAGCAAGAGCTACATCTCCCCAGACTGCAGAGATCCTGGATGTCCAAGGGTCCCCAGTTCCCCAAGGAAAAATGAGCAGAAGCAAAACCCCTTTGGGGTTTGATCCTGCCCAAGTTTAGGGTAATCCACATGGTGGAGCTTCCCCAGAGCTGGCCGCTGCTGAGCCAGGACTCTAACAGCCCCTCAGGTGAGCTAGCAGACTGAGTTTCTGAGGCTGTCCCTTTCTTCCTTCCCTAAAGGGGAAAAAAAAGTTCATCATATCTGGCATAATTTTTGGATACTGAAAAATTTCAGTTTAACCATTTGCAGTTTTTTCCACGGATAAGCTGTTGTCAGAATGCTTTCTAAAAAAACCCTCCCCATTGCATGTCAGAGACTAATTCTACAGAGCAAAATATCCCCCTTGTTGGAGCAAGGGTTCAGAAAATGGGAAATGCCAGTTCATTTTCTTGGCTGAAGATATGCAGACCCACAGCTTCTGTCTCCAAAGACGGCTGGGTGTAGCAAGGACAATAGAGAATGTTCTGTTTAACAGCATAAAGTAGAAATAATTCTAGAAGCGGTTGTTTGGAGACACAGGCACTCAGATGTGTGTGTCCTAATACTAGGCAAGAATAATACTTTATCTTCCGTGAAGAATCTTAAATTTTCTTTTGTATGGTGACACATTTTTACTAGGAGGGGAAGAAAATGCTCATTTCTAGAACTTCCTCAAGTTTACAATTAAGGGTTTCTCCTAGATGATATGGAGTTGAATTCTGACAAGCTGGGGAGGCCAAATAAAGTTCCTGAGAAACTGCTATAATCATGCTGTTATTGCTGTATAGGAAAGATCCCAACATTATCACTTCCCCTTCCATTGGTCTTGCTATATGGAAACGTGGTGCCCAAATGGTCATCTGTGCAAAGTCTGACTCTGTCAACGCGTTCATGTGTTAGACAGCGTGCTTCCTGGATCTCTGAGGGCTTGTGTGGAAAATCGGTTCTAGATGATCAGCTCCAGTATGTATCATGACCAATAAAGAACTATTCTGCTAATATCCAGTCTACTAATTAAGAAATTATTATCAAACAAAAAAAGTCAGTAATAAAAAGTCCAAAATACAATGAGAAAAATAATTGTTTGGGGGTACAGTCTAAAAGCTTGAATTGAAAGTTTTTATGTAAGTCATGTAGTAGTTATAAAGAATTATCAAGGTGTAGTATGCCTTACGGACAGAAAAAGGATAGTTTTCAGGAGAAAATGTCTTTGCTTTCTCAGAATCTCAGGCAGCATGTAATTGGCATTTATCAGGTAGGTCTACTGGTAATATTCTGGTGATCACACCATCACCATAAAATAAATCAATACACTTATTCCCTCTATAAAGTTTAAATTGCATGATATATGTGAAACGTTAACATGATGAAAAGTATATTGCCGAGGATGGGACACAGAGTTCGTAATGCTCTGCTTAACATCTCTGCTTCTTAAATACCTTGCGGGAGCTTTTTCGTATTTTCTTTATTACTCTGGCACAAAATATAATAACACAATTTCACTACAATTCATTCATTCTCAAGAATGTGGTCAAACCATTTACTTTAGGATCTAAGCCAAGTGCTCTAAATCATCTGTATTGGAAGAATCATTTTTCCCTCCATTGACTAAGGAAATTAGGTCCCTATCTTTACTCCTCTGAGTCACACCTAAGTTGTATGTCTAAAATCACCTAAACAAAACATGCTCAACATCTGTATTACTCAGAAGAGTCCCTGTGAAGCTTTGATTTTCACACGTTTATTTGGTACATTTTATGTAAATGGCTTTCCCTAAAATATATATTACTTTTCTTCACCATGTTAGCACAGTCTGAAGCAGAAGATTATTATTTTTAAAGATAAAAATGTGATAACATCAAGTACAAGTGCATAATAGTTTACTGTTCTTTGTTTTAAGTTTTGGTTTACTGTGTGCAGTTTCCTTAAAATACTTGCAATTTAGTGTGTGATATAGACCAAAAAATAATGATGCAAAAGGATGGCAATTGGCCTCACATTTGTAGTCTCTTATACTTTACAGCAAGTATGATCAACTTATCAAAAGTGATGTTTACCTCTTCCAATTTAAGTGTTTAAAGGTGAGATCTCTATATAAGTACTGCTACTTCTGCAATGAAATCTGTGGATAGTAAGTGCTTAATTATAGATCCTTCTCTCAAGAGCATTGGTGATCACATTTATAAGATCAACAAATTTGCTGTGGAAGCCACTGAGAAAAAAATAATTGTCACTAATTCGAGAGAAAACCTCAAAGAGTTCCTCTAGAATATTTCTGTTATTTTCTTTTTCATTTCATAGCATTCTTTATGCAAAAATTCAACCAAACATGTATTTTGGACTCAGAGAAGAGACTTTCAAAACTGCTTGGTATCTGCAGCTCCTATTGCTGTCAGGAGGAACCGTTGGGATTGTTGCAAGCATTTTATGGGCATCCCATTTAATGCTTTTACAAGGAGTGGAGCACTCCTGAAAAATCTGACTATAACTGTGGTAGGTATTTCTGAAAATCATGAGCCTAAACTATTGTGATTATAATTAGATAATTACATATGGTCTGTTTCACTGCACGTTGCACTGTAGCCTCTAAATTTTCAGAAAGCAAGCCCACCATGGTCAGAAGCAGAAAGGCTGTGTTGATTTCTTACTTGGGCGGAAGGCCTTGGGGGAAAAAAGGCAGATGCTGCCAGAAATGATAGTCACGCAGCAAGTGACACTGTACCCTGTGAGTAACTTTGCAACCAGTTGTCAAGGCATTGCAAGGCAACCCCATGCTGTTAAATCTGTAGCCCCAGCTACTCTTCAGTATCAGGGAGTAGGTGGAGATGCTTTTAAGCCATCCCAAGGTTACCATAGATAATTTCATGCATCCAATCTAAATACTCTCTGTGTTTTGAATGAATAATTTCTTCACTGCTCCCCACAGAAAACACATTGGGGTGGAATGAATGTCATGATTCCTGCCAAAGGTTGTTGAATTTCTATGAACCGTATTTGTTTACACCTTCTATACAGAAGGTAGCAGATGTAAAATACAATTATTAATGATAATAATCTACTATGATGATAATGATGTGTTTAAAAATAATTGACCTATAAATCTTGCTGTTAATGATCAATTACCACTTAAACCTGATGACAGGGGGGAAATGAATTGGATAAGTGCAGACTAACAACAGAATTTTATGACCAATAGATAACATTTAACTTCTAACCACTATTGTGCTCACTTATATTTCTTGGACTATTGTTTACTGTGCAATCAGAGCATTACATTTTACCTAGTGACAAATTACCCATATTTTTCATTGGTTATAGAATAAATATATTTTTTTCATGCTCTGCTTTGCAGCTGAGTTTCCCTCTCAGTTTAGACCTTTAAAGAAGTTTTTGTTTCATTCACTCAGTACTCCTAACAGTCCTCTAAGAATGGCCTTTGCTAGCTGTGCAATCTTGAGAAAGCTAAAAACAACAGAAGTGTAGCAGACATAAAATTTACTAAACATTTAGTGTTTTGAGAATCTATGGCAATGGAGTATTTCTCCCTCCAGTTTATTTCTCAGTTTTTTTCAAAATTTTATGCTTTAGTTGGGTTTTGTGTCATTGTTCAGCCTGAATCAAATGTTTTGCTCTTAAGAAGCTTTATGATCAAGATCATGCAACAGTGACAGCTACCAAAAAGAAAGAAGTTTCTAGGAAGATTTTACTAAGACTACATCCACTCTGGGCAGCAAATCAGCTCTTACTGAAAGTGCTTGAAGAATTCTGATGTGGAAAGGAATAAGAAAAAAAGTAAGAGAAAGTTGGCATAAGTGTAAATAGAAGTCTGCATAGATGTTGAATTTCATGTTAACTCCTTTAGGTTGCACACACACAAACAGTAACAGAAGCCTACATAACCGTCAGGTGCTGTGACCCAAGGTGGGCTGCATGGCCTGGATTGCAAAGCACAGGCTCAAAAAAGCTACAACTGTACAAAGAAATTTCATGTACCAGCTGTACTCTGCAGCCCAGAAGCTAGCCAGTATAGAATGGCCTATTTCCATGTTATTAAATTCTTTTACTCACACCAAAATAGGTCAGCTTCAGGGAAAGTGACTGCAGAGAATAGGTCCTGATCTGTACTTATTTCCCTAAATGCCTGAATTTGTCTGAGAAAGCTTGGCTTGGTGTTGGTCAAAACTGTGCCCAGTGACTGTGCTAAGCCTAACAGTATGGATGATTTAAATGTCCAGGAACTTTCTCCGACACTCTCATGTCCTTATTTAAGTCTTCAAAGCAAAATAAAACGAGTCGTTGTATACCTTCTTTTAGTCTATGTAAAAATGTCTATAACCGCACTGATTAAGTGATGGTGTAGAAAAAAAATAAGAAGTACAGAAGCTTTTTTATGACTAGCTGTCAAACGCGTCGCTAACTCAGGTGGGTCAAATAGAAACAGCAGGCAAGGGTCACTGAGCTGTGTGACAGTGCAGTGGGCAAACCAAGCAAGACGGAGCTGTAAAGAGCTTATCTGGGGTGGTGAAGACTCATGAGCTCACTAGAGCAAAATGTGGAGAGACTCAGAGATGGAAGTGAACAAACAAAGGATAAATTATTTTAGCAGTGGTATTATTGGGGAGAAAAAAACCACTTGGGGAGGAGCAGGAAGAAATGGCCACACTCTAGTTACAAGATGAAAATGAGATCAAGGACAAATTTGTGTCTCTTTCAGGAGAAGGGAGACAAAAACTGCACATTGAATGTAAGGATAGACAGAGTGAGGAGGAAAGAGAAGGCCAGAGGAGGGGGAGACAGAGATGCAGATAGTACAGAGGTGTGAGACTTGGAAGGAACCTGGATTTAAGAGGAGTTACCCTAAGCCCTCCTCCGATTCCTGTAAGAGCACTGTGCAAATACTGGTCTGCTAGTAGTTATTCACATACTGATTTGACTATTGTTTTGCTGGTGTTAAAGCTGTAGTTAAGTGACTCACTGGTATTACAATCCAAAATCATAATGACCTCTGCATGGCTGCTCGTTTCATGATTGGTTTACAATTGCACAGGCCCTTTTCTGGAGTTTTTGCATTCCTGTGTTCTGTCACTCCTTGAAATGGTTGGTTAAAAAATATGTTCAACTCAAAAATACAGTTTTAGTTTACCCAAAACTCACAGGTAAATGGAAATCAGACTTGCTTAAGATTTTCTGACATTAAAGGATTTAAGCTTGGTTTACAAAACCAAGCTGGTGCTTTTTTCCCTTTATGTCTTAGTGGTTAGAAAATTAACAAAGACGGAGTAGACCAGGATCCAACCTTCCCTCCCTTTCTGATTCAAAGCAAGCTCTGACATGGTCTCCCACCTAATCACTGCCTGCAGGCTAGTCTGCAATGAATCTGTCCACCTGTCCTGTGTAAGTATCTCCCATTTGGTATAAAATAAGTAATTAGTTGCTGGAACTGAATTAGGGCATCTTGTCTGCCAGGCAAATTCTTTAATCAATGACAGAAAGACTCATTTTCATTCCGAGAGCCAATGAAGATACAAGTGCTGTATACAAAGCACAACAACTTTTAACAGGAGTACCAAGAGAAGCCACACTTCCCCACCTAAATTGCAGTGGCTAGAATAACTTCCCAGAAAGTTGGGCAGACTTGTTAAAATACTTAATTAGGCAGATCGGAGCTCTGAACCTTAATTCCAAGTAAGTTTTCTAGCAGGTTGTCCAAGTAGGGAGGGAATCAATCTTCCTCTTTTTTTTTTTTTTTTTTTAATCAAAACCTCTGTTTTCATTATTTTAATTTTTTAGTTTAGTGAACAGAATAATTTCTTAATCACACAGTCCTTTCCTGTAAATGTCTAATTTACTACTGGGTGTGATCTGTGTTGTAGTTTTCTGAAATCTTTAAAAGCAGATACCATTATCTGAGGAACTTCTCTTTCATAGGCCACTCATCCAAAGCAGTGGGTTAAAAGATTTTTCTTTCTATCTCATGTGGACCAGAAGACCTTTTACTTGCACTCTGCATCTGAACCCCATTCTGCAATAAAATCTGAGCAAGACTGGTTCAAAGCCACATGAACGGAATCAGCCATATTTAGTTTACTGAGTGAACAAAATTGACCTGCTTTTATATAGTAAAACCTATGCTAAATAGTGTGTGTGTAATTTCTGGGATGTACTAAGCTTCCCAGAATATATCAATAAATAACTACGATAAGAGCTTTCAATACACAGAATGTATATGCATAAGAATGTATAGGCAGGCTATTCCAACTTCAGCATTTGGTTGTCTTTTTCTTTCAAAATATTTCTGCAGATTTTAGTCCTTGAAAGTAAACCTATTAAAATATGCTATGAACCAGTAAATAATCACTGAAAATAGATGCTATCTAAAGGGTAATAATATACAAACTCTATTCCTAATACCATAATTGTGAAATAGAAAATAGATTTATATAATAGATCATCCAGATAACAGATCATTCAAGCAGCATGCAAAAGTTATATAACTAAGAGAAAAAAAAGCTAGCTCTTTTATAAAGGTCTTTTTTACTTGCACTGAAACTCCTGAAATTGCATCAATGAAAGATATTTTTTTTCCAGTTTCTGAATTGTCTGTTTTGTTGACTTTTTTGTTTGAGACTGTTGTTTCCTCTGCTGTCTCCAGTGGAGGATTTAATACGTTCTGCGAAACGCATTGTATTGGCCACTCTTGAAATCCAAATCCAATTAGCTGCAAACTTCTACAGTATGGACAGGCAGATGATGTGCAAGGTCCTAGGAATGATCCTTCAACCTTGCTTCGTTCAAGGTGTCATTACCAGAAAGATGAATAGTTGCATTTCTGTTTCCAAGCACGTTAGCATTTCTGGAAATTTGCCATGCTCTTTTATGCAAACTAACTTGATGGATTTCACTGGGATGCTTCTGGAAAGACCAATGACGGCAAAAAACTGGCCCTCGTGATGTCTAGGCATTGCTCCACAGCCGTCTGAACATTTTAAATGTGGTTGCAAAACAGCCCTGAGATAATGGTTTCTGAGCATCAGAGCGCTGCTTTTCTTAAAGCCAAGACATGCACAAGTAGACGAAATTCAACTACTGGGTCCAAACCTTAATTCATTTTTCTTCTTTTAAAAACAGTTTTCAGTTATTCCCCTACAATATTGACTTATCCCGTGAGTTGGAAATGCCATGATAAAACATAGCCTTAGCCAAATAGTTCTTTTGAATAAAAAAAGTAAATTCAGGGAGTGTCACCTTAAAAATAAACCCAACTTATTGCTGACTGCATAAGACACTTGAGAATGGTCTTTTATTTGCTAATATCAGAATAAAAACTGTATAGATTTTAAAATCCAATTGTATTTCTTCTACATCAGGGCCTTATCCTCTAAAAGTATATTTATGTCATATTAAAGTAAAAAGACATACTATTCCTTTGACTAAAATGATTCTCATGTGATTTAATTGCTCAGCATATAAGGGTTTATTTCTCTAAATTGCTTTCACAGTCACTCTGTCATCAGTGAACAAAAGAAAGAGACAGGAAAACTGAAGCACAATAACCTTACAAAATATGAATCAACCACTTCACTTAATTGGTTTGATTCCATAAAGTATAATTTATACCAACTAATTATACGGGTTTTGTCATTTAAATGTTGAAGTAAATATAACCCATCCATCCTTTCTTGAAGCTTATTTTAAGAGCTGGAAACAAGCCACGGCTGTCCTTGCAGCTAGCTCTGACTGGTCTAATGCTTGATGCGTTACGGGTTAGCCCATTAGCTTCTAGGAAGGATGTGCTGAACTGTCTTTTTACTTAACCAGCTATCGCGTATGTGAGTAGCTGAGAGAGAAAGGCCATCAGTTCCCTCCTGGACCAGGATGCATGCCTGGATAAACAGCTTTTATCCACTCTTCTCTGTTCAAAGGCAATGTTGTCTTATACCAAATATTCATTTAATTGCTCGAACATCATTGCTATGATAGAGAAAGTACTTTCCCTTTCAGTCTTTGCCTTACTTTTTCTGGTTTTGGTAAGAATCAAACTTTGGCATGAAACATTTATTTTAATATTTACGAAAAAGTTCTATCTCTAACAAAGAAACATGCACAGTAATGCAGAATATCAATGTACTAATGAAGAGTCAGGCAAGACGTATATAAAACACTTTTGGAAATACATTTCTACTAATAAAATAATTCAGATTCATTTTTCCATCTAGTTATAAAGAAAATATCAGTATTCTGAAGTGTCTCAGTTTTCTGAAATGTGGGCCAATAGATACCTGCAGGTCAAACAACTCTGACAGAAATATATAATGTTTAGAGGTTTCCCCTTTGTTACACTCCTCATTACTGTGAGACACACAAGGTGGGAGTTCCCCACTGAATATGTTCAAAAGCACAGGTTCTAAATAAAAAATTCCATGTTCAGCAGGATAGTCAGTGGTTTTTCATCACTGGATGCTGATATCCCACCCGAACCTGCCTGTCTCCTTAAAGGATCCTCGATGAGATGAAGGTGTTCTGTGATACACTTTTTTGGCAAGCTTGTAATGTATTATTTATCAATGTAGCTTCTTCCAAGTATTAATAATATATGTTCTCCCATTTCTGCTGTGAAATGTTTTTTTTTTTCAGCTTAACTGAGTTCAGAAAATAAACTTAAACTTTATTCTGTGCAAATTAATATCTTCTTATTCGACAAGGTAATCTATAGCATGGCATCTTTGGTATAAGCCCTTTGGGAAACTGTGGTCCTGATTATGTGATGCAAAAACATTTACCCTGCAGCAGTTAGTGTTGAAGGACCTTCAGTCCCTTTTTTCAGTCTGAACTTGGACCTCCTGGCTTTGTTGACCAATGGTGAGTAATGTGATACTGGAGGTCTGGACTCCCACCAACAGTGAGGGCTCTTTAGGTCTTGCAGGCCTGAATTGGCACCTACCTGGACCTGATTTTAAAGGCTTATTTTTCACATAAATTAAAATTCTGCACAGTATCTGTTTAGATATGGTAGTCAGGCAAATGACAAACTCCATTTCCTGGCAGGTAGATACTCTGAATCATTGCAACGTTTTCAAAGAGCAAAACTGAAAAATACAGTTAGTACATTAGAAATAAAATTCATACACAACTTTTTTTCTATCAATTATTTTTGATTAGCTGTAATTAGCCTTGTGTCTCTGTGAATTTCAGGCACACTATACATTATCTCACATACCACTTAACCAAATGGGACTGGCTAAGTAAATCCCCCTTGACCAAGATTTTTGCTTTTACTATTTTGATTAAGCAGAAGTCCTCAGTTTATGAGAATATAAATATGTTGCTTGTAACACACCCCCCCAAAAAAACAATTTTTCAGGTGACTGTCTGCCTTGACCAAGCTTGTTCCAATACACTGGAGTCCCCACACTGACATTTTAGCTTGTAAGCCATGCTAAATATTTATTATTTTCAATATCAACACAAACTTCCAATATTATTCTCTTCTGTTTTGTTGAGAGACACTGCTATAATTCGGCTTCTGTGACATTTGATCTAATTGAAAGAAAAGGTTTTCAACCCCATTATCATGCAAAGCACAGGACAAGCTTGGTCTCTTGTGATGTTTTTTGCTCCTTCACAGCAACAGTTGGGCAAAGACGTCATAACTACAGTGCATGCATTAAATGAGACCTCAAGGCTATCTTCTTCAAAGAGGATGATATATTCCGTGATTTCTCTGTGTCATGAAAACTGTCTGACATTATGTGAGACTTGTGTATTTTTGCAACACCACAGCAGATGAAGGCATACACTAAAAGAAAAAATTACTGAGGCCCTTAACAGCAAAGAAAGTAAAATACACAGCTCAGAATCAGGCACGGGAAAGAGCACTGGGTGCAAGGAACTTGCCAACGCACCGAGTTTTCCAATTCCCAGGCAGTTACGTTATTTCCTCTTGCACCTGCGGTACCCTTCCAGCAGCAGGGCTTCCAGCTGAAAGGACAGAGCAGACCGCAGCGGTGGGCAGTTTAACAAGCACTGAGGACAAGGACAGTGGGAATGTTGGTTCAAAGAGACCCTCTGGGATGATTTGCTCATTGACCAGATTTGGAGCATCTCACCAGTGTTTTGACAGGATGTCAGGAAACACAAGGAGATGCCAGTGGCTGTAGTCCAGGTGAGCTCTGACAAAATAGGGTGAGACTGGACAAAACACTTAGGGGTGAAATTTAGGCTGGGAAGCGAAAGCTGAAGTTAAAGGCATTCATAGTAGCATAGTCTGAAATTGTCTCACTATCTACAATCAGGGAGAGAAAGATGGAAAGGCAAAGCTTTAAATGCCTGGCTGAGACAAAGGTGTAAGGAGAAGGGATTCACATTATTGGAAAGTAGGGGCATTTGCTAAAGAATGGGCGCCCATAGAGAAGAGGCAAAATTCATTTTGGCCATAGGAAAAACAGGCTTCAGGAAGTTTAAAAACTTTTCTCTGACCATTGTGATTCTAGCTGAAAAGTTCAGCAAAATTTGCAGGTGTTGGAAAGCACACAATTCAAAAAAACATGCAAAAGGACACAGTTCAGATAAAGGGTGCAGTCATCAGAATTCTGCATTCTTCACTGAAGAATGCTACAAAAGGTGATGGTAATCCAGTAGGAAATGCAGAAATAGCAGATCACACAGAATCAAACTAGGGTCCAGTAAGGAGGAGAAAGCAAGCCACAGTATAAAGCCAAGGGTTAAAATAGAAGCTAGTATGGGTAACTTTAATGCCTCATGCTAAACAAGAATATCAGCATAATAGGCATATTTGAAATCTGTGGGAAAAAAGGAAATCAGTCAGGCAGCGCAGGAAAGGCAAAGTAGACCTTATCAGTGGAGGAATAACGATGGCTGTTAAAGGAAGCTCTAAGTCAAATGAGACTTAAAGGAGAGAACAGTATTAACACTAGCTAGTCAGGAAAAGTTCTTTAGTTCTTCTAAATTTTACAGCAACCATAATGAGTTGAAATGCAATATCTGTGCAGGAGCAATAAAAGCCAAAATTACATGATGGTTGCACTCAGTTAAATTAAAAAAAAAAAAGTGGAAATAAATAAAACTGAGGGATATTGCTATAAAAAACCTGAATGGGATAGCTGAGACAGTTAAATCACTGTGGATGGTGTGGATGCTATCGAGGGACACCATTTTGAAGACCCACAGCAAATGCACAGCACCCATTAAAAAGCAAGTCTGTAAGAGTAAACAACATAGCTAATAAAAGCAAGAACACATCCTTCAAAAAAATGAAGTTGTGTCTCAGGGAGGACAATAGAAAGAACCATAAAATCTGCTTTATCTATAAAACTACAATAAAGAAGACAAAAAATGAGTTTGAATAAATCTCTGGCAAACAAGCTAATAATAATTGTCTTTTAAAGACATCTGGAGGCAAAAGCCTGAGAGGAACTGCATAAAGCCAACCCAAAACTGAGATACAGAAGAAGTGCTCAGAGAAGATAAGATCACAAATGTAAAACTTAATACATTTTTTTCTTTGTGTTCAGCATAGAATAGCTGGGAAATTTTTCTATCCTGGAACCCTTCTTTATCGGGGACTCATGAGAAGGTTTAATTAGCTATAGAAGCAGTTGTGGAACGAACAGACACAACAGTAACAAATCATTGGGATTAGCTGTTACATGCCCAAGAGCCTGAAGAATGAAATAAGTGAACTATTATGATGTGTAATATTTTGATTCAAAGTACTGTAGCACAAGAAGGCTTGGAGGTGCTAATATAACACTGACTTTTTTTCCCCAAAGATTTCCAGGGAGTTCAAGGAGCTAAGGATAGATATGACTCACATGCACAGGGCAAAACAGTAGGAGCAGGATTCATGGACTCATGGAGAATATCTCATACTGAAAAAACCTCAATGCAGCTTTTCTAAATAAAGGTCATATTTTGCAACGCTTTCTGAATTCTTTAAAGAGGTCAACATGTAGGTATATATGGAGGAATGGATTCAAAACAAATGAGGGGAAGCTGTTGGTTGTGCGATATATGATTAATCTGTGCACCTCACTAACTTTGAGGGTTGTTAAATACAAAGACACCATCTGGGCTAAAAATCATTAGAAACTGAGGAAAATGTTCCAGAGTATTGTTTTGGCCTGTTCTTATGTATACCCTCTACTGTACGAGACAGAAGGCGGGGCCAGATGGACCTTTCTCTTAACATGGTCATTCTTGCAGGCAGAAACGCAATATATTTTCACATGAGGAAAAGAAGAATTTTTATATGAAAGAAAAGTGCGAAGTTTCAGATGTGGTTTTGTACCTAAGGAGCATTTATAATACATGAAGTGGGATTACAATTCATGTGCAAGAAAAATGATTCAAAGTAAAAAGCTGCCATGATCTTACTGCAAATTCACACGAATGTTCTCATATGAATTTGCCTTACTAACAACTTTTAGCAGCTAGTTGTTTCGGCGTAGTTATCAAGGTTTATGCTTGATTAGTTTCTGCATTTCAAAGGTACGGAATATACAAAACTTCAGTAAATTTAAGGAAAGCAGTAAGTGACAATCCTGCTAATTATATACAGACTATGAAACTCTTTAAATTAGTATACTTCTGAAAAGCCTCATTTAAACTAATTGATATGAAATGTTATAAATTGTCAGTGGATGATCACTATTTCGAGAGTGTACAATGCTTAGCATGAGCCAGTTCTGTCTTTGGTACCTAGAAGTCTCAGGTTATAATCTTTTGTCATTTGAAGGGGATCATCCAGTTTCCCTTGACAAAATAGTATTTCCCAAGTAATTTTTAAAGCGTAAATGAAATGAACTCTCAGGCTCAGGCTGGTCCTGTGGAATGATGATATATTTCCTTTCAAACATTCAAAACTCATACTTTAAAATTGAGCTTTATATTATTTAAAAAAACCCCAACAGTATATTCTAAATATTTTCATTATATACTGGTCTTCTTCCTGGATCTCAATTCCTTATCTAAAGGATTTTTCACATTAATACTTTCAGTCATGCTTATTTGAAAATTAGTGCATTTGGAATACAACATACTCTTAGGAAATCTGGGTGGGTTGTCATTGACATCCGTGAGAGTAATGTTTACAGTGGTAGTACCAGCTAGTCCTCCCAGCTGTCCTCCCATGTCCTTGGCTTGGATCAGCACTTGGTATTGTTCTTTCACTTCTCTGTCCATATTTGGCAAAGCTGTTCTTATTACACCTACGAGAAGAAATGGGAAAGAGAAAGAACAGGTAAGCAAAGGACTGAGATTGTCTACTATTCCATTTTAATACTGGGTCTCTTGGACCAGGAATGGAACTCTTCCTAAAGGGTTGATAAGAGAGGAGTTCACACAGAAACATGCAAATCACTCAGGCTTTACATAAGTGTGCTCCTCAGCTATTCAACCATTTAAAATGACTGCTGTGTCTTTTCAATCAGGACATGAACGGCTGAAAGAGGACGGTGCATTTTCACTAGGGATGTGAATGGTGTGAGCATAGGTTTGCCACATCGGGACCGAAGAACACTGCACTGTGCAGAGTAGGGCCATGTAGGAAGAGATGGCAATGCATTTCAGAGCCTGCATCCTCAATTGTTCGCAACCAGTCGCTTGCCATCACATTTAAGCTACTGTAGGCCAAGACAATATTCCTTCTGTACAAAAGGAGGTCTTTATTAGAAGACTCTCCTTTGTGTGACAAAGTTTTCTTGATACAGCACATAGATGCCATGAAAACTTTAGGACTTTCCTTAAAGAAATGTAATTAAAATACCATGGTAAGACATTACCCAAATGACTCTTAATCTTCAGTGATTTTGGATAGCTGATGTCTAAATAGGTATGCCATAATCTCCCTTCTGATATGTTGAGAATGTACATGATAAAGGAAGACTTGTAGAGAGCAAGAGGTACTACTGATCATAGGATTAGCTGATGAGGTTGTAAAAAGCTATAAGGTTTTGGGCTCTCAAGCCTTTCTCTTGAAACCAAATGTATAGGAGAAAACACATTTCTGTCAAAATTTTACAAATGCATATTACATTGCAAAAATGCTATATATTCAGCAATAGTTTTCAGAAAATGGCTAAGTGCAGACTGGTGCAGATGGCATGCACAACTGAAAAATAAACCAACTAGAAGCATGCTTCTGCTCTAAGTTATTATTGTTTTAGAAAATATTATTTTCTAGTATTAAACTATTTGGGTTTAAAAGCAGTCTTTTTCCCCTGGTGTTATAATGCGTCCGGAATGATAAGAAACAAGCTTTAAGGGTCATTCTTCTCTTTATAGCGACTAACCACTGCTGTGTTAACAAGTAAGAATAGGAACTGTTCACTTATAGTTCTTGTTCAGAGTCTAGAAATAACTTTGACCTAAATCTGCTATTTCTGGAACCTCTTAAAAATTCCCATTGAATTGAATTGTATAACAATTTCCTTTCTCTCCACTTGTAACACCGATTATGATAATGACAACTTTAATAATAACTACTATTTTCTACCTCAGCATGGCATATATTGTACTGCATAGATCTGGAATATGACTAGCAAATACTTAAGAACATTTAGATACTGCAACACTATGCTTTTGAACTTTTGAAAACAGTGGTGTTCAATGTTTTGTTTGTTCCAAACAGGAATCTTGAACTGTAAAATTGTAAAAATTTGTTCATATTCATGTGAGATTTATGAGAAAATCTTTTTGTAAATAGAATGAACATTACTAGGCTTCCTCTTGAGTGTCTTAATCCGTACTTTTGCACTGTGGAGACTATATGTTCCACAGTATTTTACAACATCCTTGGTATGCTCATTTCAAGGAGAAAAGAGCTCTGAGAATTAAAGACTTCCCTTGTTATACTAGCAAAACAAAATAAGTAGAAAACATGAAAATGGGCAGATAGTAGGTTGTGAGCAGGAGATGCAGTTCATCTGATTGTTATACCTGTTTTAGGTAGAACTGAGTAGCTTTCTCAGTCAGAAATATTCCAGATGGTCTTCACAAAATGAAGGATTGGCTATCACTCTAGTAGTAACGTTCCCAATCCCCCACTGTTTATTCCTGTCTGGAAGTACAAGGTCATTCCATATATTTTTCTGTAAAAAACCTTTGTCTCCAGCAAAAAAAATCAATGAGAGTAATTTCCATGTCTAGCAGTTCATAAGCAGTTCTTCCTTTTCTACCTACTCTATTTCAAAAGCATAGAAAAAACCCTGAAAAATACTATTTCCACCAAAATCAGAAGTTCATATGGACAGGACAAAAATGATTTAAAGTTTTCTGATCAGGAAAACAGAAAACTAAAATGGAGATAAAAATCCATGGGAAAGAAAGCACTACAAATATTGGTATTCCAGCTTTAGCTTGACAAGGAATATCCAAACTTTAAATCAAAGGCTTATTATAATGTAGAGTCCTTATGTGCATGTAATGGTGTTCTGAGTGTTTTTAAATCCTTCTACCTTAAGATTTTGAAGTAAAGATTGTTCAGCTCCAGAACTGAATAACTTCGATTTTTTTTTCTTTGCAAATGTCATCAATATCAAATGTGCAGAAAAGTATGGTCTCGATGAGGCTGCTGAAAATTGAAAATAGTATGTATGGGACCTGGGCCAGAAGATACACTCCGCAAATTTATTGAGCCGTAATTCAACAGGAGATGATCCACTTTTGTGGAAGAGAAAATCCAGGTTCCGTGAAAAACCTCCTGAATAAATATTAACATCAATACTCCTGCTGACACCAATTTGGATTTCAAGAATATAACTGAGGTCAGAATATGGACTAGAATACCAGGTCTAAGAAAAAATTGGAGACATCTAGCCATAAAGAAGAATATTGACCTCATAAACATATCAGAAGTTTGGGTGGAAAGAAGTTTGTCAAAAGGACATTTTAGTAAAAGAACAGAACGTACAGAGGAAAGATAAGTGAGGTTATCTCTCTTAAGAGAATTGCTCCATGTTAAAGAAAACTCACATTAAAATCAGAAGAGCAATTTCATAGCATCAAGAAGTAACCCCCACATATAAGATTTGAGGCCTTAAAATGTGCCAGTCCAACAGCTGCTTTCCAGCAGGGACTGTAGTGCATTTAACCTTCCTGCAAGAGCAATAAAAGCTAACTCTCCTGCTTCCAGAGTTTGCTTACCTCCAGCAAAGCACTGCAAAAAATTAGGTCAGTAAAGAAGAGGAGTAAAGGGGCAGCTGTGACATTCAGACCCACAAAGGTTAAAAACTCTTCAAGTGTACCACATTCATATCAGAGCAAATGTTTATCACCTATCAGGAATGATTTGAGAAAGGTGTATGTGTAAAATCATGTGCATGCCAAACACAATCCTTCTTCCATATATAAAGTTATGGTCAGTGGTTTCACCATTACCGCTTTGCGATGCGATCTTGTCCTGGTTTCAGCAGGGATGGAGTTAATTGTCTTCCTAGTAGCTGGTACAGCGCTGTGTTTTGAGTTCAGTATGTGAAGAATGTTGATAACACTGATGGTTTCAGTTGTTGCTCAGTAGTGTTGAGTCTAAAGTCAAGGATTTTTCAGCTTCTCATGCCCAGCCAGCGAGAAGCTGGGAGGGCACAAGAAGTTGGCACAGGACACAGCCAGGGCAGCTGACCCAAACTGGCCAATGGTGTATTCCACACCGTGTGACGTCACATCTAGTATAGGAACTGGGGGCAGTGGGGGAGGGGGATCGCCACTCGGGGACTGGCTGGGTGTCGGTCGGCGGGTGGTGAGCAGTTGCACTGCGCATCATTTGTACATTCCAATCCTTTTATTATTGCTGTTGTCATTTTATTAGTGTTATCGTTATCATTATTAGTTTCTTCTTTTCTGTTCTATTAAACCGTTCTTATCTCAACCCACGAGTTTTACTTCTTTTCCTGATTTTCTCCCCCATCCCACTGGGTGGGGGGGAGTGAGTGAGCGGCTGCGTGGTGCTTAGTTGCTGGCTGGGGTTAAACCACGACAGATCTTAAGGTAGTAATAGAAATTTCCACAAACATATCAGCTTTTGTGTGGTAGAAGCTAAAAAGTACACAGAATGTTTGGAACTGTTTGGAAAGGAATAAAGAACAGAAGTGTTATAATTAAACCATTTTATATATCTATATGAGCTTCCTTCTTGAATACTGTGTGCTCTTTCTCATCCCGAGAAGGATGAGAAGGATAATCAGTGTTACAGAATGGCTTCTGTTTAAAGAAGTCTTCAATCTAGAAAAAAGGGAACTGGAGGAGAATATGGGTCTATAAGGTCACGGGGAACTAATAAATAGGAATTAACTGCTCACTGTCTCGTGCAATATAAGTGTGAGGTATGAAATAAGTTAAGAGGTGTTGCATTTCAAAAAAGCAAGCGGACCTGGGTCTTCACCCAAAGAACCTTTTGCTGTGGAATTTCTAGTCACTGGGTGCGCAGATACTATGCTCCTGGACAAGTCAACTCTAGTGGGAAGTGGACAAGTTATGGAGGTGAAATCCTTTCAGAGTTTTAGTCACACGGACACTGCTAATCGCCCAGGAACTTCGTAAGAACAAGTTGTTGAAGACTAGAAGAGTATTCAGGGGGTGCATCACTAAACATTTCTTCTTTTATCCTTCACTACAGCTGAGCAGGCCATCACTTTTGGAAACATGACACAGGGCAGCATGGACCTTTGCTCTGACCTAGTATGGATGTTCTTAAGTTCTTTAAATAACAACAAGGGAATGTCTCAAAATTGTCATTAGAATGCAAGAGACAGCAAAAAAGCCAACAACGGCAACCCCAAAAATGCTTATCTATCTGCCAGCACTTCTGAGTTTGTCTGTCATTTTGTAGCCAAATGGCTTTCTTCCCCTCTCCTGTCAAAAACACCCAAGGCAGGTGCCTGCCAGTAAAACTCTGCAGTGAAAAACTACTGTATCATCTCCTCAGTTATAAAATAAAGAATGGGAAATGCCAGATCTGTAGTGCTGCCCAAGACTCCTGGATTTTACAGCAAATCATTAAGCATGGTCCTGTGCATTATTATTCACATGCTGTCTATCTCTACAGTCATTGTTAGACGCACAGGTAACTCTCACATTGTGACCTTTCTAATGTAAGCCAGGTTACAGCACATTACTGTTGCTCATAGAAGCGTGAATCTATATGCTTTTTTCTGGTATAGGATTTTAAGCTATGCTGGGCTAGCTGTTTCATGAATCTTCCTTTACAGCTGTGTCCATTCTTTTACCACCAAGGCCCACTTGAATAACTCATTAAAGATATTGATATACAGATGTGCAAACACTGGGTTTGTATGATGTTCCAGGGCTAGTACAGTGCAGGCCATCACCTATGATCCACTCGCTACTCACTACTAAGTAATAGATGAGAGCATATGATACAGCACTTCAAAGTGCCACGGGAAAAAAAGTTCTTCTTCAAGTACTAACAACTATTAATTTTTTTCCTTGGGAAACTTGTACTAGAACTCCAATTGTGGCTCCAGTAAAGGTTTTTCTTGCCATTAAATTCCTCCTCATTCTTTACAAGACTGAAATAAAAAAATAGGTATAAAAGTAAATACTTCTTTTTCCCCAGACACTTGAAGAAGTCCCATTTCAGTTCGAAAAGTAAAATTGCTCACTGAAAATGGCAATATGATCTCCTGCTAAATGAAGCATGTGACAAAGGAATGTGCCCACTGGAGACAGTGCACTAACAGCCTTATGAGGCTCTCACTGCCAAACTATTGATCAGAGATAAAGGCTCTTTAACACACAAACTGACATTCAAGTACAGCTCCACTGGAAGGAGAAACTATTTGCTGAAAGGGGCATATGGACAACTATCTCTGTAACACATTCAGGATGACACAATGCATGGAATTCACCATGTAGGTTATTGGCTCCTTAACTGAATTACTAAATACAGAAACAAGAATGACATTTAGAAGTATAGGACAAGATACCTAATTAACATGTCTACCAACCTCCCAAATACTTCAGTCTCTTTAAAGGTATTATCCTTTTCTGCTCACACATCCAGCAACCCCAGACAAACATACCATGCCCCAGGAAAAGAGGAGGGCAAAAGATGATTAGCTGTTCCACAGTCTCAAATTAGCTCTATATAGCAAAACAATCCTTGCTAGAGAATTTCTGACTGTAAGTTCAGCAAGTAAAAATGCTAAGAAAAAAGAATGTAGACCCAAGATACAAAACTGAATCATCAGGGGAAAAAAAACCAAAAAACAGAATGCATGTAGCAGATAAAACTTTAGCTATAGAGAAATGGTAAAGCATAAAAAAAAAAAATGTTCAATGTATGCATATTTTAGACTGATTGCAGAGGCATGTTTCTTTTGTTTCTACAACAGATTATAATTTATTCAAAAACTAGTCAATACTCAAAACTGAATCATGTGCAAAGTTACTCTACTGGCTTTTGGCCATATCAGCCCAGTCCATATTTATTCACTGATACTGCCCACATGAATCAAAATCTAAACTTTAAATCTTCCACTGTTGCTGATAAACTATTTACCTGTCTTCGGATCAATGGAGAAATATGGCTGCCCCTGAAGAATGCTGTAAACCACTCTAGCACTGTTTCCGTAAGTAGGATCATCAGCATCTGTTGCCTTTACTTGTAGCACATATGCTCCTGCAAAGAAACACAGGTAATCATATTTTCAGTATAGAGCAGTGATCAGGGATATTTCAGACACGTTAGTCCTGTTGCTAGTGGATTCTACTGTAATTCTTGTTCAACTGGAAACAAGGCGAGAATAAAACAACCAATTCTTCATCTCCATGTTAGCAACCATCTAGGTAACAGCTGAGGCATAATGGCAAGGAAAGGGGAAGCAGCCCACCATCAGAAGATATTTATGAACAGTTTATGATAGATGCATTATTTACAAAAACTTTTTACCCAACACATATAGGATGGAGGTCTGGGGAAGCACAACAGTGGATTTTGAAAAAGGAGTATACTCCACAGTTTTGTGAAACGCTAGACAACAGTGGAAGTAAAATATGTGAATTGCCTTTAAAACAAGTGTTTCATCAAGCAACTCCTGAATCTGCCGGCGAACCAAACTCTAAGTACCTTTAAAAACTACACTGCAGTCTTCTAAAGGTGGAATTCAGATTCCCATTGTAGAATGAAATTAGGTGTTTGGTTCAGCCAGTTGTCTTCAAAATCTAAACTTGAATCTTCTTGCCTTACCAATACAGCTCAGTAGGAAACAGAAGTACTGTGGAGGAAGAACCTCCTTTTGACACTCTATTTTCAGCCATGGTTATAGACCAGACCTAGTGCAGTTTGCCTTACCTTCTGACTTAAAGGGGACCCATGGAGCAAAAGAAATGCACATGAAGACAGAAAACTCACTGTAAATGGCAATAGTCTTGTAGAAATATCTTGTCCCTCCTGCTGGTAGCTAAGCAATTTACCTGCATTCCCCCACTACCTCATAATGAAAACAGTGTTCAAACTATAGCCTTCAGCAAAACAAACGGCCACGTATTTAGGCTTTCCCATCAGCTTTGAAGAATTAATAGTTTCCTATGATCTTCTGTGCAAATGAATGTCGGAATTTGCAATGCTGATTTGGAGTGAGTGAGGCTTAAGACAACCTACATGAGAACCAGCCCAGGGAGGAGGGTTATCCCCACTGTTTTTGCTTTAAGAAGTGTTCTGCATTTGGAGGTCATCTGAGATTTTCTCAAGAATATCCGTGGAATACTGCAAGCACTTCAAGACTGCTACTTTTCTGTAATGAAAACTGGCAAGTTTCAAAGGATGTTCACAATCTAAAATTAACCTTAATGGACTTGTCGAAGTTTATTTCTGGGAGTGCCTCACTGAGAGATGCTCCATGTGAAAGGTCCTGTGAGACAGACAGGAAAGTAACTGATAGCAGAAGTAGCTGTTTGAAGGATTTTTTTTTTCAGTCCCCGCTCCCCCAGCATCTTTCTGTATAAGGACTGACAGTGGTGCTGAAGGGCTTTTTACAATTAACATAGTAAAAATACTTGCTGCATGATGGCTTGTCATACAAGACTGCTCCTGTTACAGTTGTTGATTGAACAACAGAGAAAGAAAATTATTCCACAGATATTCTTTCTATCTCCTGAAGAAGACACAGAAATGTGTTATTTGACTAACAATCACTTTTTAAAGTCAATAGGCTGATCAAGTTTTTAAGCTGATGGAGTGTTCCATTAAGATCAACTTCTAAAAGAAAGAAATTATTAGCAATGAATAAATGAATGAAAATAAACAACTGAGATGGATTCAGTTAACTAAAAACCTGAGGTTACTCTCTTGATTTTCTGGATGTGAAGGGTGAAGAATGATAGGAGTTAGGGAAGACCAAAGTCCAGGTTCAGTATAACAATTGTGGAAGCAGTGCCTACTCAAACACTTGTGCCTTTCTTTACGTAACACATAACCGTAACTGGCTATACATTAAATAGCTCACTCAAGCCCAGCTGGAGGAATACATTTTCCTACTGGAATGACAGACAGAAGCTATCGAATACCTGTAGAGCATTTGATGGCTTTCACCTGTTCCTGTCCATAAGGAATACCTTTGTAATAGGATCTCCCACTTTCAGCCCTGTTTTCTGCTCCAGAAATTCAAGGAGCCACAGCAATAACTTAGTTCTACTCCAGTGACCAAGATGGAGAAGGAAATGGTAGCTTTGAAGTTTCCCCCCGCTTCCCTTGAAAAACCGTACGTTCACTGCACGTGCCACCTTGGGGCCCTTCCTGTTGTTGAAGAAAAAGCAAGATCTGTTCCTTTTGGAGCAATTACATTGACAAAACATGTCATGTTCACTCACTGTACAGTGCAACATGCCTTCCCAGTATACACACAATTGTCTTCATTGCTACGGTATCTCACTCTCTTTTCAACCTGAAAAATTCAGTCTGCTTTTTCTACTGAAAAGAAATGCTACTTTTTAACATAGCTGCTGCCTTCTTTCCAAATTGTTCAGTCTTCCACTGTGTTCTGACTTTAGGCTGGTGACTGTTGCTCCTCTCTGAAGTGCTAGCGCAAAGCATCAGACTCCCAGATGCTGAGGTCTGAACTGGGTGACCGAGTGCTCTGGCTGACAAGTGTGCTGCTTCAGGACTCGTTTAGGACAATAGCCCGCACTTTTGCCAAAAAAAGGCAATGCTGTCACACAGTCCCAAGTCTCCCCTTGGGCCAGGACTCATGTTTCTGATGCCACGCTGGTTGCTACTTAAGGCAGCTGATTTTAATTTGTCTTCTGAGTACAAACTGACAAAATTTGATCATCATGTTGCCAAGACCTTTGCTTTCCACCTTGAAGGGAGCGACATTCTCCATAAGAGAACAGGACAGGCAGACCAAGATTTACAAACGCAAGGGCAGAAAGTTAAGCTTCTTTCTAAGTGTGCTTATTTTCTGAAGTGCTGACCACTGAGAAGACCTACCAAAGGTTAGGATTTAAAAATCGAATGTTTCTGGAAGGCTAGCCACAACACCCGCCTTCTCACAGGTTATCAACAGAGAACCTGCAAACACCATACCGAAGATCTCTCGAACACTTGAGACTATCTGATAGAAACAGCAGACCTGCCACACAGAGCACTGGCCATCACCTCAGGAGGACAATTTATTAAGGCAGACATTCAAAGTCATGTGTTAGCCTGATAAACAGCAGACACTGAATATGAAAAATAATCCATTTCACAGTGACAGCAGTTTCAACTGTATTAATTCATCTGTCATATCTTTTACAACAAACAGATAATATGTAAAGCTTATATTTTTATGAGAGGTCAGGCATGTTTTTTTAATGTGCCTCCAGTCATTTACTAACTTAAATACATATCTAATGTTCTAAACAGTTTTTTTGAAATTGGTTTCTCATGCCTTCAGTATTATCAAGCATTGCTCATTGTATCTAACAAGCTTTCTACTTTATTGCAAAGAATAAAACCAATATATTTTTAAAAGTAGACTCTAAAATCTAATTATTTTTTTCCAGGCAATAATACAGGGCACTACAGCTGTAAATCTTTAATGCACAAAGGTAGTGATGGAGGATCATATTTACTATAGCTCATGACATTTTAATTAAAATATGTACTTACATTACTACATCAAGTAATCAAATGAACAAAAAAAATATGGTATTTTTTGTTGTTCGGAAATACCTTATACGATAGTCAGCATTTTAAAAGACTTTTTTTTTTTTAATTTTTCATGTGCAATCAACAAATATTTGATGTAAGGCATTATAAAATGCAGAGAATGGAATGATGTGCTTAAGGATTTATTTATGTTTTAAAAAGAGAAGAAAAATAATGCTAAACCATTCACACAGCTCAAGGAAATGGTATGGAATTTTAATGAAGATTATATTTTCCTTAAAATAATACAGACAATATTGAGGACTAACATATTGTAAATAGTTGTTTTAATCACAGCAAGCATACTGGCCTGAATTTTACGCTAGCTGAAGTCCAAAGGCAATCCAGCAATAACTGCAAATAGAATGGGGCCCAACATCTCTAACTCGCTGGACAAACTGACTAAAATAGCCCTAAAAAAGCCTCATAGTTTATATTAGAATGACTGGAGGGAACTACAGGAAGCCTGAGTTTATACCATAATAAGAATATTTATGAAATAAGGATTTGACTTCTAGAACTATTACCATTTTTTTTCTGACAGTCTTTCATTAGAAAAAATGCTACTTTGCCAAAATCAGAAGAACCTCTCAAAGAAGAGCAGTATTGATTAAATTTCTTCCCATCCAAAGAGTACTAGAAATTTCAACACTTTCTAATACACCCAGTTTGATATTTTCAAGTTGCTTACGAATGACCAGTCAGAATTTATTAAAAAAATTACTCCAAAATTCAGACCATCCCCAATTTCAAAACAGAACATTTAATTTATTGATCCCCCCCCCCCCCGATTTTTTCTTATAAAAGACTAAAATATTGACCTTTTGTACTCTTTCAACCTAGAAATAAGCTTTGCCATCACCAAAGTGTAGGTGGGGTATCTTGCTGGCTGTGGAGCTATTGTTGGCTTCCAAAAAAACCAAGCAGGAAATTTTAATTTCTTATGTTTAGTTCATTGAACTGAAGGGCATGATCAAGAATTCACAAAACTCAACTGGGACTAGATAAATGAGTTATTTCACTGTAGAGGAAAATGAGAGGATTCAAGGCTAGGAGAGTAAGGCAACAGACTTATTTAGACATGATTCCTGCAAAAATAATGTACAGTCAATAGAATTGCAAAGATGAAGAAAAAAGGAGATGGCAATATGTCAAGTCTTTTCTCATTAAGATCAGCTTTCACTAGGCATGCAAATCCCATTAAGTTTGGTAATAAATGCCAAAATCCAGTTAAGTACTGGCAGTGCGTTATTTTCCAGAGAAAGTGAGGGGGACCTGCTTTGAGGCTTTGAAGAGGCAAGAGAGGGCTGGATGGGAGCAGTAAGGTTTGGGGGTAACTGAGAAGGGAAAGGATACTGCAAGTGAGAGCAGGACTTCAGCATATTGTAAGTGTTCCACAGAACACGGGCTGGAGCGTCTCTCCACTCCATGAAGATCAGAGGTTCAGTCAGAGCAGAGCGCTCAGGCCCTTGTCCAGGCATTTTGAATACCTCCAATGACAGCAATCCCACAACCTCTTCGGATGCTCCTATGGAATGCTGCCAAGCAGATTCCTGAACAAACTCAAGCTTCCTCTTCTGAAGCCCAGGGCTGTGATTTTACCATTTATCTTATTCACCTTTTTTTTCCTGTCTTTTGTTAGGAGGAAATGAGTATGAGACATTGGATGTGCATTTTCATAGAATTTACTTTTCGTAATGGACTATCAAGGTAGTTGCATCTACTCATGGTGAGTAAAGATCAAACAGCAGATCTTCTGCTGCAAGTTTTCTTTTTCTTTTCTTCCCCCCTCCCCCCCAACATGTTTTTTTTTGTAGAGTTAGAAAAGTTGTCATCATCTTGCTGTACAACCTCTCCCCTACCACATGTATGAGTTTGTGGTTTTATCACTCTGCTGGGCCTGCCTAGTACTTTTGAAAGAAATCAGACAATTGTGCAAACGTTTTTTATATGGGCAGGAGGAAGGAGAGGCTTAGCTGCTGGCATAGAAACTCACTACTTTGCACAATATTCTTCCTAAACAATTCCAAGAATAGCACCTTGGCAACCCAAACAATGTCCATTTTCTTTTCAGAATTCAAGTAAAAACCTAACCAACATCTACCTTTCTTGTGTTTTCTTTTTTTTTTAGAGAGAAAAAAAAAAGGAAAAGTGAATTTATGACTCACTGCAGCACTACATTGCAATTCAGATCAGGAGATCCCCTGTCTCAATAAATATTCCCCTGACCTGCTACTAGTAGCAAAGCTCCAGTACTGGGAGAACATGTGCATCTGTAAAGAGAGATGCTGACATTGCCCTTCTGGGACTTATCTTTTATAGAAGAAATTACCAATAATACGTTTTGAAGATTTACTCCTGAAGCTGACTCCCACAAAAGTAACATGAGTAAGTCATATTTTACTTGGAAAAGCCAGTTTCCAGTTTATGTATTCATGGCTGTGCAGCCTTGACAATAACACAAACTTGCTGGCTCCATCAATACCTTGAATACTAGACACAATCAGGGAAGCACACTTTTCTCCTGTTTTGCATTCCAGACATCACACTGAACATATATATTTTTTTCTCTCAGCTGTCAGAAGCAGCCATGTCCACAAAAGCAATGCTGCCATGTCCTGTTGTAACTGATGAAGAATGGCAGCTTTTTGCTAATACTTTTGCTGTGCTGGTAGCTAAAAGCAGCTGTTGCAAGTCTCAGCATTTAGTGCATAATCAAACATATTTCTAGTATCTCTAGAATAACATTTGATTTACAGTGGCAACAATCCAGGGGGTATGGAAGCTGGCTTTGTTAAGCTGAACCACATACACACTCTGATTTCATCTGAAAAACAGTGTTGAGGTTTTTTCCCTGGCAAATTGGAAGACATGGCATGGTGAAGGAGAAAGATTTTTTTTGTTTCTTCTTCCTCACGCTGTAAGTGCTTTATAAAGTAGAACTAAGGTTTTAGAAAGACTCAGCTCATTTCATTGCCCACAATGTTTTTGCCTCTCAAAATCTTTCTTGCAAATTAATTAATAGGTCCCTTTCTCCTGGCTGTCCCTGTCTCCCTCATGGATGATGAGGGTAAGCAGGGGAAACCTACAGCTGTGGGGTTTTTAGATAATTATTTAGCTTGGAAATCAGCAAAGCAATTATTTTCTTTTCCCTTTTTTTTCCTACCCTCATCTGTTGGGGTCGGCCAGAGTTAAGCCACTAAGGGCACACAATCTGGCTAAGCTAATAATGACTCTGTTAGCATTGACTGTTTATTTAATTTATTTATATTTATTAATTTAGGCTATTTATTTATTTATAAAGACATCCAGCTGCTTACACAGTCCCAAGGCTGTGATAATGTTTACAGAGGTTGCACTTCTGAAGAAAACGAGGAGCTTGAAATAGCAGCTAATAGTCTATACCCAATACGCACATAAAGGAGTAGCCTGGTAAAGTAACTGCTGGAAATAATGCACAAGAGCAGCAGCACAAGAACCAATTAGCAAATACTAAGCTTAATATCCATCCATTTGAGAAATACATCTCTTGAGAGTGATTTTTCCTTTCTGTTTTCAAGTCTGGGGATTGTTTTCCTCTTACCAATATGACAGAAGTTCCTCTCACATCTATGAAATTTAACAAATAGAAAAACTTAGGTTTGACTTTTGCTTTTATCATCCAGGCAACTTGATAACGTTTCAGGCCATGACTCAACAGGGACTTAATTTTGCCAGTATACCCATCATGGCTAGGATGTGGGAGATAAAAATAATCAGCACACCCTCTAATCATGATAGCTATGCTGACAAAATCCCTACTGTAGATGTCTCTGTGCTGATAAAAGCATGCTTTTGTTGGTTTAGTTTATGTTTTGCAGGGAGGTGGTGTAAGCTGTGTTAGAAGAAAGAACCTTTCTGATATCAAATGCTATGTCTGAACCAGAGAACTTCGCCAAAACACTGTATGAAATTAGATGTGCCGGAGAAGTAAATATTTTCTTCAATGGAATTGTGAAATAATAGATGTTCGCCATACCTGATGCACTGAAATCTTAAGGGTTTGAGGAAAAAAGGGTCAACCCCAGAATAATAGCACAAAGAGTAGCTCTTCATTTATGAATCTGTAAAGTGGTTTCAGTGTGATCAAAATATTTTTCCGATGTAAATGTTCAAAGAAAAGGCTAAGTATCAAGCTCAGTTTGAGGGAGGAAAGTGACACACTGGACTTAATTCTTAGCTTTTGAATGCTAATGCAACTTGATGGTTGTCACGACGTTTAGCTGTACAGCACCTGTTAGTATCAGCTGCATGCCTTTCAACAACATACCATCCTTCTAGTGCCAGATGAAAGAGTACCAGGACAAGAAGCATTTTTAAGCCATCCAGGATACAATGTTCACCTTTCTCATGAAAGAGCTCCTGAAGATTTTTAAGGTGTGGCAAAAGTCTTGAAATTGTGACACTGCTCCCTATCCGCTCAAAAAAAAAAAAAAAAAAGTATGCCAGAAATGGTGGACATCACACAAAGAATTCAGAAGAATGCATGTCATAGTGTACCTCCATTATTTTACTGTTTGAAGTTTTCATGAGCTGGAGTTTCACACACCAATTCTTCAAATGTCAAATGATTTATTCAGAATGTAGTAATAAGAAAACTTGAGCTTTACACAGGACACAAGAAAAAATTAGTGTGAAATAAATGTCATTCATACTGAATGTCAGTTAAAGGGACTTTGTTTTGATTTTCAGTAGATGTTCGGGTGGTATATGGAGGCTGGTTTGTTTAATTTCTTTTTACCAGACGTTGGACCTGGTTAGAAATGATTTAATTCTATGTTCACCCAGGCATCTTTACCTGAATAAAGTTCATTTCTGCACCAGAATTTGATGAAAAAATCTTTTAAGTTTTGAATGACAGAAAGAAGTTTATCAGGACCTTTTGGCCAGTTATATTTTCATAGAGTCATGCACTTAAGATCAGATTTTGATAACCAAATTTCATACTGAACTGGTGACATTTCAAGGAAAAGAGATTTGGAGAGGCTAATGACTAAGCACTTTTAAAGTTTTTTTGTCTCCATCACATCTCTTCCTACCTACTTAAAGTGTTGTGGCTAAATCTCTCAAGAAGGATGCAGAGCAGTCTTTATGAACATTTTTTTCCTTCATGTTTTTTTGTATTTATCTTTAGGTCTTTTCTCCTACTTAAAATGTACAAATCTCCTAGGGGCAACCTTGGATTAGGCAGAGACATGAAAACATGCAAAAATAACCTCAGAACACAACAGTGACTTTACACAGTCTACTATGCAATGTGATATTCTGTGAAAGGTGCTGGTTTTTCTTTAATTATTTTATCAGAATAATGCTTTGAAGACTCTCCTGCTACTTCATGATCAAAGTACTGAAGAATCCATAGAGATTTACTCTATATATTTGCATTAAAATTTAAAATGTCATCTGATCCATTCAGTGACTTAATTCATAATTTCTACACTATTCTACATAGCTTCCTACATCAACATCCAACTACATTAACCTTCAGCGGTGATAGGGGACAGTAACCCCACATACCCATGATGAGGTCTGACTATCGGGGCTTCAGAACTTGGAATGGCATGGATGGCCTCAGGCCCGACAAAAGGTTCCCCTGGCGCAAACTCATTTGCAAGAATAAGAAAAATGGCAAAAGAGGCATTGTTACTCCAAGCGACACCAGGTTCAGCCTCCATCACAAACGGTATTTCAGAAAAAAAGGTAGAAGAAATCCCTCAGTTGAAAACACTCAGGATAACAAGGCCCTGTGTAAGTCCTGGTCTGATTCCGAGCAGTGATTGATTTAAACCCTGAAACACAGGCCATCATATCCTTTCCAAACATCTCCTACCTTTTACCACAATAGTTGGGCCTTCCTAAAACACAGCTAATGCACTAACTTCCCTTTCTACAGGAACAGGGTAAGGAGTAATGAACCGTACACACAGCAAGGGAGACAGAGGTTTCTGATGGATGAACAGAGACAGCTTGCACAGGGCTGACTGTAGTGACTCTTCTCATCTGGGCTTCCTCTTCCCTCTCAGAAATCCCATCCCTGGTGTAGGAATGACCCAGCCACTTATAAAGGTACAAACGGAGGTCAACTTCAGATTTCCTTAATAATTCGCAGCAGTTCAGGGGACTTTGCACAAGCAGCTGAATGATCCTTGCAGCAGAAACTGCTGAGAGAGAGGTGGACCAAACAGCTGGCAGCAGCAAACAGTGCAGGCATCCACGTTAAGAGTGGTCAGGCTTCAAAGAGAGCCCTAATGCTAGTGGTAAGCACATAAGTAATTTTATTTTATTGTTTTACTAGAGGGATTGTAGTCTTACTATCTTTGGAAGTTCTTGGGAACAGATTAGACGTTCCTTAGGAATGACGTATGTGTGGTTGATCCTCATGGAACTGCATTAAGTGAATTTGAGATCCCTCCTAACCCTGGCTTTGCAATTCCGTGCACCGTATAAACAGACATCCCTCCCCTCGGAGTATTACTATGTCGTTGCTCTTGTGGCTATGATAGAAGTGCCTCTGTGTTAACGCTTTAATTTGGTTCAGAAGTGCACTTTTGAAGCAAATGTTTCAATTGTTTCCAATTACTATGCTCTGGTTAATATATGAAACACTCTTTATGTGTGCAAACTGGATTATTTTGGGGTGAAGCGAAGCTGGAAGGTATGCTGTAGGTGTGCACTTGATGCAGTGCGGCTGTTAATAGGTAGGTGTTCAGTCCAAGGGGTCAGCTGAGAGTTTATCTGAAAGCACGAGGGTAGATATACTCTGGAAGCCAAGTTCTCAGCACTCACTCTTTCATCACACAGATCTGGTTCAATTGCATCATACTACTGCGTAGTAGCAGTCTTTCTTTGTATAGCACCAGGAGTAATACTTCAATCCTTTTCAGAGCCTTTAGATACTACCATAACAATACATAAGTGCCATTATATTTCACAAAAGGAATATTTGCAACTTAATTAGCAAAAATCTATAAAGTTTCAACTGAAGACCGACAATGTTGTGGTAATACTACTATACATATTTAGCCAATTGCATAGCACTGAAAATAGAATATTTTAGTGATTAGGAGAGAGAAGAAATTCAAACCACAAGGTCATATTAAACATATGGAAGTGTTAAATATACCCACTTAAAATTAGCTGTGAGCGTGACTCTCCTGTCTCAAATATCTTATATTAGTGACAACTCCCTTGTCTTCATGTGTCTGCATTCTGGGTTTTTTTTTCTAAAATCATATTACAACCCTCTAGTGTACCAGTCTGATTTGTTATTGATCAGAACAGTAAATCCAATTTTGTATTTACTTCATAATTTGGATCAGTATAATGCTTTGACAATACAATATTATTAAACAAAACCTCAAGCGTCCTTCACAGCAGGCAAATTTCTGGACTGTGTGCTGCCAGACTAGGGACTTACAACCAGTTTTCTTGAGAAAAGCCCAGTGAGCCAAAGAAAATGTCACTGTTTCACTGGAGGAATGCATTTCCCAGGCATAACTAGGAGGACGTTCTTTGCCAAAAGGTCACAGAAACGTGCTTTCACTCTTTTCTACCTTACTAAGCGCATCTCTGTTTCAAGATACTGCAGGCAGAGTTTTTCTCGGCATTAGGAAAGACAGTGACTAAAGCAGAAGACTGGAACAGGGAGATCTTGTCCTGTTCTTACTGCTATACCAGACTGTTGGTCAACAAAGTATTTCACTATTTCTTAGATTCTCCATGATAAAATGGAAACACAAGCCTTCACACTTACAGCAGTAGCTGCTGTTCTAAGACAGTTTAACGCACGGTGATTTTTGCTGCTCCGTAGTGTGGTGATAATAGAGATGTCTTCTACTATATCACTGGTCATGACATAATAATATACATAATTTGGGAATGTAGCATTGGGCAGTACACCAGACTATCCCAATCTAAGACACATAAAGCAGTATCTCTCTTTCTTCAAATTCCTTAAAGTCATACCTTTGAAAGAATTATGGACTACAGTCAAGAAGCAGTCAAACGACAATCTCAAGAGCTGACAGAACTACAAAATATTGCTTATTGGGAACAATACTTTACGATATATTAGAAGGCATCTTGTAACTTATGGCTGTACAAATACCTGATTTTCTTTTTATCTGTTTCCCTTGTTAAAAACTGAAAGATAAAGTGTAGCTTTTGGAACAAACAAAAAAACCTTGAGCAATCACATGATTTTAAATAATTTCAAACATTCCAATACATGCAAAACATTTCAGTTTTGAGCATGGTAAACAGGCAAAAGCAAGAAAGCCTTTGTTTCCAGGATGGCATGAGGAGTGGAAGAGACACTCACATATGGTGGGAGTTCTCAATTCAGCTGCCTTTTTTGGCCTGAGGAAGTTCAAATTTGTACTGCCCACCTTTCTGGAAAATGTCATACGTGTGACTGCTTATAAACTTTTACATTTCATTTATTTAATTATTCACAAGGTTAAATGCCTGTTTTCTAAGACAGCTTCCTGACTCTCATGCGATATCACTCTTTCTTTCATTTTCTCCTTCTCAGTTCCTTCTGTATAAGCACTCCTGATCAATGAAAATCTAAATGTTTTCAGCAACACGGAACAATATTAACAAGTGAGCCTGAAAGACAGTCATTTATCTATAGTAGGTGGAATAAGACCATAGCTAGTAGAGAAACAGAAAGGAGTTTGATCTTCTACATAAATTGGACTACTGTGTTAAAACCTTTCCTAGAACATTTTTACGTGTATAATCAGCTAACTGGCAAGCAGTTTTAAGATATCTGGAATTGAGCTCTGAAGTGAACGAACTCTTCAATAACACAAAAAAACCTTTACTAACATTCTTGTCCTCTGTGACTCAGCTTTAATCTCATAAGAGAGATTCAAGGCAGTGCTGTGATTGCAGCATAAACTGCTGCTGAGGCAAAGAAACGTGATGGAGGATATGGGGAGGAGAGAGGTTTGCAGTATGGGACAAAACCCCCTCCTCCTCTGCTTAGAGAAGACTATTACTCTAAGATTACTCTATTTCAAAATTAGTATTGTTTTCATCAGTGTGTCCTAATTGTGGGTGCTGAAGTTTTACTATTTAACTTCAGGCACTTGAGATTTCAATCTCAACACTCTAAAAGTTAATGTACCTGCCCACCCTAAAATGCAGACAGTGTTCGTTTATCCATTAAATCTTCATTCATCCTGTATCTAAAAATAAACATCTGAATCCTCACGGGATAGCCTGTGTTATTGACTGCGTGGGCTGTAGCTCCAAAACTTCAAACTGGAATTACACCAGAACTGGGAACAAGTTAGCCAGCGGTCCTGGGGTCATTCGAGGTGATATTGAAGGCTGTATTCACACATGTGCCACTCCTCCCTGTGTGTCAGAGGTACATCAAAAGCCCAGACCTCCACTCTCAAAACTCCTTTTAGCCATGACCGGCAAACAAAACTGTTCTCACAGCTCATTGAAAAGTGTATCTTCTGGCACAATGTAATTATGCTCCTTATCTTTTTCCCAATTAAGAATATTTCAGCTCATGTTATCCTGCACTTCCCACTGTAAAGCCCTGTTTGGGAAGGGTGAGATCCCGTTCAACCTAAAATTAGCAACAAAACTCTCATTACCATGGATAGCAAAGGACCAGACATTTAGATATCCCTGTTGTTTTGAAATTTGAAATCCACCTAGCTCTATCATTCTAGGTAAAACCAGATATTTCCTGTCATGTTGATACTTATCCAGAGAAATGGGATTAAAATTAAAATTTTCAAACTTCATTTTGTGAGCGATCAATTGATTTTGAGCAGCCTTTCTGGTGGAAATATTGACTCAAAACATTGCTTGAATGATTCTGCAAAAATTCTTTTCTTCAAGTCATTAACTATGCAGACAATGCATTCTGTATCCAAAATATGTGACTGAACTCTGTGGGAACTCTTAAAATGTAAAACCTCCTGTCACCTGTCACAGATACATCTCATTATTAATGCATATAAGAAATCCAAATTCAAAATATTTTGGTCCCTTTTGCAAAGTGGTATGCCTTTGAGAAGTAACATTAAACATTAAGCACCTTTAAAAAAAGATCTGTTTAGATTCTAAAGCACTTATGCCTGTTTTCTTTTTACAGGAATAATTTCTCCAACTTACTAGATCAGCTTGAAGATTTTTAGCACTTCCAAAAACATGGTAGTCAGGGTTCTTTTACTAAATTCAGTTGAAACTGACTCAAGCCACTGTCAAAAGATTTTACAAATGTATCTCAACCTGTATCATAGATGCTAGAGGAGACAAAAGCCCACCGTTTAATAAATTATTATTTATGTCCTAAATCTAAACATTTTTTACATCATTTTCTTCCCCCAGAGTCACAATCACATTTGTCAATTTAACTGATCCCTGAAATGAGATCCAAATTATTCAACAGGGTGATGAAATTAGTAACAAGCCTCAGGCATAAGACAGCAGTTGTTTTTAGCATTCATTTTTGTTTTATTAACTACTAGAGACCTATGGCAAATGAGATCATTCTGAATATTACATAGGATGATACCATAGTCCAGTTGCAGCAGAATAACTTTATTCCTTTTTTTTTTTTTTTTTTTTTTTTTTACAACTCTGAAACCCTTTAGATGAAGTGGAGCACATGTCTGTGCAAGTACACATTGCAGCTGCAGGAAGAGGTGCTAAAACTTCCAGCATCTGAAAGCAGTAAGTTCTCAATTTTCCTCTCAAACTTATTAAGGCTTCTGGTCACATGAGAAGTTACTGTCTAATAGCAAAACCAAACCCAAAACAATAAAAATGCCAAGTCTTCCACCCAGCTGCTAAAAGTATTCCCTCCTCTTTAGAAAACAGTGCTACTTTACCCAGACTGATTGCAGGTCTTCTCCTTGGCTGCTGAGAAGACTCATACCTTTAGCAATTTCCAGAGGGCTAAATCTTTGACTGCCATATTCCTATTCCCATTCTCATAGACTCCACAGGAAAGTGGGTTTCTGCTCCAAATTCAGCCAATCTATTCTGCACTCTCCCATGTTTACTTAACTACATTCGCTTATTTGCTACATTCCTCCTGCCACGTGCCGTACTGTGCCTGTTCTTCTGCAACCATCTCGCTTTCCCACCTGCCTCCTTCTCCTCTGGGGCTTCCACTCTCAAACCTTGCCCAAGCGCAGCTTGATAAAATGTCCCTGAAGCAGCTCCTGCTTTCTCTAGATTTCCCTCCACAGAAAAAAAAAGCTCTTTTATAGTCTGTCTCCTTCCCAGAAAGCAGTGCTTCTGGATGCAGCAGACGTGCGGCTGCTCAGTCATTTTTCGTCCTTCGACTCTAACCAGCCTTCTTTGCCTGTTTTCATCTACTTTTAAATTTTATTTTATAGTGATATTCAAAAGAACTAGTTTTGACACATTTCAATCTTTTCAATCAATTATGGCATGAATAAAAGTGAGATTGTATTTTCTGGAAATGTATTGCATATCAAATGATTGACACTGCTCCACAACTAGTCTTTTCCTGGCCCCATTGCACCTAGTGCCAACAACAGGCTTCATGTCAAGAGGCTGGCAAAAATGAGCGTATATCACAACTAGCTAAACAATATGGAATTTTAATGAGAAATCTAAGCAGTGTCAGGCCACTTCTAATTGTCTGGTTTTTAATTTATTCATTTCACTTTCTCTATGGGCCTCTATGCTTTTTTTATCATTGAAAGTAAAAAAAAAAGGAAACTAACAATAATTCATGTGAATGGGGGCTAGTTGAGGAGAAATTTACAGGAAGACAGTGGAGAAACCAGGCTCATTCATTTCTTTGTTATTGCAGCTAAATATAATGCAGAATTACAGTCTGGTTTTCTTAAAATTCAGTAGGCATATGAAGGCTGCATTGAATGAGGGAATGCACTCTTTGACCATTATGTAAAAATGTCTAATTAATTTTCCTTTGTCGCTTTCAATATGTTTCTATTACATGCTTGGGACTATTGGGGTTCCCAACGGTGACTGAATTTTGCAGCTGCAAATTACTGTCCTTAAGTAATTCTAAGTATTTTCTCACTGAAGACTCATAAGCACACAGCAGTTGCCGGTTGTGGTCACACAAAGAAAAATCCTGCTTAGCTATACTTATTCTTTTACATTGCCTTGAATGCCATTTGTTTATTTAGGATAATCACAAATTTTTGGAAAAGTCTTCTGGAATATTTTCCTCTAGAGTATAATGCAGATTATATGGATGCTCATTTTCATAAAGTAATGGTTCCCAAACTTTCTTCTCAGGGACCACCACGCAGTGGCAAGGCATGACACGGACTGCATGCCATAGGCAGAAATGAGCTCTGGGAGTACATCCAGTTCATCCAGTTACCTGTTAGGTTACAGGTAGTGCAATGTAGCAGGGCAATTATGATGGGCAGAAGGTGCCGGAATATGCTGTCTTCAAAGACCCCTGTGGACTGGCTCACCTGTATTATTTGCAGGGGAGCTACTGACTGATTAAGCAAGACTTCCACACCACTGGTAACCCACAGAATGCACTTAGCAATGACTGTCATCGTATTTGAAAATCAACAATTACTACTGCAGAAGTCCCAAAATCAACAGAATTGTGCTGTAATGAAAGAGTAAACGAGGGCACTTGTATCAAAAGAAAACCCCCAAATGTATGTATTATTTTTATTTCCTGTACTCCATTAGTGTGTTCAGAAAACTTTATTTCATAGAATTACAGAATAATTTCTTCACTAGCTGCTCATAGCTCTGAATAGATAGTTCAAGTAAACACTTAATGAGCTGGTTTAGTTTCTGGGTAATTTTCTTTGTTCTCTTAAATATTCTGATGGCATTTACTGTGCAAGAAATAACTGTAATCTTCCACAATGGACAATTGTGACAATTATATTGTTAGTCACTATTACCTTTTTTCTCCTCTTATTTAATTTTTAGCACTTCTTATAATATATTCAGTTTTATGGCAGAGGAACAGCCTCAAAATTATGTTTGCAATTTCCATTAGAAATTTTCCAAAAAGAAGATCCACCAGATGGTGCCATTTTCCTAGCAGGATACACAATTTGGTCCATGAAAGCTCTCCAGTTCTTATTCATAGACACTGTTTAATAATCGATATCTGCTTGTTTACCATTTTATCTATGCCCTATGCATTTTCTCTACTTAATGCAATAAATTTACACATTGAGACAAAAAAATAAGCATCTTTGTATAATGTCTGGTCTCAGTTTCTTCATAGCTCTGGAACACCCTGTAAGCACAGTCCTCCAAGGAACCAAAGTGCCTTCTTTCTCAAAATGACTTTCCCATTTAAACTTGGAGTCTCTCGCACTTTACTCAGGACAACGCTAATGGATTTTGGCAGGACTCTCAGCTTTATAAGCGTGCTCTCTGCCTGATGTATTCTCAGAACACATTAGCTTTTACTTCCTCACAGCCGTTTCTCAGTTTATTTGTTTTTCTATGGATTTTTCCTTAAACTAAATATCCTTTCTACAGACAAATGCAGTCAAACTTGCTTCCAGACTTAGCCATCCTACTTTTGCAGATATACTTTTGCACATACGAATCAGGTTTGTGGCATGAATATAGTATATAAATGTGTGTGTGTACATATATATGTCTTCTGTTACTGAGCTGAGAATGTTAAATCTTGTCACATTTATAATTTGTAGGATTTTACACTGTGTCAAGTTTCTTGGCGTTTTGGGGCTTTTTTTTTTTTTTTTAAACTGATGGTGGTAGTAACTGGCTTTCATATGCAAACTATGCAGCGTCAAGACTGTATAAGGAGAATTACACAATTGCTAGAAAACCATTCTGTAACAGTTTCTCAGCTTTTTTAGGCTAATGATTCCCTAGTCAGAAAAAGGAAGATTGATAATCACTCCAAGTTTTAAATTAAAAAAAATAAAACTAGTAAGAAAGATAAGTTGTGCTAGTTCTTTGGTATATGGGTATCAAGCCAAATCTGCTGAACCTGAGTGATTTTTTTCAGCCCAGTGCTAGTTTCTACAATGGATTGTATTGGTACACTTCTAGAACAACTCTTGTCTTCTGAAGTCAAACTAAAATGACAGGAGCCACAACAGTGTTGAAAAATCGATAGAGGTATCATGGTACTAACCCAAAATTTGACAGAATCTGACTTCTACCTCCAGCATGCTTGCTCTTATTGACTGGGGGTCTTCTCCATATCTCAGATTGTGGGAAGTCTGAATGCATTCAAAGAATATTTTTTCTTTTTTACATTTGCCTTCAATGGAATTATTTGCTGCTCCTAGACTGTGATGCAAGGGCTGACTTATGCATTCATTATTCCTCCTTTTCACTGGGGGAATGCATTTAATTAAAGAACAGTAGCAGCACAAGAAAGGTTAAGCAGGAGCACCCTTGAAGTAAGTCTTTTGTTAACACAGAAGGAATGAAAGATGTCAGATCGCTTGACTTAAAATATTATGGTCATTATGATACTCTGAACCTGACTGTAACTTTGGGAAATACTTTGTTTTATGTACACTGATGACCTTGTGTCAAGATAACCAGCTATTTATTCAGAGTTCCTTAAATAAGCAAAAGAAAATTCTGTGGCTTAGACCAAAATAAAGCCATCAAAGTTACCTATTTTTGCCTTTTTTCGACTGCATGAGTGTTATTGGCTATGATTAACGAGTGATGTTTATAGGGATTGTGGCACAAACCACCAAGGAATTCTCCTGACAGCACACCACATACACTAAGGACTCCAGACAGACGTTACTGATGATCTGGGGCAGGACTCACTTAAAGGGATACATCCTTCAATAGCACTGCAAGTAGATATCTGAAACGGTATGTTTATGTAATATCTTTTTTTCCCAGTATTTGTACACTTTATGTTCTTACTTAGCTTCAACAATGCATGGCCATTTGAATGACATCATTCTAATGATGTCTTATTTTTCATCCCTTTCACTTCCTGATTATAATGTGTTAAAAGAAGCATTTGTATTCCTATCATTACAAGGAAATATTGAAATAAGTATGGAATAATTTCTCCTTTTTGTTCTCTCATCCCTTGTAATAAGAAATTTCTGCCCTCCTGTATAAGAAGCTACAGAAAAGATTAAATTATCCCCTTTTTGGTATAGCAAGCAAGAAAGCTATGTCACAGCAGGACAGACTTCCTAATGTGCAAGCTCATGAAAGGAAAGAACGGAAAATTACAGGTGTGTTCTCATTATTACTTGGTAAGTCACATGCTAGCTGGAAAAACACTTCTAATCAGAACTGAGCCTTAGTTTGAAAACAGAAGCATGAAATGATGAGCTTTCAAAATCCCTGGTCCCTTATGTATGAAACGTAGGAACTGAGCACACTGTACTATTTATTAAACCACATAGGGCTGTTCACCATTAGTTTTTTGCAAGATAAAAAAATTACAAATACCATTGCTCAGAGGCAGCAGCGCTAAGGAAAGAAGGTCTTGCTCCGACATAAAGCCTGTAAAGCACACTGTCACCTTTGTGAATGCAGTGCACTCCATCCACATCTGCATGAAGCTAATTTAATTGTATGTTAATAAAACAAGCAACTTAACTGTATCAAAAGAAAGAAATCTTTAAGTTTTTTTCTACAGAAGCAATTCCTCTGCACCAAACATGAAGTCAGAGGTTCTGTTCTAGATAATTTATTGTAGTTTCTCTGGGCTCAGGGTTTGGTTAGGCCAAAGCTTCTGCAACTATCTCCATAACTGACTGTTGGCACATTTGCTTTATTTTGCTTGGTGCACAGAAGAGAAAGCTATTTAGGTATCTTTGGCAAGCTACTGGTATGCCACCATATGGCATATCAGAAAGACTTACAAAATCACACCTTGGTGTAAGTATATTTAACGACACACGTCCATCTCTTTTTACCATAGGAAAAAGAAAAGCCTCTGTAAGAGATATCAGGACCGCAGAAAGGCTGGGAGACCTTTTGTCCCTCTCTTCAGTATGTACCTAGATCTAATTCCCAATTACTCCCATTCACTTCCCAGGGATGAAGCTCTGGGACTGCTGACAGGCAGCTATTAGCACCTTATTACAGAGCCACTCTGGGGACAGAAAAATAGACAGCAGGACAACAGAGCACAAGGGGTGACAAACAGGCATGGTGTGGGACCCGCTGCACCCACCGCAGCGGCCGTCCTCTGCTGCGCCTGGGTGCGCTTTATCGGGGGACCCGCGCCGGCCTCCCGAGCAATACAGGAGTTCAACTCGCAGGCTGTACAAAGCAGCTGGCTACCTGCAAAACAGCTAACTAAATGAAGTCTCCTCAGATGTTATCCAGGAACTAAATGGGCAGGTCTTTTCTTTTTTTCCCAGCCCTCTGCACTCACTAACCAATAAAGTTAGTACTGTACAACTTAAACATTGCATTAAAAACAGTTACATGATGAATGTGTTTTAAGGTTTAATTTAAAAAGAACAAAGCAGTTATAGGAGTATGAACCTAATTTTATATTAAATTTAAAGATACTTCACTTCTGTACTTGACTCTATTTTTACTTTCTCTTTAATCTGTGCATATCTGAATTTTATCAAATTAAAAGTAAATATGAAAGGACAATCTACCAAACGTGACATGTGCTGTGCCCTTTTCTCCGCTTACTTCACGGGCTGAGACAGGATTTCGTTCCAGAAAGCCTGCTTTCAATTCCTGGGATTTTTAGGTCATTATATTAAAAACCATATGCCACTTCAGTTTCCTTTTATTATTACACATTTGATTTTAAGAATTCTGTAGGCAAAATTCTGTTCTCAGTTACACACATGCAGCCCCACTGAAGTCACTAATTACCATTTAATCAGATAAATAACTTATTCTTAGGGAAAGAAGATAAGAATGAGAGCAAGGGCAGGAAAAGAAAGGACTCAGAGCACAAAATAATAGGCAGACTAGCAGAGATAATTTAATAATATAGACATAACTGAGGCTGAATGTGAATATTCTCTTCTCCTTCCTCTGATTTTGTGAGTTAACATTCATTTAAGATCAGTGACATGTACATGTTTTGTCAGTTTCATTTAAAATACAAAGGGAAAATTGCATTAGTTATAATTACATTTATGAAGACCACGCTGGCTTTCAAGTTTTCACTGTTGCTATTTGTGGGAGGCACTAAATACTCTCAGCGCAGAGGGATGGCAGGTCACTTAAAACACTAGAGAGGCCCAAACTCCAAACCCTAGGAGTACAGTCCCCACCAACAGTAGAAGTAACAGTGGAAGCAGTGATGCAGACAGATTATGTGCTTTGCTACCACCACCTCCTCTCCCCCTGAACTACGGTATCTAAAATTACCCAGTTAGGTCTATACAGCTTAATGTCATGCTGCGTTGAGACGAACGAGAGCTTGGCTACCGTGGAAAAGCAAAAAAGCCACGCTGCCAACATAAACTATCCCAGGCAGACAACACGCTGCTTTGGTTAAATGACTTTAATGTCCATACTAGTTTCTTAATGTTGTCTTATACCCCAGCCAAACAACTGCTGCACCACCCTACCACCGTTCGCTCGCAGGGTGAAGAGCAGGTACAAGGTGAACGGTACGGGCTGCGCAGCTGTGTCTCTGCTGTTGCACCCTGTAATCAGGAGACATAACGCCTTTAGCTGCTCCCACCCATGTACTCCCATACCCCCACTTATCACTTTCTCTAGGTCCGACCTTGCGCAGCCCAGTTGCCAGAACATTGGCTGCGAGCTCCCTGCGCCTGAACCCAGCGCAGTGTTCTCCAGCCTAGCCTGAGCAACCTTCAGTAGATGCTCAAGTCAAGACAGATGATTTGCCCCTAAAACAGACGAGGGGTGTTCGTGTCATTCTTTCTGCTTGCTCAAATGTGGGGATGGTACTTCTGAGGCACGGCAACGTTTTAAATTACTATAATTATTTTTGCACAAATTGCCTGATTATGGCCTTTAAAAGAAAATTCAAAAAATGCTATCAGAAGCACAACTGCATTGGCCATCCAGAATATATTAAAACACTGCCAATTTACATGAAGTTTACTAAACCGTATTTTCAGTGGTTAGCATCGCACACCTGGCTTTAGTGGACATTGAGACTAAAAACTTTAAAAGCTGTTTGCCATACATTCTGTAACTGTGTATAATAATACATTTTCACTAGTCATGGGTGAATTTCAAGAATTTCAGAGTTCTGATTTCAATCAGATAAAGACCTGGGAGTCTGAAAGTTAATCCAAACTTTTTTCTAGATCTGTTGAGTCTGTAAAATTGAATTTGAAAACCCGTGAGAGGAGACTCTTTCAAGTAGGTTTCTAATACTCTGCATGCAATTTGCCAGGAAAAACTGCAAAACACTTTTGCTTATGATTTCTCAGAATTTTTGACACCACTATCCATTAGAAAATGAGGTGAAGATACACACAAAAATGATCAAGCAATGAAAAATAAAGATTAATTACAGAGCATCTTTGAATTTTCAAACTCGGACTGATTCTAGAAATACTTTAGATGAATGCTTATTCTTCACTGAATAGGTCTGTGTTTACCTAATTTTAAAGTATATCTAAATACAACATAGTAACTGATAAAATTGCTTTTGAAGTGGCTGCATGTATCTCATCAGGTGGTCTCAAGAATTTTGTAATGGTCAAAAGATGAAAAAGTGGAAACAGTTCTCATTTAGCTTATAAAATCTAACACTCGCAAATGATTTTGTGGGGTTTGGGTTTTTTGTGGGCTTTTTTTTTTTTTTTTTCTACTTTCTTCTTTAAAGCATGAGATATAAGTAGCATTTCCCTGCCATAGACCTCTGTTATTTCCTTGCTTTTCAGCCGGCTGCAGCATGACTAAGCAGAAGCTTAGTGGACATCCTCCATATTCACCAATTAACAATCAGTGTAATTCTCTCCCATACAAGGTATTTGAAGATGGCACAGTTGGAAAGACTTCCTTCCAAGGAATGCCAAAACAGACAGCAGTGTACAAGAAGGAACACAGTAAGGCTCACATGGATTGCAAAAATCTATTACCATTCAAGCATCACACAAATAATGACTTAATCATGTTTTAGTTCTGTTTCTTTTTAGTGAGGTTGTAAAGATGTATTCAAAACCTCCTCAAGAAAAGCATTCTGATTCACAAAGGCTGCCTTCAAAGTTTCAAATTTATCTTCAGTTCCCAAATGATATACAACTTTTTACATCATACACTAGTAAGTCTGGCACACAGCCATTTTGTGAACATTGATTTTAAATAAATTAAATCATTGTATTAAAAAATGACAGTACAGTAGAAAGATGATACCTGAGGATCAACTTTGTTAAATCTCTTGAAACATTGGTGATTACTACAAATCCAAGAGGTTTCACATGAGCTTTGATTATATATATTTTTTTTTAATTCTGTGTGAGATCAGGCTTAGAAAGGTGGAGAAATAATACAAGAACTTTTTAATTAAAATTGTCGTTGTCTTGAATGCTGTGAAAATACATCAACTTTTATGGCAAATGAAGCATGGAACACAGCGCTCTGAACAGGATGGTTGAATTGCTGGGTAAGTAAATATTCTGCCTCAAATTGCTGCGTAAGTAAGTATTCTGCCTCAAAATCTTTTCAGTGTCAGATGTGGCTAAACATTTAAAGTAGGGTTCTACTGTGAAAAGTATCTGTCAGAAAATAAGTGTTTCTTACTCTGGAGATCTGCTTTGTGTGACTGAAAACATCAGACTCTATTCCAGCTAGTTACGTTCATTTGATGCGCAAGGCTGGCTACATAGACATGATTGAGTGTGCTTACTTATGTCTCTGGCAGCATGAACATAATTGTTAATTAGTTTCCAAGAACAAAATCTTAATTGCTGATAAAGATTCTGTATCAAAGCACAAGTGAGCATTTTTGTTCATGACAGCATTTGGGTAACATGAGTTTGATATGTTTAGGCTTCAGACTACACCAAGCGCTGTGAATGTTTAGCACCTTAGATTAGAGCCGCAATAAAAATTAGAGTGCTTGAGTTTGCTTCATATTTTAGAAATTGTGAACAAACATTTCAAATGCTCACCGCGAAGAAAAACCGAGAAAAAACATTAGAAAGACAAACTATGGGGAACCGAAAGAAAACTTTCTTCCATATCCACCCCAAGCTGGCAGGACATCTGCTCGGTGCCCACCATCTGGGTGTGTCTAATTAGAGCCTACCTGGAATAGGCTCTCAGAGAGCTATTACAGAAACAGCTCTGCGGCAGATGCAGCTCCAGTCCCTAAGGGCTGAAAGATAAGGCTGCAAGAACAAGGGGACCACTGAGCAATGGGAATATCGTATCGCCTCGTGCGGTAGTTCTGTACAGCGAAACGCTTCCAGAAGAGCTAAATATTGCTTGCACTTGGAATTTACATGAAATCCAACAGGGAGTGATGATTACACAGACCAGCAAGTACAAAGACAGTGAAACAACACACTGAGACATAATAAACACATGCAGTCCCATACTTAAACTGTGATGCATCACAAGTATCGACTGATGTGGTATGGATTTCTTTTTTTTTTTTCCCCCTGGAGGGGGACTTTTTTTTGCATTTTTAAACTATTATTTTTAGGTTTTAATACCAATTCCATTTCCAATCATTCAGCTAAAATTTAACACAGAACTTACCTGTTTAGTTTCCTACACTCTGGCCAAAAAATCCTCTTACAGATAATTTTCAGAGGTTAAACAAATGACAGTATAGCATCAGGGGAAAAAAAAGTTATTTTTCTCTTTTTCTAGCTTGTCTTTCCTGCAAAAGTATCATGCTTGCCTAGCATAGCACTTAATGCTTTCCACAGACTGAAACACAACACTCAGCATCTTTAGATAAGTCATACTGGTGAAAACCAGCAGCAACTTCAGTTTTACTGGAGATGCCCTCATGTAAAACTGCTGTATGTGAGAGAGCTTGACTCCGTTTTTACTTTCTGATATTGCTGCTGATCCTAAAACTCCTTCTTTGTAAAGCTTGCAACGGGGAGGAAAGAGCTGGGGTCTGGTGCGGTTCCGTCTGAGCCAGCCGCGTACATGGCGCGGGTTGGCTCGTGCCTTACGGCGCAGTGCCAGCCACAGAGCTGTCTGGTCACCTTCACCGCTGTCCTCACAAGAGCCACCGCCAACCCTGCCAGCTTGTTAAAATACGGCCACTCTTTTAAAAACACAAACCATAACAGGCATAACATGCCACAAAGTTTACACCCGCTCTCTGAGCTATTTCGGTTATGTTTTGCTTACAAAATACCTGCCGTTGCCTGGGTGTTTCAGGCTGTGCTGGGCGTCTCGGGTTCCTCGCTCTGGCTCGCCTCCACTTTGCAGAGCAGAGGGAACAACGCCGAAGGGAGCCGGCCGCGAGCTCCTCCGCAGCCCGGCTCCCAGACACGTCTGCTCTTTGCCCTCCACAACAGCCTGCCTAGCGCCCGGAGCCGGCTGCGAACAGGCACTTCCAGACACCCACCTTTTGGGCTGACACCAGATGTGGACAGCTGAATAAGGTCCTCTGTAAACAGCTGGAGGAGCTATGGCCAGTTGCAGTTCCCTTGGCCGCAGAATCGCTCGCTTCATTTTACCTGAACCTTTTGCAGTCAAGCTTTATCATTTTCGCGCGTAAGAGGTGATTTGAATACGATGTAATATAATCCATTATGAAATTGTAAATATTAACGATGTTTCTACCTACAGCAATGGCAATATTAACTATTTTCTTGGGAAGGAAAATATATTCCTCCTTCAGGTTAGGCTAATTTCAATTAGAATTCAATGCAGCTTCTCAGTATTATCACCTGCCTTTTACAGGCTCAGTGGGGTTTTCAAGCATAGAAAGGTGATTTTTCAGGTTCTTACTGATAGCTTAAGAAAATTGTGAATTAGTGAAAGCCACTGTAGTGAGTATATTTGAAGATGGTTGGAGATCAGTAGCCTCAGCTTTGACCGTACAGTGCATCCATCCAATGTCATCAGGGTGATCAGAGCTCAGCGGTCTAAAGACAAGTACAGGAACGCATTAAGCCGGTGGGGACTGGAGGCACAAAGATGAAATAGTGAGTGGCTCGCAAACCACTTAGTTAAGCTTGTACTTTTAAAATACTCAAGGCGCGTGGAAAAAAGGGTGTAATTCTAAGCCTCTTCTAGAGGAAAAGAAACCCTACTTTCTCTGCTGATATTTGTCACGTGAAAGGGGATAAAAATACTGGGAGATGTCTATGCACCCCTCCCACCCCCACCCCCCCAAATCCTAGAAATATTTAACGTTTATGAACTTTTTAACTATGTTTACAGATCTGCAATCACATACCTCGTGCACACTAACATCTGGGATAAAAGGCTGTTTACACTTTTGCTAGGAACTCTACTGTTAAAAGCATCTTGATATGCACAACAGATATCATGCAATCTCCAAACCAATCTCAGGTTTAGTTCTTAGTGTGCACCGGAGTCTACACAGAAATTTGCAATAGCCGTGTTGCAAAAGAGAATTGACCTTCAGCTAAGATTTTGATTATAAACGCTGCAAATGTTAAAGAGTCTTTACAAGGCTTTGCAATGGTTTTTGGCCTTGGGAACACAATCCTAAACACTATTTGAATTTTGGATGGTAGAAAAATCACTGAAAAACTGAGGCTCAGCTTAATCAAAGATATTTCTAAACTTGTGCTGAACAGCTTCACCACAAACTTCTCTGAAATAATACTTAGAAAGGTGAGAGCACTTTGTTTTGAAACTTTCATGCTTTGATTCCAAAATGAGTAATTTTTTTAGATGACCCTAATCTTCCAGGTCAGTGAACTAAGAAAAAACATTTACTTGTACAGACCTACTTGTATGTCATAACTCTTTTTATTTGCATGTCACAAAAAGAAATATTAAAAAAAAAGGTATATAGTTTTTACATACACCTCTGACTCCCCAACAAGATTAGGTCCTGATGACTCTCCAGGGCAACAGCATATGTATTTCAAAACATAAGCATAGATTTGTGAAACAAGAAAATACAATGTCACAGTGTGGTCCCCAGATGAAAAATGGACAAAAAAGGAAAATGAAATTTCTGCTCACAAGTTAAAGATCTGCTTTAGGAAAGGGACCAGTGGCAAAAGTGAATATATTGTACCTTACCAAGGTGTGACATGCCATTTTGTATTGTACAAATGTAAAAGAAAGGCACAGTGAGCACCTTCTTAAAAAAACAAGTGTATGAAAAAAAAGTATCTTTAAAGGTCATCAGCCTTTCCTATGGCCTGTGGTCAAAAAAAACCCCAACCAACACTGAATGTTGTATGTCACCATAATGCGTAATTTAAAATTGCATGGTACTAAAATACAGGTGAGAAAATATCCCTTAAGACAAAGAGCTCCAACAGCAAATGCCTGACATGCTTATATTTTTTCCCTCTTACCTTAAATACTACTAGCAGTATTTTCCTCACTATTCTTAGCTTAATAAGCATGTAATCAATGTGTGTCATCTGCTATTCTACATATAGTATGGATATTTTAGACAAGCAGTAGTTTAAAATTAAAAGCTGCATGCTTTAAATCTATTTTAAAGAAGTATTTCAATATGCTTGAAATTAATGTTAAGATTAAGCAATACATTGCTTTGCAGACCTGGGGCATAAGATCTGTAGGAATACTTGGGAATTTGCTGAAATGTAGAACTAATTCACAAAGACAGTGGAAAAATGTTCAGAACTGATGTGAATATCTGTAAAAATAAAAGTTTGTGGGAATTCATTCAGACTAGTGGAAGGTATGCTCTTGGTAACTTTTCCAATTGTATTTTCAGAATATACTGCTACATGCAGTACTCCTCTTGGTTTTACAACAGCTAGTCTTCCAACACTCTCTGGATTGAAAGAATCCTGCTCCTCCTAAAAATACGGTGTTTTCAGAAAATGGGATTCTTTTGTTTTCCATAGGTAAATAACAAAAAAAAGTATATTTACTAATGTACACAGATAAGATCATATGTCTCATGTGGAATTGGTAAATATGGAACAGCAAACAAAATAAATAATCAAAATCAACATGGGCCTGGGAGTTCTGGCTAGACTCCATTTCTCGTATTACAGTACTACTTCATTGTCAGAAGGGAGTCCCTAAATGCAGATGGGAGATTAGGGGGAAAAACAGCCAAGGAGAAGAATGAGGTTCTGAGCTGCTCAGATTCATAAAGCTATACAAGAGCTTGAGTGTATCTATTTCTGCATGTGGGAATACCACTGCAGTTCTGTAACTCTGACATTGTTTTACCTTAAAACTGAAATCCTGTCAGATTGTTTCAATGAAAAATTTGAAAATTGCCACGGAAAATATTAGTTCATCACAGTAGACTTTCAGTAGATAACATCTGGCGTTCTGCAAATTGGAATACAGTATCAGACTGTGTGTAGCTCAGCTATCTATGAAAAAAATAAAAAAAAAAATCAAACAACTAGGACCCCCATTTTTTTCCTCCCAGATGTTAGAAAGCAAACACATATCCAGGTATCAAGAGTTAAGATTAAATATTGGTACCAAGATAAATAATTCAATATGGCTTTTTATTTGTCTAGTTTGGATGAGACAGAGTACAGTATAGATGAGCATATATTACAGATTGGATTTTAAAGGCATGCCTATGGTTTATCTTCCTGATGATAAAAATGAAGGTATTTCTAACAGTCAAACCAGTATTTGTTATTCTCTGTCAGATAAACTTTATGACAGGGATTAAGTATTTGCTAGCGCAATGCGTGAAGGGAAAAAACAAGTGTGCATGGCCTGTGAAACTTATGCCAGTCACCAAGGAGGGCTGCCACGCTCCTGTACGTACATCTGCCTGTTACCACTTGAGAGCTGAAATGTGCTGAGGCAGATGTGTGCGTGATATCGGAAACACAGGGGCACTTCAGCTCTAGGTTATGCCCAAGAAAACACCCAAATTTGTGAAGTTTTGCCTTATTATCTGAGCATTTAAAAGCTAATGTTGAAGAACACGTCTCCGAAAGCCCATGTGATATTCTCACTTCACATCTACATGCTCCTGCGGTACCCCAGCCATTCTGGTACTGAAATGATAGATATCCAAACCATCTCACTTCCCCAGATGTTTTGTCAGAAGACATCAGAGCAGTTTCGGCAGGAGCTCTGCACCGAACCTGACCTGCACAAGGGCTTCAGGGGGGCTTTTTCTGGGACTTGCTTCAGCTTCTTCCTCCCTGTCCTGAGCCCCCCCACCACCCGGGATGTGGTTTACTTAGCAAAGCACTAAGGTATATGGTTAATCTGAAGAACCCTTTTAAAAGTACTGAAGCCAAAGAGACCAAATACTTATACCTCAGGGAAGGTAATTGGGATCTATGATTGGGGTGACTGAAGGATATATGGTAGTATAGTAGGGAGTTTCATTTCCTTTATGCATGGTCATTCCTTCATCATGTTCTTCTGTTCTGTATCCGTAACCAAAAATTTAGGGGCATAACTGGTAGCCAGACAGCTCTGAGGAAAAATCTAAGCTGTAACACAGTAACCTTCCTTACCTGCTCATTTTCCCAGCTGTCAAATGTAAGCAGAAAACATTCTTTTTGCCTTCCCCTACTGTCACTGCACTATGGACAGAGAAACCTTTATTACAACATTTAAAACAATTCTTCTTTGAGAATAATTTCTCTTATTTGGGAATTCTGTGGCATCACGCCACTTAGTAAGTTAACACCAGTGACTACAATACAGCCTTGTCCTGATGTCAGTCAAGGTGTACATGGCTATATATACACACTTTCCAAATGTTTCACTTGTAATCTGTTTTTAAAAAGAAACATATTGAAAAATTATTATTTCCTTAACTAAAATACCTGAACTTCAGGAAAAAAAGAGTAAAATCAGACACTGATGACAAATTCTCTCTCTAGCAAGGCTGCAGCATTCTTTTTTAATTTTAATTTTAAGCTCTTGCAGCTTATTCAAGGGCTTCTTTAATACCTCAATTTTATTGCAAAGCATTATGTTCTTTAAACAAGATAGAAGACAAAAAAAGACCAGTACAACATACGAATGAATTGTGACCATAAATACATGCATAAATACATGTACTTCAATATTTGTATGGCACAGCTATGATACAGAAAATTCTAATTAAGGATGACACAAAATGCCTCTGTACTTCATGCTGTTGAAATGATAAAGGTAGAAACTCCACTATTCTTACCAGATAGGAGTTTGAATCATTTACTCATTAGAGTTATTCTGAGCCTGCTCTGGGATTTTTTTCCCCTGATTTGCATTGCTCTCTCTATTTTGATGATCAAAATCACTTGTCTCCGGAGACCAGATAAAAAGCAACGCTTAACTTGGCACCACTGGCCAAGCAAAAAAAAAAAAAAAAAAAGAAGAAAAAAAATTAAAAAAACAGACTAAGGAAAGATAAAATTCAAATGGAAAAGACAGACCATATTTGACTGTTGTTCAGGCTGAAGTAAAGTTTCACCCTTCATCGACTACAGTGAGGATTCTGTTCTAGAAACTTGCCTTTCTGTGCCAGCCCCCCCAACTTCTTTATGTTTATTCATAAATTCTAAAACCTGTGAGATAAGCAAGCCTTGATGCACATAAAATTCTGAACTTGTGAAATATCAAAGTTAAATTAAATACACCTAAATATGGCCTAGATATCTTGCAACTTACTGCTTAGCTCATGTAAAAAGAAGTTATACATTTCTTAGGAAAATATTTGCTTAACGTTTGTTGTACTATTGTTTTACAGATGAATCTACATCTGTTAAAATCCACATCCAGGCCTACATATCAACTGTCTAAAATCTGAATGTATTCAGTATTCAAGGACTCTTATGTTCCCCCCTGAAATTTCTAAATAATTTACAAACCAAGGTATTGATTTTGCCCAAAGATCAAGACTGGTAAGATCTGCCAGACAAAATTCTATCCTAATCCCAAAGAAAAGAAAAGAAAAGAAAAGAAAGATGTGGGCTATAAATTCATTATCAGACAGCTGGGCCTTCATTTTAATCACTAAAATGAACTGGAGTCTTTTCACAGCTGGAAGTGGAATCACACCACTAGAATTCTACCTATAGTTGTTCAAACTATTCCATCTTCAAACCCTGTTTCAAAATTAAAATGAAACAAAATACTGGAACAGATTATATTGCTGGCTTTCTATAACTTGATTATTTCCTGACTAGTTGCTCAGGACAAAGCTACAGGACTACAGGAAACAAGTATGCAATTCTTCCTGCAAAATGTCAATAAAATAATAATAACAACAATAAATAAATAAATATGATCATAATAAAACCCCAGACCCTAAATGCCACTTCTTTTGACACACATACACATAATTAAGAGTAGGAGGAGATTTTCCAACTATCACAGCCCATCAGACTTTCAGTACTCCATCAGCTGGAGGCTGGATACAGATCACTGTTTACTACATGACAATGAGGCATTTTTCAGCCATTGTAATTTAGGTCTGAGAACCAGACAGTGAACAACTACACAGCTATGAAGGTTTGTTAAAAAAGCTATTAAGTGGATTTTAATAATCCATGCACAGTCCTTCCCACATAGATAAAGACAGGCAGCATGGTTATCGTCTTAACTCATTAAACTGATCATGCTTAGAATTTTTAATGAGCATTGAACTCTTATCCAGTTATTCACCTTTGAGCTGCTTCCTAGCTTTCTATTTCATACTTTTTCTGTTCTTCACTTTAATTTTTTTCCTGACTGCTTCACAAACATATTAAAAAAGACATACTATTTTTTAAGGTGAATTTCCCTCAGTTCCCTTGCACACACACTCTCATATGTGGTTTTTCAGTTCTGGCAACATATCTGCATTAAGAAACAAGCTCTGCAATGAATATTCCTTCTCAGTTTTCACCATCTTCAAGACTACACCTATAAAACAGAGAAGTAACATTACATGGTGCTTTTATACACGACTACAGCGCAGAGATACTGAGGGCATGAATCATAAAAAGAGCTGCTGCAAAACGCAATAAACCCAGATGCAGATTTTTTTCTACCTGGTGTTATTTAGATGCCTAACAATAAGATCCATACAAGGGAGCTTATTAGTGAAAAGATGCTGTAGCCTGTAAGAAACACCAATGAGAAAAGTTGTATCCTAGATACCTTCTTTCTCAGCAATTCTTTACTGGGGAAACCCATTTTGAACCCTTTTCTCTATTAACAGCTTAAACCAACCTTATTCTGACAAAATGCAGAAGCAGACGATGTTCCCTCCTGAATGCCCAGTGGGTGCATGAGATACAGATTATTTTAAGTCACTCTTCTGTTATATGGTGGTTGAATGCTTATTTCCTACCTCTTAGGTGAATGCTCAGACCATCACTCTATTGAAAAAGGAGAAAGCTGATCTGTTTTATATAGGATCATTAAATATTCATCAGGCCAAAAAAAGGGATAAGGGAGAAAACCTAAGGAGGGCTCTCTGGCCTCTGGTGATTAAAACACGAGGAGGGGGTATTCAAAAGAGGAAAGGATTAAAGCTGCATCTGAAGCATCTTGTGTGAGTTTTCTACCTACTCCACTGCAAAATCAGAAACATGTAACCTCTCCTCCAGCCACATTTTGCATGGGATGTAACTCTGAACTCTGAAAATGTCACTGACTGGCTTCCAAAAAAGAATTAAGTATATCTACTTTATGATTTCTGACAGTGCTTAGGCATTAATTGGCATCTAGCTGCTCAGCAGTGTAAAGTTCAGATGGTTCTGTGTGCAAGCAGATTGGGGACAGGCTTAGGTGACATTTTAGGCACCAATGGAACAATTTTATAGAAATTTACTTTTTTCCAGGTTCAGGCAGATACTAAGATACTTCATTTGGAATGAGACAAATAAATCCATGTGGACATCTAATCCTGCATGGCATACCCCAAATCACCTACTGTAGTAATGCTGAATTTGATCTTTGTCTGATCTGGTTGGGCTCTGGAGACATTGCTCCAACTGCCTGGCCAAATTTCCAGAACATTTTGGTTCACATTTATAATGTATGCCAGCAAAATTTAGGTGCCTATATATTAGGGATGCTGAGCATTGCTTGAGGAACTTGGTGGTACAGCTCAAGCTATTAAAAGCTATTTGGGAGTCTAAAGACTGACCAGGGTTTTCAAAACCATTTACGTGCCCTGCACTTAGCGATATCAAGAAAAAAACCCCACACAATGCTTATAAAACTTTTTCAGTGCCAGGTTACCTTTACAAATCTGGCCTGAGAACGTGCTGATGAAAAACATTCACTAACGAGACCTTACTACAAGTCTAAAACCTCTACTGTTGGTAAGAGCGGTACTGACATGATGCACACTGTGTCCACAAGTAAGTCAACACTCGAATCATAAAACATATCTGCAGTGTGCGCAGGGAGGCTCACGTGGGCTTTAATGTAGGCAGTCTGGGTAACAGCAGCACTGGAAATGAACCATTAGGACATCCCTGCAAGGTAGCTGGTGAGTTAGTATCCTGAAGTCCCTTGTACTACGCTGCCATAAAACCTATCCTGTCGTCACTGTTACTGTCCCCTTGTGCTACCCAAAGTAAATTGATAAAGGTGGCTAAAATATAAAGCATCCAGACTGCAGTATAGGTATTACTGAACTGCCACAACTTCAGCTCTACAGTAAATCAGTAGGATATGCTGGTGCGGTTCTTATCCCATATCTTTCCTTTAAATCAGCAGTTCAGAGATCTCTTATTGCTGTGCAGTGGCCCAAAGAAAGGATTCCTTCTTTACAACTTGCCAGTTCAATTACCAGCTTCATACGGATTTTGGAATTTAAGGGGCTGATGCCTTGCTGCCATCTTTTGATTCGGGCAGGCAGTCTGACATCGTGGCACCTTTCAGGTCATTTATGAAAGATTTTCTTCAGAAGGAAAGGCTAGAATTTGGGTTTGTTTATTTGTTACAAAGAAAAGCTGATGTAGGGACTGATTATCCAACATTTTATGTTGGAGCAATTCCTAGTACACCAGTGTTTGAATCTGGGTTGTGGAAAATAGAAGCAGCAATTTACATATGTTCAGCCACTGCCTCCCCTTCCACAAATGTTAACGGTTCCGCTCCTTATTCCCCCACCAGTATTGCAAATAAAACTAGCAAACATAGTTCTTTAATATATCATAGTAAAGCAATTTTTTCTACTCAACCAGGGGAAGATTCTTCCCCCCCACCCTGCTGTATTAGCAACTGGATGATCTTTTGAAGGCACACAGGATCATCCACTGTTTGAACAGCAAGGCACTACGTCTCACTGGATTATGCTCCGTGATTAATATTGGTTTAGGTTTTAAAATCTGTGAACAGAGGATTCATTCAGAATCACATGCAAGAGCCATGAAAGAATCCCAGGACTATCAAACATCTGCTGAAAACTGTCTGACAGGGTTTGGTTTGTGTTCAGGCATGAGGTGATATGGAGTGAAAGCAGCAAGAAAAAGTGGATGAATTTGGAGCTACTGAACCAGAGAAGTAGCAAGTGGGGCTGATAATTTGAGCATCTGTGTCTGTATCATCTCTTGCAAGACCATAAATTTCAGGCTTGAGCACTTGAACCTGCCCTTCAGGCATCTTTCTCATCTGAATTCTCTCAAGACTGTTGAAAATATTGATTACCATTGGCCTATCACTAAAACCACAGCAGAAATAAAGGGGGCTCAGAGGCAAGCAGTGAAAGTGATTGAGACATGAAAAGTTTTCCACCTAGAACTATAAAGATTTCATCTGTTTAATTTAGAAATGAGACAAAGAGTGGCATGATAGAGATGTATACAGTAGTTAGGACTATACCAAAGCTAAATCACCTGTTCCTATTCATCTTTTATCTTCCAGACCTAAAGCCAAAAATGTTAAAAATAGGAAAAGGAAATGCTTTGTAGAATGACATGATCAATTTAGGGAATGTACAGTCACTAGACCTAACAAAATGGGGATTAGAAAAGTATTTGACATGCATGTGAACCCAAACAACAACCCTTTTTAACAGTTAGAAAATAAATAAGTAAATTGTGCTTGGATAAAGCCTATTCCCAAATTGACTACTGTCGTGGTTTAAGCCCAGCCAGTAACAAAGCACCATAAAGCTGCACGCTCACTCCTCCCCCTCACCGTGGTGGGATGAGGAGAAAATACGAAGGCAGGCTCGGGGGTCAAGGACAGGGAGGGATCACTCATCACTTATGGTCACGGGCAAAAGACAAGCTCAACTTGGGGAATAAACAAAATCAATTTAATTTACTACCAATCAAAACAAGGCTATAAGGAAGTAAAACCAAACCTTAGAACCCGTTCCCCCACCCCTCCCTCCTTCCCACCTCACCCCCACTCCCAGTTCTCTCTCCCTCCTCCCCCCGGCGGCACAGGGGGACGGGGAATGGGGGTTGGGGTCAGTTCATCACACCTTGTCTCTGCCGCTCCTTCCTCCACAGGGGCAGGACTCCTCACTCGTCCCCTGCTCCACTGTTGGGTCCCTCCCACAGGAGACAGTCCTCCACGAACTTCTCCAACATAAGTCCTTCCCACGGGCTGCAGTCCCTCATGAACTGCTCCAGCGTGGGTCCCTTCCCTGGGCTGCAGTCCTTCAGGCACAGCCTGCTCCAGCGTGGGTCCCCTGCGGGGTCACAAGTCCTGCCAGAAAACCTGCTCCAGCGTGGGCTCCTCTCTCCACGGGGCCACAGGTCCTGCCAGGAGCCTGCTCCAGCTGCAGGGGGACAGCCTGCCACCCCACCACGGGCTGCAGGGACATCAACCTCCCCCTCCTTCCTCACTGACCTCAGTATCTGCAGAAGAGTTTCTCTCACATCCCAATCCCACTACTCACCACAGGTTTCCCCTCTTAAATCTGTTCTCCCACAGGTGCTACCGCTGTCGCTGACGGGCTCGGCCTGGGCCAGCGGTGGGTCTGACTCGGAGCCAGGGAAGCTTCTGGCAGCTTCTCACAGGAGCCGGCCCTGCGGGCCCTCCCCCGCTACCAAAACCCCGCCACATAACCCCAAAACAGCTATGACATGATAATCTGCTTAAATGTGTGTTTAACTTTCTCCTAGCCTCTACTTCTGGCCATTTACAGAGACTGGAGGACAGATAGGCTTCTAACGTGATGTTCCTACAATATGGGAGTGCTAGCTATGTAATTATCCTATGTTTCAGATAAGTTAGAATACTCCTTTAGATCACAACAAATGTTAAAATTGATGCTTGCTGTGCTAACAGCAATAAACACAGATGGAAGATGAAGGATATGATTGAGGAGATACTCTCCAGCTGTAGATTTCCTGACCTGGGTATTATTGGATTGGCTGTTGGGTTTCATATTATCCTTTACCAGTTAGAATCTCTATCCCCCAAACATCATGCCAACCTCAGTGGAATGACTAGCAGTCAACAAACTATTTCCAGTGAAAATCGTCAGTTGTGAACGATTGTGTTCAAAGATGCAAATGGTTAGTTGAAATTACACCTCTGAGAGTATCTGCAAAAGCATTCTCCGTCAACGACTGGTGCGGATTGGTGTGTCAGGCAGTCCTTGCTGGAGGGTCCCTTGCCTGCTGCATGCTGTTTCCCTGCTCCCTCAAGACTGCTCCATAGGAATACTCATACCTTGAGCGTCATGTATTTATGCATTAATATGCTTTAAGCTTCTTATGAAAATAAAAGGATGGTCCTGACATTTGTTAACAGAAACAATAGCAGTCTCTTTAGCAGTGCCAATCTGAATCAAGTCCAAGGCAGTATTAAAGGTGTCACATTTCTCTCCAGTAGCTCCTGAAATGAAATCCGAACAGTCTGTAAAGCTTTTCCTCTTCCTCTGCTGTCATTCTTTACTTTCACACCTGCCTGAAATCAGCACCCACTCGATTTCCAGTCTTTGCCTTTCTAACCCTCAGATGATTTCACTTTTACTGCTGACTTCTGCACAAAAGGTCCCCGGACTTAACTGGCAAGTAAGGATGTCTGGACAGTGGAATTTTGCTTTACTGGGATATTTCAGATAGTTTTGGCCTTTCACTTCATCCTGCTTCACTCCAGAAAAAAATTATTTGCACACTCCCGAAAACAATATTGGCACTACTGAGTTTTTGGCAAAGAGGACAGCTTGTTTCATTTCCACTGGTCTTCTTCCTACTTAGTTATGGCCTGTTTAGCTTGCAGGCTGACTATCTTGTCTGGGAAGCATGGCAACCTGCCTTGTCATCAACTGCATGGCAGAGAAATCAGGGAACAGACAAACCCGCCAGGTTCCCAGCTCCCGAGAAGACTGCCTGGCCTACGGGTTCCCAGTCAGCCAGTGCTTGGCTTGTCAGGTTGACATAAAGAATGCTCCTCTACTAATTTGGGAACCACCTGTTTAATTTGCCAGTCACTAGCTAACCTGGGGGATGACTCACCAGGCAGCCATCTGGTTTTTCATAAAAAGTTTTGACAGAATTACATGTTTGCATCTTTCAGTTCTACAGAAACTTAGCAAAAATGGCTCTTGTGGAAAAGTTTCAGCCAGCTCTGTCAGGACCCTTGTTGATCAAAGGCTGGAGGGACATCAGGCTCATGTTCCCGTAAGATCTTTAATGGTTCCTTAGTTAGGAAAAACCTATACGGTGTGGGGGATAGACATTGGGCTGGATTGCCCATCTATGCTGTTCCTTACTACAAATATGGAGAAACATTAAGTATCTAGGATTCATTAAATCCAAGGTCGACAGACAGCTACACCTACTAATTGGCTGACATGCCATGCCATTTAAAGATTCTCTAGTATGTGCTGTTCCTCATTCTGCAGATATTTTTAGACCTCTGTTTTATGTAGATTTTCTCTTCCTAAGGTATTATTTTTATCTGCAGTTTCTTTGCTGTAGACTTGAAGCCTTATGGGATTCTCTAAACAGAGAATAATTTGTCCTTAACAGAATATTTGTGATCAGTGATTTTTTTCTCTTAGCTCTTGTTAAGCCAGATTCTCACGACCACTTTTCTTATCACTCCAGGCCTTCCTAGGATTACATCTAATTTGCCACATGGAGTTATTTCTGCACACAGAATTAAAGCCCTTAATCACATTTGGTTTAGTGACTCCCATTTGCTTAGCAATCTTGAGACTATTTTGCCTTCTGTTTTGTCCTCCTCTAGGGCTGATGATGACTTGATTGATTCACACAATCCATCAGTGACTGATTTCTTAGACCAGTTACCTTAGTACAGAATATCACTCATGTCTGCTTGTCTTATTTTCGCTTACTGCGGAGTTATACACAAAAATGGGGGAGAAGAACACTAGATATGCACACACTGTCCATGCAAAATATCCATAAAAACCCATTTAAATTTTGGCTCATTCTCATTACCTGCAGTATCTTTATGAGAAGATGGCTAGGACATGATCACTTGTCACAAATGAAGAGCTGCTTTGTGCCAGTGAAACCTTGCACTTGTTTCTTCTGTGAAAAATTATAAATAGAACTGAGCTTATAAGAAAAAAAATAGCTTAGTGGCTGGAAAGCAACTTTAAAGAAAAATGATGTTCATAGCCATGCAGGCAGTAGCTTGAAAAGCAGCTTTTATAAAACATATTTAATGTTTACAGTCACTCAGTGGCTGAGAACAGTAATACTTTTAAAATATGTTTAATGTTTAAAACCACTTGGTGGCCAAAAGAACAGCTCTTGCTGAAAAGATATTTAATGTTCAGAGTCATTTTGTGGTAAGGAAAAAGCAGCTTCTTGTTAATTTTTAACATTTACAGCTGATCAGTGGCTACTAAAACAACTATCAATACAACATGTTTTATGTTTAGAGATGTTACGTGCCTGTATAAAAACAATTCCTACATGTCTCAATACTACGCTAAAACATGCCAATACCTTTCCCTCAGTAATAGCACCATTGACAAAAAAATAACACATAATCCCAACAACTCTAATGCAATATATCTTGAACCTAAAGATGATTATGCAAACCACAAGACTGTACCAATAATTACAAAGCTTCTCCTTATATACTAAAAGAACTAATACTCAGCACCATTAAAACAACCAACATACACATTCAGAGCAAAACCAAATAGTTTAATTTTAATAATGAAATTATTGGTTGGTTAACCTAACAGAGGGGTCTGCATCAAAAGACTTGGGTGTGATGAAATATAAAATGTTATTAGATTTACACTTCTGAGCTGGAGTAACGTCAGCGTGTGGATAGGAACATAATGGCTTTATCTGCTGTGACATGAGTTTTTAACTTTGCCCACTTCCAGTTAAACACAATAAAGTAGGCCTGGATATACATGAAGCAAGACTCAAATGCTTTGCATGAATTTGGCACTAATACTGACATTTGGGGACTGTGAAACCAGCTGGCAGAAAACATTTATCCAGCGTCTCACCTTTTTAACAGCAAAAGCTTCTCAGACATTTTGTTGTGTGCATGTTTGTAGGGTCCTGTCTGTCACAGCTTTCATTTTACATAGATTCTCCCAGCTAACGGTATTTGCCAAATCTCCTTGTTTTTCTGACAATTTCCAACAGACACGGTGTATGAAAAGAAATTCACAGTGAGTATGACAACAGCCACAATCCTTTAACCAAGCAAGCCTTGATTCTCTGCACTGTTTTCTTCCTCCCTTTTGATCTAAAAGGGTTTTGTCTGTAAGGCTTTTCACAGTAGTTGAAGCTGCCCAGGTTGCCTAGTGATCTATCATAATGTCAAGAAACACTTTTGTTTCAAAAGCTTTTACTGCCTACTTGTAATTTCCTCTCAACAACTCAGTGTTGTTTTTTTTATTTTTGTTTCGGTTTGTATTTTTGTGCAATGCCCCTTATACACGGGAAAAAAATCTTTGGCAAAAGGCTAAGCGGCCATAACCTGCCTTTCCTTCTGCTCGTTCCTTAAAACTCACCTTTTCTACAGTGGCTATAAAACAGTCTGATGTTCAGTGCAGTAGCTGCTTCTTTTCACAATTAAAAAAATGAATCAAAAAGACAAGATCTGTAATTAAGGAAGCAGTTCTAAATGAGAAACCACTGAAACATCAGCTGTGATGGATAAACTGCCATCTGACATAGCCCCAGGACAGAAAACTGAAAGACAGTGATGGGACATGAATTTTTCTGAACAGGTACAACCTAGGGCACCAGATCTGACCCAGTCAATGGACAAATTTGTATGCTCTGTAATAAAGTACCAAATTAGAGGACGTGTGGATATGACCCTGTAAGGGGGGAGTCAGTACAGTTTTGTGAAAGGAAGCCACTCTGTTAAAAACTACTGGGTGAATCAGTGAATATATAGCTCTAGATTACTTTCATAGGTAAACAGTATCTAAATTTCCAAAAAGCTTTCAGCAAGGTTCCTAAGCAAAGGCTCTTGGGGAAAAACTAAAAAAAAAAAAAAAAAAAAAGATAGATTAAGAGAGAACAGCCTTTTTTAAGATAATATCCAAATAAAAATAGAAATAAAATGGTAGGAATAAATTGCCAGTCTTTATATGAGAGGGGGGGTTACCACTGGCATCTCACTTGGATCTGAACTCATAGGTTGCCAGTAAAAGAGAATATATAAGCAGGTGACAGCTTGACGAAATGAAAGCTTGACTGCAAAGTGTTACAGGGAAATCTTAACGTAACAAGTAACTGGGCATAGGGGATTTCACACTGAGAAATACAAAGTAAGAGGCATGGGAAAAAAATACCTTATCATTACTTTCACAGAACTAGGTTGTAGCTCGGTTACCTATGAACTCTTGATCTTGGGATCACTGTGGAAAATCCTCCAAAGTTTTCATGTCAATGATCAACAGTGGACAAAAAAGGGAAAATGATTGATGGGAATATTAGACAAGGAAAAGAGAACAAATAAGAGAATAACCAAGAGTATTTGAGATATTTGTATCTTGAGTATGACATCCAATTCCCATCATTGCCTCTAAGGACTCAATAACACCAGAAAAAACCCTGGAGACCAGGGTGGAGCTGGAGGGGCTGCAGAGAGGGACTGACAGATTATACTGCCAGTTCTCTCTCCATGAGTGTGTGTAACACCATTCAAAAATCTCTCTGGCCTCTACAGATTCCCAAAGTAATATCTTCTGCAACAGCCTGGGTACGCTTCTGGAAATCCTGAAAAATATATCGCCAGAATCTAGGAATCTGTATCAAGGGAAGGATCGTTCAGTATTTGCTCTGATGCCTTACAGTCCTTCCTTCCCCAGCCTCTGCTCAGTGTAAGCTGCAGGCTAAACCCAGGCACACGGTACTAAGCCATGCCCAAACCGGAGTGCAGGCTCCTACCCACCAGTTCATCGGGTTAGTTTTCTACACATTGTAATTCTTTCACAGGAAACTACATAGATGGATATATTAAACATATGTTCCGTTTGTGAATGTATATATACAAGTCTTTGTCAATGTTTAAATATAAGCCAATGCTTAAATATAAGCCAATTAAGTATTCACTTCAGAAGGAAAACTACCAGAAAATTTATAGAGACTATTTTTAGGCTCTTAGTACCATAGGAAGCAAATCCATAACACTCTTCAAGTAGCTGCCTTGCACCACGGAGAATACCCAGTAAAAATAACCTGATACCAACTTTCTAGTATCATCGACTATTTTAGTGTTATAACATAGTGTTACAACTGAGGCAGTTTCAAATAGAATATTCAAGCCTAATCAGTAATACAGCTATTTAACGTGAACATATTCCATTACTCATTAATTAATAACCAAAAAGACAGAATAATTGCCACAGTGATCTGGAGTTTGTAGAGCCCCCCTAAGCAATAAAGAGTTAATCTCGTGGAAAGGTATGAAATGAAATTGCCTAGGAAAGAATATATGGAATCTATACGTTATGGAATTGATGGGTTTAGTACAGCCCTAGCTGGTCTGTGTATAAGCATAGAGGAATAATGGAAAGACCTCAGAAAACAATGAGGACACTGTGTGATAGCAGAAGTTATAAATTTGTCATGTGTAATACATATGATCAATTAAAATCAGCATAGTCAGCGAAGGAAATGCATGAGAAATGCAGATGCATTTCTGTGCACATTTTTATGTATAAATATATAAAAATATATAAGATCTTTCCCTGAATGTGTGTTTAACGCTGGTATGCCCCGACTCTCAGTCATCTGGACTGATAGCTTTAATAAGGGGATAACCTTGGTTTAAACTCACCATGTATTTGCATGCTTATATGAGCTATATTGCAACAGAAGCTGGCACAGCTGCCAGAAGCAACAACAGTTGATTAAACTATACTTAAGGACAACATATTTTGCTAACACTAACTTAAAAATGGGGAAATTACAGCCCCCTTTTCAGTCCTCACACATACACTTCCGTTTCTGGTTTCTTCCATATTTTAGAACTCTTATTAAATCAAGACAATATTTTCAAATAAAGATATTGATAAGACCAATCCAAGATCAGAAAAAATACATTAGGATTCCAGCCCTTAAGCTTTTATAAGTCTCTTATTAGGCATAGGATAACAGCATAGCAATCTCTGTTCTTAAAATACTAGTTCTGCATTGTAATCTGACTCCATCTGCTGAGTTTCTCTGCAGGGAATTTCACATCATTGTCCTTCCCAAAATAAATTCTTCACCATAAAGTATTCTGCACCCCATTTACTATGTGAGCAATACACTGTCAACTTTGGAGGTACCAATATCCTTCTGCAACAATACAGAAACTATGCACACTTAGAAAGTATCAGAAATAATGGAAGTCATAGATGGGTACAGTAGCCTGCATGTTACACCAGCTGGTAACCAAAGGGCTTTTCAAGAGAAGATCTTTTTTGTTTATGTCTGTGATTGACTGTCCTTTCCATCACACAGGAGCAGATTACAGTGCATGTATGGAAGGAGTGAGGCTAGCTGGCATAAAACAGGTAGGCGTCCTGTGTGGGCTTGAATTATAGTTTTAAAACACAGTAAACGTGCTGCTAACATTTTCTTTCTTAGTAAAAAGCATATGAAGGAATTCGGCTCCCAGTAAGGAATGCATCACTAAGTAAAAATGGAAATCCTAAAATTATCTCTTTTTCAGAAAAAGCTAAAAGATATGTGTTACCATAATCTTTTTTAAGGAGTGGTATTGATTAGAGGGAAAAACAAACAAACCCCAGTGTACAGAAACTGTAGAAGAAACTTCAATATAGCCTCAAACCAAATTTGAAGGGAAAAAATAAATTTCCACCTAAAACATGCATGGAAAATAACACAACAAAGTTCTTAGAAAATCTACCAGGAAAAACTTGGATAAGACAGATATGTCTAAATCATATCTACGAGCAGAAAACCAGGTATTGAGGATCCTATGATTTTCCATCTTTTTGTACCTTTTTGAGTAAAAAATCACCAAGGTCCAGGGTAAAGTTGACGCACAATTTTATTATAACTCTGTGACTGGAACTCTGAATCCGGGGATGAATGCTACGGCATTTTTTCAGCCACCAAAGCTTCAGCAACAGCAATTAGTACGAGGGCCAGAGCTGTTACAAAAATGAGAACAGTGCAGCCATGAAAATTTCTAAAATGTGTGTAATGGGTCTAAAGGACGCTTTTCTTCCCAAGACTTCCCAGCCCCACGCAATCCTCTCTTACGGCTGCAGACTGTGGGGCCTCAAGGGTGTTTTATACAATTCACTTTATTTCACTGTCCAAATGGAATATGTACTGTGTGTTTACATTGGGAGTTAAGTCTTGAGGATTTTATTAGCTACTTCTTTGCCCCTCTTCCCCTTTCAACATGAACTCTGGCATCCATATTTTGCTCCTTATTACCAATAACCTTAGGCTAAACTACCAAACTGAGTAAACCTTTGCATGAGAGTGTCATGCAACAACAAAAGACAGCAAGTCACTAGTCACAAAAGCTTGTCAGGATCATAGAAATGACTGGTAAGGGGGAAAAAAGGCACGTTGTAGTGCATTTCCCACAATGGAAACAGTGTGCACGAGTGCAGTTCATAATAAATATTGTTGCAAAAATATATTAAGTGAAGTTTAGGACATTTGGGAATTGAAAACTGGCAACTAGAAAACGGAAAAGTAAAAAAATAGATGAGAGGAAGAGTTTATCAGGGTTTTTGCCTAAGCCAAGACAACCATATGCTGCACCAGCTAAAAAATCAAAGTGATTTTCAATGTCAGCCTCAGGCAGTGGTAGGTCTAGGCATCTCTGTAGGTGCAACTAAATGGTACTGATGATAGGGAGCAGTAGTTTTAGATCCTCTGAGAAATCTGTGCTCACATAAGGTAGCAAAAGCATAGATAAGAGAGAACAAGAGTGTGGAGAGACCTACATCGGAGAAGGCACAATCTCCTGGCACATCACAGGCGACAGAAGGCATTTCTGGATATTTTTGCTGCAAGACAACCCATCAGCAAAAATTATCTGCTTTGGTAACCGCTAATTGCAGTTTAGGCCTCCATTTAGGGCGCTATTTCCTTGCCTTGCCTTTTCTGATCAATTTTCATCCATCTTTTATTTTTCTTATAGAGGAAAATAAAAACTGTTATGAATAAATCTTTCAGAGGTAGTGAATGTGACTGAATAAAGTGAAGATCAAAAGGATGTATTTTTACCATGGCATCTAATGCTGTTTTTTCCAAAGGAGAATAAATTGAAAAGCATTTCTTTTAAAACACTGTATGCATGACACAGCATATTCAGTTGCATCTCATTTAGTCATGCAACTCCCAGTCAATGTAAAAGCCACGACGCATGGCACACCTTGAAGAGAGTTTCCCACAGAATAAACCCACTGTTAGCATTTTGTCTGCTACTGCACACACATATTTAAGAAAATAAGAAAGGAAGACGAAGGGAGAGCAACAGAGTCAGAGAATGAATGCACTGCATTCCACTGTGTAAATAGCATTATTCACTATTATTTTGCTCATTTCTCTCTTATCAAGTCTTTAAAAAAATGTAACAACTAACCATATATTCACTGGAAAGACAATTTCATTCTGAACTTGCCACAGAAATAGACTTCAAAATATAAAAAAATGTTTTCAATCTATAAATAATATAACTGTAAGTAATATTACTGGGCATCTCTATAGGGGCAACAACAATAGTGCACCTATACAGTGAATCTATGGATGCACCTCTACGGGTGACTGTCATGAACTTGTCCCTACACTTGCATGAGATTAACGTGATCATCTCTACATGTCTATTCATATCATATTTTATCACATTCTACCACTCTTTATCACAAAATTTAAACTACTTCCTCATTAATTCCATATAGCAACTTGTGTAGATAGCTAGTTGCCTCCCGGATAGTCTTTCAAAACATCACCATCTGAGCTGCATAGCTGAAGGGGCAACAGGATCCCTCTGCACATTTCACAGTCAGAAAACTTCCAAAACTGTTAGCAACTACAGGGAGTATTAAATGACTAGTACTGGCTTGTGAAGCACTGGGAAAAGACAGCTTAGGAGAGAAAATGGCAATAAGCTGAAACTAGCACTGGGAAGTTAAAGGCCTCCCAGCCCAGAATGAATTAATTTCTGGTGCCCGCAGGGAAGCCCGAAGTGCCATCTGGCAGCAGGACACAAGCAGTGTGCTTGTGTTGCAAACACGCTGCTCAGGACCACTGCAGAATCACCCATCAGGCAGAGACCCGAAAGGCCCATTTAGTCTATTCCCCTGCTCCAAAGCAGGATCAACGCTCTTTACGTCTTCCCCGGCAAATGCCTATCATTTTGTGAAAGTCTTTCGAACAAAAACCTATTCCAGTGCTTCAGTATCCTTATTACAGTCCACCTTTCTTTGGAGAGAAAATGAGTCTCTCCCCTGTACACTAGCTTTTTGAAAAATGACCATGTTTCCAGTCAGTCTCATCTTTTTTTTTTGACTTAAAAATCCAATCCATTCAGTATTTTCTTGGACATTAGGTTTTTGAGACCTTAAGCTAGTTTTGCTGAGCCTCTCTGACTCCCGTTCTTGCATTGTGGAGAGCCAGGTGAGGGCAATCATTGCTTTCACCACCCACAGTGTGGCAGGACTTGGATAAAGAATCATCCCCTAATTCATAATTAGTAGATCGTGCAAGTGCTGTAGGAGTTTAACAGCCACAAAGACAAGAACAGTAAGTGGCAAGATGCTGTTGTACCATCTAATTCTGTACAGCAAAAAGTCAACATAAACTAGGAAGAAAGGGGAACACACTTCATCATGTGAAATAACAGGTTTGGGGATGCACAGAACCCTGGACCTTAGCAGACCTGCCTTGAATATATTTTTTTTCTTTCTCCTGTCTTCAGAGACTTACAGCCCCAGGCACTCATTTTGAAGGAGAGTGAGTTTCTAAATAAGCAAATAAAGCTAAAACAAAACTGTAATCTGTATATTTCTAAGCACAGAGACATTTCTAATAATAAGGTTTAGAAGTTATATTTTCATTTCAGCCTTCTCTCTCTTTCCTCAGCAGGAAATGCACATTGAGACAATTAAGTAATATGCAATTAGTTATCAAGTGTTTAAAGCATCTTACTCACCCACTGGAGACATTTCTGGGACACTGGCAACATAAGGCCCATCCAGGAACTTTGGCTCATTATCATTAATGTCCTGCACTTTGATGATGAACTCTGATTCAGGCTCTAGTGGTTTCTTTGTGTCAACATCCACAGCCTGAGCCCGGAGTGTGTAGAAAGGTTTTTCTTCTCGATCTAGGCTCCTTATGGCATGAATGTCTCCTGTGGTCTCATCAATGGTAAAAACCGTACCAGCACCGTCTCCTGAAAGGGTGTATTTAACAGTGCCCACTCCCTTGTCCAAGTCAGAATGAAGCTTGAGAACAAAAAGGAAAAAAAAAAAGGAAGGAAAAGAACATTAATGGCTTTTTCTATGCTGGAAGGCAATTATTATTTTTACTTTTTTTCTCTTATGTAATAAAAGCATTAGAGGAACCAACTTCATAAGTCCTTAACTGCCTCTAAGTGCATGGAAAAAAATGTAGGTAGTATGTTATCTAATATTTTCACTCCCATCTAGTACCCAGCACAGAGAGCATTTCAAAATTCTACCTGCTTTCTCCCATGAATACTGTCCACTACTAAAACTGCAATGAAGCAGGGCTTCGGATTTGTTATAAACTGAAATTTAAGACCAAGGATGGAAAACCACCAACAACCATGTCAAACAAACATGAGATGACATGAGAGAGTGTCAAAAGCTTTCAGAGGCATTTGGCTTTCAGAGAAGTGGAAGAGAAGTATCTAATTTTCATTTCACACACAAGAGCTTGACGGAATCCTAAATTCAAACTCAAAGTCAAACCTGGTTTAAAAAAGACAATATACACCTCTTAATTACAGTAAGTGCTAAACGGACTAAAAATACTACCATTTACACAAATATTTGATTGTTTGTTTCTGTCCTTTCCGAGATAGTCACATTGCTGAGAGTGTGAAGTTGGGAGTTCTCTTCCTCATTGGAAGAATACAGAACTCAATCATTTCTGCCTTAACTCAATTATTTCTGCCTTAAATACCAATATACACATTTTCCAGGCTATTAGTACATTAAATATCTATTTCTAATTTGAAAATATACTTGAATACAAGTTCTTGGACGTTTTTGGCCATTTGATCAGTGTCTATACTACTATAATGTGGCCTTTAAACACTATTTCAAATGCAGGAATTTTTGAAATTGAAGTACAGGATGATGAACTTCTTTCTCAGATGTCTTTATCTGTTTCATGCTCATCCTTTAAATACATCTAAGTTTTGAATAGGTACGCAAGGTTACATCATTGATGCTGAAATATCTTGTAAAATATTCGCCCACTTGTCCCATCTAATGAGGACTAAAGAGATCTACTATAATGGACACAGGTTGGAATGGAGTTTTCAAGAGTGAATTCCCTTAAGCAGTATAGTAAAGCGATTATGGATATAGGCTTTATTTACATGATGTACTGCCCAAGGTGAAACACAATAGAGGAAACATGGGACATGAAAGGAGATTATGTAGAAAATGAATTACTGAGAAACTAAATGGTTTTGGTAATGGGGCAAGAAGCTAAGCTACAGAGAAAGAGGTAAAGGCAATTATTAACATTTATAGCTATTGCCTTGAAATTGAAAATAGGTCCTTGTGACTGTGGAAGAGGTCATGGTTTGTGGGACAGAGCGAACATGAACATAGTCTCTTCTTTGTCTACTTTTTCATCTCATCATTCCTGCTCAGTGAATATACTAGATTCTGATCTTTCATCTAGCTGCCCCCTGCATGCGATTTTAAATTATCTCTCCAGTCCGAAGTAAAGCATTTTGCTTCCGAGGTGTTAAATATTTCCTTGCTTGCAAAATGAAATGATAACGCAGCCTGAGATAATTAATGTCTATTTCTTCCTCATCATTTTAATTTAAGTGGCTCACAAGCTTCCTGCTGTTCCATTATACCTTGCTCAGTTAAAACTTAGTATTTTCCTTCCATTATCATATAGAGGCTTACAGACACACATGGAGTGAAAAAAAAAAAAACCACAAAATGATGATGAGAAAGTTCAAAGAAAAAATGTTAGAACCTTATAGAGGGAACCACACCATTTTCTTGCTTGTGTCGCTGTATTAAATAAAATTTGTCTGGGCTTTATTGTGAAGTCTACCTTGTTCCACACTCCTGGAAGTAAGAATATCACAGAGCAAAAGAATGTGGTTTCAAAGCAGGGATTTGTAAACAGGGAAGCGTGCCAAGAATGTTGTCTCTACTTCCATCTCCTGTCATCAGATTTGGCACTAAAGCTGGGATGGTTGAGTGTCTTTCTGATGGCCAGCTGAAGGGTTTATGTTCAACTAGTAACAAATCAGGCTGCACTGCATGTGTTACCCCAGGACTTGGATTATACTAGAGAGAAATAATTAGAGTTGAGGAAAAAGGTAAAAAGTATAGCATGAAAAAAGCAAAACAAGGGCTCCTAAGAGAAAGGAAGAATGAAAAACAAAGACAAGAACAAGCATAGCTTTTTTCAAATCTATTGGAGCAAAAAAGCTTTGTAAGTGGCAGCATTAGCAATTCTACAGTTATAGATGTGTTTACTGTGCTTCACAAATATCCATCAGCTAGTATAACCTAGTAATCATTCTGTTGATTTAAGCAGAGCTGTATTGCTTTGCATTAGCTGGGATCCGTCACATTGTATTTATTCATCAAATCATGCTAATCTGCCGATTTCTATATAGGCTTCTTAGATGCCATTGCTGGACAATGGGCAAATGCATGCTTATTTGTAACCCACATTGAGCTGTGCAATTTCTGGGGCAATTCAACATTACAAAGTGTCTAATTACTGTAGGGGAATAGCTGACTGATTTAATTTAAAATGAACTAAATTCTCCAACAATAAAAGGCATGCAATACTGAGATTCAAATGCAAGGACGGAGAGAGAGGAACTAGTATTGGTTGGAATTGCACAACACTAGAAAATAATCTTGACTTTTCAATGCCTGAAATTTTCCAGAAAGCAGTTTAGGCTAAAGAATAAGTGCTTGCTAGTGTGTCTCTGATTTATATGTTACAAGCTGTATTGCACTGGAAGAAAAGACATTTATTTTTTGTGCTGAAAAACATACAGAAGATTTGTGAGAGACTAGTGCTTCTGACACTGTGTCCTGCAGTAGTTTTGGGTTTGTATTCCATTTCTTCTTCTTGCTTGTACTTATTTTCTAATTCTTGCTCTTCTGCTATTTGAGCAAAACTACAGGGCAAGGGAACAAGTGCTCAAATCTTACCTACCCTCCCCCGCAATGTGTTTACATTTCAGAATTACTTGAATTTACTGCAACAGGGTGGTACAAATGATTGTATTCATATGGATTTTTCTTCCTGTTACATTTTCTCTGTAAATCCTGAATATTAAAAAAGCCACAAAGGTTTGCAAATTCGAGGGATTCATTTCTACTTTTGCTCAAATCTGTGCTGTTAGTCTCACTACCTAAGTAACTGAGAGTTTGGTGTCAGATCTTTGGGCAAATCTGCCACAAGTGTAAAATTAATGATTTTTTTCAGCAAACTCTGTTAGTGCAGAAAATCATGAATATTCTTCTGTGATGGCAGATAAAGACATATCATCCCATAATTCTTGGTAATATGTGCAAACAATAACACATATGGCAAAGGAAATGACTGATAAAAAATCCAGTATGAATAATAAGATGGACATTATTGTGAAATACATTGCATAAATCTATGCAGAAACTATGACAGTGTTCTTGAATCATATCCAATACCAGATGCCAGACTGAGTCAGTCTACAGCTCCATGTGATCTAGCAATCTGCTTCAGCCTATAACTAGCTGAAAGCCAGTTTGCTTAAGAGAGGATGAAAAAGTTGGTAACAACTCACTACAAGCACACCTGGGAGAAATTATTTATTCAGTTCTTCAGGCAGTTATGTCCAATTCCTAACAAGCAGTATGATTATTTGTATTTTAGCAATAAATTAAGACCTTACTCCTTCAATAACTCAGTGTTATAAAGTCCATGTCACTTCAAGAATTCATACACCTGCACAAATGATTTGATATTACATGAAACTACATGAAAGATCAAGAAATGCATTAGCTAATGTGCTTCAAGAACTGCTATATACTCCTACCTAAATTCAACATGGCAGTAGTACGGATCAGAAGTATTTGTTCCTTGGTGCTCACTTGCTCATCAGTATCCTATGCATCTGATGCTCAACTGTTCATCTTCTCTTTTATTAAACACTTCAATGACTTGCATTAGTAAACTCACAATTACTTGGAAAGTCAAATTTGTAAATTCATAGACATAGGTAAAGAAATCAGAAGCAAAAGAAACTTAACAAATTGCAAAATAATCTAGCCTTAAAATGAAGTAATCACAGAGGATGCAAGAACAAGGGCTATGACATTCACTAGGATTGCTGTGATCTTAGTTTCATAGCAATACAGACATTGAAAAGTTGTTTTATGAATTGACTGGTTCCCCTTCTGAATCTCTCATCCATATACAGTAAAAAAAAAAGGTAGAGAAAGAAAAGAGGAGGAAGTAAAAAAGTTTTAAATGTCAAGGAATGTTTAACATGCCTAAATTGATATATTCACCCTGTGGTATGCTCTGAGATTCTAGGTCTTATTCCATTGCCAATTTCACAGGCTGAAAAAAAATTCACTGTTCAACTTATTTATTGCTAGTAGATCAATTTAAATGCTATATTGCAGTGCATATTTGGACTGAAAACATTGCTAAATGTTCCAAGATATTAACCCTTCCTTGCATGCAGAATGGTACTAGTTATCCATCCCACATCTGTATCTTTACATAATTTTTCATTATGCAATATATTTTAGAACCTTATTCCATTATTTCCTCTGCCTGTATCTACTTCCAAGTACCTCCATTTGCTCTGTAGTTACCAGTTCCTTCCCCTGCCCTTTCTTGGGTAAGATGCGCAATGAAAACTGTTCAAGAATTCAAAATAGCCTGTCAGCTCCAGTATTACCTAAGACTGCAAACCCGGAATGATGTTCTGAACTGAGGAAAGGAAAAAAGGTCACTGTTGTATGGAAATCATAGACACAAGCAGAGCTATTTTGGCAATCCTCTACAGCAAAAGTCAGTGCATTGGAACAGGGATGCCCACTACAGGAGAGGAGGGTATAAATGAGCCTAGAGAAACCTTTGATACTAACCACCTAAGAAGCCTTTCTATTTGGAACATTACCCTTTTAAAAGATACTTATTCTACGCGTATTTTCTATTGGCAAGAACTCTATGGTCTACACAGATTGCACGGTTCCTTTTAAAAACTGGTAACTAGATTCTAATGTACTGCTTTTATTCAAATATTTTTTTTTTCTTCCATCTAAAAATATATAAAAGTTGAAAACTTTCCTGAGATAAAAGGGAGGGCGAGGGGTTGTAAGAGACTCTAATTCAGGAAATTGAGTAATAAAACCAACAATGCAATTGCTGCTAATCAAATCCAAACAAATATTTTTTCTTTCCTCCCCTCTCCATCACCCACCCATGCCCCCCACCCTCCAGAGGACATTTAGGGACCAGGCAAAATCTGCTCACAACACACTCAGTGCAAATGTTTCTTGATCCTAAAAATTTGGATTACCTAGGGCATCTTCTGAATAGCCAGTTAACACACACTAACCAGGCAAGACTGCAGACTAAAGCTTGTGTTGGGAGGAGTTAGGACACTAATACAAAATGGGTCAGAGGAACAACAATCTGCAAAATAGGAGTACGGAAAGAAGTAGCAACTAAAATCATAGAATCATAGAATCATTTAGGCTGGAAAAGACCTTTAAGATCATCGAGTCCAACCACAAAATGATGAGGTAAAAGAAAGATGGACAAAAAAAGGAATGATGTTTTTTAAAGGTCATTTGTACAAGATGGTTTTATTCCTGTTAAGACTGAAAATTATTCGCAGTGGAAAGGGGCGTCTTCGTACTAGCTTTGTACAGGGCTTTTACAAAAGACAACCCATGCATGACTACGCTTTCTTAGTGCTAAGAGAATTTTAAACAATAATTAAAAATGTCAATTAAAGGATGCATATATATATAAATATATAAATATAAATATTAAAAATATACCAAGGATAAAAAAATTATTATTTGAACTAACAAGCTGCGCATATCTTATCACCACGACTAATTTTCTTAGGGATGTATTGCTATGGCTTCTCTTCTGATGTTTAGTAAAATACCTACTTGCAAGAATTAGCATTATTCTGTCTAGTTTTTATACAACTGGTAATAGACAACATGGTTCTGCATTTTGAAGTCTCTTTAGTACACTGTCCAAATTAGATTAGAATACTTTCTTATTCAAGAGGAATTAAACAAAAATGTTTTCTACTCTTTTTCTAATGAGTCCTGTTTGGCAAATAAAGCTGAGCTTTATTTAAATTAAAACACCGATTATCCAATTAAATAAAACATTATCTCCTTCTGTCACAGGGATTTAGTTTAAGCATACTAAATCAGACCAGACTTTTCCAATAATGAGTGTAGTAATGATGGCAAATAAGTCATTAGCAAGGAATAAAAACAGTACCTGACCTGGTCAGTTCAAATGAATCTTCATTCCTATCAACATCACTGACTTGAGGGGTCAGGGATTGTTATTTTTCTAATTCTGTTCTACAAGAATATTTTTGTTGCACCATGTGGAATTCAATAATAACAGTTGCAAAAGCACATTCCAAAATAAAAATATTTTTCTGTCATGAAATGCAATTGCCCATAGACAGAAAAAAATTGCTAAATTAAAAAAAATGTGCACTAGTAAAATACTGAAAGAATAAAAATCTATCAATAATATCTCATTACAACTTGATTATACAAGTAATTACATATATAAGCTACGAGTTGCATATATTTCTGATGATGACATTTACATGACCATTTCAGCTGGAGTTGATGCATACAGAAACACTGTGTCCCGGTCCTCTCTCTTAAACTTTAATGTAAGAATCAATATTGGAAATTTTTTTTTATTAAATTATTCTTATTGAACTCGTATAACTCCATATCACAATGTGCTCTGTGTATGTTGAGAGGTTTAAGTCCACAGTTATGCTGAGTTCCATTTGAAAGAAATGTTCTGCAGAATGGTGACAGCTGATGGGACCATGAATCTGCTGAAGCATCTAGGTATTACCATGGTAAAGTAAGAACGTAATCACAGGTTCCAACAACAAATTCCAGTACTGGCCATTAGACAACAACAGAAGACAAAATTTGAGGAAATTTATCAACTTCCAATTTCTTCTTTCTCCAGTGCAATTTTATACATCCTGCTGAAGTAATATCAGCTACAATGAAGCATGCAGCTGCTGCTGACAGCTCAGTGGAAAATGATTTCACCATCTCATTAAATTTTTATAATTTCAGAATTTTTCAAAGTATTTAACAGCAACAGAGCAGGGGATTGAATCTGAAACCCTCTCAGTCCAAAGACCTTAATGCATCATATGGAAAAGGTGAGGTTGTGCCCTGCATCCCCATGAATAGATGTGGCCTTTTCCTTTTTTTTCACTACTGTGCACTTGAAATCTATGGTAAACTATCTTGTGGTTCAAAGGAGCCCGTGCAAGACATCGCCTGTTACAACCGAATGCGTTGCAGTTGGCACCAGTGGAGCTGGTTTGATTTACACCTGTGAAAGCACTGGCGCTCCCTCTGTACCAGTGCCTGGCTAGAGTCCCAGTGGCTAAGTGGGAGCATAACATTGATGCCTGGAACGGAGAAATGAGGGAAGGGAATTTGCCACAAACAGGGGTCTGGGGAAAAAAATCATCCCAGCTTTCAGCAGCAGATACTTGTATTCCTTTTCAAGGCAATGCTTATTTTTTAATTCTGAAAACTAAATGAAGAAAAGACAACATTACAATCAAATTCAACATTCTTGCTATTTAATGGTGCAAGATCTGCAAAACACCCAATGGCATTGCTGTAATTAATTAAATTGGTAAGTATAGAGGGGTGGTGCTCTTTTTAGGTAGTATATATGATTGTAGTATTTCCTTTTTGAAACAGGACTCGCTGTAAGAATATCAAAAGACCTGCATCTCTCTGGATGCCACATACTGAGAGTAATATATTATTTTGCATTATGTTCCCTGCTGTATTCCTTCTACAACATATATAAAAGATCAATGCATGAAAATATGAATTATGCTGGATGAATAAATATAATAAAAATAGATACTAGAGACTTAGGAAGCCTTTACATGAAACATGCTATATCTGTAACAAAATTTGTAAGACATCTATTAGAGGAGAGTTTATACTTTCTAATGACTGCCTAATTATATTTATGAAGATAGTCTCTCTGAAGATCACCAGATAACCACTGTTCAAAAAGTTGAGAACAAGCAGGAACTTTATATTGCAAACCGTCACTGAAATTAGGCTGTTGGCAAAGTTAGATATTTTCAGTCTAAAATAAGGTGTTTATGCTCGTGAAGTGAAATGACAAAATCTATTTTCTTTCAAGGGTGTGTGAATGTGATCCATTTTCTGTAGAATTACACTCTACAGATACCTTAAGCTACAAGGTATAAAATCATAGTTTATTTTCCTTATTCCTCACATATTACCTACTCGGGCTTTACATGGAAAATACCATTAGCATCAGAGGACACATGCTTGAATACCAAACCCAACATGATCAATGTATGAGATTCCTCATCCCATCTAATGAGGGGTCATGACATTATGGACATTTTTTTCTTGAGATTTAATTTCCCATGGAAGCTATAGCTACAGCTGCTCAGTTGCATGATTTTTTTTTTCTCTCACAGGAATTGCCCTACTGATGCCAGTGGGAATACCTTTGTGTAGGCTGTAGTATTAGCTATGAATATGTCACAGGGAAGACAGCGTACTCTATGCCATTCTGCTTCTGAAGTGACAGACAAAAAGACAGCTGCCTGTTGACGGCTGCCATGGCAAACAGGGGCTATGGAATGACATCCACTGCTGGAAGAGATCGTGGCTCTGAGCAGCTTTCCGCTCTTTCCCTTGGTGGCATTCACTTCAGCCCAAATGCCTGGAGCTAACTGAATTCCCTTGAACTTCTTTACATCATACTGTCCCATCAAGTTAAAGCAGTTGAATAGCTGGCTTTGGTAAGCCTAGCTCTTCTGAAATTATTTATGGAAAACTCAAACTTCCTGCTGGAGTCGCTCTTCTGAGGAGGCAGCAACCTGTATGAGGGACACTAGCTGTGGAGCAGCACGCGGTTCCCCACCCCAACTGCAACTAGAAAAAATATAACTCCAACTACATAAACATCCAAAGGCATAGCAGTCATGAAGCCAGTTGCCTTCTACTGTTAATCAGTCTCTAACACAGAAACTGTGGTTAGGGGTTAGCTGACCTCCACCGTGGTAGAAATGGTGGACCTGACCACACACAAAGTGAATCCCAAGCCTGTCCCCGGCTCCCTGACTCAGCTCTGCAAAATATCCAGAGGGAGCGTCTCCAGAAGGTCAAAGCCTCAGTATAGTTCCTAGAAGCATACCTTCCGTAAGACTCCCTCAACTAGGTTTACCCTACTTCAGGAAGCCACAGTTCTCTGACATGCAGAGATGTGAAAGGACACAGATCACCACACAGACTCCCGTTGCGTTACCCAGTGGTCTACCTATGCTGAAATCTTTTCTGTGTGTATATCCCAAAGATGATAATGATAATAAACAATAAATTTTTAAAAATCACTGATAAATAAACAACTTCTAAGTACTTTTAACAGGAGGTCTGTCATAAATCAAAAAGAACAGGTTCCTGCAGTTAGAACATGAAAAGAAAAACTAGAGCTATAGGGTGTCCTCCTTTTTGAGTAAACATGTAGCTGGAAACATATGCTGAAGGAGTATCAGTTTAAGTCCATTGCATTTGGAGAGGTCAAAGATTCTAAACCGATTATAAAAGCTTATGCTTAATTTGACATTGATTGGAACTTTAAGTAGCAAATAAATCTTCTGCTATTTCATTTTTTATTTATATCAGTATGCTCTTCAATTCCAGTCTGATCTCGGGGGGTTTTAGAGCAAAGGCCTATTAAATTCTGTTGGTGCTGATTAAACTTTCTTCATTTTGATCTTTCCCTTAATACATTTTTTTTCATTATTTCAAATACTTTTCTTCACTGACTGCATTGCAAATGAATATAAAAACTCTCTTCCTCATGTATTTAAATTTAATGTTATGTTAAACACAAAAAACTTGTTCTGTAAATCACACTTGCTGTAAAGCACTGTCAGTTAAGGTGTCTCTTTTTGTTTGATAATGACACACTAGAACAGGTAGGGAATGACAGAGAAGAAAGATTCTGCCTCAAACTGTCTATCACTGTGACAAGGTATAAACTATTTGACCACTTCTCTTTTCTGAACAGGAAAAAAAAATATCTTAGATTTTATCACAGAGGTGAAAAAATATTAATTTCAACACATATATTAGAGGGATAATTTTAAGGCATTTACAGGCACAGAATTTTATGAGTGAAACATAATAACTTCTGAATTTTTAATCTTTGTGTTCAGTGGGCCCAAAAAACCGAGGCAAACAAGCACACCACACCACAAAATAAAATGCAAAATAATCCAGCAGTCATGAATCAATAACGCTTAATGCGTATGAGATATAGGAATAGAAGGCAGAGCAGAGAAGCTGAAAGACGACTTCTGTGCCCAGATGCGTCAATGCCAAGAAAGCGCAATTGTGTGAATCATGTTCCAGCTGCAAGATTTCCTCAGAACAGTATTTTTAAAGGCTATATTAATGAAATTGCCTTTTCACACAGCAACTGCTGATTTTCCTCAGGTTCCAGAAGCAGCATAGGAAAGGGTTGCGTTGTACCTATTTCTTTCATTTTGCTGAAACATTCAAAGTAGTTTGAGGTTAAATATTCTTTGGGTATGAAACTGTAACTTGCTGTGCATTTGCTACAGTGTGGAGACAAACTTCCTGCGATACTGACTGAGGTCTAGGTATAATTCAAACAATAATGCAATAAATAGCAGTCCCTCCACTTCCTAAAACTACTTGCTGAAGCTGGTTTCTGGTCTGATCAACTCACATTCTTTGTCTCAAGGACCAACAAGAAATTGATAAGAGACAAGCAGTGATTACTTAACAGCAGAGCAGCAACTTAGGAAATTTTGTGGCCTCAATGTAAGTAGGTTCAACAAATTAAAAAGAGAATGAGATGGATGAAGCGCTACTACAGAAAGAGGAGCAGAAACATGATTTTGAGGTGGCTGAGTAAATGCGGTCGCTCTGGAAGAAGAGGAATCAAAGTGCTTAAGGAGCGTACCCCTTGCAGGCCTGCTTGCACATCGCCTCCTGCATCATGATGTCCGTACTGCAACACGACATCATTGTATTTTCAGAATGACAACTAAAATCAGTGGTGGAAGCTGGGGCATACTGGCAGAGGGAGAAGGCCTACTTGAGAAAAAGGTTGTATTACTTTCAAGCTCCCTTAGAAACTGAAGAACTTTATTGATATAGCTGGCAGGGATATGAACTTTATTTCCAATTTCAGAGATTTAGAAATAGTAACAAAGGCGTCATATCTATAATTTTTTACTCAATTGAATATAATCAGGGTATTCAGGAATAGTACCAGTCATTTCAATAGAATGTATATGAGGTGCTATTCATGATATTAAAATTTAGTAAGTTAGAGAATATAATAAATAAACCAAGAAAATCGGTACAATACAGATAAGTGACACACTGCATAGTTTCCATTTTCTTCTGGCTTGACTTACAGGAATTTTTTTTGGCAGTTTTGCAAGTCAGAAAATTCCTTTTTCAGTGGGGTCTTTTAATTAATCAAACTTTGAGTGGGAGAAAAGTAGGTTCTTAAGACACAGGTAGACTGTCAGAATTTGTTCTTCAGGCTTGGATTATTTAAAACAAGCAGCATTTATATGGCAGTATGCAGAACTGAATCAAATCACAGAAATCCCGTATATATTGTAAGTTATGGATACATTCATATTTCACATATCATTAAGCTGCATTGTGTGAGAATATTGGTATGCCTTCTTTTTAATAAAAACGTCACACCTATGTACTAACAAGCAAGAGAAAAATATCCTCCACAGCTCAAGCCTAAATCATTTCTGCTCAAATGGAGCAGTTTAATTATAAATCTGAATGGTGATTGTCTCTGCTGGATTGTCCCAATGCAATTTTTTAAAAAATGTGTTGAGTTTACATGAAGTTATATTCTAGCTATAAGCATTTACTTGCAAGATTTACTCTTGTTTTTAATGGATAAAGAAAAGTGTTCTTAGGAATCAGCGGAGAATACACTGTAACAGATAAAGAAATTAAAGAGCGTTATAATTTGAAACAGAAAAGATTGCATGGCTGTGGTAAGATCTCTGTTTTCTATAGCTGTGGCTCTACTTATGTTTTATACTGACGAGACGATGAAAGAACAGCCACCTCTGCTGCTGCTATTAGGGATGGCAAAGGAAGAGAAGAGCATAGAGTCATTTTACCCCAGAGACAGAGGGCAGCAGGGTTATTGCTACAGAGACCTTGGAAGAGGGAAGAAGCGGGAAGCGAGGTAGAAGAGCTGTGTCTGGGTGAGTTGATATTCCATCCCTTTTCTGATAGAGCTGCTCAATGAAACAACAGAGGTGTTAATTTGTTCCTAATCCTTCTGCAGATGGTTCTTCCAGAAGTCCTGGGGAAAATAATTTACAAGGGCAAAATCTCTCCAGGCTCCAGGGAAGCCTAACTGTGTCCATAAAGCTTAAATCGTGGCCTCGAGAAAGTCAATGGCAAAACTCCCATCGTCTCCAATTTTATTCCGTAATACTTAGGGTCTTACAAGTACTAGCAGAGTACTGTCCTGCAGAGTACTAGCAGGGTACTCTCCTGCAGAGTGAGAGTAAACATTTTCTTTTGTTCAAATTCACACACTTAGGTAAATTTTCTTTCCACTTTTAAGTTTTAACAAACTGAAGATCTCAAAATGGAAACAACAAAAGTATTGTCTTTTCTTGTGTGGAAATCATTCACCATCTCTCTCCCTCCGTCCCTCCCTCCTCCTCTCTCTCTGATTTTACAGAACCTTCAAATAATATTTTTTGATTGCTTCAAGATTCAAGGGATGGGATGAACTTGATCAAATAATGCTTTTTGCAATTTTAACAATAAACCTTCAGTTGGACCGAAATTACTGTGAGATCCTTCCACTGGTGCAGGAGTTACTTGCTATGTGACAGGCTTTTTATCCATGTATTAATGATCAAAGAAGTAAGGCTTCTTTAACTGACAAATGTTGCAGCTATTGATAACTAAGTTCACCTGATTTTCACTAGCTGCTAATTATGATCGAGGAAGTCATATTCACAAAGGGAAGCATTTTTTAGCAATTTTCCTAAAAAATACTTCTTTGTTGTGATAGGTGATTTGCACGTGCCCTTTTTGACCATAAGAACAGACTTAGCTGTTAAATAATAATAAATCTGTTGGCTGGAGACCTTCTAAGCATCTAACATCATCTATTTCTTTAGCTGTCTGCCTTGAAGTTTTCATGGATTTGCAACACAGTTCTCAAGTTGATCATCTTATGACGCTTCCTCCAAATACAGAAACCAGGATTGAGAAACATGTTTCTGCCTCTCTAAAAAGACAATTTAAACATGAGTCATGATAAAGAACAAATTTCTTCTTTGTTCTGACAAATATTTTTACCCACTGAATAACAGAGAATCTCTACTGTGAATAAGGCACCTTAAGAAAACATACAATCTGGTGACAGATTAATTTTAACTATACCTGAAAGACATATGTATAGAAACTACAGATTTGTTAATGAGATCACAGAACACTGGTACCTATTTAGAATTAGATCAGTTAATCCTAAACTAATTAGCATCTGTTTGTTAATGAAACTCTTACTCTAGGAATAGTCGCACCATAAATTGAACTAAATTTAACAATAAAGGATAATGTGGTCTAATTTACATAGGATGATAAGTCAATTACTGCAAGAAACTTATTCATTTGGGTAGGTTATATATAAACAGAGTGCTTTTGCTTAAACCAAATCAGGGAATGAACAGGTAATTACACTTATTGACTAATGAATTTGCCAAAAATGAGTAAGCCAGAAAACAGTAGTTACTTCCGTTGCTCATCTTTTTTGAGAGGAAAATACTCTAGATCTACAGATTACTGAATCTGTGGAAAGCTAGTGTTTCTAATTCTAGTAACTGATTATTAAAATATTTCTTTTCAGTGCAAAGCTGTTTGTTAGGAAATCTCATTTCTTTCAAGGATATCCAACGGTGATTTATCTCCTGCAGAACTGTATTGTATAGATTTAGTGCAGTGAAAACTGCCTTACAAGAATATTCTCTTGCAAGTATTGCTTACAGTAATCGAAGAGTACCGCTCTCTAGCATTGAGGCAAGCTATATTTTCCTATCTCCTTCAGAAGGCAAGATCTACCTCCTGGACAATGATGACAGTGTGTGACTAGATGAACATAGCAGGTGCAGCCTCTGAAAACACAGCGTGCAAGGCACCCGTGGAAAGACATGTAAGGCTGTACTCTGTCGTACTGCACTTTATTTACGTATAGGGAATAACACGTAACTGCCAAAACTCATATCCGCAGCAAGGCACAGGTCTATTTGTACCAGCCACGTGCCCCATAGAGCTTGTTCTATTAAAGGAACAATGGGGAGTCCGACTCAGTAAGGACCGAAAAAGAAAAAGGCTTTACGCGCAGAGCTTCCCACTCCTACCCTCACCTTCCACACCTGCACAGGGAAATAGCCATTCTTGTTGAGCTGCTATGAGATCCAATTTAGAGCTACATCCTTTACTCTAAACCTAAGTCTTTTGAGAGGCCGGCTTAGGGGTATGAAAAGAATAGAGCATTCACTTGTAGTGGCCCTTTTTAAGCTTTCAGAATAGATTCATCCCTTGCTGGCATCCAGCTGGCCTTGTTTTGAGTGCTGCAAAATATGCTTTGAAAAATCATCTAGCACAGACAAAAGAAAATATTTAAGCAAAAACAAGCTTTTGATTTACTATATGTGTGCCTTAAAAGTGCGTATTTTTCATTTTAACGATACATTTACAGGAAGCATGAATTGGTGTTGTGGGATGCTGAACACCTGTCACAATGAAATTTCCTGCCATGAAATCATGAATAAACTATGTCCCAGCACACTTACAGGATTATGTTCTTCTGTAAGAATTCAACTGAATACTAAATTTTCTATAAATATTCTTTAAAAATGGATGAAATTAGTGAAACACCCCTGCTAAAGATTTTGAAATTCATAAATACATCAAGATTTCTTTGCTAATTTGTTCATTAACTTAATGACCTAGTTAGACTGGGCTTAGCCAGCACGATTAACAAGCCATTATAACACCAATCTCCCAGAAGATAAAAGTAACCTTAAAATTAGTTTGTTTTAAACAGTACTCCTAAGAAGTGGAGTTTTCATTATTGGAACAGCTGGTACCTGGAGCAACAGTAATTTACTTTCTTCCTAATTTGATATACCAGCTGCAGCTAGTAGGAGTGTAGCATTTCTGACTTCCTGAAGCATCTCTTTTGTAGTCAGCTGTGTTAGTACTGCACACCCCTGGTGACAATTCTGGGGCTTGTGTGACTCCTTTAGTATCAGCACCACAGGACTGACCAGGGAATATGGGATTCCTTGGGATTTTTCTTTTTCAGTAAAAACTCTCATCTTTACCCTTGTAAAGATAAACCTACACAAATTCATTCTTAAGTGTGAGATGAATGTGAAACAGAACCTGTATTTTAGAAGAGAAACAACGGGAGAATCTGAAGACCTCCCTTCATTCCACGAATAAAAATATTGTTCTGTTCATACACATGAAGGAACCTCAGAAATGCTGATTAACGTCCCCCTCAAAAAAATTTTGATACACGCCCTCTCTACTGAAGAAGTTTGCCCTCGAAAGGCACTCTTTTCATTTTTAAGAAAGAGCAACAAGAAACATTTTTGGAAGATGGAAAAAAATGGTATAACAGTGGCTCTCCAACTTGCCCGTGAGCTGTGAATGTCATGACTTTGATAGACAGATGAGTAGGTGTTTCAGCCAGGCTGGGCTGTACGAAGCACAGCTAAGAAGAGATACATGCCTGTCTATGAAGAGGTTATAAAGGAGCGGTTACGTATCTCAGCTGGAGGATATTTCTCGCTGTGACTGCAGTGCAGCGTTCTAACATACATCCCTCCTCGGCACAGCAACACAGACGCACCAGAACCACTGAGGGAAGGCTGTAAGGTGCTTCCAGATGACCTCCCAAAGGTGCAAATAAACCTTTGTTCTCCCAGCACTACTGACCACGTTTTGTGGGCTGATCCTGCTGCTACACCCACCTCTCTCCCACGGGAGAAGTACCTGTGTCGTGCTCCGCCAGGGCAGCAGAAACCAGCTCTTTCTCTACTTAGTCCACAAGAACTCCTACATTTCCTTGCTGAGCAGTCCTTCCTGCTGTGAAAAGGATGGAAAAGCACTTTTCCCTGTGTACAGGCAAAGTAATAAACTACTCATGGCAACAGCAAATTAGCAGCCCATATCAGCACTGTGGGGTGTATATAGGATTTGAGTAGCAACACACTGCCAAAGTCCTGGGGGTATTACGGACTTTGACACAGGAAAGTTAATGATGTTCAGGTTCTACAAACCCCCGTTCATATACGAGCTACAGATGATAACTGTACATCAATTTACAGAGGGCATCATCAACTCTACTTAGGAGAAGGGAAACAGACAAAGAAATAGAAGGGTACAAAGTAGCTCAATGGTACAATTTGTAAACAGAATTCAGTGAAAATGTAGTGACTTTAATGGCAGTACTCTATCTTTTAGCTGCCTTCCAGCACAATAGCAGCTGTAGATGAGCATTAAGTTTGCTTTTCATTCAAGCCACAGAACCCCAAACAAAGATCAGAGAAGTGAAGCAGAATAATCTAACTTTATACAGCTTCAGCTGGGAACACCTAAGAAATGATCAATCCCAGTAACTCCAGCTGATTCAGAAGAGCAGAGATGATGATCTCGACAGAGAACACCAGCTAAAGCAAACTTGTCCTCCTCCCGTATGAAACTGGGTCAGTTCAATGAAGGTTTAAGGATGAAAACACTAAAGGTCGAGACAGTGGAACTAGAGGGCCTACGAGAAGAAAACTTGGATCATTTACTAGCACAAAAGTAAATAATCAAATGGAGTTTCCCCAGCTGCTGGTTTTACACACACAAACATACACCCACATGTTTTCTGTATGCTTGATTTAGAGTAGTTCTTTTCTTGGTGAGACATGGAAGTGGAAAAAAGAGAAAAGAAGGAGAAAAAAAAAAAGATCAAACGTGTAAATCATATGCATTACTAATGGATGTTGCAAAACAGCTAGCAAATGTTTCCAAAAGAAAGGGCAAATTAATTTTACATAGCCAAGTATTTTAAAAATATGCATTTTATGAGAATCTTAAAGGAAAAAACAGATGGCATTTTAGACTGCATTCTACATACAAGACTTCTCTATCACAGATTGTGAATAATGTATGCATCCTTTCTCATCTCTTTCATATATAAAAAGTTTTGAAATATTAATTTTTGTAGTTTAGAAAAAATTACAGTGAATATGTTCATGAGCACGTATTCAGAAGAAAGTACTGGCCTTCACAGGAATAAATATACTGTTAAGAGCATAATCCAATATTTAGAAGATGACTTCTGTTCTTCGTAACTCCTTCTACCCTTTTCCACACCCAAATTTTTCTCTTCAAAGATTCATTTTTGAGTTGGACTATTTTAATTTTCTTTCCATTTAAAAAAAACCAACAAACTAGACTTCATGTTACCTTTCATTATTGCCGTGAAAAAGTCTATTTAAATAGAACATATTTCCTAAACCAAATACATCAACAAATAATTTTTCATTTCTCTGTCATGATTCTTATAACTTTGCATTGCCTGTTTCATGCTTTGTCTTATCAATCAGTTAGGATAAAGTCAAAATTTATTACAATGGAAATCTCTCAGTGACTTCAACATAAATTTGATCTGTCGCATCGTTTTTAGTGTTCTTTGTACATTTTTTTCACATTGAGAAAAGTGATGGCTGAACATGTTCTAACACAAATAAGAGAGAGAATTAACCAAAAAGGCAGTGTATGGGCAAATTTTTACTCAGGCTTTATTTTGTACTTGTATTCCCTCTGTAGACCTCACATGCAGATCATAGACCATAGACATTTTTGTGAATATGTACAAGTACACACACACACACACACACACGCATATATATACTAGACTCCATAAATATACATGACTCCATGAATTTGGGGGTTATTTGTTTAAAAAGTGATTCAACAGCACAGCAGGATATACATATGAACAAGCAATGGAAATTTTTGCTCAGGCACCTCTCTTGCCTCTGTACCTTGGAAGCTCATTTCTTCTAACTCAATAGCCTGTCTTTGCTCTGATTTTGTGCAACCCATGTAAAGACTTATTTTCTAGTACCTCGACTTTTCAGGGATTGTAGACTATGAGATGTGTACCTTACAAGCACAAAAATATGACATACTTATGCATATAAGTTGTATGAATATAAATCTTAATATAAACATCACAAAGAGCTACTCCAAAACTGAGATCATACTCTCCTACCTTATACTACTATTCTGCATAATTTCTTATTCACCTTTGGACACTTGACTGTATAAATCACTTCTGCTCAGTAGCTCCTCTTAAAAGGACTGCAAAATTTAAATAAAATTTAGGGAAAGTGGGCTGACTAAACATGCCAGCACTCACCTAGCCTTGGGTAGTTTCTCCATATCTATTTTTTATTAGACACAAGCTGTACCTATGTTAGCAAGTAATGTGAACCGGTAAGAGTGGATCTGTAGAATGAAGCAGCTGATGCTGAGGAACGATGCCATAATAAATACACTTCAGGGTTTTTTTGCTGTGGACAAGATCTCATCTGGTTCGATGGACTAAGTGCCAATTCATGTAGTGCATCCTCTTGGCTTATTTTTATCCAGAAGTGATCTCGTTTGTACTCTGCAAGACCTCTCCTGATGTGAACACACGTACAGTAAGTCTGAACAATCAAGACATTTGCCTCAAAAGTGCACTTTAGATCAGAACAAAAACATTCATGGAGATTTGCCAGCTATCAGGTAACGTGCAAATGCAATGATTCTGAAACATGGTCAGGACTTCAGTATTTAAGAAGAATAATATCCACTTCTTTATTTTGAGAGAATCAAAAAGAATTTTTTAGGAAAGGTCCAATTTAATTTTTGGACACAGCTCAAAATGGAAGTGGGCTTTAGCTATGTTTGCATTGTAAACCAAGGTGATTTCTCTTTAAGTAAAGATATGCAGCTCTCATCAGCTGGTTATAAAATTAGTGGTGCCATAATGTGAACTGCAATTTATCAGGAAAAAATGTAAATTTACTTTAAAATCCCTGAATCTGAAGATCAATTTTCTGAAAAGGTTTTGTGTTAATAAAGTCTGTCAAAATGTGTGGGCTATTGGCAGCTTTTAGACAAATGTCACCATTACCTTTTGTTGTAGGCATTGTTTTAGGCCCTTCTTCATCTTGTCCTTTAGTTTATAACACCCATGAATATTATGACTATAAATGACTTTCAGCTATTTAAATACATGATCGTGATACAATATCAATGGCTTTGCAAAGTCCTTGGACAATTTTACCTATATTTATCTTTGTAACTTACTTTTTTCCTGCCATTTGAGCTACATCACTGGAAAGTAACACTGGAGATAAACTACTGAAGCAAATAACTTCTGCATATTTATGTAACTCATAGCATACCAACTGTCCATCATTAACAAACATGGCAATAGAGCTCACACCAACACACAGAATGAAAGAATCTTTTGTTCCTGTCTTGTGGATATTGGGCAGAGGGGTTGCAGGCTTTTTTTCCCCCCCAAATAATACCATTTTATGTTTTCCATAGTAATACAAAATTATCTGTATAATGCATAAAATGTGATCAAATTCAGTACACATTTCTTATTATTTTGTATAGCCTATAGGAAAAGTAATGCCAATAGGCTAATTACTTAGACCATTATTTTTTAGAAGTTTTTAACCACTGATACTTGGAGATAATTAAAGAAAACGAACAGCCTGTCAGAATTATTTAATACACTGAGGAAGCCATTACTTCAGAATCAGTCTCTGGGGCTGGGCTCCCCAAAGAAACATGTTAACAATCTATTCCAAGGAACACAAGTGAAGAAGCATGAAGCATAACGCAGACAGATTATTATGAGCACAATACTTCCGATTGCCTGTTTTCTCTGTTATTTTAATAATTTTGTCGTCTAGTCTCATGATCCATGAATAGGCTAGTGAGGCATTGACAACACCGCCCTTTTCTCCGCTTCCCTCTTCCCTTTGAGCTTACTTCACCTTGCAGTTACAAATTTGACTTTATTAATGTCAAGACTAGGAATGGACTTGGAAGCTAACTATTCAATCTAAAGAGCATTGCAGTGGCTGGATGTAGAGAAATTTAATCAGTAATCCTTTATTTCATTTCCAGGTAGGCAGATCTGCCCAGCTCTCTCAGTTACTGTGTTGTTCAGCATAGACAGAACTCCCTACTTGTCAATTCAGACAATATAAAACTGTAGACCATTATTTATATATTAAAAAACCCCACACGTAAAAATAATAAAAAAATCAGAAGGATGGACTTTTTAGTCTCTAGGGTTTCAATATAATTTTGATAATTACTCTGACAAGTAATTCAGTCTTTCCTGTGCTTCAGCTCCCTACTTATGGGAGAGAGCTAATACTTTCCTGCCTCACAGAGCCACTGCAAGGATAATCATTGCGATGTTCAGATGCCTTAGTAATGAGGCCCATAAAAGCACCTCTCTGAATCACAGTACTTTATAGTTATGGTAATAAGTGTAGAGGACAGAACAATTCATTTTTTGTAGGATCAATTACAATTTCTTAAAAAAAAACCCCAACAGTTCCTCCAAAACAAAAGAATAGGTTAGGCATTTATTTATTTATTTTTTTAACTGACAATATATCTGATTTTACTACCCTGGGTAATAAAATTATGCTATAGTTGCTACCAGGCTCATGTGGCAGAATTTTACTCTCAGCTTGCTGAAGAAGGAATGATGTAGTAACTGCAATTCAGAACCAGGCCTTACAATAGCTTTCAGCCATGGCAAATGAAGTATTGCAATGAACATGTCAAAATGGAAAATAAAGTAAACCAATCTTGTTTGTATCCCACATGAAAGAAGAACTTATCTTTGGTTCTGTGTTTTGCTACATAACAAAGCCAAAATTATTGTTTCTAACATAGGTAACAAGTGTGTTATTGCCCTTTAACTTTTTGATAATACCAAATTAGTCTATCAGCATAGAAATGACTCAAAAGAAGCAAATACTGTACTTTTTTAAAATGCCACAGTAACACATAGCTTTCCTGAAAAGAAGTTCTCAGTAAAACTCCTCAGTGTTTGAAGTCTTCAGCATCTTTATTACAGTTCTTAAATGGCACAAATGCTGTCTGCCAGAATTCGTTAGGCTTACGCAGGAATCTCATGATTCCACAAACACTCATTGAGTTTTTTCTTGGACTCTTCTACTGGCATCAATTAGGGTTAAACTAGAAGCAGTTACCTGCTGTTGGGCTGATACAGCTGTATTTGACAAGCAGAAGCTATTAACTGGCTTATATGATAGTGCTGAAAAAATGCTCTCAGGTTCTAGAAGATATATATTGCACTAACAACTTCAATGAGATTTTTTTCTTGGCTTGCTCTGACAGTTCATGCTTCAGTTCTCACAATAAGAAAAAACATATTGTTAGAGCAATGAGACTGCCCTGCACCACTTTTTAAATTGTAATCCTTAATTCACACAAGCCATAACACATAAATATCTATGGACCGATGTTTTTTGACACAATCACTCTTACTAACTATCCAAATCTGTATTTTGACACCCCAAAGAAAATGTCTTTGGTTCCTGTGATGTGAAACACTAAAAAACTGTACTCTCTTCAACGCAGTAATTCTACATCAAAACTAAGATACAAGGGAAAAAAAAAAAAAAAGACATCAGCTGCGATCAACAGCTTACTCAGACATCACTGCTGAAAAGCAACGACACCAGAAAAATTTGAACAGAACAACCCCTGCTGAACGGCACAGTGTCATCGCCAGGGACTATGGTTTACTCACTGCCCTAGTCACGGGGAGAAAAGGCTTTACTAATTAAAACACGTTGACATTATCCTTTAAGATATTAGAACAGAAAATTCTCTCTCATCTTGCCTCACCTTAAGCTTCTTTGAAGGGCAAGTGGAACTGAGCACCAGAAAAGCACCGAGAAGTAAAGAAAAATCCAAAGGCTGGTGTACACATTCCTCACAGGCCTAAATTCTTATTCAACCACCACGTAAAATACCTACTCTCCTTCAATTTATGTGCTATTCATTTTGTATATAAAGACTGTATGCAAACATATAAAGAACTCGGAAGGTTTTTGAGTTTGCAAGACAAACAAGGACTTCTTCCACAGAAGCAGAAGGTATAACAAAAGCTTCTTTTCATTTATTTCTTGCTTTTCACCTTATCAGGCAGTCAAACTAACATAACGTGATTTCAACTCTTACCCACTTTAAAAGGTCATTTTAGTTTCATGAAGCAGATTGCAAAGCACGATTTAAATGACCTATTGCATTTTCTAAGAATGGCGTTAAGATTTGTATAAAAAGATGAAAACGTCCCAGCAAGAAGACAGATGGGAATATTTGCGCCGGTTCCCTCTCGCCTCGAGGCAGAGGGAGAATCACGCCGGCAGCGTGGAAACCCGCGCGTGCCAGCTGCAGCCCAAGCTCAATCCCTCACCTAACAGGACAAGGATGGCCGCAGCCACGCGTAGCGTCGGTGTCCGGCGCTTGGGCCAGCTTAAGGAACCCTCTGAGGGACGTGCAGCGGGCCTGAGCAGGCTCAGCCCTTTTGAAGGATCTTCTTAAGGAAGATCCTCTGCCAGCTACATGGACTAGCAAACTCAAGAAACAGTTAGTGTGAAATGGCAGGTAGCGTGGAAGGCACGAGTACCTGCAGCGGTATCACAAACCTCTCGCTAACGGGACGTTCTTCTCAACATTACGTGAGGATGCTGACCTGCGCTACTGACTTAAATCTTTTCAATCTAATATTATTACTCATATAACCCCATTCACTAAACAATTTGTACATTGTTACATGAAGTACTGCGGATGTTTGCGTTTTACATATAAGGAGTAACGCTTATATTTTCACTAGGAGAATTAATATTTAAGGAAATATACTTTTCTATTTAGAACTGAATTGTTCCTTGCTCAGATTCCTGCCCAACTTTCAACAAAGTTAAATGAGTCCCTTTGGGGGACGGGACCAATATAAACACTTCTCATTATTTTCTCCTAGGTGGAGGAGAACGTCTGTTGCTGTCAAGGGTCCCCGCAGAAGAACCGTGCGCTGCGCTGCGTGCAAGCGGCCTCCAGCCCAGAACCCTGTCTCTGGCAAAGGCCAAAAGTGGGTACCTGGAGAAAAGCATAAGGTTAGTGAAAGCACAGCTCACCACACAATTTCCAAGCCGCCAGGAATTTGTGGAGACATTGGTGGTGACTCTGTAGTTACTAGCTTTCAGCAGACTGATTTTTCATTAACTTCTTCACTCCGTTCTCACACACATGAAAAATTCTATATATCCACAGCACCCTGCAGCACGGAGCTACCTAGTTTGGATTTATACACTTTGTGAAGAATCACTTTCTTTTCTTCGCTCTGAATGTGCCGCCTGTTGGCTTCATTTGATGCCCCCCATCTTGCATCGGTGAAGGAGGGATTCCTTCCCCTTTAGCTTCACCACTCTGTTCTAGATATTACGGAGACCTATCGTATCTCCTTCTCTTTGTCTCTTTTCCAGGCTAAGGAAACCCGTCTTACTCAGTCATTCCTCGCCAAGGAGTCAGTCCAAAGGTACTTACTGCATTTGTATCCTTCTCTGTACTTTTCCCAGTTCTTTGGGACACATGTCCTCTTTGAGACCAAAGATAAATAATTCACACAGTGTCGAAGATACAGGCTCACCAGAAACTTAGATACAAAGCTGTATTAATGACATTTATTTTCTTCTGCCGCTGCTAAGAATTTTTAACATCCCATTTGCTTTTTTGGCACTCACCGCACACTGAGCAAATGTGCATACAGCTATTATAAAACAAGATCTCATTTGAGAGAGATTATGGTTTCCTCAGAGCACAACCTTTTATTAATGAAGTTAGAATTATTCCCCTCCTTCCCCAGGATGTATCACTTTATTTCAAATTTCATCTCTGATTTTAATCCTGTTTCATAAGGTCCTTTTTCCATTTTTCCCATTCAGCCTTTGTATTTACTAACTTCTATAGCTTAATATGAACAGCAAACACTGTCACCTGGATATTCACACACTTTCCCAGATCATTTATGATCTTGTTAAACAACATAGGCCCCAGCCTAAATCCTTACTGACACTGACTATCCAGGATGTCCAGGATGAAACATAGTAATATTTTTTTCAGTGATCAGTTAAGTATTTTCATGACACTAGGAGTGAATAATCCATCTGTTACTAAAAATCTATTTTTTTAGCAAGCAGTAGCAAGGTTGTAATGACACTAGTTCAACAGTATCAATAATAACTCTAGCTTACATGTTCAGGGACTGACAGTTAAAATAAATACAATGCACATAAGGAAATAATCTGTGTAATTAAAGCTGGTGCAAGAAGACAGGAGGTTTTTTCCAAGCTTGGCTTTGTTCTCTACACACACTTCTTTCTGTAGTTGTAAATACAAGAATAACTACTGCACACAGCTGTTTAGACAAAACCCATTATACTTCTGAAGCATTTTTTACTATTTAAGCTAACACTGCCATGGCTCAATCCATGACATTTTGGCTACCATCACTGGAGCCAATAATTTCAGAATGCAATGAAGTGCAGGCATGTGCACCTAGGGGAAGAAAAATGTCATCGTTTGACTAGCTGATGGAAAATGTTACTGCAGCGAAGAAGAGCTGACACACTGTGATGTCGTGGACGGCGCATCCTTTGCATCCCGCTTTCCTGCTGCAGCGGCCGGAGTCTCGCCAGTTCTAAAAGGACCAGGATCTCGATTGCTTCCATTACTGTCTGTCTGCGCCTTTATTGCTACAATTTCTGACTTTGCATAAAACTGTTCTCTCTTGCTATCTTACTTCTTGAGTATTTCTCTAAATCTTATTCCATCTATTCTATTTTAACCTGGTTTTCTCCTGCCCTTTGAATATTTTGTAGTGCAGCAAGAATCAACAGGGTGGGTTTTTTTCTTACATGTATTTATGAAACAAAACCTTCCTCAGAAGAAAGTTAAATTTAACCTAGCAACTAATAATTAAAACTATTTTAGGTTTACTTTCAGCCTGTGTCAATGCGGGTGGAGATTTTCTTCACTAATTACTCCGTCTTTCAGCTTTTCTCCTCCCTTTCTCACCATCCATGAGCTATCAGCCCCTGGGCTGGGTGGGGGAGAGAAATGCCATCCGGCAGTGTCGACTTAAGCACCTTTCTCCTCAGTCATCTTCTCTTGCCTACATAGCACTGTAACGTATATATCACTGCCATGCAGAGATCACAGAACACTTGTTTCTGGTACCACACAGTGAACTAAACCAAGGAATTTATCAGGGCTTAAAAATAATCCTGGGAAACAAAGGACAATTTTCAGCTAGATTGTTTTTTTGCTTCACATCAATTTCTACCCTTAGAAACAGCACAATCTCTGCTTTGTGAGTGACTCTACAACATTATTGGATTATTTGGGATTTTATAATCTGTATTTAGATTGTGTAAATGTTCAGGAGCAAGTGGCAACAGAGAGGGAACTACACAGTAGTGTTCCTACAACAAAAATATTTTCCACTCCTGGAACATCTGAAAAATATTTGCTTCTTTTTATGTAATGTTACTTCCTCAGTTTTAGTCTTGTCACATTGCACTTTTCTTTGTTAAGACCTTTTTTGACTTTTCATTCATGTTGGGTTTTTTGCAGGGTTTTTTTTTCCAGGTGGCAAAAATGTAATCTAATCTGATTTACATAAAAATTATGATGTAGCAAACATAAGGATCATTTATGAAAGCAGATCCTTTCATTAGGCTTCCACCAACACGTGGAAAATGTAAGCAAGCTCTGGGGTACACAAGGTCTATTTCATATCAGAAAAGAAGCTGCGGAGTTCAAATTTAACTATAAGCTGGGTTCATTGCTCGGAATTTAGTTGGATATGTAACAGACCCTCTGTGAGGAGTAAAGTAACTGTAGCTTTTGCAGCAGAGTGGATGCCAGGTACAGCGAGACAGAAAGAAGGCTCAGGGGATGGTTTTCTCTAGAGGGAGAAGAGAGACAGGTCTTTTACAGCCGCCGGGACATGGAGGTGGGTGAGGGAGAGAGAAAAGGTACGTGCCAAAAACCCAATACCTGCCCCGAGTCCGTTGCTCTCCGTGTCAGGCAAGAGTCACAAACTCTGGTTTGACACGTACACCCCAGCAGCACAGCGGGGTCGCACCTTCGGACGTCGCCGTGAAAAGACTCTCAGGGCCCAGACTCACAAACCGCGCTAGATGTACCGGCAGCACCTGACGACACCACCGAGCCCAATCAGCTTCGTTTCTCTTTATGACTTGTGTACAAGGGTATTAGCTGCAGTGGTGGAAAAGGGGATAATCTTCTATATTCTCTAGCTTCTCCTATAGGTTGGTGCTAGACACCTGATTGGAAAATTTTCTTTCTTTTTCTCGAAAAGCATGCTTAATTAATAATTCATTGATTCTTGCTGGGAAAATGTTTTTCTTTCAGGATTTGTAGCACTTTATTTGAAAAAAAAAGTTTGAATTTTGTTAATAAATTTTATTTTATACTTATACATGGTTTTCGAATTTCAGTCGTGATTTTTCATACTGTTTTCATAAAATGTAAATAATTCTGTGTATTTTATTAAAACAATGAATTTAAATGATGTATTCACATTTTAACATCTATTTTTTAAAATTTAAGTGGAATTATGAAAGAAATTTTATAAATTTAAATTTTTGAAACTTGCTGTTCTAATTTTTTTCAAACAGTGTTTTTATACCAAATCAGCATATCCCTCCAAAACGAGAAAAAGAAACAAAAAAGTCCACTTTTTGAAAAAACAACCCGTCTCATAGATATGAAATCCTGAGCTTTAAACTAGTCTCCTATCATTTAGCAACTCTTTCATTAGTATTTCTATAATTTGACTTTTCCTACTGAGAACTTATATTTTTGTAGCAAAATATTAGGGTGAGGTGTTATCCTATCCCCTTGTTTTTTAACACCTCACATGTTGCAGCAATCATAACTTTTATTCCATTTCTGAACCTCCTTGTTACTTTGGTTTACATATTGTTACCCAGATACAGGAATGGCTGCGGGTATTTAATACTTTTCCACATTTTGCTATCTGGCAAATTCCATTTAATTTCTTAGCTGACATTCTGATGCTCCTCCAGAAAGGAGATCTCATCATCTCAACTAGTTTCTCCTTCAGTTCAATTGTAATCGATGATCTAAGGTTTCACTAGTTATAAATTCAGTTTTGAGTTGCTGACATACATAATACATGCCTGTGTCTGATCTGAGTATCGGAAACGTGATGTCCAAGGCTGCCAGGTGAGTCAGCAATTCTCAGCCAAACTCAGATTTAGATTAAACAAATTGAAAATCATCAAATTCACTTGGATTAAAAGAGGAGACTATGTTTTGGGTTGTCCACCTGCCCTAAGTACTTCAAAACATTTTATAAATCTTTTTTTTTAAATATCTTTTCACATATGTCCTGGTTCAAATGAACTTCCTGCCCAGATGAAGCCATTTATACAGAATCATTCCAAATAAAACTACAATAGATATAAGGCTTGTCCTTAGCAGTTTAATTTCTACAAGCTCATCAGTATTTCTCCATCTGTGTGGACAACATAAACTCCAGACACATCCTAGCACCATCAGCACCAGCCACGCAGCTGCGTTCAGACGTCTTGCGCGAGCCGGGGACTTCGTGCTAACAGGACCATCTCCACAGGCTTTCGTCTCCTACCTGATCACTGAATTCTCAGGCAATACAGCCTGCTGAGTTTCAGAGTTTTAACTATTTCAATCTGTGACCTCCTTAGCAGTCCAGAGCAATGACCACAACCTTTTACATCCCCTAAAATGTGGGTTACAGCTCAGGCAGTTGATCCTTCCTTTTTATTTTGATCTCTCTTCATCCTGAACTCACTCCTTCTCCTCTCTCATGCAATGAATGAAAACATAGTTCTCATCTTCGTTTCATCTCCAAATACCTCATATAATTTTCATGAAAGCAAGGACCACGGGCAAAAGGTGTTGCTACTATCAGGATTTTGCTTCTAATTTTCCCTGCTATGAGCTACCTAGGTAAATCAATAGAAAAGTGAAGCCACTAGATCAATAGGAAACGTTTTGTTGTGTGTAAGTTGCTCACCTCTGCCACACGTGACAATAAAACTAGGTCTTTATACACCTTGTAAAAAGAGAAGCTTGCAAAAGTAAACACCGAATGCCAAGTCTGACTTGCTCATAGGGGTTTTGTGTTTCCATGGTTCCACTGCCTTCTCACACTTTCACGTGCAGCTGTCAAAATTGCTTTGTGTCTCACATACTTTACGCAATATATAGGATGCAAAGCTTTTGAAGTAATCACTTTTTTCACCAGTCAGACATAAATGAGAGGGACAAAGGTCTCAGCTCAACACAGCAAGATAAGAAGTCCAGAGTTCTGCCCCCAGTTCTGATTGCTCTTACACTTTTTTTTACTATTTCATTTCTCCTCACCAATTTTCTTATCTCTAATAAATTGTGAAAATGCTTTTACTTGAAAATGTGCATGGTATATATTCAGTCAGTAGCTTAGTAAGCCAGGCTAACATGATCATGTCTGATCACGTTTTAAATTATCATCTAAGGATCACTAAGGCCCAACAAGACTTTCACTGTGATATCTGCAGTCGGAGGTGGGTATGGGAATTCCTGTGGGTTACAGATGTACTGAACAAGCTCATTCTTATAAAGACTTTTTGGAAGATCTTTCATATTAAAATCATCCAGAAATGAGCAACTGTGATGTCCTGCACCATGGGAGTTAATTAACACATTACTAGCAGCGGTCCCTGAAACAACTCTCATCTCCTTGAAGATGGCACTGTGCAAATGTCTAATGGAAATGATATACAGGTCTCTCTCAAATATTGTTACTTCAGTTGTGGGCATAGGATCTGATAAGCTAGGAAAAACCTTTATGACAGCTTTAAACAAAATATTATTGTGACCCTCTTAGCAGAAATCCAGTAGAAATATAATAAAAAAGAGAGATCAGATTAATCAGGGTACAGTTATGAACAGAGACTTAAGGTTTGGGGTTTTTCTTTCCTTCAAAGGGCAGTAGCTTTCAAATTCACTGCATGTATTTCTTTTCCTTTAATTTTATTTTTTTCTTCAAGTTAACTCAGTACTTGTGAATAACACCAAAAGGATAGCCACAGCACTGTAAATTTGTTTGTCTTAGAACAGATTCTGCACAAGCAATGCAAAATTTCCTTCGCAGACTGCCCTGTCATCCAGACACTCACCCAAGAGGGAAAATAAATGTAAAATCTGAGTGTGCCTTCAGAAAGAGGTGTTGATTTAAGCCTGATGGAAGGTGGTCAACATTAATTTCCTTATATTAAAAACTATCCACTATAAAATGCATAAACGAATTCTATGCTCCTATCTCAGATGCAGAGGATAAATTACTAGGTTTCAGAAAAACACTGTGTTCTGGTCACAGATACAAAGCTCTGCTTCCTCTAAATCAGCACTGTTTCTGCCTTGATATATGGGGAAGCCTCTGAAGATGATGACGATTTCTCAGGACTGAGTCAGATGAAAAATACCATACTGTTATGTGTACCCTGTAGGGCAGTCGTGACTATCACATTTTTCAGCTGGTGGGGATCATAACAAAAAAATACCTGTAGTAGTTTGTATGTGAGCATCTATAATGTAACGGAGGTTTAAAGAACAAAAAGTTGTGAAACATATAGGTTCTTCATTATCAAGATAATATTTGGCAAGCTAAGAATATTTTGGGTTTTGCACACTGGAAAACAGAAGAGAAATGGCCATCACCTGGAAGAGGACTTTGCAATCTTTTCCCATGCACCCAGTCTGCGTTCATTGCAAGCTGCCACATGCCTCTCTCTGCAAGCTTGAGGACAGCCAGCAAAAATCCTTACTAAGAGCAACTGTGCAGGTGTACAACCCAAGAAAGGGGTAATGCATTTACACACTAGGAATGCAAAGACTAACATACATAAAAGGAAGCATGCTACACGTGTAACAGCTAAAAACTTTTGTTAGTATTATCTTGAAGAACCTATACTGTTCTTGTCTATTTTGTTCTCTTGAACTTTCATTTTATTATGCTGCCTCTGCATGTCACTATTGAAACACAACAATATAGAAAGGTCACGGCAAGATTTATAATGTTCTGCTGGGGTTGCACCCCCTTGAGCTACCCCTGCATAAGGGCAATTAAAACTGCTGCCTCGTTAGTGGTTATAAACTGTGTTGGGACACGGCCGTGCTTGAGGATCTGATACTGTCAGATTTTTGTGATGATTTCTGTCACCGTTCGGTGAGGACCGAGCTTTGGCATAAAAAAAGAATCATGAACTTTTTTATCTTAATCCACACATGTGCTGTTTTGCCCGGCCTTCTGGAGCTTCACAGTACCAGGAAAACACATAAAGCACAGCAAAGTACACGAGCCAGCCTTATTTTACAGCCAGCCTTCCAGCACTCCTTCAGTTTTCATGGGTCACGTGGCAACGCCATATTCCAATTTAGCTTTTTAGTCTGGCTCCGCTTACGTGGATCTCTGCTGAAGGGGGCTGACTTTTGTTTGCTAATCTGATGGATTTTCATGGCTCTTCCATATTATGCAAGCAGAGGATTTCCAACCTTTGAGTTAATATTTAGGTTAAATGCTTTTAATGTGTCACCATGAAGCACTATTTCAAGATCTCTAACTGTGACCTAGACTAATCCCCAGCAGTTTCTAAACTATATTTTGATTTGCAACCTGACACTTCTTGAGATAGTCTTTTAAAAACAGACATAAAAGGAATTAAGTGCACTGGCTGATAACAGCTGACATTATTGCTGTAAATCTGTGTTCTCTTACAGGTGGCTTCCAAAATTAACTAGTTACCCCTAGCTGTTTAGGAAATTGTCAGCCGATTTAGCAGACACATTAAACTCCTACTTATAAATTACTGTGACATTATTAGTGCAGCAGTTCTATAATAAGTAATATAAATGCCAATGCACATGTCACTGTATTGTGTCCGGCTATCATGGCTGGAAGAAGAAGATTAAAACCCTGTGATTTTAGGTCACATGAAATATCCTGCACTTTATCATATACTTAATATCACTTTAAAGTATAGCACAGGAGTATTATGAAAAGAATTACTTTGAAAATATATGAATTTGGAATAAAGCTAACTTATATATGCTAAATTATATACGCTAAATATAAACCCAGTTTTTTTCTGCAACCAATCGAGAACTCAATTGCATTTCATACCTTAAAAATTACATAAGCTCTAAAGATACTGATTAGCCACTATTGAGTGTATTTCAGTATGTTGACAATGCTTTAAATTTATATTAAGCATGGCTTTCACTATCTGGATTTAAAAGCAAAATTTCTCTAAAGAACTTCTCCCATGCAGTGCTCTACCTTCTTTGAGAGCTTTGGGGAAAATAAGGGGAAGATACTGACAATTCCACCTTGTTGGTTTTTTTGTTGCTGTTGTTGTTTTGTTTTTTAAAGAAACTAGGCAAAGAAGAGTTATCCAAAAACTGGCAGGTTCTTTTTTCAGGCGTATTGAAGCAAATAGTTAATATAGATAAAATAAGTTGTATTAAACATCAAAAGGATGCTTGGCAGGTAATAAACATTGTTGAAAAAAATGATCACCTGGAATGTCTTGCATTATTCTGGAAGCAGATTTTTTTACCTGATGTTACTGATTTACTAATTAAACATCCTTAATTATTTTGTCCTTCACCACTAAGGTCCTTCCGGTTTTTATTTTATTTATTAGGTAACAGTGGTATATGATATCCTGTCAAGAAACATCACTGTTGCATGTGCTACACTGCAATTAGGTCTCTTCTCATTTTTGAGAAGTGTCCGCAACTTGTAAGAGTTCAAAAAAGTCTTAAGAGATAAAAACATTCCAGGTAAATCTGTGATGTGATAGGTATTACTCCAAATGAAAATATCCCATTAGTTCTGAAGTTGCTTATAAGCTCAAATTCAAATGTATTGATAATAGCCAATTTTGTGCAAAACTAGTATTATTTTGGCAGCTTAGAACTGTCCCTAAATGACTACCCAGACTATCTTACATAGAGGAATAAAGACTAAAGAATTACAGTGGTGCAGCAATAACATCCCTGTCTTCTGAGGTAAAAAGCACAGCAATCACATTGCCTGTGCTACAGCATCCAATGTGATTATAGTCCTCATTTGTATCTTTAGCAAGTGGCCGGAAGAAAGATATGTCTTAGAGAAAGTGTAATTTGTATCAACTGGGTGTCACAAAGGTGTAATTTTTCATTACGTGATCCCCCTCTCTTCAGACTGTAAAACAAACTCATTATCTTTGTGATATAAACATACTGCTTTGTGAATTGTTTTGACTAGTAAGTTTTAGTGCTTAACACTAATGCCTACATGTGTAATATCCAAGTACATTTTTGGCTGGTTTGTCAAATCATCTAGCAAACAACATGTAGTCTTTTGCGGTCTTATTTATACATCCTCTACTCACAATAGTTTCCTGGAGGGCTAGGAAGGAAAATTAGTTTTCTGTGAATTTTATTTATATTTAGAAAAAAGCACCACATTCTCAGCTTTTACATTAAAAAAAGTTAAAGCATGGTATTAAAGTAAAAACCGAAGTGTGATGCCTCATTTTTATGGTAAGTGAATTTGAACCTCACTGTCTAGGGAAGTGGCATTTGTGGCCCAGGAAATGAATCCCTGACCTCTTATTTTCTTTTGAGTAAGGGCCTTTACTTAAATGGGAAATTATACATAGCAACCAATTATATACTGTGCTACTATTTTTTTCAGGTCGTTTCAGCTTTTCTTTCTGAAAATTCTATTATCTAAATTCACCCCCCACACCCCTTGAACAGTTGGCTATAAAATTACTTACCCCCTATTACAAAACCCATGTTCATATAATGAGAGACTTGCATAAATTGTCTGCATGTGTGAGTGTGCATGTCTGCACACAGGGTATAATAGCTATAATGCAAGAGTTTGAATTATGAAGCAATAAAACATATTCGAAATACTTGAAAATAATCTGAACAATCAGAAATAAAAGCAAATGATACCGAGGCATGAGATTACAGAGCAGAAAGCAGGTATCTTCGTTAGCTGAAAACTGACTTGGAGTAACCATACCAATCACAGAAATGACTGTGCATTCTGGGCTAGAGATTTCTGGTTTAAGTCTTATCTCTGATATCTGTCTGACATTTGTTGCTCCAAATCAAGTATGCTATTACAGTAGATTCAATTAAAGTTAGTCGTGCGCCACAAACTTATCTCGGAACTCACAGTGGTTTTGTTTCACTCCAAAGCCAAGGATAAGGAAATAAGACAAACACACAAAGATAGAAAGTAAATGTTATAAACTTGTGCACTAAAAAGAATAGTAACATCTATAGTGGCTATATGAGAGGCTGAACGGTGAAGGGGATGGACAGGGGGAACTACTGTCAGTTGAAGATTTGCCCCACCAGAAACAGGCACACATTTATAGCACTTTTCACTATTTGTCTGTGTCATTTCAACTTTTAAAGAAAGAGTAAAAAATTACCTTTCCCACATACTGAGGTTCGGAGCCCATGTACTCCTCCAGCACAAAAAATTGATTCCACACCCAGCCTCGCTTGACTCGCTGGGCAGATGACCTCCTCCCTGGCACTGGGACAACATTTTCTCTTGGCTCTGCTTCTAAAGTCTGTTGCGGTTGTGGATGCAGTGGCGTTAGGAGACCTCCATCAAACAGGACCCAGAGAAGCAGGGATAAGCAGTTCCTTGTAAGCATTGGCAACGGCTTCCCTACAGCAAGTAATAAAAACTCCAGCACTTAATGCAGAGCAGAGGAATCCAGGTTTGAGGTGTCTGTGGCCTCCACCACTTAGCTTCTGATTTTATTGCAGAAATGCTAATGCAGGCATTAATCCTTCTGATGACAAGGTTTTTGCCGCATTAAATTCCATCTAAAGGGACCTATAAAAGAGATTTACATGGCAACATCAAATTACATAAAATTACATTGAAGCGTTCATCAAAATTCTCACACCTAGTTAGTTTCCAGAGACAGAGAAAAAGATTAGGAATCACAGTTTTAAAAGAGATTGCTATTTTGATTGTAGCACTGAGCTGCTCTAGAACATTGTACAGTTATTACAGGAATAGCTTATTCTTGCTCTGCTTAGCATTACCTTTGTGTCTGTCTGAGGACAGGCCCATAGCCTTTCCTTTTTGACCCAGTTACCGGACAAAACCGTTACCCGTCAGCGATGTCTAAAATATTCGTGCTGGATTTACATAGAAAATATTGGAGAAGAGAGCACCCACTCTCGAGTCCTACTGTCCAGAGCAGGAACGCTTTGCTTGTCTCTGCCAGAAGCAACCCCTTCTGTCTATGGGTGGACTTGGACAAAGTTTATACTGAACCTTGGACCCTGGAGGATAGATTTGTATGAATTCCATGGGAAATAAAAAAATGGGAAATAGTGCCTATACAGCTAAATACCGCAAAGCCACCAACACACAATAGGAAGCCTGTGACTGGCATTCTCTTCTCACAACAAGCCTTGTATCAAAATGATAGCTGTGTTGTTCTTCAGGACTACTGTAAAGTACATTAAAAAATGCAGTCCTGATATCTGGAGAAAATGGTAGAACTGCAGTCAGCGTAGAAAATGAAACAACACAGAAGCCAGTAAGATCAGGCAATGATACTCATTTATACTGACAAATGCCAGGTACACAGATTAAAAATAAATCAGTGCTAACTAACTACAGGGCTGAGACAGAACTATCACATCAAGGTGACAATTAAAACTGTGGTGATCCTTGTAGCAGCCAAATGCCATCAGCAAAGAAGAAAAAAAAAAAAGAACCTAAAGGAGTTGTTATGCTCTCACATTGCTCTGTTTATACCAGCACAGACCATTTTAACAGAAAGACAGATAGGAAAATATACTGTGTTTTCTAACCACAGTATAATTAACAGAGGTGCTTTCTTTTTGTATTTATGAAATGGTCTGATTCATTGTCTGCAATTAATAAGATGACAGTGCTAAAGGATGTAAATGTTTAAATATTAGGGATGTAAATATTTAAATATTATGGCATATGAAACAAGTTCAATAAAATGTAGCTCTAGCTGTCATTTGCAACTTTGCACCAAATTCAGCAGCAATAAAAGCTGGTGAAAATGAGCACTCACATCACCTAAAAATGCTGTGACCCAGCCCCCAGTAAAGACACCCTGAAGACTGCTAAAGCTATGGAATCCATGCTGAAACAAATGGAGCTATTCTAGAATTAGACAATAAACAACCATGCACGATCTACATTCATTTTCAGGTGGGCAGCAGTAAGTACTGAGGCAACATGAAGACTCCAGCGTTTATTTTTCCCCACTCTTCCAAGCCATCGATCTTTTAATAGAGAGAATGGCTTCATGGCTTTCATGAAGCTGTCCTTGCCTATGCTGGCCCTGATGCAGGTGTTAAAACTGAACCCTCACACTTTCATGGGGCCCAGGACATCTGTTTAACAAACACACTTTCCCTTCCGTGGCTGCTCTTCATTAGGGGCGGATGACTGGCAGGCTGCATGTTGCACTAACTTGAATAGAAGGGGATCGAAGCTGTTTTCTGATAACTAACATTTCCATAAACCACAGTTCTATGCTAACAAATTTTAAATCCCACTGTGGATTGAAGACTTAAGAATAAACTAATAATCTTGTCTCATTAAGACCTGCAACCTAGGAAAGAAGTGCCAGCCTACTCTATGGTCTGCTGGTTGTCAGGTACAAGAAATACTGCTTGTAGGATTTAAGATGGATGCGTTTTACATTTTAAAAACAAAAATACAATTTATATCACTATGGAATTCACCACTTTGTTAGGGCCATATTGTGTCATTGATTTTTAAGCAGAAGTTTCTACCAAATCAATAAAGAGTTCTACTTAAAAATCAATGACGTGATATGGACCTCAGAAAAGAAGAAACAGTAAAGTACCTAACCACACATATATTTCATTTTCAAACACTGCCAAAGGTTATATTTTCCTTATGAATAATATTATTACTATCCATAACAATAAATAACATAGAAATTCTTATTTGTTGGGTACATGCTAAAGTATCTAAATAGAAAGGATTTATAACTGGGAGCCAGGAAAATCTAACAAGTTTTGAAGAGAAAAACCACCCTAGAAAAATAACTGCACTTCCCATTCTAAATTTAGGGCAAGATTTTCTGTTCTGGTTAGAAAGGCTATGTTTTAGGTCTTAATAAAAAAGACAGTAAAAAATGTGGTGAAAAGGTATCTAGTGCAAGTGAGTGTTTTAATTCTAGCTTCAGAAAGGATTAAAAATGAGAGAAGAACTCCTACCTGCTCATGATCCTTAAAAAAATAGTTCTACGTTGTGCTCAAGACATTTCAATTTTTTTCATCTAGAGCAAAATATTGTTAGGGACAATGGGTACAAACTTCCCACCTGCAGTATCATTTGTATTCTACGGATTTTATTCCAGCAAAGAAACTTCAAGACAGGACCCTGCCACACTAGAGAACTGCACTCAATTTATTTGGTATGCATTTCTATTAACAGCTTGTTTTACTTAACAGTTCACGTGACTTTTTGTGCTTCTCTCTTCAACGCATTCAACGGTATATAACACCAGGTTCAGACTGTGTTCATCCATAATTCAGTTCCAAGAATTCCAAACTCCTGTACTTCTCTTGACCCACAGTTGCAGGGTTCATGCCTAGTTTTTATGGCAAAATCACAGTAACCATGAAACATAGCAAAAAAAAAAAAAAAATCAAACAAAGAACTCAAAGTATCCTTTTGAATTGCCCAGCCATAGATGTGAGCTGGAAATAAACAACATGAAAAAGTGGTGGGATAGTCTGCACTGCTTCATAAAGCCCAAAATCACGCTGTATTCAATTTAACTGCTATACCACTGCTCTTTGCTGAGGAGGCTCTGTACATTACAGTTCTCCCAGCAGAGCTCTGCCTCCGGCCATGTCTGTCAGTCAGGGAGCTTTTAAAATGTAATGCAAAGAGATTGAAGGACTTCAGTGAAAGGAGAACAATTCCCCCTTGGCTGGACGGTTAGTAACCAAGTGCAAAACACAGAGCACTTTAACCCCTTCTCTGTCGGTCTCCCGGACTGCGCTCCAGAACGCACGCTGCAGAGTCAGGAAAGAGCAACGCCAGCGCTTGCTTCATTCCCTACAGCTTCAAAAAGCTGATGAATGGGAGGGTCAGAGAAAAATGGGAGGCTAATAGGTACTGCAGTACAGGATGGCAGCACAGATGCCCTCATCAGCTGTACAAGTGTGCACCGTGAAGAATTTTCTTTTTTTTTTTAATTTAAAGCCCAACAATTGGAAGGCCAATATTTGAAAGTCCAGCACTTCGGCATTCAGGAGAACCCCTCCAGCTTGCCGCTGCGTAACGCTTCAGCAGTAAGAAACTGAGGCAGAGGGTCTCCCACCACCACCTCCTCTTCCCCGGCATTTCATTGCTGGCTTTGGAGGAAGTCTGACAGAATATATTTAATAACACAGCTGGAACTTGTACAGCAATTCAAAGGCTAAGACCGATTTTCTTTTAGTCTGTGTTTATTTTTTCGCATTTTCTTTTTAAGCTATGTGTTAGTCTTCCAGCCAGGATGCCTAAACCTGTCTTGCTGTTTTTAAGTTGTTGTATGCTCATTAGACATTTAAATCTTGCACCCTTATGTAACTCTGCCTGGAAAACTGCTATGAGGGCTAGGAGGTAAGGATTTAGAAATCCAGTCAGAACATTTAGCCATATTTCATAAATTTTTTAAGGAATTCTTTCCTCTGGTGCTCATAACGAGATACTTAGAAAGTTGTGCACAGACATGCACCCTCCATGCATCTCTTCCCCATAAAATATGAAAGTACAGAAGGCCAGATTTTTCTTAGATCTTGCTTTTTTTCAAGATTAGCTGTTGGTAGGCATTTCTCCAGACTATCTTATACGGATTTAAGTACCATTATGCGTGACTTAATTAACCCATAAAGAGAGCCACAGAGGGAGAGCCTGTATGAACTTACCCCCACGCATGCTTTTATACACTAAGATTACATTTATTCATTTCCCTACTTTGAAAAAGCGAAGTGACCCAGCAGCAAGCATGGGCAATCTGTTAAAACACAATAATTAAGAAATCTTGATCCTATTTACTCTGTCCCCAAAACTGCAGGCTTAGAAACTCATGAAATGCAAATGATGAACTAAAGATCACTACTAAGATTATTTATTGAGAATAACAAAATACAGTATAAATGGTGCTCCTGCAAGAATTTTGATACTGACCTGGATTATACTGCCATTAATCTGAACAGCCTGAGCAAAGGAATGTTTTCAGAATAGCAAAACTGATGCATGCCATTACTGCTGCAATAACCCTTAATCAAAGGGAGCCTTGCCACTGCAGACACAAATCACCTCACCGAGCTTGGCAAAGGTTATCCCTTATAAAGAGGAGAGCTGTACATCCCCTGCAATCACTTTTATGCACGTAAGGCCTGATTTAGAGAAGTCTTTGAAAGGAATCTCTAAATGATTTTTGATCTTGTCTTGGCTTAACCCCAGCAGGCAGCTCAGCCCCACCCAGCCGCTCACTCACTGCCCTCTGGGGTGGGACGGGGAGAAAATGAGAAGGGTAAAAGTGAGAAATCTCATGGGTTGAGAAAAAGACAGTTTAATAGGGAAAGCAAAAGCTGCACACGTAAGTAAAGCAAGATAAGAAGTTCATTCGCTACTTCCAGGAAAGCAGGGCTCCAGAATGCATAACAGTTACTTGGGAAGAGAAATGCCCTAACTCCCAACGTAACTCCTTCTTCCCCCAGCTTTTATTGCTGAGCATGACGTCCTATGGTCTGGAACATCCCTTGGGTCAGTCGGGGTCAGCTGTCCCGGCTGTGTCCCCTCCAACTCCTTGTGCCCTCCCAGCCTCCTCGCTGGTGGGGTGGGGGGAGAAGCAGAAAAGGTCTTGACTCTGTGTAAGCTCTGCTCAGCAGTAACCAAACCATCCCTGTGTTATCAACACTGTTTCCAGCACAAATCCAACCCACAACCCCATACTAGCTACTATGAAGATTAACTCTATCCCAGCCAAAACCAGTGCAGACCTGTATGAAGCATCTACTTGGATCAGACCACAGATGTGCTACTGTCACATGCAGACAAGCAAGAAACGCCACAGCTCCATGAAGCACTCAAACCTGTCTTCAGTCCAACTAAGCTGATAATTGCACCCCCATGAATGGAGGCAAATTGCTTACTGACAAGGTATCCTTTATGCACTAATGGTGGGAACATTTCTGCAGCCACCTTGATCATAAATCTATCAGCATAGAGAATGCTTTTGCTTATGTGAAACAACAGCTAATGTAGAGCAACCATCTTCTTACCCGTAAAGAGGTTTGAAAAAACTTGGCAGTACTGTAAAATGGTTGATCCACGACAGATGGAAAGCCAGCTAAGATCTATAACTGTGGATATGGTGTAATAGCTGACCGTCTAACCTCGCTTCTCTGCAATATCTTGAAATAAGAAAATACAACAGAGGAAAAAAGTCTATGCTGTCAGTATCTATTAAAATTAACTGCTAAAGCATTTGAGATGATATATCTTGTGGTTAAAGGAACAGTAAAAGGATATGGAAAACCTCAGTTCATCTCTCACCTTGATATGTTTTCTTTCTGACCTTAGGCAAATCAGGCTAATATTCTCAAAGGTATTTAGTTAAAGAATTCCCATTTGATTGGACTCTAGATGTCCGTATCTTTTTGTGAGTTTGACTTTCTTGAGCTTCACAACCTATCTAGACACTTTGGAAATAACAGTAATTCTTCCTTTTTTCCACCTTTTTTCCACCTTGTCTTTTTTAGTTAGGGTAAGAACTACCTGCTAACATCAAAATGGGAGCTAGGAGGGAGATTACAAGCAAATAGATTAGAAACCTCAAACTACCAAGGAGAGTAATTCTTAATCTCTCCATCCTACAAGTCGGAAGAGTTTCAACAGAGTGACTGAGCACATCCCACCTCTGCAGCCACAAACCCCATTTGGCAAGTGTAACATCTGGAATCCATCCCAGGTAACCCTCATGGGGCAGAAAAAAAATCAGTGTTTCTACAGCCTCCTCGCTGGTGGGGTGGGGTGAGAAGCAGAAAAGCCCTTCACTCTGTAAGCACTGCTCAGCGATAACCAAACCATCCCTGTGTTATCAACACTGTTTCCAGCACAAATCCAAACCACAGCCCCATACCAGCTACTTTGAAGAAAATTAACTCTACCCCAGCCAAAACCAGCACAGAAACCTAGAACAGCTCTCTAGTTATACAGATTGATCCCTCATGAAGTTGAACACCTGAATCTCACTCCCTACTTCAGTTGTTGTTAATATGAAGTTGATGATGAACAGGAGGAACAGAAACCCAATACCCTATGCCAACCCCAAATGTTCTGTAGCTTAGTGATGAGAGCACTCTGATAAAATGGGAGAAATATAGGTAGAAAATGCACAAATGGAAGATGAATCTTGGTATTTCTGGAAGATATATGTCACCATCTGGAGGAGAACTGTACTGACTGAACTACTGGACAACAAGCAGATGACCGCCTTTCTCCTGCAATAAGGTGACTTTAGCTCTCCTTTTGTTAAATTCTATTACAAAAGCCCCCAAATTCTAGTATTTCATGTCAAATATTTTGCTTGATATAAAGTTACTAATTATTCAACTTGGCAAGAAAAATATGAGTTTGATTAAGGCTATGATTTTTGGATTTGACTGCCAAAGACACCCCCTCTCTCTATTCCATGGTTATTTGCAGAGCTGATTTTCTATACTGAGTTAAGAGTTCAATTCTAGTGTCAGTTATGCCTATAGATATCAGGAGTCATACTAATATGGATCTGGAATACTCTATTGAGTTTTTACTGGCATAAAACCAAAGTGAGAATGATGTCCCTGATCTTCGAGTATGACTGCCCTTGTAGCACATTCATAGGAAGGTTGCCACAAAGATATATTACAGCACGAATAATATGTGATATACTATACCAGTGTCCAATAAACATATTTATGAAGTGCCTAACATTGGAGAGGAGTCTAATTATGTTTGGCATTTCTAAGCACTACAGTAATAAAAGTATTATAGCTCCCACAGACATGCTTTAATAATTGCCTTTCAGCATATAAAAAAAGTGATTACTTAAGAGAGTTTGGTAACATAACACAATCAAATGATACATACTTCCAAAAAAGCATAGCTGTACAATGCTGAGGGTTATAGAAAAAGTAATGACAAAAAGCAATATAAAAATATTTTTGTGACTGCAAAACCATAAACTGGTTCTATATGCAACTATTTATAAGTATTGTGTCAGCTCTGTCATCATTAGCAATGCTTACAGGAGATCATTTATGACTAAATATAAGCCTCTGAGACATCATCCTCTACATGGGAAATTATCATGTCTAGCTCACAAACATGCATAAGAATATCAGGGAGATAATTTTTTTTCTAAAAAAAAAGACTGAATCTTTCATTATAAAAATCAGTCAATGTGAAAGGCTCCACAGTTCACTGAACTTTTGAAAGTTAACTCAGGTAAAATGAAATTTTCACTACAGATTAAAAATTAATTTTTAGTTCAGTGAGATTCAAATCCAGGCTGGTACTGCTCTGTAAATACGCAACGCAGCTCTACAGTTTAATCATTGGTTGAAATTAAGAAACAAACTGTCTTAGCACAAAGTTTCCTTTACTTTAGGAAGATGGTCAGATGATGAAGTAACATCATCAATTTTATTTTTATTCTGTCTTGTATCATGTTACGTTGGTCTTGTCTCAGAAAAGTACTATGGTGAATCTATACCTACTTTGTCAATGATCTAGAATCTTTATTTTTGATAAATTACAAACATTTTCATTTCTGGTAGGAATCTGTCAATGTCAATGCTAAAGCATGGACAGCCAGGAAACCATTCTTCATTCTACTGTCCTTCTGTGGTTTTTTTGGAATGAATACCCTGAGATGGGGGAAAGGAGAGAAAGGCAAATGAATCAAAACCTTTCAACACATTAGCAATATATGTAAGGGAAGAACTGACAAATCTCAGGCTGCAACTCAAATATATTTATAATTTTTTAAGTAACACAGGATACTGAAATGAATGTGAGCACATTTTAATGTGCTCTATAACATACCATTTTGTTATTCCTTAAGGTATTTCTGTTTTTCCCGACCTGTCAAGAATTCTATCAATTACTTCAGATTGCAAACATACTTTAGTTAAGATCCCATTATTGAAAGACTTTCTGCTGTTGGTCAGACTCTGATTATAATAAATTTGATACTATCCGTTATGGTTTCTTGTGCTAGAAGGACTACATAAATATACTAAATTACAAAACTAACTCAAGGTAGATATTTTTAAATGAGTCCTTGCAGGCATTTGTTTGTATAATGTATATATAATGGCACAATTATTGATTAATATAAACTCGGTGTATAACCTTAGATACTTAAAATTAAAATTATGTCTCCTATTGCCAAGTATTGTAATTTGGATAAAATAAATTTAAATGTCTCTGTCTCCCTCACCATAGTATTAAGAAGTATTTATCCTTAATATTCCTTTCCATAATAGATTATGGAAATCTGTAGCTCGACTTTCAGCCCAACTGTTACATTTTTGCTCTTCTGAAAGGTTAATAGATTTGTGCTAACAGTACTGAATTATGTAATTTCAGAGGACGGCACCCTCCTGAGGAAAAAATGATGGCAGTTTTGCCCAGCAAGTTTCAAGCCATTAATCTTGTGAATATTAACAGGTAGTACCAGAGACAACAGGACTGAGAGATAAGCCATCAATTTTCTTAACTGTGAGAACATTCAGCTCAGCCCTCTCAATATTCTGGAATCACCTAGTTTACACTGGGCTTACTCCAATACTCAGTAAACCTTATGCTTAGTAATTTATCTCTTTTCACAACTTGTTTTGACTTTTCTCACCCTACCTACATACGCTGTTAGGACCAGCAGTTGTAGTGGGCCTATGTCTCTTCTGTGATCATTGATGAGCTAACAAAAAAAGATCCTTCATGGGTTTTAAAACATCAGAAACAGTAACTCTAGAGCTTCTATTTCTATTCTTTAAAACAGTTTTCTTTGTTTTGCCCACCATTACAGCATGGGAATATAAGGTCATTACAGCAACTGAGGCAGACTCTCAGACCACCACCAACTATTCTAACTCCAGAGTACAGCTGCCTATAAATAACTTCAGCCAAAGTAATCTTCATTTGGTTTTTGTTGTTCAGAACCAGATGTGTTTCATGAAAACTCACCAAATATCAGAGCTGTCTGGGAATAGCTAGTGTCTTCTCAAGAAAACTTTCACTCAAGTAAAAGCTTCCACTCTCCAGTCAATGTGGAAGTGTTCCCAACCTAAGTCAGTGATTCAACTCAGAGATGTTAAAAGCAACCACAAGGCATTTTGTGTACAGTCTCTCAAAAAGCTAAAGCAATATTCTTGCCTGACTTCCATCTTTATAAATCCTCAGGTCTCTCGTGTGTGATTGTTCATTTCCCAAATTCAAGGCTAATGAATTGACTAATTTTATAACAGATGCCTGCTGTGAATTTCAGTAATTATGGCCCAATGCAGACAATAGATGAGGTGGTGCAGGAGGAAATAGAGGGCTTATTGCAGTGACACTTACTACTGCAGCCTTATCTGTCTTGTCCAGAGAAATAAATGCAAATCTTATTTGTGAAAATAATCTTCCTTTCAGATTCTTTCCTAGCCTTCTAAATTTTAAATTAAAAGGACGAGAAAATAATATATTAGAAGAGTGACAGGTCTTGTCATCTGTATAACACTCACACTGAGCAACAAAAATCATTGGAGGCTTCCTCTCACTGACCCCTTTTTTCCCCACATGGTACACAAGTGGGTCTCTATTAACTGGTGTGCATATATTTTCATAATTTCAGTCATGTAAGTATCTGGTTTAATTTAATAAACTAAAGGCAAGTATCCTTTTGTCTCTGTTTTCTTGTTTGTACAAACATGACCCATCTCCCAGCATCACAAAAAATACAGGAAATAGACAACATTGTGAAACACAAAATCTCGTCAATGTTTGAAAGCTTATTTACAATTTCAAAACCACTTTTTTTTTGAAAGAAAAATGTCCAAAAGAGTCATACACGACTTTCAGTTAGCACTGATTTAACTTAGAATAGAAACCATATCACCTTATTATGCTTTTCCCCTGACATCCTGCTTTGAATTATTTTAATACACAGATAAAACAGTATTAACTAAAATAAAGCATATATTTTCAAAAACTATTACACCCAATATCCTCAATCTTCATAAAAGGCAGTGGTTTGTTTTTCTTTTGTGTTTGCAATTTAAGCAAAGTTTTTCCCCTACTTTTGCCTGAGCCCCCTCCATACTACAGTAAAAATGCAACTGTATAGTGGATAGGTGGTTTATGATTTATATAACTTAGTTCAAGACATGTAATGAGCAGCTTGTTTATTGCATATATTTCTTCTATTTTTTATAATAAGCATAAATTTGTCTAGTTACTGCAGTTTGCAAAACTGTGGTTTAGATAGGAAATCAATAATGCCTTTTTAAGGTTAAGCTTAGTGAAACAAAGTGCTGAAATAGTCCCTGATGAAATTGCACCTCAGCTGAACTCACAAAGAACAGCATTATGGAGAGAGGATAATGTCATACCTGCAGTATTATAGACTGCAGCCAATCAATCAGATATATTGTAACCACTAAGGGCACAGTCCTATTGTACTAAAAAAATACCTTCAGGCCTCAAGGTAAAAAGATTGACACATATAGTCTGGAGCAACCTAAATCAAATACTTCCCTAAAATGAGTGAATTAACCTTACTAGAGGACAACAGCCCAAAGAGATACACATTTTGTCCACATAGAAATGGAGGCTAATACTCTGCACTAAGAAACCCCAGAGGGAGCTATTTGGTGGAAATAAACACATATTTCCCCCCGATGTAACTTCTGATGTGTGGTCAAGTGTGACTCGCTGTGTGGTTCTGCTCATCACAGAATCACAGAAACACAGAATGGTTGAGGCTGGAAGGGACTTCTGGAGTCCATCTAGTCCAACCCCCAGCTCAATCAGGGTCAGCTACAGCAGGCTGCCCAAGACCATGTCCAGTTGGGTTTTGAATTTCTCCACAGACAGAGACTCCACAACCTCTCAGGGCAACCTGTTCCAATGGTCTGGCCATTCTGTAAGTTTTTGATCCACCTCACTGTCTGCTTATCTAATCTCTACTTCATCAGCTTTTCTATGAGGATGTTTGCCAGACAGTGTGAAAAGCCATTTTAATGTCAAGGTAAACAACATCCACTACTCTCCCCTCATCCCCCACGCTAGTCACCTCATTATAGAAGGCTACCAGGTCAGTCTGGCATGATTTCTCCTTTGTAAATCCATACTGACTACTCTCAGCCACTTTCTTGTCTTTCATGGGTTTGGAAATGCTTTCCAGGGCTTCACTACTTTCCCAGGGACTTAGGTGAGGCTTACTGGCATGTAGTTCCCCACATCTTCCTTCTTGCCCTTCTTGAAGATACAGGTGACATTTGATGTCCTCGTGAACCTCTCCTGATTGTCATGACCTTTTAAAGCTAACTGAGAGTGGCCTTGCAATGACATCAGCCAGCTCCCACAGCATTCACAGACGAATCCCATCAGGACTGTCCTGGTTTCAGCTGGGATGTAGTTAACTGTCTTCCTAGCAGCTGGTACAGTGCTGTGTTTTGAGTTCAGTATGTGAAGAATGTTGATAACACTGATGTTTTCAGTTGTTGCTCAGTAGTGTTTAGACTAGAGTCAAGGATTTTTCAGCTTCTCATGCCCAGCCAGGGCACCTGACCCAAACTGGCCAACAGTGTATTCCAGACCATGTGACGTCCCATCTAGTTTAGGAACTGGGAAGTGGGGGCAGGGATTCGCTGCTCGGGGACTGGCTGGGTGTCGGTCGGCGGGTGGTGAGCAATTGCCCTGCGCATCATTTGTATATTCCAATCCTTTTATTACTACTGTTGTCATTTTATTAGTGTTATCATTATCATTATTAGTTTCTTCTTTTCTGTTCTATTAAATCGTTCTTATCTCAACCCAGGAGTTTTACTTCTTTTCCCAATTTTCTCCCCCATCCCACTGGATGGGGGGGGAGTGAGTGAGCGGCTGCGTGGTGCTTAGTTGCTGGCTGGGGGTTAAACCACGGCAAGGCCCCATGGATTTGTGCATGTCCAGATTGTTACAGTGCTCCCAACCTGGTCTCCCTCCACTGAGGGTAAATCTTCCTTGCTCTGTTCATTAGCAGCAGGTACTTTCTGGTTTTCTGGAGTTTCAAAGCCTCACCCACAAGCACTATGACCAAGTCTCTTCACGAAGGCAGCTTTTGTTGTTCACGCCAAGCCAGTAGGTGAGCCAAAATAAACTCTCTCATTTGTCAAACCCTCTTCTCTTCCTCCTACAAAAGTAGCCTTTGAAAGTCCCAAGGAATTTTAGAGATGGCTATAGTCCACTTTTCAATTAATTTCCCAATTCCTTCTTTATAAATGCATTAGCCTCTATTTATTATTACTAGTAATTGCATTTGTTAACATGGGAGCCCAAAATATAGGTGTACGTTCTATGCTTCTAAATAAAGTAGTTTGATTTTTCAGAGCCACTACAGACTTTGAGTGCCTGGTGAAATCCTTAGAATGCTTTCAAGGAACAAAATATGCTCTGTACTCTAAAGAGTCACAAATTAATAGCAATAAACATGCAGATATTTAATAGATATTAAATGCACTAAATAAATGCTATTTGGAAGATAGCATTTTAATCTAGTGAACAAAAAGATTAGCTCACCTATGATACCCAAAATATTTATATGATTTTTTTTTCATATAAAGCTCTAAATTTTAATGCTTTTGGGCCATACTATATCATAAACATAATAAACAAACTTTGTCTGGTGACACAATTGTTTTCTGGATAATCTTCATATGTAAGTAAAGAAAGCTCAGTTTGCACAGTGAGCTTTATAAAAAAATCTATAAATTAATTCATTTTTGTTTCTAATATTCTTTTAAAAGGTACTCAGCTTCCTACCTTTCTCTAACAGAGACGGTAAAATTATTTCTCATCATTTTATGACAGATTATTCAGAAATATAAAGTGAACAATTAATTCACCATAAAATCAAGTATTTGCTTTGCTGCATGTTAGGAAGGTGTTAAAAGCAACTGATGAAATGAAAGACAGTAAAAGCTTATCGCTTAGAGAAATTCCAACTGAACTGCTTTTATGACTTTGCCTCACTTTTGCTAAAATTTTCTCTGATGTTAGAGCTTTTGAAATTCCTGGGAGGTTTTTATCCCCAGGAAGAATCTTATTTTCCATTTCAAAAAGAAGTAAAACAATTCTTTGTTTTTACCCCTTTTGATACACATACACATTTTTATATGGTTTGTGGCATTAAAGAGCATTAAAACCCAAACCTTGCAACTTAGAAATTGAATAAAGTTTTACTTTTGAGATGATGTCGACCACTGTTGGCTTTACTACTCCTTTGGTTTTGCAGACAAAACATAATGCAACAAACTTACGTGATCAACGAGAATTTTTCACTGATTCACCACTTGCAACCCTGTATACCTCAGCATCTGCTAAAGTGTCAGAGGTGTTTCCACCTATTTACCTGCTACTTCATTCGGACAGAGACAGAAAGGAATTTCTGGTGAGGACCAAAGCAAGAGAGAGACCAGAGGGGAGCCAGCAGACACGCCTCTCGCCTGACCTCTGTGAAACAGAGTCTCCGTTGAGCAGTTCAAAACCTCAACTGGCACTAGATTCACCCACTCGAGAGCCTTAACTATATTTTGATAAAACTGGGGAAGGGGGCTATCCCTGGTTTTTTCCCCTCTGTTTTGCCAAATGTTTGGAGAGTCCCATTTTTCACCTCAGAATGACTGATCTCGTATGTGTATGTATGAGTATTTATCATGATGTTTCTGCTATACTTGTTTGCGTAATGACAGAAAGCTCAGAAACAAATCTATTGTCACCGCAGGAAACAAAAAGAAAAAATAAGGTTCCAAGGTTCAGGTTTGCTGTTAACATGGAACAAGCAATTCGTCCTCCAGGATACATACCCCCCAACCACAGAAAGTACTGTGCCTTCTGAAGGCCATTCCCAGCTCAGTGAAAAAAGCTCCACCTCTCCGTTACCTGTGTTAGCCATCATTACGGTATTCAAGCATCACTAATGATAATTAAATATTTAACTGGTTAGCATCTGGGGCAGTAGTTGGCAGGGCAGTAGCTCCTGTGAGCAGCAGACAATCAGAGCAGAAAGAATTATTGTGATTATTTCTTAATAAGGTGGCTAAAATGGCTCTCAGCTAATCAATGAAAAAGACCTACCTACTCAGCCCTTGTTCACAAACAACCTGCATAATAGTTATGCAAATAAGAGCTTCCAGCCAGATTACAGAGACTTTCATATTTTACTATTACGGAGAAATAACCACACCACAATTATGTAAGTGAACCTGCAGACAAGGTGCGGGGAATTGCTAATTGCCCCATAAATACGCAGATGAGTGTCAGCAACCGTGCAGCAGCCCAGTTGGCTAACTGGCCCAAGTTACATAAATGAAGAACAAAATACAGCACCAGCGCCCCAGCTTGTCAACACATTGATCAACTCACCCCTTTACTGCTCACTCATTAATCGCCTCCCCTATCTCCCTCTCTTATCTGCCATAGGAAATTGCAGAACTAGCAGTTAGAGGAGGGCAAAGGGAAGAGAGAGGACATGGGACTGTCTTGTTTATTAAAATGCAACAGCTAACACATGACATTAAGTCCATAGCAAGACACCCGAATTAAAGAGGTCTGCTTCAGAGGTTGTGTGCGCAGAGTACTTCGGAAAATCGGGACAAGATTTGATATGTCTTAGCATAGGGGACAATATCTCTGTTCATGATCAGTTTGTACAGGAGGCTGGACCATATGCCATGTTAAAACTTAAGGTTTGTTTGCTTGTGTAAAAATTTACAGCATCCTCAATGATGCTTGAGTTCACATGCTTGCTGTCTGAAGGGATCTTTGACACAGAGAGACCAAACTGTGACCAATCTGATTCTGAGGAACACTAGGGTCTTTTCAAGTATTTGCAGCAAAACTAAGACTTTTTTTTTTTTAATTGACTTTCAGAGTTGATGTCTCTTTCAGCCTAAGGGAGGTAGCAAAGTTTCACCTCCCAGATGTCCCTTTTGTTCTGCAAAGATTAAGCATTCCAGCTCCCAAAGAAAAAAAAAAAATAAAGAAAATGTTTATTTTTCTCAGAGCAAAGCCAAAGCCAAGTATTACAAATTCTCCTACCAAGCTCTTATTGATTTTTTTTTTCTCCTAGGAAATCAAGGAAAAACCCTCAGGTCTCTAATTTTCTTCAACTTATTTCAAAAATCAAATAATTTTCAATCATTCATATGATACAATCTCCCCACTAAGTGGGACAAAGCTTTCATGACAACTACATTTGCTTTGGTCTTTAGGCCAGAAATTTCAGGACAACAAATTTTCCTTTATTTTGTGTTGTTTCTATGTGTATATTTATACATAAATACTAACGCACACACATATATACACAAATATTTGTATATATGCCTCATAAGAAAAATGAAAGTGTATTCCTTACAGGCATGCCTAAGATTGGTAAATTGTCAGAAAAACCACCACATATATTGACTGCTGACTAACATAACTTAACCTTCACAACACAGCACAAAAATCCTTTCCACTTTCAAATTTATATACAGGGTAAGCATTTCTGAAGGACACTACCAATGATATGACTTCCTCAGATTTTTTTAAGGTGCAAGTTTCCCTTCCCATACAATATACACTGCAGAAAAGACTCTCAACAATAGACTTGCTGTTCTCCAGTGAAAAAAAAAAAACAACAAAGTAGCCACTTAGTACATCTCCCACTTTCCACAAAGCGCAGTGGTCCAGTGCCTAGATGTGGAAATAAGAAAATGAAGTGTATTGTTCCACTGAAAAAAATCCTGAATATAATGCATTATCCCAAAGAGTATAATCTTCCCGTACAAAACTCATATGCACTTTTCTGCGATTTTGACTGTGTGCCAGTAACATTTATTTTGAAACTTAAAGCACTTACTGTAGCACTGTTACATCCCATGCTTCATTTTTAAACTTTCTCTTGTCAAAACTGGAACCATAGATTTAATTTTGACACGGAAAAGAAATAAAATGAATCCTAATGTGGCCCAGAGCTTCTTGAGGCTACAGAGGGGGGTGCAGGAGGAATAATTTGATGAAAATTTAAGACTGAATGGATAAACTGCAAACACTCACAATAGATGCTAATACACATTTTGCATTATTGCAAAGTCAGTCATTTATGGAAGAAATAGTCCTTGTTTATCAAATTCTTACTGTGGTACTCAAAAAGTACAGCACAAGTAAGAAGGCCAGAAAACTTTAAAGCTGCAAAAAGTAGAATTGGATGCTTAGTGAGATTTAAAGAAGACAAGAAATTTCAAAGGAAAATGTGACAGAAGTAGAAAAGACAAGTAACAATTTTAAATGGCCAATCTTTTCATACACTCTTCCATGACATTTTCTCTTTTCTTCTGATACTGCTTTAGTAAGGCTATTATATTACAGCAATGAGAGATAAAATAAAAAACCTACCACTTTTAAAGGCAAGTTTGGTATAACTCCTTCATTGTACCAGAATGAGATGAAATTTCTCTTTTAACACCCAAGTGGTGACGCAGCATTCAGTGGTGACCAGGAGAGGATATGACTTTTGTTAACCATACGGATGTGTTAGAGCTGCTGCTGCATGCCAGGAGATGCACGTCTGCTGTTTCTGCAAACAGGAGCTGGCCAGAAAGCCCAAGAGCTGTCACAAGCTGACGTGCCTCCTCCAGTCAGAAACTTTCTGCCCATAAAAAATCTCAGCCCTGAAAACAGCCCATCAGCCGCTATGGTGGGGTCAGCCTGGATTTCAGAAGATGGTTATTCCCAGGGAAATTTTAGCAGTAGAACTGCTGCTTTGATTTCTGGTCACAGCAGAGAAGCTTAAGGCTAACCACTGTGGTGGACAATCAGTTAACCCAATGGAAGTCCTCTTACATGTAACCTTTAATCACCAGCATCAGGATTTCAGGGCAGGGGGTGGGGGAATGTACCTCCCACACAACACTGCATCTTATTGATAGTGTATATTCTTACTGTGGGATTCGGGGACTCACTGGAAGAGTTAATCAGATAGGTCTTCACAGGAAAATCCCCAAATGTAACTTTAAAAAGTTCTTCCTTTTTAGTTTGTAGAAAATGGAGGCAAAGAAAGAAAAGAGGCATGCATACACTAGCAAAAAAAATGAAATTAGATGCAATATATAATATACTCCACTACGATTATATGAAGTAAGAAACATTATAAGGTGGAAAGCTCTCTCTTTTTGACCTTCTAGATCTGAACTGTCCTTCAACTGTTTGTTGAAAAGTAAATATGACTGACAATTTATATGAAAAGCTTCCTATCAGAAATAGGATTGTTGGTTAAACTAAGTTAAACCACATAAAACTAAAGAAAAATAATTTTAGAAACAAAATTAGGAAGTATTTTTAAAAATGCTGTTCCCTTTCAGAGTTTTTCAAAATAGATGTTTTCAGACATAAAATACCTTTTAAAAACCAAACATTTTGAAATGAAAATAGTCAACATTGAAAAAAAAGTCTATTGGCCTCAAAACTCATAAACTAAAAAAAAAATTACATTTTCATTTCATATAGTATTTTGAAATTTCATATTTTCTTTGTAAATTGTGCTTTATTCAAAAAAAAAAAAAAAGAAAAAAGAAAGAAAGATTCCTTCCCTTTTAGGATTATCAGCTTTTTAGATCAACCCTAAGTTGAAACCAAGAACATCTGTAAAACAGTTTGTTTTCAAAGGGATTTTTAAACAGAAAAAAACCCATATATTTTAATACAATAAAGTATTCTAGGGTAAGGTTTCTTGTAAACCCCGTATGATGTAGTGTTATATAACAATTGTTTTCCATACTCTTAATAGCAGAAACTTTGCAAACCTTTATGGACAAAAACACCGCAAAAAAAGTGAAAAACTAAGTACACCAGTAGCCCTGTATCCTGGAGTCACTGCTATCATAAATTAAATGGAGTACAGTCCAATTTGAGCTATCCGTTGTGGGAGGTGAAAGCAAAAGAGGAAGAGAGATTACAAGATGCCATCCGACAAAGCAAAGGCAGAAAATGATAAAAGTAATTTTCAATATAGAACACAAGCTGGAATTCTGCCCACGTGGTTTAACACATCGTATTAGCAGAGAGGTAAAATCTATGTCCCAATGATGGGCAATAGCCTTACAAATTGGAGACTCCAGAAATTCGGCAGCTACGTGCACAGAAGCCTCAGCAGACGAAAGAGTTACGCAAAGGAGGCTACAGCATTCCGAGAACCCGGCAGGAAGATCAAGGACTCGGAGGGAAAGATTCTGAAGCCAGCCTGTACTTACGTTCACATGATTGAATACTGTAACACAGCAGCTCTAAATATTTCTCTCCATAAAATGACAGTTTAATTTTATAAAATCAGCATAATTTTCATGTACCAAATGCTGAGTTGTGACATGAAACACTTATTTGCATGAATTTCCATCATGCTGTCAACACAAAGTTTCTTGGCAAACCTGTATGCTCGCACCTGCTCCAGCTATCGAGGCTAGCACAGCAACCCGCGTGGGCCACATAGGCTCGGCTTTCTTTTCGTCACCCACTTTGTCACTTGTGTTCTCCTCTCACCTTTCCCCATTAGGTACAGTAACAGAAAGTCCTTGCTTTGAGTCAAAGGCTGGTAAGTCGATGAAGATTTCTGTCTTACAAAATCACTGCCACCCAAAACCTGGTGCTTCTGATTTAAGAAAGGGAAACAATACAGATAATTGTCTTAAACAGATTACACTCCATTCTGTACCAAAACCCAGTGAAAAATGCTTAACAGAATTTAATCTTTACTGCATTTGACCCTGGGTTTGTTGTTGTTTTTTAATAAATATTTTACCCATATGCTTTTTTTTTCAATTTTCTGAATTAACAATATCATTCTATATTTAATTCTTTATCTACTAAGGTAGTAAGTGATTACATTAATTAAAAAATGTGCAGAGCTGAAAAGTGTCAATTTCCAACGTCAGTTGTGTGATGCAAGGAAAATCAGTCACGTTATTCTGCATTTAATATAGCCTTAGTGGAGATTAGAATCTGGATCTACGTTCTTATTGCATATTTTAATTATATTCTGTAGTCTTCACAAAACTTTTGAAGCCTAAATATAACCTACACAGTCCCATAGCTACTAACCAACAACTTGGAAGAATAATGAATAAAGTGCCAACTTCATACACCAAAACCATTTAGCTCAAGTACTTGTGGAGTTGTACAAAATTACTTTAGCCTTTTATAACGTTAAATGAATTCTGAATTTGGCCTCTAATGTTTATTTACCAGCTATCAATTTTATAATGAACTAGATTCTTGTGAAGAAAACTATTAATAGTTTTGAAAGAAACAAGGGAAGAAAAGTGATTTTGTATTTAAATGATTAACTCAAACGGCTGAAAAGATTTTAGAGTCCATTATGCCTATTCATATAATTTTGTAATTGTTCTTTACAATATGGTGATGCAGGCAAGTTTTAAACATTAACTGAATTAGCCGATTGCTTTCCACTTCGATCAAGAGAGAATCCACAGGTTCACAGATCCCATTATGTCCCTATATTTTCCTGTTTATTCAGTTAACCATTATCTGTTTGCAGATTTGGCACCTCTTAAGATAAGGATCTGGTTGCCTGTTTCAGACTTGAAGATTTTACACCGGAATGGATAAAAGAGACTTGCAGCACACAATACCTGCAAGTAGTACAGGGATGATTTTGTTCCTAAACTTTATTTTCTGTTCCTGACAGACTTACGTGACCAAATAATTGTGGTGGAGGTTTTTTTTCATAGTTTGGGGTTTTTCTAAACAAAGAATAAATAAGTCACAGAAGCAGTAACATCCCTATAAGTAGGTTCAGCATTTCAGGGCTGCATGAATTACAGATTCCTTAACAAGGTCTGCTCTTGGCCTTGTTCAAATTCCACGAACTGAAGCTTGGCAGTATACTTGCACATCCTCTTTATTCAGCAGAGAAAGACAGGCTTCTTGAGCACTGTCTAGGATGAAAAGCATGATCACTTACCCTGCCATTGCTTACACTCCCCTCACACTGACTGTAACAATAGAGCAGATTTACGCTGCTGAATAGAAATTGCTTAAATAAGTTCTTCCCCCTACTTCAGTCTCTCTTATCCAATAATGTTCAAGGTTAAAGCCGTGATTTGACATTACTGTACTGAGACTAATAATTTTTTGCTGTCTACATAAACACACGTGAGAATTAGAGTACCTATTCATACCTTCAAGCACTCATACATAAGCATTGTACCAATTTAATATAACATAATTAATGCTCTGTAACTGTTGGTCCTCTGAATTGTTTAAGTCAGTCAGAAAAGTATGAAAAAGTAAATTTTTCACAATGTGTCATCCATGCTTTATTTCCCTCTGAGCGCATCCTTTGGCATCTGTATGCCTACTGGGGTTCAGAAATCTTCTGTAAGATCATTTTACTACAAAAAAGAGTCACTTGGATATAAACAGCCTGCCACTGAGCTGACAGCAGACTTTTCATCAGCCACAATTCTCTCTACGTCCATCTAACTTTTTCAGAAGCAAAAATTCGACTATGTAATGGCTTGTGTGAGAACAATTACTATTTTGAGACTCCGTATGAGACAGGGAGCTCCCTCCCTCAGGAGGAGGGTACCAGCGATTTCCGAATGTCACTCCCGAGAGCTGGTCCGAAAGGGCTGACCTTGTGCCTCCTTCCGACTCCGTGAGCAGAAGCCTGACAGGACACTTCCCCATCACCATTAATAATCAGAGAAAGCCGGGCTCCTGGAGCACGGGCTTGGATGAAGAACAATATTAAAGATGGTTACAGAGTTCCACATGAGTTATTAGCTGTTAGCCTGATGTAAACATGACTAACGGATAATGGAATTAGTTTGGCTGAGCAGAAATCACCCGGAGGAGCCTAACACTTCTCTTCCATCGTGAAATATTCCGTAGAGGAGGGAGAAGTGTAGGGAAGGTCTTACATGTCGCTTTGAGCACCTGGGTGGGTTATGACATTGCTTGAAACAGAATCCTCTCAAGGAGGCAGATGTGCTTTTTGTCTTTACATAGGCACTTTGGAGCTCGGGGGAAAATAAAAGCAATGTGGGGAATGGGACAAACTGATAGAAAATGTTTCTGATCTCAGATCACTTTCTTATAGTCCCACCTTCTTCAGTAAATATATTTCAGTAAACTACTGAGTATTTTTGTCATTATGGATGTTTTTCTCTGAATTTGTGCATTTATCTTGTTACTAAATTTTAAGCCACTTAAAAGTCAATGATGTGGGTCTTTTTATTTTGCTGCTTTTTTTTTCTTCCTTTTTTTTTTTTCCTAACACCATTTAGGTCAATAAACACCAACAAACTTGACACTTCATTGTTAAGCAGGCAGGAAGCGAACCGAATTTGGGATCTAGCAAACTTGCCTGCAGGAGCCAACAAGAGATTTTTCTCCCGAGCAATCAGTGATCAGACCTTAAAAATAAAAGATAAAAGATTCTGGATTTCAGGTACACAGATAGACATCTAGACAAGCACCAAGGACAAGCAAGGTATTGTTACAGATTTTTATCAGTGTAACTGACACAAAAATCTGCTTAGGCTTATTAAAGAGGCTAGAAACATACAGTTGAAAAGTACAGCATTCACATAGCCTGCAACACCACAAAAAAAGGGGGAAAAAAAGGAAAGGAAGAAGAAGAATCAGAGGCTAAACTGTAAACCCAACTTCCACCCCCATTTTTTCTTATAAAGAACAAAGAAAGAGTATGGGCAAACATCAGGAAAAAGAAGCACAAGGAGGACTGGGTGCTAGTGAAAAATCTTAGTTTCTTTTGCATCCACATAAGTCATGAAGTCAACGGCATGTCAGCTGGTTATAATTCATGTCTCTCAGTTCATTAGCTCCCTTTTGTTTTGCTAAAATTGATCATGAAAAAGGAAAAGGAGAAGAGGGGAAACATTTGTGAAAATTATGCTGAAATGCGCCCAACAAATAATTTACCACTTTTCTTTCCACTTCTGTCAAATGCATTTTAGAGCAAGGATATGAATGACAAAACAAACCTTTGTGATCACAGGAAATGGAGACACATAAAAATGGCATTTCAGAAGAAGAAAATGTAGCTTGCAGGAAAAAAAAAAAGAATCCGTGTACGTCAGTTTCACCTGAAATGAACTCTTCAAGTCCCTAATATCCTGAAAAACTGATACTTGAGTTCTCTCATTCTTATATTAGAAAGAATTGAAAAACATTATACACACTCAGCGCTGCAAATTTCAGTAATTTAATCAAGGATTTGGGACAAATTTGCTTCAAGGATGTAGTGCAATTGCAATTCTGTGAATGCTTCTTATAAAGCCTATAAATTTCCTACGGCTCCTTTTTCTGCATATGGTCACTGTAGATAACACGTTCTAGGACATCCAGTACTTCTTCTATTCAGAACAGCTGCAAAGCACAATGGGATGTGGGCACGCAGTGCCCGGGGTAAGCAGCGTGATGTTCCTTTGGTCACTATGGACCATTTTTCCTGATGGCGCTTTTGGTTCTGCTGATTTCTCTGTTCAAAACCACATGCTCACTCATTCCACAAACTCATTTCTCAGCTCAGAAGCTGAAACACTGGAAACAGGCAGAGTCAAGCAGGGGAAAGACAAGTAAAAATGGAAAGAGAGGAAAAAAGGTAAAAATATTCTTTTTAAAAATCTGTAAATAACAAGCAACTGAAACTTCATTCTTTGACCTTCATACTACAGTCTTTTGTATCCACTACAAATAATAATCCTTTAAAGGAGAATTTTTCTGCTATCTTTTCAGTTGTGGAAAGAAAAATGGATAACACTCCATTCAGTTTTGCATTGGAAGAAGATGTAGGTAGGATTTTTTCATATTCCACAAACAGAGGTAGTTAAACTTTCTTCTCTGTGTGGTATAATGTCCTTCCATGGACCTCCTCAGCATGCTGTTCATTAAAAGCAGGTTCATAATTTTTACCATGTAAGTTTTTGGCAGAGCTTCCATTATAAAGAAAACAGAGTTTGTGTCCCCTGCATCTAACACACTCAGCAGGCACCTTCTGAAAGTACTGACACGAGTGAAACTCTACCATAAGTTTTACAGGTACCATGTTAATAGATACCTTCCTACAGCTACCCTGAACTCTATGCCTGAACTTCTGAGGAGGAAAAACCCTGACACAGCATGGTGTCCTGGTTTCGGCTGGGATAGAGTTAACTTTCTTCCTAGTAGCTGGTATAGTGCTGTGTTTTGGGTTCAGTATGAGAAGAATGTTGATAACACACTGATGGTTTCAGTTGTTGCCAAGTAGTGTTTAGACTAAGTCAAGGATTTTTCAGCTTCTGATGCCCAGCCAGCGAGAAGGCTGGAGGGGCACAAGAAGTTGGGAGGGGACACAGCCAGGGCAGCTGACCCACACCGGCCAACGGGGTATTCCAGACCACGGGACATCATGCCCAGTGTATAAACTGGGGGGAGTTGGCCTGGGGGGGATCGCTGCTTGAGAACTAGCTGGGCATTGGTCAGCAAGTGGTGAGCAATTGCATTGTGCATCACTTGTTTTGTACAGTCCAATCCTTTATTTGTATTATCATTATTATTATTACTACTACTACTACATAGTATTATTATCATCATTATTAGTTTCTTCCTTTCTGTTCTGTTAAACTGTTCTTATCTCAGTGCGCAAGTTTTACCTTTTTTCCCCCTGACCCTCTCCCCCCCGTCCCACTGGTGATAGTGGGGCAGTGAGCGAGCAGCTGTGTGGTGCTTAGTTGCCGGCTCTGGTTAAACCATGACACATAGTAACTGTCATGGGGTCAAACCAAGAAACATACATTACAACAAAACAAAACTTTGCTTTCAATTTTTTCTGTCCTGTTTGGGAAGAAAAAAACCAAACTACCCCACAAAAAACAACAAACATTTTTGTGGAACTAATAACCAATATAATGAAAACACAAGTGAAAGAGGTTTATAATACAGCAATATGGTTATTTACAGCACAGTTTGATGGTGGTGAACATGAAGCACATCAGAAAGTGTATATTTACTACATAAAAAGTAGCTTTCATAATGTTCCAAAGACCAGAAAACTAGTGATACAAAAAATACTAAGCAGTGTATATAGTAGGACTGTTCATTTATACGCCCGTATATACCATATTAATAAATGCCTCAGACTGTAGCACATGACTTTCTAAGCACTAATGAATAAAACATCTTGACAGATCCTCACAGAATATGAATAACAGCAACTATATTTCACAAAGAGACAACCAAAGGTAGAGAGAGGTGATCTGAAAAAATCCATCAGGACAAGCAACAGAATATACCAGAGCTAGGATTTGCATTAAATCCAACCCTGTACCTTCAACATCAACTTGGTCCTTCTTGGCTTTAAGTGACAGATTAAAAACCCAAAAGGTTCATACTGAAAAGGTTACATCATTTTTAAAAACTGCACCCGGAGAATACAAAATTGGATTAATAGTTGACACTGTTACTTAAAAAGTACATGACCTGACACAGCAAGTGCTTTCCTCAGCTTCTGAGATTTCTTTCTAAGACTGTCTTGCCGATCCCTTCATGTTGCAGAAAGTCACGTGCACAGAGCATGCAACCTGCATTTGGTTTTATGATCTGTCGTGCATGTAACCTTGAAATGCCCACACAATCAAAAAGAACGCATGTGAAACCACCAGTTTCTTTAATAGCTTAGAAGCTCCATAAGAGCACAAACCAATGAGGTTTTGGTGAGGGAAAGCCATCCAGTGAAAAAAAAAAAAAAAGAAAAACAAAAACTAAAAAAAAGTTACACTTCATTTCAATTTTCCAGGTTGATTACAATCTATAGAAAATGCACAGCAGTTTATTTGTTGAGTTATAATTTGTGGCGATTCTAAATTGTGTATTGTGTTCAAAGGGAAGTTATTCTGTGTAGAAAAGAATAAGAAACTTGATTATTCAGGTGCACTGTGTCATGAGTACTACTGAACTCTTCTCCCCCCTACAGAGAGTGGATGACTAACCTCTATAAAACCTCTGTTTATAACAATTACATTTTAATAGCCCTGTGTATAATTTGCTGCTTTTGTTTAATATATGCTACTCTCTTGTATCCTACAGAAGCTTGCTGAAATAGGCCATTATTTTCAAGATGAATTGGTTATACTTTTTTAGTATTACTTATTCGTGATAGTACAGCATTATCTTGAATTTCATTTCTAAACATTGATCAAAAATTGGTTTTCTTATCCAATTCACAAACTATCTACACATTTAAGGTGCTTAAGCTGATCTTAAACTCTGCATATTTTAAGTACTGATAACATGATAATCACTAGGAAGTATATACAGCTGGAAAAAAAAAAAGTCTCTAGGCATCAAAGTAAATTTCTTGTATGAGAAGTTCACACATGCTCTTCTGATTGTTATGATGCCTGATCTATGCAGATGAAATGGGGACTTACTCTATTATCTTCTGGATGCCCTAAACACTATGTTGGAGAGACAAGGTTTAGGTTCGTCCTAGCCTTATGTTCATAATATCTTAGGGGTAAGCAGATACCAACACATTTAAAAATCACTTTAACTGCATCCACATTAAAGTAAAATGTGTATTTCCTTCCAGCTTTCAAAATAATAACTTTTTTTTCCTCTCTTCAACTCTACTACTTATAAATGTCTTAAAAGAGAGACTTGGTCTATTCAGCTAAGGTTAAACCAGAATGTTCTTTTTCCCCCTCTCAAAACCAGATAACAGAGCTGCTACGCTCTCACCGGGAAGATGGCAGTAAGGCATTCATAATCTTTTCCTTACTTTATACCCCCAGACGACACTCTTGGAGAGAACCTCTGCTTTACTACCTCCATCAAAAATCTTTACCTTTGGTGAAATGTTACATTCCTATAGCCATGCTCCCCCATCAAGTCTCCCAAAGCATCCAGGCAGAATCAGTCTTTCTCCTGGAAAATTACTATATTTGCTACCCACACAGGAAACCAGCTGACTGTGCTTTTTGGATAAGTACTTTTCTGCTTCCTTAGATATGTGTGTTTTTTATATCCTGTGCTTCACTGACCAATTAACAACTTTTTACTCAGAGAGAAAATGTCAGCCCCTCTCTACCTTTGGTGAACCAGCAATACATTTCATCGTGATGTATGATCAATAAACACTACTAATTTTGTATCTTTTTTCTCCTATATTAACAAACATACCTGAAAAATATTTCAATGTTATACAGATATGTAGCTCATTATTATTTTTAAGATAAGATATGGTAGTAATTAGTCATTCTCAGGTGACCGATCAACGTATTTTGTAACCACTGCCAACTTCTCATGACTCAACCTAGCTTTTACCTGTACAATGATAAGCAGACCTGGATCTTTTGCCTTCATTAGTGCATGTTAAGGATCCCTGTCACTTTATTTTTGCATAAATTATGTGGATTACTGACTCCCACAGAAGCCTACTGTCAATTTTAATTTTTTTTACACAAGACCTTCAGTACTTTACTGCATGAAGTCTCAAACTGAAGTATCAAAATAATTTTTTCATCCCCATATTACTAAATGGAAAAGACCCTAGCAATATAAGAGTGTGTGCTGGTTTTGGCTGTGGTAGAGTTAATTTTCTTCATAGTAGCTGGTATGGGGCTGTGGTTTGGATTTATGCTGAAAACAGTGTTGATAACACAGGGATGTTTTTGTTACCGCTGAGCAGGGCTTACCCAGAGCCAAGGGCTGTTCTGCTTCTCCCCCCACCCCACCAGCGAGGAGGCTGGGGGGGCACAAAGAGTTGGGAGGGGACACAGCCGGGACAGCCGACCCCGACTGACCCAAGGGATGTTCCAGACCATAGGACGTCATGCTCAGCAATAAACTAGGGGAAGGTTGGCCGAGGGGCTGCTGCTCGGGGACTGGCTGGGCATCAGTCAGTTGGTGGCGAGCAACTGTTTTCATTTGCATCACTTGTCTTTCTTGGGTTTTATTTCTCTCTCTCTGTTATTTTCCTTTTCATCACAATTTATTACTAGTAGTAGTAATATTGTTAGTATTTGTTTTATTTCAATTATTAAACTGTTCTTATCTCAACCCACAAATTTTCTCACTTTTACCCTTCCAATTTTCTTCTCCCATCCTGCTGGGGGGGAGAGTGAGCGAGTGGCTGTGTGGTGCTTAGTTGCCAGCTGGTGTTAAACTACGACATAGTGAGAGTAATTTTTTCAGATGAAGAAGGTGGTGATTAAAATCCTACATTTTGAGCATTACTTTTCTTGTCTGCTTTCCATCAGCCTTTTGAAAGACTCAGGTTTGCATAATGTATACTCTGAATGAAAGTGAAAAGGTTTGCAGCAAGTTGGCAAGAAATGTCTTTTACAAACTTAAAACAGTCACTGTTCCTTTAGAAGCAAGAAGTGTTACAATTGCTGAGTAAGAGGTATTATTTGGTTTATTAACCACCAGTTTAGGCTCTGTAATCTATAGCTTGCACTGTTGGCCTATGCAACAGGCTTTCACAGCTTGTTCGATTTCCTTGTGCACCTGAGGTTCATATAAATAGGTCAAACTTTTTTTTTTTTTTTTGTAATTCAAATAACCTTCATGCACTGTTATGAAAATATGTTTTTCTGCAGTGACACAGAGTCACAAGTCTGCTGGCTCTAAGGACTTAACTACAACCTGCAGTGTCTCATGCTCCGTTGCTGCTGGACTGCACTGGACTGAACGACAGGTCTGTAATCAAGCTCCTGTCTTGGCTCCATAAGCATCTAAAATGTTTTAGAGACTGGTCTCTACGATTTGTTCAAAATCTCACACTCTGAAAGATCTCTTCACCAAGCTACTAGTGGAAAGATCAATAACAGTCAGCTTCAGCAATCCTTAACATCCTTTTATAAAAATATACATTTATACATTCTCATGGATCATGGCTGAAATTCCTTTCTCATTTTTAAAATGTTTCTTTTCAGCTTTTGTTCACATTTTAATTACCAAAGCAGAGGCTTCTGTTTGATGTTATTACTGCAAAGTACCAGACACAGTATCTGTGCCAATATCCTACTTGGAAGAATCAGCAGACAACCTGAATATTTACTTCCTATAAAAATATTCCAGGACTTGGCCTCTCTAATATAAACACCTTCATTTTCTCAAAATCCTTACTGAAAGCTACATTTTATGTCCCATGTATCTTCCAGAATCAATACCCTGTTTTTTCTCCCCTGTATTTACCAATCCATGGATGTGTTGTACCCATATACCACAAAAGCAGGTATTCCAGAGATGGACTTAAATATCTTGAGATATATTGGTACATTTGTTTTATTTACTGTTTTCATTACTACTTTTTCCTCTACTTTCCCTACTTACTATTTCCCTATTTACTATTTTCCCTGTTTGTGTTTCATATGGTCTAAATGTTTAGCTTTTCCCAGTTCTGTTCAGAACCTCTGGTCATCCTCTTCCATTTCTTTCTCTCTCAGATTAAATGTCCGATACATTCTCTATTATATCAAAAAAGTATATTTTCCCAGAAGATAGCCTCGATGCCAAAGGCAACCCAAAAAGTAATCTGAGGATTTTTTTTTTAAATAAAAGCATTGAAAAAGCATGTCTCCTAGAATTCCTTCTTTCTCAGTAGCAAAAAATCTCCCCTTTTCACAATTCTTTAGTTATCTGGCTTTATATATATGGAGAGAATTCCATCATAATTTTGCTTTGGAGGTACAGGTGATTTGGTGGTTGGTTTTGTTTGTTGGGAGTTTTTTTAGAACCAGTTAAGAATATATACTTACTGCATGTCACATGCTCATTATTCAAAAAACTTAATTATGGAATTTTACTTTTCCCCAGGGGAAGGGGAACCCCTTAGTTACATGAATCGTGGTTAGGGTTGGAGCCTTGCTTTGAACTGAAGTACTTCACATCTCCTAAAATGTAATAAAAAGAGTCTCTTGACAATTCCAGGTCTTTTAGCTAGATGTTATTACAAGTTGTCCCTCTTTCTCCAGTTTATTAACTTACACATGTAGTTCAGATACTTTAATAATATCAGCAAAATTGTCACTGTATACGATGAATTTTACCTTCTTATCCCTTGTTACCTGCTTGGTAACTATTTCACTATTTCTGATGTAGAAGTGCCTAATCTGAAATTAATAAGTGTTTTCCCTATGTAGACAATCTAACCCTTTTTAGCTGTAATATTGATCAGTTGCAGTTCAGCAGAATTTTTCTCTTCTCAAAGTATTCCCCTTTTTCCCACCTCCAAACACCACTATCCCTCACAAAGCACTAGTCTATTATAGTGCTTCCATCTTTTTCCAGATAGGCTTGTATTTACTCATGTCTGTAGACTAAATGCTAGGGGTTTATGGGTTCCATTTCTGAGCTGTGTGCGCACTTCTGCTTCAACTATTTGTCTGGGGTTGCTGGTAGTGCTCTGAGTTCTGTTTGCTGTTTCCTAGCCAGCATGTTCACCTTTTGAGAAAAATACAACAAATCTCACGGCCAGGTGCATATAATGTCATTATTTGCAAAACAGCCTGTAGGAACAAGTGGTAGGAATGGTTTTGAAATCCAGGCAGAGCACTCTGGCACATGTATTTAATAAGTCTAGATAATGTCTCAAAGTGTCTTGCTTATTCTTTTGTATCTCTTCCATACACCTACAGATTCATTTAAATTGACATTAATCTGTCCCAACCCCTTGGGCCTTGAAGTCATATATCTGGGAACAGAACTAAACATTGCATTTTTCAAGTTCTGCAGTAGATCTGGTCACAGCAGACTGACACAAGGACACTTAAAAGCAACTTCAGGTAAAAGTGCTTTTCTACCTCAGAAAAGCTCAGGCCATTAATGTTTCTAGCTACCTTTAGTGTTTTGAGATGTGGCAATGACACAAATTCAAAGAATTAATCATAAGTATTTTCTAATTTTCATTCTGTTTTAAAGTTCTAGTTAAAGCTACCAGCCCAAAGTCAGATGCAGATGGAGCAGAACACAGATTTCCACATGTTCTTTTTTTATCCCATTTGTCTGTGGTAAGAATCTACTTTGTGATTTTTGAGCAGTCAGTATCATAACGTGACATCTCTCTCAAACTCGCAGTTTTGCACACAATACTATACATATTGAAAAGTGACCTACTTTTGTATCAGTCCATAAAGTTACAGATCATAAATCAGATGATTTATGACTAGCTAGACTATGCCTGAAAACGTTTGTGAATGCATGTTGATAGGAAGGTGGCATTAAAACAAAAAGAAGCAGCTCTGGATTTAACTACACGTGGATGAAATAAAAAGGTTCAAATTTCAATTCAAGGTGTATGATTTCTTCGATATACACTACTGAACTATACAGTCATGAGCTGGATTATTCTTTCAGCCATTTTTTTCATGTCTTCTGATGTTTTCTCCATCATCGATGTTAGATTCAGCTGCAAAATTCCTCATACACAGACCTTCATATGGCTCAGGAAGCCTCACAGCCTCTTATGTTAATATTCAAGGAAATATTTCCTGACCTTTTACTTGACCAGAAGACCAACTTCATGAGACAAAAAATCAGGTTGCCCTGTCCCTCACATCATGGATATACAGATGATGCTTATGTGACTGGATGCACAGAAATTGCACAATATGACATAATGTAATTACGTCTGTGTGATGCCATCACACAACCGAATGTGAACCTGCCACATGACAGACATGCTGCTAGTCATATGAGAGGCAAGAGGCAAAAGAAAGCAAAAGAAGATAGGAGAAAAGGCCATAAGGAACAGGCCACCGTGACAATTAAATCAACTCTGCTCATGTCTAAGGGGGCACTGAGTAAAGTGGGCCACAGGCAAAATCTTTTGGACATGACTGTCCATAGAGGGGGTATTATTGCTTTGCTTTATAGCCTTAATAACTATACGAGACTTCCCATTATATAAGATAATCTAGAGAAAAGCCAGCAAGAAGGAGAGGTAAACATAAAGTGTAAACACCTCAGAATCCATTGGTTGGAAAAACAAAAAAATGTTATTACTTACATTTTGTAGAGTATGTAAGTGGTAAGGACATAAAAATGTATATGTGAATGAGAATGCTAACATCAGAAGTAGCTAGGAAGTGGTCTATATGGTTTTTTTAGAGATTTTTAGTTAAATTTTGAAGGTAAAACAATTGGGGCTGTAGGCTATAAATTCTAAACTGTGCCCAGCATTACACAAAAAGACCACTGTCTGCCAAGAACTGGTGTACATCAACAGCTCAGTTCACTGTTACCTCTCAGGCTCACAAAAGGATTTAAGATCTGTTCTAACAAATACTATCTTTTAACAGCAATGTTAAATGAAATTATATATGCATGTACAGCACGGTTGTCCTCTTAAGACACTAAAGATAAAACTCTAGCAGTCCACTCCTGGTATCATCAAGTCACAGTAGGTAGCTAATTTCTAGTTAATTAAATATGCAGCAAGTAGCTAATACAGCATGTAAAACTCTTATCCTCTTTGAACTGCACACCTCCTTAGACCTGAAGTTTCCCTCCAAAGTGAATACAACAAAAAGGAAACATTGAAAAGGGATGAGAAGGACAGAAAACTGCTGAATAGCTGAGCCTGGACCTATGTATTTTTTTTATATATTCATGGTGTTTTATTCCTTTTACCTTCAGAGACAGAGCTTATTAAACTAAATCTAAAAACGTGCAGTACTTCATTTAGTCAGCATTACAACATTTCCAGTGTTCTTAATCAGTTGTCATGGTGCTAAGCATCTCCAATCTTCTACACTTTACACCCTGGCTGTGTGATGGAAACTGAGCTCAGATTAGAAAGAATATGAAACTTATTTAAATATCTATTTAAAATATTTGTGAAACTGTGTTCATATTACAAGATTTCATACAAATACAACTGAAATGAACATTATCACCTTCCAGGATTTTTTGCTTACTTACCTGTAATTGCCAGAATCATGTCCTATTTCACTTTTTAGTTTTTCAAAAAGGAGTACTAGCGGCTTCTGATGTTCTCTCAACACACTCCCTTTGCCGATAAATGAAATCGACAGTAGAAAACAACCAAACTATGCGATTGAACATTTTAGTGACTGAGAAGGGAATCACAATTTACACACAGTTTGTTTCACCTCTTCTACAAGAATCTTCAAAAATTTACATTCTGCTCATGAAATATAGTAGGTTTCCATAAACCTCATCGCATTTTGGAGGGGCAGGGGGCGGGGGCACATTCAGAGCACTTCAAAGAAGTCTAAATGTGCTGCACTGTAACTGCTCTGCTTCACATATGTGGGGTACCTCATTTTGTAATGCTTTCTAGTTTCAAAACCATAATCTAAACCTCATTTTGAAGACTGTATATATATTTAATGATGTATACCTATATACTACATGTATTGTTATATTATATAAATACATTCAATAATAATGAAACCCAAATGCACCTAACATATGTAGCCTAATGGTTAGCTTCACTCAGGTGAGACCTGTAACTTCAAGAAAAGTAAAGAGAAAACGTCCTGGTGGAGTTGAACTGTTGACAGCAGTGGCTTTAATTAGGCTTCACTTTAGTTCATGTCATCACCACTGCTCTTTCTGGCTGTATACAGCTCTCTCAGAAGAACTATAGCGAACTGTCTAGCCAGTCTTAAAACCTAAAGTCAACCGTCATTCATTCTTCCCAGAGCCATGGATGTCCAGATTGCATCTGACACATATTTCTGTATTGAGGCTGTCATTATTGATAAGAAAAGTGCTGATTACTTTTTCTTTTATGAGAAAATGCTGCCCTGGTGGAACACCCACTCTTCAGCATACCATAAATGAACTTTCTGAGAAAGAGAGTAGACTTTGTTATCAGAGAGAGAAAAAGACTCAACACACAAAACAATTCATCCAGCACTAACCAATATAGCAATATGAAAATTAGTATTAAGAACTCAAACTTATCACCTTAGCAGCAATAAAAATAGGTTTAAACTCACAAGACTGCCTATTCACCTTCAAATCATACATACTCCCTGAAAAAGGTAAGCGCAAAAACATTTTGATAGTTTTCTCTTTTTTTTTTTCTGCTCTAAGGTGGGTTTTTTTCCTTTACAGCTGATCTTTGTACACTGTTGTGTCAAACAAATCTCAGTCCCTTCTGTAATTATATGTTTCATAACTATTTTTAATTTCATATCTTCACGATATTTTAACTTTCAAATTTTATTTTATTGTGTACATTGGAGTAGTCCAACACTACTATCCAGGGCTAATTAATTACCAATGCTCATTTTACAAGTTTTCAGGAAACTAGGATTTATATTTTTCTGTAACTGAATGTACCATTCAAATACCCTACCTCCCCTTGTTACCAAGCTTTCTTGGCAAAACAGACCTTGCTTTTAACCAAAGGTTTGCATGCCTTTTTATATTGTTTCATTACAAACACAAATAAAAACCTTCTGTCTTAAACTTCTGAAATCTAAACAAATTAAAAAAAAAAAAAACACCAGCACCAAAAAAAACTTTTCTAGGGATTAGATTAGTGGTCTTGTATTATGCAACCATTTGACTGTATGAATGTTGTAAGAGTCTAACTTGAAATCCTGCTGGAGTATTTGGAGTTGAAAACAGAGCCATAAGTCATTGAAAATTTAATTTCCCCTAGATTTACAGTGAAAGCTTAGCTTTGATCTATGACATCTATGTCCCAACAAACTGGCCATTCTTAATGTTATCACACTTCAGACACGTGCTTCCATCACTGAAATATAAGGTATAAAGGATATTTGGATCACCGGTACACGACTACAATAATGAATTAATAAACCGAAAGTGACAGAGAATGCTTTGAAGAATGCAGGTATGACGAACAGACATCAATCAGCCGCCTAAGCCTCTGATTCAGCAAAGCGCTTCGGTCCCAGCCCTAACTTCAAGCAGGCGAGCAGTCCCGCTGCTCCGAGCCCCGCGGGCTGTGCTGGGGGAGCTGGGCGCTGCTCCAAAACCAGGCGCCTGCCGCAGCTTTCTTCCCATTCGGGACAAGTCACAGCCGTGCGGTGGCACGAGCAGCAGCAGACGACCAGGGCACAGCTGGCCCGGAGAGTGGGGGCTTGCGGGGAGGTGCTGAGCGGGTTTCCCGATGCCTTCCAACCCACAGACACCTTGCCCTTGTGAACAACCCGTGGAGCCAAACGGCCGCCCTCCCTCACTGCTCTTCCCTTTTCAAATCTCACAGGGTTTTGTTTGTTTGGGGTTTTTTTGGTGGTTTTGCTGTGCCCATAATAGGCAACTTTAGAAATGAACAGGTACATTGATGAGTCCATCATGGGCGTAGCTAATAGAGCTGCTGCACAGCTCGGACTTGCTCATATATTAAATTCCACAAAGACTATGAAATCGCCCTGTCCTGAACAAGTCACTAGGATAGCTGGAGTTACAAAACAGAAAACAAAGAAACAAAAGTTTTATGTGTCAATATCCAGTTCTGGCGCATTGAAAGCAAGGTTCCTGTATATTAGATATACAAAAATTAGGAAATGTGCAGCAAAATAAGGAATAAAAATTAAGCCTCAGCATATGAATAAAGGAGCGGGGTATAGGAAATTGTATTACAAAAAAATGGAAAAAAAGTGGGAGAAAGAGGAGGAGAGCAAAAGAGAGAGAAGGAAAGAAGGAAGGGAAGGAAGAAAGACCCCCCCACCCCCAGAAGCAACAGAGTTTGAAGCTCCCAATGGAATGGGAAATGCCATTTTGTCTCGTGATTGGGAAGAGCAGATCCACAAAGAACACTGAACCTCGAGTCTTTACTGCCCTGACTGCAAACCTGGTCTTGGACCAGGAGCTGTGACAAGACAGGGCTTTTGCTGACTCCAGTCCAAAGTGTGGCACTCAGCTTACCAACAAAACCACTCATTTCAGGCAAATTCCAGCTATTCCCTCAACTAAGGCCTGCAGCAAGACTTTGAGAGGTGTATTCCTAGTCCTTCAGAAAAGCTCCAGGAAGGCTTTGCCAAAATTACTAGACTTCCACTGCTTCCAACTCAATATTATTTTAGAATAAAGCAGCCTGCTGTAATTTACTTATCTTTTCTTTTCAAATGTCTGGTCTCCATCCCTGCCTGATATATGTAAGACCGTAACTCACTACACCGCTGGCAGACTCCTGACTTCTCATACAGCAAAACTATTTAGCTTAGCCCATGAAGAATCATTAAAAAAAAAATCCTTCAAGCATCACAGTACTTCGAATGAGTCATAAAATCTATTAAATCAACACAACACCAAGAAATTTGAACATCTAAAGTGCAAGTTTTTGCTTTTTCTCAGAAACCAAAGCAATCTAACAGAATAGATGGTAAGCACTAAACACATTTCTCTTCTTTCCTCTCTCTTTCTGAAACTAGGGAAAACACTCAAGAAAATTCCCATGTAAGTATAAATTATCAGATATTGGCAGCAATTGCTCCATTTTTCTGGTCACGCATCTACGTAAGTGAAATCAGTGCAAGAATTTAGCCATTTGAACTGTAGAGTCAAATATAAAACTAGCTTCAAGTTAAGAAATCACCCATAATATTATTGTGAAGGTTCTGTATTACCTCTTTCATAAATTTCATGTTCATGATAACCTAATATAGCTTTGAACTTTGTCTGAAGACTTCAAATTTCCTTTCAAACTTTATATAACATTCTGGTAAACAAAAGTTGTCTTGTCCACCTTTTTCAAATGGCATACCAAAGAATAAAATGATTAAGTACCTCATTTATAAATACCTAAGTACCTAAATGTGGGCAGTCCAAGTTACATCACTTAAAAAGAACTGGGTATTAAAAATTACATCCCCACAATGAAGTACCTTTTAGACTGAGGAAAAGAAAGATATATTGGCTCCTAGACTGTGTGCCAATCACAAGCCAAATTATCTTGTTCAGTGCTATTTTTGTGGGCTTTTTTTTTTTTTTATATATAAAAACAGCTAAAGGAATAATGCTGAATCAAAAATAACACTACCATTTAAAAAGCTCATCTTATTGCCATCACTGAAGCAGCAGGAAATTCAGCTGCTAATGAACACCTCTAACCTTAACTATATTTATGAAAAAAATTTGCTTTGCCTAAGTATAACTATGTCTTGGCTTTGGCTGAGATAGAGTTAATTTTCTTCCTAGTAGCTGGTACAGTGTGTTTTGGATTTAGTGTGAGAATACTGCGGATAACACACTGATGTTTTAGTTGTTGCAAAGTAGCGCTTACCCTAAGTTAAGGATTTTTCAGTTTCCCACACTCTGCCAGCGAAGAGGTGCACAAGAAGCCGGGAGGGAGCATGGCCAGGACAGCTGACCTGAACTAGCCAAAGGGATATTCCATACCCTAGAACGTCATGCTCAGTATAAACTGGGGGGAGTTGGCCGGGAGGGGCGGATCGCTGCTCGGGCATCGCTCAGCGGGTGGTGAGCAATTGCGTTGTGCATCACTTGTCTTTTCTTGGTTCTAATTTCTCTCTTTTTGTTATATTCCTTTTCATGACAATAATTATTATTGTTATTATATTTGTGTTATTATTATTGTTATTATGATATTTTATTTTATTTTAGTTATTAAACTGTTCTTATCTCAATCCACAAGTTTTACTTTCTTTCCTGATTCTCCTCCCCATGCCACTGGGAGAGGGGAGGAGTGAGCAAGCAGTTGTGTGGTGCTTAGTTGCTGGCTGGGGTTAAACCACAACAAACTGAGAGGAAGAAGCAGGCTTACAGTGTAAGAAAAATGACATCTTCAAAAATATTATAACCAAATGATCTAATTCCACAAAAGAAGTTTGTACGAACATATTCTTTGTACTACCTGTAAGAAGACTGAAGCTTATCTGCTTCTATGTGAGCAGAAGGGATTCATGGGTCTGACTGCAGAATTGTAATTAAAGCATTAGTGTAAGATTAGGAAATGATAAAATTTCCACTGAATCTAGACCAGTATATACTATATACTCCAGGAAAAAAAAAAAAGAAACCAAACCTCGGAAAACCTTCTCTCCTGCCTTTCTACAAGCTTACTCTCATTTAAAAGTATAACCAATTATTAAGCCTGCCATAAATCTTCATATTGATCTAAAAATTCATCTTCATTTTAACACTACCAACCATAAATGTTGTATTCTTGAATTTTTCACATTTTTCAGTGACATCTCACATTACTATAGATGCATAAGAATGACTACAAATCATTCTGTAACTCATCTTGTTAGCAGTATGTTCTTCTTGAACCAGCACAAATACTCAAATGAGCCAGCATTGAACAGAAATGTGACCCTCGTGTTCTATCTCTAAAAAAAAAAAATCAATTTACAATCTCCCACATGAACCTCTCTCATTCTGTTTTTGTTTGTCCTTGTTTTCTCCTTATTAAAAGCAAATTGCAAAAGCCACATTTTTGCCACTGATTTAATTTGGTCAATTAATGAAGCATGCATATTTGTTTTAAGAGATAAGATTAAGGGATGTAGTTTTAATAAATTATGTAAGTAGTTGGATAGGAATTGTGTTTCTCTAGAATCTACAGCACGTTCATAGTTTTGCCTGACTTAAATTTGTGGAAGAAGACAGGTATCCACAGTATATAGACAATTGTCTGAGAGGAGAAATAGAATATGAGAAACAGACTATATAATCAAAAGGAAAAATAAAACGTTATACTCTAAATACATGGAGAGTGGTTTGGGTTTGGGTTTGGTTTTTTTTCAGCAAGGTAGCAGAAAAAGGACTTCTATGTGTCTTTACATTCCAACTTAGCTTCAGCTCTCTTCTGCCCTGAAATTCCCAGACAAAACCAGCTCCGTCATAGCCTTTCTCTAATCATAAATGGAAATCTGCAGAAGCTGGCTACAGGCAGCCTTCAGGAATACAATAGCCCAGAGTTGGAACTATCTAAAACCAGCCCTAAAGTAGGAGGTGAGGGAAGATGCTGACAGCCCACCAGCCCAGCAGGCATGTTTCATCCGAGGAAACGCTCCGGAGGTGTCCCTGGGGCAGGAGGTGTCTTGTCTGGCACCTGGAGGTTCGGCGGCACAGACCACGTCTCATTCACAAAGCAAATTGAAGAACCTCATGTCTTTTCTTCATCTTCAATAATTCCTCTTCTTTTTAATTTTTATGCCTTAATTACTTTGGCAACCTCCTTCCTCTGCCCCAGAAGTCAGGGACTGGCTGACCTTGTACACCTCTGTCACTCTTTCTCTGGGTCATTCTAGTTCTTGGTAAACCTAAAGTGCTTTGAACATCTACGCTCTAAGCCACAACCGGGTCTGACACATGTGCAGGAAATACACACTACAAAACCTGCAATTTTCATCAGTGTTTTTTTTCTAATTAAAGATAAACTCCCCAACATGTTATTCACATCCCATCACGTGAGCACTTTCCAAAGCACTGAACTTTTTAAGGAGCTCCAGTATTCTTACGCTTGTACATACGGAACTGTCTTCCAATACACCACTAGAAGTAACTGCCTAAAGGATCCTTTATTGATTTTAGTTAGCCAGGAAAATATTTTCTGTTATGTGTGTGTTTAAATAAAAATTAGCCAAATGAAAAGTAATTTCTATACAGGACTTTATTTGTTAATATTTATAGTTGTATGTATTTGCATAGCGTGATACCATTTTAACTTTTCTGATGCTTTACTACAGAGGCCTGATTTAAAAAAAATAAAGCACCTACTTTTGCCACACATCTGTTCTGCTTGTACTTTTAAAAATGTAAAAAAAAACCCCTAGTCGTCTTCTATTTTAAGGCTATTTCATACAAAGTTTCCCTTTTTTTGGTCTTTCTTCTGGCAGAACACATTCTAAACTGCTGTAGAAAAGTAACTGATTCATCTTTGGGTCATGCACTATTGAAGCAACTATTGACTATGTTTCAAATCCATATTACTCACCTCTTACTGCATAAAGGTGTTCAGTTTTTTAAGTGATTGACAGTGACCTCCTTGAATGACCATGAAGCACTGTACAGAACAGAACTCCGTTTCAAAGGCTCCGTTGCCACTCAAACACATTGTTATTACTTGTGTTAATTTGTGGGAGTTGGTGCCTTTGCAGACTAATGCAGGACAAACAAAATAACTCTGTACTTAACCTTAAAGAAGAACTCAAGATCCCAGACCTTTCAAAAATTGTCTAGATGACTCTGGTGATGCTGTATAACAAATTAAATCTTCAAGTTACAAGCTGGGCTAAGTTAAAGGAAGCCGGGAAGTGAAGAAGTATCACTTCATCATACACCTTTCTAATCACAAACATGTGAAAAGCCTCACTCCCTCATTGGCAACTTCAGAGTATGTTCCCAAAGTATGGTAATTGCCAAAGTGTAAAGCCTACCTGAAAACACAGCTAAAGTAATTGAGACCTTGACTGCATTTGCCCAGTGCCCAGCCTAAACTGTTACATGACTGTGGTATGAAAACGAACCAAGCACAGGTAATTGCTATGGAGGGGCTTAGCCCAAAGCTCTGGGCTACACCTGACCTGCTCTAATGATTAGGTACGCACAGAAAAGAAACAGAGAAGCACAGATGAACTCCCAACAAATTTGTGCCCAGGTAACACATTTGGAGCAGGAAACCAGGCAGTGATAGTAACACAGGTAACAATGTCCAGATGGCTTTAGCTATGGAGAAATTAAAAGAAATTGGCCTGAGGTGATGTGACCAATGAAGCCATTGGTGGCTTATACCAACCAGCTATGTTAGAAAGCAATAAACAGCGAAAAAAAAATAGCCCCTCACGGAGAACATCCTTGCACAGAAATCCCATTCTACTTACAAATATGTTTTACATTATATGCCATGAAGCAGTGTGGTTCTGTCCCTGTGGCTACCTCACCCATGACAACTAATCTAAAATATTCGGTTCTGTAAGCCCCCATCACCTCCTGTGGTTTAGTTCTCCACTAGGATCCCAGGGTTAGCTGGCCAGTACCATGCCCAGAGCCCCTCCATGTTGTGCCTAGGAGAAGAACAGAGACGCACATGGTCATTTTTTGCAGCCTTCCATCAAGCAATGTCTAGCCCAGAACAGATCCTGAGCTTTCCAAGGTTTCCACTGCACCTTGGAAAAGCAGCCACCTAGGTACCAGCACTGCCAAAAACCTGTGACTGGTGTGTTTCAGTACTCATAAATCAAATAATTCTTACAATTCAAACAATCCAGACCAGCCTCTCCCAGCCGTGCTTGTTTGAAAGACCTTGTACCCAGAGAACAAACTCCCTTGATGCATCAGTCTTTGCACTGTGCACCTCTTTCCCTATCCCAGTGTAGCTCAGGCTGTTAAGAATGCTAATTAAGCTCCTACTGACTGATAACATCTGCATGACACTATTTTTACAGTATTATACAAATATTTAAAATATTTTGACAGACTGTGTTCTGAGAACACTTAACTGACTATCAAATGACTAAATCACAGGAGTTCTTTAGGTGACGTTACAGCTGATATGCTCTATGTAGCTCAGGCACATGCTCAAATACAATAAATGGCATTTATAGTTTGTAAAATTATGAAGATGGCATTAAGACATTCAGTATAAATCAATGTTTCACTGTTTTGGGAGGATGAAACTTTGTAGCATTATTGCTTTTGGTGTTTTCCTCATTTCTGTCTGAAAACACAGGCATATAAATCTGAATTTGTTAGTAGGTACTATAAAAAGCCAGCAGCAGGTAAAAAATACCACTTGCCTCCCAGCTTACAAGAGATAGGATATATTGTTTTATCTATTTACCACAGTAAGGTACAAGAAAAGGTACATTATTGACCTTTCTCCCTTTTGATCTTTCTCTAAATTATTGAAACACTTAACACCGAATGTTTTGTTGCCGTTGTAGAAAATAAACCAAACAGAAACTGAAAAGTCAGCCCAGCCACAGAGGTCTGTTCTCCCATCCATGTATGCATATACCCTCTATTAGCATTAATGAGAATTATCCATACATATGGATGAGAGATCAGACCCCTTAATTTGTTTAGATGAGACCAATTTTAATCAGCGTGAGCTAATGCATAATTTTGTAGTACGCTTGTGTGGTTGGTGAGTCAACACGTTTGAGGTTTTCACTTTATATTCCGGGACCGCCTGTGTAGGCTGAGAATTTTCAAACAGAAGAATGTCAAAATATTAGTCAGGAATATTATTCTCAGGGTGCTTGTCCCCTGGTGAGGAGAATAGGGGCCATAGTGACACTGAGTGACCTCGCAAAAGCAAACCAGGACAGGGAGTGACTGGTGAACGCCAGAAGCATGATTTTGCATTGAATCCCTATCATTAAAAAGAAGTCCTACAGCCGCCACTGAGGTCTGTTGTAATAAATCGTTGCTCTTGTTTATTAAACACAGGTCAGTAAACTTATACTCCTAGTGAAGCTTCAAAATTTGCATTACCTCCTAACCTCACAGCAACCTCACACCAAGCTCAGTAAACATGTTTATTCAAACACAACAAGCATCAAGAAAAATTATTTAAATGCATTACACAAATCAAACCAGAACGCACCATACAGACCTGCTCAGGGAAAAACTTATGATACTCTGACCTCCGTTTGAAAATTAGTTTCAGTCTCAAAAACAAAACTCCACTTTTATGTCAGATACGCTATCTTTCCACTGCTTCATTTTCTACTGGTAATTATTTTCCTAACTCACTTCCATCAATTTCACTCCACAGAGATCAGACTTCTTTTTGAGATGCATAACTGTGAAGACATTGCCCATTTCCACAAATAAAAAGAACACACAGACAGATACATGTAGAAACTTTTTTTTCCCCGAGAAAATCTTAAGACATCTCCCGAAACTGAAGACACATATCTGCAGGTAAAGGACAAGAATTTGCACCTGTAAAAATGTATCTATAAAACAGACCAACAGTGCAGACCTATTTGGAAGATGATGATCCATAGCTGCGATTGGGCCTTTTTCTTAGCATTTCCTCCAAGGTTTCACATTATTGGATGTTCAAACCATCTCTTTAACAAATGTAACGTTTAGATTTTAAAACAGCTTTTGGCTATTCTCTTGTGCTTTCTGAGGTTCTCTGTAAAGCCATGAGTAACTTGCACAGATCATCTTAAAGGTCTGTGTAACCTTGCACTACACCCCACAATTAGCCAGTCTGAAACATACACAGGCAACTAAAAATACATAAAAAGTTTAAAGAGTTTTAAAAATATCCTCGTGTTACAGTTTTTCTGCCTCGTTCCCACAAAGAACAAAGAGCTTTTCCTACTGAATCCTGCAGGAGGCCAGCAGGATCTAACCAGTACTGACACAGATACATAATGCTTCATTTTCAAGAGATGACGTTTTTAGCCCACTGAGTGATGGAAAAATGAGCCGTCCCCCCAGAAAGCTGGATTCTTCCATCCCACTGTGTCACATCACTCTCAATATCTCAGTAGGGAAGGGGTGAGAGAGAGAAATGGTATAAATACGCATGTAGGCAGACGCTCTATGCTGTGTACGTATAAAAAGCCACATGCTTGGAGATTTGCAATTTAAGATGCAGTCTTAGGAGAATTTATGAAAGGAATCATGAGCATGTGGCAAAAGGCACATTATAAAGGCAAGTAACACATGGATTTCACAGGAGGGTGCATTTTCTTCTTGTATATACACACCTTCATTCATTCATTCATTCATTCCAAATGTACTATTCCACCAAAATCATAATAAGCAAGAGAAGAAAGAGGAGTACTGAGGTGGCTTTTTCATCCTGGTAAAGACTGTATGTTTTTTAAGGCAGACAACACATTACACCACTGATTTCTTCACGTGAAAATATTTTTTGTAAAGTCAATACTGAGGTTCACATTAAAGCTTAAATAAAAGTAATAAGAGAAATTCCTCTGAGGTACCTGTTTGGACTAACTTGTTTAAAAACATGTTGCAGAGTGTGGATAGAGAAGAGAACAACTGAATAGCGGAGTTAAGTATTTGCATCAGAGATGACACTTGGTAAATTATGAGGACATTATTATTATTACAGATGTTTTCCACAATTTACAAAAGTATTAAAATAACAGATTGTTATAGGAGTTTTCTAAGTGAATCATATTTTACTGCTACCTAAATTCACGTAGTATTTACAAGATAAGAACTTATTTACATGAGTCTGAGAGACAAACAAGCTGTAGTGTGTAGTTACTAAAAGGACTCCATAGTTTATCTTAACTGGGGATAAAGAACTCAAATTGTCAAATCTTAACAAACTGATCCCAGTTGGACGTCATCTTATATATTTGGGAAGTTAAATAAACTCTATCTCTGATAATCGTCAAATAAAATCTATGCACAAATAAATTACTCACATGGTCTCAAAGTAATTTCTAATATGGTTTTAGTCCCTTCCCAAGGCCAATCTGTGTCCCAGGTCCAATTCAGCACATCTGCACAACATCCCAGCAACCTTCCAGAGCCAGAAGTGGAGTAGCCAAGATATATACTTTGTTGTATCTAAGCTGTATCTTCAAATTGTATCGATTTACATAGTACCTCTGGACTCAGTGAGAGGAATCTCATAATGCTTAGTTCTCTAGACAATTAAAACAGAGCTCCAATAAAACATACCAAGATTAAACTTCTTTGGAGTGAAAAGCTCACTGCCAGCAATAACTCCTAAATTAACTAGCCTAATCTTTCTAGTACCTCAGTAATTCACAGGGCTGGACTCCATCATCTTTTAGTTGAGTTACTAGAGGATTTAGCACTACTGAAAGGTAAAAACAAGCTCCTATTCTGTTCTGCAGAAATAGAGGCAGAGAAAAATAACCAAGAGAACTTTCAGTGTTTACTGACCAAGTGTGTAATCACAGATCTATTAAGTAGAAAGTTCTATACACAGACCTGTGTGTTTTCTTTCCAGTGTGCTCCTGTATTATGTAGAACTGTTAAAGAGAGAGAGATGTTGCTAAAACTCCCTTCCCCAGCATTGTATATTTGCTATAGAATAAATCTAAAAGATGGTGCTCTATTGTAGAGGGGGCAATTTGAATGGAATCCAATTGTTATTGCTAAAAAAAAAATAAAAAAATAAAAAAACCTGTCCCTTTCTGGACAGCTTGGTTTGGATTGTGCTCTATTGCTTCAAATAAAGTACAAAGTATTTTTCCTTTTCATACCTTTAAAAAGTTACTGTCAAGAAGGTCTTCATCTGGTCAGTAAATTATTTTTTCTAAATCTTCAAGAACCTTTTCAGGGCGTATCCACTTTTTTGTGAATTCCTATTGTAACGAAGACTTTAAAAAAATATTTTTACAAAAAAAAAAAACATGGGTAATAATCCACAGAATTTTACTTATAGCTTCATTTCCATCTGTTTTATTTACACAACTCTGTAAATGATTTAGGGTTGTGACCATCCCTCTGTAATTTAATTTAGCCATAACTGCATAAAAATTATTAAGTCAATAAAAGTAGCACAGTTACCTGATGAAAATAAAAATACATTTAAAAAAAAAAAATCAATCAAAAAAGTGTAAAAAGTTATTTTGGTTACAATCCAAGTGTATAGATATATCTTAAAATTAACAAGCAATCCAATGGCAGAAACCTAATGAGAAAAAAATATTCACTGAGCAGAAAACATACAACATCAAAAAAGTTCATAAACATTGCAGCCTCTCCACAGAGAATTCACGTCAGGGCAAAACTAATAATTATATTTTTGTAAATTCTGTGAAGAGACTTATTCCTTTCCCATCAATTTCTATAAATGCCTTAATCACCATGGCTTAAGTAGATCAATGAAATATTCTCACACACGGAAAGAATCGACTGAGCAGCTCTCATAGCTGATGCAAAGGAAACACATCCCACACAACTTTCTATCTATCCACCTATCACCACGTGAAAAACTTTATCTGTATGTGTAAACTAAGTCAAAATTAAGGACTTTGCCTTCAGGAAGCTGGAAGCACCTCTACAGAATCAATGTCTAATGAGGTTTAAAGGAGAGCACGAGGGCCTGGGAAAGCCTGGGGTCGCAGAGCCACCATCACATAGCACAGAGCCGCAACAGCACCTGCCAGCGACATCCACAGTCATTTCATCAAGAACCTTACTCAGCTCCTTCTCTCTTTCTCAGTCTCATCAAGAAGAAAGAACATCGGTACTGATGGAAATGATTAGGATGACAGAAAGTTTCTGTTACATCAAAATAAGGGAACATTGTGGGATTTCAAGTTTGGCAGGTCTAAAATTCAGAAAAAGACTTAAAGGTGAGTAGTAGAAAGGAGTATGAATTTGTACCTTGATTACTTCAATTTATCTATTTTGATGACTGCTAATTTAATTTATAGAATTTTACACAAAATTAGTGGAGAAAGAATGCTAGATTATTTGCCCGTTTTATTCATACAGAATTTGTTTCTTTTTCATTATGAAAGGGGGAACCATGAGCTGTAACTACTGTCTTCTCCCTCTTCAATGACACATTTGCAATTATTCCCTCTCTGTGTTGTTCAAGTGGTTAACAACTGAGATATACTTCAGTTCTTCCTAGTTGCTGCATTAGCGGTTAGAGAACCAGTTAGGACTGCCTAAGGGTCAATCCACCTCACAGGGAAGTCAATAAGAAAACTCTGATTCGCATTACTGGGACTTGAATTAGTCCTAAATACACAGAAGAAAATCCAGCTGGTAGTATAGTTCTTATGTTCAGTTTACAATTCAAACAGAATCCTTATGAGCATGGGCAAGTTAGAACTAGCAATAGGAATTCTCTGTAATTTATTCTGAAGGTAAAGTTACTCTAAGCAAGTAGGAGGAGAAGCTAGAAACTGAAGCGATACTTTGAATAATGAGGACTTGTATTAATAGCAACACAGAGAAAGTTATGGCCAGCTATTACCACAAGCATTATATACACCATTTGATTTGCAGTATCAGTAAATTATTTCTTTAAGTTGCAAAAATGAATTTTTATAGGAGCTGTGGAATAAACAGATTTTTTCATTTTTTATAAGATTCCTTGAAAGAAGGGCAAAAAGGTCTCTTGCAATAACAGCTTCACATAATGAAATCAAGTTATTAAAGTTAGTGCACATACAGTAGTGCATGTAGGAGGGAGAGTCTTGACTTCATGTATAGAAAGTTACAATAGTATAAAAACAACCATCAGTGTCCTTCATACTATGTTCAGAGCAACTGTTATCCTTGATTTTTGTACAGGCAAGAATAGTGCCTGCTTCCTCATGTCTTCTAGAATATATTGTGTCTCAGAGAGAATAAGCACCATAATTTTCTTCTTCTGCGAAACTGAGTTGATGCTATATCATGTCTGACTTGTTCCTGTCCTGAAGGAGACTGGAGAAAAAATCCAACTCACCAAAACAAAACTCTAAAGAGAATCTTTGCTGGGGTATGGCATACAGCGTGACTGGTCTGTATTGTCTTCATCCCAGCCTACTGGGTAAATCACTACCTGACCTCTAAGTTTTCTGTTCACCTTCTATATTTTACTAGAGGTTATGTAAGAATTACACGGCTACTGAACTTTAGTGCAGGACACTATAAAATCAGTTCCTTCTTAGTGATCACACATTGTAGAAGTTGAAGGTAATTGACATAAAAGAGTCTACGCTGATTAACAAAGCAGCATATTGCTCTGCCATGGTTAGCATCATTTTGTTTTTCCCTGAAAAGCGATATTTTACATTAAAAGCTTCATGCTGTCTTTAACACACCATGCTTTCTGCATCAGTGTGCTGATGACTCAAGGTTATTAGTGGAAAAATCCAACTACAGAGCAATACAAGACAATTGTCAGAAACAAAAAGCACACACAGCCTCCCGATACCTTTACATTTTCAGGAATCCACACCCATTTTCTTACGTTTGCTTTTGCTTCAAAGGAGTGATTGTGACATTGATGAACATAATATTGAGTGAGATGTTGTCAAGATATACTACAAAGACAGCTCCTCCTGTGTTCTTAAGACTTGGTTCTGTTTTCTTTCCCTTTTGAAAAATCAGAGTATTAGATCTCGATCCAGTACCACTGAAAACAATATGACAGATGTTTCACTGGATCGAGATCTGATATTCTTTTTTTTTCAGTGCAATGTAAAATTGAATAGTTGCTCTAAAGTCAGCGGAGTTGATAAAACTTATGTAAGGAATTGTCCTGGCAAATGTGTCATTGACCTCAGTGTGAATAGCTTTTAGTGATGAGATACAAACAACAAGTCTAGACACCTAGGCATGTGACCTTTTATAATTTCTTTCATTTACATGACAACAGCAATTCAACCTGAAGTAGCAGAAAATGCCGATGCGATTCTATCAGACAGATACTGCCAGTATCTGTTCTTATGGGAACTAATAACATCCTGGAATAACCTCACTGAAGTCACTTGATTTAGTTGGTGTGTTTAAGACATGATATACTGTATTTACTTGAGAGAAGGCTTTACATGCTGCATGCAGTTTCAAGGTGCACCTTCAAACTGCAACTGCTAGTGTGATCTAAGTGGTCTTCATAGAGAAAGTCTTGAAAGAAATGACAATTTGAACATAACAGAGTAAAATGATGAGGGAGCAGTCCTTTGGTTTTGGAACAAACGATTTAAAGAAATACCATCTTACTTACATGAGGTAGTCAGATTAAATGCTCTGTCTACTCTATTTTACCTCCTTTGTTTTAGGTGAGTATCAGTCTTTCATTGCAAAGAAAAATGTAAAATATTTCATACACATTGAACATAAGGTGTTTGATTTTGAGACAAGCTCTAACTTGGAACACTTTTTACCCACAAATGTGGTAGCGTTATCTATGTACAAGTATACGTCCCAGCAAGTTGTACAGGGCAGGGGGTTAGATAAAGAGTTATTCTAGCCTGGTTTACGTGCAACTGAGGCTTTACCATCATTCTAGTATGTAGGATGGAACAGCAGCAAAGGAAACATTACCTCCCTTTGTGATCAGAGGAGCACGGGTTTGCTTCTTTCAGGCCCCGAGAGAGAGCTTCAGAAAAGATGAACTAGTCCTACAGACACTCTATAGCCAGTCACCTGCATGATTGTGGATTAGGCATTTAAAAAATTTGTTCTTATCATAAGCAAATGTCAAGTCAGCTTCAAAAAAATCATTGCTACTCACCTTTATTGTGCTTCCTGCATTAGCAAAGGATAGGAAATGAACAAAAAAATTGCATTATTTCTAGCACTTATTGCCTGAATACTTCCACTATTTTAAAGGTGCCTGCAGACCCAATAAATGAGAATCAGCTCTCAGACATAACTTATAATCATTATTCTAACATCACAGCAACAGCTTCCACTCTCCTTTAATTCTGTGCAGTCAAGGGAGTTAAAAAAAAAGAGAGGGGAAATATTTCCTTTACGTACTGATAAACTGAAATATTTACTTTCAAAATCATTCATGACGAGCCCTTAGTAAAGATCTGCAGCCTGATCATCTGACGTTCAGTTGCTGTTTACCTTTATGGGGTGACTGTGAACACCATTTCTCAGGTGCCGTTTCCCTGCATTCAGGAGTCCATTTTGACCCCCAAAGCATTAACCCAGCCAGCTTGCATTTCTTCCCGTACTGTCATGTAAGATGTGCTCCACACAAAATAAGGAACATCGACCTTGAAAGGAAAGGAGGGGGGGGGGAATAATAAATCCCGCAACCAAACCCATTCAACAGCCCAGACCAAGATCTAAGCTCTGTCAAAATGATTTCTTATTCCATTTTACTGAAGCAGTGCCATGCTTTATCACTTCTGAGTTCATGTCTTACAGCTGAGGCAGCCCACTTGAATTGGTAAGTTGTTTAGTTAAAGTATACACGTGCTATTCGCATTGTCACTATGATTTAAAAGGAAAGAACATTTTGCAGGTGAAATACAGCCGCAACTGCGACAAGAAGCTGAAATCCAAAACACTAAAGCACATGTAACTAATTGCTGTGTGTCTCACCGTGCTCCTTCTCTTCCCCGTTCACAGAACTACTATAGACAGCCTCGCGACACTTGCTGACTCAGTGGTGGAGGTGGCAGCTTTAGATCGTCAGGAGCTTCTGCTGAAGTCTCACAGTCCTAAGTATAATTGGTCAGGTAATCTTAGCTAAACTTAATGTACCGCTACTGTCTGTATCGTTACATCACCGCACGCACACTTATACACAAACTGCAATATAGGGCGCAGAAATGCTGAATTTGCCTTGTGACTATGAAATGTGCAGATGTTGAAACACCTCAATAAATTGTGACCATAAAAAAGGTGCTTTCCGAGTCACCAAAGTCCTCAGTTTACAACCATTAAAGTTTACACTTCATTACACCTGCTCAGAAGTAGCTGTGTTTATTTATAGATATTTTTATAGAGGTGGGTTGAGTTGCTTAGCTTCTTCGGTCCAGTCAGGGCGCTGCTTTAATAGGATAGATCAAGTATTGCCATACAGGCACAGACAAATTTTTTTAAAGCAAAAGGCTCTGTATTAAAGTGCAAACCATACCTAAAAACGGCTATTTGCTCAAACAGCAAGGAAATCAAAGGCTTCCTCTTCTTCTAATACACAAATAAGGAAACCCAGATCCAGAATGCTTGAAATGCCCCGTAACTCTGTTTAATTTTATTTTAATGTAATTGAAAATTCTTGTGAAGGCAATGTTGAAAGTTGAGCTCATTTTCTATTATACTGCAGTACAGTACCAAACTCCATGCATTTCATGTAAATTAACAACATTATCAGACTACAATGAATCTAAACACTCCTCCATCTGTACTTTGTGAAATGTGAATAAATAAAAACTTGAAAGTAATGCAAATGAAGTCACTGACAAAAGATCCATAAAATTCAGAACTAGGCCAAAAGTGAATGCATTAGTGTTCAATGTAATTCTGTCTTAGGTTTTAATGTTCACCTTCTTCTTTTGTTCTTGCTGCCAATTGATTATCTTTCAGTAAAGTTTACATGTTACCATTAAATGTTAATAATGCATAAATATTAAACACACCATTGTAAAGTTAGCAACACTATTAATATCCTCAATCTCTGTAGGGGATAGTAGAAATTACTAAAATCGGTATCAATAGTCAGAATCATAAAAATCCTGTTTTTCTGGAATTGATACCAATAAGCAGTGGACAAGGTACAACTGATATTTAATACAGCCATCTCTCCCTACAGACCTGTAGAGAATGGGGAAACTGGTGTTAGGAAAGAAAAGCCAACACTTTTAAAATAAGAGATTCCTCTTAATCTTTCACTATTTTCTATCCTTTTGTCTGTATCTAATACTTATAAAATGCTCTAAACACCTTATTGCATATTCTGAACAGCTTAGTAATATTTTGTTCTCTAGTTTGCTCACGAAAAAAAAACCCCAAACCAACCCTGTGCAGCACTGACAGGCAGAAATGTCACTGCCAGATTCCCCACCGCAGATCCCTGTCAGGCAGGGCATTGCTAAAAGAGCAGGCAAAGGCTTATGTACGTAGTCGCTCTAGATTTCAGTCCCACTAGGTGACAACAGCTAGCTAAAGTATACATGTGCGATAAGCTGTACACTCCCCCAAGTGTGCTAAATCATTGTGTTGGCTCAAATTTGTTTTTTAAGAGCTGTGTTGACTTCACAGCTGGTGAGTTGACACTTTCCATCACTCCACCACTTGGCAACAGATGCCTCTTACTTATGCACAGATGCTGAGTATCCACCCAACCCTAGCATTAGCCTTGTGTTTTGAACTAATTGGGCCAACACAGTTGTAATTAAGATTTGAATAATTAGAAAACTAACATGATTACTTTCACAATTAATCCTTATATTGTAGCATTACATTCTCTTTTGGACTATCCTGCATAGCTCTCATTTCTTTGGGTCCTGTGAATGCATCAGTCTTCTAAACAGTGGAATAAAAACCTATTTGCAGATAATATTAATGACATTTTAAAGGGCCAGTTTCATGCCGATTTTAAAGATTTACAATGTATGATTGGACTCATATTGTCTTTCATTCCATTTGCCCATTATGTGGATCCCTTTACAACAAGCACACAGGAAGAAAAACCGTACACAAGGAGGAACAAGATTTTTAAAAACAGTATGTGAATATATGTGGATCAGGTGTAATATACAAGATTTTTAAGATAAGCTGATCTGACACATCCTGTTTTATTCCTTTGACTTGGTGTCTGTTTTAAAATGATGGGTGCTGGGGAGTAACTGTTAAGCAAAGGAACTGTAGCTGAGGGGAAAGGAAGGGTCTCTTTCAAGTGGGGAGTCTGTCCTGGGGAAATAGCAACTGGAGTACTTGCAAAGAACAGCAGATAGCCAGATTTTAGAGAGGACATAATTAAGAGAAGAAACAGTAGGAAATAAACAATTAAAAATTGAATGTGATTAGGAAGTGTCCGCTCAAAGCATGAAGGGTGTATCGCTTTCATCATCCAAAGTATGTAAGAAGTGGATGAATATGTAAACATCTCATGCTTTGGGTATTAAACTAATTTTAAACAATGTCAAGATTTATCGGACAGTAATATGCAAAATTAAGGTGTTCATGTATGTGTCTGCTCACAGAAATGCCACTTTTCTTCTCAGATGCACTTACTAACATATACACGCAATAGGAACTCTCTTATCTGCCAGTAAAAACCACCACAAGTTAAATTTTCACTCTTTGGCATTAGAAAGACTGAGAACAATAGAGAAGAAACATTAATAAGAAACATAATTTAGAAAATGTATATTCTCTTTATAGGAAGTAAAGGCTGAGTCTTTTTTTTTTTTTTTTGCATTGTAGATAACCTACATGGTTCTTGGCACAGTGCAGGAAGCCTGGTATTTCTGAGTTAGAGATCACTCTTAAGGTAAGAATATCGTTTCATATGATATCTTTAAGAAATAGACAGCTGTAATCTCAATTGTGTGTTAGAAAAAAACAAGGAAAACATTAAATACCTATCTGCAGTTGTAATAAAGTGCATCCAGTTATGGGGAGGAGGGGGAATTTGTTGCAGACAGACTCTCTTGAACTAAAGATTTATGTTTGCTAGTCTCCTCCAGGTGTTTAAACCATATTATTTGCACAGATATCTAAACTTGCTTTAAAGGGCATTTCAGGAAAATATTTATCAGGGAAAGCAAAGAAACAGGAACAGGGAAGGAGAAGTGCTTCACAAACAGGTTCAAAGGAGAATATTAAATGTTAAATGGCAGCAGCCAGTAGCAGCTCAGCCCCCCCTGAGACAGCAGCAGTTCAGTTCCCCTGAGGCAGGGGAATGAGAAAAGGCTGTAATTACTGGCTACCATTGTTAGTGAAAATAAATATACTGCTTCCATATTCAAGAAGAAATATAGCCTCAATCCCTCTTCATCCACCAATTCCTTAATCCAAACTCCAAATGCTTCTGTTTATGGCTGTGATAATCTCCCAGATTAGTATCTGACATTAGGGCAATTTGTGATGACAAGCCAATCTCTTGTAAAAGTTTAAGTTAGGTGTGGTTGAGACAGCGACTCATTATTTCCTCAGGCACAGAAAAGGGAAGGTGATGATAAGAAGCTGTGGAGGGAAAGACGACTCCCACAAAGCAGTTACACTAGCCCCCTACCCTGGGTTTGCTAAGTGGGGACAAAACGAAAGAAGGGAAACAATCTCTTGACCTTTATGTTGGGCAGATGGAGCCCTTGCCAGATGTAGGGAAGAGAAACCTCTCTGCGGGCTACGTGGGGGGAAAAGGAGACAAACCAAGTTAAATACTAAATGGCAAGGGAGTATCCGCAGAGAACGAAAACCGTTTCAGTACTGATAAACATCAGTTTCTCCGAGAGAAAAAGCTCAACAAGTGCTGATAGCATCACACCAGTAATCACATCCTCACCGAGTCTCAAACGGTCAGAGCTGCTGTACTGTCCAGCACATGGCACTTCTTTGGCTTAATGACCACTCAAAGGAGGAATTTGTCCATTACTCAACATCGTGGTCACTGAATGACACTTCAACCCCAGACATAACAGTACAGTAGAAATCAAGATGTAATACTCTGAGACTTCAGCTTTGTTTAGACAGTCTGTAAAAACTTCAAAGCTCTCATGAGTGCTTACCAAACCTACCTGCTCAGTTAGATTTTCTAATTCTATCAATCGTATCCAGGGTACCTCACAGCCATACCCTGATCCAGCTCCTGCTGAAGTCAGAGAAGGTTAAATTGATTCTTCATCCAGGTTTGACTGATCGCAATTCTTTGTTGCCTTTTCCGTAAAACAGATTTTGCTAGTTACTACTGTTGCTCTAGGTTTTTTTAACTGTGAGGCAATATACTGAGCAGACTCCACAACTGCTTTCCATTGTGTGGCTGGTAAACATTAAATCCATTTTAATGAAATTAAAGCTAGGTTATAGCTTTACTGCAGTAGGGCTGCTTTCACAATACCGTCCATAAAACATAGTGTATTGACTCAAAGAGGGATGAATAAGATTACGTGATTATAAATGTCTTGTCAATGATTATCAAATAACATTTGGTTTCACAGAGAGCTTGAGAATTTTTACAATTTTAGAATATCAAATTTCAACATACATGTGATTATATTCTCATATAGAATTATAAAGTTATACTTCAAAAGATTGCTTAGAATTAGTTTCCCTTCCTGTGGCTGTGTTTTGCTTCCATATCTGAGCTATACATTTTTGCATAATAAAGAAAATAAGTATTAATATTTTCATTTGTATTCCTACTTATTTTCAGAATAAAAATAAAGATTTAACAATGTTTTTAAAGTAATTACAGGGAAAAAAACCCTTAATATTGGAAAAGCCCAATGCCTCGTTAAATATCTGCAAAGAAACTGAAAACTAGAACAATAATTTTGATTACTAACACTTTTTTTTTTTTGACAGGAGATATTTCTCTATTTTCTTGTATTATGTTTTGCCTTATATCCTATTCACAACATTTATCTTGGCATTATGGTGCTCTCTGCCTTTTCAAATGTTTGCCTTCAGGGGTATTGATACCACTAAAGAACATTATATTTGGTAGATCTGCATTAAAAATCACTTCTTTTTCCTGACAAGCTATTTAAAACATCACATTTATGCCTTACGAATTGCACTTTAAAAAATATATCTATATATCCCATGAAACCCAGACCCATGTGACGCAAGTTTGTTTCTTTGAGAGAAGTGCAATTCCTGTTTGGGGACATTATTGCTAAAGACGCATGAAGGAGACATTTTCCAATACAAATACTATTGTTTATTTTACTGGGGAGGGGGGAAATATCCTATCAGAATATTTAGAAGAATGACTCCTAAAGTGGCTAGTTTAACTATGGATATCGGTAATATCAGACCATTATTCTTCAAAATTGAAATATGAAAACAAGAGCAGGAAAACCATACAACACCAACAGATATGACCTTCAGCACTTGTATGCTTTATAATTTTAGATGGGACAAGACCTCTTGTTCTGTTTCCTTAATTCATCATTTTTGCACAAGACATATGGACACAAAGTCAGAGGCAGAGAGTCAAAGGATGATATATGCTAAAGTATGCTTTGAAATGATAATAAACTATTTCTCCACCATGGTATCTGTCCAAAGAAAACCTAAAGAACAGCTGGTAGAAAGGGAAACGCCTGGTGCACCTAAACATTGCATTTGAAAATTTTTAGGTAGCTCAGTTTATGTTTTGCCTGGTACAGCCTGCACTGATAGAAACAACTGAGGCAGGCGGCATGCTAACCAGCTCCACCTGTTCTTTATCAAATAAGTAAGACTATCAAGTTAGATTTATTAAATCTCAGCTCTTAGTTAAAATCATCATCCATCACTAGGCATCTGAACAACATGAACCCAGTTCTTACCTAGACTAGGCAGAAGACATGCATATATTTAGAAAGAGTTGTGAGAACTTCCATTCAAGAGAAAAGTAAAACATAGCATCTTGCCATTTTTACCTGAACTAGCATCTCTAGGCGTGTATCGCCACCAGACAATGAGAAATCAATGGTAATTCTGGATGTTCAGCATCCCCCTTCCAACCCCTCTACAGAACTGTAACAGCAACATTTAGAAAGATAGTTAAGTGTGTGAGTTTTCTATTTAAAATATTCATGCTCATTGATCACAAATAGGGCAAAAAAATGTCATACAGTTATTGCAGAAAAAGTGAGTTGATTAAAAAAGAGTGACCTTTAGAAAACATTTGCAAAAAATGCCCATTGTTTGTTGGAAGATAATGCTCCAGGGAGTTCCAGGCAGAGTCAAAAAAAAAATCTAACCAAATAAACGAACCAACCCACCCAGTTTAAATAACGAACTTAGAGAAAAATACTTGGGGGGTGGGTGTTTCTAATATTTCCTGTGTTGGGTGGTTTTTAACTTTACCTATTAAAAACATCCAGATGCTTGCTCTGATGTCTCTGCTCCATTCTGCCATACATAGTATCTCCTCTACACCCAGCCTAGGATTACTCACATTCTTGGATGCTGGAACTCAAATATGTCCTTGACTGACACATTTTGGCTCTCAGAGTGAGAAAGAGTGACAGGTAATTGCTGTGTGCTACATCTGATGGGTAATTCAGAGTGGGATTGAAGTCCATTGATGGACCTGAATTTAGTTGCTTACATGTTCTGTGCACCAGACAAAGGACATTTCCATTCCAAACAATAATAAAAGGGGGGGAGGAGGAGGAGATGAGGAGACGTGAGGACAAATGCAGAAGAAAGTGATGGTGCCTGAAAATTTCAAACTATTTATGTGCAGTGAGGACCAAAAATTGGGATAGAAGTCTTTACATTGAATCAGAAAACCATCAGAGAGAAGTGATACTCTTCAAAAAGCATTTTAATTAGCAAGTTCATTTGAGTGTTTTCCTTACCAGCACTTACCTTCTCAACATCACCTCTTAATCGCTGTATTTATTCTGACATACGCACTCTTTCAGGCAGAAACCAGCTATATCACATTTTATCTCTCTATTTATTTGACATATGTGCTCCTTCAAGTAGCAGTTCAGAGGTAGCAGGGCCAAATCACCAAAAGATCTGTTTTATAGAAAACCTGAGTCCCACTGTCTAGGAGGTCAGATTAAAAAAAAATATATATATATTTAAAGGTGAGAATATGAAACACAGCTGTATCCTGAGAGGATTGCTCATCACACCGTGACAGAAAAAGGGGGATCTGTATTGAAAGGCACGGGGCTTCTTTTTTTTCTTTGGTCTTCTGCCAAAGCATATCAGGACTTCTGTAACATCTGTTACATGAGTTACAGTGAGGTAGATCTACACTAGATTCGTTTACTTATGCCCTAAATTATTACTGTTTACCCAGAAAAGGAATAAGAAGTGTTACTTGTGACAGGGAATGCAATGAATTTATATTCCATTTACCATTTTCAAGACATATAGTTAAATATTTAAAATTACGGTAAACAAGTACCAAGATTACTATTAATATTTTAGGGAGAAATGAAAAGACAGTTAACAAACCAAAGATACAAGTTTCCTAACTGGAAATGAAATGGCTTTTCATTTGGTTGTATAATTAATACTCTAGTTTAATGATTGAAATATTACTTGAACTTGAAGAGTTTTTACAGAAAGCTCGTTGCAACTAAATTTGAGTGAACTCAGATTTGGCAGAATGGCTTAAGCAAATGTCTAGCAAAAGTATTGAGTAGAAGTCTGTTCAGACTGTCCAAGACAATGGAAATCTAGTCAAGAAATAGTAGTTTTTAGCTTTTCTTCATGCTACAAATATTCTTAGAAAACTGTCATTAAATTGTACTATCTGGTATATTTGTTCGATTTAACAATATTGTTTTTATTTGCAGTATTTTCTTAAATAGGAAAAATTAACCATGGGATGGAGCTTTTTTTTTTTTCCTTTTAGATTATATATTGAACTAAATATAAACCAGATACATGAAAGCGTGTAACATGCACACTCAGAGTCAGTATGCCTGAGGACAGAATGCCAAGAAGGTTATTCTTAATAAATGTACTATGTGATCTTCATATAGGCTTTTAAGAGAGTTGCTTAAACTGCCATCTCAACTCCATATACAGAAACACTCTACTATATATATCTAAGGGGTCCAAGGGGACTGAAGAACATAAGGGAGTGGTGAGGGAATAGAGAACCTAGGTCAGCAGTTCAAACCTAACCCTGTGGGTAGTGGTTGAACTGCATAAACAAACCAAAATCTTTGTGAAATGAATAAATGGCCACAGACAAGTGTTTAGCAAATGTGTGTCTGCATTTACAATTACATTTAGTACTTGCTGGCAGCCTTCAGAGAACAGCAGCCAAGAACCTACCTAATGCTTATAGAGTCTAAACGACCTAGGTCAAAAAGCTGGATTTTGGGATCAGTGCTGGAGCATATTGTTGATCCAGAAAGGTCAAAAGTCTCGTCTGTTTTCTGGAAAAGGAGCGCGTTTGCATCCTTATTTACCTTCACTAGAAAAAAAAAGAATTTCAAACATTTTTCTAACCAAGTCAGCCACAACTGTATTTTGTAAGTATATTTAGTGTCCTGGACATAGTATTAATGCGGTCAGTGAGTAAATGTGTGCATGGAAAGAATAATAAATCTGATCTAAATTTGGGAACAAAACCTACTCATCCAAGTCATTTAACTGCGTATTTATCATCTGCTTTGGAGACTGTTCCGAATAGACTGTCCTCTGAAAGCTGAAGGACAACATAATTCTGGTACCTAAATATACAACTTTTAAACTTAAGTGGGAGACAGCACTTTATTGTGAGTTAGGTGCTTTCTTATTTTGAATCTCAGACCTATACGTTTCTTATGAATGTCTCCATAAAGGTTCCCAGTCTGAGCTGTGATTACAGGTCTGGGCCATTCAGCACACCAGCACAGAGATGGACTTCAGCACCCACAGACCCCAAATCACACTCTCCTGGGACACAGGACAGTAAACATAGCTTACACTATCCATATGTCAACCAATGCAGTCATTCCCTTAAAAAATATTGACAGCTGAGACATGTGCAGCAGAAAGATGCCCCTCCAGCCCCAGAACTGTCTGTACAGCGTACATCAACGGTGTACATCAACGAGTCTGATCTTTACAGGAAGACTCTCTTCACCCTCAAAACTGAAGTGATACATTTGACAGAAACTGAACCACAGCTGCTCCTAAAGTAATCTGATCAAGTCTCATGATGCAGTATCTTAGCTCCCATTTGGCTGGGAGAAAAAGAAGCCTCCTTAAATGTTCCATTGCAACATTAGCATTGTAAAACATATGTCTTCTTTGACTTCTGCTGAATACCAAGTCCGGTAATAAATATGGCGATGTAGGTTTGTATTTTACTTTGATATAGAAATTACCTACACGAAAGATTCCCCCCCCGCAAACTACCAGGCTCGAAGGTTCAGCAAGAAAGCAGACTGAAGCCTTCTCTCTCTCAAAACACCACTGCAGCTTCAAAGCTTTGCTACAAAATTATTGCCTCAACAAATATTCATCCAGTGACACATGCCAAACCCAATGCCTTCAATGAGTTAAATCTCTGCAAAACAAGTGGACCTCAGCGAAAGTTTCTATTAATACAAAGGAAGATAAGGTTTGAAACTCACTCTTTAATATGGTGCATCTATGACAAAGAGCAATAAAAAGAGAAGCCAGTAAAAAGTATTAGCAAACACTACATTCACCTCTAAATCAACTAATTATGACTCTGAGAAGTCATTCAGAAGGTGCAACTTTTACAGTGGCTTGAAAATAACAACCTCTGAAAATATGCTGGAAACTTACATATTTGCAAGTATATATATAAATATATATGGCAATATATGTTTCTTCTTAGCTGTAAGGTATGCTTAGGAACAACAACGACATCCTGAAGTATCTGAGTTAGACCTCGCAGAGCTTTGTTTCCATGAACCAGTTAAGAGCATGGGACTTCTGCAGTGTAGACACACATGTAGACTCCAAAGCTGGAAACAGAACCGGCTCTTACTGTGCTAGCTACTTACTGTACACTGAGATACAGCCCCTGGCACAAAAGAGTGGACAATCAAAAATAATTAAAAATACAGAAAAAGGGGGTAAAGAGATGGTAGAGTGTTGGAGCACATATATCCCATTCATGTGAGTACTCGAGTGTTTTCAGAGGGGTTTGCTGTTTCAATTAAATACAAAAATTTACACAGCTGGACCAAGTGAGAAAAGCAGTGTCCTCACAGCATCAAAGGAAGGAAGAGAATGGACGTGAAAGTGACGAAGCATTAAATCATGGTAGATGAAGAAAAGGAAGTGAAAGAAAGAGGGAGAATGCTAAGAGGAACAGAATGAAAAGAAACACAAATCATCAGGAAGAAAAAGAAGCTATACAAAGAGGAAGGTGCTACCCAGAGGTGCAAGAGTAAGTGCCCAGGAAGAAGACTATGAAAATAACAGAAAGAGGAGGGATAACAAGAGTCTGGTGGGACACAATGGTCTTGCTAGGAAAGCTGATGTTAGTTCTCCAATGCATGTTAATAACACGGGGCTTGAAAAGCCTCCCTTTCTGCTAAAGCAAATTCCCATATATCTTTGAGAAAGGAAACTGGGGAAACTCATTAACCCCTGGAGCTTATTCTATCTCACTCTCACCCTATCCTCTTGAAATGACATAATATATCTTTTTACCTTACGTTATCTGGATTATTAACTACAGTCGTTAACAGTTGTTTTCTTTTTCATATATCACTATCACTGTTTTAGCAGGATTGTTCTTTGCTGCTCTATGGTTGGTTTTATGTCAGCTTTCAGAAAGCTCACTTTGCTTTACCCCTTTCCAAATCTCAATTTAATAAATTTCCTTAAAAAGCTCCTAAAACATTAAAGCATTAGCATCAAACGCTAATTTTCAATGGAGTTGGGCCAGATAGCAATCATACTCTTCTGTCAGTAATAAGGAGACTTAGCTTGAGGCAAAAAAATTTAACACTGCCCTCATTCAAAGAACTTGAAATATCTGAAACAAAGCTGAACTCTGCATACAGCTATATATTTAATACTATTTGATATGGCCTTAGAGTAAAAAAACCCAAAAGTCAGAGAGAGGGAACTAGGCTATACTGACATGTCTTCCACTGCCTTCCCGTGTATCCTGTGTTCCTATGTTTAACGAGACTGAAAAGCTTCGGTGAGTCAGATGCCCCAAATTACTTGTTTAATGAGGAATGATATTTCCCATATTGCTGAGGTCACTTTTGGACCATCACTGCATATGAAGGAGCCCACAATCCACCAATGGAAAAGATCAGAAAATAATTATAGCATTATTGTCTGGTTTTATCAAAACATGAGGAAACCCAGTATTTCCCTGTGTTGGTGAATTGTCATCTCATACAATCTCTGAGGCTAGCATACTGGAGAGTAAGTGCTCTTCACTTAGAAGCAGATAGAACATCTGATCTTGTAAAATAATAATAGAGATGTAAGTGCGTTTGTAAGACTTGTTTAGAAACCCACAGACAGACTGCCATGAAAACGTGATTTATTTATTTTTTACTTACAGCAACAGCTTTGTGAGACAAAAGGGGAACAAAGCCATCACGTCAAACAATGTTTGTAGTCAGTCCTTGTGAAAGACTGGAACTGAAGTTCCTGTTATTTGTATGTAACCTGGATGTCTGCGACTGCATAGGAATTGTTTATGCTAGAATTTTTTCCATGCAGCACATTAAGTTATTGTCTTTCAATTTTTTTAATGAATACCCTGATGTATATTAACGAATACTAATTATGCTGAGAAACTATTGATTATTCATGAAAGGAAAAAAAAGCGAAGACAGGTATAATGGAAGCTGATCTGTGCATTCCAGTATTTCTAGCCTGGTCAAGACTTGCATCTCTGGGTGGAAGAAGCACAAAACTTAGTAAATGTCACATAAATGTAACATCAGTGCCTGTAACTACTTCCAAAACCAACTTCCTTTCCAAGAAAAAAGTGGACATATTGAGTCACCATTATAAAAAGCATTACTTTCAGAAATCATTTTCAAGAAGAACATACTGATAGACAGTTAAGACTGTCAGTATTCTTAGTACATTCCCCCCAAACCTCAGGTCATTTTCCCATATGCTTATGTTTTTGTGAAAAAGAGAAGTTGGTATTTCTCACTGAAAAAGCTAATGGAATAAGTAACAAACCTGCAGGTAACCAACATTTCCCTGAATTGTTCTGGGGTTTTTTTGGGGTGTGGGGGAAGGGGAGGAGTGGAGCAGGGCAGGGGCTTGGGAGGTATTTTTGGATGAAAAAATATATCTCCAAATTGAGTAGCTTAGCTTTTAATGCAAGATATAGTGCTGTGAATTGTATTACCAACATTGGATGATAACCAACGATACAGATATTTAATGACAGTAAACAGTATTGGCTGCAAAAAGCAGTGCAATTAATTCACACTTTTATAAACTGCCTAGGAGTTATACATCTGTTTCAGACTGCAAGATTTGAAATCAGTTAACTTTCCATTGATCTTTTCTCCCTATTATGACAGATTTTTAAAAACAACGTGTTAATTTTTATGGGCACCAGAAAGAACACAGACATGTTTAATACAACAGATCTTAATTTGGTCCCTTACAGTATTAAAAAGTTTGGGCTGTTTACTAGCTCCTTAATTACGTCCCCTGACAGCGTAGCTATTAAGCATGGACTTGACTATCACATTCAGTTCACTTTAGGCATGTTAGGGTGGATATGCCATAGGTACAGCGGGTCACCTAACTAACTCCAGGCTGTGTAAGCTTCTCTGACTTTTTCTTATTAATCACATAATCTTTCAAGACAGCCTCCCTCATCTACTCTCTCTCTTTTTTTTTTTCCCAGATAAAGATCTTCAATCACCAGTCTATTTCTTTTGATATGCCACACTTCCTATCACCCCATAAGAAATACGTCCTCTCCCTCTTCAATCAAACACTACTTCCCCCCCCAGCAGCTAGCAATTTAATTTTCTGGCTACTCGTATTGCACCAGCACCCCCACTCACCCCCCCAGAACTGCTAATCCTGCAAAAGCAACTATCCAAACCCCACCAGCCTCCGAGCGTAACATCAGAGACGCCAGTCACAGCCCTCAGTCTGACGGTAACCGGAAAGCTGCATGCATATTCTTGACTCACATTTCAGAAATCCCTTTCTGTCTCATTTAAATGCCACGGGACTTTGAAGCTTTGCGAGTTCCTGCGTGCAAAGGAACGACGCTCCTTATTCAGAATGAAGTTTTACCGTCGCGTACTTTTGCTTTCCAGCTGCTGTGCTTCCTCCAATAAATGTACTAAGCACAAAGGGGGAGACTGTGCTTGCCTTTCCCCCTCCCTTCCCACACCCCTGCACGTTTCTAACATCTTTTTCCCAAGCTTCAGAGAACCGCCGACTCGGAAATAACTGCAGCCATTCACAAGAAGCTGCTTAAAACCCGAACGCCTCCAGAGGGGAGTTCCAGGCTGGGACGCTCGCCTCTGCCCCCAGCCCTCTCGGCCGCACGGCGCGGGCTCCCTTGCTGCAGTGCAGGCTCAGTTTACTCAGTTTGAACTTTCAATGCAGAAATTCGGCATGATGCAGGCAGCCAGATAAAGCAGCACTTACCTTAATTGAAATCTTGTCTCTGGTAGAGCTGGAGCATCAATCAAATCAACACTGATTTGGGGGTAATCTAAGTTTCAATCAACACCCTCCGGGTAGCTGCATACTGCTCTGCCTTTTTTTCGTTGATGTTGAACTCTTCACTGTCTAAAGGAGAGAGAGAGAAAAGATAAGCTGAAATCCTCAGAGGCTCCTCGGGAGTGAGAGAAGAGGCACCAGAGCAATGTTTCTTAACATGAGATTCTCAGCAAGCGTGCTCAGGTCTGGAAGATGGTGTAACTGCTGTGATAGGCTCCTGTCATGTCCCCTGAGCCGTGAGATGATCATTGACCTGATTAGCTCTGAACACTCCCTACATGCGGAGAAAGCACTGAGAGGATTGGTGGGTCGCAAGGGAATTGGGAAAGGCACCAGGGCCGCTTGGGAATCTTCATTCTTCCAGACTAATGGATGTGCTGCAGCTGAGGCTGTAATTTGTGAGGAGGTTATGCACCATGTTAACCATCTGAGGACTTAAACAAATGTGCTTTTGCATGCTGTTTCTCAAGGTGCACCAGCATTCAACGCAGGGTAGAGCTGAGTAATTAGAGGCTGATGTAGCCATTTCGTAATACAAGGCTCGCTGTATGAGATGTTCTGTAAGCTGAGAGATAAAGCGGATTCATACATTTGTCTCTGACCCTGGAGACACTAGCAGTTAATGGGTAGAGTAAGTGAAATTAGCATGGTGGGCTCATGTTAGCCCCCAGATGGCAATCAATCACCATGGAAAGAAAAAGAAAAGAACAACAAAATCCAAACAGACCAGAATTATTTAACAAGTATGTGTGGCAATTTCAATAAAATGTAGAGAAAGAATGCCAAATTAGTACAGAAAGGACTCTTCAACATAGAGATAAAATCAGTAGCAAAGCACAACAAGTTCTCTTCTACGCTTGCAGTAGAGGAAAAAAACCAACAAGGAATGCATTTAAAGGACCTAATTTGCCTTTCACTTATACTGGTACAAATAAATCTATTAAAGATGACAGTTTAAATTTAGATGGGGGAAAAAAAAAAAGCAGAGTTAAAGAAGAATGAGGTGTATTTTTTACTCGTTTTTCATTCGAGGGTATTACGGAAACTAGATTTTTGTGTACCAAGTATTCAGGCTTATGTGATCAAATGAGTTCAGCCAGAGTATGTCTACTTTTACGACTATCCTCCTCTGCTATTTTCCTGCTTCTTGCACAACAGTTATGGCACTAGCCAGTTGACTCAATTTTCCGTTCAGATTTATCCATGGAAATACAAGTTTGTAACGAAGAGAGTAGTTCACAGAAGAACATATTTAGCAATAGTGGTCTGATGCGCTAATATAAAATGGATAAAATTTCATTTTGATAGCAACTTAAGAAGAAGATTTGGAACCTATAGTAGCAATGCTAGTTCATATGTAGTTATCATAAGTTACTCTATGAATGCTGAAACAAAGATAATCATAAACATGTACTGAAATTCTTAATCACATTTATTCACTTTGGGTCTGTTCTAATCCATTTTGAAGGTAAATTGTATTTTAGTACCATAAGCAGCCAAAAAAAAGCAATTTTTAAGTTGTTAAGCAAATGACAGAGGATGGATTACATATTTACTTTCTGAAGGCATTCACATCAGAAATCTTATTATTACAGAGAAAACAGTATCATGTGACTCATATCACTCAGAAGTGACCAGAAAAGTTTGAATCTCCGATTTATTTAGCAAGACACAGAAGACAATGATTTCTCACCCTAACTGCAGTCACCCTAACTGTAATGCCTGAGCAACAGGCAATAAATCTAAGATAAGTGCCCCATGTTCCCACTACACAGTCAGTAGAAAGAGACCAACTTTTCTACCCTAACAGTGGTGGCTACATAATTTTCACGATACTCCTCTGGAAGTGCCTCTCTCTTCCCAATGATCACAAGCTCCTCCGTGTGCAAAATCTGGATAATAAGATTGTCTTTCGCAATATTTCATATTCACGCAGCAAATTTTTTTAGAATTTAAGTTATCTTTTAATATGATTTACAGAATGCGTATCACCTAGGGATTCCCATTTCACCTGGGACTAATGGTAAAAAAAAAAAAAAAATTAATCAAATAAGAAGGTTTTTACACCCATTCATATGAAACATAAACACACTCTTGAGCTTGACTAAATGGGTTTCATGTGTCAAAACTAAGGTGATTTGCTGCTACAACCCTCACTGAAAAAGAGGTTGCTTTCCTTACCCACAAATTTGTACCACAGAATGGGCAGCAACTCATCCCAACACTTATGATCTTATCTGTTCTGACACAGCGTCCCTCATGAAACAGGCAATCCACAGACACACACTGTATTATTTATGATTTCAAATACAATGAAAGAAATTAAATATGAAAAAGACCTTATTAAGACAATTTCTTTGCCATTCCTGAAAGGTTCCAATTTCCAGTTTCTTGCTGTTTTGTTTAGTTGAGTCCTAGCTCTCACCAGCCCTGGAATTTTCAACATTTCTCTTAAACTACTGTTCCACAACCTACGAGATCTCTATGTCAGGAATACTTTTTCTGTTACTACCCCCTTTTCAAATCTCTTTCAGTAGTTTTACACTAAAACTTCCACTCTTATAATATAACCTGTAAGCTTTCTCAAGGTTCTGATTGTCTTTTTAAGTTTTAAAAGTCAACATTCATCAGAAGTTCAGAGTACCTAACTGAATTATTTTAATTGTTTCTCACTGCAAGTAAAGGTCTGAAAACAGTAGGTCCAGAAAAGGGACTGAAGCATGAAGGGACAAAATTTGAAGTGACAACATGATTTAAGTTTGTGCAGAAACAACTGGGACTTACTGTTGACTTGGACAATTTGGTAAGAAACTGGCATTTTAAATTCAGTGTTAACAAAAGGAAACAATCATGTGAATCCCTCATAAATCTTGCTGCAGTCTAAATAACAGAAGCGAAGTCAGTCATCTTGGGTCCTATTCCCAACCCTAAATATAACTTAAAATTTTGAATTCAGTTCCTATCAGTCATCTAAATAAATGCACAGAAATTGTTCAGAGCAAGGAGATCAGAAAAGTAGTATGTCTTCAATAGGAGATAATATAATCACTTACATAGATAAAAAAAATTAAACACCCTTCTTGACTCATCATTTGTATACAAAGTGGACAGTACAATAAACCAGTAAAAAAAAGGGGGGGGGGGGGGAGAAAAAGGAATAATTTTCTATGCAATCCATAATTAACCTTTTCAATTCACTGCCATAAGCCATGACTGAAGTAAAGAATTAAAATATACACATGTGAGGAAATCTCAAAATCACAACAGGATTTAAAATGTTGACACAAGAAAAATGTCTTTGTTTCAGGACCCTTCCTCAATGAGAAGTAAAAATATTACCTCACAGGCAAGACAAGATACTAATCATAGGAAAAAATCCTATACCAACTAATATCATTCAGTAGTAAAATTTAGAAGACCTTTACAGTATCATTGCATAAACCATGGTATTTTTGCTGTCAAAGGTCATTAGATACTCATGCTCCATTAAAAGAATAATTGGTTTGGGGTATATCTTAACGGATGAACAGCATTTTTTAAAAGAGCTGTATTTCCCAAATTGGTCATTTGAATAGACCAAATGCCAAAATAAATACAGAAAACTACACTACTGTAAGTTTCTTAATATTCACGTAAAGATCTTCAGTTCAGAGACATGAACTACTGCAGCACAATACTTCACTGTGCATCAATGTAAATTCAATACAGAATAAAAGGCCATAAAGGAACAGTAAGAAAAGTGACGGAACCACCTATATGCTAATATACTCACAACTTTTCTGCTGGCCCAAATCACACATACAGATAGTTGCCTCAGCTCTGCTGATGCTCAGGAACTCAATGAACTAGAAGTGAATCATGTCAATACCCATAATTTCAACATAAAGAATTATTCTTTTGCTATAGTTAAAAAGATCATTTGGTATGAAAAAGATATACTATACACGATGTACTGAGAGTGTCAATTTGCTCAGTAATTTCTTCTTTTTTAAGAAGTAATTAACAAAAAGAGATATTGCCTCCTTCATTTTGGCTGGAAAAAGAGTAACTGGAAATCAGGTGTGGGAGTACTCTAGGATAGCAGCAAAAACCACAGAATAAAAGACTTTATAAAAGAGACTGAGTAAAACCATCTTTATCCTTCATCTCTCCAGAGAAAAACATATAAATAATAAACCACTTAAGGCATTAAAAATGCTTTGAAGAAAAATAAAACCATTTGAACCATGTGAACTTTCACAACCATCAGATTTTCCGCATTTTGGCAACCATTTTTCCCCACGGCAGCCAGGGACAACCAGACTAGGTAACTCTTAGTAGTACCTGACAATTGCCATGCATTTTTAGCACTGAAATTTTGCTCTCATCCTCACTAATTTCAAAAGCACACGCAGAGCAGAACCAACTCCAAATTCTCATCTCGCTTGCACCAGCATAGCTGCATTGATTTAAGTGGAATTGTACAGCAGATTTATAAAGTAGTGAGATCTCATGTAAAAGCAATACAATTTGTCATGAATTAATATTACACCGGATTTCAAAGATCAACCTTCCCACAACGTTCTCCAATATATTTTTTATATGGATCACCTTTTTCCAAACTTTCTGGCCACAGTGAGTACAGACAACACAGGAAACTTGTTTGCATCTAACAAAAAGTGTAATCTCGAACATTCAGCATTTTAGTTCAGTGCCTTGTTCAACAGGTTCTTGATGTTAAGGTAAAGATGTGATCTGGATGGAAGGAAACAGCTGAATCCTAGCCATACTCAGAGGAAAACCGCTCGCTTCATCAGGCTTCTCCTTCTGGTAGCTCTAGGGGCTCAGACAAATCTAAGGTGCTCTCGCTCTTACCTGATCACTGTTCTCACTCCCAGTTTAGCAATAATAATCAGTACTGTTGTTTTTACTTAGGCCAAACTTCCAAAGATAAGGAAAGTAGTACAGCATACTGCTTTAAGACATTTCTGATTATGTTATGCTGTGTACAGTCTGAGCTTCGTTGTACACTTTTATTAAGCTAGGGTGGTAAGCTGAGACATCTCATTGGTAGTGTTCTCTATTTCCTTGGAGGCATCCCCACAATGTTGGAGATATTTAGGAGGCACAGGTAATCCTGGATTTAAGTAAAGGTCAAAAAAATGTGTAAAAAACAAATGCAAGTTTTGGATCACCCAATTACCACAGTGGAACTGTTCCAAAAGCATAATAACAGTGGGAAGGCTGGCGGTGATGAAATACTCCACGATTCAGTTCTGGAAGGTATTAAAGAACATTGTTCTTCCCAAAAGTGGGGAACTTATGGGTAGAGAAGGTACAAAGCCCTGTGAGCGAAAGGAAACATGGAAGGACAATGTTTTTAAGGCTGTATTCAGATCCGGCAAAGAGAAAAGGGAAATACAGGTAGAAGATGTGAAATAGAAACAGGCCACCTTGATTATGCCTCTTCACTTTTACTACCATCTGAGAAAAATATACTTTGTATCACAGAGGAATATAGATCCTGTTCAAGCACCAGGTGAATTATGGTTGTCCGTAATTATAAAGAAAGAAACAGAATGGACAATTATTTGAATATGATATGTGCCTGCAATACTATTTATTTACAGATATGTATTATAAAGGCAGTTTTGTTAAAACATGGAAGACAGATTCAGTTCAGCCTGTTTGGCATGTCTTTATGAACTGAGAACCTCAGGACTACTAGAATGCACTCCACAGGACAGAGGGAATTTTATATCTGAAGTTAGTTTATCTCTGCTGAAAATTTCTGTCCGCAATACACCTATACAGTTCAAGTGAAAACAAGTTACACAGCTGTAACCGAGGGCATGGTTTTGTAGCAAAGTGTAACATGTAATTTCTGGTCTGGGTCTCCTTTTTGCTGGGGGCTATAGACCTCCTTCAGGCATAACAGCAAAAAAAAAGAGTGCCCTGCAAGTTGCACCACAGGAGCAGTGTGGGAGATAGAATGACTCAGGGACATCCTTTGTAAAGTACAATTCCTCCCTCACATCCTTCTTGTTCAGGTGAAGGGAACAGCGTGATTTGTGGTATGACCTGTCTCAGCAGCAATTTACTTCCCAGTAAAATCTCTGTCTGCTCACTCCCTTTTGCCATCCACTTGCTTCAGCATGCAGGGATAGGGGAGATAGTGCAGAAAGTAGTGTGCAGGGATGCAATATACCGCTTGTAACCACATAAATATCTTATACGTATCCATTAGCCTCCATGTTCCCATCTCTCTGAATAAGGAGGGGTTGCTTGTCCCCTTGAAGGGGACAAAACTGAACTGCAATTTAGTCTTGGGATTCTCCCTGGCATTTTTATAGCTGAAGCCTGCTCTGCTACTTACTCAGACTAATACTATAAATCTAACACACTTTAAGGGCCACATTTTCGGTGTCATAAACCATCATATCTGTTCATTTTTCAGGGGAACCACAAGGCTTTTATAATACCTAGAGAAAATCAGATCTTAGGAAGTGACAACATCTCTGTCTGAGATTGTTCAGACATTATTGGTTTCTGGAAAAGCTCAGAAAAACATAGTATCAAATATAAACATTAATTAAAACAAACTTTCCAGCAATCCTAACTTGCATGTCCCCGACTAGTTTTTAGTCTTCTAACTTTGGGGAATTTGGTTTTGTTTATTTTTTTGTTTGTTCTGTTTTGTTGTTGATTTTTAATTTTACCCTTGACTGTTTTTCCTTACATGGTGCCACTCCTCTCTTTTTCAGTTTGTCCGTTTCAGAGTCACCTTTTAATCTGTTTTTTTAAAAATTCTTTAAAAAGTCTGCTTTTTCTCTTCAAGTTATTTCAATGTACTTGTTCTTTAGGCATAGGAAACATCCTGTTTCTTACCTTAATCTGCTCTCTTTCCACTTACTCGTTCCTTATCAGTGTTTCTTCCTACACAATTCCAGTACCGCAAGCACTTCCTATCTTTCTTCTCCAAGGATTATTTTCCCCATCTGTCTTAATGTTCCTCTATCCTTGTTTTCTTCTTCTCTTTTTTTGTCAGTCTTGGAAGGAAAGGTATCCTTCTGCCTTTTCTGGCAGTGTTAGAATGGATAGGTAAAGAAGGAGAAAATAGAGGGAGAATAACAGCTGCATTTTTCCCATATACACATAAAGAATTCTTATTTAGGAAAAGGAATGAAGTGCTGACAAAATTGCTTTTAGCTTCACATTCAGTCAACTACTGTTCAGGAGGAGCTGGAAATGCTGTAAAGGAGCATGACTGGAAAGGTTTTAATTCCTAGTTCTCTCTCGTTCTTCATGGTCTGAAGCAAGTTTTCTCTCAGATAACAGACACCAGCCCCTTGGCTGTAAAGGATGACTTCTTTCTGTACAGCAAACAGGCAAGAAGGCTGGACTATACTCTAGAGAGTGCCTGTAACACTATTTTCATGCCAAGCCCTGAAACAATAGGCTGAGGGGAACAGTGGCCAGTAGGACAAGCTCTCATTGGGGGTCGGGTCAGCACTCTCCCTTCCTGGGTGACCACGCTGTTTAGCACTTAGGCCAGATTCTGCTGGGGGAACACTCGAGCTACACCACGCCAAGCGGACGGTGGGCAGGAGGGTAAGGCAGTCCCTCAGCCCAGCCTTCTGGGCAGAGCAGAACTTTCAGAGCCTTTCAGGAATGTGAGTAATTCAGCTCCATCCATGTCCCTAATGGCAAGACCATTACTCCCGAAAGCATTGTACCACGTCCAAGTGTCTAATAAGTGGCTTTCATGACGTAAAGAAGCTGAACTGCATAAAGTATATAGATCTTATTTTTGGATACCAAGGAACATGAAGATTTCAATCTAGTACACAGACACTGACACTGATTAGCAGGGCCTAACCCTGTAGACTTTTCTTCTTGTTTGTACCACTCACATCATTAACCCCTCCAGTGCCCTCCTACTACAGACAGCCCGCTACATATTACTACCCCATTAGTTTGCTTATCTAGAGTCTACAAGAAAATTCTGAACAAAATTATGGCTTCCTTCTGCAGAGCTGCATGGTACTGCTCATCCGCCTGGTTTTGATTCTATCCTGCACTTCAGAAACATCAGTCTCATGGGCCTTTATGATTATCGGGTTTCCTAAGGTTTCCCTTAAATGATCAGCAGAGAGAGAAGAATGAAAAGGCTATAACATACAAAACTGTCGTCTGAATTGTTCCATCCCGTAGTCGTTATTTCCAATGGAATCTATTAATGCCAACATTTTAAAAGCTCAGAAGACACAGAATTAGACCGTGATATGGAACGTGACACTCAGTTCTGGCCAGCAGGAAACTGAAGGGGGCAGGAGGAGAACGGAGCAAAAAACCAGCCTCCTTAGCTCGGGCAGCCCAAGCAAAAGCCATGTCTCAGCTGCAGCCCCTTCAGCCAGGGAAGCAGAGGCAGTGGTCCGGCAACATAAACTTGGGCATCATATCCCACAGAGGGAATAACCAAGTAGCATCTTAAACTGTACTTCACTGCAGCTTGCTGCCAAAAACCAGTACAGAGCATGCTGGAATAGAGTTTCTTTAATACGGTCTTGCTGGGGAAACATGCTGGAAGAGAACATGTTTCCACCAAGCACAGCCACCCTTTATCTCTTTTGAAGATGACATGGTTTGAGACAGTTGGCTAAGTAATAAAAGTTGGCCTCCAGTGGTTAAACTGAATAGAATTCTCTAGCCACAGAAGACAGATGGATCATAAAATACATTTTAAAAAATTGTTGAGGTTAATAATTCTATCTTTTCTGGACAGGAAGTATCATTATGTGATCATACTCATGTTGGGCCATTAGCCTCTCCCCTTTTTCTGAATATGGAGGAATGAAAGATGGTTTAATTATAGCACTAGGAAATTACCTCCCTTTTGGGGGGGGTACAGGATGGGACAAGATGGTCTTATAATCACAATACAAAGTTGAGACTGTAGGATATTGCCTTAAAATATTTATTCTCAGTTATTCTCTCAGTTCCATTTGCATCTGTAATAAGTAGCATGTTCATAAGACACCCAGGTGTATGGAATGAGAGTAGAATTTGGAAGCTGGAAGGTACAGGCCTCGCTTCTGAACTTCAGAGTTGCATTTTCTCTCATGGCTGCAAGTTGTGACTCATGACTGATGTGAAAATGTGTACTATTAACATTGTCTGTTAAAAATGGTGGGTAAGAAATATAAGCGCTACATATTCATTCATGCTAATTTGTCTCTTTGCAAGCATAGCCAACTAGCTTGTGTTCAGCTATCTCCAGAACCATCTATACTGATTATTAATCAGAGTTTGCAAAAACCCTGTATCTTTTTTCCCCTATCCACGCAGCCACTTCTGAGAATAATAATTACACTACTTAGCCTTTATCTAGTGCTTCTCATCTTTCAAGTGCTTCACAAATATTAATTCACTAATTAATCTTCCCCACAACTCAGATTACTCCCATTTTACAGATGGAGAAGCATTAGCAGAGAGGGCAAGTGACCTGCCTGAGGCCATGGAGAGTAGAGAAAGGGAAGAGGACTAAGGGGAAAGATGCTTATAACTAGAAAGAAATGGAGGCAGATGGGACAATTATGGTGATGGTTCAGCAAATAATCGTAAGATCCCAGTGAAGAATTTAACATACTACCGGAGGGCAGGCAGTGCTAGCCCTACCATGTATTATACAGTCACTCAGTATGCCAAAGGACCCACAAATAAAAAAATTGAACTGACAAATAAAACATATTGTGCAGTTTCACAATTTTTAAAAAAAAACAAACCACAGACTGTTCTCAGATATTGGCAAAATATCAAAAGTAATCATAAGCACAAAACTAAGGTCCAGAAACTAGAAAACTCTCATTTATTGGGCATCTCATTTGATGTAGGGCTATCTGTACTCAAAATTGGATCAACTAAATGCAAAGATTGTCCAATACTAGTGGCATAAATTCAGTTAGAATTCTTATGTCTGGTTCATTTTGCATCTAGGGAGGCTGATAGCATACTGTCTATAAGACTAGATCTAGATCTCAGATACAGTTCAAACTGCATGTAACAAAATAGACTTGCCTCTTAAACCTTGCCTTTCTGATTTCCAAACAACCTCTGTTTAATCCTCGAAGTAACCCACTTACTTTTTTTTTTTTTTTTTTTAGTTTTACAGTAAAAACTTGCTTTTAATCCAGATCTCCCAAATGATTGCAGGAAAACAGACACTTCTACATTAGGACTATAGGAGAATATGGGTTAATATTATTCTATGATATTGCTGGCAGGAAGACTTTTTCATTAAGGGTGTAAGAGATATATCATTTCCTGGAATTTAGGACAGCGACTGGGGACGGAAGATATCCAAGCTAAACCCATGAACTGAATGACTGAGTGATCTAAGAGCAAAAACTTTCTCTATGTCGCAGCTGATAGGAACTTGGGGACTGGTTTGGGATTGTGGTAGAATCCTAACAAGTATACTACACATACCTACCCAAATCAAAAAGCTCCAAATGATTACAAAAATATTCAAAGTACTTTATGCTCCACGCAGACTGGGAACAAACTAAAAAAACATTGAGACCTGTATAAAATCTACCAGATGTACAAACAATCGGGTGGAGTTGAGATCACTTTTACCCCTCTTTGAGAAGTTTTGCTTTCTGCTCCATTGATATGGTAAATGTTTGTTCCAGTTGCACTTTATGCCCGTTGACATTTTGTATATGATACTGTATTGTGCTGATCAGTGAGGACAGAAGCAAGGTGGTGAACAATCTATATACTCTCATACTCAAAACTCTCACCCTACACTGATATCCAAGAGTACAGAAAGCCCCAATAAGAATGAAAAGGAGACAGGAGGAATGCAAAAAAGCCCCTATTAATCTCAACCACTACAGTAAGATACATGCTGCAAGGTTCAGTGCCAAAAGGGGAGCTCCCACTCCTGCACCCTGTGCATTTCTCTCTCAAGTTACCCCCTTGTCTGGAGATGCCCTTAGAATGAAATATATTTACATACAGAATAGATACACCTATTCTGTATCTTGGAAAATTATCTGCTTCCCAAGCTCTAGGAACCTCAGAGAAAACTATTATTAAAAAAAAAAAACAACAACCAAAATATATCTTTCTTTGCTTCTGTAAGATTTTGAAAGTAAGATAATAGTTTTCTCTCTTTCTGAGTTCTACATGCTCTTAAAATTAATTCTCCCTATAAAATTTAAGACACATATTCAGGAAAAGTTTTCCTGTAAATGACAAGGTGGAATAAAGCCTTTATCAGCACTATTTTGATGTTACTAACACAACTTTATCATGCCTTCAGCATTTGTAAGCTTTGCAGCCACTACACATGCTTACCAATCCAAGCACTGACAACAGCAAGCAACTTGCCACTTATGATCTCAAATTTTCTAGCGGTGAGAAACAAATTGACTGGGAAGAGCTTCTGCAGCACGCTGTAATCAGGATGACACTATTAAATTTGTGATTTCTTCCACTGATTAAATTTTTATTTCGCTCCTGTGATACAATGGGTTTTATGTTATCACAAAAAAGTAATGATCGCAAAACTTTCGTAACAGAACACATACACAGGTACAGGACTGACGAGAAGGATGCCTGATAATGACATGAGGATGTCATGCCAGAAACACTGCATTTTGTCTGTGAAGTTTAGCCAGGTTTGCTTTGCTTAGGCCAGCCTGTTGCAGGTCTGGGTAAGGCGACAGAGCACTCACTGAAATTCGGAGCACTGCGCAGAAAGGACTTCAGCAGACAGGAAAAGGGGCAAAGAAAACAAAGAGCCTGGCTCCGCTGTGATGCGGCTCAGCACGGAGGAGAAGAACCTTGTTTATGCAACAGACATAAAAATGGCAACGATACGGACCAGAAGCCCCGAGTTTCTTCCCAGGTGAGGGTTATAGCTGCCACATTACGTGCAAGCTTCTGCAGCTTCATCTTATGTTCCCTTTCTTCAATGTATTTCAACTCTAGAAGGAAGATATAGATTTTATTTACATGTTTCCAGAATTACATTTGGAGGCTGCTGAGCAAAGAGGGAGCTCAGAAGTGCCAGTTATAGAAACTTAATTACTGTTTTAGGAACCAAGTTCTTTAAAACAATGATTATTATTTATTTATTTTACCTAAATCCGTGTCAAAAACTAGGCAGTGCTATGCAGTTCAATGCTGTAAGTCAAATGACTAGCATTCAAGGTAAGACATATACTGGTTCTTAGATGTTGGGACCTACAAGTAAACTAGCTTTACATATCAGATCATCTTTAATTAAAGTTTGTTAATACAATCTGAATGTTGCTAACGCTAATATTTTGAAGTACTTAAGGTTAGTCTAGGCTAAGCAGGAAAGTGTCAGTTTTCTTTTTCTAGCACTCGTGATGTTTGCATAGGCTTTAGCTTTGTATTCTTCAACTAGGAAACAGTATGTAATTATTTTGGATGTCTTCTTTTATTGCTTAATTAAAACTATAGAAAATGGCATAAAGTAAACTCTCTCTATCACACTGACATTTGCGCAACAGCACATTTGCAATCAACCGAAAGCATATTTGTCCTATGTCATGAATGATATAACAGATACAAATTATTTATTTATGATGATATTAATAATAAAATATTAATTTGTTGAAGAAAACACTGTATTAATAATACATAATCCTGATCTCCATGAATGTGATACCAGGATGAAATTGCTTTAATTTGCTTTAGAAAATAATTAAATACAGACTTACACTCACAGAAAAGAACTCCACTGCCCTGTAAACAGTGGTAAAATACATCTCTTGGAACGACCTCTAAGTAAGCACCTGCATAAGAAGTGTGTTGTAATAATGGATTAATTTACTGTGCTGTATCATTGAGCATTAATTCTGAAAGTGCTACTTTTTCAGAGAAAAAGTTTTGTATTAATAAAAGACATGCAAAGTCTAGAATTCAAAACCAACACATGAAAACAAAACAGAAGAAAGCATCTGTACTTTGGATCATTTATTTTCTGATTTGGGAAAATATATGTGTGAGATCAATAAATCCACACACATCACTTCTTCAAAATCCTGAATCTTCAAAACAGAATCAAAGAATAACAAAATAATGGCTAGGTCGAGTCAGAAAATAGTCCTGTATCTGAGTATAACTATGGATCTAACACAACAGATTCACAGGCAATGTTGGCCGCAACTGACAATCTCTAACATTAAGTATATGTTGTTGTTCTTCCAACAGGTTTTTACAGTGTTTCAGTCAGTTTCCCAGTAAGTAAAATACTTATGAAAGTGGTCTTTCTAAGTAGTTGTGCTGCTTTTCAAGTGTTTGGGGCTTTCCCATTGTTTCACCTCAACTTTTCATCCTTTATATCTAAACTTGCTCAGATGGTAAATTATCTTTCTTTTTGCATGCATCTTTTTCCAAACTATTTTTTGAAGTATACAGGAAAGCTACAGCACCAGGAACGACACCTGTACCCTTTAATATGTAGCACAACACTCTCTGTTTCTATGCCACATTCTCAATACTAATAGGTGTATTTCCAGCCACTTCACTTCCACTTGGTATTATATATGCTAGCAATCTTTTCATGCAGGTCCCATACCACAGAGCTCAAGAGTATCACATTTTGTAAAACATCAGACGCAAATATTCATGTTCCAGAACTTACAAGTGATTTTATCCTCAACAGCAAGCAGACTGGGAATGGTTGCAACTCACACAGATATATCTGAGTTAGTCCTAATTAGCTCAAATACCGGTAACAGCATAGCAGGGCACAGAGAGCTAACTTCAAGCTAGCTGCCCAAATACATTCTTTACAGTATCACAGCCAGCAAAGAGTAAGTTCGAGTGCTTCGACTTGTTTCACTGCGATCTCAAAGAAAGTCGTTCCAGGGAGTTAAGTGAGATTATTTACATGAAATTTGTAGGCCAATAGATTGTGGGCCAGAACTTGCATACATTTCTTCAAGAGACTATCCTTATTTGTGCAGATAAGAGCCAAAAAAAATTCAATGAACTCATTAAATTGCATTTTAACATTTCCAAGACTGACTTCTAATGTTCTAATCATGTTCATAACCATAGTTTACTCAAATTATTAATCAATCCTAACTCTTGAACAAGCAAAAAAAGGCACTGGTCATATATATATATACACACATGTAATTAAAATTAGAAACTTCTTAATAACTCATTGCTAAAATATGTGATATACGCATGTACGCATAGATGGAACTATTCATAAGAAGAAAAGGTGGTGTACAACATCATAACCAAAACCAAAGTATTCGGAAGTTTTCAGAAGTTGTGCTTTGGTGCAAACGTATTAATTTTCACAACTAAGAGTCCCATTGTAAAGAATGCTGCAACCTTCCTGTATGCCTTGCAATATCATTAAAACTGCACAAGGCTCTCATGAGTGATTTCATTGCGTTAGCACCATCATAATTAATCATCTAATTTAATGCAGTCATTTAGGCTACTCATAGTCCATTATTAGAGAAGAATGTCAGTAAGTTTTCTTCCACCTGAGCACAGACATCTTTCTCAAAATGAAATTTATCATTCTTGGCTGGCATCTAGCTCTTCCCACTTCGATTATGAAAAGATCATAGACAATTTGCTAAGATCAGATGCCAAAATTTTAGACAGTTGATATTAGGTAAGCAGAATCCCACCATTACGTGCCACAAGCTTCCTTTACTACAAGTGTACAGAAAAAAATACTTATTTTTTTAAAAAGATACATTCCCATCAGGTTCTTTGTCTTTCCCTGTCAAGTTTTTACAGCTACGTTCCCTAGCTTATCAAACAGACACTCCCACAATCTTATGAGCTAATATTATGCCACGTCACTTAACTACAATAATGATTAGATAATACCTCTACATCGCAAACTAACTTCAGCTAACCAAAACAATACCTGGTAAATAAATTTTTAAAAATGCAAAGCATAAGTATTCTTCTTTGAGATCCCAAATGCACATTGCAAACTATCAACATACTCTGGGCATGCCATTTAGTTAGACAGATATAAGTTTTTTACAGAGTGGAATTTCAGCATTAAGTTTCTTAACTTAGTTAATGCTATCTAAGTTATGGTCAAACTTTTCAGTAAATGGTCTCCTTCTACTATTTACTCTTTAAAGAATTTCTTTTTATCAAAGCAGTCTTACCCAGCTTTTGACCATTTTGTAAATATTTTTCCTCTATGATCCAAGCTGGGGGAAGGAGTAGAAGAAGATGAGGAATAAAGTTGCATAAATTCACTTTCATATCTGAGATATCTTACTAGTCATTAAGTCTTTTCTCATAGGTATGCTTTTTTTTACAGAGTACATATTCAGTGTAAGAAATTAGCCATGCAGTCCCTACTATTTCTGCCTCTAAACAGCCCTGAAGTCCTGCTATGCGTGAGGTAAACCAAAAGGCAGGACTGATAGCAGTGGGAAGAGAACGGACACAGCCTGGGTGAGCTGCTGTGCTCCTGAACAAAAAGAGGCTTATGCTGCAATACCCCCACAGGACAAATCTGTTCATTTCATAAAGGAGAGAAGAGCTGTGAAAGATAGCTATTGTAATTTCACAGCTAAAGGTTCACATCAGTCAGATGTAGATGTATGATAGCTGTTCCTGTAAACAATATAGGTATTCCATGTTCATTTTTTAAATCACACTGTAAACGCCTTATCCTCAATTCAGTATACAGAGCAACTCCCACAATTTATCATTTAACATAGCTGTTATACAACAAGCAATTTCCTTCCAAGATCACGGTATTCACATATTCCACTTTGAAGGAAACAGTAGGATCACATTCTTTTACTGACAAAACAAAGAAACCAGACGTTTCCACTGAACACAATGTCTTTTCCTGCTGAAAAAAATTGAGATCTATTCTCTACCACAATAACAGCCATGACTTAGTGAAGCACAGAGGCCTCCTACAAAGCAAATACTTCCATTAAATACAACACCTTTGCACCTGAGACAGAAATTTTCCAAATAACAGTGATTCACCAATTAAAAATTGAAAGGTATCTTCGCTACAGTACACACAGACCCGTGTCCACATTCATACATCGTACACTTTCCATAACTAATACACTCTCCACAGGTAGCTTTGACTTTGCATGCAAAGATATAATTCTGTCAAAACCTAAAATTATAAGTAGTTCAAATTTAATAATTTTTTTCTTCAGACAAAACTGAAAAAATGCCCTGAAAATTCTGAAATAAATCACTTTTAAGTATTTTTTTCAGTTTTTTCCTGATAGATCACAAACTGATTCAAAGACGAGGCACTTGCAGGTTGAAACAGAACCTAATTTTGAACACTTGAAGCCTTGAAATAAAAATGAATTTATCTTGTATGCCAATGTACTGCCAATTAAAATAAATATTTCCCCACATTTTGATTGTCAAATAAATATTGAGTAGCTACCTAAATGAAAATTAATTAATACACAGTTTCTTATCATCTATAAATTATTCTAAAACATAAAATGGTAATTTGAATTGAAGCCGCTTTTAGGTGTAGACTATGGACCTTAATTTATACAGTTAGATGGAAAAAATCTGGTTTATAACTTCATTATTTTCTGTTGACAATATAGGATATATAAATAAGGGAAGGAAATATCACAGTTTTGATTTTTTTTTTTGTTTTGTTTTTAAAAGGCAAGTAATTCCTGAATATTTCAACGAACACTCAGCAAAGAAGCAATGCAGAGCCTCTGTGTGAAATAACTGAGGCAAATAGCATATTTCTTCATTACTCAAGAGCTGAGAAATACGGGCAAGGCAAGGTAGCAAAGACAGGGTAAGAGCTGTTTAAACAATATCTTGTCAATATCTTATTTTCTGAGCAAGTTAGCCATGCCAGCTATGTGAAAAAGCAGCTACAGAAAATAAGTGCCATGCCTGGCTTGTCATTATGTCAGCTGTTACCTTTTCTGAAACTAACATAATTTTATTTTTATGCCATTTCATAAAGTAAACATTGTCATCCCAGGGAATTCAGGTTACATGCAAATTTTTAATAAATACATTAAGAGCTTTTCTGTCAGAAAACATATGCCTAAATTAGAATGCTTTGAAATTTGGCTTTCTTATAATTTGTTCTGACAAGTTAAGTGCACCTGAATCTCCAATATTCCCATCTTAATATTCTTAAATTTTTTGTATCTGATATTTTGTTCTATATTGTATTTTAATTGCATTTATAAACAATTTAAGAATCTGAAATAAAAATAAAGTGGGTTTAGGGTTTGGGGTTTTGTTAGAGTTTCTTTTAAAAATAATTTCAAAGTTTGGCCGATTCATTCATTCCTAAGTAGGTGTAATACAAATTCAAAACAGTTTTCAGTTTTATATCAGTTGAGATTTTTCCTTTCATATCTGCATTGTCTTGAAATAACAGAAACAATTTCAACTACAAAGACACCCATGGCTAAATTCCCATTCCCTTAAATAAGGTCAGACTTCCACCTTCTGATGCTTATGCTATTTTACCTTTTTATGCCCTTCACTGTAAGCACTAGGCAGTGGGCAGATGAAGTCAGTGGAATTAAACAGAGATGGAATTGGCATTAACACGGTTTGCTATTGTTTACCCCAACAATACAGTATGGTTATGTGGAAATAAAAATGTTATAATGAGAGCAGAGTATGGAACAACATGAATTCATTCTCGTAACAGTGATTGTAACATTAATGGGACACTGTGCAAGCACAACCCACCCCATGACAATTTAAGGAGTTTAATCATATGTCCATTTCCAGTTGCAATTTACTTTTCTTCCTACTGTAATAAATAAATTCACGTATTATGTGTAAATTAAAAACAAAGAGAAAACACCTCATACCAATCGCTATCTCTAATCTCCCCATCTGTCACTGTGGAATGTTTGAAGCAACAGATATATAATATCACTTCTGTATATAACTCCAGCTCAGCACTGATAACTATTTCCATTTTCTGATGTTCCATTTCCAGGCACATGAAGGACAAGAAGGTGATCAGGAATAGTCAGCAGAGATTCAACAAGGGGAAGTCATGCTTGATCAACTTGATAAATGTCTGTGGTGAAATGACTGGCTTGACACACGAGAGCAGAGCAGTGGATATTGCCTACCTTGACTTCAGTAAAGATCCCGTAAGATCCTCACAGAGAAGCTCTTGAACTAAGGGCTGGATGTGCAGACAGTAAAGTGAACCAAAAACCTGCAGAACAGCCAGGCTCAAAGGTTGGTGGTCAGTGGCACGAAGTCTAGTTGGAGGCCAGTAACTAGTGGTGTTCAACCACTGGTCAACACTGGGTCCAATCCTGATCAACACTTCCATTCATGATCTGGATGATGGGGCAGAGCGTACTCTCAGCAAGTTTGCAGATGGCACAAGACTGGGAGGAGTGGCTGATACACCAGAGGGTCGTGCTGCCATCCAGGGGGACCTCGACAGGCTGGAGAAATGGGCTGGCAGGAACCTCACAAAGTTCAATGAAGACAAGTGCAAGTTCTGTGCTGGGGGAGGAACAGCCCCATGCACCGGTTTATGATGGTGACCAACCAGCTTTGCAGAAAGGACAGCTGGGGAAAGAAGCTTTGCGGAAAAGGACCTGGGGGTCCTGGTGGACACCAAGTGAAACACAAGCCTGCAATAAGCCCTTTGCAGCCAGGACAAATATGGGTATCTTGGGATGCATTAGACAAAGTAGTACTAGCAGGCAGAGGGAGGTGATTCTTCCCGTCTACTCAGCACTGGTGAGGCCACACCTGGAGTACTGTGTCCAGTTCTGGGCTCCCCAGAACAGAAGAAATCTGGAGCTACTGGAGAGAGTTCAGTGAAGGGCCACAAAGATGATTAATGGACTGGAGCATCTTTCATATGAGGAGAGACTAAGAGAACTGGGACTGAAGGCTCAGAGGGATCTTACTACTCTGTATAAATACCTGAAGGGAGGGTGCAAATAAGATGGAGCCAGGCTCTTTCCAGTGGTGCCACATGAGAGGACCAGAGGCAAGGGGCACAAACTGAAATGCAGGAGGCTCCCTTGGAACATAAAAGCCCCTTTTTCGCTGTGAGAGTGAAAGCACTGGCAGGGGTTGCGCCGAGAGGTTGCAGAGCCTCCATCCTTGGAGATACTCAAAAGCTGTCCAGACATGGTCCAGGACAACCAGCTCTAGGTGGCCCTGACTGATCAGATGACTTCCAGAGGTTCCTTCCAACCTCAACCATTCTACAGTTCTATGAATTTTAGGTATTGATGACAATCTCTCCAAAGGTGTGACCTAAGAAAACTGAGGATCAGAATGCCAAAATGCTACCATTTTGCTGACACACACCAAAAAAATTACATTCCGTTTGCTTCACTTAATGTTGATTTTGGCAGAAGGAAGGACCTCTGGTTTTGGGCCTATAAAGACTGAGATTTAACAAGAGCATTTCATACCAATATGGTCAGTTCCAACAAAGGGATACAGCAAGTACCAAAAATAATACTGCAAGGACGATTGCCAAAAAGCACACAGAAAATGTACATTTATAAATACTGTTACACGTAATACTGTATAACCAAAGAATTTGTTGTTTATATAGCCATAAGGCAGGGATATCTTAAAGCAGGGATTCCTTACAGGGTTAAAACACAGCAAGATTAAAATACTAGGAGCTGGGCGAATAAAATTAATCTAAATTCGAAGATCCTCCCAATTGTGACCCAGGAACAACATCTGAATTACATCATTGAGTTTTGTGACTTTCTGCAGCAGCAAGAGATGACAACATGTCTTTGGGCAGCAGCATAAGTGAAAACAAGGACAAGACGCTGTTTGAACACATATTCAATGTACTCCAAAACCATTATTTCTTAAAGAAAATAGGATGTCTGTGCCAGTCTCCTGCAGTTTTACTGTGTCATTTAGTTATTTGACATTTCAAAAAGTTGTTGTGCAGTAACCACCCCCCCATATACATATGTGTGTATCCTACAAACTCTATTCATATATAATACAAAGATATTTCATTTGATACAGTCTTTATTTGCTACAATATTCAATAATCTGTCAAATAATCAGCATTAAGCCTTTCTTTTGCTTTTTGGACTTTCTTAAGAGAAAGCCACAGGGCAGCTGAAGAGCGGAGCTGGCCAAACTGAGCTCTATAGTTCTGCGGTTACATCACTATCAGCATCCCAGCCAGCAAGTTCAGAGCTAGCTTTGGTTTATTTGTGAAGAGATGCATTCACATCTCTGAGCTGAAAAGACACTATGGCTCAGCTTTCCATAGAGACATGCACCATTTTCTATATCCCACTTGGGTGGCCTCAGGAGCAAGCAGCAGCTTTTCTTTACAAGGCATCAGTTTAATTGTCTTACACTTCACCTTCGGTGGATTCAAAGGACTCGATGCTACTCCTAGTATTAACACTGCAGTTCGTTTCAGTCTGGCATCTTTAAGCTACTTCTAGATGAGGGGACAGGTGAGCACTGAATCATGTTACACCTGAAGTTGGGATCCACTGGTGATCCAGACAGGAAAGCGTCCTGACAATGTTTTCCAACGTGTATGTTAAATGGAATCCTATAATTTAAAAATATAGTAAGCACTTGAAATTAACTTCAAACCTTTCAGCAGCCTCAAAAGATATGCCTATGCTATTAAATTAACCAGTGTCTGTGAATGTTCCTGGGCACTGGGCTCAATCATTCATACCACAAAATTATTAGAATAGTTTCTGGCACGCTTGCAGCTTCGGTGTTTTCTTGCAAGCTATTCCTGTGCATGACTTAGGAGGTAGCAAAGAACAACAGGGATGTTGCATGAAACCATCTTGTTCTGGAAGCTAAGGGAGTTTGCTTACATTGCTGTTCTCTGCTTTTTAACCTCAGTCCCAGATAATCATAGAATCATAGAATGGTTCGGGTTGGAAGGGACCTTTAAACGTCATCTAGTCCACACCCCCCACAATGAGCACGGACATCTTCGACTAGATCAGGTTGCTCAAAGCCCCGTCCAACCTGACCTTCAATGTTTCCAGGGATGGGGCATCTACCACCTCTGGGCAACCTGTGCCAGTGTTTCACCACCCTCATTGTAATGATCCTGGTGTGTTCCATTTGTTGGTACAGAAATAGCCAAAGTGACCAAGATCTGTAAGGAAGACTTCTCCTAATGATGTCCCATCAGGATTTCAAATTAGGCAAAAGGAAGCTATCATGGAGAATACATTATCCATGTTATATAAACTTAGAAGAAAATGTAAAAAACCTCTGCCTTTCAGGGCTGCCAGTCAGCTGCATATCTAAAGCCCTAGTATTACTCATGAAGACAGAGAGATTCAATCAAAAGAAGTTCTTAGCAATCCTGAACTTATAAGCAATCACTAATAGACACAGATACAAGACATCACGGTTGAAAAACTAATCCTTGTAGTAAGTAGCAAATTTACATACCATTTAATATAAGAAATCCACCAGACAATGGAAGACTGACATTTAAAATACAAAGGAGAAACAAGTGGTTTGTAACATGCACACCATATGTCTTGCATGTGTTCTCAGGCTGCTGAAGAGCACTTTACACTGTTCAGGCACTTTTTGCATTAATGATCTCCAGTTCTGAGTGGTCTTTCTGGAAGCAGACATCCTCAAAATATGATGTCTCAGGGCTGCCAAATCCTGCATTTGTCTTCCATATAGACAAGTGCAAAGGTACCAGTTACTCTTAAGTTCAGTTCCCAGAATAGCTCATTTCCACAGTGGAATGGGGTGGGGCTGGTTTTTTTAATTATTATTTTTATTTTTTTTCCTCCTGATTCACCAAAAAATCTATTTTATAGATGGCAAGCCCTGTGTCTGTTAGTCATTTAGGGGAAAAATGATTAAAAAGATCAATTTTCTCTCTGGGTTTTTTTTGTTGTTGTTTGACATCTTCAAAGAATGTTACTTACTTGCTAACTGCTATTACTGATTTCCATCCCATTAGTCAAGAGAGATGCCATGTCTCATGACGAAACAGAGAAAAGCACAAAACCCTGCAACTGTTTAGTGTTTCATTGTGGCAGACAGTATTATGGAAAATGATAAAACATTTTTAGATGAGTAAGAACCAGATCCAACTCTCCTTAACATAGGTCAGAAAACTGCCATTGATAGCAATTGATTTTGGATCTGATCCAAAACAAGTTAAGAATACAATGGAGTGTCAACAGCCAAGCTATGTTCACTATTTGCCAGCTACTCTTAAGATGGGAAATAACCAGATGCATCATTGAAGCAACAGCTATCACAGAACTTTTGATTAACTTCTGGGTTTGTACTAAAAAGAGTTCCGATGCTATTTGCGCATCTTAATTATTTGGGAGCATCACTTTCTGTAAAAAAGACATTACTTATAGTTTGTTGATTACAGCCATGTCCTTGACATCAGTAAGTACTTAACTAAGTACTAGATTACTACTGGAAAATTGCTTGTAAAACTGGTATTTTCCATAATCTATGTTGAAAACATTTCAATGCCAAACAATTTGAGGGACTCATATTTCATGATGAAAATGGTTTTTAATAAACACTTTCACCTCACTCTAGAAATTGCTTGGGCCTTCATGGTGGGATAAATATTGATTCCTTTCACAAAAAACTTTGAACCTTCTAGAGTAACAGACATCCTAGAATTAGAGTTATGCAAACCTCATTATTTCTGTTTCAACATTCATCTTTTCTACCAAGGAAGAGAAAGAAATTGAAAGTTCCATTTTGTGAAACAAACAAACAAAAAAAATCAGTATGTAACAAACTACAATATTCTGAAGTTCCTTAAATTGAAAAACTTCGGTCTGATTCAAGTAGACCCAAAGTACTTCATTCTGAATCTGTTCACTAGTAGTTAATTTCCCTCGGTACTATATTTTTTTCCAAAGGAAATAAAGTTTGGGCGTTTAATGCCCTTACCTTTTTAAAATGTAACCAAGATCAAACAAGCAGGAGCACACATGAAGAGAGAGAACAGAATTAAATAATCTTGTTTAAATCAACTGCTTAGAATGCAATATTTCATTTACATTTTTCTCATACATGCTTGTGTCAAAATGAAAAGCTGTATGTACATGGAAAATCTTCAGTGACAAATTCATTCCATTAGAAAATCTGCTCTGCAAAAAGTGATTTTTTTTTTTTTTTAATTCCTAACTGTGTTGCTAAATTATACTATATATCTTTCAGAACTAGACTTCTAGAACAAGATGGTGGAAAATCAGATTCATCCCTGGACCTCCCATTGGCTTAGATAATTTGAGTGATCTGGTTTTCTATTTCTGACTTGGTTTCTTTACCATAATGAATATTTTGTACAAGATTTACATATAATTTTAAAAGTAAAATAACTGTGTTAAAATTGGTGTTATCTAGTTAGGTCTATGTGATATATAGAAATAGTTTTGTATTACGGTCTTTATTAATTTTTACATCTTATTACTAACAGATTGTTGTTCATGAAAATATTAAAAAAAAATACTTTTACTTCAAGCAGTTTTGTTTAACGTTTGACCAGAATCTTCCAACCAAAAGAAAAGACTGCTTAAAAAAAAAGGAGTACCAGTATGAGTGCCTGCTATCACCCTTTGGATTCTCTACTCAAAGTATCATCCTCCCTACCAGTCTAAACGTAACATCTCTAACTGCCGACTGCTGCTTTGGAGTCCGGCTGCGCTTTGAACAGCTGACTCCCTGTTCAGGTTCACTGCCTAGCAAATAGCCAATCTTCTGGGGGAAACGCTATCAACAGCCTGTTGATTATTTTCAGGAAATTCATGAGAGCATCACACTAACAGTTTATAGAAGAAAATTCCTCTTCGTATGCCCCTGGGGATATATGTATAGAGTAGTAGTTTCACAGCAACAGCTTTATTTCCAAACCACAACATCCCCATACAGTCAGACAAATTGGTCCACTAAGCTTTCCGAAATCCTTTTCTTTGATGATATTCCCCTACCAACTGATAACTTAGTTTAAAATATTTATCAAGACATGGAAAAAAACCCCAATGTTTCCAGTGTAAAAGAAATAATAGGAAGATTATATAAAATGTGAACTTTAAAAATATGCTACCCTCAGTTACATTATTACAACTTTATTCTACAGTAGTAAGTAATGATTTTAGGTGACCAGGTAGAGTTCCTATAGCGATCAAAATTTCCCTCAAAGGGCAGAATTGTGTTCTGGAATTTAGTGCTCCTAAAATCATCCACAATTAGAAAAAGTAAAAAAAACCCAACCAACCAAACCCAAAACATAAACAGTGAAGTCTTAAAAATGTCCATATATATATAAAAACTTCCCCTTTGGGATGCAACTACAAGTCTGAGTGTCACACTGAAAACAAAACTTAGCCAATAAAAGCAAGCAGATAATTTCATTTTACCCCATATGTCAGTCAGCCTGACTATTCATATTACGAAAATTATGGGATCATGTTAACCTCCTCAATGAAGTAGAGTCTTATTTTTACTCTTATTTTAAATTCATAAAAGTTTCAAAGTAATTGTTCAAAATCTTACCCGTCACACCTTTGAAACAAACCTACAGCAGTATAAGGAAAGCATTACAAAGATGTTGGTATGGAGAGATGAAAGTATTAGCACTGTGATCAATTGGATTTGACAAAACACAAGATGTAGGATTATCGTTGATAGTTCAGAACATCTTAAAAGGATTCAATAGAAAGACATATTAGGCTAAGAGAGCTATGGAAAAGAAGAGGATAAAAGCAAAACCCTAAATAAATACAGTAGCTCCTTTTGCTTTATCCTAAAGTATTTGCAAAGTCTAGAGCATGAAGTACATGGTAACTGTACTCAAGCACTGATAAGAAAATGTGCAAGTCTGAAGACTGAATAGTAAGGATACCAGCCCTTGAGCAAGCTCAGCTTTAAATACCAAGTTAAAGGTGGTGCAGCCCTAAAAATTATCATAAAATATGATATTTAATGTAATTTTTATGTTCTATTCTACCTCCTTAGTTTGTTATTTGCATCAACTTTGACATCTTAACATTTAACTTTAGGTAGGCAAACAGTTCTGAAAAACTCAATGAATCTAAGGGAGGGTAAGAGAGCACCATTTTCAGTTTGTACACCTCTGAGTTTTGTAGATAATGTGCTGTATTGAGCATGTACTTGGTAGTTAAAGAAAGTTTCCTCATAACATTAAAATCTCCTTGAACTCAGAGGTGTAGGTTCAAATGAGAACAAAGGGATTATTTGCTGGGTTCCACAATCCAATCCAGTGTCTTAGAAGTGTCACTGTATTTGCCTTTGGGCAATTAATAGTGAAGGAGCAAGGGTGGAGGGGAGGCATTTCCTGCTAGTCCAAACATACGGAGCACTTCAACCTGGAACGTCCAGAAAATACCATCCAGGAGGGAAGTACATGGATTGGACTCCTTGAGTTCTGAGATCTAAGTAGCCCACAAAAGAGACCCACCAAGTTTCTGCATATAATTAACTTAGACACGGATCAGATTTTCAGCTGAATTCAGGCAAAGTGAAAGTACGATCTACTTTGCTTTCAGACTGATTCGTGCTGTCCACCACTAACAGTCTGATCATAATCTACGTAAAATTGTCTCTACAGACAGAGAGGATGGAGCTCAAGGCATCCATCTCTGGGGTCTTAATTTCAAAGTAGTGTTATGGGAAAAAGAACACACCATATATAGGGAGCCTAACAAATAGATATTAGTCTAGTTATAGTAACAGTAACACTTCTAATCCAAATTAATACAGAAAAAACACTTTAAACCGTGCCCATGTTCTCTCTTTATCTAGGTGCATATTCTTCTTATGTTTTTAACTTCAGCCATGGCAACTGACCTCAAGAGCAAAGTATCGTAGCTTTTGTTTTTCCCATATTGAGATATGGTAGTAAAAAAACCAAACCAAACCAAACTCCAAACAGAGCAAAGCTATGCATTACACAGCTAACAGTACCCATAGGACTGAAATAGATTTTTCATCCATCCTTCTGTTCTACCTGTTGAAAAAACCCACAAAAAAACTGCAGCCAAGACTGCTATGAATAGCTATAGCTATCTTTGTCAACCCAACCAAAGCATCTCCTTCCAAAGGAGTTAGTTTCTGCTGATATTCCAGCTAATTAGCAGCATTGTTGCTTTCTCAATACATTTTGCAGTATCTTTTATGAATTACTTCACTACTAGGTAAAAATATTTTACTTGGTGTGCTTAAGGAACTGTCCAATGATCTAACAGCCTTGTTTCTTACCCCTGGGTTTCATCTCTTTTTTGGAGCAAACATGTACAACGTGGTATTTTAACTGAAAAAAAAAAAAAAAAATCAAGCACTTGTACCTAAACTTTTACCTCTCTCTTTTTCTTCTTTCCTTTCAAAATAAATGTGTATTTCGATGCATCAATGACAATCATCCCTTACAGGCTTACGTTCTGGCTTATGCAGTTAGCCCTACCTCACTTCACTGAGAGCTACTTAAGTACAGAGAGCATTCAGTCAACAATCCTGTGTTTTAAAGCTTTTTTCCTCCTTGCATTTTTTTCCCCTCCTTTTTACTGTGCTATACTCCTCTCTCCCCTTTGGAAGTCACTTTTCCCAGATGAAGCTCTGGAGGATTACAGGATTACAGTGCAGGAACCCCTGTGCCAGAAGCCCAGCTCCAAGGCTTTGGTTCCCAACGTGTAACCCCTTCACTCAGCTCAGCCCTGAGAGCTCACGTAGCAGCAGAGCGGGCATCTAGTGTGGGGTCAGGAGAGTGGGGGAATTTCCTTTTTTCCTTCCTTGTCTCCCCTACAGGTGTGCCTGGCCTTCTGCCCCTTCCCTCAGTTCACAGAAAAACCTGCCAAAAAGACCAAGCACCTGGACTCAAAGAGTTCACAAAAGAGAACTGGAAACAGAGACCTCTGGTCCCCTCAGACTATGACCAGAGACTGAAACTGCTTTGCAGCAACCCTGAGTTTTTAACCCAGTCCCACCTCTTCTTGGACTGCTTCAGGGGCTGCTGCTTTTCTTTCTCCCTCTCAGGTTTTGGGCTAACAACGTCAGCCACCAGCACTGCTGCTGCCTCCTCTCCATACCAAAGTTTGCCCAGCTGGAGTTGCAGCCTGACAGCAAAATGAGGCAAAAACCTCTCTCTTCCCTTTTCTCAGGTTTTTGGTGAGCCTCCATCACCCAAACTGCTAATAGAATAAAATAAAATAAAATAAAATAAAATAAAATAAAATAAATAAAATAAAATAAAACAAAACCACACAATCAGCTGGCAGACTTGACACAAGCTCTGCCTTCCTAGTCTTCTGCTATCACCCCCAGCCACCTGCAGAGATGCATTTGCAGAAGGTCGCTCACCATGTCGCCGTGCCTGGGATCACCCAAGGGTTTGCCCACCTTTTCCACCACTGGTTACCCTCAAAAGCCTGTCATGGGCAAAAGGGACTTTGTCATGCCTGCGGTCCTAGCAAAGCGCTGCTGGTGCAGATGATGTGCTCACAGTTATTACAGTCCGCGCTGTCAAACACGAAACCCCCTCGATATTCGTGCAGTTGAAATGGTTGTAAGAATCGCATCCTTCCAGGGCTCCTGGGGGCCTGAAGGTGGGCTGTGCCCAGCGTCCCCCAGAGGACCGGTGCGTGCGGCACGAGGGGCAGGCGAGGGCCACAGGGGGACTTAGAGGAGATTGTCACGCTCAGCCCTTCAGCAGGGAGCACGCCACGTTTGTGAAGGGGGTTTCTTCCTCCTCAGTTTTGGGCCCGTTTATGTTCACGTCCATCCATTCCCTCAGCACGGCCCCCCCACTGAAGGCACCGCGCAGCCCCGGCTCTCCCCGGGGAGAGTCACCCACCCCGGCAGCGGGTCGGCCAGCGCCAGGCCGGCACCAGGACCCACGAGGCTTCTGCTAGTAAGGGCAAAATCACACCTACGGGGCTTCAGGGTCTCTCTGTCGGCTTAGCGGGCAGCAAGGTGCAGAGAGGGGGGCGAGAGAGAGAACGATAATGGTAATTGTAGGGTTGGAGTACAAAGAATGAATAATTAAAAAAATCTTTGCTAAATACCAGCAGGTACATTTTTCTTATTGTAAGACCACTGTCCTTCTTTGGATATATTAATACACTAAAAAATTGGTAACCTATTACAAAATACACTGGAATTGATAGTTGCTATCTTGTGTTACAGTTCCAGCATTCTCCATCTCAGAATGGTTTTAATGACAACAAACTATTGCAGCATTTTGCGTATGTGGAGAGATAGCCCCATCATGCGAAAGGTGGCTGCTGTCCTACAGTCCTTCTTTTTCTAACTCTCCTACCCAGGTTTTTTGGAGAAGATGGGAAGAGATGGATTTTTTTTTTTTCTGCTGGACCAACAGAAGTCGAAAGCTTTCATTTTCTTCTCAGCATTGTGGAAACATAGTAAGTTATGTCCAGAAACTCATTAGTGCACAAAATACAGGGATGCTTTCTCATAAAATCTGCCTGATGGTCAGTGTACATAAAGAGTAAAGACCCAGCAAGTGACTGATTAACCCTCAGGTCAACATGGAGAAAGAGTGATCTCGCACTCCTACCATTCATGTGTATTTTATACCTTTTTACTCTCTTCAAGGAGGAGGATCAAAGAATTGAAATAGGAACAGGGTACCACACAAGAAGTTAAAAATAATTTAATAAATAGAGATCTGTGCACGTTCTGGAATCTTGCTCTGGCCCCAGTCATTTGTCTTTTCTGAGCTTAAATGATTTCCCCCCGACTCTTAGAGAAGTTGTAGACTGTTGCCTAAATCCATCTCTTGATCGGTTTTTAATCACTTGCTTCTTCTGATCCATATTAATTTCTGTCACAATGAACTTTTAAAAAAGCTCTTTTTTAAACTCTTTTAAAAGTTCTCATTCTAGGAACTAGCAGCATATATGAAATTTCAAAGAATATATCCGTTTCCTCAGTCTCAATTTATTTTGACAATATACAAACAACAATATATAATTCTGTTGTTCCTTTTCCTAGATTAAAAAGAATAAAACATTTTAATTATCTGAGAAGGAACTTTAATGTTGACTTAATTATTAATTTTTTTTCCTCTGAATTTCTGATTCTTTTGGTCACTTCAACGAACACTACTTAGCAAGATGATCAAGAAATAAGCCATTACAGAAGTTGAACAAGGACATCAGAATCCAGTATTAGTTTCGCAACAGGCCAATATATGTGTATTCACATCCTGCAATTCTGTTGCTGTTAGATAGCTCAGGTTTGATTAATGAATTATGAATATTTTAATATGCTATGCAAGAACAGTCCAAATTCTCTCAGTTATTAAAGTCAGTACTACCTCAGACATATCACAGAACTGTCATTTCACACAAAACCCCTTTAACAGATTAATGAAAGAAACTGAGCTCAAAATCTACCTTTATACTGAAACCTTGTTTTTCAAAAGGACCTTAATGCTCATCAAAGCACTTTAAAGAAAAAAAACTATCAGCAGAAAATAGGAAGGGAAAAAGTCAATGGAAGATTTCAAGTTTTTGCTGAACTGACCCCAAGTCACATGTTTAAACACCAAACCAATAACGTGTATGGGATTTTTTTGTTTTTTTAAAGATATAAGTTAATCTAACTCAAGTGTACATAAAAAAGCAATCTTTTTTATTTTTTTTTTTCAGTGAGCAAATAGACCAGTTTAAACCAGAAAGGCTATCATTTGTATTGCAAATTGTTTTACTGTATGGTATTGAATATTTTCTATTTTAGAATAATTTTTTAACTGAGCTAACTAGGCTTGGGCAAGAAGGCATGTTCAAATGTTTCAAGTTAATATACAGCTTTCTTAGAAATATGAAACTAATTTCAGATCAGAAGTACAATTATCCCTGTTCCAGAGCGCATGAACATTAGGACATGCATGCCATTACCTTAGTGTACTTTTTAAAGAAAATAGTACTGTGAAGAACTGTGGGTTGCATAAGACTTAGTGTGATCAGAAACAAACTATATATGGAAATAATCCCTGAAAAACGAGCTAGAAAGTTAAATAAAATAAAAAGCCATTGATTACTGCAATCTGCTGTAGTGCTTTATGTGGCCTTGGCAATTGGCACATAGAGAATACGGCACATTAGAGCATGACCAGACTGCCTATAGCAGCCACTGTTGATCCTGGTTAAGCGGTTGCTGTCCCACTGCTTGACACTGCTGTGTCAGTTCTGCTGGTTTTATTATTTACCTGACCACTCTCCACCTCACTTCATGGAACGATCTAAGATAAGGACAGACAACAAAGCAAAAAACTGAAGCACCCTTTGTGCTGAGTGCAGTATGAATATGTGGAAATAAAACAAATCGGTTTTAGCTAACAAGGTAAATAGAGTCTATTCAAAACTATCATAAAAACAACCCTTTTACAGTCAATTTTTTGACCCTAACGGCCCCTTAGGGTTTGAAGAGAGTTTCAAAGGTTTTTTCTTTTTTTTTTTTTTTTTTTTTTGCTTTTGGTTAATCAATAAAGATATATTACTAAGAAGAAAATGCATCTTTGAGAGGTTTGCATATGGCTTCTGGCTTAAATGGAAAAATACCATTTTTTTTAATGACATCAATTCAAAGCATAAATTTATGTTTATAAATTAATATACTTCATATATTTTTTACAGAATGCCTAATTTGTGTGTCAAGATTAAATCAAATTCACTATTTTTAAATTTCATATGTGCTGCTGACTATCATATATTCTTCTCTATACCTTTTTAAATAGGAATATAGCCTGAGGAACTAATCGTCCTCTGAGCCTTTCAAATAAGGCTGTTCGTGTGGATGACTTGCTTTGAAGGGAAATATTTTCTGCACATTGATGTGTGCTGGTTAGCGTTAGACGGTGAAAGGGTGGAAAAAAGCTGAGTTGCAGAGCACAACAGCGTGGTATGTAAGTGGAATTTATTTCACCAGGGAAATGGGTAGCTGCAATTACTCACGTGTCAGTCTTGCAAGATAAATTACATTATTTGTACACTTCAAACAAGATTTATCTCTTTACTACTATATTTAAAAAGCCTAGTTTAATTGTTCATTTCTTAATTCTTCATGTTTCATTCCAGCTCCATACACCAACCAGATGGATATAAAATGTAATTCATTCTATAGCCAGTCAGGCTCCTTCAACCAGAAATATCAAATTTAAAGTACTTATGAACCATGAATTCTTTTGTAATAATATGTAAACATCCTATCATCTACTCTGGCAATGGACAGAAAATGCTTCACATTAAACTGAAACATAAAATTTATGCTAAAATGGGCTTTCTTAGAAATCTGGTAAGAAATAGGCTTTGTATGATGTAGTTAAATCAGCTGCTTTTGTTTTTTTTCTAATACTTTATATTTTTGTTCAAACACATGATCATATTTGATTCCTCTCCTTGTTACAAAAAGGCTTAAATTTAATAATTTTCTATTAAATTAACTACTGGAATCTTTATTGGTGCTAATTTCACACTACTCTTTGCACCTAGGCGTGACTTTTGCTTTCTCCATTCTCTGAGAATCATACCCTAACAAGGTCTGCATTTCTGAGCAGCACAGTCAAAAAGTAAGGGAATAATCCACGCATACACACATACAAACAAAATATATTCCTAGCAGAACCTCAGACCCTGCTGGTTTCCACAGAATCCTACTGTCTCTTCCACATGACTTTCACTGGAGATTGTTCCCAAGACATTCAGCACAGGCAGTCACCCCACACCAATTCAAGCAAAACGCGTTTACCAGTGAGAGATTAGGTTAGATAGTTATTAGGTCCAGATACACATAGCACCAAATTATCAGATGCTTTCTTAGGCCACTCCTAAGAAATTTCAAGAATCAATAAAAGGGCTGAACTGCTTTCCGTCCTTTCCTATAGAACATCCCATGTCTGTAAAACTTTACTCTGAAAAGTCCTTCAAGTCTCAACCTCTCTTAGCAGCTGAATAGCTACCCCAAACTAGGAACACTACTCAGATGGTCTAAGCAGACACTGTAGAGAATATTATTCTTACATCTCTTTTCCATTGCTTGTAAGCAGACCCATCTCCTTGCTTTCTTAAGCTCACACAAAATCAGTAAATCATGGCAAGCAAGTCAGTAAAATGGAACGGAACAGTGCAAAGAGAAGTGACAATAGTGAGATGTAAAAGCGCTCAGAACAATGCACACCATCCACAATCTTCTCTCAGATCACCTAGACTGAGATTAGAAAGTAGACTCATCTCCTTCACATGCTTTAAGTTTTCTCCAGAACATCTCTAAACATAAATTACCTGCAAACAACCAAGATGGTGCTTTTAATCATCAGGCAATAACCTAGCCAAGCTGCATCATAGAGGAGAGAAACAAAACATAGATGATCCTGATCTCTTACATAAATGTGATCTGCCATGGATTGCCACCCATTCCCTGAAGAACTAAAACACAGTTCAGACAATTGTTCAATTTTCTTTCTCATGACAAGGTAAATTTTAGTCTTTGTCCTTGTTTGACTCAGAGGCAGCTTCCCTTGCAAGATGAAGTTTTACAAGAGTTCAGTTCATACATTTACATATAACTTTGGTGGTTGAACAGGTGAGAAATGAAAGATGTACCTAATTTCCAAGTGCAGTCTGCAAAACGTATTTAATATCTGCTAATATTAATGTTTTAAATTACATTTAAAGAAGGTGCTTCATTTTAAAATGCCTGAAATCTTTCTTTGTAACACAACTCTTGTGAGGTATCAAGAATAGGAAATATTTGCTGAAATGAAACCCAAAGCCTTTTATATGACTTCCTGGAAAAAGAAAGAAAAAGACAGAGAGAGAGAAAAGAATGAAAGAGAGACTCAGGGGGATTGTCACCACAGACAAGGTGAGAATAATCACCTAGTATGTGGCAAATGTCAACTTCAGGTCCCTTATTCTATTGGTCTTTCACATTCTAAGTGAGAACTCCCTTACAGCCAGTCTGGAATATTTTGGGGTCAGTATCTCTCAGCTGCCCTCACTGAAGCTGTTCAGATCATTCTATTCACATAGTGAACCATTTTTAAGTCATTTAAAATTTGATGAATCATTATAAAAATGGCTCTTTAAAAGCAAATCATTACATTTAATAACAATTGAAAAGAGAATCTGATCTTGCATCTCCCACATAGTAGGGGAGTGAAGCTGTTCTCTTTTTGATCTAAACGCTACAACCTGGATTTCAGAAAAAATTCTCAAAATAGGTATGCTGGCATGAAAAGGATTTTGCTTTGAAGAAAAGCACATTTTCCAAGAAGAAAAAGCATGCAAAACCCACAAAAGTATATTTATTAAAAAAAAAAAAAAAGAAAGAAAGAAAAGAAAAAAAGAGAGGGAAAGAGAGACCAGATGTTTAACTGATTCAATGAATATTTATAAACTATGTTAGATGTTTCAGCACATAAAATTAGGAATCCATGCTTCAGAAACAGAGTTACAGTGTTTGATATTGTCTTAAAAATTGGCAATACTTCAGATTACACAATTGAATGTGATGGATAAACATAGTAGTAGTATTTTAATGTAACATGGCTAAAAAGCATTCACTCTGAACTAATGTGTGTCTATCCATCTCCTTCTTCATGATTTCCAGAGTAGACACTTTTACAATAATTTACCATAGGTAGAGGAAAAATAAATATTATAAACGTCTTCATAAAATAAAGTCCACTTGAGCAAGCATTAAACTAGATAAAAAAGCACGGGCTTGTCCTCTACATTGAAAAAACTTTCATTTCTACAAGCTTGTGATATCATTTAATGTATTATGATCTGTGGTGAACTTTTGGGGATGATTTCTGAAACATCAGGGTGGCAAAGAACATGCATTAACTAAAATGTTCTCACTGAGAAGTAGCACTGTAATACATGTTTATAATTAGGAGTATTGTTTTGCCATGAAAGAAGAGATTGCAATCCAGTCTTATTTTACAAATGCAATGTTTGTATGAGAGAAGAACTGACTTTTGGAGAAGGTTGGTTCTGTTTTACTTAAAACATTTAAACCTCCCTGTATTCACATATCAGACTTGGATACGCAAGTGGATCTTTTTCATGGTACGTCATGTGTGATTTCAATTCCTTTGGGGAGATTCTTCTGCACCAACACTATTAGTGCAGAGCATTGACACAAGTAGTAACAACTGAACTTGAGAGTTGAAACTTAATTCCATCTTTCTAAATTAAAGATGTGTAGTCTACACTGGAGGAGGGGGGAGGACGAGAAGAACACTATGTTCTGGGATGTAGCGTTTGCTGTCCACTTGGGACACTGAGCTAAAAATAAGGCACCTGGAATTACATTCCTAGTAAGAGTTCCTATGGAAGTCAAAGAAGGCACCTTGACGCATTCTGGATTGGAAGAATAAGCTTGGTTTTTGACTCCAATGGAAACAAAATTATTTTAATTCAATTTTCCCCAATGACATATTCCCTCAAACCATTTTTCAGTAAAATTTATTTCTTGACTTTATACTCCTGTGAAAATGATGAGGAAAAAAAACTTCCAAGTTTTCTAACTGATTACACACATGCAACTTATGGACCTGCCGAAAAGAGGGACAGTCTGCTAAACAGACTGAACGATTGCACTGTGGCATCACAGGGACAAAATTTTGACAGAATTTCTAAGTGCACTAGGTACTAGAAAGACATAAAAAGAGTCTTCACACTTAGCAAGGCCGGCCTTTTTTGTCCTGTAATATTGGGTTTCCTCAAGGAGGTACTTCTTAGTGAATTGACTGAGACATTAGAACAAACCTAAGCTGGAGCGCTTTCCTCAGCATTCTAGGGAGCTGCTCGGAGTCAAAATAGGGTGAAGGAGCCCCTGAGTGCTCTTGAGTTTGCTGCCATTAATCCCCATTAGATCTGCACTGAAGAGCAAGTCAAACAATATGCTGCTGAGCTGACAGAACATATCAAACTGCCTCAAGCAGAGAATTCAGTGGAGCTGATGATACTGTAAGATTGTACGTAAATGCTGTAGGATGCTCACTTCCCAGACCAATGGAACCTTAAAGCTGCGATTTAAAAGATTTGTTAGCTTGCCGTGTTATCAACAGAGGGTGTTAGAAAGTAACAACAGTCCTCTTTTTAACATTTAGTGGTCACTAAGGACAGGAAAAGCTGAAGAATTCCCCTTGTGTTCCACTGTACAAGGTCAACAGCAAGGCCAGAAGACCATGGAAACAGAAAAAATAAAGGAAATGATTAAAGAGAAAGAAGGCATGCTGATGAAAAGGTGTCAGGGAGGTTATGAAAACAGTTTTGCTGAGTTGCTATGAGACACCACAAAAAGAAGGGTAAGATGTTAGAGTAGAATTCGATATGGTCTAAAGGATAAACAGGCCAGAATTTGCTGAAGCATGTGCAGAAATACAAATACAGAGAGATTCTCACCATGGCAAACCCTCCAATTTCACTCTTGACTACAATCAAGAAAGTGCAGATACAGGGAAAGAGGAGAAAACTGGCAATTAAGAGGGCATCTTGTAAACGTTAGCTTGTTGTGGCTATTCACAGAACAGTTCATCCAGTATGCTTCTTATTTATATACTCCCTCAGAACTCCGTATACTTCAAATGTACAGAAATGGCAGACCACTAGATTTAGATCTAAAAGCTAACCCAGTTTGGATAAAGATGGGTTAGGAAAAAAACTGGACCCAGGTTGAAGCACGAATGAGTTTTACCAAATTTTCATATTAACTACTGTATTTCTGGAAAAAATATAGAGCCTATCCTCAAGACAAGCCCATGATTACACATTAAATAAGGGTGTGGCCAATACAAAAAGCTGTCACCACAGCCACATCTGCTGCTTTTCTCTTATTCTTCATAATCTTCTAGTACTTTTGAAGAGGTGAAAAATCACAAAATATTTTAATTGATTTGGTCTTAGATTTCCAGGGCCTCTAAGATGCTGTCCTTCTATTGTCAGGTAACAAACATCACTCAATAAATCATGACCTTGTGCCGTGGTTTAACGCCAGCCGGCAACTAAGCACCACGCAGCTGCTCGCTCACCCTCCACACACACCCAGTGGGATGGGGGAGAGAATCAGAAAAAAAAAGTAAAACTCGTGGGTTGAGATAAAGACAATTTAATAGGACAGAAAAAAGAAGGGATATAAGAATAATAATAATAGAACATACAAAACAAGTGATGTGCAACACAATTGCTCACCACCCACTGACCAGTGTCCAGCCAATCCCCACGCCATGAAGCCCCCCGGCCAACTCTCCCAGTTTATCTACTGGACATGACATCCCATGGTCTGGAATACCCCGTTGGCCAGTTTGGGTCAGCTGCCCTGGCTGTGTCCCCTCCCAACTCCTTGTGCCCCTCCAGCCTTCTCGCTGCCTGGGCATCAGAAGCTGAAAAATCCTTGACTTAGTCTAAACACTACTTAGCAACAACTGAAAACATCAGTGTGTTATCAACATTCTTCTCACACTAAATCCAAAATGGAACACTATACTAGCTAGGAGGAAGAAGAGTAACTTTATTGCAGCCGAAACCAGGACACCTTGGCATGCTTACCAACTTACAGATTTGACATTAATAAAGAGAACAATCTCTATGCAGATGCTTGTTTCTTTCCTAGGTTTTTAAAGAATCTCATCCTTTCATATTTCATTTAAAATGTAGGCCCACTGAAATAAGATATAATTTAACTGGGTTCATTTTATGTCAACATAAGATCTTAGTGACATCAGCTCTTATGAATGTTTGTGGAGAGTTTATCTGATTATCACAAAGGTACATCTTTATTAAGTAATTATGTGCACTTGCTAGGAACTTTAGCTTTTTTTTTATTATTTAATTAAGTTTAAAAGGAAAGAAAGTTATTGAATGAAAACACGAATGCAACACAAATCTCACCTATTCTCACTGTTTAAATCTGAACTAAATTACATCCAATAAAATCTGTGAATCTTAAGAGAGTGCGCCACAGGTGAAAACAAGTATTTGCCCTAAGTAAATAATTCAGGATCAGACATCTTTGTACCTTTATGCTACATGGGATAACACGCACTTCCCACGTTTCCTCCAAAAAAGGCAGAACAGTATTTTTCAACCACAGATACAGTGTAGTACATAGTAAAATTGCACTCAAATTCTAAGTTGTGTGGCAGTTAGCCACAATAATTGCTTTTATCGCCTTCTATAATCTTATACATTACAAAATTATAGTGCCGTTGTATTCTCTTAACAAATCTGAGTTTTGAAATACACAGTAAATACCACATATACCCCATAAACTTCCGTGTATGATTATCACCACATATACTCTTAACAATTTCAGCTGTCCAAATAATTTTCATCCTGGGTCACTCCTATAGTAGGTTTTGCCCTTTTATTAATTCTTCACATCAATTATGTACTGGTTTTTGTCACTGCAGGTTTTTTATTTTGGCTTTGTTCAACATCTACTATTTGAGAAATATTAGTTAACAGCTAGCAATACACATACCTACTAGCTAGCAATACACACCTACCAAAATTATAGCCACACCATTATAGTTAAAGCTATGTCGATACTTCTGCAATAAAAACTGCTTTTCCAAGATTTATAATTCAAACATAAAGAAAAAATACTTCTGGGATGAAGCTCGGCATATAAGGTCACAGCCCACAACAAATTTGTTTTACCAATTTTCAAGCAAATTGATTCTGCCATTTTGAGTGCTGCAAGTGTAAATCAAAACAGAGATTTAACTGTTTAAAGCTGAACGGTGTTGGCCGTACACTTATCTGTGGCAGCATCAAGATTTCTATGGCCTTTTACTAGGAACAAACTTAACCTAAATTGCATATTACTGATTTTATATATACATATATATACATATATATATTCACATGCGTAATAGAGGGCTGTGATCCCTACAGCTGACATCTCCCTTTGAAGGCTAATTCCATTATAGAACATCTCCACTGATGCACACTGACCTATATGAATTACAGACGTGACCCGTATTTTATGTCTGTCCTGCTGTGAAGGTGCAATTTTCCAAAGGAAGCTTAAGCACAAAATACCCCACCAATCACCCAGCTGTGGCCAGCTGTGGCCAGTCTGCCCTTCAGCGTCAGCATGCTACCTGGCTTGCTGGGCTTTGTACGCTCATCCTTCGGGCTGTGCTTGCAGACTCTGCACACACAGCAGGCCCATTAGGATCTCCATGAGGACTCCCACTTATCTTGAACACATTCAAAAAACTAAAAGCAGATATTTATAATCAGTCTAGTTTACTTCTGTCAACACACAGCATTAAGTTGTATAAATGTAAATGTCAAATAAACGCTTGTTCCAAATATAATTTTCTCATTTTCTAAACTGATACATATTAATATTCCGTAAGTGCTGGCAAGATGAGCCCTTGTACTACTGCAATGGGTTTAATAATATCCTTGACCTAATTCAGCAATTGCCACCGACAGCAAGGCTAACTCAGTTCCTTATCTTTATTTCAACTGAGAAAATTCTTGTCTTGAAAACAGAGTTGACCCATATTATTAATTTCTAGTATCGAAGGAAGATTTGTCAAGAGTCCTTCAAGGGGTCAACTTTCCTTCTAGCGGAAATTTGCATAGGATGGCTTGCCAGTAACGGCACGCCTTCAGAGAAATTTCTGCATTAGACTAAGAACGAAATGGTATCTTAAGCTCCTTAAGACAGTGCAACCACCTTCTTCTACAATACCACTTAAGAGGTAAAAATCACTTCTGTGTTACCTCAGAGATACAATACCATTTAAGAAGTAAAAATCACTTCTGTGTTACCTCAGAGATATAATTATGGTGTCAAGTCATCAGACACGAAGCGCATCAATCCAGCTGAAAATGTAACATGTACTAAGTAATGTGGTCTGGAAACACCTATTTCAAGTCATACTCTGTCTTGAAAGCAAGACGAGTGTTATAGTGGCTAATTCTGCAGTGATTTAATCACTCTATTTTACTACAATATTTTTTTCAGCCCTGTTTCAACTCAATAGTTGCATATAGTTATTTTCATCTCCAAGCTACCTTCCACTTATCCATCTGGAATTAAGTTTCTCCTTCATCTTTGTTTTTTATATGATTCTGCAATTCTCTTTCCCCTCCAATCTCTTTTTACATTCATAAATTTTGAGACAAAATACTTGTGAAGTCATCTGGTTTGGAGTTTTATTTGGTTTGGAGAAGATTTATTTCCTCCTTTTCCTATTTTTTAAAATCTTTATTTCATTTCCTCTTTTAAAACTTGCTTGGAAACTAATCTCACTCGGTTAAAGAAAGATCAGTGGACTTAATCCAGTAGAAACAGCACATTTTCTCTCATCACAACTCAAAAAGCTGAACGAAACTGGCTGATAAGGTGGCTGAATTATCAACTATCTTGGCTTCTGTCAGTTTGGTGAATTGTAAAGCTACTATATCGTGATGAAAACAGTGATCAGGAGAGGAAAAAACACACAAACTTTTATATCACATTAGAGATTCTAACCTTGATTCTGGCTTTTCATCATTTTACAAACTTCTAGGTCTTTCCGATTAGCACTACCTTAATGGTATTTCCCCTCTCGCTCTCCTGATTTCATTTTTCTTTATCCTGCTCTTCAGCCAGCTCTTTGCATTTTTTTCTCTCTATGCAGCACTGTATTGAAGAATTTCAACAACTACTGAAACAGTTTAACAGAACTGCTGTTCTTGTGATATTCTGAAAGACTGGAAGAAAAACCTACAAAAAGTCAACAGTGGAAAGATATCTGTATGATGGTCTTGAATGATGAGATGTGTGAATGTATTTGTACTCATGGAAATTCACTGATTTTCAGCTTTTGAGCCTTTACATTCATTTCTCTCATTCACATCACCATTCTTCCCTTGGAGAAATGGTTGTGCTTTGCTTTCTGTATATTTGTATGTGGCATTTATTACCATTGGAACTAATGATAACAAAAATACTTAACTTTGGTGTGACCAGAGAGCCAAAGGAAGTTTTAAATTGAGTTGAGAACACTTTCTAATGTCCTGGTCCTTCCTCCTCTTCTCCAGTGTAGAGATATTGATTCTATTCCTGTAGTTTGTAACCAGCTTATTGAATAACCTGTTTGAATATCTTCTTTTCTGCCTCTATTTACTTACATGAAAAATGTGTTTACCATGTCTATTAAATACACTAGATGCAACAATGTTAGAAGCAGCATTATTATTTTTATGATAAGCAAGCAGACAGACTACATATCTAATCACCACTGGGAAACTATTTAGAGAAGTTTAGATGCTTTTTCAAGAGCATCAAAAATGATAGGTCAATCGGAATTGGGCTTTGCCCAGCCTTCTAAGCTGGTACATCCTTTTTAATGTAAGAATCCCAAACGCTGCAGCAATTACACATTAATTGTTCAACTTGCTGTTTTATTGCAAAACGCTAAGCTATAGTATGGTTCTCAATACGAGGCAACATACTCTACTAATGTGGATATACTCCTGGGACTTTGTCATCCCATATTCACAAATAAAAAAACGCCTATGATCTCTGGTTTTATTGTACTCTAGGCAGAAGGTGCAGACGCAGTGTAAAGCTTTTACTGACTATTGAGAGGCCTGAAAAATTAATGAATTTTACAATTAATCATTAATTAAATACATAAGGGCACATTTATTGAAAATTGTAAAGACGGTTAGGAAACTGAAATCTTGTGGACTCTCCCTCCTTTGCAAGAGGAGGGAGAAAATTTAATGACCTCTTTCTTTCTGGACCTACATTTTCTATTACTTCAGAAAACTGTGTATCATTTGCAAAACTGTTTAAACAGTCATTTGGGGTCAGATCGTTACATACTTTGGAGACAGCAAAGGCAGCAAGTATATCTGAAAGCAGTGAACACTGCTCTAATGCAGGTTGGTAAAATGTGTGTTTCTACTGGAAAAACTAGTTTTTAAAACTAGTAAAACATTAATTAAGTTTACTTAATAGAACGACTGGACACTTTTCCAGTCACAACAGGGCCTGCATAAATGAAATATTTGAGAGAATAGAGAACTACATCAAGAGAAAAATAAACAAATAAAAAGTTAAGCACTACCAGAGTAGGAGAATAATTTGAGTTATGCCCTTCACCTAAAATAAGATTTGACAGACTCAATCTTGTCTTCAGCGCACTTAAAACCAAATGGAATTACTTCAAATTCAACAGTGTGGCCCTTGGGTTCAAGAGGGTCTCAGGGACATATGAGGGTTGAATGAAACTCAATTTTGTTCTGATAACCATGCTTAGAAAACAATTTTCCAGATTCATGTAAAGATTTCAAGATGCCGTAAATATTATATATTTCAGGAAATTATTATCTAATCTGATATAGATATAAGAGTTGTCATTATACCTTTATTAAAATAAACTTTGGAGAAGATGGTTGCTTGACATACTATTGATGAATTTGTGAAGTTTTAAGAAAGGGTACAAAGGAGCACGTCTATTTGTTTATAAGAAACAGATTATGTTCTGCATCCCTCTTGTTGTTCTTTTTTTTTTTTCCTTCTTTTTTCAACAAAATGAGATCCACCATGTAAGGTGCAGGGAACACCCTGAAAAGCCACAAGGCCACACATCCAGTTAATTAAAAAAACAAGGAGAACACTCTTTTACAAAAAGTATCTGCTTGTGAAGCTAGAGTAACCACAGCAATAAGCACTGCTTCCATTTCTACAAACTGGAGTAACTCTAGTAAAATCAGCCATACAAACAAACCTTAAAAAAAAAAAAAATATATATATAAATGCTTACAAAATTGCAGGAGAGTCTCATAGTGCCACTGCACTTAAGAATTCTGACTCCTCCCTTAGCGATCCTAGTGTAATGCCTTAAAGCATATGAAATTTGTTAACCCTGTGTCAACCCAAGCAATACAAAGAATTCAGCCCACTAGAGCAGGAAGGGGGGCAAAAACATTAATATATTATCAAATACTAATTCATATTTCTACAAAGCATCTGTATTGAATATAGCCCCAGTCAGGAAGCGAAACAAATGTCAGACTCTAAGAATTGTAGTCAGAAGGTAATGGGAAAAGGGAACAGATTGAAAACCTTCCCGTCCTCTCCAGGGACAGAAAAGGCTGCTGTCCCCAGAAAGTGGAAAGTGGGGGAGAGAGTGCAGGTGGCTGACATCATCCCATCCAGGCATGATTGCCTAATTGAATAACCTTCTGTTGGCAGAAAGACGTTGTTCAGGAAGGGGTGATCCCACCCTCTTGCCCTTGCAGCAGGTGGCATTCAGTCAGATGGACAAATACAAACATCAATGTAAAGAGCTGGACAGACACCAGCTGTAACTTCCATCTAGCCAGACACCTGGGGAGCGAATTTTGACAATGCTGCTTAAGGGAACAGAAAATGAGATGTTTTTTAATAGGCTGAAGACTGAATTTGGATTTTAACATTTAGCTCCCACGAGCAGAGCCATTCCAGATTTTCCAATTACGGGAAATCTGACAAAGGATGACAAAGACAAGTCTCTTCTTTCTAAAAGGGACTTGTGCCTCTTAGCTGACTGTTAATTAAAGAAAAAGGAATGTACTGGGTTTTAGGGATATGATTGCAGTGAGGGAAAATGAATGGATGGTTGGGGGCTGAAGATTGTGAAGGCAAAGGGTCATTTCTATTGCTATGTATGCTTCCTTTGTCATTTGTACAGTTTGCTAAAATTCTTTGAATGGCAGTTTCCCAACAATAAGTACAGATAATACTATTTTTCCTCCTGCTTTTTATTTGTCCCAGAGATGCCCAGAGTGGGGCAGAAACTCTTTTCTTCTGTTTAGAAGCAGTTACCCCAATCAAACCACGATTGCTTTGGGTTTTCAAAACATTATATCATTCTTATTACTATTAGTAACTGAAGTCCCCTACCAGAAGCCAAGCCTGTACTTTAAAAATTAAAATATTAATTCATTAAAGCACTTGAAAAAATCCTTAACCTTAATGCATTCTTAAATGAATGAAGTTCAGGCATGTGCTTAAAGGTTTGACTGATTGATGGGTCAGCTCAACCGCTTCTCTAAATTGCAGCAAAAGCCTGACAGAATACTCATAATACCTGAAAACATAACGATCCATTTCCCTACAAACATTCAATAAATTCGTAACACAGGTCTTAACGGGGGGGGGGGGGGGTGGGGGGGGTGGGGGGTGGGTGTCTTTAATTACAAATGCTAAGCAGAGATGTGTAATTGATACTATAATACAGTGTAGGCAGAGACTCATTTCAGATGAACGATGGGAACAATAAGCAAGAATCCTTAAAGTGTTAACTAGCACGCTTGCTTCCTCGACTCCAAGGCCAAAACACTCAGTCATCTGGTCCCAACTCTTCCTTCACGGATTGATAGTTTTGCGTGAGTTTGCAGCTATAGTAAGTGGGTCTGACATGGAATGATTTGGGGTGAATTATAAGCACTCTGCTGAAAGTTAAGTTCAGAGTGAATATCCAGGCTGAATTTTAGAAGTCATCAAGAGGGTATTCCCAAAGACATGGTTCAGATGCCAAATGACATAATTCATAAAGCTGCTCCTGGGAAACAATCTGTAGTAATCTACTCCTGCAGGCCAAGTGCCAGCTTTACTGCTGGGAATTATGCCCAGGCAGTAGACTTGTCTATTGGCAGTATATTGCCCAGGACTAGTCAGTCTGTACAGGGCAGGATTAACGACATGAAGAGGCTACTACTTTTTAAATTACTACTTCTTAAACAAACAAAAAAGGACCATGTGTCTGCAAACTGAAGATGTTGCAGCTTCCAGGATAGTAACTGGGGTTTCATTATATCTCTCTGGAATTACAGAGAGTGATGAGATAAATTGATTATCTAGCCATTCCATTTGCTAGCTCTTTCCCTCTTCTAATACCTTTTAGGTCCCTTTGCAAGGAAAAGAGGGGGAAAAAAACCAACCTTCGAACAACATCTCCCCTAAGGGAACGCATGGCAAGTTTCTAGATCTAGAGTCCCTGACGCAATAAAAAGATTTTAAAGTACACAAATAACTGAGAAAAGAACGACAGAGGCAAACTTACTAAAGAGGAACACCCTCCCCCCAGGAACTGGAAGACTCCAAGGGATGGACAAACCAATTAATCACATAAAAGTGGTCACAAATGCAGGAGTTCATAACACAGTTTCTCTTTGGGAGAAAACTTCTTGATTGTTTTAACACAGTCCAAACCATACTGATGCCCTCGCTGACTTGCTTTTGATCTTGAAGCCAAATTTAGGTACCATAGAAAACAAAATATTTGTAAAAGTCAGCACGCTGTTCTGATGACGACACTTCTGTTTCCAACAGATAATTAAAAATCCTAATCCCTTCATCCTATTAACACCAAAATACGCTGGGGAAATCCATATTTTGTCACAGCTGCCTCTTATCACTGTAGGATCTATGTGCATAAGGTGGAGGCTCCAGTATACTTTGGACTATGTTCATAACTAAATGTTCTGACAAAAAAAACCCAAACAAAACATGCATTTTTTGCAATTTAGGGTTAATCTTTGAAAAAACTCTAACTCAGAAATACTTTCAGTATGTTTCAATACAACTAACTGAATATCAAGCCTCCTCTCTACCCCTACCAGCAGGGTACCCCTTTCCTCTCTTATAAGAAGTGCCAAGGAGTCTTTTATGACCACAAGTGCTCAAGGCCTAATTTTACATCTCAGAGTAGAGCTAAAAATCTCAGCAAGGCTGCAACATATTGCTATGCAGATCATAGACAGTATAATAATTGAGAGGAGAAATCGATGCTGAAGAATCCAAGATAATCATTCTTCAAAATAAGTACGCAGTGTGTCAAAATAAAATCATCTGATGTACTAGAATAGCTATACTGACACTTCCCCTCCTTAGTTCACCGTTAGGTTTTAGTGCCTGCAAGAATTATCCCTATTTATAATATCACATAGGCAACAGTACCTGGGTCACACACTCTAGCTGTTCTGTTTGTGACTGGGGAAACATCAATACAAGAAGTCTACAATCCAAGAGAAAATATTATTTCAATATTTTTCTTCGGCTTTTCCTTAGGAGTAGGAGGAAGTGTTCATAGACTCACATGAACTATCTGTTTACTTAATCTCTGACCTCTCGAGTCTTTATGTTCTGTAGTTATGCTCTAGATTCTTGCAACACGCTGCAAGATGACAACAAGGGTCATTAAAGAAACTAGTTTCTTCACACTCCATAGACTATTGCTCAGTAGTACTATCCACTATATTAGTACTATTTGAATATGTGTATGATTAAATTAATAATATGACAGTCCATTGTGAATGCATATTATATATTTATTACATATAAACTACATATTCTGTTCAGTCTTAGGATATTTTCAGTGAGGAACAGGTGGTAGCGACTTCAGGAGACTCAAGTTCCTCCGAAACGTCACTTTTCACACTACAGGATGTAAAGGCATAAAGGAAAGCTAATCTTTAAAATATCATGCTTTGAAACTTTGAGCCTATTAATCAGGAAAAAATAATCATTGACAAGATGACAACATCCTGCATGACAACAGTCAGCTTGATGTGGTGTGCAATAATCTATTAAAAATCAGAATTTATGATGCAGCAATTGAACCCGTTCAATTATGGTGACATGAATTGTCCTGTGCAAATAGCATACTATATTAATATTTTAGTTAAAATTCCTGGACTGTATGGTTGGTTAATAAGCTGCAGTTCAGGATGAGAATATATGGCTGTTCAATATAACTAGGTTATGAATAATCCTGCTTATTACCGAAAAAGCAGCCTCCTCTGAGATTCAGAGCAGACATGTCAATGGAGCAGAGGGAGTTGCATTATTAATCCTACCATGTTCAAATGTATGTCAGCAACTAACAGAGGTCAGCACATATCCCACAGCATTATGTAAATGCATGCATTATTAAGACTTTTTACTACTTCTTGAACACTTGATATTAATCATAACGTTAACCACAATAAACTACCAGTATGTCTTAAGAATGCCTTAAAAAAGTTGTAAAAATAAAAATCCTTCATTACTTTATATCTGGATTAAGGACTGACATCAGGAAGAAACAGAAGTGGCTCTTGAAAATAAAAAGTTAGCACTAATGATATTATTTCACGGGAATCTGTGTTTGATTAGCCAAACAAAAATTACTACCTATGGAGTTCTGTAAAAGGTTTGAGATGAAAATATATGTCAAGAGGACTCTTATGAGATTTCATCCTTGTTTGCTTGCCTGACTACCCAAGGTTTTAAATGGCTGATATGCACTATTACAGTGAATCATATGATTGCTTCGCATCCAGTTTTTACTTAGCCTTACTACACTTAGCAGTGCTCCTGCATGCTGGACCTTCCTGGGAATGACTGGTATTTGAAGACTTTGAAAATGAAAGTCCTTTTCACTTGAAGAACTGTAAAGAAATACAGTTTTGAAAAACTCTGGATGTCCCTGACAAGCAATTGTTTCTGTATTAAAAAAAAGAAAATTACTGGTTTGATCTCCACTCTTATCTTATGTTTCATGGTGAGAAGTGTGTGGTCTTTAATGAAACCAATGACCACCTGGAGAAAAGCAGCTGTAATAGAACTGTTCATCAGCCCTCATTCAAATTCCAGTAAAACAAAGGTAGCAGGTTTGGGAAATGGAGGCACTTAAATGTCTTCGTCCCCAAATCCTTACTGTGACTAGCCACAACCATGGCTACATCTCTAAGCAAACAGTTTTGGTGCATTCTTTAATGCAAGAAAAGTACACAATCATATAATAGTGTGACCAGAAATACTTCCAGAGATGGAACTGCAAGGGGTTAATCATTTGCAAGGAAAAAATACTATTACAGTTTTCAGACAGCACTGTGGTTATAAGCACAGGGAACACAAACTCAAGCAGCAGATCTAATGTTGCTAACAAGGAGAAACACAAATAATTGCCTCTCCAAATTTATTTTGGTTACAATGAGATTTAATAAAATCAAGTATAGTTAAAGCAATAGCACACTAATCACCTATAACAGTGAAGTGACAAATCTTATGCCTACACAAAGCACACGCAAGCTCTCTCCATCACACCTGAAGCATTTGATATGAAATAACAAAGTTCTGGAGTTATAAATCCTGCATTAATACAGCACTGCGTGACCTAATAGGGCTTACTATTTCCAGACCACTTCTGCCCTGTGACCCAACAGCTCAGAAACTCGCTCAGGATTGTCAAAACCTATCTGAGCAGACATGACAGAATATGCTGGTGTAGAAGCATTGTGTTGGGCTGTTGGGAAAAGATTGCATTTAAATAGCATGTTTAGTGCATTCTCCTACATATGTATGTTTTTATCACCCTGGCTGCAGAGTCTCAAACATGTACAGTGAAGCAGCCACTGATCTCCATGCAGTTCCTTGGCAAATCCAAATACTGACAGTATTCAGGATATGTTCTGTAACCATCTGGACATCATAAAACAGTAACTAAGGAAATTAAATTGGACCTAACTTGCCAACTAATTTGATCAGTTCAAAGCTCAGAATAGCACTGCAGTTTTTCCAAGAGGTGACATCCAGCTGCGTTACAAATTGTACTTTCCAGTACCGTACTACAGCATTGGGTTAAACCCATATTCTGCAACAAAACAGTTGATAGTGCCTAATTCCTATGTTTACAACTGTAGTACTTGCTTTTGAGCAGCTCCCTAATAAGTACTGTGACATTTCTATAGGCTTCACTTTACTCTAAAATACCACTACACGTAAATATATTATCAAACTTAGTTTTCATTCCGTATTTTAAATAATCTAACTTAATTTTCATTCTGTATTTTAATAGGTGAATCTGGTATTATTATTGTTCAAAAAAAAGCCATGCAGATTCAGCAATACCAAAATTTGTCACCACTTTTAGTTATTCTGAGTATGTTTTGTCCGGGTGGGGGGTGGGGGGTGGGGGGGAATCAACTCAGTAATAAAAAGCCTTTTCTAAGTAAGATCTTTATTTTTTTAATAAAAAAAAGATGTTCGTATGTTTTAAAAAGAATAAAGTAAAAAGAAAATATTTGGATTTGAATAAAAAGACATTTTATTTGACATATAGTTGACATTTCAATTTATGAAGAATCTTAACTTCTTTATACTACCTAGGTTTCTTCATATTCTTCTAGCGTTGAGAAAACAATAAGAATCAGAAGATCAGTTATTTGTACAGCTTTCACTGGTCATATTTAGATAAGTGTCCCAGAAACAATAAGTATTATCTTTCGCTCATATTCTTTATCAATGTTTCCTATGACATACCACTTCTGTTCATACAAAATACAAACCTTGGCAGACTTTGTTAGATTTTACTTCTTTAATTTGCTTATCTGTTCACAACCCCACCAAAATAAACTGTAATTCAGCAAGCATCTAATAAAATTACCTCTGCATTATCTCATCTATATACTTCTTCACTAAACTTGAGATGACAGAAAGGTGATATCTGACCTCAGATTTGGATTCTGGATGCAAGGTTCATTAATGCTTAGAATTAGATTTACCTGCATACATAAGACAACATATAAGATAGCTATTTCTTATGATTAGTGATATGTAAATTAAAATATAGCACTTTCAGCTTTCATTTCTTTTAAAAATTGGAAAATGTCTAAAGACTCGTGGAGTCTTCTTGCTTGCTAGGCTGAGGATATCCTTTAATAATGTTAATAATAATAACAACAATAATAATAAACCACCCAAATCTTTCTCCCCCGCTACCAAGATGATGAACTTGATTCACAGAACAAAGAGGAAAAGTCTAAAAATCATACACACTATATACTTCCATTTTGGGTAAAATAAGATGACCGATACTCAGATTCTTAATCTGTGTAATAAAATGAGTGAGCTAACCTTGCACAGACTGGCAAATGGCTGAAGAGAGCTGTAGAGTTTGACATTTGAAATCATGCTTTTGTGCTATATTTTCAATGCTGCAATGTTTATTACATCCCCATTTCCACTCATGTACATACTGGAGACAATAATTATCCATGTAACTACAGGATTTAAACCCTTTTAAGACTGAAAAGCAATTAAGTTTGAACATTTGGTATAGCATTTAGCGCACATTTTTACTGATCGTGCTACCGCCAGTGAATACCTGCTTCAGAGGAATACTTTCTTCTCTTGCCACTTACTATTCTTTTATATATTGTTTCAGTAATCATTACAAGGACAAATGACTCATTTGGCTAAAGGAGAGAATGACACTTTTTCCACATTATACTTCCATATGCTCCCATTTCACACTGTGACAAGTCCTTCCCAGGCGTGAGAAGCCGTGCCCATGCGGCTGAGCCGTGCCGGTACCCACAGTACACCTGGCATTAGCCCTAGACACTGCTATAGGAACATTTTCTGGATATGTAGTATGTTACAAGTCAAGTATCTGCTTTTCTGCTCAAACACAATCAAAGTCAAACTCTACACATGGTGACTGAAATACCTGAATTTGTATTACTACAGAACTGTATTTCCACCCCCTGTTTTCTTCCTCCTTAGCTTTCAAACAGAATGTATTATTATGAAGACCTTCCTTTCTCCCCTTAGGTGAATAGTAAATATTAGAGATCAAAAGTAATTATGTCAATTGTGCGTCGAGCGTGACTGAAAAGGCGTAAAAATCAATCACAAAAGAATTTACATCAGCCTAAAGTTTTGGGCAGCTAAGTGTTCACTCATGTTACATTCGGATGTGGTGCTTATATTTTAATCAGAATCTTCTCACCACCACATCACAGAGTTTCAGAATCACAGAAGGGTTGAAGCTGCCAGGGACTCTAGAGCTCATCTGATCCACCCCCCTGCTCAAGACATCTAGAGCCAGTTGCCCAGGACCATGTCCAGATGGCTTCTGAGTATCTCCAAGGATGGAGACTCCACAACCTCTCTGGGCAACCTGTGCCAGTGCTTGGTCACCAGCACAGTAAAAAAGTATTTTCTGATGTTCAGATAGAACCTCCGGTGTTTCAGTTTGCGCCCACTGCCTCTGGTCCTGTCACCTGGGAACCACTGTGTCCACTACCTTAGACCATGGATGTCAACAGATTTACCATTTACACTCCCATCTGGAACACAAACAGAAAAACTATCTATGGCGACACCATAGCTCTGCAGTAGAGAAAAGGCTGCTAAGAGGGCCTTGAGAAGAAATCGGAGAATACCTCAAACACACACGAACACAAATTAACACGTGATACACAAATAAAACAAAGATAGTGGAGGGGGACAGAGGAAAACACTTTGATAAACACATTTGGACATTTACTTGGTACCCTGCTACTCTTGAAGGGGCAGACCCATAGCCTAACCCGACCTATCACAGTGATCTAAACAGACATGGTATCAGACTTGAGGGAAAGGGTCTGATCATCAGACCTGATGATCACAGGGCTAGAGAACCTGCCCTATGAGGAAAGGCTGAAGGATTTCAGTCTTTTCTTTCTGGAGAAGAGAAGGCTCGAGAGGACCTCATCACAGTATTCCAGTATGTAGAGGGTGGCTACAAAGAGGACAGAGGCTCTCGCTTCACAAGGAGCCACATGGAGAAGCCATGGGGCAATGGGCACAAGTTGCACCAGAAGAGGTTTTATCTCAACATAAGAAAGACATTTTTTACAATAAGAACAATTGCTCACTGAAACAACCCCCCAAAGAGACATGGTAGATGCATCACTGGAGGTTTTCAAGCTGCGGTTGGAAAGGGTGCTAGATAATCTCAGCTAGGCTCTCTTTCCCATGAAAAGTTGGACCAGACGATCTTTCAAGGTCCCTTCCAACCAAGGCTGTTCCATGATTCTATGACAGCTCTGAGATATTACAGCTATGGCCTTATAATCATACAACTGCAAACTCATTTTCCATTGAAGTTTACCTATGCATGAAGATGTGATGAGTGGCAAAGAAGGCTTACTGTTCTTCAGTGTAGACACGAGCCCTGCTGTGCCTGCGCTGGTACAAGAACTCATATACTTTCTTCACTTCATGTAAGATTTAAGATTGCTAGAAGTTTTTCTTTGTGGAGTTTCAGATGTTCTACAGTCTTTTTTTCAGTATATAAATATAATTTTCAGGGAACTTCTGATCCTACACTTCTCTTAAAATAGGATCGTATTGAATAACCAGGCTGCCTTTAGTTACCACCTATGAGAGAGCAACATATCTAAGCTAGTTTTAAATTAGCTAGCCAGAATACTGTAAGCAAAGTAGACAACATGGAAATCAAAACAAGGAATCAGACCTGCCTGAAACATTAAAAATTTTTTTTCTGTTTATCCCACTGTCTGCCTGTGCAACCAGTACACAAGCTAATTACTTTAAATATACCTACTCGATCTAATTTTATGCTATAGCATAGCCACAACAGTGACTGCAGGACTACAGCACTTACAGTTATAAGAAAATTGAATAGCATCCTTTAATGGTTTTACTCTGTAACAGTTAACAAGTTATCATTAAAAAAGCAACACTTTGTATACTTGAGAATAGAAATAACTCATATAGGCTTTCAACATAATAATAACAAAAAAACAGAGAACACAAGACTTGTCTAGCACCTGAATGGAAAGCATCCGAAACTAAGTGAAGATTTTATCTGAACTTAGAATTCTACTTTAGTAGCATTCCTCAGAAAAATCAGTCATGCCTAAAAATCTGTAATGCAAACAATACAAATTATTTATTTCAACTTCACATGTGAAAATAATTTCAGGTCTAATAATCAGTGGGCTTTTGATAGAATTTCTGTAATTGATACAGCTCATGTGAGGTAAATCTTTACAACATGGCCACTAAGCTCATTTTGGATGAACTTGTTTTAATCTTTGCCTAAACCCATCAAAAAGAAACAGTACATATAATATCAGAAATTAATAAAATATTAGAATAGTAGATTTCTTAAGAACATTCATGGATTCTATATTTCAGAGCCTTGAAAATAACACTGATTAAATACAGAAAGAAAAAAGTTATGAATGTACCAACAAATTAATTTTAAAAGGGACTACACGGTCTACTGAAACCACAGGCTTTATTTTTACTCTGTGTGTGTGTGGTTGGTTGTTTATTATGCAGTTAATAAATTCACAAAACAGATCCATAATTTATTAAAAAAACTTCAAAGACTGAGGAAATACATTTTCTCAGAACATTATTTTCTAATAATGCTTCATTTGTTCCACCTGTTTTTGAAAGTCAAGCCCTTCCAGTCTAGAGAGTAAGAGAAACAGAGTCAGTGCAGACAGGAAGGTAACATTTAACCAAAAAATATGTGCCTTACCTAGACACACTGTAATAGCAGATTTTTTCTAAACCTTAATACTATCGGGATTAAAGTCAAATACATAGCTAGCATATATTGTTTGGAAATAAAACCAAGGACATTAATTAGTCTTGGCTTTACATTATTCTTTTGTTATGAAGGCAATAGGAAAAAATAGGTGCTTTCAGGCCTTGTTCAAGAATTCTCCCCAGTTTAAGCAAAACTGATTTTTACAGCATGTACTAAAAAACCCCCACAACCAAGCAGTACAGTCATAGTAAAGGGGAAGCTACTTGGCACAAAAAGAATCTTACGGAGTCAGTTTTGGGCCCATGAAGCTGCAGAGGCAAGGGAGAGCTCCAGCTGGAATGACCATCTGATTGCCCCAGCCCTCCTTTTCTCTCTCACAGTAGGGATGGGAATCATGGCTTTCTGCAACTCTAGCATGAGCAAATTGAGCAGTGCTGCCATGGCCTAGAATCAGTGTCTGATATTTTTATCATCCCAGGCAACTTCCAGCTTAGCCTACACCTACAAACAGCCCTGCAGAGTTTGTAGGATTTCTGTCTGGATCTTGTATTGATGCATAGTATTATAAGAAGACAAAACCCCCACCCTTTTTTCACGCTAAATGTTTTTACATTATTATTTTAAAGGAAGTGAAATCTCTTTCCACCAACTACTTAGTCTCAGATAGGTGCAACAAGGAATGGATGGGGAATTAAATACAGATGTGAATTGTAGCCCTGCTCAGAATATGACAAAGGCAGGCTCCCATCTTCTAGTCCTATGGGGACTGAAGAACTACTTTAACTTGTGACCTAGCACTCCTTTGCATTCAACGTGATGGTTTTTTTCTTTTGCGTACTACTACCCCTGTAACTTGGCAACAAGAGGAGTCCAAGACAGGGGTATGCTATGCCTATCTCTCCCTTTACAGAATTTTGCCCGATACCATACCACAGATACATTTTTAAAGTTTCAGCAAGAGGCATGAAGGCTACTTCTCCACCCTCCTGATGCTGTAAAGGACTCTCATATTTTTCCTCAGTTTGTTTTCTTTAAATTTTCTCTGCATTGTTTGGGTTACACAGGCGAAGTTGCACAAAGCTAAAACTAACAGAGCCAGGATATCAGAACAAAACCTCATAAATCAGTGCACAGTCCCTGAGAATCTAGCTCTGTTAATAAATGCAGTTTGTCTCTTAAAAAGTTAAAATAAAGACTATAATTTGTAGCAGGATAATCTATCTTTCTAGATTGTGGTCATTCTCCCAGGACCCCAAGGTTCACTCCCGAAGTGCTCCATACAAGAAAGCTCCAGAGCACTCTGAGTAGTAGCCTTCCCTTCCCATCTCAGTCGCCTAATATTTTTGTTAGGAATGCAGAAGGAAAGCTAACTAATCCTGTGCTTAATACATTTTGCTGCTGACACTGAATTCAGAAGAGATGCAAAGAACATCACAGTAACCCTTGTCATCATACAACCTTGTATTTTCTCTGTCAATAACAATACAGTTATCATGGTGCTGTTCAAGGTTCTAACATTTGGATTACATGTAATCATTTGCAAAGCTAAGGACTGTCATGGCGACCACAGCAGCACTTATCATTTTTCATCTTCAAAGGCTGTGACAGGCATGAGCTAATTAATTCTCACAGCCCTTTAGTTCTGTTTAGAAGGCTATGGAGAGACAAATTCAATCCTGACTGTAAATGAGCCCAACGGTCTCAGCTTTACCACTAGAGCTAGAGCAGGCTAGTTAACTTGTTACTGTCCAATGTCAGAAGATTATTTTTGCTGACATCAACAGCGAGTTATTTTATATGGCACGTCTGAAAAATGAGAGATAGTTAAGTCTTGCAAAGCAATGAACCCTTGGTTTTCAATCCAGTAAATCTTGTAAGCAGTCTAATTTTTCAAGCCTGTGAATGATCCTACTGACTTCAGCTTAGAAGCTTAAGCACAACTACAGATGTTTTACAGGTCTGCGAGTGCAACAACAAGTGCTTTCAGGAGGAGGTTGACTGTGAATACACAGCTGAGGACAAAGATACAGATTGTTCTGGCATCTAATTCTCAACTTGTTCTTTTAGATCGTGCTCTCTCTGTTAGCCACCCAAAAGACAGCTTGTCAGTTCATTACCTTCCCTTTCTCCTCTCTATTTTACTGTGCGTAAAGGCAGCAGGCATATATTTGAGACGTGCACAGAACCATAGCCATACACTTTATTTTACACACTACGTGCGCCAGCAACTATTAAAACCTGATGGTGCTGAAAGGCTGTGACCATTATATATCTAGTAATGCACTCATCACTGCAGTGCTGTCTGAGTGTTTGGCTGCTATATACTCGCTGGTTCCAGAAGAAACACAGAGGAGTCCTGCTTCAAACCTGCTGTTTTTATACGTGAACTGGAATAAAGAATCAGCCCAGTGAATCAATATGCAAGTGAATCTTTTCTTAGAATGCTTCTTAGAAAGCTTCTTTGAAGAAGATGGGGAAAATCTAGAAATTAATATACAATGATCCTCAGACTCAGATACACATCAGTATACATTTTACCTGCAGGGAGCCGGAGGTTTCCCATAAATTTCACAGACCTTAGGAAAAGAAATGACTACCTAGCTGTCCTTGTATCCATACACCCCTGCCCCCATCAGCAAGTATCACATCATCCCTTTCCTCTTTTCTCTCATTTCTCCCCCTTCAATGGCAACAGTTTTCTTAGGATGTTTAGAATTTTCTGGTTTGAGCTACCCACCAGGTGGTGTGAGAAGCCTGGGTGAAGGAAAAAACAGATACCTTTCCATCCACCATCAGCACATTCTTTTAAGCACATATAAAAAATAGGACATTCCAAGGAAGACTTACTGTCACTATAAGACTGATACTAGCTTCATCTGAATCACAATACAAGTGCAATATGTATCTTGTCTCCCTTTGCAGCTTTTCAGTCCCCATATACTACATTTCATTGCTGTCTGCATTTCTTCCTTGAGTTCAGCCCTCTTATTTTAAAATTCCTCCTTGAAATTAATGTCTTTTCTGACTTACTCTTCTTCCAAAACAAGGTATGATGGCTAAGAGATTTCCCTTGGCTTAACTCAAGCTCACCATTCTGCCCAATTCCCATGCCTGTCTCTTTCTGCTGCATTATAGCTGTAGGAATATATATAAGCCAGACTGGCAGCTGTGTGTAAGGAATGACAGATCTGCTTACCTCTATTAAACCTGAGTTGGGTATACTTGCCTTGGCATTTCTGGAAGGATAAGGTAGTGGAGGAGGACTATTTAATAAAAAAGTGTCTGGGGTTCATTTCCTCAGATGTTTACCACAGCCTCTAGTGAGAACCCCAAGCTGAAGCCCCTTTACTAGACAGGCTCCAGGTGTTCAGTAACCCCTCTGCTCACACCCTGCAGCTGGGAACTATAGAAGACAAGTGCTGAACCCTCCAGACTTCCCAAGAAGCAAAGTACACCTCAGACTCCCATCCAGAAGATAACCTAATTTACAGTTTAGCCTGCTATTAAATGTGTAAAATGTGAATCATGTGAATGCTGAAGCCAGTAAATCAAAAGCAGGTTCATATCTTATATTCATTCCTCATAGATTTTATAAATTAAGACTCTTATACAGAATTACAGTACAAGGAAGCTTTATGGAAAAGCTAGAGTGCTCACTAAATGAAAATGAAGAGTATGACTGCTTGAACTCTAATTCAGAATCCCGCACATGAGGAAACACTAGAGGTGAGAAATCTGCTAGGGAGAATTCCTTGAATACATAAATAATATTTTTTCTCTGGGTCTGATACATCTCTGGTACAGATTCAATTTCCTAAGTTTCAGTGCAATTTTGAGTCCCTAATACATTGCAGATCTAGCAAAGAAGTCTTCTATGCCTAAAATAACACCGGTTATTTTAAAATAATCAATGCATCAGACAGATAGAGCAACCACAGCACACTGGGCCTTGAAGAAAGAGGTTAGCCTAATGTTCTACAGCTCAAGAGAAGGACAGATGGTATTTATATTACCCCTGAATATGAATAAGAACACTAAAGGTTATAGGGTTATTCCATTAACTGGATCCATCACCGGACAGCATGAAAATTGTATTATGTTTCCGGACAAGGTCTTAGGAGAATTGTAACAGGTCCATTGATGTTATTTTTGATTCTGCCTAAATTAAGTGAAGGCTTTACATTTAAAAGATTTTTATTTGGCCATAGATCAATATTCAATTGCACGTTTCAATTTATCCTGTCCTGTGTACTGTAAAAATTCTCTTGCTGTGATTTATGGGAATATTTAATTAGCAAATGCTATATAAGTAACTGTTTGTCTTAGAAATATTTGTCTTATAAAAACCAGCTGCAAGTCATGTACAAGTACAGCTTCTTAATAAGACTTTGGATTGAAAATTTTAATTTCAAGATACATCAGTTTGGGAAGTTATCCTCTGAAAAATACAAAGATGCTCACAGTCTGTGTCCTCTGGCCTCTTCCTGTCCAAAACTAATACAAGGTGTGACTGACAGTTATACAACACATGGAGATTAATTAGGAAGACAGTGGTGATATAGTTGTGTTATGATCTGGCTTGGTTTAAATGTCAGTCTATGGCTTCTGGAGATTCCATCCACAGAAAGCTTGATTGCTCAACCATTAGTTTTAACTAGCAAGAATAAGATGACACACTATGTCCATGAAAATGTTCCATTCAGGTTTTCCAGCGACCAAAGTGAAGGTGGAAATCTCCTTCCTCTCTAGCTGTTTGCTCACTTGTGGTATACTGGATGTTCTGTTCTGAAGCTAACTCTCCTATTCTCCCACACAATCTCCTGTGCAAGTCTACACTTGTGTACAGGCAAGGGGAGTCTGAAACCACACGTCTCAGAAGGAGAGAAATGGGAAAGCTCTTCTGGCAAGTCTGTGTTGGAAAATTTAGGCAGGAGGCAATATGCTGCTTCTAGATGATGAGAGCAGTAACTCTCATTACTGCTCATCAGTGGTACTGGAAAGCCTTACTCCTCCTCCATCCCTCAGCAGTAACTGTCCTCCATCCTTTCTATTCCAAACCCATCCTCCAGCAGAAGCAACACTCCAAACAGCCACAGCACTAGAAAAGCACATCGCTTTAGGAGATGGATGGCCAGAGTAGGCAGCATGGCCACCGCTACTAGGGCAGTTCTATTGCCTCAGATAGTCCACTCACCTGAAAATTCTGTATGCAAAAAAAAATTATTAGAAAAGGCATATTCTAATCCATAAAACCAGGACTAGATAAAAAAATATTATCATTTGCAACCAGAAATAATCTATTTTATCATATAGGTTGAACAGTTACAGGAAATCTGTTAATTCTTTAAAGTATTTGAAAGATCCTCAATTCTAACAATAACCAAGCATCCAGAAGTTAAGTACCATGCACAGATTCACGCCTATTATCCATGGAGAAGTAGAATTACACTGAGAGTATGACATGTAATACCTATCTGCTTTGTGGAGCGGGCAAGGTCATTCTGAAATTATCACAAAGAACCGACACAGAGGAGGTGGGATATGAAGCATCCATTCTTAGTAGCTTTATCTCCCCTGTCAGGACAAAAGATGTGTTGCTTGCTTTGCAACTAAACTAGGTAAAATCCTAGTGAAGAGAAGGCAGCTTTGTAGTTGGTGTGTGAGTTAAGAATTTTTTTTTTTTTTTTTTTTTTAAATGCATGAAACTGGCTGTTAATGCTATCTAGTCTGAATGTCAGATCTGCTGCAGTCTGTTTCATATAGGACCCTAATACCTACAACTATCCAAAAAGATTCAGGAAGAAATATATAACATTTATAAGAAATTTATGGATGACCTAAGATACCTACTGAGAATTTCCTGAAGGAAATTAACCTTAAGATAGAACAGTCATCTCCGCTTCCTCTGACTTTTTCTGTACCCCTAGCCCAGGAGCACTTGGTGGAACAGCAAAAATGAGAGGCTATTGTCTTCTTGGATAATATTAAATTCTGCCAATTACCATTAGGCTTCCAAGAACCAAATCAATTCAGAAGATGAAAAAAGCCCAAATTATGCTCTATTTGCTTTCTCACAGGTGGGACAAATACTGCTTTACCACACCTGGTCATGCAGTTTTTATACTGGTCACCACTTCGATTTAACAGCCCAGGTTAAATACTGACTGTCTCCTGTTTCTCCTTGGAACCCATTCCCCAATCTCCCTGTATACCTCCACCACTTTTCAAAATATCAATGCTCCAGTCTTCTTAAATTTAGAAAATTTATGATGTCATATCTGTAAATATCATAATCTTTTGCTACTGAATATCAAATTCACAGTGTACTGGCACACCAATTACACTTAATAAACATGGTAAACTTCTTTAAAGTTTTCCTATATCCAATAAGTCAGCCATTCAATGGAGCAGAAGTAAACATGTATTTTCCTAGATAGGCCATCCATTTAGTTTGGTGTCAAGACTAGACAAAACAGATTTAAAGAGACTAAAAGACGAAAAAGTACACAGTGAAGCCCCACAATCAAAGATGATGGATAAGTGTCAAAATAAGCAAGGCTCTTAGATACAGTCTGCAAAATCCTGTAGAATTTCAACTTTTTTTTTTTTAATCTTAATTGTGATTTAGGGGGGAATTCCTAAGTTCAAAGTTACAATATAAGGATGGCCGTGCCAAGTCCTATTTTGTCATCCTTCTTCACCTTCAGCAACATCTGAAATAAATGCAGTTTTGTACACCGTCAACTGTTTTTCTAAATTAAGGTAAGACATACAAGTCTGGAAAATACCTTCCAGTTACAGACAGAGTAAACACTGTATGTCACTCAAGAGAAAGTTTATTTCTGTGGGATTTTTTAATTCTGGATGGCACGAAAATTTCAGAGCTTTCTTATTTATAGTTACATTTTAACAGATAGACACAGGAACTTAGAAGGCCTAAATACAGGTTTATTTTACATGTAACAATAACAAAAATCATGTACCGTAGTATATCACATTTCAATCATCTTATTTTATAGACAGGTCACTAAGCAGTAGTATTTTATCTAAGATTGCCATCTCACAATACAGATAATATCAGATTATCTGAAAGTATGGTTGATAGCAGACCAGTAGCAACCTAATCTTCTGTTGTCAAAACACTATCATAGCAGAAGGTGACTGAATAGTGTAGGGTTGTACTGTCTTAGATTACAATTGTGCAACAGTAAGAATGAAGAACACACAGAATAATACAATACATTACTAGAATTACTACTGAAACACCAAGAATGATCTGCAGGATACCTGATGTATTATAGACGTTTTAGGTATTTTATAGGCTCTTTCACACTACAGTAATTAAGAACTTGGTCTCATTTACTCTTTGGATAAGGAGTACAAAATTATCAGACTACTTATAGTCACTATTATTCCTTAAGTAACGAAAGGCTTGAAATACTCTAAGAAAACTGAAAGTACGAGGAATCAATTTTGTTATGGCCAGACTATACCACAGCAGCACAAATAGGAGGCTACATATGGGACTATTCATTTCACTGCATTTCAGACACCTGAATTAGTTGGCAAAGTTAACCAGCTAATCTCCTAGCGAAGTCTGAGAGGTGTAAAAGCCTTCAGTACTTATTAGAAAGAGTAATTCAGAGTACCTCCCTTTACCCGTCAGTTTTAGGAATCTACTAAGCTAGACCCAACTGGCTTCTTAAAACGGATATTTAAATCTAGGCACTATACATATACATTATACCATTGATCCGTATTAGGGTCTCAACTCCTCCCGCAGCTAAAATATTGAATGAGTGGTGGAAGTTATTTATAATCATAAGTCATCTGGAATGTTAAGCTAACAGAGAAACGTAATTACCTTCCATTCAAGATAAGACACTCCAAGCCAATGAGCTAACTCTCACATTAAGGGTGAACAAGTCAATGCCTTCTTTCAGAAGAGTACCTTCCTGGCTAGGGTCTTTTGCAAATATGTTATCTTCCTTTAGGCAATGAGAAGAAGTAATAGTGAGATTATTTTGAATTAAAAAAGATTATTACTGTTCTATTTCCCGGTTTTTCTCATGTGTTTTCCACTACTAAAAGTTATCATTTTAGGCTGAAGGTTTAAAGTCATTGCAGCATTTCCATAACCTGCAAAGTACTTCACATTTTAATCTCAGGTGGCTTCATAAATTCCACATCCCTACATTAAATAATAAATGCAGTTGAAGAGCAGTTATTACAATTAATGGGATATTTGACACTCTGGTTTCTATACTTTTTTTGTGATGCCTCAAGCAGTTCTGCATGTTGTATATCACAATACGTATGTGATCATTAAAATGTTCAGTGTGATCAATGGTTAATTAAAGCTTCTTATAGTAACCAGTCATACTAACTTTACAGTGCTGATAAATCCCCAATGGTCTGGTTGTCCTTCCTTTTCTAATTATACCAACCTTGTTCTCTTTTTACGAAAGTTATAAGGTTCCCCTAAACGAGTACCTGTATTGTTATGACATGCAAATAGAGCTAATACTGTGCTGATGGATCCACTGAGCTTTACTTTGCTCTGTATGTTTACAAATAGTTTCATAAAAGCTTTTTAAGAAGAGATTGTTCAGTGCCTGTGTAAACTCACTGCATGCTGCTTAAGTTAAGTGTAACAATACAAATAACATTATGGTCTTAATCTCTGGCTAGGAAGTGAAATTGTTTTAAGGATTTTAAGGATTTCAACAGACTATATTTTTTAAAAATGTACTTGAAGCATATTTATCTGCTGAATGTACTGTTTTAGTAATCTCTGCTGCTAAGTTATCTCTTTGTAAGTTAGCAGCATAACATTTAGCCTGCAAAGACAGGTCCTTTGGTTAATTATCATCATAATAATTCTTCATGCTTTTTTTTATTGTTCTCTTGTTCCAAGCAACTAAGAAAAACATTTAAGCCTGTGCTGAGTCCTTGAAATCAGCTCAAATTATACTACTGGATTTAGAAGTATCTTATATCCATATCTAAAGTCAAGCAAGTGTTTCTTTGTTAATAAGTATAGAGAAGATTTCCATAAACTTCACTATACTTCTCAATTATGGACTTTGGCTTTTAAAAAAATTACAGTCATGAAAGTCAGGTTAAAAAAAAAATCATGGAAATCACTTTGGCTTTTCCTGATCAACTGTTCTTTTGATTTCCCCTCATTTAGACATTCCTATTTATTTGAAAGTTTAGTTGTTGACCTGAGTTCGGTCTTTGTCTACAAGCTATCCTCTGAACAACAACATTTATCCAAAGTATGGGATCATTTAAAAACTAAAACAAAACGTGATGTCAGAAGGGACAGGAACATTGCTGATGTTACAATGAACTTGTGAACTGTTTCCTATATTAAGAATGTTCACGTACGTGTTCTCAGTTAAGATCAAAGGCAATCAATAGCCATAAAGAATGTCCCTTAAATGTACGAAATATCTGCCACCTGCTTTAAAGCAGTGTTTCTTTCTAGCGCTGAAAAAAAAGTACAGAAAACACAGATAAACGGTTAGCACTAGAAATACAAGAGTGGAATGGGCAAAGGCTGTTCAAAAGCTTGGAGAATGCTTTCCACTGTAACTGACCCTTTCCAGCTACTTCTGAAACAAAAGGACTTTGTTCACTCTTTGTTTTACCTACCTGTCAACTTAGGAGCAAGACTGTCTTCTACTGTGTTAAAAAGCCCGAGTCCTTTACTGGCTACACTGGAAAGGCTTCCTTAAAAAGAACAATTTGCTGTTGTCTTCTCTTGCCATAATATTGTCAACTGTGCAATTAGGTCATACTCTGACAAAAGAATTCCTAACTCACCGAATTTGTTCCAACAATTTTAAATTGCTCTACTCTTAGTTGAAATTACACATACAACTACTAAATGCACTCTAGGCTCAAACTCTTCCTGTTCTATGCAGTCAGCAAAAGTACTTGCAGAACCATTAACAACTACTACTTTAATGGTAATTTTACTGCTACAAATTCAACTTAACTTGAATTTATTGACCCAGGTCTTCAACCAATGTAAAAGACCTTAAACCTCAATAAAATTAATTGAGTTATGGCAATGTTTAAACAAAATGAAAAACTTGTTTGGTATTTTACCTATAATATTTTTGCTATTGAATCACTTCTCTGTCATGGGGGCGGACTGCCCTGTTTTTGTTTTGTTTTTTCTCTAAGCCTAATGAAAATGAGATCTTCAAAATGAGGAAACAATAATTAAGCTCACAGATAGGTTGTGCATAACCGATTTTATATTATTTCATTTGTATATAGACCTGGTTTAAAACTACTGAAGTTACAACTTTTATTTAACACAGCTCTGATTTTCCTTTTGAATTCATAAATAATCATCTAAGAAAAAGACCCAGAGAGGCATTTCTTCACCCCCATGACTTTCTAAACAATTCTACAGCAACACAGTTGTGATAAATGTCAATAATATGCATCTGCCATTGTTCTACCCTTTATGGGTTAGTTGTGGGACAGAATGCTGTTCAGATGTAGATCAGTGCTGCATGCCTTTCCATTTGTTCTGTCATATTCTCGAGTGAATTAAAAAAATTCCCACTGGTGTCCCTTTTTCATTTATTCACTTAATCTTCTTAACACTTTTCAAGCCTGTTGCTAACATAATCAAGAGGAAAAAAACCCTACATACAGAAACTAAGTAAAAGTCCTTACTTTGGGAAAAAAAGCTTCCAGAGTGCCTAGCAATCTTTCCAGCTGGCATGAGATGTAATGTATAGCATACAGCAACCCAGCTCTGTCCTTTACACCAGAGAGAGATTAGTTGCTCCACGCAGACTATAAACTACAACTGGCAACCTTACACAACAAGAACAGGCAGCCGCAATCCACTGAAACTGATTCAGTGCCAAATGCCTCCAACCAGCCTTATGGCCAAGGGACCAAAACATAATTCCTCAGGTAAATACATTCCACTAAATGAGTCCTTTCATTTCAGGCAAATAAGGGAGCAAATGAGAGCACAAGAGACAGAAATCGGAACATAGCAGCAGCACAGCAATAGCCGCTCACATCCAATGTAATTAGCAGTCGTTCTGGAAAACACTAAGAAAGTCCGACCAAGCACTTTGCATTTGGAATTAATACCCAAGGCTACATCATGGCAGGGGTCCAGAAGAACAAAACAAGGAGTCTGAAGGGTAGAAAAGTACAGGCTATGTGAATGCTGCTTTCTATTCATGAAGCTGGTTAGACTCTAGGAAGACTTCCCTAGAAAACTTTGCTCAGTTTTGCCTCTCAGAGACCAGCAAATACATCTCAAATGGCAGCGCAAATGGTAGTTTCCTGCTGCTAGCCCTCTTTTCGAGGGTATTGCTCCCTACTTAAGACATCCGTGTAGGCACTATGTACATTTACAATGAGCAGCATCAACCAAATATCATTTACTGGCCAAACATCATCAAATAACATTTAGAAATCACATAGGCAGACAGTTTTTCAGCACAAAGATGTAGGTAGCAACCTCAATTATGTCACTTCACAAAATGACCAACCTGTAATTGAAAAACATTTAGCTTGCCTCCCTCTCCCTATCCATTCATGTTACAATACAAACTTCTTTCCGAGCAAACCTGTTTCTGAGCACCTCTGGCCTTTGATTTCAGAAGGTGCCAAGAGTGGAATCTGTTTAATTTAGTCACAGTGACCTACAGCGCTCCATTCCTTTAAAAGCCCAGATCTGGGCAGGAGGAGGACGGGTGTTGCTTTGTGTCTTGGACGAGGAGGAGCCTTGGGAGGAAGGGGACACCACTCCTTCCTGCAAGCAGCCAGGGTGCCCGGGCACCAGAGAGGTTCTCTGGTGCGCAGGAGAGCAAGGGGCTCACGGGACAGTACAAGTGCTGCCTTGGGAGAGCACACAGTGGGGAAGAAAAGGGGTTTTTCAAACATCCAGGCCTCCAAAATGGGAGTTAGTCTCTTTCAAGGGACAGACAAGATTCACTTGCACTAATCCAGTCTCTGAAACTGGACTACTAGCAAGCCCGGAGGACAAGAGAACTCCGCAAAGACAAAGGCGGCAAGAGAAATTTCTGTTTGCAAGCCCTCCTAGCTTTCTGTCATGTTCTGAGCTCTCTACTATAAAAAGTTCACGCTTCTAGTCTCTGTTCTAATAAAACCAGCATTAGAAATTCAAAACATATTCAGTGTTTAGGGGATGATAAATTCAAGACTGACTCCAGTCCCATCAAACAGGCACTAAATGATATTTCAAAATACGGCCCAGAGTCTCCTGCTTTCAAACTAGCACTAAAAATGGAAGTCTGGAAATCCTGTGAGCAGTGCTACCCCCCTGTGACACTCAGTTAGGGCTGAGACAGGCACTGCAATAAGAACCTCATAAAGAGAAAGTTTTTGCAAAAGATATTCCAGAGACACAGCTGGACTTGCTTTGTTGAAAGAAAGAGTACTGACTAGTTAAATTTGCAATTTTTTTTGCTTTTAAAATCTATAAGTAATACTTAGTGAATAAAAAAAAATTAAAGTTTGTTTTGGGTTTTTTTTAAAGGAGGATCAACCCTTTAAACACGTGCACGCACACACACAAATGCGTGCACACACAAGACTCCCCCCACCAGCCGGCTACCAGGTGATAATTTCCCACCTGCTAGAAAACGTTTTTTTCTCTCTATATTTATATTTTACCAGTCAGCATCATAAAAGACACAAAAGGATAATGAAGATGTGGACCAGAAGGAATCTTCTGGAAAGAAGAGAGATTCCTCCCTACCTGGAAGCAGCTTTAAAAAAATTACTTTGTTGCAGTATTTCATGCTACATGTTTTCTGTGGCACACTTTCCCAACATGCCTATCATAGAGTTTAGCATTGAGGATGACTGATAAAGTAACTAGAAACAGGGTCTAACAAGTAAGTAGAAATAGGAACAGCTGAGAACAGGGAGTGGGTTTATATATTTGTTTTCCTTAAAAAGCAGAGGTCTGTATCTTCTCCTTAAAGTTCTGTTCCAAAATCATTAGCATATGATTTTTTTTTTTTTTTTTCCCTAAAGTTTCACCTATAAATTATGTCTGGTAGGACTCCCAAAATAAGAGAACTCAAGGTGTTTAACCTCTTAGAAATCTGAGATTTGACTCTCTGAACATTTACTCAAACAGCAGGATTTTTAGGAACTTTACAGTCATGGTGATAACATTATTTATTTTTATTAATACCAGTTTAAACATCAGGGAATAAAAGGGTAGAAGATAGCATGAGGAAGGATAGATGAAGGATTTTTCCAATTGCAGCTACTGCTACATCTTTACCATCATTGGTACATTAACTATTATGAGTTGCACATTTTGTCCAATAATAGTGTCCAAAGAAGTATTTAAGATTATTAGGATTCTATGGTGTTAATTTAATTTGATATAAAATTAATTTATTGTGAATGTTGGAAGACATACTATTAATCTTCTGTCCGTGGAGAACCTGCATTCAACCATAATTTTCATCCAGCCCCAAAACATGTATATGTTGTGTTTGACCCTACAGTTTCTTATGAAAAATATGTATGTGGAACTTTTCTATTAGTGGTACTGGTGATGGAAAGGTTGACTCTGTAATCATTACCTTGAATGACTCTAAACAAATGCAAGTAGAAAGCCTAAGGAGAGTTATGACATCCTTAGTTCCCAAACAAGAAGTAACTAGGAGTTCATCAATGATGAAGAGATATTCATTAATATTAATCTGAAATGCATAAATTATAAAAAAAGTCCCAGGTACACAGAACCCAAGTAATCATTACAAAGTTACTTAATGTAATGAGGAAAAACACATATTGAATTAGTCTCTTTAAAAAAGTCCAAACATTAAATCTGCACTGGCATCCCTATACTATTATGCTGCAATAAGAAAAATCTGCAAGAAATAAACTATCGCTAGCAGATGGAAGATCAGAAGTAAATTTTTAGCCAAACTAAATCACCCCCCCACAGTTCAACATAACTCATTCTGCTTAGAGTTCCCTTCCTATTCAAAAACTGATGTGAAGAAATACAAGTTTCCTTTCAGTGCCTGTTCTATTACAAAGGTAACACCATTTAATTACCTAGATTATAAACTGCTATTCTCTCTTGAACGGTAAATTTATCACTTGTAGTAAAGTATGGAGTATCAGATGTTTACTTATGATCAACAAATTTTGGCCCTAAATTTTCCAAGTTTAGGATGAGAAGTGATTAAAAAAGATGAGATAATGAATTCATTGTGAAATAACAAACACAAAAAAAGCCACAGTGCTATTTGTGTACTGTTGTGGTTTCACCCAGCACGCAGCTGAACACCACACAGCCCTTTGCTCACTCCCTCCGCAGTGGGATGGGGGAGAGAATCAGAAAAAAAGTAATGTGTTGAGACAAAAACAGTTCAATAGGACAGAAAAGGAAGGGATAATAATAATAACAATGATAAAAGAATATACAAACCAAGTGATGCACAATGCAATTGCTCACCATCCACTGACCGATGCCCAGCCAGTCCCCGAGCAGCGGGCCGCCACCTCCCCGGCCAACTCGCCCCCAGTTTTCTTGTTCAGCATGACGTCATATGGTCTGGAATACCCCTTTGGCCAGTTGGGGTCAGCCGGCCTGGCTGTGTCCCCTCCCAACTTCTTGTGCGCCCCCAGTCTCCACTGGCTGGGCAGCATGAGAAGCTGAAAAATCCTTGACTTAGTGTAAGCACTGCTCAGCAACAACTAAAACATCAGTGTGTTATCAACATTATTCTCATCCTAAATCCAAAACACAGCACTATACCAGCTACTAGGAAGAAAATTAACTCTATCCCAGTTGAAACCAGGACAATACTCACTTTTCTTTAATCATAGTTTCTAATTAAGCATTGAAACCTCCAGGAAGCATATTCAACTTATGAAAATCATGTATATCTTGCAGAATTTTGAGACATGTAGAAATCGTTCCAAGAAAACTGTTCATTTTTTATGAAGCTTATACTATTCAATGTATTATTTTTAGTAAAATGACTTGCCTACAGTTACTTTGGCCAACAGGGTGCATACTCAATTAAAAATGTATTTATACCATAGGCTAAACAAACAAAGACATGAAGATCCAGCTGACTCATGAGCTTTCTGAGGATTTTTGAAGCTAAATACTAGAGAAATTTTAGAAAAGAGGAGAAAATTAAACATTAGCAACAATACATGACAGAGGCTTGCTATTTTCCATTCTTCCAGAGAAAGTTGGGAATAAATGTCATTAAATGGCTATAAAGCCATCTACCAACCATGCAAACACATAGATGTTCTTAAACCCAGTGAGGACTGACCACAGTAATCAAACTGAATGCAGGCAAATTGGGTCTAAAAGGTGTATCAGGGAAAACATGATCTAATATCTATATTTACTAAGGAAAATTAAATAACATGGAGGTTGCCTAGACCGGCTGATATTAACTGCCTTTGCTCTTATCCTTCCATCTAGTTACTTATGATTCACAGTGCCTAAGAGGAGAGACAGAATCACAATGCTTATAAATAAATGCTGTATTTCAGTGCTGTCGAGGCTAGTACACAGGTGGAAAGATTTTGTGCAGCAAGACCCCAAACACAGTAACTTTTCTTCATGTCACCATTCCAGTACAACTAATACCATTAATTGCGCAAGTTTCCTGCATACCTTTTTATGGGACTAAGTTCCTGATTATAACACTAGTCATTGTGAAAGGATCTACTCTGTGTTCTCAAGCAACCAAATCTACCAGCACTGGAAACTCAATTATATCATGTATTAATATTTCATAAATTAAATTTCATAAGATATACTTGGGTGAACAGAGTAACTAAATTAAAATTTGATTTATAATTAAAAACTTATCAATCATTTCAAGAACATTAGCACAACCCACATTATATATTTGCTACTCTAGTCTCTCCAGAAATTGTAGCACAACTTGTCAGGCAGTATTAGTCATCAGTTTTGTGCGCTAGACAATGTTTGTGGCAATGCAGAGAGCATTTAGAATGGATTGGCAATGGCATAATGATTTTTTACATGAATGATATGTGTACTACACTAGAAAACTACAAATATACGGAGAAGCATTACATCTCAAAGTTACAAACATCTCAAATTTTAAATAGGTCTGTATTCTAGTGAGCTGTGTATGATCATCAAGGAAAGAATCAGGGCAAAAATGGCAAGAAAGACAAAGACATTTAGAGAAAAAGATAAGAAACATTTTGTAATAGCGTCTGTATGATTGCTTATCCATTAGGTCAGAATAGAAGTAACTGAAAGCACCATGACATCATTAGTAGTCTTTCCAGAGTTAAAAAGTAGAAAAGTGGGGTGATTCGAAAATATGAATCGTTATTTCCCTTATTATTATAAAGTTGACAATACCGAAACGTTAGGCTGATATATTTATAGATTCCTCATTTGGTATGGTTATGCTGTTAAAGTTCAGATGATAGTGCAGCATTTATAAACAGATTATCCATACTACAGAGAAGAATTACTTTCCTTTTCTGTCAATACTGCTCTAGGAGTTAGTCATTTATAGACAGAGTATGGTACATTTGGTTAAGCAAAACCTTAGTAAATTTGGAGATAAGCTGAGGAGTGAGCCATTTGTCAAAGTGACTTATTGGATCAAAGTCCACAACACTTTGTCCATATAATTTCATACAGATAAATATACTCAGCTTTATCAAGAAGTATTAGACTATACTGTTAGATCAAGCACTTCTTTACCAACAAGATTCTTAAACAGAAAACACATCTGTACGATCTAGTTCATTACATTCTGTTTCTGGTAGAAGGACCAGTGGTATTAAATATTAACACCTAACTTAATTAAAACTCTGCCTTTTTCACTATGTAAAGCTTGAAGAAATTTGATTAGCGTTAACAAACTCAAGTAGTTTGCAAAACACGTTCACAAACTTATGAATCTAACAGACTGCCTGTAGACTAAAAAAGCCATAAAGATTAAAGTCCTATGCCTTTTTTCCTGTTTGTTCACTGTTTTGAGCTCATTGAGAGAAAGAAAGAAATCAAATACATTCTCCATTCAAAAATACTTACATCAACAACTCCTTAACCCAGAATTCTGCTTAGTAGTCCTGTGAAAACTTGAGAGATGCCTGTTGAACAGTTTTACTCAGCAGTTCCTACCTAGCTCCTTGCACAGGATGTCTCTTAGCAACTACTCTGTTGCTCATCCATAATCATTTCGTGTTCTTTGTGACATAATTAGAAAGCTGTGGGTTGTAGCTGCAGTAGAGGACCCCAGGCCTTCAAGTGTATGACATATAGGTGCAAGTCCCATATGCTCATTTATATAAAGGCACTGAAGTCTACTAAAGAAAATCATTTTCTGGTATTGCAGCTAGGAGTAGAAATAAACCAATCACTCATTTTCAGAGTCTGCATTACCTTCGTAATAGCAGATCCTTAAGTTGCTGTACGTGTTGCTTGAGTGCAGAAGGACAGCAGAAACGCGAGAGAGCTGTCTGGTGGATATATCTGTCTGTCTCCTTCCACAGCACCTTCTCAATGTACTCCTCTTCACATCAACCATTCATGGCATTTCCCATGTACCGCTGTTTTTAAAGTAGGACAATAGTACTATTTCTGCATTATATTACCATAGAGCATGAGACCAAAGTTTAAGATATCCTTCTTGAATAAAAATGTGTATGCTTTTGTTTGACTTCCAGTGAGTATAGGGTATTTCACTGTCTTGGTGCTTTTGAGAATCATGGGCACATTATCTAGTTCTATCAATAGATACTCATCTGCCTGTTCTTCCTTTTCTCATAGCATTTAAATGCCTTGTAAACTGGAGGGAATTAATACTCTCAGCATCTTTGTGAGGCAAGAAATAAAATTCCCCTTTTGCACATAGAATAACTAAGTGTTTCTGGCAGATTGGAGAGTTGAACCCATATATTTTTAATCTCAGATGAAGTCTTGTCTCTGGTTAAGTAATTATTAAAATAGCTGAAAAATGGATAGGTGCTTTCATCTGAACCCACCAGAGTAACCCAACAATGTTTTATGAACACATATAACGTAGGGCAATTTGCTGCAAAAAAATCTAAAACAAACACCGGGCTTCTGATTGCAACGCAAATAACAAGCAAACAGGTATACCTTGGTATTTGTGCTGGGGTTAAGTGGTATAACACTGGTATAGGATGGCAAAGGACAAAAGAATAAATAAAAAGAAATAAAAAGAAATCAAAAATTCATCTGTTTGGGAGCAGAAATAGGAAACAAGAACATGACTGAAGCTCACAGTCAGAATTGGATTTGGACATTGATAGCGAGTAAAAATGGCTACAGCTAATGCTTTCATTTGGATTTGTCTTCATCTAAAGAGGGGAAAATTCAGACTCCAACTGTAAAGAGTATTAAAGGATGTTAACCAGAAAACAAAAAAGTAAAGGGAAATCCTTAAATAAGATTATGCTTTTCAGTGAAGAAACATTCATTAGCGTGGTGTTGTAGGAAACAGAACATTTCTAACCTTAGAGATTTTGAAAAGCACAAGGGAAAAAAGTGGGTATTTAAATTAATACTATTCTGTAGGCCAATTAATATGAAATTCAATCTAGTGAATAGGAATTCACATTTCTAAAATCCAAATGCGTACAAATATGGCAATTTCTTTTATTATTTCAAAAGGATTTTAACAAAAGATTTAATTATTTAAAATTTTTATTTCTAGACTTTTTATTACAGTTAAGGTCTCTGGCAGTGAAATTATAAACAATCCATCCTGTTATCGTCTTCCTATTTGTAAGATTTATTTTTTTTTTCTTTTTACACATTACAAAATAGTGATTTTTTTTCCAACTATGGAAGCTTAGTCTAAACTCTGGAATCCAACTGGCTTTCTCCATTCATGTGTTCATTAGTAAAAGATTCTGCAAGTCATGTAAATCCCTCAAGCAGACATGCCTAAACCACTGTTAAGTTCTTCCATCCAGAGAAACAGTTTAAAATAAAACAGTGGTGTCACTTTTTTCCCATCAAAATGCAATGGATTTAATACTATCTAAATATTTCAAAGGAATGCATCAATTTCTATTCCCCCCCACCGCGAACTTCTTCAAAACAAGCTAAAAAGCACCAAATTGAGAAGTTTATTCATTTTCTTTCAACTTCTTATATCGCTGTCTTTTAGGTAGTTCTAATATGATACAGAAACTTAAATTTTAAATATTCTACATTTTTATGTTTCTTGTCTTAGACTTTCATTAATAGCTGACAAAAAAAGTAAATTTGAGGAAATTTCTTGCAGGAAATTTCCCTCTCTAATTCACAAACTAAGTAAAAAGAAAATGAATCTGAAATCAGAAAGTACTTCTACTGATATTGCAGTATTTGAGTCCAGCTCTTTTTTGTTGCAGTTACCTTGGATATCCAGCCAAAAAGGTAGCAAAAAAACAATTTCAGAAACAAATTATCACCAATGAGAACCACTCTGGTTACATACAAAGAAACAGACTGTGGACAATGGTGGATTTTATTTTGATCTATTCTTTCAGAATGTCTCTGGGGATGCAATACTCTAAGATACAGTTAGAAGGTCTTTTTTATTATTATTTTTAGTACTATTTCTTGGGGTTTTATGTGCTAATATAGGCTTGCAACAGTTTCACAAAAGAAAAATAAAAATGTACTGTTCAGTAATATTAAAGTAATGCTTAGAAAAGAGGTATAGTTCTTAATCCAAAAGGCTGGAAAAAGTATTTTAAATAAGCTGATTTTTCAAAATTGTTGCATTTTACAGTCCTTGTCTCATAATCATTAATTATAAGTCTGCTAAACCTTGAGGGAATAAAGGTATCTTAAACAAAGAAGTCACTCAACAAAGAGTTTACTAATCAGGAAAATGGTTGGTACAAGAAGACCGCGTTACACCCAGGCAAGTTGTTTTGTCACTACACGCACACTGGAGACGGTAGTGTTTGGTGTTCAGCTAAGTTCAGTGTAATATTTCTTGAACTCTGACGTGTTAACAAGCGCCATTGCAACATGGTACGTCAAGAATAGATTCCTGTTCTACCTATTTAAAACAAAAGTTGTATAACTTAGGACCTGACAGATTTTTTTTAAATTAAAGGACAATCTTTCTTGTCCAAATCACAACTGACAGTGTACCACTGTATTGAATTAGACCTATCTCTTCCTCGTCTCACCTATGAAATACAGCAGAAGGAGAAGGAGAGTTAATATTCACATTTAGCTATCTTTGAACAGAGAGAGCCAACAAGAATATTTTGTCTATTCCTGGGCATACAGGTGTCATCACCTGTACATTTAAAGCCCTCATGAAGAGAAAGGGAGGTACACTAATTCCCTCCAAAGATCATGTCCATGCTGCCTTAAGGATATTTGCTGCTAAAAACTTCAAGCCAATACATACAGTAGGTGGGCTGTTCTCCTTGGAGGACTCAGCAGTTTGTATGTTCTCTCCACTGCACGTGGTAGAAGGTTTCCCATGTGGTATAGCACTGTATTGAGTTACACGCCAGGGTGCCAAATATCTCTGGTTATTTACAAGCGTAGCTCAGTGTTGACTAGATTCCAGCAGCTGCCTGAGAAATCCCGAATAATACACTTTGTACACCTGGCGCATTAAAAAAAAATCTCATTATATCCCATTATTGTAATGGGCAATAGAACGCCAAGAACATATTAACTACAGTACCAATAATGAATTTAGTGCATAATGTAGTGAGCAGTTTGCATTTCAACTGCTTTGCATAATTCTTGTAAGACTAACCATAAAATTATCCGGCTGTACTTTTAAAAAATTGTCTTACTTATTCTCTCTCTCTTTTCTGTATAATTTTGCAATTCTAATTAATTTCTGAGTTTTATATGAAATAATGACATAGTTTTTTAAAAAGTAGTATTTTGGGGAACAACATTAAAATCTTTAACTACATCTAGCACTGGGCTTCTTTTAAAATATTACAGTCTATGATCTGAAGAAAATTAAATGGCAAGCCCTGTTATACATCTTCTTATGGCAGCATATGAAAGAAAGTGGAAACAAAATACATTTAATACTGTATTCTGGTCACTCATGAATGACTTTAAACTATTTCAAAAACTGACATTTAAAAACCAAAGTAACATAACTACAAAGAAGAACACATTCTCTCCTAAATTATAACTTTGTTCATAATCATGCAAGAAGTTTGAAATGGGCTAATCTTGTTTGAATGTTTGGTTTGCCTCAGCTAGAGGGAGAAAAAAAAAAAAAGTGAAGCAGCACAATCAAAGGATGTACACACTGATGATGTTAGACAGTGATTTTCATTCCAGAGACATGCAAGAGAACTCAGAAGTCTTTCTGAATCATGGCAATCTTGTAGGGAAAAGTGAAAGCAAAAATAAAATTCAATATCCAAATATACTCAGTGGTTGGACTAGCACCATACCTATTAAATAAATAGCATTATAGAGAGCATCAAATGAATGAATTGTGGTAAAAATAAGACCCTACTTGATTTGCTATGCACCATTAATCAAGACTAAACACTTCTTAAGCATGCAAACGTTTGGATCACCTTCTCTTCACATTTTTAAGAGGTTTTAACAAACCCACAGAGTTTGGAATATAAGAACAGACTAGTTAGAACTCCCAGAAAGAGGCTTCTATCTGAAAAATAAGTGTACTGTTTCTGAAGAGAAATCTGAATGTGTTACAATGTTTTTCCTAATTCCATATAGCAAGTAATGTTTTTTAAGACTGTCAAATGGGAAGTAAACATTGCCAGAAAATAAAGAGGGGTCAATCGTCCTGTCAGTCATTAGAGTGGTACATCCTTTTATGTTGCAAATGTTGACCTGAGTGCACTCCAAGCATTATAACTGTCATATCCAATATACAAACCTGAACTCTACCAGTGGAACGAAGTCATTGTGACTCTCTTTACACAAATGCAAGAGCTCTCTGAGTAGATCATAAAATTCTGTATTCAGCTACCTTAACCGTGGATTTTTTTTCAATGATCTGTAACAAAGGAATGATTTTGTTCATTTTGCAAACCTGTCTTAGTCTATGCGCTATTGATTTCAGTCAGCTGAGCCGCGAAGCATGGATAAAGTCTGTGCACCTAAAATAATCCTCCTTAAGTATAGGAGTAAAAAAAAATCCAAACCCTACATATCTGCATTACAGGAATCTGATTTACAACCTGGCAATTCAAGTCTAGTTTTGGTGATTGTGAGAAACTAAGAGTAGGCAAGTTCTGTCATATAACATTCATGATATTTATTAGATGGAGAATGCTAACACAAATTTTTTCTTGGTGAGATGAATTAGACATTTGAAAGAGATCACCTTCCAAATTGCCTTTCTGTCCTCAGCTGTGTAACTTTAAAATGGCTGCCTTTCATATTTCAGTTAAAGACAATTTTTCATAGCTTAATGTAGCCCTCTAAAAAACATTTACTAGCAAAGAGCCAGTAGCTATGTGGACAGCAGTGCATTATGTAATGCAAACTCTACTATATATTCAAGAGGGAGAAGTGAGATACCCATTTATTTTTCCAAGACGTGACTTCAAATTTGAAGTATTTATCAGATTCAGCCTGCCAAGTTCAATATACTAGTTTACTCTGGTAGGGAAACATAAAAGAATACTTGATATCTCAGTGCAAAGTAATCTTTCCTTTGTACCTCATTTTCATCTGGATCAAGATAACTGAAGCAATCTCATTTGATGCCAGCAGATAAACTGGCTAGGAGTTTGCTTCTTCCTAGTATATCAATAAAGAGGGAAGCACTGGATTCTGGACTTTTCTTCTTTCTCCCTTCACCCTCCACCCAATCTACATTATATTTGCAGTGCTGTGGTAGATAACAACACTTCATAATATTTTACAAGCTAAACTCTTTAAAGATTTCTATTTCTTTCCTCTTTATTTTCTAAAATATTCCCATTTTCTTACAATTTAATTATTCTGATCTTACCCTTTATTGTGTTTTCCTTCAGTAGTAGGATCATAATTTCAATACTGCCACTGTTGTTGCTATTGCTACAATTCAATGCAGTTCATGAAGACCCACTCACATTTATTTCCTAATCGTTTTACAGTTATAGCCTCTTTTATAGGTATACTGCAATGTGTCTTTCAAACCTCTTTCTTCCCAAGTTTGAAATTTCTAGTATGCTTTGTTTCCTTATTTTGGAGCATAAGTCATTTCACATTAGAGCCAGACGAGTCATGTCAGTACTGAGCTCTGCTGTATCATAATGCTGCATTTATACTTGAGAGCATACAGTAAGCTGTAGGAACTTAAATGTGCTTCTCTGTTCTAATACGTTTTCTTTCCTGGTTCTTATTCTCCACAATTTATTTTACTCCCCACAGTTCACATTAATCTAGAATTTATCTGTTCTCAGCTCAACTTTGAACTGTCTGTTGTCTGAATATCCTAACTCCATGTTGCTCAGCTTTTTACGTTTTTCAGCTGTTATACTATTATACATACAATGTGTTAACACAGTTGCCTCGTTCAGGGGTCTTAACTTCCCCTACCTCCTAAAGCTAAGATATTCAGTATATTCAAAAGTGATGAATTTCATACTATCATTCCAAGGAGTATGATGAACATAGAGAAAAGAACTTCCTCATGGCACGGAGAGCAGTGACATTTACTGAGAAAAACACAAACACTTGCACAGAAGTAGAGGGATATAGCAGTCCTCTAGGGTTTTTTTGCATGCAAAAGTTCCTTTTCTAAGTTATAAGAAGTTTCTCCCCAGATTCTGCTAGATTCTTCCTACAGGTGACTCTGTAAGATGTGCTACAGTGTTTTGGACCAAGAAGTCCAGTATTTTGTCTTCAGCTTCAGCAAGATAGCAAATGCTTAGAAAAGAATGAGAAATAGATCGAAAATGGAGGGTAGTTTTGCTTCTCACCTATCGACAGCCAGCGGCACAAGGATTATCAGATTTGGAGGTTGGATCCAAAGTATTGCATTTAGTGGACATCATGGGAACCATTCTCCATGAAATCGCCATTTCCCTTCTAAATCACTGTATGCTTTTGGTTTTATCATTTGTCTGATAATTTCACTTAGGGGCCTTTTACTTTTTTTTTGTTTAATGAAAACCATCGAATAATCAGTTTACGTACCTTCTCTATTTAGCTTACATAACACATAAAGCATAAAACCAAGATTTTAGCATGAGCTGGACAGAAGCACATTAAAAAGGGTTAGAACATAGACAATCTGTGCTCACATAAAGCACAGTCAGAATTACTTTTTTTAAAGATTAATAGTTGATAAAGATACTTATGTTCTCAACTATTTGACCAAAGTCATCATGGTTGCTGGGGAATATGATATAATCAGAGGTCATATCAAATTCTTAACCAATTATTGCAAACATAAATAAAACTAAACTAAAATCCTTATTAGCTGACTACCATTTGTAAGAAAAAACATTACAGTTGCACAAGCTAATTTCTTTGTTTCAAACTCTTCTGAACAGAGTTTTGCAAGTTACCTATTTCAGGGTCAGCAGTTTCTCTTATTTCCCTTAATTGCTGAGAGAAAGAAATTACCGGCATAATACTGCTTTAATATTTTAAATATAGATTTTCAAAATACAAATAAGGAAAGAGTTAACAGCTATTTTCTATTTATGATGAAAAGTAAGAGAACTTGAAAAAAAGGCATAAAGGCAAAAAACATAATTCCTGATCAAGAAAACAAACCTGCTTAGTGATAAATGGCCAAAGCAGCAGTTGAGGAGAACGGAGAAGGGATATCACTAAGCCAGAATAATTTTTTTAAATAAATTCTACCTAACTACGCTGACAGTGTAGCACATAGGAAGAAGCAGATCCCACTTAAAGGAATATTACTTATATAATAATTATGAAATAATTTCTTTTTCCTCCATACAAAATTCCCCCCATCCCCAATCAAAAGCTTCTTAAAGTTTGGCTCATAAAGTCAACACAGGACTTGTTCTTTCATCACTGTAAGGACGGTTATTGAACTCTCGAGTCCAAATCTTGCATGCTATCAGGTTTCTAGTCACTCAGCAACCAATCTGTCATCTTTACTCCAGTTATAAAAAGTTTTATAACCTTTCCGTCTCTAACTAAGGTTTTCTACCCCTTCACTATGCTTCTGTGCTGGGAAATAAACCAGGAGCTGCAGGAAACCCCTACACAACCCTCCAGCTTAAAACACTTAGAACTTGTATAGCAAGTACTTTATGCCCAGTACAGCTGCTGGCAGAGAAATTGGCTCCGATCTTACCTCCCACGTCTCCCGTAGCTCAACCGCTTCCGCTGGGTAGTTGTTTATTTCTCTTTTCCTTTCATATCCCTGACCTTTTTTCTAATGTGTTGAGCTGAGTTTGGAGTCACAGTGATGAATGAGATGTGATGATGAGAATCATAGTGAGGGTGCAGTGTGCAGGGCTGTTTCTCGGGCAGCATAGTAGCAGACGGAGGAGGGGGGAAGTGGAAATCTGACAGGTTTAGCTTGCTGACAGCCCATGTTTATAGGCTCTGTAAAGAATACAGATGAGACAGAGGAAAGGCAGAGACGACAATGACATAATAAATCTTAGCCACAGTGTTTTCAGCCCGAAAAAGTGAAGAAATAAAATCAAGTTTGGGATGCTGTTAATGGTTAGGCTGTCACAGAATTGAACCTCTTCACTGTCTGCTTCTCTGGATGAGATTAATAGATACACTAGGCTCCTCTGTACAGTACTTCTGCCATCTGCACAGAAAATTGCAGCCCTCTCTCCCCTTTGACCACAAAATACTTCAGGTAATAAATGAGTTAGGCATTCTGGTTCTAATACACAGGGTGATATATCTGCATACTTCTCACCAATACACTCCAAAATACCTAAAGGAGAAACTTTATTTAATGCTTGGAAATGCTTTGAAGATTAAAAAAAAAAAAAAAAAAATTAAAAAAGAGAAGCAGTAAGAATAAGGACCAGCCTCCATTCTGAAAGCAGCAATCATCTCCTCAGCTGCTTCAAACACCATGTCTGTTTGACTTCAGTGGAGCTATGCCAGTTTATATCAGGTGAGGTTCTTGCCTCCAATTTTCATTTGGGAAAAATTCCAGGTAAACTTTGAGTAAATTCCAAACCACTAAATAAGGACTTCAAGATTTTAGCTAATATCAAATTTTTATATATGCAGATTTTTTTTCCCCTCCAAAGTCCCAGGTACAGTAAAAGTTTCCTTCACTCTTTATGTGTATGTATGTATACTCTTTATAAGTATGAACATGACTTTTGTGATGCAACCTCATCATCCATCTTGCCTCCAACAGGCTACATCTTGCAGACAGACTTTTTCAGAGCTGCTCTCATTTCTCAAGTTCCACTTATTCCTACAAGAGCTACAACTTTTCACAGTTCCCACTTATGAAAAAATAAGACCAAGAATGGAAACCATCACTGCAAAATATTTTCATTATTTATAACCAGTTATCATTACCATCACCAAGCAACAAAAGACCTTCAAAGTAAGAGCAGTCTTCTACCTAATTACCAGCAAGGATAATGCAAAGTTTCTTCCTTGTCAGAAGCTGTAAGCCTGTATCCATTTGCATTCATGCGAGTCCAGTGCTAGGAAAGGAATACATAATATTCATCTTCCTGCCCCTTGCAGATTACCCTATTGTTGAATGTAGTAAAGAGAAGGCGGCCATTCTACCCAACTGAACTAACAGAAGAGGTCAAAGAGCACATCATGCACTCTAATTTAGACAAAAGAATGTCGTGGAAGACAATTAACTCTATCCCAGCTGAAACCAGGACAAGAAACACACCGAAACATGCGTTTTCCCACTGTCTTCCAATAGTAACATCTACTTTGAGGCCAGCTTTCATGCTTTTAATAGCTTATTTGCTAACTGGAGGCTGGTTTGGCCTCCAAAATTATGCATGCCATCCTGTAGGCCTAATCCACACAAGGCTGACTGACCCTTCCCTCAGCGTGCAAAAGTGTAAACAGGGAAACCTTAGTTTTACAGTGTCTGAAAGGCAAAGGCATAGGGGGCAAATAGTGTTGTTTCCTGTAACTGACCGTTAGACCAATTCACCCATGTTGAGTCAGGAACATGTGCTGAATTTAGACAAAGTAAGATTCATAGAAAGGGCAAGTTTTCATGAAAACCAGACTTCTTTAAGGCATGTAAAAAAAGAGCACAAGGATAATCACTAACCATTTCTGAGAGAATGATTCTCTTCCTAAACTTGGGGAGGGGGGAAGACTTTCATCTTAAGATCTCAAATAATTATATAGAGCTCTTAACGGTCAGTAAACTAGTGAAGTATTGTTTTGATAACATGTATTAACAGAGTTTGTTAACTTGCAGAATTAAGCAGGTTTAAGTGATTTGTCTAATATCTCCTAGAAAGACAAGAATCACAGCGTAGAAACTCTGATTTCCAATCTCCTGATCTAATTCTGAAATGATGCTGTATTACATATGCCTGCTACTTTATAACTGTTTGTCCTGAACCACCAAGTGCTGTATTAAATGGTGTATACTTATCAGCTCCACTATATTTATGCAGAACAATGTTATTTCTTCTAGTTTTTCTAGATAAACAATGACAACACAACAAAAAGGAAATTACCTACAAGGAATTACATTTCTTGTAATTATTTCCTTTAGCACACTTTTAAAATGCTATCAGCTCTTCTCCCATAAAAATAAGGAGGATATGAAAAAAATAGTAAAAAAATGTAATAGTTATTTAAATAGAAATAATAGTACAAATATATGACATTAAAAAAAAAAAACCGACACACAACACAAACCAACACACACCCAGGATTAATCAATGTACATATCTGGTACTCACCAGAGAACCAACCCTGTATATGTTCTCTTGAAACCACTGCCAATTAATACAGATTTTTCATGGTAGCTGAATAGTTCAATTTTTCATGTACATCTACAGCTGAAAATTTTCAAATTGACAAGCTAAGCCCCAAGCTTTTACTGCCTGTACTGATGCTTATAAACAGATTACAATAAGGAAAACTGATTCTGTGATTAGTTTAGGTAAAGGGGAAAGAAGGCAGCAAAGTTTTTACAATTATTCCTGTGTGGTCTTAATTCTAGTTCTTCTGATCTGCTAACCTGTGACAACAGTGGCCTTCAGTGTCTATGCCTAACCTTGCCCTGCTCTCCATTAGTCTCATATTTCTCTGAAATATAGAGCACCTCAAAACAAAAAAGGTAGCTCACACAACAGGATGAGAAATGCGTTTTCTACCAACTGGTAATTATTTTTGCAAGCATATGCATCTTCCTAGCGTTTTCTGGAGAGTATAAAAACAAACCTAACCTCTATAGTAAAAAATGCTTATGTTTTGTTCTTTGCCTTTCAAAAATTTTTCTCTGGGGGTGTAGCAGAACAGTGAGAGAAAAAAATTCTGGTAGAAACATGAAGTGTCTACCCACCCAAAGTCAAGCTGTCATCTCAGCTGGGGATGCTGACATTCAATGTTATATTCAGCTAAAGATAGAATGAGTGAGACTGCTGCCTAATAGGACTATCGTCAGTGGAAATGTTTCATCCCAGACCTGGGGACTACTTCTATGCTTCTGAAAAGAAGATTTTCACTCTTTCAGGACTTTTGCTTAAACAAACATTTCTTAGTCACTTCTTGCTTTTTTTAGCTATTGTATTTATCTGTCATACCTTAGTTATTTGCAACTGCTTCTCCATTTTGTCTGTGTTAATTCCCACCTAAGTAGGATTTTTAAATCCTAACACTGTAAGTATTATATATAAACTCAGGGACTAGGGATGGCTCTGTTTGAGGTTTAGAGTATGTGGCCATTCCACTTCACAATAGAAGACAGCAAAGAAGCCTACTTGAGTGAAGTTAGCTAAACTAACATGTTATTTTCTTAACAGAGAGTTAGACCTTGCAGAAGCTAAGTTCAGGAAACTCTTCAGACTGTGCAAAACTTCCTCTGCTTTGACAACTGCTTCAGAGAAGAAATTACTGAATTCAGGCAGAAATCGGATTGGACTCTTTGTCACTAATTTCTAATGGAAACTCTATCAAACCTCAGTAGCTAATTAAAACCTAAAAATGATTCCTTTTCTTGGTAGCATGCTGTAGGGGCTCATTGTACGTCACAGATAAAATGCAAGATTGATGCTAACACCAAGCTCAGAGTGGAATCAATGGAAATGATATCTGTGTCATGAAGGACCTCATTCCAATATTTAAGAAGAAGCAAAGGATCTGTTTTCCCATAAATTGGCTTTTTTACACTACTTATTTGGCATGGAGGGAGTAGCAATTGAATCTGGGAACCTAAATGTTCTGGGATACACTGCACAACTAGCAAATTCAGCTCCTCTCCCACTTCCTGCATAAATGTCTCAGGCCTGTAATAGCACCATGTTTCACACAGATATCTTCATATCTGGAAAAAAAAAGTGTGTGGGAAAAGTGCCAGTCAGTTGTCTTCTGGTGATGCTTCTGTAGCATCACTAGAATTCTTCTCTTGTGCAGTCCAAGTGGCCTCTTGGATGGGCAGCCTAGGGAAGCATCTCTTGCCAGTTGGTGTGACTGGATCTTCTTCTCCAGCTTTCTATGGCTAGGTACACAGGGAATTTCTGATTTGTACCAGGGAATTAGGCTGCAGATACAAATAAAAGAGCACTGAGGGGAACTTTGCCAGCCTCCCTGAGGCCTTCCTCTTTTTACTACCAAACAACACAGGAGAAATCTGGCTCCAAGAGGGGACATAATTATCTAATCAAAGAGGCTTTGTGTCAGTAATTATTTTTTTAGAACATCGTTTTAACTCTGTGTTTGAGCAAGTCAAACACACAGCTTTTCTGCCTGTATTATCAAGCAGGTGGAGTTTACTAAATAAGCAGCACAACTCTTGCCAGATCATGCATGGTTCTGTAGAAATATCTAGACTCCAAACAGGGACTCAAAAAAGGTTTCCCAGCTAACTGAACAGCATCTAAACAATTCAGTGAGATCTCAAGACAAAGCTAAAACCACCAAGCACAAATCACACCCTTTTTGCATGATGTCCTAATAACACTGCAGAGCTAATCTGCCAGTTTTCCTGTGAAAAATCTCTTAGCAGTGTCATGGAAAGGAACAGCCTGATCCCTAAAAGACATACTGTGGGAGGAATAGTATAGAAGAAGGGCTCACGCTGTGTATACGAAATCTGAAAATGAATAAAGACATCCTCAAAAGGGGTTCAGAATTAAATAGTTAATCAAAAGGTTGTGCAGTAAGGATCTCCTCATCCTACTGGGAGGGCATGTCAGGGGAAGAGCAAGAAGTGCGTATAAGAATGTGCATTGACTTCCTGAGGCATTTCAGTCTGGTGAGAGAAAAGACCTCACTGCTTCTTTCTAAATCCCATATGATGCATGATTCACTTGGGGAATAAGATTTAGTTATGGAGGAAGAAATGCTAGGAGTTACCATCACACATAAAACTTTGGCAAATTCTATTTGCATGAGACTGTAGTTCATTTGGTTTTAGTGAATAATTTTTGTTCTAAATTCCCTAAAGGCAAGGCACAATATTTTTTGACTAGTTGTAGTTTGGAAGAAAAGAAATTTTAGTCTTCCAACTTCATTTTAAGAGAGTAGACTAAATTCTCTCTTGTTTTTTTCCATACATCTTAACGGGTTGACTTATAGAATATAGGTATATTAAAAACTATAAGAAATCTGCCAGCTTCTGAAAGGTCACGCAAAGGGGCGCTTGTTGGAGAGCTTTCATCCAGGCTGCTAAGACCTGACCTGGCATTCCTCTTAATGCAATATTTGATACAGTTATCACCAAAAAGAAAAGCTGGGGTATGAAATTTATTTACAGTGCTCTATTTGTTACACACATTACCAGTTCTCACAGATGAAACAGAAACTGAACTCAAGTCTTGGCATGAAAAATACTGTTGGAGCTCATTAAATCAGCTTGAATAATATAGCAGGATAGCATCCCTGTTGGAAAATCTGAATTTGGTGTCATCATCTTTCTCAAAATAAAGTGTTAATGATTCCTCTTATGAACTTCTAGCATATGAAATGAACTTAGACAATCTGTTTTCTCAAGAACTGAAGAAAATAATTTCAAATATATAAAAAGGAATAAAACTTAGACAAGAACCTTAACATTTTTCTCATTCTATCATTTGGTTGCTGGCTTTTACATTTTTTAAAAAATCTTAAGAAATTACAACAGTATTTGTCTAAATACATATAACAATCTTCAGAGTAAAGTCTCAGTAAGTCAGACTTCACTCAGTAAAAATTTGCCTGAGTGAGGAACTGATGATTTTTCTCACTGTGAATAACAACACATCTCCACGCTAAGAATGAAAACTATGTTGTATCTGTGAGTGTGTATAGGTACACAGAATCACAGAATGGTTTGGGTTGGAAGGGACCTTAAAGATCATCTAGTTCCAACCCCCCTGCCATGGGCAGGGACACCTTCCACCAGACCAGGTTGCTCAAAGCCCCATCCAGCCTGGCCTGCAACACTTCCAGGGATGGGGCATCCACAACCTCTCTGGGCAACCTGTTCCAGTGCCTCACCACCCTCACAGTGAAGAATTTCTTCCTAATATCTAAACTAAATCTATCCCCTTTCAGTTTAAAATCATTACCGCTTGTCCTATCATTACACTCCCTGTTAAAGAGTCCCTCCCCAGCTTTCTTGCAGGCCCCCTTTAGGTACTGGCAGGCTGCTGTAAGGTCTCCCCGGAGCCTTCTCTTCTCCAGGCTGAACAACCCCAACTCTCTCAGCCTTTCCTCATAGAAGAGCTGCTCCAGGCCTCTGATCATCTTTGTGGCCCTCCTCTGGACTTGCTCCAGCAGGTCCATGTCTTTCTTATGTTGGGGGCCCCAGAGCTGAACACAGTACTGCAGGTGGGGTCTCACGGGAGAAATGAAAAATATAAACAGCACCTATCTGTACATTACATACACATGTACATATAATATACATAGTACATATATATACACACATATATATATAGAAGTTCAAACCAGAAGAGAATGCCCACGAGTTAACATATTACTGTTATATATGTAATAGAAAATCACAGCTAGGTTAGCAAAAGACATGCATAAGCCCATTACTAACCCAGACCCATGTTATTGTGGCAACTGTGTCACATAAGCTTAAAACACAGTATGTAATAGCACAAACCATAGACATGAAATAATTTTGTAGCATAACTAGCCTCCATGCCACTTTAGAGTCTAGAGCATGAAGTGAGACTAAAAGTAAAGAAGAATTTATCAGAAACTCCTTAGCACACAATGTTTAACTCAGCACAATTGCACTCAGTATGCTGCTGTTGAAAACAACACTAAAACTCAAGACAAGGTATGTTAAACACAGGAAAGGAAGAATATGAAGGGCCTTTTGTCATATCTGAAATGCATATATTTTAACTTGCAGAGAAGCAGCAAACTTATTACAGTTTGCCTGTTCCATTACACATATATATGCTGTATTGTTTGGCTCCATTAATGATAAATATCATGAATGCAAACATTAACTCACTAAGCACTGTGAGTAACTCTGGTAGAGCAGACAGAAATAGCTAAAGCAGTTTTGTTAAGTAAAGCAATGTTTTTATGCAGTTGGAAAAAGTTTCCAACATTGTAGGAATAATTAAATATCTAAATTACAGTTTAATTTTATGTTGGATACCCACTATTTTAGCCATTTTTTACTTATCAGTTTAAAAGTCTTCTGCATAAATGGCTGTTCTTTATGCATATGTCATCCTTTGGATATCTGGAGAGGAAGACAAGATTGCACTGTTCTCCAGAAAGTAGCTATGAAAAGCCAGAACATAATGAGTACTTCTTATCTAATCTTATTTGAATCTGTTTCTTCTACCAATTTCTAAACCTCCTATTATATCACCTCTTCTATACAGATACAAAGCAAAATTGAAACTATTTGTCCATACTTCCATTATCTGGTTTCTTTTATGACAAAGTCAGTCTCCTGACAGTCTAGATGAAAGAAATGACAGTCTATAGTCCCCTCACTTATTGCCCACATGCCTATTAGCAACTCTGAGGTGTCTCTTGGGGGGAACAAGTTCTAGAAACCTCCAGAAAAACCCTTATAGATAACTCCAATTAAACAGAGAATTTTACATAGAATGCCTTTTCCAATAGTAAGTGATGGCATACAAGGAAATCCTTGCGATTTAAAAAGAAAAAAAAAGCCACTCATTAATTTATTCTGTATGATTTTTCATCCTTGATTGATGGCGTTAGAGAAAGCACAGTTTTTTTGACTGGGTGCTCCAAAACAGAAAACAAAATGTCTTTTTTGCTCACATTTTCGATCACCAGGAAGTATTTGTCACTACAACGCTTCCTATTTGGTCATGGAGCACAGAACAGCTTTTATTCTCATTTCTCCTTGAAGTTAAGTAAAAGGAAGAAATGTCTACGTGTCCTGAAGTCAAGGCGACACAAAACCCAAGAAGCTGAAAAAATATAATATTTGGGGGATTTGTGTGCGTTATAACCAGAAAACTTTCAAAACAAGAACCAAAATGAAACTTTCTGGTGCAGGAACCAAAGGACATAGCTGCAAGTTGCCATGACCCCTTCACAAACTTCTGAATTAGGGCTATGAGGAATGAGTGGAAAATGGAAACATTGTGTAGATTGCCGGTCAAACTTTTAGCAATAATTAGGAAGAGTCAGGCTGCCTTACCTCAACCACACCCCAGAGTCTAAAATGTCATCCTTATTCTGCAACTGTCTAGCTGTCAAACCTATGCACCTAACCCATGCAATCAAGCCTTGAGAAAAGTTACGTCTCATTACTCAAGTACTTCCCTCCCCAAGCAGTGTTTATGCTTCATGTACCTCACACACAGCTAAAACCAGTGTTCTTGGATGTATAGATCATGTGTCTCTAACTCAGAGAATGACTTCACATATTTGAGCAGGATGTACATTTCTGGGGTACCTATAGGACATTAGAGGATCAAATACTTGACTGTAAATCCATCTGGATAGACAACTAAAAGAAAAGAAAACCACAGTGTGTTCTGGCACTTACTTAGAGGTCAGTGAATCAGTGAACCTCAAATCAATTAAAATTTGGTGAGCTGTAATGTTCAAACCATCAGCACTTAAACATTCAGGAAAGCGTCTGCATTACAGGAAAGTTATTATTCAGCCACCACTTGTCAAGTCTGATAAATGGCCATCCCTTTTGGCTTACTAAAATGCGTTACCACAGACTATAGCTAATATTACCGGACTAAAACTGGTAAAGGCTACGACCTACGCAGAAGAAGGAGGTAACATGCATCTCTTTGTATCAAGTCACAAAGTAAGAAGTAGCAATCATTCACATACTCTGCACATTATGTACGGAGACAAACATACTGATATTTCTTAACTATATAAATAATTATCATTAAGTAAATGAATAATGTTTTTAGAACTCTGTGTATGTTATAACAGGTCGTTATGACTTCACTGTCTCACACATCTAGTTTTATGATATGTGAAAAATGATGTAGCTGCATCTTATTAAATTAAATTAGACACTACATGCAGCTTAAGCAATTGCTGTAATTACTCTGTAATTTCTAAAATACGTATAATAGGAATACACAAATGATATAAAGCTCATTTTTATGTAAACAGAGTAATTAATACAGAAATCTCAAACTCTCCTGACTGTCAAAAACAATATGCTTGCAAACTTTAGGAGGGGCTGGCATAGTGCCTTCAAAGACTTTGGAAGAAATTGGGTAATCAGCTTTCAGCATAATAAATATATGCATACAGCATGCAAATGAAATTCAGTAGGTATTATATAACAAACACTCTAGGATATGAAGCTATGATTCACCATTTGTTTTCTCTCTGGATAATAAAGACTAATTGTGACTGTGCTCATTTGAATTGGAAAAAAGCCATCAATCTAATTATTAGAATGCAAAATGTGGGAGGTGGCTCCTACCACATCTATCCTTGTATTTTGACGGCCTGTTCTTCCTTCACACTCCCACCATGCACATATCAAGCTGGACAAAAGTTTAAAGTAAAACTGCTAAAACTGGGAGTCTGAGTTACTACTCAGTTCTTCCATTTTCTCAGAGGCAACACCACCATTTGTTTCACCAGTGTTACCCCAACTTAAAACTGTCTAATGCAATAGGAAGTCAAACTCTTAGTGTATGTTAGAGGGCAAATAACAGCCATTTAAAAGGAAATTTGTGTAATAAGGCCAAAGCAACTACAAAGACAATGAAGGATACGAAAGGAACAATATACAAACCTCTTCTGCATTTTATATTATGGGGTGCATACCAAATATTGTACATGTTCATTTGCACAAACACTGTGTTAGCTATTGGAAGTGAAACCCTACTTGTTGTTAGTTAGTCAACCATATTACTGAGAGTTAATGTGGAGACAAGGAGATTATCCTGCATCTACATTTTTTATTTGTTGTCAGTTTTCAATATGTCTTTCCCAGGAATCCAGCACAGCAGAGTGAACAATTCTGTTTTTTTCTAGCCGTTGGAGCATTTTGAGTGAAAGGACAGCAGTTTAAATTAATTTCTTATCGATTTTCTTCATCCTGGCCTAGAAAATATTCATAGTGCTCATTTATACTGATCTTCTATGACTACACTGGGTCCAGCAGCAAAGACTTAGGGGCAATTGTTACTGAAGTTTCTTTAGTAGTAGACAAAGGGACATACACAACAGGATTTATTTATGTTTGCTATACAAACAATTCTTGGTTTTCCACGTAAATTGTTTAAGAATTCATGGTTATGGAGAAATTGTCATTGAGCAAAATGCACAGAAACCTGGAATTAGTTATAGAACAGCCTGATAATCTACATTTCCACAACTCAATTAGTGACAGATAAGCTGTATAGATTAAATACAATATGTGAAACTTTTCACACAAATCTCTCTAAGGAGGAAAAGCTTTCTGAAACCTGTAAAATATATTTTATGGCTTATTGCTGTTATGACTGCTCTTTTCAGGGTGAAGTCCTTTACAATCACCCCTGCCTCATGATCTTGTAGAAACCAGGTTCCTGAAATCTCATTATTATTTTTACCTGCACTATTTCAGTTCAGAAGAGCGTCCTTCACAAGCATGTCCCTAATTTACAAGCACTGTGTGCTGCAGTACAAGGGTTGTAAACCAAATAGAAAAAGTACTCATCTTTATCATGATTTCACAGATGTAAAATGTGTAACGCAGGCAAAGATTAACCAAACAACTTGTCAAAATGTATATAGAATATCTCTGGTAGAGCCAAAGCCAAGCCAATCAAGTTACAAGCCAGTGCCCTAAATGTAACATGAAAAATAACTTTCAAAGGTCTCATTGTTAGTGTTCCAGCTGTAATGCACAGGATCTCTATTGCATAAATGTTGATCATCACTGCCTTCTTGCCTGATTTCCAAATTCAACTAGATTTTTTAAGGGAAAAGAAAGACAGAAAAATCAAAACAATTATCTGCTTATATCTGCAATCATTCTATTTACCCACCCACTTTATTAAAATTCTAGATAAAATTCTGTGACAGTTTCCAATAAATACCCAGACTTTGTAATACAGTACATACAACATGACACTATTTTCAAGGAGGTTTAAGGTTAAAATCTAAAAATAACACTAAACAACTACATAGCACTTTCTATTTACTGATCTCAAAAAAGGAAGTGTAATTATATCTGTAATTCAGAATAATGAGGAAGTGAGTTGTCCAAAGCCGAGGACAAAGTCAACAGAAGAGTATCCCACTCTAATGAACAGAGGCACCTACCTATAAAAATAGGGAAAGATTTGTTCTGATGGACAAGTGATAATCATCTGAATGGGAACAATCTACTTTTACCTGAAACCTCTAGTGCTTTTGTTCTTCTTTATTGGTATGCTATTGGACTTACTGCCAATTGAAATCACTTCTGATTTGCTTCTGGCAGAGGACAAAAGTGCAGAAAGTTGTCAGAGGAAAAAAAGCAAGTTAATACATGAAAGCATCAGCATTGAAAAGACTCTTTTCTGTCTGGATGGTCCTTGTTAATTCGGTTCTACCTGAATACTAAACAATGGTTAAATCCTAAGGAAGAAGATTGTCAACAGTTGCAGGCTGCTTGGGGGTTATACTAGAGTATTTATCTGAGCACACAAGACAAATCCCTCAGTCTGCTTTCTACAGTATTTTTTTTTCCTATTTTCCAAAGGAGACAATGATGATAGACTGTGAGATTCCTTGTATTCTGCAATATAACAAAACAGTTAGAACATCTTAATTGAAGCTTATTCTGCATACTTAAACAACTTTAGAAATCTATCACAGAGCGTGGAGAAGCTGGGCAGACTAGCAGGAATTCACATTAGAGAAAGACGTTAGCATTTTAAGTTTTGTTACTTTTGGCAAAGGTTTTGCATAGTTATTTATTAGCCTTCCTTTAAAAAAACCCACAGTGGTAACTGTTTAGTGTAAATTGGTCAATATTGAGCAATGCAGAAGCATGGCTGACTTGCTATGAAAATCTATAGCCAGTGGACTTGAATTCACCTTGCATACCATAACAAGACAGAGTATGTACACAAAACACAGTACCACAGCTGGATTTTAAACAAATGGCAATCCATTAAAGTGCTTTTTTTCCCCCAACCACTACAAACTTCTGTTCTCATAGGTTTCAGACAGCCTGAGGGCAAACAAGGTTGCTTGTCAATTTATAGCCAAGTTTATACCTGTAAAGGTCCTGTGAGGCTCTAAGACTCAAACGAATGTCCATTTCCTTTATGCTGCACTTGGGCTTTTGAGACCCATGTCCTCCAGGTGCATTAACATTGTCTGAGACTCATTAATATGGCAAGACAGAAATTGTAAGTGATGGGCTGTGAGATGTTACTCCCACTTTGGGATTCTAAGAGGTAGTTTCACTGAAGGTCTCTGTGCCATTAATTCCGTGGTACTCTTAATAGAAAACAATATAGCACAGACAAACTAACGTTGAGCAGTGAGGGCAATTCCAAGCACAGCAGTAAAGAAGAATCTAAGGCAAGAACTAGTCTAGTGTTAAAACTTACAGGTGACTTTCCAGCCATTCACATTCATTCAGTACTATTACTCTCTTGTGCCTTTACCCTACAGTTACATTTCACATGCTGCTTCTTTAAGTGTTTTCAAAACACAATATGGTTCGTGTTCTTTTTCCTCCTCTAAAATACAGGCAATTTTTAATCTCATTTGTCAGCACATTTCTTAGTCTGTTTCATTAGGCCTCTCACTGCCGTAAAATCATCTAGAGAGAACAGGATTCCTTTGTGGAACAGAGACAATTAGTCAACTGAACAGGTACTGTTTCAAGAAACTGAACACCCTCCACAGGACTCCAGGAGGAGAGCAGAAGGAGTAGGAACCCAAAGACTCCTGAAGGAATTCATACAGTGGTAGACAACATATTAAAATTCTAGCAAAACATTTACTGGCTGCAGAGTCCAAATTAGCTGAATGACTCCCACCAACTTCAATGGATTTTAAATGTGGCCTCTAAATATCTTCTCACTTTATGCAAAATCAGGAATCCTATCAAGACTTACATGTTTACTCACTTGTGTCTTCGGAAGTCTTGTAGATTTAGGTTTTGGAAGAGAATATTCATTTGAGGATTCTTAAGAGCTAAATAACACTCTACCCATTAGGGAACTGACTACAGGGATGTTATTAATATTGTTTAAGGACAGAACATATGTATTGAAAGACAAAGGCAGATGTAGCAGAAGAAACTTTTTACTTCCCAGTGTAAACCATCATAAATACATAAATATGATCCCCATAAACATCATTTAGGCTTTTCCACAGAAAAATACAGGTTGGAAGAGAAGCCATCTATCCAACCTCCTGCTAAAGCACAGCTAACTTCAAAGAGAAATAAAGTTGCTCAGGCCCTTGTATGTTCTACCAATTTTCTTGATAAACAACCCTGCAGCGCGACATGTGTTATAACATCTCGTTTTCCCCTCAGACAAAATTCTTTAATAATGCAGTACACGGTCTTTGTGCATTCCTTGTGTGAACTACCAAAAGCTTTTTTTTTTTGTAAAAACAAAATCTGAAGAAGATCATAGCAACAATAGAATTAATGATAATGTAGGTGAGAAAGAATCACAAGTGAAAGTAAAGAATGTTTTAACAAAGAACATTGAAAAAGGAGGAGGAAATAGACACAAAATATATGAAAACTCAGCTGTTTTTCATTTTTTGGCTTTCCATTTGTTTTGTTCCCCTTCTCTTCTCCTGCCTAATGACTTTTATGCAATAAATAAATAAATAAATCTCTATGGACAACTCTGTAATGCTTTTGATCTTACTAACATAACATCTTCCACTGCCTAAGAAAAAACAGAACAAAAATAGTATTAATCACATGTTGAGTATAATTCCTTGTTTAGTCTTCTCACAGCCACTTTCTTCTAAGACAGTACAGGCAGTGTTTCAGCTATGGATACGCTGACTCATTATCTACTTATAATTTTCCCCTTGGCGACAACTCTTTCAGCTACTGAGATTCTGACCAATGCCTTTATATCACACAGAAGATGCAGAAGGGGTGCCATGGATCAGAAAACCCTTTTCATGTAATAACTGATCATTTTCAAAAATGTCTTTGAAGCAGGACGAGTTTATTCTCATAGTAAGAGAGGTTAAAATTTGTCAATTACAAATTTGGCAAGACAGTTCACAGGCCAAAGACTCTCTCTTGGCTTGACTCAGGGGTTTCAGGGTGTTTGTTCTCCATTTATCCTGTGTTTGGAAATTGCACTCCCCTCAGCCCAGAGCTCTGTCCCTGCACAAGGCATGTGCAAGAAAAGTGCTACTCAGACAAAAGAACTTTATCTGCTGAAAAGATTTTCTTATATCATAGAATCATAGAATAGTTTGGGTTGGAAGGGACCTTTAAAGGTCATCTAGTCCAACTCCCCCTGCAATGAGCAGGGACATCTTCAGCTAGATCAGGTTGCTCAAAGCCCCATCCAACCTGACCTGGAATGGTTCCAGGGATGGGGCATCTACCACCTCTGGGCAACCTGTGCCAGTGTTTCATCACCCTCATCATAAAAAATGTCTTCCTTATATCGAGTCTAAATCTATCGTCTTTTAGTTTAAAACCATTACCCCTTATCCTATTGTAACAGGCCCTGCTAAAGGTTTATCCTCATCTTTCTTATAAGCCCCCTTTAAGTACTAAAAGGCTGCAATAAGGTCTCCCCGGCACCTTCTCTTCTCCAGGCTGAACAATCCCAACTCTCTCAGGCTTTCCTCATAGAAGAGGTGTTCCAGCCCCCTGGTCATTTTTGTGGCCCTCCTCCGGACCCGCTCCAACAGGTCCTTGTCTTCCCCGTACCGAGTGTGCCTTATCAGAGACTTCTACCACTTGCTGAGGAAAACTAATCACATTTTTGTTCAACTGACTATCATGCACTGCATGTTTAAAGAGACTGCTTGACAACACAGACAAATTGCCACAGGATAACATTACTGTATTAAAAAAAATGAACTTTTATGTTCTTGCTTAAAATCTGCTCTTGATTCACACTGCTGTAGCAACCACACCATTCACAACCAGCAAAATGAATCTCATGTATCAAGGTAATGATCAAACCCTTTAGGTTGATATATAATATGCTACCGTACCTTGAGAAATGAGTAACACATCATTGTGCAAAAAATATACATGTAGCAGGCAGAAGCTTGCATACATAAAATACAAGAAACTTAGCTTTAAAGATTTATATGTGGGAAATTTTCTCCAGAAAAGAAAACAGAACACTAGCAAATTTATGTTAATGACTAGCTATCTCTTCCTTTAAAATTAAAAAAATCAGCCAAAAGACTTTTCTCCTATTTCTTCTACAAATTAACATACTATGTTGCCAAGACTTGTTTATGAAGCATTCCAATATTACCAAATGTCATCATATTGGTAAAGAAATTAAAAACTCCTCTAAACAAGAATAATTTCTTTTGTATCTTAATATTACCTATAGGAGAAAGTTCTTTGTTTGGAGTTTCTAGGTATCACCACAACCACTTTCTCTGTAGTTTCTGCTGTTTTCGGTTCCGATATGTGTTCAGCTGCAGAACCAACAAGCCACTTGCAGGGAAAACTGTTTTTTCCACTTTGAGTATGCTCACACAGAAGTAGGACAGGCAGCATGATCCATAATTGCCCTGAGTAGGAAGGAGAAGAGGGGGCAACTGGCAATGATGAAATGGGAAACAAAATGTGTGAAAATACAGGGCATGTTGGGAAGCGTGAAGCCCTGGCAGCCAGTCACTAAATACAGCAAGGAGAAGGGAGCGGCCAAGTTCAGGGTTAGTGTCAATATTTTCAAATGTAATTTTCTTTCTTTTAAAATATTCTAAGTAGTCAAAAGTTAGAAACTTAGAAACACAAGCTACTTTTAAAACGACGATTGAGGTCGCTTTAAAAAAAATGTACTTGTGCCACATTATAGATGTACATAAATAAAAAAGAAGCATAATATAAGCATATAATTTTACATCTGTCTTAGGGAATATGCTCAGATATCAAAAATGTTCCTTGGAGTCTCTTCTGATCTTTATAGTGTTGTTCCCTGATGAAGAAAATTGAATAGCTTGTTTTACAGGAGATCTGAAAGCAAAGGAATCTGTGAGGCTCTTCATATAAATTGGTATCTGACACCAGATATTTGACCAAGAAAGTACACAAAAGGAGAGGTGATGTTTAACGCAGACACCTTTTCAGGGATAAATCTGACTACTTTGTCCATTGGAAAACCTTTATATAGCTCAGTAAACAATCAGGAAGAAACTTTATTGTGCCTGAATCAATAGACATTAATGCAGTGCATTTCTGCCTCCTATACAATCATCTTGGCTGGAGTAACTTCCATTCAGAACTTCTTTCTCCCCTTGCTTTCATTTCTGGTTTATACTAATTTCTTCTCTCTTTTCTTGTTTGGATGTTTACATTCAATTAAGGATTTTCTCCTATATTTATCAGCAGTGTTTGATCTAAATTACAAGAAGAACCAACATATAGTCCTAGGTCATTCAGAAAGTCTCATTAGCTTGTCGATTATCCTCAGTGTTTTTGAGAGAAGGTTTCATTACCATGCAAATAGAAACAGTGTCTTTATTCAGACAGACTAACGTTTAGTGTTCTGTGAATTAAGTCATGCAACAATTAAACTCATCAAAAGGTACACAGCACTTTAAATTCATATTGTACAGACTAGTTATTATTGCCACAAAAGATAAGCAGGAAAAAAAAATAACGTTTGCTGTCATCTCTAAGTTGCCACTGTTTTTAGCATAATATAGCTGAAAAGCTAAAATTCAGGCCACACAACAAAAAGACAGCACAAACCTATTTATTTGGAATCACTTGTCTGCATGTATTTCTTTCTCTGGAAGAATTCATTTCACATTCTGCTAACAGTAACACACCAGGCATTCACTACTGATGTTTCTAGAAGATTGGACCACAATTCATTTTGGCCCTTGAGGAATAAAGGTCAGGCCTAAGCTAGAAAAACAGAGAAATGAATTGTCAATCCACTGAGAATGTACCAGAGCAGAGGAAACATCAGCTGACAAGTTGACACAGTCACCTCCTAGACTGCTATGATATTTACACAACGTACTTTATGCAGACTTTAATTGGGCTTTTCATTTATGTGCTCTGAAATGCTGTGTTAACTCCTGTATTATCCTCGAGGCATTTAGGGACCGTAGTCTTTTAATTTATGTGCTTACATTATAGATCTTCCTCTTCCCTTTCTTCTTTTAAAGCACAGAAAACTCCGACTGACTAGTAGGACAGAAGAGAATTAAAAGGGAAACCTTTCCTACTGTGCCATAGGAGCGTAAGTTCTTGCCCCCAGCCTCACCTCCATTTCAGCAACTTAGTGGTTTTCCTGGGCTGCAGCTATCTATGCACAGTCTGTGTGTGTTCCTAAGAAAATTTTCTCATTTTGTCGCACTGGGAACCTGGCTCCACATTTGCTGCCTTTTTTTAGCAGCCTTCCTGTGCCTTCTGCGCTACGTGCTCACTGCTTGGCTTGGCTCTTACCGCAGTGCTCTCCATAGCTGATGCCCAAAAAGACTTGGACCTTCCCTCCTTCGAGCGTGCTGTGCTCCCTGGGCTACCTCCATCTCCCCATCCCTCAGGAGCGTTTATCCAACCTTGTCATTCTCTTTTTGTATGAATATCACACAGAAATGTACAGTACCGTGTAACAATGTACAAATCATTCTGTTCACAGGAAAAAAACAGGCGAAATCTTCTTTAAAATACAAGCAATACAGGTTCACAGCTTGAAGATGAACAAGGTAAAAAAATACCAATTTTCTTCTGGTAGGTAAGTGTGAATATATGACAATTTGCAGTTGACACAGAGCTGCGGCTTTTCGGGCATAAAAAGTTTTTAGGCCCTGGATTACTTTAAACAATCAATGCTGATATCCCGTATTGAGTAAAATGGACAGCTAGCCAAGCAGTTTAGTCAGTCATTCAGTTCTGCACTTATTTGATTACCAGAAGGATGCAGAGTGATCTCCCAGACACACAACATTAACCTTCAATCAATAACCACTTTAATGGTAGATGGACTCCTTTCTTCAGGCCTCTTCCAGCTGCATTACTGTGGAATTGCTATTTGGATAATGATTAATATGCTCAATACATCAAAGATTAATTCCTGTTTACACTGGTAGATGCTGCATTACATATTTCCATACCACAGTCTCTGTCCTCTAGTCATGGACCTTGACAATGACAGGGTTTTGATTACTTTCAGAATAGTCTCCATGATGAACAGGGATTTTATACTTGTGGTAATCAGTAAGGCAGAAAACGTTTAAAATGTTGTAATTTGAAGGAACCTGTGTATTCTCTGAACTCTGAGTTGCTAGAAACAGTGTTCGGGCTGAGCAGACGGATAAAAGAAATGCAAATGCTAAGCCTCTTCCCCCATATTTTTTCTTCTCTCTCTAATGTAACCAAGATTAAAAAGGTAATTTATAAAAGGGTGCTGTTCAGGTAGAAACATAACTTTGTTCTTAGCTCATCTTTGTTGAAATACAATGGAAACACATAGTCAGATAACAACTCCTTGAATTATTTAGTAAATAAATGTCCAGTTCTTAGAAACACATCAGTTTTGAAATACCAATTAAGAGATATGTGCATTTTAATGACATTGTAATACAAATAATGTATGATTAAGTTACGTTACCAAATTTAAGATATCACAGGGACTAGTGGAACTCCGTCCCACTAAGAGTTTGTAGCGTTAGGATCTGCTTGACATTCTCTCTAAAGCCTCATTTACCCTCATTGTTAGGAAAAACAAAAACAAAAACAAAAACAACCAGGGTTAGCAATCGTTTTTCTTAAGTTTAACTAAAATATTGTTAAGCAATCTCACTCACTAGATGCATAATTAGAAGACTATAGTATTTTTCCATTGATAAATCAACAGATAACTCATTTGAAAATCGCTCTCTTTTTTTTGGAAAGAATATCATTGCTATAAAATGTCTATCTAATAGTACATTTTAGGCTCGTGTACTAATTATCTAAGGTATCAAAGGTATTACTCTTAATTGCCAAATTGACACAATGGGATGCTTAGTCCTTGTCAGTGACCTTACTCCTTCCAGCCCAACTCTGTCTCACAGATGAAAAGAGATAGTTTGTTTTGGAATTTATTTTGAAAATCAACAGACTCAAATGCCTTTGAGGTGAGGAAAACAAAACAAAACAAAACAAAATCTCCACAGCCAAGAACCACCCTTCAAAAGATTCCTGCTTTCCTCTCTCACTAAAACCAGAGGTTACAACTCCTGTGAGAGCATCTTGATCCAGGCGCTCCACTCACTGACACAAACAGAATGGAGAGGCCACCTATAAATAGCATGGGACTAGGCTGACGGGAACATGCCTACCCTGCATGCTAAGCTCAGCTCTGAGTCTGCCTGCAAGGCCGTATTTGCAGGTCACACAAAGAGACGATTTCTACTCAGTGCTTGAGTTCAGTCCAACAGCCTATCTTTAAGCTGTATATGATATAGCCGTGGCCATGCCAGGGACAGGACTTACATACAAGCAGGTAGTAACATGAGGGTCCTTCCTTCTAGTGAGAGAGGATGAACACAACCAAGGCACAAATCATTAAAACTCTTAAGCGTCCATACTGACAATTACAGTTGCTCTAAGAGATTAGCTGGAAACCAGGTTAGATGCTGACACACAGGTTTTATGTCACTGCTTTGCTGAGCCATTAGGAATTTTCCCCACAGTACAAAGTTTCCAAGAAGCGGACCATGTTGCCACTGGCACCACCACCCGAAGCTCAGGATGCATATATTCAAGTCCAGCAAAGTTATAGCTAGGATGTCATAAATATCACTCTTTATTATAGTTTAAGAGCTGTTCATCCTTGCTAAAGTTAAGGGTAATTTGCTTTTGACATCACTGGTGCCAAGATCTATTCCAGAACAATTTACATATAGCACAGTCTTATGAGGTCCACTCTAAACTAAGTTGTTTCTACTTTCTAGTCTAATATAGAAATACAAACTAAAATTAAAACTAACTTTTCCACTAATTCAACATTGTCCTGGTTTCAGCTGGAATAGAGTTAATTGTCTTCCTAGTAGCTGGTACAGTGCTATGTTTTGGGTTCAGTATGAGAAGAATGTGGGTAACACACTGATGGTTTCAATTGTTGCTCAGTAGTGTTTAGTCTAAAGTCAAGGATTTTTCAGCTTCTCATGCCCGGCCAGCAAGAAGGCTGGAGGGGCACAAGAAGTTAGGAGGGGACACAGCCAGGACAGCTGACCCAAACTGGCCAAAGGGGTATTCCAGACCATGGGACATCATGCCCAGTATATAAACTGGGGGGAGTTGGCCAGGGGGCACCACAGCTCAGGGAGTGGCTACGCATCGGTCAGTGGGTGGTGAGCATTGCATTGTGCATCACTTGTTTTGTATGTTTTATTATTATTATTATTATATCCCTTCCTTTTCTGTCCTATTAAACTATCTTTACCTCAACCCACAAGTTTTACTTTTCCCGATTCTCTCCCCCATGGGGTGGGAGGGGGGAGGGAGCGAGCTGCGTGGTGCTTAGTTGCTGGCTGGGGTTAAACCATGACAGACATCAAATATACACCACCAAAATTTGGAGCTTGGATGAATTTTCTTATCATGAACTTTTTCACCTGAGCTTTGTATTAAAAAAAAAACCAACAAAAAAGTGCATGGGGAACATGGAGACAGGAAAAAGAAAAAAAAAAAAAAATCTCTTCTCTCTACTTTCAAACACTGTTGTACAATAAGAGGAAATCACGGTCATCATTCTTTTGTAAGGAAATTCAGGAAATAGGCTGAAGTGATGTGGGCAGAAAACTACAAATAATGGCAAGATCATTCTTAGAAGCTTATGGAAGAAGAGTCCTCTTCTCATTCTCGCTTATTTAGCATCAGAAAACAGCATTTATGCTTAACTTCTAAAAATAGCTTCTTTGGGCTAAGAGAATAGACTACATGCCAGATCACCTGATTTTTCAAGGGATGTCACATACCAAAACCAGATCAGTTTCTGTTCTCATATAAAGGAAGATATGAACATGACTGAAAAATGACTACGATCTGGCTCAAGTTTAATGACAAAATATGATACTCTTCCACCGTAAGTATTCGCCACCAAGTCTTCCTATTTCTTCCTACTCTTTGACTTGGATATGGTAATACCTTTACCTGTCATTGTTACTGTGTAACAACTTAACATTGTAACAGTTGTCACGTATCACTCTGTTTCAGTGGTGAAGATAATATTCACTTATGATTTTAAAACAATTGAGTTATTACAATGAAAAACAGTATATTTATTAAGAATATTATTTATATTAACACTTATTACTAACTGAAAACTTGATATAAATTTGCACTCTTTCATGTTTGTTGACTTGGAAAGAGCTTTGCTTACTTAAAGCTCAAATGAAATTGCATTAAAAGGTAATAAAGCGATTACTTTTTGTTAATATTTGTCAGATAATAAATAACCAGGCTCTTTTTTTTCATCTTTCTATATCACAGACACAACTCCAGCAGATCAAATCCTGGCAGCCTCAGCAAGCAATACTAGACGGTTTATATGACCATTTGTATGGCTTAATTGTTCAATATCTTTGTCATGCATTATGCTAAGTGGAAGAGAGTCAAAGGAAACAAGTGAGCTAGGTCAGAATCAAAGACGAGCAACAGTTCAGAAAAGGAGTACAAGAAAGGTCATACCAAGAGAGGAAAAAAAAGGAACATCGGCAGCAAATTAGCTTTGTGTTTTGCCACAAGAAATAAGGAACTATGAAGATTGGACATTGCAGCATTATTCAGTGTGGATATAGGAAAAAAGCTGTATATTTCTACCTCTTGACAGGTATCGGACATCGACAATCATTCCTGTCTATCTTTGTAGGTGTAATGTTTCAACATATTTATTGACATGTATCATACTTATCTGAAGTTCTCTATATATGCCTAACCTCTAATGAAATGAAAGTCTTACTTACATAATGACAGTAAAAGTGAATTCTTTATGTAAAGCAGTGGAGCAAAATCGTTAGTCTGGTCTGAATAATAAGCATGCAGTCTGGAAGTATTTGATGGCCAGTAATGTAGAAGTATTCCAGGTCTTTAATTTGCCAATCCATACATTCAAGATACTTTGTTAGGAAATGACTGCTACATTTTCCATTCAACATTTTTGCCTTAATTGCATAATTGTGTGCCTCGGAAGGCTTATACAGGAATGAAAACCTCATTTGTTAATAGATTTGTGGGCAAAAGGCCAAATTTTGTGAAAATGTGACTGACAATTGAATATTAATTGAAAAGACTTTCCTGGTCGTTATTACTTGTGAAAAAATATATGACTTAATGAAAATCAGCTACTCCTAAATAACTGTCTGTTCCAAGTACATAAAAATTCTGAGTTTAAATATATCTTCAAGCAATAGCTGTCGCAAATAGAAGATGGCAAATGGCAATTTGGTTTTTTTCATCTGCATTCATTATTGGAACTTGTAATACTCACAGTGTATTTTGATCCTTTCTGTGATCCTTTCTGATTTACCTCCGTCAGGGAAGTTTCACTGTTAATATCAGGGCATGACAGTCCAGTAAGAGCCCACTATCAAAGAGCTAGCAATGCTGGTTGTAAAGGAATCAAACTGCAGTACAGCCTTCTTCCCCTATCCTTAGCTTGCAGGCAGTACCTTAATGAAATAAGAGAACTGACAGAGACAGATAAGAACTCAGTGTGACAACTGCTTTTAGAGGCAGGCTGAGCCAAAACAATTTGATGCGAGCAATATTATGATCAATAACACCTCCTAGGCTTGCATATTCCATTATGTATAAGTCTGTGTGGCTCTACTTTTTTTTTTTTTCCTTATTTCTTCTTCTTTTCTTTTTTTGCAATTAAAAATGTTTCAGACTAGTGGCAGTGAACAATTTTTACCAGATTCGTTTTTGGAAGAAAAATGCCAGTGCCACCCTGGTGCATCTTTTGTGCATACTCTGTAAACTTTAACAGTAAAGGAAGCCATTAGAGGTGTTTTCATGACATGCGTTAGCTAGTCCAGTTCACTAAAGGCTATTAGCACAGTGAAAAAGATAATGAAATCTCCTAGATACTTTTGTGAAAGAATAGGTACGGTAAAAGTATTTTTAAAAAAGTTGTGTGTAGTGCTCTCAGGCTAAGCAAAGTCACTGGATCAAACTGTAGCTGAGGGAAACTGAATTAATTACATCAGCATCTAGCAAAGTAAGTAGAAAGTGTTATGCAATGTCACATTGCAAAATGCAAACTCTTACCTATTTGGCAACCATCCCCACAGAATACATTTCTTTTCAACGTCACTGTTTTAGCACAGCACCTTTTTATCAAGTGTCAGCTTAAACATAGTGCTGCTTATTATGTTTTGGGTACATCAGCAGTTTTAGTAAAGTCAAAACAATTCAGGAAAACAATACAATTCTGGCAAATCTATGGGGACACATCCTATTTTTGGAATCAACTCTTTATCACATTGCAGTATGTTATTTTAAATTTCATATTCATCAAAATATAAAAAAAGGACTTTTCAAATGAAAATTTTCTTAAGGAAATGGTCAAACGTTTATGCTTCCTTAAAAATCTTCCCCTATGACCATCTGAGGAACATCTTGTTGACAGGGAGATGCATTTGATAAACATTTCAATGTTACACCATCTACACAGTTGACCAAAAAACCTCATGTCATAGAAAGAGATCGACTAGTAGACTGTACTTCATTTCTCCTTTATCTTTCTTTAGATGAGTTGGGAATTCTTTCTTCATGTAATCAACCATGGTTGATTAGACACACTGGCAAATAAAATAGTTTTCTGATCTGCTGTAAATGCATTCAGTTTCACACTTCTTTTCCTCTCAGTAAGTTAATAATAGAATTGCTATATTCTTTCTTGCTATGTACCCCAGTTATTGGATCATGTAGGCAAAAAAAACACTACTGAGATTATTCCATTTTATAATCTATTTTAGGTTTAGATATGTAATGGAAAGTTGTCATGGAGATCAATAATTAACCTGTTTATGTTTGACCTGCGTATATCAACTGATAAAGGTATAGCAAAGCAAAGCAATGTTTTACAGTTCTAGTTCTGAAGGGGAAGCAGCAAAAATTCATACATCTAAAAATAGCATAAACAGATTAGAGGTTGGTTTTTTTTCTTCTGGCTTTACAAGTCTTTTTAAGGACAAAAGAAATCATTATTTTTTTATCTTAGAACTGCATTTTAAATGACAACCAGCAATCAATGAAATTGCTTAGGCTGAGTCCATGCCAGGATAGAAACTTGCATTCTAATGCAGATTATAAAATCTTTAAAACAGACATTGTCATAGCTCTAGTCTGAAAATAACATCCACAACAGCTGACCTATAGATCTGAATCAATTAAAATCTCTCCATCCAAGTTTCTTTGCTGATCTTCATCAACAATTATTTTATCTTAAAAAGAAAGAAACTTGGTGGCTCTTCTCAATTCCCTGATGGGTAAAGGCAGGCTTACTTACTCTATTTTAATTATTAAGGGAGAGTTCACATGAATATTAGTACAATTCTGATAAAAACAACAGCAGCCTGTCTATGGTGTCTTTGTCTCTTAGATTTCCTGGTTGCAGGATATGTAGATTGCTGATGTCTTCATTCTTTAATGGACAGGAAAATATAAACCAATTTTTCCTCTTTTCAACTTCCCTGAAGTATCTAAAGCCATTTGTGTTAAATACCAAAATAAAAATAATAGCATTAGTAGTGTTTACTGTCTCTGCACTGTTTTAATCTATGACAAAATTGATATGTTCTCAGTGATACACCTCAAAATGTATTTGTAAAGGAGGAATAATAGACTTGAAATATTTTAATATGGTCCTGCAGAAGAAAAAAAAAAATCAGTGTTCTGTACATATATATGCATATTTATATGAACTATCTGAAAAAAGAAAGGATTTTTGATAACTGCAGATGACAAAAGGTCAGTGGCATGTTAGTTCTAAGAGGAGGCCATTTTACAAAGAATTTAAGATTGTTTGGTAAACTGGGTACATCTGAGACACATACATGCATATATCATTTGGTATATCCCATACGTATAAATCAAGAATGCATGTCGTACCGGTGGAGATAAAGAGTGAGTGCTCTAAAACTGTCTGAGAAGAATTTAAGGGTGAATAACCAGATGATTGTTTAAGCAACAGTATAATGAAGCAATTGAAAAAACCAGCTTGATCTCAGGCATACATGAGTAAAGGGAAGATCTGCTACAATTCCAGGGGAAACATGACCTGTATAAAAGCTACTTGCAAGAGCATTTATCCAAGAGTATGGTCATTTCTGCAGCTGTACCTCATAAGGTGCTGAAACACTAGAAATAGCCCCAGAAAGGCCCATGGGGATGATCTGAGGTATGGGAAACTTGTTAATATAGTGAAATACTAAGAAAACTCCTCCTACTTCCTCTAATCAGAAGATCAGAAAGATTTTGATCTACAGGTACATGGCTTGGGACAAATATTACTAAAAAAATAAAGTCCTTTAAACCAGGTGATAAGTTCATAAGTCTAAATAAGTTCCAGCTGAAAAGAGGAAAACTGGAGCTAAAAATGATATCATTCTTATTTTGACATAGATAATTTCAGCCTCTTCTGACTTCAGCATCAGTGAGCTTTGACCTCTATTAGACTAATTTCTTCCAAAATCTCTGAAAAGTGTTAACGGACTTCCCTCACTTTTTTTCCTATTCATTATTTGTTACTTAGTCGAAAAAATTATAATTACTTACACAGTTATGCATCCAACATTATACTGCATTGTTTCTGTCACAGAATGTAATTTAGATTTGAATAGTTAATATTTTTCTCATTTAGCATACTTTGGATGAGTTAAGCATCAAGAGATTGTAATTTCTGTGATTACACATCTCTCTCTCATTTTTTTTTTAATTGACTGATATCACATTTATCACCTAGGCTGTAAAGAGCAGCTCATCCTGTAGAAAATGCCAGGTCTTTCAAGAAATAGCCACAAATGTCAGACTTGAAATTTGGATCTCAGTATGAACTTTTCTGCAGCTCAGAATTGTTTGGAAGATGATGTGGTTTAATTAATCATTAGTAAAATATCACTCTGTAGCTAGCAAATTATCAATAAAGATGACAGAAGATGGCTGTGGTACGGGACATACGGTATTCTGGAAGAGGCAAAATGCTATTTACATACAACAATATAAACTTTAGGAAGGGTCTGGTCTCATAACAAGGATAAACGTGGTTTAGTAAAGTTCTTCCTTTTCTCACCAAAGCAGTCAGCCCACGATCAAACCTGGTAACATTCTGAAAGAGAGAGTGGGGTCCTTCTGCAGTGGGCAGGTTGGAGAGCACAGCAGCCAACATCCTACCACAGTCATCTCAGGTTCTCATTGACTACAAACAGCTATCTAGAGAATTTACAGCTCTTAATTCCCAACAGGATAGAAACCTGAGTGAGTAAACGGCAAAGATATAAATGCATACTTCTCCCAGGAGTCATCACGAAGTCTGACCCTAATGGATCATTTATGAAACGGTTGATATTAAATACTCTCCAGTGGTGTCTGTCAAGCATGTAACATATACCTAGCTACACATTGATTTCTAACCAGAAAGGATTTGAAATTTTGAACGTCTTATCATTTTGTGAAACTCCGCGTGTTGGCAACAATCACATGTAGACAGTTACTCCCATCCAAACACATAACTATATTGTTTATTATACAGTGTCTTTAAATGTAACTACTTTTTGTTAAAAAAAGTGATGGCTGTCTTTGACTTTCTTCTCTGATGATCAGGATTGGCTTCTGATGTGATCTGTTGAATGAATTGATGTCTCACCACACAGTAACAAGAGGATGGACTTTACTATTAGGTTCATAGCATGAGCAACACTAACATGAACACGTTTCCTCTGCACTATTTCAACAGCAAAATTTGAAACATCAGTCATTTTCCTAGTAAGATTTGTAGGGGCCTGGAATGACTTTTTGTGTGATCCATAAAAACTGCAAAGAAAGAATGCAATGTTTAAGTTAGCAATAAAGTACTCTACACGGATATTCCTTCCTAAGTAATTTCCCCTGCAAAATAAAAAAAAAAGAAAAAAAAGAAAAAAAGAAATAAACAACTTGCTGGGGAAATGAGGAAAGCAAATGAGTCCTTCACTTGAAAGTGAAAACAGTTGCCTACAGGATGGTAGAGCATGCAGTGTTGTAGCATAGCTCTGTCACATAAATAGTAATTTTCTTCATATTCACTTTGAACAAGATTATCTATCTGCATAATGTAACTGTTTCAAAGATTTGGAGGTAAAAATAATGGAGCAATGTTCGGGCAGCAAGTCCTTGACCTATCTCCACCTGTATCACTGTGATATTTATTTATGCTATTCCATCACCATATGTCTCCAGAACCGACAGTAAATTTCAGAAACAGGTATAGTACTTAAAGGCACAGAAAAATGGCAGAACAATGCTGGTTTTACTTATCTTAACACTCTTCTTGCTCTTGCCTCTAGGAAAAACATAACCATCCTTTTTTTAATAGTGTACTCTAAATCCCTTCCCTATTTCTCAGACCATTTCCAATGTAAGTACTGTCACCTCCACACTTCCAGAACTCAGGAATAAAAATTTTGCAGATCATGAACTGTGCCTTGAAATTATGATGTTAAAAGATTTTTTTCTTAAATCTAATGCTAAAGAACTACAGATGTGGCTAAATCATTGCTATTTCCTAATTTAGCTAATAAGAAATTATGTATTTGGGAGGACTTTTTCCATATCCTTTTGTTCACATGCCAAAAAAAACCAAAAAAGGGCACTCCTAAAGTATTTTGCTGATGTTAGTTTATTTATTATTTAAGCCGTATTTGAAATCTCCATCTTTTGCACTGCTCTAGTCAGCGAAAATTAGGTAAATCCGTACTTTAAAAAAGTACCATATTTCCTAATGTTACACATTTTAAAGCTTGAAAAATGTGCAGAAGTGCACCCTAACTAAATATTTCACACTAATTCTCTCTTTTCATTAGTATCACTTCTTTTTATGATTGCTATTACTCCTTCCCCATTTTATGACGCGTGATGCCAGTACATAGCTCATAACTGCCTTCCTGAGCAAGACTGAATTCTGCAAATCCTGTCTCTCATGGTGAACAGGTTCACCAGCCTAATTTATAAGACAACAGCACTTCAAAATCCTCCCTATAGGACAACTTAGCCCTCATTCATTTCCTAGTGCAGAGGTTGCTTTAGGAGTTATTTAAAGGTTAGTTCACAAGTGATAATATTCTGGTGCGTGAGCCTTGTTGAATTTGGTTTTAATTTAATCACTAAGTGGTAACATCCATGAAAAAAAAAATACTGAAAGAAGAATTTATTCTTTGTCATTCTGAGTTCTTCTTTCATTCCATGTCAAAGAGTTAAAAGTGTCTATTGTGCACATTCCTTGAAAAACTGCTGGGAAGACTTGAAGAAAGACAGGCAGAGATGTGTGAAGAAACCAATGATGAATGTACAATTGGATATGAGACAAGTTTACATTTAAGTAACTTGGAAATAACACTAGATAAGGTACAGAAAGAGCAGCTTTTCACACCACTGTGAGCTCTGACGTTCTGTTGAGGGTAGTGCCTTTAAAGGGATGACATAGACGGGTCTCAGACTGTAGTTTGTAGGCGATTTGTTGTGGCATATACAGAAAAGGATTCAAGATTTCCTTATTTCTGTCCTATCTCACAAAAAAAAGCCCAAACCAAAATCAACCTGCTACAACTGCATAAGTACATTTTAAATATTATTTTTCCATGTAAGAGATTATAATAGCTACCACAGAACCACTGTGGAACTGCAAAGGGGAAAACAGGTTTGTCCTATGAAACAAACTCATGTTACACAGCATGCAGAGAAGTTGAAGACTTGGTAGATAACTTATACATAATATGGTGCTTGAAGAATTTATCTTTAAATAAAGACAGCATGAATGCATAAACCTGTGATTGAGTACCAAAATTTTCATTAGGTCTCAGTCTCCTTTGAATTTTAAACAGAAAATAAACCAACAACTCACTAACTGAGAATACAGCTAGAAATGAATTATGGCGTGACACCACTGATCACAAAAAATAACCACTTGGTATCTTTTGTGAAAATAAAGAGAAAAAAACCACTGATAGAAAGAATTAGTAAAATAGATACAGGAAACAGATGTGATACACTGGTGAGAAGAAAAAGTCCAATCACATTTATTTTTGATAAAGAAATAAGCATTAATTTCTCTCTTGCATTTAAGTGGCTGTAGCACATGAGTTTTTACCACTCATATAATAACTAAACAAGAATGTCAACCGTTTGAAGATGAGTCATCTTTTTCTAGAAGCTAAGTGATTGGGTTGTTTTAAACCTCTAATGACATATTTGTCACACGCTGCTTTGGCAGAGGCTCTAGCTTACCAGTATATGTATGGTGGAAGCACTAAATCTGAACTGTAGCTACTAAACAGCTCTCCCAAACAATTCTCCAGGCTAACTGTTTATTTTTTGTGTTGTGAAACTATTTCTGAGTCAAATCTTTTGGTGTGAGATGAAGTGTTGCTTTGATGACTGTTTTCCCAAGACTGTCTTCTAATTAACTTACTGTTGCCATCTTCAGCTCCTCCCTGCACCCCTCCTAGGTCTGCTACCTTATGGTGTCTCCCCACTTGCCTCCCAGGTTTGGGGAGGGAAACTGCCTCATCCTGCTAGCTCAGGAATGGTGCTTACTACCCATTTGCCATCTTATATCCTACCATTAGCATTGGTGTGTCTTGCTAGAAAGAATTACCTGACTGACTCCCAAGTCAGCAGTCTATCTTCAAGGATAGTCTCACCCTGAGCTACCTGTCCTGTTTGTAAACCAACCTACCCAGAAAGCACTGAATTTCCTTTTTGTTCTTAGGTGTTTGCTGGATAGACAATAGTTTCTATAGTTGAGTTGGCCAAGCAGACACAGAATAGATTCAGGCAGTGTTTGTTGCGTTCTTTTCTTCAAAGACTTGGAATTTGCTGATTTGTTTACACAGCTTGGGCTACATAAGCAGTCAGATTATGCAAACAGCATTATTTCTGACCCTTCATTTCCCTTTAATCCTAAAATCCAATTTGTTTTATGAGTGTCCTGGTAGATGGTGAAGGAGAAAAGAAAACACTTCAGAGGGAAGAAGGGGTACTTGGACAATTTAAAAACATGTTTTATTTTCTGTCCTCTTGTGCATGTAAAAAACCCCATAACATTAAAGATAATTGAACATTTAGGGATGTAAAAGATGTTTCAGAAGAGGGAGAGAACAAATATTAATCAGCTGTTTAACATACTTTGTATTGATCTTTGTCTTACTTATACATACAGGAGAATGTTTCAGACCAAAGTATGAATGGTCAGCTATTTTTATCTCTCTTTTCAGCAGCTGCAAAGAGCAAGAGCAGTTTTATTTCTCATCTTTTCTTTAAGTATAAAACTCTAGGCTAGATTTTTAGTAGATATAGATAGGCACAAATGCCCTAAATTTCAATGCAGAGGACAGCATTTCTGAATCTGAACCACTATTTTTGTGTTAGCCCTGCCCATGAACTGATCCTCAAAACTTAATTTTCCATAGGGTTTGGGCAAGTCCAAAGCACTGTATTGGGTCTTTATTATCTATTCTATTTCCTTCAAAAATACTTATGCATATTTAAGAATTTTCCTCAAGAAAATGGCAAGTATCCTTTTTGTTTTTCTGTCACTGAACACTGACAAACATATAAAAGGATAAACTATTATAGTACAAATGTTCTCTTTTTAATGCTAATAAAAGGATTTGAGATAGAAGTCATTCTATTGTACAAAATCTTTCCCAAAGAATGACCAAGTATATCTTATGTATAGTTACAAACAAGTACATGCACACAAGAAGCACATGCACACCTTTTTCAATTGGTCAAGAAGGACATCTATGGCACTAATGCTACTTCTTAATATTGATATTCTAGTCGAATTTCATTCTTTTTGGCACTGTACAAATATGGAGAAAAAGACAGCTCCCAATACAAATCAAATCATTAAGTTTGGAAAAGACCTCTAAGATCAAGTCCAAAAATTTGTTAAAAATACAGTCTTATAGGTTACGTTTTTTAAGTTATTCAAGATTCTTGCTGGCTTTTAAAAGACTTTATCGATCTTTGGATTTCCATGGAACTTTGTTTCAAGCTTTACTTATTTTTTTATTAGAGGCATTAGCTAGTCTTGAAAGTGATGCTATGTTCATGCAGTAAAGGTCAGTAAACTCACTCTGTTTACAGCTCATTTACAACTGCCATGTATTCACATAAAACATTGAAATAAAGTAAGCACTAATGTGTTCCTTTGGATATGATGCTTAACTGGTATAACTATAGAAACATGTATGTGCTTAATACAGGATGAATATGATTAAGTGTTGTCTGTATATTTTTTCCTACATTCCAACCTTATGCTTTAACTTTGGGATTACTACATATATCCAATTTTAAAAACCCAAACATATATATGCACATATATATACATAGATATGTAAGGTAAAAGTCATAGCAGTTTTGTGCTGTAAAAAGATTTCTCATGAAAAAGCATTGCTTCAAGGGATTTACAGCTCTAATTCTGCCTTTATGTTAGTTACACCCAGTATGTTGATTCTTTCAGAGCTGCCACCTGCAACAGTTTTACATCAATTGTTATATAATTAACGTGTCAAACGTGGCCTTCAGGATTACTGAGAGATTTACCTATTCACTCTCTACTTACTTTGCAAAATGGAGTACTTTGAACCTGAAATCAGGTACCAGATTTAAACATTCTGTGCTTAATGAGCGAAAGCCTACTCTTCACTCTGAAGTGAATCCTAACAAACCGATTCTTAAAGTCATGGAATGCAATTGCAAAGTTGTCATTCATAACAAATATATGTGATTATAAATCATCCAGCACCCTATGAAATTTTTGTATTTCTAAATAGGGCTTTTTTAAAGAAACATCACTAGTGAGAAAACTCATTTTCTAACACACTAATGAGGCAAAGTAGGAAGTTTATTGCTAGCTAGTCAGTGTTGCAAACTTGCTTTCAATTACTGTAAATCCTTATTTTTTCTCCCCTTCCCACAATTGTTTCTATGAACAAAACCAAGATATTTTGTCTTTTTTGTATTTTGCAAATTAAGGTTTTAGTTAAATATTGCATAAACCAGATTTTTGCTCTTTTTATTTTCATTGTGACCCGAATTTCACTTGAAGCTTTTCATGCTTTGTTGCACAAAGCACAAATAAAATGGTGAATTCATCTTTATGAGACTGTGAAGAAAATCTACTTACAGTAAGTCAGAGCAATTTCATTTCTCTTATACTTTTAAATACAAAATGTGTTGGATCCAATACTACCATTTCACTTAATTCTCTACTTCTCATCTCTTTAAAAAAATGTATATATATTTCTTCCTGTGTGGGTGTATGTATAAACATGTTCACTGCCTAAATTACACCTGAAGGCAGAAAATTACACCAGAATACAATAAGTGACTCCATCAAAGAAAGGACTAATGCATAGAAAGTTAACTTATCCCCACATGTCAACATAGGCTCTCTTAGCTATAGCTAGACCCTCAAAATAGTTTTCTACTGTATGAATTTGTATGTCACTAAAAATAACTGAATGTATCTAGTATACATATGAAAGAGCTACAATAATCACATGAGTGAGGAGAGCATTGCATCATAATTTTTTCTGTCTCTAGGTTTGGGTATCTATGTATGTATGGGGGGTGTCTTTACATTTTCCCCACACCATTCTCTACTTCCCTGAGTGGGTACAACTTAGCCCTGGAATCCCATACAATGCTGTATAAGCTAGAAAGGATCTGGGTCCTTGGCCTATAGGTAAATGGATGTAACGTATATATGCCAGCCTTTTAAACAAATGTAATGCTAATATTTACTAACGTATAATACTCGTGTAATAGCCATACTGCCAGAATCAGACGATATTCACTGAAGAGTTTAACAAGAACTCAAGGAAAGAAAAAACAAATGCTAATGATGATTGTCCTGGTTTTGGCAGGGATAGAGTTAATTTTCTTTCTAGTAGCTGGTACAGTGCTATGTCTTGGATTTAGTACGAGAAGAACATTGATAACACACTGATGTTTCAGTTATTGGTAAGTAATATTTAGACTAAGTCAAGGATTTTTCAGCTTCTCATGCCCAGCCAGCGAGAAGGCTGGAGGGGCACAAGAAGTTGGGACAGCTGCATATTTTGTATGCTTAGGGAAGAAAAATAGCTATTTTTGTGGAACTTTTTTTTAAAAATGCCTCATTTCGGTTTCAAAAAAATACAAATTAAAAAAAAAATCAGGCTTTGGAAAACTTCAAATGTCTGCCTTTGTGGGAGGGAAATTGGGTAAGAGGATTCTATTGTGGAATACTGAAAGGGAGGCTGGAGGATAATGGGAGGGAGAAAAAGGAGCTTTACTGTGAGGAGTAAACAGATTGATATTGCCAGTACACAAAGACATCACTGACGTAGTCGTAGAAAACGGAAAACAATAGTTCTCTAACTGCGTGTATTTGACTGAGGACGATATTGAGCGTTGCTTTTTGCTGATTACTTAGCACTTATAAAAGTAAGTTCATGGCTCTAGGTGATCGTGTTACACGCTAAGACTGTTATCTATCCATGCCCATGTCCTCCTACTCACCAGATAATTAAGAAAGGAAATAGGGCATTTCTTAAAAAATATATAACCAGATACTGAATCAAAAAGCAGAGAGAGTAAACAATGAGAATAAATAGTAGCTTTGGGGGAAAAAAATACAGCTTCACGAAGTGGTTCAGAGATGAGAAACTGGTGGAATAACTCTGCTTTAGATTATTAACTTTATCTTGGACGTGTGCAGTTGTGGGGAGGAGACTGAGGAGGGGGAAAGGTTAGTGAATGACTGTGTCTGTAAACAACAGCAGCTACAGAAATAAAAGCAAATTATTTGCAAAAGCACTAGGCTTACGGCTCCTGTGTGAATTCAGAGCTCATTGGGAGCTAGGGGGAAAGCAGGTGCTTTTGTCATCATCTTTCCTCTCCATCATGCAATGCCAGACATATAACCACATTATACACTGCTATTGTGGCTGTTCAGAGCTGGACTGTCCCTGATCTGATGAACCAGCTATTCAGATGTAACTGGTGTGGCAACATAACCACCTCTTAAAACCAGCAGGTGGTGCATAAGTTTTAAAATAATGCACAGACAATAATTTCTCTTGTCTGGGGTCTTCATTCTAATGTCAGGGTTCCTCAAACAAAAGAAAGCATACATTTGACATTTAGTGCACTGAGGTTAATTAGTTCTAGGGATTTTAACACAATGGGAAGGAAAAAGACCCCAACCAACACAAAGCATATATTTAGTATTCATATGATTTCATTAAAATACATTATGAATAATCCCCTTTTGCCTCTGTAGCTGGTATTTTATTGATTATACTTTCAACCTTGGCTACAAACTATGTTTCAAAGCATGAATGTCTTTGCATCACCATAACAGTATCACCTGCTATAAAAGTAGACTGCCAGAATTCCTACCAGAATTATGGGTAGAAACTGCAATTCTTTAAAACACAGAACAAAAACCTTTTATTTTTTACCCTAATATAATGTTGAATCATGAATGTCAATATCACTACATGTTAATAAAATACTCAATTGCTTTACACAATTCACTTTGATTTAGAGACCATGCAAAGTAACAATCTAGCTTGTATCTAACAATGGTGACAATGTTTCTGCTAAATGGTTTCTAGATATAATTTTTTTCCCCCACAAAGCTCTTTGAATGTCAGATATTACTTGGTTTTCATTAAAATCAAACTTTTTTTTTTTCAGAAAAATATTAAGATTTTTTTTCCATGAAAACAAAACATTTCCTGATTACTTCAATGAACAGCAATAGTTTTCAGGGAGTTAACAAATTAATAGGGCAGTACTTGGTAAACTAAGCTGAGAAGAATTCAATCCAGTGAGCCAATCTATATATATATATATATATTAAAAAAAAAAAGACACGTATGAAGTACGCATACTGTGCTAAGAGTCTGCAAGTGAAAAATGTGATGTGTCTACAAAGATTCATGTTTTTTTTAATGAAAATGTTGAATTACTCTTTCCTCCAGACAAATGTTCTAGTAAGTTTTGCACTCATTAATTTACTGTTTCTGAGGTTCCTGCATTTTCTATGCTAGCCATCATCATCATCATTATTATTATTGTCTGGCTTAAGTGCCCTAGTTATGGATCAGCACCATTGTGTTAATTAGGTGCTGAACATGCACAGAAAACTGTTATACCATCATTTAACATGTTCTCCTTCTGAATCATTGAATGTGGTCTTTGTTCTAGTTGCAAGTCACTGCAGGCAAGGCTGAGCTATGGCCCGTACCTTATTTTCAGTGTAACTATTTCTTGCTGTGAGGCTTTATCCAATAACAACAGTGGGTAGGAGTGGGCCTTGGATGTCTACTGGCAGGTCTACTCATTAATTAAAAAGACAAAGGAAAAAAATCTGTCTTATCTGTAATGTGCAGGTTTATAGATTAGACTCGATTTGTACAAAGGAGATATTTTATAAACAGTAATTTTCAAGAGATCAGCAGGTCAAGAGGGCTGTTTCAATTTCTTACTGTAGCTCTAGCTTTACTGCCAGGGACTTGTTTTTTTGTTAAAATGTATGTGCACTTAACTGTCACATATACAGCACTAATTTTGATTAAAATGTCATATAATGAATGCATTAATTATGTTCATTATAATTATAAAAGAGCACGCAATATTTTATTGAATAACTTAATGGTTATCCCTCTAGTATTTGGCAAGATTTATTTCGTCAGAAAGAAAATAGTTATGGACTTGAATAGATACACAATATTAAATATTTAAGAACTCATCAGTAATAACTTGGAAAATTCTTTGCAGAATTTTTGGTGATATACTATAAGAAACAGCACAAATGTACAAACTACCCAGTATGAAAAAATGCCTATATAATTTCTCTGTTCTTTCCATAATTTTGTGTTTTCTATTCCCCCACCACCTACAGCCTTGTTGGAATTGTATATACAACTTACTGCTTATTCAACAACATGTTCAACAACAGAGCTGATGGAAGAAAAAGAAAATGAGTATTTAATTTGAAGATGCCTCAACTACGACACAGCTTTTCTCAACAAGACTGCCCTCAACTGTCAGATAATTCCAGTAGCACCATGAAAAGCACTATCCGAAGTTATAGGTCCCTATAACACAATCATTCTAGATGGGTCCTAATTCTGCTGTGACACCTCTAGCTTTCTTCAAAACGGTAAGTTTTGTTGTATTTCCTTGTACACAGAGACAACTGGAAGATTTACATGTCTTGTAAATGAAAATTATGCTACTTCACAATTTCATTCTGTTGTTTCTATTTTAAATTTCAGAACACAGCACACCTATGTTTACCATACCATATCAAACCTACTTTGCCATACTAGTTTCAGGGTTGAAACAGAAGATACTGACCAGCAAATAGATCACCTAGGATCATCACTTAAAGCATGTATAATAAATGTACTATTGAAATTAGTCTTTTTAAATGATCCTTTAAAACATTTGTCAGGTTTATATTTATATTCCCATTACTAGTTTTCATTACATAGGTGTGGCGTGTTGACTTTGGCTGGCTGTCAGACACCCATCCAGCTGCTCTCTCACTCCCCCTCCTCAGGACAGGGGGAGAAAATAAGATGGAAAAGCTCATGGGTTGAGATAAAGACAGGGAGATCCCTTTCCAATTACTATCACGTGCAAAACAGTCCCGACTCAGGGAAAATGAATTTAATTTATTGGCCATTAAAATAGAGCTGGATCGTGAGAAACAAAGGCAAAAGCTGAAATACCTTCCCCCACCACAACTTCTTCCCAGGCTCACCTTCACTCCTTACTCCTGACTCCTTTACCTCTTCCCCCCAGGCAGCGCAGGGGGATGGGGAACGGGGGGCTGCGGTCAGCCCATTACAGCTCCTCTCTGCTGCTCCTGCCTCCTCACACTTTTCCCTGCTCCAGCCTGGGGCCCTCCCTTGGAACCGGCTGTGTCTGGCACTGGGCAGCCCCAGCCTCTCGTCGCAGATGCTGCCCCTGCAGCCCCTCACTGCTGCTGCCAGCACCTGGGCACCTGCACCTTGCACGACAGGATAATTACATCCTATATATATCCATAACCTATATATATACATAGGTATATCACATGCAGATATAGACAAGTAAAACGTTTTTTTGAACCTTTGTTCAACAACTCTGTTGAATACTTTCTTCTGGCTATATCTGGTGAAGAGAGCAGATTTGGCTTGCAAAGGAGTAAGTGAGGGGGGCCATGGTACTTGGCTGGCTGCGGTGGTACCACCTGTCTCAGAATGGCATTTCCAATAAGCACGTCCCCTGAAATTAATATGCCTATGCCATAATAATCCTTCAGAGAATTAAAAAACATCTAGCACCAAAAATTATCACCTTTACGATACTCTAGAGAAAATGACAAATTCCCCCCGAGCTCCACACACCCTGTAGCACCCCAGATTCACCCGTGTTCTCTCAATTCTTTCAGGAAACCAGCGTTAGGAATAAAAGCATTAGTCTTTAATATATACACTGAGAGCACATAGAATGTATGTTATGTATCTGGCATTTATGGTTATTGTGTTAATTCTTGTCTTAATAGAAAATGAAGGATGTAATTAAAAAAATTCTTAAGGAAAAAATACATAAGCTTTCAATATAAATCTAGGCCTGGCTCTGCTAAAAATAGATGGGTTTTTTTCTTCTTCAATTCTTAAGACTGAATGTCTTCCTTCCTGTCTATTTTTGTCATGTTATTTGCAGGTGAAAACACTGATTTGCTCCTTGACCTTTTACTTTAGGAGGAATAGGCACTTGGTTCAAACCACAGCACAGAATAAAATTTTAAGATTATAAGGATTTTATTCCACTTCTGCCCAGCTGTTTACCCTTGACCAGATCACTTCAACTTTCTGCTTCTTCTCCTCATGACTGGTGCCTCTGTTTATATAGGATCAATTCAGAAGGAACAGTTTAACAGACAGAGTGTATATTTATTTTAGGACTTGAACAAGGATGATGATAGTTTACCTGTACAAAGATGCATTACTGAACTGAGAACCTATAGCATGAACTCAGTTGGACAGAAATTTTTTTACTGTACATAACATAAATGTGTGAGGTAGCAATGACAACTCTTTAGTTTTATTTTCTGTCTCATGAAATGCAGAACATTTTTTCCTACTTACTACAATGAAATGGTTGCATAAGAATATTGCTTTAAAAAGAGTATTAAAGTATCTGATTACTTTTGTCAACAAATTTTTTTTTACATTTTTTTGAACAGTTTCTAAAGAATTAATTGGAAAAAATGTTTGGAAATCTAAATTTCATTTCCAAAACTGAAGGGTAATTGTAACAATCTCTAAAATGTATTTTAGAGCATGTATAACATTTAATAATGTATATCTATAATATATATATATGCATGTACAATGTCTATTTAATTACTTCTACATTCTGTCTTGTGATTGATTTTTAATTTAATCTCATGCCTTTCTAAGCCAGATTTACAGTTCTGCGATCTTGATCTTGGCAGTAGCACATTGAGCTAGGTAGGATTCCAGTCTTGTTTATACGTACAGAAATTACAGTATTCCAAATTAGGTTTTTTTTCCTCAAAGAATCACATCCAAAAGTTTTGGTGTGTGTTAGGACAGGCATTTCTCATGGACCTCAACATCCATCTTTTAAAATTAAAGATAACTAAATAATATATTATTTCATATGCTTCTGTATATCAGCATCGATAATCCTTGAACATAGCTGGAGAACCTCTGGGAGTTCCTGAAGATAAGAATCAGATTTTTAAAAAGTAATACAGAGATATGGATATGGCCAGAATTACACCTCAGTTCTGTATAAACCACTGTTTTTAACAGATGGTAAGTTCTAAAATGAAGATAATCGAATTAAGAAGCTATTTTTGGAAAACTATCATAACTTATCTCAACTCTATATTTTTTCCCAAAATAGGACTGACAGATATTTGTGAAGATACTTAGCCTGAAATTACATGTATAAAGGAAAAACATTATTGTCCAGGTGACTCTGCTTTTATGATCAAAATACAATTCCTGTACTAAAAATCTAACTTTATTTTCAGTGTTTCCTCCTTCTCTCTACCAGAGACAAGCTTAAGGAAATTCCATTACCGAGTATCTGATGTATCCAGGTAATAGTCAGCAGCATTTTACAGTATCCAGGCCTGCACAAAATGAGATCATTAACTTCACTGCTGTAATTATTACCTGTATTATTAACTGCACCCTTAACAGTAGAATTAAATTCTTATCTGTTCCAGGTACTGCATCTGAGAAAGTGGAAGGTCCCTAATGGAAAATAGTTCTGTCACTAAAGGCTGAAGTGTTCCCTGTAATTTAGTTCCTTTTGCTGACTTATCTTCTCAGTAGTGTAAAATCACTTTTTAGCAATGAGACTATGCCACTTTGTAAAGGCTCTGAGAAACTCCATACAAGGTATCTTTCCCAGCCTGCAACAGGCAGACTTCTACGACGCAACTTCAGGAGAATGCCGCTCCCTTGAGATCATATGGCAGAAGCAGTCCAGGAAAATTTGAGATCAGAGTCTGATACAACAAACATGGTGTTGGCCTTACTGTATTAAGATTTGCTTGAGGATTTGCTTTACATTAGGGTTGCTCATTGTGTGATGCCCCTATCATTATCAGAACAGAACACATTAGGTCCCTTATTTCAGGAATAACATGTCGAGACTGATATGTTAAAATGCTGCTGGTTTTGGGTTTTGTTTTTTTGTTGGTTTTTTTTTTTTTCCTCCTTTAAAATACCCACATTTTCTAATTATTTTCATACAGCTTTTTTGAAGGGGAAAAAAAAAAACCAAAAACAAAAAAAAAAAGCCCAACCAAGCCCAACCAAACCTCTACTCAGCATGCTGGCATATACCATGGAGTTTTACATTAAGAATATCCTGCTAGTAAGAACGTGGGAACTTTCTGAATCACACCCGTATTTCTCATATAACGTCAACATAACCTAAACACCTTTTCTTTTCCCAGGAAATGCTATACAGACACAAAACTCAAACCACAGGCAGAAGCTATGCCAAGGCATAGGACAGGGAGGTGATCTGAGACAGCCAGCATGGCTTCACCAAGGGCAAGTCCTGCCTGACCAACCTAGTGGCCTTCTGTGATGCAGTGACATCAGTGGACAAGGGAAGAGCTACAGATGTCATCTATCTGGACTTCTGTAAGGCCTTTGACACAGTCCCCTACAACATCCTTCTCTCCAAATTGGAGAGAGATGGATTTGATTGATGGAATATTCGGTGGACAAGGAACTGGTTGGATGGTTGCATCCAGAAAGTAGTGATCAATGGGTCAATATTCAGATGGAGAGCAGTGACAAATGGCATCTCTCAGGGGTCTGTATTGGGACCACTACTCTATAATATCTTCATCAAATAGACAGTAGGATCGGGTGCGCCCTCAGCAAATTTGCAGACAACACGAAGCTGAGTGGTGCAGTTGACACACCTGAAGGACAGGCTGCCATCCAGAGGGACCTGGACAAGATCAAGAAGTAGGCCCATGCGAACCTCATGAGGTTCAACAAGGTCAAGTGCAAGGTCCTGCACATGGGTCAGGGCAATGCCTGGTATCAATACAGGCTGAGGGATGAAGGGATTGAGAGCAACCTGGTCTAGTGGAAGGTGTCCCTGGCCATGGGAAGGGGGTTGGAACCAGGTGATCTTTAAGGACTCTTCCAACCCATACCATTCCGATTCTATGACTGGACAGGGCTCTGAGCAACCTGATCTAGTCGAAGAAGTCTCTGCTCATTGCAGGGGAGTTGGACTAGATGACGTTTAAAGGTCCCTTCCAACCCTAACTATTCTATAATCCTATGATAAAAGGGCCACTCAGCTTCTGTGTTGGGCCACAAACTTTAGTTGCATGGAAGATGACATTCCAGTGCTTTTTATAATACATTAGTGTTTGTTATAGAATATTTCAGCTGGAAGGGACCTACAATGATCATCTAGTCCAACTGCCTGACCAATTCAAGACTGGCCAAAAGCTAAAGCATGTTGTTAAGGGCATTGCCCAAATGCCTCTCAAACACTGACAGGCTTGGGGTATTGACCATCTCTCTAGGAAGCCCGTTCCAATGTTTGACCACCTTCCCGGTAAAGAAATGCTTCCTCATGTCCAGTCTAAACCTCCCCTGGAGCAGCTTTGAACCATTCCCACGCGTCCTATCACTGGATCCCAGGGAGAAGAGCTCAGCACCTCCCTCTCCACTTGCCCTCCTCAGGAAGCTGGAGAGAGCAACGAGGTCACCCCACAGCCTCCTTTTCTCCAAACCAGACAAGCCCAAAAGCCCTTAGCCGTTCCTCATAGGACATTCCTTCCAGCCCTTTCACCAGCTTTGTTACCCTTCTCTGGATGCACTCAAGGATCTTCACATCCTTCTTAAATTGTGGGGCCCAGAACTGCACACAGAATTCACAGTGAGGCCGCACCAACACCGAATAAAGCAGGATAATCCCCTCTTTTGACCGGCTGGTTATACTGTGTTCGATGCCTCCCAGGATGGGGTTTGCCCTCTTGGCTGCCAGGACACACTGCTGGCTCATATCGAGCCTGCTGTCAACCAACACCCCCAGATCCCTTTCTGCAGGGCTGCTCTCTAGCCACTCCTCTCCCAATTTATACCTGTACCCTGCATCACTCCATCCTAGGTACAGAATCTGGCATTTCGCCTTGTTAAATTTCATCCCATTAATCACTGCCCAATACTCCCATGTATCTAGATCCCTCTGCAACACATCTTGTCCCTCAAGTGATTCAATATCACCTCCCAGTTTGGGATCATCAGCAAACTTGCTAATGGTGCATTCAACTCCTGCATCCAGATCATTGATGAATATATTGAACAGAACTGGCCCTACAATTGAGCCCTGAGGAACACCACTGGTGAGTGCTCACCAGCCAGATGTAGCCCCATTCATTACAACCCTTTAAGCTCTGCCCTTCAGCCAGTTCTTCACCCAGCACACCGTGAACCTCCTCATCACAGCTGGACAACTTGTCCAGAAGGATGTTGTGAGGGACAGCAGCCACCGCCTTCCCTTCATCCATGAGGCAGGTGACCCTATCATAGAAGGATATCAAATGAGTGAAACAGGACTTTCCCTTTGTGAACCCATGTTGACTGTGCCCGATAATGGCATTATTCTTTAAATACCTTCCAACAGTACACAGTATAATCTTCTCCATTATCTTTCCAGGAGCTGAGGTCAGACTGACAGGTCTGTAGTTCCCTGGGTCTTCCCTCACACCCTTTTTGTAGACTGGAATAACGCTGTCCAGATTCCAGTCAGCAGGAACCTCCCCTCCTTTGGTAGATCACCAAGAGAGATCCTGCCATAACATCTGCTAGCTCCTTCAAAACTCTGGGATGAATCCCATCAGGCCCCAGGGACTTGTGAACATTCAGCTGGTACAACTGGTCCCTTACAATTTCAGTGTCCACAAATGGAAAGTCACTGTTCCCACACTCATGGTCTTCCAACTCAGGGGACTGGGCAGCCCAAGGTCTGTCAGTTTCAGGAAAGACTGAAGCAAAAAAAAGCATCGAATGCCTCTGGCCTTTTCTTCATCCCTGTTAGTCAGATGACAATCTTCAACAAGTATCAGTCCAATGTTTTCTTTAGACCTCCTCCTGCTATTAATTTACCTAAAATACCCCTTCTTGTTATCTGAAATAACACTGGCCAGTTTCAACCCTAACTAAGCTTTGCCCATTTGGGTCTTCTCCCTGCATATATGTTCTAAAACGTCTGTAATAGCCTAAAAAGGTTTCCAACTAGCTAATGTACATTTCTATTCTAATATAGGGAGTATATTCAGTTCCCAAAACATTCCATAACGCTTCATTCTAGATACAGTAACGGCAAGGGTATGTTGAAGAACTGACGGTTGTCTATCTTGTTTGTTGCAGACGACAGCCCTCAAGAACACCCCTAAACCACAGTATGACAAGCAGTCCTATACAGGTGTCTGGCATGACCACAACAGGTTTTTAGTTACTCAGGCATAGCTCACGGATTAGCACACTTCACAGGCCGGTCTGCTTGAAAGTAGTCTGTGAGTCTGTTCACAAATTCATAGTGATGGGAGACAGAACAGTCAGATGTTGATTTATTGTTGGGCAAGAGTCAGAATAAATAGCTTGCAATATTGTAATTTTGGTGCTTCAAGATAGTGTGTATATGCCCCATCGTTTACTGCAGACAGATCCAGCCCCACTACATCATATTGCTATTCTTGACACTATTCTTCCTGAGAAATATTGACGTAAGTAAGAGTACCCATAATTAAAACTTTCCAGATACCCATGCTTGTTTCTGTTCATGTGTGAGAATACGTGACCTTAAAGGTTCCTTTTGGTTCTATATCCACAAATCAAACTGCTGCAGGAAGACAAGAATAATTTCATGAGGTTTTTAGTATGTGACCAGAAAGAGATCTGTACAACTCTAAACTCAGAAAAGTTATGCCCTGTGTATTCATTCAGTACAAAAAATATCTTGCATGTGCATAAGCTCATTTCCATTATATGGCTTCATTTTCAGTTTCAGAAAAATTTCTGATACAGAAAATACCACTTCACATTCTCTCTAACATTCAACATATCCGGTTAAGTATTCGGTGAAATGTCAACACGGGCATTCAACCTATTGAAACAACTGATCGTTTTATCAGACCACAAACTTAAAGGTGAGTATTTTGACTGTAAGCCCAACCTGTGACATTAAAGCACTCCAAAACATCCTAGGGGGAAGTCTGCAACAGAATCAAGTGCCAGGCAACAGAATCCCTCCTCAGATGTGGTACTTCATGTAAAGATAATACCCTGTGTTCACTACAGTATCATTTTAAGTGACACAGCTTGTTTTCACAACTACAGCTAGCGAGCTATATGTTGATCAAAGAGAAGATTGAGCAAAAGCACAATCTCTGCTATGACTCCCTTTTTACAGGTTGCATATGAATAGAAAGGAACTCGGACATCAATCCCTTCCTCAGCTGTAAATTGCATTATGCGTTCCTCTTATTTATGATTCCTTTGATTATGACCCTGGAAACTGATGTGTTTGCTTGCATTAGCATAAATTTTTCAGAATTACAAAGCACTTAATCCACACAGAAGTATCATTATAAAATGGCTGATTCATTGAAAATCCATGGCTGTTGTCACTACATACAGTTACACTATTACACAGTATTTTATTTCATATAGGTCATACCACTGACTGCAAAGAACAAACAGTTCCCTGTGACAGAAACAAACCTTACTTCCAGTATCATTTGAAACTACTCAAAAAACAAAGGAAGAAAAAGGTTGTTTGTGGAATTTAATTGAAGTTTTTGGCTCTACCATGTTTTACTACAAATCTGTCTTGGCCTGAAAGAGACAGAAGCCGTTAGCAATGTTAGAGGGCTACGAGAGCTTATCAGCCAGAAATAATAAAGGTTTTTCTCACTCTTATGTCAGTGAACTGAAATCTGCAAATCTTGCGTATTTCAAGCTATTGAGTTACTAAAGAATGAACTATTTTAATTAGGACTCAGTGCTTTTCTTCTTCACCATTCTTATCTCAATTTATTCCTCCTCCTCCATTATAATCAGATGCATCTAAACACCAGCTTCTGAGTAAGGTCAAAGAATTCTCCTACCTAGGTGCCATAAAGAGTACTTAATGTGAATTTTCAGATATAAATTTCTTACTCTCCCCTGCAACAGAGCCCATGTATTTTGAATTTGAATTCCAAATCATTCCTCAAAATGACTCATATCTGACATGAGCAAGCTGAGCTAGGCTAAAAAGAACCAGAGACTGTAGTATAAAAACTGCCAAAACCATGCTTCAATCAGTAGGAATATATACCACTTACTAACAATACCTACTTCAATACCTCTGGTAGAGGTAGCTTAGTCACAAGGTTGTTTAAAGGACAGTAGAGATTACAGTTGCTTCCTTTTGCCAATTACACGAGACTTAGAACAAAACTGCTTTGCTAAATAATTGTCTGTATATGTGGCTTGAAGCAAAGAGAAACTTTTAGCTCTTACAGTTGTAATTCTATTAGTCTTCAAGCACAGGGTAAGTTACTACGGAAATAGTTACAACTGAGCTATGCCCAAACTCATTATTAATTAAAACCCAAACAACGGTTCCCCAAACACTACAACCCTCACCTATCACAATATCTAAATTTCTGCATGATTTTAATCTTTTGACCATTTTTATTTAATCTCTCATGAACTTCTTTTCTCCAGAGCCTTGACATGAGAAAAAGAGAACTCTTGTATGGGGGTGGAAGAGCTTTATCTTCTTGTCTCTTTTGCCAAACCTTATCTCCTGAAAGCACCAAAAGACAGTTTGGCACCCCCTCCTTCGATCCTTCATCATAGCATCAGACACGCCTTATAACAGCAGCAGACCTTCCTCCTGAAGGTCTTCCTTCTGTCTGCCCTTCTCATGCTTTGTTTCTTTTTTTGCTATTATCCGATCTGAAAGGACAGCTGGAACCTGATATCCAGAGCAAAAGAAACGTTAGGCTGGAAGGGGAAAACAATTCGGAACATGCCAAAGGTATGACTCCTATTCTGTAGAAACCTGAACTCTGTCTTTGAGAATGTGAACTCTTCTTCCCTTTATTCTGCTGTTCCCCAGTCTCCAAGAGACAGCATTATCGTAAGATATACCTAAAAATAACCAGGTAACTACGGGTTAGTGGAAAATTCAGCTACTACTTAACAATTTCAAATTTTGTTGTTCACAGCTATTTACAATATGCTCCCTCAGAAGCTCAAAAACAGATTTTGCTTTCCTAGAGGTTTCATCTTCACATTATTTCACCATGATTAATTTTTCTTCTCATGTTTCTTATAGACAGTCAACAAGACTTTGTTTCATTTACATTCTTATTACTGCTTCAAAGTTGCTAATTATAGGCTTCAGTTTTGTTTTGAATTTCTATATTATACTAACAGATCAACACTATCTTGTGGTCTTCAGATACTGCCTTCTTTCATTTTTATGCAACAAAAATACACATATAGATAAACACTACACATTTATGCATATTAACATATATATGAGGGAAAAAAAAATACAGACAGAAACAGCCATGCAACTTAGGAGCACAGCTTATGATGCATTTGTTATTCAACTACTTTTTCAGTTTGGCTATAAACATGTTTCATCAGAAAGTTTCTGGGTCTCTCTATATATGCAAGCATGCAAAGCTACTCCAAAAGACCCACTTAACCTGAAAAGATCTATTTTAAGCAGAGTTGGTAGCATTAGGACTATATTACTAAATCTAACAGAACAGATAAATAATATTTTATATTTCAGAATATTTGCCACCTTCATTGGCAGGTTTTTGATTTCTTAAAAGCACTATGCAATATGAAGTGTGTATGCTTAGCTGAGCCCTGGAAAGTAGAAGTTAAAATGGCATCATGGGCATCTATATTGATCACCTTTATTAGCGAGTTTCACCAAATGCATCCGAATTTAGTCAAGAGTCCTGTTAATGATCCATCCTACTTTCATACAGTTGTGTGTTAGCACTTCAGTGTTAAAAGACAAGCCACAAAAACTACAAAAAGTTCTGTCAGCAACATAATCAAACTGGTTGTCCATGTGCATAGATCTATTGAGTAAGACAAAGCCATTTTACATTGGTGCTTTTCATGATAGTACTGCACAACATAGTCAGCCTCTAGGGAGCTTCTTCTATTTCAGTGAGCAATTTCATTTTCAGACTAATTTGTCATATAATTGTGTCTTTAAATTTAGTCAATCCATTCATTTGTTCACGTAATTAATTCTGATTTATTTTCAAGCTCTCATCTTGCAGTTCTTTTATTTTTTCATTCTTTGCTTGTAACTTGCTGAAGATTACATTAGATTTTCAGATCCTTTGGAAATTGTCTAAGTAAAAAGTTTGTTGGTGTTTTTTTTGGTTTTGGTTGTTCGTGGGTTTGGGGTTTTTTTTGGTTGGGTGGGGGTTTTTGTTTGTTTGTTTGTTTTCTCCAATAACGCAACAAGCTACAATCTTCATTTAAGGCTGTGGTAAGAACAATGTTGTAAAGGAATTCCAGACTGTTATTTGCCATGTAAAAAGCCTAATCTCTTTCGTGACTGCAGCTTGTACATACATTTTAAGAAAAAAACAAGGAAAAATATAAATCTCATATTATGTAACTAACACTGGGGGGTTTAGGTTTGTATGCAATAAAGATGCACAAGGCAGAACAGCCTTACAATGATTTTAATGATACCCGTGTGCTACACCAGCGTGTGTCACTTACAGTTCAGCTGGACACACATGAACTGCTCTTGCTATCCTTCATTTTAGACTGCCCCTGACTACAGAATCTTAACCCTAACAGGACTAGAGAGGGATAACCCTTTGGTTGATTTGTTCTTATGTACAGGACTGATTAAAGCTTTGGCCAGGTTTCTGTGGCAAGAACGCTATAAACCATAGAGTTATTCATATTTCAGCTTTTCCTCTTTTTTAGCATGTAGATGGAGCAATGGCTCCATCTTTTATCGTTGTAATAAACCATCCATTTATTATGGGAATAAATGAAGAATCATAGATTGTCGTTCTTCTTCACATCAATGACTTTTAGCCTCTTGCTGGTTTCCAGAAGAGGTGAGTGTGACATTACTTCTCATTCAAAAAATGTTTGCTCAAGGGATAAGCACAGTTTGAAAGACCACCTCTGGACATATCTGAATTCTGTAGTAGGGACTGGAAGTGAACTGCCACAATACAAGTCACCTCAGGCTGAAGAACTGCCAATTTCTAGAAAGGACCTTCAATTACATATTAGAACTCTCTGAACTCTATGCTAACCCAACTCTGCTGGTATATGGCACGGGCTACAAAGCTTTCTTCCTTTTGTATTCCAAGTTTTGACCATTGTCAAACTTTATTTGTGCATAAAATTTTACTTTATGTTTTTGAGAAGAGAAGGCTCTTTTGGGTGTTTTTTATTTGTTTCCCCCAGGCTTTTCAGGAAGCTACAGGCTTACAACTCTCTGTAGTAGTACAATGCTCCCTTGAACAAAGTTCAAAGACCTGAATGCTGAATATATTTTGTAGTGTACTATGGAAATTTAAATGAAATACGTATACGAAAAGCCACAGGAAAGAGGAATACAGGTCTGAATACAATATTTTTTAATATGAACAATATTTGACTAAGGACAATATAATTTCTCTGATAAAGACAGCAAATGGATTTTGTCTGCTACTATAATAGTTTTGAAGTTCTGCACTCTTGCTTAGCTTATCTCCTGATACTAACACCATGCCAGAAGAATGGAAATTTTACTTTTGCACCAGTTTTTTTTTTGCTCTTTGTCTGGGAAGGTTTTTGGGGGTGGTTTTGGTTTTTGTTTTGTCTTGTTTAATTTGTAGTGCTACCTGAGAGGACTGTTTATGGAACAGCACCTAATTCTGTTTCCTGTCAATAAAAATATTCAAAGACAAGGTGAAAATAATTGATTTCTATGAAATTGCAGAAATAGAGAACAACAAAAGCATGTATTTATTAATGCTAAAATATATCCTTTCAAAAAATATTAAAAAATTAAACCTTTTTCTTTCTAAAGAATATTTTGGAGATAGATATAAACCAGAGATAGTAATAAGAAAATGAGGACTAAATATTTCTAACAAAAAGAACCCAAGAGATTAGTTACAGAGATAAGGAAACTTTTACATTTACTAGAAATACAGTAAGACTATATGTTCACATAGGGTGAAATCATTAGATATGCAAGAGAAAATTTGTTTCTTTAATTCTCATTTATGGACCAGAAGTAGATGGAATCTGGTCCAATTCACAGTCTGATATACAATTCCAGTGTATATGTTTATAAATTGTTATTTGAATAAATTTGTTTCCTGATCTGATGTCTCAATGTCAACCCTGTGACTTCACAACTGTTTTTGCAGCAAATCACAATAATACTGTAAGTTTTATGTCTTCTAGAGGAAGGCAGTGGCTTGGGAAGCAAACACCTTCAATAATTGCAAATGAAGCAGAAAAATATCTAAACACTACACTGAATTTAATTGTTTTAAAGTGTGTTTTCTCTAATGTTACAATTAAAATTGAAAAATGGCATCACCAGCAAGTAAGGATCAGTTAATCTACCATTTTAATTCTTTCACTCTGTGGTCTTTTAAAACAAACAAACAAACAAAAAACCCAAACAAACAAACCCAAAATCCATAACACCAACAAACAAAAACAACAACAAACAAAACCTCCCGATTTTTGCTACACTAAGAGAGAGTCCTAATATAGAAAACTTTAAAAAACTACTTGCTTTTGAAGTCATATAAGGAACACCCAGACCCATCCCTATTCCCACCCACAGAGTAAAGGCTGTGTTATTCAAGCACCTACAAATAAAGGAGAGAGAAATGGAAAACATCTTTTACTTCCTCCTATACTTGTTTGGGTTTTTTTACCTGGGATAACAACTTCATGGTATCAAGTCATGGAGGAAAAAAAAAACCAAACAGCAAAACCAAAACATTCTCTTTACAAATAATTAAGAGTCCCTGTCTGAATCACAGATTGCAACAGGATTACTACACCCAGTAAATTCAATGTACAGCATTTATTAAGGTGTGATCTCATGCTGGAGGTTAGTTGAGTAGAATGTTTCCAAACAGGAAAGTCAAAACTGATGCTTTAGTAAGTGTTGGGTGTCCCTTCCTCTGTGAGCTTTACTCAACTCCACCCCCCCCCAAATAAATCTAATGCTTTCATTGCGTATTCCGTTTTTTTTCTTCACTTCCCCTTTTGCTCCTGACACTTCCCTTGCTTCTGTTCTACCTTGCTTTCTCTTTCCTTCTTTGTCTAATACACCTTATTTGTACTTCTTCCTCTGAGGTGATAATAAAAGCCAGCTACAATAGGCAAAACAAACAGGTGTCATGCAAATACACGTGACCCTATAGCAAGATAGAAAGCGTGCCTCAAGAACAGCTGAAAATTATATTTGTTCCGAGTACAGGGTACTAGCCAACAAATAAGCAGCTGAGAATCACTGCAGTAAGCAAAAGCATCTTGGAATTGAATAAGAAAAAAAATATGTAAAATAAAGTATGTGTCAGTGGCAGATGCTAAACTAAACCCCACATGAAATGACTGACAAAGTTAATAAAGGTGCTTCTTACAGCCATATACGCAAGTTTTGATTTCCGTTTACAAACAGTGCTATGAACCTTAACTGTACAGACTCATTGCAGCAATGTGAATAACGCTACCATCTCCCTTTTAGAAATAGAGAACTAACAACAGGATTCACAAAAATTTAAGCAGCAAGACAGCATTTAGAAAGAATTCTCAAGTTAAGCAGTCTTATCCTCAAATCCAAGCATAAGCCCATAAATACCCAAAGTCAGGAAGTATGTACGTTTTTAACAGTTACGTATCCTGAGTACCTCTGCACTAATACAGAATTGCCTCATCTACCCCGGACCACTTAGTGTCTACCTTCATCTGAAGACTCCTTGAGATGAGGACACGTACTCACATTTAGAGAATAAGCTCCACACAAGTATAGTCAAAATGCCAACTTTTGCTTAGACTCATTGTCACAAGAAAGAAGAGTAGCGCTGCCCCTTCTGTATATCATGCTAATGGATAAAGAATTTGCATGAAACATGGGAAAGATGGATTTAACATTTTTTGCCTGAGAGGTTTCAGTCCAGCAGAATGTCTCATACCCAGGCTATAGGATATAGTATAAGAGCAGCTTTCAAGTATTTTTGAATTTTATTTTCTACAAAATAACATAATTTTATTTATCCATTAACAGAGTAATACAGAACAAGCAAGATCTAGCAAAGCTCTTACAGCAATGGAGATCTTCTAAACCCTACTCTAAGGACTATGTGGTAAGCAATGTAAAATATTTGGTAAAATAACTGGACATGAGCACAGAATGGGATTTGTATCTACTCTGTATTTCTCTAAGCTTCTGTAAGTATTAGGAAAAAAAATCTCAGAAAGGAAAAAAATAATTCAGTTTTTCTGTGCAACTGCAGATAGCAAGCAGTACCAGTTGTCTACTTTTTAAATATCTTTTCTGAAAATACTTTCATGCAAAGACTGTAGCAAATAAAAATTCAATTTAAAATTCTATTACCAATTACTTGCATATAATTTTACTTCCAGACTTTCACAACTCAGTGAAGTCTCTTTATGCCTAGGCTGGCTCAATGAGCTGCAGAATTATTTTCTTTGATACCAGATTTTGACAGCCAAAGAGCTATTCTCATAAAAGGTAGCAATATACACACAGCAGACCTTCCCCCTTTAACAACCACTCCACATCTTCCACATAAGATTTTGCTAATGCCAATTTTTCATTATTAGTAGTAGCAGATAACATGACATACAGATTTCAAAGTAGAGACAGACTTTTATATTTCCCTTTTACTCCCCTAGCTTTCCTCCTCTCCAGCATATGTGCACTTATAATTTGGTAAGTCTGTAATCATTATCAGTGGGACTTCTTTCATCTCAATCCGGAGCACATGACCAGGTCATGCTCCATACTGAACTTCAGAAGGAAATGAAGTGACAGTGACAAACATTTCTCCCAGTATCAACATATAGGGCTTATATGGTCCCCTTCCCTCCAAAACCTCCCTTCTGCTCGTCCCCTTTATGCCCACATTAAAATAAATGAAAATAATTCCTTTCTCCCCAAAAGGCTTTTACTGCAATGACTTCTTAATGAACTGATTGTCAAATTTTGGCTTGAGAATCACAGTTTTTTAAATCTATTACTCTCTTCCTTCTGCTTATAACTCCCCACACTGTTGTGGGGAGAACCCCTTAATACCCCTAAATACAGACTACATATTCTGGAACCTATTGTCATCACATACTGAGAAAAGAATACAGTGATCGTGATCTAAGTATTACTTACGCAATTTTAGAACATCAGCTTCTCTTTTTACATGGGTCATGACAATAACTATGATGGTAACAATGCCATTGTAAAAGAAAAATAACTTCACACTTTATAGGTTGACTAGAGATTATTTTGCATTATTTAGCAGTAATTGTAACAAAAGCTTATACTTGGTGTAGTAGTAGCTTTTCAACTCCTCGTAGGGGACGGACAAGTATAAAAAGTCATGTAAACACAACAGATAATACAAAAACTTCCACCATAGCTTTAAGAAACACTTGAAAAGTCTTATTATTAAAATGTGCAACTATAGAAAATAAGATTGCTGCTACAAAAATCTGTGAAAGCGCAACATAATAATAATATCCACAGTTAAATACATAGATCATTACTTAACTTTCTGTCACCAGATAATGCTTCAAGGTTGAACAAAAAAATCCCATGCATGGCCAATATATGTGATCTTGAAACTTGTGCAAGAAGACTTCAACTCTTTTTATAACCAACTGCCAAAAGGTATCTCTGAATTAGAGGAAATGTTTCAATTTGTCAGTCTTGAAAATATATATTAAAATGTTGGCCCTGCCCCGACACACACACACACCCCCCCGGCGCCCAGGCAGCCACAGGCCCCTGCAGTGCCCTTACATATGACAAGACAAATGTCAATGATTTATGTATCAAAGCCCTAAAAGCAGAACACCACTACCAAAAACATAGGAAAATCCGGCATCATACTTCTATGCAGGACCAACTATAACAAAGAATTGATAAACTGATCAGAAACGCTTCTTGTCCAAAATACATCACAGCAAAAAAAACCATGAGACGGGAAAGAGATTTCACATGGTAGCCCTATAAGCTGTCAAAACTGTACCTTCATATTTTGATTTCAGAGAATAAGATTTCCTTAATTCGAATAAAAAATTTCTTTAAAAAAAACTGTTCAAAGAAACTAGACTGTCTTTAAAGCTTGAAAATTCATAAAAAGCTTTTATACAGATCATTTGTAAAAGCATTGTGAGAGATTCAGAGAAATGCGCACACATGATTCAGAAGACCAGTATTATGAAGGCATGTGACACCTATCCTCAAATCTGAGCTGTCTCCATTTCTTAAAACCTGTGCAAATATTATCTCCATTGCCACCACAAATGAATCAGTAAGAAAAATACTTTCTTTCTATAAACAGAGTAAGAACACCCTACAAAAAATGTACAAAACGTAATAAATTTATGAAAAAGTATGTTGAAATCCATCAACATTTATCACTAATTCAGCTGTAAGTGATATATTGAAGCACCTTATAATTGGTCTGTACACGTATGGGCGGGACAGCAGGAATACATATTAGAGAGAAAAATACATAATACTGTAAAAGGAGTTCTCTAAAGCTTACAATAACGCATTACTATTGCAGGTTATCTTATTGCCTCACTTTCATGTGTGTAACATCCCATTTTCATCCACAGAGGTCGGTTACTCTTACTCATACCAACAGCTGATCATGTAAGCAGGCACAAGTTTTTCTAAAGCTTGCATGTGTTCCCAAAACATCTTAAGCTTCTTACTGATCCACCTAGTGGAATCCAGAAATAGACAGAGCTGGCATCTATTCTACTTCTCATTTAATAAGTGCTTTTTTTATTTTGATTTCTGTATACAACTTCCTCATCAGAGTATTAGCACTTTCACATAATTCAATATTTACCTTTTCTAGCCCACTCCTTGCTTCAGTTACAGGACAACTTTCATACCTCATAGAAAATGACTGTGTCAGAAAGGTGCTTTGTATCTTGTTACTTGTTCTTAGTTCCTCACTAGTCTATTCCTTGTTTCCTGCTAAGGAAGTGCTGGGATAATTGAATGCTATTGTAGCACATAGCACTTCTACATTCTACTTTCCAATTTCATCACCTTTCATTTATTTCATAATCAGTTATTACAGTATTGTATGAGTGCCCCTGAAAGATCATGGCACTGTGAAAGAACATATGAATCAATACAGACTCCAAAAAGACTAATTTTCTACTGTGGCTTTTTTGATTTACCCAAGATTTCCCCTCCCAGTCTGATGTGCAATCCTGAAATTTTATATGACTTCTGAATCTAGACAACATTTTACTCCTCTCCCAAATTCAAGACATGAATTCCAAGCTGACATTTTGTACAAGGTATTTTAACCTAAGGTATTACAGAGTTTCAATACTCCTTTTCTGTCTTTCTTTTACTTTTTTTGAGTAAGGAATAAAAAGCTTTTGGGTGAGTCTGTTTGAGCTTTCCATTTGAAATGAGAGGTAGAGCCAAGGGGATGTTTCAGAAAATTCTTCTCACTAGCAATACCCCAAAACCTCACTGTGAAATTATTCTTCACTTCTCTCAAAGATCTGTAGCAGGTGCAGGTACACACTTTGCTCAGCATGATACATATATTTCAGCTTTCAGAAAGAAACAACACACCCTCAGTAATGAAAAAACAGCAAACCATGTGAGAAAACATTTACTACAAAAGTAAGTGCTCAGTTATTCTGGGTTCAGCTGGGATAGGGTTAATTTTCACAAGAAGCTGGGAGGGGGGCACAGCCAGGACAGGTGACCAGAACTAGCCAAGGGGATATTCAATACCATATGATGTCATGCTTGGTATATAAACTGGGGCAGCTGGGGGCAGAGGCAGAGGGGAGGAGGGATTGCGGCTCAGGAACTGGCTGAGCATCAGGTTCCAGGTGGTGAGCAATTGCATTGTGGATCACTCGCTTTATGTATTCTTTTATTCGTATTATTGTTGTTATTATTCCTTCTCTTCTTGTGTTGTCCTGTTAAACTTTTCTTATTTTAGCCCACAAGGTTTTACCTTTTTCTTTCAATTCTCCTCCCCATCCCACCAAGAGTGGGAAAAGGAGTGAGCAAGCGGCCACGTGGTGCTTTGTCGCTGGCTGGGCTTAAACCACACCACCAGTTCAGCGTAGAAGAGCTTATGCAAATCACTATATGTCGGGTGAAGCTAAGTGAGCTTCAGCTAATAATAGTTCATTGTACTCCACTTCTCTAGCTCATAAAGTTAACAAGTCCATCTGATCTTGACATCTTAAATTATGGGATACAAAATGAACTGCAGATTCCAAAGTTCTTGGTAGGTGAGATTACAACCAGAATCAATCCAAACTAGCATCCTTACTGGCTTGTTAATCTTTTTAGTTTCCTGTAACATACATGTTACCACACTATCAATTACCTTAGTTGCAAAGTTCACAAATTGCATAATATCATAACACAGTATTTTATAAAATGCAGTTAAATTTAGAGTGCCACTACCATGTTTATTAGTAGAAATAAATCAATGTAAAATGCTACTTAAATCAAATGAGCAATAAAAACTTCTAACTGAATTTTAGCACAAACTCAACATTCAACAATACATGCTGGACAAGAGACTTCAGTAAAAACTGGAAATTCCCTAGTTCTGTCTAATAAGGATGTCCATCATGGCAATTAGGTCAGGCAATTAGAATAGAAAGGGTCTCTGAAGCCCTCCCTACTGATTGTATTCACATAATACTGTCAATACTGAGGGCAAAACCTCAGATAGTGAGATCTCATATGAGACTCAGATTTAAATAGAATTATTAACACTTTGAAGAATAAGGAAGTCAATCAAAACACATCTCTTCTAGTGTCATCAGACATTAAGCACATGGAGTCACCCCACAGGCAGTATCCCAACACACAGATGTAAGAAAAGTGTCAGCTGTCCATTAGCATGGAAATATTCAGGTGTTTTCTTAGTACAAACCTGTATTTTACAGAGAAACTGAGACATCTTCTTTCAGGCACACATCCATTATGCTTGATAACAGTCTTCCAACAGAAGATTAAACCAAACTAAAATAGTATTTTAGCTTTTTTTCTGTTGTGCCTTTGTCACCTGGTTGAATGCGTGAAATATCACTGTAACTCACATAGTCTACAATTAAAAAGATATTTTATTGCTTCTCATCAGTTCACAATGGGGTCTGTGAGGTATGACTGACAGCAAAAGGTACAACAGGACTGTGGAGCAAAATAGCACATTAAAAAAACCCCAGAGTATAGAGGGCATATTGTAATAAAATTCATTTTCTTTACTTTGTTTATCCTGCTCTAAAATTACTTGGTTCACGTGATTCAGTCCACACATAAGATGACATGACTGCTTCAGGGACCACTCGGACCAAAACCAAGGTTTGACCTGTAGAGAAGTTATCAGCCCTGACAATATAGGAGAGACATTATTCCCTTTATAATTCATTTCACTTAAAGCCTTTAATCTTGCAAGAATTGGAGCCTTCAGCCTCATGTCCATATAGGCCGACTAGCAGTCTACCCTAAACCTCATCTCTTTAGCTTGTCTGCATTCCAGCAAAAACAGAGTCAAAAGACCCTGAAAAAGAATCACCTGAAACCGCTAGTTCAGACAATGCTGTGCTACCCTGCCTGCATGGTGGAAACTGAACAGTTATGATTCTGAAACGCACAAAATGAACAGGACCAGCTATTCCTGGGTGAGTCATGAATTGACTTCTCAGTCTACACAGAGCAGACTCCCAATTTCTGCATTAAATTCCGAGTATGACACGACATTGTCTAGAAAGAAAACCAATTCATGTCACACTACTACTTTTCCTAAAGCACAAACAAATCACAAGGAAAAAGGTATGGTTTTGGCTCCAGCAACCTTGCTCTCAGTGTACCAGGCAACACAGCAGAGAAGACAAGAGAGCGTCCTGCACCAGGAGGGATGTCTGATGCAGCACGTGGAGAGAAGAGACCGCATTCCTTATGCTGACTCTGTTCCTCAGGCTGTAAATACATATACTTCAGAGTAGACTATTGCCACTTTCACACACAGGTAACAGAAAAATTTGCTCTTTATGTAAGAAAACAGAGGATCAACTCTCATACAGCTACAGCTGTTACTTCTATTTCAGATAACCAAATTTTGAAAAATGATAATGGCTTGCTTTTTGCTCTTTTAATGAGCTGCAAAAAATTGGCAACATATCAGTATTTTATTAGCAGCATTTAAAGATATACACTGTGAATGTTAGAATTTGGGCTGCTGTAACTTAAAATTGCGTGTTTTGTACAAAGACATGTAAAAATGTACTGTTATATTTTAACATGATTTGACATAAATCTTACAGAGAAAAGTAGTGAAACCGACAGCTAAGTCAGTCTTTGAACAAATCCTGACACACTCACTGTCTGAAGGTTTTTTTAAAAAATTACCTCCCAGTTATACTGCAAACAATAGGGGCTTGAAGCTAGGAAAGCTTTAAATCATTTTAGCATAGTCTATGCATGCACAATATGAAATATATTCAAATGTTCTCTTGTCTACTCTCAGAAATCACCATGTTTCTGACATGCTTCTGTTCTTAAATGTCTCTAATAATGAAGACTTCATACTTCTCCTATACAGTCTATTTCGGTGGTGGTTTTGCCATTATAAAAGATTTTTAATTATATGTAATCCAAGTCTTTCTTGCTATAAAGAAAGCACTTAATTCTTGCCCCTACTTGTCCTGAATCTGGACAACAGGTTATTCTCCCCCTTTTCAGGAGCTTATCATGTCGAATGAAGATTTCTCATTTATTCCATCTTCTCTTCTTTTGCCTTTAAAGCCATACTTATTCAAAGGTTCTCATGTCATGTGATTTTTTTTTAACCAATCAGATACTTTGCTCTTTTGAGAAACTCTTCATGTGTTTCTCAAAGTATAATGACCAAAACATGACAAAAGCATTACTGAAGCTGAATAGAGACGAAAAATTGCCTCCCAAACTCTATATAGAATCACAGAATAATTCAGGCTGGAGGGACATCAGAACATCTTTTGTCCAATCTTCAGCTCAGAGCAGGGTAAGCTGTGAGGTCAGACCAGCATGCTCAGGGCTTTATCCAGTCTGGCCTTGAGTATCTCCAAGAACAGAGACTAAACAGCCTCTCTGGGAGACCTGTTCTGCAATTTGACTGTTCTCAGAGTTAAAAAGTTTTTCCTCATATCCAGTCTGAACCCCACTTGTTTCAGTTTATGCCTGTTGCCTTTCATTCTCCCCCATGCATGCCCGTGAAGAGCCCAGCTCCATCTTCTTGCTAACCTACTCGTTGGTACGGGCAAGCTGCCGCTCCATCCTCCCAAAGCAGTCCCTTCTCCAGGCTGAACAAGCCCTGATCCCTCAGCCTCTCCTCACAGGACAAGTGCTCCAGCTCCTGACCAGCTTGGGGATCCTCTGCTGATCTCGCTTCAGTTAGTTGACATCTGTCTTGTATTGGGGGGCCCAAAACTGGATGCAGTATCTAGATGAGGTCTCAAGTTCTGAGCAGAAGGGGGATAATTCTTCTCCCTCAATCTCCTGTGTGTGCCCCTATGAAAACAGCCCAGATGCCACCTCTGCTGGCCCCAGGGTCGACCCCTGAGGTACTTCATTTTTCACAGGCCTTCAAGTAGCACATGATCCATTAACCTATACTCTCCGGTCCCAACCATCCAACCACCTTCTTATCCATCTAGTTTTCCACCCATCCAGAGTGTCATTACACACTGAACATTTTCAACACTAACAGTGTTGAAAGCCTTATTAAAGTCAAGGTTAATAACACCCATTGCTTTCTCCATGCTCACAAATTCAGTCATTTCATCACAGAAAACAATCTGGTTGGTAAGGCATGAATTCCTCTTGGTAAATCCATGCTGACTCTTCCCGTTCACTACTTTCTTCTTCATGGGCCCAGACATGGAATTTAGGAGGATTTCATGATCCCCCAGAAGCTGACATGGAGTGTCCATACTGTAGTTCCCTATACGGTCTTTTTGGCCTTTTTTTAAGATGTGTGCAAAATTTGCCTTTCTTCAGTCACCAAACCATGTCCCATATTTTGCACCCTCCATCCTGACATGATTTTACAGAGTCATCTTCAGTTTGTAATCCCTCCTCCCCTCCCCCAAGTAGTTACCTAACCAGTTGTTCCTCAGTCAAATATTTTGTCTCTGGTGATTTCTGCACAAGGATGTTTCATTTGTCTTAAGTTTCACCACTCCTTTTGGTGATTACTTCTCCATTTTTCAATGTTATTTTGAATGCTGAGTCTAGCCTCTAAACACTCTTAACTCTCATCAATTTTGTAGATGGCAAACTTGATAAGCAATACATATTTCTGTGTCCTCACCCATCAGGTTACTGACAATATTGAATAAAGCCAGGTCTAAAACCATAGCAAAATCCTTATGACACACACTTTCACTCTGAATGTAAGCCATTTTCTCATAATGAGGAACAGTTCTAAAACCAGCTTTGTGCTTTCTCTTTGTTGATCCATCTAGATCAAATGCAGATTAAAATATCATGTGAAACAGTACCAAAATCCTTACTTAATCAGGATTTATTATGACACCTACTGTTTCCCCTCTATCCATAAGACTATATGATCATAGAGCTTTGACATAATTTATTCATGATCTGTGCATTTCTACCATGCAATTTATATTTTAGCTCTCATTTCCAATTTTTAGAACTCAAAGCTTTATAAGTTAGGTCACTCATCAGCAAACGAGAAGCATTATGTGTTAATATTACACCTATGTAACAGGTCGCATTGATTCCATCTATATCTTTTACAACAGCAGTCTTAACGAATAAAGATTTTGGAGGTGATCAGGTGAACGATGGATACGAGAAAGGAACTGAGGATTTTTTGGGTTGTTTTACATTATTAGTGAATTTAGATTGCCTGGGTTTTGACATGGTCATTGTGAAACAAACTCACTAGGCCTATGTTAAACAGCAGTTAACAGAATGATCTTTTTGAGATATGGGTGGCAACATGATGTCCTAAGATGGGCATCCAAAAATAGAGGCAATAATGACTCACTTGTCCACAACATTTACTTCAATTTTGCATTGTTGTTGGTTGTTTTTTTATTTTAAGCAAAATATACTTGGTATAAAAAACAGTAACATTTTGAGTCATTCAATTATATGATTAAATATTTTAATCTAAAAAAACCTGAAATTGTTTAAGGCAACTCAACCACACTTTGGCTGGATTTTCATATTCAAATGCCTTATTTTGTGTTTTACTTCAGCTAAACCTCAGATTTATATCAGAAAAATACGTTTTCCCCAGGTGTAGTGAAAGTACAAAAATCCTACACTGTTGCCATTGATTTTTAATCAACATTGATTTTTTGAATGAGTCATGCATAGTGTATTAAATGGTTATAGTCTCTGTGTGCTTAATCTCCCCATATAGTGAAAGATTTTTTTAACAGATTGTACTTCATATTAAAGGTGACAGATATTCCTGATCTTGTACAATAAGCACTTGACTATTTTAGAGCATTTTGTACACATCTGTTTTTCCTCCATGAAGCTTGACTGGAATTTTTATAGCATGTTGTATGTACCCAGTGGACTGTAACAATCTGAATTTCTGTAATATACCATCCTGGAAATACATATTTAAGTAATTCTTAAAAGTATATAATGTGTTCTAATTGAAAACCTCAGCTCCATTCCTTCCAAAGCTCATACTTACATAATACCACTAAGCACTGCGAAATCAGTGCCAAGCTTACCAGTGCAAAATAAAGGTTTGCAGAACCTAGCTCTGTAGAGGCTCCCATATGCTTACTACTGATGTCCACGTCAGATAAATAAATGCAGCCTTGGCATCCATTACCAAACATACTACTGAGATAAGAAATAGTTTGCAGAAAAAATATTCTGGAAACATCTTTCAACACCTTTATAGTCTCCTGTACACCCAAAATAACAGGATATTGAAATACCCATATTACCTTTGTAAACCCTACAGGGGGTGTATAGAAAATACAGAACTCTCTACAGCCCTTCATGAACACATAGGTTCTGAACCTACAAGCTGACAACACAGAAAAGTAGGAGGAAATACTTAACCCATCACCCTCTTTTTTGTAACTTAAGGTTTACTCTTGAAAAAACTTAACAGCTCCAGAACATTCTATTTTCCTTGCAAACTTTTACAAGCAATTTCTATAAGCAGCTATTTCTGTGGCAAGGCAACAATAATTTGTGATTTTCTATTATTTGTTTCAGATGAATAAAAATATTGCATAATCTAGTTTAACTCTCATTTCAACCACGTGAAACAAATTCTGCATTTCCTTAGCAACTTGCTTACTTTGGATTAGTTTTGGACTCCATTTTGGGAAGTCACAATTCAATCAGGTATAGTCTTTGAAACTTGAATATTTGTTCAATTAACTTGTTAAATGGGTAAAAACTGACCCATGCTCAGAAAATTAATGTCTTTTTAAATTATCTCAAGTTGACACTAAAATCTCAAGAATCCCAAATCAATAACTAGTTTTAAAAGGTGCATGCATTTGTGCATGAGAAGATTACAAAAATCTCGGTCTCAGCTATGCAGTTGTAACCAGCACTAGGTCATTTTGCTTTCTTAAAGTGGCATGTTCTATGTCCATCATACATAGTACAATTTATAGAAGGATTTATTAAAAATAATAAAAAGATATTTACATTAGGCCAAATTAATACTCCTAACTAAAGAACAGGTTTTGCCAGCTGTTCCCTTCACTGTTTTACCTTAATGGTTTTCATGAATCACGGACCCTTAACCAGTGACCTGTTCCAGGATTCATGAATGCAGTACGATGTGTTTTATGAAGATGAAAAACTGTGCATGTAGCTCACATTTACGGTATGAAAAAAGAATGCTGATGGGAAAGAAATCACCTTCAAGTTTACATGAAACCATAGAAAGATAAAGTCTATGCACAAATAGTATCCAAGCCCTGTATTTAGTTTCATAGCAACTGCATCATTCTTGCCTCACGTCGTAGATATATAAGCAAATTCTGTCTCCTTGCATCCTCTCTTTTATCAGCTAGATTTCTAGAGTAATCAAACAACCCAATGGAATATTAGAAATTAAATTAAATTTCACACTTTCAAAGTAAGAAAATAAAGCAGAGAAAGAAAAATAGTCAAATTAGAAGAAAAATCACCCCAGAAGAGCTGCCCAGGAAGACACTTTCAGTACAGGCTTCATGAGCTAATCAGAGGATACAGCTATCCTGAAGAGATGACAGAAAGTCTTGCCTGAGGCCTGTGAAACTTTACAGCATTGTTTATAAGCAGCTATCAAACAGTCTGGCCTGAAGCAGTTGACAAACCAATATTCTTGTGATTGTGATCTTCTGTCAGTACTCAGGAAGCCCTCTCTAGAAAAGACTCTGTAAATAATAACTGAATATAAAGACTATAACATAATGTCTGTCCGCGTCTGTAGACAATCCAAAGGTTTCAATTACCCAGAAGCCTCAAAATACACACACACCTCTTCCATTTTTTTAAATTTTAAAGATTTAAAATTCTAAGACAGAAATACGGCAATCATGATCTGGGCCAACTCTATCTTTCACTTAAAGATGCTGTATGATAGTTGTATTCTGTATGATAGCAACGATTATGTGCCTAAAGAACATACAAGGGGAAAACTTATTTTGAAGGACATCTCTCTCTGGAACATCATTCTTCAATATTAGAGCATTTCTATTCAAAGATGCATTAATTTTAAAGCTGATTAATAAATACTAAGCTATTTTGTGGATTGATTTTTTTAAGCAGTAAATCGAGAACTAGAAGAGCGTCTCCCAACTCGTAACAGAAGACCTGTTTCAGGAGCACAGTCCTTTTCAGGACTGTGGCCTTTTCATCCACCTACCCGATGTCATTAGAAATGTTTTGTCAAATTACAAAGGGACAGGCAATGAAGTAAATAAGAATGAAATAAGTACAACATTAATGCAACAGAACATATTAAGATCTGAAAATAAAGTCAGTAAACAAATTAATTTTAAAAGGAGGAAAGAAAATTCCCACTAAATTAATCATGCTGACTACCAAAGAAAATGTCAGTATTTATATTCCAATTCTCAGAGCTGTCTTCAAGCCTACCTATTTTGTCATACATACCTACTTTTGCTTTTTTAAAACCCAATAGCTACAAGATCTCATAATTTTGAAAAGCTTGACTACTCTGAGGTGTTGAAGCCAGATATTCAAAGCACCGAACCGTATGAAAATACCATTGAAGACTATGAAGCTAGACCACAGATTAATTTGGTTTATAGTGCAATGGATTCAATTTTTAGAGGTTTTAAAGTTTTATTCTTTTCTTAAAGAAGAAAATTGAAATAAAGTTTTTCATAACTGTTTTCAAATGCTTAATACAATTGCTTTCAAAACAGCCTTAAAGTTATCACTCATGGGTCCCAAAGGAATAATGCTTAGACATCCCTTTCCAATTCCATCATTAAAAAATAGATGATTAAAATCTTGCAGTTCCAGTGCAGGCTTCAGGAGGATCAGAATTAATGCAAAGGTCTTTAAGCAGCTGTATTCTGCAATAATAATAATAATGGAATGGACTTGTGAATAAATAATTAGTTTTCTAAATTAACTTAATATTGCATACATACATATGTGACCCTCCCTAAATAGATGTCAGAGCTTGGAAATAACTGACAGAATAGATACTTGGAATCAAGGGAATGAAAGAGACAACCAAAAACTACAGGTTTATTAAAGGCTTTCTTAAAAACATCCAAAAAGGAACAAGAAGGAGCAATGGTCACAAAATGTATCAGCTATTTGTAGCTGAGAGGATAGCTTATAAGGACTTAGAAGAAAAGCTGAAGCCTACAGCTATACATTTGTGCTAACAATAGCGATAACATGACTTGGTCTAAAGGAAATAAAGAAAGTGAAAAGGTACCAGTCTTTTAAGCCTACTAGTCAAATATTATATACAAATTCAGCACTCATACCTCTTACTCTACTAACAAGCAAGTTACTGAAAATTGGAACTCAAAAAAATTCTTTCAGACTGCTCAGAATTGATAACTGCTCTCCATGTGTTGTTTTCTTACCGCCTTTCCATACACTCTGTATAGTTTTGTCTAGACTGTATTATATGAGACCTTATGAGAAATCTTACTAACCGTATGGTAGACGATACCTACTATTTTGGTATAGCCACAAGTTCAATTATTCTGCTGCAAAAGGATACAGTTTGTTCCTGGCAAATTCATATTTAAAATTACTCTTTTATGCCACCTATATTACAAATAGTTTATTTTTCCCAGGAATTACTCTTAAGATTAATTTATAATTCTCAATCTCCTCTTTTTGCATCCTGTATTTACTGTGTTTATTACTTAAATTTCTGATACTTTATCCATCTTGCTCATGTTCTGTAAAACATCTCTGAGATACGTTTCAGATAATACATCTGAGAAAGATTCAGGTGGCTCTAAGTAACCTGGGATCAATTTCATCACATTCTAATTAATATGAAAATAAATAACTTAACCAAGTGATCTATATAATCTGAGATCTCATACCATTGTCACTGGTATTAACTGATGCCCACCTAATCACAGATAAAGAAAAAGACTGAACGAAATAATAAGAACACTGATCAGTAAACACTGATGACAGGTTTTCTTCTCCTTACCACTTTCTTCTTACTATTAAAAACATTTATTCAAAGAACTACCAGTTCTTCTAACTCCTTAGATTTATGTTCCTTAGGATCTTATCAATTATCTGAGTTCACTGAAATCTGCTTCCAGGAAGTATATATTTTTAATTTTGCTGTTTTCCTTCTCCTGAACTTTATTGCTTCATAAACAGCCTCATTCTCTATTTCCATGTTCTCCTTCAGGTCTGCTCCATTAGTTTTGATCAAACCTACAAGAACATGACACCCTTTTGCTTTCTTCGTAGTACATATCAAAAGCTGAATATCATCATTGTCACTAATGCAGTACAGGACTCTGCTGAACAGTATTTTCCTGTATTCCTTTCCCTGATAGAAATGTCTAGAATTTGGTGTCATGTATCACACATAAAAATAAAAAATAAAAAAAAAAAGAGAGAGATAAGCAAGAGACAAAGTCTTACTTCCTTGATTTTCTTGGTTTGCTGGACTACGAAAGGCCCTCTTCATGACACCACCCACATTCTTTTCCCTTTCAAATATTTTGAGTCCCTCTACACTGTCAACCTGATTATGGAAGTAAAATATTTTTAATACATTGGTTGATAAGTTAGAACTTATTTACAGGTATACCAGCAACATTTCCAAAGCAGACAGATTAATTCAGGCTTTACAGTGCCTATTTAGCAGACAGAATACGTGGTATGTTTTTTCATTATGAGGTTATTCTTTAAACACGAGTAGTTGAGTCAAATATTTATCATACTTGAAAAAGCAGCTGAAGTCAAGCAAGGGAACGGGTTGTTCAGAAGTCCACCATTTTACAATGGGAAAAGTAAGTGGCTTTTTTGTGTTGTGTCTATTAAGCAAAGTTTTCAAAAACATATTCATAAATACTAATGTTACAAACAGATCAGAACTTCGAAACAAACAATGGGTTCAGCAAGAATCAATCTTGTTTTTTTCCTTCTTTTGTGGCAAATGTTATGTATTCCTTTAAGAGTAGGAATTGTTTTAAAATCAGTTTTAAAACGTTTTTTTTTTTGGTCCCTTCTCAAAAGGTAGATGCTGCTGTTAATTGAGAGAAGCTTTTTAAAAAGTTGACACCCTTTATCCCTGAACAAAGATTACATGCACAGTAAGTTGTAATCCTTGGCTTTGCAATATTGCTTTACGAGGTTAAGAAGATGAATGTTCATTGCTTTTAATCCTTACCATGATTTACGAGGCTCTGGGTATCCTTTCCCCAGAGCATCTACAACTGTGCGGTTGTTCTGCCTGCTGCTTAAATTACAGAGACATCTGCAAAGTAAATTATGGATTGCTGTCCCACAACCAAGCTGCCTTTTCATCTCTCCTGTAGTATTTCCTTAATAACAACAAAAGGATTTTTTTTTTTTTCCCTTGTTTATCACTCTTGTTTTGCCAGACTGGGTGATATTATGATGACCTGGATTACTGCCTCCTATGCACACTTGCAAACAACATTTGCAGCTATAAAAACCCACAGTGAAAAGGAGGGGAGGGAATGGGCTGTGAGGCACAGGGCAGACAGCTACATAATGTTTGGGTTTTGTGTTAAGCTCTTCAAAGTTCACAAATCTGGAGCTTATCTTCCTCATCTTAATAGAAATTTATGTAGCTAAAACAAACATTTGAACGCTTAAACCCATTCTGAATGAGGTGAATATATAGCTTTTTGTTGCTTTAATACCTCTCTGTTCATTAATAAGCTGATTTCCACATCTCAACTCATATGCAGATATACCAATATAAACATATCAAACCCATATAGGCTTATCTAATCCATATGAAAAGCTGATCCCAAATGCAGTATAGGTGTACATTTGTGCATCTAAAACAGTATTATCTGTGCAGCTTATACCATAACACTGAGAATTAAATCTCTTACCCTGTTTAAAATTTTAAGTCAGATTTTAAACTATGTACCTAATTTTATAATCTGGTGTTTTAAAACTTTATTTCATAATATATGCAGTGAGAATATAAACTCATTATCAAGTCACATGCCAAGGTTCATCTTTGTACACACACAGTTTTTCTCAGAAGGTATTCTACTTCTACTAAGTGCTGATCTCATCAAGTTTCAGATAAAATTTAATAAAATCATTCCACATTACTTGCTCTCTATTATCACTCTCATTACGGTTTCATACTGTCTACCTGAATGCCCCGAAACAATATGCAATTTTGACTACAATCCAGGTGTCAAAAAAATAACAGTTTAAAGGCAAAGTGCATGGCAATATATCATCCAAAACCCATTTTACAAAGCAGAAGTGATAGTCGCATCCCAAGCTCCTTTGGCACAATTCCAGCAAGCCTAGTCAAGATAACAAGTGCTGATAGCATTGACATCAGAAAAGCTCTTTTTATATATTTGGCAGAGTCACTGAGATATAATCTCAATTTCCTAATTCCTTTTGACTATGTCAGAAGCCCAGAGTTTGGTAAGAGAAAATACATAACTGAAAATTGTATTGTGCTTTTTGTCCCAAAGAGCAACCAGTAAAGACAGGCTTGAGCAAAAAAACTAGAATCCAGATGCTTCCAACTTTGTACCTGAAGTCTTCATCAGAATTTTATGGAAAAAATACATCTCAAATTTTTAAGTATTTACATAAGATATATCATACAATTACCAAAATGCAGCCCCATGTAAAAGAACCTGTCTTTTCCATCAGCCACACAACTGCACTGGGCAGCATAAAAGTACATTATCCATTGAAATCAAGGATTGCATAAAACAGAATATGGGCAGAAGAATATCTTACTATAAAGAAAATATCAATAGTTTCTTAAATAAGCACAATATACACAGGCTTTGATTTTATTTTCCACTGAAATTAAACCACAACCAGCCTTAAACAACTCTCCACAGCTTTTGCCTTTTCCATATACCTTCAGAGGACACCCAGATCTTCCTCACTCCACATCTGCCTACAAATGAGTGTTCATAGCAAGCATTCAACAAAGTGATACATGGAGTATTACTGAATTTAATCATTCCATGTCACCTGTACTTTTTTCTTCAATGTGCAATGCTTCATAGACCAAATTGCTAAAAAAAACCCCAAACAACAACAACAACAACAAAAAATCCAACCAAAAAACCCCCAAAACCTCACCAACCTTTGCCATCTTCTGGAGACTGTGCTTCAAACTCATTTGCGCTTTTACCTCAAAATATATTACAATTAACTTCAAAGTTATATAATTCATACCTGCCTCTAACTGATTTTTTTTTTTGTCAACCCCAGCATTAGATTCTTGCTAAAAGTATAGTAAAACCAGTTTATAGTGGATTCCAGAAGCAACAACTGAAGTAGACAATGGCATATTAATAAACATGAGGAAGCCTATGACATTGTTTTTTACCCCTGTGAAAGAGGTTCTACTAAGGTATGCCTTTGAAATGAGACAAATACCATTTTACAAAAATAACACCCTGCAATTACAAGAAAAAAGCATTGTAAAAATAAAGCTCAAAAAGAGAAAATTAGTTTCTGTCCTTTAAAGAGGTGCATAACAGACTGTAAAGGTACTTTTATTTTCTCCAATCTGCATCTAAATTGAAATAGCCTGAAAAAGGTAACATACAGCACAGGCCTTTGTAAATAGTCAATTGGTCAGTAATAGTGCAATCTCTAGATGGCATCAAGCATTTTTGTTGAGATATGCAGCAAAGATACTAGATTGCTGGATTTCTCCAGCTCAGTTTCATGGGCCTAAAACTAATTTGTGTTTAATACATAAATAACAAAATAAATAAATAAATAACTGAGAGGTGAGAACTGAATCCATTAGGTTTAACACAATAAGTTGACCGCAATTATTACAAGTTTCTTAAGAGATGACAGAGACATCTACAGAGTTTTTTAAAAGTCTACCTGTGAATATGAGGCCACATCTTCCAAGACCTTACATAAGTGAAGTTCAGACTTTAGCTGGCCTCATTCACCACAATCCTCAACTGACTGGGTCACTATAGCCTGTAAGAAACATACAAAAGTTAAATTGTCATTGTCAACACTTGTTTCTCATGAGAACAAAAAAATTAACAGCAAAAAAAGAGGGAGTGTCTTATTAGGGAGCTCAATCTAGCATAAAAAAAAAAAAAGTAATAGATGACTACACAGCACTTTTTCTGTGCCTCTTGTATTAATGTGGCAAGGTGAGGAGCAGGACACAGACACCCCTCGAAGCCGATAGACCCCACTGAACAAACATTCAGAATTAAAATGCTCACGTTCCTTATAGCTGTCTAAAACTTGTGGGATTTTTACTGTCAGTAGGCATTACTGCAGAACATCGTATTATGGCTCTGATCTGTATGCATTGGCTTGGCTGGGTTTCTTTTGTGTCAGCTATCATTCATCACAGCATGAAAATAAACATACAAAGATTTCTTTGAAAACAGTGGAGAAGTGATAATATGAGCTAGGGACGTTGCAGATAATGTTTTTTTCTTGTCACAATGGTTTTGTAGCCAATTTTGTCACTACCATAACGATAAAAAAAAAATCAGTATCATATATGGCGGGATGGTAATTTTTCTCATAAGTGCAAAGTCTGTAAGTCACAGAAGCAACTTCCATAACCAGCCCATCCTGAACTGGTTCCTATTACAGCTCTGAGACACATTCTTGTCTGAAACTTGATCTAATGTTTAGATCATTAGAAAACACAAACAAACAAAAAAAGCTAGAAAATGTTTTCTATTACTTCAATAGGACTAAAACTTGGAGAGTTCTTTGGTACTTTTATTTTTTATTCAGTTGTTTGTGTATCGGAATTTCTGAATGCAGGTGGACAGAAAGAGAAATTAATAGGAGGGAAAAGAAAAAGGAAATTAAAAAACAAGGAAGTCCAAACCTAAGGCTGAAGGGATATTAAAAGAGAGATGGCATCCAGATACAGAACTATAAAAGCAGACAAAACTCAAGGGAAGACAAACAGCAAAGCTAGTGAGTATCTATTTGCATTCTTTCACACCCCAGGCAGTGTTCTTATCCAAGATAAGGGGCTACTAAAGACAGACATAATAGCCACTCTGTGCCAAAACATCAGATTATATTAAATTAAGGCTTTTAGAAATTTACAAACGTAAAAATTGCAGATTAATTATGCACACAAAGGGGAATAAGCCGTTTATACAGACATTAATAACCCAAATCTCCATACTTCAAGTAAACATTAAACCAAAAGCTAATAGTATACTACAACATAAATTGTGTATTTATAAACGTATAACTTGTTTTGCAGTGCTTCCCCTCCATCCTCCACCGAGTTAATATGTAACCACTTTCAGTACCTTAGGAAGTCACAATATCTTATGGGGGGGGGGGGGGTGTTGGATCACAGCACTTCCTTTAATTGCAGTGGAAGGAGTATTTATTCAATAATTATTTGTATTTAATTTTTACATTATTAATACTATTCAATCACAAATTTGTAATGCCCAAGTAATTTTATTCACTAAGAATAAATTTACTGTAGGAGCAACTGGCTCCAATTCCAATAGCTGGTACTATTCAAATACTGAGACCAGATGGAGGTAGTGCTCTCTTTCACCCTTTAAATTTGTCATATTTGGGAGGGAGGCAGCACCAGAACCAAACCTACCCACTTACCAAGAGAACTCTTTTTGACTTTCTTGGTAAGGCTAGCAGGATTTGAATCACATACTTTACTCCAAGCTTACCAAACCAACTACATTCATCTGACTTTTTAAGAATTTACTTGTGGCCCTGACGTTAAAAAATTAGTATACCTACCAAAAACCAAACTAACAAAAAAACCCAAAACCACAGTCCAGGGAGAGAAGAATCCCAACACTGTAGAAGCTTTTTGTGTCTCGGAAACTGCTAACAGAAAATAAAAAATCCAAACCAAACCAAAACAATCTGTTCTTTCTCAGTGTTAATTCTTCATGTTATCGAATTGGATTTGACAGCACCAATATTAACTTCATGGATTGATAACACTTCATATCTGTTAAAAACAGCAGCTGAAGCATGCATCTAGAACTACACACATTGCAGGAGTCTGGAGTCTGCTGATGTAGAAATAAATTAGTAAGTTCAGAAAGCCAGGAAAAAAAAGGATCAAGCTTTTTGGTGTTAGCACTGCAAGTTCCCGTTTCCTTAAAAATATTGTTAACATGCAGTATACAGCCCTAGTTATTTATTGCTTGGTACCTCTTACCAAAAACATTGGCAATGAGAAAAAAAGATCACAATGACTCTTACTGAAAATAAGGACTGGAGTGGTTCTGTAAACCTTATTGATTTTTTCCTCAGTTACATTGATTAAATTTGAAAAATCTCTGCAAATACCCAGTTTACTTAGCTGGAGGAAAAGTACAGCATGAGAACTATAATATACAGTTTGGATTAATCATTTAGCCTGAGGAGACTGGCTGGGAACTATGGTGCCATTTGAGTACACTGGAATATACTCATGTTCACAGAGACGTTTTTCAGCACATTTACAAAACAAAGTTAAAGCTGCCAGGATCATTATCATCTGTGAAACTGCAGGAAGTACTAAGTGATACACAACATGCATATTTGGTGAAATACCATTCACTTTGGTTTACAGATATTTTTCAAGCTACATTTAACTGGTAGTCGTCTAACTTGTACGGCATAAAATTATGGTTCCTTACTCTCTTTTGGTTTTGTATGTGGACTGAATTTCACAGTGCTTTTCTGTCTGTGCCCCCTTGCCCCCACCTGGGGGAGGTGGATCACAACTGTGGATGAAGGTGACAATTCCCATCTTGGAGACATTTGTGAAGCTGGCATCCAGGCCTGCTTTTCTTTTCACATTCCCTTCACACCAACATTTACTCTTCATTAAAAAAAAAAAAAAAAAAAAAAAAAAAAAAAAGGTTTTCATGCAAGATACAAATTTGGGCCTGTCACACATATGAAAGGTCATTTGGAAAGAACTTGATCAGAGGCTGAAAGGCTTTTCTTCTCCTCACTTCTCCCTGTACTTTTCAATATGCTTATTTTTACATTTTACTGCACTGGTATGTTTACAGAAATTTGGCAGTCAAACACACACTGGAAAAACAAGAATACTATGTAATTTTTAACCTCTTTTCAAAACCATTATAGCCAATTTTGTCAAGAAGAACATTTCCATCTGGGCTTATTTGATAAATATGCTCTCAAACACAATTATGCAACAACGTACAGTTAATAATGCTTTCATGTTTACTCATTCACAAATCAATATTAAAACAAGCAGCACTAACTCCTTTGCTGAAGCCTGAGATTCTGGTGATAGAATTCAGTAATAAAGCTTCCACGGACTACGGCACTGCAGGGCAAGTCTTTGCATCCAGACTGCATTTTCCTATTTCTTCTGCCTGCAGTAGATGGAGGCTGTTTCCTGTCATTGCTGGCAGTCTAAGGGAGATGCACTGGTTCCACTAAAACAACCAACAGTGTATGTCAAAATGATCGTACTTGTTCACCCTTTTAGCACTTTGTACTTACAAAGACACATCTGAAAGGGTTCAAAAAGACCATACGCAAATCCAATAGGTTTCTAAAGCAGCTTTCTCCCCACGGAGAAAATAATGCAGCAACCTCTGAATCAGTGTCTTTTTGCTGTAAGAAAACTTCTAATATGAGCATTACTTGAGTTTTAAATGGTCCAGTGTTATTTTTATTCTATTCTATGTTTTGTCTATCATAGAACTAAAAAGTACACAAAAAACTACTAGTGAACTCCACTAGCTGGACTAGCTATATAGTAAAATGGGACAGAGATTATACTTTAAATACTGGGGATTTGGGGGGGATTTCAGGTGGGGAAAGATGTGTGTTTTTTAAAGAAAAGGCACCTCACACCTTACAGTGACAATACATAGCAGACAGCCAAACTCTAAATTTAAAGTGATTTAAAAGAAAGGAAGATAACGAAATAGGCAAGAAGAGAGAAAACATTATTAATTTAAGCATAAACCATATAAATAGCATGGCAATATAAGCATGCTGAAACAACAGAACATCCTCCTGGTTTGCAGAGGACTCAGAGAACAGACTGGAGAAACAGGCAAACTGGGAAAAAAAAAAAAGTCAGGAAGCATGCCTGTGTGAACAACATAGCCACACTCTTCACAGGTAAAAAGAATGAAAGGAAATGGATGGTGAAGGAGCTGGTAAATGTAACCAAGTTTTATTCAGAAGAGTAAGAGGAGGACAAATGTAATCCTCCATCATTTTAATATGACTCTCTGTGGTTCTTGAGACTGCCAGCAAGCTAAATGAATTCTTACAGGATTAAATTATATTGGTTTCAGGTGGCATTAATTATTAACATCAGGTCATCCAATTAAGGAGAGAAAAACACAATGTGACATAGACAAGCATTTGTAAATCTTTAGTAGCTCAATTCAGGTATGAATCATCCATTGACTCAAAACAGGTCAAGCACAATTCCAAGGTCAAAAAGATTCATATAACTACTTGCTTAACAGTCTTCTGTGAATTGAAAATTGACCAAAAAAACCCCCAAACCTCTATTGCCACACATTTTTTCCTACTGAAAATAGTGAAAAGAATCCAATTTATTATAAATGAAAAATATCATTATAGAGGTGTTTAGAGTTATGTTATATATAAAACTTTCACTTTTATAAATGTCAATGAGATGTGTCACATGGACAAAACAGGAATCCAGAGTTTTTAATTCCTTAACAAGAGCCTGATGGTAGCTGTGATGCTTTCAACATGCCAGTGGACTGCAGCTTCTCCCCTCCCTCACCTCCCAAAATATTTCCGAGGGTGAGAAAGTAAAGAAGTTTCCTTCTCCTTTCCTTCCTTAAACCCCTGACAATGGGAGCAGCTATTTTTGCAATGAGAGTACCAGCTCACTAGGAACTGGAATGAAACCAATCACCCATTTCACATGGCAATTGCACTGTTATCAGAGAGTAATGATTTTCAGTCACTACTGACTTGGCTTGAATCTGAACTACCGGCTCAAAGGTCAAAAGCTTTCTAACCAATTATCAATCTCCTGGTCCATCCAGCCCCCTCTATTATCTTGATTTCCTTTTGAAGATTAATGCTGTTGCCATAGTTTAATCAAATAAGCCTTTGGCTCTGACATTTACCTCCATCCTACAGCTGCTTCTTCACAGAGATGAGTCAAGAAAACCATAATAAAATTACTACTATAAATATCGCCTAGAAATTAAATATTGACTGTTCAAGATTTATTTAGGAATTAAGACAAACAACTCTGTCACCACACTGAGTATTATTTTATGGTCTCTTAAACATCTGAATTTTGTCTGAATTTTCAGACAGGAATTCATGTGGTTTCAAACATCCAGAGCCCAATATGGCACAGAAAAGTCTTATCGATAAGACATTCAATATTTTGAAAGAATCATTGGAATACATAGAAAGAATCTATGGCTGGCCTTCTGAATATCATCTTCTGGAGTCCAGCCTGCCTGCCTTAATCTTCCTCCCCCGTAAAGATGTCATTTAGTACAAGGATAAGGATGACAGGATTACCTAGGATCATTCTGGACTGGTTGTGATGATAGCCAGCAGTTTATTGCTATGTCCAGATCCATAATATCATGATTTCCTTAGATGGTTTTTGGTCTTCCTCATCCCCCTTCATATTGCATATACACCTCATGAGAAATGAGAATTTCCTTTTAAAGTTCTACTTAAGAAAAAAGAAAAAAGGAAAGAAAAATTTTAGGATTATTTCTAAAGATATCTAGTTTACTTCTCAGAATAAATCATCATGGCCCCTCAAAATATTTTTAAGTATTCTGCTTTTGGAATAGCTCACAGAACACTTGTGCTGAATGCATTTTTCAGGAACAACAGGGAATTGATGAAGAATTTACTATACATAAATTCCTCTGTGAAATGATGCCATATGTCTACTTGGTTAATGGCTGTAGGAACATAATTTGTCTAAGTGGAAAAACAAATGGGTATTTCCTTAGTCTCTCACCATTCCCTCTGTACACACCTACTCACACATGCTTGTAAGTGCATATACAGATATCAAATTTCTTTCTACTAGATAGCAGATTTTTATTACAAGTTTTCTTTCAAATTCAGCACATTTATCATTGCTATTTTTTCCTTGCCTTGCCTTTTAGTAATTCTAATTGATTTACTTTAAAAACATTAGAAGTCTGAAAGAAATAAAAAAGGAATATTGCCTCTGCTTTCACTCTAACAGTATTTCCATTGAGCACATGGGCTATGTAAAGATCGAATAGCATTAAGAGAAATGTAGTATAGTGAAGCCATATGTTCTCATTTGATATAGGACATTACTATGCTTTTGCTAGTCTTATTATTGTAATATGACAGATTCAAGCTGAATTCATAAGGTGGTCATTATCTAGCACATTCAAATACCTTCCACCCCCAAATTTTTTTACATTAACAGTAGCAAACACCATTTTGAAAACAGGATGACAATGTAATTCTGTACCTTTCTCGGAACTATTCAACAGAAGTTTGAATCAACAAGCAAACAGTCTGCTTCAGGTTCAGCAGGGCAGCTGAACCCATGATACTGTGTGTGCTCACGCAGAGGAACAGGCTCTCTGAATGGAAGTTAAAGCACCACCTGTACAATGGCAACTTTGTGTTGTGTTTTGCAAACTTCTCAGGATTTGAGATCTTTTTTATTACCAGTCTGTAGCTTGAGATAACCAAAATTGCTTGCTTTCTTCTAGAAACCTCTGCCAAACATAGTAGGGTTTTTTTAGTGCATTGCATTTCATTTTTATTTCTCAGAAGCCACAGAATTTCTTTGACGTTATCAGAGCACAGGGGTTTTCCCCAGCAGAGCAGCTGAACCTTTCCAATGTGTGCGTACAGTCTGTCCACTTACAGCTCTTGGATTAGACGCCAGTGCTGAAAATTAAGTTACCAGCACAACATGCTACAAAGCTGTAGCTATGGGTAGTGGTACAAAAGAACAACCTGGGCTTATAATTTCTTTTTTCTCCCCTCCCTCCCCTCCCCCCCCCAAACTGATGTTAATCATAGGTACAGTAAGTCGCTGTTGCTATGATACTAACAGATAGGAGGAATGAGATAGGTTGCTAAGTTAGATAATGCAAGTACAAGCCTTGAAATTAATCAGATGTACACTGTTGAGTACAGCTGTAAACACCTGGAATGTCTAGGGACAGAATGAGGCTGAGTATAATAGTGTTGACAGAGTGTTCATCATGAAAAATCATCATTCATTAATTTCATAACATTTCTGCCCTATCCTAAAAATAAGAAACTTCTCATAGTGTGATGGTTCCTATGCAATGGCTTTATAGAATTGCAAATAATATCAGATATTTTCATTTGTTTATAACATTATGTAGTAACTTTTCAAACTTCACAATTTCATTTCTCAATGACACATACATATAATTAAATACTTTGGTATTATTGGGACACAAAAATGCCAGAAAGTTTATTTTAAAATTGAAAAAAAAGAAAATTAAATCACTGTTCAAAGTATTTGGTTGTCAGTTATGTCTTTACAACTAGGTTAATTTTTTTTTCTTTCACCTCTGTGGTGAGAACTGTTCTGGCACTTCTGTTAAACATAATGACCATGTTAATAGTGTTTTATTCTGCCATTACATGCACAGTTTCTTTGGCTATGACTGTTCCTGGGGGTGCTAGGCCTCATTTTTGTTTTATAAGGCTTTCCCCAACAGACACTCCACCTTAAAATTTTTATGTGGTTGCTTTTGGCAAGTAGAATTTCAAACAGAGTAACATACTTTGGTAAGTTTATTTCTGAAGCTATTTCTGGAGATATAACAAAGTCACCAGAAGCTAGCTGGTGACTTTCTGGTGTTCTTATCTGGATATTAATTGCAGTGTTCCTTGGCAATTATATTGTGCTGTTACCTCTAGTCAAAAGATGATTAGTACATGGTTTTAACAATTTCTAGTCTACATATAATTTTTCAAAATTATACTGTAGTTGAAGCTCAAATTTTCCAGTAAAAGCTATAGATTCTCAAATGAGTCAGTCTACTGCTTGGTTGGAGCAGCTCTGGAAAAGCAGGTTTTCTAACATCATAACAACAAAGTACTAAGAAACTACTATGCTCACCAACCAGAGCATGTAAACAGTCACAGACCTAATACCTAATGACTGTGATTTGTAAGTTTTAAATGACCAAATTTTCTGCTAAAAAATTATGAAACCATAAATATAAGAAAGGGTATCTCAAAAAAATTTATATTTCGACAACTAATATCGGCAGTGTTACAGTCTTGAAACGTCATCGTTTAAAAGAAAAAAATGCATCACTTTCATAGCTTAAAATCTCACATTCACAAGCAAAATCCACTTTGTTGAGCATCAGCAATTCACAATGTGGTCTATGAGATTCAGGTCTTACATGATTTAGGCACTAGCTGATCTACAGATAAGTATTGCAGTAATTTAAGGTGAAGTAAAAATGCCGTGGTCTGCAAATAAAGGCTAAGCCCAAGATACCTATGCAATACACAATTTTTACATGTAGTATCATCTGCAAGTATGAGGAAATCTTATTTTGAAGAGGCTGTGCGCTAAAGTTCGGTGGTTAAGCCTAAATCCTTCCAAAAGCTGATGGACATAAATAAGGAAGGAACCAAATCTCTGCAGACTCAATACCTAAATCTTGTCTCAAAAATGCAAGCTCTCTTAACCTCGAGGGCAGGAATGGCAACTACAGGAAGGACAGTAGTTTAATAATTAACATTTCCGTATTCCATTCTTGGCAGATTGTGGATGAATACGTACACTTGTGAGAAAAAAAGAAAAGAGGAGAGAACACACTGATTTTTTCCTCCCTCCCATCAGAAAACAGTATATCACTAGAAAGTGTTTCCCCCCCACCCAGGATGTCTATATTATAAATGAAAAAAATCTCTTATTATTAATTTCCTTAAGAAATTTTTAAAAAATGCAGGATTTGTACAAATGTGATGTGGTGACAATAAACATGCAATTTGAATAGTTAAAAACTAGGTTCACTGTATCACCTGCAGTATTAGTTATCAATATAAAGAAAAACCCTCCCAAGCCCTCCCAAAACATAAAATGCCTAAGCAGACTAATAGAAATCAAGCAAAAAAGTAGCCCCCATAATCTGCTCATTTCTTTCAAATTAAGTTTCTTCTGTTTTAGAGTTTATTAAATGTAACATTGCTAAAAACAACACCTGTGAAGATAAAAATCCTATGCAATTTTTCCTACAAGATAATGGGATTTGGAAGTCATTGAGCAGTGGCATGAAGTGGAGTAGCCCAAATGCCCTCTGGAGGATCTGAAAAAGTGGCAGCAGAAGTCCATTTCACTGTGATGCCAACAGGCACAACTACACAGATGTAGCAGAGAGGGAATAGGTACAGTCCTAAATGCAACCCACAATTCCTTTTGACTGCCTTCCTCCTCCAAGTGTATTAAAAATGTAGTAGCAATGAAGGGCTTTCTGCTACTGATCTTCTGTATAAGGTGAATTTCACCCTTAAGGACTATTTTACTTCAAAACATATTAACAAATATAATGGAATTTCAAGTTATTTTGTTGGGGGCTTTCTGAGACTGGAGAAACCCCACATGTATGTGAATTTTCTATAATTTTCCATATATTTTTCATTCTTTCCTTTCTTGCAAATAAAGTGGAATTCAAGTGTTCTAATTACAGGCTATTATTATTTACACTGACACAGAAATAACTAAGCAGCCAGAAACTATGTTCAACAATATAAAAGCTTTGCTTCAAATTTTATAGAATATTTTTATTCATCTGAACGATAAAAGATCTTATTACTTGCTTGAAATTTACCATTTTAATCCACAAAGTTAATGGAGCTTTATATATCATCTATATTTCTATGCTTTATATGTTTTCACACAAAATCCCTAACATGTAAAACCATGTAAATGTTGGGCAAAAGTTAGGAACAGGTATCTATATTAACTCCTTCCTATGAAACAATTTTCCTAGGCAGTGAGATTACAAAATACAGTAAAGGTATAACAGTAGCACATCACCTTGTTATTGTCAATTCAAGGGCACACCTGGAGATTCAGATGGTTGGGAAAAAGTCCACAGCTGTGGTAAATGCTGTGTCCTATTACAATTTCATGACAAGCATAGTAGTAGTTTTACATACGAGTATACCCATTGCAGAACATGAAAACTTTATGATTCACTTAAGTACTAAAGATTGGAGGAACACACTATGCAGGAGGGAAGGGGGGGGGGGGGAAGAGAGAGATTCTGGAGCGGAGGTAATGTTCTTGTTTCTCACCAGAGTAAGAACCACAGTCCTTTTACGTCTGCAGCAAATCACTGACATGAGAGTAATTTAGCTTAATCCAGCTGGAACAGTAGAACAAACAAACAAAGCAAATCACGCTCTTCTCTGTGTTTTCCTAGTTCACTGAAGCAAGCATCACTGCCAGTAATAGCATTGTCTGAGGCTAGGAAGTCAAACTGAAGTGTTTAATGAGACACTAGGCATGTCTTGCAGTTCTATTAAAATGTAGGTACTGACCCAAGTTTCCTCTCAGTTCTGAGTGACGCACCCATTAGTGATGCTCACAGCATCCTTGATAGGGAGAGGAGGTGCTGGTCCTTTAATGTTTGTATCTGCAGGAGTATGGATCCGAGACAGAACAAAGAACTGGAGAATAACGCTATTTCTCATTCCTTTCTCTTCTCTGTGCAATGATATATTTTGTTCTGTCAAATCAAACCTCTCACCCAGACTGGGAGCAACAGCGATGCACCTTTGACACCGAGATTGGCAACTAACTCCATCATTCAGTAACGATGGAGAACACATCATGAGCCAGGAACGGATGCATTTCGGCCAACCGTAGGTAAGCAATTGTTAATTATCTGGGAACTTCATTTAAGTTTCTAGCTGTTAGTTAGGAGCTAGGTGTGACCCTAATTTACACATCAGAGGGATGCGTAACAGAACATGTGCGAACCCTACACAATTTATGCCGCACAGGTAGTCAAATGCCTGGCCTATAGGGTAGCTGTTGGTGACTGGGAATCCTCAAGCACTTGACCCGCAGGCTCCTTCCTGATGCGTTCAGATGATTTGAAAGATATTAGCTTGTGCTTTACTAGTAACTTTCATTGCAGAGTGAGCATGAGTTCTGGTTTTCTTCAGTTAAGCTACTTGTCAGTCTTTTAATCTTGTTCTTAGTGTATGAATAAACATTTTTCGTAGCAATCTAACTGCAGAACATGCATGCACACCCTTCTGCTTCACCTGCTAACAGAAAAAGCAACACCTGCTTATTTTATTCATGCATATTTCACTAGAAACCTTCTCAGCATTAGATTAATGGGCAGGACAGACACCTATCAGTATGACCAAAGTTTGGTCCTAAGTTGCCAAATTTACATACTCCTGTCATCCTGTGGCAGTTGCCCATCAAGTCTGCCTATTCTATAGAGCATCCTGTTTATAAACTAAGTAGAAGTCTTAGAACTCCTGATGTCTGCTAAATACGAATTTCAGCCACTTCACAATCAGAAAGAACAAGATTAGCGGGCTGGATTTCAACATAAACCTGGTAATTTTGTCTCAGTGTATTATTAGTGTGTCATAATTTCCTGTTACGAGTGATGGGAAGAGATGGAAAAATCACTGAAGTCTATGATACATGCTATATGAGATCAGTTTTGAGAAAAAAATAAAAACAAAACAAAACACCAAACTATCTCTATTTTATCATCATTTGAAGGAATGAAAGCCTACGCTAAAACCCATAAGACCTCCAGAATTCACCTGATTTATTTTTTTTAATTTTTTTTATTTTTTTTAATCCTTTCAGTCTTATTTATAGAAAGGATTTTTAGAAGTGCATTATGGCATGGCTACATTATACAATAAGTTTTTCTTGGTATATTTACTAAGCTCACATTCAATAAGAAAGTGATAGCCAGTACTTCATCTGCTAGAAGACTATTTTACAGTAGCAAGGATTTAATTTGGCTACAGTAAATCTTTTCCATCTAACTCTGGTTATTTTTAACCAATTTCTGCTCCTATTTTGGTTCAGGGTCAGGATGCTAGTAAAAACCTGAGACTGGTTGAAGCCTCTGCCATTGCATTGAATGGAAGTGATATATCACAGTGGCCAGTGAGAGCCACAGCTGGTGGGAGAGGACGGTGCTTCCACCATACTCCTGTCATGCCTGACCAGCAGCATTCGGGCGCTACAGGAGGGCTCTCAGTCACCAGACAGTTCCTGGGGCAATTCCTAGTGTTGGGCACCAGGGAAAGGAAAGGGCAAGGACTTCTGCACTCAAAAATCCTGGGCTAACACTGACCTGAATTAGCCTGTACAGTGAAGAGGACACCATAAATTAATGAAAATTAAAATATTAACATTACTTTTGTCAGCACACTGACATGACAATTCTTGAGAGAACTCACTCATTTTGTTCATTATTGCTTTGAAAAGGCTGTTGAGAAAGTTCAGCAAAACCCCAAAATACTTATTACAAAATATTCTATTTGATAGGCATTTCCTCATATACAAATGAAGCCAGTAAATCAGATTGTCCTCCTGATTACTAAACATTTCAGCTTCAAAATCCTCTGTTTACATACAACTTACAGTTCAGGTATGTTAGAGTAAGGTAAAACACTACTATCTGTAAAATTTCGCTGACATTTCTTAATATTTACATCTTACTATTCAAGTTGGATTTGGCCCCTATCTGTAAGATGACATGCAAAAGACCCCCCCAAATTCCCCAGTTCCCTAGGACTACATTGATTCTTTCGGACAGTGACTATCCAGGAGAGCAATGTGTTACAGAAAAACACACAAACAGAAGGGCTGAAAAATGAAGATTTGAAATCTTTCTAACCCTAGCATTAAAAAAAAACCCAAACAACAACAACAACAACAAAAAAACCACACCACGAAAAGTGAGGGGCTGCAAATAAGACTTATTGGAAAACTGCCAAAGCTTTGTACAGCTGCACTGCCAGGTGGGGCATTATGTTGTGTGACAGGGAAAACTGTCAATCTAACACTTAATACTATTGTTTTCCCCCAACATGAAGTGAAATTTTGGAAGGGTTAAAAGGTAAGCTCACAGTAATTAATCTGTGTATCAGGAAAAGCTTTAGCTGGAAGATTTGTTAGTGACTGGTAAAAACACTTTCTTGGAGTCTGTAAAAAAACCAAGCAACTACCTAATTCCTGAAGGATTGATGAGGATGGATAATGGATGTGTTTTTCTTTCACATTCTCTTGGCAAACACAAAGTAATTTTGGGAGCTGTTGCAAGAAGTGCATGAAAAATTAGTTTGAAATATATTTAAATAATAAACTAGCAATTTTACATTTGTTATGAAAGTGATCAATATAACAAGGTTTATTTTACTGAACTTTCCTCTAGTTGGGTTTTTAATATTTGAGTGTAGAAAACACTGAAAGCACAAAATCACCATTTTAAATGTAGTTTTGAATTAAAGCTCTTCATAGTAGTAAGAAACTTTCCATATTAACAAGCCTTTCCATACACAAGAAATACTGAAGAACTCATTTGATATCTTAACATTAAATCAAAACATTGATTCACGTTGCTCCACATCTTAGATTCCAAATTTTTTTCAAATAAGTGTATTTTAGACATGCGTTGTTCCCCCGCCAAAAAAAGAGTTTCTGAGTATAGAAGTGCTTCATTTTTAGTATTATTTGAGTAGACAAGTTATGAACTAATTTCATTATTCTAGCAAGCATCATGGAAGAAATTAAAATTATTAGATGCTATTATATTGTTTCATTTTTGTGAGACTGAGGTTTATAACTGCTAATGCACAGATCACCTGACTGTCTTTTCTTATTTAAATGGGGATTTTGTCAGGATTTAAGGCAAATACAAATTATGCAGAAAACCTATTGTGGTCAATGGTGCGACTGTTTTCTTATTTAAAATCAGAAGTAACAAGGAAACAAAGTTGAAGGTTAGGATCTGTTAATGTGGTTCTTAGATCACCTGGAGCTAGTTTCGTCTTACTCAAAAAGCTATATTGCTTACAGAAAAGCATTGCATTCATTTCTAAAATTTATCACATTCAGACAACCCCCCCCCCCATGTTTCCTAATTACTAAAGGAGGAGCATTCATCTAGTAATGTAAGTTAAAACATAGATATGGTTTCAGATATGTTTGTCCAAGGAACCATCACTTGACATTCAGATGCAAGGCAGGAAAAGAACGGAAAAACGCAGCAGCAGCTGCCCCGCCACAGTGGTATCTTGCATTGGTATTCTGAAGGGAAGCATTCCTGACACAACATTACAGGAACTATCATAGTTACAGGCCAAGGGAGTAAATTAAAAACAGTATGATAGCTGTCTTCACATTTTTAAAAGCCAAGCAACACGGTACACGAGATTGGGTTCTGTTTTGGCAACACATTTTTACAAGCCTGATGCTGCAATTAAACCGAGTAGTCCTCGTGCCTTTGGTACTCAAGGGGCGCAGCACAAACCGTAAGTACAGCTTCGTCTCTGAAGCTTTCCAATTGCAACAGGAGCCCATGAAGTTTATCCATATGATAAAAAGGTTTTGCAGAAGGGTTTAAAGGCTAGCTCCACGATAGCTCTTCCATTTTTTTTCCTCTCATAATGACTGGTTTCCCTAAAACTAGATTAGCTCTCTTATCTAAAAGGATGAAATATGGCTACCATATCTAAAAGTCTCTTGGTATGAAGAATGAGATCTAATAATATACTCTAAGAAAAAGAAGCTTCATAAGCAAGTAGACCTGGATACTGTAAATATGGTGTAAATATGATGCAATTACATTGTAGAGACATGTGAATTTAAAAGTGTGCTGTTCTTTTTTTCCAGTGCATACTCTTAAAGCTTTATCAGTTGCATACTACTAAGAGAATAATTATTTTTTTCTTATTTTGGTAATCAGAGAAAAATGCAGATAATTATACAAATATCAGATAAACATGAAATCAGTAGACAGCCAATATGCCTTGACTGTATATCTGCAATAAGACACTACAGCTTTTTCTCTGTTCCTTGTAATTAATGTGTTGTGTCTGTGCTCAGCTCCATGAAAATAAAATTATAATCCAAATTCTTCCCTGTGTACTTCCTTGTGCTTTAGTAGAAAATGAAATACTTTGTCAGGGAAACTAGTAAGGAATACAATGAGAAAAAGTATGCATTCAACATACTGTCATTTAATATTTTGTAGCAAAATGTAAAAGTTGAAGTGAAAGCCTCCCCACCATTTTTAGTCTCAAATCAGCCTCACGTGACTTACACATAGATGAAACTTCTAGGGGTTTTGCTCTGATTAAGGACAGCAGTTTGTTACGTGTTCAAAAGGAATAACTTCCTGCTATCATACAAAATAGGAACTGTAACCTGAAAATAGAAATAGTAAGTTTCATAGCAAAGAAAGTGTAAAGCTTGATAATTTTAAAATAAATTATCAAGTGATCTGTAAGAAGATGCAGAATGGACAGTTAAGGTAAAACTTCTGATTCCTCATGAAAGACAATTATCTCTTTGGATGAAAAACATTTGGTTACTTTATGATCCCAGTATACAGCAATGTGAGAGAAGACTACCTGCCATTGTTCCCAAGGGATGTATTTAGAAGTCCCTTATGAATACAGATAGAAAATACTTTGTTTTCCTCCCTACAGTCTATCACAGAATTCAACCGGTATGAAAGGAGAAGCAGAAGAGCATAAAAAGAAAACTAAGAGACACACACCCACCCCCCTAATTAAGATAAAATTTTGAGATACATATACATAAAGGAGTGGGAACACTTTAACGATATGGACTAAATTTGAATTACAACCCTTGAAATTAATCAAACATAAAAGAACTCCGATAAGAAAAGGATTGTACAAATTCCTTGTGTACTTGTGCCACCTACTGGATATTGCCAAAAGACGACAGAAATTGGAAATTACTAGCACATTGTTTGCTGGCAGAATTCCAGCAGAAATCAGTCTCTACATACTCCCTGATCAATTAAAAACTGATACGTAATAATACAGCTGGGTGTTCAAGTCCCCTGAAACTGCTACATCCACAAGCATAGCTCTTCCTCTGCTTCAAGACTTGCAAGAAAACATACCAAGCTGCCTTGAACAATTTCTCTGTTCCACTTGGGTCAGATTCTTGCAAAGAGTTTTGCTGAAATTAGTAAACTGAAGAATCCAACTTGTGTTGGGTGTATGCAAAGAATCCCCCACATCTGCAGAGCAGAAGTAGTAAGATTTAAGATGCTTAGTGTCTCTTTTTGTAGTTAAAATACATGAATGAAAGTTCATTGCCAAGTCCCTCGTCTGGAGAAACACCCTCTGGTTAAAGTAGGGCCTGGATGTTTCCTCAGAAGCATTACAAAAAGTTTATCACAGAGACAGCTGCCAAAAGACTTACTTTGAAAAAAAAAAAAATTAAAATTAAAAAATTGAGCTTTATCACAGAGATTTAGAAGACTGCAGTCAAACAGTAAGACATGTGCACTCTGGGTCACATGCACTGGGCTGTGCATGTTCCCATTCACTTCATTCAGCCCTGAAATCTACATCAGCAACCAATAAAGAACTCTTACCTGCTCAAAAAAAAAAAAAAAAAAAAATATTCTTTCTCCTGAATTGTTCTTTCTACAGGATTAAGCTAACAATTGCAATACCCAGAAGGAATCACAAGGAAGATGCAGCTGAGCAGAGAGAAGCACTGTAAATGACCATCTGACCCATCTCTAGATTCAGAGGAACATCGCAAAATTATGTCCAAGCTAACTGTGTTTGCCTGCCTTGGAAATCTTGAAGTAAATTCTATCCTCAAAAAATTTAGCAGAAGCCACTTGGCTCGTTAACATTAGAGGATCTGCTAACTGACCTGGCCCTGCCCAAACAGAGCCCCTATGGCCTCTGGAAGGAGACAAGATCACCCACATATGGAACTGACCGGGTTGCTAATGGGTTGCTCCTCCCTCTGGAAAAGGCAAACACATTAATGGGATTGCTTTCACTACATGGCCTGGGAGCACTTGGTGCATAATGCAGGAGGATGAGGAAATCTGCTGTGTACCTTAAGGAGATTTAACCTTAGGGGAAAATAACCCTTGCGTGAGTTGTATGTTCTAGGATCTACTACAGGAGGAACCACCTGAACCAAGGGAGGATGAGTCTCACAGGAAAAACTGGGCAAGAGCAGCAGCGACCCAGCCTGACAGCCTGAGCTGGCTTTGACACTCAACAACTCAATACATATGCTGCTTCTCCTGTCTTGAACACTACAGTTAAGCAAGACTAAAAACATAGAGACACAGAAGTTCAGAAAAACATGGAAGTAAAAAAAAAAAACAACAGGAAGGAATGCCGAGAACTCCATACTTGTATTGCCTGTAACAATGAGAACACAATTCATTATTCCAGAAGACTTTGACCTCCATGTCCAACAAATAGGCAGAAGTGTCACACTGCACTTAAATGTAAAACTTTATGCTCCTCTGCCATAGTCTAATCTTAAGATGCTATTCTAATGTCATAGAAATAGAAGTATCTGAAAGATTTTAATGATAAAGTACCTCAATGTAAATTTATACTACCATTCTGGGAAGTTTTCTGAATATCAGTGGGATCTGAACATCAACCTCCATTTGTTCCAACTATTCTTGCCCCAAAGTAGACTCCCTCCTTAAAATTGAATTCATACCCCTCCCCTGCAATTAAGAAAAATCAGACTTTTTTTAAAGCCTGGAAAACAGCAAGGTACTGTATGGTTTTCAGAAAGCAAATGAAATGTTTTTGAGGGTCTTTTTGTACAATTGAATGATATTTTCATAAAATTAGCTCCTTGTTAAACTCAAGTACATTGTGCAAATTTGTCTGTTACCAAAACATGGGGCCGTATACTAGCTGTATAATGCTTTAAATAGTCATGATCCTACAGATTTTTAGCATTCATCTAAACTAAACATTGCATTAATTAACTCGAAAGTTGTGATGATACAGAAGGAATTGTTTAAAATAAAAATTTTCTATCACTAAACCCTAAAATAAGAATAATCCATGGCTGCAGTTCCCCAAGGGTGGACAGCTGTAATACGTATACCACACAGTAACAGCCTGAGGCTCGCCAAGCATGGTTTGAACTTCATGCCTTTGTACACTTTCCTGTTAGCGTACAATACTGGCTTTAGCATAGTCTTGGAATGTTTTTCCTTTCCTAAACTGAATTTGGCAAATTAAGATTGAAAAATTGGACAGAGTAGAAGACATTAGCTCATCTCAGAATTTAACACCACCAAGCCTTTAATGTTCTGTTCTGCAAGATCTTACCGTTCACAATGTAACCAAGTCTACATATGCATCCAATTGGTGGTACTCCTCTAAAGCCATATTGCTGTGCTGGTTCAGTTCTGCTCCTGACAATATTTGTCAGCAGTTCCTTAGGTAACTTGTTTAGGAACATCCTGAAGGGTGGGATTTCCATAGTAGTGAGACCCAGTTAACTTTCCGGTTACCATTCATGTGCTCATGAAGGAAAAATAATTACTTGCAAGAGAAGTACTTTACCTAGCAAGGGAATATAGTTTCAAGTCTTTGAAACTTAAGAAACTCCCATGCTGTCACTGCCTAAGGTCTTAATCAGCCCTGGATAGCTTGACATTCAGGCCTTCAATTATATGTACACCTATATAGTTAATTTATTACAACGTCTCCATGCAATAAACACAGTCAGGACATCTGAGCATGCAAGTACTTCAGTATAACTCTAGCTAGCCATCTAGAAAGCAGAAACACAAAAACTTAACGCATAATGGAATTTTGCACAAATTAAATCTCCAATTACGCACTCATTTTTCTCATGCAATCACATGCCTGACTGGATTTCCAAGTTCTTATCTTCTCTGCATGCATTTTTGCAAATATCTCTAAACATTACAAACAACATGCAGCAGCAGCAGCAGAACTTTAAAGCTTATTTAATACCATCACATTTCACCAGGTTTTATTCAGTCTACTGGATTTGGAGCTGAGCTAAGCATTAAGAACCTGCATCTGAAGGTTTATGTAGTTAACCTCAAAAAACCATAAACCATACCATCTATATCAATAAAAAATAATTGCATCTTGGTTTTGGGTGGGGTGGGCAGGGGTGTCTTTTTTTTTTTTTTTGCTTTCCTGTAGTAACTCTTATATTAAGAACTACGAGCAAAGTATGCCTGTTCCTACCTTGGATTTCTGACCTTCAGCAGACCTGTTAATTTTAAGCAGCACTTAGTATGTGAGTATGGGGATAGGATACTTCTTGGAAAGAAAGTTTGGCTTTAGTGCTAGTCACTGGAGAGTCACCAGTTTGCATGTGGTATCCCAGGTCTTTGTCTCACTGGCTGGGTCAGTTTGTTTATAGAATCTCTCATTTTTGCTTTGTGATGTTGCAATGGCAGTAGCAAAATCAGACCGTTCATATGGACAGTAGCATTTATGTTACGTGACCACACTAACTAGCTTTGCTTATAGCAATGCCCCTAGATAAGAAGTAGGTTACTCTCCTATGGCCCAGCTGTACTGATGCTCAATGGCAGTGTTGCAACTGGCAAAGAAAGCGCTAGGGCAGCTGGAGGTCCCCTGCACAGCTCCATCCTCACTGCCTTTCCAACACTGCCTTCCACTGAACCAACTTAGGAAAGACCTAAAACCTTACTAATGGAATGGCATAAGTTGTCCTAGGGACCACATCTGTTTGTCTCAAAAACACGAGATGCACAGTATCTAAATGCTTCTCAGGCTGCAAGCCTAACAACTTGTAAATATATTTTTCCTTCTTCCAACATGCAGGTAGCATATATGAAAATTCAGAACCAAACCAGAAATTTTAATGCAGACATACTAGAAAATCTTGCCAGTTACCACGTTCTCTTCTGAAGGAAAGGACTGAACTCTGATCATGGCCTAAAATTATAACTTTATTTTCACAGGACACGCAGGATTTTGCAATGAAACTATTGTTAAAACATGTTTTATCTTGAGTATTTATATTGTGTACCATGGTTTCAGCAAGTTACAACACAGACACTCAATCTACAGTGAAAAGATGATGACAGGCCATAAACCACCAGAAGATAGTCTATACTTACTGTTAAAATTGAGCACAACACAAAAACACGCACATGTATTTTCACACATTTGCCAGAGATTTGCCAATACCTGCCAGCAGACATAATTAGACCCTGTTTCCAAGTGCTCTTAATATATTTATAAAATGGAGGATGTACTTATATCAGTAAAATTAGTTTTGTTGAACGAAATACTTAGTGTCCTATGAGGCCAAAGCATTTATGATTTTGTTTCAGGAAAAAAAAAAAAAATTCAAAAAAGGTGGTCTATCTAATAAACACTTACAGAAATGTTAACCTAAACACTTTCTCCTGTAACAGTATTACCTGATGTTCCCTTCAGCATTTCATCTTGTCCAAAAGTGCATTAGTGTGGGATACAACTGCACACTTCCTACACAAGAGACTTGCCAGAAAGGGTAAGCTACGCCAAATCACTTTATATTATAACAATGTTTCCTTTAACTGATATAAAACACTTCAGGAACTTCTGGGAATGATGACGAACTTCTTTGTCTGTTGTCTTTTTTTACATGTTGTGAAGGATAGTACGTTTCTTTCTGGCTGTTCATATTCTAGTGCACATTCAGTTTTGTTTGAAAGGAGGCATGTGCACATCAAGACCTGCTGAGCTTGTGTGTTGTGTTAGGAAGGACCCACTGGATGGGTGGAGAGATGGCCTTGAAAGCAAGTGAGGATGCTCAGCTGGGAAAGCTTTCTGGAGTGCAAGACAAGACAGGCAGGAACAGCAACACAGCACAGAAGAACTGGAAATCACTTGGAGGGCAAGGCCATGGGGAAAAAAAAACTGTTCTACAAGGGCAGAATGAGCAGGGAGACATTGATTCCAGTTCCTTTGATTTCCAGCTGTCACAAGTTGAATTTTAATTTCTTTGAAAAGCTACACCTTGCTCTAGTTGGTGTTTTATTAAATCTCAGTTGGAAACCTTTCAGTATTTTCAGTGCATTAATTTTAAAGAAAAGGTGCAGGCAGATATACTCCAAGACTCTGACCAATTTGGATCCTGTCAAAAATATGTATGTAGAGTAGCAGTTAACATTTGATAAGAGTCATGGCCACAGAAAAGTGAACTTTTCATTTGTATCCTACAACTGCACGGCACAATCCAACTCCACAGATACTGCTACTAATGCAGGAGTTACAAGGTAAATTCACCTGATCTGCATCAGTATTAAAAAAAGACATCTAAAGCTGACACAGTATTACTTATAAAAAGGAATATATAAAACAGTAGTATTCATTGCTAATAAAAAAGGAAATACTTAGGGATATTTTGACAGGTAGGTTTGTTTTCAGTATTTTAATACAATTGAAGTCCTAAGATGAAAGAAAATACACAATGTAGAAAGCTAATCATTTCCAAGTATGAAGATGTTTCACCCACTAGTTATATAAAAGGGATAGCAGTAGTATAAGCTTCCGCAGATAGCACAGGAAGGAAATTCCAAATCAGGAATGTTGTACAGCCTGCTTGTTCAGAGACCATGTTTTTAAGAAAGCGGAAGAGCGAAAGCTTTTTCTTCTCAGACTGTCTTTACAGTTCTGCACCACAGAACATATTTTCAAACTTTTCTCCTCAACTGCAGACATTAGAAGAATGCTCTTTTTTTCATGAAACCTAAGATTCATCTCTTCTTTTATTTCAGAAGCCAGGGTTTTAGAAAAACAGCTAAATTTACAGTGTATGGCAAACCTCACAATTAAAATCATCAGGTGTGATGACCTCTGCAATACCCAAGACCCAAACAAGCTACTTTTAAGAAAAAAAAAGTGTAAAACACCTCTCTTCATATCCTACTTCCAGATTTTCAACAGACTACCACCAACAGGACTAAAGAGAAGAGTTTCAATTTGAAGAATAAACGTGGAGGGAGGGGAAGAGAAAGCTGTTTCCTTCTTTGAATCACCTTTTCAGAGTTCTTCTAAATCAAGTGTTTAGACTAGCTAAAACTGCATGTGAGAGTCAGAAAGAGCTGGTTCAAGTTTAAAGTAAAAAGCCTTAGAAATTTCATAATTGTAAAAACTCTTTTCAAACTCCTAATTAAGATGTTATGCAATGATTTGAGAATTCATTTTCACTCTTCTAACATTAGTAAGACATGCAAAGTTTTTATCTCATAAATAAGAGCCAACATTGGCCCTAAATATGAAAGCTTGGTTTTGTAAGGCCAGCCCCAAATAATTAGTTTCAACAAACATACTCTCTGTCAGCAAGTAGGACAAAGAAGTGCTTAACAACAACATAAGCTTTTAAAGACTAGGGAATATATACACAACTTGTGAGTGCCACAGGCATTATCATCTCACAGTCCTTCCAGACTTTTTTTAATGCTTTTCCTTTCACATGGATGCTTAGACCCAGACATTTTCAAAAGGGATCATTCAGAAACCTTTCAAAAGATTGAAATGTCATGCCTCCATTATAAAAATAACCCCTCACAGACCCTCAGACTAAGGAGTAAGTGGCTCTCACCACCAGCATCAAACATTTCCCAGGTGCTGATGATGTGCTGCAGTGCCTCACCACCACTCTGCTCCAAGAAGCCTGAGACTCTCAATGTCAGGGCAGAGGGACATGGGAAGAGCAGGCGTAAAACCAAGGAACAGGGAGGGGTAGGTGCTAGTGAGTTCTTGTGTAACCATTTTAAAGGTAGTATTAATGAGGCTTTTCTGCATTATTTTTGGACTACAAGTATTATTATTGCAAATAGACTAATAATAATTGGGTTTTGTATGTAGATTTGATTACAATTACAATTGCAATTAAGCTAGTAGTAAAAATTCTTGGCTCTAAGTCTATGTGTGGTGTATTCCCTATTGTACATAATATTTTGAACACAAGGGTGAGACACCCACTGCCTTTCACTGTCCTGCACAAAAGGGCTGTGAGCTCTTAAGCAAGTCAAACACCAGTTCCACTATGGCACTTCTAAGGATCAGAGTAGAAGAACTGTGAAAGAATGTTTCAATTCTCAGATTTTGATGTTTAACGTTTTTACACTTGTACCTACAGACTGTCAATAAACAACTTGAAGAAAGTTTTGTTAATATAATCCATAGCTCCTAAGATCAGGCATTGTGACTAACAATAAATAAGCTTGATCTTCACATTGGCAGAATTTAACATTTCAATTTCCTTTCCGCTACTGCGAATTAAACACTATGAATGTGGAAGACTGGAATTGTCACTCCTCTCAGGGGGGTTGCTGGCTGGTAGATCATTGCTGAGGTCAGTTAATATTGAGCTAGACAAATTATTGGCTTCAGTTCTAATGAGAATCCCACTGTTGAATACTGTGTTACTGTTTCTGGGTTCATAGCTCTAATAATGAACTTTATAATAAGTTTTCCATATCATGGTTGACTAGCTGCCTTGTGAACTCAGTAATTTATCGATTTTCTACCAACTATGGTGCAGGAAACACTGTATTAAATGAATAGCATATTGTTCTGCTGTTCATATTCTTCAACTACAGTATACTTTCTTTTTGTTTAGTGGCAAATTACATCACAGATTAAAACATGGAAGTGAGAAAAAATAGTAAAATATAAACCAGTACAAATTAGAGAATAAAATTTCAATAATATATCCAAGAAATATAAAGCTAATTACATCATTCATCCAATAGTTAAGTGAGTTTATAAATGAACTACAGATGTGTCTTCTGAGGAGGGAGACAAATGGCTACAGAACTGAATGATAAAGTATGGGGGATCAAAAGGTTTGAGGAACACTGGGAAAAGATCACATTTACTTCGAAGCATCAAACCAAATACAGCCTAGGCAAGTGGTTACAGACAATCATTACTTGAGAGGACTAGCTGGGGGTCACATGAATGAATGAGATACTCTAAGTTTTCAGTGTTTTCTGCCTGTATGACAATGCTAATCATCATATACCAGAAAGGCCAGGTATTATTTAAGAACAGTCTGTGTTATGGCATATAAAGAGCTATTCTGTCTGGATTATATTCATGGCACTATTTTGTCATAAACTTAAGGAGCTCAAGTCTTTCTTAACAGTGTTGCATTATCTGGCAGTTACTGACTAATGTAAGACCCACAGAGGTCAATCTCAAATATTTCTTCTGAAATTCCCCAATTCCAGCTGATGTTGCATGAAGAGAGGGTAGGAATGATCTGTCACAACTTTCTAGATTTTTTTTTCCCTTTGTTTACTGACAAAGCACTATAAAGTTGCTGAAGACCTAACAGGTAGCTATTTTGTAAAAAAATTCATTTGAATTTATCAAAATCAAGAAGTAGGCAAGTGAAGTCAATTTTTTTCCCATGCAAAGTTAAAATTACAGAAATATCCGGAACATTTAGCAGCATTGCTGGTCTCCTCTAACATTAATCAATGTTCTGTTATTTCTGAGGAATTCACGAGTTCTGACAAGATTGATGACTTACAGAGGAAGTTTAAGTTCACGCCTGCTTGCGAACAAGAGAAGGGATCCATCTCCTCTGCATTCATAGAAACTGCCAACTGCAACTATGTTTTCCTCGTTATTTCCAGACAGGCAGACCTCCTACTCCACCTTGCAGTAAGTCAGACTTCCAGTTCACATGTATTCATATGCAGAAGTTAAGCAGAAGAGATGTTGGTTTTGTACAAAGATGCTTGCTATTACAACCATTCAATATAAAAAGTTAGAAGAAATTTAAAATTGCTTGGTTCCATGAGAGCCTGAGTGTCTCCCTGAGCCTAAGCACAGGCTACTCCAGCTAGCTGGACTGAAAACTGGATGAAACTCAGGCAAAGGAGGCTACAACTCATACTTTCTGGAACAAAAGAGAACAAATGCAATGTTGAGGCATGTGAGCAGGTAACTGGGCCCTGAAGTGAGGTTGAGGTAACTGAGGAGGGCAAGAAAAACTCCTGAACATCACATGAGAATCTGCTGGACACAAGAGAGACCATAGTAAGAAATTAATAAAAAAAAAATTACACGTAGCATCATGAGAAACAGCTGGGTTTCACAAACGGTTCAAGGGGAACCGGTTATGGGAGAAACAGACACACTTCATGCACAGCTGAACAGGAAGCATTGGAAATCTTTTTGGGAGCAGAGTGTTGCTAAACCAACAGAACTTTGGTGAACACCTCAAGACTATGATGAGTCTGAGATTACTTCAGGTAGCACCAGAAATATCAAAATGAGGAATGGATGTAGAAACACTGGCCTCAAAGGGAAAAAAGAAATAAGGAACGGGTTGTTTATATGCAAGGAGACAAGGATGAAAAAGGGAGGGATAAAGGTGGATCAGAATTAGCATGAACAGCAAAGAAGAGAGAAAGGGGAATGAAAGCACCTGGTTATATGCAAGCAGGTGCAAGTCCGGTGCCTGAATATGGCAGTTCATCCTATCTTCTTATTAAACTCTATTCCGAACTGTCTTTCTTCATGAGTGTGTTGTCTACTCTGTGTGTGCACATGCATGTGAGACACTAGCAAATGTCAAGCTTGACTATCCAGCAAGGAAATGAAGACTGGAAAGATTATAGGTCTGTGACTGGATATGGGTGTGAACACAGGTCAAAGAAGAGCTACCAGAGAGACCTCCCCGTGTGAGTTTGAGCCTGTTTAGCCAGTGAGTAAGAACAGGACTGGGCCATGTAAAGCTCATGCTAATGTGAGTGCTATTTGTCAGTATGTGGTGCCTGAACAGCTAGAGGTGATGTCCTCCTGTGCATATTCATCTTATGGCCAGCCATGCTCACTGTGTGTGTGTGCGGGGGTATATAAACTAGCATACTGGGAATAACAGGAACGGAAAAAGCGGCAGCCTACTATTTAGCAGGGATGGGATGACCCCCCTGGCTCTAGCAGAGTGGGAAGGAGAACTCCCATCAGTCCCGAAGTTCCCTGGTCTTCTCTTAACATGCATAAGCAGTGAAACACAATTCTGAGCTGTATGTGGTATTCATTCTCTCCTACCAATTTATGCTCACATCATAATCTACGGTATTTACTTTCACTTAAATACTTTTTGCATTTGGCTGTCTCATAGATGCATAACTTGCCCTGTTCAATATTTATTGTTTACCAAACAGACAACAAAAACACCAGAGAGAACAGTTATTGAGGCTCTTCATAAAGCAAGGACTTGATTTTTTTTTCTTTAAATTGATTATCCAGCTCTTAAAGTGATTATAATAAGTTTGCCTTTTATAGATTATTGACCTGATTTACTTTTGTTTCATTGATACCCCATTATCATATATCACGGTAATGTAATTGCTGATCACACACGCTTCACACAGAACCCTGCCACCTCTAGTCTGCAGGTGCACAAATGGCTGCAGGCAGCCCTGCAAATGCTTTTTCACTTATGAGTAACAGCTGCTGAGAAGTGTGGTAAACTGAAAGACCGAGTTACTGACCTGGGCAACACACCACACTCCCAAGAACACCTATACAAACGCTCCAGCTTCAGGTACCTGCAAGAAATCCTTTTTATCCTGTCTGCCACAGCTCCAACTGGTGATACCCATGGCAAAGGGAACTCACATCACCTTTCACGGACTTGATTCTAGCATTTCAGCCATTAAACTAATGACTCACACTAGTATGTACTATAATTTTGGCAGCTTTAAAACAAAATGTATCTATTCTGTTTCAAATAGTCTTCTCAATTGTGGACCATGTCCACAATTTCTATTAAAAGAAAGCCAATGTTTTAACAGTCCAGTAATGAATTGGTTTTTCCAGAGTGATACTAAGTTTTCAGCGTTCTTCTGTTTTCTGAGAACTTGAATTTCAAGTTAATTTAGAATTGTTTCCCTACACAGTTTTTGATCATCACAGTTATGCCTTCAAGAACTATATACAGGCTTTTATATCTCTGCTCATTTCCTTAAATAATATAGCAACAAAAACATCAATAGGGAAATTAAGTTCTCCACCCCCCCCACCCCCCCCCAAGAACAAAGATGCAACATGTAATTTTTAATTAAAAATTTGGACTGCTTTCTAACTGCTATTTTTACACTGAACAAAATAAAAGAATTGGTCCTGCATTTCATGTGTAGAAAATGGATTTGTTAGAGAATAATGGCAATAGGCATTAAAGAATAGTATTACTGAACAATATTTGTGCATGACCCATTTCTGGCTGTAATAGGCATTTGGTTTTGTAGTTGTGGCATGGGAGACTTTAACTAGTTACATATTAGGTTAAAAAAAAAAAAAGATTTAAATCTACCAATGAATATAAGTTGTAAATAAAGAGAGCTGTAGTAAAAGAACACAGGAATTAGCAAAAAGATATCTAGTAATAGCTTTTGACATTTGCAAAGCATAGGAACTTAGAGTATTCTTCATCAACATGCTCCATCCCTCATATCCACATTCATCCAACTTGTATAAGAAAAGAACATACAAAACTGCAGACACATCTGCGAACTTTTCAGTTGTTTGAATCAACCTCATCCTTACACTACAAATCGCACTGCCAAAACCCACATAAATAATAACAATTAGAGTAATATTCTGTAACCTCAGCCTCCCCCCTCACCTTTAGTGAACAGCACTATACTACGTAGAAAAGTGACAGGGTACTCTACATCCCCATTACACAGATTAAGTAGCAAACTGAAAGCCTTTTAACACAGTCTAAGTGAATTTACTTCTCCAGTTCCTGGTTATAATTTCCACTAATTTTTTATTATTATTTTTGCAGTTTTGCGTGAAGGAATCCTATTAATCTTACTCTTATCTCATGCACCTAAAGAATCAAAATATTGGATGTACTAGCTTATTTATCTGCCATACAGAAGATGAAATACAGACTCATTTCTGAAATGCAAAAGCTATTTGCTACCTGCTGCAAATGGAAATTCACCAGGACCAAAATTACTGCTAAAGCATTATAAATATGATATTATAAATAATCACATTTTATTAAAAAATAGTAACAGGGAATGATTCAGTTGATAAATCTCGTCCCTAAGTCAAGATATAGGAAGTATTTATCAGTCTTTGATAGCAGAAATTACAACAGATGGTGCCCCTGTTTACAATTGTTTTGTTGCACTTTCCTTTCCTTAGAAGAAAATTATTGACAATTTATTAATTAAAAATATATTTTGATATAGTGTATGCCTATTTTATGTCACAAGCCTACTTCTAAAAGAATTGTCTAGAAGAGAATTCTAATTCATCATTTTGATCCTATGAATGCTACTAGTGGGGAGAAGGGAAAAAAAAACCAAAACCACAACTACAGAATATGAGCAAAAAGTCAAAAATGATGAAGCAATTTTAAGATGTCTCAAGTTCGGCATCAAAATACACCCAGCATGGAAGGAACAAATACTCAGTATCATTTAATTTTAGTAGCCCAATAAATATTTAAAATCAATTGAAAATTCCAGACGCATGTCAGTATTCACACTGCAGATTAGTTTCCAAATGATAGTTAGAAGCTTTGTTTTTCTGATATTATTTGGCTATCGTTCTGGTTAGACTTGATGATAAGTTCTGTGATAAAAAGAGATCATCTCCACACATGCAAAGGAGCTCAGAGCAACAATGGCAGGAAGGGGAGCCCAAACAATACCCTGCCCACCAGGCCCGTCGCACGGGCCACCAGCCCATCAAAGGCCCAACTCCACCAAGGCCAGAGGAGCACAGGGATGCACAAATGCAGGTGGGAAGCCGAACCAAGGACTCCCAAGGAACAAACGCCCTGTCTGGGCCCCTGCCAGGGCTGTCCCAGCAGAGCCTCGGCCCCATTGTTCAGGTGTGAAACCCATCACCATGAGTCAATGGAGCAGCTCTGAAGATCACCTTTTGGATGGAGGTAGGGAATCACTGCCTAGGGGTGTGGGACGCATTATGGGATGCAGGGAACAGAGCACTTTGGGATTCCATGAGACTTATTATGGGATGTTTAGGGGAAAAAGAAAAGGTGGGGAAAAGGAAAGATCAAGGTCGTTTGAGAAGGAACAAGCACAGGAAAGTAGAGGGACAGGGGGATGAAAGGGGCTGGTCGTGTGTAAACATGTGGCTAGTGTGCTTGTCTGGCCATGTCCTGCCTCTGATCAGTGCAGTCTGTCCCCTCTTCTTACTAGACTCTGTTTCTAACTTTTTCCTGGGTGAGAGTTTCTATCTGCATACACATGTGGAGGGAGGCGACTGCAACAACTGGAGTGGGACCAGGGGCCAGAGACCCACATGCCCGTGGTGCCAGAAACCAGAGCTAATGCAGGTGTGTAAATGAGTGTGTGAGCACCTGCAAAGATCAATGCGGACCAGCCAGAGAGCAGGTGAAGTGACCTAGGAGCCGGAGGCAGGGGAATAGGTGTGTATGCGTGTATGTCTCTACAGATGAGACCACGGGAGAAGCTGGGTATTGGGGACTCCAGGGAAGTCCTGGAGAGCTGCTGGAGAAACCACGGCATATCTGGGGGTTTCTAGGGGTGAGACCCATTTGTGTAAACACGCACATATTGATGTGCACATACATATATGTGCATGTTTCTATCTCTTGGTTAAGGCACCTGGGAAGAGCAAGGATCCAGGACCAGTTACTGGCCTGTGCGTACAAGGCTGGCTATTGTAGGGACCCACAAGGTGTGCACGTGTGTGTGCATGCCAGTGTGTACAAAGGGATCCATACATGCTGCTGGCACTTGGGCTGCGGGCCTCAGGGCTCGCATGCCCAGGTGCCAACAACTGGGAAGACTGGGATCCATGGGCAGCTACCAGGCAGACTGAGCCCAGCTGCTGGAGGGAGACATACTGTACACATGCAAATGCATTCCCAGGAGTGGGCCTCCATCCTGCTCAGGCAGAGAAGGGAACAGGATGGGGCTGGATTTAGGTCCTCCAACACCTGGGTTTCCATGCAAAAGTCAAATTATGGAAACTTACAAACAACATGCAGACTACGCATGGGGCTGCAAGATGCAAGATATTTCACTTCATTGGTTTGCAGTTCATTTACAACAAGTAAGTTTTGGATTCACGTTTGATTTGCAAGCCTTGGGGACTGCAGTCAAACAATGCTCTTTCCAGGCTTCAGCTAAAACGGACCTTAAACTGAAAGATGTTACCGTTGACCTATGGCAAGGGTGCCATCTTCTCTCCCTCCCCAATCCCAGCACAATTATTAGATGCACAAAACATACAAAATGCACAGGTATTCCAACTTTTATATATACAGTCCAGGGAATGGAACAGGAAGAGTCTGAAGTTTCAATCTTGCATTTCATTAAGCACATTCATTCATTCAGCATTGCTGACACTTGCACACTGAAAGTTTAAAGATTAAACCCCACAAACCTCCCACTAAAAAAACCCAAACCAAACAAAAAACAAACAAACAAAAAACAAACCAAAAAACACCACCACCAAAAAAACCATATAGAGCACTGTAGCTTGAGTTTACCAGCATGGGTTTTTTTTCCCCCAGAAACAGGGGACCATGAAATAGCCTAACCTAACATCTTAATTCTAGCAGTAATAAACTATATTGTCTGCCTTGCAGAAGTGATTAGTAGTATGGATTTCAGCTAAAATGGGACCTCTGTTTGCTAGTACTGAAGATTTACAAAACCTTTTTCCAGTCTTGCTTCTAGAAACCAGGAGAGTCTCAATGAGCCAGAGTGAACTCTGTAGTAAGATGACAATTTAAGCAACATAACTTCGTAAATGTAGTAGGAAAAGATAGAACCATATGAATTCACTGGGCTTACATCTTCAAAGCTCATGAATTAAACACTGGAGTTAATTCATGAAGGTATTTAAGTGAACCTGCCTTGTGTGTTTGAAGACAGGATTAACTGAGCCCAGGGTTTCCTACCCCTCCCTGCTAGCTGCCATTCAGCAGGGTGTCACCTTTCTCCTCATGAGAGGGGACAAGAGGTATCAAGTTGGAGAAGAGGGCACTGGGACTTGGGGGGTAAGGGGGCAGAGAGTAGCTGGCTGCCTAACTGCGTTAATAATCCCAGCCCGTTTTCGCAAAATGTCAGCAAGTACTGTGAGAGCAATAAGCTTCAGAACTCAAGCTTAATTAAAGCACGTTTAACACAGATGTTGCTACGAGCAACACAGTAACACTGTCACTGTAACCTCTCCTGTCAAGGTTACTACTGCCAGCCTTTCAAAATATAGCATATTATCTATTCCTTGAACATATAAATTATCCTTGAATATACAAATCATATGCAGATTTCATACTTACTATGCAATCAGGCAGCAGAAAGTAACTTTTCTGCAAACAGATTTCTTTTTCTATGCAATTCCCTTTCTCTGGACATTAATTTTATCGGAAGCGAACAGGCTCAAAAAAGTCTTTAATGAGTTCTATTAAGCAGTATTTAATAATACTGATTTTTTTAGTGGATTGAGATTAATGTATTGTTACACTGCTTTTCATTCTCTCACATGGTCTGAGTGCTTTAATATATATATATACATGGACACTTTTTCAGACTGCCTCCAGCACCTGTATTTCACATATCCTTCCTAGAGCTGCCGAGAGGAAGGATAGAGAGAGGCAGATGCTTTTTACCATGTAGGATATTCAAATGTGTAGCTTAAGAGGTAGGAAGCAGGGCAGGTCTAAATGCCTTACCCTTTTATCTCCTAGAGCTACGACAGGTAAAACAACGTTTGTGTGTACCATACTGTCAGCAGTTATCCGTCTTTGTCCTGGTTTCATCTGGGATGTAGTTAGCTGTCTTCCTAGTAGCTGGTACAGTGCTATGTTTTGAGTTCAGTATGTGAAGAATGTTGATAACACTGATGTTTTCAGTTGTTGCTCAGTAGTGTTTAGACTACAGTCAAGGATTTTTCAGCTTCTCATGCCCAGCCAGGGCACCTGACCCAAACTGGCCAACAGTGTATTCCATACCATGGGACGTCCCATCTAGTTTAGGAACTGGGAAGTGGGGGGGGCAAGGTTTTCGCCGCTTGGGGACTGTCTGGGTGTCGGTCGGCGGGTGGTGAGCGATTGCCCTGTGCATCATTTGTACATTTCAATCCTTTTATTACTACTGTTGTCATTTTATTAGTGTTATCATTATCATTATTAGTCTCTTCTTTTCTGTTCTATTAAATCGTTCTTATCTCAACCCAGGAGTTTTACTTCTTTTCCTGATTTTCTCCCCCATCCCACTGGATGGGGGGGAAGTGAGTGAGCGGCTGCGTGGTGCTTAGTTGCTGGCTGGGGTTAAACCACGACAGTCTTCTAAAAACTTCTTTCCCAAAAGCAACCAATTCAAATTTTTGCAAATGAACACCTGGAAATACTTTTGGTTTTGTATGAATTTGCCTTAGAAAGGGTGGACATCTGATGTATGCAGCTCAAGATCGTGCACACAATCTCCATACACCATTAGTGATCAAGCTTCCCAATTTCTGTATGTGCAGCAGTAGGTTAACAATAAATGCATCTTTAAGTCATCTTTCAAAATTGTGGACTTGGAGCAGACATTTCAGTAAGCATGGTCCTTTGTCCATGAAGCTTCATTTACTACAGGTGTGTACCTCACTTCCCCTCACCCTCCTTCCCACAGTATTCTTATTTTTCTCCTTTTCCTCTGTGCCGTCTGAAGCCTTTCATTTTCCTTCCTCCCACTCCTACCTTCCCTTTTTGGCTAGACAGCTTAAAATAGGAGTCATACCTGCGTTGAAGCCCCAGCAGGTACTAACTGCCTGCCTGGCACACCCACAGGGGTACGGCCACCCAGCTGCCTTTTCTCTAGCGCTGAAAGGCAGGCTGCACTCTGCTTACCTTCCCGCAGCGCCGACAGAGAGGTCGTCTCCTTTCCTACTAGTGAATTTTACAGGACTTGCAGGAACTCCTTCATTGCCTTCAGGCTTCTACTACCTGACAAACATAGGAAGAACTGGCCAATAGATTGAAAAGCTATCACAGATAACTGACAGACATTGACACTGTGACTGTATCAGGAAGCTAGTAAGTCATTTAAAGTTAGGCTGAAACAGAATTTCCTTATATACACACACACACCCACACCAGAATTCCCTTAAACTGGATTTCCATTTGTCACAGAAATGGCAAGATTGGTTATTTCTTTGGGTTTTTGTCAACTTGTACTTTTAGATATCCACAGCCCACAAAGATCATTCACCTCTGACAGAATTTTTCTTCCCCAGTGCATGCATCACTGATTATAGTCTAGCTCATGTACAATCAGAGTTCCATTACTTCATACTGTAATTAAGGTTATGTGAATCAATTACTAAATTAATTCCAGGGTTATAATGTTGTCATTAAAGTCAGAGAATGATTCAGGGAATTAACAGATACTGGGTAAGAACACTTCAGCCAAAACTGCCTTGGATGCTTTTCTCCCAACCTCAGTGCAATGAGTGCATCCTGAGTTTTCTTAAAACTAGTTTAACAAATTTAGTGGTGTCAGAAATAATGGTCCCATGCTGGCTTCAGGGTTTGGCTAAGCAACCACAAAAAATACATTAATTGTTTTTGTACTGGTTTAGTCCATCTACTGTCTTCCAGCTGCTGTTCCCTTGCGTTCAGATCACAATAGAATTATAGGTCATTTCACAGGCTGTCAATGCATCTTCAAAATATACATTTAAATGTACTGATTAATTATAACACAAAAATATAGAAGTGCCACTCTGGTTCACTATACAAAGTTTATGTATTTTGTCATTTCCCATTCTCTTCTTTTGAATTGTAACTTCTTACGGAGTGGACAGATTTACTAGTAGAAAACAACTCAGGGCAAGATGCAGTCACCATAAGCAGTAAACTCAAAATATTCCAAAAATAAATCCAGTTAACAATTTTAATTTGAAAAATAATTTAAAGGCAATATTAAAATGTAGACCAAAAAATGAAAGGAAAATAAACCTTCAGAAAGAATAAACTAATTTCGTAAGAAATACACTCCATTTGATGCTAAACTATGCTAACATTTTTCTTTTCTCCTGCTTAGATGTCAAGCACTTCTCCAACTTTTTTTACAGTACTACAGTTGACACAGGGATGACTCAACCACATTAAGGAGACTTTACATTTTAACATTGATTTACCCAATTTGCATCTGTTTTACTTATAAGGATAAATAACTGTATTGTAAGAAAATCTCCAAACTCCATCTCCCAAAATATAATTTTATGTCTCTCCCTCAAACACAAACATTTTTTCTATACACTATTAATTCTGCCTTTAAAGCCAATTATAGTAATCTAATGATAAAATTATCTTTATGTAATGATAGAATTTTTTTTTTTCCCCATCTTGGAGATATGTCCAGTGTAATCACCAATACTAACATTACTGTAAGAGTTTTCAAAAGGATATCGCCTAACATTTCTTGGCTCAAAGAAGTTGTATGTATTGCATGGGATTAAACAACATACATTTCCATTTTGTGATTGGGGTATATGTGTGTATATATATATTCAGCTTTTTAAATTCGTCTTATTTCACAAATTTGTGATTACCTGGACTACTACTGATTTCTTAGACTGAAAGGTTGCATATGCCGGAGATTTCAGCAGCAATACACAACTTCAGAAAATTAAAGCCATTTAGTCATTTTAATTTGTCGTAAATTTCTTCTGTCATGACCTATATCAGTTTCACAAAATCTTATCACTCATTATTAACCCCTGGTTTATAGCAAAGTAGAGTCAATAATCAGTTGTGGCAGGAGGAAGCAAAGAAAAAATAATGGACATAGTTACTACTTTGGCTTAGGCTGAGACAGACAGCACAAACTGAAAGAAACACAGAAGTCAGGAAAGATCATGACACTGATCATTAATTCTTTGCTAGTTTTATGTCTAATGCCACAAGGCAGAGACAAACAATATCCTCTGAAGAAATGCCAGTACTAACAAAGGCTGTTCATGGACTACACCACAGGCAGCATCACTTGAGACCATTTTTTCCTTTCAGCCTTCTCCCCTTAGACCTTGGTCTTGCTAACTACTCCAAAACAACAGATCAAAGTACCTATGGGTAACTGATGAAATGTGGAGCAATCCAAATATCCCAAAGCAGCAGCCTGTAGGTTTAGGCCTGACAGCAGCTGATAAAGCAGATAAATACAATTTTAAAAGAAGTGAAAGGTTAAGAAGCTACAGCTTTGAAAGCATTACACTTCTACGTCCATGCAGTGTCTGCCAGCAGAAATTTCTCCTGCTGTATTGGCATAGGGTACTACAAGGAAAGGAAGTAAGAAACTAGCTGATTGCTCCCTCTGGTTTAGCGAGAGTATCACAATGGGTTAATTCACAGGTTTCTCCATGCAGCGGTTCACTCTTTTGCATCTGAGACAAGAAATCCAACTAGCTGACATAGTTGCACCTGGGCCTTACCTACATGATAAGCTAAAGTCAGTAGAGGAGTAAGAGCTGGCTCGTACCACTTCAGCTTTCCATCTTAGCTGACCCCAGAGATCTTTAGTCTGGAGAAAAAGAAGCATAGCCAAAAGGACAAATCTTCCTACTGTAAGGCCGATGGGACAGTCCTTATCACAACACATGTGACTTGAGAGGAGGCTTAGATACACAACTTAGATTAGACATAAACATTTAGGCTACCAACATCAGGTGAGAGGGGAATCCCAGGTAAACGACAAGAGCAACACGAGACATCTTCCCTTAGGAAGCCTAGAGTTTTGTTATCAGCATCTCCCCACGGATCAGCAGCCAACCAGCCATGTTGGGTAAACAGGAGCAAGGCGAGAAGGAGGAAGCACACTTCAACTCAGGATACTTTTTACAGCCATAGGCTGTTCACCCTTACCCCCACAAACGTTAACACAGCCTGGTAACTCAACTGCAGAACTCGGTACAGTTTCCTAAACTTCTCAGATCAGACAGCCAACACCATAGTCTAGTACATGGAAATTTCATGCCCTGCAAGGCCACAGATGCATAAATTAATAAGCAGATGGGGAGATGGCCCAAATTATGCTTTTTAAACTGTTAATCCCAACAATACTCCGAACTACATAACACAGATTCCAATTGTCTTCTATTTTTAATAATTACTAATATCAAGTAACGAGCAAGAAATACATAGAGAAGTCAAATCATCAATTCTCCTTTTTGAAACATTACACCTAAAAACCCCATTTCTTAACCTGTTTTACCCAAACAGACATAGGACTGGTCATCATGACATGAGAAAGAGAGAGAGAAAGCGTACATGTGCATGTGTGTATATGCACACACGTATATATGACTATAGCTAGCACATTGTTCAAAAGAAATGTTGCACACTTGCTTTATGACTTTAACATAGCACAAGACAATAATCTGACATGCCATAGCCAAGTAAGAGTCAAGGTTTTGCCATGCATTTGTGTGGTTGTATAGAACAGGCAGCCACTGCACTGTGCTGTTACGCTCAGAGATCAGCACTGCTACGTTGCTCAGCCATACAAGCTCATCCTCAAAAAGATTAGATTTATGTGACACTGAAAACATTGACAGAGCCCACTGAACCAATGTATATGACTGTACTGCACTCTGGTCAAGAGTGAAGAGAGAAGACAGTCACACTGAACTACTTGAGAAAGCGATCAGAGTCCTTATGAGGGAAAGCAAAGCGAGATTTAGCAGTCCTTTATTAGGTACTCAGTCCTTTCACTTTGCTATGTACTTTCCCACAGAGGATTTTCTCCCTTTTGCTCAGAGCTCTTCCTTAGCATTCAACAAATCATCCATCACAAATGGCCAAATATTTAATGCTATAGGTACCAACATAGATGCACTGTCTATAGGTATGATATTGCCTGCCTCCTGAGCTTGCAAATTCAGCAAAAAAGTAGTTATTCTCTTCTAAAAGTTAGGTGTCTGTAATGCCAACTAGCACAATGGTACATGTCTGGTATTTTATGCACAACAAATGAGGAGGTTTAATATATACATAATACATATAGATGTATTCTCACGTTTAAAAATATATATGTAAATAAATGTGTGAGCACATGTAAGCATCCAGTTAGGAAACCAGACAGGCAATAAATCCTTTTCACACCAGCTTTTCAGGCTCCAATTATTCAGCAATATTACCAATGCATAAAAATGCCAATACCACTATTACAACAAATGAAGATGTGCAGGTATTGTGGCAACCATAGTTCTGTGTTGCCGTCAGTGGAAACATGCCTTTCGTACTCTTCTACCAGCAAGAAGTACAAGAACAGAGCTGGTTACAGTCACCCAAGCTACGTGACACCCTGTTCAAATGGCATAGTTCTGTACTATAGCTACAGTATAACCAACCACTCTGAACTACTAGCTATATATTATACATATATTTAATAACATTCATATGTTAAATGTATCAAGCTAGAGACCAGACTTTTTCATGAATCAAGGAAATGGTATGCTAAGTCCTATATCAAGTCAGAGATTTCCGATGAAAGATGATCTTTTGGATCTTTTCTATTGAGGCATAGCATGGAAAAGTATGGAAAAGTGCTTATTGGAAAAACAAGCATAGTAAATGACTGATGAAGGTTGTCATCCATAGCAATATGCTCACAAATGTGATAGCCATATACTTTAATATAGCCTAGTTATACTGATATACCATAGGTATATTAGGTATATACCTGAAGTATGTCATGACAGACTTTGGATGGGCCTTATAATATTTGATCTGTGATCAGAAGTCATATGATACAACCCCCCCGCCCTGGTTACAAGTCTATGAATTGTAGGCCAGGTTCATAGTACAAATACCAGCATCAAGGAGCTTTTTTTCCATTTACGAGGTGCAACTCTATCACAGTACCTTTCAGCAATCTGTAATCATCTATTAGGTCCTTCTTGAGAACTATTAAAAAAAAAATTAGTTTTCCTTCTGGTTTCCATACAGTAGAAAATGATTTACCAAAGCTACTTCCTACCACAAATTTAAGGGAAATAAAGGAAACTGAGGTGATGCTTTTAAACTAGTGTTCATTGGCAGTTTTGAGCACAAATCCACATATGTTCCTAGGAAGCCATTCACAGGAAAAAGCTAGTATTTTCAGTAAAAAGACATCTTAAAGGTCTGCTCAGCATAACATTTGGGGGGGGGGGGGGGGTGAAGAAAAAAAAACGAACTAAGTGTATTGGATGAACATTGATTTCGATGAACATTGATCACATGATTTTGAAGATCAGCAGTTACTTGTAGCTTGATTTCTGCCAAGCCTGCAAACACATTTACACAACTTACTCTGAAATGTTTTCCTCACTAACAGGTCTGAAAAATTCCACCCACTCTAAAGCAAGCTTTTTAAATTGTAAGACAGGGCGGAATTTGTTTTCTTCGTATTTATAACCATGGTAAATAGTTGATGATAAAATTTTGTTCTTGAGCTGTGTATTTCACAACAATTTTGCAAAGTTGTCATAAAGCATGTAGGCACACACCAAAAATGTCAGGGAATGTGATTTTTCCTTCCGAAATGAAACATACGGCATTTAATTTTACCTAGTGCACATCTTGAAGCAAGGATATAAATTCTTTGTTATATGTGCACATTATAATACAAGTATAAATATACTATTTTTAGCAAGGCTTATGTTCTTGTGCATATTAGCAGAACCTGTAGGTGGACAAACCAGGCATAGCAATGACCATGCAAATTTGCAGAATTTCCTTTCTACACTAATCTTAACTCCTATTATTCCTGTGTACCTGGAGTACTGTATTCAGCTCTGGGACCCCCAGCATAAGAACAACATGGACCTGCTCGAGCAGGTCCAGAAGAGGGCCATGAAGATGATCAGGGGTCTGGAGCACCTCCCCTCTGAAGGCAGGCCAAGAGAGGTGAGGTTCAGCCTGGAGAAGAAAAGGCACCAGGGGGACTTCACAGCAGCCTGCCAGTACCTAAAGGAAAGCTGGAGAGGGACTTTTTACAAGGGCATGTAGTGATAGGTCAAGGGGTAATGGCTTTAAATGGAAAGAGGGTAGATTTGGATGAGATATAAGAAAGAATTTCTTCACACTGTGAGGGTGGTGAGGCACTGGAACAGGTTGCCCAGAGAGGTTGTGGATGCCCCATCCCTGGAAGTGTTGCAGGCCAGGTTGGATGGGGCTTTGAGCAACCTGGTCTGGTGGAAGGTGTCCCTGCCCATGGCAGGGGGCTTGGAACTAGATCATCTTTAAGGTCCCTTCCAACCCAAACCATTCTGTGATTCTATGATGCAGGAACAGTAGTTTTTAAATTCTGTCTACAAAAAGATTAATTATTTTCCAGTTATTCATGTTCATTTCAGCAACTGTCAGTTTACTTCATGTTTACTGCTACTCAATTACTTCATAAACAGGAAAGTTGATACATTTGTGTCAATTATTACTGTGATGATGAAATACTACTTATTCTCACTGTTACACTTCATGAGGCAATGCTTTTGGCTCTACATAATTATTTGCAGTTTGACAGTAATTACATAACTTCAGTGAACAGTGAAGAATTCATTTAAATTCCTTTATTTTCTCTTTTTTTTGCAGATTTTAGAATTCCGTGTCTTGAAGTATGTCCTGCATAGTTCAATATGTAACATTGCCTACAAAAGCAACTGAGTATGCTGAAAAATTCCTCTTTAATTTTATCCATTGTATAAAGCTTCCCACATCAGACATCAACTGTATTAATTAGTATATAGCTTAAGAGAATAAGTGATCCATAAAACCCAAAAAATATTTACCCATCTGTTTTGCCAACTGATTTATTTTTTTTTAAACTTCACATAGGACTTTCAAAACTTTTCCTTACATCAAAAGCAAAAATAAGTAAAAATACCGTAGCTTACTCAAGTCCAAAATACATGAAGCAACGGTTTCTTGAATCATACCATGCAGACATTTGCAGATATCAATTCAATCTCATAAAATATATTTTAAAACTTTGCCATGTAATCATAGCAAGAATATGTTATTCTAGCAGTTTAATACTAGAGAAGGAAAGTATCTTGCCAACTCACTAATCATTTACACCTGTGAGTAAGCAGTGCACTAGCACCAAGAGAGGTAACGCTGGTCAGAGTATTGTGGCATTGACCACTGACTCCCATAGGGATGGGCATCAAAACTGCATGTAGTCTTTTCAATCATTTTAGTCAGCTGTCAGTGACATTTGACCAGACTGGGGCCCTAACAATAGCAAACACCACCACAAGGCTAAATATAAAGCACCTTTTGACAAGGGAACGTGCAAGAAAACATGTGCAGCCTAGGATTTTAAGTAGAAAACACATTTAGCTGCAGATAAAAGAGGAGACATTAGTTATACAAAAAGCTAAATGAGTTAAGTGATAGAAATATAAGACTAGGAACACCTGGTATACCACTGGCACAGTATTTCTAGTCATAATGTCATCGTTAGACATTGTTCCTGGACTTGGGGAAACTTTCTGTATTAGAATTTGGCTGTATTTGAACTACTGTCAGCTGTGTTTTGGAGTCACATAAAAACGCCTTATGTGCTTTACAAATAACATTCCCTGAAGCTGTCATCAACTGTTGAATTTTTTTCTTTCCTTTTAATTTAATTAGCAACCATAAGGAATATGAATGGCACTTGAACGGTTCGCTTAAAAACTAACATTAAGAATTTAATAAAACTTAGCGCTTTGCAAGGAAACATGATCCAGCATGACTGCCAGTAGCAAGAATACCTCGTGAACAAAAACATAAGCTTAGAAACAAAAAAGAGTTTCCAACTCTCTTATTCAGGGAAAAAACCCAAACAACGAACCACAACACTAAAAGACTCTCAAAATCCAAACCCTTGAATAGTTTTTAGAGCCTTAAAACCTAGAAAGTAGCCCAAGTTGTTGGACTAACTTTGTTTCAATATCAATATTCCTAAACTAACTCTGTAATTTTGTGTATTATCTTCCCCCCTGCTCCACTTAAGCTCAAACATTACCACCATGCTGTATGTACTTAGGTGTTTTCTTGCATCACAGATCACTGTTGCTAATTAGTAGTTGCATCTTCAGGAAAATTGCAGAGTATTTCAATACTGTTTTATGTGAGCAGCAAGCAAAAGGGGGGGGGGGGGGAAGAATCTGACACAATGAACAGGGTTCCTTTATATGAGAGCATGATCACATGCAGAAATTCAACTATTTATTCTGTTTTATTACAAGTTACTCTAGTAGTTCCTGTTACATTTCTCTTATATTTGCCTCTTTAAAAGAGGTGAAGGTAGACAGATATGCTGGAAGAAACCAAGCCTTAAGTATAAAAGTCTTGACAGCGAGACAGAAAAATGCAAGCAGATCACAGGGCTAAAAATATGCAAAATAAAAGACTGTACAGATATAGTAAAATGCAGAGGAAAAACAATAATATTGTGGGTTTTTTTTCTTTTCTTCCTTTCCCTTTATGCCTAATTTCAGGTCATCTACACTGAAAGCTTTAACAAACTACAGTAAAATTACAGCAGGATTTCAAAATTAGGCCTCTATGAAACGCAAAGTATTAGAAGAGATCCTGTGGGATTAAAAGTCTTATTTATTTCTCTCTCCAATTCTAACATCATCATCTCATTTATTCTAAAAAGAAGAAAACTTAGAACTTAAAGACCCAAGGTAAATTACCAAAATCTATTGTGACTGGGTTTTGGCTCTTTCAGAAGTCCAGGGTAAGTTGGGTTTGTCATTTAAACATGCTTATGTAAAAATCAGTTGGCTCCCTGATAAACGATAGCAATTTTACAAGTAATTTTTCCACCACTTAATGATTTATGATCACTGAAGAACTATCAGAAGTTCAAAATGAAATATAGTTAATAAGAAGAATGAGGCACAATAGCATAAATGCAACTGTCAAATGAAGTCAATACGAATGTAGGGATTTATAAAGAGAAATTAAATGCAAAATGACCACAGTTTTACAAGTAGATTGAGCAAATGATGATTTTATCACTGAATATCATGAACAGAATATCTGGCTCAACAACCACTAGTGAACTGCCATTCAAATTAAACAGTTGTTTTGCATATAAAATTTTATTCTTCAGCAAACTGCTACAGTAATAAACCATCCTTCTAATTGCAAAGATAATTTCTTATACATTCCATAATTGCCCTTGTTGTTTTGGGCTCAAGAAGTTTCACAGAAAAATTTTCTTGACATGATATTTGTTGGCTGCGTTGATAAGACAAAAAACCCCAAACTATATATAAAAGACTTCTTCCTAAACAATTATTTCTGCCTTTGGCTCAGTTTCTTCTATGGTAACAGATGAAATGTATTACAAGTAGCAACCTGAAAGGGGCCAAGCAGACTCACAAGTAGTAAAAAGAGCTTTCCTGTTGATTATATCTATTATGAACAAGGTCTTTAAGTAACATTTTATTTTTAGCATGTTCTACAGAATGTTACTGAAGAGTATTGTTCTATATTCTTTAGCAGAGCAATTAAAAAAATTGTTAGGAATAATCTCATTTTCTGTTAGATTCCTAAAGCAAAGAACTTTAATTTACCTTTGATTAAATCTTAAGGACTTTTCCATGAGCTTGAAGCAATTTGAAATAAATAAGTATTTCCAAGCATGAATATAACTTCAAAAGCAGATGCATAATATCCCTAAAGATATAATTCAACCCAAATAGTTAGATACTTGCCCAAGTGCTTCGCCCCCCCCCCCCCCCCCCGAAAGAAAAAAAGAACTCAGGATATAGTTTTACTCTATTTAATATCTGAGATACAAAGTGCAAAGTATTTTTTTTTTTTTTTGGTAGTGATGAAAAAAAGTCAAAGATTCAGTTTATGGAAGCCAGTATCATTTTGTCCTCGGTAAAGTAGCTGTGAAAGTCAATGATAACATTCATATAGCCAAAAAGAGCTTTTTTTCTTTTTAGAACAATGTACAGATTAGCCAGAACACCCATGCATCAGGCAGCAAGTTGTACGCAATAAATTCTCTGATCAATTTAAAGCACCATGGTTCTTCCTATTTTCATCTGAAATACTGCACACTGGTTAATTACAAAGGAATGATTCCGACCTTACTGTCTGAGCCACCATGGCAAACATTATATTCCCAAGAGACTAACAGGGAAGCATGTTTATACTTCAGCCTGAGTCAGCAGTGTGACCCAGCAGCAAGGAATGCCAGCAGCATTTTGGCCTGTGTTAACAGGAGCACAGGAGGAGGCTGAGGGGAGGGATTAGTTCCTCCTACTCAGTGCTAGTGAGACAACTTTTAGAATACTGTGTCCAGTTTCGGATCCCCAGTACAAGGCAGATGTTGAACAACTGGGTCAAGTTCAGTGGGGGGAGACTAAGCCAAGCTCTTGGCCTGTGGGTAGAAGCTCTTTGTAGAGGTAGACAGCTGGAAGATGAGAGACAATGAACATGAATTGAAACAAAAAAGATCGTGATTTGATGGGGGGGCTGGGGGGGGAATCACTATGGTGATAATTAAGCAGTGAAACAAGTTTCCCAAAGAGGTTGTGCAGTTTCCATCCTTACAGGTTTTCAAGACCAGGTCTCAATTCTGTGTTGATCCTGCTTTGAGCAAGAAGTTGGACTAGGTGACCTCCTGAAGCCCCTTTGAACCTGAATTATTATTATGATTTTATATAAATGTATTTTGGCAGAAATAGAGCCTTTGATTTTGGCAGTTATCTTAACTAATCTGAACGTTCATTTTAACAAAGAGGCATATAGTACAGTCTCCCATTACAAACTGCCACCACTCAAGAAATGCAGAAAAGAGAAGAAAAACATCAGGGCAAACAGCACATGTGACTGGAATCTCAACTGACTCCCAGTGCAGTGCTGCTAAACTACAACAGGATTTTGCTGGTTTCTTAATATAGCTGTTTCCTTTAAACCTGTGCACATACACACACATATCTACTAGTGTTTGAAATGAAGCGGCACATGCAGTTATACACACATATTACTCGCCAGGTCCTATTTTGCAAGAGATCCAGACACACCACTACATACCATGTTTTTACTCCAGGCTTAATTCTCTTTTATGTTTTTCCCCTGTTGCATGTATTCAACCAACAACAGAATTCAACAATATAGCAGTATAGTCATGTTGTTTCTCCATTATTGAAGGGGATGAACGCATTGATCAACCAGTTCATCAGGCTATTTACAGTATTGTCATTAAAGCAAGCTGGTGAAGTTCAGGCCTAGGATACTGAGTCAATTCATTATAAAAACAAAGGCAAGTTCAATTTGGATCAACAATTCAATCTTCACTTTTGATATCTATTCCAGTTCAAATTTCAGAGTATGCTGTGAACCTGACACACACACATACACACTTTCTCCATAATTTGAGCATCATAATAAAGCATAAATACTAATTTAGGGGTTCATTTTCAACTCTGGAATCATGAGAAGTTATAGGCAATTTTGTAGGTAAAATAAGTAGACATTCACTTAGACTGGAGTTCAACAGAAGCATATATTAGTACAACTATGAGACGAGATTAGCTCATCTGACCCCCTTTAGACTCCTGGTAAAAAATATATATATATACACACACATATATATATTTCATTCTGCATAGAGTTAGCCCACATGCAGATATAAGCAGTGGCAAGAATGGGATCACTTATGTCAAGATATAATTTCATAAAAGCATCCATATCATTAACAAGGATGCAACCCTCTTAGCAGACAAACAAGAAGGTTTGGCATCCTGGTTGTGAAGTAGTAAATTATGTGCTACAAAAGCTCTGAAGTTAAATAAACCAATCCCAGAGGGTAACTGGGGGAAAAAGTCATTATTACAGGGAAGGTCTATAAGAAGGGCACTGAATAAGTAAAGTTATCAATGAAGCATACATGATTAGACAAGAGAGACAATTACTATATTGTTTCATTGTACAGCATAAGATTTTTCTGCAGTGTAAGGGATCAGTGCCAGATTTATTTAAGTCTACCAATATCAGAAACCTCAAATCTGATTTCTTCCACTTTTTATTGCATGGGTTGAACTTGAGAAGGAGTTACCTTGTTCTCATTTACAGTCAAAATAAAATATTGGGAGCAAGTTATATGTCAAGAAAGCAGCTGACAGCAAATCTCCCGAAAGCTGTACCTACCACCTCATCCTGGTGCTAACTAGACAGAGATGTCATAGATTTCAGCAACTACACAACAAAATAGACTTGTGAGAAGCAGCATTGATTTGTCAGGAAGTCAAACTCATCTATCCTGCCTCACCAGTGACTATAGCAAACAAAAAATCCAAAATAATATTTTAAAAGAAAAAAAAAAACAAACAAAAAAATCTGTTACATCAGGCAGAAAGCAAATGCGAGAGAATTGCTACTTTCTTTAAAAGACGCTTTCTCTTCTTTAGCATAAAACTCAGCTTTGTACCCTGTCTTCAGTTTAGTTCTGTACTTTTCCGTGTATGCGTCCACTACGTATTGTGCTCATAATCCTCATTTATTTCCATGGAATGCCCCCTTCTTCTCATCTCACATAGTTTAGCATATATGCTTTGTATAGGTTCTTCATTATCACATGCTTCTTTCCATTTGACAAGCAAGAGCTTTTTCTTAGTTGCATAGAATTGTTATTCTAGGTATCTCTTCAGCTTGGAAACTTATGGTTGTTTTCTTAATGCAGTTACAACTGCGCTTATGGAAAACATAGGAAAAAGAAGTTTGGACTCTTAACAGTTCATTCATTTCCTCTTTCTAGGTAGGGCTGTTTCAGAGCCTATCACACACTAGTTTCATTTGTTTGCTGTTCATTATGTTTACAGACTATAGACCATTGCATGGAAACACAAAGAAAGTGAGAGGCAAAAAAAATCTGCATTTAAAAAAAATAATAATAATAATATTCATTTCAAGATTAGTATCTAGGTTTAAGAAAGCAGACACATCATCAGCAAAACAGAAAACTGATTCTTACATGATTTATTTCTAATAAAAGCATTACAAGAACTTGCAAAACACAAGCAATCCAAACAACAAACCACTTGAAAAATCGTAGTTTGTTGTTGCATGCCTTATCAACTGGTTTGTTGGAAGAATTCATTGACCGAATAATGGTTCACAGGAGTTTGGTTATCAATTTTAAAAGAATAGCTGAATAGTCCAGAAAAGTACCGTAAGTGCAATACGGACAGGAAGTGATTAGACCATTATAACATGCTGCCATGTTAACAATGCAATTTGAAAACCACTATTACAAACAGATTTATGCAATATATGTGAAAATTAACTTCTACTAATGCTTCACTTAAGAAAATTTCTAGCAGCCCATTATGAGAATTGCTGGTTCTTCATGGTACCTCCTGGATGTCATCGGACAAGTAGTAACTTAGGAACTGGGCAATCAACAATATAATTTCACTTGCCCAAGCTGAGGTTTTTACTAAAAATTCTATAAAGTGTTAGAGGAAAATCATGTAAGGCATATTGTTGTTTTACACAATAAGGGTGGTGACACTGGAATGGGTTGACCTGGATGCCCCATCTCTGGAAGTGTTCAAGGTCGGGTTGGGCAGGGCTTTGAGCAACCTGATCTAGTAGAAGGCATCCCTGTCCACAGCAGGGGGGTTGGACTAGATGATCTTTAAAGGTACCTTCTAACCCAAACCATTCTATGATTTTAGTTTAACTCCTTTTTGTTTATTCAGCTCTTGTCAATATTTCTGTAGAGTCCTCTACAGTGTGACCCTGAAGTATTTCCTGACCTCCTTCAGTTAACGGCAATGGCATTTTTATTCTACGGCTAGGGAATGAGACGGGTACACCCATAATCCAGTTTGTTAGTCAAAAAAGATTTGTAAAATAAGTTTCTGATTTTACACAGACCAAAGAAAAATGCATTAGGCATGTCCTAAATGGGCTAACCCATTATGACACGTGACTGATTACATGGTTACGAGAAAAAGAACAACCTTGTCCTGATCTGAATATCATTTCCCACTTATCAACGTATCCAATAGCACGACCAGCTGTATCTTATCTACATAGAATTGTTCCTTTGGAAAAAATGACGACATAAGACTAAACCATCCAAGTCTAACTAGACATGGTACATTTAAAAAAAAAAAATCACCAAGTGGTATTCATTCTTGTCTCAGGTATGAGAAATCTTAAATAGTTGCACAGGGAAACAGAAAAACATATTCTAATTCATGTTATGGAATAAAAACATTTTTAAACAAAATGCATCAATAGTGATGGCATGGAGAAGTTTATCTGTATAATTACAGCTATGAAAGGCTAGACAAGTTGTAAGAGATGATCCTGTCCAATTTGTACATTCCCTAGCACTGAAGCAGATTTATGTATCCTGCATACTTCAATTTTTCTAATCTTAATACAAGAGTTTTTCCATGACTGATAATGTGAATCTTATTATGTGGAGAGGACTGCCTTGTATGAATACTTCCTATCCAAACACAACATTACTTTGCCAGTCTTTGTTTACCTCTGGGAAGGCAGGAATATTTCTGTTTCCCCAGCACTCATTTGAAGTAGCAAACACTGGCACAACTGCAGCTGTCCCTGATAGCCAGAGCATAGCTTATTTCTGCAAGCAAGGGCTAGTGCTGGAAACATGAGCTATGCTGAGTTACAAGCCACTTAGTGCCTAAAATATACAGGGGGGAAAAAAGGTAATAGTGAGAACCATTTCAACATTTAAGACTCAGAATGTTAAACCACCATTTTTACAGGATAAAGGCTCAAACTCAAGGGAAGGCAAACGGTGGGGAATTAGAAAGCTGCATAGCCAGTATGAGATGTGCGCTCTCAACAGAGAGAGAGAAGAATCTCTGGAGACCATTTAATTTGTTATGACCTCCATACAACAATCAAAGCAAAAAACAACATAAAGGACGTACATATTTTTATAAACTATCATTAAAGCTTGTAATTACATTTGTACTACATGCTTTCCTATGCTGTTATCTTTGAAGTATATTAACACTAATTATTGGAATTTGGGTGCTACAGTGCATAGTTAATCCAAGATTTCAACTGAAAAAACATATATATGCTGCAAGTGGCTGTTTGAATATCCAAGTGCAATGCATCTCAGATTTGAATGATTGAGCAGGGAGATTGACAATATAGCCTTTTAAGATCTCTTTAAGACATCTCTTTCTACAGCACTCTCACTTCCTTTTCCTTATAGGTACAATATCATCTTAAAAGAAGTTTCTGAAAACATTTTTAAAATATTTAATGAGATATGAGAAGGTAAAAAAAAAAAAAAAGGTATTTTAAAGGGGCATAATACTAAGTTGCAGAAAGTGTGTTTTGATTTCCAGAAAATTCTAACAAACCATCTAAATATTATAATAATGTTCTCTGTAAAATAAGATAAGTGCTGTAAGAATTTTACAACTTCCAATTTTTATAAAACCACTAGTGGCTAGAATATGTTCAGAAAGCATAAATTCAGCCTTTCTAACTGACATTCTAAAAGATGGAATTTATTCTTACTCCTTTAATACTTGGAAGATGGCAGCACTGCCTTATAAGCAGAGTTCCTGAAAATGCTGCATCTACACATGAAACTGCTAATAGCAGTTACATCTATTGCCATAGATAGATCTATTATATCTAATTGATAGCAAAACTTCATCAGATCTGTTTTTAGTACAGTAATTCACTCAAATACAGGAAGTGTTTTCTATTGAGTGGACTAGTTCTCTAGTCATATAGAAGCAACTTTTTAACCCAACACTGAAAGACACTTTGCTGAAGCTAAACTCAGTTAATTAAACACAACTTCCAAAGACAATCTGACAACTTTTTAGAAAGAAGACAACAGCAATATAACCATCAAGTTGAGCAAAAATAACTGTCTGTATACCGTATGGGTAGTCACAGATTGCCTATTTATGAGCTAAAATGATAACAAGACAATCTATAAAGGTGCTAGTGTAATGGCTAATTTGCAGTCAGTTAAGCTTGAAAGAGATACATTTTGCTTCCATAAAGTTGTAGAAAAAGAAACGGCCATAAAAATCCTTTTGTCTGAACATTGAACTCTTTGCTCATATTCTCATTTTGTAACACCCATGGCTACCTCTCATCCCCGCTTGTTGACAAATTGTTGTAAGACAGTTCAGAAGAAACCCATTAATAAGCAGCTACCAGAATATATGAATATTAAAGTTACACCAAGACTCCAACTTTTTGTTGACACGAGACTGTAAAACATTGAAAAGGTACTAAATTTTAGCATATGTGAGGATTTAAATAGGGTAACAAATGGCTATTCTAACAACTCTTTTTCCTCCCTCTGTAAAAATTCCAGAATATGTCCTAGAAGAGGAGTCCTGGGAAACACAATTATAAAGTGATTTAATTCAGATACAGGCTGGTTTTCCTCAAGAATTTCACTGTGGCTTCTCACACCAATAGCGAGACATAGATACAGTTTGAACAGAGGCAGTTCCATGCATCCTCAAAGCTACCGAAACATATCCCAGAGACCTGGCACCCACCAGTGAAAACTTTGCATCTCTACTTCCCCCCAATCAGCTAAATCCAATTACTCAAGCTCAGCACATAAAGGGCTTCCAGCAAGCACTTTTGAGCATTTCCTTTGGCTTACACCTACCTTCTCATAAAACTATGTGGGTAACCTTGTGGGTAAGGAATAAGGAACCAACCATTCACCAACCTGTAGATAAATTCTTATGCCCATCCCCAAAAGACAGGAGAAAATGAGAAGACAATTCAGTGATTACAGATAAAATAATGCAATAGCACACCAGCTGACTGATTTAGCTTTCCTGAATCTAGAAGCATCATTTTTTAAAATATTGCATTAGCCAAAAGGGCATTTAACTAACGAGCTCCTTTTCCAGTGACTATCACCCTGTCACTGACCTCAGACACCAAATACAACACAGCAAGACAAGTTCTGTCTGCAGGGCATACATCCTCATGCTACATTTCCCCAATCGGTTGGCACCTTTCAGAAAGGTCTAAACACCCTGATAAAGAATATCTATCCCTCTCTCATGGCCCATTCAGTTTCATCTTGCTCAGACAGTGACAGGCAGTTTCGTGCACTGGAGACTGATCCCTTGTAAGCTCTGAATCACAGGGCTGTCTAAACTCGTTTTCCTGCTGACATTATCCCAGGCAAAACTTCTCCATAAAACAATACTATCATGCCAGAATAACTCAACAATTAGGGAAACACAGAATGACCTTGTAAATAACCAACATGACAGCTAAGGAAGACTAAAGAGACTAAAGTAAGTTTAATTCCTCTTTTCCATCCTCATCTGTGAAAGACGTGTCAGCTGTCTCACATGAGCTTGCTACAGTTCAAGTCTTCTGAAGAACAACCCTTAGAAACAGACGTCAAAGGGATCAGTTATGAAGAGTATTTTAAGGTCAAAGCAAAGGCAAACAAGATAATATTCTCAGCAAAACAATCTAACAGTAACTTACTATTATTTCAACTTGGAACATCTTCCTCTCTGGAGACCTGCACACATTAGAACTGGGTAACACTAATTCGCCATTATAACTACAAACTAGTAAACACAGCCTGTTATTCATAAGATATTATACTGCATTCATTATTGCTAAGTTATGTGATAATGCTAATCTGCAGACCCACAAAGGAGCTCAGAGACACAACGGCAGGCCCATCCCAGGAGCCATCAGCCCATGAGAGGCCCATGTCCACAAGCCCAGAGGACCACAAGGATGCACAAACACTGGCGGGAACCCAAACCAAGGACTCCCAAGGAACAAACACATCTGGGCACCTTCCAGGGCTGTCCCAGCAGAGCCTCAGCCTCGTTGTCCTGGCATGAAACCCATCACAAGGAGTCATCAGGAGCACCTCTGGGGATCACCTTTTAGACTAAGAGGGTCGCTGCCCAGGGGACATACTGTAGGACACAGGGGAAAAGCGGTTCAGGGTCACAGGACTTCTTATGGGGTGTTTAGGGGAGGAACCAAAGGTGGGGAAAAAGTAGGAGTTTAGCTGATTTGGGTAGGAACAAGAGTAGAAAAATAGAGGGGTAAGGGGACATAAAGGCCTGGTCATATGTAAATAGTTGGCTTATCAGGACGCTCATCTGGCCATGCCCTATGCCTGATCAGCACAGCCTGTCCTGTCTTCTTATTAAACTGCTTTCTACCTCTTTCCTGGGCAAGGAGACTATACTGTGTGTACAGGGGTGTGAGTGCAGCAACTGGGGCTGGAAAGCCCACGTGTCTGTGGTGCCAGTGACTGGATCCAGTATGGGTATGCAAGTGAGCATGTGATCATTAACAAAGATCAGCTGGGATGCGCTGATGAGTGGTGAAATGACCTGGGAGCAAGGTGATGAGGGCAGCTCTGGGTGTGCGAGCACCTGTGTGTCTCTAGGGCCAAGATCAGAGGGGGGGGTCAGCTGTGGGACCAAGGGAGTCCTGGCCAGGTCAGGGGCGGGAAGGTGGTGCATGCACACATGTGTACACGCATCCACAGTCTGTACCAGCAACTGGAATAGGGCTGCAGCCTCGGGGGCTTGCACATCCAGGCGCCAGCAACTGGTGAGACTGGGATCCAGGGACAGCTGCTGGAAAAAACTGAGTGAGCCCAGCTGCTGGAGGGATTCACCTCATGTATGTATACATATGTTCTCACCCATGGACTTCAATCCTGTCTAGCAAGAGAGAAAAGCAGGATGAGACCACTGGTGCTCCAAGTGTGTCCGAGCTGTGTGGCTGGCCATGGATATGTAACGTGTGCCTGTGGAAATACATCTTCAGCCTCGCTCCTAGCTGGACCCAGGGTCATGGAGCTGCAGCAGCCCTACCTTGCCTCTCAGGCTGTTGGATCCTGCATGAAATATTTTCCTCTGACAGTTCTCAGCTGCTCTTTGGGATTACTACACACCCCATTAACTTAATGATAAAAATCAGGGTGCTTTGCCAAAGCCTATCATATCTAGAAATCAGAAGGAAAATACTCGAGTATATCATTGTATGGCACTTGTGTTAAAGTCCAAGGATTGTTAAATTACATGATCCCACCACCAGAAGAAACATACTGCAGCCATTGTTCCTTGAAGAGCTTTTCTGAAAAATGCTGTACAGTACACATCATAACGAAGGTGTAAGTTTGGCTGGTAACATGCTGAATTAATTTTGTTTTACTCTTTTTTGCAGCTACTGTAGACCACAGACATCATTTCTTTAACAACAAAATAACCTACTCACACACTAATACTTGCAATACTGGAGTATACAGACACGTTTTCAGTTAGTCTGAAGATCACTTAAAGCTCAGTTTAAAGGTAGTAATTTCTAGTAAATAAAAGTTTTCATTATTTAATACAAAGACAAATAAGTTTTCATTAGGTCAAAAAAAAAAAATCTGAAAGTACAAGCAGCTTAGGGAAGTTTTTCTATTACCTAGCATCCTAGACTGCAGCAGTATTTACAAGAGGAAATCCATCTTAATGTGACTGACAAGTAACAAGAAAAGGAAACCATAGTATCCCGAAGTTAGAGATTTGTCCTTAGATTTTGTCCAGAGTGAAAAGGCAAAGCACTTCTGCTCTGAAGAGCCAATTAACTTTAAGATATCCATATGCGATGCTTCATAAGAGTACACAACATTCTTACCAAGATAATATACAATGTCAACTTGATTCCCTAGGTTTTGCGTATATGTTCTCATTTGAAAAAGCATAACAGTGGGTAGCTCAGTAGACAAGGGATTAGAAGAAAGACCTTCTAACCTTAATTTGGTTTTTGCTTGCCAATTAAAACCAAAAGTTCTATGTAACAGAAGCAATGAGTACATGTACGACAGTATCAGGCATTTAGAAAGTGAAACGCTGGTTGTGGCTTGAAGACTTTACTGTAGTTCTAATGGTAATAGTCTTGAAGATCTGAAGTTTCAGCTACCTATTGCTACTTCCAACTCTTCTATCTTTATTTCCAAAATTATTTTACTCTAACTGAAAATATTCAGATCTTTTCAGGGATCATTCTGCACCTTTCAAATTAAGTAATATTTAGCAAATAATGTATATAGCTTTCTACCGATGAATCAAGGACTAAGCTACTCTGGAAGTGTTATCTGCAGTGCATCATAATGTAGACAGATTTGTGAACAGATCCTGTATTAGCTATTGAACAACAACATACTACAGATGTAAGAATTCTTACATGTGGCAGAAATGCCACAGACAGTTAGAGCTACAGGGAAGGAACAAAGCACCCCTAGCAATTCTAGTACCAGCTACAAGAGATTAAAGATTTAAGCTCTAGAGCAGTACCTAGGGCACCTTTGCTTCCATCTGTTCAACAGTATGGGGAATAAGGACTCCTATGTTACATCTATAATAATAAATTTAAGCAGACTTGGGAATATTCTCAGATGTTCAAGCCACTGTGAAGAACTGATATGCATCCTTTCCAACAAATTTTTTTAGGCTTCACAACAGGATACTAATGGAAGACTGCTTATCTGATATCTTAAAATGGTCCCTGAAACATTCTTGTTGCTGAATTGTGAACAAGCGTTTGGAGAAACACCAGTGAGAACAGGCTTAAAGCCTAGTGGATGTTTTGGTTGGGGTTTGGAGGGTGTGGGTGGTGGTGGTGTTTTTTTTTTTCCCCTCCCCACCCTCCCTCACAATAGAGGCAATCTTGTTCCAGAACTCGGGAAGGTTCCCAAGCACTGTTACAACTACTAGTGTAGGTATCACCTCAGTGTTAAGCTAAACAGCAACCAACAGGGAATGATGGAGACAGTCTTAAACTGCTTTCTAGGTTGCAGCAATAGCAGGTATTTCTTTGGGATGACTTTTAGGATAAGAAATACATCGTTGTCTTCAGGATGGGGAGGATACAGGGGAAAAAAAAAAAAAAAAAAAAAAAATCAGGATTCCTGCCCAGCTCTAGGGACTCCCAAATCCCAGGTGGTGAGAATTCAACACTTCAGGAGATGGTGAGTATTCTCCCCATCCCTCACCCTTCCAGAAGGGTTCCTAGCACTTATCTAATAATAGATATATATACACAGATGGATGGATAAAAGTGCTCTAACCAGAAATGAAATACAATACAGGTATCAAATAGAACATTAGTCTCAACAGGTCTAGCAAAAAAGAAGAAAAAAACATAATTTAAAAAACCCACCCCCAGATTTATAGATGCATGAGGTAATATCTATACATATGGAAGGCCTTCTAATAGTCAGTGATAACTATCTACACATTAAGTGGCAATATATTTCTCTGCTCCTATTGGTGTATTTTAGAATGAAGTCCTGCCCTTAAAAGAAGTTGCACACTATGTTATCAGTGAGCAGCAGCAGAGGCTGTCTATATATGAGCCTCTTGGGTTTTCTGCTGCATTCAAGGTACAAATTCCTGCTGATGCTGCTTCCAGTGTTACCAGGCATGACAATTTCCTATTTTTACAGTAGGTAATTACAGTCCAGCCCAGTGATTCTGAAACATAGTTAACTGAATCTTGGCATTTGCTGTAGTTCAGTCACAACCCCTGCTGCCAGTGTGCACCACTGGAATGGGATTCATCCAATAAAACATTTATCTGAAAGGTTTCAGATGTGCCCGTAACACTTTCTAAAAAACAGGCCTTTTTTTATATGCAGTCCTTCAGAGACATCTTGAAGCATGGGGGCTTCTTACCAGTTCTTTTCTCACTAGTTTTCTCTCAATTAAATTACTTGTTCTACTGAGCTTCTTTGTATATTTTGATAGAGAAGCATTTGCTCTTTGCAGATTTTTCAAATAATTTTATCTGTAGGTTTGCAGGAATGTATCTTGAGAAAAGCAGGAGAGAGAAAAAAAATCCCATTTCCTGGTAGATAGTTTTTTATGTATGCTCTAATAAATGAAGCAATAATCATCCCTTTTCTATGTTAAAAAAACAAATACACTTCCAGCAGAAAATCATCATTGTGGTCAGACATTTTAGTAGGGCATGTAGCAATAGGACAAAGTGTAATGGTTTTAAACTAAAGGAGTGTAGATTTAGATTAGACATAAGGGAGACATTTTTTATGGTGACGGTGGTGAAACACTGTAACAAGTTGCCCAGAGAGGTGGTAAATGCCCCATCCCTGGAAACACTCAAGGTCAGGTTGGACGGGGCTCTGAGCAACCTGATCTATTTGAAGATGTCCCTGCTTATTGCAGGGGGGGTTGGATCAGATGATGTTTAAAGGTCGCTTCCAATCCAAATTATTCTATGATTCTATGACTTGCAATATAGTGACTTAATTTGATCAGTTTCCCATTATTTGGCTTCCATAGTTTTAAGAAACTTTTGTTTGCCCTCCACCTCAAAGTACATGCTCATAGCTAAAATGGCCATTTATGAAGAGCAGAAGGCATGCTATAATCACCGAAAAATGTCCAGTTTGCTTTTTACTTAAACCCAAAGCTTACTCTATTAATGCTGCAAGGGTCCTGCAATTAATATAAAGCTAGTATAAGTCTCTGTAGATCTCAAATACACTCCAGGACAAGGTTGTTAGGTTGTCCTCATTTACCACACTGGGGAAAACAACTGCTGCTTTCTGCATCCATCTCTGGCATATATATCCATCCCACACTTCCTATGCATTTCAGAATGCACTGTAAGTTTATTTCCACAGTGATAGTGAGTATTTTCTCACAATGGGAAGAATAATACTCTCTCTATTAAATAGATTTGAAATTGAGATACAGGAAAGCTAAATTACTTACCCAGGACCACTTGGGAAATTTGTGGCAGAACAAGGAATTGAGTCCAGGTGCTTAACCTAGGTACCCAGTTAAATATATTATGTAATGAATATTAATGAAGTACTCAAGAGCCCAAATGCTGCAAGTTTAAATGGATGAACTATTTTGAGAAATCTGATGTTCAGGTGTGTTCAATAATGCAAGCTAACATTTTAACAGAAGCAGGTCAGAAAGTTAACATGATCACACTAAAAACGAGAGCTAGTTACTGTGTTTGAAGTCTCAAGGTTTTTCGCAATAGACAAAGATGCTAGAAGTATTGGTAGGTCCTTCACTCTGGTCACCCTATAGGACAGTGCTGTGATGACTTCAAACATACTAATTCTTGTTAAACTGTAAATTAGACCTCAAGAGAAAAAAGTATCAGTGTAAACATCTGCATCCTTTAACCTTTCTCTGTTGAATTTTTCTACAAGCCTAGCACATACTTCCAAGCTTTACATTGGAGTCAATGTCTCATATCTTTATCACACCAGAGAACACAGACTTTCAGCACACAGTAGAAAAATAAATACCTTGAAAAGAACACCATGATTTATTACGCAGAAATGATTATTGCAGTGAGACAAAAAAAAAATTAAAGGTTAAAAAAAAGTCTATAGTTTTCAGAGAAGAAAGTTTGCTATTTCTGTGAGGAAAAAAACCCATACATAAGGATTACAATTTAAGAATGTTTTTTGCCTTTACAGAGATTATCATATTCCAGACATGTTACTGACAACATATGCAAACTGTATGTTCCTATACTGGTTTAATATACGTTTTTATCTTTGTGCAAGATTTAAAACCAAAGCTTTACACAAGGATATAAAAATCTAGTTATAGATATTCTGCAAGAGAAGATTGTAAAAACATACTTTTGTATTAATAGCATACTCCCAAAAGCCCTGAAAGGTAACAAACACAAGCTATTACAAGCACCTTTGAACCAGAATTATGACCACTGCAATCTCAGTTATCTCTTATGACACAGAGTACCAGGGAAAAATAACAGCTATGGGAGAAGAACTCATTGCTCAAGAGCAAGTGGAGCCTTTGCAAGTTACAAACTAATCAGAATAATTCCCAGACAACATGCTGTGATATTTGCATTGTCAGCTGGTTATTATGATTTATTGGAAAAGTGGGACATGGACATAGCAGTACAATGGAATCATACTGTGATAGCTGTAGTAATCTCATTACACAGCTTTTGCTTTTTCAACCCAAACTCTGCACAGCCATTGTTTTCCTTCTCAAAGCACATAGGGCAAAAGAAAATAATAATAAAAAAAATCCCAGGTGTTTAAATCCACAGCTTTGTGTAGTCTCTGCTTTTTGAGTTTTCCTCTTCTATTTTTTAAAAAAGGAGTGCTTCAGCAAATCCACCATCTAAATACTGCCCTAGAAGCAGTCATGATAGTGAAATCATTAATAAAGCTACAGTATTAGGTATTTTTCCCATTGCAACTTTCACGCTCTAACCACAGTCAACGCATCAGAGCACTTTTGACTCAACATATATGGTAACTGCTCATGTCTCACCATCTGTTTAGATTTTCTTTAACGAAAAACGTGATCCATCTTTGAAAAGCTAGCCTTATTTGATTTTTATCTCATCATCACAAAATAAAGGTGTCCTTCACAGGTTTTCAGGTAGCCTGATCTCAGATATTCTTAAAGGTGGAGGAGTGGGTTTTACTAGGTTCTACTAGAATCAGAAGAATTCTACAATAACAATCAGCAGCTGAGAGACTATAATGCTCTAATCACAAAATAACCATTTGTATGGCAGTGGTACCTGCAGACCCTCATTCATGTTCAGGGTTTTGCTTATACCAGTCACTGAAGAGTCATAAAAAAGGGCTTTACACCCAGAGAACTTAAAAATAACAGACCTGATGGAAAATATTGTACTTAAAGTGATTAATGTGAATATTATTTTTTTCTATGTTTCTAACTCATTGCCATCATAACCATTACACTCCATGAATGTGAATACACGTTCTTAGAGATGTAAACACCACAGGGTACAGAATTGGTCCCAAGAAAGTTTTGGAAGGTCTTAATTTTATCACCAGGCTGCTCTCAGGAATAGCCCTGGAAGCTGCTTCCACCTCAAACCCTGTTGACCAGGATCCATAAAAAATGTGAAGCAAAGGAGATAAACCTCTTTTCCTTCCTTGCCCTTTGTAATGAACAAGGTGTTGATCACATACAGATTGGTGCTTTGCCTATCCTTGCTCACTTACCATGCCACCAGATATCAACAGATACCCTCAGAAATAGGGGCTACCAACAGATGACACTTGTACCCTTTCACTGGACAGATGTAACCAAGCATTTAGGCAACATAGAAACTGAAGCCTGTAAGAGCAACTGCAAAAACTGAACCCATGAAATACCTTATGGTATAACTAACTGAGCTGAAAAAAAATTGAATTTAAATTACCAATTAAGTTCTAACAACATTCTGTTTGTAAGTTACAGTTTGTGACTTAGATGTGGAAGGGAGAATCTATAGGCTTCACACCTCGTGCATTTTACTGTATGAAGAAAGTACCACAAACAGCTAAGTCCTCAGGTGGGAAAGGAGTGGGCTATCTACTGATTGCTTTTAGGGCTTTTAATGAACAGTGCTAGTAGTCAATCACAACTATATCAGCATGGTTGCAGAGATCAGTACTGAATAAAAAAAGAAAAACTGTGGTAAGAACAGAGGTTGTCCATGAGTGGCGAGGCTACAGTTCATGCCCGGGATAGTATAAGATGCTATAGTCTGCTTCGCACATGCATATAGGACATGGTTTCAGGACATGATTTAGTGGGCATGGTGGTGTTGGGTCGACAGTTGGACTCGATCTTAAAGGTCTTTTCCAACTTAAACGATTTTATGATTCTATATAGCCTTTCCTTGTGGGAATGGGATGCCACTCCATCCATTCCTAAGCATACAAACATTATGGACTTGAAAGGTATTTCTGTTTGTGGGGAAAAATGGCCACAACACTTCAGAACCTGTAGTTTTAAAGGCACATTCACGCACTGTGGCAGCACATAAGCATTTGGTATGGGGTGTTGCTTTTTTTTTTTTTTTTTTTTGAGACAGCCAGTCACAGCTTTTAGATCACTCCCTAGAAAAAACGGCTTTCAGATATAAGTATAAAGATTCTCTGAAAAGGAAAGCACTTACAAAACATACCTTGCAGTAATCCTATCTCTAACCGCATCCACAGCCCCTCATATGTTTCTGTGCATCAGCAGTAGAAAGCACACACTCTCCATTCACTCAATTTGGGATGAACTCTTAAAAAAAGACTTCTGAATACAGCAGACTCCAGATGTTTCAGATTGCTGCGTGGGCACAGAGTGAGGCTATTCAGTTTCACAGCAAGAAAATAAAATACAGTAAATTACCTTGCCAGGACATCAAAGTGGCACAGATTACTGCTCTTCTTCCATAATCATCAGATGATTAAAGAGCATTTTCCTCATTAAAACCTCTTACAAGGGATCACCATTATCCAACTCTTCATTTACTCATTAAGCTACATCTAGGTTTTTACTTCTCTAATTGCAGTTTGATACAAGCTTTTTAATCCTCAAATGTTTTTTTTTCCAAGAAAGGAAAAGGTCTTTATCACCTACTGAGTAAAAATATTGTTTTCATTGAAAAGACCTTGAATTTAAAGCTGCATAATTGCAATGCAAGTTGTTTTTAAAACAGACCAACAGTTCATAAAAAAACCTGATCAAAACAAACAAACCAAGATTAAAAAAAAAAAAAAAACAAAAAACCCAAAAAACTCACAAGGGACAGACATTAGGCACAGCAACCCAAATCCTCTTCTTTAGTTGCTTGCAGCCAGCAGAAGTGGTGTCAAACACTGGTAATGCAGGCAGAATGTTCAACCCCTTTCTCCCTCACTAAAGTAAAAGCTCTCCAAGATAATATTAAGATAACCAAATCCCTGAAAGAAGGAAGTGTTATTTTCCCTACCAAAAAAATGAATTGAAACGCACAACCCAGTTTACACAAAGTACACAGGACAGGGAACGATATAAACCGGTGTATTGGTGCTGTTGGCCAGCTCTGCAGGGGCGGCGGCCGCTGTGAGGAGAGACTGGGGGCTGCCCCGGGCCAGACCGGCCCCGGCCGGTTCCCGCCGGTTCCAGCGGCCCCACCGCCGGGCACAGCGGAGCCCCTCAGCCTCGGGGAAAGCCTGGGGAAGAAAGGGCAAAAGGGCTGAGGGAAACGGGGTGAGAAACAGCCCTGCCAGCCCCGAGGGGAGAGCGGGAGGAAGGCAGGAGGTGCTCCAGGCCCCCCTCCCCAGCAGAGATGGCCCTGCGGCCCCGGCAGAGACCCCCCCCCGCCCCCGGTGGGGCAGGGGTTTCCCTGCAGCCCCGGGGAAGGAAGGCCCCAGGCTGGAGCAGGGAACAGCCTGAGGAGGCAGGAGCGAGCCACCATGGGCTGACGACAATCCCCCACACTTTCCTCCAGTGCCACCTGGGGAGGGGTAGCAGGGCCTGGAGTGAAGTTGACCCCAAGAAAGGGCAGTGGAGGAAAAGTGTTGTTTTGAAGGGGTTTTATTTGTTTGTTTCTTACTACTCAAATTCATTTTAATTATCCATACATTAATTTTCTCCAAATCAAGTCTGTTTTGCCCATGATGGTAACTCATAAGGAATTCCCCTCTCTATCTCAACCCACAAGCTTTTCCACCTTACTGTCTCCTCCCAGAGGGGGGATGAGAGAGCAGCTGGGTGGCCGTCTGGCAGCCAGCCGATATCTACCCACAACAGGACATTCAGATGCAGGTCATTGTTACAATACAAACCTTTTTTTTTTTTTCCCCTCCAGAACTGCAGGACAGAATAAAGGTATTGTGATTTAGCATCATGCCTTGGCATAGCCAGGACTCCTACAATTCAAGACTTCTGGTCCATATACAGGTAAAAGAAGTCATCCCCTCATAAATTATTTGCCTTTGGTTGCAGTTAGTTTCCTTTTTCACAGTATTCGGGTACTGAATATTAACATGGTGTTAATATGTTTATCTGTATATACACAAATCAGATTAAATATGATTGAGGCAAAATGCAAGAACTTAAGTAAAACTATTAAGTTAAAAGGCATTTCTTTCCAGCAAAAGGCTATGTATGATACAGGTGTGTTAACCTTTTAAATGCAAGTACCAGTGAAAAGATACTTGCTGTAGAGTGATGTGAACCACTTCACTTGAAACCAAGCTGAAATACTAACTCTACCAAAACACATGCCCTTTTTTTTTTTTTTTTGTTTAAATACTGCTTCAAGATTAATTTGCCAAAATTACTTTGCAAATAAAAATTTAGTAAGTAGCTACTGTGGAAGTGCTTTTGAGCCAGTGTGAAATATTTTTTTTCTACTATGCACATGAATGAGGCTATATATGACTGTCCTGGGTTCAGCTGGGATAAAGTTACTTTTCACAAGAAGCTGGGAAGGGGCACAGCCATGACAGCTGACCAGAACTAGCCAAGGGAATATTTGATACCATATGACAGTCATGCTCAGTCTATAACTGGGGGAACTGGTCAGAGGGAGAAGGGATCGCGGCTCAGGAATAGGCTGAGCATCAGGCTCCAGGTGGTGAGCAGTTGCATTGTGCATCATTTGCTTTATACATTCTTTTATTATTACTTATTCTTATTCCTTGTGTTGTCCTGTTAAACTGTCCTTATCTCAACCCATAAGGTTTTACCTTTTTCTTCCGATTCTCCTACCCATCCCACCCAGGCAGGGAGGAGGAATGAGCGAGCAGCTGCATGGTGCTTAGTTGCCAGCTGGGCTTAAACCACAACAGTCTTTTTTGGCACCCAACACAGGGCACAAAGGGTTGAAATAACAACAGATCTGACCAGTGTCTTATAACAAATTTGTTCTAGATATCTCTTATATTAATTAAATAGTCCCTGGTCATGATGTTGGTTTATTTGTTCACATGGTGGCTTTATATAAATTCTCATATGCACTGTGTATTCCCTGCAGTGCTGTTTATCACCTGTGGGAGAAGGATCATTTCACTGTACTGGGTAATGTCGACTTATGATTACATCACTGGTCATGAGGTTAAGCTAGTATTTGTATGCAGCATTGTTGCCATTTCCATACCACATGTGGCACCCTCTGTCGGAATTTATTAGTAATCACACCCAATTTACAGGGAGACAGGGAGGATAGTTTCTCCTGCACTTTCACCTTCCCTTTCTCCTTCGGGCTAACTACAACAGCTTTTGAGAATTTTGAATACCCTTGTGGTGTTCAAGCCAGCATGGTCTTACCACTATGTATCCTGATGTATTTCAGGTCTTGTTTAGGGTTACAAAAACTTTTGAGCAAGCTGCTGCATGGCGCTTAGTTGCCAGCTAGGCTTAAACCATGACAATGACAACATTAAATACATCAGATCATGTACATTGCTCCTCTTATATTAAAATGTTAAAATTTTGGCCTTGCCCTTAATTACCTTCCATTTCATCATTATTTGACTGTTTTCACATTACATTTAGTTTTCCAAATGGATGTGCAGTCCAAGTGCACATTTACCTATAAAGTGCAAAGACCAGGAAAAGAGAGAAATTGCTCAAGACAGTTATTTTCAACAATGTCTCTGAAGTGTAGGCTCACCACATTTCTACAATGGATCACTAAGCCTTCCATTGGCCAGCATCTCAAATTCACAATAAGACTACTTTTCTTAAGTATCCCTTATGGACATGCATGATAGTCTTCAAATCACTAGTTTAAAACGAATAACTTGATATCAGACAAACTTTAATCTACAGTAAAAGAGGGTTAAGGATTGGGTGATACTCAGGAGAAGGTTGAGAAGGAGTTGCAGTATCAAAAGTTAAAAAAAAAATACGAGTGCTGAAAAGAAATCTGCAGAATGTCCTTACAGAAACACTTAAACTGCTGGTGAATAGTGGGGGAAAATAATAATACAGTACCTATTTTCAAATAATGCTGCTAAAAAAGAACCTAGAATTTGCAGCCTGGTGAGATTTGTCCCATTACTGAGTAAACTGATAGAGAATCTAATTAAAGATAGGATGGCAGAACAGTTGGATAAATATAACTTGATAGACTCAAGCCAGCATGGCTCCAGTAAGGGGAGGAGGGGGATGGGGGAAAAAAAAAAATCTCACTCCTTTAACCCAACAGAGGTACTCTTTGCAAACACACACAAACAGGAGAGGGGGAGTAGATGAAGGTGGGCTTAATTAACTTCAGTTTTCAAAAATAATATAATTAGAGCTTTCCTAAAGGAGTATTAATTTTTTTTAATTACACATAAGGATATTAATTATTTAGCTTTATGTCACCAGCTGTGTACTAGGTAGTTTTCTAAGGGGCAAATATCTTGATTTAGAAACCAATTAAGTAATCGGAAATAAACTTTAAAAGTTATTCCTCAAAACAACCACAGATATTTTTAAGTAGAAAAATCTCATGGGTTTATGCAGTTAATTATTTGGAAAAGGAAATAGCTAGCAAATGGATGACATATCCCAGTGATACCACACTGTTTCTGTTATAAAACAAGCAAGATGATGGCAGATAAAGTGTAACTTGTCTGTTCTAAAGTGTGAAGATGTTCCCAGTGAACAGAGGATTAGAAACTCCCAGACTCATTCTTGAATTCTTCACAAGAGGATTTTTTTTTTTTTTTTTTTTTTTTTTTTAAAATGTGAGACTTGGAGCTCACCAGAGAACTTGATGAGGTTATTTGTTGGATATCAGGAATGCAAACAGAATGCTTGGGTATATTGAAAAGGTTAGTTCTACAAAGAGTCAACCTAGAAGAAACAGGCAAACGTAAGCAAAAGAAAGTGTCAGAACAACTGTCTGATACTTTCAAAATCATAAATTAAATTTAAAATAACCATTCTTATTAAATATATGGAAGCTATGGAAACTAGGCATCCAAAGAACTGAAAGCTTAGCAGTCTCTACCTTGATATTTTATCTATTCCACATAAATTCCAGTCATTATCTCAACTCTTCTCCTTCCTATATTGACATCCAAGTCATTTTTTAACATAGTCAGAAATGCAGCATATTGGAGGACACAGCAGAATGGTTTACCATTGCTAGCTCTGGCAGTTTGCCAAACTTTAATCTAGCTCAGATATGTCTAAACTACATTATTATGACCGTAGGAAGACAGACAAGATGTCTGGAGGACAGAGAAAGCCATTTGTTGGTCTTAAAAATGTTTCTTCCCCAGAAATAATAAACATTTTAACTGCACATATGGCTACCTTTCAAACCTAAAGCTTGCACGCAGTGAAGCAGGAACAAAGAGTATTCTTCCAAAACTTCTGTAGACATTGGCAAGTTTCTACTATTTTAAGACTCACTTCTATCCTTCTTTGTCCCTCAATTTTTATTTTTAATTTATTTAAAAGGAAGGTCTCTGAGGGGAGATAGAAGTTCAAGCCACCTGGAAAGCCAGAAAAGCACTAGCCACAAAGAGATACGTAGGGATAAGCAAGTACATGGCAAGTAAATGGTGAAAATCCAAGAGATATGAGAAAGGAGCTGGCATATCTAGCTCCAAAGAAGGACTTGCTCTACAAGGCACATCAGAATCACGATGAAATGAAGACAAAAAACCACCACGATAAACAAGTTCCCAGGAAAGCTAAAATAGCCCATGCTGGAAATGAAGCAATCCTGTATGTTCAAACAGGCTTGGAGCTGAATTAAGATTAAACAAGCTATCTGTGTCAACAATTAGCACTGAGAACACACATAAAAATTTAATACCAAAATAGAATAATTAGGGAATTGGGTCTTCATTACCAATTGCCTGAAGGTTGTCTGGGAGTTCCCAAATATTCACAGATCTACTTCTCCTTGCATGTTTGAGCCTCTGGGCAGAGCATATTGGCTTCTTGGATGCCTTCAGCAAGTACTGGAGGTTTTTAGGTCTCTTTTTTGTTCGAGTTTTGGTTTTTGTTTTTTTAGTTCCCCTACCTGGTTACCTCATTCAGAGTTTTGGGGGATGATGAGGGTGGGGGTTAAGCTTTGGACACTCTTCTCTCTTCCCCCACCCCACTTTTTGCTTCCATTTTGTCTTCTGCAATATTTGTTTCTTGGGTTTCTGTAATCTCAGAGGAAATTTTCATTTTCTTTACCTAGTAGGATCCATCCCATCTGACTGAGGAACCAGCAGGTATACCAAAGAGCACTATGTGCTCAAGAAAACAGACTTGGAAACATCCCTTTCTGAGATATGTTAACCTACAGTTTCTGGACCTTTTAAACTAGAGTTAGTGTCTTCATCTTGTGTTTGACAGCTCTTGAATAACTTATTTTATGAATTTCTCTACTCTTTCTGTGCAGTTATACTTTGCTCTTCCAGAATGACTGCTGGCAAGAAGATCCCACAGTTTAATTGTATTTTGCATGACAGATATTTCTTTGTTTGTTCTATACCTGCTGTTTGATTATTTTTTCATATCCTTCATTCTTGTATCATGATACATGAAAAATTAATATAAAGTGATTAATTCATGGTCATGTTGCTATCAATAGCTAGGGGATTGAATGATGAACTTCAGTGGCAAACATCAACTTATTTCTTTTGCTTGCAGGAAGGAGAAAAGTAGGTTTAAACTCCAGTTAGACACAAGCTGACTTTCTCAACCAGTTAACTCAAATTAGCCAACTCAAGTTATCAGCACATTATTTTGCAGTACAGACATGCTCCAGGAAGCAAATTCTTCTGTTCTGAAACTCTTTTAGGAGAGTTCCCTTTTAAAGGATCACATTTTTTTTTAAACAGAGATAAGAATATTAATGTTCCCCAAAACCTATTTTTTAAACAATGTCACTGAGCAAACCCACTTTAACTATATGTGTAAAGCATGATCATTATAATCATAAACAGTAAAATTCCAAACAATCTGCAGTTTACCGTATAGATTAGGTAACTTCCAGATGGAAACTCCTGTTAATAACAAGATTTATGAACAGACTAACGAAAGATGAACTGAACTGACTTATACCACAACAAATCTCAGCTAAGCTGAAACCAGTAGTCAGCTGTTGTATTTCCTTCCCACTGTTTCCTCAATTTCATATAAAAAGTCAATTTAAAAGGTTAGTGGTTCCTCCCCCCCCTTCTGTGTATGTGACCAGATTCTTCTTTTTCCTGTAAAGCCACACTGACTTGTTACTAAATGATACATATTATTTCCCAGACATCTGCATTTTTTAATAAACCAGTGAACTGAATTCAATTTAATGATCCAAAACATCCACAGTATCAGACCATAATGTACCTCTAACCATCAGCAAACTATTTTGCTTTACTTAAAATTGAAATTTATTTATTTTTTTTAATAGAATAGTCAATTCTGCATTTTGAAAGGCCTATTACTCTATTCCATTTTAAATGCAAGACTAAGCAACTGGGGGCAATGCCTTCATGCCCTCTGAGAGTACAGAAACCCAAGAAACGTTTACTGCAGAAGACAAACTGGGAGGAAAAAGATAGGGCGAGCGAGAAGTGTGTGTCAAAAGTTTATGAAACTCTGAATGAGGTAACCAGATAGGGGAACTATGAAGAATAGACCTAAAAACCTCCAGCACCTGCTGAAGGGAACCAAGAATGATGCCTTTAGATCCCCCACAACATAAAGAGTTGAATACAACTGTCTCTTTCCTGTCTCCTTCCAAATTATGAAATTGCTTCACTTTTTAAATCGCTAGATAATTCTGGAAAAATAGAAGTCTGCATAACGAGAGTAAAGTCTAATCCCCATCCCCCAAAACAAGTCCATATCACACACTAATCTGACAGAAGCTAAACAGACAAGGTCAGGGGAACCTTCCTTATCTTAGGCTGGGAATCCCAGTTTGATAGAGAGGAGGAGAATACCTGTCATTAACATGACAGTCATTGCTAGATTGATCCTGAAAGTTTCTACAAGGTTGGCAGCTTCACCCAAACTGTTGATTAGAAATGGAGAGAGGACTGCATTCTCACATCCCTCATTCCCCTAGTTAGCCTCCTCTGATCCTGAGCAGGGTAAATAAGCACTTTAAAAAAATTCAATATTACTTTGTCACTTTCAATACATTCTAGATCCTCTTCCAAATTGTTCATACTCATGGTAATAGAACAGAAGCTCTATAAATTTTCTTTCTTCAATGCCATGCTTAGTGCTTCATATATGCGACCAGTTAAAGCCCACATTGAATGGAAGGAAGATTCAAGTGTTTTTAATGGGACTGCAGAATCTGTAGAAAGCACGTCTGCAGTACTCCCTGGAGTGGAATACATAATATTGAATTCAGTCATTCAGCAGCAACCATAATGAAAGGCCTATAGCTATAGCAGCATCATATTCTGATTATGCAACATCACACAGTACAACAGTAGTTAAGGGTGCAGCTGATCTAACTACGTGCTGGGACACTGAAAATGCAAAAGCAGCAGCAGGATTTAATATCTCTTATTTTGGAAGTGTTATAATTCTATCACAGCATGCTATGCATCAAAACCATCCCAAGGAATTAGATTACAGGTGAAAGGCGGAAAAAATAGCATGTTCCCCCACCCATTGCATTTCTCTGGAATATATTCAATAAAAAAAAGATTCAAGCATTTGAAAGCCTTAAGAAGCACAGATATAATAACACATACTACCTTCTAAGGCTGTGGTGTTATAGAAAAGTTGAGGCAGACAACAAAAAACTCTAAACAACTGAAATGTCTAGAAATATAAGCCAAACACTGTGTATTTTAGCTCAGACAAGCCTGTGAAAAATTATGTATTATCTAAACTTACAGCTTCCTGTAACATTAAAGTGCAGCAGATTAATGTTGGAGCATGTATTGGAATTGCACTACAAGGCACTCAGGAGAAGCTCTTAATGTCTCTCCTGAAAGAGCCAGGTCTTGAACATAAAAGTCAATCAGCAGGAAACGCCATAAAGCTTATGGATAATGAAGATGGATAGATGTTGTCTCAAATGTAGATTAGCCAGCTAGGTGGCCAGATTAATTAATAGTTAATGACTCACATACATGTCTCTGCTTCCCTCTGCATTTGCAAAACATTTGAAAGTGTGACTCGGTACCTATTTAAAGCTCCATTTCTAGGTTCCACAAAACACAATAAAACCCTGTACTTATCTTCTGGAGTGTTTTCTTTTACATACAAACTGGTTGTGTGTTTGTTAAGATGAAAACTTAGGATATCTAATGAAATTATGTCTCTCATCCTTCTTAATTACCCCTTTATGATAATCCTTTTACAGGTATTACTCAGCAGGGATGGCATATAGTAAAGATTTAACAAAACACCCATTTCTGTTTACGGAAGATTCTAAAGCTTGGTTCCTATTGCATACTAATTTAGCTGTCTGTATCAAAGCCCAGCTGACTGTATAATTGGATCAGGCACTCTAAGGATAACATAAATTAAGTAACAAAACTAAATCCGAACGTAAGAGCTTAAAAAAATTTATTGGGCACAAGCAAAAAAATTATTGTACTGCTAATTATCCATAACTACCCTGAAAAGATGTTGCTTCTGAAAGACAGAAAAGAAAAAGGAGGGGGCAGAGTAGGGAGGAAAACCCCACAACAATCAGAAGAAACTTAGTTGTATTTGACAATATCTGCCTCAACAATTGTTTGGAAACAAAGCGAGCAACCATTTTAGATCCTTTGTAGTAGTTAAAAAATATTTTTCTCCAAGGCATTCATGTACTTGCCACTAACTTTCCCTTCTTTCCCTCCTAAAGTCCAGAATGAGAGCGAGGATGGTAATTACCATCTGACCTCCTAAAATATTTATAAAGCTTTAGCATCTCAAACATTTCATATATGGTCACTTAATTTTGATTTTAGAAAGTATGCATAATAGATTACATCTTTTAGATTTTGCATATCCTACAAGTTCTTATCTACAGCTCAAGTCTTCACCTCAGAAAACGATTCAGTGAAGTCAAAGACTCTCTCATGTGAGCAGAGCTTAATACCCTGCAGGACTAAGGTGTCATTAATTAATGATATTTAACACACTTGTGAGAGGGCCAGTTCTCTTCCAGTAACATTCCAGATTGACATCATTTGGTTACATGACTAGCAACAGAAACTGGACTGTGTTTTGTTCATAACTGTATGACATGAAACAAAATTAATAATAAAAATAATTAGTTAACAAGAGTTGCACATGATACCATCACAAAGCATTTTAGTTTCTTTAATTGCCATCTAAGTTTTTAAGAAGTTTTGACTTAAAAAAAAAAAAAAATCAGTCTTTTGGCCCAAGATGAAATTCTTAGTTTCACAAAGGACAGCATGCAGATGAAAAAAGCTCCAAGATGTGCCAGTGTTAGTATAAGTTGGAGATGCATTTATAAATTCAGTGATATGGGAATATAAAAGAAGCAATAAAATATAACAGAGTAACTTGGCTGCATTTTTGTTTATCAATTGAAATTAAACACAAAAATGGAGAACATAGCATATCTACATCATATCCAACATCATGGTTTTTAATTTTTTAACACAAAGAAGAAAAGCAGGGGAAAAAAGATTTCAAAATATTACTGTTTTGATACGTTCTTGCAGGTACTGAAGGCACACCAGAAGAGAAACAAATATGAAATAACTTAAAAGAATCCCTAATGCATTTCTCACTCAGCATGCCAAAGTCTTAGAACACCATTTTTACTTTGTGAACCACCTTTTTGGAATCAGTGAAGTCTAAAACTACACATACAACAGAAGCCTGAATTTTCAGAAGGGACTAAAATTTTTTTCCAGAATATCCACTAGGCTGATATGAGACCATTTACAAGAATTAATCCAAAAAAAGCCCAAGAAAGTGAACAAATATTTTATGCACATAAGAAGCTATTCTTAGGGATACAGACAGCCACACAGGTGCAATGCTTGATTTTCAAAGAACCATCCTATTAATGTTGTCAAACCACTAACATACAGATTTTCTTTTTTAAGGAAAGCTTTAGTAATCGAGCTACTTAGGCATATGTTTACTTTTGAAATCAATAGGATTTCATCACACACTTAAATATTTGGTTGAATTATCATTCCTTCATAACAAGAATTCCATACAGGCTCTTTAGAAACAGAGAAGTCAGAGCACTTGCATTAAACCTTAGCAGTTTGATCAGTATTTTGTTCAAAGAGAAGGTTGTAGGTTTGGGGGGTTTTTTTAGCACAGTTTTTTCCAAAGAAATAGTGAAACTTCTAACAACTGCTTACACACTTAATAGTAGTAGCCTTTAGGACTGACGCTATATGTGGTGTACAGTCTCCATAACAGGAATACAGCTAAACATATCCAAAGTCTATAGAGCTATATTCAATCTTGCTAATATTTAAAAAAAAAAAAAAGCAGCCACTGAAATAATATACCCTTGAAAATTACTATAATTTCCTGAGGCCCACAGCTATAACTTTTTCTTCATTTTTACATCTATAATAATTAACTACAGGCAGATAAGAGAAGCTGTTGCTAGTAGGAAAACATCTCAATGGAATGAACACTATAAACACAACTAACAACCACCTCATACAAACTAAACACAGGTTTTTTTTAATCTTCTTTGCTCATAGCCTTCAACGAGAAGCTTAAAGAATCAAATTCTCAAAGACATCCTTCCTTCCTAAGGTCTCCTTTAAGTCTGCCAAACAAACCCAGCTACTTTCAGGCTGCTCTGAGGTAGTTCTCCATTAAGAAACTCACACACCACAACCTCAATCACACAGAAGCCAAGTGACCACAACTTCTCCTAGCAGCCCAACTGCTCCCACTACAGAGGGCAAACAAAGGGCTTTTAATACTACTATGTAGAGATTGCATCTACCACCCCAACTCACCATAGAAGTGTTGCAGCAACAAACAGAAAAACCCAGGAGCGTCCATAAATTCCTCCACCAACTAAAACCCACCCCAGCCCACCTGCCTGCCACTCCCTAATGGAGTGTTAAGTCTCATATTGCTCCCAGCTGTTTCCCCCTCCGCAGGTTAAAAGAGCAGACAAGAAGTAATTGCTCTTCTCTGATCTAGCACATCAGGTGTTCTGTTTAATTCATTAGTCTCCATAGTGAAAGCTTTCTGCTGTACTTACTCCACCTGATTTTCAGTAAAATGAAGGTATTCAAGAAGGAGTTACACTTTAAATTGTTGCTGGGAGTATAACTTTGCCCTTGTTCTCTGTGATGTTGTGTGTTTATAAGAATTCTAGTTAAGATGAAAAAACCGTGACAAAATATTTGGAAAGTAAAAGTAAGCTTTTGTGGGGGGGTGAAGGGACATGGGGAACAAAAACTCAGTCAAAAGGGAAAAATTAATTGCCTTGATTAGACTAGAGACTATGCTAAGGAAAAACTGCCTTTGGATGAAGTCCAAATCAGAATTTCTTTTGGCTAAATAAAGGAAAGCAGTATTTGTAGTAAGATGGAAGTATGTAGTTTAGATAAGATGGTGTGAAAATATAAATTAGATAGGTCAACATCTATTAAAATAGTTCCTTTCAATCCCCCCAAAGAAAAAAATCAGAGAAAGCTTAAATAAACAGTACCTAATGTCACTATGATATGTGTATGAATGAAGTTAAAATACCTAATAAAATACAATATTCTGTGCTTTCTATGGATTATAGCTACACTGCATGTATAATGAATACATAAGAGTTAAATGGGATAACAGATAGGAAAAAAGGCTGTCACTCGATCACTTTGCATCTTGTTCATTGTTCACCACACACGTGTTGTGCTTGAGTTGTGGATATAATACCTACTACTGTTAAAATGGACTTTGATCCTTCTGATAGGGACAGTAACCTTATTACAACCATAGTATAAATATATATGTGTAGAAAGAGAGTATTATATTTTAAACAGTCATATATTACAGTAAAGACCTATAAAGACTGTTTTACCCAAATGTACTCCATTATATCTCTGTTTGTGGCCATTTAAGGGGATGAACCAAGAGAATAAATCAAGAAAAAAAAAGTTTGCTTGTGTGCTGTTTTTGGCTGGGATAGAGTGAATTTTCTTCATAGTAGCTGGTATGGGACTGTGTTTTGGATTTATGCTGAAAACAGTGTTGATAACACAGGGGTGTTTTGGTTATGACTGAGCAGTGCTTGCCCAGAGCCAAGGCCTTTTCTTCTCACCCCACCCCACCAGCGAGGAGGCTGGGGGGGGGCACAAGGAGTTGGAGGGGACACAGCCGGGACAGCTGACCCCGACTGACCCAAGGGATGTTCCAGACCACAGGACATCATGCTCAGCAATAAAAGCTGGAGGGAAGAAGAAGGAAGGAGGGGATATTTGGAGTGATGGCATTTGTCTTCCAAAGTCACCATTACTTAGTGTGCTGGAGCCCTGCTTTCCTGGAGATGGCTGAACACCTGCCTGCCCATGGGAAGTGGGGAATGAATTCCCTGATTTGCTTTGCTTGCACTTGCAGCTTTTCCTTTACCTGTTAAACTGTCTTTATCTCAACCCACGAGTTTTCTCACTTTTAGTCTTCCAGTTCTCTCCCCCATCCCACCAGGGGGGAGCAAGTGAGCAGCTGTCTGGGGCTTAGTTGCTGGCTGGGGTTAAACCATGTCAACTTGGAATTTACAGCAGAGTTCCCCGATAGTTTGGGTTTCCTCCCTCATACCAACCAAAAAAATAGTTGTTTTCTAAAGAACAATATACTCATTAGGTATAATCCTAATCAGTGCCTGTGAGAGACTGAAAGTTAATGTCTCAAACATTGTGGTGGGGCAAGTTCTGCTTAAAGATGAAATCTGCACGGCAACAAACCCTGCCCAGCAAGGAACCCCAGGTGAAAAGCAGCCCCTCAGCACCCATCGGCAACAGGGTGGGAGGGCAGGCCGGAGGGTGCACAGCTCCCTGCTCTGGTAATGCTGTTCTGCTGTGCTGAGCTGGGCAACTCCCCAGGCATGGCCAAAGATCACATCCACAGGGAAGGGGAAGCTACTCCCCAAATGACCCGTTTCCCTAAAGATTCACATGACACCTAATTAGCCTAATGCGTGCCCACCTGAAGGAGGGGCAAGGATGATGAAAGGACACAAACTGAAGCTCTAGGTGCACATGCTTACTGGGACTGGTGAAATCTTTTTCCCTTCCTTTCTCCCTGTGTTGTCCTCTCTTTCCTTTTCCACAATCCCTATACCCCATCCCTTTAAGACACAAAACCACTGATGAAGTCTGGACTAGGGGTGGATCCAGCCACCCCTGAGCTCCTCTCTAAGAAGAAGTCTAGAAAGCAAGGGGGTTTGCTCTGAACCTCCTGACTCAAGGGGAGGGATCTCTTTATTCCCTAAATTCATGTAGATGTAGGTACCACAGGTTACACGGTTTACTGAGGTAGTCTCATGCCAATTCCTGCCATGAGAAACTCCACCACCTGCTGTTATATATACCTCCCAAGGTCAGTTTGCTCCTGTCATGAATAAAATGTTTAACTGATCGTTTGGGCTAAACTAAGGTGAAATGACACCAAGGGAATTCCGAATTCACCATGACCCCTCTCTGGTTTGCCCAGCCTGCGTCATGGCAGTGCCAGTTAAGACATTTTTGGCATCTGTCTATTAATCCCATGCATATTTTATGGCCCTGCAAACTTCCTTGAGGCTGGCAGTTCTCTCTGATGAGTTATTTCAACCTGCCCTAGAATCACCCTAATCTGATCTATACATAAATTGGCACCATAAGCAGCTCAGTGTTCCTGTTCTAATTCATGATAAATATTTCAGGCGATTCCTTTCCAGATATGGAAGAAAATACCTGAGCTGTTCTTCAAATAGCTGAAAATACCCTCTGTCAATAGTCTATTTCCGTGAGGGCTTTAGTATGGATGTGGGTGTGGTTTTCACATCCTATGCTCCTGCAAGTATTCACCTCTCATTTTCTTCTCTCTTCTCTGTTCTGATGCAAAGCCATACCAAATAATTTTGGTTCCCAAGAAATAAATTTGATCAAATGGATTGGTTGGGTAATAGCCTATAACAGCACCCTGCCCCACTGTCTCAAAGTTACAGTCTACAGGTAATTCTCACTGAATGAGAGGTAAGCGGCATTTTACTCCATTAGCAAATGAGCAGAAAGGCTGCTTGGGGCTATTGTGAACTTGGTGTAAATTAAGTAAGTCCTGATGCCATCATAGAGGCCCTTAGAGCAGCTTCTGTGTGGCAAATCCCACTGCACACAAGGAGGAGTTTTATCTGACTTCTGTGTGGCTAATAGGATCACCAGTAATTTACCAAGGAAAATATTTTTTCCTACTTGAATAAAAAACATAGAATATAAAATTTAGACATATTGTACCTTAACAATTGACATCACCACCTTCTCTAGTTTGTATTATAAATGGAAGAATGTCACAACCAATAAAATAAGAAAATGCAATAAAAGAATTATAGGAAAGTGGTGTAATTTGCAAATAGATAAGCATATCAAAGTCAGTGAGACAGAAAATATATAGCTCTATGCTTAGTCATATTTTTCCTGCTGTTGACAGCGATGAATTGTCTACCTGGTGTTGCTGTGGTTAGACCTCTTATTAGGATGCTTAGTACTAATAAAATTTTAGAAGGTCTCTCTGCTTCATGATGTGCTATACTAATTCCTGGCCAAGCAATCAGAATATGCCATAATGAGCAATTGGTCGCTTTTGAAGAAAATTCTGTGTGATTTTTCTCAAGGACTAAATCCCATGAAAGTAGAACTAGGTTTGACTACTTAGGTATCTTACTCAGATGTTCATTTCAAAAAGCAGATATTGGTCTTGGCTTCTTTCAGTCAAGCAATAGCCATAGTCAAACTAAAACAAAAAATAGTTTTCTTTTCATAAGTACTTAGCATGGAACTACTTGCTTGTTAATAAATTCTCTCACATCCATTCATATACTTAAGCAGATGACCCTCCCCCCCAAATACTTCTTCGTTGTCTGCCTTGTGTGTGAACCTTTTTTTCTGTTCTGATATTGGTGATCTACCCTTCCCTATTTTATTTTCTGTTCCTTACTTAAGAAGAAACAAACCCAAAACAACTAAAAACCCACTTGTACTATGGTAACTACTTACTTCTAATATATTTCCCCTCTTCTTTTCCTTTATCAAAAAAGATGTTATATTTCTAATTTCTTGTCACATTCTCAAAGCATATCAATACGTATACAGTAACTGCAGCATTCAAAGACAACAAATCCCCAAAGGCTTGTAACTAGACTGCAGTCTGAAAACTGTAAGTAGAATGCTTTTTCTTTCACTGCCCTTGATGTGTTTGTATAATTATTTTATGATTAATATATTTTTATTTCCTATTTTACGTCTTGTTTGTGGTGGTGTTTTCCAAGAAAATGTATTGGAGGTACCAAAATCACTGAAAAATACAATTTCAAAATGGAACCAGAACATGATACTTCCAACCTTATCATTTCTTCTATTTATTGAGGAAAAATAATCCTCAGACAGCCTGGGGGATCCTGGACCAAGTCCACCCTTCCCAGAGCTCGGAAATGGGAGTGTTGCTTGGAGCAGACTCAGGGAGGCTGGGGCATGGATCATGGCACAAAACGGAATTAAAAATCCCCACTAGAGTCCACCTTAACAGAAGAAATGCTATACTTCTAACATGCAGAGGGACGCTAACTAAATAGTGGGACAGAAAATACCTTTCAAGTCTATCTTTTGAGAGAAGGAGCACACATTTCAGAGAAAGGTATTTACATCTTAGAGCACATAACAAAACCAGCCAGCACCTTTAGAGAGCAATATTCACCTTTACAGGCACATTTTCATAGACTGATTGCCAGCATAACTCACCCATCTTGAAAGACAGGTACCCTGCTGGTTACCGACAGCGATAGATCAAGGCAGGATTTCATAACTCTGCCAGATTCAGAGGTTTGAAGCTTAACCTTCAGTACAGGACCACACAGTGTAATGTGGATTAGCTCCTGGCAATAGTCGAGCTAGTATGCTAAATCCAACTAAATCTAAAATATGTATGAAAAGTGGCTGAGCTCCAAAGTATAGTCATCAAGTGATCCTGAATTGCTCAGTTTCTGTGATAGTTGGTAAGTTAAAGAAAACATACATTCATCAACTAAAATAAATGAAAGAAAAAAGAGAAAGCACATGGGGAAAAAAAAATGCAAACCACTTACAATTCCTTTTGTGACATCTAGGGCTGCAGCTGCAGTGTGGTGAGTATATAAAATATACTAAATTCTTTGTCAGTTTTGTTTGCTCTTAGGAGGGGGATGGAGGATTCTATTGATTTTCCTGAAAAGATTTAATTCAGTGTCCAGTGAGCAGTGGGGCTGGAAGGTAGAGCCCTGCGTAAAGGCAAGAGTGCTGCAGCTAGCAGTTAAATTGGCTTGGGTCGATGTGGAAGATCATCCACATGTGTGAGGCTTGTGACATATAAATACACATCTGTAACGTCAGCTGCCAATGGTTTTATTTCTTCTTCTGTTCTCTTTTTGGGTTCTGGCTGTTTATGAAACATGAACAATGTGGTCAGCACTGCACAAGGCACTGAATGAGATTAACTTTGGGTTCTTAAGATGCCTAATACAGGATGTAATCACTGCAGGTCCTGTCTGTAGTCAATGGACAGAAAAAGATACTTCTAGAGGAGCATTCAGGTCTTAGTGAGCTAAATCAATGGCTGTGTCTCTCTTGGGGCCCTTAAGTACTTGTTTTCCCTGTTCGGTGGAGAAAATAATGAAATGAATGACAATTCCCAGCAGCTGAAACGGTTCAGGTAGCAAATCTGTTCTCCTATCAACACCTTGAAGAGGAATCAAAGTCTTTGGTGTATTTCTAAAGATTTTAAAGGATAAAAAATGCTGAAATGGTTCAGATGATGGTTTTCACCTGAGGACAGAGAAATGAGTCCTAACCTAAGGACCAGTAAACATGAGAATGGATTGCAACTTCTCTGTCTAAAAGTTGAATAAACCAATGCATGTGTAAACTCTGTTATTTCTATAATAGCAAACATCTTGAAACATTTTTGTTTTGAAAGTTTTAAATATTCATTTGGAATTCTCAATATTTTGATTGTTCTGAAGTGTTTTCTCAAGGACTTTTGAAACATTGCACTTGTGATAGTAATGTAGGACTGTTCTAAAGCATGAAATTACAGCTCCTGATCATGGAACTGGAGGCAGTGAGTTGAAATCAGATCTTCTGTTATTTTGTGATCTATGTTCATGCCATACCTGTTTCATAAGCAGATTTCATTAGAGCTGTCTGAAGGTTTTCTGTAGAGTAAAAGGTCACTTTTGAGAGAACGAATATTTCTAGAGAGAAGAGACATACTGCAAATTTGGAAATGTTCCTAACTATTTTTAAGTAAAAATGTAGTAATAAAAAAAATCTGCCATCCTTTAGTTTTCAGTAGATGAAGAATAAATCCCTGTTTCAGAAGATATGGATGAAGATACCTGTGCTTTCTTCTCATTTTTGGTAAGCTGTAGCTTATTTCATATCTTTACCAGTGATCCTTAAGCAGGAATAAATAACTGTTAGAATGTGTATGGAAATTATTTTTGCTGTTTCACCTTTAGCAACGCTCATCTAAAACTTGTGGAAGGTACTCCCTCTGTAGCAAAATGAGAATGAATATTGAATTGGATTTATATAAAGAACTACTTCAGAAATCTACAGAAACAAATTTTTATGGGGCCTGCAGATGAAATGCTGAAAAATGTGGCTGCATGTTGCTGAGACTGGCAGCTAATTACTATCATTTACAGGAGGGAGAGGAAAGGATGAGGATATTCCAGATATTTGAAGGAAGTTGCAGATTTGTGTTCTGTATACCTGGAATTATCTTTTAGATTATGCTACCAAGCTGAGGAAACCAGAATCCTCTGCCTTCACCTTGAGGACAGCATAGAAAATGAGTATGACAGTTCCTACTCAGTTTAGCCAATGTGTCTTAAATCAGGGCAAGTGTGCAATAAGCTATCAAATTCCGTTTGTAGCCTCCTAGATAGTTGACTGAGGTGGCAATTCTGATGCATATACCATGAGATGAAATCAGTAGCTTTGGAATGTAAGGCTTCAGGTCCTATGAGTTGTAACTGATTTTTCAAACCTTCTACTACTCCCCTGCATAGAACTGTATAGATTTCTAAAAACAAATTCTATCTGTGGTGGGGATATGAGATTCAAAATTAACATATGTTAAAGTTCAGGGATAGTAAAAATCACCTTTTCTCATACAGAAATGTTTTCGCTCAAATGCAATGGAAGCCCACAAAACAATTCCTTGATGCCAAAAACATTTGTTTTCCCTAGTCTTTGAAGGCAGGCAGGCAGAGGGGGTTTCTTTTCTTCCTCTTTTTGTTTCTCTTTCTTCCTTTCTCAGTAAAGTTAGGGCCATGAGAAAAGAGGAAAGCCATAAAAATATGCTGTTTTCAAAATAATGCTCAATATATTATAAGGACCATATCTTGCAAAATGTTTCCAATACTTTATTTTACAGTATATTCTTCTGGGGCTATTGTCATTCATCCTGTGCTAGCTGCGGGTGACTCAGTAAAGAAGATACCAAGACCCATCTGTACTTGAGTATTTATGACCACTTTTCATGAAATTCATGACCACTTATTCATACTAATAAAAGAAATAAAATACAGTTTTCCTGAAGTTCAGGAGTAAAATATTTGCAATCTATACATTTACATGAATTCCAAGTTTCACACTTGGCAATGACTATGATTTTGCTAAAATTATATATGCTATACATTATGCATTTCTGAAGTATAGTTATCTGCTACCACATTTGTGATAATATGCACTTCTATGATTGTAAAGGTTTATAATTTTGTATTAAAATCTGGTGAGACTTACAAGGAGTTAAATGGAACTCTCTGTACAAGTATTTGAAGTGCATGGTATGTAATTCGGAATTTGATTGCTATCCACTATTGCAGGAGAGGAAGTAAAGCTTATTTTAATTTTGTGCTGTCTCTTTCTAATCTAATGAAAATGAAGCTGTAAATGTATATTTATTTTGATCTAATGAATGTCAAACTCATATCTACATAGAAAACAGCTGTGATGTATTCATGCTGGATGACGTAGGTGCAGAAATATGTCAAATTGCTGTATATGTACTGGATTTTAAGAAATATTTTCTAGGGTTGGCCATCTCTCTTCTCAGCTCATAGAATGTTCTGTTTATTCTACTATTTCAGCTATTCACAGAAACTCTATTATTCTTGTAATTATTCTTGTTCCTGGATGGGACAGTATGATAGATGGAAATGTGAATGCAGTTTTGATTATTTAAGCCAAAATCTTCAGACTAGAGTCTCACATAAACATTTTAAAGCTGAAAGATTTCTCCTAACACAATAGGGCTATTAAACTATGTAAGAATTAATCTGAGCATAAGCTGTCCAAAGAATAATTCTGATTTGACCACATATACAAAGGAAGCAGCGTTTCTTGAAGTGTTGTGATAGTCTCTTCCAGTTCATTACCTAGTCTGAAAGTATGACAGTACACAAAGGAAACAAGACCACTCAGCTTTTTTTTCTCTCTCAGAAAGCTCAGTTTCAATGGAACTGAGAAGCCTATTCCTTTTTGAACTAAATGAATCCAATTCTGTAATGCAAACTCTGCAGAGCTTAGTGATCTGGACCCAAACTTCTCTTAACACAGTATTTATAACTCGGCCATAAAAGCTTAAATCCAGACATCACAGCTTTTACTTATTCTGTGTTTTACAAAATGGCTTTAATTTTTTTCTAAATGATAAAAACAGGAAAAACCTTCAAGTGTATACATTCTTGAGAGATATAAATCAAATCAGAAATCTACAGGATTAAAAGATATTGAACTCTTTACTGTTATAATGGAACCACAAAGAACTCTATAAATCAAGGTTTCAGTGAAACTGGAGAAAATTCTCAGAATACATGATGGGATATAGGTAATAATGAAAAAAAAGTTTAAATGTCAACACAATAGACAGAAAGAGAAGAAGCAGCTCTTGAACTCACTAACCTTGAATGCATCAGATTTATCTTCAAAACCAGCTTATCTACAGTAAAATTTATGCCTGAGTAAAATGGGATTTGAACTGAAAGTAGATTATGTATTATTGAACCAGTATCCTTACAGATATTTTTGCTACAGACCGACCAGTGATCTTTTTTTGTATTTTCTCATTCCCAAGTAGAGTGAGGTAAATCAGAAAGGTCATTCTTGTTCTAGAATGAGAGTATAAGAACTCATCTACAATGTTTTTTTCCATGCTGATCAACCTTGACTTCCTGTCTGGAAACATATTTTCGGCCACAATTTTTGCCAGTCTCTTTATGTGCAGGGAAGCAGGTGGCTCCCTCTGCTGAGGCAGCAAATCTGACTCTAGTTACCAAGCTGTTCTTTAGAGGAAGAGGAGACACACTGTCTCTATTGCCATTTCTGGTCTCATCTGAGGCAAAGATGGCAGCCATGCGACAGCTGGTTGAGGTTATTTAACTTGATTCCATAATATGTACTCTTATCAGCTTTCCTCAGCCCCAGGTCCCAGGAACTTCATCAATTTTTTCTGACTGTGTGAAGGAACTAAATTGGTAATTAAAATGGCAAGACATAACACAACACTTGCAAGTGAAGTTACAGTAGTAAATATTTAGTAGCTAAATATTTTAATCCTCGCATTAAAAAAGCCTTTTTGTGCCTCTTTCCTTTAAGTCTAGAATCATTGTTTCTCCCATTCCTACTTTCTCCCCCAAACCTCACAAGCAAACAAGCATAGATTGGAGAAAATTAATATATTACACTGGGTGATTGCTGGGTTATCCTCCAGCAGTTATCAGATACAGAGTTTTTCAAAAGTTTCTAGTAACTCATTTCAAGCAATAGCATTGATCAGAGCTGTACTGAATATATCAAAGCCACCATGTGGTGTAAAAAGTTCATATTACTTCCTCAGAATGCCATCGTGAGGACTTGAAATGTTTTTAAGCATAGACTTTCTGACTTGAAAAGTTTTAAATTGATGAATATCAGCACAGAGGTACAAGAAGGAAAAAAAAAAACCCACAAACGTACAAAATTTTTTTTTAGCTGTAGTTGATTCTCAAAGAAAACTCCACGTTGTGGTGTGTAGGGGCTCTGTGCAGACTAATCAAATCCTTTCATATACAGGTTTAAGTATATACACAGAAGTCCAGACCCTCAGCTATAGTAAACTGGTATAACTCCATCAAAATCAATGTGCTGCGCTATGCTTACTCAAATGAAATAATTCAGACATAGCACACCTTCCTTTCTGCTTGCTTTATATATACCCTAAACCAGAGATGAGCATGTTCCAGAAATGACTGTTGCAAAGGCGGCCAGAGTTTGCATAATTAGGCCTTATTTAAAGGTAAAACATGTTTTCTTGCTTACTGATTAAGAGAAGGGTTTAGCAAACAGAATAAACAGGAATTTTACCACAAAACTCTAGCTGGGAAAGTTCTAAGGACTTTTTGTTTCAATTTGGAGACTGTAATAAATTTTTTATTATCTTTTTTTTAATTCCATGTAGGTTTGTTCTTGCTGATAACATGATCTATTGTTCTCTGAGCTATGGTGAGATTGCCATCCCTTAAACAGACAGCACTTATTGGAAATTAAACCTCTACTAATGTATTATAATTATTACTTCAGAGTAATTTGCTGCTCCAGCAGGGAGTCAGAGCTAATCTGATGGTAACGTTTCTTCTGTGGAGCCGTTAATATTTCTTCTATGCTGAATATCCACATAATGGATCTAGCCTGAGGCTGATTAATGATCTTGGTGCTGGAACGGTGATTTGTAGCTAAATCAGCCCTTACTGGAAAGGATTCAATGTTACTTCGGTCAATACTGTTAAATAAGTGTAAACAGTGACTTTGGTTAGCACAAATGTAATCTAGTAAGGTGTGAGCAAGGCAATAAACGGAAGTAAATAAGGGAACTTCTGCCATTCATGTATTTCATTTGTACGTGGAACATCACAAAGACAAATGGACCCCCCCACCCCCACTGCCAACATTCCATAGTTCACTGCACAAAAATGAAAACCCATGGTACTACTTCACTGAATTGCTGTTTCCTAAACAATGTACAAAGGAAATTGAGCAGTATGAATAAAATAAATTGGTATTTCTTCTTCCTTTAGGACATAAACATGAAGCTGAAGAGTAAGTTCAGTGAGGGGTTAAAATCTAAGTGAAGCAGAAGTAGAACATTGATGTTTTGAGCCCACTGGATCACCATTGGATCACCCTTTTTCCTTGTAAATTCACCATGTTTCAGAATAGATATTTATAATCTATATCATGATGTGAATTAACTATAGTTAGATCCCATGGGTATAAATATAAGAAAAAGTAAATGATGGTCACCTCCACCCACAAGTTTTTGAAGAGATTCTTTTCATTTTTAGTTCCATATGTCTGATTGTAATACAACTTCTTGAAAAAGTGGGGGAGTTTTGAGGAAAAAAAAAAGATAAAAATAATTTCAAAGCTTGAAATATGTTGATTACATTTGTTTAGTTACTGCCTATAATAACCATAAAATTAATATTTTGTACTCTGAATTAAAATGAAAAGTTGCATTTTACTTGACCTAATATCACTTTCTTCTTAGGAAACTCAAATATTTCAGATTGTAATTTTGGATTATTAGTTTATTTTCCAGGTCTCTTCATTCTCAGTCTATTTCTTTTTCTTGAGAGAGCAGACAAAGAAGAAGAATGAGAAGGAAGGGTGAAGTGGGGCTCCCTTCCACAGTTTTCTAGATTCCATCTGCTGGAAGGCAATAAATGTATAAAAAAATATTATTAATTTCAGACAATGCTACAGAAAATTGAAAATGTGTCTGAACAGAAATGTTCTCTGATTCTTTTTAAAATATACATTTATATATTTTTTCCATTCTCACTTTTAGTCTGCAGGAAAATTTTCTGAACATCATTTAAGCACATTTCATTATAGACTAATATTAATATAATGACATGGATAACAGGCGATAAGGTGTCAGTCCATCAGGGCAGACACCACTGCAACAGATAAAATCTCAATCTCAAATTGAGGAAAGCTCCAGCTGACTTCTCTGAGGAGTAATCTTCTGTGTTATTTTCTTTTTCTGCTCATGCCTAGGTGCCAGGGGAGCCCCTGCCCAGTCCCAAGGCAGTAGGGAGCCCAGACCTACTGAGCACCCAAGAAGCCACCTGTCCCCTCTGTCCCATTCCCTTTTTGACTTCTTTTCCCTTCACACACAGTCCTACACCTCAGTCTCCAGTCTGGCCCACAGCTGCCATATAGTGTTTCTGAAGGTTTCTCAACTTCACCAAGTGAGCCTGTTTTAAAATATTAAGATAAAATTGCCTTTTCCTATTTTCTCAAACCCTCCTCTCAAGCAAGAGAACAGTGGCAGTTCTTGGGGGCAACTCTGTGCAGTTCATCCATATGAAAAATTAATTTGGATCATTTCAGTACCTGAGCAATTGTATTGGCAGAAAACTCCAGATTGCATTAAGGCCAAGTATTGTTATAAATGAAAATCTTCAATTAGACAGCTGCACCAAAGCACAGAGACACTGCAGAGGCAGTGAAGCGATTGTGGAAAGTCTTATTTGTTACACAACGCACCTTTAAAATGATCAGCCCCAAACCCTGTAGCCTTTGAGGGTCACTGATCATCCCACAGTAAATTACAATATATAAATACTTCGCTGGGAAGAACAGTTTATGGCATCTGAGGGACAGATACTATCAGCAGTAGCAAACAGCTATATTTTCTTTGCTGTCTGAGACAACCTTCCTTACCTTAAAGCTTGGTTCCTGTACTTTAGATTCACTGAAAGCTACAGTTTTATTCTTAAGGATCTAAAGATAGATACAGTTCTTGGCTCTCCAAACACAGATTCAATTCTTGGCTCAAATTCTGGCTTTTATTTTTAAGCTATTTTATTGCAATTTTTTTAACTTGCTCACATTTCTTAGAAACCTAAATAATTTTACTTTTGAAATTCAAACATAGTGTACCAAATCAATCAGCTTGTACGACCACAAAACATTGTTACAATAACACATAAATCTTCTAGTCTCCACCATAATAAATCATCTTTGCTAGCCAAATAACACTTTCTGTATATGGTAGTGTCTTATACTTCCATCTACAGAGACTTGCCAGACATATGTCTCAACCATTGAGTTCTTAGCTATTATTATGTGAACATATAGTAGAAGACATTAAATTTAGTAGTTTTTAACCAGATGAACTAAGAAGAAAATACATAAATATAATTAACTGAGAAATAGAGAGTTAAAGTATCTTGGCAGAGGCTAATAGCTGGAAGATGTAAGAATTTCCTGAGAAGAATGCCAGTATGTGGCTTTCTCTTATGTATATACAGGTGAACAATAAGCTCAGTTTGCACCACTGCCAGTTATGTTGCTTTCCTTCCTTCTTAGTTCCCTTCTGTGGTAACTTTCTTACAAGCATTTCTAGTAGTAGGGCCCATTATTAAGTCTGGGATCACACAAGAGAAAAAACCAAATTCCTTTCCCAGAGTTCCATTTGCACGTAAAGCTGGACCCAGCCTCTTAACTCAACTCTGTTCATAAGTAAAAGCAAGTTTCAGTTTTTATATCATATACTTGGATAGAAACAAAGTCAATGTTTTGAATATCTGACATCTCTTTTATTTCTCCTTTCTAAAAAAGCGTGCTATTTTCATTAATATCTCTGCTGTTATATAGAAATATTCAGCATTAAATATATTGTTTAAACTCTTTTCCTTATTGATTATGCAGTTCAGCTGCTATAAGCATGAAATTAAATCCATCTTTTAAGAAACACACAGCCCTGTAGCTCAGTAGATAAAATATTGCCATCACTAGTAACAGTGTACTAATGCTGTAAAAACTCTGCAAGGCCTCAGGACCAGGACCTGTCTGTCTTGGTTTGTCTGGGCTTCCTCAGGTTTCCGAGGATCTCTGTTTTAGCTTGTCTTGCTGTATTGGCAATCATCAAGCAATCAGATGATTATTGCCCAATTTATTTCAGTTTTGCTTAGCTTTGAAAAACTGCATGTTATACCGCTTGTAATAATTTTTATGTATTTTGGTAGGCAATAGGTAGTGATAGTGTGCAATTACTCTGCATAGAATGAACTGTCACATTAGAATAACAACACGGTGGAGTAGAGGCATACGATGATAACAGAAGCCTTGCGAGTGTTGAGCACAGGATAAAACCAGAAGTTATGAACAACTTGTCAATGAGCATTACAGGCCACAATCTGAATGCAACCTTGGGAGACAGGCAAAACCAGCTTTAGGGGTAACACAGCAAAGAAGAAACATCCAACGTATGCAGAAAAACCATATACAGTAATTTCAGATGCAATGTGACCACCAAAGGGACAAAGACAGGTGTAGTTGCTCACAGGAGGCATCCAAGTAACACAACTTTGCCAGAAAGAGGGCAGGATAAGCACAAGGGAGTACAAATAGGCACAACACTCTCCTGAGTATGCAGGAAAGGTGGCAAGACAAAAGAAAACAGGATAAGCACAATCAGGAGCAGAGGAACCTTCCCTTTTGGGGAGCGGTGCAATTGCATGAAAACATCTGACCTCTCAAGCCCAACCACCTGGACCTCAGTGAGCCACCAGGGATCGCAGACATCAATGCTCACTGTACTGCATCAGCTCAAACTATTAAAGGCTTACAGCTTATTTAATATGTAACTATTACTAGTGTTGTATATGTAGTGATGATGAATAACTGTGGACACTGAAATTGTAAGGGACCAGTTGTACCAGCTGAATGTTCACAAGTCCCTGGAGCCTGATGGGATTCATCCCAGAGTTCTGAAGGAGCTAGCAGATGTTATGGCAGGACCTATCTAGAAAAATTCTGAAGAAGACTATACTGGGTACTGCTGAAAGGCATTTAAAGATTAATACAATCATCAGGTGCAGTCAACATGGTTCACAAAAGGAAAGTACTAACTAATTTGATATACTTCTATAAGGTCACCTGCCTAGTGGATGAAGGGAAGGCGGTGGATGTATTTTTTCTGTATTTTAGTAAGGCTTTTGAAGCTGTCCCTCACAGCATCCTTCTGGACAAATTGTCCAACTGTGGGACGAGGGGGTTCACGGTGCGCTGGGTGAAGAACTGGCTGAAGGGCAGAGTTCAAAGGATTGTAGTCAATGGAGCTACATCTGGCTGGTGACTGGTCACCAGGATTCCTCAGGGTTCAATTCTAGGGCGAGAAGGCAAACCCATACATCAAACACAGTATAACCAGCCGGTCAAAAGAGGGGATTATCCTGCTGTATTCAGTGTTGGTGCAGCCTCACGTTGAATACTGTGTGCAGTTCTGGGCTCCACAATTTAAGTAGGATCTGAAGGTCCTTGAATGCGTCCAGAGGAGGACAGCCAAGCTAGTGACAGGGCTGGAAGGAATGTCCTATGAGGAGCGGCTAAGGACTTTGGGCTTGTCTGGTTTGGAGAAAAGGAGGCTGAGGGGCGACCTCATTGCTCTCTCCAGCTTCCTGAGGAGGGCAAGTGGAGAGGGAGGTGCTGAGCTCTTCTCCCTGGGATCCAGTGATAGGACGCGTGGGAATGGTTCAAAGCTGCTCCAGGGGAGGTTTAGACTGGACATGAGGAAGCATTTCTTTACCGAGAGGGTGGTCAAACACTGCAACAGTCTTCCTAGAGAGATGGTCGATGCCCCAAACCTGTCAGTGTTGGAGAGGCATTTGGACAATGCCCTTAAGAACATGCTTTAGCTTTTGGCCAGTCTTGAATTGGTCAGGCAGTTGGACTAGATGATCACTGTAGGTCCCTTCCATCTGAAATATTCTATTCTATTCTATTCTATTCTATATGAATTAACCATTAGCAATTTTGTTGTTAATAAAAGAACATAGTAAATTTCATTTTTACGTTTTAAAATTAGCTGGTGGCGTTAGTCTTCTAGATATTCCCATCACAGTGATCTCAGATTCCCTAGCTGATAAAGATCTAAGTATATTCATGTTTAACATGAGTAAACAAAATAAGTGGTTGTTCCTGTAAGAACAAACTGTGAACTTTCCATGCATAATACTAGCCTGACTGATCATAATAGTGGTTTCTCTTGAGTGTGATTAAGAAGGTTTCAATATAGATGATAATATTTATACAAAGTTATAAAGTTCTAAAAATAATTACTAGTTAAGCAGAAATAAGATCACATATAGATGAGAAAATATAGGTGAAAGAAAATAATTTCAAGCAAAATTTCAAAGAACAGAAAACTTATGAAACAATACAATAGAAATATTTTTTCTGAGATTATGGAATATTCCATGCTTATGAAATAATGTACTTTATTATAAAAGATCTTTAATTAATGGCAGTGAGATGGTGAACAACGAAGATTAGAAGGTACAAGCAGAAAAAGTTTTTTACCAGTTTGTCATATGTTTCAGAAACAAAGGCGGCAACTCTGTAATTGGATCTTGACTGGATGGGAAAGCACTAGAATTATCTCAGTGATGTTGTTTCAGACAACTGAGGGGAAGTCCTGAAGGACAATATAAATGTATCACAAACAAAGTCCTCTGCCTTTCAATTCTTTACTAGACACTGTCCTACAGTGTTAAATATGTGTAAATATATTTTAAAAAATTACCTATTTTAAAAAAATCTTTAACAAAACCAGTTGAAGAATATATTGTAATCTGGTTTACATCTTCCTCTTCCACTGTCTCTGTAACAAATTACTTTCAGCTGCATGCTGCCAACTACTGAATAACTTTTATGGCATAGCATTGGAAAGGTGGTATGAAAACTGAAGAATGTCAGGGTATGAGCTGATGTCTTCTCTTGACTCATCTGAAAAGCAACCTCAGAGGAGCATGTGCCTTAAAGAAAGACCATCTCTTCCTCAGGGACTGCCCTACTGTGTTGGGTTTTTTTGTGCTTTTTTTGCTTTTTCTTTGTCTTGGTGATGGCACATGAATGTTTCCACATCGTGCATCAGCTTTTACTTCAGTCCAGCACAGGAAGGAGTAAGGCTATCAGTTCCACCTCTACTCATCCTCCTCGGGAGTGGTCGTTCCCAAAAAAATACTGAGAAGGGGTAATTTCACAGCCTAGGAAAACTAATAAGCTGGAATTTGTCTGACTTCTGTGATTTATTCTCAATATTGATAGAGGGTAAGGTCCCTGACTCATATCTACATAAGCTCAAATTAACAACATTGGAGCTAATACCTTATGTTAGCCCTGAATTGCTTCCTAGGTAATTGGTGAATTCAGTAATGGAGAGAGGTTAAACTAGCATAGCACTTTGGAAAGAATATTACTACTGGGTAAACATTACAGTGAAACCTGTCACAGAGTGATACATATTTGTATGGCACTCCTTTCCACATGAAACAGAAAAGCAGATTACATTAAATTGTCAGGAAGAAAAGATTCAAGGTGACATAATGTAAATGGACAAAGTGCATACTGTTTCTGGTTGGTTTAAAGCTAGAGACAGATCTTGTAAATGTAGAGAAAGCAAGTTTCTGATAGAAAATGAATTTTGACTGCTGCATTAGGTGGCAACACTCCTTTGAAATGAAAGTATCACTATGCTTATCTAGTAGCGTAGTCTCAATACACATTTACTAATATGAATTTCTAGGCTAAGAGACACTGGGTTTGATTTCTGTTCACTTAAATAAGCAATACACTTACAAAAAAAGTTCAGTTATTTTGCTGCAAAATTTGAAAGCGTTCATTTCCAGTAATAGAACTGAGCCGATCAGAAGTATGAAGCAACAAGGAATAGCTCAATTGTATTAATCATTTGAAAAGTTTTGAGTTAGATATGAGAGAATGGAGGGGTAGCAGATTATATGTATGTACTTCAGTATCTCTTCTTTAGCTTGTCATTTCTAGAAAAAACTTTCTGCAAATTATGTGTCCTCCAGAATATTGTTTCAAGCATGCCTTTTACCACTGTTGGACAGACGGTAGTTGGTTGATGACAGTGGGGAAAAAAAGTCACAAGAATTTCTAATATAGAAGTGTTTTTCTCAATGAACAAAAACTTCTGGTTTTATAGCCAGATGTGCTCTCTCCACCCAGGAGGAAAGATAAGACAGAGAGAAAAACAAGATGATAACAAAGCAGCAATAATGACCTGTGATGTGTAGCTAGTGATGGCCTCTGTTGTTCGTGGTTTTTTTTTCTTTGATACGCTCTTTTCCTTGAGAGACAGTTGTGTATTCTGCTGGAGAAATATATGAGATGTGCATTGAAGTGAAAGATAATACAGTGAATTGACTTGTGAAGTAGTGATGCGGATATGAATTGAGGTGTGAGCACCTGAATCTCCCCTTGTGTAAAAGAAACAAAAATAGAAAGCAAAGGAAAAAGAAGTTTTGGATGTGGTTATTAAGAAGCTTTCTTTCAATGCTGAGACAATGGAGCAAGCCTCTCTTGCACAATCCAGATACCAGTTTCTTAAACTGGCATTAGCTTTTCCCATTATTTGATCACACAATGGATTTTTTAAATCAAAACCGTGTAACACAGCCTCAAATAATTTCTTTTAAAAATAACAAATAATCCTAACTTACTTCAAAATAATATGAAGACTTCAAAATCAAGAAATATTAAGAGCTGAACTATTCTAATTATTATTTTCCACTTTGCACGCACTATGACATTATCACATAAAGCTGTTTTCCACAAAGTCCCTGTCTCATCCAATGAATGGGGTACTTACTCCATATGTCTTTTTCTTACTATTTCTTCAAAGTTTCATGAGATAATGAAACACTGATTGATATCAACATCTCCGTAATGTGACATGGACATAGAATTTCATCTTACAACTGTGAAAATAAGGACAAGATTGTCAGAAGTATCTAGTAAGTATCATCAACTGTATGGTTTTTCAGAACACTTTCCATAGTAACCTCAAAGGTTTAAAACACAGCTCTGGTTAACTTCAGGTTTCTGTCAGGTTAACTGTCAGGGCTTCTGCAAATCAGTCAATTTAAGTATTCAGAAATGAACGATACCCAGTTGGTTTAAAGCCCCATTCAACTGAGTTTTTCAGAATCCTACAAGAAATCAGTGACTGAGAGAGAAAATACAATTGTTTGTGATGGCCTTAACAATTCTTCTGCCACCATCTCAGGGAAATGTACTGAAAAGCCACGATAAATTCCTTAACCTGTTCCATCTGTCTGACTAATCTCTCAAGAAGGCTGTAAAATTAATTGCAAAATAAAAAATATTCCAATAATAAGGACTATTTAAACTTAATCTGAAGTGAATGCACAAAACAAACACAGAAGCAACTGAACAACTGCATTTCCATAATATTTTCCAAGAAATTAAAAAATTGTAGTGACTAAATTATTTTCCATAGTTCATATTCACAGAATGGTTCAGGCTGGAAGGGATGTCGGAACAGGGTCAGATATGGGGTCAGATCAGGTTGCTCAGGGATTTATCCAGTTGCGTCTTGAAAATCTCCAAGGACGGAGACTGAACAACGTCTCCGGAAAAGGTGCTCTGTGCCGGAGTGTCCTCAGGGTGACTTGCCCCGCTTCCTATAGCCAGTCTGACCCTCTCTTATTTCACCTTACGTGTGTTGACTCTTGTCCTCCCACCGAGCACTGCTGTGCAGAGCTCAGCTCCATCTTCCCAGTAATCCCCTCGGGCGTCGGGGGGATGCTGCTGTCAGGTCACCCTGAAGCCATCCCTCCAGGCTGAACCAGCCCCGATCCCTCAGCCTCTCCTCACAGGACAACTGCTCCGGACCCCAGCCGGCACGGGGGCCGCTCTGCCGAACTCAGTCCAGTCTGTCAGGGCTGTCCCTGTCTGCGTTGGGAGCCTGAAAGGGGACCCGGTATCCAGATGTGCTCTCCTGAGTACCGAGTAACATCCACAAACCTGTCATTTTATCAAAAAACCAAGCAGGTTGATGAAGCATTAAACTTGGTAAATATGACCCTTGGTAAATACTGGTTTAATATAGATTTTTCTAAACTTCGAGTGAGTAAAATAAGTGGGCCTGCTCTTTGCATAACAAAATAGTCAGATTGATCTATTTATTCCATGTACCTCATTCATGTCCCAAGTAAGAAAAACATGTCAAATTTATAGATTTTGTGGGATGTAAGCAGATCTATTAATGCTCCATTAAACAAGTATATATTTTTAAGTGAGTTTAATGCCCAATATCCTGAGTTTAGCTGGTGTTATCCTGGAGAAGGGACAAGGAACAATTAATGTAAGTGGCATGTATGACTACCAAAATTCAGCAGCTATTTTACAAAGAAATTAATGTTTAATAGTGCACTGCACTGAATTTAGATTTATTGGTAAATACCCACTTCACATTATAATGGCAGACTTACATTAACTGAAGCAAAAAAAAAAAAATGGTTCTGTAAAATTCCATTCAAGATTCTGATCTCAGTTAAACAAAGTTAAATCTACCAGTGGGATGGGATGTACACAAGTATAGCTAATAGATCAGTTTGCTAATCCAAGTAATTTCAGGGTGCTTAACTTCTAGAATTGTACAACTAAAATCTCCTCTCAAGACAATTTCATCTCATTCAGAGTGATCATAATTTGAAAGGTGCAAGAAGCAAGGACTTTTAAGCTTTACTGACCATTATTTACAAATTCAGGATTTAGAAATTCATACTAAAAATTAAGAAATTAGGAATAAGAAGTTAATTCAGTAGTCAAATGTAGAAATGCCATATATGGAGAATTTAGGAGACCATGTCTTCAGAGTCCAGAATGTATAAACATTTGACGAGAAACAGACTGATTACGGACAAAGCAATATATGAAGAGAAAGGGCACTTTGGATGACTTACAATAAGAGCAAGATGCACTGCCTTGTACATTTACATAGACGTTGCACACAAGGAATAAATAACTTGTTCTTAATGTCCACTGGGGATAGAACATGAAGTAAGAGGCTTAAATTGAAGCCTTAAGTTTGATTAGACATTAGTAAAACCTTTAACTGAAAAGACAGTTAAGCGCTAAATTAGATTGAGGCTGTGAGATTTCCATCATTGGAGGTATTTACTAGGATTTGAAATAACCCTGTCAGGAGCAGTTGGGGCAAGAAGATTAAAAAGATGGTCCCTTTTAGGATTATTCTTTCATATTTGCCATATAACGTAAGATTATTTTTTGCTTTGATGCATTTTAGGAAAGTAATTACTTTACACGTTGCATGCTGTGAAATCTATGTTATTCTACTAGAAGAGAAACCCCAGTCAATATCCTGAGACTCATTTTTCTAGATGTTGTAGAAACAGGAAACAGATATGTCTCAAAAATTTCCTCAAATAAAAAGGGAAAATAAGCGGGCTGTATAACGGTATTTGAGTAGAGCATTAAGAGGGAGACAGCGAATACAAAAATGTTAGTGTTAGAAGCATAAGGTTACCTGTATTAGCTAACTTTGATGACTTCAAAGGTTTTTATTAACAAGTGGGAAAGGTATTCATGAATTCATGTGCAAGCCGTCTGCCTCGCTATTATTAGCAAGTTAATTTGCAGTCTTGTAAGCAATTTCATGACAGAAGCCAAAGACTAAATAGGCTTGGGGAATTGCCCCTCAAGGTTGTTCATATCAGGGAGAGGGGGAGGACTGGGAAAAACCATGTTCACTGCTGCTGGTGCCATACTTCACTCAATTTAAATAAAGGATTTACAGGGTTGTCATTGTGCAACCCTTCATGAAGAAGAAGGTTACATTACTGATGATTCTGAACTATCTCAGCTACTGGGCTGCTTTTTAAAGCTATCTTTAATAAGAAAAATATGGGGAAATGTTATGGACAATTAGGAGGCAATGAAGACCATGTCATTGCAGCTGATGACAAATGATATTGAAGGGCATTGCAATATATTGAGTCTGGATGTTAATCTGCTAGACTACTGCATTTTTCAGAGGTTGGATTTATTTTATGTAACAACTCCATTAATAATCCAAGAGAAGGCACAAACAGAACATTTGTTATAGGAGGTGTTCCCGTCACTGGAGTGAACAGACACATTATGAAAAAGAATCTAGAGAGGAGAGGCATCAAGAGAGGCATACAGTAAGATTCACTGAGAAAATCTACAGTCCTAGAAATGTGTGTGGGGAAAGCATTCCCTTCTCTCCACAGTGAAAGGCATCAAACTTTTTGAACAGATGGGACAACCCTCACAAGTGCCATTTCAGTGTGATACTTATGTCAACAGTCACTGAAGTTAGTCTTACGATCAACCCCAAAGCACACTGGCTTGCATTCCCTCTACTGAACTGCCAGCCAAGAGGCAGTTCTCAACACCCAAAAGCTATGATCTTCTAAGGTTTCTAAAGCTATGACTTTTTAACTCAAATAAAACTTTTTTTTTTTTTTTTTTTTTTTTTTTAAAGTCCAAAGCATCAGAACAAACTCCTCTCAAACTTCATTGTTTTTCTCCAGTCACACTGGTAATGTCAGTCATCAACGCTTCATTACCTGGCATGAGGGCCTGCAGCTTACGGCTGCTCTAAAAAAAACATGCTCACAACAGAGATGTAAGACAGAGATACAACCTCTCATTATATCCGACACTCATCTGTGCACTTAACTGTAATCACGCTCCTACGGAGTCACAATCTTTTGAAAAAGGAAAATGGTTCTAACATCAGAATCAAGACTGCCATCCATTGCCAAGACATACTATCATGAATTATGCATTGTGTATCTCATTTGCTTCAGAAAGACATTGTGTAAATCAAAGCTTTTCTGTGTACCCGGTACACAGATATGAAGCACTAACCAAGTATTATGCTACCAGATGGTTTAGGTTTGTTCTTTAAAAAAATTACTCCACATATAAGTACAGCACAGAAATCTGAAAAGAATAATTCTACAGAAAACCTCAAATTTGTGCTCTCTCTCTTTCTCTCTCTCTTTTGATTGCATTTATCTCAGGTTTTGAAAGGTCTTGTTTTAAAGGATCTAGAACTTTATTCTTTAGAAGTCTTTAAATGTAACTGGTTTTGCAGAACTGAATTTGAGAGCCTAGAAAGCAGATTTATCAGTAGAAAGAAAAATGGCAGAATTTTAGTAAAGAACTCTAAAAATGCTGCAAATTACCATATTCACTTCCAATTATAAGGGAAGGACATTAAAACAAACCTGTTTAATATCAACCAAATAGGATTGAACCCTTGAACAGTAACTATAATGCAGCTGTAGCCCCTGCAGCCTGTATCAAAAAGTACTACTCAACTGAGCATGATGAGAATGAACTGAGGATGACTGTCAGAAACAAGATTTACCTTTTTGTTTGATATATGTATGGGTTTCTTCTGCTTATCTCCTAATAACATCTACAGACAGAGAATGTTACAAGCCGGTTGTGTGAAGTCTTTACAGAGAAGCTGCAGAAATGCCTGGGAAGTAAAGATTAGGTCACAACAAAGGGATTTTCTTAGAAACAAAATGTGTCCTGTGAAGATCTGCTTAGCCACAGAACTGGAATGACATAGGCAGACACATACTATAATCCTTTTCATACAGGAATCAAGTTCCAAGACAAAACTAGTCTTAGGCCTCACTACTATCATTCGGAAGGTGGTTCCAAAGCCTTTGTGACTCTAATAGTTACAAATCTGATTCCAGGCTGAATTTGCTCAAAGTCTGTATATGTATATTTATTTGCTGTTGCGTCAGTAATGCTTTTTACATTTCCTCCTTCTGTTCACTCCCATCATGTGATATAAGTAGAGACAGTGACCATGTTCATCTCCCAGGCCTTATTTTATTTTGGGGCAATATCTTCCCTGTTGTTCACCATTTCACAGATTCATTCAGGCTGGAAGGGACGCCAAGAGGTCTCTAGTCCAACACCCTGCTCAGAGCAGGATCAACTGTGAGGTCAGACCAGGTTGCTCAGGTCTTTATCTGGTCAGGTCTTGAAAAGTCTTCAAGGACAGAGATTGCAAAGCCTTTCTGGGCAGCCTCTTCCATGAGTTAAGTCCCCACAGTGATTTTTTTTCCCCCTTATTAAAAGTCAGAATCTCTTTTCTTTCAATCCATGACTATTGCCTCTTCTCCTCTATCTGTGCGCTTCCATAAAGAGCCTGTCTCTGTCTTCTCAGTAACCCCCACAGAAACAAGCAGGCTGCTCTTAGGTCCCCCTGAAGCCATTTATTCTCCAGGCTGAACAAGCCCCGGTCCCTCAGCCTCTCCTCCTTCAGAGCTGATTTTTTTTATGATCCATCCAGCCCCCACCACCTTGAACTCATTTATCTATTTTTGGTTTTGTCTTACGTCTCAGTTTTTGCCTTTCTTCTCTCTGCCTTACACGCCATTTTCTTTTGGTTCCATCCTCTCCACTATTGTCTTTACTGAAAATCAAGGCAAACAAAGATTTTCTTTAATTTATGCCTAATTTCCATTATATAGCAGTCCCACTACTTCTTTCATTTTTTTTCTTATTTTATGCACATAGCTGGAGAAACCATGCTTTTCATTTTAATTCCTCTGCAAACTTGACTTTTGGCAGTTCCTACTTTATTCATTACTGAGCTCTAAAACACAGACTTAATTTCCTTTTTCTCTTTCTAATCAGTCCTTTTTTCCACTGTCTGCTTAATCCTAATATCTTTTGAGAGAGTTATTAATCTGAAACTGCCTATATGTTTGTTCCTCTTGTTATGAAAGCAAGTCCCAGATTAAACCAAACCAAACCAAATCAAACCAAAATGAAACTCAAGTAAGCCTAACAACACTGAACTAAATTATGCCAAACTAAGCTAAACTAAAGAAGAGAAATTCAAAATGTATGCATGTCAACAACAAGGATATTGGATGTGACCCTAGCTGAAATACACTGGTGTACCTCGAACGGGAAAATCTACACAGACATATTGCTATACTATCAGGATTATTCTGCTTGTTAACAGGAGTAGGAAAGAAATATCAAGCAAAAGACAAGATGAATCGTTTCTTTTTCAGTGTTTGCATTTTTAAAGGGCTTAGTTATTATTCAGCACCTCAAATAGACTATCAATGCTAAGAAGTGTAACACACATGACTATTCTTCCAACTTGACTTTCAAATCTGTGGGAGGTATCTATTTGTTAGCAAATTAGATAAACAAAGAAACATAGAAACACAGAATGGTTTGGGTTGGAAGGGACCTTAAAGATCATCTAGTTCCAAGCCCCCTGCCATGGGCAGGGACACCTTCCACTAGACCAGGGGCAACATTACATTTGCTTTGGTTGTTTCTCATTAAGTGGCCACTACCAGTTTAGAAGGCAGCATTAGTTGGGGAAGAACAAAGTATTTTAGTCAGTGTAAAACCTCTGTATATTGGAATTTATTCTGAATCAGTTTGAAGTGCACATCTACCTGTGCATTTTACTTCAGTCAGTAAAGCATTTCCTTTTCTGAAAAAAAAGTTAGTGTCACATTGTTCTCACTGGAAATATATGAAAATGCTTTTGTTGGATTAGATGGAACAAGAAGTAAGTGTGAATTGAGGTTGTCAATGAAAGCATGAAGAAAGGTAGTTTCGTTTGGAAAATATGCCTACTGCTAATGATCCAGGCAAGAGTATGTTGTTGCCATGGCTTTAGCAGAAGGAAATGTATTTAAAAAGATGAATAAAATATATACCTCAAAATGGGAAGACAGCACAACGTTACAGTTCATCTGTTTGCAAATTTGTGAAGTTCAAAACCAAAAAGTTGGTACCTTATTTAGATATCCTAGATTTGGAATGTTTGCTTTAATTGTCTTCAAAGCTCTAAAATCTGAAAAGCTGAGTAAGACATATAATAGACAATAAACTTGCTGGGCAAATCTGTTCTATTGTATGACTATTTACATTTAAGTCCATCTGATAAATAAGTATTGACAATAACTAGATGTTGGCCTGTTACACTGTGGGTTTTTTCTCAGTACTCCCCATGTGATGCAGGCACCAGGGAGCCAGATGTGGATACAGTACTCTAGTAAGAAATGTAAATGCAGTAGTACAGAATAAAGGTGAAGAAAGGAGCAAGTCAGAGGTTTGGGTAGCAAAAGATTAGATAAAGAGTCAGGGGAAAGGGCGAGAAACAGCATATATAATCAACAGCACATATGGTCTTGCAGAAATCCATAAAGTCTGAGAGCCTGTAATCCTAAACTGCAAAAACTATTAGCTAAATTCCCTCTTGTCTACCTCATAGCTGACCTATTCAGAGGTCAGTCTACGTAACAGCCTAGACTGGTGAATACAGGAGGGAAAGCTTATTTTATACATCTAACGGTCTGAACCCCTTGGTGACTCCAAATGTGAATCAGCTTAATTCTCTGAAAGAATTACTGATTGCTTAGGGGTTTGAGTATTCTTTTGCTTGTTTGTCTTCTGTATATGAACTGATGTACAACAATGCACTGGGACTTCAAAGGTTTTTAAATATGGCATAGAGAAGGTAGGGAATCCCAGAAGTAAGATGCTCTGTGCAGCCTGAGTTCAGCCATCTTGTGCAGAAACATAGTAAACCAGTCTTTTAAGGAATGATCATGTATTATCTGTGGGAAACAAAGGTGCCTACTTTTGAAAGCCAAATTTGCATTGGAAATCTTAGGCAATTCTGAGGCATGAAGGAGAAAATATAGAGTAGCAATTTAAAACAGTTGCCTAACCCTTTGCTGTTGGGAACTTTTCAGTGCATTCTTCTGCTGCTCGCACACATTTTTCATGCACGTGTAGACTTCTTTATAAAGGGATCTAAGAGGAAGATGTTCCCTGGCAGCTACATGCTGATACTTTTTCCTTCTATTGATACTCCTCCACTCATCAAGTGGACAGTGTCCATATATCATTTTGAACAATAACAAATAAGTGACTAATAAAATCCCAGGTTCCTTGGCTTTTATTATGCTGATTAGGGATACAAGCAGCGTGTGCCCTTCCCTGAGAATAAGTGCCATCACCAATATTACTAATTATAGATACCATCACTGCCTCTGGAGAGACTTTATTCTTTTTCCAAAGCTTTTTTCTGTTTTGTTCTCTTTATACTTGCTTGCCGTAATTTAAAGCCCACATAAACTCTGTCTGGCTCCTGCTGGCTTTGCTTTTAAATGAACCTCTAAATTTTCAGTAAAACAGAAGGACAGGATAGGGGATATAGACCACTCAATCACATTGTTTTGTTTACAATTTAATAACAAGGTATCAGCTCTCCTAAATGAGGCCTTCTATTGTTAATAAAAATGGAAGTCTAGTCTTTCATTTCATGTCACATAAACAGGCTTGATGATCTATTAAAAAATGCAAAGGATACAACTGAAGTACAGAAATATGAAAATATTAGTCTTGAGATTGTTTCTGCAGCCTTGTCCCTTTGTGTATGGATTATTCCTTCTTGTCTAGTGTCACACTGTTAGCTCAGGGAGAGAGCCAAGGATGGAGCAAGCTTTGCCTTTGGCAAAAGGCAGAGTGCTATTCACAGAAAAACACTTTTCGTCCCATATCACCCCTTCACATATTTCCATCATTCAACATACTGTTCTCCTGATACCCATCTTCTTCCACCTGACAGACATTTTAGGTAGCCTATGCAGATCTCTATCATTTGAATTAATACTGTACAGTAGCAACACTATACTGAAAAGCTCTACCATCCAGCCAATAGATGAAGCCTGCCAGACCTTTTACTCTAGTATAAATAACTGCTTGCAATATGGGCAGAGAACTTCTGATCCTCAGAACTTCCAAAAAATTTTCCTGTCCTTTGAAAGCATGACCTAGAGTTACTGACAGTGTAGACATATGAATAGACTCATTAAAAAAACCCTAAACTTTGTCACTGAATAGATTAGGCTTCAGTCAGGCTAATTAGAAATTAGGGGGTTGGGGGGGTGCATTAGAGATCTCTGCAAGAAATGATCTGTACAACTCTGACATCTGAAAAATTGAGATGATAATAAGTATCATCAATTGAAACAATACTCAGAGCTTCCTAAACTCAGAACTCAGAAGCATCTAAACTACACAGAACTTTCTACATCCAACCGTCAGTGGAGGAGTCTGCACTAAAACATATAGTCTCATCAAAGTATTTCTTCTTACAGTTTTTGCTGGACTAACAAAGCCTAATAAACTACTAGACCACTAAACATTTAACACTTGCGAGAAATCTAACAGCACCCTACTGTATATGGGACACAACTGGGACCTGCAATCTGTTTAGCATATGGTTTTAGAAAAGTATTCCCTTCTAATGGAGTTGATAATAATAAAACTATTAAAACTTATTATTTTCAGAGATAAGTATTATCTTTTGGACAAAAAGATGGTGGTCCTGATGGACCTTCATTTTGGAAGACACCGGAATTTGGCCTGGTTTAAAAATCACTTGCCAACACCCAGAAGCAATGGAATTTCTGGGGATAAATAACACTCAGACTTTTTTTTTTCATAGTGTATTAGTAAAATTTTTGTCTTGAAGTTTGTTTCACAAAAAGTAAGCCTGAAGCAGAGAGCAAACATGGAGTATATTATCGCCAGCAGTTAAATTTTGGCAATACTAAGCACAAATGAAAGCAACGACTTATGATAGAAAAGCTAATGCAGAATTAAATATTGATGCTCCTGTTATTACCATGATTTATGAACTCGCTAGTACTATGACAGAAAACATATAAATAAGTTGTGTTCATGGTTTGACATCACAGTTAAGAATGTAACTGATAAAACAAGATACAACATGGGAAGCAAATGAGCAGAGATACTTCAGCCTTGCAGAAAAGAAACAAAGGGTACAGAATGGTGACCTACTCTCTTTCCATCAGGGAACAGTTCAATGGTGGCAACACTCTCCTTTTGCAAGAAGAATGCCTGCGCATTATTAGATAAGATTTTGGACTTCAGATCAAATTCAAATTTGTTACAGAATTTTGGTTTCAGTGACAGCCTTGTCCATTGATTGGTATTTTGTTCATGTATCAGTTTAAGATTCAAAAATCGGCCTTTTACTTTTTTAGAAATTAAAGACATTCAATATGTCAACAGTAGGTGGCTGACCTTTGCAATGAAATACTGAGTTTTAGTAGGATAGAGCTGTATTTTCAAATCACAGTAAGCCTGCATGATTTTTTCTGTCTTCTGTCAGATCTCTCTCTTGGCAAAAGAAAGATTTTTTCTTACTGGTACTTTTGGAGAGAAAGTCATCATTTTACAGATCTTGGTCTGGTAAGATACTGACCACTTCCTCAGAGGTATAGATTGCCCTTTACTGCCTGAAACCTCCAAGCAACTTGCAGGCTTGAGCCTGCAAATGGCATTTGAAAGTGGTTTTTATCGTTCCTTTACATTCATTATATTTCTTTATGTCCTGCCATTTGTGTGCAGAGCTCATTTCAAGCATGCATTTTCAGTGCAGAAGATTCTATCAGCAGCACCAGATGTGAAAGTAATGACAGGCTGAGAAGTGATCTGCAGGCTGATTTTGGAAAGTACTTTATTTGGCTCAGAACAAATTTGGTTGTTTAGAAGACCTGCATCATAATCATATTCATTTTCAACTTCTGGGAAGGAAAAAAACAAACCAAAACAAAACAAAACAAAAGTTTTGCCTACAAACTGATTACATGGCTAAACTAAGCCCTCTAGGTCACTGCAATATAAAATATATAAGAAAAAGGACATTTAGGAGAATGCTAGTAGAAAAATAAAAGGATCCAGAGGCAGTAGAGGTAAATCAAAATAAGTGAGGAAAACATATGGGGAGAAAAGGAATAGAAAATAAATCATAGTAATCAAGACATAACGGGTACTAAATTTCTTTGTAAAAGGAGCTAGTGGGAGAGAGGACAGAGGACAGCAGTTCTGTGCATATGTTCACTTCCTGCATTGGCTGTAGCAAGAATCTTAACTTTCAGAGAGAAGGGAATACTGACCATAACCCTCTTCCCTGAGATACCAACTGTGAAAAACTTTCCCAGAAGTCTCTGACATTCATGAAAGTTTTGCATCTCTTCCCACTGCAGACTGTGATTCTCCCTTACCCCCACCCCAGAGCTCTTCATTTTGTCTTCTGTCCCAACCCTTTCTTCTATCTCCACCTCCAGCCAAAAATAATCTGACTGAGTAACTTCTTATGTTTGTCCTGGTTGGAATTTCGGAAGCCTGGACACAATCTGTGTTTTCCAAAAATCCATCTCTAGGGGATTTGGATATTGCTGAAGCTTTTGTTTGAAAAACTGACATCTTAAAATAACGAGAGAAATGTTAGGCTTAGGAAGTAGAATAGAGAAAGCAACATGGAATTTAGTAGGAAACAAAAAGTCCTACCCCCTAGGCACTCAGATGCTTGCTAATCCCCTCAGAAATGACTCCTATAACAAAACTTGTTACATCCCATTGTTTTAATCACTGTCTGTTGAAAAAGAAAAACATGACACTTCCTGGCCTCCAGAACTTTTTCAAGGTTCATGAATAGAAACACAGAAAACCATATTGTTCTTTTCTGTAAAGGTTGCAGATTAATTTCTCCATGTGTACATATTTCCCATCATACGAGAGCTAAGATAACTTATCAAGGACAAGAACAAGCTGTTAAATCAGAAAAAAATAGTCTTGTACTTCACATGAAATTTGTTTGGTATCTTGTCTCAGGTTTTGCTAATCATGCAGAGCCTCGGGTATTTAGAACCTTTTCTTGTATTTTATGTTGTCCAGGTGTTGTACTTGCTGCTTCGGTCAGCCGCAGCTCTCTGACTGGTTTCTAGTCTGGTAGCGGCTGCCTTTAGTCCCTGCGCCCGTCCCACTGCAGAGCTGCTCATCAGAAAACAGTCTGAAAGGACTTCTTAGCCTGTTCTCTCCCAGGACAGTGCCTGTGATACCAAAGGACTACTGGGCCTTACCAAACCTGAAAATACTGCAGGTTTTTAGCAGCTCTCCTGATCCAGTTCCACTAAGCCGGCATCTTTGGAAACCCTTGCTGTAATTCCCACATGCTGCACAGCTACACGGACTTTTCACGGCTTGACCCCAAACTGAAGGGCAGGAGAACAAGCTCAACCGAGAGCACTTTCAGGACATCTAATACCACGCTAAAGCTGAAAACAGGCAAGGATGCAACTGCACTCTCCACTTGCTTGGAGAAAAGGCTAAGAGGCAAGAAAGAAAGGAGACTCATTGGAAAGGAAGACGCTGAATCTAACCGCAGGAAAGGAAGTTACAGATGTTCAGGCTCTAATGGAGTTCCTAAGTAGTGGAAAAGAGCTAAATGAAACCAGGCAGAGAGCAGAGCTGGAATAATGTGAACATAAAAATGGCTGTAATGGCCCATATGAAAGGTCTGTGTAGCCTGAAATCCTGAGAAGGGTGAGTAACAGACACTGCAGGAAGGAGCAGAAAAAACAGCATAGAAAATGCTAATTCCTTGAGAGAAGTAATTAAATATTTAAGAATATGCCTGAAAATGAGATTGTGACTGGGTGACATTTGTTACTGGCCACTGCTGCATGGCTACTAAACATATTTTTAGTCTTAATAACATTCTGGGGCAATCAGAGCTACTTTTAATATCACACCTTTAAAAAAAAGCAACCTGTTTTGTTTGCTTTAAGCCTCCCTCAAACTGTCATTGCGTGTTCCCTCATTCTTGCATGGTGGAAAACATTGAAAAGCTGTCTCATCCTCCACTTCTTTATACTATTGTGTTATGGTATTTATGGACATATAAATATTTTACTGATATATTTCAAGATCTTCCAAATAGCTAGGTTTCTTTTTTTATTATAGAAAGAAAGGCATTTTAAATAGAGAAAGAAGTCCTAGATCTTTCAAAAGGATATTTTGATAAGGTTAATTGGTCAGAAAGACAGTTTAGCAGGTAAGAACGAATTCTTTTTCTAATGGTGGACCTAGGGTATTTATTTTGGACTCGTTGTACCCCCTCACTCACTGTTAATTTGTTACTGGGCTTACACAAAGATCAGAGATGAGACTGAGATTATTATCATCACTCATCTGTGCAGTGTCTTATTGTAATTTTTTATCTTTCAGCAGGTAAATATGCTTATTTTTCAGAAATAGCTCTATTAGTTTCCTGTAATTACTCACCATACATACCTCATTTATGTTTCCGCCAGCTAAAATGATTGGGAGATAATGCTTACAATAAAAGAAATACTCTGTTTTAATATTAACTTTCTAGAGAAAACTAATTTCAGAAGGACTTCTGAATTGTTTCAGTATATACGGTCTCTGCCAAGCTGGGTATTTTTCATCAATTATCCCTAAGTTTTTACTTAGGCTTTCTTAAAAATATTGAAAGATAGATGCATTCTTTTACAGAGGAATTTTAAATGGGAGAATTTGAACATCTAATATAACTCTAAAATGGCCAATCTTGAAATGTACAAAGTGCATTCAACAAGTAGATCTTATAAAGAGATGAGATATATGAAAAGTTGTGTTATAATTTCTCTTTCATGTTTTCAGCTTTTATTTTTAAACTTTTTTATCTCGTTGTAAAAGCTAAAACAATATAATCATGTCATACAATGATGTTCCTCTATGAAATTTTCTCTTTCAGAAAACTGTTTGTTGTAACAGCTGGAGATGTGGCAAATATGCAAAGTATTTAAATGTCAACAAATTCTTTGTACCTGTTTTACCGTACCTGTTGTTAGACATTGGCAAAATATCTTCAGGGCAACTCTTTCTTTAGAAGCTAAAGACATAAATAATTACATATAATAAATGGCGCAGGGGGAGGGAGTAATTCCTGTTGCCAAATAAAAGCCGTTGCTAATAGATTACACCCTGGCAATCAAACAAAGGATTAAAGCACACCTTACATGTTAGAGAAAACTCTGAACTGTTTCTTGCCAGGAGAATGCAAAGCACTGTATAGTTGGGGAATGTGCTGTTATTTCCTGGAATACATCCACCATGGTCTGAACTTCTACTTTCCATGAAATCTACAGAACTTGAATACAAATACACATTTATTTGTGTAGCTAATTCTGCTTTCTGCAGGAACAAATCAAACATCTGTATTCAACCGTTACTCAGAGTTCCTAGATATTTTTTCCTGGTTTCAGCTGGGATGTAGTTAACTGTCTTCCTAGTAGCTGGTACAGTGCTATGTTTTGAGTTCAGTATGTGAAGAATGTTGATAACACCGATGTTTTCAGTTGTTGCTCAGTAGTGTTTAGACTAGAGTCAAGGATTTTTCAGCTTCTCATGCCCAGCCAGGGCACCTGACCCAAACTGGCCAACAGTGTATTCCAGACCATGTGATGTCCCATCTAGTTTAGGAACTGGGAAGTGGGGGCAGGGATTCGCCGCTCGGGGACTGGCTGGGTGTCAGTCAGCAGGTGGTGAGCAATTGCCCTGCACATCATTTGTACATTCCAATCCTTTTATTATTACTGTTGTCATTTTATTAGTGTTATCATTATCATTATTAGTTTCTTCTTTTCTGTTCTACTAAACCGTTCTTATCTCAACCCGCGGGTTCTACTTCTTTTCCCAATTTTCTCCCCCATCCCACTGGATGGGGGGGAGTGAGTGAGCGGCTGCGTGGTGCTTAGTTGCTGGCTGGGGGTTAAACCACGACAGATTTCAGCAGGAGGCTTTTCCCTGAGTAATGTCTGACTAGGAATTTTGTGCTTTACTCTATGGGCTGAAAAAATATGCCACTTATGTCAAAAGAGAAAACATCAGGAATATGAAAAAATTAATTATTGACTTGCTCAGGAATTATTCCCAAGGGTTTACTAATTATAAGTAGCCATACTTTTTATCTATGCTGATCACAAAAGTACACAGATCTTAACATTTAGTTTAATATTAAGTTTATGAAATCTTGGGTTTATTTTGCATAATTCTTTAGGCCAAAATTAATTATCTGTTTTTTAAAAGAAAATTTAGAATTTAAAATATGTGGATGTTCAAAACTTATTTTCTCAACAGAAAGGACTACATTCTAGTGTAAGGTCAATCCATGCAGGTTATTTTCACGTAAAACCTACAGGCAGAAAATAAAGAAACACATAGTAAATTTGAGATAGTAAAGTGTTTTGCTGTAATCCAGGAAAAAAACCAACAAACTCATAAAAGCATCTCAGTTAGGTTGTTTGTTGTGCAAGAAAAGTAGAAGTTACCCAGAACTCACGTCCGTTTGACAAGTTGAAACTATGTGATTGCCATGTAAAAGAGGAACTGGTTGTGATGAGCCCACATGGATGGTCCCTATGTTCATGGGAGGCATTATTATAACTGCTTCTAATTTAACTGCCCAAAGAATGGAAATTGAATACTGTTGGATGTATGTACATGCAATTCCATGTACAGTCACCACTGTGGGTGGCTTTGTAAGCCCATGCTTCCGCTTCTGACATGGATGAAATAATTCCATTGGTTTAACGCCACACATGTCAATGAACAAAATGTTTTACGCAGTTCTACGTATTAATTTTGCCCAAACTGAGTAATGAACTGATAATGATATAATCATTCTAGGTAACTAAGCATTCAGAAACAAAACCACTTCTTAATTTTCTCAGTTACAGTCAAGATAAATAGAGCCAGGCTAATGTATATTTATAAATAAACTTACATGAGGTAAACAGAATCAGTCTAATGTAAATTGCAAACCACTCAGAACGATTAACTTCACCAAGTTTCATTTTCTTTTACACCGGCTCATCACTGCTTTAATCTCTACCTCATTTTGGTATGATAAGAAAATGAGAGTTAAGCAACAAATTAAATAGAAAGCCAGGAAAATGTATTATTTTGTAATTGCTCATTAGATCTAAAGAAGAAATACCAGTTTGCTTCTCTAGAGATATCACCACAAATTAAGACTTGAGATTCTCAACTGCAGAAAAATACTTAAAATATACATAAATATCAATTGCCTTTACTGGAAAATTTACCTGTATTGCCCTTCTAAATATCTAAATATTCTTAGAGATGCGCTAAAAAAACCAACCAAACAAACAAAAAACCCCAAAAGGGAAAAAAAGGACAAAGTTATACTCTTTTTTCATTAGAATGAATGTTTTAGGTTTTCCTAAAAGTCACTTCTATAATTTGGGATTCTTTTTTTAAGAATTGAAATTTATTCCTCAGGAAATCCACACTGTTTTTTAAAATTCTTCTGTGTTTGTCAGAAGGCACAGATAGATATATTATGAAATGTTTGTACAACTGTTCACCGTTATTGTAAATACAACTACTTAACACTTTCATTATACTAGAACCTAAAGGATAAGACCACATCCTACTGCAAAAGGTAAACATCATAAATGACAATTTAGACTGAAAACCTGTATTTTTTATCTTTCTGAGACCAGAAAGCTAATTTTGATTTAGATATTTATTAGCTTAAGACATTGAGCATATTTTCTGTTGTAATCACTTTCAGCATACTATAAAAACCAATATTGGTAAAAACTACTGCCATTTTCTTACAGGCCCTATTCAATACTTTGGAACTTGGGTTCCACTGAAAGTCAGGGGACCTAGGTGGTCCCAGGCTATGTTTTCTATCTATGTTAACTTAGGTCTTGAATTTGCCCTCACCCACGCCACACATTGCAGTGCTGCAGGTTGCTTTGGATTGTGGCTCTAGTCTGGCTTTTGCTGACAAATCAGATGAATCCTAATGCAGGGAAGCTCTGGCACAGGAGGAGACTGATAAAGATATATTTCACTAGATCAGGAGATATCTCTTTTCATAGATGGACCATCTGCCATTTCCTCAAAAACCTGTACCACTTCCTTTTAAGGAAGATGTCCTCTGGTTTCCTAGTTTCTTGAGAAAATGGTTTCTCGATACCCTAAAAGCCTAAAGAAACGTACAAACTGAAATGTAAAGAACACGAAGACTGAATGAAGTTGAAGGCTCACAGAGGCTTTATGATTTTTTCCAGTAGTTTCATCCTGAGTTAAAAGGATTATCAGTGCTACAGGAACTGCGTGATTCAGAGTAGGATTTTTTTACCAGTACAGTGAGATGATCATTGGGTAGTAATGCAATAGAACATCCTTTCCATTCAGAATTTTTCTTGAGGTCTGTAAAGAGGGAGGGAGCACAATATGCACATGACAACCTTGGATTGTTTTATTTAAGTTTGAGGCTTCTGTCTCCTGCAACTTAAACAGATAACTATGTGTTATTCTGCCCCTAAGTCTCTGCATGCTTGATGAATCATTATGCAATATCATACACAGATTTATTTATTTTAAAAGTTATGACTGGCTTTAGCAACCTGTATTGCTGCAGCTGGGAGACCATATGCCTTCACTGCGGTCTCTTTCCTGCTTTGATTGTGTGTAGTACTGCTGATCATTACAATCCACCCCAGGAAAAATTCTCTGGATTTTCTTGTATTTAAAACTATAATTCTGCACGTCTTTTTAAAATTTTTAAGACTTTTAAATATCTTTAAATAAATCCATGATATATTTTAAATGGTGGTAGGGATGATATTTTGAAATGGATCAGATCAAAGAATGCACTGCCAAGAAGCTGGTTACTTCATGGAGTGTTTCATTAAACAAGTCTGTGGAAGCAGATACCCCTAACTTACCAAAATAAGATGCAATCATTCTCTAATCTACTAAAAATGCCTCCGGCATTAACCTTCCTATACTCCTGGGTGTCAGTTCAGGGCCACAGGTAGTAGTCACTGTGCCACATACTGTAGCTAAATGTAAAAGATTCTTTTATATTTCTGAGGAATGATTCTTTCTAAATTGTTCATACCAAGAACCATTTATTAATGATTGATCACTCCCAGCAGAAAATTGACAAAAATTGTTTCAAATGATCTCAAAGGCAGAAAAGCACACTGAAAGTATCCAAGTAAGAACTTCCTTCTCTATTCATTCTCTACTGCTTGAGGCAATCAGCAGGTCTTAAAGTGAGAGCCGTAGGGCACTACTTGTAACTGTATTATGCTTTCACTGCAAGATCCTTCTAGGTAGAAGACTTTTTTTCTTGTTAAAAAGTTTAAAAGTTAACAAGAAAACAGTATTACAGCAGGACCACTAGTAGCCACAATAGTTAAACTTCCTTCCATTTTGCTGTTCTAATCCTGTGTTTTCATTCTCACAGCGACAGAACCTTCGATCTCTCTGGATTATATTGTTCAAATGATGCCTTGCCTAAGTGTAGTCATTCATATATACAGAAGTATAAAAAAAATTTCAAGCTATGTATTAATTTATGTGATTCGTTTTTTAAACTGTTCTAACAGCTATATGACTGGAACAGAAAATAAGTTACTTTTGTAGAAGGAAGTGTCTTTACAGTTTTCATTTATAGTATCATAACAGTACAACTGTTATTTCTCTAGTGCTCTTTAGAGCTGGCCAAAGAAGAAGTACTCTGTATTTCACAAGATTATTTAGCAGGTTTGACTGCTGAATTTAAATTAATAAAAACAAACAGTTAAGTGAGGAACTCTTAGGGAACTTGACCAACTTACTACAGTTTACAAGAACAGTCAGCATTAGTCATTTGCTCAGATACTATATTGACCACATATTTCCATTAAAAAGGCAGTCACATCATTAATACTTTAATGTCATGGCAGTATTTTATTGTATTAAGGTATTCATAGCCATTAATAGAAAAAGACTTTTTTGTATAGTCTTCAGGCACTGCTCCAAACAAGGGGAAAAGTAGTAACTGAGGACTCATACAAACAGAGTTTCTCTGATTCTGCAGAACCTCCATCTCTTGCTGCACCCTTGTTCCAAGGGCAGATTTCATGCTGGGGCTGCCCGACCTGCACAGAGCAGCCAGTGGCTCTGAGACAGGGACCTGCTTGTCCCTGCCTTCACCTCCTGTGCCAAGCAGGGACGAGAAGTGTGACACACACACTCTGTGGGGAGATCTCAGGTTTTGTTAGCTGGTACAGAGTGGTATAAATAAAAAGATTCCTGTACTGCCTTTACTTCCAGCACAGGGGTTCACCAGAGGCACCTGATACATCCACAAGCCAGATACTTGCAGAAGATTAGAAAATTTTCTGATGTTAAGTACACTTCCTAAGTTAGATTTACAGAATTGTAACATTTGGCTCTTTACCCCCCACCTGCGATAACTAGACATCAGACAACACTGACCCTTCAGATTCCTGTTTTCACTTCCTCCAATTTCCATATCTATGCCAAGAAACTGGAACTGTTTCTCTGGTTCCTCTGTTCTCTTTTCTACTGATAACAAATAATCTGCCTTTAATCTTAATGGGTTAATTTTCTTGAAGGTCATGATTGGCTGTTGCTCACACCTCCTACCAGAAGTGCCTCTTTCAGAAGGTGCTGAGCAAAGACTGAGCTGCCAGACTTTTGTTTTATGCAAAGAAGCAAGTGCTGGGAAACCACCTTTAGGTCTTGCTTTAGAAGAATTGGATCTGTGAGAGAAGTTACCTGTGCCACAAGCTATTTTTATTGTTTATTTTAAAGCTGCTCTCTTGGTGAGGGAAATACCTCTGCATTCAGTGGCTCTTTTATCAGAGCACTCCAAGTGCCAATAGTTTTTCTTTTGTTTAAACTGGCTAGGTGCAGAGACTGAAGTCTGGAGCTGCCTTTGGGATATGACAAGTTCTGGAGAGAGGACTTAAAACTCAGCTTGAATGATATATATCTTCAGTCTGAATGTGAGTTGTATGAGGCACATAAAATTACTTGAAGCAAAATAGTAATGTTAAAGATTCAATGTTCATACTTGAAAGGACCTTATAATAGTGTAGTTTAGACCAATGCTTTTACAAAAATGCCAACACAAAGCCAAGAATGAGTGCTGCCAGAAATGGAAAACTTTTTTAGTATTTCAGGTGTTATAAATTCTTCGTCATGTGCAGCATCAATCATAGAATAACCAGATAACCCCTACTTGTGGTCATATGTCACTCTGCCAATCTCTCATCTTTGTCTTTAGAATGACATACTGCTTGGCAGGCCAGGTGATCTCTATCGCACATGTGGTGGCATAGTAATATAGGAAAACTACTTCTTCCGATGCTGGAAACCTAGCTGTTCCACAGATATGGGCAAATAGAATGAAGACACACTTTAAATATGTACTACAAAAGTAGGTATATCACCCTTCTAGAAACATTGAAATCCAAAATGGAAAACATCCACTAAATAGTCGCTCTTCTCAGGGAGGCTGAGAAGGATTGATCTCCACAGATATTTTAAGGTTTGCAGTCTTTAAACTATAAAGGGACGCACATTTTACTACTTCTAGGGTAAAAAAAAGGCTTGTATTTAAACAGAATAACAATTATGTTTGCAATTAAATGCCTATCTTTTACCTTTATTGTTTCTTTCTCTATTATTTCATTGAACCATGTTATAATGACTGCATAAGTGATTCCAATCAATCCAAGTAACATAGCAGGATGTGGTCATACTTGGACCACATTTCTGAGGGTCTGTTATTGTCATTACTAATGTTGCCGCTGTGCAAAAAGCCCAGCAGTGCATTAATCTTTTTGCTGCTTTTTCCTGATGTGCTCATGGAAATGTAGCTGTCCCCTGTGATGACAGTGAGCCTTGTTCTTCCCAGTGTTACTGCCTTCCAGCTGACAATGAGCATGCTGGTTTGTTTTCCTCGGTTATATTAACTGCTTCTCTCCCCAGGATCACTTTCATCTTGTTTTTGTCCATGTTTGAATACCCTTTAGTTTCCTATTCTTCTTTTTTGACTAATGCTGACTATTACACCCTAGTAAGTTTAATATGCAGATTTCATTGATAAACTGTTTATTCTCTCTTGCAGATGTCTATAAAGGCATGAGATAGTTCTACAAAGGTATTTCTGCAAAGCATTGCTGGTATTTTTATGTTTCTTGCGTATCTTCCTTTTGTTAGGTATTTCTGCAGAAAGTGGTCTTCTTTTTCCACAATTGTGAATTTGATCAACATTTTTTCAGGTCAGATAACGGAGTAGTCTCATTTTGTTTATTCTAATATGTGATATAAGCATCAGACATTTGCTTAAATCATCAATCTACTGAAAAGATTCAGCTTTAACTGACTAATCATGATGACTGTCAGTTCCTAAATTTTAAAACTATAGGTTTCCCTTGATTTTTTTGCTTGTTTGTAAGAATACTTAAGGGGAAACATGGTGTCCCACATAACTTGACAATCATCTGGGAATGACATTCTGTCAATCTCAGCTACTGTATGGGAAGACAAACGGTTCTTAGAGTGGAAACAACACACTTCGGAATATTCATCTGGAAGTTGGTATTTTGAAAACAAACTACATTCTTAAAGAATTGATGCAATGTATCTAAAGGAAATCAGACAATAGCATATTTATGTTTCAGCATAATACCATTTAAAACATATTAAAATTAGTTAACAGATCACAATTGAATGAATTGCTGCCACGAGCCCTGCCTACAAAGAAAAAGTTCAAGCTTCTAGCTCAGTCGATAGAAAAGCAAGTGAAAAACAATTATGTCCATATGCCATCAGTGCTCCTAAAAACCTGATCTGATTCTACCATTTTCCATTGAAAGTACTCTCTTCTCAAGGGAAGTGGGATAAAATGTAAAACGATTTAGTTTCCTGCTTTGACTTTTACTGACAATTGAGTTTCCATATTCAATAAATGTCAGAAATAGTTTTCAATAGTTAATGTCTGCAAACATTATGCTTTATTTATTTGTTTTTCGCTCTGTTATTTGTCTGTTTGTTTTATCTTCTTGGAACATATTTTAAAACTGCCTGGATAACGTTTTAAGTTAGTGTATTTTCTCTCTGCAGTTATTAGTAATTCATCATTAGTAATACTGCTTTTTGTTATGGAAGTTTGCTTATTTTAAGTAAATATAAGCAACATCAATATTCATGCAGCCCAATTCCAAAAGCCAATACCACTTTTAGGTCCCAATCCTGCAAAAATTTATGCAGGTCTACAGAAACACATGTTAAACAGAACTGAATAGGATAAAGCACTATGCTCAAAAGCACTATGCACTTTGAATCAAAATGCTGTGTGATTTTTTAAAAACTTAATCTTTGAAAAATTGGGCTCTTCATCAGAATGAAGTTTATACTGTACAAGTCATTTTACTTAAGTCAGCATTGCCCCTGTTAACTACACATTTTCATGGCTATAGGAAAATAAATACACTTAGCAGGTATACATGGAAGGGTTTTCTTTAGTATCATCAGTTGCTTAATGTAAAAAGGCATTTATGGTGATTCACATTCTGGAAGGAAAATGAAATTGAAGATCAACTGAAAAATTGCAGCAAATTGTTTTCTTTTTTTTTTTTTTTTCCATTAAGCTGTAATGCTTCTAATGATAAAACTAAAAGAAAACATTTATTAAGTTCAAAATACTTCCACAGAAGAGGATGAACTGGAAGGCTCAATTATTGTTTTGGTTTTGAATAACCAGGATATCACCAATGTTGCCAGAATTAAGGAAAGCTATGCTAATGATGATTTTGCTGAATACAGACTGTTGAAAAAAGCTTTACACGTAAAAATATAATTAAAAGACAAATTTTCTAAAAAATAGCAGTTTTAATTAGTGAGTTTATGATTCCAATTCTTCTTCAATGAATACTATGCATAGCTCCAATGGAGCTGAACTGCCCTAAAATATGACTAGGAAATCAGAATTCACAAAGGGGTGCTTAGTAAGGACTAAATAAAGACTCAGCAGAAAACAGCAAGAACATCATGATTTGGCCAATATTTGCTCTCCCTATACTTTTAAGTGGGCAAAAGTCTGTTTAGTAGTTACAGATGAAGTTGCAGCAAGTTTTATAAACAATGACCATAAAACCTGCGTAGTTCTCATCCTGATGCATGCAGATAACTCTTCTTAGTGTCAAGAGGTGCTGAGGATGTATTGGATGAAAAGAATAGACCTCCAGCTGATTATATATTTATTTGCAAGGCTCTGTTTTAGAAGGCAGAAGCAGTTATCTAATTGTCCTGTTGTTAATTATTCTTGCAATTAACAATACAGACAAATGCTTACTGGTTACTACGGAATTGCATTGAAACAACAGTGACTTCATACACTTCATAGTACAAAGATTTATTAAAAAAAAGAAAAACTAGCAATATTCAAGCTATGCATCCAGAGATTTGAAAGTTTAAAATAGCCTAATACACTTTAAGCAATATCGTACAGGTTTTCTCTTTTTTCCCTATAAAAACTGTCTACAATATTGCCACTTTTCTCTTCCCTCGTATACTGCATGGTGTTTTGGTTGCTTAAAAGAAAGTCTCCCTGTCCTTCATATTAGGATTAATAAGATTCAACTGTAGCAGGGATACCTTTGGGAATTGGTTATTTATTCAACAGAAAAGTGCTTTTTTGAGAAAAGAGCTGTTGGAATCTAGGAGAATAAATAATTCAAGACAGTTCTCTTCCTTTTTGTTTCAATACTCAGGTGTATATGTCTCATCCATAAGAAATTCCACACGCTTCTTCAACCAACTTCACATTCACATTGCTGTATTTAACCCTTTCATCTTTACTCTGTGAGGCAAACGAGGGAGACTCTGCAGTCAAATAGAATAAGCATTTCTAAGACTGCTAGCTTATTTGAGAAGGCAGAAAGAAGGAATGTTCACCAAACACATAAACTTGAAAATCTAAGAACACTTAAAGAAGCTAACACAAACCAAAAGGTTTGTGTTGATGTTACTAGAAAGCATGATTTTAATACTTATCTTATGCATTTTATGCAAATATCAAAAAGCTAATTTCTTGTAGTGTGGTTTGAAAAACTTACAGCACATCTTTTTTCTCTATTAAATTATGCAGTAAGAGAAGGAAGGCTTTTCAGTATTTTTTAACCTAACAAGTCATACTTTTTCAACTGCAAGGATTCTGCAACAAGTACAAATCAATGCCCAAGAACTTAATCTTTGCTCTTGAGGTTATGGTGCATACCATGAGGAATAGATAATAACAACTATTAAGGAAAACCCCTTGGAACATTTCAATTGTATGTATCTGTACACTGCAACACCTCCCTGAGAAGCACAGTGCCACATATAATTATAAAGAGCCCAGAGATAACACAAAAGACCATCTGTAAGCTTTGAACAGATGCAGCCTTTGAATACTTGAGCTTATCTTGGTCTTAACATTTTTAAAGCTCAAAACAAGTGCAGCTTCGAAAACAATACTGGAGTAGGAACAAATTCAAGGCTGGGAAATTCAAATTCCTCTGAAGTTGATATTTTGCTCAGTGTTATTTAAAGCATGTATTTGAGCCATTACCTTGTGTTTTAAGGGAAAAGGGTTTTGTATACATAATTAATTACCTGCCAGTATTTTTTTGCAAATGAAATGCCCTACAAATGTAAAACCTGACTGAGATAGAATAGAATAGAATAGAATAGAATAGAATAGAATAGAATAGAATAGAATAGAATATTTCAGATGGAAGGGACCTACAGTGATCATCTAGTCCAACTGCCTGACCAATTCAAGACTGGCCAAAAGCTAAAGCATGTTCTTAAGGGCATTGTCCAAATGCCTCTCAAACACTGACAGGCTTGGGGCATTGACCATCTCTCTAGGAAGACTGTTGCAGTGTTTGACCACCCTCTCGGTAAAGAAATGCTTCCTCATGTCCAGTCTAAACCTCCCCCAGTGCAGCTTTGAACCATTCCCACGCATCCTATCACTGGATCCCAGGGAGAAGAGCTCAGCACCTCCCTCTCCACTTGCCCTCCTCAGGAAGCTGGAGAGAGCAACGAGGTCGCCCCTCAGCCTCCTGTTCTCCAAACTAGACAAGCCCAAAGTCCTTAGCCGCTCCTCTTAGGACATTCCTTCCAGCCCTTTCACCAGCTTTGTTGCCCTCCTCTGGACACAATCAAGGACCTTCACGTCCTTCTTAAATTGTGGGGCCCAGAACTGCACACAGTATTCAACGTGAGGCTGCACCAACACTGAATACAGCAGGATAATCCTTTATTTTGACCGGCTGGTTATACTGTGTTTGATGCGCCCCAGGGCACGGTTTGCCCTCTGGCCCTACAATTGAGCCCTGAGGAACACCACTGGTGACCAGTCACCAGGCAGATGTAGCCCCGTTCCATTTGAGCTCTGCCCTTCAGCCAGTTCTTCACCCAGCACACCGTGAACCCCCTCGTCCCACAGCTGGACAACTTGTCCAGAAGGATGCTGTGAGGGACAGCAGCCACCGCCTGCCCTTCATCCACCAGGCAGGTGACCCTATCATAGAAGGATATCGAATTAGCGGAAGAGGACTTTCCCTTTGTGAACCCAGGCTGACTGTGCCTGATGATGGCATTATTCTTTAAATGCCTTTCAATAGTAACCAGTATAATCTTCTCCACAATTCTTCTAGCAGCTGAGGTCAGACTGACAGGTCTGTAGTTCTCTGGGTCTTCCCTCACGCCCTTTTTGTAGATTGGAATAACACTGACTAGCAGATGGATTTTATTTCATTAAGGTAGCAGGGAACAGTGCAAAGTTCCATGCGGGATGGGGTTTGTTTTAGAGAGGAAAGGGAAGGGGAGGGGGAAGCAAAAGGGGAAGGGTGGAAGGAGAAGGGAGGAATCAAAAAAGACAGAAAGAGAGGCAGAAGGAAGATGAAATCCTATAAAACCATATCAACCATGCACTATAGAGCTAGAACTCCACATACCCTGAACTAGCTTTAAGGATGGTTATACACTCTCTGTCCCAAAGGTATCATACACCTAAATGGAGCTGGAGTTTCACTGAATAGGGCTAATGAAAAGCATGGATTTAATGATCCTGTACTTACACCTGGATAAACAAAGGGTATCAGTCTAGAGTGCTGTCAGCTCGGTGTACTTTGTGAGCAATAAAATTATAACCAAGCTATTAATAAAAACTGATTTCTTCAGTTCAATAATCACTTGCTATGAAGAGTAAAGACCTAAATGGAAAGTAAAATGCATTTCTTGGTTTCTCACATGCCCATAAATCCCCCAAACCATAGGTCTATGAAAGATAAAAGCCAAGATTAGAAGTAACTTTGTAAAAAGCAGATAACAGACTTGCATATGAACAAAGTTATCTCTACAGACTAACTGAAACTATAGACAAACTCTATTTGAAAGACAAAACTTAAAAGTTTCTACCCATTTACAGGTTCCTTGTCTAAGAATACTGAAGGGGGGGGGGGAATTTCAACCACAACAAGACCCACACATTTGCATAGACATAAGAGCAAAGTAAACTTTTCTAAATAAGCAAAAAGTTTGTTCACATGGGATGACATATTAAAACTGTTAGGTTAACTTGTAAAGCTGTGTGCTGAAAAAAAAAAAATTGACAAGGAGGGAATAATTACAGGTTTTACAGTATACCTGAAGTTTCTGAAAACAATGAACCAACCTCATTCACTTCCAAATACATCCCATTTTCCTAACTGCAGGCATAATTCTAAGGCGCTGTTTGCTTGGTGATGCTTCCATTTATCTCTAGATGGTCAAATATTCACCCACAGTTTATCTGTTCCTATTCAGAAAAAGGGTCCCTATATCCTTCATCTGGTATTCCTCTTTCCTTTGTGAACTGTGAATTCACTTAGAAAAGGCCTGCTTGGGAACTGAGAGACCTAATGTATACGCAACAGAATACAAACAGAACGATATAGTCACTTTAGTCAACCTTTTAGATTATTTTTTTAGATCACCTACAAATAATAAGCATTGTCCATGTTCAGCACAGACAATGTGGAAGTATCAATTCTTTGGCATTAACTAGTTTGACCTTCAAATAGGAAAAAAAATACCTGGACTCCCAGTTCACTTTGTCCATCTTACGAAGATGGAGAGAGTGGTGTCTTCATTCCTGTTCTCTTTTATGTTTTATTTTTCTCTGACAAAATCTCACTAGAATGATGAGTATTTCTTAGAACTATTAAAAATCTGGCTTTAGAGTCCAGAGATTTCATTTTTTTAAAACAGCTGAGAGAATTCCCAAGCAAGGTCAATTAGATCGCAGGACTCTGAAGTCAGCTTATAGTAAGAGCAGCCTATTTATTACTAAATTTTACTATAAGATATATTTCAACCTTTTAGAAGGGCTTGACATTTGTCATTACATATAGACAATTTTTCAGATTAATTTTATGTTAAAACTTGGTAAAATAGAATTCGTGCCCACCTAGATGTGGTAAGGCATCTAATTCACTGCTTTTAATTTAGTGTATCTTTTAAATTCTTTTGCACAGTAAAATAGTAACAAGTAGTGACAAAAAGAACAGGATGAACAAATATGAATATAAAACCGAGACCCCAGCTTTGATCCACCCAGAAAGGTATGGTTCTATTACATCTAGTATTTCAGTATTTAAAAATCAGAATAAAATTAGCTATTTCAAAATTTTCCATGAACAGCAGGTGAACCTTACTTTTAGATACCATTACAGATGGAAAGCAGATCCATTTTCAGACACACAAATTTAAGTATTAAAGTCTTTGCAAGCAATTTAGGTGTGGAAACTTTCACTGGCCAATAAAAACATAATCAATGAAGTCAGTGGATTTCAGAGAGCACATGTAAGTTTGGTAACTGGATAACTCAAAAAATTTATGGCTGTTTTAACTAGGAGCTTGACTGACTTGTCTAATTATCTACTGATGTCTGACACATGTATATATGATATCCCCAAGAGGCTGATATGGATGACAGAGGTTTGATTTAACACTTCAGTGTTGCTATTTTTTTTAAAGATTTTTCACAAATTTGGGGAGAAATAAAATCTTAATTTCTAAGGGGGGGGGGTGTTAAAAGTATATGGATTTTGTAACTTTAATTCACATTTTATGGAACAAAAAATTTTGTTATAGATTTTCTGAGTGTCACTTAAGTGTTACTATTAATAAATGTGTATCACTGAAGTTATCTGTAGTCAAGATAATACCAAAACCTTTTTATGTATTAATATGGGAAATTCATTACAGATCATCTTAATACTTAGATAGGGAAAAAACACAAACAATAGATGGAACTTAAATGACAAGGCTTTGCCTTCATCATTTATGTTCTTAGAATACAAATATAGGTGTAAGCAGACTAATAACATTTCTGTAATCTATAAATAAAGTCAATGTATAACTGAGTGTTGTTTTCTTTCAAGGGAGTTCAGTGTTTGGATGATGTACATTAGATAGAAATAGGGAAAAAAGGTAATGTAATGACCCTTTGAAATATTGTATCCTGTGCAAAAAGCAAATCCATACACAAATATTCCAATCCTCCTTAATGAGAAGAGTAAGTAAGTAAGTAATGCTTAAAAACACTGTCAATGTGTGCTAGGCACCTACTACTTTGTATCTTTCATCCTGGTTACATGATTTTAGATGTGAGTTTGTTTTTCATGAATACTGAGCACTTACAATTTCTATTATTTTTTTACTAGACTTATGGGTGATTATTATTTCAGAAACTCATGCTTCTATTAAGAGCAAGGAAAAAAAATGGCGAGATACCTAAATTTACCTAGACATGTTTGGAAAACTGACTCAGGATAAAGTATGCCTGAGAGAGATATATTAATTTCCTTTTTTTACTATTATTATTATTTTAACTTTATGTTGATGATATTTTGGGGGAAAAACAAGTAAATGAGGGAAACACTGGTACACTTTTTAATACCGGAAAGATTTATGATAAAGTTAGGTTGACTGCATTTTCTTAGATTCCAACTTATTTTTTTAGTTAACCAAAATTTGCAGATACTTCTTAATTTGAAAGAGAATGTTTACATGGCAATCTATGCCATGTTGACTTGATTCTTAAGTTCCTGTTTTTGGAAAATTATGCATTAAAGATACAACTCTAGGACATGATGAGTTAGGAAAAAAGTATTGAATTCTGTTACATGTATCCTGGCCACTGATTTCTTATTAATACTTATTAATTATTAGTATTCTCTAATCCCTAACTTGGGAGCCCAGCTATACTAACTACAGGATCTCACAAGAAATCATCACCTTCCCTACAGTCAGAATTACTACACTGCAGTCCTGACTGACCAAAACTGGGCTGTTAATTCTTGTCAACAAAATACATTTAACATTTTAAAAAAAGTAGAAGGGAGTTCCTGAAAAGATGTCACATAAATGTGTCCTTAAACTTCCATTCTACCAATAAAACTGTGCCCTACTAATTCAGACAGAGAAAAGCAAAAGGTCAGAAAGATTTAAAAGTCATAAAATTGTATTAATTGCCAGAGCATTAGGCCATCTGTTGTGAAGAAAGAGTCTTTGTCCTCAGCAGTGGACTCAGCTATATCAATAGTGTAACTGCTGTTCAATAGCTATGTGTTAGTTTAGCTCCTCCTGGGGCAGACATTTAATTGAAACTCAGACTGGCAGAGTACATGGCTCCCTGTTGTTAATTGGTCTTTAGAGACTGTTAAGAAGTATGCCAATTATCTCTAGCCCCAGTCCCAAAACAAAAAAAGAAGTTTAAGAAGAGAGAAAATAAAAAGGTCACCTTGTCTTTTTATTAATAAGCACCAATAAAAAAGTGTCAGTTTTTCAAAACACTGTAAGTCTATGTGGCATTGTCTTTGGACACAGACTTGAACACAAGTATGGCACAGCAGTTGTTCATGTACCACTAAGGCAGGTGGCCTAGAGATTGTCTGATCAAAAACAAGAGTAATTTTTTTCCCTCTTCAGTGAAAAATATTCTTTCTAGGATCAAGTTAAGAGGCTCAATTTAGGGTGTGTAAAAAATAATGCACTATAAAATGTCAAGATGCCTGAAGAAGATGTGAGAAATAAAGCAACAAGTCATGTGTGAGTGTCCTAACCCCCTTCAGAGAAGATGATTTTAAGAGCTAATTAGAAACATTTTTCAGTACAAGTAATCACCTCTATTTTCTGCTGTAAATTATTTAAACTTCAAAAGGGAAGCAAAAATGTTTAGCAGTCACTTCAAAATATAAGATACAAGAATCAAAAATCTTTGTAATATGTAGCAATATATTTTACCTTTTAAAACACCACTTGTGAACTAACAGCCACTATTCATTATGAACACTAAATCCTTCCTTAGATCATAGAAAAAGACTTAAATAATACACTCGCTCTAAGATGATTTTACATTTTTAAAAAGCAGTAAAAATTGTCCTATCATAATAGTATCAATACTTATTTTAAGAAAAAGGTAAAGGAAAAAGGAAGTGCAGAGTCAGTATATATATTCTATATATATAGTCAAGAGAGATTCTTACAAAATGAAATGTGTTTGCATACAAGATTTTAACTTCCATCTCTCCAAAACAAAAGTGACATTAATAATACAATGTCATGTACAGTTCCCCTTGTATTTACGGTCAGGATACTTAATATCCATATCCCGAAATTTAAGCCTACAACTGGCTACGCCTTAAAAGTCAAGCTGTTTTTACAGATTTTCCTTGTTATTGTGGGAAAAATTAGGAATTTTTACCAGGAAGAATATTCAGGGAATACAATTAATGGAAGATTTCTCTCTTCTAACCAACCTTCTCTTTATTCATTGATCCAAGAGTCCGGTAAATAGTAAAAGTGCTATCCTGCAAACTCTTAAGCATGCAAAGCATGTAAAGACACTGTGTAATAACAATTCCTCCATAGAATGCTGCTAGGGACAGCAGAGGTACCTCACATTTAGCTGGTCAATCAAATCATTTTACATATTTGATGAAATGGATAAGAACAGAAAGACAGACTCCTAATGTAAAACAGTGCTGCTTAGGGTAGTTTTCTTTCCCCTTTAAATGATTAAACAGCATAATGTATGCCTATGTTACGCAACGAAGCAATCTGTAGAAAATACAAAGTGTTAAATACAGAGCAATCAGCAGAATAATGATATTAACTACGATGAGAGTTGTAGCTAATGCATTTTGGGGCAGCACCACATCAGTGCAGTGGTGACGCTTTTGGGACTCCACATAATGTCTTTGAAGAGCACTGCGCTCATCGGCTACACAAGGACTTCAGCAGTTCCATGTTTAAACCTTAGTGTGAATGACCAATGGCCTAAATGAGTATTTTAGATGGATTTCAGAGAGGAGACTCTCAGAAGCTCATGGCAAATCTCCTTGGATAACAGTGAACAAGGACTGAAGAATCCACACTTCATTTCTGTGGACCTTATTTCCCAAAAGACATTTTGATTGTAGGACTTTGAATCCACTATAGGTGTGAACTAACAGATCTGGTCATGTAGCTCAGACAAAAGCTTACACCATTGTGCTTTTCGATATTCAGCAACAGGAATTAATTGAAACTGCCTGAATCTAAAAGTACAAGCATCTACCCTACTGTCCAGTATTATTAAAACACAAAAAAATCTACAAAACAGGGCAGGCCTGATATCAAAGCCTGCAGCAGGACAATTTGGTGTAAACTGGTGTAATAAACTGTAATACAGAGAAAAAAAAAAGATACTAGGTATTGTAAAATTGCCTTTGCCTTTACTGATCTGTAGGAGACATGCTTGCTCCCTCAGACATGATGCTGGAAGAACATAATAATTCACATATTCATGTCTTTGGCTGCTCATTTTATTAAATAAAGAGTTCAGGCTAATTAAATAAGCCTCTGCTTTAAGGTAAATCTCGGTTCTCCTCCAGCAAATACAGGCATGAAAAGCTTCCAGATAAATACCCCTTGCTGGGTCGTAAACTTGTACAGATCACCTTGAGGTCCATTGCATAGACTGGGAAGTTCAGCTTTTAGATTTCTATACTGCTTTAATGGTTCATATATTTTTATTTGATGTTATAAAAGTGTATCTAAAAGTTAAGTTAGTTTTTGTGGGGTTTGGGGTTTTTTTTATTGCACAGAACTATAATTGTGAACTGTGCTTCAGACCATTGCCCTTTGCAATTTTGGGTACTGTCTGTCTAAAAGAAACAAAACCACAGGAGTATATTCTCAAAGACCAGGAAGACCACTATAGGAAAAGAAAATGACACATTTTTCAAATCTATGAAAAAAATATTTGTTTTGCATATTTCTTGCAGCCCTTTTTCCATGTGACCCAGCTTGCTCACTGTCAATGATCTTTTTATCGTTAATGATTCTCTCAGACTTGCACTAGTTGAAAGCTTTGTTAACATACCAACATCAACATTAATAACTGATAATTTAAAATCTGACAGCATTATTGATAACTCAAGAATCATTAACCTTCTACTTTGGCCCATTTTATGCATCAGGGAGCACAAACTGCCATGACTAAGTAGCGGATGTAAGTAAAAGCATTGCCAAAGTCTAAGCCTGAATTTTTCCTGTAAGAAATCTGAAAGCCAATATATTTATCATTTAACAGCTGCTTCTGCTAAGCATCAGGTTGTTATGACTATACATTAATGAAGAGGTGTTATAAACTCAAACTTATTTAGCTAAAAGAAATAATGAGATTTATTCTGGAATGCACAAAACCTAATACTTACTTTTTTTTAAATTTTGTTGTTGTTAAAGATAGGTCTTTAAAGTGAATTGACAGATTTTTTAATTAGTTTTCACAGGATGTAGTTACGGTAAAGTAGCTGTATTGTAAGGTAACACAGAGGACTAAATTGGATTCACTATTCCCTTCAATCCTTAAAGGGAACTCTCCTGATAATTTTTAAATATTCTTGGCTATTTCAGAGAATCACACAATCACAAAATGGTGTAGGTTGGAAGGGACCTCTGGAGGTAATCTTGTCCAGAAGATGAATTATAAATGTATTTATAATACCTTAATTTAGTTGCTGACATATGGAATAATATGCTTTATATTTACTTTACTTAGTATGTCCCAGTCACAATTTAACCCCAGTTAAAGCTGTTGATATAAAGATGTGAAGAAGAGATTTCAGTGTGGAACAATTGCTCACCGCTTGTTTGTGCCTTGTTTTTTCTTTCTTTGTCTATTAAGAAAAAATAAATGATTGTTATTTGTTTTCCACTTTGATGCCATTAGAGCAGAAAAAGAAAAACTGTGATTAAAACTGAAGGGAGTAATACACCTGGAATATCATTAGAAATGACAACCACTAGGATTATATTTGTCTTTTCTTGTTTGTCTATAATAAATGTATATATTAAAAAGATGTATTTGTTTAAAACAAAATAGATGAGTGAATTTTGCCAAGTCTATTTGGCTTTAAAGCTGCTTTCCTCATCTTAGATGCCCCATTCCTAGATAGGGGACTGTCATGATCATTGCATATGCTCACCTGAGGATCACTTTGAAGAATCAAAGGTCTCTGTTTTCCAGCAATTATTTCATATTGCAGCAACTGCAAATCCCTGCTTATATGTGAACCACGAATGAACAAAAGAATTGTCATTTCTTGTCAGAGATAACCCATGTTCAAAAAAAGGTGAATGTGAATGAACAAGAGAAACGAGGACAGAAAAGAAAACCAAAGCATAGATGGTGGAATTGATTTCTTGAAAGCCACTCACTAGATTTGGATTCAGTTTCCAGCATTGCTAGTGAATCAAAAAAGTCCAGTATAGTTTCTTACACTTGAAATTCTAAGGACACTATTCCTTTCCTGTTTGATTCTTAACTTTTTCCTAAGTGCCAGCAAAGATACACAGTACAGGTTTCCCAAAACTAATCTTGTCAAGGTTGGTTGAAAAACTGCTGCTAACCTGAGATCTGTATAAGTACCATTCATTTAATAAGGGCATTTCAGTGGTATTTTCCTAAAAATAAAGAAATCCTAATTCTCAGCTGATGTAGGTCAGTGTAACTTCACTGATTTTAAAGGGTCAGTGCTGATTTATGTAATCTGAAAAATTTGGTTGATGTTGTTTGTGGTAATCTATTAAAAGTGCAGATAGTACAGCTTTCCTTTTCTAACTTAATCCCTTCTCTTTGAGTAGCTTGAGGCTTCTTGTTGAGATAATTAAAAATACCATTTCTTTTTCACTGTTTTAACTTTGTATCTGCTTGTTCTAACTCAAAAGAGAAATAATTAAAGGACTACTCAGAAACCTGGAAATCACCTTTGCCTGAAAACTCTTCGTCTATTAGATACGAGTAACACACAGCAACACCTACTCACTAGTAGGCTTGCTGTGAAATCTCTTTTTCTCATCCTTATTTAAACAATCAGATTCTCCCTTGCTTAAAAAAATATTTTAAATCATCAACATAGAAATATTTTAAGCAAATAAAGAAGTTCAAGATAATAAATTTATATAGCTCTGTAGTTTAAAGTTATTCGCCACCAAGATATTTACAACTGCTGAGTTCTATCTTAATATCAATTAAGTTATTCAGTTTGAAGGTTTGTTATAATTCCTTCTGTCACTGGAAAATGGTTGATGAAAATAAAAATCATCTCTTCTTATAGGCTTGATCTGAATAAAATGAGAAGTTGGTATTTGCATTATCTCAGTACTATCATTGGCTAAGTTTTTAGAAATTGGAGCTTCTGTACATGCAATCTAATACAAATATAAGGGTGCTGTGATTTCTTCTCAGCTTGTCTATATGGTAAGAAGTGCTTCTACCTTCTTTACAGGTTCAGTTCATTCTTCCATTCAGTTAATTATTTGAGGTTTCTTTTTGGTTTCTTCAGGCTTCAGCAGAAATTGAAATTTTGTTTCGGGCCCCTTCAAACACTTACCTACACTACTGAAAGGCTTCTTTTAGTTTCAAAAAAGACATTTTAAACTTAATTCTTGAAGAGAGTTTATAAACCTTGAAGAGATTTTGAAAATACTTAAAAATCATCAGAGATTGGCTAAGTTCAGTTAAAAAGTTGCTTTGGCAATATAAGGTAACTTCTAAGCTCCTCAATTACTATTATTAAACACAGTAATATTTTCTTGGATTACCAATTTCATGGATTTTTTTGATTAAAAGTTGCCTTAAACAATCTTGATACATTACACATTGCACCATTTACTTTAAAAAGAGTAATAGAAAACTACTACGTCAAGATAGTAAGTCGGAGAAAGGGTATGTTGTTTATCTAGACCTTAGCAACACTTTCAACACTGCCTCCGGTTACAGTGAAGGGGACTAAAAGGAGCCTGAACTGCCAGGCTCAGAAGGATTGTGATCAGCAGCACAAAGTGTGATCAGCCTCCACTTGGAGGCTAGTCACTAGTGAATACCCCAAGGGTCAACACGGGGGCCAATGCTGTTCAACATCTTCCTTAATGACCTGAATGATGGAGCAGAGTGTACCCTCGTCAAGTTTGCTGATGATACAAAAATGTGAGGAGTGGCTGATAGGCCAGAGGGTCATGCTGGAAAAAAAGCGCTGACAGGAACCTCATGAAGTTCAGTAACAGAAATTGCCAAGTCCTGCACCTGGGGAGGAATAACCCCATGCACCAGCACGTGCCAGGGGCCAACGGGCTGTGAATGGCTTGGCGGAAAAAGACCTGGGGGTTCTGGTGGACAACTAGTTGACCATGAATCAGCAATGAGCTCTCGCAGCAAAGCGGGCTAACAACACACTGGGCCGCGTACAAAAAATTGTTGCTAGCATGGCAAGGGAGGTGATCCTTCCAGTCTGCTGAGCTGTGGTGAGATACATCTGGAGTGCTGTGTCCACCCCAGTAAAAGACAGGCATGGGCTTCCTGGAGAAAATCTAGCAAAGGACCACAAAGAAGATTAAGACACTGGAGCATCTGTCATCTGAGGAGAGGCTGGGAAGGATAGGACTGTTCAGCCTGGAGAAGAGAAAGCTCAGGAGATCAATGTGCACATACATCAGATGGGCAGGAGTCAAGAAGAAGGAGCCAGGGTTCTCAGTGGTATCCAGTGACAGAACAATAGGCAATGGACACAAATTGAAATGTTGGAGAATTCAAGTATCTTGGAGATATTCAAACCGTGACTGGACTTGCTTTAGCTGACCCTGCTCTGAGTACTGGGATCAGACTAGATGATTTCCAGAGGTCCCTTTCAACCTCATCCAATCTATAAATAGACATAATTAAATTTATTACATTATCAACTTTTCATTTCATAAAAATTTTGCCACACTAAGCACCTAAACTACTGCTAGCACCTATTATCCTGAAAGGAAACAGTATCTTGTTAGAAGAATCAGCAACTCCTCCAAATTATTTTGTCAGTCATCAATGCTTTTTATAAAATGCAAAGACTTCAAAGTACATAGTTATTCATTTTTGTAAAGGACTGGTTAAAAAAAAAAAAAAAAAATTAAAGTGCAATTACCAAAAAGAGATTACCACACATCTATTCTGGTTTTTAGTTAAGCTTTTTTTTAAAAATCCACAGCACACACTTGGGGTTTTTTTTTCTAAAAATATATGCTGAAAACTTGGTCTTGTGAGGACAAAAATTATCTCTATATTACAAACCATTTTATTTTATAAGAAAATAACCTTTATTCTTTGAGGACATACTTCTGAAACAATGATTTATACCTTCCTTGACCACTGAGTTGTGTCTTACCAAGGAAGAAAATTCACACAGACATTTAATAAGTAAGAAACAAGAAATGTAGAAGTACGTAGAAATATGGGTTGCTAATGCTAGATCAGTATGCATGGAGAGCTTGTTCAGTCTCTTGCTGGAGATATTCAACCTGTTTACCTTCACAGTTGGTTCTGCTTTGAGCAGGAAATTGGGTAAGATGAACTTCTGAGGTCACTTTCAGCCTAAATTTTTCTATGATTCTGAGATTAGATTAGAGAATTCCTGATCAGAACCTCACACAGCAATTTCTGCACCAAGGCTATAATTTCTGTTTCAGCTGTGATATTATTAGGAAGAACATCTAGGTTTAACTGAAGTGAGAAAGAAACCACCATCACTCTGAGCAAATTGTTGCAATAGAAAATTAACTTCACTTTAGTACTTTACACCTTAAGTCTAATTTGATTTTAAAAAGTTGTATTCCAGCTACTAATATACAATCTGACTTTTCGCAATAGAAACAAAGCAAAAACATATTTCAAATACCTGTTCCCTATATTTAGATAGTCATAGAAAATTGTACATGACCTCTTCCTGGAAAAAAAGACTAAATAAATGGGGAGGGGTGGGGGATGGGGGGTGTCTCCCATCTGACATGTTTCCCAGAATATAAATCACTCCTGCAGCTCTTTACTGACTATCTTTGTAAATTGCTTAGACATCTTCTAAAGAAATCCATCACAGAAATGCTGGGTATCATCCCTGTTATTATTATTATGGGAACAGATACAAGTGTAAAGCATATTGTCATGCATTCTGTGATTTGGGAGCAAATTTGGGTCTGAAGTAAGAGTAGCATTTCAGAAACACTCTCAGGAGATTATTTTTTAACTAATTTTTTTTTTTTTACATGATATCTGAAAGGGTTTGTATTTTCACTGTGTTCATGGCTACAGCTCAAAAAAAAAAAGAGGGAAGTGAAATTGTCAGATAATTTATAAGACACTGAGAGAAAGCAAAAAATGAAATGAACATAAAATATCTTTGGAGTAGCTGTAAGCACTTTTTTTTGGTGAGGATTCTGATGAGCACTTTGCGTTTCTTGCAATCAAAGAGTTATTTTGTCAAGAAAGGCAGTGAGTTTGAGAGAGGGAAAAGAAAAGATGGAGATATTATGTAAATGACTAGATACCAGATTAACTATAAGAAAGCAGAGGGGATTTTTTTAACTATTACTATTCATTGCATTCCCCTTCTGCACATATGCTGAAGACAGAAATCCAGAACAGGACAAGGCCAAGTTTACTAAATTAAGAAAAAATCAGGTATTTGTTGGCTAAAACCCAAAATATCTCCAGATAAGATTTGTAATACCTCTCCCATAGCAAATAATTATCCATATTTATGGATATTTCACACAAATAAACCACAGTTTAAAAGACTGACTGCAAAACATATTCCAAATCTGAAACATTTAAGGAGCTGGATTTTTCAAAAAGCAAGTCCTTGAAAATCCAGCTTGGACTGACTTGATTTAAATACTTAAAAATCATTAATTCTGCCCACACATGCCCATTATTTGCCAGTATGATAGGCAAATATCTATAAAAGAAACAGTTGTCGTCTTCTTCAAGGTTATTTATAACACTCAGTGTTTTGAGTTTTAGAAGTAAAAGAATAATCCTACATAATATTTGAGCTGGACAAAGGAGCTCAGGAATTCTTGAGTAGTATTCCTTGCTAATGAAGCTCATACATAGGAAATAAATTCACTGTTCACTTTGGGATTTCTGTATAATCTTGGAGTATTTTCATTCTTGCACTAGTCTTAACATCACCGTTTTCTATCCTATCTGCAACCAAAGTTTACAGCCCTATATCTCTGGGCATATTAAATCATAGTACGTATGCCCTCAGTTGCAAAATTATGACCTTGAAGTTTGTTTTCTAGTTCCCTTTCTTATGAACCCGGAAAGTTGGAAGAAAGAGGAATTCCCTCTGGGTGGTACTCAAATGAACTAAATTTTGATGTCTTCTCATTCTGTGAATTACCTATCACGGCAGACAAATCCCATTCATTCACCATAATTAGTACTCCAAGGTGAGGCGACTACCTGTTTCATGTACTACTACAGCATGAATTAGAGAGAGGAGGGGAAAGAAAATTCTCCCAGCAGAGCTCAACATGACAGACTGCACAAATCAATTTTAATTAATTCTGCCTCTTTAAATCTGTCTGCTCTTTTGGAAAGATTGCTATCTGCGTCAGGCACTATGGCAAGATAATTAACAAAAGCACTGCAGGGCGCTGATAGCACTAGCAGCCAATTTACTTGGCAACATCTTGGTTTTACGAGAGTGCCAGGTTAGAAGGTCCATTGTATTAGGAGTGGGATTGGTGTTCCATCTTCGTGTAAAAAATACTCATCTTTTACAAGGAACACCTTGTGAGGTTTTAATTATATGGCTTCAAGCAAGAATTAATGAGAGAGAACTTCAGAAAAACAACTTTAGTGTTATGAGGCAGAAACTGTTTCAACGTAAGATTACTGACAATGAAAACCCAGTGTGTCAGTGCTATAAAGTTCATCCTGGGAAGCATAAGCTCATGAATCGTTGTTTTGTTCTGGTTTGTTTTTCATGCTACTTGGCACACATTTCAAGCCACCTACTGTAGAGAACTGACTTTTCAGAAACAGTAACTCTGTTACATTACATTGCTTCACTGCCTAGTAAGGCGTTTGATGGAGTGGTACAATATACTACACCAATAATAAAATGTTGACATTACTCAGAGTAAACTGATCTAACTTTGAGTATTTTTTAGGGCAAACATCTCAAACTGGTGCCTGTCCTTCAGAAATGGTAAAGCAATCAAAGGCAAAATAATGACCAAGAACTTAAAAATATTGTCTAAAACTGTCATTAAAAATCAGATTACCAGTCTGGTATATATATAAAGCCTATCTTCTTCAGTAGCCTTCCATGACAATTGAGGGATAAACTGGCATATAGCTTCTGGAAGAATCAGGATAGTAGTTTTGTATGATTTAGATTTGGGTTAAAATAAAAGATGTGGATCATATCATACGAAGCATTATTTTGGTACAGATTCAATCTGCTACTTAAATAATTTTGAAAAAAATATATTTTGTCAAAGTAGGTATCATCTGTCTTCTACAGCTGACGTGAAAGGCCAAATTCAATAAAAATTGAATTTTGTATTCTGGTTAATTCAAGAGAAATGTGACTGCATGTTCATGGATACTCCAGGTCAAATCTCTACTGATAGCTCACCGTGTGCACAGTTAGTGGTCATAGAAACATGGTGTTAGAATACAAACTCTTTGCAACAAAGATGGCATTGTTATTTTGACTTAAATAACAATAAAATGCTACATTTCATTTCAAGTGACTTCCTTCACATCTCTTGCACAATGCTACAAGTGCTTTGACATATAAGCAGTGCCATTTAGACTGAAACTGATAGTATGTTTTACTTCAATAAATCAGGATCTCTTTATGTACTGGGTATAGGTTTCAAGGTTTTGGTACTGGGGAGGATGGCAGGGGTGACTCCTGTGGGAAGAGACTGGGGCTGCTCTGTGCTGGAAACAGCTGGTTCCACTCTGCTGGAGTAGGTTTCTCCAGAAAGACTGCAGCCTGTGCAGATAACCCACTCCAGAGCAGGGGAAAAGTGTGAGAAGAAAGGAAAAGCAGACAGAAAACTGCTATGTATTGACGGTAACACTCCTCTCTCTCCCATCCCTCCCAGTGGTGCCTGGGGAGGGCTTGGGAGTGAAGGGGTGAAGCTGGGCATGACAAAGGGGGAAGGAAAGGTGTTTTTTTAATGTTTGCCTTTTGTTTCTCACCACTTTATTTCAGTTAGCAATAAATTAAACTAACTTCCCCCAAATAGAGTCTGTTTTGCCTGTAACAGCAACTGGTAAGCAATCTCCCCATCACAACCCATGAGCTTTCTCATTTTATTTTCTCCCTCTATCCTGCAAAGGAAGGGGAGTGAGTGAGCAGCTGGGTGGGGATTTGGTTGTTAGCCAAGACTAACCCACTTTTACAAGACCTGGATAAACGTCATATATATTTCCTTATGTTTATCTTTACAGCTGTATGTGAAGGAAAAGCCAGTTCTGCTGTTTTAATTTCATTTTTCTTACGCACTGGTAGGACAGTTTTTAACAAACTACTGTGTTGCTAGATCATTCAGCTCTTCCGTTTAAACTGTTAACTCCAGTGGGTGAAAATATGAATTCAGAATCTTTTCAGTTCCCCAGGAAATTCTACAGTTCTGCTGAGAGACGACATACAGAAAAACTTGGTTACTCTGCCACAAGAAACTGTTCCTTTATCAGCAATTACCTCAGTGAACCATGTGTATGTCCATAAAAGAAGTAGTCAGCCAGAACTCACTCTGTCATGAAACACTGCATACAAAACCTAAACACTGGAAGAAAACAAAGTACAATATTTGACTCATGCTGTAGTCAAATGATCAGACTCACAGAACATTTTGTTTTCTTCTTTTGTCTAGGTTCCTTTACCCACAAGACCGGCATATTTAGAATTAAAAGAAAAACAAAAATAAAACACACACACCCAAACAATAAAATACAATTTAAACATAAAAGCTGAGAAGATTCCTACCAGAAAATCTAGTTGCATTCTTTTGCTATACAAGATTTCAGAGTAATTCTGAGGCCAAACAATGCAGCTTCTGTCTCTCTTACACATAACAAGTAAAATTCAAAAGCACCTAGGCTAAGATCAAATGTTTGTGTAAATTAGGATTAATACAATTAAGTAAAAGCAAAGCAAATCTTTATTTACTTTGGAAAACATTAGGCATGTCAGTTCTACTAAATTAAACAATGCCAAGGAGCGTTCCCATGCATTTAATTATCTAACCTGCTGAATCATTATAACGGTTCCCATCCAAGTTTTGGCATAAGCTAAGCAATACTTTCTCAAGCAATTCCTTGAGGTGGAACAGAAGACATGGAACAGAACTTAACACAGACTAAGGACCATTACCAATAGCAGTTTGCCTGCAGCCACTCTAGTTTGGTGGCTAAGAAAACTTAACAGCATGGATGTGGGCTGTTCCATGCAGTGCAATAGAACTGTACTGTGTTTTTTCATTTTACCAGCACATACTCCAATTACCATCTTCACATTTGCAATGAACGTGATTGCAGTCTTTTTCACTGTTGGAATTTCATGAAGTGCCCTCAAATTCAGAATACCCATACCAGCCTTCAAAGAGCACAGGAGCTCTTGATGATAGTGGGTTCTGTCAAACCAACCTGAACCACCCAAGTAGGAAAAGATGACCAAGAATAATAGAGATTAAAGGGACTCTTAAATGATATGGGAGATATTTGCAAAAACAAAATGCAGCTATAAGCCTCTCATCATCACTGTACAACACAATCGAAACAATAAAGAGCACAGCAAAAAGAAACTCTCTAGGATATTATTTGGAACCAAATTAGTTATATTTTATTTCAGTATTTGAAATGAGCTGCTATTGGTTTGGTATTGTATCATATTAACCTTGAAAGAAGTGGTGAGACTTGGGGCTGCACCATTCTTCATCTTCATTTGCAGTTGTACGTATCAGTATTTTAGCTTTCTCTCCACACCTACTGAAGTCTACAAGTTCCGTACTGATGTTCCTAAGTGCTACAGCAAGTACTAAAATTTCAAGTTACTCCTAACATCCGTCCATGAAGTTAATTGAAAATGGTCAATTGTGAAAGATTTTATGTAATTTTACAGCTCATCTACTCTATACAAAACCCTTAAATATTTCAAGGATGTAAGTCTTTTCCTTGTGAGTGTAGCTTATAATTGGTTAATCATGAGAGAAAAATGTTCTAAAGATAATTCATGAGTTCTTGAAGACACTAGTGCTCTCTCCATCATTACAATTGGCATTCTTTCTTCTGAATTTCAGAATATTATTAATGGGTAAGAAACACCCCTATGCAAAGGAAAAGCGTGAAGCTTAAGAGCACCACTTAAGCTTTGTCTAAAAGGACATGTTCCAGCTAGCTGTACTAATGACAAACTGCTCTTTCTCCAAGTGCAGTGGTATATGGTATTGGGGTTGCTTGGTATGAATCAGACCAGCTGCAGTTATGATAGTTTTACTGCTGGAAACCAGCTGAAAAGAAAGTGGATATTATAGTTGACACAAAACTGAATATAATCTAACAGTGTTCCCTCATCCCAAATAAACCAACCAGCACAATACATTATGACGACTATGGCCAGCAGACCATTTATCCCACTCTACTCAGTGATAATGAAGCCACACCTGGAAAACTGTAACCAGTTTTGGGCCCCACAGTTGAAAAAGGTGGAGGGTTACCAAGATAGTCTAGAGCTCGTGACCTCCAAGAGAGGTTGAAGGAGCTGGGCTGGTTTAATCTGGAGAAGGCAAGGTAAAGGGGCAATCTAAGAGCAAACCACAAGTACTTGAAGGGAAGTTATAAAGATGATTGAGCCTAACTCTTCCCAGCAGTGGCAGACAACCAAGTTAAAGGCAAAGTGGCTAAAATTAGCAGCCTGAGAGGTTCAGATTAGATATTTGGAAATAAAAAAAAAAAAAAAAAAAAAAAAAGAAAAGAAAATAGGAGGATACTACAGCAGTAGAACAGGTCACCTAGGCAGGCAGCACAGTCTCCATCACTGGCAGCTTCCAAGACATTGTTAGACAAAGCCACAGCTGATGTGATCCATGGGCGATAGTCTGGCTGAGAGCAGGAGTTTCAATGGCTTCCAGAGGTGCTTCTAACAACCACTTCTATTACAAACTCCAAAATGGTATGGAGTAAAACATGTAAAAGTTAGATCAGATGCCCAGTCGTTGGATTTGGGGGTTTCTTTGAAGGAGGGTTGGTCCCTCCTGTCAATAAAATGGAAAGCTAGCAAGGAAAATCACCATCTTGATCTTTTCTCTCTTTCATACCCATTCTTTGAACTTCTTTTAAGAGTCTTGTAAATTATATAGTTAAAAGTCTCTAGTAGCTCTTCCTAATCACTATTCAGCTTATCCTAGCACAGAGAAATGAACCTGAAACTTCAATTTAATATGTATACAGAAATAATGTTTAAAAGAATGTTTTTCCCCCACTACACAGAGAGCAGCTGTGTCTCATATATTACTGAATACAGCATCCAAAAGGAAGAGAAACAATATTTTTCTTTGAAGTTCAGTTCCTTGAGAAAGAAGAGCTAGTGGCCAAACTTCAAAGAGAAATCGCCCTTCCTACCTGGCTGTAGCACTTCAGAGAGAGCTAATTTACCTCTCTGGTGAAAGGCAGGCCTCTCAGCAGCCGAGCTGTCTAAGAAATGAGGTAGCTGGTGGACTCTGGAATTAGGTGACAATTTTCTTTGAAGTTTGGCTGCTCATCTCATTAGCATTTCAGACATGTTGAAATGATTTACTTTCCATGTAGAAAGATAAACGGAAGTTCCCAACTTAGCTCTTAAAGTTGTAGCTGGACTTTAAAAGGCTTTAAAATTCTTAGATGGCATCTTGAAGGTTTCTAACATACATGATAGAGGCACCCAATTTTTGCATTTTTGCAATAACCAAATTGCCACCTACAAGTGACAACATCAATATCTGTCTAACAGAAGTAGACAGAAACTAGTTGTAAAATTGGAGTATCTTAATCCTGGTAACACTGATTCTATAGAGATGAGGAAAAAAGCCAATACTTCTTTGAATTAAATAGGGATTAAAATTTGCCCAGCATCATTACTTTGTTTAAAGCAGCTGGCAGTTTGCACTTCATTATACCTGTATGGTGACATCTACACAACTAAGGAAAAGGTCAGACATGGTAGAATTCTGCTGCATAACAATTTCCTAAGTGGAATATTTTTCCTAGATACATTATACATTTTTACAATTGACTTTCACAGAATTTAAAGGGCACAGCTCATATGGTCTTCAAGGGCGTGAAATAACCAGCGTATCTCTTCAACCCATGAGGGACCTGGCAACCCACAAGTAAAACAGTTGTCTATATAGGATTCAGCACTGAGTTTTCATCTTTCTGTAACTACCATTTTCATTTAGGGCATTTTTATGAAGTGTCTCTCAAACAAGCCCTATGGGTTCTGGAAAGCTTAAGATATCTCTTAAAGGACATCTTTAAGAGAAGTGCTCTGGAGAATTAAGTGAAGTGTTCAGAAATTCAATGAACAAATGACTAGCTTGGACATCTCATCTTGCTGACTGAGACTTCCATCTCCCAAATTATCAGAACTGTAATCTCATAAACTTGGCACAAGACACATGTCCATATGACACACACGCACTGACTTCAATCTACTTCTTACAAATATTTGCAAAGATGGAGTTTAGAGAAAAAAGAAAAAAAGGAAAAAAAAAGAAGAAAAACATTGAAAACCCATCCATCAAAGGAATTCAGTGGCTTAAAAGATAGGGATAATTGCAGTTGCTGGTAAAAAATCAAAACAGGGAAAATTGTGCATCAGATAGAGAACTTTTGCTTTAATGTGAATGAAGAAAAATATGTGAAGAACTGGCAAAGCAATGAAAGGAGAAAGCAGTACTAATCTGCAAGGGAAGGAAAAAGACAATAAGATTGAAATGTAATACAGGACAGGGAATGCAAATGAAAAGATTTTTAAAATAACATATAAGGAAAGAAAAAAAATACTATGGCAGTAAAATTGTGCTATTCTATTCTATCCTTTTACCGCTAAAATGATTTCCATTTTTTGTAGTAAAAAGTAATCTTAAAAGAAAAATTGTTTTAAAAAGATAGTTTAAATAAATTAATTGATGCTTAAAGAGCCATATAGTAATAGTATTAAGACACTCCAGGGCATGTTTTATTATTCTATTAATACAAACTTCAGGTGGTAAAAGCACTCGGCCATACAATACACCTGAATCGTATATTAACTGACAAATAAAACACACTGCTGAGTTTCGGCAGAGTACTATTGTTGCAAGTACATGTAGCTAACTGTACAAGAAACAAAATTTTGTTTACAAAATGCCTCTAAACACTATAGCAACATTGCTCAACAACAGGCAAAGTATTAGCTAAAAACTATGTTTCCTCTTCCAGAAATAAGGATATGTAGTTTTTCATCTGTCTCAGCTTCTCAGGAGCTAGGTCCTAAAGATAGTAAAATCACTTCATACCTTATTTGATCTCAAAGGCATGGGTAAGCGTAGCTCCTCAAAAGATTCTTGGTCTTTGTATATTGTTCAGATGATGGACTTGGAAAGTTCTGAGAAGAACTGCATTTCCTTAAAATAAGGAATGGCAAGATCTAAAGATCGGATGGCAGGAACAGTGTGATTGCTCCTGACTGGTGGGCCAGAAGGCTAAGGCTGGGTGAGAAGCTGAGGCCATGTGAACAAGTACTCTCTGCCTTGATCCCATTAGTCTAGGGACTGACCATGATAGATCAGCCCTGGGGACAGAACCTGGAAGTACCACTGTGGTACAGAGTGGGGTGGGGGGACTGGAGTGAGAGGCAAGAAAGCTGGAGTAGAAATCTGGGCAGAGGCAGAAATGCCTGTATCTATTACAGTACATATATGATTATGGTACCTTCTTTCAAAAATGTTAAGTAAGGCCTAAGTCTTGCCATTCATTTAAAAATATTTGTGAAAACCATAGTTATCTCCTGCATTGGTTAGTCCACAGCCTATGTAGAAATAATGCTAACACAGCAGATGTCACACCTAAAAGGTGTGATCTTGCTTTTAAATTTTTAAACTTTAAACCTAAAAGGTATGATCTTGCTTTTAAACTTAGGGCAAAACAAAGCAATTACAACTTGCTTATAGCCAGCTGTATCTATGAAAGAAACCTGAAAGGAGGTTGTAGCGAGGTGGGGGTCGGTCTCTTCTCCCAAGTAACAAGCGATAGGACAAGAGGAAATGGCCTCAAGTTGCACCAGGGGAGGTTTAGATTGGATATTAGGAAAAATTTCTTCATTGAAAGGGTTGTGAAGCATTGGAACAGGCTGCCCAGGGAAGTGGTTGAGTCACCACCCCTGGAGGTATTTAAAAAAAGACATGTAGATGTGGCACTTAGGGACATGGTTTAGTGGTGGACGGCAGTGTTAGGTTAATGGTTGGATTCAAGGATCTTAAAGGTCCTTTCACACCTAAATGATTCTATGATTCTATGAAATTCTAAGAAAAATTGTAAAACAGGACATTACATAATGTAAATGTACAAAGGGACTGACTGGTTCCCAAACTATATATATTCCAGAACTCTTAAAATTTTGACCTTTTTTTTTGTTTTTAAGGATTGGTGTGCTTGCTGGTTTTGTCTATGTAAGAGTAGTCTCTAAATACTGTACTAGGAGAGCATCAATGACTTCTGTAATGGTTGCTATTTAATCATAACGATTAAAGATTATGGGCTACTGAATCTGCTGCAGTAATATTTTTTTTTAAGAGTTCAAGGTAAAGATTGTTTATTTTTATGATGAACTCAGACAGATCAGCCTCGGGTTCTAAGACACAGAATGTTATGATCTAACCATAAAATTTACCATAGTTCAAAAAAAGGTGCAGGTTAAAAGATACCACAAACTAACTGTGATTTGTGACATTGCATACCATGTATCACTGCCACAGGAAATGCATTCCAAATCACCACTATCATATAATGAAAATAAGAACAAATGTATGAAAGTATTTAGGAAATCAGTGGCTTTCTGCCAATATTTTTAAAAGGGCTCTTAATAAGTTAAGACTTTCCCTGTAACTTTCCCCTGTCTCTACCCATCAGAAGTCCTAATAGGAGTGTTTTCTCTCATATGGTACGATTTCAAACCCCTGAGGTCAAATCGAGTATTTCAGTAATATAGTATCAGGTCCACAGAGTGACAAGTATATAAACAATTTTTAAACAGGAATCAATGAAAGAGCCAGACTTCTATAAAAAAGTATATTACTGTGTTTCTGAAAAATGCTTACTGATTAAACAAAAAGCTGATATAAACGTAGAAAAATAATGGGGTGTAGAGTACTTTTTCCAAATAATTTGTATTTTAATTTCTAGAAAAATGCTGACCACTCTATAATAGTATGTTTAGAGTTGTAATTTCTTACTGTCACTTTGGTTTTGATGTCATTGGCAAAATTTTAATAAGGAAGTCCCACAAACCATCAGAGTCATCTGTATTTTATCATAGATGATTATATGCTTCCTGCACATTGCAAAGCGTTCATGTACTATAGTAATGTAATGTATTTTTCCTCCCAAAACTCAGGTGAGAAAGGGAAGTAAATTCCTGGATTCCAAATGGGGAAGTAACAGTCAAACAGGCACTTCAATCAATTTTTAAAAAAAATCTGATAAACTTAATTCCACTTAGACCATTTAGTTGAAAGTTGAGCTTCAAGATTATTCAGCCAACAAACGGATTTTAATTTCCATTGTTTTGGCAGTCTCTTCAAAAAATCATCAGTGAAACACAAACCAAGTTATTTTATAATTAGAGAATTATTATAATTTTTTCTGGTTTCCAGAGGCAATTTTCTTCATAACTGGTATATTAAAAGTGTAAATATTATTTAAATTTGGTGCAATCATTTTAAAAAAGCTAACAATTAAAAAGGTCTCTGATTAACTAATACAGTAGTTGCTATTTGTGACAGTATTTGTCAAAAGATATCCCACAATATCCAAGCTATCACATTTTCACCTTACAAATAGAAACTGTAATAGATTTACCAACAGTGACTATGTGATGTCTGTCACTAAATAAATTACAAAAATTCAGTAACCAAGTGGCTCTTAGAAAAAATAATGTGACTATTGGACATTGAAAGCACCCTACTGACCCTCCTGTGTTTTTGTGTTGACAGGTCTAAAATCCGGAGCATCACTGACATCTGGGCAAGTTAACTCTGCTAGTAAGTGCCTTGCTTAAAAGAGGTGAGGAAAAGTTCACGACAGAGAAACTGATACATACAGAATTACTAAATTTATAGAAAGCACATATGCCTTAGGATGTCAGTGAGCTGAACCAGGAGGATGGAGCAGCATGTGCCCCAGGGGCTGACACCAGGACCAACACTGTCTATCATCTTCATCAGTGACCTGGGCGATGGATGCAAGTCTAGAGAAGATACAAAACTGGGAGGAATGGTTGATACACCAGAGGGTCATGCTGCTATTCAGAGAGTCCTCGACTGGCTGGAGACACGAGATGACAGGAAGCTCATGAAGTTCAATAATGGAAATTGCCAAGTCCTGCACCTCAGGGGAATAACCCCCTACATCAGTACACACTGGAGGAAAACTCTGGAAAGCAGTGTGTTCTGGCAGACCTGGGGGTTCTGGTGGACGACCAGTTGACCATGAGCCAGCAATTGTGTGCTTGACATAAGACATAGTCCTGGGCAACTTACTTTAGCTGACCCTGCTCTGAGCGGGGAGATTGGACCATATGATCTCCAGAGGTGCCTTCCAACCTCATTCATCCTGTTTGATTCTACGTGTTTGCCTAGTTTATACAATTTTAGGCTTCAGCTTTTGGCCATTGTTAGAGATGGCACACCATGTTGGATCGATGTTTAGCCTTCCCAGATATGGCGGTTCTGAAAAGAAGTTCTGTGTACAGATAATCTTTCCCTTTAATCTATGTAACATTAGGTCAGAGGTGAATATCCAGTGACTGTTGCAGCTCAAGCAGCTCAGTTGTGTGCCAAGGCTACAACATCAGACAAGGAAGGTGGTGTACAGGCAAAAGGGAACTGGGTCATCCAGCTGTGAGAGAAATGAGCCAGCAGTGACTCCTGATAGCCAAACTTCCCATTGCCTTGGCTGTAGGCTAAACATTTGCACTTAATGTCTGGAGCAATCCAACCATGTCTCATTCTTCAGCAGAGCAGAGTAAGCAAGCCCTGGGAAACCATAGTTACCTCCTTGCTCTGAAATACTTCCATATTTCTTTTCTGCCTGTCTACATGGTATGAAGTATGTCTTGCGGCTCTTGGTATTACAAAAACCTTGATAATGCATCTCATAGGGTCAAGAGAAATAACTGATTAGGGACTGACAAAGCTGAAGTAACCCAAACTCCCTAACACTTCCCTCTTACCTCCCAGCAGATAATAGAAGATCATCAAGATGGAAGGATTGTTTATAGTTATAGAGAAGTAGAGATAACTGGGAAATTTGACGTTCAAGCTTAGTTCAAGTAAATTTATGCATAAACTGAACTGAAAAGTTACCACTGTTGGCTATAAATTTTACCTAAGGTAGGAAACTGGCACATCAATGGGAAAAAAAGAACAGACTTATTCCAAACTTGCAAAATTAGAATAATTTAGCTACCAGGAAGCTACTTTAATGACTGAAGTGCCAATGCTTTGTAGACAAATTCGTAGCCATAATTGCTCATATTACTCACCTACAGTTATTACAGTTGAAAATACATCTATGCAATACATGTAAATACATGGATGCATCTATATGATCAAATTTGCACACTATACACAAATACGCATACTACATACACATATATATACATGTAAATTATGCCTACATGTATATGTGCACACACTTAGATAAGATGTTGTCCGATTAATACTAGTTCTATCAGGCATTTTGATTTCCTTCATGCAGCCAGATAACAGTCTTGTGAAATATCTTGACTTTGAAAACAAATAAAATAAATGAACTATATCCAGTTCCTGAAACAGATCATAATAAACAAATGATAAGCATCAGTACTAAAGCAAAATTATCTGTACATTCAATTTATCAGAAATTGGTAAATTATAACTGCTATTCACTAAAGCTGAATACACTGAGTATTGTCACGTAGTGTCCTAATAAAGTATACATTGAAATTACTTCTGTATCTCAGGTGTTGGTATTGTCACTGCATACGTATACCTACAGTTTTGAGTCTAGATCCAGTGCTTCCTGGATCCGTCTGTTTCAGTACTTCTTCTGTCTTGGCTTGCAGCCATATCCTTTAATACTAGTTAATGATGAGGAAGTCCTGATGAAATATTTGAATGAGGGAAATATCCCCGGAACATCCAGCAAATTGTGCTGGTAATTCAGCTGAAAGAACATCTTGTAAACTGTACCACGCTTCCCACAGCTGAGTGTGGGGAAGCACCATGCTGAAGCAAATAACATCCTTTAGATAAACTTTTACCAATTCTATGCAGAAAAGCTTGCACGGCACTTTTCCTGATTACATAAACCAGAATATCCTAGACAAAATTCCACTTGGAATAATTATATTTCTCTGGAATAATTATATTTCTCTTAATTTAAACCTCAAATCCCTTTTATAGTTTTAAATAGGTAAGTTATTTTTGATAGGCTATTTTTTGATAGGCCGGAAAACTAAAAGTTTGAGTTTAAAAAGTGCAGTTTGAGAAGCAGCAGGCTTTCAGCATTTTTTGAAAGATTAGTGGAGAATTCTACAGTTCCTTCTTGCCTAACTTTCTCTCTGCTTTAGGCAGAAGAGAAAAGCAGAGCTGTCAGATAAATATAAACTGTACTACTGGCCGTCTTCTCCAATGCACTGGAAGATCCTGAAAAATAAGAACATTTCACTCCAGGCTAGCCTATGAGCCTTTTTTCTGTCAATTTATATTTCTTCTTAGTTAAAAGAGATAGAATACTGAGATGAATCTGAAATATTGTGCGGTTCTTGGAGATGGAATTTTAATACTATTTTTACTTCCTATTCTTTTGTTAAAATTTCTTCTCCTTCATTCTGTCCATTCTTTTCAATGGGACAAATATTTCACCTGTAAAATGATCACTCCTGCCTCAATTGAAAATCACATTTTGTGTGAATATATAAGAACACTCTTTTAAATGTCTCAGAATATATGGATGCAAGCTTGCATTCAAATTTTTAGTGTATTTCTGAAGCAACTGTTGATGTGATCGAACACAGAGGTACAATTCCTTTATATGTATTATAGGTAGAAGCTTATCAAGCTTATGACCGGAGCCTTGAGTTTGAAAGCCAGCACCAGGTTGCCAGCTGCAGCCTGAGCTTATCACAAACACTTTAACAATTCTGCACCACACAGGGACTGAGTTCAGATCCTCCTGGATCATCAGGCCTTATGAGTTCTCAATACGGGGCTAAACAAGTACAACTCTCCGTCGTGACTAACCTGGCTAATTTTCATCAGTCCAGCAATCAGCACTCTGAGATCTTGAAATTATAATACTATTGTATCCTTGAGAAAGGACAAAACATTACATGGGTGAAATCTCAGTAGATAACACTCTATTAATCACTGCTGTCTAACAGAGCAATGCTACCATCACCAACTAGTTTCATCATTCTCTGTCCGATTCCCATTTTAAAGGCTATTCCATTTACAGTCTGCTGGTGTTTCAAATGTCTTGTTTTCAAAATCATTAAGAGACATCTGTAATTTAGAGTAGTTTTATATTAATTTACTTTTTTATTATTATCATTTGTGCAATGTTTTCATCTTTACAGAATTTGCTTATATATACATCTATTTTCTACCTATTTTAAATCTTTGTCACTGAATCCAACATCTTCATCTTAGATTCCTGTTTCCTCTTCACAGTATCATATTTTACTGTTTTAATTTGCCCTCATAAATTTAGAGATCCCTTATCCTTTTTAGATTCTATATTTTTATAGCTGTTCCCCACTCACTCAAAAGAATTTCCTTCTTTTCAGTGCCTTTTTCCTCCTTCGCCGTCATTGTACTTCTTTTTTCATATTTAGACTCTCTTGCTCAGAAAGGACACCTTCTTCTTTTCCCTGGTTGGGTTTTCTGTCCTCTATGTTAAGTATTCTGATATAAATGTGGGTCCTCTCCTTACCTTGGCATGTCTAAATAATTTATTTTGCCCTTGCCACAACATCTGCAAATATTGTGAACCAAGACCTTATGCAAATCTCACTTCACAAAATTACATCTGGTAGTGTTCTCTCTCCTGTGCTCTTGCATACATATAAGTTATACTTTTTTCTCAATTCCGAAAGCCCACAATTCTGCCAATTCTACAATGACAGTAATGGTCCTACAGACATTGGCAGCTTATTGGCATTATTACCCTCCACAAAAATCATTCCTAATGGTAGAAATGGATGTTTTAAAACCGGCAGGTGATTTTATCTGAGTCAAAGGCAATAGGTAAGATAGTCGTTTTACTCACCCTACTTTCTGAAGTCTAAATTTAGCAAAACGCTTAAGTGCTTGCTTTAAATTAGCAGATACTTAAATGCCCAAAGATAAGTGCTTTGCTGACATGAACTATATGAGTAGATCGCTATGCTTGGTGGCACTGGTTTTCCTCACTTCTCCCTCTTTTTGTTTCTTGAATAACTGACTTCTCTGAATAGATTCAGTGTTGTTACCAGTAGCTAACATGTCTGTGAAGATAAATACACACACACACAAACATGAAAGATAATGCCTTATTTCAGGTAAGATAAATCCATCTGCTTTATCAACTAGTAGCTCATGCACCAGGCTGACCTCCAGCAGAATCTGGGTTCTCATGCAGTGGCTTGAAAAAGGGCATACCATTGAAAATGCAAGAAAGAGATACTATGTAAGTATGAAAAATAACACCACAATGCTTCATTTATATTAATTCTACCAAATGCAAGGCATTGAAATTGATAATGTTCTCTTCTCCTAAACATACCAAATAAGCCCTTGATATTTTCTTCAACAACCCTGATAATTACCTTTATATTGCATATGTAGGGCCCTATGTAGCAACAAAAACCAATCCTCATAAAATAAATTTAATTCGTATAAAGGATAGATTAACCTCTGGGGGGAAACATATGCCTGGTTAAACTAATGATAGTGTAGGAATCTAATCATTGCTTTGCATTATTTGATAATTTAAGAAGAGTTTGGGCTTAAGTGCAAGGATTGGGCTAAAACATTCAAAATCTGATTTTGAGAGTTCTTACACAAATGCAGTAAGAGTCGTAAAGAGAAACTGAGTATTTTTGAACCCTTGTTATTACTGAAAGTAAAAGCATGATCCTCAGGCTTAGTGGGAAGTGGGCTATAGCTCATAAACCAGCCATAGCAACTAGCACACTTTCCCTACACCACACGTGGGACTCTCACCTCTCCCCATTTAGCCATGTAACTCTCTAGCAGTCACTTCACTCTGGGTTCTGCCTATATCAGACAGATATGCAGGTTTCCCTAAGGCACCTGGACAAATATTTTTTACCCTCTCTTATTCTTGCTATTAAAATTAACATAAGAATGAAAGTCAGATGTTGCAAATCAAAACTGGGTTCTTAGTACTGTGTATGCATTAATTAAAAACTATCCACCTATAATTTAACTAAGACAATTATTACTTCTTTAATATATTACAAATGCTGGATGTACATTTTGTTTTGTTTTCTTCAAAAGAAGTCATATCAGAAAGATAAGATTTGACATTCATTCTAATCCAACTTCAAATTTTCTTTCATTTCTTTTTTTTTTTTTTACATCAAACAGGATACATAAGGTGTGCTAGAGAATCAGATTCTCACAGAAGTATTTTTAACACCACCTATATGCTTATTTTTCCATTTGCACAATATTTTTTATTAAAATCTTTGTAATTCACCTTAATTCACTCTTAGTAGGCAGAGTTAGGAAAACTAGAGTGTGAAACTAAGGAGAAAACGTAGACTTACATTTTAGAAACTCATCTGGGAGTCAAAACACCTGGATTTAGTGGAGAAGTAATTTATTTTCAGTACCTCATCTTGTAACAGCTCTTTTCTTACAATAAAAAATGAATACACAAATACACTGGTAGCTGTGAATCCATACACAGCATTCCAGGTAAGGATGCATAAAAAGGAAGAAAGACAAAGTCCCAAAGGTGACCAGTTTGAAATATGACACCACACTCCTCCTATTTGATCTTGGGAAAGGTACTTGCTTCCAGATTGTTTAAAGCATTTAAATGCTCGACTTTGCAAGGTCTAAGAGATTCAGTAAAACAGCTTCCTAGCAGTGTAAAACATCTCCTTAAGAGTCACCTGTGCACTAATAAGCAGAATTTCTCTCAAATTCTAATATTTTTACAAGCTAGATAGAAATAAATTTAAAAAAGGAAATACAGAAGAGAATCTGGCTAAGATCCTGTCCTGGTTTCAGCTGGGACAGAGTTAATTTTCTTCCTATTAGCTAGTACAGTGCTGTATTCTGGATTTAGTGTGAGAATACTGTGGATAACACACTGATGTTTTAGTTGTTGCTAAGTAGCGCTTACCCTAAGTTAAGGATTTTTCAGTTTCCCACACTCTGCCAGCGAGGACGTGCACAAGAAGCCGGGAGGGAGCATGGCCAGGACCGCTGACACGAACTAGCCAAAGGGATATTCCATACCCTAGAACGTCATGCTCAGTATATAAACTGGGAGGAGTTGGCCAGGAAAGTGCCAATCGCTGCTCGGGCATCGGTCAGTGGGTGGTGAGCAATTGCATTGTGCATCACTTGTTTTTCTCAGGTTTTATTTCTCTCTTTTTTTTTAATCTTCCTTTTCATTAATATTATTACTGCTATTATTATTATTTTATTTTATTTCAATTATTAAACTTTTGCTATCTCAACCAATGAGTTTTACTTTTTTTCAATTCTCCTCCTCATCCCACTGTGGGAGGGGGACAGGAGTGAGGAGCGAGCAGCTGCGTGATGCTTAGTTGCTAGCTGGGGTTAAACCATGACGGGTCCATGACAGGTCCGCTGCACCATTAAAGAGCCAGCACATCTCAGTCCATCAAGAAGACAAAGGTCTAAACAGAAAAGAGGAGTCTATAAGGAACAACATGGCCTGGAAAACTATTATTTAAAGTCAAGGCAGCTCAAGCCCTGACAGCATTGCACAGGTAGGAAGCTTTGTCTGCTGAGGACTCGCATTTCCTCCCAGGCAGGGAGTGCCAGTAGCAGGCTGATGAGGAAAGAGCTGAAGTCATCGGAACTGCAAGCTTTTACCAAACCAGCTGGGGCCATCAGCCGCATCAGTTCTTATGTTACTCAACTTCCCAGCCAGTCATTAAGGAACAACAGGCCCAGAGAATTAGGAGGCTTTTATCAGAATCTTGACTTCAGAGATCTAAGCGTTGAAAGTCACATTAACGCAAAAGAAAAAAAAAAATTCATTATCTTTCAAAATACATTGCTTCTTTTGCGATGCTTCAACACCCGACTATAAAATGTGAACAGCAGTACTTCCTCTGTATCTCAAAGGAATGTTGTATGAATTCATTAGAGTGTAAACAGATAAAGCTATAACAACCAGGGCTGTATGAATACCAAAGCTTGAGAGAGAGAGACTAGAGTGAATGCATTCTGTCCCTGGCTCATGCATGAGGCCACTTGGATATGCCAGATGCTCTAGTTGCAAAGCAAAGCACTGTAACTGAGGACTTTATGAATTTAAGATTACAGAAAGCTTAGACAGGAGGACAGTACCACAGAGAGTTTACACGTGACTTCATAGTCAGAAAAATGATTCTGTAACTTAATGGGGGAGTTAGGGGAGGGAAGAGTAAAGGAATAATGTAGTAACACGAAGTACTGATGATATATATGGGAAATGACTATTGTGCAGTTAGGTTCAACTTCAGAAAAGAACATGAATTTTATATTTGGTAAAAAAAAATTAATGAAAAATTATAGACATCTTTATTGAAACTACCTAGTATTCTGTTGCAGAAAAGCTTTCAGAGCTAATGCATTCATAAAAGAGATTCAAAAACATTAATTTCATGGTTGACACAACATTTCATGGGTTTGATTTTATATTTCTGATTTATGTAAGGCTATAAGTCACATCAGATAAGAAAACAAAACATTACTAATATTTTACATGCTGTAAGAAGGTTTTTGTGTAAGACATAACTTCACAACCTGGTGGTTTCGTTGTGTAATATGGATGTTGATTATATTCATAAGTATCAGCCAATATTAAGACACTCAAGCTTATGTTTCCGGAAAAGGGGAAGGGGAAAGCTATGCTACAAGTCTAAAGTTTCTCTCTTGGTTTAGCTTCTTTAAAAATGTCATCTTTACATGTCAAGTTTGACTGTTCTAGTCCACGGTAGTTAAGGATAAGATGCAACTAAAATTACATGCCCCAAATCCAAAATAAAATCTGTTTTGGTTTTCCATTTTTCATTTGATTTTCAGTCATTTTACACAGTCATTTAACCCTCCTTTGTCCTTCTCATTAAAATATTTGAAACATTTAGCTTTATATTGGCCTATTTATAGCTGTAGTGTTGAAATGTACATACAATTAAGGAGATTCAGAGAGGAAATAATCTTAAACCTGTGTTACCACACATAACATTTTATATTCTACTGGACCAGTTTTTATTACTTTATTTACTGTTTTATTTTACTGTTGACTTGGGTCTCTGATATCATTGCAACTTTCTGTTCTCCATTTGACAATACAAGAGTATTTGTTCTAGCAGATAAAGTTATTAATAAAGAGAAAACAACAACAACGAAACAACCAATGTCTGGAATCTAATGTTAGCTGAATGTAGCCTACAAATGAAATACACGCTTGTTTTCATAATGGCAGTAATTAGCCATTGGATCCATTGGCCAAGCGTTGCAGAGAACTATCTAAACCAGGAATTTGTAAATCAAGAATGGTGTTTGACTGAAACAGTAATTGATCTGAGGGAGTCCTTCATTCCAGGTTGCTTGTGAACTCAGATCAGACCATCTGATCAGAACACTTCCTTCTGTCCTTCATGTCTAAAAATCTATTCTCTACAATCATAAAGAGTTTCTTAGCCACCTCCCCACTGCCCCTAAGGCTGCACCACAGCAGCACTGGTATCAATAGCCATTGGAAGACTCCTCTTATTTTTGAGGCCAACTTTTAAATTGGTTGCTGCAGCACTGTGGAGCAGGCTCACTGCCGCTACTTTCTGGGAACTCCTGTCTCCACACTGGTGTATTAACAAGTATCAGGAAGGAAGAGATGGTGTTTAGCACCATCTCTAGGCTTTGCCCAGCCTGAGGCTGATTTTGATTTGTGGTGAAGTTTTCTCACCCTTTCTCATCGGGCTTTCTCCTGAGTCTAAATTTTCAGCTAAGGCTTTCTGAAACTCTCAGCTGAGGCAGAAAGTCATCTTTCCTATGCTAAGGAGCGACTGTGCTGTATCATTGCCTCTGGATGCTCCTTCCTGATGGGAGATCCAGCTGAATTTAGCATTAATTTGACTACAAAGCTCTTGTATGCACTGTATGAATGTACTTCTTCCTGGCAGACAGGCAGGTGAGCATATGCAAATGAAAATACGTAAATGTTAACTTCACGAATATTGGTGAAAGATATTAGTGAAACCAGCTGTACTGTTTATTACTGGTATTTGATAAGAGTAAAGAAGGGATGGCAAGAAAATTAACTTGATGGTATATTTGGTATAAATACCTCAGAATAATTACTGAAAAGATACTTAGGTACCAGTTCTGGAGAATGTGGGGATTTGTAAAACATTTAAACAACTGGGAGAAACCAAGAAAGATGACTAGATAAAGGCAAGCAACAGTCACCTCATTCCAGAAAAACACCTGAGATTTTGTAAACCACTAAAAGGCAGATATTTTGGTGATTAACACAATCAGTGGAGTGGTAAGGATTCCTAAATTCTACTAGATATTCTACCAGCATCTCACACTCCATGCTTCTATTGCAAGCAGTACGCTGCAAGTTGTTCAAAACAACAGGTCTCTCTCTATCTAGTTTTTGCAAGGGAAAGGTCTCTTAATTGAAGCATCATGAGAAAAAAAAAGTCAAAATTGCAAACATTTTCTTAGGAATAATAAAATAATTTTCTATTCCTCTTCACAACAGTATGAATTTCAAGCAATTCTGATTTTAAAGTATACATAATCAGTAGGCCACGCACAGAATGAGACTGATTTTATAGATTTTTGGTCATTTAAAAGGTATGAGAACCTGCCTTCCTCACAGACTTATTATGGACCCAGGCATTTTTTTCTAACAGCATTGATTCATACATTCATCCTCCCCCCCAAATTTCAGCTTTAACAAGCTAGCATAAATTAATCAATTTAACAAATCTGTGGTTTAAAGCTTCTGTCAAAAGACTCAGCATACTCTACATGTGAAGACAAGCACAAACTGTACATTAAGATGCAGAACGTCACTGGGGAAGACAGCTACTGAAAAATAAGAGGTTAAAAAAAAAAGAAGATATGGTAACCAGGAAGGGTATTAGATGAGAAAAGAATATCTCTGTGGCCCTCCAACACTGCCATTTACAGCATATATTCTAGACAGAAAAATGACCAAGAACATACAAACACTGTAAATGTTAGTGAAAAAAAAGTCAGTGAAAAAAATAAAGTTCTAACTAAGCAGTCCTAAGAAACCCAAGGAAGTTAATACAAGTTGGTGAATTTCTAAAACATTACTTAAATTATCTCTATGTCCAATAATGAAAACGGTATACCGTTTCTCAGGCGATTTCATAAAAAAATTATTATATCCTAAATCAACCTGGTAAATGTAGATCTAAGTTAGAAAATGACTGCCCACATATCGGCTTTCCACAGTTAGCTGGGAATGAATTAGGAAGATGGCAGAATAATTTTTCCACCCAATAATTTTTTTCCCAGAGGAAAAAAAAAATGTACTACTTTGATTCTCTTGCTACCCACATAGCCCTACTTTTTGGTCATACCTTCATCTTTGAAGAACATCTGAATCCATTAACTTGTCTTCTGAAAGCACTAAACAAGTATAACTCTCAGGGATCTTATGATGCTTTTCCCAGAATCCTTGCGGAAAAGAAAGTGATTGTGTTTATGATTATTGTAAAGGACACAAATTCAATTTCTGTAGCATGTAAATGTGCTAAAATGCAATACAACACAGAATAACAATATTAGCCCAGATTGTTCTGTTGGCTGAAGAGACCACCTTCACACAATTCTGTCTTACTGCAATATATGAAATGGATTGTGGACCAGAAAAGATCTTAGCGAATTAACTCTCTGTATTTGATTCTTTAAATCTAGATTTCAATCTAACGTAACCTAATTTTAACTGTTAGGGGGTTAACAAATAGTTCAGTTACAAGAATGGAAGAGGACAGCTTAATGACAGCCTGTTCTCTTGATTTTAAGCAGAAACATCTCTGTCCAGAGATGATTTCTAGCACTTTAATCAATGTTTCAGTTCAGTATCACTGACCTTTCATGCCATATGCCCTGGTGCAACTACATGCTGTAAAAGAACAAGCACAATTGGCACATTAATCACAGAATTCATTGTTAACCTTGATCTTGTGAGGAAGAAGATACAAGACGAGCTGGAATTTAGATTACAAAAGAGATAAATAAGTTAAATAGTGTATCACAAATGTAAGTGATGCAGAAAAGAGAAGACAAAGAAAAAAATCAGATAACATAGTGACATGTTATAAAACAAGACAGACTATGATTCAGTCAGATCTTTGCCTTGGAGGGAGTCATGCTATTATCTTTGAAAACAAGGGTAAAGTGAGACTTATCTCCTCTTGTTAATCAAGAGTAAATTAGACCCACTTTACTGTGCTGTAAAGAAATGCCTTCGTTACAGACCTTGGTTAAGGTATAATATTTTATTACGTCAGGCACCTTTGATGTTTCTTCATATAGTCAATTGGAATTAGTTTTGTTTATGTTTTATCAGCAGAGATATACAGAAACGTTACTTTCTAGCAGTGCTTCCACAGTATAAAGTGTTAATTCAGTATATACTTCATTTTTTTGGCCCTTTAATGGTTGGAAAGCTCACATTGTATATAAATTCTTTTGAAACTATTATAAATGTTCAGTGTGTAATCTAGCATTAAGAGGACCTCATTAGATTTTGGGTTCATATTAATGTCAAAAAAGAGACAGAAAAAAGTTACTGTTCCTCCCAGTTTTTCCCTGTCTAGATGTCTATAAAAATCTTTGATAATCTTTAGTTCAACACAGTTGCAGAAAAACTTTCATTTATGAAGTCTGGTACTACATTTCCAGTATAATCTACATTTTTTACACTTCCTGTGAAGACCATATGAATTGCAGTATAATTTCATAAGGTGTAGTCCCTCAAGTGAACGCCATAATCTGAAGAAATGCTACTAGATTAAGAAAACACAGTGAATATTAAGACCACAGAACAAATGCTTATTTCATGGAGGTTTCAGGTCCTTCCATAACAGGACATGCATACTTCATGTGCAGCTAGAACTAAAAATGTATATCTCACTAATAGTTTCTTTTTCTAGCTCAAAATAGACCTATAACCCTATTATGGGGCACTATACCTCAACCATGATCTGTAGAATACCTATGATCCAGATGTCATTAGAAGGAAGGAAGAGAGCAGAGGAACATACATTTGTAAGCATGGAACCAAACAAAATTAAAGTAATAAATACTTGAAAGTTTAACTTATTTTTTATTGTATTGCCAATGAAACCTACTGAGACAACCATGAACAAGTCAGTCCTAATTTTAAAAATGTCTTTTTTGGGTTTTAAAAGTCGAAATGTGCTTACTCTAATTAGAAAAAAGGAGTTTTATAGTATTTCTTTTCAGTTCTTTTACATTTTTGTTACCTTTAGTTTCACCAACATTATTTTTATTTCAATAGGACAGATCTGCAGCATTCAAAAAAGTGTAAACTTACATTGCACAATGCATACCTAAGGATGAATTAGGAGTACAGTCAACTTAATCCACTGGCATTATCAGTGTATATACCTGAGAAGCTGGACAAAAATTGATAATCTTTTATTACAAATAACATACTCTGAACTTCATTAACATTGAAACATTTCAGTGCATTCAATCTCCAATTCTGTTTAACCAGGAGGTCATCAGTGGCAACAGTAAAATTTCTGATGTATTATTCCAAAACAAAAGAACTTAACAAACCTACTTCAAACAAATGATTCCTGTTACTTTATGATGTTGCACAGTGAAGAAATAGTCAATATAAAGATGAAGACAGAGAAGCAGCAAACCTAAGGTAAAATACTTCCAAATTCTTCTTGTAGTAATCTCGATAAACATGCAACTGTTTGCTTTCCTGGGAGAATCTCTGTGAAATTCAGATATCTTCAACATCCAACAATATATAAGCTATTATTAGATCCATAGGATGGGTATGTTGATTTGGACCGGTTGAACATAAAGCCCCAGAGTACTATCATTGCCAAAATATTTACTGGAGGAGAAATTACTTTAGAAGGCTTGAGGAACAAGCTGCTAAGAAGTTTGCAGAGTTTTCTGGGTTTAAGTCAAAATAATGTCAGCGAGACTGATGCCAATTACAGTAAGAGAAACTGAGTAGCAACTCAAAATTTTCTCTGCAATCAGAAAGTGCAGATGTTTTAATTATAAATTTTTCCATTAAATATTTTTAATTTTCAAGTGACTTTGTTTTTGTATGAAGATACAGGTCAATTTTAATTTTATTCATACTTTATTCCAAAAGGTCTGGGTACTCCCAGATTATTCTTCTTCCCAGATCTGCTTCTCAAGATTCTTGTGATTTTATAGCACATCTCATTCATGAGGAAGTTTTAAATCAATCTCATGAAAACATGCAAGCATTAAAAGTTTTGAAGAAGGTCACTGACAGGCTGACATGTGTGCTGAGGATGGGTGGTTGGAATAATATAGGTCAGCAGTTCCCTTATTATAGAAGGACTGGGAAGTTGTGGGAGTATTTACTTTGGAGAACGTTGTCGGGTCAAATAAAGTACCCACCTACGTCAGTATCCTGTCTCCTCCAGTGATCAACAAAGTGTGCCTGGGGGAAGAGTGGAGAATGCAGCAAGCATCTAGTGATTTTTCCCAAGAATATCCTCCCACATCCCACCCTCTTCTCCCTCCCACAATTTATGCATCAGGCCTTCCCTGCGTCAGATGTAAGGTTTTGTTATTACTAAGCCTTAAGATCTTGTTCTGCCATAAAAGAAAAGCTGCTGGAAATTTCCTGCATAAAAAACTTGCTCCACAGGTCAAGATAGGATTTGTTTTCCTTTCTCTATACTTTTACCCACAATGAATTATATACGAAACGTATGAGGACTGACAATAGTTCATGCCAAAAACCTTTGAGTAATGAGTGCATACACATACAAACTAAACAATTTATTGTTGATTTTTCTTTCTCCCCCTAAAAAACTTCACTTCCCAAATCAGGAAGCTGATTAGGGTGACAGTGTCACCTGACTCAGGCATCCATCAAACATTACAAGCAGTAAACAGCAAAAGTGAAAAAACTGACTGAATCTTCTACAGATAAACCAAAGGACAAACCCTGGGTTTTGTCCAAGTACTCAGGAGGTGCCTGTATTCTCACAAGTATGGTAGACAGTTAATACAGTTTTAGAATTCATGACTGTTCCATGAATAATACACAGAGTAAAAAATTAAAGCTGAATGTAGCTTTAATGGCAATGCAGTAATTAAACAAGGTCTATTGGATGAGTAAGATTGTACATATAGTAATTACTGAAAAAAATTTTCAGGTTAAATTCTCTTACCAATTATATAGGTGTTTTATTTGGATATGTCAATATAATGTATTAACATATGTACTTAGATATCTGGGTAAGTTTTCTTCTGCATTATTAATTTATGTCCTAATATGTCATAGCTGCATCTCTAAGCAGGACACCTCATTGACTTCAAAGTGATTTGGCACAAACCTGCAACCCACTGATGAGTAAGATCAGACAAAAAGCAATTTTACCGTTCTTTTTTTTTTTTTTTAAAAGAGCCAGATTTTTTTTTTTAATATAGAAAAATAATTTGTGTCTGGAACAACTGTTCCACATCAATATTAGGAGGAGAGAGTTAGAAATATTGACTACAACTGACCAAAATACAAGATGCTTCATGGGAATCGTAAGATTTTAGAATAATTTTGGAATGAAATAGATCTTTTGAAAATGTTAGTGAAGAAGGATAAAAACGTTGGATCCAAGGAACTCATATTCAAAAGATGTTGCTTCATAACCACAAAGGATCTACAAACAGGTTTGACCATGTATAACTCTGCCACTTGTCTCCTTCCATTGCTCAACACAGATAACAAGCAGCACGTTCCACAGTCATCCTTGCTTCCTCCCAGCAATACAATTCAATGTTTCCTGTTGGCAAAGGTGTTGCCTTGTCGCTGTGTGGCTAAGCTCACAGTGGTTAGAATACTCACAAAAGACACAGGTGAATGTCTGCCATCAACTAGAGGATTTAATCTCTTTATTTTATATACTATAAAAGGCCTGTGACCACAGAGCTCAAAAGTAAATGCCTTGTTTAATATTTTATGTTATTCCAGCTTTTAAAAATAATTAAATACTACCTCTTGTAAAGAAATACTCTCCGTTTTCTGATGTTTATGATTCTCCCTTGCAAGTCTCCTATTTCAGAAGACTTTGATGCAAGTGGAAATCCCTGTTCTGTCAACTGGAACTGAGATTTCTGCCTGACTTGTATATTAGAGGTGAACATTTTGGTTCCTGCATATCCACAGACATCCACACACAGCCTGTACTGTAACATGCATAGGCTATCCTACAGCTGATGATGCTTCCTGAGAAATTCCTTGTTGAAATATAATAGTTTTGGGGAAAAAAAAAAAATATTAAAAAAACCCAAACCAAACCAGCATTTTCTGACTAGCTATATTCTCTTATTGCAAGCATTTTCTGCCAAAAGAAAGATTTTGTTATGCATTTCTGGAAGAGAAGAGCTTCTTAAGCACAGAAGAAAAAGATTTTGGCTATGCCATTATATTGTTCTAATAAAAATATCTTCTCAGTTCAGCCACTGTGCCAAAAGTTCTGATACTATTCACACTTTAAACATCCATAAAACAAATCAGCTCTTTTTATTTTCCCTTCTAATAATTTTATTTATGATTGTAACAGTTAACAGGAGATTAATGTTTTCCCAAGAATGCCTCTGCCTTGACATTTATAGGATTCTTTTTAAATATCATTGCTTTTTCTTAATAAGATGACTCATTTTAAGCCAATATTTATATATGTGATTAGAGAGTTCCTACATAAGGCAAACACCATCCTGCTGAAGAGTTTTCTTTTAATATTACATCGGCCTCAACTCTGCAATTCATTGTGGAGATACAGCAAACCCTTTGGGACAATTCACTGTCAAAGTGTACACTTTTGTCTTGAATAACTCCATCATGAAGTAATCTAAGTACAAAAACTTAGCATAGTTAACAAGGCTTTTGCTAGAGTAGACCAAATCAGTGAGTGAGTTTGAGTGAATGGCTCGCTTGTTCAAAGGCTACTGGAAAGTCCACTTCAAGATTTGATATCACCATCCCTTATAACAAAAGCATAAGTCTTTACACAAACACACACACACACAAAATCCCAGCTGTCAAAGGTGCCATATATTCATCCTTTACTTAAAGTTGTACAAGAAAGGTAAATTTTTGAAAAAAAACACCAACAAAGCCATAAGAAACCCTGTCAACTTGATCCCTTCTTTGAAACAACTTCAAAGTCAGTTTTTTTGGGGGAGGTTTTAATTTTGACAAATTATAAATAGTTCACTGTGATTTTTAAAACTTAAAGCTGAATACATCTTTACTATAAAAGAAAAAAGATGTCTTTGATTGAAATTCTCCTATGTTGCATGAATTCTTCAAACATTTGCAATGTGACTAATCTGTGTGAGCTACTGTACCCTGCAGGTTCTCCTGTTTCCCAAAATGCTCCAAGTGCATTCATGATGTGGTAGCCTCAAAACACACAAAAAAAAAGCTGAGAACACCCATTTTTACTGTTGCTGCTCTTGAATGGTGTAGTTGAGGAGACAATTTTTATTCATTTTTAAAATAACAGTCAATAACATTCATTAGTATTATCACTGTTTATCGGAAAATTAAGTTAGTACTGACTCTTTTGCTGGTCCTTACTGTATCAGAAAATAATACAGTTTGGTCTGAGCAGGTAAGAGAACCCTTTAGCTGCCCTTCAGCTAAAACCCGAATACATTCTCTGACACTGAAAAACTGTGTCTGTTTTGTAATTTAGACTGCTCATGGTCAGATATTTCAGATATAACTAGTGAACTGTCACTTTATTACATTTCAAATCTGTTTACTTCTATCAAATTTATTGCAGCTTTCATTGAAATAAGAATGAATGCTTTCCTTACACACTAAAGTGCCTTTCAAGTATCATACCTTCTAGCACCGTGAAACTGTCTGAAATGTTGGAGATTTAAAGTGATGTGATAAACTGTCAGCCAGTCTTCAAAACATATACAAATAATAGGTATGGTTTCAAATCAGACTGCCTGAAATTAGGTACTTAAACATCTATTTCAGAGCTCTAGATTTTGAAGCACTTAGGAATGATCTGAACTCAATATTTTTGTTTGCTGATACCAAAGCATAATTTCACACCAGCTATAAATTCAGACACTTCATGCTGCTTGAAACTAGGACAGCTACTGCCAAGAATCTGTGACAGTGAAAACTTAGTGCAGTTGCCCCCAAACAGTCTTTAATAATTTCTTCAGTTGAGGAAACAATTTGTTCTGCTTTCCTTGCTCATTTTCTTACTCATTACTGGATAAGCCCTCCTTAGTTTCTCTTCCCCTAAGGTCTACGAGGTCGCTTGGTCCCTGTCCTGTATATGAACACATCTTGAACAATGTGTACCACATCAAAAATTAGGAAGCACTGCTATATGTAGAGGAGAAACCAACAGAGATCTTTGGGAAAGGAGGGAAAAGATCACTTATGTTAAACAAAAAGCTGCGGGAAAGTTCTACAGAATAGGTCAAAAGGGGAAAATATAAGAAATTGAAAATACTACTGAACAATTAGCAGTTATATTATGTGAGTTCTCAGAGTCTGGGTGTCACAAACAAGCAACGTGTACACAGAAAAAAGTGCAATTCAGAGATGTGGAAATAAAACCAGTAGCGGAGTTTCACTGCGGATTCCAATGTTACACATTTAATAAGCCAAAGCCCAGTGGACTAAGGCTGATCAATGGACATACCATGTACTAGCTGCCACTTGAAATTTTTTTGCATCTTAGCGATGGGTGTGCGGGTAACAGTGAACAAAGTGACATGTACTGCTGTATGAAAAATTGTATGCCAACTGTTTTAGACAGTTTTGTAGGGTAATTATCCCTCTTCTTCAGTATCTTTCTAAGGAGAACTAAGGGAAGTGAGATGCCTAAGTCTGAAAGGCAGGGACATTCGGGTGTTTTAAGATCTTAATGAAAGATAAAACACGTGGTTAAACCATGACAAAGTGTACACAGACATTGTATCTTGCCTTTGTTATCTCTATAGGAAAGACATATTTAAACTGAGCTCAAAAAACTCTTTATACACCCCCTTCCAAGAAAGCTTCCCTGCTTTGTGGATTCATTTATTTATTATGAGCTTTACTGTAGGGCTAGTGCATGACCTACCATAACAAGAGAGATAACTCCTTTTGCTGGGAACTGCAATATAAAAGCCCAGTAAAACACAGCCCCATTTGCTTGTCTGATGAAGATTTTTATATTTCAATTTTAACCAGTCATAGTCAAAGTAAGAATGACCTCAGACTGGTTTTGCTGTCATTCGCACTGCCGAAAATTGAAACCTTACTTTCTTAAAACAATCAGGTGACGCTACTGAAAAAGTAATCCAAATAAACACACAAAGGCTGTATTTTCAGTCATCCAAAAACTTTCAAAGCCATGGCTTCTAATAATGCTAAGCTTAACTGCTCATTTAGCAGCAGTTATTTCAAGGTAACTGAAATTCAGGTAAAGTGATCTACTGGATTTAAAAATAATACATAATGCTAGGGGAAAAAAAAAACCAAACAAACTTTTAGTGATAAATATTTTTTTCTGGTTTTGTAATACCACTGAGCAGTGGTCACATTTATCTGCCCAGTGCAGTGCCAGATGTATTTTGATTCTTCTCTTCCCAAGTAAAAGTATAAAGTACATCGTAGCTCTGTGGAAAATTGGGTACCAGCTCTATTACTTCAGTTTAGCAGTCCACAAATTCTAAACTCTGAAATTCTAAATAACAGGGTAAGCACATATCAGCAACACAGGGCCTGACAAACGACTAGATATTTACCATGCAAATTAACTGCATTTTAAGCACTCCTAAATGTGTGAAAAAACACAATCTCAGACATATAAATCCATACAACTAATTTCATCTGCTTGTGAAGATGTGTAGTAGCTAATTAAACAGTGTAACAAAAGGACTTTATCTAATATATTTATGCCTAGTAGATGAACAGCAGCTACCAGTTTCTTTTGTGTGGCTTTGCTTTCTGACCTGATAATTTTAGAAAGCATTGCTCCAGAATGGGAGGAATTCTTAATAATTGTGTGGTAAATTGCCTAAAAATGTTTTTAATCTAATTGTTTTACTGGTATTTCTTGCTAAAACTGGTCGTTTTTACCAGAGACAATATTGCATAAATGTACTGAGTTAACGAGTGCAGAGGTTACTGTTCACAGGAGTAAAATGCATCTTAGGCCCCCCTATAACAAGTTCCATAATTACTGATAATTAAAATCCAAATAGTCGACACTGCAGCAAAAGAAAACCTAGCAAGATAATTTAACCATTAGGATGGCTTGAACACAAATTAAAGATTGAGAAAGATAATAAAATACTGACAATTGTCTCCACTGCCCATTTATTCTGCTCACTGAGGCTCGCACCCCCAGGCTAGCTAAGGGAACAGGAACTTTTGCAGAAGTAGCACTTTCGCTGTTGATTCATTATCATCTCTGCCTGTCTTTATTCCACCACCGCCCTTACAGGTGTAAAGCTTCAAGGGGCACACAGTCCAATACTGTTTTGAGGATAGCTGTGATACAGTATTTGCTAACTGAGACATTAGCCCTGCAGAAGCACCCTCCCGCTTACTCTCTAGGTGCTGTACCATCTGCTCTGTTCCATTGCTACCTCTCTTTCTTAGTACTTGGCCCCCCATAGAAAGAAGAATATTATACCAAATACGATAACAAGTACCAAAGATAGAATTTCAGTTTGCCTACTGCTAATAAAAAGCATACTAACAAAGTAATTTTAACTACCTGCATATTTGCATGGCAACACATGAAGCCTTATTCTGTTACACAGAGGATAACTCTATCACCTATAAAATGAACAAGTCAAGTAGGAAGGAATAAGGAAAGGTGATCTTAAATGTATTCCTTACAGAAGAGATGTATAATGCTTTTTTAGGAGTTAGGATCATCTAATTAAATCCAACATGTGATGAATGAAGTCAATGTAAAATGGAAATAGAAACCTGTTAGTATGGAAAAGGTGCTTTGGAGGGGAATTAAGCGCTCTAGTAAGCAAGGGAAGGTGGAAATAACCATGATAATTATAGGTACAAAAGGTATAAGGAAATATCGCAGTCCCTCTTCTGTGTTTTTCCTTGAATTTTGGAATTTACAAAGTTTGAAGTTCGGTTGATTCGTCATTATGAGTGATTTATGAGCTCCCTTTCTTGTACGTTACAACTGCTGTGACATACTCCCAGCACCCTTTTGAGCCTTCCCTGTGACTTAACCCACTTTTGCTTGGCCCCTTACCCAGACAGGCAGGAAACAGCATGAACTGTGATTGCCTCAGTCTAAGTGTAAAGGGAGCAGTCAGCTGGCTGCTCTCAGCTTTTGGACAAGCCAAACACTCTTGGAAGACCCTGTGAACTGGACTTGGAGGCTGCAAGCTGCCTCTAAATCGTGGGGGTCTTCCCCACTGTAAGAATTTTTTTTTTTTTTTAATTTATTTATTTATTTCTACCCCTCTGTAAAATCATGTTGAAGATACTAGATAAGCTCAAACATAATAGAGGAATATATAGACAGATATATAAAGACAAAATGGATGCATAAATCTCATTTTCTAAGGAATCTAAGCATAGGTTTTTATGGAACAACACTGATTTGAATTCATTAGGGAAGAAGGTAAAGGTATAAAAATTACACTGAGTTTGTAATTGAGTGCCAGCATATCACTGTTGCTTATACTTTTAAGATCATTAATGTCTGAGTTATTTCAACAGTAAAGATTACTGAACAGTTAGCTTTGTTTTGCCAAGAGCACCTTATATTTCCTTCTCATATACCAAACTTGTGTTTCCAAACCAAATCTTTTGCTTCATAGGACAGCATGTTCTTGAAACTTTGAAGAAGTCACTAAGTTAGGTCTCCGAGGAAGACATTAACTTCTGAAAGAATACTTAGAACCACACAATGTTTGGGTCTCAGAGGACAAAAAAATGCTCTTTCAATTTATGAAGACCAGAAAAAGCCACCAAGGAGGTATGTTAAAGATTGTGATGCATTTTTTTACTGTTCAAAGATAGTGGGCTGAACTGAAGTTGCTAACAGGGAAATTATTTGGGGAATTAGAAAGGGGAAATTGTTTGAGGTTACTTCTCTACATGTTGAGTTTACTATTAACACATTCTTTAGCTTTCAGGACACTGTGAGACCTACGTGACATCTCTTCCTTCTCTTCAAATCAGTCTGCTTTCTTCTCTTGGGCCTCCCATCTAGGCAGGGACTAAAGGTTTTCACCTGTGCACAGATGCACAAGGAATTAGATAAAAGGACTCTCTGACACATCTGTAGACAAGGCCTGTGATCTCTGTCTTTTCAGTCTTAAGTAAGGCAGCAAATTAAGTGAAATGTAATTTAAGGGACATTGGATAAGTGCTTGGAGATAAACAAGTAATTCTATAAAACACACTATAGACCATACTTTATGTTGGGGCATCCACATAGCAAGTGAAATACCAGGGAAAGGATCAGAAACAAGACGTCTTGAAACAATAAATTTGCTGTATTTCCAGAAGCACAGATTATATATCAATAAATAATAAAACAGACATATCAGCTTGCTCTATATAGGGCAGGATAATTCTCTATTAATGAAAAGTAATGAAAGAGTCCTCTGACACAACATTCCTCCTTCCTTGAACTCACAGGTTCCACACAGGGCCTCACCTGCAGGCACACAGACATCATGAATCCCAATTTAGGATCCTGCCGACTATGCTAATTTTCAGAAAGTACATGATCTATGAAGTGCAGATACTTAATGTGTAATCCCTAGTAAGCAAACCATTTGGTAATGTTATCAATGCTATAGGTTTCTATACTTTTAGCTTTCTATTATATATATTGTGTAAATAATACCATCTGTATCCATCCATGTTCATGACATCTTGTCTGCACTGCTTTCCTCTTTACTTACTCCCTGCATTGTGTAAATAAGATTTTAAATAAAATCAAGCCACATAAAGAACATGGAGGACCTACCTTCTGTGACAGTGTACACATCTATATGGCCTTGTCACTCTGTCCTGCAGCTTTATTATCCCTAACTGCTTGTATGTCTCAGGCTTCCACCTCAGGCTACAAAGCAGCACTTTCAGAATAAACTGGTGTATAAGAAGACATGGTAAGCGGCAGCTAGCTCAACTAGGTATTTTTTGTTTGGTGTCATGGGGACTCCACTATGGAAGAATTCATAGACACAAGGAAATTAATCAGCTGCAGTCTTCTGATTAAACTGAAACTGGACAAAATCTGATTTTCAGCATAAGGAAAAATAGTAAAGAGTAATTATGCCAGATGAAACTATTAGATGCAGTTTTACACATTTCATTTAATTCAATATAGTGTCAAATATATTTTGGAAAATATATTCCAGCTTTTTTTAAGATATCTCCAGTAAAAGTATGCTCCTTCTTTCTCTGACTGACTAACACCTTACATTTGAAGTTAGTGTCAACGGGTTGTATTCATATAAGCAAAGGTCAAATATAAGGTCAAAATATAAACATATTCCATATGATAATCAAGCCACATTCAGAAAACTAGGATTTGGGGAAAAATGAAGTGAGGATCGTTTTCCTTGGGGAAAAACTTTCATTGAAGTACCTGCCCAAATGCTCACTTGGCAATTTTAAACTTGCCAACTTACTTCTGCGCAGCCTCCATTCACATAACCAAGTGTTCCAAACTAGATTCTCCTTCTCCGTCTTCCCCCTTTAAAACCTTCTTGCCCCATCCTATTCAGCAATATAGGAAACAGCATTTGTTTGCCTATACAAAGCCTCACTAAACTAAGAAACAATAAAATGGTCAACCCACCGGAACCATTTGTTAGCTATGCGCTATTTGGTCCAGATTTACTTGGCTGAGAAGGCCACAGACCTCCTTGGAATCCACCTACTGTGATAGCTGCAGTCTCAGTGACATGACGTAGGAGGTCCTCCGTGGCTCTGTTGCCCCAGTTACAGCCAGGGTTTTTACAGTATTAGGAGTACAACTGCAGCTAATATGGTCGGCACTGAAACAGTTAATCCTCTTCCAAGGCTACTGGTTTTCAGTTAACATATTTCAAAGGATGCAGGCAGATGGCATCACTTGCAAAGCTATTGTTTTAGTTTGTCATGAGACAGAACAGCACCTGGAGAGCAAAGTTACCAGCAAACAGGATAAATGCAGAGCCTGTATGTTTGACAGAAATAAGTTAAATAATTCAACAAATAAAATATTGCACATTTTTTAAAGATTGCTGAAATGTCTGAATCTGCATGGAAATTTCAGACACGTGAGTTTTCCTTAAAAACATTTTGTAAAAGCCCTCTCTGCAAGTCTTGCCAAGGTCAGACAGGAGGTGCCTGAAGTGAACAAAGGTAATAAAAAGAAGTCTGTACCTTTTAAAAAGCATATGAAGAGTCTAGATAACAGGCTTATTTCTTCTGTTCTGGTTGCCTAATTATTCAAGTGCCTCAACAACAACAACAAATTCTTAGCAAAGTATTTCTTCTGTAGTGAAGGAGACATCATAATATGTAATGCTTCAATAGTCATCTGAATTAAGATTCAGCTTTGCACAACAAAATCCTATCAGAACTTCTGCAGAAATCCAGTTATATTGATTACATATATCTAGGAGTTTCCACCTTGCTCCTTTAAATAATTTTCTCATAGATCAGACCATATTATATGGAGATTTTCTTGTATTTACAGACAAAGATGTAGAGATATTGGATGTGTCTTCACATCCTCAATTCTATGGTGCAATGTGTGTTGCTACAAAGTAGAGAAGTAAAAATAGAGGTGCAATCAAATAGCAGAGACATCTACTAGGGTACAAATATGATGCAAATGCAGATCACTACAAAAATATTCCAGCTCTTTTTGTGCTACATAAAGCCTCAGGCTTCTTTCTTTCTATCTGATGCATTTGAGAACTACTGTTTGCTGCAGATGTGACCAAGCTTTCTTGAAATGAAGCAGAAGGTTCCTTAAATCTAATACGGTAGCATTACTGAGCAACATTATCCCTTTTGAATGAGAGAAGGGAAGATACAGAAAGAGCAGAACAGATAGAAATTATTAGAAGAAAAATAACATGCAAAAGAAAGAAAAAGAACAATTAAAAAAAATAAAAAGCTTAGGGGAAAAAAAAAAGGGGGATAATAATGACACTATCAGGATGCTGGGATCACACATATGCACACATGCATAGAGAAGATGCCCTGCACATCATGGGCAATCCCTGCCTAAAAAAGAACAGAAGAAACAATCTTACTGCAGAAGAGAGACAAGTACACAGTTTTCTGCCATTTTCAGTGTTTCCTTGTTGATCATAGACTAGTGAATTGGTCATTTTTATGCACTGTTTGAAGTGGTAAGAACCAAAGGTGGCTGTACATGACTCAGTCTTACCCATTGCACCTGCTTAATTACAAGCCACAGAATGAAAGGAAATAAAAACCAATCTGTGGCATGTTGCTTGTGCTCTCAGCAAGCCACATAAGCTGCTCTTGTGTGCAGCTGTATTACAAGGAGATAAGCACTTTTCAGTGAATTGGTTATTTTTTAGCCATAACCTCAAGAGTTTTTGCACTGTGAGAGAAATTCAAGATTACAGATCTTTCTTCATAGATTCTTGTTTCTCACTGTCTGCCTTTTTTCTTGAACCATTTTGGGTCTACACCAACAGAGGAGGAAATAAATGCAGTCAAAACACGTGCCCTAGATTAGAACTTTAAAAAAAAAAAACAACAAAAAAACCCCCCAAAAAACCCATGTTGCATGAGGAGGTGGTTAAAATGTACCTTTTGTCCACTATGCTTTTTCAGGCTTCCAAGTGTTCCTACTCCTCACAGAAAATATTGAATCATCTGTAAAGAGTCTGAAGATAAATTTTAGACCAGCTAATATTACAGAAGGTAACTCATCCGGGATCTAGGGAAACCAAGGTTTAAGGGTTCCACTTGGCCCAATTCAGAACAGAAACCCAACCTGCCTCTGAAAGCATGGGTAAGTATTCTGCCCACTGCACTACTGAGTCATTTAGAATTCCTGTCTCTACCAACGATCCTTTAATTTTTTATAAAAATTTAAATAAACCTCCTTGGAGAGACTCAGGCTGTAATAATATGGAGGTGAAGTTAGTTACTTACTTAAAATGAGAGCTGGGTTGAAGCCAGGGCAAATAAGAATTTGAACTTTATTTTCTTACATCCCAAAAGTATTCCTTAACCACTGTGCTAACTTCTGCTTTGACATCTTTCTTCCTATCTCTCTTTTCCTCCATCCTGGGCATACAAAACGTCTTGAAGCAATAGCAGTACCTCAGAAAAAGAACTAACTTTGACCACTCAGAATTTTCCACCCCTTGCACCACATGCACCTGTCCTGCTTGCCTGCATAGTTATTGGATTCCCATAAACAAATAAATACACTCTTTTCATATGTGCATGAATGTATCATGGGAATATAAGTAAACCTGATGTCACCCTTGCAAGAAAATAGCATGTACGAGTACAGAATAAGGAAAGTTTACTTTCGCTCTCTGTCCTGTCTTCTTCCCCTAATATACATGCATTAAAACATAGACCAGCAATACAGGTAATAAAAGCACACAACAGACAACCCAGCATAACCAGACTGGTAAAATATAATTGACTTAGGAAAAAAACCCACCTAAATTAAATTTTGTACTCCACGTTTAGACTCCGCAATGAAGCTATAACAACCTCAGAGCTGTGTTATCACCATCATTCATTTGGCACTTTTGACACGTTTTGATGTTAAGCAAAGTATGCAGAATGCATTTACACGAGCCAAAACCAAAATAAATGCATTGGTCTCAGGTGCAGTATTGCGCATTGGAAAAAAATGTACTCTGTCATTCACAAGAGAAGCATTTCATTTGTTGCAAGAAATTACTAATCTGACAGATTGCAGAGAGAGTAATGTTTACAATATTTTAAGGTTCATCTTGTTTCCTTGTTCTTTTGTGCTGTTTTGGCAGTGAGAGATAATTCATGCTCTCCTTTTTATCTGACTGTAATAGCAGTGCAGTAAATTATATCTGAGGTTATTTTAGCCAATCAGAAACCCTGATTAGTTGTAGTCTAATTAAGGAATAATGAATGGGGAAGTGACAAATTTCCTCTTCCTCATTTATTTTTGTAATTAAATTGCATACTATGCATCAATCAAATAATCTACATTATTAGAATTTGCAAACTTTTTTTGGAACCCACGTGTTGCTTTGTTGGCAGAAGCATTTATCAGGTTTTATGGCCAGCTGTCAAGAAATCATAAGGTACCAACATTAAGCTATCTGTCTGATAAATGTCCTCAACGAAAGATGGAAAATAATCAGCCGTAGCTGTTACAAGAATGCTGAACAGCATGCAGTGTTTCCACTGAGTGTAGAAGAGGGTCAGAGCCTGATGTTAAGATAATTATTTAGGTTGTCAGACAACAACTAAGGCCTAATAATTCTCCCAAGCTCTTCAACTTCTACAATGTAGTCTGTGGTGTCATTCGTCCTTCTGTAAGTCTTGATCTGGAGTGAAGAAGTGATAGAATAAACTGAGTGCTGAATAAATTAGAGGTGAAAACCTCTATAAAGAAGATGGATAAACACAGCTTTCCACATTATTAAGTTCACAAGAAACAGATAAAACATACTTTGGGGGCTTAAATCTTATGCACAAAATGTGGAGTTAGGAAGTAGTAAATAACACAGATTAGGAATGTTCAAAATATCAGGATTTGCTTTTGAAAACTTCCAGCTTTTCAGAGAAAAAAGGGTCAAAATACAAAATATAATTTCAGCCAAAATGCTCAGTTGGAATATATTCTTGATGCCATATGACAGGGGGAGTTCAAGATTTATAGAGTCTTCCTCTTGTTTTAATGGGACTTCTGTCTGCTCCTATTTACTGTATTCCCCGTGCTGTTACACAGACCAGCACTTTGTTCAGTGAATAAGACTGTCAAGGCCATGAAGCATTATGTGGGGGGAAATGCTAACAGTGTTTCTATCTTTCAGTGAGAAGGAGCACATGAGGCAACTTCAACATCATGCAACCTTTTTTACTTTAATGCTTTCCATTTTCATGCATTTGTCTGGGGAATGTTTTGTTTCAACTATTTATTTATTTATTTTCCTTCATGAAAGCAAATTCTGTTTGCAAAATGTTTTCTTCAGCTGAAAATCAAATTCTCACTAGAAAAATATGTCCGTCAGGAAGGTTTTGACCAGGGCTTCTACAGCTCATCCTGAGGCTGCCAAAACTAACCCATTCTCAGTAATTCACAGCACCGTTCTTTTCACTTCCCTGTCTACAAAAGGTGGACAATCGCATCTGTACGTTTTCAGTGTTATTAGGTAACATTCAAACCTTCCTGGTTTTATGATTTCATTTTTTTAATTTCCTTTTTTTAAGAAGTATCTCATCAGTTATTGCCAACAGTTACTGCTGCAGTTGGGTGACAACTTTAACAGGGGGATAAAAGATAATGATAAAAATTTCAAATGTAGAAATTGTCATGTACAACATGGATGTACAGGGCATCAGGACTAGCTGCCTAGTGTCAAAAATAAGCTGATCCACATAAATTAATTTATATTACCTACAGCATTAGCTGCTGACTAACCTCTCATTATATAAATAAATAAGTAAATTGAAGTGTAATGATATAGTGACAGCAGTCATCAGAAAGCCACTACTGTTACTAAAACAAGGCCAATTTTTTCTCTCTTATTCATTCCCTTTACCAAGATACCATGGTACTAAGTTTTTCTTGGAATTGCTAAATTAAATCTGAGGCAGAAATAAACATTGTCCTTGTAATTTGAAATTAATTGGATGGGAAAGCCCCATGCTAAAATTCTAAACTAAGTTCACAAAAGTTTCAAGTCTTTTCTTCATAGAGTAAAAAGTACATGAAATAAAGCAAACTCCAGGAGGAGTTGTGAGAGGAAGATGTTTTTTCTTCTCTCAGGTGTTCTGTCTTACAGTAGATCTAATGAGCTTCTTAACACTCAAGACAAGGGTAAGTTTACATGTCTATGGGTATTTAGGTAAGACAGGTAAGAGATATTTGATAGCTTCCAAAGAAAAAGTTTTGCACTTTGCACTTGACATAAAAAGCATCATTTCTTGCTTTGCATTGCTTTTTATCTAGGTTCAGTCTCTATATAACCGTTTAACTTAAATCCTCAAGAAAACCTGAGCACTTAGCTCCTACTTGAGAATTAGAATGCAACAGAAGGAAATTATGGCCCTAAATTCCTCTGAGGATCTCTTTTTTGATTTAAAATATCAAGACATGAACAAGAACCCTAACTCTATCCTCTCGAAGATGATAAAAAGAATGACTTAAGTATGTATTCTCACCACATATCTTCCCATAGCAAATAAATAAAATAGTTCACAAATTCCTGTGCAGATATTTTGTCATGGCAACATTTACAATTTCTTCTTTCTAGGGATAGATTCCGCTAGTCTATATGAAAAATAACAATTGAGCCAACAATTTCTTTCAGGTCATCTTTATCACTGCACTGTTTTCAACATAAAGAAAATAAGGACATAGTGATAGAGACATGCCGCATTATATTTACATATTGAAGATAAAAATAAAAACAAAATGGAAGAATCCCATGCTTTTGCATTATACCTGGCAGACAATCTACAATTATCAGCATTAACACAAACTTTGAAATCTTGAAATGTTAAGCCTTTATGTTTCATTACAAAAATTACTCTGCTGTAAAATTACTAGGTAATAGTTACAACTACAGTTATGGTTTGAATGACAATCTTTGCTTTGCTTGCAAAAAATGCCCATAGTTCATATGTTCCCTGGTATTAGTCTGCAGAGTTTGAAAGATGGATCATTGCATTCAGAATATGAACTAATCCTGAATGTGTCTTAGATTCGATCAAAACACTGGAATTTTTTTTAATACATTTATCACTGGAAATGGGAGCTGGGAAGGAGGGAGCAGGACTTTGGATTTTGGTCTTTGCAAATGGTGAGTTTCAATATCCTTTCAAATTTCAGTAAACCCTATAATCTTAAGGAGGAAAAACAATTGAGAGAAATAAGATTGCCTGACTTTAAGCTTCCAAACACAGGAATACAATATTGATCCTCAAAAATCATTATACTGTTAATGCAAGGGGAGGGAAAAGAAAGAAAACCTCTTTTTATTAATGCTTCAGGCAATTATCACAAGGGACTTCTGAGCCCTAAATTTGCTGCAACTCTCAGCAAATTAAAATATGCAAAACTCTTCAGAGTAAATGTAGTAAACATTTCAAAAGCCATTTTTCACTACTTCACTGTGAGTACATACCACTAAGCAGCTAGGAAATCTAATTTAGGTTTGAAATCTGCTTACAGTTTTGAGATCCGTGGCACTATTTCTGGGGAGGCCCTTGTATAATGCTTCTAGAGTAGAAGAAAAATGTTATACAATGACAGCCAAATCTATTGTAAGGTAATGAAATGGCTTTACACGTTTATTTTAAGTGTCCATCTCTTCCCCTTATTTCATGCCCAGCAGGTCAACACAGCAATATTATTTTAATCACATACAATTCTATTTCTAATGTCTGATTTAAGGAACCAACCCCCTCTATAGTATTTGAACTATTTAGGAAATGTAGTTTTTATGTGTGGGTGGGTGAGAAAAGAAGTCAAAAGGGTTAAAAAAAAGCATATTTTAAAGTATTTCATTGCTACTTGACACTGTTGATTGTGGTTGTATTTGTCATTGTATAGAAGCAGAGAAAGTGGAAAAAACAATGTTAACAGGGGCTTTCCATTTGGATTTTTCATTACCAGTGGCTTTCCTTAGAAAAGTGTTCTTGAACCATGTACAATTATTCTCTCTCCTTAGTGACAGAAACTGTTGAAGAATCTTTAAATTCAGCTATAACAAAACTAATTCACTTGAAGAACAGCATTATTTCTTACAGCAATTTTTTCTCTACCTAGGTTGCATGTGCAGTTGGTAGCAAACAAAGGAGCTCATTTTTTTCTATTTCCCTAGGTCTTATAACTTTGTATAAGAAAACGTAAGAAAACTATTCCTCTGCGCATTCATGGTTTAGCTGTAGTACATATTAACTAGGAGCAGTTTATGTTTAGGAAGGTTTAGTGCTAGTGAGTTTTATGACAGTTTTATTGGAAGCATTTAACAAGATTCAGTGTTTTGTCAGCAGCTGGACCAGAGAGCAGCCTTATGGTCACTCAGTATAAATGCAGTGGTAGGCAAGAAAACCCAGATCATCCCAAAAAATGAGAAGTAAAAATAAACCTTAAGAGCATTTTACAAGCATTTACAAGCACATTCAAAATTTCACTTCTTATCCCATCACTTAGACTGTTTTGAATTGCTGTGCCTAAGTGAGGACAATCCTTCAGAGTAAATGACAGTGTGGCAGCACTGGAAAAAGAAATTATTATGTTGGTACTTGCAGTGTATTCACAACAAGAAAACATATCCTTTTTTTCCCTTCTCAATGTGGCTACCAGCCCGAGTCCCTCCTGTGTGATATCTACAGTCAGTACAAAAGTATTGATATGTTTTCTTCCTGTTGGAAATTGCTCCATCTTCATGTTAGATACTCAAGCTGAGAGGAAAAAAAAAAACCAAACCATCACAAGGCACTCGACTTGCAAATAATCTCTCACAGCAGGTCAGGGTCAGCTAACTTTCCTCACCAGAAAAAGAAAAAAGCAAGAAGCAAAAGACAGAGAGAGACAGATCTGATTTCTGCTAATGTCCAGCCCGTCTGCTCAGCCAGATGGCCAATTGAATCACAAGAGGAAGGTGTCACAGTCACAGAGAAACCTGAGCCTTTCCTGCTTTATCATACTCTAGCCAAAAATAATAATTCAACAGCATCCAACAGAACCCTAAAGGCTTTGTGTACTAGCATGCCGAGCTTTCCTGTAATCACTGTGATATCTCCAGGAACAAGGGGTGGCATGAATCATTATTTGGATGTGATAACATGACCCATACAAACATTAGGGGATAATGGGCAAGTCTGCACTCTGCAAATCGAATCACACCATGATCCATCATTAACCTAAGTGAGCTATTGCTTTATTGAAGTAGCCCTGTAAATGAATAGGTCACAGTCTATTTAAAAGCTGAGAGATTTGTTAATGCTCCAAGGACTTATATTCTATTAGAACATACAGCCTGAGCATAACTGAGATTGTAAGAATGCTCTTAAAGGATAGGTAAGAAAGAAAGGAAAATCTAAGATTTAGACAAGAATAATTTTAGAACGGTCCACTGAAATGTACTTATTTACACATATATAGAAAGGTATTTTTATGTGTGTCTCAATTTTTGTCTTAAAGAAGGAAGAAAATAGTAACTAATTTCAAAATGTCTTATTCCTCACAAACTTTTATAGCGCAAGGAGTTAAGACTTTGGGACTGTGTGAAAATTAATGCATTTCCAGTTAATCTGAATCAGCACTACATGACAAATTAACATTGCCCTTCAGAAAAGAGCTTCAGAATTCAGCTTAGAAGGTTTTCAACATTAAGCCATTTAATTGCTATTTTAGGAACTCTGGATTTTGCATAGACATAAGTCCAGGTGTTAATACCAGTTCTTCACTGTTCAGTTTAGATAACAGGACTGAGCTTCAGAACCAGTTAAGACAAACCTTTCCAACACTCCCCCCTCTTTTTACTGCATCCTGGCAGCTCTATTTAATTGTGGATGCAACAAGGAATTATGGACACCATCCTTTGAGACTGCTGAATCATAAATGAAGAAGGAATTATTTTCCTCCTAAATTTTCCCAAAATAAAGTTTAAATCAAGAATTATTTGTATCTTTGCCAAAAAGTTGTTTTATCTTTACAGCTATAAAGCTTATAGCAATTCTTTACAAAAAAGGGAGTAAATAAATGAGTTTATTAATCAAATCGTTATAAACTAGCAAACCAGTTTTGCCTAACAAAGGTAGCAATGGGCTTAGCAGTTGAGAGGAAGACATCTTCTCCAGGAACTGCATGGGTAATTTGGAAGGAGCATATGCAGCAGAACTTGCTAAATAGTGGAGAAATTAGTAATCCTAACACCTGAAAGCACTTTTATTTGTTTCTACGAAGGACAGGTGATTTGCTTCTGCTTTCTATACTTTCACCTTGAAACATTAAAAAATATCTATGACTTCTTCCTGTATGGCTCTGTTGTATAGCTGTTCTGAGTATACTTAAGGTGTTTTAGGGGAGTCTGTCTTGCACTTTTTGTGAATTCCAGGGCATCCACACAGACCGACTTTGATTATATTTTTGAAGGTGTACCAGAATAAGTTACTAATTACTATACACGCTGTTTTGCTTATTTCTTTGTTGATGCATACTTCGCTTTTGATATACTCAAATTATAGACTCATCTCCTTCAGACTTCCTCAGGACACTCCGAGACTTTTACCTGCTGGACTGGAATTCACTACAGCATACTGCTTTTACTGACAAGAGCCTGAGTATAAGGGTAGTCAATTTTTTTTCTCCAGTCACGGCTTCAAGAAGGACATTCATATTCATGTTTCAACAACTCAGTTCACTCTACAGCCTCAGGAACCAAATCCAGTGAAATACCTTTTGTGTGCAAAATAATGAAGTCCCCATGAACCACATACAGCTTTTGCTGAATGTTAGACACTTGAGTAAGCTACTGTATCAGATGCTTCTCTAACTTTGAAGTCTGTCTTACACTTGTATTTCTGGAACCTACCTGATGATCTAGTATGATTTTCTACAAAATTTAAATCGCATACTGATTTTTATAGGTAGAAGTTGTTTACCCTTTTATAGGTAGAAGTTGTTTATAGGTAGAAGTTGTTTACAGTTCAGATTGTATGCAGGCCACTGATGAGCTCTTCTTCCTGATTTCTATTTCATCTAGTAATTGAATAAAAATGCATTTTCTCAGTGTAAGGGGGCAACTGATGAATTAGAGAAGAGCATATAGAAATCAACACAACTGCTTAAGACAAAACTTAGAAATACAGGACAGAAAAGCTGCAATCTATTCTTTGATCATTTTCTCTCTCTGTCATAGCCAATCAAATGACACCGATATGTTGTTTTTCTTTTGAGTTACACACTGTAGAAATAATAGTTACATTGACCTGAAAAGTTCATTCTTGTCTCCTGGACTATCTGGATAAGTTCTCAGAACCCAACATCAGCAAAATTTTGTTGGGTTTTCCCACCCCCACCCCCCGTTACTGATACTAGTTTTTAAATTAATAGAATTAGTCCCTGCTCCTATCACTGAGAACAGATGCCATGTTATCAGAAAAAATAGAGAATGAATAGCAATAATTTTTTATATGGTACATTTTCTATAGACCTCACTCCTGTTTATATACATCCATTTACATACACCAGAAATCCATCTGTGTGTGCGGTCAAGAACAGCCTTTGGACAACTTTTTGGCTGGTGAGAGTACCTAGTTTTCATGTGTTAACAGAGTTCAACAAGTTCAACTGGTAAACACCTAGGTATCAGGACACAAAGACACAATCTGAAAGACTTTTGAAGTTTCACATGGTAAAATGCATCCTCATCAAGTGATATGTGGTTGAATGTGTCTGTCTTTTAACACAGCAAGATACTTGACACACCCTCCAGAAACAGCTATTGGAAAAAATATAGGCACTCTCCTACCTATTTCCTTCTGCGTAGTTTAGGTGGCTATTGTAGGTCTTATGCACTGGAGTGAGACATCCCTTTCTGTGAACATGTATTAAATGAAGTCCTTGAAACATCATGTGCTTTTGAGTCACACAGCGGCCTTCTTTAGACACACTCACAGACTTGCTTTCTCATTCATCTGTATGCTTGTGTGTGAAAATCCTGCTTCCGACAGTGGGCCAAAAGCACAGCTTTAGTCCTGAAGTAGGTTACTTTATGTTTATGAGCGGTTAGGTAGAGAAAATATATGATGGGAAGGCCAAATCTTTGACCGGAATACAGTTTATAAATTAAGAAAGGGGAAAGACAGGTGGTATGAAAGTGGCAGACTAGTATGAAACAAATCACCCAAGGCCATGCCTTACACTTTAGATGAATCTTCATTAAGTTTAAGTGTTACTATTACTTAGTGCTTAATAATTCTTCATTTTCCTCCATCAGCCTAACCAAGTGCAGATGTCAGACAGCAAAAATTTCACAGGAGAATCTGTTCTGACAAAGCCACCTACCTGAAGGAAGACGGTTAGACCCAGGCCCTTCTGCTGGCTGTTGGTCCATTCCCAAGGAAATCCACAGTGCAGATTCATGGCTTCCCTAAACCATACTAACTGCAGCTCCCAAGAGGAGCTTTACAAGCAGGTATGTAATGAGCAGGGCAGCAACATGGTAGCCACACTCTCTGCCTGGCCAAATGCCTGCTACTTGCCAATAACAGAACAGTACTATCTTTGCAACTGAGACAGTCTCCAATCAAGGTTAAGCCAGCTTTACTCCTGCTCTGTGCTCCCCAAGAGGCTAGGATCAACCAAAACTGAAGCCAATTTCTACAGGAATAAATAATTACTGCTGGAATACAACATGAAAGATGCTGATGAATCAAGCCTGTCACGCCTGTTCATTGAGCTGTCTCTTCAGTGAATCACGCAGCTTTATTTCTCTGACAAAGACCAGAACCAGGGCTATTTCCATCAATGCCAGAGAAGTTGAAGCAAAGAGGTTTTATTTAACTTTAGCTAGGTTTAATTTCTCTTCTTCTAGCTAGGTATTTTAAACTAAGGATGGATTTCAGTACTGTCATTTCCCTATCTACCATCATTATTTTTTAATATGCAGTTCAATCCATCAGATCTTTAACACATTATCCATGAGACTCATTCTGTTATTTTGAAGTGTTTTCCTTTAGCTGAAGTAATTTTCAAGGTTCACCTCTAATTCCATACAAGTCCCATTGTATATCATGCTGTTGTCAAAGTTTTCAGTGGTTTATAAGACATAATGTACAAAACAGAACTGAAAAAGAGAGTACTTCCATGGGTGAAGGCATTGCATAGTCTGCCACCTCTGACTCCACTACCAGAGGACAGATGTTTGGAGAAAATCTGTCATTCAGCAAGTGACAGTGGGAACTAAAAGGCAGTAAGTGCAACAGGAGAATCTACTTTGAAGCTGTGGTCAGGGCATCTCAAAACTCAGTTTATAACTAAATGTTGCTGTAAGATAGTAAGAATCTATGTATTGAGACAAAGCAGGTAAGAAACACAATGCAAAGCGAAAAATGAAGCTAAATACTTGTTACGAGAGTTCAAAAAAGTATATAGCTATAACAAGCTATGACATAAAGTTCACTTGATCTGTCAGGGAAATGCAACCCCTTTCTGATGTTTAGCAAAGCAGCTATTTCAGAGTCCCTCAAAACAGGTTTCACTGAATAAAAAATGACAAATCAGTCAAGGTAAAACAATAAAGAACAATTAAATTAGGAAAGAGGATCCAATAAAACAAAGTGCCCAGTATGTTTTACCCCTGTTTTATTTGATAACAATGTAGGCTCTTCAGTAATGAGAGATGATTAATATCTTGCAGTACATCTCAGGGGAAAAAAAGAATACTTTCTTTAGCAGAGAACTTCTTAAGACCATGCTGGCATATATGGAAGTTATCTCTTAATATTAGGCAGACTCTTAAGGGGCATCCTAAACTGAGACAGACTTAACCGTCTTTCTTCAGTTGAGGTCTCTGAACAGCAACTCCTATTAACAAGGGATGACAGAATCTGTACTCCTTTACCCTGGTTTCTGCCTTAAGAAATACGCTGTCAGGTTTACTCTGTGGAATCTGATAGTATCACAATACAAAATAACGCACATGTGACAATACACCCCAACATTACTTCCACTACTATGACACGACCACTTATAAATATCATACAGCTCCTAACTGTAGGCCAGTAAGTGTGAATATACTGAGACAAATTAATGTACCACAGTAGAGCCTAGCCTTCCCTCCCCATCAAAGACTTAGAAAAGTGAAATTTAGAGCAGAAAAAAAGAGGGGCCATCTTTCATATAAGATGTTATATTGCAGTCCCTTTAGTGAACAGTCAGTTGCCTAAGAAAAAGCAAAAATCACTTGATATTTTTCATAAAACAGTGTTATAAAACATAACACTTCAGACAACAACCCTTCTTAGTAGCATTTGTCTATTAAGTCTCTGTTGCCACCATGCACCGTAATTCATTTCTTTGTGACACCTTAAACTCGATAAGTGCTATATAAACTCAAATCCTGTTCACCTTTTAAAATGTCTCATAAAAATGTCTCCGTTTAAAGGGTATGTATAAACATACCCAAACTTCTGTATACATACAAATGCTTTAAGTGGAGGCATTTTTATGAGTCATTTAAAAGCAGAGTAGTATTTGGCTTCATATAACAATTTTCACATTCAAGATCCCTCAAAGTGCTTTGCAAATGAATAGCCTGGAAACCAAGCAATAGACTGATGCTCTAGGTAAATACATATGATTTGAAGTGGAGCAGATAAATGCAGGGGTATTACAGTTTCTTCTCTTAACACATGAATAGAAAAGCCATAGTAAATTAAGAAAAATCAAAGACACTATGGAATCAGCATTAATTTTTTCTTGTTCTGTGTTTCTCACCTGCCTCTTTTTATTAACATTCTTTAATTTACAGGTTCAAACATATCAGCTGTCAGAAATTAATCACAATGTAGAAATGAGATTAAAATGTGGCCGTTTTACTCAGCAGCATACTGAAAAAAATCAGTATATTTTATTGTTTAAAATGACATAATTTAGATCTTATAAAAATATCTTTCTTCATGTATTTACACTAAAATTTAACCAACTGTGTTTCCTTTCTAGACTTTCACAAGATGATGACAGTTCTGCTGGAGTTATCCAACAATTTGTTTATCTTTACTTTTTTATTTATAGTTCACTACATACACACACACATATCACTGTTTGTCAATATTATGAAAAATATTCAGAAAACAGTTTGGTATTCCTAAAAGAAGGAAACAGAATTGCTTAATATAAATACACATAAGTGATTATTTTTCAGAACCTCTTAAGTGTACATCGGACAACTGTGGCAACTTAATCAAAATGCAAGTTGTCATCACAAAATGATTTCACACTACACTCCCATCTATACTATTAACTATGGTGTGTGGTGTCGGAGTATAATCAATAGAAGCAAAGCTTTTATCAAACTTTGAATATTGTTATATAAAAACTGATATATATTGTTAGAAGTAGAATGCATGACCAAAATACAGCTTTTAAAGTAAATATATCCAAATTTAAAACATATACTGTTTCTTTGTTGCAACAGTTTCAGGTAATTATATTCTATCTAGAAAATAAGAATACAGTTGTAAATATCACATGCACTATCTTATGAACTTTAAAAGCATAAAGATAAGCATAAGCAGTATATTCAAGAGCAAAAGGTATGATGTCCCCCTGAGCAGACACTGTCATCTTCAGAATGACGTATGTGCAGAAATTCTTTTTATATGCCCTCCTCAAGAAGGTTGATGTTTATGATCAGTTATGCCTAATGAGAAAAACGTGTTCCAAATAATCTTTGGTTTTATACTTTATGAGTCAGTTAACGCATAGGAAACTATGAGCGTTGAATCAGTTTTCTAGTAGGGCATATGGTAAGAAAAGCCCCACTCTCTACCAATGAGATGGCTGCGCGCCCTTCTGTGACTGTATGTACAGCAGATACAAGTCTGTGTACCCACCACCTTGCCTATGTACTTCATTACATGAAGACAGTGCAAGTTTTTACCCTGACTTCATCCTCTGTTTTACTGTTAACACTTTACATTGCATGTGCATGTCTGAATAGTTTAGAAAGGCTAATATGGGACTAACGGATCCTATGAGCATGTTCAAGACAATTCACCTGAGCTCTGGATGACTGTAAGAGTATTTGAAAAATTTGATAATGATGCTTTGCACAGCTACATGTAGCTTACCCACTTCTCTAATTCTGTGATAACCGTTTAAATACTTAAACACAACTTCTTAACCTTTCATAAAGCACTTATAACCATACCTTTAAGATAGTGTGATAGTAGTATCCAGATAAAAGCAATAAAGACAGAAACATCATGAGATTTTCATATTACACAGGTGTCAACAAATTCTAAAATATTCTTCGACGGGAAAGTATTTAAAATAATTTCAATATTGAAAAAGCTGTCAGCCTAAAAATTACTTAAGGAAAAGCAATTTAGGAATTTGCTAGCCTATAAAATTTTTAAATCATCTCAAGCACTACTATTGAACTAATGGGTTATTTAAGGTTGAAAGAAAGCAAAATAAGCATTTGCTTTCCTTCTGAATACTGATTACTAGTCATCTTTTTCTTCAGAAGAACAAAACTCCAACTGATGAGCACAAAATGAGAAACCGCATATAGAAAGACAACCGTAACATTTATATTTGCCATTCTCTTATCTATTCTGTATTGTATGTCACTGCAACTGAAATAGTTTTTCTTCTTATATATTTGAAAAAAAATAAATACAAAGTATCAAACATTTTGAAGGAATTCTGTCTACGTATTGTGAACAGAAAGGAAATTGTGGGAGATCGTATTATCTCTATCTGGTATACCATTCAACACAATAGGTAAACAAATACCATAGACCTGACATTCAGAACAGTTGAGGGGGGCAGCACATTAATCCAAATAAAGTAAACTTGAGGAAAAATGTCATATATGTGATAGATGCGAGAAATACGAATAAATTACTTTTTAAAGAAGTCTTTTCAAACTAAAGCATTTTGTTTCTTATTTCCCAAAATGAGAATCTGTTTTCCCTACCATCCTAACTGGAACCCCAATCTCAGCAAAGAGAAACATCAGGTAACTAGTTTGATCAGATGAGATGGAAGCCTTTGGTCTGCGTGCTGATATGTTCTGGAGCACTCAAATCAGTTCAGCAATTAACTGCTTATGACTTCTGCAATGTAACCATCTGGCTTTCAGATCTGGGGAAATATTTTGTAAGAAGCCTTGAAACCTCTTAAAACACACTGTGATCAATGAAAGGTCTAACAAGATGTTCAGACAACTGAAATAAAGATGTCCTGACCAATTTGTGAATTTCCTAAAAGCATGGTTTCATGGAAATATTTTAATCCCAATTTATTCTGTATCTGAAATGCAATCACATACACAGCAAAAGGTACATTATCATAAGACCTACTTAGTATTCCTGAATTGTTAGGCTTTTTGTGATTTATATTTGAACTTGAAAATAGGGAAAAAATTACCAATAACCTCAACTGTTCGTTGATGCTATCCAGCAATAAAATAGTCTGCCTTCCTATTTAGTTCTGTACAGATATTTGCAGATACAGAAAAAAAACCAGTTAACCACCACTCAGTACACACAGAAATTAACACGAGGTCTATTACCACCACTGTGTGCTTTGAAAGGAATATTTAAAATACAAGAAACATGTATCCTTCTTAATCCAGACTGAGTATTTAGAATTAAAGCACCAAAGGCACAAAGCCATTCACGTTAAAAAAATTATGTGAAATTTTTATCAAGATAAGTACCTTCACACATCTCTGTTATAGGCACACTTGCAGCATGATTCATAATTCAGGTCTAAACTCGCCATTAAAATGTTTGTATAAAGATTATGTATGTTCTACTGCTCATCACATGACTAATTTGTAGAAGCTCAATTTGAAACATTACAATAATAAATCATGGCTTGCATTTGAAAATCTTGTATTTCAGGGCTGAATTTTCTTCCTCACCATTAAATTATTTCTGCAGTGCTTTTTTTTTTTTTTTTTTTTTTTAAGGGAGGAGGCTGCTCAGGTGTTTTCAAAGTTGCTTCAAGTCAAATTCGCATTCCTTACCTTCTTTCTTTTAATTGAACCTTGTCACTTTAAAGGCCAATGCTGCAGAAATTCCCCCCCCTCCGCCCCCCCATATTCCTGCCTTCCCTCACACACACAAAAGACCGAGTGCTTAAAAAAAAAAAAAGACATAAAAATAAGGCAAATCCCTTTTCAGTCCCACAAGTTTCACACCATCACTAATCTATTTTCCACTTCACCTGAAACAAGCCCCCCATTTGGCACGACGCGGTTGCCCTTTTATCAGCACCGATCTTACTACCCATCGCAACCCGATGAGTTGCACCCATACCTAGGTATCTCCGAGCCACTGCCCGACCCGGTGGAGGGCTGGCCGCCTGCAGAGCGGGCAGGGGAAGGCGCAGCTCCCTCCTCTCCCTCCAGTGCCCCCTCTTCCTCCGGGCACCGCAGGCTCGCACACTTTGTTTAGAACTTATTGAAGTTTTGCGATTCCAAACCGGGATGAGCAGGAAAGCCAGGCTGCTAATCCACACGGCCGGCTTCCTCGCGTGTGCCCCTGCAGCTCCTGCGCGGAGCCAGCGTCCTTTTGTGCCGTGTTTCGGGCCCCCCCGCACCACAGCCCCAGCCACGGCGATGCGATCCCCGGTCCCCCTCCGCCCCCTCCCCCGAAAAAGCAGCCTCACCCGCTACATGGAGCCGCAGCAGCACCGGCGAGGTCGGCAGCAGCAGCAGTCCGCGCAGCGGCAGTCCCCCTTCCTCCGAATCGCTGTAGCAACAAACTGCCCTTGCTCGTGTTCCCCTTCATTCACAAAGGCTCTCGCCGGCTGGGAAGACAGGTAGAAACCACTTTCTTACTGGAAGAGGCCGGCTCCCTTCTCAGAAACGACTGAATCCCTCTCTGTGGTTCCCTACACATTTACCCTTCAGATCAATACTGCTCTTCAGCAGCAGCTTGAGCTCAACTGCAGCTGATAGGGACTAGCCAATTGGTATTGAGGATTCCCTTTCTGTAACCCCCTCCCACAGAAATACACAGGGTGCATTTGAAATTTTATTAGTTGTGAAAAGTAGTTTTAACCCCTTGCTTGAAAACCACCCTATCTTTTTGGAGCTCCAGATAAGCTCCCGTTTTCTTTTTGCATTAAGAAAAGCTCTGACCGACCAAAATATCCCTACCTGGACTCTTTAAAGCTGGGTAACATTCGGTGAGAAAACGAAAATATCTCAAACTGCAATCGACTGACTGGGAGGATGATGTGTTTGCAATGGAGTAGATACAGAATACGACAAAACCAAACAAAAAACCCGAAGAAACTACATTGTGATCTATCATCCAGATATCATAATCATTTTTCCCCCCAGCCTTCCTGTATTTCTGACCACAAAACATGTCTGAACTACAATCAAACAAGAAATAAGAACTTAAATTGTGGCATACACAGTCACAATGACATGCCTAGAGAAGAAAGATTCTTCTTTTAGCCAGTGCTGAAATTTATTTAATGGATAAGGCTTTTTCATCTCATCAAAGGTGTTGAATGCTTTACATTTGAAGAAATAACTTTACTTTTAGACCCTCATAGTACACAAGGGTCTAGTTTGTTTCTTTGTGTTTATTTGCAGGCAAGAACTGTTGTAAAATAGGTTAAGTCTGAAAACCTGTTTTTTCTAACTTTAAAGCAAAAGGTATGCTATATGGATTACTGCAAAATAAAATATTTAAATAGGACCTAATTAAATTTTGAACAAACAAACTGGATAAAAGATACAAACACAGAGCTTAAGTCAGCCGTGTAACCTTAATGCTGCCCCCTCGGCATGGACAATGCAATCTTCATAGCATTTCAATATCCTGAAGTTTGTACCTGCAAATTAGATAGCCTGTCTAGAAAAAGCACACTTAGGTTTCCTCACTTTAGCTGTAAGAGTGCAGTGCTATACATAACGTAATACTCAGTTGACAGAGACAGGCAAATGAACCACATGGATGGATACATGCATGGATTTTAAAGTGGCAGGCAGCAACTTCATTAATTTTAGTCAAATAGGGCAACAAGGCTAACTGCACTGTGAAACACAAAGCAGCTATCACACAGTAGGTGAAGCCACCTTCTCAGTCCACTCATCTTTCCATGGCCAAAGCTGAAAATAAGTACTTTCTTCTGCATTACAAAGACATAGTTCAGAAAGGCTTGGTTTCCAGCTCATGGGCCATTTGCAGCCTGCTAGGCTAATTCATGTGGCCTGCAGGCTCAGTTTCAGCAGCCCTCTTTTCCAAAAGCAACTTGTGGAAGTGGGTACGGTGTACTGAGCTGTTCTGGTAGTGGCTGCAAGACAGTTTTGAGTTCCCAGACTCCCAGGAAATTGCTTCCTCAATGCGATGCCAGTTCTGAGCATGGTATCTCCCAACAGAAGAATCTGCCTAGCCCAGACTTTATCCTTGGAGAAGCCTGGAAAAGTCTGTTACCAGTCTGCTCACATGTGCTTCTCCCATCAAGTCAGAGAGTGTGCTGTAGAAAGTAGTAAGTACACAGGATACAGGCTGCAAGAAGTAAAAAGTATGCAGGATATCTGAAGCGTACCAAAATTATAAAGTCCGGAAGCACAAGACCCATTCACAAATTGATTATACTACACTATATATATATATATATATATATATATATATATATATATAACCACACACTACTGGCTATATTGTGGAAAAGACCTTATATTGCTGTCCAGTTGCAGGAGATAGGTAGGCTTTCCAGCATGCTGGGAAGTCAAAGAACCACAGATGTTAGGCTAAGCTATGACAAACGAAGATTCTCTACCTTTGCCCATGGCAGACGTTGTTTCACAATTAGAGTCAAACTGCAGGTAGCTCTGATAACTGGTAGTTAACCAGAAAAAAACCACATGCCCTAAGAGATGTTTATACAGATTACAAAAGCCACTAGGTTCTCTGACAGTGTTCTTCAGAAAGACAACTAATGGAGTCCTATCTTTGGCGTGCAGAAAGCCCTGAGTATCATGACAGATTCAAAAAAGTCTTAGGGGACTCAACGGATCAAACAATTTCTTTTCCTGTCCGTCATGTGAATAAGCCATCAAAGTGCCCTCAAGTTATTGTACTTTAGAAGTGTAGTGACTGAAGAAGAGTTTATGGTATTCCGTACTTTAAACTAGGAGATCATCAGCAAGTATAATTTTCATTGTAGTCAATCCTATTAAGTGGTGACGAGGAAAACTTCATTACTGCATTTCCTTCTATGATAACATAGAGGTGGCTTTAAGAAGTTCATTCATTCTAGGTATTTCCTTAAAATGGAAAATACCAATAATAAAGCTCATTCTATCTGCAAAACCACTCAACATTTAAAAGCCTGCTTTAAATGATCTTTTTTTAGCTTTACAGTTTTATTTGGCAAGTTTGGCAATTGAAAGTTCTATCATTTACATAGAAACATACAAGCCTTTGCAAAGCCACAAAGTTAAATTGCTAATTTTAGTCTCCAATTTTGCTCTATTTATCTACCATAAAAAAGTATGCGCGTGCTTTAAAATTCCACTTGTTTTTAAAAACATTTATAAAAAAACAACACTGAAGTATGAACAGCTCATTTCTTAGCCTCACTCTAAAGTGGAGATGGGGCTACTTATGAAAGAATACTTATTAAAGTTGAAAATGCTCCACTATTCGTGGGCTGGAGGAAAAGGCATCCAGAGGAACTGGAACTCCTCCTTTTTGAAAAGGTCCTTGCATGCCAGTAGAAGTAAACACCAATGAATCCTACCCCTAACTCCCCTGCAAATTGTTTAAATATTTGTCCAGATAACTCAAGTCTGTTGCTTTCTCTGGCTAGATGCTCAGAGTCCTCCTAGGATCCTTCAAAGACCTGTGTTAAGAAGATGCAGGATGGACAAATAACCATTATGGAGTCTAAAAGAAAGATTTCCCACTCCAGCCAAAATGAACTCTGAGATTTTTAGCCTTGCAGCCTCATGGGAACACATTCATGTGAATAACTGAATTTATTTATGCAGATACTTACTCACCTGACTTGTAGGTGGTAGAAATTAAGGTTTAGCAATTTCTCTGGAGAATTTGCTCATCTACAGGGTCAAACTAGGATTAAGAGCCCAAGTGCTGCATATCATAGGCAAAAGAGATCTGAGATTTCACTGGTGAACCTTCTATATCAATAAATATTTACATGTATGTATATATAAGATTAGGCAAGCAGTCTTTGCCTGAGAGTTTCCTTTTGTTTGGGCAACCTTATTCTAGACAAGATTTAAAGAGAAGGCTTAATTTTATCAGTACACTTACTAGCAACCTATCATGGCTTGTATAATTTCTGAAACTTCTGCAGTTAGACCTACTTAAACTTAAATCAGTACATTAATAAAGTGGCAATCTACCACTTAACTGGTGCCCTACCTTGCTGATCAGTTATCAGTGTAACCATCAGACTTCTGCTTTTACTGGAGTTATTATTACATGTTGTTATGGTGACACCTAGAGAAACCAATCAGAGATCCAGTATTATCATAGGTAGAGCTGGATGGTATTTGAAGTCCCTCCTGAAGATCGCAGGCAAAGTCAGTGACAGAGGTGTCACTTCCAGCTGATGTCTAATCTGTCCCTAAAAACCTCTAAGGAAAGAAAATTCACAGTCTCTCCACTAGTCTCCTCCACATTTTAGCTAGGTTTACAAGTGAAAGCTTTTCCTGGTGTTTAACTTAAAACTGTCTGGTTGAAATCTAAGTCCTCTGGGTTTTGCTCTATATATACTATGGTTTAGTATAATGTGGATTATTATCATCCTTTTTGCTATGATATTTCATATCATGCAGATATGAAATACAGATATATCATCTCTAACAATCCCTATTCCTTCCATCTCACTTCACAGGACTTTTTGCTTCCTAGATTCTGATCATTCTTTTCGCTCTGCTCTCTTCTCTATTCAACAGATTTCCTGTTTCCTAAAATTAAATGCCTAATACTGGATACAATACGGCTGCTGTGCTCAGTGCTGGTAAGGCACATCCTGAGGATTATTAGAAATCTAATGCCTTCAAATTTGAGCGCTGTCTTTATGCAGGGTCAATGCCATTCTTCTCTCTGTCGTGCTATTATACTAATCAGTCCCTTCTCCAAAGAACTTGCATTTTAAATAAAAAATGAGAGAGAACTCTCAGATGCAATCAGTGCAGTAGCACACTATAAATGTTAACAGTCCAGGCATGACTGACTGTTCAGTAGTCATCGGTGACACAGGAAATGAGAGACAAAACAGGATGCAATAGTGTTTGCGCATGGCATTTTGAACTTCTCATTTCTTATTACAGCCTACCTCAAAGCTTTAAGTTTGCCAGTGTCATTGTCAGTACCTTTGTCTCATCCAAACTGCCTACTTTCCATAATGTCTATATGTCCACAAATTGTAGTTTTCTATCCATCTAACCATTGGAAGATTAATCTTTAAGACGTGAAACATAACCTGCACTACAATTAATTTGTAAACCATTTAATTTAAAATATCTATTTACATTTTTTTTTTCAACTTTGCAATCTATACCACTTCTTGGAATGTGTTCTGTGGATTTGTTGATTTTTTGCTCTTGTATTTTAGACAATAACATAAGTACTGGTAAGAAAGGGAGAGTAGATTTTACCAGCTGAATAATTTTCTTTGCTGGTGATTCCAGCACCGAGTCCCACTTTGCCTGGCCTACTGCTGAAAACATGAAACAAAGGGACAGGATGCTCTTCTTGAATCCTTCTGTTGAGGCTTTTCTCCATTTAACACTGTTGTGGTTTAAACCCAGCCGGTAACAAAACACCACGAAGGTGCTCACTCACTACTCCCCTCCCCGGCCACAGTGGGATGAGGATGAGAAAATATAAAGAAAAGCTTGTGGGTTGAGACAAGGGCAGGGAGGGATCACTCACTGCTTGTGGTCACGGGCAAAAGACAGGCTCAACTTGGGCAAGAAATAAAATCAATTTAATTTACTACAAATCAAATCAAAACAAGGATACTGAGAAGTAAAACCAAACCTTAGAACGCCTGCCCCCCACTGTAAGGGACAGGTGTCAGACATTTGTCTGAAACATTTCTTGGTACCGAGGAAACCACGAGACTGTATAAACATTTCTTGGCATAAAGGAAACCACTGGGACAGAGCAGAGCCCTGCAGTCTACCTGTACCCCAACAACGATACCCACAGCCTGGCGCAATCTGTCACAGTCTCAATGGCGCAAGCACAACAAGGGTTCGGCGGGTAGTCACGGAGACGTGCGTTGGACTGGAGACACCACACGATCATCGCATGGGTGTCTGTTACCTTGACTACTCAAGTTAGAACTGGGTGGAGATTTTGGGGAGTTGGACTGCATAAAAGGGCACCATCGGGAACAGAAGTGGGGAGACCTCCATCACCAGGCCGACCTCCACCACCGGGGAGACCTCCACCACCAGGTTGACACACAAGGAGACCCCCACCACCCTGCCAAGAAGACCAGGACACCGGCAATCAACAAGACCAGCAGAACAACGCTGGATCCTAGGGTGGTGATACCTTTTACCTCTCTCTCTGTCTCCCTCTCTCTTTTCTACCTTGCCCTTCCTTTTCTCTTTGTGGCCAGCACCTTATTTTGCTCTTTCTCTTTCTCGCCGCGTTTATCTTGCTTTGTGTACATAGTTTGATGTTGTTAGTCACCTGAATAGTTCATCCACAGAGTTTAAGTTTCATGTTGAATCATTTTGGTAAAATCAGGTAAACTTCTCCCCTTTCCCTTTGATTTTGTGACTTGCTTGGCAGACAGCAATTTCTTGAGTTATTGCATGAATGTTTTGGTTTTGTTTATGTCTGTGCTCAATAAACAATTTGATTGGTCATTTGGCATTGTTTTGCCTTAAACTACTCTGAGGGGATTTCGAGCTTTCCATGACCTCCCGCACTACCCAGGGTAGCGTGCTGGTTGGGTCGTGACACCCATCCCTCCCTCCTTCCCGCCTCAGCCCCACTCCTGGTTCTCTCTCCCTCCTCCACCCAGCGGCACAGGGGAACAGGGGATGGGGCCCGGGGTCAGTTCTCCACACCTTGTCTCTGCCGCTCCTTCCTCCTCAGGGGGAGGAGGACTCTGCACTCATCCCCTTCTCCACCGCGGGGTGCCTCACATGGGCTGCAGTCCTTCATGAACTTCCCTGGTGTGGGTCCTTCCCACAGGCCGATCTTCAGTCCCAGCCTGCCCAGCGCGGGCTTCCCCAGTGAGCGGCGGCCATCTTGGGGGGCCTCCACCCCCTGCTCCGGCGTGGGCTCCTCTCTCCCTGGGCTGCAGGTGGGCATCTGCTCCCCCGCTCCCCTCCGTGGGCTGGGGGGGACAGCCTGCTGCCTCACCGCGGGCTGCGGGGGCATCCCCTCCTCCTCACTGACCTCGGGACCCGCAGAGGGGTTCCTCTCACATCCCAATCCCCCGACTCGCTGGGGGTTCCCCTCCGAAATCTGTTCTCCCAGAGGCGCTACCGCCGTCGTGACGGGCTCGGCCTGGGCCTGACTTGGAGCTGAGGAAGCTTCTGGCAGCTTCTGACAGGAGCCACCCCTGCGGCCCCTCCCCTGCTACCAAAACCCCACCACACAAACCCAAAACAAACACCTGCCTACTAATTAAGTTAGTTTTGCTCCCTACCACCGTCACCAACACACACAAATGACTACTCATCATCTCACTTTCCAGTAAAACAGCCATGTTTTGAAGCATTCGCAGAAGCAATCAGCCAGACACAGTCATATAGCTAAAACACACAGGTTTGATGTCTGTAAAATTGATGTCCATCCATCAAGGCTGGCTGTGTATGAACTTAATTAGCATCACCAGCACCAAATGGATTATCAACACAAGAGGAATTATGAAGGCTATTGTAGTTTTAAAGAAATACCAACAAAGTTCTGTCAATAGCTCAGTCGAGAACTCTGTAGTTATCACAGAATGGAAATCAGCCCTAAGGTACATAGGCAGTATTTCATAAAATAGTTACTAATTTTTTAATATCTATACAAACTTTGCTTTTAAATAATGTATTATATTGACTTACACTTCCTAAATGGTAAATTTTCCATATTATGTATTTTGATAGTATTGTTCAAACTGTTGTGCTCTATCAAGTTATCATTGTTTTCTTCTGGGGATAAGTACATCTCCATAAATTGTTATCACTAAACTTAGACTCTTGCAAGCTTTTTCACAGGAGTGCAATTATAAATACATACATATTAATGTCATCCATTTTTAGTCATTTCTTATTTTACTGCATCTCTAACAAGACAGTGAATTTATTTGACTGAGAGGTAAATTTATTTTCCTGCAACCCAGAAACTCTTTATAAATCCCAATACAATACCTTATCTAAACAATAGGCATTATCTTTAAAACAATGCTACATTTTGTTGTTGCTGTTTTAATTTCTAAGGAAACTCTTGAAAAGATCTTGCCATGGATTTTATATAGTTATCTAGATGATATATACAAGCAAAGATACTGAGAACTAGTTTTCTCTCAAGAAACACAATAAACTTAACTGTTTCCAAATAAATAGCAGTTCTTTACACTTCTTAAAAGTATGAGTCTGTCTAGGCTAAGATTGCAACTATGTACTTAAGAGCCTTCATCTCCATCATGTATTTAATACCAGTACCTCACACTTGAATAACAATTTTATACACATAGATCTCAAATTAGTTTTCATAGCAGTAGCAGCACTATTTTCACACGGAACAGAGGAAAAAAGAAAATTGGGGAAATGCTTATTTTCTATAGACAAAGTATAGATAAGTGTTAAAGCACTGAACTGGAACAGTGAGGCAGAGAATCAACCCTCAGATTTATCACTAATTGTCTAGATCTCCTTAAAAAAGTCATAGCATGTACTTGTTTGCAAGTCCTCTAAAAAAGAGCAGCATGAATTTAATATGTACGTATTTAAAGTGTTTTAATATCTACTGATGAAATTGGATGCAATTATTATGACCTCAAAAATCAACACGCTGTTTTACAAGTTTCTTGTAATTTTTAGCAAGTCCCCTCCTTTGCGTATCTCGGTACACTAATGTGTAAAATGCGAATACAGACACTTTCATCAAGATAGAAACTATTATGAGAGAAGATTAGATATGTTTCATTTCTAAGTATTAGGTACTGGAGCACTGAAAGGTGCTACATAATTCCCAACCAATGAAATTTTTTTCCTGGCCGTCAACGTAGTAAAAACCCATCGAGCCTGAGCATATATACACTGGGATGAAGAGTTGCCTCAGTGGGTATTCTGGCATTCTCTTTGAGGGGCAGCGGTTCCAACTGAGTTCCTGCTTCCTCTAGTCTATTCATGTCCAGTTTGTGCTCTAGCACCAGTCAGCCTGAACAAGAGAGTGCCCTTCCTTTTTCTTCCATGGTATACCTCTGCATCACTCTGAAATTCCTTACCCTCTCCTCCTAAGGTTTTTGGAAGTGACAAGATTTATCAGCTACTGGATAAGTGAATACAGTATATAGCATAGTAGTTTTCATTCAGTATTCTCCACAAAGATGCCTGAGAAACATCAAGGGACCTCCAACCCCTATGTTCACAAAACATGTGTTCTCAGTCCACAAAACATCTATTAGTTGGGAATTATTTATTTGATTCTGTATCTTGTTTACTGCTGATGTACATAGGCTAGTGCATCCATCTATCTTGCTGAAAATAGGCTACTACTGCTAGATAAAAAAACGTAGGTTGGAAATAAAAGCAAAATTCACAAGCAATCCTTCACAGTCCCTGCCAAAAATAAATAACGAACATCTATAATGCTTAGAACAGACTCAAATTAATATTGCAGAAAACAGGAAGGGAAAGAATATCTATTTTTCAGCTTAAACTGTATGCTTACAGTATCTTAGCATGTGCAAATTGTTATCCCTAAACATATATTTACATTTTTAAAATGCCTTATGGAATTTCTTTCAGCAACCTTTCAAGTACTGTCCACACAAATTTTGTATATTTACGCTGACTGCTCACTCCAGCCTACAAGTGCGTTAGAAGAAAGAGCATTGAAAAATAAGATGGAATAAAAATTCTGCCAGTGGCTTATACAGACATGGTCTAGATGAACGTCGCAGCATGAAAAAGACAGCTGTCTATAGAAGATCATTGAAAGTACTATTAGTAGCTACAGATAGGAAACTACTACACATTCTGGTAATTTTACATATAACTAAGAAATCAAAGAAACACATGGGATTTTTGTTTGCTTCTAAAATGCTGTGTGCTGTCCTCTCCCTTGCTCGTTCTTTGTCCATACACACTGTAGAAACAGAAAAAACAAGATAACTGTTATCTGTCTCAAACATTAGAAAATTGTTAATTTTTCTCATTCCATTTTTAAAATTAAAAATATTCTTGAACAATTTGTTTTTCCAATACTGAAAAAATGGTCTAAAATTTAGGTTAAAAAAATCTTGAAATATTTGTCATTTCTTCCAACACTGTAGTTCCAAAAAAACTTAGAGCCAGCAACATGTTGTACTGCTGCTACTGAAAGGTGTTCTCCCTGCTTTGGAGAGAATGGGTCCTAACTGCTCCTTCCTTTTATATCAAGAGCACAAATAACGACAACTACAGGAAAAATCCTTATGTTATTTTTAAGTGAATAAGTCAAGAAAATCAACACAGAGTTGTGAAGCAGGCAGATACTTTTTTCACTGACACCCCCACACACACACAGTTTTGGACTGAGGTCCAATGTCATGCATAGCCCCACTTCCAAGGAGATGTGAAATTGTTCCATGGTGTAAAAACAATAAAGAGAATTTTAAATTATTAAGAAATGCAGGTTTGTCATTCTGTTTCAGAACACTGAAACTATATAATCAAATTATGGCAGACTTATCATGACGGAAATGAAAAGAACCTACAGACAAGGTAGTAAAGGGTGTGGTGATATTATTGTATAATCCTACGAAAACTGTAGGAGTAAAAAAAGACAGCTTAAAGTCTGGTACAAGCTCCCAGGAATGGCTAACAATGGATGCTAGAAAGATGAGGGAAAATGTATGGGCAACTCATTTTCTAAACCCGCTTATGTATGGACATTGCTCTGTGACTTCTTGAGTGAAAGCTGAGACCTCATAGTATTTGATTGGACTGAATGGTATCTTGATGGGTGGCAATCCATATTTTCTTTTTACAAGAAACTGCTACTGCATGTGTTTATTTCTGGGAAGGTTGTTACTATACAGAGAAAATCACAGAATATGTGATTTGTGAATATGTGAACTATTTGTTTTCCTTTTTTCCCCAACTGGACAGGTAGACATTCTCAGTGTTCCCTTCTACTTCCCTTTTTGTTTTATTTTGCTTTTCTTCAAAACATAGCCTTTAAGCAGTGAGAACAAGTGAGCACATGATAGAGACATACACTACTATGAAGTATTAATTTACTAGTGCCAGATAATGATAATATTGCATAAGTAATACCTGAAAAACTGAAACCAGCAGGTAACTAAGCAGCATGGATGGAGTGTGGAAATTTGCTTGGGTAAAAAGATAATATTTCATTTGGAATTTCCCATACGTTTTAGCACTTCACCTATTTGAATACGTACTGGGAGATCGTATTCAGGACAAAAAAAATTAACCACCAGGGCAAAGAAAATAAAAGAAATGGAAAGCAATACCATTTAAAATACAGGAATATTTATCAGTTCTGTTTCATTTAGAAAGCTTTGATTTTGACTGCACTGCAACTGCAAAACATTAAGATTAACTCGACTAAGTCAAGTGTATAGAGCTGAAGAGAGTACACTCTGATTTGATCTTTTAAAGGCAATTTACCTTAAATCATATTTTATATATATACATATATGAGCCTACCAACTACAATATACCACAGCACATAAGTGACATCTTGTAATGAAGTAGTTTTCTTAAAAGACTTCATAAGTTGCTGTTGCATCCAAAGCACGATTTCCTGTTTTCAAGCCTGATCTTGCAATTTTCATGTTCTCTACTTCTTCTAAATAAGTATGCAAGAAAAAAATTCTGATTAAATTATATGTCTAAGATAAAATTCTACTGTCATGATGTTCTTAGTGTTTTAATGAAGTTTGAAGCTGAGAAAAATCTGGAGAAAATGGTTGGCAGTAATTCTTAGCTACATCCTTCTAGTAAAATATCTGTTTAATCCATAAAATCATGCTGATTTGGGGAGTTCACTATGCACTTGACTGAATCTGGAGAGAAACACAGTAAAGTACAAAAGCCTACTAAGATTTGGATGACCAACACCATATCCATAAAGGCAAATACATTTTTCAAAAAATACACCAATGATAATGGAGGATGTCCTCCTTGCCAGCAGCAGTTAAAGAAGCAAGACTTATGTCTCTTTGCAGAAAGAGGTTAGTCCAAGATGTCTAGTCCAAGATGTGCGTAAAGGCTCACTAGGGACTATATATCAATCAGCAATCTTTTATTTCTAAGACGGAGGAAATACAGTAGCTCTTGAGCAGCTTTTTGCTTTTCTTTTATTACTCTCAGTAGAAATATGTCTTTAACTTTGGAAAATGGAAGCATAAAGAAGCTATCACGGATACAGATAAGCCAGCCACACCACTGCAAGCATGTAGTAAGCAGGCATAAATGGATATACAAACAGCAAAATTAAACATAAATCTAACTGAGGAGGATTTCAAAAACTTTTTGTTTGGGTAAGCATCAGAGTGCCTCTTCAAACTGTCACAACTATCTGTTGCCAGAAAAATGCTCAGCTCCTAACAAAATCTCTTCCTCTGTACTCACTGCCACTTTCTTAGGAATGCGAAAAGATACCTATTTCTCAGAAAGAAAGAATATAAGGGGTACTCGGGCACCAAGCTTTTCTATCCTAGAAATGGCAGAAATATTTTAGAAATATCATGCTGCCATTGCTGGCTAGAGATGTGAGGCAGACACATTCCAAAAATATTTGACTGAATATAAAGAAAACCTACAGAGAGAAAACAACAGTAGATTTAGTAGGCCTGACCATCAATGAATAAAATAGTACTAACTTAAGCTGCATAGAATGTATGTCCATTGATATTCCACTGAAATTACTGCAGAAGAAGAGTACTCTTACATCAGACTATTAACCTCCATAGGAATTTGTTTCAGAATTGAATCCTCACAATAAATTTGATTTCTTCTAATATGACAATAAATAATGATGGGATTTCCTGTTCTTCCTAGGCTCCAGAGTTAATTTCAGCTGATTAGGCAACTGGAAGTGATATGCAAATTCATCTACTCAACTTTTACCATATAAAAAAAACCAGCTCAAAAATTAAAACTGTGAAAGCTGTGCTCAGATTTTAGAAAAGATCCAGACAGAAAGATATGAAAAAAGTACATGTTTCACTATATTTGCATAGCTTCAAAGAATTTAAAAAACAAACAAAAAAGAGAAGTTCTCTAATTCCTCTCTGACTTTAAAGATCAACTTGAATCAGTAAAAATGTTATAACATAACCTTTTGGGAATTCAGACTTTTTCTTCTTTACTGGTCTGACATGATATTTATGGGTCCCATGGTGATAATTTTATATGTCAGCCAAAACAATAATCTGACAACAAAGTTGCATTTCTATTCTGCTTCCTACATTACTACCGTATGACCTTGCTTTTATAAAGATCTTTAATAACACACAAGGCAGAAAACTTTGTACTTTCTATAACTTATTGGTCCTATATAAACTTTTGCCAAAAACCCCACATAGTGCGTATATTGCCAACAGACAGGTAATGTTGGCAAGATTATGATATTTCAGCTGGTCTGTAGTATATATACAGCCACATTTTAACTAAGGTGCAGATTTTTCCTCTTTTTTCTCTCCATTACTGGTCACTGAGGCAATAGTATATACAGCATATGTCAAAATGAAAAGATAACTCATTCAAATTCTCTGCAAAGTTATTTACTCTCTCTCCACTTGAACTTAAACATTTGAATTTAAATACTTGTCTCTTGTTACCTCAGTAGTACAATCTTATATCTTAAACTTTCAAAAAGCACATTTTGACTTTTTCAGTGGTTCTTCAGAAACATTTCATGAGATATTGCTCTAGACCACTCTTGAAGCACATTTCTAGTAAGAATCTGGATATTGTCTGCAAGTTAAATTTCTGCAAACTTGTTTGCTGCTTTTCGTTGTGATTACACGTACAATAAAAATAAAAAACTTCCTGAAGGTGGGTTTCAGCAACCTAGGAGCCTGGTATTGAACCTTCTGATCTAGGCACTCAGTAACCCAGTTTGCTTGTAACTCAGTTTGGTTATGAGCAGAGACTACAATCTGATAGTTCTTTGGTAAATAGAGTGCAATGTATTTTCAGAGATGAGACCAGAGATACTAGCTTTCTGAAAGAAAATTAACCTTTTTAATAAAAAATTAAAATATTTGACAAATAATATCTATCCTAAAGATATTTTTAGTCTTTAACAAATATCCTTGATTAAAAGTAGCATAAAGCAACATCTGCAGTCACTCCGGGAGTTTAATTTCTCTTAAAATAGGAAATTAGCTTTCTACAGAAGGTATATTTCAAGCACTGAATAATTCTATCTTCTTGTCTTAGCCAAATCCCATTCCTGATTACAAGTGACATAAAATAGTCATATGCCCTATGAAAACCTGGAAACTGTGTAAAATGTGGGATTCTGTGAAAAAAGATATTGTGTTAAGAAAACAGAATGATTACAAAAGACATCACTGATGTAGAAAAGCTGTATGAAATTATAGCAGTGAAGGCAAATATCCAAAGAGATTGTGGTATATATTTGATAATACTACTCATTAAGTAATGGTGTCTGAGGAAGCTAAAGCTATGGAGCTAGAAATCCAGACTCTGAATATGTCTAAACACATATTCAAAATAAAGCACAGTAACACAGAAGTTGTTACTTTGAGACAAAACAAAAATAATCAACTTCCTTGCAGTTTTCTCACAGCTGCTATTTTTCATATTCTTCCATTAAAACAGTTTAGCATAATTAAATTAAAAAGAATTCAAATAATTGTCTAAATTTTGCAGCTAGTGTCACCACTTGTAGCCTTCAAGGGCTAGCAGATGTAGTAGCACAGTTTCTCTTTCATTTGTGGCATGTTGCCTACAATTATTACTGCTTAAGAAGAAATGTTACGTTAGTTGTTTACCTCTGAAAGTGATAGTCTCCACAGCACAGGGATAAAATCATCCTTTTCAGTGCTCAGCTTGATAAGCCTGGGGGCAACAGCTGCTGTCATTTCACCTGTTTGTCTTTAAGCATGTACTTTTGGTACCTCAAGATGCCATTTCTTCTTCAAGCAGAGCCCAAAGCTCACAAAGTCATTCTCCAATGTAAAGAATATAAATTCCTAACTGGTACTAAACTAAATAAACACCAGCATGCTTCACCTGGAGGTAGATGCTAATGTGTAGAATCTAAACTGCAGTCAGTCACTTTCTGTGTTTTAGGGTGCTGCAGTGTTATCTTGCACTGTTTCTAGCTAAAAAAGGAAAAAAAAAATTGAAAAAATAAGTTTAAAATACACAAAGACACTGATTATCTTTTCTACCAGAAACAGAAAATCTCTTTTATGTGTCATATTTGAATACACAGATCACTTCCTTATTTCATGTCCAAGCAATCGCTTTCATGTTCCTGAAGGCTGTAGGAAAGGATACAGTTTTCACCATCCAGCTCTCATCACTGCTAATAATCGGTTCATTTGAACTGAATCTCCCCTGAGGAACATCTAGAATTAATTAGAACTGATCGAACAGCTCAAACTGTAATTTGTTGATGCTTTAGCAAATATATCTTATCAGTTAGCTCCATAACAGTGGTAGGGCATGTTATTTGTTTGTAAATACTTGGACAGCTACCATTTTATTTATAAAAAATGCTGATGACTGCTGAAGGGCTTGTGAATTTCTGCATAAATTTTGATTAATTTCCATATCAATGATGCATTATATATTATTCCTCATTCATTATTCCTCAACAGTTATTTTCTTCTAAGAATTTAGGCCACCTAATGACTGAGCAAATACAATGCCATGTGATTTAAGGGACAAATCGCATACCAGGAATATAGAAGAGCAAACAATTAAAGACATAACCACATCAAAATTTCACAAAGAAACTTCTGGGTGGTAGTTTCATATTGCACAGCCAAGATAAATTAATGATGCAGGTAACACACTGTCAGGAATAATTGAGGATTCTCAGGAGACTCCAAATATTGTTCATTCCTGTTACATACAATAACATTTATCCGTGTATCATGTAACACATTGTGCATATATACACACATGAAGAGGTTTTGGCTTTTGAGGGGCATAAGCTGTGGGGCAGCTAGTGTAACTGTGCATAATGCTGTGCAGGAATGCACAGTCTGACCTACAACAGATAAACAAATAGCTAATACTAGTGATAATGACAACAGGCAGCTAGTGAAGGTACCCAGAGAAGATGGTGTTGTTGCCACTATAATACTAGGCTCTTCTGTAAAATTCAGAACCTGTTCATAAGCAATGCTTGGCAGCCCTTAGACTAGCATAGATATTCACAGGTATTAAATATTAATATTTTAGATGTGTTGTTAGAGTTGTTCTCTGTGTTTTCTACAAGACAATGAGGATGACAGAAACCAGCTCATGAAGATTATTTTGTTACACTCAGGATGTATAGCTATTCAAAACACAAGGGGTCGGTAACTGCCTACAAACAGACAAGCCCCCACTGGTAGTTACAGCAGAGAGATCTTGCAGTATTATTCGCTTAAACAGACTTTTGCTTTCCCCAGTCACAGCCCCAGCAGATGTGGCATGAGGGAGTGCCTGAACGACAATCTCCTCCCTCCGCCCTTCCCTTGACTTGCTCGCTCCCTTTCTCCTGTGGATCATGACAACCAGCAGGTTCTGAAAGCAACCACGCTGATTCCACTTGCTAAATATTGAAATAATAAATTTGGGGACTCATATAAATTACAGTATCTGCTGGCTGGAACCAATGGACCAGAAAAGGAGGGAGGTAACAATGCTCTGACAGACCATAGATTAATGTCATCATACTGTTTAAACTTCATCTGTTCTATGTGCTTCAGAGGTTAAAAAAATTGCAAACTAAGACAGTAATATCATCTTACTGTGTTAAAGACACCTATTAGTCATGTCCCAGGCAAATAGGGATTTATGACTCAGACATAATTCTTCCAAATATGCCTGCTGTTCATAAAAGGCAGAGATATATGACTCAAAAATAACATTGAGACAGGAATAATTTTACACTTCACTTTGCAACATTGACTTTCCTCCAGAACTTATAGCAAAATCTCCACGTTTTATGAATAGGTTTCTGCCAATACTATAGATTTATTGCTACAGCTTCTAAATCAGGTGAATTTCTCAGTCAAACAGAAACGGAATAATTTCAGATAGAGAAGAAGATACATGTAGATCTTTGTTTTCTAAACAACAGTACACTGAGGATAAATTAAATTACATAGACTTATAGAGTCACAGAATAATTTAGGTTGGAAAAGACCTTTAAGGTCATTGAGTCCAACCGTAAACCTAACACTGCCAAGTCCACCACTAAACCATGTCCCTAAACACCACATCTACATCTCTTTTAAATACCTCCAGGGATGGTGACTCAACCACTTCCCTGGGCAGCCTGATCCAATGCTTCACAACCCTTTAGGGAAAGACATTTTTCCTAATACCCAATCTAAACCTCCCCTGGTGCAACTTGAGGTCATTTCCTGTTGTCCTATCACTTGTTACTTGGGAGAAGAGACCGACCCCCACCTCGCTACAACCTCCTTTCAGGCAGTTGTAGAGAGCGATAAGGTCTCCCCTCACCCCCCTTTTCTCCAGGCTGAACAACCCCAGTTCCCTCAGCCGCTCCTCATAAGACTTGTGCTCCAGGCCCCTCACCAGCTTCGTTGCTCTTCTTTGGACATGCTCCAGCACCTCAATGTCTTTCTCATAGTGAGGGGCCCAAACTGAAGTGTGGCCTCACCAGTGCCGAGTACAAGGGAATGATCACTTCCCTGCTCCTGCTGCCCACACTGTATCTGATACAATGTCACATGGCCTGTGTAATGGTCTCATTTGAAATCTCCATTTTGTTGAAACAACTTGCTACTACAATTCAAGTACATTCCTAGGACCTTTCCCTAGCGAGTCTTCCAAATTCCAGCTCTGGTTTTGTTCTCCTGGAGGAGTGTGCATTTTAAGAATGAAATGAAAAAAGTAGATGTAGGGAGAGATACACAGCTGCTGATTTGATCTGCAGTGTAACAAAACATGGATAAATGTTCTTTCACCAAACTGTTGTAATCAGGCCCCAGTACCTGCAATGTGATCCCCGTGGCAGCCCCTGGCCGTTGGAGACCTGGGCAGACTGTGGAGGAGGCGGGGGGCCATCCTGTACCTGCTACATTAGCCCTGGTCTGCTTCTCATGCCCTAGGGCACACACATACGTCCGCACTCATTCACAGGCACTGTTATTATTCTCTCAGTGGATCATTAGTATGTAAAAAAAATAAACCTCTTCTGACGTTCACTTCCATTTAATTCAGCTCACACCTATAGGAGGGGCTTAGCTCCTTTTTAGAAATCACAAGTTTGCAATAGCTTCATCTTCTAATAAAGACCACTGTCTTTTGGTTTCAGATGCCAGAAAAGATGAAGTTCATGGATCTGCTCCTTCCTGAAGAACACTTTTCAGTCCCTCTTTTTAATGAGCACCAACCACCCATGAGGGGTAATCCCTGAGACACAACCACACAACTGTGCCCAGCTGACCTCTTGGCTGTACACTTGATGGATGTAGATAACTGCTATTCTGAGAATTAAAAATATTACTATCTGATAAAATTTGGGGGAAGTTTAATATTATGTCTATAAATCAAGTGTGTTACTCTTTATTTCTCCCTCTCAAACTGCTATTCTCCTTAAAGGATGTCACTTGTCCAGTTAAGAAGCAGAAATACTATGTAACTGATAAACCACAGACCTGAGGAGAAAACAGATAAAGTAATATCCAGAAGGATCTCATGAGGTGGTTTAGGGGCTAAATTTTGGGTTTACATATTTCCGTATTTCCCAGTCAAGCTCTCTGATTGATGTACATTAGTACAGCTCTTAACGCTTAGAGTTAAATGAATACCTGTACTATCAAAAAGCCTATTTAGTGCATTGTGTTATGTAAGGTGTTCTGGAGAAGCTAGTTCAGTGATCTGACACCAAAAATAATCCTCACCTGAGACAGTGTTTTACAGGTCTGTACCTGTTTTAGCCCACAACGAAGGCTAAAAATTGGTGAAAGGGCAGAGATCTGCCCTACAACCCAAGTGAAAAACATGATGACAGAGCTCACCATCACTGTGCTGATTGCCCAAACTGCCACAAGGTCCTCAAGTTGCTCAAACTGCCGTCAGGTGCACAACTCGATGCGAGTGTGAGATACACTCAAAGTGGAAGCCTGATGAAGAGCAATGCCACTGCCGCACCGGTTTCCTTCTGCTGAAATCTTTGCTGGCGTCCGCCAGCATAATTTGTGCCCAGTGCTAATGGCAACGCTCTTTCACAACCTCTTGTGTAATATTTCACACTTGGAGTGGTTGAAAACATATTTATACTTAGAGAACAGTAGAGTTTTAATAACAGTTAATGCGAGGTAAAATTCTACAAAAAGCCACCCGGCTCGCCCTACCGCACGCGGCGGAGGTCAATACGGGCTACGTGATGGGGGAAGAGTGTCGATCCTCACTTTAAAGGTCCATGTCAGCTGCCTGGCTGGTGTTTGGCGGCCCGGCCCCGGGTGAGGGGCAGCCAGGACAGGCCTTGGCGGGGGCCTCCCCCCACATTTGGGAGCTGCCCCAGAGGGACTCTGCCCGCCGCAGAGGGGAGAGGAGGGCCGGCCCGTGGCCCACACTGGCCCCTGACACTCCTGGAGCGATTTTCTTTTCCCTGTAAAGTTTATATCTCATCCGTTACTCAGCTCGAGTTAAAAACATTGTGTTTTTCACAGCAAAGAAACAGTATGTGGTGAATCCTCTGCGAGCCCATTGGGGTGCCGGTATCTCTGCAATTTACTGAGTAGCGCCCATTCAAACCAGTCCTCGGCACGGCCAAAGGTTCGGCAAGCACAGCCAGGCTGGGTATGCCTGTGTGACCTCTCATAATTTTGTAGGTACAAACCTCTCCTGTCTGTCTTCTGAGGCTGCTGGCTGTGACTAGCACAGAGTCCAACATACTTCCGCTAAAAATCAATAATCAAATTTTAAATACCCTCATCCACAATCAGACAAAATAATGTGACACGCTGCTTGAATTTTTCTCTTTGCTAATGTAGTCATGTATTTGTCATCACAGCATTAGTAGTCACAAGGATTCAGTATCAGCTTTCCTCCCAAAATCTCAGGACTGTCTTAAAAGCAATGAAAAAACCCGTGGCTTTGGGGTTCTGCAGATTTCTTTCTTAAAATGAAAAAAACCCCAACAAACCCAAACGAAAACTCAGGATATATTCTAGTTATATTTTCAATTGATCATCTGACATTTCAAGGCCTAAAAGTAATTAAAAAACTAGCAACGTATTTTGCCAGAAAATAGCCCACCTGAAAACCTGAACATTTCTGAGAATCATGATTCCAGGAGGTAGGGTGCAGTTTAAAGAAAATATCAAGAGAGTAACAATATTACCCTGGAAACATATCAATGCTATTTTTTTGCAATTTTTGTAATCCTGTTGTCTAAAATCACCTTTTACAGTCAATAATGGAAGTTACAGAAATCTCCTGGTGAACCACTCATGTGAAGAAGCATAGGAGGACACTCAAATTTTGCATATTTCTACTGAAGTAGCTCAGAGTCCTTACTCTGTTCTTCAAGGAATATCAACTTAAAAATGTTGCCTCACTGCAACAAACTAAGTATCTGCAACTGCACTACACGTTCCAAGTTTATGATGAACTGTAAACATTTATTTAAAACCTCTTCAGGGTCTTGCTTTGTAAGAAACCACAGTAGAGCACTCTGGTCTATAAATTCAGCAAACTCTGAAACTAGCAATTACAGAAGATAAAACGGAGTGCCTTCTTCCATACTATTCAGGCACCCAGTTGCTGAGTGCTTTTTTCCTTCCTACACCCTATTTGTTACTCTTCAAAGCTGCTATCTGCATTCACAGGGCTATATTCATGCCCTACAAATAAAAGTTTAACTGAATCCATTAATTGACATAGTTTAGCAAATAATCAGGTTAGATCAAACAGTCCAAATATTACATGATTTGGCTGTCCTTCTAAACGTTCTTTATTTTTCACTACTTGGTATTTTTTTCTGTAAGTACCCAGGACCCCTGAAACCCTGTGCTGCACTTCCTCCAACCATCTCCACCTCGACAGGAATCTTCCAGTTCTCTCAGTCTATCTGGTGAAGCTACTGTGTAATACTATGAAGTGATACGAACTATTAACCACTCAATTAACCATACAAAGCTATTCAGCCTTCCATCTTCCCTCCAACACTATCTGCTCCATCTGTTTCTCCTTCCACGCTTTTTGTAGGTATTTTTGATGGTGCAAATTGGGATACAGATGATTTTTAAAAATTAGTGAGAGGAGAAGGGAGAGAGAGGAAGATTTCTAGAAAAACCCCATACTGGGTATACAAATGGAAAAAAAGTAGCTTGCATGTTGCCTGCCTGAAAGGCTTTTATCCAACTAATTTTCTCGCTGCAGGGGGAAAGTAAAATTGGCACACGCTTCTCTGGCAAGTTGTTGGAGCCCGAGTGCCCTGACTGTCAGCCCCTCCTCTTCCTCCTCCAGGCTGACTGCCAGCTTGTCTCTGCCTGTTCTGGGGAAGCTGAATACAGCAAACTTGGGGAAAGGGTTGAGACCGAGAGCTCCCATTCACCTTTCGCCTGCCAGTTAAAAAATAAATTTAAAAAATTAGGAGTTTTATTAAAATTAGTAAGAGAAGAAAGTGTCTGGTAGAGGAAAATCCAATTGATTTTAAGGTGTCTGAGGCTCATTAATGACTTCAGAGAAAAAAGGTATGTAGATTTACTTCCTTAGAAAAGGAAATTGCATTTGTTAAGGAAAATAAAAAGATATTTAATGATATTTTGATATGGATTCAAATTAACATGATAAATTAACCAAGTGTATTATCCTGAGTTTACTGCCAAGTCCCGTATATTATATACAGAGAAGTAATAAACGTGAACATTTTGTGACCTGGAAAGGAAAAAAGAACATTTTTTTTTTTTTAACTGTTCCCTAAAGTTATATCTTAATACTTCCTCATTTTGTGCCTATCATGTCAGGGCTGTAACCATTAATTTGTCTGAACTTTTATTTATATTAGTAATTAAGATAGCTATCACACATATGGCTAGCTTTTCCTTTTGCCAATATGACTCCCTAAAGTAACTTCTGGGTGGCTGTTCTGAATGACTTAATGAAATTAAAAAATGTACAAAAAACAAATGGAAACTTTAGTCAATGGTTGCTCACTGACCAGCTTTTGCTTACTGTTTGATTTCCAATCAGTGAGATGTGGAAAAGTTCCCAGAGGCAGAGCAGATCGAATGTGAAGAAATACAGCGTCTGACATGGTGAATGTGGAAAGGTTGGTAGTTTTTCAGTTGAGAAGGGATAAAAGAAAGTGTTGGCAATCAGTGGCTTAAGTCACTGCTGGGATGAATGAAGAAACCAGTCACTTAGCCCTCATAAAATCTGGAAAGTAGCAACTCCACCTAGCTCATCCCAGTGTGCATTCCCCTATTTGATTTTTCAGGTCACGAACAGTTTCCATATATTGGACTTCTGATATTAACTATGCAAATGGATGATGAACGTGAGCACAGGCGCCAGTAAAACATGCAGCATGTTGTGCTTTAAAACGCCTTGTTCCTGCCATTGTCTTCAGGTTGCGAGGCTGCCTTAGTGGGGTGGAATACATGCGTGCTTTGTATTAAGCTTCCTCCAGTTAATGCATGTCGCTATTCAATCTTTGATCCTCCAGACAGAGCTGAGTGGCAGAGATGGCTCAGTGAGATCGCTGCTGCTCTGAGCTCCTTATGATTATTCTTACTTGCTTATCCTGATAGCTCGTATGCAATACTGCTTGGCATGGCACCAGAGTCTGCGTGCGTGCTGACTTAAGGAAACCTTTCCAGGTTCAGCACTGGCTGCATGCGATCCGCTCTGTCCAGTTTTTCCTTCCCATTGAGGTTATGCTGGCACATTGTGGGAACAGCTGTTCAAACTGCTATCTTTCACTCTTTTCCCCTGAGGTTTCTATCAAGTCCATGCCAACATTTATAGACTATGTTGCTTACACCTTCCTTGCTTGATTCCTGAGGTTTGTCCCCTTACTCTGATGCTCCAAATATCTGCTGTACCCTTTTATCATTCATAATAATAACTCTTAAGCAGAATTTCTCTTTTGAAGCTGTCAGCTGAAACTCGCAAATGTCAATATGTTGACAGTCATATATTGAGTACATTATACCAGCAATCTGTTAAAACCTCTTGAGATTTTAACCTATGTGACATTATATGATTTGTGGCCTAGCTTCCCAGGGAACTGATAATGAATCAAGTTACTGTGGCTTACCAAGCATCAGCTGAGCTACCTTTCTGAACATACAGAACACTGTATGTTCTTAGCTTGCAACAAACGTGAAGTAGCATGATTTATCTGAACTCTTTTACTATGGGTTAAGCTATACTACATATGAATTAAGTGTGCAGATATAGGCCCTTAGTTCAGTTAATGCCATGTTTTGACTGCAGGTTTGAACATCTAACAGAGTAAATACTTGCCACCACCTTAGTGAAGGGGAAGGGGAGGGAATATTTGAGCAAGATCTCCCTTGCCCTGAGAAAGCTATCAGCCAACTCTGCTACGTTTCTTGGTGACTACTGGACAGAACTGAGTGTTAGGGGTTTGCCTGTCTCTTTGCTCACCATGTTTCAAAGTCTCTGTAAGCTGACTGAAATTCCCTGGAGGGAGAGGGAGACCTGCCCGTAAAGGAACTGAGCCTTTTGGTCTACACTGGGGAAGCAGGTACAAGGAGGACATTGGGGAAGAGCCACGTCACAGCTCCTGTCAGCCTGCAGCACAACCACAAATGTTGCTGAGTATACTGGAGCTCAGATTTACGGCTCTATCCTGAAGATTATTTTTTCTGCCAGGAATACACAATGAGCGATGAAAGAATACTATTGCTATTCCTTCTGTAAGGATATGTCTTTCTATCTATATATTTTTATTATTGGGGTTCTGTAAGCCATAAATTGTATTATTGCAGAGTACCCAACACTTAAAATACATGTTCATTTATAATATGTAAACAAATCATGATTACATAAAATATACACTAGAATGAGGATTTTAAGCTCTCCTGTCTGGTCACCACAGTCTTGGCTCATATAAGTACTTGCAATTTCATACAGAGTTTGCTCAAGGCCAATGCAGGAAGAATTCCTTCTCCATTCATCTGCTGTCTAGACAGGCATACTTTTAAAGCTGTACAAGCTGTTTCTGGGTTTCCCTGCTAATGAATGTGTCAACTTTGTTGCAAAAGAACTGCAGTGAACTTCAGTGACATTTATTGCAAGTATGACATCATTCCAAACATTTTCTGAAATTTTAATAGAATAATATTTTATTGATCATCTGTAAGATGATCAATAAAACACCAACACCAAAGAGGCAGTTGGGTAAATGTTTAACTTTAAACAAGGTCTAATGTATGAAGAAAAGAACATTACTAAAAGGAGGCAAGATAAAGCTTGCATATTATGTGGCTTTTTTTTTTTTTTAAATGAGTCTTTTGCAGAGTTATGAATTTAGCACCAGCAGGCTCAGGATGTTTCCTTCTAGTATACATATTTCTATAGTAACACTTTGGAACTAACATAATGCATATTCAGGTAATATCCACTGTAAAAAAAAGAAACTATTTTTATCCAAAGATTAAGTAACAACTTAAATATGTGTAAATCTATGTAGGCTTAAGAGAAGCCTTGTAAAAGCAATGAAATCCATTACAAGATTCCAACCCATGCTCATCTGTTAGTACCTACGATAGGCACAGGGTGATAAACACTAGGGCCTTAATGAACTCATATAAAAACGTCAAATCTCAGCAATGTCCAGCAAGGCAAAAAAACCTTGTCTTTATTTTGGTTTATCCAAATTTTTAACTCTAAAAGAAAAAAAAATTAATCATTAGCAGCAGTCCTGAAAACAGGATTTTTATAAAATCAAAATAGTTTTTATAACTAACATATATTAGCTACAGAAATGTTAAGAATTCTCATTTATTTTCTTCACCTATGTTAAAAAGTAATTTGTTTGATCAGTCTCTTATTAACATGCATTTATTTTGTTTGAACTACAAAACAATAATCATGCATTACACCATTTAAGCCCAATATGTAACAACTGCTTTTTTTTATTGAAAGAATTCGTCATTCTTTGTTTCTCTATCAATAAAACTGAAAGCTCTCTAAATTTCCAGAATAAGCACCTCACACATCCAGCTCCCAGTGATAATTAGGTTGTCAATAATGTCCTTCCTTACGTCCATTTGACTGTAAACTGAACCCAATAAATATTGTGGCTTTCATTTAGCTTTAGCAGGCAAGTATTTAAATAGGTATTCAAAGAATTACTTTTGTAATTGTTTTAGGTACCACCAGCTTCTAAGAATAACCACTTTTCTTCTCATGAAATAGAAAAGGAGTCTCCGTAGATGTAGTTAATGCAATGGTAATGATATTTTTTTAGTGCTCAGCTTGACACCGAATAACTTAAGGTAGATTTGAATTAGCAGATATATTTTTGAACAAAATACCATTCTCTGACTCATCATTCATAATAACATACAACCAGGAAATGCATAATTTAGTTACTGTGTTTTAACCCAGTAGGCCACCGAATTTGCCTGTTAAGTCTCATAAATAGACTTTTCACACATTTTTCATACACTGCATGTAGACTTTTTTTTCCATATATGATATTCTATTTGAACTTCTTGTTTGCCAGTGGAGTTATACCTATAGAGAAAGGAAAATTCATAATGGAAATTATTTTGGAGGGAGAAATCTTAAGAGCTTTGTAACATTCTGTGCCTTTGATTAGCATGACTGTTAGCCTTTCCTTTAGATAGGTTAAATGAATTTGTTTATACTTCATATGATTCACTGTTCACTGGGATATCTTCACAAGATCCTCTAGGAATGTGGTCATTTGTTCTAATTTCCTATTTACTCAGACTACTCCTGTCAGAGACATTAAAATTCAGCTTCAGCTCTACATACAGAGATCTCACCACCATCTACAGAGATACCTGTATCAGGGGGCAGCCTGAGAAGGGCTATCCCATAATTAAACTGTGCAGCTGGAGCATGGGTTGAACTTGAGGAGGGAAGCCTAAAATCTTCCCAGGAAAATTACATAACTTCTCTGGGCTTTGCTGCCCCTTCAGTAGAGCTGGCACCAAAAAAAAAAAAAAAAAGAAAAAAAAAAAAAAAAGAGATACATGCATTCAAGGCACTTAAATACAACAGAGTGATGACCAAAGGAAAACCTGTCATATATGTGAGTTGTTCCACTGTAGGTCGCTCTATATGCTTTATCTACCTCAGGCTTCAAAGCATAACAAAAATAACCAGAAGGTTTCTCCTTCAGAACAGGACTGTCACATTTGAGAAGGCTAGTTGTGACTGTAGCAAGTAATATACACTAACCCCCTGACTGCTAGCACTGTAAAGCCTCACAAAGACAAGAGGACAACTCTCACCAGAACTTTTAAACCAGAAATAGCATATACCATATATATACACAAATATTTCTATGAATCCATACAGATCTAAAAAAAATTAAAATATGGTTCAAGCTTCATCTGCTTCCATAATTATTATTGGTATGGAGGTAGATGAAGCTTAAACTGTACTTTTATTTTCATGCACATGGGGGGGGGAGCTGCAGTTTGCCTTTAATTTAAAGGTACAGCACCACCTGCTGTTAGCATATATCAGTATATGGAAGCACTGCTTTCATGTATTCTAGTTCATTTCAGCTCATCTTTCTTGGAAGCTCATACTGTCTACTTGATCTTTCTTGGAAGCTTGTACTGTCTACAGATATCCTGGTAGTATCACTAAGGTTAGGATGACATGTCTAAATTGAGCCAGAATAGGTTTTGCCAAATAAAATTCATTATTTCAATTTGGATAGGACAGAAATGAAGGCAGTGAATGAACTCTTGTTAGTATGTGTATGAGACCTAATTTGATCTTGAGAATGATTAGCAATACTGTAATTTGCCTCATGAAAGCAAAAAACATTTCCAAGTTTAGATAGAATCTCACCAAAAGGAGAATTTTCAACATGTTTTCATAGGGAAAGTAACTGAATGTTTCTAGAGAAGTTTATCTTATATTCCCTTAAAAATAATGTTTGTAAATATTTACTTCTTAAATAATAACTGTGACATCTTACTATAACGCGATGTCTCTCACTTCAAAATTATGCCACTTTATTAAAATTATAATTTCAAATATATTAATTTCTGATGCAAATTATACACATTTCTTAATGCTTCAATACCTATTATGTAATGGGAATGAAATTTCACTGATATACTTTATGTCAGCACTGTTAAAATGTCACACTATTATTTAGGTTGTGAGCTCTACACAACAAGGATTATTGTTTTATTATATGTTTGCTTAGTGATTTCTATAATGGGACCCTGGCCTGGCCTCAGTTTCACACCAGGAAAGAAAAGTAAACCAGATAATAATCAAAAAGCATTCAGCCCTATTAATCAAACTTTCCTAAAACTTCTAAATCCAGTCTACAGATCAGCTTCATAAACCCTGACAAGTAAACCTAAAGAAAACACAACCTTCCCGCCCCCATTAAGTGTACTGGAATATCATTTAACTTTTCAAACCTGCTAGAAAGATGACAATTCGATACACTGATACACCAGAAGCTAGCCAAGTAACATCTCTGAATTAACATCAGATTTTATTATTCTGTATTTTTCAAGTTTCTATCTAAAATTTCAGGTAGGTAAAATTGGTTAATTTTGCCAGGTTCTCACAGAAGAAATTACGCTCCTTTGGTGAAGCACTGATGGAGTACCTGACAACCCAAACTCTTCCAAAGGCTTTTTGCTGAAGTCCTGAAAATTTCCACTTAAGGATGCATTTCTTTTGTTGATTATCAACGTATTTTAGCCATTGCTGATTTAGTACCCTACTGTTTTGCTAGTCACTTAAGATTACTACCACCATCACTATCAGCAAATGGTTGAAAGTACTGTATTCTTAGTGCGTGTGCTCAGTGTGAGAGAGAACTGGCAGGATACAAGCTGACCTGTGCCAACACCGTTATTAATTCTTCAGGTACTGTTAGTAGCTTCAGGCTACAGAAAAATAATTTACTTAGAAAAGCAGTAGGGACTTTTATAAAACCTTACAAGGTGAACAGCCATTTTTAGCTCTAAATATAGACAGACAGTAGTTTCCAGGGAATAAAGCACATAAATCTCAATGTAGTAATTTATTACCTAATGCCTTGTTAGTATATATTTTGTGGAATTATATTTATTACTATGTGTATTTCAAAATCTGCTTGTTAGGAAACTGCTAATTTTTATTGCCTGCTGTGCTAAGCATCCAGATGTCCTCCCTGGAAACTGAGGGCTGCACTAGAGAACTTCCTGGACTTTACAACCAAATAGAATTGTAGAACCTGTGGAGATGTCAGCCACACAATAGTTTAAAGTTTGAACCTTTCCTCATAATTTAGAAATAAGACAGCTGTGAATGGGACATGCACATAAAGTGAAACAACAACTAAGTCAGAATTAATCATAGGGAATCCACGTAGAATTAGGCAAATATTTTTGGCTGAGTAAAATGGGGATAAATATATTATAATAGTATAAAATATTATTGTTTCAGATATTCAGAACAAAATCTTTCAGATTTCAACTCAAAAAGTTTGCTTTTTCAAAGAATTATTGGGTGGGATTTTTCTAGATAACTTCACAATGAAACACAGCATCTTGTTTCATATCGAAAACAACTGATACTTATATTAATCCAAATAACTTTAGATTTCTATAGTTCAGATATTGAACCAAATTATATTATTCATATAGGTCTGGTCAGAACCAGAATTCTCTGGATACAGGTATTCAAAATACCTGTTTCACTAGTGTCACTGTCTTGTATGATTATGATAGTATAATTCAGTGTAAATACACATAATTGATGACAGTCTGAAAGATACAGGCTTGCCAACAAGTTAGACTCTGTGGGAATACGGGCAAGAAACAAATGCAGCTTCAGTGAAGCGCTATATAATCTAAGGTATTTGGAGATTAGTATTGAAAAACAATGCTCTGCTTCTGGTCAACAAGCCAGACCAAAACATGACTTAAGCAGACATGCTGATGGTTAATCAAGATTTTTACCTATATCTGTGTCTAAATACTTAACTACAGCCAGGGACAGTTTTTCTGAGGTGATGAGCAGACTGACAGGGCTGGAGTCATCAGGTCACCAGCAAAATGCATAAAAAGACATATTTTTTTCTAGAGCACATGATGAGGGAACAAACATCTGAGTCTTCACCTTTCCCCAGTCCAGAATCTTCCCCATCTAAACAGCAGCTCCCTCGAGGCCTCAACGTGGCTGCTGCCATAAACTGCATACAAAATCGGATCATTGTCACATTCAAAAGGTGGGTCCAAACAATATTTAATGGATATGAAGAGTTCTGAACCTTTTTCTTTCACTAATTTTGTATGGCTGTGTTTTAATTCAGCTTGGTTTTTTTATGTACATGGTTATAGCAATGTAAGAACAGTAGGTGATAACAAAGAGACCAAACCAGGTCATTTAGGTATAAAACACAATGTAACCTGTAGCACACAGAACTCAGTTGGACGTTGACTTCACAGATGGAAATCTGCTGAAATCTCAGATTCTCAAGAACTTCAGTCTATGTCCTAGCAATATCAGGTACTCAGCACTCGTTTGTCTTAGGGAACAGCTTAGAGAACTGTATTGCATGGTAGCAGTAGATCTAAGAGATAAACGTGATCTTTATGACTAAATAATTTGATGACTAATCACCAATCTTTAATTCAGTATTATATCTATGGACAATCAATGTAGAGATTTGAGGATGAAATTAATGTAGTAGCTGAAGCAGGTATTTGACCTACAAATGAGGTTTGTGTGTATTTAAAATCACGTGCATTTCGGAAATTTAGTGAAGGCTTGTAAGTTAAGAATTTAGACTAGCTTTAATGACCAAAATATAAAATACAAAGCAATCAACCAATCTATTTTTCCTTGATCAAGTAGTATACTGTAGTCCAATAAAAAGGAAATGTTTTAATAATAAGCATCACCTAGCATTACAAAAGGAAAGGAAACATTTTTAGAAGATTTGAAAGTCAGGATAAGTGTTAAAAAATAAGGAAGATTCATTTATATTTTTACGAAGTATGAACTTCAATGTTTTCTTGTTTCCTTGGGTCTACATATAGGTCTATACATAGATAGAGATCAGCATGTGTTACTATTTTTCAAATATCAAAGAGCCATGACATGGACAGAAAAACTAAGGGGCAGGGGGAGTGGAGAAAAACATGTTTTCTAAGGTTTTCAGCTTATTTTCCAAAGAAAAGTATGTTAAAATAAAATTTGGAAGCCCCTCTAAAATTTGGATGGCAAGCCAAAATAAAATTCACCTCCAAACTTCCCAGGAATAATTTTCAGTATTTTGGCTACTGTTTGAAAACAAACAAGAAAAGCAAAAGCACTTTCTGTGTATAAACAAGAAGCTTTTAAAAAGATGCAGGTCAGGATTCAGCCTCCCTAGTTAACTCCCTGTGCTTGTATAATTGGTTCTTTTCCCAGTACTGAGTTGCTAATTAAATCTCAGTAGTAACCAACTCCTTAGCATGGATTCTTAGTATAGATGGTTTCATTTACCAAATTCTCTTTGTGCCTGTTTGCCTGCTGCAACTCTGGAGGTTTCCCCACTTTTGATCTTGTTTTCTTTTTTGTCTTTTATTATCTGATAGAAGAGAAAACACATCTGGATATCCCAACCTTCATACCACATAATGATTCTTAGAACTAGCTCTTTCTCACATAAAAATACTATCTTTTTTCACAGTCACTGTTGTTGTGTTGCACACAAGATTAACCCTGTAACTACCTTTGTGCTAATGACAATTTCAGTTTCTGCATCCCTACCAAAAAAAAAAAAATAAAAAAAAATTGTGCACTAGAGCCACAGTAATTGAGCTTCTGTTGCATTATAAAGTCATCTTCAAACTTTTCTGCCATTACTTCTTCTTCTTTTTAGATTTTTTTTTTCAAATTTGCATCTACAGAATGACAACCATGACTCTGAAATATCAGCTACTTCACAACTAAGGCAATCCTTTCATGAAAATAACCTACAGCATTGGTTTGCAAAGTCCATAAAATAAATGGTGCCAGAGTATTAAAATAGACTCTTCCAGAACTATGAAATCTACTTGTGCATTTTAATGCATGCTAAATATTTGTGAAGAAATCCTTCTGATCCTATGTATTACTGAAAGGCAGAAGTGGGAGGGAGACACCCTGTCTTCTGAAAAAATACACAGAAATGAAAAACTGTAAATTGCAACACAATTTTAAAGTATGTATTTTTAAATTCTCAAGCAATTCACAGGATACACGGTTCTCTGTACAAATTTCAGAAGTATAATCACATCAAGTACGAGAAGAGACAAGAGCATGGAACAAATGTTTATGAGTTATTACATAGGAAGAAATAAAAGAAGCAGAAACCTGATTATGTTGGGTGTATAGTTAAAAATCCTACATATTTTTATGGGTAGCTCTGTTATGTCTAATCAAGTCTTTGTTGGTGTTCTGGAAAGTGCAACTCTAGGTCTTTTTCAAAAGACACATTCTTCCCTCAGCACTTCATACACATATACACCAGACCTGAATAAAGAAAAATCACACTAGGAACGATGCTTTAAAAGCAGGCCCTTCAAAACAGCAAGAGAAATAAGAGATAGTGACTTGTTGGCAAATATATTTTAAAGCATACAACTGGACTGCACGAGTTCACGTTAACTTGTCAAAAATACAATAATTTTTTCTTTCTTAAACTCAGCAATTTTACCAGTCTTCAAACATTAACAACTGCTCACAGAGGAACTGCCTTTTGTTAATCATATTTTCTGCTGGGCAAGCGAACTTCTAAGAACTATCACTCATGGAGGTTGCTTAATGGTTTGATTCACCTTAACTTCTAAGTAAGGATATATACATTGACTAGGAATGTTTCTTTAAGAGTTAAGTTTTACTCTGTTTTTGTTTGGGTTTTTTGCTTTGTTTTGTTTGTGGTTTGGTTTTTTTTAAAATTGATAAGAGAAGAGTGATACAGCTAAGAAATCAAGTAAGCAATTTTTTTCTCTGCTATGGACAAAACAGTCTGTGCTGATGACCTAGTGGTCCTTGGTATACTGATTTTAGGGGGTTTAATCTGGTCCCAAGGAAGGAATCCTTGCTTCTGGGTAAAGCACCTGAGGCATGTTTCCAAGATTTATCTTCTGTCTCTTTCACATGAAAAAGCAGGGGTTCATGAGGGGCTGCCCTAGACTATAAACAAAAGCCCAGTAAAGCGGGGACCATTAGAAGATTCACCGCAGATGTGCACCCCGGGCCCAAGCTAAAACAGTGATAGAGTAACACCTAAAGACTGCTGTAGAACAACGATCAGAATGACAGCGAATACAAACAGCTTGCACCCAGCTTTGCCCAGCGTATTCAGGTTAGTATTTTTGTTTACAACATTTCAGATTTCCAATGTCCTAAAAGAAGAAAGTTATTTTGCAGTTTGCTTTTCATTTTATGTAAATAATATAGTCCTATCTAATAAATACATAATTCACTCCTACATAATAGGTATAGATGAAATACATAAAAGGTCTTTCAAAATTTAACTTTGTGAAAAGATGGTAAATATTAAAGCAATACCATGGACCACAAGAAAAAAACAAGGGAAAAGAACATAGTAGCTACTATACTTAATATGTGATTTTAAAATTTTTTTTTACAAGGATAGAACGCACACAAATTGTGGGAATTAGATTTGCACGCTTGCCACTTACAGATATTTTAATCTCCTGTTCTGCTTTGAATCATGTTTTTTTACTATCTGTAATGAATGAGATTCTTAAAAATGTAGCTCCTACAGCCAAATAATTGTCAGTCAAACAGTAGTTTACCAGTTCTTACAATTGTAAAACAAGTACTTAGGCTAGAAACACAAAATATTAAGGCTTACAAGATTATGTTATATATCTAATCTCATGAGTTTTAGGTCAATTCATATGTTCTGTGGAAACTAACAATTTGTGTTTAGGACTGACAGTGGTGCAATGTTGGAAATGTATCTTATTATCACACCATCCTTGGGTGGTTTGTGGAAAAAAAAAACCTGGTTATTTCAGTGTGATTCCTACCAGACTTCTGTGTTTATCACAACAGTACAAAGTTGATGCAAAGAAAAATCTTGCTTCCTGGTCATTTCAAAAAAGAGATCAAGCCACACGATAACCTCTAATAAATGAGACCTTCAGATTAGAGCTGGTGCTTTATTTTGCCACAGTACTAAGAAATGTAGCGTTTTGATAGTAGTTATTGAGCAAATCCTTCAGAGAAAGAACAGGTTTTCTCTTATGGCTTACCCACAGACAACTTGCTTATCTTTTGACAAGTCTTACTTATGCCTGTATTTCCATCTAAATAAATGTGGATACTTCATTTCTTCCATTCTTTGAAATTCCTTAAAATTTTGAAACACCATCTCTGTGAATAATTCAGCAAGAAGGAACCTAAACTATTGTAGATGAATCTAGATACTACTGTAATGTTGCAATAATATTCCTCTTTTGTAGGCTTCCCTCACACAAATTCCTTCCAAAAAACTTGTATATCGTTTTGTTTAATAACAAATTGCACGTGAACTCACGTAACCATGTTTGATGTAATTTGTTTGTCATTTCTAATTGGTATTTAGGCTGTCTGATGCAGGGTCTGTGTTTTTTCTCTTTTGTTTGGTTGGTAGGGGTTTTTTCACCATATTTGTACATCGCAAATATCTGTAAATGAATAATTCAAAATCTAAACTTGTGCAACCATCTAAATGTTCAAGAAACATGATATGAAATATTTTTTCATGCAAATAAAATGCATTTTACAGAGTTCTGTTTAAAATGCCTTCTTAATATGAACCTTCAGAGAATGTTTAAAAATGTATTTTCAGAGATTTTTCTGTCCTCTGTTGACTCTTAAACAAAGTAAATATTTAATCAAGATACCAGGGGAGAATGCCACCTGGGCAACATAGGCTATTACGTTTCATAAAATGTTAAGTGGCAATATTTAAGTAGGGAAAAGAAAAGCTTTATTTCTGTCATGGGATATTAACACTTTCTATCTTTCTTACATTTGGACAGGTTTCCAGCCTACACTTGCTCTTCAATAACCTGCATATCACTGCAGTAGAAAATCAAGCATCACCGTGACAGTGATTCAGTTTGAATATCTGTGAATTATCAAATGCATTAAAGACCTGTTAATTCTTATCAGTTCAGCCTCAATATCAGCTATCACCCACTAATAAAGCAAATAATAGTAATATGGATTAGATGTCAGCTTGCAAAATTCTAAAGTCAGCAACAGTTTTCTGTATGTGAAATGATTCAATCTTTGGAGTGAACGATTCTTAGTGCTAGGGGAGTTGAGGTGTTTTAGAAAGCAGATACCAACTGATAACATACGGACTCTAAGGAAGTAGTTTCATTGAATCTACTTTTCAAACAAAGAAATTAGGAAAAAAAATCTTTGATGCTCCTGGCAGCCACCAAATATCCTCCCTAAGCTATAAAATGCTTGGGATGGAGTAACACCAAATGGGCTTTCTTCTCTCTTCCAAGTTATTAAAGGAACCTGTGTATACCATCTGAATGTTCGCATGCCTCAAAGTAAGACTCGGAGGAAGCCACAACAAATACTGAGAAAATCTATCCAATACTGATCTTTCCAGTCTCTGAAATAATGAATACTCTTTCTGACCAACGTTAAGGGGTTGTGCTATTGATAAATTTATTCCTTTTTCTTTTGAGACAAGCTGAAGTTCTGAAAAATGTTACAGGCACCTGCCTTGTTCTTCTTCTTGCTATCATCTTTCTATTTCTTTCCAGGACATTGAATCACTGGATTTGTATACTCCAACTTTTTTTGCACTACTAAATTTTCCAAGAATTATAGGTGCTTTGAAAGTGACTGCATACATTATAAAGACATTAATCTATGTAATGAGGCTAAAATTGTGTTGCCATTTAGACCTAAGGTAGACAGATTCTTCCATGTCTTTTATTTATTTATTTAAAACTTAAAATTATTTAATAATATTGTGACATTTAAAATGACATGTTAAAATCAGTATGTAACAGCTGGCAAACTTATTTGTTAAAGATAGTATTCTCACCACTCTTTCAGCAATATTGCAGGACTATCTAGGTATAGAGTCTAAAATCTCACCTATTGTCCTTTTAAAACATATCTAAGAGAAGCAAAAAACTCCTTAAGTTGTTATAAAAAGTTCTGCTCTGAAATTAATTTAAATGTAGGCTTATTTTTCAATCTATTTTAGCTAAAATTATTAATCTAATATGTACCTCATCTAACAACACTAATATCAATGAGTTTTTCCATCAGTTTGCTGTGTTTTCCCCAACATATGTTGGTTATATATGTTACTTACAGCTTATATATTGATTTAACAAAACGGTATCATACAAACATTGAGAGCCAAACAAACATTTTAAATTTGTTTCTTTTAAACAAAGAGAAAACTGAGTCCTTTCATATAGCAATTATGGAGTTATACTGTTAACTTTGGCTCACTTAGCAGGACTGCATTGACGGAACTTGAGGAAAACAAAAACTCATGCACATGAGAAAAAAGTATACAACCACTGGGTGTATCTACTTGATACACAGAAAGACAAAAATCACAGTGAAAAAGAAAAATTCTTAAAAAAAAAAAAAGATGCTGAAGGAAAAAAAAAAGACTCAGAAAGACTGGAGCAGTCATGAAACAGATTACAAGGATCTTTTATGCTCACAAATGAGCAGTCTTTGAAAAATAAGCAAATAGGTAGAGTTTGAGTGGGAAAAAGTTAAAATGTTCATTCAAATGTGAATATTAAAAAAAACCTGAAGCAAGTGCTTCAGGCAACTGTCACACTAGAACTTACCAACCTTACTCATGACACAGTATGCAATACCATGACATTTCTGTCTTCTATTCTATTATTTTTGCAATGAGATAGCATGACACTTGCAACTTGGAGAAATGTCAAACTAAAATTGGGGCAGGGGTAACTGAATGGTACACTTGCAGAGGGAAGAACACTGGGGAACTTTGTGCCCGTGCCCTGAAAATCATTAATTTTTTCTCTAAGAACTTTGATCTTCCATCTTTGTCTCAACTCACTTCTGAATATTTAACTGGAATAATTGAATATGGCAAAATTTAAGAAATCAGGATCACTATTCTAATGTATTAGTGAAAGACAAATTTTCAACTCATTAAAATGCTGATAATCTTCTGACCCTCCTCCAACTGTCTTTTCAACTGCTGCAACAACAAACATAACAGTTCCTGATCTGAGTATAAAAGTAATTCTTCAAAAATTACTCGTTTTCAAAAAAACAAATACCTGTCTACCCTGCCGGAGGTGGGTAGGTCGTAAGAGAAAATGGCTATATAAATTTTCATAGAAAATTATGGGGTTTATATGTCTGCCACAGACTATAATGCTGTTATATCTCTGTCTTTAACTGGAACATTGTATTCAAAGAAAGTATAACTTCTCAGCTTTATTCTTAGTCCAAGTTCTGCCAACATCTAAGATTTAGAGAATTTTATTGTAAGAAATATTCTCCTTCATTTCTTTTGTCACACAGCTTTTTAATTAGATCTCAAGTTAGTAAACATACTTAATCTCTCACTCAGCATTCCTCAGGCTGATAATGGCCATGTTATACTGAGATTAAAATGTCTCAAAAGTTGTTTTGGTTTTTTTTTAAACAGTCTTCAGGCTGGAAACCCTTTGGCAATGCCTTTAGAAACACGGACTGCTTCCTGATACTATTTCTTTTATTTGTTTTGCTTCAGTTTATAAAATATGCAAACTAACTACATTCCCTCAGTACATGAGCAATGAAAACAATACAGTTGTTAATAGCCATTTTTGCATGCTGACACAAAGCCAATTTGCAGGACTTGACTATCAAAAATAGATATTCCAAACAACAGTTAGTTCAAACTCCCCTACTTGCTCAGACACCACACTGCAAAATAATATATGGTGCTTATAAGGAACCCAGAATGGCAGAAGAACCAGGCTCTACCAAACTAAGCAGGAATGAATGGCACACTGAATGATTTCTTACTGAAAAAGTTTTCCCTACTTCTGATTTCCATTGAAAACTGTGTGCTGTTTTTGCATACAAAAACACTACATAGTGATAAGAAAAAAGAGGTTCTCAGATGAATTATGGATGATGACTTTAACTTAAATCTGTCTTTATTATTTTCTTTATTAACTTCTAATAAAAATCTGTAGCAAACATTAATCATTTTTATAACAAAAGCTGCCTTTTATTCTGTTTATAAATCCATTAATTTTAAAACTGTCTAAAGCTTTTAACGATTAGTCACAGCTAGTTGAACAGGAAAAAAACCCAACCACCACCACCCTTCAGTTGTGAATCTTGTGGGTGTTCACTTATCAGTAAACTATCAGGATAGCACACAATCCCCTTTAGAGACCACTACTCCATTGAGCTTGATGCTGCACAAAGAGAGGCTGAAAATGGTCTTCAAAGAAATTTCAAATTGAGTAACTCATGGAATATGATCTTCAAGGAAGGAAAGAAACTACAGGAACCGCTGCGGTAGGCAAAAGCACGTGACAACCATTTAGACTATTAGCAACTTCATCTAGGCACCACATGACAAGAAAAACTTGAGGAGACATTTGAAGGGAAACAATTTAAAAACTGCTCATGTATTTGTAGGTGGGCTGATAGGCAGCAGTAGAAAAAGCCTGGTTGTACCTATCTGAGGAGTGTGATGGAAGCTGTCAGCATAGGCTGGTGGTCTGCAGCCTTATACTTAATACTGAATTACAGATGACAGGAAGGGTGGAAGATGAACTATCTGGCCTCACATTGAAGGTGAGAGGCTTGTACTACTTTATCATTAAAAGAAAGGGAGCCACTGAATGGATGGACAGAGGAAGAGTAACATGATGAAATTTAAATTCTTATAAAATTATATGGTATCAGCACTCAATGTAGACATGAAACAACATGGTATTTGTCTAGGCAAGAGATGAACTTGTAAAAGTGATTGATACATAAGCTAACATCCTGGTATATTAGGCTCAGTCTCATTTTCTCTATAAACAATGAATAACCATCAAATTTCCAAACTTTCTGTTTGGGTCTTCTGGCTGGGATGGAGTTAACTTTCACCACAGCAGCCCTCATAGTGCCATGCTTTGTAGCTAGAAGGGTGTTGATACCCTGCCAATGTTTTGGTACTGCTGAGCAGTGCTCACACAGCATCAGGGTTGCCTGTCCAACCCCTCCTCAGAGGCTGGTAGGCTGGGGCTTGGCAAGAGATTAAGAGGCGACGACTGACCCAAAGTGACCGAAGGGATATTCCATACCATATGATGCCACGCTTAGCAATAAAAGCTAAGAGAGAGGAGGACAGGGCGGCTGGGATGGGGGGGCATTTGTTATAGAGGCATTTGTCTCCCAAAGCAACTGTTACACATACTGGAGCTCTGCTTCCCCAGAAGTCGCTGGACATTTCCTGCTGATGGGAAAACTTTTATTACTCCCATACTTGATTCTTGGATAGAAGAGCTATTTAAGCCTTCATACATGTAACCTTAGGTTGCATGCATTAAGTTATCCAGAAAACATATTTGACAATTTCTTCCTCTCTCTGATACTCTGTCATTCTGGTTGGAGATTGTCTGTGCCTAATACAAGTATGTGATTCTCCTTTATCCTACAGGTGCAATTATATTCAAGGACAGAAATTTAAACAGCTGAAACCGGGTATGGAAAACACCAATTGATGGTACACTGTGTATATTTAAGGAAGTATCAGTAATTTATAGTCTTCACAATTCTTAATAACTTTATTCACACAGAAAACCTGCATAGGTTTTCACATCTCAAGTTTTCAGAAAGTGGAAAGCCAGACTACTGCTCACAAAACTTCAATCAGCGGAAAGGTTACAGAACCAATTATTCTTATATTGCCAGATGCGTTATCTTTTAAAGATAAGAGTAAATTTCTATGAAGGCGCTATAAATCTATCAGCACAACACTTACAAAGGCATTAAAGTTTTTGTCAATAAAGTCCTTAAAATACTGTATATTTGAGAACTCATTAGAAGCGGTACATAATCTGTGTGTAAGGATATAAATATGCAACCCTGCCAGAAAAACTTCAAGTACTGTAGCTACTGTAACTATGAACTTAAGAACTGCAGCAGATTGGGGTAGTCGATCAAGAAGTAAGCAAACAAACAACATCGAATACAATTCTTTCTGAAAATGTGTCTGTGAGGACAAGCGTGTTGACATATGCAAGATGCTTGGATATTGTAATCATGCACATTATGTAAGAGGAAACATATCGAAATTATTTCTTCAAAGGCTATTTGTTGTTTTGAGAGAAGCTGCTTCAAATTCCATTATTTTTTCAGGCTTTATTTTGATTCAAATTAGTCTGACTTGATCTGCTAGTTTTAGGATTTAATGTATAGGATTATCTTCTACTGCCATAGTAGCCATCATGACAGAAAGGAAACTTACCTAATATTTGAAAACAAAGACAATTTTGGAAGTGCACTTTTAATACATTTTATTTAGGAAGTCTAATAGCCTTATATCATTAAAAAAACCAAGGAAACAACTGTTTATAACAAAACGAGTACTTCTGAAGCTTTATGTTTCTTTTAGGAAGTAATATATTTGCATTAACACAACTCATGATTGACAACTGATATGTTGTATTTGGTTCTGAGGCTTGAATTAGAAGAAAAAATTGTTCTGCACTACAGAAATTATGTCAGAGTGGATGACTTGCTTCTTTTTTTTCTTTCTTATGTTGCACAGCTTTATGTCATGTCATAACATATCACAAGCTGTGGCTGACAAATAAGATAAAATACTATGCCCGTACAGCAGCCACAGAGCACCTTAACCCGAGAGCATCAATTGCAATGTAAATGTATAGCAATGACAAGGACGATTACAATGAAAACACCTAGGATGCACCAAATAAGTGACGAGATATTATTTCCTTAGCTACTTTGATAATAATCAAGAAAGTTGGTAAAGATATCTACTATTACATTTTTATGTATTTTAATGGTTTCATATTTCCCTTTGTGATCCAAACACTGGCATCTGCTCCACAGGTTAGACAATTTGGATGTAAAATTCTGTAGTGTTCTCTTTCTCACCTTCTTTTTATATACTGGAGTATTGTATTTAGGCTGGGGTTTGATTTTTTTTCATAGAATCATTGATATGTAAGACTTACATGTTGAAAACTACTTGTGAAGGTCATCGAGACCAGCCTTGTGCTCTAAGCGGGTCCAGTTAGACCAGGTTGTTTAGGGCCTTGTCCTGTTCAGTTTTGAATATCTGCATGATAGAGATCCAACAGCCTCTATGGGCAACCTGTGCCAGTGTCAGACCACACTCAGGGTAAATTTATTTTCTCCTTAATATCTAACCAAACTTTACTAAGCTCCAGCTTGGTTTTGTTGCCTCTTGTCCTACCACTGTGCACCTTCTAGAAGATTCTGGCACTGTTTACTCTGTACCTCCCACCAGCTACCTCTATAGAGCAATAAGGTCTCCCCTCAGCCTTCCTTTCTTCACACTGAACAACTCCTGCCCTTTCTGCCCCTCCTATTGTGCTTCAGCCCTCTTATCACGGCGGTCCTCTCTGACAGTATGTCACTGACTGTCTTGTACTGTGGAGCCCAAAAGCGGACATGGTACTCCAGGCATGGTCTTAGAAATGCCAGAGGGGAAGAATTGCTTCCCTTGACTTTCTAAGTACTTGCTAATACAGCCCAAGATGCAGCTGCATTTCTTCACTGCAAGGGTATACTGCTATTTTCTTTTTTTACTATGCAAACTATGTTGTGGTATACTTATGTTAAAGAAAGCACAACCAAAGAGGTGCCCTCATCCTTAAATCATGTTATCTGTGTAGATGAAACAAGTAATGCTTACAATAGTCTTTAATTCCTATGGGAGTACATTCCTCTCTCAGAGCAGCTCTTCCTCCGACACAAAGGAGTGTTAGTGTAGCTGTTCTACACTGATAATACTCTTATCCCATCTAGTTTCCGACCATTCATACGGCAAGGTAACACCTGCTATAAAAGCACCAGAATGAGGGCAACAACAAATGATGCAGAAGTTTCACAGCTAGTAAGTATTTACAACAGCAGCAAAAAAATTTTGCTCTCTTTAAGATTCTGCCCTGTTACTCCTCACTGTAATGCACTCCTCCCAGCACATCATGTACCCACTTAGTTAAATGGATTGTGCAAAATGGGCATTGGTGACTTATCCAAATGACAGGAAAGCTTTAGGTCAAAGCTCCATGATAGCAGCGTGATGACTGCGTAGATAAAGCCACTGCTGAGATGTCACAATAACAGTGAGCAACTGAGGGAGCCACGAATGACACAGACGTTCTTGGGCTGGGTTTGTGTCACTAGTTTGTGTTGCTATAGGCAAGCAGCTGGTAAATTATTGATCATACGATGATGAATATTGACAAGGATAGGAATGAGAAAGTCTGACCTATGAGTTTCTCTCAGGGTATCACAGAACAGTCTACAGATAAAGATGAGGTAAAGAAAAGCTTATTGCATTGAAAAGGAATCAGAAAATAGTCTTAACACTACTGCTACACTGAGAGTTGCTAAGGGAAGGACCTAGCTGTTGCATATCCGTTTCACCAAATGTCCTTGACGGAAACCAGAAGACAGGATCCAGATACATATTCTAAGATCAACGCTCTGCCAAAGCAAGAAACACTGATTTTTTAACATGTAGGAAGAACATATTAAAAGAGATAGATCTATAAAACCACAATTCTGTGGCTGTTTGCTTACAAACTCTCCTCCCTCACAGTTTCCCCACTGTTGCTTCACCCTCCTACTCTTCTGTTGTGCTCCCTGCCTTACCATCTTCATCTTCCAAGTAGAAGTAAATAAAACCCAGGGTGATAGAATAATTGCAGTATCCGCTGCGACTCTGCTATCTCACTTTACATCTGACTTAGCTACTTAAAGCATAAGGGGGTTTTCTTTCTGTACGTTTTTGGTTGGTTTTTTTGTTATTGTTGTTTTGGTTTTGGTTTTTTGTTAAGGAAGGAACCTCATCTGGAAAAAGAATAACTATCTTCCATTAAATACTTTTAAAATTTCTGGTTTAATTTATTTTGGAAAGGGGAAAAGCTTATATAAAGATTATTAATTTTTTAGTGCTCTGGCTGGAAGTATTATATTTTGTTTGCAATATGGGCTATGTGATACATGGTTTGTGGAATGAATGTGATTAATTACTATAGTTTATGTAGTTTTTTTTCAAGCATGAAAAAGAAATCCTTTTGTTTCATCAACAGTTTTTTTTCTCAGTAAGTGTGAGTGTTCTAAAGTATGCATTTCTAAATAAGCAGAAAGGACAAAGCTGTTGTTATGCTTTTAGCTTTAAAAATAAAATACTGTTTTTGTGACTATTTATGCCCCTAAGTGACAGCTCAGCATCCTCCGATCCATGCACCCTTGCTCCGAAACCTAGTTTCTACTCTGAGGTGACAAGTTCAGTATCTGCAAAGATTACAGAACATCTGTTTAAGTATTCCCCACTGATTCCTCTCAAAATCATATTCTAGGATTTTGCAGTATTCACTTGCATGTAAGACACCTGACAATCAAGATTCTGAGAATAACAGTAGCTAGGAATTATTTTCTATATGCATCTGCAAGATTATTTAGAAATTTTACATCTAGAAAAAGTTCTTTTAAAATAATACTATGTAGCTTAAATTAGAAAAGATATTAAAAAGGAGTGTGCTAAACCAAAACTTCCAAAACGACAACAGAAATTTCTACTAGGTATCCACAACCATTCACAGTATATTTCAACAAGCCAGTTTAAATTTTAAATAATCACAAGTGAGACTGCAAGCTGCATCTCTATTATGCCTGTCAGACGGTCTTCAATGTGATCAAGAGGGCGATTCAAATTTATAGAAGACATTTTTCACAAGATTCTTCAGAAACTGTATCTTATTTCAACTTTCTGACAGTACAAAGGAGAACAAATCTGAATAAAAGAAAACCTTCCTAACTTGGGCGTGGTCTGATTCTGGCAGCCAGTGGCCAGCATACTAATAATTTCCATAGTTAATAAGTTAATTCTCTGAGATTATTTTTACACAACTTTCACAGAAGGATATTGATGTGATCAATAAGTTAGCTATTACTTAATCAGATAATGATCTACTGCATTGCTTCTAGGCAACACGAAGTCAATGTAATGTGAGCGCAATTTTACTAGTTGCTGGAAATGTCTTAATTCAATTGCATGGAAAATTAACAGTTGAAAAACAAGGAAATCTCTTGTAGTCGCACAATCAAGAATTATGTTCCCCCTCCCACCCTGATGAATTTTTAGAGAAAATCCATTGCAATCGCTCTACCTAGCATATTAATCTAATTTGGGGAAGGAAAACGTCATATAGTGATTTCAACTGTTGTCGAATCATTCCAAATTTCAGAAGACAAATGCTATGATTAGCAGATGAAATAAGACAACTCTGGTTTACAAGGATTGACGCTACTCAGTGTGGGAGAAACGAGAAATCAGTGAATGTTGTTGTGTTCCACAAACACATGCGTATGCTGCTGGAGTGCTGGAGAATAACGTTTTAGAATTTGTGATCACTGACCGTTTCACACAAAATATGAGATTGTCTCTGGCATGTGCGGATAAGCAATATCTTATGTGGTCTGTGGGTCAAAGATCATGTATTTTTATCAGTTCTCTGATATTTGCACCAATTCAAAGAGTAAGCCTTGTAAAATAATAATCATCTCTGAGTACTGATGGGTACAAAATTTCAACACTTCTGTTGTTTGCCAAAAAACCCAACTAGCCATGCAATGAATACTAATATCTAAATAGGATGGCCATCATGGTTCCACATAATCTCAGAATTTTTAAGAGAGACATAATGAAAACCACCTAGTAGCTTTGTGTACTAAGGGCTCTTGTTAGTAAGAGCTGGAATCAGTTGCTGTGTCTACAGTAGGCCTATTTCTTCTTTTCTTACAGCCTTTTCATACCATTCCAGGCAAATTTTACATACATTGACGGTGATAGCCAAAGAAGTTCTTATGTAGAGCTATAAATATGCTAGAGTTGATCTTTCTTTAGCTCAACAGACACCTGGCAGAAGGAAAAGTTTCATTTTATAGAAATCCTCTTGACAGTCATATCCTCACACTATACACAGAACCAAACCTTTAGGTTAAAAATTGCCAAATTGTCACTGACAAACCAAAATTCAATGCTTCAGGTTCTTCTCCAGGAACTCTCCCTCACTGGGTGATGTTCAGAACATGACAGCATGACATACTCTAACAAAGTTTCACGCTAGTGAACTGAGATAATTGCAGATGTGGGCATACAGCATACACAATTAAAGGCTTCTGTGACATGCTGTGATATTGTTAAAAAAAAAAGCTGAACAACTCTTAAACTAGCCTAGTACTTCTGAAAATCATGTTCACATTGATCCAACTCAGAAGAGAATTCTGCCTATTATTTCTTTAATTCCTTCTAGTCCTTCTAGACTTCCATGAATGCACGTTAACAATAGAGCACTTGGTCCATAATAAACAAGTTTTTGTATTAGAAATTAGAAGCCAAGAGAGCTGTGAATGTTTCAGATAACTACTAATTTAATCTTTCAAGGTCTCCCAGGAAGAAATTCTGACTAATATCAAGATTAATCTTTTAAATACCTTTTCTGATGCATCATGAATACAACAACCATTCCCAAAGCAGTTCCAGGCGTATACGGTGCTGGAGAGGTAGTGCATATATCACGCCATGCCCCAGAAGCAGCAATAGACTCACACCATAATGTCACTTAGAGTAACAGTATACCTGGCAGCGTTAGCAATGTATGAATGGCAAAACTGAATAATGCTGAATTTCAATACATACTCATTATAAGGCCTTATGTAGTATGGTTTTGTTTCCAAATAAAGTCATAAGAATTGCATCATAGACTCACTTGTAAGGTCAAAATAGTATCATATGCCTTGATATTAAATAGATTATCCTAATATTCCCTCTTTTCTTGAAAAGATGTGGATACATCACCTTCTCTAATATTTAAGGTTCACCTTCATCTGCAGAATATATATATTCTCTGGATCATTGTTCCAATTTACAATATAAGTATTAGCTCACCTATACTTAATCCTGCATGTCATTTTCTAATATTTGGATCCATTTCAGATTATTATAATTTTGTTAAACTTTATACATGCAAGCTGAAACTCTCCATGGTAGATACTTACCTCATCATATTAATACCTCATTTTTTCTTAAAAGTAGCAACAAAAAGAAGCTATTGCCATAATTACAATGAAGAAATGATACTCACACTTTTTTTTTTGTTATTGTTTGGCTTTTTCACAATTGCTTCGTCGAAGCTCTAGTAGTTTGAAATTCAGCACACAGTTGTCACATTGTCATGGATGTACCCTTTGCCATTCCTCTGGAAAACAGTACGCAAAGCAGAGTGGTTTTGCGGTAGACCCTTGCTAAGGCTCTGCCTCTGCAGACTGCCTACACAGAGCTTGTTTTGCTCACCTAGCTTCTCTGCATATACCACAGAAGAGAGAGGTTTCAGAAATTGCTGCTCTGGCAGCCGACAGCCTTGGTAGCGCCAGCCAGCAGGCAAGTACTAGAAAAGTGCGTGTCGTTATCGCATGGCAGCACCAGCCAAAGCTGAGCCCCTCACGGTCCCTCCCTCTCTCCGGGGCTCTGCTGGCCGCTCTTGCCTTGCTTCTCACATCAGCCCGGGTGCAGCACAGCCAGCCAGAAGCTTTTTAGCAGTATTTGTTTTCAGCAAACCCGCAAATATCTGTGCCAGCGCCAGCACGAGTAGAAACTATGTGAACATGCATTCAGACACAGTGGGGAAGCAAGGAGGGTGCTGGCTTGGAGATGTCATGGGACTGCACTCTCTCTTCCCGTGTTTCTTCTGCTTCTGCCTCTTGAAAACCAACCAGACCAGGATGAAAGGGGGAAGCAAAAATGAACATAAGATGCAGTGGAAACAGACTACAGTTAATAGTACTCCTAAACACAAAAAGATCTGACTCTAAACTAGAAATTGTGATCTGTGAGCATCAGCGTTCCCCACCTAAGCCAGTAGCTATCTCATAAATCTCTCACAGTTCTTACATCGGTCTAAGTTTTCAAACGCATAACATTTGAAATTGCGTGACAGGACTTGAAATTTGAAATGCGTAACAGGATCACAAAATTTTAGAAGACTGGAATTAAAATCGCCTGTCCAATTCTTATGGGCATTTTTCTTAGGATTCAATAGTCAGTTCTCTGCAGATTTTTCACATCTCCATACACAGAATGGCCACCTTCAAGGAACTGAAGTGACTGCAGTGATTGCAGGTTGAGATATTTATTTACAGTGGGAAGATGCTGAAAAAACCTCCCACAAAACAGAGAAAATGCATTACAGGTGTGGGCAGCTGCACTTCATCCTGGAGAAGTAGGTGCTGTCTTTTCTTTCAAAATTTCTGTGCAATAGTAAACAACCTTTTTTCCCAGTAATACTTTACATAACTGGCCACATTTTGATGATGTATTTCTTTAAATAACCAAAATACAGAATTTAATGACAGAGCTCAGTGAGTACCCATGGCTATCACTAAAGTGGCTCAAAGTTATTAAATGCTATTCAAAATGGTATTACCTGGAAAAAACCAAGCTTTTGTCATTTCAGGTTAAGATTCAAAATCAGTGGATGTTTTGAATGATTTTTACCTTGTCTTGTGCCACTTCTCCATCTGTCAATGGAGATAATATTTCTTACCTCTCCTGGAGAAGAATTTTCAAGATAAATAAAGGTTTGTGAAGAAAAGCCCACCTGTTATTCCATAGGCAGTTCAATATAGAGATGGTATAAAGTAAAATATGGCATGGCAGTAGAGGATGAATGATGATGTAATATTAAATTGAGTTCCAACTACCTCTTAGAACATTGTTCTTTCTACTGAGTCACAATTCCTGTAGGAAAAAATGGTACGCTAGATCACTCTGCACATGCATTCCTACGATAAAAGCCAGATTACCCGAAACAATTTCTGATCTGCTAAAACATCTGAATATTTGAATTATGTATGCTAATACTTGATAATTTATGTATGTATGAGCTTGTTAGAATTAAATGAAACACATACTTCTCCGTGTTGGATGTTTTTTGTTTTTCTCCTTCCAGATATAATTCATTTCTCTTCCCAACAACTTTCATTGCTCTTTCCTGAACTGAATCCATTTACGAATAGCATTCTGGTAAGATACTGTAAAAAAATTAAGGCAACAACCCAGTTGCAATAAAAGTTCTGAGGTTAAAAAAGATTCTATTGCTTCTCTAATTCATAGCATTGGTGAAAGCAGTTAAAAATCACCATTGCCTTTTTCGGTACAGTATTTCCACATGTTGAATCAATGTCTATACTTCTAACTCCTAATTTTCTTTCCATGTTTTTAATCTGGTACAGAACTGGCTTGTGATTTTACAGGTGAGATACGTTATCAAGTATACATCTTAGTATGCTCCAAAACCACAGTAGTTAATCAATAGTTTAAAATTCTGCTTGCATTTTCAACAAGATTCATGAGTTTGAAAAAAAGAAGAGTTAGATCTTGTCTGTCCCATCTGCCTGAAAACAAACCTTGTTGTGAGAATGGAAACAGCAGCAGAAATTTGGGTTCTTTGCTGCTTAAAAAATACCTGGTATTGGATGGGCTCATAGCTACCTGCAGCTGGAAAAAGGGGCAGATATTTTAATTCTGGAGCAATTCTTTGTATTTTCTACTTTTATTCATGCAAGAAGGAAAAGTCAGCAGCTCAATGTTCAGTAACAGAGCAATGAAAAGGATGTTAGTTTCTCATCTCAAAACCAGCAGTCACTAAACAGTCACTAATTCTATGTTCTCTATGTATATGTTGGTCTTAGAAAACAAATAAACCATCAATCTTTAGCTCTTATCTAGAGAAGATTTAACATGTCCATAATTTTTAGCGTGTGCATACTGTAACTGCATTCAATCTGAGTGCTCAACACATGTCTCCAAAAGCATCTGCAGGAACAGATGCTTACATAATTTTACAGAGTTCCTGCATGCAAAACACTATATAAATTGTGTGAATTTCTTCAGGGAATCTGCTGAGAACATTAGCCAAGTTAACATAGCTATATGATTTGCAAATGTCAAAAAAGCTTTAAAAATGAACCTTCCTTTGCATTTTCTGTATTTGTGTAGACCATATATATATAGGGGTATGTGTTCATATACACACAATCATAGACTCACACTTACAAAAGAATGAAAAAAATCAGAATTATTTTTATATCCATATATTGGTTACAGTTTTCTCAGAGAAGTATAGGGAGGAAATACTGCATTTAGAAAATACAATGAAACCAGTAAGTGTTATCACTTTCACTGATATCAGATAAAAAGAAATTGTCTGGTTTGTGCTGGGCTTCAGGAGAACAAACTAATAAATATGCATGTGTAAGCAGAACTGTTTATGCTACCAGCAACTGCAGTAGACCTTCAGAAAGGTTTCATTTTAAAGTTCCTTGTTTTGATCTACTTTTATTTTCCCCAAATATTCACTTTTGCAGTAAAAAACAGTACAGGTCATTCCTGAAACAATATTTTAAAGTTTAAAGCCAAAGATTTTAATAACATCATCCCTTTCCCTTATCTATGGAACAGTTCTAACCATCCTCCTTCCTGGAACACTGAGAATATTCCAAAGTTTCTCACTTTAAATTTCCTTCAAATGTAGTGTGTAAATTGCTCCTACTATAGGATTGCAGCATTGAATTATCTAATAAAAATGTTATTAGTGGCTCAATAAGAAAGCCAAATACAGTAATTGACCTGCTAATCCAGTGAAAATGGGAGAACCTCTGAAGGCAAAAAATAACAAAGTCTAATTTTTTTTCTTCTCTCACTTCAACTGCAACAGGATTAGAAGAAAATCAGGCTGAAAGAACAATGTCAGGCTTGCAGAATTAGAGCTGGATTTACACCTTCCTTTGTGGAATCATGTGCGGCTGGCTGTCCAGAAAGAGCTTAAAATGTCAGCGTATCAGAGCAGTGACACATAATACTGGTTCAAGCGTAAATGATAGTTCAAGACACAAGAAGGCAGCAAGTCTGTTCTAAACTAGGGGATAATTAGGAAATGATTCATTTCCTTGAGTCATTACCAGCTGCGGCGTATCTCCCGCTGCCCTGCATAAGCCAGGGCGAGAGTTTCCCGAGGAGCTCTCCTCCAGGCGGGGTGGCACGAGGCACGGGGCGGCCAGCTCTGACCCGCTGCCACCACCACGGTGCTGCCACGCATCACCACGCTGCCACGCATCACCACGCTGCCACGCATCACCACGCTGCCAGGCTCGGCCCCACGCATGCGGTCCCGGACCTGCTGGCAGCAGAGCATGTATCTGGCAGCAATCCTGCCCGTTCAGCATCCCTCGGGTCCAAAGGGGGTTGAAAACCAAAAACTTCCCCCACAAAACCAAAAAAAGAAGTATGTGGGAAAAAAGTTTTCACCTGTTAAAAACATTTCTTTTGATCTACGCAATGGAATATTGAAACAAAGTTTAAATAAAGACAGAGTGAGGCTTTTGAGGGAACAATGTCACAGGACTGGCTGGCTGGCTGCCAGCTTTATTAACCTAAGCCTTTAAAAATTCTCTCTTTTCTCACTATGATTTGATTCAATCTTTAAACAACGTGCAACTGCCTGCCTAAAATCAACAACAACAAAAAGATTAACGGTAAAGATGGCTTTTGTGAGGAGTATGAAAGGTGAAAGCACATTTAAAATAAAAGAAAGAAGTAAATTGGAGGGTTAAGAGGTCAATCAATTTTACTAAAGATCTGGAACTAAAATCCAAGACATACAGAAAGCTGAGGCTGAAAGATGAAGGAATATGCTTGTTTGAAACAATAAATAACATCCAAATTATCACTAAAAATCTATTTAAGCTTAAAATTATTTTCCCATGATTTAACTGCATTTACTTGACTGTACAAAATTTGTCTTGATCTATGATATCGATCGCCTGTTTCTGGAAATGCTAACCATCTCTTCTGAGGAAGATAAAACTCCTAAGTAATGTCCTGTAATTCCTATTAGATGCTAAGCTGTTGAAAGTGCAGCAGTAAGGAAGCTAACTTTGGATACAAAGTTTATGGTCAAGTCACTCTTATTCTTTCCAAGATGGATTTTTCCCTCCAGAAGAGTTGCACTGCCACACAATCATCATATTCTAGGGACAGTTCTGTGCGTAGCTCAGGGCTGCACGTTCTGTTCTCAGAAAGCTTCAAGTCTGGTTTTAAGTAAAAGGCAAGGAATAAATCTGAAATGCGTTATTTTTATATTCCAGTCAGCCATTCGTATGTTTGAACTTCTCCATACAGCTCTTGTGTATTAACATACATTGGCACAACATCACCAATTAATCTCAGGTAGAAATAACTTAGAGGGTTTACACATTTCTACGCATATTTCAGAGCACAGTAACTGTTATGTAGCTATTGATAAATGAATTACCTATCCCTATACCGGAAAGGAGTTTGGAGGCTGTGTGCCTTTGTTATTAATAGCTGAAGAAAAAGCTATGGTTATTTTGCTTATTTTTAAAGAAATGAGTTGTCTCTGATTCCACCTCTTCTCATATGAGTTGTCAAAAGTAAACTTGCAACCTGCTTATGTAAACAAATAGGTAACAGTTTATTTACCACAGCGAACAGTCAACTGAATGTGAAATATTGGCTTCTCTCATTGTCCCATACCCTTCATTATCCTCCAAGCAACACTGTTTCCCTTACAAAACAGGAAACAATTAGTTTACAGAAGTTTACCTTTGAACGATGTTTATAGTTTGTTGGTAGATATAGAAGATGGACTGAAAAGCTGGTCTTGTATAGTAGTTTGGCAGCAAGACCTTGGAAACTGAAAAGAAACCTGCTTGCTTTCCACACAGCAAATAGGCTTATTTGCAAACTGTGTTTACACAGAATAACCCACTGACAGCTTTAATATTTTTTTTTTTTTTTTTATGGCTATAGCCTATTCAAAACAGTATTTTACAATTCAGCCAACATAATAAACGCATTTTTTTAAGAATCCCCAAATACTTTAAAAGGCAGGATACTTTATGATTAGGGTGAATCCTACTTAAATGTTTTAGAATTTACAACTGAGACAGGAGAAAAAGTAGAACAAGATACAGTATTTAGAGCAATTTTTGATTCCAAAGCTTCTAAATCAGTGGCAGCATAAGCCAATTTTAATGGGCTATGACTGCCACAGAAGGTCAGTTTCTGGCCTGTACAGAACTAATAGGTGGCCCAGCTTTTCGAGATCAGGTGTACAGATCACAGTAACAGTTGTATTTCTTCTCATATGAAAAGAACAGAACTAAATAATATGATAAATATGAAATATGTAATAAATATATAAAACATCTTCTGAAAAAGGTTTCTGAACAAAAGGCTTGTCTGTGCATACGAAAACATATGGCTAAGCTACCTCTACAAGTATGCATAAGGTGTGCTGCATCCTATGAGTACAAGCCAAGCAGACCAGAGAGGACTGCAGGGCATAGTACTGTAATCCCCCTTGGGGGAGGTGGGGGGTGTCACTTTTGCCTGGGGAAATTTTGCCATGTGTGAAGAGATTCTGAGAGAACAGTAAACACCACCTAAGGCGTAAAAAGCAATCATTTGTTGGCTAATTCACATAAAAAGATAACTAGGATTAATGAGTTAGGCTAAGTACTACTATGGTGGCCTCCACTAATGATGTCCTGCAAGTCTTTGCTGACTTCCTTTTATTTATTTATTTTCAACTTTTCTTATTTCACATATCTTTAGCCCATGTGTTGACTCACACCTCAATGAGATTCTCATGAGTTTCTGAGCTTAACCAAATGACCCTGCTGTACCAGGTGCCGAGGGTTACAGGGCTGTACTCCTCTGGTGTGCAGCAACTACACCAGCATTACATGACATACAGATGAGTCCCCATCCTGGTGCCGCAGCGCATCTCCTTAGCAGAATACATCACACTACACTCATCACTCCATACGCAGAATGATGAGAAATGGTATAGAAGTAACATAATATGCACTTACAAATTTTTCAGTTAACATTTTAAAATGTATTCTGTCAGTTCAGGACACATCACCAGGCACAGCGGTTGCTTTGTCAGTCTCCTAGTTAGTGCTACAGCTAGTGGGGGAGCTGGAAGTGGATCCCATCTGTGAGATGAAAGGAGGAATTAAGACAGTTCTATTGTGCTCTTTCTAAAAGAGCACAAATATTGAAAGGCTTCTGATGGCAACCTTGTCTTTACTGATACGTGAGCTCCAAGAAAGTGAGCTTGTGCTCTGTAGCAAGAACAAGGCAGCTTTAGGGAGACTCCACTCGTGTATATTTTATATCTTCTAAACGATAACTGCCATCTCAGGTGCAGACTACTGCCCAGTCCCACCAGTGCGTATTGTCTCTCTGATCAGCAGCTGCCGAGCAACAGAAAGGAGATGTCTGTTGGAGATGATCCAGGCTGCTTCACTAATAACATCCAGCGAGAGATGGGTCATCACATACATATCTTTTGTCTCCTCTATGCGTGGTAGGCCTGGGGGTATCGCTTCGTACAGGTTATACCCATCTTAGAGCAACTTAACTAGCATCATCCTGAAAAGTTACATTCCTCAACTTGAAACAGTGAGAATGTCTCTTCCATTAGGAACATGATTAATGTAAGCAGCTGGAGCAGAGGTCACAGCAGAAGGAGCAGAAAAGCGTGGTATGTTGTCACAACTATCATGACTGGTAACAAATTACTGGTGGCACCTAGGGCTCAGCTCAATTTTAATGCATAGTGTGTGCACAAACTAGAAAAATGTTGTATATGTTACACATGCTAGAAAGGGTTATGGGAAAGTAAGTACAAAGGTGCCTAAGATGTATTCCTCACCTGGAGTTGTCCCACCAGTGCTAGTCAGCATGCATTCAGCCAGTCTGCTTTAGAAACAGCCAGCTCTGGATGTTAGCTGCAAAGGGCCAATTGGCCAGGGGGACATAAAACTTTCATAAGACAGGATCACCAGAGCAACAGCATAATTTAATTGCCTTTTATAACATTTGGAAAAGACAAAGTCCTTCCAAAGAGAATTTTAAGAAGGAAACCACGTCATTGGACTGCTAGAGGTAGTAAATTAGAAACACCTTCCTTTGGCACATAGGGCTAGTTTAATACCTTATGTCATACATCCAAAATGATGTTCAATTATAAGAAAGTCCTCACACTTCAAGACTATTCTCATCTCTAATTCCATTATGGAAAAGCCTTTTACGTGTCTTAGTCATCTGTAGGAAACTACCTCTGCTGTTCCTTACTGCTGGCAATGCAAAAGACTTTGTGTTGTTCCCTTTGTTAAAGAATGGAAATACGGTGCTTATCATCCAAGCAGTTTTGAAACACCTGCCATGTAAGGTGGCCTCTAGCTTACAAAGGCTTTTTTTGTCCGGTACCATGCTCCCACCCCGAGCAGAGGTTCGCAAGCTATGGCCCATTAGTGCTTACTAACGAACACACATCTTCTGGCACAAGAAGCAACGGTACAATCTAAGACACTGGGTTCATAGCTTTGGGGTGTTTTTTGTTTGGTCTTCAGTGCCAGATCAGGTCTGATGTAACTACCGTTTTTTCTGACAAAAATCTGAGTCTAAAATCACATTATGCCACATTGTCATATTTTGATATAGCAACTGCATATCAGTGTTTCACTTCATGGTGCTTCATATCATCTGAAAATAGTCTAGTTATAGACACCTATCCTGAGAATACTAAGGACACAAGATTTGTGAATATGTATCAAGTCAGTCAGGCTTTAACCTCATCTATGACCTTATGCATTACAGATCATGAAATTTTTCACTTATATGTACAGATGTGAAATAATTTTATTCTAATTAAAAGCAAGAAATGTAAGGAATTTCAGGTAATAAAAACCAGTATGAAATATTCAGCCATAGCACAAAAGAATGCCCATATAGAAAATACCCCATCTTGATCATTAAATAAATGGAAAACTATACAAAAGGGAATAGATAATGCAAAAGTACATAAGCCAAAATGTCACCATTAGTGTTTCACCAAATATCACTAACTATATCTTTAATGTTAGCTTTCAATACTGTCTGTCAAAAGGATAGTTTATTCTTTTTCACTCACACAGTCACCTGCCAATACACTACAGTTTCCTGAGCTATGACAAGTCATTTGTCACTCCACAGGGCAAAATGTTATTTGAAATAAATGACAATACTCAGATAAATTTGAAAAAAATAATTTTCCCATTCTGGAAATGGAAAGCTGTTCAGTCTTAAAAAAAGGTTCTTCATAATTTTCCAATACAGAACAGAAAAAAAACACCAAACCTCTAAAAGCAGCCTTCCAATAAACACACAAAATCAATTAGCAAATTGCTTCTTGGGAAGATGCATGAGTCTATAGTACCCCAACAGGCCTTGGTCACCCTGGCTACATAGCCTCTCTTGAACAAACACGCACATACACATACACACCCCTGTCCAAATGCAATGCCTGTGAACACAGTTTCCTACCAAAGTAGGTGTGGAGGTAAACCAAAACCACAAGCAAAACAGCGGAGGTTGCTGCAGCATGCACCTTTCTAGTTGGTGAGCAGCCAGAATGTATCCCATACAATGCATACGGAGATATACTAATCAGGTAATGAGGGACTGCTGGCTCTCTGTCCCTCTTTTGTGATGTCTGAGGAGATTTCATCATACACCAGTTCTCATTCAAAAAGGTGTTGACTGAAAGGTGTATCCATTTACAATTACATCCCTTAAATAGGACACAGACCCTACAGGAAAAGCAGTGCTATGTGCAATTCCCTTAACTCTTCCCCCTCATGAGCAAAGCAAAAAACAAGTATCACATACACTCTAAAAAACTCTTTACTTTAAACTGAAATATTTCAAGGCTTTGTTCAATTGTTTTTGGCAATTTTAATTAATGTTTTTCTTAATTCTTCTTTAATTAATGTCTTGATCTCTGTGTTTTGAAGGTTCAACAGCAGAGACTTACAGATGAAGTTTTCCAAAAGGGAAACTCCATTAAGGACTACCCAGTTGCAAAATGGCTGCTACCTCACACTCTTCCCTATGTGACTGACTCCTGGCAGTGTAAGATGCCTGAGTAGCGCCTAGCTTTTTTTCCACAGGGGAAATAACAAGAGGCAGAGGATTTTTTTGGAAGGTGTCAGTTTATTTCAGTGCTATTGAGAACAAAGAGATGCAGCAGTCATTTTGGAAGGAAACTGTTGCATGTTTCTTGGAACAGAAACTTCATGTAATTTCTCTAAAGACAGATAAATTAAGTTGCAAACGTCTAGAAGCCTAATACAACCGTATAAATAAAAATATTTATTTTCAGTAATTCTCCATCGCACCGAACTCGGCTGAATACTTTTTTTTTTTCCACCCAGATAGTCTAACACTTAGAAATACTGCCAAGTACGCATGCATGCAATTTGTGCATAACACAGTGTGCATAAAGAAATAGGGTTTGGCTACTTCACTCCCACATTATATCATTTTGGCACCTGATTCCTATAGTAGTTTGGCACCTTGAAGTTCCAGAAGAGTTATTTCACGTGTCCAGGCCAACATTGACTCCCCCCCTGCACACCAGTGCACCTCTGCAGCCATTAAAGACCTTTAGCCCTTCCCAGTCCTTGGGAAGGTGACTTCAAAACTTGTTTTCTTCTTTATTTCTCAGGACTGCTGTTAGAGTATTAAATAAGAACAGATGAGCTAGAGGAAAAGGACAGAGATAGCAACATATATGATAACAATAATGAAAAGGAATACGCAGTGTCTTTGTGAGGGATGATGTGGTTGTGGAAGAAAAATGAGGGACTGACAGGAAAGAGGTAGAAAGAGATTGGAGAATGTACTTCAGCTACTTTAATGCTATTCTGGCAAAACAAAATAGCTGTGAATGCAGTTTAGCTGATGACTATAATCTACTCAACCTGTGCTATTTGGTCAACAAAGTTGATGCTGGATCTGCCATAAAGTTGACACACAAGTTAATCATTTAGGATTAGGATTTAGTGAATTAGGTTTCCGCTGCCTTCAAGTAAGCTGCACTGTGGCTCAGTAAGTCTTGTGGTTTGAGGAGGACAGAATGTCAGGAATTGCTCAACACCTGAACAACAATTAAACACAGGTATTTCTATAAGCACGTCTTGCCCATGATATCACTTACTTTTCCTTTACAGGCACCTCCATAGTTACTTTTCTAGGGAGAGACTTTTTCAAAATCCAAAATCACCTCCATATGCATTTCTCAAGAATGGTGGAATACATTTCAGGAAAAAAAACCCAACAAAACCAAACCCAAACTATTTTCTGTATTCCAATAGCATCTAAAAGCTCCCACATAGACTAGAGTAACAGCTTAAGCATTGTACAACCATACAACAAAAGGCAACTGGTAAAATAAAAAAAGTTTTAATTTAAACAAACAAGACAGATTGAAGAAAGATGGTATTATGCCCATTTTGCAAAGTGAACTGCGCCACCAGCAGGTTGGCTTACCTAGGTTACACAGTGGTTTGTGACATTAGGGAACACAGGAGTGGAACAGAAATCAAAATTTTCTGATTCCTGGTATACTGTCTTAACCAAAAACCAAGGTTGCTTCCACCCAAACCCAAATTTTTGGTTTCTTTACGTAAAAGAATTTAGTACTCAAGGCTATATCTTTATTGCATAAAGTATAAAAACATAAATCATAAATTTCATGTATTATAAATACTTTTTCACTGCTTATGCCCTTTAACATCCTACTTCCATAATGATTAGCTTTCATTAATTTTAACACATGCAAATATAATCACAGGAAATGCATAACATTGGAAGAAAAAGTATAGAAACAAATTTCATATTACTAATTATTTATTCATAGATTCTCTTGGAATCAGAACATATGTTTTAATTAAGAATAACTATGAAATGAACTGTAATTTTAATAAATGTTTCTAGTGATAAAAACTAAGCTGTATTTATCCATCCAGCCTCACTATATATTTCTCAAATTCTTCATATATAGACTTTTCTGCTATGTGGTCATTCTCTTCCAGGAAAAGGTCTTAGAAGGAAAAAAAAAAAAAAAAAAAATTCTTACAAGAAAGGATTTCTTTTGCTCAGTAATGGATTTCCTCTGGTCATTGCTTTTTCACTAACCCTGTGATTGTTTGCTTTATCACACATTCATTTCCACAGCCAATAAATATTCAGTTATCTTTTTCTTAAGAAAACAAACACCACTAATACTGCCCATTAGTCTATACATATGTTAAGAGGAATATCTGTTTAATTCAATCATGATTTTCCTTTTATTGAGAAGAAACTTTGTCAAAGACTTTTACAGAGGAATCTAAATAGAGTTTTCAGTGCTTTGTTGTTTGATTTAGTTCACAAGGATCATACTGGCAGTGGGCAGGTCAGACATTTTGGCAGCTCCTGTTGCAAAGGTGTTTCCTTTAACATTAATCTCTTGGGGGTTTGTCTGCTTGAATTTATTTCTTTGTGGGATGGGGATTCCTGTCATACTTAATAATCCTTATGATTGCTTCATATATGATTTCTCTGCAGAATTACTGAGTGACCTTTATGTTTCATTTGAAGTGCTGCAATAAAACACAAAATGACAAAAAAGCTAACTAAAATTTTCCTCACTGACACAAAGCCAACAAAATTTTCATTTACCAATGGAAGATTAGAACTTCAAATGGAGGTGTTGCACACAAATGAAACCCGAAATGGTTGTTGATGCATGGACTTCACTTGTTCTCTCTTCCTTTGGTTGGGAAAAGATCTATATCTTGTCAAGAAAGTTGGGTCACAGAACTATGTAAAGAAAGTGCCAAAAACATTCAACACCCATGGTGTGACTTATTAAGTACTACAGTACAGGAATTGCTAAGACAAACAGTGCATTACTAGAAACTGCAGGGCTACACAAGAGATCTAAAATTCCTGCAACTGCCAACAATTACTGTTTATTTTACTGTTAAAACAACTATAAGTTCTGTTCATGGAAAATAGTCCATTTAAACACTTTTCAGACTGGCAGTGGAGAAATGATATTTTGTAGGACAGGTTGTCCATTTTGATGGCTTTTAAAATAATTTCTCTACAATAAAAGTTCCTCAACTATGGATTACTGTCTGGTTATTATTCTGTTTGCCAGGATTTTAAAAGTGCTTTGATCATGTTCTATCTTTCATCCTTCTATTAAATCAGTGCATTAATGCTATCAGCTTCAGCCGCTTAAAGTTTCTTAAACATGGGGGTTTCTGATCACCTCTGCTACCAAGAATTTGATTCACCTGATGACAAATTCGCCTTTGCAGGATTATTGCACATTTCTTGCCATTTTAGGGCAACATAGCCCTATTTAACAATGCTGGTTGTGCCTGGCTGCAAATTTATTATCTGGGCAATGGGGAAAGAGGGCCTACAGTACTTAAAAGACAACACACTGTTTTACTCAGGTAGGAAAATTGTATATGAGATATGCTAGATCTTGTATTATGAAAGAAGATGTTAATTTTCCTAATGGACCAACCCAGCTACCTACTACATTTGATGGAGTATGTCATTCCATCTCCTTCCCAGTTTAATTGCCATGGCTAATGGTGTTGGGTCCATTAGTTTCATAACTCCCTAGCTGCTGCATTCCACCCCCCTCTCCAGTGGAAGTGCCTATGAGAGATGACATCTGGAAGGCACCTCAATAATTAGGAGGGATTCACCTTTTCCTTCCTTTGTCACCTCTGCAGCTCCCTTCCGTAGCTGTCTATTCACTGCAGGAGGATGCTATCCACTTCCTGCATCTGGATTTCATCCCATGGCTTCCTGGAGATGATGGACACAGGGCATTTTTCATTCTCCTTCACAGACGATTCTTGTAATAATTTAGGACTGGACACTTAAAATTGGCTGAGTACTTAGTCCTCCAGTATTCTTACTTTGTTTCCAGACAATTTGCTGTTATGCTCAACTAGAGATAGAAACATAGGCACATTGCAAGACATTCTCAATGATTCTTCAGTACTGCAGAAAGTCTGGATAAGCCCCACCACTCAATTTTACTTTCCCCATTATGTTCTATTAGGATCTGACTAATTGTTTTCTGCCTGGTCCAAAGACATATGCTGTGAAAAGTGGCTTTCCATCTGCTTCCTAATTATTTTCATATCAGACATCTAGGTTCAGGAGAGCATTTAAAAGACCGCTAATAAGGTCCTGAATGATTTCTCGTCACAGATACCAGAGCTTTTCATAGGTATCAAAATCTGTTCTATTGAGTCATTAAATTCCTAAATCTGGGTTTTAAATGTCAGCTGGAGATAGAAAATTTTTGCCTTAATGACCTAATAGTAACCTCTCATACTAGTTTTTATATGTGTATAAATAGAACAATGAAAATCAAGGATAATTGGAGATAAGTTAATGTAAATCACATGGTACCTGAAACGTGGCTTACTGCATGAAACACAGCCTCAACTAATGTGAAGAATTTCTGGATTTTAGCAGAACCAAGTAAGTTTACTCAACAGAATGAATCTACTTTTTAAATTGTACAATAATAACTATCTCCTGTCACTGGATCAAGAGAGAGGACTCAGGAAATGCAGGTTCTATTTCCACTCTTCTGTGGGCTTGACAAGGTACCAAGGATATCCAGTTATTCTTCTCTATACCTCAGTTTTCCAATACAAAAAATAAAAATTCTATTGACTTCTTGGTTTGACACTGTGAGGTCTCCTGGCTAAAAAAAGAACTAACAGAGTTGGATAAAAATCATCCACTTTGCTGACACCACATCAGCTGAGTCACCTGTAGACTTGCATATTTTCTCAATAATTATATTAAATGTATTTATTGTATTGCAGTCCTTACTTATTTCTGGCAATGCAAAAGTGTATTATTACTTACACTTCTCTATAACTACTCTTAATTTATTGATTTTTGTCAGTGAATGTTGCAATTCATAAAAAGCTATAAATAGCATAAATGCATGAACTAATATTTTCCATGTGTCTTAAAAACAAACCAGTGTGTTGCAATGGAATATGAATCAGTTAACCAGAGTAATTCTTTATTTGCACTCAATCAACTATTCCTAATTTTGTATAGTATTTAAATTCCATCTAGAAATGCTGATATATTTTTCTAGTAAAATCTAATCATTTCATAACATGTTATTGATCATTTATTCACTTGCAGAACTTTCAGCTAGTAAGTTCTTCACATCCATCTACTTGAGAAAACAGTGACCTACTCTTACACATACTGGTAATTATCAGGTTTCTGGTAGTGAAGCTTTAGAAAGGAAACATTCTCCTTTTCAGTGGTTGTGTTTGAGAAGAGGTTAGAAGCAATTATTAGGTAGGGATAGGTAGGAGAAGAGTTCTTCAAAGTCAGACAAGGAGGAAACACCTGTGTAACATTACCATCTGCAATAAAAGTCACACACTTAAGATTTTATTTGAAATAGTCTTTGAGGAAGAAAGACTTTAATCTAAATGAAGTGGCTTTAAAAATGTCTTATTTCAATTACCTTAATTACTGTAGTTTTGTTGCTAATTTTCATAAAATGCAAAAACAAATGTATAACTAAAAACGAAAATATAGTTTTCTATAACAGATTAGAATGAAATAAAACTATATGATGAAAGATCACTATTACTATTAATAGGTCAGTGGACTGAATAATTTAGTCACTAAAGATAAAGGGTTTTTTTGATGTTACTATTTTCTTTCTTACATCTCGCTGATGGCTAACAACTATCAATTTCTTTCTTCCTCCTTATACACAGTAGTTCAATGGTTACAAAGGTTTAGCAGCTAAACATACAGCTGTTTAGAAATAAGAAGCTAAGATGATAATAAATAATTTCTGAATGCCTCCATTGCTTACCTATGGTACTCCCCTTCTATGTTGGAAGTAATTTCCCATGAGGAAAGTAAGTATTGTTAATATAAATTTAAAAATGCCACTGCTATCTCTAAGTTCACTTGCTCTTTGAACAAGGTGCCTTCTTTCCCAAAAGAAAAAACCTGAAAAATCACAATACTTCCTCTTTTGGGGAGGATGCTTTGGGATGCGTTAAATCATCAGTGAGATACAGAGTATCTCACTCAAAGTGAGAACAGAGTAGGGACTTACAATAGCAACAGGCTTTCTCAGAAAATTGGTCTGGTTGATAGAAAAATGGTGAATCACCCTTAGGATGTACAGACTGTGCAGAAAGAGATATGATTCAAATCGGATTAGATTACTGACCTTTACAGCTACAGAGTGTTTCTCACTCTGCTTTGAAAAACATAGGCATAAGCTCAAGCAAAGTTAAATAGTGTATGTGTTCCAGATAGAATTTTGTATCCCAGTCTCTTCTGGGTGGGCAATTTTTGTCTTGAAAGTTACATTTCTAAGACAGCTTGCTAAGTGACTTATAGATACAGAAATAATTTGCATGGAGCCTGTGCTGGTAGGACTTTTTTTTGGCCTACTATAAAAAGATCATAGGTAAAAATCTTCAGATATTTTCATTTATATTATCTTAACCAATGTTAAGAAACCAGCAGTAATACATAAGTATAAAAGTTCTACATTCTCTCAACAGTATAAAACTTTCCTTCCTATTTCAAGGAGGAAAACTAAGCATAAGAAGTATGTTTGTGTGTGAACTTCTTAGAAATGAGTCTTTTTTTTTTTTAACCTCAACTGTTTTTAACAAAGAAACCCAAAGCAGCTTCCATATTGTTACCAGTAAATTCTGTTTACTCTGAAAATTAGAATTTCTCAGCTGTAACTGAGCTAGAAGCCTCTGAATCTCACAAGCTGTGCCTAATAAAAAAAACTGACAAGCAATGAAATGTATGAATCAGACTTTTAAAAGCGGTGGTCTTCTCTGAGAAGGAGGTAAGGCTTTATTCAGTTACTCACTACAAAGCTCAAAACCTCAGCTAACACAGGTATGACAGATTACATAGGACTTCTTAAGACTGTACTAAACACTGCAGCAATGGTGTGAAACTGGCCTTTTTTTGTTGTTAGGATGACTATCAGAGTGACATGAATGCTCAATGTCACTATATTCATTTGAAAACTAAACAGCTGCTCAATTTTTGTCTCTATGAAGGCAGTATTAAGAGCAGCATAAAGGTATCAAGACAGACATCTGTTCAACTGCACATACATCTATCTTGGAGATTTGCTAATTTTTGTGTTTCTAAATAAATCTTCATTTAAGGATGCCAAATACTTCCAAAAAATGCAAATTGAACATTAAAAACTCTACAAGGTAATAGAAGTACTACATTCATTTCACAGAGAAAAACAGGGGCAAGAATAAGTGGTTTGCCCAGGTTCAAAGAATACATTAGAAGTAGAGCCCAGGTGAGCGGTTTACAGTCCTCCTGCTCAAGCTGAGATGCTAGCCCCAGGGAAGCCCGTGGCTGCTTTCTGACCACATCCACAGGAAGAAAACTTCACACAGAATCATTTACCACAACCACAGGAGAAAACACTGCCTCTATCTGCTCACTCCATAGTTTAATTCCAGAAACAGTTACAAGACAATATTAAAGTACAGCTGTTACATAAGAACACTTTGAAAGAAAGTAAACAGGAGGACACTAGGTTAACTAATCTTCCTTAAACCCCTGCATTTTAGAAATATATGAAATTTATATAGTTTATACAAATATACTTGTATAAACATATCAACATAATTGAGGGGAAGTGGGGTTTTTGAGAAAAACATTTTGATCTTTCATTTGTTGAACATAAAGATTATGGACTAGGGTAGGTAGGCACAGAAATTACAAGAAAATATCAGTTCAGAATTGGAATTACATAAACATGACCTATAAAACTGTGTAATTTCCCTTACAGCAAATATATTTTTAATACAGATTCAGATTTGAATACAAATCTTATACTAAAATAACCCCTAAACAATCTGAATAAAAAGTTAATTTGTTCATGACAAATGTCAGTCACATAGTGAAGTGAAAAAAGCAATTGACTAAATAAGCTTAACCTTCATGACTGTAATTAAAAATAGACATACTAGTATTAGGGCTTCCTGATTTTTAAACCAGAAGTTTATATTTTGAGAAATAATGGATATCACATGGCACATTTAAACATTTAAATTAATGTTAGATAGTAAACCAATTGTAACGCAGGCCTAAGAAGTTTGGATTTTTTCATTCAGTTTTAAATGCAAAGACTGCCTGAGTTGTTGGAATTTAACCATTTAAGCCTGTAACATAAAGAGGCTTAAGCCTCTTAAAAATAATTAGAATTGGCATCAGCAATATTTTTGTCACTGCTGTTGAATTACTTTGTTCTTGACAAAGATTCATGTCGCAAATCACAATTTAGACTTGGTTAAAAAGAATCCTCTAAGCCTGACAAAATAAAATTGTGTTTACCATATCTAAGGAAATTGTACCAACTTTTTGACCTCCTGGATAAAGTCTTGCACAGGCTACCCTTAACCCACTAAAAGCATGGCTGACTTCCATGTATGATACCTTGACTATAAATGTGTATTTATATATTTCAAAGTTGGACAGTGCTATTATAGCTCAGAGTATTTAAATTCTTTGGCAAAAGTGCTGCAGCTTTTCTGACCAGTCCCCATTTTGTAACTAGTGACATTTATTAACATTTTTTCTTGAGGTCCTATCAACCATGTGTAATTGTGATTTATTAGTTTACCATAAGTACTCAGCTATGCTACTAATTCAGGATTCATTCAAGGTTTTGGAGAAATCTGCACAACTTTATTCTACCCCTTCCTCTGACCTTAAAGCTTTACTTATATCAGGAAGAGCAGATAGGAAACATTCTGTGCTATAAAGACATTTTAAATCTTTTATTTAGCATGGCTAATATTACTGTTGACATCTTGGGTAGCAGTAGCAGCTATCAAACTGAAGAAAGAAATACTTTGGAGGGGAACGTCTACCTCTGAGGAAAACAGCTGAATTCAGACAGAAGATCTGGTTATTTCAAATACCCTCTTCTCCCATTTTCTGCCTCTCAGTATCAAGGGGCAACGATGCAACTGTACTTTGATCATTTGCTCTGTAATCACACATCATCTTCTGCAGGTGAGACACAGACCACAGACAGAAAATGAAAAACATGCTGAAAGATAAGCTACAGCAGCATAGATACAAAACAGCCATTAGCTGCATTTTGCTGGCTGCTTTTTCATGCAAGAGAAAAAAGAGAAAACAAGAGAGTCACATGGTTTATGAGGCAATTTCTGAAACAGAGGCATTAAAAAAGCAAACGAGAAAAAATGCCTATGGCTTTTGATGGAAAAAAAATCACACTGATCTGAGAGTGGAAGGAATACATTTAAAGAAGTGCAGCAGATGGAGAGCAGAATAACATCTTGAGTTAATTTATTTTTGAAGTACACAATGAGTTTTAGGATATAATTGAATTAAAGAGTCAGAGGATGAAATAACCTTTTTCTTGTTCTGCATATTGTTCTCACAGAAACAAGCATAGCAAGTTGTCTGAGATTTTTTAGAAAAATCAGCCTAAATTTTTGAATTATTTACCTAATGGATCTAATATAAACCTGCTGGTTGATAAATATGTCTAAGTGTAGCAGCAAAATGGCCAGTCACCATATGCCTAGACTGCTTCATTATTTAGGCATCACCAAAATATAATGCTTGTCATGCAGGTGTACCAGTTGTTTGACCCAGCAACAGTTGCAAGTGAAATGTTTCTTCTGCTTTATATGTGCTTTAACAGCTTTCCTCTTCAAAACTTACATTACTAAACGCCTATGCTACGGTGGCCTGTAAGAGCTACAGTCTTCTGTACCTAGAGTGGTTTCAGTATTAATTCTATGTTCTTAAAATTAATATGCATGTGTAAACAAAACATCTTCATCTCTGGACACACATCCAAAAATAATCTGTTTTATTAATCCAGTGCTTATTAATCTATTAATCTATAAATCCAGTGCTTTATTAATCTATTGCTTCATGGAAAATGTCAAGACTATTAATTAATAAGAAATTCATCCACCCTGTCAGAGGTGTTTTCCTTTCCTTATCGTGTGGGTGGGTGGGTCACCCACTAGATCATGGTGCATACACACTCCCCACTGCCCCAAATCATATACACCTAAAGAAAAACTTCTAGAAAATGTGTGAATGTTAAATTACAGCAGATTTTAAAAAATAAGATAATGCATCTCCTTCAATCAGCTTCAACTTTGTGGCTTTTCAAATTGATCTTTCAGGAAAAAAAGATAATCTTAGTGCTTTGTTTGGATCAATATTCCTACCAATCATATATATACCTATCACTCATTCATACCCTTAGTGTGAAATTTTGCAGTGATACCTGAGAGTTACTCTATGTGCAGGACAGTCTTTAGTGATCTGCTTGCATGTCCTTAGTGTTCAAGACATTGTGGTGCCAGAACACTTTTTTTTCCCCTATTTTTGAGCCCTTTTGTTTTATGAAACGTAAGGCAATAATGGAAAAGAAGGAAACAGTTATGAATTCCAACATTAAAGAGGATTAAGACCCAAACAGTATCCAGTCCCACTGCCTTAAGCACTCTGCAAACCCTGAATCATACTTAGCATCCATGAAGAACAAGTTGCAGTTGTAAAGATGCAGAAAAACTTCTGAAAAATAATGCTAATGCACAGGATACATCATTGATGGGAGAATGAAAAACTTTGCATTAGTGCCATGTTAGATTATGATTGGGTTTGGATAGTAGCACAGTAACAGGAGAGAAGGAAAATATCAGGCAAGTGTGGGCTGAAGCTAAGATGAGAGCATCCAAGAGAAGGTTTTGCAAAATAGCATCATGCTTTTTCTCCTATTTTGGCAGCTTCAGCCTCAGGCAATGAGGACGGACATGAAAGGATGCACAGAACTGAATGAAGAAAAAGACAAAATGCATAGTCTTTAAACTTCCAAAGCATACTTTGGGCAGGGGAAAGTGAAAATACCACTTCTACACACTATGGATTATGGAAATGCTGGTAGGAGGGACCACTCTGCCTCTATCAGATCTCAAAAGAGAACACATATTTTTTCACATTTGCTTTTATTCTGAATTGGACCTTTCAAGAGTAAGACACATCCTCTAGAAATTTTGAGTTAGCTTATTTAACATAATGCTTTACTGAGGGCTAGAACAACTCAGGTCCTGAGACTGATGAAGTGTTTGACAAGGTTTGTTACAGTGTGGTCTACAACATAAGTCTTTCAAAACATCTAGAGAGTTGGCATTCGGATGGTGCACAACTAGCATTTTATATGGCATCCGCGTAACTGCTACATCTGCTCTGTGATGGGTAAGAGGTCAGGTACACTGAGATAATGTTTTAGTTAAAAAACTGAACCACTGAATTATACTCAAGTTCTTCCTTTTGTCTTCGATGAAAATTTACTATGGGAAAAATTTAGACCGGAGATATGCAAAGGTATGCCTGGAAGGAGGACAGTTAAATTTTACTGAACTTAATTCAGAGCTTTTAAAATCCATTAACAGATTTTATCCTTCTCTACATGGGGATAAACCCAAAAATCTATCCCAAAAGGCTTTTGTAAAACTGTTAACACCAATACTTGTACTAGCTCCCCCCAGTTTTTTTCCTTGGATTTTTAATCTGCTCCCACTCAGGTCTAATCTATTTTACTGAAAGGAGGCTCTCCCAACCCCCACCCTACCCACCATCCAGTGGCTACTATTTTTTTTCCTTCTGGTGAGGACCGCTCCTGTTCCCCTGAGCTGCTATACAATGACCTCTCTGGACCACTTCCCTCTCCTCAGTTGCGTGACCAAGTACACAGTAAAATTTACAATACAAAGGCTGAATCAAGGGATTTGCACAAAGATCATGTCCTAGCAACACTTCATACACTTCTAGCTACTAGTAAGATTGTATTTCATTTTTTCTTGAGAACAATGTGTGCAGTATAATTTTATATTCTTTTCAGTGACAAAAATGGTGATGATCTATAAACTTACATACATCACTGTTAATAGTTGTCACATCTTGCTCATGTGAAACTTTTTTCTGTGCAAACCATAATTTTAATCTACTTAGAGGTGATATACAGTCCAGTAAAGTGGACTGTAGCAAGGGGATCTCATTAAGTATTCCTCCTCAGAAGAGGAAAAAATAATTTTACTTCTGTCAGTTGTTTAATGCATTTACTTATTCAGCTATCAATTACAATAAGTGAATGATATGCTCCAGGCCAGATCATCCAAGAGATTAAAAATCTGCATACAGCATTGGCATCCTTGAACTGAAACAAAACTGAATATGGAAAAGGAGCATATCTACCGTCTCTGCCAGTTATTGTTTGATAACCTCTCTGAAAAGGTCTGGCTAAGAAGCCACTGAAGAGTTCACTGTTTTGTAAGCTGTTACAGCACACTAAGCTATGACTTGGCATCTTCAGGGGCAGAAGCTTACTGGAGTTAGGCTAGCTCTTCCCCCCCCCCCCCCCCCCCCTTTTTTTGCAAGAGACACTTTGTGATATCAGGTGTGCAGTAGACTCTATCATAACCTGTTCAGCATATCTTCTGATGACAGGTAACTTGTCACTACATGCTTCACTTTCCTTCCCTTGCTACAGACTGGCAGCTTCTGCACACTTTTCATTGTGCAGGTGCTTTCTTTTGGCAGACTTGTTCAGATAATAGAGCAATCCAATCAAAACATCACTGGGAACCCTTGACAGAACATTTGCTGCTTTAGAAACATTTGCACTCACCATATGGCAAGGGCAGCTTAGGCTATGAAACTGTGATAATTTTGGGTTTTACTCAGTGAGGGCATCCGAGATTTATGATGGCCAAAATTCATTAAGTGTTGACAAAGCTATCCAAATGTTTAAAGCAATTTTGTAGGATAGTTCCAGAGCTGAGTACAGGAGAGGCATTTGGTTTTCATTGCCGTTTATACAAGGACATATCTATTCAACAACCATTCTGTACCTTACAACCACCAACCCATATTAAAGTGAGGCAGCAGCTTTCTATAGCAATGGAACAAAATATAACAGCTTGCAATACTAGTCATATTGTTTGCATTTTTTATTCAGCATTCTCATTAATGTACTTACCAGAACATGAAAAAGAATGATAACATGACAGGCATGATAATCAGATTGCTTCTTCATATTTTAAAGGCACTAGATTTCTTAAAGATACCAAACTCCTTAATTTGCTTTAAAAATAAAAGCAGCTAATTTGTGTTTACTGTGATTTTTAGAATCACCATCTTTTCTATGTTCCCTGACATGGAGAATATGGATAATACTTATCTTACATCATTCAATGCCATTATTATAAGATCTCACCATAAATAGTTGCAAAATATGCACTAGCATGAATTAACAAGAACCAATTAAAAACCCTCACAGATTATTGCTTGTTTATCTATATACCAGATTTCATAGCAATAGCATTTTTACATGATCATGTTTCAATGGCAACAGTAACTTTTATTCCCATTTGCTCTTCAGCCAAAGGAGCTTCTGAAAAACACCTTTAGCTTTCTCCTATGGACACCAGGTTACTCACTAGCCAGGTGTTCAATATAATTTTTTTTTTACTTCAGTAGAAGAGATTCCATTAACAGAAAGAAAATGAACCCATATAATGATGAAAAACATAACATAAGGGCAAACACCCTTTATTTCCAGTTTATTGTTGGAAAAAAAAAAAAAAGGAAAAAATGAAGCAGCTGTTCATGGTCATGCAAGTGGTGCAGCGGTGAGTTAAATGCATCCCACACACAAGACAGCATTTTGTCCCTCTCGTAATTTCTTCTTATGACTGTTTTTGTATTACAAAGTTAATAGATTATACATTAATCATTGCCTTTTACCTGTTGTGTTTTAAGATTTATATTATTCCGTACACTGGTGTGTAAATTAAACATTTCCTGTTGGTGACCACTTCACCTTCCTCAGCATTGGTTCCAATAATTAATTTGATGTCAGAAGACTAATTATCATAATCAAGCAGTTCAGAGTTTCTTCATTTAAAAACAATCTTGTGAGATCTCATTTATTTTAATAAGCAAAAGAGCAAACCCATGTTACAGATGCTTATATTTCCCGAGAGATCTAAACACTAAAGCTCACCTACTTGAGAGACAACTCCAAAAGACGATGGACTCCAGAGACCATCTTTTCTTCCTCTACTGACTTGAGTAATATTTGAATGACTCAGGTTTTGCCTAGCCCATCCCATAACATGAAAAGTTTATGGCATTAGAAATAAGCAGAGTGCTCTGTTCCAAAAGCTTCTACAAACTGAAAGGAAAAGTGGATTGAACATATGAGGTCTTGGAACACAGAGTGGGAGTAATGCCTTTTGTTTGATCTCTGAGCCAACAGCAGGGCAACTCTATCAGGTTCTAAAAAAAAAAAAATAAATGATATTGCATGTCTGTCTGTCCTTAGCAGGCCGGATGAACAGCATATCTACAGCCTGGAACAGAAGGAAGTTTTACTGGCATTTAAAATTTAACAATGATCTCTTCCCCATTGCCAAAGAAAAAGTCAAAATTACAGGCAACTAAAAATACCTGCTTCCCACCACTTGAGCTGGGCTCTCCGTCCATAAGGATGCTTCACCATTTTATTGTCCTCAAGTGCAACAGTTGTGCTAGATTATTCGGAAGTAGTACAGTGCCTAGTAACATCACTGAAAGGCATTGGGTAATTGTATTGCAAAGAACACAGTCTTGGGGGCTGGTAGTGTTGAAGTGCCATACTGGTATGTTGTTTAGTGGTTGGTATTTAGATGACAAGTATAGAACTAGGAATCAGGGAAGGGAAATACTATAGCAATATAGACTATAGATTCTATTTTCATGAACTGCAGCACAGCTCCACAAAGCTGAGACAAAGGGTTATAACAGTGTAGTAATCAACTTAAGCCATCTAGCTTTCTGTGAACCAACTCTCTTAGCTTAGATGAAATGTAGGATAAGATGGTGAAAGGTGGGTTGTTTCTGTTCAAACTCACCCTTGGGCCAGAATCCTTACACAGCCCTACTGTCTTCCTTTCTCATATTAAAAAAAAAAAGCCTTCTAATGTTATCAGCATTTTATGAACTACAGAGAGTTTTTACTTGCTAGACAATTAAGTCTGGGGAAAAAAAACCCCAAATTAAAACTAGACCATAACAGTAAAAAAGCCACATTCTATTTATATATCTGCTGGGGAACATTTCATAGGTGTTATCTACCCAAACTATTACAAAACAGTACTTGCAAGTTTTAAAGTGTTATTTTTAAAAATTCTTTCTCTACATATTCTGCAATGCAAACAGGTCCATAAGAGCTTTTCATCTTTGCATGGGAAAAAATTTTAAAGCAATGTATACAAGCAGATTTTGAGAGATTAGTTTATTATACAAAATCATTTGCTGTTTACTTTCAAATACACATTTATTCAAATGGTTGGAGACAAATATTTCTTGAAATATTGCTAAGTTACGTGAACACATCTAAATACTTCAGCACATGCATCAAGTTATCTATTTGAGGTTTATTTAGATGTAATAATATGAGAATACAAAAGTAATTTTCAAAAAAACCAAAGCAAAATGCCCAGATTTTTAAATATGAAAAACACTACAATTTAAAAGCAGCTACTTGAAAGAGAAGGGATACACTGTCTAATCAAACAACTTTTCTCCTTCCACATTTTATATACAAGTTATCTTCAAATTTTAAATATTATCCTATTTTATTGTATATTGTGAAGAAATTTTTTGTGTAAAATGAGGTTTTAAAGGACTCCGGTTTTGCAAACTCAAGTTTCCAAACGTAGAAAATCCCCAACACACCCATTTCCACAAGAAATCTTGTTCACAAGTTAAGATAACTTCAAGTATTTGTTCCCATACTATTTTCCCAGAGTAGCTGGGCTTATTTGCAGCAGCCTTCATGTGTACTTTTGATTATTACTATTACCATTCAATATATCAGAACCATGCAATATTTAGCCAGGTAGTGAATACAGTAAAAGTTAAAATTATTCACTGTCTCATTACTTTTCTTTTAATTCTGTCAGAAGGGTATCTTAAGCATCATGTTTTAAAGATAACTTAATGCTTGAAATACTCAGCTGACCTAGAATTCTACTTCAAATCATCTTCCAATGATCCTAAACAAATACATTTTAAAATTCTAAAGTGACTTCTAGGTACCCAAGGTACCTAGTACCCTCAGTATAAGCAGGTAGAAGTGCATTAATTGAATGTATATGTTCTTTTGGACTATTCCAGCTGTAAAATGAAGTGTATGAATTAAGTGCTTTGCTTAAGAGGACCATTAATTCCTTACAGTGCTTTGAATGATGCACACTAACAGAGTGCACTTTGAAGAAAGTGTGGTCATGCATAACGCAGCAAAGATTAATGTCCACAGAAGAGATAAAGGTTCTGTGTTTTCCCCAGGAGAGGGATCACTTCACATCTCAAGTTCTATGATCAACACACAGAACACAAGTTCAGAAATTTAACATATATTGGAAAGAAAGGATATGCACACAGTCAGCTTTAAACACTTGAAACAACAGAGAGAAAAATTTAAGCTCCTCCATGGCATTACAGAGGTGCCCTACCTATGTAAGATTCCTCCTCCAAATCTTTCACCCATTTTAAGGGCTTTTAGCTAGCTATTCATTTTAGAAAGGGCATAGGTGTCTTACTTTAGGTTCCTGAAGTTAGATTGTTCAAAGTTGATCAGAGAACACTCCCAGTGTCTCTGACATCAAAATCAACTTTTCAAGTTTAAGGATATTAATCTTTATTAACTTTGTTCACCTCCATTAACTGTATTCAAGTGGAAGAAAGCATTCCCATGGCTTACCTTCCTCTCTCTCCTTCATCTTCCTCTTATAAAGAGGACATTCTTTTGTTCAGTCCTGCAATCTGCAGAATTTTATCTAAACAGATAATTCGTACATTAGAGAAATGCACAAACACCTCCACGACCCATTTTTAAATGTAAATGATTTTTACAAAGCCCCAGTCATTATAGAACTCTGGAGTCCAAGCACTATTGAAATTAAAGGGAAATTAGGTGTTTAACTGATTTGTAATGTCTCCTCCTGAGAATTTGCAAGCTAATGTTATGGTGCTCTAGGTTCAACCTCCATAATCCTGTCTAAATATTAGGAAGCACTTCAGCATATAGATCAAGCCTTGTTTATGCTGCTCCTGAAGGTAATGCATTTGCTCTGCTAAAGGAACATGTAAAGAAATTGAGCTGCCTAACAAGCTCACCTCTGGACCTATCTAGATCAAGTTGAAGTCTACCAGATCTATCTGAACAGACAGGCCAGGTTTACTCTGAGGCATCCAAACTCTGCTGGACATAGCTGCACCCATAGATTTGAGTACTCATTTGTAGCACAAGCAATAAGCGTTCACAGACTTATTTTAAAAACAAGTCTTTATCCCATTACTGAAAACAGGTGTCACTGCAAAAGTGCAATACCAGAAGTATATGAAAGTCTCATTTAGATCTCCTACAACCACTTTGAAGTGCTTATAATTGAAAGCTACACCAATCAAAAGATATCCAAAAGCTCCACTTCAACCAAAATCACAGTTAGAGAAGGAAAAGATATGCAGACAGAATAATTGCCATAAAGAGGTGAGGACAGACTGAAAGATAAACAAGTCATGACTTTCTCATATAAGCCATCTTTTGAGTACATTTTATCAGGTTTGTTACTTTTCACATTTAGCATTAAACTGGAAGCTTAGGGGATTGGGGGGGGGGGGCGGGGGAGGGGAGGCATTTTAGAAGCAATTCCTGTTTGGTCACAAACATTCTACAAAGGTGGAAATAGCTTTAAGTTGCTGCTGTGTGTGTGGGCATGTGTGCGTCCCTCCTTAAATCTCCCCACTGGTCTCTGCCCAGATCCTGGCTAAATACTAAGTGCTATGACTACAAGATTCAAAGTATGACATTACAAGTATGCTGTTTCACACTGAAAGTGTTCGAAGAAAACATGACAGACTCTTGAAAGTAGAAAAATGGTAGGAGTAAAGTAAATCTACTCATGGCACAGACAGTATGATTTTCTAGTAGTAGGATAATATTGTGCAATTTCTTTGCTTTTATTCAAGTTCTCCTCCAAAATGATTCTGAAATATTTTTAAACCTTCGATTAACTACTCCATGTTTTGGAGACAGGAATCAACTTAATACTGACATAGAAAATCTAAGCTGAATTATTAAGCCCAGTTATTAAGTCCTGGTTTCTTAAATCAAACAGGCACATACATGCATACCCAATTTATGACTCCAAGAACAAAAGTGTTTAATCTGAAAGTTTTATTAATATGTATACACGGACCTCAAAATACAATGGATGCTTTGTGTGTTTTTCTATACCATAGTGATCTTTCCAACTGTACAAGAAGAATCATCCAGAAGAAAGTGTCGAAACAGATTTTCTTGGAGGAAGAAATGTCAATATTTGAGATATAGATGATTGGGCCATGATGTTTATTTTTAATTAAAACTGAAAATTTGGCCTCCAACTGTTTACAGGGGAGCTGTACACTTAAAGGACGGAGTTTATTATAGTGCCAGAGCTGTGTTGTCTCAGCTGCTTTTATATTGATTAGCTGTGCTGTCATGGGATGTCAGGTGTCTCTTGAATCGTGTTTGTACTTTACATGCACTTGTCTCACCAATTAGAAGTGAATTAAAACAAAAAGCCATTAATATACTTACTATATCAATAAGTTCTTAGAGAAGTATATGTGTCTGACAAGGCAAAGAAAAAGTGTTATGAAGTACTGTCAAATTCTACTCCCCTGATCACGTGGACTGTCAAGTTATATATTTTTTTAATAACTATCACTGTAACAATAAAATGAATGGGAGCACTCCAAGGAAAGACTAGAAAGCAAGTCAAAATCTGGATCCTGTTCTCAGCTCCTGGTCAGCACTCTTGGTCAGACCATCTGTGTGTGAGTTACAAAATATTCCTTCCCCCTCCTACAACTGTCTAGCTATTTGAATAGTAACATATTTGTAGCAGGATATACACATGTTCCACATTTATCACATATACTACCCTAGGTCAGTTCTGAAAACTACCAAATAAAGACAGACTGCAGAATTTTTCATGGAGAGGTAAGCATTCAAGATATGCCTGCAATCAACTTCAGAATACATTTGTATTTAGCTTCATTCCATATCGTAAATTTTCAAGGAAGAAGCACTGAATTGTTTGCCTGAATCTTCAAATTAAGTAGGAATAGAAGTTTTGAAATCTTTGTTATCAAGAAAGTAGAGTGATCCACAAAATCCTTCTATACAGTTTGTTGTGATTTGAAGTCACGGCATAGTTTTTTCCTGTTAATCATAAACAGGATTTCCAATAAACAAGCAGCTGAGGAGGGGGAACACTGAAAGATGGTTAGGTTTTGCTTTCACGAAAACCAAAGGTATGTTTTTCTAGCCTTTCTCCACCATCCAGGAATAAATTCCCTATCATTGTTTCTCTTTATTTATAGTAGTTCACAGTTATTTTAAAAAAATCCTGATCCTTCTCTTATGAGTCTTTTTAATGTTTTATTAATAACAATATGGTCTACAACTATAAACCCAGCATGATGAATATTAATAGTTGGAAAGATGAATCCATTTTCAAAGCTAAGCACATGTGATTCATTAACATGAAGGGGTCACCATAAGGGTCTGCTAAAGTTTACTGTTAAAAGGCCTTTTTTTAAAAACAATTATCTTTGTACAGATCAAAAACGTCACTTGGTGCATTGATGAGTTCATACTAATTGCCAGCACCATAACCAATGTTCTTTTAGACCTACTGCTTTCTCCCTCTTTACTCTAGTTCGGCGATTTGATAGATAGATCATCCACATATAAAATCTCAGCTTTATATTGATACTTAGATGGGCATACAAGATACTTTCTTTAATTGTGTTCCCCAACCTTCATCCTCCCCACCCCCACCCCCCAACAGTCTACACTGGTTTTTATGCCTATAAATTAGATATAAGCAAGCTTCTAAAACTATCTTGGTGTTAGCTAATTTCAGACTACGGTAGGAATCATCTAAATCTAACCTAAACCTCTTTGGGTTAAGTAACTATGCAAGAAAACAAAACTTTTAGGCATGATCCCCCTCAGACAGGAAACAATCTGAGTATCTGGATCACATTATACCTGCCTCAATTACAGTAGATGGTGGCTTTGTTTTTCATGTGGAAGATAAGTAAATGTGTTAAGCTCAATTGCATTGGAAAAAGTGAACTGTGAAGTGCCACTAAAAAACAGTTTAAAAAGCCAATTGTGAAAAGTTCTGAATCGGACTACAATTTGAAACTACGTATGTAGATGAGAAAAACTTGCCTTGGTAGAATTACCTCTAATAGTTACCTTTCTTTGTGCTAAACCTGATGATTCTTAGGACAATACCCAGGATTTTAGGCATTTCAACTCTTGTAAACCATATTTCTTACTTAGTTTTTCCATAAACCTTTCATTCATGTGATTAAGTATTTCTTTTTTCATTGCAAAGAAGATTTAAGCCTTCAATATAAGGAACAAGAAAGTTAAAGAAGTGTAAAATCTCAACAGTTCATGACATAATGAAGTAGGAAATACTATAAATATTAAGAGCAAATGAAACATGACCGCAGCTTACTTTTATGCTCCGTTGCCATACCTATACTTCTCTTCCTCTTGGAGATAAAGCATGTTCCATTAGTTCAGTATGGAGACACGTACTCTGGGAAGAGTTTCAGCTAAATTTTTGCATTTATGAAAGTGCAGAATGGGACACAAAATTACCATTATATATTCTTATACTGATATGCTAGAGCTCTTACCATCCACGCTTGAGGTATTTGCCTCTTATCCCAGCATTGAGAAACAGAGAAAACGAGCTATTTTTAATGCATGCATTTACTATTTTCCCCTAATTTTGAATTACAGCTTATGCTACACATTTTATAGTAAATTTGATGCTAAAAGTTACCCTGTCACTCTCAAATGTCCAGGTACATATCCACGTTAGGCAAAATGCAAAGCTAGCCAAGTTCTGCGATCACATGAATTACCTGCTTGCCTTGTCCACGTTTGTGAGTATGAAGGGGCTTCCAAGCAACAACTAGTTTTTATTCATAAATATTCATAACACTATCACCATGCATAAATACCAACCAAAAGAAACCTGAACTAAAGATTTTTCTTTTTCCCCAACAAGTACTATGTTATCATAGTAAAAGGTAACGAAAAGAATATGATTATGACAGTTTCAAGAGCAGATTAGTCTTATTCTACCAAGTAATAAGGGGACATTTTACACAGAAATAAATACTGCTCTTCGAGATCTAGATGCATTATAGGATTTTTTTTTTTAATTTAAATTATACCATTGTTTTGATTTCTGTTGAAATTGTTCCTGTGGATTTAATGATCCTCCCAAAATCTCCACCATATAATTCCTAGTAGAAAGATAGTTTATTTAGATACAGAAGCCTGAAGATCTCATGTTCTTTTATATTTCATGAATGCCAGAAAATTAAAAAGCCATGTGACTAGGTTAATTTCTCTCACTAAAGAACTATTCATGTTACTATATACTTAAATGAATGGCTTTTTAAGCTGCAGAAATATTACAGCTCATAAAAATGATCTGATTAGAAACATCTATAATGGTCACATTTATTGTTCCAGATTGTCCTATCATCTTTTTCCCTCCACATCTGATAGCAGTACCAGACACATACTCAGAGTTTGAAAAGTTGGCAGCTATACTGTGATATTGGATTAGCCAGGTGAGATCAAATTATGAGATACTAGTTTAAAGTGCTGAAGCATTCCCTGAAGCAGCTTTCACTTAAGATATTAAATGTCATCATTTTCATACTTCATTAACTCTGTAATTCAACAGGGAATAACTTCTTTAACTGCACCAGGTTTCCAGTATCATTTGTTGTGTCTTGATGAGATCTTGTTTACCTCAGAAATTAAACTTAAGTAATAATCTTATCTTATGAAGGAGTACTAAATATAGTAATAAACCCATAAATATTGGCCTCTTACACCTCAAAAGCTGTAAATTGCAATATTTAAACTTTGTTCAGTCACACCTCTTTAATTAGCCAATTAAGAAAGCCATTTATTCAGCCAAGTCATTTTTGAACACTAAGAAGAGAAATAATTAATACTACAGTAGTTCAGAAACAAAGATAAGACTGACACTGGGGAAAATTTTCATTAAATGAGATTAAATCATGTCCTTCATAGTTTACTTATGGTGTTACAGTTAGCTAAGTATTTGATTATTTAAATGTGAATTTCCAATATCTGCATCCAAGTAAACACTAGATATTGATGACAGAGGACTGCCTGTCCCTACCAAGTCCTAGTGCAGTCAAAATCTTTCAGTCTCAGACTTTGAAACATTCTTCAGAAATCAAATCACTCAAACACTATACCAATGAAATCAGGCTATATAACTCTTTTGAAGCCTCTACAATAACATCCAATCACAATTGACTATGCTAAGGACTACAACATTATCAAAGTGATTTATTGTAAGAACACATTTGCTGTTTCCCTGACTTTTAAGAATTGGATAGAGATTGTGCTTATCTATATCCATTCCACCAGCCTTTTTTAGCATAATTGTAACAGGGGAATATTATGATAAAAAAAAATAATCTGAAATTGTCATTAGGTATATGCTTATATTCTTCTCCAGGAAACTCCTGGAACATGAGTTTACATGGCTAAGAACTGTATAGCTGGCTTTAGTTAATCCACAACAACTGTCAGGGCTTCCAGGAAAGAAAAATGGCTAGGTGACAGAATAATACTAATTTATTGTTACATGCAGTAGTATAACATTCTGCAAGCCCTGTTCAAAACTGAAATCCCAGTATGCTAGGTGTTGTATGTTCCTTCCTCACCACATCTGTAAGAGAACTTAAATCATTAGACAAGCTGGACCAAAACTAGAAGGAAGTCCTCAGGTGCAGAACATCCATGACTCTCCCAACCAATGGGCTATCCTTCGCACGTCCCCTTCAAAGGAGCTGCAACCATTGGGAATATTTATGCCACACGCTATTAAGTAAAGGCATAGCCAGTCAAACCAGAAACGTATTTTGCAGACTAGTCTCCTAGACTCTTCCCATGGAAAGAGAAGGACAATGGAAAGACTCCCCCAGAATAATTCAAAATAGTCTGCTAGGACTACAAAGGAAACACAGGGAGAGATTAACTATATTAACCAACTTAATTTGGTGCCAAATTTACGTGCCCTGCATTTACCACTTACTTACTATTGTTTGACTGTTATTACTTTAACTGAAAACATGAGAACTTGAAAATTTGAACTTCCTCTAATTCTTCTTTCTGCTAAGTCTTAGAGGGAAGAACAAAAAGCCTTTCAGGTAGAGGAACTCCTCCACTTAGTGGCAGCGAGAAAATGAGAAGGGCCAAAGCGCAACTAGAACTTAATTTGGCTACTGCCATAAAAGACAAAAAAATTTGTTTCTATAAATACATTAGCAACAAAGGGAGGACATCCTTTATTGGATGTGGGGGAGAAACATAGTGACAAAGGCTGAGGAAAAGGCTGAGGTACTTAATGCCGCCTTTGCCACAGTCTTATGGTAAGACCAGTTGTTCTCAGTGTACCCAGGGTTCTGAGCTGGAAGACAGGGACAGGGATTAGAATGAAGCCCCCATAAATGGGACTGGATGGGATCCACCCAAGGGTACTGAGGGAGCTGCTGGAAGTGCTCATCAAGCCACTTCCAATCATTTATCAGCAGTCCTGGCTAACCGGGGAGGTCCCAGTTGACTGCAGGTTAGCAAAAGTGAACACCATCTACAAGAAGGGCTGGAAGGAGGATCCAGGGAACTACAGGCCTGTCAGCCTGACCTCGGTGCTGGGGAAGGTTATGGAGCAGATCATCTTGAGTGCCATCACATGGCATGTACAGGACAATCAGGCAACCAGGCCCAGTCAGCATAGGTTTACAAAAAGCAAGTCCTGCTTGACTAACATGATCTCCTTCTATGACAAGATGACCTGCTTAGTGGATGAGGGAAAGTCTGTGGATATTGTTTACCTGGAGTTTAGTAAAGCCTTTGACACTATTTCCCGCAGTGTTCTCCTGGAGAAACTGGCTGCTCATGGCTTGGACGGGCATACTCTTTGCTGGGTAAAAAACTGGCTGGATGGCCGAGCCCAAAGAATGGTGGTGAATGGAGTTAAATCCAGTTGGCAGCCGGTCACAAGTGGTGTTCCCCAGGGCTCAGTATTAGGACCAGTTCTGTTTAATATCTTTATTAATGATCTGGATGAGGGGATCAAGGACACCCTCAGTGAGTTTGCTGACGACACCAAGTTGGGCAGGAGTGTTGATCTGCTTGAGGGTAGGAAGGCTCTACAGAGGGATCTGGACAGGCTGGATCGATGGGCTGAGACCAACTGTATGAGAGTCAACAAGGTCAAGTGTTGGGTCCTGCATCTGAGTCACAACCACCTCATGCAGTGCTACAGGTTTGGGGAAAAGTGGCTGGAAAGATGCCTGGCAAAAAAGGACCTGGGGGTGCTGGTCAACAGCTGGCTGAATATGAGCCAGCAGTGTGCCCAGGTGGCCAAGACAACCACTAGCATCCTGGCTTGTATTGGAAATAGTGTGGCCAGCAGGAGCAAGGAAGAGATCATCCCTTGGCACTGGTGAGGCCGCACCTTGAATACCACATTCAGTTTTGGGCCCCTCATTACAATACAGACATTGAGGTGCTGGAGCGTGTCCAGAGAAGGGCAATGAAGCTGGTGAAGGGTCTGGAGCACAAGTCTTATGAAGGGCAGCTGAGGGAACTGGGGTTGTTTAGCCTGGAGAAAAAGAGGCTGAGGGGGGAACCTTATCGCTCTCTACAACTACCTGAGAGGAGGTTGTAGTGAGGTGGGGGTCAGCCTCTCCTCCCAAGTAACAAGTGATAGGATGAGAGGAAAAGTTCAAGTTGCGCAAGGGGGAGGTTTTGGTTGGATATTAGGGAAAATTTCTTCATTGAAAGGGTTGTGAAGCATTGGAACAGACTACCCAGGGAAGTGGTTGAGTCACTATCCCTGGAGGTATTTAAAATATACATAGATGTTGTTTTTAGGGACATGGTTTAGTGGTGGACTTAGCAGTGTTAGGTTTATGGTTGAACTTGATGATCTTAAAGGTCTTTTCCAATCTAAACAATTCTGCAGTTCTAAGGGTAACACATGTAAATAAATTTTTTTGTCTTTTATTTACAAACCTCAAAATTGAGATCTCACTGAATTTTTACTTATTCAAGTCAGAATGGCTAGAAGAAAATATTGGTTTTCTCTGTTGTCACTGTGTAAAAGTCTAATTTTAGATGTAGGTTGTTACCAGTAACAATTTTCCTAACAGGAAACTGGTGTGATGTAGCACACTCAATGTGAAAATGAGTGTTAAAGTTTCCTACTAACAACACTATCTGTTCATCCTTATCATATACTGTTTTACATAAATCTAAAACTGTTTCAACTCTCCAGGGCCTTGCAAGGGTTAGCCATACATATGACAATCGGTGCTGTAACTATATATGGCTGGAAATAAACTAAGAGTTATTAATAGTTCACTCTGAAATCAAGTTTTGTTAGTGTAATGTCTTTACGACCCTCATGCAAAGCAGCAAATAAAACTCATGAAAGAAACCAAAACAGAGAAACAAGTTCAGTTCCTGCTTCTGCTAGTTGTACTCCATAGATGTGTGGTGTTTAGTTTATTTCTATTTCAGATCCTTGCCAAGTTCTTCAGTAATGGGGAAGAAAAGATTTTAATGTATTATGAAATTTCAAAGTTTAAATACAATAGTAAATTGTGTGCCGATGCATTCAAAACTCACATAGCTGGGTAGATCCAGCTGCCTTTACTTAGGTTTGGAGATGAGTTGTCTTTAAAATAAATACTAAGAAATGATCATTTAATTTGCCTGATAAAACTAGTAACTTATGTTAAAAGATCTGGCATAGCCTGGTATGTGGCATGGAATGACTGAAAGTGTTTTTAAACTCATATGAGGTAGTTAATAATTTTTAAAAGTAATTAAAAACAGAAATGAAATTTCAAAGGGGGACTGGCCTAAGGATTATCAACCATATGAGGTTAATCAGCAGGAATCAGCACCTACCATTTCTTAAATCATCTCCCAAGAAATGATCAGGACCTTAGCCTATATTAATCTTCCAGTTAATTAAGCAATGGAGATTCAGCTTTCAGCCTTGTTACAAAAGTCACATCTTGCTGCAGTTTGATAATAACAGTGTTCTCTAATGTCAGGAAGCAAATAAATCTCCACATGAACACATAATCCTGTATTGTACTGACTGCACTGCACAAGCTGCACAGCATTTGCTATCAGCAACATTTTCATTGATTTCAGCATATTCATAGTGTCAGGTCCTATGATCAGTGACAGCTCATCAAAAGTAACTGTGACATACTCCCAAGGCTCCCCCCCAGCCAGCTGAAGAGAGATATAAGCCTTTCAAAACTTTATCCTACTATTTAAATTATACAGTGAGGATGTTACAGTTTCTCAGAAGAGGTAGGATTATGTCCTGGTTTTAGCTGGGATAGAGTTAATTTTCTTTCTAGTAGTTGGTACAGTGTTATGTTTTGGGTTCAGTATGAGAAGAAGGTTGATAACATGCTGAAGGTTGAGTTGTTGCTAAGTAGTGTTTAGCCTAAAGTCAGGGATTTTTCAGCTTCTCCTGCCCAGGCAGCAAGAAGGCTGGAGGGGCACAAGTTGGGAGGGGACACAGCCAGGACAGCTGACCCAAACTGGCCAAAGGGGTATTCCAGACCATGTGACATCATGCCCAGTATATAAACTGGGGGGAGTTGGTCGGGGGCAGGGGGGAGATCACTGCTCAGGAACTAACTGAGCACCAGTCAGCAAGTTGTGAGCAATTGCATCATTCATCACTTGTTTTGTATATTCCAAACCTTTTATTATTATTGTCATTTTATTGTTGTCGTTATTATCATTATTAGTTTCTTCCTTTCTGTTCTATTAAACCGTTCTTGTCTCAAGCCACAGGTTTTACCTTCTTTCTGATTCTCTCCCCCATCACACAGAGAGGAGGGGGGAGCAATTGAGCAGCTGCGTGGTGCTTAGTTGCTGGCTAGGGTTAAACCACAACAGATTATGAATACTCTTGCTTTTTGTTAGCAACAACATGAACTCCTCTATATCTACAAACTGTTGTTTTTTTATTGGTTTGAGTCATGATTCCTTATTTAAGCTGACTTTCTAAACAAAGCTGATTCTGGCATCAGATGACAGTAAACATTAAGGGCATGCTATAACATGATTAAAAGAAAAAAAGGATAATGGTTCCATTGTCCAGCTAGCTAAAAAAACTATTGTTTAACAAATTTCAAAAATATAGAATGCTCTGAGATAGTCTGCTAGTAACATAGTTTTCAAAAGATGGGTTTGTTTTGTTTTTTAAAAAGCCAAATAGAATGAATGCACAAGTACTGTAGCAATGGTATTAGTTCTGGTTGAACAAGAACTTCTATATCCTTTGAGAGCAAGGGCCGGCAAATTTAGAACAAGTGACTGAATTTTTCCATGTACCACCACCTTATTGCACATTGTCACAGGATGGCAGAATAAAGCCATGATTGCCACAGAACTCCAAAAAAGTTAATAGATATTGAAAAAGGACAAAGTACTCTTATTAATTCAAAGCATATTAGAAGAGCTGCTATATCTGATGATTCAGGCTTCATTCACCACATCCTATTTAATTGCAATTACAAGCTCTTTTGTCCTTTGTTGAGCACTACTGAAGTCAGACATCAGCAGATGAACCCCAAGTTCAGTTCAGAGATTCAATTCTTATGTTTTTATGCATTTTGGATATGATTGCACTAGACTTCACTAGGACAAAAGAAAAATGATTGTTAGGAGAAAGGGAAATGGTCCACTTATGAAAACAAAAAAATAAGATAGGATTGTACTAATTGTATTTTAAAATACAAATATAAGTTTTGAAGTGTGGATTATGTACTTCATAAAAAGTAAATATAGACAGGTGACTAGTAAATTAACAGTCCTTTTTTAAAAAAATAATTATTAATTATCTGCTGTGAGAGTGATATTGTCTTTGTGACTTTGAGGTTCAAGTACATAGTCCAATATTTCACTGCACGCCGCAAAGCCTTTAGTGTTATTAGAAGTCAGTAGTAAGCTTGCCCCACAGATCCTTTTGAGCCAGTCCTCCACCAGGCTCCTACCACTCAAAAAGGGTCTCCTTTACTATTTGGATACAATGGGGGGGTGGGGTGTGTGCTAGTGACATGTGGTACTTCATAAAGTGTTTGAGGATCATAATTTATAAATTCAGCACACCCTTACGTCAGAAGGGTCTTGTTTTTTCAAGCAACTTTAAAAAATATTCAGCTTAATCTAAAATAAGAAAAATGCAAATAAAAGCAGTTGTTCAACAAGAAACAGAAAACTATTATAAATACTTATAAAACACAGATAAGAGACTATGCATAGCATCCTTGCACTAACATGTCATTCAACATCCTCAGTCCCATTCCTTTTCTTTCCTTATCCAATGTGCACAGACAAAATCAGGATTGTGGGCTTTGGGTTTCCTAAGGAAATATCACCTGTAGCATAAAGCAGACTATGTAAGGCAACAAACCAATTAGCTGCTTTTAGAGACCTTCAAGATATTCACACAGGGAAAGTGCAAAGGAGCTCCCTTCTCAGATCTCTTGGGTGGGGGTGGCAACAGCAGTGATGTTGGTTCTAGAGCTGAGCTTTCCCTTGGATTCTTCTACCTAGGGCTCCTTGCAGATTAAATCTTCCACCTTAAAACATTTTTTCCTTTCACATGCAACATAGTCTGCTCACACTCCTAATTAAAATGAGAGGGCTTTAGTTACAGAAAAGGTTTTGTAAGGCTGGCAATCCCCTTGGATTAAACTAGCAAAACCATATTTAAAGAAGGGTCAAACTCCCCTCCTTTTCATGGTTGCTTGGAACACTTTAGGGAAAACATGTTTCACTGGATCTTATACTCTGTATGAATTGGGACATTAAAAATGATGCAAGCATCCTAAGTAATTATTATTAGTTCATTATCAGTAAAAACTAGGTGGTGTGCAAATGAATTTGGGGTAACTGACCTTCAGCTTCTGTTTTAGGCTTAGAATATCAGTACATTATTTTCTTCTAGTAAACAACACGGACAATTAATTTTGTCACAGAGAATAAATTTCAAGTAGAGAATTGAACTAGAAATGAGTAAATTTATTTGCTACAGTAAATGTTAAGTGTAACAGTGTTTATACATTGGGTTTATTTCAAGATAGCAGCAGCATGCATCAAAAGTTTTATTACTACCACCTAAATGTTTCCATTCTTAAAATTCCTTTTTCAGGCTTGGCAAGTTTTTTAAACCTAGTTGAAAATATTATTTGCTGGAAGGTCATTTCTTAAAGCACCATCAAAAGGCTAATAAAAGCAATGCATGTTTGAAATTATATCTCAGTTCACAACCCTTTCAGAAAAAAACTAGGACTTTTAACTGAAAAGGGTGCCTGCTGATGCAAAACCCTACTTAGCCCTAGAAACAGCATCTGTTGCAAAATTGCTAGTAATCAGTAGGTGTTCATCCCTTCTTCAGACCAACAGAAGAAGAGGTGGTCTCATGGAAGGATCATGAAAAGGTAAGTTATATCAGTAAACTTACCTTTGATAGTGCTTAATATGAAGAATTCAATTGCATAAGATTTAATTATTTTAACTACATTTTATCACAAAAAATTGGGAGACTTATTGGATAGCCTCTATTTTATGACCTATGCATTTGCAATACAGCACAAAATCTACAGCACACAACACCGAATATTCAAGGTATTCATCCATGTTGCATGAAAGTTGAATTACCGAGATGACAATTTCATGGTTGGCATTACATTTAATTCTGTGGTACTTAGGACTTCATCTCAAAATGAGTGTCAGCTGCAAAGCCATTTGTTGAAAGAGGATGTGATACAGCCTCTTGATCTGAAATATGTTGCTAATAGATAATGAAAGAGCTAACAATGACTCGTACTTTCATATTTTTCACACTGTCTTGCAAGTCATTGATACACAACAAATACACTGGTAGGTATAGAGCAAGGCAGCAGCTTTTATCTAATAAGGGTTAGCGTCACCAGTGGTTTTATCTGCAGAGATCAAAGCTGCTTATCAGGTGCTTAATAAAGCATCTCAAACATAGGTAGGATTTCTACACATGCATACTTGGCATTTCATATCTAGCCAGACGGCAGTGCTAAGAAGTGATACTTTCTCACCTGCAATTGTTACTTCTTTGTATTTTTAACATTCCCAGAGAAACATTGGTTTAATATATGCCAATAAGATAATAAAATATAACCCTTACAAAGTGTGCTATTTTTATATTTTCCTTTTCCAAAATTATTTTCTAACTGGCCAGACATTAAAGGCAAGCTTTTTGGAACACAAGCCTTATTAACCCCTGCAATAAACATCAAGTTCCCCACTTCAACCATCCATCAAATCACTCATGGATAATGACGAATTTTTATGTATCAGTTTGGAAAAATGTTATAATTTGTAGTTGAATTCTTGGGTGCAGTTTAATGACTTTAAAAGTAAAAGGATAGATATGTCTGATTCTCTGAAGATCTTGGTTAAATTCCTATGCTGCCAGTCACTGCTATGTATGAGTATGTATACTTGACTCTTGTGTTTCAATCCTCCAGTTCATAATGAACATCACTCTTTCCTCCTAAAGTTTTGTTTAGTAATTACAAGCCCTTTAGGGATGCAACTATTCCTAACCACATGTTTCTGGAATTTCACAAACTGATTTTTATCCCTGTTGGCATATTTACAGAACAAATGAAAGTGAAATCAGTGGGGAAGAAAAAAAAAAACAGACAACCTTTCCCACATTTAAAATATTCTGATAACTAGAACCACAATTAAGAAAATGAGAAGAAACAGCTGTCAGTTAATTTACAGGGACATGATTTGAGTGTTACATACAGAACAAGGCAGCAGGTAGGATATACATAGCCCAGATATAAGAACAAAGCAACAGCAAGTGAAATAAAATGGAAAATTTGAAGTGAACCAGTGATTATAATTCATACAATCCTCCTTATGAGACATCTGGCTGTGAAACAGCATTGCATTCAAGCACTTGCATAATTTCAAAAGTGGAGTCAGGGAGGGAGAGGGAAGAGAGCACTGAAAGACCTCCAGAGAAGTAGAATAATGTTCTTGCTTTGCTGTTCCAGGTAAATAAATTGTGTAATACTTAATCCTCTCTTCCTTAACTGAGAAATTAGTTTCAAAACATCAGGAATCCTAGGAACACCACCAGAAATGAACAGGAATATTTATAAATGAGATTTAAGAAATGTAATTTTATAAGTTAAGCTGAAATCACTACCTATAGAACAGGTTTTCTGACACTTTTGGCATTACAAAGAAAAAAGTCAGTTTTGACAGTGATTTCCCCCCCACCCATGACCTTCAGTGTGGTTGAATTGTCATAAACAACAAAAGCAGAAGAACAAGTCTGAAGCCCTACACCAGTAAGAATGACGTTAGTGTTAAATAATGATTTCATACATTCCCTTGAGAAGCTCCAGATACTAAATGCTTTTGGAGCAAAGCTACAGAAAGGAGTCACTTCGTGTCAGGGTGATTTCTTTTCCACTTCCTAGGAAAATAATATAATTTTCTGAAAACTACCACTTTCCAATGCTCTGCAACAGCATACAAGACTGACAAAGTTCTCCAAGCACTGTGTCAAGAGAAAGATCCTCACTGGTTCTCCAGAGTATCCTCTGGAGCTGCAGATGTCAATTTTTTTTTTTTTTTTTTTTTTGCAACCACACACTGGCAAGAGGCAGACTGATGACACTAGTTTGTCTCCTGCTGGTGTCCTCCCTGAAGAATGAAACATAGATGAGCTTGTAGCCTCGGAATCATTGCTATGGGGAAGTTAATATAGGGGAGCAAGAGATGAAAGAACAGAACAGGATCTGAAACCTACCTTCAAATGTCACTACAGTGAAAGAAATGTGGTAAATGCTAGGGCTGACGAAGACTAGAAGACTCAGAAATAATGACCCGATGTTCACAGTCTGGAGAAGATTATGTATTTTTTTACAGTACAAAATTAAAAATGTATTTTAATTTTTGGACATCTGCAAAGTCTCCATGGAAAGGCAGGAAATACTCTATTCATTTCTAAAACAAAGCCAGTACATTTGTGTTTGAAGCTTGGAGTGTGTAGGTATGTTGTATATGTAATTTCTATGCAGAAAAAAAAGTCAGGAAGAGGCCACCAAAAAAACATCCAGGTATCATTTATTAATCACAGTACAAATAATCTAACTATTAAAACTCAAAATTATGTCTCAATTAACCTATATGACATACATTTTGTTTAAATGTAAATACATTACACAAATATCTTGGAATAAAAGCAGCTGAAGTTAGAAGCAAAACCAGCCCATATCTATGAAATGCTAGGGTTGTCTTTTTCATAGAATTATGTGTTTACCAAGGTGTTTTATCATACTTTATTTAAAAAAATTATTCAGGAGATTGATCTTTACTGGAATATCTTTGTTGCCTGGGAAAAAAAAAAAAAAAAAAAGAAGTCCCCTTCCTTCAAACAGTAACTCAATGAAAGGAGTGAGATTAATTCTGTTACAAGTTTATAATTAGTTTTTGTTTACTTAATATGATCCTGAAGCTGGAGAATAAGTTAATCAGAACCACTTCCAAATAGCGACAGGTCCCATGCATTGCCTGGAATACAAATGTTACTGCTGCAAGTAAGGATGTTGGACATGCAAGCTGAACTCAAATATTGGTGGCGGTGTTCTCCATGAAAAAAGGAAGTGCGGAATACAAGTCTGATGTTTTTCCAGCTAATCAAAACCACAGCAATTCTACTTTATAACTAGTTCCTAAGAATTATAAGCTATCCTGGGACCAATTTAGTATCACAAAAAATAAAAATTTCAATCAGTTTTTTGGCCTGAACTGCATGCAAGTTAAATTCAGAAAGAAAAAATATTTTCGAGATCCAGGAGAGGGACCTGACTCACATTTCAATGAATGAAATTTCCCTAGCACGCAAATACTTTAATACATAAGCACAGATCCTCAGTAAACATGATGATTGCTCATGATTACCTTCATCTCAGGACTAAAAATGTTTTATACATATTACAAGGTTCCCTAAGTCTACTAGAAAGTACTTTTTTTTAAGCTTCATTTCATAATAAGTAGTTATGAAAGACAGCATTTTGCTCATTAGTCATTCAGTAGTCTAACAGATTGAAGTGGTCAAAAGAAGTTTTATGAAAGTAAGGGAAGACAACAGGGCATAAAATTCACAGAAGCCAAGATTCTCTTAAGAACCAAAGGAATTGTGAGAGTCAGCAGAAATACTTGCACAATAAGGCACCACTCAATACCTATCAATGGCAGAATCAGAGCCTTTGTCATTGAAAGACAGCAAAGGTTGTAACTGGCAGATATATAAGCTATCAGATCCTTAGGAAGTGTAACATTTGTTTCCTTCACCTGTTATATTGCAAATATATTTTTAACCTCCAATGGTTACAGATCTTAAGAAGATCTGTGTGTTTCTGGTATACAACACTGGGGTACAGTTCAAAGCAGTACTGAATTAATAAAAACAAATGCAGCAGTACATATATCAAGTGAAAAGTAACTGAACCTTAGCCTGGTCCACACAATCAGTTTTCTTAAGAGCAAGAGATCAATTAGATCATCTGGACTGATAACACTATATACCTTATGACAAACACCATCTTCTGCCTTAGAAGCTCATTTGTTTTCTGCACATTGCAGCTAAATTTCTCAAATCAGCAGGATGAACACTTTATATTGCTGGCAGAGAACAATTTCCAGATAAGAAAGATGAAGGCCTAGAGTTAAAGGCCACAAAAATCCTTAAAATCTGTCACAAACATTTAACAGTACATGAAGGATAGAGACAGGTTAACCAAATCAATTACTATCATATATGAATGTTCATCCTAATTTCATGGTCAAGGAAGACACAAAAGAATCAGGGCAAAAAGCAAACAAAAAGCCCAACAAAATACCCAACAACCTTACCTTCACCAGTGGGGAATTTCCAGGGGAAATTCTCTACTGTGATAGCAAGGGATAGCTTCTCTAATGCCTGCATCCCAAGATGAAAAGTATGAGCAAGACCGAAGTATTAGGACTGCTACCTTGTTACAAAACAAGGAATATAGGAGCTTGAGACTGAAATAACAGCTAGAGAAGATTATAAGCAACTAGGGAGTGAGAGAAAAGGAAAGGTGCAGGATTTCATACCCTTGACAAGTGTGGGAGGAAGATAAGTGAAGACTTTTCTTTTATTTAAAGCTAAAGTTCTGACATATTCTTCATTTACCATGGAATTACAGGGCTTAAAGACGTGTTGCATGATCATTTAACTCTCTTGCCTTACCTTCAGACATCATTCTATCTGCACTGTTTCTGAGACCTGCTTATCTACTTGTCCTCCACTGTTAGAAACTACATCCAAGAAATTAATTTCAGTGTTTCCCTACTTAAGCATTTTGAAAAGTTTTAAAATATCTAACCTTAATCTTCCTTACCATTTCATGAATTCATTATCTTTTATCTTATCATGGACATAGCAAAGGATTATTCCAGCCCTCTTTGCAACAGGGTTTTACATACTCAAGACTCTTCTTAAATAGAATAACATGAATTAAATCATATTTTTCGTGTAAGCCATGTTTAGTAGACCTACGATCATTCCTATTATCCCCTCTGAGCTTTCTCCAATTGTGCAGTGCAAAGCTCAGAACTGGACAGAAGCCAAGATCTTGCTAGTACTCAGTAGAGAAGGATTACTTCAAAAGACCTTACAGACTGTAGGCTCACTTATAGCAGAATACAGCTTTTACCTTTTTCTAGAACAGCAGGATCTCCCTGGTTACTGCTCAGCTAGAGATCCACTTTTGAGCTTTTTGGAATAGCTGCCTCCTGAACATTTGTTTGACATACTATACTTGTGCAATTCTTTAATTCTGGCTTTAATATATTTCCTCCCAAATTTTGCATCCTACTTTTTTTCAGCAACTGCAATTTCAATTCTCAAGTGTCTCAGTTCAGTGACATTACATTTTATGCTGTATTCCATCACCTAGATCACTAGCAAAGCACTGAAGAATTGAAAGCATCAGAGAATTAAAAGCTGCAGAATTGGTCACACATTAATGTTTAAATACTCTAGGCTACAGTTCTGGATAGGCTCAATGTCACCTCTAAGTCATCAAGATATCCATTTTTTTCTCTTTTGGTAATATTAAGCTGTTATGCATTATTAATTTGATCTTCAATGTTAGTTAAGATTGTCAGGTTAAGACTTTACATGCTGGTTACATCTGGTATTTGGGGGGTTTGGGGGGGCGGGGGGCATGTTGTGTGTTGGGGTTTTTTTTGTTGTTTTTGTTGCTGAGTGTTCATGGCCTCATTACACCATACTCTTCAGTGCCTCCAGTCTCAGCAACAGTGCAAGTATCCGGTTTTCATTCTGCCACTTCACCTTTTAGTAAATTAATAAGATTTTTCTATGGAGAAACATTCTATGAACTATCTGCCCAGGGACAAGCCATAAGTACCTGTATCATAATTTAAAATTGTGTGACTTACTCTAATTTGAAAATTTATCCTTGGTGAATAATTAAGTATTCATAGATTAAAAAAACCTCTTGGAAATGGATTTTTTTTTTTTTTTTTTTTTTTTTTTTTTTACTACTAGTGCTCAAGAGCTCAATAATTGAGGAGTAACACCACTAAAATCAGAGCTTTTTCCTTCATATTCAAACCTCAAGACACTGTCCAGAATTCTTTTGGTCATTATGGATCCATGGTTTATAAATATAAGTGGGATACATACATGTTAATATATGCACAAAAAAAAATAAAGGTCACCCTTTTCCATAGTTAGTGGCAAAGATGTTGAACTTAAGACAGTGCAAGAATTCTGTATCTTAAACATGTTCTGTGATTAATAAGGATATAGTATTGATAGTTGTATCAAGAGAATGCTTCCTCTTTGATCTGATTAACGTGTTACATTCGCATCAACAAGAATCATCCAAACAAAAGATGGGCTAAAAAGAAAGCCTAAAATAAAAAGACAAAAATTAGAAAAATAAATCCCAAAATAAAACTAAACCCTATTTTTTTTATTTTGGAAAAAAGAGACAAATTATTTTCCTGTAGAATGATAAACATGAGTAAAGTTTTTAACTTTATCCATTTTGCTACATCTAGCTCTAAAATACATCATTATTTTTTACTCTTTAGAGAAATTCTGTAGTTCAATATTGCATACACAAGTGTCTGACTTGCAAAGGAATTGTCTTGTTCCCTCTTTTTGGCAATAAAATTGAGTGCAAACACAAATTACCTCTCTCATGTTAAAATACATGCATTTCTGTTAGCACTCCTTTTTCAGAACCTAAGCTAAGTGAGCTTGGTTAGTCTTGCAACTTCTGTGTTGTCATAGTGTACACACAGGTAGTTGTAACAACTGAGCTAATTGTCACCTCACAACAGTTTACTTGGCTACCTGAGCTCATCTAAAGATTTCCATATAAGCAGTAAGAGTGAAACATGTAAATAAGTATTTTACACTTAAGCCTAGAGTATTATTTTTTCCCCTGATAAATTTACCTTAAACAATAGTTCTATATGGCTTATACGAATAAGTGATCTATCAAGTGTAATTGCTCCAAGAGCCAACATGAAGACCCGGACACAGTTAAGTGGTGTCTGATTAATAGTTAAGACCCAAACTAGAAAATATCTTGGGGTTGCTTAAAAGTGTGTTGAATGAGCATCAAATGAGTGTCATGAGTATAACAAACTAGTTCGTATCACTAGTGCTATCAGTATTCAGACACCCCATGTAAGTCATTGTGGTGGACAGGACAGTTAACTTGCATCTGACTGAGTGCATTTGACTAAATTCCAGGTATCTGGTCTCATTCATATGGCATGTCAGCATTATTCAGCTGTTTACTACTGATACACTGACTGGAAAAGTTGAGTGTTAGATGCTAATATTCTGAGAACATCGCAAATTCAAGATGCTGTGAAGAGACAGAAGTACAGTAACTACAGCAACATTTTTAATAATAATTTTCCTAGGAGACAGTATGTGGCACAGAAAGATGACCATCTACCTCACCTAATCTTGCTGTTCTACATGAAACAGTCTCTCTTGGGGGGGTGGGAGGGTGTTGGGTTTTTTTAAAAAAAAAAAAACAACAAAAATTACTTTCCCCTATTACCAAGATAATTTCTTCTCTTTTGTCCCTTTCAAAGCCCATTAAGGTTAGCTTTCACTGTGGTCTTGCTTTTTATTTTTTTAACAATTTCACTCACTTCTTCCTATGCCTGAACTGTACATCAAAAATTAGTTTATAGAATCATAGAACCATTTAGGTTGGAAAAGACCTTTCAGATCAAGTCCAACCGTTTCAGACTTAATACACAGCCAAATGAAATCACTATGCATCAGATTAAAGAAGAAAAAGTTCCCGTCCAATGGTCACTGATTTAATCTTTTCCCTTATATACTACCATGTTTTTTCATTCTTAGTTAGATAAGAGGACTCTGTTTTCCCTTTCTTCACTGGACAGAACATGACAACTTTGGAAGCTAATTGAACTTACCAGCTGGAAAGGTAAGTTGATAATTTCAAAAGTTAAGAAATTTCTCCCACAAAACATAAAAAGAAATGTTTCCTTTACTATTCAACATGCATTGTTTTCCTCTCTTCCTTTTCCTTCTCTGGGGCTATAGTTTAAGTAGTATTTCTTAGACTAAATGTGAAGCAGTGACCTGTTTCTTACCTACTTGAGAACCTTTATTTCCAATTTGCATACTCCAGTAGCTTTTCTCACTATAATGCCTAAATACTTAATAAGTTTATCTTCCTCTCAGGACACAGATTTGTTGAACTATGAATATAAAGCAGGAAAAAAATCTAAATTCTTATGTAACTCTAAATAACTAGTAACTTGTAAGAGTAACCAGGGGCTTAAAGCTATTCAAAAAAAACAGAATAAGTGAGGTTTTGGTTACTACCTACCTGAAATGAAGGGCTAGAACTCATTTCACAAACCTCTACTGCAATTCAAATATTACAAATTAGAATTACTTCTGTCACAAGACATTACATAATACAAGACGTGAAGAACAAGTATCAAACCTAGAGTCAAATTCAAACATACACTGAATGGGAGTAGAGGAGCGATGTGTATAATGCACAAGCAACTTTGCTGCATGTCCAGGACTGCCACATCATACCAGGAAAAGCAGGCAGCATTGATGTATTTTAGTACTTCACATGATTTGGTATTTGACTCCCTTCAGTGTTTCCTCTTCCCTTTTTGTTGTGGTAAATTCACAACTACATTCAGTTTAAAGAGTTAAAAACCGCTCCATAAAAAAATCAATCACTAATACAGTTTCCCAGCATTTATAAAATCAGCGTATTACACAGTTTTACAAAGCTACTGTTGTTTTTTTCAAGTTAGTTAACTATTTCAGGACTTTTTAAAGTTGATCCCAGGAGACAGATGAGTGCACCTCTTCCTTGATGATTTTAAATCAAGTGCATGATTGCCTTTGTACCTGAGCCCTCAGTACTTGTCTCAAGTGCCAGCTAGCATATTTTATTTTCCTGTTAATTTAATTTGTTTAGATCTATTTGGATCACCTTATCAGACCAGTACAACCACATGCTTTGACACTGAGTTTTGCTTTTTGTCCTATATCAGCTTTACTGGATAGGAATGGGAAAGACATGCAAGACTTAACAGAAACAAGATTATTTTCATTGAATTATGCTTGAAAGTAAACTAATGGAAAAGGTCCGACTCATCTTCAGTAGACCTGAAGACATCAGAAGCTGGCCAAAACACCAACATAACACCGTGATTTTAGCTAAGCATTCTGCAGAATCTGAACATGGAAGGAACACAAACCAGAAATTTGAATATGTCTGGGAAGTAAACCTTAGGGATTTTTGCTCTCTTGGTGCCTCAGAACTAACTTTCAGATGGGCTAATCACAGAGGAAGTTCAGCTATGTTTTCATTGTATGCCACTAAAAATCTACTGAAATAAGATTCACTTCACATCAAGCTGTTTCTAAATTTCCACTAAACTATTTCAATTAAAGACCATATTAACTATGGAATTACTAAAATTTGTTATTCACAAAAAGGAGGAGATATAGGAAGCAGAAGGAGACTGAGGAAAAACACTTGACTTAGAGGTTCTGAGAATTCTAGTTGCTGGTGGTCTTCCTGCTTTGAAATACTGCATAATTAGAACAAATCTCATATGGGCAAAATGCTCAGTACTGCTACTAATCACATGGAATGGCAATGTAAGTATCATGTTCTTGTTATATATGGAAATATACCTTTCAGATTACTTAAACTGCAGAATTTTAGGAAGATGTGCAATCTGTCTATAAGACATAACAGAACATATTCCTGTATGTGTAGACATCATGCTAATTCTGTCCTAAGGAAGATTTCCACTTCTGCTTTAAGGGCTAAGATAACTTCCTGATAGACATCACAAGAGAGGCCAATCTGGCTAAGGACATGATTCTGTGCTAGGTAATAATTTCAGTAGTGTTGAGCCAATCCAATTCCTGCTGGCTTCGCAGCTTAACATGTCAAACCATTTGTATGCAGGTGTTTCCTGTTCCACAATCATGGTCTGAATAGAAGTTGGATTGACATACATGACAAATCTTACAACCTGCAGATTGCAGTGTATTTAGATTTTTTTCTTTTTGTTTAAAACAAAAGGTAAAAAGCTGCTAGGGCTGCAGACTGTCTCCTTTACCTGCATCAAGGGAGACAGCAACCAGCTGTTCCAGCAAGGTGTACTGCTTGAAAAAGCTAATTCCTGGCTTTGCAGCCCCCTCCTCCTGCTATTGAGCTGGCAATTAAATATATGGACTGGTAACTGTAGTGAGAATTAGTGAAGGCTTCTCAAAGGCAGGCTTCCTGCCTTCTCTCCAGCCTCTGCTAGCAGACAGTTTGTTTCTTCTCCACATCCCCTCTCCATCCCCCAAATTACAAGCATTCAGTAACACCAGTAGGAATTATACTCCCATTGGGTTGTATAGAATACAGCACTAATTATTTTAAAAAATGCAATTTGCTCCCCTAATGTTGCAAAAAAGATGTTACAGGTAAAGAAAAGAACACAACTTGCCTGCTGCAAGAAGTTAATGAACTAGATGCATCTATCATGGGAGAACTCTTCAAAAAAGCAAACAGAAAGCCAGAATGATTTTGAATCACTTTTGTACATTTTCTGAATACTGTGCATAAATTCCATTCTTTGAGAACACACCTGCTTCTTCAACTGTAGAGTAAGTTTCTTTGTTGTCAGGTTTTGAGTGGCATTGCTTGTCATGCTTGTAGCATGATTTGTAGTGCTTGCAGTTACAACCTAATATTGTAACAAGGGAAAAGCCAAGATTATTTAAGTTCAGAGATGTTCTTCTGTCACGCTTCCTTTTTGCTTTGCTTCTTTACCCCTTAGACATATTTGTTGTTTGGGCCTCCACAGCAAGGACAATTTCCTCCAAGATAATTTCTTACTGCAGAGGGGAAGAACTGACAAGACCGGGATGCAAGAAAGATTTTACTATTAGGGGCTTCAAAGATGGGACACTTTCTCCTCTTGCAAGAGCTGATGTAGCTGGCAAGATGCATTTGCTGTTTACCCTCTGCCCCCTGAGAAAGAGCACAGGATCTCTACTCTTAATAGAGCCAAAAAGTGCTGCAGGTATAGTAGCACAATATACAAGAATCTAGCCACATAACGGTCTTAAATTGGGATCAAGTATCACATTATTTGTCTTCAGTCAAACACCATCCTGTATGAAAGTGTTACCAACTGCCCAACCCTTCTTCACCCATCCCACTCTGTGTCCCCCGTGGGGGATGTGTCCAGAACAAAAGGCTGAAGGAGAGTTGATGCATTTTAACAGGCTGGATGTGTACAGAAGACAATTTGGTGTTCTCTTTTATTCCATAACATAGCCCCAAATTGTAATGAAACAAGTAGACACCTGTAATTTTATGTGTTATTGAAGTAACACCCTAACTACACTTCGTTACTCAAAAATGAATTGTGAAAGGCTTCTCAGTTATTTCCAACTGATGATAATGTCTATAGAATTTGTCTGACCTATTTCATATAGGTTTGTTAGATAATGCTTCTCTAGGAAAAAAAACACCACACCTTCCTATACTAGAGAATAAGTCTGAATCACCCTAAAGCTAGCCATTACAAATCAAAGACGTTTTGGCTTATCAAATATCACATTTCCATTAAGTGACACTCTCATACAGAAAGAGTTCACATTATAATTCAAGACATCATCCTTCATTCCTCTGACACAGGATTATTTCATTTAAACATCATTTATCCTGTTGGACTTTCAGTCTATTTATCCCCATCTACTGGCTGCTGGAATAAGAAATAGATATACCTGAAAAAACAGTATGCTAATAAGACACTAATGAATAGAGTCTTAAAGACAATTCTCATTTAATCAACCTCCAGCATTAAAAATGATTTTATAGTTTATACCTAATACACCCAGAAGGGGGAAAAAATGAAAATGGGCAATTCTAATGAATTACTTTGCACAAAATGTCCAGATCATCAGTAAGGACCTGCAAGATAATATATTAATAAAGTTAACAAATTTCCTACCATGACATAAAGAGAATTATTAAAGTGATTCTAAGATCAGTGATGCTGAATGCCACTACTCCTTAAATCATTATGTTATATACCCTGATAAAATGAAGGCCTCACATGAAGTGTTGAATATCTTGCTGACAAGTCTGACTAGGAAACTGCCAACACATTTTAAACAGGATATACAGTAATAAACTGTGATACTACTTGCTGATATGTTACAACTTTCTATTTTAGTACTGTAGTTTCAATACAAGAATGCTGCAAAATACCATTTCCTTTGTCATCTTTCCTGCTTCTTGAATTTGAAGCATTCTAATGACAGTCAAATTCTGCTGAATAAAATCCCACCACCAGTAAAATAATTAGGTATTTATCCCCTGTAGTTGCATATAAGTTATTTTAAATGCAGAAATCCTCAAGTAATTTCTCTGGGCTGTTCCTGTATCTCTCCACAGGATGTTAATGCAACACTAAAATTCCTTTGAGGGGATAGGTTAAAATTATTTCTCCAGACCCTTGCTGTGAATATCTCCTTGAATACTCTGTCCAGCCAGTCCCTGATGTAGCTTTCATGTAGTAGTAAGCTGTGAATCCTGGGTGTCAAACAGATCTGTCTGTTATCCAAGGATGTCCTCCCTTCCCTCACCTTTCTGTCAGTCTCTAAGGAGGAGATCAGCTGTGGTTAAGTGATTTCTATGCATTGCTTATGCATTTGGAATACAGAAGGCAAGAATCCTGAGGTCAAGGCATGCAGGGCAAGTTTAAAAAGATTTTGACAGCAAGCAGGGAAGCACTGATACATGACAAGTACATACGTAAGTCTATTATAGAGAGCTATTGCAGATACATGGATTGATCTGTACCTGCAAAATAACTTTAAGTGCCTGAGGGGTTCTGTTTGTTTTTCTTCACCTTTTTTTTTTTTTTTTTTTTTAAAAGAGCTCTGCAGCAACCTGTTTCTGGCAGATTCCATGTTTTTCAAAGCAATGTCCAAAAAGTGCAGTTTCACAAACCAATTAGGATTGCTGTTAGAAACAGAGGCCCCACCTTTCCCCTCAAGCTCACTGTTGGTCTCATTTTTCCAATCTCCTTGCTTGTGCAAAAGGGATTCATAATACTATCCCTTGTACAGTTGCTTTTGGTCAAGAAAACAAAGCTTGAGCTGTTTCATTTCATACAACTAGCTTTCAGCCAGATCAAGGAGTGCTGGTGCTGACACTAGGGATGCAACTGAATGCCTCTTTTAACAGCATATTTAAGTAATTCATAAAACCATACCCAAATCTTTCCTTTCTCACTGCTTTTCTTAAATAGCTCTCTACCTGAGTGGTTCTTTATCACATCAGAAATCCTTTGTTAGAAAACAATATTGGTGGCTGAGGTTTTCATTGCATTGTAAATCTACCCTCCCTCGAAATAGTCTGCTTCTCATAGTTGATGATCCACTGAAGAGCTAACTGAATTTAATCGGCCCACATTGCTTTTAGACAATTCTTGTTTATAAACTTTTCACAGAAATTTTGGGACTCTCAGGTATATCAAATATTCAGAAAAATTCAACATAATAATCTCACATTATCCCCTTGAAAACAAAAAAAAATAGCATCTGTGTAATATGCACAGAAGGGATGACAAGCTTCTGTAGTACTAACTGGTAAAAACAGCGAAGTCCTACAGCAAATATTTTTCCCATTTTCCACAAAGTACATATGCTACAAGTATATCAATTACACCAGCTCTCCTTCTCTATAATTTCATAGTACAGTGAAGTTTTTACCACAGCTCTTTTTCTAGACTTTGCACTATAAATTTTTTGCTGGAATTGCACCAATTAGGTGATCAAGAAACAACAATGAACATTTAAAGACTGAATATGAACACATGCTATATAAAAACTTGAAATTTGTACAAAAGTGGGGAAACACGTTTGATCACTGGTTTAGAGAGGATGTATGTTGATGTAGGTAGGTGAAAGCCATAAGTTCTGATGTCAGTTCCTGCTCCTACTGAAGATGCTCAAAAGATCTACAGCCTGCACAAGAGGGGAGACCAATTAATAGGAAGATTATATCTGCAATACTATCTCCATTGGTTAATCCTGAGTCTAGAGCTACTTTTCTCCAACTCTTAGTCTAGCACTCTGACATTTGAAAGAGTCTCATCCAGCAGCTAAGGCAGTGATATTAACAGAAAACAAATAAAAGACAAATGAAAACAAAGGAAATGTGATATTTCATAAAATCACTAGTTAACTTGCAACAGAAGAGACTTGCTGAACTGTTCAAGGCTGTGTCAATTAATTATGCTTTCTACAGTCCAAGGCAAATTCATTACATTTTTTCCCTTCTAAAGCAAAGTTTGTGTGTGTGGCCCTAAGTGCCAATTTTTAAGTTAACTGACAAGTTGAAACCTAGTGTTATTAACAGAACAAAAAACCACCCCCAACTTTCTATCTTATTACATTGGCTAGCCCTATATCATTTAATTAAAAAGCGCTAGGAAGTGTTCCACAGCATTGGAATTCAATTATCTATCCTTTTAATTGTTACAACAGCCCTGCCTGGCATAGTTTTTGGCCTGGACTAACCAGTGCTCTCCCAAACTATTCCTGGGCAGGATTCAGGAGTTGGCAATGTTCAGAAACTACTCCCAAAAGACAATTTGGACACAGCAATTTTATTTTTAAAGGCTAAGAGTTTAACTTTCTGGCATTAAGGCTAGCTGACACAGTATGGCTGTATTCATGAGGTAGTCTTAGACATGTTTAATTTACCAATATAGGCATAAGCACAACATCCCAAGGCACAGCCAAAACAATACATCTCAAAGCACAAATACCACAAAACTCAGATGCCAAAAGTTTGGCATCACTCAGATAACTAAAATCTTTTATATACCCTAAGAATCAGAAATTTGACAAGTCTTCCAAGGCTATTCATAAAAAGATTATGCAATGAAGGACAGAGGCCAGAATTGCAGACCTGTTCTACTGCATGAAGAGAATCTCAATTTTAGATTTGTTCTTATTTTTCATCTGCAGCACAGGAGAAAAAAAGCTGTGTTTGGAAAAGTCATATTTCATCCTAACTAGCAAAAAGGTACCCCTCTTACAATTGTATAAGATACATGTTGATTAATCCTAAAGAATGACAGCGCAGTCATCTTAGGATAGGTGATAGAAGTAGACTGAATAAGAGAAAGCCACTTTCCTAAACAATAAATTTTAAAGGAACTAAACTGCTTAAGGACACCCTTGCATAATGACTTTTTAAAAGAAGTTGATAAATCTACCTAAACATAAAAAGTCCCAGACCCTAAAGTGTCTTCAAATATTGACTACTTCCATAATGCTGAGACTTTCAGAAAAACAGCGTGTGTAAGTAACACGTCAGCCAACGTATAGACTAATAGTAAGTCTCTCCCTTTTTTGAAGTAATTTGGAGCTGTATTACTCCCCTTGCGGAGTAATACAGCTGAGAACTCTTGAAAATAAGCCTCCTGAAAGAACTAGGAAACAACTTTATTGGTTTCAGTGCTTTTTTAATGTTCCATTTAAAAAATATTTACACCTTTAACATCTTCCAATTGAAGCAGTGTAGTGTATTAACCTAGGTGTTATAAATAGTCTTTTAAAGTAGCATTCCTCTCTCCCCACTGACTGAGAGGTAAAACCAATAAAATTTCTTGATGCCAAAACAGTCACGATAAGAATTAATTTTATATCCTTTTAGGTATCTGCCTCCATCCTCTAACCCTGACTAACAATCGTAGCTTAATGCATGATGTCTCCCTTCAGCAGACGTGTTTTTTCTTCACAGTTTCAGGTGAATATTTAATAAGAGCAGCTTGGAGTTAAAAATCGCTGTAAGGGGAGGGAAAATACCAAATAGAATGGGATGTAAAGGAAAATACTATACATTCAATACATTTCAACAGCACTCAGCTACAGGTATACGTTCTATTATTTGCATGTGAATTGTGGGAAAACCTAGTTCTGGCTCCCCTTATCTCATGGGAAGCATAAGAAAATAAGTGCTAATGAAGATGTCAATAGTCCATCAATCAAGTGATACGATTACTACTACTGTAGGGCTGTTTCCACAGAGGGCTATGGCAAGATGTCCAGTATAAGCTTCTACATATTGGCACTAGTTTTTAAGCAATTTTAAAAGCTTAATGAAGATATTTTTCCCTGAAAGGCCTAATAGTATGTAAAGCATAGAGGGTTGTGTTCCAAAATAAGTGTTTAGATATGCGATGCTCTACAGATCATGGAGGCTATCCTTTAGATACCCCTTTTAATTTGCCCATATTTCTTCTAAAGCTCAACCTTCAAGTCACAAGTCTAAATAATAGATCTGCCAGCTATTTTTTCAATTGAAGAGCACGACCTGTAATTCAAACTTCTGTGCTTCATTTTCCTGTTAATATTTTCCTCTGATACTATCCCAACAAACCATTATTTCCCTAAAGACATACATGGCAATGAATTTGGGTAATCCCTACATTTAAATATTTTGTACTGCTTTTTGTTTGTCCAACTGATCAGCTTTTTTTGGTCACATCAAGATTGTTTTTTTCATACTGTAATAAGTATTATATTTAGTTTTGTGCCTTACAAAGCTCTGTAAGCTAGTCAAAAATAAAAGTATAAGTACACCTATGCTAAAGGAACAAACAATCAACTAGAAGAAAACCCCACATTTAAAGTAAACCTGAGAAGAGGTACATAAATACAAGGTCAAAAAGCCTAAGAAACAAATTCAGTATGTTTTAGTGAAAACACCCTCAATGAAAGTCAAGAGCAGCTGTGCGCCTGGTTAGGATTTGACTATGTTTCCCAGTCTGGATACTCCATTGCTTTCTTTGAAGTTCCATTACTATTGTCTTGCTACCTCCTTAGTGTTTCTAGAAGACCATATACTGCACTAAGGAACCACTTCAGAGAAAGCTGTTGTTTAAAGCAGATGAAAACTGATGAATTTTGCAAGTGTCACAAGATTTCATATTTGTCAAAAATAGTGCCAGAATTGGAAAATAACGCAGGTTCAGAAAACTACATTCACTTGAGAGTTACATAACTTAAAACTCATATTTTGAACCAAGTTCCATTTACATACATCTTCCAGGTTTGAGCCTTTCAGCATTCATATTAAGTTTTCTTCCAGAGAAACAGAGATACAATGTAACCTGTAGCTGTATATCACTTCCTAGCACAGCAAGGAACTAGACCTTCAACAAGTACAATAACCATTTGGCTTTGATGTTAGGGGTTGTCAAATCTGACAGCCCAACAGAAGGAAGGCTGCTGCAGCTCCCCAACTCCCCGTCCAACCCATAGCAAGGGCACACACACAAACGTATGTGTACAACATATACATGGCTGTCCACACAGATAAACACTCAACTCTCATGCACCAATGATCTCATCTGTTCCCTTCTCTAGCTGATTGGGATAAAAGTCCATTAGTGGATAAGTATACACACAAACACAGAGTAGATCCCTCCAGTAACTGACCTTGGATACTGCCTACCCAGTAGCCAATCTGTAGAGCCTCTTGTCTCCCGGTGGCTCAGGCAGACACACTCAGGCACAGGTCTATCAATTCCCAGGCCTTAGGATCTCTCCGGTAGCTTGACTAGAGCTCCTGGTCCCTCCAGAAGACAATTCGTACAGTTGTAGGACATGTACATGTCCAGCCCAGACTTGTGACTGCTTTGATACATGGCTCCTAAGACACTTAACCTACTCAGTAGCTGGTCCAGCTTCATACAGCGATCAAACATTGACATACACACCCTCACTCCAACTGCTGGCACCACAGACACATAAGCCCTTGTGATCCATGCTCCCACTCCAGTTGCTGGCACTCAGACCTGCAAACAAACATGCACACAGAGAGCCCCCTCACTCAGGGAAATAATTGAAATAAAGTTTAGAAGTACAGGATGCATTGTGCTGATCTGGTGCGGTGCATGGCCAGACAAGCATACTGACCAGTGGCCTGCTTACAATCAACGGGCCTCTCATTCCCTTACCCCTCTTCTCCCGTGCTTGCCCCTCCCAAAACTACCTGAAGCCCTCCCTTTCCCCCACCTTTTTCCTTCCCCTAAATATTTCACAATAAGTCCTGTGCAATCACAACACCCTGTATCCCACCATGAGTCCCATACCCTTCTACACAGGAACCCCTCAGTCTGAAAGGTGACAGGAACAACCATTCCATTGACTCATCTTGATGTGTTTCAGCCCCCAGACCACGTGGCTTACAGCCCTCCAGTGACAGCCCTTGGAGGAGTCAGGCAGGGGCTCCCTTTCTCCATTTGGGTTGTTGGGGTTACCCTGCCTAGCACTGGGCCTCTGCGCTCTTCTGTGTGTGGAGACAAGTCTTTTATTAAATAACCTAACGCTTGGTAAGTCTTGCAAAAATTTTCAAATCTAGGTCAGTAATCATCAATTTTGGTCAGCAGCCTAGCTTTAAAAACTATTGAAACTCTTCCAATAAAGATGACAGGTCACATAAGTAATGAGAGTCACTGGGTTATACACCTCATTATAGACTTCAGTGAGAAAAGCCTTGTTCTAAATATGGAACTTTTCCTTGAATTTGTTACTAACAGGCTTGCAATACTGTTAGAAGAATACTGAAGTAAAAACATCTTTAAAAGCTTAATACTTGTTTTTTAAAGGAAGTGTAGTAACATTTACCAACATCTATTTGTTGAAGGCTCAAGGCTGAAAAGAGATGTTACATTTACATTGCACTCCAGCTATAACTATGATTAGACTACAATACATATTCATCCAGTCAGTTGAAGAATGACTGTTCCATCCTATGGGGTAACTTAACTCTACAGACAGCCTGTAGCACATTTGAGATCCACAACCTGACCCTGAAGCAGCTGCTGTGCAGGGAAGGTAAGACACTATGACCAAGACAGTGTTTCTTCCATGCCTGTGCAAGAGCAAACCCCACCTTCAGTGGGGACACAGCTTGTGGAATCTCATTGCAGCAGCATGGTGGCACAGCAACGCCAATTCAGTACAAAGCCACTTGAGAACTCATGAGGAATTTCAACCTGCAGAAAGAATAGCCACATGAATCTTTCCTTCCTGCACACACCCCCGCTCCCCCCACTGCTTCAATTAAAAAAAACAAACCAACTTAGTCCTTGGCTGGCTTTCTGTACCAGTAAAAGATTTAATATGTGATTTCCTCCCACCCTTTCCTGGAAAAGAACGTTTTTTTCTTATCCATTAAATATTTAGAACATTAAATATCTCTATGCAGTGGCAGAGAAGGACTTTCCTCGTTGAACCTCTGCATGTACTTTGACAGGATGCATTAAGCCTAGCACACTGAAGTTCACATTTTTATTTGACATAAAAAGTGAGAAGTAGATTCTGTGACAAATTCAGGCATCTCTGACTTAAAAGCCTGTAGAAAATCGCAAGCTTAGACAAGAAACAGCTATATAGGTCTCCTATCCCTCCCCAAAAGGGATCATCTTCCCCTTATAAGGGTCACTGCAGAGAATGCTCATAAATTTCACCAAGCAAGTGTAATGTGTGCTAATTAGAATGAAGATTCCGCCCCCCCCCCCCCAAGCAAATAACTAATTGACCAAGATTCTAGGATTTCAGGTCATCAGAAGCTGTCCAGACATTGACAGAGAGATAATACCTTTTTCTTTTAAATGCTTACATAACTACTTAAGGAATAAGTTGCAGTAGTGAGAACAAGGAAAAACAGTTAATTCTTAGCTTATCCTGAGTGTACCTGCTTCACACTCACTGCCTCAAATAACAGTACACTAAGCATTAGATTCTAATAATGAAAAAGGATTATTTTTCACTATCCTTTTTCCCCACATTATTATATCCTTCTCTTGAGGACTTGTGCAAACTCCCTACCAGCTGTCCCTGCTTAACAATGCTGTTAGCTCTGATTGGAGTATGCTGACCAGGTGTAAATGTTGCACCTTAATCTATGCATACAGGGACTTAATAAATATTATACAATGATAGGTCATTTAAAGAGCTATCTAACTTTATCGTGCACTAAGTAGTATAAACTCAAAGCTACAAAATAAGAAAAAGGACTAGAGGTGAAAGAGATAAATCTCCTATCAGTAGCAGTCACTTGCCTTATGAACCTGCCACAACAATACTATTGGGGTTTGCAGGTGCAGAGCACAACAATCTGGGAATAACAACATGAAAAAAAACTGAAAGAAAGATACTGCCACAGAGACCCTGGAAAACACTACCTCAACAGCTTCTGTGAAAGGCTGCAGTGCTGCCTTAGTAAAGAGCCTCAGCCTTAGTAAACCAAGGGACCTGCTATGTGTAACCATGTTTTTTTTATATTAGAAGGTATTTCCCCCACCCCCTAAATAGTATGTCATTGTAGTTACCACTGTGTAAGAATAGTCAGGCTTTTGCATTAAACATAGATGGAAAGTCTTGTCAATATTGAGAAAGTACAGGTTTCCATAGGATAGCACATGCACTTCTTTCTAGAAATTAAATCACTGAATTCAAATGCATCTTTAAAGCCACATGGGCTATATTGAGTAAAGAGTGCTTTCCTTTTCTGCCATTTTTGATGTGTTGATATGACTGCCTTGAAAGTGATGCATTCCCCCCCGCCACCACTGCCCCACTTCAAATACTAATTAGGCTGTAAACTAGTGTAGCCAGTAGTATCACAACACTTTTCACAAACCAGTACTTACTGAAATAAGCAAACAGGAAAAAATAAACTATTTCTGCATTTCTAGCACTTGTACCACAAAATAAAAGGTTTCTTGAAGCTTTTGCAACAGCTCTAGAGGGTATCCACAATACTGGATTTAAGTCTAACTCTTAAGTATTGAAGACACTGCTCCAGAAACTAATATTAAACTCATTCAATTCCACCTCCAATGTATAACTTAGGCCAGAATCTAGAGCATCGCCAGTCATCTGCAATAAGCAGTTATGACTGAGATAAGAGTTCAAGTTTAATTATAGGATGCTAAGTCCTAATATACTTTCGTCCAAGTTCCAGCAGCTGAAAAGTGGCAAACTAAAAAAAAAAATATTTCAGTGCCTTCCCTTTAGTTTGTAGGCCTCTATTGTGTAAGCCAGTCTTCCCAAGAGTTGCTTATACTCTTTTAGGCCTAGCAGGTAGGAAAAAAACCCCAACAAAACCATATTACGTAGTCACATTAACACTTTTAGAAAATAAGCCACATGTTTACCTAGCACAAGGGAATGTAATCCAGACAGTCCAGGCTGTGTTCCAGATTTAACAGTAAAAATTTTGGAGGTGCTAAAAATACCATAAAAGCTGCATTCCAAAAAATTCTGTTCTGAAAGCTGTTCAGTCTAGCTATGCTTTTGACACAGTATACATGTTTGCTTTCCATTGAGTTTTCAGTCAAATGTTTTATAAGTGTCAGATCTCAACACAATGTTGTTTCCGTATATAGGCAAGAACATTACTATTCAACCAGCAATATCACTGCTAAATCCTCTGTTGAGGGTAACAGCCACTAAATAGTGAAGAAACATCATGACATTAAGGTGACTAATTGCCTACCCCAGAAAACAGTAATCTGACCAAGAATACAGACTTGTTAAGCTCCTGTAAGTACTAAATAAATATGTAGAAGTTCATTAACAAGGAGAATGAAAATTATAGACACTTTATTCTAATGAGCATGCTAAGCAGTTTGTTTAAAGAGCACATAACACATTACATAGGAAGTATTTTGTATCATGACCCTGTGAAACAGTAAAACACCATCAGTTAAAAAAAGGCTAAGACACACACTGTGTTAAATAATAATTGTGTCTTATCATTCTATAACAAAAAGTTTCTAAACAAGGTTCTATAGCAAAGGAGCACTCTTCCTCATTAGAAATCACATAAGTACAAATCAGCTGGAAGATCACAAGCCTCCTCCTCCATGTAGAAGCAAAACAGTTGTAAACTGTCACTTGCAAACAACATACACAATGTTGACTTTTTAAAAAGAGAAGTTACACCACTGGTGACTAACAGCACAAGGGTTCTTCCTGCCTCAGCATTTCCCTTGTTTTCTCCCTTGCCCTCCCAACAACTACAAATGCATCTTCATGCCTTTTCTGCTTCAAGGGAAAAAAGCGTAAAGCAAACACCTTGAAGTGTAGGAAGTAAGTAAACAATAACACTTCTTTCCTTATAAAGAACAGAATGGAAAATAACTACTATTACAGATAATACAAATCAAAGGCAGAAATAAGATGTTTCTACAAGGATACTGTAAATGCATAAAAACTAAGCATCCAGTTATTAGCATTTACTTAATACAGTGAGGAAACATACACTGAAAGTACAAATACAATGTACATTACATACTTAAAGCACTAGCATCTTTCAGTTTTCATGTGTGTACACAGGCCTGACATGATTGCACTAGTGTCAGATATAATTTAGGTTTTCTGATGTTACCTGGGTATAATGGGGTTTCTAGGTAACAGCTATATTTAGGCTAGTTAGTACTCCACAGTTAATGGAGACCATACCAACACAACAGAATATACCTCACGCATCTCCAGAAGACAACTGAGTACAAAAAAGGACACAGCCCTTAAGTTACACTATAGAACTGAGGTGTAATTTCAAACACGTTTACTAAAGGAAATGGCTACAGCTATATATAAGCAGTCTTCCCTACTGTTTGGGCCCTCGCTTTATCTCCTTTTACCAAGGAGGTTAATCTCCTCAACACACAGAAAGAACTAAAAAAAGATCTCACCAGTTATTCATACAAGCGAGGCCTAGAGAGATACTGAAAAGTATCTAAAAGCTTAATTCCATGTATGTATCCAGATACATTAAAAAACCTAGTTTTTAGATATCTAAATACTTTAACAAAAAATGTCTGTAAGCCAGTCAGTATGATCCACATATAACCGTATCACCCTTTCCCTCAGAAACCCTAGCATACCTTTCCTAGAATTTAATACAGACCATCAGCTAACTGAAAACTGCACAGAAGTAGTCAAAGAAAATATCTCACCTGTCCAGGTATTTCTCCCATCTGCCTCTGCTTCTTCTAAGTTTTCAGGAATTTAGTTGTATAGGTCACCAGACATTTCTTCCACTTTCAGTACTTCAGTATCATTATCTGTAGTAAAATTGTATAGTGTCAGAAACAATATCAAAAAAGTTCTTGTAACGGTCATATAACTAAGTTTCAATCAAAAGGACTTCAACTCTTGAACATGATAACTAAGCATATTAGAAACATAGTCTTATCTTATACAACCATTTCTTCCAAGATTAGGCTTTGCAACAAGTTAAAGTTGATAATTCTTAAAAAGAAATTCAGACATCCATTTTCTTTCTTTCACGAGATCAGGTACACCCAACACAGGGGTACAAGTTTGACCTTGTACAAAAATCTAGTTTCCTTCTCTATTTCACTAGATCTTATAGCTAAGATCTTCAATGCCTTTGGCTATAAAGCACCTTCTTTTCATCTGTTTTCTAGCAAAACCTTAATTTACACAGCTCTCTAAAGCAAAGAAATATCCTTTCTTCACCAGAACAGTTATTTTGGCACTCAGTTATTCACCTATCAAACTACAAACAGGTTTTAAGGCCTTTGTAGCCAAAAGATCATTATAAGCTTGCTTGTTGAATAATGTGGGGGGAAAAAAAACCCTGCCACAAATATGCATTGTCCTTCACTACTTTCTGCAGTAAAACCAAATTTAAAAATGAAAATAAAAATACAGGTGGCCTGAGACAGCCAGACAATACATATAAATATGAGAAAAAAAACCCAACCAACAAACAAACAAACCAACCCACAAAACCAAAACCCAAACAATACCACCAAACAAATACTAAAAAGGAAAAAAAAGAAAGTCATCAACTTACTAGAGAGAGAAGGAATCCTCACTCCTTAAGCACAAACATTTCACTCACCTATGCATTTCCTGGGAGGACATTTTATGGAGTTGCTTGATTTTCCTAAACATGTCTGATTGGGCACATGTGTACATCATCACCTTCCCCTGTACAGCTGTGTGAAAGCTGAGGCAATAATTGGTATCCTAACTGCTGATATTTGTTAGTCTCTGAGTACTGCTATAGAAATGGGAGAGGATTTGGGGGCGTGAGAGGTACGGTTTCATACAAAATATAGTTAACAGCCCAGTGTTTAAAGTGTTACTCTATTCCAGAAATATGTTAATTTTTTGGTCATATGCAGAGATGGATTATTTAATAAACACAACAGAATGGAGTTGGCCTAGCTGTTTCTCTGCTGTATACCTGTGGACCAGCAGAAAACCCTTCTTTAGCCTATTCTTCATCTATCTTCCATCTCACTGCAAAGCTACATGTATGTGATTTGCTGTTTTACAGAGAATGCAGAAACTGAAGCCTCAGTCCTCTAACAAAACTCTTCTATTAAAATAAAACATGTACACCACTAGAGCCACAGCCATAGTGCAAATTCCCACAGCAGTCTAATGAGAAAGCACATCTGTCTGCTCTGAGCATGTGCTGAAAGTTATCTTCAGTTGATTCATATCCAGCAGGGTACCCAATTATTAGACTGGAGCACCTAAGGCTAGTGGATATAAATCTGGGTATGCTGCTTCCCATTTGTACTGCCTACAAAAACAGGTGTGCCTTAAAAACAAGAAGCAACAAAGATCTAGGCTTAGACGTATCTGTAGCCTCAATTTCTGACATGTGTAAGTATTGATTCACTCCATGATCAAGATTCAGACCTAAAAGACAGTTAATAGGGGATCAAAGAAACACACAGGAAATAGATGGAGACCAGTGGCGATGTGTGAAAAACTCCCAGAATGAAACAGAGTAAAGAATACAGGAGGCACATTTTGAAGAAAAGACAGAAAAAATAAAGTACTTAGACCATTTATACAGACACTTACTGTGAAAGAATGGGGTAAGACTTCCAGATTCAAACAAAAAAGGACAAAGAAAAGATGCACATAAAGCATTTCAATAATGCTTTAATGTTTTAATAATGGATATATTGGCATAACAAAATAATCTGGAGGGGTAGGTGAAAACTGGAATCAATATTTTGTTTTAAAAGTAAACGTTAGAGTTCAGTACTTCACAAAAATTTAGTAACCACATCCATTGGTTCGCTATTTATTTGAGCGAGTACTATTGGTTTGGGTTTGTGTGGTGGGGGTTTGGTAGCGGGGGAGGGGCCGCAGGGGTGGCTCCTGTCAGAAGCTGCCAGAAGCTTCCTCAGCTCCAAGTCAGGCCCAGGCCGAGCCCATCACGACGGCGGTAGCACCTCTGGGAGAACAGATTTTGGAGGGGAACCCCCAGCGAGTCGGGGGATTGGGATGTGAGAGGAACCCCTCTGCGGGTCCCGAGGTCAGTGAGGAGGAGGGGATGCCCCCGCAGCCCGCGGTGAGGCGGCAGGCTGTCCCCCCCAGCCCACGGAGGGGAGCGGGGGAGCAGATGCCCACCTGCAGCCCAGGGAGAGAGGAGCCCACGCCGGAGCAGGGGGTGGAGGCCCCCCAAGATGGCCGCCGCTCACTGGGGAAGCCCGCGCTGGGGCAGGCTGGGACTGAAGATCGGCCTGTGGGAAGGACCCATGCCAGGGAAGTTTGTGAGGAACTGCAGCCTGCGGAAAGGACTCACAGAGGAGGAGTTGTAGAGGACTGTCTCCTGCGGGAGACACCCCACGGCAGAGCAGGGGACAAGTGCGGAGTCCTCCTCCCCCTGAGGAGGAAGGAACAGCAGAGACGGCGTGTGGCGAGCTGACCCCAACCGCCATTCCCCGTCCCCCTGCGCCGCTGGTGGGGAGGAGGGAGAGAGAACCGGGAGTGGGGCTGAGGCGGGAAGGAGAGGGGGTTGGAGGGGAGGTGTTCGAAGGCTGGGGTTTGCTTCCCGTTATCTTTGTTTTGATTTGATTGGTAGTCAATAAAATAGATTTTGTTTCTTCCCCAAGTTGAGTCTGCTTCTTTGCCCCATGACCATAAGTGGTGAGTGATCCCTCCCTGTCCTTGTCTCAACCCACGAGCTTTTCTTTATATTTTCTCATCCTCATCCCACCGTGGCCGGGGAGGGGAGTAGTGAGTGAGCGGCTTCGTGGTGCTTTGTTACCGGCTGGGTTTAAACCACGACAACTATTAAAGTAAAAATTATTCAGGATCATTATAACACTATTAATGACTCTATGCAGGGACCATTGCTTGCAGCTCTGGAGACTATGCTAGCACTTTTACTAGGTGTCTGAACATGTTCTGCTTTCCCAGAGGCCATAGCATGTTTTGATGTAGCCATCTGTTCCTGTTTGATGAAAATTTGTATATATATATTATGTCTTTTAATATAGATAATATGTATCCAAATATGTATATTCTGTGTTTCTTTGACTCAGGTCTTCAAATTTATAACCACAGTGACTTTTAAGGAAATTTATAGTTCTTGAAGCAGGAGTCCTCACTCAAGCTTTTGATGACCAGACTTCATTTGCTTGCAATGAGAAAGCTGCATTTGCCTCAAGCAAACCTAACTGGCTTCAGAAACATTCAGCTTCCAATATATCTCAGGCACATGGTCTTTTTTGTCTCAAATTCTTTTCTTTGCAATTCACTGAAATCTTCCTGTTTAACAACATCTTGTGTACTTACTTTCCCATTCCAAATACATCTCTTTTCCTTCTGGGAGCTGAGACTCAACATTCCCTTCTAATTCTGGCAGTCTTGCCATGGCTTTAGGAAGCGTGAGAGTGATGAAACCATGGGTGGCTAGAACACTTGGGGTATGGGTGGAGAAAACCAGGATGGATCCCGCACAATGTAGACTGGCTGTGATATGCCATGATCTACCTTTCATTGATGCTAGGATTAATTACTTTCAGAGATTTGGGGCTGAATCAGGTCACAGCTACTTGGCCAAATGTAACATTTGTATGTCTTTTTGCTAGTTTCTAGCATTCCAAGTTAGGATTCACAGACCATTGCTTTGATGGTATACAGGTAGTTGTCTATGTAATAGAAAGGTGACTAAATGGCATGGATTGATGACAGGTTTGATTTTCTTAATTGCTACTCACAATATCAGCCATTATTCATAATTATTTCAGCATTTACTATTTCATAATCTGCTACAGTTTGTTAATGCCTTGGTTCTGGTCTTGTCTATCCAACAGCTTTTCCTGCATGAGGAGTCAAATGCTACCCCTTTGCTTCACTCCAGATTTAGCAGGAGTACACAAGGGTACACAACATTAGAGTCTCCGTGATGCTGAAGCTCAAGATGTATAACAGAGGAGCCATGGAGATACCTAATGCCTGATGTCATATGTCACTTCTCAGCTTGGGCAGGTGCGTGGGTGTGAGATGACACAGCATGGGTAAGTGGAAGAGACTTCGTACTGAATCAACACTCCTAAGTTTCCAACATCCATAAGAAGAACACGGGAATCCCATTTACCACAGCAGGTCTAGTAGTGAAAGAAAGAGAATTTGTTCTCCAAGGAATATCACAGTTTTCATGCTATATAGTTTTTAAAAGTATAGCATTCGTAGTAGATTTCTTATTTTTTATTATGTTTGCCTTCTGCAACCCTATTTGAGTAAAATTGATTTGTCACAGCTCCTTAGACAAGATCTACATTTCCTAGATGAGACTTTTTTCCTGAAATCAACATAACTATTTTTATGTGCATTCTTTTTATTAGTCATTACTGCCTGAGTCCCACAGCAACTTGAAAAGTCATTAGCTTTCTCTGTTACACTTAAGTGTTGCAGTGAATTTTGACTCACTGAAATGAGTCAATGCAAAGTGCATGCAGTTTACCTAATACACAAATCTTTGGGGGAATAAAGTGAGAACATTGGCCAGACATAGGCATCACTTTCACGCAGGACAAGCTATGTTCCACTTTGATACTAGATTTTATATAAATGAATTTATCTAGGTAATACCTAGTAAATTTATCCAGAAATCTGAATGCTGTCTTTGACAGTGGCAAACTGGTTTTTATCACATACTTTTGCTTTCATCACATTATGTAGCTTTAATTTCTTTCATATTTCATGATTTCTTTAATAATTTTCAACTTCTGCCATAGAAACCACTGAGAGTGTACTTATGCTTGTATATTTGGTCTACCACAGTAGAGATTTTTAGGCAATATTCTGTTAAATTTGTTTCCATTACATTTACTAATTTGTGTAAGAGCTCCAGAATCATACATACATTCTTGACATGGCACATCAGGAGAAGGCCCTTCAGACTTCAGGGAATTTCTTAAGACAACAGGCCACAAAATTGTACTTTGCTATTCCCTAGTCATACAAGAGTTGACAAATTAATCTAAAAATGTGTCTTTTTTTGAATTTTGCATTTAATTCATGTAAAGTTGTTTGGTCCTGAATTTGTGAAGTTATAGTTATTAACAATAAAAGAATAAATGATGACTAGTAATGCATTAAGCAATGTTAATTGTTATACTTTCCTTTTTGTTCTTATTCATTGTGTCAAATATATTCTGCTACTTATCAATAGAATATAATTTTGTTAGACATTAATATTTATGGAATATAACTAGCTTTTGTCATGTAGAAACACACAAAAACTAACAGCATGACTGCATCTGTTTCAACATGCTATGATTTTTTTTTTCAAGTATAATATTCTGAAATATATTTTTCACTTGAAACACTAGCTTCAGAGCTTAAAAATGTGTTTTAATGCCTAAGCATTTATCATATATTTTTATATTCATTCAGCACTTTTAAAGCATTTCATTTATACGTATAGCAAAAATGTTGCTCTCTTGCTTATGCATCTCTTCTCTTGGATTTTTCACATCCATAGATCATCTCCTGAAGCCATAGGCACAGAGCCTGTATGGATTGTCTGATCTAAATTTCATGTTCTTTGAGGAGAGAAGACAACAAGGTAAAAAGCTTGGCCCTGGTTAAAGCAGATTTTTCAGTGACTGCTGTATATAACACCTACGATACTGAATAATGTTTTTTTATGTCCTGACACAGAGTAAGACCACTGTTGTATCCCAAGAATTGCTCCTCAGGGCATGGATTGCCTTCCATTTTTTGTCTGGCACAATGGTGCCTTGATCGCTGATTGACTATTTATGTATTACTGTGATACAAAGGACAAGGTTGTTTGGGAGGCAAGTATCTTTTCGATAGACATGCCGATATAGTCAGGGGAAAAAAAAAGCACAAGATTTCAAGCACAAAAGCCTTTCTACAGTCCATCCTCAGAGAATCAACAAATAAGTAACAGGTAGAGCTTGGGGGCAGTAGCATTTTAAAGAACTTCATCCACTGTAAGGAAATTAACTGCATATGCATATTTCATTACCTGGTGTCATCCAATCTTTCATTCAGACTGGACAGCCTTAAATCTATGTCATGTTTTCTATTAGAAGGGCTGTAATTCCACACCATATTCCCACAAATCAAGTGCATATTTCTTTGTTATATACTCCCTCATCTTCAGATGGCAGTTTGATGTATCTTATGAGCTTACACATGTCTATTCTGTATCTTTTCTGACAGACAGTTGACTTTTGGTATTGTACACTGATTCAGCACTTGTGAGTCTAGAAGCCTAGGCTAATAAGGGCCCTCAAGGGAAGCATCTAGCTTTTTCAGATTTCTGGGTGGGAATTTGTGCCAGAAATGTCTCTTGATTGCTTAAAGAACCCCTTACACATTTGAACCTTTTTGCTGCTGACAACACTTGGCAGAAGATAGTTTAGGGTACTGCCAAGGCACAGGCCTTTTGCAAAATTGCTGGCTATACATCCTTAACTTGTGCTGAAATGAAAGCACAGTTCTCTTTGAAGTTACTGGCTCAGAAAGTTGCATCCCAGTTGGCATTCTTGTCAGTGGTCTCAGCAGACAGAACCACCTTCTCTCCTGAATAGCTCTTTCCTCTTGGTTAAAGCCCAACAGATAAGTACAGCTGCTGCCAGAGTTGAACTAATTCAGTGGACAGATAAAGGGATTTCATTCTCCGGCTTTCCCAAAGCTACTCCCTTTGAAATAGTAAATTCAAAGAACAGAAAACAAAACATATAAGCCTTCCTAAGATAACCCAGACAATCATCAAACTAAATCTAAGTATTATGTAAATGCATTCTGGGTATTTGACTTGATGTATCTCATGATATTGCCTATAAGCTTTCTACTTCTCTACATGATATAGTCTTTTTGTCCCCAGTATAAAATACTGCAAAGCTGTACTTCCTCCCACATCTTCAAAGCCTGGGGAATCTGACTATTTTATGGAGGACAGGCTTTTAAGCGAAAGGGTTTTTTAGCTAAAGGTTCATTACTGGGTTAATGTACCTAGTTAACTGAAATTTGCTTACACTGGCTAACAGGCTTAAGGCCTACTACAGTTTAGATATTCTTATGAGATTATAACAAACATATAACTGAACATTAACATGGAGAGCTCTACTGACCTAAGTGGTGCCCCAGCTGGTGTTCAGCACCCCTGTGGTAGTACACCAGCTCATGGGGTCAGCTAAGGTTGAGGCTAGTTTATGCTAATTACCCAACACAGCGGTATGCTTGTACTGCTCCGAGTATGTGACAATTTGGGGGGGGAATTAGGTATAGAAGTGTGCTTAGAAATTTGTAGGTCTTTTTAAACATCTCATAAATGCCTACTATTGTGGTCTATCTGTTGTATTGCTGACACTGATCCTGAAGGTATAATTCACTCACTACTGATTAATTACTTGTTGCTAACAAATGCTTCAACCCTGATTTAGCTTAAATCATGTGAACTGAGCAGTTTTTCCCTGTGACAGCAGTAATAATGAGTTTTATGCCATGTATTGTGCAACTCCTTGGAGATCAGCAGAGGCCCTGGATCACCTTTCTTTCTGGGGAAAGAAAAATACTTAGGAACCTTTGTAAGTAACTGCTTGAATAATGAAGCCACTTACAATGGAAGGGTACAGAGGAGTGACACCTAGGATACCTGGCAATGCTGGAACAAGAACAAGGGAGAGAAAGGTCCTCAGAAGCCAACAATAAAATCTGGACTTCAGGAAAATGCTTATATCACATGTCCATATAAAAACAAGCAAGGATAAATTTTGAAATGGAATGCAACCACCAAGACGTATCTTATTGTGAGCAGTGCACATAGGAATAATAAAATCCAAAGAGATGAATACCATTATCATTCTGACAATGAGACCTCAAAAGTCATCATTTTTTTCCTCAACTTCAGATTCTAAAAACAGCCTTTAAGGAAGCTACACAGGCACTGTGTTTTGTGAAGAAAGTCTGAAATAGTGTCTTTTGTGTTAAGGTAACCATAATTTTTCCTGTTTATGTGTAATATGAATAATACAGAATAACTGGCTAAACTGTGCTTTTTTGCCAAATGAAACATCCATGATGTACTGATACAGATTTCTCCTCCTGCCTGAAGAGGATAAACAGCATTTAGGTCAGCCTGAGGAACTGATTTATTTTGTCACAGGAACAATGTGTTTTATAATGTTCTCTGACTCTGCCTATCTATTTTTAATTCCTGGTCCAGCTCACTCCTGGGCAATCACCTTGTCATGCCTTTTCTTCTCTTAATGTGCTCAAAATGATGACTTTGAGCTGTCCTTCCTCTTTCACTTCCACCTGGGAGATCAGAATTACACTACTTTCTAAGTAAACATATTTAAGTACTGTAAAACTAGGTACCATTGAAATTAATTTGCTTCACAGTTTGACCAGTGCCCTAGATGTTATGGGTTTCATAGCACTTTATGAAGTACATTTCATAGCATTGTATCAGCACTGTATGAGGTATATTCCACAGCTTTTTATCATAGCATTTTATAAGATATATTTGATAGCATTTTATGTAGCCACTTTACCAGACAGCATGAATAGCATTTTAGCAGTAAACTTTTAGGGCACTTTTCATGGCATACAGTTGCCTACAAATATAAATGCATAGAAACAGAGAGAGAAGAGGTAAAGAACAATGTTAACTCTTACTATTCTGAAGAAAATAATTGCAAAACTCAACTTACTATACAGTATATCTTTCATACAAGGAAATGTAACATGGAGGCACAGAGTTCTGCTTTGGTTCTTACATGATAGAGCTGCCGTCTCACAGGTGTCTTTTCAGTCCAGTAGTACTTTTAACATAATATTGCTGTATATCCTACTAATGTATTCTCACTCTTTTCTGGTATATTTTATGCTTTCTGTTCTCACAAATCAGTTCCAAGTCCTCTGACATAAGACACTCCTGCAGAAGCATAGTCCCTATCCTGACTCATCTAAGCTTCCTGCTATCAGTGGACTGCTGCAACATTCAAAGACTGTCTGCAGCCAAGCTCTCTGGGCAAAGTCCACAAAATTAACTCAGACATAAGACAAACAAGTAGGGTACCAAATTACGGAAGAAGTAAAAGGAGTAACATACATACAGTTTCCCCAGTAGTGGGAAGAAGCCAGAAGGAAGGAAACACAAAATTGAGATTTTTTTGTATTTGCTGCCATGGAAACTAAAAAAACCCCAAACCAATAACTTCTGGGGTTTTCTGTATTTCTTACAGGCCCAGCATATTTGCCAGGGTGACCATGAAGAATAGAATCATTATCAGTCTTCCAACACCTGCCAAATATGAAGAGGAAATAGGGAAGACAAAGTGGTTATGTTTGGAGAATTTAAAGGGAGGCTAGGAAGGGTTAGAAAGGGTTTCTTTGGTCTGAAAAGAAGAGCAGAGAAATGACATGATCTGCAGCTTATGACTTAACAAAATCTTGATATGACTTGGTAGGAAAAATGACTTAAAAACCCAACTCAGCAAAGCTTTTACAGCACAAAAAAGCCACTAAAGACAGCTCGTTTACAATTACTATTGGATAACAAAGCATATTGGAGGTGGCATAACAACATAGTGCTGAACGAACAACATTATTTTCCCCCACATATCAGGACAGTGATCTCTGAGAGCAACTATTTCTAGAAGTCCATCAAACTCCCAGACAGAATCTTTCTAAAGTGGCATATCAATCTACACATTAAAAGAGTAACCATGCAGAAAGCCACATTTACATATTTATATAAGCCAAAAAACAAAACTTTTAGAGGCAAGGCAAGTTTCAAACAAAATTTGTTTAGTTTACGCCTGTTTTAGGAACTCGTTTTTCACCAAGTTCTGTTATAAAAATACAGTATTTTAAATCATTGACAATTTTTCCTGTAAGATGCACTTAAATTTTTTATTGAATTCATTAAAATGTAAAAGAATTGTGACTAATAAAAGTTTATTTAAAGTTATACAAAGTCAAACCTCCTACATGCAAAATACCATACCTTGCAAGTTCAATAAGATGTAAGATAAAAATATCAACAGTAGACCCTATCTTGAAAGTAGAAATACTAGCACCCATAACTTAAGCAAGATCTTGAGGGTGACATCCAGCTGCCTATCCTGAAGTTCTGCCTACAGAGGACTTTGGAGGGACCTCAGATTTCTTCCAAACTCTTTGGTCTTAAGGGTAGTGAGGAAAACATAATATTCAACTATAATTCAGGGTAGAGACTGCACAGAAAATGCTGGCTTGGTACATGGCACTACCACCATGTTTTCCACCTTCCGAAAACATGCTTTCAGCTTTTATCTTGCAATATGTAGGTGCCGATTAAATAACTATTTGCAGCAATGCTTAGTGCTCAAGGAAAGACTTCATCAGCCAAAGCTGCAGAGGGTATACTGATCTCCCCAAACAAGAAGAGCACCAACACCATTAATAATTACAGGACTAAACAAAGGAAAAAATAAACATAAAGATGTGAGTTCCACAATACATCCTTAATCAGAGAAAGCACTGTCTACAAACAGTGCCAAAACAAAGGGTGAAAAACAGGAATTAGGTTTCCTCCTTTCTGTATGGTTGGGAAGCCTATGTGAGCAAAGTAATGCACAACTTGAGCATGGAAAATTATGTAATCTGTACCATTGCATGTTTTAAAAAGTGATGATTCTCTCAACAGGCCTGTTAATCTGTATGGTAAAGTCAAATAATGATGTTTCTGTATGGTAGCAATGAGGGACAATAGAAATTTTCATATTGGTTTGATGGTGATGCATCAGATAAATTCTCAAGTAAACTGTCTGTCATCCTGACACTCCACAGACATTGCTAGATGACCAAAGTCTGCAGCAGAGTCTTCTCACAGCAACAGCACTGAATCTAAACAAATTTCACCCAGGAAGAGCAAGTCCTTCACACCCTGCTACTAGTGATACTGGCAGGTCAGTTACTAGAACATCTACTGAAACTGCTATAAAAATTTTTTTATAGCAAAATGGTAATTTGGAATGTGAAGCCAACTGAAGATGACATAATTAATATGTCTTCTTGAACTGCTTCATATCGTGACCATTTAGTGGCATAGAGTACTTTTTCTTTAGGTTAGTCATAAGTTGCAAGTGGCACCTTCTGCCTGCTGAGCTGTTGATGAAGTATGTGACTGAAAAGTCACATAACTGTCTGGCTCCCATTATGCTTCCCATTGTGCACCACAAGAAAGAAAATGACAAAATCTCAAATTTTGTCAGACTGTCAAAGTACCTCGTATAATTCTGAAATCAAATTAGCTATGTTGCTTCAGTATCTGTTGAAGTGGCAACACAGCAGGGCAGAAGCCGTACATGAGATTCCTGTGTGCACTGATGATAACTTTCTGACAAAGGTGACTGAGAAGCTGATAAGCAAAGATGCTCTGCTGGACCTGATACTTACAAACAAGAAAGAACTGGCTGGGGATGTGAAGGTCAGGGACAGCCTTGACAGCAGTAACTGTGAGATGGTGGAGTTTAAGATCCCAAGAGAAGGGAACAAGACAAAAAAGCAGGATCACAATTCTAGATTTCATGAGAGCAGACTTTGGCCTGTTCAGGGATCTGCTAGGAAGAATTTCATGGGATACGGTTATGAGAGAGAAGAGGGGTCCAAGAAAGCTGGCTGATTTTCAGTTTAACATATAAGCACGTGTGACTTCAGAAAGTCCCCCCTGCTGGAGAAAACATTTTCACGTTCAATGGCTTTTCACTGATTTTCCTGGGAAGACACACATTACTTTTAATTTGGTTTTCATTCCCGTTTCAAAGCAAACTTTAAAATGAACAACTCTGTCACTTGCCAAAAGATTGATATGTTCTCCTTCCCTCCAAAATTTCTCATTTAACAATATCAGATTTCAACGAGGAAAAAAACCCACTAAAGAAAGAACTCTTTGTAACACAGACGACAAATAACATGTACCATAAAAAATGGTAATCATAAAATAGCTTTCTGGCACCCAAATTGAAATTTAATGCAAATAAGAAGTAGTAAAACCTGATTACATTCTGATGCATTTCCTATAAATGTATGTTTAAATATTATGTAATATTCTACTTCCATCTTTTTTCCAAGAAAGGTTCTTTCCTTTTCTTTCTTTTTTATTCATGAACAGGAGAAAATATTAAACTCTACATTTCCCATTGAACACTGAAGTAACATCTGGCTTATTTTTATTATTTCCCTTTCTTTGTCTTGCGATGTTGTTCACCTTGACTGAATTGTCAACAATTACAGAGAACATAGCAATTTAAACTCGATGTGTGAGTGCATGTACACATATACAAGACCTGATTCTACAACTCCCCCCTTACGCAGCTAATGTTAATCATGTAAGAAAGAATCTATGGACTCAGGCCTAAGAGAAGATGGGAGAAAACAACATTGTAAACTGCCTAAAAGAAATATAAAAGCTGTAATTTTAGTTCTGTAGGGGTCACTGAAAGGGTTATTATAGTGGTGTCTGTTCACATGGAATCTTAGCTGCAATCACCGACCGACTACAGAGACACTGTAAGACCCATATTTTAAAAGTTTCAAGACAAGGAAATAATGAATAAGTAAATGAAAATGCACAAACGGGGGCAGAAAGAGAGACACTTTAAGCTACGATAATTATCTTAAGTTTTCTGTCACGATATAAAGATTTCAACAATTATATGGATAAAACTAAACTCTGGCTGATGGACTTCTGAAAGAAATTTCTTGCCTGTTATGAATAACAGCAAACAGAAACAAAAGAATAGCAACACTCTAGGACCTCCAGAAAGGTCAAACCTTGAAGGCTGTCAACACTCAGTAACATGAGAAGAATAAATTATGCAGCTTTCTGTTTTTACTCTAAAATGTTAGAAAAGATGGACTGTAGCATCGAAAACTTTTTTAGTGTATAAATATTTTCTTAATCTAGCCTGGAAGAGAAAAAAATAAGTTGAGTAACCCTCCATGTTTTATATTTTTATTAGTGGAAATTACTAACTACAAACAACTATCAAAACAAGTTGCTGATGAGCATGCAGCATTTCACCAGAAGCAAAGGCTAAAAATAAACTTCCTTTCTCATATATAAGCAATGGTGTGTGTACCCCAGCTGATATTTAGTCTTGCATAGATTAGTATTAATTAACAACAGTTAAAGGGAATTAACAAAAATAATTTGTGTTACTCATTCCTCTTAAGCCCAGAAGACATTGGAATAATTTTATAGATAAACAATACATTTATCTAGTAAGAAACCCTTGCAGGCAAGGAAAGGTATATACTAATTTCAATGCCAGTAAAAACATCAGCTCATATTTCAAATAGATACTGCCAAAGTGGTATGTCACATGAACTGAACAAAATCTGAGCCAGAGTGACATTCTCTTTGTTTCTGTGGTAGATGATCAGAGTATGTATTTGTAAGGCGAAGATTCTCGGGGCCTTATTTTTTCATGGTGTAGAGTACCTATCATGCAGGGAAGCCAACAGGAATTGTATATGCTTTGACACTGGCCAGGATATGCTTCTTGTTGGACCCAAACTAGCCAGAAGTTTGAGTGTCTCTGTCCAGACCTCTTCAGGAAGATCAAAAGGATTTCTAAAGGCAAAAAGCATGTTTTATTAAAATGTAAACACAAATGATTTATTAAAAATGACTGGGTAAGACAGAATAGCCATAAATAGGAAGAATGGAACTGGAAATGGAGAAAAAAAGGCTTATGAACAAATTTTCCCACTTTTAAATTTTTGATTCCAGGGTTGGTTTGAGTTAAGATAATGGCTTTCTGGTTTGCAATAAACTCTTCAGTTCTCATTGGTCTGCAGACATTTTCTCTTTCCATCACTATACAGTCCTGAAAATGTGGCTGCTCCCTGCTCCTCTCTGCAATTTCTTCATTTCCTATTATTCTGTATGCTCTTTTCTCCTCTCTCAGTCAACTAGCAATCTGAAAGCTTTTCTCTCCTGAGCATGCTCAAATATATGCAAGGAAAGATATGATCTCTCGTCTCTTTGTGACACTGTCAATTAGGGTTTTTTTAAAGAATGTAATATACAAAGTGAGAACAAACACAGGAAATAGATACCATCCACGACACCTCTCAAACCAGTTACAACTGCCCATCAGCAGCCCGGTGGCACATACCTCCACCTTTTATAGAACTTGTAAGTCCTTTTTTGCTTTCATCTTCATAGGTCCTCAGCAACTGATGTTACAGCTCCTCTTAGACATTTCTTAATTTATGTGGACGAAAGATAGACCAGACATGATGCTAGATCCATCCCTCCTCACTGTTTTGCTGTTTAGCTTTGATGAGGACATTCAAAGGATATGCAATACACTTTGCTCGTAGCTCTCCAAGCAATGGAGTTACAAAAAAGTCTTTCACTCCGCCTGATCCTCTTTATAGGCATATTATCTAAGAATAGATTATGAACCTATTTTGAATATAATTTTTAGTATCTTATGGGTTTCACTTAGGACCTCATTGTTGTATTCAATGTCACTACTATTTGTAGTTTATGGCAGCTATGGAGCTATGGAATTTAAGTTATATATGAATCATGAGCATGAAAAACAAATTTGTTCTATGATCTTAATATGCATAGCAGGGTATCAGGGCTGTGCTTGTGCATATGCCCTGTGGACTTACGGACTTAAGTCATTAATTTCCTGGGTGATGCTGCTAATCTTCAGCATAGAGAAAATAATGGACTCCTTTGAAACAATGAACTGACCTGAAAGTGGGTGATCGACTGAACTCCAAGCCACCTTCACAAAGTAGAAGTATTTGACTGACAGTTACAGAAGCACTTCATGAGGAATTTTGGATGGTGCTGGAGATTTCTTCAGGAAACTCCTACTGTGCCTAGTCCAACTTGTATGCCTAAGTGTTTATTAACATCCTGTGCAGTGTGACCCCAAGATTCCCAGGCAGTTCCTGCTGGTGAAGTGATCAAATTTTACATAGATAAGACACTTGTAAATAGTCTATTTAAGATATTTTTGTATGTAGTTAAGATAATCAATAGCAATGGACTATGCATGTGCTGGAGCATTCACACAGGACTGTAGATTACAAGAACTGAGCAGAACAGCAGTCTGGAGAAACTCATCCGATCCTGCTTACTACACTTGTGCAAGAACACTTACAACAGGTAAGTTGTCTGATTTACAAACAACTGACTGTGCTATTCAAGAGATGTGATTTCCTGTATGATCATTACCTTATGCCAAGAACCCAATAAATTATTAGAGCAAACCAAACCAAACCACTTTTTCCATAAGTGTCTGTACAAAAAGGCATATTAATATAAGGAAAAAAACCCATGTGAATATTCTTAAGTAACTGAAAGAAATAGATATTCATATACAACAGTAATGGGACCTATCTACATGCAAGTAGACTACCCTTGTGTACAGTTAAAGAGTTGAAATGGTTCCAAAACATTCTTTTTCTACAGAGGAATGATGAGAGGAGGTTAAATGACACACTGAAGTAAATGCAGCTCTTCAGCTTTGAGGAATTAGGACCCTTAATTTTAGGGGCATTTTTACTGCAATTCCACCTGAAATCAAATTTTGGTAGACCATGCCTCTGAAAATGCTTGTAGGATTTATATCTACAGCAGCAGCCCAACATAACAGCTAGCATCCTCTCAGAATGAAAGGATGAGTTCTAAAATAGCAACAGTAGTGCTAAACCAGAGTTTATTTTGCTACACAGAAGATATGCTGCAGAAACTCTGTGGCTTTATAAGTGATTAAGCCATTTATGGCTACTAAAATGGCATGCAAACTTCAGAATAAAATATTGTATGATCAGGAAAATATTTAGTCAAGACAGTCCCCTGAAATGATAACCAAGGAAGAAACTGTCAAACTCATTAGGAAGATGGAGACAAATTGGTCAGTCTTAATTCAGTCTTAAAGTATTATGAAGTAGAGACAGTACCCTAATGAAATTCAGGATGTGTTTCCATTAGCAGAATTCTCAGCATGCTTCATATTAGTTAGTATGAACCTCAGAATGTTTCCTGTTTTCACATTACTCAAGATGATATTTATTCTTGTCTAGTTTGGAGGAAAGGAGGCTGAGGTGCGACTGCATTGCTCTCTACAGGTTCCTGAGGAGGGGAAGGGGAGAGGGAGGTGCTGAGCTCTTCTCCCTGGGATCCACTGATAGGATGCATGGGAATGGTTCAAAGCTGCATTGGGGGAGGTTTAGACTGGACATGAGGAATTATTTCTTTATCAAGAGGGTGGTCAAACACTGGAACAGGCTTCCTAGAGAGGTGGTTGATGCCCCATGATTGTCAGTTTTAAAGAGGCATTTGGACAATGCCCTTATCAACATGCTTTAGGTTTTGGTCAGTCCTGAATTGGTCACGCAGTTGGACTAGATGATCGTTCTAGGTCCCTTCCAACTGAAATATTCTATTCTATTCTAAAAGATGATACGCCCACTGTTTTGCATTGATTATATCTTGAGTTGAAGTAACATAACTAGATAACAATTAGAAAAATGGGGATTTTTTTTTTTCCTCTTTTCTTGATAAAGTTTGGTTTGGGTTTTTTTTTAACATATCCCTAAGTTATTACATGGTTCTCAGAAATTCAAACCCAGAGAAAAATGAAGTTGTCTACAGGTCCCACCACAGACCTAACCTAAGTTCTGTACAGCAACAGCTGTTTATCTTTCTTTATAGTACAAGCCTTAAATCATTTGTAAATAAAGACTGAAGTTAAAATAAAATAAAATAAAATAAAATAAAATAAAATAAAATAGCAAAAGTTCCAGCTACTGAAGAAAATGGAATGTCAAGCATCTGAAGGAAGATGGTGACAGATGCAGATGAGGTAGCAGTTGAACTTACATATATTGTGCAATGGAGGAAGGATCAACTGCACAAAAAGCAGTAAAGAATGGAATTGTTGTACATTGTGGTAATTAATTCAAACCCAGGTTTGGCATTTCTGGAAGCTGGAATCACATCTGACTAAACTATGGTTACAAATACTCCTTGTACAAATTTAGCTCCTGTACAGGTAGGATATTGTTCAAAGTTGTACCCATTTACTTTTTTTTTTTTTTTAAATTCTGTTTAAATACAGTGGACTAATAGAATCTCAGAGTAAATTCTGAAGTACTTTGCTGAGTTTCGAAAATCAGGAAAGAGATAAAGGTTGACTTTATTGCTTTGTTGAATCAGGGTGACATTATTTCAGCATGTATATCCGTAAATGTGTATACACACATAAAACTAATTGTGTTAGTATTTTTTAAAAGTGAATACAGACTTCATTGCTCTCATAGCTATTGCCTGTGTGTGGGCTTACACTGATCCTAGGCAAAACCACAGAAAGGCTGGTATAGAATGCCATGGGGAGACGACCCAGAGCGAGCGGCACTGCGTGGGCCAGGGGTCTGACCTTGCGTTGTGCTGGGTATGACCCCGCATTGTGCTGGGTCTGACCTCTCGCTGTGCTGGGCCCGAGCTTGGCCGGCAACAGCGTCCTGCCGCCGCTGGGCGGTGAGGCCAGAACCCCCCGAGGCAGGGCGCATCAGCCGCTGCCTGAGACCCATTCGAGTGCTCTTGAGGAGCGGCTGGTCTGCGCCCTGGCAGTCCGCCCTGGCTTGGGATGGCGGGTCCGGGTACTTCCCTGGGAACGAAGAGGTACCGGCTGGGCAGGTGACAAGGAATGCGGCCCAGAAGCAGAAGATCCCCCCCGGCCGGGCAGTGTAGCTGCTGTCTCCTTAGCAAGTGCCTTATCCTAATCAATGTCACCTTGTGCCTCGGACTGGGAGCCTCATTCCTTCATGGGGCAGACAACGGCAGAGGGTCCGACCACAGCAGGTATTATCAGAAAGGAATTGAAGAATATTAGCAAAATTTATGGGTCTATGGAAAATAGGTCTTTTGGTACAAAATGGGTGTTATATACTGTACTTAGATGCTTAGTTGAAAAAGACAGCTATGGATTTGTGTTCCGTGAAACTTAGCTCTCCATTCAAGATCTCCCTTTTCCCACTCACGTATCACACAACTGGGAATTCACACCTTCCCATACCAGTGCCATACCTTCTCTGAAGCACCTCAGAAGGTCCTGTGAACTTACACAGATTCAGAAAAAAAGCTGTAGCTCCAGTGCAGCGGAGTTGAAGATAAGCAGTATTTCCAGAGTCCTGCATTTAGGTATTATGGTGTCCTGAGGTGGGACTATGAATGTCATATAACCTGATGTGAATGAGAGGGATCAGCATGTTCACATGTCAGAATGTCAAACCATGGATAAAGATAACTATGTTGAAATAATAAACCTAAACCTGTAAAATCAAGATAGCTGTGGCTTTGTCTTGATGAGCCTTGAAGCTCATCCAGCTCATCCAGGATGAGCCTTATCCTCCCTGGGTAACTTGCCCTACTCTACTACTGAAAATAATTTTCCTAATGCCCAGATGAACAAGCCAAGTTGCAATTGGAGAGATTTAGTCTTTGCTGTATCGTCTTTCAGTGCCGAGAAGAATTTGATTCCATCATTCAATACAGAAAATTGTCTCCACCTCCTCTTGACTCATGAGATGAGCATCCACAGTCTATTTGCAACATTTCTGTCTATTTGTAACTTTTCCTCCATAGCCATATTCCATACATATAATCAGGATTTTTTATTTTTGGATGGAGAGTAGTACATCAAAATTATTCTTTGCCTATTTATGAGCTTTACTATTTCTATATACATAAACGTGCATGAATGAGACAAGACGTTGCAATCCAAAACTAAAAATCCCAAACCCTAACTATATGTATATATTTACCAATATTAAAATCCATAATTACATAAAAGTTGTCAATGCTACATATTATCTACTAATGATCAGCACGAGACAGCTGGCTGTTTTTTCACAATACATCAATATGTTCTTCTTCTAACCTATTTTTAGTCATCCTTATATTTTAAGCAAGAGGCAGTATGAGAAAAAATAAAGGAAACTGAGAGAAAGCTTGAAGCTAACTCAGAAACAAGCGTTATTTTATTTCTTGCTTTTATGTACTGCTACATCCTTTTAATTCTCTCCTTACTGCTTTTATGTGTGACTTTTTCTTCTACATTTTCCTTTATCCACTCCATAACATGATGAAGCTGCTGAATACTGAAATTTTTATATGCAGAAAGGAATGCAATGTCCTCAAGTGAGGGATGACAGTCCGGGCCAGAAGGCACTATTTAATACCTTCTACAAAAACCCCACAAGGATTCATACATCACTTGAATCTTATACATTAAAAAAAAAAATTTTCGTTTTATTGGTATTATCATCATTATTCTTAATTGTCTTAATGTGATCACTTTTTCTCATCGCTCTTAAGCTTTCCAGCAATTGTGTTAACACCAAAGACTGGAACATCTTGATTGAAATAGAAATATCCTTCTTCCTTCTAGTGCACAGTTATATTAATATGGTAAAAAAGTGAAATGATTCCTCAATGTTTTAAAGAAACAATAGCTCTGACAGTTAAAGACTATTAATGACTAATCTCATAATCTTGTGACACTGCTGTAATTACTTCTGCCATCACTATATCTTATTAGCAGCCACTTTTACTATCTTTTTACTTCTCATTCCAGTTATATAGCAAGTGGCCAACATGTGTTGAGACATTAAATTTTGGAAAAACTGTTTTATTATTCTTCAGAGCAATTAACTCCTACATGCTTGATTAAATACTGCTATATCTCAGATTTCTTTACGTTTCAGACTAAACTTAAAATTTAAAATATAGATTTAAATCTCCCTTTTAATAAATCATTGCACACTTGGCTGGGACATGAATGTGTTACACCGGGAAATTTGTTACTAATCTAGTACCAGTTATTAGGCTGATATTCTACTGCAGAAAGAAATTGTATAGATGGTAAAAAAGTAGTATTAGAAACAGTAATTCAAGCCTAATGAAGCAACATTAGCACTTTTATGTTGTACTTTCTAATTAGGAAGTCTGTTAATGAAATTGGGGCATTTACTTAATTGCTGTGAACAATTATTTTCAAATTAAGCCTAGCAATTAAATAGCATGATTAAACTCATGGTACAGGCTTTTTAGTAGAGATATGGTTAGTATCTTGCCTGCTGTATTATGCATGGTAAAAACTGCAAAAATCTTCTGATTAGCCAATGTAAATTAAGAGCAATGCCATTTCATTGAGAATGTGAATGAATATGCAGAGGGAAAAAACCCCACCTCTATCATGGAGGCCAAATAACAGCCAGAAAAACTGTTGTAAAAACTAATTATAGTGGTGATATTTTCTCCTGATTTCTTCTATACAAGGGAGGGTCAAGGAAATGAATGCAAATTCATTGTATTAGTTGGCATTCCATGGAAGAGAGATGATGAAATAAAATGCATTTTCCAGCTGGAGCAACAGTTGATGCTGAAAGCCCTTTAAACCACTAGATCTCTCCTAACACCTCACACCAGGAATTTTACTGGTGAACATACTGAGATAATTGAGTAATCTGAACTAGTTTTAACGGTAGTAGTAAGTTTGCAAGGTGATGGGTATGATATCATAGGACATATATGTTTCCTTGAAACTATGAAACACTTATGACACCATTCATCGTGCAGAAGAGTGGATCTGGTGTTGAGTCTCACATGAGATACAAATTCTGTTGTACGCTACCGCTTGACTCCAATAATAAAAAATGCCTTGAAACTTGGAAATGGATTTTTTCAGTTTTTGGCAAACTAGCTAAGGGACATACTAAAAATATATGATGATTGCAGTATTAAAATCACAGGGAGAAAGAAATATTAACAGCAAGAAAAACTGAGATAGTACTTTCTTTTTTCAAGTAATATTTAGGTGCAACCTTTTTTTATCCTACTAATAGCACACACAAAAATACACTAAATTTAAATAATAAACTTTCCATCCTTTTCAGAAGAACTTTGGAATGCCATTAAAAATTATCTACTTCACAGCTCTCATTTTCAGATAGAAATTGATCCTAGAAAAATGCTAAATCTCACTTCAATGCAACAGTTCAGCACATGTTTAGCTATTATTCTTAAGTACTTAAGGAATTTTATAGAATTTCATGGGATCTAAACATTAAGCACATTCTTAAATGGTTTGATCAAAGACTTACAAAGGGAAGACTGCAAAATGTCTAATGGGAAAGGATGTATCTAAAAAATTTTTAAAAATTAAATGGAAAAGTTTGAATAAATTTGGCCTATGACTTGAATTCATTTTTCCAAACTCAGAAACTCTTTTAACATGGTAAGTCGTCTTGGACTCAGATGTCACTCCATATGAAATAAAAAGTGAAAAGCAGGAAATAGAAATAGGATAAAGAGTAAGGTGAAGAAGGATTAACACACGATCTCTTCCACATCAAAAAAAGCACTAAACATTGGTTATTCTTTGCTTACTATTTGAAAGTGTTCAGTTGAAGACATAAGACATTCATTTTTTGAACTCCTGTGTTTCGTTACAGCAATCACCTCAACCACCTATCTATCTATTCAAAATTTCTGGTTAATGCCAAAAGTTGCTTCTGTGCTTCCTTTAGAAAAATAAGACTAACACTAGGAGATGGTTTTCTTTTTAATAATTAAATGAAAAGAAATACAGTCTCTACAGTACTGTATCATTTCATATATCATAAGGATTCACACAACATACACAACAGAGTTGTTACAGAAGTAAACACATTTTTCAGGTTTGAAATGAACATGGAAAAGGGAGTAACCTATGGTTCGTGCTATGAAATAACCAAAGTAGTTAATTATTGTTGGGACATAAAAAGTTTACACAGCTTAACGTTCAGAACTGCCTTCCACCAAGGCAACCATCTTACACCGAAATCAGGACCTCTGCAGACGCTTTTGTCACGTGAATTTATCTTAGGCGTTTCTCCCTTTAGGACTGATCATCGTTTTTCCTCTCCCAGCTAACAGCCTGAGACCCGAGCGCACCAGAGGGCCCTGCGCGCCCAGCCCGTGTTGGGGCCTGCGCCCCGTGCTCCCCCCGGCCCAGCTGGGTGCCGCAGCGGGACCCGGGCTGCAGCTGCCAGGCAGGCGCCCAGCGGGAGGGGGCCGGGAGAGCCCTCGGCAGGGGCCTCCCTCCGCGCTCAGAAGCCGCCTGAGAGCCCCGGCCCTCGGCCCCAGCTCTGCGTTGGCCGTGGGCTCCCCTGACCCCACCGGGCCCGCTCTGGCCCCCGCCGTGTCCTCCCCTGGCCCCCCACGGGAGTTACTGGTCGTCTCCCGACTCTCGGGGCCAGCGCTCACGGGGCCAGCGCTCACGGGGCCAGCCCGGCAGTGCCCCTGCGCTCCAGACCTCCGTGCTCTCTTCGCTGCTCTGGAGCCGCTCTTGGGGAGCCGCGGCCCGTATGGCTGCCTCCCGGGGCTGGCTCTGGCCCGCAGAGAGGGCCCACGCAGGAACGTAGGGTGGCTGCCAGACGCGGCCGTCACCCTGGAGGGACACCTGCCAGAGCATCGAGACAGCGTTCCCAAACCCGTGAACGAGCTCTACACCACCTTCCCCACCACTCGTAATGGGGGGCCCGCTTAGGTGGGCGCTGCTCTCCCTCCCCACCTGGAGATCAAGAGCACAGGCACAGGGAGGGAGCGTGGTTTTATTCTGGTATAAACGGCCACCCCACGGCCACCTGCCCCAACAAATCCTGCCATGACCACTGGAAAGGGGTGCAGCTGGAGGTGCGGGCGCTAGAGCCCTGCCTCCCAGTACACCTTCCTTCATCATCCCAGGTGAGCGCACCACCAGTATTTACCTACAGAAATAATGTTTCGGGATACTTGGAACAGTCTTCCGTGTCAGAACACAGTCAAAGAACAACATAATCCCAAGTGGCTATCACTAGTACGTGGTAAAACATCAAATAAATGTAGCATAAATTTCCACAAACATGCTACTTCAGTATATTACCATAGAATATACCAGGATGGAAAACATACTAGTACAATTACTGATGTCACAATTAAAAAAAAAACAAACGAACCAAAAAACCCCTGTACATTACTTTATGGTTTTGGTATGGGATTAATTAGACCACAGATATCTAATTCAGAATAAAAACAAGGCATGAATATCTTCAAAGTAGGGTAAGACACTTACACACATGTATATTTTCTATTTTAAAGCCTAATTATAAAGGCATTGTAACAGATACATGAAACCCAAGGTCAGTATATTTTATAGTATGCTCTATTAGACGACAATACAGTAGACTAATTACAATTATCTATAACCAAACAGACTTTTTAAAGTATCTTCAACTTGAACTTTGTTACCCTGTAGCCCCGTAGGACATAGTATTGCCACTGGTAATAACAGGCCAGAGGCTTTCTACTGACTTTGCAAGGTCTCAGGATTTGTCAGGCTTGCTCTGCCTGAAATTTTCTTAACCTGCTTGCAGCTTTATTTTGCTTGGTTTAGCTGTAACTAACCGCTTTCTAACTGACCAGGTAGCTATGGCTATGTCGTGGTTTAACCCCAGCCAGCAACTAAGCACCACGCAGCCACTCACTCCCCCCCATCCAGTGGGATGGGGGAGAAAATTGGGAAAAGAAGTAAAACTCCTGGGTTGAGATAAGAACGGTTTAATAGAACAGAAAAGAAGAAACTAATAATGATAATGATAACACTCATAAAATGACAACAGTAGTAATAAAAGGATTGGAATGTACAAATGATGCGCAGGGCAATTGCTCACCACCCGCCGACCGACACCCAGCCAGTCCCCGAGCGGCGAATCCCTGCCCCCCACTTCCCAGTTCCTAAACTAGATGGGACGTCCCATGGTATGGAATACACTGTTGGCCAGTTTGGGTCAGGTGCCCTGGCTGGGCATGAGAAGCTGAAAAATCCTTGACTCTAGTCTAAACACTACTGAGCAACAACTGAAAACATCAGTGTTATCAACATTCTTCACATACTGAACTCAAAACATAGCACTGTACCAGCTACTGGGAAGACAGTTAACTACATCCCAGCTGAAACCAGGACAGGCTAATTTCTTAACTTTTGTTTATGTTTGTCTGGGTGTGATCATAGTTTTGTAGAGATGACAGTAACAAGCAGTTATTCTAGAACGAGGTATTTATGACTCTAACGTAACTTTGCAGTATAGAGAAAAACAGACCTGGTAGCAGAACAGAGAGCTCATACCAGGAGTGTCCTCATACCGTGAGATACAGGATGCAGCACAAGGGAGTACTGGTATGGGTTGAGAAGAGATGGGACACAGGCTGGACGGTAAATTCATTCAGACTAAACTGGCTTTAGGGGTAACAAAAATAACACAAAAATAGTAGCTAACATCCATAAATGGCACCATATGTAGTAAATTCAGATGAGATTCAACACAAGATTCCTCCCTGCAAGCGACTCCAGTTGCTGATGGCTCACTGTAACATCCCACCACCAACACCAGAATGAAGCCACCTACAGTGAGGCCCAAGAGGGGCAGTAGAAGGGTAAGCATAGCATCCAGAAAAGGGCAGTGTATTACAATTTTCAGTGAATTGTGGGTGGCATGTTTTCTGCCCACAAATATCTTTTTTTTTTCCTTCTGTAATAATTAGATCTGGACTAATAATGAGTCTTGTGATATACTGTTAAGATTTTGACTACGTTTATAATAAATTATTTGCTTAAGGGTGTGTTACCTCTTTGGCCATAAATAAGGTCTGGGCCTTACTAATTGGTGGAGAATGAGGACAGCCCTTCTCTCTCTCCCCTTACACTATTCTGGGGGCACTCCCTATGTATAAACTTTTGGGGGTGAAAGCCTATGGTAAACACAGAAGAATAGGAATGCAATTAATGTGCATTCCTATGGTCCTAAGAAGTATCTTACTTAAACAATGGATTTCTATAGAATCTAAGCAGACCTTTCTAAGGACTTGCTGAAAATCTAAGAACAAAATAAATTAAAAGCTTTGAGACCGAGTAACCCAGAGGTATTGTGTTCTCTGTCTTTGTCCTGAGGGAAGAAGCATTTCACATTTTGAGAAGGGAGGAAATCCATGCCAGAGCTGAATTTATAGAAAGGCCAATATGTCTTGGAGGAGCTCAAAAAACCCTTTATTTTTTTATAAGAGGACATAAAATCCCAACTAGCTCTATTTCTGTGGCCAAATTTATACAGGACCTCTCGAAAAGTGTCCCTGCTTCCTCCTCCCCGCCCCCGCCCCGGCACATCTGTTTGCATCCTACTTTGGGGGCAGATTTTTTTAGAAAGAACAGAAAGCCAGACACACTTATAAGATAGCCAAGAAAGTAAAATCAAAGCAAAACAAAACACTGCAATTAAGAGTACAATTGCATCATACTAATCCCAGAATAAACAGCTCCCCCTAACACACACACCCCTGTTTTCAGCAGAAAATATGGAGTTGAGACAGTTGGTTTTCCAGTGGGGACCAAACTGTTGGGATCTGGAGTCTTGCAAAAGTATTAAGCAAGCTGAGTAAGAGCTTGTAAAATTTAAGAAAACCATCAAGTTTCAATTTTTCTCCCAAAATGCCATAAACTGTGCAGGAGTGTGGGCAAAGTGGTTAGTAGCAGCTAGACTAAGAGGAGAATCAGAATCCACAGGCAGAAAATGAAAAACTAGAAACTGAAACAAAGCAAATAAAACTAGACTAGGGGAGGGAAGAATTCCAGAAGGATTTGCAGCTCTACAACCAGTTAGAAGAGTTATACAATATCAAGAAGTGTGTGGATGAAATGGGTCATATAGGACTGAAAATCAAGAATTAAAAGCCAAACTGAAGTGCTACTACTGGAGCTGCTGAGGAGACCCGAGCACTAGTCCAGGCAATGGTGTGCGACACCCAGGTCCCGTAGGAGCAGGGTGCAGACCTGAGCCCACAAAGTGAGGCTGACAAAGCTGGAGATGGTGGAGCTGGGGGTGAAGCCCAGCCCTGCTGCATCCCACACAGAGACCCCTCACTTAGGAGAGCCTGGCTCAGTGAAGGTACTAACCCTTGCCTAGAGGAATGTGAGGCTACAAGCCGCTGGGCTCCCGGGGCTGAGGAACTGGACACACTTACAACCAATTCTGTAGCACCAGTTACTACTTGGGTCTCTGTAAAAAGGGGAAAGGAGAGGGACAGCCACAGGCTTTGTACTGAGTTTGCAAGGCCTCAGGACTTGCCAGGCTTGCTCTGTCTGAAATTTTCTTAACCTGCCTGTGGATTTGTTTTACTTAGTCTAGCAGTAACCATCGTCTTTCTAATTGACTAAGTAGCTATGGTTAATTTGTTTCACTTTAGTTTATCTTTGTGTGGAATGACTATAGTTTTAAATAGATAACAGTAACAAGCAGTTATTCTAGAATGAGGTATTTATGACTAACATAATGATTTAGTATAGAGAAATATAGGCGTGGTATGAGAGCAGAAAGCTTGATAAGTGGAGACACAGGATGCAGCACAGGGGAATACAGGGATGGGATGAGAAGAGATGGGACACAAGTTGGACACCGGAGACCTCACACCTATAAGCAACTCTCCAGACGTCAGTTAAAGAAATGCAGACTGGAGCTAGACAAAACTGGTTTGGTTTTAAGAGGACCAAAGAGAACTCAGATATTTAACAGCATCTAACATCCACAAAAGGCACCATATATGTTAAATTCAGATGTAACGTGGAGCTGCAGACCAATGAAGAAAGCAAAGTTTAAAAAGCACGTTAGAAAACAGGTAAGAATGGACCCTGATGAATCTAAGGCATGTAAGAAAGAAGGAGGAAGGAGCGAGGAAGAGGTGGAAGAAAGTATCACCTTTAGAGTCCTCGCCACGTGGACCCCAGATGCTGATGACTTGCTGTAACAGACCACCATCAACACCAGAATGAAGCCATCAATCTTACGACCCAGAAGGGTCATGGAAGGCTAAGCACACAATCAGGAAAAGGGGTATAAACTAGGAAGTATATGTATAACAATTCTTACTGAACTATTATTATTATTAAATATTTTTCTGCATACAAGTATTCTTTTTCTTTCCAAAATAACTGGAACTGGACTAATAACAAATCTTAGATAAGAATTTTAAGATTTCTATTATACTAACAATAAACTATTGGGTTTATATAGTGTGTTTCCTCTTTGTCCACATGAAAAGATTTTGAGCGTTAACAGTTTTTAATCTGACTAAATTATAAAGCTTCTTTAACTTCTTGAACTGGTTCAAGCTGCACTTCTCAAATCAAAGTTTAACACCATGAGGTTAAGAAGTCCAACATATCTTCAGTGTCAAACTGCTGATTCTTTGTTGTATAATAATCTGTATAATTCCTCTAATCTAAGGGTCTGGTTTAAGAGGAAAAATAGAGAAGGACCAATACAATATGTAGCTAATGGTCAATATGGGACCCCTTCTCCAGTACTATGGACCTCTTGACAGAAATTATATGATCTCAGACTTAGATTAGCACTTAACAATGCAATCTTTCTGCATCTTCCAGGGACCAGTATCCTGTTCCTAAGAATCTAAGCATTGGTTTGGGGTTTGGGGTTTGGGTTTTTTTTGTTAAATTACTTAACATTAGTTGTGGTTCTGAAGAAAAGTGATGGAAAAATGTCTCTGCAAATGTGTGGTAGTCTTGAATAAAGCTTGTATTAGCTGCCCCATTCATTTCACTAATTCATATACTCAGATGCTTAGTAACAAATACTGAAATGTGTATTAACTCTGGGTACAATAGGAGAGGAAGCAGAATTTATTTGCAGCAATGCTTTTCATATTGAAGCCACAAATACATAGATTCCAGGAAGGCATTCCCAATCCAGAAGGAACTATATCTGAGGACCTGCAAGCATCCTCAGTTGCTACTAGAAGGAATTAATCTAAAGAAAATAAATGCACTTCAGGGAATGTTTGTAATTATACTATTTTGAACATGTAAACAACTTACTAAGGAGGACATCTTTTCAAGGCATTAATGCTGTGAGCTAGGTCTGAGAATGAATCACTAACCTTGCTTTTCTAATCTGAATTTTATATTTACTGCATTCACTATTATCGTTCTTTTCCTATTGCTTGAAACGAAGAAATAAATTGAGGAGAAAATAAGTCATTGTTATTAGTGAACCCCTCCCTACATAAAGCCCAGGATTTTCTAGGCTTGGAGGCTATGTTTTTATCATGGAACTCCATCTACAATGAAGAAGTAATAAGCAATCCTTGTAAGCCATTTTTCATATATTTTTTTACTTAATAAAACTTCCTCAGTATTTATGTATGTGGGGAAAAAAAAATTCAGAGTTTGAAATCATAAAGGAATTCAAAGGTTTGTAGTATATCAGATACATGGTGAGAAGAGGGATTGGAGAATTAGGAAGAATCACACTAGTCACACTCAGGTACATATGGGACAAAAAAAGACTTAGAAGGTGTAATATTCAATAGAAATAGCAGAAACAAAAACTAAATTATGGTTCCTGAAAATCTTTTATACATATGCCAACCAAGTAAGGTATTATGACCTTAATATAGTAAAAATATTAAATGAATAAAAACTGTGCTGTCAAAAGAAGAACAATTGTACTGACAAGTATTAAATCAACTGCCTTAGCTGACTCCTTACCCCTTCAAATTAACACAGTCTTTTAGTTCTGCAATGATTTAATAATTCCAGTGTAACAAAGGAAAAATCAACTTATCCGTGTCTGGAACTTCAGCTTTCCTTTTGTGCGTGTGTGTGCGCGCGCATGTGCATGCATGTGCGCACATATATGTACAAACAGAAAAATTAGGAATTTGTAATTCATCATCTAATGATCCTTATGTTCTGGAATTTGAAGTACGGAAAAAATCTACTGCATTTCTACCTGAATATTATTCTTCAATATGTATGCCATAACATATATTTTCTAAACTTGGTATTATGATTTTTAAAAAAATATTAATAGATCTATTTGAGAAATAAAAAGAAGGATATTCATAAATTAACATAGCATGACCTTTTGAGTTTAATTTAACTTAGGTTAATTTTTTTCTGCAATTATTTCAGTAAGATAGAAGGAAGGGCTTTCAAGAGACAAAGCCTGTTTGGCAACATGGTATATCCCAGATCAAAATATTTGACTACGGTGGCAAGGGCCAGACTTCAGGAGCCTTCCTTTCCTTAAAATTATTAGAACTGTTAGTATTTTAAAAGTTGCATATAGAAGCCCTATCTGTAAGCCAAAGTCTTACACAGTTCAAAGTAATCTTTACACTAAAGCTGTTACCATTAAAGCATAAGACAATAGACAACAGACACTAACAAATCGAAATTTACAATGAAACAGCCAATATTATTAATCACAAAAGAATGATTCACAACCTTTTAAAAAATGATTAAGGATGGACAGTGCACAATAGGAATATAATAGGTTTATTTCTGCATGTTTGACAACAACAACGCAAAAACTAGCAGGCATTTTAGTAATTTTTTTAAAAAATTACTTTTTCTGGTGTAAAATGTTGGCAGCTAATTCCCTCTTTCCTTTTCTTTTGCAGATAGGCTTACCAGCTAGTTTAATTTACAGCAAACCCACAGACACTCTAGCTATCAGCATCCATGTTTAATATAATCTCTTAGAACAAACTGGAAGTAAAGTTGGAGATTGTACACTGACTCCATTACTAGTGTGTGATCCACTGAAATTCTATTTTGCTTTCCAAGTACAGTATTAATTGTGCATAGGCATCATGCTGGTTCTCAGGAGCAAAGGTAAGTCTAAGCAAAGTCTGAAATATTCACATATGCCAATCTGAGACTAGGTCACAGTGATAGTGTGCAGTCACCGCCCGGGGCTTTTGTGTTGGGGCTTTTTTTGGTTGGTTGGTTGGGGGTTTTCTGAGGAATTTCTAGGCATGACAACCTCTGGACAACTTCCACAAAAAGGGCAAAACTGTGCCCTCTTTTCTCATTGCCTTTGAGGAACAGTGGAGACCAACTCTGCCCTTTTCTTATGATTTCTTGTAAACTGCCTTGCACATTGAGGACACTAGAAAATTAATACATTGACCTCAGTGATAACGCAAAAAGTAGTTGCTTTTTTGTACTAGGGTGAGAGAGCCCTGAAGTTTTCCTTCTTTTTAGACAAGCAGTTGCTTGTCTCTTAATTACTGGTCAATTAAACATTTCAGAAAGGTGGGTGTGTTGGGGTTTTTTTGGTGGTGTGGTTTTTTCAGAATCATTTAAAAGATCATATCTTTAGAGAAACAGATGCCACTTGGAAGCGTTCTACTGCAAAACTTGGACATAAATATTAGATGTATCACTTCTGACCTCTAATATAGTTGAAGACCCAAATTTTTAAAGTATTTGTGACATAATGCTAAGCTTTGTAACAAGCAAAGGAGTGGTGGAGCAAATAAAAGGTGAAAATATATATATTTGTACATATTAAAAATAATAATTTTAAATAATCTACATCTGAATATTATGTAACTGGGTTCTTTCCTCAATTCTGTTTGCATGATTAGTGCAAAATATTTAGACAAACAAATGTATTTCTGCGCCATTTTGGGTTATCACTTTTTCTCAATCACATTGTCTTGCAGCATTTGTAGCATTTTATGTTTATGAAAAGTAACAGGTACCTTGACAAAACACAACATTGTTCTCACTAGTGTCAGTTTTTATGGTAAGAGCTACATTACGCAGTAGATATGACTATGCCCATACCTATACCAGCGTCAATACCGTAGATATTCAAATCTCTGCTATTATCACAGATGAGAAGTAGTTACATTATAGACAACAGACAGCAATAAGAAGTTTTAGGTAATCAGTGCCTCTGAAAAGGTCGTGTTAGGCATTACTTTCTAGGGGTTATCTATGAAGAAGGTATGACTTGCAACAACTAATATTTTCATTAGACAGAGGTGGTTTGTAGATACCAATCTAGTATAACATGGAGATCTTTCTTTGTCCTTTTTGAGGTGTCCCTAGGGGCAGTTACTAATCCAACAGAAACGTTGCATGTGTTCATACAGCACCTAGAGACTTTCAGAAGCATTTATTAAGCTAGAAGAATTAACGTAGGAATAAATGTAATTTAAGAAGCCTTTCACAAAGGGAAATGACAAGAATTAAAATTTTTTATGAGCATGTGGAACAAAGTCCAAGTTAGTGACTATTAGGAAATAATCTAGAGTTGAGCAACTCAAAATGTGCAGTGAGTAAACAAAATTTACAGTATAGGCTGAAGAGCATTTATCTCTTCATGTAATCACACATTATACTTGACAAAAACAATAAATGATGTACATCTGGTAAAGTATTGGACATTATTTAATCCTTATAATACGAGTGGCTCTAGAAAACAGAGGTAAACAAAGTTTTCTTGATTAGTCTCCAGTTAAGGTAATGAAGGGGCAATGCTGCATGAGCAATGATCAAGAGGTTTATTCCAAACAGAAAAATCTTAAGTGTATCTGTATTTCTGTGACCACCTTAGAGTATTTTGCAAGACCCTTAAATGTTATTTTTCTTTATTGAATTTGGTTCTTTGAAAAACTAGAAAAAACCCACACAAACAAACTTGAATTGAAATACAAGAAAGGTTGTTCAAGCCAGTGAAGTATTTGGTTTTCTTATTTCCACTGACATTAACAGAGGCTATATGGTGAACTCTTCCATAAGATTTAGAAATCTGTAAGTCACTGGTATGTATGGCATGTTACAAATTTAATGGTTTTTTCCTATGGTATAACTAAGAGGCCTCCTGTGTTACCAAGTAATCTGCCACACAAAGGCAGTAGGCAAACCCCAGCAATTCTAGAAAGAAGTTACAGCATGAGAGGCCAAATGGCTGGGAGAGGGGAGTGTGTGGAGGAGAGGGAGATTACTTCAGTAGAAATACATAATTCTAAGCTCTGTAACATGCAAAGGAAGTGGTGGAGTAAAGTAAAATTAAGGGGTGATTACTTCAGTAGAAATACCTTAAACCAAACCTTAAAAAGAAGTTAAAAGGGCATCCAGAAACTGTAATAAGGAGTGAATTCCAGCAAGATTAAAGTAGCATGGGTTAAGGTTACAGTGGTAAGAATATGGAGGTGGCTTGCATATACTGCCCTTCCTGCTCAGCATCATTATTTGGGTGTGGCAGGCTATCTCATCAACATGAGACATTAAAGTATATGGGTTCCTTTGTTATTTTTTTGACAAAGAATTATGCACAGTTTCAGTGAGTACCTTCCTGAGACTACCATCTTAGTCATGACTTAGCCTTGGTTTCTAGAAAATCATTAAATCAGGCATTGCCACACATTCATGTATCATAATCCCAAAGCATCCCAGAGGATTATCTATGACTATCATGCTGTTGAGCACAGTCAAGCCTACAGGAAGACTGTAAGGAGGTTCACTGTGGAGCTTTGCATATATTCCATCCAGCCATTTGTTTCAGTATTCAGATAATGTATCACAAAGGATGTGCTGCTTGTAAATGAGGTCCCGGATGGCAGAGTATCTTACTGACATCCCAAAGTGTCTCAAGAGCTGTTACAGTCTGCTTGCTTTCTCTGTGCCATTTAAGGACTAGTGTGTTCTGAAGACCATTACTACTTCTTCCAGTTGTTCAACTCCCCCCTCTCTTCTTTCCCAAGATCTCTCTTTTAAAATGTGTTCTCCCTTAATTTATATTATCAATAAACACACTGTGAATCCCCCCCCCAAAAAAAATTGTCAGGGTAAGAGGACAGAGGACTTTTTTGCATAACAGGCAGTCCTTACTGCAGCCCCTCTGCCTGCTGGCCATTCTGTTTTTCCCTGGCGAATAGTATTTACCTGAATTTTTCTGTCAGTTCTTTTTCCTTTAGGACAAATAATTCTGCTATTCTGCTGACTGAATGCTATTTGCCAGACAATATTGAGACCCTTCCTACAGTGTTTCTTAGTACATAATTTCCACCTGAAAATGCAGGAATCTTTCAAAAAACATTGAACACTGTACTTCTGCAGTTCAGCACAAATTGCAGGCCTCATCATAGGCCTGTAACTAATCTGTGGTGAAATTCATGCTCACTGGTCTGGATTCCCATCCCTCTCCAGAACACCAACTTGCTCTACTCCCTAGATCATCCCTTGAGCAAAGCCTTCGTGGATCCCTTCCCAGCTCTGAATATTTACCTTGAGTATCCTTGACATTGTCCCTATCATACAACTTATTTCTCCTCTAAGATCTTCCCTCCCAATTCTCAGAATTAATTATGCAATCTCTAAAATAAACTCTGTCTACAACTCTTTGTCTCTACTCTTTTTTTCTAACTTATCCACGGTCCTTACCTGTACGAGACATCATTTGAAGAGGAAAGACTTCCTAGACCCTACTTAGGACTTAGGGTGAGGGGGAGAGGTAGATGTAAGATACCAGGTAGATCATTCCCTTTGGATTGGTCAGCAAGAGGCTGGAGAAAGCAGCTAAACACGCAGTGTGAATTACTAATGGAAAATTAAGACAATAGTGGCTACCCAAGTCTCCATGAGTGTGACTATCGGTCACTGTGCATAACGGGATGGCTCTTACATTCTTTCAGGCAGTAGATTTCAACCTGCAATACTCTGTCATTTCCCAGTCTTCATGTTCTCTTGCCTCATTTGCATGTGCCACTATTTAGACACTCATTCACAGGAAGGCTGTCAAAATCTCAGTTCAACAAAAGAATATAGTGGTAGCTACTAAGAAAATGCTGAATTTCACGGAAAAAGAAGTATTTTCAAATGCAATTCACAGTTTATATATGGTGCGAGATGCCTTACATCTTATAAATTTTCAGAGTGCTGTGCTGAGCAAAAATAGTACAGCTTCCCTGTGAGCAGTTTTGTACAGCTCCCTTGCAATCACACTAGGGGAAAGCATTTGTTTAGTTCCACTGTCAAATCTCCGCAGTTCCCAGAATTCCTAACAGCCGCTAACCCTCAGCTGCATCACAGCAATAATACTAAGCTCAAAGGAAACATCCATTAGAGTCACTATCTATGCTGAGATTATTAATGGAAAAATTTACATCATGTCATTATGCTTCCTTACCTTACATAGTCTCATGCTGATGGATGACCTATACTTACTAATTTTAAATGTAAGGAACTGCGGGGGCAGGAATGACAGTTAACTTTGAAATCATGTTGGCATTTTGGAAACGCCTGTGAGCCTTGACAAAAAAGTAAATAATAGCAATTTTTTTTTTGTTTGCTTTATGAGAAATTCTGATAAGATTGCAACTTGTTCATACTGTTTACAACACCCAAAATCATATGAAGAAAAAGTCCCTCTGACGAGCAGGTATGCAAATACATATTGTGCTGCACTAAGGCACAAAAGCAATGGATAATGGTAAAATATAGGGTTTTCAAGTACTTACTGCTTGTGATCTTTAACATTAACATAAATACAAATGTTTCATCATCTTTTTATAACTCATGGTTTTACCATTTGCTTAAATGGAACAGCAGTAAAATAAGTAAGATATATTTTACCGAGTCATTATCTATAAAACCTACAAGCTAACCTCCAGATCTGGAAGTAATTCTGCCAGATCCTTGCACTTTTAAGTATCTCTGTAACATCAGTAGGACTCCCTGGGGACCCCTTCCATAGAGTGCATTGGAAGATATCTGTATCTTTTCTGTGTCTGGGTAAACTTTTGGTAGATTGCCTATGCTGCAAAAAGCTGCAAAAAAGCTTTATCCTTTTCATCCACAAGTTTATTGGTAGGAATTTAAGTAGTTAGATAATACTTAAGGGATAAGTAAATATTGCTCAAAAATTTTTCAAATTCCTTTTGAATTTGGCAGTTGCATATTATTATAAAGATCTTTCTCTAGTGTGCCTACATAAGCACTGAGCAGAGTATCAAGTATTTTATGTTAAAATAATATTTTGATCTTAAATTCTGATCAACTAAACCTGATTTACCACGATAGTCATCTCTGTTCCTTATTCCTTCTGTAAATAGCATTATTGCAGTATACATAGAGAATCTTAATTTTAAATTTTCCTAACAGTATTTCTTTTATGTATATGCAACAAAAATGTATGTCCCTGAAAAAAAAGCAAATTAAACAACAGCTGAATAGACCATGTGGAGTCATTTTTAAAAGACTGTAATTCCCAGGCAGATGCAGCCCAGGATCCAACTTGCCTTTGTTGCTGCAGCAGCGCACTGCTGACTCACGTTCACCTTGCTGTCCACCAGGACCCCCAGGTCCCTTTCAGCAAGGCTGCTCCCCACCCACCCACCCACATCCTAGCCTGTAGTGGGCTTTTTGGTTATTTTGTCCCAGGTGCAGGACTTTGCGCTTGTCTTTTTTAAACTTTGTACTGTTCTTGCTGGCTCATTCTTCCTGCCTGCCCAGGTGTCTCTGTAAGATAGCCTGCCCTTCCGATGTATTCACCTCACCACCCAGTTTGGTATCGTCAGCAAACTTGGTGCAGGTGCTTTCAATCCCATCATCCAGATCATTTATGAAGATGTTGAACAGCATGGGGCCCATTATCAATCCCTGGGGGATCCCCCTTGTGACAAGTTGCCAACCTGAGTAAAAGCCATTGAAGTCACACCCTCTGGGTGTGAGCTATTAGCCAATTTTCTACCCACCTCATAGACCACCCATCCAACCTGTATCTTCCCAGTTTGCCCAGGAAAGGCTGTGGGAAACAGTGCTGAACGCTTTGCTGAAGTCCAAGTAAACAGGTTAAGTAAGGAGGAATTTTTACATCTATGCAATATCTGTAAAGGCAGTTCTGGCTATGATTTTGTTGCTTACTTTTCCAACTGAAACGTCAGAAAACTGAGAAGGGAGCAGATGTTTTAAAACACATCTTGTGGGTAGTCAAGAAATATTTTGTATGGGAAAATATAGTGTAGGAAAACTCAGTACATGTGGCTTATTACAAAATAAAAATAGCTAAAAATTGAGAAGTAATTAGGTTACAGTGTATAACTGCCTTCACAGAGAAAGACATGCTGGACACTATAAGCCTCTGGAGCCTAGTAGCCAAAGGCAAAAGAAAAAATCATCAAGAGAAATTAAAATCAGAACTAAGGATGAATACATACTGTTCTATTTGTAGTTAAAGTTTGAAATTCAACTAGTTTTTAAAACCCACTATATTATTTTCAACAGATGATGACTAAAGAAAATGGTCAGAAATCTATATTCTTTGCCTCTTGATGGCTCTAAATGAACTTAAAGTTTTTCTGATTTAGCTCTTTGGTGAATTAAGCTTTAGGTAAATTAAGGTCTGTTCTACATTTAACAAACACTTATGTAGTTTATCAGAGAAAAACACTTTCTTATCCAACTCAAAGGTTTTACTCAAATTTAGCTTTAGAATTTAGAGGGAGCGGAGCAGAGCTGCATTGAACAATCTTTCCTCTTTGGAACTAGGATGTCATGGCAACTCTGTGTTTTGAGTTCAAGGGAGCCGCACTGCCACAGGAGGTCCTATTCATACTAAGCCTCAAATAGGCACTCAAACGATAATTATCTGATCCTAGAAAGGCATTTGTTAAATATCCATAGTGCTGAGGTTGTCAAAACCTTGCAGATACTGTATTTGCAGAAGGGGTTTAGGATGTATGAGAGGTAGAAGATGAGCATCAGCTTTGAAACCTATCATCCAACAATAAAACTTGTATCTGTTCTTATATCTATGAATTGCATTCTGCTCAGTCACCGCAACCCCCTTTTTTTCATTCCTTTTCTGTGGTACCACCGTGGTCTCTCCATCCTTTCTTATTGCTTGTCCTCTTCTAGTATTCAGGTCTGAGCCTTTTTCCTATACTTAAAACTATCTCACCTCCTCCTGATCAAGCGCCCTATCTGCCCTATGCTACACCAGATGTTGAGCAGACTTCAGAGTGAAGTCTCTGAAAACCTAGGCATTTCATGTTCTCAGATCCTGTAAGGCAAGAGAAACAACAAACAATACTTTGTCATTGCAGGTGTCATGCTGTTTTGGTTTGTTACTGTATTAATTTTGTTACTGGAAAGACTGGAGGGAAGTGAAGAAGATCAGTATGCTGAATATCATTTCACAGCATGAGCAGGTGCAACAAGAGTTGAGGATGTAGAAATGAGGCAACAGGAATATTACTAAGTCCAAGCTTGTGGTGCGTTTGTTCTTTTGCAAACACCCTTTTATCTGAAGAATGTACAAAGTAAACATTTTACAATGAAAAATCCCCCAAATCCCCAAACCCAAGAAATTATATTTTTGCAAAAATAGAGGGGAATCATGAAAGATATGAAGATGAGCCAGTGGTTTTTCCTTACTATGAGCTGCAGTGGAAGAGCAAAACTACCAGTTTGGGAACCAAAGGGAAAGCAGGCCTACTTACAATGGATTGGTTGCATTGGAACACTATCTGTTTTTAAAATGCCATTTCATAGAATCATAGAATCATTTAGGTTGGAAAAGATCTTTAAGATCATCCAGTCCAACTGTTAACCTACCGCTGCCAAATCCACCCCTAAACCATGTCTCTAAGCACCACGACTACAGGTATTTTAAATACCTCCAGGGATGGTGACTCAACCACTTCCCTGCGCAGTCTGTTCCAATGCTTCACAACCCCTTCAGTGAAGAAATTTTTCCTAATATCTAACCAAAACCTACCCTCACGCAACTTGAGGCCATTTCTTCTTGTCCTATTGCTTACTACTTGGGAAAAGAGACTGACACCCACCTTGCTACAACCTCCTTTTAGGCAGTTGTAGAGAGCAGTAAGGTCTCCCCCTCAGCCTACTTTTCTCCAGGCTGAACAACCCCAGTTCCCTCAGCTGCTCCTCATAAGACTTGTGCTCCAGGCCCCTCACCCACTCGGTTGCCCTTCTCTGGACACGCTCCAGCACCTCAATGTCTGTCTTGTAGTGAGGGGCCCAAAACTGAACACAGGACTCGAGCTGCGGCCTCACCAGTGCCGAGTACAGGGGAACAATCACTTCCCCAGTCCTGCTGGCCACACTATTTCTGATACAGGCCAGGAGGCCATCGGCCTTCTTGGCCACCTGGGCACACTGCTGGCTCACATTCAGCCAGCTGTTGACCAGCACCCCCAGGTCTTTTTCTGCCAGGCAGCTTTCCAGCCACTCTTCCCCAAACCTGTAGCACTGCATGGGGTTGTTGTGACCCAAATGCAGGACCCAGCACTTGGCCTTGTTGAACCTCATACAGTTGGCCTCAGTCCATCGATCCAGCCTGTCCAGATCCCTCTGTAGAGCCTTCCTTCCTTCAAGCAGATCAACATTCCTGACCAACCTGGTGTTGTCTGCAAACTCACTGAGGGTGCATTCAATCCCCTCATCCATATCATTGATAAAGATACTAAACAGAACTGGCCCCAAAACTGAGCCCTGGGGAACACCATTTGTGATGGGACGCCAACTGGATTTAACTCCATTCACCACAACTATTTGGGCTCAGCCATCCAGCCAGTTTTTTACCCAGCAAAGAGTACGCCCGTCCAAGCCATGAGCAGCCAGTTTCTCCAGGAGAACACTGCGGGAAATAGTGTCAAAGGCTTTACTAAACTCCAGGTAAACAATATCCACAGACTTTCCCTCATCCACTAAGCAGGTCATCTTGTCATAGAAGGAGATCAGGTCAGTCAAGCAGGACCTGCCTTTCATAAACCCATGCTGACTGCGCCTGGTCGCCTGGTTGTCCTGTATGTGCCATGTGATGGCACTCAAGATGATCTGCTCCATAACCTTACCTGGCATCGAGCTCAGGCTGACAGGCCTGTAGCTCCCCAGATCCTCCTTCCAGCCCTTCTTGTAGGTGGGCGTTCATGTTTGCTAACCTGCAGTCAACTGGGACCTCCCCGGTTAGCCAGGACTGCTGATAAATGATTGGAAGTGGCTTGGTGAGCACTTCCACCAGCTCCCTCAGTACCCTTGGGTGGATCCCATCTGGCCCCATAGACCTGTGTGTGTCTAAGTGGTGTGGCAGGTTGCTAACCATTTCACCTTGGATATGACTATTATGATTATTTTTCTTAATAATTTTTCATGAATCTTTAGAAGTGGTCTATGTCCGATTAAAAAAACCACCACTGTTTCTCCAGAATTTTCGATTTCAATAATGCACAATTTGGTTAGTTGTAAGTACTTATTTGGGATGGCACCCAGGATTTATGTGATCCCCAGAGTAGTAAAGATTGTATGGGAAGCGCTTCATTTGGGAAAAATGAAAAGAAGTCCTGGAAAGAAGATGGCAGGCCACCAGAATATTTCATGGTAGAGAAGCACATGTGCATACCTAGGTAGGAAATATAACATTCATTTTGAATAAAATGTCTTTTCATAAACAAGTGGATGTAAGCCTCAGCTTGTTAATATTTCCCATAACACTTCCAGCAGAAGCATTAAGAGAATATCTCCAACCTCAAGTATATCAGGCAAAATGACTTTGAATCTGTTTTGTCTACTACTTTGATTAAAATTTTAGCTAAGAGAATCGTTATAAAAATCCAGCTTGATTCAACGTACATTTAAGATTGCACGACCTATGCTCTTGAGTCACTTGACTGGTATAATGCTAGCACATAAACTAGATTTAGTAGGGGTTTCTATTCAGTCACAATTAGAGGAAGATAAATGTTTTTTTTTTTTAGTGAAACATATTCCATCAGAACATGCTGCTTCTTTGAAATGACATTTTGCATGGAAATATATTAATTCTGACAAAGCTCTGAATGGATAATCTTATAAAAAATTCAGAATAAGGAAAAGTATTTGGTTTTCTTTCTTATAATAGGCTGTAAAACGTGAATTACAAATACATTTGCATTAAACTTTTTACTCTACATTTAACATTGCCAACATTATTTCAATTTAAAATCTTGGTTACTGGCATTCCTAACAGCATTCCATCATTGTAATATTTTGTAGTATATACAATATATAAAATAAAATTCTGCAATCCCTTTCATGTAACAGTAAACAATGTGCTGAGGGAGCTTTTCTTTTAAGAGATACTGACCAGAATATGCTGCGTACAAAGCCCTTTGTACACAGGAGATACAGTAAGATCGTGTTGAAACAATCAGTGCTGGGACAGCAGAGTGTAACAAAAGACAGATGTCAAACAATATGACAGTGCAAAATAAAGGGAACAGGGGAAGCGGAAAGCTAGAGCATGAAGTCTTTAATGAGATGCAGAATAGGAATTCTCCTCCCTTTTAGAACATAAACAGAAGGGCAGTAATTTGGGAGAGTGAGAGGCATGTTTACAGTCAAGAGTGTACTGAAGCTCTAGGCCTGGATATGAATCTATCAAATTTGTCCAAGCCTGTTTTATGGTATTTCAGCATTTCCAACTCAAGCTGTAAAGCAGGAACGAAATAAACACTGTCAGAGCCTAAAAAGAGCTTAACATAAAGTTGGATTCTAAATATGAACACAATTTTAAAGGCCTATCTTTGCATTCTTTGTGACCTGATTCATCGAAAAATCCTATGAAATTAAATGAAAGCAAAATAGCTCCTTAAAAATGCTGTTTAAAGACAGTGCTTATACCCACAAAAGGAAAGACAATAAAAATGCATATTTTGTCTCTTTTCTCTTTGTTGTCTGTTGTGCCAAATACTGCAGGTGCCACCAGAAGAACCTAGTGAAAAGAAGCATGCACGGCAACACCTTGCACAACAGGGCTACTGCAGATAGAGATAACAATTTTCTCTTGAATTTAATGCTATGCAGATACCTCTGAGTACAAAAAGAATCAGTTCTATATAAATTCAATCTGATGAGAATTCAATAAGATGAAGACTCAATATGAATGTTAGATATATTGCATTGAGTTTCTGTTTAGAGAGAGAACAAAAATAAACTATTTCTTTTTACAGTGGCTAAAAACAAGTCTTTGGATGGATTTATGGAATCCATGTCTGCACTGATCCTGAAAGAATCAAAAGCAATGACAAGAAAATGATAAAATAAAAAGAATGAGAGACATACACATCAAACACTTTTCATTCAGGAAACAGCAAGACCAGACATGTTGGCTGTCTTCCAGTTTCAGTATCTGTTTCCATTCTAAATTATTTTTATTCTCTCTTTCTATAATTAAATATTTTGTAAGTGGGGTGCTAGATACACCTTGTGTCTGCAATAGAGTAATTCCCCCAACAATGGAAAGATGGAGTAAAGTGGAATGAAGCTGAGGCTTAGTCCTGAATTAAGGCCTAAACCAGCACAGCAGTGAGACACATTAATTTCATTTGTGTCTCTCTTTCTCTCCCCCAAATTGCCACTTAACGTTTCTCTTTCTGATTTTATCTTAGGAAAAACAGTACAGACAGTAGCTACTTCTATTAGCCTGAAACAGAGACATTCTGAGCTAGAAACTTATGAAAAAAAAATACCATGTTTCTGAAGTTAGTTTTAATCTGTAAACCAAACAGATTCTAATTAAATAAATTCTTAGCCTTTTCCAGATTTGGGGGCTTATATGAAGCATTGCTTTATGTATCTAAGTACTTCAGTCATCTCCTTAATGTGAAAGGCTGATTCCTATTCCCATTTTCTGAAACTTTGGTACCAGGACTCCAAAAGAGTAAGTAAAAATCCATACATCCTCACTCCATAGAGCCATTTCCTCTTTTTTATCAGCACTGGCTAATGGTGCGGAACTTGCATGGAAGAGCAGAAGTTGCAAGAGAGTGAAACTGAGTGAATAAACACTTCTGCTTGTAATAGCCACATTTTGGTACAAAAAATGTTTGGAGGCATTTTGGTACAAAATGTTCCTAAAAGAAAAGAAAAGCAAAATCCTAGTTTGGTGTAGTTATTAACCAGCACATAATGCACAAAACAAGGTATTGGCAGCCATGAATAATGAGATCTACTAAAAGGAAAAAATAATTAACAGTCAAACTACACAGCATTTAGAAACAGACTAGAGTACAGAAGAACTCAGACTGGACTGTAAACCAGATTTCAAAAGGAAGAAAGAAAGGAAAGGAAAACATTGTAAATGGAACCAAGAAATGAGTCTGCATGTAGAGTTAAGCATGGAAGATGCTTAGCTGATGAAGGTAGAGCCTTTTCTATTTCACTGAACAAGCAGTGAGAAGTGAGTGAGACCGATGATAGAAATAAGCCTGGAAAACATATTTACAGCTGGTAAAGGTGTTTAATGAGTGATGTAACCCTCCAGAGAACGAGATGCAGTTTTTCACTTGAAACCAAGAAGCAAAAGGTGAAATAGACTAGTTAAAGCTGACCTTCGTATAGAACTTTTGGAATGGTACAGCTTCCTTAATTAAAGGCAGACTCATAATACCATCTAACAGTAGCGATGGCTCTGAGAAAGAGATCTAACAGAACAGTAAGATATAACAAGCAAACTTCCTCCAAAAAAACAAGTGCACCTGAATCATCCAAGATCAAAAAAAACCCAGATGCAGTAAAGTTACTTTTAAGTGAGACACATAGCAGTAAAGACACCACAACATAAAGCTCAATGCACTCTTGAAAAATGTCATGAGAAATCTAGATAACTGCTCAGGTCTGTATAACCTCTATCCTATTCAGCTTCATTGCTGGCAAGTTTAACAATAGTTCAAATATATCTGCACTACACTACTGCCTAAGCATAAGTATTTGTAGCTACTAGTGTAAAGTTAAGGTCAAACTTAAAAAATATGGGAGGCAGGATGGATAGCCCAGTCAAGAACATAGAAAGAAATACAAAACATGAAAGGAAGAATGCTCAGCCACTGAGCAAGACAGCAAAAAAGAAAAAAAGGCAACATATAGAGTAAATGGAGACTACACACCTGCAACAGAGGAGATCATCTACAGTGGGACTCTATCAGACACAGACATCTCCAGTATGCACACTATGCAATAAAAAAGCTGCCAACCATCCAGCTGCCATATTTACAGTCATGCTATTGCATCAATGACCCATTTCTCTTCAGCTGCATTGTAAAGCCAGCAGCAATGTAAGCCCAACAATACGAAGCTGTAACAGCCTGGAAGATTTTGACCAAAGGTTAGGGGATGTACATTAAAACCTTTCTGCAGTGGGTGGATGAATTCAGGCCATCGGTAAAGAACTCACACAACAAGACATGTTACTGCATTGAGTTTATAACAGCTGACACACAGAGGTGCTGGAAAAGGGAGGACATTACTGTAGTTTCTGTTCAGCTTTCTAATAGAATACAGAGACTATATCCTCTCAGTAAATTCACACGGAGGGCAAGCTGGATTATGTACATCAACAAAAAGGCAAAGATAAAGCCAGTGAAGGAAAGTTAGTAAGCCTGTGAGGAAGAAGCACATTTTATCCCTTAAGACTAGCACAGAACTCATCAGGGGACTTGTTATAGCAAGACAACCTTTAAGTAAACTGAGAATCTACATTGAGATATACTTTCTGATTTATCCATGGCAACATCATTCACAGTGCTTGTGACACTAAATTTGTTCTGACATTTTACACGTGATGTGTCAATTTTCCTCATGTCTTCTTAGTAGGTATTACAGGACACGAATCCACTTGTAAAGTTATTCTAAGAAAATACAAGAATCTCAGACAGTCAAGATTATAGCCGATGATCTTATGTTGTAACAGAAAGAAATATCAAAGAAAAGGCAATCCAGGAGTATGGACTCCTGGATTCCATAACCATAAGATATCCACACTACAACCACTCTTAAATGGCTGTCAAAATTTGAATACCATCCTAGAAGAAGTCAGGCTGAAACGGATATAAGAACATAAAAGCAAGAATACTGAGTCAAACAAAGGGACGTCTAGACCTTTTTTCTTTCTTTTTTTTTCCCCGTCTCCTTTATATTTTTAAAGATAACGTTTGGAAAAGCTGTGTGATGCTTCATTGTAGAAAGAAGCGAGCAACAATCCAGGGAAAGGGAAAGTTTCAGTTGGCCCATAACTTGCTGCACTTGTAGCCGGCTGCCTAAAATAATGAGGGGTTGAACATGTTCCTCGCACATGTCATTACTGCATAGGCTGGAGCTCTGCCTAACGTTCAACCTGGATGTCTTGAGAAGTGACTAATGAAAGACTTATACGCTTAGTTATCGGTGTATAAATTAATTACTACTGTTCCCAAATAGATTTTTTTACCTGCAGCAATTTATAGGTGAGGGACATTCCTACAAAGGTGGTATCTCTGTATTTGATAGCCCTCAATGGACATCAGTGGATTATTCAATCACCCTTTGGACTGAAGTGAACTTTTTTGATTTTACAGCCTTAATACACATTATGTGAAGAGCCCAAAAGAGACATCTGTTGACTTCAGAAAGATTCCAGCCAGAGAAACTGAGAACAACTAAAGAAAGGCTAAGTAGAAAAGGTTTGAAGAGAGTTCATTCACTGAGGGGACTAGCCAACTATTTTTCCACATTGTGTGTGTATGTATTAGAATCCTTCGAACCCTTCAAACAGCCAATACCCAAAGTGCAATGTAGGAACACTTATACACAGCAGAAAAAAAACTTTTAAAGAGGCACTCTTACTGGTACTGTGTGCCAATAAAACAGCCAGAGTTAAAGTGTACTGTCTTAAAGCATTAAAATTTGGGCAACTTCACATTTGTGAAAATTCCCCTAGCTGCCTTGAATACTTTCACAAAGCTGTTTTAAGCACTTGCTCAAAGTCATGCAGCAAGTCTGTGTAGTAGCGGGGAACTAAATTAGGGTTTCTTAGATGTTAGTTTTTTAACCAACAGCTCTTACTCTGAATGGGCACAATTATAGGGAAATATAATTGGGTAAAACCTTTATCACAAAATTTTCAGAGAATCTAATATCCATAACACAAATCTGCTCGATCTTTATGCTTTTCCTTAAATAATATTTTTAAATCTCCTCTATGGTAGAGATATTATGGAGATACTTCCACAGACTTTAAAGTAAGATTTACTAGGGATGGGCTGAAGGAAAGACCAAGGCATTTATAATAACATCTTTATGTTCAAACTGAATGGCAGCAAAACTTTTGCCACTCCCACAGTATTGTAACTGAGATAAAACATCTTTAGGGTTTACAGTGACAAAAAATACATTATGACTGTGGCTGTTGCAGATAGTTTAATAAGTCCCGGCAAACTAAAAATGACAGAAATATTGGTTCTCTATTAACTAATAAGTACACATCCAGAAACTACTAAATCTAAAAATTATGGATATGCATAACATTTACCAAATAAGGTATGTGACCTTTACTGAATAAATACCTGTATAATAAAATAGTTGCTGATCATTGAATGAGGTGGTTTTTAATAAAGATCATGTTATTGCAACATTATACTTTGGGGGCAGGAAGCAGATAGGTCAAAACTGCAATGTTATTTAACTTACATTGTCTATTTAATCAATATAATCCTTAATAACCATAATGATTCCACCTACATCAGACTAATAGTGAATGCTTTTCTTTGAAGTAAACTGTTTCTATGAATATCAAGCACTAGAATAGATGAATATAATAGTGACAGTATTCTCAGGAACCATGGGATACCTTTTACTCTCCACCCCCCAGCCCCCCCCAGTTTTTCACTTGATACTCTGCAACTTGCCAGGCTTAGAATAAAAATAAAAAAAAAATCTAGCCTGACTGCTAAAGTGACAACCCTTATCAACTGATACTATTCTGTCACAGTAGTTACTCTACACAGCAGAGAGCAGATCTTTTCATTCTGAGTGACAAAATCAAAAAAGTCATTGGAATATTTCCACTACTGATTTCTGAACTACTGAGATCCAAAAATCTTAGTGCTTGCTACTCATGAGCATGTTGACAGCAAAGCACTAGGCAGCACATTTCAAAAAGCTCTTCTCACATGAATAAATACATAATAGAAGTAAACAAAACCTCTAGACATCAATGACTTAGCTGTGCCACCTGCTTTACACTCATCCACCATTAGACCAGACTACATATCTGAGGATGATTTGAGCCCAAATTACAGCTTTTTATTGTTTGTTTTTCAGAGAAAGAAAAGAAATGGAGAGTGCATTAAGCGCCTAATCCCATCCTCTCTCATATCTAAATACAGTGTGTACTTCTGAATATGAGAAGGTGTTCAGAAATATTGTTCACAGATCAAGCCAAACGAGTGGAGGCAGCTAGGAAAAAACCTATAGTTGTAAAAGAGATATTCAGGTTATAGATTTTCATGTTCCCAGGTTTTATGAAAAGAGAACGTATGTCAATGGTTTAAAAGGAAATGAAAACTTGTACTGTTTGGGAAAGGGGCCTAGTAAAATAGTTCAGTGATCCACTGTTGCTGCCTACTAAATACAGTTACACAAGTAAGAAAAATGTAACATAAAACTAATATTGTTGTGTGCAACATCAAAAGAATATAGGTTGCACACAGGTTTGAATTTACTGACTTATTCAGAAACTAACCTTCTTATTAATGGATCATGTAGTTGTGGAAATACATTGAGATTGTGATCTTTTACCAGCACTAGGTAATACTAAAGAAGCTGTGTTAAACATCAGTGAATGAGTGACATAAGAATGTCATTTGTAACACCTCAAAAGGCATAAAGACAATTTGCAATATTTTTTTCTGTTCTTTCAAGTAAGTTTTTTCATTAAAGTAAAATTATTCTTGCTAGGACGTCTCCCTGTGTTTAAACTCCTTACTTCAGAGGTCAATCTTGAAAGGAAAAATGTAAGGGCTTATACTAGATATAGGATACCTAGGACTACTTGTCTGCATCTGATTTAAAACTGTGTATTGGTTCATGGTTTAACTTTTCTCATATTTTTTTCAGAGAGTGACTTTGTTTGGTTTTTCAAACAGGTATAGTTTTTATTTGTTGCGTTTCTTATAAAACTGTTCAATTCCTCCAAATTGCTTTATTCTGTTTCCATATATTTATTTTTTAGTTTCTTTGCAAATGTGTTAGTTTTAGTATGCAAAGTCATACACTATATGAACATATACTCAAGAAGCATGGTTATTATCTGAAAAGTGTCAAAATGCATATTTTTGCAGCTACAAAGCAAAAGCTATAAATAAATGGCTGGAGTTAATTTATGAAGTGAATGATAATATGTTCATAAGAGTAATTAATATTTACTGTACTTACTATAATTCTTTTTATCCATAAAATGACTGTTCATATTTCTGGGTTTTATAAGGCAATTTTCCTGTCCCTTAGACTTTTAATGTCTCTGGAATCACATTAGTGGCAGGTTTTAGCACTCTTTTTTTCTCAGCAGTCAGCTTCTCTTTTACAATTCAGTGGTTAGTGATTTTTACCCTGCTTGAAAAACCTTTGTTGTAACACACTGCTGGTCAGCCAACAGGCAGATCAAAAGTGCTACCCACTGAATGAGTAGTTGCCAACAAAGAGGGAATTACTCATAGGAAACCAATCTGTTTTTAAATGGTAATTCCCAAGAAAATACTTAGATGCCCTGAAATGTCACGGCATTCTGCTCTCAAGGATTACTGTTTAAATTTTATTTTTCCCAATTAATATATCTATGCATACTATGTTGCATTTGAAATAACTTTTAGTGTAAATCTTTGCAATTCTTTTCAGAGTTTTTAATTGGCTAAAATTTGGTTTATTTGACAGCTTATTTAGGGTTTGCATTAGTGACTCAGAGCTGAAAAAAACAGTCTCCTACTATCTCTAGTCATCCAACACCACTGGGACTCTTTCCCCTACCTGAAAAACATAACCTAACCTAGTCTAGCATGATGCTCTAACAAATGCTATCAGAAAGCCCTCTTTGGACTTGGACTTTTATAGCTGAAGGCTTAAATGTGGCTTCTGGCTCATAACTATATAAGTAATCAAAGGAGAAAAAGAAAAGTAAAAAACAAAAAGAAAACTGAAACGAAAATACAGAATCCTGCCACTTCTAGTACCATGTTTTCCAGCAGAATTCTTTGCCCTTATCCAAAAATCTGAATGAAGGTAAAAAAAGTCCATTTTAAGGAGTACAGAAAAGATTGCATATTGCATCGGTACAGTCTCTGCAAAGCTCTATATAACCTGATAATGGACTGAGGAGGTTAGTCTTGTGACATGTTGCAGATTGTTTCAAAGCCAGTTTAAAATTTCCTATATCCAGTCCATCATTTCTATACCTCATCTGCACCCTCCTGTGCACCAGTACAGTTGTTATTGAGGCCACACTGTAAAACAAAAAACGGAACTTGTAACAATTAAAATAACCCACCTTTGGGGTTGTATTCAAGACAGACCCTTTTGGTAATGTGGTGTGTAACACAGCCTATAAACAGTAACATTAATGCAACTGTCACGGCAGTGACAAGTGGCCAGGGAAGGAGCAGGAGCTTCTTAAGCTGGCTTTGCCATCAAAGCCAAAACCTGTATCAACACCTACCTTCCTGGTCCAGCCTTGAAGGCTGACAGCAGAAGATACAAGTGGGGAGAGGAAGAGGGTCCATTTCTTCAGAAACCTTGTTGACTGGGCAGACAGGGAGACGCAAAAATGGGAGTCATATATACCTCAAGGACTGTAGCTATTCTTTTTACTATTGAGCATATAGCTTGTATTTTGGCACCGAACACAAGCAGAAATGAATCCAAAGTGATCGTTCCACACCGAATTGCATTCAGACTATTGGGAATCTTCGAAAGGCAAATCTAAATGTAAATCTTTTGGCTTAAATCATTTCTGTGTTCTGCAATAAGCAATGATAAAAACTGTCTCAAACTATATTTACTTAAAATGTGTGAAATGTTAGTATAAAACAAAACTCAAGTAGGGAGGGCACTGGCAAAATGAATGTCAGTAAAAATGTAATTAAGCTTAAATAGATTTTAGTTTGGTCTCTAATGGTCTTTGTCATTTGTTGTATTCAATGTTACAGTGTACAAATATATTTTCAAAAGTTTTTTATTGGATACAATGCATTTGATTTGCCTCTGAGTTTCTCTGCAGTAATTATTGTAGGAATCTGAACAAACATTGTAAATCAGCAGTTAATGAAAAACGGGTTTGTATGTTTCACTCAAAAATTTCATTGGATTATCCTCATCTAAAAAAATAAGGAGCAATTTTGCAATTAAACAGACAAGAAAATACATCTCATCAATAGACATGAGTATGCTAAATGAGAATAATTTATTCCTCCAATTACTTAAAGCCATAGGATATGCAACAGCTATATAATAGGACCACCATCAGCCAGCATTCAGAGAATGGTAAATGTAGAGTGAAAGCATCCAGAAATGTTCTTTTGTATTTTACTTTTTTTTTTTGTCTAGAGACATAGCATAAATAAACATTCAGCTGAAGGGAATGAAAGATTTGCTCAGAACCAAAGACTTGTGTTTTTCAGCACTCTGAAATACAGAATTGCCTTAGTTATATTTTTCCACATTAAAATCTTTATAGAGTGATGAAAAGATAAACACATATAAACTCATTTTCATGAAGGCACAGGTAATTTCATTCAATGCACTTTCTCTGGGAAGCTTATTTGATGAAACATGCATTGGTTATCTTATTGATGCTTGGTTTTCCTTCTAGTTCACAAATACCCTATGCAGGTTATCTAAGAGAGCCACAGGGATGGGGTCCACACTTTAGGCATTTGTGGACTCTGGAAGCAGTTTGGTTTCCAAATTTTTAAGGCTCTCCATACTCCCTCCCTTCTCATCACAATGTCTCTCAGTCTATGGAGAAGGCAAACAATTAAGATTATAGAATGGTTTGAGTTGGAAGGGACCTCTAAAGAAAGATCATCTAGCCTACCCCCCTGCCACAGGCAGCGACATCTATTACTACCTATCACGTTGCTCAAAGCCCCAACCAACCTGACCTTGAACACTTCCAGGGATGGAGCAACCACAGCTCTGGACAACCTGTTCCAGTGTCTCACCACCCCCATCACAAAAAAATTTCTTCCTTATGTCCAATCTAAATCTACCCTTTTTCAAACTGTTGCCCCTTGTCCTGTCACTAGAGGCCTTGATAAAAAGTAAAATGTCAGTGGGATGTCTGTATTTAAGTCTCTGATACCAAAACCAGTATTACAGCTGTGCAGCAATACAGGAAAATATAATAGCCACATGCTTTTTATACAGGAAATGGTATTAATGTTTTTATATACAGGAAATCTTATACTGGTAAATCTCAGCAGCAGCAGCATTTGTTTGGGCTCTATAAGACTACGCATGAATAGAAAACTTCTTCCTTCCCTCATTATCCAATTCTCCAGACATGTATGCACGTAATACGCTCAAAGAAGCAAGCGTGCTTTAGTCAGAGCACTCTTTCCTCTTTCCCTTCTCCATCAGATACAGCAACAGCTCCTACAATGGCAGGTCCATGCACAGAGGCAAGAAGTCTATCTCTTCCCTCCCTTCCTTCTTGAAAACTAATTCTGTGGGAGAAACAGCAGCTTTGGGCTTTCAGCCAGGTATGCAAAGGCAGATGCAGCTTCAACACCCATTCCCTACTTCTTCCGAGAGAAAGTATCTGCAGCTTATCATGATGTTCTCTGTGACGGAGCACATAAAAGCTAAGCTCACTGAGGCTCTATAACGGCTCGCAAAAGATAGTAAAAATACTGATTTATTTTCTTTTTTTCAAAAGACAAAAAGCGAAATGATCCCTGAATTTTGGCAGAATTCAAACCTGAGGGATTTTACCTCAAGAGATGAAAGCTTTAAAGGCTGCACGAAAGCACTCAGAAAAACCCTACCTATAGGATCTCACAACCTGTTTTCTCCTAAAGCAGACATATGGAAGATAAAAACAAATTTTGCCCCAACAGAAATTCTTGGTGAAAAATGTACAGTCATCCTATTAATTAGATAAATAGCATGGGTTTTTACATTTATTCTTTATATTATAGGTGTGTGTGGTGGGAAAGACAGGAGCCTACACAAAACATATATACAAGCACACATTAACACTGCAAACATGTCATATCTGCCCTAAGTTATATACATGCTTGCATTCAAAAAACCAAAACAAAGCAAAACAAAACAAATCTGAAATGAAAAAATCCAGTTAAAAGATGCATTCTGAAAACAAAAGACTATGTTCTTGCAGTTTTTAAATTATCACACTAAAAACATTAGTGGTATATTGTCGCTTCTTCTTCCCACTAGCATATGAGAAAATGGAAATCTTTGCTTCAGGGAAAAAAGAGGAGAAAGTGAAGGAGCCTTTCCCTTTCTGCTTGTGTATTGCCAGCACTGGCTCCCCGCCCCCACCCTGTAGCCTCTTTTGGTGCTTTGGCAAGTTGTTTTGCTGTCTCTGAATGAAATCTTTGCTCTTTCTGCTCTGTTAACATTACAGGTGGAAATTGTATCTACTCGAAGTGGCTTTAATGTACATAATCTGCCTCTTTCTGTCTCTCCTCGTTATATGGCTACGTAGGTGGCCTTTAGTTAGGCATACTGCAATCATTTCAAGGGCAATGGCATATGCAAGTAAGTACCTGGGTCCCTTGCTGGGATTTTAAACGCATTAAATTAAATGGCTTTTCAGTTTCAGCAAAAGAGTTTGGGAACAACTTGAAAGTTTCTGTATTGGATGAGTCACTATGTTTTGTTACCACAGAATGACAAACACCTGACAAATGATAACCTGCCTAGAAATGAGGATACTACTAAAATAAACATTCCAATCACCCCAGAGAAGCAGCATTTCTGCAACATAGATTTTCTTTTCTTAACTATATTCACCACTGAATAATGGAAAAGGCTAAGGAGACATTAATCTGGTCTATTTTATATAGAAAAGAAAGTGATGGGGGACTCTGAAGCTCTAATGGCAATTTGTGCACTTTATCTGATTACTCTTGCAATATAATAAAATAGTATGAGAAATTATTGCATTGTTATGATATAAAAAGTATTTTCAGGCAATTATAATAAACAAGAAGCACAAAACACATTTATTACATTTTATTGCTGTGGCTTCTTTTATAGTTAAAAATAAAATTCATGAGAGACGTTCAGAAGGATGACTTATGCAGGAGGCATTATGACTCATAGGCCTCACAAAACAGATGGGACTTTTTATTAGGGTTGGGCAAATCAAATAACAAGTATGCTGAATAGCATACTTATCAGATATATCGATGACAGGAATAGGGCTTTATTCTCTCTATGTCTTTAGTAATTTCACAGCAGTGCAAATTCATTCACTTCAGTGGGACAACTCCACAGGTAGATGTTAAGAAAGATTTATCTCATTGCTACATATATAGGGCTATACGTCAAAAAGTTCTCCTGATCCCATTATTTCTTACATTTTTCAGAAACATCCATAAATAAATTCAACCACTTCAGCCCTTTTCTCCATCTTTTTATATAATATTGTCTGTTATTATAGAACAAAATCATACAAATACTTAAACACAGGCATTTTATTGTGATTAGTAGTATAACTGAAGTTAACTGGGTTGTTCACATGATCAAGGGAACAAATACTAAAGCTGATTCCAAATCACACCCACAGTGAGTCAGTTGCTCTTATTTCTGTTCTGTCGTTCATCCCATGATGAACACAAAATTCTGTGAATGTCCTACCATGCTCGTAGCACTTGGGATAGTAACCTTGCAAATTTGAATATCGCTGGGTTTGTGTAAATTTAATTCCACTAAGGGGATAACATTTTGAAAAATGCTTAACAAGTTTATACACCTGTTCTCATCGTCAGAACTTAGGTTAAGCACTTAAGCATTTTTATTTGGAACCATCGATTTTCAGTGAGACTTAATACATGCCATGTTAGATAGCAGAACTCAGCTATTTTAAAAATGAGAAAGAATGACATGCAATACCAATATTATTTAAGAAAAAGAATGTTCCTGTTCTTCCTTTCCTGACCTCTAGGTATTTTCTCTACCTGCTCCTCTCCCAGTACAATTTTGGAAATCTTACATACTGGATAAGGCTGCTGTGTTCTGCCATTCTCCATAAAAACAATGTTCAGAAATTGAATAGACTAGAAATAGAACATGAAATTTCCAAACATAGGATGAACAGAAAACAGCTGTAATGATTCCATAGGCATTGGATTTCCTTGAGGAGAAGAAACACACGTAAGCTTATTAAATTTAGGTACAAATCTTGGGGAAAAAAAATCTCTAGTTTCAGCTGATGCCAATGGGAATTTGTTTATAAAATGATACATAATGTTTTTTTCTATTCTCAGAAATAGATTGCTGGAGAGAAATAATAACATGTACGGCTGAGAAGCAGAGGAAGCTTTCCATTATAATTCTCTTTACTGTCTATATCACACAACAAAGTTTCAGAGAGATGTGTTTGGAAGATGGTAAATATCATTATCCTCCTCTTTTAGAATGGGTAACACAGATAGGAGGAAACCTCCACTGACTTTGAACCTGAATACACCAAGTTATGCACTTGTCTGTGCTACTTACAAACAATCGAGCAAAGCTGAATGGGCTAACAGATGTTGTTTTACTGGGTATAAGCACAGTTTCTCCCTCTCCAGCACAAGGAATAACAAAGTTGGGATCATGCTTCCCAGATTGTCTTGCTTGTCTCACGACTGTGAGACTGTTTGCTCAAAGGGGCGTGACATCCTCTTCATGCCTTTTGCTCACTCTGAGAATAACAATCTGCTACTGCCACTAGTTTTGCTCAGGTTAGAGAATGATGCTTGAAGATTTTGAGCTCCAAATCTGCGTGTAGACTTGGAACATATACCGGTAGATTTTCAGGTTTTAGTGTTTTTGTGGGTTTGGGGTTTTTTTTTTGTAACTCTTTGTAAAAGCATTTTTCTTGTCAATTAATATAAATGTACTTGTCATACTAATTTTCTATTATAGTTGCTGTGAATTCACTGGAGTTGTAATAGGGCTTGAGCCAATATCAGAGAAGATTCCGCATCTAATCCTGCCTCTCACTAAGAGGATGAACAGCCTCACACTTACAGATCATCTCCTAGATTTCTCTTAAGAAAAACAGCATAAATGGGAAAATTATTCTAATGTTTCTGTAGAAAATTAAGAATTCATACCATGGAAAGCATAATAATGATACTTGTACTATATAGAAAGGATTATTGTATTTTGGAACTTAATGGATCTGATTTCCTACTTCTGGCTTTATCACAGATTTCTTCTAAAAACCTAAACCAGTCAGGTCACAAATTCCAGTTTTTCCAAACCAATATGATATTTCCATCCCCTTGACCCTTTTATCTTTTTAGACTTTCATCTCTCCAGAGAAACAACAGTGTAAGTGGACAGTAAAGACAAAGAAAGGAGTATGGCAATACTCAACAACTAGGCCAGAAGAATCAATTTTAACTAATTATCTGCAAAGAGCAGACAGACAAAATTAATTTTCATATATTAAGCCTTGTAAAGGTCCTCTCTTCAGAGATCTTAACCATTGCTGACGTCATGCTTTATGTGAGGTTTCAATGTACTGTGGTAGCCCAAATAAGTATAGAAATAAAAGAGCATTAACATGTACATTATATTAAAAGATGATGTTACAACTGCATTAAAAGGATGAAGTAATGTTCACCAAAATTAAAGCAAATTTATTTCCATCACTTTGTGACTATATTATTATTCTTTTTCCCTGTGGTATCCACTGCTTCATTGAACTAGTTTCCTTCAAAAAAATGCATGAGAAGTGACTGTTTACAGTAAGGTTTGTACTTCATACGTTGTAGATACTGGAAACGTTATAATGAATAAGGCAGAAGATTTCAGGAAAAAGCATATTAATGAAGTTGAATACGATCCCAAATAAGCAGATTTTCCCTCTCTCCCTTTCACAATGCCCAGAGTAATACAAGGTTTATTACTTATGGTAGATCCTCAAAAGTAAAAGCCCAAGTTCTAGTCAGAAGCCTAATTCTCATTGATAGAATTTAAACATCTAAATAGCTATAAGGATCTAAGTTATAAACCAAACATTTTCACAAAGACAGTAAGTGTAGGTTCCTTGTTAATTTGCCCATCATAGAGAATACTATATACTTGTAATTGTGACTATGGCCAATATAAACATTCCTCAAACTGCTGTAACATCTGATTGTTTTAAAAGTGTAGAAAGAATTTTGAAAAATTAGATACTGATGTATAAAATTTGTTACCTCAATCTTGCAAGTATTTCTGACAATTTTTTATCATATTTGTTTCTCGGTTCTCTAACAGTTATCTGGAATACTAACAGTTGATCTTTCAAATATCCATGAAAATTCACAAATTATTAGGTGCAAAGGAGAAAAAAGTCTTTGTTGATAGTTTGTGTAGTATATTCACTGCAATAATAATTTTTTTTTCACTGTAAGGCTGGATGACATCAACTACATAAGGCCTATAGATAATGATAATAATATAATGTATAAAGAAAAGTTTAGGAGATTAAGTGAATAAATTCTCTATAAGAATAAAACCAGTATGCACTCATGCAATTAATACATTTACATCCAGGTAAATAAAGGTTAATGAGTAAATTTGAGTTCTTATATTTCCCAAGTTTCAGGTTTTGATTTTCCAACCTTAATTTGTCTAAAGGTATTGCAGCTATAGAAAAGTAAAATGGTTTATAAGCCTATCATTGCAAATATTAGTCTTTGCTTTCCAAAAAAAGGCAAAAGAAGGAATGCGTATGCTCATAGGTGACCAGATTGGGGAACATTTCCTGTTTAAGTATTGCATCACCGTCATGGCCCAGCAACTTAACGCTCTACCCACTTAACCATCTGTCCTATCCTACATCTAACATTTTAGCTATTTAACTTCAGAAATGAAAAATCTAACCAGTAATGTTTCCTGTTAATGTAAAATGTGTAATTATTACTTCTGCATAAAAAGATAAATATCATCATACATTTTAGGTACATGAATTAGTTCTGATGCTATAAAGACTGTAATTCTTACAGTGAAGCAAAATAATTAGAGGAATTGATGATAAGAAAGAACAGTAACTACACTTTTTCCCCATTTACAGTCACACCTGCTTAGAGATTAAATTGTATTTTTATGCTACATTAAAACAGCATTTTCTACAGGAATGCATTATGTTTCTGAAAAGCAATTGCAAATGCCTTTGTGAACTCAGCATTATTTTGTGTTCTGCAGCAAGCATTTGTGTTAGTGTCAATTAATCTGTAATTCCACTCTGAGAGAAGAAAAAAAAAAAGAGAAGAAATATCATTCAGAGTACCACCCATATACTCCTACTCTATGTGAACTTTGTTGTGAGAGTTTTACCATCCTTTGCAAGCTCCTGAATCAGGCAGATAAAACTTTGCTGTAATGTTTGATCTGAATGCAACCTCTTACCATTGTCACTCAGCTGATTTTCAGTCTAGGAATTCATATTTTTTATCTAGGCGCTCCAATGCCCCCGCTGTTATAACAACTATGCCAGCTTTGATCATCACATTTGATTACATAATTAATACAAATTATTTTATTTTAAATATAAGTTTGCCAACATTTTTTATGGCAAAATAATCTTCTTCAGGAACCACTGGTCATTATTTCTGTCAAACCTTTCAAGAAATTAGAAATGTAACTAGGTGTTAACAGGCTGTTCCTTCTCCTAGCATCTCAAAGTACAACCGGGCGCAAAGAATTGCTGTGAGTGTGTAGTTACCATGTTTACTGAGATCTCACAGAGAAACTGAATAGGTTGTTTAATGTCTCGTAGAATCAAGAGAAACAGCAGGAGAACATCTGTTCTACAACAGTGCACCATGGGAAAAGAGATTATAAAGCTACTTTATCTGGCTGGAGTAGTTTCAATAATTACAAAAGGACATGGGCTTACCTGGTCATTCCTTGTTTTGTCAGGTATGCTTTTGAACTCCTTGGTGAAGGAGACAACAATTCAGTATGTAAAGTGCAAGCAAAACCCCCTTGTTTCAGTTGTTCTTAACAGCTCAGAGTGTACTAGACACATGACAAAGCCAAACCCAGAATGACTGTTCTTGTCAATGGATGCCACCAGCCAGGTAATCATACTCATAGGTAGATTAATTTGACTTTTTTTTCTTTAACAAGTAATTGTTGGTAGATGTGGTGATCCAGTACTTTAGAAGATCCCTATTGGCACCAGAGACTTTCTAAGAAAGATTTGCTTTGCAAGGACAAATAGGGTCTCTCTCATATCCACCATCATAGTAACACTACCTTTGTTCTTACAATAGCTGCCTTTGTGCACACTCTACAAAGTTCATATTACGACTTTTATGTCCAGCTAACTACTTTCATTGATTCTAAGTATTAAGTACTAATTATTTCAAATACATTAACGATACCGTAAATACAAAAAAATGTTACATGATGCTCTAAAACTGTCAGCAATAAAATCTAATCTTAATAAGTGACTAACATTCAGAAGTATGATACTAAAAAAGATTAAAACAATTTTTGGGAATCAGTATAAAAGGTTGAATCAAGGAATCCTCTTGGTGTATCCCTCTGGCTTATTCTTCTGCTAGGTAGTTGTATTTGTTTGCAGTTACTGAAGTCATGCAATTCTTTATCTGATGGCAGATAAACAATTCTGTAACTACTTTAAAAAATTATGATTCAATATATCAGAACTTTAAAAGAAGTACACTCAGCTGCTCAGCTGGAAGAATACTAAGAAGCCTACAGTTTACCCAGCAAATTGATAAATACAAGACACATAGTGAATTTGAATTATTTGACAACTACTTCTATTTACACATATAATGGTTAAACTTTGCATACAGGAAGGCCCTGAGCAACCAGATCATGTTTCGCTTTGAGCAGAAGGTGGGACTACATGACTTCCAGAAGATCTTTGCAACCTGAACTTTCTATGACTTCCCATGCAAGTTCAAGTGAATAATTAGCATCATACAGTCTATATTTAAAAATATAAATTTAAAAAAAAATTTATAGAACACTGTGGTAGATCATTGCAATTTGACAGTTTAGTGAAAAGATCACGAAGGATGGAACTCCCCTTCCCCAAAATCCTATTAATTATTTCATTGAAGGACCAAACCAGCACTGTGCAGAGGTACTTCTAGGAGATCCTTTTAAACATTATTGAAGATATGTCACGTGCAAGAGGGTTTGCACTGCACAGCATTAATTCTCATTACATCTAATTATTCAAAAACGATTTGTTTAATGTGGATTTCATTTTCTCAAGTATTTTTCAGAGGCTTTTTTGTTAAATATGGCAGTGAATAAAAACTTAATTTTTTTAAAAGTATGACTTAATGTTTACTGTGTTAGTCATCTGTAAAAAAAATTTCTCAGTGAACATCTGTTGTGGTTTAACCCTAGCCAGCAACTAAGCCCCAGACAGCCACTCGCTTACTTCCTGCTGTTGGGATGGGGGAGAGAAGCGGAAGAGTAAAAGTGAGAAAACTCGTGGGCTGAGATAAAGACAGCTTAATAGGAAAAGCTAAAAGCCACGGGTGCAAGCAAAGCAAAACAAGGAATTCATTCCCCACTTCCCATGGGCAGGCAGGTGTTCAGACATCTCCAGGAAAGCAGGGCTCCAGCACGCATAATGGTTACTTGGGAAGACAAAACGCCATCAGTCCGAACGTCCCCTCCTTCCTTCTTCTTCCCCCCAGCTTTATACACTGAGCATGACGTCCTATGGTCTGGAATATCCCTGGGGTCAGTCGGGGTCAGCTGTCCCGGCTGTGTCCCCTCCCAACCGCTTGTGCCCCCCCAGCCTCCTCGCTGGTGGGGTGGGGTGAGAAGAAAAGGCCTTGGCTCTGGGCAAGCACTGCTCAGCAATAACCAAAATATCCCTGTGTTAGCAACGCTGTTTCCAGCACAAATCCAAAACACAGCCCCATACCAGCTATGATGTAGAAAATTAACTGTATCCCAGCCAAAACCAGCACAACATGATTACTGTGAGTATAGGAAATGTTGTGAAATAGAGGAACAAAGTGGGTTGGAATAGTTCCTAACAGCACTGAGAAAGTATCTCTTGGTTGAGTTGTCTATGAAGAACAAATGCTAAAGCTTTTAAATTGTTGAGGTCCACATCTTATTTTATAGTTGCTTAGTACCACAGGATACAACACGGAAAGCCAGATAACAATACAAAGCTCCCACAACACTTCCATGCAATACGGTGACACAGGAAAGAAACTTTAAATAATAGACATTTACTTAATTTTGGGGGAGTGATTCTGCATATTATATTATCCGTATATAACATAAATAGCAGCCTAGCTGTTGTTTTACACATAAGATTTACAACTTTATTAGCACCAAATGAATGTCTATGATCCAAGAACCATGGCTATTTCCTTCTGTATTTTAAGACTACGATAATTTAGGCCATAAGATCTATCTTATGAGTATGAGGCATAAAAAAACACTTAAAGCATAAAGGGGAAAGGCTTGATTGTATATAGGTGGTTCCAACTAAACTTCCCCCTTTAGAGTTTCAGGAAAATAAAAACTACTAAACACAGAAAACTGAAACCCAAACCGTCTCTAGACATTTCCCCTTTATTTGCGTTCAAAAACAATGATGCATGATGTGCAATCAATATTGAACACAGTCCCAAAGGACAGCATACAGATTTTAAGTAGTGTAAATGGAAAGGAATACTCTGTGAAATACTTGTTTTTTCAAGTGACCATTGCTTTAAATACAAATCTGAAAACCAGTCTATACCAGCATACCCACTAGAAATACACCATAAAAAAAGCTTACATAGATTTCCTTGTGTACTAATCAACTTCTGTGGGAAAAAATATTTTTAATCTGATTTGCAAACCATTCTTAACTGATCCTCTCTTTATGCAAGACAGGGCTACAAAACATCCGAGTTTTCCACAAACAACTCTTTCTTACACTTCTGGCTTGAGAGGAGGGGGGAAAAAAAAAAAAGGATTTTAGATATTTTCCTAAGTGCGTGGATGACATACAGCTTGGCAGAAAACAGTTTCTGTGGTTAGGCTGAAGGACATATGGAACTCCCACACATGTCCATCGCAAATGAAGTACATCTACAAAGATGATTTCCAAAGTGTTCCAGATGCCTCAGACTGAATGTACCTGTAGTTCAAAAGAAAATCCTGACAGAAATACTGAACACTATGTAAGCAGAATTTGGTGCACATACCTAAAGCCATTCTAGGGCATTTTTGCATGTACACTAGACAAGGAGAACTTACATAGATAACAAACAAGGAAATTGTTTTCTCCTCACTAGTTCTATCATCTCCACATACAGCTACAGTTAAAAATAATCACCTGCACGTGTAAATACTTGTGACTGACAGCTCTGAGCAAGATCTTCAAGTTCAGAGGCTTATCTCGCTCAGTGCATCAGTAAGAACGCAGAACTGAAGGAAGCAACCCTCTACCAGATTCCTCGGTGCTGAATGACCTCTGAACAACTGACGGAGACAGAAATAATAGAAGCTCTTCTGAGTCAATGAACAAGGAACTAAACCCTCACCGAACATAAAGGGAGTAAGGGAACTGGCAAGGATCTAACAGTGCTTTGCTACGTTTCAAACATTATGGCCAGTTTCGCAGGCATAGATCATCATAATTTCAGTACTTCAGTTGGATTTCCTAGTCAAAAATTAACAAAGTTTTTGTATTCTTGCAAGTCCTCAGTGTATAGAAATTCTGCGTAAAACCTCCCAAGAGTCATAACAGTAGCTTAAAAGAAATTAAATTGAAATAAATTAAAGAAGTCTCCAAAACTTACAACATTCAGGAGGCTTACTATGTTTTTAAAAGACACCAACTGCTAGACTCTACAGCACAAAATCTTGTAAAATTAAATAAAACAAGAGTTATGATAAAACCATTATATTTGTCCTGATTAATAAGAGCAGCACAAGGGTCAGAGTGAGAAACCACACAGAGCAATTAAACTTTTGTGTGTGTGCAGGGCTTGTGTGTAACCTTAAGAAGCAACATTATCTTTTATATTATCTTTCTTTCTCTGCTTCCTAAGAATTACTATCCTTTTTCTGGAAAGTGTTTTGTTTGTTTGGATTCTATTTATTTTACGAAATTGCTATCAATGAATCCATTAAGCAGAGTATCTATGAAAGTACCACACATTGTTTAAAAGTGGCTCCTACTGCTGTTTTTTTTATGAATTATTCCAGCTGAAAAAGAGCTCATCTTGAATTCTTCAAGCAATTTGCATTCCTTGACTTAAGCTTTTGCAGCCTGGTTCTTCAACTTGACACCAGCTTGAATAATCTTTTATCAATTGTCCTCCCCAGTCTCCTCAATGCATAGCTGGTTAAGGTCTATTCTTAATCTTCTCTTTCCAAAGAATTTGAACCTTAATTTTCTAACCTTCTGAATAACTAAAATCCTTGAATCTCAATTCCAAATGCCTTTTCCTACACTCTCCTTTGCTGTCGCATTTCCTTAATACCTCTATTATAATGAGCTGATTAGAACCGCTCACCGTATTTCAAATGAGGTCTCGATCACTGCTGCCTTTTAGAGTGCCAAAATCATATCTTCTTATATTTAGTTCACATGTAACAGTCCTACTCCATTTTAGAATCAAAGATACTACCTCAGCTTTTAAAATTAATTATTTTTTCCCCAGTGAGGTCTAGATGCTGATATTTTTATTCATGCTGAATGTAACATCATTCCTCAAATATTATCTCTGATTTAAAATGGGAGGTTAACAGAGAAAGAATTTGTGGTAGAATAAGTTTTTGAGAGTTAGATGATATGTAGTCTAATCAGTATATAAAGTTTCAAATTTTCTAAATTTCTAGCTTTGCAGATTTCTGCCAGCATAGTAACTGGTTTGTGCTAGAGTGGATGTATTCACATGCAGGATTTTTGTAATCCCTAAAGCTGATCCTCTTGATCTTAACTTCCACTCCCTGGGGGTCTTGCTATATATTTGATGTTAAAGTGTGATATCCTAACAACAACAACAGAAATCTGAAGGATTATTGTAGAGAACTGCAATAGAAATGTTAAAATTGGTATGAATGGGAATGTCTACATTTGGAAAAACCAGAAGGAACATACTGGAGAGGAAGATCCGTAAGAATGGCATGTATTGGTGGGACCTAGATGAACACATGATCAACACCCTAGCACACCTTAGGACATCCAGGTTGGGAAACATAAAACAAATTACAACAAGGAAAAGCCAACACTTAGGTTAAACAAAAGATTAAGCTGTAAGAGATGACAAAAGGAAGTTAAAGAACAGAGTAGGGGACATAAGATGCACAAATAGGGAGACAAAGGACAATGAGTCCTGATGAATCATACACAGGACAAGCTCTACAAACAAAAGGCTGCAATCATTGTCAGCTTCTAGGTGGCACTAAAAAGCAAACCAAAAACAAGCACACACTGCCTCGGCCTCCTAGCTCCCACTCCTACCTGTGCACATGTCTTGGCTCTTCCATTCCTCCCACAACTCTTCCCAGCTTCTATTTCTGTTCTGTTCTGTCTGAGCAATGGGAGCAGCTGCAGCAACAGCCAGATAAGTTTGGGCATATTTTCCCCAACTTGGTACCCTTCCATTTTATACATCTGTTTGAGTACTCTGTAGGAGAGAAACTTTCAATCTAAACTTCTCTCAGATTTTTTTCTAAAATGTTTCCTTCCATCAATACACAACAAAGCTCCAAATTCAAAGTAACAGTGTCAGTTTAAAGTGGCAGTGGTTCCTGATATTTATAATGCAGTGCTGCATGAACTAAATAAAAAATTATTTAGAAGATGCCTGTACTGGTTGTGAGGACAAGGCAGAGATGAATCAGCCAAAGTGTCTAGAACAAAACCCTCTGGGACTGCTTTTGTGTGCTCGTTGTTTCTCCCTACTGAGTCTTCTCCCTCTCCCCAGATCTAATACTAATTTTGCAATTCTTGTATTAAAGAAATCATGACCACATTCTGGGAATGCTTTAAACGGTTTTCTTCCCATGTTTTCTGATTTGCTTATTGTCTGAGAAGAGACCTATTAAACATTTATCTGCCTGGGCTGGACAGCGGATTTCTTGAATGGACATCAGTTTAACGCTGCTTTAGTTCCCACCCGCTTAAATGTTTTCTGAGAGATTTTTTTCTTATCTTTTTCTGTCCTAAATTTAAAGACTCTTGACCTGTATCTATATGATTTCAATGTTTATGTATGGATTTCTGAAAGAAAATACTTGATCTGCCTCAAAAGGTAGTGTCTGCAAACCTAATTTCTAAGCAGTCTGATTTCAGGTAGGTGTACTCCGTGCTTTCTTCAGTTTTGGAGAAAAAGTTCTCTTGCTGCTTCGAGATGAGACTGGTATTTCTAATAGTCTGTCCTCTTCTGAAAATCAGCATATTGTGTGCTTTCTGCTTTGATGATCTTTTAAATCTTTCCTTGAATACAGAATTTGCAAATGCCTACCAGCTCCATCACAGTCTGACAGTGTACAACAGATTTCTGAATAATTAGCTATGCAGGCTAAAAAGCTTCTCCAAAAACCAATAGCCTAAATAAGCATCATTTGAATCTATGCACATCCAAAACTGATTATGGATTAGGGTGATGAGTAGGCACAACATATCCATCACATCAGGTATTAGACTGTTTAAACCAATGCCTGCTTTCGACTGTATTAAAATAATTATTTTCACACTGTGCATGTCTCTTCAAACAGCACTATAATACAAGGATATCCAACTTTGTCCTTTCTTAGTAATTTGATTGTTATGGTGTATCAAAACCCATCTTCAGAAATATCAAAACAACCACCATCAATAGCCCCACCCAGTTCATACAGAGGGCATGTAAGGTGCATGTTCTAAGAAGAAAGCAAGAGTGTACAAGCAACGTTCAAGAATTGTTTTGGATACATAAATAGCTTTTTTGATCTCTCTTTTTTTACAGGGAAACAGAAATGAACGAAGAACAAACACAGAAAATACAGCATAAATATATAGACTTTTGTTCTTACTGAAGAGCATTTCCACATCAGTTCCTTACTGTCATTATCCTTCACCAGATTTCCCATTAGACTGTAAATTCAGACAGAATAACTATGAATTTTACATTAACCCAGTATCCTCTAGGACTACATTTTATCAGATCACAGCCAAATCTGATCAGAAAGTTGCATTCTGTACTAAGAATGAGGCTCAATCTTGTTTTATACTTTTTCACCCTCGACTTACATACTGATTAGATGGTCCAAACTGAGTGGATGTATGAGGAAAGGTTCTAGACATGTTACTGCTGCTTCTGTTCACTGTCACTAGAGATGAAAGCAGTACTTAGTAGTTTTCATGCCCTCTTTCTATGGGATGAATACCATCTGCTCAGCAATGCATTTACACTATTGAGAAACAACATCAAGGAGGGAAAAAAAATAAAAATCACATTTTGCACGATCTTTTCATGCCTGTTCCATTTTCATTGTAATGTACCCCTCCAGTTATTTACAGTTTAAAGGACCACAGACCACACTGTGACTGACAGACAACACTTACAACAGCAACAGCCTACACGGCACCGAACGTTATAAATAAAATGATCCTATAATCTATGTCAGCAAGACACATTCCTAAGTGAAATGCTAAAAAGGGCAAATACCATTCTACACCTTTTCTTGTGTTGCATTCACTTGTGCATTTTCTCAAGCCTCACAGGAGTGCACCCTATAATTAATCGGACTGTATTAAGATGAGTTACTCCTCAATTCCCTTCTATTGGATTTTTGGAGGGTCTGCTTGAGGAACTTTGTAGGGATGGACTAGAGGACTGTCATCTGCATCACAATGGTTTAAACTGCAATTTCCCTGCAAAGCATGTTGTTATCAGACAGAGAAAAAGTTGAACTTGCATGTTTGCCCTTAGTCCAAGATAAGCCAGCTAGACCAGTATGAAGGCAATCATAAATTTAGATGAGATTTTTCATAAGTGAATAGGACTCAATTAAAAGCCCAGTTAAACTTTGAAGTAAAGAAAGGTCTGGCAGCTGAAGACATGTATGAGCTTCAGGACAGAACATAAGGGCGCAAGTATCACATTAAATGATCAGCACAGATTTCAGTAGGAAACGTACTTTAAGATATTCTGCAACTTGAACACCTTATTGCCTATTTTTCACAATTCATTTTATATACAATGAGTAATTTAGAGGAGAGCGCGCTCAATCCAATAGCCTTTTAAAACAAAAGGAGCTTTCCATTGGTATCAGTGAACTCGAATCAGGCTCTTAAGAAAAAAAACAACACACCAACCACCACCAAAATCAAAAAGTCCTAATTCAGCAGATTTACAAGAAACTCCACATATTTTAATGTAAAATTCTTCTGTACATGGAACAAATTGCTCTTGATCAGAATGCAAAGTATATAATATGTTAATTATTGCTATTCTAGTGTCCTGGTTTTGGCTGGAATTGAGCTAACTGTCTTCCTAGTAGCTGGTATAGTGTTATGTCTTGGATTCAGTATGAGAAGAGTGTTGATAACACACTGATGTTTTCAGTTATTGCTAAGTAGTGTTTAGACTAAGTCAAGGATTTTTCAGCTTCTCATGCTCAGCCAGCAAGTATGCTGGAGGGGCACAAGAAGTTGAGAGAGGACACAGCCAGGACAGCTGACCAAAACTGGCCAACGGGGTATTCCATATGATAACATTCCATGTGATGTCATGCCCAGTATATAAACTGGGGGGAGTTGGCCTAGGAGGATCACTGCTTGGGAACTAACTGAGCATCGGTCAGCAAATGGTGAGCAATTGCATTGTGCATTGCTTGTATATTAAAATTATTTATTTATTTATTATTATTGTAATTTTATTATTGTCATTATTATCATTATTAGTTTCTTCCTTTCTGTTCCATTAAACTGTTCTTATCTCAAGCCACAAGTTTTACTTTTTTTTTTTTCACTTCTCCTGCCCATCCCACTGGGTGGCAGGGAAGTGAGTGAGCGGCTGTGTGGTGCTTAGCTGCTGGCTGGGGTTAAACCACGACATCTAGTTAGATTATATTAATCTTCAATGATTTAACAGCTTATATATGAAGTTGTGGTTTGTTTGTGTTTTTTTTTGCCTTTCTGTAATTTTTTATTTAAGTTGGCTTACTTATAACCTTCATAGTCATTAAGAAAAGCAGCAGTAGAAAAGTACAAGGATTTTGAGATTTATGTTCCTTTGGAATGCAAAATATTCATGGTTTTGTTTTCCTCTTAAATTGGAATAAAATGTCAAAATATTGAAAATCTGTGATTTAAAATGAATCAAATTTAAAAAGATGGAAATATCCTCATTTATTTTCAAAACATTTGAACATTCTATATAATTTCATTCCTACAATTTTATTTTTTTTTTCATTTTGAATTATGTTAACACCAAGTGTTAGTGGTTGTTTATATCAGACATAGTTCAGCTATTTTCTCATACATAACACAAACCAAAGAACATTATTTTATTAAAGATATAAATTATGTATTTCTTATATACCTAAGACTATAACCATGGCTACATAGCATCACTAATTCAGCAACCTATTTTTAATTTCTTTGCAAGAGATTATATGAGACTGAGAGCTCTTTATAGTGTCCAGTAAAGATAATAGAGTCCCATTGATGGCAATGGTCTTTGGATGAAATTCTAACTGTTGTTCTTACCAATGACTTGGAGAGGAAAGGACATGAATTCTCAGATGTCTTTCTGAAATCTCTCCCATATAGAAGAAACTGCTCGAGATCATCTCATGAATTATAGCAGTTCCAATAATAAATGCTGGCCCTACTTCAAAAGACAAAATTTTGGAAGACAATCTGTCTCTCACAATGTGCTTAAACTCAGTTTTCAGTAGCTGGTGCCAGCCAATCTATTCCACATAAATTGAATTGAAGTTCTCCAAGGAGATTTTCTGTTCAGGTTCCCTAGAGATTTCGTAGTCACCAGCACAGTCCATGTCAGATTTACAGAGGAGGGAAAGACAGTCAAGTATGAACCTAGCTGGTCTTCTTAGAAACATATTAGGGGAAAAAAAAGTTTTTCATTCAAGTTCCTTGTGACAATTCAGCCTCAGAATTATGAAAATTCAGTATGGGGATGTGAGAGAAGTATAAGAGAGCCCTAAATCCTTGCAAACTCTGTTTCACCACTGCAAATTCCCCCTTTTCTTATCCCTCAGTAAATTGTTTCTCTCTGGCTCTCATTTCTCTGCACCTTTAGTAGACGTAACACCTTTCCTCCACTGCACCTTGTTCTGCTTTATTCCATTTCAGTCTTACAGTATATATTGCATGGTTTGAAACAGGAGTAAAATTCTCATCTCTGTATCCATCATTCAAATTCTTTGCCAACAGAAGCACAAATGTGTTAATTTCTTATGATTAATTAGCTAATGTTTACTTTACACTTAAAATATAAATAGCTGTGTCCTTCAGGTGCCAAGTATTTCACTTCTGCAATTATTTATGCAGAGTGCCCGGAATTTTCTCAGAAAAGGCACACAGTGTTTTTTTGTGCAGCCCATCTAGACAACATTATCAACTGTTCAAAGATATTTTTATGCTTTGTGCCTTGTTGGAACCAGTCCGTACATGGAAGCACAGTACTACAAGAAGTTCAGAGGCAGCTTACACCTTCTTCTCCTGGTCTATATATCTATCTAAAAGCTTTAGAGAGTGCAAGGACTGATCCTTCTTCAGTCCTCCAGAAAGCAGACTCTCCTAAAATAAAATCTAAAGCACTAAACCTGTACCTTAGCTGTACTTTGCACTAGGTCTGTCAGCTGATCAGTCGTAATCACTTTTTGTGTCAACTTCCCTATGTCTGATGTATAATGTCTCTTGAAAAAAATCTGTAAATTGGTATAATACCTCCATCTCAGCATGATGCAACTACTCATGACTGCACAGGTGCTTTATGAAACTACTAATAACAATACTATTGTCAATTCTTGACACTGACAAAATATATTCTTTAAATTGATTTAAAAAGTGCTAACCAAATGCAAGCTCTAATACAGCAAATAGTTCTGTGCAGATAAATCCTGGTTTCTGCAAAACATGAGAGGGAAGTCAGAACCTTTGAGTTTAAGGAAGCTGGCAAAATCAGAGGCACTGTACATGTCTCTGATAACATTGTGGTACACCACCTTGTTACTTCTATGCACACAGGCTAAAATATCATAAACTAGTTCTTTAAATGATACAGATTTTGTTAACTTTCACAATTATTAGTCAATGCTGCACTCAGGACGATGCATACCAAAACAGACATATACACATGACAAGGCTTTTATACTTTTAGCACTCAAGACTGACCAAGTGTGCATGAATTTCACTGGAGAAGCCAGGCAGCTGCCCTTTGCTGGGGTAATCAGCTCAGACACACTGCCACGTGAATCCTGCAAACCAGTAAACACTGTACTATGATTGCTAATAACAAGTCATAGGCTTTGTGCTAGGCTAACAAGGGCTTCAGGATTTGTTATGCTTTGTCTTGTTTTGGCTTGCCTGGAACTTTGTTCAGCTTGTTTAGCTGCAGCAGCAACCACCTAATGACCAGGTAGCTATTGCCTAATTTGTTTTAGTTTTGCTTAGCTTTGTATAATTGTGTGGTGTAATGTCTACTGTTAAGAATTTTGACACAGGTATGAATAACAAGTAGATATGCTGTGTACAATGAACTGTCTATGACCATGGAATAATGATGAAGCATAAAGTAGTACAGGCAAGAGGTGATAGCAAAGGCCTTGAAGGCAAGAGCAGAGAACGGTACTAGAGGTCCCAGGGGTATCAAAAACTCACCAGAGGCTGGTTACTGACAGTAATACAAACTTAGGAATTGAGAACATGCAATTCCAGCAAAGGAAGATGAACTCTTCTACCTGGAACGACTTCCCATTGAATATCTCAGGATGCTCACAGCTCATCTTAACATTGCACCCCACCCCACGCACTGAAACCACTGAAACCACTGACCTTAGGACCCAGAGGAGCAGGGAAGTAGTGAGCATAACGCCAAAGAAAAGGGAGAGTTAGCCAGAAAGGGTGTTTTTGTATGGCAAGCTTCAGCTCTAATATTGTTAAGGAGATTTATTTTGTATTAAGTAGATAACTGGGACTGTGGTGCTAGTGTCCACTGAATGTTACAATGTAACTGACTAGCAATAATAACAGTCTGTAGTATTTTAGCTACAGTTAAAACTTTTGATTATGCCAACAATGAAATCCTGGCTTCACTGTAAGGTGCCTCCCTTCTGACAGTAACACCACATAAGTCACCTGGGCTGGAAAATGGGCCTGGTGAACGCATGAGTATCTGCAACCATCCATTTACATCATACAAAAAATGTTCATCTATATTTAACTGCAAAGTTTAATAACTTTACGTTACTCCCTTTCTGTTCACTAACTGCTTCCTCTCTCCAAGAAATGACATACTAATATATGCCAATACAGTTCCTCAGTCAGTGGGGCCCACATACACAGACATCCATGTGTTCACATTCAAACACAGACCCAACTCACTAGAGTGCACTTAAAGAAACCAGTACCATTCCTCTCCATCTGCAAAGGTGTCCCATAGGAATAATCAGAAAATTCAAACTTTCAGTATCAGTATATTTTCACAAAACTATATAATGCTGATGAAACTGTATCTGCTAATGGAAAGCTCTTTTAGCCAAGAGACAGTGAACAGCCCTCAAATTAACTGGGGGGGTGGAAAAAAAAAATAAGAAGAGCAGAGAACATGTAAACGCTTTTTCTATTGTGCCACATAGATTATTTCAGGGACTGAAGAAAAGATTTATAGTTTTCTTACTGTCAGGGGCCAAATGGAGGGTCTCTTGCCACCTCTACCACCAGCCATGGTAAAGGCAACCGGACACCTCCTGCCTTTTAGCATTGAGCCCTGCACGGACACAGCGCGCACTGTGCCTCCACTCTCACTGTTAAACATCTCTTAAATGTTGACAGCAGCAGTTCTTCTAAAGCACTGGCAAAGGATATACAAAATTATCCTGCAGGTGGGCTACCATTGGTTTGACTGTCTCAACATACACATACATATAGTGCAGTTAGTGCGGCGTATGCACCTCATGTGTGTACCTATGTCTCAGCTAAACTTAAACTAGGTAAGATGCTGTTGTTAGCGTAGCTGCAGCGACAGAGGATTCGGCACAGACTGCAACAATTCACTAGCAACACCATCAGGAGCTTCATGCTACCATGCCCAAGAAGTCAGTAGTTCGAAAGGGGTTCAAATACGGCTTCTCTTTAGCCTGTATGTTATCTCCTACAGCTGTAGTCACTTCAGAGACAAGACGAAAGAGGTGCTCAGAATCTGTTTATAGTGTGTGAAGGTTTTGCCTAAGGATAGGGATCTCCAGTGAACCGGCAATAAAATACACCTTGGTTTAGCAGTTTAGTGCAGGTCAGTTGTAGGTCATTGGTGGGGTGGGGAGAAGTTCCTGACCTACTGATCTGACAACATTAAGACCATCTGTAGCTGGAGAATTGAGGTTGTGATAGTTCAGCTATCTTATTTGCATATTTAGAGACATAAAAAGTTAGTTATTAAAATGTTAAATATATTAAAATTTATTTAGCTACTGCATATGCATAACTAAAAGCATTATTCTTTGATACATATGATGGGTTTAATTGGGGTAACCTAATTTCATTAAGACAATTATAAAGGATCTAGTGAAAGCCAACGAAGCATGGCTTTACCTGCTTCAGCTACTTAAATTGGTTTAGCTTTTATCTTTGACAGAGTTATTGTAGATATTTAATTCTTATGAAAAAAATACAATAATCTAAATCAGCACCTGGTTATCAAGTTAAGGAGGTTTCTTCTTTATAAGCAGGAAAGATGGTAATATTTCAGAGTTCAGATAGCCTTTCAAGGGAAGTGACCTAAGTCTCACCCCATCTGAAACAGTTCTCCTGGAACATGAAATCTAAGATACGAGACTTGTCCTTTTGCCCTAGTACAACACTTCAGTGGGGTTACTCCAAGTTCACAGTATTTTAAATAAATTAAAATTGAGATCAAAATCAAGTTATTACATGTACCAGAGGCTTTGTCTTTTTTTTTTAGTAAGTAACCTTGGTCTTACTAGTTTAAGAAACATTATAATTATATTTGTTCACACTAATCATGCAGTATTATTCACCAATATTATTTTTAACACTGTAACTTAAACATAAATTGTTGTCACAGAGTATTCAGAACTGAAACAATAATCGGTGAGCTGCAGAATATGTTATTTAGTTCTACAATTGGATAAGGGCATGACAGTTTCTTGTGTGAATTTTTTGACACAGAAGTACAAAGCCACAGATCTGCTAAACTACCACAAATGTGATTTTGGAAGTTACTTTCAATTAAATATCATGCCGGTAGATCTCACTGCTGATGGAAATAATCAGGGACAGATGGAAGAAGTAAATATATTTAGAATACAAACACAGTAATTGCTTTTTATTTTTTTCTCACTTTAGTCCTCTCTGACCTCAAACAGAAGGGTAAAGATCACTGAAAATATTTGATTGCATTTTTCAAGAAAGTCCAATGATGGTCTTTAATAGTTGAGATCTTTAGAAGTTATGAAAATTGAGGTAGAAATCATGACAATAAAACCCCATGAAAAGTTAAGTAAATACAGGAGTTACTAACCATAAAATGTAATTGTTTAAAAAGAAGCCTCACTTAAAAATAAAATAGGTGCCCCAATGAACTCAAGTGTTTCTCATATTCCTTGCACTTTTAATGTTTTATTGAAAAAAAAAAACCAAAACCCTGGAAACTTGGAAGCATCTAAACTGAAATTCAATGACTATCCACTAGGGAGACCAAAGGTTAATCTTCGAATTACAAAGGGGAGATCATCTCAGCTAACATTAGATGTCTACAATTTGACATGTCCAACTCTGCTAGTCACCCTACACTCCTTTTGTAGTCAGTGGAGAGAAACAGGCTTGCGGATGTAATTTTCTTTTTTCCACTTGTTCTCTTAATCTTCTTCAATGAAATTTCTCTGAAGGGGTATTTTATTTCTCTGCTAATTCCAGCACAGCAGTCTCTAATTAAATTAGTAGCTCTTGGGCAACAAGGACTTAAAATGTCAGCATTAAGTTTAAAGTTGTCATGCATCCTATATGAAGTGTTACACTTCTCACAGAGTTTCACATTAAGTAAAAAATATGAAGAGAAAGGAAGATAGCTGGGTCCACAGAAGCACCAGAGGTGAGGTAAACAAGATATGTCTTGTTTGTTAGCTGAATGCAATTATTCTGAGATCTGTTCCACTCATTATGCAAACAGCGTAGGGCTGAAGTAGGACAGCCCTTCCAAATACCCGCCCCCATCAGATGAGTGAGACACACATATATTCTATCCTGCCTTTTATTACAGTTGAAAAAATATTTGTATCCGGAAGGAAATTACTGTATTTTAAAATTTGTTGTTCTCTAATAAGGGTGAAAAGTCAAAGTAGTCTTACAGGTCTATGGTTGTGTTTACATTCTGAACTGTACTTTGAATTAATAGTTTCCTAGGAATACACTACGAATGGTGAAAATTGCTTTTGACCTTTTTAGTTAAAAAGTACGAGACATCTAAAGTGGATTTTTTCATACACAAGACCAATTTTTGAAAAATTTATCTGTTCAGAAATAAATTTGAAGATACAGGCAGTTCTGTTTTCTTTGGCTCAAAGCAACTTTTTTTTTTTTTAATACAAATGTTGTATTAAAGGTAACTGCAGCAAACAAAATGTTAAAAATGAAAAAGAAGAGGTAGAAATTATTTTCTACCTGCTTTTAATGATTTGCTATTACCATTGACCATTATTTCCGTTATCTCAGAGGATGAGACCAGCTAGTACTTCACTGCAATCATCCTTCATTCAAAAGTGACATTTTTGTGTAATTTGTACTCTTCCAGTTTAACAATAGTCTGGATAAATAGATATTAGATCTAGATAGTATCCCTGAGAGTCTAAATCAAGAAGTGCTTTACTTTTGGAAATACTGATTGAGTTGTGGAAGGCAGGTATACCTCTAGGTAACAGTTTGGTGCATCTCTGTCCTGAGTGTTCAGCTAACCCTGTTGCATGGAAATAGTTTGCAACTGATTTATTTGGAACACTTCTCAGATTTTACTGCTTTCTACTAAGCAGTCCTTTCTATTTTGTGCTGATCCAGTATTCAGCATGTTTTACTGATTCCTGCCACATCAGGCACATAGACTGAAGTTGTTGTTTGATTTTTCCATTAGCTGCTGATAGAGCTAAAAGCATTCCTCATTATTTTCTTTACCACCCAATTTAGACAGCTATTTAGCTTCACTGAATTTGCAATGATGTTTAATGTCACTTTGGCAGAGCTTGTATACTAAGTTTATTTGGTCACGAAGCTTCCTATATTCATTGCTTTGGCACTTCCGTTTACAAACCAAATTTCAGGAATTAGTTAAAAGTTTTTAATGTGCTTTACAAGTTTATTAAGATAAAACCAGTAATATTTTATACCTTAATGCACATGAAAAAAAAAAGGGGAGAAAAAATAAACAGTATTTGGGTTGCACCACTTCTCCATTTTACAAGATACTTGATATGATCCTTAAATTTGGGTTCACTTAGTAGATCAAAGCACCTAAAGACATTGACTATTTAGTGTGTGTCTTAACCTGTGCATAAGTCTCTTCAATACACACTAGAACCCACTTAAGTGCAATTGCAAAGTGAAAATTATCCATTTACCTTCCCAATAATCTGTCCATTTAATCAGGCACAGAAGGTCATTTGGCATTAAACAGATAGTGCTAGACTTTGTGAAAATCTTTTGTAGCATTCATTCACTTGGTGTTAGCAGACCCACTGTAGTAACCCAGAATGCGTTAAGTCAGTTGTAGAGAAAACAGCTTTATGGACCTGACCAGTAGAGTTTATTTCAAGTACCATAAGCAGGGGTAAGACTTTTGCAGTTGATACCATATTATCCTAGAAGATGCAGTTTTCACCATTTATTTATTTTCTGGTTTTCATTATGTTGCTTAAAAAGACACAAAAAAGATCACCTTAATTTTAGGAAATAGAAATAAAAAAATATATTAAAAAATTAGATTCCACTTCTAAAGATAACCAAACAACCCAGTAAAGAACCATAAATCTCATGATCAAGAATAATTTTTTTCTTCATTCTCAGCTCTTTCTCTGACCAAGTCAGACCACAGACTATCATATTTACTTTTTTTTTAAGTGTTGAGAGTATGTCTGTGGTCAAAACCAAGTTGGGCTTTTTTACTAGGAAGACTTCACAAAGCCAAGCTGGAGTCAAACTACAGGTTATGCCACCTGGGTATACAGTGTAAGTCATTCAGACCTCTAGAGTCAGACCCTGCTCAGTTTATTGCTGTGTTTAGAGTCTAGATATGTGAACATAAAATTCTCCTTCATGAAGGATTCCATCTCCAGTAAGGATGAACTGATAACATTCCAACTATCTACATACATGTACCTGCACCAGAACCCATATCTTCTTTGTTCTCTGTATTAACCTTATTAATATGCTTATAAAAATTAACTTGTATGTTTTAAACCTGATGTATGTGGTCTCTTTACATACACATGCATTTAAGTGTAAAATAATTATTAGGACACTAAAAATCCCAGTGAAATTTCTTAGGATTTTGGATCAACATCACAAAACTTTCAGGGTATCTATTGAGAACTTTTCTTCAAAATAATTTTCAGATGCTTAGAAACAGAATACCAGTCAAACGGAAAACTACATGGTAAAAATAGTTTTCAGGATATAACATCATCACTTTTTTGTAATTTAATTTAATTAAATTTGATTTAATGATGAAACATTTTCCAGTCAACAGTATTGTCTCAAGATATTTCCCATATATTGGAGAGAAGTTTATACTTCAGAGAATTTATGGAATCACCAGAGTTAACCTTTCTTCAGTAATAAAGGCATACTTTAAAAAACAAACTGTTGTGTGGGTTGCTAAAAGCTTTGTACATGATGGTTTTGTGACAAAGCTGAAGCCTTCAAACAGCTTTGAAGTAGAAGTTTGGCAGTGCTTCAAAGCTGAGAGAGATGGCACAGCTTAAAGGACTTTTCCCCCTTTTCCCCACATTGAAAATAAAATGACTAAGGCAGAAGGATGTGCTTAAATGGAGTAAAGATTAAAACTAGTTTTGCCAAGTGGGTAAAACATAAAAAGAAAAAAAGGTATGAGTTTGCTTGGTTTAAACACAAAAAAAGAGGTAGAACATGTCTGACATAACTTACGAAAGAGCATGGTTGACTGAACTGTCCAAGTTTAAAGCTAAAAATGATATAGTTTTGAAATAGAGGCGAATTGATAGTGTTTTGAAGAGAGATTTCCTCATATTTATATACCATTTCTTCTTGTTCAGAAAATTTGAACTATGTGATTTTTCTCAGTGGATCTTTTCTAAAGAAATCAAACAATTAACACTTCCTCCACTGACTGTTCTTCATTAAGGGACATTCAAATTTGCCTTTAATGATAGAAAAAGAAGCAATTAAATGAAAAAGGAAGAAAGCCCTTCCAAATGCGCTGTCAGAAATGAAAACAACTCCAAAGAGACCCACACATAATGTAAAGTAATTAAATGATAAAGAATTTTTTGAAATAGGTTAAACAAACACCTGTCAAAGTTTCTGTACAGCTGTTCAAATTTGGGGGCAAAGAAATGGACGAGATGACTTCTCTAACAGCTACAATTTAGTTCTTTTGGGGTTATAACAGACAGAAATACAGATTTTACATGCATATTTAGGTTAGAATAAGTTGTTTTCATTATGCTAAAACAGTACATGCATTAAAAAATGTTGAAGGAATTTAATCTGCATTTCAACCTTCTAAGGCATGGATTTTTTTTTCCGTTTAGGGCCAATGAAAAGCTAACAGAAAATAGACAAAATAGTCTCTACACAGAATAATCCTAGTAGCCAAATTGTGTAGGAAGCTGGAGGGCTGTGATTTGCATAGGACACAATCTAAGGAGGAATACATTTCATTCCTCAAGGCAAGAGATGATAAGGACACAATCATGGGATTCAAGGTAGGGAGACAGAAGTCTAATCCTAAACTTGTGTTCATTCAGTGCCAAATTTATAATCTCTGTGGAACAAAACAATATTCTGAAGCAACGGAAAATGATAGTCCAGTAAAGGGCCACTCTGCCCAAAGCAGAGTGGGAATGTGACAGTACAATTACAGGTTTTCTTTCCATGCCTTACTAGGTTTGCAGCACTATTACAACTTGCCTAATAATACTGCAGTAAAACATTACTCACATTAACAAAGCAGAAGCTTGTGTCCTCATAGCACTGTTCCTTAATATTGGCTGGAGTTCCTGCTCATAACACCAAACACCTCAGGTCAAAGCATCATCCAAATGCCTGTACCCAAAGCAAAACACACATCTTCAGTGATTATGTTTTTAAAAGCAGTCTATTCTTTAGAGCTTGACTACGTCACAGAAAGCCCTATTGTCTGCTGGCACAGACAGACGAAGTTCTTCATTCCAAGTCTGTGATATTCAAAATCAAAACAATCTGATAACCAGATTTTTCTAAGCAAATGACACAAACAAACAAATAAATAACATTCATGGCAATAAAAAAGCAGTGGAAAAAACACAGCACTGTTATGGAATATAAACTCATCTTTCTGCAATAGCTGAGAGAAGGGAATCCCCCCAAAACAGCAGAAGTTCCAGAATTTGCTATTTTAACCAAATCTTGTCTAAGAAAGTATGAAGACAATCATAAAAATTCAATGACCTTCTGTTATACTCCAAGCTATTTTCACTCTCTCCCTTCTGAAGTAAGCTGCAGTATTATAACCCCTTCCTAATTAGCCAGGACTTCATAGATGCTGATGTGTCTCTACAGTTTTGGCTCCAGGACCCAGCATATTTCCAACCGTAATATTTCTTGTATCATAACAAAGGAGTATGAATTATCACATGGAAAATGTTACATTAGGATATTGTACACTTTTCTACTTGAATAAACCGACTACAGCCTACACAAGGAACACCCAGAAATCTTTTATTCTTCCCTACAATTTATATGTCACCTTTTCACCCCTCTTGATTTCAAGGACTAGCTGTTTTTCTCCCCTTTTACTTTTCAGTAATTATAAAAGTCAATAGTGCTCTGGCTATAGGTGCTTACAAAATTCATCAAAACTGCACAACTGAGCAGATGCAACATTTAAATTTTTTTACTTACTGACAACCATACAGAAAAATACTAAGCAAAGGTCTCACAAGCTCAGCTGTTTGTTGTGTCTGCTGATCATCAGATTGCCAGTTTTTTAAATTCACTAATTATTTACTAAATTAAATTTAGTAAATTTACTGATTGCTTACAAAAGTCACTAATTATCCATAAATTTCATATTATAAGGTAGCTAGAACAATGGGTCAATATACAGGATCAGCAAAGATTTTAATCAGTATCTCTCCTGTTATGGAAAGCTAGTATATATAAAATTGCTTAAAGGAGCTAGTTGTGTTTAAAACCAATTTTCATAATTCTGGAGACTAGATAACTGCAAAATATTTGCATATCTTAAGTAAATAATGCAAACAATGAGTGAATACTTGTCTCACATCAATGTATTTCCTGAATAGGTCTGAGTGTGAATACAATTGCATTTCTTTGCAAATGGAAGATTATTAGAAACTTGAAAGGCAACTTGAAAATTCTTTTGTAGATTTTGGAAGGAAAAGAAGAAAAGAAACAGTCTTTCAGTGAGACAGACACATAATCATTTTATATTATTTATTCCCCATATAGGGATTTTTTACATGTTTTCCATGCTTTCTCCCTGCCCCCGCCCCATCAACATAGCATTCTTAAAGAACAGACTAACCAAAAGGACTAAGTAGCAGATTTTTCTGACAGCTTTGGAATGATCGCTCTCTGTACTAATTAGGAGGATCCTTGGGTGTTCTCTTACAGCATGTACTGAAGCTTGCTCTCAGAATTAACACTATAATCCACCCACTATTAGAAATATCATGCTCATTTTTTTCACACTATGATCTCCTCCACAGTAGAGGATTAATATGTTTAGCTTGTCAAAATGTCAACAATCAACTTTTATGAATCTAAGATGTTATATAACTTGTAAAAAGTATTTCCTGGCAGTATAAAAATGTTGCCAAAAGAAAATACTATGTGAGTCCATTAGTACCTGCAGGGTATTATCAGCTACACCCACAAATATTCTCACTTAAAAATGTGTATGTTTTTCTTTAGAAGTAATAGTTGTCCATAAGTAGGTCCTACTTTATACACAGGCTTACATTCATGCAAGAGAGTTCAGCAATTACTATAGTGAATGTCATCTGCTATTTCTCTCCTACCAGCCCATGCAAACATAAAACTCAGAGCTTCTTAGTGCTGTCATCCTCAGGCATAGCAGGTGTCAGTTCTTCATTTCTTCTTCTCATGTGGATGTGATATTTTCCAGCTTTAAATATGTGGTTGGTTGCAGACTCAATAGGAAGCATTAGGTTTTTTTCTCACACTGGTAAAACAGCCATGGGTCAGAAGGCATCACCTCTATAGGCTAGATATCACTGAAGGAATAAAAATTGGACTATCCTGAAGCATGGCCCGTGCTTGCAGAAAGATGAGTGCAATGTACTACTTTGAATTAAGAACTTTAGACTTAAGAAATATAGATGCTTTTAGAAGTCTTGCAGGTATCAAATGCTATCTCACAATGATGAAACAACTGCATACTGGGCTGTATCAGCACAAGTGTAGCCAGCAGGTCAAGGGAAGCAACTCTTTCCCTCTGTTCGACCCTACAGGACCACATCTAGAGTACCACCTCCAGTTTTGGGCTCCACAGTATTAAAAAAAAAAAAAAAGGAAAAAAATGGGGTGACTACAACAGAGGGCTAGCAATGTGGTAAGGGGACTGGAGGACATGAGGTAAGGCGGTGAGAGCTGGGTTTGTTCAGCCAAGAAAAGAAGGCTAAGGGAGAGATCTTACCACTGTCTTCAGATACATAACAGATAATTACAGAGGATGAAGCCAGATTTTTCTTAGAGGTGTATCACGAAAAAGAAGCAATGTTCAAAAATTGTAGCAAAGGAAGTTCTGATTAGATGATAAAACTTTTCATGTTGAGGTTGGTCAAACACTGGGAAAGATTGTTCAATGATTCTGTGGTATCTCTATCCTTAAACATACTAAAATTGGATGGCAATACCCTAAGCTATCCAATTTCACTTTTAACTTAGCCTTGCTTTGAGTACAGGTTGATACAAGTGACCCTGAGAGATCAGATGACCATCTATAAAGAATTCAAATGGGTATGGAAAGTAACACGGGCTCTATACTTTTGTTGATCCACATGCAGAGGGCATGGTCAAAGTAATTTTGCTCAGAACAGAATTGGTATCTCCCTTACAGCTACTTTAGAGATTCTATACCAAATTCCTGTATTAACTACAACTGTTATCTTTAAATGACATTTCTCAGTCAAAAGTGAGGAATGTAACTCTCTCTTATGAGAGAAGAGATCATATTTTGTTTGTATAGAAAAAAATAGAAAAGATTACTATAGTGCTCTAAGAGGTATTTTCTCCATCCCCAGCTAGCAAGATAAGAACTTCAGCAAAAATTGTCATGTACTTTTTCTTCCAATTAACTCATATTTTCACAATACAAATATTTTACTTAAATTAATTTACCTTCTCATCTAAACTGTTTTTAACGCCATTTTTTGTACAGAGCTACCATAATGCCTTTTTGGATATTTTATTTTTTTCTCATGGGAGAATGAGGTAAATAATCAGCGGCAACTCTTTCACAGGGAACCTTAACCTTATGACTAGCTTCTTGTTCCTGTTTCACAGATTCAAATGGGTGTGCCAATACCCAATAAAGTTCAGTTTCACTTTCAGAGTAGCACGATCCTTTTATCTCACTGCCAACGTCATCTTCACAACTTTCCAGCAGCACATGCTGCCATCAATCTCTTCTTTTGTGAAAATAATTCTTTCTAGTTATGTATGTGGAGTGACAGTGACTGAGCCATTACTACTTTACCCCATGAGTAGTTATAAAAGGATACTACAGTGGCTGTATCTCCTTATATCACCCCCAAAAAGCCTTCAACACCACACTAATCTCATCTACAAAGACCCATTTTACTAGTAGGAGAAGAAAGGAGATGTCAGTGTGTTCCTTCACAAGCTATCATATTTTTCTGCTCTCCACTACAAAATGGTACTTCTACACATGCTACTGGACAGGGAAAATTATCATTTTATGGAGCTAAACAGATGATTCATCTTTAGAACTGAACTGAACGATCTGCTCCCCACCCCCCCACCCCCCAAGAAAAAGTATTCATGCACATATGCATTATTTTCCCCCAAGTCATAAAAGTGAAGTGTAGCTTAAATAAATGCTAAATCTGATTCCATGCTGCCTGGCAGCAAAATGAGATTTCTTTACGTTATTATGAATACAGTATTAACAAAATGTACTGCATACAAATAGCACTTAAATGGGTAAGGACTCAGACATTGATTTGTATTTTCCAGAACTCTTCATTACCTTTAGTTATTTTCAGAATGCATCAGAAGTATTCCATTCATATCTCTTACGGTACTACCAACAAAACAAGTAAGAAAACATAAAATGTCGTATTAACATCTTTATCTATTTGATTTAAAATAAACATGCCAAATGAAATATAAAGCCAAGGGGATATTAAAAATGCAGTGGAGTAACATCACAAAAATATCCCTTCATACTTTGGTACATTTCGCTACCTGAACAAGTTTATTTTAAACTTTTAAAAATTAATGGTCTTCATCACTTTTTCAGTTCATTTTAAAGGCATATGATAGAACAAATGCAAAAGATGGCAACACAGAAAAAATAATTAGGGTTCAAATATTTCTGCATAAGGATCCAAATCCTGCATGGATATAAATTAGTGCAGAAGCTTGGAAATAAATAATATATGCAAATTTATGCTCCAAAATCCAAATCAGAAAAATTACATGAGTTGTAGACTACAGATGTTCACATATTATTCAGTGAATCAGGTGCACTAATTTTTAGATGAAACTGCAAGAATAAGATTTGTTACAAACATAGCTACACAAAATTTGAATGAAAATGCTCAAAGTAAGATCTTTTGTTTGGGATTGCATGGCTACGAAATGTACAAGTGGAAATTATCTCAGTTAAAATAATTTTGCATCTTTTTCCCCCATCAAAAGTCTGCTACTTGTGAAACTTGGCCAACTCAACAGAACAAGAACATAAGAAGGAAACATCCATATTTAGTACTCTTTCTATGCCACTTCAAATAATGGTAGTTTAAAGAGAAGAGTAAAATCCAAGAAGGCATTGCTTTGTTTTTCTCTCAATGTACCTCATGTTTACAGCAGCTAAACAAACTAGACATGTTTCATTCCCATCATAGTCATGCCCCTTCCAGTACCTGCAAATAACAGAAAAACTAATACAAATTATTGATTTCTGAAATTTCACGAAAACCCTAGAACATCCTGGTGCCATCTTTCATGACATAAATACAAAGCAACAGGTTCTGATGCCTCTGACATCTTTTGAAATGCCACTAATAAGATTTTACTGATTGCTACAGATATTAAAATTTGATGGGTCTCAATATAAATACCCTTCATATTTTCTTCTCCACAGAAATTGTTTTATTTAATATAGAATCAGCTGGTGAAGCTCATTCTCCCTCTAACTTTGCTAATGATTTCAGGGTGTGCAAGAAAATTCTACTACTGTTGAGTGTCCTCAGGAATCCCAAGTGCTCAGCAAAATCTATGGTTAAGGCTTGCGCTGTTGAGACAGATTCCTGATCAATAATGAAATGTTCTTAATCAAAAAGTTTTAACTTCTGCTCATGGGATATTCAAAGAAATGAAAAAGTGTAAGGATTGCTTTGTAGAACATAACTTGCTCTTTACCCCTGTGCTGTAAGAACAAATACCTATGCAGTCAATAAAAAGCAGCTCATCAAAACAAAGCATCAGGTTGTGTTTCAAGGTTCCATCCTGCTAGCAGAAGCGAAAATCTATATGAGGACACCTGGGATATGAGAAGAGCACAAAATTGCTCTGAGCCACTGCGCTCACTGATAAATGGCACACTAAGAAAAAGACATTACTTTCCTCCCTCACAAGTAGCACTAACGGAAATCTATAAGAAGTTATTTTCAAGATCATGTTGCTTATTATTTAAATTCTCCCTCAACATATAAACCAAGTCTGATATGTACAAATCTTAAGAAACAGACAGAAACCCAAGCTGTATCCTGGGACACAGAAAGCTTTCAAAATCTGCAACTGACAATACACAGAAGGAGGATGGTATAACAGTTACTACAGCCTAAGACACAAGAGGATTAGGTTTGATTTTCTGATCCTCCCCATACTAATACTCCCTCTAAAAGTTAGGCAACTCACTTGGTCTTTCGACTAAGCTGAACCAGGGGCACAACAGTGCTACTGTGTTCCCTGTCTCAGTACACAACTCATCCGTTTTCTACAGTATATTGCAATGAAATCCATCTCTCCTCTCCCACACATTGATTTCAAAGTAGGAAATCCATGTGTGAGGTAGGAGAGGAGCCAGGCATCCCAGAGTTCACAAAGGGTCTAGGTCTGCAGATCATACGCAGCATGCATCTCTATGAATGTTCCCTAGCCTTTAAAAAGAGAATGTTATTAAAACAGCTAAGTCAATGAATTATGAACACTACAGATTTTGAATCCCTACAGACAGAGTTTCAAAAGCTAGTTGGAGCTCACCTCTCACTGAAGTTAACTGCATTTAGGATACTGAACCTGGACATTATGAATTAAAAGGAACTATGTAAATGCCCCCAAACCCCTCTGAAACAGTTCAGACTACACCTTGTTCTATTTAGTTTATATCTGGCCAGAAGGAGCTATTTTGGTACAGCTATGAGTAAAAAATGCCTACGGTACAGCAGCCTAGCGAAATGGAAGACAAAAGGAACAGTATGCCAAGAATCTGTTGGCTAAAGCTAAATCTAAGCTTTAGCCTGTCTAGGGCTTGCAAAGAGATCAGGAATAACCCACTCTTGGATAAACTTCATTAATTCCCTCCCTGTCCCATACTAAAACTTCCTGCATATCATGACCTTTTAACAGTGTGCTGGCCAAATGCCTATATATTGTAAACACTGCCAAACAGGAGTGGGAGTGACCTCCCTATCCCAGTGATGGACCATCATTTGGACACAGTACATCTTTAAGCAGGTGGTAACACACGGTATTTATTACAGAAACAAAACATACATTGAACTGCAAGATTTAAAGACTGCTTGGGTGAAATGCTTTCAGGATAAGCAGTTTAGAAGTGTTTACCTTATGTACATTATTGCAATTTTTGGTCTTTATGAACATCAAACACATGGACACAAGCAGTTTCTGGGTAGTTACTGTTGGTTATCCAGAAAGGCAACTCATGGCTGCCCATAAAATCAAGTGTAACTGGTTTCTAAAACAGCAAACCAAGTAAATTAAAAGCTATTATAACTTGTAAAGGATGTTGCAAGGAGATGGCAAGTTCCTTCAAAGAGATCTTACCATTACTACATTTGTCCAGATAGAGAAACATGTGAACAAATCTAAAAATTACTTAATATATAGGTAGGGAATTTCAGAATACACAAATCAATATGCATTTGGATAGGATTCACAAAATCTAACACCATGAAAGAAACTGATATAGACAGTTTTATCAAAACTTATTTTTGTTCACGTTTTTATTCACTTTTTCCTTTAAGATATTTTTTGCATATCATCAAAATACTAGAATTCCACTAATCCAGCCATACAGGGTTCAAAAGCAGATATAAAACATTTATAAGTGACTACAAATAACTTTATCTGTATATCTCTATCTGTATCTATTGTCTGTATCAAGATAATAATGCCCAAAACCACAGCAACTTTCAAGTACTATGTGGTTTTTTTAACCTTTTTTGGGGAAACAAGTTTAATAGCTGGGAAAATGATGGAAATTTCATTTTTATGTCTCTCATACACACAAGCACACATATCTATCAGTTTTTAGAGCTTAATTTCATCTTGAATGAGTACAACTATAAGATTTCAAATATTTTCACAGAATCAATGCTGAAGAAAAAAAAAGTTTTATTTCAGACACAGCAGAGCTGATCAGACAACAAACTGGAGCTATTGGTTCTTAAAATATGTCAGTAAAACACTTATCACAAATTTCTAAAATGAAGTCAATTTTCACAATACCATTGAGGAAAAAAACCCAAACAGTAGAGAACTGTTGTGTATCCAGGCAGGGCATCATGACAGACTTTCTAGGAATCTTTAAAGAAAATGGGTGAAGAAAAACCTCTGGATAAAATGGAGAAATTCAAAATGGAAAAAATAAAATGTATCCATGCTTTGAGAAATTTCATAAATGCTAAAAAAATATCCCCCAAAACCTCACCTTGAAAAAGACATACAATTTTGTGACAAAGAGGCCATATGCACATAATCACATCACTTATAGAAAAAAAAAAAAAATGCCTAAGCACTTTTAAAATCAGCTCCTGTTCAAATATGTCCTCTGTTAAATTACATTCACTTGTAATAAATGTGAGGTAACATATCGGAAATCAGTAATCCATACAGGCTTGTGGCTTTGAGCTTTTCCAGAAGCAATTCCTGAGTGAAAAGAAAGCAGGGGTGAAAGATGGAAGTATATTTTATTATTAGAAACAGTTGGTGTTTCAGACTTACTGGGATGGGAAGGGGTGTTAATAAATTTGGGGAGATCAATTTAGCAGGCAAACCTAATTGGTCCCATTTCTTAAGAAGTAGATTACTGCACTTATTCCTACATCTACAAAAATACACCTGAAGCAGTACATGGGTAACTGCACTAGGAAAGAAAAACACCTAGAAATGTAAAATAGTTTCCAAAAATATATGTAATGGATTTTAATAGAAGAAAGTTATATGGCCCATTGCAAAGTGGGAGAACTATGATTTTCACTAGTCCACTTCCTGTGCTGAGAATTAATGTATGTTAGAATTGTGAGGACATCTTCATGTATAGCAAAGCTGTTAAAGTTCAATAGCGCAGGCTAGCTCATTATGTGCTTTTAGCAGAGTTACTGTAGGGAGAACAGGAGCAAAGTTTTCTTTGGCAGGTTGAACTTTAAAAGAAGTAGGGTGTTTCATGCCGCTGAGGAATCCGGATTGTGAAAATACATCCCCAAGAGATGGATTAGTGGGCAGGTAATGGCAAAAGGCATCTGATAAATTGCAGAGTTATGTGGTAAACTTATTTATTACATGACTATGCAATTTGTCACAGGGCTGTCTCATTTATCACCTCCCCATGTGAGATGCATATATTAATATTGCATACTGCTATCATTGCCTGACAGCTTATGATCCTGTTTTTGAAATTCATACATCACTTTTCCCTGCTCTCTCCTATCACAAGAATTTCCATCCAGTTATATTTCCAGATAAATGCTGAGAAAGGATTTCTGATCCACCTGGTGTCATGTCTTATGCTCTTCCCAAATGGAATTAATAACATAGAAAATATATTATGTATTTTCATATACATACTGTAGGGTCAGTCGTTGTCATCCTGTTGATGTGTCATTGTTCAATCAGTAAAAGCAACCTGATATCTTCACCCAGCTGAAATGGATCTTGTCAACACTATTCTGCTATAATATGTTTTTAACATAAATGGCTGGTTCACAAAATCACTTCTTGCTGTTGCTTTTTTTTGTGGGACCACATTAGCTCTTAGCAAGAGCTAAACATTACTTTTCACTGAAATACCTACAACAAAAGGCTGCAATTCTACGTTCTTAGACTTCACTTTGTCTACACTGAATCATAACAGTAGTTACCTGTGAGTCAGCTAAGGCTGTCATATAAGTACTGAGTCCTGTATGCGTTAGGGTAAAATGCAAGTCATGGAAAACCTTTGGTATAGTAATTTGGGTTATTAAGCTGGTTCTGTCAGCACCTAATGAGAGACGCACAGTTCTTGCTCCCTTGCTGTTTCTCAAACTGTTTAAAGCTTGTTGATTCTATGAGCTAAAAATTTCATAGTACTTATGAGCTCCAGCACAAACTCCCTATTAAAAACTGTCTAGGAATGTACTTGTACCTGCATGACACTAGAAGCTCATGTGGAAAAAGAACAGTGCTTCATGAAACAAAAGGATGAAAATTATAGGTTACAAAATTGCAGAGCAACGCTCAGTTACAACTGGAGCTCTCAAGGAATTCGACAGGTAACTAAAAAAGATTTAAGCAAGTACTGAATCTGTTCACATAGATATTTGGAGCCACTAAAAAGTAAACTGAGCAAGAAGCCATCACAGGGGAAAAAGTGTATAATTGGTTTTCTGGCATAGCTTCAGCAGTCTACAATTAAATGTCTCAAGCAAAGAATCTTTTCTTTAAATTCTTTTTTTTTTATTTCAACTTTTTTTTTTTTTTTTTCCCCTTCAGATTTTCTATGAAAACTCTGTCAGGCTGCCTTGTTTGGAAACACAGTACCTTTTTCTCTCCTCCTTACTTCTTCCTGAATAAGGCAATGAAGGTCAAGCTAAAATTTTTGACACAGTTTTCAGGCTGTCCTATGGAGGTGTGAAGAAGAAACTAAACTTGATATATACTATTTTGTATGTCATTTTGCAAAGGAGAAAAAACTTCACAGCTATTTATATCAGCATTTAGATCAACTAATCACAGATGTATATAGAGGGCTTCTGAAGTCCTAATTTATGTTCAGATCATAACTGGGATCAGAGACTGAGAAGACAACTGCCAGAAGATTTTAAATAAAGACGTTCAAATTTTACAAGCTGCAGAGCACTGTTGCATCATATTACAAGTCTGGGTGGGAAGACAAGAAAATGTCATTTGGAATCAGAAGGAAATACAAAAATACATAGTAATACACAGGGGCAAAGGAAATTCATGAACTCTTCCACAGAGTCTTCATAACGCAGGCAAACTACATTTGCAGGAAAAAAATGCACATAACACAGAATTTAACAGACTTGAGCAGTTTTCTGCCTTGGAAATAGGGCCATAGTTTGCAAAGGTTAAAACGATTTTGTGCAAGCACATGGAAAAGTACTGAAAGAGCTGAAAAACAAATGGCATACAAACAGCACATAGCATACAATCAGGAAAACGTTCATGAGAAATCTTCAAGAGAGTGGTACATTCTTGAATATATTCAACAGAACTGAGCTCTGGGTAATTGCAAACCAGACACTACAAGTCAATATGACCGCTGAAGTTCCATTACAGTATTTGCCCCAAAATACACAGGAAAGCTTTAGCTCACCTGATGGGTATCTTTCCTACTGCAGGGTATGTGAGAGATATAAAGGTGAAGCTAAAACTTAAAATGTTGACATCTATAATTTTTGCAGGAAATGGATTGCTTACAGCAGGTCAAAAACATGTCAAATATTAAATCTAATTCTGGGACCATTCATGTAGAAAGCCAAAGAAACGTTAAAGATTGATTCCAAGATGTCTTTACTAGTACAGGGAAGCTGTCAACATAATATAAAATTAAGCTGACAGAATTCAATTGTCCTGTCATAGAGGCATCTAGAAAATGCTGGCAATAAAAACCTTAATGATGAATTAGATTGAATAAACAGGATACAAAAAAGAAAATGGAAGAAACTACAGAACTGATTAATTTCTCTAGTAACTTCGGAAGTAGAATTACTCATACAGCTCCTGATGCACTAAAAAAATATGAGAAGGGAAAACTTCAGTTGTGGTGAGTTCAAGGTAGTCAGACTGGCCCTTTCTTAAACTTCAAAGCAAGAGTTGGTGAAGCAGATACATTAGAGCACTTATCACACCAAGAACTACATTCTATTCACTTCAGCTGATAGTTTGTAATAGTAAGAAGATCAGGGAACATGAAATGAGAAAATTCAGACACAAACATCCTGCAGTGGTAGTCACTGGAATCTTGAATCCTTGGATCAAATAGTTATTGGAAAATATACATTAATTCTTAATTATTACACCTGCTATCCAGAAATAGCACTGCTAGAGCACAGGACCTGCAGTACTGAGAGAGTGGATCATGGTTAGCTTGTTAGAAGCTCAAATGTTTTTTGAAAGGTATGATTTTAAACACATCACTATCAGTCCAGTACTTGAATAAATAACCATAACATTTAAAACAGGGCTATTGTAAGTCCCTCTCATTAAAAAAAAACAAAACCCACATCCCAAACAAAACACCCCAAAACAAACACAAACAAAAAAACCCCAACCCCCCTATAATCATCAAAAGATCAAAAGCATTTGTAGCCATAAGGCAGTGTTCACAGGTATAAACGGAAAACAGGCACCTAAGATAGATATTTCTTGTGAGGTTCATTTTATGAGTGATAACTAAGGAGCAAGCCTTCAGCCTTCCATTTATTCTAGAGAAACAGAGGTAGGAAAATAGACTTTAAGTTCCAGAAACTGAAGACACTAAGCTGATCAGTGGAAAAGAATGTTCAAAACAATATTGAATCTAATCCACAAAAGGCTTCAGAGATATACAAGGTAAAGGAAGCCAGTGTAGAGATTGACTGTACACATCTACACTTCTAAATAAAAGAAGTTCAAAGAATAAGACCAAGCACAGGACTTCTGACTGCCTGTTCCTTAATTATCAGCTTACTCCCTAGCTCTATCCTAAATCTCACCAACAGATATTGTCTGAGCATGATTCAATAAGCAGAATTAATGAAACTATATAAGTTTTAACTCCTTTCAACCCATACAGTCCTCCAGTGCTACCAGGTTTGTCCCTTCAAACCCTCTGCAGGTCTTCATACCACATCTCAGGTTTATAGCAGACCACCAATGTGTTTTGCAGAAAGCACTATGGTGGGCAGTAACAAAAGTCTCCTGTTCATTCAGACACAGTTAACTGAAAAAAACATACCAAAATAACATTTATGCCTTAGGACCACAGGAGAACTGCCTGACACCCCTATGTTGTGCAGTGTGGACATGGCCACTCTATTCTAGGGACAGCAAGCCCCAAGCAGCATGGACGTTAGCCAGCCTGGGCTACTCAACTCTAGAATCAGGGACCACTTCTTGTCCTTTCTGTTTATCAGGATATAAACAGACAGGCACTGTAAACTGATAATGTACAATAACATTGTGGTTAACTTTGTATCTTTCCACTTAGAAGTGGAAGATGTAAGAATAAGCATTTTGAAGTCTTGAGCTGAAACATGGCATCCTCAGAATGTTCTGGTTTACCAGAGAGAGTCAAGTAATGTCATTGAGTCAAGAGTGAGATGAGTCAAGAAAAGTTATATGCAAAGAAATTACTAAGAAACATGGAACTTTTCTCTTTACTCCTCCACCTGTTTTAGCTAATGTTTTAAGATTAGGTATTATCCTGTTAAGGATTCATGCACAAAATTCGGCAAACACTTCTCAGTACACATCGCTTAAGAATGCTACACATACGACAATCAATATGCAATGCAACACTAATAATGGCAGTAAGATTATGGAAAACTTATATGCTGTAAATGTGAGCATTGTATTCTGTAGTCTTCATAAGTTATCTAGCCACAATGATATGCCACTTGGTGAAAACTAGCATGGTTTGTCATATAGTCTAAGTTTCTTCCAAGCAGAATAATTCTTCTGCAGAGAATTATAGCATGGGTGAGATAGCACAATATAAAATTCAGCTACGAAATTTAATTAAGCTTTTAATTCATGTACTGCCTATTCCCATCATATTAAATGTGTTGCAACATGGAGCACATTTGTCCTCTCTAAAGAAAGCCAATTACTTTATATTTTTGTCTCCATTTAAAAATCACCTAACCACCAAAATAACAAGTATTACAATAAGCAGCAGGTGTACTTTTAAAAATAAATGGGACATTTCCAGGGCAAGCCACAGGCATTTTCAGACAGAAACAATAGGCCACTTTTAGCAGGTATCATCACATACTTGTGAAAGCATGGTATGTAGAGATAAGACTGTGGATCTAGTTAACCTGATCAGTCTTACTTGTGCCAAAAGTGTTTCCAAGATGACTTCTTTTGTTTAGGACAGCAGAACTAATCTCACAGATGTTTATCCCTATGACTCTGTTCAGTACTTTTTATTTAAATGTGTCACGGTTTGAGCCCTGCTGGTAACAAAGCACCATGCAGCTGCTTGCTCACTCCTCCCCACCTGGCCCCAGTGGGATGAGGAGAAAATACAAAGAAAAGCTCATGGGTCGAGACAAGGACAGGGGGGGATCACTCACCACTTCTGGTCACGGGCAAAAGACAGGCTCAACCTGGGCAAGAAACAAAATCAATTTAATTTACTACAAATCAAATCAAAACAAGGATACTGAAAAGTAAAACCAAACCTTAGAACACCGTCCCCCCACCCCTCCCTCCTTCCCAGCTCAACTCTACTCCCAATTTTCTCTACCTCCTCTTACCCAGCAGTGCAGGCGGACGGGGAATGGGAGTTGGGGTCAGTTCTTCACATGTTGTCTCTGCTGCTCCTTCCTCCTCAGGGGGAAGAGGACTCCGCACTCGTCCCCTGCTCCACCGTGGGGTCCCTCCCACAGCAGTCCGTTCTCTGCAAACTTCTCCAGTGTGGGGTCCTTCCCACAGGAGACAGTTCTTCATGAACGGCTCCAGCGTGGGTCCTTTCTGCGGGCTGCAGTTCTTCAGTCCCAGCCTGCTCCAGCACGGGCTTCCCCAGGGAGCAGCGGCCATCTTGAGGGGCATCCATCCCCCTGCTCCGGCGTGGGCTCTTCTCTCCCTGGGCTGCAGGTGGGCATCTGCTGCCCCGCTCCCCTCAGTGGGCTGGGGGGGACAGCCTGCCGCCTCACCGCGGGCTGCGGGGGCATCCCCTCCTCCTCACTGACCTCGGGACCCGCAGAGGGGTTCCTCTCACATCCCAATCCCCCGACTCGCTGGGGGTTCCCCTCCGAAATCTGTTCTCCCAGAGGCGCTACCGCTGTTTCTGAGGGGCTCGGCCTGGGCCAGCGGCGGGTCTGACTCGGAGCCGGGGAAGCTTCTGGCAGCTTCTCACAGGAGCCGGCCCTGCGGACCCTCCCCCACTACCAAAACCCCGCCACACAAACCCAAAACAAAGTGTCACATACTCCTGTCCAAATAACATTCCTGAGAAATCATATGCCCTTAATCCTCATTCAACCTCCAGTATCATCGTAATGGCTTTCTCAGAGTATATGCTTTTACCAGTGCAAAATTACCAACCTTTATTCTCATACTCTACAAAATTTTCTTTGCACCATTAATTAGCAAAAGCAATCAAGTATAATTTAACGTTGGACTTGCCACAACTCTCATTCCCGAGTGCCATGATAGTAGGTAACTGGCCAGTTACACCTTCTGCGACCAGTACCTTGAGTCTTCATGAAGCAAACTTAAGCTCAAGGTTTCCACAAGCTAATATTCTTTGTCTTTGCTTCCTGCCTCAAGTTCTTTTTTATTTTGTCTTTAGGCAATTTAAATATTTTATCAGTATAAACAACAACATCAAACTGTATGATTCTATTTCTTCAGTTGTCAGCTCCTTAATGCAAAGACCCAGGAGATTAAAAGTGTGCGATCAAGGTAAGATAGACACACATTGACCAAAAATTATCACTAGCCTATAAACTTTCCAACAGTTAAGAACACAAGTCACTCTATCTCAATCTTTTTTATGCTGCTTTCAATTAGACTTGTCCAGAGCAAACTGTTAAATGTATCAACAGTTCCTCTTTTTTTCCAAAAATTTAAGTTCTCTAAAACACACCTCATTTGCAACAGCAGGGGGGTCTGCAGGGGCGGGGGCCGCTGTGAGGAGAGACTGGGGGCTGCCCCGGGCCAGACCGGCCCCAGCCGGTTCCCGCCGGCTCCAGCGGCCCCACCGCCGGGCACAGCGGAGCCCCTCAGCCTCGGGGAAAGCCTGGGGAAGAAAGGGCAAAAGGGCTGAGGGAAACGGGGTGAGAAACAGCCCTGCCAGCCCCGAGGGGAGAGCGGGAGGAGGGCAGGAGGTGCTCCAGGCCCCCCTCCCCGGCAGAGATGGCCCTGCGGCCCCGGCAGAGACCCCCCCCCCGCCCCCGGTGGGGCCCCGGGGAAGGAAGGCCCCAGGCTGGAGCAGGGAACAGCCTGAGGAGGCAGGAGCGGCAGCGGGGAGCCGCCCTGGGCTGGCCGCGGACGCCCCTTCCCCTGCGCCCCTCAGGGGAGGGGAGGAGGAGGAGTCGGGGATGAAGGAGTGAAGGTGAGCCTGGGAAGAAGGGGGGATGGAGGGAAGATACTTTAGTTTTTGACTTTTTTCTCACCATCCAACTCTATTTTTAATTGCCAGTAAATGAAACTAATTTTTCCCAAGTCAAGTCCATTTTGTCAGTGATGGCAGTTGGTCAGTAATCTCCCAGTTCTTCCCTCGACCCACAAACTCTTCCATCTTATTTCCTCCCCATCCTGCTGAGGAGGGGTAGTGAGAGAGTGGCCAGGTGGGTGTCTGGCAGACAGTCAATGTCAACCCACCACACCCTCATAATACTTAAGGAAAAACATTGCCTAATACTCCAAGAGTCCAGTAAACTTATAGGATAACCTAAAATGAGATATGATCCTTTGTAAATCTGTAAAGCAGTGATAAGGGCCCATAACACGACATGCAGAGTAGTATGAGCACTCTGTACATGAGAGAACTGGGAAAAGAAATTAAGATATAATTCGGACTGTGGCCTGAAGCTGTTCCACATACAGATGTCATATTGATGCTAACCATGAAGCAGCTGCAAGCCACAGTCCTGGAAAGTAAATGTCTCAGCAAAAGAACTTTTTTTTTCTTTTTTTTTTCTTTTACTGGAGACACTTAATCAGAAGAAAGGACAAGTGGATAGAGACACAAATAAGAGACTGGAGTGGCTAAATATCTTCTGCTTGTTTGGACAACTACAAAAGTAGAATAAATATTTTACTAAAATATCAAGATATATTTGAATACATTAATTTCAAACAACATTCTGTGTCCAACTGGCATCTTGATTTTGATGAAGAGATGCAGAAGATTTATATAAAGAGATGCAAGGGATGCATATGTGCATCATATAAAACACAGTGTTAGGACTTGGTCAGTCAAAGAATCAAGAAAGCAATGAGCTTGTTCTCATTTCTTACAGAATTAAAGCTCTCAGCAATATCAGGCAGAAAAGTTTTGATGCTGAGGCTCATCAACAATATTTTAGCTACCAACTACATTTTATATTCAAACATTCTCATCACAGAGTGAGAGATACAAGGAGATCAATCTATTTATCTTATCAAAGACGTGAAAGGTTAATAGAAGTCCTGATCACAGTCTGTAAACACTGATACAAGAAAAAGATAATTAATTTTAGAGGGAACTTCTATCTGTTTAGCCAGAATATAATAGCAAAAGTGGATCAGAAACACATTTTTAAGATGAGCTAACTAAAGGAAAAAAATTGCTATGGATTACTGTGGCTTTGCCATTATTTTACATTTTTACGTTGAGACCGGACATATTTATAAAGTTACGTGACCACAAACAGCTGGATGCAATAGAAGAAGTTCCAAGTATATAATTTAGACTAGACTAGCATTTGTTCATTCTAGCCCTAAAATGCATGCTTGTATGAACTGGTGATTGCAATAAAGCTTGGCAAATTTGATAAAGCTGACTAAGATATTCTCTTGCATAAAAGTTGTCATTTAATTCACTAATTTTTAAGTTATTTTCAAGTGCTGTATTTAATCATTTCTTAGTTCATTTGTCTATACATAGTAAGAAGTTAACAGGAAATACCTGAATGACATACCAAAGAGATGGGTTGGAATGAATTCTTGCTAAGCAGTGAGCTGCTACCTATTATCTGTTTCACCTGGAATTTCATGATAAGCAATTTTTTTCTTTATAGTGTGTTTTGGATTGCAACTTTTTAATGAGAACTGTTACTTCTCATGTATTTATTTTTAAAGTTTGGAACTATTTCTGTTGTCTTCCTGGGTAATATTTTCTGTTTAATAAACTCAGTTTGAGAGAGATTTGGTCCCAGTTTAAACTCACTCTACATTTTACTTTCTAGGTACATCAGATTCTGCTTAGAAACCTAAGCACTATTCATGCCTGGACAACATAAAACACTTCAAACTGCTCTTGAATTATAGACAGTCACTACAGCCTGCACTTAGCATTTTTCAGCAAAGCAATATTTTGTGTTATACGATATTTTGAAGCGGTGTCCTTATAAAGAATCCCATCATATGCAGCAATTTCATCTGTGTAGTCACAATATAATTTTATACTTGGAAGAATCTGTGCTGCTTCTTTTTGCCATCCATGAAGAATTACTTTCAATCTGTTGTAAGGCTGGATCATTTTATCTGTTTGTTTGAGCCTGACATATTTTGCTGAAGAGGTGGACAGTACCAGCATCATTTACTCTAGATGCAACTTCATGCAACTACCTTCCCAATTTAAAGGTTACTTTGAAAGCTTAAACTTCATTTAATAAATATTCTTCAATTTAATGCTAATTGTTTGAAGCTGATCTGACATTTCAAAAATTATTTCCACATGATGTGTCTGTCAGAATTTACCTCAAATGATTTCAAGCCCAAACAGTTGATGAAATCACTGACAATTAGAACATATGTTCTTGCTTTTTTCTCAATATAAATATATTGTGACTCAACTGGAAATCTTAATCACACCGTAACTATTCTAGCCTAATAAGAACTAATTGGACAGAAGACATTTTTTCTGCTGCTCTATTTACTATAAATACTTGTATGTATGTAATCTTCATCAGACAGTATCCAATGCAATGTATTTTTCTGGTGTTCTTTATATATCTTTTAAATATCTTTTCTGTCATTTGGGTAGCGTGTGTCTTTTTCCTACTTACACTCACGTACCATGACCCTAGAAGTGTTAAAATGTTCAGTGAATCTTGCTGAAAATGTTCAACAAAGCTCACCAGGAAATGTTGATTCTGTTTCTGTGGAAAAAAATTACCATCAAAGCTTCCCAAGAGGTTACAGTTTTCATTGAAAGCTCCCAAAATTGAAATTTTAATTCTCCTTTATTTTCTGTACAATTTTTCAGGTTTTGGTGTCAACTCTCTCTTCCCATCCTTTAATTTCACAAAATTTGAAATTTTACTACCTACTAAGAGGCCAATTTAATACACCACCCCCCCCCCCCCAAGTATTTCATAAAAATATTTTCAAGCAACTTCAGTTCTCAAGGCTTTTATGCTTCTGGGACCTTTACAAGTTTTTCAGATCATCTAAATTAAATTTTACTCCCCAAGATTTCCATTTAGATATTTTTTTCTCTTTTGCCATTTGCCAGTGTGTTAAGTTACTACATCCTGGGTGAACCAATGGTACCTGATCACGCTCAAATTTCTGTTCTTTCACGGTGAAAAAAAAAAAGTCAAATTTTAAAAAAATCTCATTTAATAATAAAGCTGAACCTAAAGTGGCTGAAGACAACCTCATTTATTTCATATTGCATACTGTTAGTTGCCACATTTCAGTTGAAAGTAATTTTCAGTTAAGATGCTTCTTCTGGCATACCTATATAAGAGTCATTCTATGCTGTTCCATTTATGTTTTCAGATCAGTGTGGGATTTTTTTCTTATGCTCAAAATGAATACAACTTTGGCCTTTCAAGCCTGGGAAAATAGTTGCGAAGCAGCAGGAGCCACCATTCCTGAATTGTGCTGGGATGTCCCTCTTCATAAAAGAATTTTAGATCTGGCAATGTCAGGAGTGAAAGAAAATACCTGCTATTATATCTCATGCCATCTGAAAAAGGGATGTATTCTTTACTCAGCATTTTTGCCATTATGAAGTCACAACATCTTTGGAAATCTGTTCTTAACACTCTAAAAGTTAAAATATTTTGCATGTTTGCTTTAAGTAACATGTAAATGTACATTTTATCTTTCAGCTTTAAAAACATGGTTAAACTGGTAATAGCATTATTAGGTCAGGACATTATATGCACTTGCACGCACACCGATGCCTAAGAAACAGTACTCCAGAACCCACTACACAAGAAGTTGCAGCACTATCAGGCAGAGAGCTTGAGGCTCAAGCTGAGAACACTGTGAATTTAATGTTTACTATGCAAATCTCACTGTTTGGAGCCCTGCCTCCCCCCCCATCAGGAAGTACATACATCTTACTCTTTACTTATGGTAAATCAAGGAAGAAATATATCTCATTGTCATTTAAATCCCCAAATAACATCCTCTCAAGCCACACAGAACCACACCTTTGAAATTTTGCTGTTACTTAAAATTTTTGGTTTGAAAACCACAACTTTTTACAGCAGGAGGATAGGAGGAAATACCCACAATCTCCCAAATTCTTTTACTCCAGCCTGGAAGAAAGAGTAGGTGGGGAATGGAAAGCTTCATGAAGAAGCTGTTCCACAGGTGTAGTATAGTCAACTCACTACAACAGTGCAAACCAGTAATTATTTTTGGATAAAACGGCCAGAGAATGACTGACTGTATTACGTTCCCATGTATTTAGAATGGTAGCCTTGCAAGTCCAAGTGATGTGATATTGCTGCTTCTAGCAATATGCCACAGGCTCTGTACCAGTTACAGTACAAGGCCTCAGGACTTGTCAGGCTGTGTCTTCACCTGTGCTTGTTTTAGCTGTAACAGCATATTGCCTGGAGATGCAGTGAGCTTCACTTCACTTGCTTTAGGTTAGCTTTCTGAAATTGCATGGATGTACTTCTAAAAGAAATTAAACTGTGTGTGGTGAAGGTATAATGAAACTAAGGAACCATTGCATAATTAAACCTGTAGACCAGTAAGAAAAGAAGTGTTAGCAATGGACTGAAATCATACAAAAGCAACCCCAAGCGGAGCAAATCTAAGGAGGAAGAAAACTCCTCACGACCAGTAGTCTCCTCCCTTCCAGAAAAGGAACTTGAATGCTCACAACTTGCCATAAGAACACTCTGGAAGGGTAAGCACAACACCGAGTGTGTAGAAACAAGAAATCGTGTTTATAGCAGTATGAAGTGGATCATTATTGGGAATGAGGTGTAATACTATATGTTAAGTATCATTTTATTCAGAAAAATAACTGTTTCTAGTACTTTGATTAGACTGGCAAGACATTGATTAGACTCCCAATAGACACAAAGTGTTCTTTAGCCCAGACATTGCAGGGGTGCAGTGCAGCAGAACATTCTCACATTAGACTAATTTCTACAAAATGGTACCTTTCTTAATTGCATTAATAATAGCCTTTAAAAATTATCTGCCTTTAAAGCAAAGCAGAGGTAAAAGTAGTCTTTCATGCATGCTCTTAATTCTTTAATATAGGTACCCATCCACATATCTTTAAACTATTTTGATAAGCTAAAGCATTTCCTGCACAGATTAATGCCATAGTACTATTATAAAATGAAACACGTGATGCTACTGATTTTCCACAAATTGCAATGAGCATCAGATCACTAAGAGACGACGTTACAAATTAGCAAAACACTTTGAATTGAGACTGAATTACCATGTATTGGTAACAGCAATAATTCTTTGGGGTCAAGGTTTGGGAATCCCAATGGGACGTGGAATGGAAAATTTTTCATTGCGTCTCTTGTGATTGCTTCCCAAGCTGCCAGTTTCTGATAGTATATCTGCTAGTCAATAAACTCTACCATTCAAAAAGTCATCCAGAATTGGTCTACTAAAAGAATACTAAAACACAACTCACATAGATCAGTTCATCACCAGTTTAATCAGTTAAAAGTAATACTGTATATTTTGTGGTATTATATTACCATCTCAGCAGTTCAGTAGCATACCCTGAAAGTATGTCAGCGCACATGTGACTACAGTACAACAATATGTTAAAAGGTAAATAAAGTATTTTAGAGGAGCAAAGTCTCCTCCATTGTGCTAACAATTTTTCAAGCCAAATTCACTGAAGTGGAAAGAAAAGAAGAGGTGAAAGTTCTGTCTGTGAACTAGTGGGTAACAGTTTGCCAGCTGCCCAAATTATTCTCAAGTACTTTGGCACATCTCTAGATAAAAATTATTATGGTTCAGAGGATTTGATGTAGACAGGAACATTTGTCAAACTATAACCAAACTTTTTCAATTTACATTAGTGAAGTTATGAAGCTGAACTATGGCAGCCACTTCCACTAATCTATTAGTTAAAGAAAAAAGCCACAAAGCATGACATGCCTTCAAATCTATCTATATCTGTAAGCAGATGTGTATATTCAGGAATGCATTTTAAGCATCATTAATACTGATACAGAAAGATACTGCAGTCATCTTTCATAACCATAGGTTTCACAGATGCAGTCTGCCTGAACAACCTTCTTCAGCTCAGAGTGTTCATCTGTCTTGTAGAAATGGTTCAGCATTTTCATTCATCATTTGAATGAGGTGTGGTAAAACTTCTACTTTTTTTTTTTTTTTTTCCTCAGGCTGAACTAGTGTATTTTCATGGACTGTGCTTTCTGAGCCCATTAATAGTAATGATGTTATATGGTTCACTCTAGTCCTTTCCATGGACTGCTGCTCACATCAGAGCAAGTAATAAAGAGGCAAAGCCCTCCTGTATGGAAATGCATGGCTTCACTGGAGTGGGGTGAGTGGAGAGCAGTTAAAAGCTTCAACTAATAGAATCCGCTATTTTTCCCAAACAAAGAAACTAGTAAGCAAGCACAAATAGAAGAGGGACTCCTCAGAAATAGAAATTAACTCTAGTATTTTCTTACCCATTTTTAACAGAATTTTGTGCTCATACACGTTCACAGGAATAAACAATGAGGTCTTTTGTATAGCCTATACAGGATATTATTTTGAACTGCCTATTCATTGCATTCTGCTAGATATGTGAATAAAAGTGAAAGCTCACAACCCTCCCTATGCCTTAGGAAGCTATCAGCTGTGCCAAATTATCATCACATTCTGAGCTATGCTGCATCCTTCATCTCCCCAATCTCCAATGATTTTACAGCATCCAGAATCATGATGATCACTATGCTTTGAAGTGGTCTTCAAATTTTGTTATTTCTGTGGAGGAAAGGATAATCAATTTATCAGGAAATTGCTCAGCTTCCTTCCTTGACTCCAAGAGCTGGGCTGCTGACATCCATATGCAGTTTCTCCCCCACCTTTTCTCTTCAAAGACCAGTTGTCCAAATAAGCTGTACGTTTTGGGGCTGCTAAATATCTATCTTCTAGAGGACTCTAAGTGTGTCTAAGCTGGGAGTCACAGCACAGAAAACATAACTCAGGGGAGATCAAACTGATACTCTCAATTCAGGACTGCTATGACCTAGAACGAGCGAGAGTACTTAAGGTTGTAAACTACAGCAGTGCTGCATGGTCATGCTAGCATACTCCACTGAATTCTTGAGTGCTTACACCATCCAAACATAATATAATAATGTCATAGCAGAAAAAGGATCTTTTTCTACAGTGAACTTAACTATAGAATAACAGAGTAACTACTGACAGCAAAAAAAAAAAAAGGTAAAAGCAACCATCACACTTTGCTACTCCAAGTAAGATGGGAAAGCAGTACATTCAAATGATATCATCAAGTAATCAAAGCGTGCTACAAACCAACCAAAAAACAAACAAAAACCCCCCCACTGAACCCTCTAGGCATTCTCTACAAAGTTCCACAAAGCAATCGAAGTAAAAAAAAAAAACAACCAACCAACCCACATCAATTTGCCTGCTGCACACAACGAAGGAAACAATGGAAATATTCTGGGTACACACTCCAGATGCTGACATTGAATCTCTTTCAGAAGAAGCTAAGCAAGGGAACAGAGGTTGCCTCAAAACTCGTAGAAAATTGAACGTAATTGTCATTCAGCACTATACAGAAGAACAGCAACTGATAGATAGGAGTGGAAAGGACCCGTTTTCACTTTATCAACAAGCAGTATAGAGAGAACAACAACAACAAAAAATCAGTATCACTTTTTTGTTTTAATTTTATAATTAGTCTCACTTTCATCTGTTCACTTACTTTAACACCACAGACATATCTTTCCTTCGTTCAGAGAACACAGACATTTTTCAGCTAGACCAGACACAAAAGACTACAGACAGCAATGATGCCTGCAGATACTTAGATGACGATAATTAGAAGCCGTGTTTGGCTTAAGAAAGCCATGGCTGTTGTCTTGGAGACCAAATGAACTAATCCAGACTGTTTTTGAGAGGGATGGCATTATGAATAACCTCCATATACATGCCTTTTAAATGCAAAATGGTCTTGAAGCTTGAATACCAAATCGCTCTGAAGCTGAAAGAAAAAGTGACGCCACCTCTGTTTTAAGAATGTAATCTTAATTTCATGTCTACACAATTATAAGAACCAAACTGTTCAATATTCACAAACTTAGTTGGTGAGGCTTTCAGAGCAGCCACCATAGATGCTACGCAACTTGCAAATGCACGCTTTGTAAAAGAAGCTGAACAGGAGCTAAGAAAGCATGTTTTTCTTAAAAAATATGTTAATTTAACAGATGGTTTAAAGGACTAAAATGGTTGTGCCCAGAGGATGATGAAGAAAGCATCAGTGAAAACATTAAGCAACTAATAAAACTGAAATATTGCTGCATAGCAGGATATGTTTAACTTCCTTTTGCAAAGCCAAACAGACATTGAGGGGACTTTTATGGTGAAGAAATTGTAGAATGACTCCCAGGCCTTTGATCCAATCATGGTGGAAACCTGCTCTGGCAGGTCTATTTACTCTGAATCCCATGCTCCAGTGTCTGACAGAGCAGCACTATCAGAGAGTTGATCAGCAAGATGTATAATGTAGAGAGGTCAGAATCAATAAGGATTTACTTCTGACACTATAGCGCTGAACACCACATTTCATGCAGCCGTTCTTTTAACTAAAAATATCTTCCTGATTGCAGGCCACCTCTTATTTTAGCACCAGTCACTGAGACTAAGAAAGCACTCACTGCCAAATGTATCATTTATTTATTAGGATTCCAAGTGGGGGACAGCAGTGAAGCAATTTCTTTCCTGTGGATTTCAGCAGAATGAAAACAATGTGATGACAAAATGCCTGTTTTATTAGAATTAAGGTTGAGAAGTCCTTACTGTTTAAAGATCAGCTATTCTTAAAAATCCACATGCTTAGTAAGACCTATTGTACTGGATCAGAACAAAGGCCCATTTAGCCCTGTGTTCTATCTATAAAAGTAGAAAATCCTAAAGATCTGAATCAGGAAATTCCTGAATCATAGATGGTAATTTTGGAACTCTATACACCTTTACAGATTATCCTTCCATTAACTTCACCAAGATAAACCACTTATAATGAAACAAAACTAAAATAGCAGATGCCCAGCATTCATGAGCAAAACTTCTGATTATCTAGATTCCACTCGTAACTCCAAGTAGTTATAAATTTGCTGTGTAGGTCGGAGATCTAAACATGAATCTTTTGAACAAGGGGTTCCCATTATATAGCCCCTACTTAAAATCACATTATAAAATCTAAATATGTGTCCCTCATATGTGGATGTAGCTGTGTTTCTCATCTTACTTTCCAGAATTATAAGTTTCAGTAAACTAACCAGTGCTAAAACTCTCATTCATCAGTTTCCAAAATGCAAACACAAGCTACCTAAAACTGCCCAATTTTCATATGATCTGACTTGCTTGTATGGATATGCCTTTGTTATTCAACTTGCCCTCTCAGTAAAAATCTTTCCCAATATTCTAAGAATGAACTATAGGCATACTACTAATACCACAAATGACTGAAGTGTTTGCTTTTATTTTGTTTTAGGATAACAGGGGAAAAAGAAACATCATAATTTGATTCACAAAACGTGGACTGTTTTTAGAAATAGGTTTATAGTGAAGGCTAACTTTCAAGAAGGAGAGTGGGCAGATTATGCCAGAGAACAGGAACAGATTGTAGCAGCAGGAAGAAAAAAGTGTGTGAGATTGTTGATCCAAACTAATGGGATCTGGAGGGATGCAAAACAGCATTCTTGGAGGGAAAGTATAAGAGTAGACTTGAACTGCTTTTCCCCACACATGGTTGACTCTCCAGAGACATGAACTCCAATGTGAGTTGAATCAGGTTTTGAAGAAAGGCCATTAAAAAAAAAAACCCTGAAAACTCAGGAAAACAAAAAAAATAAGGTATATAACTGTCCACTGCACACTGTGTGGGGGAAAGAGGTTGCTGAAGTTGAGATGAAGTAGCAAGCAAGAATACTGCTTGACCAGACTGGCTAGGTAAGTCAGTGTATGTAGTTCAATAGACAGCTTAGATTACATAACCAAGCAGAAGCACAAAACCAATTAAAAAAATATGAGTGCACGCAGCCTGCTCGCACCTCCTCCCCCCAAAAAAACCCAAACAAACCACCCAACAAGCCCAGAGCAGCAAACCCCAATGAAAACCAACTTAACCCAAAACCCTAAGGCTCTGGAGAGATTATTCATGTGCTAGTGGCTTTTAAAGGATTAATAGCTAAATAAAATATGGTAGGGAGAGTTTGGCAGAGAGGCTACAGAACGGCTAAAAAAGGGCCAAACTCATTCCCTCCTATTTCCACAACACCGTTAAGCATGGTACATTCACTTATCTGGTATCCTACTTCATCATCTCTGCAGTAAGAACTTCACCTTTCCCTTCCTGCCATACACAGCAACTGAAATGAGATATGGCTCAACAATATATACTTGTCTTCCCTTTTATCAAAAGAAAAACAGGGATGCTTTGATAACCTGAATGGGGCAAAAGGCTGTTAGAATTCTTCATGTGACGAAAAATCAGCCAAACTGCCTAGATCACACATTTGGAGTCTCCCCTCTGCTAAATTCTTATGGCTAATCTTCTGTAATCAATATAGATATGTCTGACACAATGAATGTTAGCAGACTGTATGCAGGTAATTCCAGAGACCAGTTTCTGCCTCTGGAAGGGACAGATTACAGGTTGTATCACCCTGAGCCTTAATTCCACATTTGTTTTCAGAGGCTTGTGTTTTGCCAAAGTTGATCATCTGGAAGGGCACAAGATATCTGGCAACATTAAATTCATAACATTAAAAGAATAAAAAAAAGCAGCATAAAACAAGAACCTCATCAGATACTGAACAGTAACTTTGCCTGTCCTAAATGATACAGATTTTTGAGATTACAATTTTTAACTCTGAGGTCTCAGATAACTTCAGGCTTGGAGCAGGAGGGATTGGACTAGGCAATCTCTAGAGGTCCCAGCTGTCTGGTAATAATTAGTGAAAACAGTAGTCATCATGCGGAAAAGATGTCACCATGGCATTCCAGTTCTTCTCTCACTCTTTCTAATGCTATATTTAATATCTTCCTCTTATGGCACCATTTTCTTCCATTTTGCTTCTCATTTTGAGCTTCTGATAAAGCTTTGGATTTTCTCCAAACTTCATGAAATTATATTATAGAGCACCATTCGATGTATCAAGAACTGCACACCATAGTAAATTCTGTCATCCCTTTCAGTTCTGTTCTGTCATTAGAAACAAACCCATATTCAAAGTCACTAACAATGTTATACTTTCAATTAATATTAACAAATGGTACCTTCCTTCCTTAAGGAAACATGAGGAAGTCAGTTCAACTTACAAACTAACTCTACTTTTTAACTACAAGATGTACAAAAATACTGAAGTTCTTTAGAGGTGTCAAAATACTTCTCTTTGGAGATTTTTTAACAATAGGCAATAAATCATAAAAATTTAAGTGATGCTTTGGCATATAGAAACTCCCTCCATGCAAAAGATTATTCTAAATTATCACAAAGACCTTCTCTTACAGCTCTTACAGTTCACGTTTCTTTCAAATGCTTATAAAAGTGGGATCTGGAAAAAATAATGCAAGTGTTGAAAAGTCATACTTTCACAGATTGCATTCATGTACATTTATGCAAGGAGCAAGGAGGAGGGAAGCTGAATACACAAGACTTGCGTTTAACATAAAGATAAATGTAAAAATATTTTATCACCTTCAACAGTTTAATCAGATACAGTATCTCCTTCCCCCAATGCTGACCTACTTCCTAAAAATTTGAGGATATTGCTTCTACAGAAACATAATTAGATAATACTTAAGAAATAAGAATGCAAGCAATGCTTTGTAGTTTTATAGCTTCAGACACCTAAACCGAAGACAGGTGATTAGACTAAGCAAAGAGCCTCAGGAGTAATTTTTGTTGCCATTAAGTTGTCATCTCACTTAAAAAAAAAAAGAAAAAAAAAGAGGAAACAAATTTAATGTTTTGTGAGCTTTCAGTACTGAGTGCTTCATTACTGGTATAGATACAGAGCTGTGCAATCATTTTGTGAATTTAGAGGAAGAACTGATTAGAAACAATCAGGATGAAATGACTGTTTACTGGTGAATAAGCTATTAAGGTTGACACCTTCAAAGCTGCCTAAGGAAACCAGATTTCTTGCCTTTTTAGATAGTTTTGAAAGTATTAGGTCCCTAAAAGATTTGACCCTCGGTGTATCTGCTACAGAATTAGGATATTATTTCCTCTGAACAATAAATTCTAAGGGAATGCACAGGGGTTTGGAAAACTCATGAGATCCTCTAATGACTGAAGATCTCTAGAGCAGACTATCCAAGACCTTGCTGACAGCCAAGAAATCATCCAGGTCCATGGTGGGAGACCATAATGAGTGAAGAACCTTAGTAATTCTTCCAAGTGTCTGCCATAATTGCTCATCACTTAAAAATGAACTAATGAAATGAGGAAAGTAGTCTTAAAGTTTCTGAAAGTGAAAGGTGCAAAACAAGTATCATAGTTACTGTTAATTGGAGCCAAACTATTCCCTTTCAGTTAGATGAGATTTATCTAAGAAAGCCCTGACTGGGTAAAAGTAGAAGTAGTAAAGCTGATTAACTAGCGGAAGGAAGAAAAATGAGGTAGAGCTGCTTAACTGAGTAAGGGAAGAAACAGGGAGGAATGGTCTGTATTTCCTGGTTTTAAAGATGTCTGATCTCCACTCAAATTAGTAGCTGAAGACCAATTTCTGGGGTTTGTGCAATGGGAAAACACAAATACTTCCCCACAGAAAATCCAATTGCTTTATCAAGACAGTGATGAAGGACACCACATCAGTCTTTCAGCATTGTAAATCACTGGAGAGTTATTTTTAAACAGATGCATGATTTTAATCCAAGTATCCATCTGAGCGATAGTAATTTGTAATGACAGCTTGTGATTCCAAGCTCAGACTTGGAAATTGAAGACTTGGAAAGAGCAGAAATGAGACAGTTCTATCTATCTGAATAGCCACCATTGGTGGAACAGAGAAGCATGCACTTACTACACTCCGGGTTTCCACTACACAAAAGTAAACTACCGTATTTGCTGGTACTTAACAAGAAAGTGAGTTTTCAAGGCGTCAACATAAACTTGTTTCCTTGTACAGACCTTTTTAGCTGAAAAATGCATGTAATCAGAAATAAAACTACAGGAAAGTTTCACTACACCTATGACATGAGAAATTATTAAATAGAGTTACCCTGCCAAAAAAACTTGTAAACTTTTTGGAAAATTCAGGGCAGAATTTGGACAGAATCAGATGCTTTTGAAAACCATGAAGTGTTGGTTTTGGGTTTGTTTTGTTTTGTTTTAAATAGAGAGCAAAAGGGCACAGGAAGTGGGAAGGGTTATTTTGTTAATTCCCAAAAATCAATGCTCACAATTACCTTTGAGCATTCCTATCAGCAGCTAAGAATTTATCATGCATTTGGTCATCAAAGATGCAATTCGGATGCGTACACATTGGCACTTAGTGCCACTTAAGACACCCCAGCGTACGGCTCCTGTCTCCACCTGCTCTTCCATACAGTCTCGTAAGTCCTAAGTCTCATCTGCTTGACCTAAGCAGAAGTTCTAGGACATCCTATACAGCAGTAGATGCGAACAGTAGAATGTGGGAAAATACCTGAGCTGCAACTGAATTTGAAACAATATGCTATCTATAAGAAGAACCTGCTATAGTTCTGGAAGTAATTTTAAGGTTATTAACATAATTTTCTGTGTCCCTATTGTAGAGGGTTAGGAATGGTATTCTATTGGCTTACATGAATACAACGGACAATGTGAAGTAAATCTATGAATGCTTTATGTGTCTTATCAATGAAATGTGCATACTGCACCATGCCATTATGGACTTTTTTTTCGGACGTGTACCAAAACCAAACCTCTTTCAGAAACAGATAGTCCTGGTCTCAATTTGAAGTGCAGCCAGATGCCTAGCTTATCAATGTTGGGGTTATTTTTCTTTTTACTGTGAGACATTTATACAAAAGGCAGAACAAACCACAAAGCTGTGTAATGAATCCGAAGTATACTTTCCAGTAGTAAGTCAGAAAATAAACTCTCGGGAACAGATACTCTTCAGTACCTTACACAGAGTCACTAGCTATCTGACAAAAGAAAGCTATTTTTTGTTCAAGGAGTTGACAAGACAGTAAATCATAAGTTTGTCTTTTCATAAGGATTAAAATAACTTTGTGTAGTAAGAGAAAAGGAGATGAAGTAGAAACTGTCCATTTGGAGGGTGAGGGAGAAGACATTTTTTGAGGTATTCATTAAACACCAGATAAAAATAGCATGTCTTCAAGAATATCCTCAGGTGTTGCTGGAAGGTTTGGAAAGTAAAATGCCAGTTCATTGGAGAAGTTCTGATGGACTGATTTCCACAGACATGATCTGAAAACAGTTAGGTTTGTTGGTCTTTTTGCCTGTCATCACATTTACAATTATTCAGCTCTTCTACTAGCAGAAGTCTCGTGATGAATGAAGGTGTTACACTATCCTAGGCTGTACAAGTTTTTCTCCCGCTATCTCATGAGCCTTCATTTATTCTTTGCTTGACACTTGGTGGGGTTTTTTGGTGGGATTTTTTTCCACTTTTCAATATGTGTTCGTTTCTGGCAAATAAACCAATTAAAAAACAAAAGGAATGTTGTAAAACAAAAAAGAGCAAAGCACACTGTGTTTAAGGGTTAAGAACATGGGTATAAAACATAATTATCAAAAATATTTTTTGTGAAAAACATTTTTGTAAGCTAAAAATGAATCCATATTTACCATGCACAGTCAGTCAGTGTTGATAAATATTTTAAACAAGATATTTTTTAAAAAGTTTGGTCTCTCATTCAGTTTAATAAGAAAAAAATAAGCAGATGGCAGCACAGTATGTGCCTTTTGGATATTATGATAAGATCTCCATTGCTGAAATGTAAAAATTACCTTGTGGCTACTTCATCAGTATAGTAAGCTATGCTGTTTGAAATGCAGAAACAAACATTTAGAATTATGAGTTCACTCAGCATGCAGGAGAGTTTTCAAAGCAAATTACAGTTCAAGTTCTGAACAGACTTTTTACTTGAACAATCTTTGTAATATCACAGCTAAAAGATCCCCTTCAAGCAGCTATTAGTTAGGCTTCCTGCCTTCTTTTAATATGCCAATAATAAATATTATAGCTACAATAAACTACACAATACCTGAAAATTGCTGTTATGAGATCTTCTGCAACTCAGAAGTTAATTAAGAAATGCTATAACAGTAAAATGTAGTATGACATAGTATGTTCCACAGCACTTAAATAGTCAGTTTAAAATATATCTCTGGAATTCACAGAAGCTTAAATATAGTTTGGAGTTTGTTTGACTTTTAATATGAATTTTTCAAGTTATACATACTAAGGTTATATTTTTTTCACCTGAAACAAAATTACTAGAGAAAAACAGTTACAGCATCAAACAAGAAAGGCAATGACAGATAAGAGTTCTTGAAGAAACAGCTGGGGTTATTTATCAGCAATATATTTATCAAAGAATACTCCCTACTTGGCTCCAGACATTTTGAGAGCCACTCCCTTAGAGGGATAAGCCTCTAAGCACAAAGCTTCTACATATTTGCAGCCCAATTTTAAAGAAGGTTCAGGCAAAGGAAGGCTGACTGCTGTGGAAAGAAACATGGGTTGCAACTACAGGGTATTTTACAGGCAGTTGCGACTGGCTTTGTCTGCACTGCAGGCTGGCTGGATGTAAGCCAGCAGCAGACCAGAAGATGCCGAGGTACAATTAACATGGCACTGAGTTTGAGCTAATAAGCTTTGCTGGGAGACAGGGCTTTCAGGCTCGTGTGGCACTCGGGCTCAGCGCCGTGCTAACACAGCTACACGGCTTCCAGTTTAGAGCTGGCTTACATCCAGCTGGTTCAGAGAGCAAGCAAGGACAGCTGGTATTTGCTCTGAGCATGGACAAGATTTACTAGTGACTGCCACTGCCTGCAGAAAACACACACAGCAGAGACTGTGCTGTGAGCAGGACCTTCTGCTCCTGTTAGCTGGAAATCCAGGAGAGATGCTGAAGGTACTTGTGAGGCAAGTTGAAGGTATAAGCAAGGGAAGATTTTTATCCAAGACACAATTTCTAAATGTATTTCTTCTGCCAATCTTCAATGACTGAGTCAATTATGCTGTCTTTCTGTGACACTGCAAACATAACTGCCCTACGTTCATGGAAGAAAATGGCACAAGTATTCTTATGCCTGATGGATGCAGTGCACAGAAGGTCACATCTGCCTGCGACAACATTCAGACATAACCAAAAATCCCCACATCTGCTTGCACGATCATGTTGAGTTCACAAAACATTTGGACTGTAACTCAAAGCCCACTCTGTGGGCTGCAGGAAGCATGAAAACTCAGTGAAGTGCATGAACCCAAGCTTCCAATTTAGGGACTCCATCTGAGACAGACAAATGACAAAAAGTCTAATGCAAGGCTCAGTTTACAACCCTAACAGTATACATATCAGGACGTTAACTCAGAAACAGTATTTAATTCCTTTTATTCCAACAGGTTAGGAGGCAATTAGGAAAAAGTTCTTCACTGAGAGGATGCTCAAACACTGGAAGCAAGCTCCCCAAGGAAGCAGTCATGGCCTCAAGCCTGTCAGTGTTCAAAAACTGTGTGGACAGCACCCTTAGATATATGGTTTAACTTTTAGGTTGTCCTGTGTAGAATCAGGAGATGGACTGGATGATCTTTGTAGGTCCCTTCCAACTCAGGATAGTCTTTGATTCTGTGATTCAATAGACAGTGGTAAAACAAGCTTTGGTGAACCAGAGCGAACATGTCTTTCAGACACAATAACGCTCTCCACAACTAACTACATTCTGAGTTAAGAGTGTACAGCAGGATCCAAAATTAGGCATTCTTAAACTTGGGAGGAGTGGGAAGAAAAAACAAACTAGTAGACAGTATATAGAGTAACAAAAAAGAAAAGAGACCTGATAAAGTAGTTGTGAATTAAATGGAAAAGAAAGTTATTAAGAAAGGAGGAGGTGAAAACAATTTTTAAAGAAGCTTCTTAAAAAGAAAAAAAGTTGTTACATATAAGGGTTCAAAGTGTAAAAACATCAGCTCTTTATGATTGAAGCCTACCAACAGCAGGCTAAGTGCAGCACGCTTAAGGCAAAGTACAGAAAAGACAACTACTTGTCCAAGGAATACATCTCTTTACCAAATGCAAGCAGCTTGTAACACTAAAAGCTGAACTGCTATAGTTTTAAGACCAGTTCTGACCAAAGGAGACAGCATGCAATAAAGATGAAGGCAAGAGCATATGTGGGAAGGTGTAGAACAGATCTGCCTCAGAACTAGCTGCTGCTGGCATAAGGTGGAGAAAGGGTTTCTTCCTGACAGGATGAAAAGAGATCAAGTGAGGAGCTGGTACTACTTGGAACCTGACTTCTAAAAGATAACCCTTGAGAATTCTTTTCCAACCAAGGAAATGAAGGTTACAAAAGTGAGATGAGGGAAGCTAAACCCAGCGACTCCCTTACTGGAAAAAACAGTAGCTAGATACAAACTACACCAAAGAACCACTCAGTAATTTAGCTTCACTATATAGAAGCTGGTAGTTTTCACAAGACAGAACTACTGCGTATCTGATACCATACTTACAGTCATGAGAAATACTTTTTTTTTGGTGCAAAACAGATTACTGAAACTAAGGATTATACTGAGGGTTTCTCTGACACCACTTTCATACCACTGTCCCAAATGCACTTCATTCCATGTACAAAGTAGCAAGATTTAATTGTAACAGTAGGCATTTTCTTGCCAATTCTCTACTAACAGTCCATCAAATTGTTTTAGAGAACTATTGATCAAAGGTGTTTTATGATCGAGGTACCTATTTCCTACTCAATATACACATTAGAACTGCCTTTCTACTGCCTTGAAATTTAAGACAAACTTTACATCCTGAGGAGTAGTTAGGAAGATTTTCTATGGGTTGAAAGTAAATACTTTTCACTGTGTAATCAGGAATGTGGACAGTTAAATCCATAGTTGAATACAAAGATACCTACAGCCAGTCATTCCCAGCCCTAAGAGCCACGCAGCAAGATCTTCATACTGGTGAACCCACAAAATCTTCTATTTGTACCACACAGTACTGACTGCCAGGTACAGGTAGAACTCTGAAACTGAGGATTTTCTCCCTGTGAATAACAGGTCTCAGTTCTGCACTAGAGGCTGAGGTTCGTTGTGCATCTGGATCTCCAAGCAAGGTCAGCCTTAGCAGCTTCCACAGTCTTATTTCCTCCTACAACATCGGGCTAAGAGCGTTCAAAAGCCTTTGTGGATGCACAGCCACTCCATGGATCAAATGATAGCTGTGGCATTGGAACTGGACTTGAACTGCTTGTCAAACTGTCAGCAGCCAATGGACTGGATAATTCACTTACATCCATGCTCCTGAATTCAAGTTTCTCACAAAGCTGAGCATTTCTTTTTATCGCCTCCGACTACTACTTATGACAATACTTCTGCTATTTTTATCTTTTACTCTATGCTATTAGACCCTCTACTTGTAAATATTCAGTCTCTGAAACAGGTCTTAAAGACAGCTCATGTCCCTGAATCTGGCAGTAAAAATACAGCTAAATAAGTGGTCTTGCTCCAGCAAGAGCTGGCATATGTCCCCTAGGAAGTTTTAATTTGTTAACTGTGCCTTGCCCCAATTACTAATTACATAGCTTCCTTTTATATTTATGCCTGAACCCCATGAAATTATGAGATATCCCATCCCCAGGGCAAGTCAGTGAAGAAAATAAGGGTCCTGTACCACTCAGGCTTAAACACCAAATCCAATACTTTTACTGCTTTATTGTCTGAAAAAAAATTATATGAGGGAAAAAAAAAAAGAAAAAAAAAGAAGGATGCAGAATGAGGTTATATAACAGTAGTGAAGCTGCATTTGCGAATAAAGTAATTTATTTGAAGAAATAAGTGCCTTTAAGTTCTTAAAATACATAATTATTTGTCTCAAATCAAAACTCAAGTGCCCTTAAATGTTGAGGTGCTTTTAAAATCTGAGGGATCATGGTTTTGGGGGCCAAGGTTTCAGAATTGCTTCTCAACCTGCCAGTGGTCATGAAGCAAGATGTGAAAGCTCAAGCTTGTAGAAATGTCAAAACATATAAAGTCCATGAGCTTCAACCACATCTTCTCAATTCTAAGTTTCAAGGTGATAAAGAGAAGGTTTACTTTTAACAAACCTGTGTGAATTTTAAAAGAAATCAAACTAAAACAAAAACTTCTAATGAAAATAAAATGAAAGCCAAAACTGAATCAAGTCAAACTGAAAAATATATTTTTAAAATTTTTAAGGGGAGCATATTAGATCCCTCACTAGATCATACTACTACAGTGGGTTTAATATAAAGCAAACACACCAATAGTCTCTGACTTCTTGTTTAAGGGGTTGTACAAAGCATGGATCTTGACCTAGTTTAAGCTCCATTTCAGATTTCCTCTGCTGCTTTTCATTTCTTTCTTCACCGGTACTTAACTTTCCTTTAAAACAGAGTTACAAGAGCTTCTCCTTTGACATTCCTCCCCTGCCCCCCCCCCCCCCCCCAAAAAAAAAAGAAGATTTCCTTAACACTTAAGCAGCAGTTGCTTTCCCTCCAGCATGTGTCTTGGGTACTATTTAATACTGTCTCTAATTAGCAGATTTGGGAAATCCATCCATTTTGTAATAATCATACAACCAAAAATTGATTATTAAATAGTTATATAAAATACAAGCATCTCAGTATTACTTGGACTAAAGAAAGGATTATATTGATCATTATAATTTCAGAATGTGCAGATAAAATTAAATAACCTTCATCCATCCTGTGAGCACTCTAGATCTGACAGCAAAGTCTTTGAAGCTGACATTCTCTCTGACATTGCTCTGACTCCAGTGGAATAAAAATACTACTTAGCACTTACCTAGCACTTTTTATCTTCAAAGCACTTTGCAAACATTATAATTAATCCTGACAACAACCTGGTGAGGCTTGTAAGAGTCATCCTCCCCAGGTGATACAAGGGAGAAACAGACAGAAGTTGCTTACCTAAAAAGAGAGGTGAGAAGTAAAGTTTGAGTTTCCAATTCCTTGTCCTGTGCTTTGATCACACCTATACACAGCATGTTGAACAGTATTTATTGCTGCTATTGCCCTATTATAATGTATTTTAGTCTTAAATCATGAAAGATAAAAGAAACAAAGGAAAATTCACCTCCAGAATATAATCTAGAACCTCCTCTTAGCATTGTGGATATACTGTGAAATGTGCTTTCATTACTTACGGTACACATCTAAATACAAACAAGACCAAGAGACCAGAGATCACTGGGAACTAGTCAAATTACAGTGTATCAAAAAATATTACAATTTCCATTTCTTTTATAGGCAAGATTTTCTACTCTTTGAAACACTGCTATCATTTCCCTGTTGTGTAAATCTGCCATTTTGTTTCCTGACTATGCGAGTAATCTTTTCAAAATCCAACAGCACAAAAGGCACTGGGAAGGCAGCTGAAAATCCTTTTTGCATTGGTTTAGTCCCCGAATGACATAAAAGTAGCATGCCTAGCTCAATCGCTACTCTTGCAGGCAAACAGTTGGGCATCTTCTGCGGTAGGAACTCATTTCAGGTATTAAACAGCACCAGCTGCCCTTTTTTTTTTTTTTTTTTTTTTTTTCCTCTCTGCATTTGACGACTAAGGCCAGGGAAGGAAATGTGGTTTCCCTCTTCTTCAGTGGATGTCGCTGTAACTGTCCATGAGCACACCCAACATCAGCACAGGACACAACAGACTGCAGTACGACAGCCTACAAACCAAATACCAAATTATCATAAAGCTGACCCGTAACTGGGGAAGCATAAGACTAATCCTCTGCCTGACCTGCGGGAATAGAGATTTCTCACCATTATTTTCCTCCATTTTATGCCCATATGACTCTATAGGTATCAACAAAATGGTATCACATAAAACTTCAGAGGTGCACTGGAAAAGCATGATCAGTAATTGCCGCTGAGAATAAGTTCAAATGTAAATCAGAGTACAGTCATCTTTCAGATGTTTGTAGGAATTATATTATTGTAGAAACCTTCTGCTGATTGTGGTTTAGGATCATAGAGTCAGAATGAGAGAATCATAGGATGGTTTGGGTGGAAGGGATCTTTAAAGATCATCTACTCAAAACCCCCTGCCATCGGCAGGGACATAATTCACTAGATCAGGTTGCTCAAAGCCCCATCCAACCTGTCTTTGAATACTTCCAATGGTGGAACTTCCACATTTTCTTTGGGCAACCTGTCGTTGTGTTTCACCACACTTGCCATAAAAATTATCCTCCTTAAGTCCAATCTAAATCTACCTTTTTTCAGTTAAAAACCATCGCCCCTTCTCCTGTCACTATGGTAAGAAGTCTCTTTCTGTCTTTCTTATAAGCCCCCTTTAAGCACTGAAAGGTCTCCCCAGGCCTTTCTCTTCTCCAGGCTGAACAACTCCAACTCTCTCAGCCTGTCCTCATAGGAGAGGGGTTCCAGCCCTCCAGCCATTTTTGTGGCCCTCCTCTGGACCCACTCTAACAGGTTCATGTCTTTCTTGGACTGTGTACCTGTAAAAGTCCTTATTATTCTTTGCGTCCCCCACAAAATTCAACTCCAACTGTGCCTTAGCTTTCCTAATCCCATCCCTAACATCCAGGCAGTGTCACTATATCCCTCCCAGGACACATGTCGCTGGGTTCACTGCCTGTGCAGAAAAGACAGCCGTAGCCAGAGGAAAAAGCAGACTTCACAATTTACAAACATACTTTCCATGGATTCAATCCATGATACAGTTCAGACCTTCAAGTGAAGGCAAGCTATGGCTTTTAATGTATTCTTGAACAGTACTGGAATTACCTAGATCTACAAGTCACAAAATTTATATGAATAAGTTAAATTCACAAGTAATCTCAGTTTATATCCCCAATTGATATAATTTCAGATACAATGTAAGTAACAGCTTCTTCTCTAGTTCCTCATACAAAATGCAGAGAAACAGGAATCCAATCTTCAAAAGCCGTTGTGTAGAGAGAGAACTATCCAAAATAACGCAAAGCATCCGTGACAGGGCTTTTAAGCCTTCTGCCTTTCAGGAACAATTAGATACTTTACACTGGTTGCCCTTCACTTGGGAGTCACAGCTCTGAATAATCACCCAGAGTTCAGCACCTTTTAAAAAACATAAAAGGATTAGTCTTTCCTATCAAAGGACAGCCAAAGGAGGAGGTGATGCTGGAACGGTTTCATCTAACGGTACACGCGTATTCACCCTGAATGCAATTAATTTCTCTCCTTTGCCAGAGAAGATTTGAAACGCTGTTTTACCTGCCCTACAGTAATGCCTTAGCCACCAACCTAACACCTGCTATGGGAGACAGCATATGACCTTGTTCCTGCTGGTTTATTTTTTAAGATAATCAAGTATCATTTGGGCCACACAAAAGACTGGTGATCGTGACTTTTAGTGGCCAGATCACTTGCCTGGGATGGGGAGTCCTACATTTTGGACTGATATGACAAGTTCTGAATAAAAAAAAATTGGAAAATATTGCTTATATAAAGAATAGATCACTCTGTAACCCACATGTTCATCTTGTCAAGTGCTGCAACCAGACTAGGGTAGAAATGGGATGGTGGGACACTACCAGCCTCTTCTCAAATCTGACTGGCTTAAATAAAGGACTACTCCAATGCAGGTACATACGTGGATACAGTATAAGATAACTATGTTTGATTAACAAGAGAAGGTAACGCAAAGGGTACCAGAAAATCTGATCAAGAAAAAACCCTCTAATACTGTTTTGCCTCTTATTAGCACATTGTGAATTATTAGGTGTTCAATATTAGTATATGTGAGTCTATTCAAGCTTTATAGGTTAATATACTCCCCCCCTTTTTTTTTCTTCTTTTTTTTTTGCAAGCCCACTACCTGGAACCAAAAAAACCCCCAACCAAACAAAACCTGAAGTCTTAGACAAGCCTAAATGATGATTCATTTCCTTTTCCTAAAGCACCCTGAACTAATCCAAGTCAAAATACAATGCATTTCCCTAAATTGGATTCCTCTGTACCCAGTCACAGCAACTCTTCTGAAAAGCAATTATAAGACTAGAACAATGTTAAGGTAGTTGTTTGGCTCCCACAGCTAAGGATTACCTTATGTAAAGCCTAACTGATAACTAAGGAGAGCGATACCAGATATTTGCCTGTTCTATATTTTTTTGCTGTTATATTTTTGTCTCCAAGGCTGTTTTTAACCTTGTCCAGTGTTATAAGTAAAAGCTGGAGTGCTTTTACTTCTCTGGAGGTAATGCATCAAAACAAGTAGTGGTAAATGCCTGAAGTCCAAGGAAAGTAGGGGAATAGTGGAAGCAGCTTTTGTTATTGTAGCACCAGTGCTGTGCATATAATATTACATAATTATATAAAGTATATAATACTATAATATTACAGTTGCTAATATAATGCACAGTATTGTGATAAGGTAATAGCATATATAATCAGTGTATTATATAACATTATACAACAGAATATTCATATAAAGTGTTTTGTATATTAGGACTTTGTAGAGACTAAGATAAATTCTTTTAGGAAGTTGGTTGGTTTTTTTGCTATAGCCAAAATATTTCTTCAAGGTACTGCATATTTGGTTACTTTTTTGTATCAAGCATATATCAGATGATTCCATTTGCTTTATACATTTTACATAAATGCTGGGTTTTTCAGATAGCATGTGGAATTTGCACAAAACCCCCAAAGAAACTATATTTATAGAACGTATTGCTTGCTTCTGCAAATCCTTACAGTCTCATTAAAAAAACCCATAGTTAGATAGAAGCCCACAAACACAGACATGTACACACACCCCCCATAATTGCAGGCACACAGACAAGTGAAATAGAGGTAGACAAATGCAAAAGAAGCAGAATCATTTATATGGAAAGATGCAGACCCATTGTATAGTGGAAAACTAGTAGTGGAGATCTATGTTATAAGTAGTTGCATTTCAGTGCTCTCATTTCAACTATTTGCATGCAAAAGTAATACAGCATTAGCATAACTACTCTGCAATATGGCATAATTGCTGGAGCAATATAAAACTCATACATTCCAAAAACATTTGTATACATAATTTCTGCAATAACATCAAAGGAAAAAGAAAGCAAAACCAACAAAAGATCTAAGAGATTTTCTGAAGGAGGAGGGTTAAAAATTTGAGTTCAGCAAAGTTTTGATCTCTAGCTACCCCTTATTTTCTTCAACCTACTATATGCACAGAAGAAACTGTTGAAGAGCTGAATGCCCTAAGAAAAAGTTCAAAATAGATGTGTATATCTTATTAAATATTGTTATTTATCTACCTCAAAAACTATTCCCCTAAGTGCAGAGGTTTTCCTGTGTTTTCCTAACTTCGTCAAACTACCTAGCTATTTCTCCAGCATCAGGGGATACTAGCAAACATAAAGCCTTTGGGTCTATATTGTATTCCTTGTAAGAACAGGCAGCTGGGAGGGGGAAAAAAAAAAAAAAAAAAAAAAAAAAGAGCCATGCTGCCATAATTCTTCAAAAATCCCTAACTCTAAGTCTTTAAGGGAAAGTCAGATACAATTTAGAAGTTTTCAGGTTACTTTCTAGAATATTGAAGGCAGACTGGTTGCTGGCCTGTGTCAAGCACAGTAAAAATCCATTTTTGCTTTCCTTGTCTTCTTCAACATCAGAGAGCTGGAAAGATTCAGTTACATTTTTCTACAGTTGATATTTGCAAGGCAAAATTGAAGTTTATTGTCTCCTTTTCCTGCATTCAGACAAATCTCATGTCTCAATTTGAGAATATAGTGTTTTACCAACTCTTTCTACCAGTCTGCTTCTGGAAAGTTGTCTATTTCTGAAAACAAAATATTCAAGAAGGTTTTAAAGAAATAAATGTGATAGAGCACCTAGTAGCGCAGGCTCCATTTCTAACCTAGATGTAGAGTAAGTGTTGCTAAGATCTCTCTTAGATTCTTGTGAGTGAGTCTGTCTGTCTTATAATTGTGCCAGTCTCCCAAATCCCCTTCATCTTGCTGGGTATGAATGCTATTTTGCATTTAAGGATACCACCTTGTGAAATAGCACAATACTTGCAAGGATGAAGGAGCTGCGCAGCATAGTTGGAGTTCTTAACACTCCTTTACAATAAGCCTGTATCATACAGGCATGCAGGTAAGTTGACTGCACAGCTGAAGCATCAAGATGAAGCTGCTCTAGCCTGGTCCATCGCTTTCTCCAGCCAGATGCAATGTATGTTGAAGGAGAAGTCTGCCTTCCTGCACCAACATAACAATCATACCAATAATAACTTCAAGGAAAAAAAAAAGCTATAAAAATAAACTTGTTCTGTTAAAAGCAAGAAATCTAAACCTACTTCAAACTGAAGAAAGTCTACAGTTACTAAAGGCTGAACTTCTAGATAAAGAGCATAATAACACAATGAATCAACAAGATAGTGCTCATACAGAATTATCCAGTCCAACACGAGTATGTATAATCAGCAGTCCAGATGATACAGTTAAGGTGATGTAAATCAGACTAGCATAAAAATTAAGTGAGACACTGGTATAGCATCTGTTTAACCAGCAAATTCCCTGTGGAAGTGAATGTGCCCCGCCTGTGCTTCATGCTGGCAAGCAGCAACGAAGCTATGCTAGCACAGCGCTGACACAAAGCCGGCCAGCTTAGCTGAAACACTCTGCAGCTAAATTATGAGTTTTCTTCTGGCATACAGGAAGGGCTAATGCTTCAAGGGGCGACATCCATGCTGGCAGGGTTTCACTGTGGTGAATTAGTTTTATTTATACCACTGGTTCTGGGGACAGCCAACTCAGACAAGAAACTGCGGCATCGTTTTACTGCACGGAAGCCCCTTCTGATTAGAAATCACGCAAGGTGTGTTTGAAATGTGTTGGCCTTCATTTCTCCAGCACTACTGCAGTTGCAGCGCTACTTCTGTGCGCAGAGCCCTGCCTCCCTTCTCCCACTGCAGGAGACCAGCAGTGGATCTGCTTTAGAGAAACGAGAGAAAACACAGCCGGCCGTGCCTGCAAAAACACAGGAGGATTCAGGGCCTTGGGTATTTACCAGTTCCTCACCCATTTCCTACGTGTACATACCGGCCCACGTGCCAGCTGATACAAACAAGCAAAGCTCCTCGTAAGCGCAGCCGAGGTGTCGCAGCAGTAGCCGAGGAGCTGCCCCTCCACACCCCACTCGCGGGCCCTCCAGACGCCGCACGTTTGCAGCCCGCGGCAGCTGCCCCCACCTCGGCCCGCAGCTCCCGGCGCCCCGTCTCTCCCCACACGCAGCCTCCCCACGGCCGTCCTCCCTCCTGCGTGTCCTCGCCGGGTTATTTTCCACCCGGCCCCTGCGCTCAGGCCCACGCGCGAGCCAGGACCCCCGAGGCACCGCAACCTTCGCGCTTTACTCCCCCCCGGCCCTGCTCTCCCCGCGTCCCGAGAACCGCCCGCACGTTCCCGCCACGTCTGGCCGTCCCCGCCCCCGCAGCCGCCCGGATCGCGGCGGCGCCGCAGCAGTCGCGGCCGGGGACAGGCGGGGGAGGTCGGGGACCACAACCGCGGGGTCACCGGGCTGCGGGACGGACCGGCCCCGGGGGCGACACCCGCCGCCGGCCGCGGTCCCCGCCGCCGAGCCGAAACGCTGCCGGCAACGGGGAGAGGGCCCCGGCCCCGCAGCGCCCACAGGCGGGTTGCTAGGATAATCCAGCCCGCCTAGCAACCAGTAGCAGCAGAGCCTGCGCGGAGAACAGCCAATGGCAGCGGCCGCGGCGTTGGCGGACATTTTACGAGGGCGGTGTCGGGGGCGGCCCAGCGCCTTCAGGCGTCGCCGTCCAAGGCCTGTGGGAGCGGCGGGATACTGCTGGGCAGGCAACGGGGCCGGAGCTCCCAGAGAAAAGCGGCGTGACTGTGTGTCGTTAACTGTGCACACATTCCCCGCACAGCCAGTCTGTCCTTCACCTCCCGCCCCAAGGGAAGAGGCAGCCCCGGGGCAGCTGGTGCAGGCCTCACCTGCGCTTACGACCACCATCGGGTTTGAGGCGACCGCAGCCCCTCAGGAGCGAAACCTCGGGTTGTGAGAGCCTGCTCTGTGAAAACAGCAGCTCAGTCCCCAGCACAGGTCAAGAAGTTACTCCCATGCCAGACATTACTGTGAACTATGCTACAGTGTAAGTCTATGGGTTGCCCACCTCTCAATGCTGAGTGAACTCTGCTACCCTCATTTCAAAAAACAACCAACCAAACAAAAAACCAAACCCAACCCCCCCTCACAAACCAAAACAACCCACATCAAAACAGAGCTGGAAAATGTTCAGAAAAAAGCAACAGAGATAATTATGTGAAAAGGTTCTACTTGAGAGACGGTACGGGATGGGTTAGGACTCACTGACTTGAGAAGAGACTAAGCTAGGAGCTCTACAAAGCCATAAGTATAAAGGAAAGGTCTTACGGAAACGAAGCTCAGTCATTCATCAATCCAACACAAGAATGATGTGCTAGCAAATGAAGCTGTTTGGAGCCAGTGTCAAAATAAGCCAGGGTTTTAAACCCTGATAGCAGACCTGTGAACTCCTTAACGAATAACATTGATAATGCTACAAGTTCATACAAGTTCAAAGGGAAATCGGACCAGTATTTGAAAGAGAAAGCCTTTGTAAATTAAAGAAACACCTCCAAGCTCAGGACACACTCAGATCTGAAAAGAAGTTGGGAAATTGGGAGTGTGTGCAGGGGAAACGTTACTGTTATTTTCCTTCTTATTTGCCCATTGGCATCTGTTTGTGGCCACTCTTGGTGAGAAGATGCTGGGCTAGGAAGACTGATCTGAGCAAGGATGTTTCTGGATTTTCATTCCAGCTGGTTAGCGCACATCAGCACAGTTCAGAGTAGGCTGGGTCATTCTGGGCCAGCATGGTTGCTGTACAGGAACAGAAGACACAACCTTGTCACCAGATGTGCCATACACAGTTTGCAGTCCTCATTACCTTCCAACTGAGAATATCTTTGTCTACTCTGCTGTACAATTGCAGCCAAAATGCTTGGCTGAATCCCATCTAGTGACTTGGTAAACACTGCTTAAACCACTGCATCCATTGCCTGATTCTGCAAAGCACTCATTTAGCAGTCTCCCTTTTGAGGATACTGAAATACTGCAAGCAATTCTCCATACATGTTCATACCCAGAAATGAACCTGGTCTGTGTACGAGGATGATGGTAGACAGTTTGTATTGCACAGAGGGTATACGGCAAACAAATCTGCATCCCTGATGTCTGCAGAGCATCAAAATTCAGTTGTTGTTATGGCTTTATAGGTATTTTAATTTCCTTGCATTATAAAAGTTGAAGTTAGGGTAGTGTCTTAACATCACTGTTTTTGAATGAACCCTTTAGATTCAACATCACTGTGCTGTTACGTTGGTAAGACAGACAGACACGCTTCTGTCCATTCATCACTGACTTGTGCCTGCTATGTGCGTGACTAGAGGGAGCAGGAAATTTTTGTCTTAAGAAATCTCCTAGCTCCAGAAAAAGCTGAACATTACATTCTTTCTGCCTTGACTCAGCTGAATTCAGATAGCTTATGGATGACTGATGGGGTAAAGCTCAAATATATCTAACAGAGGAGAGCTCCCAAACCTGCTTTAGAATGGCTTCAAGTCCCTATAGGGGACTAGGTGTTCAAGTACTGGGCACACCTACTAACATCCAGAAGATAAAAGCAGCCTATTTTCTCTCCTATCTTGACTTGGAAATTTGAATCTGTGCTTAGTGAGAGACCAGTGATTAAAGATTAGGCACAGCTTTTTGTAAGTGTGGCTAATAGTATTTTTTTTGTAGCAATAAACTAAACTGATATCATCCAACCAAACCACATAGATTGCTATGCATTATAGTAAAATAAACTTACTGTAAAGTCCAACTGCTGACTGCCATAAATACTACAATAAATTTACACCCATACAAGGTACAGCCTCTACAACACATAGAAACTTTTCTGAGAACTTACTTGCAAACTACAAATCTGGATTACCTCTACACCAGCATGGGGACAGGCCAATTTCACTGATGCTGTCCATAAGAAACTCCCCGGGGTGCCCTTTGGAACAACCTCCAGGACCAATTTAGATATGGCCTTCATGCTTCAAGGTACTCCAGGCAAATATCCTTAACTACTGCTTTAGATCTAGCAGTTATCAGCTTTCAATGAATGACTGGTCCACATAGTAGCACAACATTCCCATGAAAATCTTGTCAAGTTATTTGTATGTGGGAAATGAACTCATGTATGAAAAGCAGCAAGTGGTCACAAGCAATATCCCTTTTAAAAATATTTAAAAAATATGCCATAAAACATTTTTCTGTAGTACGATTTTAAACATCTTGGTATACTTGCAAATGTAAGGCAGACATGGAACACAGTATCAAATCCATCAATTTAATTGTAGCAATAAAAATCCTACATAAAGACCAGAAAAAAAACAGGGGGTTTTGACATTTCGGGTCTTGTCGTCTCAAAAAGCACAAAAGGAAGATATAATGATCCTAAAATAACGTTTGCCATATTTGAAACATCTGCTCCAGTCTGCAATTATAATTCTCCCATGTTTTCATCATTTCCTTCCATCTTATCACATATTACTCAAAACAATATAAAAACAGAGGTTTTCTAAGTTTTCGAGGCAATGGGAAAGAGGAAGAGACATACACATATCTCCACACCCATCCAGAGAAATTAAAACATGCTGCAGATAGCAATGTTTACCACTTAGGCAGTTTCTTTATAGAGTCTCTGCTCTCAGCTCAAAACCATTTCAGACCTTCCACTCCCTCTAATGACATTTCTTAGGATCCTGCTGAGAACTCATATAAAAGTTAGACTTAAATAACAACAAGAACAACAAAAAAAAGAAACAAAAAGTACACCTTCAGAGGTTCATATGTTGCCATTGTGTTTTGAAGCACTGTTCTCTGACAAAATGTATTGAATTACCATAATAATATACTAGGCTCTGGCTATGATGAGGGGAGGGAAGGTGATTGTTTTTTAAATGTTTGGAAGACATTTCCTGGCTCATTTTAGGATTATTTCTTTATAGGAAATTAATAGATACCATGCACTAGTTTTGTCTGTAAGGTAAATGATTGGATTCTGCAACTGTGAAGCTATTGGGTCTTCTTTACACATGAACACTGTATAATCCAAAGCAGAAGATGTGACAAAAGAAAAAAATGCATCCCAACAATTAGAGACAGTGCTGTAAGCAAAATAGCTAACTCAGAAAATCCTTTGATTTGAAGTAAACTATGCTACTTTATACAACTGTTGTTAAATCTGTGGATCTAATTATACCCTAATATACAATGGTGAACCAGGAACTTAAGACAGCTACATTGTTCCAGGCATGGTAAGAGAGAAGCACAGTAGTCATAGAGCTGCGTGCACTGTGATATTCTTTGATGTAACAGATTTGGTGTTATCTTTTAAGGACTGCGCCCCCCCAATATCACTACACTTACTCAGGATATATCCTCTCAAGGGTAAAAATTTTCTAATTTAAGAAGGTTGATCATATAAATTGCCTACCCATCAGCATACTGTTTGTATGAACTCATATACTTCCATTGCAGATAGTAGTTGTATACTATTTTGTCATCTAAGAACCTGATTTCAAAGAAAGAAGCAGGATAAGATCACTGGCAGCACAACAGACTTACCAGGTAACTAATACAGAAGTAGACTAAATACCAAGTGATAGTTTGTATCACAGCAAAGTGACAGCAACAAGTTAATATGGTCTGGACTAGAAACCTTTTTTTTTTTAAGATTGAATTATTGGAAATTAACATTTGAATAATTTCTTTAAAAATTAAAACTGAAATGTTAGTTAAAGCTTGACCAAAAATCTCCAAATTAGTGTTACAGTATTTTTACCCAAGTTTCTTATTGCACTAATGACAAATTAAAAATTTTCATTTATATGTTTGTATGTATGTGTTTGCATGAGTGACACTTCAAACAACCAGGATAGCTGAGATCACGGTCTAGGTACTGAGATCTGTATTGTGGTAAACCCAGCCATGCCACCAGCTACATCATATGCTTTTACTGGTTTATGTTTTGTTCTGTGGTTGTTTGTTTTATATAAAGGAAAGGGATACCTCAGTCAGTCACTTAGAACAAGTGAAAAGCATTAATTATTTTTCTCACAAATTTTGCAACAACATTGTAAAACATTTATGGCAAAAATTTTGTTTCTTTATTCTAACAGAAAGGTAAACCCCAATGTGACTTGTCTGGCCGATCAAGACTAAGCAACAGTCAAAACAGCAGCAGATGAAAGGTAGCATTGACTATTAATCATGAAAGAGAAACGCTTCCTTGGACAATGAACTACTCTCAAAAAACAAACAGAACTCAATTTACTTTCAGATATTCCTAGGAGACAAAATAGAGGAATTTGTATGATAAATTATTCATCATAGCTTATTCACACAATTTTAATTATGATACTCTTCCCATAACAGTCCAAACACAGAAAAGCTCAGGGGACTCAAAGGCTCAAGACCATTGACTGTAGGATACAGAGTTTTCACCTTTATATTGACAGTATGTATGGGGACTAGCTTCAATGAGTAAAAGCTGGTATCACCTAGTAAACTTTATGGTTCATGGAAAAAAGAGCAGGTTATGATGAAAAGGAATTAGCAAGCCAGGGACGTCTCCCAAGAGCTGCTGAGTGAATTCAGAGGCAATTAAAAGTATTCAGCCTTTTACAGGGTATGGCCCCAAGGGCTGTAACAGAAGCGATGACAAACGGCTGTTTCAGACAGCAGGACTAAGAAGATGAGGAGATGCGATGACTTCTGTATACTGCAGTGGTCCCTGCTGGTTAGAGTGTGAAACACGGATGCAGTGACTTCTCTGCCACTGTCATGCTGTAATTGTGAGGTGAAAAAGATGAGTTTCCAAGAGCTGAAGGGGCTGTGCTCTTCACAGGGAATGAATGAGAGTCCTTGCCTTCTTCAGAGCAGAATAACCTCAGCACCAGTCAAAAGCTTTCATAGTCTCACATCAGTCACAACACACCTTGCAAATTCTGGCTCAAAGCACTAGCCTTGAGTGAATTAAAAATAATAATAAAAACATTGCAGTAAAAGTGAGAACTGCTGAAACCATCATAACCAGATCACTGTATTCCTTTTATACTTTCTGTAATGAGATTTTCTCACTTACTTTAAGGAGTGATCCAAGACTTGTGCATGAGAGCAACTGACAGAAAGTGAGAGAAGACAGAAGCTAAGCCCCAAAAGAGCACTGTCAAGACAGTTTTTCTTCTTTTAGGCATCAGAATGAAGATTAAAAAAAAAAAAAAAAAAAAAGGTGTGAGAGCATATTCTGAGAACAACAACAACAAAAAAAACACCAAACCCCCTATTTCCAAGTGCTTGCTTTCCTTTTTGAAATCTTTCTTTCATTTTTAGTTAGCTGACTATTCTGGGAGTGAGACTTATAGGACCAAAAAATAAAAATAAAAATCCGCCCAAACAAAAACCATTCAAATTACAAAAGCAGCAGTACTTTAAGTGTGATTTTTGTGTGTGTGCATGATTCACTTTGTTATGTCTGACAAGAGTCTAGGAGAGTGAAAAAAGGTATCTCTAAACATAGAAAACAAACAGGGCTGTCTATTCCAACTGTTAGAGATACAAATTTGTTGTCCATATTTATATTAGCCTGACTCTACCTGCAGCATACAGCCACCTTCAGTAAAAAGTTCACTTTTGCACTTTACAGCAGAGGTTGAGGTAACAACATAGCCTCATCACTGAAATTCTCAGACAAGTTTCTTTTTCTTGTTCTGTACTTCAAAGGAGCCCCTCTTTCCCAGAGCACTGTCATAAAGTACTTATGTGGAACGCAGATTAGACAGATTCAAATGCGGTGCAAATGGGAATAGGATAAACAAGAAACTATTGCAGAAGCATCTGAGTCTTATAATTTCTGGAAACTATAGGATACAAGCCAAATCAAAGAGGGAGGGAGCTTGATTTATCCAACCAATTATCATTTTCTTCTTAAATAAAGTTTTCGCAAATAATAGTTTTCCATTGATTAACTAGATATTGGCAAGACACCAATGCTAACTCAGAATCGGATAGGACATGACCCTCGAAGTACTGAAGGAAACATAGTATGAAGTCTTCTCTGTCTTAAAGCTTTTCTGAGGAATCCTCTCCACCTGTATTCCATTTGCTTAAGGCCACTGGCACCAAGTGGCAAGAGAGGTCAAACACCACCATGGCCACACTGTATCCTGCCTCAAATGCTCTCTTACCCAGTAACGTCTATACGTCAGAGAAGACGTTAGATGGTTGTGCTGGGCAGTGTACCTCCAGCCTTAGCAATGCTAGGGGCCTGCTGTTTGCAGCGCTGCACCTTTCCACCCAAGGTGCACTGGCAGTGCCTCCCAGAGCCCCCATGGCATTATTTTCCCTTACTGCAGCTGTTGTGGTGCTGCAGGTCTCATGCCTTGCATCTGCAAAGCCCAGGAGTGCTGTTGTGGCAGGTATGGACCCTGCTAGTACATCTTTGTGTATGTGAATCTACTTCAACATCCTGTGTTACACAGCTGTCAGGCTGCCAAAACAGTCTATGAAATCCCTAAAAACTTGCAGGCATTTTAATGAAGCAGATTTTGCTATAATACAATTCCCCCCCCCCCCCCCAAAAAAAAAAGCTCCACCTTATAATTTCTAAGCCCTTAGCTGTTGTTGGATTCCTCTTTACCCACTATTAAATGCATAGCTTCTGTGAAATGAGGAAGGAGAGCTTCACAAAGAATTGTAACTGATCAACCAGTACAAGCCTCTTCCAGTGGTACATCCAGCACTTCATTGGCAAAACACGATGGAAAAGTCTTTCTAACATAGGAATTTCATCTCACCTCTCGCCATACTAAATTGCTGCCTTTCCAGCTCACCTCCAGACAATTACATTACTATTGCTCCAAGAACAACAGTTGTAACTGGGTGGCTAAGACTGTATACAACCTGTAGCAGAGGCATGTGAAAAACGTTCTCCAACCATCCTCTCTCTCCTCTAGTGAAACAGTAAAATTATGATTTGCGTTTGGAAGGGACCTGCCTGGGTTACAGAATGCTGCAAACACACAGCCAACACGTTGTTCCTGCATGTGGCTCTTCTCTTGCCTCTTTACCAAAGGTACACTTTGATTCCTGGAAGTCCAGCTGCATAAGCAGTATCCTGTTGATGTAGGCTCTCAAGTGAGATGGTGGTGCTCCTGAAGGAGAAATATCTACCTCCTGCAGTCAAGGCAGCAACAGAACCAACCATTTTTAGAGGCCTTTCTTAACTGCCTACTTCCTCCTCTCAAGGGCACATTATTCCCCAGAGTACTGTACAATCGAGGTGGCTGTTGGGACAATTCTTTCCATTCTCCTGTGCACCTTCGAGTAACTGTCTCCTGCTGTGTAAACTTCTGCCTTAGTGCTGATGAAAAGGCCAGTGCCTGTAGGAGCTGAAGACAAATAAGGCAGTTAGAAAATAGATGGGGAAAATATCACAAACTGGCATTCAAGGCACTGGAAAGTGGCATGAAGACAAATATTCCAAGGCAAGTTTACAGAGACCCAAGCTATTTTTATGCAAAGCAAGTTGACGATCCAGGCTAGCACATAAATTATTTGGAAAATAAGGAGCATTAAAAATCCACACTACATATTTGTAAGCAATGGTCAATTAAGATTAGTACTACGAATAAAGTGAGCAGTTTGTATAATTTGGCAGATTCTAGGTTTGACTAGTCACACCACTTCAACTAAGTTGACTTCTTTGATATTTCTTTACTTTAATTAGCATAGCAGCAGCAGAATTAGAGCCTTTACCTTGTATTTCCAGTGGAAAACAACAGGAGGCACCGATGACTATTGAGTGAAAGATACAGTCAGTAAAACACTTTGGTTTTTGTCAATGGACTTTCCTAAGGCCCATATCACTATGTGACACTTTTCCAAGACTTATTCTGATTTTCTATATTATTTATTGCTTCCATTCACTTTTAATACAATTAATTAGCAAAAGACACAGCCTTTTTAGAGAACATGATCTACTGGTTCTGCTGTTGCCAGTTGGTAGTGATCAGCTTCTGCTGCTATATTACCTCGTTTTAAACCTCCTTTCTGCTCCTTCCCTTCAAACACATTGTCTGATCTCTGGATGCTTGAATGCCCAATTCCCTGCTTCTCCATACATTTCTTCTAAATCCCAGCAAATCCTTTTTTCTCCTATTATCCTACAAAGGAACACAGCAGCCTGCCTGAGTACCAAGAGAAGAGGTCTTCTTCCATAAGCGAGAGCCTCATTGTGTCAGACATGCTGGTATTTGGACAGCCATCGCTGAACAGGACACTGCAAAGCCCTTGCAGGGGAAGATCTGATTCAAATTTCACAGTAACTGCGAATAACTTCACTCTACTTCATTACAGTTGCAGAAGCCAGAACTAAGCTTAATGTATACAGACTAGACCGTATATATATTATAATAGACTGAGGATAAGGTCACAGGCTACTGCGTATAAATCCACTTGGGTTAATACACCCAGAGACTGAACTGTACCCGAACACTTAACTGTTGCTGAGAAGGATACTCCCAATACTGAAGAATAACTTTTATAATTACATACTTTGTAACAGTTTTCTAGGTCTGTACCTTTGTACTAAGTGTCCATAGTAAATTGAAGAAAATCATAAATAAATTCAGGTGAGGGGCTTTGATCATTCAGAAGAAGAAAATGATGACAAGTACATGAATTTTCAACTGCACCTGGAGTGCAACATGCCTTCAAACCACCACCAGCAGCACTGCAGGTGTCAGGGCCCTGAGCGCATCCCCACTCCTGGAGGTTTGGCTGCCAGGGCTCAGGACCAGCTCACCACCAGTGCAGCCGCATGCTGCACCTTCCTACAGTGACCCGGGACAGGGCCCTCCCAGTCTGCAGTGCAGGGGACGCCTCAGCCAGGGCTGATCCCGTACCCGCAGGAGCAGCTTTTAGGCTGAGCCTCTGCACTTGGCAGCCACCTGAGCTACATCTCCAACTGCCCTGCCTAAGCCCCACCATGGGCCCTGTTGATCCCAACCCTGACCCACAGACTGACATCCCAGCCTGGCCTCAGCCCTGCCGCACCACTTTGGACTTGCTTAGCGATGAACAGACTGTGTCTGACCCTGGTTACCCTCGCTGGGCCTGATCCTGCTCCCTTGCTGCGGGGGGCAGCGGGATGGACCCTGGATGCAGAGGCCCCTGCCCCGCTGGTCCAGGTGTCCCCCAGCACCCTGACAACAATGAAATAAAGAGGCAGCATATTAAATGGTGAATTATGACTACTGTGTCATCTACTACATTGATTTTGGATGGAAAACTGAAAGTTCAAGGAGCTCCTTCCTTGAGCAATACCCATTTCACAGCCAGTGATGCTTCCAACACATGCACTTGGACATAGGAATGTACCACTCCACAGTGCACGCAACTCAAAAGTGGGCATAGAGAAGCCAAAAAAAAAAAAAAAAAATGCAGGCTATATCAACACCATGCAGAAAAGCTAAGCTCTCTAATACCCTTATTTATTACATTACTTTAATGCTTTCTTCTTGGGAGGTATGTGTAGTACCAGGGAGAATGAACGTGCGGCACCTTAAAAACCACTGCAACATTAGTTTGTTCTTATTTTTTTCTAGCTGTTTATTTCTTTTTTCTCCAGACCACTGACTTTGCCACAGTTAAAAGTACTTTTGGTATAAATACAAAACTAATCAGAAGACACTTGTTATAAATCTTAATTTCACTCTGATCTTGGCTGATGAAACAAGGCTAGTGAAGTTCCAAGTAATTAAATGAGTACTAATACCATGAATTGGCAAGTGCCTTCACTGAAGTGTGTGGAAGACAGAAAGTATGTAATTAATTTTAGAAACGCAATTTGTATCTTAAACTTCCTATTATCATCTTATCCCTAAGATTATACCATTTGTGTTTCAAACGCTGTGTCAAATGTAATGGTCTTCCATGGGCGAGTACTACATGACTGCATGCCTATGCAGAAAGAAATAATCTGTTTTCAGCCTTCCTGAGGAGAAACAAGTACTTGTATAGAGTGGATTATATGAATGAAGTGATTACACAGACATCTGCTAAACTTGTAAACAAGAACTTCAGTCCTAAGTGACAACTCAAGCTTGAGACCAAACCCATCACTGCTTTTGAAAGCTGCTATTAACATCTGTGCAGTTCAGTGCAGTCACATTAAAGCCTTTAAAGTATTACTAAAGTCATTGAACTGACAGTAGACTAAGTCAAACTCATCTGCTCTCAGGTTTACCAGTGTGAGTAACTACTGAAGCAAAAACATATCATTCACCAGGAAAATAAACCCAACCATTTCTTTAAATTTCTAGAGGTCTCATATTCATTGCATGGTTTGTATAAAGACAAAGTTTCTTCTTCCATTTCCTCTCACTTTCTCCACGTGGATAAGGCTAAAAAAAAATAGCATTTTAGATTTTTATTTTTTTTTAAACAAGGATTGGTGGACATGCTTTTTTCTTTTCCTCTTTAGTAATATTCACAAGGCAATGATAGACTGTGGGTTTTTATATGTATGTGCATGTAGACAGACATTTCAACACTGCAGTGACAGTTATTTCATGGTGCGAGACAAGGAGATGTATGTTTCACAGTGACTGGGAAAGTTAGCCTGTGGAGGAAGAATGAAATAGCATCCCATGTTGGCATTATTAAGCTGCAAAGTCTTTCTGCCACAGGTATTTATGGATCTGTGGCTGTGAAAGTGGAAAAAAAAAAAAAAAAGAAAATCCATTTTCAGGCTTGGATTTTTTTTCCAGAAGTAACCTTTTCTTACAGAAAGTGAGAGTTCTTTGTGGAAAACTTATTTTTCTGTCAAAACCAGTTCTCTTTAAATTGTGACAAGGCATCATATACACAAAAAGGCCTGTAAAGTGTAAAAACCTCACAATATAACACAAAATAACTCTATACATAATAGCACTGAATAAGCTAAATGCATAATCATTTTAGACAACAAATATCTTAGGAGTAAAGACCAATGTTGCACAGTAGTCTCAGGTGACAATACTGACTGCTTGGCCAGTAGTTTGAAGCTAAGGCTTACAGAACTTGACCTTGAGGTCACAATTAGATCATAATTTTTGCATGAAATTAGGCCCTTGCATCATAAGGAGAAAAAAAATACTGCTTTTAACGTATTTTTTTCATTCAGCTGCTAACTCTGCATGGGTTTGTCCTCATTGCCTCTTACTCTCTTTTCTTCATTCACAAACAACAGCTAACATTTCAGAAGTATTATTTCTTTACTGTTTGTTATTTACAGCAAGAGTTTTCTTTTAAAAAAAGTAATTTCCTTCCAATTAAGCCCACCAGTCATACATTTCCCTCCCAACTTTCTGACTGCTTGGTCCAGTGAGTTCCCAATTTAGCCTTTAATACCCAGTATCAGAAGTCACTTCACAAGTATGTAATCAGCCTTTCAGTGTAGCAATAAATCCCATCTTCTATTAGTACTCCCAATATAAAAAAAAGCATAGGGTATGCATAGCAGCTAGAAAATAAATTTGCCTTTTATCACATCACAGTTTCGAAGCAAGCATGGCTGGAAACATTCCCCACTTGTATGGATATACTGATTTTCCTTACCTCTGTTTTTTAAAATATTAATGTACTGCCCCAACTTTTCACTCAGTGTGAGAATAGTGGAGTTTCAGACATGAAATTTGTTTCTGACTTCAGACATGAGTTTCAGTAACACTAAAAATACTACCTTATTATAAAGGCATGTTCATAGCTGGTGTTCAGCATAGGCAAGAAAGAGTCAGGAAGAGAGCTGCTCAGTGGGTTTCCCCCTCTTGCAGGCCCTCAGTAGAGTCATAGAATCATAGAATAGTTTGGGTTGGAAGGGACCTCTAAAGGTCATCTAGGCCAACCCCCTGCAATAAGCAGGGACATCTTCAACTAGATCAGGTTGCTCAGAGCCCCGTCCAACCTGATCTTCATTGCTTCCAGGGACGGGGCATCTGCCACCTCTCTGGGCAACCTGTGCCCATGTTTCACCACCCTCACCATAAAACATTTCTTCCTCATACCTAGTCTCAATTGTCCCTCTTTTAGTTTAAAACCATTACCCCTTGTCCTGTCACAACAGGCCCTGCTTAAAAGTTTGTCCCCATGTTTTTTATAAGTCCCCGTTGAATATTGAAAGGCTGCAATAGGGTGTACCCAGAGCCTTCTCTTCTCCAGGCTGAAGAAGTCCAACTCTCTCAACGTTTCCTCATAGAAGAGGTGTTCCAGCTCCCTCACCATTTTTGCAGCCCTCCTCTGAATCCACTCCAACAGGTCCATGTCTCTCCTGTGCCAAGGCGAACACATTACTCCAGGCGGGTCTCACCAGAGCAGACTAAAGGGGCAGAATCACCTCTCTCGACCTGCTGGCTACATTGCTTGTGATGCAGCCCAGGATACTGTTGGCTCACGTCCAGCTTTCCATCCACCAGTACCCCCAAGTCTTTCTCCGCAGGGCTGCTCTCAATCCCTTCATCCCCTAGCTTGTATTGATACCGGGGGTTGCCCCAACCCATGTGCAGGACCTTGCACTTGGCCTTGTTGAACCTCATGAGTTTCACATGGGCCTGCTTCTCCAGATTCCTCTGGATGGCATCCTGTCCCTCAGGCGCGCCAATCGCACCACTCAGCTTGGCGTTGCCTGCAAACTTGCTGAGGGTGCACTCGATCCCACTGTCCATGTCACTGATGAAGATATTAAACAGCACTGGTCCCAATACAGATCCCTGAGGGACACCACTCATCACTGATCTCCATCAGGACATTGAGCCACTGACCACTATTCTCTGGATGCAAGCATCCAGCCAATTCTTACTATGTCATGTCTCAGCTTCCCCTCCCTCCTTAACCCAACCTCCTCCTCATCTTCCCTTTCTCTAACTCATCCTCATGGTGTGGTCCACCAGTGTGTGCAACCATAATCCTAATTTCTGCACTTTAATACTGACCTGACTTTATATTGCTTTTTAGATCCTACTAAGAACAGGGAATTCTCGCATCTGCCTAAAATAAATGCTGAGCCTCTGAGTGATCAACTATTTCTAGATCTCAATGACAAGATAATCCAGTCAGATATTCCCAGCAAACAGGTCCCAGAGCCCATCAAGTTTAATTTTCTTGGAGACTGTGAGGAACTGGAAAGAGACAGTCCCTCAAACCTGCACCAAGAGCCACCCCAAACATCACTGATATTTGCACACTGATTGCCACTGAGATTTCCCAACCTGTTGCACTGAGAAGCTACTAAGCAGCTATCAAAAACCTGAATTTTGCAGACACAAGTTATGTTATCCTTCAAAATCCAGGTCAGTCAACAATTGCCATCTACGGCTTATGCCATCTCTGTGGTCTATGCTTAGGAAGTGTCTTTACTTCAGTTTTCAGAGGGCTTATAGAAGTATGATCTTAATGAATCAAAACCTCTGAACTGTTCCTCAACTTTAGAGGTTACGTAACTATGCTGTGAAATCACAGTATAGGTTAAGTTCCTATGGAATGCAGTGGGTGTGAAGTCTCACTCAAGAGGAGCTTTGTACTTTGCAAGATTGGGGTGTGAATTTTGAAAGGTGTGAATAGAAATCAGACGTGGATCTCTTGTTGATTTACAATGTGATCTTAATACTAAATTTCCATTTTTTTTTCTCACGATAAAGATTGAACAAAACCATTAAACTTCAGCAGTAAGACCAGTAGAAACCAGAGAATAACTTTCATCTCTGCTTGGAGAAGGTTTTGCAGATCTAAAGGCCCCAAGTCAGAAGGGTACCTGGAATATCCTAATACGTAATGTTCGCTACTGGTAATTTTGCTGCATCAAGGCACTAACATGAAAGTGGTTTTGCTTTTAGGGATGATAAATAGAAAATGAGAAAACTACTCATTTTGTATACAAAGAGAAGAAAGCCACTTATGCATATTCCTGACACGAGTACAATTTGTTGCTATACAGAAAACAGCATTACAAATTCTACAGTAATGCTTTTGTCATAGGAAAAGCAATTTGGAAAACAGGAAGCTATCATTACCCTAAGCAGTACAGTTTTCTTTATAACAATGCATACTCTTAGAAATACAAATATTGATGTTTAAAATGAGAGCGATATTAAGAGGAAATTTACAAATAATCATTTAGAGAGATACAGTGATTTTGCAATTTATACTCAAGCTCAAAACATAAACATAGAAAATAAATGTTAAGAACAATTTAACAAGATGTGCTAACAGTGTATCAGAAACATGATTTTAGTTAGATTCATAAGCTTAATTATGTGTAAAGTTGGGGGTGGTGGTGGTGGTTTTGTTTCGGTTGGTTGGGTTGGGTTTTTTGTTTTGTTTTGTTTTAATCCATACCTACCTGCATTACCTGAGATGACATTTAAAGCATGTATGGTCCCTTGAAACTCCTTGAAGCCCTTTAACATGATAGTTTCCCAACTATATGTGATTTTATTGTCCACTAAAAAAATATAAATATGTGCTGTCTAGCCGAGTGCTGCAATATTACAGATCAATTTAGACTTTTGGTAGTCTATATAGAATCTAGCCAAACTCCAGATCTATAACCAGTATCCCTAATCCAGCATTAAGTAACAGGACATCTTTAATAAGTCTAAGTGCTAAGGGTCTCAAGTTTCACTTAAAAGCAATACTGTCTTTTATATGAGATGAGGATTACAAAACCAGATTGTGTTCTTCCTGTGACAGTCACGGGATGCTTTGAAATCTGTTGACTTGATAATGACTGGGACTGCATAGGCAGCATGACAGACAGCTATTATGAAATCAGTAATAGCTCACATGCAGCTCTGGATATTAGAAATGGATTTTCTCATGTCACAGTCCTGCTTCCATTGATCAGATACCCAGAAGGAAAAAAAATGAACAGAGGGAAGGCTAAATTTAAGCAGCAGGCCACAGTTTTCTTGCCTCAGCAATGGGGAGAAGTACTGGCCACAGACTTTTTCTTCTCAGATACCAGACAATTTATTGAATCCAGAGAGGAACTATAGAGCTTTTGTAATGTAACCAGTTCTGTGGGGCAGGTTTTTTCTGGCTTATTCCACAGGGATTGGATGAGTTTTGTATGCTTTTGCAAAGGAAAGAAAGAACAATAAAGAAAACCACCAAATCTCCAAGTCTTTTTTTGTCCTGACAGATTAAATAATTCCCCAGCTTTGTCTCCAATACCTCTGAGACTGGCCTATTTATCATTTACTTGAAGTGAATAGAGCACAGAAACCAACAGTAAGAGTATTCCTTTGCTACAGAGTATTAAAACTAGCTCCAATAGGAAAAAAAAACCCACCTTTCTGATCCACAAAATAGGAAGTCCATGAGATTCAGAGAACCTTGGAAAGGCGGTTAGTTGTATCAAGAGACAGGAGGGCATTGAAAGCATCAGGTCACCTCTACAGCACATTGAAAAGCTTTGAAAGGCATGGGAGAGTGAACCAGCTACCTGCCTTCATTCTGCTTCCCATCATCAGGAAAAACCATCTGCTTCTCTCTATGGCATACCCTGAGTTGTCTGAGCAGCTGAGGCCTGATGTTGGGATGACCCATCTTTCATATTATTCCCAGACCCTATGTATCTCTCAAAATATCCCCTGATATCTATTTCTCAGATGGGAAGGGAGATACTAACTAGTATGAGTTATGCTGCCAGAGATTTCAAGGGAGTAAAAGTGACACTTTAGGAAGGGTTTGCTCATTTTGAGTATGTCATAAGGCCAAACAAACTGTGGAACACATAGTGGAGGAGCCACATCACAGCTTTGACTTTTTAACAATAGTTGCAGGTCTTCAGGTCAAGTGCCATATACTCGCTTGTGCTTTCATGTAGCTTTCTGCAGCATTTTACAGTTTATTGGATACAAAACAAGAGGTTAAAAAAAAAAAAAAAAAGACCTGAGGCATGGGAAACGTTAAGGTGAAAACTTAAAATCACCCAATATCAATTTCAAGGTGATCTCTAGGGCCTGACAAAAATTAAATGCTTGTGGTGTAGTTCATAGTATTTAATAGGAAATGCTAACTCCTTTGACCACTTAAGAGAGATAATATGATGAATTCACTCTGTCATTTTCTGTGATGACTGAAAATATATACAAAAAGGAATAATAAATCAATGGAGAATTCTTCAACCAAGTGTATTATCTAGTAAGAACGTAAGCTGAAAAAGTCTGCATATCAGCTATCCCTTTTCTCCAGACAAAAGAAACATGGCCAGTGACTATACCAGATTTCTCAGAAGCTTCCACTGTTACTCTATAAAGTTGCAGGACCCGCCATGATGCACCAACATCTGATTTCACATCTTGAACTGCTCTAACCTGAAAATTCTTAGCTAAAAATTGCTGCCTGTAAGAAAATTTAATGATGACCATTTACTTTTTCATCATTTCTTACATTTATAGGAGGTTTAACATTCCAAATTCTGAATGCTATGTTGTTCATTTGTGAAACACATCACAGTGTATTTAAGATCCTTGCATACATCCCTGATCTTAAGCTTAGTACTTTCTAGTACTTAGTACTTTCATTTCTTTCAGAGTGCTAAAAATTCTGATTTAAGTCACAAGAGTTCCTTACTAATTAGTAGAATATTTATTCACCTAAAGCTATTATGATGTGATTTCTTTCTTTTTAGGACTATGCTGTAGTTCACATTTTAAACATACCTAGTTGTCTGAATGATTTATGATGCGTAAGTTTTGTTTCTCAGCTTGGAATGATTATGGTTGCATATACTAGGGAATTTAATTTAATTAAACCACACCTATTAGGCTATGGGAAATCTCTTAAAAGACTCTGCTATGTCTAGCCTAAAGATTTTTGCCACATTTTCGCTTTTACAGTAGCCTTTTATTCTAGAAATGTTGAAATTCTCTCATACATTTTTAATTGGAACATTACAATAATCCTCTCCCATGCTTTCATTATAATGCTTATTGGTTATTGTAATTTCCTCTTGAATGGTCTGCCAAATTCAGCTTGATAAAAATGACAGCAATGAATTCAGCTACCAGATTTTTATTTATTTATTTAAACACAAGATGTATAGTATTTATACGTTGCTACATTCATACATTTTTCATATAGGTTCAATGGCTGCCAAGCCTTATCAAACATTAAGGTAAAAATAACATTATTTTTCTCTGCATTCATAGTTGTTATCAGAATTCTATTTATTGAAAAAGTGGTAATTAGATCCCCTTCACAGAGCTGGGATATGCAGAGCCCTCATGAAAGTCCTTCTGCAAGATGATAGTTTCATAGTGAAAAAAACATTTATGGGTGACACTGTCTCTAACAGCAACAGGTACTTCTTCACATAGTTTCTTGCCCTTGAATTATATTCATGCATCTCTATAGTGGGAGATGAAGTCACCATTATACGATATAGGAACTAATCTACATTTAAAGAGTATTTTTTCTTTTAACCTAGATTTTTTTCCCTCATCCAGATCACAATACAACTCCACAAACAGCTCTGCTGGGAATGGTAGGGGCAGCATGGGAACAGGAATGATCAGACAGGAAGGAAGGTTACCTGAATATCCACAAACTCTTTGTATCACGGAGGTTCTGGCTTGCTGACGGGCAGTAACAGGTAAAAAATAGTCTTAGTTTTAAAAATGTTAAAATGCACAGCTAATTCCCCTTCTTCCTTCCAAGTGGGAGATGAAAGAAATGGAAAACAGACCTTATGTTAAGAATGGCAGCTATTTCACTTAGAATACCATCTGAAAAGTTCAAACGGTGTGACAGCAGCAGTACAAAAACCTAAAGAAAATAATGTTGCAAGCATTCAAGCCCTGTGCTGCTTATTAAGCAATCCACTTCCCCATATACTCAGAACTTCAAACGTGTCTTTGCTCTTAACATTTACTTTCAAGATTTATAGGCATACTCACTGTGCCTGACATAAATGCTTTTGCACACATTATGCTTGCAAAACCTCATAATGGGCATGCAAATTGATATTTATTCACTCAAAGTCAGTAACTACACATAAATACTGCTTCTGAAGTTATGCTGGTGTATCCATTGAAATCTTCTTTCAAAGTCTTTTCCAAGCATTGTTCATCAGGGAACACATATAGGGACTTTTTTGGGTTTGTTCTGTTTTTTAAGCATTAGTAGATACTGCCACAAAACAGATGTAGAGGCTGTGTAGCAATTACTGCAGCACACCACTGGAGCTGCCTGCCCTCTGTTGGGAGGTGCTACACAAAGCAGAGCACAGACAGCAGCAACCCTTCTTCCCAGTATCTTCAGCTGAACTGGTAGTTTGTATTGTCATTAAAACACAATTACACACAGTTTTACTTTCACATGCTTAGAATCAGATTCTAGAGACAATGAGATTCTTGCCCTGACAACCACGGAAGCTGGATCAAGTGCTCTGCCTCATTCTCTCTACACCCACAGAACTGCCACAATTATTATCAGCAGAGTTATGAAGATTAATTAATTTAGGACTGTGAAGCTCTGATACATGAACTCCATAGTAAACAAACACAAAATGCTTTTAACCGCCAGGCCTTTAGTCAAGAACAATAACAAAAGTCATTATTTCCTCCCACTACATTAAAAGGAAAAAAAAAAAATTCCACCATTTTCTGATGCTGTTACGGCTCTTATTCTGAATCCATTTGTTATAACACTGCATTTCTCTCATAAGAATGGTAGATGCACTTTTGGCCTTTAAAAACAAGAACACAAACACACCAATGATCTGTACCGTTATTAATAAGATGAAGAAAACAATTGTGATATTAATTATATTACACTTTAGGACAGAAATCACAACTAGAGTTAATGTGCAGAGGTTTTCTCTGTAGAGGACAGAAAGATACATTACCTTCTCATACGGTTTCCCAACTTACATAAACATTAAATCACTGCTATTATTCTGCTAAAGAGCTGTTAGAAAAAGGTTTGCGATGCAATATAAAGAAAATGGATCAAATATTTTGTTAACTCCCCAGAATGCATTAAGAGAGGAGCTACTCGGTGTGTTAGATTTGTAAAATGAAACTTCAGCTGTATTCTGCCTTGAACTACTTCCATACTTGAGCAGATCAATGTTTAGATTGATCAAATATCTGCTTATAATCAACATGATCAATTAATGTGTTTGACTTCAATATAATGACTGTTCAGAAGCAAAACCAAGCAAACCTCACAGTGTTTCCATCTATGACTTCACACACTCCAATAACTAGCACTTGCTAATTCAAGGACAGCGCACTTCTTGCTCCTATCATTCAGAACAAAAATTCTTTTACTTTCCACAGTACGTATTAATTTCAAATTGTACTGTCCATGAATTAATAGGATACAGCCCCAAATTTGTATTCGTAGCAGGTAACGGGAAGCCCTCATTTTATAGAGAAGAGCTAGCGGGCTTATATTTTCAAGAGATGAGGCATATTTGCTATTCTCTTGTTTAATTAAGAAATAACCAAAATTAATTCAAATTCAAGATAAAAGGTAATTTTATTAATTTGTATTACAGTTTTGGAAGATAAAAGGGCACCAACTAAATCTTTTAAGAGTGGTGGAAAACTGAAAAGGAGATGTTGATATAGCACGTTTTGTACTGTGCAATTAGTTTGTATTAAGCTAAGCCTAAGTCATTACTTAAGTGAACTGTAAAGCTGGGATGACTTTCTTACAGTATAAAATTACATGTTCATCCTTATTCCAAAATTATTTGGGAATACCTGTGTCCCAGTTATTGTTCCAAAAGTAGTTATTCTTCTTAATTTAATTTTTTTTTAGACTTAATGATGAATGCAGCTGAAACAGTGATGAGCAGTGACTGGTTTTCCTCAGTTCATATTCTGCTGACATTCTGCTAGTGCTGTTACTCTGAATTTTCTTCCTTATGTAAGCTTTCATTGCTATCTCAGGAAACCTCAAGATACATGAAAAAAGACACTGTTCTGAGTTGATTTTTGTTCAATACTACTTTCTTGGTTGGGAAAGAAGATGCTACTGCCATATTAGACTGCCTCCACATAAGAAAATGACCAAGGATTAAGTCTTCCAACTTCTGGTTTCGCCTCATGATATTCTGTGCTATGCCTTGAGGCAAACTTTAAGTTTCAGACTGTATGCCTGTTTTCAAAGTGAAAGTGCTATGGCCCTAAGACAATTTTCTTAGCTTTCTTTCCTTTTTTCTTCTCCTTACATTTTTATACATAGATCATAAACATGGATTTCATCTTGCTTTGTTTACATAGAACAGATTTAGTTCCCTTATAAACCTGTAAAATGGAAATAAACGCTTGTGATTGTTGTCATGTTTAAGCAGTTAGTCACAAGCCTCAGAAGACAAATTACTCTAAGCATAGTTTCAGGAACAGCAGACATTGAAGACTGCTCACTGTAACTCATCTTTATTATGAAAAAGAAAACAACAAAAGTGAGCATTGCCAGTGACGTGCTATCCTTTTATCTGACCATTTAAGTAAGGTTTCATGGGAAAGAGAAAACTAATGCTTGAATTAAGGCTTTTGTAGAAACTATTTATTTATATTATTTTTTTTTTTCTGTGAACAGCAAGAAGTATTTCTGTCCTTAGATGCCCTACCCAATGCTTCAACTTCCCTCTATACCTCGTAACTGAACCAAGTCCATTCTCCAAGACAACTCCAGCATGCGAAGAGATGAACACTGTGAGTAGACCAAAGCTATTCACACATTGATTAGCCTCTCCAGGTATATCAGGAACTAATGTCTGTTTGTTTTTCCTGTCAGCAAAGGTCACTGATTTGCATCTCTGCTGTATTCAGGTATCCTTCTCACAAAATATATAGGAATCTGAAAATAAAACTTTGAAAACTGTACCATTTTAAAAGCATGCCCAAAATTAACCAGAGCGTTTAAAAGTTACTGCAGGGAAATGTGACTGACAAAGGCAGTTAGTAAAACTGCATAGGTCTTATTCCATTCTAGAAGTAGTAGAGAGCTATAACTGAACAGTAGTCAGAAAAGCAGATTCTGTTCTGCGAACAGAATTGTATTTAGGAGTTTGCAGGCACTTGCTATTCAAAACTAAGAAATTCTGAACAGTAGTAGAAGGATACAAAAATTAGATACAAAAATTAATTTAGAGGGCATTTAGACACAGAGCATGATTAATTTGTGACATTGGTGGATTAACCTAAAGACCTCTGATGCCCTTCTTGTCAAGTCTTGTAACATCAGTCCATTTAGAGATTTGGTTTATTCTATAAAGGTCGCAGTATTCTGATATCACAGAATAATATAAAAAAGACAGACTCTTAATCCTAGTTACCAGCAAATACATCAGTAAAATTCTGGTTCTAGCAGTGCTAAATAACTAACTACAGGCTAGACCCCAAGCTATCTCCAAATATACTCCAAATCATCACAGTTTCTCAGGCTTTGTAACTGCAGTACTAACATTATCATATTCGAAAGTAGAGAACTTTGACAAGCAAAAGTGCTGCAATATCTAACACATCCCAGTCACCTGACAGAGCTCACTGGGGATAATGGCTCCAGAGCTGCTCATCAAAATTTCTCATCAAGCACTATATCTTTGAAACTTCTCAATACGTTAAGTCTATCAGCAATTCCCATATCACATGCATTTGCTTTTTTAACTAATTAACGCAGTTCAGAGAGCACAGAAAAACTTATTACATGATCTGACCAGTAAATTTCACAACAAAATCATCCTTCCTTTCTCCATCTATGTATTGAAGCAATGGCGTGCCTTTACTTCAAACATTTTGTAGTGCTGTCTTGTTAGAATGCAGAACGCAGGAGCAGTATCATGAACAGTTAGCATCAGTATCGTTATTCTGTCCTTGAACATCAGTTATAATGGTTCTCAAGTTTCATGTGTTTCCATGTATCAGTCACGTTTGCTGAGAGGTTATACTTCCTAATGCAAAGTAAGAGAAAGGTAGAACAGGAATGAAAAAAACAGACCTGCTGTTTTCCTAGCAAAGCATAAGGGGATTGCCCATATCAAAACTACAGAAACGAAGGCATTTATCGCAGACATATTTCAGCTACTCTGATGACCATTCTCCATAAAAGAGGGAACACTTAAGAAAATGGCCTTTCAGACCTTGCGTAAGAAGCTATTGATTTCCCTGGCTACAATCTATCTGATAACTCATTCTCTTTAGAAAAAAAATCACTGAGTTGGGGCACATCATTATTGCCAGCAGCATCAGACTTGTTCCAGCGTAAGATCACACTAACACATTAATGGTTTCATTGACAGCTCTGTGAGGAACAGGCAAGGGTCCTACTTATTTACCAGGAGATTCATAAGCCAGCTCTCACACTATGGGTCATCCTGCAGATTCCCACTACAAAGGATTTATCATCATAATCATTGAGCAAAGTATGTGCTACGTTTAAGAACAGGTTGCCAAAGCCCAACAGAAATTCAAACACATTGTGGAACTGGGAGACAAGGTAAGATAGATTGTTATGCCTCACAGTTAAGTCTAAATTTAGAGAAAAGTACACAAATAAATCTTTATTAAAAAGAATATTAGCTAAGTGTTTTTATTTCATTGAACCTTTGTCCATCTGCAGTCTTCTAATTGTGACACGCTTACTCAGCAAGCTATTGTACATTTAAATAGAAAGCATTCTTGAGTAACAGCAAGGCAGTTTTCTATTCCTTGATTGCTGTTTGAAGAGCACTAGGGATAATATGATGCCTGAACATTTCATAAACTTATCAGATTTACTTTCCATTTCAAAAAGCAGGATTATTCTATACTCTGAACCACAAACCTGTGTTTGCTTCCCTTACATTTTTCTTTAATCCTTGAGTATTTTTAAACAAATAATTTTGTACTTTCCTGACAGAAAGGTGTTAGAAAAACTGTTTACATCACTCAAAAGATCTAAGTCCTAAGGTAAGGATTTCCCACAGAAAATATTTGTTTTTCTGAAAAACTGTCAAAGGAAGAGTTTATTAGTAAAAGTAGGAATCATTAGTTGCCACAAAAAAGTAAGCAAGATAAACGAATGTGGAAAATATATTCTGCACGTGCATCAACAAAGCATTTAAGCATAAGCTTAATTATAAGAAAGTGAGTAATCCCAGTTGCCTACATGACTATTAGGAGATGATCATATCGCCAGCATACATGAGCTATTTTTCCTTTCAGGCAATTGTTGAACTTCTGGGGTTCCAGGATACCTTTAGAAAGGTCACTCTGAGCTTATTAATAAACAAAGAAAACAGACAGGCTGAATGACTCTATTATCACTTATATTGACATGTGTAATGCGTCATTTAAACCAAAGAAATTATGGACTAAAAATTATAAGTCGGCTCCGCAGGCCAAACAACAAGCAAATGAAAAGCTATGAAGAAAATAGCAGTGATAACTTCAGTCAAAGCACTTGTTGTAGGAAAAGAATTTTCCATTATCAAAGACATTTGATTCTTTACTACTTTATGCGTAGAAGAAAGCTGTTAAGTTCTCATATATAATACTGGTTTATAGAATATCACGAGGCAGCTCTTGAAGTTGTTGTAGGACTGTTCTACATGTTCCAAAACACCTGAAGGAGCCAGCGGGTGCCCACAGGCTGGTGGGGCCATGTCCTCCCCCCCGGTGAGGGAACAGGGACAGGGCCCAGGGTGGACACTGGAGCGGGCTGAGAGGTCAAGGCAGGGAGACCCGGGACTCTGCGGTGGCTCCCACGCATGAGGGGAGGCTCCTGACGGGGCCTCCCCCAGCCCCAGCCCCATCCCGCTCCTGACGGGGCCTCCCCCAGCCCCAGCCCCATCCCGCTCCTGACGGGGCCTCCCCCAGCCCCAGCCCGCTCGCCGTCCGCCTGGCAGCCGCAGCCTGCGTCCCACCGCGGCGCCCAGCCGGGATGAGCTGGGCTGGGGGGAGCGCAGGGCACAGGCCCCAGGGCCTGTTGGTACTGCCTGTGCCTCCCATAATGGCTCTAAGTTTGTAAGCATGTCCTAGGAGGACAGAGTAACTCTTTAAGTAGGGTCTGCACCTCTTTTGTAATCAATAGTACAACAAAAAGGTCAGAGGAAGGAGCTAGCGAGGCACGAGTGGGACTCCACAGTGTCGGAGAGCTGACATAAACGGAAAAACTGAAACGTGGAGTGGGACTCTCTTGCGTTATCCCACCTCACAGGTTGAGCAAGCTGCCTCCTCCATTCTGTGCTAAACAGCGTGCATTTCAGTCAACTGCTGTAAACCATTAAGATTAGTATCACTTTATTTTTCAAAGAAAACTGAGTCAGACTGAATGATTCAGGAGCAGACTTTGCTTACTTGCTTGCTTTAAAATGCCTCAGAAATCATTTAAACCAGAGCTATTTCAGAGCAATAAAGCTACTTCAAAATACTCTATTCTAGCTCTTCAAGAATACCCTTGAACATTAATGCGTTATCTGCATTTATTACGTAAGAGACACTCCCAAGTGATGAAGAATTAACTTCATATGCCAGGGAAATATCATACTGAGCTTTGTTAAATGTACCTTTATGTTTAAATAGTATTTCCAGTATTAATGCTTCAAATTGCTTAGTAAAGAATAAAACATTATAGTTCAGAATATAGACTAAGTACATAGTTTTAAAAAAGCAAATGGCATACTCTAAAAAGCAAGAGTAGATGGTAGTACTCTTTTCCCTGGTGTAAAGGAAGAGCAGTTTCTTTGATATTTTCAGTGTTACTCTGCTTAAAAGTTAATATAATTGAAATAAAATGACAGTTTTGAAATTGGTATGAAAGGCCAAATTTAAAAGTTGATCAACATTTGGATTTAGATTCAGTAACATGAGTCACACCCCTGTTACCACTGGGACAGATTTGCAGTTTAGAGTCTCTGCACAGTTCAAGAGAACTATGTAATTCAGAAAACAATCACAAAAATACCCATTTTGGAGGATTTCAGCACAGTTGGATTTCAGCTTGGGGACTATTATCACTTCTGGTTAGGTGTAGGCAGTTACAGGGTATCCCAGAGTTTCAGTGCTTAATCGGTACACGGACGGTAACAATATTGCAACTCCCAATAGAACATAAAGCATCTTACAACAGTATTGTGTGATGGGCTGGATCATTATTCCTATCTACTGAGAGGACTGGGGATCTAGGAAGTCAGTTCAATGGTACTCTGACACTAGCATCAGGCACTACTAGGATATGAACAAAAGAAAAATTGCAGGTATCTTGGTAAATCTAGGTACTGCCAAAATAAAGAAGATAAGAACATTTTGGATTGAGTATTCAGAATTAGTGTTAGTGCTGACCCATGCAAAGGATCAGTAATACAGACCTTAACAAGGTCAATTATATTATGTTAACAGTATTTTTCCTTTCTGCACTGAAAAAATGTAGACTACAGAAGATTACTGCCCCATTTGTTCAATTCTTGGAGTACTGCATCTAGAAGTACCATGAAGAGGAATGGATTTTCTTAGTTGTTTCCTAATTTTAATCAGAAAATCCCTGAAGTGACAAGTGTCATAAGAAAAAAAGATTACTTAATGTACCAGGATCTGCTTTCACCAGCAATAATTTGATTAATCTGCGATAATGTTATAGTCTGCTGTTCATGCTCTACTTTATGTATGAATACAGCAAAATTTAGCAGAGGTGAAATCATGATAGCCTCTCATACAGCTGCCTTAAAACAACCACTTATTTCACTGGCAGTCCAAGGCTAGGCTTCTTTCTCCTCTTTTTCCTCCCCCTCTTAACATCTATTACCTTTCAGTTCATTGTCAGCCTATGTACATAAGTCTGTGATACCTCATATTTGAAAAAAATAAAAAAGAACTTTTTATAGCACAGCAACATACTCATTTTTTCCTCTAATTTGCATTGACAATTTACTGTTATTGCAAGTGTGTTTGCACTGTATTCAAGTAACGAAATGCTCAAATGCTGACAGAAACAGCATGAAACTTGTTTTTTCTCTTGGAAACTGGAGGCAGCACGTTCCACTCTAAGTTAGTTGGTTTCCTTATTTTCTGCATTCACACTGTCCTATTTAATCCATAGATGTCCTGTTGTCTCACAGCAGATAAGACCAAATAAATTTGTTGCCTCTCCATTTTTCTTAACGTGCTACCATTCCAGCATGATTATTTTTCTCCCTTTAGCTTTTTCTTGACTTTTTAAATCTATTAAAAGGATTTTTTTTTTTTTTAATTTGAAAGCTTTACAAAGCTGTGCATTTGGGGGGAATTTATTGCAAGTTAATTTGCCTTATCTTCTAGGAAAATATATTGCCAAGTGTCCCATTTCTTGTCTACCACTAATTTATAACTGCATACAATCATCTTCCTGTTCACAACTGTATTTGCTTTTGTTAATACATTCCATTACTATGTTTTTATATTACTTTCCCTTTCTCAAAGGAAATTGCTGGACTTCCTACAATGATTTAATTTTTCTTTCTTCATGTTCATGTTAGTTTTGCAGCCTTTTTCCATACTGAAGAATCTGTGCATACATGACAACTATGGTCCTCTTTACTCAGCTGAATAAAAGCTACAGAGTCTAAGCGAGACTAGTCATTTTTCTCCAGTTTTTCTTGTCTTCCTACAATACATTGTAATTTTTCCACTTGAATTTTTTGTAGGCTGCATTAGGCAAAAATTATTTTTCTCTAAAATTCAATACGGATGCATGTGATCCTATTCTATTTGATTACACATTATTAAAGTACGTAGAGTACAACTGATGTAACCGATGTAAGAAAACTAAGAACTCAAGCAGTCTTGAAAGCAAAGTAAATGGATTCTATATTCAAGATTCTTTCAAAATGTCTGCCACTAAGGAACTAAAATGCAGTGATTCAACCCCAGCTAGGGAGTAACTGATTCTGTCTAGCTTTTGCCACTAGTTATTTTTAGCTATATTTTAAGCATGGACTTCAGGTTTTGGTTTTGGGTTTTTTTTTTTTTTCTTTTTTCTTTCTTCCCTCTATTGTATCAGAGCTCAGGTGATAGTAAATCTAAGTGCAGATTGCTTTTTAGAAGCATCCAACCATGTTTTACCACTTGAGACTTGTTTCCAGTTGGGACTCAGCACTGGGCAGTCAGGGCCAAGAGCTGCCGGGCCATTATGCGTCACCATGTTCCAGTGCCAAAGGACCAGGGCCAAAGCTTTGATGGAAAAAAATCTCTGTGAGGATATCGTTCTGGCTACCAGGACCACAGGTGCTCTGATTAGACAGGCGAAATGGGTGCATTACTTGACTGTGTGTCTTTGTTATATAATGTGGGACCACTCTTGGATAATCCTAAAACAAGGAGGGAGGTAAGGGGTAGGAAGGCTGACACTGATAATGCCCATACTCCCTTCCAACAAATCTAGCTTTTACTGCAGTCTGTGACCTAGATTCACTCTCATACGGTACACGAGCTATGCTAACAGGAACTGTTGGGTACATCACCCTTACCTTTTTAGCCCCCCCGCTAGCTGCCAATGGAGACCTATTTAAGAGCAGATGATAGCTTCTAGGTAATCATCACCACTTGGTTAGGCACATGTTCAGATAGTAACACAGATGACTGTTCAGACAGGACCCTCCTTTTCCCACCTTTACTCCCTCTGTGCCATGGCAAACACATGGCTGAATTGCACTCATGCTCCACAAGCTCTGCTTAAAGACACTGCTGGAAAGCTGGCTGCACCCTACAGAGCAGCCAGCTCCCCCACCACCATGTGAAAATGTAGTTTTCCACCATAAAGGACAGGGACTCCCAAGAAATCCTGTCAATTGGTCCACCAATACAGTGCACAATTCAATGCACAATTCAAAGCATTTAGACCTCAAGGCACCATTATGGTAATTTAATTTCACCTCCTGCATAAAATGAGAGTTCGCAGGTTTTATTTCACTGCTGCAGATACAAGGGGGTGGAAGCTAAAGATTATATTATGTCTAACTGACCTTATTGTATCAAAGTGAAAACCCCATAAAAATTGAATTTTAGGAGCAAGGGATTATGTTAATCTTTTAAAGGCAGTTGATTTCTCTTTTTTCATTTCTCATTTATATCTATGCACTTTATTTATAGTGCTAAATATACAAACCAGCTAAGTCACCTCCATAAAAGACTTACTGAGCTGATAAGATTTTATGTCAAAAGTCCACCCCAATAGATATATTTATTGAATCATTATCCCTGTCCTTTCAGACAGTTTCTCAAGATTGAAATTCCACTTACAGTGATCTAATGGATTACGTAAAATATAATTGGTTGTGATGTGGTGCTCACTCTCACAAGGTGGTGGGTTTGGGTGTTCCCTGCCTCCTCCCTGCCATTAAAGGAGGCCAATTATATATTTTAGTTAGGTTTCAGGTTAGCAGAATTAAACTTGCCTGTTACCGAAAGCTAGCACATTGTCTTTACACCCCTTACACACTACTGAAACATTTAAAAACATGGCTAAAAGTGCTGTAGAGACCTCAGCACAGGCTGTGATTTATTTTTAACATACAGATCCACCCCAGTAAAGAAGGTAGAGTTGTTTTTAAGAAAATCATAGTACATGTGGAAGTAACAAAAGGTGGGGTATCATTTGTTTTGATAGATACTTATCAAGGTGATTGCTGAGAAGAGACTCAAATACTAGCATGATTGTGCATTTGGCTACTATGCAGTAGCACAAGTGTTAATATATTAAACCACACTTTGCTATTCTAGTCCCAAAGCCCTACACATTAACAAGACAGAAGCCAAAACTAGTCTCTCAGGTTGCTATTTTACTAAACAACGGCTTCCCAGGATTCTTACCAGTATTAACTGCAGAGGGATAGGACTTTGGGTCAGGAAGTAGTAGAAGGAAAAATCCAGAGTTATGACCACAAAGCTGGAAAGTATGGCCTGTTGTTTGGCAACTTCTTTTTTCTCCCTCACCTCTGTGAGTTCATGTGAGGCATTAGTTTTCTGTAGCATTCCTAATTGCTTCACAAGTAAAGGTCACGGAGGGGTTGATATGTAATTGATGTAGAAGCCTCATAGGGCAAAGAGTTCTGTGCCTAGAGGAAGACATACAGTTTAAGACAAGAATATTATGCATTCAAAACCTAGGCTGCTGTAGAGTAAGGCCTCAGAAAACTGCTGATGTAGTGGATTTTTAAGCAGTCCCTCAAGCACCATTCTTCACCTGACAAAGCCTGTAGCCATCTGTAACTACTGACACAAACTTTCAGCTATGGAGTTGAAATTGATTTGAGTATTTGTTTTTTTAAACCCCGTATTTCAAATGAGACCTATTCAGAATGTACACAAACTCAGTGAAGAAGTTTATGGAGGTTGGTGTTTTAGGTTGGGGGGGGGGGGGGGGGGGGGGCGCTTAAAAATATATTCTGTAGCAATGAAAGTACAGTCAACCAGGGACAAGTTTTGAGCAGTTTCAGAAAGGCTTCTTAGTACAATCACAAAGTAAACAAGGTAGCCCGCCCGCCTGCCCCCCCCCCAACTACCATTAAAAGTTTTCAGCAAGATGGTGTAGTTGGTTTTAAGAAGTAACTTCATTAAAACAAAAATTTCAGAATAATAAGAATGCATGACAGAGCAAGACAAACTGACACATCAAAAGCAGTTGGAGGTATCTGTATAAAGTCCTTTTTTCGTCAGATAAGAAAAAAGTTTCATAAAGGTCTAGCATTACTTGAAAACACTGTGTGTGGAAGACTAACCATTGCTTGGACCATAGCGTGTGTAACAGCCAGAAACTCAAAAGCAAATGCAAACTGAGTATCATCAATTTTATTTTTTTTTTTTTTTTTAAGTCTGAAGTCTGTTAAATTGCTTAATAATTCTCAGAGGAAGTGGCAGAAACCCCATTACTTGAATTGGTTAAAGCTGGAGTGTACAAAACACTAACTTATGATATCCTCTTGGGAACAATCCTACACCTACAAGATATTGGACAAGATGACCTCAGAGGTCTTTCCACCCCTAATTTCTTTGACTCAATGAATAAACATGAACCTAATCAGAATAAGTATACTGTTTATCTAAGCAATAACATTCAGCTAACTGGAGCACACAAGGGAATTGACTGCTCTTATGCTGCTGATTAAACAAGATCAGAGTGCTTTAAAATAGGCTTTGGAGTTTTAATTTGCAGACCTTGGTATGCATTTGTATTGTAATAAAACTGTTTATAACCTTGGACCTATGAAACAGAAACCTTTAGATGAAAGGTTTGGGTTTTTTTTATTTTAAGAAAAAAGTTTGTAAAACATGAAGACTCCAGACTTAACTCAAACTCTGTAAGATTACATGTAAAATAATGTGTTTTAAGTCTTCAGACACACAGGCTTAAAGAAAGCAGTTTCACAGAGGAAGAAAGAAAATTGATTGTGGCTTATATCCTAAGAGCAGCTTGGACTACATGATGTTGCTTGATATTTTCCAAGTTTGTATGTGTTGCATTCCTTCAGACAAACCTAATTTGCCTATGAATTTAGAGCCAGGTATCATTTGCATTACTATTAATTTTGACCTTTTTTTACTTGAATGTGGTTGCTGACTCAGTGTCCCACAGTTTCTTCTTCCCCATTCAATTACTCAAGCTTTATAAGCAAATCAAGCAGTTTCAACATAGCTATGATGGTACCTGTTCCTACATTTACAGTTTTACTAAGGCACATTCTTTCCCTCAACATCTGTGCCAATACAAGCTAGCATACAGGAATGCTTTTATAGCAAAGCAAACTGGAGATCACAGATCTGGTCAGTCTGACCATACTCCGTATCTATATAAATGAATGCTCACTGGTATTATTAGGTCTGTACCAAATTTGACTTTGAAACTCTAGAGATGAACTCCTTTTAAATTGTGGGTTTTGCTTGCTATACATTCAAAAAACATAGCACTAGGTCTAGAGGTATAAAGTGAACTCTCCTTGAGCAGGAAAGAATTAAAATGCCAACTGCTGATGGTGGATGAATGAGAAAGAACACAGCTGGATTTCCCAGTCCATGGGTCAGCTTGCGTAGCAAGCAGGGTAGGGGGAACAGCAAACCTTACCGCAGGTCTCTTGGCTTGTCAGCCAAGCATATTGTAGAGAGTCATTGCCATAAAATGCTACCCTGCAATTCTAGTCTATTAGTCAGACATCTTTCAGATTACAATTGTATTTGATATCCAAATACACTGGTGTTGCTTAATATTGTAAAACGTATTGCAGCCCTTTTGACACCAATTCACGCTGTTCTACTTGAGACAGCTCTGTGGCTGGAATGGGACCATCCAGGTGGGAGAACACTTTTTACAGCATGTATGGTGTTATGATCTGGCCTTTGGGATTGAAGATATTTCAGACAATTTATATACGAAGCAACAGCTATTATCATTGCAGAAGACATTTGGTTTGGGATCAGCAGATTCTCATCCATCAGAGCACTTCGATTTTTTTTAAATCAAGCAGCATCATGTGTGTACTTTCACATCATATTTTTTCCTTTGGACAAATAAACTTTTTTTTTTACATATGTTCTTGATTTTTTTTCCTTATTAGTTTATCCCCTAAGTGAACTCTGAACTACTACTTTTCCTACTTTAAGTTTTCCATGTTATTATTAGTGTTCCGTATCTTCCTTTAGCCCTGCCTTTCCCCTTTTGTCACTGTCATCCAGATCTCCATTTTTTTTACCATCTTATTTTTGTTCCACCCTTTATTTCACTTTTTTCCAAACAGAAAATGTAACATCTATAACATGAGTTAAATTAACGTATACAATTAAAAGTGTTAGCAGAGACAACTACAAAACAAATCAGAAAGTTATAGTTGAAGTTTCAAAGTTGGAGAGAATTGTATCGTGAAGTGCAACACAATTTCACATTTGGAAAAAAATCTTACATCAAGAGATTGGAAGAGACTGGAACTCCTACAAAAATATAAAAAAGCCATAAACATTGCAGTAAAGATTCTAGAAAATGAACTTGAAAACAGCCAACTCAGAGCCAAGTAAGTTGAGGCAGAAGTTCCACTCCCCTACATTTTCTGGCATAATATGATACATAAAGAAGAAATCTTTGAAAGTTTAGTCAAAAAGAAGATATTATTAAAAAGAAAACCAAACCCCAAACCGAAACAACTTTAAATGAAAACGACTTTCCAATAAAAATAAATTATTTCAGACACCAATTGGCTAATGCAGAGGAAAAAACAAGAGAACCCACAACACTGTCTCAACTGTTTCAAGTTGTCAACACATTGACAATTTATGGTGCTAATACTGCAAGCTGTTCCACCTGGATGTTTCCTGTACTTCCATAGGGTAAAACCCAACATTAAACTATTCAACATTTTGCAATTTAGTTTAACAATAACTTCTAATGATACAGCAGATTAGGTGATATATTCTGTATAGAAAACATCAAGATATATAAACACACTGTTCATAGCAAGCAATAAAGACTATGTTTCATGTATATCCAAGAATATTTTCTTTAAAGTGTTCTATTTTATAGATATGGACTTTAGCTGTAAGGTTAAGAGAGCAGTATAAGCGTATGCTAATCTCAGTAGAGGAATCGGAGGACCCTAAAATAAGGTCTCAGCTCTTAAGTTTCTATTTCTCAGCCACCATAAAGCTATTGAAATGCTGTTACTGTAAACATGCAATTCCAAAACAAAACACTCTTCTGTACTTAAACTCACATTGCTTCTGGTATGGATTCTGTAACATTCCCAGCTGCTTTGCAAATAAAGTGTCCTGCCACTTAACAGGCAGAGTGGTTTCAATATCGAAGGATGGCTCATAAAATCTTTTTTTCCAGTACAATCCAAGGACTACAAGATAACATATTATTCTAGCTATTGTGAAAACACATGAATATGAAATAAAAAGAATTTGTAAAAAGTGGAAGCATAATTCTCAGGACTGGTTCACTGCAGAAGCAGAAACTTCCGACTTTTCAAATTAATCTCTTGAATAGATGTAAAAAGTTACTATTCAGTATCAAGCAACTTTAGAATCACTTGTATTCTTGAATAGAAATAAACGATAGAGAAAGGAAGAGGAACTATAAAGTGCAAAGTATCAAGAATAATCAGGACTACATGTCAGTCACACCTATTTTTTAATGTGCTGTGCTAAACAGTTTCATGGAACAAACAATTGTGAAATAAAATAAGGGGTTACCCATATGCACAAAAATTTTCATGGGAATAGATACATACGGTATTCCCCTACCTCCAGCTTAATCACTGACTGCAATTACCATTTTGCAGTAGCAGGGAAAGTTGCAGTATATGCTTTAAGTATAGGGATAATTTATTAGTAGAGAAATAAAGAATATTTAGGGAATAAGCAGTAAAAATGAAGAGAGAACTTTGGAGATGGAGTCTGTCGTAATTACTGCAGAACATTTCATTCATTTTACTACTTCCAGTTTTCAGTTAGCTATTTAGATAAATCAAGCATCATGAAATCAGTTCAACTTCTAATTTACTTAGTGAATTAAGTGAACAATGATAAGCTACATTGTTTCTTTTGTGTCTCTTCAAACAATTAGAATCTATCCAATGAACCAATAAGATACTGCTATAACAAGTTATGGTTCTTCATGGAAATCATCTGTTGATGGTGGGGTGGGGGGAGGCAAAATTAGGTCTCATTAGCATGATGCCCCACTATTGATGATTAGTGTTCATACAATACTACAGCTCAAAAAACACTTGCGGTGGTGGTGATTTATTTTTCCTTGAAGTATAACGCACAACCTAGGATGCTTCTGTACCAAACAGCCACATTTTAAAGATATGCATTAGACAAAGATGGAGTGAGTGGACATTAAAAACCTGTATTTTCCAATGTTTACAGTATTTTATCACTGCTGAGTTTGCCTAAGCATGACGATCCATTCTCATTGCTGTTATACAGTCTGTCAGTTTGGGATAGCTGTTTCTCACTCTCCAATCCAGAGCATGCAGCACTGAAAGCTTTTACTAATAGTCAGATTGGTGGCATACCGGAATGTATGAAACCAAAGCTTTTAAGTTTGCATAGGAGTCAAACCAAAATCGGAGTAACCAAAACTAGAGTAACTCAGTTTAGATGACTCTAAACTCCTTTTATAGACATTGGAGATCAATATGGCCTATTATATCCAAATCATAATTTCATCATAGATCAGGTGTCTAAAACAGGACAGCAGCTGTGCTAAAAATGCCCCCTTGTGCCTGTTAGCTAAAGGGGAGCCCAGAAAAATTAGCAGCTGTAGATACTTCTAGCTGAGTCAAATACACTGACAGCAAGTTATATCTTAAGAAAAAAAGACCTTTGTTTGCTTGCTTGTTTTTGCATCAGATTTAATCCCAATCCCTTCAGTTAAAATATTCATTGTAATGAAGACACTGTAAACTAATTTTTCCAATTGGTAGGCCCCATTTTCGCCTTTCTTATTTCTCCAAAGCAGCACCAGTGGTGGGGTTTTTGTCGTTTTTTTGTTGGTGTTTTTTGTTTGTTTGTTTGCTTGCTTTTCCTATCTAAATACATTCTTCCTTGGCTTTCCATGCATCAATTCCACTTCCTTTGTGGAAATTTTGATTAAGAGAGTAAAAGGATTGTTCTGATAATTATTTTCATATTTCCAGAAATTTCTGCCAAATAGGAAATCCTCAGTTTTCACTTATACCCTTGAATTCATTAGATATAAAAAGTCATGAGTGGATTTGTGGTCAGAGGGAGAACAGTGGATGTCAGTTACCTCAACCTGAGCACAACTGAGCAGTCCCTCCCAATATTCTTGGAAACAAATTAGGACACTATTATCTAGATCAGTGGAAAAGCAGATGGGTGAAAACCTGTCTGAATTACTGAGTTCAGAGGGTAGTGGTGAATGGGTCATACACCAGTAACAAGTAGCCAATACTCCACAGGGTCCATCCTGGGACTGGTCCTGTTTAACAACTTTATCAGTGACCTGGAGGAGGTTACAGAGGACATGCTGGTCAAGTCTGCAAATGACAAGTTGGTGTGAGTCAATACACTTGAGGGCACGACTGTCATCCAGAGGGATCTGGACAGGCTGGAGGAGCAGGCCAATGGGAAAATAATGAATTTTAACAAGGACAAACCCAAGTGCTGCCCCTGGGCAGGAAGCACCAGTGCCAGGACACAGGCTAGGCACATCTGATTAAGAGTAGCTCTGCAGGAAGGGACCCGGGGGCCTTTGGCAGACAGAAGCGGAACACGAGCCAGCAGTGTGCCCTGGGTGCTATTCACAGGGGCACAGCCAGGGCATCAGCGGGGGGCACTAACCCCCTCTGCTCAGCCCTGCCACTTCATTCTAGATACTGCATCCAGTCTTGGGCCCCCCAATACAGGGAGGACATCCATGAACTGGAGTACAGCGGAGGGCCCCCAAGCTGGCCTAGGGCTGGAGCACTTGCCCGATGAGCAGAGGGTGAGGGACCAGGGCTTGTTCAGCCTGGAGAAGAGGCTGCCTTTGGGGGAACCTAACCAGCACTCTGCCCATATGGATAAGGAGGTTATTGGAGAGACAGAGGCAGGATCTAGACAAAGGTTCACAGCGATGAATTGACACTGGGAGGTTCAGGCTGGATGCAAGGAAAAAATTCACCCCGAGGACAGCAAAGCAGTAGGGCAGGCTGCCCAGAGAGGCTGCGCAGTCTCTGTCCTGAGAGGTGTTTGAGACCAGACTGGATAAGGCACTGACCAGCCTGATCTGACCACACAGCTGACCCTGCTTTAAGGAGGAGGTTGGATTAGAGACCTCCTAAGGTCCCTTCCAACCTGAATGATCTTTATGACCCTATCGTATGATCCCGTAACTCTATTACCATATTCAATTTATAAAAGTGCTTCCATTTTCCCCGTACCAGGCACTGCCAAAAGCACCCCAAACCAAACCACAGTAACACCAGTAAAACCCAAATCACCTTCCAGAGGCATTGGACCCTAAAGTCTCATTTCTGCTGTGTTGGCATTTCAATACCAATCTCTTGAGATGTAAATGTTTTCCTAAAATAAGTTCTCCTGAATTTTTAAAAAAGATAGAGTATATCACTAGCAACCTCATCCAGGTATATATTCTGTTTCTCCAAAGGTCAGCAAACTATCGTAGGCATCACCTGGTGTTATTCTTACACAGATACCTATTTCCAGCTCCTGACTTGTATCCAGATTCTTGCAAAATACTAAGGATGTCACACCTTTGTGCTGCACCCACTCATCCATAAAATAAAGAAACCTTGGTTTCTTCTTTTTTTTTCTTTGCAGTTAGTAAAAAATTTACAAAGCTTCACTATTATAGTAGTGCATTACTAAGCATGAAATAATTCTGGGTTTATAATGCCAGAACTGACTCCCACAACATTTAGAACAACTAACCTCCTATGGGAATCTTGCTGTCTTTCACTCCTTCGGAAAAAGAGATAGTTTGAAGGGAAAGGAGACTTGAGGAAGCCTAAGGTTAAATTAAACAGTGGTAGGTGTATGAAACGTCTGAGGAATTTGTAATGTTAAGTTTCTGGCAGGAATGGATTAATAGAGGAGCAAGTGGTGAAAGGAGTATGATTAATAGTTTCACATGACTAATTCATTACATTGCATATGATGCTGTTACATATTGCCTTGCAGGTTCTCTTGGAATATAGGCACATTTTTTATTCTGAAGAAAATGCTGTGCCATGCAGTTTTCTGCTGCAATTTCTTTGCATACCAGCTGTGACAAGGACTGCCTCATACTCGGGAACTTTTACTTTGCCTCAGCCTCTTATAGTGATGATGCTGGAGATAGAGTTACTTCCCAGGAACAGCTTATTCTATTGAAACTTCTGAACAAGAGTATTTCTACATACTACATGCTAACATCTTTCACTCAAGAGCCAACACATGTGCAACAGAGGAGCAGACACTAACAAAATACCAGGTCAAAAGCTTCCATTTTATTCCAAATTCAACCACACAAAGTCTCCTAGGGTCTGTTTTCCTGCTCTACAGTAAGGAGGAGGGGGCTGGGGGCACAGCATATCTGTACATCTCACTTACTGGGCAACTTTGCACACTTAACCATTTGCACGTGTGAGGCAGAATTTTATAAATTTTCTTCTTTGAAGATTTAGAAGCCAAATAGTCTCCTTCAACCAAAAGACTTCCTTCTCTGGATGACTCTGCAACTTTATATATACTTGGAAGTTTTTGCATAAACCTAAACCCAGAAGGCCTAAATTCTGCAGAATTTGAGAGAAGCATCTGCCATTATTATGGTTTCTACTTAAGGAGGAGAAATAATGAAAAAATAAATGAAAATTTTTATAGCCAGGTTCTTTCACCTTTGTAAAAGCCATGTGTTGATATTTTACAAATATGTCATTCTTTGTTTTCATTCACAAATTGAAAGACATTCAAACTATGTTCATGAATCTGGAGACAAATAGGTGAAATCAACTGATAAAATATTAATGAAACTGAATAATAACTGGAAGTTCTTTAAATTTACTTGACTAGATGCTCTAGAAATCACAATCATATGACTGAATAAGGTTTCATGGATTTAAAAGAAAATCATTACTTTGCTCATGGGGAAAAAAGCACTCTAATAAAATCCCAGAACACATATGTAGTGGCTGAGTGCAGTGAATATGAAAAGTTATAAATCAGTTGCATGAGGAGGGAAACGAAAAAAAATAATCAGGACAGGAAGCAAAGGACGCTGTAGAAATAGATTATTATCAAAGTTAAGAAATTGAATGGGGGGGGCATAGTTACTCATGTTTATTTAAGGAGTTAGAAATAAAAGTAATCAGCACAGTTTAAGTGCCTTTCTGGATAGAAATGCTAGATGCATTTCAAGAAATGACAGATGCATATTCAGGTTTTTTGCAAGTTGGAAAGAGAAGCAGTGTTGTCATATCACAGGATAGATATGCAATTATAACTCAGATGTTGGGAAATTGCTCCCAGATTGCTTGCATCCAAACAGACTGCTTCCAGAGGGAGGCTGGAGCAGAAGTGCTGAGGTTCAACAGCACTTGGCACAGTAACCAAGTTCAAAACCCAATGGAAGAGAGCTAAAAATTTGCCTACATATTAAAAGGTAAGTGAAGAAATCTGTGTAGTAACAGTTTGTCAGCCTGATATTGATCCTGGGTGAAATATTGAATGGCTGACACAAGACTATTAATAAAGAATAAAAGTGCTAAAGAATTAAAGGATTAAAATATAATTAATGCCAGTCAAGAGGAGAAAACCACAACATTACTTTTGATAAATATATACGTGGCTAGTTCTACAGGACCTATTTCCTGTTATTTTAGTGCCTTGCTTACCAACTTATTGTTGCATAATATTTCAATTAAAAGGACTCATGCAAAAAAAAAGTGACACATAATAAGTAGATTAAAAAGCTGATAAGTATTTCCTTGAGCTTCCTGTAGCAAGGAATAATAATCAGAGGGTGTGTTTCTAGCAGGATTCCGGTGAACAGTTCCAAGCCTAGTATTACTTAACATTTTATTAATGACCTGAAAGTATAAAGTAATTCCTGATAACATTTATGAATGACACAAGAACTAGGGAAATTAATCTAGTGAAGAGGACAGATCAGTAATCCAAAGTGATCTGGGCTGCTTGATAAATTGGGCATAAGCTAGCAAAATGAATGCCATGAGAGCTGAGAGTAAGGTCATGCAAGTTATGGAGGTCAGGACTGTACAACAGAGTCTTTCTGAAAAGGTTTTTGGGAAGTGATGAGTAATCAGTACAATTAGTGTTCTGTGTAGCATTGAAGAAGCATTGTATTGCATGGCATTTGAAGAGCATGAGATTTACCATTAATCCAAAGAAGAAATTGGCCTCGCTGCTTTAAGTTAGCCTGTGTGAATTAGCTTTTACTTCCAATGCATTGGCTGCCTTGTATCCTATTGCCTGATGCTGTGCAGAACAGTTGAATGGCCATAACTACAAGATTGCTGATTCTGCCTTGATGCAAGATTTACGTTGGTGTAAAAATCCCTTATTCTCAAATACCAAGAATTTTGTCACAGTGGCTGTTCACTCTCATTCTGGATGACCTATCCAATTAAATCTGACATGAAGTATAAGAAACTGAGCAAATACAAAGGACTTTAAATACAAATTCACAATATCTTACCAATAGTCATAATTAGGAGTTCTTAGGCACAAAGATTAGATTGCAGTTCTACATTGAACTCCATGGCTAGAGTCCCATTGCCTGAGCTCCATCTTTGTGTTACTGTTCCAGACTGCCAACTATAAAGTCACACAGTTTGGTAGTGACAATTTCTCATACTGACAGTCTCAAATGCCCATTTTACACACATGCAGTGTAGAGCACAGCTAGAAACTGACTAGAGCTGAAATGCATAGACATATTTCTATCAGGGTAGTTCCCTTCCCTGAGAACAGGACAAAAAAAAGTAATCTTTTAGGAAATTTGCTTAGAATTCAGCTGATTAGATTTGAAAGATACAGGCATATGCCTATATCAGATAAAACTTCCAAATAACTCACAATACACTATTCAAAGGCAGTTCAGGAGCTACAATTTATGTTTTACAAGTCATGGTAAATCTTTACTATATACTCTAGATCTTTGCAGACCTATCTGTGTAAAACCATCAGTTGTATAGCTGCAAATACTGATTAGGTCCCCCATACAAAATACCTTGCACAGTAGCTTATTTCTAACAGTCAGTATCAAACTATTTACCAATCCCTGTAATCCATTTTCATAGCAATGTTTGTACAACTCTTCAGTTTTGTGGATAACAGACCATTAGTTGTTACTAATATACAATCAGTTAGTTTACTTTGAAGTACAAAGAGTCTAAGTCACAGACAAATAGGTTCCTCAAGGCCCACAGAAAAGTGATCATTTCTGACGTACCATGCTTGCTGCTATCTTGGAAATCAGACTTCTCTAGCATATTAAAATCAGATTAACGTAATGGTAGTGAAAGTTTCATACATTTGTTCTGTATGCCATCTGTATGTCTATAACCTGTTTCTAATTCTAGAAAATATTCATCTTTTGCATGGGCTACAGCACAGACACAAGAAGCCAGAATACTAACCAGCAGTAGACTTCTGTTCTGACCAAATTAAGAAGTCCAGCTCAACACAAGACCCTTTCCCATCATCAGATTTCACCACAAACAACATGACTGTAACACATCTGATGAAATGTTTGTATAGTTCAGTCTTTTCCCTCTTACCACATCCAACAGGGGATGGCTAGGAAACAGTAAGAACAGCACACACATTTAATTATAATTCCCCAGAATACTCTGTAGTATCCAGTAATTTGTGGCTCAGACTTCAAGGAACAAAGGTATATCCATCAGTTCCCTTTATTTTTGTAATCATTTTTTGAACCCCTGAAGCAGGAAGTTTCTCCTTATAAACTCATATTCACTCTGGTGTATTTTATTCATCTGTGTCCACTAATTTTGCTTTTTGGAAAAGTTTGCATTAATTAGCCCTGCAGAGATAGCATAATCACTAGTCTGTAGTCACCTAGGTCACCTCTGAAAACTTTTTTTAAAACCACTGGTGCCACATCAGCCACTTTCTGGCCTCTAATACCACTATAGCTTTAAATTGGAGGTAGCTGAACTATGAATTGTGGTAAGCAATTTCATTTGAGTTATTTTAGAACTCTGTGGTGAATATCATCTTGTCATCACAATTTCTTCTTGTTCATTTTCTCTACGTTTCATAACCTTTTCTACCAATTTAACACTGACAGACTAAAACCAGGATCTCTACGTGGGAAGTCCCCAAGCTCCTCAATGATGAGCAGCAATGCAAAAAACCCCCACATAATTCCTTTCCTGTGGTCTCACCCTCTACATTCTCTTTTTATGCCTTCGTCATCAATTAGCTTTACACACTCTTTGTCAGCTCTTCTCAATCTGAGGTCTTTGGAAAAGATTCATGACTGCACTTCATGCTTTTTAAAAATTATTCCTTAAATAATTTGGGTTTTGCCTCAATATGTATTTTGCACATAGCTTTCTAGAGTTTCTGATCCTTTCTATTTTCCCTTTGCTTTGATTTGTATCAAAGCACAACAAATTTAAAGACAAATTTACATCCAGACCTAGTACTTCAAGTAACAATCTCAAGCTCCTTAGTATTTCCCATTGTGTATTAACACTTTCTTAATACTATTCCCAAAGACTTCATTTAGACTTTCCTTGAAAAAAATCTAAGCATTTGAAATAAACAGAATTGTATTTATTTTCCTTTAAAATGCGTGCTGTTCAGTGAACTAACTCAACAATTGCAGGCATTTTGTTATAAGAACATACTTAAGATAAATGAATAGATAATTAACCATGATCGAAACTGGCAAACAAAATATGAATGCTCTAATGTGGAATGTTCTGTTTTTAAACATATTGTGTTTTTAAACAAGCTTGGTTAGGTTCTTTCATGGATGAATGATCTTTCTTGGCTTAAAGGACAAATAATCTAGATACCAAAGCCCCATAACAATCTCATGATCTATGCAGATTACCTAAGCAGTCTGTATTGTGCAATTTATAAAGATCTTTCAAAGGGTTTTCCAATTAGCTCAAATTCCAGAATACAGCTTCATCTACATAATGTTTTTATGGGGCTAAATCTCAGATGGAAATATCCCAGGCACAGAGCAATGCTTGCAGCTATACTGCTTCCCGCATCTCAGTTTTCCTGCATTACACAGCATAATGCCACAAAGATATATTGGCTTAGTTGCCATTAGCTGAAGTACTTCTACAGGCAATGCAGAATGAAGCTCTGCAACGCACACACACTCCTGCACACAACGCCAGTGCCTTCTTTATTTGTACTGTGCAGTAACAGCTTCACAGACCAATTGTATGTTCACATACCATGCCCCCAATATAAAACAATAAAGTCCCAATTGAAAACGCATTCAGTTCATTCTGAAGATAGACAATACCTCTTGCCACAGGTATTGTGGCAAGAGCTGACAGATCAGACTGCTAAAAGTCCCCTTTATTTGTCTTCTGCTCTCAGAGTTGTCACATTTGCCAGTGCTGTTATGCATTAGCTATTCAGTCAGCCCCAATCTGGGTTTGGTAAAGAGGAAGCTATGCAGGTGCTCAACAGGAGCACATCATGGAACAGATGAGCTGTATATCACATCAGGCAATACCAGCACAAAGGTCATCACCTCTTACCTACCTTCTTCCCAATTAAGCCATCCCAACTAGTTGACAAAAACCAACATACCAAGAAAAGCAAACCCCCAAAAACCACAGGAGAAGGGAAGCATCTTCACAGTCATACAGCTTCTTGGAAGCCAAGCATTGGTGAAAGGGCTGAGATTTGGGGAAGCTATGGGACACTGAACATATCTCTTATGTTCTAAGATTGCACTTTATACAATCTCAAGTATTTTGTGTGTAGAATAATGTACAGCATGGATTTGTCTTTCATTTGAAAACTTACCTGAAACGTCTTAAGGTAAGAATCTGCATTTGTCAGAGGATGAGTTAAAACAGAGCTGTTACACTAACATCATCATATTCAGAATTAAGTTTTTGATAATTTTTTTTATTTTAGTGGCCAAAAATTAAAAAAAACCCACCAAAACCACACACTTCAAGCTTGTTTCTTATATCTTTTTTAAATAAAAAGATCATGTTTGTGAGCAGAATATTTTAATCTGCCTAAAAGAACCATAATAAACTTTCTTCAGTAAAAGCAGGGGGATTTTTTTTTTTTTAAATATTAAACTGTCATAGACAATCCACAGTACAGCCATTAGCACCTCTGGACATAAAACTCTTTGTAAAGACACTCCAGCTCTGAAAGAGGAAGGGTTGTATCCTGTTTTCTGCTCCCCTCAAGTATTTGACCAGGGGCTTATCATCCAGCAGGGGTATCCGTGGTTAGGGCAGATGGCAGAGTAGGAACTTTAAGCCTTTTTTATTTTGTATATTTATTTATTTTATGAGCTAGCAATAGAATTCTTTCAGCTTATTGGTTAGGACATTCTCCAGGGCATGGAAAATCAAGTGATGTCTCATTTGCTCAAAGGAAGGGTAAGGAACTTCCCTGAAGAGAGAAGTAAATTCAATTTCATGCCTCTGAAATTAAAAAAAGGCGTTTTGAACCAGTATTTCTCCTATTCTTTCCATCCATTTGACTATACTGTAGGAAGACAAGTATTGACAACATCCCTTTCCTTCACCTGGCAGCGTTTAATTTTTTTACAAAACTACAGACAGGAAACTGAAACATACCACAAAAAGAACAAAATGAGCCTTTTAAGAAAGTTGTGTTCCCTTTGTGTATGTGCAGAAGTGTTTACTCCATCCCAGAATAATTCTGAGTTCACACTTTTGGCAAGAAGTCTATCATTTTATTTTGCTCCTGGAACTAGAGAAAAATAAATACACAGTAGAAAGCAGTAGAGAATCCTGTCCTACACATTCAACTATTTATTTCAGAAACAGGTAACAAGAACAAACAAAAAATAGGAATCTCAACACAAACCACAAAAGAGAATCAATGATAAATCAATAGCAGTGTAACAGTGCTGAATCATCCATAATTATCATCTAACTAGCATTCTAGACAATTTTGTTCTCCTGAGAAGTACTGCATATATTCTTGATGTATGAGGATGTAACTAAGCATCATTTCCCCCTCTTTTTTCAAGTTACCCAACAACTTCAGTGTTCAGCAAAAAATTCTTTTTTGTAGTAGGCAATCTGACTGCAGTCCAGGGATCCCGATGTCTAATTTCAGGCACGTTACCAGCACTTAATGAGAACTATTTGTAGAGTCTCAAGAAAAAGTTAGAGATCGATTCTTCACAAGACAGCTTTATCAAATCATTAGGTTCTGTGGTTCTAACCAGGACCTCACTAATTAGCTTGTGGCCTCAAATGAGTCTATCACCTCTGACTGTCTTTAATCACCATTAACATGCTATTTGAAAAATCCGTACAGTTAAGGTGTTTGAATTTAGACTTCCCTAGTATTTAACTGGTAAAATGTCAAGCTAATTCTTCATAGTTTAAGTGTTTTCAATGATACATATACTAATTACAAAATTGTATATAACCGAGAGAAGTGTTTTAAATGAATGGTATATACCAAATAATATTTGTAGCAATATAAGTAGAACTGCCATGTTGTTGTATGTATGATAATTCTCATTACAAAGATATGTGTTCACAACAGGTCACACCTGAAAAAACATTCTGGGAACACAAACATGTAAGAGAACAAGCATTAATGTTTAGAGGAAGAATGCCTGGGTAGGGGTTCCCATTAGAAGGGCATGCAATAAAGTGCACAAAAAAGATGGGACCTATTACTTGTTTCTAAAGGACCCTTCACAAAAAGCTTAGAAAGCATTAGAAAATACAGGCTCATCACTTGGTATACTAGGCAAACAACATAGATCAGAAAGTCATGGGAAGAGGGTCTTTCTACTTGTTTAGAAAAATAAAGCAGTAACTCCTCAGTGGTTAATCAGCTCCCTCCCATCCCAAAGCTGAGGCTGGCCATAGGGATCTGGGTCCACCCCAGCAGCTCTGATGTCAAGCGCTACCAACATTATCTGGAGAGAGACCATTTGCAGTGGTTCAAGAAATTATGGTTATAGGAGTCCGCTGCAGATAGCTACATAACAATCATTAAGTTTTGCAGGTACTAGAGAACTCTCTTCACAAGATGCATGAAAACAATGCATGTTTTATCAGCTGACACTGAACAAATCATAAGTACAGGCAATGATCAGAGGTCACCAAAGTTTGCTAACAGATTATACCAAAACGAATAGGTAAACTTTTCTTCAGCAGTATTTTCAAGCAGTTAACAACAGTCCACAGCTCTGACACCCAATTTCAGAGACACTGATAGTAAGGTCCCATTTAATATTTGAGTTATTTATCATTCAAGGAACTACACTTTTTACTGTATTTTTAGTTGACACCTATAAAGGATCTATATTCCCACAGAGCTTCTGCACTGATCCCCACAGTATGTGTGTTCCATTTACGTTTAAATTGGCCTTCAGTCCTTGTAGTGTAAGTACTTTAGAAGCAGAAAATCCTTGTGATATCATATTAAATTCTCAGTGGTTGTTTTGGGAAAGTACAAACACAGCTCAAGCTTATCTTTGTGTTTTTCTAAAAGAAATTACCAACACCTTGAGTCTTCACCAAGGCATTTGTAAAGTCACATTATTCTTTAGCCGGCTAGGTACAATGGTATGTCTATTGTCTGCCCAATTCTAAACCAGGGCAGGATCTTCCACCTGCATTCTGTCAGAAAAGCAACTAAGCCTCTCAAGTCATTCAAAACACTGTACTGTTCCAAGCAACATATGACCTAGTTCCCCTGGCTTGTAAACTGGAAGAGAAAGCTGTTTATAACCAAAAGATATTTTTTAAAGAAACCAACATGCTTGTTTTCTGAAAAAGATGGGATCCTGCCTACTTTTTGACATTAAATCTTCAGCAAAGCACACACAGTGAGACAGGCAATCTATATTCCAATACCTGTAGGAAAGCCACCAGATACCAATGAAATGAATGCTTTTATTTCTATACAGTGTCTTTTCTAGCCTTAGAAGTCAGTCTAGATTTAAAGTTTTCATCCCAGATAATTCCCAGATATTATTCTCTTTCTACTTATTTTCTCATGCTATCAAACAGCCAACTGTACTAATTAGTTACAATCAAATGCTTTAATGCTTCCACAACACTTGCCTCACCCATCATGGAACTATCTCTGGTCACATGCACTGTAATATCCTTGTGAACAATTTCTTCCTTTCTATGCTTCTTGCCACGGCATTCCTTATCCTCTTCCAAGCAAAACACACAATTGCAGTAGCAATGCTCCAGGGGCAGTCAGGACATGGTGTTCTACACTTATCATTAATACAGTATTCATTTTTTCAACAATTATGGGGGGCATGTCTTAAATCAATAAGTATTAGCTATAATGAGTAATGCATTCATCATTTTAGTACTTGAAAGGGGACATGATTGACAACTGCTCCTACATGCAGATACTTTCTGCTTCTGTCATAGTATGCTATGACTTAGATACACTGCTGTATTTTAAAAAAAATGTCTACTGAAAATAGTTCAGAAGGGTACAATTTAAAGATGGTAGATGAACCAAAATTAGGGTTCAGGAGAGAAGCTTGTCTAGGGAAAGTTTTTCCACAACTGCTTATTGCAGGATTAATTCCCACCTCTGTACGAACTGGTTATTGCAGATATGAGGCTGAAAGGTTTTCTGCCATGAGTTTAACTAGCTGTTTGCTGTTGCCTTTAACAGAAGTCCAAACTTTGTTTAGCACTGTTTTGAGCTATAATGAAGTCTCTCCAAATTCTAGCTTTAGAAATCTTCCCCCACTAATTGTTCTATTATTTCTACTGACATATAGGTACCCACACTACCTGAGTAAAGAGTAGATTCTCTGGCTGTAGTATTTGTCAGTTAGTTAATATGGTTTTACTTTCATACTAGACCTCACTTTCATTACTTCTGGCACTCAGGATATATGCTAGATAAGAATTACTATATCAGTTCTTCACTGTTCCCTTAACTGCTTTTAAAAACATTGAGAGGAAATTTTAATTTAAAAAGCCTGCCTGGACAGAATACTGAAAAGCATACTGTAGTATAGCTAGGTAAAAACAGAAATAAGAAAACTTGAGCCCAAAGGCTGAGAGGGTAGTAACAGAGTAAGACCATCCCTAGTATTTACCAATGATCTTGCAGTTGAAATAGCACCCACAGCCTCCATTTGGGTTTGGGAGGTTTTGGCATGTATTTGACATAGTAATGGAGTCTAACTGTGCTGCATCTTGATGTTTTTAAGAGAGATACAAGTGTTCTTGGAAGAGCAGGGCAGATAATGAAGATCATGGCAACTGTTGATCTGCATGCTCCAAGAGAAGCAATATATTTAGAAAAAGAAAACTGTAGACTTGCATTGCATTACCTTACTACAGCCTTACTGCTAGTAATTATATTTGTCTCTTACAGTGAACAGTATATTTATCCACAGCAAGTCTCCCCTGGCTGATCAGCACATTGCTTAGTTTCACTGTGAAATATGCCCCCCCCAATAGCATGAAATCACTATAATGATACATAAAGATGACTGTTTAAGAAGCTTGTAAAATACTATTATAGAGAGTTGCCAAGGGACAATTTAAGGAGGTGTATTATTAACCAATTCAGTTTTAATTATGTGGACACTTAATCACCACTGATCCTAAATACTTTGAAGTCCAGATAAATTAGGAGAGCTGAGAATCCAGTGCATTTTATAAGCATCAAAGGCTACTGTCATGACCTGAAACTTTTCAGGTGGCAATACAGAAGTGTGGGAAAGACAACCTTGGCCCTGAATACCGGCAAGTACGGCAAGAAGAAAGTATTAGGAAATCCTTAACACTCCCTTTTGAATGGCATCAAAATTCTAGTTCAAGATTAATACCAATTTATAATCAGCATACTAGCAGTTATAGTAAAAGTCTAGTTGCACTTCTTCATTAAATACAATTTTTAAATACATTCCAAAACCAATGCATACAAGACATTCACTGTAATCTTGACACTGAGTAGTTGTGCAGTTGATCAAAGACTCTGCATCAATACAGAGCAACGCACTTCCCTTGGGTTTCTACACTTGACAGTCAGCATCCTTATCATGAGTATAGTTCTAGTGTCTGCTTGCTCTTCAGATTTATTTTTTTTTACCTGTGCTTATGAAGCATGATAGAAGACAGACTTTTAAAAAGCAATATGTGAAGTTGTTCCTCTTGCAAAGTGAATTGCTCAAATTATTTATAGCTCTCTTCAGAGCCAATATCTCCATGTTGCTGGATGACTAAAGGGTTTGAAAGCATACAATGAAAGACCAGCCACTTTCAAGTTTAGTTTTACAAATGGAAGATGCTTCAAAATTTTTACCACCACCACCAACTCTACAAGACAGTTTCACACTCAGTTGAAACTTTGAGATGGCACATTTTCTTTTGATTTTGGAATTCAGTTTACACAAACTAATGACTGCTCTGCTTTAAAAGGTTGATCATTATCAGCATCTTTAACTTTTCTTCACATGAGTTCCAATATTAGAAAAAATATTTTATTAGAGATGCTCAGTTATTTCATATCAATTTTTGCATGTCCTTTTAGTCTGTCATCATTCCTGCACTGGTTTTGGCTGGGACAGAGTTAATCTTCTTCATAGTAGCTAGTATGGGGCTGTGGTTTGGATTTGTGCTGAAACAGTGTTGATAACACAGGGGTGTTTCCATTACTGCTGAGCAGTACTTACCCAGAGCCAAGGGCTGTTCTGCTTCTCACCCCACCTCACCAGCGAGGAGGCTGGGGGGGCACAAGCAGTTGGGAGGGGACACAGCTGGGACAGCCAACCCCGACTGACCCAAGGGATGTTCCAGACCATAGGACGTCATGCGCAGCAATAAAAGCTGGGGGGAAGAAGAACGAAAAGGGGGACATTCAGAGTAATGGCATTTGTCTTCCCAAGTCACCATTACTTAGTGTGCTGGAGCCCTGCTTTCCTGGAGGTGGCTGAACACCTGCCTGCCCATGGGAAGTGGGGAATTAATTCCTAGTTCTGCTTTGCTTGCATGTGTGGCTTTTGCTTTCCCTATTAAACTGCCTTTATCTCAGCCCATGAGTTTTCTCACTTCTACCCTTCTGATTCTCTCCCCCATCCCACTGTGAGGGAGGTGAGCAAGCAGCTGCATGGTCCTTAGTTGCCAGCTGGGGTTAAACCATGACAATTCCCTAGTTAGATGCATTTCCTCTCACTGATAATTATTCACTGTGTCTTGGTAAAGCTTGACACTGTCAAATTCCACATAACATTGGTTGAAGTAAATACGCATGCAAAACCAGTAGAACTGTTTAAATAATTCAGTTGTTAGTTTCTTTCTATGTCTTCACAAAGCTGCTGGAAAACACTGTAGAATTACCATGTTTGGTCTTTTGTTGTGTCCCCTCCACCCACCCCCCCAAACCACCACAAACCTCAAATAACCTGTAAGCATCCAGAAAAAGAAACAAAACTGTCTTAGACACGCCATGAAGGATGAATAGAATTTTTATGGACCTAATTAGTACACGATAAAGCTAAAAGCCTTGCAGTTTAAGGCAACTTCAGGACCAGCTGCTAAGTTAGAGTGGAATTCAACTTCAGACTTATTAAAGCTCCCAAACAGTTACTTGTGCCACTTACTACCTTAAAGTTACTGATACAGTCTACACATCAGTTTTATATTGGTACTAGTTATGATAGTTTTCTGTCTCTTCTTGATTTGCAAGTACATATGAGACTATTTTGTACATATGGTATCTATATAACAGATTTTCATGCATCTTTGATGAATTATTCTGCTGTCTCACCAACAACATGCCATTTCTGGGACAGCCCTGATGTCTTATTTTTGAAAGTAATGTCTTGGCAACCACATCCAAGTGGCAAGCAAAGAACATGTAAAAAACATTTTGTTAAATCATATTTCTCTACTTCACAAGCCAGGAGTTTATACAGCCTGTGGAGTGTTTCATTGTTGGTTTTTTGGTGTTTTTTTTAAATGTTGAAATACCATGTGTTGTCACCAAGACACATCTAGTAGACCTAGTTCTAATACATATCCCCCTAAGAATAAAAGTAATCAGCTGTAATAGTTATCTGTGCTACCAAAAAAATACTAATCTTAGGACAGGAGCCTTTTCTGTAGAGTCCTACAGAATCAATATGTGAAAACCAGCACTTCTGTGAAGAGCTTCCAGATGCATTTTAAGGCAGGAGCCAGTGGATAGATGCTGTTACAAACCCTCACTTCCTACACTCTATAAGTTTTCCTCAGTAGAGCAAACACTTTGACTAGAAACACAAAGAATAGTAATGTAGACCACTTCTGTCAACAGGTACAGTTAAAACATATTATGCTATCTTACCTGACTACCAGGAAGTTCTGGGAATCCCATAGCAGCATAAACCAGATCCAGTCTCAGTTAGCGTTACCCTACAGTATCCCACACAGGCTTCTCATTTGTTAACAAACTTCACTGCCCTGTCAGGGCACCTTACCAAATAAATACAATTTTGTTATTTCTACTAAAAGGCCGCAAGCTTTGTGCTAACCTGGTAGTACAGGATCTTCATACCTTACCTAGCTCCCTAGTGGCTTCAGCAGGTTTTATGTTGTATCAGTTGTTAGACAATAATTAGCTAAGTGATTATTGCCTAATCCCTGTCCCTTGAGCTCAGGGAACACCATAGTAAAAAGGTTCCACCTGCACAGCAAACAGCTGCCCTTACTGAAGGAGCAGCAGCAGCAGGAGGGGGGACCCACTTCATGAGGGGGGATCCCGTTGCTGGTACCACACTTACAGCAGAGTGCAGTACAGCAGGATCTGGGCAGGGTGAGGAGAGCTGGGTGCTGATAACGAGTGCCACCAACAGTCCCAGACATGGCAAGGTGATGAGGCAAATCCAGGATCCATCCAAGGAGTCCAGCTGAGCGCAACAGGAACTGGCCAGAGGGAAGGCTTGGAGACACAGCCACGACACAGGTCAAGGTCTAAGCTGGGGCTAAAGGCAGGACTGCAAATAGATCACCTGTAATGTACCTTATGAAAGAAATAGGTGTCCAGGCCTGATCTTAAATAGAGCTCTTGGAACTACAGGGAGAGGATGTGGGTGCGGGTCTGTCCCAGGTGAGGCTGGTCAGTGTAATTAAGATCAATTAAGGCACTCAGGACCCTTACACATTTTGTATTAATTGGGGTTAAGGAGGCTACTGTGTAACTTTCAAGCTTCAGCTGGGAACAATGAAAAGAAAGCAGACTGGTAAGAAAATATTAAAAAAATAGCCTTAAGTGGCTCTCAAGAACAAGGAAGATAAACATCTCTACCTCTTCCCATGCTAGAATTAAATGTCAGCTGATGAAGAATTTGGGGCCGGTGATGGTAGTGTCTTATCATAACCTCATGCCTTTTTTGCTTGAGGAAGACTAGTACTTTTGACCTCAAGACCCAAAATGATATTGGAAGAGGGAGCATAGTGCTAAAGAAAAGGCATAGATACTAGGAATTTTATGGATATAAACCTTAACTGTAATATTAAGTGATGTTGTATCAGTTAACTGGACAAGTAGTGACTACATGTTACATTTTGATTAGTCTAACAATAAAATCTTAGTTTCATGCATAAGATGTACTGCTTTTTTCCTCTTAACAGAATTTCAAGTGTAAAAATTAGTAATAGAATATTCTTTCTCAAAGTAGCTCTATTTAAATAACTTTGTCTTAGGGATTAATTTACATAAACCTAGCTGAAATAGGCGTTTCCTTTCCTGGCTAAATTTTTTCCTATTAACTTTATATCTGATCAGTTTAGTATGTTTCTGTCACCAGCAATATATCTTGCTGTTACACCAGCAAGTTTATTTCTGCATCTTTTTCCCAATGGCAATTAAGCAGGTTAGATATAATTTGCATAACCTTGTCCTAAAACTATTGGTAGGGATGATTAGAATATAAAGGTGCTAGGGTGCATGCAATGAGGGAAGGTATCCAGTAATTTCTGAAGACTTCAAATGGTATTTCAAATGTATATTCATTTAGAGGGAAGAATAAGTTGTTTACAACAATGCTACATCTGCATCCTACAGCAAGATACACTAGTAAGCTTGTAAAAGGGTGTGCTTTTGGAGCCCCTGACAGTATGGACAGAAGAGGAAATACATTCTTAGATAATTCAGATTAGCCTTGTAGATAATATTACAAACAAGTTAGCTAAATTGCAAGCTCAAGGTGTCAATTTATTAGTATGTTATATAATAGCAGCAACTAATAGCATACTTCTAATCCCGTTGACCATCAAGATAATCAGCTCAGCATCAGACTGAAATAAATAGGTGGAATACTACCTCCTGTGCAAAACTGCTCTGAATCTGCTTGCTACAAGTACAAAGACATTCAGTACTAAAATCCTTCAGTAAGCAAAGCAGGGTGTATTTTTCATCATGATGGCCTTAAGAGATTTTTCTGAGCACATAAACAAATTAAAAAGCCCATTCACAGAAACTGAGTGAAGCAGCTTCACAGTAAAATAACAGCTAACGTGTCAAAAGAAAAGGTTTATCAAGGAAGCATTTTAATCTGAATTTGTTAATCTTTCCTACAGATTTAGTCTACCGTATGTATACCATGGAAGTCCAGCTAATGCCAGACCCTCACATCCCTTTTATTTCTGTACAGTGAGCCAGGTTTTCTGGAGATGGCATGTGCCATTTTCAAGCAATTATCCAACTACTGTATCTCAACCGATCAAGGATGCAGGGCACCACAACACACAGTGGCTCACAAAGGGGTTTTGGCAAGTTGTTACCAGCTGACTTGGACAATGGCACCTGCTGTTGTTTTGGCAAGAACAGTAGTCACAGAACGTTTCCAATTCCAGTTGCAAGAAGATTTTTTTCTTTGATCAGATCTATTCATCATTGTGTTTTCTGAGCTGCGAAACAATGAGCGAGGGGAGACTGTGACTGTGCTGCAGGCTTGGGGTAGCCAAGTGATCTTGGAATTTCAGATTAATAAGGGTGCTTTCCTAGATGTCTGATGGAATTTACCCCAGAACATACTCGCTACTTCAGTATATATAGGTGACAATTACACTCTTCATTCAGAAACGTGGCCATCTCCGTATGGAAGTTTACCACCTCCAGGTTTCACTAACTAGATGAGCGTAGGTTGATCAGGTATCGTACAGGGGTGTATCACCATTAAAAAGACATCTTTATATGCTGAGAGGCTTCTCAGTCCTCATGACATTTTAGTGGAAGGCTCTGTAAACATGGAATTCTCCATCTGCATCAGAGCAGCTGATGCAACCTGCAATTCTCTGTCAGGCCTTTAAACATACCTGACACTTGATCACCAAATACAGTCACTACCAGTACTTGTGTATGATGACATTCTGCAAGCAGCAGCCTTTTTCAGCAGCTAAATGCAGAACTGCCTCTACAGAGAAATCTTTAATTTAAGAAAAACATACTTTATACTACCAGTAGAAAAGTAAGATGAAAAATGCCATAAAATGTAAATATGAGAAAGCGAAACAAAACAGAGCATGAGAAGGCAAACATGTAGAAGTTTATATGCAGATGAAATGGAAATATGTGGAAAAAGGATAGTTTTGATGTCTTCAGTGGATTTCTCTAGAGGTCTGACCCTACTGGGATGCTACCATTCCATCTTTACTACTTGCATGCCTACGGGCCAATCATTTAAAATAATTACCATGTTTTCTCATATCAAGATGCTATTTTTGGATGAAGATTTCTTCTATGTAGTACACTGTTGTCAACTCCTAATTTTATTGCAATTCCCATGTTGTATGAACTTTAAGCTCCAGCTCCCCCAGCCATGTAATTAGAAGAAAATCTGTGCATCATTTTAGAAGTTCCTAGCTCTCACAGATTTGGAGAAAGGAAGGACAAATGTAACTCAAATGTCCTATAAAACTTCTGAGGCTAAAAGACAAATGAAAATGAATAGAATTTGTTTGAAAATCATTATATTTAAGTCACTTACTATTTTTGCCTGTCATGCGCAGTTTATGAGCTTTACATGCTTGAGGTACTGACTAGTACCTAAAAGACCAGGGCAATATTCAGCTACAAAGAAAACCTTAATCTATGCCCTGGAAAGCTTTGAAATAGCTACAGACTATAAACAGAAATAGCTGTACCTCAAAAATTCTATGCAAACAATGTGCACTCCTCTTGTATCTTCTACTCTTTTCTTTAAAAGAGCAACTACCTGATTATTGGGGATTGCAGTCTAGAGCAAAACCAACACAAACCCACCCTCCTCTACAAAGCTATTATTTATTTCCTTCTTTTCAGTCATTTAGAACTTTAAAAATAATATTAAATTTATGTTTTCTACTTATGGCATGGACACATATTGCTGTTTTCATGATGTATGGAGTCTGAAAATACATACATATATATATATACATGCACAGATATAAACCATTTCTTTGTCACTGAAGAGAGAATAAGTTTTGGTTTATAACCTTCTACTTCTGTGCATCCTGAAACCATAGACTATTTTTTACATCAGAATTAAAAATAGACTTGACTTTGTTTTCTCTTCTCACCTTGACTGTACTATTTTAGTTAAGGGAACAGCACATTTGAGAGAGACACAGCCCAATATGATTGCCCTTGACATAAGCTGTCTCGTCAATGAGAAGCTGATTTAACACATCTAGCTTTAATGATAATGCTCACATAAATGAAGAAGAATCTTAATAAGAAGTTATTATCTTCTTTTTCACTATTTACTTTCCTAAAGACCACTTCTTTTATGACACTTGCAAGTCTCATCTCTTTGGCAGAATGTATATATAGTAGAGTAGCTTTACTGGGTTTGTTCTTAATTATTACTTGTGGTGGTTGTTATTAATTATTATTATTATTATTATCATTATCTTTATTTATTTATTCCATCCAACCCAAAGGAGCTTTGGATGTCTCTCTCACACTGTTCCTAGCATGGAAGTTACAAACTCTGGCATTAGAGTTTGTCTTTCTCCTCCCCCATTTTTAGTAAAATGGATGTTGATGACCAGATTTTTGCTTGTAGCTTCACACCATGGGAGTGCTATCTATTTTTCATTATAACCAATTAACTGATTAACAGAATCATGGGAAAAGTTCTTTTCACAATAAAACCAGCCTCCTTAGTAGACCTTTTGCCATTGCATAAAAATAAAAATATTTAAGTTTGGTAGCTTAAGTTTGGGGTCTGCTGTAGTGAATTGCATTATGGGCATCTGTAACACATCCTACTCTTGGGCACTGTTGGCATCTGCCACTAATCCTGTGATTTATTTTTATTGTTTCAGTTTTATGTTCCCTGACCTTGGCGCTGTGAGGGTTTACACTGCACACTGAAGACCCTTATTTTGAACTACTCCAGTCCTTTAAGAGTAGAGTCCAGGTGCTGGTAATTCTCTGCTAATAATCCCAAAGGCTTCACTGTGGGCACTGGCATCCAGCATGTACCCAAAGAAGAACAGCTGTTCTAGTAACTCAAAAATACAGAAGTATTGATTGGATTCCAACTGAAAATGAAGATTTTAAAATAAAAATGGTAGGAAATAAATCCAGACCATTTGCAGTAATTCCTCTCATTTGACTGCTGCTTTCAGAAGCTAGAGTTTTCAACAAGATCCCCACATAATTTTCATAAAGACGTTATTGTATGTGTGGGTCTCAGTTTCCTACCATATTATTAACAGGGAAAGTTTAAGCTGGTAAATACAAATTTACCCTTTTACACTGCAGTCTCATTTAGATGGATCTGCAAACCTTCCAAGCATGAGTGTTAAACACGGATCTAACACAAAGGATGTAAAATCTTGAACCCTTACTACCAACATCTCATGTAGTTTACCTGCATTGACCTCAATCACACTTTCTTTCAGACTCTTATTACATGCATACGTTTTGGACATCACTGTAAAAGTCATTGGTACAAGGTTTAATTTATTCCATCATCAATCATAAGCTTGCTATTTTTATTATTTCTGCTTAACTGTGATTTTTCAAACTACTGTGAAATTCCTAACAACCCACTGAAAACTTCTGTGTTGCTTCACAGAATTTTTTAACTTAACATTTTAAGCACTTGTCTGTATAGACCAATGCAAGCTAAGACAGGTGGATGTAAGTCAACATCTGAGCTAGTGCACATTGTTCCAAGTCCCATGCATGAAGTCCTGCTGAAAGTTTGTTAAGTTAACCTGAAAACCACACTAATGGTGATATTCAAAGCTTGGAAATTGGAGCTGTCTCACATCAGGTCTGCTCAGTGCCCACAGAGAAGAAAGTTCTGTCTATCTTTGTTCATTGGGACTGCACATGGCAGCAAAGGAACAGCCCAATGCATTGATAACTATGATACTCCTAACTACGAATGTCAGCTGCATTCACAAGATGAACTTAATTACTCTGACAGTTCTTCAGAGCATCTAAATCTACAAATAGGTAATTCCTTTCGTTAGGGCATATTCTGAATATCTGCTAGACTGATCAAAGTCTGAAAAGCTTTAGTCTATTCGCTTTATAACCTAAGGGCAGACAAAAAGGCATTGGACAGGTCCAGACTCTATCAAATCACTGATCAAAGTCCTAGACAGCAATCCAGATGACATATTCTTCATAATTTCCTAACTCTTTAAAGTGTCTAAAACAAATAATTGCCTTCATGATCTGACAGAAATTTTCCATTCACCTAAATCTCCACATCTCAGATCTTCCATTTCCTGAGTGGAAGCACTCTAACAAACAGCTAATGGATATGCAAAAGAATACCACCACTGCCATTGCTGCCACATGCCCTGTTCTTTTCAATGCTTGTCATCCAGGGGAAGGCAGAGCATGTTGAAGGTTCGGAAACAGGCACAGTGGAAACAAGACAGGGTCTGGTGCTTAGATTTTCCTGTAGCATGCACTCAGTATGCAGGCTTTCTAAGCTGGGTTGTTTTGGGTGTCTAGTCCTCCCCATTGACAGTAGACAGTGGATGACTGAAATGAACCTTCATACTGAAATTAGGACTCCAATTTCAGCATGCTATTTCAGTATTCTGGATCTGTCTCCATTTACTTTTTGTAGGAAAAGATAGGGTTTTTCTTAGTCTTCTGTACTCCCTGACAGAAAATTATGTTCACTGTGTCCAAAAATACCTGTAGAGATTGACAAATTGTAAAGGGCCACACTGGAAATGTCTTTCAGGTTTGCTTTGTTGTTGTGGTGGGTTCACCACAGCCAACAGCCAAGCACACATACACACAGTTGCTCCCCCTACCCCTGCCCAGAAGGACAGGAGAGAGAATAGGAAGCCCAAAAGTGGAAAAACCTGTGTGTAAAGATAAAGACAGTTTACTAGGTGAAGGACAAAGAGAAGAGAGGAAAAAAAAAAAAAAAGGCAATGCAAAGGAAATCACTCACCACCTCCCACAAGCAGACCAATGCCCAGCCATTCTTCAAGCAACAGCCACCTTGGAAGCCAAAACGCCTCCTTTTTTTCATCTTCTACTGCATTTTTTATTACTGAGCATGGTGTTACATGGTATGGAATACCCCTTTGGCCAATTCAGGTCACCTGTCCTGGCTGTGTCCCCTCTGAGCATCTTGCCCACCCCAAACCTACTTGCAGGGAGCACAGAGTGGGAAAAAGAGAAAGCCTTGATGCTGTGCAAGTGTTCAGCAACAGCTGAAACACTGGTGTGCTATCAACACCATTTTAGCCACAAATCCAAATGCCAGGACTCTAGTTAACTCCATTCCAGCCAGACCCAGTACATTTATTAAGAATGTTCAACAAATATACCTCAGGAATACTCATAGACTGGAATTCATTAGTTTTACTATGGCCACTTATATACTCATGATTTTCTAGCATTTATCATGCCATGCAATCAACCTCAAAATTAAGAATTTAACAGACTGGCAATTTTTATTTTCTCCTCATTTGTATTAACCTTCTATAATCTGTATAATTATGTCATCAGCTCCTTATGGGTTGCACCCTATGCAATCTATGTGGCTTGATAGAAGCTAGGCACTATTTGTAGACTGCTTTTCCATTTTCATAGTATTCAAAATTAATCATATAAAATATTTGAGTACAGTACAAAGAATAGTCCAGTAACTAATAGCTGAACTTGTCAGACAGAAAGCTAAAAAATAATTTTACTCCCATCTTCTGAAATGGGGGCTCAGATCAGTGTGCAGCTTCATATTTCAGAACTCACCGTCATGTCAGCAATTGGCAGAATTGTGAAACCAGGCACTAGACTTTTCAAATAAAACTGAATGGAAACTGGAAGTAATGGTTACTTACCACTGGACGGTGTTTGGCTTGGGCTTTGTTTGCTGTCATTTGTATTATTATGGAAGCAAAGGGAAAAGTCAATAGCGTATAATTACAAATGGAATGTTTTGCTTGTTGTTAACTATTGTATTTTCAAAATGCTGTAAAGAATGCTTGGCTAAAATAGAGGCAACTGCTGTTCAGACAATGAATAGCAAGGCTTGCCATTTCTTGTTTCTTCTCTTTTAGTAAAATGAGCTGATGTTCTAAAACTTCCTCTTTCTGCTCTTCTTTATTCATACCCACTCTTACTATATTTGGGGTTTTTTTTTCAGTCTTCTAATTACGTACACGTTTTTCCACCAGAATCTAAAGAGTAATATTATATGACATTTTGTAGCCAAAAATACAGTAGCTCCACATGAAGTTTTTGTTTGGTAAGATAGCCTCTATCTATTCAGTCCATAAAAAATGATTTTGGCAGAAATTCTCTTAGGATAGAGAATCATTTTTTGTTACTTATACTAAACTATGTCTTGCGCTTATTTTAATGGGCAATTATATCAAACACATAAATCCTGACTTATTAGTGTTCACAGTTCCTGTGCAATAAAAGTGTCCTAACTAAATTTTACACTGTTTTATAAAGAGTATTTCTCAGTTGACATATTTCAATTTCAAGCAAGTCTGGCTCTTGTACTCAAACTGCCATGGTCCTTAAAACTCTTGTTGCCATAATGCCATGTCCTATAAATCCAAAATGGCAAACTAGTTACAGTAGACAAGATACTGTGTTACTTCTAGGATTTCTATTCTGCTAGCTTGTAAATTCTAAGCTTTCGGATTACAGCCTAAGAACAGATTTTCATTAAAGTCTATATTGGTAACTAAATCATGCAACAGAAATCAAGAAGGAGAAACTGTGGCTGGTTCAAAGAAATAGAAACTGTAATTAAACTAAGTCTGTTTTATAGATCTCACCAAAAAAAAAAAAAAAAAAGCAGTGAAAACATTAAGAAGATGAAAGGTTGTAATAGTGAACATATCAACAAAAGAACAATCTGTTACAAGATTTAATTAGTCAATATTAGTAAGTCATTGATCTCTTCATGAATACTGGATGTTTTATCACAGATACCAAACATATTTTAACATGTCTTTAGTCACTTAAGGCTTGAAGGTTTGTCTTCTAGACTCACTATGGGATTTGCTTTGTTAGTAGAAATTTTCACAAAAGAATTTACAGACCTTTATTCTGACTTTTGATACCCTACAATGGTATGCTATGGATGTTTACACAGCAATTGGTGCATCTAGCAGTAGATTCAATATAAAATGATATATTCCAGTTCAGTCTGAAACATTAAAACCAGAGTAGTCGTAGCTACTGGTTACCTAGGAAGACCGCATTGTTTGTTCCTAATTCCTACTGCATGATATGGGCTGGGAAATTTCTTAAAACTTAGAACAAGCTAAAGGTACATAAAGCCTTGATAGATTCACAATGATTTCACTAGAAAAATAACATAATTTAAAATACACATATTTTATATAACCAACACAAGAAAATACTCCAGACTACCTCTTCACTATCAGTCCTTTCTCATGGACTTATTTCTTTGGGGGGGGGTAATATTTTATACTTGGTTTAATCCAAGTGCATACGCTCCAATTTTGTTAGTTTCGGTTGGCATCTATCACTACTTGAGATGCAATTGCTGGTCAGGTAAATTTGTTTCTTACTTTATTTTCCTAGAGCAAAGCAAATTGGGATATGTTTTTCTATGTAGGACCTCTGACTATTGTTTTTATTTAGAAAACACCTAAAATGGTGGCAAATAAAATTTTATGGCCTCAACTCAAACCTGACTGTGTTAGTGTACAGAAGAAACAGCAGACATATTTAGAGAAGGGTATTTTCATTCCAATATTTGTAAAGAACTAATCATATCAATTTATGTGGTTAATATTTTTTGAACAGTATGACCATTAATGCAGGAACTGTACACCCAAGACATCTGTATTTTGAATCATCATTTGTATTGAAATGTTCCAATTCTTATTAGAGGAAGAGGCAAGGATAGTTCTCATGGTTTGGTTCAACTTTAATGTCTGGGAGACAGGGAAAAGAGCATCATGACCTCCCATATCTCCCTTTACTGAATACCCCTGGGTAAGAAGATGAGTAAAGAACCTGATAAAAGCAAATTTTGTGTGGAGGCATGGAGACAGAAAGTCATCATGCCTGGAGTCTCCTGAATGTCATCTCTTGGAAGAAGACTAAAATTAAGATGGCTAAGAAGCTTTGCAAGGATGACCAAGTTATTAAAGAAAGTCTATCTAGAGAACTTAAGCCATTGCGTTTTCAATTCTAACCAGTGTTATGAAGTTAGGACTGCCTTAAGAAAGTACAAGTGCAATATTGAATATCCCACTAAAATCCATGTTCAACACCCTGTCAAATCAATTTTTCTGTTATTTGGCAGCTGGAGGAAAACTCTGCTCACTCTCTGCATATTAGTATGAGGAGATTATGAAGTTGGCCAGCTCAGTTTGAAACAAAACCTCACTTAAAAGTATGAACATCCAATGATTACCAAGTAGAGAATCACTTGCCTTCAAGATAATTTGCAATTGTTTTCAACATCTTCAAGAAACTGTCAGCTAGGCAGATCAATTATGTTGCAGCTTTGAAATTAATTTTTGTTTACAGCCTGCTTCCTGACATGAAGGATTTGAAGATCTTTTTACAGGCACTTTTATAATTAGTGAGAGTGAGCAAAAGACAAGGTAATAGATAAATGCGATGCTGTCATGTGAAAAAACAAAACAAGCAATGTTTACCGTGTTCTGCTAAGGTTTACTCTGTTTCCACATAAACACATTCAAGAAAAATATACCTCCATTTCCACAGACAAAACAAATGTCCAGGCACAAAAGAAGGGCTATGTGTTGTTTGTGGCTTGGGGGGTTGTGCTTTTGGGGGGGGGGGTGCATTGTGATCTATCATAACTCAGTCTTTTTAGCACCTGTTGTTTTTTCAATACAGACATAAGCAACAGCTAAGAGGCAGCAGGTGCCCTTACTAAAATTGCAGTAGTTTAAATAAATGGCTTTTAACAAATACATGAACAGTTTAACTAACCTAGATTAATCTATAATAGCATGTTTCCCTTGCTTAGAGTGGTCTGAGGGCAAAAAAAATTGTGTTTTAAATTCCTTGAGTAACACATCCAGTTATGTAATTAAGGTTTTGCTGCCCCAAGGACCAAGATTCATGCTGCTAAGTTCTGGCACTGATGTGCAATATTAAATTACTGTATTCATCATTATTTCATCAACTATGTCACCAACTACAAAAACATGACCAAAAAAAAAAAAGAAAAATTATCATAATATACTTACTTTACTAGAAATGTACTGTATTTCACAGAATTGGTACCCTCTTCCTCAGTTAATCTCAAGACTTTATATTGAAACACATCATCGTATTGAAATTAGAACTGCTATAGTAGTTCCAGTAAGTTTAGCAGAAAACTTACTCTTGTTTCCTTTTAAGTGAAATAGCCATGTTTTCCCATTATTCAGCAAAATACACAGGTTTATTCCTAAAGCAAGCCTTTATTGTGTTAGAAATAAAATTATGAAGGAAGAGTATATGAAGTCTTCTCTATAGATAAAATTCATGCAGTTTAAATCTAAAGCAAGAGAAGAAGTTGAAGTTAAGGTTTAGAAATAACTTCTCAGTCACTTCAATTTCCTCTATGTTTTGAACTATGTTGAAGCAGTTAAAAAAAAAAAAAAAAGAAAAGAAAAAGCCCTAAAGTAATAAATAAAATACTGGTCCCCTAAGATTGTATTCTAAGCAAGCAGGTATAAAGAAATATAGGATATTTGTAGAAGTGATTTGCACTCTTACATGGTGCTATGGGCATGGTTTGTACTATAAAATACTCAAGGCCAATATCTGGGGTTTCAACTTCAGACCCCATGCAGACTTCTAGCATCATTGCACTTCACCAAATGACAGATCTGGGTTTGAATCATGGCCTGTGTTACAATCTAATTTTGCTGTAAGCATCTTTACTTTACCTTGTCACTAGGGTAGCTTCATATTAAATTCAGTATTTACTTTATTGGGAAATAAAAATGAAAAATGCATTCTTTGCCTTTGAACTGATAAAATATTATTTACCTGAACTGCAAATGCCAACATAACTTCAACCTCTGAAAATACTTTTTCTGTTTCTTAGTGTCCTGGGGAGCATTAATATATTTTCCCCTGTTTTGCAAAGATTAAAATGCAAAATTTTCAGTGCCATTCCTGATGCATACTTTCATGTGGATGAAGGTAGCATGCTTTTATGAGTTACGGAGGTTTCCAGACATATAGTTACCTCTGATATTAAGCAAACCTATGCTAATAATGAGCATGCAGTATTTTGTAAATTTAGGGATGGTCTGCTAGCTAGGCATTAGTAAACTTGTAGTTTACATTAATAACAACTGCAGTTGACTTCAGTGATGATGAAATCATTGTATCTATTGCCAATGACCAGCGCATTATTTAGGGTTGTATGTTATAGTAAAGTAGCACAGAACTGGCATACACCCCCAGTAAATTTATGAAATCAAAATACTGCCATAATAACTAAGCCCACTGGTTTTAGTTGAACAATACAACTGGCTTATTAAAAACAGTCTCTTCTACTAAAGAATTCTATGTCCTGGGTAGGTCAGGACTACTGGTCTAATCAAGGAAAAATTTACCTGCATTAACATACAGATACTGCCTGCGTTTTCCTCTGGTTTTATCAAAGTTTTCATTTCACAGATTAGAAAGTTTAATCAGTTCACTGCACTGAATACAGAAAATTCAAAACCTAATCCAAATATATTAAAATGGTATCCACAATGGGAAAAGGCTTTAACTGTTTTGTTCTCAGAATCTCTCATAGCCTTGAAATAAGTTAGAGCTTCATGTGTCCCCAACCTCCAAGCCATCTTGACTGGTTATAATTTATTCCCGCTGCTGCAATTAATATTTTCTTTTGGCCTGCAATTTTCTTTTGTCTTCACATTAAAAGAAACCCCACAACAAGTTAGGGAAAGAAACCATTGCATTATGCTCACTGAGATCCCATGAGAATACCGAAATGCTGACAAGACTCTGGATACTTTAACATGCTGACTCATAACATTCATCACATTTGCTGATGAAGACAGTTTTTGAAGACACAATAACCATTACAGCATTCACATGGCAGGTAATCCTTTTCAGGTTTTATAACATGCATTGCATTGTTTTTATTCTAGAAAGTCAGTTGAACTTCTAACACTTATGACTTCTTTTTTGATCTCAATTGGTCAGAGCTTACAATTAATTTTGTGTAGCCTTTCACAGTCTTAAAACCACATAAATATAGACCATTAAAACACTTGACATACAGTGGTGTAACTCCATTTACTTTTCTCCTTTTTGACTAGTTTTGTCATGTGAGAGAACATTTGAGCTATTTTGATAAAATATTTTGAGTTTTTAAGAGTGATTTAGAACCACATGGGGTTTTTTGCCTAAAGATTATTTAATGGCAAAAAAAGGGGAAATGTTATTTTCTTGGATCACAGAGCTATTCTAAAATATATAAGCACATGAACCTGTGGACCCTCATGGAATTTTATTAAAGTTCCACACAATGTGGACATCTTCCCATAGGCTTCCTGTAGGAAAGTTTGTATCACAGGTTTCAATAGAATTTACTCAACTGGGGAAAAAAAGTTGGGTTAGACTTGGTATGAAATTTTATATCTAGCAGAAGTCATATTTGGAAGATTTAGTCTTTCACAGCGTGGGATGAGGGTACTGCTTCCTTTCTAAGCAACACTCAGGACTGTCACAACACATAGACTCCCTCACTGCTCGCCATTCATATGGTTTTTCTAATGAAATATTTTTCCAGCCATGCTTCTTCCAGCTTTCCAGCTGCCACAAAACCTCACCCTTGCCTATGAGCAGAATTTCCAGTCCTAGGCAGACTTTTCTTTAAGCTATAACCATTCTGGGGTGAGAAAAGGGGAAAATTATTCAACAAAAGGAGCAGTTATCCTACATCCACTTGACTACAGAATGACTACCGACAGAGTAAAAGCAGAATAATGCAGTAAAATCTGTACCCTGAGTTACAACGCACCTACCACAGGCTGGCAGATAATCCATTGGAGGGGGGGAAGTGTGTGAAGCACTATTCCTATTCTGTGATTTAGTAGTGTTGCTAGCTCTGACGAACACATGTTTTAGGAGCAAATGGATGCACAACAGCCTAAAAGCAGAGATTTAAAAAAAAAAATCAGTGGAACACACCAATGTACATGAAAATCATCACATTTGTTATTTTGTATATTGTTAAGCCTCCATTTTACTATCTCTGCAAACACACAGATGGCCTGGATATCATCAGAATGAAAAGTCATCAGAACGCAGAAGTATCTCACCAACGCGAGCAGCTCCGGTGCTCTGGGGAGCGGAGAGACCCGCCGCGAGCCCGCAGCTCGCGCCACAGCGGCTGGCGGGACCCAGGCGAGGCCAGGAGCGACGTCGGGCAAGCCCCACCACAACGTCCAGAAGAAGCCCCTGGGGAGCGCCAGCAAACGGGGCATGGTGCGTCAGTTCACGTGGCAGGGTGTGCAGGAAGGGGGCTGAAGCCCTGCCAGCTGAACCAGGGCGCAATGGTTTCCACCCGTCAGAAGGCCATGGCCTCTCTAAGCTCTGCACCGGCCAAAACTGACGCAGCCGCCCAGACAGAGCTCCGGTGGGAACACGCTGCCACCCAGGTGTCGGGCTGCAGGCTGTGCCCTGCTCTCACACCAGTACCGGGCGGCAGCAGGGAGCACCCCTGTGGGAACTGCAGGCCCCGGGAAGAGGAACCCTGGTGACGGAGCCCTAGGAGGAGCTGAGTGGGTTGAGGCGTATCAGGGACTCTGAGAGAGAGACAGCCTGCTGGATCCGCACCCTGCCTTCCCTGGGACAGGCCCAACAGGCAGACAGGACTCGTGATACAGAGGATTCACAGTCCTCTCTCTGCCTGGCTGAACACAGTGGCTCACCATCACTACCCCTTTGTTCTCTTGGGCAACTTCAACTTAACCAAACATCAGCTGCAAATACAATACAGCAGAGAGGAAACAGTCTAGGAGGTTCCTGGAGCGTGTGGAAGATAACCTCCTGACACAGCTGGTGAGGGAGCCAGCAAGGGAAGGTGCCCCACCGGACCTGTTTTTTGTGAACAGAGAAGGACTTGTGGGTGATGTGATGGTTGGGGGCTGTCTTGGGCACAGTGATCATGAAATGATAGGATTTTTGATTCTCGGGGAAGTAAGGAGGAGGGTTAACAGAACTGCCACCTTGGACTACTGGAAGGCAGACTTTGGCCTGTTTAGAGGCCTGGTTGACAGGGTCCCTTGGGAGGCAGTCCTGAAGGGCAAAGGAGTCCAGGAAGGCTGGACCTTCTTCAAAAACAAAATCTTAAAGGTGCAGGAGCAGGCCATCCCCATGTGCCAAAAGACAAGCCAGCGGGGAAGACAACTGGCCTGGCTGAACAGAGAGCTTTGGCTGGAACTCGGGGAAAAAAAAGAAGTGAGTTTATGACCTTTGGAAGAAGGGGCAGGCAACTCAGGGGGATGAAAAGGATGTCGTGAGGTTATACAGGGAGAAAATTAGGAAGTCCAAAGCCCTACTAGAACTTAATCTGGCTGCTGCTGTAAAACAATAAAAAATCTTTCTATAAATCTATTAGCAGCAAAAGGAGGGCTAAGGAGAATCTCCAACCTTTATTGGATGCAGGGGCAAACATAGTGACAAAGGCTGAGGAAAAGGTTGAGGTACTTAATGCCTTCTTTCCCTCAGTCCTTAATAGTAAGACCAGTTGTTCTCTGGGTACCCAGCCCCCTGAGCTGGAAAACAGGGATGGGGATCAGAACAAAGCCCCCATAATCCAAGAGGAAGTGGTTAGTGACCTGCTAGACCACTTAGACACACACAAGTCTATGGGGCCAGATGGGATCCACCCAAGGGTACTGAGGGAGCTGGTGGAAGTGCTCACCAAGCCACTTCCAATCATTTATCAGCAGTCCTGGCTAACCGGGGAGGTCCCAGTTGACTGCAGGTTAGCAAAAGTGAACACCATCTACAAGAAGGGCTGGAAGGAGGATCCAGGGAACTACAGGCCTGTCAGCCTGACCTCAGTGCTGGGGAAGGTTATGGAGCAGATCATCTTGAGTGCCATCACATGGCACATACAGGACAACCAGGCGACCAGGCGCAGTCAGCATGGGTTTATGAAAGGCAGGTCCTGCTTGACTGACCTGATCTCCTTCTATGACAAGATGACCTGCTTAGTGGATGAGGGAAAGTCTGTGGATATTGTTTACCTGGAGTTAGTAAAGCCTTTGACACCATTTCCCACAGCATTCCCCTGGACAAACTGGCTGCTCATGGCTTGGACGGGCGTACTCTTTGCTTGGTAAAAAACTGGCTGGATGGCTGAGCCCAAATAGTTGCGGTGAATGGAGTTAAATCCAGTTGGCAGCCGGTCACAAGTGGTGTTCCCCAGGGCTCAGTATTAGGACCAGTTCTGTTTAGTATCTTTATCAATGATATGGATGAGGGGATTGAATACACCCTCAGTAAGTTTGCAGACAACACCAGGTTGGTCAGGAATGTTGATCTGCTTGAAGGAAGGAAGGCTCTACAGAGGGATCTGGACAGGCTGGATCGATGGGCTGAAGCCAACTGTATGAAGTTCAACAAGGTTAAGTGCTGGGTCCTGCATTTGGGTCACAACAACCCCATACAGTGCTACAGGCTTGGGGAAGAGTGGCTGGAAAGCTGCCTGGCAGAAAAAGATCTGGGGGTGCTGGTCAACAGCTGGCTGAATATGAGCCAGCAGTGTGCCCAGGTGGCCAAGAAGACCACTAGCATCCCGGCTTGTGTCAGAAGTAGAGTGGCCAGCAGGAGCAGGGCAGTGCTCGTCCCCCTGTACTCGGCACTGGTGAGGCCGCACGTTGAATACTGTGTTCAGTTTTGGGCCCCTCACTACAAGACAGACATTGAGGTGCTGGAGCGTGTCCAAAGAAGAGCAATGAAACTGATGAAGCATCTAGAGCACAAGTCTTATGGGGAGCGGCTGAGGGAACTGGGGTTGTTCAGCCTGGAGAAAAGGAGGCTGAGGGGAGACCTTATCGCTCTCTACAATTACCTGAAAGGAGGTTGTAGCGAGGTGGGTGTTGGTCTGTTTTCCCAAGTAGCAAGTAATAGGATGAGAGGAAAAGTTCTCAAGTTATGCCAGAGGAGGTTTAGGTTGGGTATTAGGAAACATTTCTTCATTGAAAGGGTTGTGAAGCATTGGAACAGTCTGCCCAGGGAAGTGGTTGAGTCATCATCCCTGGAGGTATTTAAAATACCTGTAGACGTAGTGCTTAGAGACATGGTTTAGTGGTGGACTTGGCAGTGTTAGGTTTACAGTTGGACTGGATGATCTTAAAGGTCTTTTCCAACCTTAATGATTCTATTATTCTATGATTCTACCTGCAAGGACACAGCTTTGCTATATAAATAACTTCTTTTTAAACCATTACCATCAAAAAACAGCAGTGAATTACCATCACGCTTTCAACCTCTTGTAAGAAAAAAACCTGCAGTGAGGGAAGATTTACCACTAGACGTTTTTTATGTTGAAGAGAGACATGATACCTTTAAAAACAACACCAAATAACTAAGACCTGGGTAGAATAATCTTAAATACTTTTCTTTCAAATATAATACAGATATGTTTTTATGTCACAGTGCAAGACTTAAGGTCATTTAATGTGCACTTATTTTAAGCTGGCAATACAAAATAAGAAATAAAAGAAAAAAAAGAGTGTTTTTTCAAGAGCAGTACTTACACAGAAGGGATAAGCAGAAAAGTTAAGATGAGGAAAAGATAGTCTCTGTAAGGAAAAAGATCTCAGAAGATCTTGATAGAGTCCTCGACTTCTCTACCTTGCTCTAATGAATTAGAAGTGTAAGGAAAATAAATTGGCTAGAATTTAAATAGACCAGCCTATCCTAATTGGCTGCTCCAAAAATGTGCCCTTTCACTAATGGCTTTGTATTTGTTTTATCTCAGTGTATTTAGTCTTACCTCCGTCTAAAAAAGGAAGCAGCAGACCCATTATAAAGAAGAAAATCTTAAAACCACAAATGCATAGAAATGAGCAAATGTTAATGAAACCTCCTTCAGGGTTAACCCAAAGTACACATATAACACATGAAACCAGTCTCTACCTCTCTAATTAAATTTTTAAATTGACTACTCTTAATATATTGGGCAATCCCCTAAGATTTTAAAGTCACCTTCTAAATCTAATTGTGAAGGATCATTTACTCTGCTTCTTTTCCTCTGTTTAGAGTATGATAAATTATTCACCTCATAGTCACCACTAAAACTCAGTAAAGGTGATTAAAATCTGGGAAACTGAAGACTCGGAAATGGGAGTTGCAATGGAATGGATTATTTCTTTGGGGATAAAAAGCAAGCAAACTGTTCCAATTGTCATTACACATAGATTAGTACCCCATTTAAAGGTTAACTTGAAAATGAAGGGTTTTTTTCATAAAAAGTATAGAGCTTGGAACTGACTTGCTAATTAAGGTATTACGAGCCCAATGTCACTCTAGTATGACATTTCTATATTTGGCACACATTCTCTATAATCAACGTGTCTGATCATAGGCTGTGTGGGTTGCAATAGGAAGTTGAGGGAGTCAAGAAAAATGCTGTACATATCTCAAAATCTAGAGGAACAAAGAGAGTTTTAAATGAGGTAGTTTTAACAAGAGGTCAATGTAAGAGAAAACCAACTGTAATCAGGTATCTGTCACACTTAATTAGAGGGTCTAAAACACCACTGAAAAAACAGAGCTGTCTTAGCACTTTTTGAAAGCATGGACAAAACCGAATTTTGCCAGGCCTACAATGCCTTTATCCTTGCAATGATGTCAGAGTAGATAGGAAGAAAGGAAGGGCAGGGACAGCTGGCTGTGATTATCAGGGTTTTAGTGGGCTACAGAAGGTTTCAGTGAGATGTGGTTATGCAAATGGAGACTCCATTAACTTATGGTATCTTCCAGTCAGTCTAAATTCAGGAGGGAGGGTTTTATTTCCATATCCCCTTCTCTTGCTTAGTTTTAAATCTTTTTCTCCTAAGTTTTCACTAAATGTTCCTTCTTCTACATCTGTGCCCCCATGCTCTCTGAGATGCAGGAGCTGTAGCTCCAGTCATGAGCCTTGTCTCCCAACATCATGCGTCCTTTTGACCTTTTATCTTAGTGGAGGTGTAGGGGAGACCCTGCTTTTATAGCTAGCTGCACCCAGTCCTAAGGGCTAGGAAAGGGACAGGGACTACCTTATCAAATGCTGAAAGGATTGCTACAAGGAGGACAGCAAGTTCCAGCCACATTTTGGGATGAAAGAGGGACCTTTTAACCACTAACTCTCTAACCACTCCTCAGGTGCTGGCAAATCCTTTCTTTACATACATGTCAAGGCATATCTTCTGAGAAGGCAAGTTTACCCAGAGTGAAAAAAAGATTACTTCTTTACCAGCAAAATTTTGCCCCTACTCTTCTTTGGTTTCTCTACTTTTATGAGGTTGTCATCTGGGAAACCTGTATTTCTTCTAATAACTAGTCTTGGTTTTTTGCTATGCCTAACATTTTTTTTAATCTGCAGCCTTGCACACATTCTTTAAATAAATGTGATGCTCTCTCCCAGGGACTGAAATGCTCAGTTTACCTCCAGGAGACACGGAGCAAAAAAAAAGAACTTTTGGAGAAAAGTAAAAGTTGGCTAATTACCCACATATTAAAAGCTTTAAGAAGAATGAAAAAGAGAAAGCAGAGAGATCTGAAATACCAGACAAAAGAGTAAGACCTTTCTGTGGAAACTTTGTTAGAAATTGTCTACAGAGAAATTGAAGGATATAGCAGTAAGTGATCACACATCTAGGGACTCTGGCTTATGAGGAAAGATTGAAAGAATTGGAGTAATTTCTAGAGAAGGCATGATGAGAGAGATGATAATTCATAAATATCTGCTGCTTCAAAGAGAGGAAATTAATTGCTCTTGTCCCATCTCCAGTAACTGTATAAATCCTTCACACTTCTTTATTAACATGATTATTTGTAAAATTGTTTCTAATGATAAGTAAGCAGTAGCATATGCTGCAACAGAGATCTGGAATATATATTAACAGAAGCTTTTAAGAATACTACAGATACACAGCATATAGCTGATCCTGCTTTGAGGTAGCTGAACTTTCAACACCATTTCCAGCTGTTTTTCCTCCCATACTATGCCTTCATCCATTCTAAATTTTACAGCATTCAAAGAAGCAGAAATGTGTTATCTATTAGCGTAACTTGAAGGAATATGCCAGAATCTAATTTTTACCTTAGACAATGGGTATTACAAATTGAGTACATTCTGGGCATAGCTGGATATCAGATTTAATTTCACTTTACCATGATAACTAGCAAAACAGAAGCAGAACTAGATCCTTCATCAACTTGGTCCCAGCAATGCTCTGCAATGCTAAAATAATCCTTTAAATCTGAAAGTGCTAATTAATGTACTAATCAGTTTATCAAGCAAGTAAACAAAAAGAAATAGAATGGAGAAAATAAAGTTTTCATCACGGAAAATGTGATCGAGCATTAAAAAAAAAGTCCTCATCTTCATGATGATTCTGCACACAGGTGCAGATAGAATATTTGAATTTATATCACTGCCCTGGAATATTTTAATGTAACAGTCTTAAACAAAAAATGCAGATGGGTATTGCTGTTAAATGGTAATTATTTTTCCCACAAATTAAAACACTACTTTTTCTTTTTAGGGTTTTCACTAACCTGGCATGCAAGTACTTAACTAGGACAAAAAATTGAAGCGAATTACTGTAGGGAAAAGAAAACTGCTGCAAGCTGTTAAGTATATTTATTGCAACTATTACAACAGAGAAATTCTTCAAGAACAATCTCTCCCCTAAAAGTACAATTTCTGCAATACTGCAAAGGACCTTGATATCAAGGATGATCTGTTCTGAAAGTGAAGTGATGGCCATGAAAGTTAATTCTTGACTGCAGAGAATAAAATTGGTAGAGGCCCCTAACATAATCAGTTCATTCATTTGAAAACAATTGCCTTCAACTGGAGCTAAATATTGGAATAGGCCTCTTCTCCATAAAGCCTTTTTATCCCATCGGTGTAATAATAGAGGTATTCTGGCAGATTCAAGGGATTCTTTTTCCTCATCAATCCACTGGTGATAGGAAGTGCACACATTTCATGGGCAATTATCTGCTTGTAGCTGCTTTTAACCCCAATGTGGTATTTCTTCCAATTTGCACTAACATGACAGCTGTGGTAGGTCAAACTGGATCATGTTCCATCATATGAAGAGCTGTTATTCCATATATCCTACCACATTTGTTATAAAAGTTAAGTACATTCTATTTCAAGCAATAGCTGAAGGAATACTCAGTCTGCATCAAGGTTAAGACAGCAAAAAAAGTTCCTAGTATTGCCTAGAAGACAGAAATTGAAGACAGAAAAACCTTAAGTTCAGGAACTCTAACATTTATATAAAGAATGTAAGGTTTTGGTATTTTTATTCCTTTTAATTTACAATCTTTAAATCTAGCATTTGAGAAAGAACACTTTCTATTACAGTAAGAAGAATAAACCAGTCTTTCCTCTGGAGTACATACAGCTGTCTTACTACTTTCAAAGAAGGAGATCCCAAGTATTTGTGAGGGGACAAGATTTATCATTAGATTCAAGCACAATACTTCCATTGACCTAAAAATAACATATACCTTAGTATAGAATTTAGCCAGAAGACTAACTTCAGTCGTGTTAATGCAAGGAAAAATAAAATAGTGTAACTTAGCACATTATGGATTTTCCAAGTGTTTTTTTAACTGCTGTGTATTTATCATCAACTATCTTTTTTTTCCCAGTGCTAGCAAAAGAAAATGTTTGAGACAAAATTTGACATATATGGAAATATGAGTTTGGTAATCAGAAGATAATGATTATGGACTGAAAACTATAAACCTGACACTGCTGTGCCTTAAATTATTATTTTGAAATTTAAAATTCCTCTTTTGACATATTTATCTTTCATTTTGCAATATAAAATGATATTTAGGAGTGCAAGTACTTGGAATATAGGACACAGATGACTAAGCATCAGGCCACAGACGTGGATTCAGCTAATGATCATTGTAATCTACAAAATGACATTTTATACACTGTCTTCCTCAAATATATTCTGTTTCCATACTGCAGTATTTTAACTGTCCTGGTCTAGCATGTTAAAAAAACCAGATATATACATAAATGCCTTCAGATTGATACGGAAAAGTTAGCTGTCATGGTGATCTTGTAACATAACCTCACTAAATCATTCTTAGTTCAACACAATTAGTGGCAACACATAAAAACATAAAATTGCTTAAATTTAATTTTAATTTTTTCTTTTTCTCAATTATGGAAAGTTCTCTTTAAGTTTAGCAAGAGAAGCAGCCTGCATTTGTCTCCCTTTTTGGCATGCATTTTTCACTCATTTTGAAGAAGACAAATTCATAATCAGAAAAGTGTAGTAATTGTGACAATCAAAAATTGTATGTTAATATATATACAACAGCCATTTTTTAACACCTTCAATCTGTCCAGTTTGCTTCCCAACTGGACTTTCTTGCTAGAATATAAAGCCATGCAGAACATACCATAAACCCATCTCATTTGTGTCATATTTTCAATTACAAATGTGCAAGAAAGAAGCAGAAATATTCAAGAGAAAATTTAAAAGCAGTTATATCTGGTCCAAGATTTATAAAGGTTATTTGTCTTAAGATAAAATCATACAAAAGTCAAAGTACATCAAAAGATGGATGATAGTTTAGGCATGAATGTATTAAATCTGTGGTACTGAACGTATTCATATACTATAGCAACTACCATGAGAACAATTGCATGGAAGAGAAAATAGATAATGTCAACAAACCCTTGTCCCTGGTACATTAGCCTAAGCAAGAAAAGTCTCTACACTGATATTTTAGCCAGATTTCCTAGGATGATTTTAGTAAATTTAACATATACATATATATATACACAGTTTACTGGAAGACATACAATCTCTTCAAAGGTTGGCTCAAACACAGAAAGTAGCTATACCCTTTCAAGATTGCTTTTTGTATTAGGTACAGCACTACATCTCCCTCAGCAGCAATTCAATCACCTTGTCATCAATGCACTCCAGCAATGTCCTGGGCAGCTTGTGCTCTGCAGTGTGGCCCCTCCAGCAGCTGTCAGGGTGGCTGATGTCCCCCACGAGGACCAGCGCCTATAACATGATGCTTCTTCTAGTTGTCTGAAGAAGGCCCCATCTATTTTTTCCTGATCAGTCTGCAACAGACATCTGCATAACATTGCCTTGGCAGTCCTTCAACAACATCCTACATTGGGCCCCCAAGCAAACAGCAAACGTCTTCAGATGACAGTTAGATTGACAGATGGCAGCCTCTGCTCTCTGCAGAAGAGAATCTTCCTCTGCTATCACTTACCGCTTCCTCCTGACACTTGTGTATGGCTCAGGCTCAGCTAGCTCAGATGATTCAATGGACGGCGCTCCAAGCAGCTCATCTCCTGGAAGGGCACTGAGCCTCTTCTATACCTGCAGATCTTCAGATGGAGCAGGAGCCTTCCTTCCGGTGCCAGAAACCACAAGCTTCCAGCCTTTTGCCACCACAGGAATCTCTAGCTCCCAACCTGATATGCACAGACTCTGCCTGCTCCTCCAGTTGGGACTTCAGCATCTTGAAACTGCAGGGTCTCGGAGAAAATCCAGTGAAGCTCTTATCATCTCTGATGCTGCCCAGTCTGCTGAGCTCCTCTCATATCTCCTTCAGTTGGTGACACATAACCCCAGCCTGTACATCTACTTCAGGCTAGGAGATCATCTCCTGCTGCCTTAGCCTCAATGAGAGCTGCCAGGCACACCTGCAGCCCAAGAACTGAAGAGCTGCACCGTCCCTCAGAGCTCACTGTTGTTAGAGGCCTTTGATGTTACAGGGAAAGTGATTTCAATCCCTGCTGGGGACCATGCCCCGTGGCACTTTGCTGAGGATTTATATGCTGTTCTGTGCAGTTGCTGGCCCGTTCTGTGCACCCATCTGTGCAAAATGCCACACAAACTGCTGTGCCTCTTGGCTACCTCTGTTAGCTGCACCTAATGCATAAAGGCACCTATGTCTCATAATCTCTTGTCAAAAAGTAAATGGATTACCAGTTTCACCTACAGTGAAAGCTGACCTCTGAACTATAACTTCAGGTAAAACCAAAACCCAAGCATGTAAAATCTTTTGAGCCAGAGAAAAAGGATAGAAATGGAAGCAGAGAGGGTGATAGATTAGCTAAGCCCATAATGAATGACATATTGCATATTACAATACATTAATTTGGCTTTTATTTTTGAGGACAAATGTCATTCTAGCACCTGTAGTTACAAATTCAGCTAGGCACTGGGAAACTGTAGAACAAGTTTTGAGTTACTCGCTATTGGGCCATTTTCCCTGAAGGTGCAATCCTACGATCTTAATTCAGCAAACATAGTTTCACTGTGATCACTGTTCATATGCTGTTTGATTACTGCTAACCAAGCTTAATTTACATGAATGGTTTTTGCTAGGACTCGGCAAACATAATAGCCTTTCTGCTACTTATAATTTTATGGAGGAAAGAACAGGGAAAAAAGGTAAAAAGAATAGTAGTTAAATTTAAAAAAAATGACAGCACACTTACATGTTCTTAAAATTATACATCTCAGAGGGGTTGCTTGTTTTTTTAATCATTAATTTTTAAAGAACTAAATAGAAAAAGAGGGACATAACAAAGATAGAAGAACAGGGAACTGTTTTTCAAAATAAGAATGATTAGGAAAGCTCTTAAAGAAATAACTGACAAAGTTCATTATATTCAAATACTGCCTCTGGTTCAACTTGACCTTGAGCTGCAGATTGCTGGAGGCTAGGACAGAATACCACAGAAGTATTTTTCACAATCTGCTAATAAGCATCACTGGAAAGAGCTTAATGGACTAGATGAACTTTATATATAGTAGAACCGTACTTATGTTAAGAAATGTGAGGATGCGTTATGTGAGTGGACAAGCATAGGATTCCTTAAATTGTATCTGAAAATTATCTGTATAATTTTTGCTTAGGGACCCTTTTTAGTACAAATGTTTTCTTACAAAAAGCATTTTTGCTTAAGGACCTTGCATCAGATGACCTGTGTTTCAGCTTTATGTTTAGTCAAACAACTTACCATAGTAAGCTAAACTGAGAATTATGGGATAGCTCCCATGAGTAAAGTGAATGGAGAGAGGGATTTTGTTACTCTAAAGTTTTTTCATTTGTTTTAGAAGAAAAGGATAATTTTGCCTTTTTAATGAAAACAATGTTTCCTCAGAAAAGGAAAACTTCAAAAATTGTCATTCACTAGTTTTAATGAAAATCTGTGGGCAGCCCCTTCCCTGATGCCTGACTTCTACATTACTCTAATATGATCTAAGAAGAAATAAAAGTGTGTTTACAACTTACAGTTGCCCTAAAGAGTCTCACTGAACACTGCAATGTTATGTGTGTTTAATGAGAAGATCCTTGTGAACTATCAAATGAGACAGTGGAAATGGTTCTTACTTCTACAATCAGTTTTTTTGTGTAAGAAAGCGAAAGTGGGGGGTAGCTGAGGAAGCTCAGCTGCTGAATCTTCATCCATAAAAATGTACAAAATGATTGACACTTCCAAACACAAATGTCAAGTACTTGACTATGTAAAAGATGTAGCTGGATAGTTGACTCTAGAGATCATCTATGCCACCTGTGTGGTAAAAAGGACTTAGCCAGGAAACACCTAGAGGCAAAGGAAAATGCCTGCAGGGGAAATTAAAAAACAAACAAGCAAAGATGCACAATAGCATAAGTAAATAGTAATACAAGCTAACAATGCATAACAAAAAGGTCTGCATTACTTAGAGCAAGAGAAGAGACAGTAACTAAGAACAGGTGACCTTGTAGATCCTTACTATCTGAGATATTCACATATATATATATGCATGTATATACAGCAAGCCTGCTGGCGTATGAATATCGCTCTGTTGTGGTGGAACTGAATGCAATCTCTGCAGAATGATCAATGATATCTTTGCATACCATTTAAAACTTCTGTTTAGATTCCAGACACCTCTGAAAGTCTAATTAGTGCTAAACCTGGTCCAATCCAGATTTTGAGAGGTTTGCCATTGTTATAGCTCTCTGTAAAACACAATTCAAATAACAGGCGCTGGTTCAAATATGGATTCAAAGTTTTATCCAGCACACACTAAGGTCTTAAAAATATGTCTTCCACATATGCAGAAGATTCCATATTCCTTATCATTCTCCCAGTTTCCTAATGAACAGATCCTATTCATCACCACCATAGCCATGAAAGAAAAGTGAAGCATCTGACTTACCTCTCAAAAAAAGAATCTACCAAATGTTTCCTGCTGAGCAGATATTAATAAAAGCTGATTGACCAGCTGCAATCTCACAGTTTAGACTATAGACCAAATAGGAAAAAAAGCAAATAGGTAAGAAATGTAGATGCACATTAGCAGAAGCTGGATATCTGTCCTGTGAAATCACAAGAACAAATGTGATTTCCCATCCACACAGCTAACAACTTCTAATCTTTGGACAATGGGATTAATTGTAATGGCAGTTAGTACACAGTACCAGATACAAAGGCCATAAACCATTTGTTAAAACATCACAGAATCACAGAATTGTTGGAGTTGGAAGGGAGCTCTTGAGATTATCTGGTCCAAACCTTTGCTCAAGCAGGGAACTTACTTAGGTTTTTATCTCACCCTGTTATAATTTATCACTAGAATAGCAATGGGAGACAGCATTAGGAGGACAGTTAATGTTTTCCAGTCAAATTAATATGTCTATGGTAAGAAAATATTTTCCTGAATCAAAGCAAAAGTCAAAGCTTCAAAGATAATTTTTGTCTTATAACTTTGGGTTGAGTGAATTGGGGCGTTTTCTTTTTGATAAACTGGAGTTTCTTCTGATTCTCTTAAAAAGGTTATTGCAGCAAACAGTAAAATGAAATATTATTTGAAAAAAAAGAATCAAGTCTTTCAGTTTGAAACCGTTTAACTGCTTGTCAGTTCAACTTCCTTAAAAACTAAAACAATGCTGACCCCAGAGATCAGTTAAAACAGGTGCTATTTAGTAGTTTTGGTTTCAATTATTGCATTTTGGGGGTAGGAATCAAACATTTCCTGCAGAATTTTAGTATCTTTAAGTGCTCCATTGCTCATCATGGTACAGTCCTGTGTCCATTCCAAAGTACTACCATTGAAAAGTGAACTGAGAAAAGTGAGTGTTACTAAAAACTTTGCAGGGCTAAGAGTGTTACTAACCACACAAGTTTATGCACTCTAATCCTGATTTGCCAGAAAAAAATGGCATAATTAATATGTTTATATGTTGAAGAAGATGTCAGATCCTAGGTTACCTCAAGACAAATACTTTGGCTTTGCTTCAAGAGCACTGAGGAAAGCAGCATGCATCCCATAGACTGAATGAAAAGCATTTAGAATTAACTGCAGATTACATAGGTTTTCTCAGCATTTGCAGAGATGATGCTTTATGCTTTGGTCAGATCTTTGTCCTTTCTTTTTATATAGTGCTCACATTGACCCATCATCTTTATCCATCCACAGAATGCTTGAGACACACAGCTACTGACGGCAGGAACTAACAAGTTGAAATAAACTGTACTACATGCAGGTATAGCCAGAGTGCTAACCAAGTAGATGATTGCTTAATGAGTTCCTGGCAGTCCTCTATGGGTGTTTAATGAGGAAGAAGTCTAAATCTCATTCATTGTAATTTGACATAGGCACATTAGAATATGCCTAACCTGGTCCTGAAAATAAGACGTAAGGCCATGTGTCACTTAGAGCATGTCACCACTACAAATTTACCTTCAGTTTTAACCTGGCTCTTAGCCCAGCTTCACATATATTTATTCACATAGTCTTATGCTCCTGTGCTTTGAAACACCATGTGTTTGTTCGCACTAAGATAATTCAGTTTTCTACACCACCCACCCCCCCCGCCTTTTTTTTTTTTAAAGGCACATTACTTTGTAGTGAGGATGTTTTAAAAGTTTATTTGAGTAGATTGCAAATTTGGATAATCCTCTTTCTTCATCCAGCCTTTCCAGATACTCATCTCTTACTTACCTTCCACATAGTGGAAACTGTTGTTTAGTATGCAACTCTCTTTCATTTAACCCCTTCTTCAGCAGCCTGCTTCTATGATACCACACTTAGGCTCTTTAGCCAGAGAGCTCTAAAATATGTCGTTTCAACATGAGTTAATAAAGGATTACCTCAGATTCTGGTTATGTTGTCAGGTATGACAGGGAGTATGGTTTTGGGAGAAGCATTTGAACTCTATGGTGGTAGACCAGTATCTGGCTAGCACAGATGTCCCAGTGAAACATTATAATAAAATGTTCAAGAACAACTGAGTAGAAATGGTTGGGTTTTTAGCTTTAGAGACTAAAGCTAAAGGAGGAGAGAGAGAGAGAGACAAAGAGAACCCAGAGACTTGTGAGAAAGAAGTTCTGGGGTCACTTTTTTTCATCTGAAATTCCTACCTCACTGAATCCATACTGTAAACATGGAATAAAGAAATACTGAGCCAATACAAGTTTAAAACTATCAGCCATTATTTACTGTTTATTATTTTAGACAAGTCTACGTATTTATTTTTCAGCTTTTTATATTTCTGTTGCAGTGCCAGTGGATAGCCATTCACAGGGATGGAATCATCATGAAAACAAGGAACGTCTGAGACATGGTCTACCAGAACAGACATTAGATAACCAAAGGGGAAGCACAGAAGGGCCACACTTAGAATATCATCAAAGTAGGCCAAAGAAGCACATAGTATTTGGAAGGCTGAACTTAGGAACTCATTCTGGTAGGTGATCTCTGCACTTCCACAGCATGAGCAGCAGTGTACTGGCACTCCCACCTGTACTACTGTAACCACAGAAATGCCAATACTGGGTCAAACTGAAAGATCCACCCCACTATATATGTAACAGTTTAAAAACAGGATGCTTAGAGAAAGGTATAATAACAGGTCAAACGTTGTAATGTTTTTTTTCTCAATATACTCACCCAGCTTTCAAAAATAAATTAATTTCCTGAGCAACAGATTACATCCATGTTCAATATGCCTTCAGTAGGCAACGTCTTCCCACTCAGTTTTGGGGTTGACAAACTCAGCAGAGCACTGTATTCTTTAACACTTCACATTTTCTTAACACAGCACCCCAAATTTTCTTAGCACAGCAGGACGGGCAGTAGGGGCAGTGGATTGAGGCAGTGATGCCCATGGCTGTGGCAGGGGAGGCCAGGGCTCTGAGGTGGCTCCTGAGAGCAACTGCTGTTGCATCTACACTTGCCTTCAACGGTCTCCTTGGGTTGAGCTTATGAGTTCCTGAGTGACCAACAGAATCACTGTATCAATTCCAAGCAATTTCTGACTTCACACACACCAGCAGCATCTAATTTGAAGAAATAGCATCACTACTTGCCTCAAAGTTGATTCCTGCACCACTTTTCACTGACTTGTAGATATTTAATGTTAGGCAGGTACCTGCAGCACTGTGAAGTTGCAGCCTCCCAGATCACAATTACAACTCATTCCTGAACTGGCAGTCCCTTTTCTGATGGGACCTAGTATGAGAGTTCCTCTGATGCTTTGTGTTCACCTCTGTAAAAATATTCCTCAGATCCATACTCTAGCATCAGTGCTGAACATCTCATATCACTAGTCACATGGAACAACCCTGTGCTAACTGTTCCTCACCTGAAACGTGATCCTACAGGAGAAAGTGCAAATGTCAGTGTCTTGCACATAAAAGCTGCTCTCTAGGGAGTCCTCCCACCTTCTCAGTGTGTAAACTGAGGTACTGCCAGCACTTACAGTCTACTGAGATTACAAACATAAGTAGAAAAAATTAATTATCTTTTGCTGAGATATTACATGTTATTGCACTAGGCGAAAAATCCCATGTAAATTTGGGAAGCCTTAGTGTTGCTCTCAGCAAACTAGAACCTCAGTGTACTCTGCAAATTAAACAAATCTGCAGGTGTTTTTGAAAGCATCCTGTCACTACTCTGCTTAATGCAATTGCCTTAACATGTTTTTATTATATTGTCAAAATTGCTATGAAAACAGTAATCACTTAATCTATACTTCTGTGTATAATTAGACCAAATTCTGTGGCCCTTCTAATTCTCCTTAGTAAAGTGTTGAGTATGCCCTGATATATGAGAATATTCACTTATCTCCTACTAACTGTAATTGACAATATTCCACCTTTTTTCACTTTTGTTATTCTCCTTCCTCTTTATTTTTCTTATTTTTATTTCCCTGTTGTTCCTTTATAACACTAACAGTTCAGTACTTTACAATGGAACAGATAAGTTTCATTCGCTGAGGCAAAGGCACTGATATGTCTCTCTTTAGATTTTTGAAGAAAGAATGGGGAGTTTCTCTGATCTGTACAGATAGTCAGGGCATACTTAATAAATTAATTTTCTTTTTTTTTTTGTACAATTAAACACAAAACTCATAGTTCTACAGAACCTTCACACAAGCTTTTGCTAAGACTACCCTAGTATTAAACTTGAGTTACTATGTCATATCAGATTATTTTGCTTTAGAAGCCCTAGCTGTGAGCATAATTTGCCAGATAAAATCTAATATGTTTAATCTACACTGCTAAATCAGTTTATCTTCAAATTACATAGTGTCATTTCAAATCTCAGTAGATTTTTGTTATCAGTGATTCAATTTTTAAAGTTTGGTATTTTCAAAATACATTAGGCAAAATCTGTATTTCTACTGACTAGTGTGTAACTTCTTTTTGTCCATTGTCTTGATCATAACCACTAGGCAGGAGAGAGAGCGAGAGAGAGAGAGCCCATTAAAAGTGCATGACAGAAGAAATGAAATTATTCTTGTTTTACTCAAAGATTAAGGTAACATTTCTACACTGTCCAAAACAGGACTGGGGTCATGAACCTGCATTTTAAATAGCTCCAAACTTCTTATAAATATATCTGAGTTTTGATGGGAGAACCATGTATGCATGGGGAAAAAAAAGGAATTTTCCAGCTTACCTCCCCAGTGTTTTCACATTTGTGTTCATGTCCCAGTGAATTTTGGAACAGGGAGTCACTACTGCATGAAACTCTGTCCAGGAGAGCTGATGTAAAGGCATGTCATGTAAGCTTGATGCAAAAGAAACTAGGGAATCACTGAGGAGGGGCTTGAGAGAAAAAGTGAGCTAACCTAGATAACATCATATGAACATCAGATCTGCAGAAGTACTCTCAAGTTATATGGATGGGGCAAGATGGCTTCTGTGAAGGCCACTCTGCAGGATGAAGCTGTTGTTAAAGCAGAAGATAATGAAACTTGCACTGGATTTTTCTTTGTTTCAAAATGAGGAAAGGTTCAAGGCTGTAGCATGAGAAAAAGCCCAGAGAAGATTGAGGGAAAAGAACCAGAGAGAAGCAAAAGGACATGAGTGAAGTCAAAGGTGGAAGGGATGAAAATAATAATGAGGAAGGTCAAGAGACCAGAAAACTACAATTCCAGGAAAGGGGAAAGTTAGGGAAGACCAGGAGCAAAACAACTCTGTGAATACTGAGGAAATTAAAAAATAGCATAGGAAAGAAGGAGGGAAGCTCAAAGAAAGGTGTTACTGCCATCATTTTTTGTTCCCTTTCAGAAAGGCCTGCCTGTCCCATTTCACTGTCTCAAAACTGGCTGCTGTTGTGATTCTTATCTTCAGAAGTCCATTTGACAATTTCTTCAGTTAGCAATGTCTTCTGCAGCATCACTATCCCTAACTGCTCACAGCTACTGAATTTTGTCTTCAAACACCACCTCATGCCTTGGAATTACAAACTGGATATTTATGTTAGGAGAGACAAATGGCAGTTTAAAAAAATAGTGAGCATTTTAGAAAGCCTGAATTCAATCTTTGCTCATATACTCTTAGACATCTCGGATGGGTAATGCATTTCCTGTCATTTATTGCTAGGCTCTGTTGAAATGATAAGCAGCATTTGGAATATATGATTTTGTAATTCAGTCTAAGGCACTAAATCCAGACACAGTGGTGCAAGAATTGAACACCATAGCAACAGCTTTTATGTACCTGCAATTTTTCATCATCTGCTCTCCTGGCACTTTCACGAAATCAACAACATCGCTTTGGTGGTCACTTTGCCTGCTTCATTGCTGCATACTGGAAGATAAATCCCAGTGCCTGCTCTTTATTAGTGGGTATTTTTAGCTAACTGTGTTGATTTAGCCCTAATTCCTTATAAGCAGTGTCAGATAAATTAAATATTTCCAGGTGTGTATTTCATTAAGACTTTTTAATCAATTGTATTAAGGCAGTAACTCACCAAATCAACATACTTAATTGGCCAAATAAGTTATACAGAGAGTAAGAATAGTGTCACATTCAAATTGAAGACTTGCGTAAAATAAAATCTATACTCCGTGAAAGATCTTGGACGAGTCATCTATACCTTAGACTTCACATTTAGACATAGATTTTAACTCTTTCCTATTTTCTTGTCAAGACTTTCCGATGAATAGGAATAACCCAACAAACCATCACTAGAATATGAATTGCTGTTTTTCCTTTTCTTCTCTGCCTTATCAAAAAACTAGTCTCAGACTAATCCTTTTCCCAAGACTATATTCCTTCAAGCTGCAGGCCAAGTGTGGCACTAGCCTATAAAAGAGAGTTGTGGGTCTCAGAGCTACTGTCAAAGAAATGGAAGTCCAATATATGTCTTCTATTCCTATCATTTAGTACAATACATTGCTTAAATTTGGTATCAGCCTAACTTTCTAATTTGACTTCTGCAGTATTTAAAGAATTCAACAGTCCCTTATTTGATGTCTTGAAGGTTAGCCTACCATGGACAATGGAAAAACCTGGACAGTGTGTTGACTGCCCTTTCTTGCCCCGATTTGGTTGTCTTTGCACTGTGCTCTCGATTTTGTGGGGCCTTGTTGGCCTGAATTAACATGATTTTACACAGTATTTGACTTAAGTCTCGAATGCTGCTTGAAGCACTGATGAATACAGGGCAAGAATGGCTTTCTGCAAAATCAGCTCAAGTGTCCTTGCCCTCCACTCCCTGTTTTCTGTTGTGGGACATGGCACAGGGACTTACAGACTAACTGTTCATGGAATGAGCTCACCTTTGCCTGTGCTTTTTAGCTTAAACTGAATGCTCCTTGAGTGTGACTATGCCTTCTCCTCACAGAAACTACTCTTGAGGCAGTACTGCAGTAATTTTATGCCTGTGTTATAAACTAGGTTATTGATACACTGGTGGCACAATCAGAGGTTTCACAGTAAAAAAACTATGATAATCTGAACACTTCCAGTCACTTTCATGTGCTTCGTCAAAATCTATTAAGATACAGGAAAGTACTGCAATTTTCCAAATTAGGCTATTTTCATATGAATGTAAACACTATGGAAGTTTACAAATACTCTAACAGCAAACTCTATTAAAGTCTTGTATGTTTTCAGATTCCTCAAGCTCTCAAACAGCATGTTTGTCCAGCACTAGAAGCCAGTTAACAAACATAATACCTACAACCAAAAATATTGTCCCTTTGTCACATAATACTGCCGTACTATTTTAACACCTCCATCAGAGAGCAGAAATCAGGAGAAGTCTTGCAGGCTACTTTAGCAGTGAGTAAGAATGCAGAATGTATGCAGAGACCATCACCCTGGTGTGATTTGCTTTTCTCCATGTAGATGTTCACACACCTCTAACAGGTTTCAGAACAACACTCTCCCCTGAGAGGATCTGCTCTTGCTTAGGGATATCTCTGTCTCAAGAAGAGAAGAATCATACACCAAATATATAACAATATATACATATCCATATTCTAGTGCCACTGCCTCTACTTAAAACCTGAAATAGTAGCAGATATGCAGTAAATACATCCAACACTGAATATCTGATTGCATGCTAAGAAAAACTCTGTTTGTTGTGACACTACTGCCAAGCAGCAGTTAGCATTTATTCCTGGGTTTTGTTCCAGCTCCATCAGAGTTAACAGAGTTTTATACAAGCCCTATTTCACAGATTCTTATGGAAAAAAGAACAGTAGCAGTAATTCAGGAAAAAAAAATTGTAGTAACCTAATTTCTGTAAAGACAGCCAAATAAATATGAAGAAGTTAATCTTTCCAAGAGACAAGAGCTAAATATCCTTCTGAATTCAAGAGTTTTACAGTATACAAGGAAAGCTTAACTATATTAACAAGCAATACTTGAAATAAGCAAGGAAGGAAGAGGAGCTTTCTTGCCTCTGGCAGTGCACAGCACCATCTCTGGACACTGCTAAGCTGTCCATGACAACTGTGATTTTTCTTCTTGGCTTATAAAGCTACTTCTGAGAAGCTGAATGTTTGCCTTTGGAAAACAACAGGCTGACCCAATAGGAAGGTTTTATCAAAATGTTATGAAAATAGTGCCAAGTGCTTTCCAATGCTTTGAAAATTATTTTTTTTGTTATCTAAGCCCTTTTTCACTGTGGAGCTTTTAGTGTCATCTACCTGTAGCGCAGGACCTTTATTCATAAAAATATAGCAGTAATATTACCTTTTTTGTCTATTACTCATTGATGTACAGAAGCAGAGAGGGTTTGGCAGTAAACAAGCTTGAGTCCATTCCTCCATTTGTTTTATTTATTTTTGCAGTCGATTTTAAATGGATTCTCTCTTGGGCTTCTTGCTTCTGCAAGCAGTAAATCAGGCAGTGAAGCGAAAGAATGCTTGAAAGGATTACAGCACCAGTGGGCTTAAACAGCTCCATCGTTATCAGGGCAAAAAGGTCAACTCCACGGTAATGAACCCAGTGTTTAGGATGCTAGTGTCTTGTGCTTTTTCACAAATATGTTGTTTTAATGTATGTGATGTTGTTATTCCTAGTGTGACTGTGTGATCAGACCAATGCAATCTATTCCTTCTGAAAAGTGATACTCAACTTTTTGCTCTTAATCCAGAATTCAGATACGTATAGTGTATAAAACTCCAGAATAATTGCCTTCATGTTCATATGATGTTATTAAAGTTTCCCCATTAAAAAAATATATATATTCCCAGTTTTCACCTAGCTATATATATACATACAAAGTGTAGAAACTGGAAAATTCCACATTAGCCCTCGGTATAAAATGCAAAAGGTAAGTAGGTGATAATGCATAGACCTTTCTCTGAACCTCTTAATAGCAAATAAAAAACACTTCAGAAGTAACCTGCAAGAGATGAAATGTACAAGCATGTGAACATTCATGTGGGAAAGAAAACTTCCATTCTGCATGTTTACATGTGTAATAATTGACCTGCTTTTCACAGAACGTTGTCTTCTATTTCTATGTCTTCTTATCGGAGTAAAGAGGAGAAGCTACATCTAGCTGCTGTCCAACCTATACAGTTCATAAAGTACCCAACCTTTCTTGTAATTATGCTAAATCTAGAGGAAGAAATTAAAAATCCTGAGGAAATGGAATTCAAAATTATAAGGAATTAGAAAACCCTAAGGACTTCTAATGAATATGCTGGATCCGAGGGCGCAGATAATGTAGAACATCATTCGGCATCCCTAGTCACAGCTTATCAATAACACAGTACTTACAGTCTAATTAAGGGAATAGAGACAGCAGCCTATGTTATATGTTTCTCTCTTTAACACAAATTGCCCATATTGTCACCAGGCCAGAGTTCACTGCTTTTGAAATAATAGGATGTAAAGTGTAGATAATGCTACAAATTAGGTTAAACACAAAATGATCACAGATGTGGAGGAAATAGTTAGAAAATGCAAAAGCAAATAGGTTAAAATACTACCTCTGGTTGCAATTTAACATTTGCTACTGTAATATTACAACCATATGTCTATCATGTGTAACTGGGGCACAAAGCCAGTTCCATTTACAGGAAAAGTACAAAAGTAATGGCTATACTGGGACATGTTAAAAACATCTCCACATCTACCTCTCTGACTGTATTTTAGGTTAAAACTATCTACATTCATTTGAAAACCATAATTATGTTGTAATTAGATATTGATCATTACACCTAATGCTTTCACACACAGGTGCCTAATTTTTTTTGGTTGAAGTTTCACTCTAGTAAACCTTTAGAGTCAAATTTGTCTTTATCATCTTTATTATTATTTTCCCTTAATGACCTGACATCTCAATGCAGGAGATTAGAAAGGAGGCAAGAGGGAAAAGGAATCACTAACGTGAGTCTAAAAGACTGAGCTATCAGTGAGTTCACAATTTCAGCTTCCAAAACATTCTGAAGAAGCCTGTTGATGGTGCCTTTTGGAAAAGCTTGTCAGAGACATGGTACCTGACTGGATGCACATTTAGGCAGCTTATTTTAGTATTTTTTATTTTCTTGTAACTTTATGACATTGCTTTTTCATAAACTTTGTCATGAGGTAAAAAAAATGCAACAGGAGGAAGCAGGTGAGAAGGAGAAAAAAAGAAAAAAAATAGCATGAAAAATGCAGGCATGGAGCTATAGTGAAGAGATTGAGCATAGAGGAAGATAACAGAAGTCAGTAAGGCAGTCAGTTCAGGGCAGAGAAAATTCTGCCAAAGCCATAAAAAAACTAATCAGATACATAAGGCAGCCAGAGAAACTTTCCAATGATCTAGTTGTTGGCCATCACTCATGCTTTTTGCTTTAAGTAAATTGAAAGCTCAATTATTATAATACATTCATTTTAGCATCTCAGTATGACTCTTGCTGTTTAATTTAAACAGCAGACTTTGAATGAATGACAGTCTCATTAACATGTTACAATTAATTGGAAAGATAGGAGATTTTTCTATTTGAGAAATAGCATGTTTATAATTTAATATAGATTGTATAAAAGGAATGTTAAATAACATGGAAAGAAATGTGAGGGCTAGTATTTATTTTCATTCAGATGAAAAATCTCCTGTGATTTATGTTAACAGTATCATAGAAAACAACCCGATAGGTACATTGTAGTAAGAAACCACATCTGATATCTACCTACCACTGTTGGACAGTTAACATGTCACTATTAATTTCACTAAACAATCACAGAAAAAATAGAGATTATCTAGTCCATGCCACCTTACTCCAGATATCCCTACTTTCAGTTTCTTCTGTAATGAGAATTCTAGTTTGGGGATCTTTCCTTAAAGGCTATTTAGAGGTGAATATGATGGCTTTTACATCCTATTAGCTGATCATACACTGTTGCAGAGCAAGTATTTGTTAGCTGGTTTACACATGGCACCCTACCAGCCATTCTTCATCTCCCCTGGGGCTACATCAGTAAAAAGCAGTGTGCCAGAAATCCAAATCTGGGCCATGGTCTAATAAAACTATCCTGCATATCTGATCCATCAATAATGCCTCATTCTGGGCTTTTTCACTCCACCCTCGGGTATTTGAACACTGCTTCAGAGCAATTGATTCATGTGCTTATTCTTGACACTATGTTACTTAAAAAACTGTTTCACAAATTGATTCAGCATCTCTTTTATGCAGTTAAGCTGAAGTTCTCTGAGAAGTTACAAAGCTTAAGCTTTGTAATTTATTAGTAGAAATAACAAAAATGAAGAGTTACTGCCACACAAGAAAGATTTCTTAGGTGCCTCGGTGTCTTCTGCTCCAGTTCTCTCCTGAGAATCAGGCATTGTTAAAATCAGACATTGACATTTCTCATTTTATGCTCCACTTCAGCATGATATAGTTAATGTTAGACTTTAAGACCACAAACTTTACAGTAGCCTTTTATTGCTGCTCTGTGTCTTCCTCACTTCAAAATTCTCCTGAGCTTTAATTAGGGTCTCTACATCCCTTAGGTTTTCAACCTCGTTTAAAAAGCAGCAGGTTCTCTCACCAAACACTGCCTCAGGATTTGTCTGACTACTTAATAGTTATTCACTTACCTAAACTCTTAGGTACAAAACATACAATCAGAAGCACAGTCTGCACTAAGGAGATGCAGCTACTCTTCCTTCCACAATAGCAGTGAGACTCCAAGCCTTGGAACCAGAGTATTACTGCTGGGCTGGGTAATAAAAAAAAAAAGCAGACCTGAAGAAGGACCAAGACTGAATACTGAACAAAACTTTTTTTTCTTCCCAGTCAGAAGAGTAGCAAGTGGCTGAGCTATGTGAGGACAGAGGAAGCATAGTTCCTTAGATTTTTTTAAGAAAAAAGAAGAAAACATGGATGTTACAAAGGGGAGTATTAATGACAATTCCCTAACACATGAAAGAATTTTTCATGAGCTATTTGAGAACAGTGGTAAAAGGAAAAGGCTGATCTTATGCCATTGGACCTCAAGCACTAAATAATACAGACTGGTGGCAGATTTCTTGGCTTCAGGTGGTATTTCTAAGGAACACATGTACCAGGAAAAAAACAGCAAAATACCTTGCATGGAAGAACTGGACAGCTAAAAGCATCACAGGAGCTGAAGCTCTCTGGAAATACAGAAGAAAACTGCTCAGGTTCTGAAACAGAAATGCATCTCTACCTGTCAGTAGCAAGCGTCAGCAAAAAAGTCTTTCAGATGATAGCTTAATTGCCAACAGCACCCCTGAAAAGCTCCAGAACTTGTAATAGCTGTAACAAGTTTTCAGTAACTAAGGCTTGGGAAGCAAACTGGGAAGCTGTATGGTAGAAATGAGAGCAAGTATTTGAGATTATGCAAGAAATGAAACACAGGGGGGAGTATTTCTCAGGGAATAACAAAAAAGAAAAAACCCAACCAACAAATGAACAAAAACATAAGACGGAAGATTTTGACAGACATAAAACTGAAGAACCAACCCAGAGTCTTAAGAAAGAAAGGTTTAAAAGACAATGCTCACAGGATGCTGGAAGATGCTGGAGGATTTGCCACTCTTTATATTTGTGTTTACAGACTGGACAGTATCCTGACACAGCAGCTGTAATAAACAATCTCAGATACTATAAGACTGAAGGCAGAAAGGTATGCCAACCAAGCCAGAGCCTAATCAAACAGAACATGTAGCACTACAAATTCTAATAAACACTACCTCTTCTTTTTTTTAGATAGTTCCCAGCTTTGCCCAGCAAAAGAAGAGGATAAACAAAAAAGACAGTATCTGTTCTGCATGTAGGAACATGTACAGATATGATGAAAAGAACACCAAGAGTCTCCATAGCCTTCTGTGAAAAGCTTAACACCTACCAATTCTTTGCACCTTGTTAAGGATTTGTTCTTAAAATATCCAGTCTGTCTATGAATGCATAGTGATGACATCTTTAGAAAAATGGGCCCACCTAATTTTGAAGCAGGGAGCCAAAGTTACAAATATAGTCATGTATCTTTAGTATCTAATATGTATGTATCTAATAGTTACGTATTTTTATACCTCTTAAGTTACTTAAGTAGGTAGTTTCCAAATAATCACTTCTTGATTTTGTCTTAGTCATCAGAATATTGATAAAGATATACAGCTGAAAGTAGCCCTCCCATATGCTGTTTATAACAGCAACAACAAAAGGAAAAATATCTAGCAAAATATGAATATAATAATATACAATTCAAAGTAATTTTCACAAAAAAAAGCCTCAAAAACAATCTGATCCAAGGTAAAGAGATTAAATGAAGGCGTTTTTTTCTTCCTTTATCACGTAATCTCCTTCAACATTTGTCCTGTTCAATCCATATTCTTGCAACTTTCTCATAAAATCTACAATGGATTTCTTACAGCAGCTAACACTGTTTTGTGCTTTTAATTTTTTATGTCTTATCATTTAATGGTATCATATTTTCAATCATGCTAAACTAAGGCACATCACAAAAGAACGGTGATTATAATAAATGCATGAGGGTTACTACAGCAGGTCTTACAATTTGGGAGATGAAAAAGAGACCACTATGCTAGACTGTAACCACAGGCACTATCTTGATTCTGAAAAGAAATGTGGATTTTCAAAAAAAATCAAAAAACTATGAGTCATGAGTCACAAAAATCATAGTAAATTTAGAGATATAAAATTTTCTGTTTCATACTACCCAAGATGTCCTATCAGATATATATAACTACATATAAACCCTGCTTCTTTAGGCATCTACACTATACATTTTGAACAAGCCTTGAATGGGTGCATTTTTTTCATTATGCAAACACTGCAGCAGTGAAATTTCTATGCAAATGGTTCTGTTCTCTGTGACTTAAGGGGGAGTAAGGACAATTTCCTTTACATTGTATTAAATTTTGCAGAATTCCAGTGAAAGGCTTACTGCTCGCTTCCACTGCTTAATGGTGCTTTGTACTTGACCTAGAGGCAGATGGTGTTATTTATTAAATCATGTGGAAATTGCAAGTATTAAATGCCTGTATGTCCCTTCACAGCCCACAGTACCAACTAACAGAGGAGAGGTGTCTGTCATATCTTAAAACTGTAGTGATGGATCAGCAGAAGAGTCTACCTTCTTACTACACTTACACATTTCTTTCAATAAAACCAGAGTACTTAGATGTCACAGAGGGACAGATGATTCATCTTAATCTTTGACAGCAGCATAAACAATGCAATAAAGGAATAAAAGAGGAGTTATTTCCTCTTGTATTTATCTAAATAAATATCCCCCTTATTTATCTAAATAAATTAATTTATTCTGCAGTTGCTGAGAATGACAGGTTCAGGGAAGGTAGAACAGGCTGGTACAAAAGTTTAATTACTCCTGTGGAGTATTCAAGCAGCTACAGCAAATAATATCCGAGCAGTTTCCTTCTCAGAAAAATTTTCACTGTATCCTCTGCGTGGATAACTCCCATGGGCACTAACAGGAGACTCATGTGTGTGCAGTAGCCAGAGCAGAACAAAATATCAATATTCATCACTGAGGGATGTTGGGTTTTTTTCTTTTTTTTTTCTTCATAAGTCAAAGACAAAAAAATACACACTGGCCTAGAACTTTGTATGCCACTTTGGGTGGCAAAAGTTGTCCATGGGAGGAATAATTATTACTACGGAAGAAACAGTAGTTGTGACTCTTTTGTGAGGTAACAAAACATTCTAGCCTGACAAAACACTGCAAAAGGAATTGGGCTAAGCTAGTGCAGTTCCCATCCTCTGGGAGAAAAAAGGTGCACAGGCAGGGAGGAAACTATGGTGTTGTCCAGTACATCTCACAGGCTCGAGGATCATGACATAGATTGGGGCATACCTGCCCTCCGGTATAGACAATGCCATTCCCTACCAGTCCCATTTTCTACTGGGGTTTGGTGGTTTTGGTTTTTTTTTTTGGAGTATAGGTTAAGTTACATTCTGTGTGCTTGGAACAATATGATAAGCACAAAAAAAAGTTACAAACTTCTTCTAAATGACAAACATTGTTTCCTTTTCACTCATCCTTTCATTAAGCTGACAGTTATGTAAATGACTTATGGCAAGACTTGAATTAGTCTATTTCAGTTCAAATCACACTTAACATTAGCTCTGTAGATGCGCCGACAGATCATGCTTTGTCATCAGAAATAGTGTTGGTTGCAATAACATTTCAGTTTTAGTTTAAATCTAAATTAGTAAAATTCTTCTAACAGTCTCTCCTGAGAAAGACAAATTACCTCTCTTGCATCCAAACTCTCCAACAGCACTGTACTTTTCTGAATATATACACAGGGAGGAGGAAAATACAGTGCAATATATTCTTTCTTTATATTGAATTGCCTGAAGATCACAATACTACCATGCTGCAGTTAATACTCAAAGTAATTTCCTGGAGCTGTAAAACAGAAACAGATGTCGGCAGTTTCCCATTTAATGAGTTAGGGGTTATAGAAAAATGACACCCAACAAAACTCTTAGGTTTCAGATGTCAACTTTGCAATCATTTATTGCTTCATCTGAACAACACTGAACAGTAGTTTGATACTGTAAGAGGAGATTCTGTGCATCTTTTTACCATTCCCTTAGGTTCTTTAGGTCCAGCAGGATTTAAAATTATACGATCAGAGATAGTAAAGATGGAAAAAAAAAGTCTTTTGTGCTTTGTTATTGTTATTTTTGTTAAAAGTCAGCTCTGTTGTATTGACTTATAAACTACAGTTCTTCAGATCCTCTTTAGATCAGTTTGCAATTGGGCTCTAATGATATAGTTATTATCACATTTCATAAGCCTCTTTTTATCACCTACACTTTCTGTAAATGAAGAACACAAGCAGAAGCTTAATTGTAGCTGCTTGCTGAATATTTACCTCTGAGCTCAATGAATCATGATAGTTCACCTCTTCCAAAGTCAATAACTATTTAATATTCTATTAAGCTGATGGGAGTAAAAGAATAGTAAACCATGTTTCTGCTATAGCAAGGTAATTAACTAAAACAGGGAACAATTCCCCTTTCATTTAAAATGGCAATAGAACATCCGTTATTCAAGGAGTGTGATCATTATAAAACTGTGTGGAAATAAGTGAACCCTGTAAACTTGGACTTAATTCAGTTTTCTGAGTGGAAAGTTTGAAAACTGTAAAATTATAACTTTACTACTTTAGCACCATACTATTTCTGAAGAAATTCGTATGTTGAGTCCTCAGCTGATATTAGCTCACCTAATTGGATAAAGTCAGTGAGGAAATAATGTAGAGTTTTCACTCATAGATTAATGGTGAATATGCTGTCCTTTGATATATCCAAATTCTAGATAGGCTAAGCTCATTATATATTAGAGCTTTGGAATCCCTTAATTTATAACAGTTGGATTATTCCCATGGTAGAGTAAGACAGATTTACTCTATCCTCCTTCTGTTTAAAGGGACCTGAGAAGACTGAGGGAAGGAATCAGTTCTTCAAAGAATGTGATTTCAAAGAAAATATCATGTCGCTTATTAAGAAAAGAAATAAAAAATTACCATTTTCACAAAATCTGACTTTGGCTTCCTCCCTCCTTTGTCTCCAGGCACAGCGCTGTGGAAGCAAGGAAGGAGAATAATGACCACCGTTTCTTTTTAATTTCATCTGCATTCTACATCTCCTTTCTCCATGAGAGAGAAGCAAAGGGCCACAGCAGTCAGAACTATACCTAAACCATTTGCTCCTGTAGACTTTAGACAACGGAATTAATTACACACTAACTGATCAGCTGCAGATTTTTACCTACCTGTGACTCTACTCAGGTCTTATGCTTTCCTATTGCTTTTCAACGTGTTGGTCTCCTTCCAAAGTCCACAGATTTTATGAGCATCTTTTTAAACAAAATAATCTATTGGAGGGAAATTCCGGAGCCTCTAAACTGATAAATGGCTGAGTAGAACTTCCACAAAGTGCCATAAGGGTATAAATTAAATCTCACTCAAATTTAGTGAATTCCAGTATAGCAAATAAGCTTTAAAAAAAGAGAAAAAAAAAGAAAAAAAAAAGAGTTTGTAAGTCCCTTGCAACTCAGTAGGGTGCTCGCAAGGATCTGAGCTCAACAGTATGATCAGGAGATCTACCTCTAAGTTATGTCTAAAACAGAGCTCTACTGTCTCCTGCTTCTGACATGGGCAAGGTGGGTGGTTTTGAGTTGCGTTTTACCAATTGAATCATTATGCAGGGCTCTGGATGTGGCTTCAGGACACTAAGCTGATGTTGTCACTGCCCTCTTCCTTAAGTTTATATATCCCAGAGGAATCAGCCTTTGCTAGGGAAGTATGTAGTGGAATGGCTTTTTGAGCTGCTGGTAGTAGGCATCCTTATGAGGTGACAGATCAGTGAAGTTAATCTGCATATAACCATACTGTGCATTTGTACATTGGTATCCAACATACAATATATAACCAATCAGTTCTGCAGCCATTAACAACACCGATAGAAATATATAAAATCAGGATTCAACATCTCTAATATTCACTGATATACAGTTTATATATTTTTCTCTGCCAAAAAAAAAGATTTGAATAAAACACCACTGAAGTTCAGTTCCTTAGTCTCTGCAGACAGTTGTACCTCTTTTTTCTTCTTTTTAACAGATGTGGAACTACACAAACTGACACCACCTTAAAATTTGGCATGCCGCATAGTCCTCAGTAATAAAAAGATGCAGATGATTGTGCTTTTTTTTTTTTTTTTTTAGTAAGTAGTGGAAAACAAAAAATGTGGAATTAATTTTCTAAACTTCGATTTTCATAACGTGGTTGGTGGTCCTTGGCTGGCTGCCACACACCCACCCAGGTGCTTTCTCACTCACCCCCCTCAACAGGACAAGGGGAGAAAATAACATGGAAAAGCTTGTGGGTTGAGAAAAAGACTGGGAGATTCCTTACCAATTACCATAATGGGCAAAACAGACTTAACTTGGGGAAAATTAATTTTAATTTATTGCCCATTAAAACAGAGTTGAATGGTGAGAAAAAAGCAAAAAAAACTAAAACACCTTCTCCCCACCCTCCCCTTCTTCCCGGGCTCACCTTCACTCCTTCATCCCTGACTACTCGACCTCCTCCTCCCCTCCCCTGAGGGGCGCAGGGGGACGGGGAAGGGGCGTCCGCGGCCAGCCCAGGGCGGCTCCCCGCTGCCGCTCCTGCCTCCTCAGGCTGTTCCCTGCTCCAGCCTGGGGCCTTCCTTCCCCGGGGCTGCAGGGAAACCCCTGCCCCACCGGGGGCGGGGGGGGGTCTCTGCCGGGGCCGCAGGGCCATCTCTGCCGGGGAGGGGGGCCTGGAGCACCTCCTGCCCTCCTCCCGCTCTCCCCTCGGGGCTGGCAGGGCTGTTTCTCACCCCGTTTCCCTCAGCCCTTTTGCCCTTTCTTCCCCAGGCTTTCCCCGAGGCTGAGGGGCTCCGCTGTGCCCGGCGGTGGGGCCGCTGGAGCCGGCGGGAACCGGCGGGAACCGGCTGGGGCCGGTCTGGCCCGGGGCAGCCCCCAGTCTCTCCTCACACCGGCCGCTGCCCCTGCAGAGCTGGCCAACAGCACCTGGGCGCCTGCACCGCAATGCACACAGCTATAATTCTTATTATGAAGCAAAAGAATATAAAGGTGTTACACGAGCATATTTGCTTTATAACTCTGTACACAGTAATTTCAATTTTTTTTCACTTTACATTTAGCCCCACCAGCAATAACATTACAGATGCATACAGACAAGCTAGGTGTGAAACATGTAAGTAGTATTTTGGGGAATAAGATGGTTGCACAAGGCTTTAGTTTTACAGTATGATGGGAAGGCAGACCTTAGGTTTTGTTATGCAAGTGCAAGAATTTTTTGTGGATTCAAAAGCTAAATCTAGACTACTGTATGTTGTGCAATGATATGTATATATACTTCTAAAGCAACTTTCAGAGTATATTTCACACTCATAACCATGATGGGGTGGGAAGCATGTTAAGAGGCTAAAGCTGAAGCTGGTTCACAGTGGGAAAATAGACACGATACTTTTTCAGTATAGTCACCTCTTGCATCAGGATAAAAGCAGGTCCAACACCTCTGGTTTATTTTAATAGAGAAGTATCCTGTATGGCCAGTCTTAGGTTACTTCTCCCATACTACTTCTGGAGTCTCTAAAGAAAAGGAAAAGTAAATGTTTTTAGCCAACACATTGAGCAACAGAGTACTCTTGCCAGTGCAGGTGTTACTGAAGTCATCAATAACTAAATGACAATAAAAGCACTGATTCCTAAAACAGGAAAATATAAAAGCTATAAAATTGTTAAAAGTTGGCTGGGTGTCTGCGTGTGTGTGACTTAATGAAATGTTTTAACAGAATTATTATGAATTGACAATTAATAAAAATCACAGGTCAGTAGTATGATATTCCAAAGACTTGCAGAGTGATAAGGGAGAGCTGAGGAGAAACCTGGTGCCTGCTGGGTTCAAGCAGTAAGCACAAGGGGCCGGAGCTGGAGACTGGGAACATGTCAGTAAGGAGACATCTATGCCAAGCAGCCTGGAGGAGACACTCATGGCTCCGACCGGGCTTCCCGGCGGGCAGTCTCTGGGTGCGCTGATGCAGGGGTAGTCGCCGTGCAACCTACAAGCAGGCATTACTAAAATGATTTGAATCCCATTTAAGAGGAAACAGAAGCCACATAAATTGCAATTGTTGCCATTATCTTCGGGTTTAAATCTATTCCCTGTGTGATTCAGCAGACCCAATTAAGCAGATTTAAGGACTTCCCAATTAAATACAGAAGACTTTCCAAGTACCTTTAAGAATCATATTTTTTAGTGTACAACAATTTAATGGCAATCCCACTGGCAATAAAACTGGCAGAGTCAGTAATTAATTTTAACATCTCTGATTACTAAATTAATATTTTCTTATTAAAAATACATAATCTAACAAATTCCCAGTTAGTAATTCCACAGACGACTATAACTTTTACTAATATTCTTCCCTTATCTTATTTACCCATGTATGTTTAAGTTTTGACTGAGCTGCAACTTTGCATATAGGTCCTGATCTCAGCTAAGAAACCATTTTACAGCAATGTAAATTTGTTCAGTTGTTCTTGAACTGTTGGTATTTGTTATCTTACTAATAGACTTCTATTATTCTGTTAGTCTTCCAGCTGCAAACTGTTTGAAATTAAACCAGGTGGAAGCTCCTCTGACTTGCAGCAATACATTTATTCCCAAGGGAAAGCCTAACCCTTTAAAGCCTCAGAAGGAAGAAAGAAAACTATTTTTCTCAGTTTAATTTTCATTGGATAGCCACACAGAACAGCTGGACTGGGTAAGCTTTGAAATGGGAAGGTTACAGTTTTAGCAGTCCAGTGGTATTATATAGCTTCCACCAAAACGAAAGCAGGAACATCTGCTGTCTACCTGTGAGTAATGAATTCTCTCAGTGTGGGAAACAACACACCCTGAACACAGTGAAGATCCTATCTACAAAAAGTGTATTGCCCTCTGAGCTCCTTCTGCATGTTGCAAACAAGCTTCCCTTTTATGCACATACGTACGTAAGCTCCTTGGTTTAGAGCAGCACTGCCAGTATTACAGGCAGTCAGAGTCCTGTACTGTTTCTGCTCTGAGGTTAATTTAGAGCTCACAGGCAGCTGGCTGCGCTATTTATCAGTTCTTCAAGAGTACTCACTGAAGCACCATTCCTGGTCCACCCAGTGGTATAAGGTGCAGTCACCAAGGCACACTAAATCTGTCAACAAATGCTGGCGTTTCTTCCTGGCTGTGCCTCTTTGTTTATCAAATAATCATTTTCAGTAATAAGGGAGCAGAGTGTAAACATGCTCTTCACTAATTTGCTATGTTCAAACATCTGATTCTTTAACATTGTGAACAGGAAGCACTGATGAGCTTTGTGACTGCACAGTTTGGTTCCAATTAAATTTGTAATGAAACAAAAGTCAAGCCCAACTGTGACTTGTGGCAGAGTTTTGATTTCAGCAGTGCCCTCTTACGTCCTCTAATTTGGCCAGGTTTCCCCCACTGAACATAAATATTGATAGTTGATGAGACAGAAAACACTGAGTGGGGAATGCAGTGTGCCAAGCAGTTTGCTTTTCTGAGCTTGATTTTATTTTTTTTATTTTTAGGGCCTGTTGACAGATTGGCAATCAAGCCTATCTTGAATTTTCAAGTTCATTCAAATCTATTTTCAGAATGGATATCCCAGGGTGATTGTAAGGCAAAGGAAGCAAAGTGTGCTTGCACCATCGAGCACAGTGCTTTAAGCTGATAGAAAATGTTTGAAGCTATTTAACTTCTCTGTAGGAGCCCACGGAAGTCTGCTGCTTCCTGCCACTAATAAATGCCGTGGAGGCCAGCTGCTTTCAAAGCTCCCAATAAAACCCACTGGTGGTGTTTTTAAAGGAACACAGCAGAAGGGAGGAAAACTAATTTAAGAAACATTCGCAGCAGTGAAATAGTGCTCAAAGCTATGGTATTAATGACAGTAGTCAGTAGCAGCAGCTGACTGTCTGGATTTAAATGGCAATCTGCTTGGCAGTAGCAGTTTAAAACCAATGCAGATATTGGACTGCACCATCCCTTCTGTACACATACCCAACAGATTGGGTGATCCGACCCTTGGATACTGAACTCTGTAACCAATCAAGTTAGATAAAGGAAAAATAAATTGCTTTGGATCTGAGGCTTGCTTTATTTAGCATTCATTCAGTGACAGTTTTGCTACCAGAAAAGGGGGAAAAAAAAGGCGGGGGGGGGGGGAATAACCCCCCCAAGCTTTATAGTAATGAAGAGCTGCCAAAAAAGTTTCAATAGTAGGGGACAGAGTCCCCAGCTGGAATAAACTGGCTCAGCTCCAGTGACTACAGCAGGATTGCACCACAGCCGTTGAGCTGTGGATGAGGCTGCACATGCCTGACATCAGGCTCCTAAATTCATACTAAAAAAGTAACAGCAAGATTATCAGAAGTACAGCATCTGCCTTTGGATCAAAAGTTCTGACTGTTTTTTTCTCAAGTTTTGATGAGAATAAAAGGCCACTTACTCTTGATCCTTAAATATAGACTTAGAGGAGGCTAACTTTAAGCATATAATTTGGAAAAAGTCTTGCTTGGAGTCCACAATTCAACATCTGAATAAATTCCATGGAGTTCAAAAGATGATAGACCTTAAAGCTATCCAGCAATCCTGGGAAGTTATTTTACTTATTTTAGAGAGGCACTTTGAATGCATCCTACTACATACCACGAACGGAACCCCAGTAACTGAAGAACCAGATTTCAGAGGAGGAAGGAGATAAAATCTCTGTCTAGAAAAGCTGCATTACTTTTTCATAGTAACTTCTCCTCATGCTCCACCAATAAGAAACAAACAGTCTGACCCTCATGATTTTGTTAAAGTGGCAGATGTAAATGATGGAATATGGTAGTCGTCAGAAAGGATTTATTACTATGCTTTTCCTATTGCTTTTGACTTGTGCCAGTGCACCTGTATACGCCTGTATGATATGCTACAACAGGAAAATATTTTAGGTTACTAATTTCTGCAAATGTAGGTATGATTCCCAAAAGTATGTTTTCTTGGTGTTTTTAAGCTATCTTATTTGAAACCCCCAATTAATGCCTTTGGAGACTACTCCAAAAATCCTACTGCTGTGACAATTCTTCTCACAGCACTCTTACATTTCCTCATTATTTGATTTAATTTTACTATGCCTACCTCTTTCTCCAAGTCTTACACTAAATAATTTTCCTTATTCCTTGGAGTTAACACTTTGTTGAAGACAATATGTCACGTTTTCTTTCAGCCGTTACTTACACACACTATCCTCTTGCAAAATGTTCCCTCACAAGTCACTCCCCAAACTCTCTAACAGTATTTTGAGTTTTTTGCTAGCTTGAATCTTTCAACAGATTTAGGAAAACATGGTGTCTGTTGTATTATTGTGGAGGCAACTGTATTATTTCTCATTTAACTGTATCAGTTTGTACAAGGCCTAGGTGCTCTTTTACACACAGCTGCTTTCAGAAAGATCAAATATAGACAAAGGCATTGAGCAATATATATAAGGGTGATAGAATTAAGACAATGGAAGGAGTTTTACAATTCCTATAAAATATGTGATACTTACGGATACTTGCTTTTAAGTTACCTTATTTGCTTTGCTGTACCATACAGTAAAATCATGTTTTGACTTTTACATATACTGCTTCAACTGGGACTTTTTGGGCATTAGCATTTTCCAAGGGCTAGCTGTATCTAAATTTATTTCAGGTCTCCTATATAGAAGGTTGGTGATGCTTTAAAGCAGGTACTTGAAAAAAACAAGGGAAAGATAACTGACTTTACCTCTCCATGTAATTAAATGGTCAGCCAAATTTCAGTTCAGGTTGTTCATAGGAACATCTCTCTATTCCTCAACTTGTGGTGCCAATCGCTGTCATTCCAACCACCATGATACCATGAATTACCTGTGGCATAATTCATACTTTTTTTAACCACAGAGAGCTATGTCATCCTCAACCAATTCTATTTTAATTTCTATTTGTCTGGTCTTTCTGTTTGCATTTTTTTTTTTCATCAAAGCCAATATATGGGACAGCTCTGTTTTAGTATTATGAAACTTACTTTTATGCCATGTATTTTCTTATCAAAATGCTTAAGAAAAATGTTAAATAAAACAGAACCTAACCCTGATTCCTCTGGAAGCATGATGCTTTTGCTTGCTCAGCAGTACCTTTTAGCTTTCCTTCCACAGGCTAGTATTCTTAGGCACAACAGTACATGAATTTTTCGAGTAACACTTCAGTTATTACCCTGTGGCAACTTCAGATGGAAGCTGGGGTCATCATCCCAAACAGAAAAATACTTCATTTTGTTTATGCAGTTATACTCCCAGGCACTGGCGTAATAACCATTGTTACTGTGGCTGTCTCCCTTCTATAGAGGAAAAGAGGTTTTAAGAATTATTCTCAGCGGGTTTTTAGAGAACTTCGAGCCTCATGAACCCACATAAAGTGACTGCTTACTGCAATTCCTCCTACTGCCCATTTTTATTGGTCTCGTTCACTACATTTTAAGGCACAGTCCTAAAATCTATTACCTTCGTATTGCTGTAAACATATACTTTAATATGCTAAGTAGTACAAATCAAAAATCTTTGCAGTTATCTCTTCAAGATATGCATATTATCCTTTTATCTCCAATGAATTTCTGTAACTCTAAGCAGTTCTAAGATCAGGTTTTGACTGGAGTCTTTTTTTCACTGGGTCATTATGGCATCTTTAAGTTATTTAAGAATCCATTTGTTCTTCATGGTTTTTAATTGCCATTAATAAACTACTCTGTAAAAAAAAGCCTTCATACCTGAATCCAAATCACTATATATGTGCTTGCCTGGCACTGTGAAAAGACTAGAAAAACAAAGAATAGAAGTGATATATGCTATGGATTTCCAGCCATCAAAAGGAAGGAAAAGGGGAGACAGACTGTTCTTTCGGCAGCCAGAAAGCATGTTCTACAATATGTTTTCCTTTAGCAGTAAGAGAAAAAGGAAATCCCTCTTTAGCAAAGAAGTGGGAAGAGATAGTACAGACATCATGTCATGGTACGCTTTATTACATAAATATACTATGCCTTCAGGTAAAGCCACAATAGAAATCCCTGCTTAGGCAGACATGAAATTTAAGTCATTGAGAAGAAGTCAGGCCATTAACTCAGTCATCAGACTCTACAGAGACATAATACAGTTGAGGATTGTGCACACATTTTAGGTTGCATAGCACTGGCAGAAGCCAGCATCTTCCCTTCCTAATGATATTACTGTCTCACAGGGCTAGAGAGTCAGATTATTTCATGATTATTCTCTTTCTGGTCCCAAGAATCCTCTGTTCTTTTTTGCATACTGACAGTCTTCAGAAGGAGGGATGAAAGGATCAAAGAAAACATTAGGCTGGAAGGGAATCTGGAAATCATGTAGACCAACCTCCTCGTTTAAAATGTAACTGCTGGGTCTAAATAACATAATCTGAGGAAGCCAACACAATCTGTTCCACTGGAGCCTGTGCAGCCAGCATACCTTTACAGAAGGGTAGGGGAACAGAGCAACCTGTGTACTCCAACTTCTACAGGCAAACACAAGTACCATTTTGAGAGTATTCTGCACAGAAAGAGTCTGGCAAGTGACTGGGTGGCAAGATGAGTCAGGTGTCTTCTTGCAGGATCATCTTAAACCACACAGGCAATCTTCCAAATTAAGGTTCACACCTAGGACATTTGATCTGCTCATGGATAGGTTGCTAAACCTCTATGATCTTCAGCCTGACATATCAAGGCAAAATAAATTATTTTCCTTTATTTTAATATACCTGGCTGAAAACTCTGCTGCTTCCGTAACTGATCCAGTACTACAGGAGCTACGTCTGCCTTAATGGCAGGGACATGCATCATAGAAGCAGAATGAATTGTACCAACTCTAAAGCTGCAGCCACCTGACTGATTTTAGTCCACCATGGCAACTCTGTTACAGGCATTACTGTTATCCCAAGCCTCTTTATACACAGAAATAAAAAAAAAAAAAAAAAGCCAGTGAAAATGTGGAGTTTAAGTTCCTTTTCTCTTTACATTCATACTGCTCTTCTTTTACACTGAAGTTTTCAGGGAAGTCTAAGGAAAGTTTCTGAGAACTTTTGCCTGCCTTGCTGCCATGTATAGAAAGGGGTCAATGCGATCCAAGATTGTGTCCTCTCTTGGTAACTTCAGCAACAGCTGTTGAAAACTAAAAACACATCAGCTTCAGTGACTAGAACATGAGACTGAAAAATAATTTGTGCTTGGCTCTAATCAAGGCTGATTGCAGTCTTGGTGACCTTGGACAAGTTACTCAAGCTCTTTGTTCACCTTCCTGCTCAGCTGTAAAATTAAGTCAAAGCAGGACTTCACTGGAAAACAGATGTTGCCTCAGACTTGAATTTTTCTGGTAAATAAATTATAGAAAAAAATATAATAATGAATTAATAACTAGCAGTCAGCACATAGTAATTATGTGGCCATATCCATTATGACTGTACCTAAACAAAATCAATTTTCATTAGGGGATATTAATGTTATCAAGCATTGCTAGAAAGGCTTTGGCAGTTACCAAAAAAGCTTTTTTGTTTTTTCCTCCAATGAAGCACAGCTATTCTTTCATTCCTTAGGATTGTGTACTTTTATAAGCCAATCAAATCTTCATATAAAATGGATGTGTACTGAAATTTAAGCCCAATTTGAAAATGCATTTTGGTACTGTTTCATATCTTTATGCATGAGAAAGTTTTATCTTCATAAAAGGGAAAGTTTTACGAGCAATGAACAGAGTCAGATTCTGTTGCAGTTTAAACTGGTGTAAATATAGCTATTCTATATTTGATACTTAATTCTCATTGATTGCAGTGTGAAATAGATGCAATAGGCACAACATTGCATTTCTAGCACCACCAATGTCCATTTTTATTTATTTGATTTTTAAACAAAGTTGAAGTTCTGGTGCTTGTCTTTCACCTAGATTCCAAGGTCACCAGGACAACTAGGTCCTAGATCACCAAGACAACTGAAGCTTGCTGTAGCATCAGGATAACTTCATTTAAACACTAGTATCTTTTAGGATATTAATTATATGCAGTGATTTTTTTTCTATTTTGAAATGGAGAAGAATGTGAGGTGAGGTTCTCTTTTGGGAATGCTTCAGCGTCAATGTACATGATTTTCATGAAGATTCTCAAACAAGCATGATTGATGGAAATGCATTTTTCCATGTCCCCAAGTACAACAATAGATCAAACAAGAAAGCTTTTCCTAATTCTGACGTGCCTCTCCTTTTTTTATCGAGGCAGTGCAAAAAGGACTAAAAAATTGCAAAGAGCTTTGGCATCCATTCATATTATTTTTTAAGGGAATCTATACTGTCATGTATTGAATTTGTATTGTCATGTATTTTGGAATTTGGCAATCTGTGGCAAAAAGGTACAGGAAGATTATCAGACTTGCTGTGATTGGTATTTTAGAAATCCAAAGAACAAGGAAATGAATTATCACCAGCAATTAAACTTAGAAAAAACTGATGTACTATTAGATTACACTTTTTGTTCTCGCATAGATGGGTCCAAAGTTAAAGTTCATCATGCTAGTTAAAGTATTTCAGAAACAGTCAAGACCTCTGATACACCAGTCTGCTGGCAGAAGTTAAAGGAATCAGTTTTCAGTCTGGATTTCAAGACAGTTACATAGAGATTCTCTGTTCTATTTACACTGCAGAATGCAAACAATATCATGTTTAAAAGCCATTAAACTGTATTAAGTTTCATTGTACACGCTCTACTCTTTAGTTTCCCTACTGTCATTTTTTTTCCCTAACAGGTTTTCTTCCTAAGACCATGGATTGATTCTCTGTAGCTGCAGTTCAATTGCTGTAGCTATAAAGCAGGATGGAGAGCATATGATTACTAAGCTGCTAGACAAAAACATGGCATTGCAGAGCTCAAATTGTAGGATTAGCTCTTGTTAATACTGCTTATTTATTTAATTGTATTCTACAATAGGATTGGAAAAAATGCAACAAGTCATCTACTTCATCAAATCTAAACCCAGCACTAATTGAAAAGAAACAGAAGAGACTACATATTTGAAATGTGCACCATCGGCCTGTTATTCAATCAATTTGATATTGAATTGGATATGGTAGATGTAGAAGGTTGCATTTGTCTACAATTTGTCAGCCATCTTACACCTTGCAATTGTTTCATCTTCCATGGAATCTAGGTGAAAGACAAGCACCAGAACTTCAACTTTGTTTAAAAATCAAATAAATAAAAATGGACATTGGTGGTGCTAGAAATGCAATGTTGTGCCTATTGCATCTATTTCACACTGCAATCAATGAGAATTAAGTATCAAAATGATTAATATATAGTTATATAAGCCATATTTATATGGTACTGACAGATGAACAAATCTTAGTGCTAGGGCCTTTTTTACTCATTTCGCTTCAGAAGACAAATTTGGAGGACTGTATATCTGGACCTCTACTGGATTCTTCAGTGGCTATATTTACTGATAACATCTCAAGCACTTTAGAAATGACCAATTAATGGGATTAATTTCCTTCCCTTCCTCTTCAAATTCTCTGGTCTCTCCTTGCTTTGAGATGCTCAGTCAGCTCTGATATCAAATACTTTGGGACTAGGTTGTTGCTGAACATGTCAGTAGGGGGTCTGCTTTTCACATAGAAACTTCACTGACCTTCAGGCAGTGGTGATCTCCAAAATGTTGATGGCAATCATTCTTCTTATTTCTGCAGAAATATCTGTAGAAACCTTTCTGTGTTTAGAATTGAGAACCTTAGGCAAGGTGCCAGAAGGAAATACAGAACTGTCTCCATGTTTAAAACACATTCATTGCCAAAGAAGCCCTCACAAAACCACATTCTTTTAATGGCATATTGTGTTGTAAGTTTAACTGTCCTATATGTTTTCATTTTTCAGCATTTATTACGTCAAAAGTACAGATGTGACCTCTCAAAAAATGCATTCATCCAAAGTATGTAAGTCAAACAAACAAACAAACAAAATCTTTCTTAATACAAATTAAAAACTATTGATCAGTGTCGTGGTTTAACCCCACCCAGCAAGTAAGCACCTTGCAGCCGCTCACTCACTCTCCCCACACCCAGTTCGATGGGGGAGAGAATCGGAAGGAAAAAGGTAAAACTCATGAGTTGAGAGAACAGCTTAGTAGAACAGAAAAGAAGCAGCTAATAATGATAGTAATAACAATAATAAAATGGCAATACTAATAAAAGGATTGGAATATACAAAACAAGTGACACACAATGCAATTGCTCACCACTCGCCAATCGATGCCCAGTCATTTCCTGAGCAGCGATCCTCTCCAGGCCAACTTCCCCCAGTTTATACACTGATTTATACACTGGGCATGATGTTACATGGTATGGAATACCCCGTTGGCCAGTTTGGGTCAGCTGCCCTGGCTGTGTCCCCTCCCAACTTCTCGTGCCCCTCCAGCCTTCTCGCTGCCTGGGCATCCGAAGCTGAAAAATCCTTGACTTAGTCTTAACACTACTTAGCAACAACTGAAAACATCAGTGTGTTATCAACATTCTTCTCACACTAAATCCAAGACATAACACTATACCAGCTACTAGAAAGAAAATTAACTCTATCCCAGCTGAAACCAGGACAATGAGAATGCAGCTTTATGTGATGTAGTAGAGAGGAAAAATTGCAAACATGAGCATAGGTATGCATGGGTATGTACGCACAGGTCACTCAAAGAAGCAGATGAAACAATATTAAAAAACACCCAAATTAATTAATAAAATTTGGGCATTATCTTTTGAAATAAATGAGAATAGTTCCACTCAAAAACATGTACTTTCCTATCTTTACATAAAAATCAAATAGTTGTAATTTGCATCACCAGGAAGAATCACCCAACTGGGCTGCTATAATTCCTAAGGGTGGATAGTTTAAAACAGCATCAAATATTTCAGGTTGGAGGGAGATTATGACAATCCAAGTGCTAACTCAGAATAATGAAACTGAATTTGTGTGAGCTCATAAGAAGTCCAAAAACTCCAGTAGTCTTTGAGTAACAACTCTGAGGAAGAAAACCCAACAAAACAAACTGATAACACAAAAGCAACACAGAAAAGGTGCAAGTCTTCAGTAAGTCAGACTTTTGCTAAGAACAACTGAATGGTAAGTGACTACATTTAGCTGGAACGACGAGCAGCCTCACGGGATCTAATCTGCAGCTGATGGTAAGCCAAAGTGCTGTGCAGACGGAATGTGAGTGACACTGGCAGATAGCTGCCTCTGGAAGTGGTGCATTATAAAGAGGAATATGAACAGCATAATGGACTTGGGCCAAAAGTCTACTATCCAAGAGTCAGCTAGTGACAGTGCAGGAAAGTAGGGAAATGGAAGCAGCTCAAACTATCCAGATTAAATAACACAGGGAGGGCTTGCTGGGTATAAATATCAAGATTAATACACAATTTACTATATTATTTGAGACACTCTACTAATCCCTTTATTAGAATAGGATTTTTAGACAAGAGATAATTTTCTTCTTTTAAAAATCTACCTTCCATCTTCAGATATACAAGAAGCATTTTTACAGGCACTTGGCATGCAGAAATTCCCAGGATTCAATGCATGTTTAGCATTCAATTCATTACACCAATGCCTCTAAATTTGGTACACAGGATAATACTCATTTCTTAAATGAGTCATGCTCCAGTGAAATTGAAAAGAGCTACATGCATGCATTTGCATCCACAATGTAATGGATAATTTGAAGATGCAAGAATAGCTTTGCTATGTTCAGTATCACACAAAACTTTAGTTATTTTCCTTTTGCTATACTTTATGGCCAGCTACCATATTTTTCAGCAAGAAAATATGGAAGAAATCTATACCATCATATATATAGATATTTATATGTAAACTTCTAGCAAGAGCTGTTTTGCAGAAATATAAGTCAGGGTCAAATTTAAGGAGTCACTAATAAAACACAGATTAAATCCTCCACATCATGGCAAAATTAATCTGAACTTTCTTGTGTTCATAGAACTTATTCTCCCTACTCACAAACAAATTTTAGTAAAGGAAGAAAACATAAACAAGAAAGGGGATTAGGAGGCTAAGATTCAATTCCTAAATCACAGCTATTTTTTGGATTTTTATTCTGATGAGAAAACTGCTGGTGCAGCTGGCTTTCCTGCTTTTTTGCAGTCTCTTTTGCACTTACTCTTTGGGTTATTCAAGATGTATTGGATAGGAAGGCACATATCAAGTTGTACCTGATTATGGTTTATGCCACATTTAAAATATTTCAATTTTTTATTCCTGCTTTATTTCAGTAGCTGGTCCCACAACACTCCCACAGTAATCCCACTCTCTAACTGCCCTACCTGTTCTCTGCCCCTCCTTGCTCTCTTAGTTTCTATTTACTAATTAATTCAGTGTTTTTAATCGTTCCTACTATTCCAGTTGTTTACAAAATATAGGTAGCAATGAGGACTTCCATATCCCTTTTATATACAGAAGTCTGTTAAACACATTCTACCACCTCTCAGAGTACAGAAAACCTTTTAACAACTGTTTCTTCTTTAATTCGTGCACATTATTAAAGAAAGACCCTCAACACTCATTTTCTTTTTGTCCTGCTTTCAGCTGGGATAGAGTTAATTGTCTTCCTAGTAGCTGGTACGGTGCTATGTTTTGAGTTCAGTATGCAAAGAATGTTGATAACACTGATGTTTTCAGTTGTTGCTCAGTAGCGTTTAGTCTGAAGTCAAGGATTTTTCAGCTTCTCAAGCCCAGCCAGCAAGAAAGCTGGAGGGGCACAAGAAGTTGGCACAGGACAGCCAGGACAGCTGACCCAAACTGGCCAACGGGGTATTCCAGACCATGGGACGTCATGTCCAGTATAGGAACTGGGAGGAGTTGGGGTGGGGAATCGCCGCTGGGGGACTGAGTGTTGATTGGTGGGTGGTGAGCAATTGCCCTGCGCATCATTTGTACATTCCAATCCTTTTATTATTACTGTTGTCATTTTATTAGTGTTATCATTATCGTTATTAGTTTCTTCTTTTCTGTTCTGTTAAACCGTTCTTATCTCAACCTGCAGGTTTTACTTCTTTTCCCGATTTTCTCCCCCATCCCACTGGGGGGGGGGAAGTGAGTGAGCGGCTGCATGGTGCTTAGTTGCTGGCTGGGGTTAAACCACAACACTTTTTGATTAACTTTTTGCACCTTGGGGTTGGAAATGAGTGTCCTAGGTAAGAGTGACTGGCCAGCCACAAAACTCTTAGACATAATTACCCACATACTGTTAAAACTTCACGTTTTTCTCTGCATCAGGATGTGTCCTCCACCCTGTCACTGCCCCCCGTTTTCTTTTTGCAAACCAAAATTTCTTTCAAAACAATGAAACAACCTATCCCACAACCAACCCCAAATACGCACATTTCTGACGTGCCAGTTGGTTCCTCTTCCATCCCTCTCCTCCATCAGATACTGCCACTCACAGTGTCCTCACGCTGCCTGGCATCCTAAAGACCAGGGAGACATTTTTCATACAGTTCACACCGCTGCCACCAGGCCTGTGTATAGAATAATGAAATCCAACAGCAAGGTATGTAATAGTGAAATTCATGAAATTCAGGGGACAGAAGTTAAAATTTGACAGCAGCCAATAGGTTTTTCTTAGCACCTAAAGCTTTATGATGCATGTATTCTAAACAATGAATTACATGCAATTAAAAATAACACACAGACATTTCAATGATGAACTACTTTATGTTAAACACACCTTTTGGACAGAGTTAGTTACTAGTTCTGAAATGCACATTGTTACAGAAATACCTCCAAACTCCAGTGTAAGTGCAAAGTCTACTGCTACCTGGACAAACAGAAATCTTACAGTAGACCTAAAGACTCATATATAGGGTTTTTTTTCTTCTTTTCCCTAAAGACAGGGAAGTGTCTACCTGTTGAAAATTGCTCCTTGGAAATGGCAAACTCTGTTATCTGGTGGTTTAAAATTATTGGAAAAAGGGTCTTTACAGTTTTTTGTTTCAATATATTCTAGTTGTATTATATTAATTCAAAAGACAAACAGACTTTTCTCTATGAGAGAGGAGACTTAAAAAATGGATTAGAGTTGTTAGAAAAGAATTTCTAGTTAGAAATTGTTTTGGAAATAATTCCATTATCTCTTTAATGGCAGTCATATATATTAGAACTTCTGACTTGGTGGAGTATGGCAGTGAAACATTTTGTGATCTTTTATCATTTTGTACTCTACTTTTGTCCCTACAGCTACTCCCAATACACCATAGCACAAAATTGGTATATTATGTTTGTTTGTACCTATAATAAATAGAATCACTGAAATATTTCATCTCTAGCAAAAGAAGGGCCTCTGAAACTCAAGGTCATTTCTTGTTGGACTTGTAATGAAGAATGTCAGCTTTTGTAATTCATCAATCTGCTACAGACAATCAAATTGCTTTAAGATCAAATGCTTGAAATGAGTATCTGAAAGCATGAGATAATATTCAAGAAGAAATAATCACTGTTATCATCTCACTTTCTGCTTGGAGGGTTTATTTTTGTTGGGTTTCTTTTTTCTTGTATCACCACAGCTCTAAATAAACATAAGTGACAGAAAGAAAGCAGAGAGACTGAGGGGAAAAAATGGCAAAATGCACTAATTGGGGCAATATTTTGTGTGCTAGCACGTAGCTAAAATTCATTTAACATCAATTAAATGTTCCTGTTGTATACTTTATTTTCACTTGTTTCCTGCTGCTAATACTTACAGGCCTGACTTGGAGATAGGTACTGAACTGCCCTTGATTGTACTAGGTATTCAGCTGACTAAAAATGGGATGTTTGATATGGAGGACCAGTTGTACTAATGAGGAAAATTTTATTCTGTCCTGATCTCTTAATTTTAAATTATCATTAACATCATCACGAATAATCTAGATTACAAATACTCCTGCTCACCATGGGTTGAAGAAAGAAGAAGAGTTTCTTATGCATGGAGAATTCAGTCAGCTTAATTAAAAAAAATAAACAACAAACAAACAAAATCAGACAGCGGCAACAACCAAATCCAGTTTCCCAGTTTCCTAGATCCTGTTTGCAAGACACTTCATATCAACTGAATTTTTGTCATCTTACTCTTCCTACTACATACTGTTTGTGACTTGGGACACGACAACTTGAGGAGTACAGGTAAAACACGTTTATAAGGCAACATTAACTTAGCACCACTGGCAGAAGGAACTAGAGACAAAAGACAGGAATTGTGCCTTCAGGTTGTTTGGGGCACACCAGCTTCAACAGGTACTTCCCAAAAGAGACATTACTTCAGATAATCCTTTACTTAGAGTGTGGACAAAAGTTTAAACCTAGCCATGAAAAGAAAATGGAGATAAACCTGGCTTTCAAGGGGAGCAGAATTTGGATTCACATTTGGTTTAGGATAGTGCCATATAGCTATCAGAATATTTTCTTATACGGTGAACTTTCATAACAGAAATAAATGCAAAAACATAAAGATGCATGTTTATGACACATAAATAAGATGGGAATAATATTTCAAGTAAAAAAAATAGAATAAGCTGTACATGAAAACTGTGTGAAGTATGGTTTTACTTAAAAATAGTGCAATTCAATAAAATAAGTGCAAAACATACCCTTCTGTAAAACAGCAGTTTCACTGAGCTGCATAAAACTAACTGTACGGAACTCCTCTATTAATGGAGGAGGGGGAGTTACTTGCTCTTAACAATGTAACTAAACTTCCTTGTATAATAATTACATTACTCCACTCCAGCTTTTTGATTTATAAATTAATAAAGGTATGTTCAATGTTAATTTCTATTGTTGTTTCTTCTACTGCTAGAGTACTACAGATATATTACATTCATTACAGTTAAATAATTTTTTTTTAACTTACTGTGAGTCTCCAGTATTTCATAAACAAAGAGATTTTTGAAGGACTTTTCCATCACCCCTTTCTTTGGCATTTCTCCTTTTGTCTAAGATTTATTTTTCTCCTCTTCTCTTTTCCTTAAACGACAAATTGAAAGTGTTCTCAAGTTATAAGTGGTGCATAATATAAAATGTGAGTTTACAATTGTAGAGATAATGCAAAAACAAAAACAATGTACAAAGGAAAGCTATTATTTTGTAACTCATAATGGAGCATGTTTTATTGCTTATATCACTACTAATGTTATAAATAAATATGTCATATTTTTAAAATGTGTAGTCCCATTTTCAAGATGAATGCAATTGCAAAAGAACTAATATCACCTATAAAACTTAAGTGTTTTGTCTAAGCTATTCATCTAAGCTCCCCCTATAAACAATAAAGAAAAACAGGCATTTACAGAGTATGTATCTACCTATTTCTACTGATTACTGAGTAAATCTAGATGTCAAAGGTAGAGTAAAATAATCTCAGCTTGGAAGTCTAAAAATCCCTGAAAAAAGACTTCTTTTTTTCAATTAAAGAGCTTGACATGTTATTAAAATATGCTAAATATACTCATACCTTATACCTGTAGGGCAGCTCAAATAACCAAAGGATATCAGAAATGTTTTTCTGTATAAATACACACACACATACACACACACACACACACACAAAAGACAAATATATATATACACATACATACAGGATGCCTACTTATTGCACTTCAGGCGTTGAAGATGTGTTTAAGGAAGTTCACCAAGGTTTATTTTTAATGTACTGAATAAGTCTGTATAATTATAAAAAATGTGGGGGTTTTTTATCTTTAATGATCCTTGAAAGAAACCCTAGGTTTAAGTTAGACTGGGGAGAAAAAGACCTGATCAGGTTTTTGTCCTTGAGCTGGTTTGGGGAAGAAAAAAAAAAAAAAAAAAAAAAAAAAAAAAAAAAAAAAAGGTTAGTAAAATTATACCTCTGAAAATTCTTCCAGTTCTTAAATTTAAGCATCAATAAAATGCCTACCTACATGCTTGATATTTGCCAGAAGAAAAAAATAAAAGCCTTGAGACAAGAAAATTAGACACTTGCTTTCTCTCTCTTCTTTCAGAGAAGAAGAATCTGAGCAATAATTCATAAATCCTCCTCTTAACTCCAGTTCTCCAGTTGTATTGATCTTCCTTGCCCTTAGGTCTTTCCTAGTGAGCAAGCAACAGACACTTGACTTCCTGTCTCTTCTCTTTCCTACTATGAGCTTGTTCTGAATCCCTGATGGACTCAGACCTCCTATTGACTTCAGACAGGAAATCTTATAAATGACTGCATGGTTGTCCCCTAAAAGAGCTTCTGCTGGTTGACTCTCTGCCACACCAATAACCTGTCTAATTACATGCTTAGCCTCTCCTTCTACTGTCTGACAAGTGCATTGTCTACAAAAGTAAAAATGAAATTGTCCGTAATCATTCTTTTGAATGGAGTATACCCCTCTATCATAGCTTACCCTTCAAAAAACATTTTTATAGTGGAATCCCAAGTCTTTTGCAAAATGTAAATTCTTTTGCACGTGTAGAGCAGTCCTCTTAGTGCCTCTTGATCCGTACATTGCTTAATGCAGAAGACAAACCTGGGTATGCCTGTTCCCATTATGTAGAAATTTTCTTTAAGAGAAATTGAGAGTTAACAGTTATGGTTTCATATATGAGTACTTAAAAGGTTATGTGTTAGAAATCCCAGCATATGCCACTTAGAAATAAATATACAACATTAACCTCAGTCTCAAATCAGGCTACACAAATGGGGCAGCCAAGAGATCCATCTAGTCTAGTAAACTGGCTCTGACGCTGACCAATGGTAGTTGATTATCAAAAAGCTATGAAAAATCAGGGCATGCATAGATGCAACTTAGTATCTTCCATTTGCTAATTCTGCACATATTTTGTTCAGTTACACTGGACTAGCATCCTTTTTATTCCTGCCTCCAGTCCTGAAATTCTAAGCCATCTACTTCTTCATGTGTAATTCTCTGCTAAAGACTCTGCCTTATTGTTGCTAATTAGTAACAACATATGAGTTTACAGTCCTGCTTCCAGGCTTGCCAATACATCCAGTTTCCTCCTTGAGTTTCAGATTATGGACCTTTCCACGGAGTGACTGTTTCCTTTTTCGGACTTTACCAATTATATGATTGGTGCTTACTGCAGGAGTAACTGATAAACAAATCATGATGAGATTTTTGATGAGAAAACTCTTTCCTGTATCGTCCTTCCAGGTTTGTTTTTAAGTTATTGATCCAGACCCTCTTGTAAAACAGCTAACTTGTGCTATACCATTAACACAATCACTTTGCAAAAGGCTGGTCCCTACCATAGGTCATGAAAAAGTGTCTTACAGTATCAGCTCCCTAATCAAACAGGGGTACTAGCAGACAGCAAAACCAAACCAGATGAAATCAGGTGTGCTTAAAACACTCCCTTTCACTCTATTTTATCTAGAAGACTTTTGAAGTAACAAGAGGAATTGCAACATGATGTAAAATTGAAGAAACAGTTACAGGCAGTTGAACAAGCACATAAAAAAGTTGAGATACAGGAATATTTTTTCAGGAAAAATTACTTTGCAATTTCCTTTTTTCGTTCTTTTCAGAAGAAGTTTTACAACCATTCTTAAGTAGTAGAAATGACAGCCAGAGCATATAAACTAATACATGGAATGGAATGGAGAAAACCATTTAGGTGCTTCTGTCACACTCCATTTTAGGTCAAAGATTTCTTGAAAGTAATGTCTTTTACTTAGACAAATAGATTATTTCCCAATATAGAATAGGGATTATTGAATTGAGGCTTCCCTTAGAAGTCCCTGATCACACTTAAATTCATTCATGTGATGAGGTCATAGATGGCTGCAGGCCATCTTTGCACTGTCATCTTTACTTCTTTTCTTCCTTCAAATTCACAATCATTTCTAAATCCTTCATGAGGCAAGAGGGAAATTAAACAAGTCACAGAACAGTGTTTCTGGGAAGTTTTGATAGACTCTCTGTGGAAAGACTTGTACAGTTAGTCCAGCAATTTTGGGCATCTTTTTTTAGGAAGTGTTGAGATCAGGTTACCTAGTAGGTAATTGAAACTTCCTTCGATGTGGGTTGAAGATTTCAATTTGAGGTTCAGGGAAGTGGGGTTGAATGCTGAAAATAATTTAAATAAATTAGATTAGTGAAACACAAATTAGAAGGCTGAACACTGCAGGTAAAGGGATAAATTTTAAAAAAACACAGTATTAACTTTCCTCTGATATATAAAATTAGGATTTTCAATGCAAAGACATGATCTAAAAAAAATATTTCTCTCGTTTTTCCTTATCTCTTCAGATGCAAAAATTATTTTTAGATAATTTTCAACATTTCTTGTATCTATTAATTCAGTGAAAATAAATTAGACTATTTAGAAAAACCCACATAAATACACACCTGTAAGAAATCAAAGTGTAAATCAGACAATGGGTAGAAGAACGTTTGCGTGTAGGTTTACAGTAGGTTCTCCATCAAAAAAGAATCAAAAAGAATGGGGAAATGTTTACATTACTTACAAAACTGTCAGTTGAGCAAATTATATTCCAAAATGATACCAAAACTTTAAAATAAATTCTCTTAATATTTATGTTTCAGATAAAGACCACGCATGAATCAAGACTTGACGAAGGTGAGCCCTTGCCTCAGGGAAAATAAACACTTGAGTGTATCACACTGTGATTTACTGTTAGGCAAAACAAACCTGCCATGTGCTTACTCACTCCTGACTCCACCTGTGCCAAAGTCCTGAAAAAACAAGACTTGACTTGCTGCCAGCAGCAGCTTTTACTATTTGAACTCCTTGTTACACGTCTATTCTGATTTCTTTGCTTTCACCAGCTTGTGGGAAGAATATGTAGCTCATGCTACTGCTTAAACCCTGGCAAAATTAAAGCCTCTGTTCTTTAGGACCTCAATCACCAGAGTAAAGCTAATAGCTGTGGTTCAAAATCTAGTCTAATGACTGTGAGTCAAATTAAAATATGGAAGCTTATTAGTGTCTAAATTGTTTGTTGCCTCATCACTGGCATGGACTACTTCCCTCCTCCACCACCCCCCCCCCCCCGCTCCCAACCTGTGCCATTAAAGCAATGGCCACAGAAAATTTGGTAAGAAAGATTCCATTTACCTTCTATTTCATAGATCTTTTGAAATATATCAACAGGGAGATAAATATTTCCCTTTATTTTCTGGACTTTTCCTCTCAAGATATTATGCATTTAGGGCTTCAATTTTATTCCCTCCACATATATATTCATGCATAGACAATTTACACTTTCACTGTCACATCACACGATCATACAGCAAACAGCAATGGATACAGCCCCTACCTGAATGGGAGAAGGTATGTTGCCATGACCATGCCACACGATGCAGGATTACAGACTGGTCCAGAAAGGTGAAAATTAAAAATTCTTTCCAGTAGTTTTGGTAAGTCCATCCCCAATGTAACTTTGAAAACATAAAAATAAGGTACCTAAGTTTGTGGAAAATACTGAAGTGCAAGGATTTAACAGATTTGCTCTTGACACCATCTCTGCATTACTCTAGTTTTAGGCTAAGATTAACACAGTGGTGTTTCAAGCTTTTTCCTTCAACAGCCCGTGAACAGAGACCAAAATGTTGCTGTAGTATAAGGGAACAAACAGATGCCAGCAGTTAACTACTTACTTCTTTTTAACTTTTTCACTATTTCCACTTTACTAGAATCTCTTTGACCTTGCCTGACTGTTCTCTACGCGTGGCTTAGTAATATGGCATGTGCATCTAAAGCATGTTATCTAGGATTAATCTGTTGCTCTACAGTACAAATAACTGTCATGTGATGCACTTCACTGGTTTTATGATGTTCCTCCCTGCAGGCTACTCTGAAATGGTACAGATTACCTTGATGTTTCCGAAAGGCATCTCAGTGCAGGACACCACTTTCTAAGAGTCTTTGCCATGGTATTCATTGGTCATGCTGAGAAAAATCGATCTCAGTTTATACACTGCCCTTTTGCTCTTACCCTAGTCTGAAAGAAGGAAAAACCCACAACCTATACAACACTAGCTTTAAAGAAAAAAAAAAAAAAAGCTAATAAGAAGGTGAAATAAAAATGCTATCTTTCTGAATTACACTTGAAGTTGCAAAAAGAGAAAAGAGAAGATGAGGAATATAATTTTGTAACCAGCACTTAGTTATACATACAAATAGTTTTGCACTGAGTTTAAAGACACTTCCCATGGATTTACAGGTACACGTCAGAGGCAGAAATGGATAGAGTTATAACATTATAACATATAATTTTAACTACATTTGAACAGAAAATGCCTTTCTGTTCTTTAACTTAAACTATGTGTGGAAAAATGCATATTTATACATAAATGGATACATTGATTTTTTTTCTCTGATAGTGCCTAGAAGCTTTGTTCAGAATGCCATTTAATGAATTTTTGTGCACACACAAAACAAGCTTATATTCTAAACACTAATTTGATTGCATTTGTATGTCAGCTTTGTGCCTACCGAAGTAAGGGAAGAAAAAAAAGGATAAGGGAATGAAGAGCATAGAAGTTTTTAAATCAACAGTCTTCCCATTAATTCTACCCATATGTAAATATTACTTTCGGTAAGAATGAAGATACGCAATGTGCAGTGTTTGTTTCTACATGTGTATACATACCTGTATGTCTTTTGATGCTTCTATGAGACTCAATAGTGGTATATAAATCTAATAGTATATAAATGTAGTAAAACAGTAGATAAAGTCCTAATCACTGAACTGCTTTTCTCTTTATTTACCTGAAGGTACAACTAAATAAATCAGTCCCTTTTCCACAGTTTTGTTTCTTCCCTTTTCTATCTAGATAAATAGTTTTTGTTGTTCGGCTCTCTCTGCCACTGAGAAATGGAAGAAAACATGTCCAGTTGGCAAAGATTTAACACCATTCATACAAAACAGGCCTACATGAGCAGTTGAAAGAGCTGCTATTAAAAATTAATTAAATAAAAGATTTCACTGCCACAACAATAAATCTGTATATCAATTTGAGAATACTTTAAAAGATAGGCTTGGAACCAGAAAGCTTGGTCTAAGCTAACATGAAAAAAATCTCCAACATAATGTGTACAAACCAATGAACTGGAAAAGGCCAAAAAAGCAGGACTTAGTGCATGCAGTTTAGGTTCGGCAAACAGAGCACCTTCAGTTTGTCAGCTATTGTGATAACATCCTCTTTCAAACACTCCAGCTCTCTTGGTAGCATCTCCAGCTTCCTGCATGTGTCCATTTCATCCTTTTGGCTCCGGTTTCTGAAGCTGCTATTTCCTAACCTAAAACTTCTGAATGCCCCAAAAATATAACAAACTACATGCTCTAGCTGAAATAAATCTGAATTTCCAGGGCGGGGAATAAAAAAATCAATTTTGTGGAAAAAAAGCAATATTCTGTCTAGAAGTCAAAGTGATGATTATTTGGCTGCCTGTCCTTAAGGTATATGCCAAATTAACTTCCCACTCTCAAAGGTGAAATTGGAAAACAAAAAAAACCAAACCCAAAAAACTTCTCAGGGAAACTGCTGTGAAGATGGAAAAATATATGTTTTTTCTTTCCTATAAAGAGATTCCCTCAAAAAGTCTGAAGCTTTCAGATTTTCATTAAGATTAACAGTCATTCCCTCTCTCCCATTCTTCCCTGACTCAAATAAATTTGCAACAAGCAGTAGGAAAAAAAAGAAATTCCCTCCTTAAGTCTAGAAATCATGAAGGTTTCAATACTAAGAACAAATGCTCTTTAAACAAAATACAGTGGGCAAGGTTAGCAGCAAGCCAAGCTATGCTGTAATATATTCTGTAACATAGGAAGAAAACTGCTCTGGCTTGTGTATGCAATTCAGATTCAAAATTAATTGTACTTTTTCTTTGTAGCCTGAGTCAACTCTGAGTCCTTGGGTTTTAGTATCTAGCTAGCACTCACAGAATGACTGACAGCAAACTTAGCATCAAATAGTGATTTTTTACTCAAAGATTTGTTGTTTGACAAATAAAAATTTTAAGGCTGAATACCACCTGTGGTACTTTAGAATGCTTCTGAATAATTTTATTATGCCTTTCTAGTTTCAGATTTGATTTGCTAACAGTTTAGGTAGTAAACAGCACATGATTCTTAACAAGCTTGTTGATCATTTTGATGCTTTTTTAAAAAAAAGCCCTTTTTCTCTTTGCACCAAGATTTTTTTATTTTTATTTTTTAACCCCAGCATGTAGCTAAATGATTAAGTAGTATGGATTAGTTGTGATCCCAGCAGACTAGGGTCACAGCGATCACCTTCTGTGCTTCAGTTTCACTGACTGCAAAGTGAAGTTAATGACACTGACCTCTTTTGCAAAGTGCTCTTTATATAGGAACTAGTTATTAATAATCAATTAAAAAAAAGCATGAGTTAGGTGTACTGATGAGCAGAGACAGAGTACAGAGTTCACCGAAATTACAACAATCCCTAGTTTGCAGCAACTTCAGGAAATTAATATCAGAGAAGAAACTTTTATTCATACTCTTATGACTGCATTTCTGTACAGTTACTTAATTTGCAAGCATTTATTGATTGACACTGGCTTTTTGCAACAACCAGCAGCATCCTGAGGTCTTTGTCAAGAAGAATCTGATGCTCATGGTAGAAGTTTCTTCCCCCTTAATACTGGGATCTACTTGGATTTATTTTTTATATGTTTCCTCAGCACACCCCACTGCCCTCTCCAGGCAGCCAGGGCTGGGTCATTCTGTGATGACTGGGGCTGCTCATGCCTCTAGGGCAGATGGTATCACACAACCCCAGCTCACCCCAGGGAGGTGAGAGTCACTCACACCCACGCAGGCAAGGCAGCCAGAGCCACCCAGACCAGGACCAGGCTGGCCCCACATGCCCCAGACCCTGTGTCCCCAGAGCGCTGGGGAGTCAGGGGCTTTATCGATGAAAGATTGGCTCATTTTCCTTTTCATTCCTTCTTCAAGGTTGAAAGGGCAAAGGGAAGGTTGTCAGTGTATGGCACTTCCACAAAGACAATTAATTCTTTAGTCTTCCTATTTTTACCTCTGCTTTCTCAGAACTGTGTATCAGATGAAAGAGATACGTCATGCATTCTCCAGTGAACACCTCTTGCAGTTGGTTTTACAATGATTACAGCCATCTGAGACCCTGGTACATCACCGTAACTGTGAACAAATGTTCTAAACCCCGTCATGCTCATAAATGATACAGCTAGGGCACTGCTGCACATTGGCAGTGTTCTAGTTATCTGCAGCGACAGGACCACTATAATTCTGAATTCGTGTGATAGATGAGCTTTGCTAGAAATGCCTATGACTCTATTAAGCTAGGTTGTTAATCAGGGACAGAGATAGTGTTCCTATTACTCTAGTTAGTGTTAATAATGCCTGCAGTAGTCCAGTAATATAATTCCAGCATTACCTCTTTACACATTTGGCTCTAGGTAATTTATGGATAGTAGCAAGTGATATATCCCATAGCTATGAACTCAGTAACTACCCGTAGAAAGTTTCTTAGCAACGTATATGAAGCAATTTCATAGTATACTGTGATTTAAGACAGAACCTTCATTAAAGTCTGCTACTTTACAACTAGAATCTTTTTTTGCAATCAATACATTACCACCTAAAAGCAGCCTCACGCAAGAGTCTGAGTTATTTATAACTTATTAGCTTTTTTTCTGTCCCTGCTCAACAAAGTGTAAGAGTCACAGATATGTGTTCCAACAGACCAGAGTCTGATGCCCTTAAGTACTCCTTTTTGCTCTGCACCACCCTTAGGATTGCCTGGGCCTGTCCCAGTTTACCTGGTCTCCTGGGAATGGTTTACTACGCAAAGGCCTCCAGAGAAGAGCTCTCTGACTTTTTTCCCCTCCTCCCCTGAGCACTATTTGTCAGATTCGACCCCAATAGACTTCCTGTACTGGAGGGAGCAGGAGACTGTCATTAAGACTAAGCATAAGGAAGCCTTAGCTACCCAGCAAGGGTACTCTTATGGCCCTTTTGTGATAAAAGAAAAGTTCAAAATAATTCTCTTGAGCTCTGAATGGCTTTTTTGTCTACTGTTGAAAAATAGGGCTGGCAAAACCTTACCTTGTAACCTTTATAACTCTCTCAAGTGCTACATTATATCTGCACACCAGCTATTACCTCTTCTTTATACCCTGTGATGGAAATAGCCTACACGATTAATGTTTTATCATTATCAGAGATAGTAAATTTAACCTAAAGACGTTTACACAAGGTACCTATTTAGTTCGAGCGAGCTATCCTCCATTTCCCAGGTGCTCCAAACACACCTTCTAGATGCAGAGAAAAGTTCATGTAAGCCTCAAGGAGACATTGCAGTGACCCTAGCACCTATCTGAACTGCTCCTTTAAGTCTGACTACAGCAGACTGCTTGAAGTGCTCAGGCAGCAGCAGCCCACTTTGAACTGCTGTCTTTCCCAAGCATTTCTTAGACCAAGCCATGCTGCAGCCTGCACACGGACCTTGCTGTGTAAATCCAGAAAAGCCAGGAAGCAATCGGCTTACTGCACACATGGCAATTAAGTGATTAGTTGTAGGTCCCAGCATGTTACAGGAGAGGGCTGTGGCGCAAGTAACATCATGCTACTAGATAAGCTAAGAGCTGCAAAGCTAAAAAGATCAGTCAGTGCCAGTTAAGCAAGGTCTTTTCTAAACTTGTTTAAATGTTTATTTGTCATGTAAATGCGCTTCAACATTAAAAGAAATTATTAAAGTTAAGAACCCGTGTAACCTTTGGAGTGAAATTAAAAACTCATGAGGCATATAGGTAGGTAAGAGAATGTTGTAAGAGCTACTCTTGAGCACTGCAAAAATCAGATCTTTCAGCATAGACTTTTTAAACCTCCCTTCTTGGAAAAGCAAATGGATTTATCAATTGCTGCAAAGAATGGCTCTAAATATTATATGAAATTATAGAAGAAAAGAGTAGGTAAAGAAGCCTCCGAATTACTTTAACCCCAAATGTAATCATTTAAATAAGTCTGTGGGGTTTTTTTCATGTGGGGAGCAAGGTGTTAAATGAGTCTAATAGTGATTGCTAGGAAACACTAATCCTGATGGGGTTTATTCTACCATATGGAAAAAACAGGTGTTTGCCAAGGGCAGCAAACAATATGGGGCAAGAAAATCTTTAATGGCTTTTGCATGCATGAGTGAGTGTGGGCCAGGTGGATCAGCAAAACATTTACATATACCAATGGCAGCAAAAAACCCTGGGCTAACAAAATACAGTATTTCTAAACTGAACGACATTGCTGCATTTTGTCCATATCTAGCACTTCATTTTTTTGCTGCTGTGATGAGTCAGGGTGTCAAAATGTCAGTTTAAAATGGAGTCTCAAATGTTGCAATTACCCCAGCCCCAAACGTGATAACTGAATCCTATCAAGAGAAGCACAAAGAATATAAATTCCATGCAAATGCCATGCAGAAAAATACCAAGCATTATGTTTCATAATGCAGTGAGTATTCTTTGTCTATAGCAAAAATGATATTCCTTTTCAGGACAGATTGTTTAATGCATTTCCATAGTTGGCTAAACATGCAGTGATGCAATTTATCAACTCTGCAAAAATATTTTTGTCTTCTTTTTTTCCTTTTTTCTTCTTTTACTATGACATATATGTTGTAATGTTAGAAAATACCAATGCAGTATCACAACATGCTCTCTGCAGTGCCTGAGGGGCTTTTTTAAACTTCAGAAAAGAGTATTTTATAACCAGTAGTATAGTAATGATACAGACTATAAATTGCTGAGGGAAAATTTCTTATTAATCTTGCAGTGCCCTGGTGGAAAACTGTCTTGACAATGGAGGTTTTCTGCAACATGATTTGACTATTTTATGTGCTAGGGTTGTGCCTTTATTTCCCAGTCAGTGATTGGAAGGAACAGCATCTTCAGCAACCTCAACCAAATGAAAAATGACTGACTTCCATGCATCTGATTTCAGTACTTCTTGTAGCTATGTGTCTCTTGTTCCTTTCCATTCTGTCTCTCCTGCCACCATCTACTCCTTCCTGTATTTTTTGACACATCCTTTGAGTCCAATACCTGTTTTCTATTCCTTCCAGCTCTGTAATCCTCTGACAACAATACTTTCAGGCTGTCTGACATTGTTTCTGAGTAGCCATCTCTGACCCAGTCTTGACAACTTTTGTAGACTACCCTTTCCCACTTTTCCTTTCATGATTCAGAGGGCTAACTGGATGTAACCTGTGTTCTTGCTTATACTAGTAGAGATAATTCAAGAGCTAAGCTATTAGGGAACTGTATCACTTGCTTCATCCATCTGCTCTTTTAACAAAAAAGTTTATGTTCTTATTTCTGCACCTAACTCATACATAATCGACTTGGCAGTAAGACGCAGATTTGGTACTAGCTAACTTTTGCAAAATAAGATGCCTTTAGAAGAGTACAAAGTTAATTCCATTGCAAAAGAAAGACCTTCCATCACATAAAAATGGCTGGAGAAAAGCAGCCTCTCTCTTAATTAAACACTTCTAAAATAATTTAATACAGATAGAATGAAATTAATAATGACACACAAGTCATTTCTTTCCATATATAGAGAAGCCTCATCTCCCCAGTCAACAGTCTCTATAGTAGCTATTTCCTGATCCAGAAAGTAATAAGCTATTTACTTTCTCTTGAAATGTTGCTCAGTTTGCCTGAAAAGAAGAAAAATAGAATTCCATGTAGGTGCTAACAATTACCATTAACAGCTCCTGTGCTGAAAAAATAAAGATTTTTGTCAAAAATACTGTCATGGTTTAACCCCAGCCAGCAACTAAGCACCACGCAGCTGCTCACTCACTCCAACCTAGTGGGATGGGGGAGAAAATTGGGAAGAGAAGTAAAACGCATGGGTTGAGATAAGAATGGTTTAATAAAACAGAGAAGAAGAAACTAATAATGATAACACTAATAAAATGACAACAGCAATAATAAAAGGATTGGAATGTACAAATGATGTGCAGTGCAATTGCTCACCACCCGCCAATCGACACCTAGTTACTCCCCGAGCAGCGATTCCCCCCACCCCTACTCCCCCCAGTTCCTATACTAGATGTGACGTCCCATGGTATGGAATACACCATTGGCCAGTTTGGGTCAGCTGTCCTGGCTGTGTCCTGTGCCAACTTCTTGTGCCCCTCCAGCTTTCTCGATGGCTGGTCATGAGAAGCTGAAAAATCCTTGACTTCAGATTAAACACTACTTAGCAACAACTGAAAACATCAGTGTGTTATCAACATTCTTCGCATACTGAACTCAAAACATAGCACCGTACCAGCTACTAGGAAGACAATTAACTCTATCCCAGCTGAAACCAGGACGGTATCCTTTACAGTCACTTCTCTGCTCCACTTACAAAGGCTGCATGTATTTTATTTCAAAACAGATGGGAATGGACAAGAAGAAAATGTTCTCTCATTCTTATTTCTTTTCTATCTCACAGAAATCTATCTACCCACTGAAATCTCATTCCTGCCTTGATTTAGATACCATTTGCCAACTTGTTGCAGAATTTCTCACTATTCTCTGCGAGTAGAAAAATTAGGATAATAGAATGAAAGGCGAAGCTGAATTTAAAACATTTTGTAAAGGATATTCCAGGGACATGGGAGGCAGGAAAGGACAGTGATAGAAATATTGAGTCACCCCAGAAGTAAGATCATTTGTGATTCAAGAAAACAGTATAAAATAAAACATTTAGATCTCCTACTGAGATCCAGATGGGACTCACTGACTGTGGAGATTGGTGACAGCAAAACTAGGTAGACAAAATTGACCTGCAAATGTGCTTTCAAAGGCAAACAGCTGCCTGAGGTTAAAAACAACAACAACAAACCCCAAGCATACAACCAAACAGAAGCTTTCCCCCCACACACATACTGCATCCAGCTCAGCAGAAATTAGACAAAGCTTACCTGTGGAGCTTCCTCCTGCTTCTATCCTTTACCTGCTATTGGCTGGCTTAAGGACATTTGTGATGATCAATGGGATGCTAACATTATCCCTTCTGTCTAGAAAATATATATGATGGCATGTCCAGAAGAGGAAGATCACTTGTGAAGGGTCAAATATACCTGAACCAGACAAGATTGTGCCCATTTAATAATTTCTGACACACCACTACATCAATAATCAGGATTGTTACATTAAACCAAAGGGAAGTGTTATTTTACAAAATCCGAACTTATTTTACAGTCTAAGTCTTGGAATGAAGGATTAACAGCATGTGGACAGTACAGGCTAGAGTTCCCAGGATCCCCATTTTAGCAATGAGTACTCCCTTTCTCTGATTGGAAAAAAGTATTTTAGAGTCTGCTTATACATTTTTCATTTAAGAGTTGTCATATAAGACACAAAGATAGCAGAGGATGTGCTTTGTAATGCAGCACTCCTCTCTTCCAACAGTCTCCCATTCCCTACCCTGGAGAGTCAGAAGCCTTTACTTGGTTCTGTTCTCTCTTATTCTGAAAAACCCTGCACTCCCAATGCACACTGAAACACCAGGACTGTGTGAACAAAAAATGACCCTATTCAGATCTCCAACTGCATGGCTAGAGCACCTCTTCCTCCACCACACTGTATAGTTTGAGGTGAAAATGGCTACAGCTGATGGCCTGCCCATGGAGCATCATCCAATCCAAGCAGGCGAGCTGCAACGTGAGTATTCCTAGCTGTTAACAGAGGAAGAGATGAAATTTAAATAACTCTTCAACTGCTCAATGGGAAGCAGGAGATAAGAATTTATACCCTGGATTTTAAGAAATAACATAACCAGTCAGTGTACAATCCTCCTAACAGCTCTGACGTGTGGTTATTTTGTGCAACCAGGTTGAATGGTTAGTTTCCTCCAAAAACCACAACAATGTTCCTACTGAATACCCCACCAGGTCCTATTGAAATGAAAGTGTGACTGGGCTGAGTGTGTTATGTTAATCTATAACAGCAGTGTTCTGCCCTTCAAATATACATTAATCTCAGGGCAGACACCTCCAGCTATACCAGAAATAAAATACCAGAATTACTTACAGAATTCCAAGGAACAGTGTAGCAAAGTTAAAAGAACAAAAAAAAAAAAGGGGGGGGGGGGAACAGAAAGAAAAGGGCCCTTTGCTTTATTTCTTCCTCATATCAGAGAATGACTGCATCATATAACTTGAGCTGTGACAAATTTTATTTTGTGTCCTATTAATAGGTACAAGCTCCAATCAAAGACTAACATCACACTGTGTTGATACTGCTCTGACAAGCAATACTCTTTCTTAAATAGCTAGGTCAGAGAAACTAGGTCAGAGTTTTCTTTTCCCCAGCCTCCATCTTGTACCACTCTGAAAAGCCCCTTTCTCCTATTGGAGAACTCTTTTACTTTTACTGCAGACTCAGCCTGGTAAGAAGTATTTCAGGGTTGAAAGAAAGTGGGAACACGAACAATCAGCCAAAAGGAACAGAACACACACAAAAAAAGAGGCTGTGGAGGCAGGACCAGGGGATGAAGAGGGCTGCACTGGGGCAAAAGAGAAAGGAGCAGTGCTCACCCTGCAGAAGGAATCCATGGCAGTGGAAGCTCCTGCCTTTTGGTGCAGGCTCCAGAAAGGGAGCACCACAGTAGAAAATAGCTAGGAATAATTAATTCAGGACAGCGGTTTCTGGCAGTCATGAGCTCACCCTGCTCTGTAGTTTAGATTCCCACTGAAGCCACCTCCATGTACCGCAGTTCTAACCAGAACTCATGTCAGTAAGTATCGTTCTCAAATTTATTAAAGAACATCCACTGCTTCACCAATTGTCAAAATACAACTCAAGTACTATCCCACTTAAGAAGGGTTCTATAAATTTTTAACTTGCCAGTAAATAGCCATCATGTACCCAACTTTTGCCTGTCATGACTATGCTAAAGTTGATGATAAATAATACCTGTCCAATTGCTTAGAAAGGCTGGCTTTGTTGTTTGTGGGGTTCCCAGCTACATCCCATCTTAGCACCTGCATCTGATAAATGCAGTTGTGATAACTTCTGCTTACTGCTATAATTTCTATAATTGACTGTTTATTCAAGAGCAATTGATTGATTATTCAATTCATATCCCATCGTCCCTCTTTCATAACTGTGAGTAATATTTGGAAAGATCCAAATAAATCAATGTGATATAAATTACTCGTATCACTATTGGCTAAGCATGGCTGATTTCAGTTAATTCATAATTAACATTTTCATCTGACTGAGTCATAACAGTGTGTACTGGAATATCTGAATTGCAGGTAATCGAGGGAGTTGCTGTCTCCAGCAATCTATAGGTAGGATAGGTACAAGAAGATTTCATGAGATATGATAATACACCCAGTTCTTATTATTCAATATCCCACAGGCCAGACAGTAAATATTCTTCAGCCTTTAGAAGATTGCATTTTCTGAAATTTTAATTTTTTTATAATATTGTGTGTGTAAATTTAGTGTTTGAATCACTGTGAAAAAAATTATAGGGAAGGTACCCAAAAATCAAGGCAGGAAATGGTTTATCTCCATGTTTCTCCTTCCTTGAGTATTGGTGAATACTAAGTAAAGAGTAAGTCAGCCAAATGGAACAATAGTATATACACATCAGAAAATATTTCCGTTGAGAATCACATGCACATAGAGTGTTTTGGTATAGTAAGAAATGGTAAGACAGAAATCATATGTTCTAGGATATTAACAGAAATAATTGTCAATATGATTATCATGGTGAATAAGGTTTCTGTTTACACAAGAAACATGCTCAGATGAATGTGTAATTTCTGTGCTCTTGCTGAGATACTAATTAATGTAATCAATACTTGGCAGGAAATGGCAACACTTTAAAAATCATTATTCAGAGGTTAGATATACAGAATGAGCTTTACAAGAAACGGTACTCATCTAATATTTTCAATCCATCTGAAGCACTAATTCTAGAATATAGTACCATCACTCACTTCATTACAACTACAGGAATCAATTAACATAATGTCATCACAGCTCATCCTTCCCTTCTTTGGTTGAAATTTCAAATTATTAATTGACTCATGTGCAGTAGATGGCACACATAATCCTCTGTAGACTCGAAGCACCAGTTTCTCAAAGAGAAGCTGTACCCTAAGCTGCCTAATGGCCCTTGTCACTCTAGCAGGTAATTAAAAGGCTTCTCACTTTGGCAATTAGCCAGTGGAAAAGCAGACAGAATGCTCCACTTGTAAAATGAGGAACGAAGCTCATACTTTGAAGAAGAAATGATAATATTTTGCAATTCCATAATGCCTTTTCTTCAGGGATTTTAAATAAATTAATAAGCATTAATTAATAGGACCTTGTAAATTTCCTGGGAAATACTTGTGCTACCCATTATAAAAGAGGACAAAAAGGAATTCATTGCCTCAATTTCCACAGGATCGTTCTTTTTGGATGCCTTAGCCCTGGTGAATTTAGTTGGACTACTATGTTGAGGGAACTGTTGAGTATTTCTGGTCCCACTAAAACAAGAAGAATTTTTCATGCTCATCATCACTGAAGGTCAGACTTTGGATGTATTTTGTGTGACAACCAGAATTCATGCACAGTACTAGCACCATTTAAAAGACAGAAACTTAAAAATGAACCTGGTACCAGGCAAAACCTTTCTGCTAATGCAGATACAGTAACAGATAAAGTTATTACACTGTAATGATGTTAAACATAATGGTGAACATATTCAGTCACTCATTTTGGGACACTTCAAATTATCTTTGTACTCAAAACATTTGAAGAAAACCAAATATTAATGTTTTGACTTGTCATCTGATCAAATGATGTGTTCCAGTTATTCAGAGGAATTCTGTGAGACTTTTCCTTTCTGCAACACTAGGATGAGTCCGAGCTATTAACAGAGATAACATCCATGACTATAAAACAGCAAATGTGTTATAAGCACTCTGCAGTGGAGCTTGTATAACAACTGTCACAGTTTTTGGTTTTTGTTTTTGTTTTTTTTTATGTTTTGCATTTGTTCTTTGGGTAAATTGTCTAACAATTTTTTAACTGACCTATATACATCACAAATGGATAAAAAACAAAAGACTGTAAAGAAAGAAATTATTTTGTCAACACACTAGCAATCAATATGTGCATCTCTTTCAGGAACAAGGCTCCTTGAAGAAGAATAAAATAAATGAAACTCAAAGCAGTTTAGCACAGATGTAATCTTTATCTCTACAAAACAGTCACTGTAAGACAAATATGGTTTTAAAAGAGTTCTTTAAAAGAGACTACAAATCTCCTGAATGGAGATTTTCTGTTCAGGAATTATGCCTTGTCAGAGTCATAAGCCATATCACTAAAAGGGCCTTTTTTTCCCCACTGTGTCCCTTGCAAGGAGAGCTGCCAAATAGGGCTAAAGTTTTTCTAATATGAAGTGTTTAGGTTTTTTTTCTACAAACACTGACAAAAAACCTTCACATTTTAATCAAAACACTTATAATTGGGGAAATTTTGGAAGATATTCTGCCAACTACATGCCCAAGAGCATACTAGCAGTCATAAGAGATGACAAACACCTTTCAAAGTGTGTGATTATAGATATCATATACCTTAATGCAAATATTTCTAATAATAATTACTTAGGTTAGTAAGTTATTAGAAAATGAAGTAGCTTCTATTTAATGCAGCAAGGTTAAATCTGATTACTACTAATAGGACATATTTCAGCATGGAAAATACTGCTACTCATTAAAGAAATTATTTAAGTATCAATGCATAATCAGTTTCCTTAACTAGCTCATAGAAAACAAAATAGTCAATTTGAAAAGTTCTTCAAAAGAAATGAAAACATCTTATTTCTGTCATTCTAACTTCTTAGAAATCAAATAAGGGAAAAAAATCAATCCCCACACTATTTTTTAGATGGATTATTAAAGAAGTCTTTCTGAAATTACTTAGAGAAGATTCCCAACTGCTGTTAAGAAAAAGAAATCTCTCAGCAAACACACTAAATGAAAAAGCTAAATACTAGGAAAATTTAAGAAATTGGTACTGAAAATAGCAGCAAGTAGGTATATACTGTATAGTCTTGATAGCTGAAGTTAGCTATTTTGAAAAGGAACTGAGGTTTCTTCTTATGGCTGGAAAAAAATTAACAACTTGCTTCTGAAAGACAGAAGTCATATGTCCGCTTACTCTGTTCTTTTGCTGATTTTATCCTGACTTGAAGCTTATCTGATCAAGTCAGTAAAATGGCAGAAAACTAACGCAGGAAAAAGTGCTTCTCTGTTTTAAGGAGTGGGTATTTGTTTCTTTGTCAATTTAGCAAATTTAATTTACTACTGTATGTTCAGATAAGCATCAGAATTGTTATAGGACACAGACTAGGAAACAAATATCTGCAAGCCAGAATTTGGGAATGAGATCTTTTGATGGAAGTAAGCTATTGTCATGGTTTAACCCCAGCCAGCAACTAAGCACCATGCAGCCGCTCACTCACTCCCCCCCCATCCAGTGGGATGGGGGAGAAAATCAGGAAAAGAAGTAAAACTCCTGGGTTGAGATAAGAACGGTTTAATAGAACAGAAAAGAAGAAACTAATAATGATAATGATAACACTAATAAAATGACAACAGTAGTAATAAAAGGATTGGAATGTACAAATGATGCGCAGGGCAATTGCTCACCACCCGCCGACCGACACCCAGCCAGTCCCCGAGCGGTGATTCCCTGCCCCCACTTCCCAGTTCCTAAACTAGATGGGACGTCACATGGTCTGGAATACACTGTTGGCCAGTTTGGGTCAGGTGCCCTGGCTGGGCATGAGAAGCTGAAAAATCCTTGACTCTAGTCTAAACACTACTGAGCAACAACTGAAAACATCGGTGTTATCAACATTCTTCACATACTGAACTCAAAACATAGCACTGTACCAGCTACTGGGAAGACAGTTAACTACATCCCAGCTGAAACCAGGACAGCTGTCCATTCAGCTGTAACAGGAAACAGCACCCTGAGAAAGAATACTCTTTTCTCATTAGTTTATGGAAGGAGGAATTATAAAACCCTCCTAAACTGATTAAGGAAAGTCACTCTTTCCCTCACATTCTTTTTGTTCCTGTTCTAAACTTACCTGTAGAGGCAAATTAGCTGTGATAAGTACTGGAAGAAGCAACCAAGTTGCTAAACATCAGGGGAGGTAATCTTTTAGTATAAATTTCACCAGGAATTTAATGTGGACAGGCAACAAACAACTATTAGCACTACCATGGGACTATATTTAATTTCTTATTATTATTTTAGTGGGTAATGAAATGCCTTTTGAATTAAAGAGGTTAGCAATTTTTAAACAGGAAACTGTTTCAATTGTGCATATCTGGACTCATGAGCTAGCCTACAGTGTAGAAGGTGAATAGAAGACTTCAATTCACACTTAGAGGAATTTTTATGAATTGATGGGCCTATCTTAGAACAATTCCTTTAAAGGGTAACTGGTTTTAATGGTTGGGGATTTGGGGTATGTTTGTTTTGAAGTTGTTGGTTTTAGTTTTGTTTGGTTGGTTTTTTTTAACTGACCTCATGCTTTTGATAAGAACAAATGACATTTAACTGTGTTTATTCAGATTACCCAAATTATAATTTGTTTTACAGATCTGTGTAGCAGGGCTCACTACAAATTTGCTATACTACGTTTGGGGTCATTTCCAAGCCAGATCAACAAATAACTAGCATAATCTCTGTTAGAGCTTACCACAAACAGGAATACAAAAAGAACATGAATGTTGACGGTGATGTTTGTTCTCCAAACATGTCTCTCCCTTCATGTTTCCTTTAGTGCCTTGGGTTTGGGATGTTTTTGCCAGCCTTGCTCAAGAAGTGCTCTGTGCAAGGAGCAAGTCTCTTCTGCCAGGACTTTGCCCTCACTCTCCCCAGCCATCCATGCCTAGGGCCTGGCCCTCCATAAGGCCTGCCAAGAATAGATGTCTCTGTAAATGGACTACAGATCTGTCCTCACTAGTTATGCATTCACATTTTGGTAGTAAGAGCAGGAAACAGGTCTTCGGTTTAATTTCTGAAACTTAATCTTTGCCATTTCTTCATAACCTGTTTGATGTTAGGCTTTGAAGATTTGAACCTTAATATTCACAAAGACATGTCTGAATACATTTCTATTTGCAAAGGCACCCACTCATGGTTGCACGGGGTTTTTTTAGCACCCAAAGTAATAAAGTTGCCTGTTGCATACTTGAAGAAAGAAGGTGGGAAATGAGTGAATAAAGCATCCTACTACTTCCCGCGTTTGAAGCCCCAACCTTTCACTACCATGCCAACAAAATCACAACATATGGTCACTGTAAGAGTCCATCTATTGTGTCAGTGTTTTCTAACAGACACTAATGTAAGTGGCCATTTACTGTGTATTTTGTATATTTACACATACTCATGTATAATATGAAAGTTAAACAGAAGTCTTTGTTGATTGTTAGAGACTGATGCTAGCATAAAAGTGAAGTACTTTTGTAATTACTGATTTTGAGATAAGGTCCAAGACAGGTGTACTGACTCAGTGTGACTAGCTGAAAAATGTAGGTTGTCTTCTGTGTGTAGTTTTTATTGGATTTCATAAGACAGCAAATTTGACATTGCCATGTGGTGCAATATAGTTAGTGTGAAAGTTATTTGTAGATGGGTTTTTGAAAGTGGTAGTTTCATTTTACCTTCCATGTGGACTTAAATGGCTTACAGCTCATTCATCTTTTGCTCTTACTCACATGGAATGAAAAGGACTTTGACAAGTCTGAAGCCTGTGAGAGCATTAGCAATTTCTTATGTTTCACTAAAGCTTGTTCAAATGCAATCATTGCAAGAAAAATATATGGCCATTAAAAACCTGCATTCACAAGTCGTATCTTTTTCAGTATTATTATAGTATTCTGATAGGAATTTATGAAATCAAGCAATGAAGATTCATGATCTCAATAACATTTCAAACATTATACATATTAAATTCATATACATTAATGCTATTACTTACTTCTTAAACCACAAAGTCTGTTCTGTCTTTGACCAAATGAGAAAAAAGCCAGTAAAGCTGTAAAAAAGAGGAGCTTAACAGGCATTATGCTTTCTTCTTATGTTGTATGAAAGTAACTGGTACACTACAGCATATTTCATGTATTTTTAATCTTGTTTTCTGAAGGTACGCAATTTACTGTGATCTTGAAATACAATCTTCCTCTTCTTTGCAACTTCAAATCTACTGAAGCCAGCAGTTTAGCTGTTAACTTTCCCTCTTTCATTGATTACGATTGTTCCATAAAAGCTCCATTCCGGAGCTCATATTGTGTGTGAGGCTTGATTTTTATAGCAAGGTTGGCCTCCATCTTGCAAGTCTTCTGAGCCACATAACATTGCAATGGAGGATGTGTTGAAAAGGGAGAGCAAAGGTTGCTGAACAGAAGAATCACAAATTTTCAAATATATAAATATTGCCAAAATTCTGGTGTGCTTCAAATGCTCATGCTTTTTAAGGATGATGTCTTGTAAATCATTCTAATTTTGCACAATAAAGTTTTCTGGTGCACAATGAATTCGGAGGGAGGTATATGTTTTGCCTACTATTTGATAATTCATTTATACCAGAAATGAAGTTACTCAAAATTTAGCACTTATGTAGCAGGCAGGCCTGTACCACAGGCCAAGTATTGCCCACAAATTTTGCAATCTGTGTGGCCTGCTAGCATCTTGGGCTGTATGCATATGCATTAGTGTATTGGGTTTGGCTGGAATAGAGTTAATTTTCTTCATAGTAGCTCCTATGGGACTACGTTTTGGATATGTGCTGAAAACAGTGTTGATAGCACAGGGGTGTTTTCGTTACTGCTGAGCGGTGCTTACACAGAGTCAAGGGCTGTTCTGCTTCTCACCCCACCCCACCAGCGAGGGGTCTGGGGGGGCACAAGGAGTTGAGAGGGGACACAGCCAGGACAGCTGACCCCAACTGACCAAAGGGATATTCCAGACCATATGATGTCATGCTTAGCAATAAAAGCTGGGGGGAAGAAGGAGGAAGAGGAGACATTTAGAGTTATGATGTTTCTCTTCCCAAGTAACCGTTATGTGTGACGAAGCCCTGCTTTACTACAAGGTTACAGGCTGCCATGCATGATCTGCTCTGCAGTAACTGCTGGCCAAGTGTCAATACATCATGATGATACCAAGTAAAAGGAAAACTGAGCTGCCCCTCATAATGGACCTGGGCACCAACTGGATAAATAAGTATTTGTGCCCAGGGAGAGAGAGATGGTTGGCTATCAATCACAAGCATTTTCCCTGGCCAGGGACACTCTGTTCCCCCAAGGCAATCTCAGTGTCTGTAAAAACTCAAAGCTTCTGTAAAGAATTATATAATCACAAGTGATGCCATGCTTTAGATCCCTCTATGGCAACTTCCTAGTTCAATATACAGGATTTGGATGGTCATGGATTATGGTAATGGTCATGCTGCTCTTACATGTCCTGCTAATACAGAACCATGGTTACTCCAGTCCAAAAGGCTGCTTTCAGCTGAAGAACTTCAGAGTTCTACTGGTGCAAGGAACAGGGATAATCCTGTGCTAAGTCAGGCAGCTGTGCACACAGACATGATTTTGCCTTTGTGACTGTTCCTTCTCTATCCAATATATATGCTATAGGCCTCCTTTGGATGGGCTCCCCTGTCTTCAGTTATCATCCCTTCCTACAGGGTGAGAAAGGGAGGCTCAGGTGACAAGGAACAGGACTTGAGATCGCTGACACTTGCTTGTATTTTGCTCCCATATTGTACAAAAGTGTCAAGCTCTCAGTAACGTAATTACCACACAGCAGCATGAACCCCGTATGAAGAACAGCCTGGAGATCATCTCTGGCACTCTTACAGCTTTGTCAGAAAAAGTAATTCTTTTGTATTTAAGTGGCCATTTCTACCCTTCCCCCTGCCCTGTCACCTTTTTTTCTTCTCTCTGTGAGTCCCAGACCATTGTTTAGTCTGAATACACCATAAAAAAATGAAGAAACAGAAATCATCAAGAAAGCATTTATTCCCCAAGTTTGGGATTTTTTAATTTTGGTGCAATACCACAGTGAGCCTGCTGTCATCCTCTAAAATATTGCTAATGTTAACTGACTGTATGAAAAGTAGCATGAGATAAGATTGCCAAAATGGGATGAGGGATCTAGTTATAGATGTATAGAAATTCAGCACAGTAAAAGGTTCTATAGTAAGTGGCATCACACTGGCTTCCTCTGGACCTCAGACTAAAAAGGGGAATAAACTGAGAAAGAATGAGCTTTTTTTACAATCTAAGTTATGTAGGAGCATCCATACAGATTTTTTTCTCATTGTTCAGGAAGCTCAATGCTCCCCTGCACAGTACTGAGCTGACACAAATGAGTTTTCAGTGACCACTTCCTAAGATTCTTAGGCACTTGCTGGCATTGTTAACACGGGGGTCTGGATTATAGCAGTTTTACTGAAATCTGTGCTGAGTTTCTCTTTTGCTTTTAACCCAAATTCAAAGTAAATAAATTATCGAAGGGACTGCAGGTCAGTAGGAACCAGGTCACAGAATGGTGAGAAGAAGCAAAGGGGATCCAGACACTTTTCCCCCCAGGCTCAGCAGCAGACAAGCATTCTCTGTTGCTCTTGCGGTCCCTGCTTCTCCAAAGCAGCCTGTCCTCCTGTCACCACAGGCAACCCAGTGCCGCATCCCCATGGGCAGCCTGGATGCTGCTGTTCTGTGGGCATGCACTCTGCCCATGTGGTCTCATCCCATCCTACCCCTTTGGTACGTCCTACCCCACTCAGAGTGACCAGGGTGGAAGTAACCCCTGCTGGGGAGGAGGGAGCTCTTTTGAAGCTCTTTCTGAAGGAGCCATGAGACCACGCAGTAACATGGGTCTGGGTCTGATGCAACTGGTGCAGACACCAGTGGCGTTATGCTCCAGGCGAAACATGATTAGTGAGGCTCCAACAAGGATGGCTCCGAAATGACTGGAAGCCACCCTTTCTGATTGTCTTGGAGCCCTTTTAATGCAAATGCCTGCCTTATAATCAGGGTTTATGTGTCCAGCTGTGGAATTGCTTGCCTGCTGACACTCTGTGCAGTGTGCCTACCTTTAAATCAAAGTTCAAATGAAAAGGGCACCTCTGCCTGGCCTCCTCTGGCTCCTGAGCAGCACAGTTTCAAAGAACTCAAGGATTGTTAAGAATCACATAGTTGAAGAAATTGATATGAAGACCTAAGGAAAAATAGAGATGAGAAGACAGACTGGCATATGCAAGAAAAAAGCTGAAAGAAAATACTGACAAAGGAGATGGGTTGCGATAAAAGATGGAATGATAAATATGCAGGATACATAAGAGAAAGAACATGATTTCATATTTATTTTCTTAATCTCCAAGCAGGGAACTTAACTGATATGTAAAATGTTGAACAGACTTTTGAATACATATTAAAAGAGAATGAGCAACAGCCAAACTATCATACTCGTATCTACTTTGTGTCTGGATAGATATTTTCTGCCTTTCTGGGTAGAGGACTATACTTTCTGAAGGTACTTTTGTCCAGGGCTTAAAAGCTTTTTAAAAGTCATGTGAGGGTTGGGAAGGGCTGGCCGTTCGGCTTGGTATTTAGCATACTCCATTATTGTTCTGACTGACTTCTGTATCCTGCATGTTTTCCCAGAACAGCTGTGATGTGTTAAGGACTTTTTCTTCCTGTATGAAAAATAATTTTATTAAATCACTTCCCAGGTGTTATTTTGCCAATTAATCCCATGCATTCCTTTATACCAGTGACCACATTAAATGCTCATTTTTATGTCTGTTATGTTTCAGCGTATGTGCAGAGTGTTGCTATGCTGATTCCAGATATGAGCTATATGGTCTCTTCTTATTTACAAACACATAAGCAAATTCTGGTCAAAATAATGAAAAAGAAATCCTCCAGGGCAGCGAACAGAAATACTAGCATAATAAAATACAGAAGGCAAAATAAGTGGACGAGTAAAGCATAATACCTAAGGGTGGTAGCAGTCTGCTAAATCTGATTACTTAAAATGAAATACGGGTAGTGAGAAAGCGAATCTAAAAGCACAGAGATAATGAAAGTTTGAGCTTCTCAAATAGGAACAGTGTGCATTCATCTCCTAGAAAAAAGTTTATGTAGCCTTTTTAGTAGCAAGTAAGATTCAGCAATATATTGTAAAAGTTTTCATCAAAAGTGTTAGGTTAACTATAGCTTCTTTAGTAGTTATCGGCAGAAAAGTTGTCTTCTAATACAACTGTAAAGAGCCAAGAACTCTATAAACACAGTAAAAACTGATACTAAGAAATACAGCTAGATTTGTTTCTCCTAACGTTTTTATGCCTAGCAGTGATCACTTACATAGAAGAAAGTTTAATGCTGGCACATGTGAATGGAAATGGATACAATAACTGGGTTATCTTCAAGACAAAACTTTACATTAAGGTAGAAGTCTTGCTCTGCAAGCTTATACCACAAACCTGCAAGCATTCACCTACATGAGTATGTGTACACATATTTTGACCAATTTTCTATTTTATCTATGGATTAAAAAGTGTTTCTACTATTTAGTATGGAAAGAACTGAAGGACTTTGTCATATAATACTGGTACACAGCACATAGGCTTGGTGACTTCCTAATACAGACATGTTCTCAGATTATTTTTACTTCATTCTGCAAAGAGAATATACGCAGTCCCAAAACACATCACTGTCATTCCTCAAAAGGTAGTTTATATGTCATCATTATTATTACAGCTGTGTGGTAAATTATTTTCCTGAATTCAAAATTACCCCAAACTTCATAATGATAAAAACAATACACTGTTGTGTGTTCAGAATGGAGACCTCCATTATTTTGATTAGAAATCTACCACTGCAGGAACTGGCACACTTGCTTTTGTCAGAAACTCTGGTAACAGTATATACATCAATGAAAGAAACTTTCCCTCAGGAAATTCTGATCACTTCTAGCTCTGACTTCGTATCTCAGAGAAGTAGTTCACTGTGGCAGGTACGTTGACATCTTGAATTAAAAACTTGCTGGTTCTCTTTGGCTAGTGGGAAATTTGGTGAAAAATAATCTGCAGCTCTGCTTTATGTAAGCCTCCTATGTAACAATGTAATGTGTAGGGAAGGAGAAAAATGCTGTTGCTTTCTACTGTCCCTTCACTCTCTCAGCAGGGTAAGGACAGGGAATGAGAAGGGGGAAGGCAAGGTGGGAGTGGGGGGAAGGTGATTATTAGTTTTTGTCTTTGTTTCTCACCATCCAACTCAATTTTTAATTGGCAATAATGAAACTACTTTTCCCCAAATCGAGTCTGTTTTGCCCATGATGGTAATCGGTCAGTGATCTCCCTGTCTTTATCTCGACCCACAAGTGTTTCCATCTGATTTCCTGCCCCGTCCTGTTGGGAAGGGGGAGTGAGAGAGCGGCTGGGTGGGTGTCTGGCATCTGACCAGGGTCAACTCACCACAATTTGTTAGAAATTATGTTAGTATGAATACTGCATTAAAGTATTTGTTAATTATTTGATCATCTTTTACTTTCTACAGCATCACAGTCAGGATTTTAAAGAGGCCTCCATAAATCAATAAATTTGAGACAATCTGAAGACTCTGATGAGAACTGTTTGAGCAATTTTTTTATGAGGAATCATAAGATTTATATTATGAGTTCACATTATGTTTTTATCACCAGATTTAGTAATACTGTTATGTAAAATTATATATTCTTTACTTTGGGGGATTCACTAATCTGTGTTTCCTGAAGTACTTTAGTTGCAATTTAATTACTTTTTTCTAAGACCATTTCTCTAACTAGAGAGATTTTTGCTTCCCATATGGCTCATAGGGTTTAACCCTATTTAAAACTTCATAGTCCCTTAATTTCCCTCAACAGGATAAACAGAAAATATTTACCTCAGGAAAAAAAAAATTAAGTGGTGATGAGAATTTTCCTACACTTTTACAAGAAGATGTCTTTGCTTTTCATGTTTTCCTCAAACAAGATAAAATACATGTAAAGGTCAAATGAACAAGTCATTCAAACATCACTTTTGGACTTGGTATTCAACCCTACTTCGGAACTGTCCACTGAGCCAAAATAAGCTCTACCATCTACTACAGATTAATCAGTTATGCAATATATAACAAATGCTTTCACTAGGGTCTTCATGTCCTGTTTACCCCGATGCACTAAGCTAATGCAAATTACAACTATTCACTGTTAGTTCAATATGGCATGTTCTAAGTAGACTTAACAACAAATGACCGAATGGGTTTAGCAAATAAAACACTACTAAAGCTAGGATAAATTACACAGACATTCCTTCTGCTAGGCAAACAGAGTGTTTACAGCTCCAGTAATGTTTGATAATGTTTGCTTATTTGTTAAAAATAGAGGGAGGAAAAAAATGGGGTTTTATTAATGAAATGAGCCTTTTTTGTCAAAAGTTTCCAGGCCATACTCAATGTCAGCTTTTTTTCCCAGATATTAACTAAGAAAAACTTTGAATGAGAAGATTACTTTAATAAAGCAACAAAAATCTGTGAGATATAATGATAAATATAAATATTTTATAGCCATTTCCATTAACTATGCATAATTGTTAACTAAAAGCCAACGCCTTAAAGCCTTTTTTTTGTCATGTCCTCAAATCACGAGATGAAGAGTACTCAACACCAAGGCTGTGTCTATCTCAGTAACTATCATGTACCAATATGAGCAAATTTATAAAGAAAAATAGCTAACACTGAGGACCAACAACCACACTGTATGAGAGGTCAGGGGGTGCATGATATTGACTCTAGTTTGTTTCCATGGCCTGAATGTTCATTAGTGGATGCAGTGTACCAGGTGTGCTCCTGAAGCATATCTGTGGTTTAGCATCATCCAAGAGAAATACAGTTCATGAACTCCAAGATCACTTAATTTTAAAATCAAAATCATGTAAGTGGGTGTGAATCAGGAGATTCACAGCAAAAGATGACTCCTGATCCAAACCAAAATGCTAACACAGATGCGCTCAAAATGGAAGGAATAAAAGCAGTATAGTTTTCAGACACAGCATGGCAAGTAAGAGTGTGAGTTTTCCTGCACTGCTCTGCTGAGGGACATTTCCCCTTACTGGAAGGATCACCTTTAAAGGAAAACATTTACATTCAGCTCCTGACTCTCATAAAGCCAGACTCAAAGATGCCTATAGGTGAAATGTTCCATATATCATTCCCCTCCCAAGTGGTGAGTTTTAATGAACCAAATGTAGCAGCTATTTTTAATATAGAGATGTATCTGCTTCTTAGCAGAGTGTCTTCTTTGGCTGCTCAGAGCATTCCTTATGCTTCTCCTGTCCTAATGCATTAAAAGGCGCCACGGATGCATTGTATAACAAAGCCTTCCATTATATATGATCACAGTTTAAATTTCACATAGTAATACATTTTTTATGTAATTATCTTCTCCACTTATCCTAGCATTGTAGACCTTTTCTTCATCTCAGTTTTGATGACACTGTATTTCATCTAACACTTGAATAAAACTTATGCCAATATATACTTTCTCTCAGCCTTATAACCTTTTGAGCCTCTTATATTCCATTAAGCCTTCTACTAAATGTGACGTCTCAGCTTTATTTAGATCTCCCTCTCCCTGCAGTATCTTTAATAGCTGTATTACACTTTTATTCCACCAAGGAACAAGGATTTTTATTACCTTTCAAGCAAATGGATTAAAAATATTTTTATTAGATTCTCTTACAGCTGCATTCACCTCATTAGTATTAAAAAAGTCAGTATCATCATTTGTATATATCTTATTCAATTGCCTATAAACCTTCTCATTCAGTCCTAGGTGAAAATGTATGAAATTCTGTTTTAGAGAACAAGTTGACTTTTTCTTCTCAAACTGTTTTTTGAATAACTTGCCTAATGGAGGGAAGGGAAGCCCAGCAGAAATGCTTACAAATATTTGACTAACGGTTCTGGCCAGTGGTTCTGGCTTTCATGTATTGTGTCCTTGCATTTGAAAGAACAGTGAAGTATGACATAAGGCAGCAAAGTAGCATTATCCTGTTAAATTGCTGCTTATATTCAGAGTATTTTTATACCTCTGCTCCAAGTGTAAGACATATAGCCAAAAGAATGCCATAACATACTCTGCTTTGTAAAATCCTATACCAGAAAACTACTGCAAAGCTCTGGACTCTGGCCATATCCTTTCATGTATAATGTCAGCCCTTGAAAAAATACGTACAGATAGATGGAAATAAGGCTACGATAAACCCTTTGTCTACATTGCCCAAATCTTCAATAGACACAACCTGGTTAAAAGTGTTATCTCCTTGTATCACTGTCAATGCTGTCTATACTAGCCCATTAATTTGACAAAATCCCATTAGAAATTTTGCAGTGATAATAACAAAAGGAGGAAAGTAATAGAAAGACTCTGGACACTTTTTCTTCATGCAGTTGAAGTGAATAAAGAAGAATTTCCTATGTTGGTTTCACAGCAGCTACCTGAGTGCTAATTATGACCAAATAGTTTGGAGGAAAGAGCTGATATTGCTCCATGTAATCATAGAGATTCCTTTCCAAAACCCCAATTTTGCTCTTAAAAAAAAAAGTAAATCATATTTCAAAACAGATTGATGATTAACGAAACAGAACTTCATGTTTTTATTGCTTGTCAAAGAAACTTTTTCTCTTCATCTTCCAATGGCCATTAATAAAGAAAAAGATGCAAGAGAGACCAACTTTTTAAAATAAGGCTAGATGCCACTGAATATTGCTTTTCGCTATATATACCCTTGAATTGTTATTAAATACAAAGTTCAAGCTATGGAAGATGATTCATAAGCAAAGTTGTATATAAAGAAATAATTATATTAACATAAAATCTGTTTCCTCTACATAATTACTCCCTACACAATGTCCAACAAACCATTAAACAACAAAACATCTTTTCACGCCTTACAATTAAGACATCTCATCTGATTGCTATCAGAGTTTATCAGATAATTGCAGCTATCTAACTTATGAAGTCTCCTTGACAGCATATGGCACACACATACAAACAGGAAAAAGAAATCTGAGGAGTTATTAAAGTTTCAAACAAATTAAAACTAAAGCTAAGAAGCTTGATTGAAAAAAAAAGTTTTTAAGGTAAATGATATAATCTTTGATTCTCTTTACCACAATCGTATTGCCAATTTTCCTATAAAAGCTCATGCAAACATCATTGTCCCAGATGAGAGTCAGACTGTACTCCACATATTTGAAAATATTACTTCAATGATCCCATTAATATGGAAACAGTGCCATACAATTAGTAAATACAGGTTGACATCACCTTATATATGCAGGGAAGTTATCAACACCATTAATTTAAAATCAGAAACAGAAAGGCACAGAGAGGGTGATTTACTTGTCCAAGCTCAGAGTGGGTATCTGTGGAAGAGACTTTTCTTGACTATGAGACCATTCTTTCTCAATGATGTTCAGCAGAAAAGCAGAGTGTGTTTAACATCACCTCTCTTGTGTAGCACATAAACATTAGCATAGTACTCCCTAGATTTTTTTCGAACTTAGAGATAGCATTCACGTCTGTGCATCTACCTCATGATTTTCATCAAGAAGGTACAATTTAATATGATTAAATTGCAAATGCAGAAAAATACATTATAGCTACATTCACAGAAAAGATAATTTCACCCTAAGTGAATCCCTACTCTCCTCAGACTTTTCCTGTCTATTACAATAAAAGTTAACTTTATAAAAATGTAGAAAATATTGAGGTAAACATAAAAATCATGTTAAGATGCTATTAAAATTATGCTTTTCTTTGATACTGTGAAATATTCCCTGACATAAAGATGGCAAATTGTTTTTGTCAATAAGAACTGTAAAGAAACAATTGTTTTCTAAAGCCATCGTTTTAAATTATCATTAAGCCATTTTTGCAATGTCTTATTAATAATACAGAATTGTGTTTGTTAATAATTTACACAGAGACTTGACAGTTTTCCCCCAAGCAAATCAGTCATTATTGCTACCAAAACAATGTAACTTATTCTGAGTAGCACTGCTCTTTTTGCTGTGTTTAGGGAGAAAGCAAGCACTGATGTTCACCACAATTATACTGACATGAGCAGAGGAAAAACAAAGGCTGCTATTCAGTATTTGTCTACATGTATGAAAGAAGGAATAATGACATTATAAATGAAGAAGCTAGTCTATGACCAAGAAACATTTGTTCTACTGGATTTTCACTATCTGCCTGTATTAATGTGACTGTGTCACTCAAAAATCAGTTATGTTTTACAGATTTATATTAATTTCTAATTTCTATTGCACATATTTATTTTAAAAAAGAAGAAAACACACAAAGCAGATTTTAAAATAACTTTACAGCTTAAAGAAAAAAAAAAACAAAACCACAAAATATAAACAAAACCATGCATTCTGCAGGGAAAAGGATAGTGTGAATTTTCTAGAATGCCGACAGACGACATGCACCTCAAGTATGGGGCCCCTACACACCAGCTTCCCTAGCCTTCCCTTACCACAGGCACAGAGAGCAGAGATGAAAGTGTTCCAGCCTCCTAGACCTATATTGGTTTATAAGATGTCTTCTTTTTCCATTGCCTTCAAGAATTTCCCTGTTTCCCTCTGGTCTTTGCCTGTCACCAACACCTGGCTCAATGTGTCTGCAGATAATTTGAATAACAATCTACCACAGTAAATTGTTACATAAAGATGCCAAGCTGCAGATTTCCCTTAAATAAGTAAACTTAGACAAAATGGACAGGAGCTGCTCTCTAAATAAATAATTAACTAAAAAAAAAAGAAAAAAATAGATCTGATCATGCTATATAGGTGGGATCTAGCAGAGACAAATATTAGTTATAACAGATTAAGATATGCTGGCTGTTGAATTATATACTCCAATGGAAAAAAAATGGTTCTGCATTTAATAAATAACTATACATATACATATATATGTATTACGTGTGTAACAGCTGAAGTGCTTAATGAACAGTGACAGAAGCAGATTTTGATGCAAGTAACTAATATCATACTTCATCTACCTAACTGCAGAGAGATTGTGTATCTTTACCAAAACAGACAACATGATCCATCAGTGGTGGTAGACTGGACATTGGAGGGCCTCTTCTATTTCCAGTTGTCCTCACCTCTCACTCACTGGCCCAACGCAGGAATGTAACTCCCAGTATCAGCTTCTTTCTTAATTTCACATAAGGTTCATCTCATTTATAAAGAACTGAGCTGAGTACTGAAATAAAACTTTAAACAATCTTTTCCTTAGCCAAGTCAAATACATTAAGATAAATATGTCAAAACTAAAAATGTAACGGCTGTCTTTTAAGCCACCTGTTATCCTTTCTTCCTTTCTGTTCCTCCTATAAAAGGTGCTAGGTACTGTATCCCAAATGTTTTTCTGTGTTTATTCTAGCTCTATGCGTAATAAGGATTTTTCTCTTGTAAGTAGTGCACAAAGACAACTCTGTACATAAAAAATAGTCCATAAAAAAACCACTTTTTTTGATGCATAAGCAAACTCTGCTAGGAGGTCATTACACGTCACCAACAAAATTCTGTGTCTTTGAGAACTGCTACAGCTATAACTCCAATGTAAAACTGTAATAATTAAGAAAATAAGAAACAAAAATATTAGACACATTTCATCTAATAAGAAATCCCCAAGAGATTTATGGTCTTTTCTTCCAAAGGAAAGGTTTGACAAATATGCTATAAACAGGTAAAGGTAAGAAATAAATGAATATCTTCACTTACATCTCATGTATACAATTTAAATAAATGTAACAACATAAATATGTAAGCATGATAGTGCAACTCAAAACTCCTAAATATTTCTAAGGCCAGAAGTTATAATTAACATTAGATAAGAATTTGTCCATAATTGCCTCTTAATTTGGATTTTACTACTCAGAACTGGGTTTTGCTACTTTTGAGGTCTGCTGGTAAGGCATTATCAGGAGAGGTAAAGGTTTTGATTCTGGTGGCTTTTTTTTCCTTTGTAGCTGTGTATGGATTAAGGGATGAAGAAGGAAGTATAAACAGAGGATATCTTACTTGTAGCTAGATAAACAGTGATCTTTTTTTAATAACCTAATTTTAACTGTGTGTAATGCCCATTTTGATCACTTCCTGGAATTATTCTACTGAAGAACATTTACTGACAGGAATACCACGAAATATTTCTCTAAGACAAATTTCAAAGTCAAACCAGACATCTCTCCCAGTAAGATAATCCCTAGATTTATGTTTAGCCAGTAATAAAAAAGATGCATATCACTCATACTTCACAATATGATCATTAGACTTATAAAGTTTGCAAGCAATCCAGAAAACTGTAATATGGTTTCAAATAATATAAATATTTTTGTGGGGGTTTTTGGTTTTGGGGGTTTTTTTTGCTCCATGATGGGTATTGAGTAGGGAGAAACACAGTCTCTTTCTTTTAAAGCTCCATTTCACTATTAAGGAAACCAGCCACCCCGTATTAGTATGCTTAGTGGATCTAACAGATTTTCATAAATATCAATGAGATATTTTGTTATTTAATCTACTTATACTTCCCCTTAAGCAACATTACCTTTTTATAAGCAAGTTGGTTTCACCTTCTATTGTTGGCCTACAGATACCATGATATGATCCCATTTCCAATTGCTTACAAATTCATCTCACTTCAACTTTTTTTTTTTGTCAGGGTAAGAGAAAGATTTGAATGGACAATGAAAATCAGATCACAGGTCAGCGGACAAGTCTTCAAATAAAATTTGGTGGGGTAAAACTATGACCAAGAGTTATACTAGAGGGTCTGAGCCTTTCTGGAGAAGACTAGGTGCCTAGAAGAAGGCTAGACCTGGGAGTCTGAGCAGGGTTGTAAGAAATGGTGAGGTTAAGGAAAGCCAGTTGGCTACAGAAGATTTTGAGATGAGAGAAAAGGGAAAGCTGAGAATTAAGAACAACCAAATACATTTGACAAATACTACTTTAATGTTTCTATGTTACTTTAAGCACTCATCCTAAAGATTAAGTTGCGTCCATATAAAGAATACACAAAACATAAACATGAACAAAAAAATGGAAGACCAAGTTCCAAAAGTCTGAGAAATAAGAAACTTTTTACAGTACAAGAGGAGTGGAAAGGGAAGCACTCATGTCAGAACACAGGTGGCCCAGGGGAAGTTCTTTCTTAAATTAAAAACTTGCTGATAAAGGATACTCAGTGGAAGCTAGTGAGAACTGTAATAAATCATGAGGATCAGAAGATAATCAGCAAAAACTCCCAGAGGACAAAATAACTGAAATACTGACTTCATATGAAATTTCTCTCAAAACTGCCCAGTGTTGTTCTACAGGAGGGCAGCTGATGGGTTGTCAATTATTAGAAAAGATTCTAGGCAGCTTTATGAGACTACAAGCCATGAAGTCAAATGTCTGTACTAAGCACATCAGTAGGAATAGTCTGGAACTACTAGAATTACTGAGATAATGCTTGCTGACAGTACTGAATTCAAGGTAGTAAAGCTGTTAACCAAACACGACGAAGTTGCAAAGGAATCTCATAACATGGAAAATTCTGTAATAAAATGGCAAATCATTTTAGCATAGATAGATGTGAAATGCCATACCTCCAAATTGAGTTCCCTAATTTTATGTAACAGAAGATTGGCTCTGAGCTGGGGAATGCCACTCAGAAAGGAAACCTTGGGCAGAAGGTGAATGAATGTTAGATATCATCCAAGAAGGAATAGAGGACAAAAGAGAAAACAATGCCATCCTACAATGGTGCATCAACTTTCATCTTGAACACGTCCTGCAGTTTTGGTGCTTCCATCTAAAAAAGAGTATACTAAAACTGGGATATGCTCAAAGAAAGTAACAATGATGATCACAGGTATGAAACAGCTGATGTTTGTGGAGTGGATAGGCTAGAGTGCTGCCATTTAGAAAAACAAAGGATGACTAAGGTAGGAAGAGACAGCAGTCTAGAAAAGTATGAGAACTGTGGGCTACTTATTTTCTACCTCTAATGAAAACACCATAGGATATTACATGAATCGAAGAAGTGACATTCAAAACACGCTGAAGGGTATGATTCTTCACACAGGATCTAATTAAGCCATGAAACTCCCTACCGTGAGTTATTATGAATACTGAACAACTGCAAAAGCAATTATATAAATCCATATAATTAAAAAAATTAATTAAAAAAAATAATCAAGGATTATTTACACATAGATAGCAGCTCTGGCTCAAGAAGTTCCTAAGCTGAAAATCACTGGTGGCCGGAAGAGTGTCATTATCTAATTTATTTGTCATAGTGATCTTTCCTAAGTATCTATTTATTGTCCACTCTTGAAAATAGGATTCAGGGCTTCTTGTGCATCTGGTCTGAATTGATATGATTACTCTTATATTTTTACGTCCCAGTAAAGGTAGAATGTGCATCCTCCCTTTAATACTTTTGTTTATTTATTACAAAAAGTATTACATACAATATTACAGTCTGTAATGAATCCTATTCTTTCTATTTAACCTCTGTTTCATTAAGTAAGCTGGATGGATGTCTCCAATTAAAGAAAAAACAGAATATGTTCATGTAGTTTATCCCAGAATTTGCCCTATTTCTGCACCTATCATGGGTGTAGATGGATAGCAAATTATTAGCTTTTGAGTTATTTTGATTACTAGCAAGAATTAGCCTTTGAATGTTTAATCTAACACTCTCCTAACAATAATATTTTTCATGTGTAATTATAAAATACATAAATATGTCTATGAAGGAAAGAAAAAAATGAAGGGAAAAGCAATAGTGAGAGGAAAGCGTTCTTCCTACTTGGTATTATTCTCTTCAGACTGAAACATTAACTTGTAGCATAAAAGGCCTGTTATTTGGAAAGGAACTTTCCCTCAGCCAGCTGTGGTTTGGTAGACGTCAAACTACATTACCATGGTGCCAAATCTGAGATGATAAACCCCCCCTCTTCAGCTTCATGACTGTGCTAAGCAGGCTAGATAGCTATAAGAAGTGATGCTGTTCATAGACATTTGGTTCATAGCAAAGGCGTAAGAGTAGGACTACTTGCACTCACCTGTTCAGGTATCTTTGTACATTAAAGTACTGTAAGGTAATGTGGTTTAACCCCAGCTGGCAACTAAGCCCCACCCAGCCGCTTGCTCACTCCCACCCAGTGGGATGGGGGAGAGAATCAGAAGGGTAAAAGTGTGAAAATAAAGACAGCTTAATAAGTAAAGCAAAGCCACATGCACAAGCAAAGCAAATCAAGGAATTCATTCCCCACTTCCCGTGGGCAGGCAAATGTTCAGCCACCTCCAGGAAAGCAGAGCTCCAGCATGCGTTAACGGTTACTTGGGAAGACAAACACCGTAACTACGAATGTCCTGCCCTCCTCCTACTTCCCCCAGCTTTTATTGCTGAGCATGATGTCCTATGGTCTGGAACATCCCTTAGGTCAGTCGGGGTCGGCTGTCCCAGCTGTGTCCCCTCCCAACTCCTTGTGCCCCTCCAGCCTCCTCGCTGGTGGGGTGGGGGGAGAAGCAGAACAGCCCTTGACTCTGTGTAAGCACCGCTCAGCAGTAATGAAAACACCCCTGTGCTATCAACACTGTTTTTAGCACAAATCTAAAACATAGCCCCATACTAGCTACTATGAAGAAAATTATCTCTATCCCAGCCAAAACCAGCACAGGTAAAAACCACTGTAGTCAGAAAATGTTCAAGGACTGCTTCATTTAAAACACTGGATTAAAACTTGCAAACTGTTAAGTTATTGGCTAAATGCCAACAGGTTTTAATAAGGCTGGCAGAAATAGAAGAAATGGTTGGATTTTCTCTGCACGGGAAAAAAGGAATAAATGATTTAATAAATATTTCTAAACTAATGGAGATTACATATATCAACTTTAGTCAACTGATTTCACTGGCATACGCTGATGAAAAACTGGAGTGACATTAATGGTGAACTAAGCCTTTAATTTTTATCTCAATAACATTACCTTAATCAGAGGTGGTTTATGCTGTAATTTCTTCCCATTAAGCCTCTCTAAGATTCAGAAGGTTCTGTCCCCCAGTAGCCCACCTATGACCTTGCTTTAGAGACATTATCGTCACCAGTCTTTGTAGCATCATTTTGTTCCATTTTAAAAATCAAATAAAAGTCAGTATTTATTTGGTGACATTATGTAGTTCAGTTAGGCATATTTATACCACCATCAGTCACAGAATGTGGTTTCAGAGATGTTCAAAAGCTGCTGATTTTTTTAAGAACTGAAAAAAAAAAAGACCCTATAAACTCTGAGAATAATAAAGGATGTTCTGTCTATAGGCAGGATTCTTATTACAGAGAACATCACATGCTGGAACCCGAGACAATCAGGAAGGTAATAAAATAGCTCCACAGCAGCCAAGATTTCTTACTTCACCTACAGCACGTTGAATTTGTATGTAATAAAATGCTCAGTGAAATAATTTTTCTCAGAATAAATTGCTGGTAAAATACGAGTACTTTGACAGACTGGCAGAGGTAAATACATTACATTTGATTAAAAATTCCACAATGATCTATTTTTTCAATTACCTCCCTTACTTTTCAGAGATTAAAGAAGGTCTGTACCCTATTAATAGTTCTCATGCTGATCTTTTTGTAGCATTTTTAGAAGCCAGTTATTCTGCATGATACTTCAAAGTGCTATCTATTCCGTTTGGAAAAAGAAGTGACATACCTGTGACGGATTCTAACACTTGTCTATCAAAATAAAAAAATTTAAGGTAAAAGACCCTTTTTTTTCCCATGAAATACTCTAACATTACTGAATTAATTTGCACATTGAAAAGATGTGAGAGAAATAGGTATGAATCCACAGTACAACTGGCAATTGAGGTTAAGGAAAATATTTGAGGATAAGTAAATCACAATGATATATCGAAACCCATATAGGAGTTATGCTTATTTTAATAATCTTTGTGGAGTTCTGTAGTTTTCATCAATTAAAAAAAAAAAAAAGAGGGAGAGTTCAAAAACCTCAATCAGGTTTTATAATTTAATTACTTCAAAGAAAACAAGAACTTTTTTTCATTTCCTCTTTTATTCTGTATTTTAAGGAAGGAGTTGTATTAGTGTAGAAATGAAGGGGTTAATTTAGAGGTAGAGTACAGGTACCTTCTTAAAGACAATTCTGTCAGAAATCAGCCCATACTCATGTTTGAAAAGAACTAGGATTAATTTTATAAATCTTCTTTCAAAAATGTAAATGAAAGCGCTCTCATTTTTATAAGTGCTACAAATTGCCCTAGGAAATCTGGTTCAGCAAACTACATCTCTCTCAAGTGACCGCTCCCAAACAGTAATTTTTAGCACATATCAGAAACAGAGGAGGTATACTTTAAGAAAAATGCATTTTTTAATTAAAGAAAAGTTTTGAAAGAATATTCTGGTCTGCTTTCTGGCCAGCACCCTTTACAGTATTGCTGAGTGAACTGCATGGTAAACTATCAAATGCTGACTTTTGAAGAGAGGCTGTCTCAGGCAATATTTCATGGACAAAGATTGCACATGCATAGCGTAGTAATTATCGCTTTTAAAAAGTGCTGTATTCATTACTTTTAAAAAAAAACCAAACAAATAGAATACAGATTATTAACTAGAACTTGAATGTGCCACAGGGTTAACCTCCTTATTAGAGTACCAAAGTAATTAATGTTTTCAGAATATTAGTTGCCACAGCTGTATGAGAAACAAAGTAAAAATGGAATCCTGTTGCTTAGAAATCTCTATTTACAATGATCAGCCATTCAAGATAACAGAAAGTACAGCTTTACTTTTATCTCAATAGCAGTATTTTTAGAGAGCATGGATGCTACCTTCTATAAAGTTTTAGTATGATGGGCAAAGATGAATCATCCAAGTAATTGTAATTTCCTCTTGCTATTTTTTACTACAGGAATTTAAACCTAAATTTTACTTAGTAATATTAACTGCTATTCTGTTACAGTCGCCTACTGACAGCTGCAATTTACTCACCCCATTTGCCTCATACAATAGTTATATTGTAACCCAGTCCCTCCTGCATTGTTTCTATAATGAGCTATTAAATTCCCTCTCATTAAAAGTCAGTTTTAGTCTCTTCTCTTATATGTCACACTTTTGCTCCCACTTATTCTCAATCCTCATTTTCAGCAACTTGATCACCTCCGTCTGAGTACCAATCTCAAAGGGTATTCAGTTTATAATCTAATTAATTATTAGGTGAGATATTTTTTTCTTGGAAGTTAAAATACATGAATGTTAATGTTTTCTTGATTTAATAATCCTACTAATATTTTGTAAGTCTGAAGTATGAACAAGTTAGTCATTCAAGGAAGAAAATCCTGTAAAATTGTCTTAGCCTTTCATTGCTATTTCACCAATGAATAAGACATCAATCTTGATACAGTTTCATAATATTGAATACTTTATTCATATTGTAAAGAACTAGCAAAGATCAGAAGAAAATGCATCCCATACATAGTTCCTTTTCTTCACTTGAATTATATCAGGGGTTAATTTTGTCATGGCATGTCTGAATGACATAGCATAGATTAAAGAATGCAAGCATAAGGGGTGGAATTTTGATTCTGTTAGAGAGAGAGGGAGCTTTGCTTTAATTCTAGTCAATCTAGGATTTTACCTTACAAGCTTATCAAAAAATTTAAGCTAGCTCCTTTGATCCAAAACTGTGATGAATTATTGCTTTGTAATCCAGTAAACATGACTGAAGTTTAAACTCCAAACAGATACACATAACAATTTACAGAAGACAACAGAGTAAAAATGTGTAATAATCCCTGGTTTTAAAAATACAGATAGGCCACATTCTTTAAATATTGCATAAATCATGTTTGTGTATATTTTTTTACAAATTTTATGAAAATTATTTTTGTGTAACATTCTATTTTAGAATTAAACATTCAAAAACAAGTAACATGAAAATATTTAGAAATCAAGACCTTCAGCTACTCTTACCACAAACTTTATAGAAAAGACTATTCAATAGCAGTTATAAAATTAGGTTCACAGATATCCAAACTCTTTCTCAGTAATTCTGTCTTTACCTTATTCATAGTGCTGTAAAAGATTCATCGGTCTTTCCTTTAAACGAGTTTGTTAAGCACCCCCCCCCATTTCCACTAAAATGCAAATTTACTCAAGTACAGGTTGTTCCCATACCACTTCTTCACCTGGAAAAAAACAATAACAACAGGAATGCTGTTCAATTGACTGAAATGATGAATAGGTTGACTCAAGTGCAAGTTAGCAATATAAGCTTATCACCAAAAGCTCTATGCAAAGGGCTACAAAAATAAGCCCATGTAGTATGAAACAAAACAAATTCATCTGTTCTTTAATGAACAAACCTGTTAGCATAGCTTGCAGAAACACATAGGACAGATTCTTCCTGTTATAACATTTTTTTTTTCATTTGGATGTCTTTTTCCTTAATATTCTAAAGATGTCAAGGTGTTTGAAGATTCATATTCTCTATGACATTCTTCCCTCACTAGTCTGACTGACTGCATCTCAGGACCAGAAGAAACTCTTCCCTACCAAATTGTCAACATACATGCATACACATGCATATGTACATATATTTGCATATAAACGTGCACACAAATCCAGATTGTCTTTTTTTCCCACTTTTATTACACATGACAGAACTATGGTTATTTGTTTATAATCAAATTTTAGATCATTAGGATATAAGTCACCAAGCTGATGAGAATGCTCAAGTTTGTCAGAGTTTTTGTCCATTTTCAGCACAAATATGAGCTCAAAAGTCATCTTTCAGAATTGGAGGCCTCAAAATTTCCTGATGGACCTTTCTTCATGACAATGGCAGAAGGGCTGGCTCTGAAGTCTTCAAAGACTATATTCTTCCATCTCAATCATTCTGCATCCTTTGCAGGAAGAAAGGAAATAAAGATTCAGAGCCTGAACTAAACCTTTTGAGTAAACAAAGAATCCATTCATGGTAGGGGTGTTGCGCTAGCAGTCTTCTGACTTTTGAACAAGATACAGTCCTTGTATTTCTGTACGCTGAGATAGCAAGTTGCAGCCTACTGTCGTCATGTATTCATCAGTCTGTTTTCAGCTACTTCTATGTACAAATCCAAGAAGGTGTACAGAGAGCAGAAATGTTCTATGTATGTGTTTCTAAAGGTTTTTTAAAAATAGAACGTGTCATGTTTAAGTGAACAAATGAATGCTTGCCTACAGTAGATGAAGGAGTTCTAGCATCAATTTAACATGGTCCCAGCTAAAGCTGTGCTAAAAGAAAGTTATATAAAAAAAAATATCCTTGGTTGAACATTATATTAAAAGTGCTTCAAAGAAATTACATGAGGGAATCCAGTTGTATTGCTTTTCCTTTTGATAAAATTTGATAAGGTCATTTGGTGCCAAATTACATATTACCCCAAAGCAAAATTAAAGTTTTTGACACAGGGTGGCAGCTGAGAAATGAAAAGCTCTTTGAAAGGGTTTCCAAACCTCTGTTCAGGAATATTTGGAAAATTATTTTATAATTCAGGTTTTCTTTGCTGCTATAGGGAGGTTATTTGTTCTTCCTAAAGTAGCCCTCACTGCAATAGTGCTAACACAGCAGTGTGTCCTTGTGCTGAAATAGGCCCTGTCTATATTAAGGATTTACAGGATTAAACCGATTCACTGGAAAAATCTGTACTAACAAAATATAACTCTGTTAAGATCAGAGCTGGGCACTTTTTTTCAGTAAACAAAATATTTAAAGATAAATGTATATCCTGGCATTGCTGATTTTGAAAATAGATGTAAGGTTTGTTTTAAAAGTTCTATCTGGACCAAAAAAGGCAGGTATTATTAAAACATTATTTCCTTTTTGTTCAAGAGCCAAAAGATTAGAGCTCTATTGCAGGACATCCAAATTCACTTTCCTCATCCACCTGGTGATATTTGAAGCCATAGTCCTAGGACTACCAGGCATTTTTGCTAAAGGAAAGATTTTTTAAAAAAAATCTCTTATTAGTGAAGCTCCATACTCCATGAATGAATAAACGTTAATTCTAGCAGAGTCTAAAGTCCTGCTTCCCAGGGGAGTGACTTAGGATAAAGCTAGGAGGTATTCTCATTTTTGCTATGGGAATATCTTAACTATTTTAAATAAATTGAAGGAACAACCTTGGAAGATGCAGTGAACTCTCCTACCAAACCAGAATGTACAGGCATAAAGACATTAGATCCTGGATCTCTAAGATTCCAGCACAAGAAGAAATTGAATGTATCCATGATAATCAGTGCCCTAGCCATTAAGTTACCAGAAAAAAAAAATAACATCACAGACATCTTCTTGTATCATTTGTGAAATGAAAATGTTTTTGAAGTTTACTCCTTTCTTCTCTTCAATATTCTTTCAAACGTCCATCCCATCAAAAGACACATTTGCATTTTTGAGTAAAATGGAAGTTACTATTTAATGGGAGTCACAAATTTCAGCATTATATTTCTACAAGGAAGAAGTGTATTTATTTATCTATTGGTCCTGTAACAATAAATAAAAAAAGTTATTTGACTAAGCAGGATGGGATTTTCAATAAGTATCAGTGCATGCAGTACTGTTCTTGTTGAAAAACGATCAGCGTGCTGCCACAGACTTCAAAGAAATAGAAAAGGACAACGGCCGAGGTCGAGATCATATTATATAGGGGTCATTGTCCCTGTATGAACTTGTGAACTGTAATTTCAAGCTGGCTGTCTACTGCTACTTTTTATCCTAAGTGTTTGAAACCTTTTTCTTGTGTGCAATTTCCTCTTTCTCCCCTTCCCACTTCTACCTGTCATATATGAAATCTTTGATTAGTGCTTTAAAAAAAAAAGGAAAATTATTAGAAAGGCTATGACTTTATAATTTATCACCCAAGTAGCTGCAGTTCATTTAATACAATATACTGTAGTATCACACAGAGCAGGGCATGCAAAAGTTTAAGTGGTTTCAGCACTCACAAAAGCAGGAATTACAGCAGGATCAAAATCCCAGTACTTTTGCCCTGCCTGTGATGAAAAATCTTCATGGGGACATTTCATAGGTCATTTGTATTGCAATTTAACTCACAAAAGTGAGCCAGACTCCTCTTACATCTGATTGACTCATACTATCTACACCAGAAAAGAAAAACATGTTGCTATATCTCTCATGGGATTGTACATCTAATGACCAATCTCAATTATCCGGTACTATTTTTCTCCTCTGCAAACCATAGCCTACCTGTAAGGCTCTTTGCCTGATGTATGGGGGAAAAAATCAGTGAGCTAAGTGTTTCTTATCTCCAAATTTTTAATTTGCAATCCATCTCCATTGTCCCTCAAAAAACTTGCGCATGGAACACTGAATTTCACTTATTCAGTAAAAATAACCTCAGTCCAAATGCAGATTGAGATGCTTTGCAGAGTTAGAAAAATATGCATGAAATAATGTTTCATGTGCCGAAAACAAAGGAAAAATCATTAGCTAAAGATGTATTAGCTTCTAACTCTTCTAATATCATCACTCTATATAAAAATGAATCACCTATATTGCTTGTCTGCTACACACTCATTTAGCAAGTGGTCTACAAAGTGTTTTCTATTAGGTGCAAGATACTTCAACTTAAAAGAAGACATAAAACATGGTTTAGCTGACTTTTATAGCAACCCTAATGAAACTTTCTGAACCTTTGTGGATAATATTTTACAGAAAATGGAAAACAATGGCTGCATGTACAAAAAGGTTGCAGGATATACAGGACACAGTAACAGTTTCAATTATGGAATATACAACAGTGTGTTCCAGCATTTGAAGATTGTAAATTTCAACATTATTCTGCCTGGCTTGTACCATCTGCAGGAGCTAAAGAGCTAAAGTAGACATCCAGAGTAAAGGGATGTGGCCAGACTCAACTAGACCCTTTACAAGGGAACATAGTTTTGAGGGCAAAAAGCAGAGTTGGGAATGAATGTTATTTGTGAGCCTATCTTCTGTTTGTCTCTTTGAAAGTGCTGCATTTAGTCTTTGATAACTTAAGGAAAGGAGGGCAAAGGAGCATAGATGAGGACTTCTGTTATTTTGGTCTAGCCTAGAGTATAGTTTAGAGTGTCTGAGTGTCTCCTACAAAAATTCACTGCTATTATCTCCCACTTCCCTAAGAGGCTGGGAATTGGTTTCCATTGGGGATTCTCTAGTGAAAACCACACCTTATTTCACAGCTGATTTTTGAATAGGAGCTGAACAAACTGGCACTAGAAGGGTCTCCTATGCAACGATATGATTTTCATAAATATTGTGCATATTGCATGGGTTTATTTTTGATGAATTACCATGGCAGAAAGCTCAAAAGAATTACCTATGTATAAATATCTTAATTAGGTTTGTTACTATGATCTCCAACAACAGAAAAAAGGTGGTTTTCAAAAACTGAGCAGCTAAGGTTTGCCTCATGATGAGGACAATCTGAAAGCTGCCAACAGATGTAGTCTGACATGGGCTCAGATAGGCAGGAATTATAACAAGAAAGTTATTGCCTGAAGCCCAAGAGAATAATGAATATCAAGACTGAATTAGTTGTGGGGTATGTAAACAAACATATGACAGTGCATGTACAGGGACTTTTATTCTTACACTATTTCAAATGATTGTAACTTTTCGGAAAGCACTTTAGTTAGGAGAAGCCGCTCTTTGTGTCACCTCATTGCAACATTAAGGTCAAATTCCAATATGAAGTTCAAAAGTTTCCTGAAATAAATTCCTTAGATTGCCTGGTAAGATTGGCTGACCAAGACATGGCTGAGGAGTGACTGTTGTTCAACTGTTGTATGAACTTTCCTAATATCTCCTCTTTTTTTGTTGGTTTTTTTTTAAGCTGACTGCACATCCATTAGCTGGCAGGTGGGTAACTGTACACCTAGCACGTTCCATGGGCCTACTTCCTACGATCAAGATAATAATTTGATTGACTCACTGTCAACTTGATGTTATATTTGACTAAAGGCAGGGAGAAAGACTGACTATTGCGTTCTTGCTGCTACACACTGGGTAACGTACAACTATGAGGGGGTGGAATGAGACTGTATCTTTCTTGGAGAGCAGTGGACCACACCAGACCCCAGACAGGCAGGGAGACCACTGGCCATGAGAGACAGGAATTTCCTAACATGGCAGCAGAGTAGCTATGAACCAAATTTTGGTGCGACAAGAAAAAAAACCAGACTTCCCTAAAGACCCAATGATGACTGTGTGAAGGCTTTAGCAGCCTAGGATGCCCTTGACACTTGATAAATGAGAGCAAGTTTGAAGGTGATAACTTGCCCGATTACAATGTGCAGGGCTGAGGCAGAGGGAGGAAATAATTTTCAGAACCTGTCTCTACTAGCAAAACTGAATTTTCTTTAATTCAATATTAATTTCAATATAGACTATGTTGTAATATAACATCATTAAATATGAAAAGCTTTCTGATGTCTCTTGGTGTCCTTACTTTAAGGAATATACAAAGTTCTACCTCAATGCTCTGGCTGGCCTGGGTTCTCATCTTAGACCATAATAAATGCTCACACAGCAAATTCCTACAAAACCAAGTGTGCCAAATTGTATACAGACTTAAATTACTGGATTTAAAATAATGAATAATTTTATATTATATAGAATTAAATCACTGGATTTAAAATAGCAAATAAATTTATATTAGGGAGGGTTGTCAGTTCTTCTCATTTCCGTCATGTCAGCACACAGTACAGTACTAAAATGCCAGGGTAGCTAGGGCTGTCTACACAGCCTGTCAGTCTGCAGCTGCAGATAACTTTCTTGTTCCTCTTCTACAGTGCAGATCATTTGACAAAATAGTGCCTGTCAAATCTCAGCTTTGCCCGCAAACACTGTGCTCAGTGTGAAGCAGAGAAGTTCTTTTTAATTAGCTTGGATATTGCATTTTGAATAATTTCTTAAGTGAGACTTTCCTTAAACAATCTTTTTCTTAGTACATTCCTAGTATGCACACAGGGACATGGAGATGTGTTTGCAAAACACTGGTAATTCTCAGATCTTGAAGTCTGCTATCACTCCAAAGAGGTGATCTGGCTAACTAAAGCCACTCAAATGTTTGCAAAGCCTCTCTGGAGATGTAGTTGATTGAAAGGCTGTAGGAAGCACTGACCCTGCTACTAATGACATGGTGCTGGGGAACAGGAGAGTAGAAACCTGGTTGGCAAAATGCTGAGCTGAAAGACATTATCCATTTGATCCTTAGATTAGCAGCACTGAAAAACCTGGGCATTTCAAAGAATAGAAACATAAGCAGTTTTCTGACATGGTAGCATTATGCAACCTAGTAGGTATTTAAAAGCTGTGGCTCTCCTTCATAAATTACTCTTGAATTTAGGAGGAAAATAATATGCAAGTACAATGTGGGGATAGTTCTGAAAATAATCACATCTTCCTTAACATATTTCCTTAATGTGATACTTTCTCAGTTATACCTGGATGATATATCTTAGGGTATTTGAGATGCATGCATTCTTTGTAATAAAGCCTGCATAGTTTGATCTGTAGTTCAAACTCTGATTTACAGAACTCAGGAACATCAGGAATAAGATGTTCACCGTATCATGAATGGAAAACTGGGAGACTGGCAGAGATAGAAGTTTGGAGCTTTTTTTTTAATTATTTTTGTGAACATTCCGAGAAGCACTGACTACAGTCATTCTAATAATTTATACAAACAAAAAAAAAATCTTCCTGGCTAAATTCATATTTAATACACTCAGCAATGACAACACAACATGCAAAATGACTGGCTTGAGTATAGATAGCCTGCATGAATCACAGCATGTGGAAAAAAAAGGATTTAATTAGTACCTCTCTCTATGACATAAAATATCAGAGCAAATAAGCACATTTGTCAAATGTGGGAAACATTCTGTATCTTCAGCAATTCTACCCATTTCTCATGTTCACTCCAGGCAGCCATTCATACAAAGGAATAATTTCTGAAATTATGAAACTGATTTGGCATGACAGATACGTAAGGTTTAATTTAATATTAGACAAATAAAAACAAGTATAGGAAGCAAGTATAAAGGCCGACCCTAATGAGAACAACATGTATAGTTTGGATGACAGAGAATATGGTAGTAAGAAAGGTGACTGATGACAGAAAAACTGTACTAACAAGAAATCCTTGGAATCATAAAGGAAGAAGAATGCATCATTTAGGGAAATACAGGTATTGACAACTTCTCATCCTAGTGCTGTGAGTTTATATGACTCTTTATCATGATATTTATACTCATTTCACCTGAATGTCTTATAAAAACATACTGACCTGTTTTTTTTCTCTGTGAACAGAAAAAGAGTTTGTCTATGTTTCTTCTGGAGGTGGGTGACATGACAAGACCTATTTGTTAGAATAAATTATACTGTCAACTTGGATGATCTGCTTCATCTAAAACAAGGGCTTGTCTTCCCTTATTAACTGCCCAGAACAGGAAATGGAATTAGGAAAATGCATTCCCTCACACGGGATGTCAGACCTCTCCTGTGTAATTCACTGGAGAATTACTTCCTTCTTCGTCACACATGGGAGGCATGTCTAGAAATCCCATAATGATTCTGCTACTGTGTAAAAGGGGAGACAAAGGTTTATAGCAGCCCAGTCAAATTATCTGACACTGCAGAAAAAAATCTGAATGACTTTTTAAGAAGAATTAACACAACAGTGAAGCTAATAAAGCTGCAGGCAGCTAAACTTCATTTGTATAATCCTTTTTTCCCTGAAAAATCTAGTGATTCAGCAGGACTAACCATATGCTTAAGTATATGGTTACATGATTTAGTAGTTCAGAAGAAAGTCTAATCTACCAAGTTTGACCTTAAATGCAGTTTTTGCACACATCACAAAGAAAATTAATTTTGTGGGGGTTTTTTGTTTATTTGCTTTTGTAACACCCTTTAATTACAAAATTAATTAAATTTTCCATTTGGAAAACTTCTCAAAGAAAATAGTTTATATTTTCTTTCTAGGGACAAAATTTTGTTGACTTTCAACTGATCAGAATGATAGATTCTTTCATTCAGTGTATTTGTTAGTTATATAACTATTGTGTGTCATCACTGCAGGTTACTGTACATGCAAGTATGCCAATAAATAATAGAAATAATTCATTACTTATATGGCAGGCCATTTAAATATTAGACTATCTGTATTAAGTGAAGAATTAATCAGTTATCTGACCATCCATCCTTACTACACTGATGAAGGTAAGAACAATATACCTCAGGATACTAAGGAAAAAAAGACATCACCTTTTTTTGATAACCACTCTGTATTAAAAAATACCATTAAACGCCATGTAAACTTCAAAATATTATTCCAAGAGCTTGCAGTATCTATGTGGAATATTGGCTTTGGATTAATTTGAAACTTAGTTTAAATTCTTGTTAAAATCTAATGAAACTAAAAGGGTATCTCAGAGACTACACTGAATAAAAGGAAGAATTAAATGCTTTTTAAAGGTGTCACGGAAGCTCCTCATGATAAAGAGAGTGTGAATATAAAATTCAAAACCAAATACAACTCAGTTCACATATAGTACCAAATTTCAAGTTAATGAGATTAAGTAGATCCAACAGCTATCCACAAAAGTGTTGATTCAATGAAAAGTAACAGCTGGTGGTATGTGAATCCAGTGAAGCCCCTGAAAAGAATTTTTTTTTCAGATTTAATGGGACTATAAAAAGAGTAGTATGTATTGCTCTTAATTTGAATAGACTGTCTTACATTCTCATGCTCTTGATCACCCACAGTACTGTCGTTAATTTGTTGACTGACTGTTCATTCATCATGTACTCAAGCCAACACCAGTGTTTCCAAGAAAATAATGGCAGAATGCCACATCTAAAAAGTCACAGCATAACTTCAACAAGAATAATTTTTCTTTGCAGCATTACTTCTGAAAAATAGTAACATCAGAGACATCACAGTATATTTTTTACGTTTGTGGAGGATTCCAATCTGCAGAAGCGTAGTTAAAGACTAAATTAAAATTGTTTTTTTCTAATAGCTGCTATCGCACTGAAACGTTGACTTAACACAACAGGGCAAAAGCAACTTTTAAATATTTCTGAAAGTTTTGGTCTAAATACTGGACTTCGTGTTGAATAGATTGGACAATACTTTTGCTTGTACCATTGTGTAACCAGTGATATAAGAGCTATGATGTTGCCTCTATTTCTTTATTAAATGACCTCTATCTTTAAATTAAGTTGGTTTGGTTGGTTGGTTTTTTTCTGTTGGAAATTGGTCCTTCAAATTCTCATGATAAATAATTCTATTGAGCAAATAATGCATTTCTGTTCAAAATACTTGTGAAAGAATTTAGTAAACCAGTTTCACTCTTAAGCATAAAAGTTCAATGGTAGATTTGGTAGGAGAGCAGGGAGAATAATACCATATTTGGATATTTTAATGCAATTACAAAATTGTAATTTGACATGAATTTGAATTAGAGGAAAAAAGTCCCCAAACCATTGGCCAGCTTTGCTTAAATGAACACAGATAAGCAAATAACAGGGTCACAAATTAGTAACTAAATCTTCTGCAACAAAAATACGTAAGTACTTTTTCCTGCATTTACACCAACCTAAAAAAAAAAGTGCAACTTTTATATCAACAATATATAACAAATCCAAAAGACAGGTGAATAAAAAGTTGTTGTTCATCAGCCTAGGAACAGATTGGAAAAGTGTAAAACAATTAGCAAGTGACTTTCCTATTTAAATAGCCACACTTAAAAACCATGTACAATAATCATATGTGATCTTGATGGGCTTGGTATCAGAAGCTAAATAAATCCTTCAATGTTTTTTGTATTAGGTCACAATAGTATCAAATACTTCTGTAAAAATATTCTCTTGGCCCACTTTTTAAAAACATTTAGACCACTGTAACTTGGAAGATTTTTTTCCTCTCATCCTTTATCTCCTTTTTGCGCTGCATATGCCATTCACTTAATGACTTACTAGGTTCCTTTCATTTGAATATTTAAAGTCCACTTCCTTTTTTAATAGTTTTTCTTCATACGACACTAGCATGTTTGAGTATTCCACATTATATTGATTTTTAAAATTCCAGTTCTGTAACCAAAATTTCATTATGGAAAGAGTAGGGGAAAAAGATCTGGCCATTTTTTTATCATTTTGATAAATCTCCCAAAGACTTTGCTAACATTTCAATTGCTTTCATTTAGTAGCATGATTTTAGGAATTGTCAGATACCACCAATTAAAAAAAAAAGGCATTTGACACAAAAAAGGCAGGTATTGAAATGTTTGGTTTGCTTGAAAACTGTTGGACCAGTCTGCCATTGGTCATTTTGGATTTTCTAATTTATTACTGCTGTATTGTTACTATTAAAGTTGGTAAACTGAGCAAGACTATTATGAAAATATGGATGAAGCAAAGCTATGAAATTAGTAGTGCCTTGAAATACAGCTGCATACTATATGACCATTAAAACACATAGAAGAATCTGGATGCAGTGGAAGAATGAATATTCTAATGGATGGAATAACACTATACACACACTATACATACAAATATATACTTCTGGGAAAATCTAAGACAAGGCTATACAATGGATATCATATTAGCTAACTAATATTATACTACTGCAAAGTCAGATCATGCTTAAAATATTCTCCAAGTCTTTCCTTAAGGAGCAAAGTTTCTTATTATAACTGAAATGGTAGAAATATTACATGTACATACCAGATGCTTGTATGCAAATGAACATCTAAGCTCACTTCTAGAAAGAAAAGGCTCTCTGTAAGTACAGAAGAGTCTGCTGTGAACACTCTACTGTGATCTTTGATTAAAAAACAAAACAAAACCAAACCGTGACAGACACACAGATAAGTTTGCTTATCTAGGGTTTCCATAAATATTTTGAGCCATCCAGAGGAGCAATACTACAGTGACATGTCTGTACCAAGCTCAACTGCAAAGTCCACAATAACATAACATAAAACAAAATAAAAAGTTCTCTATAGAAAATATATTGAGCTATTTTCAGTATTAGGCAAAACAAAAAACTAAAAACATCCAGCATTTTTCCACAGAAGGCAGAAAGAGAAGGAAAAAACTGCTAAAAATAATGAACAAAAGATGACTCCATTATTACATTTTCTGATCCCAGCATTTCATTCTAGTACATTTTTCTTTTTTTTTTTAAGTCCTCTCAGAGAATATCTTTAAATATTTACTTTCACCTTTTTTTTTAAAAAAAAAGAACTTAATTGAATGTTGTTCCAGCTCCCAAATGAGCTTTCAAGTCATAAAACCTCCAAACTCTAAAGACAACTTTGAGTAAACACTACTAAAACTCATAGCAAATTCACAGTTCAATGTTCTATTAACCATTAGAGTATAGAAATACAATTTTTACTGGCAGCTGGCTAGGGATTTAGAGAAATTTATTTTAACTTACGTTATACACTCTTTGACCACACAATGACAGACAGATGATTTTAATTCCAGCAGAGAAGCATTTTAGATTCCTTTTGAAAGGCTATCTTGTTTCTCATCTTTGCTTTACAACTGGCTATGAAAATTCATGGAATTTCTGCCTTTTTCATTACTTTGAGCAGTGGAAGCATATTTATCTGTTAGCTTCTGGATAACTCCAGAAATAAATTTCCTGTGTAAGGCTAAATCCTGACAGTGTACTTTGCTTTTAGGGTGGGCGCAGAAATTGATAGCTGAGGTTGACCAGAATGGTATGCCTTGCCAGGAAACTGTCTGAGGAAAACCAACATTGCTAGACAAAACAAAACCATAAGGAAACAACAAAGAAAACATCCTAAAAGACTTGACTTAAATGAAGAGCAGTGTAGTGCTGCAATTGGTTTGAACATAGCAGGGTCTATCAAACGGTTTTCTACAACAGCCTATGTTTAGAAGCCATCATTGACCATTTAGTAAAAGATATATTAATCTAAAATGGGATTTAGATAGAATTAAGGCACCACACTAAAAATGCAGAATGTGACCACAGTTCAATACTCCAGAACAGCTAGCAATGACAGGTTGCTGGTTCATCTGGTTTTTTAAATGAGCTTTTTTTCATTCTCAGTCTTTTAAGAAATACTACTAGGTGTATTATTTCAGCCAGTTCATAGTACTAGGAATATTTGTCTGAACTTTACAACATTCAGCAAAGACAAAGGCAGGAAGCATTGCTGCAAGGGCACAGGCTACTGGAAGGGACCTGGAGGCCTTGGAAGACATCAGGTGAGCATGAGCCACCAGTGTGCCCTGTATGCAGAGATGGCCAACAGTACTCTGGGAGCTATTCACAGGGACACAGACAGGACATCGAGGGGAGGGACTATCCCCCTCTGCTCAGCACTCATGAGATCCCATCTGGATACTCTGTCTTGAGTTTTGGGCTCACCCCAGCACAGGAAGAATGAAGGGCCCTCAAGTTGGCCAAGGTCTGGAGCACTTGCCCTGTGAGGATTGGCTGAGGGACCAGGGCTTGTTCAGCCTGGAGCAGAAATAGCTTCAGGAGGAACTAAATGCAGCCTGCTGGTACCTTCCAATAGTTTATTGACAAGACGGAGTTGGACTCTTCATAGTGGTGCATGGTCGGAAAATGAGAGACGGCAAGCCTAAGGAAAAACAAGACTAGATGTAAGGAGAATCTTTTTCACCCTGAGGACAGCGAGGCAGTGGAAGAGGCAGCCCAGAGAGGCCACACAGTCTCAATCCTTGAAGATTTTCAAGACTCAACTGGATAAAGCCCTGAGCAACCTCATCTGAGCAATCTTCCTATGATGTTGTGATTTCAGAGTGAATGAAAACTAATGACACATTTTTTCTACAGCTCTCAAATTGCCTGATGAACATCTAGATTTTCAAATGACAATGCTGTGGAATCTGAATGCCCTATTTATTTGAAACAAACCCAGTGCTTCTTTCTGGATTTTGTTTTTCTAGTGAGGAGGTGCTAACCATTAAGACACTGTGGCACCTAAATTGTAGGTGCTTAAGTTCTTCATTAGATCTAGTCTTAATCCTTATTGCATGTAAGCTTTATGTCATTTGTGTAAAGGTTTTATCCAGAGGAAAAAAATATCTATTTTTGCTGTCATTGGCAATTTAAACAGCAGATTTGCAGAGTAACTTGTGCATTAATGCCAGGCCTTAGGGATATTTATACGAACCCTTTAAATTAAATGCTTCAAATGAACTTGCTAATCCTACAGAATTGACAACCATGCATTCAGCTAAGTTTATTATTCAAGTCAGAATGATTTATGGACATTTTAACAAGTTACAGCCCATGTGTTGTGTTGTCATGTCTTTTTGAAGATTGGTTATTTGGATTAGCTATGCAAGTGTATGGATATTTCTTATAAGATGCTTAGCAAGAGACATCCTTTAACTCAGGATTTCCTCCAGCTGTTTGATCAGAGACCATGTTTCTGTAGACAGTTGATCTCTAAACTGCAGCTTTTTCTTCAGAAGGGATGTTCCTTACACAGCTTAACTTTTATTTTTATATTATTATTATTATTCCTATAAACCTGTAAAACAACATTACTTTAGCATTATAAATTCAAATGCAAGCTATGTAATTTTAAACAAGATTTCCTCTAAGAAGATTTATAATAAGTAGCTTGTTAAACTGTCTGGGAAGTTTAACTGACAAACCTAAGAGCTCTTGTTAGCAGTTAATTCTTTTGGAAGAAGTAAAATAAGGTACGGATTTGGAAGACAGACAAACAGAGGAAAATAGACACAAAAAGAAAATGCTTAACAATGGTATGTTTAGGGACCAATCTAACTTTAAACTTTACAAACTGCGACAATGAAACTTGTCTTACAGTTAATACTAAATATGAATGATGAATACTGTATTTGTTATTAGAATATCTAGACAGACTAAAAGTTCCAAGGTACCTAATGCAGATCCAACAAAAAGGTTTATAACATCATTTCAGTTTTCACCTAGTTCTTCCACTTTTTTTTTTTTAAGTCAAATTCGCAGCAGCCATTGTGCTAGAGGAAGTGCATTTAAAATTTCTGGTATTTTATGTCATGCTGTAGACAAGGCATACTCACTAGCTAACAGGCAAGCGAGCAGAACACACCTTGCTGTGATAGAAGAATAACCCCTCTGACTCTTCTGGGGTCTGAGAGTCTCCAGCCCAGCGCAGTGACCTCCCTCACCCACTCCCGCCCCTGCTTGTGAAATGCAGCCCTGGCTCTGTGCAGGGACAAGGGGGAAGTGCCACTGTTCTTTAATGAATGTTGCTAGTTTGTATGTATATTTAATGATACACAGAGAACTGAAAACAAGACAATTCTGCAGTTACTTGTACAGTAGTTGCTTATGTTCAGTGACATTACACTACAGCAACTGTCCTTTCAAACCATTTCAGAGAGCACACAGTACTTACTGAAGATACTATCTTACAAACTTCTCCCTTGCCATTCACAATACTGCAGGCCCCATGGTGAAATAAAATTATTTTCCCAACAGCAGGCACTGAAATAGAAAAGTGTTATGCAAATACTCTACATGTCCTATCTGCCTTTTAATGAAACAAGCATCAAACCAAATGAACTGTCATACAGAAAAAGAAAGAACCAGAGAGCCTTCTAGCTTTCTGCAGATCACCAACTGTACTGGGTCTGGCTGGGATGGAGTTAACTTTTTTCACAGCAGCCAATATGGTGCTGTGCTTTGGATTTCTGACTAAAACAGTGTTGATAACACACCAATGTTTTGGCTGTTGCTGAACAATGTGTGAACAGAGGCTTTCTCATTCTCTCCACTCTGCTCCCCCAGCAAGTATGCTGGAGGTGAGCAAGAGATTGGGAGGGGACACAGCTGGGACAGCTGACCTCAACTGATCTAAGGGATATTCTGCACCATATGACGTTGTGCCCAGCAATAAAAGCTCAAGGAAAGGAGACAGAAGCAGGGATGTTCATGGTTACAGCGTTTTCTTCCTAACTAACTGTTATGCAGGCTGAGGCCCTGCTTTCCAGGAAGTGGCTAAACATCTGCCTGCCCATGGGAAGCAGTAAATAATTCCTTCTTTGCTTTGCTTGCACATGTAGCTTTTGTTCCACCTATTAAATGGCTTTTATCTCAATCCACAAATCTTATCACCTGCCTTTTTTTTTTCTCCCTGACCCACAGGAGAAGGGAGTGAGTGAGTGGTTCCGCTAGGTGGGGTCAGCCCACCAAACCAAATGCCAGGTGGCCCACCATTTAATGATATCTGTTGCTGAGATATGGATAGAAACAGACTCACAAGAGAAATGTCATTCACATAGAAAACATGGAAAACTGAAGACTAGAAGTTCAGAATGAGCAGAGTTAAACATTTGGATGTCTTTTACACAAGTAAAATCTAAGGTCTTTTCACATATTATAGTTGCTTTAAAATGATACAGGCTTGCAGACAACCCTTACAGAATGATGACTACTATACTAAAGAGCATATTTGCTGAGATGTTTGTTCTTTCATTGTGCACAGAAATAGTGTCAGAAAATTGTCACATAATTTACATGATTAGTGATAATGTAGTTACAAAACAACTTAAGTGCTATAAATTTGATATAATCCGCCACAACTAAAAAAGGAAGCCAGCTGTACCTGAAGCCAAATATAACATCACAGAGGTGCACCACACTCCAAAATGAAGAATATCTGACCTTTTGCACTCAAACACTGAAGCTGTTGCCAGACCCTGCAGCCAGAGAGTTCTGCACTTTTGGTTCAATATCAACTTATTAGTCCCAGAAGAAAGATGATTAATGGCCAGTCATACCCTGAGAGGAGAAAAGAAACTGAAAGGTGTGAAAGTCAACTAGAACTGCCCTAGCAATCTATTTAATTCCATTTCCAGCTAATGTGAATCACCTATGTTGTTACAGGTAAGATGAGTTAATTTGTCTGAGGGTGTGAGACAACATGTCTACATAGTGCTCAATAGGAAGGATGAAGGATACTTAAGAAAGGAAGAAAAAGAAGCGCATGAAGCGAGGACCCTGCTTTCATGACTAGTACAAAACATGAAGCGGCACTTGATGTAGAAGAGGTGAAGAAGGACATCAGCTTTCTGTGTGTATCTGGTCCACATCTCTCACCCAAGTGTTTACTAGTTTACTCCAGGACTGGGAAGTTTTGTTTAGGTACGCCCTGTATATTACAGACATACCTTCTTTCTAAGTCCACCTTGTTGCTATTTGGTGATGGCATGCTATTTCATTACCTTCTTTCAGTGGGGAGGGGAACTCTTCCATAATGTAATTCTTCTAAAACAATTTTCACTGAAGAAGTAAATATGAAAAGGCGGCATAAAAGTGAAACTGCTGAGAGGCTGTCTTCCAAATAACATTATAGATTTCATGTGGACAAGAAAACACAGGAAGATTTTGATTCGATGCTGCACATAACATCTAAATAGAAAATACATCAGAGGTAAATCTCTTCATCTTCTGCCTTTAATGCAACATCCAGTTGGAGGCTAAAAGTACTATTAATTGAACTTGTCTACACATTAATGAAGATGAAAAATTTGAAATTTTTTTTACATAGTCATGAACACTTTAGAGTCATCTTTTAAACTCTGTATAAACTGCATTTTTCAAGAAGGAAAATACAAGTTATTTCACCGCTTAAAATCATCTAATTTTTAGTCCTTTTCAATAGAGAGAAGTGAAAAGAGAAGTGACCACCACAGAAATTAATAATTAATTCAGCTTACTTCTATTATTTACAATTGTAGCTATGAGAATTCATCACCATAGTATCTGAGCATCTTAGAAATGTCAGTGAATTATGCCTCAGTCCACTAACTTGTAGGGAGTTTCTGTTACTCCTGGTTTACATTTCTGGAAGCCAATGCACACAGAGATCGATAGACTGATTTTTCAGAGGCACTTAGCATCTGACTCTCCTACCCATTCATTTCATTTGGCATTGCAAACCACAGGTCATTATTTTTTCTCCTATAACTTAAGGACTTTGAAAGTGCCATTTAGAGAAACTTCCTGACTTAAGATAAATTTCCACATACATTTTGGAAGCTAACTTTGCCTAAGGATGAGGATGGAAAACACTGAAAGTACCAGAGAACTTATCTATTGACTTCCAGCTGGTAGCTGGTATCTTGATAGCTGTTGAAGCCGTCAGAAGCAGGGAGTAAAAAATGAAAACATAATTAAGCCTTTGGACTGTTTCCTTTTTTTTTTTTTTTTTTGGAAGAACATGGTTTCTTGCCTGTCCAAGAAGAAATGTTTCATATGGTATAGCAACCAATGCTTATGCCTGAGGTATAGGCCTTAGAAATTAGTAAGAACAAACGAAACCAGGACAACCCCATAACTAAAGTATCAGTTACAGGTGCCATTGTAAATGACCCTCATTCTCACAATATATTCAATTTATTTTAAATAGCTTGATCACATAAGCTGATTCTTATTAGATAACTGGTATTTCTGGATACTCCACTGATGCTCACACTTATTTAGCCTAACTTCAGAACAGACTCTGAGCAGGGAAGTTGCACAAGGTGTAAGTTATTGCAAAAACTGCTGTTACATGTGACTGAGCCTCAGTCATCCAGTATTCAACTACTTTGAAGACTGCAGTCTTCAATATTGCAAAGCCACAGATTCTTGCTTGTCATTAGCAATAGCGACACTTTGAAAAGAATTGGTAAGATTTGATCAAAAAATTCCAACTGAAATAAATATTAGCTTTGAAAATGTATTGTATTTCCATTACGTACCTCTAGAAGGAGGAAAAAGGGTGTATTTTGAAAATATAAGCAAACAATTTACTGCCAGACAGTAAAGTATTTGTGCAAACATGAACGATAATATTGCAGTGTACAGAGTACAGCTCTTGCACTGGAAAGATCAAGGAAGTGATCCCTGTCTATTCTCTCCACACCTCTCCTGGTGTTGCACAATGTGTGTTAAAACCATGGTGCAGCATTCTGTCATATACATCCCATGTACTATTAAAGATGTTTAAGATAGAGCAAGTAGAGAACTGAGCTACCAAAAGATGATAAATCCAGTTTATTTGTATATTATTAAGGATTTAATAGAGTATTTCTGCACAGAGGAAAAAAAGCACTACATAATGTCCTGGGTTCAGCTGGGATAGAGTTAATTTTTACAGGAACCTGGGAGGTGGGGGGCATAGCCGGGGCAGCTGACCTGAACTGGCCAAGGAGCTATTCCATACCATGTGACATCATGCTCAGTATATAAAGGGGGAGCGGGCCGGGGGGTGGGCTCTTCTTTTCGGTGGGGGAAGTGGCAGAGCGTCGGGTCCCGGGTGGTGAGCAGTTGCACTGTGCATCACTCTTTTTGTATACTTTTTCATTAGTACCGTTGTTGTTGTTGCAATTTCTTTGTGTTGTTCCAGTAAACTGCCTTTATCTCAACCCTCGAGGTTCCAGGTTTGGTTTTTTTTTTTTCCTCTCCTCCGTCTTCCCCCCATCCCACCGGAGGGGGGCGGGAGGAGTGAGCGAGCGGCCGCGTGGTCCTTTGTTACCGGCTGGGCTGAAACCACGACAGTCCTTTTTGGCGCCCAACGTGGGGCACGAAGGGTTGAGATAACGACAGATCTGGCCAGAGCGTGTTGAAACAAATTTGTCATACGCATTTCTTATACTAGATAAATAGATGTTAGTCACAATGTTGATTCAGCTGTTTACATGGTGGCGTTTTGTAAGTTCTTATATGCTTTATGTATTGCCTGTAGTTGCGTATCTCATCTCTGGGAGAGTGATTGGGATTATCATTTTGCTGTACTGGGCAATGTCGACTTGTGAAATGATTACATCACTGGTCATGAGGTTAAGCTGTTATCTGTATGAGGCAGTGATATCATTTCCAGACTTTGGGCACCTTCTGTCGGATTTTATTGGTAATTACACCCAACCCATGGGGAAGTCAGGGGGGGATACTTCCCCCCATCCGTTCCCCTCCCTTTTCTCTTTCCAACTAATTACAACAGTTTTCGAGAATTTTGAATATCCTTGGGATGCGCAAGCCTGTGTGCTGTTAGTGCTATGCCTCCTGACTATGTTTCAGGTCTTGTCTAGGGCTACAAAGAGGCTCTTTAAGAGTACCACCCAGAGATCTGTCCCAAAGCTGGATATTCATGGGTGGCACGGCGTGTGGGAGGAGGTGGGCAGGTATCTAGAGAACTTCTCACCTCCAGTGACTTGGAAGTTCACTCCCGAACAACTGCAGAACCCTCATGAAGTGATAGAATTTTTGAAAGGAAAATGCTGTGGCTATCCCAGAGACACACAACTCACTACACTGTGCTGGGCCCTGGCCGGTATCTACCAAACCCTGCTTGATACTATGCAGCACCCCCAGGGGGAAAAGGGGGAAAAGATGGAAAACAAGACAACATGCACCGTGGCTGCCCCAACCCCGACAACATGCACCGTGGCTGCCCCAACCCCGACAACATGCACCGTGGCCGCCCCTACCACGACAACAGGCACCATGGCTGCCCCTACCCCGGTGACAGATACTGCCACTAAACCAGAGAACCAACCTGTGCCAGTATCAGTTGCCCCTGTACTGAAAAAGAAACACACAAAGAAATCAGTTCGCTCAGTGAGAGATGAAGATGAACCAGGGTCATCGCGAGAACAGGAGGAAGAGGCAGAACCTGAAATAATTACCCGATCTCTATCCCTGAGTGAGTTGCGTGACATGCGAAAAGATTTTAGCCGCCACCCAGGTGAGCACATTGTTACCTGGCTGCTCCGATGCTGGGATAATGGGGCTAGTAGTGTGGAATTAGAGGGTAAGGAAGCCAAGCAGTTGGGATCTCTGTCTAGAGAAGGGGGTATCGACAAGGCGATTGGGAGAAAAACACAAGTCCTCAGCCTCTGGAGGCGACTTCTGTTAGGTGTAAAGGAAAGATACCCTTTCAGGGATGAAGTTACATGTCACCAAGGCAAGTGGACCACCATGGAGAGAGGTATCCAGTACCTGAGGGAATTAGCCGTGCTGGAGGTGATTTATAATGATCCAGAAAATGCGCAGTCACCCACAGATCCAGATGAAGTCCAATGCACACAACCGATGTGGCGGAAGTTTCTACGAAGTGCACCACCAACCTATGCCAACTCATTGGCAGTAATGTCCTGGAAAGAAGGCTATGGACAAACGGTGGATGAATTGGCTGTCCAACTCCGGCAATATGAAGGAAGTCTCTCTTCCTCCCTACGGGCCTGTGTCTCAGCTGTAGAGGAATTGTCCCGAGAGTTCCAGCAATTCAAAGTAGATATGTCCTCCTCCTCACCTGTACAGGCCCGCATTGCAGTTATTGGGAGTAAGCGTTCCTCTGCCCAAGAGAGAGGAGAGAGAAAGTACACACGACGGGCTAACCTGTGGTTTTACCTGCGTGACCATGGAGAGGACATGAGGAAGTGGGATGGAAAACCTACCTCAGTCTTGGATTCATGGGTACGGGAGTTGCGAGAAAAAGCAACCAGAAAAGAAGATTCTTCTTGGAAAACTGCTGCTCCAGTTTCCCGTGAGCAGTCCCCCGGGCGCAGTAGATGGGCCGATCTCATTTCTGATCCTCTTGAAGGGACTTCTGATTCACATGTGCAAAAAGTGGGTAACAGATATTCTAACCAGGATTAGAGGGGCCCTGCCTCCAGCCAGGTGGAGGAGAGGGACAACCGAGTCTACTGGACAGTGTGGATTCGATGGCCTGGCACGTCAGACCCACAGGAATATAAGGCTCTAGTAGACACTGGTGCACAATGTACCCTAATGCCATCAAGTTATAAAGGGGCAGAACCCATCTGTATCTCTGGTGTGACAGGGGGATCCCAAGAGCTAACCGTATTGGAAGCCGAAATGAGTCTAACCGGGAATGAGTGGCATAAACACCCCATTGCAACTGGCCCAGAGGCCCCGTGCATCCTTGGTATAGATTATCTCAGAAGGGGGTATTTCAAGGACCCAAAAGGGTACCGTTGGGCCTTTGGTATAGCTGCATTGGAGACGGAGGAGATTGAACAGCTGTCTACCCTGCCTGGTCTCTCCCAGGACCCTTCGGTTGTGGGGTTGCTGAAGGTTGAAGAACAACAGGTGGCAATTGCTACCACGACGGTGCACCGGCGGCAATATCGCACCAACCGAGACTCCCTGATCCCCATCCATAAGCTGATTTGCCAATTGGAGAGCCAAGGAGTGATCAGCAAGACTCACTCACCCTTTAATAGTCCCATATGGCCCGTGCGGAAATCTAATGGGGATTGGAGACTAACAGTAGATTATCGTGGGCTGAATGAAGTCACGCCACCGCTGAGCGCTGCTGTGCCAGATATGTTAGAGCTTCAATATGAACTGGAATCAAAGACAGCTAAGTGGTATGCCACAATTGACATTGCTAATGCATTTTTCTCCATTCCTTTGGCAGCGGAGTGCAGGCCACAGTTTGCTTTCACTTGGAGGGGTGTCCAGTACACCTGGAATCGACTGCCCCAGGGGTGGAAACACAGCCCCACTATTTGCCATGGACTGATCCAGACTGCACTAGAAAAAGGTGAAGCTCCAGAGCACCTGCAATATATTGATGACATCATCATATGGGGCAGCACGGCAGAAGAAGTTTTTGAGAAAGGGAAGAAAATAATCCAAATCCTTTTGAAGGCTGGCTTTGCCATAAAAGAAAGTAAGGTCAAGGGACCTGCGCAGGAAATCCAGTTCTTAGGAGTAAAATGGCAAGACGGGCGTCGTCAGATCCCTGCGGACGTGATCAACAAAATAGCAGCTATGTCCTCACCGACTAATAAAAAGGAAACACAGGCTTTCTTAGGTGTTGTGGGCTTTTGGAGAATGCATATTCCAAATTACAGTCAAATTGTAAGTCCTCTCTACCAAGTTACCCGGAAGAAGAACGATTTTAAATGGGGGCCTGAGCAACGACAAGCCTTTGAACAAATTAAGCGGGAGATTGTTCATGCAGTAGCTCTTGGGCCAGTCCGGACAGGACCAGATGTTAAAAATGTGCTCTACACTGCAGCTGGGGAGAATGGCCCTACCTGGAGCCTTTGGCAGAAAGCACCTGGAGAGACCCGAGGCCGACCCCTGGGGTTTTGGAGTCGGGGATATCGAGGATCCGAGGCTCGCTATACTCCAACTGAAAAAGAGATATTGGCAGCATATGAAGGAGTTCGAGCCGCTTCAGAAGTGGTTGGTACTGAAACACAGCTCTTCTTAGCACCCCGACTGCCAGTGCTGGGCTGGATGTTCAAAGGGAAAGTTTCCTCTACACATCACGCGACTGATGCCACGTGGAGTAAGTGGATTGCACTGATCACACAACGGGCTCGCATAGGAAACCCCAGTCGCCCAGGAATTTTAGAAGTGATCACGGACTGGCCAGAAGACAAAGACTTTGGAATGTTGCCAGAGGAGGAGGTGACACGGGCTGAAGAGGCCCCGCTGTATAATAAACTGCCAGAAAATGAGAGGCAATATGCCCTGTTCACTGATGGGTCCTGTCGCATCGTGGGAAAACATCGGAGGTGGAAGGCTGCTGTATGGAGTCCTACACGACTAGTTGCAGAAACTGCTGAAGGAGAAGGTGAATCGAGTCAGTTTGCGGAGGTGAAAGCCATCCAGCTAGCATTAGATATTGCTGAAAGAGAAAAGTGGCCAGTGCTCTATCTCTATACTGACTCATGGATGGTGGCAAATGCCCTATGGGGGTGGCTACAGCAATGGAAGAAGGGCAACTGGCAACGCAGAGGTAAACCCATTTGGGCTGCCGCACTGTGGCAAGATATCGCTGTTCGGATAGAGAAGCTAGTGGTAAAAGTACGTCATGTAGATGCTCATGTACCCAAGAGTCGGGCCACTGAAGAACATCAAAACAATCAGCAGGCAGATCAGGCCGCCAAGATTGAAGTATCTCAGGTGGACCTGGACTGGCAACGTAGGGGTGAGCTATTTATGGCTCGGTGGGCCCACGATACCTCAGGCCATCAGGGGAGAGATGCAACATATAGATGGGCTCGAGATCGAGGGGTGGACTTGACCATGGACACTATCGCACAGGTCATCCACGAATGTGAAACATGTGCCGCAATTAAGCAAGCCAAGCGGCAAAAACCCCTGTCACATGGGGGGCGATGGCTGAAATATAAACAGTGGGAGGCCTGGCAGATTGACTATATCACACTCCCACGAACACGCCAAGGCAAGTGCCATGTGCTTACAATGGTGGAAGCAACCACTGGATGGCTGGAAACATACCCTGTGTCCCATGCCACTGCCCAGAACACTATTCTGGGCCTTGAAGAGAAAATTTTATGGCAACACGGCACCCCAGAAAGAATCGAGTCGGACAACGGGACTCACTTCCGAAACAACCTCGTAGATACCTGGGCCAAAGAACACGGCATTGAGTGGGTATATCACATCCCTTATCACGCACCGGCCTCCGGAAAAATCGAACGATACAACGGACTGCTGAAAACTACATTGAGAGCAATGGGGGGTGGGACTTTCAAACATTGGGATACACATTTAACAAAAGCCACCTGGTTAGTTAATACTAGAGGATCCGCCAATCGGGCTGGCCCCGCCCAACCAAGACTTCCACATACTGTAGAAGGCGATAAAGTCCCTGTAGTGCGCATGAGGAGTATGTTAGGAAAGACAGTCTGGGTTAGTCCTCCCTCAAGCAGAGGCAAACCCATTCAAGGGGTTGTTTTTGCTCAGGGACCTGGGTACACCTGGTGGGTGATGCAGAAGGATGGGGAAGTTCGATGTGTACCTCAGGGAGATTTGATTTTGGGAGAGAATAGCCAGTGAATTGGGCTGTATGATACCTAACTGCTAAATACCCTGCCAATGCATGTCATTGTATCTATAGTGTCTATATGCCATATCAAGGGTATTACTGTAAGAATTACCCAAATGACTGCGGGATGGACTTTGAAACTAAGCCAAGTACAACAGCGACAGAACTTGAACTGACACCCAGCAATTTCCTCAAGATCAACATCCTCGACCTGCAGAACAAGGGCGTGAGTTGCACCAAATGTACTAGCCACAAGTTCCAGAGGCAGCATACAACAACCCACCATCTCACACCATCTCTCTTATCCTGAAGAACTGTTACAACAGATGGAGCCCCAAAGTCATGGACTAAATAAAATCAATGGACACATTAGAGGAATAGCCCATACGCTAAAGGAATACCATTCGTGTGTGTGTGTGTGTGCGGGGGGACGACAGGGACGGACGCAAGTCCATATACTTATATGTATAAGACAAGGAAGTGGTAGTGGTCGATTGGAAAATGTAAGATCTGGGCATGATGTAGATGGTATAGAATAAGGGGTGGATAATGTCCTGGGTTCAGCTGGGATAGAGTTAATTTTTACAGGAACCTGGGAGGTGGGGGGCATAGCCGGGGCAGCTGACCTGAACTGGCCAAGGAGCTATTCCATACCATGTGACATCATGCTCAGTATATAAAGGGGGAGCGGGCCGGGGGGTGGGCTCTTCTTTTCGGTGGGGGAAGTGGCAGAGCGTCGGGTCCCGGGTGGTGAGCAGTTGCACTGTGCATCACTCTTTTTGTATACTTTTTCATTAGTACCGTTGTTGTTGTTGCAATTTCTTTGTGTTGTTCCAGTAAACTGCCTTTATCTCAACCCTCGAGGTTCCAGGTTTGGTTTTTTTTTTTTCCTCTCCTCCGTCTTCCCCCCATCCCACCGGAGGGGGGCGGGAGGAGTGAGCGAGCGGCCGCGTGGTCCTTTGTTACCGGCTGGGCTGAAACCACGACACATAAATATTGCAAAATGTTTCCTATTCTCAAATAAGCATGTCTGTTACAAATGTGGTCTCATGTGATTTCATATTTGGACTTTGTACTAAAGGCATCCAGATGGTTTAGTAAGAGAGCGTTCCAAAAACCATAACTGGCATCCTTGCTGGCAGTGACAGCTTCCAGCTACTTTAAGTTGTTATTTCCTTATTCTTCAACAAACAGAGTTTTGTGACAACACTGGAGAAAATGAGAGTCTTTAAGAATTTATGACATGGTAATCTTCACCTTTTTCCATTCAGCTGAGAATGTTCCCTTTGGAGTTACAGAGTAGTTGTTACTACACACTGCCCTTTTCCTTACCTTCCCCTTTCATAAGAGCAGTTTCTAAATCTGTCTGCTCACAAAGAGATATTCCTTCAGTCAGGATAAGGAAAAAAATGGACATGATTACACTCCTGGACATATATCCTCCCTTTTATTACATCCCTTCATTTTAACTTCACTAGAATCATTATTATTGCCTCATAAAACATGGCAATGGTACCATTATTGCTCCTACTCTACAAATGCTGTAGATGTTGATAGCACGGAGAATAATGAAGACATAGATTTCAACACACTAAAATCAATTGGAAATGCTTTCAGGTTAGCTGAGAAGCAAGCATGTAAATTATTAGACCAGTTATGGACTAGTTTCAAAGCTAGCTGCAAACACTAGAAAGTCATCCTCCCACATCCCTGTGTTTTTTTAACTTGTCCTTGGTGACTGAAATACATTGTCAGCAGTATAATCAAACGAGAAGTTTGGATTTCAAGTCTCACTTCAGTTTTTGGAGAACTTCAGACTTTTTATGAATAGGTTTTTGTAAAACTGTACAAATGTGGTAATAATATAGTGCCTTTTTTTCAACTGCTTATGAAAATAAGACTAGATATAATTTTTTTTAATGACTGGCATATGAAATTTTATTTACATACTACAAATTTGAGTGGCTATGTGTATCCATGACCAGGTCTAAACTTCCTGGCTTTTTATATACTTCGAGTTCTACTGTAGATACTATAGTGTAATACAAAAAAGAACCTAATTGTAGTAAAAATGCTACATCAATTTATGCTTACTGTACTTGACTGACAGACCAAGTCACTGAGTTAGCACACTACCCTTAACTAAGATCGCATATGAAATACACCTTATTCAGTATCAGTCTCATTGACATGTTCAATATGCTTGCCAGGTTCTGCTTAACAATATTCCACAACCAAATAGCAAGAGTTACGGAAAAAGTTGAGATTTGTTGGCGAAAGTATCAGCTAATAGCTGTACAATACTCATACCTATGCATGACTTACATCAGTGACATGAGAACATTTTTTAATCTTGCTCACATGATATTTGACATAGAAATAAACTGCCTGCTACTCAAAGGTATTAACCAGCTTGTCTACAAATGTTCCACAAAAAAGATTTTTTTTTTTTTTTGAATCTTCAATGTGAACACAAGCAACATTTATTTAAAGACAAATAACAAACTTTCTGACCCTGGTTATGTTTCATAATGAAGCAAAAAAAGGGCACAGACCCAATTTTCTTCTCTGAATCACCTTTAAGTAATTGTGTTCGATCAGCATATCTTTTTTTCTGAGCTGCCTAAATTAGAACCGGCTTCCTTCTTATTTCATTAATTGATACTACAATGATTATTTTCCTAACCTTGAATAGCATAATAAGCCTTATGGGTTAAAGCCTATCTGGTCTGCCAAGGACAAACTTTAGAGAAGCAGAAGAAGAAAACTTAATTCCTGTGGAATGAGGTTCCATGCAGGCTCTGATAAAGCATAGCCAAGCAGAGCACTAGAAGAGCAAATATCTGATTAGAGGAGATCCTGTTATGTGCATCTGCTAATTCATGTCTGTCTCAGCACTGTAAGGACCAGTTTGTCAGAAAGTATGTAAATATATACTGTAATTGCACTTAAAGCAAATCATGTTATTAAGAAAAAATAAGCCCCCATTTGGTAACTTTTCAGATTGTACCATGTTTCTGAATATATTCAGAAAGTGTCATCTATCACAATTACCAAATACCTGATATTTGATCTATTCTGCACACTCCATCCATTACTGCTTACCAATACCAAGAAGTATTGTTAGAAGGGACATATTCTATTCTAGTAGCAGAATTTTTTGGTATACCCTTTACCTCAGTAACAGACAGCAATTTTTCTAGTTATTCTGTAAAGCACAACAATGTCACAGGTCACTTTTGGCAAATCACAGTCAGATTTATTACAGGATGTTTGTGTTCTTACTCAGATGACATTAGTTCTTTATTCCATGAGTAATTCCACTGAAACTGATGAAACCACACCTTCGCTAAAGTGCTGTTTAGCCTGAGTATGAGAATCTGGCCCTAATTTCTTCCATCTGCTCTTTCAGCACGTCAGATTACAAAGTGTACGTAACAGAATTTGAAAACTTAAGCAGAAGCAAGAGTCAGAAACCAGTAATAATTAAGGGCTTTTGAAGCAGGTGACAGATTAATTTATCCTATGAAACAGGTAAAAGTCACTAACTGTTCAGCTGACACACACAAAAATATTTTCTCCAATCAAATGTACCTGTTTTGTCTCTTACCAAATTAGTCTGTCAGATTGAATCCTTTTAGAAAGTTTATATCTATTAGCAGTGAAATAATGTTCTAATCACTTAGTAAAGGTCAAGCCTTTTTATTTAACCAGTGCTATTTACCACATTCTGTAGATGTTCATCCACATTCTAATGTGCATCTGAGTGACAGCTTTACTCTCACCTGACATTAGCTTATACAGGTATACAGTAGAAGGGTTATACTCATACTCATTCAGTGAATAAGGAAATTAAATCCTGACTATATGATCTATTCATCATTTTGGTCTGACTGAAGCAAATGAACAGTACAGAAGTTTGAATACAATAGTCAGATGTTTCAAGATAACTGTTTTTGCAAATAAAATAGGAGTTACATTTTCATTTGAAAAAAAATGAAGCAGGTTTTTATTCCAGTCACTGTATCAAGTAATTTAACCCACGCTTACAGTGACATATTCTTGTAAAATCAATATATTTGCATCCATCACAGGCTAAGATAATCACCTGGAATGATGAAGCTACCACACAAATACTTATCTTCTGATTTATGCTGATGTCTTTAAAGCCCAGTAGTATGAGGATAAAAGCTTTACTGTTATTCTTAGAAAAGGCTGTAAATCAGTAGAGAATATTAAGTGTACAATTTTGATGGATTAGCTAGGATTAATACCTAGTCAGGGAAGACACTAAATGTTGACACATCTAGAAGTGCATTCATGTTAAAAGGTATTTTTGCTTTATATAATGTTCGTTGAACCTATCAAGTTTCTCTGAACTGGACCACTGACTGAACAGTGATGCTGAAGAAAGGACAAAGTATGTTACACATGCAGGCAGCTTTTCTGAATGCTTTTAGGAACATCCTTATTCCACTAGAAGTAAACAAATGCACTTGCTGGGCTTTTTAGGATTTTTTTTTTTATTTGAGTAACAAATAACTAGTACTTTTGGAATGCAAATAGTGAGAAGACTTATCAAAAGTCAGCAGAATTTGCCTGAGCAGATTTTTAGAATGGATCCGTGTAATCTGTGATTATGTGAGATTCAAATTTCTGGAATTTACAAACCCCTCACATTGTACAAAGTGCACCTTTAACAGTGCTATTTATATACCATTAATTACTATGGAAGTCACCTGGAAACAACCAGCATAAATGGAATTGTTTCCTATACTGAAACAGCATTTAAAATGTCTGTGTCTAATTTTATAGAAACCAGATAGTTCAAGACATATGTCTCCATATCCTGTGTTTTCAGGTTTGATTTAGTGACTCTATAATCAAGTAACTTACTTTTATGTAGAAGCTGTACCTCGAAGCCTGATCCACTCAGCTCCACTTGAAAGCATTCTATCATTCTTCATCACATGCTGCAGAGGCTGGCACATGTTCCCTAATAAAGTCAGTGCCCCCAAAATCTGCAACAACCTGTTATAACTAAGCCCTTTACTGAAAAACAAAACAAAAACCCACCACCACCCTTGCCAAGGGTACCAACACCTTGACAAAAAGATTCGATAACTGTATCACAGGTATGTAGATAATTTGTTTCACTGATAAAGAAATGTTCCCTTCTATTGTATTTCTGAGTTCTCTCCTGCTTTCCCATTTATTCCTACATGTAACCCAAATCTGATTTTTCTTCAGGGTCTAAATAACTTCCAAATCCTAACATCGAGACTTGCCTCCGACATTTTTTGTATTTTCTAGGTATCTGCTTCCTTAGCAAACATTTCACTTGCCAAATAAAACAGGTTCCTTGAACTTATAAGCTGCATGATCTCTCAGCCTTCAAATTATTTTTCTCATCTCTTATTTTTTACTTTGTTTCCAGTGCTGGCCTATCTTCAGCCAACTTCTTTCAAACAAGATCAAATCCAGCTATCAAACCAGAAAAAGCCAAAGAATTTTTGTTCAGTGTTGTCCATCAGTGTTCCTCCCACTCTTCCTCTGTTACTATTCTATATTATCTGTTGACATATTTTAGTTATCACAGGTGCTCAGATTGCTTGGGAGAAACTGATAAATGTTTTAGTTGGGGTATAATGTAAGATACCACATGATCTTTTTTATCACAATAGCAAAAAACTACTAGTGAAAATCATGCAAATGGGCACTAAAAATATGTATCAGATTTGAAGATGCAAAACTTTTACAGAGAATCTTTTAAGGGCAAGAGACAGGTTAAACATTTCTAGATCTGAATACAAATGAACTTCAGAGGTATTTGATATCCAAACCCATGGCTGGATCAAAAGTTTCCAGGCACAAAACTTTTATTAAAACCAAAAAAATACTGTTTCTAGTTACAGTGTTTCTCTTTCAAACCATCAAAATGCCTGTTTCTATCCAAATTTTGCAGATCGAAGCCCTTAATAGTAAATCAGTAGACTTTCTAGTTACACATAAAGATACTCACCCCACTGTCTAACCTTAGGCACACAGCCTGCGTGAGGGAGACACAAGCCTGTATTCCAAGTACATTCAAAGAGGCATGCTAACAAGGCTTCTAATTCAGACACATACACTAGATGTCTTAAATTGGACAATAAGAATTTCACCGATACCAGCAATGGGACTATTTTTCAAGCAGATATTATGCAGAACAATAGCAGAATCTGACCTACAACATATAGCAATTTAAGAAGTTCTAGGACATTCTGTACTAAACCATAATACAGGCATATTATTGAGAAAATAAAAAGATTACCTAAACAGCATTAGCAATTGCAGGAGAAAATGTGTCAAGTCTCATGATTATTTTTTTTTCAGAATACTGTGAATGTTCTGAAAGTTGCATTAAATATTGATCTGAGTATCAGCATCCAATCCCTCCGTATGGTTGCTTTTGTGACTCATCCTGTGAGGAGCTCAGTAATTTATTTAAAGTGATGTTACTTTTACCAGACCAGGATTAGGGTACACAGTGCTTCTCAGAAATCAATTTTTTAAAATGTTTGGGACTTATTAAGAGATAGACTAACATATACATAGTTTATTCCATTATTCTAAGACTGTAAATGAAAAATGTACTTACCATGACAAAATGACCTTTGAACTATCCCTATAGGAAGTTAAATTGCTTGCCATTCTCCAAGCAGAAGGTCGCTTTGAAAAATACTCTGCATACTTTAATTACTCTGCAAGAAACAACATATAGCCAAATAAACAAAGATGACTCAAACAGTTATTTACTAACACATCATTTTAGTCACAATTTTATTGATGGATTGTTGTTGATACTTACTATGCATTCAGAGAAGTTGGCTATATTAACTTAAAGTGCTTTTTCTGTGAACATTCATGCACACAAAATACTTGGTATTCATATAAAGCAAACACAAAAGATGAATGCAAAAAGTAAAAATGAATTAATTTTCAAGGAAGTGGAGCAGTCTTATAAGTTTGGAATTGCTGAATTCTGTCACTAAATCACCTTAGGTAGTGGCTGATTAATACTTTACACAGTGACTGGAACACCTTGTATTTTAAATTCACAGAGGACTGTTCCAAGTATAAATACACTTAATTTTGTTATGAAATTCGCAGCTTTGCTCATGTAATCAGATAAGGGCTACTCCCAGGCCTGCATATATGAGGAAAATCTATGTGAAGCTCAGACAGCTCAATTTGCAGGCTTTGCACAATACATTTAACATTGGAGTTTTATTGGCAGAAATCTATTTGCTGTACCTAGTGCTACCAACTTTATTTAGTGGAATTCCACTTCAGTCCTAGTCTAACTGTATTGTATACGGTTTCCATTTACCTTTCTAGCTTGGGTGAAATGGGTATTTTGTTATCAGCACAGGAAAAGCAGTCCTACCAATCATCTCAGGTATGAATAAGGCATACAGTGGGAGAAAATTATTTGGAGGACAAGGAAAGTGAGTAAGCGGAGATCTGAGAAGGTGATTGGACATAATTATGGAAGAAGAGTCCCAAGTTGCAGGTGAACAGGATTCGTGAATATGGAATGACTGAGTAGACCTAACAGAAGATTTTCTTCTCCAGGTATCTACCTGTCCTTGTCAAACTTTATGTTTGTGCAATGACAGTACTAGGGTCTGACAGACAATTCCAGGACACAAAGATTAAAGATCCAGTAGGAACATTTTGCTGAAAACTCCATTGAGAAATTAGGGGTATTTCAATAGGATTTTTTGCTCCATTGTGTGAGGTTTTTCAGAAAATATCCTAGTTATTTACCATATAATAATATGCAGTTAGAACTTAGGCCATTTAGTTTTCTAAACTTTTATATATATATCACTTAATTCTGTACAATCTAAAACACAGCAGGTGGAAAGATAAATAATATACCATGAATATACTTCTTTTCTGGGGAGGAAAACGATCAGTTTAAAAACTTACTTATCTATCATCTTTAGATTCTCTTTGGTGCAACGTAGTGGAAAGTACTGTACAATTAGCTAAGTAGTGAGTGCTATTGTGCCAACTGTGGCACACTTGCCATCATGAGAAACTTCCCAGAAATCCAGAGAGTTAACAATGAAAAGTTTTCAGGCAGAAGTTTGTTATTTCATGTTTAGTACTGTGTTCTGTGAATTTTATTTATGTTTATTTTCAGCTCCTTTTTTAGACTGGCTAATAAAAACTTCTGTTAATAAAATTCTGTGGCTCTCTACAGAGTACTCTGCTTGTACTTGAATATTACCTGCAAGTAAACTCTGTATCACCAGAAAACCATGTTTGAAATTTATAAGGCAAGTGATGAACTGATATCACTATCCTCCATCATAATAAATTCCTACGAGTATTTTTACCATGATTCTTCCTACCTTCTGCTGAGTTTGTGTATGCAATCTAGAAATTAATCATTTATAATATACTAATTGATTATCCTTGAGCAAAACTATGCCTGCATTCATACTCTGTCCAAAAAATGCAACTAATAACAGGGTTAGAATAAAGCTCAGTCCTTAGTATTTTATAGCAGATATGGGAAGAAAACAGAAGGCAGTGTTCTAAACTTTGGAAGACAGTCCTGTTTCTGGTGTGAGGAAGCTCAGCCTTTACATGAGGCAGTAGTCTTCAGTAAGACCCCTATCTGAGAAAGATTCTGGGGTTTTGTTCTATGCTCATACAGGATGATAAAACTGTCATCCACCAGTAAAGCTCCCAAACAGTGCAGTAACGTTAAAAAAACATATATATGAAGAACTGTAATATAAGTAATTTTAATATTTTGCATTCATTTTACTACAGACTTAAAATACACAACAAATAGCAGGAGATTTTTCTGCTTAGTATGAAACAGTTGTAGAAGGTACAGAATCAGAAGACTGCATTTCTGCTTTTTATATAAAACAACTATTTCAGGACTGCCATCATTCACAGGAATACTAGGTTAATCTGATTCTAGTTGAGCAGGGTTAGAATAATTCCTAATCTACTGCTGTAAATACAGTAGTGTTGCTTCAAATGTTTACTAATATAAGAGAAATAAAAATCTGGCTCACAGTGAAAGTATTCTATAATTATTTTTTATTTAATTTGACCTGAAAAAAATAGCCTTACCAAATCGATTTTGCATTTTATATGACTGATAGAACTTGCCTTCTATTTTTGTATTCACATGGAATATTTCTATCAGATAAAAAGATGACAGCCCAGGATGCTGTTGGCTGCCTTTGCCACAAGAGCATATTGCTGGCTCATGCTCAACCTGTTGTCCACTAGGACCTCCAGGTCCTTCTCTGTACGGCTGCCTTCTAGCTGGTTGGCCCCCAGCATGTACTGGTGCAGGGGGCTGTTCCTTCCCAGGTGCAGGACTCCACACTTCCCTCCAACTCCATGAAGCTGCTGTCTGCCCATTTCTCCAGCCTGCTGAGGTCCCTCTGAATGGCAGCACACTCATCTGGTGTATCAGCAACTCCCAATTTTCTAACATATGCAAATTTGCTGAGGGTGCACATGGTCCCATCATACAGTTCATTATAAAGAGGTTAAACAGTATGGGACCCAGTAATGACCCTTGTGGTACACTACTAGGAACTGGCCTCCAGCTGGACCCTATGCCACTGATCACAGCCCTCCGAGCCTGGTAGTTCAGCCAGTTTTCAGTTCATCTCACTATCTGATCCATATTTTATCAGCTTTATGAGGATGTTATGGGAAACAGTGTCAAAAGCCTGACCAAATTGAACGTAAATAACATCCACTGCTCTCCCCTCATCTACCAAGCCAGTCATCTCACTTTAGAAAGCTACCAGACTGATTAAGCACAATGTCCCATTTGTAAATCCATGCTGAATACTGCCAATCACTTTCTCTTCCTTCCTGCGTCTGAGAATGGTTTCCAGGATTATTTGCTCCATTACCTTCCATGGAATTGAGATGAGGCTGACTGGCCTCTAGTTCCCTGTATCCTCCTTATTGCCCTTCTTGAAGACAGGAGGGACACTGGCTTTCTTCTAGTCCTCAGGAACCTCCCCTGAAGCCCATGACCTTTCAGAGGTAACTAAGAGTGGTGTCACAATGACATCAGCCAGCTCCCCCAGCACTCATAGATGCATCCCATCAGGCTCCATGAATTTGTGTGTCCAGTTTGCTTAAATATTCTCCTTCTCTATCAAGGCTAAGTCTTCCTTGCTCCTGACTTTCTCTCTTGCCTCTGGGACCCAAGATTCATGAAGGCCAGCCTTATCAGGAAAGGTCAAGGCAAAGAAGTCTGTGAGTAGCTCAGCCTTTTCCATGTCCTTTGTCATCAGTTCCCCCTGCCCCAGCAGTGAGCCCACATTTTCCCTGGTCTTCCTTTTGCTACTGGTGTCCTTGTTGAAGCCCTTCTTGTTGCCCTTCATGCACCTCACCAGATTTAAGTCCAGGTGAGCTTTGGCTTTCCTAAGGCCATCCCTACATGCTCAGGCATTGACTCAATACTACTCCTGTGTTTTTATCCTTGAGTACAGTCAGGAGCTCCTTGTTCATCCATGCAGGCCTTTGCTTTATTTCCTGCTCATTGTGATGGACCATTCTTGAGCTTGGAGTTGGAGGAGGTGATCCTTGAAAAACAACCAGCTCTCCTGGACCCCTTTTCTCTCCAGAACTGTATCCCATGGGATTCTTCCAGGCAGATGCCTGAAAAGGCTAAGTCTGCTCTGCTAGAGTCCAGGGTTGTGATCCTGCTTTTTGCCCTGCTTCTTCCTTGTAGGATCCTGAACTCCACCATCTCATTGTCACTGCAGCCAAGGCTGCCTCCCAATCTTCACATCCATAATCACAAACGTGAGATGATCCTAAAGCTTTTCACAGACCAATAAAAGCTATATCTATCTTATTTTAAAATATTATTTTTAAAGTGATAAAGGTTTTAGTAAAATGGTCTTAATGTTGGCAAATTGTTTATGAATTTTACTTTCTGACTCTTCTGGAGACTATTAGAAATGGTATAGCTAAAATTTTGCAAAAGATCCGATGTCAAAGAATATCTAACGTGTAGAACAAAATGGAGAATTTTGACTTAATTTAGCATATCTTTAAAAACTGAGACCAAAACAGATTTCTTCTTTTCAGAGGTATTAAGTTTTTGCATTGCATATATGGATTCACTTTGAATATGATGCAACTAATTCATATCAATATGTTGAACTTCAGACAAATCAGGTGACAGAAAACATAAGCACTTCACTTAAATGTCTAACATTCAGCATGACAATAAAAAATGTTAAATTAAGGATAAAAAATTTATTTGATCACAGATAAGAGTGAAAACAAAACTGAAGAGTTTAAAGACAGTCTGTATTTACACAAGGATATTGGTTATTTTTGACATTTCTTTATTATTGCCTGCTTCCTCTATTTTAATTATTATTATTATTGTTTAGTTGATTAGAGATCTGATTTTTGTAGTGATCTGTAACTGAAAAATGCATTGCAGAATTGAGACCCAGATCTTGCAACACCTAGAGGGCAGCAGTGAACCTGTTTGTATTCATTAAGCTACAGGAGAAAATGAAGAGTTAACTGATGATATATATTGCAGTATCTCATGCTCAAGTTAGATCACCATGGAATATTTGTTATTTGTGCCAATAGCTCACATATCTAACAAAGTAAATGAGAGCAGGTGAAATTTCACCTACTGATGAAAGACCCAGAAGGATGCTCAAAGCTACTCCAAATTAAATATTCCAAAAATGTGATCAGGCTCAGCTTCTTTCTAAATTTTGCTACTAATCTTGTCAAAAAGAAATGGCAGCTGTTATATTAATGATGTGAGGGACATACATCTGAGACAACAAATTGTATGTAATCACATATTCTGTTTGAAATATGGCCATGAATAAAATCCAGTCCTCTGTATAAAGATAAATGTATTTTGTCACTGAGGCAGATAGGTGTCTTTTCAAAATCCCAGTAGTTATATATATATATATGCATTTTAAAATATACTTATTTGATATCTGCCCCAAAGTAATTTTGGGGTTTTTTTTCAGTACACAGGAATTGATTTTTTCACCTACATACGTCTCAAAAAAAACCCAGCAAAATCCCCCCAAACTTTATTTATTTTCTTTTCCTATGTTAAAATATTTTACTTCTAACAGTACAATACTGTACACATTTTAACCAGCTCCACTGATACTGTCCAGGTGATAAACTTAACAGCTCACTAAATTTGAGCAACACCTGGAATTAACAGAAGTTGACTGAAATATCCACATAGGAAGCAGTAAAATACCCACAGTTGGATTAGTAAAATGAGATCTTTTGCCTGTTTTGGACTAGACCAGTAACCAAGATGCATATTGTGCTCACAATTATGTTCTTCCTTGTGGTAAACTAAAACTGTATTAACTGAGTTTATATGAGCAGTACCTACTTAAAACCCCAAACAATCTGGCTGCAAAGAATCTGATCATGGCTACAGTATACTCTTGAAATTGCAATTTAATCTTGAAAGACTTCTGGACTCAAGAAGACTAAAGTACAAGGATGTTGAAATCATCCTTGAAAATACATCTGGCAACAAGAAAGCCAAAGTTTCATATACATGTTAAACCACCTATGGTGGTTTAACCCCAGGCAGCAACTAAGCACCACGCAGCTGCTCGCTCACTTGCCCCTCCACAGTGGGATGGGGAGAGAGAATCAGATGAGTAAAAGTGAGAAAACTTATGGGTTGAAATCAAAAACAGTTTAATAATTAAAAAGAAATAATAACTTTTTTTAAAAAATGTAAGGAAAAGAGGAAGAAAAAAAAGAGAGAGGATAATAAAACCCAAGAAAGACAAGTGATGCAAATGAAAATAATTGCTCACCACCAACCGACTGATGCCCAGCCAGTCCCTGAGCAGTCCGCCCTGTCCCAGTTTTATTGCTGAGCATGACGTCCTATGGTCTGGAATACCCCTTGGGTCAGTCGGGGTCGGCTGTCCCGGCTGTGTCCCCTCCCAACTCCTTGTGCCCCCCCAGCCTCCTCGCTGGTGGGGTGGGGTGAGAGGCAGAAAAGGCCATGACTCTGTGTAAGCACCACTCAGCAATAACCAAAACATCCCTGTGTTATCAACACTTTTCAGCACAAATCCAAAACATAGCCCCATGCTAGCTACTATGAAGAAATTAACTCTGTCCCAGCCAATACCAGTACAACACCCTAAACCCACATTTTACACTGCCTCTTCACTTACTCCCAATACAAGCATTTGTGCAGCCATGAGGTGTGCCAGCATAAACTCTTTTCTTTAGGCATGGAAACTGTAAGTAGCTGGTAGGTACACAGAGCCAAAGGAGACCAGAAGGCATGGAAGGGAGCCACAAAAGATTAATCTCGTATTACAGAACTCGTTCAGCTACCAACACTCTCCTTAACTACACAGGAGCTAGAAGTTCTTTACAGTGGAGAACTGACAGGGGTCTTGATGGACTTCTGATGGTATAAACTACAGCTGTTCATAGAGATAATTCCTCTGGGCAAAAATCTGCTTTAGCCAGACACAGCTGTCTACACCAATTATTTTTTAGAGTTAGCATGGGTATCTCTACACTGCCCCACAGAGCTTTAATTCAGAGGACACTGACAGTCACAAAGACCTCAAATTGGAGATTATGCATTTTGCTATGGAGTCATTCCCAAGAGAAGCCCAGAATCAAACAAATTTTAAAGAACAAAATATTCACTCCCTGTGTATTGTAAAGCTTTTTTTTTTTTTTTTTTTTGGAGCTGTATGCAACCTTAGCATTCAGCCTCAACCATGATGTAAGGTCAAGGTTTTTGTATTAGTCTCAGTGACATTTAAAATATATGAGATAAGACCAAAGAACTGATACAGTACTAGACTACATAAAACATTTATGGTATTTTTTTAATTGAAAAAATGAGGCACTGATCACAATCAAAACCATACTACCATCTTATCTTAACCTCCAGCACCTCTTTGCTTATTAAAACTTCACTAGCGTACTTGCTTCTATTTATGTTCAAACTATTTTTCTAAAGTTTACTGAGTGTGGGCTTTCTATAACGAAAGTATGAAATGTTATGCTGTTTAAACAAACATTTATTGAAAATAATATTTATTCTACAGAGCCAGGACATATTTTGTATTCTGTACAGGAAATTTCTTTTTTTGTTTGTTTGTTTCTTAATTGAATTTGTCAATAATGCTACTCAGTTTTTTCTCAGTTTCTCCAAGAACAAGAGCACAGTTTCAGAAGACTTACAAATAAAGAGCTTCTGGAAAACATTTACACTTTACGAACCCATTAATTCTACCATCCCTGTACATTAATAGATCTAGCTTTTAAATAAATACATCAAAATTCATAATACATTTTGAGGTACATGGATAGTAATCACTGGATGCCCCTGTCTTGAAATCTTTCTGATAATTACTATGAAGACACTACGCTTCACCTCACGGCAGTTTCCTAGTATCTTCCACAGCGCTTTGTGGCACACGTTATACTTAACCTACAGGACTGATCAGGACATCTAGAGGGAATTTGTCATAGGTAGAGGCCAGAAACAGTTCTTTTAGTCTTCAACATTTGTTTCATTTACACTCTATCACCAACTACGAATACTGCTGAATGAGGTTAGATCTGTGCTTCTAGCTTTTTACATGCAAAGCCATTACAGTTTCAGCAACCTGGTGTGACTAAGTACAGCTGTCCTCTAAAGATTTGTCAGGTTTTGCAATTCAGACAAATATTTCACAGCGAAGGGTACACATACACAACACAAAGAGACAAAATGTTTATACGCTTTAAAATATTTTTTTTAAGAACGTAAACAAAAGCAATTTGCTACACACCTACTGTATCGGGTGCAGGTGCCCAAGTGTCAGCCATGGTGGGCTGCAGGGGCGGCCGCTGTGAGGAGAGACTGGGGGCTGCCCCGGGCCAGACCGGCCCCAGCCGGTTCCCGCCGGTTCCCGCCGGCTCCAGCGGCCCCACCGCCGGGCACAGCGGAGCCCCTCAGCCTCGGGGAAAGCCTGGGGAAGAAAGGGCAAAAGGGCTGAGGGAAACGGGGTGAGAAACAGCCCTGCCAGCCCCGAGGGGAGAGCGGGAGGAGGGCAGGAGGTGCTCCAGGCCCCCCTCCCCGGCAGAGATGGCCCTGCGGCCCCGGCAGAGACCCCCCCCGCCCCCGGTGGGGCAGGGGTTTCCCTGCAGCCCCGGGGAAGGAAGGCCCCAGGCTGGAGCAGGGAACAGCCTGAGGAGGCAGGAGCGGCAGCGGGGAGCCGCCCTGGGCTGGCCGCGGACGCCCCTTCCCCGTCCCCCTGCGCCCCTCGGGGGAGGGGAGGAGGAGGAGTCGGGGATGAAGGAGTGAAGGTGAGCCTGGGAAGAAGGGGTAGGTGGAGGGAAGATGTTTCAGATTTTGTCTTTGTCACCATCCAACTCTATTTTTCACTGGCAATAAGTTGAATTAATTTTCCCAAGTCAAGTCTGTTTTGCCCATAATGGTAATTGGTCAGTGATATCTCTGTCTTTATCTCGACCCATGAACTTTTCCATCTTTTTTCCCCCCCGTCCTCTTGAGAAGGGGGAGTGAGAGAGCGGCTGGGTGGGTGTCTGGCATCTGGCCATGGTCAACCCACCACAATTTTATAGAACTTAGTTTAGTATGAATACTTCATTAAAACATTTGCTTGAGAGACCAGCTGGGTGGGGGTCTGACCAACCAAGGTCAACCCACCACACCTACCTACAACCCTGGCCACATACTGACTTCTCTCAGGACTGAGATCGAAAGAGGAGGCAGATTTAGTTACTGAATGCACAGCAGAATATCCTCAGGGAATTATACGATGGCCTCAAGCCCCCAGAACAAGTTTTATTCTTAGAGATCCTTAAGTAACAGCCTTCTTATGTATATCTGGACTCAGGGAAGTTTTCTTGTTATGTTTATAATACTCCTGGGAACAATAATCAAGCATACACAAAAAGCATTTGCAAATTATGCACAGGAAGCCACTGGATATGAAGACTGTATCATTACATAGGCAAATCTGTACTTGTGTGCTATTGCCCTGTCTGCACACAAACATGTGCTATTTGCAAATCTTTGCGTATAGACTAGTTGCATGTTTTCAAGTGAGTTCTCAGTGAAATCACATTTTCTTTGCTATTGCATGTTGTTTGTTTATCACTAATTCTGACTGACTGCCACTCAATTAGTAGCATAAAATGAACATCTGTGTACTGAAGCAATGCTGATCTATGCAAGGCAAAAAGAGCCTAGATAGGCTATAAAGATAATGATGACATTGTTCTTCTCTGGAATGAGAATGAAATACATCGAATTTTTGTGTTACTTTTCCATGGATCATATCAATGTGTTTTATATATAATTTTGTTATCCCACCTAGGTCAACTGTATTGCTTCCATTTTAGAAAGATGTTACTATTCAAGGTCACTAGCAAATCTGTTGGAAATGTAAGCACAAGACCCTGACTGTCCATTTCTTGCTCCAGTGCTCTCAAAAACAGACTGAAAGCATAAATAAGAAGCTTTTTTTCTAGGAAGCATTAACTTACTAAGTAAAGAAGATAATAATTCACAACAGTGACACAATCACCAACTCTCCATCCCCCCAAATCTCTCAGCTAAAGCTGATTATATGATAACTCTGGCTCCTACTTAGTAGTCTTCCTGCTTCTGCAAATAATACTTTTGGGAATGAAGGAGAATCATAGAATCGTTTGGGTTGGAAGGGACCTTAAAGATCATCTAGTTCCAAGCCCCCTGCCATGGGCAGGGACACCTTGCACTAGACCAGGTTGCTCAAAGCCCCATCCAACCTGGCCTGCAACACTTCCAGGGATGGGGCATCCACAACTTCTCTGGGCAACTTGTTCCAGTGCCTCACCACCCTCACCGTAAAGTATTTCTTCCTTACATCTAATCTAAATCTACTCTCTTTCAGTTTAAAACCATAACCCCTCGTCCTATCACTACACTCCCTGTTAAAGAGTCCCTCCCCATCTTTCCCGTAGGCCCCCTTTAGGTACTGGATGGCTGCTGTGAAGTCTCCCTGGAGCCTTCTCTTCTCCAGGCTAAACCTCAACTCTCTGGGCCTGTCTTCAAAGGGGAGGTGCTCCAGACCCTTGACGATCTTTGTGGCCCTCCTCTGGACCCGCTCAAGCAGGTTGTGAGGAGACAATCCAGAGCAAGTGGTAGTGCTTTGGTTGGGGGTCTGACCTCTTGTTGTGCTGGGCCCTGAGCTTGCCCAGCAACAGCATCATGACACTGCTGGGCAGTGACGACAGAAACCCCCAAGGAAGGCTGTATAAACTGCTCCCTGAGAGCTCGATTCGCGTGCTCCTGAGGAATGGCTGGCCCGTGCCCTGGTGATCTCCCCTTACTTGGGACACCAGGTAAGGACATTTCCCTGGGAACTGAGTGATACCAACTAGGCAGGTTATAAGGAATTTGGAATAGAAGCAGAAGAGTCCCCACTCGCAGGGTGGTGCAACTGTTATCTACTTAATAAGTGTCTTCTAATAAACCTCACTTTGTGCCTCAGACTTGGAACTTTATTCCTTCAGGGGGTAGATAGCAGCAGAGGGTCTGACTACAGCACAGGTCCATTTCCTTCTTATGCTGGGGGCTCCAGAGTTGAACACTACTACAGGTGCGGTCTCACCAGAGTGGAGTAGAAGGGCAGAATCCCCTCCCTTGACCTGCTGGCCACGCTTCTTTTGATGCAGCCCAGGATGCGATTGGCCTTCCGGGCTGCAAGCGCACATTGCCAGCTCATACTCAGTTTTTCATCCACCAGTACCCACAAGTCCTTCTCTGCAGGGCTGCTCTCAATCCAGTCATTGCCCAGCCTGTAGCCATGTTTGGGATTGCCCAAACTGAGGTGCAGGACCTTGCACTTGGCCTTGCTCAATTTCATGAGGTTCACACGCACCCACCTCTGTAGCCTGTCAAGGTCCCTCTGGATGGCATCCCTTCCCTCTAGAGTAACAACCATACCACTCAGCTTGGTGTCATCCACAAACTTGCTGAGGGTGCACTCAATTCCACTGGCCATGTCCCAATATTTAACAAAGGTGTTAAATAATACTTGTCCCAATACCGACCCCTGAGGGACACCACTTGTCACTGGTCTCCACCTGGACATCGAGCCGTTGACTGCAACTCTTTGGCCAGTTCCTTATCCACCAAGTGGTCCACCCATCAAATCAATGTCTCTCCATTTTGGAGAAAAAGATGTTGTGCAGGACAGTATCAAATGCTTTGCAGAAGTCCAGGTAGATGATGTCAATTGCTCTTCCCTTATCCACCAACCCCATCATTGAAGGCCACCAAATTTGTCAGGTACAATTTGCCCTTAGTGAAGCCATGCTGGCTGTCACCAATCACCTTTCTGTTTTCCATGTGCCTTAGCATAGTTTCCAGAAGGATCTGCTCCATGATCTTGCTGGGCACAGAGGTGAGACTGACCGGCCTGTAGTTCCCCTAGAATTAACATTTGACCTTGCATCTCTTTAAGAGCTAAAGATAAAATGAGTATCAGGTCATTTCTCAAGGATCTATATGAATGTCTTACTGGATACAGCACAGTTATAGATCTCAAATCACACCTTTGAATACTATTTGGGATAATTTAATATAAGCATTATAAAAATGTCATCTGAAGCAACATGTGTGATGACATTTTTGTTAAACACAAGAACTGTCATACTGGATTAAATCTATTTCCATGTGTTTATATATCTTGCCTCAATGTCAAAGGCAACTGTAACACCATTTAGTGGACAGCTAAAGAATCACTGATTTCTGAAAGTAGCTGCTTCTTCTCTTTTTTCCTGCCAATGGAATTTTGAGTCTTAGGTAGTTCAGAAGTATCTTACTGTAAATTTGAGATGGGGAATTTAAGGCTGGATATTCTGCAAGAGATTGAAATTCATGGAAAATTTTAATGGAATTCTGTGATAAATGAAATATATAGGCTCTCCTTACAGCCATTAAAAACAAACAAAAAACAACCATAAACCAGAAAACCACCATCTTGTTCATTGTTTAATGTTAATGTGGAGGTTTTCCCACTGTTCATAGAAATGGAAGAATAATCTAAAAGCAACCTAAAAATGCCTGAATAGACTTTACTGCTATACGTAAGGAAGAAACATGTAATTGTTATGGTGTATTTAGATCTTTAAACAATCTTTTGATTCCCAAACTGCAAAAATTAACAGAATTATTGCAGCTCATGAGAGGAAAGCATGAGTATCTTGACTAGGTTTAATTAGAAGAGCATACAAGTTAGTATCTGGCATGAACAAATACGATAACAGTATATTTTTTCCCTTCACTTCTTTTCGGCTGTTTCAGGTGGGACAAGTTTCATGCTGTTACCTCTTCAAATATATCTTGAACAGATTCAAAATGATTTGACAAATCTATACCAAAACCTTTGTTGCTCTGAAAGATTCAAAAAGAATTCGTTCCTCCTATGGATAGTTGCTTTTGATCTTTAAGGGTCCTCTTTCTAATCCAAAAAGCTAACTTAGTCCAATAGCTCTAAAAGGAAATAGAAGTTATCTGCTGTCATTTGTGTACTTATGTGCTCAAGGCTAGCTTGTAACCAAAAGATAACAGCCAGACTACTTACAGGAAAGCTTTCTCTGAAAAACTAATTAATGCTCTGCATCACCTTTTAGAATGATGCCGTTTAACCTTATTTTGACACCCAGCTGAGTGAAGAAAATGAAGAGTCTCTTCCTTATAGTCTGTGAAGCAGTTAACACTCCTAGGACGCAATAATCCTTGCATTGAGGAGAATACAGGGATCAAATCTTTGTTAAAAATCCATAAGAAGATACTAGTGAATCTGCATTATATGAAAACATTTGTTTCAACAAAAAAAATAATTGAAGTAAGTTTTGTGAGTGTGCAGCAGTAGGTATCTTCAACAGCTTTTTCCATATATTGAAGAGAAGCTTTCAGAATAGTGGTGTATGACACATGAAACATTGATGTGGCAACTGTTTAAAAGACAATGCTGATAACAGTTCCATTGTTCATTTAACTAGTTCCATTATTTATTTTAGGTATTTTCACTGAAATTTAAATGTAAAAAGAGGGAGAATACAGTTAATAGTAAGGAAGCAATGGTACAGAAGTTGCACCAATTTATACCATCCATAAAATGAAATTCTTCATTCCAGTAAGATGACTCACATTTTGCTCTCTAAGTGAGAAGGGCATACTTAACCTTTTAACTACAAAAGTTTGATGAATCTGAAGCTTTTTAAATGACCTTTCATAACGTTTTTATAGCTTTGTAGTCATAATGAGATGTAAAATGAGTTGTATGTCAAAGCTTGACTCAGATCGTAAGTTATGTTTCATGTCTTAAAGAGAACAGAAGATTCTACACAGAATAAAAACAAATGCATATACATATCAGAACCCTATGAAAAGAGAGTAAGCCAACATAAAAATGGTAGGTTTATATAAATTTTTTTGCTGTGCTCCTTAAAAGCCACACAGAAGTTTCAACAGGAAAAAAAAATCCAACCAAGATTAACAACTAAGTCTTTTCATAGCACCAAATAGTAACATATTGTTTTGAAAAGTGAAATTAGTCACCTATCTGAAAGCCTTTTATAATCAAACAAACAAACCAAAGATCCTTTCTATTATCAAGTCAGACCTTTTTCTTACTTCTACTGCTTTTAAACTTTTTTCAGGAAATGTAGAGCCCACAGAACAGCTTTGCTTTAACTGAGGCTGGGTTTCTTTCCTCATTTCAGGCATATCAAGACCTTAGGTTCTAAAGCAACATTTCAGTTTGTTACTAATATATGAACAACAGACTATGTTACAAGTGTTTCTAGGCATTAAAGATCTGTCTTTATTACAGCTAGATTTGTTGAGCTACAAGACAGAACTAGGATTCTAAAATTGTAGGCTGAGTAATCGTTTCCTTTATTCCATTATTCATACAACATTTCCTTTTTTGTGTGAAGTTTCAACAGTGCTTAATTTGGCTTTGCATTTTAAATAGCGTATAAACCAATGGTGCATAACAAGAAGAAAGTAATTGGCCAATGTTCATGGCTGGCAAACAGTATCAATGATCTGTGGTAAAATAAACTTTAAAACATAGTTAAAAAGGAGGAGGAGTATTTTGTTTAATTTGTTTATTATTGGAGAAGGTTTTAAGGAATGGCATAACTTCCAAATTCAGCCATGGATTTTAAGTACTGTTATTCACTTAATGCACAAAATTTTAGTTCTGAGATGAGGAAGCAGCTAAAAATGTCACTTTCAATTGAATATTTATTGTCATCTACAAAAAAGAAACAATGGCTGAGGTAATTTTGAAAGACTCTTGAGATCTGGATGGTCTCAGCTTGTCTGAAGAGCCAGATCCCTCAATTCTATATGATGTCATGTCAAGGTTCAAATTTAAATCTAGTTTCACATGGTTTCACAAAATAGTTAAAATAAAACTAGAAATTACTAATTTGACATTAAAGATGATTCAACAAAAAAATCACACACAGCAGTCTGTTTTTTTCTCAAAAGCAGATGGAGAACTTGTAGAATTAATGGCACAGAAATGTACTGTTTTCTCCAGACAAGCCTACTAATCAGCAACTGTTTTTCACATTAAACTCAAATGCCATTCTAAGACATGTTGAATTTCACTCCAGAGAAGTTATTTTATAGTCAGCCAATATACAGACTGACATGGGACACAAAATATGAACAAATGATCAGGTTATTTCAGAGAGAACATATTCCACTCATGCAGATTTAAAGTGGCTTCCAGGATTACTGGCCATCTATCTTAAAAGAATACTTCATTGGAGATGTATCTCCCAGTCAGTCTGCTCATTTTTGTGCTGAATTATGCCACAGACTGCTTGCCTGGAACATGACTGTTAGCTCAAAGGAGTACCATGAAGTAAGATGTTGTCTGAAGGGTGCCTGGTTAACCTATATGTATGTTAATACAAGTATTCACACCATGATCCAACCAAAATCTACTTGTGCTTTTTACTTCCAGCAGTTTGACTTTTAATTCATACTTGCATAGTTCACACCTGAAATACCTCCATAGCTTTCTCAGATTAGGTCCCTGTGCCCCTTTACAGCCCAATGAAGTTCACATTGTAACACCTGCAAAATTGAAAATCTGTATGAATGCACAAGAACACTTATTTTAAAGATGTATTTTTAGATAAATAATGGAAGAAGCCTGCAAACTGAATAGTAGATTGCCACCCTATTGCTCTTCTATCCTCCCTATCCAATTTAACTTCTTTAAACTGTTTCTGATTTTACATTCTTATTGTGCTGCTTCTTATACGTCTCCTTCCTCAGATTAAAAAAAAATAAACACTATTTCATCCACTTCTCATCACACTCACAGTGAGTCTCTCAGTGCAATTTCAGAGACCTCTGAGATGAGATACCCGATATTGCTTTTCATATAACTAACACAGTCACAGACTTAGCATTAATTAGGCACTTTGTTTTTACTTTTGAACTGCAATTGCTCATTGATCAACCTGTAGTGAGTTTTCCACTTTAGTAGCTAAATCACTTTCAGGAGTGCATGCAGTTAATTTTGAATTCTGTACCAGTTACATAGTTACAGGGTGTCATCCCCTCCTCCAACTGGACTGCTTTCATCAACACTAATTTCATTCAGTGTCATAGTACCCATTCACTTAATTTACTCCCTCAGCTTCTTTATATTTTCTTTCAGCTTTAATAACCTGCATTACAACTACCTGCAAACTTTGCTCTCTCAGTGTTTATCCCATGTCTCTGATTAACAAATTAAACATAAATCATAACTTTGTTAAACTGCTGCCATGATACAAGCTACTATTTAGTCATATTCTTATGTTTTTGCACATGGTAGTACTTAGAAATGCATCCTGTCTTGTTCCTTATCTCCAGTTTTTTCAACTTCTAGCAGTCTTTTTTAAACATCTATTGCATTTTGAATGTCGCTAGAATACTTCATGGGAGAAGAATCATATAATATTAATGCTTTAATATTATCAAAAAAATCTACTTCTTAGATATGCAGAGGTGAACCAATATAACAGGAACCAGTTAAAAGATTAGTTGCCTGTATCAAAGCTGGTGGATGAATATGTTTAAGTACTTCCCTAACAAGTCAAATGCATCTTACCAAGATTCAACCAAACAGCTTTGAAAAAAAAATAAAAATCTGCACATTACCTCATCCCTAATGATTCTGCAGGTTCTATATAAATCCAAAGGAACTTATATAACAGTAGTGTAAAGTCTTTTAACAGCTTAATGAATGAATTTATACCTATACTATGGTAACCCAAATTCATCAATCTCAAGCACTGAGCAGTTAGATTAAGCTTTCTCAGTGTACCCAGGTGTCTCCAACACTTTGATAAATCAAGTCAGCAACTAGGAACAAGAAAATGAAGCAAAATAGTTTATGTATTAATTCAATTACAAACCCCCCCCCTTAATCACTGTGAAATTCGGGACAAATCAGACCTACTTAGAGAAGGGAATTGTAGACATGCTAAATCTGTCAGAATTTCTCCAGTACGCTACGTCAAAATACTTAAACGGATGGATGACATATTTAAATACCACAGAGTGATGGTAACTCTGATCTTGACATGTAAGCAAGGAACCTGATTGCAGATATCATTCCCCCCAAAAGTCTATTATCGCAGTTTAAATAAAAATAAATCTTTGCCTTACGGCATTTCTGATTTTTGCCTTTCCTTTTATCTTATGTTTGATATCTATAGGGACAACAAATAAAAAGAATTCTCTGAAAGGAGATTCATTCTGGGGAAACTCATACCTGCGATGAAGATATTCCTCATTGCTTCTATAGTCCTGTGGAATCTTCACAGACTCATAAAAAATAAACTAGCATTTATTTAGCACATATTAAACCACAAAGTCTAAGTCAAATGCTTTTTTAAACATACACAGAATGCCTCCTTTTGAGTGTTAACCTTTTAACAAAGGAACTCGTGTTCTATGCAGATTGCGATGCCTACAGCCAATTACCAGAAGTAATTGCCACAAAAGTTGTAATCATCCACTCACTGTAATATTATATTGAAAGAGCATGTGGGTATGTGTCTATTTGTTGATAATAGATTATTGTATGACATACTTTGCAAAGTAAATGAACCAAGAAAAAGATACAAGTAAAAAAAAATTAATTTTTAAGCAAGGCAGCAACTATGTTACAAATCTTAGCTTTATTAATTTTTAAGCAAGGCAGCAACTATGTTACAAATCTCAGCTTTAAGTGCACAAATAACAAGTTTCAGATCAGACTGTGTCAAGGTTACAAGTTAATTCAGGTTTAAAAGTCACTGTAATCTTCACTTTGCATATATTTGTATTAATTTAAAATTAAAATTACACTCTAGCATGTTTTCAGCTTTCTGTAATCCTCCTTGGTTTTGCTTATCAACAACTCTAATCTTTGATCATCCAACTATGTGATGCCTGCTGTCAGGTACACCTGTTTCTTTCCAAAGGAAGAACATGAAGACTCACAGAAGGATCAAGAGCTTAATGTCATCAGCTGCATGTGACATATGAAAGCCAAAAGGTGGGAAATAATACTGTGGGGTATTTTCAGTGCAGCAAAACCTGAATGCCTGGCTAAGACATACTGAGTTAGTTACTGGATATGACTGATAAATTCTGATCTTGTTAGAAGATGTTGTTGGTATGCACAGACATGTCTTCTCTCATTTTGGTTTTATACTTTTTAAAAATAATGACATGATACAAATCAAACTTTTGATTAAACACTAATTCCTAGTTTTCAGCAGAAAAAAATACTGAACTTTATAATAGAGTTTTTGAGAAAGATAAGGTACCAGGCTGCAAAAAGCTAGTAAGTGTTTTGATTTTCTTAAAGGGATAAAGTACAGTATTCTTAAATTCAAGCTAATTTACATAAAGATCACAGAGAAGCTTCCATCAGTAGTGAACCCTAAACAGGTTTTGTTCCAAAGTATGCTCCTCTTACAAAGCTTTCAGCACAGTTTGGGTTAGTTTGCTGAAAGTGTGGTTATCTCCATGCCACATCTGATGGTCCATCTGGTGAAGATTTTGTTCAACACTAAACGCTTATAAATGCTTCAAAGCAATACAAAGAACCTCCCTGTGCTTGGTAAACAATAAGATAAAATTAGGTTGTAACTAAAGTTATAGTAAGAGTTCCCTAATATGACATCAATCAAAATGTAGCTGTCAGAAAAGGTAGGAAACACGTCTTTATCATCATGTTAGCTAAGAAGCAGGCAAACCTGACTGGAAATTTAATCCAACCACAGAACCACAGAGGAAATTTCTTCCCAGTTGTCTTATGCTTGGAAACATGAAGAGTTTTCTCTCCTCTTCCTGAGGGGATTTATCTTATCTAAGGGTGTGTTCTCAGTAACATAAAGAATTAATCCTTTAATACTACAAATTTTGTGTCAGTCATAGCTTGTAGCAATGAATGCCAGAAAATAATTAGCATTGTGTACGAAATTAAATATTTAGCTTTTTTTATTAATTGCTTTCCATTTTACTTGTTGTACCCTTGTAACTGTATTATACAACAGTTAACAATTATCCAAATGTGTAAGTTATCCTTTACGTAACAGCTCTCATTTTTCAAAAAGTCCTACTAGTTTCTGGTATTCATAAGGCATTAAAAAAATTGGAACTGTGGAGTCATACTCAAGCATTTCAGTAAGTAGACAGAATTTTCATTGAATCTGGACTGTTGTAGAATAGGATCATTTTGCCACACAATGAGGGGCAAATTCTTTGTTTTCTCCTATAGAAGAAGTATTTTTAATGTCCAGACAGAGAATAGTTGGAGGCTATGGCTCAGCATTTTGAAATAGTACCTTCACAAGTTCTGCAGTTGAAGTACTGTGCTCAAAACAGAATGTAAGATAACTGATCGTCTGATACTTTGGATGGGATTCATCTCTCTCAGTATTTAATTTACTGTGTACACATCTGCATCTGAGAGCTACTTTAGCTTTTCAGTCAATAAAATGAAATTCATACTTTTAGGACATGAACACTGCAACCTATTTCAAGCATTTTCTTTAGAATAAGATCAGTCATGCACTTTGAGCATCTCTTTCTTTCCACTGACTATAAAGGAGTTTAGACGGATAGTTCAGAAGTGAGCATTTGATCCAGTGAACCTGACAAGTTAAAGATACCTCACAAGTTAAAGCTGCATGTGTGTCTGTTACTGTCAGCAAATATTACTATCTCCCAATTGCTTCACTTTCCAGAACTTTTTGTTCTATACTGTGACTAGTTATTTACTCTGATGATAAACCATGTGGCATAAAAGATATTTTGATTGCAAACTCATCTGTACAAACATCTCACAAAAATACTTTCAAGAGATATAGGCTCATTTCCAGTGAAGGATGTAACTCATGCTCACAATACCTAAAAATTCTCCAATATGTTAATTAAGCAAATATCTGAACAGCCTGTATTTGTCCTTGCTTATTTTTTTAAACAGTAGGAGAGCACAGTTCTAAAATGCTAACACTTAAAACTTATAGAATTATAACAGCACTGACAGAAGTTGATGACTCTTACATGATTCATCCTATTAGAGGACACTTTCTCAATACAAAGCTCATAACAGAAGCATACCGTATCTGTCAGTCAATACAAAGCTCATAACAGAAGCATATCGTATCTGTCACTTCAAATCCTCATTCAGCCAGGCTTAATTGATGTCTGAGAAACAGCACAGCACCTGAAAATAGCTACAGTAGCTGATGCCGCTAATGTCAATGTCTGCTATCTACAATTTTCATAACACAGTGACTTAGCAGACATGACTTTACAGTACTGCTGTAGAGTTTGATAATACAGAATATGTAACAGAATAAAAGAATTGATAGTCTGAAGAGTAGCAAAGTCAAATGTTTTCTTAATATCCTCATAGCATAAAAACTGATAGACTTTAGGAGCCAAGAGTTGGTGTGATCAACACCATGCAGTAGGAAAACGACAAAATATGAATAGGCTCCATAGTGCAATATGCACAACAAATGCTGTGACAAAACCTATCACTAATAGTATCCTCTTAGCTAAAGTGGAATAAACTAATAAGTTTATTATCTCAGAGAAGAAAGTTGTGAAGGCTGAACATCTGTATGCAATAATGAACATTCTATAACTGAAAATAAAGCCAAAAGAAATACCAACTGTTGCACCGAAAAGTAGTGGAATGCACTCTTGATTTACTAACAGCTGGAATCGCTAATTATCTTAATATAATGAGGTACTTCAATGTTTGCTAAGTACTTTTCAAAAATCTATCCAAAGATTTTTCTCTGTCAGAAAAAAAATCTATCAACAGTATGTGCAGTCTGATTAAATTCTGTTCTTGGCTTCAGCAGCCTACTTTCACCTGTTGAGGTAACCTAAATCCTCCTGCGCTGCAAATTTAGTTTAGTGTGCAGCTAAAATAATGCCATTTATTTTACAAATTTTATTCAAAGCTGTGCTTTTTTCTTAAAAAAAAAAGTAAGTACACAATTTAGCATTTGTATTTTTCACTGAGTTACTGCAGTTGCACACATAAAAAACAGGAAAGGCTTCTGAAAAGCAATTTCCAACACAAAGAATATACATCTTAAGGATACCCAAGCTCCACATTTTGGGAATAAGTATTCTGGGATGATATCTCCTCTTAAGACTGCAGTAATTACCTATATATCTATAGTTGCCATACTGGAGAGTTTTCCACTTCAGATATGTCATTTATAAGGACTTCTAAAGGAAGTAGACTTTTCTCAAATACAGTAATGCTTTTGTATACCAATAGATCCAAACAGAACTTTCATTTAAGAAATAAGCAGGAACTAAAATTACATGGAAAAAACCCAAACCAAACCAAAACCAAGACAGAAACCAGAAAGAGAAATTATTTCAAGTTCTAACAGTCTTCCTGTCCAAAAATTTGGAGGTCATACCCCTAAACCTTTGTATTGCTTTTTGAGATGTAATCATGAAAAGATGAAAGAGCTGAATATTATTCTTAGATGATTTTCAAAATATTTAAATATCCTTATTACATTTGCTGAGCACATTTTGAAGTTATCTTTACTTTAGCTGCCAATGTTTATGATGTCTTTTCAAAACAGTTATATTATACAGCTAAAGTGGCTAAACTATTTGAAATTACTTTAGCGGTCTTACCTTACAAAAGTAAGCCTCATTAGATAAGCAATCAGGTATTTTTCATCCAGCTTGTCTGAAGTGATTAATTTTGTTTTGCAAAGCAAAACAGCAAACTAATCTCTGATGTCCATAATTGGCAATCTGAGTATTTGGTTTTGGCATAAAAAACTCCAAATACTCCATTTGGAAACTTGCTAAAATATCACAATAGAATACTATGTTGCCCTTCTTCAAACCTTTTCCAGACTTAACCTTTCTAAAATGAAGAGCCTAAAACTGCATATGATATCCGAAGCGGGGCGAATCATGAGTTTACACTCATGATGGATGCTTTTGGTTTTTATTTTCTTTCTCTATGGATTCTTAACTTGCAGTTGTCTTTTTTGGCCACTGCTGAATGCTAAGCTGGTATTTTTATGGAACTGTCTATCACAACACTAAGAACTTGCACCCAAGTAATAAAAACAGCCTTTGGGAGACATTTTATACAACTTTGAAAAACCAAGCACAGGATATATCAACTGGGTCAATCCTATCTGCATCTTTGCTAATTCCTTCAAAGAATTCTTAAGAGATTCGTAAGGCAAGACTTCTTCAAAAAAACATCAATTCTTCTCAAACAGACTGTGCAAATCCAGATGCCTACTAATTATTACAGTTTTTATTTAACTGGATTAATACTGATGTCAGGCTGATAGGTCTGTACCTCCCTATAACTTTCTAGAACTTTTATTTTTAAAGTCAGTGCTACATTTTCTACCCTATCTTGGTAGCAAGGAAATTGATAAACTCTTGCTTAAAAGTACTATTAGTAATTTATCTGCTCTACCCCTGAGCTCTCTCAGAAAGTAAATGCCATTCCAGTCCTGCTGATTTGTGAGTGTTCATGCTATCAACTTGTTCCATATCCTCAATTTCGGACTTATGCTGTGCTGAGCCAGCCTCAGACAGGGGGTCTAGCATATGAATTGCTACCATTCTTTCATAGTGTAACCTCATGAGAAGAATAACTTTAGCTTCTCTGTAAAGGCCTTGCCCCGTCTGAGTGCTCTTTGAACAACCCAATCAGCAACTGAGTTGAACAGACTCACTAAAAGGTTTTTCGATTTTCCTGTCTGAAGAAAGTTACACTGTTTATTTTGATTCCTATGTCAATTGCTCTTCAAAGTCTTTTGGATTAATTGTCCTTTCAAATTTTGTTTGCCAGTGTTCCTCATATTTTCTATTTTGTCTCTGAAAAAGCTGACTTTAGCTTCTTAGAGATGGTTTCTTATGTCTAATGATTTTCCTGACCTTCTAGTTTAGCTAAACCAGCTTTCTTGTATTCAGTAGTGCTGCACTTCTGGGAAGGTGTCCTTCAGTAATGGCCATAAAACCTGTAAGAATTTCATTCCCTTAGCTTTGCTTTTTAGTTTCTCCCTTAAAAGTTTCTTTATTTTTACATAGGTTCCTTTTCAGTGGACTTACTGGCTTTTGTAAATCCTGTGAGGATGGTAAATATAATTACAATCGTCGTTGTTAAAGAGTTACTCCTCAACAATAAAATCTTTACCCAGACCCTTGTGAGAGACTGAGAGTTAAGGTCTTAAACATTGTGGCAGGGCAAGTTCTGCGTAACAATGAGGAACCACAAGTGTAGCAATAGGACCAGGGCAGGGATGCACAGTTCTGTGTTCTGATATGCTGAGTGGGGCAGCTCACCATATACAGCCAGAGATCATACAAAATTTATTTGAGGAAGGGGCTCACGGCCACCCGAGGGACCCTTGGCAACCACCACCCTCCAGTGGCGTCTGCGCACAAGATCAAGGCTTCAAGATAAGCTGTGGCTGAAATTTTGGGGGAATAAACTTAATTTTGCAGCACACTAATGCAGTAGTAGAGTTCTACTCTTCAAGCTTCTAACCAGAAGTTACAGTTATATTAAAAATATAGGTGTTTTAAACTATTAGAGAACAATGTAATGTACTTTCCACTTACCCAAACCCTTAACAGCAAAAGCCTTTTCTGCCTTGTAAAGTGAAATGATTTTGATTTCAAGAAATGCAAAAGTTTATCCAGAATTAACACAGTATTGTTTTAAGGAAAGACACAGGACATGGCATGACTAGCCAAGAAGGGGATAATATAGTTCAACTACTAAATCATTATTATGTGAATGTAAGAGTGACAAAAAGATGACATTAGTTTAGATTTTTAGCTCTAATGATGTTTTTAAAGTCTATATTCTGTTTTGGCCTTCTGTGCTAGTTAGAGTGAAATTTACATTTCAGAAAATGGGAAGACTGTCAATCTACACACTGAAGAGGAAAAAAATTATAAATTTTAAGTTTGAAGTTACAGATATTCAACTTGTCCTCCTTTGAATCCACATTATTGAGGGAGTTACTACACCACTGTACCATCCTGTGGTATACACCAACAATAAATGTGGAGTGACACTTTACAGTGGTAGTAACAGTGCTAATCACCGAGACAACCACTTGTCTGTCCTTACTGAATGGTGTTGAATCCATTAGGTGATGCCTCATAGTGAAATACAACCAAGAGGAGCAGGGGAAGAGTTCTAACATATTCCTACTTCTATTCAGAGACCTGAAGTAGTCACGTATCAAAAATACTCTTTTCATCGTTCCTGCTGAGATCTGATCTGACCATACTGTAGCTTCTCAAAATTTCAGCTTCAACAGGTTTATTCCAAGTACATGCTCATTATCATTTTCATGCTACCATATACCTGAACAGCACTTCTCATGTGATATGATGTTCACCCAAGTTGCCAGAAGCCCTGATACTGCATAAGGGAACCTTCCTACAGCAACTTGCCTATTTAGAATGTAGACAAAATAAGATCAATATATGCTAATAAAAATGCTATTTTCAGCAAAAGAAGCCACTTCTATATCCAGTCCTACAATTATCATCTGACAACCTTCACCAGCAAATGGACATGGTGTCCATTTGGTGTCTAAAATCATGGCCTAACACCTCCCCTCTGCACTTTTTCTCTGCTATTTTCCAGAAGGCTGCTCTGGACCTCAGCTTAACATAATTTTCCTACTGAATACAGCTGTGTAAAGATGGCCTTAAGTTGTTATTGGCCTGGAAAACCTTTCTATTTAAGTCTTTGAGATTACTCTTAGGTTGTAGAAATTTGAACCCTGTCATATACAGCCCCCAACTATACAAAGAGAAAATATATATGTATACATGTACAATGAATTATTCATATTTTGCTCCAGTAAATATTATAATGAACACACCAATTTCCTTATTTTCCTTCTCTTCCATCTGAAAGCATTAAACACCTGTAATACTCTCAGCATGTGGACAAATGCCGCCACACAGAAGTCAGATGTTTTATTAGCTTTTCTCAGCAATTTCAAGTTGTTGTTTAAACCATCTGACTTTCTTTCAGTCTTTCTTTCCAGTTCCTCTGGAAAGTTTATTGCCATGAAGGCAATAATTTTTTCATCATTGGTTTGATAGAATTTTTGCTTCTACTAATATTTACTAAAGATTCAAAAGCCAGACATTAAAAACAAGACATGATAATTTATTAACAACCTGAACACTCAGCTCAGGCTGAGTCTTCAGGATTACAACAGACTAATTCATGCGAGGCAGGCTCACAGACTTGGAGTATAAACATTTTGTGATGCTGATTTTCATTGCAGTGTTAATTCTTTCACATTCTAATTAGCATATCTATCTTCAGGTAATATCCAATGGTTTAATTACTATTCCCATCTCTTTCCTTCTTTTCTTCTTTTCCTAGGTTTTGTTTCTTGTCTCATGGCATAGGAATATTTAGTAAATACCTACTCACTCACTACCGCCTACTCTGCCATATTCTCCACAACTATCAACAAAGGAACAAGGAACCAGACATCAGAATACAAGGAGAAACACTGGAAGATGAGGAACCAATGATGATTAGAGGTAGTAGTACATGCACACACATGCATTACACACCAAACTTCCCACGAAACCAGTAGATTTCAGTTTAATCCTTCCACTGTGATTACCTGCAGTAAGATATAAATCTGTGTGGTTCAAACCACTGTGCTCTTAGATACTGCTGTGTTTGCAACTGCATGATTCTTGCCTGAGATCTGGTTATCCTAACGCAAGATAATACAACCTTATATCAGAATGCAAGGGAGAACTCTTTCAGCTCAAAACTGAAAGAGCTAAGAATATAAGAGTAAACAAAATCAACAACTTAGAAAAAGTAATTCTAAAATACTCAGCCCACATAGCCTCTTGTCCTTCTTTATCTGAAGAAAAAAGATACCTTGCAGAAAAATGTATCCTGAGAACAGGAACTGAATTTTAAACAAACAGCCACAGACTGCTATGTGTTAACTTAACGTAACACTTTTCTGAGGGGGAAGGGGAGAGAAGCCCACTTTATATGTAAATTTCTATACTACTCATAAAATCAAAAGTCTGATATACACTCAGCAACATAATTGTGCAGTGCACATGCAGACACACACAGACTCACATGACTACATCAGTAGGGTCTGTCTTGATGGCATATATCCATTAGTAGAAGCCCATAAAAGAATGTTAGAAACATATCTGGAGCTGCTAGGTGATGATTTTTCTTGACAGGCTAATGTACTATGCTGTGAGTAGAAATTGAGTAAAATTGCTGAAAACAAGAAAACAACTTCAGTTTCTTTTATGCAGAGTAAATCTCAAAGAAAAATAGCGCACTTTGGCAGCACCCAACAACTGAGATATCCCTTCAGGAAATGCAGGTACAGATACATGCTTTTCACTTATTTTTCCGTTTTGTTGAGATTGATGTTGATCTTTTTCATTTTTGTATTAGCACTACTGCTGATCACACGGCTATAGTTAAGATTATGTCAGCACTTCAATTGTGAAAATATTTTCAAGGGACTTTAACTTGCCTAGAAAAGTTGCTCAGAACCAGTGTCACACAAAAAACTCAGGCTGGTATAAGAATATTCTTATGATTAAGACCTCTCTTGCATTTAATATAAGGTTTTAACAATACATTGGTGGGTTTTTTAAGTCTAAGGGAGAAGTGTATCTCATTGACAAGTTTCCATTCTAGGTGTTTTCTTGCCAGGCTTCAGCTACATTGTTTGTTTTATTAAAAAAAAGCACCACGTGTTCCAAAGGAATGCAGTTTTCAGTATAGACCAGTGTTTTCCTCTAAAGTGACTCAGTAACAATAACTTCAAAGTGATACACATGGAATGGAAATGTGCAATTTGCTTCGTTTCTGGAAAAAATAGCACCTAGCTAAGTGAACCAGAAGAAAAAAAAAACCACTCGTGCAAGATTTAATTTTTCCATCTTTATACCAATTCGCTCCATCTAAATAAATTGCCCACGGTACAGCATGGAAGGCAAAATCAAGCCCAAGTCATTAATAAAAACTCTGCCCTGTCCCATTAAAAAAAAAAAAAACAACACAAAAAACTCCAAACCAACACCAAAAAACAACCAAACCACAAAAACTCCATGATGCCATACCCACGCTACTGCTGTTTCTTTGACAAGTGACTATCCTCAAAGGAAGAAGTGTTACTTTTAACCCTCACATCTTCTCCTCTCTGTCTATTTCATGGGAAATCTGATACCCATTTTGCAACACTCAACAGTGAAGAACAATTGCTGTCATCTGTAATACAAATATCTCTGTATCAATAATGCTGGCCACAACAGTCAGCTCACTGGCAAAGATTTCTATTTAATTATAATAAAATGCTACCGAACTCTGAATATTCTTTTAGGAACCATGGCTAAAGAATACACTTCACAATCCAGGCTGTTCAATTAATAAACTACCAGCCATGCACAGTCTGTAAAAGCCCAACAACATTGTCCATTTTGCCTGTGGTGCCACATGAGTCTGGAGGACAACAGTCACTAGCTGCCTCAGCCTTCATTCAGAGCATGGCCCAAAGAATGAGATGCAAACTTCTCTGACAGCAGGGTAGGGCTGATTTAGTATGAAAGTTAAATATGGGCACTATAAAAATGAGGACAAAATGACAAAAAAGCTTGGTAGTAATTATGAAATCAAGACTTGGAAAGGTCATTATTTTTTTAGATGAAGGAAATCAAGCCACACACTACAGAGATTTAAAGAACATAACTGAATTTTATAAGAGCAGTATTTCTCCAAAGTAATTTACAAGTGGATGACTACCTAAGAATAACTAATATAAAAATATGGTCAGTGACAAGCAAGTCATTAGGCTAAAATGACCCCCTGCATTGAAGTAAACCAGCCAGGGCACTTCTGAACAGAAATGAGTTATTTAGAGTTCTGCCAATTTGAAGAAATGGATGTGTCTCACCAAACCTGCAGAAGCACAAATATAGTTGAAGAAATCATATTTTAAAGTGCACATAACTTTTCAGAAAGGAAAACTTTAAAACAGATAGAATATCAAATTATACCTTTTTAGAAAGCGTGGAAGTTTAGTGAGGTGTAGCAATCACAGACCAGGATTCAGTTATATAGATATTTCAGACTTGGGGGGGGAGCTGGAAATATGCCTGGTCTGTTGAATTTCAGGATGCACAGTCATTTACTAACATAGGCTTTGCAAAAATTGGGACAGGATTTTAGCTGGGGTCTCTGTGTAGGTGGGATGTTTTAACATAATTTACTTTAAATCCAGACTTACTTCCAAATGCAAGGAGACCTATTGTTGTTTATCTTGCCTACAGTTCAGGACATGGCAACCATTTCATTTTCAGGTTTGTTTGCTTGTTTCTATTCAACAGTTACAAATAAAGAGTATGATGGCAAAATTCTCCTGTGATTTTAAAACACTTCTACCTAAACCACAGAGTTTTACTTGAAACAGCGTTTGGAAACAACTCAGAAGTTAGGAAAGTGGAAGTCTGTAGCACATATGCCTTTTAAAAAATACTAATTTCTGAAAAACAGTGTTGTTATTAAAAATATCAGCAGACAGCCATTTTGCCACTTAATACACTTCTCAAACAGGCAGCTGAAATTTTAAATACAGACTTTCACAAACATGAAAATACATTATGCAATATGAAATAGATATTTGAAACTCGTCATACAGATGATTGTCCAAGATTCTGTAGTGCTAATTTAGCTGGCTGATGAAAGTGATATAGTCTTCTGTGGAGCATTTTACTGACTTAAGAGATAGGTGTTAACTGAAGAGGTCAATACTTACTTTCTACAAGTAATACACAGTAATACAAAGGTCAATGTTTTTCTCATGAGACAGGATAGCTAGATATTCATTCAGGTAAATTGCTATACTTGCATATATTGTTGAAGTAGACACATATTGTCACATTCCTACATTGTTACATCTCAAGAAATAAAAAGGTTAACAGTCCTTATAAAATTGTTCCTGAATTACTTTCTTTTGAAACTAACTTTTAATAATGAGATGAACTCCAGGACAAAAATAAAACCCCCTCCTCTCAAAACTTCTATATGGAGCAGTATTAACAATTCTGCTGCAAGTAATTACATGTCTACATCCAACTGGCTATTACAGTTAAATAATTGTTTATATAATCTTTAAGAATGGTGTGTTCCAGCCAAGCTGAAACAAGTAATTGGAATGCAATTTTCTTAGTCTTTGTATTTAAAACTGCATTTAAAGGGGGGTTTTGTTTGGTTTTGTTTGTTTGTTTGTTTCCCCCCTCTGTTCATAGAATCTCTTCTCACATTTTTCTTCTTCAAGAATACCCATGTTTTGGCTCTATGTCTTTTGCAACACCTAGACAGTGTTGTAGAAAAGGCTTTACTTCTTAAGCCGACTGGTCATCACGTCTCAATTCTGTCTTCCAGGAACGTATCTCAAAATCTCAGAGCTATATACAGAAGGCCACTGTTTCATTTTACTATGACTCTCCCAGAGTTCATATGTTTCATAGGTCCTGAGGAGCAGAACACTTGGAGGAGATCACTGGATTGCAGAAAAAATGCTGAATGTCACAACTGATGTCTATATACTCTTTTTCTTTCAACAACTCATAGTCCTCAAACTTTAAAGACAATCGTGTAGCTGACTACTGGCTCAAACATGGGCAGATATTTAAAAAAGGATCTTATTTTCCTTACAGTTTTCCACAGGAAAGGAAAAATACATGAGATTAATCTTTTTGTGCAGAAGGATGGTTTCAAAGAGAGGGTGTAACGGATCTTCAAAAATTCAGATTCACGAGCAGGCTATATGCAAGTTAAGTCAACATCAAGCAGATTCCATATTTAAGTTTGCTATTTTCCACAGAAGATCATGTGGACTAGAGTTGAGAAAGCCACTAACTGCATAAATTATAGAAATTTTTGCGTTTTGAAGTGTATTGCTTAGTGCAAGAGGATAAAATAAGTAATTTGGCTTACAAAATAAGGATTAAAACCACTATCAATCCAAATAGCATTTTCCCCATAAAACAATTTATTGCTGATGAGCACTGAAAGATCACTGGGGGGAAAATCACTCAATAAAGCTTACACATTATCAGATTATAATTTGATTGTTTAAGAAAAGTCAAACATGGTGCAAAAGATTTTTTTGTAATTGGATTTTTTTTTCTAAAAGCATTTGATGTATTGGATGTGAAATGGCTGCAACTCTGAAAAATCAATTATGGCGATTATCCTTAAGTTATAAACTAACACAATATTAGTGCACAATCAAAATACAGAAGGCAAACAAGTTTGTCCATGAACCACTGTTGAATCTTTAAACTGATGCAAATAACAGCAGAAGGAGATTTCTTGCTAGTGCCTTAGTTTACTACAGATGCTTTAAACGCTTCTTAGGTTCATTAATTGTGTTTGCAATCCATCAGGAAAAACACAAACCCAAAATGTATAACCATCCAGTTGATGAGACTTTTTTAAAACTCAGTTCAGGCCTCTGTAGAGTTTTAATTACTCATTTTCACACAGTAAAGTTACAGACTGCATTTCTAGGGAACGTAGTTAAGGTCTTCCCTGTCTGACACAAAAAATGAGAGAACTGAACACACAGACTAATTTAATACATTCCAGTGTTTATATTGCCACTTTCAAACATCTCTCCTAAAGCATCAATCACATGACAAACCATAGTATGGTGGTTCCATTTGTTCAGTATGTACAAGAATCTTTGGACAATTCATTTCAAAATGATGACAATCCTGCACTCCAAGTTTAAACAGATACATAGATTACACGTCTAACAAAATACTGTCATGATTTCATCATATGCATTCCAAAAAACCACTTTGCATTAAGCTGTGGGAAATATTAAAGAAAGGATTCATTTTCATTTCATGCTTTTTCTTCCTATGTAGAATCCAAATATAAAGACTTGGACCCAAACCATACAAGTTTATACGTAACTTTACAGAGATAAACTGTTCCGCTGAAATCAGTGAGACTGTTCACACATGTATAATGAGCTACATACATAATGTACTGCAAGCTCAGAACCTTAGCTACCAATATGCAAGAGGAAAAAAAATCGACAGATAAACAGAGTGAAATAGAAAATGATTAATGTGCAAAAATATTTCACATAATTTCTATTACAAATATGAGGAAAACATACACATGCCATACTGTAAGCCCAGAATACCTTCAAGAGAAACTGCTGCCCATTTTAGTAAGTGCTGTTTAGTTAAAAATATCAGGAATAAAATATTAGGAAAACCACAAGGATAAGCAGGAAGAGGACAAAATAACACCTAACAGCGATGCAAGTATCTCTTTAGTTCAGTCATAAACACAGTTCAGACTATATATACTTTACAAAAATAAAAATAAAAATTGTTTGAGCTGTTTTGCTAGCAGGGGTGCTGCAGATTATACTGAAAATTAATTTTGGAAACTTGGGTACTCTACCGGGTGGAGGTGCCGGCAGCAGCAGCCGCAGCGGCGGTGGCGGGAGGCTCTGCAGGGGCGGCGGCCGCTGTGAGGAGAGACTGGGGGCTGCCCCGGGCCAGACCGGCCCCAGCCGGTTCCCGCCGGTTCCCGCCGGCTCCAGCGGCCCCACCGCCGGGCACAGCGGAGCCCCTCAGCCTCGGGGAAAGCCTGGGGAAGAAAGGGCAAAAGGGCTGAGGGAAACGGGGTGAGAAACAGCCCTGCCAGCCCCGAGGGGAGAGCGGGAGGAGGGCAGGAGGTGCTCCAGGCCCCCCTCCCCGGCAGAGACCCCCCCCCGCCCCCGGTGGGGCAGGGGTTTCCCTGCAGCCCCGGGGAAGGAAGGCCCCAGGCTGGAGCAGGGAACAGCCTGAGGAGGCAGGAGCGGCAGCGGGGAGCCGCCCTGGGCTGGCTGCGGACGCCCCTTCCCCGTCCCCCTGCGCTGCTTGGGAGATGGAGGCGGAGGAGTCTGGAGTGAAGGAGAGCCTGGGAAGGAGGGGGGAAAGGGGTAGGTGGAAGGTGTTTTTATTTTTTTTGCCTTTGTTTCTCACCATCTGATAGGAAAATCTCATTCCTTAACTCTTGTACCAATTAGTCTTTATAGTATGAAATTGTATGAACTTTCTTAAGAGAGAGAGAGAGAGATAATTTACATTGTATACTGCATAGTCATGGGTTAAGTAAGCATGACTAAAGGGCCCTGGCTCCCACCCTGAAGAATAAAGGATACCCCTGGACTACCGAGATAATGCCAGTACCCTAGCCCCTCCAACATCACTGTGAAACCCTCCCGTTATCTGGCATCCTAGGAAAGTAACTGTAGCAAGACTGACTCTAGGGACATCTAGATCAAGAAAGAAGCAGATGGATGATGACACCATAGAATTACAGTTGCTTTGCAAAACAGTAGCATAGTATGTGTGTTAAGTAGTGATTGGTCAAATCATGTTGTACCTGAATGCTTGAAAGGTGTAAGAACCATGTGTAAAACCACATTTGGTGTGCCCCAATACAGGTGCGACACTTCATGCACATGAATAAAATTATTCTTGTAATTCTATACTTTGCATCCTAGCCTCTCTCCTTGGCCAGCCCTGGCCAGTTGTGAAATTTTCGTGACACATCCAACTCTATTTTTAATGGGCAATAAATTAAATTACTTTTCCCCTAGTTGAGCCTGGTTTGCCCATCACTGTAACTGGTCAGGGATCTCCCAGTCCTTATGTCGACCCACGAGCTTTTCTGTCTTATTTTCTCCCTCTGTCCTGTCAAGGAGAGGGAGTGAGAGAGCGGCTGCGTAGGGTGTTGCAGACAGCCAAGTCCAAGTTCGAACCACCACATCAACAAAGTTGACTGCAATGGTACGGGGCAGCAATGTTTTTGCATGCTAAACAAAGTGTTGCAGGCCATAATCTGAGCTGTCAACATAATCACAACACAAATTATAGAAAGCTAAGTAATTTGAACAACCTTTTTTTCCCTCTGTTCTTGAGAAATTTTTAGGATTTGCAGTAATTCAAAGCTGATATATAACATAGCTCATTCAGGTGGCACATAAGGCGATGTCACTAATGGCTGTAAAAGACTGAAACCTTTTGAGTGTTCTTGGCATTAGCAAGCAGTTTCCAAGAGAATATTTCTAGGGATTTTAACTACCATAACAGAAACTACTTTGAATTTTATAAATCATTTATTCAGGTAAAAAAGTTTTCAGCTCACAGGTGATATTTACTGACCCAACTGATGTGTTATAAAGTTAGAGGAAAAGAATTACGGAATAGATGAGTGATGCATTTGAAGGGCCATATTCTGACATAAACTGTCATATCTTCTCAGTCCATGAAGTGGATGATTTTATCTTAATTATGCACTCTTAATTCCACTGCTGTATTTAATAAGCCTTGTCACCATGCATTTTGGGGTCTGCTGTTCTCACGGTTACATTTATTGCTAGTCTCTGTTGAGAGTGCACTTTCATAGGGGCAATTTAATAACTGCTAAAACTTAAAGAGATAAATGCAGAAAATTGCAGGATGTTAAAGATGCATGCTAATTAGAGCTATCATAAAATGTCTGAAGGAGTAAGTGCATTTGCAAATCTGAAGGCTTTGCTAGGAGACTGGGGGAAATAAGAGTTATGGAAAACAAGCTCCTAAGTACAGCACAGCAAAGCACTGGCGTTAGACTGAACTCAAATCAACAATTCTGCAAAGCAGCACATTCCTTTGACAACAGGCAATCTGAAAGCCGATTAACATATGAATTGCAAACAGGACATGCAATAAAATCTCACTGTTCTATTGAAAAATAATAAAACTCGAAAACTTTGCAATAAAACTTAAAATGGGAAAGAGGTGCTGTTCTGCTACTCTAGTGATGATCATGGTATATGTGGGGTAGGGCAGGGCTTTCCCTATTCTTAACACTTCAAAGGCTAATCTGACATCAGGGACAAGGTAGGAATCTATTAACCAACAGCTCTGAGAAGAACCAGGAATAGGAATGTATCTAAACACTGCCACCTCCAGCGGGAGTGACCTCAACATAATTCCTGCTTGGGGGTCTCTGGAGTAAGAAAAGAAATATAATTAGGCCTGGTGAGGAAGCAAGAGTATCCAGGGAGGAGTCATGTTACTTGCAGCCACATTAATGTTACTCTGTCAATGTAAAATGGCTGAAGGGCAACCTCCACACACGTGTGTGGGGGCAAATATTCGCATCACAGTCCCCAGGCAATTTAACACTTAAAGAGGGGGCATGTATTTTGAGCAGATCAAGCATGACAGTTGAAGTGGCTATAGTTGCAGGGCTCAGTCAGCTGATGGTGTAGACACTGAAATTCCTTACCACGTAAGCAGTCAAAAGGTTTTAGTTCAGTTATATGCAATGCCATTTCCACTGTTTTATCAGGCAGATGCTTCAGTAATTGATTTTCAGAGTAGAAGAAGGAAGGGTAGCCTGTAACAGAGGGATTAGTGCTGGCTGCAAGCACACACTTGTGCTACACTTTCCAAGGGATGATTTGGTAGTGTACTTTGTTTATCTCAGCAAATATTATCCCACCACCATCAATACAGCCATTTACTATAAGACACAATCTTGCCTGCAAAAGCAATGCCTTTTTAATATCTAATACACCCCTACATTAAACCAACTGTTGCTTATTATACGAGTGATATAAAAGAACATCAAGTTAGTTCCTTCTTCCATCTTTATTGTTGGGTTTTCTACCATGCTGGAGTAAGATAGCTCCACATTGTGCTGTTTTTTATGCCAAGAGACAGTGCTCACGATTAAAGCCCTGTGATCTTAGTACACTGCTAGTTTCAGCCACAATTCAGCCATACAGTAATTGCTATTTATGTTCGTGCTTGATGTGAGGGAATAAAACAGATATACATACATAATCCCATGGCTTTGTTTAGGAACAGTGTTTTCACACAAAAGTCATGAGGTTTGCATTTCAATATGTGATACTTGTATGACAGACAATGGTTGGTAAAAAGGCACTAAGTATTCTCATCAATTTTTCTGTTCAATATACATAGGAATGGCACTGTGAGTATTTGCATTATACCATGACAGAAGATCAACATTTTGCTATGGGACTACAAGTAGTATCAGCTCTTCAAGCAAATATCAAACATATTACCATAATTTAAAAATGCATAATATTTGTCTTTTATTCATGAATAGAGTAGCAGTTATCAGTAACTCTATGTAATTTAGTTAATTTTACTTCTGTTTTCAGATGTGTTATTGATTCGTCAATTTGATCATAGGCAAGAACTTCCAAGATACTGTTTCAGAATAGAGGTAAGCAGTTCTAGAAATTGCACAGTTCACTTCATGATGGTGTAAAGTTGGCACCTCTTCTATATGCTAAGTTTTTGATGTTGCAGGCTGCAAGGTAAATTTTGAGCTAAATATCTAAACAAGCTAGTTCAGGTACTGACAGTAGTCTAACTCTCAAGGAGGAAAGATCTTCAGATTTCTTTACACATAACTTTGATACGCAGTTGTCCGGGGATAACATACACCATGCGTTTATTTTATGGGTAGATTTTGCTACCCAAGAATATCTGGGGATCAATTTTTCAAAGTACTTGCATTAAGTGATCAGCTTTCCATTTACTTCAAGTTTGAAGGTACCTGGGCAACACTTCTATGTAGATACTAAACTGCTTTTGAAACTGGTCAGCATGAGGCACCAAAATGCCTTGACCGTCTGGTGCTTTAATATTCATTTTTTAGGTGAAATTTATTTATTAATGGTACTTTAAAATGATTTTTCAAAAAGAGTAGGCTTCCTTGGTGAAAGAACAGCCCTTGCAAATCTTCTGATGAAGGTCAGCACAGAAAAGGATTTTTTGACATAGGACTTAATGGTGCAAAAATTACTGAATGTGGTACGAAAGTCTGCAGGTAATACCATTGGCCTGGATAACTTTCTCATTGATTTTTGAGTAATTTTTTCTGTGCTTAATTTACCCATTTTTACTGGAAACCTTTAAAAGTAATCACAGCTCAAGGCTAGCTGCCAAATAGATTGAAAACTGAGCTTATATCACTGCAGCCCTTCTGTAGACAGATTGCTTTTCTGCTATACACCCACCTCTATGTTGAATAGTCTGGAATTGCTGCTGAAGTTCTAGTGCCTATTATATACTCTGCTTTCCTAGATATCCTATATGTAAGCACAATCTTTTTTTATTAAAGACACCTTATAATAACATTCTTCCTCATAGAGCACCACTGAATCACCCCCTATGACAAACTTCATGAAACAAGATACAAGTTTCTACATGGTTCAGTTGAGTCTACTTATTTTCTATACTTCCAAAGCTATATATGGAGACTTATTACACTGAATAACATTTCTTTGGCAGTCCCTAATAAATATAGTGTGGGTTTACTTGCTCCTGCATTACTACAACACTCTGTATTTTTATTTTACCTTTGGATGGAAGCACAATTGACAAGAATCCACTACAGCTTCTCCTCTTTGTTGGACTTTTAATAATTTCCAGTCTGTCACTAATCATTGAGACTGGATTTTCACAGATATCGGTTGGTCTTCCTGAAACACTAATATTAATCTCTAGAAGCTTCATCTTCAGCCAGACTCCATACTGGAATCCTTAACGTACAGTATCTTTTTTAACAAGTTACTAGGAGCTGAATGACTCAGCTTTAACAGTCCTCAATACACAATTCTGGACAATACCAGGAATCACTGCATCACTTTTCAGTAGATGATTCAGATAATCCATTTAACTTGGTTTTAAACATGCTGGCAGCAAAAGAAGCTTTAAGGAAAAAAGTTGTTTCTTCAGTTTCCTTTATCTGATTCATTTCATTCTGTTATCTAACTCCTAGTATATATAATCCATTTTGTTCTGTTGCCTACTTACTACTATGTAAACCAAATAATCTTAAACACTATTATAACAGGCTTAGAGCCAAACACTGCTGTATCTATTATATGGTTGGTGTCATCATTTTTTTTCATTGTTAAGAAGATCACTCTTCTTTCTTTTGTCTGTAAGCAAGTTCAGTGCTTGTGTTACAGATTCCAGGTAGATGCTTAAGAATGTAAGGAATAGTCTCTCAGTATATATCTAATATATCGATATATTAGGTTCTTGTATTTTTAGGTTTCCTGTTGCTCTTTATATCAATTTTTGTTCTCTTTTATTGAAAAGAATGTTTTCACAATGCTAATATATAACCTCCACCTAGGCATATACTTAAAAGTATAGATTTAGTAGCACAAACTCTACAAAAGATTCTTCCTCTCAAATTAGAAATCCATTGATTCATAAGTGGTTACAAATATGGAGACATTACTTTGATGGAAGCTTGTAAAAGACTGTAGAAAATCTATCAATCAGTCTACTGTTAGACATAGGGTTGGCTACCAGAAATTTCAGGACACCCATGCACACTAAAACAGCAGTCTGTTTTCATTGACTTCACAAGGATCTTTATTCAGCAAAGTGTGCAAGCTAATATAACTTTCCCTTTTTTATAAGGAGTCTGGACAGGTCAGATTAAATTCTAGGATGAAATATCTGATTTCAGTAGCTCAAACATTCTGTAAAAGGACAATATACCTTTATCAGTGCAGAATAAAAAAGACTGATAATATAACTTTAATTCTACCATATTCTACCATAGCTGAAGTAATAGGAGAAATTAGATTGTATACAAATTAAGCAATATTACATAAGCAGAAATATCAGTCCAGTCAAATTACAAGCCTAAACACTTAATCTTACTTGCATCATTAAAAATGCGCCGATTATAATGTACTATGCAATGCAGTGAAGTAATTTCCCAGAAACAAATGCTATTGAATCTTACAAACTGCTAGATTCAATATTTACTAAATCTCCTGCTGTAGAGAGTATAATTTTTATGTTTTTAAAAAAAGACTACTTGTATCACATTTTTGCAATAAAATGATGTATAACAGCAGGCACACAGAAGGAGTAAGTGGTGAGAGAATCCTGTCCACCAGTAAAAGTTTCTATGGAATCTTATACAGAATTGTGTAGAAACCCAGTGTTAGGGTCTTAATAGAGTTACCATCAATTTACACTACCAAGAAAGGATTGATTACCAATGTTCACTTGTTAAGCAGTCCAACTCATTTACCCAATATTCATCTTTGGATTGTGACTTGATAAGTTTCTGCCTCTAGGACTCGTGCTGCTTTTCTTACAACTCAAGGTCTCAACATTTAGTTTTACTGCTAATCAATTTTTTTCACATGAAAAGAAAAAGACAATACTACTGGTCCCAATGCTGAACATGGAGAGACAGATAGAAATTATAATGTGCATCTGGGGGACAAAAACACTAAGAAAGGAGAATGTCCATTGGCCTTTATAGAGGAATATAGAGTCCTATAAAGCACTTTAACAATTATGTTTTTGAATTTTTTAAGAAGATTACCTGAATTACCTCTGTGCCCTTAAGGAAGAGTGTAATGACAAGGGCAAAAGCTACGTAAAGTAAAAATATAAACTACAAAGCAGGGTGATCTTATTGCATGTATGCAGCAGAAGCAAACCCTGCTTTAGCTTACAAGTGAGTACACACACCACATCACACACCACAAAAAGGTTTGTCATAGAGCCACATAAAGGAAAAAAGATCACAGACATTCAGATAAGGGAACTTATATTATCTTTTCAATTTCTGATGCTGTCCTGGACAGTTAGGATATTGGAATACCCAAGCTACTTGCATCATATCAGATCTCTCAAATGTCTGATACATTATAAATCATGTGATAGGACAGGCATCAAGTGCATCAGGTGCTTTATGTGCTAGTAATTTCTTAGGACTAGTCACATGACTTCCAAATTTAAGTCTAGTTCTAAATTAGAGACTGTTAAACTTTACAGTAGAATAATGTACACCACCAGAGTATTTTGAAAATAATGTTCCTACATTAAAATACTTCAACATTCTTACCTAATGCAACTTTATATGCAAATTAATTACTAGTCCCATTTTTGAAGTAGTTTAAAAAGAAATGGGAAGCAGATATAACATACTGAACACAGGGTAGAATACTAGCGTATATTGTCAGGATCATCTAGAAAACATTTTATCAAAATTGTTTCGTAAATGATGACAGATGCACAGACAGATCTCCTGTCACACACTTTGTGACTGTCTGCAATCACAAGTTCCACAGACATTTTAGTCACTATTTCTCATTTCTATGTTGTTTAAGAAGGGTAAACACCACCGCAGTCTGTTTCTCCCATCTCTACTTCGTCTCCTAAAATCAACCCTTGTTACTCAGAACTTTGGTCAAAGAGGTCGAGCTATATGTTTCAGTCAATGTTAGGATTTGAGATATCAGAGCTGCATGCTGAGTAGATACTCCAGCAGAATTGCTCAGAAATGAAAACCAAGTCTATTCTTAAGGGTTTGCAATTATTTACAATTCAGCAATGTATTCCAGTATTTCAAATTTTGTCTTCCGTTACATTATTTCTGTGTTTGTGGTCAAAAACTATCATCTATGGTCCTAGCCAACTGCTAAAATTTAGTAAATTCTTCTGGAGTCCTTCATGGCAACCTGCATGTAATTTTATAAATGAAACTTTGTCATACATTGCATAATTAAATTGCAACCATTAGATGTAGTAAGACCAAAATGATCTGCAGCTTTCTTACTGATCTTTGACTGCCTAAGATGTTAACAAGTTGTTAACTAAAAAGGCTGCAGTAAGTAATAAATTATTTAATATTAACATCACAGATCAATCTACTTTACAAACATTAATGTATTTTTTAAATTATCATATACATACAAATATTGAGGGAGGGAAAATCTGCTCCTGATTTTCTTTATTTATGTTTTGCTGTGCTTTACCTAAAAATATTTTACTCAGATGTTCTTTTTTTGATAAATTACATTAATTAAGATATAATTGAGATGTACCTGTATGATTCAGTTGCCCCAGTTTAACAGTAGAAGCAACTAGCAAGTAGTTTAGTGATACTGTATCTGTTACAACCTCCTGGAATTCCCATGCAAATAAAATAATCAGGTATCTGAAATAATGCAAGATATTTTTTGATGACTTGGCAATTGCAGGTCTGCTCTCTTAAAGGCTGTTTTGTTCTTTTAGTCTGCTTGTAACTGCAGACAGGATGAAGAATTTGCCATATTATTTCAAGGTAAAATTAGAACAATTTATGCACATCACAGAGAAAAAAGAAGGAATACATGCCCTAATTCTCAAATTCTTTGGAATTCTTTTACTATATCACACTTCAGTATACAGATGCATAGAAAAAGAGATGGTAAAGCAGGCATTCTGGTTTGTGGTATGCAAAAGAAAGCTTTGCTTAATGACTGAAAACACAGAGTTTTGAGGGAAATGATCCATTAACGTGGGCTGCTGGAAAGCAGTCTTAAGAAGAAAGGACACTCAAGTTACTGAAGTATACTTGCCAACTAGTGAAAATCAGTCTGCAAGTCCAGCATAGGGTGTTGGTATTGCATCTTTTCAACAGTCAATCCAGATAGAGTGTTTTGCAGAAGAAATGTTAGGGCCCATCTGAAGCAAAGCAAACTCACATAGACAAAGACATAATCAGAACTTGTTAACAAAAACACATCATGTTAAGAACCGTCAAAAATGAATGAGAGGAAACATCTGGAAAAAGTGAAAACAAAACCCAGCAGGTTGTACAGAATCCTACTGGTCAAATTCTTAACAGTTTGTAATGTAACAAAAGATAAGGTGGTTCTAGGGATGTAGTTTCTTTTGCCCATACACCCGGAGACAATATTTAGGTCCTAAAACTGCGAAGAAATAGAAAACTCGTATAAGTGCCTGAAGAGTAACTTTAATGAAATAAAGGGGGTTATAAATCAAAATGAAAAGGGAAACTACATAGGAGACTGTATATATATATATATATATATAAAAAAGACTATTTTTATATATATTTAAGAATCTCCCTATCCCTTATCAGGATAAGAATTTTTCTAAGCATCTTTTCACAGATAGGGGAAAGGCATGCAGAAGAAGGATGAAAATTAGTAGAAAGAGAATCAAGTGTTGCCTAATCTGAAGGTAGCAGCCAGATTAGTACCCAAACTTCAGTATTTTCCCAGTACTAAGAATCTAATTATTTTAGTGTCAACAAAAATAAATAACATGTTCTACTGCACTTAAGAGTACACCTGTACAGATCTGTGTAGATTATTGCAGATTATCTGAGCTGACTGGGTATGAAACAGCATCTGTAAACCATACTGCCTGATTATCGTCATCCTTTCTAGTAGGCTGAGTTCCTGTCTGTGGCACAAATGCGTGTGCCAGAGTGATGCAAGGAGATTACACACATGCAGTACATCTGGCACATCCCCAAAAGCAACAGACTTAGTGCGCAGCCATTGTCCACTCCATTCAGGTCCTGGACGTGGAACAGAATCATAGAATCATTTAGGTTGGAAAAGACCTTTAAGATCATCGAATCCAACCGTGACTAAATAGACTAAATGGAATGCAACACAGCCTACACCTTTATGTCCAAATACAGAGTTTAATGTACTTTAGCTTCAGCTGAAAAATAAACTGCCCATGAACCTCAGTGGAAGCAGAGAACTCCTGAAATTCCATCTTCAATGTTTTCTGAAATATATATTAAGATGGACTGCAGCATCAATACTAAAATGAAAAATGATGTCATTTATAATTAAAATACATAAATTTAAGTATGAGTTACTGGCCTTTTAGAATGCTTGTATGGAAGAATTTTTGAATAGAAACTTTAAGATAAAAAAAGAAATATTTTTTCATAAAAAATATAATTACTTTCACTGCCACAGCAGGTTCTCAGAAAACAAGTAAATTTAATCCTATACATATAAAGAGTATCAAAAGATACCACATAATCAAATTCAAGAATGATAGTAATAATGTTGTATATTAGATTCAATAGTGCGTCTCAGGAAATCCCCAAAGCACTAAATCCCAAAAGAAAATATCTGTAAACTTGTCTTTTTCTGTAAGCATTTGCTATTGGACAGTCACACACAGGAATCCTGACTAGACCTTTTGTCTGGTGCAGGATATGCCTTCTGTGCTAGACAGGCTTTCTGTAAATGTTCTAAGTTAAATTCTGCTCTTTTTCTCTTAAGTTTCTATTCTTCTCATTCTGCTGAAGTCATATGCAGTTAATCCATCTGTAGATTTGTGAATTTTATTTCTAGTGTATCCGATCAATGTATTTTATGGTTTGTAGCACGCACGCTTGCCTACGTCTCCCCCAGCCTTGCTGTAGCCAAGCAGTACTGGCCTGTGCTGCTTTCTGCATCCAGTTCCCATAGGAGTTCTCTACATCTGCACCACTGTGTTCATTTATGAAGTTGTTCCCCTTCCCCAAGACCTTTTGCCATCTCTCCCTTTACTAAGCCCCTAAGCCTGCAGTGTTCTCAGTAACTCCATTACGAACTCCATCACTAACTCCATCATGTAACAGAGAGCAGGCTATTACCTGCTGTCTTCCAGTGCAAGCCATACTTTACCTTGGACACCTTCTGACTTGTCAGACTTACTTTGGGGCTTGCTATACCAGTGTCACAGCAGGGCCCAGGGGAGACAGGAGGAAATGCACTGGGCAAGGTGTCACCAGACAGCATATTTTATCACATTTGTGAAGTTACTCTTACAGTAGGAAAAGAAGGGGAGAAATAGGCTGAAAGGCTACATAGGCCTCTTTTTCATTTAAAAAAAGCGCCAGTAAATGCAACAGGGATGTGATGATCCTGTCCCAGCTCCACTGGGCTGACTGCCACAGTGTTTGCTCCAGTGGCTGTAGCTGGACTGCCAGGCAGTTAGAAGAAAGATGGAGCTACTTCAGTGGTTCCATGAGCCAGCAAGACTCAGCAGCCCCCAGAGGTACCCTCCACCTTTCAGCAACACTGCTTTCAGAGCAGCAGCTATTTACACAGCCTGGAGAAGCCACAATGAGATAAGGCTCAACCCTCCTACTGCCAGTGGGCCAGGTGGTTCCTTGCCAGCATACCTGTAGCCACTGTAGTCACTGCCATTTTGATATCTGGAGCCCTGTGTCTCCTCTGTCTGACACACAACTAACATCCTCAAGAAAAAGACAGAGGAAGGAGGATTCAGAGCAGCAAGTACCCTGGTGCACCAGCTCTTACTCTTTCCTTGCTGCATTCCATGCCTGTCTTGCAAACATTGTACTTGTACCCACTCCTACACACACATTCAACTTCCCTGGTGTGCTGGCCGTGCCTTGGCTACCCTGATGACAATCTGACAGCAGACTGAGGAAAGTTGCCAGGACATGGAAGGATCCTCTCTTCACCCATTCCATCTACTTCTAGGCGTCTGCTTTTGCTGGTTGGGGCTGTTGCCTGCATGAGTACATCAAGGGAACCATCTGTTTTGTGCTCTGATACAAGGTGCCATTGTAGGTCTGGTGAGAGAAAGTTTTACAGTATCACAAGAGTGATACGCCCATGCCTGGCTGTGTATAGATGCCTACTGCAGCCTTTCCAGATGAGAGATGCTCCTTCCTAATACACAATCACTTTCTGGGCTCTTGATGGGTGCAGATTTCAGCTATAACAGTACAAAATCACGATGGGAGCAAGCAGTGCTCTCTGCTACAGAAGCCATAGCAAGCTGCAGGTTACACAGATGATGACTCAGATAGCACAGCCCATTCTCAGCTCTAAGGTGTACTGTTATAACCAAAGCTTGTCTCCTAGGTGTGCTCCAAGAACTGTGAGGAAGGGCAGCAAAACTTGACACTCTCTCAAGTTACCCTCAGACCCTGCTTCTATGGCAGATATATGGAACCCCTGAGACACCACAACTGGAAGAGGCCTGGAAGATAGCCTCCTTCTCCAGAGGCCAAGGCAGAATTAGGCAAGTGCAGCTGAAGTGTAGAATTGATGGCTGTCATCTTTCTGGTGGGAGTGTAGGCCAAGAGTCAGGTCTACAGGGTTGTCCCAGGCATTGAAATAGAAGTAGGAAGGCTACAGACTTTGTATGTGTGTGCACTTTATGCACAGGAAGCTGCAGATAATCTCTATCTACTCTATCAGTTACTCCCTGATGCCTTTTGCTGATACTAGGTCAGCTCAGACTTAAAACAAGCCTCTGTTTTGGGCTACAAATGGGCCAGCTTTGTTCACAGTTATTAATTCTGGTAGGATCTCAGACTGAGGGGGAAACTACACAAGATGAGAAAGTATCAGAAAACGCTTATCTTAAAAGCAACTTCTCAGGAGAATTAAGATGAAGGAGTCTCTTTATCACATCCAAACAAGAAGGCATACTAATCATACTTCCAGTGCAAGCAATATAGGATTTGCTTACTTCCCCCTGTCCAGTATAGAAAACAGGCAATTTTATTTTTTTAAAGTCGTCTACTCTGCTCCTACATAGCTGTGATCAGCTTAAATTACCAAAACATAGATTGATATTCAGAACTTTTTCATCTTGTATTGTTACTCAGTTTTACTGCTTAAGTGATCAATAGGCATCAACTTGATTATTCATATCAGTAGAATAGTTGAAGGTCTTTGAGATAAAACCACTGTGTAAGATATCCTGAACATACCAAATGTCTTAGAAATATGTGTGGAAGGACAAACAAATAATTCTTTCAGCATGCAAACATTGGCATTATGAGCATCAATTCCTGAACATGGCGTTTCTGCACCTTCTTAGCTGCTGCTGGAAGAAAAATCAGATGAACAGCACATGATATGAATTCTTGCTGATGAGAACAGGAACACTGAGTGCATATAACATAGCAATCTCAATGAACGTTCATACCATTGAGGGAAAAAAGGTGCCCCTTTTTTGCCCTTGTAAAGGTACAGAGACATGGGTTCATCTCACGTTTAGGAGAGAGGACACAAATAACAGTGGGCTCCTGTTATCCAAATCAGTTCTTTCCCCATCTCTAACTTACACTTCATTTTTATTTTTTAGTGCCAGATATATCCTGTCAGTATATTTCAAAAGCATGTATTCTTTGCAGATTTTCCAAGTGAAAGATGTACTCTTAGTAGGTTCTGGAGTCATGTATTATCATGTATTTAAGATATAAAGGATTCTTCTTAAGGTAACAGAACAAAGTTCAGATGGATTCAGATGGACTTTTCTGAAATACTTGTTCATGTTTGCTACATCCCCTATTGGAAACACAATTGTTTATCTTGTTCTGACTTGTGCTGTACTTTGCTTTACTAATGACAATGTTGATAATGCTGATGCTATTAGACGTTTTGTTTAAAATGACATGACTATTATGTTTCAATCAAAATGAATGCTAATCATCAGGAACAGTAACCAGTTAAGTCAACTTTATTTTAAATTGCATTTGACTATGTTGTAATCAATTCAGTTCTGAGACACTAAGAAAAGCACATGATTTTATCTCTGATTTTATATTCCCCAATGGTCTGTTTATATTAAAATGACTGACAGATTTACAGCCTAATTATAAGAAGTTTCATAAGCCAGTAAACATGTACTGTTCATAGAGAGAGAACATTGAGAGGCAAATATATTCCGCAGCTACCATTAATTGTAAGAGAAATATTTTCTTGTTAGATTGTTCAATGAAGCAAGCTCTTTTCTTCCTGATAACAGTTATCCCAAAGGAAAAACAAAAAAAAACCCACAATCAAACAAAATATGCTAACACTGCTGAAAGCTCTGCCTTTGTTTTAACCTCTAAAAACTCATCCTACAAAGGGACATCAAAGTCTGGATATCTCATTTTTAGGAATAGGACTTCCAGCTAAGCTAAACCTACGTCCCTTGGAAGGGAATTTAGACAGAACATTCCACATAATCTGACAGGTATTTCCTAGTTGAATTGTTTGGGTTGAACCAACTACTATTTCATGCTGTACTAATGATCCTCCTACTTGACATTTCTAGTCTAGACAATGATTTTAACCTGGGAAGACTGATGAACAGCTATCTGTTTAGACACACACTTAACAAAATAAACACACTTCTTGATACTGTATCTTCATCACTGTGTGAGCAGCATAAATATATTGGATCGGTGTACTCTTTCGATATATGTATAATCTGTATATATATTTATAGGATATGTGTATTATACACATGTTTATATATAAAACCCAGAGTTAAAAAGCTATGGAAGTGAGAGTAAATCAGACAAGCAACAGATAATGTTCATCAGGGTTTCTAGTTTAGGATAAAGTCTCTAGGCAAGATTTGTAACTTCTACAAAAAAGAGTTCTATGAAGGTGTTGCAATCAAAACCATGTTATTAGACGAAGAACACGCCATACATATGGAGCTAAAAATTTACTATCATCGGTCAAACTTACCTAATTAATACAGAAAAGCTTTATAATGAAGTTAGAAGTGTTATACACAAACTTCCTAGTATCTAGCTCTTTTGGACTTTTCAGAATAGGAGAAACAAATACCACTAGGGTATTATCCCATTTAATAGCTGCCAATTATTAATAGTAACTACCCCAGTTAAATACTTTTTATCTTGAAACTAACTCAAGATATACAACCTTCAATAACTAGGGGTGCCATATACTAGTGGTTTACCCAACCTCATTTGCATTTGTGGTCACAGTAATAGTAAAGGACATGAGAAGTTATTTTGACTTGCACAAGGATGAAGTGTTTTCTGTGGCGTTAAGTATGAAAATATTTTTTTTTCTACATAGTGAAAACACATTCCAGTCCTAGTGGTTGACACTATACAGGGTGTGCTACCCTATTCCTTAATTAGCAAAAACCAGACACTAGCCAGGTTAAGGGTAAATTGCTCTTCCATATATTTATCACCTAAGCTTCATTTTAGTAAATTTGCCTCACTAACCCAAATTTTAACAAATTACAAAACCTTTCTATCCAAGAACCACCATACAATAGAGGAGATCATCAGTTCAATAAACTAGAGAAAGGAGCTTTAGATTGTTTGATGGGAGCTAGTGATAAAAGCCCTCCACTAAGTAAAACACAATTCTTACCTAGCCAAAGGAGCTGAGAATTGATCGCTTCATTCTACTAATGGACGAGGGAAAAGGAAGAAAAATGAACTGCAGTCTCTAAACATCAGAGTACAAAACACAAGGCAGAACTTGAAGTCCTAATATTTAGACAAAGCTGCAACCTCACCAGCACCACAAACATTCATGACAAGTCACAAGATCGGGATTTAAGAGGCCAATACAGAACTAAAAAGGGCGGAAGTGTTAAATATTAAGAAAGATAGATTTGTTCTAAAAACATAGTGATGAAAAGACTAAACGTTTTTGCTGGATGAATATAAAAAGGAAAAGAACAAAGACTTGTAATGATAGAGACTGTTTTAAACCATTGTACCACAGGTAGGAAATTACATATTTTTGGCAACAGAAAGAGTGAGAGCTAGTGATAAAGGGAAACATTAATTATCCAATATCTGTTAGAAAGCAACACAGTCAGACACAATTTCTAACAGAAGTTAGAGAATGCTCTGGGGAGAATGTGAAACAGGAGTTAGTTTAGGAAACAGCTGTCTCCAGTCTCAATTCCAACTGACAGGAGGTGGCTGAGGCTTAGAAGGTAGAAGATACTGGGGATGGTCATAGAAGGATCAGGTTCATAATTCTAAAGAAAAAGAAAGGAAGGGGCTGAAATAATAATAATTTTTAAAAAAAGGGTTTTTTTCAGAAGTTTCCATTCATTTGGGGATTAGATGAGTGGCATGGCAAGATTTGACTTTCCATGGAGTAAAAATACAGAATAATTTGCAGTTATTGAGAATAGAGATTTCCAGAAGTAGAGGAACAGCAGAAAACTGTATTAAAAATATGATCTAGCTAAACCAGGATTTCTGTTACACTTTGGGGGGGGGGGGGGGGGGTGGAGAAAGAAAGGATGTCGTACAGAACATGAAAGCAAAACTACAAAATTAAGCAGGAGTCTACAGAACCAGCACAATCATCTAGGGATAAAACCTGGAAGATTAAGATACAAAATCCCTGATAAACAGGAAGAGACAAAGGTTCTATAAATACATCATAAGCTTGAAGACAAGAAAGGAAAATGAAGATTTCTTATGAGAAAAAGATCAATCATATAACAGAAAAATTTCAAGAAGGGTATAGTTTTCATTACCATATTATCTTTCTCTTTGTGACCAGACAGCAAGTGTAGTTAATTCTAATACTGAAACTCAAAATAAAATGACATGGTAAAAGGTATTTAAATATATTTGATGCAATTAGATGGGCCAGGGTAGGGGTGGAGGAAAGGAACAAAACCTTGAGCAGTTAATGAAAAAAACAAAGTAGTATTTGAATCACAAGTCATTGTCTTTGAGATCTCATAGAAGAGAGAAGTCTCAGGGGACTGAAGAAGGGCAAACCATAACTTTCCCTTAGGAAAGGGAAGACTTGAGAAATCACTGACCAGTCACAGTGTTTTCGGTATGTGGAAAGATACTGGGAGAAGTTATTAAACAGCCAATTTATAAGCACTCTACAGGAGAATAAAAAGGTGATAAAAAGCAGCCAACACGGCTTTCTCAAGAGTAAATCATGTCAAAACAAACTAATTTCCTCCTTTGATGTAGTAACTTTTAGTGTAATGGATAAGAAGGAAGTAGAAGATGAGATCGCTTTACTTTTAATAAAGCTTTCTGCACAGTGCCACGTGAGACCTCATAGGGAAGCCAGAAATATACAGCCTTATAGGCCCAGTCTGAACAAAAGATTTAAACAGTATTGAGGATGTGTAATACATGCTAGCATAAGGGATGACATTACTGCATAACATAGTATAAAAGCAAAAAGTAGACCTAGGCCTTCCTAATCTCAACCACTAAACTTTTTCCTGTTTATGTCCTCTGGTTTCAGTGAAGGTGTTTGTTTATTGCAGGTTTTGAAGTTAAATTCTGTAGATACCCCTTGGTTAGAAGACGTACTTGACTGGTTGTTACAACTTACAGAGCTTCACAAGGTAAAAGGGAAAGTACTGGAGCAGGTAAGGAAGGGAAATGTCAGAGGGTCTTAGTGCATGCATATGGTAAACGAGTAAAAGCTATGAACAAAAGATACAGGATAAGGGGTACATATTTGCTAGCACTGAAAAAAAAAAAAGAGTAGAACCACCCATGATGTCCAGTCCCCAGAAGAAAGGGTGGCCACTCAACATCTCTCTTCTCTAAAATCATGCTGCTCTCCAGTATTTTCCAGTAAAATCAAAAAGGTTCAACAGCCTAGATAAAAAACATTGTAAGATGAGTGCACAACAGGTTAAAAGTCACATTCAGCTAACACATATTTGAAATTCACTCAGGCTGCATGAACATATGATGTGAGATTCTTGCAAAGGCTTGGGATGGACCCAATTCAAATCACTGTTTTCATGAATGATTCAGACAACGGAGTATGAAATGTTCTTTGACATTTTGCAGATATCACCAAACCAGGAAAAGAGTAAACACTTTCAAAGACAGATCTGATTCACCTTGTCAAAATCATTCTTGACTCCAATTTAATAAGATGAAGTTAACAAAAGAGAAAAGCAGTAAAATATGAAGCAGAAGGAAAAATTAAATTGAGAGATATAAAAATAGAGAATAGCTGTCGCATAGTACTATTTTAAAAAGAGATTTAGAAGCTTTAATGGACTGCAAATCAAGTCAATGATACAATATTGTAATAAAGGAAAGAAAAATAAAAAGGAAAATATAAAGCTCAATTCTGGGATGTACTTTACCTTATAAGAAATGAAATTATTCCCCTCTTGTCAGTTTTGCTAGCGTCACAGCTAGAATATTCTCTTCAGTATATAGCACTACATTTTATGAAAAACAAATAAAGAATAGCTGAGGAGACAAAAAGCATTGTAGAATGAGAAAATAAAAAATACTGTGAGATACTGAAGATAACTTTTTTTGTTGTTTAAAAGAAACTAAAAAGAATAATAATGAAGGTATACATATCTTCCAAAATGCTCAGATGATTGTAGCAGAACTGCTCTGAGTCGATTAGAGCTTTGAAGGTGAGCTGGCTAGATTTCTTCCTTAGTGGAATTTCCCCAAAGTGAGCCAACAGTGAACAGAACATGTGCCCCAGTGACTGTTAGAAATGAACAGTACTTTCTGGTTCTCAGTGTCTCACAAGGAAATAAAAAAGAATTTGCAGAATCTGCAACAAGGAAGGCAGAAGTATTAAGAAACTAATACTGGAAGAGACAGGCACCAGAGCAGACCTCGATTTTAAGAATTTAGACACATGGAAGCAGAATACTGTTAGAGTCTTCTCCAGTTGTACATGTCTATGATTTTAAGAGGCTAAAACTAAGGAGTGGACCTGCTTTTGTCACAATTTGATAACACACAAAACATCCAGAAGAACGTAACTGATGAATTTCTAACACATGAAATAATATTTTTTGAGCTAACAACTCTCTAAGATGCCATGCGCTTAACTGTGTTCAAAACACTTCCTGTGTAGAACGAAGTCGTGTCAATAGATTTAAGTATATCTGACCATGATTCTATCTATGCTATTGTTTTTGACACCTACACCTGTGCTTGTCTGAAAGACTGTGAGAAGAGCAAGCACCTTCCATAGAGGTCTGTAAAACACTGGTATGAGGGAAGTATGAATGGGAATGCATGGTTCTTTAAGTACCGGAAGACACAACAGAGCAAAAAAATGGCATGTATTTAGAAACAGGACATGACTGACAACCAAAAGCTGGTGAGCACTGAAGCAGGTATGTTTGCAACAAGACTACAGTACAGATGACTTTTCAATAGCAGACCTGCACTCTTATAATAGGTATGGCAGTCTAGCGTGTGTGATTCCTCTTCTTGTCATTTCAACAGGAAAACAGACTTTAGCCACAAGATGCGGAAAATAAGGCAACGGGCAGCAACCTTGCCTCAGATTTATAGGGAGGGAAGTGAAGGACGGAGGACCTCAGGGATGATAGATCAGACCATATCAAGTGTTGACTTACAAGAGCTATAAAATGTCTTAGCCAAAAATCATCAGTTCATTGTCACCAGTCAAGAAGAACCTAAGAGATGACTTTATAGCTGGCAACCTTATCTTCCATGTCACAAGTAGTGCTAACCTAACTAATTGGATATACACCTCTTGGTGCTAGTATGAAAGAATGAATTAGTAAAATACATGAGAGAATGAGTGTGAATGACTGTTTAAAGCAAAAATTCTTTTCCATAAGATATTGCTTTGAGTTTTCTTAGACTTAATTCTTACTCAACTTCTGGAACTCTTATTCAGGACAAAGTCAGAATGAAGCACAAAACAATCATCAAGCAATAGTTTTCTGCTTATGATTGAGTAAAAAGATTTTAATTCACAAATGAATTAAAAGAAAACATTTATTTTTTGGCTTGTATTAAGTTTGATTTTTTACTGGTTACAGAATTCATTTTTTCTTTAATTTGTGAGTGTATTCTAGAGGCCTTTATAGCTGTGAGGAAAGATTGTTAGAGAAACTTAGTTGCTAGGTAGTAGTCCAGAGGCAGAATAATAGTTTCATAAATAAAATTTGCTGCCACTTTGACTAGAAAACTTAATTTTTGAGAAATCATAATTTTTCCCCACATACACATTATTTGCTATTATCCAACAGGTGAAATTAAATTATTTCACTAAAATGGACTTCAGAATATTATTTCCTTCAGCAGCAGGATTTTAATTTTCTTTAAATGAATCAGTAATTTTAATTGTTTGGGTTTTTTTGTTTCCACATAATTATTGTTTTTAAAATGTTTAACATACCAGAGGTGTTATGCATAAATTCCATGTTAGAAATCATGTCCTCTCTTAGTCTCACAGTTGCATGCAGGATTTGTAAAAGCAAAGTTTCTTGTTGCAAGGAACGCTTAGGCAATTTTATACCACGTATTTCTAGCCCTTCATATTCAGTGAGTTCACTAAATTTAGCTAATCAATAAGTAAGTCTGCCTTGGCAAATATATTTTCCCTCCTCAAAACTCTGACTTAGGGAAGCCAATAATAACTCTGCTCTGTGTGTAAAAACTCATTGCAAGATTAATTTGAAGTGATGAAGTTTTCTCTTGAATTTGGTCTTAGCATTCTGCATACTGTGATAAATATTGATCTGAAATTTAGAGCCCTGCCAGCAATCTTTTCCATGTCTGATAATATTTCTCTAGGACAATGAGGTGGGATGATTAAAATGAATCCTAGTGGCTAAGAGGAGCATGAAATGCAAGGCTATAAAGTCAGTACTGCCAATTTGTTTGCAGGCCATGCCCCTAAGTCAATTGGAATATGTGTGAAATAAGGCCATTAAACGTAATTTATATTCAGTGGAGAAAAGCTACGGAAATATAATGTGTGGCTTCAAGCTTTGCCTTTATCATCTGCTAAAATAGGCTTTACTAACTAACACTGAAAATTACTTTTTTTTTTTTGTTCCAGTTTAAGTTGGATAAAATCAACTCCTTTTTCACATTCCTCCTGACAGCATGCAATCTGCTGCCTGCCTGAAACTCTTATCTGCATTTACTCTTTATTTGCCTTTTATTTCAAAAGCCCCATCACTTTGTTTTGGTCCTCCATGAGGACAATAACATGCAACTGTCTCTCCACAACATTCTAACAGGTAATAGTCTCCTAGTTGTGCATGTACTTCATTTCACTTAGATCTATAGCAAATTTAAGCCACTTTAACTTAAGGTCTTAATTTCTTACTGGAGGAGATACTTAATCTATTTAACACAGGGATAAAAGTGCCATGAGATAGGGCTGCAGAGTTCTTCACGAGATGTAGTAAAATTTTTTAGTAAATTTTTTCGTAGTAAAAACATTGAGATTTTTAGTAAGTGGAAAGAGAAATTGTGAAGTATGAAAAAATTGGGTGGAGTTTTAAAATTCTGTAAATCTAAAAGCAAATTTTATTTGTAATCTTTCACAAATTGTTTAAGGAGATTAAAAAAATCTTATTGCCACTTCTCTTCCTAAAATACAAAGAATTTTATATGCATAAGAATGAAGAATCCTGGGCATCTTCAGAATTAATATTAAGAAGATCTTTTTAAAGCTGTCACTTAACTAAGACAAATGTGGTTTTGTCTTAATCTACATGACTAATGCTATATCAAAATCAGAGTTCTTTAAATCTGACACAAACATCAAATTCTGTTACCTTACACAATAGATTTTTGCTATGGATGCAATTATCCCTTTTCCATATTTATGTTTTGTGAACTTAGATTAAATAAGAGATCAGACTTGTTTAGAGTGATGAACTATGGAAGCATATGAATGTATTTTTATTTGTGTCAGTATAGTTGTGTGCCAGCTAAAACCAGAAAAGATGGAGAGGACCAAAAGAACAACTCAGTTATGCAAGAAAGTAGTGAAGATGAGACCAAATACTTGGATCTATCAATACACAAGTCAGTTTTCAGCAATTCAGAACCTTCTCCATAGACATGTTGATCTCTGCTCTTGGTGAACCACTGCTAAAGTCTGGTTTTCCTGCATTTCCCTCTTGAGCCCGTTTTTCCTGTTGCATTATAGTGAAGATTAAACTGTATTCCTTTGAACAGTTCAGGATACTTTCTAAATATATGCTTGTCAACTTGATTAGCAGTTGTGTAATCCACATCTAATATGGACTGTGCTTGACAGATTGTGCCTCTGCCCTTTCCATCTTACAAAATGCAAATCTACCTACTTTATAGATTTAAATAGGTACAGCAGATGGGAAAAAATGCCTTTTTTTTTTTTGTTTTGGGATATTTGTAAAGTTAGTTTTTAAAAGGATGTCATTAAATATAGTGGCTTTTGCATAAGATTAGGTTATGCAGAGGGAACAGTTCATTTTATTTGATTTGTATTTCATCAAGTTATCCCTGCTCTCTACATGTATAGGAGAACAGAATTACCCTGAAGTTCTACTCTTTATGCACACATACACACAATTTACCTATGCAATACAGCAATGACAGACCAGTCCCACAAAACACAAACTGGCAAGACTGCTAACAGTTCACACTCTCTGTGTTTGCTGCCTGTAAAAGTCTGCCTACTCTCTTTTTTGCAAGGTCTGGAGTTTTTTGCCTTTCCGAGGATAATCAGTCAAGAACATTAAAAATTAAAAAAAGTGTGCATTAGGAAAACAGTCTCTACTGTTACTCTTAAACTCTCAGTACCATTACAATATTGCAGTTTAGCTGTTTGCAAACCGTTATTCCCTTATCCATAGACGAATACAGAAGTTAGCATGTCATTACATTACTACACTTAATTCACATTTTTTCTTTGTTATTATCATAGAATCATTAATCACAAAGTAACTTAAGTTGGAAGAAACCTGTGGAGGTCATCTTGTCCAAACTCCTGCTCAAAAAAGAGCCAATTTACATCATGTAAATTAAGGATTTATCCAGTCAAGTTTTGAATATATTCACAGATGGACATTCTACAAGATCTCTGGGCAGCCAATTTAACCACCCTCATAATGAAAATAGATTTCCTTGTATCTGTTTAGACTTTCCCATGTTGTAAACTGTGTCCATTGCCTGTCATCCTAGGGGAGCCTGGCTCTGTTTTCTCTATATGGTTCCACTAGCTTGTTAAAGGCATCTATGAGACCACCCCCTTAGCCTCTCTTCCTAAGACCAAATTCATCTGTTAGCCTCTCTCCTCATATGTCATGTGCTCCAGCCCTCTAATGACCTTCATAAACCTTTGCTGGACCTGCTCCAGAACATCAATGTCTTTCCTGTGGTAAGACGCCTAAAACTGGGCATAGTACTTCAGATGTAGTGTCACAAATGCCAAAGAGGGGGGAAGAATCACTTCCCTGGACCAGCTTGCCACACCTACTAATGCAGCCCAAGGTGCTGTTGCCCTTCTTTGCTGCAAGGGCATGCTGTTAGCTCTTATTCAATTTGCTGCCCACCAGGACCCCCAGCTCCCTTTCTACTGAACTGCTTTCTGTCCAGTACATGTCCAGCCACTACTGTTTTGTCAGGTTATTATGTTCACGGTGCAGGACTCAGTGTTTACCTTTTAAAGACTCGTATGAGGTTTCTGTCAAATCATTTTTTCTGTTTAAGTCCCTTTGCACAGCAGCCCATCCCTCCAGACCCCTTTTCCCAGTTTGTCATCATCCACAAACCTGTAGAGAGAGCATTCCACTCAGTCAGCAAGTATTTTTTTCCACTGCTACATGAGTGAAATGCTCTTTAAACTTATGCCCATTTCTTTGGTCAAACCTCCATTGCATTATGTCTCCAATCCTTTCATGCAGCTTTCTTAAGACAGCTGTCAATCACTGTCATGACAGCCATTACAGTCACAGGGAAGACATTCAGCTGATTAGCCATCAGGAGCTCTACTCCATTTCCTCACATGGGCAGCTAGTGCCATTTCAGCGCTTCCAGTGTATCTTGTCTGGCTGCTGTTTACTGTTGCAGGAAGGTGTGAACCTCCTGTCTGATCTGTATCATACGTATCCTGGTGGAGATGTTGAAGATAAGATACATGTTGTGGTTTAACCAGGACAATACACCATGAGATCTCAGCAGACAGGTGCATTGGGCCCAGAATGTCAGCCACATGATGAGGTTAGAGACCTTGCATACACACGCGCTTGAACTTGTAGAAACTTAAATTTACATGTCTTGACCTCAAACTGAATCACACCTAGTCTTCAGCATTATTTTTAGACCTATAATTGATCTATAGCTTTTTTAACTTTTCTTTCAACTGCTTTGAATAAGGTTGGATCTGTTACAACAAAATGGCATTGAAACAACAATTAAATTAATACATTTAAGAATTGATTACCCATAAATATAACCCATTTTACCTCATGAAGAAATTGAGTAAAAAGAAAGATGTAATTAATTAAGCTCTTAAGGTCACCTAATAATTTAGTCCTTGTCTTCCAGTAAATGCATTAGCAAAGTTCAAACTGATTTTAAAGGCTGAGATAAATATTCTGATATTTATTATGTCATGTTATGCTTGAATAGCAGAAAAGTCCTGTTCCTTTTGACTGAAGCTAGGCTGGTATTATTGCAATAGACAGCTATTGGTCCCAGGTAGGTTGCTGAGGGTAAGAAAACACCCTCATTAACAGGCAGTCCTGTCAATCTTGCTGCCGGTACACACAGCCTTGCACCAATTTTTTGACAAAAGTTTGGAGTTCCTCAAAATAGTCATATGCTGCTAGTACACTGAGCGCAGCAACATCTCTGTGGAGCTAGTGGAAGTACAACAAGTTTTGAATCTCTCAGCCCTGTAGACTATTGTTGGTATGGCCCTGATGAATTCCTCTTCCAGGGAAAAGGAAAGCCTTGTCTCTTTGGAGGGCAGAAAGGAGAAAGATTTATCAGTTGTCATTCTCCTCCCAAAATTCGTATTGCTTTTCTCTTTCAGCCAGCAAAATTCAGTTTCATCTAGTCTGCTGAGAGCATAGGACGAATTCTGACTACAGTGGTCAGAAATGAAAGCTCCAACTCCTTTAAAGTACATTGATTTAATCACGGTAATAAAGTCCCATCCCTTAAGATGAGTCCAAGGGTAAGTGAAGTAGGAATCCAGGCATGACATGTATCCACAGTCCTGCTGGAAACAGCAGATAACATTTTTGCTGCTGCTGCCACTTTCAAGTAATAGATTAGCTCCATCCAACTAGTTCAGGCTTCCCATTCTCATCTCTCTTTCTGCCTTCATGAATTATTTCCCGAGAAACCTTTCAGAGTGCTACTAGAAGCTGACTTCTAACAGCTTTCATGCAGCCTTTTCTGATATGTGATGGTGGACAACTCCATAACTTCTAAAAACCATGAAAAGGATGTTCAGTTGGGACTGAGTAAGTGGGGAAAAGAGAGAAAAGTGGTGGAAAAGTGGGCTAAATATGCTGCTCATTCTGCCATTTCCCTATAGGCAAAATTTGGAAGGTAATTTTAACTCTGTAGTCCCATTTTTATGTTGGAACTTTTTCCCATTGGACAAGATGAGAACCCTTTCTCAATGTCTGGATACCTGCTTTTATGAAAGGACTCATTAGATTACCTTATACAATGTAAAGTTTATCAAGAGTGGCCATTAAGAGACTTACGGAGGTGTAAGTGAGGATTTTTTAAGCATCCTGACAATGAGAACATGACTCAGCCTTGTAAGAGGAATAAAAGAGAATGAACTATGGGACTGGTCCAATCTTTATTTCTCTTTTGGAGATAACAATGTCTTCTCTGGCTTCTGTGAAGGTAGTTCAGTATTTCTTTACTTTAAAATATAGGTGCTTTCCTTTTGTTCGGTTCTCTTGCCAGTAAGGAAAAGAAAATATTGTCTCTTTGCCACAGAGATGCTTGAAGAACCCTGTATATTTTTTTTTTCCACTGGAGAAGAAAGTGAAAACAATTTTGTTAGCACATGTACATTTGTGACAGACACCTGTGACAACATTTTAAGATAAATCATAGGGAAGGTTTATAAAATCTTTCGGTGATTCACCCTGTCTTCATCCCTGAAGTAGTTCTTTTCGTTAGGACTTTGACATTATAGCAAAAATCACTGCTAACACACGGCCCCAGAAACTGTCCCATTGCTCAACTAGAACCTCATGCTGTGGTCCATGTTAGTCAATTTAGTCTTTTCTCATGCAGCCAATTAGCAGCAGCAAGAACAGTTGAAGTTTCCAATAGCAAAAAACTCTTCCATCAGGAAGAGCTCAAGATGGGACTTAGATGGAGTGAACAAGCCATCAGCTCTTTCTGACAAAACTGTTGATACCACAAATCTGGTTTTATTGTACTTTCCTGTAGGAAAATAGAAACTCCCAATCAGAAAGATCTGTGAGTAGAAGGTAGGTGCAATTGTTTCCAAAATTTCATCCAAATTTGTTATTATTCTTAGCCAGCTATCGGAGAGGTACTTATTTGTTTTCCTATAGCATACAAAAATCCTAATCATGAGTGAGCTAAAAGTTTTTTATTTTGTATTAATCAAAGTTTGTTAGTTTTGGAGAGCAAACTTTCCTAACAAGCACAAACATACATTTTTTTAAATGCTGAAAAACTCACATCTAGTTGTGGCGAGATCTACAGAATTTAAGTTATAAATATTATGTAAGGATGAAATTCAGCTTGTCCTGTATTTGTAATCATGGTGTAGTTGGGTATCATGTCTGTGCCCATGTGTACTCCCAGTGCACTCCCAGTGCACTCACTGACCAATTCCCTGGCTGATCCAAGAAGCCCTCTGGCCAGTTTCTGCTGAGATTAACCCATGGACTGATTTGAGACGAGGGAATTGACTCTCCAACATCACCACAAAACATTTCACCAATTGCTGCAAGAGCTCTCCAGGTAGGACATTCAGAGAGTCCAGGCGATTACCTCTGCTGCGCACTTGGCAGTTCACAGTGACCATCCATGTGCTTCAATGTGTTGATTAACATCTGGGATGGAGAATCTGGCTGCTCCAGAGACTCTCTGGGGCAGTTCTTGCTGCAGAATTGATTTAACTTTAAATAGATAAAATCATTGTAAAGAAGCACTAGAAATTATTCCTGCAGAGGCAGATATGGTCACCTAGGATGGTCTTTAGAACATACTTAAGACATGAGGTGTTTTGTACACAGTTTAAGTTAATCAGTAGCAATATAGCGTGCATATGCTGGAGTGGTCACATAGGACCACAGGACACAAGAATGGATGTAAGAATTCAGCAGAGCTGTGGTTTGGGGAGTCTTTCCTGATCCAGCTGAAGACCTCACTGCAAAGTTCTTCACAATGGAGACTCCTGTCACCATCCAGACAGGGACTGATCATATATCAAGATTTGAGAGACCTGATTCTCCATGTGAGCATTGTCCTTTTTAAAAGATCCTAGTAAGTAAGGGTTTTTAAACACCCTCTCAGCGACAGTCTGTACAATGTGGTCCCATAAGGTGACAGCACAGGCAGGCTGCTCCCCAAGAGAAGGTGAGAAAGGAGCTGAGGGTGACAGCAAGATGGGCAGAAGCAGAGGCCTCACCAGAAAGCCCCATCCCACAGTATGTGGATGAGGCAAGCAGGGCATGTTGGTGCTGGTAGCCAGGTTCAGACAAGTGCCCAGGTACCCAGGCAAGACCTTAGCAACTGCTTGTTCACCAATCCAGACCTGACTATCCTGAAACATTCTCAATTTAAAGGAAAACAGTAGTCTCTGATTCTTAGGGAGATTGAAAAGGAAATTCCTTGCACAGACAGCCACTCTGATAAGTATATTGGTAATCTCAAAAGATACTTTTTTTAAGCTAGTGTTTCAGAAACCTTCATAAACCTAAAAGGAACCAGGAAATCCATTTTGCAAAAAGAAACCCACAAACGTAGCATCTATCTTTACATGCAACATGATCATTCCAGTTCATTTTGTATTATGTTGCAAAGGGTTTTGGGGAAATATTACATGTATTTCATATATACGTATTATATTGACATATTATATATATATTATATAACATTTTCTTATTGCAAGATAAGTGGTAGAAAAGGTAAAACTTACTCTAACAATGCTCTTAAGACATAGTAGAAAAAAGAGTAGTAATGAGAGAGAAACAAATGTTGATATTGTACAATAATGCTTCTCTAAGAATCTTTTTCATATTTTACCACTCTGCCATTGGCTCTTCAAAACTGGCAAAAGCAGCTGATTGTACCTTTAAGTAGCCATTTTTTTAATTGACTCCAGGGCTGCTTCTCCTTCTCCAAATAGCAAATGCCAATAATTATATGGAATTCATACTTCCTCTTTCTAGATTAGGGGACACCATTCTCTACACATATTTTGCTGTTATTAACAGGTTTGTGTATTTTATACAATGGTTTATAACTTATTTATTTGGCATACCTTTTTACCACTGCTACTGGAAGATTAATTTTGTGGATAAAGGAGATTAAATTAAACCAATATAGGAATGAAATCAGATAACTCTTCCTGATTGCAAAAATGTCTGTGAATGCCATGTTTTTCCACTATTTTTACCTTAGCTGTTACAGCCTTACCTGTAACTACTCAGACGTCATTACTAGGCACTGCACCTTCCTCAGGTCTACTACACACACACATCTCTTACTGCAGAAGAACCTAGACAGTTTCTCCTGCAGAGAGCAACCTGGAGTCCTTGGAAAACATCTTAGTGGGCAAGTTATAACCGCTGATCGCCTAGCTTAGTGCCATGGAATAAAAAACAAAACTCCAAAACTACTGATAGTACCTTTATTAATAAGTTAAATATTGTCATTTTGTTCATAAAACTTGACACATTTCTCCAAAATAAATAAAAAATATTATCAAGAGAGCAAATTTTGCAACATTTCTTCTTTAGATGCTCTAGATTTCTCTCAACATTTTAGCAAAGAAAGTCACAGTGCAGCTTAATGTGAAGGTGACCTTAGACACTTATTACTGCTAGCAGCCTGAGAATACCTTTTAGATGTTGAGGGTTTTCTGCAGTCTGACCTAAAGTACTGCTTATTCCACTGGGACAATTTACTTCAAGTTTAAATTACTTTTCAATTTTTGTTTCTCATGTCATATTTGCTACTAGTAACTTTATCTGGCATCTTATTTTAGCATAAAACTGGAAGAAAGCAGTTTACAAAATTAAGAATCACATCGCCCTTTGTGCCCTTCCCTGTGTATTTCCTTTCTAATTTCCTCTGTAATTTTTCAGAAACTGCAATACTCTTGTGCATTGAACAGGCCTATTTGAGAGCTCAGACTGCAGGTGGTGAAACATTGCAGGAACTTAGTATTTTAGTGTTCTTTGAGGATAACCAAAGGTAATACCACTGTATCAGCATAAATTAACTATGCCATCTCTGTGATACCAGATGTAATGTGAATCGCATATGGTGGTTATGGGTAATAGAGCAATTGCAAAAGAGTCAGTTCTCAGTACGTCATTGTGCTTTAGGCTCTCGCCAGATTGACTGGGATTTACTGAGGAACTGATTATCATTTTCAGAATATTTGAAGTAGATATAAGTTACTCTGAGAACTGATTTAGTTGTCTGAAGTCCGTTAGCTGGCATCAGATCCAATTGTGAAGATGGGACACATTTTTCTGTACATTTTTTGCTAGGATAACTAAAAAAAAAAAAGAAGAAGTATTTTGCTTTATTTTACTTTATATTTGAACATACCTTCAAATTTGATACTTGACTCAGAAAATGAAATCTTGTCACTGTTTTAATCAGCTCCTCTGGATATGAATATTGGTAGGTGCTTTTATCAGGCATTGGCAAAAAACATAAGTTGGCTTAAGTTTCTGTGAGAGCACAAAGCCATTACTGGGGGGGAGGGGATCAACAAATGACAATTTTTAGAGATAAATAATCCATCTGAAAGGTAGTAATATTTTTTCATGGAAAAAAAAAATTAGAGGCAACATCAAGTAGTTTTTCAAAGAAGATATACAGCGCATTGATATTTAATAATTTTAAAACTGGAAATAATTTCTTTTTTAACTTGTGTTTTAATACAAGTGGTCACAAATGGAGATGAGGGATTTCCTCTTTGTCAGAATATGCAAAACTTTGTTTTGGGAATGCACTGGGGATTCCCTAGCAATTTTAGCCTGTTCTGTCAGTTACCATGTTCCTGATTTGGGCCTCTTAGAGAATTCCCGATTTGGTCAGGTCCTGAAAATTTTGAATATGTTGTATAAATTGATGAAAAGTGGTCTCCACATTTTCAACTAATACTAGTCCTTTAGGATTCTTCGCATCTTCTCAGTTTATTGTTCCATAAGTGTTTGAATTTTACTTACCCTCTCCCTTCTCAAGTTGTTATCAATATTTAGGACAAGCAGTGACAGTGGAAAAAAGAGATGCTACGTAACGTCTTAAACCTTTTAAATAATCCTACTGCTGTGCCCCTATTCATTCACTAGGAAGTACTGTCTTGATGCTGTAGCATGAAAACTGCACAGTCCACATGACACAGAAGGCTGCAGGTTGTACAAAGGTTGTGCACTGAATACAGTTCTCCAGAAGCTCAAGAGAGGCTAGGATAGTAGAAGAGGTTATCTCAGAGGTAAAATATATGATGCTGGGTTACTTGTTGAAGACATTGAACAACAGCACTGCCTTCCATGGAAATTAAGGTAGCTAAAAAAAAAAGACTTTTTTAAAAAAAATAAATTATTAAATATTCTTAAAGACTTGTGTGCTACTGAATCCATAAACAATGAAATCTTTTTGAAAAAAAGATAATTTTTGAGTAACTGCAGAATGGAAAACAAACCTATGTTTTAGATGTATTAACACGAGCATCTGAGTACTTGCAGCTCTTAAGCAAAGCAGAACAATAGCATGTGGTTTCACTTTTGCCAACTATTCCCACTGTATACACAATTCTGTATATAAAACAAAACTCTACTGAAATATATTTAAAAAAAAAAATCCAAAGTATATCTGTGTATTCCTTTTAAAATTCATGACCTAAAGAAATACTTATGTCTGATCTTGCCAGCTACTTATATAATAAACTATCACTTCATAATTGGTCTACTTGGAATGCTTCTTAATTTATTTGGATGAAGTAAAGTAAACAAGGAAAGAATTTAAATAATCTGCAAATGATATGAATATTACAATTAACTGTAGAATTGATAGTAACCTTCATGGTCTATATATCTGTGAAGCAGAACTGCAATGATCTTTTAGATTTATAAATGTATATATATATTTATTGTACAGAATATCTTATGGTGAATGAATTGCACAAAAATAAATGGAGATAGATACACTAACGACTGCTTGCTGATCATGGCAAATCCATGAGCCATAAATATTGACCATGTGAACTAATAACAAGGAAGTATATTAACAAAAGGGAAACTGGTGACACACATGTGATCTGCAATAAATATATTGCTTTTTAACACTAGAAAAGCAGATATATTTAGGCTTTGTTTTGCTTACCAAAGAAAAAGAGAATGCAATTGGATTTTAATGAGGTTTCTGAAGAATGACTTGACGTCATGTTTTGAAATCTAGTAACAGAACAGACTAGCACTCAGGAATGTATAGGAAAGCAAGGCAAAATAAAACAAAAGAACTGTGTGCAATGTATTTTGTCAATACTGTAAATGAATTTGAATTTCGTACCATTTAAAAAATTCTGCAGGTTCTTTTAGGACCAGTTAGATATTAAGTAGGGAATATTTTTTGTTATTTTATTTTTAATAATATACAGTCAGGTGGTTCTGACAGTGATGATGGCACCATAAACCTGCTTAAGGGCAGGTTAAAGTTTTATATATTTTGCAGAAGAATCAGGGATCTGAATTATATCCTTGACATTTTTTTTTAGCAAGATCTTGCTAAAAGAGTGAGTGTAGTAAAAGGATAAAGAGATGTTTGAAGGCAATCACACAAAATTAAAGCAGAACACTATATGTGAAGAGTAGACTAACAATCACCCTTTGTGTTTTAGTGGAACAAATCTAAAATACAGCCATTAAGAAATATGTTCTAATTAAAAGTTCTCTTGACTAGGAAACATTTTTGCACCTGTACATACCTTCAGAGCAGTCACATAGACAAGATGGGTGCTTGATGTATTTTACACATAAATGGATTATCCAATTCAAAATTCATGTAGGTGGGAGAGAAGGATTAAGAGGGAATGAGAAATATAAATTTAGTTCCGTTACCAGCAAGCACTACCCTGTTTCAATGTTTAAGGTGAATGTGACCAGCATATGTTGCAGATGAGTAATTTAGATCACTTAACTACAGAGTTTCCTAAATTGAATCGCACACGCACAAACACAAACACACACACACACACAGATATAGAGGTTAACCTATGATCAAGGTTTTTCTCTGTTTGTCAGTTGTAGTAAGTTATTGGTACCAAATGATCTTTGAAACTTCATGAATTCTAATTGTAGTGAATTACTCAGTATTGTCCTTCGTCAGCATTTGTCAGCAGATGATCTTTGACCCCTTCTTCTTTGTCAGCATCTATCAGCGGATGATCTTGGAAATCCTCATGAAATCTACTCTTTGAAAACCTTGAGAGGTCTACTCTTGGAAATCCTTGCAAAATCTACCCCTTGAAATCCTTGCGAAATCTACCCTGAGAAGCATCCCCACTCAGGGGTAGATGCTGGGTCACAGCCTGCTGCAATCCCAGAGACCTCAAGGGGTCTCACTTAGGTTGGCTATTTATAGGATTGCAAGATGATTGACTTTGGTCAGTATATTTACATTCTGGCCACAATTCTTATCAGGTACTTTTGGCACCTTCCAGGGCAAGCCACAATCCAGGCAGCAGGAGTTTCAGATACGGTTCTAGGAAACAGGAGTTTCAGGTATGGTTAGGTGGTGCCTAATCGTCCTAACTCACTGTACCCTAGCCAGGATAAGAAAGTACCAGATTGTCCCAACTCACTGCACTTGTAGCCAAAACAAAAACACAGTGTTGGCTGGTCCTGACGTCGCAATGTGGCCAACGGGTCTGCACCACCACAGCATATTAACATTCCTTTAATTTAAAATGTAAGGAACTATTTTATTTCTTTTTATAAAATAATTTGTCATGCTAGAGATGCTTGGACTGGCTCTCAAAATCTCAGAAACCTGTGATCATGATAAATTTTCCATTTCCCAGTAAAACCAAAGAACAAAGTCACAGCTTTGCTTTGCTTATCTGATTAATTCTATGTTAAGCAGTCCTGGCAAATGCTATGCTAATCTTTCTCTTTTGCTGTGGAAAGCACCCCTAACTGTTGTAGATCTTACACTGGAATGTTCTTCCTTGCCACATTATGCATTTTTGGGGACATGTGATCCACCAATTTCAGGGTTTGACAGACCATAGTCTTCTCATTAAATTTAAGTTAACATAAAACACATATTTCCTTTTTACATTAAAGCAAGATTATTTAATGCAAAACTGTATTAAGTCCATATTAACAAGCTGAAGCCTACAAAGAATTACTTTTAAATTGCAATCTCCTTAATAAGGAACTAGATTTTTTTTTAATCTTTTAAGCTCTTTGTTAGAGCCAGTGTCAGTGTTTATTTCTTAAAGAAGCCTCCTGAGAAGTGATTTGTGTTTAATAACCTGCTTATATAAAATGTGGTTACTGCCAGGTTCTGAGACTTGTACTTAGCTTTTCTTAAATTGGTTTGCTCAGTGTGTCTGTCAGTCTCAGCCAGCCGCCTCTGTCACTCCCAAAGATTTCTGAATCATTTACTGAATTCTACTAACTTTGATAGAGATGGATGCCTGAAACAGTTCAGTTTGTATTAGCTTCATGGAAAGCTGAAGCTGAGTAGGGGGGAGAGATCCACACTAGTTTGCTAACTATAGGAAAGGCTGGCAATTTATTTTCTAGTTGTAGAAAGAAGCCTATGATTTACTTTACATTAATAGCCTTGATATTGAGGCCTGTCTTATTAAAAATATACATGTCTGAATCAGAAAGACTGATCTGAAAAAAAAGTAATTTTTGAAGTATTCAAAACCCATACCTGTAATGTGTACATTGACTTCATTTGCTAGTTTGTTACAGAATTTTCAGAACTTCCCAGCAGAAACTTTCCACAGTACTGCACTTTTGTGCATATACAACTGCAAATAAGAAAAAAGACTTAAAAACCAAAATCTTTTCTTTACTCAGATACAAAATACAATGTGTCCTTTAACACTGTGGACTGCATTCTTATTTTCTCTGGCATCTAGGTTTCAGATACCAGTACGAAAAAATGCCTAGTCATTTATATGTTAATGTAACTCTGCTCAGTGTTAATTTGTTTTGCGGTTCTAGTCATGTGGCTAAACTATTCCACTGTAATTCTGGTGCTGAGGAAAGATGGAGTCAGAGCACTGTTAGCTGTTCCTGGAGGGACTGTGGAAGGAAGGAGATGAATACGATGCCTTCCCATACGTGCTGTGGAAGTATAAACTGAGCGAGAGCTGAAGCATCTGTTATCCCCAATGCTAGCCGTGGACAGCTGGCCAGGGCCTGTGGGCCACCTGTAGCTGACCCATTTATCTTTGGTGTGATTAGTGAAATTAATGGTGCTGTAAAAGCTTTCAAAACGCTTGGGAGCCTAGGCACCAAGAACTTAACCTAGATATGCAGGGGAGCAAAGACTGCATGCCTGTTCTTTCTTCCTCTTTGCTTTTCTACCTAAAACAGGGCAGAAACTGTTCAATAGTTCTGTCAAATGTAAAATACCTAAAGGTTAGCATAGTAACAACACTTTCCTCCTTCCATGTTCTCTGCATGGCTATCTTTCAGTAACTATAAGCACTTCTTCAGAGGCAAAAATAATTTTTATATATGTTATGGATTTCTACCTTTTTTTTTCTCCAGCTGGTAGTTCTGGTTTTGATGGATTTCTGTTAAAATGTGGATTGGAATTTCAATTAGTTTTGCATGGTAAGCTCTATTAATTTAAATTAGTACTAAAGGAGGGTGATGGTGGTTGTTATTTAACATGCAGAAACTACACAAGTTATTGTTTTAAGCATTTGAACTGAAATTAAAGAAAATGTATTTTTTTGCTTCTCTTCCCTCCAAATAATTCAAGTTACACAGTCAGCATGTCAGCCTCACAGAGATGCCTCTCACTTGCACAGATTTTCCTGTAATTCGGACAAGGTACTAATGTTTTTTGAAATGTTGAGGACAAACTTCAGATGTCTGAGAACATTTTTGCAGTGAGACACCCATTGCGTTGTTGGTTTTTTTTATTAGCTCAATGTATATTGCTCAATGAGGTACAATAGCAATAGGAAATCACTGCACTCTAAGGCATGAAACCCAAAGGCAATTACAGAATGTCACTCTGATACTGTTTTCTGATGAGGAGTAGAAAGGAGAACTCTGGGAACTACTGACCAGTCAGCCTCACCTCTGTGCCCAGTAAGATCGTGGAAGATCCTCCTGGAAGCTGTGGTGTATGGATTACAAGTGAGATGATTAGAGACAGCCGGCACAGCTTCACAAAAGGCAAATCACGCCTGACTAATCTGGTGGCCTTCTATGATGGAGTGGCTGCATTGGTGGATAAGGGAAGCGCAACTGATGTCATCTGGTTTGACTTCTATAAGGCCTTTGACATGGTCTCCCACAACATCCTTGTCACTAAATTGGAGAGATACGGGTTTGATAGATGGGCTGTTTGATGGATAAGGAATTGGCTGAATGGCCACATCCAAAGAGTTGCAGTCAATGGCTTAATGTCCAAATGCAGATCAGTCATGAGTCTCTTAGGGGTCCATATTGGGGACAATACTATTCAATAACTTTATTAATGGCATAGACGGTGGGATTGAGTGCAACCTCAGCAAGTTTGCAGGTGACACCAAGCTGAGTGGTGCAGATGTTTTGCTTGAGGGAAGGGATGCCATCCAGAGGGACCTGGACAGGCATGAGGAGTGGGCCCATGCAAACCTCATGAAGTTCAACAAGGCCAAGTGCGAGGTCCTGCACCTGGGTCGGGGCAATTGCAAACATGGCTACAGGCTGGGCGATGAGTGGATTGAGAGCAGCCCTGCAGAGAAGGACTTGTGGGTACTGGTGGATGAAAAACTGAATATGAGCTGGCAATGTGCGCTTGCAGCCCAGAAAGCCAATTGCATCCTGGGCTGCATCAAAAAAAGTGTGGCCAGCAGGGCGAGGGAGGGGATTCTCCCCATCTGTCTACCCCACCTGGAGTACCTTGTTCAGCTCTGGGGTCCCCAGCATACGAAAGGCATGGACCTGTTTGAGTGGATCCAGAGGAGGGCCACAAAGATGATCAGAGGGATGGAACCCCTCCTTTATGAGGCCAGGCTGAAAGACTTGGGGTTGTTCAGCCTGGAGAAGAGAAGGCTCCAGGGAGACCTTACAGCAGTCTTTCAATACTTAAAGGGGGCTTGTAAGAAAGATGGGGAGAGACTTTTTACAAGGGCTTGTAGTGATGCGGCAAGGAGTAATGGTTTTAAACTAAAATAGGGTAGATTTAGATTAGATATAAGGAAGAAATTCTTTACTGTGAGGGTGGTGAGGCACTGGAACAGGTTGCCCAGAGAGGTTGTGGATGCCCCATCCCTGGCAGTGTTCAAGGCCAGGCTGGATGGGGCTTTGAGCAACCTGGTCTGGTGGAAGGTGTCCCTGCCCATGGCAGGGGGCTTGGAACTAGATCATCTTTAAGGTCCCTTCCAACCCAAACCATCCTATGATTCTGTGATTCAGATCACTTAAGTGTGTAGAGGCTATGGCTAAAGAACAATACAAAGGAAAGTTTACTACAGTCCTTGAAACAGGCCAAATAGCACCTGGCCCAGTTTAAAGAGGTATTCAAGGTGTAGGTACATTGGAAGATACGGCAGCAGTGCTGTATCACTTGGTATACTTCAAAGCTATCTCCAGTTATGTTATTATAAAAACCTTTTCCTAGGGTCTCCACTGAATGGGTGACACTGGACAGTACTCTACTAGAGTGAGTGAGGTACATCTTTTATTAATAGGCTCTATCAGCTAAAAGTGATCATATATATGAAGTGCATGTGCTGTAAAAACAAGCAAAACTCACTGCTGAGTCAATAATGTCACAGCAAACAGGAGCTATTGACTCAACAGGTTTATTACACTGCCAAAAATTGATAGCTTAACTACAGTGCAAAAATATGAAACAGATGCTAACTCAATAAAAAGCTGTAAAATTTAATTACTCAAATGCAGACACGGAAGAAAAGTGTAGTCGGATATGAGATGTAGATTAGTTTTAAATATTTTGACATTTAAAAGCAGTTTTCAGTAGAATCAACCAAGAAAGAATACATTTCATCATACTTTTTATCATGCTATAGAGCATAACAATAGGTTGTTAGACAATAATAAAGCTGTGTCTTTTTTTTATTTTTCACTGTGTTCAAGTCCGATATTCTGTCTTTATGATAGCCATTTAAGGTTTTCCCAGAAATTAGGAAAAAAAATTGATTTCTAAATCATTCTCCTGAATCAGTTAACTCAGTGTCTAAGTAAATCATGCCTATAGAGTTGTCTTCATTAACTGTCACAGAAAAAGTCATAATTTAAAAAACTGTAACATAAATGTGTATTTCCTGTAAGTGACTGGACAGGGAATTAAATGTCTGTGAGGTCCATTATGGTTAGACATTACTCAACATTTTAAATACCTAATTTCTGAGGTCTAAATTTTATTTGTTTGGTTTTTTTTAAGAGGTAAAGAGGTTGGAGGAGTCTAAAAATTGCATAAAATGATATAGGAGATCTCTGAAGTTATAAAACAGATAAGTTTAAATAAGTTTGCCTCAAATTAATATGTACAGTCTTGATATTATTTTCACACTTCTAAGAAGCAGAAAATAGTTTAAAACAAATTTATAATTATGAACAACACAAATAAATACTTTGTTCAGATTTCAAGCTAATACATCATACTGTGATCTGATGTAACACTGGAATACTGCCAAAGTAACATTTTCCAAATACAAAGTAATGTTTGTAGATTTAAATATGCAGCCTTTTGCTATAGAAAACACAGAATAGTGAGGCTGTTAAGACATATTCATAAGATAATTTCTTTGCTTACATGAAATTGGAATTTAGCTTAACATTTCCAAATCATGAAGGAGCTTTGATGATGATGTACATTTCATTACAATAAAATACGCTGGTTATTAGAGGAGTATAAGCATTTACAATACAGTAAAAACTACATACACACGCACACACACACACACTCAAACACAGAAGAACTAATTTCAAACTTTCCTATAAAAACTGCTATGGTTTTCTTCTCTGGATTTAAAAGCAAACTGTAGCTGATTCCAGTATTACCGTGTGGTTTATGTCAAAGACGCCTGATTTCTTAGGCACTATCACAGAACTGGTTATGTAGTCTTTAAATATATGATTAGAAATCAAAGTGATGGCTGCTTGGAAACTATATCATGCTCAAGTCTACTTTCTCTTGTATGGGAACAGCTGCAATGAAATTAATGTGTTTAGAGTGATAAGGCAAGAGGCACATAACAATAACAAAATCAAAAAAACACATTATGTGAACCCAGGATATCAGATAAAACTTAATGCTTCAAACTTCAGTTTTGAATATCCCTGTATATAATTTGGGATAGGACTCAAAGAAATTTAAGACATCATTTGTGAGATAAGGTCTTTGGCCCTAGCAGTAAGGAAAACTTTAATTCCTTCAGAACATGTTTTGGATCATAAATAAAAATCACACATAGAAGAAAACATTGAGCTGCTGAGTGACTTAAAAGGTTTACTCACTGGAAAAAACACTGTGGGGAAATCTATTACTCAGGTAGCAAAAAGACTATCTCTTTATACCAGCTGCTTTGCTGATGAATCTTCATTGTTTTCAAAACTAGTTATCTTTTAATAGTTTATTATGACATCAGTATTATAGGGAAACTAATGATGATCATTTTCTGATACATAGAGCTGTTTCCTAGTTACATGGTCAGAGAATCGAAGAAAAACCTAACTCTTTTCTTCACTGTTGTGAAGAATTCACAGAGCTGAATTGGCATGAAAGAATAATAACAACAAAGTTGGGGCAGCACAGCAGTGTGGCCTTGCTGTAATAGAGTGGAAGGTTGAAGAGAACTTCTTCAGAGGAATCTGTCATCCAGTGCAACGTTGCTTAAAATTACACCAAAGAGCAGAAGAAATGAGGAAGAATTTTTTTTTTTTTTAATGAAAGTTTATTCCCAGAAAAGGAGGGGGCGGGGGGAGAGAACCAAACAATTTTAAGGAGAGAAATTTTGATTGGGATTGACATTGCCCATGCTGTTAAAAGCGACTGTTGCAGACACCTACAGCTTTTACAAGCCTGTTTGCCGGTGCGATTGGGTGTCACTCCACACTGATTACGTGCTCCTCCAGAAACAGGAAGGGGATCAAATCACAGAATGCTTTGCATAACTTGAAAGTGCAACAAACCCTAGAAATATTTAGTTTTGTGAATATACTGAATATATTCAAAGCTAAGGACTGTGTCAGTGTTTATGCGTATTCTATGTTGGAATTCAGATAGTAGATGACAGCTGGCAAACCTCAACATGCAATTGAAATATGCATGATAATAAACTATGGATGATTTACTGATTCTAGGTATGTTACAAAATGTTATTAAGTTAAATTTAGAATGGAAAATAAGTCTCATCAGGCATTTAAAAAAGCCTGGATATCAGGTTCCCAGGATGACAGAAAATGCTACATCCTACTCTGTATTTCACTTCACAGGAAGAGTGATCTATGTCCTTGACGTTATCCTTTAGAAAAGATCTAATCACTTTAGCTATAATTCACAGAAAAGAAAGATGGCACGTAGTCACTGGGCCAGACAGCTGCATACCAGTTTTCATAATAATCCCTTCTTTTCTCAAATTGCTCACTAGGGCTAATGTACTTTATTTCTAGCAATTTTGCTTTTATCTTTATCTTCTCCTCATGCATGTGCTTTTTAGCATCTGGTCATTCACTAGAGTTCAAGACACAAATCTTAAAAATATTTAGATGTGAAGCATAACAAGCAGTGCATACAATATACCCCATCATTTTTCATGCTCCTTGCTACTGCACCTGAAAGTCATGACATGATTTTCATATAAATGTGAGGGGACAGCAAGTTTCACTTTTAGCAATGATAAGCATGGTAGATGCTTCTAGACCTAGGAGAAAGAAAAGACTCCTAACCACCTGACAATTGGATTAAGAACTAGTCTATTCCTGGTCATACAATGAGTCATTCTACATGTATGAGGAGAGCATATAGTGATAGGAGTAACACTTCATACTCATTCTGCACAGATGCAAATGATAAGAGTAGTTGAGAGCAGGGGGGAAAAGCAATACTTTAACCTGCAGTTCCCAAACTTTTCTCTGAATCCCAATTCCATTTGCCCTTTCCAAGCGCAAAAGCCAAAGTTTTGGAATTACTGCCTTGATTGTTAAAAAGGAACAGTGCCTGAAGAGATTATTCTGTTATTGGCTCTCTCATAGCAAAGGTAGTAAAGAAGACATTCATCTCAAGATAGAAAAGGTTAGACAGGCATCTTTTTATTGCTTTTCTTGGTACAGGACAGAATGGACACATATTACAAGGTTTAATAATATCCAGCCTCTCCCTGACTGCAGGGGGGAAAAAGCATCAGCTAAGAAAACAAGAACTAGAAGCCACTTGCACTGTTCATTTAGCAGAACTCACATTCATTATTTTCCTTCTCATGTCCAACGCAAATAACTGTTGTCAGTTGAAGAACAATGCTACCACTTCTTGACTGGTACTGCAATGTATGGGACTTAGTAAAGTTCTAGAAGCCAAACTGTGACCTCGTCTCACTGTCAAGCTCATGGCCAGTCTCAGCGATGCCATGGTATTTATGGAGCTATATGCTATCACCTAGTCTCCTAGCTCACTGTAGAAGACACTTTCCATTAGGTAGTATCATGGTATCTTTGTAGGCATCTCTGAGAGATGCACACTTGTGTTGACAGAGCACTATTTCTCCTCTACAAGTCCTGCAAACTTATTTGAAAATCAGTGGCCAAATCATTTCAGTTCTGTTTTGCACTCAGAATCTTCAATACAACAAATATAGAAAAGAAGCAAAATTCTTTTGTCAATAACTACTTCTTTGCCACAAAAAAATGGAAAAAAGTTGCAAAATAGGACTAAAATAGCACTAAAGCTGATTTGCATGACTTGATTACTTAATTTATGAAAATATTCTGCACATTCTTTTACACATGTAGTTTAAAGTGCCATACAATTGTTGGTGATCCTTAATGACATGAAATATTTTACTGGATTCAGAACAGAAGTAAAAGCAAGCCTATGTGTCTGACATTCATCTCTGATTTCAGTGTATCTGAAAGATCACTGATTCCTTATGCTTAGGCTAAACAGCATTGGTTTGTGATAATTTGGATAAAATCACAGCCTTGCTATAAGCACATTATACATGGAAGAGGGAATTGCTGATGAAAATAAAATTGTCTTTGTATGCATATTCAACCATTTTATATATATGCTGAATTTTATAATTCTGTGCCATTCAAGCCATGCAGTTCTACTCTTACTTCACTATGCCTTTTCTCACATGAGCAATATATGATTTTTAGCTAGAAAGCCATGGATGCCTGTTAATATCCCTAGCATGGGAACTACTGATGACAATACAGTTGATTTAAAATAGGTTTGATTTCTCTGATCTTCCCAAGACCTTTTAAACATTTTTTCATTTTTTCATTTTTCTGGTGGGGATTTTGTGGAAGACATGCAAAAAGAGAAAAGTGGCTGCTCCTACTGAGGAATTACACTAAGTATGTTCAAAGTATAAAATAAATCATCGGACAGACTCCTTCCTCATTGTTCTAGTAATATTTTGCCACATGAAACAATAAATCATGTTTGGGTGCTTAATTTTTTATTTTGATTTGTTTTCACAGTTGACAGCTTTTCTTAACATTTTTATTTAACTTTAGTGACATAGAAAATAATGCAACTGCTTAGAGCCAGACTATGTGACAAAGCTTACCATGTGGGAAACAGATCTTGCACAGTACATGTCTCATCCTGTCAAGCCAAATAGGCAGTCTGCTTATTAATGGGATTCATTTGTACATGAAAGTTTTACCACAGGCTTTTTGTTATAAAGAATTGCTACTTAAAAGAAGTATGGCTTAAATAATGGAATATATAAGTTAGAATTTGTGCAAATGTGAAAGACATACTGTTACTCTGTAAAGACATTTGACATTTGTATCTTGGTTTTATTCTGAGCAGCTAAAGGCAGGATTAGCCTTTGATCCCTTATGAATTTAACAACCTGGAATGCAATCATTTTTTAAATCTTGTTTCTGCGTATCCTTCAAATGCTCTGTGATCTATCTAGGTCAGAACCAATATAATACAACGTACAAGTCGAGTTGCATCATTCTGTGATCATTCTGTGGTATTACTGCCAAGACAGAACTTGTCAAAATCTTTTCACTGGGTAATATAAAGACTTGCTGTGCACAGCTGGGATTCAGATGTTAAATACAGGAATCGGTTAAATACATCCAGTCTTAAAATAGCAAATGGCATTATGGTATATTGTTTCCACTGTGACGCATCACCAGTTATGAAGCTTTGACAGTGCTAGTGTTCATAACTCGATTTCATACTACTGTAGTAACAGCTGATTATCTGTGCAGTTGTGTTACATGAAGTACAGTTCGCTTAACCACACAGTCCTACCACTCCTCTTTATGTTGGACCTGCTCTGAGCAGGTGGGATTTTCTCCCTACAGATGATATCTTTTATTCTCACCTGACAATGCAGCCTGAATTATTCTGATACTAATGGTCACTGTTCAAGAAACACCAAGTCTTTTTCATATGTTTATTTTCCCCCTCAAGTTCTGTGCAAGGATGATGTATTCAGATCAGTTTGGAATATCCTGTACAGTCAATTTCCCTGCTCCTGTATCAGATAAAATTGTTGCATCCTCATCTTTCCTATCAAGTTTCTTTTATGTATATGCTTGTATAAATGGAATGCTAAATAAATATAGATGATTTCTGTCCCATCTGCTGCAGAAAGGGATCAAGGACTGTGCTTAAAAGGCATAGTTTCCTTCTATTTACAGAGAATATTATTCATGACTGACACTACTAACAGTATTTTCCAAGAAACAATAAAACAAATTTAGAAAATAGTGGGTTTGCAATTCTGTCATTTATTACATGAAATGAAAAATTTCACAGACCTCAGGTATAACTAAAGTGGTTGCAAATCTAGCAAGAATGTTTTAGAACTTCTAAACTTTCCATATTCTTGTGTATCTATCTGCTGGATTCCTAGGTAAGCATTGCCTTTTAACTGGGAATTATAAAGACATCTCAGCAAGCTTATGGTCAAAGTATTGAAATCTGCAATTAAAGCCAGATACAAGTTCTACTGTTTTTTGCTCTTTTGTGGTTGCATTTACCTCTCAAACTAAATCATGAACTTATTTCCAGGCACGTCCTACATTTACCTTGGTTATTTTTAAGTTAAGCCACTGCATCCCTCAAGTTCTCTAACTTATACCTACACACAAATATATTATTTTAAGATGATGCATTTAAGAAGGAAAGGTTGGGAGTTTTGTATTTGACCAGATATTTTTTTCCACATAATTTATCTGTTTCTTTATATGCTGCCTCTGCACCAACAGAACTCCTGGACAGTAGGAAGCAGAATCTTCACTTGACTGAAACACAACAAATTTCTCACCTTTTCCAGCTCTCTCAAGACTAGCATGGGAAAGGTATAAGTATCTTTGAGATACAGTAACTCTTTTTCCTTTTCAGTCATGTTAATGTCAAGCAGTGGGCAAGCACTTTTAAAAATCAGAATCCAAATCAGCACTTTAAAATCAAATTACTTCAGTGCTAAACTTGGAATTCATAGCTACAACACTGGAAAGAGGGTTTAGCGTGCAATGACTTACAGTCATTCTATGAATATGCAGCAGCCAAAACCAGCCAGTAAAATTTTGGTCATTGTCAAGAAAGGTACTGAAAACAAGACAGAGGGATTTACTTGCCAGTATATGGTACCTTGGTACATCCACATCTTGACTGCTGTGAGCAGTTCTGGTTTCCACACAGCACAAAGGATATAGTAGCATCAGAGCAACTGAAATGATGGGGATGTAGCAACTGCCTTTTCAAGGAGGAACTAAAAACACTACAGATCTTTTTGGAGAGGATGAGGTTGAGAGAGCATATGACTAAGCCTTAGAGGATCATGGAGGAGTGGAGAAGCCAAATGCAGAATGTTGGTTTTTTTACCAAATAGGAGAACTAGATATATTTAATGAAACTAGATTTAAAACAGATAAAGGGAATCATTAATTACTGGTAATAATTTGGCATTTGTTGCCATAGGAGGTTGTAGAGGCAAGCAGGATTAACAAGTTAGAAAGGGTTAAGCAAGTAGATACACAGCAGGTCTATAAAAAGATACTGAAGAGAACAGGCAGGTAGGTACCCTCTAGATCTCTAAAGCAACAAATATGGATGCTGGGTTGTATGAAGAGAATGGATTCTAGAAAGCAGAAAGGCTTTCATGCTCTTCCTTAATAGTGTGTACTACTCTGCTGTCAGAGACAGGGCCACAGGCCTGACCAGCAGGGCATTTCTTACCTTCTCTAGTTCTGAAGTCCATTTAGGTCTCTATATTGCACCTTAAAGTTTGAAAACACAAAGTCTTTGGTCAATGGTAGTGAATGACGATGTCAGAACTGGGACTGTCCCTTAACTGCACTTCAGTCCATAGATACGACTAGTGAGAGATTAAAGGAAACCTTCCCATCTATTTTAAGGGACAAAGCAAAGGTTATCAACGTCTAAAGCTATACTTTATATGAAAACAGAAAGAATAAACCAGGAGAAGATTGTTATCTTAGAGAAAACTCAGAATCACTTGGGTGAGGCAGATTCAACAAAAGCCTTGAAAATAAACTTCTGTCCTGCTATTGTTTTTTTATGATGGATTATGTCCTGCAGCTTTTTGCCTTTTTGTCCAGCAGACCTGGCATCCAAGGTTAAAATGAACAGTTCCCTGCTGGTGAAAAGATCATTCTCCTGCTTTCTGCTACCTCTGATATTTGCACATGTATTTATTCCCTTTCTGGTTTATCACAGGAGTCTGCCATCTACACTCAACCTCTCTCCTTGCCTTCTGTAACTTGCGCTCTAAAAGCTTTTCCCGAAGCAGGCTCGAGTTGCTCTACGATATTGCTTAGAAAAACTCTATATTAATCCTTTATATAACACAGCTCTACCATTTAGTTCCACGATAGTGCTACTGCTTCCTAATTTATAGGCAAAATCTTGGTTTTATAATCCAGTAAAATTTCCTCACCTAACTTCAAGCCTTTAAAGGCAATGTTACTCAAAACTTTATTTATGTCAGGGGATCTGCTGAGGCTAAGCACAAAGTCTCCAGTGAAGAAACTCTTACATAGGCTTAGGGGAACTGAACTGGCTCTTCATACAGAGGTGTATTTTGAAAGGAGAATGATTCTATATAAATTCATAGTCAGCTAGAGATGTTCTGCTCTGCACAGCCAATTGTCTTGATTCTTAGAGAAAGACTCCCCCTTTCAAGGGAGTAACATAATTATGTTCTGCTAGCTTATAACTGTCCCCTATTGAATATGACACTGTGGGAGGCTGAATATGAGTTGCCTCCCTTTTTGTTTAGGAGGAATACATTTTTGTTTAGTAAAAGAAAAACAACTCCTCCTGAAGTGAGGACCACAAATTGGCCTTGTGTGCAGGGAAATGTATATTTACATGTCTGTACAAAACTGCTTCTCATTTGTTTGTTTATAGTGCTGCTGGAAACTGTCTGAAAGACTGTGAAAAAGCAATCTTAAGTTTACCTCCAAGAAACTGAACTGGTGGGTTCCAAGGACATAAGTTACAGGTGCTCAGTAGCCAGGCCGCATTTTCTTGTGGTGTGGGAATTGTAGTATATTATGTCATTCTCTTGGGAAGTAGCTTTTGATCTGCACAAACCTGTGACTCAGTCCTGCATAGGCTGTTTATCTCAGATAGTTCCATCAGTGACCACCTGTACATAAAGCTATATGAAAAAAGTGTAAAGAAAGCTTTGGGGAAATCATTTCATAATTTATTTATTACCCACTAATCTCAGAGCATATTGTCTAACAAGGGAGTTGGCACATCCAGTACAGCTCATCTTCCTGAGCTATTTTTAGACTATATGGCATTTCCTAATAACATTTTAGAGCAAGAGCAATCCTTACTTCCTCCTGCCTTTACATCTCAGCCACATTCAGAAACTCAGAGACTAATGTAAAAGGTTGTTTTAAATTTAATAAATACCAAATTCTAGCTTTTGAAAAGAAAAGTAAGTAAAATGAAAATCTTTACGAATAATCAGGATAGCCTTAACCTTTATGTGAAAGTCTAACTTTCTCCTAGTTTTGATGTCCTGAATCCGGAGAAATTCCATCAAAATCAGTATAGCTGACTTGGATTGGTGCCACAATGAGAGAAATCAGAAGCTGATTTTCATATCTGTTACGGCTTGACACTATCTACCTTAAATGTAGCGTAAGGCTCATAGCGGTCTGATCATTTGTATATCAGCTGCAGCAGCTATGTGCATTGGAGAATGTCTTCCCTGTTGCTCCCGTCCCTGCATCGCTCTTTCCACTCGTGTTCTGTTATACTGGTGTGCCTTGTTCTTTCTACATACTAGCCCTGAATCACTAGTACAACTGCAGTACTTCATAAATAGATAAAACATTGTAAGTTTCTATGAGAAATGCAGTTCATGATCCCAACAGATAATCTCTCAAAATCAGTCCATAAGGATATTTCTTCCACACCTACAAACGTGCCAGTGATCCTGCAACTCAGGTTCGGAGTTTGCCATTGAGAAGTGAATAGTTTCATAGAAAAAACAGCAAGGACTACACAACTGCAAAGCATTACTGAACTTTTGTGGGAAGATAAGCTTCTTAGAGAAGGAAATCATGCTTTTTCAGAAGGTTACAGAATTTAGAGAATGTAGCTTTGACTGAAATATAATAAATATGAAGAGGTTGGTTTCAGCATCACACCATTTCTAACAGTTTTATAAGCATGATAAAGCATCAACTGCCACTGGAAGGAGTGATGTTCTTTTGCGCGTCCAATTAGCCCATGCCAATCTGCATTATGTTAAGCATCCAAGTGCAGCAAACCTGTGCGGCAGGGCTAAAACTTACCTGTGGATTAGTTCCCGTATAGAGTGCATGGTACTTCCACTCCCTCCAGCAGCAGTGCTGAATTATGCTGCCTTAAAGCATTCATAGAACCTTATGGGTTTACAGCTTGGGAAAAAGCCGGTACCTTTTCCACAATATTATGTGCCCACCCCTTCTGACAGATGAGACTGCAGATATTTTTAACGCCTTTTTACATTTTAATAGATTCACCATTTATTTTAAATGGAAATTGGATGCCTTCTCCTGCATTTTATTAACTCGTTGTAAAGAAACACTTTGCTGTTATGAGATGATATAATCTGTAGCAAATAATAATCATTTAGCAACTGTTCCTTGCACAAAACTAACAGCATGTTTTCTCTTAAGAAAAATAACCATGCAGGAGGTAGAGAATAATGTGTGACTTGTGATACAAGGCAGATAGATAATGCTTATGCATCAAACTAAGCTGGATACCTGCAGAAAAGCCTGAAAGAAGGGGAGTCCAAAGGGAGGAAAGTATAAGCCTTCTGTAACAGATAATCTTCTGAAGTTGTTTATTGAGATCATAGATTTAAGGAGCAAAGGGACTAGTTTTTCCTCCCCCATGAAAAGGGATAGAATTCTAAACCTGAACTCTGAAGATGTCTTGAGAGCTATCTCCACAGTCTAGTAAAGGTACAGAGATACCCATTGGGATCCCAGTGCTCCCGTACCAGCACGAAGGCTATCCACTCCTTCATTTCTCAGCTAACAAACAGGGTAGCTCTATCTAATGGAATTGAGCTGGAAGAAACTTCCCTCTAACTTAATGCCAACTGGAGTTCCTTTTAGTAGGCAATTTTACTTTGTAAAGGGCTCATCCCCAAAATTAGCACTGCCTGTGGCTGTATACATACTTTCCAGTTTGTCTCTTGTGTTCTTGATGGAATTGTCTGTCAGCCCAGCTCCTGTCTTTCACTAAACATCTGGGACTCCATGTATTTTTCTCCCTGGATTTCCACAAGAAAGGAAATACTGAAAGGAGGTCTGACATCCTCCTGTTCCCTTCTTTGCTGGTGAAAGCTACGCATTAAGATCCTTTGCTATTTAAACAATAAAGCTGCATTTTGCAGTGCTCCGTGACAATCAGTGTACTGTACATCCTTGCTAAATTACAGCAAATATTTGGAATTTCAAAACACTGGGTAAGAGAGAAAGGGAATTGCTCTCTGGGGCTCTGATGCCGCAGGTAATGAATGGAAAAAGAAGGCAAGAAGCCTGTGACCTTGCACTGTGGAGATTACATGCTGTGGAATCAGAGGTTAGTATTGGCAAGGGCCTGCTGCAAGGAAGCCTGCAGCAGCTGTTGTTCTGAACGCCAGTTTCACAGGTCGTGGGCTGCAGAGCAAAGGATAGGTGGGGGGAGACATTAGCGATGGAGAACGTTGATGAAATTCAGAGCAGATTAGAAATTAAAGATCATGACATGCTATTTCCAGACTATTAAACATGGTTGTGAGGAACAATTACAGGTGCTTGAAGTTTCCATGACTACAGAGTGTTAATTAAGCACATGGTAAAAAGAAAACTTTGGAGGATCGAGACTGCAGCCTTGAAAAATCCAGATCATATTTTCAAAGACCAGCTGTGCTTTTCTGCTTAAGGAATTTATTTACTTTAATAGGGTTGCTGCTGTTGACTTTTTTTTAAAAGGCAGCCAAATCAGTACAATTCAAACATGGCATATCTTGCGGTAAGACTCCTTTGTGCAGTCTCACAAAATGAGATTTGTCTTAATTTTCCATAGAAGAGATTGTAATATTCCACACCCTCTAAACATTTATCAGGTGCACCTTAATATGTTGAATTTTGATACTTCTTTTCTTTACTTCTGCTCTTGTGAATATACAGCGAGAGATTAATAGAAGGCAGCCACTTTGCAGAGTAGGAAAATTAAGTTATTTCAGATTGATCTCATTTATAATTAAGGTATGAAATACAAGTGCATCTCTTTCCAAATAAAGTGGCAAAACAGTTCATTTGCCTCTCATTCCAGTTGCATCAAAAAACCAAGTAGAAAACAAGTCTATATACAAGTCCAATTAGATTTACACACCTGTTACAAGATTTCCTTTTAATAACTTTTCCTTCCAACACGGTTTAAGCTGAATATCTCATAAGAACATTTAATTGAAAATTACTGTGACAGGTATGTATATTAATTAAAAATCAAATAATTCTTAAAATATATTTAGAGACTTTCTCTAAAGATGCATAGAGTTACAATTAATTTCATATACTACAGCTACACAGTAGTACCAATTAATGTGTTACTAGGTTGGTGTTTTTAAACCGATTATCTTTGTAATTATCTTTGTATGTGATGTATAACCTAAACCAAACTATGTCAGTGTTTTCAGAAATACCTCCTATTGGAGTGCATAAGAAATGTACAATGCTGTATTACTAATGGGGAATCCTCCAATTTACTTTATTTTTTTCATGTCTGTAAAATACGATAATCTAGCTGAATATATCTGATTTCTTCTCATCATGCTTTCCATGGTCTCTGCACCTACAGTGGTCTCTTCTACCTCAGGTCTTTAATTCTTTATAACTTCTGATTTAAGAGTGCAGTTTTGATGCTCAGGACTCAGGCAACTATTATTTTTTTCTTTCCTTTAGTTTGGCAGTTTGGGAAATCAAAGTACTTATTTTTAAGTTGTGCTCTTTTTTTCAGATAATTTACTTTCCCAGATTGTCTTGGTGTGCTGATTATGAATCTGCATATACATTTTTCCAAAGTTCTCTTTCAGAACTAACCAAATAGTTCCTTACAAGACAAATCTGATCATAGTTTTGGCGACATTCTGCTCCAGGTATTGCTCCCTATAGGTGACATGAATATAGCCACACCATGTTTAGCTCTGTGCTGTTACACTTCTCCAACACTGTCTCAGCAGGCTTTATAGCCTCAAAACCCTCTCACACCAGGGTCCAAGGCACAGAATACATATCACACAACTCCTAAATGCTGTTTAATATAATGATGCTGGGGATAATACTCTAGAACTATTTCAAGCCCTTGCAATAGAAAAAGAAAAAAAAATATCCTTTTTGTAATGTCATAGATTTGCCCCATGAGCTCCAGAGGAGATATGGGTTATGCAGAGTGGAGATGGCCACTATAAAAACAGGAGGCAATGAGAAACAGGGTTGCAAGCCACACTGCATCGTTTCATCTGGAGGCCATGGATTTCTCCTTGGACTGGATACTGTACAGACACAGCCTGAGAAAATTACTTAGAATAATTCCAGAGTAACAAATTATTTTGATAATTAATCAAAGTAAAGTACATTTTAAAGGTGTTTAGAAAGACACATATTTTCTAATAGTATGGAGTTGCATCTCTCCCAAAGACAATACCTATTTTGTTAGACATGTTCAGTTTATGTGTGTTTAGACTGACCTGAGAAAACACACTCCAGCACACTGCAGAATTTTAGTTTCCAAACTATGCAGATGCTGGGAGCATGCTGTGCCTCTCTTGTGGGACAGGCATCAAGATTTTCTTCCTATGAAATTGAATGTATGGTGAGCGAGAAAGGACTAATCCACATGAAACACCTGTTCCCACATAGGGTTAGGATGCGGGTAGGGTATGCACTTAAACCAACAAGCTTAGCCAGTTTAGATAGAAACACTGTCAATCTGAAGACTAAGAAGTCACAATGGCCAAAATTTCTTGAGAGCCTGAAAAAATTGGACTCTTAAAAAATTATTTCTGTAGATGATTTTTATGATTTCTTGCCATATCGTTAATTCTACGTTCACAAGGACTGCTAGTATTCTTCACTGTGACTAAACCACCTTTAAAAAAAGAAGTGGAGCATGGTTCGCAGCACCTTTTTTGATTTTTTTTTCTTGTGTATCTCAAGGCCTCAGAAGGGCGTCAGGAGCGGGGACTGCATGGGACTCCTGGGTGTAAAATGAAAATCTGCCCCGAGCCAGAAGGCCTGTTGAACTAGAGTCTTAACATGGGATAAAGGAAAGAAACCACATGCTTATCATTAATATATGCTTCTGTGTGCACATGTATCTAGAGAGTGCTAAGAACTTCGTTAGTCCAATCAATCCTTTAACAACCTAACAGTCCAAGTTACCTAACGAGTATGAAAATCCTCATTAATAACAGATTTCAGGTTGCCATTTGCCCCCCTGGGCTGCCAGCACCACCAGGCCCCGGCCCTGCCAGCCCCAGGCCTGCGTCGCCGTGGCAGCATGGCGGCTGCGCCGGTGGGTTGCGGGCAACAGTGGGCCCAGTGGCCCAGCGAGCCCAGCGTGGCCCGGGGGGCTGTGGCTGGTGGTGTTCAGCCCCCAGAGCTGAGGATGAGGGGTATATGGTTTGAACAGGAATTGGTCTGTAAATACAGGTTTAAGTCTGGTTATGTCCAAAACTAAAAGTACCTTATGCACAAGAATTGGTTGCTCTGACTCCGCCGGTAGAAGTAAAAATTTAAATAGCCCATTAATCACAGAACACCAGCATATTCTTCAGAGAAATAATTTACAATCTGTCTCTGGGTGGGAACTCTGTGCAAACAGCTACTTCCAGAATTGGCTCACTTTTACATTCAGTAAATCTATTTTTAATGGTGCTTGCTTTTCTCTGCAAAGATGAGGAGGGAGATATTGGTGGAGATATAAATGCCTAGCTCCCAGTGAGAAAACTTCAGGAAAGTAACACTTTTGCAGTTTCGTAGGAACAACTCCGAAAAAGCCACCTGACTTGCACTTAAAGAGCACTCTGCCAAAAGCCGCAGTTCCTGGCTGACTCTGTCCCCTGTTGCTCCTTCATGCCCATTTCCCACTTCTTTTAATAATGCCAATGCAGGCATTTTGTTGGCTGTATCAGGGAGCGGAGGCAACCGAATAACACAGAAAACAGCGCTTGGTTGCGTTTTTTTCAGTCGGATCAGCCTCTGATTAGCTCCCCAGGCTGCCACAAAAATGCTTTTGCGAGCCCAAGCTAGGCAGTGGTGTGAGAGGAGGGTGAGCCGCCAGGGAAACACAGAGCAGCAGGAACTGCTTTGTCACGGCCAAGGCAGCTTAAATGCAAGATGGCCGAAGTCTGTTAGCCTGTCCACGCACACAACCGTGTCCTCTTCGATCCCAGGCTGGTTCTAGAACAGCGAGAGTCAGGTCAGAGGCTTATAGTCCATCAGCAAACCTCGGCAGTCGTTTTCTTTATAATCAACACATGCAAGAAGTTGATTGCTTGCCACTGGGATCATAATGCCTCCAGTCAATTAACCTAAAGAAGTAGGTGAAAAAATAGTAGTAAACAATACCCCGAGACCTAAACTGTTTTCCTAGTTTTTTATTGTTTTGTTATAGTCAGCTGTATTTTGTATCTCATTTTATGTGTGTCAAAGCATGTGTGGAAAAAATCAACTTTTTCATGCTTTTTCAGATCTAACTCTTGATTAAATTGAAATACAGTTAAACAAAATAAACATGATATACTGAATTATGAATCTTTTAAATTTTTTTGTTGTTGTTTGCAAGTAGGACCAACAGACTGCTTTAATCCTTCTAGTTTCATTGCCTTGGACCTACATAGTTAATCAGTCTTCTAATCTAGTTTCAGGCTTGCTACTTACTTTTTTTTTTGTTTTGTTATGGCAAGAGTTAATTCAGCCTTGGCTTTATTCCACAATAAGTGTTAATGAGAGTTAAGAACTGGTTCAACTTTGGCTCCTTTCCACAATGAGTATTAATCAGAGACTAAAATTAAGGGCAAATCCAGATACTTAATATTCTGTATTTTTTCATGTTTGAAAAAGCTATGTTTTATCATTCATGCCATTCATGTCATTCACAATGAACCATGAGGAAAATCTTTGAGGACAAAGTGCTTAATTTAGATAGAAGATGCTTTGATTCATTTCCATCACAGGCTTCTGCATGATCTCCAGCAAGTCATTTACTCTTTCAGTTTTCTCTCTGAAAACTGGGGGGTAGGACCTCCTTCAAGGATTAGCCTAATTAATAGTCAAATTTAAGAATTATTATTAGCCCTGTTATAATGGTACTAATATTTTCAGTTCAAATTCTATCCAATTAAAATGTTACACAAACTTTCTCCAGCCTACCTTTTTGTTTCGCAGTGCCACTCTGGATCCTAAGGTAAGTGTCTTATTCTGGGTTGGGTACTGCAAGTTATCAGTATCCCGAGTCTTTGCTGGCTTGATATTTTCCTCCTCCTCACTCTAGGGTCTAGTATGTTTAGTAATATGGTCTTTACATATTTACACTCTATGGATGGACTGAGATACATATGTTTGCATATTTACTTTGTATGCACTTTGTATGTTTACACTAGCTTTGCACTTTCTTCATTGCAAGTCCGTGTTAAATCCAGATTTAGTAAGGTGTGTGTTATATGTTGGGTAATTGTTCTCTTTGCTAATCCTAAAACAGGTCTTGCCTGGCTCCCAAGGTTGCAGTCCTTTGATGACTAGTAATTGACTGCTGATGAGTTTTTTACCACCCTGTGGCCTTCAGTGTTATGCTCTGCTTGCACTTTTAAGGGCCATGCTATCATTCCCTGCCTGCACTTCTGTTCGCTGTGTTTTATTCCATGATCAAAGATAGTCCATTCTGTGCAGAATGTTATTACTAATCCGTTAGTTACAGAAACACATATAAAAATATCCATTACACCACACCACTGTACAAAGCTCAGGAGAAGCTAACCGAAATAGGTGATATCACATGGTCATTAGATAATTACAGTCATAGCTAAACACACTGTAAAACAAATCTCCAGGCAGGCCAAGACAAGTTCATACAAAACAGTGCAAGTCCTATGAGCTTTCTTAGCTTAATACAAACCCGTGCCCCCTTGTAGGTAATGACAACAGCATACTTACTGCGCTACAATGCTTCCTGGAAGTTTCCTGGAGAAGCTTCAGAGGGAATTGACACCTTGTCCAGCCTATTGATGCTGATCTGGAATCCTGACAGCAAATAACTAAACTGCACATGAAATGAGTAATAGAAGAGAATGTAGTGCTGAATTTGGCCATCTGGTATCATTTATTCAAGATTTTTGCTTTATAGCATATAGAATGCCAGCCTCACATAACACACTGTACTGCTTGGTGTAGCAATCATGTAAAACAATTTAGTGGAACTAGTAAGTGAGTTATAGCAACATACTATCAGTCAAATGGTGACTTTTGTGTAATATTAAGCATTTCTGTGTTCTTAATGATTTTGGAGAAAATGGAGAGAAAACCAAGACTTCTGAATCTGATAGGGCTTGCAGAAATGTTTGCATTTGTACAACTTATAGGTAAGAGAATCCACTGGCAGTCCTATAACTAGTTATCAATATCAAAATAGGATCATTCATAGAATCATAGAACAGTCCAGGTTGGAAGGGACCTCAAAAGACTCATCTAGTACAACCTGTTGTGGGAAAGGGAGCTGAGATGAGATTATCTAGCAACGTGTCCAATTGTATCTTGTAAACCTTCAGCCATGCAGACTCTACCGCTTCCCTGGGGAGGTTATTCCAGTGAATGATTGTTCTCACTGTAAAAAAAATTTCTTTTTTATATTGAGAGGAAATCTCTCCCAGTGCAGCTTCTGCCCATTGTCCCATGTCTTCTCCATGTGGCTCCTTGTGAAGTGAGGGCCTCCATCCTCTTTGTAGCCACCCTTCATATGAAAGGATGATTCTTAATATGTAATCAGTTGATATATATATTTCATAGGAGCTTTATTTTGCATTTCAGACACTGCACCTTGAAAAGCTAAATGCACCTATCGGGGTGAAGGAGAGCGGAATCTAAAAAACATTTGGAGAGTGGGAGAGAATGATTAATAGTAAATGGAGAAATACTAGATAAAGAAGAAATGCCATCTCTCTGAACTTTCTACAGTACTTATATATATTTTGATACATTTAAACATGATCCCTCTGAAGTGTTTATAAAATGTTTATTACACTAGCTGAACACTGAAGTCTTTAAAGTTTTTATGTTATATACTATCCCATGTTATGGCATTATAATAAAAATAAGGAGTGTGGGAATGAAGAGGTCAAGTGATAACGGCCAAAGTTGTAGAGTACAGCCTTTCTCTGTACATGGCAATTAGTGAAAAGGAGGAAAATTGCAACCATGTTAGCTTAGTGAACAAAATAGTTCTTACTTCAAGATTGAAGAAATGTCAATTTTGAAGTGACATTATTGCAACAGAAGGGATTTACAAGAGCAGAAACTAATCTATTGATGTGTACCAAGAGAATTGGGCATGCCTGAGCACCCACAACCAGTCTGCAATAGAGATGCTACAGCTAACCGGGGATAGCATGCATAAACCTATTTATTTCAATGCAGTGGACTAGAAATATATTTCTATTCAGCGTCTGAGACATGGGATAAACACAGCAAAAGGCAAATCCTTCCTAAATTGCTCTGACATGTTGGTAAGTCTTACCCCATGATAGCTTTAATAAAGGTCAAATGAATAAGATGGTAATGCTCTGAGCAAAATACATGCAAAGCAATGAAACCTGCTAAGAAAACTACCATTACCTCACATGCATGATGTGAGGGAGGCACAAACAGCCCCATCAAACTAAATATCAGAATTTCACAGGGCTCGGTTTCATTACAGCACAAGGAGGAAGAAGAACAAAGCTTTGGTACTGCTTGGAACCAAAAGAGAAATTTCAATGTCCCCTTGTTTGGGGTTTTTTTTTTATAACTTGATAAAATTAAAAATATTTTGAGCATCTGCACAATTAACTGAGTAGCATTTTATTTTGCCACTTCAATCAAATGAAAGATATTTTGTATGCTGAGCTTGCAGAAGCATAATTATATTTTCCTCTCCAGCTCCCCCCCACTCCTCCTGAATTCAGCCCCTGTGAATAAAATGCAGTGAAGCGCTTCCTTGTAAATACCATTGGATGATCACTGAAATAAAAATTGAAAGTTGCATATTTTCTTTAAAAAGCCCTTTCCTCAAAATATCCTCTGAACATGACAGGTAAATCTTTAAAGGAACATATTTAAGAAATAATTGAATAAAACCCCATAACATAAAGTTTAAACACCTACATCTGTTTTCCATTAAGGCCATGTACACTGGTCTTTAAATTCTGATTTTAAGCAATACATACCAAGGACTTTATTTTTCATGTTATACGAGCTTTCTTTACCTGCTACTACCCCTCTCCCCTTTCTCTTTCCTTTTTCTCTCTCAATGGGAGAAATAGCTTTAAAGTTTCTTTCAAGTTTGGTGTTTGTATAGAATTTGGACTCTGTATTATTCTAAGTAAGCCATAAATGCTTCCATACATACTGCTTTGCAGTTGTTTTGCATTATGCCCTCTTTATTGTTTGCTTTATTTATATGCCCCAGGAACCCCTAGAGATGTATCACTGCATTTATAGTTAAACTCATGAAATTACTTGATATGATACAGAAGGATACCCTTTTCCTATCTGCTGTCTACCCTTGTTTTCCCTATACCTACCTAAGATACGTAACCGTGAGCAAACACGTGGCAAATGAAGATGTTAATGCATCCTACAGGCAGTACTTTCCTGGCAGTGTTTTCCTTTCAGAAGTGAACTCTGCACTATTCTCAGAAAATAAATAAAGCACTTCTTGAAATAGCAAATAACATTCTTGAGTAGAGCAACTATGTTTTGACTGATTATTAGACGTGGATATACAATCCAGGATGTGAGAGCATGCATGTACGTGCTTCAATGCAAATAAAAGGAAACTGCTAATTTTTTCTGGAAACATTGCTCTGAAGAGTTCAACTTTTCTTATCAAATCCTCATCAGTAAAAGCACTATTCCTGTCAAGATTTTAAAGTAGACGCTTGCATTTTGGATCCTTAGTCTATGTGTTGTTACACCCCATTTTTTATAGAGGCATGGAGCAAAGTCTGATGACTTTTTTGATAAGAAATACATACAGTAACCACTGTAGAGAGTAATTTCATCACCCTCATCTTTATTTTTAAATACAAATTAGATAATTATGTAAAATTAAGTGAAAGATATTAAACTCCGCTTTAGGTAGATTTTTATACCACACTGATCACCAAAATATCTGATCATGTTCTGCTGTACTAAATGATATGATTCACATCTGTCCAACATAGCTTGCTTTTTAGGGGTTTGCATCAAAATTTTATGTATGTGTATGTATATTACTGCATGTTTGTATTAGATAAGAAAAATCATGTGGAGAAGGAAGAAATAAGGTTCGTCATGACCTTTAGTTTCTAGGGACTCTCTGATCACTCCCTGAGGAAATGCTTTCTGCTTGATTTCACAGAATAACTGAGGTTGGAAGGGACCCCTGGAGCTCATCTAGTCCAACGCTCTGCTCAAAGCAGAGTCTACTAGAGCAGGTTGCTCAGGACATTGTCCAGTCAGGTTTTGAATATCTACACAGATGGAGACTCACAACCTCTCCGGGCAACCTGCTCCATTCTTTGACCACCCTCACCATAAAAAAAAAAAGTGTTTTGCTTTTGCTGAAATGGAATTTCTTGCTTTAATTTGTGCCCTTTGCTTCATGTCCATTAAGTGGGCATCTCTGAGAAGAGTCTGACTTCATCTCCTTTACTCCCCCCATAACAGCTACTTACACTCTGACAAAATTGCCCTGAGCCTTCACTTCTCCAAGCTAAACAGTCCTAACTCTCAGTCTATCTTTGTATGATGGGTGCTCCTATTCCTTCGTCATCTTTATGGACCTGTGCTGGACTTATTGCAGAAAGTCCATGTCTGTCTTGTCAGAGACAAGTCCGTCTCTGTCTGGTTAGAGCCCAGAAGCGGAGTCTGCACTCGAGGTGTGGTCTCAGCCGGGGCTGACTAGAGGGGAAGGCTCGCCTCCCTTGACTTGCTGGCGATGCTTTTCCTAAGGCAGCCCCAAACGCTGTTGGCTTTCTTTGCCCCAAGGGTGCACTGCTGGCTCATGGCCAACTTTGTGTCCAACAAGACCATCAGGTCTTTCTCTGCCAAGCTGCTTTCCAGCCTGTTGGCCCCCAGCATGTACCAGTGCATGGTGTTATTCCCCAGGGTACAGGACTTGGGGTTTCCCTTTGTTGAGTGTCATGAGGGTGGTGTTGGCCTATTTCTCCAGCCTGTTGAGGTCCCTCTGAATGGCAGCACACCCATCTGGTGTTTCAATCAGTCTTCCCCATTATGTATCATTTGCAGATTTGTACTTAAATGCTAATATCATGCTCAGCTGAGAGACTGCAGTGACAACCAATGCTCTGAAAAATGAGATGATGTATTTGGTCCAATTACAAAAGGAAATAATTTTTTTCATAGGAATGACTAATTAGTGTTCCACCCATCTGAAATGAAGTGACTTACATCTGAGTTCCCACAGCATTTTTCCTCCCCAAAAGTAGAAGCATGGTGATTAAGAAAATAAAAATACAGCTGAATGATATACTGAAAATATAAAAGTGTGAAGATGGTGATTAAGATATTTCTTTGTTTGCTGTTGGTAAATTATACTTGTCTCTCTTAGGCAATGTTTGAATGCAGAAAGGATTTTTTAGAAATTCAGATAATTTAAAGACAAAAAGAATTATGATTTCATGTTGTGTGTTCCATAATTCAGCCCAAAGAACCGAGCCAGCCATTTCCATACTAAGGCTGTAACTTCTGGTATGTCTGTAACATATGTATTACTATCCAGCCATGGTTTAAAGATTTCAAGTGATGGAAATATATCATAAGTAAGCTGTGATAAAGAGGTAATTAGAAATTTGTATGACACAAAGGTGTTGATATGTTCATGATATCACACTGGTATATTATCAGTGGCTCAGTTCCAGCAGGACGATGGTACTTTACAAACCATTCTGTTTACCCAATGAAAGTAAGCTGTAACACAGCACGTTCATACCCATCTGTTTTCCCTAGGTAAGTGGAGTGTGAGACTTTGAGCAGAACAGTATGACTTCCTGGTCTACACAGCACCTTCATGTAGGAATCACTACAGGTTGAAATACAGCGATTCTAATGATCAGGTACAACAATTCAGAGACCTGTTTTTCCAAAAAGGTGTGGATAAAATAGAAATAGTTATTCTAATGTTAATTTAACTATCATTCTGAGCTTTTCTAAGCTTTTTACATAGAGCAGCCACCAAGGTTCAATTGAATAAAGCAGCTAATTCTGGCTGACCTAATTTAGATGACTTTTCAAGGAACAGTATTACTTATCTGAAACACCTAAAAATCAGTGTTACATATTCTCTCATACAATACTAACTAGACTAAAAGTCGTGATACAGTTCAAAAATAACAAACTGGAGAGGGGCTAGGAAATTATTTTAATTGCCTTTTAGTTTTTTAAATGTTATTGGAGCCTTGTTGGCTTATTTTCATTCTTGTTTGCTGGCATGATGTGGAGCTGTAAGGCTTGAACCCACTGCACCAGCAAGCCTTCCTGTTCCACCCAAGAAGCTCCCAGTACCTCTGAACTCCCACCTGGGGTCTGGAGGCCAACCTTCAGCAAAGAGTGGGAATGAGATTACCCACCTCATTTTCCACAGTCACATCATCTAGGATTGTAACAATTTAGAGAAGATCATGGAGATGAGGCACATACATGGTCAGCGAATACCTGTGTCCTTGGTTTTTGCTGTACCAAAGGGCTGCACAGCTAGAGCTCCTATCATTTTGTGCAGAGCGCAGGGCTGTGGAGGAAAGATCAGCAGGAGCACAGGGAGACATGGGTGGTCTTTATGTGCTAAGGGTGCTGCTGAACTTGGGTGTCTGGAGGAATGGCCAGGAAAAGATAAAGAAAGTGTGAGAGATCCTTGGAAACAAACTAGGGGTTTTGAATTTGTGTGAAGCAGCTTCCAGATGGTAACTAAATGCAGTTACTAAATGCTGCAAAGCTGTTTGAGATAAAAGTACAATGAGGGGCATCAGGATTTTTCAGTTCTGGTTGGCAGAATGGCTTTAGTAGGGCAGGAACAGGATGGCTAAGCACACAAGTTGATTATGTGAATGCTGAAAAAGCCTTGTGCTTGGTAGACTTGGCTGTGCATTTTCACAGAGACTGCCTGAGTTTCAATCCCAGTTCTGCTTCCAGTAGTTCTGTGAAATTTGACAACTAGTTTATTTGAAACAAGAGGGAGTTGAGGGTTGCCTGGCTTCAGGACAGAGATAGGAGATTTTGAATACAGAATCCTGTACTACAAAGATATATTCTAACTACTTAGTAGAAGATGTGAAATTAGAAACTATAAAATTCAAAACTATAAAATCTTGGCTTTCACCCCAATGTCCTTTTTTTTTTCCTACTAAGAAGTACAGGATGTACATTTCTACCTGTGCTTCCTATTAATATATGAAACTTCATCAGGAGATGCAGCCAGGAATGCTAGTCTGCCAAATGTGAGTTCCACATAAGATGTGTGACACTTGGCAGATCTGAGGAATTTTCAGCACAAACCTCCTGGCCTTTATTCTTGCATTATAGTGTTGCTAAATGGCTACATTTTTATTGCTCCTATGTGGGCGGACTACTGCCTTAGACTGATCTGGAGAAGAAGAATTTGAGGCAGTGCTTGGAAATAGTATTTTTAGTGAGTTTTGAGGGAGGGAAATGTGATGGCATGTAGGGAGGCAAGCAGGAGCTCAGGGTATCTTTTGGCATGGAGGAGACCAGTACAGTTTTTATTGAAAGATGAAAAGAACTGATTTTCGCAGGGGGAAGGAATCAAGCAAAAGAACACTGGAAGAAACGAAAAGGAAGATGCAGTCTTCCTGTCCCCTAAGAGTTATCTTGTAATTTATAACCTCAATAGTGTCAGTCTGAAGGTGGGTAAAACTAAGTGTTTGTGACTCATAAGAGTAACAATGTCATTCTGCCAGCACAGAATAAAATATTTTAAACTAGATGTCAGCAAAGTATTCTTCAGTACTGTGTAGTGATGTCTTTGAAAAAATTGAGAGGAATGTTTGTTGCAAATGAGAACATGTGTCTGTGCAGTTTTTAAGTATCTAGTCTATATTTCTGTCTCATTATCTCCCCAGTCTTGTGATCTCTTCCTTTAGGCTTGCAGAGCAAAAGAAGACCCGTCAAGTAGGCCTCTGGTGTATGCTCCAGTGCAGATGAGATAAAGAGAAGGAAGAATTAATTTTCTCTCTTAATTCTTTGTAGCACAGAATCCAAAATAGAGTTTTCTGTCGATTTGGCAGTCTCTTTTGATAAGCTTTAATTACAAAGAATTTTTGTACAATACTAAAATGCTGATAGCAAGACACACATGACGTGATTGGCTAATTATTTTCCCTTTATTTCATTTGAACACTACTTGATTTTGGAATTGTAAGAGTATTTGTTCTTCAGGGTGTGTTCTTACCATTTTCTATGAGAACTGCTTTACAAAAATATGATACATTTATGATGCAAAACTTCATCAATCCAACAGTAATTCTTCAGCAACCAAACTACATCAACCTTTCGTTGTGTACCATTTTAGTAATATGTAAGAGTTTCTCTTCTGGTTTCTTGGTTTGCTGATAAAATCAATCCAACGTGCATAAGCTGTTATGTAGTGTGGGATAGGCAACATTGTGCTGCCAGCAAAGTAATGCTGACCCTCTCCCTTTGTCAGTCTTGATTTACTGGCAACATAGTTAAGTTGTTACAAGCAAGTGAACTGGTGGTGATACTGAAAAAAGACAGAGAAAGTAGCAGCTTGACCTTTTACTCAATTTCATGGACACACTATACAATTGCATGAATAATGGGGGTTCAGTGGTAATTCAAAAGTTGAAAGAAAAAAATTCCTTCAACAAATTAAATACTTTTTTTTCCCCAAATTTTGACTATTTAACATATCTTCTTTAAGAAAATGAAAGCATGTTTTGAGTCAAACATTGTTTCATACATGCAGGTCCTCATATGCACAAAGGACGTATGCTCTTTTTGCTGAGCAACTCCTCCTGCATTAATGAAGGAGATTTCTAAACAGGCAGTGTAGTACAAATGTACACCGACCTGTCCTCAGTTATTTGTGCATGTGGTACATATGTTCCCTAGTACCTGGGGTGAAGTTTGACATTATATTGCCACAGAAGACTTTTATATTAATATCATGTTCTGTCCAATAACTTGTGAAATAAAGTTGGTAAGTATTTTTACAAAAACTTCCATTGTTGACTGCTGTTGGCTTAAAGAGCATAGCAAATGTCTCTGGTTTTCTGTATTACAAGACTTGGTGTCTGTGTCCAGGGAGGTACAAGCAAGTATAGGGTTGTTTATTGCAGTGATTCTTTTTGCTACTCAAAATTAACAGGGTAGTGAGGGGATATTCACACCAGGATTTATTATTCAAACCATGATTTACTGATATTAACACATGATTTATAAGCAAGCAGTTTAGCAGAAAACATTCAAAAAGACTTAAGTTATTACCAAGATCTGTTGCAAAATGCACAGGTATCTTCAATCATTCAATTTTCTTACAGTATTTCTTGGTTACAGAAATTTTTGTGCCTATGTTACTATATCTATTCATGATCTCCTTCTAGGCTTCATAGGCTGCTGTATTTCTCTTATTAAAATCCCTTGCATACTGTTTTGTTTTGAACAGACTATTCATAAATAGAGATCACGAGATCCATGTGTACAGATCCATGTGTATTACAAATGTCCATAGACAGTTAGATTTTGGATTCAGTCAACAGCAGACAGCACTGAGAATAGAGGAGGTAATTGCCAGATCTAACTGGATCTTAGCGTATTCATCTGAGAATATTTTTGTATGGGACTATAAGATTTAACGTTGTAGCACTCCTTTCACTGACTATCTCTACCTTTTTCTTTGCTTTCAGTATCAAAATAAGTTTCAGAATGAAGCCACCTGTATTTTATAGTTAGAGAAGAAACAAGCCAAAACAAAGAACAACTAATCATAATGACATCCCAGAAGCAGAAGACAGGCCACATACCATTTCATATTGTTAACGCTGAAATGAAAACACAAAAACTTAACTATGAAATTAACTATGAAAATGGACCTTGGTTTTCTAGTTATTTATAGTAAGGCCACGGTATGAACTGAACTAATGTGATTTCACCCCTTGAAAATAAGAAGAGATGCAGAAATATTCCTTAATGTGAAAAAACTACACAGGATGAACAAAATCATCTGTCTTGCTCTCTTTTTTGGCAAGCAGTTACTGGCTTTGATCAATGCTAGGAAACAAAATGAGTAAAAGCTATTACATTTTTATTCTCTATTTTGTTAAATTGATGAAAATACATATTTCATCTGCTTTACATCTGGTACAATTATGTTTTTACTGAGCTCCAGGAGTGCTGTCAGGAGATGGCAGAAGTACTTAGTCTTTGGCAATTTAGGACGTGAATGTTTTGATAGCCTTTTTTTCAGACCAGATTTTACTTTTTTTTTTTCCACATATTTTATTTCTAATTGTTATGGGTTGTAGATTCAAGCCTGCAATGCATTAAATAGCAGCCAAGATCCACAGAACACTTCTACATGCATACAGCTTGAAGTAAATGATTGACCTGCATTCAAAATTAGAATCGAAAATATGTTGAAGAGCTCCTGTGTATTTTCTAGCAGAATGCTCACCATGTTGTAAAGAGTTTTCTATTCAGGGGGCACCACAGGCTGTATTTGTGACTGCAACATGCTAGCAACAAGAATAAGAGTCTGAGCTATGCATCATCTTCTTTCAGTCATTCAGATTTACCTTCCCAGGGTATTACAGCTTCATTTCTGTGGTAGTGAGTTACCATTCCATGATTCAATAAAATCTGAGCTGCAGCTACTGTTGTTCATATCTCATATTTTAAAATAATGACTTGGGTATTTTGCCTCCTGCTTTTCTGTTTTTTCAGAACTAAGAACAAACCAAACCAAACCAAAAATATAGACAATTCCAAAGAAGCGGGCACTTCCGTAAGCCCATAATAACATCTTAGAGCCTTGAATATAAGGCATTACTAATTTTTAGTATCTTAGAACTTGAATTTGATTCTTTTTCTTCTCTATAATTCCAACAGTTCTATAAGAAAAACAATGTATTTACCCAAAGGTAAAAGATTCAGCACTTTCATTCTTCAAACAACTGCAGAGAGTTGCAGAGAGCATAGAATGAAAGTTTGGCACACTCTTTTTCCATAAATGCTATTAGGAAAATGTACCAAGATGAAAAAGAAAGGCTACCATTGGTACTCGAATAATAGTGATAAATTTGAAGATCTTCAGTAGTATCAGTTAAAGACCCTATAAGTCAAAGTTATTTCCTGGGGTGGCAGGGGGTAGGGGCAAAGTTATTTTTTGGGATGTCCAAGTCAATTTAACAGTGATAGTGAAGTGATGCAGTTGAACAATACTTATATCAAGTCTCTGGTGTGGAGGTTGATAGACAAGGGGCATCTATAAAGTTTAATGCACTATTCCTGCTGGATAATATTCTCTATAAGTACCCAAAGTTGGCTTCAGTCCCACAATATTGAATTACACTCACTTTTGTTTTTAATTAATGCTCTTAACTCAAATTCTACTTCCATTTGTCCACACACAATGAACTGAATTTAAGTTCATTTATTCAAACTGAGCTAAGTGGCATAACAAGGAGCACAGTCTTCTTTGAATGTGGCCAAATGTGAATTATCTTCCAAGTCTCTTTGCTTTGAAAGCCCTCATCATTGCCTTCTAGTCTATATTTTTGTAGAACTAAATGCAACTGTTGCAAGTACCAGTTTTATCTGACCATTTGTGCTTCTCCATTTCATTGTTAGGTAGAGGTACAAATTGTAGGACTAAACTTAAGAATGTTCACATTATGTCTGATATTTGCTTAAGTGAAAAAAACTTTTAAAAAAAGAGACAAAATTCAATTGTTTTAAGCAAGGAAGAATACAAGGTTAAGCAAGATATAAGGTGTTCCTTCTTTCATTGTTAGTAAGAGAAAATGTAAGCACATAAATTTTTCTTGCTGTGCCTTCTCTGTCACAAGACCTTGTTATGCATTTTTTTTGCAAAATATATAGAGCTTTTTAATATCAGAAACACCTCCAATAGATTCTTGTCTACAGATTTTCCTTCTCCTGGATAAATTCAGTGTATTGAATGTTTTAAACTTTTAAGTGTACAACCTTTTTTTTTTTTTTTATTCCATACTTCAAATAATTGTCTCTTTTCTAAACCCTTTTTAATATTTTAACATCCTTTTGAAGTCTGAATACTGAAATTGTGACAGTACTTCCATAAATTGCATAAACTCTTACTCCTGCTTCTTGCAGTGTTGTTTTAAGATTGTTCCAAGACTGCATTTATTTGCCTAGCAATATGAACAATATGAGCTGTCTTGACCACAGCATGTCACTGAGAAGCCCTGTTCAATTATTTATGAACACCTTCCACCCTCACCTTTTCAAAGTCACATTTATATTACTTATACTGTAGATCTGGTCTATGTGTCTTGTTTCTAGATGGATGACTTCACCTGTAGCCATATTCAAATTAAGGTTTATAGATTGTATTATCTATTCTGTCTTAATAAAATATATATGCTGATGAGTTTTCTGTGGACTTCAGAAGGAAAGCTGGAAGCACAGCTTACTGTAAACAGTGACACGATTAATTTAATAATTAATCTTCATAAAATGAAATTCAAGTGGTTAGAATTCCTGTGCTTTCCCTAGGAGATCCTGAGAAGTAAGGGCTTAACATGGCCCTGCCAAGCTGTAGGTTTTGGATATGGTAACAGACATCAAACTAACAGCTTTAGGAATAAACAATTCATCTCTAAATAACAGTACAGTAACAAATACAAGTCAGTAGTACAATTATCCAGGTCATTTCAGTAGTACAGTTATCTAGCTCAAAAGGACAGCACACCCAGTAGTTCACTAATACTGGGCTAAACTTGGTATCCAGGTACGCAGTGGCTTACATAGCCATCGTCATAAGGCAGGCTGGCAGGCAGCGGGGCACAGCGTTCTTTGGAGGAGAGACTTCGACCAGCCAACAGGCTCAGGGCATTACGAATTTCCTGGTCGGACTGTCCTCTTTTGCTGAGCTGCGGGAGCACTGCCTGGACTCGTTCACCAGTCCTCATATCCCACCCCTGCTCCCCCTCTCCACCTGTACTTCCCTTTGTGTGCATGGTGCCTGGAAGTACCGTGCCATACATGCAGCTCATTGCTACAACATATGAACAATGAGTCCAATTTATACAAAAATCTGGATGGAAGTATAGGATATATCTGGAAAAAATTAGGTACCATTGGTCTGGGTCAAGGCCACTTGGTAAGTGGCACGTGTGGCTGCAAGCTTATCAAATGACTGTTCTGCAGTCTGTGTTGTTGGTTTTGACCTACAAAACCTAAATGATTTAGCAAGAAATCATTTAGGTGAATTTAGCAGTGTAAGATTCCCTCCTCCAAAAGTACTACTACTATGGATGAAAAACAGGCTCCAAACTGACTGATATGGGAAGAGGTGAGGATAAGGGGGAAGAGTTAAATGTTAATGGCTTATTAGTTGTAGTATTTCACTGAACAGTACTTTTCATGGTGTGCTTTTCAGCTTTAACTAAAGTGGTCTGGATAGAAGCCTTTTTGATATTTATGTAATGTAAACAGCTTTGCACATTTAAAAGACATCTGAATGTTGGGCTGTAACTCTTTTACCATAAAAATTATTTAGATGTCCTGTATTTTCATTTTTTTTATTTGTTACTGCTATATGTATAATTTTTACCTGTTAGTATTCACTCCAGAAGCTTTATTTTTTGAGAACTTTGCTTTTTTAATCCATCTTTTGTATGATAATATTAATTTCTTGAATATAAATGTCTATGATATTCCATTTGTACTCTTAAAAAGACTAAAAATTGTCCAGTTGTTAAATATGTTTTTGCCTGAACCACACATTATTAGCCATTTCCATTCATGTAAACCATAGATGTCAGACATAATTGATTATTATTCACGCGATAATTTTTTTTTAATACTTAAATAATGTTTTTTGCTGGTTTATGTAGATGCCCTGGTAATGACTAGAAAACACTACATTAGTTCAGATGGTGTGCTGTTATCTTGGATATCATTTTAGAAGTCTTTAATGGTTTGACACTCAGCTGATCTTTTCTATTCTTTGTAGTGCCACATACTGCATATCATTATTTTATCCTCTGATGACATGATTATCTCATTTTAGATTAAGCTTCAGCAACCATTTAACAATAGCCAATAAACCCTGATGCAAATGGAAAGAAATAAAACAGAGGTCTTGGAATCTGGATTTAATTTATAAGAAACCATTTAATCAGCAAGAAATATTTAGCTGGAAATGTGTTCTTACATATTGAAAATCTCATCACCTGTTTTAATAGTCAGCAGAGCTTTTGCTGTATAGAGAAAACCTTGAAAGACTGTTTCTTCTGCCTTAGAAAGAATTATTGTAAAAAAATAATGTGTGGTCAATGTAATTTATTTTAATATAACTTACAGATACTCTGGTTTCTTTTGCTAGCAAATTCTCAGCTATTTCAGAGAGGAGAGATGAAGAAAATCTATTAGGTTTAAAAGACTAGATTTGTGTCTTTACTGTTGCAGGGCTATTGTCTATGGAAAAGCTGCGAATGTCACCTAATCTCAAGAAATCACCTTGGAAGTAGTTTGACCTTAGCAGTAGCAATTTTTTAAATAACATCTAGTAAAAATTTTTACATACTGGGTTTCATCTCATTATGTTTAGCTGTTGAGCCCTGAAATAATGACATTATTAACACTGTGGATCGGTCTTCTATCTTGCACATTTGATTTGGGGTATATGGGAATATTTTACTTCATTTATTTATTTCAATCAGAAATAACTTGAAGCCATTCCATTAAGAACATTCTTCAGTATTCTTTACAGCTCATTTCATTTACCTATGATTTCTGTTCTTTAGAATGTCATTTAGGCCCCAGCTTAAAAATATTAATTGATTCATCCATAAATCAGTGTATAGCAAATGGATGAGAACGTGCAGCAAAAGTGTTAATTAAGTTGTATTAAAATAGCCTACAGAATTTTGGTGATCCTCCATAATTTAGAAATCAAAAAAAGAAGGACAGTGCTGTTGAGGCAGATATTACTTTTTATGGGCTCTGGCATGAGGAAGCTTATTGATCATTTCAACATATTTATCAGTTTTGTAGAACTTTAAGTACCACATGACTACATACATACATTCTTCCCTGAGTTACTGTCTATCAAACCGTGGGCTTACCAACTCAAGCACAAAAAGATGGCAAATCTAGTTTACCTGAGATGTTCATAATTAAGTATCTTTTTTTTCCTGAAGAGTGATTGTGATTTGGTATCAATATTAGACTATTCTGATGGTAAATATGAGGCTTGTCTTTCAACACCTCTGAGAAAAGGTTTAGCTGTCTAATACAATATTGGCCTTTCCTGAACTGTATCCCCTCTCCCCATATTGACCTTATAGTATATACCTTAGAATTGAGGAACAAGATTGCTGTAGTGATATTCAAACCTTCATGTGCCAGTTACGGAGGGGAATAGTGTGACTGTGTGGATATAGTACCTAACTCCGGCATGCTTAAAAAGTTTGGACTTTCTGAAATTTCTGTACGTTTAGCCCTAAGGATAGTGTAAATTTACTTGCTAATTGTGAACTGTTGATAAGTTCTTAAAGTAATACATGAAGTAGTGATTTTTTTTACAAAATATACCAGGTTACAGTGTTTACCTATGGGCAGCTACATTTGTTAGACTAGTAATATTAACAGTATTTAAAACACGGTTGATCAAAATAAGCCCTTATTTTAATTTTCGAATGCAATAAACCAAGCATTTTCAAACGTACTGTCTCTGCAAGAATTAAATCCTTGAAAATAAAAGTTGATATAGTGCACGTCACTCCAAGATTACCTTAATGTTGAATTGCAGCATTGTTGTATGCAGTAATTTCCTTTTGATAAGAGCTTTTTAAAAATTAGATATTCCAGCTACATTTTTGAACTTCACTGAAATGTCATTGTTAATATCTTATTTTGCAAATACTCCGAAATATTCAATATATAGAATGTTTCAAAAATAAGTCAATATTATTATTGACAGCTTTTACATTGGCCTTCTATTTTATCTGCACATACAGAGCCACTATAAACTAAGCTACTTAAAAACTCAATTTTGCAGTCATTATTCTGCATGTCAAATATAAAATGCAGGAAACTGTGTTTGAAGAGAATGAAGATAATCTTCAGAGGGCAACTAAACATAATTCAGATAGTTTGTTCAAAGTGAGTATTAGGCTTTAAAGGTTCTTGTGAATGTTTGGGATATGCCTGTTTAAATAGCTCTCAAAAGTATGTACTTACCCATCTGTTATTTGGCAAGGTGGTACTTTTTAATTTCAAAACCTAGTAGATTAGTTCCATGCAGACATATTAATATATGGAATGAAGGAACTGATTTTGTATCTCTTCTGCTGTTGACCCAAGCTAAATAATGAAATTTGAGTCATTAAGAATGTGCCAGAAATGTACTTGCAAATACGCTGTCATGTGGTGTGATTGTACATTTCTGCCATCCTGCTCCATTGAATAAATCTTTAGAAAATGCACTTTCAGTATCTCGTTTTGAAATGCTTTTCAGTAAAGGAGATATTTTGACCAAAGAGTTTTCCTTTGATTTTCTGATTTAGTTGTTGGAACAGAACTTTTTGGACAAAACTTCTTAATAATTTAATCTTGCATTCTTTATTCTGAACATAAATGTGTGTATATGTATATTTATATAAAATGTGCTGTGCAGATAACATCAACAAAAACACTTCTAGCTTTAAAGCTCAAATTGTAAAGAGTAGAATTGGCTCCAAAAATGCAACCTATATAAAAGGAATCATTACAACTGCATAATTAAAAAACATTAATCATTGCAGAAAAATGAGGATATTATTTCAGCTGGGTTCTGCTTCTTGATCTCTGTATTCAGTTTTAGGGACATGCATTTATATTCCTTAATTTTATGACAGGCATAGGTAAGTGGTTTGAAAATATAAACAGCATTTCTAATCAGAAGGCATCTATACAACATCAGCTTCCTAATTTCATCAGGTAAAGAATGCTCTATTTTAACAAATAGCTTTCAGAAATATCCCCTTTAAAAGCAGCTATGTTTCTTGGTAAGCTGAAGTAAGTTAAGTTAAAAATGACTGAAACAAAATTTATGGCAAGAAATGACAAAGTTTTGGGGTTTTGTCAAGTGAAATTTCCGGATTCTCCTGTTTCCTCTTATTCTACAGATACAGTGAAAAAGTTCTGAAATGTCTTCAGGACTGAGTAGAATATCTTCGTTACTGACATTGGCTAGATTTTATCAAAATTTAAAAACCAGACACCTTACGCTTTCTTACATGCTCTAAAATAGTCTCCCTTGCCTCCAGCTGCCATTCCACAAACAGTGTGGGCTTCATTGCCTTGTGCCTAGCAGCTCCCTTCAGGTGCTCAGTGTCACGTCCCGAGGGCACCGCCAGCCCTGACGCTCCCTGCCCAGCTCCTGCCCCGCTGCCCACAGCCCAGCACCCCACGTCAGCCCCCGGGGGCCGTCAGCCCCTGCCCCAGAGATGCCACAGCAGGGCTGGCCTTCGGCTGCCTGCGGCCCTGCCCTGCTCAGCCACAGAACCCTCTGAGATGGGTCCACCATGGGCCCAGGGTCCAGCCTGGCCTCATCCCCAGGGAGGTGCCCGATGCCCGGGGTTGGGGCTGGGGCTGGGTCTGTCCGGCTGCCCCTCTGCTGCCCAGCTCCGGGCTGGGGCGGTGGGACAGGCCCTGGCTGCTGGAAGTGTAACGTACTAGTAATGGAAATGTGGAAATACCATAGGTGCATTTTAGCCATGGGGCCATGCTGGAGCTATCTATCTGAGAAGATTGTGCCTAGCTCTTTTCTTGAGTGACCACTCCAAAACAGCTTTAAAAAAAAAAAGTAAGGAAACAAGCCTACTCTTCATAAGAGTATAGAGTAGAATAGTTGACCTAAAAAAGTTGGTTTTAATAGTGATCACACTGTTCCTGCTGCGACCTCTGTTTCTCAGCATTTTCATAAATTATTTGGAAGAAGAGGCCAAAGGATGATGTGAGTAAATTTTCTAGTGATACTCTGGTATTTAAGATGGCATAGACAAGGGTAAACTATGAAGGATTATGGAAGGAACTTACACACTGAGTAAACTTCCCATGCTATTTCAATGTTTTCTCAATACAAATAAATTGTAAATGATGCAGGAAAAAAGCTGTTAAATATAAATTATGAACTCTGACTATCGTTTTCTTTCAGTAACTAGGTCTTCTGGATATAACAGGTATTGTATGAAAAGTTAAGCTCTGTGCTTAGTAGTGGTCCAGAAAATAAATAGACTGCTAGCAATTTTTAAGAAGGAAGCAAGGAGCAAAACAGAAAACACTATTATGCCATTGATAAATCCATGGTTCACTTGCATTCTGACCGCTGTGGCCAGGTAAGTCCCCAGTCTAATAAAAAATGAAAAAGTAGAGCTAGAAAAGCTTCAAAGAAGGACTAAGATAATCAAAGACACCAAATGGCCTCTGTACAAGGAAGTATTGGACAGCTCTACAGGCTGAAAACAAAACAACTGAGAGTAGATGGGACAGAGACGTATAAAATCACAAATGGCATGGAGATAGTGGATAGGTATGGGCTCCTCACTGCCTCTTCCAATACAAGAATTAGAGAAACACAGATAAAACTAGTAGATGTCAGATGCAAGACAAACAATGGGACTTGATCATTCAGTAGTAGTGTAATTCAGTTGTGGAACTTTTGGATTTTACAATTTTGTGAGTGCTAATACCTTACAGAAGCTCAAGAGGTAGTTGGACAAGGTCAAGGAATCCAGAAGGCTATTAAATGTAAATACACTATCTGCAGTTCAGGAAGTCACTGAACTGCAAATTGTGAAAGCCAGGAAAATTATTCCAGGAAGGCTTTGATGCCCTTTTATCCTGCTTTTATGCTTCTCCATAGGCATCTGGTTTTGAGCACTGCTGAAGAAAGACTGGGCTTAGCTGGACCATTGGCCTGATCTGGATCAACCTTATGGTTTATCAACAGGGCTGAGATCTTCAGGTCTCCTACATTAGCTAAAGGAGAAATTAAGCACAGTAGTACGTTTATTCTCCTGTAAGAATACCTCTATTAGAAGACCAGGGGTTTATATTCCATAAGAATATATTTTGCACATGATTTTGTACAGCAGAAAAGTGTTAAGGCTCAGGAACATGTGTGCTCCACGCCAGGTCACAGAGAGACACACGTCTGTGTACCTCAGACCCTTCTGCATAGCTCCTCTAAGCTTGACACTTTGTATTCTCTTAAAATTCTCTCTCCTCAACTTACATCTCGCCACACGTAATTTGCATTGTCAGTCTCTTTCCCACTGTTTTCAAATTCCACTGCAGAACTCCACTACATGTTGCTGCCTGATTCCAAAATTTGCCCTATAGTTCAGACCTTTGACTCCTCATATCTTACCCGTCTTGTTAACCTCAGGCTCCTCAGCTTCCCTCCATCTTGCACACTGTTCAGCATGTTGTTTGTTCTCATTTTTTCCTTTTTTTTTTTCTTATGGGCTCCTAATCACAGTCTTTTTCCCCCAGAATCTTACTGAAATCTGCAACCTCTCTTCTTCCCACTATTTTCTTGGGGGTTTTTTTTGTTTGTTTTTTTTTTTTTTTTAAATTCTGTATTGGTAGCCTTCTGTCCTTTGCCCAGTCTCCCAATTCACCCCTCCAATTTCCCAGTGTTTGTCACTGCACTCCAACTCCTTGTCTGGTCTTAGTGCACTCTGAAATAACCAGCTACAGTTTCAAAAATTTTTATGTGTGTGCCTCTCCTCCCATTTCTAGAATGTCTTCCCCATTCTTCTGGTTTCTGTTTTTATCAGATTCTGGAACAGTTTCAGGTGTCTAAACATACCCTTTTAGATGTTCTACAGTATCTGACATCTGCATGAGATTGGCAGATAGAATACAGGATCTACAGGAGACATGCTTTTCTGAAATGGTAGCTGAACATCAAGAGCATCTGAATAGCACCACCTGATAGCATCTAAAATAGCATTAGATTCTTCTGTTCAGACATCTGTATCATTCCTTCTGTGTCCTAATTAATGCTTATCTTTCCACAGTCTGGCACTGCTTCCTGGATGCAGGCAAGGAAATTATTTAGAGACTATTTTTATGTTTTACTTCAATCTCCACAGACCAAGAACAATTGTTACGGGGAACTTCAATGCTGTCCTTCCAGCATTAGGCTGACATCACTCTGTTAAGGATGTCCCATGCGCTTCAGCAGTTTTCTTTGTTAAGCTCTGAAAAGTATCTGCTGAGCATGAAGGGCTTATATGCCGACTGAACTCACATGGATTTTCACAGGGATGGTTAAGACACGTGTTCTTCAAATAGACTAATCTGCCCCCAATGCCAGATTCCTGTTGCAAAGCAGAATTTTATAGCTGTGGTCACAAAAGAGTTTCAGAGGTTTTTTTACATGTGCATGCACCCACCTATTTCCTTTACTTTCTTCTCATACAGCATTTAATTGTTTAGTTTCTATAATAATTCTATCTTAGATAGACTGGAAATTCAGCCCTAAGGTCTAAATTTAGTTTTCGGCAAATGATAACAAAATCTCTAATATAAAATGTCAGCAATATTTATAAGAGAGAGTATTACTGACCTGCCCTTTAAATAAACTTTTCAGTTTGGTCTAAAAATAGCAAATGTGAAATAGCCTTTTTTAAAGGTTTCTAAAGAAACTTTTAAACTTTAAAAAAAACCCCCACTTTTTTAAAGAAAATTTTCTTTAATTTTTTGTACTTCCCATGCCATAGTGTGTCCTCAAGTAAAAATTAGTCTGTATTTCTGATAGATGACTCTTTTATCTACATTCTAGCAGAAAAGGTCTGTTTTAACAAAATATAGCCCTAGGGGGTTTTAGAGTTTTGGTGGTTTTTGTATTTGGTGTTGTTTGGTGTTTTGGGTTTTTTTTTCTTCAATCAACTGCTATTTCTTTTGCAGAAGCTGTGATTTAGAAAAGATGGCAAGTTACAAATTGGGTTTTGTTAAAGTTTATGAATTGAATAATCTATTCCTAATAATAATCAATGGCTGAATCACTGTTTAAATGGTTTTATTTAGCCATTTAGATCAAATATTTACATGCCTACTGTTACAAATGCCCGAAACAACTGAAACAACCCAGGACATTCCTGCACGAGATGCATAAACTTACCACTGTGACAAGATGACAGTAAATATCATTTACAACAGAACTGTCACATTTCTATACCTGTACTTCTAGGAATCCAGTATCCATCGTTTTGTGAACCAAGTAACCTCAGAGTAACTACACAGGTAAAAAACTAAGCCATCACTATCTACAGGAATGTATCCTGACAGATAATCAGTGAAGAATAAAATCCACTCAACTTTCAGAGCAGGAAATTTCTCAGAAGACAGTTCAATCTCTGATCTCTCGGTCCTGATTCTCAAGGGAACCAAAACTCCTTACAAAAGTAAACCTTGGAATTAAAATTCATAACTCTATTGGATACCAAACCCCACAACTTCGGTAAAGATAATGGTTTTCTAACACATTGTCATAGTCCTCATCAAATCGCAAACCCATTAATCTTTGTGTTCCACAGTTTATGAACTACTTCTCTCTCTCCCCTAAGATAACTACTTATCATCTCTCTATCTCCCCCTCTCCTTCTGTTCTCCCTTTGTCCCTTTTCTAACAGTCATAGGTATATCAAATATCTTTTCTTTCAGAAATTATGATCTAAAGAATACATATTCCTCTAAACCGCTGCTAACCTATGATTCAGAGTAGGTCCCTAGGTTTGAAATGTGAATCTATTTTAGACCTGAGGAAGAATTAGAGTTCCTGAAGGCTTGTCTGATTTTTCCAGCTATATTTGCTGGTTTAATAAAAGGTATTATCTCTGTTGAGAAGCCTTGTCCTGCCTTTTTCCTTGTCCAGACTTTCTGTAAGTTAACATAGAAAGTAGTATTCAGAGGCAGATTGTAAAGTCAGATATATTGTTGAAAAGATATATAGAGAGATATTCTGGAGCATTCAAATAGCATTGTCATTGGCAGTAGCAACTTTACAGACCACTTATGGCTGGTTTCATGTTCAGGAAAGATGCGTAAACATTAGGTCACAAATGAGAGTGGCAGGAAGATTGCCAGGAGATGTATTTCTCATGAAAAATTACAGTAAACTCAGAATGCTCATTAATGTTTAAAATAATGAATATGGATATGACACAGTTTCAGGGAGATTTTTGTTGTTTTGGTTTGTTTTGTTTTAAAATATGTTCTTTCCCATTCATGTGGTGGCTCAAACATTCTTACATGTTTGTGAATCTTAGAAAACCTGGCACAATTTTGGGGATTACAAATCTTCCCGGGCATGTTTTTCTTGCTTATCTGTGTTATGGATTTATATAATTCCAGTTTTAATAAAGAGGCAATTTGCTGTTAGCATTTTCCAAAAGGCTAATTTTGCTTGCAATAGATGCATCTGTATACATGGAACAGTTTTTAAGCATTAGGCCTGATTTCACACTGGATGAGAGATCCTGTATGTCAGGTCTTTGGTTAGGTTAGCAAAGGCTTACAGAGCTTCAGTGTATAATTAACCTGTGTAGAACCTCAGCCTTGGAACTGGCGTATTCTTAAAACACATAATTCTCTCCAGTTACTGATGAAAGGGGTGGAGGATATCAGTAGATACTTGCTGAGTAAAAGACTTTACAAGAACAATTACCAGCTAATATCCCACTCCTTACTACGAGTATGTATTGAAACTTCTGTATGGGGTAATGAGAAGGTAACTTGCCTAGCTTTGTGTGAGTTAAGTAAAATATCAGATGTCTGGCTCAGTGTTCCACCTGGGCTGTTATATCTGCTTTCTCAGATTGTAAAAGTGGGGGGAAAAAGCAATAATGGGAGTGCTAGGTTATAATATCTTTGGGTTTACTAATGGTCTTTTTATTGAAGGGAAAATGAAGTTAAAGATGACGACTGCTTGGGATTAGTGTGCCTCGGTTATAGAGATGTATTAAATTCTTTTATGTAGATCCTTTTCCCAAACAGTCAGGTGTAAAAATGTCTTGTACTATCCTATAGTAAAATCTTTCAGGAGATCAGGTATCTTCTTTAGCCTGTTAAGACATTTAAACTGTAGGAATGGATTTACAGAAATAAATGCTATTGCCTTCAAAATAATTGGAAATAAAGACTTAGAGGGACAGTATTAGAACTGGAATTGTTATCCATTGTAAGAATACACCTTTCTCACACTAAAGATTGAATTGTTAGACTAAGAAGGCAAAACCACCTCACAGTAGCAGCATTAAAAAAGAAAAAAAAAAGCCAACAAAACAAGAAAAGAAGGAAGGAGGAGGGCTTGTTAACATAAAAATCAGGTCATAAATAATATAAGCCAATTCTATGTTTTTTTATGTAAAAGTAAAAAAAATTGCTAAGCTTAGCATGTATCTGCGGCTGTTTACCCTGTTTTGCTTCTATAAAAGAATACTGGTTTAGTAATTAGCATATTAACTTCATGTGGACTTCCAGTTGTACTGTTCAATTTACATGTTCTCAGATGGTTTGGTATGATCTCAAGGAATTTAAATATAAAATAGGACAGACATTATACTACATGATGGGTATAACAATGAAAAGAAGAATTCATTTCCCTAATATCACTAGCAAAAGGCTTTGAACTGTGAAAGAGGAATAGAAGTTTTGTGCCTTCTTATGAAGTCATGAGAAAGATTGAATAGGTACGATAGATTAGAGAAACAAGTCCTGTTCCTATGTCCAGGCAAAACAATTTACCCTATTGGATTTTCAGAACTGGAATGGTACAGTTATGTAGAATTAATAATTATGCTCAGAGGATGCTCTCCTTGAAAATCAACCAGGTCTCCTAGCCTCTTTCCCTCCAGGACAATTTCTCATGGGATTGTACCAAATAGGTTCCTGAACAGACCAGTATCTGCTCTTCTGAAGTCCAGGGTTGTAATTCTGCCGCTTCTCTTGCTTGTACCTCTCACGACCTGAGCAGCAATGGCAGGCCCCCGTGTGCCTCTCGTCACTAACTGCTACGACAGTGGCCACGTCTACCCACCGTCCCTCAGCTTAAGCGTCCCAGTCTGGCAGCCAGCGCTTCCCAGCCACAGCCTGCCCATTAGGCAAAGCCCCAGCAGAACTGGCAGCAGAGCCCGCAGTCGCTACCCAGAGAGCAGCCACCGCCAACGGCAGCACCGGCAGCCTCCAAGGCACCCAGCCTAGTCCTGCCAGCCGACCAGCACCTCCTCGCCGCGCTCCCAAAGCTACACCGCAACCGGCATCACCTGCGCTGGCCCGTTCCTGCCAGCCTCCTGCTCTCCACGCCTGCCCCAGCCTCCCCGCTGCCCCTGGCCCCGCTCGTGGGTGCTGCTGGTGGTGCTGCCTCCAGCCTGGCTGACCTGATGGCTACAGTCCGAAAGGCTTTTTCCACGCAGGGTTTAGCCTAAGACACGCGGCTGTGATACGGCAAGTAGCGAAGCTATGGCTTATGGGGCGGCGACACCGAGAGGTGTCAGGCTGACCGGGAACGGGCAAAGGAGTAAGTAGGTGCTTTTCTCAAGCTTACTGATTACTAAATTTCACTTCAGTATTTAAACAGCCATGAAAGCAATTTATCAGTTTATTCTTTTCCAATAAGCATTTTCCTTCTATAGTATTTTTATTATTATAAATTAAGATGAAAGGTTTTGCCTGCAGCCAGTTTTAAACTTTTAAATGTTGCTTATCAATGATTCCATCCAAAGCATAAATTTTAAGCGTTGTGGGATTTTGAGGGTGGCTTTTCATTCAGTGTGTGCGTGTGTGTGTATGTGCTTAGCTTCTGTTTCTCTAAATACAAGGACAATGCGATCTCTATTTGTAGATTTTTTAAGTATGCTTGGGAAGCTCTGTCTCCACCTTTTGAACTCACTGGGTAAATTCAACATTTTTCAAGAGTGCCAAGATCTTGGAAATAACTCTCTTTAACATTTTGTTAAATTGGACAGCTGAGTAAAGGAAAGGTTGCAACTTGAGGACACAGTGTTAATAGATAAGAGAGAATCCACAAAAATGAAAAGCACGCCCTTCTACAAAGATGTAACCTGGGGAAAAGCTCCATTCATAGCTGAGGCCTTTCTGAGACACCAACGTCTGTAACCATGTGACACGAATCTATAGAAAATTAGAGATCATTAGACCCAGGGTTGCAACTAGTCTGTCCCCTATGACTGACTGGCCCTGAACATCACATATTTTATTCAGCTTATATATCCTTACTTGAAAAAAAAGCAGAGACCAAAAATAAATGTGAAAAGAGAAGTTTTACCAGAGGGAGATCAACCAGGCTATCATTTAAAAAGCTAGAGCTCACCTGCAGACATTTGAGTTTATATGAACAGTGCATCTTATTGAAAATAATGTATAGGTAGGTACTAGGGCTTTTTAATTTTTTTTTATTTTATTATTCCATTGTAATCTTCCCTGATTCCAGCAGCAGCTTTCTCTAATTCCCCTACCTCTTTTAGTGCCTCTAGCCAATAAACCAGTGCTCTCACAGCTGGCTTTTTGCTTAATATCTCCCTTACCTAGACTGCACACCTAAACTGTAGAATAAACGTTAGCTGGTTAGCCAGCTTACATCCTCCTGGCACGTTGCTGCTGTTGCTCCCCTGAACCTCAGCCTCGGACTCAGCCTCATTTTCAGGCTGTGCTGCACAGTGCCTTTAACTCAAGCCTTCAGCAATTCCCCTGACAAATGAATATGCTGTTTAACGATGATTCTGTTTTCACTTCTGTTTGCTTTGCCACCTCCACCACCAAACTGCCCGTTACCTTCCTGTTACCTGAATTTAGCTTTCCCACAATGCCACACGCAAAAATATAGCTTAATGGTCAAGAAAGGTGGTTTGAGAGGCACATATTACCCACTCTGCTAGCAGACCTGTAGAGCTGCTCCTTTGGCTGGGGAGAAGCAATAAGAACCAGGGTCAGTAATATTACCAGTAGGTGTATTAGCTATACAATTAGCCATATTCATATAGGCTTACTGGTTGATACAACTCTGGTTTTCACTCTGTGTGACTTTGAGTAGCTAACAAAAGTAGTAGGTAGTTACAATAACTATTGAGTGACTCCTTTCCTATTTATGTTGAAGTAAAATTTCAAATAAACTCACAAAAGACACTGCAGGAGTGTTTGATGCAATACAAACCTGATCAGCATTTGTTTAAAAAAAGCCAAACCAAAAAGTTATAAAATTATTTCTAAGAAGTACAATTAAATGAAACAATATAGATCTGTGGCCAAGAAAAAAAGAGGTAGTCTCTCAAGTATGAGAGATTGTGAAAAAAAGACAGTCTCATGCTTATTGCTTCTTAGCTGAATGCAGATATTTACCAGGAGTTTCTTTAATAATGCTAAATATTTTGTTGAATAGAATAGCTGAAACAAATTTATAAACCATGTTCTCCAAATATTATATGCATAAAAGCACAGAGTAATTTCTCATTAAAATCCAATATAAATTTAGCCACTTTGTGATTTATCACAGACATAGTTTAAACTACATGATTAGTGATAATTTTGTATAATGTATTTGCATTCCACCAACCATAGTGCAAAACTATACTGTTCAGGAAGGCAAAATTCTGACAGCACTTGAAAGAGGGCTGAGGTTTTCAGCTTGTATCATATGTTTATGTTGAGATTTTCAGACACCCGTATCTCAAGAGCAGATGTGCCCATTTTCATCAAGAATTTTTTTTACAGAATAGAGAAACACACATAGGCTACATGATTTTTGTAATTTCTGGCATGTATACTAATATTCTGTATGATAATTATAATGCAGATTTCCTTAGTTGCAAAAGTGACCTTAAAACTGAAAAATTTTCCTTGACCATACAAATACGTATGCTTTGCAGATGTATGTTCAAACACACCATATATACACTCCATGTATATTGGAATACATCTGTATACCATCCATTCCATTCCATTTCATTCCATTCCAATTCATATGCATACCATCTATTGTAATGCACATCTTAAATCTAGTCATCACTTTATCTAGAGTAGCAAACACAAAAGAGTTGCTTTATGCAGAATAGACAGCACTTAGGCTAGCCATGCAGATTGCCTATCGAAAGTTATCTTAGCTTGGCGCTGGAGCTCCTGTGACACTGGCAATAAGGCTTTCTGCCTGCTTCACAGATGGCTCCGTGCAAGCAGCCAAGACACACAGAACACTGTGCATTTGCGCAAGCCAAAATTCCCGCATGGTGTGTTTGGAGTTGCTGTTTAGCCAGCTTGGATTTAGATCTGTCTTGTGTTATCAAAACCGTAGCGTCTGCAGCAGTCTGTAGCACGGCTGGGGCTTTCGCTCCATTATTATGAGCCTACACAGTCTCAATGGAATTTGTGTTTATTCCTTTATGTGTAAGAAATTTTCCAAAATGTGGGCCAATCGCCTTGCGTCAGCAAAGTACCTTTTACAATAGACCAGCCTTCTTGTCCCTTTTCTAAATCCAGCTGTTTTGTTATTAAGCCCTTGTGTAATGATAATCTTTCCTGATGTATTCAATGACAGCTATTGAAGCCTTACTCAGATTTGTCAGTGTAATTACCCAGACATTTATAATGGGTAAGAAGAGTGGATCAGAATTCTGAAGTATAAAGCTTCCATCCAAATTTTCCGATAATGTTCACATTAAATTTTGGAAACTGAGCTTTCATAAATGACCTGAAAAAAATATTTAACTTGGGCAATTTCTTGCTGTCTCTGGTTCTTTGTGAGTGGTAGATACCCAAAGTCAAATATTGAGAGTGAAAAAATGTCACTGTACCCTTCTGCTGTTGTCTGTCATGTTCCTTATCTTACTCAGGAAAAAAAGTACCCCAGCATGGGAAAATACTTTTTACAGAGTACTTTCTTGGAGCCTGTAATTCTTATCACGCTTTGAAGAGAAAGTTGGTCCATTCAAACAGAATGGCCCCAAACCCTGTATAATAACTCAAGCGTGTAGTTTAGGTACTGAATATGAATAATTTAAGTTTAGCAAGATCTGGAAAGATTTGTCTTTGACAGAGAAGCAAGCATTTAGTTTCTGTTAATTGACTGAAAGCAGAGAATTCAGTGATGAGATAAATTGGTGTCTATGGTAGAATGGTGATTAGAGCTGGTAAGACATTTGCGATGGGCTATTTCTAATAAATAAAGTATATTTTTCAAGTCATTTTTGTCTTAATACTGTAAACGTGGAACTGACAGAGATGTTTTAGTCTGTTTCAACAGACTAAGGTACTTCAAATGTGTTATGGGATATATATATTTTTATAAAAATAATTACGTAAATGTGATGATTTGTTTTAAAAAGGGTTCTCAAAGATGGCTTCATTGTTAAGCCCATTTGCCAAATCATTTCTCTGCCAGTCTTGGTTTTAGAAAGGTTTGCCTTTGTAACAGTGCTTCCTTAATTACAGAAATGAAAAATGTTAATTTTTTCTTTTGATTTTTGCTGAAACAAATAATTTTCTAGTTATGAGTTTGGCATGACTGATTTGAACTAATCCTAGGGGGAAAAAATAATTATTATTGGTCTCTGTTAATCTCATTGTAGCCTGATAGCCAACACAAAAGTAACAGTTCTTGCAGGGATTTCTGCTTGCATCAAAACTCAGAAGGAAATAATGCCATTTTCTGGTCATGGTGCTGCAATATTTCAGTAGAAACTGCTTATGGACTTTGAGGAATTTTAGTATTTTTATTAACCTCAGTTAATAATGCCTCATAAGCCTGATAAATCTCAGGTTATCAGCTTGATTATTCTATTTTTCTAAAGTCCACAGGACCAAAGGCTTTTCCCAGTTACCAGCTCCCCCATTGTTCTCTATCTGCCTGCCTCAAGTCATGTTTTCAGGTTTATGTTTCTAAACTAAATATAAAATTAAAGATGTGATAACCAGTTAGGGAGGAAGAAGGTGGAATGGATTGCAAATTTTGAGAAAGGTGGCAGGCAGCTGAAGAGAGGAAGAGAAAATGTAGGAGAGGCGTGCTCTCTCACAGCACAGGACTGAAGATATTCTTATGTATGCGCAGAGCCAGAGCCTCAAGAAACGTCCTTCACAACCAGAATGCCATTGTGCTGCGCCTTTCGCACTAAACAAGCAGCTCCAGAGAACTTGCAGCTGTGATACATCACAACACAGAACAGAAGATATATTTGAATGAGAGAGGTTAAAGGGGCTCTCTGATAGTATTAGTCATCATCAAAGACATTAGGCTAAACATTTCAGCAGCCTAATTGTTGCCAAAATTTCTACTGGCATCAGAGAAAAGATGATAGAGTGGATAATGAGTTAGTTGAGTCAATGTATAAGAAGGAAATCCTCCAAAATGAGAGGGCGCCACAGGAGAAATCATGAAAAATCTGCTTTGAAATTATACCTCGCATACAATGTGGGCTGGTACCACAGGGCAGCTGAGGATAAAGTCGATATTCACACTGCAATTGAGAAATGCTTTAAAAGAATGAATTAATGATGAAAACATGAAATGATGTTCTGATTTGAGAAAGGCATAGCACTTTCTGCTTCTGTTGTTTTAGCTCTTTTGCTAAAAAATCACTTTAGTTGTTTTTGAGTAAAACCCACCATTTTGTGGTTTAAATAATTTTCTGAGGGATCACTTTAGCTATGAATAACAGACTCCTTGAGTAACATTTTTTTGAAAGTCTTAAACGAAGGTGAAAGGTAATAATCACATGGTATAACTAGTATTATTAATCTCCAGGAGCCATAACTCTTGAGGTGTATATTATTGGAATTAAGAAAAAGCAGTACCATGTGAACAATATAGTTTCCAAATTTGGAAACAGCCACCCAAAAATGATTGGGGCATATTGATTTTTTTCTAGTAAAGTACTAGGTATTTTTTGGTAAATTGTATAATGGTTCTGAAAGGGATGTCGTGTAGCAGTTATTTCTGTAAAAGTGCTGTTTATCTGCTTGCTTCTTCATCCTGGTCCCCTAATGACATGTATATAAATACATATATACAAATACATAGAATATCAAATTTGTGCATATACAAATAGATTATCAAGTCATAGCTGATGCTGGGTATCTGTCTCCTTGTACATAATAATAGTTAAGCAATCCTACTGAACACATTGAAAATATGGCTGCACAAAATGTGGTAGTCTTAATTTTGGATTGCTTTCTGTTGCTTTCTGAGCTTGTCCCATCTTCCTCAAGCAATTGCAGGGAACAGTCATCATTACAGAGGCTGTCATAAGTTTTTCTTGATCAGTTATTCAAGACAACATATTACACTTATTTCTGCATTTCTTAAAAACAAAAGCCTATAATGCTACATTAACTTGTTTAATTCAACAAGGGGCAACACAACACATAACTTTTGTTACAAATTTTAATCTATTTTGACATAACAGAGCTTTCAGTTGCAGACCATGTTAAACTTCCTTTCTTTCTGAGCTTAACATTTATTTAAGTACTGAAATACTTACCAAAAATCTTTTTTTTTGCACTGCCTCAATGTTATACCAGGTGAAACCCATGAGTACTCACTAGAAAGTGTTCTTTTCCTCACCTGAAGGAGATTGGTTTCTTACTCTGACCTGACTATAAGCTTTTTGCTGAACTATATTGCTTCATGCAAGAAATCACAAGGTGGTCAATTCAGGGAAGTCTTAACACCGCATATGTGCCATACAAATACTTCTCTTAGTACATTAAGACAGCATATAATAACCTTGGTAATGAATTGAGTAAAAATCATCTTGTAGCACATCTTTCCTTTTCTAAATGACAGCTGCTGTCAGTATGCGAATAATATTGTCACTGCACTCCTTGTGATCAAGTCCTATGTGTCAACAGTCACCATCCAACAGAAAAAGATCCAGCAGCTCATAGTAAAATATAAGTGCCCATTTATAAATCTGCAACAGTTAGACCTCCAGAACCCCAGTATTCTTGCAAAATGATGCTTATTTCTATTCTAAATAGATCCACAACATCTGTTTGGGCTTGACATACCCTCGTCAAATAATTATGAATTTGTGTATTATGGATTACATCATGAATTCCTGTAATAAAGTGAGGAATGACCAGATGCTGAAACCGTATGACACCACATGGTGGAGTAAGACCTAAAATTTGGCATTAGGATAGTACAAACAGTTATAATATAATGTCTTCATAATTTATAATGCAATGACATTTAGTCCCTTCCTACCTATTTTGAATTTCCATACATTGATTCTACTTATTCTCCCTCCTGATTGCCCCCATGCCAACCCCCAAACTTAAGCAAAGGAGATGTTTTGGGTTTGTGTTTTTTTGTTGGGGCGGGGGGGAGGATGTTTTAAGTGGGTGGGGTGGGTACCATATCATAAGTATTTTCTTGCCCTTCTATCTTCCTTTTCTCCTGCTGTACGAATTCTCTCTCTACACATTTTGTTTTCCTGGCCACACACAAAATCTAATAAAGACCCCAGAATAGAGAGCATTTATGCTTCAAAGCAAGCAGAGACGTCTAAAAATGATCTTTCCAGTCAGTGTTCTGGATAGGAATCCTTACAAGTACATGGCTTCTCTGCAGTTACAAGAAGGACTCTTTTAAGCATAAAACTGTCCAGATTCTAATCTCATTTTTGCATGTCTAATAAAGAGCTTTATTATATTTTGCAACTGCAAACAGCTAGATGAGGCAGCTGGTGCATAATGGTATACATGCCCTTTTTGTATTGAACTGGCACTTTGCATTGGAATACAAATGTCTTGGCATTACAGAAATAGCTTTTCATATAGGGCCAGTTATATTTTAAAGTTACAAGATGTAAAGACCAAGTGCCATATAAGGCAGTTGATGTGTAATGGCATCCTGTGCAGAACATGAATACTCCATGTGTCCCAAGAGGCAGCTGGTTAATAATGCACAGATTTAAATGTATTTGGCAATGGTTGCTTCAAGAGGCACTATAAGGACATTAAGCTCAAAGATATTTTATTCATCATTTCCTTAACCTTCATTTGATACAGCCTGATACCATATATTGTTAGGTATAACTTGCTGCCTCATTAGTATTTCACCAGTTTGAGCACACTGAAAGGGAATGGGTGACATTCACCAAGTCCCCACATAACTCACATAAATTCAAGGTCTCTTGTTACTTTTGGATGGGAGCATCTAAGAATCAAAGCAAAATTACAAGCAAAAAAGCAGGTAGGTTATTTTTATACAGCAGATTTGGAGATTTTGAACAAGATAAATATAAATGACCCACCCAAGTGGTTGGGTCCACTTGGTCAAAAAGTCAGAACATGGGTAAATGAGTTGTTGACCAAGATCTGTGAGTGTCTGAGAAATGTTTGTCATGAGAAATGCACAAGCCACGAGTGTGATCCATCGTGGACATTCCAGTGAGTTCCTCTCCACATACTTGGGAATTAAAGATCTCCGGCATAGTTTTGCTGTTTACCTATTTGACACAATTAAGAAAATGACACAAAAGAGCTGATAATCTTATGTGTAAGTACAGCACTCTGTATCGTGGCCACAGGAGAACCGCCAGTTCACTTGGCTGTTTATAGTTGAGAATGAAACAAATTGACTTTTTATTTTAAGGAGGTTGTTTTGAAAATATCTGATGGCTTAATACAGGATTTTAGCCTCAAAGAAACAGATACATGCAATAGTTGCAATGTAACTGGTTATACATGTATTGGAATTTTGCTGGGGAAAGTGGACTAAAAGATATTTAGGCCAGACCCCTGTACTTTTCCTCTATAGACTGCAAGAATACAGCAATAAGGTATGTAAGCTGTCCTGTATCCATACATTATCAAGACCAGGAACTATATGAATTTTGCCTTGAGAGTACTGGTGATTACCTACCAAAAATATCATCTGGTTCTTGAGGTATTTAGGGAAAACGAGACACATAGCTACATTGAGGGAATATATATGTGTATTTTTGGACACTGTTAAGAATACAGTTGCTGTTGCTCTGGGAATGCTGTTGACAGGATGATGCACAAGCCAAACACAAATGTGTCAAAGTTAAGCACTCCTTTTTGAATGGAACCAGTTCTCTGATAATCAGAAACTGGAAGTAGATGAGAGAAGATATTCCTTAAATAAATTAGAGAATATGATTTGATTCCTATGGTAGGATTTGTCAGATGAAATATTATTTGTCTACATCTGAGCTGATCACTAGAGGCTCCCATTGGAGTCTGTGGGACAAAAAGTGCTGCGATATGATCCTCCTGATTTTAGCAACAGCAATTCCCCTCCATAAGTCTGAAGGGATGAATTCACATGTAACTGTCTACACTGCAGACACAGAAAAGCTGAATCCCAACCCTAATGTCCATTACAAAGATAATAAAACTTTCCTCCAGACAGCTCTCATATGGAGCAAGGCAAGGAAGGGAAAGGGCAGGGGTATGATGTTAGTCATCCCACAAGTACTTACAATTAAGGAAGAAAAGCTCACCTCCATAGGGTAATTTATTGCCCAAGTGTTCCAAATCAGCTAAGTCAGAGAGCAACCCAGCTAAGTCTCATTCATTATATCTAAATTGTCTTCCACTTTTCTCAGATAATTTAGCATTTTCTCCATTAAATATGTAAGAGCAGAACCTGCAACTGGACTAGTTTTCCTGCTAGTCCCCAGGATTTCATGAGAGTACATTCATATCAGATAGAAATTCCAGCCTATGCTGATGCCAAGATCTGAATCCAGTGCAAGTGGAGGACTGCCACTTAGGTATCCTCCTCAGCTAGCATGTGCCACTGTTACCTCAGCCACAAGATCATCCACCTACTCAGGTGATACTGTATACATTTCTCCATCTCCAGGGGGACTACTGGAAATAATCATTGCTCCTTTCCCTTCTTCTAAATTAGTTCTTCCTTCCCCTGAAGCATGACTAAGTAGAAAAGATTAAATTTAAATAGCTCAGAAAATTAGCACAGAAGTTTTTACTAAACATGGAGAAAAATGGTATTTTCAGATACAGTTGTTTATTGTTTTCTAATGCAGCAAATTCTGAAAACTAATGAGAAACACTAATTATTCATTTCTATATTGAATTTATTGATACTGTATTGTGCCTCACATTTTTCACTTTTAAATATGCAAGTTAGGTTTACAATGGTAAATGAGTAGGGAATATGATTTGAAGTAGTGTAAATGTGAAAATATGTCTCTCATAAATTATGAGAGGCGGATAGCAATACATTTTAGTACTTTGCCTCCCAAATGATCCTAATGCTGTTGCAGGCAAATACCATTTCATCTACCTCTGAAGGAGAGCTGTCTCTGACAATGGAGGAGTGCAATTGCTGACTGCAATGTTACACAGGCTTTTAAGAAAAGCAATGAGTGTTACACGTAATTGAAAAGCAGAGGAAAATTTATACAAATGTAAATTAATGGAATAGAGGGAGTTTGTGCAGGGAACCAGAGCTTTATAACTTCTGAAAGTGACGACGCGGGGGTTTTAGCAACAAAAAGATCTGTAAGACTTGCATTTAAATCTCATTTGAGATGCATCACCACTAATGGCATTGTACCTTTTGATTATTTAAGGGGATTTTATCTTACTATAGACCCCAAACAGTAGAAATCACTTGACTCTGCTGAGCTTCTGTTAAAACTTCCACTTTAATGACCAGATGTCACTGAGCCTAATTTGTGAGATATGGTAATATTTGAGTCTAAGGTAATGTGAATGATTTTCAGTGATATGTGTATGTAAATAATTATATGCATGAAAATGTCTTGATTGCAATTACAGATCAAGTATTTGCATGTGGCTATGGCTGGCCAAATGCCTAGCTTCTCATGTTTGGTTGCTAATTTGTACTATATGAAGATTCAAATCAGGCACCACTATCTTAAAATTTTAGAATAGCATCTGAATAGATGCTGAATAGATGTTTAACATCCAGAGGGGAGAATATTAAACATTTCTTTTTTTCCTCTGTTCCTGTGCTAATAAAAACTTTGACATTATCTAACATTATTAAAAGCATAATTATTTTGGAAGAAAATTTGGAGCTGGCTCTGCACATTGTGTTTGAAGCTAACTGCCAGGTCTGGATTCAGTACACATGGAGTGGCAGGTCAGCTGTTTGCTCTGCAATGAGTGATTTCTGGATCAAGTAGGAAGGGAGATGGCAATATGAAGATTTCTGGCACTTTTGCTATAACTTGGTATTGAGGCATGAAGTACTCATTTCCAAGTGGCACCTGCAGCTGAAGAGGGGCTTATGCTGACTGCTTGAATGAGAGCTGGAACCAAGAAATAATATAGCCTATGAGCGCTGCAAATTGTCTGTAAGCACCCATTTGCCCATTTATCTCTTAATCTAGTTAAATGATTAAAGTATTTACCCCCAGAAGGGGACGATAGTCTTCTCTTGGAGCAAGGTTAGTGCACTCCCAAAGATTTCAGTGTAACCCTATGATTCTTCATAATACTCAGGACCCTATCTGTGTTGGAGCCACACGGTTCTTTGCCCCAGAAGAGGTCTCCTACCTGAGATAGGATATTTTTACAGAAGCCTGACATTTGACAAGAAGAATGTCTTCTACAAATAATCAAAGCAGCTACAGACTTGGTTGTGGTGCCTTTGGCATAGATCATAACCTTGAGTCTCATCCTTGAGATCAACCGTCCTCCTGCAAGGGTGTTATCAGGATCCTTCGTCACCTCTGGTAGAATAAACTCTGAAGAGGAGTTGAAGGAGGGAGTAACTTTTGGTAATGCCTAGCTTGACATGTCACGTAATTGCTGGTATGAACTAGAGAGTATTGGATGCATGTATCATTTTTTACAAGAATCATAGAATCATTAAGGTTGGAAAAGACCTTCAAGATCATCAAGTCCAACCATCAACCATCCCCAGTAAACCATGTCCTGAAGTGCCTTGTCTATGTGCTCTTTGAATACCTCCAGGGGTGGTGACTCAACCACTTCCCTGGGCAGCCTGTTCCAATGCCTGACAACCCTCTCAGTAAAGAAATTTTTCCTAATATCCAATCTAAACCTCCCCTGCCGCAACTTGAGGCCATTTCCTCTCGTCCTATCTCCCTCCACCTGACAGAAGAGGCCAGCACCCACCTGGCTACAACCCCCTTTCAGGTAGTTGCAGAGAGCGATAAGGTCTCTCCTCAGCCTCCTTTTCTCCAGGCTCAACAACCCCAGTTCCCTCAGCCACTCCTCATAAGACTTGTGCTCTAGACCCTTCACCAGCTTCATTGCTTTTCTCTGGACACGCTCCAGCACCTCAATGTCTGTCTTGTAGTGAGGGGCCCAAAACTGAACACAGTATTTGAGGTGCGGCCTCACCAGTGCCGAGTACAGAGGGATGAGCACTGCCCTGCTCCTGCTGGCCACACTATTTCTGACACAAGCCAGGATGCTGTTGGCCTTCTTGGCCACCTGGGCACACTGCTGGCTCACATCCAGCCGGCTGTCAACCAACACCCTCAGGTCCTTTTCTGCCAGGCAGCTTTCCAGCCACTCTTCCCCAGGCCTGTAGCACTGCATGGGGTTGTTGTGACCCAAGTGCAGGACCCGGCACTTGGCCTTGTTGAACCTCATACAGTTGGCCTCAGCCCATCGATCCAAGAAGGGTATGGTCTCTTCAGGACATAAAGCTTAGTTTCTCTGCTGAGTTCCTTGGCAGAGGGGGCTTAGTTAATACAGTAACCTATGTATCCTGTGCTGGAGGAAAATATTTTTAGCCCCTTTAAATGTGCTAAGGGATAGATGGGCAAATGAGGCATATTATCTGCCCTGACTGCACTGTATATAAAATATTTGTTTTGCTTTACTGATCAACCTTTGCTGTAGTGACTCAGAAGACTTATATTTGCTTTAAGAGTGTTCCAATCACAGTAATTCACTATAATAACTGTGTTACCCTTTTTCATAGGAAAACCTGGCTGTCATAATCTTTTTGATTCCTTGCTTGCTTTTACCATTCTCTGTTAGGTCATTTGCTGCATTTTAGGAGACTGGGAATGAAATATTTTAATTAACAGAACTCCAGTGACTTTAAAACATCTGGCCTTTAAATCTTGCAAATAGAAGTGATAGTAGAAACTGGATTACATAAGCATGCAGTGTAGTTTGAGAGAAAAAACTGCATTGTTTTGACTCAGTAAAAATAGAAAGGTAAGGATACTAGATTCTGGATACCTGTATGTAATAGTAATGTTGACCTATTAGGCACATTCATTGCGGGCCTTACAAATGACTGCTGTATCTGTAGGCCTAGATCTACTTTTAGGTTATATGTTATGTTAGCCCATTAGTGGGGCACATAGGCTCCCTGTACAAGAATTCAGCCTGCAGAGCTGGCATCACCATAAACAGATGCAGAAAATGCAGAAGAAAAGTATTTTTAACACATTTTGGCCTTCTCTGAAACAGAGGGGTTTTTCTTCTAGTCGTGCACTTAACTTGTCTTGACTTTTACAAGTTCATGGAGGTGTCTGAAATTATATCAACAACAAAGACGTTTCAAGCCCTGACAAATCTGTTTCTAGCTATGTTACAAAGCAGAACGTTATGGCTGGAGCTTTACTAGCAGAGACTTGTATGATCATGGCCTTTGTGTTCTACAGAGTTAGAGGGTGCTTGGGCATATAGTTCTTGTACTTGCATGTCTATAATGCTCTTTTGCCACTTAGACTTTTTGCCTTTTTCCTCTTTTTTTTGCCATTTTAGATTTTTTAAGCCTTTTTGTGGAATCTGTCCTTCAGTAAGAGCAACAGCGTGCATACTTGAAGGATGCCAGTACCGTGTGTGACAGATTGTGTCTGGATTGCTTCCTCTGTTAGTCTACTAACAAGGTTTGCTGTTTACCTGATCTTATTTGTTTACCTCCTGAAAACAAGTGAAGAAGTTCTGCTCTTATTAACCAATACAAACAAGTGTTTGAAAACCAACTATAGAACTGGGTAGTTCCCTTGGTTTAGATATTAGAATAGAAAGTCTGCTCTACTGTTGTGCACCAGTAGTAATTCATTAAGGCGTTAAGACTGTGATGTAGGAGTGACAAGTATGAGCCTAAACTATCTGTGCAAAGAAGCCCTGGATTTCAAATTGAGGAAGATTTTTCAGAGTTTGGGTAAGCACTGTTTTTTCCTGTAACAGTCCAATGAGCTTTTCTGGATGTCAAATTTTTTGAGGGACGTATTTTAAATGTAGGATTATGTATAGCATTAAGTACAACATCGTGTAGCCTTAATGATTTTCAGGAAGAATAAGCTACAATTCAAAGACAGAAGGAAGAACAGGAACTGTTAAAAATGCTTTTCTCACAAGAAAAAATATGTGAGGGTCTGTCAGTATCAGCTGTGAGCCAACATACTGATGAAACCTGACATGAAGTATCAAATATTATGATGTACTTGCTAGGAAAATGAGAAAACAGAACGTAACTCTTCCAGAAAAAAATGTTGTGACTGAGACAAAGCTTCTCTGCTCTGACTTACAAGCAATGCATGAAGACCTTGCCAGACTTCTGATGGTGATTTAATTTGAATTTGGATTCAAAGTTAGAGTATGATAACACTTCGGTTGCTGCTATCCTAGTTCCTTGTAAGAAAAATGTATTCTATATTATTCACAATTTCAACTGTGACATTACCATATGATAATAGGTAAAGGTTTATGATGTTATAACTCACTTTACCCTGCAATGCCATCATAGTAGCAGAATTTACAGGGAAAGGCTTTTTTTTTTTTTTTTTAATCTGTGACATTTTAATAAATAATGTCATTAATTTGATGTGGGGATAAAAGAAATAAATTACTTCTTCCTCCTCACTTCTTATCCCTAAGGAACATATCTTTGGAGATTCTTGATGTTGCTCAAAGTTGACAGAAAATCGGGAGCACTCTTCCAAATATGGTCAGCTTTTCCTCACATTCCTGAGTCAGGTTGTCAGGTTCTATTTTCAGTTGCACAACTTCTTTTTTTATTATTATTTTTCCTATTCTAGATATGTGAGAAACATTTCATAGTGCGAATTGAAATAGAAATGGTTAAAAAAATTGTTATTTCTTTGAGAAGATTATACTGGAGTTTTCTCCTGTTATTGAAAAGGAATTTTAAAGTTCCCTGACGTACATGGAGTGATTGCAGTTACTGCAGTGCCTCACTGCAGGAAAGATAGCCCTTCTTCTAGCACTATATCAGCTCTCTGAGTAATTTCTAAATCAGTATCAGAAGCAACTTCGTTATTGAGTGGAAAGCTAATAAGGAAGATAATCTCTCTATATTTAATATGATATTTTTAGCAGTCCACTTACTTAAGAAACTTACTCCTTAGGGTGGAAGCTGCATGAACTCTTTCCTATTCTACATTGTACTAGTTTCAGTACATCATTCTCTTAGACAGCAGAGGGGTTGGAAGGGAGAATAGTCTTGATTTCTCCCTAGATCTTGGACTGTTAGCATATTTTGCATTAAAGAACTATCAGATAAAATATATCATTGGAGAATGGAGAAAGGTGCTGCACACTGGGATATTATCACACCTTTTTTATTTTGAGCATCTTGAACTCCTTTGCACAGCTTCAAAGATGGACAGTTTGGATAGATAGCTACATCATATAAAAAATATCATTTTTGAAGCTCAGGCTTTCAAAAGCGTGGAAACTGGATCAATCTGTTCCTAGCCATGGAACTTTTTTTGAAAGGAAGGGAGCAATCTGTCAAGATGATGTGCACCAAAGAACAATTTAGGAGTCAAAGAGAGAAAGGGCTTCAGGCTCTGATTCCTAGACTCAAGAATTCACTTAATTCAGTTTGCACCCATGTCTGGAATAATGGTGGAATTTCAGAAATAACCTCTTTTGTTGTTTCTTATTGGCCAATTTAATCAGTTTCATTTTGCAATGCCATCCTCTCTCTCCTTCTCCAAGTATTGTGACTGATAAATCCCTGTTATTAAGGCACCTAAGTATGTGGTCAAAAGATTTAACTCTAAGCTGAACTAAGTATTTGAACCATGCTATTTTTTTAAGAAAATATTTGAGGCTGCTCCTATATTCTAAGACACAAACATGCACACACAAGCACCAAAAAAAAAAAAAAAAAGCAACCAATGTATATATAATTTAATTTTTGAACTATGAAAACAAAAGACAATTGAATACTGGAAAGGAAGTGTTTTTCAGTTCTTTGTTTCTCTCTCCAACTAACGTTATACAACAGTCCTCCCTTTGAAAAGATGAAACACTTGATCTCTTTTGAAAGCTCCAAACATCAGGTGTAGCAACTAATAATACTTTATCAATAGAATATTAAAAAAAGACCTTTTGCTCAATTTTTTACTGTTCTCATCTAATTTTTTAATAAATTTATAGCAACCAGAAAGTTTATTATTCAGAGCCCTTACACTGTTTTACGTACTGAAAATCAAGTATGTATTACAATTTTGTAGCAGTTTATCATTTTGAAATTAAACTGTGTGAATAAGACTTGTTTCCCTTTGAACATAATACAAAGGTTACCGAACTAGAATAATTTTCTCCTGAAGTTTAGTTTAATGAAATTATTCTATTTGTCTTTATTCTTATTAATCTAAATATGTCTAGTGTGACTCCACCGGTCTCTCTCAATATATATGCTCTGCTTCATGGTTATCCTTGCAGATTAAATTTCTGCTGAATAAAAGAATCAACTATTCTATCTTGCAGGTCAAATTGTATAGGTTATGGATTAAAACAAATAGACAAACAAAAAGCACTTTCCATACAACAGTCACAGTACACAATCTTTCCCTTTTCCTCATCTTTGCTTGCAATCCACACTTTAGAAAAGAATAATAAAAAAGTAAAAAACTTTGATGAGCCTGTGCTGAGAACTGTGTCCCTGAGGTTACCTAAAATTCAGCAGCACAGACTCATAGCTCTCCTTCCACTGTGCTTTCCGCATCATAAGGTATTTTCTACCTTCTTAAATATATTTTGCTACATATCCTAGTCTCTTAGGTTCCCTTTTCTGAAATGGAATCTGCAATTTGGGGGGTTGAGGAAAACAATTCAGGTGGAAAAAAATAATTTAATTGCCTGTGAATGGAAAGGCTGCAAAATATGTTCTAATTCAATCATTTGGGAGTTGAGGGAAGAGTGGAAAGTTATATTTATTTTTTTAAAAACTTTCATGTGATACTGTAGAACTGTTTGGGATGCAGAGGTTTGGTAGCCTTCTAAAAACCAGAACAGCAATAAACTAACTGAACAACAAGCTGGCTTAGATTATTTCTGATGTGGAAAACTAGGATTTTGAATATTTTCTCAGTGGTATTTGCCCTTTAGTTATGGTATATAAATTAATTGGGCAATCACTGCAAAGAGGTTTGTTTGCTTTGACTAGGCTTTTATCATTATTTACAATCACAGCTTATTCTAAATAAGAAAATAATTGCTCTTTTCAAGCATTAGCAAGCTGCATAGGAGCGTTTTAATGTACTGGTTTCACTGAAGATCTCTAAGCATATTTTTTAGGTAAGAGATGGTTGCAGATCCCCCGAGTTTTTAACATTGATAATTTAACATTGTAGCATCCAAAATTAAACATTCAGCTAAACATGACTGCTGTGATGAGAAACTCCTGATTCAAAAATCATTCCCACTGTAAATGGCAAGGTAGGACAAATAAAGCAATCCTGTAATTGGTGTCCATGGCCCAATAGAGGCTGCATGGAAGAAGGTGGCTAATGCTGGTTTTGGGGTATCAACTTGGTAAGGAAGCAGGTGTAGAGTGCTAGGTAATATTTGGAGGAGTATTTATCTACCTGAGGATGAGTTCTAATGCACAGCTACAATATCAATCTTAATTAAGCCAATATTCTAAAACTGTTTCATCTCTTGTTCCACACGTCTTGACCTCTGCAGATGTATGCTGGTCACAACAATGCTAACCTAGCAATTGTTAAGAACTATGACACTCAAAATCATATGGTCAAAAGGGAATACACTACGTATATGGAGCCAAGAATTTATAGTTAGTCCAGCTGGTTTTTTAACAGTCTAATAGTTCAAATTATCTAGTTAATATAGAAAAGACTCAGTAATAATACAGTTAAAGCTATTCCCCTACACAAAGCCCCCAAACCAAGCACACCCTTTTAATAGCTGTCTTTTTTTTCCCTTTGCTGGTGTTGTGTTCAACCTCCCAGTGCTCTTCTGGTTCTTCAGGCTGACCATTTCACATTCTCTTGAGGGGAAGGGTGGAGGAGTACTGCAGTCATATGTTTGAGTTATGGCCTAACTGTGGTGATGCTGCTCAATGTAGGGTTAAACACGACGCATTGTCCTTTAAGGAGGACCATTAGTCAATAGTTTTACTAGGTAGGCCTGGTTACTTTGTATAAACAATGCAGGCTTTGCTAGCTACTATACCTTTGAAGAAGGAACTAAAGACTGATAAGAAGGAAATGTCCTGCTCCAGAAGGCATGGAAGGCTGGATGATTGCCAAAGAACTAGGGGAAAAGTAAAGGTGGCAGGGGGAGATCACAAGACCTGAAAGACTTATTCCCCCGACTCCTTGAGCATGCACTGTAGAATAAAAGAATACTGTACTTTTAATCCGAAGCGGAAAAAACCTTAGCCCAATAGAAATGGTGGCAGATAAGCGACTACCAATAATGATTTTTGGGAAGGACTTTGGAAACTAAGTGAATGAATCTAAAACTGTATAAATTGCTTGCCTGTTTAACTGCAGGGTGTGCTAGCTTTGTGGAATTACCACTTAGCACCCACCTTTGCACAAATATGAAATAAATAATGTCTCTTGAGTGTGTGATTATTGGTTTGTTGCACATCAGGTGACGAATCTGCGTTTTGGACAACAGTACCACAAGTCCTTGCCAGAAGGCATATGTTGTTCATAGTAGGGCTTTCTTCCTTTCCTCTGCCAACAAAAACATGACCTCAGTATCACCACCTTCTTTTTCCTCAGCTTGGAGGCCTATTTGGGTTTGTTATGACCATCCACCTCTTTTTTCTGAGTGACCAGGGAAGCAGGACTGATGTTTACCAGATGGTATTACACAGCCCTGGCTTGCTCCAGGGAGGCCTGAGTCACTCACCCCAAGTCAGCTGGGGTGGCCAGTGCCACCTGGACCAGGACCAGGCCCCAGAAGCCTCAGAGCAGCAGCTGGGGGCTTCTGCTAGTGATGGCAAAAATCACATTTACGGGGCTACAGAGTGCAAAACTCTTTATAGTCCTTTTTCATGTTTTTTGAAACTGAGGAGCCTTAAGTGTAAGGCCGCATTTTCCAAAGGTGACCTCTAATTTCTTGGGTTTTGGCTGACCAACTTTGCTATGATCAGAGGGTCTGTTTTTTCCCAAGCTGCTGAGCTTTCCCAACACTGAGATCAGTATGACCGGTGAGTACCCAAGCTGAGGTGTGTCTACATGGGCATCAAAGGTCTGGGTAAGTGAACTGTGTCAGGATGTAATTCATGTACTCAAGGTCATACTTTTTGTCAGATGGAAGCATGCAATCTGCTGATGCAGGGTCTGTGGACTCTTACTTAGGTGCTGAATGCATGGATTTGTACTTCTACCTGTTGTAATTCCTGACCTTAGTGAAGGGAATATAATTTAAAAGAAAAAGAGATCATCTAACTGAATAGAAATTCTGTCTTTCAAAAAGGAAAATGCTTCGTTGTTTGGGTAGCTTTCAGAATTAGATTACAGTGTGTTTAGATTTTACACAAGCAAACTCCCTTTGTGACATTTGGTGTCAATGTCAAATTTAACTTTGTAGGAAATATCTGAGGGGAAATAAAGCATTGCTTTGAGAGAGTCTACTACCTGAAACATGCAAGTGAGCACTTAAATTCCATCTGGCAGGTGAAAAAGATGCAGTGTAATCTTCTCAATTTTTTACATTCAGTTTGCTTTTATTAGGAGGTGTTCAGAAGTGGACTGGCAGATTAAGGGGTAGAACCAGCATGTCTATAAGAAAAACAAAACAACCCTTAAAGGGCAGATTTTTTTTGCATTATCTAGTCACTCTCCACATGAGTTGAATCTCTGTTGCTAGCAATTTAATGTTCTCATTCAATTTTGCTCTCCTTTTTCAGTATACTGCTTTCATCTAAGAGGTCCATTATCAAAACTCACTTATCAAATATGGAATCAAAAGAGCAAGATGCAGTTTAGATGGAACTCTAGGTCAGGGCTAACAAACATTTATCAATGAGATGTTGGCATACTGGTGAGATTCTGACTGTCTTCAGCCAAGAAATTTCTGGAAACTGAAAACACTTAACTGCAGAGGGAGCCCCAGCAGGATTCAGTACTTGCTACAGCTGTATTCTGCAACAGCCGTTACATGTCTTGAGTTTCGTTTCTTAAGGTTGCACATAACAGCCAATCAATCTATAGATTTTAATGTCAGTTTTACTATTGAAGACTTTATTTTTTGCTTCTAGAGATTTAGATTGGTTAGTAACATATTCTTGCATAGTTTTAGTGTCTTGTGTGTTTACAACCGCTCGATTGTGACTTCTCAACAAAAAAACTTCAATTCCTAGCATTTTTACTGATTATCCTCCCATCTCCTTGACAATTCATCTAAAAAATATTCCCTTTCAAATATTGTCCCACAACTTCTTCTATTACAGGCCTGGGCTATATAAGCTCCACTCCCTGTCTGTGGGAGCCTGGAAGCCAAATACCCTTTCTGTGCTACATCTGGAAGCTGTTGCCTAGGGGAAGGGGCAGATCTGGGCTTCTCTACCAGTGAGGGGAGGTTAACTGTGGTTAGGTACTGGAGATGGCTCTGTAATCATACAAGCTCTCCTATACCCACAGAAGTCATCTGAAAAAAAATCTATTTGTTCTGAGGGTCTCAAACAAAGGGAAGACTTTGTGACGTGACTCTGGTTTTGAATTTCCTCAAACTTCCTGAGGAAGAGCATTGTGACTGAATGAGCCTTTGAAACCGAACTCCCTCTGGAGCATCCATAGTACCGCTGCAGTGAATCACAGAGTAATTTAGTAGGAAGGGACCTGCGGAGGTCTCTAGTCCAACCTCCTGCACAAAGAGGGGTCAGCTAGATCCAGGTAGGATGAGCTTTGCTGGCAGCTGTGTCCAATTACCTGAGACCTGGAGGTGGGGTAAATTGCTCTCTGTGGTGCTGGAGAGGGCTTATATGGGGAGAAATTGTCACCGATAGATGGCATCACTATTGTGTTTAAGGCTGCTTGCTTATGACTAATGTTTTGAATGCTTCAGTACTTGCAAAAAAATGCCATTTCTTACTTGTATTGATTAATAATCCTCATTGTTACCTTGTAAAAGATCTTTGTAGGTGTTTTCTGCAGAAGTTTTTATGAGATCAGATAAGGCTGATTTAAATGAAACCTGCACTTGTTTTAGTAGTTCTACTAGTGATAGCCAATATACCATTTCCCATAGGAAGTGTTTCCTCACTTTAAATAAAGAGAGTGTTTGAGGTAGAGCTTGGTAATAGACCTTGTATAAGATTGAAGAATGAAAAACAAGGCCTAAGTCTTAGTTCAGTGAATTGCTAATGCTCTCAAAAATTACGTTTAACAGCCTGAGGCTTTGCCAAAATTATTTCATTACTTGACGAAAATTTGTGTAGGAATAATTTTCTTACTCAAGTATTTGAGTGCCAACTCTTTTGAACCTGATTTTAGGCATATTTAAAACTGTTTTAGTACAAAATAATTACTCCATGCAAAATCAGGTATCAATTGGTCGCTTTTCAATTTTTGCAAAAACATTAAAAAGGTTAGCTGTGTACTTAAAGCACCTTAAGGATCTGATGGTGCTGGTATTTTTCCTTCTTACTATACTATAAATTGATTTTTTAATTTTTTTTTAAATAAGAAAATGAAACTTGCTTTTCTGTTTGAAAAGGCAAGATAGGCTTGAAGCTTCTTTTCCTCAGCAGATTATTAAGTACCTTGCTGCTTATTCTTTTTGCAGAAGTGGGATAAAATTGCTAATGTTGATATAATTCATTCAGTAGGGTGTCAAGAGGTAAGTAAGGCGCTTTGTAAAATGTGACAGGCATCACAAATTATATCCTTTCTTTTCTTTGTGCTAGGCCTTTGATAATGTCAGGTAGACTTACTACTTCTAATTCTTTCTCACCTGTTTAACATGAAAGCTTCTTTGCCATTTCCTTGTAATAGAACACAAAAAAGTTGTTTGCTATCCAAGATCAAGAACGGGGAAAAATGCAAATGGAGTTCATGCATCTGGTTACTGTTCGACCACCTTGAACAATGGCAGAAGTGGTTTCAAATTAGAACTCCAGGTATGGTTATCTTTTTCCCCTTAGGAAATTCAAAAGCTGGCTGGGCACTTTGGCTGACACCTGTAAACGCATTTATAGGGTTAGATACCTAAACAGACACCAGCTTCTACCTCTGCCCTGTCACTATTTGGGAGCTTACCTCATGTGGGGGGACGACCCAGAGCGAGCAGCACCGTGCGGGCCGGGGCTCTCGCCCCTCGTTGTGCTGGGTCTGACCCCGCGTTCTGCTGGGTCTCACCCCACGTTGTGCTGGGTCTGACCTCTCGTGCTGGGCCTGAGCTTGGCTCCTGTTTCTTAGAACTCCAGGGATACAGATGGCAGTCAGTGAATAAACAGCAAGCTCTGTGTGTTGCAGGGCTTCCCTGTGCTGGGGAGCTGAAGATGTTGTTTCTCCTTTAGCACCAGAGAAGTGTGGAGGCTTAAAGAAGGAGGCAGTTCAGCAGGGACTTTCACATTAGGTCTCAGCAGATGTCTGAAGACAGCAGGTCATTAGTTCTCAAGTGCAGAATCGAAAGATATGTAAGAAATGGCCACTGTGAATCATGTCTTTGGGTTCTTCTACTCAAAGTGAAAGAGTAGAAATGCTAAGTATGTGACTTGTTCAACTATAATTACTAAGGGGAAATTAAATAAATAAGAGATTTTTTTTATTTTCCTGGATTAATTCTAAAGTTTGTGGAGGTGAACAAAGTCCTTTTTCTAATCTTACTTTTTTAGAGAGGAGAAGAAGTGATAAGAGAAACTAAAGACCAGAGTTACAAGAAATCTTTATTTAGGCTGGTAAGATTAGGTAATTTAAATTACTACTAGTCTGTCTAGTCCTATTCAGAAACTTAACGTTGATCATACTTTCTGACACCTATTAGTACCTTTGTTTTAGTTGTAATATGCTTGCATTTTGCAATAGCAGACATCCAGATATAACTTTTGAAAATTTTCTGAGACTTGAAGAGATTACAGTTTGATTCTATAGGTATTTTGATCTCTAATATCACCTGTCATACTCTTGGATCTTAACGTAAATACTTCAAGTGCTTTGTATCAATTAATCCTAACATACTTTTCAAGATAAAAATCAAATGCATGTAAGTGATTAACTAAAATGGGAAAATAATGACTTGACTTGTTCAAGATCAGAAGCAAATACCAGCTTTCTTCCTTTAGAGATTGGTCCAAATATCAGTGCTGGAGTATGTTCCAGCAGCTCAAACATGCATTTTTGCATCACTACTTTTCTTTCAACCCATTACAAAATTAGAGATAGGCCATTGCAAAATAAGAGACTGTTTATAGACTTGGAATGTTTGCATTTGTTTCTGATTTGGCTCTATTTCTAAATGTAACATGTTTTTATGAGCAATAAGCTATATGTTCTGTGCTAAAATACCTCCCATGTGTGTGAGATACTAAAAAGCTGAAAGTGCCTTACAGAGCCCCATACATGCTGCTGTCAGCATTTTCCTCTTTTAAAGATGTATTCTTTTCCTAAGTCCCTTCCTTGTGGTGTTATCAAATCAGGGGGAAATAGATGTAGTTTATATAACTTGGGAATTCATTTTGATGAATTCCCATCAGCAGTTTTCAAAACCTCTTTTCATTTACTCTTCCAAGTGTTTACAAATCCTCTAAAATTATCATTTGTTTCCCAAGTCACTAGCAATGATCTTTGTGATGTTTCTTTTTCAACTTTTCAACTGCCAATATAGCTGATTTATGTTCTTTTTTGAAATCTTCCCTTTGGTACCAGTGATAGAGCAATTGTATTTTGCTAAGCAGTAACATGCTGAAAATTAATAGACTTTGTTTCCCACTGACATTGTAAGCTATGCAACACTCCAGGCTGCAGATGTTTTTTGTTGGTTTTTGTTTGTTTGTTTTTAAGGAAAAAAAGTATCCATTTCCTTCTGCATGTTCCGTGTCTCATTTTCTTACATGAATGCTATTAATTTGAGTTATAGAATTCATTGGGGCTTTTTTTCTTACTGTGGCACATGGAATTCTTTAAATAGTAATAGTCAGAGTACTGGCAAGGCACATAAAGGGGAAAGGGCTATAAATGAATGAACAGACACATATATTTCCCCCTCTTCTTAAGGATGCAACTATCATAATTAATAGCATAAAATTATTGTTTAGTCAGTGAGTAAAGTTATGATTACTGTATTGTCCTCAGAGACAGTTAATTAAAATATTTTAAATCCATTGATCCATTATGGAACTCTGAATATTGACAAGCTGTGATTAAAACTCGAGCCAAATATAATGTTTACAAGCTACAGATAGAGTCAACCAAGTAACACAATTCACTGATGGAAATTTTTAAAATTCCTTTGGAAATGTGCATCTGATAAAGTTCAGTGTGAAGTTAGCACCAAAAAATCTTTTAAAAATTCCAAACTAATTAAAAGGCTAGAACATTTCCTGGCTTTTCAGTCTTTCACTATTGAGGAAGTAGGTAAGTTGCCTTTTACAGATTTGTTTCAACTGCTTTATGTGTCTATGCATCATATTGGGCAATTTCCACCCCCCCATTTTTCTTCCCCCACTATATCTTTAGATATTAATGTGCTGCATAGCTTTACTTCTAATTTTTATTTCCATAAGGAAGGAAAACTACTTCTCTGATGATTCTCTAAACCTTACAGTGACACAGATGATAAAGAGTTTCCATTCCCTTTGCTTGGTCACTGGGTTACCCTACTCTTTCTTCAGGTTCTGTTGCTGCTTTGTTTTTTTACCTGAATAAATTATTTATTAAAATCAAAGTAGTTTCTGTATGGTAGTTAAACTCCCTAGAAATATTCTTCTGGAAACTGCTTGCTAATGCCAAGAACACTCAAAAGGTTTCAGTCTTTTAGAGCCATTAGTGATACTGCCTTATGTGCTACCTGAATGAGCTATGTTATATATCAGCTTTGAATTATTGCAGATGCTAAAACTTTTCTCAAGATCAGAGGAAAAAAAGGTTGGAGTTCAAACTACTTGCTTTCTATAATTTGTGTTGTGATTATTTTGGTAGCTCAGATAAGAATGGACTGCAATACATTGTTTAGTGTGCAAAAACATTGCTGCCCGCTACCACTGCAGTCAACTTTGTTGGTGTGATGGGTTGACTTTGGCCGTCTGCAAGACCTTACCAGCCACTCTCTCACTCCCCCTCCTCCACAGGACAGCAGGAGAAAATAAGATGGTAAGTCTCATGAGTCAAGATGAAGACGAGGGGATGACTTACCAGTTACCATCATGGGCAAAACTGACTCAGCTTGGGAAAAATTAATTTAATTTATTGCCAATTAAAATAGATTGGGACACTGAGAGACAAAGACAAAATGAACACACCTTCCCTCCACTCCACCCCTTTTCCCATGCTTAGCTTCACCCCTTCACTCCTGACCAGGGTCTCTGCCGGGGCCGCAGGGCCATCTCTGCCGGGGAGGGGGGCCTGGAGCACCTCCTGCCCTCCTCCCGCTCTCCCCTCGGGGCTGGCAGGGCTGTTTCTCACCCCGTTTCCCTCAGCCCTTTTGCCCTTTCTTCCCCAGGCTTTCCCCGAGGCTGAGGGGCTCCGCTGTGCCCGGCGGTGGGGCCGCTGGAGCCGGCGGGAACCGGCGGGAACCGGCTGGGGCCAGTCTGGCCCGGGGCAGCCCCCAGTCTCTCCTCACAGCGGCCCCCGCCCCTGCAGGACCCCTCCACCAACACCTTGCCATGGACATCCAATACAGAAGTACACTGGAAGGTAATTAAAAAGTTTTAGTCACTGTCTGTCATGTATCTTTTGTTACAGATTCATTGTTATGACTCCTGTTTTGTAAAATTTTTACCGTAGCCTTCTAGACTCTTTTTGCAAATTACATTACGCAGACCTCTGAAAATAACACGTCTTTGAAACTCCTAAAATTCTGTACTTATCACCTCTCTAGTACTATGAGTTTTTATTTAGCTTACTCTGTTGTTTTTCAGGTTCTTTTGTAGGGGTATCTATTAAATTGTAATTTGAGATTTGTTGCAGATTAGTTTCAAAATTGGTTTGCAGTGGTGGCTGTTCTTATAGCTTTGTAACAAGGACCAAAGTCATAGCTGACTTTTCAACAAGCTACCCTGAGGTAAAAGGGTATTGCATTTACTGTCAGGTCAGAGAACACTGGTTTAAACTCTCAGCAATACATTTTCTACCTGACCTTGCCACCAAAAAGCAGTCCCTAAACTTGTTGTCAAAAGCTATATCCAGTGACACTGTTGGTTTTTTTCAATGCCCTCAAATATTAAAATGCTGTCTTAAAATACTTGGAGGATACTACTTACAGCTTGAGTCCACTCTTGTTAGAACCTTCAACTGTAAAAAAGAAATACTTCTTAAATAGGTCTTGAGGGTATTGCAAATGCTGAAAATGACACAGGAGCTGTGAATCCGTATTTCAGGATACCCTGTGCCTAACATAGCTACATTCCTACAAATTCACTTGTGGTCTGTTTGCCTCAACGGAGAAAATTTAATTTCCTGTTTCCTTCCACAAGGCTTCTGTAAACATGGTAAGTCCAGGAATTCTTTTTTCGTGAAAAGGTTTGGTAAGAAATAAGCTTTAGAGCACAGTTTCAGAAGGATGCTGACTGTGACAACCTGCAGGAAAATGGCTGCGGGCAGTGCTATCAAGTTATGACAGCACTGAGGTTGCAGGAAAGCTGTAGTACCTCTCAAGAACAGAATCGAAGTATGCCTGACATCACTCCTGGCCTCACCCAGGTCCCACTAGCTGCTGTGGCACAAGCTGCAGGCTTGTGGCGGGTCTCGCTGCTCCCCAGAGGTTCCCCTGGTTCGGGAACCCCCTGTGCACCACGCTGGAGTGCTCCGCTGTGGATCCAGCCGGCACCAGAGCTGCTCGCATCAGCAAGTTGAGTGCAGGGAGGTTGTGCGGGCAGGATATATACAACTTAAATGTATAAAGTAACTATTTACTGGTACACACATGCACATAAAAGATAGTTGAGGCATAATTAGGTGTTGGGTTAAGCATTTATATGTTCACCACCACCAGTAAGCTATGCAAAGAGGCTTTCCTCACATGTGTTGATCAGTAGTGGAAGGGCTGTCTCCAGTGTCCTCACCATTCTTGAGTTGCTGTCTGCCACTAGCTCAATGCTGATAACTTAGCCAGATGTTTCCCAACTAGCCTCCTCATTTATTTATTTTTAAATGATTTCATACCATACTCTGTTGGTACTTTTCCTCTTGAATCTCTTAGCTACTGATGATCCCCATCTCACTCAATTTAACCTCTATGTGGAGTTTCAGCTTTTTTTCTCCAAACATTCCTACAGTTTTTCTCACTATTTGTGAGTTTTAGTGAGATTTGAGCTAGGGTCATGCAGGTTTGCCACATCAGAGCTGGGTCTTGGATCCTTGATACACAAGCAGCTAAACCTCTGTGTGCAGAGCAGGAAGTTTAAAGCAGGGCACTAAAGACAGGGCTACAGCTCCACCCCTTAAAGACTTAGTATATTTTGAACCATGCTGACGTTGACATGGCTATGCTTGGTAATAGGGGCTGGTATCAGGCTGAACCTCTGCCTGCTCCTCTGCCTAGCGGGAGGTAGCCAACAGCAGGGTTAAGGATCTTCTTAGAAGTAGGAATAATAGCTAAACCTAGTCTTGTTCCTGTTACTGTGGTTCATTCAGGATGTGATGCTGCTGTGAATTCAGGCCTTGAGCTGTGATTTGATTCAACTTTTCTTAAAAACAGAGACACATTAAGGAATGCTTGACGATGTCCTGAATGTTTGTTAGTTCAGGACACCAAAATTAATGAAAATCTGTCTCTGGCTTTAGTAGTTACAAATGTAATTTTACCTATCAAATGATATGATGCTCTGTAGTATATATATAATTAAGTACACAAAAATGCTGTTAAATACTGGCTTTTATGTGTGTCACATATATATCACTAAAGAGCAATTGGTGAGGGAGCAATTGTGCTAGGGAGAGATTTGGATCTGTCTACTAGATACGGAGATTGTTGCAGTTCCCTTTCTATATTTGAAGGGGTATAAGAGCTAAAGGTAGTGAAGTAATTAGGGGAAAGGAAGTAAATGGTGGGGGGATTACAGTAGGGAAACCACTGAAATGGCAGACAGTCACTTTGGGATAGATTTTCTCTAGATGTGTGTCTCACATGCTGCTGCTGCTGCAAATGCAAACAATATATGTGTGCCATTGCTTGGAATCAATCTGCAAGCTACCTCTATGAAAATATGGTAAAAAAACTTACCATAAAATGTTCCAGTTGATAATGATAGATTCTGAATGTTTCCTTCTACCTGATAAAAAAAAATCAGACTTCTATTTAAAAAAAAAAAAAAATTCTTTCAAACTGAATAGGGAAATGAGATTCCTTCAAAGGATCTTCTGCATTTCTTAAAAACATGAATGAATTTGCAAGGTGGAGAAAGATTCCTTCAATTTTTTTTGTGTGTAACATTGAAATGCATGACTCTTCAGACAATTGGATGCAATCTAATGTAATCAAGAATACCAGTCTATTGAGATAAAACTGCAATAGATGATTCTGTGTTCATAAAGGATGTCTAGAATTAGTAGATCAGTTCCTATGTTATCAAATATTTAAATTACTAGCATACTTGGCATTGGTATAACTGACAGTAGAAAGTTGGTAAGTATCTACCAGTCATCTCAGCTGATAATTTTTTGGCAAGTTTAACTCAGGAATGAATTTTGGTTTGTGTGCCTTCTCCCAAATCAGTTCTTGCTTAACTGAGGAGAATAATAATTTGGAAGGAAGCCTTTAAAAATTTCAGCAGATGTTTTTTTAGAAACACTAATTTTAAAGGTCTTCTACTTGCCTTCATCATTGCTAGTGGTCGCTCTTTGTTCTGTAATTATAACACTGAAGATGGCAAACCTTTACATTCTCATCTTGAAATAAGAGCAGTTTTTCAAGTCAAAGTAGTTTACAGTGTAAAATTTTTCTCGGTAAATGAATAGTTTTCCTTTACTCAGAATTTGGTTTTTGCTAGTGTGTATGTGATTTTCTCTCACTCTTTCTAAACTGGCTTTTTATCTTAGGCATAGTCTTCAATCTAAACTTCTGGTTGCAGAAGATCAGAGTGAATAATTACAGTGAGAGGCTATTGCAAATGAAATAGCAATATGAATTATTTTCTCTGAAGTTTTACTAATTTTATTCCCTGTTAATATGTTCTTCCACCATTGCTGGAAGCAGTAAACAATGTACTTGTTTATATCTGATATATTGTGTTGCTTCGGGATATATGAAGCTCTCGTGGGATACTTTTACACTTGGATGGCATGTCTTCTGCTCCCCCAAAGCATTCTTTCTCGAGGTCAGTTGTAGTTTATTCATGTTAGCAGACAGAACATTGTTTCAAAAGCAGTTGAACTAATGAAGTCCCATTTCCTATGGGTATGTGCTCTACATCTTCTAGGGGTTCTTCCCTCCCTTCTCTTCACTGAATCCTAGCTGTTCCTCAAGCTTGTAACTTGTGCCACTGGACAAGAGTGGCTCTGCTTTTGTGGATAATTGTGTCCTTATGGCCAATGTCTGTTGCCAAATCATGTGTGATGGCTGCATTCTTCTTGCATTTCCCACTGCAGGCTCTTGCTCTGTCTCTACAAAGCCTGTGGGAGTTTGATTCTCATTTGGGGTCTTTATTGCTCTGTCAAGTCTGATTGAAATAGTCCAATGGGTCAAAAGTTTACTAAGATTATGCTGAGTTGGTGTAACAAACTGAAGCAGGGATAGGCAAGCAATCTTAGGAAACTTTGGAAAATTCTGCAATTTTTTTCATTTATCTGCACTCATTCAATAATGTTGAATAAGCAATGAAATTTCTGACATATCTAACAGTTTAATAGAAGACACTATTTTCCTAAATGTCATCACATTTACTATCAGCCATGTATTAGGTGCCAGTTCAACAGCTCTTATAATTTAGTTTTGACAAATTGATATCTCACTTATTGTTGAAGTATTTTTCTTATCACATTGTGGTTAGTAAAGGCCCTCTTTTGTTACTGTTTCATCACATTTTCTTCCTAAACTATCACTTCATCTTATGTACAATGATTGGCTCTGTTTTAGTACCTTTTAAAATGAGTACTAAACAGAAGCCATAGATCTTACTGGTTCATATAAAAATGAGTATATTGTTCAGTATTGCAGAGCATGATTGAACATGTCTGTGATAATTCCTGATGTGTACAAAGACAATTCAGTGGCTGCCATTTTTGTGATCACTTAAATGAAAAAATCCTTATCTGCACAGATGGCTTTTCCTGTGTCTTTTAGTGATCTGACTAATTTCCTTGTGGAGTATAAATTGCATATGTTGTAGATAAAATAAGCTGGCTTTCATGTCTAATGATTATATTTTAAAGGAATATTAATATAATCTTAGTATCAATCTTAATGTTTTCTTGAGCAATAGCTAGTTTTAAAAGTTCAACATAGTTTTAACCATTTGATCAAATTATGAGTTCAGATCTTAGTTTAGAATTATCTTTCCTTGATATCATTTGGATAACAAAGTCTTGGTGAGTGAAGTGAGCTAAAAAAGTAATAGCCTCTCTCTAAGATTCCACATAATTGCAGAGCTATGTGTATTATAAATGATTTTTTGTGCTGCTTAAACTAAGGAAAAATGGGAGCTAGTAAAGAAGGCAGGACTACTAGTTTGCTTATTCAGATCAAATGTACTGCGTGCTGCAAGAATGTTAAATTGTCAGAAAGCGTCCTTCTGAATTACCGCAGATGCAGATGTCTCCTTCATTCTTCATTCTTGGACTGAATGTTCTCAGCAGTTCTAGCTTCAGCTAGGCTGTGCTTCAGCACAGGCAAATCAATATGATGGGGTGTTTGTGAAGCCTTTGTTTTCATATAAACATGAAATTAACTTATGCAGCTGGATTTTTCTGTGGTGTTTTGAGGGGAGGGTTTGTTTATGTTTTGACTTTAGAAATCCATGCATTGTAATAAAACTGCTTCTCAAATAGCCTTCACCTTGCATGTTATTTCTTTTGCAATTTATGTTTGGGCCCTTTTATTTATGTAAATGCATATTTAGAGCACAAACATGCATTTTGCTCGTTCACTTGTCTTCTGATTGTGATTGTTTGTCACAATTACTACAGACCTAAAAATAATTTTTCTGGGTTTTTGTCCTTCAAATTATCTCTTTCTTGATCTTTTATGGGAGAAATAATTTAAATACCTATAGTAGTTTAGATCTTGTGTGGAAATACGAGATGGTGCTCTAAATGCTTTTACTTCAAACAGTTTTAAATGCCTCCTGGAAAAAGAGGAAACTTGTTCAAGGGGTATGTTTTATTCAGAGTGGATACATCTTTGATCACACTGTGTTCAACAGGTACTGCAATATTTCAGCAGAGAAAGTGTATTTGTATCATTTGTACAAGTAACCAATTTTGTCCAAATTTTCTCGTAGATCTCAAAAAAATAGATTTTTGTCCTGAAGCTTTTTGATTGTATGCTAAATTTCTAAATGCTTTTTATTATTTTCTCTTCACTAGGTCTGCCTGGGCTCTAGTCTTAGCTCTTCTTTTCCTTCCACAACTTAAGAGTGTTCTAGCACTCTCGAACCTTCAATAATTTATGTAAATACAACTAAAATAAAGATTATATAATAAAGAATATCTCAAAGTCTCCTATGCAAAGTTCAAGTGGCAAAACCATTCAACAGAATTCAACAAAAGAGTAATTCTCAAGTTATCTCATAAGTAACAGTATTTAAGGAATAACTCAACAGTTTGTTGGTTTAGTTTGGTTGGTTGGTTGTTTTTAATAGTTCACCAGTTCTTTGGAAGTAAGAGAAAGCAATGGAATAATGGTGCTCAGCCAAGTTTGGAGACCCCATTAAGAATCTAGCAAAACATTTTCAGACTCTGAATGCAATCACGGAAGTATTCCACACTGGCAAATAAGTGTACAACTGGCTATCTGAAGAATGGAAGTTGCTACTGGTAATTCTCAAAGCCCATTTTCTAGTTGCATCTACCTATCATATATGCCAAAAGCTCATTAGCTATAAACCAAACACTTCATTTTGACATGATATCTGATTACCTTGTATTTCAATTTTCGTAATCTATAAAAAGTTGTAAAATTTACAAAGGCAAGCTGATGGGGACTTGAAAACATTTCACAGGACTAAGAGAAACACTACAAAGTAAAAAAAAAGATCTAAGGTGAAATTTGACTATAATTAGGGCATAATAATTGTCTTGTTCATGGAGTTTTTTTGGTAGTGCATAAAATTATCAAGCAAAACACCCGTCAGAAATATGTTGGCAAGAAGGGTTGTATCACCCCAGTGTATATTAAGTATATGAAGAAAATATTAATGGAAATATGATGTTTTTTTGAAATATTGCACTTCCTGTCATGAGAATAATCAAGTTTTAAAGGTCGTGCTAGAAAAAAATGCTGCAACATTATCTTTATGTATGTCTTTGGGTTTGCTACATTTGAAAAAAGTCACCAGATGTCTAGTTATAAATCTGATGAGAAGCCAATTCACTGATTCCAAAGAAGTCTCTAAAATAAACTTAAGACTACATTGTAACACATCAAATGAAAGTATAATCAATCTTTTCCCTTACTTGCAGTACCTTGTTTAGTTGGTCATGTTAGTTTAGCTTATAGATCCCCCCAAAAGTTCAAAACATTATTTCCAGGTATAAAATTTTCTACTTCAGGATTCCTTAGAAAAAATTACTCCCATTATATACAGTGGGATAGAATGATTATCTAAACAGTTTTATAGTATATGACTTGAATTTATTTTGTACTAACATTTTTGTTTACCATTCTTTCTTCTGTATGTCAAGACAGCACAAGCAAATCTACAAGAAAACATTCAGTTAACTTGGCTTTGCCCTTAGTTAGCAAGAGCTTCTGAAACGAAATATTATAAGCATCACTGATTATTCAGAGTAATGTTCCCCTATTAATGATCTAATTTTTTACTACACCTTGCTTTCTTGATTTTGATTTGCTTAGTAATCCCTTGTTTAAATCAAACTATTGATATCTAAATGTCTATGACAGAAAACTAATTTTTCTTTTTTTTTCTTTTTTTTTTAATGTTTGTTACTCATTGTTAGGATGTGGCTTTGGTTTATGGTAATTCTTGTATCAAAAAATAGGAAACTCTAAAGGTAAAAATAAAAATTTTTTGATTCAGAGCTTCTTCATCTTTCTTGAGAATAGTCTGTGGCATGGATGATCCAGGACAGACAGGAAGCACCCTGAAATAACAAGGGATTCCATAAATTCATAGTAAAATTTTATATCTAAGGAACTAACGAAGGAGTCATTCTAGGTTTAGACTTACATTCACAACCATTTTCTAACATCCTTAAGTTCTTATACTTGGAGACAGATTCTCAAGAAGAACAAATCTATATAGTTCCTCTGAGATAAGCAAAACTATACCTATTTGCATTCATCATGTTTTTTATATTACTTGATTAATAGTTTTCCTGTAACTTAGTTTTGTGGTTATTAATATTTAATGACATAGAGATATATTTACTTATCTTGTGATTGACACTCAAAAATTTCAGAGTTGTCAGTGTTTTCCACCACTTTTTTCTGCGTTGCAAATCCTTTCCATAATTGACACAGCACAGGCACTGACTTTTTATAAAGAATCTTTCATGGAAGTGTACTAGACATTGGTCTTGAAACATGTAGTGGTAACTGAAGATGTCATAAGCAAACAAAGCAGAGTTCTTAAAAGGTAGCTGAAAATCCTATGCCTTTCAAATTGTTTGCATTTCATTTTCTTGAATACTTTGATGTCAATTTCACAGTTGTCACAGATACTTCTAAGCTGGCCAATCCTAAATTTATCATCCAAAATGCAAGCAGGAAAAAAAACCCCAGTATTTTGTTGGTTTCAGAAAAATCCCTGCTGACTTTATACATAATGAGGTCACATAAGCCACAGGTGACACCAGTAACAATCTAGGCCAGCCTTCTCCATCTAATGATGGTTGATACCAGTTCTTTTGCAGAAAAAAGCAAGAGTTCATAATGAACAATAATGACCGTAAACTAAGCTTCTTCCAGACCCATTTCAGATGGTGATTGGTTTGTGCCTTTAGAAGAAATTTGAAATAAAAACTAGTATTGTCTGTTGTAATTTTGAATTATTGAATCCTTTTCTCTCAGACTGTGATAGCGACCTCCTTATATATATTCAGTGTTATGTAGCAGAATATACAGCTCATTCTGGTTGCACTTTGTTTTATTGTTCTTTATAAATGTAAAAATGTGCAAGTTAAATTGGGCAGTTTCATTCCTGTGTTTCTTGTTTCTTCTGCCAGTGATGGATATTTAAGTAATGAGTAAGAGACATTGAGACAACCCTAGCCTTTTGATGACTAGTCTTTCTTGCCATTCATCTTAAGTCTTTTTTTTTCTGTGGCTTTTAGAAAGAGGAAAGGGGAAGGGGGGAGCATGAGCTGATCTTATTCTTTTAAAACAACAAATACAATGAATGAGGTGTGATGACTGTGCAATCCTTTTGTGCTTTGCTTTTTGTGTATGAAGTTCCTAAGATTTTTAAGATAGGAAAAGCAAAGGAAACCTGATTTTTTTATTTGTTCCTGCTCACACTGGACTGGAGTGGTCCAGCATAACACTGGAATCTGGATCTGTTTTTTTCTTTTGCCAGATATGAAGTTCACTTGTCCATGTAACTGTTTCATAAGGAGACCTATTAGAGTAAAGCAGCTGCATAATTTTATAAGCTAATTTTCAGCCAGCCTAACAAGGAAAAATCTCAGCCCCAAACCTGTCAGTTTGAGAAGAACAGTGATTGAAAAGAGGAGTTTTAGCTACACTGTAAGGATTGTAATTTGTTGATATAGAAGTTCTATCAGACCTTATGCCAGTGTAGATGGCTTCTTTTGACAGATGGATTTTTTTCTGCTCATACCACTGCATTGCCTTTCCATGTGATGTGTACTAAGAAGTCAAAAGTCTGTCTAGACCTGTTTGAGACCTGTTTATTAATAGTGAGAAGCCATGTGGAAAGGAAAGAGGGAGGGGTTTTCTTAGTACCTCCTGGCATCGTGCCTGCAGTACTTTGTAGTTCATATGCACTAGGACCATTAGCACAATGGAGGAAAAATAAGCAAGCATTTTCAGTTATATTTGTTGTTAATACTCACAACAATAAAAGTACAGCATGTTTATAGACACTGCATGTTAAAAGATGCACTATATGACCTATTGTAATCTATTTTACATGGGATATTTCTCAGATAGGCTGGAGTAAATTTCTTGATTTTTATGAAGTTGCTTTGGATTTGTACCAGAAATACATATGCGTTTCTTTTTTTCACACTGTATATGTCAACCTGTCATTCTCCAAAGCTGCATTCCTGGTATAATTTACTGTGTACCATATTGCTGATGAAAGGTTTATTGCCTGATGAAACTAATTGCTACACATTATGCAATGCTATATAGCTCTTTGAGAAATTTAGCAGTTTTACATGACTATAAAATTAGTCTTTTACTATATAATTAAAATAATTGTGTCTTTGTCCCGATTACTTTATGGTTTGATTGACATGCATACATGCATGCATAAAATAGTTAATACATATAAAATGAAATTTGCTCTGCCAGCCTTGGTCATTCAGAAATGATGTGCTGCAAGTGCAAAATCACATACAGTGTAGTGATTTAGAAAAAGACAATGAAACAGGAGACAGGATTTATAGAGCTCATCCTGTGCCATCTATTCTTACAGATATGGGAGGGAATTTATAATCCACTCTGCTTTTTCCCGTGTGTGTAAACACAAATAACAGAACAATGATTTGTTTGTGACTGTTTGAAGATGGAAATTATGCCTTGGGGGGAAGTTTATCAACACCATGCAAGGCCTTTGCTGTAGGGAGATGTGTTACTGGAAAAATATATGTATAAATACACATATGTACACATGTATAAAAATACATGCATGTATGTTTATATATGAATGGATCTTACTTTCTCAGCTTGCCGGGGCTCTGACCAACTGTTTTACTGCAGAAGAGTTAACAAAGAGCAACTGAATTTCAATCCAAACACGGTGGCCTTCTTTTCTGGGTAGTGCAGCTGCCTCTGAAGCAGAATCTACATTAATGACAGCTTTGCCCTTCCATTTGGCAAGATCAAGACTCTTCTTCTGGCATAGGAATACAAAAACCAGCAGGTAGGAGATGCTGATGGTAACCCTCTATATTTGTCAGATTTTCATTAAAGGGATAAATGTTCTGTAAAAGACCAGTTGCAGCAATAACAGCTGCTTTCAATCACTGCTTCCTTTTCTCTTCTTCCAATTCCTGTCATCATCTTCTGGTTACTTAAATAGGTTCATTCTTCAGACTGTTCTGTTTTAAGAGGCTTTTGGCATTGTTTGTTTTTCTTGGGTTTCTTATTGTTTTTCTTCCCCTCTGTCACACCTTCCAGTTTCCTGTTGGGGGAGTTAATCTCTTGTGCTGTAATTATCAGTGTTATTTATCTCTTCTGGAATTGATGTGTACTCTGGAAAGCTGCTTAGATATTGTTTGTTAAAACCTTCACCTTGAAGGGTGCTAAAGTAAATGCAGTACAGTGAGGAATTCCAGATTCCTTTATCTTGGAGCTATTTTAATTCATGCTAGTGTAACTTCTTTTTCTTTTTTTAATAACTTTTGATGCTTATAATCTTTAGGTGCAACTTCCATACAAATGCATAATTAGTTTTAATTGGACAAAAACCCAAAGCACCACAAATTTGTTTTAACTTCTTAAAAGGCATTCTGTTACTAAACTGCTGAAATGGATTGTCTCCATAACAGGGGTGGTTTCAAACTGTAGCTTTTTTTTCTCAGACATTTTAGTCCAAGCATTCAAAATCTGATACTTGGCATTAATTTGAAATAATTTTGCGTGGAAGTGTCTTCTGAATGCATATCAAAGCATCAGTAGTATGTCAGTGCAAACCATTTGATTTTAAGGGGAGGGGAAGGAATGCTGTTTGTTTGTTGGTTTTGGTTTTTTTTATTTTACCACAGTTGAAATGGACCAAAGAGCAAAAGACCCAGTAGTGTGGGCTCAGAGCAGTACAAGAGAGGAGAGCCAATATGGCTGTCTCTCATGTAATGCTGATGATAGCAAAAATAACCTTAGTCAGATAACTGAATGCTGTTGAGCTTTTTGGAGCAAATGGAATGCTTTAAAAGCCAAAATAGATGACTGAGACTTAGAAATAGTTATTAAAAGTGAGACAAAGAGAAAATACATTGCACCAGTTTAAAATTTTAATTCCAAATCTAAATTGAAAATGCTCTTGAAGAAGTTCAGAAAACAAAAGCAAAACCTTCGAATCTTTCCTTATGTTCTGCTTTGTCATCAGTCTTTTCTTCCCCCTTGTAGTTAAGTTAACTTATCTAGTTTTAAACTTCGCCAGTAATTATTAGGCAAGAAGAAAACAAACTGATAACTCAGTAGATTTGAAGCAATTTTTGTTTGTTCTGTCTATTCTAGGTTATGGGGTTTTTTTCCCGATATCTGCACTAGAATTGTGATGTTTCTCCTATGCTTGCATGTGTTGCTCCTCCAAAGAAATTTTAAAAATGGGAATAGTTGCTGCAATAACTCAGAAAGAAGCAACAGAGGGGTTTCTTCTGAAGTGTATTGTGTACACCTGGTAAGATACTGTATCTGACTATTCAAAAGTCCAGAAGGAAAGTAATCTAGGACTCACGTTTTCACTCATTGTCTGAAAGTTACATATGCTCTTTTATTTACACAGCCTATCATTCCTAGTTGGCTTTATTTAGATATGGAAAAAAAAGCAGAAATTTTTTGAGGACTGAGCTATTTGATAGTAAATGGAAAGCACGTGTATGTTAATGCTTTCACAATTAAAAGAAAGCATAAAATACCATAGCATTTTTGAACAAAATGAATAGCATTTAGACAATTTGGATCCCAGAGTTTCTAATCAGCTTTTCTTTGAAACAGCTGTGGTATGAATACTTGGTTGACTACCAGAGTGATAATGCCAATTTTAGAAGTATTAAAAAATTCTTCTGGGTTTCTCATTTAGCAATTGCACTGTTAAAAGTGGGTCTAGAAATGCTATAAATTAAAGACTGGCAAGTTTTCCAATCTGGAAATTGATCTGTTATAGGAAGGAATAATTTTGTTCAGAATCTGAATGCTTTAAAAAGAGGTCATCAAAATGTGGAGGCAGTTTCAAACTAGGACATGTACTGGGTGGTTTTTGTGTCCTCCTTATTTTGGTTGATAAACAGTTGAGGCATCTGTTGACATCAGCTAGATGTGGAGTGGCTTGTTATCACTTAAATTGGTGCAACTGTGAGAGAGAGGCTGTCATCAGAGTATATGCTCATCTTGATATTTAGGCCACTGAACTTAAAAGAGAAAAAGGGTCATTAATTTTCTAGTTCTTGGCAGTGTGTAAGTTTGAGCCTCCCCTTTCCTGTCAGAATGAAGAAGTGCTCAGCTTTTTTTTTTCTTCTCATAGGGAAAATTCTATTTCTTTTCCTTCCAGCTTCCCTGATTAGTGCAAAAGTAAAAATAAGCTTCAGCTCTATCTTTCAACTCAGAGTAGACAAAGGTACTCTAGCAAGACACAAATGTGTCATAAAGAAGCAAGGTGCTCAAGAAAGAAAGCATGGAAAATGAAAGTGTCCCATTTGCATATGATATGTAGGTCATGGCAAATCTGCCACAGCTCTTCTCATTGGCTTTTATTGCATAACATCGCACAGATCTTAAAGTAGGAAAAGGAAGAATTATCCTAGCCTTTTCACAGTCAAATGTAAGCACTCAGTCTGGTTCACTTCTCATCCAGGCAAGGAAGATCAGCTTATTTTGACACCTGCTGGCAGCTTAGATGACACCTCAAAAATTAGATTTACAACTTGATTAGCTATATGTGCATGTGCGAACTTGGAAGTGGTTGGGGGGCGGGGGGGCGGGATTATTGTTATTCTTCTACTACATTAAGTTGATTGGATTTTGGACTGGGTTGGGTTGTATTTGTATGGAGCCAAGTAGTATACATTTGCTTAAGCATGTATCAATACAAATGCATGTAACAAGATAGCTTCAAATCTATTTCTTTGCACTGTATGTAAAATACAAAGCAAAGTGTGTTAGATTGTTAGGCTCTGTTGACATCTAGTGGCTACTGGAGCAATGGCAAGCTGCTTAATCTTTCCACATTGTATAAAGGAAGTTTGTGGGGAGAACAAGTCAAATTATAGTCCTTTGTAATATTTTTATTTTTTTCTGATCAGTAAGAAATGTGAAAATAGTTATGCTATTTTAACACTCTCGGTGATTGGTTGAGATCTTCCAGTATAGAGTTTGAATAGTGCTATTCTTGAGACTTGTTACCCTTGGAGAACTGAAGGAAAACTGATTCTTTATTCACAGAGGCCTCTCTCACACTGAATGCCCGGTATTATTTCATCCTTCCATGTGTTTAGTGTGACTCTTTAATCCTTCAGTGATGTGATATTTACTTCAGAGTAAACAGCATCAAAGCTCAGTCTCAATTTTATACCATTTCATTCTAATGAAGCAAGGCAAATGATTATCCAGAATTTTTTATTAGATTACCTGCAAGGCCCTTGGTAGGTGGCTGAAAGTAGGTTCAGAGAAACTACAGTTTATTAGAAGGCAGTCAGAGGAGTTGGCGTTGTTCCTGTTTGTACCTCTGAAAATACACCTATGTTTTTTAACATTAAGCATGTTATAATTTTTCTCAAAAATAACTGCAGTTGAAAATCTTTACTTTTTTTTTGTTTGTTTGCTTGTTTTTTCATTTGCAGTTACAGAGGGAACAGTTGCCTTCCTATCTTTTCTATGTACGACACACTGTAAAATTAGAAACTTTCTTGGATGGAAAAGCTTTTAATGATTTATAACCTTTAACAGGTTTTGTAGAGCTGTGATCTTCAAAACTACCCCTGAATTATCATCTCAATATTCAGATTTACTGCAGGTTTAAAAGACATTCATGTGAAGAACACCTTTAAAAACTCAGTTTTCTGTATCATGTGGACTTTCTGTTCGCTGTTTCATGCTTTCACTATAAATTAACTTCATAAGAATAAAGGTTATGCTTCTGTACTCTTCAATGTGATTATAATAGCCATGGTAGAAAAGAAGAAAATCATAAGCTGTTTCTAGTTATCTAGCTATCTGTGAAAGTCTAGACCAAAAAAGCAGTCTGGTTTAGGTCTTTCTGTCCTTTTGCCTCCATCAAAATTAAAACTAATTTTATAATAAATTTCTTCTTTTAGTTAAGGCTAGGCAGAAAATAACAGTATCTGTGGAAAATTGCATATAGTAATCATGTTTCCGTTTCAATTATGTTTACTCATATTTCAGTAAACAGTTTGAGTAATCTGGCAGTTTATATATTTATAGACTCATAGAACCATAGAATCGTTTGGGTTGGAAGTGAAAGATCATCTAGTTCCACCCCCCCTGCCATGGGCAGGGACACCTTCCACTAGACCAGGTTGCTCAAAGCCCCATCCAACCTGGCCTGCAACACTTCCAGGGATGGGGCATCCACAGCCTCTCTGGGCAACCTGTTCCAGTGCCTCACCACCCTCACAGTGAACAACTTCTTCCTTACATCTAATCTAAATCTATCCTCTTTTAGTTTAAAGCCATTACCCCTTGTCCTATCACTACATGCCCTTGTAAAAAGTCCCTCTCTGGCTTTCTTGTAGGCCCCCTTTAAGTGCTGCAAGGCTGCAATAAGGTCTCCCTGGAGCCTTCTCTTCTCCAGGCTGAACAACCCCAACTCTCTCAGCCTGTCTTCACAGGAGAGCTGCTCCTATGTAATAAAACTTGGTGGTGAAGAGTTACCCTGTTTACATAAATAGAAGCTCTGATACACTAACTTCTGTTTATGTATCTATCTCAACCCTTTTTCATTGTGTAACTTGCAGTTATCTTATCTCCCTACAATTTAGCTGGTTTTTGGGGTTTTTTATAATTCCTGATTGTACAGTCAAGCAGATTACTAAGACTTGTTTAATACTGGAAAGGGAGTGGTAATACCACTGTATAGAATATTTTGGGCCAGAAGAGGTACTATACAGTTTAATAGGAAATCATGCTTAAGTAAGTAATTGCTAAAAGTTTCACGTTTTTGGTACAGTACATCAAGCTGTGGTTTCTAGAGGGCAGTTTTAGGGAGGCAATGTATCTGTTAGGAGTTGAATGACAAAACCACGGTGCTAATAATGGAGTTGTCAGTCTCAGAAATGTTACTGTTTATTTAACAAGCAATTTGAGGAATATTTGTTGTCATTTTATATACTGGAAATAACGGTGGTGATGGGTTGGTTTTAAAGGACAAGCCAAGTTAGTGCAATAAAGTGCTCAAAGTCCTATGCAAGCTACTATTTAAAAGGTACCAGTGTGTAGAACCTTTGAACTCAGATTTTAAAACACACTGGAAACTCCACAGTTTTTCTGTGCTTGGTTTGTCTGCACCACCATCTGTTTTCTAGTTTTTCTTATAGCACAACAACTTAAATATGGAGTACAGAGTACTGTATAAATATTCATATTGAGGATACCAGCCTTTATTACATGTAAAAAGCCAATTTCCTGTTTTTATTATGGCTTGTAGACAAGAGCGCATGTTCCCACTCATCCAGAATGGGAACACCTCTCACATCTGTCATAGGCTTGAAGAAAGACGAGAAAGATATCCTGGTCTCTGGATTAGTATAAGCAATTTGTAAATAACGGGCAAATCAAGAAATCAAAAAACCATGTATTTCAATAAATGGTACATTAGTAGGTACCAGTGAATCATTTCATGAAAGAACTAAACTAGTTAAGTTTAGAGCTTTAGTTCTTTGGAACTAGTAAGATTTAATATATTAAATGTTAGACTACAGTCTAAAATAAATTCCTTCTTAACTAAATAGTAATTAACACCCCTCCTATCTTTCTAGACAATTTAGTAAACTAAATGAATATTCATCTACCTGATTTTTTTTTTTTTTTCATTCTTCCAGGGCACTTTTTGGTCAGGGTTTTCTGAATCTGTAGATGTTTTTTTGCAGCCCATCATCTCCAAATTGGAAGGCAAATTCTCAAGTCTATTTACATTGTTTTCTGTTGCCAAACAAAAATGTGTTCTTCACTTGTTTTCTATTTCAGTTCTTCTTATGCCTTGGATATGCATAGGATATGCACCCTTATGCAACTAGGATCCTTCCCACAATAAAGTGACAGTGACCAAGAGTGTTATCTTTATTTGTATTATAGTATTGCTTTCTTCCAGTGCAGCAATGGACAGAGTCCCCTCATCCCATCAGGTAACCAATCTTCCAGCAGTTACCTGTATCCTCTGGGGACCCCTATCAAGCATCCTTGGTAGGAGAGTGGGCTGTGTGTTCTGAACCACAGCATTTCAAAGTTCCTCAACCTCAGCATATACTTGTTTTTCTATTTCTGTGGATGGGCTTGCTTGCTCTATGACCCTCCAGTTTTAAGATGAGTTATATATAGATCACAAGTGGCTTTCCACTTGTTACCTGCAATCATACTGTTAGAGCTTGCAGAAAATGCTGAAGTACTGCCCTGGAAAGTCAGATCTGGCCTCTGTTAGATCGTCTTCCTCGTAACAATTCTCAGCACTTTCCATTCCTCACCAGTTTAATTGTATGTAGATTACTGATTTCATTTGGACCTTTAAGGTGTTTTGTTGGACTTAATACATTTACAATTAGTTTACAGCACATCCTTACTGTGAGGTCACACTTCTTAGTTACTGAGGTTGGATGGTAAAATCTGACCTGTTAGTTTCCTGACTTGTCAGGCAAACAGCGTTTGCTTTATTTTATCTCTTCAGACTTCTGATGTATTTAGCATATAAATTATTCTATCTTGACAAATATTCTAATGCTGTTTGAAGTTGCTATAAGTTGAATGAAATTTTAGTGTAAACTTAGCTCGTTATCTTATTTTTTTAGCTAATAGCAGTTATCTATTTCATTCACCTGTGACTATTCTAAAGCTTCATAAACAAAATAATATGAGCTAAAATAATATGAGCTAAAATCATGTTTATCTAGTATCGCTCTGGATACCAGTATTTTGAAGATACTGGAGCAACAAAGCAGATGGCAGCTTACATCAATATTTCACACCTCTGATAAGAGATAAAGTAGGAGGATTCATAATAAAGTCTCTGAAACTTCACATGGGGCCTTAGTGTATGTGTTTCCAAAGAAAAATACTGCATCCAGTTTCCAGAGACTTAGTAAAGGGAGGGTGTCTTTGCAGTATTGATAAATTAAGAAAGCAGTATAAATAATGGGGGGCACGTATAAAGAAAATGTGCAGTGGAGGACCTGAGTCTGCAATGACAGTAAGGCATTTCATTAAATGAACTATTCTGCTATAACCCAGATAAAATTCTGACAGTATTTGAATAAACATTTGAAGGCTAACTCCTGTGGAGAATGCAGTGCACAAAGCAGTATATTGAACTGTCGACAGACAGGTACTGTGAAGACATAGGGGTAGTTCTAACTATACCTGGAACTTGTAGTAAACTGAAGACAAGTTAATCAACAAGCCAAGTACCGTGAAAAAAATGCATGTAGGTTCTGAAGGCTAAGCGTAACAGCATTCTTTGTGGGAACTAATGGAACTTTCAGTGCAACAAAGTACACCATCATTGTATTTATTGGATGTTAAATGTAATAATGAAATTATAGAAGCAATACATTTTTTTCCTATATATCTTGTTCCTGGAACGACTCCACAGCAGTGCTAAGGAAGAGAGTGATGAGTAGGCTGAGACAAGTAAAACTATAAGGCAAAATGAGATAAAGCTACCTTGAAAAAAATGTTTTCCAGTGTTGTTTGTGGCAGTGACATTTCATTTAAAATACCTGGGGGGCATGGTGGTATGGTGTGAAGTTTTAATTTTAGAATGCTTCTAGTAGAGGAGTTTATCAATGTTTCAGGGATTAGGATAGAACTTTTTTTTTTTAACATTAGATTATTTCAAGGTGTAATTCCCCTTTATTTTGAGTAACAATGAGAAAACCGTACAGAGTTATAGCACTATTTTACTTCATCATCTTAATTTTTATGGCTGGAAAGACTTGTTTTTATATTCTTCATACTCTACCCTGCAGATAGTGATAATTCATTGCAATGTTTCTGAGCTAAGGGCAAACTTCTGCTTCTGTCAGACTTCAGGCAGTTTTATGTTAGGTACCCTAGCTAGTTTTTCTTTCTGCCATCACCAATCATCTTTGTGCTCATCATCTAGTAACTACTGTGTACTTGTCTTACAAAGACTGCCAACTGAGACATCAGATTGAGCTCTGTATCTGTAAAAGAAAAATTCGGCACCCCTGGGATCAGTAAAAGCACTTGGAAAAGTGGTAGGCTAGTCAACATCAGACAAACTAGACTTATCCTTGTGGTATACTGTGCTATACTTAAGGATACTTTTTTTCATGATATAGGATAAGGTCACTGCACTTCCCAATGACATCTCTGACCAGATGATTGATGGCAGATGAGGGAGAAGCATAAGAACTGCTGCATATAGGAACAAGGTACATCAGTACTTCTTAGTCTTTGCTATCACAAGAAGAATGTATACAGATTTAGCAAATAGAAGTACAGATATCTGGCATAAAGTGGCATCCTAAATATCTCAGCATTACAATGTTTTTTTGGATCCAGCTAGGGTTCCCATAAACACTGACCAACTAACTTAAATAATATGGCAATATCTGTCATAACATTACCACAGAAAACAGATCTTATATTTCTCTCAAAAAAAGCACTTTGGCATTTCTGTACCCGGGTACCTTGGTCATGTTTAACAACAGAATTAAAATCCAGAAGACTTTTTGACCTTAACTTTTAGGGCTAGCTTGATCTTCTCTGGATGAAATCCTGACCTTTGGACTCTGTTTAGCACTTGGTGACATGTTATCTGTCCCCTATCTAACTTTAATACCTTGGACAGAAGACACTTATTTAAACCTCCTATCTGAGAACAGGGTAGTGCTCAAGAAGATAAAGTCAAAGAGCCAGTTAATAACTAAAAAACCCCTCTACAAGTAGACCATTGAGCCACTGCAGCAGGATCTGTGCTACTGCTCTAGTAATGTAAAGACCATATGTGGCTTTAGACCCTGAATAATTGTAGAGAAAGAGGGGCTGCAATTGAAAATCTATGCTTAGACTCAAGTACTCAGTAGTACAACTGGCATGTCCTGTTCCTTACAGGACAGACCTCCTCTTGCTCTCTCAATAGACATATTTCAATAGAGTATGTTTTTTTTTCCCTATATGACACATTCTAAAGCTGCGATGGGGTTTGCCTGTCAGGAGAGCTAGAGCATACACTGCATGTTTAATGTTAAGAGAATGAATATATTGTATTGCTTCTAATGTTTGCTGTATTACAGGATAGTATTACACATCTACTTTGCTTTTCAGACCCTTTGTAACTATATCTGACACACTAGAAAAATTTCACTTCATTGTATGCATGTCACCTTTCTTCGGAAGCAAGGAGATACAACTCCAAAGCACAAGCAGTTAATTAGTCTGAGAGCTACAAGACAGAAACATGGAGTTTTCCCCAACCTTACACACTTAGTAGCAGTAGCTAGGTCCAATGCCAAAACCAGGAGAACAGTAATTGGTTGTTGCTATTGAAACCTGTTTTTTTTGTTTCCCAGAAAAAGGTACACCTTGTTATTCTCCCTAGGATATCATCTCTGAAGAATTATTGACTCTATATGCATCAAAAGGTGTGATTCTTTGAGGTATGTAATGCAGCATTGAACACACTAACTTTTTGTTTAATCCTTAAAAATAGGTAATCTGGGATTTGTGCAGTTTTTGCAACTGAATACATGTCTATCCATACACATACCAGGGATTACTGTCTTTAGAGTGTTTAAAGACTGACAAGTCAGGTGAGTTTCAAATTTCAGAACAACACTGGATTCACAATAATTAACAATACACATTGCTAATAATTAGTTCTTACCCATTATCCATTATCTTCACTCCATATAGAATATAATTAGTCATTTAAGAGTTTATCTACAATTACCTGTGAGTATGCTACACCAGGGAGTTGATGCCATAAAGCTAGCATTGATGACTGTGATCCTTGATGGTCTTAGCTGTGGAGATCAAAGTAATGAGGCTTGAGAACTCTCAGTGAGGGAACTGCTGTGGGCTACTTCTTTACTCCTGCCTTTCCAGTTTCATTCTTTTATGTTCCTCAGCCTCCTCCCCAGAGGAAAATAGGGAGAATCTATCTGCTTCTGACAGCTTATCTTAATTTTTTGGATCAGGACTCATTCTGGTTTTCTCAGTCATTTTTCTTCTTTGTTCCGCATGATTATTGTGGTTGCACCAGACACCCTTCTGCAGGATTATCTTGGTTTTACCACATATCTTTCCTGCTTGCTTTCATCCTTGGTTCTCATCTTGCAGATTTTACTATGTCCATGCTTTCCTGTACCTTGTTTGGACAACTATACCACAAGTCCCTATTTGTCCTTTTGTGGTTGCCTATTATTTATACTTAGTGGCATTACAGTGTTAACAAAAGCTTATGTACAGTCACCTGTTATGCATATTTCTATGCCTTGATTCAAGGGAAGAAGTGGTGGGTTAGCCTTGGCTGGCTGCCAAGTGCCCATCAAGCCGCTCTCTTAATCACCCCTCCTCAACAGGAGGGTGGAGAAAATACAATGAAAAAGCTCCTGGATCAACATAAGGACAGGGAGACCACTTATGAATTACTGTCATGGGTGAAACAGACTCAACTTGGGGAACTTAATTTAATTTATTGCCAATTAATAACAGAGTAGGATAGCGAGAACTAAAAATAAAACCAAAACCACCTCCTCTCCATCCTCATTCTTCCCAGGTGCAACGTCAGTCCTAACTATTCTACCTCCTCCCTGTCCTCACGCGATGTAGGTGGAGGAGTAGGGGGTTGTGATCAGTTCATAACACTTCGTCTCTACCACTTTTTCCTCCTCACACTGTTCCCCTGCTCCAGCTTGGGGTCCCTGCCACAGGATACAGTACAGATATCTGCTCCGACATGGGCCTTCATGGGCTGCAGAGGGACAACCTGCTTCACCATGGTCTTTTCCGTGGGCTGCAGTGGAATCTCTGCTCCAGTGCCTGGAGCACCTTCTCCCCCTCCTGCACTCACCTTGATGTCTGAAGTTGTTTCTCTCACATTTTTCTCACTCCTCTTTCACAGCTGCTGTACAGAATTTTTTACTCTTTCTTAAATATGTTATCAAAGAGGTGCCACCACCGTCACTGACTGGCTCAGCTTTAGCCAGTGGTGGGTCTATTTTGGAGCTGGCTCTGTTGACATGGGAGCAGCTCCTGGCCTCTTCTCACAGAAGCCACCCCTGCAGACCTCACCCCCACTACAAAAACCTTGCTACATAAATCCAATATAGAAGCAAATGTTAAATATATCTTGCTTAATCTGCTTCTGCTTCAGGAGTACACATTGCTTATCTTAGAAGATACCTACTCAGGATTTGAGACAGAATGTCACTATTAACTAGTTACTGCATATTACATCAGAAACCAGTGAGCTGACAGACCTGATTTATTTCCATTGTCCTGAACTCAGACAGGAAATGTGAAGAGGAGCGGGAGCAGGTATATGTACCGCGGTCCACACTTAGTCTTCATTTTCTTTCTGCTGAGGACCACTAAGCTTGAGTCCTAAGGGAACTGGGGAAGAACAACAGCCAGTCCATATTTCCATACTATATTTGAAAAAACAAACCCAAAACTCAATATACAAACAAAGCCAAAACCAACCAAATAGGATCATAGGGGATAAAGGAATTATGTGATGAAAAGCAGATATGAGACTTCTAAAGTAGTAACCAATATGATGAGAACAACTGCATGTAGGATTTGCCTGTACTTCTGCATAGATCTAAAAATGAAAGTAAACTGCAGCAGCGTTTTCTAGGCTTTTCAGTTTTATCCTACAATATGTTTCTGACGAATATTGCTTGAAGTCTTCAAATTATTTGAAAATCAATTACATTGGAAATCAGTTCTTTAAGAACAGAGAATCACACTAAACGAGGAATTAGGGCAAACAGTTATGTTGCTAAAAGTCTGTGTTTATATTTTATAATCTGCTGTCCAGCTCTTAGGTGTTATGAGTACATGTCAGTCAGATGTGATTACATGCCTACTTTATCATTCAATACTATCTGAATTAAAGTGATTTCATCACTATCATAATTATGTGTGTGATGCTATTTATTCACCAGTCTTTCATATGGGTGTTCCTGATTTCAACTATACTGAACTCAAGTGACTGCATTTCTTTTCTAGTACCTGGGAAAACAAAAGGGTTTGCATAATCAGGCATCATACCACACTCTCTCCTCTTTGATGGCTAAGTGACTCTACAATCTGTGAAGAATCTATGCCTGTTGGGACTTGTTCTTTTTGATGCAGCTGTTCTTTATTCAACCTTGAATTTGCACGAGATATGCGTCTAGTAGCTATATTTTCATGCCACAGATAGAAGTAAAAAACCCTTATATTTTTATTTTTAATACATTATTTCAACACTTTTTCCCTTCAGATATTTTCAGACTTTGTGTAGCAACAGTTTGATCATACTGTCGTTCATACTTCAATAGTATCTTCTGATTCTTGTTAATGTTTTTAATATTTTAATGGAACTTTTAGGGAAGAAAACCTTTTCTATTTGTTTTCTTTAAAGAAAAGCAAGTAAAGGTGTGAGATGATTTTATAATGAATTGAGAAAATAAATTGTATGTCTAGTTTGCCTGAAATATTCTTAAATTTGCCTATTTCTACGTAGGCTTTGTAGTAAAACAAAAAACCCAAACCAAGGAAAACTTTACAACATGAAAAGAAATATATTTCTAGAAGTTTATTCACTAAGTTCCTTTTTATTTCTAATCACTCTGCATTAGGTGCATTCTGTGAGACCAGGGATATTGGGTCGTCACTGAAAATTTAGAGTGTAGTAGGAATCGCTGTAGTTAACCTAGTTTTCCTGAATAAACTGTGAATTTGAGCTTCATACTCCAAAAGAAATATTTGCATCTTCAAATGGATATAATCCATTTACTGGTAAGTATAGCAAGCTCTTCTCTGAAATCTCACTGTCCCATATGCAAATGTAAAATTTGCTTGCTATTCCTTTGATGTTGATATTGGAATCAAGGAGGTGTGCTAAACTTGAATCAAAATACCATGACTGTGGATAACAGGAAAGTAGCCAAAGCTTTTCTGGAATAGAATAATTAAGGGTAGTGCTCCATACATGAAAGGTTGAAGAAAAATGTTTTAAAAATTCCTTCTACCTCTAGAGGGAGAGGGTTGTTTTTAATTACTGGAATAAAATAAAGCTAACTCTCTGTCATACGGTTTTCTGAGTAGTGATTGTACTGAAGTAGATATCTAAACCTTTGGGGGATAGGGGAAGGTACTCTGCAAAGGTGCAAGTTTTTACCGTTTACATGAAAGCCTGAGTAAAATGTCATATATTATTGTTACTTTATGGACTGTATATATACATATAAATATCTCTCTCTATATATCTCATTACTATACTGGAGTATAATGGTCATCCTTACAAATTCCCCAAAAAAGGTTTTAAAAAAAATCCTCAGAAATTTTCTATTTGGCTTGTTAAAAGAAAGGGTGTTGCAGAAGGATGTAATTAGCTAGACACAGAAGAACTATTTGGGTCCCTCCACAGGCTGCAGCTTCCTTCAGGAAGTAGCCACCTGCTCGGGCACAGGGCCCACCACAGGCCACAGTGCAGACACCGGCTCCACCGGGGTCTCTGCCGGGGCCGCAGGGCCATCTCTGCCGGGGAGGGGGGCCTGGAGCACCTCCTGCCCTCCTCCCGCTCTCCCCTCGGGGCTGGCAGGGCTGTTTCTCACCCCGTTTCCCTCAGCCCTTTTGCCCTTTCTTCCCCAGGCTTTCCCCGAGGCTGAGGGGCTCCGCTGTGCCCGGCGGTGGGGCCGCTGGAGCCGGCGGGAACCGGCGGGAACCGGCTGGGGCCGGTCTGGCCCGGGGCAGCCCCCAGTCTCTCCTCACAGCGGCCGCCGCCCCTGCAGCCCACTCTCGCTATCAAAACCTGGACAGCTGGACCTAATACAAATACTTTTTCAATATAGAAGGCTTTCAAATCCATCTGTAGTTGCAAATTAGATTTATTACAATTTTTAAAAAATAAGTTGGACATAGACATCACGTCCTTTCTTCTTCCCTCTTCTCCCTGTTTTTACACACACACACACACACATCCCAGGGTATTTTTTGCCTGCATTTTTAGGGTATATTTCAGAGTTTTCCAGACATAATTTTGGATGCCTTCATCAGGTAAAATAAATCAGGTAAAATAAATGGTTGCAGCTTACTTGTGTCTTTGTAGCAGGTGAGAGTGCTACTCCCTGTGTGGTGGCTACTCCAGGCCACGTCTGCCTTGCCTTCCCTCACCCATGAGGAATGCTGCTCAGATGGGCTCCTACTTAACCCACATCACAGGCAGGACAGTTTCAGTGCTTCACAGGGTGATGTGTGGCATAGAACGATAAATGTACTGAAACACTCAAATCATGTACTGAAATCAGAAGAAACAGGGAGATGATGAGAGGGGGAATACGGTACAACACAGGGAACACACAAATCTGAGCTTCTCTAGCACTGTTGTTTATTCCATGCCATGTATGAGTAGTTTCGGGTCAAATCAAGTCTGTAGTTAAGGCTTCCTTAGTCAAATATTTTTTTGTTCAGTGTCAGAGCTTGATGAATGAACCGAAATTTTTTTAAAAAATTCTCTAGTCTGTTTTGTCCATTAGTTCAGCATCAAATTCCGCTGGATTAAAAAGAGTCCTTTTACATTCATCTGCCTTTTCATTGGTATGCTTTTGCCGCATTATTCAGTGTGTGCACGCAATACTTCTGGGTTTGATCTGTCATTAGCAATGCTGAGAACTCGTACAATTTTCTGAGCACTGTCATTTTAAGTAAGCATTAACGCTTCATGTTGACTGATGGCAGTAACTGTGACAAAACATTTCTTGATATGCTAGTAGAGAAAGTATAGTACTTTTCAACATGTCTTATGAGTGCTATAAATTAAATGTCGGTGTATTCATAAAGGTTCTTCAGAAACTTGAATTCTGTGGAGAGTTCTTAAGGCATTTATAAACTCACTGTATTCTTCTCTTGGTTAAAAACTGCATCTTTTCAGAGTAAATATTGTATACACTATATTTAAGTCAAAAGTATACTTGTTTTAATAAAAACTTTAAGGTATCTATGGCTGACTGTCTTGGAATCTGTTTTATGTTCTATAGCAACAGCAAAAAATGAGTAGAAAACAAACTGTTTGGTTGTTTGTTTTCCTGTGCCCCTCCCCCCCAAGGTTTTGGGTGAAATATTCTTAGTCAGGGAGAAAAAAAACTTTATTACATCCTAGGACAAGAAAATTTTCTGCATACTTGAGCGGCACTTTTTTGCAAAACTACATCAAACTTAATTAAAATTCTAGCTTTAAAATATTGAAGCATTCAAGCTGAGAATTTGAAACTATACATGTGAGTGCCTCATTGTCAATTCTGAAGCTTGCCCTGCTAAAATATCTAGCTTTAGTTGATTTCTGTTCCTACCAGAAAACATGTAGTTCACTTAAAAAGTGGGTTGAATCTATTTTTTTGTGAAGTTTATAACCAAAATGATAAAATCTACTTTCCACAAATATTTTGTTTTAATCAGTTGACCTTTCTGTGCTCTTCTGTTTGTATTATAGCCATAAGCTACTGTATTCCTGCTAAGAAATATGAAAACTGGTGAGGAAGCTTTTTAAAAAAAATTGTATTAAGGTATTAATGATTTAAATTAATATTTTTAAAGAGCTAAGAGAGATAAGAACACTAATAAACAATGGTCTGGAGCTTTAACCCTCATGAAACAATGTATATGCCAACTGACTACCTTTGACAAATAGACTTTTGGAATAAAAAGGTCTGTTTCTGAAATAAACTACTTGATCTCCAGAACAAAACTGCAGATGGCTTTGGTAGCAAATCAAGACAGCTGAATGCCTCTTCTGTCCTTGTATCACAGTAATTCCTTTCTGTCCCTCTCGATATTATCTGTGAAATAGAGGGAGAAAACTGGTTGCTGCATCAGTAACCATCAGTTGATTTGATATGGTGGAATAAAAGACTTTCTGAGAGTAAGGGATGAGGCAGATAAATTGAGGAGGAAAGCAATATCAGCATCTAGAACAGCAAGCATAAAGTTAACATAGAGATTTGGAAGTAAGAAAATCTGAAGAGCACTACTGATTGCATGATGAAAAATGAAGAGGACAACTGCCTACTTCTGGTTCTTGAACCACTGCAGAATGTTTTCTTGCATTGTATCTGCCTTCTGTTTGCTAGTGCCACTGTTTCATCTGTGAAAAAATATTTAATAATTTGAGGAAAATACCAACTTTCTTAAAAAAAAGACCAACGTGTGTGCATGCAAAACCACTTGCTGACATTTCAGATCAGATTTTTTTAAGTTTTGCTATTTTAGAAATATGTTCTAGGGGAATATGAAGCCTCTAAGAAAATTTATTACCCATTTTTGTGTATTTCCATACTATTTATATCATTCTCTAATTTATCCCCCTTTGTAAAAAGCCTGGCTGCACCTTCTCAGTAACAACTCATAGGTATTGAAAGCTGCTCATGCTTCCCCCAAAGCCAAGCTGAACAAGCGCCAGAGCCTCAGCCTCTCCTCACTCGGCAAGTGCTCCAGCTCAGATCTGCTTGGGGGCCCTTTGCTAATCTCACTTCAGTTTGTCAGTCTTTCCTGAGCTGAGGAGCCAAAAACCGGACAGAGTATCCAGATGTGTTCTCACAGTGGTGAACTGAGGGGGATAATCTTTCCCCTTGATGTCACAATCATGGAATGGTTTGGGTTGGAAGCGACCTTAAAGATCATCTAGTTCCAACCCCCCTGCCATGGGCAGGGACACCTTCCACCAGACCAGGTTGCTCAAAGCCCCATCCAACCTGGCCTGCAACACTTCCAGGGATGGGGCATCCACAACTTCTCTGGGCAACTTGTTCCAGTGCCTCACCACCCTCACAGTAAAGAACTTCTTCCTTATATCTAAGCTAAATCTACCCTTTTTCAGTTTAAAACCATTACCCCTCGTCCTATCACTACACTCCCTGTTAAAGAGTCCCTCCCCATCTTTCCCATAGGCCCCCTTTAAGTACTGGAAGGCTGCTGTAAAGTCTCCCTGGAGTGTTCTCTTCTCCAAGTTAACAGCTCCAACTCTCTCAAGCCTGTCCTCATAGGAGAGGTGCTCCAGGCCTCTGATGATTTTCATGGCCCTCCTCTGGACCTGGTCCAACAAGTCCATGTCTTTTGTATGTTGGGGGCCCTAGAGCTGAACACAGTACTCCAGGTGGGGTCTCACAAGAGTGGAGTAGAGGGGGACAATCACCTCCCTTGACCTGCTGGCTACACTTCTTTTGATGCAGCCCGGGATATGATTGACCTTCTGGGCTGCAAATGCGCATTGCCTGCTCATATTAGTTTTTCATCCACCAGTACCCCCAAGTTCTTCTCTGCAGGGCTGCTCTCAATCCACTCATTGCCCAGCCTGTATCCATGTGTGGGATTGCCCTGATCCAAGTGCAGGACCTTGCATTTGGCCTTGTTGACCTTCATGAGGTTTGCATGGGCTCTCCTCTCTGTCCTGGATGTGCCTGTATAAATACCATCCAGGGCACCGTTGGCCATGTCTGCAGCCAGGGCACACTGCTGGCTCATGCTCCACTTGTGTCTGCCAGGGCCCCCAGGTCCCTTCCCTCAGAGCTGCTCCCAGCCAGGCAGGCACCAGCCTGTGTCCTTGCACCAGTGCTTCCTGCCCAGGGGCAGCACTCCGCGCTTGTTCTTGAACCTCATGAGATTCCTGCTGGTCCATTTCTCTAGCCTGTCTAGGTTCCTCTGCATGGCCCTGAGTGTATTGACGATTCCCGCTAGTTCGGTGTTATTGCAAACTTGCTGGTGTCCTTTTCTGTGGCTTGTTGATAAATACATTAAACAGGTTGTTCTAACACTGCATTTCACTGAAGTCGGTCATAGGTGGTTCCTTCTTCATTGTCAATGGTAGTTATCAATATCACGTAAAAATTCTAGTAATGGAGTGAGAATATTGTGGTCAGACATTTTTGTGGGTGGGTAACCCAAAATTTAGTCTTCCTTTTAAACTTCCTTTTTGTTCTTTTTAGTTCTCTGCAATATAGTTAAGGATTCACAATTTATCTACATTTATTATTTTTGTTAGGATAAGTGCGGCTCTAAAAGATCTATTTATCAATTCTATATCCCTCCTTTGAAGAATTGAATGATTATATATTTTCACATGCACAACTCAGCTTGTGAATATACTTGCATTAGCATTATTGTATCATTGGCCTCTTGTAATAATACTTAGAATTTCCCACTCCCAGGATGACTATGACAGTAAACATTCCTTTAGTTAAAAAATTTAAAAAAAAATCCAGCTGTGACTACTTTTTCTTTTGTGTTATTAGGGATTCTAGTAATGGTAGACAGTAGTTTTGGTATATGACTAAAGAACTTCTCAAGGCCAAGAGCTTATTTATCTGTTTATTTATTTAACACGTGGGGCATGTTCATTTAAACATGCACTTATTCAATACTTTGTGTCTGAAAAGGAAAATGACTTGAGGTTTGTCAATATCTATGTGATAATAGATGTTAGTCAATCTTCTGAAAAGATGTATGAGGTAGGCTTCTCTTCTCTGCCCTTTCACTTTCCTGATGCTATCTAATTTCTCATAGCATTTTCAAATAGTGTCTTAACTGAAAAATTAATTTCCGCTACAGAATCAGTAGCCAGTTTAAATGTAGTTGAAATGTAAGTATTATTTTAATACCTTTTGTTCTGGGAGATGATGGGAGGGTGGTAGTATTTTGGAAAAGGTTCTTAGAATCTAAAAAAGAAAACAATTTCGGTTGCCTATTTACCAAGATTTATTTCTGTTTGTAGAAATCTGGAGTTAAAATTCTTGACAGGATGCAAGTAATTATTTATCTGTAGAAAGATGTTTCAGATGCTTTGCTAATTTTCCTTGAAAACCTGTGCTTAATTAATTAAACTTTGAAACTGCTACTTACCCCTTGATTGCAATTAGCAGAGCTCTTTTACTGCTGTTAAGGCTTACTGCTACTCATTTTCTTCATTCTTTAACCAGATGCAGCACCTTTACTGGAATACCTTTTACTAGGACTTACTCTTCCGGTTATATAATTATGAATACCAAGTTGGTATGTTCATTTTACTTTGTCTTTATGGAGTAATGCTTATAGCTATCAGAAAGATTGTACAACTTGCATATTATTGAGTATCCCTCATATAGTAAAGGTACATGTTTGTTTTCTCCTTTTTAATTCTTGCAACATCTCCATTTTGCTCTTCTTTGGATTTACTGTCTCTTTAGTAACTCATTCATTCAGATTACTGGTTGGAAGATTTGGAGGGAAAAAAAAATTCCTACTTGCATCTCTTTAGTTAGCATATAACACAACTGAAACCACCCAAAAGATGACTGTTGAATCTTCTTTTATAACTATTACATATATGATGTTAGCTGTTACTTCAGCTTTTTTATATCAACATGATCATGGTGGATGCAACTTGATTTGGGGGGCTTGAAAATTTCTTCTGTGGTGGGAAAGGGTCCATGAATACCTGGCTTATTTCAGGAGCATTGATGTCAATTCCGCAGAGAGAAAAAGGAGATTTTCTAGAATATGTTAGAGACTTATATAGAATATAAGAGGCTTTAAATGGGAATCTGGAAATGGAATGGTTGAGATTCTTTACATTTTATCATTGACAAAATATCTGGAATTTTGACTCCAAAATACTTGCCTGACAAAGCTAGTACTTTTAAAATTAACTTGTGTGTTATACCAATTTGCCTGTTGAATTAAGAAAGTATAACTGATTTAAATATAAGTTTCAAATCTGCACCTTCCATGACTTCATACAATTCAAGGTAGGTCATACGGCTGTTTTGAAGGCAGCAGTGTGACAGTGTGATTGATACAGTTAAGAATGCTTCTAGCTGGTCCAAGTTGCAGCCTGCACTTGTTTGATGAAAACATTGCCTTACTCTTGAATGTTACAAAAATAAAAAATGTTTATTTAGGAGCATGTAAATTCTAGCAGTCAGAGGGGATTTTTTTCTGCATTGAAAGCCTATTTTGCAGTGTAGTCATGGGTCATTGATAGCACTGCACAAGGCACATTTGCAAGGGAAGGACTTAAGTGATTGATAAACTAAGGGGATTTTTCAAGAAGTACTTTAAAGAAAAATGCATATTCATGATAGTCTTACTTTATAAGCAGAGTAAATCAGGGTGAGAGCTAGATTTTTAAAGCATGAAGCACTCAGCTTTAACTGGGGAGTCAAAGAAATACCTATATGGTGTTAAAAGGAGGGGGTGGTCTGGGGTTTGTTAAATGGAGGCCCACTGAAATTAACTTTTCTTATGTTGTCTGTATTAAAATTAAAAAGAAAATTGTAGTGTTATACATTTGTCTACACATACATGTTTGCTCTACGGGAAAAATGTTTATAAGAGTAATTCATAAACATCTGCTGCAAATCACCTACATTCTGGTGTATTTCTATTTGTAACCATGTGTTGGGCAGTGAGTGTGCTGGCAGGAAGAAGGAAAGCTATGGTTTCTGCTGGTCTCAGGATACTAGCAGCCTGCCTAAGCCTCAGATAGGGCACAAAAACTAGGAGAAATAGCAAAGTGTCTTTTATCTCTGTGTACCAGGCAAAGGAAGCATTTCTCTTCAGGTATGAAAAAAAAGTCACATTTTACTGATTAATTACTTTCAAACTGGTACTGATAATTTATGGTCCTAAAAAGCCTGCAGCAGCATTTGTGGTCTGTTTATTCCCAGTGTCCCTGAACAGTCCCAATTTGTGGTGAAAAGAGGAATCAGAAAGGTATGTCAAAATTTAAAGTTTTTTGCTTTTATTTTAAATTTTTTTCACTTCTGTGTGTACACACTGTGTAATTGCTTTTCACAGAAATACCTAATAAAAGACATGAAAAGCAAAAGAAGAAATAATGGCAGCACATAAATGAAACACTAAAGATACAGTTGCATAAAACAGATGTGAATTTTTAAATCAGTTCTGATAGAGGAAGCTTCTGAGAGTTACTGAAAAGATGTTTTAAGTCAAAGCTTGAAGGGGAAAAGGAATCTGCCTTGCTGGGGCCACTTTAAAGAAATTTAAAACAAATCTATACCTCGTAAGTAACTTTTTCTACACTTCAAAATTAACTGATACCATCATCAGTGCTGCTCATTATAATCATGAAGAAGATTGCATTCTTCTAACTGAAGTACAGTTGTATCCAAAGTAAGTAACTGTTTGGCACTGTTTAACCCAAATAAAGTTTCTTACTTCTCTTCTAAGTGATACTCAGGAATTTGGATCAATAATTATTTTAACTTTTAAAATGGAACTTTTATCTACAAACCAGGAGAAATCACTGCTGAAAGTATTCCAGCACACATGCTTGACAACACTACTAGTGACAACCTCATATATTTCCAGTGTGGTCCTACTCTACTCTGTCGACCATAGACAGTAACAAAACAATAAAAAAAACAGCAGCATTGAGATTCAGGACTGATAGGGCTCTTCAGAGAAGAAAATGCCGGGAGGATGGTAGACAACAAGTAGAGTGGGAGGTGTGTTTGTTTTGCATTTTGGGTGGTGGTGGTGTTTTTTTTAATGGTAGACTGCTTTCTTTGAATGGTTTTCAGACTTCAAAGGTATCTTACAGGCCAAGCTGAGGTGGTATTGCTGAAGTGGTGGTGGTCTCTTACAGAGAGGAAGGGCTGTTTCAGTAACATTTAGGAAGCCATTTGTGCCTACAGCCTTCTTTAGGAACCTGCCAGGAATTCTTCTACAGAGATACAGGGCATCATGGCATGACTACTCCTGCAACGTCAGGAAAAGTAGGATGAGGAAAAGGATCTGGTGCTTTCTAGAAAAACCTTAGTACGATAAAATGGATAATGCCAGGTGCCTGCAGAAGCGGTGTCCCCTCTCCGTAACTGCAGAAAATTTCTTTTGTTCTGGAATGAGGGCTGGAGTGCCAAGTGAACCAGAGCTTTTAGCATGTTGAGCAAAAATACTTTGCTTTCAAAGTCCATATTTAGTTTTTCCTGGTCAACCCCTGTAGGACCAGTCAAATGTTGCTGAGTCCAAATCAAAGATGAAGTACTATTCAGGAGGAATAATATTTTGTGCAATCTTAGTTTTCATAGTATATAGAACTGCTGTGTGACAGACCAGTTGAATTAATCAAAGGCAGAGTAAGTAGGGGAAGCACTAACAAATATCCTCCTTTTGGATATTTATTACTAAAGGTTACTACTAAACTAACAGTTCTGGATACCACAAGTATGTAGTTTTGGAACAATCATGCTATGTGCATCCTGGTTGCAGGTTCTTCTACTCTGCTCTACTGTAGTGTCCTATTACCCAGAGAGGTTCTTAGAATGAAAGTCTCTCTACTAAAACAGCTGAGATGTGTAGTGAGACACTGATGCTGACCTAAAATTCTATTCCTCCCTCCCCCCCCCATATACTCCAGTTTTTGTTAAGGTTAATATATTCTGCAGTAAACATATCAGCCTTGGCAAGATTCAGTCCCTTCATTTTATTTAAAAATATTAATATCTAGTTATATGGTTTTATTTAAGGTTTGACTGGATTTTTCTACTGATAGATAATTTATGTTAGCACTATATACGAGGGATGTGACCTTACTCACTACCCAAAGAAAACTACAAGATTATGCTGCACATTAGCACTTTAACAAACCTAGTTTAATTGAATTGTGTTTGTTATTTTTTCTTGCAATGACTTTTCCCGAAAGGATGAGGTGACAGAGAATGCTAATGTAGAGTTGTTCTGTGAAACATGATAGTATGCTGTAAATGTTTGACCTTTCCATCATTTAAGCAGTAAGACACTCCAGGGTCTGCTGTTGAAGCATAATATTAACACAGCTCACCTACATTGAGTTTTGTATGCATGCTGATATCATACAGTAATGGGCACCCTGGAGTGTTTTATGGAAGTATAAAATGCCAGATAAATTGTTAGAGGGGGTTTCTTATGTCTGTAATGTTTTTAAATGATTAACACAAAGTTATAGTTAAAAACAAAACAAACAAAATGCTTAACCATGAAGAGCTCCTAAACAAATCCAAAGATTTTCTAATTATTAATAATTATATCTATTTGTTGGTATTCAACGGCCAACTTAGCCTAGGGCATGTTGCCATAAGCTCTAGTATAAATACATAGTAGTAGAGAACCCCCGTCTGGAGAGAGACTAATTGAAGTAGATAAGCTAGCTAGTTTAGTATTTATGTGTAATTACTAAATAGGATTAAACATATATGCAATCACTTTACTTCCAGGTTTCTGTATTCTCAAACTACTCAGTAGCTCAGTTCCATTTGACGTCTTACTTTCCAGGGCTTCGACACAAATGTGTATTTTTACCTTTTCCTAATGTTTTACTGTGTCCCTTGCCACCATTAGTTGATAACCTCTTTTTTTTCATTTTTCCTCTTTCGCATGCTCTTTTCATGTATGAATTTCCCTTGCCTCTTTGTATTCAATAAGTGTCTTAATAGAATTTAGAAAAAAGAAGAATATATAAAAAAGTTCACCTAATAATTTAATTGGAAATCCTGTTATATAGGCCTGAATTTGCCTTATACTTTTATGTTGCAGCTGTTATTTTGTTTGTAGACCTGGCTTCTTGGGGAGTACAACTTACCAAATTACACAGATAGTTTGGATCTTGTAAATATAGGTAGAAATATTTCCAAAAGAATAGAAAGACAGTAGGAAACCTGTTGTCAAACTATCATATGAGTTTGCATGTGCTCCTGTGTGGTGTCACAGCTTCTCCCTCACCCACATCTCTCATAGGCTATACATAAAAAATAATTATTCTGTGGATCAGCAACTTGGAAGTGGCTATCTCTTTAATCTTTGAATGCTCACTTTTTATGGTTGATTCCCTGAACTATACTACTTGAACTATAATTGTAAATCTTATACCTTTTTTAACCATTTCTTGGGATGTTGATAATAATGGTGCAACAGGAAAATTCTACAGGGATGCACTAAACACTACTGAGCAACAACTGAAAACATCAGTGTGTTATCAACATTCTTCAGATACTGAACTCAAAACATAGCACCGTACCAGCTACTAGGAAGACAGTTAATTCTATCCCAGCTGAAACCAGGACAGCAGTGGAGGTGAGGGATGCTCATGTTACAAAAAGCAAGTTCAAGGAGTTTGCCTTGCAATTGTAGCAGAAGGGAGCTCAACCTCCTATTACTGATTCTTAGAGAGGTGTCTGTAGTTTCAGGCTGGCACTTCAACTGAAATGGAAGGAAACTGGGTTTACTGTCCCATAAAAACTTCTTCCCAGTAAAAGAATTATCATTCACAATAAGAAATTATCCATCCCAGGATAACCCAACAGTAAAATAATTTCTTTCCATTCTGACCAGAAATTCTGATCATTCAAACACTCAAACTTAATAAAGTTTGTGAAATCTTATCTAATGTCTGAGGGAAATGCATAGGATTCCTCTATTTTGTGGTTTTGTCTTTCTAAAAACTCAGTGTTATTGTTTCAGATAACTTCCACTTGACCAAAAAGAAGGTGCACTCTCCTTTATTGATGAACAACACTCTGTGTAGAAGGCTCATTCTTGCCTTAGGAACATAGCTTGACCACAGGGTGCATTTACTTGAAATGACTGGCAGCAGCCAAAAACATGCAGTGATGATCTTGTTTACTGGTGGAGAGACTAGTAATGCAGTGTTTCTGCATTACTGAAAGACGTACAGATTCAGAACCAAAGCTTATGCTCCTCTCCTCTCTGACTTAGCTTTGGCACACACCTGAGTGGTTAAAATCATTCACGTTTCCATTGTGGATGCAATGGAGTTAACGTCTCACAGGCCTTTGCAGGGCTCACTAGTTAAGAAACATTTGCAGCTAAGGGTCTTGCCAGTCCTACACAATTCAGTTAACAAAGGAGTGGATTAGTCCTGTCAGGCTGTACTGTCTAGACCCTGCTTATCAGAAGGATTTCAGTCTCTGTTGTTATTTACCATATGCTGCTTATCTGGCACAGCGCTGCTGAAGAATGGATTGTATAACCTAAAGGTATATAAACTCTGTCCCATTTGGGCAGAGTGCATATCAGCAGAGTCTGACACATTGCTGCTGTGTGTTCTCTCCTATAGCTGCAGTCATACACTACGTCTGTCCTGACCCGATCTAAATTGTATTCTGTTTGTTTTTTGTTTTTTTTCACAACACTGTTAACTTTGATGAAGAGGCAGTTTTCTACAACATCAAAATTGCTGTTCCTTTCAGAAGGGTCTATGAGACAAGCCTTTGTAAAATCCATGCCCTGAATGGGATATCATGTTTAATAGTGTGTTGAATCAGGAGCACATGCATATGTGTATGTAAATTCCTTAACCAAGCTAGAAGAAAACAGTTTCTGATCAAGAAACCAGTTAGGATTAATGCTGTTTGTTTAGACATAATTTGTCTTATTGATCCAGTATGTACAACCTTTAACCAACCTTTAAATTCCTGATCATGTGGTGGTTGTTATTTTGTTATGTTTTTTAATTTATTTTTTTCGGGGGGTGGGGTGGTGCGGCATGGGGGTAGGGGAAATGTTTCCTTGATTTGTGTACAGAAATATTACAAGATACCTTAAACAATATGGGAGTATAACTGTAAGACCATTGTATTTGTGCAGGTAATATGTATGCGTAAGTGAAATGGATGCAAGTTGGGAAACTTCAAATAACATAGAAACAGAAAATTACATATTCATGAACATATATTTTATTCTGCTAGTGCAAAGATGTATTCACTTTTGTTCTTATTTAACCAATCCTTTTAAGTGGAAGCCCAAGCAGGAGAAAAGTTTAGACTAGGACTGTGAAGCTAGAGACCATAGTTTGTTTGTCTGGTTATATAAAATGGCTGCAAAGGATATAAAGCTAGTGATAAAGATATAGTAAATGTGCCAAATGCTGTAGAATTCCATTTTAAAAAATACTGTGATGTATCAATGACTGAAACTGGGTTATTAATTTTATTAAAATATGTATTTGTTACAGAAGAACAGACCCCTATCTAGGTCAGACATAAGCAAGAAAAAAGTTAATTGCCTGTAAAAAGTACGAAGGTCAGGCTCAAAGCCAATAATTACAGAAGCAAACCTCTTTAAATGAGAATGGGAATGAAGATAAACATTAAATTTCATTACTAAGTGATAAATGACTTATGATTGATTTAGTTTTCACTGCAGTCACACATTTCAAAATGTCACATTTACACTCAAATAACCTTTCCAGGGAAACAAGAATCTGTGCGGGATGTATAAATATTTTGCTAAATGGTCTCATGCTTCACTGAGTTCTCTCCATTTGCAATTCATTATTTTGTTCATTTAAATGACAAGTGGTATACTAGCTTTTTTAAAGAAACCAAACAAAAATCGCCTTTCTTTTAAAATATGGAAATCACTTCCTGCTCTAATACAGTGCAAAATATAATTAAATCTGAACAAAAAATATAGAATTTTAATCCTGAAATAATTTTCAAATGGAATTTTTAATGTTATTTAGACCTTCTAGCAACAGTTGCTTTGGTTTGTTTTTTTTTTGCTTTGGGTTTTTTTGGGTTTTGTTGTTGTTGTTGTTTGTTTGTTTGTTTTTTCCCTGAAAGATAATGAAGAACTCTTTGAAGGGAATGGTAGGATTTAAATATAAAACTATGTCATATAAATACATTTCAGTAACTTTCAAAAAGCCTTTCAGCCTGCATGCAAATTTCTCACCATCTTATAATGGCATGTCACTGAAAGGTCATAGAGTCATTTAGTTCTACTTTCTCTGACACTTTTTCAACATTTTGTTCCATCAACCTACAATATTCAGCACTGCAAGGTGCTAAAATAATACTGTAGAATAACGTACTGGGCGGGGGCGGGGGGGGAGCAGGGGAAAACCCTGTGCAAGCTAGTACACAGTATTTTTATTTCTTCCTGTGATACTCATTTGCTTGCTAGCAGCAAATTTTGCAAAGAATTTTTGGAGTGAATTTGAAAAAACAATATTATTTTACAGAGGGAGCAAACTTCAGATTTTCATCTATGACAGACATAAACCCATAGATTTTGAGAGAGAGAGAAAGACAAGTTAGGCAAAATGTTCTGCCTGCCTTGCAAGCAGTTACCAAAGAAGTGAAGCATTGCCTCCTTTAAGGTCTATAAACTTTGTATTTCAGTATAGAGGTTATGAAGTAACACATGTTTAGATGTCCTTCTCGGTGAGCACCTTTAAGTGTTTCAAAAGGGGAGTCATGTTCCCAGAGGAAAATACCTGTACCTGAACTAATCCTGTGGATTTGTTTTACAGTCAAGGAAGAGCAAGATACTTCCTTGGTGCAATTGATTGCATCATGGAGTAAAGAAGTAAATGAAATCTGATGAAACACGTCCTAGAGGTGTGGTTTTGCTCCAGTAACTGTAAAGGGAGACTGGATGACTAGCTCAGATGAGAGATCAAACATAAGGCAAGATGAACTGTACTTCTTTACATTATGGCCTTACAAATGGCTACTTAAAAAAAACCCCAACCAACAATAACCAAAAAAACCCCAACCCCAAAACCCCAAGCACCATTTGTAACACTTGGTATGTTTAGATAAGAGGTAAAAACAATCCTAATGTTGTCCAAAAAGTGGGGTCATTTACCCAGTGTGCAAAATGCCAATATTTTCACAGAGCAGAAGTATTTTATTCCAGTTCATGTTTGCGCAAAAATGGGGGCTAGGTGGTAATCCACAAGGCTAGCACACCTCATACCTAGACAGGCAAGCAATTTATACAGTTCAGTTATACATATTTAATTTCCAAAGTTCTTCCCTAAAACTATTACTGGTAGTCGCTTATCTAGCACGGTTTCTATTGGGCTAAAGTTTTCCCCGCTTCGAATTAAACGTACAGTGTTCTTCTATTCTACAGTGCGTGCTCAAGAAGAGTGGGGTGGTAAGTCTTTTTGGTCTTGAATTGAGTTGGTGGTCGTGATCTCCCCATGCTGCCTTTACCTTTCCTCCAGTTTTTGAAGATCTTTGCTGACTTCATGCCTATTAGCAATTATGCAAGTTTCCGTGCCTCCTGAGGTAGGATGTTCCCTTCTTATCAGTCTTTTATTTCTTCTTCTTCAGGGGCACAGTCATTAGCAGGCATGCATTGGTTATACAAAGGGTATCTTGTTTCACAAGACCTTTGTGGCCTTTTTAAGGTGGCTTAAGTACATAATTTCTTAAGTACATCACTAAGATAAAGAAGTGTCTGTTGTATTAGCAATTTCTACTTTGTCTCCAGCTGAGGTAATGGTATTATTTGCTTTCAGGTAATGTATGAGAAGGAGAATGTCCAAAATCCAGTAGCTCCTACTAGCAGGTGTAGAAACACAGCAATGTGGATACTTGTAAATTATGCTAGGAAGAAAGCTCTTCCAAGTAATGGAGAACTATTAGAAGAATATTGGGAAAGAAATCAGCTACTGTTGCCTTTTAAGCCCAGAAGGCGGAGAGCGTACTGCACTCCTGAAGGTACAATATCTCTTGTTTTAGCTTAAAACTGAAGAAATATTGTTGACCTAACATGATATCTTTATACAAAGAATATCTCTGTCAGCTCAGAATTTGGAACTATATTGGCCTGCTTGCTCAGCATGATGTTTTTATTTTTTTTTATTTCAGAAATTATTACTATTTATGCTAGAATGAAGAGAGGAATAATTGGTTATTAGAACATTTGATAGCAGTATTGGTTGAGTGAGGCCATTATCAGCATCTGGAACAAAGAAAGGTATCCACTTGTTGCAGAGCTAAGAACCTGAAACAGAAAAAGGAGGACTATCTCATCCTCTCTGAAGGTTATCATTCCTCAAGGAAAATAAGTGCCTATCACATATTGAGGGATTCCTGTCCTTTCCTTTGTTCTCTTCTTATCTCAGATCAAATGACAAACTCCTGTAAAAAGTAACAAAATATAATAAAAACATGTATATAAATCAGTTTGTAGTCAGTGCATTAAAAATCAGTATTTGGATGTAATGTAATTAATGGTTATTTCTAAAACTGCAATACGCTGAAAATTAGTACTCAAATTCTTCTGTAACATATTTAGTATAGAAGGTACAAGTTCATACATAAATAATGGCTTTAGTCTGTTGCATGCTAGTACTAGTGCTTTTATAAACAGTTTTGTACATGGAATACCCAGTTTTCAAAGCATAAACACCTATGAATTCCAACATGCAAATTAAAACTTCAGCCTTTATTTTTACTCTGTTTTCAGTATGTACTGAGACACTAAGGTTTTTAGGGCACAAAGGTAGTGCAAGAATATTCTAAGTCTTGAGAGTTCTTGCCTCTTGTGTTTCTAAACCATCAATTTATATGCTGATTGCACACTTGGTAGATGGATGGGAATTAATAGTAACCTTACTTGATAGAGTGCCTAGGTTAAGCAGAGGTGTTCTTTGATTTTTGGCTTGCTCTGGCTAGAGAACTGTGATGGTATTCAGTTCTGAGAAGGAGTTGCCCGTGATTTACCCAATTAAACTGAACAGTTACAAATGAAGCTCTCAAACAGCCATGTAATCTGTGTATTATGTATGTATAATAGGAATGAAAATGCTAGGATGAAATATCTTGGGAATTTTGAAAAGTTTGTTCAGAAATGCCTAACGAAAAGAGTAAGTTGAATGGATAGGGTAGCAGTTAAGACATACTTATTTAAAGTAATCTGCAGCTATGGCATAGAATGTTACCTTCTGTCCTGGGAACGGAAATGAGAAATGTTAGACAGCTGTGAGTGCATGATGATACCTACTCATCTCAGTAAAACTGTATGTACCATTTAGTATTAGCCTAAGAAGAAATAAGGAGTTAGCCAGAGCTTACAAATTGATCTTTCCAAACCTTTCTGTAGCTGTGAGTTTCTCAGTGGAACCCCAAAAGATTCTGAGACACAAAATTTGGAATTTTTCAGAATATAAGCCCCCATATTTGCTGTTTCTAATAGCATGACTGTGTAACGTATTAGAATAAAAAGGTCTATGTAAACAACTCCCTGCCTAATTCATGGATCGCTTCAAGCTGGATCGTGCTTCTAGGCTTAGTTTCAGTCTATTCAGTGTCTACCTGGCTTACTGCAAATTCTGCAAAATCCCCTTTAGATCTTTTTTCCTGTCCCCACAGCAGCCTGCCTGTGTGCTGCCTGCTTCCTTCAGTAGTCTATGTCTTTGCATGAGCTGCAGTCTGGCCACTTGTGCAACGACTGCTTGCTGTAATTGCAAGGTCGTAACTCCTCTGGTGCATATTCACTGCCTCCAGGGATATCACTGCCCTCTTTCCAGATCTACCTTGTCTGGTCACTCTTCTTGAAGGAATAAAGCACACAAACAAGAAGCCAATACATCAAAGAGATACTGTTCAGCAGGCTGCCACTGCACTTACCAGGTCTGTATAGCTAAGGGTTAGAATTGCAAAGAACCAGCTACACGCATGGTAGATGGCGGGGGTGCATAGGAAGCAAGCAAACATAAACCAGTCAGATATTAATGTCAGGCAAAATCCTGCAGCATCATTGGTGAAAGCTTGACTGGAACAAGGCTGGACAGCTAGGATCTGTACTATCATGGTTTGTTTTCTGTGTTGCATTTTGTGTGATGTGGATAGTATAGGTCTGAAAAAGCGTTTGATTTAAAACAGTTTTCAGGGGATGAAATCAGTTGTTGCAGTATTAACATAGAAAATTTATCCAGGGTCCTTGGAAGTTTTGCCTGTGTAAGGCCATGGAATTAGATTCATAACACTTGTGTCACATTTTAACACCTAATACAACCAAGGAATTGTAGAAAAGGTCAAATATTTTTATTTTTGGCTCCAGCAAGCCTGGTATAACTAGGAAAATAATTCTGCCAGACAGACAGGCTTGTCTGCAACTTATACTACTGCCAGTGGAACTGAAATATGATGATGGTGCTCTTTGTAATATAATTAGTGAGAAACATTCAGTAAATTACTGAAGAAATCTTCAGTCATAGTAGTGCATCTTCAACCTAATAAAACAGGTGGCATTTGGACTATTTTCTGCGGGAGAACTGAGATGGATGCAAGAAGAAAGACTGATGGAACATGGGTTAATATGCACAATGATGATAATTTACCATATTGTGCATTTGTTATAATTTCTTGGAAGTAGTACTCTGTTGTATCAGATCAGTGGTACCTTTTTATATTGGTTTGAAAAACCTTTTTTTTAAATTATTTTTAAGTTGAGGCAATAATAAAATTTTCATAGATGTGTAGTAATGTTGCATTTCCTAACTTGTTTGGTTTCCAAAACAACTGATAAATATTGGGTTTTGTAATTTATGGTTTCCTCTTTTGGATACCTGTCTGTTTTTTTCACCACGTGGAAAGGTCATGGACAAGAAATAGAAATGGGATGATGGCAGCACTGATAAAACAACTGATTGTGGTGTCAAAAAATAGTAACTAGCAGTGAATCCTGTCTAATTACTGATGGAGGCAGTGTGCCTGCATGCACTAACATTTTCTGTCAGTGCTGATAAGGCAGCACAGGCCTCTTATAAATTTTTACAGGCTTTTAAAAAATACCAGGCTAGCTGGTAAATATATCAAATTACTTTAGATGACTAGTTTTACTCTTGGTGTGCTTTTCATAGTTTGTTGGGTTTGTTTGGGGGATTTTTTTTCTCCCTAGTTGATAAGTTACAGTGGAAGTGATTTGGAAGGAGTTGTTTGTTTTCTTATTTCTTTCTATTAGAAATAATTTTAGCAGCATTCAACTAAAATATATCTGGGTCAGAAAAAGACTAGCAATATGGGAGGATGATAGAATGTAATCTACCATAGAACAATACTGTATGAATGTTTCACGTGTTTCACAAAACAAATGAAATGGATATAAAAAGCAATTCTCTTTGGTCTGAGATTTCACAAACACAGCAATTACAGCCTCATACTTGCCTCATGGAATGTATGGTGCTTTCCACCATGGATTTTAGTTTGCATTAGTCAAGCTACAGTTTAGCCTACAGTTTTTCCTATGTTTTTCTGTTAGTTGCAATTATTTTTCTCAGAAGATAAATTTATGTTGTAAATTTACGTTCTTCACTGGAAATAAATGTGCTGACCTTAGAAGATGGCAAGAAAACATAGGCTTCCTTTTTTGCCACCAGAAGAAAAGTAATTTGATCGATTGATCTGTCAGTATATATGTGTCTGTGAGTCTGTGTATAAAAATTATTTTTTTCCTGAGAGAGACAGAATTTGACAACCTAATGTATTTACGCAAGTACCACTCTCTATGCTTTTTTCTGGGGAGAGCTGAGTTTTATGGCTCAGTTGTATTTCCTTTGCACAGGCTTCCAGTTTGCTGTGAAGTTAAAGTTCCTCAGGATTTCTTTCTCTGAAATCTTCAGGTGTGGTTGAAATGCTAGCCTGTCAGGATAACTGGCAGAAGTAGACTAAAGCAAGACACAGTATAAGATGCCCTCACGCAACTGTGATAGGAAGATACAGTGGCTGAGAGAAGGGCTCTTGTCAGGTTAAGACACCGTTGAGACTGTGATTGTGGTTGTAGTTGTAGTTTCCTTCAGGAGCAGAATGGAAGCGGGGGATCTGCGTGCATGGCCTGTAAATACGATTTTGGGGTCCTTAGCAGAAGCCCAGTGGTGCCCTGGGGCCTGTGGGACCAGGGCCTGGGCCTGGTCCTGGTCCTGGTCTGGGTGGCACTGGCCACCCCAGCTGCTGGGGGTGAGTGACTCTGGCTTCCCTGGGGTGAGCTGGGGCTGTGCGGTGCTGTCGGTGGTGTGGGCTGTGCTGAGGGAAGGTACAGAAATAAACCCAAACAAGCCGAAGGCTGAGGAGGAGGAAAGCATCGACATCCTGCTCCTTCCAGAAAACAGGTAGAAGAAACCCTAACCATGAACTCCTCCTGGCAAAGACCTTGCGTGTGACCTCCCCTTCTTCCCCCGGTGCTTTTGTTTGAGGAAGGCTGAAGCTGCCCACGGGAGGATCCAGAAGGGCATTGCAAGGGTGAGCTTAGCAGCAAGGAAAAGGCATCCGTATCAACAAGTTTTTCTTGTATGGTGTTTTTAAAGGTGAAACTATTAATGAGGCTTTACTGTGGCAGTTGGACTATGAATATTAATATTACTGAACCAGTGATAACTGTTGTGTTTTGGTTAAATTGCTAATACTTTAATTAGGCTAACAATGGTTTGGGTTTTTTTTTCCATATATATGGTGTTTTCCCTTTTTGTCAGTAACAAGATTTTGAGTGTAATGCTGTCTAGTCTAGTTGCTTTAGGTTTAACTAAAAAGCTAAGTATTCTGGTTTATATTCTAATGAAATCTGACTTTTGAGTTTAAAAGGGGTTTTTGTGCTCATTGTAGAAAATGAATGACATGGATCTTTATCAGGCTTCTGAATCCCATTGCTACAATCATGCAAAGTTCTAATGAGACTTGTCCATTGTTCCACATTGGTGTGGGTCCTCTTGAAGTATGGCGTCCTTTAGAGGAAGGAAAAAAAAAATTATCTAATATTAGAATATTTTAGAGAGATTTTATAGTTTAGTATATTTTTCTGTTCTTCTGTCCAGAAAATATAATACATGAAAACCTGAAAACCTATGAATATGCAGTGAAATGTTCTGCTGAAGGAGGGGGACTCCTTTCAGTATTCTTGAACAAGGAACGGCAATTATATTTTCTTCTCTCACAATATAACATTCCTTTTATTTTGTCCTGCAGTACTGTGAGAATTCACATTTTAAATCTGTGCAGGTCTGCATCTTGCTTCTCTTTGACTTTGCATCAATGACTTCTTATAAGAATATATTAACATTTAGGGTACAAGAAAAGTTGCTTTCTCTGTAAAGTTTTTTTGTCTTTCCACTTTTTATAAATACTGGCTTAAGGTGAAAACAGACCCTGGGAAGAGGTTTTAGTTACCAGACAGAAAGTGCAGTTTTATAATCAATTTCATGATCAGTTTATTTTTTATCAATTTATTGTCAGTATTTACACAGTGTGTTTTTATGTATGTATACACAGAGTAAAATCTACCTGCTGCAGTTAAGCAAGGGAACAAAAACCTCACCAAAACCTGGTAGGAAACATTTCAGGTGGAGATGGTGATTTTTGTATTAGGATGTAGTAGAGGGGAAAGGCAAATGATTTTCAAATTTCTTTTCTAGAAATGAATAAAGCCTTTTGGGGCATTGCCTGTATAATACTCCTTTTCCTAGTAATTATGACCTCAACCTCTTGAAGCAGTGTGATAATCCCCAAAGGAATTCTTTTTCTCAGATTAGGAAATCCCAGTCTAGATTATTTCCACTAGAGCATATCCACTTAATATTCTTCAAAAATAAGCTTTGGTAGAGAATCTGATACTGTGAAAATTTCATTTGGAGGATTTGCTATAGTTAAGCCTACTTTTGATGAAAAAATCCATTTATAAGATATGTGGTAACTAAAAAAAAAATTGTCTTGGGGAACCTGGAATCTGCTTGATAATTGGAGCAGGGGGGATTTGTGTGTGTGTGTATATCATCATATTTCAGTTTATGCTTTCTTTTTCAGTATTGTGACTTTTTTCCTCAAATAGCATATTGTTCAGATACTGTTAGGTTTTTTTGTATTTTAAGAAATGTTTCCCTATATGCATTCTTGAACACATTAGTCTGAACTTTTTCAGTGTTTGGTTAATTGTAGTTGAGTTCACGGCAGTGTGGTCTTTGGGAGAACAGTTTACTGTATGTTATAAATCTCAGTATTTATAATAACCTGATGTATGTGAGTGTCCTTCATTCCTCCACAAATCCTTGTCAGATTAGCTCTGGAAGCATTCCTCAGTTCTGATCAAAACAGTGACTATGCTTAACTTCAGGACTGAAAACATAGTATAATTCTTATGACAGCAGCTAAAGAAAAAATATTTCATAATGCTAAATGTTTGCTAATTGGACACCTGTGAAGGTTTCTTATTGACTGTATGAAGGTCATGACTAATTTCAGGCTTGGAGAAGCAGTGGCTTTATGATGGTCTTCTGTGGGAAGTGAGGTGAAATGCTCTCTTTAGAAAGAGATACTTCAAAAACTGGAAGAGGAGACATCTGGTCTAGAAGGTCTCCTAGATAAAGGTGACTTTTCAGTCATACTGAAAATGTGAGAACAGACAGTGAAGTAACTTACAGCCCCTTGAGTGCTAGACTCCCCACCCCCCCGAACACAAACAGTAGGAAGAGGCCACAAAATTTTGAGTTTTCCATTGGGGTTTGTCTGCATAAGAAGGATCTTGTAGACATGTCTACTCTGCATGAATCTGTCTCTTGATGTTGCCATTAGTTTTCATGGCATAATTGTTCACATTCCACAATTTTTGTAAGCGATTTAACTTTGTCTACAGTGATTCTACAATGAAGTTATTCCAGGTGGAACATGCAATAGTTATTGTGAACTTTTAGGCTTCGCTTTTTGTGGCCCATAAAGTCAAATTCATTTTTTCTTGCTACTGGCTTAATGACCTAGAATTTCAAGAAGAAATGGGAACCATTCAGATCCTGTATAGATAAATGGTCTTCTGCTGACCTCTAATGGAGAAGATAAATCTGAAACTACCTTGTAGCCAATTTCATGTTCATAGCTCAACAGAACAAAAACACATAGCAATAACACTGTGATAATACTGTTATCCTGTTTGTCGTGGTTTAACCCCAGCCAGCAACTAAGCACCACGCAGCCGCTCACTCACTCCCCCCCCATCCAGTGGGATGGGGGAGAAAATCAGGAAAAGAAGTAAAACTCCTGGGTTGAGATAAGAACTATTTAATAGAACAGAAAAGAAGAGACTAATAATGATAATGATAACACTAATAAAATGACAACAGTAGTAATAAAAGGATTGAAATGTACCAATGATGCGCAGGGCAATTGCTCACCACCCGCCGACCGACACCCAGCCAGTCCCCAAGCGGCGAATCCCTGCCCCCCCCACTTCCCAGTTCCTAAACTCGATGTGATGTCCCATGGTCTGGAATACACTGTTGGCCAGTTTGGGTCAGGTGCCCTGGCTGGGCATGAGAAGCTGAAAAATCCTTGACTATAGTCTAAACACTACTGAGCAACAACTGAAAACATCAGTGTTATCAACATTCTTCACATACTGAACTCAAAACATAGCACTGTACCAGCTACTAGGAAGACAGCTAACTACATCCCAGCTGAAACCAGGACACTGTTAAAACCATTTATGTTGTATGAGAGGATGTGAAGAAAATGATACTGAAAAATAATAGTTTAAGAATTGACTTGTTTTGCAAACCTCAAACCTGTTTTGGATTGAAAAATCTGTGCCTGCTTTTAAAACTTGGAAATTTTAGACAGAAATGGAGAGTATATGTGCTTATGAACTTGGGTGTTGTGCTAGAAAGTCCTGCACTCTGTGTGCTATTGCTAGTGTGGAGTTAAAGACAAAAGGGAGTTACACTGCCAGATTAAGCAAGAGGTTCTACATAAGGGGTCTTCAACATTTGGAGTAAAGGAATACTGTTCGCCTTTTCTTTGTCTTTAATTCGTAGGTCTAGAAAATGGTGCCAGAGGTAATTACATACATGGACTACCAATTTTCACTTTTTAGATTTTTTTTTTTTAAGATAAAAATCAATATAGTAATGTAGAGAGAAATTCTGTGGTAAGTCAGCTCCATATGTATGATATTTTAGAAACACAGAATAGCTGAGGTGCCAGAAGGCACCTCTGGAGATTGTCTAGTTGTGGGGGTTGACCCTGGCCAGCAGCTAAGCCCCCACTCAGTTCCTCATTCATTCACTTCCAGCAGGATGGTGGAGAGAATCAAAAGGGCAAGAGCAAGAAAACTTGTGGGTTGAAATAAAGACAGTTTAACAGCTGAAGGAAAAAAAAGGAAAATAAAAAGTGATGCAAAGGCAGTCACTCACCATCTCCCACCAGCAGACTGATGCCCAGGCAGTCTCTGAGTAATGGCTGCCTTGGAAAAATACCGTCTATCATTCCCCCCGCCCTTAGTTTTGTTGCTGAGTGTGATGTTATATGGTATGGAATATCCCTTTGGTCAGTTCAAGTCAGCTGTCCTGGCTCTGTCCCCTCCCAATCTTTTGCTCACCCCCAGCCTACTCGCCGCAGGAGGGGAGAGGGCAGAATGAGAAGCAGAGAACGCCTCAATACTGTGCAGGCACTGTTCAGCAACAGATAAAACATTGGTGTATTATCAACACTGTTTTGATCGCAGATGTAAACCCAGCGCTGTATGGGATACTATTAAGAAAATTAACTCTATCCCCACCAGTACACTAGCTGAAACCCCCTGCCCAGAGCAAGGGAGCCCAGATCTAGACACAGCACTGCAGATGTGTCTCACCAGGGCTGAGCAGAGGGGAAGAGTCGGCTCCCTTAACCTGTTGGCAGCAGCACTCCTGCTGCAGTCCAGGATGCTGTTGGCTGCCTTTGCTGCATGGACACATTGCTGGCTCATGGTCAGCTTGTTTTCCAGAACCCCAGGTCCCTTTCTGCAAAGCTGCTAATTGGTATATCAGTTTTCCTTTTTAATTGGGTACAGTTTACCTGCTTTATGCCAATTGGTTTTGGACTGATAGCCTAATATAACTCCATAAGCCTGAATTTCTTGTTAAACTCCTGGCAGCTTTTTAATCAGTTGAACAGTTCCAATAAAATTTTCAGAGTCTTTTAGCCATTCCAAGAAACAGCTAACAGTTTGCCAAACAGCACATGTACTGGTTAAGGATGTGCATAGCTCTGAACTAGCCAGAGTGTGAGTAGCTATTGTCCAGTGAAAAGAAACCCTTCTTTGAAGGAGCTTCTGTGAAGAGAGCTGTGTATCGCTCTGCAGAGGAAGGCAGGCACTAGTGACACAGAGGGAGCTGGCAAGGTTGGGAAGATTATGTGCTGAGAGACACAGTACATGAATCTATTTGAAACCATGCTTCATTAGTTACTCTGCTCACAGAACAATTTGCTAAGCTTGTTGCATATATAAACATTTATTTAACTGAAACTCAATGCTCTGCTTTCACTGTAAAGGGTCATAAGTACTTCATTTACTCCAGAAGATGGTGCTCTCTGCATTTATTTTGGAATTTATTGTGACAGAAACAATTTATATCCAATTCAGCCTTTGTTGAGTTGTAAATTATTGAGGATACCTCTGTAATAGGAGCTGTTAATGCAGCCCTGCTCCTGAGGCTTTCACATTTACAAATAATTTGCATAACATTTCCACATGAGAGGTTAGAAAACGCATAACTGCTCCAGTAATCTTACGTTAGTATAACCTGATACGTTAAAGCAATCTCAGTTATTTTTCTACCACTAGAACATACATATTTAGATTTTAAAAAAAGACGAAATAACATTTTATTCAATGCACTAACTGCAAGGTTGACTTTTTAACAAGAATATTTGTAAATTCCACTGTTATGATTCTTTACGGAAAATATTGGGTCTTTGCTATAAATATTTATACATGGTTATAGAAAGAGGCACAGAATATGCATATAACTATTGCTTCTGATGTAACGTGTGAAGTGTAATGTTAAAATCAGTATGGGAAATTATGCTTTGCAGTTCTGAAGTACATCCTCAAATTTGTTACAAACTTCATATTGCAGTGTTATGCTTCTGCATTTGTAATTGATTTGCTACTCCTGTACAATTAAAAATAGTAGAATTTTCTAGCTTTTTGTCTTTCTCTTCATCCTATTTCTAGGGAAGATGCTAATACAGCTTCAAAAACTTTCTAAGATAAGCATACATTTTATTTGCATATTACTGTCTCTGAAATACTGTAGGTAAATTGCTTTTGTGCAGGGTCTCAGAACAGACGACAAGCTCAACCCGAAAGATACACTGAATTGCTGCCTACCTGTAGCCAGTAATCACAACTGTTCCCGATCAGCCTCTCGGGTACAGATACCATATGTTTACTATTTTGTACTATTTTGGCCATTTTGATACAGGTAATGAAGTTGTTTAATGTCTGGGGTTTGGATGAGAAAGCAGAAAGATGTGGGAGGAGTAGTCAGAAAATCTGAGGAAGGAACACAGAAAGTGGAAAAGGGATGTGTGTATTATAGACTAGAATTAGAGAATAGTTGAGATTGAAAGATACCTCCCTAAGTCATCTAGTCCAACCCACTGTTCAGAGCAAGGCTGATTGTGATGTGGGATATGGCTTTGTAGTTCAGTCAGGTGGCTCAGGCTTCATCCAGATCTCCCTGGGCAACCTGTTCTGGTGTTTGACAGACATTGTGAATTCATTTTTTTCAAATACATTACTGGAATTTCCCTTGTTGCAGTTTGTACCTGTTGTCCTTCTTTTGTTGTGCACCACCAAGAAAATGCTAGTTCTGGCTTCTCTGCAACCACACACTAAGTAGTTGAAGACAGCAGTAAAATCCTCCTTTAACTTTTCCTTCTTTAGGCTAAACAAATCCAGCTTTCTCAGGCAGTACTTGCATGTCTCATATTGCAGCCCCTTAATCATCTTAGTGACTACCATCTGATAGGAACAACTGAAGTGTAAACCTCTCAAGATTCTCCTGTGATGTTCCACATCTCTCACATTGCTCTGGTGTTGTTCTGCAATATACAGCTTACTTCTAATATATGTGTGAAATATTGCTCTACCCATGTGTGCAAATTCTCTCCTGACTATGTTGACCATAGCACTGTTTTCTTAAACTCTTGAGTGTTAAAGTAAAAATCAAAACTAAAATTGCTTATTAGAAATCTCCCTAGGATTTGGGTTGCGTGAAATTAAAATATGCTTTATCACTACCAAAAGACATTTTTAGTTACTGCTTTGAATTTAAAAAAAGGGAGCATGCATGTTAAAAAAAGAAAAAAGTTGTCTCCTTAATTAATATGAGACAGAAATCTATAGTTTTCTTTGTATAGAACTGTGTTTATAGATATATAGAGAATCATCTATACTGACTTGTTTAGTAAGAATATTTCTAAGTTACACTGGGTAGCCCAGGCTAACATCTATAATCTGAAACACTATTGTTCTTGTTCCAGTGGGTATAAATGAATTGTGAAATATTTAGGTTTTGTTCTTACAGGTAGGATATGCTTATCACTGATGAATAACGGTAATGGTGCCTTTCATAAAGGCTTAGTACATGTAAGAAATTCGTTATTTCCCCCTTTTTTAGATTATTTAATGTTGTGACCAGAAATTGGAAATTCAGAATTCAGAAATTCTAAAAACTTTTGTACCAGAATGTGTGCTATGCGATTTCCAGTGACTCAGAGTACCCTCTGGGTTGAGAAAAAACAGTGAACTTAAAACCTTTGTTCTCCAGTTCACCTATTGGTGGTTATGCTGGGGCTTCATAAACTGTCTCCAAAATAGTTCCCTTTAAAAATAAGGTAAAGCATGATGTAAATTCAGTCTCATGCTCTAATGGAAACTCCCAGTTCCTTGCTTCTTAACTATCTGTATGTATATTTTCTTTTAAAAGCTTTCCAAGGCTTCAACAGGTTAAAAAGACCGCTTTCCAGCCCACCTTTCTTTCTCTTCCCCTCACCTCCCCAGGTTTTTTGTTTCCCAAAGTTCAGATGTACGACATCAGACTCATGGTCAAGGTTAACCTGGCCTCTCATCGTGTAAAACTTGGATTGATTGACATGCCATAATGTATATAATAAAAGGCCAGATAAGACATTCATCAGAAAAGAATTTCATCATTGATAATAGAAGTTTGAAGAATTAGCAATGGAGTGAGCAGGTTGTGAGAGTTATGCATGGCATTTGGGAGGTTGGAAAAAAACAATGCTGAGAACTCTAGTTCATCGTAGAAAACTAGAAGATTTAGGATGGTTTGAATGAAATGAGAAAGACTTTTGCGCTTACTTTTGAACCACTGCCTTTAGACCCCTTTCATAGCTGCTAATTCTGTTGTTTTGTGGCAGTGCTCTCATTATTACTTTATGAAGTCACCTTCTTTTTGGAAAGAGTGATTTCCAAAAGAAGTACATGCTGTGCCATTCCATGTTCCAACAACCTAAAATAACCCAGTGAATTGTGTTAAATAAGAATGAGCAAACCACATGGAGTTAAACTAATTGTCATAATTTTTTGCCCCCACAACTGTAAAGCAAGGGTAATTCCATTGATATTTATTAAGGATTTTCTGGCTTACACTTGAATCTTCTTCTTTTTTACCTAGAATAATTTTTTTGACCTTTTTTTTTCTCGTGATCTGATCTGAAAAATTAGCACCTTTGTCTAGTCCAAATGAAATATTTTATTAAGCTTAAGTGCGGAAGAGCTTTGCAAATCTTAGACTTGTCATTGATAATTCAGATTTTATAAACTATCAAAAGGTGAGGTGTCAGAACATCCCTTCTGTTTATTTTGACAATAACTAGGAAAATATATTTTATTTTACACAGGAAAAAGTTTTCCCAATTTGGAAGAAAAAATTGTATCTGTGACTCTTAATTATTCTAATTCAAAAAATAAGCCTCGAGGAATGAATGAATCATAAATATAAGTATATATTAGAGCACTAAACATTTCCTTAGCTTGGTTAGCAATAAACCTAGGAACTGGCATAATCTATCTACTGGCATAATCTATCTAGTCTATCTTTTTATCTAAAGAAAGGAAGCCTGATAATTCAGTAAGAATTGAATAAGCCCTATAATTGTTAAGAATAAATTTCTGTAATGGGTGTAGAAAGCTTATTTTGGATAGTGAAAATAAATTAATGAAATGTTTGTATGTTATTGATCATAACAATGATTCACTTATCTGGAGAATTAAAACTAATAGTCTGGATTTTGGGGGGAGGGAGAGCCACATTTCATTAGATAGAACAAAGATAACTCATGAATCTCATTTGGTCTCCCACAGTAACCTAAACACCTCAGATCTTTCCAGATATGTACAGTTTAACTGTGAAGAAACCAAAGACAAATGCTTATAAAATATTATAATCTCAAAAGTACATTTGGGACCTACTGAGTTCTGTCTTTGGAAACCAGTACTGTGAAAGAATGTTCAAAAAAATCTTTCTGTGGATTGCTTAGAGAAATAAATACCTCAGAAACTATGTCTGGTGTTAGCAATTTAAATAGGAAAATCTATTTTCTTACATAAAATAACAGTTAAAATAACAATGAGATTAAATTAGGTATTGTTTGAATGACCTTTTAAATGCCTTTTTGTTATGCAAATTACCCATATCTGTAGATAGACAGAATATCAGGGGAAATCAATCAGAGGAACTATTGCATACATCTTCTTTTATTTAACTCTTTAGTGGAGCATAGAGAAGTATTTTGGAAAAGCATTAGAAACTGATTCAATATGATGCATTTAAATCTGATTAAAAGGCTTTTAAATAGCTAGGAGGTACTGTGAAAGAGTACCACAGAAATTTCTTATAATGATTTGATGAACAAATATTGACATTTAATTTTCTTTCTCTTGCTCCTCTACTCTCCAAGTCCTGGATACCCAATATTATTCTTATTACATTTGCTCTTTCTTACTACAGAGATTAATCAGTGGGTCTGAGCATTATGCAAATGGAGCCAGGTGATAGCTCCCAAAATGGCATGTTTACAGGGAGCTGTCAGGACATTACCTTATCATTAAGTTTATATAACTGTTTCCCCTAACAAAACCATTTTACATTTGGTAAATTAGGTTTTTGCTGAACTTTAATTTTTAGGGAAATGAGTCCTTCTGCAAACTGTAAAATGGAAAACTGACTCTCTTTGGAAGATGTTGCTGTGGTGTTTTTTTCTCGTGCTATGAAAATATTTTATCTTGGTCTAAATCTGCAGACACAAAAAAGCATGTAAAACTCTCTCCAATCTCACATCCTATTTCTTAGTTAATTTTTGAAAATTTGTTAGTTTTTACATGAAGCATTCTGGAAACATTTGCTGAAACTAAGCTGTATCACTAACTTAGGGATGACATGATAGATTTCTGCAGATTACTTATTTGAACAAGTCTGCTCTGAGCATGATCCTTTAAAGCTTTTCTCTGGGACTGGGACTCTCATTTGACATTCCTGTGACCTCCCCATTCCTTCTTGGGAAATCCTGTTTCTTGAGCTTCCATTATTAAAATGGAGATGATTATAGAAGAAAAACTTTGGAATACACCTTAACATATCCAATTGTTTGTCCTCTGGACTTCATGTATCTTCATTGAAAGATGATTGTTCAGACACCTTGTTCTGTAATACTATATTTTTTTGTATGCTAATATGAGTTAGTTCAACATCTTGATTCATGTTCAGTTTGCGTAATTAATTACAAACTCTGATCTTTTTTTTGCAAAAAACCGATCTACTTCACACTATTGCTAACTAATGATTATTCTTTGCTCTTCCCTACATGTAGTTGCATCTTGTTTTAAACAATTTCCAATCTTTCAAATAGTGCTGCATTTTGATCCTTTCTTCCAAATCCATGAAGCTCTTCCATCTGCAAATGCAAATATTTTCTGCTCCTTTCTCTTTTTCATTAATACATTGAATAGCAGTGATTACAAGACCTACGCTGGCAGAATCTTACCGGATAGAACCATTCAAGTTAACAAAGAATATTGATCAGAGTTTTGAGTGTGTTCATAATTAATTCTGTGCCCACCTTTTAAGTATTTTCCTTTAAAATGTATCACCCTAAAATCCTTGAGAGATTCTCATAAAATCCAATCAAAATCTTTCTCATATTCGAAATATACTGCACCTATTTCTTCCCAAACTACCAAGTTTTACTATTCCAGTAGTTTCCTAGGAATCTCATTTGTTAAGCTGTCTGGTTTATAGTTTCTTGTGTCCTTTTCTCCTTCTCCCCCTTCAAAGATTCTGTAAATATTTGTCTTCTTCCAGGCTTACTCTTTGTTGGTTTTAAAGCTTAGCTGTTAACAGCTCTGAGACAGTCTCATAGGTTTGCAGAGTAGTTTTTAGCAATTTCATGGCTTCCAGCTGATTTGAGAAAATTTACTTTATCTAAGCAGTCTATACACTATTCTTTCAATATTCTAGTTTATATTCTTACCCCTTTATTCCTGCCTATTGTGTCAATCACCTGTTCTGTATGTCTGTGATTTATATTCAGTCACAGATTGGGACTGATGTAATAGAGGGCACTTTTACATGTGTTTCCTATAACCAATGAATAAGGCATATTCCAGAGTCAAGCCCATGGTCACAATTTCCCCAAATGGAAGATTTGTTTTTACAAGATTTTTAAGTAAAAAACCTTTTTTGCAAGGCTTTTGATCCTGCCCTTTTGCTCCAGCCTTTACACAGATATTTCCAGCTTTTTACTGTCCCATTCTGAGCCATAGTTCACATTTTCACAGTCTGACCCCTTTTCTTTCTTTCTCTGAGACACTTGTCTATGCTACACCATGGAATTATCTCTCACTTACATATTTCTTAAGTGGAGGTAAATTTGAGTCCATCTTTTCCCATGGAATCTAGACTTCTCCTGCTGATTCTTTGACATAAAAAATTTGAAGGAGTCTAGAGCAATTCCGGAGAACTAATTTTTCATCACTACAAGTACTGCTGACCAAGTATCTCTTCAGATGAACCCCTTTCAGCTGACTTTTTTTCTCTGGTGTAGATGAGTGCAAATCCAATTCTTGCATCTTCAGAAGGCAAATGTATGCTTCTGAGCTCTTTTGCTTCTGTTTGTTGACTAGTTTTCTTCCCAGAAGCTTCTACATTGGGGGGGGGGGGGGCGGGAAGAGGGTGGATTCAGTAATTCACTGAGAAAACGCTATCCATCCTTTGTCCAGGCAAGCTAAAACCTCAGCTGGTTATCAGGGTGTCCTGGTTTCAGCTGGGATAGAGTTAATTGTCTTCCTAGTAGTTGGTACAGTGCTATGTTTCTGAGTTAGGTATGAGAAGAATGTTGATAACACACTGATGTTTTCAGTTGTTGCTAAGTAATGTTTAGTCTAAAGTCAAGGATTTTTCAGCTTCTGATGCCCAGCCAGCAAGAAGGCTGGAGGGGCACAAGAAGTTGGGAGGGGACACAGCCAGGACAGCTGACCCAAACTGGCCAAAGGGGTATTCCAGACCATGGGACATCACGCCCAGTATATAAACTGGGGGGAGTGGGGGCAAGGGGGATCGCCACTCGGGGACTAACTGGGCATCAGTCGGGGGGTGGTGAGCAATTGCACTGCGCATCGCTTGTATATTCCAATCCTTTTATTATTGCTATTGTAATTTATTAGTGTTATAATTATCATTATTAGCTGATTCTTTTCTGTTCTATTAAACTGTTCTTATCTCAACCCATGAGTTTTACTACTTTTCCCTATTCTCTCCCCCATCCCACTGGTTGGGGGAGGAAGTGAGTGAGCGGCTGCGTGGTGCTTAGTTGCTGGCTGGGGTTAAACCATGACACAGGGGAAGAAGTCTTTCAGCTGTGTTGATAATGTTAATTTTTAGTCATGTAATTAGTCTTTTTCATAACTAAAATAAAAGAAAAAAGTGGGATATTAAATGCTTCAAAATTTTTCAGATAATGTCATCAGTTTTCTGTTGCCATTGAATAATTTACTTGTTTTCATTGGCTTTCTTCTTGCTGCTGAGGAATTTTAAAATATTTTGTCACCCTATGCATCTTTTGAGGAACATAAAAATTTAATAATATAACCTTATCTTGTAGGGTTATGTGAAAATACATGTATTGTAAATGAGGAATTCTCATGGTATAGTAAGAAAACTGTACAAGTATTGAGAGGTTACTTTATGCTTCTTATGTTCAGTGAAATACTTCATATAAGTCCTGAAGATGGACATTGAATGTGGAAGACAGAAAGAAACTGTCCATGTACTGAACAAGGCAGGAGCCTTGAAAAAAAATAAACACCAACTGTGAACCAATCAGGTAATGATGACTGTAGGAAAATATGCATGCAGTAGGAACAAATTAAGGAACGACATTAGTAGCATTTCTGAACTTTTGAGTGTTTGGCTTTGAAGCTTTCCATACAAGATTTTTTGATAGAATATGTTTTACAGGCTAGTGTACTAACACATTGTGGACTTTCATTCATATTTGAAACAATTTTGATACTGTAAATGACAATCTGTCTCCTGATTCCAGCATAATTTTTGCTGTTGTTATAGCTTTTGATTTCAATACAGATTAGTTACAAGCCAATTACCTTGAAAAAGAAGTAAAATTAAGTACTATGCATCATGTAAAGGGAAAATGTAGATTGCTGGGATGTTAAAATGGTAACTTGCACTAGAAAGCTTTTCTTTCAGAAGAGATATTAAAACAAGATAATTTGTTCTAAAAAGTTTAATTTCTGCAAATGCTTTCCGTATTGTTGTTGTATGAATATTCTGGTATCTTCTGGAGAAAGCACGGTTGTCATTTTTCTTAATTCTGATTGTATTCTTTTATCTTGTGTAATAAGATATGTTCTGTCTTATTACACTTTCACAGATGACAATGTATTTTCCAGTGCTTATCACATGAAGTAATTCTCAAATATAATAGGAGTATTACAAGTTTGTTTCTGCTTAATAATTCTTAATTTTGAAAGAGATATAAAGAAATAAAAATAAGAAAACCTTCCAAATGTTATTGTTTGATTTTAAGCTTAAAAGAAGTTTAAAAATTGGCACAGGATAGTCCAATATTTTTCTTGTAGTATATTAATACACCTAATGAACACTAAGAACTGGTTAAGTCATCAAGGGACCATTTCTTACATGTCCTTAAACATACACATACGGTATTTGGCTCAAAGTAATATTGAAAGAAATAATGGTGCCCAGCTTATAGTTTTCATTTCTCTTTTATATTTTTGGTGCACTAAAAAGTTATAAGTGTTGAGCTGATATGGGGCCGGATTGGTTTTGTTGCCTTTTAAATAAAACATCTTTTTTGTCATCTCTCAGTGACAGCTTTCTGACATGAAAACTGTCATTAAGGGTGTTTTCCAAGTGGAGATGGAGAAAAGCAAAGTAAACAGCTTCAAAAAGTGAATATAAATGTCAGAAATAAAAGGCAGTTCTCTTGGTCCTCACTTTCACATCTTGTCCAATGTATCAGTGATTTCCCCTTAGACGCAGATAATTTCCCTAGGCACTCATATGCCTCTGAGGTGGGAACTGGATTGATACAAAGGCACAGAGGGTTCTGGTGCAGATGCTCTGTGGTTATGTGGAGAACTATCAGGTTTTGGAGTAGGATCCAGGTTTTCTTAATGCTTAGTTTTTATATCATTGTTACAGTAACATACTTTATTAATATTTCACAAAAAAATGGACAGTACATATTGTTTATGTTCACAGATATGCCTGTAAAAGCATTGGATTCAACAAGAAGCTTACATGTAAGGATGGTATCCAAACATCTACAAAAGGAAATCAAGAAAAAGAATGTGTTTAATGAAGTAAGCAGCAAGACTGTAGTAGTACTTCCCTGAATTACATTTCTTTTCTACTGGTTGAACTGGTTTGGGGGAGAGAGAATACATTCTGTATGCTCTTTTTTTTTTTTTTTTTTTTCTGGAGAGTGAATAATCTCTTTTCTGTTGATAAAAGGACTATATTTATTAGGTGGAAGAAAACAATGAAGTTTTAATCTGTGGCACTGTTGTATATGCTTGTTACTCTCATCCCCTTAGGCTCTTGCACTGCTCATGCTATGTCTTTTTAACTTAAAAAAGGATACTTCCTGTGCATTTAGGCCAGCAGCACAGAGAAAATATCATGAACAGTTAGGCTCAAACCAACAAGGAAACATTCAGTAACAAGGTTTTGGTAAAAATGTTATAAACCAGATGTTGCATTCTCACCGACATAATGTTTCAGTCTTTTGAGTGACAGACAGTCCAGGGCAGACTGGCAGCATTAACCAACAAGTAAAGTAGGTAAGATTTACCAGTCCATCATTGTGGAGTTACTGCCTCGTTATTTTATTCAAAACCCAAACAAATACTTCAATTTGAAAAGGAATGTTATGTCTTTTGTCTAAGGTATTGTGCTTTTGGTGTTGAGTATTTTAAACAATATTGGTCAGTTCTCAATTAACGTGAAAGATTAGTATTTTTTTAATCTTTCTTCAATAACAGAAAACAATGATGAACTTAATGAAACAAGGCAAGTAGGCTTCTATTAGTAATTTTCAAGGTGGCTCCAAATCATTAACTCATTGTGTGTTTTCTGTCTTATTTTTAAACACCAGTCAAAACATAATGATGATAGTTTGCAGTAATTGGCACCAGAAAACTACAGTCTCTCTGCCATTTAATAACTAATATTGTTAAAGATAAGGTGAATGTTCAGTGATACCTGAAGCTAAAAGAAATTGGGATTGGATTCAGTTCAAATTTCAGAGACACAAAGTTGGATGTCTGAGTTCAGTGTAACTTGCAACAGTATTCAGCTGTCACCTACTGGCTCACATTTTGGAGTGGTTGTAAGCTCAAATTTGTATAATTTCGTGTCTTCAATATTGCGGGCACATAAAATTTTACTTGATTTTTAAAAATTATTTTCCAGAATTTATGAGAACTCGGGTTTAGTTGGTACCTGTCTGTTTTTATTTGGGGGTTTAGGTGTTATTTTTAATCAAGCCTGTAATGCTTACATCGTGTCCATAGCAGAAAGCCTGTTTCAGTCCAGGTCTTTCTTAGAATATTGGCCTTTTCTTACGGTACAAAAGTGAATGTGCTTTACAGTAAATTCACCTGTATAAAGATGAGTAAAAAAATCTATGGTGCTCTGCCAGGGAAACCACTAAATTTCACAAAGGTGTAAGCAGGACTTCCTGGAGGGAGGTGGACTCACAAGCCTTTCTTTAAAAATAAGCAGACTTCACGAAAATATTAGACTAAACCACTTCTGGCTTAAGTAAAGGATTCTGTGTGTTTGCTTGTACTGTAAGAAGAGTTTTGGAGCTACCATTAAGTTCAATTTCATTCCTCATCCTTGCTGGAGGCCTTTCTCAGCCTAAGCACTTCTTTGGGCCTTGCAGGCCTGCTGTTTATCCACTATCATCAGAAAATAAGGCAGTCTTTTAACACATCATAGTGGTGTAATGTATTCCTAATAGGTTATATTTTGCTGTGGTACAAATCAGAGGGCAGGTGACAGGTAGCTTCTGTAGTTACAAGAACTGGGAAGGAGAACAAAAGTGTACGGGTAATTTGATAACCATTTTATCATTGCTTTCAGCATCTTTGCATTTTGAGCATTTGTGAAATTCCATTGCAAGTATCTGGGAAAGTCATCAAGAAAAGCTTTCTGTAGTATGACTCCTTTTAATAGTGTCTTCAGTGTAATATTGTGTGTATCATCCATCTTGAAACAGGTAAACAACCTACTGAGTTTTAATTAGGAGACAGCATATAAAGACCTTTCCAAATTGTAGTTATCTCACAGCAGTAATTTATACATTCATTTTTTTATAGTCTTGACAGTAGGAGCCTAGCCTTGTTGGTAACCTCATTATGTTGTGTAATCAGTAGCTTTTCCTTATAATCTGAGTTAAATATATTTAGGGGCGGGGGGGAGGGGGAGGTGGTTGTTGTTGGTGGTGTTTGTGAATGTTTGAAGTATACTTTATATATTTCCTGAAATATTTTAAGTATTATTTTGAATTATTATGTGATCTGTGATAGAAACATAAATCTGTGTGCAGTCAGATGTGATATCTCACAATTGAGGATATAAGAACAGATCATTAGAAAAAAACCCTCTTCTTGAACACTTAATAAGAAATAAATCCAAACTGAAGTTATGACACATAATCTGGAAATCATTTTAGAGACTTTATAAAACAGTAAAACAATAATTTCCTATTTACAAATCCATTGTTTTAACAGTGGAAATATGTTTATATTCTGTTTTCCTTTTTATATAAGTTTAATATCAAATATTTAAATACATAGTATTAACATTTGAGTAAAGATGCGGAAGTCAGTGAATGTTTTAGTACCTGATTAAGAAACCAGATCAGTTGTTTGACTTTACAGACTAGTAGTGAAGTAGCATGTACTTTTGGTATAAAAGACTTATTTGGGAACTAGGTTTAGGTTGCATCTTTGGGATTTGGAATTTTCTCTAAGGAGTGGTCACAGGTTCTGTTGTCATTTGGGAAAAGTTCTGCTACATTCAAGTTTCTGCAATAAAAGAATTGTACAATTTATGTAGAAATGACAGAGAAGGTTGTACAGGAGCATTGCTATAAAAGCAGTAAAAAGTAACCTATATCGTCAAACTACATGTGTTGTTTTTTTTAATGGATTTAAAATCTATATGTACGTAGGAAGAGGACAGGATTGTTATTGATCAGGAGTAAGTCAGCTATTACAAAAAGTTATGGAAGATTAGGGAAGCTGTACAGATGAAAACACAGATAAGCACTTTCGACAACCTCCATACAGAGTGGGTAAATGTTACCTCACTGTGTGATGGAAAGGCAAAACTTTTTCAACAGTACAAAATACTTAACTAGAAAAGAGACACTGTGTAAGAGTAACCATAATGAAGTCGTAGGAGGAATGTGAAGAAAAAGATACCCTTCAAAATGTTGGTGCCACGTCTAAACAAAAGAAATGGGAAAGACATAAACTTCAAAAAGATGTATAATCTCAGGGGGGAAAAAAAAAAATAAAAAAGACAGCAAAAAAAAAACCCTAAAGCATTTGATGTTAGAGGCATAAAAGCTAGAAATAGATGTTTCCTCAAACACATCGTAAAAAGGTAAATATGACTGTGGTACAAAAAGGAATTTTAAGACTATGATAGAACAGATAAATTCTTTTTGTCATTGTTTATCACAACCAATCTCAAAAGATTATCAAAGCAGAGATACTTCTGATGGAGAAAGATATCATATATGAAGAAGATTTTAGAACAAAATTATGAATGTTATAAAACAGTAAGTGTAGATGCACTTGCCAGAATTGATTGATTTCTACACAGGATAAATACATAGAAACTTCAATAAAGAATACAACTGTTTGACCAAATGTGTCATAATGTGTTTGGGAAGAGTCAGCAAATAGTGAATCACGAATCTGGCATTGTCAGTGGAAGTCAATTAGATATTGATAAGATTGTTAAGGTATATGAATTTTTCAAGTAGTTTTACTCAAGGAACCATACATGTATCTCTTATCCTATGTCAACTTTTTTTCCTTAGGAGGGTATGTTGTCTCATAGATTAATGACATAATGAAAGATAAGTGAAAAAGTGGTAAGAATACATGGTCTCTTTCCACAAGAGATGTAGGGTACCTGTCTGTAGCAAAGGAAGTTGTGAAGTTGAATATATTCATAAACGATCTGAAACTTAAGAGTTGAAATAGAATCTTACAGAAAGGTATCATGATACCAAGTGACTGGGTATACCAAATAATAGGTGGAATTCAGTTTTGTTAACTACATTTTAAAGTACATGAATAAAAAATTTCTAATGTTGCATATGTTGATGGCTATTATTACTTAGGAAAGAGATCTGGAAACCACTATGAACTGTAGTCCAAAAACTTTGTTTGCTGTTAGCAGTGATGAAAAACAGAAATAGACTATTATGAATAATAAGGGAAAAGTTGGATAAGAAACCAAAACCAGATTCTGACCACATCATGTGAAAAACTAAGTGCAATTGATACAGGAAAGCTTAGGCAACAGAGTTTATCAGAAGAATGGACTGGCTTTCATATAAGAGATTAAGGATTCTTTAGTTTGAAAAAAGGTAATTTAAGGGACAGTATACTGGGGATCAATAAACTCAAATGGTGTAAACAGTGAACAGTCATGTGTAGTTCTTATGTCTGTCTTTTTTTAATTTTCCAAAATTAATTTATTAAAAATATAAAGCCTGGTGCTTAAAGTCAATTGAGATTACCTAGAATGACAAGCCTCTTGATGTCATATGTGTTTAGTAAAAGTGATCTGCTCTCTGCATTTGGGTACCAGTTGCCATTATGAAACTGATGTAATAGTACAATCTTACAGCAATTTTGCTGTGAAGTTATAACAATGAGGTTTTTGTTATGTTATTCCTTTATTTTTATTTAGGCTGTACCTTCATATGAATGTACTTTTTTTAGACTTTTATTTAAGAGTATAAGACAACTTCTTCTCTGCATTTTCCAAGAGTCTTTTCTTTCTCTTCAACATGTTTAATGTCTGATTCTGCTTCATTCTTTGATTTATGATACTATGCCCAATCCTGGTGAAATCCAATATTTTAATCTCATTACCTCTGCCTCTCTTATATTCTTGCATTGCAAGAATGATACCATCTGTGTTCTTCCACATGTTCTGGTCATTCTTTCTATCATTCTTTGTTCATCACCTCACCATCAGTCTTTTCTTCATGATTTTCTCTTTATCCTCCTAATCTCTCTTCTTCTTCCCTCCCCCCACGATTCTCCTATTTTTTTCCTGCATTTTTCTCATTTGTTTAATTCTTTAAAATATTAAATATTTAAGAAGCTAGGACTGCTTCTCATCAATATATGTAAAGGGTTTATGATCTCTTTTTAAATGATTTAGACTACCAGTAATGGTCTGGTTCTCAGTCTAAGGTTTGAAATCTTTCCATTTCTATATAAATAAGGACAATGCTGTTCAATGAAACTGTTTCCTTCTGAAAAGGAAACAGTCGTGTCTTTGGTACCAAAATCCTTTTGATTGCTTTGGCCTAAACTACTTCAGTAAAGTCCTTTTAAAATTTAATTTAGAAAATTTATTAAGTAGCTTGTTAAACAAACAAAGGCTTTGTTCTATAGAGCATACAGGGAACATAATTGCTACAAATCAGTTAACATTTTTGAAGGTATTTATATTATATGATGTTATGTTATATATCTTTTTTTGTAATGAGCACAACTATACAGTTTGAAAACTGAATTTACGTACTCAGGAAATAGGATTTGTAGAAGCCATAAGAAAATTTGCTTTAGACAATTACCATGACTTCAGCAGGCTCCTACAGGTGAAAAAGGCAACCAAGCTTTATGCCTGTTTTTCCCTCAAGTGAGTCAACTTTTCTGAAAAAATAGAGAAATCTGCTAGAAAATAAAAATTTGTTTTTTCTTTTGATAAAAGGTGGAAAGCCAGAAGTTGAAGACAAATGTATGATGAACCCTTCAGTAGGAGAAATACTCAGAGCTATTGTTATTATAAGAAGGTCCCCTAAGAAAAGGTACGTGACTCACTGCTGAACAGGCATTGTGATAAGCTTTAGCATGTTCAGAATTATTTACCAAAGCTGTTGTTTCACAACAGAGTAGCCTAAGCACTGCACAGCCTTGTGCCCTATTCTTAGGGCCAAATTTTGCTTTGACACACTAGTATCATTCTATTGAAAATAATGAAGTTACCCTAAGTGCTTACACAACCAATAGTAGAATTTTTTTTTTCCCCAAAATGCAAAATCATGAGATTTTTTGGCATATGATTTTGAAATGCACTTTAAAAAAATCTAAAATCTCCCCTTTTCAGTGCCATCGGAGAAAAGACCATTGATAGTATCTTAATTATGGCACTGGTTCTTACAGCAGTCCAGAAATTTTTAATTTTTATTTTAAAATAAAATATTTTAAAATCAAAATGCAATGCTAATAATGCGTTGAAATTGACTTTCATCAATCTATCCATTCAAGAGAATTTAAAGGATTTTTTTCTGGTATTGGTTTTAATACACTTATTAGTTGGCTGAGATTGCAAGACTGTGTCCAGTATACAGCAATAAAAACATGTACAGAAAAATGAAAAATAACTTATTTATCATGAGAGAATTGGCAAGTGGCTGGGAGTTCTATTTACTCCAGTGGTACTGGAATAGACCTTTCTAAATGCAACAAAACCAACCTTCTTTGAAGTGGTAACATGGAAGTCGAAAATATTTTTTGTGGACATGCACTCACCAAGCTGAGATGACACATTGTACTTTCCTGTTTCTTTTGTGAGGAGTGTTCTGGGATCCAAAAATCAGAACCTATGGTTTATTTGCTAAGAAGGGTATCTGGAAGTTCACCAGAGGCTCAGTGATTTGGTTTTATCCCTGTCATATTTGTAAGTACACAGAACAATGTTGTAATAATTATACTGTGGATAATATAGATTATGTTTTGCCATTTATAGCAAGCATCAATATTATATATAACATTAAAAAACCCTTATTCTTATCCCATTCCTTTCACATTGTATAAATAGACTGCCATTTTGAGTAGATTTAACAATAAAACATATAATATCGTGGCAAGGCAGAGCTCATTCCTTTGGATTAGGTGTGTGCAGTATTGCATTTCTTATGAAAGCATGATGATGAATTATAAAGCTTTTCTGTGCTTATCCTTCTTCATGTGTGTACACATTTTTTTTGGTTTTCACAGTAAAAAGTTACAGGTTTGGTAAGTTTTGGGACTAAGGATTGGCAGAAAGGACAGTTGGGGAAAGAAATGAATTTCAGAAGGGCAGTTAAAAGAAGAACTTGTGTGTGAGGATGCTTGGGTTTGGCTGCCAAAAATTTAGGGAATCTCTAAGGTTAGCAGTGAAAAGGATCTCATAGCTACTGGGAAAGGGGCTAATGAGGTAGAGAAACAGTATCAGACTCCCAGGTCTTCAGTGTTTCAGCCTATGGTGATTCTTTCCAGATACAGCTGCTGCTTCTCCTATGAATGACAGCAGCTGGCTTGCAAGGAAGGGAAAGAGGGAATTTTTTGTTAGTCAGGTACAGGGATTGTTTCTGTAGTGAATATTTGCCTTGCTCAGAGGTTAAATACCTACAGAAAGACTGTGTATAACACACTGGTCCATGTGCTCTACAGGTTCCACTATGTAGATCTTATCAGTCAGATAATACTGCTTCCAATACCATTACAATACAGCTTCCATACCACTAACAGTCCTTAAATAGCATTACTCAGCCAGACACATTGCAGACACATAAGCTGCCAGGTTGCCTATAGCCGCATCACTATCAAGCTACAGTCAAATAACTGTTTCCTTTTATGAATAGGATTTTATTGTACATGTCAAATCTTTCAAAGTCCATGTTAGAATTAAGAAAACAGTGCAGGAATGTGGTTCCATTTTCAGGTATAAGATATATGACATACAAGTAGGAACTATGATTCTTGAAAACAGAAAATAATATTTCTAGCCTATGTAAGTAAAAGTGAAGTAAATCTGCATGTATCTAGGAGTGTACAATGCCAGTTCTGAAAGAGTAATTTAACTAAAATTAGAAGAAACCTTTTAAAAATTTGCTCTGGTCTTATTTTTAGTGGTAAGACTATAGCAATTAAAATGACCATACTCCTAAGCGTTCTAATTATGTGCAGGATATTTTGTCCTAAAGGTTCAAATCTTGAAGAATCAGATAGAATAAATTGATGAGCCAATCTTATGACTCCCTTGGAATAGAGAAGGAAAAAAATACACATAATGACTAAATGATGGAATACTACTACTGCTGAAATGCAGAAATTTAATACTGCAAACTGTATGGCTATTGGATGGCTACAGTATAAGGTTTTGTGAATGGCCTAGGTTGTCCTTCTTGTAGGATCTTGCGTCTTTTGGGATTATTCTTGTTATACGTCCTCTGATGTGATGCTGTGTTAGTTTAAGCCAGAGACATTTTAGGGATATATGCTATAGCTCCATTATTATTACATTGAAAGAATTTAATGATTCTCAGAAATTACAGATAGCATTTGTACAGAATTGATTTTATAAGGGAAGGGCTAGTCTGAGAACCTTCCTGTGGTAGAGGAAGTCCATAGGCAGTTCTGGCTGCAGGCTGTTATCTGGAAGGAAGACTGGGAAGAGAGAGCTCTGATTCACCAGTGCCTCAGAGCTCCTTGATCTCTCCCCATTTACCTGTGGGACCACCTGCCTTAGGTTTACAACCACAATTCATGGAGGATTTAGGAAGATATTTGAGGAAGCTTTGTTCTCTTTTCTGCTTTCCTGGTAATGAAGCAGGACTATTTGGTGATTTTTGGATAAATAGCTGAAAACGTGAAGACTCTGTAGACTGGATTCTTACAGGACAGCCCAACACCACTGATTATAAGAACATCCAAGAATAACAGTGGCAATCATCTCTTTATTCCTTCCCTACAATAGAAAAGTCTGTTGTGCATCCCCCCCCCCCCCTTTTTTTTTTCTGGGTTTTGTTGAGATGGTAACAAACAAGCTCCAATATTGTATTTTTCAATCTCAACTATTCTATTTAAAAGGTCTAAAAAGTTATTTTGAGCAAAATCAGCATTAGTCCCATGTGCTGAAAGAGAAAGAAATATGTTTTGCCTTTCTTAAGCTGTCCATTCCATTTTCCATGATGCTTTTAAAGTGATTGTCATGACTTTGGACACAGTTTCTTTGTGGAAGGCCAGGCCTTTTTCATAAACTGGTTCTTCCTTGTTTTATTGATCCTTATTCACTGTGGTAGGCATGAGGGATATCACATCCTTTGACCTAGGATGTAATATGAGGCATCATATGCTCCTTGAGGTGGTTTAGATACAAGTTTGTTTTTACACACAAATGTACATGTGACAGATGGAGTAACTGAGCCCCATGTGCTTAAAATAATACTCAAGAGTTTTTAGGAAAAGAAACTGATTAAGACAACACGTTGCAGTGCAATGCAGACTATAGTGATTAACTTCATAGATATTTGAAAAGAACTTTTGGATGTTCTCTGCAAGATGTTAATAGAGATGTTGAACCCAGTGAGATAATTCAGAATCCTCTGTAGTAGTTAGTAATGAATCACAGTGAAGTTCGTATCCTTCTGTTAGATAGTTACTCAGCATACCCTTCCTGAGTAGTGAGATTCTGAAATAAAACTAATTATTCTCGCTAAGGAGTGCTGGGAAGGCCTAACACAAACCTGCATGAAAGTCTTGTGAGTGTGGTTGGGGTTACATTTATATATTTAATTCTCCCAAGGTGTTGGCTGCTATGGTTTTTTTGAAAGGACGTGGTGGGAGGCAGGCTGCCTGTTTGTCTTGCTCCAACTGCTGTCTTCTGGCTCAGGCTGAAAACTCAGGAGGGGACACAAGTGGGGATTGCTGAGCTTTTTTCAGGGAGAGCAAATGTTCCAGGGACAGGGACGGTCAGTGACTTGGTAAGCAGCAACACCACAGCATAAGTATGAACTAAGAGACTTGCAAAAAAGCATAGGGAGAGGAGCAACTTCATCATGGATGGAACTAAAAAGGAAGACAGCTTACCTGAGGACACACTGACTTCAACAATATAAATAATGCTATTTGACACTTCAATGAGGAGATGCAGTTATACTTCTGGCTTTTAGCTCCTTCATTTGGAGGGACTTTGGTGTCAAAGTCTTGAATCAAACTTTTTTCCTGAAGTCCTATGAGTAGCTGAAAACCAAGGGTTCTTTAGGTCCATCATGAATAAAACCTTCTGAATGACCCTTTGAATGAATTGAGAACAGAATAATTTGAAGCTGAACTGTAATTCTAATCTGACATTAAACCTGAACTGCAAATTGCAGATTTTTTTGTATAAACTAAAAGTTAAAGCAGGCATTTTTTTTGTAAATCTAGAATTTTGATTCAGATAAAAGTTTTCTCCTTGGTGAGTGATACTGAAATTGAGGTTTAGTTTCAGTCTTCACTAGGATAGTTGCAAAGGCATAAATGAAATTTATTCTGGTTTAAGGAGGATTTTAGGTATTACATACTGGTCTGTACTCATCTGCCTTAGGGGGAAGCAAAATTATATTTCGGGGAAATGTGTGCATAACCTAGAACAGAAGAAAACCTATAAAGATTTCCAATTTGTTTATATACAAATGGGTTTAGATGGCCTGAAGTAATGCCTTTGAAATTAAGACTGTTTTTTAGCATTTTAGTACAAAAATGGAACCCTGAAAACGATGTCTTTTTGCGTGATAGAACTGAGTACATTCATAAAAGCTATGCAAGCAAGGAGATAAGGGCTGTGTTTCAGTTATAATAGGCCAAATACAAGTTTTGATGTTGTGCTGGTTTTGGCTGGGGTAGAGTTAATTTTCTTCATAGTAGCTAGCACGAGGCTATGTTTTGGATTTATGCTGAAAACAGTGTTGATAACACAGGGGTGTTTTCGTTAGTGCTGAGCAGTGCTTACCCAGAGCCAAGGGCTGTTCTGCTCCTCACCCCACCCCACCCCACCAGCGAGGAGGCTGGGGGGGCACAAGCAGTTGGGAGGGGACACAGCTGGGACAGCTGACCCCAACTGACCCAAGGGATGTTCCAGACCACAGGACGTCATGCTCAGCAATAAAAGCTGGAGGGAAGAAGAAGGAAGGAGGGGATATTTGGAGTGATGGCATTTGTCTTCCCAAGTCACCATTACTTAGTGTGCTGGAGCTCTGCTTTCCTGGAGATGGCTGAACACCTGCCTGCCCATGGGAAGTGGGGAATGAATTCCCTGATTTGCTTTGCTTGTGTGCACAGCTTTTCCTTTACCTGTTAAACTGTCTTTATCTCAGCCTGTGAGTTGTCTCACTTTTACCCTTCTAATTCTCTCTTCTGTCCCACCAGGGGCAAGTGAGCAAGAGGCTGGGTGGGGCTTGGTTGCCAGCTGGGGTTAAACCACAACAGATGTAAAAGCTGGCAGCTAGTTAACTCTTTCAACATGCTTTGCTAATGTCTGTTACTATTTTGTAGATTTATGCTAACTGTGCCATTTCTTTCTCAGATTATTGTGTAAAAGTATAAACCTTTCATGGTTCAGCATACGAATGTGTCTTTTGAAAGTGCTATGAGCAACGTTATTTGATCAAACATTCATAGTTCTTTTCCTGAGCCGTTGCCTATTTTAAGAATCATGTTAATATGTTCCACTGATTAGTGGGGTATGGTAAAAGATGCCTTTCAGGGTAGGCTTTTTTTTTTTTCCCTCCTTCTAGCCATACGTTTATTTCATAAAATGAAGAAAAGCAGAGGTAAAGATTACAGACACAAATTTACATGAGTGGATGAAAGAGTAGCTTTAACCTAAAGGCAGTCTGGGAAAATGAGCTGCTCGACATCTAGTTAGTAGGGCTGATCAAATAGCACAGGCAAGGTAATATTTGTTCAAATGAAAATTACATTTGCCCCTCTAAAATTTGATTAATCAATGAGATCATAAGAACGTATTCTTGATCTCCAAATTCCTTGCTGAGTAACTATTCATACGTAATATTGCCAATATTCAATGGCAGTATGGATTTGTACAGAGATTTTACAAGAGCCAAGGGCTTTCTGGGAGAGGATAAATATGAGAAGAAAAAGTAGCCTCTCTTTAGTGAAGAGACAGTGGTGGGAAAACTAAGATTTTTTGAACAACCCTGTAAAGCGTAGAATAAATTAAGAAAATAGCAGAATATTCAAAGATGGAGATGAAAGAATTGAAAAATATATTCCAAAGCAAAAAATCCCCAAATCTTTAGTTATTTCCCTGTATCTCTGAGTTCGTGTATATTCTGTGAAGTTCACTATTCTTAGAGGATAACTTTACAGTAAATTGTATTTGTGTAAAGTAAAATACAGCAGTCAATTCTTCTTTGCTGATGTATTTAATGGAAATTCACGTCCAGTTTTTTTGCCTACTGTTATTCCATTTTCTTTCACTGTTAGAGCTTTTCATTTTTTTTCAGAAAAAAACCCTTAATTCTTGTGAAATTCTTCCTCCAAATAAGGTAGCACAAATATTTCACTGATAAATGTCACTATTTCATTATTTCTACATTTATTATAGTTCCTTAAGTATATCTTTTTTTGACATTGTGCACACCTTATCCATAAATTCCAAATTGTTTCTATACTTGTTATGCATATGGCCCTGCTGCTTTCATATGAGAATATAAAAAAATGGAGCAGACACTACCCTTTCCCTGCTATAGTTGTAGCAACAAAAAGGAATAAGGGTAACAGCAGTTTCAGTACCTAGCCCATGTTTGGCTGTTCCTGGATGTTCCATGATCTACATTTCTCCTTTGCCTTCCTAATTTGATGTGAAAATGATATCTAACTCCAGCAATTCTTTTGCTCATTTTCATCCAATGTATGATGAAAAATGATCCTTTTGTTAGTTATCAACTCTCCAAGAAAAATGGATGATCTTTGGGCAGTTACAGCAGAACTGCCATATAGATTTCATTCAATAAGGACAGCCCAATCCCCCAAAGTTGTGAAAAGCTCATACCCAAAACCTGATGCCCCTATCTTAATTCCACTAAGGCCAACACATTAATGATTTGGGTTCTTCTCTAAATCATTTGTGTGACACAAGGAAGCTATGCACTGTGGTCATAAGGAGTGCTGCCTGGTTCATCTTTCATATTCCTCTCTCTTTCATAGCTGGGCTTGTGTGCACTCAGGTAAAAAGAAGCATGAAGATTTACAAGAAGCATAAGCAAACCCAAGATTTGAGAGTTCATGCATGCAAGATGCATGTAAACCTACAACAGGACCAACTACTACTGCATCTGGAAGAACCAGAGTTACTTCAGTGAGACTATTTTTACTTATTCCTCTATTTGTGACAATTCCTTCAAATTAAAGCAGTCTGCAGATTTTGTTAAAAGCTTGTTACATTTTCCTGTGCTTTTAAGATGATCCAGAAAAATAGATTTGGCAATGTTCTCAGTATTACTTTCCCAAACACCAATTTGTTATTGCAAACTTACCTCAGTTTGAGTTACTAGTGTGATTCATCTATTGGTTTTGTGTCCATGACATTTATAATTTACAGTCATTCAGCAAGTTGGCAGATCTCATGACAATATCACATTGAAGTCAGTTTGAATTAATTCATTAATTAAAGAATCTATCCTAATTTGATTTCTTTTCAACAATTGTCGGTGATAGTGTCAGCTACCAGCTAATCTTGATTATTTAAAACAACAACAAAAAGAAAAGATAATGGCTAGCTGAGTAGAATTGCATTGCTTAAGGCTTGCAGCTGATCTTACAGCTATGTTGCAATTAGTTCTGATGTGATGTTCAGATTGCATTTCCTTGATAATGAAAAAAAAAAAGGCATCAGAGATTTGACTATATAGGCTGTTACTCATTATGCAGGTGATGGCAATGGTTCTTTTAAATTAAGTATTGGGGTTCTTCATTGGGATTTATATAATGCAATCTTTGATTATATATGGACAAATCAAGCATGCTGAAGGCTCAAGACTGTCATGTCAGGAACAAATCCCAGGATAGCTAGAAAAAATATGGGTTTGATTTAGCAGAATAAAATATTCAAATCCCAAAGCCTACATGTCTTTGAATATTTCTAGTGTTTAAGATTCTGATTAGCCTTACATTTTCCTTTGTCAATTAGTAGTTTTCTTTGTTTCAGAAAAGCCTGTTCTCCTCCTTTCCTTCCTTTTATGATATTGCTTTCTCCAATCAAAGAGTTAGTATGTTTAATTATTCAAGAACAAAAATGTATTCTCCAGACATATACAAAATTACAAGCTCTCTGGAATAATATACATGCTGGGCTGACTCTTGCTCGTGATAAATTAGTGTAATTTTGGAATGACTTAATAAGAATAAATGATATTCAAATAGGAAGCAGCAGAAGTTTTAGTAGCGTTACCCCCTCCCCCACTAGCTATCAACCCGAAACCAAAGCAAAAGACTTGAATAATTTTACTGGGAGAGGTTTCTGTTTATCCAACATTTTTTATACTGCACAAATGTTACTTTTTAGGTGTTTGTATAATTACATGGTGTCTGCTAGCACTGTCTTAGATGCAGACACCATTATCCACAGCTTACTCTTTCTAAAGAGAAGTCCTGGAAACTGAACTGTCTCATCTGAATTTGCTATGACTATACAAATTGCTATCACTTTAAAAAAAAAAAAAAATAATGCTGGCAAACCAAAAAGTTATATATGAAAGAATACTTCAAGTCTAGCTCTAAGCTGAAGAAAATTCAACTCAAATTTTACCACCATCTATATACTAAACAGTTTTTGCTTTATAAAATATTCATGCTGTACCATCTCTTTTTCCTTTTCTTTACACAGAGTTCAACATTACCAAACACAAATGTTTTTGCAATGTTCTTTCACTGTCTTCCTCCTGGCCAAACAAGACCATTAATTCCTCTAGGCATGGTGTGCAACTAGCACAGAGGTTTCAGTTATTCAATAGACCAGGTCCTGTACACTCTGTATTGAAACATTCCCAAGTTTAGCAACAACTGAAGACCCATTTTGCTTAATCAGATTCTCGAGGCAAATGGTATGATTTCTTTTTCTACTAATCTACATTATACGTTCTTCTTATCTCTGTTTGTCCATGCTGAATTCTGAAGTTAATTCTAAAATTAGCTTCAGTTCTAAGAATAGATTCATAATCATATAGTTAAGCTTATATGCAAATTATATTTTAAATGCACTGCTTTGGCTAATATTCCAAGATTTTGCTGCCTAAGTTATCTCCAAGTTTTGTCTCTCACAGAGGGAAGGACCTCTTGATTTTATGTTCAGGACCAAACTTTTTCTGTTTTTTTTTTTTAAATGAGAATAATACAAACAAAAAATATCTTTATTGTAACATAACTGGCCATAGTGAACCACTTTCCTCTTACTGAGTTGTCGAATATACAGTTAACAAGGGAGAGTCTTATCTTACAATATCTCACATATGTTACAGTGACTGTCAGTTTTGAGTAAACTTTTCTGCATTTAGAATTGCTGTCATGTAAAATTAGAATGACCTGAAGTTTAATTAAACGTTGTAAGCAATATCTGTCTGCCCATTACAGGATGAGTACTTTTCTCTCAGAATGCTGAGTTAAATTTCCTAGATCTTTTCTCTATTCACGTTACTGCAAATCTAGTTTTTATAATGATTTTTTCCAATCTTTTTTCGCCCCAGGTCGTTATATATGTTATAAAACATATATATGTTTTTATATGCATATATACGTATGCCTCCCTGCCCCCAAATCATCCATATATGTAATTTTGATGACATCATTCTCTTTGTATAAAATATCTAGTGTGATGGTGTGGGAACGGCACGGCTTAGATCTGGCAGATATGTCTATTTGCTACAAGAGAAAGAAAGATGTGAAACAATAGTAAAAAATCTACAGTTTCCATGCACAATTTCCTGTAACTGATTACTAAAAAACATTATCTATCCACACTGTTTGTTTCCAGCAGCTGACCTTCAACTTGCCTCCAGCAAACTGAGCAGGTGCAGGTATGTAATAGTAAAAATAATATACCTGCACAAACATTACTTTTCCTTTTGGAATAACAGAACGTACGTAGTGCTCCTTGGTTTACAGGACTGACTAGGACAGCAATAGCTGTAGTAGATTTTCATAGATCAGATGCACCTCTTGGCACTGTGCTAACTTGATATGTGAAAACTTGGTATGATATTCAGAAATGTACCATAAAGTAATTCAAGCTTATCATTGGACAGGAGGCATTGAAATAGCTTGCATTTCATTTGGGAAATGCTGTACTAGACTCTGATTTGTGGTTGATTCTAGAGGAAACTATTCAGTTAAGATAATACATAATATACTCTAATTGAATTTGCATTTTCTTTTGTAGATTAGCAGTGACATATTATACTTTATGTATGTTTACATATACATTTAGAGAGAGTAGCTGATACTTGATATCATTGTAAGTTTGGAGATATGTTGGATGCATTATTTTAAACAAAAAAGTGTGTGTCGATGTTGTTCTTTCCATACTGGCTGAATTTAGTTATTTCATTAGAAAACATTTTAGATATGTAGATGCATAAACTTTCTATGTCAGGTGAAATCCAGAGACTGAATAAGCTCTTGAAAAAAACTTTAGTAGTGGGCACTATATGTTACCTTGCCTATCTATCAGATAACGGAAAGCTTTTCTTTCAGCTACTTCTGCTTGTTTATATTAGATATGGAGTTTAAATTCTCACTGTCCTCTACATGAAATACATTCATAAAATGCAGTTTATTTGACTCACCTTGGTCGGATATCTCATCATACTTCTGCAAATAAATAAGAGAGATACTTCTGCAAATAAATAAGCCCTCTACTGGTTTCAGCTTGCATCAATTGAGACTTTTAAATTTAATTTTCAGTAACCCTCTTTGCATCATAGATGGACCTATGCTGTTTACACTGTGATAAAGATCACTTCATTTTTTACACAAACTATACTCTGGTGATGCACATGACAGGAACATGATCTTTTCTTTTCTGGCCTCATTTTAATTATCTTTTTTCAAGCTAATATTCTCCTATTTGCTCTCCACCACCATTTATTTTGGTTTCCTTTTGTATCCCAGCAATGAAAACTCATGTGCCAAAGTTAACATAGAAAAGCTACTCATGAAGCACATTATTATACTGAATTTCAAAAAGGAAGTGAAGGTATGAAGAATGGTTGACAGAAATGTATTTTTCCTGCACTAACAATGGCAACTGACCAGGATAAACAGCTTCCAAACTTCATTTGAAGGAAGAAAATCAATGCTTGTAGTATGAACATTGGAGAATGCAGGCTGTTACTGGTCATTTTTTTTTCCAGTTAGAGAACGTTTAAGCTTTGCAAGAATTAAAAATTAAGTATGCTTGTCTTGAGATTTTACCTTTTACCTGTTTCTTGGGAGACCAGGGCAAAAAGCTCTGTGCCTCTTGTAGCAATGTCTGAGGGTGACAAAAATTGGAGCTGAAGCTACAAACAGCCTTAAAAATCATGAACCATTTTCAGGTCCTTTCTGAGGATAACTAGAGGGAAGACTGCTATAGAGACTTACTCTTAAGTCCTTGTAACAGCCAAATGGCATTTAAAGGAAAATAAGGTAGAAAATGTGGTAAATACTACTAAAAAACCAGTGAAGACTACATTTTCTGACTGTGTGCACCATCTTTGGTGGGTATCATTCTTCTGGAGGGCACAGTTTGACTCAACAGCGGGAGGACAACTCATGATTGTTACCCTTTCCCTCCCTCTTCGAAAACAAGGGATTAATTTTGGAATTTTAAATTTGGGCTTACTACATTTGCTACATTTTGAGATGCTAATGTGAGTTTTCATGTTAGATTTAGGGTGCTCAGTACCCGTCTTGATTACTGCAGGTATGTCTGCATTTCAGGTCCTTGGAAACTCCTAGCTAACCACTTCTTTTACTACTACTAGTCATTGCTTATCTGTTAAGACTGGTAATGCTCCTTAGCTCATGCTGGTAATGTACTGTTATGTAGGGCCGTCTTTATCACTTAATTCTATTTGTTTTCTTAGACCTGCATTTCCTCTCCCATAACCAATGCAATTGTATGTTACCAGCTTGAAGCTGTAGCAGTTGCAGTGTATGATTATATTCTTCAGCATGCTCCTGATACTGTCAGTGTTTACTTATTAGGTTGGTTTTTTATTTGTTTTTCTTTCTTGCATGTAATTTTCTAAAACTGTAGCTTGGATTTTTGTTTATGAGAGAAAGAAAACTTCTGCTCAGTTTAATATTCTCTCTAGTGTGTGATTTATAACTTTCTTTCCATAACTAGTCAATAGTTTTATCACAACAGATTTCCTTAAGTCTCTCAAAGATAAGAATAAAGGAAAGTTTTGTGAAGTTTTGCTTCAGTTATCTGAGATGAGAAAATCTTGTGGTATTTAAATGTTATTTACTGCACTGTTGCTTATTTTCAATTTCAATCTATTGCTTCTTAGTAGTTTCCGTCTGTAGCATTTTATGTATCCCTTCATGTGCATGCAGCTCTGTAAAGACACTAATTAGTTGAAGCATATGTCTAGCCATAAATCTCTTGCCATGTTTGGGGCAGGGGGGAAGCCAATGAAGAACCTACTGTCTCAATTGACTAGTAGTTTGAGGTTTTAATCTATCTACTCACATAATTATACAGCTATGAAGAGGCTCAATTGTCTCAAGTTTCCGTGGAGTTACTGACCTGCTTGTCATCTTGAGCAGTTCTAGGAGGTTTCAATATTATTCCTGAGAGATATCCAGCAGTTGCAACTCCTACCTCACAGTATCAAAATTTTAGTAGTACAGGGTTTAAATGAGGAATGGAGAAATAAAGCTTTCATGACAGAGAAGATTAAAAAGTCTTAGTATGCAACTAGGATTGTATATGTGCAACCTGGTATAAATCCAGAACATGGAAGGGAAATGAGTGCTAATACAGTTTGAAGTTTCGAGATCTCTTCTGGCATACTAGCACATGTAGCTCAAGTATTATCTGTAGAGCAATTACCATGTCAGAGTCATTAAAAGAAATCTTCAGATTAAGGCTTCTGCTTCTTTCAACAGAAGCATGAAATCTTTCAATATTCATAAAGTGACAGTTAACCTTCACATGCCTTTAAAGGGGATCTTTTATTTGGAGAAAGGAAAGGGTTACAAAATATATGGATTTAAAACAAATTAAGACATACTACAACAATTATTGCATCAGAAAAAAAATGAGAGGAACAGTTGAAGATGGGTACTATTGAACATAGAGCATTAAGAAGAGCTGACTAAGGATGTAAGATATCTTTTAAAGCAATGACTGGTGAACTGAGGTCCTGGAAGTGGAGTGTGGAAAAGATTAGGAGAAGATTTTTTAAAAAAGAGTATGAATGAGATCTTCGCACTGATTTAAACAGTATGAATGATGAGTGTATGTGAATTTGCTCTCTACATTTTTTTTCTCTGAGACTTCATTTCTCGAGGAAGACTAACATCTTCCCACTAGTAATAACAGCTGTTTTCTTACAGTCTGCATTTTGATCTTCTGTCCTTTCCCCCCTCCTCTTTCTTTTTCTTCAAGTTTTATGGCCTTTGGAGTGACAATGTTGCTGAACAAGAAAAAGTAATGACTTTAATATCTGACAGTTTCATTTTAGGCAATACAGCAGAATTTGAATAGGAGCAAACCCATGGTGTTATCTATAACAAAAAGCTTTTTTGAAATCTCTAATCCCCTTATGAAAGTTACTGTATACTTGAATCTTCAATTTTGGTATGCTTATTAAGTCTATGATTATAGGAATATATCCATGAAAATTTCACTTAAGAATTGTCTAGGGCTGAAATATATCTATTGCATTAAATAGCCTGCATCATCTTGAAATAATTACAGGACTACCTAATGCCCTTATTTTAGCTGAACTGGTTTCAAATCTGATTATAATTTCAACAGAAATTTAACCAGTTTGCAGAGGCTATAGAATATACTGTCTGAAATGAAGTCATATAATTAATCTTAAATTTTTACATAGCTTATCTCTTCTGTCAACTCTCCTGGTATCTCCATCCTACATAGTGTTCTGATCACCAATCAGGTGAAACAGACATTTTGTTCCATGATTTGATCAGAAGTTGGTATGGAATTCAGACCCACAATGCCTAAGAATATCTGATACAATATGTCTTTCCAGATGAGAAATCTACTTGTATCATGGGTGTATGTAACCCTGTCATTGATTTATGGATGCAGCTTTCCCTGGAGCAGTTGATTTGTGCACTTGACTACTTTATACATCAAATGTGCATTTGACCGACTGCATTTTAGAAGGGGTCCACAAGTCCACCTAAAAGGTTTTTGTGATTTTTTTTTTTTTCAAGTTTCCAGTATTTTTGTTGGAATATATTCCAGTATATTTATCTGTCCTTCAAAAAAAAACCCAACCCCCAAAAAACCCTGCCCCCCACCCCCTTCAAACTAGGAAGAAGACATCAAATATTGTGTACAGTGATAGTGAAAGTGTAAAGATGAGTAGTTGCATCCGAATTGAAGGATGCAGGCTTTGCATTTTGTTTTGAAGATAGGCTGTTAGGACTGCTCTTTCGCTGGGTTCTGAATTTTCAGCCTAATTCTCATGTAAACTCTATTTCCCCCAGATGAAAGGACATATTTGCCCTCACATTTTATTTTTCAGTGGAGCAAAGAAATTGCAAGAGGGGGAGAAAGGATCTTTCAGACAGCTAAGATCCAAAGCATATAATGCTTCAAAGATCAATACAGCATCAATACAGCAGCCTTGAACGTGGGATCTTTGTGATCACGTGAGGAACTAGTGCAAGCAGTTCTGTAGGGAACAAAAATGCTGGATAATGATTTCTGAACCCATTATACCATATGTTCTTTTATATAACAAGATATTTGGATAACCTGCACAAAAAATGGACTCAAACAAATGGGAAGAAGCATGAGAGAAGCTCAGAAACAGGAGAGCTTTCGTGACGAAAAGGAGTAAATTGGCTGTTGGGCAAGATGGAGAGTTGGGTTAAGGTTCCTTTGTGTGCCTACACATTTAACACTGCTGCTTGATGAGAGAATTAAAACAGTAAAAGATAACATAAACCCACATTAAAAATGGCATAATGAAACTACAAGAAAACAGCCTTTTCTACACTTTGTCAAACTTGCTTCCTGTGCAAAAGAAACTCAAACATTTTTATAATTGTTGCTGCATTCAGTAAGACAGGGTGTCACCATGCAAACCACAAATCAATTCAATGTTCTTTTCCACTGTGCTATTTGGATTGTTTTCTACTGAGATGTGGTCACTCATGTGAACCACTGCTGCAGACTTACATGTGTGATAAAGTTCTTGGTTTTGTGCTAAGCAAGCAAATACACAAAACTTACCATTGCATCTGGCACTACATGTCACCCCTGGTGCCTCAAAAGTAAGACTACAGGGAGTGTCTGTGGAAAGTCTATAAAGTTTCCTCTTTTTGCCAATACATAGTCCTCTCACCTATGAAATAAGATAACTCAAGAGAATAATGGGAGGAAACAATCTGTAATTTCTTCTTTACTTTACAGTGCTGATGACTCACCAGTACTACTACTCTGTTACTTCTTGAAAGCGCTAGATTTTTGTTAACAATTATGAAGTTGTTTACCATATCATTGCTTCTCTATGATTCTCATATATTGAAGATGTTAATCTCTGGGAGTAGATTCTTATGTACTTTATTAGTTGGACTTCAACAGATTTCATTAAAGATGATTTTCATCATCATTAGTAGTGTATCTACAGCAAGCACAATAGAGAAAAAGCATTTTAAATAAGCCTCTGTATATTACAGAAAAATGGCATTGGAGACCATAAATTTCCTTGAGTGCTTCCAAAATGCAAGTATTTTATATGTATTATTGTTAATTCTTTACAGGCTCCCTTATAAATCTTTTTCTAGAACATGAATTACATATTTGATCACAAACTAAACAGAAGGCTGTAATACAGCACATAGTGTACATTAAAAAAACAAACAACCAACAATGCAATAGTAGATTAGTTAGACATTAATATTCACAAACATGTATCTCCCAATTAAATTTTCATAAGGAAAAGAAGTTGAATTTTTTTAAACTCTTAATTAATTTCATTAATGTCAATGCTCTGTTTTCATTATCTTTTCACAATATTTTATTTCACTTATTAATATTTATTAAGGCATGGTGGTATTTTACATTAAGTATTTTATGTTAGAACATTTTGAAGAGGTGTTAAGTATTGTTCTATGAGAAATCTAAAAATTTGGACATTTTATTCAAATGTTTATTAAATCAAATTTGAAATGTTTGTTTTCCTAATTAAATGGAAACAGAAAAAATATAAAACCAACTCCCTTAACTGTGACTTGAAGTGAAGCTCAACATTACAATTAAGTTCCCATCAGTAATTATCGTTGTGTTCTGAGCTGTTATGAGTCAGATACTTTTGAATATTAAAACTAATTTCTGCTATGTGGTGAATCCTCTCCTTTGTTTTATTGTGTTCATTGTTACAACCTTGCCAATCTTGTCTTTTGATTTTTATAAATTATCCATTTATCTGAAGTGTATGAGCAGAGTTGATGATTATGAAGGGCATGTAACTCAAGAAAGATGTATTTTTCTGAATCTTTGAAACTTACAATTGGTCCTCACTAACAATATTTTTTTTCTTTTTAAATATATCTGTCCTTTTTGCTATAAACAGAACTTACACTTATTAGTCAATTACTAAACTACATTATTTTTAAATTGTAATTAATACAACATTTACACATGCATATTTTTAAAAAGGCACGAGATAGAAAATAGAAATAGGCTCAATAGAAAACCCAAGAAAATGTAAGCAGTATCCTATGCAGAGAGTCAAGGAGCAGAAATCTTTTCAATAGGTTGAAAAGAGGTAGCTCAGTATTAAAATACACATTTCATTTACCTAGCTTATTCTTACAGCATCTGTCAAAACTTACACAATTGAAAGCATTCATCTAGAGAGAAGTATGTATCTATGTAATTGCCTGCCAGGCTGAGTAATTTGTTTAATGGCCAGGGCTAAAAGATGCTCAATTAATTGTTTTGAAGATTAGCAGAATCTGTTACGTGTAACAAAATGCATGTTTGGGGCCAGACATCGTCTCTAAACCAATTTGAATTTGTAACATCTATAAAAAGTAGCACCAATAATTCATGCCTGAAATTCAAGTTCTGAAATTGTATCTGCCTTGATCAAATGTCTCCAGATGAAGAGAATAAAAGATTGTCTGTCAGATTAAAAAAAAAAAAAAAAGAAAAAAGGGCTGTGTTCTTTTCATGTCTGTCATTATCCACACTGCTGATTCTTTTGACTCTTGTAGCAGGAGGAGTGTGAACTCCTGGAGGACGGATTCTGTTTCCGATGCAGGATCAATCCTGGCCTCAGAGCAGGTGTTCAGCCGGTTGCTCAGCCCTTTGCCAGCTCAGTTGCAGATCTGTTAGACAAAGCTGGCTGGTGCCAGGGAGGCAAAGCAGGAACTCCCTTCTTGGACGTTCTGGCGGGGTTGGTAAGATAGGCTGTCTCAGCTGGCATATACTTTCACTGCAGAAACTGCAACTTTTATTCATTGTCGAGAAGGAGGAAAAAAATCAAGGCAGACAGATTTTTTTTTTTCATGTCTGATCCCCTAATAAAACGAAGAAGCAGTGATGCACAAATATTTTTTTGCTGTTAATAGATAATTTATGATGTTTGTTACTGAAAACTTGACTTCACATGCCACCAAAGCAAGAACTTTTAACGTGCGGTTTAAAAACAACGTATTTGGCTAGGGATGTGCTGTTAATGTAAAAAATGTCGATTGCAATATTTCTCAGATATATTCTGGGGGAAAGAGAACATTATATTTCTTTGTGATCATAAGCTAATTCTGCTGTGTAGAAGACTGTTGTCCAGAAAAATGGTGATGCAATTAGAAATGTGTGGCAAGCTGACAACACTCAGGCATTTTACATTGGCCTGTAATCTTGGCTGTGTGAATTTCTTTTCATAATCTGCATCAAAGGGTCTCTTTTTGTTTGACGTGGATTGAGGAGGAAAAGGTCTGAGTTTAGCAGGAACTTCAGAAAAGGCGTGAAATGTTTTTTAAACAAATAATTTTATATGCAAGTGTTTGTGGGGAAAGGAGTTAGAATAAGGTAAAAGAGATGGGGGACTGGAATGGATGAGAGGTGTCAAAAACAGTTGTAGGAGGATGGGTGGCTGGAAAAAAATGGAGGTTTGGGGACACCCAGCTGATCAGCTGGAGGACAGGAGGATTTGAGAACATAAGAACACCGATAGGAGCATGCTGGAGAGAGAGAGAGATGGAGGATCAGGAATAAGGATCTGTCAGTCAGGTTCTTCTGTGTATGTTCCTTCCTCATGGGAACTGAGTAATGGGGGATTTTGTCCTGCTGGGGGAAGGGGAAGATTGATCCTCATGCTTCATTCTGTATGAGAAAGCATAGACGTTCAGGCAGTGTTCCATCATTATGGGGTGCAAAGATCTGAGCTCATCATCTCTCTTTATGTCAGATGTTTTGGCTGTATGAGCTTGTTTTGCTGGCCCTTAGGTTTTCCTAAATGGTGGATCACATTTCTGGTTTAAGTTAACAATAATCATGTCAGAGAGGCATATCCAAATACTGACAAGATGTTAGCTTTGGATGTGGATGTGGATTAAGAAGACGAATGCAGATTCCTTGCCCTTGCAACAAGCGTTGCATAACAAGGACAAACACAAGCTGAAAAGGCAAAAAATATTGATCATGTAATCATTCATGGCCATAATAACTTCCTTGTGTAAGGCAGTTAATGTGTCCAATAGTGACATGAGAAAATTATAGTAAAACTAAGATCTAGAGAAATTCTAAGTTCTGGTATCTTTGCTGAAAAAAAGAAAAAGAAGATCATATATAGAGAAAAACAACAGGGTTCCTATAGTGAAAGGAAGGAAATATGGACAGGAAAATTCAGATGGCAAATAGTAGTTAAAAAGGTCAGGTTGGTTGCATGTGAAACAACACAGGGTCAGATTGCAAGAGAACATGTGAGAGGACAGAGAGGAAGGAGCTGAAATTTGAAACAGGAGAGTAATAATGAGCAAAAATTTGTTTAAGGGGAAACAAAGGGAACACCAAAGAAGTTTTGCAGTGACAGTGTAAAGAATGAAGAGTGAAAATGTATTGTTACTGGAAAATTATTAGAGTAATGAAAAAGCAGAAAAGCAAAATATGTGATAGGCAATACAGCAATTTTCTTTTCAGTTACTAGATGCAGGAAAACTGGATCAGCTGCTAACTCTTGTTGAATTTACCTTAAAATTTCCTTAGAAGGCAAATGGAGAAGCAAAATAGCCATATACAGAAGGAAGTCACGTGAGGCTGATTTGTGGAGTACTTTCCTTATTAGTATGTGAAAAACAAGATCAATAGTGCACATTACATTAGGAACACAGTATTGAATTAGATCACTGGAGCAGGCAGAATATGCTAGCAGAGGAGCAGAGCTGGTGAAGGAAAAGGAGGTAGTGGTACCCATTATTGCACCAGCTGTCCGAACTGGAGTCTTTCTGCAGGAAGCAAGAGTGGAAGCAAAGAGGTTACGAGTGCTGTGGTCTCTTCTAACCCCTCACACCCCCATGCTGGTTGTGTTGACAGCTCTCTAATCTGTAGTTCAAATACCTTTAAATTAGCATGTTTTGAACCAAACCATACCAAAACTAAATGCCTCAGCTTAGTCTTACCATTTGCAGTTGACATGTATTCTCATAACATTTGGAGTCAAAAGCCTACATCCAAAAACTTTTGCTATCTGGTGTTCAGACTTTGAGTTGTGATCCACGGCTACATCACTGATATAGTAAATAATGATAAAAAAAGTGGAAACGTAAGTGGTATGTTATTTAAGAGCAGTCTCTTTTAGACTATGTATCCGTAACAAAACCAACACTATCGGTTGTATCCTTATTTTGAATACAGGACTTTAATGCAAAGGTTTTGTGCCTTATTGGGCTATTCTGAGGATCAAGGTGTGAAACAAAATAGGTGGCTATTTCCAGATCTCTTTAGTCTCCCAATGCTTTATGGTGTAGTATTTTATCTTACTGCTAATTATTAATAAATGCAGCTTAGGTTTAGCAATAGGAAGTTTCTTTGGGAGCCTTCTGAGCTTAACAGCACTGAAATAAAAAGTATCTTGCTATTTCTGTATTTTGCACAGTGTTTTATTCCTGTATCCAGAAGACTTTCATCTTTGATAATTATTGAAAGGTGATGCATATGCCAAAGACATTGTATTCATATTCTTGGTAGTTAATGAGAGGCATTATGTAACAATATGCCATATTGCCACACTTTAAAATTTTTGAGCATTTTTGCTCTGCATAAACTGCTAATTTCTAGGCAAACAGCTGCATTCTGAATTATTTACAACATTTGTTCTTTAGCTAATTGACAGTTAATTTATGCTTTGAGAGACAGTCAGCTAAACAGCATGTGAATAGATTCAGGCCTTGCTTTTCATGGAGACAAGAGACAGTTTGAGCTACTTCTACCAAGGCAGCTACTCTCCTTTCTTGCCAGAGGCAGGCTGGAGAAGTTGCTGCTTAAACTGAAAAAGCATTAACAATAGTCCACAAGACTGTTGAACAAACCTATCAGGTGTATTAGACCTTGGGATGCAAGAGTAGTTATTACCTTGTAGCATTCTGAGAAACAGAATAACAGAGAAAAGCAAGTGTGGAAGCATGAGGTTACAGAGTGCTGTGGTCTCCTCCATGCCCCTCTGCCCAGGTTCTGTTGACTGCTTTCTAATCTGTGGTTTAAATATCTTTAATTTAGCACATTTTGAACCAAACCATACCAAAACTAAGTGTCTCAGTCTTACCATTTGCAGTTGACATGTATTCTTGTAACATCTGGAGTCAAAAGCCTGCATCCAAAAACTTTGGCTACCTGATATGGATGTAAAGGATGTAAAAATCTGGATTATTTTTATTCTGCATGTTCTTCAGGATCACCAAAGAACATGGAGTGCTTGTTGTGAAACTCCTGTACAGAAGTAAATGAGGAAGATGCACAGTACAATATTGAAGGTTACTTCAACATTTAGAAAGATACAAAGTCCACCTGTTTTGAATCTGCAATTACATTTTCATGCCAGGGTTTCCAAATTACTTCAACAGCAACAGCAAAGACAGTACCATTCAAAACATTTAAATACTGCTGTCAAGATGTTAATTGTTTAAAAAAATTCTTCAAGTAATAGTACAATCATAATAAAATAAAATCATATTTGGTGGACTAAATTCAGTATCCTCTCTTGAACTATGATTTAACATCACAGGCTTAAGGAAGACCAGAAGAACAAGGGTAAGCATGTAGAGCTACCTCCCTGAAACGTTCTCCCTTCTACTAGGAACTTGGAGTTCTTCCTCCAGAGATTGTGTCTTTCTTTTAAGGAATTACTGAGGTAGTCAGAGGGTGGCACATGTATTTAAGAAATGCCTTGTTTTACCCAGTCTTGTTTATCTATCTCTCTTCAAATCTCAGACATATGTACAGTAGTGTCTTTGGCCCAAATGATATAGCATACGAGAACAACGACTTGCAGATTCCCAACTTGATTTTGGGTTTGTGAATGCAGTAACTGATTTTGTACTTCTAAGGTATTACATTTTTTTTTCTCTTTATTTTTGAGTAAGTTTTGTTAATTTGAAATACCTTGCCCAGCTTGGATCAGTGTCTTCCCTCTTACAGAACTACAATGGTTGCCTTCTGTATTTCAGTACTGGCTTTAACTACAGTGCCCATCTGACTGTTAGACTTTATTCTCTTGGGATGTTACACTGCCTGCTTCCTCAGTCACTCATTAAGGTGTTGCACAGGATAGCAAGATTTACTGAGCTGAAAGAGAAAAAGTAGAATCGGACTTATGTGGGACTTGTAAATAAAAGAGGAAGTACAGTCCTTAATGTATGTAGGTGTGCATTTGACTTCATGGAGTACAGAGGAGCTACAGTTGTGGAGCACTTTTGTAGCCTTAAAGATTTGCTCTGTATGGGAGAAGAGTGTGATTGTTTTCCTCTAGATGGCAGGTTTTAGCAAGCTTTGTTGTAGACATATAAGTAAATAGTCTTTCAGGATAATTTACCCAGTTTAGGCACTAGCTTCATCCTACTACTTTCTTTCACTACCCTAGGGGTGTGTGGGTAAAAATCCTCTGTGGTAAGGAACTGGTTTTGGATGCCAGCAGTTCCCCTTACGTTCTGGACCCCAATCTCCGTGTTTAGTCCGTAGATAATGTAGGAATTAAACCCCTTGTAGGCAAAGATCTTAAAAGCCTCTTCTAAAATATTATTGAATGAAATAGATCAGGAACATCTAGTTTTATTTTAAAATGGGTATATATCTTGTAGTCACAGGAAAAGTCAGAGTAAATCCTAGTTTTCTATCACTTTCTGATTTGTTGCAATTGCATCCCAAAGGAAGACAGGGTGAAACAGGGTGGAACAACTATTTTGGAGACTTCAGTTATTACTTCTGAATTGTCATGTCTTTCAAATACAAAATTCTAACTTTTAGGTTTTTGTCTAGTCTAAACATATATTTGCATATAATGGGGGAAAAAAAGGCTACTCAATTTCTTAAGCAATGTTAGTATTCCTTTTAATAAAATGAAAATGTATTATATGTTTAGTCCTTCACTTGCCAAATTTCTTGTGCATAACTAGGTTTGTCTGAATAAGTGTGTCTGTGTGAGGAAAAAACAATACGTAAGGCAAAGCTCAGGATACAGAACAGCAGAATTATTTTTCCAAAGGAGAATAAAATAAAACCTGAAGTTCAGATTTATCTTTTCATGAAACTTCTGTGGCATTGCTTTTTAACCCACTCTTTATGCATTACTTGTGAATGTGAAATGACACTGATCATTTAAGTAATATATTGCCACCATTTCAAAATCGGTATTTGGCAATCTACATTCCACACACAGTAATGAAAATTCAATCATATAGTTTGCAATGGTCTTTGAATTAGACATAATATTCATATCAGCTTTTCAAACAGGGCAGCCAGGAAACATATTTTCTAGAATCTCTTCAGCTGCAGAAATGCATTGTGACTGAAATATTGCTAGAACAGATATTGATTGCTGTACTTGCCACCATTTCATGCAGTAATATCCCATGCAAACTCTTTTGTACTTCTGTGTGCTGTATAATTTTTCATTCACTACCAATAACCAAACCCACAGTTCCTGTAATCACTAAACTCTGGATCTTTGTGACGGTACAGGAAGCTAATGATGTTGTGAACAGGCTCTTGAAGAATAACTGCTAGCATTCTAAAGATTATACTTTGAAGTATAAACAGGCTTTTGTGCAGTAAGATTGTATTCAAGAAGAATTGCAGACTACCCTTTAGAGGGCAGAGAAATGAGGAAGCAGCAGAATGTTCAGAGAAAATACTTAATGATTTTCAGGGAACAAAACGTTTCCACAACATCATTATATCATTCAGTACTCTGTGTGTTGCCTCCATATGTGAAACTGCCTTTTCTCAATGTTAGTTTTTAGTAAAGTGTTCTCCTTTTTTTTATAGTTTTTGCTCTGAACCAGATTTCCATAAATACAATCACCAAAAAGCACTGTGTTGACAGTGGTGTGGAAATTGGCAGATATGAGGCTAATAGTACCTTGTTCGCTCCCTCTAAAATGTCACAAAAATTAACAAGTTGTAAAAACAAAATTAAATGCTCATGGTTTCTCTGTTTCTCCAGTAAAATTTTCTTCTCAGATAAGATTTCCAGGTGTGATGGTAATGCCCAAATGGGGCAAAAAATAACACAACTGTAAACACCACAGTATCTGTCATTTTGTTGAGTGAGAGTTCTCTCTTAAAGACTGCTTTTATATGCTGTCCTATACTGCAAGGTAAGTTTAAGTACTTTGGCTTATACAAACAAGTACTAATCTAAGAAAACGGAGAAAAAGAGGAGTTATGTCTCTTGTTTACTGGTGTGAAACATATGCAGCCTCCCTGTCACTACAAGCACATCTTTGATCTCTCTTTCCTGTCAGAATTATTTCCTGACCCTGGGGATAAAGCAAGAGGTTTTTTACAATATGCAGGGGTATGCCAAGAAACACTCAAATATTCAACAAGATAGCCCTGCTACATTTGTGTACTGGGTTTGTGTACAGGGTTTATTTTTAATTTAAAATATTGTATAGCTTCTTTTGGGATATGTTGATTTACTAAACTCTGCTTTGTAAGTGGATATATTCAATGATTCTAAAAAATTATTTAAATAATTAAAATTTCATCACTGTTCTGTACAGCGGGTAGTATTCCTGAATACCTGAGGGCATAGAGTAATCTGCAGGTTTTAACAACTTCCACTTTGTAATTCTTTACTTCTGTGCCACCAAGGAGCAATACTTTTGCCTGCATTCATGATGACAATACTTTAGTGCCTCACAAAAGCTATTAGCTGTTGTTATCATTGTGTTACCTGGCATGTGCCTATCACAAATGTCTAAACACTAATCCAGGAGATCCCTCCTATAAACAACTTCTTAGCTCCACCTGTTCATCAAAAAAAGAGCTTCCAGAGACATCACCTGCATATGCTACCTGTTGCAGCTTTTCTAGTGATACTTGAGAAATTGCCACTGACTTTAAGGCAGAGGGATTGTTCCCCAGAAACCCGGTTTTTATTTAATTATTTTAAGGAGTTGTGCCTTATGGTAACTAAATTAAAAAAAATGTACAGTGAAAGAAGCCGACCATTCTATTCTAAATACTGAGTCAGTATATGAAACATTATATTTATTAGAATCATACACTTTTGTTTTCCAAGAAACGGTTTTGTATTGCCTACACATAGTAAAATGAGTCAGTTCCAGAAAACTGCATGTGCAAAAATTGCATGAGCAGGTTCATAGGAGTTGCTGCACTGCACTGAAACAAGTCAGGTGCTTAATAATAAGGAAGTCAATATGGAAATTAATGCTAAACAGTTAACGTGTAGTATTGTTCTTCCTTTGCAGTTTCTGGCTCCACTTCAGTTCCATTGCCTGTTTCACAGTGCTTTCAGGAACTTGGCCACCGAACAAGGAGAACCAGGAATTAGTTTCAGCGGGGTGAGGAAAGGACATTCTGGGAGATAGTGAGCATGGAATTGAGAAGGGCCTGTTGTGTTGCAGCTCTGAAAGAAATGATACGTTTGCCTGATATCATACAGCTGGGTACTCAGAGCTTCTTAGAAATAACATTGCAAAAATACTCCAGCTCCCAAAAGCCTGCACAAGTAGAAGATAAATGAATTGGGGGGGGGGGGGGTCGTTAGCAATATTAATATGCTGGTGGTTTGATTTATTACTTTTTGTAATTATGCTTTTAAGGACAACTACTGTTCCCATTACCTAGGTCTCTTAAGAGCCCTTTTGCAACAGAAAAAGGAGTCTGTTCAGTCAGTTCTTATATAGGTGTTTGTAAATAAATTAAAGACAAGATTTAGACAGACATAGGAAAATAGTCTGCCACTGCATTATTTCTGTTCAAATTTTTGTGTTTTGGAGCCCATATTATTTTACCTATTACTGGATTAGCATGATCTCTGCCAAGCAGTCAAGGTATGCAATGGTTATCCATCTTTTCTTGTATATATGCAAAGGTTAGCTAGTTGAATTGGGCATTAGGTTTGAACTTGAAGGCAATGAAGTTGAAGAGGATTGTCTAAGAGCAAAATGTTGCCTAGAATTAAATATAATTAATATATTTCTCACCAGTGTCCTTATGTAGAGTTGTATGCAAGGTGCAGTTTAGTTGCTGGCATGATAGGTTGAGCAGAGATGCACAGTAGTTCCAAATAATCCATGAAGACCACTTTATCTGTAGTTCTAGTGAGTTTAGACAACTAGGGTGTAGGGTATTGCAATTTTGCCATCCCATTCTAACACCTCTGCTTTTTGAGTAGGTTGTAAAGGAATCTTTAATGAGCATGAATGACTGCAGCCTAAATTTTGTTGTCTCATCTGAAAGTTTATACTTTGACATTGTCAGAAAGTATCTGTGTAGTATTATCTGCTACCAAAAATATTAATAAGGTACTCTCTGGGAAAAGAACTGATGTTAACAGTGCTGAGATGTCCTTCTAGTTAGTGCCTTTAAAGGCTGAAAAAGGGCATAGTCAATGGACTGTAACTTTTTTCTTGTTTTATAAATCTACATGTGCTCATCATACTTGGCATAATAATCAAACTAATAAAGTTTCCAGCTCTGAAGATGATTCTAGTTCATTGCACTGGAATGGCTGAATCCATAAGCTACCCACTAAAACTAAATCATTAAGTAGCAACTAAAATGAAATATGTTTATAAAGCTATTTTCAGGTATTATCTAATGGATGCATATCATCGTACCACATCATTTTATTTTCTCAGCAAATTGTTTTTAGGGGATATGTGCAGCAGAGTTCTTATAAAATTTAATGCAATTCAATGTAATGAAGAAATTTGCATTTGAAGCACAGTCACTTACAAATGTTATGGGACAAGCAGCATTCTATTAGAAGGCATTTCAAATGTTTCTGAACAGCAGCTGAGGAGGATATTTCCTGATGTGGCTCTATTACTGCAGCACATTTTCTCTTCATCTGTAACTACTTCTTAAAAATAGAAAAGGCAAAACGGAAACTTCAGTTACCGGAGAATACAAAGGACCTCAATTCATCTTTTGAGAGAAGTAATGAGCAGAAGGCAGCAGTTAGTCATCCACTGAAGCTTTCCAGTGGAGAGACTCTGATAATTTGATTGCTCATTTTGAAATAGAAGTTCTCCCTGTCCCCGGAAGGTTTTTCTTTTTATTGGCAGCTCTGATAGGTAGTTTGTTTCATGAAAAAAGGTAATGAATAATGGCTCATAAAATTTTCTCTGTCAGACTTGCTCTTTTCCCATCCTCCTCCTGTTGTTTATTCCAGATTTTTATTGGAAAAGGACCCAATACTCTTTCTGGACAATAGCCTAAGCAATCGGGCTCTATGTATGACCAGTTCATACAAATCTGTCATAAGTCATCCCTAGGCTACCAAAATGCCAGTGGAACTTCCCTGTTCTCATTTTTGTGGTCTCAAGCTTTAATAGTCTCTCTTTTCTTTATGTCCATGCACATGAACATCTTCAACTTTATTCTTGATTTTGTTTTCTCTGATCTATCCCAAGTTTTTTCGTGTCCCAGAACCTTCTTCCAATGGTGTATTGTGGAATTCTGCCACTCTGCATCTCTGTTACTTTTGCTACTACTAGAAAACTACTTTTACTAATGTTTTGAAATACAGTAGAAAAGTATGCATTCTCTGTAGCTCATTGGGGCCGAGTGTTGACAAACCTTCCTGTATCCCTCAGAAAAAAATGGGCTTTTTTGATGTGGAGTTGAGCGGAGAGCTAGCTTCCTTAATTCCCGCTGAATTCCTCTGTTTCTACAACTTACTTAATGAATCCTGAAAGACCAAAGAGGGGAATTATACTTTAGAAATTGAGGTTATTCAGTATACTAAAGGATCAAGGTATCACACGGGATAGAGAACAATCAGTCCAAAATAGTTTGGTCCTCCTGAATTTCATCATCTCAGGAGAATTATAAATCAAAGGCACGTAGCTATAAATGTACCCTATGGAAGTATATAGACTCTGCAACAGTATGCTTCATCAGCTTATTTGTCACTGTGGCTTAGGTGGAGTGACATTACATAATTTGTGATGACTTTGTTCTGACATTTTCCCATCACACAGGATTGATGGACCGAAGTCACAGAAATGTCATCAGTGATAAATTCAAGCTAGACTTTAATCTTCCTCACTTGATGTAACATCAAAGAGGAATAACACAGCCTGCAAGATACGTTAGACAACTTATTAAAGAAAAAAGATCCACAACTGACAGATTGAGTGAAAATTGTATTGATAATTTAAGGTATATTTTCCTTCTGAGTTTGCAAGGACTTCACATATAAAGGCTCAAGTTAACCAGAATTTCAGAAAAGGTGCAAACCTCTGTAATTCTGCAGTGAGCGTATTTCTTATCTCTTTAGCAGATTTAATGTTAATTGTTAAAAAGGCTTTGAAAAAGCGATCTATTCAGTACCTAATTTGAATAATAAAAATATAGTTGTTATTGAGAACAATGCTGCTGACTGCTTGTTCTTGAAATCGGGACTCTAAAATTATATATAAGGCTTATGCACTTTTTTGTCCTAGAAAACTTCAAGTATTTGCTTTAAGTGCCTAAAACAGAAGTGAGGTTGTCCTTGGGTCCTACTATAATCAATGGATAAAGAGAGGCTGCTCCAAAGAATGAATTACTTCACAGCTAGGTTCCAGTGAATTTTTAATGCAATGTAATACTTGGATTTCACTCCTCCCTTTCCATAATAAAAATCTAATCTTACTTTTCAGAAATAAGAATCATAGTCTGTGTGTATTGGTCAGATTCAGTTTTGAGCAGTGATGTTGACTTTCATCCCTCATGAAAACCCACCTGGACACAATTTGGAGGCTTTTTTTAACCCCTTGCAGTTGTCTCGAATATTTCTGTTTTAATTGTCTTGATTGCCTTATTTCACTGACGACTATGATCTCAAATCCAGTAATGACTAATGTGTTGAATTTAATGTCAGTAGAGAAGCTGGTGATCAAATGATGAAAAATTTGGCCTAAATATTGATGCAAAATTGTCTCTAAAAATATAACCTCTTTAAACCCTTTTTTTCAAAAGCTGATCTCTCAAAACCAAAAAGAGAATTACAGTATATCCAGAGCATGCAGTCCTGAGGAAGAATGTATTTTCTTTATATTGACTAAGTCTTTGATCTTTCATTGTTAAGAAAAGTGAGAAGTCTACAATATTTCAGATTTGGGTTTTGTGGTTGTTTGGTTTGGTTTAGGGGTTTTTTTGGTGTTAATTATAAATACTCATCCAGTAGAAAGTAATATGATATTGTTATATCATTTCACACACAAAGTCACAAAAGGCCTTTACTTGCTTTTAACTTTTGGCCAGTTCCAAATTGGGCTCAATTTGAACCCATGACCTCAAAGTGAAAGGCTCCAGATCCCATTACTAAACTTGTGATCCGTGTGGTTATCTTCAATATATGGGTTCTTCAACTGTAGGAGTTCTTTTGCTAAACTGACCTATATTTCAATGCAAAGAAGTGGTTAGACCCAAGTTTTAATATTCATATCCCATTTTTATTTCACTAACGCAGTTGCAATTACATCTTTTTTCAAAAGCTAGTCTCTGCCAGGTTGTTCTTATTTTTTATTTTTTTTTTTCTCATGCTAGAAATGTCACTTTTTTCAGACTTAGAACTGTTATTTTAAGAGACATCTTGGAATATAAAGCAAAAAGCTTACGGAAGCCTTCAATGTTTCTCTGATTTCTTCTTCAATTTAATCACAACAAGTTTGACTGGATTAGAATGCAAAACCAGAACTACCTCATAATTTTTTGGACTTTGTTTTTTAAAGTACACAATAATAAGGGATATTTTCACTAGTATATCAAGCAGCAGTTCCTTTAAAAGCAATGCCATCTCTGTTTCTGTAAAAATAATGCAAGGCCTGAAAGGTTATTGACATTTCAGCAGAAGAAATAGATTTTGAGTTGCTGGCTAGCAACATGTCCTTCAGAATTTTTTTTTTTACATTTCATCAAAGACAGTGTAATTAACCTTAGAGCAATGGATAAAACTCACCACCATCAATTGACAGGATAACTTTGTCTCCTAATGGCTATTGGCCATACAGTGTTCTCTCAATAACACTTTCCTTCATGTAAAAGCTGAATCAGAACTCTTCACCTCTACCTCAGATAGAATTCTGCCCCCTCCCTCTCTACACAAATACCCTCTCCTGTTTAAGAAATGCATTGAAAGTTAAAGCAATAACATAGTTAAAAAGAAGACAACAACAAATAGATATATCACATGAGGAAAATAGCACCAGTGTCAGATACCTGTGAGCTTTATGTAGTAAAGGAATAGTGGGAAGTTTTTATTTTTTTAATCTACTTAAAAACCTGGGAGAGGAGAATAAAGAGTAATCTTTTCTGGTTTAAATATTTGGTGGTGTAGTGTATCATCCTTATAAATTAAAAAAGATGTTATCCTATGCTGCATGATTTATGTCTGCAAAGATTTGCTGATGTTAATAGGAAAAACATACATGCATCTCAATGAGGGGAGTCTTACGAAAGAGTAAACATATTCAGGAAGAAATCATAACACACTTCTTCACTCAGCTGCTACAGGTTAGTCTGCAATACTAAATATTTATAGAATCACAGAATGGTTTGGGCTGGAAGGGACCTTAAAGATCACCTAGTTCCACCCCCCTGCCATGGGCAGGGACACCTTCCACCAGACCAGGTTGCTCAAAGCCCCATCCAACCTGGCCTGCAACACTTCCAGGGATGGGGCATCCACAACCTCTCTGGGCAACCTGTTCCAGTGCCTCACCACCCTCACAGTGTGAAGAAATTCTTTCTTATATCTCATCCAAATCTACCGTCTTTCAGTTTAAAGCCATTACCCCTTGACCTATCTCTACATGCCCTTGTAAAAAGTCCCTCTCCAGCTTTCTTCTAGGCAAATAGATTTTACAGCTTTTTCTAAAGAAGGTGCTTAACATGACTAGCTTTATTGCATAATGACCTTCTGAATTTGGAATACTCACTTTGCAAGCATGATGTAAGGTAATTGTTTCTTTTAAAATCTTGTGGTGACTTGTGTTGATGGTTTCCTTTACTGTTAACAGATATCACTGGCTAGGAGACAAATTCAGTTTCTTGTTTTGATATAAAGCCCAATTTCATTGGGCCAATATGTTTCATTGTAGAGAGTTTATTGTGCTTATTTCTGTCTGCTAACAAAAGCTTGGGCTGAGAACAGCAAAGGGAATTACTCTAAGAGATCATTTTGGAATTAGTAAAATGCACAATCGTGTTTGAAAATACTGATATTTAGAAGTAGTTAATAATATCTCCGGATCAATGAAATGAAAAAAAAAAAAAAATTGTTGATTTTTTTCCATGATAGTGGGAAAAAAAAAAAAAAGAAAGAGATGTCTGTGAATGCTTTTTCACTCCTTTGAAATATTGGTAGGTAGCTTTTATTAGTTCTTAGATATTCTTTCTTCAGCAATCTTCAGGTGTACAACTGCCAACAAGATAGTCTTAATAAAAATTATAAATGCAATAGCCAATAGTACAATCTTGTCCTTCCTTGCAATTCATGTCCTTTAAGTACTTCATGCTTCATATTGTACTTGCTACATCTTGCTGTTAGTTCGCTACAGAATCCTTCTGAATTGGTCATATTTACCCTATTTTAATTCTGCTTACCCTCTTACCCTCACAATTATCATCTCTCCTAACCTAAGCTGCTCACAGACTGCGCATTCTAACTTGTAATTAATCTCTTCTTTAAGTAAATAGCTTTCCTGTTCAGCCTCTGCTGTCCACAGTTTCAGTAATTTCAGTAATTTCTTTTCATGCCTTAGCATATTTTATGACTTCTTGGCAATGATTATTTGAACATGGATTCTCCAAAGCATTTCTTCCCTCCCTGATCCTTCTTGCACTCTGTCCCTGGGCTAAATCTCTGCGTGGTCACAACAGTTCCCTCATTACCTCACCTCATTCTGACAGATGCTGTTTTCTTTGTTTTCGTCTACTGTGGTTCTTCAGTTCCCGTAGAAACCTGTTTACATGCACAGCCAATTCAACTTGATATTTTAGTTCTCCGTTGTCTGGAGACAGGAGTGGTACCCTCAGGTGGAAAGACTGCCTGGGCCTGGCTCCCCCAGCCTGAGCGTGAGGAACAAGTGTGCATTCGCCCCTGAATTCGCACTCTCGGAGGGGCTGAGTCCAGAGTAACCAAGGAATCATTAGGTTCTGTGATGCTCATTACAGACCTTCATTCCTTAGGTGCAAGCCAAATCACGTTTCTTATAAACACTAAAACTATGTAGTGCTTCCAGTGCTTTTAAGTTTTGACAGCAGCTGCAGCAATAACAGCTCCTCATTTCACGCATTTATAGGATTTCTTTACAACCACTATGAATAGAAACTCAGCTTTTCTGAAAACAGGGAGAGAATTTTCTTCAAAATCAATGATTTCAGGTCTTTCTTGCCTCTTAGAACTTCCTATTTGTCTCAGGTGAGAAGGACTCTCTGGATCTTTTTTAATGTGCCAAGCAGAGAGGCAGGAACTGCAGTGGAATATCAGGTTTGCTAGGCAAAGAGATAGAAGGCGGTGTCTGTGTCTCTGCCAAACTTTTGCTCTGTCAGAATCACACCCAACTTTATGAAATTAAAGTAAAACATACAAGAACCTGGAAGTGTAAATTAAAGCGTAAAACTTTTAATGGTTAGTAGTGTCTCTGCCTCAGCTGATGCACCTGCACACTGAACCTCAGCAACTCTATGTCTTAACTTGGCACCAGAGCCCACATACCTTTTTCACATGACTACCCTGCTGAATGTCAGCAGACCTGCACCTATGAATAACATTATAACATTTGATTAGCTGATTTTGAGGTTCTTGAGATTTTAATGCTGTGTAAATCCTATGCAGATGTATGGTGCTATAAAGTAGTAATAATTGTTGTTGTTCAGGAAATTATTTTCAAGTATTGTTAAAATGTTATTGAAATATTATAATTATAGGGGGTGGGGGTGGGGAAGAACTGTATCTAGAATAGACTGAAAAGCATTTTTCATGTGCTTACTCTTCCATCTCTGGACAGATTTTTCTATTCTTCAACACACTGTGAAATGTCATCCTGAATACTGATAAGCAGTAATGCATTTGTAGTAAATTTAAGACACAATAAAGTAAATTTTCAGTGAGTGGTGCTTGATAAGGCAGGATACTTGTTCCTATTCAGGTGCCTGTACCATTTTTGGTCAAGGTCTTTCAAAGGAATTTTAGGATGTAGAATACACAATTGTGGTGTACACACAGAAGTCCCAATGAATATAATCACCCTGCGGTTTCTCTTGTTGCTTGTGTTTCAGAGACTTGTATATGAAAAAAGCAAAAAAACTGTATTAATGTCTTGTTTCATTTGACCTAACTGTAGCTGTCAGGTGAAAAGTTCTCTCACTTGTGATCCATTCTTTGTAATTAAAGTTAGTTGTTTTTATAAATCCATCGATCTCCTGAAAAGAGAAAATAGGTGAATGCAAATTCAATGTTGGAACACAGAAAACACGACACAGTACAAAGGATTAGGTGCCTAAATCTCTGAATGAGCATCTGCAGATTCTGAAAACTTGCTTATAACAGCTGACTCATTTTCAGAGCACCTGAAGGAGAAAATTGTAATTTCTTGGTTTGGTCTCCTTTACAGCATGGGGTTTTATTTGTCCGTTGGATTCTTAATGCTGGAATTATTGAAGAAATATTTGCTACTTAGTATTTTTCAGTCTGTTTTCTTAGTGTAATTTTAATTGTTTCTTTTCCTCTTTAAATAGGGGAAACTATTGAAATTATGAGAACCATCCTACATTAGATCATAGATACAACTATAGGGAAGAAAACTGGAGATTTTTCCTCTTTTCAGGGGGTAAATTTTGCTGACCATGAAGGTAACTTGACAAAGGAACAGAAAGATGCTAAGTTCTTCAGTACCTAAGTACCTTAAATGTTTGGGATTTTTTGTTTGGTTGGGGTTTTTGCCACTCATTGTAAAGAGGTACATTTTCTTCTTGCTTTTGAGAGGATCCAGTGACTAGCTAGTTCACCACCTTTCTAGCTTAGGTCTTTCCTTAGAATTGTTTAAGGTCTGTGGAGCAAGAGAAAAAAGTCCTCTATTCATCAATTTAAAAAAAAAAAAAAAAAAAAGCAAGCATGGGGGGTGCATGTGTAAGGAAGCAGAGGCTTGAATCATTGTGGAAAATGACAGGGAGGAGAAGAAAGGGAGGTATTTGAGGAAAAAAGTAAGAGTGGGAATTTCTGAGTAGAACGCAAAGAGTGAAAATAAGGCTGGGTGGGGAAGGAAAATGCCAGGTTTTAGGGAGAGGAAGAAAAAAGTAAAAATAATTTAAAGAAAGGAAACTGAAATTTAATAGAAGTGGACCAGCAGAAGTGTGTCAAAACAGAAAGAAGCAATGGAAACATATGCGTGGAAGTGAAGGAGCCTAGGAGAAATGTCTGGAGGGAAGAAGGTAGTAGTGGTGTTGGGACACAGCGTGTGCCTGTCAGATTGCACAGTAGGAGAGAAACAAAGGAAAGTGTATTTGTACTTGAGCTGGAAAATGAAATGCGTGAGCTTTTAGAGTTATAAAGAAATCTCTTACACAATGTAATAAGCAAAGTTGTTCTATCCTGCCGCATTTTATTAAGGATCATATACTCTAGTGAGCGCTTTCATCAGTACTGTGATCCTCCCACACTTATAAAAGAAGTAAAGGGATAACACTCTTCCTTGAACACACAATGTACTGTAGGGTTGAAAAAGAAGTTCAAGACAAACAATAAAAACGAACAGGGTTTTTCTGTGAGTGTTAAAATAATTCTAAATTATAGTCCAGTCTATTAAAATTCATTGAATGACCTGTCCATCACTTGTCCACCAGTTTAAAATTGTCAGGGCCCTTTTGGCCCTTTTGCAGTTAGATGTCAATGATGTCAGAATGTAACAGGATAAAAGAACATTTCAATCAAATATGCAAAGAGATTATATAGGAAAAATAGCTACCTATTGAATCCAGTAATATAGTCCTCATGTGCTTTTTATGAGAAATATTCCCTGAAGTAGAAAAACAGCTTGGGCAGCATCTGCATTTGTTAGAATTTTGATCAATTTTGTAGATTATTCTTTGCTAGTAATTTTTGTTGCCATTGTATTTGGTTGCTTTACTTAAAATTCATAAATGTTGCCTAAGTGATAAAATGTCTGAGAATTGTCAGTGGTATGTTCTTTTTTTATCTTCTTACTAGTAATAATCATAATGAAATATGATATACATTCCAGCTCTTGTTTAATAGAATGTCAATCACATTGGAATTGTTCTTGAATGATCAAAAGAAAATAAAATTTCATTCTAATGGGCTAAGATATTCAAATGTATTTTGATGAATGAGGATTGTACTGATGGAAATTACACAATCTAATTAGTTCATGCAGATGCCATATGCAGACTGCATGATATGTACTGCAGTGTAAGTGACTATTACATTGCTACTACTGCTTTAATTCATGGATAAGAAGAAAATATCCCATGTCAATTCAGCATATAATAATACACCATGTACAGTATGTTTCCTTTATCTGTCCAAAGCCAACAATTTTTCTAGGGTACATATAATCTAGTAATCCCTTAAACATCAAAAGGTTCCAGGATAAATGTTGATTTTTTTTTTTAACTCTTCTGGACCAAGTGAAAATAAAAACTCAGGCCTTTATTTGAAAGCTAAATAAACTTATGCTGATGTAAAAAAAAGTGTGAGTCTAGACCTTAAAATGACTACTTCAGTATTGTATTACTGAAAGCAAAATAAAACTGAAGTTCTAGTTTAGAATAAGAGACAGCTTCCAATGAATAAAAAGTTATAAACTGTATGTTTTGCCTCCTCAAACTGTAAAGATGTTTACTTAGTAGTAATTATGTACATGCAATGCCCCACCACAACTACATTCAGTCACTAAAAATGCACTCAGATTTTTACATCCCAAGTTTGCTGGTTTTATGTGGTGTTTATTTCTCTTTTTAAATCGAAGGTGGTAAAAGAACATGCAACTTCACTTTAAAGATTTTCAGAGATCTGGGCCATAGCAGCTTAAATCTAAAACCTCATTTATCCCACAAGTGCTCTTGAAAAGGCTCTTCTGAAATGTCACTTCTGGTGTAGTTTATAAAAGGCCTCTGAGCTTAAATGTTCTTCCTCCAGCTGTAACTTGTATATATTGTACAGCTCTCAGATTTTTCTTTAATATTTTATTATGTGCATTATCATTTCGAGAAAAAAAAGAAGCAGCTAGGGATAACTATAATATATCCTACTGTGCTATAAGGCACAAATAGACAATCTCAGGACTGCAGTGAAGCACTTACAAATATCTTTGCAGTTGGAAATTTGAAGCAAAAATAAATGATTACTTGATGTAACATTTAAGCTTGTAGTTATGTTCCTTTGTTGCAGGCAGGAGGAAAGGAAGAAGTAAAGATTCTGTCCTCATCTTCCAATTACATGATACAGATGCTGAAGACAGCCCTTTGAGGCATATTAATCATTTGTTGAATTGCTACTTAGCTAAAGGCCCAAATGATATCTTCCAAACTAACACTCTGGGTTTTAGATTTTTTTCGTAACTAGTGTAATGATTTAAAGGTCAGTTCGTAAGAGATGCATCATTTTCATTTGATTTAATGACTCTTGATGCTCAAAAGCTTTACCTACAGCATATTTAAGAGAAAATAATGCTTTCAGTGTCTACTAGTAGAGTTAATCTATTTGCTCGAACACTGACTACTTGTTTTTCTCTGAATCCTCTCTTCTCAGCAAGAATGTGGTCATCACAATGTTTACGGCGAGCTGATAATCTAGGACACTATTTGTGCTCCCTCAGCTGAGGTATAAGCAAAATACACCACTCGCAAACCTCTGCTCTCTCAGTTGGCAGTTTGTTAGCTCTCAGCAGAACTTAACGATACCTGCTTCAGACTCATGGTTGCTAATGAAATGGTCTGATTTCTGCATTGGAGAAGCTTATGTCAAGCCAACTTGATGCAACCCTGATACCCTTAATTCCCTCTAACTTCTATGTGCAGTGTATTTTTAAGAAAAAATATATCACAAAAGGCAGCCAGATTAGCTGCAGAAGGAAAAATTTGCAAGAAGGAGGGCAAATATGTACCTTATTATTAACTATTGTTTTGACAAAGCCTAGTGCTTTCCAGTGAGAAGTACAATTATTTATCACAAAAAGTTGTCTTCTAATTGTATTGGTTCTTAGAAAGTGAAACATGTCTTTTGTGTATGTTTTCAGATTTCATTTTCATGTATTCCTTGTTGAGAAACTATTTTTTTTGTCTTGTTCAATGATCTGTAAGGTTTGATATAGTCTTTTAAAATAAAGTATGTAACAGTAATAAGTCGTGTAAACACGTGTCTTGATATGATCACATATAAGAATTAAAGACAGTAGTTAAAGGCTCGTTTTCAAATTACCTTGCTCAGAAGCAAGTCCAAAAATTCTTTTAATTAAATGAAAAAATGTACAGTGCTGTGGGAGAAAAACTACAAATGTGTTCTTACCATTTCTCTAGGGACATTGTCAGCCATGGAAAAAGGAAAACTTAGAAAAGCAAACAGTTGGAAAGTGGATTACATCAACTGGGGAGATGAATACAACATACCAAAGCAAAATTGAATGATTGTACTACTTCTATTACTGCTATGGAATTTTACCTTCCTAAACGGTTTAACATAAACTCAGATATGAGATGTGTGAGAAAGAAGATTTTACTTGTAGTTTAAATGAATAACTCACAAACTGTGAACATTAAACAAGAGAAAACTTCAAATAAAAACAAATGGCATGCTTTGAAAATATGAAAATTATTGGTTAAAAACCATCAGCAATTTTGTTAATAAAAAGGGCATGAGTACCATAAATCCTTCTGATATTCATGCTTGCAGAAATACGTATGTAGAATATGCTCCATAATAAGTATCTGCAAATATCTCCAAATATCTGCAACTTTTTACTCAGGAACACCATGAGTTATTTGTGCATATTAATCTGAAACATTAATTACCTTTTAAGTCTCTAAGACAGAGTTAGGCTAATAATAAGACTTGGAGCAGTACAAAAGGTACCATTTACATTGTGTGTACTGAATAGATACTACTGTGATCATTAACTTATGAATATCCAAGTTCAGTAGAAAATGACTTTTTAACATGGTGGTTATAAGGATACTGCACCATGTAATATACAACAGTTGTGTCTTGACAGCTACAAACATGGCTAATTTCTTCTGATTAGATTATAATGTAATTAATATACCTACATGTTAACAATGCATTCATTAAGTATGCAGAAAATAGAATGATGATGAGCCACTAGAAATATTTCAATGTTCTGCTAATGTGAAACTCTGACAATTGCCAAACTGTGATTCCACAGTCATTGCAATGTAGATACAATGTAGTTAAAATCAAATTTAAAAGTGTTACCGTGTGCTATTTTTAAAAATTTTAAGGTTGTGGAACAATCTTAAAAAATTCTATCAGACAAAGATTAAAACAAAAAAAAAGTTCTGAAAAAAATTCAGGTTTTTATAAATCAAATTTAGATTCATTATAAAATGATTAATGAACTTACCTCTTCCTGGATGAAAAATATGCTGATCCATGAGGTAATTTTAATCAAAAAAGGTTGCTTTAAGATATCTCATTAGAATTAGATTTCAAATCCTATTCCAGGGTGTCAATAACTTCATCTTCTTCTGGGAGAATATGATGTGCATTTGTGACCTCTCAGTGTCAACGAAGGATACAAATCCATTGGGAAATATCATGGAAAACAACCAGAAAGCTAGAAATTATGAAAACTGAGGAAAGCATGAACTAATTTGAGTTATTTAACCTAATGATTAGAAAACTTGTTCAGGGACAGAATAACAAGGTTTTTAAAATGCATGAAGGTGGCTGGTGGAAAGGTAAGAATAGTCTGGTTTACTGTACTGCATGGAGAAAAGGGAATGTGTTTAACCTGCAGCAGTGAAAATAAGGGTTATATATTAAGAAAATATTTCTAATAATGAGTGAGGAAAAGAAATGGTGCACGGTTTCATCTTTGTTGTGATTTAATGCTGGTAGGCAGCTAAGCCCCACGCAGCTGCTTGCTCACTCCCCCTGCAGTGGGTTGGGGAGGAGAATCAGAGGAATAAAAGTGAGAAAACTCGTGGGGTGAGATAAAGATTAATAGTGAAAGCAAAAGCTGCACATGCAAGCAAAGCAAAATAAGGAATTAATTCCCTACTTCCCCTGGGCAAGGCAGTGTTCAGCCATCTCCAGGAAAGCAGGGCTCCAGCACACGTAATGGTTACCTGGGAAGACGAATGCCATAACCCAAGTGTCCCCCCTTCTTCCTTCTTCCCCCAGCTTTTATTGCTAAGTGTGAGTCTCATGGTGTGGGATATCACTTTAGCCAGTTGGGGTGAGCTGTCCTGGCTGTGTCCCCTCCCAGCACCTTGTGCACCCCCAGCCTACTTGCTGGCTGGGCAGCGTGGGAAACAAATAAGGCCTTGATTGCGTGCAAGCACTGTTCAACAATAAACTATAATATCAACACTGCTTTCGTCACAAATCCAAAACATAGGACCATATAAGCTACTATGAAGAAAATTAACTCTACCCTGGCCAAAACCAGCACAATCTTGCATTTAAGGTTTGCATTTGGAACCTAGGAAAATTCCAAGCTTTACTAGTGGACATACTTCCTTTGAAACTTTGTATAAACTACTTAAAGAAAATGTTAAAGAATGGAAAAATAGATATAGATCATTCATCTTTGAATCTCATTTCTTTAGCATACTACTTCATACATGAACAGAAATTATTGAAAAAATACATTATTAAATGTGTATTTAATGAGATGCAGCAGTTCCACAAAAGATTTAAAATCAATGTTTCTGCCAGAATATAGCTGATGACTTTGAAGTCAAACCCCTTGCTCTTACTCACAGTTACTGGAGATGGCTTTCTGCGATAGCCCAACTATATGTACTCCAGTAGGGTGATATGCATTTGCCAGCCATTTTAGGTGAGCAACACTGACATGATTATACATCAATGTGCTGGGTCATCTCAGCTTGGATTTTTTCAGTGGTCTATTTAACAGTGCAGTCTCTCAGAAACTTTCACTGAAAAAACTGAGGAGACAGTGAATTGTTTGTGCGGAGGAAGGATGGGCAGCTGTGGGTGAGAGAGACTGGGAAGTTCTTAAGATGGCTTTATAGTCAAATACATCATGTGTTGTAAATAAACTCTGAATGAATCCAAAGTCCCCAGAAAATCTTCCACATACAGAACATCAGTCTCCCGAACCTGTAAGGAATGGGAGACATCTTGGCAACCATTTACATCTTCTATATTATTTAGCTATAACAGGTCAATTATGAAGTTTGCTTAATTCGTTGCTTTAGAGTGGATTGATAATAGGTATCACTGTTGGATCTCCATGGAAATGATTGACCATATGCAAACTTTCAAAAATGAAGTAACTTTCTAAGTTTGTAAATATGTCCATTATTTCTTTTCACAATGAAACATGTTGGGTAGTACAGTAAACACTGAAATGCAAATGCATATTTTAATAGCAAGTATGAGAATATATTTACTGATAGGTAGAGAATGACTGAATGATTAATATTTTGTGGGTGAACAGTTCATATTATTCACCCTTAATAGTACAAGTATATCCATTAATATGAAAGTGAGCTTTGATTAAAATAGTGGTTTTGTGAAGTGAATGGTATATTTCTTATTGGCAAATTCTTATTAATTCCTCACCAAGAAACATATGCCAGTAGTATGAAATGAATTCTACCTATTCAATATTTTCATTATCTCATCATCTCTGTGGTCTATAAAACAGAGTTAGGTAAATGTGTGCAATGCAGACAGACTTCAAAACAGACAATGTCTCTGGTTCTTTCCTCCTTTTTAATTAAACATGGATCTGTTACCAGAAATGCTTCATTCTTCTGGTCATTTGAAGAATGAATTCCTCTGATAGGTCATCTCATTGATAACACTGACTTGTCTTTTGAACAGTTCTACCTGCTTTTTATGCATCCTATTCAATAAAGATGAATTCTGAGCTGTCATTAAGTTTGAGACCGATACCTTTCTCTATCACCTCCAAAAGCTGTGATGTAGAGGAAGGAAGACAAAGAAGTTTAGGGTTTTTTGAGATATTTTTATAATATTTCCTTCCTTTAGATATTTTCCAAGTGACTTGTAAGACCAATCGTATTCTTGCTTCTAAAGCTGGATTATGAAGAATGAAATCCCCACTCCCCCCACCATCAGCGATGCAGATACCACCTCCGTGATACCATATTTATGAAAGGGTAGAAAATGCTGTGCAGCAGCTGGGAGACAATAGTGAGAATATGTGAGAGAAACAGCCCTGCAGACACCAAGGTGAGTGAAGAAGGAGGGGGAGGAGGTGCTCCAGGTGCCAGAGCAGAGATTCCCCTGCAGCCCGTGGGGAAGACCATGGTGAGGCAGGCTGTCCCCCTGCAGCCCAGGGAGCTCCACGGTGGAGCGGAGCTCCACGGTGGAGCAGATCTCCACCTTCTCCCTGAAGGGAGATGCAGCCCATGGAGAGCCCAAGCTGGAGCAAGTTCCTGGCAGGTGCTGCTGCCTGTGGAGAGGAGCCCAAGCAGGAGCAGGTTTTCTGGCAAGAACTGTGGCCTGTGGGGGACCCATGCTGAAGCAGTCTGTTCCTGAAGGACTATACCCCATGGAAAGGATCCATGCTGGAGCACTTCTTGAAGAACTGCAACCTCTGGGAAGGACCCACATTGGAGAAGTTCATGAAGGACTGCATCCCATGGGAGGGACTCCATGCTAGAGTCATATTTTCTCTCCCTGACCTGTTGAGGAATGATAGAGCGGCTTGGTGGGCACCTGGTGGTCAGCCAAGGTCAACCCACAACATACTCAGAAAACAGGACGTTCTCACAGAACTATAGACCTGGATTGAAAAAAACCCAGTGTTTTATCATTACAGACATACATGATTTTACCAAGCATTGTCTTAACAACCCTTTGTTTTCTTTTTGACACTATTTCTACTGATGGAACAGTATGTCCTGGATGTTTCTGTCAGTCAGCCTAATTCCTATCTTAAATATACCCATGTTGGTTCTTGTGCCGACATCTGCGCTTAAGTTTTAATAGAATTTGCTACTTCCTAATGGCCACATCCTGATAACTTTCTGGAAAGCAATCAGATCCTTTGTTGGACTTAATTTTCTTAGATCAAAACTACTTCTCTCCTTTCTTTAATAGTAAGATGTTCATTTTCCACAGTCTTGTTGGTATCCCATCTTTGTGTCTGTTCTAGTCTGAGGATTTTTTTCTTTGTTACGAGTAAAATGTGCATGATAGTTTAGGTAAGGTATGAGCATTGCTCCTCCTTCTCTTCACTGGAAATACCTGATCTGCAATCGCCCTGCTGTGCCACATCGATAATTGTGTTGCACAATCAAGTACTCTCATGGCCAATCCTGTTGTTTTTGTCATTTCCAAGAGATTAACTACCAAACACAAGAATTTCTTGTTTTTCCCTAACTATGCAGTCTGATGTGCACAGCACTGTCAAGGATTTAGGTTGCCATTCTCTACCTACGTGAGCAATGGTGAAATGTAGGTGAGACATACACATCTGTGTTCACTTTTAACTCATACTATAATAGTGTGAACCAAAGACAATCATTATTATTGTTCTTACTGATCTTGTGAAGGAAGTTCAGTTATTCTTCATATGATGGGGTAAAATGCAATGGTTTTCCCCGTTCTGTTAGACTTCTTAAAGGCTTCTGATATTTTGGTAACTCAGATTAAGGTCTGGCATAGTAGAATACAAGGTCTTCACCTATTTTCGTAAGAATATCAGAGGCTATTTTTATTCTTCTGGGGTTCTTGTTATTGGTATGTTTAAATATGTAAAACCCTAATGGAAAAAAGCATAGTATGGTATAAATAATATACCTATTAAAGGTAATACTGAATCCTAAGACCTAATTCTTTGCTAACCTCTGAGGACATCTTTATTGAATTGGATTTAGGATTGCTTTACTGCTGGAGTAAAATAAAGACAATAATATTTACTGAATTCTGACTTCAAAAGTTGATGTTTTAAATTAAATTAAATATGAGCTGAAAATATAAATATTAAAAATAAATAAGAGCAATGGATAGTAACTCTTTCTTTGTGACTGTGTGACTTTCCAGCTGCTGCAGTTGCAGTTCCCTGTGTTACCGGTTTTATATTTTGTTCTGTCAGTTATGATAGCTGCAACATTCATAATGTTGCATAATGTCTAGATGACTAGACAGTGCAGCATATTGCCACAACTCTCTTTTAAAAAACAAATATTTTTTAATCCTGAATTTGGCATAAATATATAGTATTTCAAGATCTGGAGTAGTTGATAGTCATGGCAGAACAGAAATTCTAAGTTCCTATAATTGATGAGGTGTTTATATATAATATTACAGAAAATTGGTGTTTAATTTGAAGCAGAAGAGAATCTTGGTATTTTGGGCCTTGTAATGTCAGTGCAGAAGCTGCTATTACTCTTGTACTCAGACATCTGGACTGTATGAATATGCAATAGTAAACCTGATACAAAGGCTGAATTTTGTTACTAAGTGAATCCAAGTCCAGTGTATTTTAATTTTGTTTTAAAACTAATAAACCCTCTTTAGATTTTGTAATTACTTTGGTATAGTGGATTTTATTTCATGAATCCCAGGTTTTATAGTTTTTTCATATCATTGTAGGTTTATTGACTCTTAGAATTTGAAAGGTGTGCACAGTTGATACAAATGTCTTTGGAACATATTTTTCTAGCTTTCCACATCCTATCACATCAGTTTTGCACATCTTTCTTTGGCCTACCGCTTGTGCACACCCTTGTTCCTTTTGAGAGTTCAGCCATTTCAAATCCATTTTGAAGTTGGCTGATCATGGGATGTAATTCCACATTCACTCAGGCTTTTATAGATATGTGTATTTAAGCCAGCTGTATAGCAGTAAGCCATTGGCTCAAATCACTGGAGTTAGTCATCTATAACAAACTTTAACAATAGCACCATTGCACAGCTACATAAATCCATGCGTTTCTATTCCTGGTCACTTTGAGAACTGAACATCTCATATTGTACAAAAGTGCCATTCTTTCATACAGCATCATTACTCTGTGTAACTGTTCATTGTCAGAAATTCTTATTGATCAATATCGAATTAAAATTACTTAACTGTTATGGCACTGATTATGGTATTCTAGCCTCTGTTCTGTTTTAATTGGTTTTTATGCTCTCAGAGTTCTGGATGAAACCTACTCCACCTGAGGGGAGATAGTATATTCTTTCTTTACCCTTGAATGCAGTGCAGGAAAAGAGACTTCTGAGTAGTGTTAAGGCATTTTCTGTTTGTTTGGATTGCTCTTAGGAGGTGATAAAATAAACCATATAACATAAAGAGAGCATGTAATCAACATCATAGATTTTTCCATACGATAAATCACAGAAGCCTTCAGGCTAAAGCCTAGTTTTAAATGATTCTGCTTTTACAACTGAACTTGCACATGACAAAACACTGTGTTGTTAACTGACAGGGCTACACAAGCTAAATTTTCTACTGATATCGGAACGTTGCTAAATATTATGTTTAAGGAGTATTGTTTAAATAAGAGTAACTGACATTAACATGTTAAGAGCTTGTAGGGAATCTAGGCTTTAACTTCACAGTGGTACAGTAGGAAACAGAGCTAGTCAGATCTATTTTATTTAGTCAGAGCTGTTTTATTTGAGTAGTACATTTTTGAAAGCAAAACCAAAACCAGCCTGGCCAATGATATTGCAATCTAAGCAAGCAAATAAGTAAAATGACCAGGGAGCATAAGTTAAAATTATTGTTCAGTATGACTGTAAATGTATAGTTATTGCCTCACTGTTTTCTAGTGTTTGGGGTGTTTTTTTCTGCTTGTTACTAGGAACAACCAACAGATTTAAAAGGGAGCTTTAGGAACAGATATGCAGAGGAAGATTTGTTTGGCTTTGCCATGTTATTTAGAGCACATCTTTTATAAGCTAGGAAGAAAAAGAACAGGAAAAGTACAACAGTGATTTTTGATAATGTTATCTCTAGGTGAAAACAAATGCCATTAATTGCTGAAATTCAGTATGGAAACCTCAACTCTGACATAAGAAAAAAATTCACAGGGTTAGTTAAACAACCCTGCAACAGGAATATGAATAATTTGCAGTATTTTTCAGGAATAAAGAGAGCTATAAGAGAATATAATGGAATGGCAAAACCCTAAAAGCAATGAATTAGGAAAATGAAATTCACATAGCAGCATTGTATCCTTCTCGTATGAGTTCAAAATAACATTAAGGCTAGAAAAGAGAGTATTGCAGTGTTTGAACTTGAAATATGATAAACACTCTAGGAAAAAAAATTGTAGAGACATGGACTGATGGCAGAAGCTTTTTCATAGGGGCACTCTACATAAAGATTTTAGAGCATGATTTCACAATGTTTGATCTGATAAAACTGGAAGCTTCTAAATTCTTGATGAACAATACTGATTAATACTCCTTTTTAATAGTAATTTTAAGTATATTTCAGCCTGTAGTCTGAACAATACCATTCCCTGTTCCCATCTTAAATGCTTAATGCAAACTTATTTAAAAAATCAAGAGTGTATCTCAGCGATCATTTTGTAAAGGCAAATAAAGAAATCCTAAAATACTTTGAGATAGTACACAGCTGGAATTTGCAGAAAAATCTTTAACATTATAAACTTGTTACCTGCTTCAAGATAGCAATAGATGAACATTCTTTTTTCATTGTGTTGAAAGACTGACATTTGACAGTGGGATTTGGTAGAAGGGTCAACATCTTTGTGGGATTTAACCATATTCTGTACATTTTCTTTTGATCTGCCATGTTTATCTAATTACTATGCACTGTCACTATTAATGTTATCTTTCCGGAAAGATGATTTACTCCTGCCACCCTACCCCTGCTTTGGATTGAAATGTAAATGAACCAAGTACTTGTCTTTAATTTCAAGTTCACCAGTCAAACTTAAGGTAGACTGATTGTAAATAAAAGTAAATAAATCTCCTTGCACTGTTCAATGTAGTGATCAAAAGACTTATAATGATATACATATGCAGACGGGCAGCTTGCCATGCCCACCTCAGTCATCTTACTCTTTGGTCTATTGGATAGGTCACTAATAATTAAAGCATGACAGATTTTAAAACTGCATGTAAAATGCAATCTAGGAAATTATGCCTTTTGACCTAATAATGTTACATGCTAGTCTATCATTTTAAATGTTTTTGTTGTGTAGCAAATGGAGGTAAATGAGCAATTTAACAATACATTAAAATATTTTGTGCATTGTGGTTTATTTCATCTGTAAATTGAAATGTCAGAAATGTTTCCATTCCACATGTTCAAAAGTCACTAGGGATTTATTTTAGCTCTTACTTGAAAAGCTGATAATCAACAATAGTTTTTTGAGAGAGGAAGGGATATCAGGATGCAATGAAATGCCCGTTTAAGCTATCTCAACAGTTTCATGGATTTGGCAGATCTTTACAGTCTTCTATGTCTTTCCTGCTGTAGTTTACATCTTTATTGATATCAGCTGAATATAGCGTGAAAAACTGCAGAATTCTGTTTATGAATTCTGATTAAGATTATTAATGTTTTTTATGGATTTTTACTGGGTTGGTATTTGCAGTTCATACATGGAGCCTTTTGCTTCTTTGCTGCTTTTTTCAACCCAGTCTTCAGAAACAGCTCGGAAAGTGGATAGTTCAGAGCTAACAGAAGAGGGCTATTGCTTTAAGGGCTCCATTGCTGACCTGTAATTTTTCTAACCAACAGCTGGCTCCATTTAAGGAAAAACTGGTTTGTCAAAGGGAGACGGTTGACAAATTGATTAGTTCCAATAACGATTCCAATCAGGTTTCCCATCAAGCACAGCAAGAGGAAAAGCAAAAAGGAATGGAAGTGGAGCTGTCTGATTTTCAGTTGTGTTCAGCAGTTAAGGCTGAGGAAGACCATTTGCATCCAGAACCAGAGATGGGGGAGGGAACCCTAGAATAGTCACACCACCAGTGCATACACTGTTGAGCAAGAGGGCCTTTGTCAGGAAAGGGTCTTGCATTTTTGCAATCAGGCAAAAGAGAATGAACACGTTGCATTCCTTACTAGCAACCCACCAAATGGCTACTGAGAGATACTCAACCAGATCTACCTCATTAATCTGGTACCTTTATTCATTAGGTTTCCGGGTAATACTAGGTGGATGCTTGGTTTGGATGAGTGACAGTGGTGCTATGTGTGTTGAAGGTCTGTTATATCTGGTTTAGGCTGTCTTAAGCTGCTACATTCTTTGTTTTACTTCATATAGATAGCTTATTTTTTCCCCCCACACATTTCCTATCCCATCTTCCAGCTCCTTTCACTGTCAGTTCTCCTTATCTATCTCCTTTTTAGCCTTCCTGTTAGTCTAGGATCTGTAGACCAAATATGCACCAAACATCATCAACTCAGTGAGTGCAGCAGTCATCTCAATCCTGGAATAATATTCTGGCAGATCATAAATAGTGGTATAGCCAGAAAAAGTGTAATTTTCATTGATTTGTCATATAGTGAGTAGTCAAATTAAGGGTATAAGTGAGCAAGAGATATTTTAGCAGGAAATGCAGCTGACAGGAGGAGGTGAAATAATCTTCGGAAGGAAGTGACAATCTTTTACCCACTTATCTCCATTTTTCCATCATCTGCAACTGTAGGATCCAATTTATAGCTGAGGTTACTGCTTGCTATCTCAGTTGTACTACAAAAATAACTGATTTCCATTTTTGTTAAGGTGCCATATTTGATCAATATTGAATGCAAATGTTTTGTGGACCCTTGGAAATGTCAAACATACACAACTTTTTCTATACTGTTACACAAGCCCTTTTTTTATTTTAGTGCGCAGATGTAGCTTATTGCTTTTATGTACATAAATTGTTTAATTTAGTTTAAAGAGTCATTTCATACACTCTCAGGGATAAATTGTTAGATATAATAAAAATAGACACTTGCCATTTATGATTGTAGATTTAATAGAATAACCCCACAAACTTTGCAGTTGAAGACATAGTAAGTAAAAATACAGAGGAATATAAATCCTAATTTTTCCTGATTCTAATCTGAGTTTGTAGCGCGTTGACCCTGGCCATTGGCCAAACACCCACCCTGCCTCTTGTTCACTCCCCTCTCCCGTGGGGTGGGGAGAAAATCAAAAGAAGGTGATAGGACTCATGGATTGAGATACTGACAGTTTAATAAAAAAAGCAGAAGCTGTGTCTGCAAGCAAAGCAAAATAAGGAACTTAGTCACTACTTCCCATCAGCAGGGAGACATCCAGCCACTCCCTGGGAAGCAGGACCTCAGCACCTGTAAACGTTGCTTGGGAAAACAGCATAGCCGTTGCCCTGGGCTTTTGTTGCTGAGCACAACGTCGTATGGTTTGGAACCTGCCTTTAGCCAGTTTGGGTCAGCTGTCCAGGCTGTGTCCCCTCCCAACCTCTTGGGCCCCAGTCTGCTTGCTGTGGTGGGGAAGTGGGAAGACAGAAAGCCTTGATGCTGTGCAAGCACAGTTGAGCCAAAATACTCGTGCATTATCAACACTGGTTTAGCCACAACTGCAAAGCACCATATGGGCTGCTGTGAAGAAACTTAACTCCATCCCAGCCAGACCCAGTACAGACCAGCTTGTGTTGCTGAAATGCTCTACCTATATACTTATACTGAAGTCAGTGTTCATGAAGGCAGAAACAGGAAGACTATGTTAAAAGACAGTGGGGAAAACTGCAAATTGTTTAGTCCTTCTAAGTAAACTATTCAATAATTTTATGTAAATTTGTTTTGAATGTATTAATCATACCCTTGCTGTGCGTTTTGCAATGCAGGATTAGATTTTGTAAATAATAGTGTCATTTACTACATACCCTTATATTGCATTTTCCCATGCATGTTATGTTCTTGTTTGACCTTGCTAGGTATGTTATTATTTGCCAACCAGCTAACATACAAAATACTCAGGAACCTATCCGTATTCTGAGATTAAAGCATTTGTCTGATGTTCTTGGTTTCCATTTATTACTTATTACTCAGTCTCTCTTTCTAATGTGAGAAGCAATATTTTGACTTCTTTTCTTAAAGACCATCACTAGTTAGCTAATGCTGTATGAGGGGAAGCAAAAAGAGTATCCCCCTTAATAAACTGACAGCTCTATTTTGCATTAACATTCCCTCGTCTGAAACTGTGTCTGTTTTACTATCATCTAAAAGTAGTCTAGTGGACATCAGTATTATTTCACAGAAATGTTTCCTTCTCTGTTGTCTTCATAAACTTGTGAGTGCAAGCTTCTTTCTCTAAGAGAAATTAAAGTTCTGAATATTGCTTCCGTGTTCTGTAGGAGGAGGGGTTCTTAAATTTGTACTTCTGCTGCGAGTAAAAAAATCATACTAAGAAAACAAAACTGTGAAGCAAGATGGCATATTAGAGAGATACTTTCTAATTTTAGCATCATCTGTAGAATCTTTGAATCACCTTATCTAATATAATTTCTATTTTTTAGTTAGTGACAATTAGCCATAACTAGCTTTTGTGATGCCTATTCACTTTCTTCATCTCTTACTTCCATTAAAGATCCTCCCACTGAAAATGTTTAGGTTTTGCACTGCAATATCTTTCAAAAACATACCATTCTCCCTCCTTCCCCTTCATGTTTAACAGCTTACCAGCACTTTATGGACAGGGCTTCAAAAACTGTTTATAACCAGAACTGATTGGGCAGGAACAGATAGCTGGTGATGGGAGTTTTCAGTATCACCTCTGTTGCCAAAGAAAACAGAGAATCTAACTAGTTCCATAGAGTTATTATCTTCAGGTAATATTTTCATAAATGCTTAATTTCAGATGTTTCTTTGTTGAATACTATAGTATTTTTATCAAATGACATTTTAGTTTGCTATATACATAAAAAATAACTGATTATATATCAGAGAGCTATATATCTGTACATGGCAGTATACAATATTAATCAACTTAGAGAAACTTTAAGCAATAATTAGGACTGCAATAAATACATAATAGGCCGTATTGCAAAAAGGTGGTGATGGCTGGTGGGTTTTTTTCACCATCACGTATTTTTCACCATTCTTTCTATGACTGCCAAGTATGAGCTATGATAACAATACAGTTTTTGTGAGCTGGATTCTTTTTCTTTCTGTGCATATCTGTATGTATATGTGTATACGTACACACACACATATATATTTATAAGTAAAAAAAAAAAAAATATATATATATATAAGACACAGTGAGAGTTTGAAATTTTTCACCAATAGTTACGTATTTATATTATAAAGAACAGGTAATTTTGGCAAAAGCATAAAGTTGTTCTGAAGAGAGGAAAATGGGCTACCATGAAAATTATTTTTTCTATTCTTTTTTTTTTTAAAGATATTTTAGAGTTAGACAGTTTTTAGGGATACTAATTAGCTATTTGTGATGTATTTATTAGCTTAAGCAGGATTTGGTTAAAAGGTCAAAAGCACATTTACACTTGAAAATATGGTTTAGATGCCTGAAAGTACCATAGTCACTACTGACCACTTTGGTTCAACCATCTTTGGAAACTATTCTACAGTTTTCTATAGTAGTAGTAAGACTGAACATAACTCAGTAATAATTCAGTAAGTAATTGTTTGTTGGATATGTTATACTTTGGGAGAGATTTTATGTTACAGGAAGGAGGATCAAAGTTGAAAAATCAGAGCAGGATGATCTCTTGTAGCCATTGAAACCTACTGTTTCACAGGGGACGCATATTCAGATAGGGCAGATGGGAACATTTCTAGAAACATCTGTTGTCCATCATTCTTCTGCACAGCAACACAGATGCTGTTGACAACTTGTATGTAAATCATGCTGACAACTTGTTCAACATCTTTCCTGCTGTGACGGAGGTTGTTCTGGTCATACCATCTATCAGACATAGAAGATATCGTGGTCCTGCAAGAGTGGCTCCAACTGTTTTGTTGGCCGATGAACAATGGTAGTCATTAAATCAGTGAAAAAGTTTCTCTACCTAGAATTTCTCTCTATCTTACAGAAGGAAATGTTACCTCTTTCCCTGATGCTGTGTGAAAATGAACATTAGGCACTAAATGTTATGCAGACTAGAAAAATGCTAAATTGCTTTCTATGCTTGTTCTTAGCCTTTTTCCTTTATTTTTTTTAGTGACATTGGCAGATATTTCTCTGACCTTGTGTTTTAAAATTACTTTCCTCTCAAGGATGTGACATACAAGGGGGAAATTATGCATGTATTATTGTATAAATGTCAGGCTTTTTAGTTTGCAAACGCTGCTATAAAATCTTTATATTCATAGGAAGTTGATTTATACCCCGTATCAGGTTTGAATCTACAACTTCCTAATTTTGTAGCCTAAATAAATCAAAAAGATTTTGATATTGTGTTAAGGGAGGGGGAGGAAGGAATGTCTAACATTTCTTTAATTCATAACGTTCTCCAAATAATGAACTAAACCACTGGATTTTAATAGATTGATATAGAAATGTTATACACTGTTTAAAAGTCTCCTCTATTGTGAAGAAAAAAAAAATATTTGTGTAGAATGATATCCGACTTAAAGACACTGGAATAGTATGGGTATATTATGAGGTGGGTCGTAGTTCTTATGTGGCAATTAAGAAAGCCTTGCAGCTTACTTATGATTGGTGTTAGTATACGAGACATTAACTGATTGGTGGTGGGACACCCATGGTCAAATGTTAATGAATACAGGTTTCATAGGATGATTGAAAGAATCAGAGAAGGACGTTATATAATGATCTCTGAGTGCTTCCTGAGAACCACTGAATATACTCCTAAACTTATGTAACTCTTAATATAGAAATATTCTGAATAAATTGCAAGAACATGCAGAATTAGAAGATCAGAAAACATTATATAACTGCAGACAACCCAGTGTCTGTACATTGTTAACATATCTATTAATCCGAGTTCTTCTGTTCATGTGAATGCGTTTGTTGTCATTCTGTGATGCTACGTATGAAGTCTGGTCTTTTTTTAGACAATTCAGTTCAATCTATGTAAATTAGACTATACTTTGGCTAATGTAAAATTACCATGCTTCCCACTTAATGATATAAACAATTAAAAAAAAAAAGTTTTTTATAACATTCAGAAAGAAAGATATTCAAAAGGCCAGAAAAAATAATCACAGTGGTAACATAGTCCTGTGAGAGACTGAAAGAGTTAATGTCTCAAACATTGTGGTGGGGCAAGTTCTGCTTAAAGACGAAATCTGCACGGCAACAAACCCTGCCCAGCAAGGAACCCCAGGTGAAAAGCAGCCCCTCAGCACCCATCGGCAACAGGGTGGGAGGGCAGGCCGGAGGGTGCACAGCTCCCTGCTCTGGTAATGCTGTTCTGCTGTGCTGAGCTGGGCAACTCCCCAGGCATGGCCAAAGATCACATCCACAGGGAAGGGGAAGCTACTCCCCAAACAATCCCCAAGCCCACTGCCCAAAGGTTACACCTAATTAGCTTAATGAGTTCCAGTGCCCACCTGAAGGAGGGGCAAGGATGATAAAAGGACACAAACTGAAGCCCTAGGTGCACAAGCCCACTGGAACTGGACTTCTAGGCTGACTGAACCAATGCTGGATCCAGGACTGGTGAAATCTTTCTCTTCTCTCTTTTTTCCTTTTCTGTATTCCCTACACCTCATCCCTTTAGACATACATTGTTGACCAAGTCTGGGACTAAGACCAGATCCAGCTGCCCCTGGGCTTGTCTCTGAGAAGGAGTCTAGAAAGCAAGGGGGTCTGCTCTGAACCTCCTGACTCCATGGGAGGGTTCTCCTTACTGTCGTCCCTGAACTGACCCCCAAATAAGCAAGCCTGTAGTATATGTTTGGTGATGCGTGGTTAGCACATGTTACACAGTTTACTGACATACTTTCATGCCAATTTTTGTTGTGAGCGTACCAATTTGGGTGGTGAGCATGCCAATTCTTGTTGTGAGCAAATAAAAATTGAGTTTTGTGAGCTAAAGGATCCCTGGTGTTGTTTCACCTTAATCCTGACCTGGGAATCAGCAAACCTGTGTCATTGTTGTGAGAAATGGGGACGTGACAAATCCCTAGAACTTCACCCCAACATCTTTACAGAATGCCCATGTATTGGACTATAATATGTTTTAGAAATATGCCCTATGCTTACTTATAAACTTTATTTTCCTTTATTAAAATTTTTTTAAAAGTTCAAAATTTACTGGGTTTAGTCCAAATTTCTCTAGTTTTATTTGCCCATGTTTTTTCTATTACTAAAAATACATTTATTATGATCAACATCAGTTGTACTATTTGTAAATAAATTTAAATCTGTTCTTAATTCATTTTAATAAGGAAGGTAGAAAATAATGACATAATACTTATTCTGAAGTGCTACTATATCATGGTTTTCTACTGTGCTTGTAATGGATTTAAAATATCACTATCATTATTTATTTTACAAATCAGCAAGCAATAATGATTTGGATTCCAGCTTGCAAGCAAGTTAGAGGTGAAAATTCAAACACTATAATCTGCGACAGGTTTTTTCATAAATTTATCACTTTAATACAATATTTCATCACCTTGAATTATAATATGTATGTGTAACAAGATATAGAAGATGAATAGCTCTTGAGATGTAAGATTAATGCAGCATTATAATTGTACATCTGACTCATCTATGATATGTGCATTATCAGGAAACAGGTACGAGGCTTGTACTCTGTAAACTTTTCTGAAATTAAGAACCCATGACTTCCTATGCTTCCAGCTGCAGTCAGACATAACATTTAAATTGCAATAGTCATAATAATCATAATTTTTAAATTGCAGAGAAGATTGAAGATAAACTGCATGCAGCAGTGAACCATGGACTTATGGTTCATTGCAGCTATGTAAATCACATGATGTATTTCATTTCTGTTAAATGGTGCAGAATCCCATGTAATGAAAATGTTATTCTGTTGAAGAAGGTAGAAGGTGGAGTAGGCATATAACACTTCAGGCATCTTCATGCTTTCGTAAATTAATGTCCAATAATATACCTAAAAATTAGTATGTTAGCTATGTCTGGGAAGAGGAAAAAAAAACAAAACAACAAAACCAACCCCAAAATATGAGTTTATAGGTGTGTACTTCTGTTTCATGAAAAGTGACCCTAAAAGATTTCCTCATTAATTCCTGGAATGATTTTTATTCTGTTCCAAAAAATTTAGCTGGGTCATATTGTTTGCCTAGTGCCACTAATCTGACCTCTTCAAATGACAGTCCTACAGTATTTTTACAATCCTTTTAAAAAGCCAACAAGTACCCAAAGTGGAAAATTTTTCAGCTATTGTGGGTTCTGCCACTTGTATTTAGATATATGTCAATATGTTGAAATAGTAAAGCATGAAACAAAGTACTCTATCAAAAGTTTTTCTTTCACTTCTGTATTCTGTTGAATGGGTGCCCAACCAATACTATCAACTGCATACCCAACAGCTATACACTCAGTTGTAAATGTGGACTAAGTAAAACATTGTGATAGCTATTTACCTTCAAATTTTAAAAAATATTTTAGTATAAAATGTTACTGTTCCTAGCTGTGAGAGACTGAAAGAGTTAATGTCTCAAACATTGTGGCGGGGCAAGTTCTGCATAAGAACAAACTCTGCATAGCAAGGATCCCCAGGTGAAGAAGCCAGGCAGCAACAGGGCACGGAGGGCGTGCTGGAGGGTGTGCAGCTCCATGTTCCGATATGCTGAGCAGGGCAGCTCACCATGTATGGCCACAGGTCAAAAGAACAGTCATGCCTGCAGGGAGGGAGAAGTTACTCCCCAAACAACCCCCAAGCCCACCGACCCATTTCCAGAAGGTTCTGAAAGCACAAACTGCATGACACCTAATTAGCCTAATCAGTTTGAGTGCCCACCTGAAGGAGGGGCAAGGAGGTGATAAAAGGGTGTGAACTGAAGCCCCAGGTGTGTGCACCCTCCAGAGCTGGACCTCTAGGCTGGCTGGACCAATGCAGGACCCAGAACTGGTGAAATCTTTCTCTTTTTTTCTCTCTCTCTCTTTTTTTTTCCCTGTAATCCCCTTACCTCATCCCTTTAGACATAAACTGCTGACCAAGTCTGGGACTAGGAGCGGATCCAGCTGCCCCTAGGCTCCTCTCTGAGAAGAATTCTAGAAAGCAAGGGGGTCTGCTCTGAACCTCCTGACTCAAAGGGAGGGCTCGCCTTATTTTCTTCTCTGAACTGATCCCCAAATAAGTAAGGCTTGTAGTATGTTTGGTGACGTATGGTTAGCATGTGTTACACAGTTTACTGATGTAGTTTCCTGCCAATTCTTGTTGTGAGTGAATGAAAGTTGAGTTTTGTGAGTTAAAGGATCCCTGGTGTCGTTTCACCTTAATTCTAACCTGGGAATTGGCAGACCTGAGTTGGCGCCCTGAGAAATTGGGACGTGACACTAGCCTCTTTTTGTGTGTTTCATTTAATCACACCAACTTATGTTTGTGATAACGTAAAAAATATGGGTTTGATGGTGAATAATGCACATTGGAGATTATGGATATTTTAGACAATAGGCTGGTTTTTAAATATATATTAGGTATAGCCTTTGTCTCTGTGGTGCTACTTAAGATATAATTGCAGATATTGGATGTTCTGCATTTCCCTTTTTTAAATGTATTTCCTTTCTCTTATTTGTAATTTATCTCTAATTTCCCAGGTTTACAATGCCAGGTGAAATATCACTGCTGCTGTTTTATACCAAGTTTCTGCTGTTTATACGATATTGATTGAGTCTGAATATCTTCATTTTTTAGGAACGACCAACCATCCCACACACAATTAAGAAAGTTCAAGAAAATCTTACCTTATGCTAATTTCAATTGTGTGAAATACTAAGTTTAAATGGCTACATTAGTAATGCAGATGTCTTACACTACTCTTAACAGACCATACCGGCACATTAATTTTGGTACAAAGTCACTTTATTTTGTCTGATGCAGCATGTATCTTGACATTTGCCAAGCTTTTTAACACCTTCACATGCACTTATCGTATTACTGCTCTTTCCTTCAACATTTCTGTCATGTGCATGCAGGGAAACTCCTACAATATACCTTGCATGCTTGTTCATACTCCTTTTTCATCAGTCATCTGTAAGGGAAGACTGGTGATCAAAATCTTCAGGGGACAAGCTCTTGAAGAGGAATTCAGTATCAGTTAAAAATTGACATTTTTCAGTTTCCTCTCTGGTTTAGTATGCTGGTATGAACTTCCTGTATAAGTTTGTCTTTTTTGTTGTAAATATCTGAAATAAATCTGGGTCTGTCATTTTAATGCATACAGCTCCTTGTATCTGTAGTATCTGCACAGAAGTTTGGAAATGCGTATGATTTTTATTTGAGAATTATTGGATAAAATGTATAAAAACACTGGGATCAGGGACTAAAATCTAGATCTTCCCCTCAGGGCAAGCATCTTCAACAGTGAGTTACAGACTAAAATCCTTTTTTTGCAAACCACATAAATCTTACATTTCTATCCACACCATGATCAAGTTTCTCTAGGCAGGGAGGAGAAGGGATCTCATCCCTGACTGTTCCAAAACCCAGTCAAGTCTTATTTCCTGGACAAACACTGCAATTACAAAAAGGTTGTCTGTTACTTCACTTTTAGAGCTGATGTGGTGTTCCAGATCCCATGTGAATACTGGGGTTACTTGTGAAAGCCTGACTTAGGTTTCTGTTGAAGCTTATCTGTTTGCCTGATAGTCCTTGTAGGCAACAATGTGACACGGTACAATGTAGAAATACTAAATTTGCCTCAGAGAGCACAAAAGCTTTTATATAGCCAATGAGGAATAGTAAACATACTCCAAGTAGATGCTGGATCTCTTGTTAGAGAGATATGTCTACTGCCGTTGCCTGTACAGGGAACTAGATGCTCCTAGTTTAATAATCTGAACTACTGTGATGAAGGCACATGTGAAGCCTATGGTTTAAGTACCACAACCACTGGGTTAGGCAGTTAAATAGATGCCTTGAGATGGCTAGTTTGCAGAATTGTGGCACATTATTTTGAAGTGAGTTTTCCATTCTGCATTTAAGAAGCAATTTTTTGTATTTCTGCATTTATGAAGACTTTATTTTTAAATATATTTTGAGAAAATTCACTCAGTGTTGAGTACTTGCTGTAGTTCTAAGATACATGATTGCTACTTCTTTAAAACAAGGAAGGAATGGAATTAAATATCTGCTTTAAGCTCAAAAATCAATTAAATTTTGTCTCAGAGGCTTCAAATGATGTATTTCTACAATTGTATCTAAATGTTGTCCAGTCCTCTGGCAATATCTATGCTACCCCCTCAGGCAGACCAAAAGGCTCCAGTAAATACCCAGCTTGGGATGCACTTGTGGAGCATGTCAGTCCTCAGGCTGTTTTCAAAATAAATATATGGATGCAAAAAGGGAATAATACAAAACGGGAAGCTTAATCTGCATGCCTTCCTAGGCCTTTTAATTTACTGCCATATTGAAAGTAATTTTGGTTTAGAAACTGAAAAAAGGAAACTTGAAAACGTGAATACTTCATTTATTTTCTTGGAAAGCAATGAGATATAGTAGGGATATTCCTCCAGATTTCACATACAGGTCCCTGTGATATAGACTTTAATTATTCCTGTAGATCGTATAAGATATATCACACTTTCTTACAGATGTCTACCCACAGTATGAGAAAGCCCTCTGAAAAGTTGGAGCAGAGTTGGGCAGTTGGCAACAGGCGTTTTGTTGGGAGAAAGACAGCTGCTCTGAAAGGTTAAAGGGTGAAGGCTATCAGTATAGAAAGAACTATAGTAAACCGCTTATTATCATTGTACCTGTTCCTTGTTTTACTCACAGGGTATATCTGTTGAAAATATGGCACTTTCATTCTTGCCACCTTGTCTTGCCTTATATCCAGTGTTTTCTTCCCCAAATTTTTGGCCAGATTATATAGACATGCAATGAAAACTTTCATTTTCTTCAGCAGTTGAATTGAGGAAACTTATCAGACCTACTAATGCTTCTATAAATATGAGATTCATGTTAGGACTTTACTGGCACAAAACAGTTCCAAATAATTATTTGGTGACATACATTAAGTTTCATGAAATTACAGAATGGATTGCAGCTCATTTTGGCTCTTCAGGGATAAAGAATCAAAGACTACAAAGGAACCACCAGTTCAGCCTTCGTTAGTAGCATTGATATTGTTGGCATGGTGATTTGCAAAAAAGGTCATTTTATGGCTATTCTACTTTATCAGAACCCTCTATGAAATTCAGAGATCTTTGCTTATTTTAACTATGTGATGGGTTTTGTTTTACAGCAATAGCCTTATGACTTAGTAGAAACAGTCTGTATTTGAATAAAATAATGTTTTCCTATCTTATAACAATGCAAACTCTCCCCTTTGTTAGTATTTGATCTCTATATACCAACATCTTAAATCCTGAGGCAAATTATTTGGATTCCATATGTTTGAAATAAAGCATTAGTGCTCTAGTTTAGAGATTAGGTCATGGCCCTGCAAAAATGCATACAGTAACTAAGACATACTAAAAAATAATAATAAAAAGTTTGGGTTTCATGGAGGTATTTGTATGTAAATGCTTGTAAGTTAAGGATAAAAATTGATTAAACCTTGATTTCGTTCTTACATTCTGTTTCTCAGACAGGCTTTCTAATTCTCATTAATTTTTTACCACATATATTTTTCTCCTGTCCTTCTTTACATAAATGCTAGTCAAAATCATGAGTAAAATTTTGTTAGGCAAAATGAATTTGCACTTTTAACAGATTGCTTATGTCTGTGGAGAAACTTTTTTTTTTGAGCTTTTAGGCTCATGGGCCTTTGCTAAACTCTGAACATTTTCTTTTAAAAATTATTTTAAAAAGCATTCATAGAGAAGTCAGGGTAATTCTATAATCTCAAGTGGCAATTTGATGTACTTTGAAAATACTAATGTTAGTTCATCATGTTCATGATTCATTTCTTCAATGTAGCCTCTGTCAAGGATCTTTGTAAGAGTGTGAAACAGTGCTTGCTTTTATCATTCTTATTTCTTTTGCCCCATCCCTTTATAGCTCTCACTATAATCTGTGAATGCCCTTTTGTTATTTGATTCTATGTCTGGCACAGTAAAACTAGGCTGTAAAGGGAAAATACCATAGGAAACAATGTGTACTTCTGGAAGACTGATGAATCATGGTTACATTTCTTTTTTAAATTTATATTTCACAGCCGATCTACACTAAAGCTTTGGAGTATCTTCCAGACTTGTTTTTGGAATGTTAATTCATTTTACTTACTTTTTTCTCTATAGTCCTTTCCATTTTAAAATATTATTACTGTAATGCCATTTAGTAATTAAAGAACTGGTCTCGCAGGTAAATTTGAACCCAGGGTGCTTCTTTCTTATTCTGCAAAGCTTTTTTGCCTGGGCTTGAATATGATAGGTCTGAAACTGTTTTCTACTTTAGTCCAGCTCCATTACATGCAGATTACTTCATATTTCTGATGTGACATTAAATTATTCTCTGTAATGGTGCTCATTATGAAAAAAATTTATACAGATATCTTTTTCAGTAACACTGTTTTTAATTTCAGTAATGCATTTGTCCCTAGATATGAATGCCAAAATCTTTATTTCAGTTTGCTTTATTGTCCCTGTTAAGGAAAAAAAAGCATTTGGGAAATCATTACAAATAGCCAGACGTTTGTCATAACTGGGTGACCAACAGTAGGATTTCCATCACTTGTTCTCTCCCCAGAAGATTTAGAAGAGTTTTGGGGGAACTGGGATACTTTTAGACAAATATAGGGCATAACTGATACAGGGCTAGTTCTTAGGCAAAAGAGTTAGGAAACACAAAATTGAGGTTGTATGTTGGTATTGATGACAATAATAACTAGATTCACAAAAGTTACTTCTTTTTCTGCTGTGGATATATAAATGGAAAGAAAAATAATATTTTTTTAGATACTTAAGTCTGTTTCTACATTTAGTAGGTGCTGGAACATGACTGCTGTCATCCTATTTCTATTTGGTCAGAAGTTTTTATATGTTTTCCTCTGAAAAGTTTGAAAAAAGGGGTGCTCCAAATGAGCCCCAATCATATTGTCACAACTGTTCCTATTGGGAAACGTACACTGGAAACAATGTCATGCAGACCTTGCTTCAATTAAACTTCATTTTTTTTCAGGAGCAGCTCTGAAGGTTAGATGCAGAAGTCAAAATGGATAGAAATCCAGGGACTGATTAAGTTCTGTGAGTCTTATTGCTAGGTACACTGGAAGAACACTCAAAATTCTGTAGAAATTTATCATATTTCCTGTTGCTCTCTTGATTAGGAAGAGAATTCCTGTCATCACGGGTCATGAAAATTGAGTGAACATTCCCACCAACCAAGCCACAAAGTTAACAGCTCTCTTGATAAAGATAACTTTCTTGTCATATTTTACTTAAGAAAGCATAATTGCTATTTTTTAAAGATTGTATAAGGTAGAAGCATGCTCTTTGTGAAATATATTCACTTTAGTTAAGGTAGAAATCATTATAAGATGCAAGTTAGTTGGATGGGTCCTGTATATCTGAAAGATAAGCAGAGCAGTTTGGATCCAGAAATTGGATATTTTAAACTTAGAGATAATTAAACCTTTACAATTTGTTCTTAGTTCTGTTTAGAATGATTTCAAATTAAGTTTTGGTGGGAGAGCTCTACCATCAGAAATCTTTGATGGTTTTCTAAAGCAACAAGAATTAAGAGATCAGTGTCTGCCTTCTACCTTTCAGTTCCCATTGTAACTTTTGAATCCAGTTACAACCAAATTTCTCAGAGATGTAAAAGTCTTAGAATTAACTTTGTATAAGTTAGAAAGTTGGAAGATAAATAGAAGAGAGACCCATCTGTGACCTCAAGAGCAGTGCCTGGCCTGTTACTTAGTGTCTCTTGATCAGGAAAGAAAATGTGGGTCCTGTGATAAAAATCAGTGAAAAAGGTGGTGGAAGAAATATGGGAAATATGAGTAGGAGGGACAAAGTCTCTGCAAAATGAGGAAGAGAACTATAGGTACATTTGTCATCTCTAGGAAATTAAGTTTCATTATTTCATTTGCCCTTGGAACAGTTTGTTTATTATTAGGAAAAAAAACATACTGGAGCTGCTCTGAAATGTGAAGTCCGTCACAATGAAGCTTTTATAAGACAGGTAACTTCTATTTCATGTGAATGATTTTATGATCCTGGGTCTCCAACCAAGATTTTCAGCAGTGATTAGTGATGTTATTTTTTATTATTTTAATAGCCAATTCTAGATGCTCTAAAAGGACTAAATTTTCAGCAGTTACTAAACACAGCCTTTGAAATGTATGATTCTTTTTTAGGGAGAAGCAGGGTAAAGTCAGAGGAAACAGAAGATGACAGGTAGGACATTTCTTCCTTTCAGTCGTTGTCATGAGATAATTTATAGGATTGGTTACTGCCAAATGAATCATGTTCTGCTGTTATGTTCTCTCTACAGTTGTCCTGTTTAGCAGTTAGGATTCTTTAATTGGTGAATTATTCCCAGGAGACATTGTTGTACATTATACTACCTACAGCAACACTTAACATTTATCTTTAAAATGTTTTCTTTCTGATTATCTATTTTTAATAAAAAGAATAAATATTTAAGTAGTTCTCAGATTATCAGTTTAAGTACTTAATAGCGTAAGCTGAAAAGATATAATCTTGAAGTGGTGTTTGTAACATAAATAGGAAGGGAAAATAAATTACCTAAGATTTCAAGAAGTAAAAAAAGAACAAAGGGCTGCAAACATACTAGGGTCATCATATCTAGTCACTTTATTATCAATCAGTCCATAAAGCTGCATAATACCTTTCATAAATCTCATCAAGAAAAAAAATGAAACTGTATCAAAAGCACTACATCATTAAATGACGTGCAGTACAAACAGTAAAAGTTTTTTCTTACAAGTACTGGAGGTCTAAGGTTCATACCTACTGTTTTCTAGTGCAGTGCTTTTGTGTCTATAACAATAAATAATGTGGTAGGTTGCTAAAAGATACTACTATGGTCCAGACTCACCTACTTAGCTGCTTTAAGTATGATGAAAGGGTCTCACAGAACTTCAATATTTCTGTAGCCTGTGTTTTGTATATAATTTATATTGTATTTCTGTATGTACTTAAAGGTTAATACAGAGAGAAAGGAAATACTGTATGAATAGGTATGAACGGAAATGAACAAACAAAGAGTAAGAAGCTTAGATTGATCATGCTTTTATTGGCTATATAGTCTTTGATCGTAATTATGATGAAGTCAAACTATTCCACATATATGCTGTTGAAGAAGTCATACTCATGAATGACATATTTAAGGAAGCTCTGAATATCTCAATTTTACTCCCACTCTGATGATTGTGCTTTAGTTTTCAAGTAATTTCATTTCTATCTCTCATTGTTGTACATTTGCGGAATGCGTGTGATGGGAATAAATGTACTTTCATCGACGAGCTGGTTTTCTAAACAGTTACTGGAGAAAAGGGTTCCTTGGAGGACAGCTTTGAAGAGAAGATTATGCCCTGAATACTCATCAGGCACATGTGTTGGCCAACCCAGGTGCAGGATGTGTGCTATCCTTAGGGGAATTATTACCTCTGTTCTTTCCTGTAGAAAAGGAACCTCAGAAAGGAAGCCATGTAGGATGTGCTGCGTGAAAAACTTTTCAACAAGAAGGCTTATAACTATGTGCTAACTAGTCAGTCACCCATTTTGCCTCTAGAGGCACAGGAAACAGGTTGCTACCCACCCACCCAGGAAGGACAAAGTCAGCAGGGAGACTCTCACGCTATATGAGGCTGTATTACCATTTTTTACAAAGTAGTATTGCAAGAGGAATTCATTCTGGGAAGGGCAGGATTTCTGCGTGCATACCTGGGTTTTTCAGCCTCTCATAGTATCAACCAGCAAAGCCTGGACTTTGGGATAGGTATGAACTGTAGACCTCCAGTATTTTGGTTTCAAATTTCTTGCAATATTAAGGCACGTAGATCACAGCAGGCAAAGTCTGGTACTGTAGGATGGACAGGGCCTCAGCCCTTAAAAGAAGATAGGTACCCGAGGAGGCTGAGCAAAGGCTACAGGCTAATTCACAACCTGAAAGATTTGCACAAGGCCAGGGACTGTGAACACTGAAAAAGGATTTGAATGCCTACAGCTCCTGAAGATTACATCCCTCATTTTGGGGTTTCCAGTTGGAAGGTATAAGTGGTGTGCTATTCCTTTGCATTGGACACTCTGATCTTTTGGTATATCGTTTTCATGACACTGAAATAAATCAAGATGTAAGCTCTGAAATAAAAATCAGAGGGCTTGTGTGGACTTTCAGATACTCTTTAGATTCCTATTAAAAGGTGGAAGAGCCAATACAAAAGTTCTAAACTGTCTTCCAGAGGGGTATCGTTCTTTCCACAAACAACCTCCCAATTTATGCTTCTAATTTTGCCTGCCTTTCTGAAAACTGTGTGAAGCCTTTCTTGTCCTTTCTGCCACATTCTTACATTTATATGTTTGTAGACTTTGTTATTTAAGCCTTTTGGACAGAAAAATCTAACATAAAGAATCTGCAAAATTCAACTGTGAGCATCTTGAAAAATACTAATTTGTTTAAAGATTTCCATTTTACATATTAACCAGCTATTTTTTTCTGTCTATACTCTCTTTTTCACAACTACTTCACTGATGAGTTCTGTAGTGTAGAGAATGTATATCCGATGGAAGCCTTTAAAAGCTACCACAGCACACATAACAAATTAGTAAAGAATTACTTCGACTTCATTCTTGGAAAGCTGGAGTCTAAATATTCTTGAACTCTAATAAAATAATAGACTTTCTGTAACTGGGAAATGTTTCTCAACATTTTAGTTTTAGATTGCTCTCACTAAATAACTAGAATTTGTGGGATTGTGCTTTGGTTGTTGTCCTTGTTTCAGCTGGGATAAAGTTAATTTTGTTCCGAGCAGCTGGTATAGTGTTATGTTTTGGATTTAGTATGAGAAGAATGTTGATAACACACTGATGTTTTCAGTTGTTGCTAAGTAGTGTTTAGACTTATTCAAGGATTTTTCAGCTTCTGATGCCCAGCCAGCAAGAAAGCTGGAGGGGGACAAGAGGTTGGGAGGGGACACAGCCAGGACAGCTGACCCAAACTGGCCAAAGGGGTATTCCAGACCATGGGACGTCATGTCCAGTATATAAACTAGGGCGGGGGGGCAGATTGCTGCTTGGTGACTAACTGGACATTGGTCAGTGAATGGTGAGCAATTGCATTGTGCATTACTTGTTTTGTATCTTCCAATTATTTTATTATTATTATTGTCATTTAAAAATTATTATCATTATTATTGTTATTATTATTTTCTTACTTTTTGTCCTGTTAAACTGTCTTTATCTCAACCCACGAGTTTCAGTGTTTTTCAGTTCTTTCCCCCATTCCACTGGGTGAGAGGGGAGTGAGCGAGTGGCTGTGTGGTGCTTAGTTGCTGGCTGGGGTTAAACCATGACAATTCCTGTTATTTTTTTCTCATTCATTGTACTCCATGAGTCTTTTTTGTTGTTGTTTTTTTCAAATGCCTGCCTTTTTTTTTTTCTTCCCTCAAAGTATATTCTATCATACTACTACTTCATAGAAGAGAAGTTAGTGCTGCATTGGAGACTGGACAAAATGTTACAGTATTTTATTATTATTATTATGAATAAAACATGGATACTTTTAAAGGAAATTATTTTAAAATTAATAACCTAAGTGATCTTGTAGTACAAATATTCAACATCTATAAGGATGCTATATAGCTCTTCTTTATTACATATAATCACTGACATCTCTCTGCTGTGCCTTACAGTGTGCATTGTAACGGCTTATTCTATAGTCAGGGAAGTATTTAATACTCTTCCATCTTATAAACATGTTCTATATATCTTATTAAAATGCAGCAACCATTATAGAAACGTTGTATATATCTTATTAATATTACAATAACCATTAGAAATATGATCTATATATCTTATTAATATAGCAATAATCATTACACTATTTTAATATTAATAAAAGTGTATAAAGATGTCATTATAATATAGACCCCCTAGTACACAGTATAATTATTGTAATGTTAAAATAAAAAGAAAATATTGGTCAATAAATACAGCAGACATACATTTTTATGTAATGTGAAGAATAGTGTGAAAGAATTCCTACTATCCAACAAAAATCAAAAGCTGTATAAAGATGCATGCTATGCTTAGGTAAATATACTTCACATTTAGATTGATTGATCAAGGAGAACATTTCATAGAATTGTTTAGGTTGGAAAAGACCTTTAAGATCATCAAGTGCAACTGTTAACACTGCCAGGTCCACCACTGAACCATGTCCTCATGCGCCACACCTACACATCTTTTAAACACCTTCAGGGATGGTGACTCGACCACTTCCCTGGGCAGCCTGTTCCAATGCTTCACAACCCTTTTGGTGAAGAAGTTTTTACTGATATCCAGTCTAAACCTCCTCTGATGCAACTTGAGGCCGTTTCCTCTCCTTCTATCGCTTGCTACTTGGGAGAAGAGGCCAGCACCCACCTCACTACAACCTCCTTTCAGGCAGTTGTAGAGAGCAATAAGGTCTCCCCTCAGCCTCCTTTTCTCCAGACTGAACAGCCCCAGTTCCCTCAGCCGCTCCTCATAAGACTTGTGCTCTAGACCCTTCACCAGCTTTGTTGCCCTTCTCTGGACACGCTCCAGCACCTCAATGTCTGTCTTGTAGTGAGGGACCCAAAACTGAACACAGGACTTGAGGTGCGGCCTCACCAGTGCTGAGTACAGCGGGACGATCACTTCCCTGCTCCTGCTGGCCACACTATTTCTGATACAGGCCAGGAGGCCATCGGCCTTCTTGGCCACCTGGGCACACTGCTGGCTCATATTCAGCCGGCTGTCAACCAGCACCCCCAGGTCTTTTTCTGCCAGGCAGCTTTCCAGCCACTCTTCCTTCCCCAGGCCTGTAGCACTGCATGGGGTTGTTGTGACCCAAGTGCAGGACCCGGCACTTGGCCTTGTTGAACCTCATACAGTTGGCTTCAGCCCATCGATCCAGCCTGTCCAGATCCCTCTGTAGAGCCTTCCTACCCTCAAGCAGGTCAACACTCCTGCCCAACCTGGTGTCACCTGAAAACTTACTGAGGGTGCACTCAATCCCCTCATCCAGATCATTGATAAAGATATTAAACAGAACTGGCCCCAAAACTGAGCCCTGGGGAACACCACTTGTGACCGGCCACCAAGTGGATTTAACTCCATTCATCACAACTTATTTTCCTAGCTATTTAATGGATTGTAGTTGTTGTTGCCAGGCTGTATAATTCTTCCCATTAATTCCTCTTAACTGGAATGTGCATTAACACTCAGAATCTTTGAGCAGCTACAAATAATTGTCTTTTAAAAATAAGGGGAGTGGGAAGAAAATCTTATAGGAAAATGTCACCCTTTTCCACCAAATTGTGATTTTATGACATTGTATGTCTATGACAATATTATGCTAATGAAAATTTCAAAATTTTATGTATGCTTTCTATCTAATGTATAAACCCTTTTTACTTGGAAATTAAACCAGGAATTTTCTGCAAGCAGTAGAACTACTGAAACCATTTTTCTGGTGCATATGAGTGTTCAAGGTACAGAGCTCTCTGGATTCACTGATGTCTTTTCTGCAGATTGGAGAATAAATATGTATGTATTTTTCTTTTCTACCTGGATATTTATTTTCATGAAGGCTGTAGAAACAATATCTTTTGAAACAATTTGCATTCTGCAGATGTAGTAGAAATTGGGCAGCTGAATTGCAAGTCAGTAGTGGGGGATTTACATACCACAGTGTATTTAGTTTGCATGGCAAGGTTTTGGTAGCAGGGGGGCTACAGGCATGGCTGCTGGGAGAAGCTGCTAGAAGCTTCCCCTGTGCCTGACAGAGGCAATGCCAGCCAGCTCCAAGATGGACCCGCTCTTGGCCAAGGCTGAGCCCATCAATGATGGTGGTAGTGCCTCTGAGAGAACATGTCTAAGAAGGGGAAAAAGTTGCTGCATAATGGAGCAAATGCAGCCGGAGACAGGAAAGGAGGGGGAGGAGGTGCTCCAGGTGCCGGAGCAGAGATTCCCCTGCAGCCCGTGGGGAAGACCATGGTGAGGCAGGCTGTCCCCCTGCAGCCCAGGGAGGTCCACGGGGGAGCAGATCTCCACCTGCAGCCCAGGGAGGACCCCACGCCGGAGCAGGGGGATGCCCGAAGGAGGCTGTGACCCTGTGGGAAGCCTGTGCTGGAGCAGGCTCCTGGCAGGACCTGTGGCCCCATGGAGAGAGGAGCCCACACTGGAGCAGGATTTCTGGCAGGACTTGTGACCCTGCGGGGGACCCACGCTGGAGCAGTCTGTGCCTGAAGGACTGCTGCCCGGGGAAGGGACCCACGCTGGAGCAGTTCGTGAAGAACTGCAGCCTGTGGGAAGGACTCACATTGCAGAAGTTTCTGGAGGACTGTCTCCTGTGGGAGGGACCCCACGCTGGAGCAGGGGAAGAGTGTGAGGAGTCCTGCCCCTGAAGAGGAAGGAGCAGCAGAGACAACGTGTGATGAACTGACTGCAACCCCCATTCCCCGTCCCCCTTTGCCGCTGGTAGGGAGGAGGTAGAGAAAATCGAGAGTGGAGTTGAGCCTAGGAAGAAGGGAGGGGTGGGGGAAGGTGTTAACTTTTAGTTGTATTTCTCATTGCCCTACTCTGATTTTGATTGGTAATAAAGTAAATACATTTTTCCCAAGTTCAGTCTGTGTTGCCCATGACAGCAATTGCTGAGTCATCAATCCCTGTCCTCATCTTGACGCATGAACCTTTCATTATATTTTCTCTTCCCTGTCCAGCTGAGAAGGGGAGTGATAGAGCAGCTTTGGTGGGCACCTGGCATCAGCCTGGGTCAACCCACCATGAACAGCCTTGCTTCTATGTCTATATACTTGTGTATGTGTGTATATGTGTACATATATAAACACCTTGTTTTCTTACAAAATCAGGCCATAGCCAGTAATAACAAAAAAAATGAAATGCTGATTAATGCATTTTTAGGACTTTGCAAACTATGTTAGTTCTGTTTTTCCCACTTTCTTGCAGACATGCACTTAGACATACAATATAAGAAATCCTTATTATTTCAAGAAGATGTATTCAAAAAACAATGTAAATCAATTAACTGATGTATGAAATCCTGCAAATATGTATGCACGTTTATGTTTATTCTCACTCAGTAGACAATTAACCTAAATCTCTGATTCTTCAAGCATACAATTTCTGTGTGCATACACCCTAGCTATACTAGCCTAAATAATCTCATTTTTTCAAGTGACTCAATTCCTTCATACTTAAGCACTAGTTTCTGAAACATGAGAGGTTGCAGCCTGCATAAAAGTTTCATTGGAATTATTTGCTTGCCAATTTTCAGTACATGCTGTACCTTTTTAATTAGCAGACTGGAACATTTTGTAAACACTAAGCTACAAATTCTATGGTAATATTAAAAATTAGAGTTTGTTTGCATGTATCAAAAATATTACAGTTTAAATCCTATAGTTTAAAATATTAAAACAAAATTCTCCATTCATAAGATGTCTTAAATACTTGCAAATGAGTTCCAGAAAGGATTTTAGATTTCAAAAAAATCGGCAAGAACAATGATGTTCTTTATTTGTCCTGGCACATTTTTTAATTCCCCTTAACTGGAATTTTGAGTGTCCTTGAAATGAAAATTCAAATCTTAAGCGATTCTATGCATAGGAACGTTAGCCTGCTGGTCATGTTTTCTTTTTTTTTTTTTTATCCTGTATTTCTCTTTCAACAGCTTTTTCTTGAAAATAAAAAACAAAAACAAAACCCCCAAACCAAACTTATTCTACTACTTCTTAAAAGATATCAGTACTATGACCTATTTAATTTGGTGACCTATCTTCAGTACTGGGATAATAAATTGTCTGCTCAATGAGAATGAAAAAAATCAGTAATTGTAATAGCTTATATTTCATTTTTCACATACAGATCTTGTCTTTATTTACATAGTATCCTTAGTTTCATGGGATCCATTTTACCAGGAATAAATAATCCACTCTGAATTCAGGTTTTGTAGATTACAGTGCAGAATCATCTTTACCATAAATTGTTTTGCTTGAGGAATATGTATCATATTTCTTTCTAGACAATGAAGGCTACATATTAGTATGGAAAACTGTTGAATACCGATCTTTGGCAAAGATATTGCTTTCTTTCATTGCTGTACTTTTCTTCAAAAATATGGTTCTAATTTATAGATAAATTACAAAGGAAATTATGCATCTGTAATAAAAAGGCAGATAATTTGCAATGAATAGTGAGAGTCAGTAATTATATTAAAGATTCCAACAGTGTTATATGCGATTTAATAACTCTCCATGTTATAGACAATAATAGCTGGAAAAGAGGTGGCATTTTCAATAGACTGAAGCTATCATCAGAAGTAATTACTGCATGATTGTAAACAGATCACTACAAATTCAGTAAGTACACAAACTCCTAGAGTCTGTGATTAGATATAATTATTTATATGGTCCCTCAGAATTTCATTTTTACATTAACTTTTGGTAGCACATAGTTATACACCTATAATAATAAAGTAATATTCATTGGGGATGCCAAAACCATACAAGTCTCAGCAGAGAACTATTACAAGTAATATCTTAGTATAAGAAAACTGTATAGTATGTATCCTTCTTTAAAATGTTTTAAAATACTTCATAAAATAATAATCCATTTTCATATTTTTAACTTCTAACTTACGTGCAATGACTTCATAAAATCATAAAATAGTTTGGGTTGGAAGGGACCTTTAAAGTCATCTAGTCCAACCCCCCCACAATGAGCATGGACATCTTCAACTAGATCAGGTTGCTCAAAGCCCCGTCCAACCTGACCTAGAGTGTTTCCAGGGATGGGGCATCTACCACCTCTCTGGGCAACCTGTGTCAGTGTTTCACCACCCTTATAATAAAAAAATTTCTTCCTTATATCTAGTCTAAATCTACCCTCTTTTAGTTTAAAACCATTACACTTTGTCCTATTCCAACAGGTCCTGCTAAAAAGTCTGTCCCCATCTTTCTTTTAAGCCCCCTTTAAGTACTGGAAGGCCGCAATAAAGAATCCCTGGAGCCTTCTCTTCTCCAGGCTGAAGAACCCCAACTCTCCCAGCCTGTCTTCATTGGATAAGTGTTCCATCCATCTGATCATTTTCGATGCCCTCCTCTGGACCCCCTCTGACAGGTCCATGTCTTTCCTGTGCTGAGGACCCCAGAGCTGGATGCAGTACTGCAGCTGGGGTCTCACCAGAGCAGAGCAGAGGGGCAGAATCTCCTTCCTTGACCTGCTGGTTACACTTCTTTTGGTGCAGCCCAGGATATAGTTGGCTTTCTGGTGCAGCTTTAAACCATTCCCATGCATCCTATCAGTGCATCCCATCAGTGCATCCCAGGGAGAAGAGCTCAGCACCTCCCTCGCCCCTTCCCCTCCTCAGGAAGCTGGAGAGAGCAATGTGGTCACCCCTCAGCCTCATTTTCTCCAAACTAGACAAACCCAAAGTCTCTAGTAGAGAGGAGTGCTCTCACTGGCCACAAATTTTGTTGATTGGTGCATTTTTTATGGATAATGTGCATAGTTCACCAGTTTGGGTAGCTCCCTGGTGCTGCTTAGCCAAGAGCCAAGATAACAGGTAACCTTTTTGAAGCAGTAACTTTGGCCTTGGACAACCTGACCTCTAGAAAATGGCTGCTGAGAAGACTTTGACACTTGTTCAGATATCACATAACTAGCATAACTTCAGTAGCTGCTGTACATCCAAGACCTGCTGTACAGGCAATGCCAGGTTATTTTGCACATGGACAGTTAAGTCAAAGAATCTCTTCCATGTAAAGTTTTGGGACATACATGGAAGAGATGAGAAGTGGAGAAGTATATCCCACACAGAAGAAGAGTAAGTAATATTTTGGCCTGATTTCACATTTCATACTTACAGGTTGACAGAATACAAAGATGTGTTGAAAAGTACTTTCAGGTAGCTGAGAGCTACTTGATAGTACTGGGGAGATTGAGTCAGTGAATGTTTGATTTTTGATCTAAAATATTAATTTTCTAATAATACTAAGGAAACTGTAATCTTCCCACTCATATATACTAATATTCTGACATTTTCAAACTATATGAAATATAGTTTTGGCAGACAAGGAATAGTAGGGACTCTATGAATGGATAGTTGCAGAAACTGCCCTAGTAGATAATAAATGAATCTAATTTTAAAGAGATGCTGAGATGATCCTAAGTAAGGTATAAGCGTAGCCTACTTTTTCTCTCACATTTTACTTAGAATGCTTTGTGCTACCTAATCAACTGATATTAATCATTCAGGTACCATGAAATACGTACAAGCCCTAGGGGCAGTACTGTTACATTTATCTTATTGTGACAGAACTGGTGCAGAACTGCCTTAAGATATCTGTATTCCTACAGTGTGTATAATGTCACCTGGAGCTACCCCATGAACATGTGGCAGACTAATCAATTCTGTGAGCTTGCTCCTTCTCTACTAGCTGATGTAGAGAGTGTAGAATGGAGGCAGGAAGAGAGGAGAAATTATGACCTTAACTAAAAATAGGAAGAACTCTTCCATTGGTGTTGGGACTGTCATATTTATACCCTGTCTCATAAATGAAAAACTAGTGGTTTTGTTTTTTTTTTTAATGCAAAACAGACTGATCATCAAGCTGCTCCTGTAATTAATTGTTATCTTTTAGTTTCCCCACTTGATGTCTTTTGGTGAAGAACATTTGAGAAGGGTTATATTTGCTCAGTGAGCTTGTTAGCAAAAGGTTTTCACTACCTGAATAATCCATTTAGTACCTTAATGCATTTTATTTTGACACTCTTTTCTTCCCTATATATTAAATGGGCCAAAGTGTATGGAATCCACTCCTGAACTATGGTGTATCAAAATGGACAACGTAGCTTGAAATAATGTTCATGAAAACTCCATTTTTAGTGGTATTTTAGTATTTGGCTTGCTTGTCTGCTTAATTCAATCATTATTCAGAACTACAACATGCAAGTATGTGGTATTCCCTAGGCTTTTGCCAGACTAAAAACTGCAGTCTTGTTCATACCAATTCTAGGTCAATTTTAGTCTGTTTAGATCCTGTCAAAATATTATGTGATGTGATCTTCATGGGGTAGAACAGTGTTCTGACCCATTCTGAGGGTTGTATGTATATAGTCAATTCTTCTAGTATAATTTGTTGTTCCTAAATGTGTTTGTTCATAGACACACATGTATTTGAATAAATTTGCCACCTTTTTCAATTCTCAATACCATTGGAAAACTGAAGATGGATTAATCTGGAGCTTGGTTTTAACATTCTTTGTCCTTCTAAATGGGGCTGGAAAATCAGACATCAAATAGTTACTTTAAGTACTTTACTTTGTTCTGTAACACTCCTTCTCTCATTTATTTATTTGTTTTGTTGGTCAGAATAATGTGCACATATTGCAGTGAATTATGAGTCAACAGAGATCTTCAGACTGCTAGTGACTGCTAAAACAAATCTATGCATCTTCTATTTTTTTTTGAAATTCTAGAAATTGCTTTGTACAGTGATAGAAAAATCTTGGTGAAGAAGAAGATTCAGGACCTAGTTCACAAGAAGAAAACTCAAGTAGAAAGAATTCAAAGGAGTTGACTTCTCTTGCAACAGGTTTATACTACTGGTTTTTATTAGCTTCAGCAGAATTAATACTGATATACAGTAATGTAAGGGTAAGCAATATCACATCCTAAGTCTTTAGATATAATTTCAAAGAACAGCCTCATAAAGATATACTCTGGCACACTTAGCTTCAAGCAATTAAAGAATTGGAAACTAAAGTCTCAAATTGCTAAAAAGACTGCATGTATTTAAAAGGGAAATTAAAATTAATTCTCACTCAACTGATGTGTATCAATCAGATGAAAATTCAAAGCCTTTTGGCTGTTCTAATTAGATATATTGTTCATACTAAGATTATTGCTTCAAGGAAATATTTAGATGCTGCTAATTTTAAACTACTGAATTTAAGTGAAAACCTGGAGGTTTTTTGCCATGTAGTAATCTCATGGCTGTTCTTGGATCTACACTGCATAGAAAGGAGTGCTGTGGTTTAATGAAGACCTGCAGTCACTGGAGCTGAAAGGAAAGGGTATTAGACCAAGAAAAGTAGCCTCTAAAGTAATTGTGCCATCAACATAGAAGGCATAAATATTATATATAGAAGAGTATTTGAATTTATCTTATAAATGTACATATACAAACATATATAAAAAAGATATTTTATTCATACATACATATAAAAACAGAGTTCAAAAATAAAGTATAGCTGTTCATTACACGATAATTAAAATAAACTGTGTTCCAAGCTAACACATGCTACTTTTCTACATATCAAAATGAGAGATGTCCCTACCAGACTTACAAGGGTTAATGACTGTTTTCTAATGCTTGATGCAGATACATTAATCATCCAAAAACTTCTCCAACCTCTTCTGGTGGATCCTGGACTAAGTCAAAGCATCCTAATCATGTCTGCCACCTTCTATGCTGTCATTTCAATTCACCCAGTTTTTTTGTGCTTAAACATTTTCTGCAATTTTTTGTCCTATCTACAGTTGGAGAGAAAAATGAAATACTCAAAATGATGAAAAACACACATCAAGCTCATGACTCATTTTAAGATTCTTCTTTCTGAGAAGCCAGCTTCTCCTCCAAGTGAGTCACCTTCTGACTATTACACATATCTCAAATATTTACTAGATAATTGTGGATTGCATTACAACTTATGCTGAACTACTAGGTCAGATCCTGAGTTCATCTGAGCAATCTTAATATGATTGTTCTCAGATACAAGCTTGCCGCTACCAAGGATTCCCTCTGACAGAAGCAAAGCATGTGCTTCTGTTTCTTCCTTTGCAATTGCTCTTTTGATCCTCTGATCTTTTTCTGATCTAATTAGGAAAAAAAAAAATGTTTCTGCTGGGTTGCTGAGATGAATTTATTTGCCTTTTGGTCAATTCCTCAACAGACAGTTTAAGAAGTGCCAGAGTTGGCACATAGGAGATGGCAGAATGTTGCAGAAATTCAGGAGATGCACAGGAGACCCTTGTGAAGAATAAAGCCTCTAGTTTTGGTGTCAGCAAGCTATTAAATTGACCCATCTGTATTGTTTAGCCATGTCCCTGTTTCCTAGGCAGTGAATTCAATACTGTTATACAAATAAGCATTTGTAGTGTGGTTCAGGCTTCTTGTTTGTTCTACCTGTGAGTTTAAAAGCTCTTGTAAATACAGCTTTGACTTCATCAGACAAAAGAACCCCACCCACCAACTAATTCAGTACTTTGCCTTTCTGTCTTGATAACGTATGAAGATATTTAAATTCACATCTTGCCTAAGTTCATTATCACTGTCATTCTCCTGAAAGGTTAATGTCTCCACAAACTCATTTGGATTTATTTAGCACAAAAAAAAGCATTTTCACCTCCAGCTGTGCAATGATATTGCACCATAATGTACTTCAATTTATGGGGTCTATGTTGGAAAAAACAAAAACAACCCAACAAAGCAAAACTCATTTTCATTGTTTTCCAGAGTTCTGATTTCCATTTGTGTCTGCCCATCTCATCCAGAGTGAGACTAAAAGCAGAAGTGTTGAGGAAGGAGGCTGCAGTGAAGGACAAAGAGGAGCCGAAGCTAGTCCTGTTCAAAGTCCAAACAAGAGTATATTCACGGAGTTCCGGATCTTGGGTAATCTTGGCTAGTAAGAGTGTTTCAAAAAAAGCTGTGGTAAAGTATTTAAGATAATACTTTGACTACATGTGGGATCTAGAACTGTGTGTTCTAACCTACCAACTTAAGCAGTAAAGACACTCTTGGTCCAGTTATTTATTTGTAGCTCCAGCTGTCTGTATTCAAACAGATATGACAAAGAATGTTTTGAAACAATTGTGTTCATCACTAATCATATACAACTGCCTGATGCAGTTGGTTACTGCAAAAATCAATTATATTTGCTAGCTTCTATTTATCTAATTGTGCTGTTAACAGACAGTTATCTAAATCCAAATTGTGATTCTTTTTAGAGAGAGGTGAATGTATATGGAGACAAAATGGAAAAGACAAAATGCTGCTTGTATGCCTGGCCAAATTCAGAGGTAGGGATTTTCCAAAATTAAGGAGGAAAGCTGAGATAGTTAACAACAGAAGCAATGTATAATGAGCTGAGAAAATTCACAGGGCATGACTAGTCAGGATTGTCTCTAGGAGCCTTGAGTAAGATGTTGTCAGCTGAAAATGAGCTAAGACAATTCTGAGACCTGATCCCTGAAGAGATACTAAAGAAGGTTGCAAGTATAGTTCTATCCCTCTCTGCTTAAGTGTTGCTCACACTTGGAAAAGCAGGATGGTATGAAAATAAGGGTTGGAGAGATAGGACTCACACATGGAACCTGAACAGATTGAAGACAACCAAGTCAGACTTGGTCAGTTTAATTACTGAGTTACCTATGTTTCATACTCATATAAGGTGTATGTGTATCAAGAGTGATCAATGACTCTTTATTGAGTAAAAAAACAAGAGCAGTCAAGAAAGATGGAGCATTTTGAGTTGTAAACAAAATTGAAGTTTTGTTTAACTAGACTACAAAGGCTTCCAAATATCTATTCCAAACACTGGCAACTAGCAATGTTGCAACATATATTTGGTTTGGTTTACATTAAAAAACAGTCTACAGTTTAGTGTTGAGAACATATATTTTATGCATAAATAATAATGACCCAATTTTCACATTCCTGGCTGGAAATGCTATTCCACTCCCCCCACCCTCCCCCCCCCAAAAACCAAAACCAAACCAAAAAAAACAACAAACAAACCCAAACCCAGCAACAACAAAAAAACTTGAACCCCACCCAATGGCAGATGTGCATGTGTGGCCTCTGGTCACCAAGATTCCTTGTCCATCTGTTTGTGTGGCATTGTGTTTAATCACAAGTTAAACAAAGCCTTCCACAAGAGTATTGTGATTTGGCAAAAAATTAGTTTGGAAGAAACATTTTGTGTTAACATTTCATATTTTCCTTTATGCTAGCATTGTATGTTAGTAGATTCCTCTGGCATTTAATCACATCTGTTCAGTTCTTAGCCAAAATCTATTAAAGAACCAAGAGAAAAGGAAAACAGTTTATGGACAGTCAAGCCTTGCACAACAGCATGCATAACAGTGGGTGTTTGAGAAAGTCAGAGTTCAGGTTTTGACTTTAATAGAGGAGAACTCCTCCCTCACAAGATGATGCCATTCACTTTATAGTGCAAACCCTCACACATTACCAGGAAAAAAAGAACTGTGAAAAATCTGTGAGATAACTAATTAGCATGAAAGTAAGGAGCAGTTCATAAGGTATAACATCTGCAGAAATAAGGTGTGAAACACCTTTTCAAAAGGGTTAAAGGAATAAGGATCTGTGCTTTTCAGAGAAAACTCCCAGCTATTTTTCCTCTACTACTTAGAATTTTACCAACAAAGGATATTTAAAGAAAAAAAATCGCAAGTGTTTATCTGGAAAAAGCATGCCAAGATTTCATTCTTCCCTGTTAAAATCCAAACCAACTTCATTGAAATGTACTTACTATCCTTCAAAATTTGCATGGAGGAAAATGAGATCAGTTTCACTGCTATAAATGTTATGGTGGCAGAAGCTGAATTGGCTAAATCAGGTGTTCTATTGCCATGTTTTAAAAAGCATTTTAGGAAAGATGAGATGCTATACAAAATTACATTTTGTCTCGGCCTGAAAAATATGTGTTCCATAGCCTTCTGCAACAGCTGATCTAGCTTCCTTCGAGAAATTATATGGCCTTCCTTTAAGACTGAGAATGCCATGATAAAGAATGTCTTACATTTAATGAGAAAAGGGGTAAGGCTTCAGGAAAACTTTGAACATTGTATTTTCGTATCTTGGTATTTGAAAAAACAATACATGTCCTTTATACAGTAAGTGAACCTTCCTAACAGTTTTACATGGAAAGAATGAATAGTCATAGCCTCAGGCATCAGACATAGGATTTGACTAAGAATGTCTCTCAGACTCTTGAGCAGGATGCCATTACCAGCTGAAAAAGAGCTAAAACAAATCTGAGACCTCAACGCAGAAGAGATGCTAAAGAGAGTCGTAATTTTTTGCTATACTTACAGTCTATGTAAAATGTATTGAGAGGTTCTTAATAGAATTTCACTGAGATGCAGTATGGAGGTGGGACATGAGATCTTTTGCTATGAAGATAATGTTATTTAAATATGAACTAAAAAAAAAAATGTTAGAAAAGAACATTCTTACGGATATTTGAGTATGCAAAATCACTTAATAAACATCTGAAGTTTGTCCTTTTTCTAATTCTTCCAATTATTTTATGAATTGCATTGATAATGATACTATAGAACATCTGGTACTTGAATATAATTTAACTAAAAGACTTAAAACAATACAGTTGAAACAACAATTATTCTAGCAATCTAATCTTTCATGTGGAATCAATTAATGCCATCATTATTTGACTGAGCCCAAAATATTCAGGTGAAAGCAGTTTGGCAGTATTGTTTCATAATATGACTCTGCTTAAGATGTCAGTCCAGTTGAAAAAAAAAAAAAGTTTAGGCTAATAAGGGGGATGAAATAGCCACAAATCAAAATAGGAGGATTTGAAGCCCATTAAAAAGAAGTTTTGGTTTCCAAATATAGCATTAGATTATGTTGTGATTTTACTTCTTTTCTTTGCTTGGTTTCATCAACTGGCACATCAATTATACTGAAAGGGTCTAGAAATGTTTCACCATGTCCTGATTTGTTATGCTAAAGCAAAAACTCACTAAGCTAATAAAAAGTACAGTAATGGTGCTTGGATAAGCTAATATAAACTTTTTTTTTTTTTTCCCCTTGGTGTAACCCATTCTTTTCCCACTTGAAAGAATGCTGAAGTAAAATGTTATGATTGGGAAGTTGCTCACTTGGCAATGAGAATTAATTTTCAAAGGTTAATTTTGTATTTGTAAAACAATTTTGTCTAGAGAAGAGATTTCAAGTGTTCTGATTCAAAGTTTCTGTGCCATTTCCTTTACATGTCTTAGTGGTTTAATAGTAGGTATGACTTGTGTAGTCCCAAAACTATACGACATGTTTCTTGAGCTACTCCATCTTTGTGAAATTGATACTTTTAATGATATGCTGAAAAGTGAACTCGATATTCTTTAATAGAAAGAGCTGATCAGAGCTGTCCCTATCAGAGAGAGCTGATATACCCATATAGTGGAAATGTTATGACATATACTACTACTTCTGAAATAATTTCTTAGATTCCTGTACACTTTTATAATGTGTTTTGCTAGAATGTCATATTCAGTTAACATGGGAGTCAGGAGTTCAGTTTGATACAAGTTCTTGGCAATGTCACAGTAGCTAACATTTAAGCAACTTTTTTTTTTTTTTTAAATTTTGTAAAAATATCATTGTTGCTTGCTGAATATTTGGCTTCCTATTTAAGTATACTTGAGAAAATATAACTGAAATATGCTGATCTTTGCATATTTAGCAAAACAGATGATATCTTGCACAGACATTAGAAATACAGGGCTTCTCACTGAAAGGCAGAAATATTTGGGCACATAGAATGTACTGTAGACAGTTGTATCTTGAATCTCTCCTTAGTGGCCTAGGTGATATGTTTGAAATGTATACATTTTAGGAAGAGCACTAACAAAGGAGGTGACAAAATGAACCATGTTTGTATAATTCTTGCCATCCTTCATAAGTCTTATGGTTCAGATAACAGCAACCTGTAACCAAATATATAAAAATCAAATAAATGTGGTGTTGTATTAATATATACATCTGATTCTCAAATAAATTACAAAATACTAACAGTAATGTTTTCCCTGAAATATAGTAATGCCAGGCAGAGATATGGGTCATCTTCAGTAACAGTAATGCCAGGCAGAGGTACAGGTAATCTTCAATCTTAATCAGTTTTCTGAGAGTAATAAGTAAAAACCCGCTATACTGCTTCTGGTTGTTTTTATGAATCAGAGCAGGATCACAGACTTTGGAGATCTATTGTCTTTTCCCTAATCTTGTTTTTCTCCTTATCCATCTGGGATAGATGCCATTAAAGTAAATTAATGGTGCTTATCTTCCAAATTACACTAAGATATAGTAGTAGAATCTACTACAACTTCTTTTCAAACTCAATCCCCCTCATGCCCAGAACACAGATTGGCTTCTGATCATCTCTGCTGAAGAAGAGAGTTAAAAAATCCACAGTCCACTGTTTTTCTTTTTATAACTCTGTGACCATTCTGTATAGAGGAACAAATGAGGGAATGATAGACTTTTGGAATTAATAAACAAGTTGATTTTTACCTTGTACATACTTGTTTCTCAGAAACAAAATATTTAAATAGAAGGGTTTATTTATTTTTATGCTTTTATCTTTGCATATTCTCTCTACTTCCTTGACTGTGTGTGACAAAATCCACTATAGTTATGAAAGAGATGAAAAACTCAAAAATCATAAAGTAGATGGTCCTGATTAACTCAAATTGCTGCTGAAATTAAGTGAAAGTTGTCTCATGATATATTGAACTCCTTTACCAGACTTAGGGCTCTACTTTCTTTAACATCAGCAGTGGACTATCAAGGCACCAAGAGGGACTAGGGCCTAAAAACATTCAATTAGGCTGTGAATGACTCTCTTGTGGTTATCAGAACTGAACTGAACCTCTCAACTCTTTGAGGTATATCCACCCTTAACATGGAAGAAATAAAACCAAACCGATGATAGGAGGAAACATCTGCCATCTTTGCAAGTGATAGAGCAATATTTTATTGTTATATAATTTTAATACTTTGTCCTGTAATACTGCACAAAAATCAATGAAACTCATTGTTCAGCTTGCAGTATTTTATAAATAAGAATGAATTTATATTTAAACTCCAGTTGCAGCATGAATTGATGTTCACTCATTTCACAGCATTTGGGTGCTAGGCAAAAACTAGAGTGCTCCTCTCTCTTGTATGACATTTTGCTTTTAAACATGAATTGCTTTTCCCTTAATACCTTATGTAAGATAATTGTTTGTGCATTAAATGGCTTAGAAATTTATAAATAGCTGACAGTGACCAGGAGGAGTTATTTTCAGTGGGCTTACACAGACTGTATCTGCACATATAAATGTTGATTACTATTGCTTTTACTTATATTAATTAAATTAATGGATGTAATCATAGAAATGTTTTGTTTTCATTGAAATGGACAGACATGACAAATAGCTACAAAGTTGAAACAACTATTCAGACTGTGTATTTCCTTGTTAGCTCTGTGGCTTGTTTTTTTTCTTACAAACAACTTTGAGGAAGGTTTCCCCTGATCGTCCTGTTACAGGTCTTCAAAGTTACTCTCAAATCTGGTTTTAGGCATCTTCAATAAAACTTGCTGCAATTCATGTTAGTAGTGTTAAAGCGTACTTGAGAAATAGATAGGCCTTGCTTGTTTGGTAACACATGCTGTACTTGATGCTGCTAGAACTCGCATCCTTCTGTAACGATGAATAATCAGTCAGGTTTATAGCTCTGGAACTACACAGATTTGAACTTTGAAAGCAGATACTTTGAGGATTGTTTGCTTGCTGCCTTAGCTAAAATACACCCTTTCAGTTTGCAAGCATGTTTTATATCTGCAAGAATGTTATGTCCTGAACCAAATATAGAAGGCTACAGCACGTTATGTGAGTACTTTCACATTAGATATTTGATGTCATTTTGACAGTTCTTAAGAGGAAGGCCTATGGTGTTAGTCAGGACATGCCTGTGAATAAAATGACAATATATCATAGTCTTATTTGGGTGTTTCTTAATGTGTTGTCAGAAAAGAATAAATACAGCAAAACTGTTAAATCTACTTTTAAAAATACCTACAATTTATTATTCAATCATGTTTTTTACCTTTGTACTGGAATTTTAGCTAAATACATAGAATTTGCTTTTATCTCTCTGCTGATATTAAGGCTTTCTTTTTTTAATGTTTTATTATTTAAAAGTTTGGGGTATTTTTTTTTAATCCTGCTATGTGGCAGAAAAGCATTCTGAAGTTTTATTGGGCACTTTAATAGAACATTCTGGTTTTTAGGAAACAATAGTCTGGTAAAGCCTTATTTACAGGAAACAAAGAAGCAAATGAGTTTTCCTTGCATTTGAAATAAACGCCAATTTTTAAGAACACTAAAACTATAAAGTAATCTTAGACCAGTCACATTTTAAAATTTTACCTATGAAATAGTTTATTACACATTACAAGACAGGAAAATTTGAACTTCTAATGAAAAAATTTGATGACCTTCATCACATAGCAATTGACATCATACTCAACCCCCATATTAGTTAACATTATTACAGTTGCAAAGGCAACTCAGGTAATGCCATTATTGACATTGTCTGCTGGGTTTGTGTGGCAAGGTTTTGGTACTGGTGGGCTACCAGGGTGACTTCTGTGAGAAGCTGCTAGAAGCTTCTCCTATGTCCGACAGAGCCAATGCCAGCCAGCTCCAAGATGGACCCGCCGCTGGCCAAGGCCAAGTCCATCAGCGATGGTGGTAGTACCTGTGGGAGAACATGTCGAAGGGGAAAAAGTTGCTGCACAATGGGGCAAATGCAGCCAGAGACAGGAGTGAGAACATGTGAGAGAAACATCCCTACAGACCCCCAGGTCAGTGCAGAAGGAGGGGGAGGAGATGCTCCAGGTGCCAGAGCAGAGATTCCCATGAGGAAGACCATAGTGAGGCAGGCTGTCCCCCTGCAGCCCAGGGAGGTCCACGGGGGAGCAGATCTCCACCTGCAGCCCAGGGAGGACCCCACGCTGGAGCAGGTGGGTGCCTGAGGGAGGCTGTGACCCTGTGGGAAGCCCGTGCTGAAGCAGGCTCCTGGCAGGACCTGTGGCCCTGTGGAGAGAGGAGCCCACACTGGAGCAGGTTTTCTGGCAGGACTTGTGACCCCACAGGGGACCCACGCCGGAGCAGCGTGCTCCTAAAGGACTGCAGCCCGTGGGAGGGACCCACGCTAGAACAGTTCATGAACTGCAGTCCATGGGAAGGACTCACACTGGAGAAGTTCATGGAATGGTTTGGATTGGAAGGAACACTTCCAGGGATGGGGCATCCACAGCCTCTCTGGGCAACCTGTTCCAGTGCCTCACTACCCTTATAGTGAAGAATTTCTTCCTTACATCTTCTCTAAATCTACTCTATTTCAGTTTAAAGCCATTACCCCTTGTTCTATCATTACACTCCCTGTTAAAGAGTCCCTCCCCATCTTTCCCATAGGCCCCCTTTAGGTACTGGCAGGCTGCTATGAAGTCTCCCTGGAGCCTTCTCTTCTCCAGGCTGAACAACTGCAGCTCTCTCAGCCTGTCCTTATAGTGGACGTGCTCCAGAACCCTGATCATCTTCATGGCCCTCCTCTGGACCCACTCGAGCAGGTCCATGTCTTTTTTATGTTGGGGGCTCCAGATCTAAACACAGAACTCCACAGTTCATGAAGGACTGTCTCCTGTGCGAGGGACCCCGCGCTGGAGCAGGGGAAGAGTGTGAGGGGTCCTGCCCCTGAAGAGGAAGGAGCAGCAGAGACAAAGTGTGATGAACTGACTGCAACCCCCATTCCCCGTCCCCCTTTGCCGCTGGTAGGGAGGAGGTAGAGAAAATCGAGAGTGGAGTTGAGCCCAGGAAGAAGGGAGGGGTGGGGGAAGGTGTTCTAAGGTTTGGGTTTATTTCTCATTACCCTACTTTGATTTTGATTGGTAATAAATTAAATGCATTTTCCCCAAGTCAAGTCTGTTTTGCTTCTGATGGTAACTGGTGAGTGATCTCTCCCTGTCCTTACCGTGACCCACAAGCCTTTTGTTATATTTTTCTCTCCCCTGTCCAGTTGAGAAGGGGAGTCATAAAGCGGCTTTGGTGGACACCTGGTGTCCAGCCAGGGTCAACCTACTACACCAGGTTATTTGTACTTATTTCTTTATTTTATGTGTAATGAGTTAGTTTTAATCATGTGGTGGTTTTTTTCAGGTTTTTCCTTTACTGAATGGAAGCTGGCATGCCTTTCATAAGTAACTATTGTCCTTGTCCAATGGGTGCCCATACATTTCATTTGCTCTATTCTGCTCAGAGGGGGCTATCAAGTATTATGGTTTTTTTTTCTGGCATTCCTATGGTGCTCACCACTATAGAAGTTGAGTGTTTCACAAACAATTAACTAAGTCAGAAAACTCCTCATAGCCTAAATTTATTTATCTGTATTTTATGAATAAGAAGCTGGGGAATAACTGCTAAAGTAAGAAAACACCTTCTAGCTGAGATATGTAGCTCTGAATTCTTGGTCTTAAGGATTGATTGTTTTGCATACCAGCAACATTTTTCCAGAATTTTGGAGCTCAGAAATTTGAAACTATATGGGTTATGATTGCCAATACTTATTTTATTTTAAGATTCTGTAGTAGAAGTAGAAATAGAAAACTGCTTTTCTGGGAAGAGTGCAGTTTTTGTTGGAATATTTGTACTGCAAAATGCCAATCTCCGTATCAAACAAGGCAATTCTGTACAGAGAATAGCCATTATATAGTAGCCTCGAACCATTCTCAAAATAAGTATACCCAGTGTGTAACTGAGGAAAATAGAGCAACATGAACTAACATATTGGAGAATGTAGGAGTTACCATAATACTTGGAGTATATGGAAATTTGCAATGAGGAAGAACGTTTCTTCCTCTTTCTCTCAGCAGTGCACTAGTATGGAAGAAGGCCAGACTGAGCCCTTAGCTACAAAGGACTATTTTTTTACAAGAACTGTTTTTCAGATGATATAATTAAAGGTCAGAAGAGAACCTTCATGCTTTCCTTTTTTTTCTATCTTCCCGCTTCATTTATACCAAGGCTGCTCAGGTCACTGTTTTGAGATGATGATGCAGGAAGGTTTATATATCTTTGGCATAATTACACATAGTGGTTGTCTGAAGTTTCTCTGCTGGGAGCGTCATCTAGAAAGGTTACTGTGACATTTCCAAAATTGTCTCTTGTTAATATGAATGAAACCTGTTTGTTTCCCATGTCATGCATATATATTGTGTACATGTATATGTATCTTTATCTAGACCATACATACATACCTGTACATATATATGGAATATTGAGGTTAGAAATATTTTCTTTTCTTTATGTTGTATTCTGCCTGGAATGCATCAATAGCAAGCAAAACAACATTTCTCAAACATCAATAATTTGGAGGGGAGAGAGATGATGGACAGTTTCCTTCCAATAATACAGTTTTCATCAGCTTCTGAGTTATGAACAAGTTTCACCAACTTTTGTTACAAAATAAAGTGTTGCTTATGGCAGGTAAATTAGCTATAAAATCCTTTACTGTGTCTGATGGACTTTCATGCAGAGTGAAATATTTTAAATGGCAATTTAAATATAGCTACGTTAAACTTAATGATTGTTAGTTCTTATACCAGCAATGTCTTGAAAATGTAGCTACTAAATTTTGTTCAAATAAATTCATATTTTGGGCCCACTGTATTAAAGTGCAACTGTAGTGAAGGTGAGTTTAACTGAGTATAGTTAAAAAAAAGGTCTTTTTTATCAATACGTTCTACCATTTCCCTGGTCTACTTCTCTTCTGGATACTGTTAAAGCATTTTCTGGAAAATTATCCCATGATGATGGGGGTTGTAGTGAGGTAGGTGTCAGTCTCTTCTCCCAACAAACGATAAGACAAGAGGAAACAGCCTCAAGTTGTGCCAGGGGAGGTTTGGATTGAATATTAGGAAGAATTTCTTCGCCAAAAGAGTTATGAAGAATTGGAACAGTCTGCCCAGAGAAGTGGTTGAGTCACCATCCCTGGAGGTATTTAAAAGAGATGTAGATGTGGTGCTCAGGGACATGGTTTAGTGGTGGACTTGGCAGTGTTAGGTTTACGGTTGGAATTGATGACTCAAAGGTCTTTTCCAACCTAAATGATTCAATGATTCTATGATTCAGCAGCAGTTGCAGGTATAAAGAAAGAATGTCAAGGATCATTGATCCATTTGCATTCAGATTTATAAAGTGGGATTTGGTTTTGGGGACAGAGGGAATGTCATAAAAATGAGAAAATATGAATCATTGTACCAAGTATAAAGTTAGCATGTAGTGTTACTTCCACATAGAAGTTAGTTCTATGATCTCTGGCAATGTAAAAATCCAGGGCTTCTTGAATGACTGTAACTTGCATTGAAGAACTTTTGAAACATTTCCTACAACAGTTTTGTAATCTATGTGAGCTATTAGCATCTACAAAATCTTGCAGCGAGGAATTCCATACCTTTAGGAGTGTTTTGTGTCTCAAAAAAATAACCTCTTTTGCTTCTTTTTGTACCTGATATTTGTTGGGTTTATTAAATGATTCCTGCTTCTTTTATTGAAAACACAGTGAATAGTAGATCCTCTATAATGTTCATGTTTTCATAGACAACTGTCATAACTACTGTCAGCTGAAGAATCCTAACCTGCCCCATTGTTCCTCACAGAGAAACCGTATTCTGCCTTTGATCATCCCTCAACCTCTTTATCTTTTCTAGGTTTAGAATATCTTGTCTGGGGGAGAATCTGATAAGGACAGCAATAAAAGATTCAATATAAGGACATGACAGACAGTAGCATAACAATTTTTTTGTTCTTTTCCTAATAATTCTTAATATTTTATTTCCTTTATTTACTTAATACTGAGCTAAGGTTTTCCCACAATTAGCCGTTATAATTACAAGATCTCATTTGTGAATAACCATGTCTCATCACTGTGTCACTTCACATAAATCTATAGTGATTTTGTTTGCTAATTTATTGCCCAGTCCTTTAAAGTTGCAATGTGTCCCTTCATTTCTTATGACTGGCCCTTTTATTTACTAGTCTTAATAACAATCCCAAAGAAGCTCTCTTACCCCATTATTCATCTCCTTTTGCAGATCAACAGATCAGATCAGGAAGGGTTCCATTTTTTGGCCTTCCTCAAATTATTGAATATTTACTCCTATCACTGATTTTCTGTCTTTGCCCAGGTGAGGCCTTTCCATTTTATGCTATGGCGGCTTAATTTCTTCAGGAGTTTTGATGGGAGATCTTGTCAAACACCTGTTCGATATCTAAGCAGACTGAAATCTGGACTTCCCTCCTCTACGTGTAAAAATTGTGACTGTCTTGATTCTTAGCAAGTAAATGAAGTTCCTGAAGGTGATCAGAACTTCTGACTTCCTGTCCTCATGAACAAGCAGATTACCACACTATCGAGAAGCCAATCAAAAATCACAAATGTTCATTACTTCTGTAATTCTTTGTAATGATGAAATTCATGAGGGGAGATGCATACTAGAGGTGTGCATTATGATAGAGATGTTCTTTATGCACCATTGTTAAATATACCAAAGTTGTTCTGTAAATTAAAGTTTGTCAACACTCATGACTTCTAAAACTTTTCAGGAGTTAGTGATCAATTAATTTCTTGGATTTACTGTACTTTTTGTGACCATATAGCTACAAGTCACACTACTTTGTCATCCTATAGTCTGTTTGGAACATAAAAGATACTTTGTAGATTTAACTGTTGGCTTTCCTCTGGCATTTTAATGATTATTATATAATTAGAATTTGTTCTGTTTCCCTGGAAAAGACAGATATAAGAGAAGCTTTCTGAAAGTTTCTACACACAGTACTTAAACATGGGTGCAAGTATATTTAGAAAATGTTTTCCTTTGAATGCTTAATCAACAATCAAAATATTGTTTTGCAAATGTTAATGGAAATGTTCAATAATATTTTGCCAAGTATATGTTCAAAATGTATCTGATCCCTGGTTTGTAGCCAAAAATCAAAGAAAGAGTATTTGCCATATTTCTTTTCAAAGAGTTTTTTATTTTTCATGGTTTACTGAGGTTGACATCAACTGAGAGACAATGAAGTTTTCTCAAAAGTTAAATGTTTGGTTTGAGAAATTTTTTTGAAAAAAAAAATGTTCAGAAAAAACATTAGTTTAAAAACTGTCATTTTGATTTCATAGCTGACTATATTCCCTTAAAACAAAAACAAAAATAGCTTTAAAGAAGAGAAAACAAAAGAATTTTTTTAAAAAAAATTAATTCTATCTGTCTTATTCTATTTATTGATTCCCATGTTGTTATTACTATATTTTACATCTTTAGTTATGTGGAAAGTGACTTTTCAGCCAGTTCAACCATATTAGAATAGAGTTTGAATAAGCCTCTGAAAAACTGAAGAGACTATAGAGAAGCCTATGACATTTTGTTGGAAAAAAAATTGTATTCACATGTCTCCTTATATTCGATATTATCTCCTTATGTTATCTATTTACATAATGTTTTTGGACATAATAAATAACACTGTTAAGAATAAGTGAAATTGTTTTAGCTTGAACATCTATCTGCTCATCTTGCTGTGAACAGATTACTCTTGGGTGATTTCTGTGCCGTTCAAGCGAGTCTCATAATGATAATGCAGTGTTTGAAGGCTTCTGGTGACTTTTATTGTCAGATCTCTAGTTCACTCATTTGACAAAAAGTAAGGAAGCCTAAACTGCTTTGTTGATATGCTTATATCAGATATATGTTACTAGCTAGCTTCCTAAACAGTTCATTGGTTTTTCTTTTCAGTAGTTAGTTATGGGCCAAAAGAAAGTATTTATTTTTTCCCAAGTGTCGGATAAACCTAGAGGATCACTGTCAAATAATTTGACTTCTGTTAGAATAAAGGCAAACCAGTCTGAAACAACCTGGATTTAATTTTCTCCACCATTTGTGATTAGCATAGTGAGCAGCTCTGTAGCCCTTAACAGGTATTTTTGTAGTTACTCCAGTAGGAGCAAATTATAAGAAGAGATTTGAAGGAGAATAATGTAGCAAATTTCGTTCTTTTTCTTCCAACTTTGTGTGATAGGTAGCCTAGGAATTTTAAAAAAACTTTATAGGAAATCTGACTCAAGGGCAATAGAGTCATACTGGACAATAAGTGAGTGGAATGAAGAGCAGACTCTGGACAGACAGTAATGTAATTGATGAATAGTTTGGCCCGGGAATAGTATTATATGTGGTTGAAGGACAAATGGTGGAAATGTGACACCTTCTAACAGTGAATGAGTGAAAAACATCTGCATATACAGGGCTGGCAGCTGGTGGATATTGATCCGATGGTGTGCAATGTGAGGATTTTGTTGATGTAGGTCCTTGTTTTATTCTCTGGGTTTTTTTTAGTCTGCTTAGGCAGTTCTTACCATCAACCTTCTCCCTGAAGGCCCTATGAAATACTAGTATTTTTGTCGTTGTTAATATAAGATCTTGTACACACCTTCTTTCACAAAATTGCTTTTTCTTTAAAAAAAAAAAAAAAAAAAATCAGTTTGTTGCAACAGACTCTACGACCTCACCAATTCCTGGGATTCCGGTGGCTGCAATAGTTTTGATATGTTTCTGAATTTTTAAACATTCATGAGGTTTGTCTTGTAAGTCATTTGTAGGTTCCACCTGAAATGCAATATTAATGTATCTTCTCTTTGTTTAGTGTATTCCTGTGGCATTTTTATCACAAGGATCTATAGAAAATTCATTCAGACTAAACAATACAAGGGTCTTTTTTACTACATATTACATTTTGTTAAGTACAATTTCAAGTGGCTACGCTTAGCAGGCACTACTTGGGAACCAGGTATCCTATTTTACATTTTCTCCACTTTGAATTGTCTGGGAGTTTCACTTTCCAATTCTTCACTACTATAAGGGTGTAAGAAAGACATTGCGATAGTTCCCTTGATGCCTTTCTTCTGCCTTTCTGTGACATCTGATACTCATGGCTTTTATCTTCTACTATACGGCCTTACATTTGACTAAGCTGTTATGACTCATCTGTTGCATGTAAGAGCATGGAGAACATTGTTTGCAGATTATTCTGTGACTGCATGTAATACCAAGGACCAGACTCAGTTGCTTAAATGATCCGGTTCCTAAAATAAATTAGATATGGCAATGAATTATGACTTCCTCAACGCTTTTTTATGATTTGTCTGCACAAGTGACTGCATGTTCCTATGCCCACTTTCACGAGGCTGAGATATTTGTACAGTAAAATGGTATATATTTGTACAGTGAAATGCTATTTGCACAGTAACATCTATAGTGCTGAAATGGATTTTCTTTTTCCTTTTCCTAAAATGTACTGGGAAATAAAACTCCAAGGAAATGGCAAGGGGTTAAATAAATTTTCATTGATACCGTTTATATAATAATTTTAGTAGAATGTTTATATATTGCCATATACTTCCACAATGTATACTACTATTTTATTTAATAATGCATACAGGATTAAATTTTAAACATTAGGTTCAGATTATGCTGAGCAATTATAAAATAACTTCCTTAAATGTAGTGATAGACAAATATTTCCACATAATTATTATTCAGAAATAAGTACTGTAATGCAAATCAAAATAATAAGTGTCTTATTTGACATTTCCTGATATGCTTAAGGAGTGAGGGAGCTGTGTGTGTTTGTTTTTTCTTTCTGGAAACAAGCAGAGATTCTTACTGAGTTATATGTGAACGCGTTGGCTGGACCTGTTTAACCAAAATCTTGTTTTTAACAAAGAGGTGAAACCCAGCTGTATTACAGCCTATTTTATCTTCTGTCCTAATACATACTTAGTTAAATATGTAGGGTGTCACTGATCTCAATGTTGCTGCAGGCAGAAAACAGTATTTGAAGAGGGCCTTTTGGCTATTTATGTATTGAATGGATGAATTTTGCTTGTTTCTTCCTATTTCATGCTGTTGAAGGACAAATGGAGATTAGGAAGGAAGAAAAATTAGATCCATTTCACTAGATAATAATAAAGAAGATCAACTGTTTGTATGGCCTGTAAGACTTCTACAGACCTTTGTAATGCTGATTATCTAAGATGTTTCTTAATATTCTCAGAATTATTTTCTGTTAAGGAACATAAAAATTCCTTAGTTAATGAAACTATTATTGAATGAAATGAAGAAAAATCCATAATCTTCATGGTTTCTTAATAGATCAAATAGTTTAACTTGATATCAAGTCAATAAAAATTTGGTCTCCATTGCACCGCAATAGCTTGCATAATGGCACTGTATTCAGCTTTCAACTTCATTGGGTTTAATCACTCCATTAAGGAGAAGAAATATCTGATCAAACAAGAATGCAGCATTGCACTTTTTGAAGGACTAATATATTTTCAATATCCGTTGATTTTATCCCAGTAAGAAGTTAAGAGAGACAGAGGAGGGATTATCCTTCAGACGTGTTTCTTCCACAATAAAGAAGTAAATACAGACCCTATGACGTCCTGCTTTTGCTCTGAAATTATTTAATCTCAGAGATGTTTCAAAATCTCAGTGCTTGTTTACTAAATAGATTTGTGTAATCTAAAGATTGAAAGAAAAAAGAGACATCTTAAAATGTCTTGGGATACCTAGCTTGTTTTGTGATAGCTAAAGTATGATTTCTGTTACAGTTGGCTGGTTGCTCAGGTTTCTTTGTACTACACTTTTCCAAGCTATCAGAAAACTCAGTAAATTGGGTGGGGGGTGCGCTAGTTTTACTGACACTTTGTCAGCCTTCAGCCTGACAGCTTTAAAGCAGATTAGGTTACCCTCAGATGGTTGCAATACAACATACAGTGGTTTGTCTTTAAATGATTTGTCTTCGGAAAAGGGTGGCGCTTAAAAATGATTGTTTAAAAATCTTTTCACACTTCATTCATTGCAGTTACAGATCTCCTCTGATGATGCAATTATGATTCAAAATGGAGAACTATAGAACAAATAAACTCAGTTTTTGAAACTAATTCTTTGTGTTTGGATGTATTGTGGCAGCATGCTTTTAGAATAAGGTAATTCAAGTTGAGACAAAATAGTAGTTCATCTTTCTAGAATAGAATATCATTAGTTCAGCTCAAAAATAAAACGAATTTCTCTTAAATATGACATCTGTAGGAAGTAGCACTTCTGAGCAAACAAATAGGTCTATAACTTGATCCTCTCCCTGTGTGCACAAGCACTTCCGATTGGGTTAAATGTGTGGAATACTGCAGCATAGAAGTACTGGCGCTTGGCTGTGCTGTCACTGGAGAAATTTCATGTTCTCTTCAAGCCTGGAATTGATGGCCAGAACAGGCAGGCAAGCATCAACGTAGTTGTAAAACCTGGTTTATTTCTTAAAAATAAATACAAAAATATAAATATAAAACATTGGCAGATAGAATTTGATGAAATGAAGTTGCACAAACTTTTTTTTTTTTAAACCAGCTGCATATTACACTTATTAACACCACGTGTACATTTTGTTTTCATTTTAATGTACAGAACAGGACATATTGGATTTTTTCTTCTTTGCCATCTTAAAAGCTGCACTTGCAAGGATAGGACATGTACCTAACAGAAGCGGCTTGTACATGAGGTTGCTTAAGGGATTATCACCCTGTTCAAATTTCCGAAGGTAAGGTATTGTTTATTTTACTTACTAAAATGGACAACACTGAATTTCCATAGCTTTGGCTCTTGGAAGGTGATTAAATAAAATGCTGTATATATTCCAAGTGGAATCCTACTAGAAAGAATGAATGACATTAATGGACAAATTAAACACAAATTTTAAAAGGAAATCATTGTGCTGAGTGGCAGGAAAATTTTCCTGAATGTTAAATACTGTTGAGTGCAGAAGGTGTCTGTAAAATTACTTCCGCTCAAAGGAAACAAAAATGTAGCCTACTGTAGGTTAAGAAGTGTCTTTGTCACTTTCTCCTCCACCGTACATTTCAGCTAGCTTATTAAACCGAGGGCCCCATTCTCGGAGGTAATCATAGTTTTGGTCTCCTTCGGTAGTACCCGACTCTAAGGAGCTCAAGGATTCCGCTATTGAATCATTCCCTTCATAGGCATAGGTTGCAAGTGAGTCATACGGCGGTGCAGAAGGATCAGTATCGTGCTCTTTTAGCCTTTGGTTAATGAAATCTCGGACATCTGTGTTATCTGGTGCTGAAGGAGTCCTCCGTGGTACAAATAACGTTTCAGGGATAATGTCTCGTCGAAGCTTCTTATCTTCGATAGCTGCAGGATTCCTCAGTGTGCCAATATCAAAGGCTTGGGTGTCTTCCTCTCCACCGCCTTCATCATTGTAACTCACAATGTTGTCTCTGATGTCCTCTTTAGAGAGGATCAAAGGCTCCTTCTTCCGTTGCCTCTTCAGAGCAGCAAACAGCACCACTATAACTTAAAGAAAGAAACAAAGAATCTCTGTTTATCAGTTTCTCAGTAGCAAATCCACCAGGTACAAGAGCTTTATTTCAGCTACATTTCAGCAATTCATTTCTGTCTGATAAATGGATAAACATCTCTAACTGTATCACAGTAGCACAGGTAAGGTCTATATCAAAATGTGCTATTTTTCACACACATTGTGTGCTCTGCTTTACAGAACCATGAGCTTGTCTACATGCTCCTTCTGTAACTTTAATGAGTTTTAAAATAGCCAGGTCTATTCTGACGATCTTTTCCTTTTTTTAAGCTCAAAGTGTACTGTTAAAAACTGGCTTTGAGGTGAATTATAGGTCATTAGTGATATTCTGAAAACCGCAAAATGGAGGTTTAACAAAATTTACTTTTTTTTATTACAGCACAGAAACCTCTGGATAGACAGTGCTTTAATATAGTAAAAATACTATTTACTGGCATATTCTGTGTGAAATATATACCACATGTTGACTTTAGGTAGTTATTTAAATAAAAAAGAGACTTCCCCTCAAAAAAAATTTAAAATGAAAGACATGGAAGTGATTTTCCATTATACTATTCCTCTTCTCTTTTTTGGACAACTTAACGAAAGAACAGAAATGAGCTTCTGGTTGCACACTTGACAGTTTTAACAGTGTGGGACTTGAATTCTTATTTACAATGTCCAACTCCCAGACAAGTGGGTTCTGCCTTTTTTTTTGTTTTCTTTTAAGTTGCAGTTGAATTCTTCTTGCAAAGCCCATGATCATTAATTTTTACCAACCTGCACAGTTTTGTAAAATGAGCCAGGCCTCAAGCATATGTTCATAGGGGGAAAGATGCATTTTTTTTTTCTTACCCAGCAGGATAATGATGCAGAGGAGGATGGCAACCAGTGCGCCGGTGCTGAGGCCGGCAGGGAGGAGCAAGGCCTCAGCGTTGCAGGACTGCATGTTCCCCCGGCTGTCGCAGGCACACACGCGAATGGTCAGCGTGCCGGTGCTGCTCTGGATCGGGTAGTCATTGTCTGATATCACCACTGGTAGAAGGTAAGTACTTATTTCATGTCGACTAAAGCCATTCCTTCTTGTCAAAATTCTGGCAGTGTTATCTAGATTGATTAAAATACACTGTTGTAGAGTGTATGAACATAAAATATATCATTTCTAGTACATGCAAACCATCATATTTTACATCACTGGTAGCATTTTGAAACTGTTCCTGATATCACAGTGGTATCTCTCTTTTTCTAATGACATTCTCATTTGATCAGAAAGCTATTTATTATTTTTTATATACATCTGGCCTGCTCCTCTGTGCCTCTGTACCACCTTTGAGTGTGATTTGAAAAGAGGATTTCTCAAAGCTTAAAATGTTTTATAGATTAATGCATGCAGTGCATGACAGTTCCAGTTCAGGGCTGAAGCCCTGAAACAAAGTGGCCAACTGAGAAAAAATAACCTTCCACTTCACGCTGTTCAACAAGCACTCTGTTCTGAAAGATTCTTTCTATGGATCTTCTGTGACAACACCCACGGGAGTGCTATCTGTAAACTCAGTATGAGATTTTCCACACCAAAGCACTTTCAACATACTGTAGAACAAGGAATTATGTACTTAGCACATGGAATAGATTTGGGGGGGGGGGGGTAAAAATTGTCTTAGGAATTCAGAAAATATGAAAGACAGTAGGTATTCCTTCATAGTTTTGAGAAGTGAACTTACTAAACTGTATTTGTAGCAGACAAATCTTGGTTGTATGCAGTATACTTCAGCATCAAAAGCTGCTCACTGAGTGGCCAGAGTGAAGGTAAGGAAGAGAAGGAATGAATAACAGGGAGAGACTATTTCTTCTATTGTTAGTGACACAACACTAGAGTGTGAGCCAACGCTAGAGTTACTAACATTTTAGTCCAAAAGAAAGGAAATACAGATGAGGCTCCATTAGAAGGAAAATTTAATTTTCATCATACTTGTGGATCTCTTGAGGTAAGTGACAGCCAACTTCAGGCTGAATTAAAACAACCCATGTGCAAAAAGAAAGAAAATAATTACAGATAGAAAAGAAATAGCAAGGTCTATAACTCTATACACTCAGGACCTAGTCACCAGGATATAATCTTTGTTTAAAATATTAAATTATACATTTTTTTCATAGTCTTCATGATGTGAAACACAAAGTTTTCCTTTATTGCATCCCTTCATAGGTTTTTGGTACTTGTATGTTATTTGTTTACACTCAACATCAAAAACTATGTTTCTGATGGATCTTTATATATCTCTGCTGCTGGGGATTTTGTAAGGAACACAAACTATTTGATTTGAATTCTTCACTTTCCCTACTCTTAGAACTTTTTCTGCTGTTGTTTGCAGCCTATTACTTCCTGAAATCTTCATCAGAAAAAGAGGATTATTCCCATTGCCTGTAACACTTTTGAAGGCTGATAGCATGTCCCCCTTCATTTATTTCTTCTGCAATCTAGAGCCCTTTCAGTTAGTCATACTGACGATGAAGGCCAAAATGGGTGCTTAGTCCTCCTTCCTCAACAGAATCTTCTGAAAATTTTCTCTGATAAAGAAAGATTGACAAAGGATCAAAAGAAAAGCCAAAGTGGCTATGGGCTTAGAACTATTATGTTCATTAGTGGTCAGAAAGAAGCAAAACAGAAGACCAGGGGAATCAGAACTATGTGACAGAAGGCTAAAGTGAAAAATCTGAACTTGTCACCTGAAACCTTTTTTCTTCTTCAGTCAAGTATTTCATCTGGCTACTCAAACCAACATTTTTACTGATTTTCTTTATAATTTGTTTTATCACATTTTCGCCATGCTATTTTTTGCCTCCATTACACAGATAAATATGTAGAAGTCCTAAACCACAAACAATCAGGTAAAATTATTATTCGTGCTAGCAGCAGCCTTAATGGCTTCTCTACATATTGATAGATATCAAAAGCAAATATATTTCAGGAATGTATGCCAGACAGCAAAGATAAAACTCCTTCCCTGGAATAGGCATGAATTTTACCTTCATTATCCTGAACAGTGAAGTTAGGGTTAACAGCAGCTAAACTGAAGAAAAACTTTTGTCCACCAAGAGGGTCATCTTTGTCTACTGCACTTATGGTTTGAATAAGCTGCAGGAAAAAAACCAAGCAAACAAACAACAAAGAATCCAAATACACTTAGGTTTTTGACAGAGCTGTCTGATTACTTTAAGAAGACTATAAGTGTTAAGACAACTTCATATTCAAACTATACACATACTGATTTACAGCTTAATCTGTAGAACGCATTAACTGAACAAATGTTAAAAAAGCATATCATATAAGTTTTTCCAACAAGAGCATCCATACATTTCATGTGGTGGTACACGTACATGTATAAAATGGCCAGCTTCTGCCTTAGTCTTCCTCTATTTCTTTTTTTTCAATACATCTTTATGTATTTTTGTAACTATATAGGGGACACAACTTGCCAGAAGTAGCTTTATCTGTAGCCTAGGTAATTTTTATTCTTCATTTCTGATCCATCATTTTAAATTCAAATCAATACCTAAGATAGGAATTCAGAGGATGTTTTATATTTTTTGTGATAAAAATAGTATTTCATCAAATAGATTTTTCTGATAGGGAAGTTAAAGTTTCAAATTAAATTTCAAAATAATAACATTTGTTTCTACAACAAGATATTTTCTATTTATTAGTATAGCAAAACACACCAATAACACTCCTGAGATTAAAAATGCCAGTTAGATTACATATGTATTTCAACTCTTGTAAAACACTGTAGCATACTCTACAGCTGCACAACCTCAGAGTGGGATGAGAATCTGGTGTCACAATTCTCAGAGTAAACTGCATCAGGTCAGTTCAATATTTGGATTGAGTGCTTTCTGTAATGCCTACAAAAAGTTTGGGTATTTTGGGGGGAAGTAATGGCAAGCCCTTTATCAACATTTGTTTATCTGCCAGGTAAATAATGTGTAGCTTTTTTTCACAGAAGTTTCTATGCCTAAGGGTGGCAAAATGTCATTTCCCCCAAAATAAAATTTTTTATGTATTTATTGCTGTATTTCAGAGTGGTTTTTTTTAATACCATAGCAATAAAAACTGTACCTATGGCAGAATTTTTGTGCATGCATGCATGAATGTTGAGTTATGTTCTTAAGCTTAACTTCCAAAAATAAGTTAATATTTAGCCTAGGTCATTTTTATTCTTCATTTGTGATCCATCATTTTAAATTGCAGTGTTTTTTCAAGCATGGAATTACATCTAATTTTTGACACTACTCCTTCCCTGTGGCATACTTGTTAAACCCTGTTTGTTTTTCCTCTTCCAGTTCTTCCAAATACAGCCATTTCTCTTCATATCACAGCTTTTGTCAGGACTGAACACCTTAAACATCAACAATTGCAATGTACTCCTGTTTGCCTTAACAAATGCATGATTAACTCCCAACTTCTCTCCTGTCCATCCAGAATACAGCAACAAATTTCTTCACGAGGCAAGGATTGGATTTCTTTTAATACAGCAGCTTGTTTGCTTTCTCAACTGGAGTTTTGTTTTTCTTTAAATTTGTTTCTCCCTCTTCTGACCATTACTATAGGGAAAACGAATATGTAGAAAAAATATACTCGGCTTCCATATAAAAAGTCTCTAAAGTAGGACTGACTTCTGCTTTCTACACTGACTCCTGTCTTTCACCTCAGAGGATCTTTGGAGGCTGGCTGCTGAGCTGCCAGATATGTGGCAGCTGGGAGCTGACAAAACCAGTGGGAATCCACCTGCCCAGATGCCCAACTCCTGGCTCTTCTTGCCTGAGGGTGAAGGACAGCTGAACTTCTTTGGGTACCGCGCTGCAGCAGTCCAAGCATTTTGCTCCTTTCTTCCCCTCAACTCCTACTGAGTCAGCCTTGTATAGCTCACATGAATGCCTGTGTCCCCTTTATGCCATCACACCAGGATTGTCTTCGGTTTTAGGAGGGTTAAAAGAGCAACATCCAGCAAAATGGCATTCTGCCAGAGGCACTGCTTGTTTGTACCTTCAGCTTTTTGGAACAGGGTATTCCTGTTGTTTGGAAGGTCATGGTATGATGTGACATCAGCAGTAATAGCAAGCAGGAAAACAGTCACAGGCCCTTTAAGTCACTCAGATTTCAAAAATCACATTTCCTAAAAAGCACTCTCCCTCTCTCTCTTGCTATGTATATGCATAGATGTGTATGTGTCTATATATGTATATACACACACATCCATATATATTATATATAGTGTGTGTGTCTATATATGTAGGTCTATACATATGCATGTATATATATTATATAAACTTCTATATAAACTAAGTGAATAGAAATTTTAAGGGAAAACAAAGAAACTGGAAAACTATAATATTCATTAAAACGTTTGTCAGTAGGAGATAGGAAATATTGAAATGAATACCACAGAATTTGTGACTGATGAAGTACCATAATAGTTTCAGTGATCTAACAAAGATTTACATTTGATCATGGCTCAAACGTAATTATGAAAACCTGAAAGGAAAGAAAAATAGCACAGATGTATGAGGAATCAAACTTAGAGAACCGTGTTCAGTGTGGATTGATTAGATTCAATCTCTCAGGACAGACTGAAATCCAAAATAACAAGTCTTATTTATGATCTACCAGTAAGCAAGAATATAATTACATTCAAATAGATTATTCATGTTATCCTGCATTGCATTTTTTTTCTCTTCCTGTGAATTGTTTTCTTTAAACAATCATTTGCAACTCAGATTTTTTTTAAAAAGTTATTATATTTACAGCCCTTTTAGGAAACTTGGCACTTTTTTCTGATAAATGAGACACTACTGAGCTCTGTAACAATTTAAATAAACATTTATGGATATGTATACTTATTTAGCTTCTCATTTATTAGTCATAAATGATTAGTATGGGTTTTTTCAACTTTTTAACTGACAGCCTTTTCTGAATGTAAAAAGAAAAAAAGTAATGCAGAAATAACTTTTATATTTACTTTCTAATTATACTGACCTCAATATTCTAGATAGCTCAGAAAAAAAGAATTCCTCGAAATATGTTTACATGAAAATATAACTGTTCTAGTAAGTGTTTCCTCTATGCTCTATAGTTAGTAACCTGGACAAAACAGATTCTAAAAGCTCAAAAGAGTAAGATTTGTGGATTAATGCATTTAGATTTTTTTTCCCCCAGGATTTTTTTTTTGTGAAACTGGAAGAGGAAAGTTCAGAGCTCTACTTTTCCAATTCTTAATCCATGTCTCATATTGAAAATGATTAAAATATTATTTTAGCATTTATACAAGTCACTGCAACTGTCAAAAAATTCTAGATGCTTAGCCAGTGATTTTTATTTATCTAACAGCTTGAATTCTCTTGTAACTCTTGTAGCAGACAAATGCACTTGCTCAGTACCTTTAGGTATTTTATGCATTATAAATTTGGGCCTTAAATCCTCTGTTCTAATTCCAGCTGATGTTACTTTAGAAAGAATAGCAACCTGAATGTGAAACTTGTAATACAACCTGAATGCCATACCTGTAGGACTCAGTTAAGACAAGCTGGCACTTCTCCCATGTTCTATTCAAAGGTGCTAAATTGATTGCACTGAGGTACTACTGTTACCATTTTAAAGGATTTATTATTGGCTGACTGTGCTCTGGGACATGCTGTGCTGTAATAGGAAAACAGTTTTTCAACAGTTCTAATGAGCAGCTGCCTATTAGGAACTAGATATTAAGTAGTGCAGTTGTTTCACTTTAATTAAAGTACAGATTCTGTAGCCTCTAAGAGGCAAAACACAAAAGTTTGGTGTGATAATAAAAGATAAATCTAACAATTGCCCAAAAAAAAAAAAAAAAGGCGTGACATGTAAATATCTGTAATCACCATCAGCATGGACTGAAATATATATGAATTTTGCTGTTTGAGAGTTATTGAGAATATAGATCAAACTTTTTAGTAGTTACATATAACATTTTACTTTGTGAAGATAACAGCAAAACTAATTATGACCATGTCTCTTGGATATATCTAGCCAGGATTTAACAGTAGTACAGGGTTAGGTAAAGAAAAGTGATAATTCACACACTGAAGCTGTTGTAATATATTGATATTTCACTCTAAGCCTCACCTACAGAGCTACTTTGCTTTTGTTTTTAACATTTCAAAAGCTATTTTGGACATGATTTCTCCCAAGCAACAGGCAAGAATGATCTACAGTTGAGTGCTGTAGCAAAACTGGATAGTGGAAGTGTTTCTCAAAGGCATACCTGTCCAGCTCTTGCATTTTCACAGACAAACGTGTCGTAGAATACAGCAAACTGTGGGGCATTGTCATTAACATCCAAAATTCTTACGTAGACAGGAACACGAGTAGTATCTTTGGGGTTGTCTGACAGGAGAAAAGAGAAGAATAATGACTTTATTTTCCTACTAAAAGTTTTCTGTTTTCTTCCAAATTTCATGAGCAATAGACATGCAAGATTAGGTCTGAAACTGGTCAAAATTTAGCACACAAACTGATACCGGGTAAAAATCAGGCCCTCTGAAAAATAAGATGTTTTGCTTAGAGTAAATAAATTAACGTATTGGTATCTAGTGAGCAATTAAGATTTTACATGAAAATAGGGACTGCAACTGTTAACAATCTATGCAAATATAGTATATGAAAAGTATGCCCACTACTATAATGACAAATTTGATTATTTGGTGTGCTCAAGAGTATTGTTCTGCTGTAAGGTTTTGATTTTTAACTTTAAAATTCTTTGTGATCTGTTTTGTTAAACACAGAAAAGACATTATTGACTTTGTGCATACATATTTTGAAAATTTTTCAAGCCTGACTTTCCTCTCTTGTGCCTGAATAAGTAGGGAGAAATTCCAACAAAGCCAATGAAAGCATACCCCCCCAAAAAAATCTGGTAAAGAATTGATCAGAATCAAAGGGTTTATGTTTAAATTGCCTTAAAAAATATGAATATAGATCTTCAGACCTTAGGTTACGAAACAAGAATAGTAACCACCCCTTGCCAAATGCCAAAATCCTAGTATCATTTAGAGTACCCTCTCATTAGTATAGGTTAGTTCAGGAATACAAGATATCCTGTTCTCACTTGCTGATCTAGTTCCCATACTAAGAATCTGAAATAACGCCTGAGAGTAAAAAAGTGCAGACATTTCTTGGAATTCTTCTAGATGGTAGCTGAATACTGTATGATTTTGGAATTTTAATGGAATGGGATAAGTGAAAATAAAGATGATTCAAAATTACTGATGTTTTTTTCCTTTTAAGCTGCTTCAAATAAAATAGTAAACATTTAGGAGTAGCTGGCATTAAATTCACTTGTTATTAATAACACCTTTGCTAAAGAGTATGATGTGGATCTTTTTGACATCCTGAATTCTTTAAAATGGCAGGCTTACGGCACTGTTTTTCAAATCCTTTTGCATTTTTGTACTAACTTTCCAAATATGTTCTATTCTTAACACTGCACTGCATGGGGTTGCCGTGACCCAAGTGCAGGACCCAGCACTTGGCCTTGTTGAACTTCATACAGTTGGCCTCAGCCCATCGATCCAGCCTGTCCAGATCTCTTGGTAGAGCCTCCCTACCCTCAAGCAGATCAACCCTGCATCCCAGCTTGGTGTCATCTGCAAATTTGCTGAGGGTGCACTCAATCCCCTCATTCAAATCATTGATAAGGATATTAAACAGAATGGGGCCCAACACCGAGCCCTGGGGAACACCACTTGTGACTCGCTGCCAACTGGATTTCACCCCATTCACCACAACCCTCTGGGCTTGTCCATCCAGCCAGTTTTTCAGCCAGCGAAGAGTACACTTGTCCAAGCCATAAGATTCACAGGTAATAATATTTTAAAAGATTTAAAGACCTAAATCTCCCCCTTCACTTCTTTCTCCCAAACTAAAGTACCTCTTTGGAGAATGCTAGCTACTCCAGCTAGGTCCAGAATGTAAATTTGCTCAAAGTGTCCTCACAAGGAAAAAAGTTTAGCACTTTGATATAAACACACAAGGATACTAAGTTTTTTTGTTATATAAATACTTCTGAAAAGTATTCTTACAATATTGGACAGCACTGTGAAGGACTGGAAGTTCAGGACTATGCATCACAAGTGGAAAAAAAAAAGTTTTTTTTTTTTTAAATTATAGCTACTGGGTGTGCTCAATACAACCAGCCTATTATTTTGGACTACAGGAATGGGGACAGGGCAGCTAAGAGTGGTTAATTGGCTAGACATGACGTTTCATTTAGTTTTCTGCAGTGTAGTTCTTGCCAGCCACGTTGCACTGCTGATCAGCGCTTTTTTTTTTTTTTGACTGATATAGAATTAACCCTGAAAAAACAGTGTATTTGAAAGCAAGTGATCCTCACTAGCTGATTTCAAAGATCAGACCTTTGTCCCTTAGAAAATTTTCTGTCAGGTGATTAATCTCAGTAATGTAGCAGGTTTAGGAGGATCTCTGCTTTCTTCTTTGTACTTTTAACATGAAAATATCTAGAGACCTGTTTTAAATAGTCCAAGAAATGCTACAGCTTAGGGATGAAATTGAACCTAACTTGTAAGATGTATTGATTCCAAGAGCTGTAGGTATAGATACCACAGGAGGAAATAAAATTATTTCTAAATAAATAAAGAAAATGATAGAGACAAAAACATAGATTACCATCCTGAACTCTGCTACTTTAACATCAAAATCATGTCATTGTCCTCAAAGAAAAGGAAGAAAACAGAATTACTGCAGTGCTGTTATTTAATTGGGTAACATTTCAGAAGTAACTTGGACATTAAAGGTCAGTGGTGGAAGTAGGTGAGGAAAAAAGCAATGAGGAGACAGCTGCTGTTAGCTACCCCCAATTTACTTTCCCAGAATATCTAATAGAAAGGGGCAGGGGGAAGGAAGGGAGTTTTTTTTCTCATGAAGTCACAGCTGTAACTTTGCAGGCTAAGGAAAACTGAAAGGAAAAAGAGACCAAATTGGCTTACTGATCTCAGCTGCTATAACGCTAAGATTGTGCCATTGTGATATCTCACGGTCAAGTGGCTTAGAAGTATAGATGGACCCATTTCCAGAATGGATATTAAATATCCTGTCAAGGTCAGTGTGACGATCCAGAGAAAACCTAAATATGATAAAGAAAGAAAAAGTATTGTCAAAATGATAGAAAATGGAAGAAAGCATGTTTCACAAGTCAATATAGCTTTTAGGTTCTATATGTTACATTACAAAGGTTAGTTTTGAGAAGACATACATTTAGTTTCTATAAAAACTTGTGAAAATTCTCAAGGTTACTTTCATAGAATGAGGAATAAAAATTTAAAAAATTTCATAAATATGATACAATAGTATAATATTTGACCATCTGAGCTTTTATAGACATATATGAGAACCATAAAAAAAAGTCAGAATGTCAATATAATAAATAAAGAATTGTTTTAATCTTGAAAGGAAAATTGTCTTTAATGTACTGTTCCTTCAGACTGAGATTGACAGCTAATTTATGAGCTTTTCAAAAGTATTTTTATAAGCTCAGCTTCTACACTTTAGGATATGTTAATTTATTAGCGATCAAGTTAAAAAAAACTCTATAAAAGTAAGTTCACATACCAAACTTTCACTTTCATGAATATACTGATGTTAAAGGACTTTCTATGTTGCTATAGTTGCTGTACTTCTGCAGGCAAAACTTCTACTAACACAATATGGCAGAATGTCAAACTAGAATCAGAAATTTGCTCTTTCCTCCATTTTTTTTTCTAATATTTAACACTGCTTTCAAAGCTAGGATTGAACCTTTGGTGTAGAACTGAATGTAGGATTTTGTGAAGTACAGAACATTTACCGAACTACCTGGCAGAATTGGGCCAAATTAAAAAAAAGTCTGCTAGTACACTTGGACAGTGCAATGGAGACAAGTGTTCATGTTTCTATGAACTTTTATGAGTGATCTAAACAGTTCATCAAGTGTATCTGTTTTTACTTACAGTACTTAACTAAATACAGCCAATGAAAAAATGCTGTAATATGAAAATAATCTCTATAACATTTTTGTGGGTTTTGTTTGCTCACTCCACCACACACAATAACATAAATATGTAAAACAGACAAACAAACATCACCCAAATGAACAAGCTGACACCAAAATGAATAAAAAAATAAAACAAAAGAAAATTAGAACAGCTAAAAAAGACTTCTGAAAGTGCAGGGAAAATTTGCTCAAATTATTTTTTTTACTACTAGATGACTATAATAACTGTTAGTTAGAATTAAACAAAAACCTGTTATTTTTAAAAGAAATTATATTGAAGACTATTTGGCTTGTATGATAAGCATTTGATTTTAGTTCATCCATGGAAGGAGTTTTAATGAGGAAAAATTATCCTGACAGCACTCTAGCTAACAGTTTTTCAATAGGCAATAATCACTTCTCTAGCTAACAAGATCCATTCCACATTGTTTCATTAAAAATTCTATATCATTTGATAATAACCATGAGATAAGCACATACTTTTATCCATCATATTATTTCTAATGGCCTGAAAATGCTACCAAAATTATTATTTTCAGAAAATACCTCTATATCATTGAACAGAAATAGAAATTAGTGCAACAGGAAGCTACTGGCACTCAATTTATAGGAAGCCTAACTTATATAGAATTTTAATAAACAGAAACTAATATTTTAAAATAAACAGCTAACAGAAAAAAAAAATTAAAACTGAATAAATTCTACAACCTGAAGCTGTAATATTTTTTTTATAGCAGTGTTAAAATATTATACAAACTGCCCTAATTTCAAAATATGACAATTTTCAAAATACTTTAGTTTAAATGTTAGCTGTTCACTTCTGGGGTAAAGACATAGTACTTTGTATTTAATATTGATATTGTAAGAAGTAAAAGCTTATAAAAACTTATCCTAGGTAATTATTGTTTGAATGAATATACAAGGTTGCTTTGGAAGTTGAGGAACAGAGCAAATACTAAAAAGAATTTGATCTACGCTATGCAAATTGTTTTAGAGTTCTTGACTTCAACTAAATAGCATTAAATGAAAGCTAAAAGAAATGACTGTACTATGAAGAGCATTATGAAAAGCATTATCACATATATCTTCGATGTTTTTCTTCAAGCAAACTAAATCTATGTTCAAGGTCCCTTTCAATTTTTTAGAAATTTCTTTGCCCTTATTAATATTGGTTTGCTCTACCTGCCTCTTCTAAATCATTTTCTATGGGGGAATGAAAGAAACATTAATGGGACATAGAAAAATTATATAAAATAATCTTTAGGTTGCTACTTTGTGTAAATAATAGCGATGAGGGAAATAGCTGCCGCAGTTGTTCTATTCATCAAGTTGTGTCAGAAACAAAATGACCCAAAGCACCAAGTTTGTTCTTCTTCCAGTCACTATTAACAAAACATAACTACTAAAATTGTCAGTTGTCTCATGCAATTAGAGTGGATAAAGATGCAATGCTAAGTTATTTATATATACTTAAATTTTAGAGGCTTGGTGTTATCTCCTATCTTTTCCATACACACGAATCACCATAGGAGAAAATTAGATTCAGTCTCATTTCCTAATCCAGTTTTACCACCTGGGCCTCATTAAGAAGTATGTGGCAACTGACTTCAAAGTCAGTAAATTAGGTTCTTTTGCCAGAATGTAATTTTTCTACTTTGGTATTTCAGACAACACACATCTAACTTGGACAGCATTGTCTTACCTCTTTCTTAAAGCTTATGCATTATAGAAAATCAAACAAACAAACCCACACTAAAATATAGTTTACTACATTCAGCTAGATGTGATGTAGCATGTATCATCTAGTAGTATACACAGAAAAGATTTTTAAAGATATTAATCTTTCAATGTCTAATTTCTTGGGGTATCTGAGCACACACAAAGATAATTTTATCCTGTATAGCAATCACTCTGCAAGCCTACAAAGCAGGACGCACCAACCAGAGCAGCGGATATCAGCCCTGTGTGCATTCCGGGACTGACCAGAGGAAGCGTTAGAAAGCTCTGTACCCTTCCTGGGCCACAGACTGGTTTGGCACTTTTTCACAGTGTGAAGCGAGTAGTCCTGAAGAGCCTACTTGAAATCAATGTGTAATTTTATAAGTTCTCTGAGATTTGAAGTACTACAAAACATTTTCTGTGTCTCTTGTGTGCAATTGAATGGCTGTTCCCTGAGGTGTTTGGAGGCTTACGGATAGCATCATTCTCAATTCTGTATATCTCTGGGACACTAATAAAAATACAGAAAAAAACATTAGCATCTTCTTCCTGTGTACAAAGTGTAGTGAAAATTCATGTTGTATTTCTATGTCTCTTTAATTTCTTTAGTAAATTATGCGTTTACAGAGACTGGAGTATTACCTTATTGGACTTGAGGCTGAATCAGGATCCCGGGCCATTACCGTTCCTATTATTGTCCCCAACTCAATATCTTCATGGACCTCAAAAAGGTAAGAAGATCTGCTGAAGATGGGAGGTTCATCTACATCTTCTACGGAGATTTTCACAATAGTTGTATCTTTGAAAGGCCCAAGGTAATAGAAGCGTGGATCCACATGGGTATTCTCAGCTTCTACTTTCAAGGTATAAAGTCGTCTTGTCTCATAGTCCAGTGGCTAAAAATGAAGATGATGATAAAGTTTATTAAATTACATTACATATTGACAGATGTTGACCTATATACATAATGGAAACTGAAGAGGACTCAAGCCTTGTCAGATCCTGCCATGGGTTGGGGGAACCCCAATACAGTTCAAATTTTCCACACCATAGGCATCACTTTGTATAGTAAGAAATTTCCATTGTTTTTAGAGGAAGTTTCTCTTCCTAAATATTATACAAATTATCATAGCACAAATGACAAAAAGATTTTCAGTGCATATTTACCAATTATTTAGTGAATTTTGCAGCTGTTTCACAAGAATATGGATTTGAAACAATCATATAAGCATTTAAAATACTTGAAATACAAACTTGAAATACTGACATTTCAGAAAAAGGTACTTACTACTAGTATTTCTCAGGAAATACTATAAAATCTTGGATACTCAAAATGGCCTAAATATCCTTATTGTCAGAAAAATGTAGCTGGCCTTAAATATCAGGAATGTTTTAGGTTTATTTTAAGGATGGGTTGTGTATCAAAGTTCTCTATATCTAGAGAAACAGTAAGAGCTTAATCTTGTTTCTTTTCATTTAATTTAATAAATCCAACATCAGAGATATTTTATTTTTTTTACAAAATAGATTTGACATTTTTGTCAGCAGTTCCTTTTTAAAATGGAAGGAGGAAAGTTTCAGGGTTATAATTAGAAACCATTTTGGATAGAAAAGAACCTCTATTCCTTCAAATTTTTCTGTCATAGATGAAAAGTGTTAGCTAATTAATGTTACTGAGGAAATGAGCAAGCTGAGAATTTACCTTTCTGACACAAAGAAGACTTCATTAACTCCTGCAAAATCTCAGGGAGATATCAAACTGGTGGTTTTCATTCATCAAAATGGGGGGTAGAAGACTTGTTCTTTCTGCCTAACTGTTTTTAAATACAAATTAATGTTCATGAAAGATGCCAGAGTGGCAGCCTAGAAATTTAAATATTTTATTTAAGAGCAGAAAGATGCAGTCCAGTAAAAGAATGAGTTTCCCCACTGTCCCAACCTTGTTTTTAAAAAGTAGTTAGAGCAGAAGGGAGAATATCTACAAGTATAATTGAGAAATGCAACACAGTGCTGCTATTTAAGCTAGATCTGAGACTATTGGTATGTCTATAAAGTGCAGCACGCTGCTGTTAAGGGATGCTGGCTTCAAGCCTAGAAGCAAAGAAGCCATGCTAGTCCTGCTTTATTCTAATTAGCTGGCTTAATTTGCCAGAAGGTGCACCACGCAGATGTAGTTAACTTGCTATTAGGACATTCACATCCAGTTTGGACATCTCTTCAGGCTATACTGCAAAACATGGATATAAAATGTGTGGATTATACAGGTATTCCAACATATCACCAGTAATGAACAAAACTGTCACCCAAATATATGAAATTGTGGCAAAACAATTATTTTGTCTGTGAGAACTTGTATAGAAAAAAACTTGTATAGACTAAGTTCTCTTGCAGCAGGTATTAAATTCAGACTTAGTAACTTAAGGGCTCAGTAAAGGAACACCAGCTATTTGTAGTTACTCACCATTGAAAACAGAAATGACAATCAACATGGCTAAATAATAAAAAAATAAAGACTATTTTCATAAATGAACAAACTGAGCACATCTTCCTCCTTGCTAGTTAATGCTGTTGTCTGTGCTATCTGAATAAGCTACTTATCAATATGAGAAAGCATCCTGAAAATTGCAAAATGTGTGAGATTGCTAATGACTGTCGTGGTTTAACCCCGGCCAGCAACTAAACACCACCCAGCCACTCACTCACGCTGAAACCAGGACAATGACAAAATGTGAAGATCTTGTTCATTAGCGTTTATTGGTGACATTTTGGAGCTGCTGTGTTGTAACTTATGATTTTTTTATGCTTGATCCAGTTATTAGACTGTTTTTTCAAGACTGTATTGACTTAATATAATAGCAGACTGTGAAAAACATGAAACAAGCAAGGTAGGAGCATCTCAAGAGAAGCTGTTGCAAACTTCTAGGAAAAGAATAAATAACAGGCCCCAAACTTTGTATTTTCACTCCTTCCCAGCTAAACTACAATGTTGACTATGAACATAGAACATAGAGATTAAAAAGGAACACACTCTGATCTTTGCAGAACTTACCTGTTCCTTGGTTGCCATTGTCAAGAGACGTGGAGATATATTTTAGAGTAGTGTTCAATTTGTTATTCTATGCTTAAGGAGATTTGTTTTAAAAGCTAATATAAACACTGCTTTATGTTAGAAATGGTGCCTGAACTCTTTAGAAACACATCTGAAAATGCCAAAGAAGAGGACTGAGGGACTTCTGGAAGGAAAATTGTTCAGGAGCAGGACAATGGCATTTCTAAGTGTGAAACCTTACACTTCTGAAAGTGTTCTGACATGCAAGACAGAAGGCAGAACTAAAGCTAGCTCTGAAACAGGGTCACCATCATTATTCTCTGCTCATGTGTTCACCAGCTGATGTGTTGGGAACAGGAACAAAACAGTATAGCTTGTGACTCTGCTTCCATGAGTGTGTTTGTGTTCTGGCATACACTGGTCACCTAAGTTGATGAGGGTCTCCTAGATAATGAAAACCTATGTCTCTCAGTAGCGAGTGAACTGTATATTACTTGCTGAAGAAAATGTTCCATGAATACTAAAGAAGTCTGTATTTGAAGTCACAGAGACAGTAGTAACACATTGGGGATGGTCCATTTTTTACATACTTTGCTCACAAAAGTGCTTTAAACCTGTGCTGCATCTCAGATATTGTTACCACCTGTTATTTCCAGTTCATCTTAAAAGGAAATAGTACTGTTCAGTCACTGATGGGGAATGCTAGCAAGTGTTAAGCAGTTACAATATGTCATCACATGATCTAAGCACTTTTTTCCAATGAACATTTATGGCATAACATTGACACCAAAATCATTTAGTGAACGTGGTTAATAGACACCTTTCGCACAGTTATGATGCCTTCCTGTGTGTCCTTCTGTGTCACAATATCAAACATATCTGTCCCATCGCCATCTATAATTCTGTACTCTACTTCTGCATTTTTTCCAGTGTCTGCATCTGTGGCTTTGACACTGCCAATGGCTGTCCCAACTGGGGAGGACTCGGGAATGCGGAGGTGGATGGTACCTGTCAAAGAGACAAAGAGCCACTCAGGAGCCTCATTAACCATTACACATGCATTAAGTAACATTGTGTCACATGATAGCTGATTACCTATTATTGTGTATCTTTTATTCTAGAGAACTTGCCGTTTAATAATGGGAGGATTGGCAAAATGTTGAGACAGAGAACTGTGCAGGTGAAAACTTTAGGTAGAAGATCAAAAACAAAATTGTAGAAAAACAAAATCATCGAAAAACAAAATCATAGGAAAATAGGTTTGAAAAGGACCTCTATTCTCCTATCTCAAAGAAGAATCAACTATGTCTGTACTTTTCTTGTCTATATCATTCCTGAAACATCATCTGGAAAGACTGCTCTGCCTTCTTTTCAGTCTTTACTCTGCTTTTTTCCTTTTAATATCTAAGGTGAATCTTTTGGGATACATTTTACATCTAGTTTAACATGGAAGCAATACAAAGAACAGAACCCCCTGACTTCACTGGCCAGTTCTAAGCAATTTCAGCTTTCAAAATTAGATAGTCAGACACAATATTAAATAAATTGAATGACATCTTAATGCAGGGATAGGTTTTTGAAGATCCACAAGCAGAAGGTGTACCTATACTTGTTAAAGCCATTACTTCATACTTAAATAAGGTTTATGAACATTGCAATTTTGGTTTTGCACTACTTTCTCTAGCTCAGTTGTATCCCTTTATTGTGGTGTCATACAGCTCATAAAAACCATAGGAATAAAACTGCCAACATTCAGACATGCTACAATAAATCAAAATAAATATCTTACCATATATTTTAGTATTCTATGTCCTAACCTTACTGTGAAAACTGTAAATAAGTGTTGAGATCTCTGGTCCCATCTGTCAGAACATACAGTAGGAAAACATGTGGGACACATAACACACATGAAGAATTCTGAGAAGAAGATTTTAAAATGAACGCAGATACAGCTGTCATTCCAAAGATGAAAGTTAAGTCATCAAAGCTCTACTGAAAAACATTTTCTTCTCTGGCCTTAGTTAAGTGTTCCAAGATTTGCCATTTTGCCTAGAGACTTCCTAAGTTAAGTAAAATGAGTTAGAAAGATAGTTCAGTTAACAGTAATAAAAAAGTGGAGGTGGTAAAGGCCAGCAACCACAACAGGAAAAAGTTGAACAGGCTACCCTAAAGGCAGCATATATATACCTCATTACAAATAAGAAGTACAGAAAAGTCCATAAAGAGAGTTTTATTAGTTTTGTGCCATCAGGAAGAATCATGGGGAGAGAGCAGTGGCAAGGCAGTACAGGAAGGCCACTTCCAACATGATCTTATCATACCTTTGGGAAAACACAGATGAGTCACATGAGGATTATCAGTGTCTCTTAATAGAGTTTATTACCAGCCAGCTACAGAGTGACAAGGGAACTGCTTTTGGGTTTGGAAACACTCACTGAAAAAAACCCCTATTATTCATTGGGATGCTTGAGACTTTCATTCTACAGAACTAGTTTTTTCTGTTCTGATATGTTATAGTATGCCAAACCTAAAAAAAAAAAAAAAAGAGCAACAAAAATTAAAAAAAAACCAACATATTCACATATAGATTGTAATTTAATGTTGAATGAAAAATATTGAAATTAAATTTCTTCATATAATTTTACTTAGCTTTTGATATGAAACTTATATACAGCAGCAGAATTAATACTTTCTGGCCATATACACTCCACATAATATTTATATGAATTTATTTTTGCTCAGTTACATTTTGGTGTTTCAATTGAGTGATTTGTCTTGCATTTGCTATGACATTTTCATTACCTTTCTCTAATACCTAAATCTGTGTACTTTGTTACGTTAGCATATAATCTCTCTGTAATCACCTAATGGTTAAAAAAACAGAAGAAAAAAATAGCCTCTGCTCCCATTTAGTATTTATTCAGTACTATGTGAGACTACGGTGAAAGACCGCTTTTTTCCCCAATTAATATTTATATGTTATAATTAGTTTTATGGTGTGTCACCTATTCGCCACATTCTTTTCTCAAATGTTTAAAACTACATCCCCAAGCTATGCCTTGTGGATGCTACTTTGACTTCCGCTGCAATAGCCAACTAATTAATTTAGTCTACAAAGTAGTAAGAGCTCATATCTTGAATTGCTAATAAGGTAGTGGAAACAGAGAGTGAAAATAACCAGAAACCTACAATATGAAGGATAATTTTATGTCTAACCTATCCATTTATAGAAATCTCCACCATAGTATGAGACGCTTATTTTATTATTTTTTTTCACTGAAGACATTTAATGCATTGACTAAGTATGGGATGCAGTGCAGCTTTAGGCACTGTATCAGAACACAAACTACACAAAACTAGAATTATTCTGGCAAAACTTTTCTGTCAGTCCTTTTCCTCTCACTTCCTCTATTCGTCAAGGAGGGTAATTTTCTGTTTGTATTTGCTCCGGTGAGTGACATTCTTTCATTTGTCTCTCAGGAATAAAAATGGGAGGATCAAGGAGAGGAAAAGCTTTTCCATATACTAAGGAGAGTGGAAATCAGCTGGAAGATTAAAGTATACACACTTGTGTCTGGAAATACTTCAGTCAGTCATAAAGAATGAAAAAGCAATCTTATTCATGTTTACCCTTCTCTCCATTTACTCTTGAATAGGCACATAATGTAAAGGTAAATATTTTTATAGAGTAATACAGGCTATAGTCTCAAAGCAGACATGGGCTGCTGTAACTCAGATGTACTAAGTTTCAGTTAAACTCAGGCTTCTAAGTCCATAAACGACTTTTTACATTTATCATTGCTCAACACCATCTCCTCACTTCTAAGAACACTTGGAAATATTACAGTTGAAACAGAGATCCAATATCTGAGGTCTTTGATGGCCTTTCTGTGCAGAACCTTGATAACATTTTAAATTCTATCATGTTTCCTCAGAAGAGCAGCCACTACTACCTATATGGTTTTCAGGAGATCTTAAGAAGGAGAAAAATATTCTGGAGAGACCTTGCTCTGTAATCTAAACAGAGGAATTAATGGCTCTGCTTTTTTTTCTTTTCTTTTTTTTTTATAAAGTATGATAAAATAAAATACATAGAATTTTCTACAATTCTGAGTTTCTTGTGGGAGAATTTTAATCTGTTCTGAAACATTTTATTGAAACATGTAGCTGTAAGATGCTGAGTCCTGTGAAAACATAATGGACCTTTAATATTTTTCCTAGTAACTTATAAATCTGATATGAACATGATTGTCTCATGAACCTAATACACATCTGGTTTTTATTAATGGAACAGAATAAGAATAATTTAACTTAATCAGTATCAATTTGAGTGGTCTTATTGAACTCTATTAAAATCAGGAATCATTATAATGTTTATTTGCATTTTGAGATTAAATATAAAGATTTTTTAAGAAGTCAATGGCTATTTTTACTTTCATATATCTCATAAAATGAGTGTGCTCTATGAATGTTTTAATCTTCATTTCCAGTGAAACATACATTTATATCTAGCAAAGCTATTGTCAGAGAGAAAGTAGAGAGCAAAAACCAAACCAAAACAACACACACACCCCCCCCATGAGAGTAAAAGTGAAAGTTTCTTTAAAGCAGAGGTCACACCTGATTTACACTGATATTAATAGAAAAATGCAGAGATATTTCTGGGATGCTACATCAATCCTCATCAGATTCAAATCTGATGTTGCATTGCTAGATAAGTCATGTAAAAACGGTCTAGAAAGTTGATTCCATTGCTCTAAGTATTAATTTAACACATTGTTTAAGAAACAAGGGGGGGGGGGGGGGGAGAGAAGAGAATAAATATGCATGTTTGATGCTTATATGCTGTCTTAATTTAACTGTTGAAATTAGCTTTCCTGTAAAGCTTTGAACATGACACCTCTTTGAATAGTCTTCCTCAGTACGTCCAGAGAGGAGTAATACAGTATTCCTCACCTGCACAGCACTGGAATTACTGTAAACCTCTATATACAAATGGAAACAAGAAAAATAATAAATCAAAAATTTGTGGAAATAAAAAGAACATAAAATGACAAATTAACAATAAATTCTGCCCAGAATAGGGCCTGTGTGGAACTGCACAAACTGTAAGTACTCAATTGTTCAAGCTTTTTCTATTTTGAGTGTGTATATGAAACCACATGCTGATAAACATCTTAGCTAAACACATACATATTAACTACAATATTAAATTGAACAAAATTATGTACTCCATTTGTGCCATAAAAAGCATGTTAAAATCAGAATCCTTTGAAGCTGATTGTGTTATTTTGAGCCTGAAGGCTGATCATCAGTAACTACTGGATTCAGTAGAAAGAAGAAAATATGGGTGGTGAGGATACTCTAAATCCTTTAGCTATTAAGTATGTCCAAACCATCCTGCAAATATTACAACTTCAGTATATGCAAAAGGCTTCAAATGTATTCAAAATGCTTAACCTTTAACAAGTTTGATGTTACATAGTTTAATATTTCCATATTGCATAGAGACCAAGAATGTTTTTATATTTTAGTTTGACGATACAAAGTCTTGATAGCTGTACTAGCAGAAGTTAAAAAGCATTATAAAAAGCTTTGGTAAACTTAAGCTGTAAAAAAAAAAGTTAAATGTCATTTACTTTGGGAAATTTTCTGTTAGGTTTTGTAGCACTATAACTAGAAAAGTAAAAATCTGCTTGATGCCCTTCAAGTAATTTCTTTTCCATATTCTTCATGATTAAATATTTAAGCAGATACTATAGTTCAAACATTTCTGCATACCTAGAATTACTACATGTTTTATTTTACAGTGAGGGAGTATGTAGGATTTAAGCAATAGGTGAGGGAAAAGAAAAACATTGCTCTAATGCTCTTATGAGTCCACCTACCACCCCCTCCCATAGTACTGGAAAGTATTCCAGGTTTGGTGCAGTTATATTTGACCATGTAACTGTTTTCCTAACAAACAAATATTGTAACATTTAATACACTGCTTTAATAACAGTGAATAAATCAGTACATAAGCCTTTTGTTCATGTGTGCCCCATAATCTAGATTTACTCTAAATTAAACCAGATGGTGATTGCTTAACTCTTTAGTTTGAAGCTCTTACAGTGCAAGGCAACAATTAAATGCAGCTTACTCTGGGGGAATCGAGGTGGATTGTCGTTGACATCAGTCAAAGTGATGTTCACGGTGGTGGTCCCTGATAATCCACCCATCTGGCCTCCCATGTCCTTTGCCTGGATAACTACTTGGTACTGCTCCCTGTTCTCTCTGTTCATGTTTGGCAAAGCAGTCCTGATGATGCCTTAAATAAACAAAGAAAAAACAATAATTGTTAATAATCTCTTTATTTTTGATGTGCAACAATCTGCTGCATCTTTTTTGTATTAGTCTGTGAAATAGATTTCTAAAATATTAATTTCATGTTTTAAAGTACAAATTTCTGTTCATAAGCTTTATAAATAGTCTTCAGTACAGGCTGTTTCTTGAACAAACCTTAGTTCTACATCACAGCTCCCATTCCAGTTGTGGTGGGTTGACCCTGGCTGGATGCCAGGTGCCCACCAAAGCTGTTCTATTACTCCCCTCCTTAGCTGGACAGGGGAGAGAAAATATAATGAAAGGCTTGTGGGTCCAGATAAGGACAGGGAGAGATGACTCACCAATTACCATTATGGGCAAAACAGACTCAACTTGGGGAAAATGCATTTAATTTATTACCAATCAAAATCAGAGTAAGGTAATGAAAAATAAAACTAAATCTTAAAACACCTTGCCCCCACCCCTCCCTTCTTCCTGGGCTCAACTCCACTCTCAATTTTCTCTACCTCCTCCCTGCCTGTGGCGCAGGGGGACGGGGAATGGGGCTTGCAGTCAGTTCATCACACGTTGTCTCTGCTGCTCCTTCCTCTTCAGGGGCAGGACTCCTCACACTCTTCCCCTGCTCCAGCGTGGGGTCCCTCCCACGGGAGACAGTCCTCCATGAATTTCTCCAACTTGGGTCCTTTCCACAGTCTGCAGTTCTTCATGAACTGCTCCAGCGTGGGTCCCTTCCCCGGGCTGCAGTCCTTCAGGCACAGACTACTCCAGCATGGGTCCCCCGCAGGGTCACGAGTCCTGCCAGAAATCCTGCTCCAGTGTGGGCTCCTCTCTCCACAGGGCCACAGGTCCTGCCAGGAGCCTGCTCCAGCACGGGCTTCCCATGGGGTCACAGCCCCCTTCGGGCATCCCCCTGCTCCGGTGTGGGGTCCTCCCTGGGCTGCAGGGGGACAGCCTGCCTCACCATGGTCTTCCCCACGGGCTGCAGGGGAATCTCTGCTCCAGTGCCTGGAGCACCTCCTCCCCCTCCTTCTGCACTGACCTGGGGGTCTGCAGGGTTGTTTCTCTCACATGTTCTCACTCCTCTCTCCAGCTGCAGTTTCTGTTGCACTGCAACTTTTTTTCCCCTTCTTAAATCTGTTCTCCCAGAGGCACTACCACTGTCATTGATGGGCTCAGCCTTGGCCAGTGGCCGGTCCATCCTGGAGCCAGCTGGCATTGGCTCTGTCGGACATAGGGGAAGCTTCTGGCAGCTTCTCACAGAAGTCACCCCTGTAGCCCCCACTACCAAAACCTTGCCACGCAAACTCAACACACCAGTTTGAATTTCATGCTAAAAATGATTCAAGATATTTATGCACAAGGTTTATGAGTAGAAAGAAAACCTTTTATTAGACCAAGTAGAAACATTAAGAAAAAAAGGAACAACATTTCCTAGGACACAAACCTTTATTCTTGTCTTTATCAGAAATGTAGTTACTTACATCCTTAAGCTATCAGTAGTATAACTGTAAAGTGACTTGTGCTTCATAGTGTCAGCTGTAATAAATCTAAGTTTTTATATTTATTATAAGAATTATAATTCATGAAGAAAAAACAAGAAATATGATTTCACTTCAGTTAGTTTCTAAAATTAATTTTTTATATGATCTAAGATTTTTAAAATGAAAGAAAAAGTATACAGTTTATGGTAAGTGGAAATGCCAATTTTTCTAACCTGTTTCTGGTTCCACAGAGAAATATGGCTGTCCCTGAAGTATGCTGTAAATTACTCTGGCACTGTTTCCATATGAAGGATCATCTGCATCAGTAGCTGTAACTTGCACCACAGAAGTACCTGAAACATCCAAAGTCAGCTTAGCTTCACATGGTACTAGGTGAAGGTCCAAGAACATTAATTTCCATTTGAGCAGACCCCAAAGAAAATTTCAGCTAATGTCAGTTGGACTTTTCAAATATATCTATGATCTTATAGTCAACTTCAGGTACATTCTTCCCTATTTCAGGATGTCACTCTACAGAAACTGAATCTAAACTTCCCTAATCCCACAGGCATGATTAAGATCTAGTTACCAAAGGTAAACAATAGCTATAGTTAAACTGAATTCTTATCCTTACCCCGCTACAATACTTTCATAGTACTATTGTACCCCTACTACGATAATTTCATACTTATGTACTCACTTCCTGTTTTCAGAAGACTTATTTATTTTTATTACAATAAATATCTGCTTTCCATTACCTAGAACAATTTTTTTTTTTTTTTGTCCAGTGATGTCAACATGATATGAAACTACACATGCAGGAACATGACAGAAAAAGATGATTAAATAGGTCATTGGAACTTGGGAAAAACTAGTCATCTGTTCTCCCTACCTTCTAAGTGTTAATATAGATAGATACTACCAGAAGAAATACTGCCATACGGACTTTGAAATCTGCTGGTTATTTAGACTCCAGAAAATTTTCTAATTTTAAAGACCATCCCTAAATTTTAGTGGAATATACTCGTTCTTCAAAACATGAAATGTTTACCATTGCCTCTGCCATTTCTTGCTGAATCAAAATAGTTTCTACATCCTGTTCAACTCTTCCACCAGAGAAATAAATTATCAACAAGTATCTTCCCCATTGTACCTCCATAAAGTGCAGATATGATTTTAAGAATAGAGGAAATAAGTGAAAAAAAACAAGGAAAGGAAAATAAATCATCATATGCATGTGACTGGTTAGCCACTGGCTATTCTGAAGATCAGAAGACTTTCAAACCTATTTCTCCTTTTGTCCCGATTTTTTCCCTCCAACAAATACTGCCAATTATTGTGAAATAAAGCACCTGTAAATCCAAGACACTTGGCACAACTATTTATTCCCTCTCATAGTTTGACTACATTACATGTTTATTCTAATGTACATAGAAAGGCAAATAGAAGTAAATGCTAAGCTTCCTCAGTTTTGGGGGGATTTCAGAAGATGATGACAAATCTGCTTTTGACAAGTCAATTGTTCACTCATGTGAAAAATTGCGCCAATATTGATAGAATGAGCACGTGCCTAACTGTTGAATCAGATGAGTTCTCAGAAATGTTCAGTTTTCAACTGTTTTAGAACAGAAACACTTGTTTCAGTGAGTCCCTAAAACTACGTGCATGTCATAAAGAATGCATAATAGGCAAATTCCTGGTTATATTATTTCTGGTATTAAAATGGAATGAATCACTGAGTTAACAGAACAAAGCCTCAAACACAAAATAAAATTTAAAAAAGACAAAAAAATTGCTACACAAGTATAATGAAAAAATAAGATAAAAATTATGAACACTTTCCACTCTACTCATAATTGTTTCAGTGACCATCTGGACTAGGACTGAAAGTGAAAATCTGAACACCTTTAAAATATAAGAATGTAAAGGTTGTAGAACTGTCCTAAAAATTTCATCTGTTTCTGATTTACAAATGTCTTATATCTCGAGACACAGTGAACTCCATTTGTAGATATATGTCTATATAAATATTCTGTTAAAAGATACAGAGGCCTTCTTGTTAAATATATTTAAGTTCTGAGGAGTATTGCCTTGGTTCCGAAATGCACTTTTTGGACCATCCTAGTGTGTAGCAAACTGCAGTACTAGAATGTATACTTGCTCCTAAAGAATATTTGCTCTGAAATAGCAAAAAGGTGTTGTGTAAAAGAAGGATAAGAACAAAACATGTTCAGTAACTTAAGTACTGCAAGTAAAAAAAGAAAAAAGCAACAGAAAAAAATTAAACCACCAAGCCAGCAAGTACACTGATCAATACTGCATTATCCAAGTCAAGTTTACAAATCCTCCATTTTATATCCATAAAGAGAATAGTCATCATCAAGGCATCTATCACAACAGTACAATGGATTAATCAGAAAAGTCTACATTGCAAACCCATGAAAGGTGATATTTTGTATATATTACGTGCAACTGAATTATTTATTTCTAATTTTCACATCTCCTTCATATGTTCAAACTAGCAGTATTTATTAATTAGTCAATTGTATGATATTTTTATTTCATTTTAGTTTAAAAAAACATGCTGAATTGATGTTGAAGGATAATTTGGAAGAAAACCGAAGAAAGTGTTTAATAGCTTTAAAATAAATTTTAAAAGTTCTATTTGCAATGTAATAAGTGTCTAATAGTTACTGCTGCCTCAATTATGAGGGTCATAATGCACATATGATGTATTAATTAATGCTATTTTATACACATGAAACAGAACAAATCATATCAGCTATTCTTCTCTCTAGCTGCAGTGAGCATGGCTGCATATACACCCAATAAAATCTATCGGATGCTTCTTCTGACAATTGTAGATTTGATCCTGTTCCCTTTAAAGTCTGTGGGAAGAGACTTTGGCTCCCTAATTTCATCACTAACACACAGTGCGATTTACTCAGTGGCTTATGCTCAGGGTAACGTATACCCCGTTACCCAGAAGCAGTAAGGATAGACTATAATTTTTAATGCTGGCTCAGCTCTTTGGCTTTTGCTGGGCAGCCACCTGTCAGGTACCTGGCAGGAAAAGTGCAAGGGCACCGCTACACTTCTGCGTGCCATTCAAGATGCAGAAGTAAGTCACCGCTTTGATCTTGGCCCTTGCTCCTAGGAAGAAGAGAGACATGCTCTCTAGGCTTCCACCAAGGGATCAGTGATTCCTATGAAAAACCTGATAGAAAACAGGCAAAGAAGCAAACAGGAGGAGTATATCAGGATATCAGTTATGTTGTGCACATGTTGATGTCAAACCATCAGCTTGTTTTGCTTTGCTTCAGTTCAATGAAGTCACTGAAGACCACTGATGCTCAATACAACAAATACAATGCTTGCTCTGGTCTGAAACCTGGACCCAAAATCACGAGGCACTGAAGATGATCAGTCGTGCCACAGTTTAAAAACTGCAGTGTGGGTGTGACTTAGCACTATTTGGTCTGGGCCTTACTCTGTCTTCTACATAGGCACACATTGCTTCTGATGAAGTTGGTGAGTCTTTGGCCTTCAGGATCTAAAGCCTAATCTGAACTCTGTAGGGCAGCATAAAGGAGACAGTGATAATATACTGGAGAATATGGCATCAGCTATGTTATCAATACGATATATGAATTCTGTGATTTTCTCCTTGTACACTTGCAGATTTCATTATATGATAAATTAGAATTCTACAGTGATGAGCTAGGCCCAGAAATAAACAGTCATTTGTCAGATTATTGTAGTTCTCAGAAGGCATATTTTAACATAATTTTAACTATAATGTTTGAATCTCCCTAGGGTCTGGTACTATGATAGTAATTAATATATTTGGCCCTTTTTAATGTGTTCCTTGCAAGCATCTTCAAACACCATACAAGTATTAATGACTTTGACCTCACAATGCATTTATGAGGTAGACCTATTAGATAAGAATCACTGAAGTTAATTAGCTAGGACAAAGAACCCACAGAATACCCATTGTAGAGCTGAATTTGAAACTTATATTTCCTTTTCCTTGCTCCCAACTGAGCTATGTGATATTTAACCACAGCAAGTACCCTCCCTAGTAAATTATCCATAAAAATAACATGTTGAATTAATAGAAATTTTCTGCTCTTTCTAGCAGAAAAGAGAGGAAATAATGACACATGTTCTCCCCTGAAATAAACTATTTAATGCAGCAGAATAACAAAGAAGTGGAAAGGTCTGCATATTCAGAGAAGCTGATGTCAGAAAGACCTTTGGCTACATGGTACTCCTGTAACTTGGAAAACAATAAGCTGGAAACAAGCACATCAGTGGAGATTTCCAATTCTTTTAAGATGTCCCTTTTATAGAAAAATAATGTTTAATCTTGAGGGGGTTTTTTGGTTTGGTTTTGTCTGTTTTTTTTTTTTCTTTTTTGTTCCCTCTCCTTATGGCAGGATTAGTGTACAGAGTGAAATTGGAGTTTGTAAAAAATTGAAAAATATAATATAATAATTTGGGTTTTCAAAATCTGTCATTATTGATATTATAAAATTATAAGTCAGAAGGTGCAAAAGGGTTTGGTGAAAGAACTATAAGATTAAAAAATCTTTATTAATTGGAAACAAGAAGGAAGTGTTATAAGATAAATGCTATGGCAGAGAGGACTAAGCATTGGGAATTGGTGGAACAGCACTAATGAGGGAGTGTACAAAAAGCCTCAGGAGAAAGCTGAGCAATAGTAGCTCTAAATGCTGTTTGAAGAGGAAGACAAAAAGATAAACACAAGTAGAGATGACAGGCTAACTGTGGGACACCCAACCTGTAGTTCATGTGTAAACCCAGAGGGAGGTTACATCTTATGAAACATATATTGATATCCCTAATTCAGCAGCAGAAAAGACCAGCATGACAGATAGTAGAAACAGCACTGAAGATACAGGATGGAATAAGCATAAGGAATGACTAGAGAATATACAGGCTATGACAGATGAATAGAGAAACATCAACAAATAGAAGAAAGGATGTGATGATTAAAAAAAAAAAGGTCTAAATAACAGAAAGTTCTGAAAGCTTGTCTAAAAAGGCAAAATCCACGGGAAAAGCTGTATAGAGGAAAACAGACTCATTTGCAGTCCTGAAAAGAAACCCTTGAATGAGCAGAAAGAGATAGACAGGTGAAGAATATGATGCACGGAACAGAAAATTGTTGTCAAAACTGTAAGAATATTCTGAGTCATAAACTTTGAAAATAAGGAAAGGAAAAAAGTGAAAGAAGAGAAAATATCCGGTAATCAGTACAAAGACGTCAGGAGAACAAGACCTCTTCTAGGATATTGACCCAACTGCAAGATCCTGAAGTTGGCCCATTTATCTCTGCCTTTACTATGATTAATAAGCAGCAGAAGAAAGATGAACAAGACAATAAAGAATTTATGGGCCTTTGTCAAGACACTGTGTTTGATAATAGAAATAGCCACATTCTCAGGTATCCATCTAGCTAATACCACAGACTGAGGAAGAAGTCAAAACTGCTGTTTCTGGCTTGAAAGAAGCTGGCTACATCATGATTTGATATCTTAAGGATAGGGGCAGATGGAGTAGATAAAGACTTAATAGCCTTTTTCTTACCTCCTGGCCCTCTTTGTAGTACCTTACAGTACAGGGCATTTTAGGATGGAGCAAACCCTGCCCTCCAAGGGGTGCACAGATTTCCATTATTTCAAGCTAATGCTTCCTGCACTTTTTTGCTACTTGTGCACTTCTTTTGATGCTTTTGGTGAAGAAAGCAGGACATTAGGCAATAACAGCCTTAATTTATGAATTAGTAAAGAAATACTGGTGATTAAATGTTTACCAACTTACTCAGTTATTAAGTAACAGAGATATGGTGGTATACTGATGAAATTAATGATATATGCAGTCTTGCTGAAAACTTAAAATGTATGAAGAAAACCCAATAGCTCTGAACTCTAGCTGCTATCTACATTACACAGTGTAGCTCTAAAAGAAATGAGGCATATGAGTAAACTTACACAGTATGATACGCTACCATATCTTCCTTCTGGTATTCAAATGAGTGCATATTGAGTTAATATGAACATCTCATCACTATGGTTGTGGTACAGATGTGTATAAATAGACAACACAGTTGCAAAACTGCAGAATCATTGACTATTTTTTTTACACTTCTTAAAATAGAGATGAGATTAAGCCCATCCACTTAAAACAGTGATATTCAGCACTGGGATTGAGAGTGCAGGCTCCAGATGATAGCAGAGGTCTTGAGAATGCAGTCCCAGAATAACATACCAGAGGCCCCAAAGGCATAAATACAAGTTGAAATTTACAGGTCATATTAGAGACTGTCTTGGATTTAAGGTATAACAAAAAAAGAACAAATATCTAACGTGTAAAACATCACTTGTATGGTGAAAATTCAGAGAAGGTAACTGGAGAATGTAAAAGATGATGACAACATCTACTAGAATTGGAACCAATGAACAAAAAGAATTGTTCCAGTGTTGTTTCCGCCAATAAAAGGCATGACATCTGATCAATATTACCATCTATCTACAGTAGGTCCTCTTTCACCTTTGGTAGTGAAAAAGACATGCCTTTTCATTTGCTATTTACCCCATTTTGCTACTGCCACTCACATGTGTATTGAAGTTTTTGTGTGTTTCCTGAATATTTAGAAATTAGTATTATACCTACAGTTATACAATGAATAAGTGAATATTAATTTTTAAAAAGAGACTTGATATATTTTTAAGCTTTTCAAAATTCTTCTTAAGAGTTGTATGCACTAATCAATAATAGCTCATATTCTAAAATGCTATTGTTTATGAATCTGACCAGCTGCCGTGATCCAGGCCACAACTTTGTAGATAAAATAGGAACTGAAAATACATTGCAAACAGAAGAAAGATTAACTCAAACAGCTGTTTAAGATTCTTGAAACTGCCACTCATGAGTGAGTTAAGGGAGGAACCAAAAACACGGGATGATTTGTCCATACACTAAAAAACTGACAGCAAAGAGAATAAAGAGGGTATCTATCTTCAGGCAGTGCATCAACAGCATGAGTAAACATATAACTCTCCTCAGCCACAGAAAGAGTGAGAGCGGAGACAGCTCTCCATTCAGAGCTTATCACCACTGGGGACCTCCAGTGAAAATGAAAGAAAAAATTCATTGAGCTTTTAAGAAGCTAATTTAGTGATTTATTCTAACAGTTCTTTAGGAGGAGGGTGATTCACCATTAACTACTTTCTATTTATTTTGTATTCCAAATCATTGTAAATCAATAATTTGAATATTCTAAGTAAATAGATCTCAAATCACAAAAATCTGTTTCTGGATGCAATTCCAAAATTTGAACAAACAAACCAAAATGAAAAATACTTAACCTCTCAGGTAGAATTTCGAACATGACTGGCTTTTCAGAGGATGGGGAAATTATTCATCAAGTAACATAGAACAGGCATTTGTGCTTCAGTATAAAGCACTCACCCACTACTGACATTTCAGGAACACTAGCAGTGTAAATTTCTTCCGGAAATGTTGGTTCATTGTCATTGATGTCATGGATTTTGATGACAAACTCAGATTCAGGTTCCACTGGTCTCAGAGTTCTTCTATTAATAGCTTGGGCACGCAGGGTATAAAATGCTTTCTCTTCCCTGTCAATTCTCCGAGTAGCATGAATGTCACCTGTTTTCTCATCAATTATAAAAAGAGTACCAGCCCCATCTCCCGACAAAATGTATTTGAGAGATCCATCTCCCTTGTCCTGGTCAGAATGAAGCTGAAAAGGAAGAAATATAAGAGCATTTTATTTAAAAGTAATGAAAAGGGGTTTTGTTGTTGTTGTTGTTGTTGTTGTTTTTAAATAATAATTATGTATTAAATCATTCTGCATGCAACAGACATGTTTAATACCAACAAGAAAAAGTTATTTTCAGTCACCATTGACTGGCAGTCATGGTGTCATACTGAGGCATTTTGTTCCTAACTTAGCTCCAGGAATCTTTTAACTTGGCTGTCATGGCAGATTTTAGTTTTGCAGCAACACCTGCTCTCTGTTAAGAAACATTTGCACCACAATTCTTAAAGAAGATTTTTATGTTAATACTGACCTTTTCCTTCCTTGAAGAGATCCTATTAAAAATTCACAACCTGCTGTGCTAGTTGTAAATTCAGTAAGCAGATAAAGAACATGGCAGAATACATGACAATTAAGGAAAATAGAACAACTGGTTCCATGTCATACTAATTTTTTTTTTCATATTGTTTATATTTCTCCTAAATTGGAGAACATTTCATTTTAAGTCATTATCATTTTCACTCCATCAACTAATGTAAATAGCATAATGGAAAGAAAGAAATTTATTAAGCATTCAGTATTGATTTTATACCCATTATGTAAGTAATACAAAGCTGAACTTCATCTATTAATGACCTGTAGTACTGACTGACTCTAGTACATCCATAACAAAAAAAATTATTCAATTATGTTACTTTGTTTGGTACAGTGATATGGTTGGCTTATGTGATCTTTTGGATACACTTACCATAATTTCTCTCATCACCTTGTTGGAAAGTTCCTTCCAATCTCATTGATTTCATAATTAACTGAAAGAATCTGGCATTCAGATTTATTTTCACCATTAAATATACACATTTTTAATTTTGGGGTTCAGCAGAAGGATCAAATTAAGTAGAAGCTCTGATTACAATAATGAAATGCAAATATAAAGACTTTTAAAAAATCACACTAAAAAAAATCAGAATGTTCCAAAAAGTTTGAGACAGAACTAGCACTTTTTTTCCTTTCTAAAAATAGTTATCTGAACACACATTAACAACATCAATTAGAACTGCAGTAAGATCATATTTAGGCATTTAATGGTTTTAGTTAATTTAAGCTCACATTTCAGATCATGAAAAATATTATACATGTAGCTTAGTACAAATATCACCCTTGGCATGCAGTCACGGAAATATTTCTCTTTTTTGTCTATGATGCCCTTGTATTGCCTTCCATAGCATCTATTTTAAGTCAGTATCAGAGGTAGAATATTCAACTATTAGGGTTTTGAATGTGGCTTTCCTTGGCTTTTGTGCTGAAACCAAACATACACAGCGGACTGGTGGGATAAGCTGAAGTCAAACAGTAAACTTCTCTTCCATGAAACATTTTTCGAACACTGAATGTTTCCCACACACTTGCAATATATGGAACAGAAGAGGCTCATGTGGAATCTTGGAACAAAGCCTTTATGGTAGAAATTTAGAAAACTATCATTGTTCTGAACTTTGATTTTCTATATAAAGGTTTTCCTATTTTCTTTTAGTTCAGAAATAAACCTTGAGAAACACTGTAAATATTTATCAAAGAATGACAAATTAAACTTTGTTTACATTACATACATGTATGTTTGCTTTACAAAATACATATTTTCTTACTACTTTCTTTTTTTCATTCTATAATAAATAAATAGGAAGCTCCACCAAACATGAAGAGTAGGAAAGTAAATGTTAAGAGAAATCTTTTGAAATAAATCCTATTCTTTCTTTTCCTTCCATTTCTCTTGCTGACTTCAAACTGAAGGTTTCAAGACATTCTCACTCCCTTTTTGTGGAATGAATTTTTACTCTGAACTTTAATACCTCGTGCTCCTCTTTTGATGGACATTTTACCCTTCTAAGTAACACAGTTTTTAGGGGACTGGACAGTGTCTTGCAGGCTGTGGCCTATTTTATAAAGTCATTTAGTGTAACTAGTCCTCAAAAGCCTTTTAAGTGTTTTCTTCTCCAGGTTTTCCTAGGATACCACCTTATCTTCAAAAAGGTTTTGGTTCTAAGCGCTCACTGGTGGTCCATGACCACTAATTACAGTATTTTCATAGCAGAGTGATGAAGAGAAATTATAGGAGGCTGCTCTTCCTTAGACATGTGCACCAGAAATACAAAATAAAGGCCCGTTTAAACAAGAAAGATTGCGCGGAAAATAAAATCTTCAAATGGGCACATTGCAGTTTTCCTATATGCCTTCCAAAGTCAGATCTGGTATTAAAAACTCTTACAAAAGTTGATGACAGTACATTAGGGCTCCAGTGCCTGTCCTTTAACTCAGAAATCAGTTAGAGTTTGGCAAAATCCATTCTAATAAATTCTTGATCTCCAGAATAGCATAACCCCATGAAAACAGTTCCCAGGAATACTATCTTGCCAAATTTAACTCACAAGTCATGCATAGAAATTGTTTTGGCAAGAATGTTGCCTGCACTAGAAGCACAAACACAGTGTAGTGAACAGAACTAAATCAGAAAATGAAGAAAACCCCTACACTACAAAATATGAAGCTTTTGAACAACTATATTTAGATCCAATTCAGGATGTAAAGATCTTCTAATATACTTATTTGCCTAATATATAAGGTACTATCAACGTTGATGGTTTTCCATTGCTTCTCCTGTAGCTATGTGTGTGTCAAAAATTCTTACTAAACTGGTTTGGAAGTGAAAAATATTCTTTTCACAACACTCACAAAATCATTAACCTTTTACCTCCATGTCCTGGTTTCAGCCAAACCATGACACTCCACCAAATTCAAACTATAGTTTTCTTCCCACCTATATTAGCCAAAAGACCAGAAAGGGGACTGAATATAAGATTTTGAGACATCCACATAAAGGCTTTTAAGGAGTTGATAGTTGCACTTCAGAGTAACATATTTATAAGGAATACTAACCTGCATAGTTTAGAAGAACACTTTAAACTATGAAAACAAACATTTTCTGAAAAATATTAATAAAGTAACTTTGGATTGGTAATCCAATTTAAATTTTATGTATGCACATAACAGTCCACAGTTATAGTAGAAAAACTTCAAATTCAGAATGACATTTCAGAAGGTGTTCTTGGGTGATCAGGAAACACAAAGCTATAGATAAAATGAACAGGGCTTCCAGACATAATTCAAGGAGTGAAAATGTGTGTTATATACAAGCAAGGAAAGATAATACCTGTCATTTCATTTGCTTAGCTCTTAATTCAATCCAGATGTTATTAGAGGAATCAAGATGGCTAAAGCCCACCCTGTGTGCTTGACAGCCTTGAACACCAAATCTTTACCCAGCTCTGAAATGCGTGAGCAGTGTGTCAATCAGCACTGCAAAGTTTTGTCATTTTACTCTAGTAAAAAACATTCTGTGAAATATTTCTCTGCTGCTTTTAGTATAAAGTGTTTCCTATAGTTATTTTGGCTAATGGGCATCTGTGATTCATGTCAGCCAAGCTGAGAAGTGGAAAGACATCTGTTTCATTTAGCAATTTTATTGCACAAAATGATCAGCTGTGAAGATGTGGTTTTGTTTTCATATCTGTCACTGATATTTTGCAAACTCTTGTTTCAGTGAATTTCTTGCTGTTCTTCCACAGAAATACTTGCCTTTTCAGCTGTCAGTGGTATATGTACTTTATATATAATTTTTCTCACTGTATAGAAAATCAGAATGTCTGTTGGTTTTATTTTATATAGCCCAGTTTTATCATACAGCAATTGCAATTACTGTGAAAGACAGTTTTGCATATTTGGTCATCTATCTAAACTGGTTGAACAAACCTTTAAATTGAGAAGGATTTCATACAAATGAAAAAGGAAGGTATTCCTAAACAGAAGATAATTAATATTTAGAGAGAGTAACAAAATAGAATGTTATGTGAATACTTAAAAAAGAAACTAAGTTACCAACCCAAGAGAGAGAGAAAAACAGGTTTTAAAAGATGGATTTCTTTTTTCTTCAATCACAAGAAAAACAGAGTTAATTAATATATATTACCTTGTTCTTTAAAATAAATGCAACCATAAATAATAAGAGTTAATGAAAGGATGCCACAATCAAATTCAGCTCAATATCTTCTTAGATCTGTAAAATATCTTTGTAAAACATCTTTTGGAAGACTTTAGATGAACAACATAATAATTCTGCTTTAAAAATTACTTGAAAACTACAGCATGGGATTTCTACATTAATTGACTTCCAATTATTCAAATCAAACCTGCCAATTACAGGAGTATGGGTTTTCTTCCCCTCCCCGCCCCCGCTATGAATTCCACCCAGGTCTGAAATCTCCTAATTGACTATAAAGGTCATGGACTTTTTTCTAATAGCATACAAAGTGTTAATCCTATTTTCACCAAAAAGCCAGAAGATGCACTGTGAAAAACAGAGAGCAGATTAGGTTAGTCAGACCCATTTTATCATACAAACTACTTCTGGAATTATGACAATGCCAGATAAAGACTTTAAGATTTTTCACACCTATTTCCATTTGAATTTCAGATTCAGAAATCCCTCCATGAATTTTCAGTGAATGGTATTCAGATAACTACAGACCAGAATATGGCTGTATTAACAAACCAGCCTTTAGTTTGAATTCTTACTGTAGACATTAATGCAGTCCAAGTTATTTTTTTATCTTAATTTAATATGCTATAATGTATAGGAGTCTTTCCAATACAGTTTACAGTTTTTTGTAGTCTTTACCAAGTGACAGGCCATTCCAACATTACCTCACTAAACACGTTTTTACTCTTCTACTTTATAATAGAAATTTTTATTTGTATAATCTAGAAAATATTTTTTCTACTTTCTTCTGAAATATATTTGTCAACATTTCAATTTAATCCAAGTATCACAGTAACAATGAGATTTCAGTACACTCCTGAATTACTCTATCCTTTAGATTTTATTCAAATAAGTCCTGGATTTCTCCTAATTCTGAGGACAAATTTCAGGGAAAAATGTAACCTATTAGCTCTTTTCTAAATAATCGTATTAGCCATGTGTTGCCAAAATACACCTGTGGAAGCATTCACAATTTCACTCTAAGTTTTCTAGAGCACATATAACATTAGCACCTTCACTGGATACTTTGTAGAATAATAATGATCGTCTCTGTAAACATAATCACAACACTGGGCAGATTTGACCCGAAATCAGTAGAGAATAATTGATATAGAACTCCCAAAATGGAGATATTTATTTTAAGCATCATGAACTGAACTATTAAATGATGCAGTTGTTTAACATTAGCTGCACTTAATTCTGAAAGATTTTCAGACTAGCTCATGTCCTGTGCAGTATTCTTAGTTGCTAGATTTAACTGCCATGCCAAATTTTACTCACCAAAGAGATTCACTTATTTGCATTTATCTTCAAGGTAACATTTAAAACAACTCTCTTCAGCGATGCAAGAATTTGCACTAAGTTTTAATGAGATGTCACACATTTAATTTTCTCAGTCAGTTATATTGTTAGTTTGCCAGTCCTGTGCCATTGTGTGTTATTTAGAAGAGGAGACAGGCGGAAGGGAAAGCGGCACATATCAAAAAGAAAATCTTGTGAGACTGGGAAAGATAAAGGGAGAGCAAACTAAAATGTATGCGTAACAAGTAATGCAAGATGAGGAGTGCTCTGAAATTCTTTTGCTTGCTGAGAAGCAGCAACAAACAGAAATGAAAAACTCCAGTCTGCAGTGCATTTTCAGATCATATTAGTTTACTTTAACTTGATTCATTATCCAAAGGAAAGGTAAAAATCATTGTTACCATTTCTATTGAGAAAGATTACAGTAGCTTCTTGCTGTTCAAGAGTTTTCTTTGTTCCTACCAATGTTTTAAAATGGTAAGAGAGAAATTAAAATTAATAATATTTTTAGGATTCCTTTACACATCCCTGGTGAAGCAATGCCTATCTCAGTATTAGAAATATTATTTTCCCAGCTCCCTACAACCTTCACTACCAAGGGATATCATCTGCAAGATTCGCAATTTCCACAAACTAATCATACAGCAAAGGTATTTTTCCATCACTAGACTTCCATCTTTTCCCCATTATTGTAGCGTATTCTAAAGGGAGGATTCACAATCTGGAGAAGGTAGATGGTCCTGTCACTGACAAAATCTTCTAGGATTTCAGCTGAGAAAGGCAGTTTCCTTTTTTATGACACATCATATGAGCAACAGAGAGTCTTACACAGATGCACTGAGTCAACATGCCAATAACCGAACTCCCTCCTCAAGCCAAGGTCTTTAGTTGATGTTCAGAGAGCTAGAACAAGAAAGTTTCAGCTTCATTAGACTGTTGCAGCTTCCACTCCAGAGGACACACAAGCATTAGGCTAACATGAACTAGAGACTAATTGAATTTCATACACCAAAGAGTTCTTGCATGAGACAATATGCATGTTCTCTTCCAATTTTAATGTAATAAATACAGTTTGTACATCAGGAGAAGATAGAAAGTAGAGAACTGTCAGTGAAACTCAAGTGACCTTACTTTCTGGCAGCTTGGCATAATACCTCCTGTAGATGACTGGGTATGAATAAGCAGAAGAAAATTCCTGTGTTAAAGGGAAAAAAAAATAATCCTGACTTATGTCTGCTGTTCAGGTTCCCATTCATTAAAGAAGTGGACTAAACGAAGAAACATTCCTTGGTCCTCCTTCTACTTAGCTTGATGTGGCACAAGCCTATATTTCTACTTCCATGAGTAGTCTCTGTACACTAACCTATGGTCTCAGGATGGAAATATGTCTGATAAGATTTTCCTCAGACTTGTTTGTTTGTTTTTTTTTTGGGGGGGGGGGGGTTAACGTACATATTTTTTTATGTTTTATGTTGTTTGGCTGATTCTGGACTAAAATAAAGATCTGTATTAAATGTTGTATAAAGGATTAAGTAGTTTCCAGAACAAGCTCTCTAATCCACCAAGGAATGGCCTAGGAAGTCTAATATGCTAAAACAACACATACCTTTCATTTACTGAATTCAGAACAGCTTTTATGTATTTGAAAGCTTTGGGGTTTTTTGTGTTAAGTTTTGGTTTTTTTAAAGAAGAAGTCACCACTAATCCTCATGCTCTCTGCATTAATGACAACAAAGAGGTAATTAAGAAGCAATTTTAGGTAATTTTTTGTTGTTGTTAAGAATAATTTTTTTATTATAGCTTATATCTGTTTTCCTGAAGTACCCTAGTTATTAACAAAATAACCATTAAAACAGCATTAGTTTTTATATATCCTAATGTACAATTTGCACTATACATAAAAAGCATTGCATTATTTTTTTTAAACAAATGCAGAACACCATTAAGAATAATGATGCTTAATTCATTTCATCTATTGCTGGAGGCCATTTAAAAACACGTTGAACAAGATTGTCTTTGTTTCCATTTGAAATCACTGTAACATGTAAATTAGTAAGAGCTGTGAAGACTTTCTACCTTTATTATGTGTGCATTTTCTCCTCAAGAATATTCTAAAGTATACGTATCTTTGGAAGAGGTATACTTAGGGGCAACAATAAATATACCACAGAGAACTGAAAGACAATGTCTGTCAACCCAGGAAGTGGAAAATGTCAGCTAAGGTGGAGAGTATATATCAGAATTAAGGAACAGAAAACATTAAGGGGATATTTTAATAATTTCCAAAACAGTAATATCCAGGATAATATATTATTATTGTTAAATTTAATCCCGAGGAAGGGAAGAGAGGGAAAGAGAGCAGACATATTTTTCATATGTCTCAGGAAACTACTGATGAATCTGAACTGATGCTATATCTAATATTATAAGATTTCAAACAAAGAGGGACAAAGATGTCTTGGATCAATCCTAGCTTCATTTATATCACAGTAAGATCAGTGGGGCTATTCATGTAATAGATGCATAGTCCAGGAGAGATGTATTGATATTTTATAACCGTACAGGGGGAGTCAAGTTATTAAAGGTACACCTGTGAGAGAGGATACATATAAACCCTTAAATGCCACTCACATGTTTATTTACCTATCAATATTTTTTCTCCATTTAGTAAATTATGAAATCATTATTCCAGAGAATAGTATTCTCAAGAAAAATCCCATCTATATACCAATTACTAAGTAAAGAAGCTATAGTTCAAATCATTATATAAAATTACATTATAGAATGGTTGATGTTGGCAGGGACCTCTGGAGGTCATCTTGTCCAAGCCATGCCTGCTCAAGCAAGGCCATCTAGAGCCAGTTGCTCAGGACCATGTCTAGACAGCTTTTGAGCTTTTGAGTATCTCCAAGGATGGAGACTCCACAACCTGTCTGCACAACCTGTGCCAGTGCTCAGTCACCCTCACAGCATAAAAGTGTTTTCTGATGTTCAGAGGGAACCTCCTGGGGTTCACTTTGTGCCCATTGCCTCTGGGCCTGTCACTGGGCACCACCAAAAAGAGCCTGGCTCTGTCCTCTTTGCACCCTTCCTTCAGGTATTTATATACATTGATGAGGTCCCCCCTGAGCCTTCTCTCAGCTTCTAGGGTAAAGAGTTCCAGCTCTCTCAGCTTTTCCTCATACGTGAGGTGCTCCAGTCCCTTCATCATCCTTACGGCCCTTTGCTGGACTCTCTCCACTATGCCCATGTCTCTCTTGTACTGGGGTGCCCAGGACTGGACACAGCACTCCAGGTGTGGCCTCACCAGGGCTGAGAAGAGGGGAACGATCTCCTCCCTTGACCTGCTAACAATACTTTGCCTCATGCAGCTCAGGATACCTTTAGCCTTCTTGGTGGCAAGGGCACGTTGCTGTCTCATGCGGTCCAGCAGAACCACCAGGCTCTTTCCAGTTGGTCAGTCCTCAGCATATACTGGTGCCTGGGGTTGTTCCTTCCCAGGTGCAGGACTTTTCATTTCACCTTGTTGAACTTCATGAGGTTCCTGTCAGCCCATCTCTCCAGCCTGTTGAGGTCCCTCCGGATGGCAGCACGACCCATCAGTCACTCCTCCCAGTTCTGTGTCATCTGCAAACTGGCTGAAGGTACACTCTGCCCCATCATCCAGATCATTAATGAAAATGTTAAACAGGACTGTACCCGATATTGATCCCTGGGATATATCACTTGCTACTGGCCTCCAACTAGACTTTGCGTTGCTGATCAGCACCCTCTGGACCCGACCATTAAGCCAGTTTTCAGTCCACCTCACAGTCTGCTTTTCCAGCCCATACATCAACAACTTCTGTATGAATAGCTTATGGGACATAGTCTCAAAGGCCTTACTGATGTCCAGGTAGACAATATCCACTGCTCTCCCTTCATCTACCAGGCCAGTCACTTCATCACAGAAGGTTGTCAAGTTGGTCAAGCATGACTCGCCCTTGGTGAAGCCATGCTGACTACTTTTGATAATTTTCTCATCTTTAATGTGCCTGGAAATAGTTTCCAGGATTATCTGCTCAATCAGCTTCCCGGTGATCCATGTGAGGCTGAATGGCCTATAGTTCCCTACGTCCTCCTTCTTGTCCTTCTTGAAGGTGGGCGTGGTGCTTTCCTTCAGTCTTCAGGTACCTTTCCCAGTCACCATCATCAGTCAAATATTATTGAGTGGCCTCGCAATGAATCTGACAGCTCCCTCAGCACTCACTCATGGGTGCATCCTATCAGGGCCTGTGGACTTCTGGAGGTCCAGTTTGCTCAGGTATTCCCTGGCCCGATCCTGTTCCACCAAGGATACATATTCCTTGCTCCAACCTTTCTCTGTGGTCTCTGGGACCTGCAGTTCCTGAAGGCTGGTCTTGCTAGTAAAGACTGAGGCAAAGGCAGCATTCAGTACTTCCATCTTTTTCATGTCCTGTGTAGCCAGGTCCTCTGTTTCATTGAGCAATGGGCCCACATTTCCTCTAGTCTTTGTTTTCTCTCCTGCGTACTTCTGGAACTTCTTTTTGTCTTTGACATCCCTGGCCAGATTCAATTCCACTGGGGCTTTAGCTTTCCTAACTTTATCCCTGGATGCTTGGCCAATGTTTCTGTATTCCTCCCATGTTATCTGTCCTTGCTTCCACCCTCTGTATGCTTCCTTTAGAAGGCATCATCCACTTGTTCTTCCTTGTCAGGTGGCCTATGGCAGACACCCACTATAATGTTCCTTTTGCTTGTTTTCTCTTTAATCCTAACTCTCTGTTGGCTCCTCTTCCATCCCTAAGCAGAGCTCCACACACTCTAGTTGCTCTCTCACATAAAGGGGAACTCCCTCTCCTTGTCTTCCCTTCCTGTCCTTCCTAAAGAGCCTGTATCCCTCCATTGCAACACTCCAATCATGGGAGCCATCCCACCACATCTCTGTAATCCCAACAAGATCACAGCCCTGCAACTACGTGCAGATCTCTAACTCATTGTATTTATTCCCCATACCACATGCATTAGTATACAGGCACTTAAGAGGGGAATCCCAGCATGTTGAGTTCCTGAAGAGGGTCTGGGGGATCTATCCGCAATGGTACCTTGTAGACATCTTGTTGGCACCTCAATTACATAGGGAATTACAATTACATAGTGGAATTTAACTGAATTTAATTGTGTTTGTATTAAGACTGGGTAGGTAGCTATAATTAAAATTTAAATTAAAACTTCTACCAAAGCAGCCTATATAATTCCTCTATCAGACTGTAATGTACCAAAATAACCAGATTTGGGTATAAATCTTGGCAGAAATCATACACAGCATTATACATTATGTGTGTAAACACACAAGACAGCATCATCAACCTGGTGAACTGTGTTCCTCAACTACTTTTACTGCAGACAGAAAGCCCATCCTGACCTTCACTGCTACAAATTAAGAACTATACTCCATAGTAATTACTTTCCCTTGCAATGTTAATTGCTGTTTTCAAAAATGTGTTCTGTGTACTACATCATTGATGAAAAAATTATTTCTAATTTATGGGAACTCTGGTAATCAGCTGATAGGCCCGGTCAGTATTTCCATAAAGCTTCCATAACATTTGCTGGCATTTGTAAGACATCACAAGCACTCTTTACCTAATCTCCATTTTCCTAATTTCCAATAAAATATACTGTATTGGTTATGCTGTTGGTGCTTGGGTTTTCTTTGTGGTATGGGTTTTATTTTTTTTTTTTTTTTAAATCTTGGTTTGGCATAAATTACTCCTTTATCATTTATACCAAAACCCACCATTCATTTTCTTTTGTCTATAGAACCACAGAGAGCTTTTGCATTCTCTTTTTTCCAGAATTAGGCCGGTTTCATGAGGCTTTATTTCCTGCCTTGTGCACTATTAGCTCCTACTTTCTTCTTTTGGCAGTAAAAAGAATTCTACACTATTCCTAGAAAACTTCCTAATTCTCTTTTATGGTACACAGTCTTACATAGCATTTGAAATAGTATTCCTTGCTCCTTCAATGACTTTGTTTTCTGTAGCACGTCATTATCCCTTCCTAGCAAATACATCCGTATTACTGAAATCTCTACCATTATTCTTAAATGATAAGCCTTGATTAATCCCATGCAGCTCTTTTCTGTGTCACACCACTCAGTAGTCCTCTAGCTATTACATTTATTTTACTTGGCTTTTACTAGACAACAGGCCACTCCTGACACATAGAGAATGGTCTGTCACGTAACCTGACCTAACTAAAGATATAATTAAGCAATCAGTTTCCTTATCTTCCAACTGTATTATTTATATAGCAGACTCATTATCCTTTTTGAATGACCTAAGACACCCTCCTGATTGCTAAAGGTATTTCTAAGTCCTCTGAGGAATCCTCTGTGGAGCTTGCAATCTCAGTAGCATCACTGTGTAACAATGTGGCCATATTCCTGCAAAGTATTTCTTACAAGTGACAGATATTTTTAAAGTACAAAAGGAGTGGAGAGTTCTGTGAAATTTTGCAAGTAAAAAAATTAATATCAATTTACAAAAGTCCTATATATTTCCTGGCTGTCCTGTCATAGGTGTATTTATCTTCTATTTGGCTATATCCAGTTAGCCTCTCCTGAAGCTCGTATATTCTATTTGTCACATTAATTTAGCATTTCACAAGTCCCTCCACTTCATTAAAAGTTTTCCAAAACTTTACTAACATGGCCTGGAACACTGCATTATCCTATCTATCTTTTCTGTTTCCTTCCTCAAAACTGATTGTTTCATGACATTTCTTTAAATTCCTACTCTATAAAACATAAAATTTATATAGAACTCTCATTTTTTCTCCCTGTTTACTTCACCTCTTACACAATTGCAATAGTAATTTTTCTCACTGTCAAAATATAAAATATCAATATAATTTTTATCATTTAAGCTAGATAATTTATAACCATGATTGCCTAGGTAGTAATAGTTGTTAATTATTATATTCAATCCAAAATAATATTTCTTAAATATTTCTACTGCCTCAAGATCCCATTTGTAATGGAATTAGCAATCATAAACATGGAGACCCAGAAATTTTAATTTATGCATATTTTACATCAAATACCATACCTCAAAAAAGGATATGCAAAAGTTCTCTTTGGAAGATGGGGTTCTTAATATAGAAGGAAGAAATCTTTATTACTACTTCATGTCTCTGCATATCAAGTATAATTTATTCTACTAATCACTACATTGCAGCATATGTACTCCTAAATTATATGTAATTACAAAAAACTGTTAAAACTTTTTAGGAAGAAAACCCAGAAAAAAACATTTTCATAACATAAAGCAGTTTCTAAAGTAAATGGGAGGAAAGAGAGGTTGCTACTTTACTTAGCTGGTTTTGGATGAGGAAGAGACAAAGTATTCTGCATGACCATCTCTACTGTATCACACAGCCACTTTACAAAATACTCAGAATGGCAATCTTCCAAGTTCTTCTACAAAGTAGGGTTTTTTTCAGTTTGGGGTTTTTTTTGCTACCACAATTTCACCCTAAAGTATTTCACGTCATCAAGTCCAACCTCTGTTTCCAACCCTCTTGTCTTAATGTGCTGGTTTTGCCTGGGGTAGAGTTAATTTTCTTCATCGTAGCTACTATGGGGCTATGTTTTGGATTTGTGCCGAAAACAGTGTTGATAACACAGGGGTGTTTTGGTTATTGCTGAGCAGTGCTTGCCCAGAGTCAAGGCCTTTTCTCCTTCTCACCCCACCCCACCAGCGAGGAGGCTGGGGGGGCACAAGGAGTTGGAGGGGACACAGCCGGGACAGCTGACCCCAACTGACCCCAGGGATATTCCAGACCATAGGACGTCATGCTCAGTGTATAAAGCTGGAGGGAAGAAGAAGGAAGGAGGGGACGTTCGGACTGATGGCGTTTTGTCTTCCCAAGTAACCATTATGTGTGCTGGAGCCCTGCTTTCCTGGAGATGGCTGAACACCTGTCTGCCAATGGCAAGTGCTGAATGAATTCCTTGTTTTGCTTTGCTTGTGTGCGTGGCTTTTGCTTTACCTATTAAACTGTCTGTATTTCACCCCACGAGTTTTCTCACTTTTACCCATCCAATTCTCTCCCTCATCCCACCAGGGGAGAGTGAGCGAGTGGCTGGGTGGGGCTTAGTTGCTGGCTGGGGTTAAACCACAACATTTAATAAATGGCATTTGTTTGAGAATTACTAAGAAAGGACAACCACTCTTTGAGCAATAAAAATAAATCAGAAATCACCAAAATTTTGGCAATGAAGGATAGTAAGATTACTCTGAACTTTACATCAAGAGGAAACTTAATATGTTCATGTCTTCCCACCACTGCTTTGAAATATATATGTAGGCAAGTTGAAAGGAAAGGCAGGTTTGAAGGAATAAAAGATCAGAAGCAGAGAGGGCACCTACACTTTTGCCTAAATAAAAATGACCCCAGAAAAGTTAATTCAGTGTGAGTCTGCATCGCATGTAAAACAATAATGCTAAATCCAGGTAGCATAACTGGACTGAAGACCATAGGTGTAAGAAATAGAAGAAAGGCACAGAGTATCAGTGTAAGCCAATATGAAAGAGCAAGGCTTTTCTACAACTAGGAAAAGGGGAACAGAAGAGTTGAACAGAATTACAATTGAGCACTTAGGTTGTCTTCAGTTTTTACATATTCTTGGAATTATCCAGAAATTTTTCCCACATAAATTTTGTGTGCCCAGCCACCCAAGTCTTACAGTGCAGGCAGTAATCTTTGCAACTACATATTTTTCAAAAGTACAATATCATGAATATCCCAAAACATAAAGTTCCTTCTTTCAGCTCATATTTTCCATCTAGATACTTGCATACATTCTGTTTGGACATGCCTTTTAGCACGCTAAGCCACCTAACTATTCATTAATGCCTTTCTATGTTGTTAGGTGTGATTCAGACATTTAACGTACCTCACACCTGCATTTCAGGCAACTGGATGGTCTGTGAATTGGATCTTTGAAATGAAAACAAGACAGCTTCTGTTCTCAGACTTGAAGAGTGTATGAACTCATCCATGGTTGCACATTTAAAATTGCTATGGACCAAAATATTGTCAAATTAGAGGGCATTTTTTCCCCCTCAGTGATTCAGCCCTTCTTTAACACTCTCAAGTAACTAGCTATTAAAAGACTCAGGAAACAGAAATAATTTAGTTTGAGGAATTAACACTGATGAGTTGGACAATGATGTTTGTTTTTGCCTGCAAACAAATCCTACTCTGTCTGCCAGGGACTTCTGATACATTGACTGTATAGTACTTGCTGCCTCAAAACAGAAGGCATTGGAGGGTTTGAAAGAACTTGCCATTACAGCCTTTTTGGTTCCACTTATTTTTAATTATCTTCAAAGACAAAACCACTCATAAATATAAGGAAAATATTCCGGCAGGAAGACATTTTAAAAGGGTAAACATCAACTTTTAACTTCTTAGAACTCTCTCCCTCATGGGTATTTTGTTGCAAGTCACCAATTTTCCCTCAGTACTACCCCCGGCTCTTCCTTGGTATCTGTGTATATAGGATATTTAAAAGGTCAACTGCATCTGATTTAAAAAAAAAAACAACAAAAAAACCCACAGGAGAGGAAAAAAAAAAGTCCCTAAAGCATCAGCCTTTGAATTGCTGTTGAAACTATTGGCTATTTATACATTTATCATTTCAAACAAGGTGTAGGTCAAACATTTCTAAAGCTCCCTTTTCTGTTTGTTTTTTCTTTAATTCCTTGAGTGAATGAATGTACTGTGATGAATTGCGCTCTACTTTTCCTGAGCTATGGCTTTGAATACAAACTGTTTCAGTTTTATCAGTTCTTTCCTTTTTGGAATATCTTTTTTGTGACAAACAGATACAATTTTAAAATTGAAAGAGAAATTGAACTCAAAGGAACTGGAGAGTTCAGACTAAACTACTTCCCTGCTTCTTATACTATTTTGAAGCATTATGCCGTTTTAAGTGCAATGCATAATCAGGTACAAACTCTGAGTTTGGAAACCACGCAAGAGAACTATAGGTCTTCTTCATGAAGGCAGGAAAATGCATCTTACTGGTGATTGTATACTTACTGAAAGGATGCCCATAACTTTGACGATCTTCCCTCTAAATCTTCCCAACAACTGATCGACGCTATTGCACTTTGTGCTTGCACAAAGAGGAATTGTCTCTTTTAGAAATTAGTTTCAAAATGGCAGATCACTTCTATTGGGATTATTAGGAAAAAAAAAGTCAAACATTTTAAAAGTAGTTTTCTCAGAGACTAAGAAAGGCAGTGGTAGGAAACTTACCCCAGTGACTAGTAGGACCATACTGACCACTCAGTCTCTTTATCACTTAACTTCTCATCAAATTGATAAATGGCTTGCACTCAAATATCCATGTGTAAAAAAAGCAAAATGGAGAAGTTGAATAATCTTCTTCACTCTTCTATCAAAACTAGCAAGTTTTCATTAAACCATTCATACATTCCCAGTGGCTTGCATTTACCATACTACCTTGTAGCTCTGAATGCCATTAGGCGTAGCTTCAAATTACTTGACAGAAAAACAATATTCAGCTACTAGTCCCTACTCATATTTGCATTAGTGTTTGAGTAGATTTGAAAAGTATTTGCATAAGGGGTAAGCACATGAAAGCAATTAGATGGATATAGAAAATCATGAAGCAAAACCTCCACACTGTTTTGAAACTGGTATTTGTGAAGCATTCACAGCAGATTAAAATTAAGTATGAGCATAGTGTATGATTACACAATACTGAGATCTATTGACACATGGAAAAGGAAATCACAAAAACCTATTTTAATATACATGAGCTAAGTATGTTATCATATAGGATGCAGGTGCCCAGGTGTCGGCCATGGTGGGCTGCAGGGGCGGCGGCCGCTGTGAGGAGAGACTGGGGGCTGCCCCGGGCCAGACCGGCCCCAGCCGGTTCCCGCCGGTTCCCGCCGGCTCCAGCGGCCCCACCGCCGGGCACAGCGGAGCCCCTCAGCCTCGGGGAAAGCCTGGGGAAGAAAGGGCAAAAGGCTGCCCATGACATGATAGCAAATGGGAAATACATTTTAATGCTTTACCTCAGAAGTTAAACATACCAGTAGTAGTACGTAAAAGCTGTGCTTGAAACAGAAAGCTTTTAAATGCCTGCGAAGGGTCATTTTGGTCAGGAAGAACTAGAAAGTTCATTTCTTTTTCAACTGATTAATAGGTCATACTGTTCAGCAGAATTTAATGTTTCAAGACCTATTTCAATGAGCAGCTTCCTCTACTTTGCACCTCCTACAAGAAATGGCATGCAGTTTAATTTGTTTTCGTTAAGGGGAAAAAAAGAATAATGATTAAAACCACCTCATGTTTTTCAGGCTCTATTGCAGCTTCCACGCTTTGAATTTCAATTAAAGACCATTAACTTATTAAATATAATACTTATGGTCCTATAGAGGCCAAGTAGAAACAAAAACAGACTATCAAATTGGTATTTGTTTGAAAGGTGAGCAAATATAAGATCTAGAGATAATATCCCACTTCATTTACTATAACTTTTCCAGTTATCATGACTTTTAAAATTATGCAAAGTGTGCTGTAAAAAAAAACTGTAAAAAAACTATAAAACTGTACTTATAGAAGTGAAAATGGTCCTGGTCTAAGCTTAGTGTTTAGTTTCAAGCTATTGTCTCGAAGCACATTTACATGTGTCTACCTAAGACATAGATAGATATGTCTACCTAAGCAATTTAGTGTTTTACTGTTCTTTTTTATGTGGTTTGACTTGCTCCTCTATTTGGAGTCTTGTAGTCTCAGAGAGTGGTTTCTGTCTTCTTGGGACCATGGATCACTTTGTTCACCAGGGCATCACTTGCCACGTGACTCAAGGTCCTCTGGCAATTAGCTATGTATGGATACGTGATGTGAGCCTGGAACTGGCACAGACTTCCTTGCCAGTGAAGATCTGATGCAGGTGCAAACCTGGAAGCATGGTGCTTCCCCTCTTTTCACCATACCAGTTGGTAAAGACATATTCATTTGATTGCAACTAGATTAGCACTGTTAGCCAGGCAGTTTTTCCCTAGCAGCACCTGTACAGGCATTGGCATGCTCTGAGCTCTTTCTCTTGTGTCCAACTCGTACAGTAACAAAAATATAGGACACACCCCCTTTCAGTTCTGTCAAACCAGATCTTCTCTGCTAAGCTAGAGTTTGAATGACTCCACTGTTAGGCTACTTTTTCATCTTTTTAGTTTTTTTGGTTTCATTTTGCTTGCCTAGATCTTTGCTTTCGTCCTTCCTTCCTTCCCTCCCTCCCTCCTTTCTTTCTTTCTGACCAATGTATACTGTATCTCCTTTAATACCTCACTTGGCAGTTTGAGCAACCAGCATCTGATGAGGCCCCACTGGTTTTATGAAACATGTCTCTTGCAGTGCTATGTGGTTCTGGTTGGATGAACAGTCCTATGGACTACCATTTTAGAGAAAAAGCACAATCCCAAAGCAGTCTGCCTGTTTGGTCTTTAAGGACAGATTTTAAGCAGAGAGGCATTCAACGCATCCAGCATTTCTCCTTAACAGAACAAATACTGACACTGAACTCCCCATGAAGGGCAAAACTGCCTTGGAACACCTACCCTCAGCTCTGCTGGATGTGTCCTGCACTCCTAAAAAGAAGTCTAAAAGGACAGTAATCGATTCCAGTACTATTTCACTGTGAAGCACTGAAGTTTCACTGTAGGTCTGTGTTCTTCCTCAGCCTTTCCAAGATTTGCCAGTCTAAAGAAGCAACTGGGAATGATAACTTAGGTCTTTCATTTACAGTGCCTGGCACATCTGAGCAAAATGGCCATCAGATAATTTGGACAGTGGGGATCATCCCCTTAAGCAGTTGGGTTGAGCATGCTCTCAGTATGCCGTATCCAAATGTCTTAACCCCTTTTCTCTTGTTACCTGACAACACTTATAAGAAACTCATACACACAGACATCGGGGGATCCACAGCCTTTGAACAAATATATCTGGCTCTGGATTCAGGCACATGGCAACTGTCGTTTCTTTGATCTTCACTAAAAGACTGGTAGATACTACAAAGCCTTCGCATTTCTCAACAACTGTCTGTTAATTCTGTGCTGTGTCATCCAGCAAAACGCAGTGTCTTGTAGGGATACATCCAGTACAGTAGCTAACAAATAATTCATTCTTTATGGGAATAAAAACTTACTATTCAGCCAGGTTAGCTCTTTACCTCCAATACCTTTTGCAGATGTTTAATGAAACAAGAAGTCAGACTCCAACATACACTGAGGTTTCCAAAGGAATAGTCCTTTTGCAAACAGAAAATATAAACCCTCTGCATGTTTCAATTTAGAGTAAATGATTAATCTAACCAGTTATAGTCATAAACTCCATACTAGCTGGATCCCAACAGAGTTTGAGAAAGAATTTCATCTCAGCACTCACTGAAAACCAATCAGCCTCCAGGTCAATCTTACAGGAAGCTGTTGATGCCTCTGCTGTTATGGAAAAACAATGGTTGCACCATGTGTTTTGAGAAGCCATCATAGTTCCTGTGTTCTGGACTGCAAGAAGAGGTAGAGAAGAACCAGTCCTTGAAAAAGAAAAGAAATTGAAACATATTTCACTCTGACACTCTTGCCCTGTGCTGAAATATCTAGGAGCCCACACATGTACTCCCAAAAGCAAGCTTTCATATCCTTGACATAAATTAGTGCCTTAAATAACCCTCTTCACAGCCTATGTGTTAAGTCTGAGAAATAAATAAATTTCTAAATATCGTTGTCCAATTATTGATTCTACCACACTGCAGTATCTTCAATGAGATAAGATTTTTGAAGATACACAGCTGTGAACAATTTGCTTTTTGCATCCAGTAGCGTTACACCAAAAAAACTCCAAGTGGAAACTGTTAAAGGACAAGCTGTCCTCTTTCACCTTGGCAGCTGAGTCCTAGGCACAGCAGATCACAATTCATTTATTCAGTTTGCAGAATATCTTTCCTCCCTTTCCATTCTTTTTCACTGATCCCCATCACAAGAATCTGCTCTAGCTGAAAATTCAACCACTACAGAACTTCAGTGCTACAGAGCTGATTTCCATCACCTGAAAAGGAGGCATTTTATGCTCAACCAGATCTTCATACCAAATATTAAGCCTGCATATGAGCACTTTCAGTTCAAAATCCTACTCTTTAGTCTCTCGTGGCACCAAAGGTCTTCATAAAAAAAGAGCTATGGTAGAAACACTCTTCAGGAATCAAAATACAGAGGTTTTTGAAAGGGTTTGGTAAGTCTTCATCTTACCACTACAACAGCACCACTTCATTGGGATCTTTTTTTTGTGTGAGTCCTGCTTGATGGCAAACCCTTTGAAATCAAGACAACATGCTCTCTCTCCGAAACCAGTATTTTTGGTAGCTGCTTCATTAGAAAGAAAAGTCCATTCAGAATTCCTGCCCAGGATGGTTTCTGGTTTTCATTTCCCCCAGGAAATTATTTTGTTTAATCTTTCCTTAAAACCGACTGTTTCTCTAACAGTGACAACTCTATGCTCATCTGATCTTAGCTAATCTTTATCCTTTTACATTGACAGAACATGGACTTTCAGGAAAATGCCTTTTTACCTCTGTTGTTGCCAAATTCTGTGTAAAATATTTCTCATTGGATTATGGACTATATAAAACAATACTAAGCAATACTAATGATACTAACCAATATGAAGGAATACTTGCAATACTAACTTAAAACAGTATATTTAATTCCAATACATATACATTTATCTAGACTTCAAGCAACATCTGACGTTTCCCTACTTTAGATCTTTATGACTGGGTTGTAAGTTGTCCTGGGCTCCATTCACACTTTTGTTACACATTACGCTTTTGCTGAGGTATCTAAAAGCAATATTACTTTTAGGATAGCTGTCTTTCAGACTTTATCAAGTTAAGGATGTGGGACCCTCCTTCAGGTACCAGTTCTGTAGTGTATCATCCACAGTGTCAATAGACACAGATAATTACTAAAAGGAAAAGATAGGCTACGAACCAGTAACTGTTGTTCTTGAAACTGTGTCATGTATGCATATGTCGCTAATACTCCAAGTCCTTTCCTCAGAATTCTGTCTGTGTTGGGGTTCTTGAACTGAGAGGAACTAAGTGAGGTTGACATATTCTCTTTACACCACCTGTTAGAATATAATTTTTAGATTTAAAAGAAAAATGTTTTTTTCTGGATGTACTCATGATAAATTGAAGTTTTTCAGAACAAGTTTGAAAATGCGTAATACTTTGTATCACTTTATTTGAAAAATAATAAATAGGCCTTGAAACTATATACTAGCAAAAAGAAATAAAAATCATGAATCAGCTTTCTGTATGTTAAGAGAGAATAATAGAGCATACATAGACTTTCTGCACAGAAAAAGACATAAAGGAAGTATTAACCATAACTCTAACCCCAAATATGAATAAAATTATTTTTCTGATATGAGGTTGAAGGTTCTTTTTGAACATCCCTGCATTGTTTCTCTGAAATTGGGAAAAGTACTTTGTCTCAGAGTTAATGTCTTCTAGTATACTTTTGCAAAGATAGTTATATATGTAATACATATATATAAGTCTGGTTTCCCACACTGCTCTAGTTTATGGCTTCAGCCTTTACTAGAAACTACAGTTGTAGTTATTATTTGAGGTTCTCCATATACAAAATTCACTTATGTCATTTTGATTTCTACCCTCAGGATGCTGTGTATTACATGAAGGAAAAGATGACCATCCTTCTTTCTTATAATAATAATAATAAATACTGACCTGAAGCAATCAGTCAATGTCCATAATCAGTCAATATGTACTTTACCACCATTTCACAAGCATGGTTGACTTAAACAAGGAACTCTTCAGCTGTTACTGGATTATGTATCCCATTCATTCATTGAACCTCATTTCCATCATATTATTCTAGTAGAACATTCTCAAGCTGACTTAAACAGTGAATAAATGAATGCATAAATTGCATTGTGAATTGTAGACACTGGTTTCAAGAGTAATGTGATATTCAACAGTTTTCAAACTCCCTTGACAGATATATAGATGCAGGATAAGAAACAAGAAAAAATATATCAATCATGAGCTCAGAAAGCAAGCAAATGTAAATCACAAATCCAGATGAATCTGGTAGCCTCAGTTTTGAATTTCTGCTGATTCTTTCACTGGCACGTATGTCTTCTAACTATTTTTGTCAATTTTAAGAATCACACAGTACTTATTTTTGACTGAAAATTCTCCATGACAAACATTCTCTCCTAGTCATTGACCACAAATCATTGAGTTCTAACTTGTGCTCTTACTATCTCACACAATTTCCAAACACCACCTCCAAATATGTTGCAGAGAAATTAACAGGAAAGTGGCATTTTATGTCACCCAACTACTGAAATAATTTTGGCTTTGGAGATAAAAGGAAACATCCAGAAATGTTTTGACTATACAACTCAGGTGGCCTTTGGAAAGGTGAGTGCAACACCAGGGAAAAGAGATAGCTACTATAAAGTTTATGTACTATGATTTTAATAATTAATTATTTTTTCTCTAATAATTTGAGAATTTGGACTATCAGACTGTTAAAACATTAACTAGAGTAACAATCAATTTTTAGCTCCACATATAATCTCTGTTTCATTTTGCTTCCTTTGTGTAAAACTCTCCCCGTGCAAATACAATGCTATGATACTCTTCCTTTTGCATGTGTTTTCTACACTTTTCCCCAAATTGTCAGAAAATTACTACAGGGCAACTTTATATACTCAGGTTAATACTAAATTTGCTTTCTCAAATTAACAAGCTTTTGCTCTAAGCAGAGCAAAAAAGGTGAAGGTGCAGTCTTAAATGCTAAAGTTTCTTCTCAGCTCTGTACTCTTTATTTGACTCTTTACTTATCTTTGCTTAGCACTTCCCATTTGCAAATGCTTATTTTCTCTCAACCAAAGTAGTTCCCTGTTTATAAGCATCTCTCTCTCTTTTTCTAATGCAGATGAGTTAGCCTATAAAAATTTTAACCCTTTTTCCTCTAAAGAGTCTGCCTTCACTCTCACTTTGTGATTTGAGATCATAAATATTCAAAACCAATACAATAAAAGACAGTAATCAGCAGGTTTCTGAAGGAGCCTAAATAATTTGAAATTCAGGGTGCCCTGCAAAGCTATTTATTTCTTGGGACTTCTGGAAGTAATACATTTCCAAATACAATAGCATAGTGTTTTGATATAGTGACCCTTCCCATTTTGTGGGCAAGGCCAATTTTCATAAGCTATCAGTCTGGCCTGGACTGAGGAACTGGCCTAAATACTTTGGAACACTTGGGAGGCATGACTTTACACTTGATAAGTGTATGAAATAGATATAGGAACTATTTACAAGGCTCTCAACATGCTTTGGAAATGGCTGTATCATTCAAATGTTAGTGCTAAGATTACAGACTCAAAGCAACAAATAAAAAGTGGAAACAAAAGGCAGTTTACTCATTCATAAGCTTGCAGTCTTAAATTTTTACTTAGTATTTAAATTTCTTAAATTTTAATAAGCATTCCCTTTCTCAAACTCCCCAACATTCTTAATCCTTTCAAGAAACTTTTTATAATATAATAATCTCATGCACCAGTACATGCTGGGAATCAACTGGCTGGAAAGCAGTTTTGCAGAGGGACCTTGGAATCCTCATGGACAGCAAGCTGAATATGAGACAGCAATGTGTTCTTGTAGCAAAGAAGGTCGTCAGCACCCTTGGGTCCATTAGGAAAAACATCCCCAGGACATCAAGAGAGATGATCCTTCCTCTCTGCTCTGCTCTGGTAAGACACATCTGGAATGCTGTGTCCAGTTCTGGGTTCCCCAGTAGAAGAGATATGGAGCTACTGGAGAGAGTCCAGCAAAAGGCCAGATTAAGGGACTGGAGCATTTTTCATAAGAGGAGAGGCTGAGAGAGCTGAGACTGTTCAGCCTGGAGAAGAGAAGGCTCAGGAGGGACTTTGGTAATGTATATAAATACTGGATGGAGAGGAGTGAGGGAGACAGAGCCAGTCTCTTTTCAGTGGTGCCCAGTGACAGCACAAGAGGCAACAGGCACGAACTGAAGTACAGGAAACTGCCTTTGAATATAGGAACAAAGTTTTTATTGAGTGGGTGCTCAACCACTTGAACAGGTTGCCCAGAGAGATTGTGGAGTCTCCACCTTCGGAGATATTTAAAATCTGACTGGACATAGTCCTGAGCAAGCTCTAGCTGACATTGCTTTGAGCAGGGGGGTTGGGCTAGATAATCTCCAGAGGTGCCTTACAAGCTCAGTTCTTCTGTGATTCTGTGATTTTCAACAAGTCAGTATTTCTCTGCAATATTTTACAAGTTCAAAACCATGTAAAAAATGAAAATCTGGATTATAGAAAATGAAATTTCTGTGTTTACCAGCAACCATTTGTGCTAACTGGTACCCACTACTGCTGACACTAACTTCTGCTTTCAAGCAAATTACCATTTTGAATTAATTCCTTGTACCTGTTTGAATATTATTGTGACATACATTATATATTTTTCAATAAATCCCATGGCAAAACATAAGCATTAGCTGAAAATAATTTAAAGGACACTTCAGGTGTGCTTTATGTATGCATTTAGTATGCTACGCAGTCACATGTGAAGTTCTGGTGACTTCTATTGTAGTTCACTTCCTAACCATCTCATTTCTATCACACGGTTGTTAATGAATTTTACTCACTGCAGCTTATTGAGATTCAGGGAAAGAGGAATAATATTTTTTCTTCAAAATAGGTTGCATTCTTCAAACATAAGCACAGAAAAAGAATGCATTATCTTGTATGAAACATTAAATATTCAAAGAGAAAGAGCTGAAACAGAATTTTACGATGAATTATAAAATATTATGTTTTGATACAGAAGAGATACTGAGTGGGCTGCTGGTAGGAGCGATGTGCTAAAGCAAACAAATTTGTCAAAGGTGTCTTCATTTGTTTCATTCAAATATTTCTGAATAACTGAATAACTAACAACATTAATTTAGTGATTCTATCAGGACAAACTATATATATATATTGCCTGGAAATCTGCTTCCTATGCATTAGAATAAAACATAGAAACTAGGGCTCTGTAGAAAAATAAGTAAGCTTGACAAGTATATAGAAAACTTAATGAGAAACCTACCTTGCCTACATACTGATAATCAGATCCTGTGTATTCCTCTAAAAGAAAAAACTGGTTCCACATCCAGCCTCGCTTCTGGCGGTGAATTGCTTTTCCATCATTCCCTGATGCACGTCCTCCAAAGCTTTTGGGTCTGAGATCGGGAGTCCTTCTGAACAGCATTTCTGTATGGCAGGGATGTGGCAGCCACATCCAGAGCAGCAGAAGTAATAGGACTTGCTGTATTGTCATAGTTCTCCACTGTTGATGCTCTTCAAGCTGGCCAGCGATGGCGTCTACAGTTTTGTTTTTCTTGACTTGCTTTTTATGTCTCTAGTTGCTGATGCAGCCAAGCAGTTTCCAGCAACTCATCTCTGAACTGTGCGTAGTAACCAAATCCTGAAAGTAAACAAAGAAGAGACAATGTAAATTGAAATGCATTCAATCCCTATTGTCCAACATCCCTGCTACTGTACCCTGCACATACAAAACATTGACATAGAAAGCAACCTGGTTAGGAATATAAAGGTTATCCAGATATGGAGAACACTGTGAACATGTGGGGTAGCTGCTGTCAAAACACTTCCTAAGAAAGAGTAAGAGTGCCCTGAGATCATCAACTATTTCCCCATTAAAACCTTTCAATTTAGAAACTTCTAAGAGTGTTCTTTATATAGACTGGGGGATTAATATTGCTGAAACTTACACATTAAATACTGCTGCCTTTGCTTCAAATGTTTTCCATCCGATTTGATTTACAAGAATTCCAGTGTTTTATTAATTTTACTATCAAGAGAACTGAAAAGCCAACACAAAGTAGTTTTAGAAATGAGGAAATGGTAAAACACCAGTTCTCCAGGGCATTTTAAATGGTAAAAAGAGAACATCATATGCATCAGAAGAAATACAACATGACAAGAAGCAAACTTTTAAATAGAAAAAGTTTGAGATGATCTTGCAATAGGGAGTGATGCAAACTTAGCCTTAAAACGTAGGAAGTGTTTTAAAAATGAGGGCCTGTTTTGCAAGTATCCTGAATAACTAAATTTGGAAAGTACCGAAATTAGTCTCATTGTGGGAAGTGATATTACAGAGAGAAGGCAAGCTTCTCCTAACTCATCTTTGTTTTGTCTCCACTTCTTTTTTTGTTTTGCTTTGTTTTCTTTTCGTTTTTCCTTCTTCTGACAGAACCATGAAATGTTATTTCAGCAAGACAAATTTAGCCAGGTTCTCTTCACTTCATTTCCCTTCCATCCCAGCATTTAAAGAGCAACACTTTTTGCTAGTGACATCATTTGGTAATGTTTTCCTTCAGTAAATCATGAAAACCTATGATTTTTCATCTTCTAGTGTACAGTTTTTGCCAATTTTAATCAGGGTGGTTTGTTTGGTTTGGTTTTTTTTAGCATGCCCACAGAAATCAAAATGCCTGGATGGTGGTTGCAGTTCCTTGTATATTCTTCCACATGTGGTACAAAACTCATGTAGTAAAAAGCTTGGGTTGTTTTTTCTCCTCTTCTGATTTTGATAGATAAGTAACATTGCACACAGCAATCCTATGTGTCTTCTGCTTTCAATAACATTATACTGTAGCTCACTATCATCTTAAATATTTTTTATTTATCAAAGTAGAGCTCTGTAAAACTTTCAGAAATTCTTTCTGTGTTTCAGTTTGATTTGGATGTGCTACTTCAGATATTCAGTAAGCCTGTGTTGATTAAAAGAGTTTGCAATAAAATGTCAGGGGTTTAGAGTGGAAAGCTTATGAAATGTAGTGATTTCTTACAGTTAAAAGACACTCTATGTGTGCGTGTTAATAACTGAATAGATTCAGTTCAGGAACCAGCTTTTGTCTTCAGTGTTAAATTCTCTCAGGAGAACCTTTTCCCCTCTCCTCCAACATTTGGAAGACTAAAGAACTTCTCAAAGTCACTGCTTTCAAGGACTTTAGCCCCAAGACTGTTCACAGTAACTGACTGTTCATTCCCATTTGTCTAAATAAACACCAAGTTATGTATCATTTCATTTACATACAAGTTATGTATCATTTCATTTACCCCTTCTCCCTTTCTCCTAAAACTTTGACACTTATTTGATTTGTGATCTTTGAATACTACTCAGAACAATCTGTTCTAATATAAACCACTAAAAACATATGCTGAATTACATCAGCATGTACAAACTGGAGATACGATAGTCCACCTTGGAAATTAATCACAACTCATATGTATGTGCTTTTGAAACAAAAGTATACTGAGTGAGAGAGGAGGGCTATGATTTATTCTCAGATACTTAGAAATGTTTCTTCTCAAGGACCATAGGAATTTAAAAGTTGAAATTAGCTCTTCAGGATATTATTAGTTTCCCTAAAAATTGGAAAGTTATTGGGTTTTTTTGAAAAGGAGGTATAATATTTTCTTTCGTGTTGGGTGGGTTTTTTGTTCTTTTTTTGCTTTCTTGTTGCCATCAGTATATATATTCCATTATTCACACATTATTATTTGATATAGAAGTGTTGTTAAATTCCTCTTGGGAAATAATGCTTCAATATTAGGGGCTGTTATTGAATTTCCTTCTTGTTAAATTAGGTCAGCAGAATGAAAACTCAGATGAAATTTGTGAAAGTTACAAAAGTAGCTAATGCACACGGGCTTGGCAAGCATGGCTGCTTAATGGATGTATGTACCAGAAAGGTCTTTTCCTTCCTTTGAGACTCCTGTTGGAGTTCAGATTCCTGCTTTAAATGTAATTGGTTTGATAGTAAACCACACTAAAGCTGTAACATTTACCTTTACAAATAAGCTAACAAACAAGAAAAAAAAAAAAAAGACTGAACTAATTAAACAAAAAGCACTGGAATAAAGGAAATACTTGAAGATAATTAGATTAAGGAAACCTTTAAATATATAAATACAGACACCAGACACAAGTCCCAGTTCTGTAATACATTGCGTATTTGGGTTTTGGCTACCCTGCCAGAGCTGGAACAGTCAATAGAAGATAAATTTATCATCTGTTTCTTTAATTCCCTGGAAAACTAATTGGAAAAATGTCTAAATTTGGTGAAAGCTTTATCTTAGAAGAGGGTCTGAGAACTCAACAGAACTCTAATAGTTTTGTTGGCTTCAAGTAAGTCTTTTTTTTAAAGAGAGGAAATTGTTTTAAATAGCTTTAAATAGTTTTAAATGAAACTATTTCACCAGTCTCTCTCCTCAAATCTCTCTCTCCCTCTTCTTCCAGAAAATCACTTCTCAACTTCTTCCCACAATAGAAAAGAAACAAAGAAAAAAAAATAAAATTAAAGCTTTCTAAAAACTATCAAATACGTTCGAGGTTCCATATTTCTGTGCAATACCCTTCTAAATTACATTAAACTTACTATAGAGGAACATTGTGCTCTGCTCTTGTTTATACAGGTTTTTGTTTTGGTATTATTTTTAACAAGTTTTCTTGTAACAATGTCTAGTATGGAGGAGATGGATTAATCATCACTGAAGATATTAATCATTTCACCATTAGCTTTCAGCTAACAATTTTAAAACAATTAGCAGTTCTCACTTTCCACAGGTTAATCACTTCTATAGCTCTCAAAACTTAAAAGAAAATGTTTTAATACAACTCCAACTGTATTCATGTGATTTCAAATGTAATTTTTTGCAAAATTTGGAAAATATTACATTTTGCTTGCTCAGTCATGCAATCCCCTTAATAATACTAGAACATACTTCATACCATTTGAAACTCATGAGATTTAATGGACGTGTAAGATGGGCCATGAATACCTTTAACTTATGCACTTCTCAGACTTCCATTTACTTGTTGCTCCAGGAGGCCAATCTTTTACAGCTCAGATGTTATTTCTTTAGCAAACAGTTTCCTCTTTTTGTCTGTCTTTCTGTATTAAAGTATAGCTCCTTTTGGAAGTCAGCAGAATTAAATTTAAAGTAAAATCTGTAATATAGATCAAAAGCTTGTGTATTTTATTTAATCAAGAAATCTTAGTAAACCTCTCTCTCCTGTGAAAAGCAAATTTGAACAGCAAAAAATTTCACTTGGAATAGCTGCCGTTTATCACTTTTGTTCTGTATTTAACCTTGGTCAAACTTGAACTGAATTTTAATTGTGTAACATTTCAAAAAGCTGGTTTAAAGAAAGATATTTATGCAATGCCATTTCTGTTTTCACCATTTCTCTTTCAGTTGGGAGCCATTATCTATTCACATCTCTAATCCTGTCTTTCAGTCCTTTTTTGCTATGTTTGTACGAAAGGAAGATATTTTTGGAACCAAAGATGTTTCATGACAAATTAGGTTAAACTACATAGGAATTTTATGAGGAGAACAATCTTTAATTTTATTACAATGGAAGACACTGGAGCATATTTTGTTCTTGTTTTGTTCTCACTCTGCAGAGGTGACACCAACAGAGCTATTCTTATATACAGCCATGGTGAAAAACTTTTCTTATTTTCTGCCCCATTTCTCAAAAACTTTGGTCCCCCTCCAGCCACCAGGATAGAGCTACCACCACAGGCTGCAGACCCTCTTTCAAAGTGGCTACAGCCATCAGCCATGAGACATAACTGCTACCATTTTGGTTTCCTCCTTGAAGTAGGTAACTTGGTAAGGTGCCTCTCTATTTCATTACAACTCTGACTCCTGGCTTATGATGTCATAAATGAAATTCAGAACTCTGGCTAGGTTTTGAAATAATAGGAACTGTTTAACAACCTACTAAAAATGGAAGTAGGAAGGCAGCTAAGTGCAGAAAAAGCTGCATTTTCAATGAGCCTCAGAAGAGCCCCTAGCTCAGCTAATTTAGTTGCTTTAACTTATTTGCCATCTCTTTATCAAAACCAAGAATAACGTTCTAATGCTTTAGAGCACAGTATGATGAAGCAAGTACTTTAAAGAGACACCTTTGCAAGAGACTCATTCAAAACAAAACAAGAGAGTTCCCTCTGTAAGTGTAACTTATAGGTGTAAGTTATCCCTTAAGGGGAAAAGAAGACAATACTTTTTATAAAGGTTTTTAAGAGTACTTGAAGCAAGAAAATGAGCTCTTTCAAAAGATCAATTCTTAATGGATTCTAATCTCATCATTCCTTGTATTATAGATTTATGTTCCTTGCTTTATCTATTATATCCCAGTGAAGTTGCCTAAAGCCATTCATAATTTAATTGCCTAGTTCTAAACTAAGGAGATAATTGGTAAATTGTCAATAAGCTGCTTATTTCATAGCCTCCAGTGGAACACTTAAACACCGCAGCGACCACACTTTGAGTTATTAAATTAGAACATGAATTTGCAAAGTAGTCAGCTATAACTTTGAACTTTAGAACTCAATCCTCTTTATGAAGTCCTGCAACCATTGATCCACTTAGGAATTTGAATTGAGTATGCATAGTTTGATGTTAACCTAAAAAAACCCAACCAACATTTCAGGAATTATGTATTTTAATTAGTAATACTAATCATATTTCACAATCGTCAAAACTACTTCACTCAAGTGAGAGGTTTTCATATTATTTTCATAGTTCATGGGCAGAAAGACTGGAAAACAAGCAGAGAAAACAAAGGAAAAGGAGATACTGAGCATTATAACTTCTGCTACAAGAGTTAAGTCATATTTTAGGAAACAGAGAGATGACATAGAAGCATACCTTATGTCTCATTTTTAAGGATATTTATATAGTACAAATCCTAATTGTTATTAAAAAAACAAGCTAACATACACTATACTGATTTCAAAGCAGAAGGTTAAAGATTCAGTCTGCCTTCCACTGGTATTTCAGTAAATGTGATATCCAAAAAATGGATAAGATAACCCCAAGCGGACAGTAAAATGAGGAGGATGAAAGCTTTATCACCTCACTCCTCCCAGTTCCCCTGCTGCAGGGAACATTGTCCTCTTCCCTGTAAAGATCTTCAGATGCCTCACCACAACCCTTCCCTGTTCTTCTTAAGGAAGACCTTCAGTCTTAAGACATAGAGGGGCATTGAAAAGGGGAGCAGAACACCAGAGAAAAGGCAGAAGATATTAGTAAGTAATCTTGCATAGCAATTTTGATTGTTTATTAATGAGGCTTTTCTGTATTAATTAGATTACTTGGATATCTAAAAATAAATCTTAGTGCTCGCTGTATGGTGAATTCACTTTTTCTCACAGCAAGATATCAAGAGTAGTGTGGTATTATGGAAATTCTCTACTTAGACATTTCAATTTACCTTTGCCCCTAAAATTTTGGAAGAGAAGTTATGCATGCATCAGTAACAAAGTGGTAAGTGACTTGTGGACATGCAAAAGTTCTTTAAATCTTTATCATTTCCATAGCCTGTGAGGTCCCCTCAGCATTTCATTCCTTGCTGCATACTGTTCTCCCTTCTAGATGACTCTTTCCTATCTGATTATATATACTGAGTTAACTTTCACAGGTCTTGGTTGCTACCCAGTATTTTTCTGTGTAATTTGAACGAACAATTAGAAAGTCTATTTATTACATTTATAGAGTCCATAAAAACGCCCACCAGAATAAAAAAAAAAAGAAAGAATTAAAATTCAAAATATTCAAAAAAAAAATTAAAAAATTATCTGTAATGTGCAGGATATTATTTAAAAAAAGAAGTGGAAAAATCATAATAGGTTGCACAACATAAGAATAAACTACCTAGGCACCGTTCTGGAGAAAATAATTGAGGAATACTATAAGTATTATATGAGTATAATAGTTGTGAACAATCTCAATATGGTGGATTTTTTTGTCACTTGCCTTTAAAAAAAAGGGGGAAGAGGGGGGAGAGAAGATATGTGAACAGGGATATTATTGTTAAGAAATAACCCTTCCTCTCCACTCAGCCTCATTTCAAATGCTGTGTCCAGGTTTGAACATCACAGTACCAACATGTAAATGATCAGAAATCAGGCTAGTAACAAAATGTTTAGGAAAAAAGTACTATTTTGGAGGAAAGAACGACTACACTTATTTGCCCAGTCTACAGGAGGAAAAAAGATGAAGGTGGTAAGACTGTAGTTTTCAGAAACACTGCTGAAAATAAGAAATTATTCTCAATGCATACCACAGATAGTATAAGCAATTGACTTCAACCACAACGATGATTTAGGTTAAGCATTAAGAAAAACTTCCTATATATTTGCAGGGGCAGTCGGCAGCTGAAATGTGATGTGACTGAAGGTTTGGAAGAACAGTGTGAGCAAGCTGCTTTCAGAAGTGGGCTGCCTGCAGCTAGTGTGACCAGAGGATTTCTCAAGATTTTTTCAAGCTCGGTCCCGTAGAGCTCTATCCCAAATTTTCCCTGTCATTATTTCCCCTCATTATGTCTTCTTACATCTGGTGTCACTGTTACCAGTGGCCGCCCTATTCTCCTATATATGAATATGTATTATTGATTCCAGCTCAACCCCATCCTTTTCCATTTATCTGGTATCATCTCAAAAGCAGCTGTAGATTTACCGTTGTGGGTTGAAAGCAACTGCAATTCTCTTGCTTGCCAGCCAGCATAACATGCTTTTCCACATCAAATGATACAGTCCTAGCCACACAGTTCCCCACCATTTAGATAAGGTCTGTGCCAGTCCTCTGAGTCTCCATAAGATTTTGGAGTTGCATTTATCCCATCAGCTGTCTGCTATATTCTCCCAGACAGAGAATTAATACAGCTCTTTCCTATGCCACCCTGAACTCATCCCATGTACTACTTCCTAAGTGATTATCCCCTTTGTGTTTAGCCCATGGCCATGCTGCCTTCTAAAACATCCACATTCCATTATTAGCAGACTTTTATAAAGAAGGTAGTACTCTACTTCATCTATTAAAAAAAACAAACAAACCCCAAACCAGCTATAGATTTTAGTATTTGATTATACTTGCTTTCCCCTTTCTTTCTTTGTTTATTTAATTAAAAACAAAAAACAACCCACCAAAACCAAAAAAACACCTTTCACAATTTAAAAAAAAAACAAACCAACAAACCTGTTCTGATATTTAGCATGCATGCTAGGGGAAGGGGAGAAGGGAGTGATGGTGGAGAAGAGGACAATGACCTGTTGATAGGAAGCAGCAAAAAACGAGTTCCAGAATGTTTTCTTCTCTGAAGAAGTATAGAGTAGGAGGAAAACAGTCATTCATCAGAGAAAGTAAATCTATTTGCATTACTATAACACTGTAATTTAGACACAAGAGCATATGCTAAAGAGATTTTGTTGACACCCCATTTTCTTTTTCTTACTCATTACATTCCATCTTTGACAGACCATGATTTTTCTGGAGATGAAAAGATCAGAAAATTACGTCTGGATGTTGCCAAGAGCCAAAACTGAGAGATCATTGAATGTCTAGAGCTGGGGACTTAATATTCTTTCTCCCGGTACTGAAGGGTTTTCCTGAGCAGGGTGAATTGTAACGAATAATGCTGAATGGTTATGAAAAAGACATTCTTTTCCTTTGGGTCAGGTGGAATTTTAAATCTCCTAGTCTTTGCTGTCCAATGCTTTCACCTGCCAGCAAACTCTAAGCCTTATTAAGAGAAGCAGAATAAGCACAGAAGCATGCCAAATATCTAAAAACTCACCATAATCTCATCAGGAGTTTATATCTTCAGCTCAAGCTGAAACCTTACAGCTTCAGAGAGCAGAGGCAGTTCACTAAAGCATAAAGAATTAGGGCACTGAGGGACCGTGCCTGCTTAGAAAACTGTGTAATTTAATAAAGTGTTCATTGATGTCTACACAGTGGCTCCTCAAACGTGTGTTAGTGCTTGTGCCTGCAGCATGGATAGTCCCATTCCTGCTAATTAGATGATAGCAGAAGGATTGCATTCTTTCTTAGCAGACAGGAAGAAATGGAAACAACCATTTCTTATGGAAGATCACAGTTGAAATGTAAGAGAGGATGACATTTTAAGAAAGTTTGTTAAAGCATACAATTGTATCTTTCACATTTATTAGAATAAAAGTGTAAGTATTAAAAAATGCACTTTATTATTCACAAATCCCATAAATCTTATATTTGGCATTAAAAAAAAAATCTTGAATGACAAGAAGGTATCTTTGCAATGTATTTGAAATTTTTTATTATAAATATTTCTTAAAGTGCTTGGAGGTTCACCTTGTGCTCAATTCTTTTATAATTATTGTAGCATATTAGAAAGTCCTGTTATGGCTCTTTGTATTGTTCTCAGTTTATACAGCAAAGTAAAAGTCCTTTTATGGGGTGACTGCTGGTTTTTGGGCCAGGATGACCTGGAATGATGAAAAAAAAAAAAAAAGAAAAAAAAAGTAGGGAGTGGTAATATCATTTATTATAGTGGTTTTCTATGGTTGGATAAAATGATCAAAATTTTTGCAGTATGAGTGAGGCAGAATTATAAGGCCTCCTTTATAACTTGCCTGTAAATTGTTTTAAATGTTAAAGCATGATGAGAAACCTCTGAAGAATATACCACATATATGTATAGCATATAATAATCTGTAGCCTTTTGTGCCTAATATTATACCATCTACAGTGCAGTGCAACAAGATGAATTACTGTACATCAGGTATTTAGTTGAGGTAGTATAATATTTGATATTACCTATACAATGTGAAGCTATCAGTTGTACTATGTATGCATGATGATAACAGCTAATTAGAAGATCACATCCTACTTTTTCCCAAATGGTACTTACTTTAAAACAGTACACAGCAGGCTGCAACTGACATCTTTTCAAAATTAGTTTTACACCAGGATTAACTATAAAGATCTGCAATTCACATCATAAAAATTCACCTTTTTTGCATATCTCAGTAATGAAAAGGATGTCTTGACTAGTTTTGAAAAGAGATATCTGCTTTTAAGTAGTACATCACCTTCACAATAAGGCATCACATATGGGCATGTTAAACTGCTGATGGACATGGGTCAATTAGAAACTTTGGAGATATGGAAATTTTCTCTTAAGAATGCTTCTGTGTACTGTAAAACTTCACAAGCACTGTAGTTTTACTGACACTCAGAGAGCTCTTCACACTGGGTAAACATCCTTTATACATACACTGGCACTGCTGTGTAAGAACATAGAGGTAGATATTGTTCAGATAAATGAATTTATGCATATTCCAGCTCTGGGCTCCACACGTGTATCAAGACTGTTCTGAATGTCTCCTGCAATATCCGTATAGTTCTATGCTTTATACAATCACTGTTACTGTGGATTTCAGAAATATTCTCTGAGCAAATCTGATGGTATTTAAGAACATGTTTGTATAGAACAACTTTTTTTGACATGTCTTTCATGGTTGCTGATTATACAGAGATGCATATGTTGGTTTGCTGGTTTTCTATATGCTGTAGTTTAATGGTTATGTTTTTTGATGTTGACCATAGATAGCATCTGAGAAAATGGTAATAATAGAAGACTATTACAGAGATAGTCTGAAGACAGTGACTGAATTTGTGGTAAAAGCCAATAAGGAAGTGCCTACTTTTCCAGTCCAGATGTCATCTATGTAGAACACTGCTTGACAAAACAAATACTTAAAAATTATTGTTTCAGGATAAAAATCAATGTGCTGAAGAACACTTTTAATACTCACCTCAATAATGGGAAGAGGAACTCTTCCCAACAAGAACACTCCTCTGGAGAAATAGGTCACTGAATTCTACATGTGTTTTTTCCCATATTGTATCATGTTTCTTGCACCGTGCTGTACGCTTTTCTGATAAATATGTGAGTGGAAATCAGCAACCACTTTGCACTGGAATGAACTTGCACAGGTAATTTGTGAAGGGCTACACCCAGCTGCCACAGGAGACACAGGGTTTTCAAAACAGTCATTCCATCTCTGATCTTTAACTCCCAATTTTCAAGGGAAACCAACAAAATACCTTTCAAAGATAAACCTGGAACAGAATCGCAAAACTCAGCTGCAAGCCAAAACCAATGGACTCAAATGAGTTTCTGGTTTTATTGAACTTTATAATCTCCTTCCCTTCCCTTCTAACCTTTGTATGTCTGCAGGTTGTAAACTACCTAACTCTCTTTTGAGAGCGAAATGTCTTTTTTTTTTCTCTTCAGCACCCTTCTCATACCATTCTATTTCAGTGGTGGTAACTATATATATATGTATATATATTTTTCTTCACAGAGTTCATGTAACTGTTAGCTATCTAATTAAAATTAGAGAAAGAACATAGAGAAATTGTCTTTTGTTTAAAGTCCACTTTTTCTATTTCAGATCTAAAAAAGGGCCTCTGTGCCTGAAAGAATGTACTTTTTTTCCAAATACAGCCAGACAGGCTAGTAAAATATTTTGACTTTATTAAAAAAGCTATACCTCATCTGTAAGTCCTTGGATCATTACAGTTACAGCAGCACTAGCAGTCTTTATGGCATTCATTACTGCTTCACCCAAGACGCAGAGAAGGAATATACTCTTTTCTGTTATGCCACAGAACATGATAATAAAATATTATTCTATTATTCTAGTCTGTTATTGTAGACTGTATGAATAAGAAACTCAGACAAAGACAAAGTGATCACCTGAGACCTTGCAGTCTCAAGGTACAATACTGAGCGGTCTTTCATTTATCCTTTTCTGAGAGGCTTCTATTCTGTATCCTGTACTTATGTACCCTGTTTCATGACTGATGAGGTCATCAAGTTTATGAATAGTAATGGACTTACTATTAGTCAAGTGAAATCATTCAGCTGCTCAGCGAGCAGGTTGTGTGTGGTAGACAAGAAGAAAATAGTAAGGTCCTACCTGTAGGATAACACTATGCTCTGAAGAGCTAAAAATACATGAAATTATTATAGCTGTATAGCTCAAGTAATAAAGCATTAACACAATTGAGTGTGGACTGATGAGCAACTAGCAAATGGAATAACAAGCAGAATCTCCTTAGTCTATAGGAAGACTAACAATGTTTTACAGAAATTATCTACGCTATTATGTGAGAGAGGATGTGCAGACAAAGAAGTGTCCATACCTCACTTTCAAATATGAATAAAATGAATTTAAAACTTGGTGCTGGCTGTCATTAAAGGTTGTGAGACTACATATGAAAAAATGAAGTCAGTAACCTATTAAAACATAAATGACAAGGACTGATAGGGGAGTGAATCATACAATGTATAAGGAACTGTTGAAGAGATATACAGGAGAGACATTGTTCTCCAGAAAGAAGTTGCTGAAAACTGAAATCACTGCAATAGTAAATGCTTCCTACGTACAGGTAACCAAAAGCTATCTGCTTTGCTGCTCCAAAAGAAGAAACTTATGTGTCAGATGAAGCATTGAGTAAAGTTGTGTGGGTAAGCATGAGCAAGTCTTGTCTTCAAAAGATGCGAGATACGAGGCAAATTCAGGAAGCCGTTTGTAATTAGTGCATGAGCGACTGCATCCTGACTGTCTAAGCATGGTTCACAGTGTCTGGAGAATGAATAGTTAAACAATGCACACATTGGCAAACAGGACAAAGTGGAGAGTGAGAGGAAAAAAAGACTGCAGAGAATCAGCACCCTCCATTTCTTTAATCTCCTCTCCCACGCCCAAACCTTGCTTAGCAGCAAGTAATGAAGTAGCAACATCCATGGTGTACAGCATGAAGATATTCCAGAGTAATGACATTTGCAAGGAGGGGGATATTTGCAAGGTAGCAAAGAAGAAAGTAGCTCTGACTCCCAGTACAATTTAAAAAGAATGATTATACCATATTGGTATATGTACATATTTATTTGTTTTAGCTTGGGAAGTAAAGATCTTCCATTGAAAGCGAACTGACACAGTGATTGGACTTAAGAAAGTCTGGAATAATACCATGTAATTATAGATAAACTTGTTCTTAAAAGAGCTGTAAAAAGAAGAAAATGAGAATGCCTGGGAAATTTCCCAGACCTTGGCATTCATCTGAGATGTTTTCTGGTGGTCTGCACAGACTGCCTGAAGGAGGAAGTATGACAGATCCTTAAGAAAAGTCTACTGGAGTTAGGGGTTTGAATTTAAATTTTGAATTTATTGGTGTGGCCAAGAGTGCATTAAAAAAAAAAAAAAAAAGGAAGAAAAAAAAAAAAGGAAAAGCTTCACCTACAGTTGTGGTATTAAATTTTCTTTTCTTTTCCCCCGTTTTGTCCTATACCATGGCATTAAGCCCATTAGGTGCTATGTGTAGGTTAAATATTGTACAATACAAATTTTAAAAATTGTTAATACAAGAAAGGAGGATTTGTTTTAAAGGCAGGGTTTTCTTGGTTCCCCCCCCCAGCATATTTTCTCTCCAAAGCATGACTTCATTAACTCCAAAATCATTCACAAATTCAGTACAGATGGCAGCTAATCAGGCAGAGATGTTAGCCGAGGCCATTCCTCTCCAGAAGACTGTTCTGATCACCAGGTCTTAGGACCTCTCACAGCCCCTCTCACTGAAATTATTCAACACTGTAGACTTTTTCATAGTTGATGAAACATAGGAAAAAAAGGTAAGAAAGAATGACAGCTGCCCAGTAGTTATGCCATTCAAGAAGGCCTCAGAGGAAGAAAAATCAAAGCCGGGCAGAATATTATATTATAGTAGTTGCTAATCTGCATTCTGGCAATATCTCACTGCTCTTGCCTTCTGCTTGCAACACCAATTAGTATCTCTTGGAACCACACAAAACCCCTGAATAAAACAGTGCTTTCATCAATAATTTCTAAGGTGCTAACCCATTTTGAAAACATATTTTGAGACTTGCAAGACCTAATTTTTCATGTAACAATCACAAAAAGCTCCAATCACCTATGAATTTGAGGCAAACCTCATTGTTCTATTTAGGGACTTGAAAATTGAAGTGCTCTAAACCTGTAGACACCTGAACAGGTTGGTCATGATCCCTCTGACAGAAAAGGTTGTCATCCTCCTTTTCCCCCTCCCCAATGACCACTAGTATTGCTCTGAAACAATCATCCAATAGACTGTATTAAACTGTTTGACAGTACCTAACCTGCACTGGGTACCATTTTTCAGTTTTGGGGTTTGTTGTTTATCTGGGTTTTTTTGTGGTGTGGGTTTTTTTCTTTTTTGGTGACAGAGTGGCATAGAGTACCATCTGCACAGTAAATTAACTTTATTTTGTAACATTGCATAGTAAGAAGAATGACGTTTCAATATCATTTGCAGATAACTCAAATTTCATACACAATTTCTTTACTAAATACAATCCAGACAATAAAAGGAATTTTCTACTTTTACTCTGGGCTTTTGGTATTTATAAAACAATGATTGGAAGGTGAGAACTTAGGGATTACTTTGTTGACAGATGTTGCCTTTTTGTTCTTAAAACAGTTTTGGCCAGCCAGACTTCTAAGTTGGAACACTGGAATACAGTGAATTGGCAATTGGCATGTAATATACAGCAGCTACAGTGCCTATCAGTGTATTATTTAAAACTGGCATCTGCTGGAGTGTTTTCATCCTTTTCACTCAAAAGAAAGGAGAAATTCTCCTTATGGACAAAAACAGAGATTGAAGGAAAGGAAGAAAATAGTCATATAAGCAAAGCAATGGTCTGTAATTATTTTTTTTAAATCATCAGGAACTAGGAATAACATAAAGAGGTCAAGATCAAAAAAAAAGCTGGAGGACTACAGATACAACTAGATTTCTTGATAGCTTTCAGTGTTACACTGGTTTCTTTCTTAGCTGAATTCTGTGAGATAATCTTAATTTCATGAAAGGTTTTGGAATCCAGATTACAGAACTGGGGCTCTTCAGAGAGTAATGGCTTTATCGCAAGTGCTATCTGAGAGGTGGTTGGACAGCTGATAAAGTTTTAAGTTATCCAGTTCTGGGTGCAGTTATTTGTTTGTTTTGTTTGTATGTATGTATGTACGTGTGTATGTATAAACTTTGTAGACATAAGGATACTTATTCAGCAAAGTTTATAGTAGTGGGAGTATTATATGAAGACAGAAGAAGATCTGTTCTGAAGGGAAAACTAAGAGAAAACTGAAAACATTCAAGACTTTGTTTTGCTTTTTAACTTATGTTATTAATTCTATTCAGTATCCAGTTTCAAGTAAACCCACTTCTATTCTGTTTCTCTGATAAGTCCCCTCTGATCAACTGTGCTTCATTTGTTCCTCTGGTTCTTTTTTTTTTTTTTTTTCCTTCTGTGTCACTATAGTCACAGATTCCTTTTACATGACTGTTGAGACATTTGTAAAGTAGCAACCAATATTAACTATTCAACCAATAATGACCAGCCCTCCATGGCCCTTGTGTCACATCCAGGGAGATTATCGTTTGCCTAAAAGCTCTCTTCAGTCCAAACTGAAAATGCAAAGCTTCAAGGGCCTCTACTAGGTAGAGACCTTGCCTGTCCACACCTTATCCAAAGTGACAAAGAGTCTTGCTATTTCACCCAAATGCTTCTCCAACTGCACCCACAACAGCCAGAAAACAAAATGCAAACACTGTATATGTTGTAACACTGAGCTAGTAAGCAAACAACTAAAACAGGCTGCAAGATGACTTAAGGATACGGTATTATAATAGCAAGGTAACTGTCATGGTTAAGTGAAAATGGAATCATACGTTATAGGTTTATCCAATTCTTTCTTTTGTTAAAAACCCAAATATTTTTAATTAAAATTACATATTTCCACAAATACAGTTAGATAGAAAATCAATAATTTTCCTGACAGATTCTGGTATAGGATTACAGTTATCCCAGTGAAACTCAATGATTTATATCAATATACCTGATCTACTGTGAATTTTGTGGTTTCACATAAGTAAAGAAATTATTTTATGATGCATTCAGTATTTATAAAATTTTCAAATTATTGATCTCTTTTTTAAAAATTTTGACTCTAAGATGAATAAATTACTATTATAATTGGAAACAAAATTTTTATAGTTTAATTATAACTGGAAGTCAATTAGGAGTCAAAACATACTTCTGTGTGAAAAATGCTGTTTATTTGTATTTAATGTGACTAAATAATTGTACAAGAAAAATAAAAGACATTTACATTATTGGAATTCTTTATGTCTGTCAAATATTATCTAGTCTGTTTTTTCTTTCTTTTTAGAATTAGGAACTGTTTCATCACAACATGCATAGCTAATAATTTATCTTAAGGGTTTTTTTTAAAACAACAGTCTTTTTCAAACTGAAAACAAACTATCAGTGATTAATGATGTATTGATCTTTTAAGCTTACAGACTACAAAGCAATTTTTTCTACAAAAAGTTTTAAAGTTTTTTTACAGGGGCTTATTCCTAACTTGTGCTCTGTTATATGCAACATTTTAATAACTTTTCTGAATGAGTGATGCTGTCTTAGGCAATATGTACACATTCTTCTCTACAAAATATTTTTCTATAAATGTACCAAAGGTCTAGAATAGCAAGTAAAGAGAAATCTCTCTTGTAAAGCTCACAAATAGGTAACCACAAGGAGACTGCAGAAAAATAATTCTCTAATTCCAAGAGTCAACAGTGTAGTCAAACAAAGTGTCTACTCCGTGATAAACAGACTTCCACCCCATCCTATCCTCATAAGTGAAAAAATAATTATGTTAGTACCACCTAGTTCCCTGAGAAAACTGCCTTGAACAAAGGTGTGATTCTTAGGACAACAGGAATTTGATGGCTCTCCCATTTAAAGGCAAACCCCTTCAAATCTGCCTATGTGAAATATATATAGATATATGTGGCATATAACTAAGATATTTTACAGACAATTTCTTGACACTGTAAACTAATAGCTTGGACAGACACAAAATATTTCTGTAAAACAATTAATACTTTAAAATATTCACTCAGCTATGGCAAAAAGCAAAGAAATCTCACCACTTAATCCCACTAGATGCATAGCAATAATAAACTAGAATGCTTCAACAATAATAAACTAGAATGCCTCAATTCATTTCCCCATTGTACTCCTTTTGGCTGGGATAGAGTTAATTTTCTTCATAGTAGCTTATATGGTGCTGTGTTTTGGATTTATGACCAAACCAGTGTTGATAACACAGGGGTGTTTTGGTTATTGCTGAGCAGAGCTTACCCAGAGCCAAGGGCTGTTCTGCTTCTCCCCCCACCCCACCAGCGAGGAGGCTGGGGGGGCACAAAGAGTTGGGAGGGGACACAGCCGGGACAGCTGACCCCGACTGACCCAAGGGGTATTCCAGACCATAGGATGTCATGCTTAGCAATAAAAGCTGGCGGAAGAAGGAAGGAGGGGATATTTGGAGTGATGGCATTTGTCTTCCCAAGTAATGATTAACATGTGATGGAGCCCTGCTTTCCTGGAGACAACTGAATGCCTGCCTGCCAATGTGAAGCAGTGAATTAATTCCTTATTTTGCTTTGCTTGTGAGCGCAGCTTTTGCTTTCCCTCTTTATGAGTTTTCTCACTTTTATCCTTCCCTTTCTCTCCCACATCCCACTGTAGGGGGAGTGAAGGAGCCGCTGTGTGGTGCTTAGCTGCCTAGCAAGGTTAACTCACAACATCCATCCTTTTGTTTTTTTTCTCACAGAAAGCTATCTTAAATAAAGGTAATCTTTCAGGATAACAAGAACGAGATGACCTGTACATTTTTACCAACAGTTTCCTTCAAATCATTTGCAGAGAGGGAAGCACTTTAGAAGATCACAGAACTGTTTGTAACAGACTCTCCTTACCATTCTTGGGTTGCAAAGTCATCAGGAAAATCTGAATCTCATATCTTCTACTAACACTATCATCTAAAAGCTGGCTAGGAAATAAAGCCACAGAGATATAGATACAAGAGTACACATACAGATACAATATACTCAGATGCCTTCTGCAAAAAAATATTCTGGGAAGTGTCAATATAGGAAATGCTGACCATCTGTGATCAAAATCACTCCTGGGGAAGCAAATCTATTTCTGTCCAAAGTATACCATGACTTAACTAGTAGCTAAAGAATTACTGTTTTATCCAATCCGCCTTGATATATTTAGAGAACAGCATCCAGCTTCTCACTTCTGGAAGGCTTATGTCAGGCTGAATCTTTGTCATACTGCTACAAACATTATTTGTTGCACCTGCCAAGAAAAATGCATGGACCCAATGCTAGTGTCAGCGTGGGAAGAAGCAATGCTGAACATTTAAAGCTTCCTGTTCTCATCTATAGCTTGCTTTACGGTAAGGCAAGCAATTACAAGAAGTTTAGGACTTTAGGCAAACATAGGAGGAAGGTTACTTGAGGTCCTACATCCATTCGTTAAGGCCCAAAGGAACAATGGTTCCAAACTGGAAGTAAAAATGATTCTTAACAGGCTGTAAAGGTCACGTAAATTAAATGGTAATACATCCCATTGACTGTTTTTTTCTTATGACTCCTGTTCACTTTTGCAATTTCCATCCAATGTCATTCATGACTTACTTGCTGTAGCCTATATTTTGAACATGGATTTTCATTGTTATTTTGACAGCTATCTCTTCTTTTGCTAACATTTTCATTTTATCCCTGGTGTTTCTTTTAGTCCTCTTTCAAACACTTGTTTGAGAAAGGCAGGCTAGCATAAGAATCTAATGTCAATGAAAGTGTTATATTTATGTTACTACAAGAATGTCAAGGATGTGTTCTCAGTTTCGGCAGCAAAAAGCTTGCTACTTCAGTGACTGAAGTGTATTTCCTGAAGATATTCACTGGTGTCACCCAGAGCACAATGTGATATAAATTTCAAGTACATATTACCATATATAAAGAAACTATGGGGATTTTTTTCGAAGTGATGAGCAGCACAGAACTACAATGCTATAATATATATATACACACATTAGCAAAACTTAGAGAAAAAGTCAAGCAATTATTTCCTCCCTCTCCTTTAAACACTATTATTAAAAAAAAATAGATAAATCATCTCTAATAACTGTTATATGAGTGAAGGTCAAAGAACTGAAGTGTAAATTTTTCCTGTGCCTATGAACAAACCTTCCAGTTTGCAACGTCTTCATCACATTACTCAGTGCAACTCTTTAAGAAAGATAGCTGTATGATAGTGAAGAAAAAACTCCCAAAATCACAACAAAAACACCAGGTCTAGAAGACAGACAGGTGTTTAAAAAATGGCCACACACTGAATATGATATAAAGTATTTTCACACTGTTGAAAGTTTTGCACCTTTCTGGCAACTTGTAAGGTAAGATGTCAAATACCACCTGACAGACAATGAAGTCAGCAAGGAGTCATGTCACAGAACAACTAGATCACAGCAGCAGCACTGCTGCTGTCATTTCCATCCTCAGTCCTGACAAGTGATGCATGTGTGTCCCTTCTTCTGGTCTGTAATAGAACAGCAGCCTCTTCAAAGCCTCTGTGCCTCAGTGTTTTTCCAAATCCTGTTCCACAACCTTTTCCAATTAATTTGGAAACTTTCTCTCCCAAAATCTCTATTTATCCAAAATGCTGAGGTCTGCTACGAATGTTCATCCATGCCAAGTTATGCAAATTTTGTCCACAGTATCAGCATTTGTAACAACCTCTTACCCTTTTCATTAGCAAGCTCCTTTTACTCAATATCTTTTAGAGAACCTTGTCATTAGGAAGAAAACATCAGTTCTATAGAATAATAGTCTGAAAATACGTTAATGACTGATGGTGTCAGCTGGACTGCTTTGTCTTCCTCACTTAGGGGACATTTTTCATTGAGCTATTAGATAAAGGTAAATTCTTTCTTATGGGACCTGCAGGGAAATAAGGAAGGAAGATTCAGTCACTAACTTAGTAAAAAGGATTTTAGAGTAAGATGAAACATGGCTATGCTGATATAAACAAGTAATTTAGGTATAAACAGGAAATACCTGGAAACCAGTCTAAGGGCAAGGATAAAAAGAACAGGTGACAGCAAGTCAGAAAGGATGAAGAAGGTCCTGCATTAGTCATCTATCAAATGCCTTAGACATCTGTACATTAATACAAAAAGCACAGTGAGCAAACCTAGAAAATCTTGAAGTTTTTTGTTTTAAAAGTTGAAAATCATGTAATAAGCATAATAGAAAGCTGGTAAGGTATCCCATAGGACTGGAAGGTTAAGATAATATTATGTACAGGAAAGACAGGAAGACCAAAGGAAGAGGTAGTTTTTGAAAGAAACTATGTGACACAAACAAAAGCTTTTCTAGTGTGAAAGTGGGATAGGAAATGGAGTGAAGAACAGACTTTGGCTAAGCCATTCTCATTTCATTTAAAACACACAGAAGCAAGCATGTCAAAAATATAAAATATATTGTATTGATAAATATTGAGTATAAAGCAATAGCAGGCAAAGAAAGAGGTATAATGGGCAAAGATGAGGCACAAAATGCGAAGTCAGAGACATCCAGGATGAAATAATTCTGTAAGAGTATTAGCAACAGGAGCAAGATTGAAAACTTTGGTTCAATAATCAGTGGAGAAATAGTGCTCTTACAGATAGAATAAGGGAAGTTGGAGAATGCAGTGTCTTTTCTCAGCAGCATTGTTTCTAAAAGAAAATTTAGGGCAGGTAACTAATACAATTAATACTGACAGCAAGATGTTATGATCTCAACATTAAACAGGAAAAGGTCAGGGTAAAGAGTAATTGAAGAACATAGATAAGAATGGCCAGCCTTTGCAATCTTATTAGCTGTGTAACAAGCTGGGTTTGCAATCAAGAGCCATGAGACATTGGAGAAATCCATAAACGATTCCTAGGTGGGAAGTGATGTGAACTCCTCCTGAAGGGGATGGAATGACACTGGACAAGGTGTGCAGCTACGAGCAAGGCAACCCAGTTATGTTAAGTTATGGGACTCTTCTTTCAGTGACAAGACATTCAGAAAACCCAGCAATCCAGTATCAGCATGTTCATGTGTTGATAAAATAAAACCACGTAGGCATGGGAATTGAGCATGCTCAAGGACCACACACTGTTCACTGCAAATTACAGGTTTTTAAAGCACCGGGTCTAATGAATTTACTACTAGTATAGAACATGAATTGGCTGAAGCAGTTTCAGAATAATTAGACATTCTCTTATTTAAAAATATATTTTCCACTCCAATTCCACTCTAAATTCTTTCTATGATCGAATAATTATCCTGCTTTGTGGACAGAGAAAAATCAGTGAATGTCAACCATCTTAATGCTATTGAGGCAAACAGATCACTGAATATGATTTAATAGCATCATCTAGATCCAAAAAAGAAACTGAAATATAAGGAGGATTACCACCTGTAAGAAAGATAAAGTATATCTTCTCTACTTGTGCAACAATGGGAAGGGCTCAGCTAAAACAATAAATCAATTTTTGAACACCATACCTTAAGACAGGTGTGGAGAAGTCAGGGTAAAAGAGGAATTGTCATGACTATCCTGGCACAAGTTAACAAACGGGTACCACTAGGTTATAACAGAAAAGTGTCTGAGAGGGGAGAACAAGTTAAAACTTTCAACTATGTAAGACTTCTGTAAAAGAGATGGGATAATCTGTTATCCATATCTACTGAACATGACAAGAAGTAATGGCTGAGATGATTTGTAGCTGGGAAAAAGCCACAAAACCGAGCCCAGTGAATGAATTTTTTTGTAACTTTAGTGATAATTACATCTACAGACAGAACTAGCACACATTTACATAGTACAATTCATCTCTTAAGACTGTCTTGGAGATTAACTTCCCTTTCCACCTCTACCCATCCTTAATCTTCTAAGTGCTATACCCAGAAGACCAACCCTGAACTTCATTTTTTTTACACTGAAAAAAGTAATAAAAGGCTATTGTATAACACATACTTTCAGATATTTTTCTCTTCCACATAGTAACTGTACAAAGTAGGAGAACCAAATTTTTTGAGCTAATGTTAATCATACAGACCCTATTTTGTGAAATAAAAAAATAATAAAAAGCTCCATTAACCTAGATTCAACATAAAATAAGTAATACTTGCAGGCTGGCTTCCACAACCCTCTAGGGATTACACATAATTTGTAAAACTGAATGCCTACTCATATTTTGTTTAGTAGTAGCTCACCCTACATTTGCTTATTTAGAGTTGTCACTTTAGACTACTGGGTTTTCAGAAGTACCTTTTAACATCATTGGAAACAGGAAGCATAGCCCAAGGGCCTGAACACACAATGGTTAATGCTTATATACCCGCTGTGTCTTCAAGGAAAGGAAGATGGAATGATTCCAAGTATGCAGAAGAAATGCTGTCTGAAAGAGGAAAAATGGTATGAAAACTGTAATCACATTGATATTAAGGATGACCTGTCTCCAATATCATGTTTGATTCTTTTAGATATTTCAGCCATTTCAAATCACACTTAGCTCTAATGTGATATGTCATTTATCATCAAACATAAAATGCTATGTTTCCAAAGAGATTGTGGTGGGAAGAGGCAGAGGAAACAAATATTTTTTTAATTTAGAGAAAGAATCAAAAAAATAGTAAAATAATAAAAATTTTTAAAAATCAACAATTTGTTAAATTGGTAAACTACTACTTCATCAGCCTTGAAAAGTCCCAAGAAGTTATCTTCCTTTTCCCACATTTATTTTATTATATATTTTCATGGATTTTTACTTAAGCATACTGATATGATACATAGCCAGTAGACAGGGATGAACTTGAAAGAAAGAGTTTCTATTCCTAAATCTTCAAGCAATGTGAAATGTGGGTTAGGGCAAGTTATTTGAAACCTCTGTGAGCTATTCCCCACCTCCTAGCCTTTTCCAGTCTTGTCTACTTTAGAAATGCCTTATATCTTTGACAGTCTCTAACAGGCCACATTTCCATACAAAGAGTTCCATAAAAATACTTCCAAAAGAGCACGAAAATTCAAGCAGCAAGACTAGTCAGTTTACACAGGTCTGTCTTAATGCTGGAAGTCCCAACACACTACAGTAAGATGGTTTTGTTTGCTTTTCATTCCTGCGCAGTGTTAAATGGGTAAAGCTGCACACCTTTAGAGAACTGTATGCCCCTGTACACATCATGTGTGCCCTGGGTTACGTTTCATCTCCCAGGGAGTAGCTCAGACTTCGTGGTTCTTCTCTCCCCCATAAACACGTTTTTCTCAATCCTTCCACAAGCAAGTATCATGGCACAGGACTTCAAGGCAGATGGAAGACTTTTGAACAGGATAACCAAGTCCCACCAGGGTGTCTTTACAAAGAAAGGGCCCCAGTGATTACATGTAAAGCAGTCCAATCAGTAGGACAAATTCCCAAGATGAAACTGAGATAGAATGTCGTTCTCAACACCTTGTCCTGGTTTCAGCTGGGATAGAGTTAACTCTCTTCCTAGTAGTTGGTAGGGTGCTATGTTTTGAGTTCAGTATGCAAAGAATGTTGATAACACTGATGTTTTCAGTCTAAACACTACTTAGCAACAACTAAGTCAAGGATTTTTCAGCTTCTCAAGCCCAGCCAGCGAGAAAGCTGGAGGGGCACAAGAAGTTGGCACAGGACACAGCCAGGACAGCTGACCCAAACTGGCCAATGGTGTATTCCATACCATGGGACGTCCCATCTAGTATAGGAACTGGGAAGTGGGGGCAGGGAATCACTGCTGGGGGACTAACTGGGTGTTGGTTGGCGGGTGGTGAGCAATTGCACTGCACATCATTTGTACATTCCAATCCTTTTATTACTACTGTTGTCATTTTATTAGTGTTATCATTATCATTATTAGTTTCTTCTTTTCTGTTCTGTTAAACCGTTCTTATCTCAACCCAGGAGTTTTACTTCTTCTTCCCGATTTTCTCCCCCAACCCACTGAATGGGAGGGGAGTGAGTGAGCGGCTGCGTGGTGCTTAGTTGCTGGCTGGGGTTAAACCACGACACACCTATACATTCATAACTGTATTATATATTATTTGATAATCCCAAATAATCAGGAAGACTTGATTTTAAGTTTTACTTGATATAGAGTAGTAACAGCAGTGTACCTCTAATTTGAATACTGATTGTTAGTTCAGTTTGGATTCAAAACAAAAAACATCAGCTATGGAATTATGAATTACTTTATATTTCACTAAACAAGTGTATGCTGCCCAACCACCTGTATAACTCAGAAAATTTCTAGGAGTAAATAGGACTATAGACTAAGTAGAGTGGATATAGTTTGTGGGTTTTGTTGTGTTCATTAATTCTAACGTATTATATGGGCAAAAAGAAGGCCTAAAGCTCTTCAGTGGTGCTGGAGCCCTTGCTGTTCTGCAAACAACCAGGCAGTGCACAAATAGATAACAGGACAGTGCCTAAGCACAAACACTACTGTAACCCCAGGACTTCACATACCTATTAATAGCTAATAAGTGATATATGATAAAACCTGACTTTTCTTTATCATTAATTAAATCTTCATAAATAATATCCATTAAATACTGAAAATTATCCAGGAACTACAGCTGTACAGCATGAACACTGTTGACAGCATTGAATATTCTTAAAAGCTCCAAAGCATACTGTAAAATCCATGTATAAAAATGAGTAAGAGACTGAAGAAACAGAAAAAAACCCCCTATTTGTAAGGATATGCAAAGTATCATAGAGTGTCCGAGAAGTATCTGAATGTATGTCCTGATACCTAGAGATAGTCTCTTTTCATGGACAGATATAAAGGGACTTATCACATGAGTGGTTATGTCTGAACAATTTTTTAATGTTTCTCCTTGCTGGTGGGCCACATTGTCTCTTATGTGGCATGTTTCTTCAGGGCATTGCTACTCAAATTAGGTCTATCAAAGTTTAACCAATTTTTGCAGGTCCTGGTGATATAGCCCAGGAAAAGCATACCTGGAAGAGGTATGACACAGTACTTACCTATTCACTGGAACAGAAATTTTATATGCCCAGCTAGAATTCATATATTTTGTTTTGAAAAAAAAAAAAAAGAGTTCTATGTTTCAGCTACATAATAAAATTTCTCACAGAGGACTTAGGCTCCTTTTAGCCTGTCACAGTGAACGCTAGTCTTGCTCACAAGAACTAGGATTTCAGAGTATTCAACTTCTAGTTTGCTATATTACATCACACAGATGAAAGGCAAACATCCGTGGCTGGCAAGAAATATGAAGTGAGAAGCAAAGAACATGAAAAGTATGTCCTAAGCAAAGAACAAAACACATGAAAAGAACACTAAAATACCAGTGCCTGCACAGCACAGAAAGAAATCAGGTGATCAGGTTCTGAGTAACAGTTGGGCAACATTAGGATGTAAGAAACATTACAAAAACATTGCTTATAATTTTGGAGGGTTTATGAACAGAGACACATAAAGGATAACACAACAAACATTAAAATTTTAGGAGTAAAATACGTGTATAAAAAAAAGCACAGAAATGAAAGCTCGCAATTTGATTTCCCTTATAATTTTATGTCATAGTCTTATGTTGAGGATTTAATAATTCTAAAACATTTGGCAGTGTTTGACTTACAACACTGTAGCCTTTTTAGTGAGATAGGATGTTGATATTTTATTAAATATATAATTTTATATGTTACTTTTGGATGTGAAAATTTCTGCTTAATACACCCTGGAGCAAAAGTGCAATTAAGCACTTTCTAGGTAATAAGAATGATCAGCTCAGCATAGGTTCTCATTTTTCACTTCTCCTCCAGGACAAGCTCTGATGACATGTATTCTACATAGGATTCATTCATTCCAACTGCCCTCTGCATTTCATTACTAAAGCAGAATGCTCATCTTGGTCTTTAAATCAATTAAATCAACTACCTGACAAATACTGATTGTACATCATTAAAAGGTTAGGAAAAAAAATCACTGCCTTCTAAGAATTACGTGAGGGATGAAAATTACCCTTTTATTAAAATCTGGGTGGAAACCAATAAAATGTCTGAAATAATTAGAAGTCCTGAACACAGTATTCCTAAGAACAAACTGAGAAAGATAAAGTTGATGATTAACATCCAGTTATTCTCAGAAATACAGAGCCATTTTATTCTTATTTTCTGCTAGGAAATTAGTCTCAGAACAAGGCACAGCTTTGATTAAGGACTAAGTTGGCCAAAGCACATGAGTGTGTACATATCTGCACATTGTTAAAAACAATTTAAATGTGCTAAAATTTATATATAGGATCAAATCCTGTCAACGGTAATAGAAATTAAAGACAATCTTAAGTAATTTGCAAAATGTTGGGGTCTTCCATGCACAAAAGCACACTAATCTAAGAACATACCGTGGCCCTCAAACTTCTGCGGTTTAGTATATCCTCCAAGTTTGCAATACATAGTAAGAGGTGGCTTTTATCCTCCCTGCAGGCAAACGCTTTCCCTCTAATTAGGAAGAGGGCATCAGAAAACCACTGACAATGAGAAGCTTCTGCAGTGCCGTCCAGCCCTGCATCTTCTGGTTCTTCAAATGCATGGCTCTTACCCGTGAACAAGTACACAATATTTCAAGCATGGCCTAATTGACAAGAGCACCTGACTGCTGCTGTTAACTAAAATGCCTTTCAGAGAAAGTACCTAAACACACAGAAAGAGGCAGTATAAATTAACTCTTATCTACCCTCCTTCAGGATTGTTTTATTTAAATGAGGTGCAAGAAAGACTCTAGTATCATCTTTTTGAAGTGCAAAAACTGTAGAGTTCTTGTGGCTAGCAATGTGGACTAACAAAGAGAAAGCAGGAAAGCTGATCATTGTTACCATTCCTTTCTCATGTAAATCAGCTGTCACAGACTCTGAGGAGCTAGAAAAGAGCTGTAGCCTGGTCTAAAACTACCATAAGACTACTGGAATATCTGGAGATTATTTTTTTCTTTGGCTGAGGAGAACTTGATTCAATGCTGTTGGAGAGAGATGGTTCTAGAGACACAAGGTTTTAGTTTCTCTGAAAACTTCTCTTTCCTGCAAAAGACATTGAGAGGATATTGCCAAATTATTATTAAAGCAGGGAAAAAAGAAATGTTTTAAAATTTGTTAAGGCAGGACTTTTTGCTCCCATTTTTACAGAACTACAATTTCTTTTGTTTTCCATTTCCTGAATTGTCTTTAGAATACTCAAAAGTGACAGCTATCTCTACATCAGTGTTTCAGTTTGCTCTGCATCAAAGGAGATGGATATAAATCCATTGCAGGAAAATACAGTTTTATTTCTGAAGCACGTAGACTCCATTACATCAGTCCAATAAAATATAATTTTAGGTTTTTTCTATTTGTATATTCATACCTCAAAGACAGTTTAAATTATTTCTACATTGTAAAAGGTAGGGAAGGAAAAAAGTGCTTCATTTGCAGCTAGCGTATACATAAGCCTCTCTGTTCATCTTCATGAGAAAACAACCAAGCTTACTTTGCAAAAGGAAAGATCTTTTAATCTACTGCCAAAAAGTACATAACCTGAAGTATCAGTGCCATTACTCTTATTTTAGCAGTCTCTCTTTTAGATCTAAATAACACTTCCTAGTTTGCCCTAAATACTGTAATCTCCGAAGGACAAACTCATAGCAACAAACTCATTCAGACTCTTTCTGCAGGTATCTGAAAAGACCGTACACCTATGTCTTGTATGTAAGAACAGCACACATAGTTGTTGGGATCCTGTGCTTTTGTGACCTTTATATCTTGTTTACAATATCTCTAGGCATTCAGGCCCTGAAACATGTCAGTAATATATTACTGTAGCTGTACAGCAGGATGAATTTTCTTCTTTCACTGCCACAGCCTAGGTGCATGTTGCTTAGACTAGCTGGTAGTCACACTAGACATAAATAATTTTGACAGTCAGGAGAACACACCAAATATACAAGTTCCACAGATCAGCAATCAATCATTTCTGACGGACTAACCCCAGAAACAGTTTTAAAAATCATTTTTTCCTTTTGATCATCTAGACAAGTTCTGTGACGGACACTTTTCAGTCTTCCCTTTATGTACAGGAACTAACAGTTTCCAACATAAATAATATATTTACTTACCTACCTAAAATTCTAACTAAATTAAGCACACTGGGATTGAAAGAGAAAAATCTACTATTCAACAGGTGTAATTTGCAGAGGGCATACAAGGGATTTGACAACTGAGAAGAAGAAATTCTAGGAATTCTACTTCTTTCAAAAACATATTCTGAAATGGTATTATATGGATTTCCAGGCATTCCTGACTATAATCACAAAATCATGAACTTTTGTTTTCTTTCCACCTCCACAAGCTCCAGAAATAGGAATAATCACTTTAATTGACCATGTTTCCTCTTCCTCTCTAACTTCAGTGGAGACATTGATACTTTGGATTATTTAATCTAAGACACATTCCTAACTATCTACGTTCTCTTTCTATCCCTTAAGTTTATTTTACATCCCTCATCCACATAGCATTGTCTGTAAATTCTCTTAACCTCATGTCAACCTTATTTCTACCCAAATCCTTGGCCAAACCATTATTTCTTCTATCATTGAATGTCCTGCTTCTTTTGCATATGACCTCTTCCTTCAGTTTTTGAAGGCTAGTGCCATACATTCTCATGTGAATTAAGAGATGCAACCTTTACAACACTTTCTCTCCAAATTTCAAAACTCTTCTGTTCAAATAAGCATTCACATAATTTCCTGAAGTGCTTCAGGTATGCATATCAATCAATCCAAGAAACTCTCTGTCTGTCTGTTCCTCCACAATATCCATTGACTTATCACACTTACATTTCTGCTTTTTGCACTGCATAAACACAACCACTTCTCATTGGAGACTTTCTCTTTGGTAAGTTATAACATGCTCCATCACCTTTCTGCATCTGTGCTTGATTTGTTGCCTGTCTCATCCCATGTTGCAGGTGAAGCGTGCTGCCTGCCTTACCTGCAGCTTTTATAAGTAAATACATTTAAAACAAGCCATAAATCAAATTAAAAAGAACCTATATATATATAAAATAGAATTCTACTTTTCCCCTCTTGAACGTTCTTCAAATATTCTGTACTCAGTTTGCATTAAATGTAACCACATGAAAATTACAGTGCCATGCATACACAAATGTGCATTCATCCAGAATAAGATGTTAAGAAGATGCAGTTTTGGTAAATAACTTTCTAGAAAGCTTTTTAAGATTTCATTTTTACAGACCATTCACAGGTTACCTTGAAATGACAGAAAATACTGTTTAATGACTAAATACTGACTGTATTTTTCAATGTAAGAAATGTAAACTCTATCAGGCCTAGAAATTGTAGTTATAGAAAATGCTTCTATTAGGCCTATAAAGCAAATCATATAATGATATAGAAACTGATGTTATATGGACTGCAAAAGGTAAAAATTATATTTTGGGTTTCAATTTTATTATTATTAGCATATTGTGCATATCATAATATCATAACTTTATACAAATATTATTTAGATGCATGCCTTAAGTTTCACACCTTTCCGTCACAAAGACTGTGACACTTATTTAGGTTTGTCTTCCTTGTAAGGGAATTCACACCATGTGAATTCACTGGAATGAGCAATTGCAATTCTCTCTTTACTTAATTCACCTACCGCTTTCATCTTGTAGCCAAAGTATACTATAGAAGGAACCAAAAGATACAGAAAGAGAGGGAAGCATTCAAGTGTGTTAATTGTCAAGAGAATTTTACTGGATCAGGAAGAAAAATTCTAACACATTATCACGTACATGTACAAAACTGTTGAAATTCTATATCTTATTACATTAATGCTATGATTCTTCCCTCAATTCCTGCTGATAGGCAACAGAGTTTTCTCTCTAGCTAACCCTAATCAGAGAAATCACACAATGTCTAACCATCCAAAAGCAATGCTTCAGCTGTTGACTGATTTATCAGTCATAAGCTGGCACAGCATATAACTATACCTCAGCTAGTGATTGCTTATTAAAAAATCACATTCTAGTGACTAGTATTTTAATATATGCCATATAATTGCTAGAAAACATATCTTGTATTAAAATCCACATAATATTTTTATTTTCTGTATAAGTTTAGAAAGCATATAATACACAACGAGGCAGTATTGGCCATGTGCACAGAAAGTGACAGAAGTATCTGACATTGCAAGAGTATCCAATTGGAATACTACTTCCATTTCAAAGATGAGATCTTAAACAGTACTTTCATTTGGTACTCATTTTGATTGATAGTATTTCTTCCTTCAGCTGGGAGGATACATTATAAAAAATACTGTAATTTTTTTTTCTCTTGTGGTGATGGTACTGGACTGAAATTCAAAATTTCAGTCTGTTTTCCAGTGCCAAGGTACAACCACTTTTAATCTTTATATGCTTTCACATCCCTTGTCTGAAAAAAGGGTATTATAACAACAACTCACAAAGTTATAATTTGCAATTGATCTTCAATGACTACAAGATTTTTGGATGTTATTTGGACCAGACTATAATAAATGTCTTTCAAAAAGAAAAAAGAAAAAGAGAAAGAAAAAGAAAAAAGAGAAAGAAAAAGAAAAAAGAGAAAGAAAAAGAAAAAAGAGAAAGAAAAAGAAAAAAGAGAAAGAAAAAGAAAAAAGAGAAAGAGAAAGAAAAAAGAGAAAGAGAAAGAAAAAAGAGAAAGAGAAAGAAAAAAGAGAAAGAGAAAGAAAAAAGAGAAAGAGAAAGAAAAAAGAGAAAGAGAAAGAAAAAAGAGAAAGAGAAAGAAAAAAGAGAAAGAGAAAGAAAAAAGAGAAAGAGAAAGAAAAAAGAGAAAGAGAAAGAAAAAAGAGAAAGAGAAAGAAAAAAGAGAAAGAGAAAGAAAAAGAGAAAGAGAAAGAAAAAAGAAAGAGAAAGAGAAAGAGAATCATCCTTACTGTGGAAAAAATGAGAACTATTGGCTTAAGTAAAAGCAGGAGTGACGTCTTGATTTTCTTTCCAGCTATTGACAGGGAGTAATATTTTTGCATCTAGAAACTTTCAGCGTGACTGGAAGTCAGACAAAAATAAGTAAGCAAATATGGACTATCACATAGAAAACTCCTTAGGAAATTGAGTGAAAATGTGATCTGCACTGATTGCAGACATCTACAAGCATTATCTTCAAAAAAACAGGTATTAAACTAGCATTCATTTATCACAGAACCAAAACCACTCATCTTGCTGAATCCCAATGAAAATATCAGGAAAATAAACAGCATTCCTGTGCTGTTATTGCTTTTTTGGATGCAGGCTGGTATGAATTTTCCCAAGCCAAAACCAGAAAATAAAATGAAAAACAAGAATGTTAGCACAGACCTTGGCTTTCTGTTAAACATTACAGGATGCTGAAGTGAATATTGCCTTGAGCTAGCTAAGTATTAAAGTATTCTACAGAGATCTAATGCACTAATACAATAAAAATATATTGACAATTTCCTTGAACTAGTTAAGTATTTAAGTATTCTACAGAGATCTAATGCATTACAGACTAAAAATCTATTTCTATGTGGTAATTATAGCAAATTTTTGTGAGATTTCTCAAATCAATATTTATAGTAATGCATTTGAAAAGATCAAAAAAAAGAAGCAACCAAAGAGAACTTTGTCCTGTGCATGACCCGGTTTGCTATTTTACAGTCACTATAAAAATTCATACATACATCTCTATCACCAAAGCAAGCTATTTTGCTGGTAGGCATAGAAACTGTGGGCTAGAAAAGAGTACCTCCTGGTTTCATATAATTATCCTCTTGCCACAAGATGGCACCAAAAGATTAAAAATATCTGCATTCCTAAGGTTCCCGTCTGAAAAAAATGAACAAACTTTGCAGGGAATTGCACAAGAAATGTCATCAACATTTGACTTTCTATTTGGTTAGCAAGTTATGAACATCGTACTGCTTACTTTGACAAACTGCTGAAATGCAGAGACTTACCATAGAGTTAGTGAATATGGAGGGGAAAAAAAAAACAACTTTTACTAAAGCTTAAGTTTCCCACGAATGGCAAAGAACAAGCAGTGAACGTTTAGAATGATATATTTCCTTTTTAGGACACGTAAGAACATATGCAAATGTATGAATAAAAACTAAACAGACACAAGAAAAAAAAATGACTCTAAACCCATCATCAAGTTATAGTCTCCCCTAAAGGAAAATTTATTAAAGTTCAACAACTTACACATTAAGAATTATTCTTTTACTCCACTCAATTTTCCCTCCCAATTGCAATTTTAAAAAAAAGTTTATCTCAAATTCAGTGAACTTTTTAAAAAGTTGTGTGGTATATAATGTGAGATATACTGAAGAAACTATATTTCTAGCTTATGGGATATCTCATTGTCAGAATAATGCTTTTCTATTCCCACAGCAAAACCTCATCCTTCACAAAGAATAGTATTATATGATAGGTACAGGTCAGAGTGCACTAACTGCATAAAATCAAAACAAAACCCCAAAGCCTTGGGGGGACAAAAAATTTCAAATCACAATTATTTCACTGGTAATTATTTCATGTAGTACATTTCATTTATCTATTAAAAAAATCCAACAAAATAACCATGAAAAAATGTGTTCACAGCCTTCAGCCAAAAGAAACCAAACATCTCCGAACATAAAACTACTAATTCACCAGCAAATTTCTTTAAGTCACTGTAAGTGTTTCCTTTAAAGAGAAAAGACATAAAAGAGTTATTTTTGTGTCAGTATTATCCTGGTCCTCATTGCCAGTATTTCTGATTGTACAGAAATGTAGTAAGCTACCTTCAAAATATTTTTTCTGTACATCACTTCATTTTAGCTCATGTATTTTAAAGCTTAATGGATTACCCTTGAGAAGTCAGTGCTTGATTACACATGAGAATAATTGAGATGAAGTCTGTTTACTTAAATAAAATTGAATTTAATTCTTTAAAATATTCTTTTTTTTTTTTTCAGAAATCATGCCATTATGACACCACAATTTTTTCATGTTATTGTCCTGATAACAAATAGTCCAGTTTTAATCCACTATCATGATAACAAAATAGACTCCAATCAGCATACCCAGAGTAACAATGACTGTCACATCAGTCACATCACTAAAATGACGCCATAGTCATGTACACCTGGAGGACAAGACTGTCTGGGTGCTTTTCCAGAGATTGAACTGGAATCATTTAACTGGCAGTTGTGGGACTGATCCACCTAGGCTGCTTTTATCCCATCAGACCTGACTTTCACAGGCTGTCCAAGTGGCAAAACACCTGCAACCCTACGTGCATAAGCACTTAGTGGTTGGATCTTGATGGCTGCAGTCATGGAGGAAGGAAAAGGTGGGTATTTCGTCTCCTGAATGTACATAACCAAAATTTAGCAAGAAGTCACTGCTGTGTTAACACAGTTTTTTTCGTCCTGTAATTTAGAAGGCTGAACTACCTTCTAGTAGTAGCTTTTCAGCTTTACCATTTGTGTTTAACTCCAGCTAAGTGGGTGGTTTGAAATGAAAGCTGAAAACACTCATTTGTAGATGGCTATTTGTAAGTTTTGTTCTAAAACACTAGCATAACAAGTACAATTTAAACCCCTGAATGTAAGGAATTGTAATTATAGTGTTACTTTTTAAAGAACTTTGCATTTCAGAACTCAAATAATTGATTTCTTCTTTGTCACAAACTTTTAGGTATCGAATTTAGAATAGCTCAAGCCCAGTGACCTTTCTTATTCACATTATAGATTCCTAAATTCTCTTGAAGATTTATGCTCGCCAAAACTTTAATGGGATTATTATTATAATACACTATGTCTTAGTTCATCTTTCTTTTCCAATTCTCATTATTCTGACATCAAATAAAAAGCTAGAGGAAACGAAGGCACAATTAGGATATATTCAGAAACAGCACGTGTGTTTCAGAGTGGGTTCAGATGCCTTACTAGTCAAGGATAAAAAGAAGAAGAAATGTATGATTTTGTCTTAATTTTCCGTTCTGTACATATATTCCACACACATACTTAAATTGTAGAACAGAGATCAGTTTCTTCTGATCATTAGAATGATTAAAGACTGTTTAAATAATATAAATAAATAAAAAAGTAATACATTTCCACCTTAAGAAAGATCTTCTCAAATTAATTGGTCGAATCAGGGTACTACTTCATTTGAAATCACTTAAGAGAATTTTGAAGGAATTGTATAAGCAAGGAAAAAAGTGTATATTTTATAAGAGAATAATGTTACAGATGAAAATCCGTCTATCCGTATCTGTACATCTGCCATTCAGATGTAACTACCAGAAAAAAGCAGATCTAATAACATATAACACATATGCTTTTAAGTTCTTAATCACAAACTGTCAATAGAATGCCCCCAAGTATTAAGTCATGGAGAGAACCAAATGTACCTAATATGCCCGGAGCTCGGTTCATCCACTTTAATCAAGATGTCAGCCTCAGTGATATCTTGACCATGACTACCATGCTCTTACTCAAGGGAAAGAGCATATCTCAGCACGTTAACGGCAGAAAAATCTTTGTCCAACAGAGGGAGAAAAATCACACTTCCCTAAGATTGTACTCACGATAGTGTTCTATGTCCTACTCTTTTATGGACACTACAGATTTCTGCCAAAAGCATGTGGAAACGATCCTACAGGAGAACAGAAGTAGGAGACAAAAATACTATTTAAAACCTGGCCTTGGAAAGTGGGAAGCAGTAGCATATTTAGGGAATTTGGAAGTGTTATGCTTAAGCAGTTCTTAAACTATCCTTCATGTTGTAATGAAATGTCTTGCTTCCCTAACCATAGAAATGAGCAAATTTTTTCATACAGCTGCAAAATGAATGGGTATACCCCAACAATTCATTCATAAATTGAGGTCTACGCTATTACTTATCATTTAATACAGGACTATTTTGATTAAAGACTGCTGATTAAATGGCTGAATGCTGTTGATCTCTGCTGAAACACCCCTTATTCTATGGCAGTGATTTTATAGATTCTGATGGTTTTGTTTTAACCTATGTATTTAACTATAATTCACTACTAGATGACCCATGAGTCATTTAGCATGATTAATTAGTTTTGTTTTGATATTTTAGCAGAAAGTCATGAGGGCAGGCTAGTAGCTCTACATAGCATACTTTGCAGGATTCAAGATTATAATGAAAGAAAGAATAATATAACATACAACAGTACTGACATGTAAAAATCCTCTCCCTACTAAATAAGAAAAAAAAAATTAGAAGACATCTATACTAATACAAAAAGATGATCTATAGCATGATGCGAAATTTTTGTGAAAGGTTATTTGCATAATTTTTTTCTTACAGGTGGAAAGAAAGTAAGAGCTGAAATATTGTCATTCTCCTGCTTCAGCTCATCATGTTTTGGGATTTTTTGTTTTAAAAACATTCTGCTTTTTTTTTCCTCTCTATTTTTCTTGGGTTTTGTTTTGCAATTATTTCTAACAACTGACAGTCTGCTACTGAAAATCCAGGTCATCTTCTGAGTAGCCTCAACATTAAAAAAAAAAACAAAAAACCAAAAAAACACCCCATATTATTTTAAGAATTAAATCTTATTCATCTAATTAGCACATGTACACTTCTAGTGAATGTATTACTTAGAATCTTCATGATGTAGAGAAATCAATGACATTTAAGTCTGCTTTTAACTAATTTTCTGGTGACACACAAGTAAAATGGATCTATAGGTCTTCATGGAATCTTCTTATGTACCATAAACCAGAGAGGGACCTAAATAGAAACTTTTAGATTCACACCTTGCCTGATACCTTTAGGCTCAGATATTTCTCTAACAAAGAATGAAACATGAAAACATGATTATAAGGGGATGTATTTAAAAAAAAAAAATAGAGAAAACAACCTGAGGATTGAAAGAAGCCATTTTTTAATTTCAAATTAAGTATAGTAATACTATTGACAGTTTTCAGTCAAGACTACAAGAAGGTTAGGTACACGTTTCTCCCCTTTTTCTCTCTGCCAAAGGCGTAGAAAGATATATGGAGAAAAGATGACACTCCTTCCTTCAAAAAATAGGAACTTATAGATAAAACACACTACAATCCCAATTCATAATTGAAACCCATGTGTTTGTCAAGGCCAAATCTGACAGCATTTTAAGGTCTAGCGAGGGACAGTATTGTTAAAAGAACATTATAAGATAGATAACCATATCAAGAAAAAAATTTTATGTTATTCCTGTTAAACCACATGGACAGTCAGGAAAATCTCAATGTCGTGAGAGAGGAAGGGTCTCTTTTCCCGTCTTTCATCACCTACTTTTAAAAGGGTATCCAGATCCCTTTTTAGGAGACTTTATCTGTGGTAGCAGTACCAGTACAAAGACCTTTGCAGGGTTACAGGAGCCTTGGCCCTGGAGACTCCGTCACCCCAGGACAGGGGACAGAGGCAAGGATGCCAGCACTGTACGCACAGTGACATTACTGATGCTGACTGAGTCTTGCATCTTGGACATTACATACATTTATGGTGCCAGTCCCACTCACCATCGAAAAGGCATCAGGAAAATGGCAGGTCACTATTTGTAAGGGAAAGGAATTTATACATTTAGGGGATAATTTTTCTTAGAAATCTTAGAAGCAGGATAAACATGACCATCCTCCCTCTGTCCTGAATATTGCCTCTAAATAATTACAAATACTTTGGGTTCTTATCTCTTTTCTCACCCTCATTTAAAAACTCAAAGATTTTGTCCATGTATTTTGTCTTATGTGTAAGATATGAAACATATTCAAGAAAATCTACACCCAAAACTCTCTTGATCCTAGTGGAAGTAAAAATCAGCTATACACCTGTGATACTTAGAGGAACCAATGAGAGAATGCACAGCATCTAAGTATCCTAGACACAGGCATATCACTGTTTTATTTATGCTTACCATTAGGATAGCATAGCAATTAACAAGATAATAATTTTATTCATTAAACAGGTGTAAATATGTGAACTACTGAAGTATGGTAGACAAAAGCACACAATAACAGTTCAGTTATACATATTTCTATTTTATGTTAATTTGGGGAAAAAAATTAACAGTCCTGTTGGACATTGTATTTTGAGCCTTGCTCATAGTGCTGTAAATTACATTGGTATGTATTCTTTATGTCAAAATCTGGATATTATAGCATTGCAGAGTTCATGAGGATTGCATTCATTTTTAAGGATCATGATCTGATTGGGCCAAGTGATGGTATGTTGTGTTCTTTATGCTGTAATGCAAAGTACTGAACAGGATAATACAATAAATCCAATCTGTAATGTAGAAGGTGATGGAATATTAACAGTAAAATCATAAACCTACATATACATACATATATATATCTCACATAATATACAGTTCTTCATGAGAAAATATTTTGGAGAGGTTTGGGGGTTTTTGTTTTGTTTAAACACAGAACAACATGGTTCTAGCTTTTGAGCAACAGAATTCTGGAAACATATATTTTCATTTCATATTTTGAATCATTACCTTTACATAAACACACATGCTCTCTTCTTTACACAATTTCCTACTGTTTGAAATATGATTCAAAGTTCACATTGAGTTACAATTAAGAGACGCCATAATAAAGTTACAAATAAAAAACGCCAAACAACTGTGTGAAGAATGATGTGCATGTGGGAACAATATTAAAAAGGACACCTGTCATGTTGCTTTTCATTATATCCAGTTAACCTCCTAAGTCTTTGTATTCCCCTGATGCAGCCTGTTGGTACAGACATAGTACTACACACTTCCAACTAGCGGACTTTAATTTACATTGCAGATCAGGTGCCCTGTGACAGTACAAGCTGGGGAGTACCTCTGAGATACAGCTAGAGCTTTACGCCTCCTGCTGGACATGCTTCTTTATCAAAAAAGTGATAAGCATTATCTATTTCATGTAAGTTAGTAGAGGTAAGAAACAGTAGTGGGAGCTTACAGAAAAAGTGAAGTAATAAAACACTGATATAGATTAGAGAGAAATTGTACAGTATTCTGCTTGCTAAAATGAATCCCTGTACAAGACAAAGGTTCTCCCTGTTTTGCCTCTACTGTACACATACACACACTTGAAGTAACTGGTTTTGACATTTAATAATTGGGAAGACTGCATGTACAAAGAAATGTTTATAAAGCTTCAACTGGCAGATTTTTGGCAGATCCTCCACATACTGAAAATTCGACTGATAAGCCATTAAATGGAATGTATAGCTCAATAGCTCTTTGGTTGGGTGGTGTTCTGGCTTCCCACCAGATGAAAACAGAACAAAGAAAAAACAGTGCTCAGGTCTAGTTGATTTTTTTCTGTGTGTAGTAATACAGCCTGATAACTGTAACGCACTCAGCTCCACAAAGATGAAGATTATTTTCTATTGCTCTATTGTAGAGCTGCTAACCCACAGAAACAGGCAAGTTAGGGAAGTTGCCAAGGACTCAAAGCTAAAAAGCTGTAAATCCAGGGAGGGAAAAACAAGCAACATTCAACATAGAAGTTCCTCTTGGCCTGAAGAGAGTTTGGGGAACATTTGGTTCAAGACAGAATACCATTGTTTCACCATTGTTTCTTGCTTTCAAGTTTTTCCAGAAGTTGGACAGTAGAGGAAGTATGTTTTCTTCAAAAAGCAAATGTTAGCATTAGTAGATTTTAGGGTGCAGGACGTACCGTGTGTGCATTGTATAGTCAACCAAGGTTTCAGTGAAGTGTACCTTGAGTTCACATGACCTTTCATTGATAGTTGCATATAATTCAGAGCAATTGAAAATGTGCTATGGTATAGCATCCTTACGTGCAGTGAAGTCACCCTTCATAATGTTTTACTTTGGCATACTTAAACTGCTCATAAGAAGTTTTATTTCTGAATTTCAATTTTCATCCTTTATAATAAATGATACATCAGTTAGTGAGTTATTAAAAAAACCTAGCAAATACAACGGTAATACAGAATATACATTTATGTGGTTCACTTCAGGCACTCACAAAATGTTTCTTAAACCCTTATATTCTTAAACCGAAATAATCAGTGTTTTCCTTCCATTTCTGTCTGTCACATAATATCAAAGAATAACTGTACAGCAGATTTTTTCAAATCTATGAACAGGGACATATTGTGAAGTCCAATTAAGATGCCCTGGTGTTTACAAACTTGGTTTCAAGTGATAATAATGAATAAATTAAAAATAATATTTTGATAAGTCAGAAACTTCATCTCATTGCTACTATTCAACTGTATTTCAATCTTAATTTGACCCCCTGCACTAGTGCTGCAACCTAGTGGTGTGATAAGGTGTAAAATTACACTACTTCGACCTGCAACCTGGCTGTAAATATGGTTAACAGACATAGAAACTAAGTCACCTGCACAGAATTATCCAGATGAGACAGGCTCTATCTCATTCACTTGTTTCCTTGGGAAATCACGTTAAGATCAGGAAATTACTTTCTCAGAATCATAGATAGATATTATTTTCACATTAACCTTTTCTGCTTTTTGCATTTAATTATTTAACAAGGAAAAAATAACTTACATTACTTAGCTGAAATTTGTATACTGGTGTGTATGTATAGATGTGTGCTTTATGAATCTCTTTCTACATTTAATTAATGATGAGCCAATTTGCTTTGACATATAACATTATTTTTATGCATTTTTCAGCTACAGCTAGGCACAGAAAAGAACAGTAACCACAGTGTCTACTGTGAGCACATTCCAGTATTTCATCAGTTTCTTCACGGATCCTTTGTCTATTGAGAACACGCCAGTACAAAGTTTTAGTAGATCTACACTCATTTACTCTAATGCAAAGCCAACAAGATCATTTAAGAATATGTAAGGTCCTAGGCACAGTCCCTTTAAGAGAGATTTTGCTATTTTCTTTTCCATGAACTGTTACAAAGCATTACAAATATAAACTGTTGGCAAAGCAAGCAACCAAGACATATTTCCAATGCTACCCAAAGTAAATCATCATCATCAGTTTCAAGTTTAAATATCTGTAGTATAATCAACACTCCTCAGACATTAAAGTTCCTATTTAAGTGTACAAAATCATCTTGATACCATACAAAGAAAGCATGGACATAAAGCTAAGCTAAAATTAACAGAAACTGCTACAGAAATGACCTCTTCATTCATATTTTTATTTAACAAAGCATATAAAAATATGAGAAGACTCCCTCAGGCACAAACTAGGTTACCAGTTGATAATCCAAGAAGTATTCCTCTCTTGATGCAAGCCCACATTGGCTCCAAAAAGCTGGTTTTCAACTCTTGAGAAAGATAGCTTGTCTTTTCTACTTGTCTTTCCCAGTTCTCTAAGTTCATTCTTTCATCTCATCCTCTAAAATAGCACAGACTACTATTATATTCAAAAAGTAACCAATTAATATAAAAGTTTGAGTAACTGGAAAACCTTGAGAAATGCTGGTACCAGACTCATAATATTGCTAGTAAATTGCATATTTAAAAAGGATTTAGAGATTCAGAAGTACGTTCCAGTCTTCCACTCCCTGCTTTCCCCCTCCAGTAATATCGCCATGTAAATTTAAAGCCTACTAGCTTAAAAAAAAAAAACCCACATAATTTTTTACAAACCTGCTTCCTCACACTGTGCACACGCTCACACACTCATATATGCATATGCACATGCATACACAACAAGTTGTATAATTCAAAAAATACCTTAAAAGCAATGGGTGTGCAGTTGGGGTAATACAGAGGCTTTTACTGAAATGAAAGATGAAGATTATAGGCAACAGCTCCATTTGTGTGGAAGCAACAGAAATGATAGGTCAGTTTTAAAATGCTGGTTGCTATTTGTCACTGATTGCACGTGCAGATGCATTCTCTTAAGCTGAAGGACTGTTAGGTTTTTACAGCTGCAACTAGTATCATGGACAGTATTAGCCTATTGCAAATTTCTAATGCAGCTGACAATGCCATCAATAGTTAGTAGTTAGGAACATGGATTTAGACTTGCATTGTGCTGCATTAATTTAACACCACATCAAATATGGATTTTATTGCAGCAGTGACAATAAATGCTCACACAGTTGCAGACTAAATTTTTCGTTCCTCCACCTTTTCCCTTCTTCCCCCACCGCCCCCTTTACTGAAATGTCAAACCTGGCAATATTTTCCCCATTTGCGTGTATATAGCTCTGTACAGATATTTGAAATATTGCCTGTATTCACCCTGCTATCCCCCTCCACAGGGATTTTCTTCATAAGCATTTGCTCTGAGTGTGTATAATTATTCTGAAATTCAGTTCAGGGCAGGAAGAATAGCAGTGAAAGCTGTTACAGACTTGCACTGGTGTAGAGAAAGTGAGGGCACATATGTGTATGTTTCATGCTATGTTCATAACAGTTACACTATGAAATATTGTGCTTTTTTCAATTCGAGTAGCAATGTTCCCCCCACACACTGAATTTGCAAGAACTGAATACAGATGGAAACTGCTGCTCAAAAGATAGCCTGCTTACTAGGAAAAGAAAAATAAAAATTATAAAATGCTTAGTGTTTCAATCTTGAATAAATATCATATCGGTTTACTCTGAGGAGAAAATACACAGCAGTCATTTCCTAGCTCTCATTACTCTGGAAGCATATTTATAAAATGTCAAAAGTTGTATATAGTGGAACAATTCTATCCATTGCATTAAACACCATACTCTTCCTGCTATAGTAATAATAACAACGATAACACCAGCAACTACAAAGAGCTTAAGGAAATAGAAATAAGAAAGGCTCCTACCTTTTATTCAGCTTCTGAGAAAGTGAAGTAGTGTCCACCCCAACCAAACTGAAACCCAAGCTATTAGAGTCCTTTTTTTGTTTGTTTTCTCCTGTTATTTTCTAAGACTGATCCTACTTGGATCTAACTCGGGCTTTTTCTCCCAGCATCACTTAACTCTGGACAGCCGGGAACCAAAGCTAAGGGGGAGCTCTCCCTCTGACTGGCTTTCATTCAGAGCTCCTGATTAAAAAAAAAAAAAAAAGACACACCATCCCCACCGCACACAGGCAACATGCACAGACACACACTCACACACACACACTCCTTCTCTCCCCCCCTCCTTCTCCCTCCCTCCGAGGCCGGGAGCGAGAAGCGGTGCGGATGGAGCCGCAGCACTTACCCTGGGAAGGTTGGAGCGCAGGGAAGCGCAGGCTTTTCCAAGCGCACAGTGATTTGCAAGTGAATGCGGTGGGAGGGTACAGCAAACGGAGAGCTTTTTTTTGTTAAAGCCTGTCGCCCTCCCTTCGCTGACAGAATGGGTCTCTGTTTTTGAAGTCGAAGGTAATCAGCTTCATCTGCTTAGCTTGTCGTAATAATAAATACTGAAAACACCGCCACTTTTTGCGGTGTGTTTTTTCTCCATTAATATAACCGCTTTCCTATACCACCAGTGATCTTATAGCAATGTTTATAAAATTTATATTTTTTTTTTTTTTTTAAATAGCATGGTGCCAAGTTACATTGCAACCTCAGAGGGCTCAAATGAAACCACAGAGAATAGTTTTCTTCACTGAACTGCTTATGCTATTAGATTAGAAACATTTTTCCTCGTGCTTTGCCAGTTTTATGATTTATATAAAACAAGACAGGTTCATATAATATTAGGTATTTTCACATTTCCAGAGGTTACCTGAAAAAAATGCCAGCATCGCTACTAATCCCCCATTAATATTTTTTTCCCCAGTTGATACTTGCGATGCCTGTTTTTATTTTATTTCAGTCACTGTATTCAGACTTCACATTTTGCAATGTGTTCCTTTTCATCAAGTTAATCTGTGTTGGTTTCATGTTTCTAATACAGCAAATTGGACTTAGCACAATCCTCCTTGGATCATATCAAGTCCAATCCTTTCACTGTGATACTGTAGAGGGTTATGTGTACATTAGTTAGGAAAGATTTAACAAATAGTCACGAAAGATTAAACCAATGGATGTCAGTATTGCTCTATCTAAAAAGTGTCATAAAGGACTTTCTCTGGTTGTAAAAAAAGTCTTCCTAAAAAAAAAAAAAAAGCCAAATTGTCTTAAAACAGGAGCTGAAAAATGTTGTATTTGGGAGTGAGGAAGAAACTAAAAATGAAAACCATTTCATTATTAGAAGATCTAATACAGGAGTAGATAGATCACTGGCTGTTGTTAGGCTGCTCAGTGGTAACTATTTTGCTTGTTTTCAGCTGCTAACTACCAGTCAAAAAGACAATTTAAAAAAAAAAAAAAAGGGGCAAGATCCTTATCGTGCCTAGTATCACTTCCTAATGTAACCAACTGCTGTCATTTCCCCAGATCTGTAACCATCAGTAGGAACAGAAATGACCCACCACCTAAGCACAACCTTTCAGCAGATGAGCAAGTCAGCATTTAATATGCTATACTAGCACATGAGCACATCATCTGGAGACAGAAAGAAGAAAAGCAGCAAAACGTCAGGGGGTGGGGGCTACCTCTCTTTACTACTGTATAGGAAAAGATTTGGTTTTGAAAAATTTATCTACCATGATAGATTTTGAATCTTGCAAGGAAAGACAATGAAGTTCATTGGCTTTTGCTGTACTTGGGCACATAAATACACCATGCAATGCATGATGCATCTGTAAAAAATTCCATTACTTTCCTTCTCCCTTTCCCATTGTTGTATCAATATAGAAATTAGAAGTGTCATACGTCCATCTGCTCCTGGTTTCCAAAGATCTTCATTCTCAGTCCTTTCACAGGAAAGGAGGAGATTGCAGAATCTAACTCAAGCTTCCTAATCTCTGCCACCATTTGACATTTCACTATGTAAAGATACATTCACAGTTCCCGGTGATCCATGTGGAACTGACAGTATTGAGATATCTGCACTGTCTTCCAAGTTTACTCATTTATTTGTGCAAAACTGGAAGCATAAGATTCTCTTATTTTGGGCAAACCCTCTCACATTGATCTGAAGGTGAAGTTCATGGAACTTTCTTTTCTGGCTGTACCAACTGTGCTTCTGCCTCCTAAAATATCAGATCTAGGCTTGGACCCTATAGTAGAAAGCTAAGGATTGTCTTAGAATAGAAGTTGCATTTTCAGTTTGGTAATACAGACAAACTAAATTATAATGAAAGGAGACACAAATATGTGGAAATGTATTTACATGGCTGGGAAGCAGCTCTTTAAAGCCATACTGCTTTTTAGATGATCAACGAAATACTGAGTGTTGAAAATTAAGTTAAAAGCTTCATTTCTTTTTAGCATTTTGTCTTCTGTTATTTAATTTGCAACAATGAGATGGGAAATAAGTGACAATTTCTGCATATATACAAAAGTTTATTCTATGCATGCTCACACACACACACGCACACACACACAGAGCTACGCCAAATTCTCAAGTCGAAGAAAATAAATGATTTAGTGGAATTATTGAGGAACAGGAACTTCAGAGTCACTGAATGTGTGCTTACCCCCTTTTCTGCAGAGTATTTTGGTATATTTCTGCTAGGGTTTTATTCAGCTAGAGTGAACCAGTCTTATCCTACAGATACATTAATTTATTCAGGCATAGTTACTGCAAGTCGCATTTGCACCCTTAAACTGGACTAACTTTGGGAGTTAAGGTTTAACTCTAGAAAAGCCATACTTTGTCACTAACTCCTATTTCTGTTGGTATGGTAACTATTTAAAAGCCAGCACTTATTTATACTGATAGCATTTGGATATCTATGCCAAAACAGTTACTCAGCCATATACTTATTTATACACATGACAGTAACTTTAAAACAAGGTGGCATCATAACCTATTTTTAACACTGCCTAATACTTCCCATTAGGAGAATCCTTTTATAGTTGCTTATAAATTTACCAAACAAATTATTTAGGATTAAATTTTCTATGCTGATGGTCTGCCTCAGGCAGAAATAATTTAAAAACATTTCAGCCAAAACGATACCAAGATTTCAGAGAACGAGGAAAAAATATACAGCTGGAATCTTCTCACAGGAGTAAAACAACCTTCATGCTTTGAAGGCAGAATGTGAAACTCCACAGGGTACAGCTGGCCTTTGAGTCGGGGAAGCTTACCAATGGGAACAGATTAGGTCAAGGAGCATTAAAATAAAAGAAGAGTGGTAGGAGCAGGAGTGGAGGCTGGAGGACGTATTCTTCTTAGCCAGGAGAGAAAAAAAGACTTATTTCTGATAAAGAAGCAAGAAGGAAGAAACAGTGGCAGTATAGGGGTAAATACATAAATTCACAGAGACTGAACAAGGAAACCTGGGATGGGTGGGGAAAAAAAAAAAAGCAGCACACGAAATAAAAAGTCAGAAAGGGAGGTACAGACCTTACCGGGGACTGTGGGGTTGCTTTTTGCCATCTCTGTCTTCAAGGTAGGCAGCTTTATCCTCTGAAATGATAGGTCTAGTATGATACCTACTCAAACTACAGTGGAGATGCTTTCCTTGCTTTTCATTTCTGGTTACAAACTTGGCAGAGATCCCAGAAGTCAACAGTTGCATTTATAAGAAGACAATGAGGTGTAAGAAGGATGAGAAAGAAAAAATCTGGAATTAGACCCCATTTTCATAAGTATCACTATCAGCAAATGCCTGTCAAACCTACTGGAATTCTTTCCACTCAGTGTTGACCCACATGGATGAAGAGAGCACATTAGTTGGTTGCTTCATGAGCTCATGAAATAGTGATCAATGTGGTGTTTTTAAAGACTCCAAACCTAGCAATGAGCTATATGGAACCTGATGATCCCATTTTTCCTTGTTTTTATTCCATGTTTGATATATTTTTAACCTCTGTAAAATTGTATATAGAAACCTAACAATAAACCCCAAGTACTCCAAAATTAACAAATGACAGAATTGTTTATCTATGTATAATGCAAACTAAAAAAAAAATATTATAGTGCATATATGCAAAGAAGCCAATTTATTACACACATTTCCTAATTACTTTCCATCTCCCTTCATACACTCCCAAAAGTACCCTTATTGCACAAGATGGACTGGTCTATGGGTAAGTCACAGCACAGCAACATTTGTCTAGAAAAGATTGTCTTTTATGGTGTAGAAGCCAGAAGAATTGTGGTGAATGAAGCTGAATGGAAGGGAAAATAGAAGTTTTCACAATGAAAACATTCTCCTTTGAACTAGACCATACCTAATCCTCTGCCACCTATGCCTGTATGATGCTGAGCATGTCACTTGACCCAGATTTCTTTCATGAGTGTTTTCCTGTTATGTCCTATTATTTCTAAGTTTCTGACTGAAGAGCTGGGTCTGATATAAAGAGGTGCTGAACACTCACAGTTTCAGCACACACCATGCTATAATAAGAGAAAAAATTGTAAATACGAAGTCTGGTCCTCTGTGTCTTGTCACTAAGTCAGCCTGTACTTCTGACCACAGCCTCTCTCTATGTCTCAAATTCTGTTTTGTGGAAAAGGGTAAACGTCATGGCCCCACATCAGACATTTACTGAGAGGATAAGCTAATGTTTGGAAAACTTTCAGCTATTATAATGTTAAACACTACAGAAGTCCTTAAGAAAGTTATACAAAAGCAGGACTTGAAAAGTGTGCCTCAAACAAAGCCATAAACCACATTGAATAATGACACTGAAGCAGAATTAAGAAAATATGTGCCTTCAATACAATAATATAGCAAAATGTCATGATTCTCATGTACCACAACATGTTAGATGAAGGATAAGCGAATAATTTTAGCATTTCCTAAGTTCTGCAAGCTTGAATCTGAAATCTTAGTAGTCTTCTTTTACAATGACTGCATGCACATCAGTATTTTAAATTTTTATTATTTATTCATTAAGAGACTATGAATATACTAGGTATGAAGTCTGGTTGGAGGCCCTTAGCTAGCAGTATATCCCAGGGATCAATATTGGGTACACTCCCGTTTAACATTTTCATTAATGATCTGGATGATGGGGCAGAGTGTACCTTCAGCCAGTTTGCAGATGACACAGAACTGGGAGGAGTGACTGATGGGTCGTGCTGCCATCCGGAGGGACCTCAACAGGCTGGAGAGACGGGCTGACAGGAACCTCATGAAGTTCAACAAGGGGAAGTGAAAAGTCCTGCACCTGGGAAGGAACAACCCCAGGCACCAGTATATGCTGAGGGTTGACCAACTGGAAAGAGCCTGGTGGTTCTGCTGGACCGCATGAGACAGCAACGTGCCCTTGCCGCCAAGAAGGCTAAAGGTATCCTGAGCTGCATGAGGCAAAGTATTGTTAGCAGGTCAAGGGAGGAGATCGTTCCCCTCTTCTCAGCCCTGGTGAGGCCACACCTGGAGTGCTGTGTCCAGTCCTGGGCACCCCAGTACAAGAGAGACATGGGCATAGTGGAGAGAGTCCAGCAAAGGGCCGTAAGGATGATGAAGGGACTGGAGCACCTCACGTATGAGGAAAAGCTGAGAGAGCTGGAACTCTTTACCCTAGAAGCTGAGAGAAGGCTCAGGGGGGACCTCATCAATGTATATAAATACCTGAAGGAAGGGTGCAAAGAGGACAGAGCCAGGCTCTTTTTGGTGGTGCCCAGTGACAGGCCCAGAGGCAATGGGCACAAAGTGAACCCCAGGAGGTTCCCTCTGAACATCAGAAAACACTTTTATGCTGTGAGGGTGACTGAGCACTGGCACAGGTTGTGCAGACAGGTTGTGGAGTCTCCATCCTTGGAGATACTCAAAAGCTCAAAAGCTGTCTAGACATGGTCCTGAGCAACTGGCTCTAGATGGCCTTGCTTGAGCAGGCATGGCTTGGACAAGATGACCTCCAGAGGTCCCTGCCAACATCAACCATTCTGTGATTCTGTGAGACCACACAGACAAAAATACAACAGCAGATCCCACATTGAGGGGTTTTTTTTCCAAAAAGAAGACATGAAAGGATGGACAACACAACATAAAAAGGTGGCTAAGTAAACAAACAAACAAACAAAAAACTAACAGGAAAAGAATAGCAATAAATTGCAGAGAGAGTTGCTAGTAAAGGAGTGGAGGTTCCCATGTCAAACAGCCCAAGTGCTGTGGAGGAACACATAGACAGTACTATGATCAAAAGGCTGTTCATGAAGGAAAGAATAGCAAAATATTTCACAGTACATGCATTAAGAAAAAAAAGAAAAAAAAAGATTCAACAGAGCAGTACCCAGTCCAAAATATTACTCTTCTAAAAGTAACATCATCACCCCATTCCATTCAGTAATGTTCATACCAGCTGCAGCTCCTGCTCTGACAATAACACTGTTTCATTTAATTCTCCATGCAGTCTCGGCAATGCCTTGCAGTCCCCTGACTTCTGTTATAAATCTCCTTTGATCTACCGTGATGGAAAATAAAAACAAGCAAGTTGAGTTCTTTGAGTTTCTGGCATCTCATTTTAAACCAAACACATATTTTCTTCCAACTGTTGAAAGCCATAACTACAGAGCTGCCTCCAAAGAATCAACTACCCATTCTTTCATTCATTGCAGTTATTCCAGAGTGCACGCATCCTGGTATCTTCTAAAATTCTTTTGTTTTTATAAATCATCTGCCCTTCTACTCCTGTATCTGAGCGTTCAAATGTTTTGATGCTACAAGTGAATTTTAGTACAGTACACTAAAAAAGTGTATAGTTACCTAGAAAACATCCATAAACAGTATAAATGGAACATAATTTATACAAAAGACTACACACACAAAAGATGAAATTACTAAGAAGGATGTCAGTAAAGCATCCATACTGTATACAAACTTGTCTATGGTTTATCAAATGATTATAAAAAAAATTTAAAACAACCATAAAGACAAATCTTTATGGATTATTGGTAGCATTCTTCAAATTGCCTATCAAGTTTTTAGCAGTATGGACAGACAGGGTGCTTTTTGGAAATAATGCTGTATTAATACAACCAAGCAGCAGCTTTTTGACAGAACAGATATCCTCTGATTTGGACAAAAGGTATTATTTCTGTATAATACCATGAAAATAAATACAACAGAAAATATCCTTACTTAACTTCACTAAAATTATTCTGTGGATTTCCCCTTTTCAAGGCAGTTGGTTGTTTGTTATTTTTCTGTTAGTACTGGCTTAAACATTGTCAAAATTTACTTGCAGATCTAAGTCATTACACTGTGTAAACACAACACTGCTGTGCAAGTTGTCCTTAGTAGCAGTAATGCGAAAGTTACCAGATCTGTCTTTTCCTTGGTCTGTCCATATCTTAGTTTCTATTCAGTGACAACTGCACCAGAAACGTTATAAACAATTCCAACAACTTGTTATATGATTCCCATCTAACATTAATATGTTTCTCTGCATTCACAAGTAAATAATATTTTTATACATTGGGTTTATTCAGATGTTTGCTTTAGCTGCATGGTTCTAATTTTACTATCATATACCAATGCTGTTATACATATATCTGTCTCTGAAGGTTTGTCAGGAGGTTTAGTGCCATCCCATTACACTTAAATAAGAATGTGCATGTATATGCAATTGCAAATAAGTGAACAAATACAGAAGAAATCCTTCCTCCCTTGATAACATATCTGGAAGAACACAGATTAAATGTATCAATTTTGCATTTGGCAAATGTGATAGTGATACATTAAGAACAGCTAAACTGCTAAACAGCTTTAGATCAATTGCTCACACTTGAAAGAAGCTGTATTTCTGCAGAGAACAAAATCAAATTAAGCACACTTTTTCAGTCTAAATAATGCCAGGAATTACATTTGTAGACAAAAGCAGACAGTAAAGCATAACCCTGCTCAGAAAAAAAGACAGAAATACAAAGAAATGCTACATTTCAACATGTGTATAACATTGTAGCTATATCACATTTGGATTCAGACAGACTTAGGGACATTTTAAGCTCCTTATTCATTGAAGTGCTCATATGCAATTAGCAGGATGCACATCAACTCTCTTTTCTGCTTTAACAGATTATGAAAAGTGCTACTCTTGTGCTACCTTCTTATTTATCAAGAGGTATACCTTAAAGTTAGGATAGCAGAAGAGAAATGAAATAAAGAAAGGACCTGTTGTTTCTTATGGTGTCCCTGATAGAAGTCAAGCTTCCAATGTGCAAAGCAGTACACTTGAGAAAATGTTTTTTTCCAGTGAACCTCTCTCACAGAGAATGACATTAACGGGGCACAAGCCAGATGAAAAAAAAAAATAAAACAAAACAACAACAAAAACAATCCCCTCCATCCCCAATTCTTTCCTAAAAGATCTTAAATGATTTGCAATTACCAAATCCAGCTGCAACCAGCAGGTCTGGAAGTCCCATTAGTAGTCTTTTCTACTTCTAAGATTTCACCTGTAAATTCTCCTAATAGGAATCAGCCCTGTGGTTGTACTCCACCTCAATTTTGAAACACCTCCTTAGCAGAGCTTAGACTAGGGACTGGATGAGAATTCATGTTCTGACTGAGAATACAAAACTATGGAACAGCAGAGGTTGCAAAATATTTTTTCTTTTCTTATTAGCACTGATTCAGGTATCAGTTCTTGGTTTGCAAACCTAAGCATTTTCAGAGTCTCTTCTTTCGTATCTATAATTGCATAAAGATAAACTTAATGGTTAGAAAGAGGGAAGTTGTCTAACAACAGAAAAGTGATATGATATTTAATGCTTCATGCCCTACCAAAAATAACAGTAATGATAAGTTCCCTGTTGAAGGCTACAAAATCAGCCTGGGCTCTGGTTCCAAATAATTCAGGCAATATTTCTATCTATTCTAGATAATCTGGGCAATAATTCAGTCTACTTTTGACAATAGGCATAGGGGGGACTTCACTGCACAATTTCTTACACAGTACCATAACTCAAGGAGAAAACCATGAGTTTCAGATCATACACTTAAAATACATGCATTTAAATACTACAGAAGCAGTAAGACCAAATTTAGGATCTTTACCAAAAAGCAAATCAGATTAACAACATGCAAATCAAATGCTTCCAGATTCTGTTTATAGCTATTTCATGCAAGTTTTTTTAGAGGCATCACACACAAACCCACAACTTACTTATGCATACAAAATACTTTGTGTATACAAACCGACCAAGACATAGTCCAATATCCAGACGTATGGACTGAGAGATTGGTAGTAAATTCACCTACTTAACTTCAACTCCTGGTGAAGTCTAGGTAGCCAAAAGTAGAAATAGATAAAAACTTATCTTTAGCTAGACTATTCATATGAACAGCAAATATAATTTTCTCTTAATTTGGGGATGCAAAGGTTGAATCCTTTCAATTATTACCATCATTGTTGAAGGTTCAATTTTATATTTCAAGACTCACATATTCTATGTGAGCAATGGTATTAGCATGAATTCCAGAACTGCCAGATTGAAAGCCAAAAATTTTTGGCAAAAATCCAAGCAACAAGAATTTGCACTCACATCAAGTATAAATCAAACCGGGTTGTTGTAGAACTTCAGTAAAATTCTTCTTTAAGAAATATTTTTACTCAAGTACATGAAAATGACATTCACATCTCTTAGAGCACTATATGGCAGTAGTAACTGTGCACATGTCATCTTATTGTCAGTGTCACAATTCTCCTGGACCTCATGGGATCTGATCCACTGCATAAACAAAAACATTAAAGAGGAGGGGGAAGGACTGCTGTATATTTAACTTCATTTTTTTTTCTTCAGTGCAAAATCAGATTCTAACTGAGAAATGTGATGTTCAGAATGTGGAAGCAGTCAGGATGCTCAGTAAGAGCTATTGTCAATGAAATGCATAATTATTATTAGAAATTTATCTCTGTGCTTAAAGCATCCATCTGGAAGGCAGAAAGTATCAGTAACAATTGATTTCTTATGTTTTAATTATGTCAAAACCAAACAAGCTAATATAAGTATATTGTAAAATTGTGTTTCTCTTCTCCTACTGGAAGACAAATACAGGTTTTATACCTTTGACTCCACTAAACTCCAATATTCACTCATATTAAAAACTGTTTCTTGGTCTGATCTTGTAGCCATCCCTTATTAGAATTCTTAGAGCATATCTCCCATCTTCATCTCACCAAATGTTCCCCCTTTGCCCTATTCTGTCTTAATACAATGCCTTTCCCAGCCAGAACAGTATCTTCAGTGTTTACTCACTTCATTATCAGGAGCTTTCAAGTTGCTTATATTTTGACAGGAACCTCAGAAAGCTAGTACACCATTGTGTGAGACCCCAAATGTAGTCAGATAGTCTGCAAAGAAACAAGACAGCCAATGGGTGAAAAAGAAATAATGTAAAACTTGTCCATGGTAGAACTGGGAATAAAATTTAAATTTTCTGTTCCTTAGGCTGGTGCAATTTGGCAATACAACTTCCTCCTAATCTAAAAGGCTACAATTGCCTTTTTCCTTTCTGCTTGGACTGTCAGGTGATCTGACATTTTCACAGGTAACGATGAATTTCTCCTCAGAAGGATATCCTTAAGGCTATTACTGTCCCTGCTGGCTTTCAAGAAACTGAAGCACCAAGAGATATTAAATGCTCTGCCTTCTGCCACTTAGGTTAGACCATGACAGTATCAGGAAGAGTCTTATCAGCCCCATCAGACTGCCAGAACTGTCCTCTTCTCTATATACGCCTCTCTTCAGTTTCCTCTGCACTTGTATTAATAGGATAAATAAGGCTAGAGAAGTTATGCTTGCAATAAAGACTAGTTAATAATGTTTCTAAATCAAGATTTGAGGATAATATCTCAGAATAAATAGAAATAAATAAAAGCATTAATAAACTATAAATAAATATAATAGAAGCAGAAAACTTGGGAGGGTGGTGAACTCTTTACAGAGAAGAGTAATACACAGTGTTACTGATCTGTTTTAGACTAGAAGTAAAGGAAAACAAAAGGGGAGGAAAAGTTTGAAGTCCCACTCTAAAACATACCTTGCATAGATGGACATTAAAAGACACGTATCAAACAGCAGAAGGCAGTTAGTATTCTTGTAGTAAAGGAAACAAGGCATCAGAGTAAAAAAAATGAGCACCTTTTGTTAACATTGAAGTTTTCCCTAAGTTCCCAATCACAAAGCCAAATCTCTCATCTGTATGATTTACTCCGAATTAAGAGAAAAAAGCCCAACGACAGGCCCCCATAAAATAGAAGGATTACGCTTTAAAAAAAAAATTGCCAGATAATTCACCGAAACTATGCATCTGTGGTAAAACAATGTAGCTGCTGCTGCACACAGCATCTTTCCCCCCCCCCCCTCCCATAGTAGCATGTCTTAAACTTCCTCAGGTTAGCAAACATCTTTGCTAGAGGAATAGCAATATCTTTCTCTGATGAAAGAAGAAAAAGACAAAGTTGAACCACTCATTATAGTTTGCAAAATCACCATCAATATCTGTGAGCAGAACTGTTTGTTTTCTAACCTCTGTAGTCATCTGTTTTACATATTCATACAATGACTTTTTTTTTCCTGGAAAGTTTAGTTAAATCATCAGCTCCTCTATTCCAAATACAAATACAAGACCAGAGACAGATCAGTCAGGAGATTCATAGGGATTTGGGTATGAAATAGCACCCTAGATTAGAGTTGATGCTCTTAATATTTCAGTAGGATGCAAGAGAGACACAGAACTCCAAACTGCAGAAGAATGACTGTGCTCACCCAGCAGAAAAGACTTCAGAATGCAGGTAAGTGCTCAACTCTAACCCCAGAGGCAAATTACCTGAAGTCAACAAATGTTCCCGTCCATGTTTGGATGACACAGTTGCCCCTTCTCCAGCCTTGAAATCCAATCTTTCTATATTGAGAGAAGAATCCTACTGAAGTATCACCAAAAGAATGTCTCATTTTCAAGCCAGTCTGTCCTTTACTGATTCCAGCTAAAAGATCAGCATCTACATTGTGTGCAGAACTTTGATCATTAAGATTTCTGAAAAAGAAACATGTTAATTGTCAAAAGTCAACTTTTAGCCAAATAACAGCATATTAAATTGCAATTAAAAGTCATGTGATGGCTACAGGCAAGTCTCATTTTAGAAATCGATGTCATCAGAATAGGCAAAATATATAACTGGGGCCATGACTATGCAGGTGACTTATACTAAAATTTAGTCTGTAGTTAGTATGAGAAATCTTCATCATTTAATGTCCAGTTAGTGGTTTACATAAAATCACTTTATTGCCTTGGACATCTGCCCAATGAATAAGTACCCACATCATAAATATGCACACATAAATATTGCTATCAGTACTAATTAGAGTAGCAACCTTGTTGGCAGACTCAACAGAAAAGGAAAGGAGATTTGCTTAGGTGACAGCATAACATCTGATGCCAAAATAAAAATGGATGAACAAATGTTGGCACAGAAAACCTCCTATGATATCAGATGAGTTTAAAATTTATAAATAAATAAATAAATCTATTACATTTGGTTGTCCCTAAATAGAATGAAAGCTAATACACACAGTGTGTTGCTTCCTTGCTGGTTTGCATGGCTTAGTCAGAATAAGACAAGGGAAAATTCTTGCAAATAATATAATAAGACACAGTTAAATCTATGCTTTAAGATCACTGTATATTGCTTTTGTGTACATTTTCATGCTTCTTCCTATAAAATTGTACACTTTCAGGCATAAGCAAAAATGACAGTGTTATACTTGTGTTTTGTTAGATATTTTGATAACAAAAAATGTGAATTGTTTTCATTACTACTTGAAGTTTAGGAATTGTTACTTTGATATTATTCCAAAAGTAGATGTAAAACTTTTCTGGGCTTTATATACATATTTTTTACCACAATGATATTTCCAACTATTTCTTGTCCTTTGAAAAATATGCTGAAACATAAAAAGAAATATTCTGAATAAAATTAAATAGAAACCTTTCTGGAAACATATTCATCTTCAATGAGATATTTTTATGCAGGAGTCAGGAAATGACCTAAAAGTGATAGGAAGTGAACCTTCAAGCTCTGACCTTTCATCATTTCATCACAATATGTATGGCCTTTATGGCAAGAACAGTAACATAAACCTCTGAACAATGAATCACACTTCAGTCATTCAATGCTTTCTCTTTTCGTTCAAAAATGTCACAACACAGCATAAAATGCATTTTGTATACAGCTTTCTAAAAGACCATAAAATTTTAACCACAGGACAGTAGCATTTTAAAAAAACCAACCTTCCAAACAAAAAAAAACCCCAAACCCAAAACCAACTTAAACAAGGAAGACCCAAAACAGCCAATAGCCGTTTATAGCTTATCTGCAAACTGGACACCAGCCAAGAAGCTTGGGTACAGTCTCTGGTTAGGTCAGTTATTGTGCTACACTCTCAACCCCAAGAAAGCAAGTATTTGAGAGTTCCAAGTTCTGGCATTTTTTAATTACACTTCTGTGCAGTACAACATGAAGTTATAAAATATAATGAAGGCCTACGGGAGACTATTAGCACAGTTTTTTTAGGACCTAGCAAATAGTTTTTAATATTAATTTTGTCATAAATGCCATATGCAGAATTAGTAATTAAGAGATGCAGATGAAAGAACAGAACCCTGAAAAACAGAATATCATTGTATAACGTTTTAACATACTATGGCCCTTGATTAGTTTTTGCTTTTAAGTAAAAAAAAAAAAAAAAAAAAAAAAAAAGGAAATTTCCTCAAATGTAGGTCTCAGGACAGTTAAGTTGAGTAGAAAATACAGTGCACTCAAGGAGACTACCATGGCAGCTTCCTAGGTTTCATTGTGAAGAAAAGAACACTCCTGAACTTTTCAAAAATTGGCATAACTTGAATGAGTCAAAAAATGTAAAATTTAACACTAAACTGTGAAAGCTATAAAATGATGCATGGGACAACATTCACTATTAATGCGTTTGCTACAGGAAAAAAATGTGAGTAGGAAGAAGCTGATAACAGAAAATTCCTTCTATAGATATTATACAATAGCTTGTAAACTGTAAAGGCTGTCTAGTCTAACAGCTACACATGGCAAGTTCTAGAGATAATCACCTCTATTCCATCTCTATCATCAACACCTTTTGTGAGTTTTGGCCAATCACTTACCTATGTTCATCACTACAATGGAGATATTAATTACAGAATGAATATATTTCACCTTCAATTTGCAAATTGCCCATGCAAAGCTTAGAGTTTCCTTGCATTTCTTCTGCATAATTAATCATTCAGCTTCTCAGCTGACAATTTTTTTTCCACTGAAACTCATGCGATGCTGGCTAATTTTGTCTGGAAACATATATTATACCCTGTTTTTTCCCCTAATTGTGTAAGTCTAGCTTTTAACCAATTAAACTTTTGTTACCAGCCATACATACCCACAAATTCCTAATTACCTTCCACAAAATACTGGCAGGAATATAATGGGAAATAACGCCTCAGTTGTCGTTAAAGAACATGAAATAACTTCAGTAAATACGAACAAATAAAATTTTTACTTATTTATTTTTTATTCATTGGCTTTCCCAAAAGCTGTAAGAAGCACCATGCTAATGTTCGTACCATGTTATTAGAAAGCAATTGGATGTTAACAATAATAGCAATAAACAATAATGATTTACAATGAATATATGCTTTCTACAAAGGGTATTAAAATACATAATATTTTTACAAGAGTGTTTTGAGATTTTTATTTTATTTGGATCTGGAAGAACAATTCTAAGGTTTGCAGTAAATTTGACAAATTTGAAAGGTCACCACCCCCACTGAAATGTCAAAAGATTTTCCCGAGAACCCAGGATTGTTTCCACAACAATCTTTTACTCCACAGTGAGAACCTATGCAGAAAAAGAGGGAAACAGTGTTTGCAGTGAGCAGCAGTTAACTTTTCACTGTGTCAAGAAACTTATAGGTAGGAAATACTGGCCAAAAGAAAAAATAAATCAAACCAAAATATGCTAGCCTACAGAGTTGAGGTTACTGAAAAGTTAGGATTAGACAAACCATATCACCAGAAAGGCAAAAAGAAATCCAAAATAAGACAACAGTTGCATTCACTACAGACTTGCTGCTTTACTCAAAATGGCATTCTTTCTGGGTCAGGCTAACAGAAAGTCGGGTTTTCAGGAGAAAAATTTGGTCTAACTTTCACATCAGACACGCAAGGTACAATTATGTTATTTCATAACAGCATGCTATATTTCAAAGGCATTTTGGATTTAAATCCCTATTTCTCACTTTAAGTCTTTGCAGATATAAAAGATAGAAATTAATCCTATTAAAATACCCAGAATATCAAAAGAAACACTCTTAGATTACAGTCAGATTATGAAGTTTCTGTCCTTTTAGAATCATTATTTTTTACTTTCAAGGTATAAATTAGAAATGTCCCTTCAGATTCTGAGAAAATAACAACCAAGAGATGCAAGAACATTGTGTTTTATTAAAAGATGACAGGTATTGCTACAGAGTTAGCCTTGTAGGCTAATCTCTGTCATATGACAAAGATACTACATTTATGTCATGTACCTACTGACTTTCCTTCTGATATGCTAAGAACATACACATAAGTGAATAGCCATATCAAGATCTACTTTGTTTCATTATTTGGTTTTCTGTGCATCTCTAATATGGTATATATTTAAAAATAAAACCCTTTAATTTACTTAGAAGATTTCAAAAAGGAACTTTGAACATACTGTGATGGAAAGCAAAATTACACAGCACTTCCTTTTAAAAGTAATTTATGTAGCATATTTTAATGATTTCAAAATGTATTGATCTCAGCCTTATTTGTAAACTTTGAAATTTGCATTTAGCTTTTTTTTCAAGCTAGAAATCAGCCTTTAACTTTCTTTGTCTTTGCATAGGGCTTCACAAAACCAGCTGCAAGCTAATCCTTAAAAAAAGGCTATTTCATTATCTACTTACCTTGAGTATGAGTAGCTCTGTTCCATGGTTTAGTTAATTTTTGAAGAACTGACATCCAATCTCTGCTTCAAAACTTCTGCTGGATTTATATTTACCTGTGGAAAAGAAGAGCAAAGAGGGATAAAGAGGGAAACTACATTACAATAGATGTATTTGTTAAAACATGGGAGGGTCAAACTTTGACATATTAACCAAATTTAGGGAATGTCTTAATCTAAATCATACACTGAATTAAAAAAAATTGAGCATTTCTAGTCCAAGCAATTGTGCAGAAATTCCACCTCTCTCCAGCAACGCATAAGCAAATCAATAAGTAACTAGGGAACATAGACTTATTACTTGTGTGTGAGTGAATGAACCATTCAGGACAATGGCATGGTGTTTCTAATTTTAGTTGCTGTTACTTTTTCATGTGAATCACAATCAAGAGAGCTTCTGCATGGCAAAACAAATTCCAGAATTATTTGGGTTAAAACTATTATAGTTGTGACCTTTTCTGTAAAAATAATTCTGTAATTACTACTCCCAGAGCCCCACGTTACTAGTCAGCCATACAGGATACCTGCAGGCACCTAAAACAGGTTAGGGCTAGGTTACATATGCCCAAAAGCCTCTTCCTCCATTTCAGAGTAAGGTGAAAAAAGTCTGTTAAAATGGTTAAGTATTTGTCACACCAGTGCATTCTACAGAAAACTGATACAGACACTATATCTCTTACTTTCTGGTTAAGAGGATGTATAGTATGGGTTTTTTTCTCCCAAGAATGGAAAAGGAAACAAGTGTATGTGAGAATGACCATGATTTTTTTTTTTAGCTTTCATTAGGTTTTGTTCTTATCCTTCTCTTACCAGTTAACTGAAAGAGCGGGGAATTAAAAAAATATTGGGTCAGGATGATTATGTATGCAGCAGTAACTAATTCTAGCTTACAAACTGAACCAAACCAGGATGCAGTAAGGAACTGAAGATAAGTACACACTATACTGCATCTTGAGGTGCACTCTCATCTTGAGATGAAAATACTCACAGCTTCTCAACAACGATAAAGACATACTTTTGACTAAAGTAAACCTTTTAGGTGAGTGACAAAGAGGAAGGTAAAATAGTTTCTGAATAAGCTATACTTTTTTTTAATCAAAGAGAACACAGCTAGCTACATACACAATTTGTCTTAAACTGTTCAGAGATTTGCCATCATTTTTCAAGGTATTTCTCTACTCTCTTCAAGTCATTTAGATACATATCATACACATCGTATTTTGTGCTATGTATCATTCTGGCAGTTTACAGAAAAAAATCACAGTAATGCACAAGCTCCTACAAAGGTTCTATTTCATGATACATTAAAAAAAAATATGTGCATAAAGTAAGATGGTTATATACATGCTCATACATACACATATAATCTATAAAATTTAATGTAGAAAAATATTACATTATTACCCATTAATAAAACATCCCTATTAATGTCAGCAGATTTGGGGATGGAGGAGTGGGAGCTGTATCATCTGCATGTCAGGTTAAAATAAACAAATAAAACCCTACAGGAATTAGAGATCCACAGGTTATGCAAAAAGTGATTAATACTGAATCATTCTTATTCCAGGAAAAAACTATTAGGCTATGCATCAAAAACGAAGGGAAGAGTGAGGCACCTAGCAGCCAATGACAGTGGGAATGTATACCTCTGATTGTGCCACGAGACATGCAGATTGAAACTTTTCTTGGTGTTATGACATTTGTGTCATCTCTCCTGAATGAGCATTTTCTTGTATCTAATGAAGGGTGAGTGCACACTATTAGTATAATTTAGCTTAAAAAGTCAACCAACAAGAAGAAACAAATGTAGTGGAAATTAGCCTCCTACAAACTCATAAGTCTTCCACCAACTCAGAGAACTGTTTCTTAAAAAAAAGTTGTTGGTTTTTTTTATTTACTTGATCCTTATAAATACAATTTCTTATTTTCTATTATGTCAGTGTAGCATCTAGAAGGTCTTCAGTTTATTGACTCTCTGAAACCAAGCTCTCCCACTAGTCATATATCATTCTTAGCCCATGAACATCTTATTTTATTTCAGCTCTGAGGTTAAATTCCAAACAGGATTAATGACCAAAAGAAAGAACTATATTCTCTCCCTTGACAGATGCACAACTTTACTTAAGGAGCATTAACAAGTCAAGAGATCTTGCATATTTATCTCAGTCTACCTTAGTAGACTGAGCCATTAGTTCTGCAAAGATTTAAGGCTATTACAAAAACTGAGATGAAGTGGGGAGGCGGCACCTATATCGTTTGTCAATTTGGTTTCATAATTTCAAAGAACACTTATTCCAGAAAGAAATATAGCACTTTGTCTGGGGGGAGAAAAAATAATTTACAAAACACAGTTGACATGAGGCATTATTAGGGTATCCATTCAGTAATGACTGGAAAAAATTCAATGATTTGGCTGCCCAGGAGACATCATCAAACTGATAACACTAGCATGCCACTTTATTTTTCAAGTTGAATTTTTGGTAAACATATAAGAGTAATATAATAGTTAAATAAAAGCTAAAGAGGTTAGGACACTGGTATACACCACTAGCCATTACTTGTCGCTAACCATTGCCTGGATTTGTACAGCATAGTGTTAGGTTACCATCCACAGTAGGCAGGGTATTGATACTAAAGTGGCATTAATGATCCTGTGCAATGAGAGAAAGATGATATTTGAACCTTGGTTACATTATTAAAAAAGATCAAAAGGAGATTTCACCTCTCCCACAGGCAAAACTTGGTTTAATTTAGTCAAAGGCAAAATTTTTTGAGTGGGACAGAGCTTATCAAAAGTCATCAAGTCCCTATCTGTGGAAACAGTAACTTTTTCACTAGGACAGCAAGAATTTTTTCATTCTGTTCTGTTGTGGGTTTTTTGGTTGGGTGTTTTTGTGTTTGTTTTTGAATTACATAATTACTCCATTTAAACTATTGATATATGCAATTTCAGTATGATATCTTCATTTAAATTTTTGTTACTTAGAGGCCTGCTCCCCAAAAGTTCAATACTGTACATCTTAATAACCATCTGATTATTTTTGGTTTGTGAGAATATTTACTAGTGACATGGAATAAGAATACTCACAGCTATCTGTTGCTTAATCAGTGACTATCTTCTGTACCCATGGTACGTAGTTGTTTATGGTCTCTTTGGACAGCTCATTGGTTTCTATATTTGAAGCTCCCTGGAAAGGCTGCTGTCAGTGTTTGTCTTCTTTTTCAATCAGTGCACTCTGGCGTATTTAAAGTCCCTTGAGACACATATTCTAGAATTTAGAGAAAAAAATACAAGACTGCAATAAAACTGATACCAGCAAGTTATTCATACATTTAATAATGCAGAACCTCTTGCCCTGTAACCAAAAGAGAAAATATTTATGCTGTTACTAGCACCTTCTCTTCCCTCATTCTTCCTTCTTCAAACTAGAAATATCTGGGCACTTCAAAGCTACTGTACATTGCTCAAAATAAGAAGAAAAGGAAAATGTGTCACAATGGGAAGTTGATACCCACCAAACCCAAGGTTATCAGATAGCTGTCAGAGGGTGAATAAGCCTACTGGAAAACTATATTTACCTCTATTGTCCTGCTTTGACTCTTGGCCTGCTATGCCTTCCATTATTCTCAGCCAGATATCTAGTTAGCTGTATGTCATCTCCACTTTTGTCCCAATCTGGCAAAACGAGACTCGAAGAGAAAAGAGTTGCCAACTCAGAATAGCTGTATAGCTCCCTAAAAGTGATTTCTCAACATTAAACATCCTGCTCTGCATTGCAGAAGGTAAAGCAATTTTCTGAATTACACTGACCATCCCCAAAAGATGCTGTGGTGGGTCTGACTGGAGCTAACATTAAGTAAGAAGGAAATAAACCAGAACAGTTTAATCTCTCCAAGGTTCACTCCACTCTGAATTCCTTCTCCATACCCTTACATTGTCAGCTATTGTCTGCCACCCCCAAAGTCCCACCACCACTACACACATGGATACCCCCAGGCCAGAATGCTTTTTATAACTTAGGCTTTTCTCTTTCTTTGTCCATTGACTAACCTCTACTTCTCTAGTTAAAGTGAATGCTACTCTTACAGTCTCTATGACTCCTTCCACAAATCTCCTATTCTCCTTTCTGGCTAAACACCTGACGTTTTCCAAGAGGAAACTGAAGTGGGAACTTCTCATTTCCTGCCCCGCTTCACCTTCGTCCTCCTACAGACACATGAGTTTCTCATCAGTTTTTAATCCTTTAAGCTTCCCAGTGATCCTCTCGGTATCATTTACTTCTGGTCTCAAACTTCCTCTATATTTTAGCACCTCATACTTTCTTTTGTGTATTCATTCACAACACATACATGCATAAATTTAACTCACTTAAGTCTCTTCAGTTATCTCTCCATCATCTTTTGGTTTATACACTCCCAGACTTTCTTGATTTAGTGAAACAGCTCTTCCTAGGAGCTTGTAAATTCTTCATTAACAAAAATTATAATAAATTTCAGTATTAGCTATTATTAAAAAAAAAAACCAAAAAAGCATTAACTTGCTTCTGACTTAAGTTACAGGGCCACACAGTGTAGTTAATTCCTTACCTAACTTATCTTGGAAAGGCATTGTAAAAACGTTTAATTGTCTTGTTAACCTTGCGCATTTGGAAAGGCACATTAAAGAATGCTGTTTAACAAGTACATTTTTATACAGTGCACCACATAAAAATTGTATATAATACATTGGAGAAAATTACTTTAAGAAACATTACAACAGTATCAGTGTTTGTCTCTTCTTTTCCAAAGCAACTCTTTGCAAGAATGACACCTTGCATTTTGTATCTGCATGATCTACACAGCTCAGCTGAAATGTCTGTTCAGTATTGTAAACCAAACAATCACCCAGTACATATGTTCATTTTCTAGAAATTGAAGATTTTCCTCTTACATATAGGGTTATCAAATAATTGCTTAAAATTTACACAGTAAGCTAATAAGAAAAATGCAAGGTCGCAGTAATAGTAAAACTGTTGCAGAAGTGCTGAGTCATCTACAAAGGCCAAGGAAGAGAAAATCCTATGCCAACAAAATGACTGTTCCATTCTACCAAGTTGTTTAACTATACTTCATTGAATTCCTGAAAATAAAGCCCAGATTTTTAAAGTTTTGTTGCATTTGTTTTATTTTGCTGAGTTAATTTTCAAAATCTTTGCCTCTGTAACTCCACTAAGAAAACCTTGTTCTCTTGTGAAAGATTCATTCTAATCTCAAGACAAAAGGAAGAAAAAAAAGCCAAAGCAACAAATATAAATGCAAATAAGTGTTCCACAGACAAGCTTGTTTTCGTTATATAAAAGTCAATGTAAAAAAAAAAAATCTAATCAAAAATTGAAAATCAGAAAGAGGAAAGTTATTAAAATGTGTAACAGCACATGAAAAAAATTAAACGAGGAATGTTTATTTTTCCTTCAAAAGGAAAGGAAAATAAGTGGAAATCTTCCTTGGATGAAAATTGCAAAAATTTGGGAGATAGATACTCTGAACATAGGAAGAAAATCATCTAACCACTTGCACAACACTGAGCAATTATTCAAGCCCTTTCAATCAGACATTCATTCTTCTAATGACTGATAGAGTTTTACTGCAAATTCAAACAACAAACTAAAATTTTTTTTAGAAATCACAGTCCCAAATATTATGCTGATGCAACACAACACTGATCTTAGTGACACACAGGCACAGATTAAAGGACTTGCAATGGCATCCCATGTCATGCACGGATCTGAGGCAGACCTCCCTGTATCTCTTCCTTAAATGAAAATATCCAGAGATACCCAAGGACTTTCAATCCTTTGTACTGTTTTATTGAAATATTACCTGGAATAGTGGAACTTGTTTAAGTAGAGAAGATTGAGCTCTGCTGAATGAGGCAAATAAAAGCTTCGGAAAACAGACCTCGAGACTCTAGCTCTCATTTCAGCACAATGCAATGTAGCTGCATGTCTACTGTAACCGCTGAACAAGCAAATGCTGTCCTTCACAGGAACGCCCAAGTTAAATAACACTAGGCAGGAGGAAAAAAACACAACCTAGGAGAACTAAAAACTGCTGAAACTGAAAACTAATTACTGGAAGGCAAAGCAAGGAACATTAACAAGTAGGAGAAATCCTGTGGGGTTTCGTTTGTTTTTTTTTTTAACTGTATATTGAATCTCCAAAATTAAGTACCTAATGTAGTTATCTCAAACCATTTTATCAGGATAATTTAAAGATATGGTTTTTAACTCAAACTGTGGTATTTTATTAGCTAACCAAATGCATTACAGTGCTCAGTATTTCTAGCTTTGAATAAACTTAATCTAAAGTATGTAAAAGAAATGTAAGGATTTCAGGTAGTTCTAAGTACCTGAGGCAAGGATTTGGATGGAAACCGTTTAAGTAAAAAACTTTAATGACAATTTTGTTCACTATTATGATGCAATAAATTGAAAACCAGAAATGTACAGCAGATAACCTGGGGAGAGATGAAAGAAAGAGAGGAGAATTAAGAGAAGCAGTTTAAATATTTCTAAGTTTACAACAACAGTAATAATTTTTAGAATCTTTATTAAAAATCTCTACTTCTTGCCAATATATCTTTCAGAAACCATTTTGAATTTGGAAAATGGAAAAATTATCTGCAGGAATATTTTACTTCCTTAAATAAGCAGGAAATTTTGCTCTTTAAGAGAGAAGCTTCCTTCTCCTGTAAGATAAATAATGCTACTAATAATTCACTGTCTAAGAGGGAAATTTCCCTGTTCTGCTCTTCCTTATCTAAATTTTATTATCTATAATATATATATGCTATATATGTATATATAAAAACATATAAGAAAAGGGTCCAGGGAAACTGATCTAGCGGTCCACTATGGGTATGTAAAGTAATACAAGCAGTTAACAATAAAAGCCCTTTGAAAAGGTATATTATTTCCTCTAAAATCTGACAGCTGTTCTGATTTTTTTGTTGCTACGAGATACACATTTGCACTTTGCTGTTGATCTTTTTTTTCTCCAACAGATGCAATGCTCTTAAGAAATGGAAATACATTAACATAATAAAAACATAGCAATGTTGTTCTGGTCTGGTCACTATTTAACAATTTTCTTGAAATGACCAAGAATACTATTGTGTCAGCCAACCACCGTCCTTAAATTAAGGACTCTAAAACCTGAAATGTTATGCTGACACTATCACATAAGAATTTGCTGCAAACTTGCTTCTACCACATTTTTATGTGCATTGCTCTAAGATTAATTTGTCTATAAAAAGAAAAACAAAACCCAACAGGTGAAAGTAATTACTGAGATTTAAAAAATTCTAGCATAGCTGGATGTGTGCATGGCAAGATCCAATGGCTGGATTTTTTTTTTTTTTTAAAGTGGTCAATTTAGTTAGGCATTGCGAAATCTACCACAGATATTGGTAAGATCCCTATACCTCTTCAATTTTTGTATTACTTCAGATGCCTTTTAAAAAGGTAGTTTAATAGTTTAAGGTTTATTAAAGCCTAAAGACCAAAATGAAGTTCCCCTATGCTATTATATTAGATGATCACAGTTGTCACTTGTGACCTTCATTATTTATTACTTTCTTATTCCACCTCTTTATACTGTTTTTCTCTGTCTACCCAAATATAAGTGCTATTTTGAATTTTCTCCAGCTCCATTTTCTGTGACAGAGAACATTCAAATGCAAAAGTCATTCAAATAAATGATGATGTTAGCTTTTAAAGTTAGTAGAGATATAACATTAACAGAAGTGGATGTCCCAGTTCAGTAACGACAGGCACTTACAAGACCACATCTGGAAACTGTATCCAGTTTCAGACTCCCCAGTACAAGAGAGACAATGAACTGGAATGATTCCAGCAGAGGGCCACATGGCTGAGGAAAAGACTTGCTTGGCCTTAAGAAGAGGAAGTGTAAGGAGGATTTAGTTGCTATCTACATCTGCCCTGAAGAGAAATGTGGTGAGTTCACCTTGGCTAACAGCTAGGTGCCTACCCAGCCACTCTCTCACTCTTGCTTTTCAACAGGACAGGGGGAGAAAAAAGGATGAAAAGTCTCATGTGTTGAGATACAGACAGGATCATCACTTACCAATTACCATCACAGGGGGAAAATTAATGTAAATTATTGCCAATTAAAATAGATTTGAGTAGGGTGAAACAAAACCAAAAATTCACACACCACCTTTGCTCACTCACTCCCTCCCTTTTTTCACAGGCTCACCTTCACTCCGGACTCTCCCTCGACCTCCCCTCCCCCGCGGGGCGCAGGGGGATGGGGAAGGGGCGTCCGCGGCCAGCCCAGGGCGGCTCCCCGCTGCCGCTCCTGCCTCCTCAGGCTGTTCCCTGCTCCAGCCTGGGGCCTTCCTTCCCCGGGGCCCCACCGGGGGCGGGGGGGGGTCTCTGCCGGGGCCGCAGGGCCATCTCTGCCGGGGAGGGGGGCCTGGAGCACCTCCTGCCCTCCTCCCGCTCTCCCCTCGGGGCTGGCAGGGCTGTTTCTCACCCCGTTTCCCTCAGCCCTTTTGCCCTTTCTTCCCCAGGCTTTCCCCGAGGCTGAGGGGCTCCGCTGTGCCCGGCGGTGGGGCCGCTGGAGCCGGCGGGAACCGGCGGGAACCGGCTGGGGCCGGTCTGGCCCGGGGCAGCCCCCAGTCTCTCCTCACAGCGGCCGCTGCCCCTGCAGAGCCTCCCTGCTACCAACACCCTGTCAGCAAACCCAGCTCTGAGGTCTTTGTTCCTTAAAGCCCTTGTGGCTGAGGCTCTGTGCAACCCGATCTAGTTGGACCTGCTGTAAGCGCAGGTTGGACTAGTAGACGTCTAGAGATCTTGTAAACAAATAAGTTTCAGGTGAACGTATCTATTTACAAGTTATACAGACCAGTTTGGGGATGCCTGCCTGGAGCAGATAATAATGCTAGAAATAATTACATGAAAGGAATCATTGGATGGTCAGCACGCTTCTGACCACTGGCAAACTCAGGGTTTAGGAGCAATGTCAAGTACCACAGAGGTTTTTAAAGAACCCCAAATTCTTCTCTTGTTTGTAGATGTAAAACTCACACTGAAGTACCAGTAGGAAATATATACGGTAGATTCTACATCAAGTTTATTTTTGTGTAAAATGGAGTATAATAAAATAATAATAAATGCACTACTGGTCTGAAGATCAGTGACATTTCAAGAAACTCAAAAGCTTAGCAGCCCTGAAGGAGAGAGCTTTAGCTTCTTCCTCATCTGTTTTCCAGATATATTTGAGATTCCTTATGAACTTTTGACTCAGATTGCTTCAGCACAACCTTTTATTTTTCCCAGCAGTTTTACTAACTTCATTGACAGGGTTTCCATTTTCAGGAGACACTTTAGTGCACTTCTAGACCACAGTTTTCTGTGGTAGGTCATTGTTTAGGGACATGTCATTCAGTGACATCTTAAGAGTCTGATCAAAATGAAAACCAAGTCTTTTTTAGCTGTGCAACTAAGTGTATTTTCAGAAGAGAGAGAGTCTATCACTTTCCTTGTCTAGGTTACACACATCCTGCAGGAAAGTCTCACTGTTACCAGTCCTGATCTAGCTACACTTTCTTTGAACTGATTAAACCTTCAGAAGTCTGAAAAAAAGGTAAAATGGTTTAATACTTTTTCTCTAATAGCAGCTTCAAGTGGCACTGTTTTTAAATGACAAGCTGCCTTCTAAGGTAACAATGTTCCTTTTTTAACAATAATGAACAGTGAAATTTTTGGTAATAGCAGTATGAATTACAGCTTAAAACTCCTGCATAGCACAAAGGTGAGCTGAAAACTGCTATCAGTCAAGCAAAATATACAACAGCACCTCCTGTTTTGAATTTATGTGAATTGTGATATCCATGGTGCAATATAAAGATCAACGTTTAAGTACCCAAAGTCTCATTAAGCTTCATGAACTTTAGCCACATAAATCCAAATCTTTAGGTAATAAGGAGACCAAAATTTGTTGTTGTGGGTAATGGCCATTAATTCATCCTATGGCCTCAGACATAGCCTTCCTGCTGATGCACACCCTTCCATGAGAATGTGTCGCTTAAGCACTTCTTTCTAAACTAAGAGCTATTGTGTTGATTTCTGGAAGAACTATGCAGAGACCAAATACAATACCTTTCTCTGTTCATAGCAAAAAGAAAACCTTTTATAATTTAGAATAGAATATCATTTTATGTTTTAATTGTACCTTGCAAAAAAACCCCTGCCAAGACCCCACACCAAAAATAAAATTGAAAACCCAAAAAGTATGTTTTAAGTTGTTAGATAAGGTAACTGGTAGCTAGACAAAGTAACATGGCGACTGTGATTATGCCACAGAAAGGAAGCCTGAAAATAAAGCTGTTTCTCAATGTTATTTCATAGCAGAAAAGTAACAAATTAAACTGCAATGTCACTATCTAATCTGTTTAGCCTTCAAGCCCTAATAGAAATCAGATTTTACATCACACAATATGTTCCATGTGTGAAAGGAAAAGAGAAAAAGAAAAAAAGACCCAGCCCAGAAACACACATTGTAAAAATAAGAAGCCTAAACTATACGTATCTCAATGGTTCTGACGATCTAGGCGGTATTTAGCTTCTGAAACACTACTCACTATTAAAATGCAAGTTGAATTTGCAAAGGTAATCAAATTAGAAAGATGAGAACTAATTAAGTTCTGTCAATGAGAATCCAGAATTTTCTCATGATAAGCCAGGCAAGACTTTACTTAATCAAATGTCACAGTGACATTGGTAATATTGATCTTGTTGCCCAGTTACCTTACTGAATATTAGTTTTAAAGGAGAAAAGTTAAAGGATCAAACCAGTTGAAAATGTTAAGAGAGGGAATTACCTGAACATTGAGGGAACTTATGCATGACAGGTTCTAATAATTATTAAGTATTCTAGTGACATTTTAGTTTTAGAGAGTGGCAAAGTCTCATTTCCATCTTCCGAAGTGTTATCAGTCCTCATCCCCTCCACAAAGATATTAAATGTCTTTATTGGTAAGTTAGTTTTTCTGCTGCCAGCATGAAGAAATTAACTTCTTTCCCCTTTTTAAATGCTTCCATCCCTCTGAAATACTGCTGCCTCCATTGTCTCTCAATATTTCCTTCATGATTTCCTTCTTATTACTCCTTTTTCCTTCCCATTTCTCTTAAATCACAAGCCCTTCCTCATCTCATCCAGTGAAAGAAAAAAAATCTCATACCTTTTGTGTCCTTTTTCTGTCTTACTTTCAAGTTTCCACAGTTCTGAAAAAAACTTTCCTCTTGGCTCACCTCATAGATACTTTCAATTTTCTCTTGTCACATTTCTGTCCCATCTGATTAGGCTGCTCTTGGTTTCAGGCCATGTTTCCTTCTTAACAGTCCAGAAAGTTCAGTTCACGGTAGTGTGACTCCTTTCCCCACACTTCAAGAACTGAAGTTAAAAACAGTTTCAAACTGCAGTTGTTTTTCCCACTTTTATAGTGTTGATTGTCCATGCAAAATGTTTCAGATTTTTTTTCCCCTCAAGGTCTTTTAATTAAATTAATGACATTTTAATGATGAAATCTCTGAAACTATTAGTACTTCTATGGAAAAGGCAAAACATATTTAGACAATTCCCATCCTTCTACCTATTTTGGCTAGGATCTTTCATATGTATCCAGTGCTGACTGTCAATGTACAATGCACACACCTGAAATCTTTTTCTCTGAAATTATCTATGAGCACACTTGCAATTGTGCCAATATTAATGCTTTGACACTACCTTTACTGAAATACTCATTAATGTTTTTCTCTTTTAAAACAAATCCATCCACAATGTTTAATTAAAAAAAAAGAAAGTCTCATTTAGTTTTTAGTCCCCTTATATTCAGAGGTCCTGGCCAGGGACAAAAAACTTTCCAGTTGAATTTTGAAATTAATCTAAGGCAAAGACAAAGAGAAAACTGTGTTAAGCAGCAGGAAATGTAAAACAGTAGGCTCTTTCACAAATGACACAGTGCAGGAGGAGACCAGTACTGAGTGAATCTCTGTAAACTGTTGTGGAGGAGGTGGTTCACGATTACACTGAGTAATGAGGTGTTTTGTAATTAAGTTTATAAGAAAAGTTTTAACAGAAAATAGTATAGCAGCAACCTGCTGAATTAGTAATGGTTTCTAAAAATGTAATCAACTTCTATTGACAATATCTTTCAAAACTCTTGATGATTCTTAATGAATTAGGCATGTTCATCTACTATAATGATAAAGTTTTTCAATGATACTTAGGACATTTTAAAAGAAATTGAAAAAAAAAATGAAACTCCTTTCATCTTTACACAAACACATCAGGTTGTAACAGACTTAATGCACAGACCAGAAAGTTACAAAAAATAGAAGTTAGAGATCTAAAAGGAGCCAATTTACTTCATGCAAGCAAACAAAGGCTATTTGGTTTGATTTTTTCCAGCTGTCATCTTTATTTTGACCAGAAATTAGGTTGAGGTGTACATAACAGGCCTGATTCTTTCCCTTTTCATCATGCCTTTCCTCTTAAATAAATAGTGAATACAATTCAGGTAAAAAAAAAACACAAAGCAAGAAACAAACAGACAAAAGCAACAACTACTTTATAAATTGCCATAAGCAAACAAAATCTTTCCGTAATCTATTTTATTATATATGCTTCTGTACTTTTTTCAAAATATGTTGTCCTGGTTTCAGCTGGGATAGAGTTAATTGTCTTCCTAGTAGCTGGTACAGTGCTATGTTTTTGAGTTAGGTATGAGAAGAACGTTGATAACACACTGATGTTTTCAGTTGTTGATAAGTAATGTTTAGTCTAAAGTCAAGGATTTTTCAGCTTCTCATGCCCAGCCAGCAAAAGGCTGGAGGGGCACAAGAAGTTGGGAGGGGACACAGCCAGGACAGCTGACCTAAACTGGCCAACGGGGTATTCCAGACCATGTGACATCATGACCAGTATATAAACTGCAGGAAGTGGGGTTTGGGGGATGGCCGCTCGGGGACTAACTGGGTGTCAATCAGCGGATGTTGAGCAATTGCATTGTGCATCATTTTTATATTCCAATCCTTTTATTATTACTGTTGTCATTTTATTAGTGTTATCATTATCACTATTAATGTCTTCTTTTTATATTCTATTAAACCGTTCTTATCTCAACCCACGAGTTTTACTTCTTTTCGCGATTTTCTTCCCCATCCCACTGGGTAGGGGGGGAAGTGAGTGAGGGGCTGCATGGTGCTTAGTTGCTGGCTGGGGTTAAGCCACGACATATGTCCTAGATATATGGCAACAGTGCACAAGCTGACAATATTTGGAACCTGTGGATGGCACTTTGAAAGCATGTTGTGACTATAGTTCATAAAAGTATTTCCTTGCTGTGACAATCAACATATTATTTCAGAATTGTGAGAAATTGCTATTAGCATTATCAATTACATTCTTAAATGTCCTAGCTCAAAAGCCACAAATTATCTGCTAAAATATTCTCTGGTGACCCATGAACACACATCCACAGATTTAGTTAATGAGTTAATGTGGGTGTTTTTGAAGAATGGATGCGTTAAGACATGAAAGGGACCTTAACATAATCAATGTAGCCAGTCATCTGGGGCAATAAAATACCTGGTGCTTCCTTTGCCCATGCTGTATCACTGGAAACCCAGAACAGTTGTAACACTCGCCTCCACTAAATGAAAAGCCTGTCAGGTGATGGTCACTCGTGAGCAGAGGTGATAATTTCTAACACTAGTACCTGCCATGTCCATCCTATCACCAGTAACAGAAACAGGGATTCCCATCCCTTTCCATTCTTCTCCCACGATTTCTTGTGAATAAGGTAATAAGACTCTGGCATATCGCCCTGGAGCAATGAAGTTCAATTTTGGCCGTACTGTCAAGCAGCCTTTATTCACCCCATCCCTGCAGCACTCATCTCTGATTTTGTACAAAAACTAACTCAAATGTAACAGTAAAGCCTTCGCCTCTTAATTCTGCTTTCATTTTTATAATTGCTTGTCATAATTGCTAGCATAACAGCTACTATTTCTTGCAACAGTAACAGAGAAAAGAAGCAAGAAGAGAAAATTCTTTCTAAATAACGTTTCTGAATTTCAAGTAAAATATACTAGCTTTATAACCTAGGAGAGGCAATCCTCTCCAGGGCAGGCTTACATTCCGATTACAAAGCTTTAAGGAGTTTGTGGTATCAGAAAAATCCTCCTGAAAACTGACTTTGATAGAAACATTTACTACTTATCACTGAAAGGGAACTTACTGATAGCACTGTGACAATGCAATAAATATTCTGTTCTGTGTGTGACTAAGAGAATTAAAGAATAACATATTAGAAGTTAGCGAGATCCCTGAACTGATTTTGTTCTTACTATCAGTATTCCTCTATTCTATATTATACAAAAAAAATATCTGAAATATTTTCATTGAATTATTTTTGTACTTTCCAGGTGGGGAGTGAAATCCTGCTTAGCAAGAAAACTTGCCTTTGGAACATACATATGAGTGTTTGTAAGGGAGAAAACCTTGAAAACAATAATCAACATAAGGAAAGCAACTTTAGAGGGAAAAAGAAAATATTTAAAACCTATTACTGTTGCAATACAAGGGTAAAAGATGAACTCTTCTAAATTCTATATGTATTACTTAACCATAATTTTTTTTAACCAATTTTACAAAGAAAATACATACTTACAAAGTTAGAAGGAAAAATAATAATTTTCAAACTACCCACAAAAAGCATAATTGAATATAACTGCCACAATGGATTGTAACAGGAGGCAATTTGCCAGAAAATTTATTTTAGGAAACACAGCATTTTCTAGTTTATTTGTGATGTTGCTGCTGCTGTTAGGTGTTTTGGTTTCGGTTTTTTTTTTCCAATTTAAATCTTTAACTTGTGAACAGAAGACTAATATCCAGATTCCCATTTCAATGCCAAAGCTTTTCAAAACCATGTTCTTTTATCCCAGCTCTTGCTCCAGCACACTGATCCATACCACATGCACTTCCAACATCACCAACTTTACCTTTTGCTTGCCCATTTTTTCTGCAAAAATTTCTAAATTCTTTACTCCATCTGTTTGTGACCTCTCCAATTCAAGAAAGGAAAATATTCCTTTCCTTCAATTCTCTCAGCAATGGTAGCCACTGTACCCACCTGCAGTTCTACTCTCCCTGTGTAGCTAGCCTTCAGCTGTGAATTCTTTTCGGTAAGGTATCTTCACATCAATGTGCAGAGTCTGTGTTGGAAACACACCACAAAGGTACATCTTAAATTTCCTTTCTAGGCAGACTCAGTTGTAAATGAATATCTAACTCTTATGCTTGTAAAGAATCACACCCTTCTTATTTTTAAACTGGGAACTCTTAAATAAATATTGCAATGAGTAAAATTCCTTGATATTTTCTTCTAATCATATCTAAATACTTAGCACATGTAGGCCACATTTATCCTATGTAATGCATATTGTAGAAAGGTCATACCTGCCTTGCCCCAAAGTAATTTTGTCCAACCAGCTGGGGATGAAACATGCTCAAGTACACTAGTTACTTGACACTGTTTCCGTAGGGAATTAGAGCACAAGAATACAATCTTTGCAGAATATGAATAACTAGTCAAAAATTTGTGTGCAAGAACAAAATGTCAGTATGCCCATGAGTAAATGGCTAGTGTCTTCTGCCAAGAATAGGGAAGAAGAGATGAAAAATGTTCTACTGCTGCTTGCTCTTACAGATTAAAAAAACCCCCACAGGTCTCTCCTTGACATTTTCAAGGTATCCCTTGATTTTAAGGTAACTTGAAAGAGCTCCAAGCCATCAGAACTTTCTTATGCTGATATTTGTTATTAAAAAATGATGTAAAGCAAGAAGTACAGGAAGGGTTTAACCACAATAGATGTAATTATTTGTAAATAAAATTTGAGATAAGAGAACTGATTAAAAATACTTCCTGTTCATACTCTTTACGTACAGAAGCTTGTAAAAACAAGTCTCCATTTAGCATTTTCCTACAGGAACACCACACTTGCTGTTCTCAGGTTTTTTTATTCTGTGAAGTACCCTATGCTGCTGGAAGACCTGGCATCTTCTCTGGCTTGCAAGAGAGGCATGGAAATGTTATTTAATTTTTCCTTTTTTTTTTTTTTTAATTGACATTTCCTTCTCCGTCTTTTTTAAGGCATTCTACAACAATTAGAAAAGCCCAGTAAAAACCATCTGACTGCACTGGTTATCATTTTGTCTTAAATTACATTGCACATTTTCAGAATTTTTGGCTGTAATGACACATGACCCTTGGGTATATAACAGAAATGATCCATGACAAAGGACTTGGGAGAAAACTGCATGTTACTTTTTCCATTTAACAGAAGTAAAAATTGAGTGGTTCCATTTTCCATGTGTTAACATGTCATGATTGAGACTTTTTTCCTCTGGAGTTATATCAGTTCTCATGTGCAAGAAGTTAAGATTTCACTATGAGACTTTTACCACACTAATAATTTCAGCCCTTATGTCTGAGTCATCTTTTGTGCACAGTAGTAAACTAATGCAGTGATATCTTGCCATGTTCACAAACAGCCTAAAATAATAGCTGTTAGACTTGTGAAACAGTTTTAGCATAGATAGTATGGAAACTTAATTTCTATACTCTTCTATTACATATTGAACAGTATGAAAAAGGAGAGAGTCATTAAATTTGTTTCTTCAGTTAAACCATTGACTACTACCTTCACCCTACACATTGGCAATTTTTTTTTTTTTTCCTGGAGGTGAATTTCTGATTTTTTTTTTTTTTTCTTATGGGAACATACTGAGATAAGTAAATATTTGAATATTTGGAAGACAGTGAAAATTTCTAATAAAAGCTTGTTGACTAGGTTTTGGTGAAGACATTTAACCAGGATAAAATTAACACTACTAGGAATTAGAGTGAATAACAACTTTGATTTTTGTGGATAGCAGCAGGATGCAGGTGTCGTAGTTTTCAAATGAGTTATGTGAAGTGAGTTCATGCTTACCTTTCCAGGCTGTGAGATACGCATTTTAGTGAGGACCAATGTTACTATACCAGGAAACAGGCCGTGTATTATAATGTAACATTTTTTTGGGAGAGTACCAGTCCACTCAAGATACATATTAACTTCATGAAGACCCACATCCTGGATTAAGAAATTCAGGAACTAATGTTTGGGTTTTGGCCTAATTTATATTTATTTTCTCCATTTCATAGTATTTTTATTGTTTGACGTGTCAGGGTACTCTTAAATCATCTACAATAGCCAGACTTTTTTGTAAGTTTGTGAGCACAGAACATTTGCAACCATGCTCCGAGAGAAAGTTGTTGAAAACTGCTGGCCACTGAAAGTATAAGATCTCAATAACTTGGGCATAGATATGGAAGTATGAGCGAGAAAACATTGAATATTTTTTCTTCTAACTGAAGCTCAACATAGATCTGAGTAATTTATGTGACTGTTCATTCTATGTTATCCAGCACAACTGAGTTATGTATTATAAATATTGTGATAAAATAAAAGAGATGTCTTTCTGAATAGATATTAACTATTACTGGTCTTGCTAAAAAAGGAAAGATAAAGCTAACAAGTAGGTCTTCTATATCTAGCCTTATAAAATTATTAAATCTTAAGTAGGAAGTAATACCTGTTCCTGATTACATACAGAAGTAAAACCTTGAAACTTGACTTCTAAGATTCTTGATTTTCATTTCCAGTACATGCATACACATACATATATAAAAGTTCCTATCTTACTTGCACATTAATACCTGTATTTCATATGACAGCATAGAGTCTGACACTGTCTGATACATGGCTGACAAATAATCTATATTCATCTTTTGAAATGTGAATATCATTATGGGGAATTCCATGCACTTGTAAATTACCAAAATAGCATTTCTGAAATAGTCTTACGACTTGCAGGCAAATGCTGAGTAATTTGAGAATGATTAAAAAAAGTTACCTTTCTCAGACATTTGCAGGTTAATGATGCTGAATTATTTGCTTATTGGGACGTACTAGGATTTCTCACTATGAAAAGTGTTGTGCTCTGTTTATTTGTTTTGTATAAATTATATAACCGTATTTATTCTAATGCATATGAAGATTTACCAGAATTAATATAATGGAAATATATAGTCTGGAAAAATTGCTTTCACACTAGAGCAGCAGATTCAGTGTATCAGGGAAAAAGAAAAAGGTTTCCTCTTTTTCTCTTTTATGAAAAACATCATATATAGCCTGCTCGTTTTACAAAATTCCCTCTAACTTTCATCTGTGTATACTCTATGCACTTAAAATATTTGCAAGACAATGGTTCTTACCCTCATAAAATCCTTTTGTGTTGCAAGGCAGTCACTCAAATAGTTCAAAGTTGAAAGATCAGTTAATAATAACATAGAAATCTTTAATTCAGTTCCCATACCAAGAGACTATTGTAGCTTGCAAAACAAAGCCCTCAAAAGCTAGAGGTACCCACATCAACACTATCTACATTCGGTTAAGCTTCTTACATGCTGGCAAACCATGGGACAGTTTTTAAGTGACACAATCAAATTCTCTACAGAAACTCTGCTTCTTTCAGTGGATAGATAATACACTGAACAGAAAGGATAAATTAAGTTTGAATGATGTCCTTCTTCAACACTGGTCATTCAGTCCCTTTATAAACAGTATTTTTTTTTTTTTTTTTTTTTTTAAACTGAGTGTCTGCAGTACTTCCTCTGCAGCAGAAACCAAAAAAGAAGCCATTTCTTAAAGACAGCATTCATGTGTCATCTTCTGGTCTTAGTCCCTCTGCATCCTACAGCTCTGACAAATAAAGGCACTTGTGCTTAACTGAATTAAGGGTGCAATTGGAATTGCTTTGAATTCTGAGTTCTGTGCAGCTTAAACAGCCTCTTGTATTAGCATGCCAAATAATACATAAACCAGGCTATCTAGATGTTAAAGTGTTCTGCAGGAGACAAATGCATTCTGATAATGAGGAAAAATCAAACTGATTAATAAGACACAGTTTAGTCCTGCACAGTTCAAACGACACCCTGGAGACCCATTACCGTCTGGCCTGCTGCCTTTTTCCTGAAAGGGATGAGGAATACCTGTTTACTTAGTAGCTACTCATAGCTTGGTAATGAGAGCGTGTTGCTGCTGCTGGGAGGACGGATCAGTGGCTAGTACAGTCCTCCTAGACACTGGCTGCATCTCCGAACTTCTGTGGTGTCCTGACACTTCCTCCCCTTGCTCCTCTTTCCCTGCTGCACAAAGCAGAGGCATGCAGGCTGCTGCCAACGCCAAGGAGAGGGAAGATGGCAAGCGCTCATGCCAGACGGGTAGATGCAAAAATGAAGGGAACAGCATCAGGAGCACAAATTCAGCCCCTGCCATTGCCAGTTCTGGACTGCACCAGCTTGTGGCTGTGTAGATCTTATATGCCTGAGAGGTATTGGCACACACTAACACAGGCACATGAAAATCATTATCATAGTGTCTGAGGGAAGAGAGGTCACTCTATGTTTAAAGCAATGGAGCCTAAGCTGACCAAAAAAAAAAAAAAAAGAAGTAGTACAAAAGTGGTACAAACAGTACAAACCGTAAGTTATTTAAAGCTTGCTTTTCAACTTAGAGTATAATTTAGTACTAAATAACTACATTAAGTTTGGAGATTTAAGCACTTCCTCTTCTGGACTGGGTATTGCAAAGCTCTGCAAATTCAAAGAAAAATATAAAGATCCATGTTACTCACACACGTCAAATCTTGAAAGTTTTTTTCATATGTATTTCCTTTCTTTCAAGCACATTTTCCAGTGTAAATAGCTGCTCTAATCTTTCATTAACATAATTTTGGAGGATTCTTTGTTTCCTGCATCATGCATCACATCCCCAATTGTACATAATTTGAACATAAATTCATTAAATCCCTCAGCAGACATTTATACTTTCAGCATTTTAACTTATATACATTTTGAGAGTTCACAGAAGAATCTTTTTTTCATAAAAAAAGGTTTTTAAACATCAAGAATGATTATACATTAATAGTGATTTTAGTATTAGGGTTTTTATGAAGACAGTATGAAAAATAATTGTAAGGGTAAGCAAGGCATTTAGTGTGAGCTACAACAAACATTTCATACAATCCTCTACAGAGGGGGTGGGTTTTTACATACATTTGTAATAAAAGGAAAGGCAAATGTGGTAGGATGGTGATAACTTGTTTTGTTATAGTCTGTTCAGTTTAGACATAGTCATGGGATCAGGTCTCTTCAGTCAGAAGATGGAACGGACCTTTCATATTCAGAGAAAGGGAATAACCACTGAGCTAGCTGATATAGATGTAACCACCACACTGCCCTACTGTATATTTTCAGCAGGAAGTATGCTACCAGTCTGTCCTAAATTTATATATTTTTGGGGGTGGGAGGGAATGAGGGAAACTGCAACATACAGCAAATCCACAATAAAAATACTTTAAAAGTGAAATTGCTATATATATTATGTTGTTCACATACCATCATTATTTGGTCGCTCACTGTGAAAATAACTTCACAGCACAATAGTGAACACTTTTCTCTACATGATTTCAAGCTGTATACAGGTAGGAATCTTCTTAGATTAAAAATTTAACTAGGAACGATATGGCTGATTTTTCAGCTGAAATATCAATGCATAAATGTTACACTAAATGTGTGGGATCGGTAAAGTTTTCCTGTGTGTTTAAAAGGAATATGAATGATTAAATAGTGTCCTGCCTCAGAAAAAAGACAGTTATATTGCAGAATTTTATAGAATATTCTCTAGTGAATAATGTATCTACATATTGTTCCTTTAATATAAAAACCAGTCATGCTCAGTAACCTGCAAAATATGTCTTACAATAATTGCAAATCTACAGAGTATCATTAGTACTAAATAAATAGACCTCAAACATTGACATGATTATCCTCAAGTGACCTCTGAAATCAAGAAGCAGAATTTGATTTTTTTTTCCCCTCTGTATTAATAAATTCTGTAAAAGTGCTAGGCAGTTCCAGTTATCTTTACAAACTACATAAGCCAGTACATGAACTGTTGCAGTAAGCATAGTTCAAAAGAGATTTGAAGCAAAAAGCTACAGCTGAAATTAGACTTCAGAATTCCTTTCCACCTTATAATATATTCTGTGTAGAAAGAATTTGTTTTAGGCTGATTGAATACCCCATTACCAATTCACACTGCAGATTTATTTGCAATTGAGTCTCCAGAAGTGTTGCATGCTGTTGAATGCAAAGTGGTGTTACAGTCTTTAAGATCAGAATATAACATCACAGATTTATAAAAAGTAAATTTCAGATTCAAAACCTACATTTCTTTCCATATTCACCTAAATGCCCCACTCTCCCTCCAAAAAAAGAAAGGAAAAAAAAAAAAAAGAAACTAGGATCTTGATTATCTTCTAGTGAAAATAAATTATAAGACAATGATCACAAATGCAAAAAACTGCATACCGCCTCTGGAGATTTTTCCAGTTTTGGTCACACTGTTCCTCATCAGTCCAAGGAAATTCATAGAAAAATCAGGCCCATCACCCACGTGCGATAGCCTCAAACACCAAGCAACTCTCACAGATACACTGATTACTGTAGCCTGGAAGAATACTTGGAGGATGTAAAGAAAATGTAAGACAAACTCTGCTGTTTTTCCTGGGGAATCAATGTTTAACATAAAGAAAAACATACACTGTAATCTCCCACCTCTGTCCAAAACACGAGATGTTTCAGTGATTCAAAGATTTAGTTACCATTTCCCAGGACATACCAAAGTCCTTTCACATTATAGATGTCAGTCAGCCAACCCTTAGAAAAAAATGCCTTGTTGACACACTGTAGTGCTAGTAGTAAGTCTAATTTAGATAATAGCTACAGAATCATTAACAGCCAACAGTTATGTGCCATGTAGCCTAAAAAAAATATAGTGTATACTACATGAATAAGGCAAACTTTGATTATCTTGAAAAGAACATGTGTCAATTGAATTAGTCACTTTTTAGAGGATTTGGGAAAAAAAAAATTAAGAAAAAAAAGCAAAATCAGGCTAGTACTAAAAAACCCCTTCTGACAATGTATCATCAAAGTTGACATAAAATATCGGTATTCATAGAATCTGTAGTTTATTTTTTGTAAAAGTTGAAGATCATTTAAGTAAGAAGTATTTTAAACAATACCTTAAAACATTCCTACATTTAAAACATTCCTACATTTGAAGCTTCTTAATGTTAAGAAAAAAGCTCAAATCCTTTTTTCTTGGTATGTTTAAGTACATAGGAATTCTTCCTATTTTAGATATTTGTCCATGTTTTTGTTGACTGCTGTGTGTTTTCTTACTTACCGTACGTGAGCTGTAGAATTCACGTCAGTGTACTGTATAAAGAAAATAAAGGTCACTCTGAATGAAAGTGCACAGATGCTACTATAGATCCATATGATTAATTTGTGCAATTTATACTTAACCTCCATATTTTATTGGGTTTTTTTTAAACACATGTAACTAATAGTCAGTGGTAAGTGGCTTTAGCAAATAAAATGAGATTCATTCTTCTATGCTTACCTTTTCTTTCTGAAGCTGACAATAGAAAATTAACCATTTACCAGACTTGGTTTTATGTGGTATGAAGATTTCTGTTATGCTGATTCCCTGAGGAAAACATTTAGAGCAAAACCACAGAGATGCAATAAACTAGGCCTGTGGAAACGATTGGTTTGGAATAAGGGAACCAGGTGTAAAGAACCAGAGGTCATCATGTTAATCTGTATTAGACTGAAAACAATTCTGCAAAGAAATCTAGGATACTTAGTGTATACTACTCCTTTAGGGGAGGAACAATAGCTATTATCCCCTTCCATTTCTTTTATTTTATGTAAAGTCTGTTGCCTTCCTCCCTTTAAGTATGCAAAATATGTATGTATGCACTGCAATACAAGAGGAGAAAGAGAGAAAATAATTCTAAATATAAAATCAAAATATTTCTCACAAGGATGTACTCTTCAGTGTCAGTAATACCACATATTTCTAAATTTGTCTAAATTTGACTTAAGATATATAGTAGTTCTAAAACACAGGAAAGAGAATGTCACTACCGTCTATGCAGATTAGATGACACTACAACTCACTTCAGTACTTTATGAAAGCGTGTAATACAACATGAGATAACAAAATGTTTCAGTTTCTTTCTCCAAAACCCATTCCTACTTAAAGGCGTGAAGAAAAATCAATTAAAATATCAGTATGTTGATAAACTGAGAGCGTGTTGTGTGGTTTTGCTTGCTATTTCTATGGCTTTTTATCTTTCCCTTTATTTGTTGGAAAGCAAGTACTTGTACAGACTAATTAATCAGGAGAGGTAATCGTTATATTAATATGTAAAGCAGTTTTGTTAAGAAGAAAAATAAATATTTATTATGTAAAAAATTAAATACAAATAAAATTAAAAAAAAAGAAACTGAATTGGCAAATGCCATTATAATTCTTTCCATGATCAGATGCTCACATATAGAAATGAATATATTTTAAGATTACTTTCATATTCCAGGTTTCCTTTGGGCAGCTAAATAGTTAAATATTAGTTAAATATAGTTAATTAGTTAAATATAAACAGTTAAAATTATCTAAACAGGACTAGCCAAGTAAGATTCAAACTTTACACTTGGCCAGTGACCCCTACAACAACTTACGTTTCCTGTATGAAACATGTTGGGGTCCTGGGGCTTTTATAGGCAATAAGAGAGAGTAGCATTTTGTTTTCTTAGAAAACAATATAAATAAAAATTAAACCCAAATTATCATGTTTTCAAATTCTTTCATTTGGTATCTCAGTAGTTTGTCCAAATGTCTCATTCCATTATATTTCATCATCAAGAAAAAAAAAGATTATGATAAATATGATCTAAGTAATACATATGAACTTTTAAGTACAAAGCAGTAGATAAGAAAAACCTTGAGCTTTCCATGAAAATGTACAACTTTAGGAGCTGCTATCTAGGAAAACCACAAAATTTTCAATTATATCAGAGGACTTCACAACATTCCACTCTATTCAGAACAAAGAAAAGGGCTCTCATAGGAGACAGACATTTACTCAGCCCAATTTATCACTTAAGAAATCATTCCTAATCCAATCCACACTCAAATTATTGCTTGATGAATCACATCATGCCTTAGCCAACTTGGATGCTGGCAGAAAGCCCTTTCCAGAAGTTGAGTACATTTCATCACCTCACATCCTGTTCTCACATTATCATCCTCTACAATGTGAAGGATAAGAATGTCAGCCTGGATAAGGCAGAGGAGAGAGATACACTTTCTCGCAGAAAAATAATATAGGCAGTTGCCCATGCACTGTTCCAAAGAGAAATAATACAGATAATGTCTTCAAGGGAGACACCAGAATTTTAATGGAGAAATAGTCTTTCCAAGGACATACATTATCAAATATTCCAGATTTCCTTACATGTCCCCTGGGGTGAGAGGACATGGCAGTGGGAGAAATTCAGTAACAGATTATGAAAACAAAACAAAGTCCTGAAAAATGACCTTCACAGTCCTACTTTGCCTTTGATCCTAAGAGAAACATATACCTCGTCTTCTCTATGCATAATAATTCTGCATTTAAGGACCTTTTTCATACATGCTTAGCAGAGAAACGTTTGGCTTGTTCCAGCTACAGCCCTTTAAGCTGACAAAGAAAAAGAAAGTGCTACCTGAAAACTAGCATACAACATAAGTTAAATCTAAATGTGAAAACTTAGCTTTTACATTTAATTACTTAAACCTGTTTTCCTTTGCTTTACAATAAAACTTATGTTTGGTTAATCTGGTTGCATACAGTATGTATTCCCAACTATCAGCCTGAGATTTTTCCCTCAAAAATGAGCTCATGGTCATAGTAAGTATCTGTCATAAATTACAGTATTCTGTTGATTGTTACTGAGTCAGGTAGAGTGGCTGTTTTGTGAGGAGATATGGTATCTGTGACATTTTAAAGGTATGTCAGGGACACCTCAGCACAGATAAACATTTCTTTCGTGTAAGTATAAATCCAGCACATTTAACATTATTTAAAGCAGAACAAAATCTAATGCTTTCTTCTCCATACCTACCAAGCTGTATTGTCTTAATAATTTACGCTCTCATCTGTATTAAAGACTCACCCTTCCTATGTTGGAAGGACATTATGAAGCTTTAGCTACTGTTATTTTTTTTCTACTTCCAATCAGTTAAAATAAAAAATATTTTGTGGGATTTATTGCTGTTGTAATACACACAGGAACTTCTGGAATTGAACCTACACAAATACTTAGAATGAAAAAGCATTACAAGAAGAGAAGTATCACAAAACTTCAAGACATCACGAAGCAGGGAAGTGTAACTTATCCCACTTCCACTAGACTTCTCTTAGTTTTCAGGACATCTGGATGATCTGTCTGTGGGGCTGGTCATACTGTACTAGGCATATAAGTAACACTTGCTATTTCTCTCATCATTTTATATTCTTATTATATGAAAAGTCTATTGAGGGCAAATAAAACACTGGTATTGGGAAAAGGAATCTACAGTCTGATTTCCCTCTCATTTTTCTTCTCACCTTTCAGATCACTGTGTTTCCCATTTCTATTCTCCCTTTCCTGCTTTGTTCTCATTTCCTGTTTGTTGGCCCCTAACGTACTTTGATCAACTGTGCTGTTGTGAAACTTCAAAATATTTGTAAAGACCAGTTGAAAGGAAAACAGATGTTCAAAACCTCACTTATAAACAGGCAAATTAAGACAGTGTTCAAGATTGTTTCTCTATAATATTTTCCTTTGAGGCATTTTCTATGGTTTGCAAACACCAGATCAATTATGAGGGTGAAGTATCACAAACTCTCATGCAAGCATCCACTAAAGAGATAGTATATTCATCCAGACAAAATTCATCAAAATGTTTTCTTTGATGAAAACCCTGGAGAAACATCTTGAAGATATCAAATGTGCAAGAAATTAACACTGAACACCCAAACCTGTAAAAAGATTGTGGTGGAAATGCTAATTATGAGAAATTACAGAATGCTTGTTTCAGTACCCTAGCCAAACTCCATTTTGAGTTTTATGCCAGCTAAATCCATTGGTCGCACAAAAGAAAAACACAACAAATAAACTGTAGTTCTAAACAAATTTTAAAACTTTAAAAGAAAGTGTAAACAGATTTTTTCCCCTCTACTTTCGAACTGAACACTGACTTAGCTGCACATTATTGATAATAAGCCTCAGCATTTGACGGTGGAAAATGACAGATGTTTCAGAAGATGAAACACAGCCCTTCAGCTCAATGTAAATAAACAACACAAAACACACAAAAAAGGGGAAATTTTCTGTGCTTCCTTAGGATGTAAATATTGATATTTAGATTATGCAAAACTATTGCTCTATTGAAATAAAACAAAAAGCTCAAAATCATACTCTTACTGCTCATGCACATTAGGAGACAGAATTTTTAAAAACATACATTCTACAACAGTTTTGACAAAAGTGGAAGAACTGACAACTCAAGTTCTTTTATTGTAGAGGGCTATCTTACACCTGTGCAACCACCCAGTCCACCTTACCTCTTCCTAAAGTAAATGGACCTCTTTATTTGGAAGGACACTTGTTATATAAGTAGAAAATGATGGCTGGCTGAACTGGGAATTAGAAATTTAGTACAAGACTATCTCTATAATTTGGCTGAAACTGAGGTTATATATCCCTGGCTTGTATTTTTTAAAAAAACATTTATATTTCTCTGCACTCACATATTTTCTTTCATTCAGTACAGAGCTAAGAGAATTCATAATTCAAAAATAAACCCCCAAAAATAGCTAACAAGAAACCACACACTAATTTTTTAAATTTCCCTGACGTGATATCCACCTTTTTTCTCAGTCCACTTGTAAAACTTGATACGAACTCCTCTTCAAATTGTTCCTATGTCCTCTGTTTGAAGGAGGGAGATAAACATGGCTCCAAATTCCTCAAGGCATTCCCCCAAGTGATTTTACTTAAAAAGAAATGAAACCATTGGGAATCTTTATAGGCACAGTTACAACTAGTAGTCCTCATGCAGCACAAACAAGCAAAAACAACACAGCAAAGGAACTGCAGACTAAGGGAAAGCCTAATTAACAGAACTAGCCAAGACTACAGCTTAATTTTCACAAGCTTTCCCTTTACACCCTCCTCAATAACACTGCTAGCTTACACATCTGATGATTTTGTCCTAGTACCACCCCAAATTCTGTGCAGCCACAGCTTTGCAGTGAGCTCTCATCAGCTCACTAATCTACTTCACCACGGGGACTTAGAAGACTTGTAGTGACACAACCAACCTGGTGATGGGAACGCATGGCTGTGGGGCACAACCAGGCACTGCAGCTGAAACAAATGGTTGTGACGTTGTGCCCTAAAAGAATGATCAAATAATACCTAATCTACAGTAAGAGCTTAGGTGTTAGTTGCCTTATATCTCACAGCAATATCCCCCCCCAAATTACTGCAACAAGCTCAGTCACTCTGTGAAAGCCTTATTAAATGCTACACACACACACATAAATATATAAAACTTAGAGAAAAATAGTTCAATAGAACATATTTAGTGAGGAGAACCCAGATCCATGAATCACCAGAAAAGAGAAGGAATTGGAGAAGGAGGAAAAAGGAAATTACATCTTAACTGCCCTCCTTTTTTCAGCTGTTAGACATATCTTTTCACGATAAAAAAGTTTCAATGGACTATTTCAGCAAAATTATGTCCTTAGAAAAAATTAGGAAAAAAACAGACAAGTAGGTAGGAATCAGTCTTTTATGGATTGTGACAGAGGAGCTTGCCTACCTGCTTTCCCTCTGTTGTTTATTATCTAATATCTGGAGTATGGCCCTAAGGGAACAACATAGACTAGGATTTATTAATACTCCCTTTTACATTTTTATTAATTGTTTAGATTACAAAAATGATGGAAACAGACACAATGGGCCCTTTTTTTCCTTAAGATAACTTAATTCTTTTGTCTTTGACGTCCCACAAGAAATTTTTATGTTGACTTCAATGGGAATAAAAGGAAGCCACAAATCCATGATCGTACTCTGATTTGAATCCCCTGACACAGCAAACACTGATATATGAAGAAAAAAAAAAAAAATCCTCCTTCTTTTAAAGCAAGAAAGCATGCAGGAAATCGTATATTCTTTCTTTATCTCCGTAGTAAACAAAAGTCAATCAAATGGTTTAGCACTGCTGTAATGAGCTTAAATTAAAAGAAAAAGCTCGATGTCCAATAAAAGTAATGCCCCCAACTCAAGTAGCAACATATTGCCTTTATCAAATGATAAGAAAAAATACTCAATCAGAATAGGAACTATTATCTTTAACCAAGAAATGAGCCTATGAGCTACTGCCCAACAGTTGTCTGTACTTACACCTGCCCCAGCTGGAGCTAATTCTGCATCATAGCTGACTGCAGAAATTAAATAGTCACAACAGAAACAATAGCAAGTGCAGCTAGATAGCAGGAGAGTCATGGAGTGGAAGATAGGTATTTTTTATTGTAAATCCTATTAAGTTAACCAGTTTCCCTATATGTATAAATCTAACATGCTTAGTGTGGGTAGACACAAAAAAGGTTTGTGGCATAAGGTCTCTTGTGAATAAAGTTCCTTAAGTTTTGCAAAGTCTCTGGAGAGAGTTAGGTGCTTTAAAATGGCAGCTCTAGAAATCCTTAGGTTGAACAGTGAGCCACTTAGAGTAGGTAAAAGGAAAACTGTAAGCATAAAGCTGTATCAGCTTGTCTGATGGAGATTTTCTCTGAGGTTTAAGCAACTCTTTCAAGGATTTGGAAGCCTCTTCTGTAACAGCTCTTTCAAAGAACTGTGGAAGGCTGTTTTCTAGCAAAACACAATTGCAGGAAGAAGCAGCTGATATTTCTGTGCTTAGTAGTGAGGATCCTCAAGCAGACATCTTCTGATTTCTCTGTTAAAAGGAAACAATTCAAATCTCCATTCCCCAAAATTGTCTTCCTTAGTAGGTAATTTAGCTTGTCCAAAATGAAATCACTTTCCATGTTTGTTTATAAAGTGGTATAGAAAAAAAATATAATTTCCTTGAGGAAGAGGAAGAGAGAGAAGGAATGAATTAATACATATGTAGGTATGTGTATCTAGCATCCTGTATCCCAGTGGTTAACATCCACTCAAAAAAAGTGGGTTTTTTTCAAGACAAAAACAAACCTAAGATTTGCTTTTTCAATTACTAAACTTATCACAAGAGATCAAAATAATAATAAAAAAAGAAGCACTGGTACCCATACTATCTCCTCGTTTAGTTCTGTTTTAAAAGAAAAATCTGCAACTCACTGCCAGACTGGGTTTCTTAAGCCTTATGCTTGTCTGTTAGATCAAGATTCTCTCAAGATTTACATGAAAAATGCCTGGTTCCTGGATTCTGGGTTAGCCACAAATCAGAAAAAGAGCTGTCCAGTCCTGGCTGTATTCATCAGACAAACTTGTTTCCTGAGAGCTTGAAAGTAAATTATGACATTGCACAGTGAGTCTGAAAAAATTCGGAAAAGGATTGTGTAATTGTATTTTAGGACTCAAGTGCCTTAGCTCTACCTAATACTTTCATTCTGCTCTTTTTACTTTCATTCTGCTTAGTAAACATCAAGTGTTCAAGAGTCTGATTTTTCTTCATCGTGTTCTGAGTCTTCATTATACTGCAATCCTGTCTTGCAGTCAGAGCATCTGAACTGACATGAGGGTTGCCAGATAATTCTTGAAAGGAAATTTCAAGTACAAAAAATATTTACTTTTCAGGATGGGTTTTATTCTGATATTCTTCTCTGTGCTGAGAATATTAAAAATACACTTGGTTTTTATTTCTTTTCCTCAATAAATGTTCATGCAATCTGCTTTCCTCAAACAGTATTCCTGAGTACTTCAAATCTAATATTAAGATGGGGAAAGAAAGGATACACAACTCCTCTGTTGAGTATGTTCAGCACCTCTGTAATATCCCTCTTTTTTTGGTTTTGTTTTGGTTTTTTTTTTACTTTAAAACAAAACTAATATTTTACCACACAGTACATTTTACAGGTGTTCTTAATGTTGTATGAGTGACTTGTGTTCCTGAGGCAACTAAGGTTACCACCGTGGGCAAAATTATTAGAATTTTCTGAAGTTTTACTTATTCTACTAATTTCTGAATGCTTGTTTTAGCTACCTATATTTAGCCTATATATGCCTGTCAAAACCACATTGAAATGAACTAAAAAACCAGGGCATAGTCTCTGCTCTTTAGAAGATCATAAACCATGGTACAATCTAAGTAACGTTCCTTTATTTTTAGGAATGTTTGTTACTTTCTGAACAATTTATTGTTGGAATGGCATGGAGTTGTCAAGATATGTATTGCTGAAGTGTACAAAAAAGTAGTCCTGATAAAAGAACTGAAAGTCACTGTGAAACTTAGTAAACTACCTTCCCTGTACAGATAATACTAATTTTATGTGCTTACACAAAATAAACTCTGTGTATCGTAGTTTAAACTTCTGCTGGCTATTGCTTGGGATAACCTTAATTCTGTGCAGTAAGTGGGTTACAGAGCCATCTGAAATTCATGCACTTTAAACCTCTCGGCTACAGCACACAATGATTTAGTCTTTAAGCTATTGTGACTGGCAGATAACTCCCAAAACTACATCAGGGAAAGGATTATAATATAATACAATAGCAACTACATGAATAAAAACCCTGAGTCTTTTCCATAGCACTGTACTTCAAGTGTTCTTCATAGATGAGTTTTTTGCCTTTTGCTGCTTGGAATCATTATTTTTTCTTTGAATTTTTTTACAAGAACTGATAGACATTAATCAGAAACTGGCCAGTAATGACATACCAATAGCAAGACTTCTTTCTTTGCCTCCAGCAATCCCTCAAGTATCATACTTTTAAAGATTTATGATTCATTATACTTACATGTTTCCTATAATAAGGTATTTTACCAACATAAATGAAGTAATAATATACACATTTTTACATTTCAGGCAGAGAGATGTGACAGAATTCTCAGTTCTGCCACAAATATCCTGTGCTTTTCTGCTTTACATACAAACACAATCACTTATTATCTGTGCTACAAAATAATGATTGTGAAGTTTTTTTAAATTGAGAGTATTGTATCTGGATTGGTCTTTAGATATGAAAACAAGAAGCAGCATGATACAGTGAACTGCTAGTGCCTGGTTTCCTCTGGAGATAACAACATTGCTTTTCTTGTTTGGGGATCAAAATTATATCTATCAAAGGTGCTCATAAGCCAATATAAGCTGGTTTTTAACATTACTTCTACTACTGCAAACTGTAAGCAACTTTTAAGAAGTTACTACTGCCCCCAAAAGTTACCCAAATCCAAACTTTGCCACAAAAAAACATGCAACTGTTCAGCTGTAATTTATAATAACTCTCTAAAATCACTCTGCTTTTAGATACAAGACCATAGGAATGACTTAACATGCATTCTGTGTCAAATTAAAATTGTTAGTGTAATCTAATAAATTACTCTTAATTCATGTTCATAATATGAGCAAGAGAAAAAATATTGAACTATTAACATGACTCAAAATAGGAAAAAAAAAGAAGAAAGAAGCATTGTATAACATTGAGTCATCTGAGATATCCTCCGCATTCAGTGAGATAGAGTGAACTTTTACAGTTGGAAGGTTAATATACTTTAATATAATAGCATTTTCAATAAATGAAAAAGTATTTTCTAAAATCAGGTTTCAGTCTTAGTCTAAATTTTATCTCCCCTTTTTCTTTCATGGTATCTGCCTTTAAAAGCAGGGGAAAAAAAACAGTTCCAATAAATAATGTAAATACTCCAAAATAAAACCCAAATAAACCACATGACAGTATGTGAATTTTTCATTGGTATTCATATAGATAAATTCAATATTCAATGCACTGTAATGTGCCATCTTCACATAAATGCTCATAAAGTTCTCAGAGCATACTGTCTTCATTCAGTCCACTTTATTAATTCTTCACCATTTTGGTTTATGATGTTCATTTTAGAGAAAAAAAGAAACATTTTTGAGTAATATTATCCCTGGATAACAAAACAAGAATCTGAGATAAAATGCAGAGACATGTCTATAAAACCCCCTACCGCCTATGTCACAGAAAACAATATTCTAGAAATATTTTAGCGTTTTGTTGCCATTTTTATTTTTTTTTGTTTTTTGCACAAAATGACCTGGCTGAGACAGATTGCTTACTGCTATGAGGAGGCTTATATAGCCTTAATGTCATATATGAAACAGATGCCTAGCTTTGTTCTTATATTGTGATTATAAAAGAACAGGATTCCAAGAAAGATTTTATTATGACATGAGATCTATAACAGCAAATGCTGCATGTCCTGTTGGAAAGTATTCTAGTGATAGAAGGCTTCTGCTTCTGGTTTTGTAAAGCTGTAAGACCCATGAACAACAGCCCAAATCTGCTTCTAAAGATCGTTTTTGCCTTTACTGAATTTCGGATTAGTGACATAGTATGAGAATTAAGTAAAAGGGGCAGGAGGGGAAGAATAAATTAATGGCACAAATCAGCTCATAATATAAATACAAAAATATGGCAGCAATTTTGACAATGACCCATATGTTGGAAAGTTAATGTCAATAGGTAAATCACTGGGCAGAGCACAAAGGTGGCAAACATTATTTTATGTGCTACACAGTTTATATTTATAATATATTTGATATTTTATATCAACAATGCTGTTTATTGTTTAGGTCTGTAATTTTCTTGTGGATACCATCATATAAGGGAAGTAGTGTGTACGAATGTAATATAACACCTAAACCTTTCTTTTTTTATATAAATCAAAAAGACATGGTTTCTGGCAATTGCCAATACAAAGTCATCATTAACTAGTATATTACAAGAATCTGACTCACTCCTTTTGTGTTTGAAGAGTTCATTACATACTTAATGATCCTGACAAACTGCAGCTCTTAGTTTCCTCTGAAGGGAAGGGCAAGAATTAAGTTGCTGCATCTGATTTACATACTGGTACAGAATAGATTTATTTATGATAGAACCACAATCATTTAAAATGGAAGGAGTTTGTAAAATTCCCTTTCCTACGGTATTCCAATACTTTTAAAGGTCCATTTCTATTTGCTTAGCTCTTTTTACTGTTAAAGACATATTTTTAGGGAAAAAAAAATTAGAGACTGAACTTCAGCCAAATCCTAACTGAACTAAAAGGAAGAAAAAATACAGTGCTTAAAATTCATGGTCCTTAACTAGGCTTGGAACACAAAACGTAACCTTGCATAAATTAACCAGGCTTTCAGAATGTTCTATTAGGTATTAGAAATCTGTTATTTTATTTTTTATAGATCTGGGTTTTTTTAAGATTTTTATTTTTATTGTTTTAATAAACCAGGCCCACAGGACATTCAATTTCAGCAGAAGTAGGGAGATGAGGTTATCAATCTCTATTCACTGGTAGTGTTAGTGTAATACATAGTATGAAGAGTGATATGAATTCATAATGAATTTGCAATCACACCTAGTTGTGCGCTATTAGTATATAGTATTACAAACCAGGATCAATTCAATACAAGCACTTTCGAGATTCAAGGGAAAGGTAAAATTACTATAAAGCCCAAAGGTTGTAATTTAGTAGTTACATGAACATAAAGTTGTCTGTTGTTTATGTTCAGTACTGCACATGAACTTATGTTGAACTCCTTGAAAAGTAGACAGACTTTTGCAGATTATTGCAGTCTCAGTGTAAGTAGTGAGGGGCACAATGTGTAGATATTCAATTTATTTCTAGTAGGCATCCAAATATTTTCTTATACAAGTAAATTATGGAAGTATAATTAAATCAGTAAATATGATATCTAGTCACCTGTGCAACCCAACCATACCATCACCTGTCTCCTATCATTACTCAATATCATAATATGACTCCTGACATACTCATTCTTTACTTCAAACCAAAAACATATAGCAACTCTTTCAATAGTCTCTTGCCTGTATTCCTGTAATCTATTTTTTGGAACTTCTCCTGTTATCCAACTAGGATATCAACATCATTAAATACCAATTTTTTCCTATTTTACCATGGATCCACTAATGGATTTTAGCTTCTTTTAAATATTACTCTGGAGTTACAAATGTTTGGAATATGCATTACCAATATTTTTAACACAGGGACACAAAGACCTGAAAATATATCATTATATTGCTTTCGGGAAGAAAAGACTTCTCAATTGGGGGCAATTTAGGATTAGAATAAAACATTATGTTAGATAGCTGAAAGATTTTCATTTTCAGAAAGGGAAATGCAGATAGGCATTTTATCCACTGATTATAGTTTTGCATTCTGTTTTTTTTTTCATGAAGTCACGTTAGGTTTTTAGTAGTTCTTTCACCACGCTTTGACCAGCCTGTCTTTTCCTAAAAAATATTTATGTCTAAAAAATGATAATACAAAAAAAATTAATTTTGTAATGACTATCACTTAATATAGTCTCATTGAAGTATACATGGAATTTCTATGTAGTAGTATTTACTCTCCTATTTTATTGATTTCTTAATTCACTGTCAATTAAAATGCAAGCATAATAATTGATTTAGTTATTACATTGAAGTTTATTTTGTATGAGACACATATCATCATGCTCTGGTCCTCGTTGTTTAAGCTTTACATTTACCATTTCCACTTCTGCAGAGCTTAAAATATATGATGTTATTTATTTTGAAAGTGTTTTATACACAAAAAATTAGATAACCAAAGAGTGTATACCCACCTTGCCACTGGGTAAAAATGAAGCAAAACAAAACAAAACAAAAACCACAGGCAATAAAATGCACTGAAAAATATTAAGAATCAAGTACTGTAGCACAAAGTAATCACTGTAGTAGGTAGTTGATCTCATCACACCGTAAATAACTTGCTACAAGGAACAGTAAGGAATATTAATCAATGCAACCCAATTTACTGAAAACTACACAAAATGTCACTCTTGCATTTCACATATGGCTTGATATGTCACTGGAAATACAGAAACTTTCCTGTTCATAGCAATTTATTTTGGATTTCTTTTTTTTTTAACTAGTATTTCATTAAGATTTTCTGAAGCTAAAGGAAAAAGGAAAACTGAATGCAATATTGTGGCCATATACTTACCCAAAAGGTTATTTTAGAGTTTATTAACCAATTAAATATTTTAACAGGATATTTTATTACAGTAAAAAAAAACCCCAACAAAAACCCCACCAAACTCATTATAACTTAAACTATTTTACCGCCCATATACACTACTAATAAAAAGGCAGTGGAAAGGTTTTTTTAAGTATCAATTAAAGGTAGGACCTATAATGATTTTGTAAGAATTCATTAATTCTGTTTGTATCATTTAACTGCAACATAACATATATGTTAATGAACAATTAAAGAAAACATGCTCTGATTGCAGCTACTGGGACTAACATTCAAGCTAATGAAAAAATAATCCATGTACTGTGGAATTTTTCTATTAAAGCTGTATAGTCTTAAATTTTTAGACTAACTGCAGCACAGTAAATTCTTGCATATTTCAATATTAGACTATATATTATATACGTATGCATAAAAAGTCTAAACCTGATGGGTTATGCTTGTCTTTTAATTTCTTTCATGAGAACTGAAACCTCATGATTTCATGTTCTGCTTCTGGTCACAGCATGTGCCTGATCCCTGACCAATCTGGCAGACAACTAGAAGAGTATAAGACTTTTCATCCTTGCATGGCCTGCTTAAAAGCCATGCATAGTCTATTTAAATATCTACCAACACGCTATAGAATTGACTCTAACACAAAGGGTACACATGATGAATCATAGAATGGTTTGGGTTGGAAGGGACCTTTAAGGGTCATCCAGTTCCACCCCCCCTGCCATGGGCAGGGACACCTTCCACTAGACCAGGTTGCTCAAAGCCCCATCCAACCTGGCCTGCAACACTTCCAGGGATGGGGCATCCACAGCTTCATTGGGCAACCTGTTCCAGTGCCTCACCACCCTCACAGTGAAGAAATTCTTCCTTACATCTAATCTAAATCTACCCTCTTTTAGTTTAAAGCCATTACCCCTTGTCCTATCGCTACATGCTCTTGTAAAAAGTCCCTCTCTGGCTTTCTTGTAGGCCCTCTTTAGGTACTGGAAGGCTGCAATAAGGTCTCCCTGGAGCCTTCTCTTCTCCAGGCTGAACAACCCCAACTCTCTCAGCCTGTCTTCATAGGAGAGGTGCTCCTGCCCCTGATCATTGTTGCGGCCCTCCTCTGGACTCACTCCAGCAGGTCCATATCCTTCTCACGCTGGGGGCCCCAGAGCTGAACGCAGTAGTCCAGATGGGTCTCACCAGAGCAGAGCAGAGGGGGAGAATCACTTCCCTTGACCTGCTGGTCACGCTTCTTTTGATGCAGCCCAGGATACAGTTGGCTTTCTGGGCTGCAAACGCACCTTGCCTGGTCATGTTGAGCTTCTTGTCAACCAACACCTCCAAGTCCTTCTCCACAGGGCTGCTCTCAATCCACTCATTTCCCAGCCTGTATTTGTGTTTGGATTGCCCTGACCCAGGTGCAGGATCTTGCACTTGGCCTTGTTGAACTTCATGAGGTTTGCATGGGCCCACCTCTCAAGGTCGCTCTGGATGGCATCCCTTCCCTCCAGCATGTTGACTGCACCACACAGCTTGGTGGTGTTGGCAAACTTGCTGAGGGTGCACTCAATCCCACTGTCCATGTCACCGGTCCCAATAGCGACCCCTGAGGAACGCCGCTCGTCACTGGTCTCCACTTGGACATTGAGCCATTGACTGCAACTCTTTCAGTGCGACCATCCAGCCAATTCCTTATCCACTGAGTGGTCCACCCGTCAAATCCACGTCTGTCTAATTTAGAGACAAGAATGTCATGCAGGACAGTGTTAAATGCTTTTCATAAGCCCAGGTAGATGATGTCCATTGTTCTTCCCTTATCCACCAATGCTGTAACCCCATTGTAGAAGGCCACTAAATTTGTCAGGCATGATTTGCCCTTAGTGAAGCCATGTTGGCTGTCACCAATCACCTCCTTATTTTCCATGTGCCTTAGCATAGTTTCCAGGGCGATCTGCTCCATGATCTTGCCAGGCACAGAGGTGAGACTGACTGGCCTGTAGTTCCCTGGGTCTTCAATTTTTCCCTTTTTTAAAATGGGGGTTATGTTTCCCCTTTTCCAGTCAGTGGGAACTTCCCCAGGCCGCCATGACTTCTCAAATATGGTGGATAGTGGCTTAGCTACTTCATCCACCAGTTCCCACGGACGCATCTCATCAGGTCCCATGGACTTGTGCACCTTCATGTTTCTTAGATGGTTTCGAACCTGATCTTCTCCTACAGTAGGTGGTTCTTTATTCTCCCAGTCTCTGCCTTTGCCTTCTGCGACTTGGGCAGTGAGGCTGGAGTACTTGTCGGTGAAGACTGAGGCAAAAAAGTCATTGAGTACCTCAGCTTTCTCCATATCCCAGGTAACCAGGTCTCCCGTTTCCTTCCAGAGAGGGCCCACATTTTTCCTAGTCTTCCTTTTACCACCGATGTACCTATAGAAGCTTTTCTTGTTGCCCTTGACGTCCCTGGCCAGATTTAATTCTATCCGGGCTTTGGCTTTCCTAACCTGATCCCTGCCTGCTTGGACAATTTCTCTGTATTCCTCCCAGCCTACTTGTCCTTGCTTCCACTCTCTGTAGGCTTCGTTTTTGTGTTTGAGTTTGTCCAGGAGCTCCTCGTTCATCCATGCAGGACTCCTGGCATTTTTGCCTGACTTCCTCTTGCTGGGATGCATTGCTCCTGAGCTTGGAGGAAGCAGTCCTTGAATATTAACCAGCTTTCTTGGGCCCTTTTTCCCTCCGGGGCTGTATCCCATGGAACTCTACCAAGCAGATCCCTGAAGAGGCCAAACTCTGCTCTCCTGAAGTCCAGGGTAGCTACTTCTGATTTGTTTTATGATTTTTTTTTATTTTTGCTTATTTCCATATGATATAACCATACTTTTATACAAATAGTAGTACCAAGTACTTATCCTGTGCAGAATGAAATATATACAAGTCTAATATAGTGGTATAGTGTAGAGGGATACCGCCCTGGTACCATAGTGGAGGCCTTCAAAGTCAGAACACAGGATGCCATGTGAAAGTGCAGGCACAGGGTGTAAAGAGAGGAGGCAAAGGCAGGCATTGGAGACCCCAAGGCTATAAAAACCCAACAAACATCAGTTAAACAAAAGCAGACCAAGAGCTAAGACTAACCAGTCTTGGGGTAAGAAAACACAAGTATGTAAGATATGTAAGATTTACCATGTATAGGACCTGCAAAAGTACATTAGCAAATATACAAAAGTGACCCAAACTGAATCCTAGGGTGAGGAAGAAGAAATCACCAGCATCATACCCCTCCTGGTGAAGGACTTCAGATGCTGTTAACTTGCTGTACACCACAACCAAACTGAAGCTATGAACCCAAGGATCCAGAAGGGCTCTGGAAGGTTGAACATAGCACCAGAAAGAGAGGTATGTACTAGGAAGTGCATGTATGTCCATTCTAACTGTATTATAGGCACTGAGACCTTCTGTAACAGTAGGATTCTTTATTTTCTTTCTTTTTTTTTTTTTTCCTTTTCTGTAATAATTAGATCTGGGCTAAAAAGAATTGATTGGTTAGATTGTTAAGATTTCTGTTATACCAGCAATACACTATTGGCTTTACCTACAAAGTGTGTTTCCTTTTTGCCCACAACAAGATTTTGAACATAACAGTCCTGCACCTCTGGAATAGTCACAGCACATTACTGAAACTCCAGAGTAAGTGAACTTCAGAAAACTGAATCAACCTTTCCAATATGTATGTTTTCTGTGTTATATTTATCTAGTAGTTCCTTGTCTTAACAAGCATTAAAAAAAATTCCTTTCAGGTATTCCCATCTTTGTCCCACAGGAAAAAAATATTAATGGAGAAAAGAAAATGAGTTTACACAGTCAGTCTCATCCCTGTTCACTACAGGTTTTAGCAATGGATTACTCTGACCCAGGATGAAAAATTAACTACTGTGAATGAAGTAAAAGTGAGCACAGGGATAAACAAAACACAAAAATACAGGTGAATCTGACCAGATGCACTCTCATTTTGCAAAAAATTTTCTCCTATCCATAACAGTAGTATAGCAGGCCTTGTATGTGGTCGTGGTGGTGGTGTGTTGGGAAGGGGTGAATGATTTATTGTAGCTTATTCTTCTTCTCCTACTGTAGTTTTGTTTAAAAGTAGCTTTTTTCCTAATTAGTTCATTGTTACTTTTGCTGATAGCTTAGGCTGTGACTCTTGTTTTTACCTTGATTCGTCTCATCCAGAAATTAAAGATGCTAGCCTTAGGGACCAATACATATGGTATCCTCCCACTCTGCCACTTCTAAAATTTAGCTAAGAGCTTTAGGTGCACTGCTGCTGCTTTTGCCTTTCCCTCTGGCTTTTTTAATTGCTCTTCCTTCTTGCACTACACAGTGAATAATAACACATGACCTTTTACTTGGTTCTGCTTCTACATTGTGTTTAGTGAAAGTTCTCCCAATTATGCAGACTTCTGCAGACAGATTGCAGTGCTGACATTTCTATGGAATACCATAACTTTTGCAACATTTTTGTTTCCAAAAGGAAAAAAATGAGTAGAGTGAACTTTCACACACACAGACTCTTTTTGTTTCATAGCACTTCTTGTCATTTTTATCCAGCAAAGCCAGAGAGGCATTAATCTGCTAACTTCACAGTGCGGTATTGGGCATTTTATCAGGAAGATTTGAAGCATATCCAAATTTAAGCTCAAGGACAAGGATACTAATTCAGAGAACTGTCATTTGCTGCTGCAGGCTATGGCTTTGTTTGGATGACACCTTCCCTGTGTGTTTATTACCATACAGCTACGTTGTGTTCCCAGCATGAGCAGACATCTTTCCAGTTCATTGATTTCAGAACTTTATCTGAACATGTTCATTCAACAAAGAAAATCCCTGGACTCTACAGTTTTCTCTTAGAATTTGATTCAATCACAGCAGAACAGCAATTGACCTGAGGGATAGCAGTGATGCTAAAATTAAGTACAGTAATATATTCAAATGCTTTTGTTGTTGTTCTACAACATCAGGTGCTGAAACAACTAACTAGCATATAACTCAAGGTATTCTTATATAACATTATCATATGTGTCAAGCAGAAGAAAGTACTGAAATTAATGTGAAAACAGAAATTATTTTAAGTAAAATGCCAAACCAGCCATTTGAGGTTACAAGTGAGGCGTGGCACAGTAAAAGAAAAAAATAAACTGCATGAAGTAGGTAACTGTGAAGAACAATGAATTTCCATCCATTCATAAAATCTGCATGTCATATAACCTAAGCATGTCAAGAAAAGCACACTAGTCATACCCATTTTTTTTGATAAAGCCAGATTACTTTCTTTGGCACAGTCACAGGTCATTCTTTTAATTTTGTCATAACTGGGGAGACAACTACTTAATAACACATTATTATTTTCTTCTGAATGTGAGTCTACATCATTCCTTAGCACACACACGTTTGTTTAATATTTCACTAGGTTACTTTCTAGACTAAGGTTCTACACAACAGTAGCATCTTAGGGATAATCAAAACAAAATTGTTATATCAAAACTTCCAAAACTGGAAGGTGTAACCCGTGAAGGGTATGTGTTTCACCAATGATAAGACAGTAATGGGAGAAGGAGTTCTATGCTATTCTCTCACTGTAAGAGAAGATGTGGTTTGTGACCACCTGAGGAGCCTGAACATACCTAAGTCTGTGGGACCTGACGAGATGCATCCCAGAGTCCTCAGGGAATTGGCTGATGTAGCTGCCAAACCGCTCTCCACGATATTTGAAAAGTCATGGCTGTCAGGTGAAGTCCCTGGTGACTGGAAAAAGGGAAACATTGCACCCATTTTTAAAAAGGGTAGAAAGGAGGACCCTGGGAACTACCAACCTGTCAGCCGCACCTCTGTGCCTGGGAAGACCATGGAACAGATCCTCCTAGAAGCTATGCCACGGCACATGGAGGACAGGGAGGTGATTCGAGAAAGCCAGCATGGCTTCACCAAGGGCAAGTCTTGCCTGACCAACCTGGTGGCCTTCTGTGCTGGAGTACCTACATCAGTGGACAAGGGAAGAGCTACAGATGTCATCTCTCTGGACTTCTGAAAGGCCTTTGACACGGTCTCCCACAACATCCTTCTCTCTGAATTGGAGAGATAAAGATTTGATGGATGAACTGTTTGGTGGATGGGGAATTGGTTGGATAGCTGCATCCAGAGGGTAGTGGTCAACAGCTCCATGTCCAGAGAGACATCAGTGACAAGTGGTGTCCCTCAGGGGTCTGTATTGGGACCAGTACCATTTAATATCTTCATCAGTGACATAGGCAGTGGGATCAAGTGCAGGCTCAACAAGCTTGCAGATGACACCAAGCTGAATGGTGGGGTTGACACTCCTGAGGGTTGGGATGTCATTCAGAGCAACCTGGACAAGCTGGAGAAGTGGGCCCATGCAAACCTCATGAGGTTCAACAAGGCCAAGTGCAAGGTCCTGTACCTGGGTCAGGGCAACCCCCAGTATCAATACAGGCTGGGGGACGAAGGGATTGAGAGCAGCCCTGCAGAGAAGGACTTGGTGGATGAAAACCTGGACATAAGCTGGCAATGTGCACTCGCAGCCCAGAAAGTCAACTGTATCCTGGGCTGCACCAAAAGAAGCATGGCCAGCAGGTCAAGGGAGGTGATTCTGCCCCTCTATGAGACTGATGAGACCCCACCTGGACTACTGCATCCAGCTCTGGAGTACTCAGCACAGGAAAGACATGAACCTGTTGGAATGGGACCAGAGGAGGGTCACAAAAATGATCAGAGGGATGGAACACCTCTTCTATGAAGACAGGCTGAGAGAGTTGGGCTTGTTCAGCCTGGAGAAGAGAAGGCTCCAGGGAGACCTTACAGCAGCCTGCCAGTACCTAAAGGGGACTTATAAGAAAGATGGGGACAAACTTTTTAATAGGTCCTGTAGCGATAGGACAAGGGGTCATGGCTTTAAACTAAAAGAAGGTAGATTCAGACTAGATATAAAGGAGAAATTTTTTATGATGAGGGTGGTGAAACACTGGCACAGGTTACCCAGAGAGGTGGTAGATGCCCCATCCCTGGAAACATTGAAGGTCAGGTTGGACAGGGCTTTGAGCAACCTGATCTGTTTGAAGATGTCCCTGCTCATTGCAGGGGGTTGGACCAGATGACCTTAAAAGGTCCCTTCCAACCCAAACTATTCTATAATTCTATGCTTCCTGTTTCTGCCACACATTTAAGTTAGAATATTGAACAAGGTAATTTCAGTTCTCTGTTCTGCAGTTTAATCAACTGCAAATGAGCATGATACTTCATTTTCATATTTACAAACTGTCTTAGATAATCAACACTTCTAAAACCTTGTTGCTTGAATAAAAGTACTGGATAATCATATACTCAAGTCATCATGTGAAGGAAAGGTTTTAGAGCCAGGGGAAGAATAAATAAGTCGAAGTGAGGAAAGAAAAGTCTGTTTATAGACGTATGAGTGGAACCAGTGCTTCTAAGGAATTAAACATTTTTGACAGACCTCCTCAGGTAATATGTGTGAAAGTACAACAGTATGTATTCTGATGTAACTGAAGCATTATTTGGCTTAGATCAATTACAGATGGACTTTATTATTTAAGGATGTAAGCAAGCATGGTCTTTTGTAAAATCAAAGCCATGAAATTATATGAAGGAAGTAGAATGTATCCCATTCTGATACTTCATGGAAAGTATTTAGCAGAATTCCTTAATATTATTTCACAGTTCATGTTCCCCAGCCATTGGATACTGATTCAGTGCTACTTCTGAACACAATGTACTATTCTGTACTATTCTGAATGACAAAAAGATTAAGGCAAAGTGCATGTCATTAATAGGTTCCTGCAGCTGGATAAGTCACATTCTCAGATCGCAGAATTTCCTTAGAAAAACAGGCCCAGATCCAAAAAAAAGGGCCTTGGGATCCTCCTTGTTGGACACTGCAGTACCTAATTTTCAGACAACCTACTTCCATAAGCAAATTCCTATCATCATATCCTCAAGAATCTTCTGCATCAGCACTATAGGCTCCTTAAAATTACCATATGAATGATTAAATCACCTAAGGAGACACTACTACTACCATTTACTGATTTTTGTGGTATTTTTCTGCAGAGGTCATCATCACATATACCCACTTTATAATATCCAATGAATTTAACCTAACATTTTCCCTGTGATATAAAAACTATTACAGAAGTACTAGGGAGAAACACTGTACGTACTTTTATCTCAGAATGTGTATCATCTGCTTCATAGTTGGTGTTACAAAAAAGCAAAACAAAAAACTGTCCTACCACTGAATAAGAAAGCTCAAATAAAATCAATTAGAATACAACATAAACATAAAAATACATGTGTTATAAATAAATTGTTGCAGTTGAAACATACATATACCATAAATTAGTGAAGCAGAGTGTATTTCATCAAATTTTGGTTTTGGCTTGTCAACAACACTGTTTAACAAATTTCTCTTCACCTCTAAGTATGAAAGGACTACTCAAAGAATCATGATGGAAAGTGCTAACAGCTTTAAGAGAAGAAAATTACACTGTATCACCAAATAAAATTTCATTGTGGTTCTAGTTCATTTTAATCAGAGAGCCATGGAGTTTTCAGTTTAAAAAGAAGGCAGCTGTGGGAGAATCTATAAAATGATGACAGTTTATTTACAGTAATCCAAGATACAAACAACTGTTAGCAGAACATCAGAAATTACATCCACAGCATCTATTGTAAAAAAAAACCAACAACACAATGATAAACTCTGTAAAGACTGGAGATTTTGTTTTATTAAAACAACCAGGGCATCCGAGGTTGAATCTTTAACTTCCCGTGCCCCATAATGCATTCAGCATATAGCTTTGGCCATTAACTCCCATTGTCATTTACTTTTTCTACAAGCAACATATTTTTTACACCCTCTAATTGTAGACCACAGTCAATGTATATTACATATTGCATTGTTATTATGTCATTGAAACTTACTGGTTTTAACAAGTAAGAAACAAGTCAGGTAAAAACTTTGCAGTTGCTTCAGGGTCTGTGTAGCAGAGGCTTAAAGGTGTCAGATACAACCAGAGAATTTGTTTGGAGATGACCCTGGAATTAACACGGTGAGATATTCTTGCTCTACAGTGTGACAGCATATGCCGTTATTATAACTCCTTATATTGTAAAAACCATCAGAACTATATAAAATTTGATTAAAATTTTTGGACATTGAGTCCATATTTCTCAAATACCTCTGGGAGGAATCATTCTGTACATTCCCCAAAATCAAACATACATATAACATAATTGAGAAGTATATCTTATTTTAGCTAGAAACGCCAACTTAGAATTTGATTTCCATGGTAGAATGCCTGTTACATTGTGTCATCAGATTAAATTATTTTGAAATTAAGTGAATGTTAGAGGGAAAAAAGCCACAGGACCACTTATTCACCTCACCACCTCTCTCTTTAGCATGATGAGCAGACAGCTAAAGTAATAGATATTTTCAAATATATGCATCCATTGCAAATATATGGGGGGAGAGGAAAACAGTCACCTTTCAAAATGTATTTTATAGTCTATTTCAGCCACCTTACTTCAAAGGGCAGCGCTCAGATCCTTTTGGAAATACAGTCTACTGCAAGGTAGTTGTTGATTGCTGAAAATTAAAGTAGGCAACCATGTAGCTTCTTTTAAACAGTCTCAGCTGAAAGATGTGTTAACAATATACCCACTGAAATTCACAGTAATTTTACAGGGGGACACTTACCCTTCCTCTAAGTTTTGAGTTTTCAATCTGCTAGCATTTGTCATGATGTCAAGCAAGTCTAAAACATGAGAAAGCTATTGCTGTTTAGTATTGTATGCAAATATTCACTCTCTCTGTAATATGCCTTTAAAGAGTTTTATCTCCTTGTATTGTGTGTATCATGATAAAACTGGTCTGAAATGTTATACCCAGAAGCCAGCCAGGCAGGCTGACCAGGAAGGCAGAATCTGTCCTGCTGCAAAGTGTCCCTCACCGAGGTTTTCATGGAGTGCCACAGGGGTGAGCTCATGGGAAATGGGCTACAAATCTCATCCAGGTGTCACACCCTGATGTAGTTCAACCATGGTGGCACTTGCTGTACAGCACTCGTGCGTGTATATGTCTTCCTTGCCAATTCCTATAGGCAGTCTTTGATACAATTACACTTCCACCTCTGCCAGTATGTCATTTATTCACTTTTAATCTGCCTATTAAGATCTGCTGTTTCTGTTCCACTTGCCATGTCAGGTGCATGTTCAGCTGCTGCTGGCCCTGGGGCTCCCATGGGGGGCAGGCAAGCCACTGGCATTGCTTTTCACCAGGAAGGCACACTGGCAAAAGAAGCTGGATGGGTGGCTGCACACCTTCGAAGGGGCAAAGAAGTGAATCATTCCAAGTGGGATCACCATTTGGATCTGGGGGAAGCCAGGGCATCAGGGCTGACCTGCCTCCTCCTGCTCTGCTCCCCACACAGGGCCCCTGGGGTGGGGGAGAGAAGACGTGCAGGTCCCCACTGTCCGAGAAAGGAAGACTCCTGCCCCCTTCTCTTGGGGTCCAATGTGACAGGAAAAAGACAATATTAATTCTCATGGTGTTAACTACTTAGGCAAGTGCTGATCTCCTTCTCTCTGCTCTCCCATGGCTCTGTGTATACCAACTACCTTCATGTCCATGACCCCAGTTTTGGAAAACACCCACTGATTTGCTCTGTGACCTACTGACCCACCAGGCAGGGGGACAAGGTGGGAGCGAGACTCCAGGCTTCAGCCTCTTCTTAGGGGGTGTAGGGTCTGCCAAGCCACTGCCGGCACAGGGAGCACTGGCTACGTTCCTGCTGTGTAACCTGGTGCTCCCCAAAGTGCTCCCCCCACAGCTGCAGCGGTGGTGGTGGAAAGCAAAGAAAGGTGAAAGCAACTAGCTGAAAAGGCTCAGGGAGAGGTCACAGATCATTCTATGACACATGCCATCGCAATAATTGCATTTAAAACACTTAATCAAAACACAACTTGATATTTTGGTTGGTTTGTGTTGTCTCTAGCAGCCCCCCAAAATTATAATATTTATTAAACATCAGCTACCTGAAGACATACATTTAAGTAGTTACACAGTGGCAATGCAATGACCTTAGTCTTTGCATCAAGGAAAAAAAAAAGGAACTGTGAAATTGCTGAGTTTTTACTATGTATATAATTTGAGGAAAGTACCTCAGTATAGAAACTTCACTAATAGAATGTAAATCTGTAGTACGCTTTCTTTTTCGCTAGGATTTCTGAGAAATAACAGCTAATAAGCTTGATCTGTATGCATCACTGAGGCACAACTACCACTGGTAGGTAAAAATATAAAAATGATAAAGGAAAGAATAAGGTTGGAAATTTCAAACATGTATCATGATGAATCTGAGATACACATATAAGAAATTTAATTCTTATACTAGTTTCATATACTATTTGTTGCATTTTCAACAAAATAGTGAGGGAAAAAAACATAATGCCACCAGCCAATCAAGTGTTTGATTACTAAATTCTTCTTTAGATAATTCACAGTAGTGAGTCGTCAGTTGAAGAATAGTATAACTGCAATAAAGTTTAGTTCTATATGGCTATTGAAAGTACTGCACTTTTATCTAATTTAACCTATAATGACTTCTATTACCGTATCTTTCTTCTCAGTTTATGATTCTTCAATTATATCATAATTTACTCCAGGCATGGATGCTTGTTTAGTCACCTTATTATATTTCCTCCTAACCTTCAAATACCCAATCCTTAACTTTTTATTTCTCAGTTGTTAGGTCCTACAGACTTTTCCCAAAGTGGTGGCTAATGTCAAGTTTGCTTTATGCTCACACTGCATCCCTTTCCTTGCTTCTCTCTTTATTTTCTATTCTAAACAACGGTTGATAAATTCAGAAGGTCAGGTTGTCCGAACCACTGTGGAGGTGTAAAGAAAGGTTTAGGGAGACCTTTTTCCTTCCCTTACACTCAAGAGTCCAAGACACAAACCTCATGTCATTTAGAATGTAGAAACTGCCCTCTTCTGCTGGTGTTGGTTGCACACATTCCGCAAAGCCTGGCCACTCCTACAGATGGAAAGATACTAGGATTCTGGTTTTAAACCATTTAAACCCAGCAACAACATAGCCTATCTGCTTTAGGGGACTCTCATTCCAGTGCAATTCTGTCTCAACATGTGGAAATTTTATTTACAATAGGCAGAGATTTGCCAACGTGGCGATAGTTACCAATCCTCACTAGCAATCCCAGTGAAAAACATTTTCTGCTTGCTGCTGTGCGTGTGCCACCCAGGTGGTCTGCGCAGCTGCAGTAAGATCTGCATTAGTTCTGTGTGTTCTGGACATGACGGAGTCACTGCCTGTCATTTCTGGGAAACTTCAGAAACGTTATGTATGTATTATGTAGTGAAGATGCCTGTATTTCTGTTTGGAAGTTGCCGGGTGGGGCAGTAATCTCAAATCCCATAATGTGACTACTTAACATATTATTTTCTCTCTCCTTTTCCCACTTTTGATTCAAAGTTGTGCCCTCCCATGTTGAAGATTCAAATGTAGTGTCAGTCACAAAATCCTCTTATTGTCCTGTGGTATATGTTGGGAGTTCCTACACAGTCTGCATCTGGACTCATAAAAAGCATCATATTCTAAAAGAAATGTTGATAATGTTTTGGTTTGTGTAATGCCTTGCCTCAGCAATTCCATGGGGTTGTTTTTTTTAAACTTGTTCGGACAATCTAATATGACGTGTAACTGGTATAACCTTGTCTTCTCCCTGAGCTAATCTATTCATATCCTTTTGAGACAGTCTGGTAATAAGTATATTGTAAAAGTGAAGAAAAATGTAGATATATAGTAGCGAAAATACTTAATTGAGGGCAAAACCCAGAAGACTACTATTAGTTTATTATTGTTAGCAGAACACACTGCCCATAAAACAGGTTTATTTCCTTGCTATTACTCCCTTTGATCCCACAGTACATCAAAGCCCCTACCATCCTTCAAAACCAGTCACAATCCTTCCTTAGATCAGGGTTTAACAAATACTCTCAATCACAAGTAAGAAGATTTTCCTAGAGAACAGAGGTGTTAAACCAGCTTTGATGATAAGTTCAAGACTCTGTATACAACCTGTATACATCCGCAAGTACATCTGGCAGTTGCTAATTCAGCATTATTAATCTGATAACAGCAAAGTGATCTTTTATAAATCTTATAACAGATAAATTGAAAGGAATAAAACGTCCTTAATAGCAGGGGAAAGTTTCCATTGTGAAAAACAACAGAATACTTTTATTGGGTTTTCATGGCAAGATTTTGGTAGTGGGGGGCTACAGGGGTGGCTTCTGTGAGAAGCTTCTAGAAGCTTCCCCCATGTCCAACAAAGCCAATGCCAGCCGGCTCCAAGATGGACCTGCTTCTGGCCAAGGCCAAGTGCATCAGCAACGGTGGT